>NC_133567.1:941504-5941504 GCF_048773025.1 Camelus bactrianus | reverse complement strand
GGTACAGCATCATTATTGCTTTTCTGGCTGACACTTTTAAGTTGAATAGTCTTCTAAAATAGTACAAATATTCTGGATTTTTAAAAAGTACAATATCACATGTCATGGAGTCTACATGCGTCAAGTCTGCTCTAATATTTTCAATTTAGCTAAATGAATCTGAGCCCTGAACTTATATCTAATTTTGCATTCTTAACACTTAATCAACATATTACTAATTTTTTCTAACCCTTTCCTCTATTAAATTGATACGTTTGACAGTTAATTACAAGGTGTAGTTGATCTTTTTTAGATGAATAGTTTTATTTTCTGAGTAGAGCTATATTTACAGAGAAAAATGATCAGGAAAATTACAAGATGTCTAAAGGAATGTGCTTTTGCCTAGTCCCCCAAAATCTTGGGGGCAGAAGGAGCAGTGTAGAGAATTAATGTCTTTTACAGACTGGCCCGTATGACCAGTGTTGATTTTTTTTTTTTTTTAATCACAGAGTGATTCAGTCTTTGACTTGCTGTTGGCTTGATTTGTGCAAGTAGATTATCAGCATTAAAATGTTGCCTTGTGAGTCCATTTAGTTGTGGGGTCACAGGAGAATTAGTCTAAAATGCTTTTTAGGAGAACAATAAAGCAGTCTCACTTCAAGACACCGCTTCCTTCATTATTCATTAACTGTTCTTATCTAAAGCATATGGGAACACTTTAAGAGCAGGTTTTTGTTTTTTTTTTCCATTTCAGTTTTTTCCAGTTTGAAAGTTATGAGTTCTCTTATGTGGATAAGCAAAGCCTACGGGAACATGTTTTGTCTTTTTATATTAGTCATTTATATACGTTTCTCTGCCAGAAGCAACGCACACCCCACTGGAGAAAAGGTATGAGGTACTGCAGGGTCTTTGACTGTTTGGTGCATTCATTAAAATATTAGATTCTACTTTCCCTTTTTTTTGGATTATTTAAAATATTGCATATGCCGTAATAATCCAGAGAACAGTTCTTTTTTTAATTCACCTAATAAATATATTTAACTTATATATATATATATATATATATATATATATATATATATATATAACAAAATTGATGGTTGAACTTGTCTGAATTTCATGGCTAATTGTAATTTCGTGTACTAATTCCCCAGGGAAATCTAAGTACTGTTTGTCAGAAGGAGATTAAACTCCTTTTTATAATAGTTCAGGATAATAATTCTATTTTTGATAGGCAAAAAAATTCCTCAAAAGTTTTACATTTGGAAAGTATTATTCTTTACCTTTTAAGGAATTTTGGCTTTTTAAGGAAAATCTCGATTATCTTTAATAAAATATTCAAGCCCCCAAACAGATTACACTGTTAAGATTTTTCATATTTTTACATGTACTGCATAGTTAATCACATTCTCCACTAACCAGCAGACATAAATAATGGCTTACCAAATCCAGATCGGTCTATCCTTCATACATTATGACACTTGAAAATGATCTGGATGAAAAATAAAGTCCTGCTTTAATTAAGATGGTAGGTTCATGGAGGTTATTGCTAAACACATTGCTTTATTAAGACAATCAGAAGACAAACAAAGCTATTAGCATTTTAAAGCATTTGCTTTCTGTTGTGTGCTGTACATTTCTTAATGGTGCTTGAAAAATTAACAGGACGAGGAGACGAGTCAGGCGTGACCACGTAACTGACCCCCACAGACAGAATAAAAGTAGGCTGCTCGCATCTATACTTATATATCTCTTTCTACATAAATATATACAGTTACACATTTAGGGACTGACTGAGTGTGCTTGCGTGTCTGGGACTCTTATCCCATCATGAGAGGACCAGTGGCCGGCAGCAGCCATTCCCCCCACTGGGCAGATGCAGGTTGGGGCCTTTGGCTGAGAGCTACTGCGTTACCTGGGGTACGTTCTTGTTCCTGTGGTTGTCCTTGCCTCCCCCAAAGCAGCCTCATTTCTGATCACGGCAGCACATGAGGATTAGCCCGTGTTTCCCAGCAAACAGGAGACACAGCTTTCTCTGCAGCCTGCCTCGGGCTTGCATTTCACCCTACTCCTCCTCACGCATTTTTGGAGGGTCTACATTGTGCCTCAGACCTTCTGGGTGTCCCGTGCAGTGAGTGTTAGAATCCAGGAGCTGACAGTTCACCTGGGAAGGTGAGGGTTACATATGTGCAACGTGGGGCTAATGTGAGACCATGGAAGTTCAGATTCTCAGCGAGGGGACATACCTTAAATCTTCCGGGGCGTGGCAGTCACCTGCAGAAGCCAACTAACGGCATCGGGGTCTTGAGCAGTGTGAGTGGGAGGTTCAGGGTGAGGCAACCTGGACGTGGCCCCTGCCGGGCCCCGCACTGGCTACGTGTGACCGTGGGCGGGTGAGTTCATGTGCCTCCCTGTCCTTGGTGGTGAGGATCGCTTGGCTCCAGGCGTCTGAAGCCGATCTAAGAACTACTGTGATGATATGTATTGGGCACCTGCTCTTGCCAAGTGCTAGGCAAGGTCTTTCACAGTTTCCTCTTAATCCCCACAGTCATAGCAGGGGGGGTCTAATCTCTAATCCTTACTTCCCCAGGAGGGACCAAGGACATGCAGGCAGGGCACACAGGTGTCAGCTGGTAGGTGGGGAAGCAGGCGGGCGGAGGTCCTTGTCACCCGCGTTTCTGGGGAGTCGGGCTGTGCCTCCCTCTGGGCCAGGCTCTGGGACTCGGCACTGAGGGTCCTTATCGAGCCTCCCGTCCTCTCTGCCTCCCCAGGAGGTTTCTGATGGACTTGGTGCCATCACTGCTTACACTGCCTGTGCCAGTCCACACCACATTCCCAATTCTGTCATCTTTTTTTTTTTTAACAAAAAAACATATTTTTAACAAAATAAACTCACTTTATGTTCACATTGCTGAAATAATTGTAATCAGAGAGTGAATAGAGGAAAAGAGAGAGAATCCAATGAAAAAAGGGCAGGCTTGGAATTCTGGTTGGTGACTTTGACAAATCACTGGATCTCTCTGACCCTCAGTTTTTCTTCACTGTAAAAGGGGAAAAAACTGCGATGACAGCAATGATACTCACTTCACCACGTGGTTACGGGGAGTGAGTGAGATACAAGATTAACATTTCTAGTACCTAACAATTTAAGTACATTCTCTAGTCATGGTGAATAAATTAGCATTCCAGCTAATGAAAAAGTTCGCTCTTTACCAAAAAAATCCGAAAATTTGAATGATAAACTCTGCGAGGAACACAGTGTTACCTCCTCGGGTGGCAGCGGGGCTAATCTCACAGACAAGATGGGTGTAGCTCAGCCGTTGGACCACGAGTTGGATTGTCTGCCATTGGCCAGGAATCTATTACCAGCCAACCTCAACACAGTCTTTCCTCTGCGTCATTAGTAAGCAAAATTTACTTTTAAAAATACAAAGATATTTAAATTATTTTTATAAATCAAAAGAGGAAAAAAAATCTGAGCAGCTTGCCCAAGGATAACAGATCTGAAATATGCTAAAAATGTTTCCTTCTCTTTCCTAAATTCCTGCTGTTTTTCTGATATGTTCATATCAATTTCTCTTTCTTAAAAATTAGAATATTCTGTATGACAGGGAATTGATAAAAGCCAAAGAAATAGTTAGTGAATTGTGGATAAACTTCAACCAGGTTTTCTTCGTGCTCGTCCAATAGGAATAGGTTTAGTGGGTCAATGTGGCCAGGGTCTCAAAAGCTCCTTGAGAGGCCAAGTCCCAAAGAGCAGCGTGTTCAGATGCCCCCATGAACTAAGGCCCCTCCTCCGTAGACCCCAGAGGGCAAATGAGAACGCTCATCCGCGAAGGATGATGGGGCCAGAGTGTGAATTCTCAAGGTCTCACTGGCCTCCTCCTTCTCACCCAGCTTATGGAATATTCCAGGCCCTGAGAGCAGTGCTAGAGAGATCCCCTCATGGGGCCAGAAACTGGCTGGCAACTTTCTCTGTGTGCAAAGGCCACACATAGTTATCTTGGAGGAGGAGCTGGGGAGTTCGACCATGTCAGCAGTTGGTGAGATTTTCATAGTGATTCACAACCTGGGTTGACCCAGGCACTCCACTGCCTGCACAGGGCTTCCCAAGCAGGATTGGGTCTGGGGTGGATCCACCCGGGTGGTTAAATGGACCGAGTGCATCGTGCAGCCAGTCTCCACGGTGGTGGGGAAGGGACACGACACCGTCCCGGCCAGTGCCCAGTAAGGTGGCCCCTCAGCGTTCGACTGCACTTACAGAAAAGCAGGCCCTTAAACATGGTGGAGCAAAGAGCTACTTCTTAGAGCACAAAGCAGTTTAAAAGATACAGTTAGAATGCTGGTGTATTTCATTGGTACCATGGAAAGAATGTTGGAATCGGGGATGTCTGAGGGCAGAGAATCCCCAACAGCACCTCATTAAGTTTAAACTTCCATTACGGTGCAGCAGTTAGGGAGACAGCCCCTTCCTGGCTGCCGCCCCCAGCGCAGGGGCTCAGCCGCTCCCCCGCTGGTGAAGCACGGAGAGCAGCAGGGTGTGTGCCTCTCGCTGTGAGGGGTAAACGAGATAGTACACGTAAGGCAGTCATCACAGGCCCTCACGCACAGTGAATTATGAACAGGTGATAAACACCTGTTGCTCTTGAACGTACCCTAATACTGGGATTTCCTTAGTTCTCATGTTAGGTTTTAGTAAAACACCCACATTCTAATACTTGATGTCACTGATACATATGATTTGCAAAGTAGCAGTTTCTTCTCCATGTTCATTTGAAATGTTGGCCTTTTTAAATTAAAAAGATAATTGATTCAGTAGCCAATATTTTATAATAACGATAAATGGAGTATAAAGTTTAACACTTGTAAATCACTGTCCTGTACACCTGTAACTTATATAATATTGTACATCAACTATACTTCAAAAAACAAAAACAAAAAAAGATGGAAAAAGATAATAGGTGCTAATTCTCTGAGGCTTTAAAACACGGTTACTTTTAAGAGTGTGAGTTAAGCTTCTCATCTGACCTGCCGTTGAAAGCACTGGCGTAAAGGGTGGAAGGGCTGTGGCTGTGGACAGGGCACCGCCTCCTGTGACATCTGGGGCTCGCTTCTGCCGGGAAGGGGCTCTACAGCAAGGAAGGGGAGGAACTCAGCTGTCCTCACATGTTCTCGCGTCATTCTGTAATGATCACATGATGTGAAATGGAACAAATGTGAAATTAGTCCCCAAAACACAAGCAAAGTAAACAGAAAAGAACTGGCTACACTAGACAGCTTCCGGCAGAGGCCAGAAAAGAAGGAATTAAATCTCCCTGGGCAATCTATCAAAATGTTGAGAAAAGTAGCATACTGATGAGAAAATACCAAATTTCTACCAGAAGACAAACACATGTCACTCTGAATCGTGGATCACAAAAGGATTTCCTCAGGCACCTCGATGACAACTTTATGACGCATAAAATAGTGGATTCTTCTTATTATAGTTTATTGGATAAGCACTCCCATGAATGCAGGCCTGCGCTCTGCCCGGGAAAGAATCTTGCCCAAAGGGCTCTTGGTCCAAGTTGTAAGGAAGATGACAGTCAGGCGTGAAAGGCAGGCGATGAGAAAGTGATTAGGGTCACATCCACGAGAAAGCAAACAAATGTTTTGACAAGGAATAAACCTGGTTATGGGTCCTTTGCCTTGAGAATATTTGAGCAAATGTTTAAGACAGTAATCCTGTTGACAGCTACCAGGGAGCTTCATTTCAAACCCTTCCTATTTCTGCTTGGTTTAAAAATACAGAGGTGAGAACAGTTCTAGCGCATACTGTACAATTTGGAAATCCCTTCCTCTTACTTCTTTTGCCACTTCCTGTGTCCGTGGAAAGTCACAGAATTACAATATCAAAAATGCATGTTTACCTAAAACAGCAAGACGTTTGAGTCAAAAAGGTCATCGCGTATCTGCGGCTCATCGTTCTGTACTCTGTTTCCTATTTGCAGGCAGACAGAACCCAAATTTCTGCAGTCCTAAGCATCTTCGTGTTTTGGTTGGATTCTTTGTCAGAAGATTCTTTCTTCCGGACTCTGGCAGAGTCTAAAATTGAGCCCCAGTTTTTCCTCTTTGTGTTGTGTTCACACACACAGGCCTTGAGTCTGAGAGTAACTAGGCAGTCTCGGGCGTCTTCTCGGTGTAGGATTACCATGTAATTCTGTCATCCAGACCCACCTAAAAGCTTAGTCCACCTTTTCCTCTCACTCCAGGCATCCAGTTTCTGAGCACATCTTGACTGAATTGCCTCCAGAGCGCATCTGGAATCTGCCCACATGGTTCCCTTCTTCACTGCCCCCACCTGGCCCACCGTGCCGCCTTCTCTTTGGATTATAGCAGGGGTATCCTAACTGGCCTTCTCGCCTGACTCTTGTCCCTCCATAGAACATTCTCCACATGAGTCAGCATGGTCTTAGCGGCCACCCTTCAGTGGCTCCTCATTGCACCTAAGAGAAAAGAGAAAACAATTTCTCATTTCTTAACATGGTAATCAGGGTGCTTCTGCGATTGCTGACCCAGCTTTGTACTGCTCTGCCCCTCACTAAGCTACAGTCACATTGGTTTTGTGTCACCCACGTCCCCCCCAACGACCTTCGAGCTGATGGGGGTCTGGCCCCAGGTCTTCACATTCAGTTCTCAGCTCAGACGTCACCTCTTGGAAACACTGGTCTAAACTGGCACTGCCCCCCAGACACCACCCCCCACCCCACCTCTCATCACACTGCCGTGTTCTGTTGAATGAGTTAACACTGCAGAGCACACAGATATTAGCATTGCTCCTCTCTGAATTATCCAGTTTACCTGACTGGTTGATTTGCCTCCACTCTGTGGCGGGTGGAGATCTCGGCTCTCCAGCCCCTGCTCCATCCCGCGTGTCTAGAGGAGCCGGTGTCGTAGGACGACGCCCTCACCTGCTGGTTGTCAGGGGAGCACATAGGCATTCAGCGTTGTGTCTGTTGGATTAACGAAGTCCTTAGGAAACTGAAGGCTCTAGGATAGTTTATACTTCCTGTCTCACTGTGCCAGGGGTTCCGGAGCAGCAGGTGTAAGAGCTTGCTACGTGTATGCGCACACCGCCCCCCCGGCCCTCATCATAAACACATGCTCTAACTGCAAGTCTGCTCACTTACAGTGATTAAAATGTATTTATATCTTATCTTTGCTTTCCTGTGTGGCTCCTTCCTCCTAAACTTGGCCCTGAGAGCCTCGTCTTTGTAGAGCGCGGCGTCGGGACAATTCCACGAGAGCAGACGGAAGTGGCTGAGACACCAGGATGGACAAGCCACGTGATGATTCCCCTTGTTAACTGGCATTTACGTGGCTCCTTCACGCAGGAAGATCCTAAACCAAGAACAGCTACTGTTCCCAACCCAGATGCCTTAGAGGGCGTCAGGCCGCAGGACTCTCTACTCCACAGAGAGGAGATGAGGGGCCGAGACGGCGACACAGAATTCTTCCCACCCCAGGGCGTCTGATTATAGTCCTGCAAAGTGATCAAATCTGGGGGCATGTAGATAATATAGCCTCTTAATAATGAAAGTTACGTGGTGCCTGGACTTACAACCTACTTTCAAAGTATAGACAGTAAGATAAAAACGTATCTAGTCAAGTAGCTTTGAAAACTGAAAACGTAGCTGCTTTCAGAGATTTAAAGAGGCTGAGAGGAGTTTAGAGAGTACTTTAATGACATAATTTTGAAAAACAATTATAAAAATTTCACGTTAAGGTTTGGTGAGATTTGGTAGATTGGCAAATGGTTTACGTAAGTATTTACAAAACGAATAGAGAAGATCAGAAAAGAGTTTGGAACCTTTTTCTTTCCTGTTTCTGCCTCCAAGAATCTAGTCAGGGAAAGAATGTTTGTTGTGCAGTGAAATTCGCACTCGTTTTGGAGTGATTAGCGGTATCGCGAGTGTAACGGAAAGAGTCTAGCAAGTTCTCAGCTTATCTGGGGCTTAACCCAAATGTATTCTAACGCTTGTTTCGGTTGTGACAGTCTATAACTGTAGGTAACAATTTGGGCTTGAGAAAACTGTCAGATAGATTTGTGTTTTAAAGAAGTATTGATGGAATTTGGACCCTGTCCATTCCTAGGTAGGCTGGGACGTCACTGGATAGCCTCTTTGAAGTTGTTTAAGGACTTCTAGGTGACTTCATTCTTATTTTACCCTTTGCGTCGACAGATTAGTAATTAAACTTCAAAGATAACCATTTCAGATCACTTAATGTGGTCATAATTTTTCAGAAGTTAAATAGAGCTTGCACATCCTGAAGAGATGGTGGAAAGCCTTCAGCCCTTAGGCTGGGTTTCCTGTGACCTTCTGCATGGTGGGGCCCTCGTGAATGTCCCTTCATGGCTCTTGCTTCCTTTCTTGACTCTCTGTCTCCCCCCAGGGCTGGATGTGTCCTAATAAATGACTGGACACAGTGTAATAAATCAGTCCATGCGTCCCTCATCATGAGCCATAGATGCATTTTGTGAGTGATCTTCCAAATCTTATCTCAAAGGAATGATTAATGAAGTGGGAATATCAGAAACTTAACGTTATATATATGTATGTGTATAAACATACATATATGTATGTAAATTTTTTTTGAGTTCTAACAAGCATATACTGAGCTCTTACTCTGTGCCCAGAGCTCCTACAGATAACAAGGAAAAACTCCTCACAGAGAGGTTGTTATCTAGTGTACCGTCTAGAGCAGGGATTCCTAACCTTGGCACCTGTGACGTTTCAGGTTGAATAATTCTTTACTGGGGAGGGGGATACGGATCTTTGCACTGTAGAATGTTAACAGCCACCCTGACCTCTACCCACAAGATGCCAGCAGCGCCCCAACCCCTCCCTTTAGGTGTGACAACAGAACATCTCCAGACACTGCCGGATGTCTTCTGAGGGGAAGGTGCCCCTGAATGAGAGCCAGGCTCTAACTAGATAATTTCTGAAAACTTGGACTGGGCAGGGATCAGAGATTTGCACAGGCCTTCTCTTAAAAGGACACTGCACCAGCAAATGGGGATTCTTGCTATTTGTAGAGTTAGTCTTGCAGGAACAGTCATAGAATTGGAGATTTGAGCTGGAAATTTCATGGATCACTAAGCAAAATCCTTCATTTGACAACTCAATAAAGTCAGTTCCCAGAGCCGGTCAAGACCGCCCAAGTTCCTCCAGCTCCCAGAGGCCGGACTAGACTGGCCTCTCCTGACTCCGTCCTCGGGTTCTTCCCATCATACCTCGTTGCTCCTGGATAAAGGAGGCATTGATGTTGACAGCACGGTGCTTAGAACTATGACCTTCACCGTTTTCCTTGGGTAACCATTTTGACAAACGCCGCTTAAGCCAGTTTCATGATTTAGTCAACTGCAGAATGAGGCCAGGTGGACTGCCTGTCACGTACAGTTGTCTCCACTCCACTGAGCACACTCTCAGCTCTCTTTCTCCGTTGTCATTCCAATAACCGGGACATGATTTATATTTTGCTTGAAAAATGGCTAAGTGAAAGCTAACTTTGAGCAAAATTCAGTGATACTTAAATTCTAACTTAAATCCAAACTGTCCTTTTTTGGCAAGCATCTAAAAATCCAGCAGTGACTATATCCACACTTTTGAGTAGATCTTTGTAAAACATTCTCATACTTTTAAGCATTGATAATAAAGACAGTACCAGTCAACATTTTTATTAAGCATTTACCAGCTTCAAGGAAGAACGCTACCCTTGTGAAAAAGATGGAAGTCAGAAAGACACATGCTAAGGAAGCAATGCATAAATAAATAAAACTAAAGCAACAGTTAGAAGATAACTTCACTGTGACACCAAGAATAGGAAGAAAAGGAGAAGAGGAAATAGAAAACAAGCATTAATCAAGAGCACATGGGAGGAGGGAGCAGCTCAGGGGTAGACTGCACGCTCAGCATGCACGAGGTCCTGGGTTCAATCCCCAGTACTTCCATTAAACATAATTAAATAAATAAACCTAATTACCTCTACCTTCCAAAAAAAAAAAAAAAAAGAGCACACTGTACGCCAAGCACCACGCTAGTGCTGTACAAACAGTATCATGCAGTCCCATAATTTGAAATGGGTATTATTTCCCACATTTACAAAAAGATATGTATTAGGAAGAATGCAAGCAAAGGCATCTATGAAGGAAAGCAAAAACAAACAAGCAAAAGTATTTCATTTCATCACATCATAAAATGGGTGAAGGCGAGAAACAGCACGAAGTGAGAGCGTCTCGGAGAATTCCTGGCAAAGAGCCGGATCTCGCCCAGCATCAATTGAACGGATGTAGATGGAAGAACGAACACGAGGCCAGGGCGAGTTCCTAGAGACCCTTGAATGTGAAGCGAGGCATTGGATCTTCATTTGTTCGTCAGTGGAAACAGACAGAGGATTTGTAATCCACAGGGACGTGATTGGAGTTGAACAGGTTACCTTTCCTCTCCTGAGTCCCTCTGTGGACTTCCAGGCGGATGGAGAGTTCTGCTGTAACATTAGAGCTTGATGAAAGTACACTGCGAAGGCCCACGGTTAGCATAATCATCACACTCACAGAGAGAAAGGAAGGATGTGTTTACTCGGTACAAATAAGATAACGGTGATGAAGAAAAAGAGAAGCTGTGTGTTCTCACACCGATTGCCCCACCGGGTCTAGGAAGGTGGGTTCACTCCTGAGCCGTGGGCTGCCTCAAAGGACAGCAGCGTTGTCACCTGGGAACTTGTCAGAAGAGTAGATTCTCGGGCCCCAGCTCATACTGTCTGATGCTCTGGCTGTTAGTCCCAGGTGTCTATCTCTTAATAAGACCTCTAGGAGATTCTGTTGCTTGCTCAGTTTTGAGAACCACTGTTCTAGAGTAACTCAATTTGAAACAAAGAACTACTGTTCTTTCTCCCTAGGTGAAAAAAAAAAAAAAAAGAAAAAGAAAATCTAGGCATCTTGTTCTTAAAAAAAATAAAGGTAGTCATTGCCTTAAAATATACAAAGAATTACATTTAGCATTTGAATTGGTTTTACTTTACGATATAAGCTAATCATAACTAGTAAAGTGAATTAAACCCAGTCTTCAGTTTCCTTATGCCTGTGACAGAGCAAAACAGTCTATTTAAAAGTGTTATTTAAACCATAAAAGGAATAAAGTAGATCACATTTCTTTAATTTTCAAAATATGAATTTATTAAATTTAAGAAAAATTAGGATAGAATCTGTGGAGACACACAGATGAGATGAAGTTCTATAACCAGAAGGAATTATAACAAAACCGAAGTCCTTTTCAAAGATACTTTCTGGAACACCAAAATTCCATTATCATTTTAGCTCAAGCCTGTGACTTTAGCTGGAGTGGGAGCAGGGGAGTTAAACTGAAAAGTAATTGAACTTGAGTATCATATGTTCTTCTTTTTTTCTGCTCCAGGATGACTTGATCATCTTCCACTGTAGTTCAAAACTATCAGCTTCAGTTCAGCAGTGTCAGCAGTGAATCAATGCTGAACGATGTATAACTTTCAATTTAGACATATCTATGGAATAACAATTATGTAATTGTGCATTTTATGAATTTAATCCCTAAATTATTAAAATAGAGTGAATTTAGTGAGAAAAATATGCTTATCTTCAATATGCATATATATATATGTGTGTGTATATATAAAATCTCCACAATAAGGAAGAGAAATAACATAGAACTAAAATAAAATTTGGAGAAGAACTAGCTATTTCCGATTTTATATACATGCTCATATTCTGCTTCAAATAGAACAGGACCTTTCTAAATGATCCTATCTGGACATTTCTAATGATCTCTCCAGCTACATGACCAAGATATTAAACTAAATAACTATCCTAGTCCCAGAATGAGTGACCCATTTAAAAGGGTCCCCGTTCCACGCTTTCAAAGGGAACTGCTTAAAAATGGGCCATCCTGTATTAAACCATGAAATAAACTCCCAAGGGAATTTGGAAGACATCCAAGAGGTTGTGCAATTTGACGGTGAAAAAGAAAAAGACTACAAAATATATTATAGGGAATAATGCTTCTGTGAATTAAAAAGGAGGAGGACTGGGAAATATTTTACCAAGCAATGAACAGTAGAAATAGTCTTAGGAAAAGAGGTGTCTTTAGTCATCCAAGATGCATGTCTTGCTCATCTTCAGATCTCTTGCATCATCAGACCATGCTGGTGGTGATGTGCTTTGGATCGCCTGGATAAGCACCAGCGATAGCTTCAGACTATGCACATATGGCTAAAGTGGAGGAATATAAATAAGTCGTCTACAAGGCCTATTTCTTTGTGCCTCAGACAGAATTTACAGGACCCTGCTACTGAGGAAAAGGGCCCTTTAAAAAATATCTGAAAGATACACTTCAAATCAGGCCCCTCAATTAGCTCACCTTATAATATCAAAATTGTATTTCAGGAGAAAGAGATGAGTCCCTAAGTAATCTAATTCATATGAATTCTAATTCATATTCACATCCTCCGGCAAAATGTGGGCCACTTCCTAGACATAAGAAAGTATCCACCGCTTTATAAAGAGCCAGTGGGACATGGAAACCTCAGGTTGCTTCTGTCCACGCAGGGTGCAGCAAACATCTTACCCCCTCTTCGACAGGTAGTCCTTAAAATGTTGACTCCAACAGTTTCCAAACTTTTTACATTCAAATTTCAAAAATTTATCAAATTCCTCCAACCTTCCAATAATTGAGCTCTCAAGAGTCACTGATTGAGAAAATAGGTAACATCCCAAGGATTCAATAGTGCTGCTAAATTCACTTGCATTTTATGAATCTCAATAACCTCTGTATAGTCTTGGAAAAAAATCTGTCAGATATATTAATACATTTATATGGTTTGCATGTGGACTCCTAGACCATTTCAGTGACCCCAAAAAGTCCTAATTTAAATTTGGGTATTATGGCACAATGTGTGGGACAATTAGGACAATTTAACGTGATGCTAAAATGGTCTCGGGGGCTGAGGTCAGTTTCTCCCATCTCCTCTACCCTGTCACCTACCCAGAAATGTCATCTGCTCCCCAACAGACAGTGTGGAAACTTGAAATCTAAAAGAGATTAAGAGACATAGTCGGTGCTTCTCAAACTTTAATGTGTATGCAAATCAGTGAGCTCATACAAAGGTTAGACTCTGGTTCAGCAAGTCTGGGCTAGGGCCTGAGAAGTGAGGCCTGTGCCCCTAGCCTAGGGTCCATGGTTTGAGCAGCAAGAAGCACTCTTTTGTCAAGACACAGTGCTCACCAGCAGGCAAAATGCACTGGGCCCCGCCGCAAAGCCATTTGAGCTATCTGTTCTGGGGTGGGGTCCAAAGATGAGTATTTTTTTCAGAACTCCGCAGGTGATTTTAATGTGCTGTTAGGGTTGAAAACCACAAAGCTACAGTTTTTCTGGGTTCCCTGAAAGTCACTAATCTCCAAACCTACAAGTTCTTAATAAGGGAGATAGACAATGTCATTCTGTTAACGAGAAACTCTAGAGGACAATATGACAAGAAAGGAGAGAAAGCTGTAGGCACTTTTCAACTTTGTATAATGAAACACTGAGAACTGCCTATACCTCGAGCAGGCTGCTTCAGGCTGAAGTCATTTTTTGTTCCTAAGAGATCATTTGAGGCAAGAGAACTCTCCATCAGAAGAGGATAAACAAGACAGTTGGATTAGGTCAATAAATATATAGCGAGTGTCTTCTGTATTCCAGGCACTGTGCAAGGCACAAGCCTTGCCAAGATCCCATGACCCTTGACTCTAATATCACATAAAAAGACATGCAAATATATATATGTTACGATCGTTGCTTTGGAGGAGATACAAACAAATTGTATATGGGACACAGGAGAAATTGCTTATGAATCTGCCTGCAGTGTGCAAAAATGGCTTTCAGGTGTCTTTCAAAGCTGAGTTTGCAGTGTTGAAAGAGGAAAAACCCAACTGAACAAGCAGTCTTTTGGGGCAAGGGGAACAGCATGATTGAAGAACAGCACAGAGGTCAGAGTGGCACATTCGGGCAGCAGGAGGTAGGTTTAAAAATGTGAGAGGAGGGGGAAGGGGATAGCTCAGTGTTAGAGTGCGTGCTTAGCATACACAAGGTCCCTGGTTTAATCCCCAGTACCTGCTCTAAAAATAAATAAGTAAACCTAATTGCCTCCCCCCAAAAATAAATTTAAAAAAACAAAACAAAACCTTAAAAATGTGAGAGGCATAAGAGGAGCAGAGGCCAGCCAGGTGTGCAGGAACCCCATCCTAAAGGCCCACGTGCCATGTTAGATCGCATGTGTGAGTTACATGTAAACGGTTGGAAATACAGCCTCTAAGTTCCCCATCAGTGGGATCTCTGCACATTTCTACTATGAGGGCTTTTTAACATCAAGTCATTGTCTCACATTCAACAAATTGCGATTCTTCTTCCCAATCTGTAAGTCTGGATCTTTCTATATATTTGAAGGCGCCAAGCATATTTGAGACCAATGAATTGAATTCTTACCACATGCCTTGTATCCACTTTCAGTATAAAAAGCTGGGCATCAAGTTTGTGCTTTCCAGGAACTGCCATGGTTTTATCCCGAGGTGGTATGATGGTGCTAACCTGAAATAACCCAAGGGTTCACTAGAGAGCATCCCCAAAGCTGGGCTAGGGCTTTGGGCAGGAAGAGGGTCCAGGTCAGTCCCACATGCTGCCCTTGTGCCTCAAAATGACATTCCTGTCCCTCCTTCAGATGGGTTCACTAACTCTTTTATTACGTTAGTTGAATAATTTGATCCCCAGGATGGGTGGAGTTGAATACGTTAGTTGAATAATTTGATCCCCAGAATGGGTGGAGTATTAAGCACGATCACCCGTGAACGTCTCCACATAAATGTAGGTTAACTAGCAAGTCCTTCACCTAACTGGACCCTAAACGGGCAGGAACTAACACATGCACAATTTGATATATAGTCAGTGTTTGGTACATTTCCATGAAGTGTTTTACAAAGCGGATGACCCCAAGAAGAATGAAGCCATTGAGTGCCTGGGAAGGAGGTGGGCAGCAGAAATACAAAGGGTTTGGGGAAAAGTTGGGAGGATCTTGGAGGAAAGACATCCCAGTTGACTAGTCTTTTCCTTTGTGTGTTCTTGGAGCTATAGAGAATCTCTAGGCCTTGAACATCAGAATATAATTATGAAAAGAGGCCTGGGAGCAACCTAAATGTCCATCAACAGATGACTGGATAAAGAAGATGTGGCACACACACACACACACACACACACACACACACACACACACACAGGAATACTACTCAGCCATAAAAAAGAATAAAATAATGCCCTTTGTGGCAACATGGATGGCTCTGAGTTTGTCATACTAAGTGAAGTAAGAGAAGGCAGAAAGAGAAGGAAAAATACCATATGATACCACTTATATTTGGAATCTAAAAAAATGAGACAAATGAACTTATTTACAAAATAGAAACAGACTCAGAGTCATAGAAAACAAAATTGTGGTACCGGTGGGGAAAAGAGGGGTGGAATGATAAATTGGGAGTTTGGGATTTGCAAATACTAACTACTATATATAAAATAGATGAACAGCAAGGTCCTACTGTATAGCACAGGGAACGATATTTAATACCTTGTGATAGCTTATAATGAAAAAGAATATGAAAAGAAATTATATATATATAACTGAATCACTTATACTGTACACCAGAAACTAACATAACATTGTATACTTCAATAAAAAAAGAGAGACTTAGATTTTCATGGCTGCAGACTGAAGGAGTTTCATGATATCCAAGACAATCACAAACAGTGTTGCCAGAACAGCCAAAAACTGTTAGGTTTGGGGTTTTTTTTTTTGTTTTGTTTTGTTTTTTTTTTTTTCATAATCTCATGCCAGGAGAGAGGGGGACATAAGCAAATATTTTTATATTTTTAAAAGGATGTTTTATTTTATAACATCTTGAAGGAGAGAAAGCAAACAAGCCTGGCTAATGCCTTTTAAAAAGAGAGAATATGTTTTTCCTAGTTAACGACAAAGATTTCACTGAGATGAAGTAAAAAAAAAAATGTAGCGTTTATAAAAATGTTGATGTAGATATAATTAGATCCATTTTAAGACCAAAAGTTTTATGCAGAAACTGACAGAAGGATACACAATAATTATAGTTTCCTGACAAGCTGAATAGAGTTTTCTTTTTTTATCTTATGGTTTTAGAAAACCAAACTGTAAATAAATATGCAGTTTGACAGATTGTAATTGCGATCAGCAAGGCGTCTTTTCATTTAATCAGATGGTGTTATTAAAATGGGGTTACAATTAAACATTTTATAATGTGACGTAGAACTCCATTAAAATTCTTCAGCAAACAGCAATTTACATCTGATGCTCCCCCATCCTTTTTCTATTTGCAGAAACGTTATTGGCTGTGACCTTCTAGTAGATGGGTCCCTGTTTTTATTTTTTATTTTTTCTTCTTAATTTGATAAATGATATTGAGAAATCCCTTTCTTTTCCTCCTTGTACAACTAAGATACTGGTTTTGCAATACTGTGACCCTTACCGGACAGGTACTGGACCAAACAGAAGATCTGAAAAAGCATGTTTACTTGAAAAGAAATTCATTTTCTCTGTTTGTATAATAGTCATCCCCATCAACTTCCAATTAATATTGAACTTACAGTTAAATTTGTTTCGGGAAAAGATTAGTAGGAGGCTTTCTCAGAATGTAAATATCAGCTAATATTTTATATTCCCCAGAAAAGTACATCTTTAAACAAAGAATAAAAAGGTGTGAAATTGAATTTGACAGTAATTAAAAGGAAAATGGCCTCAAAATGCGGGCAGGGCACAATTATGAGATGCTTTACTGTTCTTGCTCAGAGTCTTTGGCGTGATTGTGACACAACATTGCCCAATTTCATAAAGAACATTCAGAAATGTGACTAAACATTGCCACAGGATCAAAACTGGATGATTGGATAATGGGCCATAATGGGAAAGGGAATCCGAATTGTAACTCTACACTTTGGCAGTACGAAGGGATAATGCGAGTCCTGGTGCACGTTGTGAACTTGCTCTGTGCAATCACCGAAAACCTATCCCCACACAAAGCGTGGGGGAACTGGGACTGATTTCGCAGAGGAAGAAGCAGATCCAGCGAAACCTGTAGGAAGGAGGCCTTAGCTTGGCCGGAAAACCCCCGCCTGTGCACGCATCTTATCCAGCCAAGACGACATTTACTGCTAGTGACCTTGGGCACTTTCTGACAGCAGAAGTACTGGAGGTTTTTTCCCTTTTCAAAACAAAGCAGAACATCTCTAGTAAACTGTAATTCAAGATTTTTTCCCCAAAGGACAACTTTCAAATCAGCGAAGTTTCAAATAGGAAACTATCATCTATGTGGTTGAGACCTTCCAAGGGGAAAACTTTTTAGAAAATTAGTCACTTGACTAGTAAATCTAGTTACCCCCCTGTGGTAGTGCCGTGCAATAATTTCAAATTCTCCAGTGGCCACGTATCTACTTGTGTGTAATACAGACGTTTTCTTTCTCGTTCACCTGCTGCCTGACTTCCAGCCAATTGACTGCCTCGTTGCTGGTCATCAGTAAGTGTTTATTCGGCTCCTGCTCCGGGGCAGGCATGTTGAAGGCACGGTGAGCTCGTGGGAGCTGTGAGAATAACTGATTATCAGCCAGGGTACTAGGCAGCAGGGTGGCTACCGTGGCTGGGCCGCTGCTGCCGCTCCTGCAGCGTCAGGAAAGACGAGAAGCGGTTGCCCGGGGGTCGCCGCGGCCTGCGCGCCTGCGGGGACGGGGACCAGGGCCGGGCGGGCCCTTCGTTCGGCCCAGTGGAGCCGGCAGAGGTCGTGGGCGGCCGGAGCGGCCCGGCGGGAGCGGGGCCCGGTCCCCGCAGGCTGTGAAGCCGCACGGAAGCCTACGTGTGAAAGTGCTTGTTTGCAACCTGGAAAACCCCTGAATAATCGAAGAGCAAACATTTATTGCGCTTGTACTTGGAACAAGGCTCTGTGCTTTAGCAGCAGTAAATAAAACCGTATATATGTATGTATCGTTCCTACAAACGCGGCGTTTATAGTCTAGCGGGAAAGACAGACATCAAACGCACATCCCCCCAAAAAGCACACAGTTTTCAGTGAAAAAGCATTTTGTAAATTGTTACTGTGTAGCAGTTTGTGGATCCAGAATTTGCCTCTTTCTTAGCAAAACCATTCAAATCAGTGTATCTGAATATTTTTCTCATTGGAACACACCATACATCTCTTGATGAAACAATCTGAGCCCGGCGTCCTACACATGTAATCTTACTTAACTGCTAAAATAAGGTTTGAGTATTACTTGTATGGTTCATGTTATTACTGCTGCACATCTAACCTCTATAACCAGGAATAAGAGACTCCGTCTGATGAGAAATATATATATATATATACACATATGTATATATATAAAACCAAAAATAGCACAGTGAAAAGAGCCCTGGATGAACAGGCTGGGGTTCAGGGTTAAGAGTTCTGGATGTGAGATCATATATTTGTGTAACTGTGGGCCATTCATTAATTAAATATCTCTAAGTCCACGTAATAGACCCTAGATATGTGTTAACTCATTAGCAATTCAGCTTTCTCTCGTGAAGCAAGGATGCAAACCCAGGTGAACCCTGAGGTCGCCTCCTGTTCAAAAATTCCATATTTACCACGTACCCCAATTTAGCGAGAGGTCTGCTAATGTAAATATTAGCCAATATTCAAAAAGATCCCTTATTAAACTTGGAGAGCAGAGATGAATATTCCTGGAATTGATGGAAAACCCATCTGAGCCCAGTTCTAAATACCACTGGGGGGAAGCTGCAGCAGCTGTTCAGCAGTGCAGAGAAAAGCTCTGTCTGAGTTTTGGATGAGACGTGAAACATACCTTATCCAGTTGAAACTACGCAGGGAATTTAGATAGGATGTAATTACGCAGTTGGAATTGGTCCAGGCTTCGGACTACCCCGCCTCCTTTTACAAGAAGTACATTTACCCTGGGATCTTTAATGATGGCATATGATCAAGGCCTTCAGTTTTAACACCCCACCTAAAACAAGAGGCCACTGCACATTTGTAATATAGCAAACTCCCTCAACACCCATCTTGGAACATTTGTTTAATACTGTGTTTCAACAGCACGAATTCTTACAAAATCATGTCTTCCCTCCAGGGTTTCTAGTCGTACTCTGAATTAATTCCGCGGTTCTTAATTTCCGTGATAAGGGCCTGGATGGACCATATGCATCCTATTTGCTCAGTTAGTGCTTTTCAGAAAAGGTTAACTTTCATTCAAAGACCTATTTTTTTTTTTAAGTAAACAGTATTTTTTAATTGAGGACAGTTACTTTCATTTTCATGCTTCAGGCTGGACCCCCCCACCAGCAGGCAGTGAGAGCAGAGGGTACTACAAAGTCATTTTAAAGCTTTGTGACAGGCGACACTTAGCAAGTACTGGGAGAGCAGCATGACTGTAAGAAGGGAGACTGAGTGGAGTTCAGAGGAGTTCAGGAAAAGATTGCTGGATTTTTCACATGCTCACAAAGGATATTCAACATTATTTTTAGGCATAAGGATGGAATGAGGAAGAAACAAAGAACCGTATTTTACTGTGAAGTGGTAGATGTAATTCATGCAGCTTTTGAAAGAAGCTGAATTTAAATCATCCAAATGATCAGAAGACAGATTTATATCCCGTTTTTGACAAAGTAACATGATCAACTAGCTCATCTTTCCAGACCACATGTAAGATGTATATTTATACTATATATATACATATCTTTCATATAATTAAAGTTCCCTAATTCAAAATGAAACCTAAAACATCACCCAAATTCTAGATTTGGGAGAAGCCTCCAGACTTGACATTGTTTTCTCACCCAGGGTTTGAGTCCCAAACTCAGTGTTTTTCCCACCAACATCCATTTTCCAGAGATTCTGATTCCATAGGTCTGGGTGAGCCAACCAGTTCTCTCATAGGAACCCCCTACCACTGCCACCAGTTGAGAACCACTGGTTTGAATCAACATGTAGATGATGGATGGAAGTGTTCGTTTTTCCATCATGCATGAAGACAGAGGCATGGTTGTTCTTTTTCAGTGCAGAAATTGATGGTGACCAGTAAGTAAATGCAATAAGGAAGAGGGGAAAGTGGCATTTATTAGAAAAAGGCTGTTATTTTTGCATTGAAAGGACTATGAACCCATGTTAAGGAGAAAAGAGTTAAAAAAAAAAAAAAAGCACACTTGTTCTAATGATGATTGCGCTGGGTTGAAACCCTAGATTCAGTTTTTTAATTGATAAGATGAATCTATATATAAAAATAGATAAGTTATTAGTATTGAAAAAATTAAACTAATTTTAGATCAGAAATTGTATATAGTGTCTTTTCCATTTGACAACAATGTGGAAAGCATAGCTGCTGCATTCCCATCCTTTTCAATAAGACCTGGACACACGGGGATCACTAGTATGTGTATACCTGTTAGGAAGTTGGCCCGGGTGGTTTTAAAGCATGTGGTATGTTCTACCTGTTGTTGTATTTTTACCTTTCAATTTGTATGTACCACATTTTCATAAACCATCCTGATCAAGCTTGAACCAGCTTGATGACTTTTGATTTGTGCCGTAAGATTTCTTTATTCTTCCTGGAAATTTCAAGACATTTTACTCTAAACCAATTCTTTCTTTCTGTAGATTTATTTACTACCTTTAGAAGTAGAAAAGCCCAATTTCAATCATGTTTGAAATAACTCATTTTAGACAAGAACGTGCTGCTCTGCTTACAAAACACATATGAGTGGAATATGCAATTACTACAACTCAGTTTCCTGCCACAGAAACATTTCAGCATTATAGCATTACAGAAATAGAATGACATGCATAATGAAAGATTTCAAGATTCACCCAAGGCATTTATTCTCTTCACCTTAATGTTCTCAGCAGTAGCAGAGTATCCATTAAAAGGTACTATGAATTATGGTTGCCTAGCAACTGGAAGGAGCTTGTAACAGCACCAAAGAATGAAATGGCTGGTTGATAAAATGAATTTTCTCTGAGCATTAGCCTGTTGAAACTGCCTTTTCTTGTGGAACATAAAGTGCATTTATTTGTCTCATGCATTTTTTATTAGAAAATTATTTGAGTTCCAGGGACTTGAATCGTTTTGCTACAGGAGATATTTGATTTTAATGTGTTGTACTAAAATAGGTAATAAAAGACACTTTCTTCAAAGCAAAGTCGCCAAACAATTCTATGTGGATTTTTGAAGGAAAAAAATAAAATATTTGATAAGCTATTCCATTACTGGTTTCTAATTAAGAATGGTCTTAGATGAAACTCAAAATTCTACTGATGCTGTAAAAGGTGTACAGTTAAAATAGTGGATTCTTCTTGTTTATGTGAACTGTAGAAACATTCTGTTGACAACAAAATGCAAAAGAATGGATTTTTTTTTAATCTTATTCTTTGCTACTTCTTTGTAAAAATTCATTTCAACAAAGGTCTAAATATTTACCTAAAACTCTACCAATTACACATTATCTTCAATTTAATTTGATTGTTTTAAACGTCTTCATCTTAGCATGCTGTCCACATGCAGAAATATATATTTCACTGACATTCCTAGGCTGTCCTTGTTTGCAGTGATTAAATTATGGTCTATATAGTAATGTCCTGCAGACCCCTTGCCCCAAGAAATACACTCGGATGATGTGAATAGGTGGGGTCAGAAGCTACTAAGGTACATATTTGAGATTGTTGCATTGTCTGAGCATTTTTTTTTTCAATTTAAAGTAAATCAGATCTTCTGCTTAGGTTCATAGAAGCTGTAAACAACCAAAAAACTGAGGAAAGAGTTAAAAACAGCTTAAAGCAGAAACTCTTAAAATGGAAGTGCAAGTCCTGTTTAGGACTTTCTTTTGGCTCCTCATTTTCTACATCCTTTATTATCACCATGTATACATCTAGAATATCTCATATACTATATTTGTCTCGCTGTGCAGAACAGTGTCATATGTATTCATCTACTCACGTATGTATGGAAATTGTATTACTTACATGCCAAGCATTACATTTTTAATAGCCATTTGGTATAATATATTGCTTCTGACTGTTCAGTACATGATTCATTTTTATGATAACATAATCGCTGGTAGAAAAAAGAGTTATATTGGGCCAGTGTTTATTCCACTGAGTGAATAGTAGGTACTTTGTCCTTAGGTATCTATTCAGTTCAAGCGTGGCCTAGAGGAAGGTAGTGTTTTGGCGGGGGCTGGGGGGGCACGCTTGTCAAATGGAAATGTTATTGATCACTGTAAATGGAAAGAATTTTATACAAAATCATTACCCATATAGATAGCAATGAAAGGCTCATCTCTTACAATGACCATCTTGGCACAATTTTTACAGTCCAACTGAAAAAGAGCATTGAAAATACGTTTGTTGAAACGGATCGGTGCAGGCAAACAAGTTTGTGATTTCTGACAATAACACTCATTGCTAGCGTTCTCTCTGGAGCCTGAATTTTCCAGCTGACCGCCTGAGACCTTCTCTTCAGTGTGAGTGGTCAGCGTATCTTATATTAGTCCTTTAAGTAAAATTAGGATAGTGCTTTTTCGTTCTTTGTGAATTCCATAATTGACCCAGTTTTCTCGTTTTCAAGGTAGAGAAGTGCACATTTGAGGACTCTATCGCAATTGTGTGTCAGACACAGATACGGTTTTGCTTGAGCAAGTCTCAGAGCACTGATCAAGAGAGATAGAATTTATATCTTTTTAAAAGACTGGTGTCTAAAGCCCAGATTCTGGCCAAAAATTGAAAAATGAGAGTGTCTACCTGTATTGATTATTAGTGTGTTTCCTAAAATGGTTGTCTGGTGGGGGCTAGTCTTGCCTGGTCGAAGATAAGAAGCTCGTACTCTTGTTAACCAGTTAGTGGGCGGTGGGAAAGTCAGTATGAGAAATGATTGTATTCGCCTGTACCTTCCAGCTCTTTGCAGCTTACAAAGAACTTTCCTTTACCTGAGCTCATTAGATTTTCACACCCACCCTGTGATAGAAGTCGGAAGGCACTATCATTAGAAAAGGCAGAGTTTACTGCAAAAAGCACCAGACTTTGGAGAGACAAGACCAGCGTCAGGTCAGGGCTGCCCCTTGACTGTGTCTCCTTGGCCAAGTCACTCGACCTTTCAGAGCCTCGATTTGCTTCAAAGGAGACAATGGTGTCTTCCCTAGAGAGCTGCCCTCAAAATTAAACGCGTGAAAGCACCTAGTATATTTTTTAAAAGAAAATTGAATAAATGAAAATAGAATCTGAATCTAAATAACCACTTTGCAACATTGAGCCTTGGACTGACATCCCAAGGTCAAACAGCTGCAAAGGCAGGGATGGGGTTGAGCACCTCTAAATCCTGCTCGGTGTGCTAGCAGATTCCACTCCTACTGTCTCCCCTGCAAAGGAATCAGGTGAAGAAACTGGATTGGGAAGTAAAGAGACAAGTTGGACTCGAGCGAAAGTGTGAGCACAAATGATTCTGTCGTTCACTGGTGTGCCCCACATAATACTGCCTTTCTCTCTCCGCACCAGAGACCTTTCTCTTGAGCCCACTGCCAGCATCTCCTGAAACTTTGGGGCGTGATGCTCTGCTACTAGATCACAAATACTTCGCACGCAGAGACAATACGAGTTGCTTTCTGAAGTCAAAAGTTTTGTAGAACCCATTTTACTGTTATTTTTTAATACATTAACAATTACCTTACCAGAGATAATGATCACCTTGTTGGGACGAAAATGTATGTTTTTCAGCACAACTAGACATAGAAGAATACAGCATTGAGTGGTGAGAGCCTTCTTTCTAAAGGTGTGTATGAATAATCAAACATATGAATAAGTCAGATATTAAGCACTGCTAATATTTTGCAAAGGTGTAAATTAAAATTCCAGAGAGAGCTGGGCTGATTTGATTAACAATGAGTTTAATACAGCAGAATCCCACTTGAACATAAAACTATTACACTCATGATAATCCTATGTAGTTACTGAGGTGGCCAAATTGGAACTCTTTCGGATATTTGCATAGAATTATGAGCTACATTCTGTGTGTGTTTACCATGCGTTTTTTAGCCAGAGGACTTTTTAATGGAGAAAGGTGCCTGAAAATATTTTTATGTTGATACCAAATTTATTCTGAAAATGTTATGATCTTGCTGTAGTTTAGGATCCTATTATTAGTTTATCTTGTGATTATGGGCAACTGGTATTAAATTCAAAATAATTATTTTAACACAAAAATACTTTGTTTAAAAATGTTTTCTCCATAGAAGCAGTCAGGAGTTAGCCAATCTTGTGACTGATTGCCAAGCCACAGTAGGAAAAAAAAATTTTTTTTGTAGAAATATCCAGGGTAAGGGGGCAAACAAGATTTATCATTCATGAAAGTTACATTCATGGTTCAACCACAATTGTTACTGACTCATGTACGTAGGATGTGTTTAAAAAAAAAAAAAGGACTTTTATTTAAATGAAATCCCACTTCTACAGTCGTCTATGAAAAAGTGGCAGAATCTAACATTTTAGTCTTGGAATGACTGTAGCCTCATGAATATTCCATCACTGACAGTTGCCAAGATCTTCAAATAAGCAACAACAGAAGGTCAAAAAGAAGCAGAGAACACATTACTGAGTTTTTAGTTGATGTTACACTTTGATTTTCGGCAATAAATTTTTCCATACTGTGGGTTCCTATCTGCCTGTGGATGGCATGCATTTATGATGTATAGCTTCTGCCCTCCTGACTGTGTCCTCAAGCCACTGTCCACACAGGGTCTTGTCTTTCTGATTTGTTAATTAATTCTAACTAATTCTGTAGTACCCGGGAATTCTACATTCAAGTTCCTGAATTCCGCCATCCAGATAGGAAACTCGTAGCAAAAGTAGGTTGAATATTAATTTAAAATAAAACAAACAAGTTTATATAATACGGTAATAAGTGGTAATTAATGAAAATGGCGATCCTACCCTAGGAGAGGCAGGACAACTTCATGTAGGTAAATTTGGCTTCTAGAATGTTCTATCTCTAGAAAGATATTTTATAACATTGGGTATAAATATTCTGACTTTGCAGCCCATCAGTGGTGATACTGGAAGGCTGATGGCAATTATTAGGAGTGTGTTTTATAAGTATCTCCGGGGTACATGAGTTACAGAAATTCAGAACTTAGCCTCTAGGAAAAGAAACATGACAGTTTGACAAATAAAAGACCAAAATGTCTTATTTGCCTTTCTGCCCCTTGAGACAGAATACATGTCTTATCCCTAATTCAGGAGTGTGTACAGTAATAAACCTGAGCCTGTCTTTGTGTACGATGCAGCAGGGTGTGTAAGCAAAGCCTGGGGTTCTTGCCTCTTCCTTTGTGAGTGGTCAGGTGGTCCACGCTGGGTAATAGTACTCAGCCTGGACTGTTACACAAAGGACTGGAAATGGCAATATTTAAGATTAAAAGGGATTTTAAAATGTTGGAATAGGATGGCATTCTGAAGGCCAGCTCAAGGACGGTGACAAACGTGACCAGAGGCCCAGCCACAGAGCCCCCTTCCTCGGGTGGGTGT
Organism: Camelus bactrianus; assembly: GCF_048773025.1. Classification (NCBI taxonomy): domain Eukaryota; kingdom Metazoa; phylum Chordata; class Mammalia; order Artiodactyla; family Camelidae; genus Camelus; species Camelus bactrianus. The sequence continues at coordinate 5,915,850 of NC_133567.1, read as the reverse complement.
GACCTCTCCCCTTGCAGTGTTGTTTGCCTCCTCCTGCACCGGGGCTCTGTCCCTGGAGCCTCCTCGTGAGCGGGCAGTGGCCCGGCTAGTCCGTCTGTGTCATCCCGGGCAGGTGCTACACCATGTCTGACATAGCTAAGTAACAGGAAGCAATGAAATACAGTGAATCAAAGTTGCATAAACATGGGGATCTTAGTAATATTACCCCCCCAAACAAGAATAAAAAAGGGATAAAAAGCCTTACTAACACTTACTGAGTGCCCTTTCAAATCTCTTCTGAGGGTAATCCAGATGTATAACAAACCACTCTTTAAAAACTCAGAAGCGACCTAGTGTGGGTCAGGCTCACTCTCTCAGGGTCATCTGCTTTGGGTGATCTTGGATCATGGAATCATGACCACGTCAAAGCTTGGATGTCAGGAGCAGACGATGTCGGTGGTTGGGGTCAGGGAGATGGAACTGGACGGCTCAAGATTTCTTGATGCTGCTCCAAATGGTGTGCAATTTAAAATTTATGAGTAGTTTGTTTCTGGAATTTTCCTTTTAACTACTTTCAAACCTAAGTTGTCTGCAGGTAACGGAAACCGAGGAAAACGAGACTGTGGATGAGGGAGGACTCCTGTATTTAGTTATGTATTTATTGATGCATAAATAATTGTACACATAAAGAACTACTAGTCTTTTCGTTTATGGAGGTAGACTCTCCAAGTGTCTTGTTTCATTTTGTTTTCCAAAGACAAGTCATAGTTTAAAAACAGAAGGAAGATTGCTCAACTAGAATCTAGTAAGATTGTGAGTAATTGGAGCCCTAGAATAACGAGAATTGTCAATGCACGTGTTAGGAAAGGTGCATGATTGGTAGCAAGCCACTCTCAGTGACTCTTAAGAATGCTTCACTCTACCGAAGCCGCTGTTATTGAGCTGATCTGTCTAATCTTTTAAAATCAATGTCAATGAAAGGGACAAGCCCCAGATGTGAAGCAAGAACACCTATGTTGAAAGCTCAACTCAGCTTCTTACTTATCTTGGATGATGCTAAACTTCAAAGAGCCGTAATGAATTAATCTGCAAGGTGGGACTAATAGAACCTCCCTCACTGGGCTGTTTTGAGAACTGAATGCTGCCGTGTTTCTAAAGGGCCCGCCCGGATCACGGCAGAACTGCAGTGAGGTTGGCCGTCAACAAGGACTTGCTGAGTCCAGATCCAATTGGCTTGTGGCTCACAAGGTGTCCCGCTTTCAAAGAAACTTTGAATTATGATCATCGTACTATTATCTACAAGCACCTGAGTGTAGTTTAGCAAAGGGGGCCAGCTCACGTCTCAAGTTTTCACTAAGCAGAAGATCAACCCATTGTACTCTAGTAAAGGCAATTCGTATTCGGTCAAAGAAGTGATTCTCATATGAAAATAGAGGCGTAGTTTGCAAAGGGAGAGTGGATGTCTCCCCACTGCTTACTAGGAGAGCTCTCAGTTTTACCTGTTGACTAAGCAGCAGGGCATATTCTGAATTCACTACTTCATACATTTATACTTAGAAGTGTTTTTCGTTCCTGTAGCTTCTGCATTGGCACCCTGAACAGTTTTAAGGTACATCCCAATGTTCAGTTGTCTTGTGAAGTCTGGTTTTCATAAGCTTGTGTTACTCTCTGCCAGTAAAACAGTCTTATAAAGATAATAACTACACTGAATGTGTGTTAAGTTAAATAAAAAATTATAAAACCTATACTAAAAATAATTATGTGCTGTAGAGTTTAAAATCATATGTTCTGTTTTGAAAAGATTTTGAAAACACTGTTCCTAGGACGTGTAGTGCATGTTCCTTAGGAACCACTGCAATAGTGTCTTTCACCTGGAGATGGCCATTGCTGGGGATAGGCACTAATTTCAGAAAATGAAGATAGATAATGTCTTTGAGGGAAAAAAAAAGTAATGTTTTCTTCTAGCCAAAGATGAGAATGCAGTTGTTGAGAACTCAGTTTTTCTCTTATTTATAGCAATATGTGTGTGTGTGTGTGCTTGTATGTAAGTAATTTGGGGCAATTTGAAGGGTAAATCATGATGCCTATGCAAAATTATAACTTTACAAAATTACTATAGACACAAAGCAGTTAGATTTCTGGGTTAAAAGGCAATTGGAGGCAAATAAATAAAACACTTTAGTGGAGTAATATAAAGACAATTTTTTGCACTTATATTTTTATTTGACCTGAAGCATATGGTGTTGGACCAACAAATTCATCTGCTTCTAGTTATTTCAAAGACAAGGCAATAACAGAGTTCTGTCACATTTAATGTTACTGTTGCTTCCATCTTTGCTCTTCTAAGTGTTTAGTTCCTACAATTGCTCCTGAGTAATAAGGAGCCCCATTAAATAGTCAAGTAAATCAGGGAGCTGGGAGATTAAATGACTTGCCCACAGTCATACAGAATTAATGCAGGAATGAGCCTAAAAACAAGCAGAAACTGAGTCCCAATAAAGTACTTCTCCAAAGACCACCGTGGGAAGCAGTACATTAGGCCAAGAACTGACGTGCAAGGCTGCATCAGAACCAAATTTAACCGGTCTGTGTGATTTTGCATCTGTCTCTGTTAACTCCATACTTTAAATCCCACACGAGCAGAGTTCTTGTGGCCGTGTGACACTTTTAAGAGAGCCCAAAGCCATATGCATTCCTTTTTTATCAGTTTTAGATTCAGTATAGGTAACATCTTTCATGCAACTGTAATCCAAATGGATTTCAGTCTAACATCAGGGCCATTCAAGTTCGTGTTTGTTCAGTTTAACTGTTACCATGCCCACTAGAAAAATGCAACCACCAGGAAAAGGAGTTTTATTGTAAGTGGAGAAGAAAATGTCTCTTATTAATTCCATCTCTGTCTCTGCCTCTTGCCTCCCCCCCCACTACCAGCCCTTACATCTGCCTCCTTCCGAGCTTTGTCCATCCTGGGGTTGACTCTATCATCTTGTGGATGCTCTTAGCAATGCCCTAAAATTAAGAAACGCTGAGAACCAAAGTGGTAGGCTGTCTGATGGCTTTCGACAGAGTAGCAAGTGGAGCAGAGCAATTATGACAACAGTAAATGTAGAAATTTCTGAGAAGCTTGATGAGTGAGCTCTTTAGAAGCAGTTCCCACCCAGGAATGGGGCTTTTTTCCCTCTTCTCACATGATAGCAGTCTTATTGTCTAATTCCATGTACGGTGTGCTATGAATACAGGAATGGTTTAAAGAGTGTGCTGGGTGGCAGAAACTGGGTGATTTCTTTCAAGGATCAACATGTGTTAGTCCAAACGGCAGTCCGCCGTCGCTATCTCTGGAGCACTATTTGCCAAAACACAGAGCCCACGTCCTTCCTGTGGCACAGTCGGCCGAAGCAGAGCAGCCCAGCACATCTCACAGGCAACGTAGAGCTTCTCCTGGGTTTAAACTCACGTGCAAATTCCAGCCCTCCCATCTCTCTAAGCCCTGAGCTTCCCAGTTCCACAGCAGAGCTTAATGGCCCTTCATGAAGAAATCTTAGTTACCCATCAAAAACTCTCCCCACTTCCCTTTTCCCTTCCTAAGTGTGCTCTCTGTTTGTACCTGTTTCCCTTCCCTCTGGAAAGGCAGGAGGGCGGAGTGATCAGGAGTCAGGGAGGCAGACGCCTTGGTTAGCCACTGTGCGAGGCGGGCCTGTTTCCACAACTCTCCTGGCCTCAGTGTGCTCGAGATTACAGAGTACATAGGGCTGAATGTGCAGGGCACAGCATGGCATCTCATTCCTTTTATTAGTTCTTCCCCTCGGCTTCTGAGGAAGAGCTTCTCCCCCTTTGTTGATTTATTTTTTTAAGATTAACATGTGTAAGTGTTTGCGTGTCAGTGACATCTCAAGAAAGCAGGGAAGAAACCAGCACGTCTGAATGTTCACTTGACCCTCCAACACGCACCTTTATTTTTAAATATTGAGTCTCTGACTTTGGGCTGACCCCCTTCTACTTACAAATGTGTATCAGTCTCCTGTTTGCTTGCAGGGCAGTTAACCATCCGTGTCCCTAAGGATCACTGTTTACTCATGGGTCTGCCCCATCTCTTCACCCCAAACCTCACAGGTGGCCTCTACGTCTCATGACTCTATGGAAACCATCTGTCTCGCTTTTCTCCCATCATGACCTCAGTCTGCTCACCTGGAAAATGCAAGGAAGGGAGGGTCTTAGAGATCGATGTGATTAAGGGAACAGACACTTTGAGCTCTCAGATCCTTTTCTGCTGGGATATGTCTGTGACTCCCTGAGTTCTCACCCGCCCCATCTCTCCTGTAGGTCGTAAGTGTGAACACCCCCCACGGTGGTGCCTGTCCAGGTCTGCATCCCTGTGATCTCAGCCAGCCCTGCAGTTTCCACCACAACCCCCTCAGGGGCTGGATGCATCAGTGTCTCCCACGCTGCTCTCATTTTCAGCCTCTACTTCCATGACTTCAGATGCCTCACGAGCACCCCTCTGGGCTTTTTGCTGACACCTTAAAGTTAAAATTTTCCTCCCTACGCTTGGTCCCTCCTCCCATGCTACTGCTGTTCTCCTGGTCACCGCGACCTGAAACCTGAGTATCACGTTTTCCCGCTCCCTGGTCTCCAATGCCCATTTCTGCCTCTGCAGCAGTTCTCACATTATCACTTCCCGAACATTCCAAGCACCGGCACCCAGTGTGAGAGATTTATAACTATGCCAAGCAAGAGACAGTAAGAGATTATCTCTTCTTTGGAGTAATGATGTTAAGGTCCTCAGCTATCTCTTCTCCATTCACTCCTTTATGCACAAATTACAAGAACACTTTTTTTAAGACATAGGTTTATTGTATCATTTCAATGCTCAGAATCTTTGATGGATTCCCCATTGCCCATTAACAAAACACAAACAGACACACAAAAAACATACTCCTTAGACAGAGCTGCCATCAGGTGGCGTGTACCCCCAGGAGCCACACAGTATGGCGGCCCTGTCTTCCCTATGGTCTTAGGTCAACTATTGCCCACCTCCCATGACAACCCTACTTCTCTTTATTTCTCAGCTTGTTTCCTACATATCCAAAAAACTAAACACGGCCATTTTATGAGCAGCTCCTCTCCTTTCCCCCACCTGAAATTAATTCTACTTGAAATGTTCTACTTTCCTGACCTCTGTTTACTAAAATTCGACCCACACTCTTCAGAGTTCAGTTCATAATGCTCTCACATGATTGTAGTCTGTCTCCTGCATGACACCCTCATAACGCTGTGAACCCCTCCAGCGATGGTCTGCTCCCCTCTTCCCCTAATTGTTGAGGGGTCTCAGGTCCTCTACTGTACTGCAAGCTGTCTTAGCTGTGTTAGCTTCCTTTCTGAATTCTCCCCAGTGTAGAGTCCCAACATCTCTTGTACCTAATAACTCTCATATTTGTTGAATGTATCGATGTATTATCAAATATATCTCATTTTTAATTAGAGTCCCCCAAAAATGATTATCAATATTATAGACATAAAAGGTTTTATAAAATGTACAAGATGATTACACCTGACTTCTGATTTTCTAACCAATCAAATGTTTTGAGATATTTTTCTGTTTTCACACTGAATCTTTGGTGAATACAGGCATACCTGGGAGATACGGTGGGTTCAGTTCCAGACCACTGCAATAAAGCTAAAACCATAATAAAGCAAGTCCCATGAATGTTTTGGTTTCCCAGCGCATATAAAAATTATGTTTACACTATACTGTAGTCTGTTAAGTCTGCAATAGCGTTGTGTCTTAAAAAACAATGAACATACCTTAATTGAAAAATACTTCATTGCAAAAAAATGCTAATCATCATCTGACAACACATGGTTGCCACAAAACTTCAATTTGTAAAAAATGTATTATCTGTGAAGCACAATAAAGCAAAGCACTTGAAAACGAGGTGCGTGTGTGGCACATAGTCATCTGGGAAAGTCTGAGTCATATCTCATAACATATATAGCCTTCAAGCTTTTTAAATTGGAAATCCTGTTTTTATCTTGTTGTTAAGAGATTACTTTAGTCATAGTTTGAATTTTGAACTCTTGGCAACTAATAATGTATCTTTAGTTGATTTTGAAATACACATGTAGCAATATTAATTAAAGTAAATGCAAAGCATTTGAGCATTGAAATTTTGCTGTGACAATTCTTTTGGATTCAGTAATTCACTTCTTAAGCCATGACTTCTGCTAAAAGGTAAAATCTTATTTCAAAATATCTATAGGGGATCCATCTATTACTGATAAATTTTTTTCATACTATAATTGTCATTTTTATTTAATCTTTCCTTTTAATTATTTGAATTCCTAATACAGTCACGTAATTTAACACTAGGGATGTTCCCTTCTTATCCTCTATCTTCCATTTCCCCCTCTGCCATCAAAATAAATAACCACTTACATTGTTTCTTTTGTCTCTTTCCAGAGTTTATAGGTCTTTATTTTCTCCCCCATTTTTTTCTTTTCACAAAAGGTGACATATTGTTCCACTTCTCTTTTTTTTACTTAGAGATCTTCACATCAGTACAAAGCTGCTTTGTTCTTTTTCACGGCTGTGTAGTGTTCCATCGTGTAGAAGCTTGATAACCCAATTAACCCATCTCCTATTGAAGGTGTTTTGGTTTCACTTTTTTCCTGTTGCAAAGAATGCTTCAATAAAGAGCCGTGTACAAATATTTTGTGTGAGCAAGTGCAGTGGAATTTCTGGGGGAAAAATGTAGCATATGATTTTGTAATTTTATCAGCTATGCCAAATTGCACTGTATAGGTGTTGTAACAACTTACATTGTCATTGTCTAAACAGTAGAATGTCTGTTTCACTCTAACTTTATCATACATTAGAATTTTGGTCAATCTGACAAATGAAAAAAATACCTTTTTTCACACCATAAACAACCATTCATATTTCCTTTTTTCATAAACTATCTGTTAGAACTTACTCTGGTGTGAGGTAGGGGGTATGGATACAATTTAATTTTTGTCAGTTGGCTCACTGCTTATTTCAGTTCCATGTATTGAATGGACAGTCCATCTTTAATCCACCAGCTTGAGGTGCCTCTTCTAGTAGGTAGTAAATTTATGCGGGTAGTTGAATCTCCAGATTTTCTCTTCTATGGTCTTCCTAGTCCTTCTGTTGCCATGGTTTTCCCACTGTTTTAATACATTTCAGTATCTTTTAGTGCTAATCTTTCCTCATTTCTCTTCCAGGCTATTTGTGTTAATTTTTCTATTTGAACTTGAGGATAAGTTGCCCAACTCTATAAAACAAAAAATTCCCAGTATTCTTCTATTGATATCACACTATATTTCTAAATTAACTTATAGAGAATCAACATCTAAATGATACTAAGTCCTTTTCTTCAAGAACGTGGTATGTGCTTCCATTTCTTCAGGTCTTCTTTGGTGGCTTTCAGTAGTGTTTTAAGGTTTTCTTCTTATACAGCTTGTTAAATTTACTACTAGATATTTATTACTAGGTATTTTCATGTTGCTGCTATAATGGGATATTTTCTTCTATTATGTTTTCTATCTGGTTGGAGAGTTTCTAAAAGATAAAAGTGAAATATGGCACATCAGAAGCTGTAATTATAGCTAGTGCTGTGTTAATCAGAAGATTCTTAGCCTTAAATACTTATGTTAGTAAGTATATAAATTTATTTAAATGAAATAAGTTATAGTTAAGAGATGGTAAGTTAGAAAAGTATCAAAAAAATAAATTTAAGGAGAGCAAAAGAAAGGTATTAATAAAGAGCAGAAAATAGCAAGTTTGGAAGCAGAAATCAGTGGAACTGAGAAATAAAATCAAAATCCATTTTTCTGAAAAGACAATAAGATAGACTGGTTGAAGAAAAGAGCAAAGCACATAATAGATAAAATAAACACAGAACCATACAGAGGACTAAGAGAATCATGAACAACCACTTTGTTAGGTTCTTTGTAAGTAAGTTGGAACAATCTGGAAAAATGTAATTTAGAAAAAGCTGATCACAGAAAAGAAAAGTCAAAATAAACTGATCTCAAAAGAAGAAACTGAGAATGCTGCTGCCTCCCCAGTAAAATTAGCAACATGCCTAAATGGTGTTGGAGTGGAATTCTAACCAATATTTAAAGCTGTTAAAAACTGTTCCAAAGCCTCAGGGAAAAGGAAAATTGCAGCTTCTTTTATGTGAAGCGAGTACAATATTGGTACCAAAACTTGACAAGAATTGCACCAAAAAAATAAAACCAGAGACCAGTTTCACTAATGAACACGAACACAAAAGCCTAATTAAAATAGTAAACAGAAATCGAGAGTAAGAACACATCTTGACCAAGTCAGGCTCATTCCAGGGAGACAAGGGTGGTGGCTTAAGATTAGCAAACATGTGCATTTCACATAAATTGCGTGGTACACCTACTGCAATGTTTGCCAAAATTCAACATCTGTTCTCGACTTTACAACTTAATAAAATAGGGCTGAATGGATTCCTCCTTAATGTGATGGAATGTATTTATCTATACAAAACTCAGGCTTACGTTTACAACGGAGATACCAGAATCAGTCTCACTAGAGTAAAAAATGTTACTCTATGGGGATGCCCCCATAGCAGCTCCTTTACCATCCTAAAAGTGCTAGTTAATATAATTAAACAAAATAAGTAAATTAAAGGCATAAATATTGGGGGGGGGAACAAGATAAAACTGTCCTTATGTGCAGATAACTTTATTGTATTATTGAAAAAACCAAAAAAAAAAAAAAACCATTGTAAACCAACTATAAAAAGTAAGGGAATTCATACAAATTTAACAGAAATTAATACTTTACATGCGTAATTGTCACTCATTTGTCTGAAGAATATGTTTTGTTGAGCATCAAAAATAATTATTTTTAACTGCCAACTTTTAGATTTTTATTTGACCACTGGTGGAATCTGGACTCTCTATGTGATTGCTCTTGATTTCCTGTATTTCGTTAGGAAGAAATCCACTTCAGACACATGCATGCACGGGCCACGTGCAGTCCTGGCAGTGTCTTATCAAGTACTGATTGGTGTCGGGTTTCCCCTGAGGTAGCTGTGGTATCCGCACTTCCAACCACTATCATTTATAGCAGAAAATAATAGATTTAGGAAACAGTTTGATGACATAGGTAGAGTTAGTTGTATTTTTTGCATTAAACTTCATGGCGTTCACGTCTCCTGTAGCTTTTCTTACTCTCTGATAGTTTCACGAGGAGAGGGTTAGGGATGGAAGGTGTGGGGGGTGATGCACTAGGGAGTCCAGCATCCCTGCTCAGTGGGGGCTGAGTCCATTTGAGAAAATCTAGGTGAAAGCACATCCAAGTAAGACGGTCTCTTGAAACCTGTTTCGGGCTGTCTCCTGAACCTTCTTAGGGTCTGTCCCTGTTTTAGACTCAGCAGTAGACATCAACTGATAGCAAGCACTTTGGGACAGTCATCAGGAATAAAGTGTGGCACATGTACTAATGTTTGAAATCACTGAAACCTCAACATGCAGTTATACTCAAGGTCTCCGCCTCAAGAGTGTTATAAATGGAGTCATGATTTAATATCTCAACAAAACCCATTTTATGGCAAGTATCCTACTTGAAGTAGTCACTTTGACATTTCAGGGTATGTTACATGTGCATTAATGGAGTGACACTCAGATTATAAGTATCATAAGTCCTCATTGAAGCATAGACTTTGGGGCTTGATTATAACGATCAACTTCTGAAAATCCGCAAGGCAAACACAAGAGACTGACTCTGCGGTGCTGGGACAGGACGGCTTTCGCTAACCGTGGGCTTGAGCAGTCTCTGTTGTGAAGTGACAACGACAAGTCGTGGAGACAGCCAAGGACAGGTGATAAGGCAATCTGAATTGAAAATCACTTTTTAGTCTATTTGGCATTCACAGGGCAGACTAACATCTTAAACTAACACAGCGAAGCTCTTTAGAAAGCTGAACAAATGCCTGCTCCCACCTGAACAGCCTCGTTTAGTGAGAACCAGTTCAGTAGCCAGTGTGACTAGAGCCAGGCAACAAGGCAAGAGGTGAGACGTCACACGCGGTGCAAAGCTACCATGAAAAGAAAGTGTTAACAACAAGGACTTACTGTAGAGCACAGGGAACTATATTCAGTTTCTTATAACAAGCTAGGATGGAACAGAATCTGAAAAAAAAATACGTACATATGTATATGTATAACGGAATCAGTCGCTTTGCTCTACACCTGACACGAACATTGTAAATCAGCTGCACTTCAATAAAAATAAAATTTAAAAGAAAGAGATTGTTTGCCCATAAGCACACTTGTCTTGGTTTTCCAGCCAGAAGTAGCAACAGGTAGGTTCCAATATGACTCCTGTAATCGGAGGAAATTATATGTCCAGTGACTTATTTAAAATGGATAAGGACAGCCATGAAATTACTCCTTTTGCCATGTTTCCCAATAAACATAGGAACAACAGAGGATATAATAATTTTTTTCATCAAGTCCACACCCAAATTTAACAAACACACATCACCGAGAGCCAATTTCTCTGTTGTGACCTTGAACCACCCTTACCATCGGACAGCCCTTCCTGCTTTCTGGACAAGGTTGATACTGTTTTAACTTAAGCTCGTTTTCCTCTTCGGAGGACAAATAGTGCCTGCAGACACATCTAACTCTTGAAAAACAGGTTATAGGAATATTAAAACATTGTTAAACTTGTTTGGAAATAAACATTTCAGCCCATGCTCAGCTTTGAATCACTTCATTAGAGTGTCAGTTCATCATGTTAGGTGCTCAGGGATATTTTTATTGTGCACATTATTATGCATGCAGGTAATCTTTAGGGGATAATTGCAACTAGAAGTGCTCTAAGTATTATTTGGTAAAGCTAAAAGAAATGTAATTAGCAGGGGTCACAGTGAACCTTTATAGAATAAATGAAGGAAAAAAATAATTTTCAAAGCCTTTGTAAGACGGTCATAATCCAAGGCAGGATTAAAGCTGTGCTGAATTAAAACTTGGTTTCAAACAAACCAGAAACGACCATGGTTAGAGTGCATTTTGCAGTGTTAGAGCTGGTGTTGGGGTCCAGTTACTGTAGCCATCACAGTTTCAGCAGAAGCACCAGAGAGCCTTCCTGTGCCTGCGAAGCTCTTTGACGGTCTGTTGTAATGCATTTCAGCCAACGTATAAATCATTTTGCAGAGACTAATGATTTATTACTGCTGTAATGAACTTCACAAGCATCAATACATTAGTATCCACTTTGAAAAGAAACTTGTCAGGTCCCATTGGAATGATGATCAGTTTACTATTGTTATTAATGACCCTGATCAGCTCTTTGGATCTATGAATAACCTTTTTAGATGACAGAGGTCTTCCATTTGGGAGAAAATCAATGCATATGTAAAATAAAAGTAGGTGCTCTTCTTTTTCCAATCCCTTTATCAATGCCAGGGATTGTTGTCAGCTGTCAAAATGTGAAGCTGCAAAATTATTTTAAAATCTACCTAATTCAACACTATTAAAATGCTGGTGAATGCATCTTAAAAGGGTATTGTATTCCAATTGCTTGTCTCTATGTTACTAAATTATGGTGTTTTCTTTCTTTCTATGTGAAGCCTCAGCTGGACCCTAGTGGTTTGACTGAAATAGAAATTACCATGTTAGGGCTCTTTTTTTTTTTTTAATGTTCAGTGATGTCAGACATTTGACCTGTGAGGCTTTTAAAACTGACCTTGTTGCTTCTTTCCATTCATTAGACTACAACCTTTGCTCTCATGTCATAAAAGATAAATGAAGATTCACACAATCTTTGTTTAAGAGAAGATTTATTGTTTACATTAATGTAGATTAAGTGGAAAGATACCAATTATTTTTCAAGTCAATCAGATGTCTTCTTTGAGGTTTCAATTTATGGCCTGCTTCTCATTATTACAATTTCAGCATGCTCAGTGGACCTTTTTCAAAAAATAACATAAAAATGAACAATTTTCATGGAAACCCCACATTCCATACTTTTTCTATTTAATCAGACAAACAAGTTCTAACATAAGATCTTTTTCCATAAGAGATTCAAATTGGGTTTTTAAATGGTAGTTTTCATTCTACAAGGTTGTCACAATGATTAATGTCCATCTAGGAGTAAAGCTTTGGAGAAAAATTTTGAAACCAGAATGATTATTTGTAAATTTCAAAAATGGCTTTTAAGAGAGAAGCAATATGAAGTTTCATTATAGTAAAACTTGCTAAACTAAACATTTTAATCGTGGGCTGCACACACACAAAATAGTGAAATAAGTCATCCATAGGGTAAAATTGTTAAAGTTTCTAATGGGCCACGTGGAGAGAATAAAAGGGAATAAAATATAATTTTTAAAAAATCTTTCATCTGAAAGGAAACAGCAGGTCCTGTAATCAAAGTCCCTTATTTCACTGGTGAGAAAACTGAAGCCAGGCAGAGTTTAAGGCAGGTCTTCCTGTCAGAGCCCACGGGTGACGTGAAGCCCAGAGCTGGGGGTTCATGTGTTGGCATCAGATGGAACATCAGATGGGACCCTTGAACTCTGTGGTGGCTGTAACCCCAGCACCTCGCCCTGTGCCTGATCACTGCGGAGAAGGCCATTAGGACACAGATTGCGGGGAAGACAGAATGGAGGAGGGAAAGCGCAGAGCAGGTGGCCTCCCACGTGGGACCTGAGAGCCCCTTCCGCTCCTTGTCTCTCATTTAACCACACCCCCCGTTACCCAGTGGTTTACCTTGATAAGGATTTTATTCCTAAGTGGATATTTGCAAGTGAGACATTGTTTTTCTTTACCTTAAAGAGTGGACTCTCCAATTTGGGTGGATGTTTCTGTCGTCAGTTCTAGATCCGACGGTGACTAATGCTTGCGTGGGACACTTTGAAGAATCTTGGGGGTGATGGTGACACCCCTGTTATCCGACTCCCAGTGCAGAACTCTGTCCTATGATGTGCCCCTCATGTCTTTGTCAAGATCGTGCATTAATGCCCTTGGGAATGGGAGCTGACCCCTTTGCACCACAGCCCCATCTGATACCCTACAGTCCATCATTTAAAGGTCTTATTTATGTTGAACTTGAACCAGACTTTTTAATTTTTTCAAAAATGTAGTGATGTTGGCTGTGTGTTCTTAGAGGAAACAGGTCAGTTTCTAGTGAAATCAGTCTGACTGCATAAAGTCGGGTGCCCTCAAAGACCAGGAGGGTTGCAGAGTGCAGCCTCCCCGGGGGTCATTTGTCCCATCCTCGTCAGTCACCTGGAGCAGCTGTGAGACCAGAGTCACAGACCGGGCAGTTTTGACCACTAAAAAATGGTTCTCAAACAGCACTTGAAATTGCTTCTTTTCCTGTTGCCCATTTTGACAGTCGCTGCACGTGTGATGAAAGATAAAGGCAATGCGAAGCCAGGCGTAGAACTGGCCAGAAACTTCGAGAAACTAAGATTTCAAAGAAGGGGTATGAGTTACGACCATCTCCTTATTCCACACATCTGCCCTCTTGGTGGCACTGTGTAACGGCTTTGTGTGGCTAGCTAACAAGAGTGCTTATTTTCTCTACCAGCCACAGTCACCCAGACATGTGCTGTGACATCGTGAAGTGGCTCCTGGAGCGGGAGAGGGGGGTTCTGGTCACAGTTTCTCTTTTACATCAGCCTCAGGCGAGGCATCGCACCACTCCTAGTGCTGGTTTCCTCTTCTGAAAAAAGTGAGCGCCATGCCTTCCCTAACGCCTTGCGGGGCGGTTTAATGATGGAAATGGTGCATAATCACGTTGGGTGACAGTGACCACAGGTCCCCGAGCTGGTTGTGCTGGTCTGACTTGGGGTACATGTTATTTTTCCAGAACTACAGGGTCAGCTCTCAGCCTCCAGTCGGTGGTTCTCACATGCCTGTGTAAGGATGGGCGCTAGTAACTCACGTTCTTACTGCTTCTCACGAAAATAAGGAAAATGTATGAAATTCTTTTCATAAAGCAAAATGGTTTCTTTTTTTGAGGATAGTTCTTTATTCAGACGTGTCCTTCTAATTTTGTTGGTATTCACATGTCTTTCAGGACATGACGATGGGGCAGTTATCCTACTGGCAGGGTACCCATCTAGCAATATGAAACGTTAGTAAATCTTTGTCATTTCCATCACTTTGTAAACACTTTGTTGGTGGTGAAATCCTGAAGTTTGAGTATCTGTGTTCTACATCTTGATAGCTCAACTCACCCCACCCCTGCCCTCTGGCTCAAGCAAAATCCCTCCTTTTTAAAAAGGTTCACAGTAATTATTTGTTGAATAAATTCGTCAGTTGGTGATGTGTTTCCTTTAGAGGCTGGCTGGTACCTTAGTCACATTTTAAGGTAGCTGCTCGTGAGTACTTTCAGTATGAGCATCTGAGCTGATCAAATAAGGCTGTCGGTCTGTCTAGTAAATCCAGTTGCTTCCTCTGAACTAATGCTGCGTTTCAGCATGAATAACTTGGTTGGATAGAGCGGACATTTTATTTGTAATAAGATTCAAAGAGAATCTGAGGCCCATGTAAGTACTTTTTCAGCTCATTGTTCTGCTGGGAGCTCCCTCACCATCCTGGGCCACTCACTGCCCTGTTCCTCTCACTTTTTAACTCTTAGAGTCTTTTTTTTCTCACACAAGGAGAGAGAATGGCCGCATTCCCTATTATTCGCTAACCCCTCCAGTATCCACTAAGAAGATAGTCAGCCCTCTCTCCACGTGGCCCTTTCTCATGATTATTCCCTCCAGAGAGAAAAATAAAATCTTAAGTGTGTAAAAACTCTTCTCCAGCTAACGCTGTAATAACAGCAGGCACCTTTGTTAAGATCTAAGTATGCACGGCTTACTTAATTCTCACAGCTCTTGGGTTTTATTGGGTTCTGTTACCCCCATTTTCCATTCTGGGAACCCGAGCTCAGAGTTGTTGCATCACCTGCCCTCCCCCTGCAACGCCATCACTGGCCTTGCTCCCCACTCCCACCCTGGCCCCTGACTTCCTGGCAGACAGGCGCCCCCCTCTGTCCTCCCCTCTGTCCTCAGGGCTGCCCATATCTGTCTCACAAGCCTCCCAGGCCCCCGGGATCATCTCATTCTGGACCAGCAGCAGCTTCAGCAGTCAATTTCCTGGTGGACCAGACTGTCTTTTTGAATGTTCCCAAATGGATCTGAACAGCTTTAGAAGACACTGAAGATAACAAAACATAATAACCCTTTAGTCAATGCTGTTTGTTACAACGAAGAGAGTTAAAAAAAAGAAGTGTCAGAAAAGTGTCCCCGCCCCCCACCCTATTCCTAGTTGTCATACTAGGGTGGGTGACACTACAGAAATTTTTTAGCATTAGGGATTAAATAACCAAAATATGCGTCCTGAGATTTGTCACAGAAAGTTGATCCAAGAGAGCCTAATGTGTTTTGCAGTTTGATCAATTACACACTTAAGGTTTGGTTTTGTTTCGTTTTGTTTTTAAGAAATGCTTTGTTTGGTACAAGCCAGTCCCTTGATTTTTGCAGGAAACGAATGTGGCATTTCCCGAAGGACTAGTCAACCACAATGAAGAATTTATTAGACAGCTAGATTACATGGTTGATCACTCATGAGGCACATATTTTTTTCATTTATAATAAAGTGTATTTGTCTAATGGAATAACTATGGCCAAAAATATGTTGCCTTACATACTCTCTGATTCACGAAATTAAGAGATTCCTTCTGGTTTTAAGTAGGAATTAGAGAGGTTTTCCTGAAATACAGTAATGCTCGTTTGGAGGAAATTAATTTTTATTCTGTGGGGAGAGCATCTGAGTTTGACTTAAAATTCTGGAAGACTTGAGTGTAATTTCTAAATTATATGCACTAATTGACATTTCATTTTAGCCATGATGGCAAAACTATCTAAAATAAATTACCATAGAAACACAGAAATTCTTAGCTATCATGCCAGTAGTCTAGTATGATTCCTGTACCAAATATCAAAGCATCACTGATTCTATAGAATTGTAATTGGAGGCCTTTGCACATGAATGTAGCTCTTAATGGAAATGAGGTTTTATTCATTTTCCTTCTGTTGCATTTACCCAAACACAGTTCTTATATGAGGCTCTGTGCACTGGCAAAGAATTTAATATTCTCAACAAATGCCTTCACAAAGGCTCATTTCCTTTTCAGTCGAAAGAGACCTAAGCTACAGAAAGGTACTGGGAGTGTTGCAGGACCCCAAAAAAAGGATAGAAAAATAGAATTTCTATCAAAAATAAACCAAGCTGACCATGTTAAGCCAAGAACACGTTGCTCTGGTGTCACTGCTGTGAAGCAGAATTTGATTGATGATTTCTCTATTTCCAGATGACCCTGTTTATCCCAACATTCATCTAAGAGTGAAGCAATTAATTATTTCAGAGCAAATTAAACAAGAAAATTGGGTAAACCCCAATGATTTTAAGGATGACCGAGAAGATGATAGACCTAAAATTCTGGTATTTCTTTTTGACTCACAAAAGATCTCTTTGGGGGTGTTGATAAAAGATGTCACAGACACATGTTCTGTACAGAGTGTCGTCTGGCCTTGGCCGTCACACGGCCCCCTGTTCTGCTGAGAACCTGGGGGCGGCAAAGCAGACTGGATTTTCTCCTTGCCTGTAAGAACCACCTGACTCTGAGTCATTGCTTATTTCTTACAAAGAAGGGGAAAGGGCTGTTAGTGAAGAGGGGCTAAACCAGAAGTTGGTGGCATTGCTGGTGGCGAGTGTCACTTCTGAATTCCTCTGGAATCTGAGAGTGGGTCTGTATGCTCGGTGGCGGCCAGGAGCCTTTGGGTTCCTGGCATGTCAGCATGTGATTGTTCTCTTGTCTGCTTCCTGCTTGGAAACAGAGTCGGGATCCCCTCACACATCCCCGTCACCCCGAGCCA
This sequence comes from Camelus bactrianus, assembly GCF_048773025.1. Classification (NCBI taxonomy): domain Eukaryota; kingdom Metazoa; phylum Chordata; class Mammalia; order Artiodactyla; family Camelidae; genus Camelus; species Camelus bactrianus. The sequence continues at coordinate 5,898,937 of NC_133567.1, read as the reverse complement.
TCAGAACAGAATATTTAGAGCAGGCGGGATCAGCTGGACAGCCTTCCTGCTGCTTTTTGTCGTTGCCTTGCTTGCCGTGCTGGCGTTCCCCAAGGTGCGTCTCCTTCTGCAAGTGAAGCAGAGGCCGTGGCTGGATTTAAAACCTGTTTGATAGGTGTACCTCTCGGTACACCGCGTGACTTCACATTTGCTTCAGGTGACAGACAGATTTTCCTCCTGCCTGAAGAGACTGTTTTGTGAAGCACAAGTTAGAAAAGACCGGATCTAACCTGCAGGATGTTCTTTCAGATCCTTGATTACATACAGCTTTGCTGGTGGGAGCTTTATTGGATTACGTGCAGCGCTGTGGTTCCGCTAACCGCGGGGGCCGACAGCCGGCCGGGCCGGAGGGCGCCTCTGCAGGCTCGCTGGCGCTCTGCGCCCGGGGCTGGGGAGGCGAACACGAGCGCTGTCACCTGGCCCCGCCAGCGCGGAATGAACGGGGTTTAGAGGAAGTCGTGCTGGACGTCTAGCACGCTCCCTCTAGCACTGCAATGACCAGCAACATTTGGGCTTTTCTTTTCTTTTCTTATCTGATGCATTTATTACGTTAAACAGTGTGTCACCATTTCATGGCTGTTTTTAATGTATAAAGACCGCATGAAGATCTGCCCCATGTTTGTAGAGGAATTATGTGAAAATAATATACAATGCTACTCTAAACCCTCTCGACACATCGTTGTGGTAATTAATAAAAAGGAAGATATATGGAAAAATCTTTTCATAATGAAAAATACAATTGTGACATTTGGTTTCAGCTTTGGCTCCTTTTGTAAACTGAGATCTCAGAAACTAGGGCATCAATCATTCCATAAATGTAATCCTTTAGTCAAAATACAGTCTCCATAAATATTTTAGCAGCCTTTTTGATGTTTTTAATTCTACATCATTTCACTTTCGTTCACTTCAAAGTTAAATTATTAATGAGTGTCTTCCTAAAAGTTCAAAATATGATATACTGAAGTGGCTTTACTACTTTACTACTTGGAATTCAGAACATTCTCAGAATGTCTGAAAGTACAGTGTTCATGTTTATTTGCGTTTCTGGGAGAAAAACAGAACGAGCAAGGCAAAATTGTAATTATCCCCTTCCACCCAGCAGCGTGCCAGCGCGGAGCAGGCCCTGTGTGAGTAGTGGCAGCGTGAGCGTACGTATGCAAACACAAGTTTGTATCTCAGCCTCTTCTGCTCCTTAAACACCTACAACTTTTCATGCTGCCCGTTAGCTGCTTACAGCGTGGCATCCGTATCTTTCCTGCCTCCCAGGGAAGTCCATGTCCTCTCCTGCTCTCCTTCAACACCAAAATAATCTAGAAACTGGTCACAGAAACTCTAAAAAGAAAGCAACCCCATTAAAGTAATTCAGAGATGTGAATGATTGTGGCCAGCTTTCTATATTTTTTCTCCCCCATTTTAAAAGAGAAAAACATTAATCCAAGTTAGTGATTGCCTAGAGATGCATTTTACTCAAGGTACTCAGGTCTGTGGAGCTAATAGGAGCTAACAGAGACTACCTCAATTCATAACACTCTGCTCTGCCCACAGTACCCAAGCTGGGCCTGATTTAACAGCCTTACTCTCATGATGAAGTGCAGGCTGATTTAAAAAATGCGTATGTATACAATTTCTATCATATATTGTTAAATAAATATCTATGTTTTCATTTGGAGATACTTAGTTTTCTCTAACGCATCATCTAGCAGAATCTTCTCTTTAAAAAAATTTAAAAGCAAACTATACTTTAATGTGTGTGTTTTGTGGAAATGTTTGCGTTTAGAAATCTCTCTTTACCTCATTTATTAATCAGATATATCACCTGACACAAAAATGAGGCATTCTTGAAAGCTGCATTAACTATTTCGGGTTAAGCACACAGAGGAAAAAATAATCTAGAAGAATCTGAGAACCAGGTCTGTCTGTCTTAAGCGTCCATTACAACCACATCGATCCTGACTTAAGGCTATTCGTTCATTATTCTGTAACTCATACGGTATACATTTGCTGAACTGCAGTCCCCAAACAGGGAAAGCTCAGGAATCCTCTGATCACACCTCTGCATTTTACAGAACAAACTCTGATGCTTAGAGACGATCTGTGATTGCCAGTTGTGGCTAATAACCACCTGGAGTTGAGACAAGCTCTTCTGGTTTTTCCTGAACTTGTCAGGATGTGAGCCATGCCCTCTGTTCACCCCTTCCCTCATGGCATATGAAACCAATTGCCAAAGAATGTCACCAAAAATATCAAGGATATTTTACCAGAAGAATTTTGGTGTAAGTTATTCTACTAGACAGCCATCAGACTGCAAGTCATAGTCTTTTTCGTTATTAATGCTCTATTTTAGGTTGTTTTACTATTCTAAGAGGAAATTTCTTTCCTGAGTCTGCCCTGGAAAAAAAAATCACTGAACTTAGGACATCATCTTTGAGAAATTTAAGGAGGCAGAGAGCAAATGCAGAGTATTAACGAGTTATCCTACAAGTGCCTTCCTCACCTGGTGGACGGGCCGTGTAACACCCTCATCCTCGAGGCCTTTGGTGACTCAAGGAGAGTTTCTCAGGAAGATAAATTCTTGACTCGATAGAATCTGTGAAATGAATGCTTGCTCACCGTGTTAGGAGGCACTGTCTCTATTTTTACAAAAAATAAAAGAAATGTCTGAAAAAAATAAAAGCTCTCCTTAGTCATCTCCCCACATGTGACATGGATGCTGTGACAGAATTCACCACCAGAAAGGTCTCAAATTTAGTCCCAGACACTCAAAAAGGACCACGGAGAGGCACGGTGAACTGTGATCTGTGCCCAAAGGCCCTTTGCGTGCCCGCTGACCCCTAGAACAGTGCAGTGGCGGGCTCCTCTTGATTGGTGAGATAGAGCCTTCAGGGTGGAAAAGAGAAAGACACAATTTACAAAGGTCTCAGTGGTAACAAGGACTCCAGCTTCCGCGGTTGGACACCCCACATGTTTTTGCATCCTTCGCAACAGATTTTTCATGGCATAATATCTGTGTTTTAAATTAAAGTGGATTAAAATGAATGTTTGCCTTCAACATTTTGCAACATCTACTGAGCTTTTAGACATCCTTCTTTGGGGACTGAGTCTGATACCAGTAGGCTTTCTCCTCTCAATAAACAGTACGTGATTCTCATCCTTGGCTCCCATTTTCTAATCTTGGCTCAGAAATGCCTCAAGTAGGCGAAGTCAGAAGCCAGCGTTACCTTAGTGCCCACAGTCAGAGGAAGCTGTGCTCTTCTTGGGAACACATCTATTCCTACCACTTTCGACCCACGCGCCCTTCAGACACTCTTCACATGTCCTTCTCCAAAACAACATAAAAATTACATTATTCTAAAAAGGCACTCCTGTATTTCTATGGAAAGTAAAAAAAAAAAAAAAAAGTCGCATAAGGAAATTTTAACACCAGAGTTTTAAAAATCCACCAGGAGATAACAAAAACCTGCATGGACTTGTTCACCCAGTCCCAGCACTTGGAAATGTGGTACAGTGGGTGCCAGGCACAGATGGGTGGCGTCCCTTATGGTAGGCTCACTCGCCAGCTAAAAGGAACATTCTGGAAGTTTGTTTGCCTACAAGATGATTAATGATGGGGCCCAGCTCCTGTCACACTTGGCCAACAATAGGCCCTCATCTATCTTGGTGAGAAAAAAGTCCTGGTGTTCAGGTTGTGTATTCCTTTCAGAAGGGATAAGTCATGCAGGAAATCTCTGGTCTCTGCCCTTAAACAGGTTATAGAGGAGAAATACCCAATGTTTATGGAACCTCTGGTAGCTGGGCAGCTAAATATAGTCTCCCTCACGAGCCAAGACCATAGGTGGTCAGATAGTCTGCTAATATACTAGTACATGGAATACGGTGGAAGTTTGGTGCCTTCTTTTTGAACAATTCCATCAAATACTAACCCGATGAGCACTCGGGAAGTGACAGAAATCCAGTGCTGACGTTCTTAGTCTCCCTCTGATTCATGCATGTGGCACTGTCATGTCCAGAGATCTTCTTTCCACATTTAATTAAGATTTTTTGCCTGTAGTAAGAAAGATCAGGACACAGTAGTCACTTGGTTACAAAAGCAGTTAAGCATATGAAAGTCCCATTGTTTGTGGCTGGACCAATGCTCTGTCTTCATGTTTGGGGCCATGATTGCAGCCCTGGGTGGTTTTTTGTAGTGTGAGCACCAGCCATAAACTTTGTCTATGACTATTTTCTCTTTATACTTCTTTAAGATGTGCAAGAAGTTAGAGAGACTTGTGAGGCAGTCCAAAAGAAGATTCTTTATGAGTTTTTACTATATTTTTCATAATCTTTTACAGCATCCTTTTGTCATAATTAGGCAGCAAGTTTTTAAGCAGCCTAGCCTTATTCAGCCTCTCCAGAGCATTATGCTTAATTTATATAGAAACAATTCTCTCCGCACATGTGCAGGTTTAATCCATTTATATGCTATTTGAATAAATGTTGCGATTGCATTAGTAAGAACAATAGGCATTAACAGGTTTGGGAACAAATACACATGATTCTTGGTTAGCTTATACTCGACTACTGGGAGTAAAAGTGGGCCAGTTCTTTTAAATGAACTCTATTTGAGAAAAGTTTTAGATTTACAGAATTATGGTGAAGATATTACCAAGAGTTCCTACACACCCCAGACCTAGTCTTCCTTATTGTTAACATCCTACCTCAGTATGGGACAGTTGTCCCAGTGAGTGAACCAACACTGACACAGTCTTCTCATCTGAAGTCCATGCTTTATTTAGATTCCCCTAATGTTCACTTTCTGTTCCAGAATTCCAACCAGTTATCATACCTTCTTAGACTCCTCTTGGGCTGTGGCAGTTTTTCAGACTTTCTTTGCTTTTGATAACCTTGACAATCTTAAGGAGTCCGGTCAATGTTCCTTGATCGAGATTGGCCTGATGCTTTTGCTATGATTAGATTGGAGTAATGTAGTTTGGGAGGAAAACCATAGAGTGCCATTCTCATCAGATCATACCAAAGTTTCGTATTATCAGTATGACTTACTGCTGTTGACGTTAACCTTGACCATTGGTCTGGAGTCATGTTTGTCAGGTTTCTCCACTATAAAATTGCTCTTTTTTAAAATTCTCCCTTTCTGTACTGCACTCTTTGGAAGAAAGTCATTATGTGCAGTTCACATGTAAAGAGTGGGGAGGTACGCTCCCCATCCTTGAAGGTGAGCATCTACGTAAAGTACTTGAAATTATTCTGTATTGGAGATTTGCCTGTTCTTTCCCGTTTTTTAATTTGTTTGTTCACTGAGTCATTTATCTTCTTTAGTATGAGCTCATGAGTGCTTACTTTTACATTTTGGGTTATAATCCCATACTGTTTCATTTATCTACTATCTATCTATCTATCTGTCTGTCTGTCTGTCTATCTGTCTATCTACCTACCTATCTATCTCAGATTGTTCCAGCTTTAGTGATTGGGAGGTCTTTCAGTTGGCTCCATGTCCCTCTGACAAACACCCATCACTCCGTGTGTGTGTGTGTGTATGCATGTGCACACGCACGTGTGTGTATGCATGTGTGTTGCTGTTGCTTGTTTTTGCACTTTAAACACTTAAATTCTGCTACCGCAGGAGACTTCAGACTCATCTCGTGTATTTTCTGTTCCTGTCATAAAACCAGCCATTTCTCCAAGAAGCCCTGGCTTCCTTTCTTCAGACAATAGTATCAGAAACTAAGATCTGGGCACCAGGTTTGCTCATTGCTCCTGGGGTTTCATTGCTTCTAGGACCCCTCGGCTGACAGAGCAGGGGGAGGTATGCATAAATACTAACCTATATACACACACACATATCTGTGAAGAATTCTCTAGGTAACCATCTGTATCTATTTTGAGCTGAACATTAATTCATACTGACGTCATCCACTCTAATCCATTGCCACATGGCCTCCTACCCTTGCTTATCTGTAACCTCTCACATCAGCAGTGAGAAACCTGACTCCCACCATCCACTATCCATTTACCTCATTGTTTATTCCAGGAAACATGTATCACAGTATCAGAATTGTTAACCCACACTCCTGTGGGAAACAACTTTATCGACCAGGATACAGTGCTTATACACAGTTCCTTTCCCTTTAGTCTTACAGACTCTGCTCATTTCCAAAGTTACATAAGTCATACACAACTTGCCACCCATCTCCTTGAATGAGATTATTTCATACATTTGCAATTCATTAAGTTTCCTTATCTGCGTTCTGCATTTCACCCTGGGAATCCCCAACCTCTTAAGTATTTTTTTTTTATTTGCATACATTAGGGTTTACTCTTTGTGCAGTTCTTTGGGTTTTGACAGTTGCTTAATGTCTTATATTCACCATGACGGTATCATACGGAACAGTTTCACTGCCCTGAACATTTTTCTTTGTTTTGCCTACTTAACTGCCTCTCCCTTCTGAATGCCTGGCATCCAGTATTTACTGTCTCTCTAGTATTACCTTTTCCAGAATACATTTTAGTTGGACTCATACATACTTGTAGCTTTTCCTGACTGGCTTCTTTCACTTAGCAGTATGCATTTAAGATTTATCCATGTCTTTTCATGGCTTGATAGCTCATTTTATGGATGTACTAGAATTTGTTTATCCATTTCACCTGTTGAAGGACTTTTTGACAATTATCAATACATCTGCTATAAACACTGGTATGCAGATTCTTGGGTAGACATAAGTTTTCACATCAGTTGGGTACATACCAAGGAGTGTGATCACTGAATTGTGTGGTAAGGCTATGTTTAGTTTTGTAAGAAACTGTCCAATGGTCTCTCAAAGCAGCTGTACCATTTGACATTTCTACCAGTACTGAATGAAAGGTCGTGTACCTTTCTTTTCTTTTTTATATGGATGTTGAATTGTTCCAGCACCATTTGTTGAAAGACTGTATTTCTCCATTGAATTGCCTCAGTTCCTTCACCAAAGATCAGCGACTATATTTGAGTGTGTCTATTTCCGAGCTCTCTATTCTTTTCCATTGATCTGTGTGTCTGTTCTTTTGCCAGTGCCATGCTGTCTTTATTACTGTAGCTTTAAAGTAAGTCTTGAAATCAGGCTGTGTGCGTCTTCCAACTTTGCTCCCCCTCTGCAGTGTGACATTGGCTATTCCAGGTCCTTCACCTTTCCATGTAAACTTTGGAACCAGTTTGTTACTAACCGTGGAAAGGCTTGCAGAGATTTGATTGGGATTGTGTTGAGTCTATAGATCAAGTTGAGAAGAACTGACATCTTAACAGTACTGAGTCTTCTAATCCATGAACACAGAATGTCTATTTATTTATTTGATTTTTTGATTTTTTTTAAATCAGTGTTTCATAGTTTTCTATTTATAAGGGCCTGCACATGTTCTGTTACATTTATGCCCAAGTATTTCATTTTTGGAGTATTATTGTAAACGGCATTTTTAAATTTCAAATTCCTACTTCTCATTGTTGGTATACAAGAAGGCGTTATATCCTGCAGGCTTACTATTATATCTGCTTATTATTTCCAAGTGGTTACTATTGCTGTTGTTGATTCTTTAGGATTTCCTCCATACACGACATGTCACCTGCAGGTTGGGACATTTTTATTTCTTCCTTCCCGAGGTGTTTTGTTTCCTTTTATTATCTTACTGCATTGGCCAGGACTTCTAGCACCATGTGGAAATAGGAGTGTTGAGAGGAGACATCCTTACCTTTTTCTTGATCTTAGGGGGAAAACATCTAGTGTCTTACCATTAAGCATGATGTTAGCAGTAGGGTTTCTGTGGATATTTTAAATGAAATTGAGGAAGTTTCTTCCTTTTCCTAGTTTGCTAAGGGCTCTTGTCATGAATGGGTTTAGATTTTTCGTGTGCTTTTTCTGTTGTCTATTGATATGACCGTATGATTTTTGTTCTTCACTGTGTTGATGTATTGGGTTACACTGATAGATTTTCTAATGTTGATTAGCCTTGCATAAGTAGAATAAATTCTACTTGTTTATGGTGTATAATTTCTTATACATTATTATATTCAATTTATGAATATTGTGTTGAGAATTTTTATACTTATGTTCATGAGAGTTATTAGTCTGTAGTTTTCTTGTGGTGTTTTTTATCTAGTTTGGTATTAGAGCTATGCTGGTTATGAATTAAGCCCTGTTTCCTCTGCTTCTAATTTCTGGAGATATTATGGAGAATTAGTATGATTTCTTCCTTAAATGTTTAGTAGAAACCATCTGGACTGGGGACTTCTTTTTAGAAGGTTGTTAATTATTGAATAATTTATTTAATGGTATTATTGGGTAATAAAATAGATATATTTTTATATTTCTCTTTGTATGAGTTTTCATAGTTTTTGAATTTCAAGAAATTATCAAATTCCATCAAAATTTTCCAATTTGTAGGCATAGACTTTTTCACATTATTCCTTTATTATCTTTTTAATGTGCTTGTGATTAGTAATGATGACTTCTGTTTCATTTCTGATATTGGCAATTTGTGTTCTCTTTTTTTTTTTTTTTTTGGCCGTTAACCTGACAAGTGGTTTATCAACCTAATAATTTCTCAAAGAACTAGCTTTTGGCTTTGTTGATTTTTTTTTCCCCCTATTGTCTTCCTGTTGTCAATTTTATTGATTTCTCTCTCATTTTTATTATTTCCTTTCTTCTGCTAGGCTTAGAATTAAGTTGCTCTTCTAGATCCTCAGATAAAAGCTTAACTTACTGATTTCAGACCTTTCTTCCTTTCTAATATATGCATTTAACGGTATAAATTTCCCTCTAAGGACTGCTTTTGCTGCATGCACAAAATTCATTATTTATTTTATTAAATAAAAATTGATTTTATTTTCACTTAGTTCTTTCCTAAGTTATTAATATGTGAAATTCTATACAACTAATTTCTAAGTACCTTAGAAAGGTTTTGCCCTATTTTTGGAAAAATTTTGAAGACCAGGAGTCATGGTTTATTTGCACATTAGCCAGTGAACTCTGTCCCATTTGGTGGCTGAGGGCCCCTCCATTCCTTATCCCCAGTTCATTAATAATAACCTAGGACCTGCAATAAACAACTTTCTCATCAGCCCACGCACGGAGAGGCCAGGTCAGGGCTGCCACGTTGTCAGTCGGTGATTTCATCCTGGAATCTCCCGGCCTGAAAACGGGCAACGGGAGACAAAGCTGTCTCGGGAGAGCTGGGGGCTGTCCCAGCTGGTCCTGCCGTCCGGTTGCTGCCGCGTGATTGTCCCGGGCCCAGGTCCTCAGTGCGCCTGAGCCCCGCGCCGAGGAGGGGAGCGGACAGGCGGGCAGAGGCCCTGTCTCAGAATTCGGAGTCCGGTGGGGGGAGTCAGTCAAGAAAACACTGATTCGGGCCCCATTCCACCGGCAGCCCTGGGAGCTCGTCAGAGACGCTGAATGTCAGGCCCCTCCCAAGACTCCCTGGGTCAGAATCACATTTTAGGAAGATCCCCAGGGGATGAGTGCGCGTATGGAAGTTTGCCCCGCCCTGCCCTGGATGATTACAGACAGTGATCGCGCGGTGATAAAGATGTCTAGGGTGGGAAGGATGGGTGGACTTCGGTAGGCCTGTCAGGGTAGGTCTCTGAGTAGGCTGCCCTTGAGAGACGAAGGGGTAGAGCCTTATTCACCTTGAGCCCCCTCTTCAGTCCCCGCCCCACCTGCCCCGCCAGCCAAATCCAGGCCACACCTGAGTGTATGTCACACATAGTGAGCATCCAGTGGAAGTGTTTTGGGGGAACAAGCCAAGGAGCATAGCCCCAAAAAGCTATCGGATTAACGGTTTCATTTTTTAAAAGCTTTAACGTATAAATATTTAAAGTCTTCAGCTAAAATGCCCATGGTCGATGAAAGAAGAAATAAAATGTGCTGGACCTTTTAAAAGGTTCTGACTTACGTCTTTTCCAAGAGCATTTTTTGCTTCAGAAAATAAATTGTAACTGGAAAATTCTATTAGCTTTTATGAATATAGATGCAGAAAAATGATCAGATGGTTTTAAATTTAAAACCTGCTGGATAGATATTCTTTCTTGTTCCCTGATAATAGGCCCTACACTTTAATGGTGTAAGTTTTCCTCTTTCCCCTCAGTTGATCAATGTAATTGGGATTTTTCCCATTTATTGGATTGTCATCTTGTGGTCATATAATTATACTAGAGATATTAAATATGTTTAGACACAAAACGGTAAATACAGTATAGAGGACCCATGAGCTTATTTCCATATCATTAAACTACATTTTACCCATGAGCAAAGTGCATTTTTCATAACTTGCAAGAAATACCTTGCTTTGTAGTAGCACACATATTTAACATTCTTTTAAAAGCCACTCGATTTGACATTGATATTTGGATTATTCTATTATCGGAGAATAAAGGGATTTAAATAAAGCAGAATTACAAGTATCAGTGTATAACTGACCAATTAGTAAGATTCGAATTCTATTCCAAATGGCCATTTTGCCAATTATCATCTTTTCTAGGTGCAAGGTGTCATTTTGAAGAAATGTTCAAGTTTAGATTCTCTCATGGTATTTGCTTAAGCGTAGAAAACATAAAAGTTGTTTATGTGTCCAAAAGTAAATTCTCATACAACAGTCATGCTTATCAGTTACTTTGTTGCCATTAAATTTTCATAATAAAATAATGCTCCTATTTTTATTCTAGTGGCATTGAAAGGGTTGGGATTTATCTGCATGGTAATTATGCAAATTTTAAAATAGTTTTTGCTTTCTAATGTCTGGGACTCTGTTGTAGTTGGGCTTTCCTTTTGAACCAATGCTTGATGCAAATGTCAGTGCACCTTCTCTGTAAAACTAATACAAGTAAACTTTTACAATAAAGGGTTTTATTGTTTAAATAGTTCTGTTAGTATACAGGTTTAGCCTAAAAGGAGACTTTCAGGCTTTACCTAAGGTGATAGTAGTCCTTTTTTATTGTTAAAATACATGAATGCTATTACTAAAGTTTAGGGGGAAAAGTAATAAAATAACAAATTTAGTATAACTTTTAATTAAAAAAAATTCCCACGGCAGATTTCTATTAACAACAGTCCAATCAAGCAAACTTCTCAGCTCACGATTACTTTATTTTATTTACTTTTCTTCTTGCCACACTGCACTTTAAAGATCAGAAATGCATTTACTAAAAGGGTGCGTCCACAGATCAGCGAACAATTAGTCCACATTCCACAGCCACGGAACTGCAAAATAATTATTGAGAGGACCTTTTGAAATCCTTGAAGATTCATGGTAAAAAGAATATGGATTACATTTCATTTAGAATCGGGTGTTTAACTGGAGCAGAAAAGGGGGCAAAGGCAGCTAGAACAGTTTTTAACAAGAATTAAAATAAACAAACAGGAGGAGGGTATAGTTCAGTGCTAGACCACATCCTTAGCATGTAGAGGTCCTCGGTTCAATCCCCAGTTCCTCCACTAAAATCAAATAAATAAACCTAATTACCTCCCTCCCCCCCCAAATAAAAAATAAAAATAAAACAAACATACAAAAACCTAAGACACTAAATTAAATTTAAATTAAACTGGAAAGGACAGACAACCCCTTTCTTGGGAATTTTTATTTAGACATTTTACTGGAATTATGTTACCAAGATTATGGGCATAAATATTCAGAACTACTGCAAACTTAAGTGAATTCTTAGTCTAAGACAGCCTCCCAGTCAGGGGAGGAGCCAAGTTAGAATCATTAACATCATCAACACATGTCATCACCCTCCCATGGATGAACCCTTTGTAGACTATTCTAAAAGCCTACATGGGGTCCACCTTTCCTGTGCTTCAAGGTCAACAGATCCCCAGGGTCCCAGTCATCCACCACTGCTTCAGGGAGAACTGGTCAAGAAATGCCATGTAAGGATGAATCAGGTGGCTTGAATGTCATGATCAGACATGGGTGAAGAGAAAGTAAGTGACTGGGAGGGCAGAAGTTATCCAGAAGTCAACATCAGCCAGGGGGTGGGGAATAGCTATCAATCAGAAATGTGGCTTAAGAAATGTAAACATAAAGAAGGTCCAACAGGTATATAGAGAGCATTTACTACATTCTAGGCCCTGTGTTTTGCTCTAAGAATAAAGCAACAATCTAAAGAGAAAAAAAAATTTAGTGTAATATGTAGAAAGCACTTCTTTTCTGTTCAGAGTTCCTGTTACCAGCTCTCATAAACTCATCAAGCATCCATTTAGCCTTTTACTATTAAAGTTTCTTTTTAGCTTATTTTTTTTTTAAGGCAAATGATGTCCTCAGTGCTTATTCCCCACAAGGAGTCTGTTTTATACTCCTTCATATCATTAATCCATGAGCCCAACCTCAACCCACAGTAAGCTTTGTATACTCCCCTCCTTTCACAGTTATTTGCTTCTCTCTTCCTTCTGGATGCCACATGTCGCTAACAAGTGAATGGCACTGAGTGACAAGTGGGCCAGTATAAAGAAAGGTTTTGACCAAAATGCTTGAGTTAGTTGTTCTGTCAAAGCATGATTTACGTGGCAGCATTTTTACTTAATGAAATGAATGTTGTAAATAAAGCTCCAGATAAAAATGGCTGGTATTTGCATGCCCATAAATGTTTTTGTAGAACCCAGTGAAAAATCACCAGTTATTTTTCAAACATTAGGCCCATATTTAGGGGCTGGTAAAATGGTCTCTCTGCTTGTGTAGCATCAAATGTCAGTGTTTTTTGGCTTCTTTCAGTTACCACCCCTTGATTCTTCGGAATATATTCTGGCATATGGCCTTGAAGCTATAGACTAAGTCTCCAGGCATCCTAAGATTCAGAAGATAAAACATTTGAAAATCAAATTGCCAATTCCCAAACAGAAATCAAACTATCAGATTGTTCTTAGTCACATTTTTTAAAAATATGATTTGATTGTGCATTGAATTTTTAAGTTTTAAAAATCATCCTTTAGGGGAAAAGCAACCTAATTTTATTTTTGTTCAATTTTATCTCACATTACCTTAGACAAAGCATTACTTTCATGAAAATATAGCAGATATGGTGACCCTCCCACAATCAGATGGTGTGTCCAGTGTCAGTCATATGGCCTCCAGAGACAAATTCTACTTACTTCTGTCTTCCAAATGTCTTAATATGTTGAAAAGCATTCTTAATTCTTAGAGATGCTCACTGCAGTTCCAGTGCAATGCAGACAATTTCCTTGTTGCAGCATTATTTGCACGTTTCAGAACCATCTGTCAGCCATTAGGCCCTTGCTTGGAAGTCACACTCCTTCCTCCACGGTTCTGTAGAAGTGCAATCTTCAGTTACAGGAATTACTCCCCTCGGACGTGTATGTAGGATTTCTCCCTATACTGTGAGCTCTTTGAGCACAGGGACAATCTCTTCTGTCTTTATTTCTCCTAGGGCCTCTAATAGTACCAGACATGGAGTAAATGTGCAGTAAAATATTCCAAATTGAATTTCCTACCCAAGGAATCAGTGCATTAAATTCAGTCATTCTAGGGTCAAGCTACAAATTCCCCAGCAAGCTCTCCCAACTATCTTTGGTTAAAAGGACAACTGAAAATATCAGATCAAACACAGGATCACACAGGCTTGGCAGTCGGGCAGCCTGAGACAAATCCCAGTTGATCTACTTACTGCGCAACTGCGGAACTCCCTCTTTGGCCCTTCACGGGTTGGGACCGTCTCACTCGGTGATTGTGAGGGTTGAACAGGGCAATCAATGCACATCAACTTCTTAGCACTGTTCTTGGAGTGCTCGGGGACCCCACAAGGACTAGATATTATTAATAGGAGCACTTAAGACCGCAATTACCAAAGCTGGCACTGAGCGGCTGGGGAGACCCACGTGTGGACAGTTCCCTGCTTGTTAGATACAGACCGAGTCAACTCAGTCAAGCTAAGTATAGTTACCCAGAGAAATGGATTTAAACTGTGGAAGGGGTATTTGCTATTGTTTATGCTGGATACCCACATTTATTTTATTCCATCACCACACAGGTTTATAATCATGAGGAATTGTGATTTTTTTAAGTCTTTAGACCGCAATTATCTAATTTCACTATATATTTGGTAGATGTTAAACCTGTAAATGATAGATAATTCAAATTCTTAACTTTAGTGCTTTAAAATTAGCCACTATTAAAACCTAATTATTGGTTAAGTGGGTCTATGTTAGTGGACATTGAAAGATCGAAAAAATTGAAGATATTTGTCCAAATTAAAACTGGAACATGTAGCTCAAATTTTTTTTTTAGCTCAGATATTTTAAATGAACATGTGTGCTTCTGTAATAATTTTACTATCACCAAGTTACAGGGTAGAGTTTTAATTATGGCCTTTCTATCAGTAGAAGCCATGAATTTTGGATTAAAAACCTGCTGCTTTAACTAGTCTCATGAAAGACTATGGCTTGATACATTCTGGGCTCCAACTTTTACAAAAACCAGAGAACACTTCTAATAACACTTTTCTAATTTCACAGTTCACTGCACAGTCGGTAAAGATTTAAATAATTCAGAAAGAAAGCCTATTCTCTTTCTTTATTAGAAGTTTGAGTCAGGCAAATTCTTTGACATTTAATAGGTTTTTAACCCTTTTAATAACTTTTTATAATGAACTTTATTGGCAGTTGTTTTAAAGAAAGGGTTATTATATTAGCATGAATAGCAGTCCGTAGTTTTATTAGTTTTGAGACCTTGACCTTATGTGACTCAAAGTGTATAAAAGCATAAATGAGTGAGTAATGTTAATATTAACTAAATTAGGTATACCCAGAAATATAGAGACATTATCTAACATGCTATAAAATTTTGGCAGACAAACATTTGAATCTTTTAATTGTTTTAAAGGAGCTTAAGGTCACTTACCGAGTCAGACACTTTAAAGGAACTAAGAGACACTGTAATTTTCCTAGACTGATTTTACCAAGTTATCAACATTATTCTGAATAGGAGAGGATTCCCAGCCTTTTCCTATCTTGGTTTCATGCTATTTTAATGTTATATAACATATTACTAAAAGGATTATTGGAAGATTTCCATAATAAAATACTAATTTAAAATTGTACTTTTCCTCAAGTCCCCAGTAAGTTGGAATTATATGAATATTCTGCATAGGGAAGCTATCTGGGCCAAGCAGAATACAGGTTTTAATTTTGCTTCTTGAGATGTCCTTTTAAGTGAATGTCACGTGTATGTAATGATTTAAGAGCCTCTAAATGAACTCAAATATCACTTTTCTGAACTGATGTTAAGAAGTCAATATTCCACTTGACATCTCCACTTTTACCAGCACCCCATTAACATTCCAGCGGAAAGTATGAAATTCAGTTAAATTTTCACATTTAAATATAGTATAAAAAACCATTTCAGCTGACTTGTGATTCTATAAATATAGAGCGAGTTCTTGTAGGCAAACCGCTGCTCCCAAAGGTCATTTCTCGTAGCATTTCCCAATTTTCTTATCACCTATTCTCCCAGTCCCTTTTTTTGTTTCAATGCACACAGTCCTTCGAAAGAGTTCTGAAAATAAGACACATTATTCAATTCCTTCTCTGAGAATATCAAAGTGGAGGAAATGTGAACAGACATTAGCATGTTTGAATACATGTTAATATAAGATGATAGCCCTGTGAGCAAAGCCCTGCCTGCACTTTGTAGTGCAGATGTGGCAGACACCATGCAGACAAACAGAGGGCTTCACTGACTCTAACCACAGGTAGACCCTGAGTAGACTCACGGAGTCCTGTTACCAGAGGTGTGCAAGTCTGCAGGAACCACTAATTCAGATGTTTGGGGAACTGGAGGGTGAACCAGATGGTCCCCCAACTAGGGGGGCCTTTTAGAAAAGGCAGACATTTCAGTCTGTGAGTTTCATGTCCTGCCATTAATTGGAATTATGAGAACTGTTCCTTGTCTCAGACTAAGAGTCAAGCTCATTCATCGTACATTTGTGTGTTTTCCCTTTTTGAGCTGGGCAGAGGAGCCCATTCAAGGGCTCGCTGAAGCACAAGGTCAAGCTTGGTAATACTGAAATGTTGATAGTTTAACAATAACAGCAAGAGATAGTGTTGGCATGGAGCAATCAAAAGTGGACAGCCTCAATTTGTGTGAAAAAAAAAAATCTTTCCAACTGTGCAGTTAGAAGGCATCACCCTGCCCCATAACCTCCTGGCCATCATCGTGACCCAAAGGAGACACTGTATTACTGAGTTTATGGGAGACAGTGGGATACTGTGAACTGCAATACATTGTTATGCATTAAAATTTTTTTGAACTTTGTCTCTACCAGTTAGCCTATTAGCCTTGATGAGGGAGCTGTTAAAATTGGAGTTATAAGTTCAGCCTTTCCCTGGGCTATTTACTTTCTCCCTGAGAAACCCTGTGCCCTGTGACATGAGCTGCCCTACTTGTCTTAGGGAAGGTCTCCACAGATGTGAGCTTTTGGCGGCCAGAATGTTTTGTCACAGCCGTGTCAGTGGCTCACCATGAACTTGAACTGGTCAGGGAAAGCGACCCAAGGTTGAGAACAAAAGAGGAACATCTGCCTCTTCCCCCAAAGCTAATGCACGTGAGCGACAGCCACAAAGAGAAGTTTACATTTGGCGAAACACCTTCGTGGTTTTTATTCTAGTTACTTCTCACAACTGCACTTGAAAGCGATGCTGGCCTCAGCTCTATCGAACAAACTCCGCCCGACACACCTTTATCATAGTGTTTGTTCCCCCCACAAGTGAGCCGTGTGAGGGAGGGAAATCAGCGTGCTCACCGCCTCTCACCTGGTACCCAGAGCAGTGCCCAGCACGGAGTAGCCGCTCAGTAAATCTTTGCTGTTGAAAAATTGGTACCCACCTATTTTGCAGAGATGGAAAATGAGGGCCAGGTAAGTTCAAAGTAAGATAGCCAGTCTGATGATGGCGTGAGCAGGGGCCCCTCCACCGCAGCACACTACCTCCCATCTGGAAAAAAGAAGGGAAGGAAAGGAAATCAGATAGAATGATGCGGAGTGGCTTTTCCAGTTTATAAAAACGAATCCAGATGCGAAGGCTCGGGCAACTAAGACATTTCTCTCCAGATCTAGGGAAGCAATAGAAGCAGAGGCAGATTCTGTCAGGGAGGGAGGGTCAGGACCTGGCAAGGACACTGAGGACATTCAGAGGCCGGGGGTCCTCCCTCCCTCGGTGGCTTTCTGTCTTCAACGTTTGATCTTTGCTTCATCCCTGGGAGAGTATACAGAAAATTAATTAAATAATTTTAATAATTAAATAAAATTAAAAATTTTACATGATCTTTAGCCGGTATAAATTTCAGCCATGGTGTTTAAACCTTTCAATGATGTTTTCTTCTAACATATCAAATCCCTTGAATAATAAAGGTCCCAATTCATGGAGGAGGCTCCAATGAGGTCGATACCCCAGCCTGAGGGAGGAGGAGGGTCGGGGTTACGGAAGTTCGCGGGAACAGGAGCGTTTGGTTTTCCAGGTGCTTTTAGTCTTCCCTGCGGGTGGGGGTTCCAGAGAGTGCTGTCTGGCCATTTGACAAATGCCTAATGAATTGTGCTCCGGGGTTCTTGCTTTCTTGTCATTAGTTTTATGATGACTATCCTAATTAAACTACAAATATATTATTTTAGTGTGCTGTAAGGAAACCCAAACCTTCTTTACTCATACTGTCTTTTGGAAGAAAAGTAGAGTCCAAATGTTAAATTCAAGAACAGTTTTGTTTTTGGGTCTTCAGAGTTGAAATCAAGTTATTCCGACCAAATGTTGAGAATATAAATATATTTCCATAAAAATCTCCACAATCTTTCTTTCAAACTGCATTTTTCCTAATTTTTAAAAATATAGCATGGACTATGCACGTGTATTTTCCAGATTTCCCCTCTTAAGACATTAAATAGCAGTCTTCAACGTCAGAGGCCTAGATAGCAAAAAAATGTTAAAGTTTATTTAAAGTCCGTGTTTTTAAATAATAAAGAGATCACACAGGGAGATCACGTAGAAATGATTTATTTAATTTGTTTGGACAACAAATAATTTAGCTCTCTCTTGGAAATGCATTGAGGAAAATAATAAATAAAATTTGATTATTAAATTTACCCACGCATTTGTTCTGGTGTATACATTTACATATTAATTGAATCCCTGGCAAAAATATGTAATCAAATTGTGGGCTTAAATAATATCAACATTTACATTCCTCTCATAGCCTCTCAGAGTGCATTATTCCTAAGAAAAATGGAACTGCTTAGCCTTCCTGGCCCGATTAATCATGCAAGGCTGGCTGGAGCAGCAAGAGCGAGGCCCAGAAGTTTTCCTTTAGATGCTCAGGACGCCGTGTGTTTGATAGTGTGTATGAAAGGGACCGAGAGCGAGCGCCTGTCACAGCCTGAGCCAGCGGGGTCTCCTCAAAGCCCTGGGAAAAGCACTCAACAGCAAAGGGTGTCAAATGCTGACAGACAGGGGTCCGTGGAAGGGCTTCGGAGATTCTTCACGATCTCTCATTCTTGCTGCAACTGGCTCGCTTCCAGGCCCCGCCGGCAGAGACCGCAGAAAGCGGCAGCTGGTGAACCACATTAGCAAATAAGGCCTCGGGGCTCCCCGTGTTCCAGGCTCTGTTCACCAACTGCTCTTCACTCAAACAGCTGGATCGGAGCAGAGAGAGCCAAGCCGCCGTTTGAGCTTTATGTGTACAACTGTTTTGATATGGATTGTCTGCTAGAGGCAGCGATGATAGCTTTCAAGGCTCACGTGTTGGTCGGGGAAAGATGCTGATGTTTGAAAGAAGGAAACAGACTCTGAAGGGTTGTGAAACACACAGCTTTAAACACTGCGACGCAGGCCTTCATTTGTTCTGGTGCCTTTCCAGTGTGCAATTTTAATGTCCTTTAGTCATTAATACAACTGATGTTGCAAGGATTTTTTTTTTGGTATTAGTTATTCCAAAATGTTAACTCATTTTTAAAACTGATAATCTGCCATGAACAACTTGGTTTTTTTTTTTTTAATTTTCCGTTTCAAAGAGAATCCAAGAAGAATAAAGTGCAAACTGATACTGAAATATGTATCTAATAGTGTGCCTGGAGTTTCCCACCTGCGCTCCGTGCTCAGCCTTGTTCTCTTATGCTGAAGGTACTAGGCAAGCGGAGAAAGGAATGTGGTATTAGCATCAAGCCGTGGGTTGCGAGGCAGGTCGTGAGGGAGAACATGTGATACGTGCTTTAATTTCCTAATTGATTGTAACTGAGCTTTGCTTCCCATTAATTGGAAAAAGGTTTTGAAGGAACTTAATTGAAATCTTCATCATCATAATCCCCCTCCATTACTTTAACTGACATTTTTTAGAACAATATTAGTCCTCAACAACAATCTATAAAATTTAAGGGAACAGTTCTGGTTTTCAAAAGAAGTGAAATCTAGCACCCATTTTTCAGTGGAATGAGTTCCCCCATGGGGAGGTAAATATTAAGAGCCCTTCAAAACTAAAATGCCAATGACATGCAGGACTTTTAGCCAAGAAAGAATGAAATTCACTGGGCTTGAAATAAACAAAATGAGAAACACACACCCAGGTTAAAAAGTACCTTGAGACATTTGAGTTCTGAGAATTAAACAAATATAGTTCCCAAAAGATCTAGGACTTGTAATACTATTTATGTGAATCCAGAGTCAGCAGTCCTAAATGTGCCTGAGCATCTATTCAGTGGAACTCAAAAACGTGCACTGAGTACCTACTGTGTGCCAAGATTTGTGCTGGATACTGGGCCTACCATGGTAAAAACGTAGAATCTGTCCCTGCTTTTTTGAGTTTATAATCTTTTAGAGTGTATCAGTTAAGATTAGTTCCACTGCATATAACAGGAAACTCAAAATGACTAAAAAAGATAGATGTTTACTTTCACACTAAAGACTCGCACAGTAAGTAGACCATCCAGGGACTGGTGAGAATCGGACAGTCAGGCTTCTTTCCTGTGCCTCCAACATCCTCAAGGCGCTGCCTCTTGGACCAAGACTTCTTGTCAAGCACTAACCCACCTATATTTTTGTCAGCAGAAAAGAAGAAAGGAAGGTGAGCCCTTTCTTCAAGATTTCTTGGCAGTACCGCACAAGACTTTCGCCCACATTTCATTGGCGGAAAATCATGATTGTGTGGCCATTCGCAGCTGCAGTGGAAGGAGGCAGTGCCCCCTGTTAACAGGCCAGATCTTTGGCTGGACAGCTGAATCCTGGCAGCCTGTCCCTCAGGACAAAAGCGATGAGTGTCAGAGGGTACAGCTCGAGGCTTCTGCCCCAAATGGAAACAGACATTGTTCATATTGTCTTTTCTTCTTGGAACTAATGCTCAATGAAGTTCACGGGAGAAGATAAAGATCAGCAAACTGGTTAAAGTCAGTTTATACTTACAGTGTTCATGTCCTCATGTATACGCTGACCAGGCAAGTGTTTTCTAAATGCTTGGAACACTAATTTAACTAAAAGAGCTCTCAGGAAGGCTTGAAAAATGCATTTGTCATATACAAATCAAGCTTACTGTCTAGAAGGTACATACACATTAAAGAAATTTGAAAGTGGGGTCCCACAAAGGAAGTACAAACAGAATGCTTTGGCAGTTCAGAATAAGATTCTCAAAGTTTTGTAGACGAGCTGACTTTCAAACTTGATTTTAAGTTACATTCAGGGTTTGGGTATGTGGATATGGTAATGGCATCGTGGAATTGTGAAAAGAACACAAATATGTAAAATAAGCAAATTTCCCCTTTCTTCTTTGTTGCTCAAGAGATCATTTAACCTCTGCGATCCTCAGTAAGCTTGTGCGAAACAGCCATTCCTACAGGGCTGCCTCAAAGGGGGATTATAAGACTCAGTGGGTAAAGTTCTGTGCAATCCACAAATCACTGAGCAAAGTATGGATTTTTTTTTAACTGTTTTTCAAAATTTCAGACAGAAAATGCTCAGAAAGTGAGTGCTGAAAAAGCAGCAGAGACCAAGACACATGTTCAAGGGAGACAGAGGCAAAGAAAGGCAATTAATCAAGTGTGTGAAGGGCAGTGGTAAGGATGATGTTTCTCTGGAACCTCTAATGACATGCTGAAGGGTTTGGATTCAATTTGGTAGGCAGGTATCATTGGGAAGTTTCTGAGTCTATGGCTCATGAAGATTAATTTTACAGCACTCTCCTGGGTGAATGTGAAGACATTCTTTTTAGTTGAGTAACTATTGCAAGTAAAGAGGTAGTAGGGGAGGGGAAGAGCTGAGTGGCCGAGCACATGCCTAGTATGCACGAAGTACTGGGTTCAATCCCCAGTACCTCCACTGAGAAAAAAAAATGAAAAAAATAAAAATTAAAAGAATTAAATTGCAACTCCCCTCCTCCTCTCACCCCACCAAAAAAAAAAAAAAAAGGAGGTAATGAAGGCCTGAAATATGTGAATGGTGTGCAAGTGGGAGGAAGGGCAGATGGGAGGGGTATTTTGGAGTAGACTCCGTGGAACCCCCAAGAGTTTGATAGAGAAGGAAAGAACCAGAAATGACTAGAACATTCTGAGTAGAGGTGACAGGGAGGATGAAGGTGTCATCTAGAGAAACTAGACACACAATACAAAGCAGTTTTGAGAAGGAAAACTTTGTTCATGTGTCCAGTAGGGGTGACACCTGGCAGAGTTAGACCCAGAGTTTGGGTCAGAACTGTACACTTTGATTTAGAACGTTCCCCATTAACAAGACCATGATGACTTCTAGCTGGATGGAAGAAACATGACTCAGAAAGAGAATGTCAGGGAACCATCTAGGGATGGAAAACTGTAGGGAGAAGAAAAGGCAACGGAGGAGTTGAGAGGAATTAGAGAAAACAGCAGTTGAGATTAAGTGTGACTTAAGTGAATTACTCACAATTAGTTAAAAATACTGGAGCATAACAGGAAATAATATTTTGCACATTGAAGTTTTGTATTTGACATTAAGACCTGTGGTCAGTCAGCACCATTCTCGAAGGAAACCAGTGATCAAAACATATGCTTAAACCTTCATGAGCTAACTAATTATTCTTAGTTTTCAGACTCGGCCTCCCTCCAGTTTAATTTTTCCCATATTATATGTTAGGCAGTGATTAATACTGAACTGACTCCTGTGAAAGCAAGGCGAAATGGAAAAACTCCTAATTCAGAAATGTCACCATGGGTGTTAAGATCTGACCATTTCTAAGTGCATCTGAGAGCTAAAGAGATGAGTGTGCTCTCTAATTTGTACTTATCACCCTCCACACGGGAAAATTGGTCTTTGATTCAGTGTTAAAACCACTGTCTGCCTGGCCTGACACCACTGGTGACATGATATTTTGAACTAATGATGAGTCTGTTGAAGAAGTGGTACCCTGTGGAGTAGTACTTCATTGTGCCTCCCCAGATTGACTCCTTACCCCCCTTCAGCCAGGCCCACCTCCTTCTGCTAACTTTCAGAGGTGGAAATACAAATGTTAGTCCTCAGAGATCTGCCCACAACACTAATTAGCCTGATAAAACAATCAGAAAGATTACAAAGCGGTGGGAGCCATGGGTGCTCTACAGTGAGATCTGCAGTCATCAGCCCGGACACCCTGGGTGTAAGTCAGTTTAGAAATCACCTACAAAGTCATGTTAAAACCACAGTATTTCTGGAAGAATGAGAAGTGGGCTCCAAACAGGTCATAAACTGTTCATGCTTTGTAACTTGGGATTTACGTGACAGAGAAACAAAGATATCAGTTAGTTACACACTTTTGGAAAGATAATTTAGTTAAAGTATGATTTTGTTAGTAAACATTTTTAATTTGCAGGGCTATGAAAATGTGTCCTGCAAACACACGTGTGTGAACGTGCTTACGAGCACTTTATGTGGTGCAGGGCTGGGAGAGGGGCCGCCCTGCAAGGACGGTGCCCTTCCACCGGCATCCGTTACTCTGTGCCCACAGAGAGAGAGCTGTTCCACTTGCTGAGAGCCTAAGAAAAAACGCAACAGGACGTCAGGACATTAGCGTGTAGGCGTGAAGTGACTCCGGGGCACAGCTTTATGGGTATCTGTGAAAGCCGCTATTATTTCATAAGGAAGATCAGGTTATAGAAGTTATGTGAACAGTGAAGTAGGAACAGAAGGTATTTTAGTAAATGTGAGTGGAGGCAACATGAATGGACGAGATAAAGGCCATCAATCAGGGGTAGACAGTGTTGGACCAGGCGCTGTCGCTTACCCGGAGCTGTAACTCTCTCGCTGGGACACGTCAAGGGGTGACTCGCTGCTTAATGCGGTAGGAAGTGTCAAAGGCTGGAATGGAGAGATGTAGATTTTTAACTCCAACTCTGCAGTCTGGGGGAGTCCTTTAAGCTCTCTGGGTTTTATTCAGGCACTTACATATTTACTCAACAGACATTCAAAGCCCCCAGTCTCTCCTCTTCTGTCAACTGAGAACGTCGCTCAGGGCCTCTGCGCTCCGACGTGTTTCACTGAGTAGTAACAACTGCTTGATGAGGGACTTTACAGAAAGGAGAACTATGAGCTGCTTTTGAAAGATTGGAGGAATACAATTTAAATGATGGGAAAAAGGTCAGTTTGAACCAGGAAATCAGTGGGGACAAAAGCATGGAGCCAGCCTACGCCGTCACCACGGAGAACCTGAGTCTGAGGATGAAGCAGTAGCGAGAGCTGGAAAGGTCTAGGGCGTACACTGACTAACAAGAAGCTAACAGGGCCTCCTGGTGAGCCTCATACAAAGGACACGGGCGACGCCTCTTCAGTCGCCACTTCAGGCTCAGGGGCATGTAGCGAGGAGGTTGGTGAAATGACTAGAGGGCACTGGTAGGAAGTGACTTTATCACCTCTGACTAAGTTACTTAATGGACCTTTACAGTGTTTCCATGTCATGATAACATTTGTAGGTGGGTAATTACTAGGCATTGTGACAGTATATGGGATTTTTTTTTTTGATGAAACAGAAAAAGATAGCATTATTAATTTTACTTTCTCCACTCCAAAATGTGACTTTAACCATTTATCTCTTCACTGCCCTTCTGTTTTCCATTTTCTTCTTTTTCCTCTCTCGTTTTATAAACCTCTCCCTGCACTAACTCCCCAAGCCCCCTCCGAGTGAACAGCACTGAGCTGCTTCCGAAGGCACCACAGAATATTGCCCATTATTTTAAGTTTGAAAATGCCAGAGACACGTTGAATGAAATCCACCACACTCCTCTTATACAACACGTTTGACCTCTGGATACGTTAAAAGCTTCATCCTCCAGTGCTTTCAATTCTAATCCTTGCAGAGACGAAATTCATTGCTTGAATTATAAGAGTGAGTCTCATTAAGGCTAAAAAGCAGTGACCCAGAGAGCATCATGGAGTAATATGGTGACCTTGCAACTTTACAGCTTTTCTTTCAAATCTGACTATGTAGTCAAATCATTTCAATAGTCAATTAATCAATTGGTTAACACTAG
This sequence comes from Camelus bactrianus, assembly GCF_048773025.1. Lineage (NCBI taxonomy): Eukaryota > Metazoa > Chordata > Mammalia > Artiodactyla > Camelidae > Camelus > Camelus bactrianus. The sequence continues at coordinate 5,874,435 of NC_133567.1, read as the reverse complement.
CCTGTAAGTGCTCTGAGTCAGAAGTTAGTAGATCATTTGACCAATGCCAGTCTGGATAGAATTAAGCTGAGAATCGTAGTACGCTTAATTTTCCAAACCTTTCATAAACGATGAGAATCAAAGGAGTAGAGTTTCATGAACTATGTGAATGCTGCAATCACTAACAGTTATACAATACTGACGCTCTAATAAGCATCAATATTTTGAAACTTACACCATAAATATGTTAATGATGTGTGTTTGCATTCCACTGGTAAGGAAAGGCTGTAAATATAATTAAGCAGGTCTTGAGTAATGAAATGTGATGTTGGCTGAATTCTCAAATTCTGTGCACCTTTGGGGCAATATATACCGTTAGGATTATTCTGCTCTGGGGAGGAGGCGGAAATGTGTATAGTTGAGTAGGACATCCTACAGGATGTTTAAAGCCTAGGGAATTTTTTTTTTAATTTTTCCGGAAAGAGGTCTTGTAAAAAATTATTTCCATCCACTTTTTTGGCAGATGCAAGATATACGGAACCCGGAAGGAACTCAATACAGCTCCCATCCTCAGATGGCAGCCATGAGACCAAGGGGTCAGCCCGCAGACATCAGGCAGCAGCCAGGAATGATGCAGCACGGCCAGCTGACCACCATCAACCAATCCCAGCTAAGTGCTCAGCTTGGATTGAACATGGGAGGGAGCAGCGTCCCCCACAACTCACCGTCTCCTCCCGGAAGCAAGTCCGCGACTCCATCACCATCCAGTTCAGTGCATGAGGATGAAGGCGATGATACCTCTAAGGTACGACTACATTACTTTTAGAACCTATGGAAATGCTCCTTGCCTAAAAAAAACAAAAGCAAAAAAATACTTCTTTGATGTCTTCCTTGACCTATGGTGGGTGCAAGTTTATATCATCCAAACGAGAAACATTGGTTGGGGACGTACTTCTGTAATGAAGCATGAGGTTACAGTCCAAATGGATTAAATCACCTGCTGGTTCAGTACATTTTAAGTCCCTAACAAATCCTTTAAATTCAGATGTATTAAACAAAAGTAGGTTGTACCCACACAGTACAGGATCTGCATGGTGAGTAAGGAAGAATAAATCTTACAGGATTCAGCATCCAAGATCAAGCTTAATTCACCACTCATTCCAAAGACTTGAATTCAATTTAACCACTTTAAGAAGGCAACATCCCAGGGATACAGTGATGGCCGTGTGTGTGTGTGTGTGTGTGTGTGTGTGTGTGTGTGTGTTATGGTTAGAGGAAATCTTTGAGATCATCTGACCCAGACATTTCATATTGAGGAAGAAAAAAAAGGAAGAGCCAGAGATACTAGACACTTCCTTCCAGAAGCAGAATCCTGGGTGTTTCATTATCTACCTTTTGTTAACCCCATGCCCATATACCTGTCTGTCTGTCTGTCTGTGTCACCTTATCTGTATAGAAAGATAGGTCTTAACTGTTCTTAGGATGGAAATTAGCTGCAACGGGCAGTTAGCTCTTTGAGCTATTCAAGGCAGCTTTTTCAAACAACTGCACCACAGCCAAGTCCACTGTCACTCAGAGCGTCAGAACAATCTTTTTGCTGCCTTGGTTATCAGTCAAGCATCTTCCAAACGGGTCCCAGTGAGAAGGACTCCCATGCCTGCCTACTGTGAAAAGCACTGGCGGCTACCTGAGTACTTCATGCTCCTCCTTTTTTAAAAATATCACCAATGAATTGTCACTTGGGTCGGCCCTTTTTTGGTCACTTGCAAGAATTTTGTTTTTGGAAAACAGAAGACAACACTGTGGGATTCTGACGTTTGTGGTTAACTACACTACACTAGTCTATATGACCCAACAGCGACACTAATTTTTTTAACAATCCAGATAAACAGGGACACACAGATAAATAAATCCTGATCATAGAGACAAGGCTGCTCTGCAGACTGTTTGATTGTTTTCAGTGTTCTTAATGCTCTGGCATTTGGGGCCTTCATCCCAGAAAGACTACCCCTCGCGGGGTAGCTAATCCCTAGGGGTAGTGAACGATAAACGCCCATCTCTGATAAACGCACCAGCCAATCGGGAGCCCACACCCCAATCTTCTTTATCAAACCCTCACCCCTCACGCCAGTACTCCCCCTGCCCTAGACCCCCCCAGGACCGGGTACTGGACAACTAGGGACCCCCTCTCCAGCGCAGAGCCCACTGAAAGAGTGCAGACCACCCAGTGCTAAGCGTAGGCAGCAGACCCAGCCTGCCTCGCCCCTTCTTCCCGCGAGAACCCCAGTGAGGCTCTGGGCCGTGCACTGCCCTCTCTCGTCTCTGCCTCCTGATGACCCTGCACCGCGTGCGGGGCAGCCCGCTTCTAGGTTTGTGTGCCTGTAAACGCCTTCCTTCGTGACATGCACGTCCCTGTCTGCTGTCTTACTGTTGCTGATGGAAGCAAACCGCCAGTATATTTTAGAACCACTGTGCAGCTAAATACCAGCCCCCATGCGGACGCCTCACCCTCACAGACTCTCCCTGATGTCAGGCAGCCAGCCTCTCATGAGGGAAGATAAAAAAGGAGGCAGAGACTAATCGATGTTACATAAGTAGTTTATTGGGCTAGTGAAAGCCTGATCGTTTAGAGGTCAAAATAGATGTTTAAGAAAATGTGTATTATTCTAATAGTATCGCCAGCCCATGAGTACCTGAACCTTAATGTGAACACCAAGAATTTGTTTGTGGCCAGTTTAGATCTGATTATGCATAGTTAATTCAAGTTGAATTCCTAAACACAGGTGAGATATACTATATTGAAAGGGGAAAAAAATCATAGTTCTACTCATAGTAAAAACCAATTTGTGCATCTGTATTATGCCTTTATCAGCATTCTTTGTGGACATTTCAGGAAATTAATGCAAAATTAGTAACAGCTTCTGACAGGAGATTTTATGCAGGATGATTCTTACTTACAGTAGCATCTTCCACACCCTTCAACTTCTATGAGTAGCACACTGTGTAGAAGCCAGAAATTCATAGAATTAATATGGAGAGATTCTGCCATTTTCGACTGACACATAAGGTCCATATCTTATCATTTTCCTGAGGCCTGAATTTGTATGTTGCGAGTTTCTAGGTTGGTATGAAGCTTTTGAGTATCCTATCCAATCACTCAACATCCATATCGTAAGATACTTTATAGCTCACGACTAATGATCACGTAAGCTTTGTGTAGTGGATGCGTGTTCTATAGTGGAATGGTCCTGAACACACTAGGTGTGAAGGCAGGGGATGAATTTCTCAAGAATGCCCTCATTAAAATGGCGTTTTGTCTACACAGATAGCCTCAAGTTCGTGTTTAGTTTCAGTGTATTTTCCATCTCAAGAAAATCCACTCTCCCATTCCAACTTTACATACCATTCGTTCTTCACCTTTTCTCTCGTTTAAATCCCTCCTACCTCTCTATTCAACTTATATTTATTAAATGGCTAAAAAAAGATCCTCTGATGAAAATGATCAAGCATTCTTCATCACAGCTAATGATTAAACTGGAATTTTTCCTGTGTATATGAGCAGGATTTATGTGGAATGTTGCAGTGCAACAGCTCCAGTTAAACGTGAAATGGCGTTAAGTTGAAAGGATCATTTAAATCATTTCTAACAAGAGAACTACCAAAAAAAATTATATTTACTCTCACACCTGAAAAAGAAGCCTTTAAATCGGCCCTCTTAATACTTTGTACTCTCATAAGCAACCGCATATTAATTCCAGTTTATCTAATTGAACAATCAAATGAAATAACTGTTTTGACAGAAAGGAATATTGTAAATACATCAGTAAAATAAATTATCACCTTATAAACACTCCCCATGGTTCTGATTGCTGTGGAGCTGTGTCGACAGCCTAAAGTCATAAACTAGACACACAGTCAAACATCAAAGAAATACAAACCCGGGTAGCTTGCGGTTCTAAGCCTGTAATCCAGTCCTTGTAATACAAGTATCCGTGGCATTACAGCCCGTTTTTAGCAGTTTTCCCTTTAAGGAAGCTACAAGCCAAGGCTCACAGTTGGCGTTCATATAAGCACCAGAATATTTGGGTTTATTTTTCCTTTTAAGAGTGTTGCTTTTTATTTGTCCCACATGTAGTCTATGTTTCTTTTTCTCTTTCTTACCTTCCTTAAGATTGTTCTTCTTTTTCTCATTCCATAATTTCCCATTTTAAGATTGGAAATTTTGTATTCTTCCTCTAAATTTAGTAACCACCCCTGACACGCAAATGCATGAAGGTCTAACATTGGTCAGCATCTTCACCCTTCTTAGGTTCCTTCAGCGCAACACGCGTCCCTCCAACCTCTGCTGGGCAGATATTGCTGCTGTTTGTTTTAATTATAGTTTAAATTAAGTGTAATTTAATAAACTCCATGAAACACTATTTCTATTATTATTTCAGTCTTTTTCCTTTAGGTTTATTCACATGTAATAGAATTTTTTTTATCTGGCATCATTTTCCCTATTCCTTCAAAATCTTCTCTGACGAGGATCTACTGGGAACATTACCTTAAAAAGTTCTTCCACTAGGAGTAGAATTTTAGATTGACAGTGCTTCTCTCCTGTCATTTTGAACATATTACTCCATCGAATCCTGATTTTCATTATTGCTTTTGAGAATTCTACTGCCTCACTGTCTTTCCTTTGAGAGTAATCTGCCTCGGTTCTCTGACTGGTTTTAAGATCTCCTTTTGCCTTTGGTGTCCTGCAGCCGCACTGTAATGTATGTGAGTTTCTTTATCCTGAATTTAAATAGTTCCTACCCCATTCTTGCTCCCTTCTCGATCTGTAATTCTGATAAGATGTCTGCTAGACTTTCGTATCCTATCCTCCATGGCTCTTTTCTTTCATATTTTCTGTTTCCCTGTTGCTCTGTGTTACATTCTGCTTAATGTATTTATATCAATTTCCCAGTTCATAATTCAGTTTTCAGCTACATCAAATCTGAAATTAAAGCTGATATACTGAGGTTTTAATTTCAGTTATTTTATATTCCTAGTTTATTTGGTTCTTTCCCAAATCTGTTTGGACATTTTTGTTTTAATTGCTTGCTCTTTATCCATAGATTTCATCCCTTTTGTCAAGTATTTGCTAATTCCGATACGTGACATCTACTGAGGTCTGGTTCTATTGTCTATTGTTGCTGCTGGCTCTTAGTTTTAATGCCTTGCTTTGTTTTGCTTTTAATAAGAGCTGATATTTATTAGAACTTTATAAGAATTCTACTGGACCTGGTTTGAAAGCAGATTCCCCTAAAGATGATTTGTGTTTGCTTCTTCCAGGCATCTTGGACCATTACAATCTAGAACCACTTTTGGCTTAAAGTTTTTCAGATCACTCGAGTAGTATGCTTTCAGGGTATAAACCCTCACAAATGCTGGCTTCTGTTTGTGAATTAGCACAAAAGATATTTTCCCCCTCATTCAGTATCATCCTGGCAGGTCCCGGGAGGGAACACGCAAGGGAAGTCATTTTATCTCCCCCTTGCACTGAAAGTCTAATTCTTTTCTGTCCTGACTTAATAGGAACCTTCCTGTTAAACACCCCGCTTTTGTTGGTCGGCCATAGGCTTTGTCACCTATCTGCCGTGACTTGGACTCAATTTCAACAGGTTCAGCAATTATCTTCATGATGAAAACTGACTCTGGTACTCTGTTTACTTCTCTGAATTCCCGCTTTCACGTGCCTTTTTTTTTTTAGCTTTTAAGAGTTTCCTACTAATTTGCTAGTTCATCCATGTATGTGCGTTGCTATACTGGGCAGAAAGAGGAGTTTTTTTTCACAAATAAAATAGGATGTGACTAGAGCAACAATTAAATGAGCCTTCAGAAAAGTACTTTTTATTTACCACTGTTCTGAAGGCTAGGAGATTCCTGGAACAAAGTAAAAATGATACGCACACAGGTTTCTATAAATACTGAGTGAAATCAAGCTGTGTTGGAACTGAATGTCAGGTCACGTTATCCAGCTTTGGGACAGAATATTGAAAATAGGGACTTGAAAGTCTGATATTTCCCAGATTGAACTATACTTACTACACAGTTTTTCAACACTTCACTTGATAGAATATGTATGACACTTTTAAAGAATTTCTTAGATCCCAGCAACTGAGAAAATACGTACTCCTCATTTGTCAGAAATAAAGTATCCCATTGGTTAAGACTGAGCTTTAAAAAGTAGTTCTGGGGAAAAGAGTAGAATGCAGTCAAACACCCAGTTAGTACTCGGTTCCAAATAATTGTTCCTAAACTTCATTTAGGTCATTATCTTATACTAGGAAGTGGTATTTTCAAGATGTGTATGTTCTTAGATGATTCGTACCCCAGAAGACTGAGCGTGCTTGATGGAGTCATGAGATAAAAAGCACGGGAGGCTTACACATAAACACTGGGCACTTTCCCAGGACCCTGTGTCCACAGCTTGTGCATTCTTGGGAAGGCAGGAGAAACCCTCAGTCTACAATAGCAAGAGGAAAGCATGTTGATCTAGGCAGGCAAATTCAGAAACCAAATGAATCTAACAAAATTGATAACTATAAGTAACGGGTGTACGTAGTTACAATCAAATCTTTTCTTCACTTTAAAGTGATTTTTTCTGGACAGTAGCCTAAATTTCTGAACTTACATAAGGCCACTGAGTGTTTTGGTTAAACTCATCCTAAAACAGTACTCAGTTACGTTTGGCAGAATCAAGAACCCTTAAAAATGGATTTGCTTTACAAACTGTGGTACCAATACAATGCCCTGCACTTGTGAATCATTTCAAGAGTATAACATTTCATATATGGTTTTCTATAATTGATGTTTTGAGTCAGTAAATGTACTGTTATTATTAATGATAATAATAAACCCGACTGTAAAATGAAAGAGGGATTACAGCCTTGCTGATTTCCCAGTAACGAGATGACTTGCTTTCCATGCTCATTTGAATTTATTCTCATAAGGGGATTTCAGATGGCACAGTTTAGAAAGAAAAGAGAGAATGAATTTAAGTAGCAAAATTTTTCATGTACAGAAACAGCACCGTCACAAAAAGTGCTGTGAGATGCCCTGTTTCTATGGTGAAGATTTTACAATATTTACTTTATGCGGTAAGAGTTATAAGTGGAGTTCTATGTTGTTTGTTCAGCCTATTATGCAGATGGTGCTTGATTAAAATCTATTTTAAACTACAGCGATTACTGCAAGATAGTGTGCGTTAAACAGCTCTCCCAGCTCCATTAAAGGCTTTGGGACCGCGGCAGTTTATTTTAAATATGCCTGAAGACATTTCTAACTTCTCCAGGGACATTTCAGTATCAGTGATTCTCCTTCCTTGAGAATCTTAACTCCTGGACCTGGTATTCTTACCTAAGTATTATCTAAGTAACACCATTAATACATGCTTTTTAAAAGTAAGAAATCATTGTTTCCTTGTGATAAATAAGTTAAATGCATCACTATAATTAAGCGGTAAGACATGAACAGGAGGTGGGTTACCAGAAGCATCAGGACAGCCCTAGGGATTTTGGAAATAAATCTATGTCACCAGGTAAGTCACGTGAAGCATATGCCTCTGTGTAAAGCTTACGTGAGAGTAGTCTTTCTATGAATTTGTGGATGTATTTGTTTATTCATTAGTGCTTTAACTGAACAGGAAGTAAGTCTGTGGGTGTACATTGAGGGTTTCAACCCAGCCATGTTCTTGGTTGCTGTGATTTTCATACAGCTGTTACATATGTTTCGAATTCCCTCTTTCTTGTAATTCTAAGCCTTTGGCCCAAGCTGTACAATATAGGGGTGGAAATGTGTGCTGATTCACTGCACGAAAGACTCCGCACGGATGCTGTGAGGATGGAAAGGTTAGCGGGACCTTGTCCCTACGCTCAGTGTGCTTGTAGGGGCTTCATATTTCTGCATTATATGGTTCCTTCTCTGTTGTAAAGATTGTGATGTTGGAATTACATTTAACTCTCCAGTCTTAGAACCCAAGTAACTTTAGAAATATTATACTCTAGAACAGTGTCCAGGACACAATGCAGTGCAGTTCAGTGCAGTCACCACCAATCATATACGTGTACATTTAAATTTGACTACTTAAAATTAAATAAGTAAAAAAATCAGTTCCTCGGGTGCTCTAGCCAAACAAGCTCTGTAGCCACATGTGGCTAGCAGCTACCCATTCAGACAATGCAGAGAACATTTTCATCTTTCTAGAAAATTCCATGAGTTAGTGCTGCTATAGTCTGCAGAAGTCAGAGTCTCTTAGAAAATTAGGACATTAAATTATAAGCTTTCATCCATCTAAGTAAGAATTTAGGGTCCAGACTATACTCAAAATTAAGGCCCAGGGACATATTACAAACCCATTTAGCTAATTTTCCCACCACAATCGTATTCATCATCATTGTGCTCATTCCAAGTAGTTGGTGGTCAGTAAAGCCAGGTGTCTTTCAAAATGCAATCCATTCCTGGCAGGTAAGTGGATCCAAATTAGAGCCACATCTCTTTCTTTAGGGAAGCTTTGCATGTGAGAAATGACCATGTGGTTTTCAAATATGTGATGAAACCACCTCCAGAAAGTGGGCCCCGACAAATTCCCGGGTCATTAGACAGACTCTAAACAGTAGCTCACTTCTGTACCTTCCCGAAGACAAGCAAAGTGCGAAATAAAATATGAGGCCCCCACACGTCAGGAGGCAGTGCCCAGTGTTCACGCGGCCGACAGACTTCACTTCCTGCAGCACTGCCCACAGGGGTGCGTGCTAATATCAGACAGCGAACCACAACAGGGGGGTCGTGTCCCGTTATATTGCATCCTAAAAGCAAAGACACTGTCCATACCCAGTAAGTCTTCATACGAGGAACACTGAGCAATGTAATGACAGTTCCCCTCAAAGCACATTTTATTTAAAAAAAAAATCTTTCATACATAATTTTTATTTTTGTTTTTTCCTCTTGTATCAGCTTTTGGTGAAAGGGCATTCTCTTGAATCATAGTTCAGTTCTATGAGGACACTTTTATAAGTGATCAGAATATTATGATCCAAGTTGCAGAGGTCTAGTTTAATTACTGAAAGAAAGGCTGTGAATCTTGAGAAGTGAATATTGCATGTGTATCTCGTAGGTTGGCCCCCTCAGATGCCACTTTTCTGGCCGGGCAGGTAATTCCAGCTGAGGTGAACATGAGCATTTAAAAGGAAGGCATATCAGTGGGCTCTCGCTTTCAGGCGTCGAAAAGACAAAGCTGATGCGATGTAATGAGACTGGCTGGGAGTCTGGCCATAATGCGGGAGGACGTCCCAGCCTCACAGCTGAGTGCCTCCCAGGTGCCCGATCGGATACACAGTTGAAGCCTCAGGGTGACACTCCATAACGCACAAATCATGTCTCCTGAGCCTTGAAAGTATGGAGGCAGAAGTCATGAAATGCTTGTTTCTGCTAAAGGAAACTCAGATTGTGCAAGACTGCATCTGGCTAATCCTACTGAGCAAGCCAGGAAAGTAGGGGAAGCCTTCAGACAATGGACCAACGAACCAAATTGATGGGCTGCACAGAACGTTTAGAGTTTCCTCAAAGGTTGCTGTACGTGGCCTCAGAACAGTAATTTGTGCTTTTCTTACACTTGATACCTAGAGCTTCTCACTGGCAGTGATAGGTTCTCCTGCTCCAGCAGATAATCCCTAAAAAGCAGGGCCATGTTGTCCAGTACAAGGATGCTGTCCTTTCTGTTACCAGAGGGTATCACATAGCCAGGAGGTCTAAAACTTGCACCATGTTGTCCAGATACCAACTTACAAAGAAAAGAAGCATGAAGATCAGCAGTTCAAACACAGTTTTGGACCGTAAAAGATGGCAACTATTTAGATAATCTGGGGAAATCTTTTAATAAAAATATTCACGTTGCATCATAGGATGACATTTGATTATTTCCCAAAAAGACTGATACGATCTGCAATCATAGAGATTTCAATGTGTCAGATCATTAATTTTTTAACTGAAGTAGAGTCAGTTTACAATGTTGTGTCAATTCTGGTGCACAGCATAATGCTTCAGTCATACGTGAGCATACGTATGTATTCGTTTTCATAGTCCTTTTCATTACAGGGTACTACAAGATACTGAATAGAGTTCCCTGTGCTCTACACTAGAAACTTGTTTATCTGTTTTATATATAGTAGTATATGCAAACTTCGGACTCCTAATTTATCCCTTCCCACCTCTTTTCCCCTGGTACTAATTAATTTTTTAATTAAAATTTAAAATGAGTCCAGGTAAATATTCCATATGGACCAGCATCATTTCCCTGCACTTTGTTCCCTATCTGATGTTACCAATCCTTGATGAACTGTGACCTCCAACGTCATGATCCCTCCAGTTTTAATACTCTTCATGTGGTCTTTCTTGAATCCTTTTCTATTTTCTTCTTCATATTTTATTATTTTGAACATAGGAATTGTTATATTTAGAAAGTTGGAAATGGAGGCCCAGAAAATGATGTAATTTACCCAAGATTGCACAGCTAAAAACAATGAAAGATGGCATGAGTTAGGTCCTCTGACGTCACGTCCGCTGGCCTCTCAGGATACCATGCTTCCTCTCCAATGGTGACAGCTCTTTTACACAAATCACCTTGCCTCGCAGCTTATCTGAATAAGATACATGTGACCTTATGTTTGCCAAGAAGGGAAAAATCAGCAACAATCACAACAGTGGAAGGTGAGGGCACAGAACCTCCCACGATGATGGCGATGCCATCGAGAGGCGGTGCACGTGGGCGTGTATGCTGGTGGGAGAGGCGTGTGGAAAGAGGACTCCTTCAGGGACAGCACTACTTGATATTCAGGTAGATTCACATAATCGTAGAACTAGAAAGAAATCTTAGCCCAAATCTCTCGTTCCATAGAAGTGGATGAAATGACATCACATACAGTTAGCTATTATCGAAGTTAATATTTAAATGCAGATATCCTAATACATTGTGTGTTTTTCTCCACTTGCATCAGAATAGCAACACAGATTATCCAAATATTCAGACGCAAGGACAATGGGAGAAAAGGGAAACTATTCTTAAACCGAATATTAAAGCTGTCCTAAAAATGTCTAGATTTTAGAATCTATTTTCCAGAGATGCACTTTCCAGTATGGTAGCCATTAGTCACATGTAGCTATTTAAATTTAAAGCAATTAAAATTAAAGAAAGTTTAAGATTTTGTTTCTTATTCCTGCTAGCCACATTTCCTATGCTCATCAGTTACATGTAGCTAGTGGCTACCATATTGAATAATGCAGATTTTAGAACTTTACCCTCATTGCAGAAGGTTTTGTTGGACAACACTGAATTTGCTTCTAGAGTATGCCTTTCTCCAAGCCGTGACCATTGTTTGGCTTTCCCAGCAGCATGCATAGACCTAAATGCAACATCAAAAGCCATTCAACTTTATTAATTACACATGTTGCCCACAACGACTTAAAAATCATAATTAGGAGGAAAAGGATAAACTCCCCAGAAGAAAACAGGTTAGATTGTTCATACAGTAGGGTCACAACCCGAGGCATCTGCTGCTGTCATCGTCACAGCGCTGCTTGTCACTCAGCTTCCTGAGTGAGAAAAAGGAGAAGCTAGGAGAGGTAAGGGCTAATACCCAACAGTACAATTGCCCTGCGAAGAGAATCAATAACGTTATCTTATGTATGAAAATTACATGAAATGGGAAGTTTTATCTGAAAACAGCAACAGCAACAAAACCAAGTGTCCCTTAGGAATGTCTGTGTTTGTGCGACGTGTGTGGAGGAGTCTATCCGTGTAAGTCTCAAAGGAGCGCGGTGTGATCCGTCCGCACGTTTTCCAGTCCCTCCTAATTCAGATTTTGGTTTTGTTTCAGATCAATGGTGGGGAGAAGCGGCCCGCCTCTGACATGGGGAAAAAACCAAAAACCCCCAAAAAGAAGAAGAAGAAGGACCCCAACGAGCCCCAGAAGCCTGTGTCTGCCTACGCGCTGTTCTTCCGCGACACTCAGGCCGCCATCAAGGGCCAAAATCCAAATGCTACCTTCGGTGAAGTCTCCAAAATTGTGGCTTCGATGTGGGACGGTTTGGGAGAAGAGCAAAAACAGGTAAGAAAAGACGCAGAATGGAGTGAATCAGCACGATCTGAAAAGGTGTGTGCATTCTAGAGAAGGGACCTCCGAGGACGATGGGTAGATGCTTCAGATGCTAGAGCCGAGGCCGAGCATGGGCCCCATCAGAGCCAGACTGCAGGGAGCTGTGACCTGATCTTATGTTCCTTTCTTGCTCTGTTGTAAATAGCATGTTAGTGCCTTTGTTCCCACGTTTATATAGTGCAGTTACTTTTGGAAGGATTTTTCCATGTCCCAGCCAGGATTACATCATTCCTTAATGCTGGCAGTGTGATCACAAAGACTGAAAAAAACACGAGAAGTATTTTGAAAACTGTCCACCCCTCTCTTCAGCACTTGCTGTTTACTCTTTTGTCATCGAAACCCCCTTTGCTACATGAACTTCAGATTTAAGGGTCTCTCCCCGCAGCCATTCCCTAAAGACCACCGGGGTATGTTATTCAATCCCACCTGTACCATATTTCCAAGCTGGATTAGATGCGACCAGATGCCTGGTTACTTCCTTCTGTGGTGGATTGCCGTGGTGTGACCAAGGACCATGCGAGGGGCTGGGGGGGTGCAGGGGCACGTGAGACACTTTGCAGCTCAGCCATAGCATAAGTAGCCCCGAAGGTCTTAAGGAGGATGGGAATCTCAGAGAGAAAGAGTTCAGTACGTAGGTGTAACCCACCTCGGCAGAGAAGCAACATGGAGCCCAGATTTCTAAACCAGGCAGCAGACTGCCGTTGTCACCCTCTAGAATTTCATTGTCATGAAGACAAAATTAGACAGGCCTCATCATTAATGTTCAGTTACTGGAACGTCTAGGTAGATGCAGCTTTAGCTGCTGCAGAATATTGACGTGTGTTAATGATGGACTCGTCTCATGTCTGATTATCAGTGGAGACCTTTACCTCTTCTCATCTGGTCCAGGGAAGCGTGTAAGAAACAGGAAGCCTCAAACCTGTATCCGTCTACGAGTACCTACATACTGTGAATATATGTCAACATCTATAATGTATACAGTGTTTTCTATGTTCAAGAACACGTATACATGACTTATCTCATCTGTTCTGCTCATTTCTCGTAGATTCTTTAAATTTTGCCAATTAGGAAATGGGGCCAGATAGGGAAATTCATTCACTTTTTTCACATTTTTACTTAACAATACTTGTTGAGTGTGTACTCCATGCCCCAGGCACTGTTCTAGACACCGGGTACAGCAGGGAATGAGATGGGGTCCCCATGCTGGTAAATGGTTTGTCTAAGGCTACACACCATGACCGGAACTTATCACTCAACTTACAGCTCTTTTCTAACAAATTCATAAAATCGGTGAGAGTTGTAATGGTACAACCAGTTGCTAAGGAAACATAGAACCTCCCCCCAGTTCTCTCCAGACCCCTTTTCTGTCAACCAAAGCCGTCTTTTACAATCTGCTATCTACACATTTTCTTACACCCTTTTCAAGACTGCTGGCCCCAGGGAGAGGCTTCACAGGAAAGCACAGGCCACCACCGTGGAGCCCTGCCCTGCAACAGTTGTCTTCAAGGGCAGAAAACACACCACTGGAATGTTCTCTGTGCACGCAATTAAAATACTCATTTCCCTATGAAAGGGTAGTTGACATATTTTGTGAGTTTGTTGAAAACCTGGTATAGTTGGTTGAGGATTTTCAACCTGGTTCCTATCCTGACTCAGATCAGTTTGCTCTCATTCTCAAAGCTGAGGTGTGGCCTCCAGCCAACGCTGGGCATTCAGTGTAGAACTGGACAGTGGCTCATCCCTCTGCTTGGCAGAGCTTCGAAGACTGAGAAGCTAAGTGCGCGTCCACCAGGAATCCCAGCCCATCCCTGTTGTCTCTGTTTATACCCATGATGCCTCCTGCCTCCACCCATGACCCATGCGCCAGGACGTACCTCTCTCCCCAGTACAACCCCTGCATGTATTACTGGACAGGGACCAGGCTTCACTACTGCAAACTCTTCGGCTTTGTAAGATGAAATTTCACAGAAGAGACATCCAGAAAGTGCATACCCTCCCTAGGGATTGTGGCAGCAACTCTTGGGCATCAGCAGACAGACGCGATTCCCTTCTGAAGACTCAGCCCCTCTTCCTACCCCGGGCTCACCGGCAGTGCCGCTTCAGGGCTCCTAGGGGCTCCTCTGGGCTCTTTGCTCTGTCAAGTTTGATTTTGAGAAACTTCAGTTGCCATTGCCACCACCCACCCCACTCCTCTTGTCTATCTTCCTGACCCCAGATACCTCTCCCTAATTATTTCCCACCTTCACTAGAGGAACTTGCATGGTAAGGCCCACGGTAAAAAGGGAAAGGCCTGCAAAGCTCTGCCTTAGCCCACAGTCGGTCTTCTACGTGATCAATATTCACAGTCCACACCTATACCCATGTTTCTGGAGGAAAAGAATAATGTTCTTATGATGAAAATTGGGTACTTCCTCAAGGCAACAAATACAGAGCTGCAGGTTTTCCCACAAATTCAGATACAATACTGTCTTCTATTTTTATTATAGCAAGAGGTGAGCACTGAGATCCTATGGCCCATTTTTTGCTCTGATCATATGAGGCATTTACACGCCCAGAGAATATGAGAGTCCCTGTTCTTGACGAACATGTTAAAAAGGGAAATTACTCCCATTCTCCTATTCTGCCTTTCAAAATTGGGGCTGGAAAAAAAAATGTTGCTTATATTGAAGGCAGTGAAATGGAATTTGAGCTATAAAATGTAGCTCAAATATCATTTTATTTTTACTTGAAATAGTAACTAGTTTGCTTTTAAGTGAGAAGGAAAAAAAATTGAAGCTGGACTTTTCTAACAGAGATAGGATCACAACCATGGTGCCATAGGTGAGGCTCTTCAATCATAAAGATGTGATGACAAAGCATTTTCCTCATTCTCTGTTGTTTCAAACTTACTAAGTAACTTGTGATGAGTCTGTCTTTAGGTTCTTTCTTAATGGAAATAGTTAAGGGTTTTTTTGGAGAATTTGTTTTATAAACAAGGATGAAATTATAAAATAGTTGGCCTTGTATAACTCACTGGGTATTGTAAAGCAATTTCATATTCAAAATCCAGTTGTTAAAAAAAGTTTATACCAAGATTATTTTTTTAACCTGAATAGAATTAACTATCTTTTTCTTTTACTAAGAAAAAAGTTAATATTTTAACATTTGAGCACCTTTACCAAAACCAGGGTATTGGAAGCAGTCTTTGGTCAGTTGAAAATGGTTTGTTTCCATGCCTTATGCTCCTTGGACTTGACAAGGGTTCAGCATAGCTTAGCCTTTCCTCTTAAAAGATGATCTCGCTTGATAAAGAGGATGAAACTGCAGAGTATGCCAGAAAGGATGGGTTCTGACACATACAAGTCCATCCAGGGACGAGCAGAGAGTGGGTCAAATGATGACAAAAGGGACCCGTGGCATCAGCTGCCCCGCGGCGGCCCTCCCCTGACAGTTTGCAGGGATTGCCTGCGAAGCGAACACGCCTGCCTGGAATGCCCACTTTGGCATCAAGAGAATTTCAACAAAGTATCCAAGAGAGCGGTATTACGGTGTATTACCACCTCTTCTCTCCTTTTATGCTGACTCATTGTGCCAGTGCGATAGACCTCTGTTTCAAACGTAAACTAATTGTACTTTTCTCTCACTTAATATTACAATTGGGAAGCACCACTATGTACTTTTAAAGGAATGTTGTCGGAGCCGATTGGAGGCAGACCATTAAACTTCAAAACTGAGGACCGATGCGCGTGTTCCGGAATAGCCCCACGTGGTGCCACTGGCAGCGTGCAGGCAGCCGCTTCAAGTAGAAGGCGAGGATTTCATGCGCCACGATTGTTCAAGACTCACATTGTCATAATAGCCCACAATTATGAACAGCCACAAATATAAACACAAACCAGGGAAAATGGACAAAATTATCGATGACTTATTAGGGGCTCAGAAAATTACAATGTTTAAGGAAAAACAGCGATTAGTGAGATTACAATGGAACGCGTTCTTGCCAGCCAGAGGAGCAGGACGCACAGCGCTCTGTGTGCTTCTGCCGCGTGCTTCCTCGCTGTGCTGCGCAGGCGGGGATTGGAAGCCTCTGCTTCTGAAGGGGTGATCCTTATTTTCAGAATCCATGGTGAGTGAGAAACTAAATGTGCTTTGGTTTCTGTGAAGGATCTCTCAAAGAAGAGAAATCAAAAGGAAGCTGAAAGAAGTGATACAAATCCTCCAGGAACACAAGACCTCCCTTAGGGATCATTCCTACCAAAGCCACCGAGCAAATGTCACATATCCGAGATCTCTCCGTGTTAATACTTTAGAAGATGGTGCTGAATCCGGAATGGGAGCGGAATTGTGTTTGGGATTCCAACCGGAGGTTTTAAATGCTAATGAATCGTTAAGACAATGGAGAGCCCTTTTCGGAAGCATACTAAGTTCTTTTAAAAAGGCACCAGATGGAGAAAGGGAAATAAACCCTAAGTGTGGCTGTGATGTTGGCCTTTGCTACTAATCTTTCACCGCCTGGAACCTACAGAGAAAGAAAAATAATAACGTAACAAGGTCACGCCCTTTATATTAGACTCCTTGGAGTTTCAGCAGCCCTCGGCATCTTTTTTTTTTTTTTTTAAATGAGAGTCCAGCTAAATTTCCTATCTCTCCCCATTGTTTCTGAATTCTCTGATTCTGGTCATCGAAGTCTGGGATCTGAGTCCACAGTGACAACAGAGAGCAAATCTGACCCATTAAATTAAAGAGTCCATCCAGCTTTGGAGCAAAAGGGATGGACCCAAAGCATTGTAAAGCATTCCTGGGTCCTTTTTAGCCATGGAAAGTGCACTCTTAAGTGGGAAAGGAGAGTCACCTTAAATCAGAACCAGATGTGAATGACTAAATGAACCTTAAGTTCCTAATTGGAGACACAGTTGGGCTGTAATACATTTAGCAAATTACAAACAAAATGTTCTTGTTTACATTACATTAAATGGCTTTAAAGCTTCAGCCAAAGAGCTAAATAAACATGCTGTTAGGCTAAAAATGGACTGGAAGGTCTGTGCAGAGTTTGGTGTGTTCGGGAGAAACCACAGCCCACGGTGCCCAGGGAGCGTATTTCTGTAAATGCAGCCCTGTCGTGGGAGGGGAGCGTGGATTTACCTCGAGAACCAGAGCCTAATGAGCAGACATCACTTGCAGGGAGACAGTGTGAATGTGGTAACGTATGCCTTCTTTCAGGATGCATAATTCATATCCAGGGATATTAGCCATAGCAGCTCGGCTCAATAGCAACAGCTCATTATTTTATCCCTCAGTATTTATCCCTATGTTTGACGCCTCCTGAAATTACTGTTAATGTGTTTATATAAGGGCAGATCTGACTCAAGTGCAGAGAATGTAATTTCCTCCTCATTCCTCCCTGCTGCTGTGTCCTCTTCCCCTGGTAGAAGTGGCAAGTGTAAATAGTTAATTTGCTTCAATTATGAGCCTGTCCTGCTAAATTAGAAGCAGCAGGGATATGAAGAGCCAGAATTATACTTATGAGGCAGCTGACAAATCCTCTGAGCCTACGGAATCCAATCATTTACCCCTCATTGGTGCCCAAACACCCACTACGGAAATGCTGCTGGGCTTCCCCCTCCCCCCACCCCATATCTTATGATAAAATTTGGGTTTTATGTCAACAATACTTAAGGTTAACTAAAATCCTGTTGCACTGTAACATTCACACATGTGTTTATCTTGGCCATTTCCTTATAAACATTATGCATTGCCCCAGGTTTTTTTTTTTTTAAACTAGGAGCAGAGGATGTAGAAAATGATTGTTCATTTAAAACCTGTAGAATGTAAGAAAAGTTTCTATTCATAAAAACTTGAGACAGCGCTTTCTAAGTGAAGTAAGACAGAAAGAGAAAGAAAAATACCATGCGATATCAGTCATGTGTGGAATTAAAAAAAGAAAAGAAGACACTAAGGAACTTAACTACAAAACAGAAGTGGACTCACAGAGAGGCAGCAAGGGGAGATCTCATGCGGCCAGGAGGAACCAATGCATAAACAAAGATGGCTCTTAGACATCAGATCAATCTGATTACATATAACACGTATTGTGTGTATGTGTATCTGTATGTAAATATATGTGATTATGTGTGTGTATATAGAGATATATAAAATTCCTGACACAAAAAATGCACACAGGAGAGGCGTGTTTTTAATGCCTTTTTTTATTATGTAGCTTTCCTACCTCACACCATGCAGGGACATAACAGATCCTCAATATTTTGTTAAGTGGAATTGAACGTCACCATAATCACCCCAGTCATCCTCATTTAATAAGTTGACAGATATATTTTGCAGCCATTTTTCAGACAAGGAGCTTGCTTCTGAGACCTACCATTCCAGAAACAGGTCACGCCCTTACTTTGTAGGCTATTCAGATGCATCTGATGGGTCCTGAAAAGAATCGATAGCAAGATCTGTGTCGCATTGTATAATATCTTCAATACTCTGAATGCTACTTTATAAAGTTCTTTGAGTTCTGGAACGCTTAAGAAAACGCTGAGCAAGTTACACAAATGGAAATTTAACTGCATTTGAGGACCGAGTTCTGTATGAAACACAGATGCACTTGCTCTAAATGTCCTAAATAGCACAGCATTGAAAGATGCTGCAAATGTTAATTTCTCAAGGACATGACAGGGGGTTGTGATTAAATTATTATTCCTTATATATAACTATCTCTAAGCTTTTTCTATAAATATGAACTTAAAGGGGGGGGGGACTGCATTTGAAGTTAACGAAAAAGAAAAATGCCTTCTAGTTTTAATTTTATGGTGTTTGAATAAAATCCAGAATTGGAAGAATTATGGGTTTTCTTATTATTACTGTAAAGAGTTAGCTTGAAATAAACTATGACTAGAGATTAACTAAGAGCCAGAGCAGAAAAGAAGGAAGGAAGAAGGAATTAAGTGGTATTTATAAGATTTTACTTTTCTGTATAAGTTAGATGGATCTTTTGAGGAGGGAGCAGAAAGTAAAAAAAAAAAAAAAAGGCAAAGTGACAGGTTGTATTAGAATTTTTTCTATTTGAGTGCATCATATTCAGATGCTAAACTGCTGATTTTAACTAGAGATTATATTAGCCTATAAAAACACATATACATGCTGGTATTTAGAGCATTTAAAAAATGATTCAGTGAATCACTAGATTACATGAACGGAATCTGGATTCTCTGGAATTGCAATTTGATGTCTGTTTTAGTTTAGCCACTGAGATGCAATCCTTAGCTAGGATATGGTAGCTTTCTTAGAATAACAAACCACAGCACATAACTAAGTTAGGACAGGATGAATTCAAAAGTGTTTGGATGAGCTGGGGAAAATGATAAATGATGTATTATGATTTTCAAATCCTCATCTGGCCAACTTTGCACTTTATTTCAAACAGCTGTTGACCATTTGGAAGCCATTTTGTAGCTCAGCTGAGTACTAATATTTACTGTTATGAATCACATATCTTTAAAATATTTGTCTTTCCCTGAGAGAGAGAGAGACCATTTCTTTCCCAGACTCAGCTTGGACATAAATCAGACCCATCTTCCTAGGCTAGAAGGTTTGATCATTGCAGCGGGCTGGTCATGGCCAAACACAGTCAACGTCATCTTTGGTTTCCGCAAACAGAAGACCCTCTCCATCCGTGAACAGAGCTTTGAAACGTTTTTTAGGAACTTTTTACTGATGATTTTAAAATATCTGTTCTGAAGTAGGAATTTAAGTACGTGGAATTCTTACTTTTTATCATTTTCTCATACATTTGAGGTCCTCCTTCAGACATTTCCATCAAATATAGAATTAAGTAAGAATTCTGTGCAATTTTGGAGGGTAACTTCCTGAAGACATACAGGGTGTGTAATATTTGAGCCATCAGGTAGTTCTCAAAGGTGGAGGTTCTAAATTACTGTGGGGGAAACCACCTCAGATTTTAATTCTAATCTGGGCTCCCCACCACACACACCCTTTAAACACAATTACAGAAATACACCTCCTGAAATTACCACCCTTTGCATCCTCCCTCTGAACATCTGCAGCTATTCAGCAAAGAGCGGACCCATCAATCCATGTAATGTGACGTGATGAGTTTACTCTTTTCTAAAGTGGTATTTAGGCGCTCGCACGAGGATCCCACGTAGCCAATCATCAATGCCGACAGGGAGCCATTTGTGGGAAACAGGACACTCGGGATGCTAGTCAGGGATCCCGTAATGACATCGATCTCCCAGTGAAACCAGAGGGCACATGTTCAGCCTGAAACGCACTGAGTTAACCACCTTTCTCTCGCAGTGGTTAATCAACAAATTTCAGGAAAGTTAACACCTTGTGGGATGTTAACCACCGGGAGCCCTCCCGTAGTTACACTGTTGTGGTTTCAATAGAAACCGAACACAAGAAAGATGAGAGATGCTACAATCAGACCACCTGGCAACACCATCTTATCTGTGCTGCCTAGAAAATGATGCTTTGGGCAATACCATGGACCCAAGTGTGTTACATTTGCCTTGGGAAGCTAAATGAACCCTGGTTAGCTGCCTGGGGGGTCACTGGGAATAGCGTATTAATTTAAAAAAAAATGATAGAAATGTTTTGAGTATGCAAATGCATACTACCATCAGAGATATTTTTGCTAAATATTTGCTTGCAAATCCTGAATAGGACTTCTGTCTGTGTGGGAGAAAAAGCCTCTCGAAACAGTTTTAAGGTGTTAAAAGTAAATGTAAACATTGTCAGTTTAAGGTCATTAATTATAAATTATGTCTTGGAGGAGAGATTGGAGGGAGGACTACAAACAGAAATCTGTCTTTGAAGAAAGAAATAAATCAATAAAAAGCAAGAGGGCTCTGTGTTTCTGATTGTGGCTTAACCAAAGCATGCAATATACATGGATCATACTATTGAAAGACATTTGCTGTAATTTAGTGTTTATTTGTTTTCATGTATGAATTTCTAAAAAAGGATCTGAATTTGATGTCCAATACTTAGCTCAGTAAATTTAGAATTCTTTTGTAATTGAACCAAAGGATTAATGGGCTTTGTACTAAAAAATTTCTTTTAAGTTTCTTTAGTTGCATATATTGTAAAGATGATACAATGATTATATAATATGATATGAATTCTTAATCGACTTATTGTAATTGCCTCTTATTATAACAGGATGCCAAATATGAAAGACTAGGCTGAAGACCTCCCTAAGGGGAAACAATTAGCACATTCATTTCATAGGGTCCTTTATAATTCTGTTGACAAGGTTACTCATTTGTTTACCTTAAGTAAAATGTTCCGCTTTAATTAAAATATTCATGAGTAAGTAATATTTCTCACACCTTGAATTTCACAGTTGGGGACTGAGCTCAGCAAACCACCCTCCACATCAGAAACCATAAATTGACCTCTGCCGCCGACTTTGGCAGATCTTTGGTCTTTAGACATAATCTACATTTAACTACTCCTGACTAAGTCTAAAGCCACTTCTGCTGATCTATGTCTGGTTTCAAGCTCAGCATTACAGTTATTAGCCAAGCCTCATTCCCTGCTGTAAAATTCAAGATGCAGGAAATTTAAAATAGTCTTACTGATGAAAATACATTCAAAGAATGAATGAAAAGATTTTGTTCTTTAGGGCTGATTTCAGAAGATTGACAAAAAAAGACCCTAAAGTCTTGAAAGGATCAATTTAATGGTAGCAGAGCCCCATGAAGATTCACTTTGCTAACCATTCATTTTGACTCTAATGACTTTTCTGTTTAACTTAGCCACGTGACCTTTGGCCTCCCAGCACGTCATTGTTCAGTACTTTTGCTCAATTTAGGATGATTTTACTTTTGTTTGCAAGATGATGTCCTCTGCAAAATGAAAAGCCTCTGTAAACTGCAATTCCACTCAGAACACTCTTGCCTTTTCACACCGAGGCATCTACAGATCTGGTCCTTGCAGGGTTTTCGTGGAAAGGGCGTGACCAAAGCGGGCACCGCACACACACAGCCCTCGGCCGCTCGGGGTCCCCCGTCCATCCCAAATGTGACTTTGACTGCCATCACCGACTCCTGCTTCTCGGAAAATAGAACTTCAAGGCACAAAATTTTGAAAGGGTGATGAACCTGCAGACTCCATATCTGTTCCTTTGATTTACTTACTGAACATAATTGGTCACTGAATTCTGTCTTTCTTTCTGTATTTTGCATGGAGTGTATATATCCGGATTTGAATGCAGTGCAGAATCATCTGCCCATTATATAAATATGAATGGCTTCTTTGCTCACGTGTGGTTTCCCTGGGAACCTGCATCAAAAGTATCTTTCCAAGCCAACTACCTCCACTCTCAAAGTAACCCAAATAAACCTTTTCATGAGCGTTAATAGAATGGAAAATTCCACTGTTATTAATCTTTTTCTTATCTAGTCTATTGCCATATTTCTTAAAAATGTGTTTTGGTAAGAAAACACAATCTTTGGGGAGATATATATTATTACATTATATACATGTGTGCATGTGTGAGCACACCCGCAATTATCATTCTCCATTGTACCCCTCTGGAAACAAAAGCAGATGCACTTTCTAATTTAAGATTCTTTGTTGTTACAGGTCTATAAAAAGAAAACAGAGGCTGCAAAGAAGGAGTACCTGAAGCAACTGGCAGCATACAGAGCCAGCCTTGTATCCAAGGTAACGGGCAATCGTGTGGTCTGTGACGGAGTGTGGCCATCTTGCTGCAGACAATGATGGCCATTTGGAAGCATAAAAGATTATGTTAGCATTTCTGCACAATCTTATTTGCTGAAAAAGAACAAGTAAATTCTAAACAAAGCTGTATGTTATACAAATATTTGTTCATACCTAAAGGACCAGAGCAGCATCCCCTGGCCTTTTGTGCTACGCTGCCTGCCTGTGGGTTGTTGGTTTGGGGGTTGGTCACAGTGCAGTGTTAATCCTGAGCCAGCCTTCTGTTTCACCAAGTTCCACCACCACGACCCCGACTCCATCCCGTTGCTCTTTGCTAAGGAGATGCCAACTGTCTTCAATTCTGGCCTCATGACAACATCATAAGGATGTAAAGCGGCCAAAACGAACAAATGAAAAAAATGCATCGTTTCATTTGAAAATGAAAACACCACTTTAAAATATTGTAGGCATTAGCCTATCTCAAACACAAGTCCTTTCTGTTAGAAACACTCGCGTTAACTCTGGTGTCGGGTTATTAAAGCTGTAATTCCTCTTGTAGATTTCTCAGGGAGCTCACCTCACAGAGACAGGGCTGCAGATGTGAGAACTGGACACTGTGTCATTTAAGTCCAAATGTGGCTGCCACTTGGCTCAGTGTGGCGTGAGGCTCTGGGCTTCATTCTGTGCACCCACGAAAAATACTTTCTCTTCTATCCACAAACGTCTACCCCCCCTTCCAACAATTCTAATTACATAAAATAGTTTTTATTGAGGACAATAGACAATGAATGTATGATGCATAGAAGAAAAAGGAGCACTAAATACACAAGGCATAAGAGATCCCAGGACACTGTTGGTCTAACGCAACTTTATGTTCCACATCTAAGATATGACATTGTGGGAAAACTTCACATTTATTTTTTAACCTTAAAATTTCTAGCTCACCTCTACTATCTCACTACAGATCTCACACTTTCTAATTTTTCCAGCTTGTTTCGAAGCTATTTATATTTTCTGCTGATACCATTTCACTTTTCTGTGTATTTACAGAATTCACAGCACGTATATAAAATTATAGCAAGAAAAACAGTGAGGAACAAAGTCTTAGATCCATCCAGCCATTGGGTGATGTAGTCACTTGATATTCAGATTAATATGCCCAAAATGTAAGAGGGCATATGAATTCTTCTTATTTCATCCAAGATAAGTTTCTTTTTGAGCATTTTAAATAGAAGTTTTAGTCAGAACATTTTACGTTCAAGAAAATCAGTGCATACAATCTCAAACCCAATGCAAAGCGCTCTGGTTGATGTTGTGCAGATTGCCAGGATGCTGCAATACTGACTAAGCCCTTTACTTGCAAAACGAGTGTCCTCAGATTTGCTCTTAGCTGCAACTTTTCATACTATTCATTCTCCGAGTTGCAGCCCTCCGTATACGGCAATTTGTATAAATGCTGCGAACTGCCATTTCTACATTTAAAAAAACCAAGCGCTTTCTTTCCAGCTTACTCTGATGTTTTTCATCTCTTTGGCAGTAGGGATTTTGCCGGAGCTGCTGAATGTCTATTTATGTACAAGTATCTATTGTATGTGTACAAATTGAAGAAAAGTTATGAACACCCTCTCCAGGTTAGAAAGATGGTTCTCTGACGTTGTATGTGGTTGGGATATTTGCAGTATAACCTTGCAGGCACGTGCAGAAAATTTACCAGCCTGCCCGCCAACTGCACACAGAAACATATGTAAAAACCCATTTCTTTTCCATTTAAAATTATCACAAGGAAAGTAACAGCCATTCATATTTACACAAGTATTTTTCCATGTTATAATCTTAGTATGTTATATTATTTCCCTATTCCGAAAGACCTGAAGGTGCAGTTGTAAAGTGCTGCTTGCCAATGATACAGTTCCGGGTCACCCCAGGGTGCCAGCCAAGCTCCCTCTTTCCCGTTCACTCATTCACATGCTCACTTGGTGAATTACCCTGGGTGGCGGGGTCTGTGCCGAGCCCTTGGCCAGGCTGGGAGGACGCGGTGGAGAACTGGCAGGTTCGTCCCCTGCACTTATAGAGCTTTCTCTCCAGTCCGGGGAGACCACTAGTGAAATCGTAAGTTAGTAAATGACCGAGATCTTTGTGAATTGAAGCTTTCTGAAGGAAATAAAGCAAGGCATCTGATCGGGTGGTCTGCCGAGCCCTCTTTGAAGGGTGACACTGGAGCTGAGTGCAAGGGAAGACAGAGGGACACAGAGGGAGCCTGGGACGGAGCCTGGGACGGAGCCTGGGACTTGATTCTCTGTGCAGCGGGACACCCCCGAACGGGCTTCCGCAGGGGGTGACTTGATCGGGCTTCTGTGTTTAAGAGAGAACTTTATGTGAATGACTTCACTCAGTCCCCACACCCTATCCTCAAAGTAGACTTGATGGTTAACAATCCACCAAAGAGGGAGAGTTTCACGCAGGTAACAAGTGCCCGGGCCCGGAGCTGACCTCCACCTCCCTCAGTCCTTGTGCTGGGCCCTCCTGCACCTGGTCCTGACAGCGTGCTCGACCCGCTTCCATAGAACACCCCCCGCCCCGCAAGTCAGGGTGGAGCACCGGTGTCTTCTCTTCTAAGGCCACTTAAAGCACATTTGTGTTACAGTATCATGCAGTTTCAGGTGTACAGCAAAGTGATTCAGTTATATATAAATATTTTCAGATAATCTTCCATAATAGTTTATTACACGATATGGAATATAGTTCCCTGTTCCATATAGTAAATGCTTGTTGCTTATCTATTTTGTTTAGTAGTTTGTGTCTGTGGATCCGATAAATCTAATTTTTCCACCCCACCACTCCCTTTCCCCTTTGGTAACCATAAGTTTGTTTTCTGTGAGTCTGTCTCTGTTTTGTGTATAGATTTGTATTATTTTTTATATTCCACATGTGAGTGATATCATGTAACATTTGTCTTTGTCTTTGTCTGACTTACTTCACTTAGTATGATCATTTCTAGGTCCATCCATGTTGCTGCAAATGGTGGTATTTCATTTTTTTTAGTATTTTATTATTTTTTATAGCTGAGTAATATTCATTGTGTGTGTGTATGTCTGTATGTGTGTGTGTGTATGTGTGTGTGTGTGTATGTATATATCTCTCACACCTTTCTTAAACTAATCATCTGCTGATGGATACTTAGGTTGCTTCCATGTCTTGGCTGTTGTAAATAGTGCTGCTATGAGTATTGGGGTGCAGGTATCTTTTCCAATTAGAGCTTTTACCTTTTCCGGATAAATGCCCATGAGTGAAATTTGCTGGATCATAATGTAACTCTATTTTTAGTTTTTAAAGAATCTATACTGTTTCCAGTTTACATTCGTACCAACAGTGTAGGAGGGTTCCCTTTTCTCCACACCCTCTCCAGCATTTATCATATGTAGACTTTTTGACGATGGCCATTCTGACCGGTATGAGGTGGTAACTCACTGTAGTTTTGATTCGCATTTCTCTCATAATTAGTGACGTTGAGCGTATCTTCACGTGCCTGCTGGCCATCTGGATGTTTTCTTAGGAGAAATGTCTGTTTAGGTCTCCTGCCCATTTTTGATTGCTTTTTTGTATTGAGCTGTATGTTATTTGTTTATATGGGTATTAACCCCTTGTCAGTTTGCAAATATTTTCTCCCATTCTGTAGGTTGTCTTTTTGTTTGATGATGGTTTCCTAAGGTCACTTTTGTCGGTGAAATACTGCATTAGCCGAAGCACCTCGTCCATTTCCTAAGTTCTTGCTGGCAACTTTGGTGTTGCCTCCAGGGCTATGTATTTTGGTATCAGATTTCTATGCCATGTATTCGTTTCACCCCATAAGGCATGGCGTCCCTAGGTCAGCAGCCATTCCCCTCACTAGTGTGCGGCCATGTCAAGTCTGCTGCTTCTTGGAGCTTCCACTCCAGGCCACACTCTGCATCCCAGCCCAGGCTGCACGACACCTGTTCCTTGTCAGACACAGGCGTGGTGCCGAGAGCCGGAAGATGAACACAACAGATCAAAGTAGAATGTTTTGTGGTGCTTGAGAGATTTGAAACTATCCTCTAAAATTAACTGCTTCTTATGGAACATAATCAAAAAATAGAGACAGCCAGGGAACGTTGGCTCCACCTGTGAGACTGAGTCATAGGATTAACAACGCTCCTCTCCTTTCAATGATAACGTTTTTAGCTTAAATGTACTTTATATTAACACGACTCTATTCCAGCATATTAATTAACACGACTCCAGGCCCAAATAAAATTGAAATCAACTCAAAATAAAACAGCTCAGTCATAGTAAATGAATGTTCTAACCTTCACATCTCAGAAGGACAATACTGACACATTCTAGGATGGACACATAATTTTTACAGTAATAACATGAACGCACAGGGCACTTGGCTATCGAGTAGCTTATACGTGTCCCACGCTGTGCTTGGCATTTTATCTGTTCCACTCATCATCACAAATACCCTACAAAGTAAGATCTCACCCCATTTTCTGGACAGCTTCTAGGCAGACAGACTGAATGCCTTGGAGAACCTGAGACTCAGGAGAGGCTGGCAGTGGCAGGGGAGAACTCACAGTCCTCGCCCTCTCGTTCCAAAGCTTGTAGGCTTTTCTCTACCCGGAATGATTATCGATATTTCTGTCCTTAGAACTATGATCTCTTGTTATCTTTAATAAAATTCTGGACCAACTCTTGCCTATGAGATGGCCAGCTGTAAAGCTGTCCTGGCTTATATGAGACTGGGGCTCGGGGGTGGAGGGCCAGAGGCTGGCCTGAGACCCTTGGAGGATGCCGGCGCCTTCAGGATGTTGGGAAGCACCACTCTGTGCCCTTCTGTTCCAGGTGTGGCACCTGGGCACGTGGAGCCAGTGACAGACCCACCGAGCACAGGCCACCCCACCACGCAAACACCCGCAAGTTGAAAGAAACAGAAAAGGGAGCAATGGGTCCTGCAGACACGGTCCAGGTCTGACCTGGAGTGACTCACCTGTTCAGTTTTAGGCTCTAGAATTTAAAAAGGGATTTCAGAGGGAAGAGTCGTAAAAGCGACTGAAAGGGGAGAGGGCAGGAGATAGTAGCAGAGAAAAGGGATTTGAAATGACTGAGCCAGAGAAACACAGACCAGGGCATGTTCGACCCAGGATGGGCATCAGGCTCCCTTCTCCCTGAATCCAGAATGACAGAGACGTCATTTCACACTGGAACAACTCCATCTGAGCAGGGAGCATGACCAGGCTCATGGGTTCTTCAGGCAAACAGTTTCTTTACATTGAGAAATTTAAAAGCAAGAAGCAAAAATGTATAACTAGGTTTGGAGACGGTCTTGAAGGCATCCTCCGCATCTCTGCTTCCACCGGGCACTGAGGCGAGCGCGTTAAGACCCTGGAAAGCACCACCAGTGTCACACCCAAGGCCCTCGAGGGCAGAGACCCAGGCCCTGGGGGCACGTGGGTCAGGGTTCGAATTCCAGGTTGCTCACCTCCTAACTGCTTGCTTTTGTGCACGTTATTCAGCTGTTTCAAGTACCAATTTACTAATATGTTAAACAGAGGAGTTAGTAGGACCTCCCTTATTAGGTTTCCGTGAGAATAAAACAGGAAACTCTATCGATGGCATGATTTAGGATCTCGACCACAGAAAAGCACCTAATACCAGCAGTTATTATTATTATCAGTTTCCTTTTTACTGTTATTGATAGGTACGCAAAGGACGAGGCAAGTGCTGTGTATGATCCGAGATTAGCTGGATCGTGTTTTCAGTGTCTGCGAGGCTGCTTTGATATAAAGAAATTGAAAATAAGAAAAATTTGCTTCATGCATACATTCTTTTATGAAGATAAGAAATGATCTAGACATTGGGGAAAAAAAACTCATCTACACGGGTTCCTTAAACGAAATGGTCTTGATGAGCCTTTTGTCAAGGCAACTGCGAATAATCCGAGGACTGAGAATATTGCCATCGTGAGGCTATGGCTTCTTGGCTGGAGTGGTTTTACACACCATTTAAGAATATTTTAGTTTGGGCTGTTAAGTAAAGCTTAAGGAAATGTAGTTTTTCCATAGACGAATTCCTAGACATGAGTCTAAATTACTATATTGAAAACAATGTGTAACTTTAAAGCAGTTGGAACGGGTTTCATTTTACCATATAGACCAGAATTTATATTCCCGAAATGAGTGTTGCATTCAAAGGAGTCACCTTGGGAGGTTACAAACTTATTTTATCATTGCTCCCAGGGTTCAAAAGATTTTGGAAACTCCTCTTAGAACTGCACTCAGCAAAAGTTTATGAGCCACATTAGCAAATCAATCTTGTTACATTGTTTTCACACCTCATTCTTTTCCCCAAACATCACCCAGATACAACCCACAGTCTTGGCTTCAAGTGACTCTTAGCCGTTTCCAAAAATCAAATTCACCATCAAAAGACAAAGTGCTGTCTAAGGATATGTAAAATGGTGTCCCGCAGGGCCTGAAGAGAATCCTATCGGGAAGTTCCCAAATATTCCAAGGAAAAGCAGCTTTATTGAAATAAAGCATACAGCTTCTCAGGAGCGCCAGGGTGGAAGGAGACAACACTTGGATGAGTATGTTCAGTAAAAGTCATCAGACCCATAACTTGAAGGTCATATATCAAATATGAGAATTTTGTCTCTACCTTGAGCTGGGATGCCCAAACTTACAGAGGACAATGGAAACTTCTTTTTAATGTACAGTATAGGACAATATTGAACTAAATTATGTAAGTTCTCTGTTGCCATGACCATAGGAAAGAAACACAATTCTCCGTTCACTTAAAGGATAGTCAATCTGAAACAAAAGAAATGATTTCTTTATACAGGATGAGGTAACTTCTAGAACTCACACCATGGAGAGCTATTGAGATAAATATTGGGTCTGAATTTGAAAATAGGATGGGTCGTTTTATGACTATTAACATAAAATTTGCAGCTCTGTAAGCCCAGATTGTGATTTAAAGATAATAAAATCTCATGCTTCAAGGTGTAAGTTAATCACCTGCAAGGACCAGGAAGAATTTTCCTTCCAGAAGTAACAATGCACAATTGAGTAGGTGCATAAATTCTGTTTAATTTCCAGTGCATCAAGTATTGGTCAGTGCTGGAAACAAGAATCAAATTAGATGGACTATTAATCTGATGTGGTCCAGCAACTCCTGTATTGTTGCTTCCACTGAGTTTTATGTCTTGTGTTTATACTTTGCTATTTTAAATAACAATTGCTTTGGCAATGTTTCATTTTTATAGCACTGATCCCAGAATGGGAGCATTTATACACTATGCAGTATTATCTCCATTATACAAAGTAAATGGGATTGAAACTATCTCAGACAATCGACAACTTGGTTAATAAGAAATATCTTAATGTTTGTAGAGTTGCATCCTTTGTGAAAGACTACTGAAAAGACCCAAAATGTCTCTATTGCTCCACCTCCCAACACACACACACACACACACACACACACACACACACACACACACACACACCATTTGCTTACAGAAAACATCTTTTAGAATCAGTGGTCCAAAAGAAAACAGGACATAGAACTTATTCATAAACCAATAGCAAGTTACAAGTTCATCCCATGAACATACCACATTTGAGGGCTGATTTTCAGTTGTGGATACACTAAGATCACGTTTGAAAGGTGACCGCCACAACACACACACCACTAAATAAAAGTAGTTAATGTGTTTGAAATTAGAAACAAATTTAAATTATTTAGTCTATATGAGAAAATAGTTCTAATTTCTGAATTGAAAGTGTAGAGATCTTCATGTACACTATCATTATTGGCAAGACAATAGGCTTACTTTCATAGTTTAATTGGAAGAAAATGACACTGAGAGTACATTAAACTTGTGATTTCTTCGTACTCCCATTCAATCAGATTATGAATTCATGTGACTTTGCTATGGAAAATGAACTTGTTTTACTGATCTTCCAAAACAATAAAATAGCTCTGTAATTAATAGGTGGTCTATTGTATTAGACTGATTAAGAATTAATCAGAAGTGAAGCCAGAAGTAGGTTTTTTCCCATCTAAATGAGTGGATCTTTATGTAAAGATACAAATTCTCAAAATACAGGTGAAACACAATAAAGCTTCCCTGCTGCCTGCCATCCACCCAGGAGCCAGTGGGGAACCAAGCACACGGTACCATACCAAAGGAAAACTTAAGGGTTATAATTTAGTGTTTTTTTTTTTTTCTGGAAAGGTGTGGTTCATGATGAGAGCAGAGAAGAGAGTGGAGATCAATCTGATATTCTGTAGGTTTTCAAAGATTTCAGATCTTTCCTCATCCCTTAGGAAGAGGAATGGCATGTCTTAGCAGGGACCACAGCAAGGGCAACACTGACTGCCTGCAGTATTGTTCAAGAACACTCATTCAGTCATTTAACAAACATGTCAGTCTTTGTGCTCCTGCACTGTGCCAGGAGCATGGGACACCGAGATTCTAGTCCCAACCTTAAAAAAAAAAAAATCTTTTCTGGTGACGCAGGAATCATGGTGAAGAGACGATGCACTGCAGGTGCATCTGGTAGCTATCTGGTCACTGTGTAGTCGTTCTTTGGCTGTATGAAGTTGATGCAGAATGTGACTAACTATGACATTAGCCCTTCTGCAATAGGTCAAAGAAGAAGGAACGCAAACCCAATGAAAATGCTTTCCCGCATGACTTACAGATACACAGCAAGCACGTAATCTTCTTGGCATATATGGAGTGATTTTTGAGGCATATCACTGCAGTACATGTTATTCTGCTGTAGAACTAGTCACTGTTTACACAGCCTGAGTTAACCTGTTTGACCTTTTCCTTGAATTGTTCACCGCTCTGCACATCAACAATAAGAATTTTTAAGCAGAAGCAAAAAAAAAAATCGACTTCAGATTTTTTCTTTTTGTTTAATCAAAAGCACTACATTTAATAAAGCTTCTTAAGTCGAAAGCCTCCCCTTGAAAATTTTTGTAAACAATTTTGGACATTTTTCATGTCAGTGCAAAAGACAGGGAGTCTGAATGCCCATTACTATTTCAGAAAGCTGCATCAATACTGTCAGAGTTTGCAATTAACAGATCACACACCACTGTATATAAAATAGATAAACAACAAGGACCTACTGTAGAGTGCAGGGAACTATATTCAATTTCTTGTAATAAGCTATAAAGGAAAAAAATCTGAAAATACATATAAATACATAGGTATATATATGTATAACTGAATCACTTTGCTGTACACCTGAAACCAACACTATAAATCAACTACACTTCAATTTAAAAAATTAAATTAAAAAAATACTGACTCAGAGAAAAAGGAGAGGATTCTTTGGGGTACACCTTACTATCTGTTCTACGTGGAGGAGTCAGTCTCGCAGGACCCCAGGTCTCCATGGTTTGGCAGATTCTTCCAGATATCAGTCATGTCCTTTCTGTGGAGACAGCAGAGGAGGCTACGAGCCCGTCCACCACAGCCTGGCCACCTCCGGTCAGCACACAGAGGCTGCACCGTTCTTGCTATGGCTCTCACTTAATTGTCCTCCTCTGTGGGAGGAAATGAATCGCGTGGCCAGCAGTGCTGCAGGCTGGCTGGTGAGATGAAGTTCCGCGTGGAGTTTCATGTCATCGTGGTGATGAACCAGAGTCCCTAAGTACCTGTCTGTCCGCAGTTCCGCACGGAGACGGAGCAGGGGGAGTTCGGGCAGGCCCTGCGGTGCTGAGTAACCAGAAACTCATGTTGGTTTATCAGCGGAAGAAGCACGACTTTGAGGTCACAGAATCAGGGCAGGGATCCATCCTCGAGACCTCGTTTTGACAAAGCGACCTTTCTCCTCCAGAAGGACATGTTAGCATTTTCCCTCCCCAGCTGCTCTCCCCCTTCACCATTTGTTTATCAGCCCCTTCCTCTCAGCAGAAGTAGGAGGGAGGTTCATGCCCAAGAAGAAATGCCTCCGGGCCAATTCCTGCTGCTTCTCAGCTCCCACTGACAGGCCTCGTTTTTAAGTCAATTACACGATTATTAGGTAAGGCCGTGTGCAGGTGTGAAAAAAGTTAGGGCAAAATTACATTAATTTATGATGGAGTCTCAGATTTCTAAGAGAGCTTATTTTTATCCAGTTCATTATTGAGGACAATTCATCACCAACTTCTTTTAAAAAAATCAAGCTGAGTTCTATGGTTACTTTGAAGGTATATTAACATGGTCTTATCTGACTTCAGAAAGCTACTTTAGAACTCTTTTCTTTCTCATCTAGTTCCATCAACCAGCTTTGTTTTCTTTGTTCAAATAGCTAGGCCAAGCCTCTTTGAAAATATAAAGGGTAAAAATTAAAAACTAAACACACAATCGAAGAACTCCAGAATAGAATTCCCTTCCAAGTGAGCTGCTCCGGCAGCCCCTGCTAGGGTACTGACGGCATCCACCCCACCTCTTATCTTATTATCTTTCTTGGGATGATGACAAAAGTCACCAAGTTAGAGCTTAGCATTTAAGCAAAGGGGGAAAAAATGTCGCCAAACATTGTTTTAGATTTCACCGAAGAGAATGCGCTCCGTCAGGTGCGCGTGGTCACGCGGCAAACAACGGCGGAGGAGCTGCTGAGGGTCAGGGACGGCTGGTCCCGGTGCAAGTCCGGGAGCGGCTCCCGGAGCCTCTCCGAGCAGGAGGCACCGCGCGTGCGTCTCTGACCCCCGTCTGTTTCCCCCGCAGAGCTACAGCGAGCCCGTGGACGTGAAGGCGTCGCAGCCGCCGCCGCTGGTCAACTCCAAGCCCCCGGCCGTGTTCCCGGGGCCCAGCCAGGCCCACTCAGCTCTGTACCTAAGCTCCCACTACCACCAGCAGCCCGGAATGAGCCCTCACCTCACCGCCATGCACCCCAGCCTCCCCAGGAGCATAGCCCCCAAGGCCAGTAACCAGATGCCAGTGACTGTGTCTATAGCGAACATGGCCGTGTCCCCCCCTCCCCCGCTGCAGATCAGCCCGCCTCTGCACCAGCATCTCAACCTGCAGCCGCACCAGCCGCTCAGCATGCAGCAGCCCCTCGGGAACCAGCTCCCCATGCAGGTCCAGCCCGCCTTACACTCCCCGACCCTGCAGCAGGTACGTGCCAGGCGCCGGGGGTCTGCTCACCGGTGGGCTGGGCCGGTGTCTTCTGTCCTTGTGTTTAAGTGGAGAGAGACCGGAAGGCATCGGCTTCCGGAGAGACTGCTCGGCAGGTGACGAGCAGGGCAGCTCGCACCACCGGCCCTCCGCCTTCCGTCCTCCCCGGTTCCTTTACCAGGGTTCCCGTCTGCTTCGTCGTCCTCATCACCCTTCTTTCTGCTTCTTGAGTAAGGTTCCCTTGTTATTTGAGATGGCACTGATGCTAAAGATCTCTTCGGGGTTGAGAAGGCTATTTGAAATATCTATATATTGGAAATGAGGAAGTCTTGATTGATATGCCTGGTGAGTCCAATGAATGCTGCAGAATGAAAGCAGGCCCGTGGTTTATGGTCAGAAATACCGAATTTGGTACAACCTTAAGAGTCCTAAAGAAATGAAAATGATAACCAGAGTTTTATTTAAAAATGGGTATCTGGCTTCTACAGAGATGAGAAAACACAGGAGGTTTGGGAGCCTCCCTGTCCACTCCCCCAAGTATGGAAATCATTTGTGTAAAGTCTTAGCTTAAGTTTTATTTGAAATCAAGTTTTCCTTTTGGATTTTGATGTAATTTTTAAAATTGGAGACTAAGGAGCAAATGATGTAAACTGAACATAAAGCATCAAAAAATCCTAAAAACTTGTTGTAAAAAAAATAGATCAAGGTAAAAACTATAAATCACATCAAATTAATCTATCACATTTATAATCCAATTACTCTGTTATTCCCAGAGCTATAATTAAATATGCAAACATAGCCTTAGAGGAGGGACACCTGGCCCTCTGGAATTTGAGCCTGTGATTGGACTAGGGAGGGGTGGAGGGGAGGCAGAAATAGGAATCAAACATACATAATCCCAAGTTCATTTTTATTATTATAGTTATAGACAGGATTTCCAAGAGGTGACAGTAACAAACCTTAATACGTTACCTCACCTCATCTTTAATTTCGGAGCTTCACAGTGCAGGCCCTGGCAGCGTCTTCATTTCACAGGTGGGGAAGCGCAGGCTCAGCAGAGCTGAGTTATGTGTCCCTAAGGCCAGAGCTAGAATTCAAAGCCATCTCTCTTCAGAAATCAGAGCCTGGATTCTTAAACGCTAGACCTGCTGCCTCTGACTCAGTCATTTTTGTAGGTTCTCAGCAGTTTCCCACTAGAGGCCCTGTTGTCTCCTAAGAATTGGGAGGGTCTTTAAATCCTGGTTAGTTCTGAGGCTAAATGGTTGTGGAGAGCAGAGGACTTGTGTCTTGACCGAAGTCTTCACTGGTCCCTAAGCCAAGGATATCGATCAAGCTCAGACGACTTCCTTCCCCGGATCCAACAACCTAGTTGTCGACCCACAAGGGAAGGAGACGGGGGAGACGCCAGCCTCCACCATCCTGCCTTATCTTCAGCGGTGTTTGTGACCAACAAGTGATATTCATAGAGTCAGATTTCCACGCTTTCCATCAGGCATAACTCATAATAAGAGGTACACTCTTGGATGCCCTTGTGTTTTGATGAAGCAGTAGTGTTTGAGTAAGGAATTGATAGTCTGAGTCGTGTGGGTTGACCCCCAGCTAAGGGTGCTGCCCGGCCGAGGGCCCGTGTTTGCTCACAGGGCTGTAGTTGAGGGACTGTTTCTTCCTGGAGAGAAGTAGACAGAAGGCACAGTCAGTCCCCTCCCCAAGCTGAGGGCCAGAGCTCTGTGCAGAGAGGGCACCTTTTTACTAATGTATCCACGCAGACCGTTCCTTTTTCTGTTTGTCCTCACACCTTAGATGAGCTGCCTGTGAATTCAAACGCTGCAGGATGACAGGGCCACATGGGGAAGCCCGAGAGATGCGTCTTTCCGAATAGAATCTTAACTGAATAGGAAAACATAGAACAGATCATACCGGACAAGCTATCCATCGATCTTTAAGTCCATTCCATTAGTGCGTCGCAGGAAGTGTTCTCGCTGAGGTGGTAGGGCCTGGTTTCAGTTCGCATTAATAGTGACATGTCACAAAATGACACGACCCCAAAACAGGGAGTAAATGCCGCTGCAGAGACTACGATGACTGAGATCACTTTCAACGATGCCTTGATCCCGGTAGGCGGTCAGCAAAATAATGGTTGAAGGGACAAATGAACAAATGAGTGAATAAAAAATTGTAGTAGAAGTTGAAATATTAGAAGAAATTACAGGCTAGTTTGTGGAATCTCAAATCCTTGGAAGTTTTACAATTTTTTATTTATTAAAAAAAAAAAATTCATTGAACCTGAATGTGTTCCTGGCATTGTCCTGGCTCAGGAAAGTGAGTTCTGCCCCGAGGAGCTCACATCGGCCGGGGGGCAGTGGGGGAGGGGGCAGGTGGAAATAAGATAAACAGGTGCATTACTAGGATCCCACAGAAGTAAGAAACCAGGGGAGGAGCTGCAGGGCATGTGGAGGAACAGCCCCGGGATGGGCTGGGAGGGATAAAGGAGCCCCCTCTCAAGGCAGGAGGATGAGAAGAGGAGACCCTTTAAGAATCAGAAGGCGGGAGGGTGTGGGGGGAACCACAGAGCACAGAGTCAGTCACCCCTGCTGCCATCAGTGCGTCACGGTCGCCGCCGTCTGCGGGGTCGGTGTCCACATCCCGAGAGCAGCGTTTTAGCCCGTGGTTGTCGTGCCCAGGGCCAGAGTGAGGCCTGTCTGATCCACCATCTTCATCCTGAAGGTGTTTGCTTCCTAGGTACGGGCGCCATGGTCCCATTTGCAAACACCAAAAAAAGAAAAAGAAAAAAAAGAGAAAGAAATTTCGTGACTACTGTGTTTTTTAAATAATGCCTCATATTTCAATATTACTATAGCTGTTTTATTATCCTTTTGAAAAACGAATGTATCCTACAGAAATGATGTTAGCGCCCACCAGGAATGATGTTTTCTTTTTTTCCTAGAGTAATATTTTATACATCAAACCCATGGACCTGTTTTTGGGGGTCTAATTTTCTTCCTTTTTTTTTTCTGTACGCTGTACTGTCGAATGAGGTCAAGAGGAAAAAAAAATCATTAATATCTGTCAACTTCCTTTATAACCTTAAGAAAAAAAAATCTTTGTATGATATCACACAGACAGATTTTCAATTTCCTTGTGTAATAAACAGCTGCTTTAGGATTTGGGTGTAATTTAAAGGTTTAAAAAAAATCACATTGAGATTGATGAATAAATCAGTTGTGAAGACAAAAACATTGATGCCTGTTGAAAATGCCTCTCCAGACAGGCAGGAAATGAAATTAGTTCCCAGAAAAGTGTGGATATGAGGGTCACTGTTTGGTTGTGCTGGGGGCTTTTTTAGGACTTGCTACGGTGGTGCAACCGAACGGCAAGGGCTACAGAAATCTAATTAAAGAGCAAATGTCCCTTCTGACATCAAATTAATCTTTATCATGTTTCCTATTTTTATTTCAATCTGGCACCAGAAAATGAAATTTAAAATTCCAGGCATGCTACAAAACAGTTGGTGATTTTTCTCTTGAGCATTAAAATGCAAACTGCTCAGTCTTGTTTAATTAGACCGCTAAGCAAACATTTTTCAAAAATGTATATCATCATTGTTTATTCGTATTTACATCAATAATCAAAATGGCTTTAGTTCTAGGTTTGACTTCAGCGTCTCTTAATATAGTCTTCAGAAGAATGCTTCATTTTCTGAGCTGAAAGCAAGAGAGATCGTGTTACTTCAGGCTTTGCTTGTGTTTTTCTTGGTCTTTGGTTGTTTTAATATGAGTGATCTTAAATGCAGGCATTGAAATTAGCTGACTTTTAAATTTTTGACCTTTGTAGATAACACATAATTTTGGTATTTTTAAACTGAAGTGACCCATTTAATCTTAAAGTCCACTTAAAAATTAATGTTCTCCTGATAATTCGCCCCCCCCCCAAGCTTGAGAAACCTTGTTCGTTGGCTGGAAAAAAAAGCAATGGTGGTTTCTGTTGTTTGATTGTTGGGGTTGGGTAGGAGCAGGTTGGTTTGTTTTTATTTATTTTTAGTTTCTCACATGTTTCCATACCTTCAACTAAAGCGAGGTGCTTTCAACTACTTTGTTTTTGAGTCTTACTTACTGTTAGGTTACCTTTTGTTAATTGTGCAGAAATCCAATGTGGAGAACTTTACATTAAAAAGGTCGGAGAGCCTTGGCATTTACACTTTGACACTCCCCGTGCCCTTCCAAGGGTAGCACCAAAGAGTTAGTGTTAAAGTTTATTTATTGGAAAACGTGACTTATTGAGCCACTGCTGCCTGCTGGGCCCGGAGGCTCTCCAGTCGCTGGTCGCTGGGCGGCCCTTACAACAGGGCTGGTACACAGGTGGACCTGAGGCTCCTCTCTCTGGGGCCTTCGTCCTGCCGCTTCCCAGCATCACATGAGACACTCGGGAGAGAAGTCGAGAAAGCTGGCCAGTAAGCCCCAGAAAGACATTATGGGACCAAAATGAAATGGATGCAGTTCACTGCAGCCAGGGCAGCCCCTCGCACGACAGAGACGCAGGGTGGTAAAGGCCCGGAGAACCAAACTTCCCAGTACAACCTCTCACTTTTCGCCCTCCTATTGTGGGAAATGTTTGTGGCTTGAGCTGCAGGTGGTGTCTGCATAAACAAGCTTACCTCCCACAAACCAGCTGTTAATTAAGGAGACATGCTTGTTCCCTCCAGCCTCCGCAAGGTCAGATAACCAAGCTGGCTGAATACCCCACTTCCCATCCTTCGCCATCTTGTCTTTCATGCATACACAGCTTTGGTGGGAGTTTGGGTGGACATTGGCTTGAAGTCTTTATCATTTGAATAGAAAATAAATTAATATCTTAAAGCCAAGACTGAGAATTGAGGACATTTGATAATAGATGTCTTTTGAGTCTTTACCCAAGTTACCCTCAAACATGGATAAAAGTCGAAGGAAATATCCTGAGTGAAAAATCAGCCCTCTGATCATTCTGCTGAATTTTTTTTTCAGAAATGTAAATTCCCAACAGTATTATGCCTTCAAAAGAACCTGCAAGTAAATAGAGAACAATTCGTTTTTAAATCTCTTGATTTTTTTTCAGTGGTTAAAAACCATGTGACAATCTCCTACAGAAAGAGACAACCACAAGATTAATTAAGCTGCTTTTTTGGTCATTTCCAGCAAAGCTTGCTTATGCCACTCTTGAATTCACCAGATAAGCTAAAAATAAATCTCAGTGTATAATGCTTTTTGTTTACCAGATACAGCTATATACTTCAGAGATTCTGTCCTTGAATTTTTAATAACTCAGCAAGGATTAGAAGTCAACACTCCACCATACCAGTGTATTAAAAGACTCTTCCTGAAGTCTGATTATTATTTGCCAGTTAATAGACTTTTCAATTAAAAAATATTTGCTCAGTCTTACGCTCTTGCTTGTCTCCTCCAGCGGTTGTTTTGAATTTCTTTCCCTATCCTAGTCCGACAACTGTTAAAAAGCTTTGGTTGAAATTTTTTAGCTGAGAAAAAAGTACAAATAAAAGAAGAAGCAGATGGTCCCTTTGTGATTGAATGAAGAAAAAGGGTTTTGAGAACAATATGTGAATAGGTGTAGTCTAATAAAACACTCAGCCACCTGCTGCCTGAATCCTTCAAAAAAGATTCTGTTGCATATTCTGGGGATTAACTATTAATGTATCCTTAGGCTTGATAGAAAACATAAACTTCGAGGGGTTTAGAGCCTTTTCCCTTTGTTTTGATTGAGTTGGCTTTTCTCAATTTTAAATTGTTTCTCGATTCAATTGATCTGCTCCAGAATAGAATTCAGGGTTTTCTAATACATGTTTAAATGAGGGGAAGGTAAGAAGAATGGGGTTGTGGGCGCTTCTTTTCCATCTTTAAGTTTTCTGGGTCCTTGGGACAAGCCTGCCCTTGCAGGGAGGCGAGCAAGAAGGCAGCGGTGTTTGCAAACAATGGGTAACTAGTAGGTGCTTTTCTTCTTAAAAAGGCCCTGTGATCCTTATTTGTGGCCTTGCTTTCCCTTTCAGGGATTTAATCTGCAACCCGACTATCAGACTATAATCAACCCTACATCTACAGCTGCGCAAGTGGTCACCCAGGCCATGGAGTACGTGCGCTCCGGGTGCAGAAATCCGCCCGCCCAGCCGGTGGACTGGAATAGCGACTACTGCAGCAGTGGGTAAGCGGCCGGCCGTCGCCACCTGCTGGCGGGCCGCTCTCATAGCATGCGTGTGGTGCCCCGCTCCCTAGGCGACGCAAGGGGCCGGCGTCCGTCCCTTCCTGCTTCCCTAAAGATAATCTGGAATGGTTCCGTGTTGGGGGAAGCAGGCGTTGTCCAGCAGCCTTGCAACCGTTCCAAGAATAGACCCGTTTAGATCCAGTCCGCTTTTGCTGCGCCCCGGCCCGGTGCCCGGTGCCCCGCCCCGGCCCGCAGACTAGAGCCAGCGTGCACAGCCCCCGGGCTCGCGCGGCGCGGGCTGTCTGGTTAACGCGACGCCGTTTGTTTTCTCTCCACACAGAGGCGTGCAGAGGGACAAAGCACTGTACCTCACCTGAGAATCTGAACACCTCCTCTTTCCACTGAGGCATTCAGGGAAGTCTTTCCGCCGCGGGTTGCTTTGCGCCGCCAGGCAGCCCTCCGTCTGATTAGAAAATTCAAGTTGCTGAGCACTTAGGACCATTTGAGCTCGTGGGTCCCCCACTCTGGAAGAAATAGTCATGCTTCTTTATTATTTTTTTAATCCTTTCTGGACGCTGTTTCCCCTCGCCCTGAAGGAGGCGTGGGCCGCCCCGGTTTTGTGTTGGGTTTGCTGTGAAGTGCTGCCATAGTCCTGCCTTAGCGACTGTAGACGTCCCGGGTGAAGCCCGGCTTTCCCAGTGGTTTTCATAATGGGTGTTTATATGAAACTACTAAAGACTTTTTAAATGGCTTGATGTAGCAGTCATAGCAGGTTTGTAAATGGCATCTATGTCACTCTCCTAGAGTATAAAATGTGAATGTTTTTGTAGCTAAATTGTAATTTCAAACTGGCTCATTCCAGTTTATTGATTTCACAATAGGGGTTAAATTGGCAAACATTCATATTTTTACTTCGTTTTTAAAACAACTGACTAATAGTTCTATATTTTCAAAATATTTGGAAAAAAACATATTCCCAAATGATTTTAATTTCAAAAAAAAAATTGGCTTTGTCTCATTGATCAGACAAAAAGAGACCATATGAAGGGAAACGCAAACACATTTATTTTATACTGCAAAAAAAAATTGCTTTTTTGTATCACTTTTTGTGTAATGGTTAGTAAATGTCATTTAAGTCCTTTTATGTATAAAACTGCCAAATGCTTACCTGGTATTTTATTAGATGCAGAAACAGATTGGAAACAGCTAAATTATAACCTTTATGGCACTGTATTATTGTTTCTTCATACTGTGTCTGTATTTAATCTTTTTTTATGGAAACCGTTGCGCCTATTTATGAAATAATAAATATAGGTGTTTGTAAGTAAATTTGTTAGTATTTGAAAGAGGTTTCTTTGATGTTTTAACTTTTGCTGGCAAAAAAAAAAAAAATTCACGCTTGGTGTGAATCCTTTATTACTTAGTTTTTACAGTGAATAAAGCCAAACCTACTTTTCATTTTAGCAGCAAATTAAAGTAACCAACTCTTATTTCTCCATTTCTTTGGTTGACGCAGGTGAAAAACTATGATATCTAAGAACTTTCCTTCATACAATAGAACAGAGAATTGCCCTAAAAGTCACACAGGCTCCAAGACTGAACAGATGGTTCTCTATCTGGGGAAAAAAATAAAGGGTGGCTTCTTGGTTCTCAGCTGGTTTTAGTCAATTCTGTAAACTCCCCTCCCCCCCAAAAAATGTTGGAAGTTGAATCAATCAAAATTCCTCAGTCTGCATGCTTTTCACAAAATCCAAAAAGCATTTAGGAATTAAACCAGGGATGGGAGGAGGGAAAGGGAATGTGTACTGTCAAGACTTCATCTAAAAATCAAAGGCGAGTAACCAGACAGTAAAGAAGAAAGGGGGTCGCAGCCCCAGATTAAAAGCTATTGATAGAAGTTGAGGTTCTTGCTGTCATTTGGGTCTCTCCAAGCTACTCTCTTTCCAGAATTCTTGGGTCTTCTGGAGAATTGGTCCTAGAGATTTGCTAAAGAACCAAAAGCGTTGAGAATCTGGCTGAAGGTTGGCATAGCTTTTTCATCAAAAAGAGCAAATTACTCCCTTCCAAGGGATTCTATCAAGAAAGCTCGTCTGGTTGGAGATCAGAATGGCTGATGTGTCTTCCGTGGCATGTGTGAAACTAACTTAGCCATTTAATAACTATGAATATTTGCATCGTGTAATCCAGTCAGAATTAAAAAGACAAAAGGTTTGCTTGCTTTGGAATGATTTTAGGCATTGTACAACCTTGAATCAGTTGAGCATGTAATAACTAATAAATAATGCAGATCCAATGTGATTATTAAAATGACTGTAGCTGAGAGCTCTAATTTTCCTGTCTTGAAACTGTATAAGAACTCATGTGATTAAGTTCACAGTTTATTGTTTGTCTGTTTAGTATTTTAGAAATATACCAGCACTACTAATTACCTAATGTCTTTTATTTATTATATGATGAGAAAGTAAAATTTTCACTTGTGTTAAGGCTAAACTGAGAAGGTAATTACCAGGATGCAAGCAACCAGCTTGGACTTTGACAGGTGGGCTGTGCAGGAGAGAACAATGTTGTTTACAGTTTTTCTAGAGCAGGTGTGCAACCAGGGTAGAGAGAGTGTTGAAACTCGAGACCAAAAACAGTCTAAAAAATGTAAATAAAAGAAAATACATCATAAATAAAAATTCTTACCATGCGTGACCGTATTCTATTTGGATATCCATCAGTCTCTGAAAGGCAGACCCAGCCAGATGAGAGATCCCAAATCAATGTCAGGGCAGAAGCCATGAGGCACAGAAGAGGAGAGTGGCCACCCTGGGCCCAGGCATTCCTTCCCCAGACACTGAGAAGGCCCTCTGACAGGCGTTGCCTGAGAAATCCTCCACTTTTAAGGAAGCCAGAGTCTGGCCTGGGCGCAGCAGCTCATACTTGTAACTCTAAGGCACAGCGGTGATGTACACCGAGTTCCCTGCCCTGAAGCCCTCCGCAGGATTCCTGGACCTCCAGTAAAGGCATTCCGGGCAACTCAGCAACGGTGCTGAACATGGACTGTCTTTACCAAGGCACCAGAGTCAAAATGATAACTCATTAGAAAAGGAAAAAAAGGCTGGGAGAGGGTTGAATCAACTCTCCAACATAGACAAGAAAGAATCATCAAAATCCCCATTCCCATTCATTCTAATGTGAATGAGTCAACAGTGAAAAATCAGTCAAATAGTGCCTTCTGGTCAGTCCAGTTAGCGAACATGGCTAAGGATGAAGGCTGGTCTCTGTGACTCTTCACCTCGTTGCCATAAAGGGAAGGAGCTCCTTCTGAATGAGACAGGAGTGGTCAGCAGCAGTCTTGAGGACAAAGAACGTCTGTCCTGACTCCGATTGATGATTAAGAATTTTTTTCCGTTTATGAATTCAGAATTAACTAAGCACATCAACAGCCCATATACTGTTTCTGTGGACCTCTTGTCTTTTTCAGAAGAGTTGCCCCAAACATCTGAAAGGTAGACTGAGCTATAGGAAAGTGCCTAAATATCCTTTTTTCCTACAAAAGTGGCAGTTTCATTGGTTCCACCTAAGATGATTGGGAACTAGGGACGATGGGGCTCTGGCTCCAACTTCAGTATAATTTCAGATGGAGTTAGAAGTTCTTTACAAAGACGCCATCAGTCTTGTTCACAAGGTGCCCACTTCCAATCAGTCCCCGACAGCTACGTTCAATTAAACCAAGAATATTTAACTTACCAGATTCCAGTAAACCTCCATAAACATCCTAGTTCTCTGGTTCTTTGATTTAGTATAAAAAATTTATGTGGAAATTTGCAATAAAT
Source organism: Camelus bactrianus (assembly GCF_048773025.1). Taxonomy (NCBI): domain Eukaryota; kingdom Metazoa; phylum Chordata; class Mammalia; order Artiodactyla; family Camelidae; genus Camelus; species Camelus bactrianus. The sequence continues at coordinate 5,830,462 of NC_133567.1, read as the reverse complement.
CAGTTATCTGCTGGAACATGACAGTCTTTGTTACACACAGGTGCTCTGTTAATGTTTATTTGTTGAAAGAGATTTTGAGCTGCATTTTCTTGCTCCATTTGTAACTCTCATTTGAAGGTAACTGTAGAAACAGAGAAGTTCTCCTCTTCTGCTGAGAGCTGAACATTGAACTAGTGGGACGGTGCCGCAGTCAAACCCTAAGTCTAAGCCCCGAACATTTACCTCACTGAGTCACCTAATGGATGCATTCATGTGAGTCACCCAACAGCACAGATCTCTCTGTTTCCCTAAAATAGAACAATTTCTTTACCTCCAAAGCAACTTGAATGTCATAGCCCAGAGTAGGTGCCCAACAAGTGCGATGATATGTCGAAAGATGAGTGGAACATCACCAGTTTTCCTCCGCAGCAGTTCTGTGCTGTTTCTTTGATGACTTCAAAGCTCTTTAAATGTAGACGGGAATTAAACCTTGCAGACAAGCATTGAGAGGTGAAGAGGAGTGGAAATTTTTTAAGAAACCTAAGGTTACAGAGAGATTGAAAGAAAGAATTTCAAAATGAGTGGTGCTGTCTTCATTTGGTCTACATAAACAAACAAGAGTGTCTTAGTTACAAAAGTAAAAGACTATACGCTAGTCACATCGAGAAACTGAGAAGCCAAGGAGAAGAAAGGTGTCAGACAAGTGGGAGTGCTGAGCACAGGGGAGAAATTTCAGGAGACGAGTTTATAAAATGCTAAACTGAAACGTTGACGTGGGAGAGTATAGCTCAGTGGTAGAGCGCGTGCTTAGCGTGCATGGGGTCCTGGGTTCAATCCCCAGTGCCTCCATTAAAACAAAATGGTGAACAGGGTGCTGGATTGTTTTTCTAATTACAGTGTATGAGTCTGACTTGATGAAAGGAATAAAAGACCCTACTTCCCGGTCTCTGCTTTATTGTATCAGGATAAGAAGACGCGGTCCTGAGGAGAGGGTGTAGCTCAAGTGGTAGAGGGTGTGCCTGGCATGCCCAGGGTCTTGAGTTCAATCCCCAGTACCTCCTCTAAAATAAATAAATAGAAACCTAATTACCTCCCCCTACAAAAAAATAAATTTAAAAAAAAGAAAAAGAAATGGTCCCTTCTAAAAAGATGCTCAAAGGAGATTTCCCTAGCTTTATTTGGAACCAGGTCCCAGTATGGAAGAGCCTTCCCTAACAGAGAAGCTTCCAGATCCTCACACAAAACGATGGCTTGTAAGGGCAGGAGCTGCCTGACATCACAGTCCCAAAGGAGGGAGGCTGGGAGCTGCGGGAGGGAGGAGTAACCTCGGAACCAAGACACACACGCTTCGCAGTACGTGTGTCTACAGAGATGTTAGACTCAGCTCTCTCACTGACTCAGCCAACATCTCGTCCTTGGTATCCGGAATCAGATCCCACGTAGGAGGCAGGAAGTGAAGGTGCAGTTCTTGCTCCGGGACCTGGAGACCCCTGAGGACGGCGCCGGGCCCTCTGTCCGCGCTGGTCAGTTGTGCCTTCTTGGCAGAACCCACCAGCACAAACCCTCCCCGTCATCATTTCACATTTTATCAGCAGCTTGCCAGAAGAGATGTTTGAACGTGAAATTTCATTCACACTGACGTGAGGCCAGAAAAAACCAAAATGGTGACTGGAAATAAAATGGAAACACTTACAATTCTACATACCGAAAGGGACCAAAAAAAAAAAAAAAATTCTCAAGAGAGACAGAACCAAACCACAGTACTTTCAAGGCTGCAGCATCCCTGTTTGGCAATTGTGTGTTTACAATAAGCCTAAGCATAATTGCTGTGATGGGCTGTCAGGGAAAAGATTAATTTGGCAAAAATTAGTATTGACTTGCTGTTTATTAAGGCTTTTAAACAGCTGTATCTGGCAGCGTTCCTGTAAGTGCCTGTCGTATCTGAAAATCAGCCTCACACCCTGGTGCTCGCCAGCTGTTACTGAACAATCTTCCACCACTTTGAATGCCTTTCTCCAGGCCAAATAGCAAGAGCAAACTATTGCCAAATGAGCCTTTTTCTCCTCCTGTCACTTTTCTTTCCTTTCTGAGGTGGGGGAGGGGAGTGTCTGAATGCTGAAATGTCAGCCCGTGGCCGATGGCGGAGCTGATACGAGGTGCCGGAAGGCGGCAGGTGGCTTGGGGACTAGAGGAACGTTCCCCACGTAGAGAGTGGCGGTGCTGTTAGTCACCTCGCACACGCGAGAAAACCACAGCCTGCAACTGTTGGAAGGCAAAAGGGTTTCAAGACAGTTAGAAATCGGTGATCAAAGGCTCGGCGCCATCAGATTTCCAAAACCCATGTTTTGTTCCCTCGGACGGGCACAGGCCCCATCAGCCACAAGGCTGGGGGAAGACCCCGCCAGGGGACGCTGAGGCGAAGTTGGGTGGGGACCGTTCGTCTGTGTCCCGTGGACCAGAACTTCCTCACCCAGACTCTGAAGAGGGACCAGCCACTCGGTCAAACATACACCTCTCATTTTGATTCAGTGGAAACTTGTAGAATGAGATAGATTTGGAATGTTCTGAAGTCTGTCAAAGAAAGGGCAGATTGAGTTTTGTGCTGGAATAAGAGCCAGTGGTTTCCAAGTACAGTCGTGAAGGCGATGGAAAGAATAACATTCCAGGGTGGTTAAACACCAGGCTATAAAGGGCCCAGTGTTAGGGCGAGAGTCACACGAGCCTTTGCAATATGACTGCTTTTACAAAGATTAATCTCAACTTTTTCGAGCTGCAGCAGGCTGGAGAAAAGTTGGCCGAGAGGACGCACAAGGACACGGTCATCTCTTAACCCTTCCAGGGCTGGCACTTCCCTTTAAACTCAGGGAGAGGGGGACGAGCCTAGGAGCTAAGCCTGAAGCAGGTGTTTGTCAATGTGTGACCTCCAAGTAACTTTGTTCTGAAGTCTTTGCCCTCCATGTGGTCTGATGCCTGAAGTTTGACTTGGGATCAAATCCGGTCCAGCTCCAAGGCACAGACAAACATATCCTACTGCTCAGCCCCAAGGGTGTGCCGCTCCTCCCTGGACCTCCCCGAGCTCTAGCCCTGATCCTAGCCACACACCCTGAGGGCGGGCGACGTCGGACTAAGTCAGCTCGTACAAGCAGAGAAGAGAAGCGCCTCCCGCCTGAGAACGAGACGCGTGTCGCACTGAGCCCCGCAGGCCCTCATGGAGCCGGGCTCGCTGCCCCGCACCCAGCCTGGTCCTGCTCGTGCCCAGCTTTGGGCAAAGGGAAGTCCAGGGTGCGGGAGTCACGTAAAAATGCATCTACGACCGTGAGTCACAGACTGTTCTAAGTCCCACCACAGCCCTAGACTTACGGGTGCTGTGGCCGATTCCGAGGGCAGGAGCTGCTGCCGCCGGCGCCTGCCCCCCACCCGCACCCGGGAAGTCGGGCCCAGCGCCGCGCCCTGCAGCAACGCGCCCTCCCGTCGTGGGCCCGCGGCCCCTTGGCCCTCAGGGGCGACGCCACCGCCGGAGTCAAAGCACACCTGTTGCTGATTAAATTCAACTCCGGGAGTGCAACATCAACCTTTTATTCCAAAAAAAAGCTAATGTTATTTCTAAAAGAATCCAGGAAAATCCAGGATGGGGAAAGCGGGGGCCGCTTGGGCTTCTGCTTTTCCTGTTCGGCAGGAAAACATCTGACACACGAATTTATGGCTTTGTAGGTTTGGTTACCTGTCATCAGGTGACTACGCTGCGAGTGGGAGGTGAGGGTGAGACCGATTCAAAGGTGGAATCTGGTGAGGGCGGCAGGCCAGGCGAGGGCCTAGTGCTCTGTTGAGGTCTCCACTCTGGTTGTACGAGGACCGAGGGGAAGAGTGAGGGAAAGGACACCGTCTCCGCGGATAAAGTCCTTCCAGAGACGTCACGTTGTTGATAGGATGCTCAAGCACGGAGACCTTGTGCCTATGAAACCAGCCCGCGCCAGCACGCGGGGCCAGGTTTCTCTTTGACCTGGTTTGATCCAGTTTCCCAACCCTGAGGAAGCCCCTTAGAACGCACCTCTCCGAAAATGGTAAGCGCTGGGGTGGAGCAGCTTCTTGCTTTGTTTTTGTTTTTTTATCAAGGTAGACCCACAGAAACCTAAATCTGGTCTTGGCAAGAGTTTCGTACAAGAAGAAAGGAAGGATGGTCTATCTAAACAAAACTGCCGTTTCCGGGTACTATTACAAAATGCGCTTATCTACAAAGCCGTTCTAGCTGTTGCCTTGGGTCATTTTTAGCACCTGGTTTCAAGATGTGGTTTCAGCCGACCAACACAGAAGCGTTAGATGGCTTTCTCTCTCTCCCCCTCTTTCTCTCTCTCGTCTTCCTTGTCTTACAGGGCAAAGATCCTGCTACTTTATTTAACCTACCAGTTTCTTGAACGGCTTTCTGGTCTTGCGTTCCCAGAACGTTCACTCTGATCACACGGACCGCTGGGGGAGCCAGGTCGCCCGCAGCCAGCACAGGCTGGCCTCCATCGTCACTTGTTCATTCTCAGGTAAATGGAGAGAGACCCCACGCGCCCTCCTCCCCTGTCCTTCCTGATGTAAAGCAAGCGGAAGTCTCTCGGGACCGTCCTCTGCGCCTTCCCATCCCACACTGCAGATAGTCTCCATAAAAATGATGTATTCGAGCAGCTTCGTTTCACCAAAATGAGCCTATTTTTAACATTTTTGCCTAAAGGCTTGCTTTCCCGCGTTTTTAGCTGTAAAGGAGTTTGCTGATGTCTCATGCTTTCATCATCTCTCCTGCCTCCCAGCCAGCTTTGGGACCAGAGGGAAGTCAGTGAGCCCTCTGCGGCGGGGTTTACAGGTTTCCCCGGTGGCACTGGAAGTGCTTCACACATTTAATTCCTGTATCTTTTCTTACAACCTTTGAGTGTCTGCATGTTTCCATGAGGCTAGTTTTGATCATTTGGATTTCAGGGTAAGTACTGCATAGACCACCAGCGTGATGCCAGCGTGTTATCTTGGTTTTATCTCGCTGTCATTACTTCAGAGGGTATTTTAATTTGGACAACACACTGTACGGAAAAAAGAGCGCTTCAGAACAGGTATTCAAAGAGACGAGCTGCGAATAAGCAACTGCACACTTCGCCCACTTTCCATGGTGACGCACAGCTGCACGCTCTGCTCACTGGATGTGACCTTATGTTCAGTCCCTGGGTTAAGATGAGACTTTTTTTTTAAGTTGCCTGCTGTTACTTAGGATTCAAATGGCAAGTGGGAATGTGTAATAATCTGCCCTAGTGACTCCCAGCAAGGACTGCATAGTGGTGCAAAAAGCTGTGAGTTCTCAAAATGTACCAGGTGTAAACTAACTCACTTGGCTTCCAACTCCAATCTCCACCCCCCACCCATCTCCTCTATGGGGGTATTTCTGGCTTTGTTTTCTCCAGAGGTATCACATGTGCCTGTGGGCTTAACGGCCAGGGAGCTGAAAGGATTCACCCCTTTCCTTACGTGCCCCTCGGTAATCCGGTCACCTCACGCTCCCCCATCCTTCACAGAAGTGAATGGCGCCAAGCCTGGATGCTTTATTGAACCAAGCTGGAGCACGTCGCACCCCATCGTGACTTTCTTGACCACTAGGCTTTTAATTAGCCCTTAAATTATGTTTTCTAACCCATCCAGATACAGGCATAACCATCCACCCCCAAAGTCATGGAGACAAATTCACCTCCCCTGCTGCGGTCGTTGCAGACGATGCGCCCACAGGCATGAATCTGAAAATGGCACAGAGACGCCGTCAGTTAAAGCTGGATTTCTCAAGCCTTAGACTTTTAAAAGCAGATTCCCAGGCTCCCTTCCAGCATGGACTGATGCAGTTAGCCTAGGGCGATGCCCGAGTGTCTGCGTGTTAATAGCTATGGCGAGGGATTCCCTTGCAGGCACCCACAGGATTATCACTTCAGGGGAGGGCTAGTCAATCTTGCCATCAACGTTGACGACACTGAGATTTTCTGTTGCCAATGCCTCGGGTTACGACCAGCTTGAGGAATCACCTTCTGAGAAGGAAAACACAGCCAGCCAACACAGCTCTAAATTATCCAATTAAAGCTCTTCCACAGGCTCACAGGGGCAGAGAGGCTGGGGCTGTGGGTGCCCAGCAGGGCCACCTTCCCACCCTCCTGGATCCATAGGGATTCATCCCCAAACTTGTGGCTTCATTTAGTGTTCTGAGAAGTTAGAGAGACAAAGAGCAAAGGGAAAGAGGAAAAGGAGCAAAGGACACCAGAACTTCCCCAGAAATCCCAACAGATCCTGCTACGTCCCATCGACCAGAACTGTTTCACGCAGGCATCCCTGGGTGCTCACTGCCCCTCAGATCAAACCAGAATTCTGTCAGGAAGGCAGACTGGGAGGGCAGGTGATTGCAAGGGAATTGGCAGTGTCCGCCACACCAACTTCCATTTATTCGACTATAACCTTTTCTGCTGTCCTGCCACTGACTTTGCTCTTGGACAGTGTCCACAAGGACCCCCTGACTGCCGGTTGCATGCACCTTCTGCTGTCGCCCAGCAGGACCCTACGGGCCTTCCTGAGACAGACCCCCTCCCTCTTCGCCTCCGCTGTAGCTCCTCACTGAAGTGCCCAGATAATTGTATCTCATGCATATTTCCTGAGTTTTTTCAGACGGTAAAAACCACCACCAAATGAAAGAAATTAACTACTTGATGATCATGAGCATGTGGCCCCCAGACCTTCTGGCGCCTAAGGATTGATCACCGTCAACCAATCAGAGAATTGTGCACAGCTGGTCACAGACCCTGGCAGCCCCACCCTCACCCAGCCTTTAAAAAGGCTCAGGTGAAACCCTGGAGAGAGTCTGGAGTTTCGGGAACACCGGCTGTCCGCTCTCCTTGCTCAGCCCAGCAGTAACCCTCTCTCTGCTCCAGACTCCGGCGTTCCAGGTTGTTTGGCCTCCCAGTGCCTCGGGCACAGGGACTTGTGTTCGGTAACAAATTTTGGTGAAACCAGTGCAGGAGTCTGTTCGCATGGCAGGTCGACCCCAGCTGGGGGCAGCCCCCCTTCCGGGGTCCCAGCAGCAGCCGGAGCTCACTTCCCTCCAGGAACTGGGAGGGACCCTCCCTGATGGGCACCGGCCGCCCCGGCCCGAGGCTGTTTGGAGCCAAGAAAATGTCTGGAGCTGCGTCCACACTCGGTGTCACCTGGGGGTGAGTGGCTCCAGCTCGCGCAGGCTGGGAATTCTCCCCATCCACCTGGGCTCTTCCCACAGGGTAGGGAGCCGCTCTGGGTCTGTTCTCTTTCGGGAGCTGGGCCCGTCTGTCCGGAGGCCTCTGTCTGGGAGTGGAGGTGGAATTTTCAGACGACACCTCCTCTGTCTGTGCGACCGTAGCTCATTGGTTGGTTATGTGTTTGCGTGTGTGTGGTTTTGGGCTGAGCCGCTCCGGTCACACAGGATGGGACATTCTCTCCGCTCCACCTGGGCTCCTTCGCATGTGGGAAGTGAGCCATTCTGGGCTCCCCGGGAGCCACTTTGGGTCCGTTCTCAGAGCCAGGCCACTCTGGAAGCCTCCGCCTGGGAGCGGAACTGGAATCTGGGGGCTATGCCTCGTCTGATCTTTTGTGGGACCATGTTGAGTGTGTGTGTCAGTACCTGCACTGGCCGGGGAAGACGGCGTCGGTGAGCTCGCCTGTGACGACACCAGGGCATCCTTCCCTCCTGCTCTGGCTTTGCCTGCAGCGGAGCTGGACAGAACAGATGTCCCTTTAGGATGAGCCTTGGTCACTCGTTCAGCTCCATCTCTGGTGGGGTGTTGGTGGGGGTTCTCCCCTTCTGGGGCATTGGCTGAGAATCTCATTTTGGGGACCAAGGAACTGTGACCCTGAGAGGCTGTTCTGAATTGTTGCTGGCTTGATATTTGATAACACTGGCTGTAAATAATTCAGGAGGGAGGATCAGAGCTCTGTTCCACCTTCTAGTCCCCCTAGAGTATATTTTACAAAACTAGGAGATCTTCAGCCGTGCTCCCGTAAATGAGAGAAAGTGACATGTCCGTCTGTTTGGCTGCACAGTGCGTCAGGCACACTAACTTGTGCTCAGTAACAATACTCTGCATTCATCTTCTTTGACTTCTCTGCTGCTTTTGACAATATTAAAACCCTCCCCCAAACTCTCCCCTCAGCCTTACTTCTCCTGAATACTGGACCCCAGTTCCACTGACCACCAGTGACAACTCCATATGGTTGCTTATGGGCACTTGACATTCAAAATTACCTAGATCAAATTCATGACCTTTCGACAAGGACTTGCCTCTCTTCCCCAAGTCCTTTTCTTGGAGAATGGCATCTTGACCTAATTAGCCTCCAAGCTCGGATTCTTTTTGTTTTTAACACTTTCTTCCTTTCATCACTCACAGATCCAGGCCCATCTTTGTGTTTAACCATAGCAAATCCTGATTTGTCCTCAAATTTCCTGAATTACTTTCCTTCCATTTGCCCCTGACTACCTTGGTTCGGCCCCTCTGTGTTCTCCCAGGAACAGCCACCGAACTGCTCTCCACATTTACGGACAGCTGCTAGTTTCTGTTTTATAGCCCAGACTTAGTATTACAATGCCTTCATTTTTTTAAACTCCTGCGGCTCCCCATTGATTATAGACTACAATTCAAACAGCTGAGCCTGGTGCCGACAGCCACGCAAACTCTGGACCAAGCTACTCTCTTTGCAACTACATCTCAATTTTTCTTCCCAGATTCTGAAATCTGGCCACCAAATTCTTCAGTCCCAACCACACTAGACTCCCAGGCTCTTGCTGGAATAGCAATTATTCTTTCTGCTGCCGTCTCTTTTCTGAAGCTTTCTCAATACAATTAACATTCTTGTCTCAATATTTCCACAGCACTCTGTTCTACTCTTGGAGGAAAGGTTTTCAGAGTGTTGCATTTAAGGGTTTATTTCCCTGACTAAACAGAGTTCTTTCGAGTCTGTCCTTCTCTGTGATCATTCCAGCACCTAGTACAGTGCCAGGGAAACAGTAAAATGATTGTTGAAGGAATGAATCGTATATTTGATTCTTCAAGACCAAACCTCCCAAGCGCGTGATGATTATTCCCTGGACCAAGAGAGACAGCAAACTGCCATCCTGTGGGAATCCTTTCTCAAACAGGAGGGAGAAATCAAACTCCTTTTACAATCACATTCACCTTCTAGGGAGCCTGTGTCCTATTAAGAGAGGGGGGGGGCTACTGGGCTGGTTTTGTGCTGCAGGATGCTGTGATGGGACTGAACACGCAAAGGTAACCAGGAGCTGAGTTTAGGTGCAAGGGCGACAAAGAGCTAAACTGCTCAACCAGACACAGAATTGCAGATAACTGTGAGCAACAGAGGATATTTCACACAAAAGAGAGTGAGAGAGAGGAATTTAAAAGGAAGAAATATTGGAACTAGCAATTGACACAAGCCTAGAGGCTCTGGGAGAGGTGAAGGGTCCGCTGGTGGTTTTGGTATGTCCCCTAAGGAAACTCTCACACTCGTGTTCAAGGAAAAAAAGAGTGTTCACGCAGCACTGTGTGTGACAGCTCAGACTGAGAACAGCCTGAGTGTTCATTAGTGGGAAAACGGGAAAGTGGTGGGCTGTTCTTGCAATGGGGTGGTACAGAGCCACAGGCATTGGTGTTGGATGAAAAACAAACCAAGTTACAGGATGTCATAGGCATTTTGATACCAACTGTGTGACATTAAAACCCTGAAATATAATCATCTATACTGATTATGACCACGTATATAAGTAAAAAAAGTATAAAACCAGGCATGGGAATAATAAACACTCAGGCGATGAAAGCAATAACGCGCTGGAGGAAGAGGTGGGCCACGGCCGGGGAGGGCTGCCCGGGAACCTCAGCTGTGTCAGCAACGTCCTACTGCTTCTAAAAGACGTATCCAAAAAAGTGTGGCATGAGGTTAGGATTCGTAAGTCTGGGTAGATGGGACACCGGCTCTCATTATATTATTAGCTATTTCTGCCTGTATATTTTAAATATTTCACAATTTGAATTTCCTCTGTTTTAATCCCAAATACAAATAACATTAAGTCTATACACGCAAGGATTTATATGCATAATGTTTGTGGCCATCACGGAAAGGAGCTGAGTTCTACATCTGGGTCAGCCCAGCGGGAAAGAGTGACAGCTCGTGTGAAGTGACAGGATAATCAGAAACCTCCCCAAGCTGAGCAGACGTGCCCATGAAGGGTGGGAACCATCCTCCCACCCTCCCCAAGGGTGGATTCCCACGGGACACGCACCGGGGCTTTGAGCGGATCTACCAGGTCTTCAGAGTAAGTCAGTTTCAGATGACGTGCATGTTCACTGTCAGCCTTACTGGGGTCAGTAATAAAGAGCGAGTCTCAATCTTTTGGGCAGACATCCAACTGTGCCTTTAATAATCAGTAGCATTCTTCCTGTGTTTATTTCATTACAGTATTACATTTCCCCCCTTATTCTTCCTGTCGGGGCTGAAGGAGGAAATGATAGGAAATTTTCCAGATTAGTATTTTCTAGCCCAAGAAAAGTTCTGACTCCAGCAGTCCTTGCTGTGAGCTTCATCGCATCCCGAATGGGGTAAAGGCTTATCTTCCAAGTTGTGTAAAAGAAGGCTGCTGAAAGTGAAGCCAGAAGATGGGGCGGCCTCCAACGGCCAGCTCGGAACCCTTTACCCCATCATTTCCTGGTCATATTAGTTTTTTCTCTAAGAGGGCTTGTTCCAAAGTCAGGCACTTCGGGAGCAGTTTGAGGCAGTCATATCAAAACAGGTGAAGACAAATCTTCGATACCAGCTAAGGTGCCCTCTGGATGTGTCTACCCCATCCCCGAATCTTTCCCGGAGGCCAAGGCTGAGACCAGAGAAGCAGGTGGGTCCAGAGTAAGCCAAGCGCATGGATAAGGTGACAGTGTCTTGTTTCACATGCTATCTAGTAATTTGTTACGAGCTGGAGTTTTTAGTTTTTTTTTTTTAAAAACCCTGTCAAAATGGCTTCTGCAAAACTGCATCCCCATACTGAACGCACCCAAAAGGCCACATCAGGAGGGGAGGACCCACATTTTTGGGGTGTCTGGAAAGACAAGGGAGAAAGGGAAGGGGAAAAATCCTGAATGAACCACTGAAGCAGAAAACTGGCAAAACTGGGATGAGGGGATGGTGGTGGCCGAGATGCTTTAGATGGTCTCGGGCCTCGGTCGTTCTGGTGAGCGTCTCCCACACACCTGTCCATCTCTGCCGAGCTTAGCCTGGGGCTCCACTCTTCTGAAGCTGCCAGGTGAGCAACTCAGGAAAATAACAACACTTAACTGGCCCCTCCTTTGTCCTCCTCTTCTTTTCTCTTCCCTCGCTTTTGGCCCCTTCCAAGGCCATTAATGCTCAGGTGAGTCGCTTACATAGCCGAGAAGTCTGTCTCCGGCAGCTGTACGGGGAAATGCTACTTGGAGACCAAGACGATACCCACTGCTTTTACTGACGAGTGAGTGGCATTTTCTGTTCATTTCTAAACCTCAGGCAAGAGGGTCCCTAGCTGGCATCTGGGGAGGGCCCTCCTGGCCTTTGGCTTTTACTTTGGGTTGTATTTGTGAGTTGCTAAACTGGGAGCAGTCTCAGGCTCTAGTTTAGCTGTGTATTTTAATAAAAGTGAAAGTTCAAAAGGAACTTTTTTTCCTACACACACACGAGAGCCCAGTTTCTCTCTCTCTCTTTCCCCCTTTCTTTCTGCCTCTCCTGTCTCATAAGTTAAAAAGTCACTTAGAAAAATAAATCTTTTTCCTTCAACCATGTGATGGAGAAACTATTGAAAAGCATGGTTTTAAGATTTTTTTTTTTTTTTTGGAAATTAATGTCTCTTTAAGACGACTCATTATTCCAAACTAAATTCTAACCAGAAAGCTCCTTTACCATTCATGGGAGGTGGGGGAATGCCATTCTGAATAAAAACAGAAACTGATGCTTGCTGCCAAGGCACGCCTAATGCCCTGTAGGTGGCGCCTGGGGAGGGTGTCACAGCTCCCACCACAACTAGATTTCTGCGTGGGGAGCCAGTCAATTAGTTGTTTGAAGCTGGAGTCATATTAAGCTCATGTTACGAAACACTTTTGAAGTCATACTCCCCGGTGTTCTCATAACCAAGAGGCTGGATAACCCTTGGGGTTACTTGAGGGCGGGGGAGCTTGAGATGTCTGTCTCTGGCTCTCAGTGCCGCGATCGCTGTGCCATGGGGCAGCCCAGCGCAGGGCGCAGCCGGTGCTGGTGCATCTCTCACCGTCAGACGCTCGCCGGGCGCCAGCCTCACCCCAAGGCCTCATCCCGGAAGAGCACCGTGGGCTCTTCTCCCCGGCAGCTGCAGTCACACTGCCATTTCCTGGGAAAACACCAAGCGTCTAGTTGGGCAGGGGGTTGACTTTCAGAGTCTGAACTGCTCATCCACACACAAGACAGTGTAGCTCAGCTCTAAAAATCAGCCCAGGTCCAAATGGCCTGAGTCTTAAGAAGAATGCAGAAGGGCCTCGTTAACCTAATAAAAATGAACATGTCTCCGCCCTACGCCAGTGTTTCTTTTGGCTCACGTGTTTGCAGTTGTATATCTTGGAGAAGAAACTTAATGAAAAATGCAGTCGATGCCAGTTGCTCCTGGTCCGTCTTGTGCAGGAAGAGAGGAGACTGTGTGCAGAGTCGAGGATGCTGCTCACATGGAAGGGTCTGTACCGGCCACGGACACTGGACGAGCTGTAACTTCCTAAGGCCGCTGGCAAGGCCTTAGGGGAAGCTTGTGAGGTTTTGTATCAAGAGGCCTGGACTCGAAAGGCACATCATACATCATGTGAGTCAAGAAATTCATGTGGACGGAAAGGGGGTGATACAATTACACCAGAACAGCGGAGTGACGGGGACCATGTGGAACAGACCGGAACGCTGGGCATCTTACTTGTAAGCCACGCAGACCACGGGGGCAGTTAGTTTACCTCCCAGAGCCTCCTTCTCCTCATCCACATAATCAGATAAAGAATTCCAACACCTCAGGGGTTGACAGCAAGCATTTTCCAGGCTTGCTGCGTCTGTGAATTACACTTGGAAATGTCACTCAAGAGCAGGACGTCGCCACCCCTGGACCTGTCTGCAGACCTCCAGTTTTTACTTCATGGAACAACCTCCCAGCGCTCTAGAGCTGGCCAGCTCTCCGTGGCCAAGGTCTCCCAGCCAAGATTCCTCAGGGAGGTGTCTGTTTCTCTGGTCGAAGAACACATTTCCCTGTCCAAGTTCCGCAGAGCGATCACAACCTACTCTTAGAGGGAAAATGCTGGGTGGGTCATCTTAGGGCTGCAAACACTCAGGATGCTGTGGTCCTTATGGCCACACCCAGACCTGGCAGAAGATTTTAAATCACATTTTTAAAAAGCTTGTTTCAACTCTAATTCGAAAAGATGCACACACCCAAATGTTCATAGCAGCACTATTTACAATAGCCGAGACATGCAAACAACCTAAGTGCCCATCAACAGACAAATGGATAAAGAAGATGTGGTATATTTATACAATGGAATACTACTCAGCCATAAAAAGTGAAATGATGCCATTTGCAGCAACATGAATGGACCTGGAGATTGTCAGGTCAGTGAAGAAAGCTGGACAAAAAGGCAAATATGATATCACTTATATGTGGAATTTAACAAATGATACAAATGAACTTATTTACAAGCCAAAAATAGACTCACAGACATAGGAAACAAACTTATGGTTACCAAAGGGGAAATGGAGGGAGGGATAAATTAGGAGTTTGGGATTAACAGATAGAAAATAAACCAGCAGGGACCTACTGTACAGCAGAATACAGGGAACTGTATTCAATGTCTTGTATTAACCTACAATGGAAAAGAATCTGAAAAAGAATAGATTTATACATATGTAGAACTGAATCACTTTGCTGTATGCCTGAAACATTGTAAATCAACTAGACTCCAATACAAAAACTCTGAAGATAAAAACTCATTTCAAAAGCACCTCCTCTCCCAGACTGTGTCTGCCTCTGCACACCCAGAACGACCTGTAAAGTCTGAGCACACCGGCAGAGCACACCTGGGCAGACAGAGCCATAGACCGTGTGGATATGGTAATAGATGTGAATGTATGTTACAGGGTGTGGCACAAACAGAGGAACTTGAACCCCAAAAGCAAGCAAATGTGTTGGTGGGAAGCAAAGAGTCCCTTGGGAAAGAGATGCACCAGGCTTTGCAAAAAACTAAGAGCTAAGTCACACAGGGATGTGTGTGGGATGGTGTGGGGCCGCCCCACCCTCTCCCTGCACCACTCAGGCACTGGTCCTCCAGCACTGAGAGTGTTAGCTTCTCGGATCCCAGCTGAATCGCTCTCTGAGAATTGCTCTGCCCTGCGCAAGTTCATGGTGCCTCCCAGAGACAACACACATCTAATGGCTGGTGTGTGTGGTTGCCTCAAGTCAGAAAAATCTCTGCAGGACTGTCCCTGCCCCCGAGGTCCCAAGGGACCAGGGCCAGTGGCGGCCTGGGGGGACTGCGCCACGGTCTTCCCTCTGCCTAATCCTTCCTCCTCCATCCTGCACAGGGGTGGACTCCCAGAGCCCTCCCCAGCAGCCACATTCTTGCACACAAAGCCCCGTTCCAGGCCCGGTTTCCTAGGAAACCCACCCTAAGACAACGAATGCACCATTCCTCATTTTGGTTTCTTGGAAGAAAGAAGTGCTAATAAATACAAAGAGGTCGTGTTAAAGGTGGAACCTCGGGTGTGCGAGGCCCGTCTCTCTCAGGAGTGAGCCAACCTTCAACCACATGCGGCCCAAACAGGTGCAACCAGCACACAGCATAGGGGCTTATCTCTGAAGAGCTCTATCTTACCCATGGCCACTGAGTCATCTGACGGCTATTTTAATAAAAGACTTTTTAAAAACTTCTTTTATACACTAAGGCCATGTTTTTGTAAATCGCCTATAATTCCAATTATCTGCCATCGCATTAATCACGTATGAAAAACACCTATCCAGTTGTCATCAGCCACCTGCTCATCTGGGGAAGCCTGCTGGAACTGCAGGCTCAAGGAGGAAAGCCCATCCATGGAGGTCCAGGAAGGTGGGAAGGTTTCACTGCGTTTTGATAACGCAGACGTCGGAAGACCAGCTCTGTGCTCCCGGAACCCGAGGCCTGGCGCACCTCTCCGCGGCAGAGTTCCCTCCTCGCTCACCGCTTCGGCTGCTCGCTGCCGGGGGTCGGGGGGGAATCCTTCATATCTGTGACCTTCCCTCTTTCTACGCAGATCTGTATAAAGAAGCTTGCTGAAGGCTTTTGCTCAGGTTTCTGATCGGACCAAAGTTTTACAGTTTGACAACAGGAATTCTCTAAAGCTGATTAGTCAAAAAGGCAGCCCTCTGGACAAGTCAAAAAGTACCCTTCAAGGTACAGTTTCTTATCTCCAAAACCCTCTGGGCTGAAGGGCAGAGAGTCACTGCAGAGTAATAGGTCCCGAGTCCACTTCTGAAATTGCTCGGTGCACATAAATCCTTCCTTTTAAATTATGAACCACAATCCATTCGTAGTGAAATTGAAACTAGGTGAATGCAATTCGAGGACCAGAAATTATTACGTAGCACTTGCTACACAGGATCCTGGTCCGTCTGGAATACCTAAAGGGACCGTGGCCAAGAGCTAAGCAGGGGCGGTGTCAGCGCTGACCCCGGGTCTTCCCTCTGACCCACAGGGCTGTACCCTCGGACCCAAAGGCGAGCTGCAAAACCACATGCATCAGAGGGGCTGGGGGCTGCCCTGCCCTCCCCCTCCCTAGCTGTTCAGGGGGGCTCAGGGTTGCCAGTCACCCTCCAAGGGCAGTTTGGGAACTGAAATCATTTGCTCCTGCCATATTCATTTTTTTTTTCATTAATGGCATAGATACAAGCTAGCCTCTGAGAGAAGCAAAGCAGAGACCTCTCACCTGCATGGTCCAGCCCATCCCCAAATCCACAGCTTTTATGTCCCTAACGGAATTTACAACTTACCGATGTGCCAAGGAAATCCGAAATTCTAAAAATGGAAAAATCAAAACGGCTGCTCAGAGCAAGTCTTCTCCTCTGTGTGTCTGGACTTCTCTCCCTGCATATGCAGGCTGCTTCCTAAACTTTCTCACCTGGCAAATGGAGACTGTCAGTCCCAAACTATCAGAAAGACTGTTGATGCAATAGATGTTTTTGGAGAAACAGATTCAACAAAATGGCCCGGAAGCTCCCGAGTTGTCTCAGGCAATGCCGAGCGACGGGGACTGCCTCCTCCCCACCTGTCATCAGACAGCAGGTGGGTCCCTGGCGTGCCCGTCAACAATAAGAGGCTATGATCAGGTTCCACCTGGCCCGGCAAACCAACAGAAACAGGGACAGCATCCTCTACAGAGAAGTCAGTGCAGCAGGAACCAGGTTACCTCTCCCGTCTGTCAGGGACAGTATTCCTGGAACACCAACCAACAGAAATTGGGAGTTCCATTCTTATCTGCCTTTGCTTATAGCAAAACATTCCATTTCCATAGCAATTTGAACTTTTTCAATATATTCCCATTTCTGACTTCGTTTCACTCTAAGACAAACAGCTGCAAAAGTACAACATGATGGTGAACGTAAATAAAAATATTCATATGAAAAGACACATGCACCCCAATGTCCAGAGCTGCACTATTTACAATAGCCAAGAGGTGGAAGCAACCTATCCATTGACAGATGACTGGATAAAGAAGTTGTGATGTGTGTGTGGGTGGTGGAAAACTACTCAGCCATAAAAAAGAGAATAAAATAATGCCATTTGCAGCTACACGGATGGACCTGGAGATTGTCATTCTAAGTGAAGTAAGCCAGAAAGGGAAAAAAAAAATACCATATGCTAATCACTTCTATGTGGAATCTAAAAAAACCACACACACACAAATGAACTTATTTACAAAACAGAAATAGACTCACAGACATAGGAAACAAACTTAGAGTTGCCAGGGGGGAAGGGGGTGTGGAGGGATAAATTGGGAGTTTGGGATTTGCAGATACTACTGTATACAAAATAGATAAACGACAAGGCCCTACTGTAGAGCACAGGGAACTCTGTTCACCTTGTGATAGCCTATAATGAAAAAGCACGTGAAAAGGATATGTGTAACTGAACCAATAGGCTGTGCACCAGAAGCCAACACAGGATTGTAAATCAACTAGACTTCAATAACAAAAAAAAAATCGCATGTGCGCACTGCTGAGAAAGGACCTCTGGTGACCCAGAGACACTCACGGACACTAAACGCCCTGACCGCAGTGCTGATCTGAGTCCAGGCGGCTCCATCCGTCAGCAGCGCCTACGTACGGGCAGCTAATTTGCAGACATCTCTTAGTGTCGTGGGGCCAGTTTGCTCCTCCTTCTGGGGAACTGTCGGGAGTTCTGTTGCTTTGCTGGACACCCCTTTCATCTTGCTGTTTGATATTCACTGGAGCCCTCGTCCCAAAGATAAACCAAAAATAGAGATGGTACAGGGAATTACAAACAAAAATTTTTAAGGACTCGCACAAATTTCTCCTGGTTACTCTGTGGATGTTTTGTAAACTCCAGTAGCATCCCATTGCAAACAGAACTTTTTTGTTTTCTCCCAGTCACTTGATGGGAAGACATCATGTGACAAGTCACAGGAAGGAAATGCCTAAAGGTTAGTTCACATTGGGCTTTGCATTCAAGTCAGAGTTCCCCAATCCATTTGCCATACAAACAAGATGGTAGCTCGGAAAAGATCGGCTGTGGCTAACCTCCTTGAAGAGGTGAAGTGAAAAAAGCAGATGCTGCCGAGGAGAAGGAAGCTGAGGAGGCGTGACTGAAGGGCAGGAAAGCTCTGCTTCGCTGGGCTGTCTTCTCAGGATGCGCTTACCTTCAGCAGCAAGACTTCCAACCACGCTGAGTTAGCACAGGAGGACCCCATCCCATACCTGAAAAGGGCTGTTTTTTGCAATTTCTGGTCAACATGAGTTACGTAGCTTACAAATAATTTCTAATCTATCTTTTACTATATCCTAGGACTTGATCTCAGCACACTCCCAATTTCAGCTGTGCAAACAGTAAGAGAGAGAGGGAAAAAGAAATGAGAACAGGGGAGGCGGTTTCTTTACGAGGAGCAAGTTGACCACGCCAGACGGGAGCTCTGCGCCCCAGGACCCTGATTCACTTCACAGAAGCCAGGGCGGGTGAGGACGAGATTGGGAGAAGCTCACACCAAGTCGTAACCCTGACATCACCAAGGGGGTCAGCCAGCACAGCCCAGGGGATTCTCCTTGGGGGACCCGAGTGTGTGTTTCAGGAACAAGGAAAATCCACAGCTTCTCGGTCTCTCTTTTTCCTTCATAAATCAGGGGGGAATGGGGGGTTTCTGAAGCTGATGGGTTTCCATCTGTACAGCTCCTCACTGGTTGAGTACCAGATTCTGGCTGCTCTCGGGATCCCCACTGTCCCCGAGCCGCCTAAACCATGTGGCTGGAAACTTGAGGTGGAAGAAGAAAACTTCCAGCAGGAGGCAGTCCTGTGTTCTCACGATGAAAGCTCAGTGCCATTCAGTTGCACTTGCTGTCATGAATGCTTGCCTCCTAGAACACACCAGGGCAATGGAAGGTCACATCTCCCTGGACTAAAGATGGACCAGCCAAGTTGTCCCTGGAGGGGAAATGAGAGTGTAGAAAACTTACAAATAGCAGGGAGTCTGTGGCTTCAACTTCCTTCAAGCATCGTGTGTAATAAGGGTGAGTGCTGTGAGCAGCAGTAAAAGTAAAAGGAATGGTCCACGAAGTGCCTGATTCAGGAATGGAAGTCGGAGGAGGGGAGGGAGAGGGGTGAGCTGGCATCTTTTCTCCGAGGCTTTCAGAAGGCGTTCCCAACGCGGGTCAGCTGGACTCCCTCAGCGCCAGCCCCTGGGACGGCTGCCGCAGGCTGGGCCGCCAGGTGGAAGGCTCCAAGGTGCCAGGTGGGATCGCTGTCCGTGCGGCGGGTCACACGTGGCCGTTGGCTACAAGGAGCTGCCAGGGTGACAGTAAGCTGTGTCTGCGAGCAGTCACGTCCAGGAGCAGCTGCTTAAGGGGAACATCTGTTGGGCATCGCTCAGGGCCCTTGTTGTGAGTCTTATCACCCAGAAGTGTTTGTCCGTATACCACACGCCCTCCCCGCGCCCAGCATCAAAGGACCACCTGGACCCACGCACAAGCAGCCCAGAAGTGCTGACCGAGGGTGTTTGACTCAGCCTGGTTCTTTCCAACAACTTGATAAGCTTCTTTGATACGGAGGACAAAAACAGAAAGATGAACTTTGCAATTTGAAAGAATCACTTTGAATTTGTTTTTTAAAGCAGTTTGGATCAGGCAAGAGTTTGAGAAGAGAAAAACCTATTTTCTTGTCCCTGTTCCCTCCGAGGAGTTTCTCCCCAGGCACGTCTGCAATCTCCCGGGTAGAGTGGGCAGTAGTCACAGCCACTGCGTCATCCCGGCGGTACCGGGGTTAGCGTTCACCTGCTCCAGAAAACCGCCTGTGATTCCTGCTCTCTCTGCCCTCTTCTACCGCAGCATGTAATTCTATGAGGCCTCTTGCCTCACTGCATTTAAACTATGTTCACATCTCTCCCCCGCACCATATTGGAAGTTATGCAAAGACAAGTTATTTTTTGCATTTTCTTTGTGTTCCTCGCAGCTAGCTCCACGCCCCACGAATAGGATGCTCTCGTGAAACACTGGCTCAGTAGATCCTGACCTTCATTCTCCTCCCAATGCTGCGGCGTACAGCACAGCTGACTGCCGGTCCCCCAAGAATTTTCTAGGCATTTGTTTTCCAAAACACTGTTTTCTTGGCTCCCCGTGAGTCTCTGGACCACCCTTTCTCCAGATCCTCTGAGGATTCCTATTCCTTCTCTCATTCCTGTAATAGTTGACACTTCAGTGATTTCTGCTTCCACCTTCCTTTCCTCCCCTGCATCCTTTCCCTGGATGGTATATTGAGACCTTTGCCTGTAAACGTAGTCTGAGGTGTAACCAGCATGACTGTCAGAGGCGACCAGCCCTGAAATGTTACTTCTCTGCGGTTCCCTTCTATTCTCAGAGGTGTTCCTCCAGCAGTGAGGGATGTCTTCAGTCTTTCATGCATGATGACTGCCTATGTGTTTATACATGTTCTAGATGGAATCCAGTAAGTATCTTTTTGTCTTTCATGAGGAATCAGTCAGAGAGCTAGAGAGACGTCAAGACCATAATCACGATGAAAACAAAGTCTGTACATCAGAACCAAAACTGTCAGTGCAGACCTAGGAGATAGGAAGTAACTTCAGACAGGAAGTAACCAGAGGCCACCTCTGCTTTCTGTGTCTATTCAGGAGGCCGTTCGTGGCAAATCACTGTGATTACACAGCTCTTAGAATGATAACTCCGTTCTAAAATGCAAATCCTACTGCTGTGGCCTCACCTGATAAGGTGTGGGGGATTCTGTGGGAGTCCAGAGTCCACGGGTGAGGCGACGGCTTAACTCTGGTGGAGACAAAGCCCGTGTAATGCTGCCCTTTGGAGACAGCCTCCAGGGCGGTGGGGGCAGATGCAGGTGGGGACGCTCCTCCTCCTGGAAGGACAGGCTGCACTGTCTTGGTGGTTGAACTGTATTTTTTTTTTTTTACAGCCGATCGTTCACCAGCCTTTCCTATTTGTCTTCATGGGACTAGAGAAAGCAAAGATCACAGTCACTCATCACTCAGTTCACAGCCTTATCGGCGGCTGTTTATTTAGCTGTGCCATTGTGCTCAGGCCCTGGCCTTCACAGGGGAGATTTTAGGATCTGAAAGGAGAGGGGTTATTTCACAATTCAGTTTATTTCCCCTGATGGACGGAGCACAATTTACCAAAAGTCCTAAGGTTTCATTGTGTGTCTGTGACCGTGTGTCCACATGTTTGAAAGCAAGATTTTTCCCTGCAATGACACAGCTTGAAGATAAAGGAAAATCACTGGTCCTCTCTCTGACTCGCCATAAATTGTGCCCAGCCCCGGCCACAGAGCTCCCAGCGGGGCTGACTTAGTGCAACGATGAGGTCCCTGAACGTTCACTTCCAGTGACCCATCTTCTCCTCCTAAATGTCCAGTGTCCTCAACTTTGCCCCTGAGCATGACACGTAAATTCCAACATTATAATTCACGCTCTGGGGAGCTGGGAGAAAAGAACTCCCTACACGAGCTCTCTGACGCTCCGATCCTGACTCTGCCTTACGCTGTCCAAACAAAAGCAAAACAGGCGTGGTTGGCCTCTTACCCAACACCCATCCCTCCCCCTACTCCTTTCCATCAGAACCCGAGTTCTGGAGAAGTCCCAACCCTCCTCCACGTGGCCATCAATCTCCCTTCCCCCTGCTGGCGACTGGGTTTGAAACCTGTGATACGCTCTTGGCCAAGGAAAATCTGCTGGGGGTCGTGGGGGTTTCTTGAAAGGTTTCTTTACTGATAAAAAGACACATACATACGGGGTCAGGGCCTAGCTCAGTGGTAGAGTGCGTGTTCCGTGGGCACAAGGTTCTGGATTCAATCCCCAGTGGCTGTTAAGAGGGAACAACATTTTAAATAAAATTTGATGAGTGAAAATTTTTTAAAAAAGGCACATCCACAGATACCTTGTTTTCCTCTGGGCATGTCACACACCATGGTGTGTATTTTGCAACGTATGAAAAAGAGAACCGCCATCAGCAGACAGGAGCGCTGTGACTTTTTGGCACGATGCTAATCTAGAAGAGACAGAGTTTACGTGAAACCGACATACCTATTTAACATTCATCATTCGTGTCTTTGTTTAAAACTAGCCACGATGAAGTTTAGAAACTAATGCAAATGGAAAATTGAATTTAATTTACAGAATAACAGTGGGTCCAGTTGTGTCCTCAGGATCAAGGGAAGTAGCCCTGATCAGGAGCACGAGAGGATCCCCCAGTGGTAACATCCTGATGGAGGGTGTGGGGTGTGGGAGGAGCAAGGCCCGCTTTCCCATCCTCGGAACAGATCCGGTTCTCCAGCTCTCCCGTGCGGGTACAAATCACCCAACAGAGGAGAATGAGCTCCGTGTGGAACCAGGCGGTGCGCCCCAAGCAGCCCACAGGGACCAGGGGCTCACCCCTCTCCCTCTTAGAGCTGAACTCGGTGGTTCAGAAGTGCCCTCAGTCAGAGACCCGGCACCTCGATGGTGCTGACTGGGGGCCCACGTCCCAGGAAGGCACCTCCGGGACAAAGACATTCAGAAGCACAGGAAGCGTGAGGACGGGGTTCCCAGCCGCTGGGTCAGCTCGGGGGCGCCTCGTGCTTTCCCTCCTGTGAGGGTAAAGGACTTGACGGCATGTGCACCCCCGAGCCCGACTGTCCCCCACCTCCCCCTCTCTCCGTGCCTGGCTGGCTTTCCTCTCTCTGCTTAGGATGGGGAGCTCAGGACGGGGCCAGCCTGGGTGTCCCTCTGCCCAGCCATCCTCGGAGCGCTGACTCTCCCACACAGCAGCTCTGTTTTCCTACAGAGCTCAGCCCGACGGCGCCGGCCCCTGTCCCCTTCCACCCAGTGACAGCCCTGCTGGAAGGAAAATAATACTGCTAGTGATGGGGGAGTTCACATGTCCACTTGGCTCAGCCACAACGCCCAGTTTGGTAAAATGCCAGTCTGGATGTCGCCGAGAAGACATTTGTTAGATGTAAGTAACACTTCAATCAGTAGACACCAACTAAAGCAGATGCCCCTCCAGGAAGTGAGTGGGCCTCATCTAACCAGTTGAAGACCTTAAGAGAAAAAGGCTGTGGCCCCAGAGGAAGGAGGAATTCTGCTGCCAGATGGCCATCAGACTCGAGCAGCAACATCGACCCTTCCCTGAGTCTCCAGCTCGCTGGCCTCGCTGCAGAGTCTGGACTTGACGGCTCTGCCACCACAGGAGCCACGTCCGTCAAACAAATCGATCTGTCTCAGCCGCTCTCTCTCTCTCTCTCCACGCACACACATACAACCCACATCCTACAGGTTCCATTTCCTGGGAGAACTCTGCCTGATAAAGCCCCAAAGGCACAAATCTAAGGCCTCCTCAAACCAAAGGAGAGAAACTGTGGAGCCAACCTACTTTCCGGCTCGCTGGGGCCCCCCGAAGTCCGCGCCCCACCACTTGCGCTGAGCGCCTTGGGAGGGACCACCCGCAGGAGTTTTAAGCTCTCCCTGGAGTAACCACATGATTACAGTGCGACTGAAGTTGGAGATTTGATTTTATTTCTGAGTTAATTTTTCAGATACGTCAGTTTGTTAAAGCTACTTCCTCTTTCTGGATTGTTTCTTTGGTGGTTTGGTAAAAACCTGTGTTTTCTTTCAACTTCTGTTGGAAGGAACAGTTCCTCCTGGTTTTCTGTAAAATCTTCTGAGTTGATCTCTGTGCTTTGCCTAGTGTCTGGCACTCTCTTATTTTTAAATTGGGTGTGATGTCTGGCACATACTAGGTTCTCCATATATATATGCATGTATAAACAAATTTGAGAACCTTTAAGATAGACATCTAAATCTTCCTACAGCCAAAACATCAAAGGTTTTATGGGAGAAAGATGCCTGGCACTTTTTTCTTCCATTTTAAAATTTATTCTAACACTGAAGCAAATTACAGAAAGTCAGAAGTCATCTGTATTGGCTCCATCCTAATATATTCTGTCAATTATTCCATGATGTCCGGAGACTTTGAAGAACTGAAACACCAACTAAAAGTCAATGTTAGGAACTGATTTTATTTCATGCTCCACGATTAATAGGAGTTCGATATTTTCATTGCTGCTGCACAGACTTGTTCACCAAGCCATGGGTTGGATGATACGGTCGGGACCCCTGTCCTTCCCCGAGGGAGACTTGGGTGGCGTCCCCGGTCTGTCCGCTCTGGGCCACCCACTCCCCATCACTGGAGGCTTGGCTCACTTCCTCCTGGGGCGCAGCATCCGTTAGGCAGCTCTGGTCCTGCTCCAGCACCGCCCCAAGACCACAGCCAAATCCTTCAGCAGGAAGGTACCTCTGTGTGAGTTCCTCTCCTCAGAGACCGACTGAAAGCTACACATGGATGGAATTCATGTTTTCTAGCTCCGTTGTCCGTTCTCAGAGCGCCTGGCTAAGACACAGTGTGAAATAAAGCATGAGAAAAGGAGGAGAGAGAAGGCCATGCTTAGCCATGTCCACGGGCCCAGGATTCAGCCTCCTTTTAAGAAAAAAAAAAATGTTATCATTGGATATACACATATTGTTTGTATTTACTAGGACACATTTGGAAAGAATAAAAGGGCGATGGAAGTGCACTGGCCAAGAGTGTGGGCTCCAAAGCCCCCACAGCTGGGCTCCGGCCTCAGCCCGGCCCCTGCTGGCTGCGCGGCCCTGGGGCGCCACTTCCTGCCGCGCCCCTGGTCTCCGTCCCTAACGTGGAGGTAAGACTGTTCTCTCTGCAGGTTTTTCGAAGAGTAAGACAAGTGACATCTGTGAGGGGCTTGACACAGTGCCTGGTGGCCCTGTCAGCAGTATAAACAGGGTAGAATTTTTTAGATCTAGCCCCTTGAGATCATTTTGAATCCTGATTTTGTCATCCTGTATATGAGCTGCACGTCCAATGAGAGTATTTTCTGTGTTTATACCTATTTTTTGATAAAAATGTGGATGTCCAGAACCTTGGGCATGCCACCAACGACGTCTCTCAAGTGTGACCATTATCCATTAATCCCTATATTTCAAAACTTCAAGACTTCAAAAAAAATCTGCATCCACCTAAATTTACCGTTTCCTAGGATATATCTTTGGTCTACAGTGTTATCACAAAAATATTTTTGTCAAATACTTTGTTAAAATCAATTTCACCGTTGCTATGGACTGAATTGTGACCTCCCCCCACCCAACCCTGACAAGTTCATATATTGAAGCCCTAACCTCTAATGTGACTATAATTGGAGATTGGGCTTTTAGGAGGTAATTAAAATTAAATGAGGTCATAGAGGTGGATCCTAATCCCATAGGATTGGTGGCTTTACCAGAAAAGGAAGAGAAGGAGAGCTTTTTCTCCGAGTGCCTGCACCACGGAGGGGCCATGTGAGGACACAGTGAGGAGGCAGCCGTCTGCGAGCCAGGAGGAGAGCTCTCACCAGGAACTGAATTGGCTAACATCTCGACTTTATACTTCTGGCCTCCAGAACTGTCAGAAGATAAACTTACTTAAGCCACCTCATCTATAATATTTTGTTATGGCAGCCGGAGCTATCTAAGACTACCATCTTTGTAACATTCTTCATAGCTCAAAGGGTAATAAACTTAGCACAAAGGTGGGTAAATTGGGTTCAGCAAGATCTTCTCTCAGTGAACTGAATCTGATACCCAGGGGTGAACCCTTTTTTCTAAGTACTCACGAAACTTTTGTTCAGTAATGATTTTCTAGACTCTTCCATGGTCTCAACATAAAACATTAAATATACTGGTTTGCTGTTTTGAGAAGCCACCTTATTTTCCTTTTGAAAGTCCATGTCTTGTCTTCTGGCACTATTCCAGATCATCGCTACTTCTCAGAGATTATTCTTGGCAGTTCCATAGTCATATCTGCCATTACTTCCATAGCCTGTGACTTGGCAAGTGTAGGGTTATGCACATAAAAGCGTTCTAAATCTCAGCTTCCTCGTGTCTGACCCTTGCATCTCCTGGCCCCAGCACGTGCCTGGTTTGTGGTAGGCTCTCCGTAACTGTTCCCTCAAATGAAAATGATCTGACTGAAGAATGAATGCTGTTATCTAGTTGGCCAACAACTCACAGAGTTGTTGAAAGGTTCAAGGGATATGAAGGCAGGTGTGCCAACAAACTATACAGCACCATATAAAAAGTTTCATGTCGCAGGAAGCAGAGCAGGAAACATAGCTGGGTAACACATTAGGGTCAGTACGCAGTAATGGGGTGGATTGTGCCATACCTGATGGTTAGTGATGCTGAGCATCTTTTCATGTGTCTGTAGGCCATCTGTCTGTCTCATTTGGAAAAATGTCTATTGAGGTTCTCCCCATTGTTAAATCAAATTATTGGGGTTTTTCATATTGAGTAATGTGAGTTCTTAATATATTTTGGATATTAATCCCTTATCAGATATACCATTTGCAAATATCTTCTCCCACTTTTGTGGATGACTTTCTTTACCGTACAAAGACTGTTTCGTTTGACATAGTCCCATTTGTTTATTTTTGCTTTTGTTGCCCCCGTCTGCGGGGACAGATCCAAAAATATACAGCTGATACCAATATCAAAGAGCATAATGACTGTGTTTTCTTCCAGAAGTTTTACGGTTTCAGGTCTTACATTTAAGTCTTCAATCTATTTTGAGTTTATTTTGTATGTGGTGTAAGAAAGCAATCTGGTTTCATACTTTTGCATCTAGCTCAGTTTTTCCAACACCCTTTATTGAAGAGATTGTCTTTTCCCCACTGTATATTCTTGGCTCCTTTGTTCTAAATTAATTGACTGTGTAAATGTGGGTTTATTTCTGGGCTCTCTGTTCTGTTCCTTTGATCCATGTGTCTGTCCTTGTGCCAGTATCATACATTTTTGATGACTATAGCTATGTAGTGCAGTTTAAAATTAGGGAGTGTGGTACCTCCAGCTTTGTTAAGCACCATTATTATTAGATAAGATGTAATGCTTTGGGATATTGAAATCTGAACTCATTTAAAGCGGCATATGATTGCTTCAGAATGCAGTGGAGTTTTTTTTTTTTTTTTTAACCTTTCATACTTTTCATATGAAATCTTCTCTAATTCTTTTATTATCTTCTACGTCACTTTCTGGACCACCGTCACTTGCAGGGCAGCACAAGAGTAAGTATTTGCGCCCGTACCATGTGTCTCTCCGACGATGCGCCAAACCTTCCAGTAGTGATCACCAGCCACCTGCTCTCACTTTTGCCCCAGATGATTTTCGTCTTGGAAACACCTTTGCCAAAATCTTTGCTGACACACTGACTGGGCACAGGGTTTCTATGTCTGGCTGGTGAGAAGAGAAGGGAAAACATGCTGGCAAACTCTCAGACCCTCCCTCCTTACTGCATCTCTGTCCTTCTCTTCAGCCATTGGGGCAGCACTCAGTTCCTCTAAATCCATCCTACTCTGGAAATAACAACAGGGAAGAGGAGGAGTTACAGTTGAAAGGAAATTCTAGATGCAAATTTTCATTTCTAATCACTTGAAGCCATTTCTCTCCCCAAGCACTCTTGAACAAATAGGTGAATTTGTTTAAGGCCTGGATCGACTTTAAAGCTGAAAAGCATGGCTGAAGAAAGAGAAGTGTTTGCTCTAGAGTCCAGTGAAATGGGCCAGTGACTCGTGAACGCAACCAAAATGCATGAAGGTTGTTTCCCTCAAGAAGTCTATGGTCCAGAGGAAATTAAAACACACATTTGTTGAAAGCTTATGTTACTAGTGATGTATTGACAGGTTAGAGGAATAGGAGAAAAAGTAAATCTTGAGGAAGATGTAAAGTCTTGATCAAAGTCTCATGTGGGCAAAGATGTCTAAACAGGCATGGTCCCCACTGGTAGGAATGACGGTAATGTCAACCAGCCAGGAGGGCAGCCTATGAGATGCATAAAACCACAAGCATCTTTCCTTCATCCAAGCAGTTTTACTGCTAATCATTTATCCTAAAGAAATAGTAAGAGAGGGTAGAACTGTGTGTATGTAATTCATTTGTTGATAGTGTGTGTATAATAGGAAAAATTGGTAACACTTGAATATTCATTTATCAGGGACTGATTAAATAAATTATAGCACACATATATAAAGAAATGCTATGTAATTATTTTAAAAGATGAAGCAAAACTATATGGGTTGAATTGTAAAGACATCTACTATTTATAGCAAATGATAAAAGGAGATTAATTAAACATAGTATAATCCTAATTAGAGAAAACGATGTTTATAAAGGCATTGGAATGTCCAAAATGATACTTAACTAAAGTCTGTATCATATTCAGTAGAGAAGGTTGGAGAAATTGTCAGAGTTATAATTTTATCATCAGCATCATCATCGTCATTGAGAGGGCACATACAATGTATCAGAAGATTTACAAATATTACCACGTTAAACCCCTATGACAACTCTGTGTGTCAGGTATTTTAAATTTATTTAAATGTCCACCTTTATTGATTAAGTAAATCAGTTTCTTTTTCTTTCTTGTTAATGTATCACTTCAATAAGGTTTACAGACCTCAGCTGTACAGTTCAATGATTTTTTAAATATAAATGGCCCCGTGTAACCACTATTCAGATCAAGTACAGAACATTTCCATCTATCCTGAGATTTCTCTTATGCCCCCTCAGCCTATAATCTACCCAAAGGTAGCGTTATTTTAAGGTCTCTAACACCATAAATCACTTTTATCTGTTGACGAACTTCATAAAAATGGAATCACAGAGGCAGGGAGAATATAGCTTAGTGGTAGAGCACATGCTTAGTGTGCACAAGGTCCTGGGTTCAATCCCTAGCACTTCCATTAAAATAAAAAAAAATTGTTTTAATTTAAAAATAAATAAACCTGATGACTTCTCCCCCCACCCCGCCCCCCGCAAAAACAGAGGAATCAGAGTCTGTACCCTCTGTCTGTGACGGTCATTGCACGGTCAGTCTGCTCAAGACGGCTGTGCTCTTGCTCTGTAAAGATTCCCTGCTCCACCAGTTCCTGCTTCACTCACATGTAATTCTAGGGTTGAATTAGCCCCTGGTAACTGAGCCCACCTGACGTCAATGCCGCCTATGAATGGTAGCGTCCCTCTCACCCGAGCAGTGTAGACTGCTGCCCTGTCCTGCCTTCCATCTGCTGTGAACATGGGTGTCCCTCCAGGACCCTTTGTGTACAGTCCCCCATCCCATAGTCTGTTCATGTCCCTGCCGCTGTCTCCAGGCTCTTCCTTCAGTCTCGAGGCTGGGCAACCTCAAGGCTTGCAGCCCAGCAGCCACCCACGCTGCTGCGCGCAGTGCCGGTTTGCTCTTCTCCATTGCTATGCGGGATTCCTTTGTATGACTGTGTCACAGTGTATTGATCCATCCTACCGCTGATGGAGACCGGGGTTAATTACTCTTTGGGCTGTTATGGAGAATGCTGCTATTAATCGGTTTGCATATTTCTTTCAATCTATCCTCTGACAATTCGATCCTCCTTTTTTCTAGCAAAGTTTTGGAAATCACTAGCTCATTAGATTCCTTTGCTTTATCAATATCTGGGAAGAATACCTTAAATTTTACCAATATTCTGCAAGTGAATATTAATTTACCTGTCACTCTGTCACAAGAGGCACCTTTCTAGCCCCGTACACTCAGAAGGGGGAGTGGAATTGTAACAGTGCTATCTTTAAAACACCTTGACAAGTACATTGTCCCAAGTTACCTGTGCACAGAGCCTGCTCTCACTCTCAGGAACCCCCCTATTTGGATTGTAAGTTTTACGGTCAGCGGAGTTTCTCCACTCCAGACGAGATCCACACTGAGTAAGGAACATGCCTTTTTTGTGTAAAGTGGAAGAAACACGGTAACGACCGTGAAGGTGATTTACATGTGTGTCCTCAGGAAAATTAACTTTAGGGAAGGGTATGTATGGAAATCAAAGATCTGAATATTGATTCCCTTAAAGTGATTTTTGTCTATGGACCACCTGGAAAATCTTTCCCATCCCCAGAAGTACTTGGGTCCTAGTTCCAAGATGGCTGGTTCAGTTCACCTGAAGTAGAACTCCCCCGGAGATCAGACTGAATGTACTAATTACAAAAAAAAAAAAAAAAAAAAAAAAATTTAAACCAACTAGTTCAGAAACTTAAGCTCATTAATTACAGGAAAAGAAAGTCCTTACACAAGAGCCTTTGTTCAACTGTTATACTTTTCAGAAAGTCATTTATTCAATTATCCAACAAATATTTCTGGAACACCAAGAATGGACAGGCATGGAACGAGGCTCTGAGAAGACTGTGGCGTGAGGGTCAGCATTGTCCCCACATGCAAGTTTACAGTCAGTGAAAAATGCCAAAGACATAAGTAAGGACTGATGGAGTCAAGAGTCCCACAGAAGCAACTGTGAGACCTTTCAGTCAGTCTCAAAGGACATTTTCATCGTTTGGTTTACAACTTAAAGAAAAGACGTGTCATATTCAAGCGAATATAAATGTATATTTAAATGTAATTTAGAGGGAGGGTATAGCTCAGTGGTAGAGGGCGTGCTCAGCATGCACAAGGTCCTGGGTTCAATCTCCAGTACCTCCATTAACGTACATAAATAAATAAAATAAAATCCACCCCCCCCCAAATTTTTTTAATGTAATTTGCTGACTAAAGCCATCAGTCCTGTAACAGACAGGACATAACTGACCTGTGTGGATCCCAGATCCTGCCATGTCATTGTTTAGAGTCCTGTTCACATTTCTGTTGGGGTTTCTCATTGTGTGCTGTCAGTTACTGTCAGTAACCTTCACAGACACATTCAAATTTTATATATTTTACTTTTAAAGTTAGGAAGAGAGTAGTATTTCACAAATTAATAACACTTAAAATCAAAGCCATGGTGTTTTATTTAAATTTACACATTATGATCCTTCACAGAGCTATAAACAGAACTCTGGTTCATTAAATTGGTAATGGCTCTTCCCTGCTGAGAACATTTATTTCTATTTAGTTGTAAGCCACACTTCATTCCTGCTCATAAGCAAAGGGACCTCGGGTGAGTTGTTATCTGAGGTTTGCCAAAAAGTTTGTTTCAAAATAACTGTCCCTGTTAGCCTGTATAGTTCAATGAAGTATCCAACATTGCAGTTGTGTGTTTGCAAGACCAGTGATTCTGAAATCGCTGAACATGTCTGGTACAAAAATGTTTATAAAATCTGAATGGGGAAAAAGAAGATCCTTTAATATTGCACAAATACATTAGCCAGGAGACCAATATATTAATTTCTTATCAACCTAAGTGAGATTGCACTAACAATTAACTGTCCAGTTGCCTAATAAGGGAGGATTCACGGGAAGGAGACAGAACAGCCCTTGTCCTAAAACCTCTCTTCCTTAATGCCACAACCCTGATTAGAAAATTTAAGAGGAAAGTGAGACTGTTCAGGGGTGTTGAAAAAAATGACTGATGATAAATGTCCCACAGACTGAGCGCTGCACCCTTTTTCCAGTCCCCCAAGTGCTAGAGGACTGAAAAAAGTTTTGCTCTCACTACAAGTTTTACTGCAGTCACTTGGTGGTGGCTTCCTGTGGACTTGGCTGGAACAGATTCCTGACCACATCTGGGCTCTGTGGGTGCTGTGATCTGTTGGTACTGTCTGCACCAGCAGAGCAGGGACAGATGGTGCGTATCTACCATCTCTCTGCTCCGCGATGGCATGTCTGGCAATGAGTTGAGTAAATTTCCAAGCTCAGGAAATTAGAGCCATTATCTCCCTAGTAAATAAAATTAGATTATCAGATGGATCCTCGGTGTCCCAGCACTCTCCTTTAGGTGCGTCATCCAAGAAACTACTCATTCGCTCTGATTGTTCTGGATGTTTCTTCTTTAAATAAGGCTGCAATGTTTATTTTTAATGGACAGAAAATTTTAACAATTGATTGAAGTATCCCGTGGTTTTTTTAACTAACGTCTGTCAGTCCAAAGTAATACCATTCCACGACTCGGAACATGTATTTATGTCACCAGTTCATACAGCGCAAGCCATCAGTCAAGCAGTTAGTTGATGAGCCGGCTGGTTACATCCACATGGAGCAGGGAGGGGCGTTTCGAGCTCCAGTTCTCCAGCCGGCCGCTTCGGTTCCCTCCTGTGTCTTTCATTTCCTACCCCTATAACTTTAGGCAAGATGTTTAAATCCTCCAAGCTGGGTGTTTCCTTCTTGTAAAACGGTATTATCATAAGTCCCTCTTTGCAGGTTGTTTTGAAGAAATCTGGAGATAATTCCAGTGAAGCACAGGTGGCAAGTTACCTGTGTGAATATCGGCCGCCGCAATCACAGTGTAGAAACACCTGGGAGGCTGAGATTTTTCTCCTTCAATAGCCAAATGGAAATATAATTAATTTGGAATTATTTCAGAAATTCAAATTATTTCACATTGCTACATCTCTTCTTCCTTCCAGGATCACAAACAACAGACTTCTGTTTTTGAAGGTTTTACATATATCTAAGAATGTCCTACATGTGGAAGGTCCTATAATATCTAGATAATTAAAGCCAAAACGAGGTAGGAATTAGATTATATTGTCATTTCTTTGATTCTCATGGCCTCAGAATACACAAGCAGAAACCACAATGTTTGGAAAGAGTCCTCAGGTGTGTGGAATTTCTCATAGAAATGCTGAGATTCCACGGGCTTTCCCAGAGGTGGGGAGAAAAGTCAGAGATCCCGCTGTAATTACTCAAGAGGGAATAACTATTTAAAAGGTAACTCTTCAGTTCGGGCTCCAATTTCTCCACATCCTCACCAACACGTGCGATTTTCTGCTCGTTTGACAGTAGCCACCCTAATGGCTGTAGGAGGTGTCTCACTGTGGGTGCTTCATCTTTTTAACTTTTGTCTGTGACTACAATCCAAATGCTCTCTTACTACAGCGGCAGACGCACGGATGTGCTCACTCGGCAAGGAGACTGGAGCAGACTTGGGGGCCAGAGCATGTACAGCCTTGCAGGCCCAGGGAGGGGCATTTCAGCATCTCTGAGCCAACCTGGAAACTGCTAGATGACAGGTATGTAAACACATATTGGGTGGTGGTTAAGTATTTTATCAATAAAGTTACTGGATCAAAAAGCTTCCAGACAGTGTTTTGGAGTTCCAGAAAATGGAGTCTAGAATCCTGGAAACAAACACCTATTTCCTGGTTCTCAACCAAAAACACACATAAAATTGTTATTATTTGGCTTATACAACACACACACATACACAAACACACACACACACACACACACACACACACACACACATTAAGACCTAAATTAAAATGTGCAAGACTCATTTTTTTGGCAGAGGGGTAAAAATTGCTTTAACAGTAGTAATAAAATGAAATAAAACTCAAATGCATTTAAATTCATGTCAAAGAATAAAACTAAATAAAACCTAAAGACACTTAAATTACTGCCTAGAAGAGAGGCATTTCTCCTTAGCTTTCTCGTTGTCCCTCAAAGTCAAAAGCCCAAATTAGCACCTAGAAAATGTCAGTGTTCAGGTGTTCAGGGCAAACTTGAAATACTCTGCCTGGGATTATCCATTTTTTTGGAGACTGGCGATTTAAATAACTGCATGCCAAAAACAGCCCTGCAAGATGATAACAAAAAATAAATAGAATCAGACAGCCCCATTAGACACGGCTCTCTTCCGCATAAGTCCACCTACTGAGCGAGCGTCAGAAGACAAAAGTGCACAAATGAATGTTCCAGAAGCTCTCTAGTGGCTTTTGTACTAAGAGCCAAGTCATCTTTTTCCATCCAGTTCCTTTCAAACAATAGAGAGAGCCTGGGCAAGATTGAAAGCAGATAGGAGATTTCTAAGAGATACTTGGAGAACATAGACGTTAGATATAATTATGAGCTACTTACAAAAATATGAAAGATTGATGTGGATTAATCAATTTACTCATCGAGTTCTACAGAAGAGTTACATTCATCCCACCAGAAATCAAGAGGTGACTTCAGACCAAAGGAAAGCAGGCTGTGATGTGTTCCAAAGGGAAGCCTTTGACTTCACAGCAGCCAACACGGGCTCTCAAGATTTGGCTCACCTCTTCAAAGGGTAGCAACAGTGAAATAAAGCACTAACAAATTTGGTTTCTAAGGCTTTACTTGCATTTATTTCCCATATGCTTTTAGAAACCCAACTAGCTCAGATGATCTCTAACTTCTAAAGTCGTACGAATAAAATGCTGTCAGTGAGGTCTGAGCCGTTTATGAAGATCCAGGTGCCTGAAAAGTACCTGGAGTTATTGAAACCATTGTAATAATGAAGTAATGTGGACGTCTCCTAGGGGGCAGGGCTGGATGTCATTCTCCAGATGCAAAGCCAAAAGTTCCCTGGCCATAAAAGATGCATCCACACCTGCCCCATATTCACAAACAATATTTGCACACATGCATTTTCCATTTCTTGTGATATTAGAGCTATAAGTAACAAAAACTACTCTCCTAGACCACAGTTAAAAGAAGGTAAGCCTTTACAATTAACTTTGGCCACTTCCCTGAGATAAAGGAGGTTTTGTGGGATTTTTTCATGATTAAGTTGACACAGTGTGGAAAAAGCAGATGTTTAAGCCCAAAATCTGAGGTCAGTTCAGTTTCCCACAGGTGATCATAACGTGCATAAAAAAATAAGCTATTTAGCAGTGATGATTTCATGATAATCAAATTGTTTCCATCTGTTCTATCATAGTGAATAACATTATTTAAAAAGAAAAAAAGCAAAGCAAAATAAGATTTTAAAGCTAGCCTGAGAGCATTGGTGTATGGATACCAAAGAGGATGCCTTAGACTTGTGCTAAACCTCCGCTAACTTGTGTGCTTTGGGCCCCAGCCAAGGGATGTTAGCTGTCAGAAGAATCACAGTGGACACAACCTGGACCCACAGAGTCCCCAAGCCTAGGTTGCAAAGGCAAGGGAGACATCAGGGTACAGTTAGTCTGGATTTAGAGACGGGGTCTCATTTACAAAAGGGATCAAGATCTCATACATCCATTTTTTTCATGGTCACAATATAATATAATTAATGATGGCTTCACTTATTACATAATGTTTTACCATAAGGCTATGTGCTAAGCACTTTTACATGTGGGCTCTTTTCAATTTAAAAAATATGAAGTAGGTACTATTGTTTCCATTTTATGGATGAAGAAAATGATACTTAGAAAAGGTGACTGGGAGGTAAAATTTATTACTTGTTTGATCTAGATAAATTTCTGCATTGTAACTAGACAGGGGATGTCAGGATCTAAATTCTGGTGGACTGGCCACCAGGGACCCAAGTTACAAAGTATCCCCTAGGAGTGGAAGGGTATGTACATAAATCATATATTTTTAAATAAATAAATATGCAATTTCCCCCCTGCAATGTCTTGTCATAAGTAGAAGTTCCCTTTAGAAAGAACTGCTAAAGCATCTCAAATTAACCTGGTGAGCCTTTCACTTTGAAGCTTAATGAATATCCCAACTTACTCTTTCCTTTTGCCATCAATCTTGCCAATATCTCATGTCCAAGGTGTCCTCTTTCTCCGAGGTATCAAAATACACGTGGCCAAATGAAACACAGCAAAATTTCCAGGAGCTCGGAATTCGCAGAGACCTGTGGGCTTCGGGACTCAGCGAAGCAGCCAGGCTGCCTCTTCCCTTCCCTTCCAATTCTTAATACCCACAGGCACCGTCTATCTTACCAGGGGAATCAGAGGAACTGGAGATGCTTCCCGTTTGCCCTGTTTGCTGGCCGCGTCTTTGAAATGAGCTTGACTTAGATCCCAGTGGGAAAGTCCAACAGAGGAGAAGGCAGAGATCTGGGTGATGAAGAAGTCCTGACCTTCCTCTCTGCACCCTTGAGTAAGCAGCAGAACGCCCTGGGATGACAGCAAGGATACAAGGAGAACACTGACACTTACAGCCAGTCGGCCCGGTGCTCCATCCCCACACCGCCGGCTTCGCTCCCTGCCCGGGACGCGCCTACCTGCACAGCAGAAGGAGGGGCTGGGGGACGGAACCCAAGGGTCTCACTGCTGACCTGGGGGGCAGACACCATGTCGTCGGAAGTCACCCCAGACTGCACCTGGGGATGAAGCCAATGTGGTTTTTAAGAGCATGGGGTCAATAAAACAGAGGTTGTGTTCGACTCTGTGCTCTCATTACCACACGTGTAATTTGGGAAAACGACCTTTCAAAACCTCACTTTTCTCGTCTGTGCAATAGGGACACAAATATCTTTCCCACAGACTACTGAAGTAGAGAGCGCGTGAAAAATCAATAGAAATCCTGGCATGTGGGTTGTACTTTATAAATGCTACTTTCTCTTTGTTTTAATGCGACATCACTAGCATTGGCCTGTTTTCCCCTCAGTGAATCCCACTGACTGAAGGCTTTGGTATCACCACAGCACAGACTTTATTCCCCTTTCACGCAACTGTTAAGTGTCTCTTACTTATTTTTAACGGAAAGGAGAGATCAAGTTTGAATGTTTTTAATAAGCAAGCCCCAGTGGCAGTAATTAGTTTGGTCCTGACTGTTGAATGATTTCATACAGACAGAAGAACATGTTGAGCATATTATGGACAGCAATTACATTTTTAAAAACTCAAGTAGTTAAACATTTTAATGATCCTACCAGTTTTTGAAAATTTTGCAGAGAAGATTTTCTTCTCTAAAATTGATAAGATCCTGTAGGTTACTTTTAGCTTTTCAGAAATAGGACTGCATGAATAAAAGATGTCAGTCTGAAATATTTTTGTCCTCGAGGGCAAAAAAGAGAAACCACATCCTGACTTTCCGTGCACCTCGGGCAGCACCCAGCGCCTGGTGCCGAGCGCCGGCCTGGAGAGGGCGCGAGGCAGCGCCCCCCACACACGCGGGACTCCGCCCTTCCACCAGCACCCTCTCCTCGGTTTTTATCTCCCCAGACCCGCTCACTTTCCAGCATGCTCCCCAGTCAGCCTTGCCCTGCGGCTGGGCTCACCCTCTGCAACGCCACAGCTTTCACGGTCTGAGCGCATGTTCCGTTTTCTGTATCATCCTCCGCTCATCTCAGCAATGCCGCTTTGTCGTCCCGGGGCCAATTACAAATTCCTCGGTGGTAGAGACGAGACCTTTCTTTTTCCCACCACAGGGAGGGCATCGCTTGATGTAAATTAAGTGCTTGTCCCCTGAAATGGGACCGTCTTTGAGTTCAAACCCCAACTTCCTACTTAGTAACCGTGACCTTGAGCAGACGGCAGGAGTAATAAAAGTTCTGCCTTCCTTGGGTTGTTGTGATTTAATAGTATACAATTTTAGGAAAGAGCCTAGCAGATCATAAATACTGTGTAATTGTTAGTATTTACTTATTTTTTATTATTCTTTTTGGAGTGGTTTTCTTTTTCTTTAATTTTTAATTGAAGTAGAGTCAGTTTACAATGTGTCAATTTCTGGTGCACAGCATAATGTTTCAGTCATATGCGGGCATACACGTATTCGCTTTCACACCCTTTCTCATTATAGGTTACTACAAGATAGTGAATAGAATTCCCTGTGCTCTACAGTAGAAACTTGTTGTTTATTTTATATCTAGTAGTTAATATCTGCAAATCTCGAACTCCCAGTTTATCCCTTCCCACCCTTTTCCCCCTCTGGTAACCTCGAGTTTGTTTTCTATGTCTGTGAGTCTGGTTCTGTTTTGTAAATAAGTTCATTAGTGTCTTTTTTTTTTTTCAGACTCCACATATGAGTGATATACAGTAGTTTTCTTTCTCTCTCTGGCTTCCTTCACTCAGAATGACGATCTCCAGGTCCATCCGTGTTGCAGCAAATCACATTGTTTTATTCTGTTTTGTGGCTGAGTAGAATTGCTAGTGTTTATTACCGTGCTGGGCCACATGCGTAAGTCTCCTAGGTATCAAAGAACATGGGAGGTGGTGGGTGAGGTGAAGTGCGAGATGAATAGATGGTTCTGCATCGACCATGGGGGGGATACAGAGGTAAAGATGGTCCCTGCCCTCCCGGAGCTTCCAATCACCCAGTCATTTCTGGAGCAGAGAGGGCACTTCGTGGGCAAGGGCTACTGGAGACTCATCTCTGTTTCTCTGGGGTATGGTCTGGTCCGGTCCCTGGCACATGGTGGGTATTCTACAGATGCCTGTTGAGTTATGCAAGTCATTGGGCTGCCAAAGGAATTCCATTCAGCAGGTTCCTATAAAGACATGCTGCTGCTATGTGATGGTCCAAGAACAACTGTAAAATGAGAAACCTTGCTGGACTGAAAAACATGCTGGTATTTTAAACGGGCTATCAAGTTCATCATCTCACCAGTTTTGGCTTTGCTCCATTTGTGTCCTCGGATTGGTTTCTGCCCAGGCTGACTGGTATGAATTTAGCAAGCCTAGAGCATCAGGCCAAGATCACAGAAACCCCACCGCAGGATCACAGCATCAGTGCCTTCTCATCGCCCCACCCCTGGTCCGCCAGTCTCCGCATCTGTGAGACCTTCTAACTGGGACCCCGCTTGGAGACGCCCTCTCCATTAAACCAAGTAGGGCTGAGGCCCCAGCTAAGGAGTTTTCTGAGTAAAGCCTGATTTGTCGCTCACCCACCCCCTCTCCTGTTCTGAGAAGGTAGATTTTATGCTTGGTTTCTGAAATCAGCTTCTATCCCGTGTGCTCCAATCTCAGAAAATAATACAGTGACCCATCTTTATCTGAGCTCCCTCCCCTCCCAATCCTGGTAGCCTCTTCCTTGTTCCTGAATCCCACCCATCCTTGATCCCTGCTACCAGTCGGCAGACCTGTCTAGTCTTTGGTGAACACCTGACTGCACTGCCCATTGCTGTCTTCACTCTGCCCCCCTAAGAAGTCACAGCCGGATCCTTTGGTTGGCTGTTGACAGCTGTGACTTAATGCTGAGTGTTTCAGACAACTTGCTATGTCTACCTGAATCTCCACTCTCACCCAGACCGCCCCCAGCATGAATGGCAGCGCAGCAGTGAATCTGGTGAGAGGCCATGGTCCTTCCCAGTACTCCTGCCTCAACACAGACTCCCCAGTGGAACAACAGGAGTGGGGTCCTACCCCGAAGTCTCCTCTGCTGGCGTCCCAGGTGTGGAGAACTCCTGAAAGCCCAGAGCCAAAGCTTTAGCCACAGGCTGCTCACCGTGAATGCCATTCCCAATGCCATTGCCCGTGGTAGTTTGACGTTTATTCCCCCAGTCATGCCATTTAGTAAGAAGGAAATGTTGCTGAGAATGACATAGAAAATCTTTCGTTTTTTTCAAGCTGATGGATATACGTTAATACATTTATATATTAATTATCTCTGGATGAATACTATTGTTCCTTCCACAATTTTTTTTATGAACTACTCAGCGATAAACAGCCTTTCACATATAAATTTGCGTATATGTCCATTTATTTCCTTAAAGTATATTTATGAAAGTGCGATTGTAGAGTCAAAATGTATTCTCATTTTTAGGGCTTTGATACATAGTCTTTCAGAAGGGTTATACCAGCTCAGAATTCCACCAGAGTATGTATGAGTCATAGAATTTTGAGGAACAGGACGCTTGGGAGTCATCTGCCTACATTTGTCTTTGCAGGTGAGGACATTGCAGCCATTTGCCTAAAGATGGAAGTCAGAGTGTAGTTTTATGACACTTTTTCTTGTCTTCTAGCCTACGGCTCTCATTATGGATAAAGTGACCTGAATTGTAAATTTAAGGATTTAAATGTGGACAATGAATCCTGTGTTTTCACCGTCATCCCCATTTCTAAATTTTAATATCTACATCGCATTATAAACTCATGAAATGGAGTTTCAATATTCAAGGAAGATCTCAAGCTTCCAGTTACCAAGAAGGAAATTCCACTTGGAAAAATGCCTGAGCTGAATCCATGGTCCCGCCTTCTGGCCTGTCTTCCAAAACCATCTGTTTTATTGATGGACAGGGCTGGGCTCAGAAACCAGATGTATTTTCCAAAGAAGTCGCTGTTATTCTAGAGGACAGAATGTCTGACACATGACAAAAGGCAGGAATTTTCTTGTTTATATTAGTTGTTAAATGTGGAACAAATCAACAATATGTCTCTTCTTAAAAATACTCTGGCAGGCTGCAGCTCTTCTCTGTTTACAAATCTTTGCTCACATAATTACAGGATTGCTTTCCTTAAATATCTTACTCTGGAGTTAGCTAGCTTGTCGCTCCCACAGCACAGCCCACAATCCTGTGTGCGCTTGTGGAAATTTTCACAACTACAGCGCTAATGGCAAACAAATGTGCCTTCTCATTTCTGCTCTCACCTAATAGGGCTCAAGAACAGGAATGGCTGGATGTAGCAAGTTTGTGATGCTCGCATAAACATTTTGAAGTTTGAGACAACAGAAGAGAGGTAAGTAGGCTCATGATTCCATACGTTTAACTTAACAAACATTTATTGAGTCTTAGCCATGTACCTTGGACTGTGCCAGACAACAGAGCTACAACACAGAGGTGAACAAAACAGACGTGAACATGACTTACAGTGACAGGCTTTTCTTCTTTTGGGGTTTTTGATTGCTTTGCTTAAGTCTAATTTATAAAGAACTTTATCAGTTTAGCTTTGGCTTCCTTGCAGTGCCAAATATAACCTTGTAAACCTTTGATCAGTCCTCAGTGAGGTCTGTGGCGGACCTCTCTCTTGCAGCCTAAAAACTTGAAAGTACCATGCATGCTCTAATCTGTCAGGTAGCAAGTACACAGGGCTTCAGAAAAGGACAAAAGTGACCGTTTTATTTTCCCCCAAATCTATTCCAGTAACCAACAATGTCCCATTCATTGATGCCAACCTTCATCTGCATTGAATGGAGAATCCGTTCTAAGCTAAGAAGGAATCTTGGTGGGAAGGTTTGATTTATTATACACTGCCAGGAATCTGTAATTCCAAAATATGTTCGGTAGGTCTTGGCTGATTCATGCATTCTTAAGTCCTGAAATTTCTTCCAAGAGATCTCTCTCTATCATGGTAGTAAGCTGTTTTCTTCCATGTAATGTCCTTCTAAAGGTCATCTGCAGTCAGGCCCATCAGCAAATATTTGACTGGCTCGGTATAAAGTATTATCAGGCAAATTGTTCCTTAACTTTAATCCAGAAATTCCCATTTTGCTATATCATCTAAAAAAAAAAGTTCAGCCTCCCTTCCCTCTACCCCCAGCCCTCCAGAAAATCCACGCAAGACCCACTCGCTAACAGACAGGGCTCTAGGGCTGAGCGTCCCAGAAACCTCCCATTCCTCCTGTCTCCCTCTCAGCTGATCATGATGCCTGGAAATCCACTATCAAAGGTCACTCTTTGGTGTTTTATTTCTTTTAACGTCTTCAGGTGAGTTCCATGTGACTCTAGGAAGCATAGTCCCCCTTCATTCCTTTTTCATTTATTCAGAAAATATTAGGAGGAACATCTTTATATACCAAGCACTGTACTGCCTTTGTGGTGTTCACAGTGATATAAGCATCCATGTGCCGGAATAACCTATAATGGAAAAGAATCTGAAAAAGAACAGATAGATATGGATAACCGAATCACTTTGCTGTCCACCTGAAACTAACACAACGTTGTAAATCAACTATACCTCAATTTACAAAATAAGGATTGATGTGTCCACAAAGCTCATCTTGCTACATGACAGCCCAAACCATCATAGTGTCAGGGCAGGTGCCCCTTGAGTCAACGATCCCACCCAGCATCAAGCTTTAGTAATAATCTCAAGGGTGCAGGTCACTGTGAGTTACAGGCAAAGCAGAGAGAGGTCTGCCACCCTCACAGGGCTCGCTGGGGTCTTTCCTGCCATAGTAGGCATCCTCTGGCCGCATTAACATCTGACATCCCTAAGCTACGAAAGTGGTTTGCATCCGTAAGACGGAGGAGGGCCGTCTCAGGCATGAAGATTTTCCATCTTGTGCTCAGAGAGTTCCATAGCTTCCGTGAGGGATTCCAGAGTTCCAGGGGTGCCACGCCCCATACA
This sequence comes from Camelus bactrianus, assembly GCF_048773025.1. Classification (NCBI taxonomy): domain Eukaryota; kingdom Metazoa; phylum Chordata; class Mammalia; order Artiodactyla; family Camelidae; genus Camelus; species Camelus bactrianus. The sequence continues at coordinate 5,788,723 of NC_133567.1, read as the reverse complement.
TCCTCAGATTCCAGATTCGTGTACCACAGGCAGTCCCACACAAATGATACGTCCTAAAGAACATTCAGCTTGTTCATCAAGTGTGCCTTTAGCACATTTACACGAAGATTGCAAGGCGGTCCCGTAGGAGGAGGATGGATTGCAAACTTACTGCTTCATCTGTTAACTTCCCAACACCCAGTGTGAGATGGGCTCAGAATGGGAGGCAGGGTTACCAACCCTCCCAAGTTCGCCCCAACAAGGGTCCTCCTGCCCGGTACCCTCACGCCAATAGGAGACCCAGACTGAGCTGGGTTCAGAAGCAAAGGGAAGGTTTATTCTTTGATCAGAGAATGCAGAGGTGCCAGCTCAGCTCTAGAGCACCCCGCTCTCCCCACCAGGCTGTGGGCGGGGCTGCTCGGGGGCGGGGGTTCTCACAGGGCATGCGCAGCTGTGCCGCTGGCGCTCCAGCTCCCCTGCCCCGCGCAGCCCCCCTGCATCAGCCCACTACCGCCACCTTGGATGGAGGTGTCGCCCCGCCATGTCCCACCAGGAACTCTGGTCTGTAGGGCCGGGGCAAGGCCTCTCCATGCAGCACCTTGTGAGCAAGTGAAACTAGAGTAAGCACGGAGGAGAAAAGAAAAGGTTAGATTTTATTCTATTACCCAGATTCTATTTTCATTCCCCGGGAATTGTTAAGGGGCTCTGCGGTGGCGATGGGAGGCCGCCAGAGGGCTGTAGGGTGAAGCTGATGACTTTTGTCCAGCATTGGCCTTGACAAATAAATCTGATCATAGTGTTACTTGCATGGGAGTTGAGAGAGAAGAACCAAGGTACCCTTACATTTCAGGAGGATGTTGCTAAACATTTTCCAACACCAGACTCCCCAGATGTCCTGCATCCCCATCCGTATCTCAGAGCGGACACTCCTTCCACCACCGCTGCTGCTGGTATCCGCCCTTGTGCACGGGCGCAGGCCTGGCGCTGAGCATTTACACATAAGGGCTCATTGACTTCCCGCAGCCCTGCGTGGTGGATACCGCTAATCCCACACTGTGCGCATCTGAGGCTTGGAGAAGTTACACACACCCACGTCCTGAGCAGCCGGACCGAATGGAAGTCTAGATCCCAATCACCACCCACCCCAAGAAGGGGGTGGCTCAGATGCTTCGGGGTCTCTTAACTCTCCTGAGTTTCCAAGAAGCTTCAGGAGAGAACACTCCCCAGAGAGCAAGCTCCCATTGTAGACCATTCTCGGGGGGGGGGGGCACCCTACACACCAACCAGTCTGCTTTCTTAGGGAGAACGCAGGGTACAGAGTTCTGTAGAGCGGGGCGCCTGTGTGGGCCCAGACTGGGAGCTGCGGAGAAGGATCTTAGAGAAGCGTATGTTGGTCTATGCCAATCAGGAAACTTTACTAATCTCTAAAAGATCTGCAGAAATTTTTCATAACTTTCCCTATTCAGGAATCTTCTAAACTGTAAATTTATCAAAAGATATCAGTGTTTGAGGGAACAGACATCCTGGGTGACACCTAGCAGCTCTGAGTGTCTTCTGAAGGTGCATTTTTGTCCTCTGGTGGACACAAAATGTTATGATGGCCCCTGCTGTGCTGTGCTCATGAGCAAAAATAGAAGCCCCTCTGTATCTTTTCCCAGGGTTAGTGGTGTTTCAGGTCATCTCCTTGAATTCAGAACCCTAGATACTGAATAAACTCACGTTACACTGCCAAAGCCCTCTGGCATTGCTCTTAAGTTTTAAAGAACAGTATAACTAAGGATTTTTTTTTTTTTTTTTGGCGCTAAAAGGTAATACTTTTCCAGGATTAATAAGCCAAAAAAAGATTTTAATCATATCAATTTCATAATTGAATTTGGGTATTTTTTTCTTCTCCTGCTGTAATGGAGACAATTTTTGGAAAGAAATTGGATGTATGCAACCAAGACAAAGAACATTTTGAGGCAACACACATCTGTGGCTACTGAGTGCCTGTTTTGCATTACATTTAAATTGCCTGAAGAGCATTTGGCAAATGGAAAATTTTAAGTTGGTTTAAGCTTTTCCATGGACAATTTAGGTTTTGTACTGTTATTGTTATATCTGTGCTTTTGCATTCAAATCTTTTCAACCAGCATGGAAAAGAGAAAAACATTGTGTTAAAGGCTTTTTAATGACATAGTAACTCGTCTTGACAAACAGTGGATCTGTTCCATTATCTTATCTGCCAAAAAAGAAATATCTTCCAGGAGAATAATATGTGCTTAATCATGAAAGGCTTCAGCTTTGAAAGCTTCAAATGATAGAATCAGCCACAGAAATAAGTGCTCCGCATCCCCAAATTAGCTGTGTTCTTCTGATTATCTTGCAGGAACATCTGTGGTAACAATACTTTCTGGAAACCACTGCTGATGGGCTCAAATAGCTTTACTAAGTTGGCCTGGTTTGTCATGGAAAGAAAAAAATCAGTGACTTAAAAAAGCATGGGGCCGCCCCTCCCCCTGCCCACTGCCCTTTGACCTTCAGCCCCACCAGAGGCCTCTCTGAGCCCTGGCTCCGGAACACAGCAGCCCTCTGACCCCGGTGCCTCTCCATGGAGGTACCTGTAATCCCACGTGCAGCGAGGCCAGTCAACTCCAGTGAAGCCACTGTTGCTTGAGAATGGCAGCATTCCAACCAAAAGGCAATTTATAAATTAGAAAATGTACCCACTGAGGGTGGATGTACTGTTCTGCTTCCAGATAGTTCTCCACAGAGCTGCGCTCACCTCCCAGGCCAGGCTGCTTTGCAGGTGAGAACTCAGGTTCAAGGATTCCAAAGCCCGGCTCACCTGTGCAGGCCCAGGTCAGGGCAGCACAAATACACGGCACCCTGGCAATCTCTGACTGTGAGCAGGAAGTCCTATGACGCGACCTCATTAAGAAACAGGGCCTGTTCCCCCTCCGCACCTGTGGGGTTTTGCGCTACAGGTTGTGCATTGATTAAAACAACATTATTATAACGACCCTGGAAGAGACAGGCTCCCCTTAGCCCCGCGGCAGGGCTGGTGTGCTCGTGGAGGGTGGTTTGCTTATGTGGAGGGGGGCAGAGGAGAATCTGCCAAGTGGAATATGGAAATATCAAAGGTTCGGATTCAAATGCGTTCTTGGTTGTCAGAATGCTGACAGAAGCCGCATTTCTGAGCGACGCTGAACTTAGAGGAGCCAAGAGAAGACAGTGCTGAGAAGTTTCCATGCCACTGCTTAGACCTTTCCATTTGACCCTGCTGCACCCCTCCACACGGGGAGAAGCCGTGTTGTCCAGCAGGACTAGGAAGAAGCACGTATCCTTCCAGAACCACCGGGTGGTTCATTACTCATGGTCCATGTCGGCCCCGAGAGACAGAAAAAGCCGTCCTTTATCTTGGGTGAGCCGGTATCAGTGTGGAGACAGTATCAGGGAACTGGTTTTCACAGTTGTTGTTCCATATGAAACGTGTAGAAATAGAAATAGAAAACCCTGAACAACGAATATCACCTGAAAATAAAATTTCATATACTCTCCCTCCTCCCAAAAATAATAACAATACCACAATCAAAATACAGCCAAACACTACCCATGGGAAGGCTGCAGTGTTCCCATGCATGCCCCACTGGTAAGAGCAGCTGTGGATAATTTTACAGAAAAGAAGAACTTTAATATAAAATCATTCTGCTAGTATATCGGGTTTTTAAATAACAAACAAAAGTTAGGTTTTGAGTATGCTTGTATGTGTTGAAAATAAGTCCACTTCACTCAGAAATCACTTACTAGTGTGTTGTGCATGGTGAAGAGTTTCATGATGGTGACGGCGGTGACGGTGTTGTGAACAGCTGTGGCAGCAGATCACAGCCTGGTTTTATTTGGTCTCTGTGACAATCCAGATGCAGAAAGATTCCACCCAAACTTGAGGGGGGAAAATGTATGGCCATTCAAAATGAACCGAAAGACACTTTTTGGAAAGGATATTAATAATAATGCAAATGCTTTTTCTATCTGAATTTCCAAAAGCAGAATAAAAATGAAACTCACTAGAGGGCATTGGTGGAAAATTTAGATGTTAAAAAGTCTGACTTAATTGACGGGAAAGCAAAGACTGCTGAAGTGAATACGACTTGAGTTGGGGTTTATCATAATTAAGAGCGAGCTAGCAGCCCTCATGATTTTGGAGGAAACTGTGTCATTCTCTGCACTCGAGCAGGGCTCTCGTGGACAGCCGCCAGTGCCTGAGCCTCTCCGCACGTGGGCATTTTAAGCAGCTCTTCACTGTGGTGCTACAAGGCTCGATCACGTCTACCCCAGTCTGGCTGTGTTTTTCTTGGTTGGCATAGAAGCTGATCACAGAGTCCTAAAATCACTAGTTAAGGGTCAATTTGCTATGAATGCTAAAATTATCTGGACTAACCATATTGTGCCCCAGTTATTTCGATAATTGGAATTGGATGAATTATGTGTTGACATAAACAACTGTGCTACCGTTACCCTGAAAATAGCTGACCTCAGAAGCCATGTTCGGAGACACGCACGTTCTCATCCCGCAGATCACACTAGAGAGCCAAGAACATTATGGAGCTGTAGCTCATCGACTCCAAGGTTCTGGGTGATTCAGCTCTCTTCTGCTCCAGCTTCCCAACTTTCAGCAGTAAAATCAATGAAATAAATTCCCTAGAGAATTTTTTCGGATTGAAGCAATGGAACTAGTTCCCTGCTAACTGAACTGACTTAGAAAGATGCCTTAGGGCTGAATGAATCACTGCTCCCTGTTTTTCTATTACTCCCCAGGCCTGAAAGAGGGGACTGTGTTAAGGTCTTGTTAAAATTTCCCATGTGTATTTACCTCCACCCCTGGGTAAGTGGCAGAAGAATGAGAGAACTCACCCCAAAACAAATGCTTACTGCTACTCACAATGTCCCTAGGCAAGCTGGGCCAGCAGAGCACGTCACGGTCATCTGGAGAAGGCCAAGGACGAACAAGAAATAAAAGGTAAGATGCCAGCAGCTCCTCTTTCCTTGGCCCAGAAGGAATTTTTAGGCAACAACGTCATAAATTCTTCTCCCACTGCTATTTAGTTTTGTTGTCCATGATAAGCTAAGCCAACTGTGGGCACAGGGTGAGGTCTGGTTTATTCTCTTGGTTACGTTACACTCACACAGAGAAGCCATCAGAGTTGAAAGCGACGTTCCGCCATTGCTCCAGAAGCCATAGAAAAAGTGAACCTTGGAATGTGTGAATCAGAAAAAGCGTATCTTCAGAGGAGCGAAATCCAATAGCATCTTGCCTCCACAGGACAGGCAGGCAGTCACACGGCATCTAGACCCAGCGCAGAGGGAGAGTGGAGGCACACCCTAAACTCACGCGGTGCGGTTGAACTCCATGGCCCGTCCTGTGTCACTGGATAGGCTTTCAAGGAAAGAATGAGTTAAGCCTGAAGACTGGTGCCCCAAAGTATTATACCTTTTTAAAAAAATTTTTATATATATATATACACATACATAATTTCATCTTCTATTTCGTCTTACCATTGTTAATGTGTAGTTTAGATAAAATTCAACATACAAATTGGATAAGCCAGCTGTCTTTCATTCTCCCTTAATTATGCTAGGCTTAGGCAATGTGAAAGAGGGTCAGGGAATTTCTCTTCAGCGTCGAGTAACTACACAGTTAAACAGAGTGGAGAGGCGGCCGTCTAATCTGGTTTAATAACCCCTCTAAGAACTGCCTGTTACAGGGAGGCTCTGTTACTGTTCTCAGGGAAATGCCTGAAGTTTACCAGGGGCAAGGAGCACAGTAATGAGGGGGCTTTCTCCCGAGACTGCTCACTCACTGCGACCGAGGAGCACGGTGACCGAGGGGCGCCATCGGGACGTCTAACCGTGTGCCGGGTGTTCCTTCCTGGATATCCCACTGGACCTACACACCCGACGTCTGTAAGTCTGAACTCACCCCCCTTGTAAGCCTACTGCCCACCCTGTCTTGCCTCTCTTTGGCGATGGCATCAACACCACTGAACCACTTGCCGGAGTCCGAACCCTTGGCGTCATCCTAGAACCCTCCCCCACTCTGTTACTGACGAATTAGGGTATCCAGTCCTGGAAACTGCAGTCCGAGTAGCTCTCAAGTACGTGCTGTTCTAACAGACTCACAAACAGAGAACAAACTTATGACTACCAGAGGGTAAAAGGCAGGAGTGGGGAAGGGATAAATTGGGAATTCGAAATTTGCACCCCTTGGGGAGTGACGGAAATGTTAGCTCTCTTGACTGTGGTGGTGGTTTCGTGGGTGTGTACAGCAATCAAAATTCACCAACTGGGACACCTGGAATATGTGTAGTTTACTGTAGAGGAATCACCACAATAAAGGCATTAGGAAATAAGTCATTCTCTCCTCTCCCCAGTGCCCCTCCCCTCGTTCTGACATCCGCAACATTCCTCTAATTCACCCTTCACCCTGCCCCTGTCAGTCCCTGGCAACGTATAAATATGATCATTATTCTATTCAGTTTTTGGTTTGTCCTCTTCACAGATGGGACTAAAATGTATACTCCTTACCCTTGTGCAGTGTTTCTGGGAATATAAATTGGTGCAGCCACTGTGGAGAACAGTATAGACGTTCCTCAAAGAATTTAAAATAGAATTCTGTATGATCCAGCAATTCCACACCTGGGTATACACCCCAAAGAATTAAAAGACGGATCTTGAAGAGATATTCATAGCAGCACTATTCACAATAGCCAAGATATGGAAGCAAGTGTATGGAAGCAGGTGAATGGCTAAGCACACGTGGTACATTCATAGAATGGAATATCACTCAGCCTTAAACATGAAGGAGATTGCAACACACGCTGTAACATGGATGAACCTTGAGGACACGATGCTAAAAGGGAAGTCACAAAAGGGAAAAATAATTCATGATTCCACTGACATGAAGTGTTTAGAGCAGCCTAAATCAGCATTCTGAGAGGCAGAATGGTGGTTGCCAGGAGTTGGAGGAAGGACAAATGGGGCGTTATTGTCTAGTGGATCCAGAGTTTCAGTTTTGCAAGATGAAAAGTGTTCTGGAAATGGGTGGTAGTGATGGATGCACAACATTATGAATGCATTTAATACCCCTGGACCATATACTTAAATGTGGTCCAGATGTTAAATCTTTTGCTATGTGTATTTTACCATAACAACACAGCAAAAAGGTTTTAAAAGTGTGTATTCCTTTGTATCTCTTACAAGGTCTTTCATGATCTGGCCCCTACATTCCTAACCAGCCTCATTTCACCCCAGGCCCCTGACCAACTACTGTCTGACTTCTAGCAGTGCCAAAGTAATTGCGGTTCCCCGGACGTGGGAGCCGTGTTCTCTCTTGTCATGTCCACTGACAACGTTCTATTTTTCTTTCACGTCTTGCCCAAATGCTGCATCTCTGTGAAGTCCTTCCTGTCTTCTGCAGGCGCCTGTCACGTCCCCTTACATTTAACACACATCTCCCATCCCGGGCTCTTGTAACATCCAGCCCCTCCTGAGGCTAATTCCTTATCTGTGGGAGCTATGTCTTTTCTTCTAAGAATCTGTGACACAGGCGTTCAGTAAGTAATATTTGAGAAGCAGGTAGATGAACATGTGCTTTGATATGTTCAGATCACACTGGCACTCTTTGTGTCATTTACTCCTCCCCAGGGGTGGCAGCTATTTCTGATTAAGGAGTTAACTGGAGCCAATTTGGGTTTTTTTTGGAGGGTGTCCCAACTTCATTGAGGAATAATGGACAAATATATATGTCTATATTTAAGTGTACAATGTGATGATTTGATATATACTGTGAAGTGGTTACCAAGATCAAGATTATTAGCACATCCATCACCTCACATGGGTAACTCTGTGTGTGTATGTGTGTGTCTGTGTGTGGTAAGAAGCCTTAAGATCTGCTCTCAGCAACTTTCAAGTATACAATGTTGTAATATTCATGGTAGTCACCACGCTGTACATTAGATCCTCAGAATTTATTGTTACAATGAAAGTTTGTACACTTTGATCTACATCTCCGCATACCCACTCTTCCCCCAACCCTCTGGCAACCAGCATTCTTTTCTCTGTTTCTATAAAACTGGCTTTAAAAAAAAAAAGATTTCACATATATATGATACCATACAGTTTTTGTCTTTTCCTTCTTTTTTTGTCTAATTCCATTTAGCATAATGCCTTCAAGGTCCATCCATGTTGTTGTGGGTGGAAATATCTTCTTTTTTTTAAGGCTGAATAATATTCCATTGTGTGTGTGTGTGTGCTTTTGTGACATTTTCCAAAAGAAAACATATAAATGGCCAAGTGAAAAGCTGCCCAACATCACTAACCTTCAAAGAAATGCAAATCAAAACCACAAGGAGCTATCACCTCATGCCTGATAAAATGGCTATTATCAAAAAGACGAGATCACAAGTGTTCATGAGGACTGTGGAAAAATGACTATAAGTATGCATACATAGATGCAGACATCACATTTTCTTTATCCATTCATCCACTGAATGGCATTTAGGTTTTCATATGTTGGCTATTACGAATAATTTTGCTAGGAATATGAGTGTAAAATATCTCTTCAAAATCCTTCTTTCAGTTCTTTTAGGAATGCACCTAGCTCCGGGATTGCTGGATCACCTGGTAACTCTATGTTTAATGTTTTGAGGAGCCGCCACACCGTTTTCCATAATGGCTGTACCAGTTTCTATCCCTGTGACCAGTGTAGAAGCCTTCCCGTTTCTCCACATCCTCACCAACATTTGTGATCTCTTGTCTTCTTGGTAGTAGCCGTCCTAGCAAGTGTGAGGTGGTATCTCCTTGAGGTTTTGATCTGCATTTCTCTGATGATTCGTGCTGTTGAGCACCTTTTCATGGATCTTCCATATCTTCTTTGGAAAAATGTCTACTTAGGTCCTTTACCCACTTAAAAAGTGGATTATTTGCTTTTTCTATTCAGTTGTATGAGTTTTTAAAATATATTTTGGATATTAATCATTTATCAGATGTATGATTTACAAATATCTTTTCTCATTTGGTGGGTTGCCTTTTCAATTTTATGGGTTTTTTTTTTCCCCTTTATCGTGCCAGAGCTCTTTGGTTTGATATAATCTCACTTGTTTATTTTAGCTTTTATTGCCTGTGTTTTTGTGTCTTACTCAAGAAATAATTGCTGAGACCAATGTCAAAAGGCTTTTCTCTATGTTTTCTGCTAGGAGTTTTCATGCTTCAGGTCTTAGATGTAAGTCTTTAATCTATTTCAAGTTAATAGTTGTTAAGTGTGAGATCGGGGTCCAGTTTTATTCTTTTTCATGTACCTCTCTAGTTTTCCCAACATCATTTATTGAAGAGACTATCCTTTCCCTATTGTATGTTTTTGGCACCTTTGTAAAAAAAAACTTAGTTGACTATATATACATATATATATTCAGTCTCTATTCTGTTCCCTTGCTCGATTTATCTGTTTTTATGCCATTGCCACACTGTTTTGATGACTATAGCTTTATAGTGTAGCTTGAAATCAGGGAGAACGATGCCTCCTGCTTTGTTCTTTCTCAGGATTTCTGTGGCTGTTTGAGGTCATCTGTGATTCCATTTAAAGTGAAGGATGGTTTTATTTCTACTTATATTTAAAATGCCATTGGATTTTGCTAGGAGTTGCCTTGAACTTGTAGATTGCTTCGGGTAGTATGAGCAATTTCACAGTATTAATTCTTCCAACCCAAGAACATGGGATATCTTTCCATTTATTTGCCTCTTCTTCACCTTCTTCCATCAGTGTGGTATAGTTCTCATTGTACAGGTCTTTCATCTCCTTCGTTAAATTTTTTTTCTAAATATTTTCATTGCTTTTGATATTATTGTACATGGAGTTGCTTTTTCTATTTCTCTTTTGGATGGTTTCTTATTAGTATATAGAAATGCCACTGGGTTTTGTATGTTGGTTTTGTATCCTAAAACTTTGCTGAATTCATTTGGAGCCAATTTGTTAGTAAGTCTCATCCTGGTAAGTATAGTTTTGTGGCAAAGAGCAAAAATGCAGAAGCTCCACAAGCCTGAAGCACCCCCTGTCTAATTTTATGGTCTCAGTCAAGTTACAAAATCCTGAAACTCATAGATTCTTCATATGTCAAGTAGTCGTGATAATAATAGTAACTATCTCAGAAGCTATTGTGAAAATTTAGTGAGGAAGTGCACACTTGGCCCCGTGACTGCAGCGCGGTGAGTCTCGACATGCGTTAGCTATTTCTACCCTTTGCTTCACAACCCCACCACCACTGAAAGTGTTCCTGATCGCAGAGGTCAGAAGGAAGAGACACGTAGTTAACTTATGCGCCCATAATCACAGTGCCTTGGCGTCTCGTGTTCTCATACGTACGTGCCTGTTAGAGTGTCAGCAGTGTTCCCAACCTGCCCTGAGCAACAGTCTCATTTCATTCACTGTGCGTGAATCTCCTACATGGAGAGGGGGGGGGGAGAAAACAAGAGTGGTAAGAAGTGGTAGAAAGTAGAGAAGCCCATAGCACAGAGGGGAGGGGGAAAGTTAACTGCCAGCCTTCTTTTTATATATATATATATTTTTTTTTAATTGAAGTATAGTCAGTTTACAATGTTGTGTCAATTTCTGGTGTGCAGCACAGTGCTTCAGTCATATAGGAACATGCATATATTCATTTTCATATTCTCTTTCACCATAAGTTTACTACAAGATATTGAATATAGTTCCCTGTGCTATAGAGTATAAACTTGTTGTTTGTCTATTTTTTATGTATTAGTACCTGCAAATCTCGAACTCCCAATTTATCCCTTCCCACCCCCTTCCCCCGCTGGTAACCATAAGTTTGTTTTCTATGTCTGCGAGAATTGCCAGTCTTCTTAATCTGCCTTTTAATAGAAAAGGTTCAGTCAAGTAAATTACGTATTTACCTTCCAGCTAAAAGGCATCTCTCTGCACGCAGTCCCCACTGTCTGAACAGGTAAATGTGCTCAGCTGGCAGAACCCCAGACTGGCCCCCCGGGATCCAGACTGCACAGGTCTACCGATTCTCTTCTTATTTAGCTCACATCTTTTCCCCACCCTCAGCATTTATTACAGCTATCTTTAGCACCTCTAGCAGTTGTAGGAAAAGCATTTACCATCTCTTTGTTGAAGCAGCAAAATGCAACATGAAAAATTAAGCCATTTCTTTCTTTAAAATGTGCATTAAGATAGTATGCAATTAGAAACTTCATTACCACAGCTTTTGGAAGTACTCACCAAACATACATTAAGAATTTGTTTGAACTTTAAGAGCAACTTTTCATTTTTCATGGTCAGTATAAACGTTTCCATGACACGTGTGGAGCCACATAATGGTCTCCAAGAAGGTAGCGGAGGAAGTGACAGTAACGCTTGATGTAGTTCTCATTTAGCTGATGGGTTTCCATTCAACATGCTATTCAAGTGAGAAGAGGTGGTTCAGAGGGCCAGTAACGGGCCACCGAGCTTTCCACCTATGTGTCAGGGGGTCCAGCATCTCTGTTAGAAAGGTCTGACCATGTGGCAAGTTTTCGGTAGTGCAAAGATGTAATTCCGCTCAGGTTCCCTGTAGAACAGCCCATTCGCCAAATGACCACTTAGAGGAAAGAGCACTAGATTCGGAGTTATAAGACCTGAATTCTAGTCTCAACAACCACCACTTTATTTCCATCTCATTTAACTCCCCAGGGGCCTCAATTTCTGCCTCTGTCAAAAGAACACATATTAAAGCCACCTAAGCATTGCAGAAGCCCTATTAACGGCACAAAAGTGAGGCGCTTTGAAAGTGCTGTGGAAAGTGTTAACAGCTGGACAGATTTGGGGTCCTGTAATCCCAGAGCAAGATGACACTGATCTGCTCCGCCAGCCACTAGGTCTTTGAGTTCCAGGGCTGTGTCTCACGTGCTGTACCAGCCAGGGTTCCTGAACGCAGACGCGGAACCCACGGTAGCTGCTTATACGAAGAGAACTGAATAAGGAGTGTCCATGGCTCGTGGAGTTGTTGGGGGAGGGACTGAAGACACAGACTCCAGGCTGAGGTTCCAGGAATCACTCCCAGTACAGCACTGCCAGCGTGGGCCACCAAGGTGACTGCTGCCTCCCCTGCAAACCAGGAGACCCTGGAGCAGATCTGTGCACAGGCACCCCTGCCACATCCACACCCGTGACCCTGATGCTTCACATTCTGTTTCTCTGCTCACTGGGATGCCTTTTCAGGGTCCTGAGTAATTAGTCCAATTAGTCCAGTGTCTAATTGATGGGGAAAAAAAATCATTACCCTCTCAAGACAGTCTGGGAAATGTAGTTTTTAGTTTTTAGCATTTAGGAGGGAGCTGGGGTGTGTACTGCCCCAGACAAGAGTCAGATTCTATCACACGTGTCTGTGAAATCCCTGGCACATCAATGGGGATTCTTGGACTGAATTCAATATAATTAAAGAAAACGTTATAAAAGCAATCAGGCAACTAGTAATTGGATACCTACGATGTGCAAAAGATATTCTACCCAAGTGAGAAAATCTGAGTTACTAGAACAACAGTCCAGTACAGAACTGTGTGTACTTTCTGGCACTCCATGTTGCTTTGTGTTTCTAAGTCTTTGGATAAGCTCTTCCCTCTGCCTGGGGTGGCCTCGCCCTCTTCTCCATCCAGCTGACTCCAGGGATGAATTTGTTTGGTCCTTTAAGGCATTATCCAAGCTTCACTTCTTTGGGAAACTTTCTGTGTCAGTTAGGATACTTCTGACTGCATGTAATGGAATAACTTGAAGTGGCTTCAATAATAAGGGTTTATTATCTCATATAACAACAACAACAAGACAGATTCCAAGCTTGCAATTCGGCAACACTACGATGTCCATGAGGACATCTGCTCTTCAGTCCTCGTCCTATTAGAGCTCATTCTCGGCCTGTCCTTTCATGAGCACATCACGGGTGTCACAGCTCAGACATGTTGTCACATAATTGTGATCAAAGCCAGAAAAGAGGTCCCTCCTTGCAAGGCTCCTTCTATAGGAGAAAAGCCCGTCCAGAGTCCCATCTCTGGAATTACTTTTACATCCCCCTTCCCAGAGCTGTGTCACGCGGCCACACCTAAGCCCGTCATTGAGCAGGGCACAGAAGTGCAGTGATGGGCAGTGACTGGCTTAGACTTGTGGACATTCACTTCCTGGCCCCACCAGGGAGGAGGAGAGGGAACACCATCACCAAATCAGGGCTCTTCCAGGAAGGAGGAAGGAGGGGGAGGAGGTCGCCCAGTGCGTGAGCGACACCTTCTCACTCACAGCCATCACACCGTCCTGAGCTGTGTGAGGTGCCCCACCTCAGCGCTCTCACTGCAGCTCATAATTAGCGCAATTGCCGTGCTTATCGCACTGTCAACTCACTCATCGGTTCTGCCTCCCCCTGAGCTCCTCCAGGGCAGGGGCTATTTATTATTCATCTCCATCTCTAGACTTAGCTCAGTGTCTAGCCCTGGAATGTGTCCAGTAAACGTTGAACTCAAATAAGTCAGATTACATAGGTCATAGTGCTATCCATGTAAATGGATATTAGCCATTCAAAAGAATTATTATTTTATTATCTAACTAGATCACACTTAGACAGATCATCTAAAATGTTTTTGCACAATTAAACGTATTTATTTCAAAACGCCAGCAAAGCAACTGGTGAGATGGACATAAACAAGCAAACAGAACTACTTCGCTTATCTGGTTCCTGTGAGGTAGCTAATCCGTGCAGTTAATCACTTCATTTTCAGTCCTTTCATTCATATCATGTCTACGTAAACAAGAACGTGTCCGGTAACTCGACAAAATGAAAATAATTTTGAATTACGTTCAAAAACATGTAAATAGTTACACTAAATTTGTGTCCTACGATGAGAAGCAACACGAAAGGGAGAACATTTTGCGATCATTTACTCAGCGCATTTTGGTCTCATACTTGCAGCCAAAATGAAAGAGTAGGGACTCCGTCTGAAACACCCAATAAACAAACATAGATATGTATTTATGTTTTATAAATGTATACATCCTCATTAAAGATCAGCCCTTTAATTGTCCTAGCTTACTGCCTTGAAAGACTTCCCAGGCAGTGGTGCAGGCTGGGGGGAACCCAGGGGGAACCCAGAGGACTTGCTGGATTGAGGAGATGAGGCTGGAAGTCCAGGGAGACCAAAGCAGCTGGTGTTCACAAAACAATGAGAGATCAGTAAAGGGTCCCTCTTAAATATTCAACTGAGTCCAGATCAGAACATGCTAAAAAGGAACCTCTCAGGGGCTGAGAAAAGAACCACCCACAAGATCAGAGCTGGTGGTGTCCAGCAGTGGCCCTGGGCCAGGACAAGTGCCTATTTCCACCAGCCAGACTGGAAAATCTCATAATCCATGGGGCTTTCAGTCAAGTACCCAGGGGAGTCAGACCTCAGTAGCGGGGAAGAACTGTTCCTAGCACAGCTTGAATTCTGCCTGACAGTCATTAAAATCAAGACCTGAAAGGATCCAACTGTTTCCAAGTAATTTAACTGTGTCCCAGGAAAAAAAAAAAAAATCTTCAAGAATATTTATAAGAATAGAAGAAAACCAATACCCAAGAAGGTAAAATTTGCAATGTCATCCATTGAATCAAAAATTACCTACAGATTCAAGGCAATCCCTATCAAAATTCCAATGGCATTTTTTTTCACAAGAGTAGAACCAATAATCCAAAATGTGTATAGATCCTTTGTGGACCCCAAATAAAGCAATCATGAGCAAAAAACCAAAGCTGGAGATGTCACACTCTCTGATTTCAAACTATATTACAAAGCTATAGTAGTAAAACAATATGATATTGGCATAAAAACAGACACACAGACTAATGGAACAGAGCAGAGAGCCTAGAAATAAACGGACCATGCATATATGGTCAATTAATTCACAGTGAAGGAGCCAAGAACATAAATGAGGAAATTCTTCAATAAATGGTGTTGGGAAAACTGGACCCCCTATCTCACACTCAGCACAAAAAACCAACTCAAAATGGATTAAGACTTGAACAAAAGACCTGAAACCATACAACTCCTAGAAGAAAACATAGGGGGTAAACTCCTAGACATCAGTTTGGCAATGACTTTTCGGATTTGACATCAAAAGCAAAGGCAACAGAAGTAAAAAATAAAATGAGATGACACCAAACTGAAGAGCTTCTGGACAGCAAAGGACGCCATCAACAAAATGAAAAGACAGCCGACGGAATGGGGGAAGTACTTGCAAATCACACATCTGATGAAGTATTAACATCCAAAATGTGTGAAGAACTCACACAAACCGACAGAAGAAGAAATCCAATTAAGAAATGGGCAGAGAAGCTGAACAGACATTTTTCCAAAGAAGATACACAGATGCCAACAGACACATGAACAGATGCTCAACATCAGTAATCATCAGGGAAACGCAAATCAAAGCTGCCGTGATATATCCCCTCACACCTGTCAAAACAGCTATTATCAAAGAGACAACAAATAGCAAGTATTGGCAAGGGCGTGAAGAATAAGGAAACCCTGGTGCACTGTTGGTGAGAATGTAGATTGCTGCAACAAGTGTGCAGAGCAGTATGCAGTTTCCTCAAAAAAAATACAAATAGAACTACCAAGTGGTCTAGTAATTCCACTGCTGGGTATTTATCACTCAAAGATATCTGCACCCCTATGTTCCCTGCAGCAGTATTTATGATTGCCAAGATAAGGGAACAAACTGAGTGTTGATCGACAGATGAATGGGTAAAGAAAATGTGGTGTAAATATACAATGAAATATTTTTCAGGCATAAGAAAGAAGGAATTTCTGCCATTTTCAACAATATGGGTGGACCGCAAAGGCATTATACTAAGTGAAAAACCAGATGGAGAACGACAAATACCATATGATCTCACTTATATGTGGCATCTAAAAAAAAAGCCAGAGGAGAGAGGTGTCAGGTTGGGGGTGGAGTGTAATGGGTGAGATTGGTCAAAAACAAATTTCCAGTTATAAGATAAGTCAGTCCTGGGGGTGTGATGTACAGCATGGTGACTAAAGTTACAAACATTGTAGTGTGTATTTGAGAACTGCTAAGAGTACTCTCTTAAAAATGAAAGATCTTAAACATCTTAAAAATTCTCATCACAGGAAATAAAAATCGTAACCATGTGGGGTAATTGATACTAACAAAACTTGGGGTAATCATTTTGTAATATGTACAGATATCAAATCATTATGTTGTACACCTTGGACTAATACAATGTTATACATCAATTTAATCTCAGTAAAACTGGAGGAAAACAAAGGATGTGAGCAAGAATTCTGCAGAGCACATGCTTTAAAATACTGAAGGAACAAACTGTAACTCTCCAGTTCTATTTCTTTCAATTCTCTTTCAAAAATGAAATCAAAATAAAGACATATCCGATATACAAAAGCTGAAATAAACACTGTCAGCAGACTCACACTGTAAGAAATATTAAAGGAAATCCTTTAGGCAGAACACAGAGCATAGAGATGGAATTCTGGAGCCACAGAAAGGATGGGTGCGCATAGAAAACATACAAGATTTTCCTGCTACTTAAATCTCTTTTCAGAATAAATGGACTAAACAAAAATACTAGAAATGTAGTGTGGGGCTTATAACATGGAAAAGTGGGAAGTCGGATAAACGAGCACAAAAGCTGGGAGAGGAGAGATGACAGTACACTGTCATAAAGCGCGTCTGCCCTGTGGAGGGTGACCAGCTGTTTCAGTTTACCTAGGACAGAGGGCTTTCCTACGACACCAGATTTTCGGTGCTGAACGAAGACAGTTCCAGGAAGACCGAGCTCATGAACCACCCTCTTGCATCAGGCGGTGTTACGTCCCAGAAAGGCAGACTGCCGGAGCCAGGCTGGCCTTGGCCTGTCCGCTTGACCTCTCTGTGTTTCGGTTTACTCATCTCTAGTACCGGGAACTACCGTGCCTTCTCATCACTGTTCCTGCAAGAATTTAATGACATGAGGCATGTAGAGTGTTTGGCACCTCCTAGGCATTAATAGATGTTAGCTATTTTTATGATATAATTTGCTTTGGGGAAAAAATTGAGGTTCTATCCTAGAGAATGAATAAGAGGAAAGATGAGCAGGAACCAGAGAGACAGCTTAGTTGGCTAGTACGGTAGCTAGACCAGAGATGATAAGGACCAGGACTAGAGAGGGACACTGGTATGGAGGCAAAGAAAGACTCAAGACAAAGTAGAATCCACAGTGTTCAGTGGTCCGTCCTTTCAATAAATGCTCGCTGAGCACCTGCTGTGTTCCGGGCACTGAGGACACACACCCAGATCCAGAGAATTCTGTCTGCAGTTATGTGGCGCTTAGAACTTATCCTGTGCTTCAGTTTTCACCCAGAAATTCAAATATTTGTTAGTTTATAGACTCAGCCAATGAGTAGCTTTTCTCCTCTGTGTATTAAATTAAAAAAAAAACTGTAAAGAGAAAGAAACATTTAGGGTCAAAAATATGAAAACATTTTTAGACCTAGTCAGAATGACCCCTACGAACCATGAAGTCATAGCAATTTTTCTCTTCCCTTATATGATAAAAATTATTGTAGATTTTAGTTATTCGTAAAAGCATGTGATGGTAATACTTGGTACTACCTGTGAAGACTTGTTTTCTACATCAGGAGAAACTGTCATTAAATATGGGAGATTTTTGATTCATAGCTTTCAATCTGTATTTTGTTAGATTTGAGGACATTGACACTGCAATCCTTTCCTATTGTTCTGATATTTCAGAGAATTTGTGTAGGTGCCATGAACACAAATTTGGCTCACAGAGCCCTTCCTGGCTGAATTAAGGTTAAAATTAATATCCCTCCTGTGTACGATACTGCTTTTGTCATTTTGACAAATGGCTGATGATTCAAGAAACGTAGAGATGAACCCTCCATGATAAAAAAAAAAAAGATCAGATTTTATGTGTGTTTTTAGCCTATGTGGGGTTTTTATTCTGTTTTTTAATATATTTTTTAAAGTCCAAGAGATCTGTCTACTTATTTTTAAATCTTATTGTTGTAATACATTTATTTTTTGTTTCTTATGGGTGACATCTAAAAACTTAATAGATGACTAAAATTGCTTAATATTGTCAAATAATGCTGAAGGAGTGCTCACTTACACTCTTTGACTTCTTGAGGTAAATAAACATTATCTGAAGTATCATGGACAAAACTTCTGGTCCTTTGCTGCAGAAGAGGAAGGAAGTGGTAAGGAAAGCACAGAGTGGGGCTTTATTTTAAAACACACAGCCTTTATATTTAAAAGTACGCACACAAAGTATTGCATTTTTTATCAAACGTCCTAGCTTTGCGATGACCTTAATTCATATATGGACGTGCTAGATGACCAGATCTTCACAGGAAGGAAGGAGATAGAAGAGCAGGTCTTAGACTGAACATAAACGGACAATTCAGTCATCATATTCATGTTCAGTGAGTCTCCAGCTCCCTGAGTCATTGGGTTTTCTGCTTTTAGGAATAGAGATGAAAATATGGCAGAGTTCCTACTGTCCCAGGGAAACACAGCCCACCACCTCCAGAGCCACTGATGAAACGTTGAAATCATCACACAGAAGCAGGAGCCCTCGCAGTATTTTTTTTTTTTTTAAATATCTTAGTTGAATTATCTTACTTTATTCCAAATCAGGAAAAGGACGGGTTAAGGCTGATCTAAGACCAGAGGTCCCTGTCGCTGTCTTTTCAGATCATCACTGGTCCTCCGTGCAGCACTAACACGTTTGTCCCCCCTTCTGCAGCGCCGGATTCCCACACACGCAGAGCAGAATCATTGCTCTCGGCGAACACGTGGGACAAGGTCTGTGCTCACAGACGTGTGTGTCGTGAAGCCGGAAGTCAAGGCCGCTCGATACACTCCGTTTGGGACCAAGGCACCCAGAGGAGCAGCAGCCCCTCTCATTTCTTCTGTCTCCCAGTTCTCTTCACCGGCCAAGAATCGCTTCTCACGACTTAGAGGTGAGGAGTGATGGCGAAGAAGCCTTGCTGTGCTTTAAGATCCAGGCAAAGATGCTCCTCCGGGAAGGAAGGCAGCCTCCCTCGCCAGCGGCAGAGGCCAAGCCCGTGTGACGGCGTCCTCACGGCCACTGAGCAGAGGCTCTGCCCCCGCCCCTGCAGTGCGGTGTGTGGGTGTTTGTGTCCCCCAGACTCTAATGTGGAGGCCCTAACCCTTGCTGTGATGGCGTCAGGAGGGGGGCCTTTGGGAGGCAAACAGGGCACGTGAATGGAGCCCTCATGAACAAGGTTAGCGCCTCATCAGAGGGGCCAGGAGGGCTTCCCTCCCCTCTGCCGCGTGGGGCGCAAGAAGACACCGCCCACTTGCAAATGGGGCCGCCCCCCGTCCCCCACCGGGCACTCGGCCTTCCAGCATCTTGACCTCAGACCTCTCAGCCTGCGGAGCTGGGAGCAACACACGTCTGTTGTTGAAGGCCTCCCCCCCCCAAGTCTACAGTAGGCACCCCGAACTAAGACACGTGGGCAAAACCTCCGATTCTTTCTCCTCAGAAAAGAATCCAGTTTGAAATCTTGCAATGCCTTTATGTCTATCAAGCTTGAGCTTCTAAAATCTTAGAGCCAAGAATTATTTATTTTCCTTGAGTTCATCTGGAGATGTGGAAGAGGCAAGAGGCAAGGAGACGTGAAAAGCTCTATTTGCCCGTCCTGAGACTTTTAATGTATCTTTCTTTAAGGCTCAAACCCAGCTTTAATTCTTTAAGAATTTTAAATCCCTTTTTTCCTACTGAATATATCCAAAGCTCTAAGCCAAAAAAGCCCTTTAGAATTCACAAGGTCTAAGATTATGAAAACACATTGAAAACACATTAATGCATCAAACGTCGGTGGAGGATGAGTCCATATTCTGTGTTAGTTTAGTGCCATCAAGTGGACGTGTGGGAGAAGCATCATTCCTGGATGTTTTCATTACAGTCTGACCTGTAGACACTTCAGCCCCCTCTTATGCCTGGAGGCATTTGCTGAGAATGGAGTAAATTAGGGAAAATCTTGACTTTCAGTTTCACATTCCATATGGTTATAATAAAAGAAATTGGCCCACATTTTCTGCAAAATTTGGTAAAACAGATTGTCATTGTCAACAAATTTTGTGAGGAATTTTTCTGTCTCTAGCACTTACTGTAAAAAAAAACAATATATGACTATCAGAGTTCAGAAAAGTCTAAATATTCATGATTCTAAAAATTAAGTACTTACATCGTTTTTAAAATATTTTTGTGGCACTAGGAAATTGTGACTTGCCCCCCAAAAAGGCTGAATAGATATCATATTCTTCTTTCTTTTTTTGCATAAATAAATGTATAATTTAACAAGTTATCATAAAATAGTTATGTAACCACTACCGAAGTTATGAAATAGAACATTTTCTGGACCCCAAAAAGCTCCTAATTGCCCCTTCCCTTTGGTTTATAATTCAGCATCAAATTGAGCATCCCTAAATACAATATTTAGTTTTGCCTAGATAAAATCACAGAGTATGAGGGGGGTGTGTGTGAGCGAGTGAGTGAGACCGGCTTCTTCCACTTAACCACAGATTTTCAAGATTCATCTACTTTGAATGGTATGTGATGAGCTCATTTCTGTTGCACTGTAATATTCCACGGCATGGATTATTTAGCCGTTCTCCTGTGGATGGAGACCTGGGTGCGTCCAGTTTGAGGACGTGATGACTAATTCTGCTTTGAACACGTTTGCACCTGCCTTTTGGTTCCTCCTGGCAAACGAGTCCGCAGTCGTGTGGGAAGGGGGTGACTGTAAGAGCAGAGCTGCTCTGCCTCGGCGGTGCGTGGCTTCAGTTTCACTAACTAAATACCAGCAGGTTTCTAGAGACGCTGTGTAGATTTACACCTCCACCAGCAAGGTGAGAACTCCTGGGCGTCCAGACCGTAACCAGAGTTGTTGCTGTTAGGTCCCTTTTTCATGTGTTGTAAACACTCTGCGCTGAGGTCGTGCTGTTTCATCTGGGTTTCAGTCACCATTTCCGATTATCAGCGTGGTTAAGAATATTTTCATGTGCTTCATGGCCATTGTGACTTCTCTTTTTGGAAGAGCCTGTTCCAGCTTTTTGCCTCCTTTTCAGTGGGCGATCTGTGTCACACTGGGTTTTGGGGAGCTTCACACAGTCCAGACGTGACCTTTGTCCTTTGTGCGTGAGTAGACACCTTCTCCTCTGTGCTTTGCCTCTTCACTCTCCTCCTAAGGCGGCTTGATGAGTAAAATTTCTTAATTTTACTGTAGTCTTTTTTTTTTTTTAGTGATTTGTGTTTCGTATTTTGTTTTTAAAATTCCAAAGTAGTGTCTTACTGGTTCTGTTGCCTTGAGCACTTGGTTAGGTTGGTGTCTGTTGAGTCCCACTGAAATGGATGCTTTTGGGGAAGATTACTTGAGACTTGGCCTGATTCTTAAACTTTTCCCACCAAGTGAGCGCCCAGCAGCGGCTCTGGTCTGTAACATTTGTTACTATGGTGTTTGCCTAATATGATTCTCAATTTCCCACCTTTGTTTTAAACTTGCTAGTTGGAGTTCTGCTGTGAAGAAGAGCTGTCTCTTCTCTTTGACTGATTGACTGACTGATTCAATTGTTTATTTATATCAAAGCTCATTTTGCTGTATGTTCTGTTTGTTAGAAGTGGGTTACTAGAATCAACCCTCAAGAGGAGGAGATTACACAATGGCATAAACACCAAGGCATAGTGTCATTAGGACCATCTTAGAGCTGCCAAATGTGCCAGATATTCATAAATAAAGTACCCATTTATTTACATTTAACATACTTAATGCCATCTGAAATGATAATTTTAAAAATATCTATATTAGTTAATACTCAGTATGGTCCTCTGTAGCGTGTGGTTATGCTAAACAAGATGTATAAACTCTTTGAGCCTGTTTCCTACTTTATTAGCTCACTGGGTGGATTAAAAGAGACAGTGCATGCCAGGTACCTACTAGTGCCAGGTACATAGTAGGTGTTTAATAAATGCTAAGTATAATGTTATAACTGAACTACCTCCTGATTTTCTGTTCTCACTAAACCTGTCTGCATTTCTACCCATTTGAAAAGTTTGCATTTAATATACTTACAGAGAAGTGTATAAAATAATTTTAAATCCATAAAAATATGATGTTTCAAACTGTGACACTGAATGATATTCCTATAGGTCAGGTGGCCATATAAATTATTGTACAAACTGAGGCACCTGAGAGCAAAAGGAAGCACTGTTACACTGATACGATAAAGAACACTTTTCAATCACAGGCTGCAAATATTTTCCTCTGTTTGGAATAGGCAACAGAAAGAAAAAAAAAAAAGATGACATGTGGGTGGTGATTTTAAGGAACTATATCCTTACTCTGGTATAATAAATCTACATACAGATGAAACGATGTTTGAGAGATTTGTAAATAAGTCTGTTACATAAACATACTCACCATGGCTACCTTATAACCCTATTTGTAGTATGAGAATGCACAGTGTTTTCTTTGCTCTTTTAAGTATCCTTTAAAGATTTAATGCTATTTTTGGGTGAACCAGATGTATTGCTCTCTTCACTCTTCTGCCTAACTCTTTCACTTAGAAGAAAAATAAATGCCCAGACACAGGGCGCCAAGTCTTACAGGCTTTTAAAAAACTTCATTGCTGTTAAAAAGAAAGTATTCAGATAAACTATTCCAAAATCAATGTGGACTTCATAAATGTCGTTTAACACTTAATGGGCTTAAAGCTCACTGCCCTATTCAGTCACATACCCTGTCCATTGACTAGCACGTACACTTATTTCCCAGCCAGTTCATCTTGAAGGGCCCACGAGGTTTTATCATTCAAAATTACATGTTCTATGAGTCTTTTACCGGGATTGTTTCTTTATGAAAGTTTAGATGCTGGCTGAAAATTCCTCTGAGAGTTTTTCAAGATACAATAGTGCAGCCTCATTCTCTGGGATTTTGATTGTGTTACAGCAGACGCAAAACAGTTTTTTAATATTTTTTCCCAACACAAAGTTGATGGATGGCTAGATAGGTAGGTATTCACTGTAGACGGTACTGATGTACAGAAAGAGAAAATTTTAAATATTCATAATCCCACCAGCAAGGATAACCACTTCTAACACTTACCCTTACATGTATTTTTCTATGTATGTAAGAGTATTTTGTTAGAAAGGATCGTGTCTAAGACTGTTTTACAGACCGCCATTTCTACTCAGCAAGATGTCGCAGGTGGTGCCATCATCTGGTGCCAGTAAATATTCATCTACTAAACCTGTTGCTACTAACTAAAGAACGTGTCATAATTGTCGCTTGGTTTCAGCTCCAACATGTAAAAAGCTTAGAAGTCATCACTCCCATTCTTATCCAAAGAGCTTTATTGAGATATAGTTCATATACCAAATCATCTGTTTAAAATGCACAATTCAACAGTTTTTAGTATATGTACAGTTATGGGCAACCAACACCACAGTCAATTTTAGAATATTTTCATCACTCAAGAAGAAACCCCATGAGTGATGGACATGTTAGCTATCTTGACTGTGGTGGTGGTTCCATTAGTGTATATATACATCTATCAAAATTCATCAACTTGTACATCTGAAAAAAAATACTTTGTATCAAGTAATAAACATAAGCATTAAGTAGTTTAAAAAAAAACCCTCAGTCTTCAAGAAGTGTATTTATAATAATTTAGATTAAAAAATAAAACTTTTCCCTATGCTTCTGCCACCAAAAAAAGAAAGAAACCCCCTAAGCTTTAGCTGTCACAGCACCAGCTCCTTAGGCTCCACCCCCACCGCTCCTACCACCACCACCACCACCACCACCACCACCACCAGCCACAGGCAACCACTAGCCTACTTTCTGTCTCCACAGATTTTCCTGTTCTGGACAATTCACATAAATGGAGTCACATAATATGTGATCTTCTGTGAGGAACTTCTTTCAGTTTTCAATATTCATTCATATTGTACCACGTATCCATATTTCATTCCTTTTTATGGTCAAATAACATTCGATTGTATGGATACGCCACATTTTGCTCATCCATTCATTAGCTGATGGACATTTGGGATGTTTTCCCTTTGGACTATTATAAGTAGTGCTACTATAAATGTTCATATACACACATCAGTGTGGACATGTTTTCATTTCTGTTGGACATTTATATTTCTTCTTCTATGAGTTGCTTGTCCTTATCTTTTGATTTCTATAGGTTTTCTATTATATTTACCTTTTCCGTTAAAAAAATTACTTAACTAGTAAACACTGAGCCATATCTCAAGTGTGTTGTCCAGATATTTTCCCTAGATTTTCAACTCTTAAGTTTGTGTAAGGCAATTTTTTTCTGTATAGAACTTTTACAGTTTATGTTGGTAATGTTGATCACTCTTCTCCATTGTGAGTCTTGTCTTCAGTATAATTTTTAGAAAAGCCTTCCCATTACTAATACATACATACATATGTATAAGTATGTATGTGTGTGAGTGAGCATGTATGTGTCTATGTATATACATGAAATCACCTACAGCCCAAACTGTCTCTTAAAAACTGTCCGAGCCAGCCTGGGGAATTCCCTCGGTTCATTGCCGTGTAGAATTAGAATGGCCTTCTCTTCCATAAGAGTATTTTTCTTAGACTCCTCCCTTTCATGTGTCAGTGAAATAGTAAGCCCAGCAATTACTTGGTAATAGAGACTATCTGTACTATGGGTACTATTCTTGGAGCATGTATTAGTCAGCTTAGGCAGCTGTAACAAAATACCATTGACTGGGTGGATTAAATGGGCATTTATTGCTCACAGTTCTGGAGGCGGGAAATCCAAGAAGAAGATATTGTCAGGTTAGCTCTCTCCTTGGCCTGCAGATGGTCAACTTCTCATTTATTCTCCTATTTATTTATTCTCTCATTGTCTTTTTTCTGTGCATGTGCATTCCTGGTCCTTCCTCCTCTTCTTATAAGGACACCAGTCCTAATGGATTAGAACCCCACACTCATGACCTTATTTAACCTTAACTACTTCATTAAAGGTCGTATGTCCAAATATAGTCACACTGGGGACAAGGTGTCAACCTATGAATTTTGAAGTGACACATTTGAGTCTGTAACAGAGCATAATCTACAGCTGACTGCTATTGAGCACCTACAGAAAGAAAGTGAATACATATCCTTTCTATTCCTCCCAGTGAAATAAAATTAGAAAAATACATTAAAAGAATATTTTATAATAGCAATGAGCATGAGAAGTATCATATGAGAGATTTCAACAAGTGGGTGTGCCCTGTAGAGTGGGTGGAAGGCACCGTCAGAAGGAACATGGCAGAAGGAGCAGCCATGAGGACTGTGCCCCAGGGGGGCTGCAAGAGAGATGGGAACCATCTGCCTCCGGGAACATGGATGATTCTCCAGGCTCAGGGTCAGAAGATCTGACTGAGGGCAGGAGTAAGAAGTGGGGCTGATAGCAGGGAAACTAGTAAAGATCTTCATACACAAAGGACATACCCCTCAGTCCCCCGCCTGCCTAGCCACTCAGGAAATCTAGCATTTAACTCTGGGGAAAAATCCAGAGGACTCTTTACTAAAAAGATATGACCACTCTCTGGAGAATTTTAAAGTTTCTAGTGGGGATTTTGGCTGCCTGGAGTAAATACCTGATCTCATTTTGGCCTTAGGGTACCCTAAGCTGTCCCTTAAATAAGAATGTCAATCATGAATCCCTAGGAATAGGAGAAGACCCAGCAGCATAAAAGTCAAATGTGAAGAAAGAGTAAATGGAAAATTCAGAAAATAGAAATTTTTTAATGTATTTTTAGTGTGCTCAGGAAGAACTGGGATACAAAAACAGAACAGTATGCCATGAAAGAACATAATCAGGAACCAAAGAAAAAGCTCTTGGGGAAAAACTGTAATGTTAATAGAAAAAGCAGAGTTTGTAAAACAATAATAGAGATGTCCTCTCAAAAACAGAGAATGAGAGAAAAGGGGCACAAAGGGTCAGTCAAAATGGAAGGCTGGTAGACAGAGCTGAGACAATATCCCAGGAAGTGGAACAAAGAAGATTAAAAAATAGGAAAGAAAATATAAGAAAATTAAAGGATCATTTCTTTAGGCTCAACATCTGAATAATAAATCCAAAAGGACAGGATTTACCAATTGAACAGGACCATGAGATAGGTGGGGAAAACACCTAAACACATTGCTGTGGATTTTAGATTATGCAGGATAAAGAGAAGTTCCTAAAAGCTGCCAAAGAGATTGAACAGATTACCTACAAAAACTCAGTGATCAAACTGACGCCAGACTTCTCATCTGTAACAATGGATGTGAGAGGACGATGGAGCAAGGCCTTCAATGTTTTGATGTTAAATGAGTTTTAACCTAACATGCTGTACCCAGACAAATGACCAGTCACGTGCGGGGACAGAATGAAGACACACTGAGACATTCAAGCACTTAGAAAATTTAACTCCTTCATACCTTTTCTTAGGAAGTCACTTGAAGATTAAAGATAGTAGAGGAAAGAAAAGAGATAGGGCTGGGTTAACCACTGAGAGGCTGAGCTGTGAAGACAAATCCAAAGGTGACACGGTTCAGCAGCTCTGGCGAACACATGGCCAGATGGGAGCAGAGGACAAGGCATGCGGAGGGCCCCCCACTGAGGAAGGGGACCCAAGCAAAGGACCCACACAACATGTGGCACAACTGCAAAGATGGGAGAATGTGAGGATATTCAATACTACTGTTTTGTGAATAAGAAATAAAAGTTTATTGGAAACTCCAGGCAAAATCAAAAACTGTTAAAGAAAATTATGGTCCATTTTCGCAAATTCCAATGTAGTATGACGTGTAAGTGTTTGGAAGAATGAGATCCAGTTGATCATGATGTTAAGAACATTTTCCTTCAAGTGATTCACAGACTGTGACCCACCAGAAAGGAAGTATAATTGAAGCATACCACTTGGTCTAAAAGTGAATAATAATTTAATAACCATAATAAGATAGCTGCTTGTCAGAAGTAATTCAGCATATGAAAAAAAGCAAGGTTACAGAACAGAATGCAATTTTTAGCAATATATACAATGTGAAAATAAAAGTATAATTTATGAAGGAAGGGAGTAATTTAGAGATGCCAGTAGCTTCATCTTATATGAGGGAATTACATCTGAAGAAATATGAGATGGAGTTTTATTAGTGTAAGTTTTTAAAAGAACTAAAAATAAAAATATGTGCAGTACATTGCATACATGCATTTACAGGCAATAGATTGTATATGTGCAGTCAAACTGTAACAATTCTACCTAATAAAACTGAAAACTGAAAAATAAATAAAATTCCTCATTAAAAAATAATTTAAAAAGTTATCCATTGGAGGTGAGTAGTATAGCTCAGCTAAATCTAAAATTAAAATTTAGATTTTATCCAAAATTTCAAGAAATCAAGAAATTTTGCTTAGTGTTCTGAAAGAAACCACCAGAAGAAATAAGCAGGGTAGTAAGTGCCTCTGAGGAATGAGCCGAGAGGGTGGGGAGGCCCAGGGGGAGTTGCTTGTGGCAAAGCTGTTATCTATTATTTGATACCGTTGAGAAAAAAATCAGTCGATCTAAGAAACAAATGGAAAATTTTATTTGAACCAAATTGAGGATTATAACCCAGGAACAGCATCTCAGAAAGCCCCAAGAACTGTTCCACCCATTAGAAGTCACGGCACAGTTCTCTAAGTTTTTTGAGACAGAGGGCCATGCATTAAATGATGTATCATTGACAGTTTACACAATCCAGATCTAAGCCCCTTGTAAGATTAAGAAGGAATGTTATCTTTGAAGGCGTTGTCTTGTTGATGCTAAGAGACTGTTGCTCTTCCTGGTTGAGCAGGTACGTCTGCTAACGGGGGAGGCTTGGTCGGTGCATAAATGCAAATACGCAGTGCACAGGGGGGAAAAGAGGAGGCTAAAGGGCGGACAAGAATTTTTATGTTTAAATTTTTCTTGTCTTGCCATAAAATATGAATTTTATTTCAAAATACTGTATGCATGTATTATTCTAATGGACCTTTTACAAATATTTATCAAAAGTCATTGAGAAAAGCTATCTTTGTGGAAGACTGCCAAAGGACAGACAATCTAACCCTTCCTCTACGCCTACTGTTGGACCAAAGTCAGAGAGTCCTAGTGCCCGGCGCAGGGGCCATACTGCTTACGCCCTCCGACCCAGAAAGTTGCTCACTGACCTGCAGTTAGACATCAGAGTCTTTGTCGCTACTGACATCTTCTCTGTAAGAAGCAGCCCTGGGTAATTCATTATTGTGTTCACAGTCTGGATGTTTTTAAAGACATTGTTCAGCCCACTGCCCCTGTCCTCCTAATAAGAACTGCCAGAAAACATTTTCTCTGGATTTAGTGCCAAAAATAAATGTGCTTCTCCTAAGCCCTGATTAGATCTTGTCTTAGGATCACTGACTCAGCTAATGTCACCTCCAGTGAGTCCAAGAGGTGGTCCACTTCTAAGTCCTCAAAGCAGACATTATTTCAGTTTATTTTCCCTGCTCTCTGTCTCTTTGCCCAAATTTACTCACTTAATTATCTTTACTTTTGCCTTGTTTTATCTAGTGCAAATTTGTAAACTGCCTTCAAAACTTGGAAGCAACCTGCAGGAGGTAAATGGATAAACTGTGGTACATCCATGCAATGAAATATTATTCAGTGCTAAAAAAGAAATGAGCTATCAAGCCACGAAAAGACACAGAGGAAACTTAAATGCATATAACTAAGTGGAAAAAAGCCAATCTGAAAAGGTTATATACTGTTTGATTCCAACTATATGACATTGTAAAAGGCACAACTATGGAGACTGTAAAAAGATCAGTGGTTTCTGATCAAAAAATGGGCAGGAGACCTAAACAGACATTTCTCCAAAGAAGACATACAGATGGCCAACAGGCACATGAAAAAATGCTCAGCATTGCTAATTATCAGAGAAATACAAATCAAAACTAAAATGAGGTATCACTTCACACCACTCAGAATGGCCATCATTCAAAAGTCTACAAATAATGAACGCTGGAGAGGGTGTGGAGAAAAGGGAACCCTCCAACACTGTTGGTGGGAATGTAAATTGGTGCAGCCGTGATAGAGAACAGTATGGAGGTTTCTTAAAAAACTAACAATGGAGTTAGCATATGATCCAGCAAATTTCACTACTGGGTATATACCTGGAAAAGACAAAAGCTCTAATTCGAAAAGATACACACACCCCAGTGTTCACAGCAGCACTATTTACAAGAGCCAGGACATGGAAGCAACCTAAGTGTCCACCAGCAGATGAGTGTATAAAGAAGACTGATAGATACACACGTGTGCATGCACACACACACACACGCACACACACACACAGTGGAAGACTTCTCAGCCATGAAAGAATGAAATAATGCCATTTGTAGCAACATGGATGAATCTAGAGATTATCATACTAAGTGAAGTTAAGTCAGAGAAAGACAAATATTACATGCTATCACTCAAATGTGGAATCTAAAACTAGTACAAATGAACTTATTTACAATACAGAAACAGACTCACAGACATAGAAAACAAACTTATGGTTACCAAAGGGGAAGTAGGGAGGAGGGATAAATTGGGAGTATGGGATTAACAGATGCACACTACTATATATAAAACAGATAAACAACAAGGGCTTATTATACAGCACAGGGAACTATATCAGTATCTTGTAATAAACTAGAATGGAAAAGAATATGAAAAAGAACAGAGAAATATACATATATATAGGTATAACCGACCCATTTTGCCATGCACCTTAAACTAACACAATATTGTAAATCAACTACACTTGAGTTAAAAAAAAGATTAGTGATTTCTCAGGGTGGGCAGAAAAGAGGATATTTAGAGCTGTGAAAATACTCTGCATGATATCACAATGAGGGATATATGTCATTACACATTTGTACAGATCCATAGAACGTACAACACCGAGAGCGAACTGTAATGCAAACTATGGACTTTGGGTAACGAAGACGTGTCGATGTGGGCTCATTAACTGTAGCAAACACACAGCTGTGGTGCGGGATGTTGGGAATGCAGAGGCTGCCTATGTGTGGGGGTGGGGGATATACGGAAATCTCTGCCGCTTCCCCTCCATTTTGCTGTGAACTTAGACTGCTCTAAAAAATAAAATCTTAATTTAAAAAAAAGTATATCAATTATGAACTCAGCAATTAGTTCTTTTAAAATTGATTTTACAAATAACACTTTTTTTTTCTGATTATCAATACGTACACACACATCCATTGCTTCCAGGAGAAAGTTAGATGATGTTACCATTTAACATGTTAACACGTTGGACAAATATTCTTCCGGACTTCATTCCCATTTGTGACAGAGGTTTTGAATGTTACAAGATGTACAAGTTTATGATGAGTTGTCTGATTTTTTTAATGAAACAAAAATATCATAAACTGTATCTCAAATCACGTGCCCTGAGCAGCAGGCAGTGGAGGGTGGTGGCGGAGCTGGGAGGAGCACGGGGCTCGCCGTCCCCTCCCCGGATGGATCCCTCCCACAGAGAGCGCCCCAGCACCCCCAGTCAGACACCGGGCCTCCACAAGTCTGTTTCCTCATCCACACGTTGGGGACAATAGTAATAACAGCCCTCCATCTACTTCTCTGCTTTACGGTCAAATGAGTAAATATAAGTCGACATGTTTTGTCAACTCTAAACAGCTTGCCTTTTTTTTTTTCCTTTAAACCCAAAATGCTGCTGTTTCCCAAGACGTTTTTAAATTTGCTCTTTTGGAATTGCCTGAAAAATCCACTTACAAGTATTATAGGAAAAGACATCTCCTTAATTAAGCTGAGGTTTATTTTTGACCCTCCTAGATATGACTCGGTGTGTCTTCTCTTTTATTAACCGTCAGTCTCTGAAAACTAAACCTGCTTCTGAAGAGGAATTGTTTTGCAAGAAGGAGGCTATAACTCACATTTAATATTCTCTTAAGTAAAAGAATCTGAGATAAAGTCCCTGTAATCAGTGTTTGATTTCCCAGGTCTGTGACTTTGAGAAGGAAAACATTCATTTTGATACCCATCTAGGTTTGCTTTTTGTTGTTTTGAAAAGTTTTTCACAGGGCTTTCTGGTCACGTCTTAATGCAGGCCAATGTATGATTGTAATCCTTCTATGTTTTATCTCACTTCAGTATCAGTACTTAAGTTTTACAAGTGACAAGGAGGGCATGAGGGGACAGAGAGAAAAAGATGCAAGTCAGAAAAAGACAGAAACTGCACACCACAAAATGGTTGTGATGGTAAATTGTATGTGTTTTTACCACAAGAAAAGACAAATAAACAGTAAATAGAAAGAAAGACATTAGGCAATGGAGCAGCTGTGAACACAGGACACTGAGCCCTTTCTCCTAATGACCCATCATCATCAAGTGAGAAAAAGTCTTAAAAGGCGCTAATAAGGAGTCGTATTGCCCCACTCTAAGAGGTCTGTGCACAAAAATGACATTAAC
Organism: Camelus bactrianus; assembly: GCF_048773025.1. Lineage (NCBI taxonomy): Eukaryota > Metazoa > Chordata > Mammalia > Artiodactyla > Camelidae > Camelus > Camelus bactrianus. The sequence goes on along the minus strand of NC_133567.1, from coordinate 5,757,125 downwards.
ATGAGCAAAGCCATAGCACAAAACCAAAGCAATTTCTCCACCTTCACCCCAGACCAAAAACTATCCAAATTCAGCAAATGATAGAAATATAAAATGCATCCTTCAGAATATGTTTTGTTTCTCCAAATGGAAGAAAAGCCATTTGATAGAGTGGTTGTAACCTGCCTCTCCCCAAATTCTCCTGTCCTTTCCCTGACAGTCACAAGTTGAGTCATTACTCTTAATTTGTAAAGCTGGGCACCGTTCTGTTGCCATCTATTGCAAACATAACTTCCGTTATTTTGTTTTGGTGAGCAGGTCTTAGCAATCACCGTGAGATGGAATGGAGGCAGATGCTACAGATGGATGTATCATAATAGCTTTAAACCACCAGAGGGAGCTCTAAAACAGACCGCGGGGAAATACTAGACCTGCCGGCAATGAGGGGGGGAAATGTATTTATTGTCTACAGATGGAGAGTTTAAGCAACATTAAAACTTAATAAAGAATTACAGAGTTGCTGAGGGAATTATAACATTAAAAAGTCTCCAGAAGATGAAATGCAGGTGCCTACAGGCATTAGGTTACTATTATATTTGGGTTTTTTTATTTTTTAAGAGAAAAAAAATACAGAAGAAATATTGATTCAATTAGTGAAGCCAAACAAGCCATGAGACTGTAAATGAGAGTAAATTTACCCAGTGATTCTCAGCCCCTCCATCTGCCAAAATATTCCTTTCAGTGGAGTCAGCCTTTTGCATGAGCTTTGAAGGATGATTCAAAAGATGCTATAAGTTTCCCTTACTCAGGAATCTGTCTTCTAGAAAGAAAAATACCATATGATATCACTTATATGTGGAATCTAAAAAAAATACAGAAATGAACTTAGAAAAAAAAAAGACAGAAACAGACTCACAGACATAGAAAACAAACTTATGGTTACTGAGGGGGAAAAGGGGTGGGAAGGGATAAATTGGGAGTTCGAGATTTGCAGATACTAACTACTATATATAAAATAAACAGCAATTTCTACTGCACAGCACAGGGAACTATATTCAGTATCTTGTAACCGATAATGAAAAAGAATGCAAAAAGGAATATATGTATGTCCATGTATGACTGAAACATTGTGCTGTACACCAGAAACTGACACAACATTGTAAACTGACTCTACTTCAGTTTTTAAAAATGGAAAGAAAAAGAGAGAGAACTCTCTCTTCTAATTAACGCCTGTATCTGAAGTTCTTAAGCCTCACATCCCACCTTGAGAGCTTCCGTTATGTCTTAACATCCTTAACGTCTTTAACCGAGTGAAGGCTGTACCTCAGCTTGGAGGCTAATATTGATACTTGGCAGAGTTAGCTTGAGCAGCTTTTATCTTTTGCTGCAAGTCATCAGATGACAGGAAGGCAAGGTCCTGGAGATTAACCTGAGGACGGTCTGTAGTTATGGGGGGGAGGCCAGGTGTGCACAGCTCTGCCTGTAGCCAGTGTGATATTGTATTAGGAAACCCGCCAGGAACACAGGCACCTGTGGGAAGAGGGCAGGATCAGCCACAAAGGAACAGCAGAGAGGCACGGAGAAGGGAGCAGGCTCCCCGCACACGTCTGTTGCTCAAGGCCGTCCTCCCGCAGCCCCGCAGACAGGCAGCCTAACCGTCAGAAAGTCCAGGAGGCCAGACGTCCGAGATCAAGTCTCGTGGACAGGTCTGATTCCCTCTGAGGCCTCTCTCCTGTGCTTCCCGTGGCTGCCTTCCCCGTGTTACGTGTCTGTGTCCAAGAGTCCTCATCCGTCCAGGACACTGGTCATGTTGGGTTAGGCCCACCCTGCGGACCTCATTTTCACTGAAGACCCGTCTCCAAATATGATCACGTTCTGAGGCGCTGAGGGTTAGAACTTCAGCATCTGAATTGGAAGGGATGCGATTCAGCCCCTAACCCTCCCCTCCTTTGCAGGGGTGCCCGAACTCCTTAAAGATTCGGCGGGGCAGCCGCGGGGTGGCTACGGGCCAGCAGAGAGGGCTGGAGTTTGAGAGTTACGCCCGTGTGAAGGTGCCAGCTTCGCCCCTCCTAGCGGTGTGACCGGGGGAAGTTACTCGGCCTCTTAGCCGTGGTTTCCCCGCGTGTAAAATAGAGCCAGAAGTGCCCCCCTTGCCAGGCGCTGCTGAAAAGTGGAAGGAGGTGATTAACGTGGAAGGGGGGCACAGCGCTTCTCAGGCGCGGACCGAGCCCTCCGAGGCTGACCCCCCCCCCGCCGCCCCCGCCAGCAAGCCCCGCGCGGCCCGCACCCCGGCTTTCTCGGGTGAGAGCGGCCTGAGCCGCGGAGATCCCAGGTGCTCCTGACAGGAAGGAAACCCCGAGCAGATAAAACGGGGAATCAGACGCCATGGGACGTTTTCAAGTGTGTACGTAAATAACCAGCGCGTTGCGCACCCACGGTCACCGTGACCGCACCGGCAGCATCACCGGGCGGCGAAGTCAGGCCCTAACCCGAGGCGCTTAGGCACGGGAGTCCCCGGCCTTCAGCGACCCGCCGCAGTCCCTGATCTGTGCTCGCGCCAGGCTCCCTCCTGCCCCAGGCTCCTCCCTCCCCTACAGGACAGCTGTCTGAGACCCGCAGCGTTTCCCCAGGGAAGGGCCCCCCACCGCACCCCCAGCCGCTCCCCTGGGAGTGTGTGAGTGTCACGTGCGCGCAGACGGTTCAAGCCAGGCAGCGTGGTCTCACCGGGCTGCGCGCTTGATCTTGGCGGCAGTGGCTGCGGTTGTAAAGAAATAATTCACTACATCCTTGACTATGTGATCGCTGCCTCTCCTGCTGAATGTGGGCTCCCTGCAAACAGGAGCCTCGTCCAACCCCAGAGTCCGGGGGAGCCGTGCTCACTAACCACACCCGAGGCAATGGCCAAGTGGATTTAAGGTGAACGTGGCTGTTCAGGACTCGGTCCTCCCCGTTCAGACTTTGAGGCTCTCATCTACAAATGTCAACGTTTATCTACTTCCATTTACTCCAAAACAACCCCTGCAAAACCCCACAGTCTGAACTATCCTTGTTACCTATGTGTTTTACATGTATCCACATATGTCATTTATGTAAGAACAGGTCTGATACATAAGGCAAAGGCTGAAACATCACCAACCGTACAAATGGTGTGACTACTTAGTCACTGACAAGAAAACCTTCTGGAAATTATTTCCATTCAAAGAACGTCATCTTCTAGCATCTGTTGGATGATGAAATCTGTGGATGAAAAAAATTTTCCTGAAACCGTACACTTTTGATGGTTTAATTTTCACAGTGGTAAGCTTGAGCAGCAGGGAGATAGAAATCTCTTTGTTCATTTTTCATGGGAAAAATCTATTTATGAGTAAAGAGACAAAGACCAAATTGCTGGAGACACCATCGCCACAAAACAGCGTTTTACTCTGGTTCCCAGCACCCAGCACCCAGTCTGTAGGTGGGATGTGTCCTCCACATTTATTTTTACCCAGGTGGCTCACACAGACCAGCAGGAGCCCAGTCGGCCCCAGATAACTGTTCACCCCTCTTCTGCACCTTTGGTGTGTTCATGAGTATCAACCAAAAACCGTAATGGAAGCAAAATGCAGGTAATTACATAATTCTCAACTGTTCAAGTATAACTCTACCAAAATTTAAAATCAAGAAACTGGAATTTGCAGTTACTAACTACTATATATAAAATAGGTAAACAACAAGGTCCTACTGTAGAGCACAGGGAACTGTATTCAATACCTTATAATAGCCAGTAATGAAAAAAAGAGTATGAAAAGGAATATATATATATATATATATATATACACATACACACACACACACACACACGTATAACTGAATCACTATGCTGTACCCTAGAAATTAACAGAACATTGTAAATCAACTATAATTCAATTTAAAAAAAAAAATCAAGAAACTGGGACCAGCATAAAAATAGGCAGTGGGACACCTGTGGCCCACGTGACCTAGAGTTATGTGCAGCTCACCTAAGGGAAGAGAGAAGGAGGGAAGGACTCAACACCTGGGTAACGTATTCATTCAACAAATGTCAGCTCTGCGCCTGCTAGACCTTGGGCTCTGTCCTGGGCGTGGCAGCAAAACTATGTCCCTACTGCCCAGACCACACACCACACTGGAGACGGGCAAGAGGGGTTCCAGAACAACCTCAGGCTGTCTCCTAGCTGCCACCCAGGACAGTCGAGTCACCCCAGCTGCCTCCTCTCCTGTGCTTGTGCTCCGGCTAACGCTCTACGTGAGGAAGGGCTCAGTGCCTGCGGCACAGAGAGCCAACCTCTGACAGCAGGTGTTTGCAGCCAAGTGAGAGCTCACCTGCAGGACCCCAAGCAAGGGAGTAGGAGGCAAGTCTCAGACCCTTTCCAACTTGGTCTTTCAGTCAGGGGTGTTGTTTAAAGGAGAACAAAGAAGCTGGGGTTCATCGTCATCTTGTGACATTTCCGGGACGTTTCTTAATGGTAGTGTCAGGGCTCCAGGGTGTCTCTTTGGCCAGGTGGTCCATGGCCTGGGGACCTGTGAGCTCACCTTGCCCCAGAGGAGCAACCTGAGTCGGTCTGTCAGTGATGAAACCTGCAACAGCAGTTCTCCTGCTTCAGAGATGGTGTTGACAGTGGTGGTTGCAGTCGGCTGACTCTGCTGACCCATGCTCAGTTAGCACAGGATTGAGGTCGGGGGGACAAGAAAGGGAATGAAGCTTTGGACAGAGAGATTAATCTTAAACTCAACAAAGGAACTTAGTTCTAGGGGACTTGATTTCAGTAGCTTGGAAGTTTTCTGCGGCTAGTAATATTTTCCCATCCTAATCACGATCATCTCCTTCCCCCCAGAACTAGCACACCATCCTGTGTTTTGTATCTTTACTGATAGCATCACCTGCTCCAGTATCTTCTGTACTGATTTTTGTCTCCTTTCTTCCTGGCCTCCATCTTTCCATGAGTTCTCTTTTTTTTTTTTTTTTTTTTGAATATAGGCTCAATCATTCACTTGACTCCTTTCCAATCCAAACCTGGGTCCGGGCTCTCCACAGTCAAGTGCCTCAAACCTAAATTCCTCCTCCCTCCTGCACAGCGCCCAACAGCTGGCACCCCGCCTCCTGCTCTCTGCATCCTAACCATCGCCAGCTCCCTCTTCCCCAGACAGGCCACATGAGCTCCTTTTAATCTCCCCGAGTTACCTTCCTCTCCCTCTCTGGTTGGAGACATCTGATTTGTCTTAAAGTCTAACTCCTTCTGGAACAACTTGGCAGAAGGAAATTGCTGCTTCTGCTGGGCGCCCACAGTCCTTTGTTCAGATGTCTGTGGTAGCACGTACAGTGCTGGTCTATTTAATTGTGTACATGTCGATTTGCTCTGCTAGATTATACATTTGTTGAAGACAAGCAACCATTTTAGTCTTTTCTCCATATTTTCATTGCCTGGCCTAGAGGTCAGCACAATGCCTGGTGCACAGTAAGTATTTTACAGTGATCCTTGAATTCAGTCGTGTTCTTCTGGACACTTGAGGTGGCCGGCTTGACCGACCTCTGGGGTATTTATGCTGGCACTCTCTTGTACACGGCTAAGGCTCATGCTCTCTAGGTTGCATGAAATTAAAATTATAGGTCCTTTTAGCAGATTTAAATGCAATAACACATGCATGGACACTTGTTTACATTGGGGTTCTCTGGTTGCAAGCCAAAAACTGGATGTTTAGACAAAACAAAAAGGAAGTTTTCTGGACAGATGCGAGAAGACAGAGAATCAGTGAGGGGGCTGGAGCAGTGGGGTTTTTAGGGGCCGGGGCCCAGGTAGCCCCAGGGACTAGCAAACAGGAGCAGCAGGAATCAAGTGCTTTTCCAGGTTTGTGCCTCTAGAATAAATCTCCAGCCGTCCTCAGTTTCTGTCACTCTACTCAAGATTTGGATTGCATGGAAGGAGCATCGAGTTTGGGTTATGTACCCAGCTGTTAGCTTGGTGAGGCGTAAACATCGGACCAACAAGAAGTTCCACCAGATTAAATTCGGTGGGAGATAAGATAGTCCTCAAAAGAAAATTAGTATTCTGTGGGAAAGAGGCAAGGGATGCTGGTTGCCAAAAAATCCCCACAAACACCTACATTTGTGTCCTAAAATTAACTGTAACTCAACACTATAACAATTGTTATGATGCAATCATTATGAAATTATATGGTTTTTCTTCTATAGCTTCTCATTCAGAGAGAATAGACCCCTAATCCAATAAAAAAAAAAAAAAAGAAAGAAAGCTTTTATATTTTTCCTAAACTGCTAAGTAATGAGACAGTTGATATGCTGTGACAGGCCTTAAGTGAATGAGTAGTAAAAAGAATGGCCAGTGGTACAGCAGCATTGGTAAGTTGTAGCATCATCGTCCATCTGGACCACCATCAAGCTGTTATCCTTGTTGCTGAACCGTGTGTAGCAACGGGCCGCTGCTACGTTCCAGTTCGCCAAGCTCCTGAGTGTAGCTAGTGGAGCCTGTGTGCTGAGGGAAGCACTGGTTCAGTTAACCAGCATTAAAATACTGTACCCCTAGAATCGTACTCATGGGAACATGATCATTTTCTCTGGAAACTATCTGAGACATTTTTCCTGTTGGTAGAGAGGGAAAAATTAAACTATATAAAATAAATTCCCATATGTTCTCCACATGTGAACCATCCGAACCATCCGGTTCGAGAGCTGGTGTTTGTTGCCATGGCCATGACCAGAACCCAGCTCGTCTGCAACGTGGCAGGTGAGAAACTGTATGGATGAAAAACACGTTTCCTCCGGTTATTTACGCCAATGGTATACTTCATAAAAACTCCAGGGATAAGCAATGTCTCTTAAACTTGAGGTTTTGTTTTAGCTGACATATTATCCTTGTTTCAAACAGTCGTTCAGGTGAGTTAGAAATTACAGTCTTTTCATGGTCTGTAATCCTGTTTATCACAAATTTTCTTAGTGGCTATTTTCTCTAGAATGGCCCCCAAACGCTTACCTCCTGGTGTCAATTTCCATTCATTCTTTTGTCTTTTCTTTTAATAAAGTACCATTTTCTTTTGTAGCAAAGGATCAAAATGTCTTTCATACTTCTGCACTTTTTATTATTTACAGGATAAGAAACTCTCCTTTATATTAAAGTAACTCATTTACAATTCAGTTTATCGCAACAACCAGAAATCTTAGCAGTCCTGTGGATAACTGGAAGTATTCTTAGAACCTTGATATTTTTAACCCTTCCTGAAATGACAGCTGTGTCAAATAAACAAGACATTTCTGGTGAACAATTTTTGCAAGTTTTCTCTCAGAAGGTGCCAGATTTTAGAACGTCCTGATGGCTTTGTTTGTTCAGTAGTTCTCAAACTTCCTCTCCCAAACCCATTACACTTAAAAATTATTGAGAATTTTTGTTTATGTGGGGTGGTATCTACTGATATGTGCCATGTTAGAAATTAATAGCAAGAAGTTTTAAAAATATTTTACATGACAATAATAAGCCCACTGCCTGGTAACATAAATAATAGAGTCCTCCCACTGCCATTCTCTCCGGTTCTCTTTTCCGTGGTCACATCTCCGTCTGACCACAGCTGGGAAAGGACCCGTATGAAAAGACTGGGCACACTCAGATCACCCAGAAATGAGAAATAGAATCTCTGTCCTGAGGGGCTGTTACTAGAGGACGGTAAACAGGAACGTAAACAAGTCATTATATTATCCTGTGATCTAAAAATAGACTCTGAGCAGGAAACTGTGAGGACGCTGGGGATTCAGTGTCTACTCTGTTTCACTTAGGGTGTGAGTAGGTAAAAACAGTCATTGTGGATGGTTCGAGGAGGAAGTGAAATTTGACCTGCATCATGAACGGGAAGTCGGAGGACAGGGAAATTACCGAGTCCAGACTGCCGTGCAAAGGCTGAGGTGTGTGGACAAGCGTGTTTATACTCCCAGTAAGAGCATCCCTTTCAGGCTTCTGAATCCTGGAGAAGTCAGAAGTGGGCAGTAGCCCAAAGCCATTGAAGCATATATTCAGGACCCAAAACTACCACTTTCCCCACCCACCCTCCCATTTCTCACCTATTTGCTTCTGCTATAGTTCGTAGGCCACACTTCTTAAGCTATTGCCTGACACAGGGCATTCATTCTGAGTCACAGGATCACGTCATCTGTAACCTTTTAAGGCGGGAAGCCCCATAAAAAAACCGGCAGGGCCCCCAAGCAGGGCCACCACTCCCCTGCCAGGACCATCTGGTTCCCGGGCCCAGAGGCTCTATCTCAGTTTTTGCCTCTGAAACGGCTTACTTACCCCTAAAATTCTATTGGTTCCCTGAGGTCACTTCTGATTGGTTATTTCCTTCACTCCTGATTGGTTATTTCTCTCACTCCTGATTGATCCATTCTCCTCACTCCTGATTGGTCTATTTCTACAAAGCTAATTCCTGGTTGGTCAACTTCTGTTATACTTTATTTGCATATGATGTTGCAAAGTGTAAAACTGGCAGCCTATAAAGGCCTGTGTAAACGTACAGACGGCGTCTCGAGCTTGGAGTGTTAACTTTTTCAGGCCTGCTGGCGCAATAAATGTGAGTTCTCCAACTCTCCAAGTGCTGCTTGGTTTCTCCTGCGGATCCAGGTTGCTGTAACACTGAGCTATAACACCCAGCTGTAACACATTTTTCTGCAACATTTCAACTAAAAGAAGAAATCTTGCATGCTGTTTTCTGGCCTTATTCCAGCCAAAGAAATTTCTCTCTTCTGAACTCAGAGCATCTATTGTAGTACTTCTCATATAGAGAGTTGTCATAATGTATCTCTTGGTAAATCTTACTATCTTACTCATCGTTTACCTGCTCATGGTTGTCTTGGCTATCTGACCTCATCACCATTTCCCATAGGAACATTGGGCTACTGTCTCCAACGTCCTTTTACATACACGTTCTGTGTGGGGCTTGGTCATATGGAATATACTCAACCCAAGTCATAGGGTATCCATCCACGTTTAGTCAATGCAAAAAATTGTATTGGGTGCCCACCTTATACATAACACTTTTTTTCTACATACTAGAGAGCTGAAATACACATTGACCTTGAAGCTTTTAAAAATCTAACTCTGCAGAACCCAGTCTAGTAAGACAATATTAGGTATGTGCCAGCATATATATATACAACTTAAAGTTTGTTATTCAAGAATCCCTCAAAGGTGAACAAACCCAGGTTCATTCTTAGGGTATATTAAGGAGGCAGAACCACAAGGAGGTTCACACACCTTGACCTTGTGGTTCTCACACCCCCTGGAACAGCTCGAACCAAAAAGTCAGAGCGTAACAGGTGTTGCCAAGGATGTGAAGGAACTGGAGCTCTTCTACACTGCCAGTAGAAATATAAAATGGTGAAGCCACTTTGGAAAAACAGACTGCAGTTTCTTGACCGGTGAAACAAAGTTATTATATGACTGCAATTCCACTCCTGGGTTATGTAGTCAACAGAAATGAGAACACATGTCTGAACAAAAACTTGTCCATGAGTGTTCATAATATTACTCACAATAGCCAGCTGGTGTGAACAGCTGGAACGTCCATCAACTGCTGAATGGATAACCAAAATGTGGTATGTCCCTAGAATGGAATATTACTTAGCTACAAAAAGGAGTGAAGTACTGAGATATGGATGAATCTTGAAAACAAGCTGAATTAAAGAAACCAGACATCAAAGGATGTATAATGTATGATTGCATTTATATGTAAAGTCCAGAATAGGGGTTGCAGGGTTTGCTGGGCTGACAATGAAGGGTATTGGTTGGGGTGGGGTGGTAACTAAAGACTTTGGGTTTCTTTTCGAGGTGGTGAAAATGTTCCTAAACCGTAGCGATAGTTGTACATATTTGTGAAGATATTAGAAACTACTGAATGATACATTTTAAGTGGGTGGATTGCTTGGCCTATCTCAATAAAGCTGTTAAGAAAAAGTCATGCGACTAATTATTTCAATTATCAACAGATGAAAGGCCCCAAATGTTGTTATTTCGAGCCGCTGTGGCCAACAGAGTGACAGGGTTCACGGGCGCGCTGGTTTTCTCGCGCAAACTGGTGAAACGGGGGCGCGCGGGGACAGAGCCCGGGCGGCCCCCGGGTCCCCGCGGGCGCCGGGCGGCTGCGCCTCGGGTGACCGCGCGCCCCTCCTCCGGCCTGAGTCACGGCGCCGCCGGAGTCCCCGCGCGCGGGAGAACGCGGCGCTGAGCGCGGCGGGACGCGGGGCCGGGTGCGGCGGCGGGCTCGCGGGACGCCAGGCCGCAGGCGCGCTCTCCTCTGGCCGGGCCCCCGGCGGCTGCCGGCCCGCCTCCGCCGCTCCCGCTCCCTCCTCGCCGGCGGCGGCGCCGCCGAGCCCGAGCCGGGCGCCCCGCCTCCCTCCATGGCGTTTATCCGGAAGAAGCCGCGGGAGCAGCAGCTGCAGCTCTACTCCAGGGAAAGGTGAGCGTCGGGCTCGGGGGCCCTCCGCGGCGGGGAGCACCGGCCCCGGGGGCAGAGGCCGGGCCAGGGGCCGGGCCGCCTGGATCCCGCGGCGGAGCCCAGAGCAGGCGGAGCCCGCCGGCCACGCGGGTCCGTCTCGGCGACCCGGCCCAGCTCTCCCGGAAGGGGCCGCGCGGGGACACCGTGGGGGTGGGAGTCGGGGTAAGCTAGCGAGGTTGACCCCCCGGGTCCCCGGCGCTGGGTCCGGGCACTCGGTCCCCTGCCGCATGGCTGTTCACTCGCCCGCACTGCGCGGGTCAGCGACCACCCCACCTGGGACTAGACTCTGATGCCTCCCATACCCCGGCTTTTTTGTAACTTAGCAGGACCCTGCGGGCCCTTGCTGGGACAGACAGCTCCCCCATATCTTCTGCCTTAGTCCCTCTCTGAAGTACCTAGTTGATTGCGTCTTTCCTGAGTTTTTCAGATGCTAAAACCACCACCAAATGGAAGAAATTAGCTATTTGATGATCATAAGCACGTGGCCCCCAGACCTTCTGGTGCCTAAGGATTGATCATCATCAAGGTGTCCACAGCTGATCACATACTCTGGGACCCCACCCCCTCCCTGGCCTTTAAAAAGGCTCAGCTGCAACCCTTCCGAGAGTTTGGAGTTTTGGCAACAGGAGCCATGCATTCTCCTTTCTCTGCCAGCAGTAAACCTTTCTCTGCTCCAAACTCCGCATTTGGGTATTGTTTGGCTTCTCTGTGCATTGGGCATGTGAACTTGCTGTTTGTTAACATTTTTACTGCCAACTTCAGACCTAAAGCAAATGTGTGTACAGCTCCCTGCCCTCCTTGGCTGGGAGAGAGCCTCAGAGAAAGGCCATATTCTGAGAAAAGCCGGGGGCCAGTCCCCCTGGACGTTTTCTGCCGAGCACTGGACCCTACTGTAAGTGTATTTGAAGGCTTTGGATTCCTAAGCGCTGAGGTGAACAGTCATTGTCACCGGCTTCCCGGTAAGGATTTGGGGTATGATTCAGAGTTTCTGATCCTCTGTCTCTAAGGGAAGTCCCTTATAAGAAAGCTCACTTTTGCTGTAAGCATACTTTCAATGCATTTCTAGTGACTGAAACAACTTGCTGGTCCTCTGGCCTGTGGTCCCAGGTGCCAAAAGGAACTGGGGAATGACTCAGGTTACACATATTATTTTGGTTGTGGGGGTCAGTTACCTCGGAGAGCTGCCAGCCTGTCCTGTTGTGTGATCAGTGGAGAGCAAAACCACAATGATACACGACATGCAGGTGTGGACCTTGAGGCTTGTGTTCTTGCAGATCTACGCTTGTCTTACAGGGGTTGACTGGACCCAGGTGCAAACACTCATACCTCTTCCTAATCTCTAATGGCCTCTCCCAGGATCCCCATAGTCTGAATTTTCATTTCCCGCTGTAGAGAAGAAGATAATATTTACCAAAAAAACATCTTGGATAGAGCTTCCAAGAACGATTTTGGTAGTGTGATGAGGTTTTATCCACAGAAAGGCTTGCTTATTGAATAATAACTGGACCCTAAGTAAAGTAACTCACACTTGTAGAGGCTGCTCTGACTTGTTTGTGATGCTTGTTTCATGTGGAGAGACCTTGAATAGCTTCTTTGTTCGGTGCCAACAGCATTAAGATGTGGTATTCTGTATTAAATAGATGAATGTTCAGATCGACACTGTAAGAATTGAAACACGTGAATGGCCATCCCGGTCTATGATCTAAGAGTCACTTGTAACAGTTCTGTGGCCTCTGATATACAGGGGAACCTGTTTTCTTCAGATCTGCGAGTTGTTTCCACGGCAGTAATTCGGGCTTGGTTTGGTTAGCTTGCACGGTTCTGCAGTGCCGCGCAGATCGTCAGGTCTGCACCTGCGCGTCTGTTTCCATTGATCAGACAGCGTGACCGGCCAGCAGCACTCGGAGATAGCTGTAGCTCTCACAGCCGAAATATTTATTCATCAGTCAGGAGGCAGCAACTGCTCCTGAGCGTCAGTAGTCTGAAAAAGTCAGCGCCGCATACGTTATTTTTATCCGACTCTCACTTTTTATCTGACTGCCCAGAGTCTTTAATGTTCTGCCCCACGGCTTTGCAAACTTGGGTTGACGGGCACACATACCAGGACGGTGTCCACAGAATAGCCATTTGAATGGCAGGAGTCTGTCTCACAATCAAGCAGTCTCTTTCTAAATCTTAGGTTTCTTTCTGAAAGACAAGAGTATTTTAAACCAGCTTTATTGTGCCCCAAACTTACCATTGCTGCACAGATTTTTTTTCCCCCTAGCTTATCTCTTTGTGGCAGTAAACACCGTTTAGCAAAATGATGGATAAAGGTCACTGACTCCAGCACACCCCAAAGAACTGTTACTTTCCTTGGAAATGTTTCAGAGGTCACCTGTGGAAAGCCTCACCTCTTCCGAGCTGTGAGTGCCTGGGTCCCTCTCGTGCTGCTTTAGAGATTTTAGATTTCTCCTGCTACCAAGTGATGACCCAGAAAGGAAACACTTGAAGTTAGCATTTATTTCTCTTAGTTGATGCTGATACGTTTAGAGTAAGAGATGTTTCTACGGAAAGAGAAGCGGAGAGACTGTTAGGAGATTCTTAGGTTGGTGACTTAGACCAAGACATGGAGAAAAGCGGATGGACTTTAGTTGCTTGTAGGAGGTTGAATTGACAGGTCTTGGTGTGGTGGACTGCATGCAGGACGTAACAGAGGAAGAAACCCAGCTCAAGCTGTCAGATAAAATACAGGATGCCCAGTTGAACTTGAATTTCAGACGAACCAATGAGTAATCTTTTAGTGTAAGTACGTCCCATGCAATATTTGGTACATACTTATACTAAAAATTTTTTGTAGTTTTATTTGAAATTCACATTAACCAGTCGTCCTGTATTTTTACTTGCTAACCATGGCAGCCCTACTCTCAGGGTTCTGGTTTGAACAGCTCTAAGTGGTGCCATTTATTGGTGATGCTATAAAGAAATGCTTTGGTGATTTTCAGTATTAGAAAACACAGAGATACTTGGCCATTCAAACTAAGTACACCAGTATCCTGGGTAAGATTTAGATGGAAGAAGCCGTATTGATCTTAATGGTGTTCTAAAACGTCCTCTGCAGGTGTTATAGTGAAGATAAGTGCAAACAAATTTAAAACAGACCTTCCTCTGAAATTGCTGGGATTGGCAAGTGTGTACTGTGGGTTAGCCCGGGGCGGGGAGGGGGGAGGGTTCTACAGACTGCTGCTGTTCGAGGTGTTTCTGTTCTGAGATGCAGGAGTAAGCTAATTGTTAAACACGCTATATCTTCACAGCTGGAAGTGCTGTGGCGGGACTTCAGCTACTGTCCTCTTGGGTGATAGAGATTTAGACAGCCAAGGTCCGTCCCTCCTGGGAGAGAGTCCAGGTTTCTCCCTACAGTGTCATGGAACAAATTATTTAGCTGTGGCTTGTAAGCTGTCATCCCAGGATAACACATTGTGATGATGAATTGTGTACTGGGCTCACATGTTACATTAATGGTTTTAGAGGCTTTTCTTAGATGTCAGCTTTGCTTCCAGCATTCCATGTGTGTATAATTCTCTTGTTTTATGTTGATGTTAACATGTCTTGGCTGATACTAAATCTCTTCTACTTCGTATGTTTATTTTGTCTATCGGTTCTATATTTGTTATACTAAAAATAATTGCTGAGGGGGCAGATTGATGTGTTATGCCCTAGTTTGATCCTTCATTTTTAAGACTGATCATCCTATGCTTTTACAATCTCTGTGGGATATGCCAGGGGTTGAAAATACACTGCAGAACCAGCACTCAGTTAGTCAGGAAAGCTGATGGATTGAGAGAAATCTACACAAGTAGGGTTATTATTCTTACACAACAACAACATAGAACAATGGGAGAGGAAATAAATGTTGCAAGTATTTTGATTAACTGAGAATTTACACTGGCTTTACCCAAAGTACACCACTAGACTGTAATTTTATTCTTATTGCTGTCTCAAATTTAACTTCTTTCAAAACAGCTACCATTTAAGAAGACCCAAGAATCTACCCCTACATGGACTTTGGGTGTGTTTGCTAGATGGTTTTTCTAAATGTGACGTAAAATGGGAATGGCCGTTTAATGAATTCATTGCTTGGTTTTTCCTCAATGCCGTTATGATTTCATCTTTTGCCCACCAGATATTTAACATCTCCAGCTGATAGATTTTGAAAATTATCTTTTGGTTTTTAAATTTTTTAACTTGCGTTCAGTGAATAAGGTCTGGATAATACTAACGCTTTGAAATTTTGTATTACAACTTAGTATGTAGTCGTTTTCACAAATGTTTGATGTGAGTTTGAAGAATGTTAATTTTAGTTGTACCAAAATATTGAGTTATAAATTTGGTTACACCAAAATATATATCTCTATTATATCAAGCTTGTTAATTGTATTTAGATCTTTTATTTCCTGAATGAATTTTTTCTGGTTGACTTCTCAGTTACTGAGAGATGCTTCATAATGCTAACTTCATCTTGTATTTCTATCAATCTCCATTATAAATATTTCCAAGATATGTTATTAAGTCTGTTTAAGCTTAGAGTTGATGTCTTCTTGGTGAATTGAATCTTCTAGCAACGTATGATGATCTTCTTCTAGTAATTTCTTTTTCTATTTTGTCCGATATTAATACAACTATTCGGTTTTCTTTGGTTTGCATTAATTATGTAAAATGTTTTATTCTTTTACATCCAACTATTCTGTCCTCAGATTTTAGGCATATTTCTTACAAAGTCCAATTATAAGCTATTTATAATAATTTGTTCTGGAATTTCCTGTCATAACAAATTTGTCCATTTACATTTATTAATATTTCAGATATGTTTGGAATCACTTTTACTTTTTCATTTTGTTTTTTAGTCTTATTTTTCATTTGTTTGGATTAACTAAGTTTCCCTTGTTCCCTTTAATTTTTCCTGAAGGGTTTGGAAGTTATGTATTCTGTTTCTGTTTTTCCAGGGCTTGCCCTTGAAATTTAAACATTTATATTTAACTTAAGGTCTGAAGCTAATCGTTCTGTTTACCCTCCTTCCCAACAACATAGGACCTGGGAGCACTTCAGTTATCCGCACAAACACAGAGCCAAAAGCGAAGCTCTCAGTGACACATCCATAGGCGACTCCAGAAACACCTGTTTACAGGGAGTTAAAGGGTTCTGTCAGTGATGAGTGGTGACGGCCTGCAAACCGGAGTGTTCAGTGCTGGTTTTCCCTGTCAGGTCACATCAACAACTGCTCTGAGGTGCAGCTGCTAGTTATAAATGTGCTTAAAATTAGCAGACCTATGGAAAAAATCCTAAATTATAGTACGTTATTGTCCAGTATTTTCAATCTGTATTTTAAACCTGCAGATTAGACGTGATCGTTGGCTGGTGAACGCTTGTATAGCGTCACACGCGTATTTACTGTCATCTTAGTGCGGCGTTCCTTCCTGCGTATAATATCTTCCCTGTGGAATGATTTTCTCTTTCTTGAAGAAGCTTTTGGAAGCTCCCCTGATGAGGATCTGATGACAGTAAGCTATGTTTCTGTCGGTCTGAGCGTGTCCCTTAGTTGCCTTGGTTTTGAAAATCAGTTTTGCTGGATGTGCGATTCTCTCAGTGTTTTGAGAATGGGGCTTCAGTCCCCAGGAGAAGCTGCCTCCCCCGGGCTGATGGGGCGGGGACCACGCAGCTAGGCTGTGAGAGCGCCGCTGCGTCTGTGCCTGTGAGTTGGCCCGGCCCCTCCCCTGGTTTTCCTGGGGCCCGTCTGAGCCTTGCCTTTGAGCGATGGGGCGGGATAGGGGCAGGGCTGATTGTGTGTGTGTCCTGGGAGGGACCGGCCAGCACCTTCTCCGGCATGGTTAAGGCAGTGGGGTCCAGTCCTTGTTGAAGGACTGTTGGCCTTTAACGCGAGACCAGAGCAGGTTTCCACGGAACTTTGTGGGAAGCCGCCTTCTATTCTGGGCCCCAGCCTGCAGCAAGCCCCTCCCCGGGAGTTGGGTTTCTAGATCAGCCAGATGATATATAAACCACAGGACGAGGAGGTTGTCACCAGTCTCCAGCATGAATTCACTGTGAAGTCATCTCATGCGAATTTAATCTCTTCCGACAGAGTTCTCACTGGTTGGTCAGGAAGATGCAGTAGGTTTAGTTCAACTGAACTTTGGCAGAGAATCGGTTCACTTTTGTGATATCTTGAGAGCAGAGTTGAGAAAGGAGAAATCGATGTTGGTATAGGTGGGTAGAATAAGATATTTTTGAATGACTATTCAGAGGTCACTGTCAAATGTATTAAAAGGGGCACGTTTCCAACAGTGGGTCACAGGACTGTGTTCTTGCTCTTGTCTCGTCAACATTTTCTTAATTTCCTCCTTGAGCATCCAGATTTTCCAGCACCATTTGTTGAATAGACTGTCCTTTCCCCATTGTGTGTCTTTGGAACTCTTGTAGAAGATCATCAGACTGTGGATATGAGAGTTTATTTCTGGTATCTCCATTCTGTTCTCAGGTCTACATGTCTGTCTTTGTGCTGGTACCACACTGTTTTAATTACTGGTAGCTTTGTAGTATCTTTTGAAATAAGGAACTGTGGGGTTTTCAGCTTTGTTTTTCTTTCTTGATTGTTTTGGCTATTTGATTCTGTATGAATTTTAGGATTTTTTTTTCCTGTTTCTACAATAAATGCCACTGAGATTTTGATAGGGGTTGCATGAATCTGTAGATTGCTTCGGGTGGTATGGCCATTTTAATAGTATTAAAGATAGGATTATTTTTAATAATTATTTGAAAAGCTGATTGTCTGTGAAGGCTCCTTGTGCTTCATAGTAATAAAATTGTGTCGTTGCCTTATTGACGAACACTTATTTTTACCCTCTCTCTAAGAGGAGGGCTGGGGAGACCAAGGAGGAAGATGGGTTGCATAGCTCCAGTCCGAGCAAAGGTGTTCAACTCCTTAAGCTACAAGCTGAAAGTACGGGGCAAAGTACTTAGTATCTCTCCGGTCTATACCGTCTTGGAAATTATTTGATGCATCTGAGGAGTGTTCCTAGCAATCCTAACTCTTGTAATTGTATTCAGAGAAGTGCTTTTTGTTTTGTTTTGTTTTTTAAATGGGGGCATTGGGGGTTGACCCTGGACCTTGTGCGTGCCAAGCACACATGCTACCATTGAGCTGTTACCCTCCCCCAGGGTAAGTATTACTAGTGAGCATAGTGAGCATTTTGCATTGAGCTCTGGCAGTTCAGCCTATGATTAATTGTTGTTCATGGACTTTAAAAGGTAGAACAGGCCAATAAAAGTTATCTAATAGGATGGTAAAGCTGGTTCCTGCTGTCATTATTTTTAACTTATGAGTTATTTTTCTTTGTTCGGTTTTTTTTTTTAAGTGAGTTATGTCTTATTTCATGGATTTACTGTCTTCTTTGTAAGGATGTTATTTATAGTCTTTTGACCTTTTCTTCTGTTCCATGCATTGTCGCCAGTCCTCCGAGTTGAGTGTTTCTGCTTGTTTGCTCCAGTTCTTTCGTGTTAGAGGCTGGGGACCTTGGGTTGTCTGTTCATATTTAAGCGTGAAGCGTGTAATTCCGTGTCACCTTTTCTGTCAGGCTTCACCTTGGGACGATGTTACAGGAAGTTCTTTCAAACGCTAGTATCTACAGGCTTTTTCTCCAGGGCTGTTCAGTTTCTTTTTTTCCAAAAGTAACCCATCACACTGCTGCTCAGTGTGTTATATGTCTTCCTACTTTTTGCTTCATCATTTTCTTTTCATGCTCTCCACTGGGCTTGTCCAGTTTGGAGCCTCATGTTTCATTTTTGTGTTGAAAAACCACGCATAGGGAGAACCATGGGGAGGAATCTGGACATCTGTCCTCGTTTGGACTTTCAACCACCCCCCAGGTTTCCCCCCCGCCCCCTTGGTACCTGATGCCTGCAGTTGTGGAACTTTCTGGAAGTCCTGTGACTCGCGTTGGCTTTCTCCTGACTGGTACCTACCCTGGAGGCGTCTGCTGTCCTGGTGTCTGGGCACTGCCGACTCCTCCCGTCTGCCTTCCCTTTCTCGCACGTTTATCCGTCTCTCTCACCTGCTTTTACGTCTCTCTGGTTTTCTTTAGTCTGTCGGTTTTGCTATTTAAAAAAATTTTGTTCGTGTTTTAGTGTTGTTTCCAGGGGGAGCAGAAATAAGCATATGTTTGTTCTGCCGTGTTTCATCGGGACGTCTTCCTCTGCTACTTCAAGACCCACCTCCAAGGCCACTCTTCTCATGATAACTTTTCCCCGTCGCCCCTCCAGGTGCTGTCGTTTCCTGACCCTAATCATGAAACACACACGACACTCGTTTTCAGTTCTTTGCCGTGTGTTTGTTTCTGTGGCCACACAGCCAAGTTAATATGTTTTCTCTCACTTTATTTTGTTTTCAAAAGTTGAAAGCACTTAAAACCTTAAAAAGAACTATTTTGCAGTCCCATTCGGTTCAGCTTACTTATTTTATGTAGTAAACACCCACTACATACAAAGCATTAGAGTGATTATGACAGGGGAATGTCTAAGGACCTGCCTCTCAGAGGCATGGGGTCTGGTGAGAGCGGCAGCGCGAGCTCACCCAGCACGGGGCAGGGTGCTGGAGTGGGCTGCATGGCGGGAAAGGGGCTGTGGGGAAGCCTCATGTGTCATCAGGGGAAACGAAGGATGGAAATTCCTTAAGTAGGAAGCGTCGAGCTTTGTTCAGGCAAGAGTAAGTTTTAGTTCATGAAACTTGGAGTTTCTGTAAAGGAATAATTAATCCACTTGGTAAACAGTTCTATTGATTTATTTTTGGCAGAGCAGGGCAGGTCTGTGGACAGAGAGGAGTGCCTGGCATGTAACACACATGTAATAAATACTTGTTGATTCCGTGGATGGGAAAGCACTTTAGGGACATGTGTGTGCAATATTCTGCTTTTTCATACTTTAAAAAAAATAAACACGAGGTTTTGTTCTGTTGTTTCCAACTTTAGATTTTCCTTGCTCCTGCTTAACTTGGAGGAGTACTACTTTGAACAGCATACAGCTAACCACATTCAGCACAAGGGCAATCGGAATGAAAGGTAAGGAAGATTTTTGTATTTCTGTGGACTTGATGACTCTTCCGTTGTCTGACATTTTAAAACTCAGATGTGTGATCGTATAGACTCCCCCCCTTTTATATTGGGAAAGTCATGAGAAGAAAGGGATTTTTACGTTGCTGTCATAACTTCAGATGTTTTTCAAAGCTGCGTGTGTACTAACGTGTCTAAGGTTGTAAGTGTCGGTGTCTTAAATCAGCAGGATAGGGCTCTGATTCATTCCATGCCTTTTTTCTTGCATCCCTTTTGTACTTAACTCTCAATTATTTGGCTTATGGTTTTATAAAGGGATGATCATAAAACACCAGCGTGGTATAAAAATGAGCACTTTCTAATGAGTAATTTGGTGTGAACTAGAAGTGCACGGGCGCTGCCTCTGAAGGGTTCTTAGCAAAAAATCAAACTAGAGTCTGGTCAGGTCTTTTCATCTTACTGAAGGAGATGGGACAGAAGAAAACCACAGAGATGCATTTTGCAAAGTTCATAATGTGCGAAAATGAAAATTTTTAGGTGAAGAGATGTGAGACATATCAACTAAATATAATATGGACTTCCGGCTTTGATTTGAAAAACACACTATAAAAACACTTACGAAATGGAAAAATTTGAACCCTGGCTATTTATTGATGACACTAAGGAATTACTCATTTTCGGGGGGGTGTGATAATGACAGGTCATCTATTAAAAGTGTTTATCTTTATAGAGATTCATGTCAGAGTGTGTATAGATGAAGTGTAGGATGTCTGGGACTTCCTCTGGAACCTGGCAGGGTTCTGGCGTGTGATGCACAAAACAAGGATGACCACATGCTAGTAACTACAGAGATGAGGTGATTGATAACTTGGGGGTTTTCTGTTCTGTTTGTATTTGTTTAGCAGTTTCCATATAAGTACTTTATTATTATGAGGTCATTTGGGGTGTTAGAAAAGTAGGTGCGGTGAACAGCATGGGAAAAAATGACCTCAAATCAACAATTTGAAAGATCCTTTGAGGAGGAGGAACTTCAGACTTAAATCATGACCTTGGGCACCGCAAGCCCTCTCGTGCGTTCAGCGCGTGTAGACGTGTACCGAGGGAGCCTCTCTCAGATCGTGTGGGGACTTCATCCTGCGGGCTAGGAAGCCCTTGGCGTATTTGTGAGCAAGGAGGGATGTGTGATTTCTTTGGGAGAAGAAGATTTGACTGGGGGAGGGCACACAGAAGCAGGGAGAGCAGGTAGGTGCTTCCAGAGGATAAATAAAGTAACTGCTTCAGTTAAGAGAACTCCGGGATGGGCAGGGAAAGGACAGTTCCCAAGGCCACCGGGGAATGACTAGAGGAAAAGCTCAAATGTCGCCCAAGTGATTGTAGAAAACATAAGCTCCTTGGAGTTGTGCTTGTAGACAGAAGGTACTCTTGGAAACTAATCTTCAGGTGATTTTTTTTTTTTTAAGTAAGGTAATGTTCCAGCATTTCTTAACCTGTGTTCTGATTACATGGTAATGTTTAATTACATGATTACATGATTGCCTTGGTTTGGTCATTCATAAAAGTCATCCAGTCGATAAAAGACAACAAAATGCGTAGATTTTTATTAGCTTCCGGCAAGTGGCGCACGTCAGCCTTGAACGTGCCCAGGCAGGTTCCTTCCCCAGAATTTACTGGAGCCGGATGAATGTCCCAAGAAAGGAGGAAAATGGTGACGTGGGTAACTGATCTGCTTGATATTACAGTAGGAGGCAGGTGGTAGTTAACATTGCTCCTTGTCACAGGACCAGTTTTTTCCTGAATTCCTACGTACCCCAGAGTTACCATTCAAAACATTTTATGGGCTAAATTCAAACTGTTGTTTTTCCATGATTATAAATAAGAAAAAAAAATCCCTTATGTAATCAATATTAGATATTCAGTATTGCCTTCTGGATAGATCTTTAAGATGTAGGAAATTAGAAGTCAAAAAGAATTTTGCGGGGACAGGATGGAATCAGTGTTTCTGAAGGATTAGAAACCTGTTCCCGCCTCAGCAGCTGTGGGGACCACAGGAAGTAGGATGCCCAGGTCCGCGCTCTCCCCGTGGAACCGTGTCACGGTGGGTGCAGAGTCTTTAACCTTTGAGGACTTGGAGCTGAAGACTGTTTTGCTTTATTTTCCAGCTTTTCATATCCTGCTCTTTAATTAAAACCTTGTTATTTTCTGTCGTTTGATGCTTGAGTTGTCTACTTTCTAGTCCAAGTGCTTTGTGATTTTTCTTGTGACTTTCCTTACGTCCATTTAATAACAACCCTTTGTACTTGCGTCTCTAGGAAGATCAGAGGCTCCTTAAAAATATGTTCGAAATCAGTTATTTTTGAACCAGATGCCATATCCCAGCCCATCATTAAGGTAAATGCATGTTAAATCTTGAACGTATTCCTAATTTTTTATGTATTTTACCTTGGCTAATTTTTACATTTCTCTTTCAATTTTACCCAGATTCCTTTGAGAGATTGTATAAAAATAGGAAAGCATGGAGAAAACGGAGCCAGTAGACACTTTGCAAAGTATGTCATTGTCACAGCTGTTTAATTTTACTTCCACCAAACAATTATATGTACTTACTGACTCTTGTCTGCATTTCAGGGCAGTACCCGGAGGGATTTCACTCATTTTCAGTCAGGTAAGGTACACCTAAGTAAATATTTTTTTCTAACCTGAATGAACATTTAAATGAATAAATACATAAATACATACATATATGCACACACTTTTTTTTTATAGCATGATGAAATCTGTAGAAATCTTCAAATGAAGGCTACTGGAATAGAAGTTTAAATGGTTGTAAAACTTAGGCATTGAGAAACATATCTTGTAAGAGATGTGGCCCCTAATGAGACCCTTCGTGTTTGCTGAGTGTGTGGGACTTGCAGGCTGTGGCTTCATCCTCAGGGGTCCTGGCCGTGTCTGAGGGTAGAGACGACGGGACTGCAGGTCCTCCTGCGGCCTCCCGGCCGTTAGACAGTGGAGCAGCATGGACGCAGAGCTCAGGTTGACGCCTGAGGACCACGAGGCAACGACTCGAGATGCACAGCCTTGTGTAATTACAGTGCTTAGGGTCATGACCTTTTATCCAGTCGACTTTATTCAGCATGGAGTTATGCATCCAGTACCGTGCTTTATTGGCAGCACACAGATAAATTAAAACATGTTTTTTCCTGTCACATACAGTTGACCCTTGAACAAAGCAGGGGTGTGAGGCACTGACCACCCCCACCAACAGTTGAAAATTCAGGTGTAACTTTTGACTCCCCCCAAACTTAACTACTCATAGCCTCCTGTAGCCTGACCGACAACATAAACGGTTGATTAACACATATTTTGTATGTTATATGTAGTATATACTGTAGTCTTAACAGTCAAATAAGCTAGAGAAAAGGAAATGTCATTTAAAAAATAATAAGGAAGAGAAGATGCATTTGCGCTGCTGTCTTGCCTTCATCCACGCCGTAAGGTGACGTCATCTATTTACAAGATGAATCGTGTCTGTCGGGACCCACGTCAGTATTGCCTCAGGTGACAGAGCACGGCGGGTGTCAGATCACCAGCACTAGACAAGAACGAGAAGGTCATTTATTTACAAGTGTAACTATTCATGCATCGACAAGAAGCAGTGGTAGGATCGCTTTGTCGAAGCCTCATGTGATCCATACGATCGCTTCCCGGCAGCCCAGCCCGGACGCCGTGGGGTGAATCATTAACACGTTGTTACGGCCAGCAGCCCCAGATCAGATTCATAGTACAGTCTTGGAAACATGGTGACTTTTTTTTTTTTTTAATAACCTGTGTTGACAGGATGACACGTAGCTCCTCCCAGTACGAGGGAGCAGGGCATGCTGCAAAGGAATGTCATGCTTTGAAAGTTTTCTTGCTGTTTTATAGTTTTGCTAACCCCTTATTAATTGTGTATTAAATGTCGCTCACCTTACGCCTGTGTGATGACAGCCTGTCCACGTCAGTACAAGTCTCCCGCACGGCGTCTGCACGGTGACTTTAGGCAGTGGTGGTGCCGACACAGAATGTCTCGTCCAGTCCTCGCCGGGCAGTCCTTAGATTTTCACATAGACACAACAGCAGGCTCACTGCACAGCGTGATGTTTACTGCTCGTTCAGTGGAAGTGGGTTGTCATGAGGGTCTTCATCCTCGTGGTCTTCATGTTGAGCGGGCGGGGATCTGGCCTAAGGGGGTGGGAGGTGGAGGAGGGAGGGGAGGGGCAGGCACGTTCCACGTCACTTTACCGAAAGATAATCGTCATTCTGACTCATTTGCTGCTTTATGTCTCTGAGAAGGTTGCTGTACGGTATCCCTCTTTCCACCGCCTGCTTCCGCTTCGGGTCCGTGTGGGAAAGGAGGTCACAAGCAGTCCTGACTGACGGGGGCCCTCCTGCCGGGTTGTTTGGTGTCAGCTTGTCCCCTGGCCCTGCTGCTTCCACGTCTTCCGCGTCCTTCCTCCGACAGGAGGCGGGAAGCGCGCATCTGCACCCAGCTGCCTTCTGTCCGTGCCTGCGGTGCGCCGTCTGTTGGCTCCTGAATTTCCCCAAGACCCATCCCTTGCAGCCTTTCACCACCACCGCCAACTTTTTTTTTTTTTTTTTTTTTTTGCCATCTCCAGTAATCTCTTTGATCACGTCCTAGGTTGGCTCTGGTCTAAATCCTGTGGCGTCACGCACAGCGTCTGGACACAGTTTTCTGCCGCAGGAACGCGTTGTTTTCGGGCTTGACAGCTTTCACAGCTTTTTCTGTAACCACCGCGGCACCTTCAATGGTGTCATCTTTCCAGACTTTCATGATGTTCTGCTGGGTTCTCTTCCACAGTGTTGACAATCCTCTCCATCGAGCACCACATGTAATGAGCCTTAAGGGTCCTTATGACCCCCGATCTAGAGGCTGAATTAGAGACGCTGTGTCTGGGGACCAGCAGACCACTCTGATGCCTTCGGTACCGGACTCATGGGGCTCCGGGTGGCCAGGGGCATTATCTGGTATCAGAGGAACTTTAAAAGGCAGTCTCTTTGTGGCAAGATACTTCCTGACTTCAGGGACAGAGCATCAATGGAACCAATTCAGAAAAAGGGTTTTTGCTGTTCAGGCCTCTTGTGCAACCAAAGGCCAGCAGCTGGGGCTCTCTTTTCCCCTCCAGGGCTGGCGGATAGCAGCTTTGTAGGTGAAGGTGGTCCTGATCAGAAACCCAGCTGCATTGTACAAAGCAGTAGAGTTAGCCTGTCCCTTCCTGCCTTCAGTGCTGGTGCTCACTTCTGTCCCTTACTAGTAAATGTCCTTTTTGACATTTTTTTCCGCCAGAAGGGGGCACTTCAGTCTGCATTAAAACCAGTTCAGGCAGATCTCCTGTCTCCTCCATGATTTTCTTTATGGCATCTGGAGACTCACCTGCTGCTTCTGGGTCGGGAGAAGCTGCTTCTCCTGTTCGCATGATATTTTTAAAGCCGAACCTCTTTTCTAAAATTAACACACCATCCTTTGCTGGCATGACACTCTCCAGCTTTAGATCCTCACCTTCCTTTTGCGTTAAGTTGTCGTCTGATGACTTCGCTTTTTCTCAGATCATCTTCGTCTACAGGCACGCCTTTCTTACAGCCATCCTGTACCCACATAAAAGCTGCATTTTCAATGCGAGGTAAAAATACATTTCACAAAAAGTGCCAGGTGCTCATGCCTGCTGGGTCGCGGCAGCAACGGCTTCATGAATTTCCTCGTCTTTTTTCACAATGGTCCTTACGCTGGATTCCTTTATCCTGAAGTGGCAGCAGCCGCGGCTGCAGATCTCAGTCTGTAGCACGTATCAAGGAATTCAGATTTTTCTCTTCATGTCGTGACTTCTCTCTGCTCCTTGGAATCACGTCATGCGTCACTAGGGGCCCTTCTTGTGGGTCCCGTGATGTTAGTCAGGGTTTACAGAATTGCACTAAAAATGGTGAAAAATACACGAGATGCGGGAGGGGTGACTTTTTACTGCCATATGCAGTTTACCATGGAGACCGCTGCTCACGCGGAGGCGAGTGGCATCACGCGGGCTTTTGAACAGTTAGGACCCTTGACCTCAGCGCCGTCGCCCGGGAGGGGGCTGTGAGATGGTGGCAGTGGCCCCGCGTGTGCTCCAGTGGAGCTCCGTGGCTGAGACTTACTCCTGCGCCTTTATTTACGTTTCTCTTGGCTCCGATCAGCGCCGTGTGCGGTTTGTGAGCGAGGGCATAAGCTTTGTTAAGTTTTAACTTTTTATAATAGATTTGTGTTTACTTTATGGTTCTGAGGGGTAAGATAGACTAGTATCTACATATATTTGTGCATTCACCACATACCTTTTTCTTAATTTTTTCAATATTTCTAGGCTATGCTGTTCATCTTTTTTCAAATTGTCCCAGATCTCCTCAGAGTTTCCAATATATTTATTGAAAGTAGTCCACATACAGGTGGGTCTGCACAGTGCAGACCCGGGTTGTTCAAGGGTCAACTGCACTTAATTCGCTTATGGATCGTTTAAAAGTTGTAAATGGAGTTGAGATCTTTACCACTTTCTCTTCGCCGTGGGTGTCGCCCTCTTCACCTTGAAAATGAAGGGGGCAGGAGGTCAGTGCTGCCTCCACTCTCTGCAGAGGCCCAGCTCCTGGAGTTGTTCAAAAAAAAAAAAAAATCACTCTATGATCAAGTTAACGTAAGAAAAGCTGTGGGAAACAAAGATTTATTTACCTCAGGACTTGACCCAAAGCATTGCGTCTCAAGAGGTGAATGAATGGCTGGGAACAGGGAGCCTCCCTGTGGGTTTTGGCTCAGTCAGCCGTCTTGTTCATGGAACTTTTTAATGCATATTGAAAATTATTTCCGCAAGCTGGGTGATAGCAGATTGGGTGGCTTTCTAGGACTGCCATCCACGAGTCTGTTAATTTTAAGGAGAACGTTTCAGAGGCTGTGCTTGACTTCATGTTGTTGTATCTGGCATAGATGGAAGCAGTTACGGTCATCCATTATTTTGGGGAGGGAACACCATTATTGATAATTCCGGTCCACACCTGTGTTCTCATTATTTCTGTAGTATCCTTCTACACCGTGGCTTTATTCTAGAAAGTCCCATGTCTTAAAAAGAGTAGGTACTTTTTCCATTGGAAAAGTACGGTTTCCATTATAAAAATGTACATTTTAGTAAAATTTCAATAAACTTAGAACAAAGCCCCAGATCCTTCCACCTGCTTGCAATAGTTTGTATAAGGGGTCTCGTCTCAAAGAGACTCAAAGTCAGCTTAACCTCAAGGGGTGCCTAGACACAGGCTAGTCTTTCCGGTATCATTTGAAGCGTCCTGGGTTCAGCACACAGTCAAGGAGACACAGCCTTTGTGATTTTTGGTTACTTGCCAGGTCGCAGTGTTTCAGGAAAACTTTATGGTTCTTTAGGCTTTGGAGAGTCTTGCTTCCAAATGTTCTTTTGCTGGTAGAATAGAGAGAAGGGTGGGGAAGAACAGTATCTGAAGCTCCCCCTTCTCCATGGTCTTGACCTTTCAGTGGGGGCAGCAGGCAGCACGCAGACATCTGTAATGTCAGGTGGCGATAAAGGCTGTGAAGAACGGGAAAGCAGGACAGAAGGAGAGGACGTGAACTGGAATCCGTGCGCTGCTTGAGCTGAGCGTGGGCGATGCGTCTCGTCTCGGGGAAGGCAGCACTTGGAGGCGGGAGGGAGCGGGCTGCGCGGTGCAGGTGCGCATGGGGGTCCGGGTGCGGAGCGAGGCCGAGCTGCGTGTCCTCGGCAGATGCGGGCGCAGGTGCGTGCGCCCGGGGCGGGGGCGGGGGGGGAGTAAAGGAGACGCCGGAAGGGAGGTGAGAGCGGCGGGGGGACCTCGTAGTGGGGGCCTCTCGGGCCACGGGAAGGAGGTAGAGTAAAGCACAAAAGAGCTCTCCTGCGGGAGAGAGGGGCATGTGTGATTTGTGTGTGTGTCTCCCCGGCGGCTGCAGACACTGTGCTGTCGGGGGGCAGCGGTGGAAGCACCGAGAGCGTTGGAGGGGGTGGAAAATCCAGGCGGTGTTGCCCAGGGTGGCAGCCGGGGAGGGTGAGAGGTCGTCAGTGTCCAGATGTGTCCTGAAGGAAAGCCTGGCAGAGGTGCTGATGGGTCACTTGTCAGGCCCAGTGGCAGACGGCTGGGGGTGGGTCCAGCGAGGTGGACAGCAGTGCCTCCTATTGAAGTCAGTCTGGGGAGGAGCAGCTTTGTTCAGAATGTGAGTGCCTGGAGGAGGGGTCCCGTCAGACTTTGGAGGCCTTCCACTGGGTTTCAGGGAGGGGGCTGAGGCTAGGACCCTCTGCTGGGCAGTCATCAGGCTCCAGGTCCTTGGGAAGCCCTGGGGTGGCTGCGGTTTCCCGGGACAGTGTGGGCAGGGAGGTCTGAGGACTGAGACCCTGCCACCCTCTAACATTGGAGGTTGAGGGGAGAGCAAGGTCCCCCAGAAGACGGAAGAAGGTGGGGAGAGCTGGGAGCAGGGGCTGGGAAGCCCACTGGGAAACTTCCCCGGGAAGAGCCGTCAGCTCTGTTGCATGATCTGAGGACAGGATCGGGGAAGTCCTGACAGCTGGCCGTTGGATTTGGTGCCTCAACGATCTTGTGCGTCTGTGCAGACCTGGCCAGGGGTGGCTGCGGTGACAGGGAAGGAAGGAAAATTGGTCCTGGGCCCAAGAGAAAGTGCAGTTAGCTCTTGCAGAGAGTTTTGCCACAAAAAGGAACAGAGAAATGGCAAAAGGAGGATGTGAGACCAAAGGATGGTTTTTGTCTATGGTTTGTTTCAACGGGAGAAAGCGCAGCGTGTAGTCATAGGAGTAGAGTTTCTGAAGAGCTGACGGATCGGGGGTGGTCCATGTCCTTGGGCTGGCAGGGTGACTGTCTGGGGAGGCCAGGCAGACCGTCCGTCAACATGGGAGGGAGGCAGGACTAAGGGTGCAGGTGTGAGGACGTCAGTGGTCCTGGTAGGTGGTGCTGCTTGTCTCACGTGGTGACTAGTATCCCACGTAAGGACAGGTGGCCTGACTCATCTCTAGAGAAGAGACATTCCTTTATGTCAATGAATGAATTTCATACCACAGTGACTTTCTTTTACCTGTTTTTTGGAAAATCAGCAGTTCGATCAGCTTCCGTCTCTTGCCTGCCTGGTTATTTGGTGCAGGTGGTGATGTTCATGAAACGTCTCAGACACTGTTTATCCGGCAGTGGTCGGGACCTCGTTGCTTTGATGAGTCTCTTTTTAATTTTATGTTTGTTATTTTAATATCAGAACTTTAAAGCCATACTGATATTAATTCAAATGCTTTTGGAAATAGAAATTATGGTAATAATGATTCAAATTCGATTCAAAGCATCCTAATTTATTGTAACACGTTACTATGACAGTGTTTAATTGTTTTACAAGTATTGATTTGTCTTTCTCAGGTATATTTCATTAAAGAACACAACATTGTTGCCCCGTATAAAACAGAGAGGGTAAGTACTGCTTTCCATGTACTCCCAGCAATCGGTGTCTAGTGATTTTGACCAGTAAGATCTTGTGTCTCTAGTAACATCTGTAATGAAACATAATCATAATGGATATTTAAAAGCTTGTTACCTAGCAGTTATAACAGAATTCTGATGGTACTTTTGGACAGACTTTAGTCCAAGAGATTTCAGTTAACTTTTTGACTTAAAAATAAATGTGTGTATTAGAGAGGGAAAGCTTGAATTACTAAAAGTTGAAATCAGAATGTGTGTCATTTATAAGATTATCTGCTGCTTATTACTGAGAACTTCTTTTAAATGTTTGAGAAATAGAGGTTATAAAAGATCCTTATTTAAGAGCGTGGGAATCATTTATAAATTCTCCTGGTCGAGAAAGCTGTCTGAGTGGACGTGAACACAGGACTTGTCAAGTGAGCCTAGACGTCACCTTCCACTGCTCTGTGCTCTGCTTAATGCTTCAGCTCAGCGTGGGGGCAGAGACAACTCCTAGCAAGAGTTTCTTCAGGACCTAGAGGCGGGGCTGGTGCTCCTGGTAATGACAGCTCTGGGATTAGGAGAGCCACCCTCTCTGAGCAGACGCTGGCCCACAGGCTGAACCGCGACCCCGGTCCCGGGCCAGCCTGCGGCCCCTCAGCAGCAGCTGGGGGGGGGCACCCGGGCCCGGGCGGCGGCCTCCGGGTTCTCCCTACAGGAAGGACTGTGTGCGCCAGTCACTCGGACACAGGACTCCTGAGATTTCTTGCTCTCAGGCAGTGCTCTCAGGGGAAGGATAGTTCTTCATTGCAAGGGGCTGGCCCTCACGTGCCAGCCTGCCCCCAAAATGTGTGCTCCCTCCACTCATTGACAAAAGCCCTGGGGGGTAGTGGGGAACACCCCCCCCCAGTTGAGAACCACTGACTGGTTTGCTTTCCCTGTAAAGGCTCTTCTGACACCCACTTAAGATGCAAGGTGGCTGCAAAATTACATCAAAGGAAATGAGTAAGGTTTCCTGAAGCAAAGAGAAGCTCTTTCGTTCCCAATGTGAATTAGAACACCAGAGGAGTTTCATGTTTAAAAGGAGGGAGGGGATGGTGACTTCAGTGATGGCGAAAATGACAGAAGAGGAAGCCCTAGACCCTCATCCCTCTCGTGGAGAAACTGATTCAGAAACATGAACCGATTCCCTTTGTGAGAGATCTGGAAACCGGTTAAGAGCCGCCTGCACTGCTGGCTGGCGTGGAATCAGCCACATTGCAGCTGGTAGGAAAATCAGCAGCCTCCTTCCACTGGCACAGTGCCACGTGGTCAGAGGGAACCCCAGCTCCCATCCTCTCCCTGGGGAGGGAGGGACAGGGCAGGACTGTATTCCAGTGTTCTGACTTTTGGGGGCAAGTGTTCTGACTTTTGGCAAGACAGACCACATGTTAGGTCACAAGCAAGTCAACAGATTGAGGAAGACTGAAATCATTCCAGGCATCTTTTCCAGCCACAGTGGAATGAAACTAGAAATCCACAGCCCCAGGAAAATTCACACGTATGTGGAAATTAAACTACATTCTTGCACAACCAGTGGGTCAAAGAAGAAATAAGAAGGGAAGTTTAAAAATAGCTCAAGGTGATCAAAACGAAAACAGAACATACCGAAACTTACAGGATACAGCAGAAGCAGTCCTAAGAGGAGGTTTAAAGTGATAAATGCTTACCTTAAAAAAAAAGTCTCAAAGGAAAAACTAACTGTATAACTCAAGGAACTAGAAGAAGAAGATTGAACTAAGCAAGTTAGCAGAAGGAAGAAATAATAAATAGAGCAGTAAATCTGCTAAACTAGTAAATTCTCCCCTGAACACCCCCCCCCCCCGTTGCAGGTGGACTGAGGGAGGACACGTCAGGCAGGTCCGAGCACTGCCCAGCAGAGGGCGCACGTGCCCCTACAGTGACCCCTCCTGACCTGCCGCTGCTTCTCTCCCTTTGACCGAACAGGGTACCATGGAGTATGTCTTTGAATTGGATGTTTCAGGCAAAGTGGACGATGTTGTGGAGACATTGCTTCAGGTAAGTCAGTGCTTTACTCAGACCTTCGCTGGCGGACTTGGGCAGAAACTTTTAAGAATTTCATATTTATGCATCTTAACCAAAACCGTAATAACCTCTTTCAGAAATATGAGACAGATTTACTCAACTGGGTTGAACTTGAAAACCGTACATTTGTAAGAACCACAGACAGAGCAGAATCGCTCTTGACTGTTAACTAAGTGAACAGAATGGTAGTGATTTTTTCATTGCTTCTAAGGAAGTATCTATGTGTCGTCTGAGAGAAGAAAATAAATTCGTGTCTGTTTCTAACATTGTAGCTTCACAGAGCATCCTGCCTGGACAAACTCGGGGACCAAACTGCTATGGTGAGAGTTTCTGAAGATCTGTGGCTTTACTGTGCATTAACCTCACTCATACATATTCATATCCACACTTCTTAACTGGTTGTGTCTTAATAGATAACAGCTATCTTGCAGTCACGTTTGGCGAGGACGTCGTTTGACAAAAACAGGTAAGATTGGGTGGTTTTGCTTCCCGACGATGAAGGCGGTGGATGGCATCATCTCATGCCTCATTCACTGTGTCCAGACCTGAGGACGGGTGTCACCGTCTGCCTCACCCACACCTGCCCCCTTGGGGGAGTGGCCCGGCCTCGGTGCCAGAGCAGCGTGGGGGCTTCCTCGCCTCCTCTCCGTGCTGCCGTCTGTCTGTCAGAAAGGCCTGCTGACCCTGCGCCCCGAGGTCTGCCCTCTGTGAGCGCGTGTCTTTTCCCGCATGCCCAGGTGGGTTCAGGCTGCCCAGACCCCTGAGCGGCTCTCAGCTCGTCCCCCGGCCCGTGGCTTCCCTTCACCGGTCTCTCCCCACTGGCCCTGATACACGATGAACATGTGTTCTGTCTAAAGAACTGGCTTGTTTACATCGCTTGTCTGTTTACAGCCCTTCCAGACGCCCCACTGCCTTCAGGGCAAAGTCTCGACCCCGCCTGCACAGAGCGCCTGTGTGGCCCTCTTTTCCGCTGCTGGTCGCCGTGGCTGCTCTGGAAGCCTCTGCTCCAGATGCCGGGGGTGCCCCGTGGTGCCCCTGAGCCTCTGCACCTGCTCCCGTAGAAGGGGTGCTCAGCCTCCTGCCGCTTTTGCACCTAGCTACCTGGCTGGCTCTTTTTTGGGGGGAAGGGGTGATTATGCTTATTTATTTATTTTAATGAAATGTACTGGGGCTCGAACCCGGGACCTCGTGCGCGCCGAGCACGTGCACTCTGTACCCTCCCCCACACCTGGCTCACTCTGACTCTTCCCGTGTCAGCTTAGCTGACACTTCTTCTGGGAAGTCTTTCTGACCCGCCAGGCTGTGATACGTACCTTCCGAAGGTGTCCCCTAAGACTGCGTTCTTACTGGTCTAATGGTTTTACTCATTTTTTTCTCCTTTTTGGGGGCTTTTCCAAGTGTCCAGTGTATTTTCTGCGAGTAACTGTGTCTTCCTACCAGCCTGTTCTTGTTTCTTGCCCTGTTTTGAGTAGGTTTCCTGACGTTATGTAGGTTTGGGCTCTGTCTGGTCTGTGGCTCCTCTGCGGTTCCCCCGTATGAATTACCGTGGCTTTCTGGTAACCTGGGCACCTGGTCGTGCCGGGTCCCGCACCGTATCTTCCTTTTTACCTTCTGTCTTCACTCTTCTTGGGCTTGTGCGCTTGTGTATAAATCTAGAGTCAGCTTCTCAAGTACCGTAAAGGAAAGCCTGCTGGGGTTTGACTGAGACGGCGCTCAGTCTCTCCGTTCACGTAGGTCTTGTCTACTGTCTTCCTTACGCAGCAGGACGGCGCAGCTGGCTGGTGCTTGTGGTCAGGGTGAGAGCCGGGAGGTCTCTCTCACGTCCTACCTGGAGAGGAAGCCTGTCCTGCCGTGTGCTTTTGTCCCACTTATAGGCGAGACTTTTTACCCCTGTTGTTTGACGATGTAATTGCCTTAAAATATCGATGAGTTGGGTGCTGCCCCTCTAGTTTTTTTTTTTTTTAATTAGTAAAACAAAAAGAAAATGGACTTTTGGACTCATTCGAGTAGTTTAGGGTCACCTTTGGTTTGACTGCAGGAACTCCACAGAGGCTGTACTTTGGACTGACTGACACTCAAGTAATTGTAGTCATGTACCCGCAGCCTTGCAACTGTGTGAGGTAAATGCTCCCTGTGAGCATGATTTATATGACTGTAAGAACAGGTCCTAAGGACACGAAAGTAGAAAATTATGTTCATGTAAGAACAGTTCCAGTCCTGACTCTTTGCGGGAGGAGTAAAGACTTCAGCTAAAGGGCTATTTGGTGTAGTTTACCCTCCTGTCTTCGGTGATACGTAACCTCTTCAGCTTTTTAAAAATCAAGTATTCATTATACCCTTTAAAAGAAAGTCAGTTTTATTTAAGTGGCTGATCTGTATCACCATTTTTTTTGTGTTAAATGTAGCGTTTAGACACACGTTCTGCAAAGTCACACTGCAGCTCGTCAGATAAAGTGACACCTAGGAAGTAGATCGAGTTCTGATTTTTTTCTTCTTGTTTTTGCTGGAAAATACATTCTCAGATTCCAGAGTGTCTCTGAAACGTTGCATATGGAGTGCAAAGCAGAGATGGTGACACCTCTGGTGACGAATCCTGGGCACGTGTGCGTCACTGACACCACCCTGTACTTTCAGCCTCTCAATGGGTACCCGGTGAGTCAGCCCACAGGCCAGGGGATGCGTCCTTCGCATCGCGGTGTTTGTCTTCAAGCCCTTTCCCGTGAACTTGACTTCACAGGCACCGAGTTCCCACGTCTTGGGGAGGATCAGAATTGCCCCCCCACCTCTGGTCAGGCTCCCCAAGTTCCCCTGATGCACGTGCACCCGAGTTTGAGCTCTCCTGGCCTATTTTCGGCCAGCTGGGGATCACTTGCTGTGTTGTGAAAAGAACCCCTGCCCCTCGTGACTTTGTAAAGGATCATTAGAGGTTTATGCCTCCTCAGGAGCACGTCTGCACGGGGGCAGTGAAATACGCTGAGATCAAGAGGAAATGGGTGTTTCCTGTGCCCACCTTGTATGTAAACCTAAGTCAAGATTTCTTGTTTGTCCTTAATTACAAACAAAATCTTCAGGTCGGAATCTTTCCCCAAGAAGCAGTCGGAGTGGTCCTCTCCCCAGGGCAGAGGTGCCTGTAGGGGGGGATTCTGTGATCGGGCGGCTGTGAAGCTCCTAGTACGATGGTGGAGACAGGCTTCTGTCACGGCTTTAGCCTCACGAGGTCAGAAGGTCGGGAGGAGCTCCGATTTCCGCACTCAGCCGTGCAGAGCTCAGGTGCTTCATCTAGACCTGGCCCCTGCTCAGAGTGGTTGATTGACAAGAGTAGAAGTCCTCAGACTCTCTGATCGTGCACTTGGACCATTCGGCCGGCAGCATCAATCAGAGCAGGACCGGTTCTGCCACAGAAGGCTACACCCTGGAAGGGCTACACACGTTCTCATCCTGTGTCACTGAAGCCCTAGTGCTTCCCAAGTGAAAGGTGGTGCTGTGACACTTGTGTCCACCAGGTGGTGGGGCACGCTCGCCCGGCCCTCCAGGGGGCACAGTGCACATGCTGCTGGCATTCTCTGCGCTGTAGTCGAGGGGCTTAGCCACCACTGTTGCTGTGGCTCAAGTCAAACCTTTTGCAGAAGTAACCGAGTGTGTGCACAGGGTCTGTGGTGTGAGCCGTGGTCCCTTCCCAGACCTCGGGGCTGGTCCTTGGCCAGTCTTCGGGCTCCTTCCACCCCTGCAGGTGCCTCTGAGGCTGCTCCACCCTCTCGCTTGGGAGGAGGAGGAGGGTGGATGTGTCACCTTTGAGCCAGTCTCAGTGCCTTTTCTGCCCTCATTCCTCTCTGCCTGGTGTTTTAAGACTCCAGAGAAGCAAGAAACATTTTCCTCCTTGTACAGAAGGTTTAGGGGCCCTGCTTAATACCACAGTTACTCATGAGCCGTAATACACTATAGTTTTTAAGGGGGTGAAAAACAGGATTCTTAAGGATGTATGTCGGTTCTGAGCAAACCGTAGGTCTGTAAAGACAGCAGGGTTCCTGAGAGTTGTCTGTACCAGCCCTGTACGCCTTCTCACTTGGCACCTTTGCAGTAACTGGAAGGGCAGAGGCATGTGGTATCATTTTGGGGTACTGAGTGGGGGCCCGGGGACTTGTCCACCGTCACAGAGCTGGTGGAAAAGGGCAGACCAGCATGTAAGGGGAGAGATGCCCTGTTCTGAGACCTCCCTGTCCAGCTGTTCCCGCGTTCACGTCAAGAAGGCAGGACTGTGTCCCCTTTGCCTCTTTCTGACACCGAGGGCGGCTTCTCGCTGTCAGAACGTTCGTGTGTGAGACCATCTTTTTACTTTTCAAGACACCCGTGGTCCAGATAACCCTCCAGGACGTCCGCCGCATCTACAAACGGAGGCACGGCCTCATGCCTTTGGTGAGTTCCCATGGGCCGTCTGTCGTGCAGGGTGACTGTCTGACCCTCCAGGTGGTCTCCTGACTTGTAAACACCTTGGGCATGTCTGGAAAGTGCAGATGTGTTGCGCTGTAAGCAAACAGGCTCTGAATCTTGCAGCGCCTTTTGGATGAGCTGGAAATTTATAAAGGTCAGAGGGCTGTTGGGAAAATGTTTTTGGCTCCAAGAGCAAGCAGGCTAGTGTGCTCTGGAGTCCCTCCGTCCCAAGTGCTCAGGGTTTCTGGGTTTGCATGGGGACAGTGCCTGCAGATCCAGTCCAGCACCACCCCCGGGTCTTGGCGCCTGGGTCTCCGAGTACAGTTTGGAAGCTGTTACCAGGTCAGCTCTCAGTGGAGTTGCCTTATATTCACTGTGACGTTATGCTAATTCAGCGCTCGGGCCTGGTGAGCGGGAGAAAGAGATAAAGAACCATTCACATCACATGGGCGGCTCTCCAGTCGCCCCCCTGAATAAGCACATCCCCTCTTCTGTTAGCCTCACCTGCTTCCTGTAGAAACCAGTCCCACGTGAGGCGTGGTCCCGGGGGGCTTTAATTTGACATCAACGTAAATCTGTCCTCTGAGGCTTAGCCAGTAAGTTGGTGGCATTACAAAAGCACTGCCGAATTTTAAGCGTATCATTTTTGCGTTTTGTGTTTGTGATGTTTAACTGTTTCCCTGCCTGTGTTACTTAAAAGGCCACTCTCCCCTTCCAGTGCTAATAGAGGATTAGGGAAACAGGTCCTATAAAAAATCTCTTCCTCTGGGCGTAGAGGTGTAGTCAGAAAAAGAGAAGAACCTGACGTTGCCTGAGTCCCTTCTGTGTCCTGGGTGATTCCTATACAGTGTTCGTTTACCTGCAGCCCCTGTGCGGTAGGTAATGCCCTGCTTTACCAAGAAATTGAGCCTCAAGTGTTCGCTTCCTCGGTTCCCTCAGCAGTAGCAGTGAAAGCCTGGAGTGGACCCTCGGGCAGCTCTGTGCTCACCCCTCCCCGTCTGTTCCCGTCCCATCTTGGCCCAACCAGCACATCCACACAGCTGGTTTCCTTAAGGATAATTGCAGCCTACTAAATGAAGGACTTGCTCAGTGATCCGTGTGTGAAATTGACATGATCATTATTTAATTTATAAAAGAAAGCTAAATATCTGTGTTGGAAGAAGATACAGAAAGACCTGGGTCAGCCAATTTTGAATTACAAAATCGCAGATTCAGAAATGCTGTTATCAGTAGCAATGTTCAGCACCAACAGGGCTTTCATGAAGTTGAGCTGGGATACACATCTTGTTCTTAGGACATTTGTGTGTATTGCTAAATCCGATTTGTAGTTGGAGAATATGCATATGAAACTGACAAAAAACAGAGAAGTTTAATTGGTGGCCTTGGTGGTGATGTCGCTTATACTGGGATTGAAAGGTGAATGCGGTTGGATTCTTTTCTTTCTGGACTTACAGGGCTTGGAAGTGTTCTGCACAGAAGATGACCTGTGTTCCGACATCTACCTGAAGTTCTACGAACCTCAAGACCGAGACGACCTCTACTTTTATATTGCTACGTATCTAGGTTTGGCGCTCACCCTTCATTTTATCTGTCCATGTGAAGGTCGTTCAAATCCCGAGTAACTGGGACAGGAAGGAACGAGAAGAAAAGTGCTGTCTTGAGAATCACCTCCCTGTGGTTCTGTTTATTTCTTCTCATCAGCAGCACTGGGTGGCAGAAAGGCATTTTAAAAAACTAAGGGAAACAAATGAAATTTGTTAATAATTCACTCCAATTCTGTATTTTAAAAACTCGTGATAAATATATTTAAATATTTTTCACATCTTAACAACCCCCCGATTGAACAGATTACAAAGAATCCCCTAATTACTTTTGATGTCCAGTTATGAAAACCAGGTCTGAGTTTCTTCATGGGAGACTGAGTTATCCAGTCATGTGTTTGTGATCATTAACTGTGGTCTTAAGTCACAAAGCTGGAAAAAGTACAAAAGGAACACATGAAAAGTATAACGCAGTCCCACGGGAATCGGTTTGCTTTTAACTAGTATTTCCACGATCTTCCATAGGAAATGTGAACTTTCCCACCTTTATCCGAGAGAACACCTGTGTTTTTCTTTTCAAGCATAAGCATGTTTAAGTTGTATGGCTGAATTAAATCCTTGCTTTCAGAGCTTCCCGTTGACTAGAATGGAATGACTTCTAAAAACAGACGTTGGGGTTTTGCTAACACCACCTGAGTTTTGTTTGCTGCCCTAGTGTCCAGAGAAGCCGTCTGCGCCCTATGCAGCATACTCCCTTAGAAAGGAAATTTTCCTGCAAGGAGGAATAGTTTATTTTCAATAAGGAACATACTTTGTTTTATAGTGGCTTTTAGAATTCATTATTTTTTTCTTCTCACATTAAGCTGTTCAGTTTAACTTAATGCATTAATGTAGCTTTGATACAAGTTTACTTTTATCTCCTGCCTGTGGATTTAATTTTTTTCATTTAACTTCTCTAACTCTAACAAGATTACAACAAAAAACTCAATTTTCATGGTGAGTCCTAAAAAAAAAAATCTCAAGTTAGAAAACTTGCCGTGGCCTAAAGAGTCTGCTTCTGTGACGCTGTTGGTTCTGCCTGAGTTTATTCCTCATATTGTCCAGACTTTCTCTGATGTGTTCTGAGAATGGAAAATCAGAGGATGCATGTTGTGATTTTTTTTTTTAAGCCCTTTCCTAGTAGCTGATTAGAGAAGAAACTTGGCAAAATAAATAAAAATAAATATTGAATCAACGAATGACTTAGATACGTTGCTTGATGCAGCCAATAAAAAGCAAAATTTCCTGAACAAAATAGAACAGTTGACTCATT
The DNA here is from genome assembly GCF_048773025.1 of Camelus bactrianus. NCBI lineage: Eukaryota > Metazoa > Chordata > Mammalia > Artiodactyla > Camelidae > Camelus > Camelus bactrianus. The sequence continues at coordinate 5,718,696 of NC_133567.1, read as the reverse complement.
TTACAGGAAAGTTATTGTCAGTGCCACACGGTCTGTGATTCCATTTTTCGTGTGGTCTTTCTGGCTCTGCGGGGTTGAGAAATTGCTTCCTCCCGACACAGACCTGTTTTCTCCCTCAGCAGTTTTTATTCTTTTCCTTATTCCTCATTTGCATAAATAATATGTAGTCGTTCACAAATTCACAATAATACCCCTCTTCCAGATCTGAAAGAAAACTGGAAGATTTTTGTTTTGATTTCGTTAAAAATGGAGGAAACAAACTTTTACAGTCATGGCTTCTTAAGGGCAGTGAAACTCAAGCCCATTTGGAGGGGTTCTTTGTTAGCACGTGTTGTAGCCTGTATGTAACATAGCAAATATTTCGTTACCATGTAATATTTATACATTTGCTCCACACTTTCATACTTGCTTTACAGCATGTATTTAACAGGTATGATAAGTTTTATATCCTGTATTTAGTAAGTTTCCCTCCTGGATCTTGGAGATGCTCATTCTTAACAGAACAGATCGTAGCCTGCTTTTCTTGTTCTAAAATGGGCTTTTCAAAGATGGGTGGGAGGGTCTGCATGGGAAACATCGGCAGGGCTGTCACGTGCGTGCGGGCGCAGCAGTGACCCAGCGGCCTGTCCCCGCAGAGCACCACGTGGCGGAGCGCTCGGCCGAGAGCTACACGCTGCAGTGGCAGCGGGGGCACCTGTCCAACTACCAGTACCTGCTGCACCTCAACAGCCTGGCCGACCGCAGCTGCAACGACCTCTCCCAGTACCCGGTGTTCCCCTGGGTGGTCAGCGACTACAGCAGCCCCGAGCTGGGTAAGGGCCCCCCGCGCTCAGCGCAGAGAGGACGGGCCACCGTGGGGCCACGTCATGGTTCCTGAGCAGAGTCAATTCCGTGGCCGCCTTACCGCGCGGGGTGGCCGGTCTCCCCTCCGCGACACCGGAGAAGTGTTATGTGAATTCCACGCATCCGTATGTTTCTTACTGTCGCTGAGTTTTTCTAGTCCTGAAAAAAAGTACTCACCTACTTCTTGAAGGACACACCCAGAAAACATGCATGTAATTTTAAGCCTGTGTGACCATTATTACCTCTTATTACCTCTTAGTACCACGTTGTGAAATAGTTAAGTTTTTCACTTGGAAAATTGCATCTCAGGTTATATTATTTTTAAATTCACATTCAGAAATGTGATTACTGAACGGAATAGCTATTCATGATGGGACTCTTAGAAAGTACTGACTCAAAGGAGGAAGTAAAAATGATCAATTATTACATTACTGAGAGATGATTGTTTTAACTTTGTGGTGTATAGACTGCATTCTCAAATTATTTTAATAGAATGTGATTGTAACTTTATTTTGTAATATCTTAAAATTAGATATTGTGAGCAATAAATTACTTTTGGCAGTTCATAAATTGAACTCTTGTACTTGAAAGGGGTAACAGAAGGTAACATTTTCTAGGAACACAATTTATTTCTGATAATGTTCAGGTCTCCAGTTCTCGAATTATGCTGTTGTCACAGAATAATAATATTCACTGTGATTCATACCTAAAAAGTAAATCTTGGCAGAAGAATAATGGCTTTTGAAATTTGTTTATTTTTGTTGTTGTTTTACTTGGAATGTAGTTTTTTTTTAATCAGGTCTCTTTATAAAAATCAATATGCAGGGTATTTTCACATTAGAGATGTTACCTGAGCGGCTGTCACTAACTTAAAACGCCCACATTCTAACCTTAATAGCTGTATAAATAACCATAGGAAATACTGTAATTCTAATGGGTCTGTCTTGATTTTTTTAAAAATGATTTATTATTTGGAAATAAATGTGTGCGTGCGAGTCAGTTCAGGGAGATAAGGTTAAGTATAAACTTGCTTGCTTTACTTATTTGAATTCATTACGTTTTAAACATTTGTTTATTTTATAGATTTGTCAAATCCAGGAACCTTCCGGGACCTCAGTAAGCCAGTAGGGGCCCTCAATAAGGAACGGCTGGAGAGGCTGCTGGTATGTGGGCTCGGGGGCTCCTCGTTTCTGAGCAGCCGGGAGCCCTGGCCTGGTTTCTGTAGCACCTGGAGCTCTTTTCTTGCAGACTTAGGGCGGGTCTATCCCAAGGGACCAAAGGGTCCGCGCGGGTTTTTTCTCCCTCCCATCTCTGCCCGCTGCCGTCCTTGCCCCATGAGTTTTGCTGCTCACCATTTGCATTTTTGCCTCCGATCCAGGAGGTAAGAGGCTGAGCTGATTTATTTTCCTGAGGGTGCTCTCGGGTGAATTGCACAGGAGATGCATGAAATTTCTTCTCTTCAGTCCAGCCCCAACATTGTTACCCCTGGGCCAAGAAAACCAAGACCCTTCTGGCAGGAATGCTGTGTTTATTCAGATCCCCGCTCTTTGTCATGGTCTCCTGTTCCTGCCCAGGAGAGAAGCGAGGGGATAGAATGTATCCGCGCCGGGACTCCTGCAGGCTTTTGCTGCCGGAGTCACGGCCGCGCGCACCCAGCAGCACTCGTGCTCCGTGTGTTGCAGGCGCGCTACCAGGAGATGCCGGAGCCCAAGTTCATGTACGGCAGCCACTACTCCTCCCCGGGCTACGTGCTGTTCTATCTTGTGAGGATCGGTAAGATGCCGTCGCCACTCCCGGTTCAGCGTTATTTCACGTGGACTCTTCCGCGAGGCTGTGATCGTGATCCCAACTCTGATTTTTCTCCCCCTCTAGCGCCAGAGTACATGCTATGTCTGCAGAATGGAAGATTCGATAACGCAGATAGAATGTTCAACAGGTGTGCCGCGATGCCTCGCCTAACACCCCTTACGCTTTCTAATTACGCATGCGCAGTGTGTTCACGTCTGAACCCTAGATACAAACAAAAATGGAAGGAAATGTAAAAAAACACTGCAGAAATTGCTCCGCCTGTTCCTCTCAGGCTTTGTATGGCCGTGTGTGTGTACGTGTGAATGTGAGAACATGTTTTAAATACAGGGTTTTGTCCTGCCTTTTGTAGCTTCATATTAGATCTTGAAGTTTTTCCCATATTATTAGATGTTCTTCAAAAAAGTGATTTTTTTAAAATTACTGTATCACTTCCTAACCTATGCCGTAATTCACTTGAACTCTTTATTTTAGCTGTTTCTCTGTTGGACATTTAGAGCGTTTCCAACATTTCATTATTGTAAATAATCCTGCTGTGAATTGAATACAATCCCCCATGTGTGTTTAAGTAATTTTTCTTATTATAAAGTAATATTTTCTTACCCAAAATAATCAGAGAATATAAAGAAGAAAATTAAGTTCGCTGGGCATCTGACCATGCAGAGATGATACTCATTGTGTTCATCTTTTGGTCTGTGTCTTTCCAACCTTTTTCGAAGCTCTGCATGTGTTTATTTATAGCCCATTTTTGAAATGAGCTATTAAAATAGTCATGCTCAGTTTTCAGTGTTTAAGCACCTGCCTCCAGTGGCCCCCTGATGAGGCTGTGGTGTTGGGGGGGCTCCCGACCTGGCCTTGGAGACGTCCCCTCTGGGTCCATGTCCTGGCCCCGTGGTCCCTCCCTGAGTGGGCCCAGGGTTTTCTCTTCTGTCGCAGGTGGACCCTCATGTGGGTATGGGGAAATCATGAGTTACCGAGAGTGTACCTAGAAGCCGGGCTCCCAGACAGTGCTGCTGCTGCTGCTTCCATACCCTTGATTCAAAATCACTGTCACCTTTTTTCACATTCAGTATCGCAGAAACTTGGAAAAACTGTTTGGATGGTGCAACCGATTTTAAAGAGGTGAGCAGTCCCCACGCTAATGGTTCACCGGACTGGTGGTTTCTAACGGCTTTAAAAATGTTGTTCTTCCCCCCCCCCCCCCCGAAACTTTCAGCTGATTCCGGAGTTCTACGGTGATGACGTCAGCTTTTTAATCAATAGTCTGAAGCTGGATTTGGGGAAGAGACAAGGAGGGCAGATGGTTGATGACGTCAAGCTTCCCCCGTGGGCGCGGAGTGAGTACCAGTTAGACGTACTGAGTCAGGCAAGTCCTCTGCCTGGCAGTGCGGTCTCAGTATGACTAATTAATTATTCAATTGCCTAGATTTTAAAAAATAACATTATAATTCTGTCTAAATGAGGTAACAGTCTTATTCCAAATTGTAAGTATCCTGAGTCTATGATGTAAAAACATTTACTATGTATTGGAGAGACCTGAATGTTGTGAAAATCATTTTTGCCACAACTCCCCCTCAAATTTATATTATATATGATGGGAGGGAATAACCTCACTAAGCAAGAAACACGTCCCTCTTGCTGATCCCAGAAGCGCTATCTGCCCATGGACAGACAGAAGAAACGGGAGAAAGTCAAAGGGTGACTTGGGCTGATTCAGCCGTGTCTGACCTCCTAGGTCCCGAGGACTTTCTGCGGAAGAGCAGGGAGGCACTGGAGAGCAGCTACGTGTCCGAGCACCTGCACGAGTGGATCGACCTCGTGTTCGGCTACAAGCAGAAAGGAGGGGACGCAGTTGGAGCCCACAACGGTGGGTCCCTGTCGTCCACACTTCACTTAGCGTTTAAACAGAAGCAAACCAAAAACGAGTTCAGAATGGTCCAGCTTACTTCCTGCGCAGAAGCACCTTGTCTCAGCAGGCAGTGCCCGCTGGCTCAGGGACCCCGATCAGACACTGAGGGTAAAAGAGGAGGAAGGACTGTCGCCTGGAGATCACCTGCTTCTCTGTGGTCCCAAGAAGTCTTTCTCTAAAGTCTTGTAATTCTAGCTTGTACTCCCATCCCATTCAGTCGTTTCTCTCAGAGCTCAGTCTGAGTACGCTAGAACAGCCACCTCAGTTCCTAAGAAGGCCCCAGAGTTTCTTTTTAACTGAGCAGAAGGAAGCCGGCAGCCCTCACCTGCTCCTCATGTAGTTCTCACCTCCTCCGGACTTCCCGACGCAGGTAACGGGGACGTGGGGCCGACCCCTGGCACACCTGGCCGGGCCGGGCTCCCCCGGAGCAGAGGGGCACTGACCCAGAAAGACCCTGGGACGACAGGTGATCTCAGCGCCAGGTACACTGCTGCTCAGGGAAAGATAATAGTTCAGGCTGATTTTTTACCCACGTTGGAGATTACTAGGCTGTTTTGCAGAATGAAATTCAGTTTCTTTGAATAAAAGTTTAAAATTGCTGAGTTTTTGCAATTCTCAACGGAGCATATGTTCTAACAAAAGGGTTCCTCTTTCAGCCATGTTCTATCTCACATCTCTTTTTTTACAGTATTTCATCCCCTGACCTACGAAGGAGGCGTAGACTTGAACAGGTACTTGTGTGTCTGTAAGGGGTTTCTGTTTACAAATTGCCTCTTTGTCTAAATGATGGATGTGGTTATTTGATACTAAGGGATGGAAATCTGACACTGAACTGTAGCTTGCTTTCACCGTTATGTAAGTTGCTGAGCCTCAGAAACTTACCTGCCGACCTGGGGTACAGTGCAGACAACCCTGCACGTAGCCACTGTTACCGTCGGAGGGTTCATCTCGCCCCTGTTACTCTGTGTTGTCTGGGGTTCCTGCTTCTGGGGAGCTTGAACCTGCTGCTTCACCACGTCGCTTCTCCTGTCCTAAAGCATGGAGGACCCTGACGAGAAGGTGGCCGTGCTCACCCAGATCCTGGAGTTCGGACAGACACCCAAACAGCTCTTTGCGACTCCGCATCCTCGAAGGATCACCCCTAGGTTTAAAAGTGGGTCCCAGCCCTCGAGTTGTAACGCGTCCACAGCCGATTCTCCAGGTAACTTTTGTAAGGAGAGCGATCGGGAGCGTCTTCTGTTTCTTTTCTGATTAAGGTGTTTCTGAAGATTCTGGAGTAGACACGAAACAGGGACATTGGGCGGCTCAGAGGTGATTCTGTTTTACCTCTGACTGCGTTTCTCCTGCAGACAGACCACCCTATTTTTGTTGTTTGGTTTGTTTTTAACTTTTGACCTTAGAGGAGATCAGTCGCTTTTATTTTTTGGTGATTTAATCTGGGGCTCAGCAGTGTTTTGCGTTGTTGTTACGTCCTCTTCCTTTCCTGTGGTTTCCCAAGCTGGTGTTGGATTCTTGGCTGTCCGTCCCCTTTTTCTCATCCACCCGTCCCGGCCGTGGCCGCCTTAACGGTCACATCGCCCTTCTCTACCCCAGAGCATCCGGTACCCCAGATGCAGATCGTGAAGTCAAGGCGCTCTGATTTCTTCACCTGGTTCTATTTTCCTAGTCAGTCATTTACAGAGTGTGCCAGGCATGTGCTTGGGGCAGAGCTGAACCTGACTGTTCTGAGATCTGGTGTTTGGAAAGAGAGGAGAGAATATACCGTTGCCCGGCTGTCGTGTTTTACGTTGCACAGGAGACAGCCTCGCACAGCAGGCTCCCGGGAGGGGTCTGACACCATGAAACCTCGGGAGCAGAAGTGCATGGTCCCTTCCTGTCTCCAGTCCTCTCTGCCCCAGGCCTGTCCAGGCTTCTCAGGCCACACGGCCGGCGAGGCGCTCAGCTGCGGAGGCGGCACTCCCTGCGGTCGCGTGACCCGCGCTGGCCACGAGCACTTCCCTAAGGAGAAAGCCCCACGGACTAAGTCAGAGAGACCACAGGATTACCTCGCGGTGCCTTAGACCCGTGCTCTGCTGAGTCACAGGGCGCTCCCCGCCGGGATTATTTAAAAGGGCGATGGCTGCTGCCCTTAAACAGAAGTGAGGGGACCACTTGGCTAGGCCTGCCCCAGGGGCACAGCCATGATTGGCTTCATCTCTTCTTTTTCCCTCTCAAAACTAAACCCAAAACCAGCCTGCAGTGTTCTTAGGGAGCTGTCAGGTTTTTGCAAAGATTATCATCGGTCTTGTGTGTCCTGAGGCTCCTAACTCGGGGGCCTGCTGAAAGCTGCAAACCTCGGTAAAGGTACAAAAGCACTGTAGTGGTCAGAGACACTTCTTAGTCTTTCCGCGAATGATTTTTATTGAGATCACATACCTTCTTCTCCCTCGACAAACGTGGAGCCATCGAACAGCGCCCTTGAGAGCAGTTCTGTCTGGGGGCGTTGCGCTTTGCTGGTTGTTTGATTCTAACAGAAAATACTGTGGCCTGAGGCTCACGGTCTCTGGCGTTGTTAGAGAGGCGGCGGCTGACTCGGCTGCCGCTGGATGCAGTCTCTCCAGGTGAAGAGTCTTTTGAAGACCTGACGGAGGAGAGCAGAACGCTGGCCTGGAGCAACATCACCAAACTGCAGCTGTACGAGCAGCACAGGATCCACAAAGAGTGAGTGAGCACGTGTGCGCCCGCGGCGGCCTCGGCCGGGGGGCCTGGCGCCACTGAGTCCAGGGCGAGCGCTCTCTCAGAGCCGTGCTGACTGCTGTCTGTGCCCCTCAGATGTCCACAGTGACCAGCCATCTGAGGTCAGAGTGACCAGGAAGGTTTGGCACAAGACAGATGTGTGTCATTTGTGCCCTCGGTCATTCTGGAGCACGAGACGGGGTCTGCAGACAGCAGGTGGCCGGGTGCCTCTCTGGTGGGCGCATGGCCCCCTGGGTCCATGAGAATGTGAAGCTTCAGGAGAAACGCTGTCCCTTACCACCATGTTGCATATGCTGATATTGTTGGGGAAAATCCAGCTTTTTAAAAAAAAATGATAACCAGTGTGCACGCAACACGTGCGCGCACACACGAAAATGTAGCTTTTTTAAAAAATGATAACAAATGTGCGTGCATACACACACCCACACAACATTGCAAATCTCACAAGAATTTACAAAAAAACCCACTTTACTTCCAAAACCTCGGGCTTGCTGTCGGCCTCAGCGGGTCTCCCCTGTGCAGGTAGAGGGATGGGGAGGGGCCTGAGAAGCGCTGACCTGGCCTGACCCGGCCTGTCCCAGGTGGGAAGCCCGGGCCCAGGGACGAGACCGTTGTCCTGCTCCATGTCCAGTCTGACGTTCCATTGTCAGGCTCACCGTCGGTCATGAGTGGGACTCAACAGCCAGGCCCCATCGGAGCACTGGCCCCAGACCAGAGCACAGCCTCCGGAAGGGGACTCATAGCCCCACCTGGCTGGTTGGAATTTGTTGATGCTTTCCTTTCCTCGACTTCTCTAAATGGCACGTAGGAAGGGGCCTTATGCTCCGAGGCCGTGAGGACACAAATGAACCTTTAAGAGGACATGCGGGCCGCACAGTGGCCTTGTCACTGGGCAGAAGCGAGTGAGGCGTTCCAGTAACATGGTTGCTGGCAGCTGGTTCCCTGGTGTCACACGTGTGTGTCCGACCTCGCACGTCCCCGGCAGTGGCCTGGGGAGGGAGAGTGGGTGGTCCCAGCCCCAGGTGTTACTAGAACAGGATGAGGGGCCGCCGCCTGTGACTTGGCCGCGGCTGGTCTCAGGTGGGCCACAGCCAGCATTCACGTCATGAAGGAAAGGGGACAGCAGCTCGGACTGAACCCACTCAGATCAAGGCCCTGGAGAGACGGCTGTCCTGGCACACGGTTGATGGTAATTTATAAAACTTTGTCTTCAAACAGGGCAGTCACTGGAATCGCAGTCTCCTGCAACGGCTCGTCCGTCTTCACAACCTCACAAGGTATGTCCTCCTGCCTGAAGACGGGCTCCTTCACTCCGTCTGGACTGTCCCTGCTTCTGCTGCCTCCACGGGGAATAAATTACGAGCAGTTAATTGGTGGTTGATGCCATACAATTCCATGGTGATTTGCCCAAAACAATACTGGGAAAACACCTTTCTGTGGCTGGCAAGGTTTCCCAGAATCAAAGGGACAGGCAACAGGTCCCGCCCCCCGGGTCCCACCCCAGGCGTCACAGGTAGGGAGCCAGATGTGCTGTTGGGCTTTTGTTTTTGTCACTCAGCGTATATTCCAGCGTGTTGACTGCAGGACTCAGCTCGAAGTCTAAGTCACACATTGTTAATGGGCTTAGGTGTTATCAGAATTGTGCAAAAGCCCTGCCGTGGCCCAAGGAAGAGGACATGTAACTGCATCTTAATGGCACGTTAGAATTTCACTGTTTTGATCTCATAAAGAGACTAAGCATTAAGCACCTCCTGCCGTCTACAGCCATGCTTTTCCGGGCAGGGTGCACAGTATGTCATTAAAGCACATCTTGTCCCCGTCCTGCCCTAAGCTTGGTGACAGGCCCTCTGCAGAGTGAAGGTGAGAAGGGAAGGGTTCTAAGACAGCTGCTTGGCCGAGCTGGTAGCTGGCTGTGAGTAGCTGGCTGCCTGTCCTTCAGTCTTCGTTGCAAGAAAGTGTGTTTTTCGTCCACTAAGTGAGAGAAGGCGCTGTCCTAGCACCCATTTCCGGGCGAATCAAAATTGCCGCTCCCAGACTCTGCCTGTGGTTCCGCCTCCATGGCGTGTTCTTCCTGCCTCGTTCAAATACGATCTCAGATTTTGTAACACAAAACTCCACGAGGCACGGAAGACGACTCTGCCGGAGACCAGAGGAGGCCCACGCCCTGCCCAGGGTGCAGGGGTCACCTGGACGATGGCGCTCTGACGGGAGGAGGCCATGGTGCTTTGCCAGGAGTCCTCCCCACTGAGCTTGCCAATGTTTTAACCCAAGACAAAACGCTTTATCTTTGAGTGAAGCCTGCATTCTTGGCTGGATTTGTCTGTCGTGGCTCGTTAAATCCTTCAGCTCCCTGTACTCACGTGACCTTGTAAACTGAGTTTTACAAGCACCCAGGCTTTAAACCTCTGAGGCCTGTTTAGCATATTGCTTCGTTGTGAACTGGCCAACGACCAGGGAGTGGGGGTGTCTTGGTCAAAAGCTTTTGTTTTTTCTGGTTTTTCCTTCGCTCTTACTAATCCATGTGACCGGTTTATTTGCACTGACATTTACACTCGTGTTGCTGCTGGACACGCATCCGGTGTGTAGACACTTGGGCCACCACGGGCCCCGGCGCCTGGGAGAGCCGCCGGCCAGGCTGGGGGATGGTTTCCTACGCATGTCCCGGCTCACTCCTGTGTGTTGCTGTCGCAAAACTTAGGTTGAAATACTCAGTTTTACTACACAGAGGAAAGTAGAAATTACTTAAAGCTCATGCTGACCTGTTCTGTGTCACGTTGTGTGTTTCCAGATGAGGAAACGTGCTGTTACGTATTTCGGACGCGGGGTGTTGGGAGCACATTGTGGTTTGCGGGTCTTGGTGTGGAGCTTGTCTGGGTGCACCTTTTTAAAGCTTCTGTTAGCAAGGAAGTTAAACGCTTGGACATTTCAATCCCTAGTTTAGTATTTAGGAAGTTAGCGGTTCCTGTCCACAGATGCTAATTCAGTACAAGGATATCACACCATAATTGGGTTTTTAAAAAAAAATTAAATATTTTAAAAGCTATTTTAAAAACATTTAAAAAAAATTTTTTTGTTTTCTTTAATGTTAAAATTGCTATTTTCCTGTTCTTTAGCTTATTTATAAGTTACTAGACTTAACTCTGCATTCGGCCGTGGCTTTAGGCTAATCTGTGTGTCATAGGTCACAGACCTTCAGAGATGTCTGGGGTGTCCTGGGGGGCGGCCCTCGGCGTCTCGCCCGTCATCCCCCCCACCTCCCCCAGTGCCTCGCATGCACTTGCTGGTCAGTATCTGTAAAGGTCAGGAAATCTTTCTTACATGTTTGCTTTGTCATTATTAAATCAGACTCCACGCTGAAGATGTTTTCCAAAGAATCCAAGATGCTACAAAGAAGTATATCATTTTCAAATATGGTGAGTTGAGGTCATTTTAACTTTGCATCTGTGTTACGACAGAAATTCACGGAGCGGCTTGTTTTATACACACACGTGTATGACATTTTGCTTCCTCCCAGACAGTCGGGTTTGTTCCCGTGCGGTAGCTACGGAATGCCTCAGCTCGATGACTCCTAAGTTAAATTAGAAGTTTTTCCAGGCATTCTCATTCTCATAATATTGTGATTTCATTTGTCACTTTTTAAAAAAATTTAAAGTGCTACCCAGTAGAATTCTCCTTAATCTTCCCTTTTCTGGGAACTGTCAGACTAAATGCTTGTGTGTTACAGAATTTAACGCATTTCTGAGTTGGCAGGATACCTACGACTAGAAAACCAGTTCTTCTGAAAAAACACATTTTGTTGTTAATGTCGGTCATCTGAAAGCTACTGCAGTTCCCTAAAGACTTCCGGAAGGTTCCCTTTCCCCCCGAGTCCGTGCCCCAGAGTGTGTGTTTGGATCCTGGCCTGCATCCCCACGATTCACTCCGACATGGTCGGAGGCGCCTGGCCCAGGGCAGCAAGGGCGCCCGGAGCCCCGAGAACCGTCAGGGTGGGTCTTCGTACACTTGACACACTTTGACTTCCTTTCCTACATTTTGGAGGAAGCTCGGCAACTGGAATCAGCCAGTTGAAAAGAAACTTCGCAAATATGAGGAAGGCCAACACAAAGAGAATTTGAGCATTAATTTGGGGGAGGAACTTATGAAATCATTTTACCACATTAAGGATTCACTGCTTTTTGTAAATCATTTAACGTCAAATTATTTGCATTTCAGGCTTTGTCGTCGTGTTTACTTTTACCGGGAGATGCCACTGTCATAAGCTCTTCGTGGGACAATAACGTGTAGGTGTCCGCATGCCCCCTGTAACACCACACGCTCCCTTTGTGGACGCGAGGCGGGCAAGCACAGGGTCTCCCGTTGTTTAGATGCTTGGTGAGGACAGTGGGTTTCAGTGTGATGATTTGAATCTAATCACTTCTCCCGTTGGACTCTATTTTCCTCTGAGTTTTTAAACTCAGGTGAAAACACAGATGAGCCAGACCTGGAAATTCCTACTTTTAAATTCCCACTTTGGTTTACTGTCACGAGAACAAGTAATTTGTCATTTCAGCGGGCCTTAGTACCCGTAGATTTAAACGATACTAATTGCAAAATGTGTTTAACAGCCACAACGTCAGCGGGCGGTTTCAACAGTTCTCATCTTTCTTGTCAGCTACTTTTATTCCGTGGCGTTTGGGAGATGCCAGGACACGCTGATGGGGCATGACGATGCTGTTAGTAAAATCTGTTGGCTCGACAGCAGGCTGTATTCTGCGTCCTGGGACTCGACTGTGAAGGTTTGTAGGGAGTTTCTGAATTGAAATGTGTGGAAGAGGCCAGCCTGAGAAGCCAGTCAGCCGCCTGTTGTTAATGTGTTCAGTCACTTTTCCCCGATTTTTCACAGAGTGAGGGATCTGTGAGGATAGTGAAGATTATTGTTTGTTTAACGTGTGCCCTTTTTAACATGACAGGTCTTCACAATTGCGTACTGTGTGTTCTCCGGGGGCGGGATGGCTGCGTGCTCGTTAGAGGGTGTAGCTCGGCTGTAGAACGAGCAGCCAGCCAGGCCATCAGAAAAGACCGGGCTACCGTGGGGGGCCGTTAACAGAGGATGCTTTTTATTTAAGGTTAGACCAGACAAACGCACACTGTCAGCATCGATGTCGGCCCATATTGACCTTTTCTTTGCATTTCTGTACAACTTCACTGCATAAACCACGGCACTATTCATCATCTTTGGTGTCCAGTTTGCGTTTATGTAAAACGAAAGCAAGAACCTAAAACCATCAGAATTCCTGCAGGAGTTTTGCATCATTTCTGCTCCTCCTCGCCCCCGGCCCCGAATTTCAGTACATTTTTTGGGTGACTTGCCTTTTTGAGTTTTCGCAAAACCTTAACGGACACTGCAGCACTCTGCACACCTGTTTCTTTAGTTCACGCAACACTTGGGTCATGAGGGCAGGTGTGAGGGAGGGCGCCGGTGCCGGCGACTCTGGGGAAGCTCAGGCAGCGGGGAGCGGCCAGGCCTCCCGAGGCCTCGTCATGCTGGTCACGTTTAACTGTGTTAAAGGGACGTCGGTCAGGAGGGTTTTCCCTGAGCGTTAGACATGCTTTTGTAGTAAACGTTGGCAGAGACCTCCTGCAATGTCTTCCATCCCAGGTGTGGTCCGGGGTCCCTCCCGAGATGAGTGCAGCCAGGAGACACCAGTTTGACCTGCTGGCCGAGCTGGAGCACGACGTGGGCGTGAGTACCGGCGGCAGGGCCGCGCCAGCAGGGGGGTCTTGGCTTCTCTAGGGCTTTACTTTGCTCATTGGAGGAGATCGCAGGCTGACTCGGTTCTTTGCCTGCAGTTGACTCTCGGGCTTCCAAGTCTCCTTTGTCTTTGTTTCGGTTTGCTGTTTCTCTGAGAATTAGCTACTATCTAACTAGATTTCCGTAAGTCCAGTTTCTGAGTAGATTGTGAATATTTGAGGACCCCCAAACTATTTGGGTGACAAGATGTGACCCATCATCTTTCGTGTCTTCTGACCCTGAGGGTGGAGGGGGCCGTCTGTCTGGGTGACACCCGTCCAGTCTCTGAGGACACGGACCTGTCTGCACAGCCCAGTGCACACAGCCTGGGGCAGAGCCAGGCCTGGGACCGGGTCCTTTTGGCTCATTCTATTCCCGCAGGGCTGTGACCTCGCGCCGTGGCCTGCAGGACGGCCTGTCCTCAGAGGCTGCGAACCGATGCCCGGTTTGCGGGGTCAGATTGACTGAGGTTGAGAAATCTTCATTTAGTGTGTAATTCAAGATGGGTAGGCGGGTGTAACCCAGAGACGCCCTCCACCTCCCCCAAACCCCTCAGTCATGGGTCAGCCGTGCTGCTGGCACTGAGGGACCCCGCGGCCGTTCATTCCTCATGGGGTGTCCCTCTGAAACTGTCCCTTTTAGCCTCTTTCGACGAGAGCATTACACTTACCCCGGCAACACATCCTTGTAGCCACTGGCAGATGAAGATCCCCTCCCTGAAATGAATTCGCGCACAGTAGGCGGTGTTGACGCTGATGTCTCGCTCATGTCCACGTGTGTGGATGGGCCCGGGCAGTGCTCACGACCGTGACTCTGCACGGGGTACCGTGTGTGTGCTTCTGCAGGTGGACACAATCAGTTTAAATGCTGCAGGCACACTGCTGGTTTCAGGCACCAGAGAAGGCACAGTGACTATCTGGGACCTCACCACGGCCACCATGCTGCACCAGATTCCGTGTCACTCAGGGACCATATGTGACACTGCTTTTAGCCCAGGTAGAATTATCTCTTTTTAATACAGATGGTACCAGGGCATTGGAATTACTATTGAAATAATGTGTGTAAAAAGACTGCTGTTGAGAGGTCTTGCCTATAAGTAAGGCTGCTCCGTAGTAGAATTCAGTCTCCTTGTGACATCTCTACCCATTAGAAAAGCTGTATTAAGTACTGCTCTTAATTTCTCACCTCACTAGAGAAATTAATGTATAAGGTGTAAATGAATTCACACCAAAGGGTCATCAGCCCAGCATCTCAGAAGCATTTCCAGCAGAGGATAATCATTGTTGGTTAAGCACAGGGAGCTCGAGTGAGCATCCAGCCACGGGATTCAGAAATAAAACCTCAGATTAATTTACAATGCGCTTCAGAAGCTGTAACCTGTATCCGTGTTTCGCCTCACGCTCCAGATAGTCGCCACGTCCTCAGCACAGGAGAAGACGGCTGTCTGAACATCATCGACGTGCAGACGGGCATGCTCATCTCATCCATGACTTCGGACGAGCCCCAGAGGTACCCCTTCTTGAGTTCCTAGCGCGAAGCCATTTACAAACAAGTTCACAGTCATGCCGCTGGGCTTGCGTGGACCCCTCCTTCACGATGAGTGACGACATGGTGATTTCTAAATCCTTCTCGCAGGTGCTTTATCTGGGATGGGAATTCTGTTTTATCCGGAAGTCAGTCTGGCGAGCTGCTCGTCTGGGACCTCCTCGGGGGAAGGAGCACTGAGAGAATTCGGGGCCACGCAGGTGAGCAGCCAGCCACTGGCCTGCCCCTCCTCCCGGAGCACTCTGCTCAGACCCGCTGTCCCCATCAGCGAGCATGTGCGTCAAACTGAGCACCCACCCCAACCCCCGTGCCCTCTGCGCCATGGACGTGCCCCTCTGGCACCCTGGCTGCCCAGGTGACCTGCGCCTTTTGGGTCCTTCAGGATTTAGATTTATGCTGACATTTGACTCCAAAATGGGCGTTTCTACATTAACTTCCACGTAGAGAATTAGAAACTGTAGTAAAAGCTGTAATGGTTTATTTAATACCTGCAGAGTTAAAAAGTCATGAATTAACAGTGAAAACAAAGTCTTCCTCTGACTACCACGCAGGCTCCTCCCTGGAGGACCTGCGCCAGCTGGTGCCGGGCGTGCCTACTGTTACTGAGCGGAGGGTGTGCAGTTGTGTGCAGTTGTTTTGCCCACTGGTTTTCGGTGTTGCTGACACGGGCATGTCTTCCTCCCGATTGTTCGGCGGCTTTAATTCTTCCAGGATCCATGGTTACGAGCATCTGTTGACTTGCCGCCTTTTCTCCCCCAGGTCACTGTTGTGGGTGGGTGTTAGTGGTGAGTCTGCCTTTCTTCCTCAGCTCACTAGCGTTCAGAAACCTCGCCTCCTTGCAACAGAAGTGGAAGTAAATCAGCAAACTCACACCAGTTCCCTCCCCACCCTGCCGCTTCCTGACCCTGGTTGTCAGTGTATAACCTTTGCATTCTCTTCCGCATCCGTAATTGCCGCTTGTTTTAGCGTTAGCTTTGCGTTTACCTGGTTCCTTACTCCTCCCAGGTTCCCTGTACTGAGCGCTGTGTTTAACTTGTGCGGAGGCCGTGCTGGTCCGCCGGCAGGTCCCCGCCGCGCCCTGACCCCACGCCTCTCCCGCAGGAGCCGTGACGTGCATGTGGATGAACGAGCAGTGCAGCAGCGTCATCACGGGCGGGGAGGACAGACAGATCACGTTCTGGAAACTGCAGTATTAAGTGCCTTTTCCTCAAGTATTATTGAACTCGATTTAATGTATTTTTAAACCAAACTTTTAAATGAACTGGTGAATGTGCAATTATAGTAATTAGAAGTTTTACCGCAAGAAACATTTGTGGTTTTAAACTTTCTAAATTGTGGTGACTTCACTGAAAGCCATCAGTTGCCATCCTCAGGCAGGCGAGGACGCGGCAGCATTCAGGGTAAACGTGCATTTGTAAGGCAGGCGATGATGGTCAGAAGATGGGCTTGGGGGCAGAGGGAACAGCTCAGAGATGTTAACCCGGCCGGGGCAGCTTCCAAGAGGCACTGAACAATGTAAGGATTTTCCAAGGAGATGTGAGTGCTCTCTGCCCAGTCACTCATGTCTCCCTAGTCCACACGGCCACTGCCCAGTGGGCTCTGGGGGATTTGTTTTCATGGAGTGGTTACTTTCTATAACCTACTGCCCCCAGAGTCTGAGAGTGTGGGGAAGGGTTAGCAGTTCTTACAACAGTCTTCTGTGCACAGGACAGTTTGCTCCACAGTAGCTGTGAAATCCTCATCTTTTCTATGACATTAAAAGTATTTTTCTGTAATGAAAGTTCCTTTTCTTATTTAAATGATTTATTACAAAGTACTAGGTATTTCAAGTATTGATCCTTCTAGAAAACCACACGTCATGTTGTGAAATGTCATTCTTACACTTTCGGAACTGTCTTCAGACCCAAGTCCCGGGAGAAGGGAGGTAAACTGAAGCCCTGCTTTTGACTGGCTTTTCCGTATTCCCGGTAAGGTAAGCTGTGAAGCAACAGCACTGAGACTCTTTTACATTCAGCCTCTGAACCACAGAAACTGTGATTTAAAATTTTTCTGTGCTCTGCAGACACACTGGTGCATCTTAGATGTTAAACATTAGCGGGCCTGGCTGTCGTCAGGGGGAGTCGGAAGGCCCAGCGTTCAGCCTGGTCGTCTGGCCTCACAGCTGGAGACGCCCCCTCCCGACACGCAGACCCTGTCAATACAGGGGGCTTTCCTCAGGCTCCGGGCAGGCGGCTACCCTAGGCCTAATGTTCCCAAAGGTGCAATAATAGACAGACTAAAATTGAAATTTATACATTTTTAATTAAAATAGAATAGGCATAAACCAAAAAGAAGGGGAAAAATCAGGATACAGTGTCACTGTCATTCTGTTTGCAGGGAGGAGTCAGGAAATGGAACAAATTACCAGGAAAACACTCTTAAGACCAGCCCAAAGCAGCTCGGTCACAGGTTACATGGAACTGCAACAATCAGGTACTATCCCACTTAATCTACTAATGAAAAAAGGAAATCAAAGTTTGTCCATTTAGTACAAGACTTTTTACATTAAATACATGGTGATTCATTTCTCAGAAAGTGATAGCAGTAACTCTTAGAAGGAAGAAGTGTGCATTACACAACGGCTAGGAAGTCCCCGGTGCGCTGCGCGGGGCACGTGTGCATCTCAGTGGAACGCAGAGCTGCACGTGGGCTTCAGAAAGGCAGCAATAGTTACATTTTGGCTTTTATTCTAAATGCTTAACGTAGTTAAGGCGACAGTTCAAGCATATTAAGTGAAGGTAGTTAAAATTTAATGATAATCAACACACTCTCTTGCAAGCTTACAAACACTGTATAATGCTGACCTGGAATGAAACCAGTGATTCTTAACTGGTGTTTTACACACACAACTAAAAGAAAAAAAAAAAAAGGTAATCATTCTAAATGTGCTATGGTAACGCAGTAAAAATGCAGGTGTTCCACAGAACTGAAGTCACGTGAACAGCACTACTCGCTCCTAAGGTAAAGGTGATTGGTTCTAACACAGAGCTGGGCCTGCATTGGTCATCCTCAGCACAGGCTTCCAGTAAAGACACTAGTCTACGAAAGTCAGTAAATCTTCAAAGTTTTCACATCTCTAAAACCAGGATAAGGCTACAACTATCTTGAAGTCTGAACAAGATACCGGATCAAGCGGCAAGATTCCCAGCCCTACTGTAAGACAGGAGGTCCTCATGCAGCATGTGCTCTCTGGCTCCTAGAAAGCTTCGTGTGCATAATGTGAAGTTAAGTTGTCCAGGAAGTAAACTGGAGACGTCGCGCGAGCGCCGCTGTGCCGTGACCCTTACACCTCAGGGATGGTGTGGTCCATCAGGCTCTTCATGATGCTCGGGGCCATCCTGCAGGAGAGTCCGTTACTACGTGCTGCACTGAGCCAGGAACACTCCAGCTCAAACTCAGCACCTGCCAGCTTCGAGTGGGAGGCTGGGGGAAGGTTTTTCTTTGAGGAATTTAGATCTGAGGGTCTCGGGTAAGCTAGCTGTTTGCAAATACCCAGTGTGACAGACTATCTGAATCCTGGCTGGTAAAGTCAGACAGGGTACAGGTGAGTCCTTGTACCCTTGTATGATGGCCAATTTAAAACAAAATGACAACGCTGTTACTAATTGGAGGGAGTGTGGGGGGTGGGGGGTGGGGAGGCCTCATCACTGGTTTAAGAAAAGTGAGCTCTTACATGGTTAGTTCTGATAACTCCCCCCTCCCACCACCCACCCTGGAAAAGCAGCCAGCTGATTTTACCCAGAAGCTGAAACAAAAATTATATTACAGGTGGTGGTTTTTAATCCTTTAAGTTTTACTTCCACAAGCAAAGTAGATTCTGAACTTCACCAAAACAGAATGTCAAGGCTCTAGAGTAGGGGCCCTGGCTGCCCCTGTCCTCATCTCCCTCCCAGGCTTTCCAACCCCCAGTTCCCGGGGACACACAGCCCACCCCCAGCTCCACCTGCCCCGAGATGCTCGAGAACCAGAACAGCTCCCCAAACACCCCAAGTGCAAGCATTCTCCCTCATGAGCCGCGAGTCGGTGTCTACCGAGCAGACTAGCTGCGGGCAGGGCAGAGCACCGCATGTCACTGAAAACTGGAATGAGCACCTGCCCCCTCTGCTCATGGACCCTCTTCCTATTGGTGGATTTTACTGCAGACTTGAGGGGTTGTGAGGGGTCATCCTTACCAACTGACTCCTCTGATTTAAGTAATTCACTTCAAATTTCTACATAATGCCAGCGTCATCCATTAGGCAAAAAAAAACAAAGCGCAGTGCTTACGTGAAGTCACCTGAGTGCAGCATCAAGATGAAGCACCGCCTACTTACCGTTTAATAATGTGTTCAAAGATAAAAGCAGGCATGATGGTAATGGTAACTACATTCCCAGCTGTCGACAGTATGTCTGCAATTTGAGAGTCCTGTTGAAAACATATGAAAATGAATTCCACTGAGGCTTTATTAAATATAAAACTAAGTTATTCTTGGTAAAGAACCATGTATGTCCTCTTCCAAAATCCTGACCTTTGGAACTTAGTAAGTTCTAGTTTTCCTTTCCAAGTTTTAATTCAACAGAATCACAATTTGATCGGTAGTAACAAAACTGCTAAGGAAGCTGAGCTGAGTGTATCTGTGTGCAGGCGGCCTTGTTGTTACCGAAGATTAAACATTTCCCCACGTACAGTGCTGCCACAGCCCCTCGGCTAACTGCGTGTTCTTAACCAAAGCTTATGAGATAAGCAGGTCCTAACGAAGACCTTTAGACCTCAAAGTAGCCCTATTTAGGAATTTGTGGAGGGAATAAACTGAAAATGAAACACTAATATGAGCATAAACTATTACTCATTTCCTACAACTCCTAGACTGAAAAAAGCGATCACTCATTCAGAATGTTGTCAGCACCCTCAGTGCTCAGGCCTCTGCAGAACTCATGGGAGGGGCTGCACAGACACAGCCCCCTCGTTATAACGAGAGACCACAGTTTGGCGGCCCAACAGCTCCTTCAGAACCTTCAGAACAGAACGATGAAAACGAGCTGCAGCCACAGCAGGCCAGGCCGCGCTCTGCTCCCCACCTTCAGCCCGATGACGTTCTGCCCGTTGACCTCGCAGACGTTGTGTTCCGTGAGAAGCCCGTTTCTGGCTGCAGAACTGTCTTTCACGATAGACGTTATCTTCCCGTTTTTGAAGATAAAGCCGACGTGCCCAGTGCTGTCCTTATGCATGGTGACTGTCCGTTCAAAGGGCCTGCGAACGTAGTGGGGTCAAGGAAAGACTCAATTCCAAGGCAGACGTTTTAATGGATTTCTAACCTGCCATACTGGATACTTTGTTACATTACGTTTTGAATAAGAGCAACTTAGCAGGTATTAGTACAACTTAGCTCTGATTTTATACATTCATAGAACATCTTAGCATAAAAGATTTTTAAAAAATCCTCTCCATCGTTTGCCTAAGATTTTCTTCTTTCAAGTATCAAAGACTTAAGACCCTGCTTCGTGCTCTTCCTTTACAGTATTCGCTGTTACTTAACTTCAAGAATGAGATGGGTTTGAACAAAAATCAATATTAAGATGAATTTTTATCTTTTATTAACTTTTTAGTATTTCCTGAGCTTAAACTATTCCTGGGAAATATTTTAAACCTTTATAGAATTTTTCACATCTTAAGTTTGAAAACTTTATAGAGGGCGTTTCTGCTGTATTTTAGAACCACAGACCCAGGGAGATGGAAGTCCTCAGCCCCTTCAGGAGGAAGGCACTTTACAAGGATGGCCATCCCGCCGGCCACACCTGCTGACTCCCCACAACTCCGCTGCCGTGTTACCGCACGGACTTTACAACAAAATATGAGTTTCACGTGATAAAATTCAGAACAGTCTATCTTCCTGCTGGTACAGGTTATTCTTTGAAATTTTCCTTAGATACAAAGCAAAAATGGCATTCGTCGACAAAATGTTTACTAAATACCTACCATGTGAGAGGAGCAGAAACACAAAAGTAGATAAAACAACCTTAACTGAGACAAACAAAAACCCCAAAGCTAACAATGTGATAAGGTCCACCCTCAACACCTGTGAGGCCAGGCAGGGGCGGGCTGATACTACACGCGCTCAAAGTCTCAGTAATAAACGAGCCACAGGCTGAAGAAAACGTTCCGTCCTCCCACCCTGACCACCAGAGCCGCACCACCCGAAGGCCAGGCTGGGTTTTCTGAACCCGGAGACCCCACAGGAGTTCTGCAGGGGCCCAGGCACCGCGCCCCCACCCTGAGCAGGAAACTGGACAGTGCGGCCCGAGACGCCCTGCTGCTTGGTTACTTGTCCAATGTTCTTCTCTCTTTTCTAGAGAAATGGATTAAGACAGGAAAGTAACTTCTTAGAGGACGAGTTTCTGTAAGCTCTGAAATAAGGTGTATGCAAAACCAGAATGCTGTTTCTAAAAGAAGTCAAGTTATGTAAGAAGACTCTATACCACACAACTGCAAGACTATAAATGGCTAACCAGTAACATTTGATCATTTTCTGCAACAAAACACTTTATTCATAGCCTCTTAAGAGCCAAGAAAATGGAAAATGAGTCTTGACTTTCCCTTTGAACTGTTCCGTCGGCTCACCTGTCACGAATGGTCATGGTCACCTTCTCTCCGAAGGCCTGTCGGAGCACCTTGTGTGCCCTGTCTGAGCTCCAGCCTGCACAGTTCTCCCCGTTGATCTGGAGCACCTGGTCCCCGAATCTCAGACCAACCAGCGAGGCTGGAGAATTGGCCTGGACCAGCTGAACAAATACACCCTAGAGAACAAGACAATAACCATTTACCACTGTTACATGTTTTAAAATGCTGGAAAATTAGGAACCAACTCTTCAGGTTAGGAAGGTACCCTAGTAATTAAAAAGAAAAAAAGAAAAATTAAGTGAATGTGTGTGTCATTGCTCCCAAGAAAGAAATTAAAAATTTTATCAATGCAATACCCTAAGAATAGGTAAAAAAGAGCTCTGTGGTTATTTTCTACCTCAAATCATGAACCACCTGACCAACCTCAACCATCCCCTCCCCATCTTGGAATAAAGAGACTATTACAGAAAGAAAGCAGGACTGCTGTAATAAACGTGTAATAAAAGCTGCTGTGAGTCTGACAGAAACCAAACAGGTATCAGCACATAGGCATTATTCAGGAGGAAAGTTAGAAATTTCATTTTACTGTTTAAAAAAGTGATAGTTTAAGGTCATAACTCTACCTTTTGAAATGAAGAAGTCCTTCACCCACTTGCTAAATTATGCACAATCAGTAAGATTAGATTTAACAGCCTATAAAGGTAGGCCCATTCAACACCACTCCAGTTCCTAACAGAATCTGCTATGAGGGAAATACAAAAAACTCAGGAACAATTAGCTAAGAACTAGCCCCACGTGGATATTCTCACATAAACTCCCACCTGGGACACTGAACAGGACACATCTGCACAAGCATAAAGGAAGACTGAGCCTTGCACGGCGTGACCGCGTCTACAAGGCTGGACCCTCCCACCGCCGTAAGCTGGGTGACACGCTGTCATGGCCTGTGCTCCAGGGCGGTACCTGGAAACTGGGTGGCACCCTGCGAAGTGGTGGGACCCATGAGCTTTGGCCACGTGGACAGACCCACTATGAGCGCAGCTGCTCCGGGGGACAGGGCTGTGAAGAGTGCCTTGTCTCTCTCCTTGGGAGAGAGCTGAAGCAGCAAAGACACCCGGCAGAGGAGCGGCATACACTCCAGGCACTGAAGAGGAAGGGAGAGCAGTGAAGTCAGAGCTTCCCAGAGCAGCACCCTGATGTGTCTTGCATGAGCCACGAGTGTGCAAAGACAAGACTCCCTCAGCCCTCTGGGGAGGCAGGGGGCGCTGGGGCTTCCTGCCAGGATCAGCCTCCGCCATTTTCCACGTCATCATTTTCTACGTGCAAAGGCTGGACACACTGAGCTAACAAGACCTCAAGACTGAAAAGAAATCCTGTAAAGGAACATGTAAAACCACAGATCGGGGTAAAGACTCAGCACGTCCTGAACGATCCTAAATGTGCCCTCAAGGAGTCCCAGTTTAATTTCTTCAGTCTGGTTAAGGAAAGAAGTAAAGTAACTGTAAAGTAACGGCCGCCCTACTTGGAAAGTCACTGTCGCCTAGAAAATGCCCTATTAAATTCAACCTGAAGGACGGAGATGATAAACCTGCAAAGCCATATCACTAGCAGACGGGCTTCGTTTAATTTAAAAACACACAAGACCACCGAGCCTCACTGGCCAGTCTTAACGTCCACGTGTTGCCCTATTTCAGTGCCAGAATTCTACTGGTATAAACTGTATTATGATACATGCAGACCAGTGAGCTTTATTCCAGGAAAAGAGTGCAAAAAATAGAAAAAAAAATTCATTGAAGGCAATGCTGGAGTCCCAACTCTGCCTCTTTAGAATAGGGCATCTCCAAGTGGAAAAATTTAAGTTAGCAGACTTAAAATAGTCTTGATTATGGATGTACCATTATAATTAATTAAAGCATTTACATTTTAAATGATTCCAACATTTATCACTCAAGATCCTATAAACTAGACAAATTCAAATAAATATTAAAAATACTTACGTTATCTATTGATTTAAGCCTGAGCCCAATTTTTCCATCTTGATCCTTACACAAAATGACTTCACGAATCCCTTGCTTAATTTCTGCTCTACGGATTCCAGCATCATTACCAGTTATAGGAGCCACCATATAGTTCATACTGGAAGGTCTTGCTACCAACTGCTGTGAGAAACATACACAATGTGTCAATATTTAGAAACATTCATTTATTCGAATATATTCAGCTGTGGTTTCCCAAAAAGTAATCTGTAAATTATTTCCTTCAGAGAAAGTTTGATTTTTGCAGAAATGACCCTGTTTGTTTACACTGATTCTTCAACTAACCTATTCCCGACATATCCTCTCCAGAACTCAGTGACTCTCTGTCACCCTATGAATTCAGACATTTGTTCCATGTGTACTTTGGCTTGTCTTCAACTCAAACAGACTACTGTGGACGTTATAAAGGCCGTATCATACTTCTGAAGCTCACGCATCATCTTCCAGAGTGTTCTTTCATATGGCCTGATCTTTAACAACCTACTTACCCTTCAGAGTTTCTATAAAAGGGGCCACCTTCTGACCTCCCAGCCGCTGTGTGGACGGCGTGTGCATGTTGTGGGAGTGCCGGCTCACACAGGACAGTCGGCATCACTTCGCGTCCACTCTGACAAACACCTACGGATCAGCCCACTGCATGGACAGACCGGCTGCCCCAGGACAGCTCTACTAGGGACTCTGCCAGGCACTATGTTTCAAGTTCCTCTTGTCAGTTTTCTTGACCCAAACTGGCTTATTGTTTTAAGTGGACCCTTTCCTCAACCAAAGAATCGCATCTTTTAAGGGGAAACCATGAAGTTGTTACCGGGGAAGCTGTAAACTGTAAGGAAGCATGTGGACAGACCGAGCAGTCCAAGGAGAAGGCAGCGCCAGGTGCTGAGATACCTTCTGTCAGACTCACCCTCCCAGACTCTGCTTGGGGGTGCTGGGGCTCTGACTATGCGAGTTACACTCACTTTCCTCGGTCCGTGGGCTGCTTAGCAAGCATCCGCCACAGGAGGCACCAGAGGGAGACTGAGGTGTGGAGGAGGGACCAGTGTTCGCTCCTTCCTGTCCGCTTCCGGTTCCCGTCCGCGCTGCCAGGGCCCAGCCCTTAACCCTGCTGCCAGCACTTGATTCCATACTCTGGACTTTACTCCCAGAACCAGCCTCACTGCAACCCCTCAGAGGTACTGGAGGTCCCGAGTCAGAGGCCCAGCTCACGGGGCTCTTCCACTAAGCCGCTTGGCTCTGATAACTCCACCCTGCGCCCTGTGTAACCCCGGTCCTAGGAGAAGCAGCTACTTTCTGCAATTGCATCTGTGCTCCACTTTTGCTTTTTCAAATTCTTCAAACTCTCTGATTTCTTAAGTTATCTCTACTGAACTATCTAGTGTGACTTCTGTTGTCCCAACTAGACCCTGATTGATGTAATAAGCAAGTTTTCAATTACTATCTGGTGAATAAATAAATGCCAGGTACTGCATGAAGCACTGGCATCATGGCAACAACACATACATGGAGCCTGTCCTCAGGAAGTTAAGCACTTAACTGTAATTATAACAAGCGCTACAAAGTACTGTGGTCTTACAGCAATAGTATTAACAACTGAGATACATTATATTGAAGCTGAGAATCTGGGGTCTCGTGACAAGGAGATTGAGACTTCAGAATGTTACAAGATTATAAGCAAAAACAAGATATGACAGACCTGTACTTGAGAATGATGCATCTACCAGCAGTTGAGTGCTGCTGGATGTAAGACGCTACTAGAGGAAAAATAAGAGATACTACAATGACCTAGGTTAGAAGGACAGAAACTGAATAGGGAGGACTATAACAGGACTGGAATAGATAACATGAAGACTAGGAACAAAATCACTAGGTCTTAGTAACTGACCAATGGCAGAGGACAAAGAAGAATGGACTAGTCAGAGGCATATGAGTCATTAACTTCTAATAGATTAAAAAACCAGTAACAGCACAGAAGGAAGTAGACTATGTAAGAAGTGATATCCACAAGGCAGTTTAAAATTCCTGAGAAGAGGTCAATGCTGAAATTAGAAATCTTTGAGTTAGTCACAAAGAGGACTTAGCTTGTATCTCTCTGTAAGGTATGATTTTATATAATTCAAAGTTAATTACACCATACATACCCCCTGAACTGGTGCTCCAGGGACCATGCCCATATTTGCACATATTTCTTCTTCATTTAAACTCAGGCCCATGTACTGAGAGAGCTCAGGATACAGTTTAGGATAGAGATCTAATATAAATGAATGAATGAAGAAAGAAAAAAAAAATTGGTAGAATATTCAAAGTAAAAACTGTTATTATGGACTTCTATTTGTGTTTAAAAAATTACACTTAATTTATAAAATCTAGGATGAATTTAAATTAGCAATTTAGAAAATCCCATCCCATCTCTGAAATGACAGAAATGAAAAATACAGGAAAAGTTAAAGGTGAAAGTAAAATATGAAGACATTTGAACTGAAACCTCAGATTTCTAAAAATTTAAGAGTAGAAATAATTTTTCCAAATAAATTATCTTATCTTTCCTTTTTCTTAAAATACACCTATTTGATGAGGAATTTTGTAAGCACACTCCTGACTCCCCAGTTCAGAACAATCGACCAAAGCCTACACCGTCACGCCAGCTGCTTTGTAACTCATTCAGCAAGCCCGGCTAGGAAGGTGATTCTTCTGCGCTACAAGAAAGCGGTCAAAGCTTGTAAATTTATTCAGTGGCATATCATTTTAAGAATGTTAACCACATACCAATGAAATCTTGGAAACAGTGTATTTAAATATTAACAGTATTTAACTGAGTAGTAAAATACTTCTTCCAAAAGCTCGTTTTCATATGCTTTGTGACTTAAAATGCATTTTCTAAAAGAAACAATGTTATAGTCATAAGATGGCACGCCATAAAAACCTACTTAACACTCCTTTTGTATTTTACGTTATATTATTTATTATCTACAAACAGGGGTTCTGTCCGGAACCCCTACGGACATAGCAGTAAGGGACAGAGAGGATACGGAGCACAAAGGTGGAGACTTCAGGATTTAGGACGCTCCCTCAAAAGGAGGTGGTTGGAAATTTCCACTCTAACCAACCTCCCACCCCTGCAAAGACAGAGGACAGTTCAGGAAGCTCAATTTTTTCATAAATGAATCACTCATAAGTTAAGGAGGACTGAAAATTTAAGTAACTCAGTTTTCATTAAGCTACAAAACACACCTTCATATTCACAGTTCACTTTCTTGATTAAAGGGGTATTTTTTGAAATAAACATTTCTCCTTCTTACCACTAAAGCTTTAATCACCAATTTTACACTGCATGTTAAAAGAAAATCTTGGGATTCCTTATTTCAGCAAGTATCTCTGTTCAAGGAGAATGAAGCCAAAGGATAAACCTACTTCCATCCTGAGAGATGGGAGCCGAAGCCTCAGACAAAATTGCTGGGTTGGCAGGGTTTGCAGAAAAGGCAGTTTGAGCCTGAAAAAGAGAAAACAATTCTAACAATGCTATACAGATACTTAAACTTACAAAATGTATAAATTAAACCTAGTTTTATTCAAAAACACTAGTTCTTTTCAAGAAATTTTAATTTTAAACACTTCAGCAATATGTTTCAAAGAAAATCCACAAATCAAAAATATATTTCATATTATAAACATTTAATGCTGTCATTTAAAACCTGACTAGGCACCGATCTACATACCTTATAACCTTATATTTCATTGTGCTACTGCAGATTAGTATTTTCAAAATGCATTATAAAATGGGTGATCACACATTTTACATTTTCATTATTATGTTGCTAATTAGTCTAATTTAAAATATCTTATTTACATAAGAAAAAAGCTCAACCGTATTTACATAAAGTCATACATCAGAAGAACACCTAAAAATTTAAATACTTACTAAGTTGCTAATATTTATTTTGCCATTTTAGCACATCCCACTGAGACCATCTACATTTTAGCAAGTATAAGAAGGGGTCGTTATACTAAACACAAAAATATTACAAAGTGTGCAAAACACATACCTTATCACTTACTAAAAACGATGGTAAAGTAATGTAATTTGTAACTGTTAAAGTTGCCGAAACTTTGACAACGCGCACATTAACCAAGATACTCGTATCTGCCAGGAACTCCTCTCCGGGCAGCCTTCCCAGCCCGCGCCGAGCTCAGTGTGCCACTGATGGCGCTCCTCTTTCCTTTACAGAGACATCTGACTTTCTAAGAGAGCATATGTCACTAGGGGGCGGTCAGGTGTACGATCCACCTCTAATACCTTTTTTCACTTAATCAGCAATATGTCAATTAAGTGATGGAGCTTATACCTGTACCTCAGCCTAGCCCTGACGTTAATGCTAAAAGAAGTCCTGAAGATGCCTGGAGAGACGGAAGCTTAATTTCAATCAGGAAAGCCTACAGGAGCACAAAAAGTACTTTACTCATTCGGACTGTAAATGTTCTGATATGCTTGTCACCGAGTCATTCTTTAATATTTATTGTGTCATAATTTGTCACAATCTAAACTGAAATTAAATGCAGCATGAAAATCTTTATAATTTTAAGTATACCCACAAACTTAAAGTATGTTGAATTTTGAATATTCTTTCACCAACTCTCAGCTAATAGGAGCTAGTAGCCAGTGGATTACTTCTTGGATAATCTCTAAGAAAAAAATACTGTTCAGCACTAAAAAGAAATGGGATACTCAGCCATGGAAAGACACGGAGGAACCTGAGACACGTATTACTAAGTGAAAGAAACCATTCTGAAAAGGCTAAATACTGTACAACTCTACGAGACATCCTAGAAAAGGCAAAACTATGGAGACAGTTTAGATCAGTGGTTGCCATGAATTAGTGGGGAAGGAGAGAGAGACAGAGCAGAGGACCGTGAGGACAGTGGAAGTATTCTACACGACACTACAACAGTGGCCACATGTCACCATACATTTGTCCAAACCAGCAGAGCGAACACCACGGGAGAGAACCCTATCGTAACCGTGGACCTGGTGTGGCAGCTCTAAGTGCAGCACTCCGGTGGGGACGCTGCGAGTGGGGAGGACGTGCACCGTGTGCGCTGCATCGGGGCGTGGGGGAGTGGCGCACGGGGGTCACTCAGATGGAAACTACCTTCCATTCAATTTTGCTATGAACCTAAAGCAGCTCTGAAAAACAAAATTTACTAATTTTAAGAAACTGATTCTTTTTCACATTGTTTCATTACTTTCTGTTCTTTCATTCACTGCTATTGCTCCTATCCAAGGAATACTTAAGTAAGAACATATACAAAAAGCTCTCTGCAAACAAAGTTACATAATTATTATATAATCTGTAGTAAAAATAAAAGAACTACAAGGGAAGTACAAGGGTTTAAGGATTATAAGCCATTAAATGTAGCAAGTTATTTCACCCTTCCTTGAAATCTCAAACTAGTAAAAAAAAAAAAAAAAAAAAAAAAAGTGGGGGGAGGGTGTTCCAAGGATCACACAAATTACTACCAGAGCATTGTTCCTGCCATTACAGAAAGCACGTGGAGACACCATCTCCTGGAGCCACCAGTGTGAGCCTCTGCTCACTCTAATAGGAAACTGAGGAAATTGCTGTTTCTTAAAAGCTTCTTTTGTGTAGATATGGCAGCCACAGGCTCCCATTAAAGATTCCTAATGGGGAGAGAGGTCCAGGGACTGTATGAGGCTGAATGAACTACCAGCTCACCGCTGCAGTTTAGTTCTGCTGTGGTGTAAAAGAGCAGAAAACTAGAAAATGAGTAACTACTACTTTTACAGGGGCATCTTGAAAAAAAATAAATAAACTCAAGTACCACCTACCACAGAAAGGGAAAAAAAAACAAAAACAGCCCAAGACTTTACTGGCTAGGTTAGGTTATTATAAAATCCAGTGAGATTTAAAACCCATGTTTCCTGCTCCTTACTCATTGCTCGTCTCCAGGCAGCCAGCTTTCTGCTCAGAACATACAAAGTCTTCCAATGGGTATATGGGAAATACTCATATAATCTGCTCCCCCTTAAAGAGGTCAGCCTGATACAGGTCGCAGCCCTCTTCACGTTCCACCCCAGCATCTTTCAATATCAACTGTTTCCTTCTTTTTCTGTTTTCAAAATCAAAAACCCCTGCTAAAAGTCTATGGTTAATTTAAAGTTTAATTCCATAAAAAGCTAACAAAAAAGGATGAAAAAGAAATTAGCCATTGTTCCAGACCCTTCTGCAAACCCTTATCACTTAGTGCGCTCTGATGTCATACTAATGGCTTAATTGTTATTCCTGAAGGCTAAGGAGTTCAAGTAAAAGCTTTTTAAAAAGAAAGTGCACCTGTTCAAATAAACTTAGTGGAAATAAAAACCATATGAGAATGACACAATACTGAAGAAAAGTGAGAGAGATTCGAGATGACTGAACAGACCACTTAAAACTGTGAGGCATCAAAGCCTTGGCAGCTGAACAGATGTCAGGGATGTTACAGATCACCAACCAATATCCATAGGGGACCTATGATGGGAAGTATGTGTTCATTATCACCTCCCCCCCATTTATCCAATAACTGCTACAAGGTTAACAATTTCAGCTACACATTTGTTACTATTTTTGCTGGGTTTTTCCATCCTAAAAGGGCCAACATTTTGCCTAAAAAACACTTGTATTCTTGAGGTTGGTTAAGACTTTCTCACAAGTTTATAACAAACTTTTTGTGCTCTTTAAATAATTAAGAAGTAAATCTCACAGTAAATTGAGGCCAAGGCCTCAAGTAAAATGATCTTTAGGGTAAGAAGCTTTGAAGCACTAAAGAATTCAAGAAGAATTTCATCACATGTATCGTATCAAAAAGATTTTAGGAGTAAAGACATATTAACAAGTTTGATTTACCTTGTCAAATGAAAAGAATGAACAGCAGCAGAAAAAAATGAGTTTATAAGAGGTCAAGTTGGAAGTAAACTGGAAACAACATGAGTTCATTAAATACTATGAATTATCTCCAGTTAAAAATAATCAAAAAGTTTATAAAGCAGCAAGAATTTATCCCAATCCCAGACTTTCCTCTTAAGCAGAAGCATCTGTCTTCAGAAGTAATACTTACATAAAGGACTACACTCACTCCATTTCTGACTCAGTGAAATTAGAAATGCTGCATTCTCTAACAGCCGTTCAGAGCAGGAACACGTGACACATCTGCTGCTTACATCTCAAAGGAAATTAAGCACTGCACTTTCAGTGTTCTTTCCATGCCTACTTTTCTAAAAGCAGCACACACTCCCCTGTTCCTACAATTTTTACTTCTGAGAAAGCAAAGAATTATTTTAAAGACTGGTCATACCTTAAGACCCAAAAGAACAATGTACGTATTTTAAATAAGACAATGAACATCTGAGAAGTTGGAGTGTATTTTACCAGCTTAAAAATTAATTTAAACCTTAGTCATAAAAATCAAGTTATCTTTGAAGAATTTAAGTCCAGTTTCAAAGAAATAATATCCCGTGCCCATTAGTTCACAGTGAAATGAAGAAGAATCTCTAGCTTTTCTAACTAACTATTCAGTTAGAAAAAAGTGAAAAGAAGTTTATGAAGTGTAAAAATGAGCAAATACATCTGCTATTTGGCAGTTTCATGCTTCAGTCCACCTATAACCAAAATGCATGGCAGAGCACGTGGAAAAAGGCACTTAAACATCTTACACATACCTGGAACACCTTGTCTACCTTCAGGTCTTCAAGAGACGGGTACAGAGACATTTTTGCAGGATTTTTCTAAAGAAAAAAAACAAAAAATTTCTATGACTCAAATTTCATTGAAATTTAAATAGCATGTGTAGCCAGCAACACACACATAAACATGCATAAATGTTTAACAAAAGAGACACTTAAATGGCAAAACACATGGAAAAATATGACCATCCAGCTATACTAAAAATTGTTGGCTGATGAATGGTTACCAGACTACCTCTCCCTCCCTTACTTCTATGATCAAACTATATCCATTATAGATTTTAAACTTCCCTTAGTAAAAGTCCCTTCATTTCTAAAGTTTAGGAAAATCAAAGAGAACAATTATGTGACTTACCAACCTACACAAGTGCTTGGCAACTGAGCGAGTATTATATCCTTCAAACAAAAATCCACAATAGCTCGTGCGTGTTATCTACATATAATACCTCTATTATTAGGAAAAAATACAAATACACACACATATTACACAGCTGTGTATACAGAAAAAACCACACACACCAATTGTTCGCAACAGTTAGATCTGCAGGAGCCATGAGTGAAATAGACGGTAAGGGACTGAGGGATTAGAGGGAAATGTTTATATTTTAAACACTTCTATATGTTCAATGATTTTTAGTGATCATGAGTTGCTTTTTGTACAAATTTAAAACAAAATTCTCTAAAAGTGTTACAGGGATATATACTCTGAAATTTTGTTTAGCTATTTTGAGATGAACATTTTCCTTAGAATACACCGTAACAGAACATACTGTAAATTGGCACAGGTCTGACACAGGTTCTTCAGCTATCAATTTATTCCCTTCACAATCAAAATCCACCCGTGAGTGGCTGCTCTGTGAAAGTGGAGATGGGCCCTTTAAATACTGCTCTTTGGCCAGCTGGCAAGATACCAAGCTCTGTCAGTAGCAGCAGCTAGGGGCACGCTGCAGGAGGAAGGGCTTGGTCTTCCCAGCTCCAGACTCCAGCCAGGCTCCCGCGGCATCTGCCTCTCTCGCACCTTAGCACGGTGGCACCCGCAAGGCATCGGCCAGTGAGCAGCTTTCCCTACCGTCCCTTCGTGTGGCTTGCAGCGAGTTCCAAGGTGCAGCACTCCCTGTGGCAGGCCTTCCCAAGTACCCCAAAGAGAGAATTTCCGGTCAGCTTGGCATCTCAGCAACTCCACCGCCCACTGAGTGATGGCTGCACTCTCCCCCACAGAGCCTGGACCCCAGACGCAGGAGAGGACAGCCTCTTCCGAGGCACTCTGTCTCAGTCCTGAGGTTAGCAGGTACTTAATAAATCTGCTTTTCCTGTATTCATTAAAGATCTCTTTACTTCTTACTAGCTGATCCCTGTTCTTCAATCATGTTATAGTTAGTAATTCCATACATTAAATTTTCACTGTTCAAATTACTATATGGTTTCTGTCTCTTGGTTGCATGCTAAATAAGTTTTTTTAATTGATGTACTTCACATAGCACAAAATTCACTCTTTTAAAGCATACAATTCAATAGTTTTAGTACATTAAGAGTTAAGTTCAACATATTTAAAGCAAATTGAATTTTTAAAAAAAATGTAGTGCAACTGTCCCTACCATCTAATATTAAAATATTTCCGTCACCCTAAAAAGAAACTCCACGCCTACCCATCCTCCTCTCCCTCCAGCTCCGGGCAAGTATGGAAGCTACTTTCTGCCTCTCAATCTGCTGTCCCAGACATTCAATTGGGATCAAAGAACACGCAGCCTTTGGTGTCTAGTTTCTCCCACCTAATACAGTGCTTCCCCGATTCATCCACGTTGTAGCGTGACCAGCACTTCATTCCCTTTTCTGGCTGAGTAACACTCCACTGTACGGATATGCCATGCCACATTTTGGGTATCCACTCATCAGTCCATGACATTTTGGCTGGTTTTACACTTCTTGACTATTATGAGTGATGCTGCTAATAATGCTAGTGAGTATTTATATCCAACTTTCTGTGTAAACGTGTACGTTTAATTCTCTTGGTATACAGCTAAGAGTAGGACTGCCAGGTCATATGGTGACTGTTTACCTTTTTGAGGAACTGAACTGGTTTCTGGAGTGACTGAACCATTCCACTTTCCCACCAGCACCTGTGAGAGAGGGTTCCAATTTCTCCATATCCTGGCCAATACAGCTGTCCTGCAGTATATGGTTCTACTAAAATCCATGATTGCTCAAGTCCCTTATGCGATATGGTGCTGCACATACTTTCTAGTCTTTCTTATTACAACCACCCCAGTAGATGGAAGCGGCACCTCACTGCAGTTTTGACTTGCATTTCCCGATGACTAACGAACCTGAGCACCTTTCATGTGCTTAGTGGCTGTTTGTGCATCGTCTTCAGAAAAATGTCTATTCAAATCTTTGCCATGTTATTTCTCTTTCTTGCCTAATTGCACTGAGGTAGAACCTCCAATAAAATGCTGAACAGAAAGAAGTAGCTCGATTCTGTATTTTTAAGAGGAAAACAGGACCTAAGTTTGTGAAAAAAAATGGAAATTCTTGAGAAAGCACAAATATGGCTTAATCCCTTTAACCTGGGGGAAAAAGTGAAGTATCTTTTCTGTCTCAAAAGGTCAGTTCCCTAGTAGCTTTGCCCTTAAACACATTTTGATTTGAACTTTCAGCCGTTTTATCAACATCATAAACAAAGTCATTTTAAATTCACTGGAACAGACGTTGACTGGTAATCTAATGCTATTTCTATTTCTGGTCCCGTCACTGGCCACCTACAAGATCCCACCTTCCTCATGAAAAGTGAACTGGATGAGTGGTTCACTTCAAAACTCAGCAAGCAGTTTTCGAAATTTTTTCCCCATAGAAGCTTTTCTTCAAACAAATATTAACTGCAGTTGCCTGAGCAACTGAGGTCACTCATAGCAACACTCTAAAGCTGAGAAAAAATATGGCCTTTTCAAAATTAAAAAAACTAATGAACATTACCCCAAATTATATATATACACACACATATACACATGTATATATATTAAAAATGTAGTTTAAGTATGTTGAACTTAATTAACTCTCACCATTCTTCTAAAATAGAAAGGATTCACAATGATTCTACTTCAGACTATTTACATGGCCTCATTTCATCCAGTTTCTTTCCAAACATCACAATGTTCCAGCCACAACCTACCTGCTATTTCCCACCCAGGTCGCGTGCTTCTGTGCCTCCTCGTCTCTGTAACAGCTTTGTCTCCTCCCTGGAATGTCCTTCCAGGACTTTTCTATCAAGATCTTAGTCAAGAGCCACTTCTGGGAGGGCGTCTTTGCCAGCCTCAGTTTGACATCACTCGTTTCTCTCAGTTCGGCCGTTTCGCTCTGCCTTACGTCATGGCTCACTTATGTTTACCTCTGCTACTTGAGCTGAAGGCCCACGTTTAATTCTTTACTTATCTACCATGACAGTGTATCCTACCAGGAACTAAACATTTATCAAATATTTTGCCTGATATTATCAAAATAACAGTAAACAAGATATCTTTAAAATTTTTATTGAAAAGTTCAAATTTTCTTATCTTTCAAGTCTGCTACTTTGAACATGACCTTGTTTAAAGCTTTCCAGGAGAATAATAAATTCTTGTATTATTTTTATGAAGGATTCCATTAACTCACTTGTACAGTGCAATTAAATCTTTGACCTAATGCTAAGTGTCAAAAATTCTCAGCCCTTGTTGAAGAATCGCAAAGCTACTCTTGAAATCCTTTCAGTTATGGCTGGAATTTGAGAATGACCAGTAATGAGATTGAAGAGGATTCTGAAAATAATTTCGTTACATCAACTTGAGAATTCTCACTTTACCTTCACTTAAAACTCTGACCAAACACTATTAACGGTTCCAACTAAAGACAGAGCTCTATTTCTAGACCTTCCCTTCAGCTGACCTAGTCAGAAGGAACAGCTTACAGCTCTCAAGGCTCCTGAGATCAGTTTGATCAGGATGTTCCTGGTGTAACAACTTTGTTTCACTGGTCTAATTCCCGGAAAGAGCCAGTGCTCGCCACTTACCCAACCCAGGTTTGGCCCCGGCTGTGCTCTCTACAACCTCCTTGAATCTCTTCATGCCTCATGGAAGGTCCCTGCACCCCATGCCTCCCAGGACTTGGAAAGATAACTCCCCAAGTCAGTTTCTACTAAGAGGTCTCTGAGAGTCTGGAGAAGTTTCGGGGTTTCTCTAGAACACCTAAAGAAAAAATACTTGACTGTCCTGCCTCAGTACCACGTTTTCCATCTGACCCTTCACCCTCTCAGGGCAACGTTAGGGTAACTGTCTTTGTCTTCAAACACATGCACAGACCAAAGAGCTCCATAACCCAAATGCTGCACGTGCTGTCTCGGGACACCTAGTTAATCTGCTTTCTAGTTGCAACACTGAGTAATGAGGTAGGAAACATGCTGGTAAAGTTTTCCAGTTAATACCACCTGGAATGGCAATACTCATTATTTTCTCAGTTGATTCATTCCTCCTCTCAAACCACTCACTGCAACTGGTCTTCCTTTTTAAAAATATAATTATTTAAGTTAAAATAATGTTTGCTCGTTTAATCTGAGTTGCCCTCTCCAAAGTATCTTGGGGTGATGAAAATTCAGGCTTGAAGCATCACTGACCTTCAAAAACAAACAAACAAAAAAACAGTGCATCACATCAGGTGCTCCAGGTTTTGGAGCTGCCGCCCAGGAGACACCTTAGACCGCGTGGCTCTGGCGGCCAGCGGGGCATGTATCCCTGGGCCCCCACAGGACCGCAGGTGTTCCTACTGATGAACAGCAGGCAACTGGGCTGCAAAGGGAAGTCAAGATGGCTGCATGGAAGGGACTGGACCCATATGACATGCTCATCCCAAAGGCAGCTTCAGGTGCCAAGGAGGACCCTAATTTAGCCCCCTCCGTCACCAGCAAGCGGATAGTGGGCTGCATCTGTGAAAAAGACAACAGTAACCGACCATTATCTGGTCCTGGCTGCACAGAGGTGAAACCCAGTGACGCTCTAACTGTGGAGCCCATGACAACTAGGAAAGGACATTCTCCTCAATATGGTGCCAGGAAAACTGGACAGTCACATGCAAAAGAATAAAACTAGACCCCTATCTTACACTATGCACAAATCATCAACTCAAAATGGGTTAAAATTTGAACAAAAGACCTGAAACCATAAAACTCCTAGAAGGAAACATTGGTGGTAGGCTACTTAGTATGTCTCGGCAAGGATTTTTTGGACTTAACACCAAAAGCAAAGGCAACAAAAAATAAACAAGTGGGACTATATCAAACTAAAAACGTTCCGTACAGCAAAGGAAACAGTAAGTTGAAAAGGCAGCCTACCAAATGGTAGAAAATATTTACAAATCATGTATCTGAAAAGGGATTAATATCCAAAATAAATAAAGAACTCATAACTCCATAGCCAAAAAACCCAAAAAATACAATTTAAAAATAGGCAGAACCCTTACTCACTGCTGGTGGGAGTGGAAAATGGTACAGCCACTACAAAAACAGCACAGCAGTTCCTCAAAAAACAGAATTCTGCATGATCCAACAATTCCACCTCGGGGTAGATACCCAAAAGAACTGAAATCTGGATCTGAGGTGATATTCGTACACCCACGTTCACAGCAGCATTATTCACCATTGCTCAAACGTGGAAGCCACCACGACAGATGACATGGATAAGCACTATCGACAGACGAATGTGTAAGCAAAATGTGGTATATATGTAGATGCACGATGGAACCTTATTCTGCCTTCAAATAGAAGGAAACTCTGCAATGTACACAACACGAATGAACTCTGAGGACGTTACAGTAAGTAAAATAAGCCAATCACATAAAAGACAAATACTGTGATTTCACATATGAGGTACTTAGTCAAAATCATAAAGATACAAAGAACAAGGTTGGTTGCCAGATTGCTGGGGGGGGGGGGGGGAGAATGAGGAGTTATTGTTTAACCGGAGTAGAGTTTCAACTTTACAAGGAAAGAGTTACGGGGGTGGACTGTGGTGATGCTGCAGACGTCGATGTATTTAATACCTCTGAACTGTACACTTTAACGTGGCTAAAACGGTAAAGCTTACGTACATCTTACTGCAAGAAAAAAAAAAAGAGGCGAAATATATTTACGTATTTGTTTATACAGGTATAAAATAGCCCTGGGACATTACCTAAGAAATATAAAACATTTGGCTCCTACAGGAATGCGGTTGGCTGGAGAATCAAGAACACATCACATTGTATACCCCTTTTTTGCTTGAGCCACGTAACTGCTTACTTCCTCAAGAACTAAGTGTACAAGAAACGTTGGCAGCAATTAGGAAAAAAATAACAACTGCTAATGTAACTATTACTAGATGTAAGTTGTTCGGGGGACTCTTTCTTTTTAGAAACTCTTGGCATGTTCTTCCTAAAAAAAGCACCTAAATCCGGCAAAAACAGGAAAAAAAAAATAGTTGAGTCACAATTTAAAGAACTGTTTTACTGAACAGTACATTCAACCACCAACTATTGGTAACTTCTTTCTCTTTTGATCATAACTTTTATTATCCTTTCTTGCAATGCCCAAGCACAACTAAACCTTAAGGCTAACAAAGTTAAATATGGATTATAATAGAATGACTACTTCCTGAACCTACAGAACATTCCATTTCCTTATCTTCATTCTGTAGCACAAACCACGTGACCTATAACGTTTACCCATCATATAAAGCACAAAAGTTTATCAAACTAAGCTGGTAACAGAGAAAACTGGAGGGGAGAAAAACACTCACATTTTAACTGTTTGCCCTCAATCTCAAACAGAAAAACTAAAGACTGGACAAGTTTCAGTTTAACCTAATCATATGTATACATTTGAGATCAAGCTAATCAGCCTACGCCTGTTTTTCCACGTAATCTTCCTTTTTAATTGATTGTTTTTTCTTGGAAACACCTGGATGTTACGAGTTTGGTAAACCCACACGTCCTCTCTAGGTAACGTACCTAATGGAAAAAATAGCAGTAAATGTGTACGCAGATAATATATACAAGCTAAATAAACCTAGAAATTTCTTTTAAAAACTGGACACATCAAAAGATCCCATGATTAAATAATTCCATTTTGGGAAAAAGGAAAACTCCGTATCCATCTGCCTCCGCTTTCTCGTTACAAGGAAATCCTGAAACGAAAGCTCTGAATCACTAGACCTCAAGGGATGTTTCCTTCGGAGCACACCCCGCAGGAAACGTCTCCCGCTTGCCCCCAGCTTCTCCAGAAACGAGCGCACAGCCAACAGCGGCCCCCACCCGCTCCGGAACAGACACCTCCCTCCTCCCGGCAAGCCCGAGCCGTCGGAGGGCGCCCCCCGGGAAGGCGGTGAGCAGCGCCCGGGGACGCGGCCTTCGCCGTCTCCGGGGGCCGCACCCGAGGGGAACACAAAGGGTCGCGACGGACGCGACCGGAGGGGTGGCCGAGCGCCAGGCTCGGTCCCCTACGTGCCCCCCCCCCCGCCGCCGCCGTCGCGGCCGCCCCCCGGGGGTCGGGACCCCGAAAGGCGGAGAACGCCACGCGCAAACTTCGGCCGCGGCCCGGTGGGCGCCGGGAGGGGCGCGGAGCCCACCAAGGAGACGGTGCCGCCGCCGCGGCCCAGACGCCCTCCGCGGCGCCGCGCGGGGCCCCCCGCCTCGCCCCTGTTCCCGCGCCCGGGACGCCCCTGCGCGTCCCTCTCTGCCCCCCACGGCTGCTCACCTAGGCCGTAGGGACCCGCTCGCCGCCGCCGCTCACTGGCTCGGACTTCCGAGACCGGAGGAGAGGAGGGCGGCGCGCCCGAGGCCCGCCCGCCAGGCGCGTCAGCGGCTGCCCCCGCCTTCCGCCCGCGCAGGCGCCCGGCGCCCGGTCAGGTGATCCGGTTCCCATGGTAACGGGGCGGGGGCGGGGTGTGGGCGTGACGGGGTGCGGCTCAGCTGCTCGCGCTGCTCCCGGAGTGGGGGCTGTAGAGCCGCCCACCTGCTTCAAATCTCCCGACAGCTCGTGCCCAGCGGCCGGGTACCACCCAATCACGGCTGTGCATGCGCCCTCAGGATCACTTGGTTCCTATCACCTCCAACACGAAGAGAGTCCTGAGAACCTGTCCGTAAGAGATTTTCCGGCCACCATGTGATCCTACTCACCATGACCCCCTGGCTTATCCTCTCCACCCACAGGCTCAGAAACATCCCTACCACTAACCCTTCTCATCTCCTGCCCTCTTTGTGTTACAACTTTTTTCTTCAGCTTTTATTACTTTGTTCCTCTGAGCTAAGGTTCGCTGATTGTTGAAGGTTATGTGCGGCAGTGCACAAAAGTAATAGCTGTATCCAACACGACAGCTGAGAAACCGTGTTTTTTAAGGGCTGCGATTCCAGGCACCGTCCGAAGAACCTGACGTATATAGTAGTCTTATTTGGTCCTTGCATCAGTCTGTAAGATGGATACATCTTTAGCATGCAAAGACACTGCGGCATAGTTTACCTAAATTTTCCATAGTTACCATGGAGTAACATAGAGTATCTGACAAAATAGCAGTTAACTTGGAAACACTTTATTTCTAGCTAAAGTATTTAGTGCCACAATAATTTAACCCGTGGTAAAACTAATAAAAACTGTAAGCAATTATAGCAAGGTGGCAGGTGTCAAGGTTAACTACAAGAGCCAAGTGCTTTCCTGTGTAACAGCAATGAACAATGGAATTTGAAATTAAAGACACAGTATTACTCATCAGCACAAAAAAAAGAAACACAGTAATTAGGTTTAACTAACAAAATATGTACAAAATCTATATGAGGAAAACTATAAGGACATCAAAGAAGATAAATATAAATGGAAAGATAGTCCATGTTCTTGGCTAGGAAGATTCAAGATTGTCAAGATGTCAGTTCTTCCCAATTTGATAGATTTGATACAATCGCAATCAAAATCCCAGCAAAGTTATTTTTCTGGATATTAACGAACTGATTTGAAAGTTTTATGCAAAGACAAAAGTCCCAGAAGAGCCAGCACAAAATGGAAGAGGAGGAACAGAATCATGGGTCTGACTGTGCCCAACATCAAAACTTACTATAAAGCTACAGTAGTGAAGACAGTGTGGTATTGGCAAAAAGACTAGAACAACAGACCAATTGAACAGAAT
This sequence comes from Camelus bactrianus, assembly GCF_048773025.1. Taxonomy (NCBI): domain Eukaryota; kingdom Metazoa; phylum Chordata; class Mammalia; order Artiodactyla; family Camelidae; genus Camelus; species Camelus bactrianus. Next base: position 5,678,515 of record NC_133567.1, on the reverse strand, counting down.
ATAGAGCCCAGAAATAGACTCACAAAAGTACACTCAATGGGCCTTTGACAAAGGAGCAAAGGCATTCAATAGACAAAGAGTAGTCTTTTCAACAGATGTGCTGGGATGACTGGACTTCCACATGCAAAAAAAAATTAAAATTTAAAAATTAAAAAAAGAATGTAGACAAAAGACCTTAAACTTTTCACAAAAATTAATTTGAAATAGATCATAGACCTAAATTTAGAACTCAAAACATGAAACTTCTAAAAGATAACACAGGAGAAAATTTATGTGACCTTTGGTTTGGTCATAAATGTTTAGATACAACACCAAAAGCACAATCCATGAAAGAAAAAAATTGACAAGTTAAATTTCATTAAAATTTTAAATTTCTTCTTTGTGAAAGACACTGTTAGAGGGAGAAAAGACGAGCCACAAACTGGGAGAAAATATTTGCAAAATACACATCTGATAAAAGACTTGCATCCAGAATACTCAAAGAATGCCTAAACCTCAACGATAAGAAAAGAAGCCAATTTAAAACTGGGCAAAAGATCTGAACAGACACCTCACCAAGGAAGACACGCAAATGAGCATAGGAAGGAGGCTGAACAGCATGACATTAGGGAATTGCAAAGTGAAATGAGATATACCAGTGTTGCACGCCGTTTAGAATGGCTAAAATCTGAAACACTGACAATGCCAAAAAGCCGTGAGCACGTGGAGCAACAGGAACTCTCATTCACTGCCGATGGCAATGCAAAACAGCACAACCACTTTGGAAGGCAATTTGAAAGTTCTTACAAAGCGCAGTGTAGTCTTGCTATACAAATCAATTATCATGCTCATGGATATTTGCTCAAATGATTTTAAAATTTATGTCCACACAAAACCCTGCACGTGAATATTCATAGCAGCTTTATTCATAATTGCCCCAAACTAGAAGCAAGAAAGATATCCTTCATATCCTTCAACAGGTAAATGGATAAATAAGCCATGTTATATCCATAGATGGAATATTATTCAGCAGTAAAAAGGAATGAACTATCAAGCCATGCCAACATGGAGGGACCTTAAATGCATATTGCTATGTGAAAGAAGCTAGTCTGAAAAGGCTACATCCTATATGTTTCCAACTATAAGATGTTCTGGAAAAATAGAAATATTTTAAAGGTAGTAAAAAGGTCAGTGGTTGCCCTGGGTATCTCTTCATCTGGCTGTTTATTTGTATACATTATAATAAAACTGTAATCCAAAGTACAGTGCTTCCAGTGAGTTCTGTGAGTCACTCTAGCTAAGTATCAAACTTGAAGGGGCATTATGGGAATCACCAAATTTGTAGCCAGGCTGGACAGAAGTGCAGACACCATGAGGATGCCATTTTTGGCTCCCAAGTGAAGTGGGTACAGTCTTGTTAGAGATTTTGTCCTTTGACTTGTAGGGTCTGACACGAACTCTGGGTAGCCAGGGCCAGAATGAATGAAGTTGTAGGACACCCAGCTAGTGTCAAAGAACTGTTGGTGGAATGGAACACACTGTTCAAAGCCAAGAATGAACTCTAATGTGAAGTAATGTACCAACGTTTGTTCATCGACTGTAACAAATGAACAACAGTAATACAAGATGTTAATGAAAGAGTAAACTGTCTGGGGAGATGAAGTGCCTGAGAACTCTGTACTATTCGCTCAATTTTTTCTGTAAACCTAAAACTGTTCTAAAAAATAAAATTTATTAATTTAAAATATAATAATTACACAAAAAATTAGAGTCATGATGTGTGTTTAGAAAAAGCTCAAGGGACTAGGGAAAGGTATTTTAAGGGAACAAAAATTAGTCTAAGATTTCAAGGAAGGCATCTTTGAAGATGCAACTTTTAAGCTGAAGAGTGATAGCCAAGGGACAGATGGAGGAGAAGTGTTTCAGACAAAGGGAACAGCAATCGAAAAAGCATTGCAGTTGAAGTGAAACTTGATGCACTTCAGGAGCTGAAAGGCCATTCTGGCCAGCACACAACAGTGAGAGAAGGATGGCTTGAGATGAAGCTGGAGAAGCAGGCGGGGCTGTTCAGAAGCTCCTGAAGAGAGTTACATTATTTGATTTGCATTTAAAAGGACTACTTTGGTTACTGCTTGGAGGACAGAATGGATGAGTGGGGAAGTCTGGGATGTGCTGAGCCACACTAGGAGACTATTACAGTAGTCCTGATGTGTCAGTTACAGTGGAGATGGAGAAAATCAGAGAAATATACGTATATACATATATGTGTATATATATATTAGAATGAAGAATCAGAAGATCTTAGTGGTTGGTGGGATAAGCCAATAGGTGGATGTCGGCACATTTGCTGAGGTGGAGCACAGTAAGATGAGCAAGTGAGGGAGGTGAGACGATTAGAGGATGGCTTTCGCATTTACTAAATTTGAAGTGACATGTGAGTTACTAGTGGTGGTAGACTGAATAATGGCCCCCCAAAGATGCCCATAACCTAATCCTCCAAAGCTGTAAATACGTTACCTTACATGGTAGAAGGGACTTTGCAGATGTGACTGGGTTAAGCATTTTGAGACAGGGAGACTGTTCTGTATTATCCAGTTGGGTCCGCTGTAATCACAAGCATCCTTATGAGGTGGTGGGGGGGGGGGGTGGAAGGGGTTGGACCAAAGTTGGCAGTAGAAGATGTAAACGAGTCATTGCAGTCGTGAAAGGGGAACAGGATGATACTTTTAAGGATTATTCAAAATGTTATGTTTTTAGAATGAGATCTCTGAAATTTATAAGTATTATGACAAAAATATAAAAAATTCCTAGAAGGCTTAGAAGATAAAGTCAATGATATCTTCCAGAAAGGGGAACTAATACTTCAAAAAGAGAGCAAATAGAAGAGAAATAATAAGATCAAGTGTTGATCCAGGAAGTCCAGCAACCAAATACTAGAGGAGGAAATTGTCACACAACAAATGCAAGAACTGTCCCAGAACTGGGGAACAAATGTCTCCAGGTTAACAGGACCCACCGAATACCCAGAACAATTCATCTTCAGAAGGACTCACGTTATTGCACATCTTTGTGAAATTTTAAACATCAGAGAAAAGAGAAGATCCTAGAAGTTCCCAGGTAGAAGAAACAGGTCATATACCCATAACTGAGAATCAGAATGGATTGGAATTCTCAACAGAACTGCCTGAAGCTAGAAAACAATGGAGAGATGCCTTCAAAATTATGAGGGAAAGTGACATCTAACCTAGAAATCTATTCTGGGCCAAACTGTATTGCTCAAGTGTGAAGACACTTTTATATCAACAAGGAATCAATGAGTTTCTCTCTCACTCTCCATTTATTAGGAAGTAAATTATAAAGTAAATGTGCATTTGCTGCACCAAATAAGAATACCACAAGAAAAAGGAAGAGATGAGAAGTTTCCCACAAAGCCTCAACAATTTTAAGAAGATAGAAATTATCTCAAGCATCTTTACTGACCACAAGGCCATGAAACTAGAAATCAACTACAAAGAAACAAAGGAAAAAAAGAGGAAAGCATGGAGATTAAACAACATGCTATTAAAAAAAAAACCAATGGGTCAATGTTGAAATCACAGTTGAGAAGTTTCCCACAGCGCAGAGACTTCGGCACAGGAGAGAGGTGACTGGGCCGACAGCTCTGCAGTCCTACGTGAAGTTGGGTGATAGAAGGCTTAGAAAGAATGTCTCCACGAGAAGTAATGCATTTGAACAGAGTGAGAGATTCTTGCTTCTGGGTGTGGGGAGATGAATTAATGAAATTCGAGTACAAAGCAGCCAAAAAAAAAAAGTGAGGAAAATTGACCAAGAAAAGAAATGTAATCGTATCACTTTACACAACTCATCTCTGAATAATATTTATGTAGATACAGTAACATCAAAATACTGTGGGCTTAGGGCCAACCATGGTCCCAGGGTAGCTATAATGCTAGTGTAGTCACTGTCCAGGACGTGGTACTTTCTGTAGGACTTTCAGTGGTGTAACACAAAAACAGATCCACAAATATGAATGGACACTCACAATTACCATGGTAGGGTATGACTAACCAAAGATATTACTTTTGCACATTAAAATCTCTTTAATACGCCCTGCTGTGACCAAGATACAGCTCTTACTTAAAAGGAGGCCCCTTGGGTCTCCTTCTGGCTTATAATGTTGCTCATGGGAAGAAATAAAGATGACGGTAGCCACCATAGATTTTTATTCAATTTCCAGAATGGAGAAGTTTGTCTTTTTAAGGTTCCTGAAACACCCATGAATAGTCTGATCATAATTAGTGCTGCTGTTATTTCGAAAGATTGAACTTCACCATCAAGGCAAAAAAAAAAAAAAAAAAAAAAAATCCAACCCTTGCAGGTCACTTGCTCTGTGGAATTATGTAACTTCCTCTTCCCTGGTAAGACCTCGGCCACATGACAGACCAGACTGGCCCTCAGTGCCTTATGATGCCTTTATTCTGGAACACATTTCCTCCCTCTGGGTTTTACATCAACAAGGTTCTGAACAATGCTTTGTTGAGCAATGTAACCACCTCTCAAAGCTCTCCTCAGCTGACTTTCCTGGAACAAATTTGTTTACATACCTTCTAGAGAATCTCACTTAAAAAAGAATGTGTTCCTGAAAAAAAAAATGATATTTGATCAATCATTTTTTTCAATGCACAAGGAGTGCTCCCTATTAAAAAAAAAAACACTGAAACAAATCACTTTGTAAAGCCTGGACATTCGTGAAAGGTGAACAGTTATTCCTTAGTAAATATTACTTTTTAAGTTTGGATTTAGTGTAGCTGGTTATTTGATAATAGAACATCCCTATGTACATGTAAATACAATGTAAATGTATTTATGTAAATAGTCTCTGGTGCTAAATTACCATTTCCCCAGGCATCTACAATTGTTACAAAGCTGCTTTTAACGATCCTTCATCCAAGATCATTTTGCCATAGTGAAGTTGTCAGCTGTGCTAAATATTCCATCACAGTCAAGAGCCATGTCTTTGACATTTGATAAAAATACGGTTGGTTGATATACCAATAAGTTAAATACAACTGGCAAAGAAAAGTTAAATTAACTTATAGTATGACATTTGGCTCCCTTTCAAAGGTGTGTGTTGAATTCTGCTTTCCTAAAAAATTAAAATTTCCCATATTTAGAAATTCTTTCCCTCCACACAATAGAACTATTTTGTGCGGTTGCTGAAAAATGTTTAAGCAAAGGCAAGATAACATGTGACTTCTAAAAAAAAAATGGAGTTTCAATTGTCAGCTGTGTCATTTGTTTTGTTTCAAGATTCTATTTTCTACCTTCTTGCCCTGGCCATGATGAATAATAATTTCAAGGAGAGTAATTTAAATATATCTTATCCCCTTTGGCTACAGGATCCCCATAAGAAAAAATATAAAAAGGTGATCAATAATATATAAGAATTGATTACAGTAGATTTGAAATAGCCATGTTGGTAAAAGGATGCAGCTGTTTGTACATCTGTGTTCAAAACAATTAAGATAGGAACACTCACTGCAATATTTTATGGCCACTTATATTCAGTTTAATTTTTAATAGTATCGGGAATACTTAGGAGCATCTGGGCTCTGTTAAGAACATAAAATCACTGGAGTCTCTGAGTACATCCAGATTCTGCAGGAGATGTGCCACGCTGACATTTGGGTTGTCCCGAGGTTCCATCTTTTACTGGCTGTGTTTCTCTACCACACAGAAGAGTACTTTTTCAGTATGTTAAAAATTATTTGCTCTTAACTGTGGAATTCTACTTGGGATTCCTCCCTAAGTTGTGAATACACACACCCTTGGCAAGGACGCCAAAGGCTGTGTTCCAAGTTCCACGTGGCCAAAAGGCTTCCAGATGTTCAGCATCAACCATGCTAGTTGTGTTTGCACAGCCAGGAAAATGCAGAACTTCTGAGCTGTGTTCATATGGAAAATGGAATACATTCTTTATTCACTTAGTTTCTTGGTGGGTGGATAACAGAGCAACTGCATCAGCTTGACCTTGGGAGCTGACCCTCATCCTTTGGCGCTCAATCTAGTCCTTCCCGTCATAACTGTTCATGTAATCGGACGTGGTCTTTGCTTTGCTTTCTACCCCGTGGTTTCTTCTGTGTTAACCATTACGTCATCTTACAGAAACTTCCTGAGGGCTGGGGCTGTGCTTTCAACGGTCTTTCATGCCTGGCACCATGCCTGAGGAACAGAAAAGTTGTTTAGAATTCTAGAGTTAACATATTTTCCTGTTTCCAGAAGCCACATGATTTCCTACATTTTAGCAACTCAGAACTTAAGATTTCTGTAATAATCAATGTCAATAGACTATTTCAGCTGCTGGAAGAGAAGTTGAGACAGTTTTCCTTTGCTCAGTGTTCCCTTTCGCTCAATAGGGAAATTTAACACTCCAGCTGTTAGATTTACTTGTTTGGATTCCTTGTTGTCACGGAAAATGCCTTCAAAAATACTACACAATGAATTAACACAGAACCACTAGGTAAGAGGCAGATTGTTGTCCAATTAAAGGCAAAAAACAAGGCCAGAAAGAGATGGGATTCCTGTATCTCACCCTGCACGTGTTTCAGGAGGTCTCGTTCCCTCTCTGAGGACTGGCGTCTTCTCCAGAGACTGACCCTGCGATGGCCCACCTTCTGCAAGGGAGACATTGCACGACCGCCAGCCTGACATCTGCACAGAGGCGTATAAAGCAAGCAGGGGAATCTCTGAGATGTAAGGTCTGGGCTGCGCACAGGACGTTGGTAGAAAGAGGTGAACTGTTGTTATCTGAAACCAAAGGTCTGCGTACCGTCCTCAGGAAGGGCAACGTGAACCGTCAGGATTTGACGCCTGCGGGACGCGTGCAGAGATGGGGCTTCCTGGCCAGGATCTGGGGAGGCGGCGCAGCCCTCCGAGCTCTGCCACCGGCACAAAAGCGGGAAGAGTTCCACGTGCTTAGGACAAATAGATGTCCTATGCAAAGTACCGCGTTGTTACCGGAATCTTCAAAGCTAACAGGAAGACATCCCTCTTTTCGCTCGCAAATCCCAAGAGCCAACGTGGGATGTGTGCTCCGCTCCCACAGTAGGGGATGCAAGTACTGTCCAGCTCTTGTTTCTCACATCAAGTGAGAACGGGCTCTGCGTGATTTTACTGCTAATTCTTCCCGGTTTCCCCAGTAGAGCTGCAAAATACATCACCTTTCCCTTTGCTCAAGTGCATCCTCTCAGGTCCATTTCCCCTGGGACCTCCCTTCCTGAGCCCCATTGGAGCACTTCAGACTTTTTTTTTTTTAGTGGAAGTACTGGGGATTGAACCCAGGACCTTGTGTGTGCTAAGTCTGCACTCAACCACTGAGCTACACCCTCCCCACTACACATTAGACTTTAAAACAATGTCTAGATGACTGGTGTGTGGACAGAGTGAGAGAATCTACCAGAACGTATACAATATTCAAGTATAAATGAATATTCCCATCCACGAGGCAAACTATTCTTTGAGTGCTCGGTGGTATTACGCCAAGTGACAGGCTCCGTAAAGAAACTTTTTCAACTTTGTGTTTGTGTATGTAACAGGAATACCACGTGGCGCCATTTCGTCGCAGCCAGTCATTAAAGCCTCTGTGGACTAGAGAAACATGCCGACTTGGAGTAAGAATGCACAGAAGGCAATAAACTCTGACCTGGCTGAAGGAATGGCTGCAGGGCCAGAGAGGGCCTGGGGCTGAGGGGGAAGGGAGGGAAGGGGCGGGGGTGAGGACCGTGCGGGTGGGGAGGGGACTGTGGAAACCTCTGGGCAGGGCTGCAGCTGTGCACGGCGCACAGTGGGATGTGTCAGAGCCGTCAGGTTTTTGTTACCCTTACGGGTTAAGCGATGCAATGTGACCCCCGTGCCCGACCAGCTGACGACGTGGGCCGGGTACAGACGGCCTGCGGATTGTTGAAACGTGTTCAGATAAACTGGAAAGCAGTGCTTCATAATGACTCATGGTATGCTAAATCTGTATGTCAGAGGGGAAGGAGGACTGAGAAAAGCAAGACAATAAGTAAGAGATAAAAACTACGCCTCACCTCTAGGCTGTGTATATAAATTATAACAAAGGAGGGGAAAATGCCGGAGGTGGGCTGCTGCGTTGTCAGAGCTCGCTCTGCGTCCTGGTTGCTGATTTGCTTGCTGATGTGGGTCTTTTAGAAAATTGAGGGGGTCTTGCTCCTAGTGAAGGAATGAAGTCAGGCAGCTGAACGCGGTCACCGCCGGCTGCCTCCAGGTGCGATGACCAGGCTGTGGTCGCCGCCAGTTACCTCTGGGAGCGACGACCAGGCTGCTCCACAGAGTTGCTCTGACCATGTCTCTGCTGTGCGTGCCCCTCCTGACACATGAAAAGAAGAGTTTCACTGTGCATAGTTCTGAAATGTTGGTGAAGTCTAAATACAAGATGGTTGAGAAATCAGAGCAGAGAATCTTCACTTACTGAAGGATCTTAAGTCAAAAAATAAATTGGTGGGGAGGTACAGCTCAAGTGGTAGAGCACATGCTTAGCATGCCGGAGGTCCTGGGTTCAAGCCCCAGTACCTCTTCTAAGAATAAATACATAAATAATAAATAAATAAACTTAGTTAACTCCCCCCACCAAGTGGGATCATCTTGAAAAATGGTTTCTCCTGATGCCTGTCCCTCGGCTTCCTGAACCTCATTGTAAGCAGATAAGGTAGGGGGTCCCAGAGAGAGAGAACCAGGCATCTCCCTCTTGACAGAAAAGCAGCTATGATCTAAGCATGGCCACAATGCCTGACCTTGAACAGGTCCAGTAATAATTATCTTAGGGGAATTAAAAAAAAAAGCCTTTTATCAGGCGAGAGATAATAAATCAGTTGTCAACTCCCAGTTCTGTTTCAATGGTAAAGATTATCCTAAAACACTTTCTTGAGCTGTTTTGCAGAATTTAAACCCCCCTCAGCACCAACCACCAGATCAGCTGAGACCTAAGGGATCATGTGATGTTGACCTTTTCTGACACTCTTGGCTTTAATCAACTAAAGCCTGGACTCCGTTGACCTTTGCCCCAATTCTATGCTGAATTCCCCTTTGCTCAAGCCCCTTCATGAATATGCATGTACCCTCAGCTTGAAACTTCCCCAGTTTTGCTGCTGGGGAGACACTGCTTTGGGAAAGACCCCCGGCGTTCTCCTTACCTGCTGCAAGTAATAGACCCTTCCTTCTCCTGCTGTTTAGCTCTCTGGATCTTTCGGCTTGACACCCACTGAGAGACAAACCCAGTTTTTGGGTAACATCATTGCCTTATGAAAAAAATTAACTTGAGTACTATAAAAGAAAAACAGCATTTCCTCAGTCTTCGGTCAAGAATAATTTTAAAACAGCATTAAAATGGTACTCAAGTGAAAACATAGCCTTAAAAACAGGAAGTAGAAAGCTAGAAAGAATGAAAACAAACTAGGCATGCAACTCAGGGAGACGGGCAAAGTGTATCAAATAACCCCAACGAAGAGAAGAAAGGAATCAAGAAACATAAAAGCAGAGCTTAACGAAACAGGAAACAAAACGCATAAACTTGACCAATATCATCAAAAGTTTGTAAGTTGAAAAACTCACTAAAATAGATAAATCTGATCAAGAGGAAAGAAGTTACGTATAAACTACAGTAGAAACAAGAAAGAGATGTAAGTTCAGGCACAGAGATTTTTAATGTTATTAAAAAAAAAACCAGTTTGTATATCTCTAGCAGCATACCTGCAAATTTAGATTCAAATGATTACTCAGAAAAATGCAACATACTGACTTACTGAATAAACTGTGCTTCTTAGCCGAGATGGTCATTAGCAGGGATGATGGCTTAAGATGGACAATTTTTTTCTGGACAGCTGAGGTTTGCCAACAGATCCCACAGTTTTTCTTCTCTTAGTTGTAGGTTTATCTGTTTTCAAAGCTTGACTTTTTGTGCATGTAATTTAATTTTCTCCCCTTCAGCAGAGAATGTCTGATGTAAGCTTGGAAACCTGCAGTGGGAAGGGGAGTTGGGGGGGGCATTTCTTCTGTGTCCCCATGACCCCTCTCACTGGATGTTTGTCTAGTACCCACCCCTTCGTGGGCCCCGACCCCGCCCAGGCAGGGAGAGTTGTTGGCGGAGCTTAGAACCTGGAGCGGTTGTCATCCTTCCTCGGGGCATCTCTGTTTCTGGTGCCCATCGTGGTGCTGTCTCTGCTGGTCTGCTTGGTACAGTCTTAGAGCCCCTCGTCCTCAGGGGGTCTCCTACCAGCCAACTCCTCTTTCTGTCCCATCCTCAGCTCCTGCCTTCTGAGGTTTCCTCCCACACGCATCCTTCCTCCTGGCACCATGTTCCCTCCTCTCCTCAAGGCCAACCCTTTGGGCATGTCCTTTGAAAGATGACTCAGCTAAAGACTTTCTCTGCACTAATGAACCTGTCTACAAAACAGAAACAGGCTGGCAGACACAGTAAACAGCCTTACGGTTGTGGGGTACAGGGAAAGGAGGTGGGAAGGGATCAATTTGGGAGTTTGAGATTTGCAAATGTTAACCACTATATATAAAAATAGGTTAAAAAAACAAATTTCTGTATAGAACAGGGAACCATATTCAATATCTTGTCATAACCTTTAATGAAAAAGAATATGAAAATGAATAAATACATGCATGTATATGCATGACTGGGACATTGTGCTGCACACCAGAAACTGACATATTGTAACTGACTGTACTTCAATTAAAAAAAAAAAAAAGAAAGACTTTCTCTGCCCAATTCTGGGGGTGTAAGCTGCTTCCTATGAAGCTCTCTCTTCTCTGTCACCCAGAGGCTCCAGCAAGTCTCTCAGCTGAGTCACTCAAATGCCAGGGAGCATGTGACAGGCTCCCGGGGTGGTTCTTTGAAAACCCCCATCTGGTTTGAGGTGAGGGGAGAAAGCCCTCATCCCGCTGTCACGTGGGGAGCACCCAGCACGCGGACAGTGGTCATCAGAGAAATCTCACAGCTGACCTCTCTTGAAGACTTCCTCACTTCCGCTAAAAACGCCTGTGAAATAAAATTCATACTTTACAGCAAGACAAGGAAAACTGAAGCAGGAGGAATTTCCTCTGCCCTTTGGCCCCCTCTCTCTGCTCTACTGTGCGCTGTGTGTATCTGCATTTAAGCACCGGCCGGACCAGACCCCCCCCCCCCCATCGGCAGAAATACCTGCTCAGCCACAAAGAGCAACAATCTCCCGGCACCAACAAGACAACTCCTTCAAAGACAACGTTCCTCCTTGGTCTTGTAAGGGGCCCACTGAAGACTTCAACCTGGATTGTGCAAACCACCAATAATACGTCACTGAATGGACAGCTCCCTGTCTCAAAAAACCTATACAGTTATGTTTCGACTTTTAACAGGCAGAACAGTTTTTGGAGATTTCTGAGATGCCGTCCCTGGGTTATAATCCTCAATTTGGCTCGACTGAAATTTTCCATTTGTTAGATACACTGATTAATTTTTCAACACTCCTAAAATACTAAATAAAATAAGTGTTTAAAAAAAAGTCCAAGGAAGCAATTTTTTTCTTGGCAACCTGTCAGCCGAGGGAGGCTGACGTGGGGTTCTAGGAAGTGAGCGGCCCAAACGAAAAAATGCACGAGGAGTTGCCATACCACTGGACAGACTTCAGCTGGAGACACCATGGGGTTAACAACACTTTATTGCCACAGGGAGGTGCGCACTATGATGCACCTGTCCTGCTTTTATCTGTTTTCTGCCAGCACATGCACAACCTGAGTTTCCTTATTCATTAGGCTTACAGAGTATCTCTAGCACATGCGTACTTCTATTTCCTTTGTTCTAAATCTTATATAATCGATGCATGCGTGGAGCAATTATTTACTGCATACTATAAACATGCTCTGATCGTGGCCTTGGGTCCCACGGCCTTAACTCATCTCAAGACCAGCTCACACAACCCTTCCTCTTAGGATGCAGCCTTCTGAGCATCCAGACTTTTTGTGCCTCGGTAGCATGCTCCACCCTGAGCAAGTCAGAGAGACTCTGGTCTTCCCTAACCATTCTGATTTTCCATTTTTATTTTACTTTGCCTCCCAGGTATTCCCTTTCCTCTCACTCTTTCAACAAACATTCTGTGCCCGTGATGTGGCAATATTCTTCCAGGGGTTTGGAATATAGCAGTAATTAAGACAAGCAAAAACCATGCACCTACATCGTAAAACTCCTAGAAGAAGTACAGAGGCTCTACATGCACATTTACGGATACTGATTCATCTCTGTGACCTTGGGATATGCAAACAGTACATTTTTAAAAGCCTTGAAAAATTGATCACATTGAAATAAAAGTCTTTGTAGAGCCAAATACACACGTCTACAAAGAGAAAGGATGTCACGTGTTAGGACACCTGCAATTCACATGACACACAGTGGATCAGCATGCAAAATATGCCATGAACTACTAAAATTCACAGCAGGGGAGGCTATAGCTCAGGGGTAGAGCACGTGCTTAGTGTGCGCAAGGTCCTGGGGTCAGTCCCCAATACCTCCATTAAAAAAAATAATAAATAAACCCAATCACCTCCCTCCTAACAACAACAACAAAGAGAATCAGAACAACAGCAACAAAACACTTGGTACTAAAAAAATCAGTAAGAAAAAAGGCAAACGATCCGATAGGAAATTGGACGAAGAATATGAGTAGACAGTTCACTGAGGAGGAATTTTGAATGACCAATAATGATGAGAGGAGGGCAAGTGTCATTAAAAGACAGTAAGATGCACACTTCCACTGAAATAAGACCGTATTTGACATTCATGAGATTTAAAAATCATCCAGTTAGACGGTAAGAAGCGCTGGCGAGGCTGCAGGGCACCGGGAGCGTCCGTGCCCCCGCGCCGTTGGAGAGGACACCAGCTGTTCTGCTAAAACCGAAACTGCAGCCCGCACAGGTCAGCAGGTGCGCTCCTGGCCACACACGCTACATCCCGGCTTCTCAGACTGAGGACCCGGCAGGCTAGTACAGGGTGAAGTTAATTTGGTGGTACAAGGCATGTCCTTTTTTAATGGAATGAGATGGAATAGGGAAGGCTAGATTAGAACTCAATAGGAAGTGAATAGAGTAGTTATCAGTAGGTCAGGGCAGTTATTATTTTTGGAAACTTTAACTTCTATTACTTTTGTGTGTGGTGGGGGCATTTTATAAGACGTACCTTGCTGTGCTCCCTAAACGAAACTCTTGTAGGGTTGCAATAGGTGGGACATACACTAAAAAAACTGTTCATTATTTATCTGAAATCAAATTTAATTGGGTGTCCTGTATTTTTATTTGCCAAATCTGACAACCCCAATTTGCATATGTACACAAGAAGACCATATAAAAACATTGAAATAGCAAAAGAAAAAAAATAAAAATAAAAACAACAAAAAAAGTGCAAATAGTGTAAAAGAACTTCCCCAGGAGGATGGATGTATACATGTAGTGTGCTCATTCAGCGGGACACTCAGCTGTGGTTAAAATGAACTAGAACTGCATGCTGATGGCTCTCACAAACAATGTTGAGTAAAGACAAGTAATTGTAGAGAGATATATACAACGTGAAGTTTTACATACACGTATTAAAAGCCTAAACACTGTTATATACTTAACAGAAATACACGTGTGGAAAAGTATGAAGGTGGTATAAATATAATGGAAATCAGACTCAGGATGGCAGGGTCGGCGGCTGCAGTCTCGGGGAGAAAGGGCTTAGGGAGGGGCACGCAGGAAGCGCAGCTGCACTGGTGACGTTCTATTCCTTTAAGTGGGTCATGAGAACGGCAAGCATTTACCATAATGTTTTCCTAGGCTGACAATGTTAAATTAAAAATGAAAATACTATATGATCATCTTAATAGATGCTGGAAAAGTGTTTGATAAAATTAAACACCCATTTTGATTATCAAATAATTATTAATCTAGAAATGGACACTTCTATCATATACACATTAGAATAAAATAACAATACCTTTTAATATGCTTACGAACACATAAACAGGTACACTATGAAATGAAAAGTTAATTGAAGATTAAAAGGAAAGACATAAGTAAAAGAAACTACGACCTCCTGCAAGGTGAGAAGAATCATCAAGACAGCTACTAGCGTGTGAAACTGCTTTGATGCAAAAACTATAAACCAACTAGATTAAAAAAAATTTTTTTTTGTTTGGGGAGAGGTAATCGGGTTTATTTATATTTATTTATTTATTTATTTAAACGGAAGTACCAGGGATTGAACCCAGGACCTCATGCATGCTAAGCACAGGCTCTGCCCCTGACCTATACCCTCCCCGTCAACTAGATTTTTGAAGGCATTGCATTGCCAAGGGAATCTCAAGCCTGTTCTGCAAAAATCCTGTGGTTTTTTTTTTTTTTTTTTTTTGAGTCCTTAAAGACACCTTCAGGTCACCTACCTTGTAAAAAAAAAAAAAAAAAAAGCCATGCAACACTCGGGGTGGACTTTCTCCCTAAGCTCACACCAAATGTGGCCACAGAGGACTGAGTCACAGCCAGCCACAGAAGGCTCAGGACCAGTGTTACCCTCTGGTCAGAACCAGGCGTATCCAGACAGGCTCTCCTAGGACCTGACCCCGCTGGGCCGTCAGCAGGTATCTGCAGGTCCTGCGCAGGAGGGCTCACAATCGGCACAGGCCTCTGTCGGCTCTGTGCCACCTGCTCTTCCCTTACCAGATGGCAGGTCCTATGCTGCCGTCACTGCGGTCCCACTCAGCCAGTACATGGAGGGTGCTGGGTGGGGACGGGAAAGAGGAGGCAAATAGCTCGTGTTCTAGCTGACAGGCTGCTAGACCGCCGGGACACCACAGAAACGACGGCACGTCACCCAGGGAGGCTGGATTTTGAGTCAAATGAAGTTGCTGGATGAGAGTCGAGATTATATCTCTAGAAGGGGAGGCGAGGGTGTCCTCTGTACATAAAGAAGGATGATTTGCAGTGGGAAAGCCTAAAAGATGCCATGTGAAATCAAGTGATCAAAGGTAAAATTTTAAAAATATTAAAAATTAAAAAAAAAATGTTTTTAAGTTAAAATCATCAGTGACTGGAACATTGAAGCTGTGCCCCAATAGGATGCCATGACAGGAACGCAGCCTCACTTCAGTGTTGTTTCTGCCAGAGATACGTGACATAAATGTCAGAGAACCTTTAGAAAAATCCTAATCAAGGGACAACGTGTCGAACTACAGCCTCTGCATCCGCAACCCCATCAAAGTCACGAGAGTCAAGGAAAGACGGAGGAGCCGTTCCAGCCTGAAGGGGGCTGAGGACGCGTGCATGACAGCCAGGCGCAGCCGAGATTCAGAACTTAATCCCTTGGTTTTAAAAGACAATTTGAGACCACCGGCAACACTGGAACGGAATCTGAAAATTCACATTTATTTCCTGATTGTGAGGACTGTGCCGTGGTTGTGCTGAGAATGCTCTTGTTCGTCGGTAACATACACTTAAACAGCTGTGGGTGATGAGCAGGAGGGCAGCAACTTACTCTCAAACAGTGTAGGAAAGAAAATCCATCGTACTGTGCTTCCTGGTTTTCTGTAAATTTGGGATTGTTTCAAAATTAAGTAAAATTGAACCTTTAGAAAGAGCTAAATTATTGAGTAAAAGGCAAGTGGGTCAATACAGGCAAAGGTGTAGGGAGGCTTCCCCAGGCCTAGGTGCTGCTGGCTCCAAGGTGTGGGCTGCGAGGCCGGGCTCTGCTTCTAGGGGCTGGGTCGACACAGTGCCTTCCAGGATTCTAGCTCATGGTTCCACCGGTGCGGGTGAGGGCGGCTGCTTCCGGTTTCCTAGCTACAGAGGAGGTGCCATGTACATGGTTGTCCACCAGAGGGCGATATAAGCTTTACCTTTTTTAAAATAGGACATTCCCTAGTACAAACGTACATTAGTGGAAAAAGTAATGAATACTCTCTAAAACAACAAAAGCGTAATTTTTGTATTCTGGTTTTTTCTATGGTTGGAGCATGTTTAATGTTTTCTGAAAATGCACACTGTTAGGAGAAAAATCAGGCAAATGTGAGATAAAAAGTATTGCTAGGGACATTCTAGAACAATAAAAGAGTTCATCCATCCAGAAATTACAACAATTATAAAAATTTATATTCACCTAACAACGGAGTCCCGAAATACACGAAGCAAAGCTGATAGAATTGGAAAGAAATAGGCAATTCAACAATAATGGAGGCTTCAACATCCACCTTCCAATGTAACAGAAGGAGCAACTTGACGGGTGGCCAGCAGGGGACTACAAGACTTGAGCAGCCTTAGAAGCGAACCAGACTTGACGGACACCTGGATATCACGTAACAGCAGCGGAATACAAAGTCTTCAAGTACCACGGCAGGTACTTCAAGTACCATCTCCAGGGCAGATTTATGTTAGACCATAAAACAGTCTTAATAAAGACTAAAATCATGGAAAGTATGTTCTCTAATCATGATGGGGAAAAAAAAGAGTCCAGAAATAAACCCTTACCTGTACGTTAACTGGTTTTCAAAAAGAGTGCCAAGAGATTTCACTGGGAACAAACATCCTTTTCCACAAATGATGCTGGGCAACTGAATATCCACGTATAAGAGAGTGAGGCTGGACCCCACCAACCTCATACAATATACGAAAATCAACACAGCATGGATCAGATACCTAAAGACAAGAGTTCAATCTATACAACTCTTAGGAGAAAAATAGGCGTGAAATCTTCCAAACCTTGGATTAGATGCATCTTAGACATGACGCCCAGAGTATAAGTAATCAATTAAAAAATAGGGAAATTGGACTTCAACTAAATTAAAAAACCTTTGTGTCTCTAAAGGCATTATCAAGAAAGTGAAATGGCAGTCAGTAGAATGGGCGGAAATGTTTGAAAATCAGGTCTGATATATGATATCAGCACCCAGCACATGGAAATAACTCTTGCAACTGAACAACAAAAAGACAAGTAGTGAATTAAAAAAAATGAGCAAAGGATTTGGACAGACATTCTCCAGAAGATTTACAAAGGGCCAATAATCCCATAAGAAGATACTCAACATTATTAATCATTAGAGAAATGCAAATCAAAACCATGATGAGATGATACTTCACACGCATTAGGATGGCTATAATTAAAAACATGGAGACCACAGGAGCTGTTGACAAGGACATGGAGAAACCGGAACCTTCATGTGCTGCTGGTGGGAATGTAAAATGCTGCAGCCACTTTGGGAAACAGTTTGTCTGAAAAAGTTAAACCAAGTGTCACCGAACCAGGTGCCTTTGCCTCCCTTCGCCCAGCAAGCCAAACGCTGAGGTGCTGAGATCTGCAGCGGAGGGAAGGCTGGTCAGGAGGCAGCCAAGCAAGGATGCCTCAAATCACCTCCCTGAAGGCGAGGGGCTTGGGATATTTATGGAATAAACCTGAGGCCTCGGGAGCGTGGGGAAGGGTGATCGGAGATAAGGAAAAGGTGAGGTGGTAGAGCATGCTTAGCATGCACGAGGTCCTGGCTTCAATCCCCAGTACCTCCTCTAAAAATAAACCTAATTACCTTCTCACAACAAGAATTTTTTTTGTTAAAAGTGAGGTCAAACTTGTCCTGCGCCGGTGCAACTAAGCTGCATGCTGCTCCGCGGGACGCCTGTCCTGAGAGGCGCTCTCCGCCCTCCGCCGTCAGAAAGTCTGGGTCAGACATTTGAGCCCAGTTGGAGGGTCCACGGTCCCGCCCAGTCTTAACTGGCTCGCGCCCGAACTGGGCACAGCTGACTCCACGTTCCTGCGAACCGCCTCGGGCAGGCACCTCGTTCGGGCTCCGTGAGACCTGGGGGACAGTTAAAGTGACCTGGATCAGCGAGGGCAGGTCGCAGCTCATTATTTATTCGGTCAGATGCAGCT
Organism: Camelus bactrianus; assembly: GCF_048773025.1. Taxonomy (NCBI): domain Eukaryota; kingdom Metazoa; phylum Chordata; class Mammalia; order Artiodactyla; family Camelidae; genus Camelus; species Camelus bactrianus. The sequence goes on along the minus strand of NC_133567.1, from coordinate 5,660,592 downwards.
TCTTGGGTCTCACTGCAGAGCACCCTTGGCTTCAACGGAGCCACCGTATGACCCAGCAAATCCACTCTTTCCACTCAGGAAATTTAAAACACATGTTCGCAGAAAAACTTGACTGTTCACAGCAGCGCTGTTCATAAGCAAAAAGTGGGAAAGGGCCCAGCCCCCTCTTCCTCGCTGCCTCCCCCTCACCTGCCCACCCCCCACCCCCCCTTTCTCCTCCCTCTCCCTGAGCTCTTGCCCTCCTGCTGAGCGAGTCCGGGGGACCGTGGCTCCCGCTTCTGTTCTCTGCCCAGAAGGCGCGGATCAACGTGAGGCTTAAAAGCAAAGCAGCCCGCCTTGCCTCTGATTCTCGTCCTCAGACCTGCCTCCACCCCGGGGGACGCGAGCGCCCCTGCGGTGCGGCCAGCAGCGCTGCCCCGGGCCGGGGGCCAGGCCTTCGCAGCATGAAGTCATTTGTCAACGGATGTCCGGCTCCGAGTGCGCCCACGGGGGTCACGTAAGCGCGTGTGTGAAGATCTTGGCGCGAAACACGGATGCATTGCCTGACCTTTTCTGATAATAGACATGACGCTTCTTTGTCGGGAATCAAATGGTCGATTTGCTCTCGGGTTGGTTGGCTGTGTCTCCTTGAGGCCAGGGTCTGCCGGTCTTATGACCGCTGTGTCTCCAGCAGCTAAAAGGTGCTTTACAGCAAAGGAGGTGCTAGGTTAACATGAATGAATGAATGATTTGCTGGGAAAGTTTCCCATATCTCCCTGACGACCTATCAGCGCCTTGCGCACACTTGATGTTCAGAACACATTTGACAAATCAACTTGGTATCTGAACGTGTAGGTGGTGTGTGTACTGCTTCCTAAATCCATAGTCAGGTGCCTGTCGGTTCCACTGAACTTCCTGTGGGCTTCTGGCCTGTGCAGGAAACACGCCAGGCTTCAATGCAGGGAAGTCTGGGGTTGTGTCCCGGATTTACCACTTAATGACAGTAAACGCTTCTGAGCATAGATTGTGCCAAGCGCCTGGTGAAACATTTCACACACATCGTCTTATTTCAACGTGTACATTATGCGTCCTGCATGACCACCATCCCCATTTTATAGATAAGAAAGCAAAGACTCGGGGAAGGCAGACTCTTGGGCCGAGGCGCACACCTTGTGGCAGCGCCAGGATGCAAACCCCGACTGAGTCCCGGCTTCCACTCCCTTGACCGCGGGCTGTTTCAAGCTATGCAGCATTGCCCACGACCCCCTCATGGTGCCTTGCTTCCTCACCTTTAAAACAGCTAAGACACCCGCCTTGCCGAACCTAGTGGATTATTTCGTTCAAGTAGGAAAATAGATGTCGGAAGCTTTTAAAAAGTGAAAACCTCAAAACTAATGTAAAAATGACGACTCTCTTGATAAGAAATAGAACTTATCACCACCTCATTCTCCAGTCTGCTCAATGGACACATTAGATATACTAGACATTTACAACCTTGACACCACGTGTTTAAGATTCAAAACAATATCTGAGAATCAGATATTCTGTATATGCTATAGCATAATTGATTTTTTTTCTAAAAAAAAGAGTTGAAGACATGGCTCAAATGTAAATAGACATATTTCCTAAGAGCTTATTATGATCCGGAGGAAACTCTAATTCAAAAAGACACCTGCACCCCAGTGTTCATAGCAGCTACTGTTTACAATAGCCAAGACATGGAAACACCCTAAATGTCCATCAACAGATGACTGGATAAAGAAGATGTGGTATATTTATACAATGGAATACTACTCAGCCATAAAAAGAATAAAATAATGCCATCTGCAGCAACATGGATGGACCTGGAGATTGTCATACTAAGTGAAGTAAGCCAGAAAGAGAAACAAAAATACTATATGATATCATTTATATGTGGAATCTAAAAAATGACACAGATGAACTTATTTACAAACCAGAAACAGACTCACAGACATAGAAAACAAACTTATGGTTACCAGTGGGGTGGAGGGATAAATTGGGGAGTTTGGGATTAGCAGATACAAACTACTATATATAAAATGGGTAAACAACAAGGCCCTACTGTACGGCACAGGGAACTAGATTCAACACCTTGCAGTGACATGTAGTGAAAAAGAACATGAAAAGGAATCTGTGTGTATGACTGACTCCCTATGCTGTACACCAGAAGTTAACACAACATTGTAAACCAACTTCAATAAACAAAAGAGCATATTATGAAAGCCCCAGACTAGTCCCCTTGGTTCTCCCGCTGACTTGCCCTGAATTAGGGACCTGAAGGGCAAGTGCGAGGTTTTGTACCGATCGAGGTCACCCACGTGCCACCGCCGAGTTGGTGTGACTTGTGAATTCAGGAAGAGAACTGCTTTGGCTCCGGAGTGTGACCATACTCACAGCTCATTTTATTTCAGGCGGCCACCCTGCCGGGTGAGCTCTGTGAAGCAGGCTTGCAGCATTTCTTAACCAGCAGGTTACATAAGCCATGGCTTCACTTGTGCTTTCTGCTCTCTGTTCCTCTGGTTTGCGTTTCCGTGTTTTGCACACATCTGTTCATGGGGATGGAGTGTTGGACTTGGTCCTATATTCTCTGAGGTCCAGAACAGTCTTTCCTCTGCACGTCAGTGTGTTCCCGCTGCTGCTCTCCAAGTAAAGAGGGAACTGGCAGGCCGTGGATGGATCAGATCGCTTAGACAAGCTCGTTCCACGCCAGACCTTCTGGCGACAAAACACACTCCTTCCTGCATCAGGGCGTTGACTCTAGGTCCTGCTGCCGTGGAAACCCCACAGGCCAGAGCTCACTGCCTCCTCGTTTACCACTGTGTTCCCAGCGTTGACACAGTGCCTGATACACAGTAGGTGCTTAGCATGTGTGGGTGGGTGGGGGGAGGAGGGATGACACTTCACAGTTTGAAACATAGCAGAGAATGAAAAAAGCACCAAACAGCTTTCCAACTCAGCTAGCGTGTATTTATTTCCCGACCCTCTGATCGCTGTGCTGAACACATGGAAATGTCATAAAATCCGCACAGGAAACTCTATGCACTTGATTCATCGGAAAGCCTTGTAGGAATTTCCTTTCAGCCTATTAATAGTTTTGACAACTGTAACAAGCGTCTGAATCCCCACTCCCCAGAGCGGAGGCAGCGCATCGGGGGTGTGACAAATGCCTGGGAGGACACGTGACAGCAGGAAGAAGTGACATCCTCGGGAGGAAGACAAAAACCGTATGTAAATGAGGAAAATACGGATGCTCAAGCCTCTGCTTTTCCTCAGCCCGCAACAGAAAAGCGTGTGTGTGTGTTTCCTGGGCTTCTGTTGTATAGCAGAGAGGCTGTGGGTGGGGGAGGGAGACCGGGGTGCAGAGCGGAGGGCACGGCTGTGTTTGGAAGCAGCCTGTGGTGTTCTGAGACGCCGTGGGGTGGGGGCCAAGCTCCAGGACGTTTTCCTGGACTTGAGAATGTACTTCTTCACCATCTTGAAAACCTTTTAAGTTTGACAAAATTATAGAGTCACAGGAGGTTGCAGATAGCTCCTAGTGGTGCCAGGTGTTTGTTCGTTTGCTTTCACTGAGAGGGGACACCAAAGGGTTAACTTGTTTGGTTATCAGGTTGGCGTTTTCTCCGACTGTGGCATCCTACTCTGACAGACACGTGAAGGTTCAGCTTTTCAGGAATCATGGAGAAAATAGAAGTAGTGATTCAAGAAGCCCACCAGTCTAGATACATGTAATGTGCACAAAGCCCTAGAAAAACCCTAAATGGATGGAGAAATCTATGCACTGCCATCCAGTGATTGGTATTAATTATGATCACGAATCATCCATGAGAAAACATTCGTGGTCTCTGTGTAAGGAGGCAAAAAAGCATGAAATAAAGCAATGGATTCTATAGTCAAAAGCTGGAAACAAACCAAACGTCCACCAGTAGGGAATCAGTTAATTAAATTATAGTACTAAATTCAGTCAGTGGAAAACTATATACACATGAAAAATGAAGAGCTCTAACCTATAATGAAAAAGAATATGAAAAGAAATATATATGGAATATATACATGTATATGTATGACTGAAACATTATGCTGTACACTGGAAATTGACACATTGTAAACGGACTATATATTTCAATAAAAAAAGGAAAAAAATAAAGCAGTTGATGTAAAAAAAAATGAAGATCTCTATGCAGATACACATCTAATACCTATATATGTATTGTCATAGGAAGTACACACAGGACAGTGCCCATTTTTTAGTGCTATAAAAAAAGCAAAGTCTTTGCTAGAACCCCATCTTTGCATGTGTGTTTCTGTGTGACTCACCGACTACCTCCGTGTCGTCAAGTGCAGAGGTCATTTCTTTGTCATCTTCCTTGGCCTCAGAGTAGCATGTGATGCAGATAATCTCTCATCTTTCTTCAGCTGCATCCTCCTCTTCCCGTAACACCGTGGTTTCCTGCTTTTCGCCCTGGTTCTTCCTCACCCACCTCCTCTGCACCTGCTCTCTGATGCTTCTCAAGAAGTGGGCTTCTCTGAGGCTGGATGTTGGACACTATTCTTTCTTTGGGCTCTATTGTCTCCCTAGGTGATCTTATAAGGTCTGTGGGCTTTAAATGCCATCCAAATGCCGATGACTTGAGATTTCTATTTCCGCCCCTGACTTTTCTCCCTAGCTTTGGACTCAGGTTCAATTCTTGATCTGACAGCATGGCGGTCTGCATAGCTGAAGACAGCATTTTGATCTGTTGCCTTCCAAAGTCTCTCTCCCTACTCCTTATATCTGAATTAGCTCTTGCCAACCATTTGGTCTTACGTCTTAGCCAAATTTCCCCTTCTTCACTCTGATCTGATCTATTCTGCCTCCTTCTTGTTCTTAGATACCCCAAATTCATCCTTATCTCAGAACTTCTGCATTTGGTGCTCTCTCTTCCTGGAGTTTTCTCTTCCTTCTGGTTTCTACTTGGCTAATCTCTTTTTGTCATTCAGATCTTAAATGTCACCTCCTACCTCCTCGGAGAGCCCTTCCCTGGTCACCATATCTTCAGTCTCCTTCATCCCCCAATAGCTCTCCACACCTTGTTTTCTTTTATTCATGAGTCATATATTATTATCTGCCTCTCTACTGAAATAGTGTCTTCATTAGAGTGGGGAATCTGTCCATCCTATTCATGCTTGTACACAGAATACCTTCTTTGAAGAGTTCTTGGCACAAAATGGTGCTCAGTTACTAAGTGTGCATAGAAATAAAGTTTGGAAGGTTACATACCAAAGAGTTAACAGTTGTTACTTCTGAGTGGGGAACACTAGAGGAGATAAATTATGAACTGGCTTTCACTTTTAATGAAGGTATGTTTCAGTTGGTCTTAAACTATTTGAAATTGTATTCCTTTAACAACTAGAAAAGTTAGTAAACATTTTCAATTAGAAAAAAAATGGCTGATAAAGTTTTGATGCTTTAAAATAAACTGTTTATTTGGAAGATGCATTTACGCCGGTTTCTTTCTTGAGGATGTTAGGTAAGTAACATGTTACTATATATAGTAAAATATCTATGATTTTGTAAAAGCTCTGAAAGAAGCAGCAGAAACATTTCACCAAGTTCTCTTTCCTTTGAACTTGACCGCTGTATCACTCACCAATCGTTCAAACTGATTTCTTCTTGAAAAGGTAGCAAGATGAAATCGTTAGCTTAATGATAACTTATGCATATTTTTCTTTAAATTGTTATATTTTGCGTCTCTACTTGGTATGTTCATCCTGAACAGGTTTATTTACTCTTTTAATAAACATACTACATTTGTAATATTAGCTGTCATTCCAAGGTCTGAATGTTAAGTCAACATATGTGTGAGGGACCTTCACCTGATCAATTATTGCAGGTCTCTGATTGTTTTGGAATCTCTTCTGACAACTGTGGACTTAGTTCAAGGCCAGTTTTTGTTTTTTTTTTTTTTTTCTAATAGAATGGGTAATTGTTTGCTTTGGTCACTCAAGTCAGGCATCTCACTGTATATAAGACGTCTAGCTGGAGTCTGTGTTGTGACTTCCTTGCCTTTCTCACCACAGACTCTCCTCCTCGGAATTTTGGCATTAGTTTTGCAAAATGATGAGCATGTCTCTGATCTGGGGGATTGTTACAGCCGTGTGCTGTTGTTTATGGCTTATTCTTGGCATGAGGAGAAGGTAAGGAAAGTTTTATCTTTAAATTGCTTTTCTGTCCATTCATTGAACGTTCTTTTACCTTCATTATTATACAGTAAGTTTGGTTTTCTGTGCTAAATTTTTCTTAAATGTTCTTCCTTAATTCTTTTAAAATTAAACAATTTAAAATTTAATTTAAATTTATGGTAATGGTATGTAATCGGTATGTGAGTGGTAATGCAAAAATGTTCACACTTGCCAAATGTAAGTGACAGAAATTCCATAAGCCCTCTGTGTGTTTATGTGTACGTACAGAGTCCAGGTTAGTAAGAATACAGATGGTGAGTGGGATGTAAAATTCCTCTCGTGGGGATTAAACAGATGTTCTGACTACATGCACGTTCTGTTTTCAGCTCGGTCCCCTGCGTTGTACAGACTCAGCCTAAGTTAGACAGGGGCACAGAAATTGCACTCATCATTCTACTCCTCTTTTGTTTCTTATTAATGATCATCCACCCTGGTGAACTGGGGAATAGCTAAATGTATGGGACATCCTTTTTGTATGTATCACTTATGATTGGTTCAAGAATACAAGAAATGCAAGTAGCATCAGATACAGAGCCATAGTTTAACTTCTGATTGGCTCAGAGTATTGGGGGGTGGGGTGGTATGTAAATATTCTCTGCTGTGTCAGTCTGCTGATGCTAGAATTACTCACAGCATACCTCCAGCCATGTAGATTGCTACGTATTGTCCACCTTTTACAGGTATTTTTGTCCTTTTATGGTATCTTTTTAGGCCTGATAGTTTCTAGTCTTAATCAAACTACTTACCTGCAAACTATAAAAATAAAAATAATTATTTTATGTTATATTCTTCTACCAAGAGGGATGGTGGTGTACATTGGAAAATAAACATTATATTCTTAAATAAAAACATTTAAAACAGCAGGAAAGAGCATTGAATTATGATAGATGATCCTGTCAATACTTACCTGGCTCGGTTTTGCTTTGTCGTATGCTAATTTCTCAGAGACTCCCCCCACCCCCCGCCCCGCTTCAGCTGTCATCACAGAATAGTAGCAGATTTCAACTAGGAAGATTTTGAAAACTTCAATTCTGCAATCCTTTCCGTTATTCAGTATCCTGTATCTTTAAAGAAAACAATCAGATGAAACATTTTGAGAGACTTAGGCAAATGATGCTTAGAAAAAACATAAACACTAGAACGTGGTGTCCTCTCTACACTGAGAGGGAAAACCTCGCTGGCCCCGTAGTCCCTTTCACCCTCATCACTGGGAAGAGTGCAGAGCGCAGATTAGACATCCGGTAAGTTTCTGCTGAAGGCGTGCGTGGATGGATGGATGGATGGATGGATGGATGGATGGGGTTAGTTATTTCCACCAGTATCTCACGTTAATTTAACTCATTATTTTAGTAGGGAGCAAGGCCCCCCACCAACAACGAAAAAGTACCTATACCCTGTAGAACTTTGAAGTTCAAAGTCGCTGGTAAAATATTTAAAGCCTGGTATAAATCAAAAGCAATGTGCAGCTTTCCGTAGCTACCATCTGTGTCTTACAGGCAAGTGGGTGAACCGCCTCTGGAGAATGGGTGGGTCCCGTACCTGGGCTGCGCGCTGCAGTTTGGGGCCAACCCCCTCGAGTTCCTCAGAGCCAATCAGAGGAAACACGGTCACGTGTTCACCTGCAAACTCATGGGAAACTACGTCCACTTCATCACCAACCCCTTGTCGTACCACAAGGTGTTGTGCCATGGAAAGTACTTAGACTGGAAAAAATTTCACTTCACTGCTTCTGCAAAGGTAACCAGCTTTGCATTGATAAGCCTTTGGTCTGTTTATGTTCTTCCTGTCAATCTATTTAATCATTCTGATGCACTTAAATTTGAAGTGAGACATGTTACAGAGGGTTACCCTCACAGGGAGATTCTTACAAACGCAATAAATCAAATTAGACATACTTTCTTGGAACTAATGTTTTGAAAAAGCCGAAATAGATATAAGACCGGTACAAACTCACTCACGTGAGTGATTTCTACACAATCCCCAGGGCACACGCGGCCGCTGGAAACTTAACATTGAACAAGTGTTTGGTTTCGTGAAGGAATTGACATTTTGGCATCACTTAGATGAGATCTAAGAGGCTCTTGTACAGAGAAAACAGTGAATTCATATTCACTTAGTCTCTGCAAAGAAATATTAGACACGGTTTCTGCTACTAAGTAGCTTAAAGTCTGGTTAAGATACATGTACATAGAATATAAAGGAGACCTAATGATCTAGAAACATTCTTGATTAGAACCAAACTCGTGTGCAAATAAATGCAGATGCAAGAGAAAAATAAGATACAGAAGACTAGAGTGGCTGTGAGGGAAGTTTCACCAAACACCTGGGACTTAAACTTGGCCTTGAAGAGCATGATTTGGCCATTTATTTGTAAAGTGCTATGAAATTGTATGTGGGAAGGCCGATTTCCCTTTTTTTTTTTTTTTGGTAACAAGGAGAGAGTTACGAAAGCATCTGATCTGTGTTTCAGCCATTTATGAGTCTTGAGTCAGGCTTACTTTATTTTTTCACACGTTCGTTTACTGTCAGGCATTTGGGCACAGAAGCATTGACCCGAGTGATGGAAACACCACAGACAACATAAGTAAAACCATCATCAAAACCCTGCAGGGCGAGGCCTTGGGCTCCCTCACAGAAACCATGATGGAGAACCTCCAGCTTGTCCTGAGAGCCCGGCTGGTCCCCGAACCCAAGGCGGCGGCCTGGGCGACGGAGGGGATGTATTCCTTCTGCTACCGAGTGATGTTCGAAGCCGGGTATTTCACACTCTTTGGCAGAGATCTTACAGGGCAGGATGCCCAAAAAGCACTTATTCTAAATACCCTCGACAACTTCAAGCAGTTTGACAAAATCTTCCCGGCCCTGGTAGCAGGCTTCCCCATTCACGTGTTCAAGACGGGACGCCACGCCCGGGAGAAACTGGCGGAGGGCTTGAGGCTGCAGAAACTCAGGAGGAGAGACCACATCTCGGAACTGGTCAGGTTTCTGAATGACATGCTCTCTACCCGGGATGACACGGAGAAGGCCAAGTCGCTCCTCGCTGTCCTCTGGGCATCGCAAGCAAACACGATTCCGGCGACCTTCTGGAGCTTATTTCAGATGATTAGGTAATTAGCGACTTTGTCATGTGTTTATGTTGGTTGAAAGCAGAAGTTCAACTATTTTAACTTAAAAAAAAAAAAGACTTGTGGTACCTTCTCATGCTGTTAATCAAGAAGGTGGCACTCACCCTTGTAAGTGTATTGGCTCATCCAATCCTCCAAAAACATGAGCATCTCTGACTGGTAAATGCATCTTACGGCAGCAGAGACACCCCAGGGAGAGGCTTGTGTTGGTCCAGGGTCAGTGCAGGCTGCCTGCACCCAGAGCCCTCGCTCTTAACCCCAGGCTGTTCTTCATGACGCCTCCTTACATCCACGAATTTGGTCTTAATAATCATAAAAATACACTTGCGTGATTACTGGTGTCCAGTGAGAAGGGCAGTGCCTGTACCTTACTCACTGGTGCATCGACTGTTTTCACTCAACTAGTAATTCATGTGTATTTGACCAACTCTGATAGCTACGAATCCGTCATAATACATTATTATTGATGGAAGTTAGCCTGGTTTTGCCTTTTAAAACTGTGTATACCAAAAAACCTACGTGCAACATATATTTTGCATAACGTGATTTCTTTCCAATGTGTTAATCTTTGGGGAATTTGACCTTCAAATGGCTCTTATTTCAGTTGAATTGGGTGTTTAGCATCCCATAGACACAAAGTTACTATTCCATAGGATTGGGAATGCCAAGGTTCCATTGATGGCTAATAACTTTGTGTCTTTAATATAAAAAATATTTTTAAAGAATTTTAGATACAAACAATCATTGCAATTCTGTCACAAATGTTAAATGTCTTCCAAAGTTTTTACTTAAGAAAGCTCCGTCTGGAATAAAGTCACATATGTACAGTAAGGTTACAGCATAGATTTTATACCATGTAGGCGACAGCAGCCACTGTATGACAGTCACATAGACACTTACCAGTCAAACGTTTCTGAGACTCAATTTACTGTGATGTGTTACAGGTTACATCACCATGGCCCTGAGGACCCGGTACACATAAGGCACTGAAATGAAGTCGCATTCATGTCACAAGTCAAAGTGTTAGAACAATTATCATATAAATAGAAAAGCTGTGCTACGTGACATCCTGGTGTGGATTTTAAGAGTATATTTAAATTTCCTTTGGCAATTTAGCCAGTACTACAGAATTGTTATTTTAAATGCAATTTTCCTTCTCCATTGCCATGCATTTGACTAATTTGACCATTTAATCCTTAATAGAATCATTTATTTAAAAGTCTGACCAAAGTCTTACTTCTATGTAGCAAGACCCTGTGAAGGCAACGATTCTTGCTAATATCCAAGGACTTAAACACAACTACAAAACAGAGTAAAAAATAAACAGGAGCGCCCCTTCCCCAACTTCTGCGGATCCTGACTGTCTAGTTAAAAGAAGGGGAAAATGCAGGCCTTTTGGTAGAGAAAAGAACTTACTTTCTGTACATCTTTTTTTTTCCCTTAACCTTTAACAGGAACCCTGAAGCCATGAAAGCAGCTACTGAAGAAATAAACAAGACACTAGAGAACGCTGATCAAAAAGTTAGCGTAGAAGGCAATCCAATTTATCTGAATCAAGCACAGCTGGATGCCATGCCTGTGCTAGGTGTGTTGGCTGTGTTCCGTCTCACTAACTGGGCCCCATCCATAGGAATCCTCAGTGCATGCCTTGCACTTACCTGTTGTAGGCATTATACTGGGAGTGTTGTCCTGTGTGACCCTCCAGCTGTCCTGGGACCCGGGACGATGACCATCTCTGTATAACAAGGGAGGAAACTGGTTACTGCTTGTTTCGAGGTTAGGTTCCTGCCTGGGATGGAATGGTGGAAGCAATGGCAGTGTTAATGTGGGACGCTTGACTGATACGCTCAGCCACCTCTCTGCAGTACCCCGCGCTGCCTGCTTCCTTCCTGCACTTGCCACTAACTCTATTGTTAATGGGAGCGCACTTTCATGAAATAAAAGGGGGAAGGTACCATCGTGAAACCGCAATTAGCTGCGTGGGTGGGGTGATCGGAAGGTTATTACATTTAAAAATGATTTGCTTCTCTGTATTTTATAGAAATCCTGAAGTACTCTGTTTATATAGTAAGAAAGGGTTCCCTTTTTGTTTTTGTGATGTTTCTCTAGAGGAAAGAAGCCAACACGTGCTTTCAGGGACAGTGTGTCCTAGTGGGAGGGACCAGGAGGCAAGAGACACAGGGTCCACTGGGGGGCGCTGCCCTGCCCTGGAGACCGCGGACATGTCCCTTCACTTTTGGGGGGCTTATTTTCTCATTTGTGAAAAAGATGCTGAAGTGCCATGCTTTTACACACAATCATGTGCTGAGCACCTAAACCATGACAGTTAAAAGGACAGAGGGTGGAAGGTCAGGAAGCAACTTCTCAGTTTATATTTTAGCTTTTGTCAGCATGTTCCTTTTGTGCCTTTAGGTCCCTACCAGAATGCAGGGAATTATCTTACACCAGAGATCGTAATGCTAAAAATGGGTTCCTGCAAACCCTGAAGTGGAGCTGCATTAAACATCTGGAAAATTATTTCTAAATAAAAGCGTTAGTAGTATATGAACTGATAAACTCGAAAGTGATAAACTTTGAATAATTCACATATCTGAGTTTTCCCAGTCATATTTGATGTCTAGCATCATGTCGAAACAAGATTACCTTTCCTTAAAATGTTGGAAGTCTAGTTCCCATTGATGACAAAGAAGATTCCGTCTTTATCAGAAGATTCTTAACTCAGATTATCAGATTAAAAATACATTAAGACATAACTGAATCATTGATCACAGCGTCATGGTCACAGAAAAGAGTCTGGGAAATTTTTATCTGGCCAGCTACCCATAGTCTGCTCAGCTTTGTGTTAGAGGCTGCTAGAAATATGTCAGACTCTGCATTATGTGGCCTTTAAATACTTTCTTCTCTCTTCTTCCTCCCTCCCTCGTCTCCTTCCGTCCTTTAAAAATCTTTAGACAGTATCATCAAGGAGTCTCTGAGGCTTTCCAGTGCGTCCCTCAACATCCGGACAGCTAAGGAAGGTTTCACTCTGCACCTCCAGGACGGTTCCTACAACATCCGCAAAGATGACATCATAGCTCTTTATCCGCAGTTAATGCATTTAGATCCAGAAATCTACCCAGACCCTTTGGTAAGTGACTGTTCATCAAAGCTCAGTATCCAGGTGACATCGACCCATATTGAAATAGAGAGGAAATTTACCACCACAGAATTGATTTGATCATTGAAACCACAGGATTGCCTCCTTTATTAGGTGAAAAATTCATATGTTTTGGAAAATTTGGACGATGGCTTGAATTTTTAATCTTTACTCCTGGTGTTTGTTATCACATAATCTCTACTAGATTTTATCTGCAATTGTGATAACACCATTGCTGCTTCTCTTCTTCCTAAAAAGATTCTGCTCCCAAATCCAGGAAATTAGAGGCTGGTGTACTGACTCCTCTCGTTTCTGATCTGAATCCTTCTGTCTAGTTCTGCCAATCAGAGGGAGGAACTAGTCACCCAGGCAGGACGGGACGCATAAAGCTTTCCCATCCCCATCAGTTCTCCTTAAGTTCGTTCCTCATCACTTTCTGATTCAAGGTGGGGTATTTGCTAAATTACAAAAAGACTGGATTAAAAAAAAAATTATTCTGGAGCTTCCAGGTTAAGAAAAAGATAAATTCCTTTAAAATTAGCTTATAAATTTATTTTCTCTGTATCTTTGCTGCAGACTTTTAAATATGATCGCTATCTTGATGAAAACGGGAAGACAAAGACGGCCTTCTATAGTAACGGACTCAAGTTAAAATACTACTATATGCCCTTTGGGTCAGGGGCTACAATATGTCCTGGAAGATTATTTGCTGTCCAGGAAATCAAGCAATTTTTGATTCTGATGCTTTCCTATTTTGAACTGGAGCTTGTGGAGAGCCAAGTCAAATGTCCCCCTTTGGACCAGTCCCGTGCCGGCTTGGGCATTTTGCCACCATTAAATGACATTGAGTTTAAATATAAACTCAAGCAGCTGTGACTGCGTGGTTGGAAGAAGAGGACACCTGATGATGTAACAAGATGGAGAATGCCGTCACTCATCTGTCCCTCCGGACAGTGGCGTTTAGCGGGGGTGGACGGGATGCAGCAGGTGCAGTTCTGTTCACCAACACTCGCGTGTCACTTTTAACATTTTGGTGATGGTTTCCAGATGCTATTTCAGGATGTGCAAGTGAAAACAACTACTTTCCAGAAGCATGATAATTTGTTTTCATTTGAATAAGGTAGTGAATGTTCATTGAGCCAGGGACCGAACTTCATTATTTTCAGAGGAAAAATCTTCTTCCCCACCCCTCCCAGCCCCCTAGAATGAAGATGTTCCAATTGGCAGAAGTTTTTTTTTTTTTCCTAAGGAAACAGCTTTACTTCTATAAAAACCACCCAATAGTTATTAAAACATTCACGTTTTAGTGAAACTGCATGACTTTTTGACCAGATATGGAGTGCACATATATATTATAAAGGACATTTTAAAGGACTGTATCATGCCTTTTAATAAAAAGAAAATGTTTCTCAGCTTTCCCTATACCCAGTATTCAACGCTTTTAAAATGACGAACTTGATGTTCTGAAAACATTAAAGATGGTTTTAGCATTTTCCCTTTGTTTTAATTTATTTTTGCTGGAAACTCTAATGTCTATGTCAGGTTTCAACCATCTTGTCTATACCTTCACCATATTAATTGGAAGGTTTTTTCCAGAAAAGGCAGTTTTTCCGATATTACTAAACACGCACCTATGAAAAGAATGTAGCTCTCATGTGATATATTTTAAAATTAAAACTGGATGAAAATGGCCATCTAAAAGCTTTGGATACGTGTCCATTAAATGTGTCTTGGCATTGTATTTTATTTAAATACTTATCTTTAAATGACTTGTAGTTGGAAGAAAAATAAGGCTATACGGTAGTGTTTAACTACTGTGCACAACAGTTAGGTAGAATATTTTAAATATTGAGTTATCAGCTATAATATTGTTATTGCTATTTCTCTATGTATTTATATAAATTATATTTAACTTTTTCCTTGTACTACAAATATTAAGAATATATTGCAATATTTGATAATGTTGAAATGATTCACCTTTCAGAAATAAAAGTATGAATTTTTGTTTTAAATTTTTAAATATTCCCCATGTTTAAACCATTCACCTACAGATAAACTGCAACAATTTTGCTCATTATTCATCTCTTAGAAGAAGTTTAGAAAAAGCAACATAATTATTCACTCAAAAATCTCCACACTTCATAAAATTCTTTAAAGATTTTGTCTTGCTATTTAATATTATCATGAAATTATCTCCTATGTAAGTTATTTTTCATATCAAGAAAATGAAACTCAGCTCAAGATTAACAAAATTCTATTTTATGGAAAATTGTTTTAAACTAAATTTCCAGTGTGGTTTCCTAATGTATCATACTGTGGAGCTATTGTGGGTTCCAGACCGCCCCAATAAAGCAAGTCACATGAAGTTTTTGGTTTCCCAGTGCATATAAAAGTTATGTTTTTACACTATATTTTAGTTTGTTTAGTGTGCAATAGCATTATATCTAAAAAACAGTACATATCTTAATTAAAAAATACTTTATTGCTAAAAAGTGCTAACCATCATCTGATAGCCTCAAAATTGGAGTCAGTCCTCCCAAACCTGCCACTGCTTGATCCACTCAGTTTATATGTTCTAAATTCTTTGCTGTCACTTCAACAATCTTCACAGCATCTTCATCAGGAGTAGATTGCTTCTCAAGGTACCACTTCGCTCAGTCGTAAGATCTCCTCATCCATTCAGGTCTCCTCACAACACCACTGCCGTTAGGTCCCATCCTCAGGCCCCTCTGCTAACCTAGTTCTCCTGCTGTTCCTACCACGTCTGCAGTCACTGCCTCCACGGAGGTCTTGAACCCCTCGGAGCCACCTGTCGGGGCTGGGAGTCAACTATTCCCAAGCATCTCTTCTGTTAATACTGGTATTTTTTACCTCTTCCCATGAATCATGAATGTTCTCAATGGCAATCTAGAACAATGAACCCTTTCCAGGAGATTTTCCACTGACTTTGCCCAGATCCAGCAGAGGAACCCCTGTCTATGGCAGATGAAGCCTTATGACATATGTATTTCTTAAATAATAAGACCAGAAAGTCAAAATTACTCCTTGGCCCATGGGCCTCAGAAGGGCTGTTGTGTCAGCAGGTGTGGGAACACGGCGACTCTCACTGTCCTTCTCCAGCAGAGCCCTTGGGTGGCAGGTGCGTTGTCGGCGAGCAGTCATATTTTGAAAAGCTTTTTTCTGGATAGTAGGTCTCAACAGTGGGCTTAAGATGGTCAGTAAACCATATTGTAAACAGACGTGCTGTCATCCAGACTTTGTTGTTTCATTTACAGAGCACAGGCAGAGTAGATTTGGCATTTTTTTTTAAAAAAAGCATCATTCTTAAGGGCCCTAGGATTTTTGAAATGGTAAATGAGCATTGGCTTCACCTCAAAGTCACCAGCTGCTTTAGCCCCTAACGAGAGAGTCAGCCTGTCCTTTGAGCTTTGAAGCCAGGCAAGGACTTCTCCCCTCCAGCTGGGAAAGTCCCAGATGGCATGTCCTTCCGAAACAAGGCTGTTCTGTCTACACCGAAAATCTGCTGCTTGGCGCAGCACCTTCATGAATTATCTGAGCCGGATCTTCTGGAGAACTTGCTGCAGCTTCTGCATCCGCACCTGCCGCTTCACCTGCACTGAGATGTTCTGAAGATGACTTCTTTCATTTAGCCTCTTGTACCCACCTCTGCTGGCTTCACACTTTCCTCATGGGGCTCCCTCACCTCTCTCAGCCTTCAAAGAACTGGAGAGAGTTAGGGTCTGGCTCTGGGCAAGGCTTTGGCCTAAGGGGATGTTGTGGCTGGTTTGATCTTCCATCCAGACCACTAAAACCTTCTCCATCTCAGCAGTGAGGCTGGTTCACTCTCTTATCATTTCTGTGTTCACTGGAGCAGCGTTTTTAATTTCCTTCAAGAACCAAGTGTCTGGTGCCAGAGGCCTTGCTTTCAGTCTGTCTCAGCTTTCACGTGCCTTCCTCACTAAGTGTAATCACTTCTGGCCTTTGATTTAAAGGGAGAGATGTGGGACTCTTCGCTTGAATGCTTAGAGGTCACCGGAGGGATGTTAAGTGGCCTAATTTCGACATTGTTGTGTCTCAGGAAGTAGGCCCGAGGAGAGGGAGAGAGACAGGCGAGCGGCCGGCAGGTGGAGCAGTCACAACACACACGATGTTTATTAAGTCTGTTGTCCTGCATGGGCATGGTTCACGGTGCCCTAAAACAATGACAACAGTGACATCACAGATCACCTCAGCAAACATACTAATAACAAAGTTTGAAATATTGCAAGAATTACCAAAATGTGACACAGAGACAGAGAGTGGGCAACTGTCGTTGGAAAAATGGCGTCGACAGACTAACGTATTGTGGGGTTGCCACCAACCTTCAATTTGCAAAAAAAAAAAAAAAAAAAGCAGTATTTGCAAAGCAGAATAAAACAAAGGGCAGTAAAACAAGGCACACCTGCCCCTTGGTGGATGCGCCCACACCTCCTTCCACACCTTTATTCTTGCAGAGCAGGGGCTGCCAGTCCACGGCACCGGGGGCCACGGGGCCCCTCTACCTGTTTTTGTACAGATTGAAAGCTCTGAGTGGTTTTTATATTTTTAATTGTTTGGGGAAAAAAGCAAAATAATAATAATATCTCATGACACATGGAGACTACGTGAAGCTCCCCCTCCATGGCCAAAGCGCGGTTACCTGGCGACACGGCGCGCCCGCCTCCCTGTGTTCTTGTCCCGGGCGGCTCTCAGTCGAGTCCAGAGCCAAGCGGTTGCAGCAGAGACTGCATGGTTGGAAAGCCTTCAATGTTTACTACCTGGGCCTTTGCAAAAAAAGCTTGACAACTCCCACTATAGAGCAATCCCAAAGGCTAGTTTGTCTTATAATTTAATTAACCTTAAAAAAATGCACTAGTGTATGAAAAAATTTTTCATTTTTTTAAAAAAGCACGTGTGGGGACTACAAGAGAACAAAAACCAGATATGATTTTCTTTAAAAAGTATTTTTTTGAATTGAAGTATAGTTGATTTACAATGTTGTGTTAGTTTCAGGTGTACAGCAAAGTGATTCAGTTGTACATACATTTTTTTTTCAGATTCTTTTCCAAGATATCATTTTCTTGTAAACAACCTTAATTTAGAACTTTATTGAAGGCAAAACCGTCCCATTTAGCCAAGAGATCTTTATTTGAAACAGGGGCCTAAAATTTAAAAAAATATTATAGTAACTTGTGGTAAGGTCGAATGGGCCTAAAAGAGATTTTAACAGCTAAATTAGTTCAGGGTCACTGTGGTTCGGGTCCAGCCTCAAACACTTCACACGTGCCATCTCAAGGGACCCTCACAAGAGTCCTGCCGGGTGCCTGGTGCTCTGATCCCTCTGTTCCAGAGGGGAAAGGAACTGCAGGAAAGGTAAGCCCTGACCCAAGGTGACGGGGCTGGCAAGGGGCAGGACCGCAGTGTGGTGGAATTCACCCGGCCCCTAGTCCAGAGCCAGCCCTCTTCACTCTGCGGTAAGTCCTATCGGCAGACAGTCTTGACACAGGTTGCTGAAGACAGGCCACTCAAACAAAATACATAATGTCATTTCTGTCCTAAGATCGGCACTGCTGGGGACACCATCTGGCCAGAGGGTGAGGCCCCTCAGCTGCCACACTCAGCTAGTCCAGCGTCGCCAGGGTGCTGTGGACGCCCAGCCTGCAGTGACCCCAGCCACGGCCACGTACAGGATCGCAGTGTTATGCTCTGCTCCCCTTCACACAGGGAGGCCTTCCCCCAACTCGGACCTGTTCATCGTGGAACCTCACGTTGTTCCTCTCAAGATCAGCGCGAGACATCTTCAGGGTGGTGGGATGCAGGCCTTGGTCTCACTAATAGATGATGAAATGCCGAGACCACACTCAGCCCCTTCTCGCTCACCTTGGGTGAGACGAGTCAGAAGTTCGGGTTTAGACAGCAGCACTGATGCTCCACAGAGCACTGTGAACCATTCACAGTCACTGGTCTCAGCTCTTATTTTAGTTAGAAACTGACAGCTGGTAAAGGAGAAGTGACTGACTTAAGAGGACTGCCCAGCAAGTCACAGGGCAGGCTTGGGTCTAGAACCCCCTACTTGTATAGCAAGTATTGTAGCCACTAAATTAACCCAAATAGATTTAACATTAGGGACCCTGCCCTCAAACCAGAGGTCCCGCAAAGTCCATTTCCTTATCTCTAAAGTTACACCTGAAAAAAATTCGAAAAATAAAAAATATTCAGAAACTTTAACATTACTATATATTTACAAGATCCCCTCTTCTATTGAAAAAGGTTTATAGACCAACAGAGGTTCCTAGAGGCTCAAATACCCCCAAGGGCACTGATAATTCAGCGATGGTAGAGCTGTGGCGAGATCTGGTCTCTTCCTTCCCCAAACTGGGCAGATTCAACATGGTTTTCATTAGCTCAAAGCCTGAGCCTGGAAAATAAACTCACATGATGCTCAACTGTCACTTTACCATTGTTGTCCAACAAGCAGTTTCTATAGTTCAAAAATGTGCGTGTGTGTGCGTGTGCGTGTGTGTGTGTGTGTATATAAAATAGGGATGTATAGAAACTGTTTAAACATTTTTTTCTATTTATTTTTGAAATCACCCAAATTACAGATAAATTACTTGGTTTATTTTGAAAAGCACAATTTCATTAGAAATACAAATACGAACAAATTGCTGACCAATTAAGTTAGTAAGCATTCATCTGGTATGCCATAACTTCTGAAAATACCAGTAATTACTCAATTGTAATAATAATACTGTGTGCTCCACAGAATTGCAATGTGAGCTGAAACATTTTAAATACTGTATGTCAATCTTCTTAAAAAATGAATCCTAAAATGTGGATTAAGTACAGATTATTCTTCAGTAACATAGCTATCAATCTGAATGTTCCCATGGTATTTTATCTTATCTTTATTTTATTTTTATTTTTTATTCAGAGTTTTTCTTATGGTGTATAAGTGAGAATATGGTTGGGGGCAGGGGCAGGGACCCTGGTGAAACACCCCCCAAAGTGCTCTGTGCTGCCACTAACACAGCCTGCCTGCCCAGGGCTGCCCCTGGGAGCGAGCGAGCCTGGGCCTGAGGGCCAAGGTACCTGGGGGCGGGGGTGCGGGCATGGAAACCTGCCCAGCAGAGTCAGCAGTTGCTTCTCAGAAATTTGGCTGTAAGGACATTTGCTTCATTACTTTTTTGGAGTGAGTCCAGGGAACTCC
This sequence comes from Camelus bactrianus, assembly GCF_048773025.1. NCBI lineage: Eukaryota > Metazoa > Chordata > Mammalia > Artiodactyla > Camelidae > Camelus > Camelus bactrianus. Next base: position 5,640,884 of record NC_133567.1, on the reverse strand, counting down.
AGCCCCACAAGGGGAGTGGTCCTGTTTTGTTCGGTTCAACCCTCCCCGCAGCTCCTACCTGGTGTGCCGTGCGTAGTAGGACCACACAAGTCCTAAGGCCGTGGAGGCGGGTAGTAACGATTTGCATGGGGGCGGTTTGCACTCTGGGTCTCTATTTTTCTGAGTCCAGGCGCCGACACGCGGCAAGTGCTTTATTTGGCTGCTCTGTGCACAGACCTTTCTGCTTCTATTGATCTTCCCTCTATTAAAATATTAGGAAAGAGTTACACACAGAATTGAGAACATGGCTGGCCTGCGCTCAGGCCCACGCTGCGTGATAAGGCGGGTTACTCTCTGCTAAAATCAAAGGTCCGTCCGAGGGTCTCAGAGGCAGAGGGGGCCCACTCTGCAGGGTCAGAGGTAGGAAGTGGAGCAGAGGATAGGAATTTCATCCTCCTGTTCGACCCCTAATTTACTGAACACCCTGCATTTATACTCTATTTTGTTATTCTGGGAAGTTTCAGAGATGTCCAGCCTGCTGAGGGTCCAGGTCAAGTTTTGGTCATAATCAGGCCTTTGCTTGAGACCGGGGAGGAAATCCACTCTTCATAGAGTTTTCGAGGCTGGAGGGTGAAGCGGTAAGGCCAGCCACCTCTTAGATTTCTGTTCTTAATACAATTAGGTCAAGCTGCTCATCTCATAGTAAAAGCTTACTGCCAAAGAAGCAGCGTCAGGATTTATGACTTCTTTCAACTCAACCACGTTTACGCAGTCCCAACTTACCAGTAGTATGTTCCGAAGACTTACCTGCATATAGAATGTTTGTAACTCAGAACATATTTTATTGAAGAAACTGTTAAAAGCGTAACTTAAATTCCCAGAGAAACACTCCTTTAATCCATAACATCACGAGAGTCATTCGATTTCGAATAATTTTGCAATGCGAAGGAAAAGAGGGGGAAATGCTGTTGAAATATGAATACTTTCAATCAGCTAAGAAACAGTATTAATCTACGTTGAGAAAAGACGTCTCAAAGGGGGACAGGAGGAGGAGCACGGCGGTTCTGAACGGCTCGTCTGGGTACGTCGAAGGTGGCGATTCTCTGTGCTGCAGAGTCACAGCGTCTCCAGGTCGTGGACACTCACTTATTTTGTAGCTAAGGAAGGCCGGAGGCAGATGGGTACTCCTTCTGCCGAGATAGTTCCGGAGGCTGGACATCTGAGCAAGGTTCACCTCGGCCTCTCTCCTGGGCCTGCGGATGGCCGTCCTCTCCTTGTGTCCTCATGCGGCCTGTCCTCTGGGCCCACCCATCCCTGTGGGCTCTTCCTCTCCTTCTAAGGAACCAGTCCTCCTGGCATAGGGCCTTCTGACCTTGTTTAGCCTTAATTACCTCTTTAAGTGTCCATTTCCAAATACAGTCACAACCCGACAGGGTCAGGGTCAGATTCTGAAGGACTGGGGTTAGGGTTAGGGTTAGAGTCACGTTCTGAGGGACTGGGGTTTGGGCTTCAACCGATGAATTTTGGGAGGACACAATTCAGCCCTGATGAGCAGGGAAAGGAGAGGAAGTAGGAAGAAAGTCAGAGAGGCCGTAGTGCTGCCCGGGGGCCGGGGGACAGGGCATGGCGCACAGAGCTTGGGGTGGAGAGAGCTGGGAGCTTTCACACAGGTAGGGTGGGGGACAGGGCTCCTGAGCCAGCCTCAAGCTCCCCTCCGTGTGTGCGCGCGAGCGTGCAGGGGGTGACTAAGAGCCACGATTCTCATCCCTGTGGGTTTCACTTCTTCCTTCGGGGCCCTAAATGCCAACACCATCACACACAGGCTCCGCGAAGGGCACTTCGATCCCATTTTCAAGGTCTTGAATAGGAGGCTGGCCAATGGCTGTGCGGCCCCCAAGGAGGGCAGGCTTCCCAGTGCCCATTTCAGACACACAGGGAGCAGAGAGCAGCACCACACGTGCCTATGGGTGGCTCTACAATAACATGATGCCTTTCGGGGGTGAGGGTACTTAAAGTGTAGCCTCTACTGGCAGGAGGAACAGACTCCATTCTACGTTAGAGGATCTGAAGGGGTGATGGGTGACACTGTCCCATGTGAGTGAGGATGTCTTCCTGTTTTAGCGGCAGTGCAAAAAGCATTTGCCTCCAGGCTCAACAGCAGGATTTGGGGTTGCTGCTCCCACTGGAGCGATCATTTACAAAACACCAAGGATTGTCTTGGGGGAAGCTGTTTGCTTTATTCATCAAAACTCTTTTGCCTTCATCAACCTTCATGTGCCATATAAATCCTGCAAACTAACCTTTGGGCTCCATGCAGGGCCAAACTACAAACTCTCACTGGATCTGCTCCAGTGCTACCTCATGGTGTTTGAAATTTTGGCAGGAGACCTGAGGTCAACAGTTGTTTGCCTGTAACCAAAGTATTCCCTTTGGTTACCTCTGGTAAAATGATGTAACCATGACTGTATCTTTGATAAGTCAGGTAGCCTTTGAATCTAAAGTCAGTTAAGAGCAGTGGCAAGGCTGACTGGTTAACATAGAAAATCCAACTCTTGCCCAAATATGGTGTGATTAAAACACACACACACACACAATCTAAGTAATGCTTTGCATTCATATAAGAGCAGGGAAAAGTATTTTTAAATAGTGAAATCTCTCTAAACTAGACAGCAAACTAAAAATGATGCAAGCCAAAGGATTTTGAGAAGAAACAAAACAACAACAGACAGATTAAGTGGCCTCTCAGCACTTAAGAGATGTTGGCGAGGGTGTGGAGTAAATGGGACCTGCGTGCGCTGCTGATAGGAACGTGAATTGGTGCAGCCACTGCAGAAAACAGTGTGGAGGGTCCTCAAAAAATTAAAAACAGAACTACTATATGACCCAGCAATTCTACTCTCGGGTATATATCCAGAAAAAAACCCCAAAACACTAATTTGAAAAGATACATGCAGCCCAATGTTCACAGCAGCATTATTTACAATTGCCAAGATATGGAAACAACCTAAGTGTCCATGAACAGATGACTGGATAAAGAAGTTCTATATACATATATACACACACACAATGGCATATTAGTCATAAAAAAAATGAAATTTTGCCGTTTGCAGCAACATGGATGGACTTGGAGGGTATTAAGCTAAGTGAAATAAGTCAGACAAAGGAAAGCAAATACTGTATCTACAAAATAAAACAAACTAATGACTATAACAAAAGGGAAACAGACTCATAGATACAGAGAACAAACCAGTGGTCACCAGAGGGGAGAGGGAAAGGGGGAGGGGGATCAACAGGTACCAACTGCTGTGATAAAATAAGCTACGAGGACACATTGCACAACACAGGGAACACCACCAACATTTTATAATAACTATAAACGGAGCATAAACTTTAAAAATTGTGACTCACTATGTTGCACACCTGGAACGTATGTAATATTGCACATCAACTATATATCAACTAAAAAAACTTCAGCTTGACACGGGACGTGGACACCAGAGGACAGGGACCCCTGGGGCCACCTCAGGGGCTGCCTGCCACAGCGGCCAGGAGCCCGGACGCTGGAACCAGAACACCCGCATTCACTGCTCTGTCGTCTACTTACGTGCGTCACGGTCTTGATCTCTCTGCACCTCACTTTCCCTGCCTTTAAAAAGGGGGAAACAAAGCACCAGCCTCCTAGAGCTGTTATGAGGAGTAAATGGTGCTCGAAACACGACAGAGCACCAAGTAAGCCGTACAGAGGTTGCAGCTCTTATTTCAAGGGTGTGGTTAATGCTCTTGGTTCCAGAATGTTCCAGGGATAAAAAAGAGAACTTTCTATACTAGCTTACATAGTAGTCAATACATTTGTTAAGTGCATGATACACAGAGAGATGGTGCTGAAGGAAAAACAAGGTGGTTCGACATCACGGACAGCGGAGCCTGGGAGGGCCTCAGATGAAAGGCGGTGCTGGACCGGAGGGACCAACATCTCGCTGTGAAAACTCCTGCAAGTCGAAACCCTCAGAACTGGAAGAGCAGAAGCTCCGACCTGTTTGTGACGGGCCCTCTTCTCCATTCCTGGAGAAAACAGGGGATGGGGAGGGCACCTCTTGACTTTGCCCATCATAAAAAATATATTCAAGAAGGGTCCATTTTAGTCCAAGGTTACAGAATTCCAATAAAACTGAAGCAAAAGTAAACATACTTCTGCCAGTCACTGTTGACCTTAGGGTGCAGCTACGTCTCCCCGCCAGGCCTGGAAACATGCATTGCCCCAGAGAAAACTGGCGAGCACTCACCATTCACCTGTCGGGTGGCGAGTCCAGGAACACGGGAAGTCAGAGGCCAATCTCCAACTCTGAGAGGGTCACACATAAGGCATGGGCGTCCGTCTCCCAAAACGTGTGTTCTTCAGGTCCTAGCAGGGTGAGAACTGCAGAGCTGTTACGCCCCTTCACGCCATCCCCTAACCCATGTGTCCAGGAGAATGGACGCGTAAACCACCTAGAAGTTACTGCAATTCATGAAATTTAGTGATGGCAAGTGACACAAGAATTCTGTTCAGATTTTCAGAGATTTCTTAAATCAGACTGAAATCTCAGGTGCCTGATTACACAGAACATTTTGAGCCAAGACTAATAGCAGTAACAAGACTACCAGTAAACTTACTGCATGCTTGTCGTGTGTTAGGTGTGGTGCTGAAGACGGTCACAGGTTGTCGTGTCTAACCCTCAGGGCCATCCTGGGAGGCCTGTACTGTTGTTATCCCTTTTTACAGATGAGGAAACTGAGACTAAGCGAAGCTAAATAACTCACGGCCAAGTCCAAGCTGGAGCCCTCAGGCCCAACGCAAAGACCTCCTCCTGCTATTGGCTTGAAGGGAAGGCAGGTGTTTAGTGACGGTTGGTTGAGGGTGGGGGTCTTTTTCTCTCAGAGACAGGCCTGAGCTGAGCACCTGCTATTACTTTCTGAATGTCTGGAGCTCCAGCCAGGCTGGGCCACTAAGGACCAGCACTGACACGCTAAAGATGTTGGGGAACCCAAAGCTGTATCTCAACCCCAAAACCACTGATTCAACAGTGTAGGGCTTCTTCCCGAGGAAAGAAAGATCTGAGGAACATCTGCTGGGTTTGATGGAACAGTTAAGACAAGAAGGGAGGAGTCCCCAGCAGGAGCAGAGGTGGGGAGGGAGGTCGGGGGCGGAAATGGGGCCAGGAGTCAAGGACACAGACTTGCACCCTCAGGGATGGGTAGAGGAGGAGACCACAGAGTGGTTCTGCTGTGCTGTGTCCGGCTGAGGATGCGCGGAGGCAGGGCTTGGATAACGGCAGTAAGACCACTAATTTGGAAAAAAGAAATATGACAGTGACTGATCCTCAGCAAAGACGGATCCTCAGGGCAGGAGCTGTAAGGACTCTGCCCTGAAGCGTGTGGGTGTCCTCCCGCTGATCCTGACCACCGTCTCTGTGCAGAGCCCTTTGTCTGGGTTCTCCGGGCTGGTGATTATGATGATCAAGTGTCAGAAGAGTTTTGGGAGATGCATGTAAGCTCAGGACAGTTACCAACAGAGTGACTTTATTTTTCATCAAATTCCAAATTATTTAAAAAGCACAGATCCCTTAAGATGTAAACAAGGTTTTGGACAACTGAAAGGAGTAATTCCTATGTCACAGACGGTAGTGAGCAAGGCAAGGAGACTTCAGATCAATAGACGGTCGGAGCATGATCATTTACTATGCTGTGTAACATTTTGTAGGAGTCAAGTAGTTTGTTTAAGGCCCCACTGGTGGTAAGTGGGGGAATAAAGACTAGGATTCAGGTTATAATCATTTTCTCCCCTCTAAGCCATGCTGCCTCTATAGGAAACCCATAGGAAAGACAGACATATGAGAAATAAACACTTTTGGACATCTAATCCAATGAGGCCACTGCCATGATGTTATATTTCTGAAAACGTAACTGGAAGAATGGTTCAAGCATCTGAAATCATGGGAGATGCTGTTCTTGATGGTGGCTGAACTGAAGCACAAAGAAAGACAACAAGAACCTTCTCCACATGCCAGCCTCCAGTTCACCTTGGGTTCACCTTATGTTGACCCCATGCTAGGTGCTGGATGTGTTTGAAAAATACCTATCTCAAATAAAGCAGGATGACCCAAAGTTGGTTCTGTTGAGATGTGTTCACTGATTCAGTATTATTTTCCCCTCTTTGTTTTGATTCACTTTGAAATGGCACACTTTTCAAAACCTATAAATAACAGGTTGACACAAAGCGGTAGTTAAACTCATGATTACATCTATTAAGGACAAAGGAATCCCAGGAGAGCTGGAGGGCGCATTTGTGTCTGTTAGAAAGCTTCCAGGCAGCAAGCACTGCTACTGAATTCAGGCTGGAAAGCCTCCAAGGTCCGCAGGAGCCAGGGGGTTATATACAGAGCCTGCTCCACTCTGAACCCAAAAGCCAAGATCAAGGCCATTTACTGATAAGCGAAGACCTTGAACAGTATTTATTAAGGTCTTTTTTTTTTTTTTTTTTTTAAGGACTACAGCTATTTGGAAACACTGAAACCAAACTGCCCTTGCAAGTAGCCTTGACCCTTTGTGTGCTCCACTTCTTACGTTTACACTGACATAGCTCTCTATTCTTAGGTCTATGAACTCTAGGTAAATGGCATTTAAAAAAAAATTAACTTAGATACTATAGCCACACTTTCGTGCTAACCCGAACCATTATGTCACATGTGAAGACCACGCTGTCCACAACCTTTAAGGAAGGCAAATCCGATGGAATGAACTCCCACCTTTTTCTACTGAAGGCCTCCATGGGTTTGGCTGAGGGGCTGAGTTTAGGATTAGAGACAGAAAAGATGTCATTGGCTCCACTTAATAGAGCCAGAACTTGGAGCTCCAGGGAGTACTCACCTCCAAACAGGGGCCCAGGGCTGCTGCGGCGCTCTACGCCTGGGGAAGCGGCACGGAGCAGGTGGCCAAAGAGAACCCGCGGGAGGGACGGAGGAAGGAGTTCTGAAAATAGAACGTTGAGTGTTCGACTGAAGTTGTGTGTACACTGCTGTCACAGTTCATCCTCCTTCCCCTGCAATCTCCTTTTACCAGCATCAGCTGCCAAAGAAAGGTCTTGAGTGAGGGATTTTGTTTTTGCGGAGCTCTGCTTTTGGGGGAAGGCTGGGTGGGTGGGGAAACCAGAGTGTGTCAGGTGGACATCCGTGTCAATGCGGAACAGAGGGGCAGCGGGGCTACTGTTCATAAACCCGACTAGCTGGACAGAAGTAAGGAGCTGGGGGTAAGGATGTTCACGAAAAGGAAGTGAGTGCGGAGGATCGCTGGGAAGGGGCTTTTGACTTCATGGGACGCGGAATGGAAGTTAGCACCAACCGCCTCTAGAAATTGGGGGGAAAGGAAGCCACAGCTGCTTCGGGTAGAAGTACTTTGTTTACTGGTATCTCTCTCTCTCTCTCTCCCCTCCCATTGGGCAGGGGCTAATTAACAAATATGTAAGTATCTTTACACAATTTTTAATTTTCTCACCCTGGGGAATATATTAGCTTCTATTTAACTTTATAGATGAGAGTTTTGAGTCACTTTTCCAGGGCCACTCAGGGGTTAAACTGACATTTGACTCCAGGGCCAGGTTCATCTCATCAGGCTGCACACAGGTGACATGGCCCCCCAAGAAATGCTGAAAAGCAGACTTTCTTACCCTGGGGGCAGGGAGGACTTCTGCTGACTTATGGTCTAAAAAGCTCGGTTCACCATATATTAGTGACTCTAACTCTTTATTGATCTGTATTTTCAGATCCTTAAGGAAATAAGTAGGAGATTTGAAAGGGATGAAGGACCTTTGCTGTATCATCATTTTCACTGTATCTTTCAACAATGGTTCTTCAGCAGAGTCAATTTTTCTGGGTGAATTTGTTCCAGAAAATAGAATGTTTCTGTTCTCTTGACAGAAATTGTAGGAGTTGGAAAGTAAACATGATGTAACTATATGAAGGAATCCATGACGAGCAAATGAGGGACAAGTTGGGGAGAGTGACAAGTAGGCTGCAATCAAATGAGCAAGTTCAGTGAATTACTGGGAAAGTGAGAAAGCCAGCTACACATCAGTTAACACGGATGAGGTCAGACGTTCGTCACCAGCAACTGTAGAAGTGGAACATTACAGATCACAAGGAAGACGCTGGATTTAGTCTAGGAAGAGGAGGTTGAAGAAGACCTTATCATGGCAGGATTATGAAGAGTCAATGAGAAAAAAGCTAGTGTCCCAAACGAAGAGTCACAAAGTGACAAAGTGGTGGGGACTGTTGAACTTTTTCGCGACAAAAGCCCTAAGAGAAGTGGGTAATTATGCAGCTGAAGTCCTCAGTGGCACAGAGGTGACAAGGCGTGTTTTCACCCTGAGCACTCACAGTACACAGACAGAACAAAAGAATCATGAGTGGAAATAAGAATGAAATCAAGGGGAAGCTTAAAACATTGAGGAACAAAGAAGAGACTTAAAGAAATGCAGAACAGAAGCACAGGTCGAGCAGCAGGAGGTTAACGGGCAAAGCTCAGAACTTAGTTGTCAAACTGCACTGGCTCCTGTAATTCCCGTTGCCTATGAAAGGGAGGGCAAGCCTCAGAGGTAACTAAGTTACACTTTCAGCGTCTTGACCCGCCGGTAAATGCTGAGCCAGGGGTCAAGCCCAGGAGTGTCTCATGTCTACACTCCACCACCATCAACATTTTTGTATTAATGAACATTCACAGTTTTGGAAGACTTGAGGACACAGCAAAAAAAATTTTTTTCCTAAATCACTAAAAACAACTAATTTCACAAAATATAATTTTCAATGTACCAAGTTCACATTTCACAAGTTTCCCTCAAAATATCACGTGAAGCTGGTCTAATCCAAATCAGGGTCTAGTCCAAGCTGCACTGGTCTACTGGTACCCTCTACCCCTCCTTTAATCCGGAAGAGTCTCTTCTTTTCATGACACTGATCTGTCCTGTAAAATGCCGCACCACCTGGATTTGTCTCACTTTGTCTGGCTTTGTCTGAATTGTGGCAGCTTTTAACTCATCCTTCTGCATGTTTCCTGTAGAATGAAAGTGGCCTCTGAAGGCTTGGCAGATTCAGGTCACACGTTTCAGCGGAGAACACATCACGGGCGATGTGCACACCCCGGGGCCGTCCTCTGGGGCACGTGCAGCACCTGGTTGTTTCACCACGACAGGTGGCGCTACGTTTGGTCAATGAGGTAGTGTGATGGTGGCATTACTCTTCATATTGTACAACTTTAGCCTCTTTTCCTCTACTGTAAAGATGTCCTCCTTGTGATGGCTGCAATCTATTTTGATGTTACTCTGGCAAACCACACACAAATTTCATGTCCCCATCCATCTATCCATCATCTACTAATTTTAATACCAATTCATAATCCTTGTCTGAGTGTGTAATTTCCTCAGGGACTACAAAATGGTGTTTTTGTATTTCCATCACCATCGACAACTATTAGCTGGAATACTTCTGTAAAGTACAGCGTTCACTTACCATCTGGGCTACTGGTTACTAGAAACAGAGGTCTTCCTGGAAAGGCAGGGTAAATGCATAAAATTTTCAAGGCAAGGAGCCAACTTAAGGGCTACCTCAAGTGGTGACAAAGAGGTGACAGTGACTCAAACATGAATTTTCACAGACCCAGTGGATTTCAGTTAACTATGATCTTAAGGCTCAAATGGGGCCCAATTAGGACAGTGGGAACCACGTCAGCCTGGCCTTTGTGTTTTTCTGACATGACCCCACGGGTCTTTGAGAGCATCTTTACTGTGAGTCCCCAGATAACTGGGGCTTGTTGTCTATTTCCCTTTTCCAGACCCGGAGTCAGCCATTCCTTCCAGGGGCTCTGGCTATTTTCAGTCAGGAAGAATATTAGAGGCCAAGATTTGGGCTAGAAATAGAAATGGTAAGCAGTTTTTTCTCCCCCTCAGTAAACTGTAACCCTATGGCAACTCTAACTTGACTTTTTTCTTATCACACATTTTTTTTCCACACCATTATTGTACTAGACATTTTTCAAAAGGCTGACTAGTGTCCTATGAAGTCACCATAATTTTCGCTGAATAGGTCTGTGCAGTTAGATGCTAACATAATGTTTTAAAGAGGCTATGAAACATTAGGCCTCAGAGAACTGTACTGGCCTGCAAAATGTCCACTGCCTTTAATGTTAACCATCAGGTAATGCTATCCTTTACCAGCTATTCCACAGATATTTGTAGACTAAAATGTTTTTAATAAAAAGTCCCTTACCAGTCAACAGTCCCAAAAAAGCAACTTAAAAGGAAGAGAAGAAACAGCCCAAGTCATATTTTCTCTGTATTTACTTACTGGTTTCCATCAAGTTATATCATTTGTCTGTCCTTACCTCCATCATAACATCTGTAGGCATGTTATACTGGTCAGTGATTCATTTTGTAGAAAATCATAGAATTAGGAACTGAAGGACCATGTTCTAATCTCCTGCTTCTGGAGACGAGGACATTGGGACCTGCAGAGCTGGCTGGCGGGGGAGGCACGATGGGGAATTTAGGACGTCCGCCTCTAATGCCAATTCTCTCCATCTCCATTGTATGGTTCTGCCGCTCACATCTCTGCCAGTGTGCTCGCTGGTTGTAAAGGCGCACGCACATCTCCGTAAGAGGGAAAGGTAGCAATCAAAGTAGGATTCATGATGGTGAGAGCTGGTGACTGCAGACATAAGAATTCAGAATTGAAATCTGAGTTATTAGAACTCAGCCACAGAAAACAGGAGGGGATGTGACATGGCGTAAAAAAACAAACAAAACGGAACACATGCGAAAGAGAGTTAAGGGGTCACTTTGTGGCAGTGCACGATAATGGAGATTGCCTCACTGAGAGAGGTGAGACCCTTGGGGGGCATTTTAAATGCTTTCCAGGGAGAACGCTCAGATGCCAAAGTGATGGACATCTGGGTGATGCTTTGTAGGAAGATCCTACTGAAAACCCCAAGGCCTCATTCACTGACACTTTTAATATCTTGGTTACATTTCTAAAAACACTAATTATATTAGACAAGTACTCCTTATCTATCCTGCAAAAGGTCAGAAAAAAAGCAGTGCTGAAGGGTAGTGACGTCTGGGTAATTCCTGGTTCTTATGTTAACAACTGACTTTCATCCTGTCTTTGTTTTTATTAAAATATCGAATCACTATGTTGCCCACCTGAAACCAACGTAACAGTGTAAGTCAACTATACCGCAGTAAATAAACAAACAGCCGACCAGCTAAGGCGGGGAAGTCCTGGTGAGACTCTTTCCCAGGGCCCGCACGCCCTCTGGTGGAGATGCCAGTTAAGTGACCAGATTCCCACACACGCCTGTCCTAATGTCACCCCGTCAGAGGGAACCACGTGATTCAGTTTTACTATCAGCAACACCTTGATCTTTGTAAAGATTAACAGGGCTCGTGGCCTTAGATGTTTGTTGCCAGATGACGACATATGAAAAAAATCTTTGCCTTCACTCCCTGTTTTATTACCCTACCTGGTTCCTCCCCTGCACATAGGTCTCGGTGGGTAGGAAGGCGTTCTTTCTCCTCTTACATCTTGGGCTGTTCATTTTAAGACGAGTCATTCTGTGAAAGAGGCTAAATTGTAATCAACAGTAGCATTTAAAAAAGTTTCTATTGATTATTTTTAAATTTTTATTTTATTTATTTTTGGGGGGGGACAGGGAGGTAACTGATTTTATTATTTATTCATTAAACGGCAGGACTGGAGATTGAACCCAGGACCTCGTGCATGCTAAGCACACTCTACCACTGAGCTACAACCTCCCCCTCAACAGGAGCATTTTTGGCATTGCTAAATGCTTCCGGGCAATGACATCTGCTCTAGCAATCTCTTCTTATATTGAAGATGACCATGTTCTCTCTGCCCCTCCCCCTGCATGTTTTAATAGGTTAGATTTTTAAAAGGCTGCATTAGGACATTTTCAGAGTTCTAGGTTTATTCATCTTTTTGGCTTTCTTTCAACATATTCTGGCTTATAGTTGTATAAGAATATTAGATTCTTACACTAGATCAATATAAAAAAATTATATATTTATATATTTATATTATATTTATATTTATTTAATTTGATATTTATATTTATTAAGACACAGTATTCTTCTAGAGATAGTGCCAGAACCTTTCAAATAATCTGCTTTTTCTGTTGCATCATTCTTAATGTAGTAAAACTGCTAGGAAGGCAGCACTGAGGAAAAATATCACAAAATGTTGAACTGCATTAGAATACTCCACCTAAGAAAGTTATATGGGACCAAAATTACCAAATCATCATAAATTAAAATTTCACCTGAGAATGTTTCTGGTGCAAAATTAAGAGTTGCCATATGAGCTGAATATCCTTTAGAATATTACTTACTAGGCTGAAAATTTCTACTCACATTGTGACTCTTCCCAAGTCACTGAATCTTTCTCTTCCTGCAGACGATGGGTATAACGTTGATTCTTTTATCTTCTGGCTTCTCATGAAGGCCTCACCCTACAACTTTCCACACTGGGCTCTCCTCCCTACAAATTTTAGGATTGAGGACTTACTGTTTTAAGGAAAGTTCCCAGTAAGTCAGAAAGGTCTGGAAGTTATAATTAAAAGTATATGGGGGAACATGACTGGATAAAGAAGCTGTGGCATATTTATACAATGGAATACTACTCGCTCATAAAAAAGAATAAAAATAATGCCATTTGCAGCAACACGGATGGACCTGGAGATCATCATTCTAAGTGAAGTAAGCCAGAAAGAGAAAGAAAAATACCATATGATATCACTTATACGTGGAATCTAAAAAAAAAAGAAAAGAAAAAAGAAGACACTAATGAATTTATCTATAAAACAAAAACAGATTCACAGACATAGTAAACAATCCTATGGTTACCAGGGGGAAAGGGGTGGGAAGGGATAAATTGGGAGTTTGAGATTTGCAGATACTAACTATTATATACAAAATAGATAAACAACAAATTCCTTCTGTACAGCACGGGGAACTCTATTCAATACCCTGTAGTAACCTATAATGAAAAAATAACATGAAAATGAATATGTGTATGTATATGTATGTCTGAGACATTAGGCTGCACACCAGAAATTGACACATTGTAAACTGACTATACTTCAATTAAAAAAAAAAAAGTATATGGGGAAAAAAGAGAAGAGACAGCTGAGAAGAGGAAGGCAGGAGAACCAAGAATGGAAGTGAAGTCTGTGCTGAAAGGAAAACAAACCAGCACCGACCACCACTCCCCCAAGCCCCACCACCCCATACAGCACAAAGATTTTTAGGTATTTTGGTAGATATCCTATGAGTAAAAAAGTAAGCACTGACTATTGTTTACAACAGGAGGAATCAGGAACTAACCAAGCATGCTTTTGCATACACTTAAATGCAATTATTTAAGTAAAATCTTACCCTTGATTGGAGAGCCATCCATTTAAACGTGGCATTAGGGGACCTATTCGTAGGTATGAAAAGCTTCTCATAAAATAGAAAAACCTCTAGACATGCAAAAATCTTTTATAATTTTATTTCCACTAATAGATTAAATTAAAGTAGATCCTCTTATTTTAAAAAATAATTTAGAGAAAGAAAAAAAAAAACATAGTTTGTGAATCACCTAGCAGCCCTCTGCACCCGGGGAGAGATCAGATGAATGTACGCCACACACTCATGGAGCCACGGCTGGGCCTTGGAATCAAATCTAGCCTCTGTGCTGTTTTCATGACATCTAAAACCAACCAAAGGATTAAGATACAATTCTGTTAAATGTCATTTCTTATTTCAAGGGCTGCACATAGAGAACCCAATTTGTTTGCAATTATAAGCTTTATTTAGTGCCATTTGTCATGTCAAATATACTTAAGATTTGTATTTACGTTAAAAAAAGAAATTCATGCAAATTAAATAAGAACTTGTTGAGTACTTTTATATAAAAGGGTGCTATTCAGGAATATCAAAATTAAGAGGGTTTTATAACACCATTTTCTTTCTGATGAGTAATTCCAAGAAGAACACTGAAACTCATACATGTTTGCAGAGATCCCTGTCTGTTTATAAAGGTTATTTGGAAATCTGTAACTCCAGGTCATTTCTGCCTTCTTTGCTTGCGTGGAAGATTGGGTAACGGGGTTAATTTTGAGAACAAGAACGATGTATAATGACTAGTGAGAGTTTTCTTCGTAAGTTCAGCCAAATTGAGAGCCAAAGTCAACAGCTCCTTAAACTTGTTTGATTTCGAAGGCACGAGTGATGTGTGGTTAAGGCCTCTAGTGTCATCTGAGTTACTGCAGCTTTTCAGTTAACAAGAGTGTTGACGGGTATTTTCACACACTCCCAATTTACTGTGATTAAATTTCAGTAAATTAACTTTCACATTTTGCAGTATCAGTATTAAAGTAACAAATGATGATGGGGTATTACATTCAAAACTGAAATATCAATGGCTGAAAATTTTAAATAAATCATGTTAAGTTAATAGATTAAATTAAATAGCTGTTAGAAGGCTAGTAGTATTTTAACTCTGAAGGTAAATCTGTAAGAAAAACTGTATTATAAGCGATCAGATTATGTGAAGAGTGAGCCCCGTGCCTTCTGAGTCAGCCAACAGGACTCAGCCCTTTGGTTCCCCCCGTGTCTTCATACAACAGTGTTCTTCCTTATCTCTGGACTTCCAGAGTCACAGCCCTGCTCCTGGGGTTCAGACAGTCCGGGTATCTCACCTGCCGCAGGCTTCTCAGGAGAGCATTTTTCGGCCCCCTTCACCCCAACTCCACATGGGGAACTGCCAGGCAGGACGGCTCACTCACAAGTGCACATGCTTCCAGTACTGGGAGGAGTCCAGGCCGCCGCTTCTAGAACACTCTTCTCCTCCTCCTTCCTTTGAACCCGAACAAAAGGTGCAAATGTTTTCTATCACCAGGATCCACTCTATAGGTACTATTGGAATTTCTCCTTTTTAAAACGTGAGTGCATATATTCTCCCAATGTTCAGAGGGTCCCATTGTTAAGTCACTGACTTGTTAACTCCATTTACAGAGTGACTCCTACGTGTAAGTTCCTGTTCTAGGCTCTAGGACACAGCAGCAGATACGACAAATGCCTGCTCTCACAAACTCACATTCTAAGACTCTGGGGTGATAAAGTTAAGGTGTATAGGGGGACCCGTAAAATGGAGGCCACCCCAGGGGCCTGGTCCACATCTTAAATCTAAACCTAAACCCGCCTGCACTTACGGGAAACACCTGCCAAGGAAACCAAATACCCACCAATCACAGTCCTCCACTCACCCTAGAAAACGGGACCTGCCGGCTTTGTAAGGAGACCCCCACCTCCTAGCCAATCAGGCCCTGCTTCCAGGTTGCCCTTTCCGACCTCTATAAACCTCACCTTTGGCCTCAGAAGGAGGACCCAGAGCTGCTGAGGCTCCGTACCCTCAACCCACCTGGATAAACGACCGCAAACTGATCACTAGGTTGTTTTAGTTCTGACCTTTGATAGGCGGAGCAGGAAAGGCTGTTCGAATGCTAGCAGGTGGGGATAAAATCAAGCAAACTGACCAGGAGATACTGGTACGGCTAATGCTGCGGTGAACAGAGCGGCGGGGCGGAGAGAGCCGTGGGGCCGGTGTCAGACGGCAGGCAGCGGGGAGGCCTCCCGGGGAAACCACACGTAAGCTGAGCTCAGAGGGACACGGATCGCAGTAACACGCCGCCTGCCTGGCACAGGCCTGCTCTGGGCGAGCCCTCCATCCACGTTCCACCCAAGTTCCCTCTAAAGCAGGGGCTCCTTAGCGCGAATGAACCGCTCATGTGCAGAACACCGAGGACTGCAGTCAGATTAGACTGAGTAGCCCGCCCTTCACACATCCCTGCGCAGCATTTCAAACGGTCACATTTACTGACATGATAATCATTTTCAAGGGAAAGGGTTTCAAGGTTTTCAAGGGGGAAAACAAAAACAAACAAACAAAAAAACTCCTGGCTTTGGTGTGATTATTCTGTATTTATATTATGTATTTATAACATGCATATATAAACCTTTTACTTGCATATAATTTCACTAACGTTCATAAAAACGACCAGCTCACCTGAGGGGATGTTAACTCTGATACTGACTTGAAGGAAGGATGAACATTTCTTTCTACAAGGTGTTACTTCCTCCTAGTCCCTCCCGTGCTCAAAAGCCCAGACCCAGTTAAAAATCCCAGGCTGGGGGCCGGACCCCCACTCGTATTCAACTACGTTCATGCGTTCACTTCCAAGGTGAATTAATTCCAGAAGTGATGTTCTGAATACCTGTATTTACGGTTGCTACTTCCTAATCAACACAGACTCTGATAGGAAACTAAAAATTATACTTTTTACCATTCTTGATCCTAGGATAAAAATGGTAAAATTTGTTAACATTAGAAGAAACAAGCCTTCCCCACAAAAACGTAAAACAACGCGGGGAAGATGTTAAATACAGAAACCACCATGTAGGGCCTTGATAACTAACAACGCTCTAAAAAGCACACTGAATGTTGCACCGTGCAGACAAGGAGACTACAAATCCAAAAGCAAATAAACAGGCACAAAATGAAAGGACACTCATTTTAAGTACTCTTCTGTCCCCAGGGTTAAAGCGAGGGATGTCACGGTCGCAGATGTGACTGTATTGATGTCTACACTGAAAATAAACAGCCGTGTTACGCGAGTTTACACTGAAGGAGGTAAAGGGCAGACGGGAATTTTCGGAGGGAGGAAACAGCATTCACCCCACACTTTTAATCTCATAGGCTTCTTTGGTGTTGTCTGCTTAACACACACACCTTAACTCAGAGAGAAGCCGGGCTACTGCACTGCTGACTGTGTGATGTCTTTAAGGCAGTGCTAATGAGGTGGGAAGCCCCATAAAAAGACCTGCAGGACCCCCAAGCAGGGCTGCTACTCTCCTGCAGGAACCATCAGGGTCCCTGGCCCAGACTCTCTATCTCACTTTTTGCCTCTGAAACGGCTTACTTACCCCTAAAATTCTATTGGTTCCCTGAGCTCACTTCTGATTGGTTATTTCCTTCACTCTTGATTGGTTATTACTCTCACTTCTGATTGGTCCACTTCCCTAACTTCTGATTGGTCCATTTGTAGTACTTCATTTGCATGGAGCTCACTCCTGATTGGTTATTTCTCTCACTCCTGATTGGCCTATTTCTACAAAGCTTGTTCCTGGTTGGTCAACTTGTTATACTTTATTTGCATATGGTTTGCAAGTGTAAAACTGGCAGCCTATAAAGGCCTGTGTAAACCCACAAAAAGGGTCCAGAACTTGGAGTGTTAACCTTTCTGGGCCTGCTGGCATAGTAAACCTGAGTTCTCCAATTCTCTGAGTGCTGCTTGGTCTCTTACCAGGATCCAGGTTGCTGTCACAACTGAGCTGTAACACATTTTTCTGCAACACTACTAATAAGCTGGCAATTATTCCCAAGACATGTGTGTTACACTTGGCAACACTGACTCACTCCCATTCTTTCCTGTAGCTTTTCTTCCAGCGTCTTAAGAAGTCATCCGAAATCAACTGGTCAGTACTCAAGAGGTGTTAAGGCTGCGGCTCTCCTAGGAGGATTCTCAAAGCCTCTGCTTCATATTACTAAAAATCAAAATTCAAATGCAGACGTTTTAAAGGTATGATTGACTTTATTGAATGATTCACAAATGAGCAGCATCCAGTCTAGCGAGCAGAAAGGAGCCCCTAGGACCTGTTCAAACTGAAATACTACTTTCTATAGGCAGAGGAGGGTGAGAACAAGGAAGTCATACCTGGAAAAACAGTGGGCTGTTTATGGCAAAGTCACTGTCCTTTAGAGGGTGGGCGGCGGTTCATCAGACAGATGACCTCATTAGTGCTGCCTGGATGATTCCTGACTGACTGGTTTAGGATTCTAATTCTGGGAGAGCCCCCAATGGCAATCACGTCAAGCCAGGGTTTGGTGACGTGGGGCTCAGCACTGAGGGGCTCCATTTTGAGCCTACACTCTTGTTTTTAACAATACAGAAATATTTATGCAAAAGAAAATAAATTACTGAGTTTAAGTTTTCTAAAAAAAGTGTTCCCCCAGTTTTCAGGCCTAGGTCATAGCTATAAATTCTAAAAAGCCCAAACTGTGAAGTATTAAGTATTAAGCTAAGACTATAGCCAGTTGTTATTTCTAGGTCACACGAGCAATTTATACGTGCAGCACGTGCACACACACACACACACACATGCACACACAGTTATACATACGCATTGGGGCTCCTCTACAAAATACTTGCAGTTAAAAGACACTTTAAAATTGGACGGTGGATTATAGTGTTTCTCAGCCTTTGTGATGTTGGACACATATTTGTTTGCATCAGTGATCAGGGGCAAAACGCTCAAGGGGAAAACACGGTACCCTTCCTTGACACCTGTTGTGATAAGGTTTTCAGAGACCCACTGTGGCAAACCATTGAGGAAAATCTGCACCTTCACTTTGGTGGGATAAAAACCGAAGTCAGTAAGGGGAAGTGGAAGTAACGTTGCTACAACTCAGTTCCTTCTTTGCCCATCAAAAAAATACACGACAGGAAATGTTACTCACACTGAAAATATGCCATTAAGCCACGCAAATAAAACTGCAAATAAAGGAAATTTTGAAAACGACTTTCAGTGAGTTTCAGTGAAAACATTCTTTATTGGTCAGCAGACACAAACTTTTTGATTACATGTCATGCAAGACACTGACCTCACCATGGTGGTCTAGCTGCTTACTGTAACAATCTTTTCTGAGATGATTATAAATTTTAAAAGTTACAGTGACTGCAACAATAAAAAGAATTCAGGAAAACTCTAGATGAAGCAAAACACTCTGCAGGACACAGGAAGGGACTGTCCATCCCTCTGGGTGTCTCATTCTCCCTCCTGGTGGAAGTCCTTTTTGGGAGACTACTCTATACAAAAACGGCAGTGTTTTTCTGTGCGTCTATAAGCAGTCCATCCAACTGATAAAAAAAAAAAACCACAAGAATAAAATTTCACATAACTTTACAGGGTCTGGTTAATTTTCTTCTCCTTTTTGTTAATCCAAAACTGGGCGATGACCTCTTATTTTAAATGTTAATTTGTTTCAGCAGATTATTTCCCTAGGAACAGGACCTTCCTTCTTGAAAATGTAGTTTTATCCCTGGAAATCTTTTTGAACAGAAGCTGACTTTTTGAACTGTTACTCCTGTCTTCTAGTTGTCAATCAGTGGAAAGAAACAGGGCTTCCTATTCTGAGAAGACTCAGGAATATTCTTCTTACTCTATATTAGGGCACTGAGAAAGTTTTCTCTGTGGTGGTGAGATGGCACCTCGGTCATGTGGCAGCTCTGGTGGCACCCCTACCGCCCAAGCCCCCGGCTCCTTGAAGTGACCAGAGCCCCCAGAGAAGGGAGGTCCACATCTCCCCTTGGCACTGCAAGTCAACTGGCAGTGAGCAGACTTTTCCAGTCGCCTGGAAATGGGTGCTGCTGCAACAAATGCCTAAAATGCAGAAGTGGCTCTGGAACTGGGCAGTGGGGAGAGGTTGGAAGACTCTTCCAGGAGCAAGACGAGAGAGCCAAGATTGCCTCGAATACTGTTAGTAGTAATGTCCGGGCGTTAATGCGGGCGCGGGCTCCGAGGGGCGGGGCACGGGAGGGAAGAGCTCAGCTGCTGGGCAGACACGGTTGGTGGACGTGAGGACGCTAAAGGTGCCCCCACGAGGGCTCAGCAGGAGCTGAGCAACACGGTGTCGGAATCTGGAGGAAGAGTCCAGTGAGAACAGTGGCAGAAAGCTTAGCTGAGCTGTGTCTGCGGCCGTGTGGAAAGCAAATGGCGGAGCGAGACACTTAAGATACGTAACTGAAGAGATTTCCAAGCAAGGTGTGGAAGGTGCAGCCTGCTGACTTCTTCCTGGTTACAGGCAAATTGAAGGACTGTTTAAAAAACAAAAAACAGGATCTGATGACTTGGAAATTCTTAGCTTACCTAAATGGCAAAAGACGTTAAAATGAAGAGATTCACTATCAGGAGGGCCTGCTCCAGGGAAACAGAGTGCGGCCCTCCAACCGCTGCCAACACCCGAGAAACAAAAGGTCTGAGAATTCAGTCCCATAGAAGGCTTTTTGGAGAGATTAAGGGTGTGGCTCACAGATCCCCTCAGTCATCTCAGAAAAAGCCAAAAATAGAGCCGGATGATCTAGGAAAGCTCTTCGGA
Source organism: Camelus bactrianus (assembly GCF_048773025.1). Lineage (NCBI taxonomy): Eukaryota > Metazoa > Chordata > Mammalia > Artiodactyla > Camelidae > Camelus > Camelus bactrianus. The sequence continues at coordinate 5,620,605 of NC_133567.1, read as the reverse complement.
GGAGCCTCTGGTCTAACAAAGGGGAGAATCTCTGTAACACACACAGCAGATCCACAAGTTTCTCGAGGGCGTTGACAGCAGCAGCCACTGTCGTTTAAAACCAAAAGGGAGAGATGGTGAGAAGTGAAAGTAGATGGCTGGGCCTCCCACAATTCCACAGGCAAGACATACGCTGATGAAACTCTGCAGCTGCAAACACGTGCTATCTTTCGTGAGAAAGAAGAGAACTCTGAGAGAAAGCCACGAGCCGAGAGGCTGCTGCTGGGAGCCACAGAGGACCCTTCACTCCCGGGCTTTGGAATCTGACAGCAGGTCCCTCGCTGGACTTCTAAATTGCTCAGCACTGGTGGCTCTTTTTTTTTTTTTCTTAAGCAAGACTGTAACTGCTATTCTATGCCTTTCCTACCATTGTATGTGGGAGCAGATGCGCGGTTTTCTAGGTTCCCAGGTGCACAGATGAGAGAAACTGTGTCCCAGGGATCATACCCAGATACCCCTCTTACTTGATTCAGACGATTTAAATGAGATTTGGGACTTCTGCGCTGGTGAGATTCAGGTAGGATTTTGCACCTCAAGTTGACACTCTGATGGGCTGAGACTTTCGAGCACCCCTGGATGGGGTGACTTTTACTTGGAATGTGAATCTCCGGGACAGGAGTGGACTGTGGTAGACAGAATGGCCCCCCAGATGTTCACGTTCTAATCCTCAAACCAATCAACTTGTTATCTTACATGGTAAAAGAGATTTAGCAGGTGTGATTACGTTCAGCATTTTGAGATGAGATTAACCCAGATTATCTAGGTAAACCAAATGTAATCACTAGGGTCCTTCTAAGAAGATAGCAGATGAATCACAGCTGGTGTAAAAGACTTCAGGACAAGCAGAGGTTGGAGGGATACGGCCGCGGTGACAGGATGCCAGCAGCCTCGACAGGCTGGAAGAGGCGAAGAACAGGTTCACCCCCAGGGCCCCCAGAAGGAGCCTGTGACACATCAACTTACACAGCAAAAGGGGCTTTACGGGATTGGTTAAGGTTACTACAGACCTTAAGATGAGGAGATAATCCTACATTATCTGGCAGATCTAATCTAATCACATGAGTCCTTAAAAGCAGAGAATCTTCCCTGGCTGTTGTCAGAGGGAGGTGATGATGGCGAAGAGTCAGAGACCCAATGCTGCCAGCTTTGAGGATGGAAGAGGGGCCCACAGGCCAAGGGACGCAGGGGGCCTCTAGGAGCTGGAAGGCAAGGCAATGCTTCTGCCCCGGAGCCTCCCGAAAGGGATGCAGCCCTGCCGACACTGACGCAAGGCCCACGTGGGACGTGTAGCCTACAGAAGTAAGAAACCTGCACTATTTTAAGCCACTAAATTTGTAGTAATTTGTTACCGCAGTAAGAGAAGACTGACCAGGAGCAGTGCCCAAAGACGCAAGGTGGCCGGGAAGAAGACGGGCTTCTCTCAGTCCGTCTGGAACCCCGCACTGCGGAGGCCCCCGGCTTCAGCAGAAGTGCACGTTCACACTGGGGACCCTTCAGGTCCAGTCCCGCTGACAGAATTTACATCTCTGTTTCTGAACTCGTTTTGTCCTGGCGTAGAGTATATTCTGGGTTGAACACTTAGAACAGTGCTTAGTATTCAGTGGGTCCCCTAGTGGGTCCCATGTGTTGAATGAATAAACAAAGGTGATCAAGGCAGGCTGAGAGGGACTGTAACCACTCCACTCTGCAGTGCTTTTACCACATCTTCTCAAGAACTGCTGACCCTGTGTCTTTGTTTCAAGTTTATGATGGTCATAGTTCTGCAAAATACCAGGCTAAACTGTATTTTCTGACATGAGGAATGCAGCTAAATCAGCAAGTAAAAAGGATGTGTAAAATCTTCATAGGAGAAGTAATTATTGTATGATCAAAGTATTTCAAAATCCGATTTTGGATATTTTTCAGTATACATTACAGAAAAATTTTCAAATTATTTTGTCAGAAGATTTCTGAATGGCTGTTAATCAAGGCAGCATTAAGAAACTTTAGTGCAAATTTTATCAACTGCATTTATCAGAATGGGGTTTTGTTCATTTTCTCTGCAAACAAACGCTGTGACATTAATTCTGAGCACGGAACAAACTGATTTGCCTGAATATTTAAAAGCTATCACCAGAAGCCAGCCCTTGTAATGAAAACCTCAAACATTTTTATCTTTGAGATCTATTCTGAGCCCAAATTCGTCAATACCAAAGCTGGAAGAAAGGGTAAGAATAAACCCCAAATTTATCTGTATAAATAATAAAAATAATTTTTTTTGCTCTGAGTGTCTTCCTCACTGACACGGCACGCCATCCGACCGACGCGCCACCGCGGGGATGGGAGCAGCGCTACTTCAGTTGCTGGAGGACCACAGTGTTGAGAATGTCTGCTTCTTGTAGTGTCAGGTTTTCATCTGCTAGCTCTCTGTTTGGAAACGAAGTCACGAGAGTAAAGTCAAGGGTTGCAAATTCAGGACGGGACTGTACAATAAAGTCCCGGACATCCAGGATCCTGAAGAAGTAAGATAAAAATAATGTGTGATACGGGAGTGTTAACTGTCTTGGAAGCTTTTAGCTAAAACTAGATAATAATAATAAAATCGCACAATTCTAACTAATCCTTATTTAAATGTGTTGTAACTTTCTTTAATGGATGGATTTATCTTGACTTGCAGATAATACATGAGGATTAATTTTGGAGCGTCCCTAACGGTTCCTTTCACTGTAAACAGATACAATCTTTAAGGTAAGTTATGCATAAAAAATTAATGTCAACAATGTTACTACCGTGAAGGTGCAGGTCCTGTTTTTTTTCAGAGTATGAAATATCTTAGCAGCACATGACCCAGAAAAAGGTACGTTGGATTGGCCTGTGTCAACATGAGTCTATAACTATGAAAAGTGTAAGTTATAAGAATAATTTAAAAAAATTACTTTCGCACATACATAGAAACTCAGCTAAAATCATAAACATTACCTCTTAGAGGGATACAAGGAACAAATAATATCTTACAAGCACAACAAATGTACAAACGTTAAAATTATGTTTAAAATCATTTATTTGAAGTACTTGACAAGAACACAATAAACTTTACACTATAAATTTATATTATAAAGAGTCTGCCATGTAGGAAGTTAATCCCAATCAGGGTTACCATTAGTTTTTAAACGAGTCAAGTGCAAATAAGGCTTTACTAGAGTAAACCTAGTCGGCTTCAGCTTCCCGTGGCGTTAGCACAACAGTGAGGAGCTGCAGCTTCTAACAGCTCTACTTCTGCGTGGTGTCTGGTCTGCATTAGGATTTGGACCGTTTAAAGAGGATGTTTAAACACTAAGTGTTTCACTTCTTACACACAGCTGTCATCCTTTTAAAGTTTTTGCCTTCTGTCAAGAACTACCTTCAAAAGTAAATCTAAAGAATTTCATATTCTTCATGACTCCAGCCGCACACGGTTTCACACAGACAAGTAACCACAAGCGTACCTGTGTGTGCTATTGAATCTTTGTATCAGACGGCTCCCATCTGCTAGCCTGACCTGAATTTTCGTCGTTGGCACTGAATCATCGATGAGGACAACTGCGTTCAATAGTGGCTTCTCCTCCTCTTCTGGGGAGGAAGGCGTACTGACTATTTCGGGCGTAAGGCTAAGAAGGAAGAGTTAAAGAATCAGAACATAAATCTGAAGACATAAGACGCATGATGAACTGAAGGCGGCAGACCCACCACTGGCCCTGCAGCTGGCTCTCGAGTGCCCGTGCCTCCGGCTTCTGACCAGTGAGAACAGGGCTTCCCTGGAGTTTCCTCTACCTCTCCCAACCTCTTTCATTATGTGAAAATACTGGATCCTACGATTCTGATTTAGCTTACACGATCTCTTTTAAAGAGATCTGTACTCTGTATTCCTCCCTCCTTTATCCCTGTTTTCTACAATCAAACACCTTGACCAAAGCGGCTAATGATCATCACAGCACCACTGCCTCTTATCGGTCATTCTCCCCCATTGCTTTCTCTCTCTCTCTTTTTGCGGACATTTTCTCTAGCTATCTGCCTGACAAAGAAAAAGGCTGGCCGTTGTAAGATACTATGATCAGATAATAAATCCTTATTTTCATGAGTTCAAATTGCCGATTATAATCACTGGGTCTTCTTGGCGATCTTCCCTTTAGGCAACCTTCTTCAATTTCAATTGTAGGTTTACTATACAGTTGACCCTTGAACATCATGAGTTTGAACTGGGCAGCTCCACGTACACGCGGATTTTCTTCCATAGCAAATACCAGAGCACTACACGATCTGCGGCTGGTTGACTCTGAGATGGGGAATCGTGGGTACAGAGAGCCAATTATAAGCTACAAAGAGGAGTTCCAACTGCTTGGAGGGTCAGTTCCCCAGCACCTATGTTGTCCAAGGGTCAACTGTCCTTCTACTAACAAAGACGTGCATTCTAACATTAATGCTTGGTCACAAACTTAAATAATAGAGAAAGAATATGTATAAAGCAAAGAGATGACTGGGCATTTTATCTGTGTTTTAATTAAAAATCATAATCTGAATAAATATTAAGTAAAAATAAGAAGTGCTAGCAAATATTGAAAAAAAAATCCAGGGGTCATACTAAAATCAAAAGGAGGGAAAAAACAGAACCCAGGAGAAGCCTGGCTGTGTTGGTAGTAGAGACAAAGGAGAAAGTTTCCAAGCAGCCCTGGGCTTGGGCACTAGAGGATCTGGGTCCTAAAAAAAAGCCAGGTCAACACATGTTCTGTATTCTCCACGTCTCAGAAATCAGTCTCTAGCTGCAGAAAATGATACAGAAAGGGAGACCTGAGACATCAAAGACAAGCGTAAAGAACTGATAACATGGAATTCTTTCCCACGTTGAGAAACAAGAAGGCAAGAGGGAACAGAGTGCACAAGCCAACAGAAAGGAGCTCGGAATGGAAGGAATCACATGAAAAGGAACAAAGGAGGCACAGAAGGTAGGTACCTTGGGAAACACAGCCAGTGCCACCATTCAACACGCCACCTGCAGTGACGTGTGGACAAGCAGAGGGCCACGTGCACCAGCCTACTTCACAAGGTTTATGAAGAGTCAGCCATGGCTACTACAAAGAAGCCCCTTTGTATGTTATACCAAGCAGACTGGCTTCTAAATGTGCTTGGCCGAGTCCTAGGGTTCTTTGGAAATGTCTGAGACGATCCTCTCTTCCTACAAATGAAGGAGCTCAGGCTCTCTATGTGTTACCATAACTTGAAGAGTTTGCCTGCTTAAAATATATTGAAAACAACCAACTTCAGCATATTGCTTTTGCTGCAGGAGCTTAATAATTACTCACGGCAGACAGGCATGCTTACAGCTGTGAGCTAAGAAACCTACTGCTGCACCTAATCAACAACCCTCTACAGCTTCCCCCTCTGAACCCAGCAGTCGCCATCAGAGAGGGCAGGACGGCACAGCACCGGAGAGCACAGACGCCGGGGCCAGGGGGCCTGGCTGACTCGCACACCCGCCCACCTCCCGGCTCAGCCGCCCTGGCTCGTCACTGCAGCTGCAAGCGGAGCACTGACAGCAACTGTGCAGGCAGCTGCTGTGAAGACCGAACGAGTTAGAGCGTGTGAAAGTGCCACCTCAGCGCCAGCTACTAATACTACCCCCAGACCCGCACGTCCAATTCCAGCAGCAAGGTCTTCACAGCCCATTCTTTAGTTCTTACTTTCTAGGCTACTTTGCTTTTCTTATTTTCAAAGAAAATTCACGTTGAACAACGACAAGTATTTTCCTCATTTTAGGATTTTACCTCCCAAGTTTTTGCCCCTCTCCACTGAAAGCCTTGAACCTCAGTCGAGGTCTGATGTACTCTTGGTCCTGGTGGTCCTCCATGTCCAAATTCACGTGGCCTCCGTGAACCAGGCGCTGAAGCTCCACGGGAATCTCTCTTAAAAACGGAAGGAGGTTTTATTGTTTTGAAAAATGAGCCCACACTGTTGAGACTGCTGGGTGGCTAAGCTTTGAGACTGAAAACAGCAATTTTTGCTTAATTTATAATTTAAAAATTTCTGTGACACCTGAGTAGCCCCTGCAGGTATTTCTCCCTTAGAGCCACATCACACTATCCGCAGTGATTCTCCACGAGGGGCTCCCAGCGTCCCGGCGAACCTGGAGCCCTTCTGACGTTTAGGAAGATGAACCGCAAGACGGCAGCTCAGCCCGAAGTCAGCACTAGGAGATTCCTATGCGGGCAGAGCAATTAATGCACAAACTGACTCCTAAATTCCTGCTGGAAGTTGGGAATTTGACTGTCGTGTGATTTGTGAGTGTTGCCCTCCTTCGCAGTCTGCACCAGGGTGGGAGATGCTCAAGCCAGGGGGACCACCCTGCACGAGGAAAACCTGGCTCAACTTCCAGGGAACCACTGAGGGCCCTGCCAGAGGTTCCCACGGAAGACCACGCTGTTTATAACATCTGAGGCTGAAACTTAAGGCTTAGGCTCTGTCTTACACATAAGCAAATGTTGTTATTTATTCTTTTAATATTGTATTGATATGCTTTGAAATTTTCAGGAACTCATCTGCCATAAACTGAAGGAAGACTGCACTTTGTTTTGTTTGGAACTTTACCAAGTCCTGGACTGCAATGCCACTTACAGTAATTAAGCTGCCAACTGCCCACACCTCATTATTCTGTTTGTGTGTTTGTCACATCAACATGAGAAGTGCTGGACTGCACTTGGTGTGAACTATCCGACTGCTTCATTACGTCATCTGGCGTGGTCATACCTGGGCATTTACAAATTGAAATATGTGTAATTTTGTGGTAAATTATCTTCCTTTTATTTCATCATATTTAAAATAAATTTTGTATGAATTTTTTGGAAATAATATGCATAGACAGATTATATTATATAAATTCTTCTTTGAGGATAGTGAAGACTGTGTTATAAAATGTTTCTTGTAACCAGGGGACAATGATTATACAGCTGACAACCACTGTGTGACATCAATCATTTTTTTCAAGGAGTCTTTACTAAAACTGTTCTCGATGATAATTTGTAGTTGAGGGTGTGGTATAGCTCAAATAAAAAAGTTCTTTTGGGGTGGGTAATAGCTCAGTGGTAGAGTGTATGCTTAACATGCACAAGGTCCTGGGTTCAATCCCCAGTACATCCATTAGAAAAAAAAAAAAACCTATACTTTGATAAATAAAAGTTAAAAAAAACTCCTTTAGCATACCATGTTTGAACATTAGCTTACAAAGCTTGTCAAATATTTTCATTTAGTAGCAAATTAGTTTTGATCTGTATTATAGCACATTTGCCACCAATATGTTTTTTTCTTCTACCACCTTGAAGTAGGCATCAATTTCAACAGTAACACTGACCTTCTCCTGGCAGATGGACTCTCCCCCTACCCTGGCCCCCCGGCTCTCCCAGTGACCCTGCAGGCTCCCAAGTCCACATCCTTGTATTGATCCTTGTACTTATCACCACCACTGCCTCCCAGGACACCCTCCCACCTGTCGTCATGACTTCCGCATCTGCTTACATTTCTTGCCTTTCTTTGGTTTTCTGACATTATCCTTGTAAAATTCAAACTCAAAATCCATGCTAGTTAGTGTTCTAAAATGCCTTTCCTTTACAGTTCCTTGACTCCCTCAACTCCGATGAGTTTCAGCTCCACTCCACTTCAGCCCCTCTCCCTGGACAGACTTCATCACTTGGAAAAGCCCCGCCTTCAGCTCCTGGATGGAGTATACCTCCTGCTCCAGTTCCTTCACTGCTGTGTGAGCCTCTCAGTTCTCACCAACCCAGTGTCTTCACTTGTATTTCTACTAAGGGGTGATCACACTGGCAGCTAGTGAAAGCAGAAGGCAGTAAAGTTTTTATAAAAACACAGCAAAATCATTTGATTCTTCGTCCTTTACAAAAGGGCTGGTGAATTACAATGGTCTTTAGATGGGTCAGAGCACTGTTCAGTCTGGTTTACTTTCACAAATTATAACCTCAAACTAACATTCTGAAATCTTCTGCCAGCAGTAATGCCACTTTATTTCTAATGTAAGTGGCTGAATTTGAGGCCCACGTGCAATGAGAGTTACCCTGTCCACGGTAAGCAGGGCAGTGGCTTAGCGGACGGGCAGCTTCCTGCTGATCAGCTCACTTACTTGCTACATCACGGTGCTTATTCTCAGGATTGGGACCACAGCTTCACCAGATTTTAAAAGGGACCAATGTCTACTGCTCCTCCCGCACCACGTTAAGAACCAGTGACTTACAGATACATAAAGGATTTATATACATAAAAATATACACATATATACTTTCATACGTATAAATACATATACATGTAAAATACCCTTTATACACGTAAAAACACCCTTCCCCCAGCAACCACTTACATAACATATTCCAGTAACCAATTAAAAACCCACGGAATACTACTGAATGGCGGTCTGTTTGTTTTTAAAAAAAGTCTCGCCCTCAGCAACAAACAGAATACAAATAATACACCTTACCCTCTCTTAACAGACTCCAGAAACTGAGCATTTGTTGGGTCACTGTAAGGTCTCAATTCTCCGTCGTCTAAACTGAAACCATTGCTCCACAGCTTAAGCAAAACCTGAACCTTTCCAGACAGGAAGAAGAGAAACATAAGCACCCGTCTGCGTTAAACAATTTCAATTTTCAAACATGATATTTACAATTTACTTTATTTAAAATATGGAGTTACTGGTAGTTTTCCTTACGCAGCTAAAATAAAGACATAAGTGAAACTACGTGTGTCTACTTAGCAGCTCTGTATTTAGCTTAACAAACTGACGATGGCTGAAACAGCAAAGGTCCCACTGCAGGACCCTGGCCTTGAAGTACAATTACTTCCGGTTCACTGAGAAAAACAGTCACACGAGCACCCAGCTGCCACTGCACACCCGCCTTCCCTGTCACCCATGCCCAGGTTCCTCTCAGCTGCAGAGCTCAAACACTCACGGCACGGGGCAGGACAGGATCTCCAGGGGCCCTCAAGGCTAAACTATACATGTTTAAAATGAAATGACGACCCCATTATTTCAAAAGGCAGAAACAAAGAATGACTTTAGGCGTTTCTATCTTTATAACTCAGCTAATTCTGTACCGTGACAGTATGCCATTTGTAATAATTATTATAACACACACGTAGGCTCGTTTGACAATGAGTCTTATGTTCTTTGAACCAACAGTTGTGCATCTCTAAGTGCAAGGCACAACCGAGATGCAAAACACAAAATCTGAGCCTGATGCTTAGATACCAGCCCCTAACTCATGCTTTGAAAAATAACAGAACAAAAGGAGATTCTATTTATATTCTCAATTTTAAATTTTATAAAACACAGTAGTAACTAGAGGCAAAACCCTACAACTTTCCATTTTCATTACTGTACCTACATCTTGCAACTGATTTTCTCCATAGATGTATTCAGACCGGTTACAAAAGGAGTTACCCAATCTGTAGCCTCCACCTGTAAAAGACTAAAATACACAGCAAATGAGCTAAAAACTCACTAAGGCTTATTAAGCAAAATGTTATGATAATGTGTGCTATACCTATATTTTAAAATGAGATCAGCTGTAATTAGCCAAACTGGTTTATACTTTCCAGGACATTTTTATATTAAAATAAAGGTCTTATGTTACAGAGAATTGTACTCTAGTAAGAAATTATGTTTCTTCCCACCAAAACATTAATGACTCAGAAGCTGAAATAACTTAGGCCAATCTTAAAGTAAGAAATACATTTATACACTGAAATACTATTTTCAAGTAGAAACAGACTTTAGAAAAACACCACTAAGATTTTGACAAATCTTATAATAAAAATTGTAATTCTTGAATCATATTTCACAAAGCAAATAAAAGTTTCATAGAGAAAGGAAGGATTTTACAAGCGAGTATAAAGTACCCTGAAGGAAAGTGCTACACACACGGTTGTATAAGCTTGGGGTGGGTTACAGCTCAGTGGGAGAGCGCGTGCTTAGCATGCACAAGGTCCTAGGTTCAGTCCCCAGCACCTCCATTAAAAAAATGAATAAATAAATAAATAAGTTGCTCTGATTACTGTAATAAATCAACCAGGCTGTACTTCTGTTACACCGATCACAAGCTCTTCATTTTTTCAGGTAAGACAGCTTATGGGGTAAAAATGCCATTCCTTTTAATCACCGTTCATACCATTAACGAGATTTTAATCATCATATTGCTCTCCTTTCTATAGACTGAATTATATCAATTCCACATTTTTCTCACAGAATCAGAGAACTTGCAAGAACCAAAATTACCTTAGACTTCACTGAAAGAAACTTTCAAACAAAATGAAAACTAAAATTTATGTTTTATTTTAAAAATTGGTCCTCAGCAGTGGAGATCCGTCACAATTACCAGACAGGCTTCCTAGGCACCCTGGAGACCTACTGAATACCTACCACGACACCTGAGGCCAGGTGGCAGTTTAGAAAACCTCCCCACGTGACTGTGATGAGGGAACTCAGGTCGGGAAACAATAATTGTAAGAATATGTAATTATACACAAAAGGACACTTGAAGTCTTCTTCACTGTACCAGTACTATGTCAGTGGATATGGTTATAAAAGCTCTATAAAAGTTTTATAGAAATTTAAGGCGACACAAAAACAGTTCAAAAGAGAAGAGAGCTTTTTCAACATACAATGGTGGAGCAACTGGACATCCAAAAGGAGAATAATGAGCCTCGATGTAAACTTTATGGAAAATTAACTCAAAATGAATCATAAGTTTAAATGTAAAATGTAACACTATAAAATCTTCTAGATAACATGGAAGAAAATCTTCGGGGCCTACAGTTAGATGAACAGTTCTCAGATGAGACACCAAAAGCATAATAACCCATAAAAGAAAAAAAAAAAAGGATAAACTGACAAGCCCCGGAAAGAGGATGAAAAGACAAGCTACAGTCTGGGAGGAAACATTTGAAACCATGCATCTGACAGAGGACTCATACCTATTAAAACAAGCACAGAACTCTCAAAAGTCAACAGTAATGAAACAAACAATCCAATTTGAAAATGGGCGAAAGTCTGAAGAGGAAAATAAAGATCACGGCAAATAAGCACATGGAAAGACATTCAATATGACTAGCCATTAGGAAAATGAAAATTGACCTGATTAGCCATTAAGGAAATGCAAATCAAAACCACAGTGAGTTAGCACTACACACCCATCAGGACAGATAAAATTAAAAACAGTGACATTACCAACGCCAGCAAGGATGTGGAGAAACTGCTCTCATACACGGTGAAACACAGCTTAGCATTTTCTTGAAAAACTAAACATATACATGCCATACGACCCAGCAACGGCAAGTCTGGGCATTCATCTCAGAGTAATAAAAACTGGTATATGTACAAAAGCACAATTGCTCACAGCAGCTCTATTTCCAATAGCCCCAAACGGGAAACACTTAAAATGTCCCTCAACAAGCCAATAGTTAACAAATTGTGGTACATCCACACCAGGAGTGTTACTCAGGAGTGAAAAAGAACGATCTATTGAGACACTCAGTGACTTTCAGGATCTCGAGGGCGTTAGCAAGATGAACAGAAGCTACTTCCAAAAGGTCACATACTGCGTAATTCCATTTGTGTAACCATCTCAGTATCACAAAGTGACAGGGATGAAGAACAGAATAGTGGGGGCCAGAGGTCAGAGATGGTGGGGGAGAGGGCGGTGGGTGGGACTACGAAGGGGTACCCCAAGAGGGAGACCTCTGTGATGGTGAAACAGCATGTACACTGAGCTGGTAACTACACAAATCTACACACGTGATAAAGTGACCCAGAACTACATACACGCCCTGTACCAGCATAAATCTCCTGGTTTTGCCACTGAACTATAACACTGGGGGAAACTGCGTAAAGGGTGAACAAGGTCTCTCTGTATGCTTTTTGCAAATTTCTGTGAATCTATAGTTATTTCAAAATAAAATGGTAATCAGAGAAGTTTTATAGAAATGTAAGAAACTGCTTCAACTTTCAACCTTTAATACAAAATCTATAGGCTTATAAAAATAAAGCAAATATTTGAATCAAAAATATAAAGTTAGAAAAACAACGTTTGCAAATGATATAAAAATCAATAGGAGATCAAACATATAAACAGCATGCTCGAGTTTTGAAATTCAGCACTTACCTTAGATTTGTCATCACCTGAAGCCCTCGTGGCTTCGTTCAGAGGGACGGCCCCATGTTCCCTTGCCTCTTTGAAAAGTTCATTCACAATTTTCCCAGTTGAAGGTCGGACTATGTGTAATCCACTGTATTCATGTTCACCTGAACAGAACCTTTAAACAGTACAGTTCATGAATAAAAACAGAATACAAACATAAACTACTTTAAAGCAAAAAACTACCGAGTCTTAGGAAAAGATTTTTTTTTTAATTTAAAAAGAGCCATTTCTATGACCTCTCTGGAAATATCTAATTTTAAAAACAGGATTAAGGAATTCAGTAGCAAATAGTTCATAAATGTGTTTTCACGACGTCTGCTGGCAGCTGGTGCAGCCTCTCTTGTGAGAACGAGCCTGTTTCTCCCTCCCTCACCCGTGACTGCTTCTCACAAGTATCCTTACAGCTCGCGGTGGGGACCACCCTGCTGAGGCCCAGAGGCTAAGTCTCTTCCCCCGCGGAACCCACACTCAGGAGGACCTGGTTAGGGAAGAGACTGCAAGATTTCGATAGTGCAGCATCTAAATTAGACCACGGGGCTACTTCACACTTCAGAGATTTTTGGATCGGAAAATTAACCCCCCGTGTTAAAGGTAAATAATTTAAACCACAGTTTTTTTTTTTATTGTATTAACTATGTAGTGAATGATTTCTACTCTTTTTCCTATTTCATAAAGGTCCCAGGGAACATAAAAATTCCCTTTACATAAAATTAGGACCTCATTGTATCTTTCAAGACTTTTTTCCAATCAAGGATATCAGAAAACATAACCAATGACACGTCAACATGGAGACTTCCAGAATAAGATGACAGTTGAAGCTCATATGCCTAACTACCTATACCCTCCAACCCAGTTCCACATCTGCACTGAAATGACTCACACAACAAGACCAACGGGGAGAATCCTATCAGCCCTAGAGACTAGCCAGGGGCAGAAGTCACCTTCAGGACTTTCCCCAAATCAGTACATGCAAAACCCAACAGGAAAGGGAAGGGCAGCCTAGCCCTCCACTCACTGTAGTGGAAGAAAGATCCCGTGGTAGAGAACAAGGGACATGGCAGAACCCCCAACCAAGGCCAGCTCACAACTGCGGGGGGCGGGGCCCTGGGGAAGGACACCGAGGTTACCAGGGCAGGAGCCAAGGAAACCTTCCCGCCCAGCTGATACTCAGGGGGCCCAGTGCAGCACAGCAAGGCCAACACGGCCACAGTTGCTTTTCAGAGGAGGCTCCGTGTTAGAGGGAGCTTGAAACAGATGCCTTCAATGGCAGCACTGAGGAAGGAAGGGAAAGGGGAGGGAGGCAGGGGAGAGGGGCAAGGAGGGGAAGGGGGAGGGGAGGGAAGGGTAAGCTTCCTGCTGCAGCTGCTCCTGTTGCAACCCCTTCCCTCCTGTCTCTTGTTCTTCATCCAGCAAAGGGGACAACTACACGGCTCCTTGTTCTCGGTCTTGCTGAGAAAGACCTCACAGAAAATTTGACATAGAAAAGATTTACTACCTTGTTTATGGTCAATGATTTTTATAACCTATGTAAGCAATCTTTGTCTACCTTAAGGTCATGAAGACACTCTATTTTCTTCTGGAGTTTTATTATTTTGATGGAGGTGCTGGGGACTGAACCCAGGACCTCATGCACTCTACCACTGAGCTATACCCTTCCCCACCAATATGTGTATTACATATTCGTACGTATGTATGTACAGATACACACACACGTATATATCAAGTAAGAATTAAATAAAAGGATAGGATATTCAAATAGTGCCATGATACCAACCTGCAGATTATAGAGGACAACTGTACCTTACAGTGGAGTGATGTGGTGGTCAGCACCTTAACCAAGTGAACATATCACCAATAGTGGGGCAACCTGAAATTATATGGCTCCTGATGTGATACAATTAATAGCAGACAATATCACTTACTAGTACTCTTGACAAATATGTTTACAAGAATCTAATCATGAGAAAAGAATGACCCTGAATGTGGGACATTTTACAAGACGTCTGGCCTAGGCTCTTCAAAGTCAATGTAATAAATTTTAGACTATAAAGATGAGCTAAGAGCAGACAACAAAGAAGTGGGAAGAATTCTCTGGATTTGGAGTCAAGACAGGCCTCATCAGTGGAATGTATGGCCCTTGGTTGGGCTCTAAGACATATCTGACTGTGGACTATGTATTAAATGACTTTATGCTATTAGTGCTCATTTTCTAAGGTGTGAGATGTTATTTGTTATAAAGGAGAGTGTCCTTCTTAGGGGATGGTGCAGGCTAGCGTATCTGGGGATGGAGTGCTATGATGACTGCAATTTACTTTCTTTCTCTATTTTTTGTATAAATATATAAATACGTATTTATTGAAGTATAGTCAGTTTACAATGTTGTGTCAATTTCCGGTGCACAGCATAAAGCTTCAGTCAGACATGAACATACATACTGCAATTTACTTTCAAATAGTTGAGTAAAAGAGAGTGTGTGCATGAACGGGCTGCTGTAACACGTTAAGCACTGGGGAGTGTCGGTGCAGCAGATACAGCATATACTCACTGTCACAATCTTTTGGTTATCTATAGATTTGAGAAATTTGTAAAATTAAAAACTTGGAGTAAAAATTATAAAATCCTTTCTTTCTATTCAGGTCCAGAAAAATGTCATTTTTATCTGTCCCAAAGAAAGAAAGAATGTGGAGTAGTGACAAACATGAAAGAAAGAATTTCCAGTGAATTTTTCAATTTTTGGTAAAATAATAGACTTTCTGAGAATGATATATATTGGGAAAATTCAAGTTTCTCCTCACTAATGAGATTTGCAGTACTAAAAAAACATTAATTAAAATATTCCTGGAAACCAGAAAACTCATGATAAGAAAATACACCTGGTTCTTACCTATTAAATCTTCAAGGCTGGTTCTTTTTATAATCCAGGAATTTTAACAAACACAAATACTATCTAGAAAATCACTTACTTGATGGGTCACCACCCAATGGGAGGACAGATTTCTGAAATTACAGATTCTTAAATGGAGGACAAAAGACACAGGGGCTCATGGGTGGGCTTTAAGAAACACACAAACCCTTAAAAATGACTGACAAAATTGTGCATATCTGTTGTTTTGTGGGAGACGGACTGTAGCTTTTGTCAGATCCTCAGTGAGTTCTGTGACTTAAAAAAGAACCACTGTGCCCAAGAAAAATACTACTCAGTATATAACCCTAGTCTACCAAAATATTAGGGATTTAAGATAACAATTTTCCCATGTTTCTTCTAGCTTTCTGACTATTACAGTTTTAGAAATAGTACACCTAAAATATTTATTTTAAGGAATTGTGGTTTAAAAAAATTCCCAAGGCCATTTAAAATAATTTGGGATTAGTGCACTAAAAAGAGATACAATTTAAAAAAAACAAAACAAAACTTACCTTTGAGGTGGTGTTCGTGGGCTTTTAAAGACTGTAGCTTTAGGTCTATCAGCTTTGGAAGCCTTGCATTTCACTTCATCTTCATATAATTCTGCCAAGGCCAACTATGAAATAACAGATTTGTCATACAGTATAAAGACACTAGAAACAAACCCTTCCCCTCAATGCAAAGTTACGAGTAGAAAATCAGCTTGTATTTGAGCAGCAGATTTCTAATGAGAAGTAAAGGCTGTCGTTACAGATGACTCCGTTCCAGAACAAAACCACTGCATCTCTCATTTTATAAAACTAACCAAAATGCCAAATACAGTAGGATGAATTAAAGTTACAATAATTGTTTAATTATTTTTAATGAACTAGTCAAGTTTCAAAAACTGTATTTGGTAACAAATCATTTTCAAAGTTGGGCCTACAATTCTTGAAACTGTTTCACACTAGTGTCAGGTTGCTCTCATCAGATACCTTAAAACACTTCATTTAGCTGTTCTAGTTTTCAAAATCTGAGCACATAAAGAAATTCCAAAATTATTCTAATTAAAGGTTTACCAGACATATAAATTTCATCAAGTTTAGGAAAATGAGCTTCTAAAAAATAAAAGACAATGAATTATATACATACATTTTATATAACTTTTAGAAAGCAAAACTGCCAAATTATGCTTTATAGATATATGGCAGGATAGCCTCAAAATGAAATAAACATAGTTTTTGAAAATGGAATTTTAAAAAGTTATCCAAATGTTTCACTACTGTGTAAGTTATTTTGTTTCCACTTTTGACAGACTTGGACAAGAAGTCAAAAACTTTCCTTAATGCCCCTTGTGGCTATTCAATTAGAACTGGCATGACCATAATCTTTGGAAAAATCTTAAAAAAAAAAAAGTCAAAAAAACTCCCTAAAAACCCAGATAAAGTGCTCCTTCTAGAAACATGAGAAATACGAAAATACCTCTAAGGGATTCTTTCCTCACTAGGAAAAGAAAAACAGGGAGTTGGGGCAAAGTTAATTCTCTGAAGACTCTATTAGTCAACAGATCTGAATAAACTCTGTCAATCAAATAATAATTTTCTTCTGTAAAAAATAGAGTAACTCAAACAATGTCTTTTGACTCCATAGAATATGGAATATATATTAACAAAACAGGAATATGGAGAAAATCACATGACTAGAGCAGGGATTCCACTTAGCTGAAAGGGGAAGATGAATGGTACTTTGAGGAACTAACGCCAGGATCCATCATATGACATAAGTTGGTAAGTAAATATATTAAAGAAAGTTCATTTCTATTATTTGACATAGCAGATGACACCACATCAGAAGAGGAAATGATCATTTAAACTTATCAAAATAAACTGATGTATTAGTCTAAACCAGTAGAAAACAACAACAAATGAGTTAGAACCCTGGGCTGGGGCCCGGCAACCTGTGCTTAAATGAGCCTTCCACATGATTTTCATGCACTTTAAAACTGAGAATCAATGATACAGAACCTTGCTCTCCAACAGGATTAAGGCACTGGTGGCAAGTTTAACAGCATCAGACACTCTTTCCTCTCTCCTAGAACTCCCTTTTTTGCCCCCTAACCCTAATAAGTACTGAAGTTGGCCCTAATTCTCCCCAACTCCATCCTACATGGAAATAAAGAACTGAAAACAGACCTTTTTCTTTTGATATTATTCTGGAGGAAAATTCGTATACATAAGTATACGATTAAATACCTTAACCATTAACTCGATGTGTGTGGACGGCCTCGGGGGCACCAGGAGAGACAAAGGGCTCTGAAAATGTTCAGAAATACTAATGAACATCAGGGGTTTTAGGGTTCATACTGTCAGTCCTGTCCCAAACTTTCCACTGAACATCCCCAATTTTGGAGGAAGAGAGCTAAGATCTATTCCTGGTTTGAGACCCAGGGGAAATTTCTATGGTTTGTGAGTCAGAGGCTCACTGTGCTGGGAGACTTCCTGGGAGATGACTACCCATCTTTTCCTCTAGTGGAGAATGAGGAAATCTCTCCTGGTTTAGATGCCAACAAGCCGTAGGTGGCATGGCAACTAAGGCCGTCGGTGGGGGTGGGGGTGGGGGTGTTTGCTTGTCCCAGTTAGTAATACATCACCCTTCTCCTCCATACTGCAAAAGACTCTTAGAGCAAGATGTCAGGAAAGTAAAAAGTACCTACTGAAACCAACTAACAGGGTAACTCTTAAAAGAGGCATGGCTAGATCAAACAAGATAATCCCCAAATAATCAATATTCAAGAAACCAGCTGGGGAGAAGAACATTATCCAATTCTTTTAAACCTTTGATCATATACTATTTCTTCAGACGTCATCTCTTTGGTTATTTTCAGGTTTCTATGCAACTTCTTCATATTCTTATTAAATTCTAAAGAAAACATTATCAATACTTAGTGTATTTGATATACCAAATCGCAGTCATTAAAAAAACAATTATCTACCTAAACCCACCTAATAGAAAGTAGACAGGGGATAAAAGACACCCTTGTTTTCTAATTGATGGTTGAAAGGAAGGCATTCTGACAATTAGCAACATCTGTCACATCTCCAGCTATCAATCATATCTTACTCCACTGGATTAAGTCTAAATTTGTCAGGTATCAGGTGATCATTAACCAAGATGTTTTCCGTTTTCACATAAAAAGAAGAAATAGATTTAAATTAGAGAAAGGATATTAAGTTACATAGTTTTAACCCTAAAGGCATTAGAATGGACTACCCAGTGAAAGTTATTGTATTCTACTCTTTTAAGGGAAAAAGAACCAAGTATTTACTAAGCAGTACTGAGCCGGGATAATCTGGGACTGAACAGGGACTTTACAGACATTTATTTCAACCTTGACACCACCACCATCACCCTGAGTTTACACATAAAGACACTGAGGATCAGAGAGGTTAAGACATTTCCCCTATAGTCACACAACTACTATGTAGCAGGGCCAAGATGCAAACCGAAGTTGTTCTGACCGGAAATTCATTTTTTTCCCCAACAGCCCGTGCTGCCTCTTAGTGACAGTGGTCTTCAATAGAAAAGATGAGGTAGACGAGATCTTCCTGTTCCTTAATTCTGTTTATACTACTGAACTGACTTCTGAACACTGGAACTCTTCTACACTGAGTTCATCTACTAACCCGACACTAACCACTCCATCCTCCAAATCCATCATTTTATGCACTGCTTATCTTGGCATTTCAATCATATTCCATCTTCAAATATTATGCTAAATACATTCATATCTTATTTCTGCAAATAATACACAGAAATGCCTTTACACTTCTATACCCTTCAATAGTGTCCCAGCACCAACTGGGGACCTCATGTCCTATTTATTTCTGCATTCTCAGAGCTTAGCAGTATGTTATGTGGCAGGTGGTCAATATGTTTGTTGAAAGAGGTAGAATGAAGGTATGACGATAAAGTAATAGAATTTTCCTACCAAGGCTTGTGGATTCAGTCTCATTTGTTTTTAGTCATACCTCTTTAAAGATGTTTAGTTGTTGAATTTTATCAAAGACCTTATAAAGAGACAGTGAAAAAAAAACAAAACAAAACCTAAAACGAGTAATGTTAAGCATCTGACAGCAAGATTTGGTGCGCTCCTATTTACCTAACGTCAATGTCCTATAAAGTTTTATTTCCCGGTTTCTTATAGGCAGTAGTTTAGACAGTACCTGGTAACTAGGCTGTGCAGCCGTAGACGAAATACTTCTTAGTTCACCCCTTTAAAAGGGAAAAGCTATCTGATAAAAAGGAAGCCCTTTTATACCTAAGTAATCAAGCCAGAAACAGCATCCAAGACAAGAAAGCTCAGAGCAGCACACGTTGTTACTTTCTCAGCGACCGCTGACTTCCCCACGACCACAGCAGGTGAGTCTCCTGACCGAAGCATCAACCCTCCACCGACCCCACCAAATGCCACTCTAAATCCAGCTGCGGCTTAAACTGCAAATGGAGAGGAGGGAGAACGAGGCGCGGGCTCCCGGGAGAGCCGGGCTCGGACACCTGTGTCCACCGACGCCGCCGTCGGGCGCGCCGCCCGGGGAGACCCGCGGCGCCGGAGTCCCAGCTCGGTCCCCAGGCGGGGTCCGAGGAAGGCTCAGCTGAGCCCTCGGGCGGCCCCGACACGCCCCCGGCCGCGCCGCCCCCGCCGCCGCGCCCCCGTCCCGGCCGCTCGCCGCACCTGCAGGTCCCGCGCGCTCGGGGGCCGCGGCCCCGCAGCCCTCGGCTCCGGGTCGCCCGCCTCGCCGCCGCCGCCGCCGCCGCCGCCGCCGCCGCCGCCGCCGCCCTCCGCCATCTTTCACCGGCTCCCGGCGCCACTGCCGACGCGCCTCCCGCGACTTCCGGGGCCGGTTGCCTGGCAACCGCGGGGCGGGGCGGTCCCTGCGCGTCCCGCCTCCCCCGCAGCCCGCGCCCTCCTTCCGGCGCCCGCCCACCTGCCTGGTCCCGCGCTTTCCTTCCAGGAAGTCGGGTCCGAGGAGAGTTTCCCTGTGCCCGACACCCGAGGGTGCTGGGGCCGCCCGGGAGGGCAGCACGGACTTGCGGGGTCTCGTAACCCAACAGTGAAAACGTCCTCTGGGTATTTCATCTGGTGAAAGTTGCCACCTTACTTTTCCAGTGTCGGTCAGTTTCTCTCATTTCCCTCCCGAGGACTGAGTGGTACGTCGCCCCCAAAGCCTGAGTTGGCGTTGAGGATGAAGAACACCGTAAACGCTCTTTGCAATCAGAGCTAGAGGCTCCTTCGTTCGTCTGAAATTTGTTCAGACTCCTGCTTTATCCCGGGCACTTTTATGCCCCCGGATGCAAAGGTAAAAAGAAGTAGTCCCGGTCATTAAAAAACTCACAATCCAGTGGGGAAAAGAGAGATATAAACAGATAATAAAATGCCACTTGCAGTAGAGCTTTGCAGGGAATGTTATGAGTGGAACATGGGGTGTGAAGGGGAGTATTCTATTGGCGCCACCTGTGTGCACCAGGCTAGGTACATCCTATGTGTAGTCTAACCGTAACTCTATCCCTCTGCCAAGGAAGTATTATTTCCGTGTCATACCTGGGGAAACCAGACGACAAATAACGACTCAACTCACCGTGTGTAAATGACGGTGCCAGAAACTAAACCGTGCATTTGTTGGTTGTCCCAATACTCTTTTTATTACAACATTCTGCCCTAGAAATCACTGGCTCTTTATATCCCGTAGAGGCAGTGGCATTTTGGCTGAATCTTGAAGGGTATGTACTTCTAGTAGATTTTGGACCAAAAGGGGGAAGGCATAGGTTTGAAATACCATGTTCATGTTGATAAAATCCTCCATGGTTGAATCTTAGGAGAAATGACAAAAGATGGTTGGGGAGTCTGGGTGCGGGTCTAGACTGGAGATGAGGCTTAGGACAGATGCTGAAATGTCTTGAGTATTACACGCTGGGCCAGTGATTCTCAAGGAGGGTGCACATTAGAGCCGCCCCACCCTCCCAGCAGGAATTCAGATTTAATTAGAATGGGCTGGGACCCAAGCATCAGGTGTTTTAAAGATACTCCCCAAGTGGATTTTGCTCCGGCCATGACAGTGTACCTTGCCCTTCCACTCCCAACAATGAAAAAACTAGACAAAATATATGAAATGATTATCTTCAGACGATTATTGAATTACAGGCTGTACAGATGTGAGCTATGCCAGAGAAGGGAAGCAAGCAAGATGAGCTGTTTGCCCTGGCTTTCTGCCTGGAACTCGCCCGCAGTGCTGGTGGGAATGTAGAAGGGTGCAGCTACTTTGGAAAATAGACAGTTTCTTCTAAAGTTAAATATTCAGTTATAATAAGACCCAGCATTTCCACTCCTAAGTATTGGCCCAAGAGGAATGGAAACGTATGTTTACAAAAATATTTATACCCAAGTGTTCATAGGAGCTTGATTCATAATATAGTCCCAAACTAGAATCAATCCCCATGTCCATCAACAAATGATTGGACAACGTTTTGAGAAATTTATGCAGTAGGGCACTACTCAACAGTAAAAAAGGAAGAAACTGCTGATTCTTACACCATGGATGAATCTCAGAGACATTCTCTTGAGTGAAAGAAGCCAGCTGCAGAAGAGTAAACATTCAATTTATACAAAATTCTAGAACAGGCAAAACTTACCTTTACTGGCAGAAAGCTACTGACAGTGGTTGGTTGGGGTCATCTCTTTGGGGAGTTTGACTGAAAAAGTTGGACACATGGGAACTTTCGAGATGATGGAAATATTTTCTATCTTGATTGGTGGTGATAGTCACACTATATATATATTATATATATTTGTTTAAAACACATCGAGCTGTATACTTAAAATGGCTGTACTTTATTATATGTAAATTATACATTTATAAAGTTGGTTGAAAAAACCTCCCCAGATAATTTTGTTGTGCAGCCATGGTTGAGAACCACTGGTTTAAGGCAATTGGGAACCCTTAACTGATTTGTGATTTAGAAAGATAACAGACGGATCACTGTATAAGATGAACCAGAGTCAGGAAATTAGAAGGTTATTTCAACGATGAGGGGTGATTGGGACTCAAGGTTCATCAGTGGCAGTGAGTAAAGAGAGAAGCAATAATTGGCAGGGATGTTAGGGTCAGACCCAATTGGTGTTGGAGTCTTCCACGGGGACTATGTGAAAGGAGGAATAAAGAATGACACTCATGCTTTGGTTAGGTGATTTGCTAAATGGTGTTACTTGTAAATTATTGAGTTGAAAGGGAGAAGCAGACTTTGAAAGAAAGAAATGAATGTGTTGTGGACATCGTGTGATTTTGTTTTTTCTTCCAGTTTTATTGAGGTATAACTGACATATAGCATTGTATATGTTGGAGGGGTACAGCATAATGATTTGACTGACATACATCATGAAATGTTCACCACAGTAGGTTTAGTGAACATCTATCAAATCATGTAGATACAAAATAAAATAAAAGAGATCATTTAAGAGATCATCAACTTAAAGTAATCATATATATATTTATAGGTTGCTATATATAAACCTCATGGCAATCAGAAATCTCTAATAGATACACACACACAAAGAAAGGACTTCAAACACAGCACTAAAGATAGTCATCAAATCGCAAGGGGAAAGAGCGTGATGGACATTTTGATTCTGAAGTTGATGTGGGATGCTAGGAGGAAGATACACCATGGACCAGTCACAAATGTGGGTCTAGGTGTTAGGAGAAAATTTGGGTTGAAAATTAGATGGGGATTTGGTGTTGGTTGCATCTAGCTGATAGCAGACTGGAGGATGCTTTCTGGGACGGTGTGATATGCGATAAGAGATGAGGACCGAGAATACTCAGAATTACCAACACGGAAGGACTCGGTAGAGAATGGAGAGCATGGTCAGAGAGGGAGGCTGAAGACAAGGGACTGGAGCAACTAGTGATAGTGAGGTTTTCAAGAGGAGCCCAACAGTGTCATCTCCTGCAGATAATCAAGATTAGGACTGGAACATGCCCTTGGATTAAGAGAAGAGATTGCACCAAAGTTTTCATGAAGAGGAAAATCTATATTTCAGTAGTCTGAGTGACAGCTAGGACAGCCAAGCTGTGTTATCAACGTCCTTAAAGTCAGTGGTGTGCAGGAGGTGGCTTATCTGGGCTCAGGAGAACCTATTGTTACATTTTTAGGAATTTTACAGCCATTATTAAAAATTAAGGGGGATGGTGGGGGGAGGGATAAATTAGGAGTATGGGATTAACAGGTATACTCTACCATGTATAAAACAGATAAACAACAAGGATTTACTGTACAATACAGGGAAAACTATATTCAATATCTTGTAATAACTTATAATGGAAAATAATCAAACAAGAATATAGATATATACCTATATATGATAACTGAATCACTTTGCTGTACACCTGGAAGGAACACAATATTGTAAATCAACTAGATTTCAATAAAAAAGTAAAAATAGAAAAAAATTACATAAACTTACAATGAAGTCATATTAAAAACTCAAACTCATATTAAATACTCAAAAATCATTTCCAAGTTATTTACATATATCTTATTATTGTTTATGCCCTACATTTTATTATTCCAGCCTCAAACTCTTGACTTCAGAATTCTCGGTCCCATGAGCTTGCTTCTCCCTTTGTGAACCATTTCTTGTGTGCAGCACAATTTGAGGGGGGGGGCGTTGGGTTAGTCAGTAAATGTAGATCAACCTACCTCGATTCCCTTCTGCTAAGGCTCAGATCGCCTGCGACATCTGTCTGTGTTTGTCACACTCGTGTCCAGAATTTATAGCTTATTAGGAGGAGATCGGTCTGATACAACCCAATTTATCACTGATGGAAATGAAACCTCTAATTTGCTAATATTATTTGGAATTTCACATTTTATATTCATGAATGATATTGGTCTATAGTTTTTCCTTCTTATAATGTCCTTGTCAAGTTTATTCTGGCCTCACTGAATGTACAGGGAAGTAGTCCCACTTCAAAAAGAAAAGTTCCATGAAGAGTTTCTACTCTGTTGGTGTTTCTTTCTTCTTTAAATGTGAATAATAAAAATAGATTTTTAAAAAAGTTTCTGCTGTACAGCACAGGGAACTATGTTCAATATCTTGTAATAACCTTTAATGAAAAATAATATGAAAATGAATTGTATGTACGTATATGCATGACTGGGACATTGTGCTGTACACCAGAAATGGACACGCTGTAATTGATGGTACTTCAGTTAAAAAAAAAAAAGAAAAAGTGAATCGAATTTATTCGTTTAGGCATTTGGGCTTAGACTTTTCTTTATGGAAAGTTTTCAAATGGCAGGTCACAGAGTTGTCTCCCGAGTCCTGGGCCTCACTTTCCCTTGCTCTGTAGACACATCCCACGAGAGCCTCTCGCCTTCTCTCTCTGGCTCGCTCACCATCTGTAGAGTTGTAAGTTCACTTCCCAGGGCTTGCTCTTGGCCCAGGATCCAGTCTTTTCAGCAGAATGTATTCGAAAAGCCCCGACTCTGTGGAAATGCAAAAAGGACTTTTCTAAACCCCACAAGGGCTTTATGCCAAAGGAAATGCTGCCGTCCTCTTTGACTTACAGCTCACCCTCCCCACTCCTCAAAGGTGTCAGAAAGGCACATAGCTAAGCTCCAGGTGTATGTCTGTTACATTTCCTTAGGTTTATTTCAAAGGCTTCTATTTTTATGTCATTTAATCTGCTTCTCTTTTCTGTTTCCAAAGTCTAGCATCATCTTCTAAAAAGCATCTCTAAAAATCTACACCTAAGTTCACTCTTGTGCATGTAGTTCAAGCCTATATTGTTCAAAGGCCAACTGTATTCTCTTTTTTATAAAAAAATTCTTATTTATTATTGAAGTGCAGTCAGTACAATGTTAGTTTCAGGTGTACATCAAAGCGATTCAGTTATACATATACATACTTATATATATATATATTTTTTCAGATTATTTTCCATTATGTATTCACTTTACCAGCTGTTTCTTTTTTCCCCAGCTGTTCTTTTTAAAGGCAATCATTAGATCTACCTATAGAAGTCACAACCTCATAATTTGTTGTAATCTTGAATGTCAGATAATCTGACTTTGTATGACCATGTGTAAGATAAAATACCCATTGAGGAGTGATATAGAGGTTCCTCTGTATGTTCAGTTAATGTAGGTGTATGCATCAGTCAGGAAAGGCTATGCTGTAATAACAAGTGGTCCACACATCTCAGTGGTGCTTACAGACAACAGGGATGACTAGGTCCCATGTTCCCATCATCCAGAGACCCTGACTGATGCCACCTCCACCCTCGGGAACCATTACGGCTGTCACACAAGGGGAAGAAAATTTAGCAAATCAGGTCTTATATTGCTACTGGAACTGGCATGTGCTGCTCCCATTCGTATGTCCTTGGCCAAAGCAAATTGTGTGGCCTTGCCCACCTGTCAAGGAATTAGGGCTGCAGCCCCACCAACTGCTCTGATAGTGGGAACTGGACATCTTAGTGAGCAGCACTTAGGACTATCTCACAAATTGAGAGCAGGAGAGCATGAAAGGTTTTCCTGCCCTGATCAGGTTCTGAAGCACTGGTCCTGGGACTAAATAGTCCTTTTCATCTCATTCTGAAATCATGGCAGAGATCCTTTACAGTGGGCTAGGAAATGTAACTGAGAAAGTGCAGTCAGGTAATAATCACTACGCTACACGATTCCCAGAAAGCTGTTCCTTTTGTCTCTAAAACCACTGAGGTCTTCCCTCTGTCCTCAGAGTAAGTTAGAATTGTTCGCAGACAGTGGCTTGAGAATTATGCAAACCATAGCATCACTCTTACACGTGGGCTTTGCGATGTCTATTTTGGCTGTTCACAGGCATTTCCCCCTTTATGCTTGCTTCTCGCTTCTCAGTTGTGTAGTGTTTTACTGTCTTTGTTAGTGAAGCATTTAGACAGTTAGGTAAAATCACCAGGTAGAGCAAAGGTAAAAATAAAGAAAGAGTAACGGCCACCAAAGTTGTAGCCACGTATTTCTAGTCAGCTGTGTCTGAAAACAGAACAGTTAAGTAAATGCACAGAATTTAAACGCCCTGCTGAGGCTAGCCAGGTAGCATTCAGTAAAGGACCAGATTCCAATATGACCTGATGACAGAGGACAGGAGGCCCAGAGAGGTCGATTTTAGCACTCGTGTAGGTGCAGACCTGAGACCTTGGCTTTGTCTTGGGGTCATGTCTCCTGTTGCCCATCCTGGTCCTTCATCAGCCCGTATGAGGTCTACCTACTGCAGAACCTCCCCCGGTGCGCACTCAGGAGGCCACACAGGTGCTGAGATGCGGAGACCGCTGAGCTCTGGGAAAGCAACGCAAGGTCTGGGGTTGCCAGAGGCCCCGGACCTCTGTCAGCGAGCTACAACCATGTAGTCACTTCCTGTGCCTACTTTGCTGGGAAACACTGACCTAGAGCTTGGCTTTTACCTCTTTGCAAGCACCTCCTGTAGTGCTGACTTGGAGATATTTGAGCTTTGTGAATGTACACATCCCTCCAGGGAAGGACCACGGTGCTTCGCCTGGTAACGCTGGGCTCCTGCACTCAGCTGTCCCTTCAGACTCTGTGTCTGTGCCTCACAGCCCCCCTTAGCCCCTCAAACCTCCCAGGATGTAGGAGTCAGCTTCTTTACTCTTTTCCACAGCACACTTGAAAATCTCTGTTGAAGATTTGAAGGATCCAGAGAAGCATTCAAGCTCAAGACGAACACTCTGTTGAGCATGTATCTTCTGTGGCCTCTGCCCTACCCTGGCCCCTGGGTAGACTTCCTCCCTCCCCGATACCCACATCCAAACTCCCCATCCTTTATCAATCGGAACAAACATTGCAAAAAACAATGATTACTGAGCAGTCCTTGGCAGTTCTGTTTGCCATTCTGAGCTGTTAGCAAGCTGTCTCTTTCTAACAAGTTCCCTGCGAAGAATTCTGGTGGATACCACCAGCTGAATCAGATCTGTGCCTTTTTGTCATTTGTGATGACTTCCTGATTGCTCTTGGCTTTGTGAGATGTTTCTTAGCCTATGAATGAAGTGCTCTTGCATTAAACAAACAAACAAAAACCCACAAAAAAGCATGTGTCATGTGAAAACTGTCCACCAGAGAGAGCTGCAGCCCACGGACTTCAGCCATCACTCGCTGAGTCCGACTCCTCTTCCTCTTGAGCTTTGTGGAGCATGAGAAGGTGAAACTCTTAGGAATCCAGCGTTATATAAAATATACATTAAGAGAGGGTTCAGTACATTACTGTGATTATTTTTATGCAGAAATGTAAAGTTGCATTTCGTAAAAGAAAGAGAGGAAGGGAGAGAGAGAGAGAGAATTGCTGATTGCTGATGTGAAATTTGCAGCAGTAGTTTCCAAAGGGCCTGATGCAGGGTTTGGGGGGCAGGGGCAGGTGAAGGCTTATGGCTTGTGCAGTGGCCCCCAATTTTGTCTCCATGTTTTTATTATTATTACTACTACTACAGCAGTTTTGAACATAGGAGTTTAATTGCCTGCTAGACCATCCAGATGGAAAAATGTCGGGAAGATGAAGAACTGAGGAGTGAGGCAGGCATTTGTAGACCAGTTTAAGTTTAGACATTCATCAGATTGGACTATTTTTTTAACATTTAACATTAAACTTTTTACCACAAGAACAAAAGCAGTGTATTAAAATTGACTTCCAGAATGGTCCAAATCATTTTTTTAACACGTAATTTCCCCCTATATGTCTTTTACCTGGCAGTTTTTTTTGGGGGGGGGGGAAGCAAATTTATCCCAAATACCAAAATTTCACTTTAAAACTTAGTTGATACTTCTATAACAGAGTTCCCTAAATTGATACCTTTCTCTCAGCCCCAGTGGTTTCTTTGAATCTTTGAATTAAATTGTCATTCTCAAAGATCTCCTGGAGAAAAAAGTTATGAATTAAACACTGATAAGTTTGTCTTCATTCTGTTGTAATGGAGCAATTGATCATCTAACGTGCAGGGCTCTCTCACGTGAGTAAGGCTAGGGTTCTTGTTTCCACAGAAGAGCTGACTGCAACTCACGGTGTCCCGGTGGGCCACGGCTTCTCCGCGTCTTCAGTAATTACTCCTTGTTTGGACGATTCGCACACAGAATCAGTTTGGAGACCGCTGCCTGATCCGGTATCAAGTGACTGAGATTCCCACGCATTGGTAATCTTGAAGGTATTTTTCAAAGATGTCCTTTCTTTAAATTCAATGTCTGTGTGTTTACCATTGTCTTGAAATGCAGTTTTCTCTGTTGAAGAGGCTGGTTTCTCTGACAAGGTCTGGTTGTGTTCTTCGTTCTTGACTGTCAGCCGTTCACCGCACTGGAACAGGAATTAGAGAAACATCTTGTTTTCCTTACTGGTCCTCCACGTGTTCACTCACAGGCTGGGTTCCTAAACTGTTTGTGCGGGGAGACGGCGGGTTGGGGAAAGTCACAGAAGGGTCTGCTGGGCTTGCCATCTTGAAATTCCCACCTGGATTTCCCAAGGAAGGGAGCATCCTACTCCACAGCCCCAGCCTGCCCCCCGGGAGTCCAGCTCTCAGTCACCCCCAGAGAGCAGACAGCCTGGCCAGAGGCCGATCCCCTCCCAGGGGTGGGCCGCTCTGTGGGCACCCGTGTACCTCAGAGTCCTAGGGCTGCTGTGAAAATGACCGCAACCTGAGTGGCTGAAAATAACAGAAGTGTGTTGTCCCATGGTTCCGGAGGCCAGAAGTCTGAAATCAGGGTGTCCCAGGGCTGTCCATTCTGGCCGCTCTGAGGGAGAACCCACCCCCTGCCTCTCTCCCAGCTTCTGGGGGTGGCCCCAGAGCTTGGCTTGTAGACGCATGACTCCAATTTCTACCTCTATGGTCATGTCACCTTCTTCTCTGTGTCTCTGTGTCCTGTCCTTTTCTGTCTCTTTTAAGGATACTCTTACTGGATTTTGGGACCACCCTAATCCAGGAGGAGCTTATCCTGAACCTTCCATTAATTACATCTGCAAAGACCCTTATTCCAGTAAAGTCACGTTCTGGGGGGACATGAATTTCGGGGGGACTATTCAACCCAGTACACCACATATATAGTTCTGTCTATTTGGGGCTGACGTGGTCTCTTGGGGAAATCCAAACCACTTTGAAGATGATTGTTCTAACAAAGCACATGCCTTTTTGCAAATTCGAGTTTCTTTAGATTATGAAATATTTGTTATGGAAATGTTTGACCAAATTAGAAACCCATTCACATCACCAAAGAAATTTTACCCTTTCATTTTTCAATGAAAGAAAAGGAAAAGACATTAAAATTAAGAAATAGACTTTCATTTATGTTAAAAATTTTGCACAGTTGTAAAGTAATCAGCACATTTTTATTGTATATTAGTGCCAATAAAATTTTTCATCAATGGTGATCATCAGGAATTAGCTTAAATCATTTTTAAAGGTCTTGATAAGGGATTGCATGTAGACATTTCAAGTAAAAAGTCATTTATTAAGAAAATGCATTAGTGATTAGAAAAAACTCTAGAAATATATTAAATATTTGAAAATGAATTTTGAAGCCTAAATGTAGTATTTAATATTATTCCAAATACTATATAGATTTTAATTAATAATTTTGTAATATAAGGAAAACATGATTTTTTTTTTTTGCCAAATTCCACATGGATTCTTCTAAATCCTCTCTAGTTTATGCCAGAGTGTAGGACAGTTTTTTTGCTCTGTGAGTCATAACTTGAAAAAGATATAACACATGTCATTAAGAACTTTCTATGCTTAAGCAAATGCATGTATTTGTTTATGTATATACATACACGATATTTATCATATATATTTATAAAATTACATTTATGTAAAACCATACATTAATATATTTTATATTATAAACATTTATAAAAGTCTGTATTTCTATGCAAGCGGAATGATGGCATACATATAATGCAAAAACTGGCTTTTTTCTTTAAACATCAAGTTTAGTCATCTTTTCTTGTACCTTTGCTCAAACCCATGTTATTTTAAAAAAATGGCTGCAGAATGTTCCATATGGTATGGCTGTATCAATGCCCTATAATTTATTTTGTCAGTCTCCTGTTCATAACATTGAGATTTTTTCCAAATTTACTTCATTTTTGCTATCGCCAATCATGCTGCAATGATTATTTGTGTAGAAATATCAGTAGAATAAATTCCTAGAGGTGGAATTATGGCATCGAAGGCTATGTGATTTAAATTTTTGATGAATACAGTCGTCCACCCTTACATGGGGGATACATTCCAAAACCCCCAGTGGATGCCTGAAACCATAGACAGTACAGAATCCCATATATACTGTTTCTTCTTATACATGCATACTGATGATAAAGTTTAGTTTATAAATTAGGCACAGTAAGGAATTAACAATGATTAAGAATAAAATAGAACATTCATAGCAATGCGTTAATAAAAGTTATGGGAATGCAGTCTTTCTCTCTCACAGTATCTGACTGGTCTGTACTCACCTTCTTCTCGTGATGATGTGAGAAGATAAATTGCCTGCGTGATGAGATGCGGGGAGGGGACTGACGCGGGCATTGTGATGCGGTCTTAGGCGACCACTGACCTTCTGACAGTACATCAGAGGCTCATCTGCTGGGAGTGTCCCTGGGTCACCGGACTGTGATGACGTTGGTGGTTGGATGTCAGGTGTAGAGACGATGTGGATTGTTGGGGATCCTGGGTGGGAGGGAGCAGCGTGAGATTTCATCATGTTACTCAAGATGGTTTGCAATTTAAAACTTGAATTGTTTATTTCTGGAATTTTCCGTTTAATACTTTCATGCTGCAGTTAACTTGGAAAGGAAAGGCGCGGATGAGGGGAGTGGCTGCACCATGAAATTACTAGCAAACTTTGGCACCAACTTACCCTCTCACGGTTCAAGAGGGAGCCTGTTTTCCCACAGTTTCCAACAGTACTTTAACTTGTCAGTCCGAGAGCTGGAAAGCACTATCTCCTTTCTTTCTTTAATTATAGGTAAGAAAAGGAAAGGGAGAGATGAGAAATTAGATCGCTTGTATTAAATAATACGGTCCGCAGTCACCTGTAGGAGATAACGTAAGGACTTAATGGAGATTTTGCTCTTGATCGTTCTCTGAGTCAGTAAAAAAATAAAACAGGAACATTATGATAAATAATTTTGATAGGAAAACCAACTTTACTTTCATGTCAAGGGTGTTTTAGTCATTGTGATAATGGACACTGAGAATGAGCGTGGTGTGTGTCACACAGGGAGAGCAAGTTACAGAACCCGGATCGTGGGACTGAGGACCGGGGGACTGGAGTGCAGGGACGTGCATGGTTGGTCTCACCGCGTCAACTTCTGCATTATTAGTCGTGACTTGGGGCAAATCATTGAACTGTTTAGCTCTTCTGGAACTATTTTCTCATGTGTGTAAGGTACAGGGTTAGGACCCAACACCTTAAAAAATGTTGTGAGTTTAGGAACGTCTAAATTCAGTAAACACTGACAAGGGTTTCCAAAATGAAAAAATTTCCTCCCCTACCTGCTCCTCCAGCAGGTGGCGATACAGTAACATTCAAAATCACTCCTGGTCTAGTAACCACTGCAGTTTGCCCCTTTGGATTTACTTTAGAAATATTCTTTCCCACTGTCATAAAATTTTAATGGTTTATACAAAGAGTGCATTTATAAAATTTATTATGTTGCATTTACTGTTTCACTTAGGATAGCAATTGGTGGGTAACGTGTTCATTTAATGTCTGTAAAAATCAGACTCCAAACCCATTTACCTCAGATGGCATGATTTCCAATCTGTCATAGTTTCTTTAATTCAGTTACTTTTATAAGTGGTTTGAGTTTTAATTAATCGAGTTATTTGATTAGAAGACTAAATGTGGATACATATTGAACTTTATCTTTTTGAAACTTTAAGATACTGTGTGAGAAGATATTTGAACGAGAGTCTCTGGATTTTTTTTTAGAAAGTCAGCTTTTACTAATTGAATCAGCTTTTACTATAATTATACAGAAAATCAAGAACGTCAGCCCAAAAATTAGGAGTTCACCAAAGTTGCAAGATACTAGTCTGAAGTTTTGCTTTATCTTAAAAAAAAGGATTTAGGTTAAGAATGAAGAATCACTTACAGAAAGAATTGCTATAGGTTGTTCCTTGGCAAGACGCATAATTTTCCTGTAAAATATTTTAGTAGGACAGACGGTATTCTGAGTTGATTTAGGAGGTGTTATCTGAAATGAAGGATAGGGGATGAGGTAGGGAGGCTGCATATTTCAATTTTCTTTTTTGAAAGAAAGAATGAATAAATCCCAGCTCTCAGAACTCTTCCTATCTGAACACAGGAGCCTGGTAGACTTGGATAAGTGTATTAAACTTTCATAATCTGGACCCAGGAACTAAACAGATAAAGATAATAAGGGATACTTAAGTACTATTACAAATCTGAGCAAAATTGAAAGGAAAAAGGAACCTAAGAAAACCACACTCTAATTTTGATAAGTGCAGAGAGTGCCGTGTGGGCACAAAAGCGTTCCTCTGCGTCCTGGGCGTGGCTGGACCACCTCTCCCAGCCTGCCTGGAGGGTAGGTGTGGCCACGTGGATGCAAGTGTGTTTAGCTGTTCAAGCCAGCCCATCAGAACCTCCTCTGTGACCCCTCACTCTCTTCCTCCTTCTCCCGACCAAATCCAAGGAAGGAGTTGGCCAAGGAGTCCAGGGCCTGGGGGATGGTAGGGCCACAGGTGGGAGGAGCCTGGTGCTCACCTGGAACATTTGTATTCAGCCTTACGTGAATGAAAAATAAACTTTTACTATGAGATTTGGGATTTGTTACAGCAACGAGTGCTACTTATTCTAACACTTGTTAGTGGATTTTCATTTCTATTTGTCAAGTAAAATTGTTTTTTAGTTGAGATTAACGTCTGAGTGGTACTTTGTGTGGTACATTCTTCGCTTAACATTTCCATAAACTTATATTCATATGTAAAGAATGTTGACACGCTAACCATCTTTAAAACCACATTAACATTTCATGTTGTTAATATTCTCTTGTATTACGTATCCATTCTCAACTGTTGGGCTTTAAGTTTCCAATTTTTCACCATAAGTTATGCTACACAGTACCTCTGTACCAATTATTTTGAGGACTTTATTCAAAATGGAATTATATTTATCTGATCAAATGAATGGTTGAAAAGGATAAATGTGGTCAGTGACTCTGTAAATTCCTAAAAATCACGGATTTGTGCAAAACCATGTGATAAAAAACATGACCCACTAAAGAAAAAAATGGTAAGTTGGCTTTACTAAAATTAAAAGCTTCTGCTCTGTGAAAGACACTTTAAGAATGAAACAATAAGCCAGATTTTGCAAAAGTATGCAAAGAAGTCTTAAAACTCCACAATAAGAAAAGAAACAACCTAGTTCAAAAATGGACAAAAGATCTGAACAGAGACGTCACCAAAGAAGAAATACAGATGGCAAATAAGCATATGGAAAGATGCTCAACATCATATGTCCATAGGGATTTGGAATCACAACAGCGAGATCTACTCCATACCTATTAGAATGCCTAAAATGCAAAACGCTGACAACACCCAGTGCTGGCGAGGATGTGGAGTGACAGGAGCTCTCGTTTACTTCTGGTGAGAATGCAAAATGGTACAGCTACTTTGGAAGACAGTTTGGCTGCTTCTTACAAAACTAAACATGCTCTTACCATGTGATCCAGCGTTTGCTCTCCTAGAGTTGAAAACTTAGTTGCACTCAAATGAGCTGAAAACTTATGTCCATACAAAAACCTATACAGCTTTATTCATAATTGCCAAAATTTGGAAGCCACCAAGTTGTCCTTCAGTAGGTGAACAGATAAACTGTAACACATTTGTGCCATTAGTATCATTCAGCAATAAAATGAAATGAGCTATCAAGTCACAGAAATACATGACAGAATCTTAAATGCTAAGTGAAAGAAGACAATGTGAAAAAGCTCCTTCCTGTGTGATTCCAACTGTGTGGCATTCTGTAAATGGCAAAGCTATGGAGACAGGAAAGAGATCAGTGGTTGCTAGGGGCTGAGGGGGAGGCAGGCATGAATAGGTGGAGCGCAGAGCAATGAAACTGTTCTGTGTGGATACATGTCATCGTGTATCTATCAAAACCCACAGAACGTACAACACACATGGAGAACTATGGACTTTAGTTAATAATAATGTACCGATCCTGGCTCATCAAATGCAACAAGTGTACCACACTTAGGCAAGATGTTCACAATAGGGAAACTGTGTTTGGGAACTCTGCTTTTTTGCTCAGTTTTTTGTAAACCTAAATGGCTCTAAAAAATAAAGTCTAGGGAGGAAGGTATAGCTCAATGGTAGAGTGCATGCCTAGCATGCACAAGGTCCTAGGTTCAATCCCCAGTGCCTCCACTGAAATAAATAAATAAACCTACTTACCTCCCCCTCCAAAAAAACAAACAAACAAGTCTATTAATGTAAAAAAAACCAAGCAAACAAAAACAACAAACACCACAGGGCAAAAATGGAGTTGAGGTATGACACTCAAATACTTAATCAAGGGTATATACATTGACTTGGCACATAGTAATTAATTAATTAATGTCTTGTAACGTTCTTTTATTTTATTTTTTTCCATTGACACATAGTAATTTAGTAATAACATTTAAAAAATACTTCAGCTGAGAGCAAAAATTGAAAAAAAACATGAAAATTGTCAATGTTGGTGTGACCAAGAAGAAACACTCACACTTATTTATTACTGCTCATCTTCATGAGTGACGTGCATGCACAGTTAGGGATGTGGAGGGGTGTGGCTCGTACACCTGTGCATGGAGGTGGCTGGTGGATGTCTGAGGGGTGTGTGTGTGTAGCTGGTGGTGTGTGTGTTTTCCTGCCCAGTTCAGCTGGGTGCAGTGCCCCTCTTATTTCCTGCAGACAAAAATCACCCGTGAGGAAATGGGGAATTTGTGTTATGCTCACATTGTTGTCAAATTAAATAAGTAATTAACCGTGCTAGGAAAAAAATGATACTCAAAGCAAACATTTTAACAAAATGAGTGATAGTATTAAAAGGCTTATAGAAAACAGCCGTCTTCTGGTCTGCCATTTCTACTCCACAAGTCAGGCCTCCAGAGTCATGACTTTCCACTTTTGGCCTGTTTCTTCACGTAATTAGGTCTATATTATTTTTGAAAAATGTTTAAATTGCTATTTCTTTAGTCGTAAGTTTTAGAAATTAGCTGCTGCACGCACATGGCTTTTGTACACCTCTCGCCCCGCCCTCCGCCTTCTCCCGGGGTTGGTGGTGGACGCTGTGTTACCACGTCTTCGTGAATGCTGTTTGACATTAAGTCGAGTAGTTTGCTGTGCATATCTTTCCTTTCCTGCAGACTTTTTATCTTTAACATTGACTCTCATTATTTGTACTTACTGCTCTTGGTTTTACGGCTGTGCGGTGGTAACTGAATTTATTTGATTTACCTCTCTTTCCTGCCTCCAGTGAAATGTGAACACTGGCATTATTTGTATCAGTTCCTTACATATTCAGAATATGAAACTTTTAT
Source organism: Camelus bactrianus (assembly GCF_048773025.1). Lineage (NCBI taxonomy): Eukaryota > Metazoa > Chordata > Mammalia > Artiodactyla > Camelidae > Camelus > Camelus bactrianus. Next base: position 5,584,835 of record NC_133567.1, on the reverse strand, counting down.
TAGTTATGTTGTCAGTTTTGGAATTCCATTGCTGTCTTGTTAAAACATTTATCCTTGTCATTTTACAAATGTGTTTTTCTGTTTTTTTTCTGACATACAGAGTTTTTAGTGTGTGTTTTACGCTTTAACCCATGTAGAATTTGTTATGGTGTATGTCATGTGACATTTGGATCTAATTTATTTCTTCTTTGTACCGATATCCAGGACTCCAGACAGTTCATTGCCAGTAATTTTTTCCCTTGTTGGTCTTGCTTTATTTGTTTGTGTTTAGAATTATGTGCAGCTAATTATTCTTGTCATTTATCCTCTCAAGGCCTGCGCTATTCTCAAAGAAATTGGTGGTTCTTCAATAATGCCTATACTGGGATTCTCTTTCTCTCCATTTGAACTTTATTTCCTCGAGTATTTTAGTGCTGCTGTCTCCCCTGGGGTCTCTTCCCCATTTCCCCCACCCCCCGCCACCACCTGCCTGTGTCGTTCAGCTGGAAGCTAACTTGGTCGAGCCAGGGTGTATCTTATGCACTAGAGTTGTCCCCCCTTATCCACAGTTCTATTTTCCATAGTTTCAGTTACGCCTGGTCAACTATGATCCAGAAATATTAACTGGAAAATTCCAGGTATAAACAATTCGTAAGTTTTAAATTGCCTGCCTCTCTGGGGAGCCTGATGGAATCTTGTGCCACTGGGGACATGCGTCATCCCTTTGTCCCACGAATCCTGCCCATGAGTCACTTAGAGGCCTCCTGGGTTATCAGATCAACTGCTGTGGTATCTCAGGGCTTGTGTTCAAGTGACCCTGATTTTACTTAGTAGTGGCCCCAAAGTGCAAGGGTAGTGATGCTGGCAATTCGAATATGGCAAGGAGAAGCCGGGAAGTGTGTCCTTTAAGTGAAACAGTGAAGGTTCTCGACTTCATAAGGAAAGAAAAAAAATTGTATGCTGAGGTTGCTAAGACCGACAATAGGAATGAATCCTCTATCCATGAAATGGTGAAAAAGGAAAAAGAAATTCATGCTCATTTTGCTGTCACACCTCAAACTGTGGAAGTTATGACCACAGTGTGTGATAAGTGCTTAGTTAAGATGGAAAAGGCATTAAATTAGTGTGATAGATATTTTTGAGAGAAGAGGGGTGGGAGAGACCATATTCACATACTTTTTAAAATAGTATATTGTTAAAATTGTTCTCTTTCATCATTATTTGCTGCCGTTCATCTCTGTGCCTCATTAATAAACTTTGTCATAGGTATGGGCGTATAGGAAAGACGTAGTGCATAGAGAGCTTGGTACTATCTGCGGTTTCAGGCAGCCACTGAGGGTCTTGGAATGTGTCGTCCACGTATGGGGGCAGCGACTGCATTCTACTCATGAGAGTATTTTCACTTATTTTCTGATCTTTTTCATGGAGGCAAACATTTTAATGGACTCTTGGGTTGGTTTAATTTTTTGAAAAAGTAGCCCTGGGTTTTAAAACAGTCGAATTTTGTTACTTTTATGATTGTACTTGTTGTTGGATAGCTCAGAATTGGTGCTATGATGATTATTTCAAGATCTGCTCAGAAATATTAATCCTGTGTTTTATTGAATGAGATTTTCACTTGGCCCTTGCCAAAGAAGGAGGGAGACACCAAAGACATGTGGATAAATTAGCCTAATGATTTTTTAAAGAATCATCTTCAGGATCAAAGAATTTACCCAAGGGAAAATATTACAGTGTGTAGAATTAACTTCTGACTGCAATAGCTCCTACTTCTTGGAAATATTTACTGACCTCCTTTGTCCAAAGTGATCCTCTGAGGCACAGCATTTGTCATCTCTGCCGCTTCTTGGTCATTTACATTCTGCCCCGTAGAGCTGTCATCTTCCTCTGTGTTGGTCTTTAAGGCCCAGCTGAGCAATAAGCTTCTTGAAGGTGGGTCTCTAGTAAGTTCCTTCTCTTGTCTGCCTTACGGTGTCTGGATCAATTCTTCACACAAAGCAGGTGCTCAGAAAATATGAACTGATTGAAACTTAGTCAATAACTTTTTTTTAAATTGAAGTATAGTTGATTTACAATGCTGTGTTAGTTTCTGATGGACAGCAGAGTGATTCAGTTATATATATATATATATATATTTCTTTTTCATTGCAGGTTATTACAAGGTATTGAATATAGTTTCCTGTGTTGATCATAGAATCTCCTAGTGTGGAATTTTACCAGTGAGCTGTAGTTTCTTATTTACACACACACACACACACCCCTATTTTGTTTTCTTGTTAGGTATCTTTGCTGACATATTAGATTTTGTGACTCCGGATTTTGCTAGATCATGTGTGACCCAGTATTGCTAACTGCCACCTAAACGGGAGTCTCAGGGTCATGAACAGCACATGTTAGCTTCACAGCCCTCTTGCATTTTTCTGCTTTGCAGAATTGTACTTTTTCGGGATGTTTTTCTCCTCATAGCAAGACACAGGAAGTTCAAAAATATATCTATAAACGTAGTTCTCAGAAAATGTTTTGGCGTGTGGGATTGCTGATTGGAAGCAGGCTCCCTCCTGACTCTGAGAGTATCCTGGTTCGATGGCGTTATTTCCTTTGCGGCCTAAATAGCCGTATATTAATCTGAACTTGAAACCGTTGGTCCAACCTCTCTTTAAGTTGTTAAGAAATTGCTAACCACTAGCTTGGTGACAAGCGTAAAGCAAAATTCGTCATTTGTTTTTTGAGGTTGCAGAATAAATGAAACTTCAGAAACAAGATAGATTTGGCTCTTGCCACAATGACCGACAGAAATGGCTCAAGCCAGCCATAGCTGGAAAAATACACAGGTCATAAAGATGGCAAACCAAGGTTATGATTGAACACGTAACTTCACAACAGAGCAGAACTGTGCAGGGTCAGAATGCAGCCCCATAAGCATTCAGAGTAGGGTTATGCTTACGGGAATTCTCTATTCACTGTTATTTAAAAATGAAGGTCTGTTTGCTAAAAAAAAAAAATCTGTTCAATTATTTAGCAAGGTTTTTGACATTCTGGAAGAACTTACCACAATGTCGCCAAGGAAGAGATTCTTCTAAGACCACGCTTGGAAGGCAGTCTTATAACCTCACGGAAAGCGGCAGCTTGCACTTAGTGTAAGTGTATATTTTCATAGATTAAATCATTAAAAGTTAGCTGGCTCATTTTTAATGTCTAATGCTATGCCTTTAAAACAGCTGTTCCGTTTGACCAAAAAGATGTGAAGGGCTTCATATGTTTTAAATGAAGCCAGATTGTCTATTGTTTTGTAATTTATTCTTTTGATGGCGATCGAGAAAGAGAGAGAGAGTGCTGCCCGCTTCACAGCTTGAGGAGCCTCACGAAGCGCCAGGGAGCTGATTGGTCCTTGGGTCTGGGATGTTGCCAACTCACGGGGTTGACCGTGTTAAGCTTGAAAAGTGAGCACTAAAAATGTTTTAATGGGAAGCATTATAACCATCCCACTTTTGTAAAATGCTCCTTCCTCTCCGTTCTCCAACAATGGACCAGACCCTTCAGGCTTTCTCTTGCTAAGCTCTTACTAGCACCAGTGAAAAGCTTGCGCAAAAGTGGCAGAAGGACTGGACTTCATTTAAAGAGAGTCATTTTGTACGTATGTAAAAACTGCTTCCATTTTTTTGGTCAAGAAGATGGCTGGTGAGTGAAAGGGAAGGCCTGGAGGGAGTGGGAGCAGGGCAAGGCTGCATTTTGGCCCTTACATGGGGTCAGCATCTGTTAGGACCACGCAAGTGGCTTAATCTCGGTGAAGGGGTTATCTGTAGAGTCTAGTGGGGAAAGCTTTCTTGTGGGTGAGCAGAAACAAAAGCAAACTCTCACCACTGGGAAGACCTTGAAGTTTTTATGTAGCAAGAGTGGTCTTGGAAATCTGGAGTAAATTGAAGTAGATTACACACAATGAAATGAGTTGGTTCAACACATGTCTCTTGAGTGTCTCACAGGAGACCATACTGTGCTGGGTGATGGGTCTAGATCCAGAAAAAGAGTTCTTCTCACAAACAGCAGGGGGCAAATGCAGTCAGAATGCCATCTTCCCACTGTGCATATAATACTTTCTTCAAATCATAATTATGTAGCACCTTTTAGACATACTTCTACTGGCTCCAGGAATTCTGGCTAGCTACTCAGAACAAAGGGAAGAAAAAAAGTGGAGTCATATGTGTAAGTGACCTAAACAAAAAAATTCTAAATCTACAAGAAGAAAATAGAGCAGTCTATCTCCCCATGTCTTAGATTTGGGAAAGGGTTCTTCAACAAACAGCCGTAATGGAAAGAAAACTCTACGTGAAACCCAGGAACTTCCACAGAGTAATGTAATGATGATGCTAATAGAACAACAGCCCAGCAAGAATGAGAACAATAATAACAATAATTGCACCAGTATGTGTATCTCAACTCGGCCAATAAGGTGAGTTCAATTACTGTTCAAGGTTTGCAGATGAGAAATATATGATACACAGACAGTAAGTAACTTTCTCAAGGTCATGTCACTAGAGCAAACACCATAAACAAGGCTAAGACAAGCAACACACTGGCAAAAGATATTTACAAATTGTTAAGATTAATTTTCCAGATGTGTAAAGAACTCCTATAATCCAACGAGAAAAGGACTGGGCAGTTTAAAAATGGGCAAAGTATTTAAAAGGCAAGGAAACCCAAATGTCTATTATGCATATGAAAATATGCTCAGCTTCAGTGTCTAGTGGGAAAATGCAAATAAAGCCAGGAATGGGAGGCTGGTTTTTATCCATCACGTAGGCACAAATAACTTATTTGTCAACGTCAAGCCTTTGTAAAGATATTTTAGAAGGAGTACTTTCATATCCTGTCTGGTGGAAGTAGATGGTGGCACAGAATCTTTGGTTACATCCAGAAAAATGGAAGCAAGCACACTAGGATACGAGGCAGTTTCACTTCAGGGACTACATACATCCACTCCTGCGCTGGCAAATGGTTAATGACTGGCTTTCCAGTTGTGCGGGGCCGGTTTGCAAGTTTGATTTGTAGGTTTGCCATTTCCCATAGTGTAAATGCTCATATTCAAGCTCCCAACATTACATCACTGCAGGCGGGGTAGGACGGGCACCATCTGATCTCAGGGTCGTTGGAGGGTGGTCCAACACACCTGGCACGTGAACTCAAGAGATGCGAACAAGCATGGTCACTGAAGATGGTTGGCTGGTAGCAGTAGAAGTTTGAAGCAAACTAAATATCCATCAGTAACGAAGTGAGTATATGAACTGTGATGAGTTGGGATAAGGTGATACTGCAGTTAAAGCAATGAACTATTTCTACATATATTCCTACAGAACTGCAGCTACATAGCTTGGATAGTTCTCAAAACATAGCATGGAGTGCTGCATACAGATTACACAATATTATTATATCATTCTATAATATAAAAACAATATTTTAAAACAGATATTTTAAATTATTTACATATATATACAAATTATATACATAATTATATACATATATAGAGAGAGCTATGTACCAAAGTGGAAAGGTGGAATAGAAGACTAAATATCACAGTTTTACCTGCCTTTGGAGTGTGTGAGGAGATGATGGCTGCATTAGTTACAATTAAAGGCTGTGTTAGTCATATCTGTAATACTGCTTCTTTCCTGACAGTATCACCTCTTAGCCTCTCTGAACTTTGTGTAGAAAAACTCTAAAAAATATTTTTTAAAATTTAATCTACAAATACATTCATTGAAAGTGCATAATTGTTTTTTTCTTAAATGGAGGTACTGAGGACTGAACCCAGGACCTCGTGCGTGCTAAGCACATGCTCTACCACTGAGCTATACCCCACCCCCCTGAAGATGCATCATTCTTAATAGCAGCTTTTCTGGAATCAAAAGAACATTATCACATTAAATGCATGTATCAATTGTATGACTTATCTCTGCTTCTAATGTTCAGAAACATTAAAATGTTTATTCAGACGTGCTCAAAAATAAAAGAAATAATTCAGCTGACTGGGATTGTTTAGCATCTGTCAAGCATAACGTTTCATTACTTTTTGATAATAGATACATGATTTAAAAAATAACACGATAGTTATTCATATAGCTGGAGGTATAGTAACCATTCATCATTTGAAATAAATATCAATGGTGGTTAAATGTATGATATGTACACAAGACTTGTGAATGGCATGAAGGTATATAACAGAATCCTCTGGAAATGGATAACCTTGACCACTTGGAATATAGGCAGCAATGCAGAAGTAAGGAGAACACCTCTGAGGGGGTAGCCCCCGTGCTTTGTCACAGCGCATGTGCCTTTCCCAGCGAGGCTGCGTGTAAAGTAAGGGAGATGGTGGGAAACAGCACGGAGGAGAAAGGATGTCCTGGGGTTGGGATTAGAAATCACAGCAACTGGGGTCACTTAGGACAAGGCAAACCACCCTCTGTGTTTCAGAGGCCCTGGGAGCTCTCAAAAGTATAAACATTTTTAATGCAGAGCATTATATATACTACATATATATATTATGTAGCAGAGCACAATAACTAGTGTTTTTAATGTTGCTCTAGAATTATCAAGAAAATGCAAGAAATTTTTTTTCCCTGTATGCTCAGAGATGCAGGATTCAGAAATATTTTTCTAAAGTCTTGGCTTCATGTGGAACACTCTCCAAAAGTGCCAGGGAAATGAGACATCGATGTATTTAAAAAGAGAGCTTATATTTATACATTTCCTGTGCCATCCTAAGTGTTTCTGAGAAGTAGGCATTTTCTAAACAAGTAATGTTATATTTTTCCCACAAGTTTTTTTTCTAAGGATTTTCATCTTAGTCTTGTAATATTCTTTTTAGTTAGGAGATCCTGGCCCTGTCAGTCCCCAGATGCTGAAATGCCTGGGGCCACAAAAACCTTGAAACGGCTTACTGAATGTCTACACAGTCACTGTGAGAGCCAGGAATGAAGTTTGTGTTTCCCGAACACTAGCCACCTCTTATTCTTTCTGTGGTTTTATGTCAAAAGAAACAAGGCCATGCAGACTTTTGGGGGCTAGGAAGTCTTATTTGATCTCATCTGAGAAACGGTGTCAACAGGGTTTCTCTTTATATCAATATTTGGGAAACTGCTACCCAGAGTCCCTGGAAGAGGATGCTGGCCAGTGAATGAACCGTTTTCATTTCGGAAAGGCTGAGAGGTGTCATCGTGACGTTATCAAATACAACATCCTGAGAAGATTAACTCCCCTCCCCAAATTCCCGGTGTAGTCAGTCATCAGCCCTGAGAGAGGCAGAATGTGACAGGTGTAGCGAGGAAGGCCACGGTCAACTTGAAATTTCCTTCTTGGGAAGCATGGATTGAAATTAACCAGCTCTTGGGGTAGAACTGTCAGAGAAAACACAGGACTCCCAGAGAACAGTTGGGACATATATTTAAAAACCGTCATCTAAAATGCAAATGTATCCAGGCATCTTGTGCTGTTATTTGCTAAATCTGGCAACGTTATGTTAGGGACCTCCCTTCCCTCCCCATCAACATGAACACTGACCTAATTGGCTAAACAAAGGGGCTGGCAGGAGAAAGCCCCTTCCTCCTTTGATGAAGGATGGTGGGAGGGAGGAAGTCGTCTGTATCTTCTTCTTCTTTCCTTGATGGAGAAAGTTCTCATGCCAGCTGAGTCCTAGGAAACACTGGCGTTTTGCTTGCTCTGTGTTCCTTCCCTGCCCCCTCTGCTAACCATCCTATCTTTAACAAAATAAACTGTCCTTTATGGATGCTTGAGAAACTTCCCTTGCCTTATCAAGCAGCAAAAGGTTTGAAAAATGAGGTTGCCATTTGCTTTTTCCAGCAGAACAATAACTTCATTTTCCCTTCCATTATCTATGTATATATTTGCATTTTTATACAAAGTGGTATGTATATTTATATGCACATACTCATATATCCTTTACTTGGAATTATGATTTCAGTACAAATTAGCAGAGTGCTAATCTTGGGCATAAGTTTGCTCAGCATCTACTCTGTGCCCAACATTGGTGAGGTTTGGGGATATGGAGATAGGACAGGTGTGTTTTGCCATCATAGAATTTAGAGTGTTAATTTCCAAGCTTTGCTATAATGTGTGATGAGTAATATGATGGAGGAGTATAGGGGTTTTTTGGTATGGTTTTTTTTTTTTTGGTTAGAAAACCATTTAGACCTACTGTATGATTGAAATACATTTTTTAAGGATTTATTTTGACTAGCATTTAATGAGCTTTTAAACATTCATCCCTCATGCCTCCAGGAAAAGTTCTCTAACACGGAGCAGAGGGAATCTGAGATACAAGTCAGTATCTTCCAGCTGTATGGGGGTCCTATCTGACTGGTTTTGTTTGAACTGAAATCTGGCTATTAGATAACTAATAAAATGATTTTAGGAATTAAGACAAATGTGGTAGCAAATTACTTTCTCTTTTGTAATCTAGCAAAAGGGAAACAAATCCAGGAATAGAAACCCAGTTAGGAGTTTGAGGAAAGCAGTTTAGTTAAAAAGCCCAAGTTCAGCTGCGGGGCTCTGGTGGTGAAAGGTGCGTGTGCACATGATGCCTGAGGGTTGCCGAAGCTAATGTTATTTCCTCTGCTTCCTTGACATGCTCTTTCTTGGGGACTGTCCTCTCACAACACAGGGACCCCTTAGAGTGGAGGGAGAAGTAGGACTCAGGAAATGGTATTGTGGCACTCAACCTTCCCCCTTCAAAGCTCCAGTCAGGTCTCACCTCCTGCACGAAGCTCTCCTTCATGCAGCCCATGATGTCCCTTCCCTGAGTTCTCGCAGCGCCTGTGGGTGCGTGCTGCTCACTGAGCGTCTCAGTATTCGCTGCGTTTGCCACGTGGCGCTTCCCTGTGCTCTGTCTACTGGGTGGTGAGACCTCCCTTGCTGAGAACTCTGTTCTCCCACGCGTCCTTGCAGGGCTCTCGGTAGGTTCTTGAGAGTTGTCACTACACTAGATAGAAAATTCGACTGCCGAGATAAACGATGCAGCAGACAGAAGAACGAATGGGATCTCAAAGCCCATGTTTAATTCCAGATCTCTATCCCCTATTAGATGTGAACTTGGGTAGTGTAATTAACCTTTGTGACTAAATTCCTGATTGTACACACAAATATTTCATAAAGTTGTGAAAATTAAAAGAGATAATATGTGTGAAAATTATGTGTATATTCGTTTTTAATTTTTGCTTTTTTGTATGATATATGCAAGGAAGTCGAATATATTGTTCCTTAGCAGTCTACTCAGGTTCTTATTAGCGACATAGAGAAAGACTTGCTGTGACATATGGAACAGCCTGGAGCTCCTGAGCGAGCATCTCTCATCCAATCATATCTTTATAATTATAATTTCATATTCTCTTAATCACTTTAGGATGCTAAGGAATCTCCATTTCCAGTTTAATTGAGCCACATAATTTAAATAATTAATAGGCTGAGCAAATTGAATAGTAGGTCTGGTTCAGACCTCCGCAGTTTTCAATCAGGCAACCCAAAACAGTGGGGACAGAACTGCAAGGAGAGCATTGGGTTTAAGCACTGGCGACAAGAAACGCGCTCTAGAAACAGAGGACGCCCACACGTTGCGTGTATTGTACGGAATGTCATCTCATGAAGAAATAAAATTTCTTTTAAAACATCTGAAACAGAGATTGTGCTTGCATATCCACGAGTGGTTATTAATATCATTCGAAATATCCATCCGCATTGCTAGAGTTTTGAGCTGAGTGGACTGCAGGTTCTCGTTAATTGCATCGGTTTTCAGATGTGGAAGCCGAGGCCCAGGGAGCTTCTGTGGCTTGTCCGACGTTGCAGGTCGAGTCAGTGCTGGGCCTGAGCTGGATCCCAGGTGTCCTAAAGCTGAGCCCTGGGTCTATTCCAGGAGATTCTGCTGCCCTGGGATTTCTAATCTTTTTTTTTTTTTTTTTTTTTTTTTTTTTAGTGTAGGGATTTTCAAACTTTTTGAAGTCACAGAATCTCTTTTACACATGACCCACATGTGAAACAGCTAGAACCAGACCTGCTGTACTGGGAGAGGTTTGTGGAGGTGGAACCTTAGTCCCCTCTTTCTTGCCCTAAGGAGTGACAGCCAGGATACCTCCCTACAACCCCAGGCCTCTGCAGAAGGGGTCAAGGGCTGGCTTGGTGTGTTCCTTCTACTAACAGTAGTAGAGGTTTCAATGCATATTCTTTTCCCCCTAGATTTACTGAGAACTAATTGACATATAGCACTGTATACGCATCAGGTGTCCAGCATAACGGCTTGATTTATATATATTGTGAAATGGCTACCACAAAAGCTTTAGCTAACACCCATCATCTTGTATAGATACAATAAAAAGAAAAGAAAAGTAAAATTTCTCCTTGCGATGAGAATTCTCAGGATCCAGTCTCTGAACAACTTCCCTGGGTACCGCACGGCAGTGTGAACTACAGTCATCGCGTCATACGTCGCATCCCTGGTACTTACTTATCTTGTAACTGGACATTTGCTCCTTTTGATCACCATTCTCCAATTCCTTCTCCCCCCACCCCTGCCACTGATCGTTTTTTTCTACAAGGTTGGCGGGGTTTTTGTTTAGATTCCATACGGTATTTGTCTTTCTCTGTCTGACTTATTTCACTTGGCCAAATACCATCAAGGCCCATTTATGTTGTTACAAATCCATATTCTTAAAAGCCCATTTGCAGGTTAGGGTTGATGGATGAAGAAAATATTTTTCAATATCTAGGTACATTTGATCACGTCGGAAACTGGAACAAGAAAACTAGACCCAGAGGATCTCACTGTGTGTGTCTGCTCCTGCATCTATGTCATCACACTTCATTTGTAATTTAAACACTTCTTTTCTAACGCCGGGGTCTTGCTGGTTATGGCAAACTGCGGCCACATGAGCAGTATTTGCAGATAGTGACTGGAACTCTGAAGGAGTATCTACGGCAACCACAGGCTGGAAGGTCTATTTAATCTTCATTATATATTGCTGCCAGGTCTCCATAAAATAAACAGCAGCGTTTTTATGCAGTGGAAAGTGCACTTGCTGCTTGGCAGAAGCCGTTCTTGACATGCTGCTCCTGTGTGTTACCATGTCAGCTCCGTCTTTCCAGAGAGACGCGGTTTATACTTGGAGCCATTGGAGTTGGAAGTCAGCAACGTCCCGCACTCTCAGGGTGGACCAGCTGTGCAGAAAGATCTAATGATTCAACTCTGTGAGCTGAAGCCTTGTACCCAGGTGCCCCTTCAAAGGACAGAAGAAAGCAGACAGTATTGTGAGAAAACAATGCTGCTCTGCCAGTCTGTCATCACTCTTTCTTCTTCTACATCTTTCGAGTCTTTCTTTTGTGAAGCGATCTAATTCTTACTTGGGATCAGTACATCACGTCAACTGACGGCTTTCTATTGTAATACGGAAAAAAAAACAAACAAGAAGCCCCCATACGAGGCCATTTCAGGGGACGGAGGATGATAATTACTGATACAATACACTAATTTCAACTCACTTTTTCTATTTTGGAAAGCCGCGAGAATTCATGTTTTTATTCATTCATTCAAAAAATATTTACTGAGGGCCAGGTGTCTACGGAACTAAGCCCTGGAGGTTTAAAGACCTATTCAGTCCGAGCCCATGGCAGAGAGGAGGAAATACACACAATTAACACACTTGCAGTGGATGATGGCTGGGGCTGGTGCGGCGACGGACGGCTTTGTGAACATCAGTGGAGCCTTGGAAAGGGAGCATTTCAGAGAGAAGCTGAAATTTGAATAGGGCCCTTGAGTGTGAGAAATACTCTGCCATAACCAAGCCATGGTCAGAATTCTAGGCTGGGAAGGGTGGTAGGTGTGCCGAGGGCCTTTGAGGTCCTCTGGGAGCAGCAGAGAGACTTGATCAAGGGCTCAGGGCACACACCTGGTGAATAGAAGCTGGCCAGCATCCACCTGTTTAGGGTTAGAGTCAGAATCTTGATGTACCTCTGAGGGGGATGGATGGCTGGACAGAACAAAAGTTGGAAGTACCCCAGGTGTCTGTTGACAAATGAATAGATAAACAAAATGTGGAATATACATGTCATGAAATGTTACTCAACCTTAAAAAGGAAGGAAATTCTAATTTAAAAGAATTCTTCACCCAATTCCAATGTTGAGAGGTAGGTGTTGTTCCCCTTCAACCACCCCATTTTCTGACCACAGCTGGGTTTCCTAACCAATTTTCTCACTAGATTTCTAGTTTGTTAAAGAGAATATTAAGAGCTATGAATCAACTGCCAGATGAAGGGATGCACAGGGCAAGGTATGGGGATGGGGCGTGGAGCATCCAGACCCTCTGGGAGGTCAGCACGCTCCCTGCATCTTTACAGCTCTCTGGGTTTTTATCGAGACTCCATCACATAGACATGATTGATGAAATCATTGGCCATTGGTGGTTAAAGTGATTATCCAGCCCCTCCCTCTTCTCCCAGAGGTTAGAGGGGTGGGACTGAAAGTTTCAAACCTCTAATCATATGGTTGTTTCCTCAGGTGACAGTCCTTAGACCTAGGGGCATTCCAGCAGTCCCCAAAGGGGTGGGGGAGAGGGGAGAATTCAGGAAGGAGGAAGAAGGGTGCAGGAGGTGAGGCTGGGAAGTGAGGCAGGCTGGAGGCTGAGAGCTCAGGACCCAACAGATGAGCTGACGCAGAGAATGGCCTGGTCACTTTGTTACTGTTGCCGAGCCAGGCTCACTAAGCCAAAGGCTGAGACACCAAGGTTCGCAGCAGAGAAAGGGCTTTTTCACGAGGCAGCAGACACATCTGGGTTACATGAGAAACACGGGGTGTGGGCTCAGAAAATGGCAGCCTTGGCGTGATCTGAGGCAGGAGTTGTGGCCCTCTGCCATCAAAGGTCATTCATCCCCTGGACGCTTGCACTGGCCCAGTTGGATGGTTGGTGGTCTCAGCCGGTTTGAACTGGGCAAGACTAGCTCCATGTTCCTGAAAAACAACTTAAGCGATGGTTACCTGAGTGACTCCTACATCAGAGGTGTTACCCATAGGGGGCAGCTAAAGGAGTCTTGTGGTGTGTTGTCTAAGCTATGTGAAGCTTGGAGGGCGTGCAGTTTGCAAGAATAATTACAGCAAGCTTGTCAGTGAAGGGAGGTTACACGATATTATTTATTAAGCAAGTTAATAGTTCAAGGGATTTAACTGATGACTGCCCTCGGTTTTGTTATCATCAAAATAACAGGGCAGGTGTGGGACAGTTCGCTGAATCAGCAAAGCATGGATACTGGGCTCAGGCTCTGTCATGTGGAGGGGAGCAAGAGGATGCTATGGGAGATGGCACCAGCACCAGTGGGGGCAGGAAGACTTCAGTTACGTAGAAGACAGAGTGCTCTAATGGTGAGAGTTGTCTGGAAAATAGAGTCAACGTGCCATGCAGGTTTGCTCTTCTCAGTGACGGTCAAGCAGAGTCAGAACGTTTCTGTGTGTCCCAGAGGAATTAGTAATGGGGGAGGACAGTGGTCCTCAGCCTTGACTATACATTACGCTGATCCCCACCCCAGAATAATTAAATAGCATCTCTGGAGTGGAGCCCCGGCCATTTTCAAGACTACTCAGTTGATTTTAATTTAGAGGCAGGGTTGAAGAACTGGCAGAGATAAACTATAAGTTCCATTTCTCAATTTCAGTAATTATGTGGCCATAATAAAATAACCACATTGATGTCTTTTGTAAGAAAAGTACCATCCTGGCTTATAAATAATACGTGTTTAACAGCGTCTTATCTTCATGTCCTTGTGGGAGCGGGGAGGACCGCAGGTTGCTGGATGTGGACCTTTGTTCAGATGTCAGGATTCCCAGAAGCCAAACCTCACTGGCCAGTGAGCTCTGTACAGAGATTAAGTTGTGTTTCCTCCATTTGCCTCCCGTTTCTGCTTTAGGAAGCACGAAATGGTTTAAGAAGTTTGGATATTTTATTTGTGAAGTTACATTTTCAAAATTTAGCCCACTTTCTATCAGGATGCAAGAAAATGTCAAGCTTTTTCCTCTAACACACACTGCAAACGTGCCCTCCAAACCTGAACTTGCTTGTCTACTGTCGGATCTTTTGTTCCAATGTAAAGTCAACAGCGTAATGGGTCCTATTAAAATAAATGAGTATTGATTGTTTCCTGTGATGTCACCCTCTAAGTCCGCTAGAATAGCGTGCTTTTATTCTTGTTCTATTTGATCTTTTCCTTTTATTTGAAAAAAAAACAAAACAAAACAAACAAAAAGTCTTTTGAACTTTTGAAAGAAGGCATAGAAAACAGAATCTCCTTCTAGGAGAAACCCACCCAGGCATTGATAGAATTCATTCATTTCTCAGATAATTTTTGAGCACCGAGTACATGCCAGACTGGGTGTCCCAGTGGTGACCAAGTCCTAAGTCCCTACCCACACAGGGCTTTGCTTATGGAGGGAGTCCCAGACACAGAGCTTGAAAGTGATGAAGGTATGGAGAGTTAAAGACATTTCAAAGCAAATAAATATCACTCACAGCGATGTGAGTAAGAAACCTGCAACATAAATTCACACTTTCAGGTAATAATATGGGCATTAAAAATAATTAAAAAGAGGACAAGATGGTGAGTGGAGTGGGGACAACTTGAGCTAGGTTGGTCAGGACAGACTTCCAAATCCACTGGGTTTTCCTTTATTTTTTTTTTAAATTAAAGTAGAGTCAGTTTACAATGTTGCATCAATTTCTGGTGTCCAGCAAAATGCTTCAGTCGTGCGTGTATGTACATAGATTCCTTTTCATATTTTCACTATCGGTTACTACAAGGTGTTGAATAGAGTTCCCTGGGCTGTACAGTATAAATTTGCTTATCTATCTTATATATAATAGTTAGTATCTGCAAATCTCGAACTCCCAATTTATCCCTTCCCACCCCCTTTTCTCCCTGGTAACCATACATTTGTTTTCTGAGTTTGTGAGTCTGTTTCTGTTTTGTAAATAAGTTCATTTGTGCTGTTTTTTTTTTGGATTCCTAAATATAAATGATATCATATGGTAATTTTCTTTCTCTTTCTGGCTATTTCACTTAGAATGACATTCTCCATGTCTATCCATGTTGCTGCAAATGGAATAGTTTGTTCTCTTTGTGGCTGAGTAGTATTCCATTGTATACGTATGGGTGTGTACACACACACACACACACACACACACACACACACACCCCCAGGACTTCTTTATCCAATCATCTGTTGATGGACACTTAGGTTGTTTCCATGTCTTGGTTGTTGTGAATAGTGCTGCTATGAATATTGGAGTGCATGTATCTGAGAAGACATTTTGTTCTAATTATTTATCCCCAAACTCTCTAAACTACTGGATATAATTTTCCACTTCATCCCAGAAATTTCCATTTGAGATGAGAGAAAAGAAAATTCATATCTATTCATTTCTAGAAGAAAATTAATTCTACAATTAAAAAATAGCCAAACATTCTATTTAGTGTAATATAGATTTCACCATGCTTTATGTGTCAAGGCTGACATCATTTACCACTCAATGTAAATAATAATAATAATAATAATAATAATAATAATAATAATAATAATAATAAATTTTTGAAGGATACAATAATAGAAATGTACTACTTCACACAGTGTATACCTGAAAAATTTCATATAAACTAAATTTTTGTTAAATTATGCTTAAAATGCATGAGGAACATTCTGTGAATTCTTTTGTAACTGAAAAAATGCTTTGAATAAGAATTGTTGTTCCCTAATCTGTCTTTTATAAATTTGGAAGTTACAGAGATAATGTTTTAAACAAACTTCTGTTTATGTTAACCAAATTTTACTCCCTAAGTCTCATCCAGCACTAGCCCCTCTATCACCTCTGCCAGAGAAGGGCGGTTTTCCTTGGCACCTGGCAGGTGCTGAAATATGAGGATAAGTGTGAGATGCAGTTAGACAGCAGGGAGGGCGCTAAGCATCAGGCCTGAGGAATAAGTGCAAGCTAAAAGGAGGAGAAAAGGCAAAGGGCTGGATAGAAGGAGCCCCAGCATGTTTGGAAACAAGCAAACAGTCCCACACGTGGACTGTGACTTATGTCAAGGTGAGCCTGTGCCTGCATGTGCGCTCCACGTATATGATGGCACAGAAGGAAGAAAGATAATTAAGTACTGCGCCAACCCTAGGCCATAGGGAGATATGTTTTGGAAGGGTCAGAGTTGGAACACAGGCTGAGCATTTTAACACATTCCTGGATGTTGAAGTGGTTGTTATGGACAGGTTTGGTAGGTGTCCTGTGCCACAGCTGCACATCAGAGCCCATGGAAGCCAGAAGCCTAGCACAGCCCTAAAATGTTTGCCAGAAACACCGTGATTGCGTTCAGCCTATAGTTAGGATGACTTTATCATTAATAAAAATTGTGTCCATATAAACATAATTGGTTCTTGGAGCCCAAGGGAAATGAAAGTGAACTTTCTAAATAGATAGAGCAGATTCAGAATAAAAATGAGGGCTCAGAAAGCACAAAGCATCTCTGAACAACCATAGGAAAAGGCTTTAAGTGAGAAAAGAGGGATTGGACCCAGGCATCACGGCTCTAAGGGGGAGGAAGAGTGTGGGAGCAAAGCCCGCTGTGGCAAGGTTCCCCAAAGCATGGAAGAGCCTTGGGACAGCCTCCTCCTCTCCCAGGAAGGCTGGGGCTGTGCCCTGGCATGTTTCAGGACCCACCCAGGACCAACTCACCCA
The DNA here is from genome assembly GCF_048773025.1 of Camelus bactrianus. Classification (NCBI taxonomy): domain Eukaryota; kingdom Metazoa; phylum Chordata; class Mammalia; order Artiodactyla; family Camelidae; genus Camelus; species Camelus bactrianus. The sequence continues at coordinate 5,568,093 of NC_133567.1, read as the reverse complement.
CCAGAGCAGAAGGGAATAACCTCTTCCTGTTTGAGGAAAATCCATGACAAGCATATTTGGATTTTGAAGTCTGTCCATGGAAGCAACCTAAGAGTCCATCGACAGATGAAAAGGTAAAGAAGATGTGGTATCTATATATGATGGGATATTACTCAATCATAAAAAGAATGAAATAATGCCATTTTCAGCAACATGGATGGACCAAGAGATTATAATACTCAGCGAAGTAAGCCAGGAAGAGAAAAACAAATACCATGTGATAATCTCTTATATGTAGAATCTAAAAAAAATGGCACATATGAATTTATTTACAAAACAGAAACAGACTCACAGACATGGAAAACAAACTATGGTTACCAAAGAGAGAAGGGGGTCAGGGAGGGATAAATTAGGACTTTGGGGTTAGCAGGTAGTAACTACTGTATATAAACTTAGATAAACAACAAGGTCCTACTGTATAGCACAGGGAACTATATTTAATATCCTGTAATAAACCATAATGGAAAAGAATGTGAAAAAGAATAAAAAAGAATTAACTGTCTTTTCAGATAAAAAGATGATCCACAATCAAAATTGCCTGTTCTCTGAGTTTTGCAGGGCAGCAGTGGGGAAGTTTTTACTGATCCATCCACTGTTTTTTTCGCTCAATGTATCTTCTTTTATTATATCCTTGCAAGACGGTTTGGGGTGCTCTGGGTGTCCACCCCCCCATGATATCATTAATTACCGCATAACTAAAATGTAAGATTATCTGTCATTATCTGAAAGGGCTTATGAGTGACATATTTAGAATACATAGTACTGCTTTTCTTTTGAGTTGTTTCAATTTTCAGGAATCCCTTGTGTTCTTGTTTCCTGGGAAGATGAGTCAACAGTGTTGCAATCATAAGCAAATAAGATGAGTTGATGGTAAAATACGACCATGAAAGCTAACATGAAATGCACTGCCTATTAACCCCTTTGAACTGGTAACAAATGTGGAATTTAGGTACAGAAAACACTTGTCTCACATTGTAGCCTGCCTACCGTGGGGCTAAATTTCTGATGTACGTCCCAGCGTGTTATGACTTTTCCCGGCTGTCTTCCCCTAGATGAGAATGCCCTTGTGATGTATTCAGGCTGGGGTGGTGCACACTGAGATGTCAGCTGCCACATCTCTGTCTGCAGCTCAGGCAGTAGGTATCCTCCAGCTGTTTTAAGTTACTTCTAGACCCCTGAGTTACTCAGCACTGCTGTCCTCAGTTTGCTCAATCTCTCATGAAATGCCACAGTGTTCTTGCTGCTCCCAGTGAGCGCTGTGTCCTGAGTGAATACCAGCTCCCCCAAACCACCAGGCCTCGATATCAGCCTTCTGGGTGTCACCTTCTGCTCGCCCCACAACTGGCAAAGACCCAGGAGAACTTCCCTTAGGTTTTCTTTTTAGTTAGAAAAGGAAACGTGGCTGGGAGTGGATATGGCTCAGTGGTAGAGTGCGTGCTTAGCCTGCATGAGGTCCTGGGTTCAATCCCCAGGACCACTGGGAAAAAAAAAAACTTCAGGAAAAGGAAATGTGGGGAACCCGATTGAACTCCATAAGGGTTCTCTGGTAACCACTGGCAGACTTGACTTCTGTGTCCACGGGACTCAGCTTTCAGCCAAGTTGCTATTACTCCTTCCATCTTTCCAGGGAAACCATAGTTCAGAATGTCTTGATCTTTGACTGGTGACTTTGAAATCCATTACTGACTTTGAAATCCACTACTGATTGGATAAGTTTTTCATTTGTTTGTAAAAGAGTTACCATTTAGAATACAAATAAACATAAACATAGAGTTACATTTATAAATAGAAGCATTGCATGAGAGAGTGGTCACATTTAAAAGGAATACAGGTTGATGCACTAACATGTCTTCCCCACATGCCTCTTTCCATGCATGACCCTCCTTTTTAGTGAACTGATAAAATCTATCCATTACACATCACCTTCTCTTTGTTCCTGTCCCTAACACTGTATATACATCCGTTTATCCCCTCCTGTGGCTCGAGAGTAACAGTCCCCCATCTTCCTTTCTAAACTTGAGCCATCTCTTAACTGGATCCCACACCTAAATTATTTTTGCATCCATTATTTATCAACAGCCTACGATGTGCTGGGCATTTGCTAGAGAGCTGGGAGCCAGCATGAACAAGGCATGCTGGCCCCTGCCCTCACGGAGCTCCTAGCTCTACCTGTCTCCCCTCATCCTATACCCGTCCCCAGCATTTCCACTTCTAATTCCTTTTTAACTCCTCCTCTCCTTTAAATATTTCCCTCAACTTTTTTTCTTGTTTCTGAAGCTCCATTTATCTTCTCTCCAGTTCCTCTTCTTTTTCTTCCTATTTGCTCACTCATTGCTTCCTCTGTGGTTTTCAGAAATTTGCCTGACCCAGTGTTAGATAAATTTTGACAAAGCTTGCCTGATCACAAGAATCAACAGAGGAACTTGTTACAGTGTCTACACCTGAGTCCATCTTTGGAAGTTTCTGGTAAAATATGTCTGGGTTGAGGTCAGGGAGTCTATAATTTTAATTAGCCACATAGACGTCTCCTAACCTCAGGCAGGTTAGGCAACGCTGGGCTACACGACTCGCAGCCGTGATGTTTCCCCGTCTGTCTCCTTTGCCCCAAGTGGACACGCCCTACTCTCCTCTCTCCCACTCTCTTCCAGAGAGACCACTCAGAGACCACCCAGTTAGTGAGGCCCCCGCTTCATGATCCAGTCTCTGGTCATGTCTAAAGTCTGAATCTTTAGCACCTTATTCCTCAGACTTCTGCCTTTCCATCTGCCTCGTGGACATTTCCCCATGTTCCACCCTCACTCAAGCTTAACACGCCCGAATGAGTGTGTCAGTTACCTCGCCCCCAGGCCCGCTTCCCTTCTTGGCTCTCTGGTTTCTGTTTGTGAGTATCATTTTCTCATTCACTTGGGATTAAAATCTCCGTGTCACTCTTGATTCCTACCTCTTTTGCATCCCGTGTCCAACCAGACACTGTCCTGCCAGTTCTGTCTGCCTAGTGTTTCTCGTGTCTCTCTCTTTCTTTCTGCTTTACTGCCATTGCCACCATTAAGGTCCTTTTTACTTCACATCGTGACCGCTGCCATGGCTGTCTGCCTCCTGGTTTCAGAACTTCGCCAGAGACTCAAATTTATCCCACACTGTCCTAATGCTCTGTTTCACCGGGATGCCGCCATTCTAATTTAAAAGCAGAAAGCTGTCTGTCCAGGGGACATTCCCATATGTGTGGCCAGCTAGTTTGCTTCTTGAGAGCAAGCCACAGGAGAAGCCAGGTTGTAATCAGAAGGGTGCTTGGTGTGTCTGGCATCTGAGCAGAGAAATTAGTGACAGGCGTGGGCTGTCTAATGCTGTGAAGAGAAGTGAGCTGGACACACTGGCCTCCACAAGGAAGGGAAACGCACCACTCAGACTTGGTAGACCATGTCCTTGCACCAGGACAATGTCTTTCCAGACAGTGTTTGGAGGGACCCTGCCAATACTACCTCTGTGATCCTCATTTTTCTGTGCCTCACGGCTGCCCCCTCATGAGCTGCTTCTTGAAAACATCAGCACATCCATTAAGTTACCATCAAACTAGGTGTCCTGGGAGCCACCCTCTCATATATGCTGCCCTTACATGTCTTCACTCTGACCCACCCCCCTTGTTTGTAAATTTAATTCCTGAGTGGTGGCCCAATTCTCCTTATTTTCAAGTTTTTGGTGGTAGATAGAATCCCAGTAACCACCATTATCAACAGGACTAATATAGTAACATTAGTAACATCAGGAAGAAATCACCCACAGTCACACACTGTAATATGAGTATTATTAATATTTTTGCGTATTCTCTTTCTGTATGAATATGCATTTATGCCATTATAATTATAGTATAATATCAGAGGCGATGCTATTCCCTTCATTCCAGCCTTTCTAAAGAAATACAGTAAAAAGCTGAAAATGGAAACTGAGAGGCTAGAAAACATTAAGGAAACAAAAGCTGAGAAATAAAAGAGCTGATAAAAGCAGGTGTTATGAGGAGATAACAGAGGATTAAAAATACGTTCTTCAGGAGAGGTGCGATTGAAGTGGTTGGCAAATCCTTTCCACAAAAACAATGATAAAACTGGATGAAGTTGTCAAAAACCGACAAATTGTCTGGAAACTGACCAAAACTAAACAGTAAATTGAGATGCATTTTTTTTTTTTTTGACAAAACACTGCTGAACCTCATGTCTGAACAGTAAATGTCTGTGGCATTCTTGTCTAAGAAGGCTGCCTTCCCCACCCCCACCCCAGCTCCAGATATGGCAGGTCTGGAAGCATGGGGCTGACCATGAATACCAGCAGCTCCGCTGGTGGAGGCTGGTTTAATTTACAGTGGAAGGGTGTGTAGTGGTGTCTCACTGTTGTTTTGGTTTGCATTTCCTTAGTGGCTCTACTAACACATACTGTTTTAATGACTATAGCTGTGTACTGGGCCTTAATAATGGGTGCTTTCATTCTTCACACTTGATTCTTTCTTTTTCCCCAAGGTTATTTTAGCTGTTCTAGGGCTGGTCAATTGATTTTTGAGAAGTATGTAAAGACAATTCAATGAGTTAAAGGTTGTATTTTCAACAATCAGATCTGGGACAATTAGATGTACATATGCAAAAAAATGAGCTTAGACTCTGATCTCGCATCATAAAGAAAAATGAACTCAGAATGGAGCCTAGATCTAAATGGAAGAGCTAAAAGAATGAAACTTCTTGGAGAAAATCTTTGTGGCCTTGAGTTAAGCAAAGATAGCTTATGACATCAGAGGCACAACCCATAAACAGGAAAAAGGATCTTACACTTTATTAACAGCAAAAATTTTGCTCTTTGCAATGCCCCATGAGTACAGCAGGGAAAAATAGCATCAATAATATTGTAATAACTTTGTATGGTGACAGATGGGTAACTGGACTTATCGTGATGGTCATTTTGTAATCTATAGAAATACTGAATCACTGTATTGTGTACCTGGAACTAACAAAGTGTTGTAGGTCAATTACACTTCAACAAAATTAAAAAAAATTAAAACAAAGGGCCCCATGAAGAAAATGAAAAGACAAGCCACAGACTGGGAGAAAATATTTGCCTATTTATATATCAAATAAATATGAATCTAATTATATAAAGAAAAGTATATTCATGCTCACCATTTCAAAATAGAATCTAATTTTAAAAGGGAAAAATATATGAACAGATAGTTTATTTTATATATATATGTTTTTCCCCCTTGACAGAGGCACTGGGGATTGAACCCAGGACCTCATGCACGCTAAGCATGTGCTCTACCACTGAGCTATACCCACCCCTTGAACAGATAGTTTACAACAGGAGATATGAATGGTGGAAAAGCACATGAAAAGATACTCACCATCGTCGTTAGGGAAATGCATTTTTGAGCCGCAGTGTGATGCCATCAAACACCTGTACAAATGGCTACAATAGGAAAGACTGACAATACCAATAATTGATGAAAATGTGAAAATATAAAACTTTCATACATTGTTGGTGGGCATGGAAAATTGTACAGCCACATTGGAAAACAGTTTGGTATATTCCTGGAAAATTAAACGTAAATTTACCACACAGCCCAGCAATTACACTTCTAGGTGTCTACCCAGCAGAGCTGCAGACTAATCACACAAAGGCTTGGATCAATGTTCAAAGAAGCACTATTCAGAATTGCCTCAGACTGGAGAAAATCCAGATGTCTATCAACTGGTGACTACATAAATAAAATATGGTGTGTTATACAGTGGAATTCTATTCACCACTAAAAAGGAAAGAACATGGATGAACCTCAAAAACTTTATACCATGTAAAAGAATCTAGAAACAGAAGACTATATAACATCGATCACATTTTTATAAATTTCCCAGAGAAGGCAAGTGCATATATGGAGAGAGCACGTCAGTGGCTGCGCGGGACTGGTGGTGTGAGGGAAGGTTTTTGTATAATAGAAATGATCCAAAACTGGACTGTGGTGACAGTTGCACAGCTCTCCACATTTATTAAAAATAATTGAATTATACCCTTACAATGAGTGAATTTTGTGGTATGGAAATTATTCTGCAATGAAGCTGTTGAAAAATAAATTGTGAAATGCCATTCTGATTCTTTTTTTCCTGAATATTTTCTTACAGCATCAGTTTGTTAACTAATGAGCAATGTTTCACCCTGCTTTTATGGAGAATAATAGGAAGAAGAAAACCCTAAGTTATTTAGTTCTAGACTCTTCTTACATCTCTCCAAGAATAAATTCACACTGGATTCTCTTGAGTAACAGAAGTCAGTAAGCTGGAAGACTAGCCACTTAATAGATACCAAAAGACCCTTTTTCTTCCCTAAAGTAAACTTTCAAAACTGCTATTTGTCATACAGCCATGTATTTTCCTAAAAGTTGCTCATAGTCAACTCTGCTGAAATACTAGAGAATCGCCCAGTCATTGTACCTCTCCAACTTGTGATGTGTGTAGTCGTATAATTCAAGTGATTATTTTTGCTCAGAGACTTTAAGCTCTCTTATGATGAGCAAATAATATTCCTAGACTTGAATCACACATGTTTATAAATTAATTACGTAGCATATCTTTTCTTCACTTGCTGGCCCAGTGATCATGTAACTGTGAAGGAAATGTGATAATTTTGTACCTGTATTAATTCAGAGCACAGCTGTGTGATCATTAGTTTGAGTCCCTAAGACAGAAACATCAAAGTCTACTCGGTAGCAAGAAATTATAATTGCAATTCTCATTCTTCTCCAAGCATAGTCTGTATTCTGCTGGTGATAAACTGTATTCTATTGGCAATAAAATGATTGCACAACAGGACAAACATGGTGCTATTTTCTATTTATAAGCATGAAATTCCAGTCTACCACTGTTCAGCATCCACCAGCCTTCAGCACTTCCACATCTAGCCACGAGTGCTTGTGTAATAATCGTCTGTGCCCAGTCACTTAAGGGTGACTTTCCTGATGACCTTGTCAGAGGCATTCTGTTGGCAAGCAGGGTTGATGGACTTTTGTCCAGCACACAAGTGACAGAAAACACTTCTGTCACAGCGAATTCACTCCTTCGATACACAGAGCTCACATTAGAGATCAAGCTGCCAAAACTGATGCCCTGTAGCAGGGCAAGTTCTATTTCCACATCCCCTCCTCATTTCTCACCGAGGTGTTTTGCATTGTCACCCGTGCCTAAGTTTGGCAGAAGAGGCCCCGTTAGAACCACACATCATCGACTTCTTAGCCTGATTTCAATCTCCGAGTGATAGTCATTTTCCTTTTTGCTGAGACCTAACTGATTAGTCTCACAATCTGCATATTTTGGCAAGTCATAGTCATAGGAACCCTTTCCAAAGAGGGAAGAGGCATATGGGGAATAGTAAGAGTGAAGACGAAGCTATAAACTGCACAGGCGCTGGTGCTGGATATTCTGAATTTACAGTTACTCAGGCTCTCCCTCCAGTGATCACCTCAGGTGATCGTGGCCAAGTCAGTGAATCACTCTAAAGCTCACCTTTCCAGTGAGCTTTTTTCCCCCCTTTTAGTACAAATAAGATATTATAGGTTAAGCACTTAGAACGGGGCTTAACATTCAGTAAATGCTCAGTAGATGTTAGCTATTAATAGTAGTAATTTGTTTTTGTCTTTTGAATCCATGATTACAAGTTTTTTTCAGGCCAAATTACCTCCTTCACCAAACTTTAAAATCATAAGAACAATGACAAAGGAATTGATTTTGATGTACTAGGGCATTGAGCAGAACTTTCCATGCAACTGTATAGATTATTTAAGATTTGCCTACTTGAGGCCAAACCTCACATCTTGGTGTTTTGATTAACATGCTGTCTGTATGTACTTAAAAAATTGGTGTGGCTACTTTGAGAACCAGCACTGTGAATGTACAAAGTAAATTTTTCTTGAATTTCGGTTTCTTCATCAGTAATGTTGGATTAGTAGTCTGTCATATGATTACATCAACAGGTGCATTAATGACGATGTCAGAAACTAAACCTACCTCACAGCACACTTGGAGATGAGAAAAAAGAAAAACAGCCTGCAGAGAAGGTCAGGGTCAAATTTAAGTACAAGTGACAACACCTTCCACAGAAACATACATATAACGCATGTAATATAATAACATTTTTCTGCTTAGATACATTTCCTTCTTCGTTTGAAGACAATTTGACAATCTCTGCCTTTTTACTGGAGTGTTAGGCCCTTTTAAGTTAATTATTAATGTGGCTAGAGTTATGTCTGTCATCCTGCTAGTTTATTTTCTGTTTCTCTCATCTGATCTTTGAGTTTTTCTCTTTATTCCCATCTTTTAGATTAGTTACGTGTTGTAGTAATAGATTTTATTTCCTCTATTAGCATATTAGCTATATCTATCTGTTTTATTTAAGTGGTTGCTCTAAGCCTTAAATTAAGCATCATTAACTTATTATCATCCAGCTTTGGGTATTACATCATGTCACATAGAATGTGAGTACATTGTAAAGCATTATACTTTTATTTTACCTATTTTTTCCATTTTGCTATTTTTTCCATACATTATAATTCTACATATGTTATATATCCCACTATATTATTATTATTTAATCAGTCAATTATCTTTTAGAGATACTGAAAGAAAAGGAAATTAGCTTATATTTACCCATATATTTACCATTTCCAGTATTCTGCATTCTTTGTGAAGGTCGTGGTTTTTTTAAAATTTTTTTGTTTTTATTCTTGCAGTGCAAGTCGGCTAGTGATTAACTTTTTTCAGCTAATTTCTTTCTGACAGTATTTTTATTTTCATCTTTATTTTTAAGGGATACTTTTTATGACATTGAGCTCTAGATTAGCAGGTTTTTTTCAGAGCACTTTAAAGATGTAATTTCACTGTCTTCTGACTTTCATCATTTCTGATGAGAACTCTGTGTACATTCTTATTTTTATTTTTCTTATAAAAGCTATCTTTTCCCCCCAGAATACCTTTAAGACTCTTTATTTTGTGTTCAGGACCTTGACCATGGAGTGCCTAGGCATGTTGTTTTTATCTTTATCTTGCTTAGTGTGTCTTAGCTTTTCAGATCTATAATTTTATAAATATTTTTTATCAAACACAGGTGATTTTTGACTTTTATTTCTTCAGATATTTTTCTGCCTCATTTTTTCCTCCTTTCTCTTTCTGGAACTCCAGTTGCGTTTAGACTGCTTGATGTCATCCCACAGGACATGAGTTTATAATTAATTTTCCCAATTTTCTTTATTTCTGACCTTGGTATTACAGAAGTTCTATTGCTCTGTCTGTACATTTAAACACTTTTGCCGTTCACAGTTTGCTTTTAAACACATTCAGTGAGGTTTTAGTATCAAATAATTGCATTTTTTCAATTTTATAACTTCCATTTTTCATAGATCTTGTTTCTCTGCTGATTTCTACTATCAGCGCATTCATTGTGACCATCTTTTCCTTTAGGTCCTTGAACATAACTGTAATTACATCTGGATCATGACTAGATCTATTTCTATTAATTTACTTTTTTCCTTGAGTATGAGTCATTCATTTCTGCCTCCTTATATGTCTAGTATTTTTTATTGTATACTATACAGTATGGGTGATGTATGTATAGAGTATGGATTATAATATCTTCCTTGAAAGGATATTGAGTTTTGCTTTGATAGCCGGTTAAATTAATGGTGAGTCCTATTGACCTTCTTTATATTCTTTATTAGGAGAATCTCTTTGGTTTTGGACTTAGTCCTAGGGCATGGCTCTTACTCAGGGATGTGACTGCTTAGTGAGCAAACTCCTCTGCTTGGACTGGAACTGTAATGTCTCTTAGATGTCATCATCGTAGAGGTCTCAGCCATAAGGTGCACAGTCTTTGCTAGGCTTTTTAGAGTCTTGCCTTGCAGATGCACTCTGCAGATGCGTAGCACAGCCCTCGGCCAAGAACTCAAGGTTTATACAGATGTACAGGGAGAGCCTCTGTGCTTTCCCCACTTCTCTAATATCCTGCTCTGCAGATTCCAGCTATCTAAGCAGTCCCGGGCTCCATTCTGTTCATCTCAGCTCACTGAGACTACTGTTTTGTTTGCTTGGGCTCCTCCTCCCTGCCACAGAAGGAATTTGAAAAAAAAATCGGGGCAAAAGTGGTGAAAATTGGGGTTATCACAAAGCTTAATTTTGTGTTTTTCCTTCCCTCAAGGATTATAGTTCTGTGCTTCCTTTTTTTCAGTGCCTGAAAGCAATTACCTCATTCATTTTGTCTAGTTCTATAATTGCTTTTGGTGGGAGGGCAGATCTCCTAACTGGTCTATCAAGGATGGAAGTGGAAGTTCTATATTCATCCTGCATATTCCAATCCAGGTTACCAAGGAGAAGCTTTAAACCCCAGCGTGATTCATCCTGACACCTTCTTCCCTGGGCCAGTCTCAGTTCATTATGCATGTGCTCAGGTAAATGAGTCCAAAATATCTGAAGTGTAGTATTTTTTCAAGAGAAAACAGTTCATAAGATAAATCTGTAAGATATTATATACATCAAAGTCAAGTATTAACCATTTTTTGCTCTTTTATTTCTTGATTCTTGCAGATGATTAAGAATTGACTATTTTATACTAAATATAATTTTCTATATCAGGGCCTTTTGTCAAATGACAGTCTTTCTCTCTTTATGTTTGATAATAGAACTTTGGAAGAAGGCAGTTTTTAAATATCTGCTCACAAAAGCATCAAATGGATGCTCTAACACTAGTTGTATAGTCCTATAAGAAGACTAGACTTTATGTTGATCAGAATTAATAAGAATCTTGGATTACAAATTTCATATTTATTGTAGAATTCAGCTTCTAGTCTCAGTAGTGGAATGTATTGGCTTGCTGGAGGTTCCGATAAAGCTTTTAACCAGCTGTTCTGGTTAATTGTACCCTTTTGTGTGTCTAAGAGAGACAGGATGCTAAAGCTTTAACCTCAAATTTATTTTTGTACCTTGCCAAATACACTAGGACAAAAGGTCAAATTTCATACAAATTCAGTACATCAGTATATTGAATCAAATGTGTTTTCATATCACTTGAATTGCAGATTTGTCGGACTTCTCCCCTACTGCTACCTAACTCTGTTGTGAGCTTTTCAAACCCACAGTCTCCTTGGTTCATTTCTCGTATATGCTTTGGGTCAATTACAGCTCTGCCTCACTGCTCGCCTTGTTCTCTGCCAGCAAGATCAACACCGAACAGAGCCTTTTATCTTAGCAGGGCCTCTCCAGACACTGCATTAGAACAACTCTTCTCTCTTCAATGCATTATTTATGGGACTTTAAGTTTTTCTTTCACTTTGGGTGTGAAACTAAAACTTTCATATGCAGTGTAGCAGACGTGGCGACAAGTACAAGTCATTACCTGTCTTCCTGTGATCTCGTTTGTGACACTGCCTTCAGCTGATCACTTGCAGCTGAGTTACTGTCTGGCACTAACATTGTGAACTCAGGTTTACAGGACTTTGTGACTGAGGGATATTTTAAACCAGGCACGGTGAAGGATGACATACGGATGTTTGGGGCAGAGGCTCTTTATGCTGATGACCACGGATCCATTCACAATTGCATGAAACGGCTCCACACACCAAGATGACTGGTCACCAACATGAGAACGCAAGTTGCCTTCTGCTTTTTGGTGAAAGTTCCCTGAAATGGTGTTTCCCAAAGATGGTCCATCAACCACCTACCCCAGAATCATCCTGGGTGCTTGAGCCACACCCAGACCTGTATCAAGTCTTCGACACTGAACTTGCTTCAACAAGCATCCAAGGTGGTTCCCATGCACAGGAAAGTTTCAGGACCACTTTCTTGAGGGGAGGGGATTTTAAGATCCAGATTGGCAAAATATTTACTAATTTACTCTACGACCTGTTGAGTTTATGTACCAGATGCTTTTGTGTTTAACTTTTGGTCTGGCATTTTTGCACATGTATCTATCGCTGTGCTTACTGCGGTCAGGTTTTCTGTAGCCTAGACCAAACATGGCTCCTTCCCGGGGTGGGAAAACTGGCATTTCCTTTTTTGTCTATGTTGTCAACTTCATTTAATAGCTACACCATTTCCCAACTTTCTTAATGGGATATAGCAAAGTCACCCTTATGGTTCAAGTCCTTCTTTCCTAAGATCACCAGTTTTTCTAGATCAATTTATTATTATAATTGCAGAATGTGATCACGGCGATGTCTCTCTCTGAAGTGGGACGGATGGTGCCTCCTGGGAACTGTGTGACTTTCTTCAGACATAAGTCTTGCTCATGTTAAAAGAATAAATGGAATTCTCCAATGGATGCTCTGATTCTCTGATATTACTAACCAAGAAATTGCTTTGGATACCTGCCAGGCCACTCACCTTTTCACTGGTTTCCCTGTTTCTGCTCTTAATCCCACAGTCATTTCTCAACACAGCAGCCAGAGTGATCCTTAAAAAATGTGATTCCAATCATGTCACTACTTGCTCAAAACCCTCCAGTGGCTTCCTGTAGTGGATGCTCTGGTGTGCTGCCCAGATAGCCCTCTCCGGGACTGAAGCACCCATGTCCCAGGTGCTGGGACAGTTGGCAGCTAACAGCCCTCAGCTGAATCTCTCTTTAGGAATTGCTCTGCTGAAGAGAGTTACCTCATCCAAGGTCACCCTCCTGGCAGCCCGAATTCACTGATGGTTGATGCAGGGATGTAAAACCTGCATCATAATTGGCCACTAACTCCAGGGCTCCCCGTGGGTTAGGCTGCATCACAGTTCCCCTTCTCCCTCGGCCAAATTCTGTTTCCTTCCCTCTTCTGTAGATACAGATGCCTGAGAGCACGTCCTGAAAACTTCCCACCCACACATTTCCACCCTAGAGTCTATCCCAAGGAACTCAGCCTGCACCACTTCCCATCTCACTTAGAACAGAGCCAAAGCCCTTCCCAGCGCAAACCGGGCCTGCCTGTCCCCAGCCTCCCCTCCTCCCTCTTTCTTCTCTTGTGAGTTTTGTTACTGCCACCTTGGTTTTCCTGCTGTTCCTCAAACACTACAAGTTCGCTCCTACCTCAAGGTTTTTGCACTGCCCTCTGCCCAGAACAGAATCCTTGCCCAGAACTCTGCATGACGTGCTTGCTTGTCTCGGTCCAAATGTCACCCTCTTAGAGAGAGCTTCCCTGATGGTCCTTCCTAAGGTGCGTGCCCCACCCCCACATCCACTCTACCCTTCACTTGGCTTTCCTATGTAGCACTTCTCAAATGATATTTTATTTTGTATTATTTATTTCTTATGTTTCTTTTTCTTGAATGAAAGGCTTATGAGGTCAGTCTTACTCCTCAAGAGCAGCCCCTGACACCTAGAGAGTCCTCAGTAAATCTTTTTGAATGAATGGATGAATGAATGAATGAATGGCCCTCAGTTGGCCCAACTCATTCACACAGAGTAAGAGAGATAAGAATGTATATCTGTTTTGCTCTCTGCTTTCTAATCTTCACATCTAATAGCTACTTTCACATACCATTATATGTTCATTTCTTAGCCATGTATTGGCTGTGTGAACTTAGGTAAATTATTTAACCTCAGTGCTTCAGTTTTCATGTCCATAAAATGCAGATAACAGGGTCGTTGTGAAGACTAAAGTGTTTAGAAAGAACAGTGCCTGCGATGTGGCAACTACTTTGCAAGTGTTAATTAGCCTCTTTTAAAATTATTCTATCTTTTGACTTTAAAAAGTCTATTTAAAATGCTCAAAAATATTTTATCATAAATATATTTACTTGCCTGACCACCTTTTCTTTGACCTTCAAATTGTCTCCTGGTTGCTTTACCATCGTGAGCAATGCTGTGATAACATCTTTGGGCATGAATTTTTTTTTGCAAATCTGTAATTATTTCCTTGTGCCGATGCCCGTAAGTAGAATTCTGGATACACTACTACACACTTCTATTATTAGGGTGAGTTATTCGTTGTAACAAACAAACTGAAAAACTATAATGGCTCAAGTACAACAAAAGTTAATTTCTTGCTCACATTTCAAAGTGGGTGTTGCTGATTCCCTTGTCTCTGGCCGTGTTGTGCTCAACGCAAGATGGGATTTTGGTGGACACTCAGCTGTCTCCATCACTCCAACCGGATACCATCCTTCCTCCTGAAACGTGAATCTACCCATCTGAATGTCCCTGCCCACTCAAGAGTGGAGATGTAGAGAGCAGAAATAGAGGATTGCAATTTCCCCCTCTGAATCTTAAATAGTTTCCATATTGCTCCCAGGTTGGGGATGATGTCAACCAGAGGATGCTGTTGCTGTGTTGTGGCCCTGTTTTACCTTCTAGGGTTAGAAGGCAAAGGTTGTATTTGACAGGCCTGCTAGCCCTTTCTTGTTTTTCCACCCCTTAACCCATAGAGGTGTGGTCTAGAAATGTCCAGTGTCCTGAGTCAGTCCTCTCGCAGTTAGTCTGGCATATTTATTAGGTATGAAAATCCCTAAGGGAACTGAGCAGTGTGTGTTGACTTACTAATGCACTGATAGGGAGATAATTTAGATGGAACCTTTGGCAGTTAAGAATTTTTCAAGAGCTGTGCTGGGCAGTCGGTTTAAACTAGGATTCTTGGCATAACTAGGGAATTACTGTGAAAATTTCAGATAAAGTATAATCCTCGCTCTTAAATGGCTTAGAATCTAAGTTAAAATGAGTGATCTAGGAAAACAAACAACGGTTACCAAAGGGGAAAGGGCAGGGGAGGGATAAATTAGGAGACTGGGGTTAACAGATATACATTACTATATGTAAAATAGATCAACAACAGGGGCCTACTATATAGCACAGGGAACTGTATTCAATTTCTTATAACATATATGGAAAAGAATCTGAAAATACACATATATGTATGTATACATGTAAAAAATTAAAATGAGTGATCTATGGAAAATGTGAAAAAACAGCTCATTTCATAAATTATACAGTGCATAACTGATCTTAAATACCTGATGATCTTAAATAGGGCGATTTTGCTCCAACTTTTCTATTCAAACTGGAAACAATAGCAATGAATAATTGTATGTCCTTCAGCGTTTTAGCCCCTTACACAGATGTCTCAAAAGATAAGATTTTATTTTGGGCAGATGACAACCAAATGATTTGCAAGCCTCAGGCCCAAGTTTAGTAGGATAGGCTGAAAATGTTGACAATATTTTAAACTGTGAAATAAACTTTTATCATTTCATTTGGAACAACCCCCCAAGCTTATTCCAAATATCTCTGTTACGAAAATAAAATATTTTATCCAGGAGTAAAATTACTTTCTAAATGTAGCTTCTTCTAAAAACATAAATCTCATACTCAGCACACTTTTCAAATCTATCTGAAACCTGTAATTCCTCTCGAATGGTAAAAAACGCCTACAGGTACGTTATCACTGAATGTCCCAACTGAACACTCATGCCTTATCAGTAAGGACCAAACCCATCTTTTCTCCGGAGAACAGGTTATGGTAAAGCTCCTTCACAAATGCTGTTGGTGGGACGCTAGCTGTCTTAGCCAGCTGAGGCTGCCATGACAGAATGCCACAGAGTGGGGACTTCAGTGATAGGCATTTACTTCTAGAGTTATGGAGGCTAGGATGTACAAGGTCAAGGTGCTAGCAGATTTGGGTTTTGATGAGGGCCCTCTTCCTGGCTTGTAAGTGGCTTCCCTTCTGTATCCTCATGTAGCAGAGAGGGGAAGGGAGGGTGGGGGGGGGGAGAGAGAGAGACGAATTCCATTATGAGATTCCCAACCTCATGCCCTCTTCTAAACCAACTTACCTCCCAAAGGCTCCATCTTCAAATACCATCATGTCAGGATTTAGGGCCTCAACAGATGAATGACAGGGAGACATGAACATTCAGTTTATAACAGTGATTAGCCATGTCTTGTGTTGAGTCTTGGAGACTCCATAGCCAATCTGAAGGCACGAATGAGTCTGGAAGCAGAGTCGGGGCATGGGAAAGGAGTAGCAATCCCATGAAACCTCTGCTTCCTGTTAATGCTCAGAGTTCACTGCTACGCCGTTCACATTCAAATCTAGAAAATTCTTCCATATGAGGTCACCCCTCACTTTTAGGCCATGCTAGGACATCAAGGAAATGTGTCCAGTGGGAAGAAGTAAACTCCTGTGTTACGTTAAAGGATAGACTTTAAAGTTATAACTTAAGATGACTTGGTGAATATTGGGCCTGTACATTCTAAATATTTAATGCTATTATTGTTTTGAGAGCTGGCTTGTATATGCACAAGGCAACTATTTAGTATTTTCCTTGAATAGTTACAATTACATTATACTTATGTAACAATATATTGAATCTTTTGTTCCATTATCCAATATTACATACTGAATTTTAGAAAATGGATTACCATTGGGCTATTAAAAATTTGAGCAATATTTTAGACCTCTTCAACTAACTTCAACAGTTTTTTAAACATTAGTATTATCTGTGCTTTATGTTTGATCATGAATATATATATGTATGATTCAAGTAACGCGAGGACCAGGGATTGACCTTTGATTCAGTGGTGTAGAAGTCACTGGTGACATTGACAAGATCAGTTTCAGTGGCTTAGTATGGATGAAAGCCAGATTGGCATGTGCTCAAGACAGAATTGAAGAAGAATGTACATCATAGGGCGTAGATAACTCTCTTGCCTTCCCAGCCAAAGATCAGCAAAATTACACTGTAGTTGAGCAAGTTGGGTTTATTGTAAATTACAGCAGTGGAGATCGCACACTATGGAGAATGGTGGGCATCTCAGCAAGATGTTCAGTAACCTGGGGGAAGGCCTAAGGAGCTGGACTTTAATTCTGAAGTGGAAGCTGTGTGGAAGCAGGGACAATTCTTGCTTGACTATCTTGATAAATCTTAACAGGAAGACTAGAGTGAGGTCAACACTGCAGTTAGTAAAGAATTATCAGTCACATTCGTAAGGAGGGGTGTGTTGAATGGTTTCGTGGTTTTCACAGTGACCTTGCTGTTGTCTGTCCTTAGATGAAATGACGGAGTGGGCTTGCTTTTTGACGGCTTTATCATGGTCACAGTGTGACCTTGTCTGACGTTGCTGGTGTTCTGTGAAACTGTTTCTGTTCAAAGGAAGAACACCAAGGTCTGGCTGTGAGCGGTGTGCTGTCAGAGACCGTCTCTGAGGAATGACTCGGGGGAAGAAGTAGTTGACACAAGGTTTGAGTTTTGTAACTGAATGTTATTATATGTGTTCCATCTCTTGCTCCCCAAACAAAATAATTAACATTTTTTTTCATTCCATCTCACTTTTCCAACTCTGAGGCTCCCAGTTTTAGGCATGAGTATTTACCTAGCACACAACATTGCTAGTTTCATAAACCGGGCAGAAGATGGTGGTACATGAAGTCTTAGTAAGAGCCTGCGAGGTAATTCTACAGCCTCACTGGTTTTATTTGGTCATAGAAACAAACAGGTGATGCATTCCAAATGGACCAGTAAGACACCCGAGAATATTTCCTTGAAGACAGCAAGGCCCAGTGTCTTCGGTTGTGTAGTCTCTTCCTGATTGTGTCTGACTTGTGAGAGATGCGTTACATTTTCTGTATAATCAGTAAACAAAGTCCCTTAGGCTATGGGTTAGTACCCGGTGGCAGTACTCAATTTTATAGAATATTGAATAGTTACTTAAAAAAAATCCTTTTACTAAATTAGCTGTTTGGTAGCACCATCACATTCACAATAATTTTGGCTATTAGAAAGCTTTGAATTTTCTTGCTATATTTTTGTTTTGTACATTTGGCAGGAGAATCCAAAACCTATATTCAAATAGCAAAAATTAGTATAAACTTGCATAAAATTACTCCCATAGAAGGTTTAATTTTATCTCCTACAGTTTAAGTGCTTTTTTCCCAGCCATTTTCCAGTTGGACGAACCAAGACTAGTTACCATAACAACTGTGGTTATTACCACTGAGATAAGTGGCCTTTTCTTATATCAACACACTGATCAACATGTTCATGGGACAAACTTTAAAAATTCTCAGTGTAAAAAGGGAGTATTCCTCACAGCCCCAGCCACCAGGATCCTTCTCATGCACGGTTATCAATTTTCATATCCTTCAGAGACTTCAATGCTTACACAAGCATTTACACATATATGCTTTTAGCCTTACGCAAATGGTCTACACTTGTGTTTTCACTTAACAATATATCTTGGAGATTGTTGCATTACAAAATACATAGAGCAATTTCATTCTTTTACACAGTGAAAGTAGTCTTTTCTAGCTAGCAAAGGTTACTTCAGTAATTCCCTACTATTGGATATTTAAATTATTTTTAACCTTTTATGATCACAAATAATTCATCATTGAACAACTTTATACATATCCTATGTATCTGAGGAACAAATTCCCAGGGATAAAATTTCTGGGTCAAAGGTCATTGACATTTTAAAATTCAGTGGCTATTACCAACTTCTATATATAGAACTTGCACCAGTTTTCACTACCATCAGCAGAAGATGGGGAAAGGAAACAATCAAAAAAAAAAAAATGAAAAAGCAATTTCATGGGAGAAAATAATTTTCAAATTATATATCTGATAAGGGGCTAATATCTACTCTGTATATAAAGAACTTATACAACTCAATAGCAAAAATAAATCCCAAATAACTCTTTTAAAAAATGAGCAGAAGATCTGAATAAACATTTTTCCAAAACAGACAGATAGACGGCCAAGAGGCACATGCTCTACACCATTAACGATCAGGGAAATGCAATTCAAAACCAGTGAGTGTCACCCCACACTTGTCAGAACGTCTGCTACCAAAAAGACAAAGCAAGGACATGGAGTAGAGGGAACCCTCCTTCGTGCACTGTTGGTGGGGATGTAAATTGATGCAGCCAAGATGGAAAACAGCATGGAGGTTTAATGTGTTCTTACTAATCCCAGGATTACCATCAAATTTGTTTTTAGCCAGATTTCTGTACTGGTGACAAGTAAATATTGGTAAACCAAGCTAAATTTACTGCCTGACTGCATCAAATATCCATGGAG
Source organism: Camelus bactrianus (assembly GCF_048773025.1). Lineage (NCBI taxonomy): Eukaryota > Metazoa > Chordata > Mammalia > Artiodactyla > Camelidae > Camelus > Camelus bactrianus. Next base: position 5,548,999 of record NC_133567.1, on the reverse strand, counting down.
CTTTACAAGTCTCCTGTGCTCTCTTCAGCAGCAAGATTATGCGTGTAATGAGAGTAGACGCCTTCTTATCCCCTGAAGTCCTCTGACTAGTCTCTGGAGGCAGAGGGTGTCTCGTTTATCGCTTCAGTGAGGTAAATAGTCTAATCAAATATCTGGGCAGTCACATGTCGGACGGCTTTATAAGCCATGTGTCGGAAAATTTACAAAACGGGAACATTAATCTTTGGCTTCTTATACAGAGTTGGGAAGCTAGAATTTAAAATAATGATATGTTCTTTAAAACAACACTCAGTGTTTTATAATTCTACAGTAAAAAGTACTTTAATTAGTGAATAATAGTTTCCGTTATTTGATTTCTTGCGTCAAGAACTTTTCATGGTTGAGACCTGTGCTGCCCAACATGGAACCCCCTGTGGCACGTGGCTGCTGAGTACTTGAAATGTAACTTGTCCAGACTGAGTTGTGCTAACCGTGTAAAACAGGAATTAGATTCCAGTGACAAAGTATAAAAAATACAATGTATTTTAGTAATAATTTTTATTTCAATTATGTGTGAAGTGATAATATGTGGGGTCTGTTGGGTTAACTAATTATAAACTCTTACAATTACCATTAGTTTAGTGCAACGTACAAAGTATCTGCACACACTAGGCTTCATATTGTGATACTATTATTTATTTCATCAAATTTCCTACCATCGTTAAGTATTAAACGCAAGTTTTTATACTGATTGTGGTTTGTATCATTTTTATTCCTTGATCCATAGACCCACCAGCGTGTTACGTGAAATTTATGGGAGGGGCTGAGGGGTCGTCCGCGATGGAACAACAGCGACAACAAAAAAGCGAAGTACATAGTTTTCACTTGACTACAGTGAAGTTATAAAGACATGAATAGCACTCAGGCATCCATCCCAGACAACTAGGGTTCTCCTCCCCTTTCCCCCTCGCCACCCTCCTCGGCCAGCCGTCCCAACCGTCCTGCCTCCTCAGTAACCCTCAGATGTGTGCTGCACCCTCACGCCCATTGCTACTGTCTTGGCAAAACCCCTCATGCTCCTTCCTGGGATAATCGCAGTGTCCATGGCTTGAGCCCAGGATCCCAATTCCCTTTGTGCTACTATTTATTCTTCAAATGTGGACCAACTGCTTTTTTTTTTTTTCCTAAAATGCAAATCTGTTCAACCTTGTAATTAAGAGTCCTGCAAAAATCTAACTGCCCACAGAAAGGACACGCTGCTTAGAAAGCATTCGAGACCTTCCCCCTGTGCCTGGCTCTTGCCAAGTCCTCCGCGGTGTCAGCCGTGTGGACTTACGGGCGTCCCCTGATGTGCCGTGTCTGCCTCTGCTTTTCGAACTCTGCTCTCTGGCGTATTTGCCTGTGATGCCCTCCTTGCCCTGACTGCCTACCACCTGGGTCTCTCCAGTCATTCTGACGGTGCTGGAGGCTGTGACCTCCCCAGACTCATACAATGAAACACGACCTCCCAACGTGACTGTATTTGGAGATAGGGCCTTTAGAAAGTCATGAGGTCATAAAAGTAAGTCTTTTATTCATCTTTGAATCTAAGTCCTCAACACATAAATACTTATTTTAATGTTGAAAAAGGTACAGAACAGAGATGATGTTTTGCTGGTTGAGCATTAGGAGTGCTTTGTAAAAATCTTCCAAGGCGGATGAAGAGTGTTTGTGGAGTTCTCACAACTTCCATCTTGAAGGCACCTGGACCGAGGGGGCAATGGGGATCCTGAATTGTCCAGCTGGTGGGTCTGGGGAGGCCTTGGGGAGCCCTGCTTCTCGGGAAAGGTACTAACCACCCATGGAGTTAAGGCTTACAACAGGTGGTGCTATCCCCAGGAGGCATCCGTGTTAAAGGGATTTGCTCCCTCCTTCTGTGACCTCAAATGCAAATGGTTAACGACAAGGGGGAAGGGGAGAATCTTTAGTTATCAAAACACGGAAACCCAATGCCTCAGAGAAACAAATGGGCCTGTGTCTCTCGGCCGGCGCCGTTTCTGCGAGCACCGAGACGGGAACAATGCTGTGCCCAGTCGTCCAGTTTTCACACGTTCCCCTCGCAAAACTGACGGGGGGCGGCTGTCTCCTGCTTCACTTGGTCTCTGCCAATCATTTCTCCCTTTAGATTAATTATGTGAGCCCAGTCAGTTCTCCGTGATTTTATGAGATCCCGGGTGGTAGAGATATGATACAGTGTGTGTTCCTTAATCTTTCACTTTTATTTTTTTATGTCTTTATCAGTTATCTTTTTGTTTCCATTCATGGCCTATTTTCCAGGCATGCAATGTTATGTTGCTTGTACAGATTAGACTTGGCAGATTTTGCGGGTGTCCTGGAGCATTTGCAGGAGTGGAAGGGTCGGCCTCCAATGGTTACTACTAGGTAGGCTGCTGGAAGGATAAAAAGGCATGGTTTATCCATGGGGTCATGCAGACTTATTCATAGATAGTCCTGGGTTAGAATACTGACTACTGTTTATTTGCTGTGTGACCTCTGATAAGCTTCTTGACTTCTCTGAGCCTCCGATTCTGTAAACTGGAGATAATGTGATGCTTACTTTGCAGTGTTGCACTCAGTGAGCATGACCACTCAATAAATGTGAACTCTTCTTAATAAAATGCCCCTTGCTGGCCCATTGTCCTTGGAAGGCACTTGCCTCTGTGGCAAGAAAGAATTAAAGATGGCCAAGGCATATAGGAGATTTGGGACATGGCAGGACCCTGAGAAACTGCTGTTTTCATCTAGAGGAATGTCGAAATCATTCATGATAGATAGTTTTGATTTTCTGCTTTAATATCTCCAGGAAAGAGATTTAACTTAGTTCAGAGCAAACTTTATTCTAGTGTTTCATCATTGTAAATGGGTAAGAAGTTCTTCTACACATTCAGCGGATATCTGTCTGGTTTTAATGCAAGTTCATTTCCTCATATTTAGACCTTGGGGGAGAGGGAGAAATCTGTTGAGTCTCTCAGTTGAGAAAATCTTCACATATCGAAGCATCTCTCCTTTTCCATTTCTCCCCGAGTCTGACGGAGCTCAGGGCTCTGAGCGGGTCCCCACGGACACAGGTTCCCATTGCTTTGTCACTGTTGACCTTTCATATGCGGTGGGTTCCTTTTCTTCACATCTGGTTAAGCGTGTCTATGTGCTCAGCAGAGTCAAAGTGCTGCAGAACGGAAGGGAAGGATGGCTCCTCAAGGCTGCAAAAAACCCAACTAAACCAAACCAAACCAAATACCACCCCCCCGATTTTGATGGTTTATTAACAAATTCCAGAGCTTTTAAGAAAAGAGCTTCCTGTCGTAAACAGGGCCCTTACAGAGGCTCCGAGCATCTTTTGCGATGGAGCGTAGTAACAGTGCGGTAGTTAAGAACGTGGGTTCTGGGATCACGCAGGCACAGGTGCTGGGGAGGTGACCTTTAGCAGTTAACTCGCCCCATCTCAGCTGTCTCCTCTCTGCAAAGGGATGCACACCTGCAACCCCTGGGCCTTCGAGGTGACCATGTGGTCCAGTTTGCAGAGCGTGGCCTCTTGGGTCGACTGCTTCCTGCAAGCATCTCTCCGTCACAGTCAGTACTGTTGTCCACCTTCTCAGGGTTGGGAGGGGGACACTATGAGGGGGAAGTGCCCCCCACTGCTCTGTGGGTCCCCAGGGTAGGCTGCGCCCCAGCATCCTCTGCTGGCTGCGTGGGCCCTCCTGGGCCTGGAAAGCTCCCCGGGAGCCCCCGCCACCAGTTGTCACCACAGGCACCCCAGTACTCCAGATGGCTGACCTCTACCTCCCCCGTGACAGTGAACCAGCAACGTGCCTGTTCTCTGAGGAGCTGAGATGCACCGTTTGCAGTGAGACGGGACCCCCAGCCTCGGGGAGGAAGGGGGGTCTTTTGAGTCTTCCCTTCTTGGTTCTCTCTAAGCCCTCTCTCCCTAAAAGCAGACTAGACAGTGCCTTTTTATCTCATTATTCGTTGTGTTAAACCACCCCTGCTTCAATCACTGGGTGGTTTCTCTCTCCTTACTGGACCCAGGCTGATGGAACAGGAAACCGCCCCCTTCAGATCCCTGACTGTGGGCGGCGCCCTGTCCATGTGTCGGGGCTGAGGGACAGCGTGGCTTCGTTTCCTGGTGAAGAGGTAACAATGATTGTTCTTCTGTGACCTTCGTTCCGGGACACAGATGTGTTGGGTGGTGGCAGCTCTGATGCGTGGCGTTTCTAAAACTTTTCATTCATCTTCTTTCTTTACATCTGACCAGTAAACACAGCGCCGGCAAAGAAAAAAAAAAAAAAAAGCCCATCGGGCAATTCAGAATGCTGTATTTGGGTCTCTGTGCTTACTGACATTTTGTTCTGATAAAGAAACACCTGCAGTCCTGGGGTGAGACCTCCGTTTCACGTGTCGCAGCCCGCTCTTTTCATCTTAGGAGCCTTCTCTGAGTTTTGTTCCTCTGACTGAATCCCAGAAGGCACCGACACCCAAGTTCTGTCCGCTCTTAGGCTCCGGTGGCCCTGGTCTGGCCTGCCGGGATGCTTCGGTGTTCATTTATTCGTTTATATGTTTTACTACTAGAAAAACCATGTTAATCATTCACAGTGTTTTTGAAATTGGCTAAAAAATAACAGCTCTTGTTTTTGTGGCTGATTCATTCCGAGCTAACCGTAATGGAAGACTTTCTTCATCTCTGGAAATGGTCTACTGGCCGAGCATCCTTTTTGCATATGATGGGGAGTTTGTTCTGTCTCATGGAAGGAAAGATAGTTGACAAGGAATTGGAGACAGTTGGTATCATCCAGTGTAACATGACGCTGACTAGTTTATCATTCCCACGACTTCCCCTCCTTGGCTCCGAAACAGTCTTCAAGGACCTCGGCCACTGAAGGCTGCGCGGTGGCCCTCCCCACCCAATTCTGACATGATTTGTTATATTTATATCTGCACAGTCCTCAGCATCCAGCGCTTTGGTGGCCTGTGTGTGTGCTGTATCGTGTCCAATGAGTCAGTGGTGCCGATTTTCCACTAAGGAACTGATTGCAAGAGATTTTGCTGTAAGCGTATGAGGAATAATTTTATAAGCTTTGATTCTCCCGGGATCCCAAGTGGATGCATTTGCGACTGTCTGATTTTGTTCTGAGCCAGAGCCAGAGGAGGTGGCTAAACATTTTGGCTGATTCAATCATGGCTTAAGTGTTGTGACTGGCAGTGTTACAGAATATATATTCTGGAACCTCAATTCAAAGAGCAAGGATTTAACCTCAGCAAGGTAACCTGGATGGGGTGTGCTGTTATGGTAATTCATTCTCGCAGTCATATTCTCGTTGCAGCAGAAGAGAAAATTTTGGTAATCAGGAATATTTCCAGATTCATATGTTCTCACGTACACCATTAACATAAATGCTGCTTTTCACTCAAGCCCTGGAAATAGTAGCTGCGATTAATATGCTCGTCCGTATGCTTTTTCATACCCTTTAAAAGCAAAAGATGATTTTGGAAGAATTAAACATGGACTGGAATTCATTCTGTAACCAGTCTAACAAATGGCATTTTAAAGGATCTGTGTTAAGAATGGCAGCTGAGAAACTGATTTCTCATGACAAAGAGGCGCTTTTGCCTCATTTTCAATGGAATAGAAAGAGAATCCTAAAATATGCGGTATAATCAGGCTCGTTCTTGTCTCTGGCCGAAGTCCAAGACTCTATCTGACACTGTCATCCTGGCTTCTCTCCTCTGCCTTCGCTGCCTCCCTGCCCCTGCCCGAGCCGAACCCACAGACACTCCCTCTTCCCTGGCAGGAGCGCGCTGGGATTGGCAGGGACGTTCCCCTCACTGTGCCTTTACACGCCCGCGTGGGTCTCCAGCTGTTTTCAAGTCATGAAGGGAGCTAGGCTCCCTGGAAATGGAAACACTGCTCACTCTCTCCCACAGAGAACTCAGTGGGTTGAGGATGGACTTGAGGGTTCCTTAAGTGCCTCTTGAAAGCAGAGTTTAGTTGGGCAAACCTCATCTTAAAAATTGAATGAACAGAGTCAAGCAGTAATACATTCCTGAATATGTTCTTTCATGCTCCAGGAAGCCTCGTGTGCCCATCTGCTGCCAGGGTGACTCATGACCACGTTGCCCGTTTCTAGTAGATTGTTTTTTCTAAAGGGCAGGTGTACTTAGAAAGGTGTGGACTAGCAGGAGAAAAGAAAGTGAAAAAAAATTATTCAATTTAAATGAATAATACTCTGCAAATAGAGTATGTGTTTATAAGAGAGATTATTTTTGTCCTATGCTGACATGAGCATGGTCTGTGATTTATTACTACGAAGAGTGGGAAGGGACAGGCCAGAACCACACGTGATCCAGATTCAGGTGTTGCAAATTCCCATCTGATGTGCAGATGGCGCTGTCATCCACACGTTTGTCAGGAGGTCTCCACCAACCCCAGCTCCCCGGTCTAGATCCTGTGGTCCTCCTTTTAGGGCAGTCATCAAATTTGTCATCCCTGATCAATGTCAGTTGCATCTGATGAGCAGTGAACCTCAGGAAGTCAGGGCTCTGATTTGCTTGTTTCTGAATATTCGCAGCTGACACGTGCCTCCATCTAGGCTGAAAAAAAATGACATTAATGCAGGTGCCGAGACCTCAAGGTCAGTGACCAGTTGGGAGGAAAGTGGAAGGTCAGAGTCGAGACAGGTCATGAGTCTCTGCATCTGGGTCACTGGGAGGTCACCCCAAAGCATGGCCAGGAGGACCTAGCCTGGGGATAAATGGGGCTGGAGACTAAGGCGAGGGCTGGCCCCGGGCTGATGGGAATTTGGTGACCTGGGGCAAGGTCAAGTTTATGAGCAGTGTTGAAGGCCAGCTGTGAGAGAACAAGGGCTATAGAAGCTGAGATCCGGCTCAGCCTGCTGCTCTACCTGTAGTGGAAACTTGCACCTGGACAGGTGTCGCCACGCTGACTTTCACCTGGGAGCAAGAGGGATGCCCTTGGAACCAGCTTCTTTGGCTCCCAGGCCTGGCTCCGTGTCTTGCAAACCACGAGTGGGTCCGTTAGCCATGCCTCGTCTCAACTGGCTCCTCAGAAAAATGGTTACAGTTAAACCCCTCTTATTAAACAAAATAATAACTCATGCCTATTATCAAGACTATGTAAAAATTTAAAGAGAAGACTCCATTCTAAGAAAATAGCTTAACATAGTAATCACAACGGACTCAGTCATCCCCTTGCAGCTCCAGATGGCTCAGAGAGCAATTCTGGCTGAGTCCTTTTGGAAAAGTGGCCCTGATCCTTCGGATCCTCTTGAGCTCGCCTTCAAGTGTGAGGATAAGCCTTGGGAAGTGTCCTTAGAGCTGGGGCACCCTGGGCGGGGGGGTTTTCCTGGCCTGGCCTCGCCTCCCCTGCCCACATTCGCTCTCCGGTGGGCGGTGGGGCGGGCAAGCATGTGAAGACTCAGACTCCTCCAGGGGTCAGGACTCATTCATTTGTTCATTCACTTGTTCCACAAATACTGTGAACCCCTGCCACATGCCAGGTTGGATGGTGAGCCCCAGCGATCCAGTTTGAAAACCACCAGCTGGGTCCCAGTTTCACGAAGCACCAGCAGATACCCTGTCTTTGCTCTGTGTCCTCTTCACTGATGGGCAGACCCCAGACAGCACCTCACTGTCCAGGTGGCGGGCTGCTGTCCCCTCGTGAGGGACCACGCCCATCCAGGCTCCCATTTTGGGTTCTGTCATCAACTCAAGTTATTTCTTGGAAGGCATCACCTCTCTTCCAGACCTATCTGCATCCTCCTTAATCCCACCCCACCTCTTTTCCAATGTGCGCACAGTTACCCGAGAAACATCTCTCTTTGCCACAACCTTACCTAGAGCTGATAAACGTAAGGAAATCAGCGATGATCCACCTATGTCAAGGGACAGGAAATCCATATAAAATTAGGGAGGAAAAAAACTTTAAAGTCTCTGTAATTGACTAAATAGATCGTCATCATTTTCTTACTAAGCTGTTTCACTGCTTCTGATGAATTTATTTCTATCTCAGGAACCAGCCATTGAGATAAATAGTCTATCTCAAATTTAATGTTTTTGTTTTGTCCTATTTTTGTTTCATTTAAAATATACAGTATTTTGGCAGCTCTCTGATTGGTTAAGGGTTTTAGGGCTCCCCCGAGGCTCCAGGCATCATTCGTATGACATTAGGTGAATGGAAAAATGTGCTTTAGATTTGAAATGCATGCCAGTAGGGAGCAGGATTTTTAACTCATTATGGAATAAATTGTGAAATGTATTTGAAAATTCCTGGTTATAAATTTAGGAAATACTGGCACTTGCATGCCATTTTAGAGTAGATCTCTCTTTTATATATTAATTCTTCTGTTTTTACATTCCTTGGACCCCATCAAACTCCTCATCAAACAGCTGGGGCAACAGTAGGCTCTGGGAGTACATGATCCCCTGGAAGAGAATTTTAAAAAAATTTCAAAATGCAGTTAGCCAAAGGGTGTCCCCACGGTCCTCCAGAAAGAGACAGCTGGTTGGTCCTAACCTGTATCCAACAAACCCAGAGTGCACAATTTTCTAGCTTTTTTTTGTATTCAAATAAGTGTTTAAGTACTCGATGGAGTTTTTTGTTCATTCAAAACTGAACATATAAGTGTAAGTTTCCGAGTCTCATAATACACATTGTATTTATTTTTTATTTAACAAACACTTTAAAATAGGACATTGAAACAAGAAAAGCTTATCTTCTGGAGTTTTCATCATTCCTTTTCTCCGGATGGAACCCAAAATACTTGCCAGGAACACACTGCCTTATTCACAACTTAGACTAGAAATACAGAGAGAACCGTAACAATGGTCCCCACTCAGACCGTTTTCTGCAATTACCAACGGAAATAACAAAAATGCTGGGAAAACACGTATTCATCAAAATAGCAGATTTTTTTTTTCTTTGTGAGCTGTAATTAGTTTCTGCGCCGATTTCCATTCTCTGAATTACATACTAGATGATAGGCACTTTTATTTTTTTGGTGGAAGCTGAATGTCTGAACTCAGAAGCACATCCTGACCAGGTTACACATTCGTTTCTCTGGAATGCATCAGTGATAAACAGAGTTTTTATGAAAGAGAAGCGCCCTTTCTCCTGAAATGTTTATTTGGAAACATTCGTTTCCATTCTTCATGTACCGTTGTGTTTTTCGGTGTATATTGGCCCCTGCGATGTCATGGAGAAGAATACAGCACACGTGCATTGCATGTTAGTATCAGTCATTTGGAGGTAAAATAAGAATTATTTCATTGCAGTTGTTCCCTCCTACCCTACTCCCCTTTCCCACTTCATGCCAGTAAATTAGAGTTTATAATTAATATGGAAATTTTGGTTTCATTTTATAATAAAAATTATTGAGCAGTCTTGTGTGTGGTATATGCTATTCTAGGAGAGTAAAAAAAAAAAAAAAACCAATAAAATTCCTGCCTCAAGCATCATAGATGGAACCGCCCTCTGCACAGTTTTCCATCACGTATACTGAGGTAGCTGGGACCATCTAACCAGCCCCTCACTGACCTGTTGCCTGTCCTTGCTACTGCAAACCATGCTTCCAAGACTAACCTTTCTGTGCATCATCTTAATACGTGTGAGGCTAAATCCCCAAATTCCTCAGAGCAGCAATTCACAAAATGCCTTCACACTGGAATCACCCAGGGGGCTTAACAGTGCTGATGCCCGGGTCCCTCTGGCAAAGATTCGGCTGCTCCCTGGACACTGGGAATGTATGAAGGCCCAGGTGACGCTGTGGTGGAGTCTGTGTTGAGAATCACTCTTTCAAACCAACCCAGATCGCACTCTGCCAGGAGGGTGAGCCTTTCCCAGGGGGCCCTGCAGGTGACTTTCATCCACCTGAGGAGTGAGAACCGGGTGTGTACAGTAGTGCTAGCCTGCATTTCTTTTATTACAAGTGCAGTTGAACAAGTTCTTATGCTTTTGCTTTAAGAGTGTTCGTATTTACTTTTTTGGTGAGCTGACAATGTATTTTCACATTTTCTGTTACACTTTTGATCATTCTCTTTCCATATGAGAGAAATTAGCCCTTTGTCCTGTCTGTCCATGTAAAGCTCAGACTGCCCTCAGAGCCATGTCTCAAGATTCTTCCCTCAGGTCTTCTCTGCCTGGTGGCCTCTGAGTGGAGGAGGGGTTGATAGTGGGAGCCAGAGGGGTTGGGGCCAGAATGGAATGCTGCCTCGTCCGGGTGCGCCAGGTGCTCACTGCTGACCGAGCTCCCGCAGCGCATGCATGGCAAGGGTCCTGCACTCCGCAGCCTCCCCCTACTCCCACCCCCAGGCCTCCTTCTGTGGCTTCTGTGCATCCTGTCTGGGTGGGTTGGTGTCTGTTCTCCCTGCAAGAGTGAGTGCTACTCCCTGATCCGCAGGTATCTTGACAAGCTCATTTTCCCCTTTTGCTTTGTTTTTTTTGGGCACGGCATAGGCTGGGTGTTGGCAGTCTTTCAGAGTTTAGTTCAGAGGATGCACGGGCTGTTCCTGGATTCTCTTTCTGTCCAGGCTCCTCCACTCTGTGACCTTGTCAGGTTACTTAACTTCTTATACCTGTTTCCTCAGCTATGCAACAGGGATGGAAATAGTACCTAAATCATCACACCATTCCGAAGAGTAAATATGAGCACTCAATAAATATTTGCTATTTTAAAAATTCTTCTGCTCTGCTTACACCTTGAGGATTAGAGAGGCTTCACCTCCCAGATACTTATTGATTGACTGGATATCTTTACTGATTTCGCAGCAAGAGAACAAGGTAGCTTTTTTAACACCTTCCTTCCGTTATATTTAGGTAAGTATTTTGAAAAAGTACTTAGAAGCTTTTCATTTAGGTACAGAATTATTTAAAAAATAAACCTATGCAGAAGCTATCCTGCTGTTGCAGGAAAACGGGGCATGAGACGATGGTGATGTCCAGGCCTCAGGCGAGTCCCTGGAACACACCTCATGAAATGAGAGTCCTTGTCTTCATGCAGGAAGGAATCCAAGAGTGAGCCCTAGCAGGGTGAAGGCAAGTTTGCTGAGAGACACACGTACCACGGACAGAACGCAGCCCGTCTTGGAGACTGGGAAGCAGTCTGGGGGGTGAGGGTGGTTAGTTTTTACAGGCTGGGTAATTTCATATGCTAATAAGTGGGAGGATTATTCCAACTATTTTGGGGAAGGGACAGGGATTTCCAGGAATTGGGCCACCGCCCAGTTTTGGCCTTTTATGGTCAGCCTGGGAATTGTCATGGTGCCTGTGGAAGTGCCATTCAGCAGATGATGTATAACAATGAGCCTCTAATCAGGCTCATGGGCTGCTGGAGGCTGACTCTTCTGCCATCTTGGGCCAAGTTGGCTCTAACCAGTTTATGTTGTATCCTCAACAGCGAGGTCATTCTTCTGATGGCTGTGCCCTGCCCCTTTCCCTCCTATCTCACTTCCACTTTTGAGTCTGATAGACTAAGATTCTACTGCATGATTCCCTCCCCTGGCAGAAAACAACCGTAAAAGCCGGACATAGAAGACTGAGGTACTAGAAAGTGAACAGAAGCAGACAGACTGCTGGAGAGTGCACGGGTGCTTTCAGGAGGAGAGATGTGTATCTGTGGAAGTAAGTTTCCATCTCCATGGCTTTTAGTCTTGGGCTTAAATGTAGCCTGCATGGCTCACACAGCAGAGGCAAGGGCATGAATGAAAAAACTCAGTTTTTCTGGCCTGAGAAACCATAGTGAAGCCAGGAAACTGAATGCTGTAGAGAGTAGGGGTACTCCTGCAATGGAAAGGCATCGAATGGATCCCCAATATCTTTGATGGACCCCAGAAATATACTTTCATTGAATGGATTCAAAGCAGCTCAGCTGAGGACAAGAGATCCAGACTGGAACTGAACTTCTGTCCAAGGAACAATTTGCACTTCAAGACTAGCCAAGAAAATTACCTGCTAAAACAAAGGAAACAACAGCATCAGAGAAAATAGCAATGTCCAGGATCTGTTCACATTCGTAATATCTGAGGCAGTCAGAATTATGCAAAACACAAAGGTCCAAGAGAATGGAACACATTCTCAAGAAAGAAGAAAATGAGTTGTGGCCAACCTGGAGGTGAACCAGATGCCTGAACTAACAGATGAAGATATTAAAGCAGCTATCATAGCAATAGTCAATGAAGTAAAACGGAACATGTTTTCAGTGAATGAGAATCTCAGCAGAGAAACGGGAAATCTAAGCAGAGGAATAAAAACCATAAAATTAGAAGCAAATGGAAGTTATAGAATTGAAAATTATAGTTATTATAAAAAATTCACTGGAAAAACTTAATAGTCAAATGTACATGACAGAGGAGAGTGTGTGAGCTCAAGGATAAAGCGATAGAAATTGTTAAAGGTGAAAAACAGAAAAAAAGATTTTGGAAAATGAAAAATGTCTTGTTAGATTGGATAAAATAATCAAACACATAATAGGAATATCAGAAGGAGAAGAGAGAGAGAACAGGGCAGAAAAAATATTTAAAGGAATAATAGCTGTAAATTTCTCAAATCTGATGAAAGATAGAAATGTTTAGATACAAGATGCTATATAAACAAAACCACAATGAACACAGAAAATCCAAGGCTAAGTTACATCACAGTAAGCTGTTAAAATCCAGAGATAAAGAATAAATCTTGAACACTGATACATTGCATATAGAGGAACAATGATGATTAATAGCCACCTTCTCATCAGAAACCATGAAGGACAGAGAAGAATGGAATAACCTTTTGAAAATGCTGAACGAAAAACAACTGTCAACCCAGAATTCTATATCCTTTGAAAATGTTATTTAAGAGTGAAGGCAACTTCCCGGAACAGTGGTATTTTCACTCAAACCTCTTTGTGTAGCCTTGCTCCTGGGGCCAGAGCCAAATATTATTTCAGGGATAATGAGAAGGTGTTCTGGAACAATCTTGGTGAGTTTCCAACTCCACTGGACGTTCTGTTTGTTCAGATTGTCGTGGGTGAAGGACCAAATGTACTATCCAGTGCTAACTCTCTAAAAGGGATGAGATAGGACCATATGTGTAAATATAAGAAAAATAAAATAATGCAACAGATCAGCAATCAAAGGCCTCATGGTGACAGCAGTGGGAAATCACGTGAAAAATGCATTAGTGGAGGAGGTCACATAATTGGATCAATAAACAAGAACATAGTTGCATACCAAAATTCTAAATGGAGGGGAAATGGAATTGAAAGTAAAAAGAAATATTCAGGTAAGATTTGCTCCCACTTAGGAAATCTTCACCATCTGAGCTTGTGATTTGTTCTTGTCCCAGTTGAGATTTAATATATATTACAGAAATATGAAGACTGAAAAAACAACACTTTCCTGGCTAGCATAGTGGGCAGAATAGCAAACTCTTCTTAAAATAATAAAGGAAGACTTCACAGAAGAGATGATATTTGAATTGTATACCAAAGTATAGGATAACATTTCCACTCAAAGAAAGGGAGGGGAGAGGAGAAAACACTTATACAGAAAAAAAAAAAAAGGCTATGCAAAACACAATGTCATTTAAAATTTATTTTATTTATTTTTTATTTAAGTATAGTCAATTTACAATGTTGTGTCAATTTCTGGTGTAGAGCATAATGTTTCAGTCATACGTGTAATACGTATATTCCTTTTCATTATAGGGTAGCATAGACTATAGTTCCTTGTGCTATACAGCAGAAACTTGCTGTTTGTCTATTTTATATATAGATATTAGTATCTGCAAATCTTGAACTCCCAATTTATCCCTTCCTACTCCTTTTACCACCTGGTAACCATAAGTTTGTTTTTGATATCTGTGAGTCTGTTTCTGTTTTGCAAATAAGTTCATTTGTGTCATTTTTTTTACATTCCACATGTAAGTGATATCATATGGTATTTTTTTTTTTTACTCTCTCTGGCTTACTTCTCTTAGTATGATGATCTCCAGGCCCACTCATGTTGCTTCAAATGGCATTTTATTCTTTTTTAATGGCTGAGTAGTATTCCATTGTAGAAATATACTACAGCTTCTTTATCCAGTCACCTGTCAATGGACATTTAGGTGGTTTGCGTGTCTTGGCTATTGCAAATGGTCCTGCTATGAACACTGGGTGCACATATCTTTTTGAATTAGAGCTTCCTAAGATATACACCCAGGAGTGGGGTTACTGGATCATATGGTGAGTCTAGTCTTAGTCTTTTAAGGAATCTCTATACTGTTTTCCACAGTGGCTGTACCAAATGACATTCCCACCAGCAGTGCAGGAGGGTTCCCTTTTCTCCACACCCTCTCCAGCATTTATTGTTTGTGGATTTTTTAATGATGGCCATTCTGACTGGTGTGAGGGGATACCTTTTTGTAGTTTTGATTTGCATTTCTCTGAGAATTAGTGATGTTGAGCATTTTTTCATGTGCTGATTGGCCTTTTGTCTGTCTTCTTTAGAGAATTGCTTGCTTAGCTCTTCTGCCTATATTTGGATTGGGTTGTTTGTTTTTTTGTTATTAAGCTGTATGAGCTGTTGGTATATTCTGGAAATTAAGCCCTTGTCAGTTGCATCATTTGCAAATATTTTCTCCCATTCTGTCGGTTGTCTTTTTGTTTTGTTTACAGTTTCCTTTGCTGAAACATGGTGTCATTTTAATTAAGCTCTCCACCTCACTGAGAAGTTTAGAAAGTCTTTAAAGTCAAGGCATCAGGTGTCTACTTACTCTGTATTCCTCACACATGGTATTTTTCAAAAATGAGAGCAAAAAAAGACTTTTTCAGATAAAAGTAAATTAAAATAATTTGTCACCAGAAGACCTGCATTACAATAAAGGCTGAAGGGTGTTCTTCAGGCAGAATGAAATGACAGCAGATGGAAAGTTGGATCCTTGGGATAAAAAAGGAGAACACTGGAAATGATGAATATCTGGGTGACATAGAAGACTTATCTTTTTGCCTCATTTCCTCCCAATTTCTTTGTAAACAATTGAACTGTGTAAGAAAAATATAATTTGTCTTGTAGGGTTATAATGTATGCAACTGTAACACAGATAACAGCTATTACTCTGCTAGTAATATTTCTACTGTTAGTCAACAATGAAAATTTAAGGGTGTCTATTGTAATTCTTAGGGCAGCTACTGAAAAAAAAATAGGCAAAAGAGTCAACATAACAAAAGAATCAGCAGAAATATTAAAGTAGAATTTTTTAAATATTCAAATAATATAAAAAACTATGAAAGGAGAAATAGGGGAACAAAAAACAGGGGAGCCAAATAAAATGCCTGAGAAAGTGGACTCAACCAAACTATATTAATCAGCACAATAAATGTTAAAAGATTAAAGACCTGAAGGATTGTCAGAATAGGATGCAAAACAAACAAAAATCAACCAAGACCCACCTATATGTTTTCTACAGGAATCTACAAACAAGCCATGAGAACTAATAAGTGAACTTGGCAAGGCTGCTGGATACAAGGCCCATATATAAAAAACAATTGATTTCTATACAATAGCAACAATTACAAAATGAAAAAAAAAAAACCTCATTCTATTTACAGTAGCATCAAATATATTTAGGAATAAAGTTAATGAAGGGCACATAAGACCTTTGTACCGAAAAGGAGAATAGTTTGTGTAGGGGAATTAAAGAAGACCGTACTCGAGAGATGTACTGTGGTTATGAACTGAAAGACTTGATATTAAGCCGGCAGTCTTCCCTAAGGTGATTGGTAGATTAAATGTAATTCCAATCAAGGTCTTAATTGGCTGCTTTTGAAGAGATTGACAAGCTAATTCTAAATTTATATGGAGGGGGAGAGACCCAAAATAGCTGAAACCATTTTAGAAGAAGAACAAAGTTGACTTAAATAATGCCTGATTTCAAGGCTTACTATAAAAGTAGAGTGATGGAGACAGTATGTTCACATGTAAGATTAGATGTATAAATGAATGGAACAGAATAGAAAACCCACAAATAGATTCACACATATATGGTCAATTGTTTTGTTTTGCAAAGGTGGCCAGATTCAATGAGAGAAAGGTAGTATTTTCAAAAAATGGTACTGGAACAATTGGATATCTGCTTGGGGAAAAAAATTTTTTTTTGACCATTGAATAAAACCACACACTCAAACTAACTCCAAATGTATCATCACCTAAATGTAAGAGCTGAAATTATAAAACTTCGAAAAGAAAACACAGGAAAAAAATCTTTGTGATGTTACATTAGGTAAAGATTTCTTAAACGGGCACAAAAGGTCCAAGCTACAACACACAAACAAATTGTAAAATGGACTTCATTAAGATGCAGTCACTTTCTCTTGGAAAGATATAATTAAGAAAAAAAAGCAAGCCACAATTAGATTCAGAAAAATAATTGTTAAGACATTTATTTGACAAGGGTTTGTATCAGAAATACATTGAGAACTCATCCAATTCAATAATAAGAAGACAAACAATCGACTGAAAAATAGACCAAAAACTTGAATAGGTACTTTATAAAAGATAATATACCAGTGGCCAATAAGTACATAAAAATATGCTCAGCATCACTAGTCCTCAGAGAAACCTAACCTAAAAAGACAATGCGATACCACAGCACACCCACTAGAATAGGAGAAGTTGAGACTGACAGTACCAAGTACTGGTGAGGATGTGGAGACGGCAGAATCTCACACGTTGCTGGCCGGGCTGCAAAAATGTTTCATCTGCCTTGGGAAGCAGCATGGCAGTATCTTATGAGTTGAAACATTACCTGTGCTGTCAAACCCGGCAATTCCACTCTGAGGCATTAGCTAAGAGAAATGAAAATAGACGTTCACACAAGAACATGTATGTAAGTACATACGTGTTCATAGCAGCATTATTCAAAATAGCAAACAACTAGAGGCGACCCGAATGTCCCACTGATGAATGGATAAACAAACTAGTCTATCCAAAAAATGGAAAACAAAATATTCATACACACAACGTGAATGAATCTCAAAACGTTTTGCTAAGTGAAAGAAGTTAAGTGCCCCAGACTAAGTAATGGATGATTTCATAGATATTGAATTCCAAGAAAGGCAGAGCTATAATGGGTGCGTGGGACTAGGTGTGAGAGGAGGGGCTGACTGCAGAGGCTAGACGAAGATGGTTAGGTTGATTTTGGTGGTGATTTCAACTGCATAAAATTACCAAATTTATCAAAATATGCATTTAAATTTGGTGAACACTACCTAAAAAATTAAAAAAAAAAAAAAAAAAGAAAACATAGGCATCTCCTGTGGTGATTTAAAAAACCGCAACAACTCTGGCTTCTGCTTATTGTATTTTCAGCAAAAGAGTTTCATATTGAAGATTATTTGAATGTTGAATCTTGAATTCAGGCACATTCTGTTTATTTGAATCCCAGTGACTGAGAGTAGGTTCAGGCTGGAACTCGCCTTTCTTCCTCCTGCAGTCTCTCCTCATAGGTGTCACGTGGCGGAAACCACTGCCCACGGAGCAGGCGAACCCTTGTGGGGCGCACGTGCTGAGCCAGGGCTTTCAATAAAGAAAATATGTGGTGGGCGAAAAAGCACATAACAAATCCTCAACATTATTTAATCCTCAGACATACAGATGAAAACCACCCGGATGTGGCATGACACACCCATCAGAGTGACGACACAAAACGCCGGCAGGAGTGCAGAGCACCTGCGACACTGAGACGTGTCCAGTGGGGGAGTGCAAAATAATGCCACCACTTTGGGAGGGTAGTTTGGCCACTTCTTATCAAATTAAACATGCACTTACCATACCATTCAGCAACTCTACTCTTCGGTGTTTACCTAAGAGAAATGAAAATATTCACGTTAAAACTTGTATGTGAAAGTTTGTAACAGGAAACTGGGAACAACCCAAATATCCCTTAGCTGGTTAATGGATACAGAAGTTGCAGTGTCCCTAAGCAATGGAATGGCACTCAGGAATGTATGACATGCTGGCAAAGGCAAAATCAGAGGGATGGAGGAGAGCTCAGGGGTTGTAGAGATGGAGAGAGTGTGACTGTGGTGGAGCAGCAAGAGGGAGTTTTTCTGTATTGTTTGCAGGCACTGTCCCTGTCTTATGGGGGTGGTCACACAAATTCATACATTTGTCAAAACTCAGAAAACAGTGCACCAAAAAGGTGCATTTTTACTGCAAATTCTATAAATTCAGTAATTAAAAGAAAAAGACATCTAAATGATGTAACAACCAAATGCAACATGTGGCTCCTGTTTTGATCATGCTTTGACTCTAACTGGAAGAAAAACATTTTTGAGATTTCTGGGGAAACTTATGAATGGGGTCCATGTTCAATGAGAGTGAGGATTTATTCTCTTTCTTAGGGTGATATTGGCCTCATGAGTGAATATATGTTTAAGAGATGCTTCTGATCATGTGGCATACAGCCCCTTACTATACTGTTCTATTTTGGGTATGTCTAAAATTTTTCAAAAATTTAAGGAAGTAATCAAGATGAAAACACTGCAGTATGTCAAAAATAAGCAAAGATAATTTTTAAAGTAGTGGATCTAAAATTTGTACCCATTTCTGGAGTATGTTGAAGTTCAAACTCTTTACCACCACGCTATACAGCTACCCTGTGTACCGTCTTATTGGTTGCAATTTTTCTATTTCCATATTTAAAATAAAAAGTATGTAAATAATCCAAGCATGACTACTGATATTAATCAGGTAACATGAGCATACATGTCCATATGAATTGCTTTAAGATGCTTTCTTCTCCTAAAAACCAAATTTCTTCTGTCCAGCACAAGAAACTATATTCAATACCTTGTAGTAACTATAATGAAAAAGAATATGAAAAGGAATATATGCATGTATATGTATGACTGAAACATTATGCTGCACACCAGAAATTGACACATTATGCTGCACACCGGGAATTGACACATTTATATGCTTCAATTAAAAAAATAGATATATAAATAGTGTAAGGCATTTACCACACACACAAAGAAAGATGCTGTCTTCTCCAGTGCAAAGCTATTTTTTCCTTCAAGGAATACCATTGAAATGCTGCTGAAATTTTTCTAATTAATGCAAAGTTGTCAGAAATTTAGAACATCTACTTTTTATAAAAACCTCAGAAATGTCTTCCTAATTTCCCCTCTGTTGCTGTATCGTAGTTAAAAATAGTCATTTCAAAAATATTTCAGTGGTGTTAGAGAGACGGTGGATATTCTGAAAATTGGGAAAGGCGTTAAGATAAGTCATTTGAGGGTGGCACGCACAGATGTGGAGGGCGTGGTGACACTCCGGCATCCTTCTTGTGGTGTCCCCAGCACCAGGCAGCTGGCTAAGTCAGAGAGGCTTTTGCAGACTCTTAGTGCTCTCGGTCATTGCACTGCCAAGAGAAAGATGTTGCTGTACACCCTTCAAGGTGAACCCAAAAGCTTGCCACATAGGATGCAGAGAAGCCATCTGGACCCACAGCAGAACAACCACCTCTGTGCACCTTCCAAGTCCTCCTTGCTGCTTGGCCATTGAGGTAAAATGTGGCCCAGGAAGTACTGCAGTGACGCAAGCACAAAATAACCTCATGGTGGCCTTCTCCTTCGTGTGAGAACAAGTCTTGCCCTGCATGCTGTGTACATGTCTATGTGTATGCATACATGTGTACGCATGTACATACATGTGTGGATATGTGTATGTATGTTTATATATGTAATTATGTGTGCATATTCTATATATAGTTATATAACCACAGATTTCAACTATCCATCATTCTAGGCCAACTTAAAACTAGTTGGCATTTACTGAACGTTTGCTCTGTAGCGAGCACTGTTGGAGCACTGTGTGTGGATTAACTCTTTTCACCCTCACAACAACCATGTGACATCCACACCCATTTTACAATTGAAGCAGGCTGCTTCTCAGCTAGGTACCCTGGGCTCCAAACGCCATTCAGAATTGTACACAGGCATTTAAAATTGCTGTACTTAAAAAATAGATTTCAATGTGTAAAGCCAAATGCTGCCTGTTCTAGAAATAACTTGTAACTCTTGAATACCTCCGTGCGTTATGTTTTGTCCTTGTACCAGCTTCTCCATCATGTGCCCAGTGGAAAATGACCCCAGCTTGGGCTGAAGTTGATGGAACCTCTGATTTAGGCTGGGCCAACACACAGGCATTTGGCCAGTCCATAGTCTTCTCCAGGACTTCTGTAACCACAAACGGGGAAGAGAGGGAGTCACTCCCGGTCATGGGGAGAATGTGAAATTTGGGATCCAGAGACAGCCGTGTTTTCTGCCCTGTGATGGAATTTAATGTTCTTTGGGGGGAAAATGAAGCCCACACCCACTGGCGTGAGAAGGATACAGAGGTCCAGCTGTTACCAAGACTCTCGTTCCAGCTGTTCGGGAGGACCAGCCGTATGTCTGCCCTGCCTGGATTTAGTTCGTCCCTTTCTTTGATTATACGACATGATCCGGTGTAATCTCTTCTATCAGATTCCCCTTTTTTGCCAAACTCCATTAAGCTGTTTTTGTCACTGTAAATTGTATTATTGCCACAAACCTTCATTTCTCCCTGTGAATAAAATTCTCCATACATACTCTTCGCCTGTGACTTGTCTTCCTCCTGGTGGGCCTATGTGTCCCTGCCCCTCTGACTTGGGGCTTGGCCATGGGACCCACATGGGCCAGATGAAGAGTGACAGGGTTCATATTTTCTACCACTGCTTTTGACTTTCTGCCCTTCTCAGTATATGGAATAGGGGCCCCTTCTCTAGCCTGGCTCTCAGCATAAGACATGCCCCACTGCCCCATCATCCACCTGCTGCCTGCGACGCAGCCTGAGACTCACAGAGCAGCAGTCAACCAGCTCCTGAATGGGAGGGAGCCTGAGTGACCCATAAACGTTTGTTTTTGTATGTCTCTCAGATTTTAAAGTTGTCACGTGCCGTTATCACAGCAAGAACTGACTGATGTGCTGCCGTTTCAGTCATGATCGATTTGCCCTGTGCAAAGTGCTTCTGTATGCCGTACATCTTTGAGGATACAGCTATTTCTCTCCCCCATTTTGCAGATGGGGAAACTGATTCTTGGAAAGTAGAAGCCATTTTCCCAAGGCTACTGAAAGAGGTGGGAATCAAATACAGCTGACGCCAGAACCCACGCTCTTAAAGATTTTTATGTTGCTTCAGGCTGTGTATCACATCTTCCCAATCTGTATGCAAAGCATATCTGGTTTCTACGTGTGGGGATGTATGACTCAACTTGGAATATATCTAAATTGGCACACTTTATTATGAGATTCTAATAAGTGACTATATTACATGCATGTGCAGTATATACATGCATCCTTGTAAGGTTATGCTATTTCATAGAGGTGTAACTAGTTTTAAGAAATTCCAAAGAGTCAATCAAATATTAAAATACTGAGAAGATAAAGTAGGCAGTTTTTATTGGGAACATTACTTTCGTGCCCCCCTTTCAAATGGACTCAATATGGGCTTTTTTTTTTTCAGATAGAAAGCTCTCCAAGCACATTAAAAATGTTATGCAATTTATAAAATAAGATTAATATGCTTTTTTCCAAAAATTATGAAAAATTATATTACATCGGTAACAGACTGACTGAAACAAATTATGTCAACAGAGAAGGTGTCATGGCAATTAACAGGTGGCTTTCAAAAATAATCGATGATTCAATAGCATTCCTAACTATTATTTTTGAAAGACTTATACACATTTTAACAAGCAGTTTCAGGGGCAATTGTTACTGTTGTTATTTTTAGAAACATGGCAGAGTCTAAGTACCAATTTGTTCTGCCATCTACATACTTGCTTAATTTCTGCAAGTGATGAAATTTATCTGTCCTCACAGGAGTTGCCCTTTGGCAGCATGCTGCGATTCAGCTCAGGAGGAAGAGAGGAAGGGAAAGCTTGCCTAGGACAAAGCCTAGCTCTCTGCATATCCATTCATCTGTGTGCTTTTTGGAATGAAAACACACCATGTCAAACAGCTTTATATTGTGCCGATCGAAGGGTGGAATTCTGAAGCTGTGTTTAGCATCCTCCACTCTTAAAATCTTGTCCCCAGAGCATTAGTTCTTTTTGGAGTATCTTGTAAAACTGTCAGAGGCTCTTCACTCAAGCCTTTTCTTCCTCTAGATAAGTAAGAGGTTGACTCAAGGACCCTACATCGGTACTTTTTAATGCGCATTTTTTGCTTCCTATTGACTGTGTTGGTAACCTTTGACTGCCTATCAAGTTCTTTGATCCATTAGGAATAAAGTCTTCACTCTGTGTAAGGGAAGGATGAGGACTTACTGATAAAATACATCAATGAGAAGGTCTTAGGGCAAAGATCAGAAGGGCTCTGCACATGGGCTGGAGACGGGAAATATCAGAGCTGGGAGTCCTGAGATACTATCTACCCATCCATCCATCCATCTACCTGTCATCTCTCTTTGCAGCTGGTGGATCAGATGGATCTGGGAAAGACATTCTTCTCGAGATGGGTCTCTGCCCAATCACTGTAACTTGCTGTGGTCCTTGATCCAACTTCAGGCAAACACCAGACAATGGAAAACTAGTGCAGACGTGATCGCACGGCCTCTCTGGGCTACAGAAACGGAATGAGGCTGCTATTTGATTAAGTACTGGAGAAATCTAGTTGCAACCACAGATGCAAACAGTAGCAGGTGAAAGATGCTAGCAAAGCACGCATGAATTTGAATAAGGTAGAGTTGGGAGATGAGACTGACTTAAGCATTGACACAAAGCCTCCTTATTCTCCTTGGCATCACCATTTGGGTCACTTTAGGACTGTGCCAGTTTTTCTCAATGGAGCTTTTCAGGATCGCACACAATTTTCAGTTCAAACAACAGAATAAGCACTTGTAATTTTCCATTTTTCATGGTCACCTATAGAATGCATTTGGAGTCTTCTTTTAGCTGAAGAGAGTTTTGTATCTCTGTTATCTATTTCATAAGATTTGCCACATTTAATTACTATGTAGAGTTGGGTTTTAGAGAAAGAATAAAAAGATTTGGAAAAGATTCCTTTCGTTGTCAGTAATATGTTGAAACTACATTGAACATATATATTGAGAAACAGATTGAACATATATTTTAAATGGCAATTTTTTTCCCCACAAATTTAGCCATAAGCTTGTTTTCCCCAAACAAAGGAAAATGTTATTATTGTTACATTTAAGCCCTGGCATTTGATTTTAAAAGACACCAAGACCATTCTGTGTCTACTCCTTTAGTCTGGAGCCCATTAAATTCCCTTTCTAATGTTTTCTAGAAGACTTTGTTTGAATCCATGTTTACATCTAACTAAGCTGTGGTCAGACATATCATTAGGCTTTTAATGACAATACCAGGCTCTGGGAAAAGTGATCACTCATCAGATACACAGAATAGCAGCTTAACTGAATATGCAAGGAAACCAGTTAGAGTGCAGACAAACTCATGCCAGTTCCATTAACGGCAGACATTTTAAACAATAGAGCTGTCAGACCCTACTGCGAATGAAGGGGCCTAATCATAGCAGGAATCAGTGTACACGACAGGTGACTGTGTGTTGGAGACATGCCAGGACCAGCCGTGATGCTTCACATTATTTGTAATCTCAGCAATTGCGGCTTTGGGGAAAAAAAATAACTAGGGATTGGAGAACCCAAGGTCGGGGGGAAACGTAAACAAAACCACATACAACCCATTTATTTCCACAATGGAGGTCTCTACAAACAGGAAAAGTTCAACTGACGTTATAAATTTAAGTCCATCCCCTTTCTCTCCAATTCGACAACATAGCAATATAATCATGTCTTTTTTTCCTCTTTTTTCAAAGTCCAATTATAGTGGCTCCTTGCAAATAAAATAAACCTTCTCTCATCTGCTTACTAATTTGAGATGAGAATTCCTTCCAAAATTACTTAGGCTACAGTATCTAAAGCCACTCAGGAAAACATGGGACCGAGTTGAAAAGGCATTTTCTGGTGAGGAATATTCTGCTATTCAGCAATGATAAATATTTGATTGCTTTCTGTTGGGGTTTATACAAAGAAATCATTTTTTCACCCTGAATCCATTTGGGGAAAATGATCCAGTTGGAACCGATGGTTTTGAGAATTCCGGATAGTGAAAGGCTGGAAGGCAAAGCAGGAATATGAAAAAAACGCAAGTAACGAAGTTTTACAAGATCAGGAAACCAAGTTCTGGTTTCACGTTCTAGTTAGCCTAGAACGACGAGCCAGGACGTAGAAAACAGCCTTGTCTTAGCCGCTGACCTTTCATCCAATTTGCTGGTCGCTTTTCAATGGAAATAATGCCTCACATCTTTCCATTTTATTTATACTCATGTGGTTGTTACTGCAAAATGCGGTCTTGGCACCATAGCTTTCCTTTATGTGTGTTTTGTCGGTTTTTTGTAACTTTTAAATTTTATGATAATTTCAAACTTTTGGACAGATTGCAAGAATAGTGTTAGGAACTCTCTTATCCTGTTACCCAAGTTCACCAATCGTTTACATTTTGTCCCATTTATCATTCTCTCACTATATATTTATTTATACCTGCATATTTTTCTGAGCCTTTGGTAATGTGAAGACACGGACTCCTTTCTCTCCTAATTATTTCCATGTATATTTCCCAAGAACAAAGATATTATCCTATGTAATCACAGTCCAATTAAAAAAATTGGGAAATTTAGCATCAACACCCCACTATCATCTGATCTACAGACACAATTGTCAATTATCCCAACAGTGTCCTTTGTAGCTAATTTTATTTTCTTATGCAGGATGTAATCCAGGATTACAAATATTCTGTTGTCATGCTAATTTAGTCTCTTCTATCCCCAGCCAATCCCTCAGCCTTTTAAAGATCTTTATGGCCATTTAAAGGAGAACAGGCACTATTGTACAGAATCCTCCTCATTTTGGCTTTGGCTATTTCTTCATGATTAGATGCTATTATGAATATTGTCCGCCATACCACAGAAGCAGTGATTGGTCCCTCTGAAAACATCCTATCAAGAGGCATGTGTGTTTGGTTTGTCCCAATATTCATGGTGATGACTTTGTTCGTTTAAGATGATGTGTGCATGATCCTCCACTATAAAGTTACTATTTTTCTCTATAATTAATAACCCATGAGGAGATACTGGGAACCTTTGTGTTTATCTGGTTCCTCATCAACCTTTACATCCATTGATGTTTTAATCATCAGTTTTAGCATCCGTTGAGGATTTTATAACCACACTATTTCTTTTATGTTTGTTAGTTGGCATTCTACTGCAAGGACAATCTTTCTTATCTTCCCACTTAACTTATGCTTATTCATTGATTTATTTGTGTTAGTGTAGACACATAGATTCGTACTTTCTTCAGTGAGTTATAATCCATTATTTATTTTGATGCCCTAAATTCCCATCTGAGTCAGTAGATGCCTCTTGCAAGCCTGCTGCTATGTCTTCTTGATACTCCCTTGCTATATCAATTAGGGTTCCACCAAAGAAACAGACTCAGTAGAAGACAGACAGATAATAGATAGATGGACACATCGATAATTTATTGCTGAGAATTGACTTACACTGCAAATCCAAAGCCTGTAGAATCCTCAGGAAAACGAGAAACTCTTGTGCAGGAGCTGAAGCAGCAGCCCACAGGCAAATTTCTTTCTTTTCAGGGAAACCCCAGTTTGGCTCAGAAATCCTTTTAACTGATGGGATCAGGCCCGTGCAGATTATCCTGGATAATCCCACTGTTGTCTGCAGGAGGGTTATTAGTTCATTAGAAAGCTTGTTGCCGTTACCAGCAGTGGAACTCCCTGGAAGTGGAGCTCCCACTGTGTGCTTTTTTAAAGATGATATTTTTGGAGGTTAAATAATGTATTCAACTAAACGTAGAGATCAAAAAGTATGTTCATACCTTTGAATGAATATGTGTCACCCGTCCAATTATATTACAAGCCCCCGGAGGGCTGACTCTCCGTCTTCTGGCTCTCTGTGGTCTTATTCCCTATCACTGGTACTCAGCGAGGGCTTTATGACAATGAAGAACGCTTGTATTCTTCATTATATTGTTGAAGAGGCCAAATGAAGACTTCTCATTTATTATCTTCTATATCCGAAAAAGGAGATCTCAGTTTTGAAACTGTAAGTCAGATTTTACTTACGGGATGAGAGATTTCATAGCTCTAGTTTACAAACCAGCAAACCATAGCCCACAGGCCAACTCTGGCCCACTGCCTGTGTTTGTACAGAAATTTTTATTGAAACACAGCCAAACTCATTCGTTCATGTTTTGTCAATGGTCGCTTTCATGCTACGATGGCAGAATTGAATAGTTGTAAGAGACTGAGTGGTTGGCAAAGCCAAATACATATAGCGTCTGCTCCTTACAGAAAAGGTTTGCTGATCTCTGCTTTAAATCAAGGTGAAATAATCACCAGTACTTAAAAGAAACAGTTCAAAGTGTACGTTCCATTGCACATCAATATTTTGAGAAGCATCTTCATTTTGCCAGCGTGCTGGATAGTAGACTCATTGTGGCAGGCAGTATAAGGGCCCTTAAAGACCTCCATGGCCTAATGCCTAGCACAGGTGAATATGTTACCTTACACGACCAAAGGGACTTTGCAGAGGCGGTTAAGAATATGGCATTGAGATGGGGAGATTATTCTGGATTATCCAGGTGGCCCCAATATAATCAGACGTCTTTAAAAGCAAAAATCTCTACTTGTGAAGTGATGGTGGAGGAAAGATGTTGCCAGCTTGAAAAAGAGATGAGGGGGGCCTGAGCCAAGGAATGCAGGTGTCTTCTAGAAACTGGAAAAGGCAAGACAATGGGTTCTCCTTTAGAGCCTCCAGGGAAAAATGTGGTCCTGCTGACACTGTATTTTAGTCCAGTGAGACATGTGTCAGACTCCTCACCTGCAGAAATGTAAGATAATAAATGTTCATTATTTTAAAGCCACTAAGTTTGTGGTGATTTATTATGGCAGTAATAAAACAAATACATTCACATAGTGCAATGTACAGAGGAATGAATTTATTTCATAATCATTGAAAAATTATACTAAAATTAGAAACATATTAGTTCATCACAGAACGGAGCAGAGTGTCTCTCGCTGAATCAGCTTTATTTCTGCAGCAACATAGTTTGAGCCGGTACTTTCGTATCTGTTTGTGCCATCTGTGATGTCTGAAATCATTAGGAAAAAAAATCATGTTTGAAAGGAAGGCAGTTCTGTGGGCTTTCACTGAGTTATGGTTGCCAGGGAAACCATTTTACTTGGTAATCAATATGTTCAGAATGTCTCTGTTGCTTGGTGCTTAACTCCCAAAGATACCATTGCAGAGTGGGTCCATGGAACATAATGGGGAGGAAAAAAGAAAACCTTGAAATACTAACTTCAGTGAAACAAAATCTGGATAACTTACTCCTATTCCCATAAGCTGAAACAAATAAGAAAATGAATGTCTTGGTTTGATTTTTGTGCAGATTGAATTGAATGGGATTTATTTTTCAACAGCAAATTGGCAGGACTGAGTGAAGTCCCTGGGATTCTCTTGCAGTGCCAGGGACGCAAAGGTGCAGCTCCTCCAGCCGCGAGCCAAGCCCTCCCCAACACTGGCTTTTCTCTGTATTGTCTTTCAGTTAAGAAATATTAAGAAAAATGAAATAGACTTACAGCTTTTAAGGTCAATGTGGAGTATTAAATTCTATTCACTGTCCCTTGAATCATAGACTGCTTTACTTAGCCAAGGAACAGGAGCCCTAAAGAGACAGAGTAACTTCCTATTACGTGAAACTACAGAAAATAAAAGAAATGCTTAGGGAAGGACTTGGGAGCCTATCATGTGCTATGTTTTGAGGTCACTGAAGTACTTTTGCTTAAAAAATGTGATTTTGACTCTTGTCTGCTTGATCACAGCCAGACAATTTCAGGTTGGTAGATGACAATTTGAGAAGACAGTAGAAGGGTGGAACAGGGACACTGATTCTTCTGTGCAAACACTTTGCAAATTAGCAAAGTCTAGTTCTTGAGCCGTATTCCAAGTCTGGGAACCAGGGGGATTTAACATTTGCACATCAGTGCAGTTGCTTTCACTTTTTTGCATATAAATCATTTTGAAATACATTATTGTGAGAATAATTTGACTTGAAATCATCTTGATCAGAGTGATAAGAAGGCAAAAAAAAAAAAGTGACACAAAATGAAGTAATAGAAGAATGAACATAAGAGAGATTTTAAAAATCCCTCTAAGGAGAATGGAGAATTACAAGTGCACAAATAGATGGGTTAGTATTTATATTTATCCAAATCAGAAAGAATCTTACTTTCACATTACTTTTTATTTTTTGAGCTCAAGGACATTCTTGAGCTATATTGTTATGAAAGATAACAGGGTAAGATATATTGATCTAATGTCTCTTTCAAAAGACAACAGCTAATAAATATAAAAGACTAAATTTAGGTTTGTACCTTACCCTAAAGTGATCCAAAAAGGATGTCAGAGGCAGTTTAAATGGAGACGCACGAGCAATAAGATTTCTTCATAATTTAAAATAAAGAGAATAAAAATTGCTTAAAAGATATTACTTAAAAGAATATGTAGGTATTTAAAAATATATGGTTATGTAGATATATAGTTCCCACAGGAGTGTGCCCTGGGCTCTTGTTTTTAAATCCACTCTGAGGACCTCGGTCTTTTAATTGGTGATTTTAGACCATTCATATTTAAAGTAATTCAATATGAATTTAAAGTGGTTGATGCTGATGGGAAGACTGCATCCGCATTCTTATTTCTCTGCAAGTAAAGTGTTTCTCCCCGCTAGCCTCTCTCAGGGTTTTTTCTTTTCTGTGGCTTTCTGCAGCGTGAATATGAGATGCCTAGGTGTAGATTTTTGGCATCTGTCTTTCTGGGTGTTCTCTGAGCTTGCTGAAGTTTTGATTTGTTGTCTATCATTAGTTTAGTGAAATTCTTGGCCGTTCTGAGTTAAATATTTCCTCTGCTCCAGTTCCTCTCTCCTCGTTCTGACATTACCACTGCATGTGAGTTACACTGTTGAAAACTGCCCCACAGTAACTAGATGGCCTGTGCTGTCTTATTCATTCTTTTTGTTCTATTTTCATTCCAGTTTAGGAAATTTCTATTGACTTATCTTCAGTCTCACTGATTCTTTCTTTGCTGGTGTCCAGTCTACCAATGAGCCCATCCAAGGCAGTGTCCATTAATTACAGTGCTTCTGGCTTGTAGCATTTCCTTTTGATGCTTTCTTAAAATTTTCATTTTTTTTTCTGTTTACATAGTGATCTTATCTTGCATGTTGTCTACTTCTTTCATTAGAGCCCTTATCATATTGATCGTGGTTATTTTAAATTCCCTCTGTGATAATTGCCAAAACTGTGTATCACATCTGAGTCTGGTTTCGATGTTCGCTTGTGCCTCGGACTGTGTTTCTTCTGGAATTTTAGTATGTCTTGTCATTTGTTGTTGTTGTTGTTGAAAACTAGGTGTGCTGTGTCATGTCATAGGAACTGAAGTTAGTGGAATTTTCGTGTGAGGTTTTATGTTAGTCTAGCTAGGAGCTGGGCAGTGTTCAGTGTTTGGAGTAGCTGTGGGAGCCAGGGGCTTTAAATTACTCTATCGCTTTTGTTTTTGGTCTCCCTGTTGTCTCTGGGCTTCCCTAAATCCTCTTCCTCAGATAGAGACTGCATCTTGCTGTAATATACTTTATCCTACGGGGGTCCTATAATAGTGGGGGCAAAGCTCTATAGTCATGATTAAATTGTAGATTTTTAGTGGGCTTGTGTCTGTGGGCTAAAACCTTCACAAGTGTTTCTAAAATTAAAAAAAAAAAAATTCCCCTTAGGTGAGACAGGAAGGCCAGAATGGGGCTGGGACGGGGTGGTTCCCTCTCGGCTTCCCAGGAGACAAGGCTCTGGTGAGGTCCTTTCCCAGGAGAGGAGGCTTTGTAACGGAGGGGCCTGTTGACTGTTCACGGTGGTGAGGTCTCTCCTCCCTCCGCCAGAGACACTGGGGCATCGTTCCTGGGCCTCCCCCCCCCGAGGTCCTCGTGAGGTTCCTGAGTTAAACCCCTCAGAGTGGTTCTGTCTCACGCTCGCCCATCCTCTGCCTCCAGTAACTTGTCCACGTTGCTGTTTATTTGTTTCCTCCCAGCTTGCAACTCCAGCAGCTTCTGCTCTGGGCAAGTGTGACTCTCTGGATCCTCCTGTGTTTCTAGATTTCAGGGTGGGGTTGGCCCTGCAACCTCTGTTCTCCGAGGGCTCCAAGCAAAGTCATTCCTTTTCCGTTTGTCTATGAAGACCAGGAGTGGCAAATTTCTAAGCTCAGTTCATGTCAGAGCTGGAACCAACAGTGGCCTCCTACCTCTTTTGTTGAACCTAATCTTTACTTAAAGGTCGCACTTACTGAATAAGGTTAAAAAGAAAAATAAATACTACACAGTAAATTATAAGCAGTTATTTTCAGTAACATTTTGAGGGGTGGGCCATGGACTAAGTCACAATTGCATCTTCTGATTTTCTTTGGGAAAACAGACTACAATGTAAATTGAGAAAGAGAGCTTTTCTTAAGCATTTCCCCTTTTTTCTTTTCCTCTTTCCCATTTTGTGCCTGTGGTCTTTGGTTCACTGGAGTTTGAACTTAGGAGACTGACATCTTACTAGATTTCGTTCTAGTGCTCAGAGATTACCAAAGGAGATGGAGGAGTAAAAGACATCATTACCGTTCACTCCTCAGGCTCCGTGGTTTTCTCTCCAGAAAAGCCCTCCCTTGCTGTGGTCGGCCCATCGCAATGGAGTTTGGAGAAGGCAGATTTCAACGGGCCTCTGTCAATTCGCCTTCATAGCACCTTGACCTTGGGGGCACGGCTTGTACCTTTCCCTCTTATATTTAGAAGGAAGATTTTCAGTAGCGAACTCATTGAAGACCGGGTGTACAGCTTGGAGAGGAAAGGCCTCTAAACTTCACCCTTATAATGGGATTTTCTTTGTGAGATGAAGTTTCTACTTTTTCACAAAAGTCCCAATTTTTTATGCCAAAAAAAAAAAAAATTGAATCTAAAGAAATGTCGCAGCTGAGAAAAAGCTTCAATGTGACACCGTCTCCCCGTAGGTGACATAGTGTCACGTAATGCTTCTGCCCATTTCACATCTCAGACAGTCTCCCGTCTTTCAATTTCCTCTCTTTGTTCAGCCGGATCCAGTCTGCTGATGCCACGTTAGAGAATCCGGCTCATCATGTACAGAATGAGTTGAAAGAAAACTGCTGAGGACAGAATTTGCCTCTTCCCACAGCAAAAGCGCCAAATGGGAAAAGCGGTAATAAAATTAATTGTACGTACAGATTGCTAAGGAACTTGGTGCCGAAGTGCTTAGCCTTCGAAATTCTTTAGAAAGCACGTATCTCTGAGGAAAAGGGATTTTCCTTCTCACAGCATTAAATATAATTCAGTTCCCATTAACTCTCTGCAGCTGCCAAAAGCTCCCTGAAAAATGGAAGTTCCTGGAGTGCACCTCACCTATGTATTTTCAGCAAATGCTATAACTGCATTGGCGCCTTTGGAGTATGATCAGGTTGGGGAACTCATTGTGAAAAGATTACGTAGGTTAAAAAGTTTCAGAAGTAATGAAAAAGGGAGAGGGGTAAGGAAAAAAAAATGACTGAACGGTATGTTAGAGAGATTTGTAAAGAAATTTGCAAAGTTGACTATGTCTGTCTAGGTAAAAGACTGTATACAAGGGGAACGTGATATTAAGGATGAGTGACTAGGCTCATGGTTTAAATAAAACGTTTCTTTCTCCTGGTGATTTAAGGCCTGGTTTAAGGCCTTACAGCTGTTACCACATACATCTTCCCAGCGTTTCCGCGATGGGACGGGGAGGTTCCAGCCCCTGCTCTCAGCTGGAGAAGGGAAATCACCCCACAGGTTTGCTTTTCCATGCCTGTCTTGGCTCTCACCGTTACTTTTGTTATGACTCCATCTTTCCTAATCACTGGTTTGCAGGTAGCACTGGTCTAAGATAAAGTTCCCACACGACCAGGAGAAAAAAAAAAGAAAAAAAGAGTTTTCGTAAAGCCAAATTCATTCCATTTGGAAAACTGACCTCTAAATTACACTTATGTCTTTTTTCCCACTTATTTGGTTCTAGGAAACAAACAAACAAACAAACAAAAGCTCTAAACATTAAAAAAAAAAATTACCAGTCCTGAAATCCTAAAGACTATTTATTGGTCCTTAATCCCCAGATTGTAATAGAAACACACCTGACAATCAGAAGTCAATGGTGGAACACATAGAAAGGTACCCACACGCATTTATATAGGTAATACTTTTCCAACTGATGTTTCGAAGGGCCTAGGCATCATTTACTGGACTATTCTGCTGCTTCTGGCTACTGTGCACTGAACACCTCCTCTCTGCTTGGCAGTGGATTAATTGCTTCACGCAAATTAGCCCATGTAATCTTAACCACACCCTACGAGAGGAACACAGCAATTATCCTCAACTTCCAGGTGAGGGAAGTGAGCCACGTGGATGTGGCTTTCTGTGGTCCTACGGCTTTAAATGGGAAACAGAATTCAGAAGCAGGTAAAATTCAGAAACTTCCCACTTCACTACAATATGGTTGTACCACTTGACCTGTGTATATGGGAAATATTTGAAAGGTAACATAACCATTAAACAATAGGTACACTTGAAAAATCGAGTGTATAACCTATTGTACATATTGTCTTTTTTTCATGGGGCTGTCAAATTCTGGCTACAGACTGAGTCAGGATGATAGTAATAAGCATGATGCGGGGTCATAGCTCAGGGGTAGAACATGTGCTTAGCATGCACGAGGTCCTGGGTTCTGTCCCCAGCACTGCCGTTAAAAAAGTAATAAACATCACCGTCAGTATTTATTTGCTCTTAATATCTGCCAAACACCCTAATGGATCATCCCCAAAAGATGATCTGATTCAGTTCTCACAAGAGAGCCGTAGGATGGAAACCTTTGTGATTCCCATTTGCAGATAAAGAAAGTGAGGCTTTGAGATAATAATTTGACCAAGATGCCAAGATGACAGTGCATAACAGCCTGTCAACAGAATCCAGTGCTGTTTTCTGTTATCAGTGCAGTGAGGTCATTTAGACCCCTAATCCTTGGGTGTGTGGGTAGAATAAGAAAAGTGCATCAAATATGCTTTTTTTCATGCAGAAGCTTGTTGACTTCTTACGATTATCATCCAGATAGTCTACACTGGCTTGTCCTCATTTCTTGTTTCATCTTTTGTTCAAAGGCCACACTTCCATTGTGTAAAAGCAGAGTCTGACTTTATCCCCAGGTGCCAGATAAAAATATCCTCCTCGTCTATTTTCTATTTTAATGATAAAAAAAAATGTGAGAGTTAACTAAATCTATGGCTATTTGACCCAGTTTCAACTTGATCAAGAATGTGGCAGACAGATCACCAGTGATCCCCACATCCTGGTGTCATGCCCTTGTGTGCCCTTGTGTGAGCAGGATCTGTGATTTGTTCCCAAGGAAAAGGATTTGGCAGAGGTGATGGGATGTCACTCCCAAGCTCAGGCTACGTTACATGGCCCCGGTCATGAGGGTTATGACATGTCTGTCTTGTGGACGTGCTAGGAGGAGTTCCTTTCATCTTGAAGAAGCAAGCTGCCCAAAGTAAATGCCCATGTTGGAACCACATGTCAAGGAACTGTGAGTGGCCTCTGTGGGCTCAAGGTGGTCTCCAGCTAGAAATTAAATCTTTAGTCCTGCAGTCTCAGGAAAATGAATTCTGCCACCAGCTTGAGGAGCTTGGAATCAGACCTTTCCCCGGCGAGCCTCTGATGAGACCGCAGCCCTGCCTGCTCCTGGACTGCAGCCTGCAGAGACCCAGATGCAGGGACCCCAGCTGGGTGGTGCCCAGACTCCTGGCTGATAGAAAAAGGAGATAACTAATGAGTGTGTTTCTACATGGCTAACTTTGTCATACTTGGTTAAGCAGCCATCAGGAACCAATACAAATAAAGACCAGCACATACAATGAAGTTAGAGGAAGCCTTTTGAAGCTGAAAAACAAAATTATGTCGCTTACAATACTACTGATGAATTGTCCATCACCTGGGCTAAACTTTCTCCTTGTGCGCTGCTTCCAGTTCCTTCTGTCCCACTCAAGGGCATGGTAATTCTCTCCTCTCCTGCATCATCATTTTTACCTCCTCCATTGGATCACTGTCACCTCCTTACATGGTCGGCTGATGACGGCTCCCAAAGGTGTGTCGTGTTCTAATCCCTGGGGCCTGTGAATGTGAACTTATTTGGAAAAATGGTCTTTGTGGATGTGATTAAAGTTAAGAACTCTGAGATGGGGAGATAGTCCTGGGTTGTATGGTGGTCCCTAGATGTGACCACAGGTGTCTTGTAAGAGAGAGGCAGAGGGGCACTGGACACACACAGAAGGCGGAGGAGGCAGGGTGGCCACGCAGGCAGAGATTGGCATGATGTGGCCACAGGCAAGGAAGGATTCTCCCCTTGAGTCCCTGGAGTGGAGCACCGCCCTGCTGACCCCTTTATTTTGGACTTTGAGCTTCTAGAATTGTGAGCAAATAAACTTCTGTTGTTTTAAGCCACTCAGTTTGTGGTGTAAAAATAAAAAACCAAAACAAAACAAAAACTCTGTTAACTGTCCTTCCCCTCCAGCAACTCCCCTTCTATTTACAGCAGAATTCCTCGAGGTAGTTGTCTACACGTGCAGGCTCTGATTTTTCTTCTCTCAACCTCTCTTGAATTTATTCCCGTCAGGGTTTTGCCTCTCTCAGGCTCCTGAAATTGCTTCTCAGAATTGCCGGTGACTTCCATGTCGCTAAGTGCAGTGATCAGCCACCCCGGGCGCTCAGTGACAAGGACACGGGGGATTACTCCCTTCCCTGGCATGCTGGCTTCAGTCGGCCCCCAGGACATGGCCCGGGCCTTCCTGCCTGCTCTTTCGTGGTCCTGGACGCTGGTTCCGCTTCATCTTCTTAAGGACGGAGCCAGCGCCCTTCTCACTTCTTCCCTGGAGAGCTTATCTGGTCTCATGGTTTAGCTACCATCTGCTTCCAGTGCCTCCCAAACTTCTGTCACAGCCCAGATCCTTCCCTTGCATTCTGAACGTGTGTGTCCAGCTGCTGGCTCGCCCCGTCCACTCCGATGCTCATCAGCGTCTTGACAATAACACGTCCAGGACTGGCTCCAGGTCACTTCCATCCCCAAACTGGCAGTTACTCCCGTCAAAAATCTTTAAGGTCTCCTTTGCCTCCTGCCCTGCAACATGTCCCACTAACCCATCAACCAATCCTGTCCGTTTTCCCTCTAACACACACTCGGGATCCGATCACTTCCCAGCAACTTTATTGCTAACACGTAGGCCACGGCGCCATCACGTCTCGCCTGGCTGCCTGCAGTGACTTCTCCAGTGGTCTCCCTGCTCCTCGCCTGCCTCTCTTATGTTCACTAGTGCAATGCCTGGGACATAATAACACCCATCGAATATCTGTCCAATAAATTAGTATATGAACACGCTTATGGAATGTTATAAAAAGCATGAAAGCACAGGCAAAATAAAGGCATCGTGAACAGATAAACTAAGAACCATCACTAAAAAGGTCAGCAGAACTAGGGTGCAATTCTCACGTAAACAACATGGTGATCACGGATGAGGTAAATCCGGCTTTCACTTTAACAAAGGCCTTCTTGCCTCCCACGTGGTCCATAAAGCCTTCGCTTCCAGTGTTCAGTGTGTCTTCAGAATGTCTCTTGGAGGTCGGCTGCTGGCGTTATTTTTGTTTCCTTTATTTAGCTCTCGGAGTCCCTTAAAATGCTGTTTGAATCATCCAGATTGTGGCCTTGACGTTCCCCTTTGTTTCTGTTGTGGACACAAGGCCAGTTAATACCCTGAGAAACGGCCTCATCGGGGCCCCAGGTGACCTCTGTAAGCTCCTGAGCAGGAACTTGGATTCCTGCCTCAGGGTTCAGGGATGGTTTTCCCCAGTCTGGGGGGGTTTCCACATCACATGACTCCAGCCTCCGAAACCAGGCTGGTCCTCTCACTGGACATCACATTAGGAAGAGTCTCTTTGTTGACAGAAACTAGCTTTGGTGTCAGTTTAGCAAAGGCCAAAGTCAGAGTGAAACAGTACAGTCAGTGGCATCTGAATGACTATTATGAGAGAAAGACAGCCTTGCCCGATTCTCCTGAACAGAGAAGGATGAACGTAGCACTAAAACAGAGGTGTAGACGCCGCCATGAGTGGCCGCTTCGCTGTGCTGACGGCGCTAGTGCGTGGAGTCAGAGAGGGACTGAGACAGTGTGGGGACATCGGGCTCATGACAGGACACCTGCAGCGTCTCCAGGCCAGAGAACCAGTTCGGCTTTAACGCTGTTAAACAGCTCTGCCCCCCTGAGTGTCTTTTCTGGGGGCCGCTTTCTAAAATACCTATGTGAACACCCGGAGACAAGAGTTAAACACAAATCACGTGACGTCACTACATTTTATCAGAAGACACCATTTTTTTCCAGTGTGATACACTTTTTCTTTTGTGTTTGTTGGGTCTTGGGGACTAATGGGTGCATTTCATGCTCTGGGCCCAGAAGAATGTAGATTGGGCTATCTGTTTACATTTTGCTTACATTCTGAGGGTTTCCAAGCAACTCTTTATTTTCCTATGCACCTATGGTCATTGTGTGTTAGAGTAAATATGCCTGGATTGAATGTAAATGATGCAATGTTCTGGGGCAGTACGACCTTTCACAAAGAAAGCAGGTTAGTTAGTAAGAGGTAGACCTTCAGCCAAAGGGCAAGAAATGTGCACGCTTGCCTCCCTCCCAGGGCACAGAACCAACTGTGAAGGTGTGTTTCCAGTGAAGAATGAGTGTGGTTCCCTGGAATAACAGTGAGAGTGAGGATGCAGACGCAGAGGGAGGAAGGGTGTAGGGGAACGGAATTGAGGAGGGGTGCCTGTGGCCCGGCCCCTCAGCTGGCCGGCCGTACAAGAGGCTGAACGGGTGCCAGCAAGATGACGGAATTGCATCGCCACTTGTGAGGAAGGAGATGATGCCGCTTGCCACCGGGCAGGCACCGTCCTGGACCGCTGGGTCCCGTCAGTGGAGGAACCAGAAGCTCTGGTCAGTTTCACTGGTCACTTGAGGGATTCTGGCACCTCAAGAGCCTCAGGCCCCCAGGGACACCAGGATGCACTTTATTCCAGGAATTGGGATTTTGTGTTTTCGAGATTACCAGAGGTGTCTCTTGTCTCCATCAGGGAGGAGCCTCCCTGGTCCCAGGGGTGCACACTCAGGACAAGTAGGTGAGGGAAAGGAAAGCTGCAGAACAGGACAAAAACCAGAGACCTGAGCAAGTGTGCACGTGTGTGTGACTGAGAGAATCAGAGTCAGGTAGAGAAGAAAACAGAGACGCCTGGGGTGCTTAAGGTTGGGTTTTTGATAAACTCGAGTGTTTTGGGTTCCTGCTTCTCAGGAACACTGAGACTAGAAGTGAGACCCAGACGTGAGGCCACCTCTGGGGCTTCCCTGCCATTGCCTTGAGGGCTGACCTCTTTTCCCTCTGCATAGTCATTGTCTTTGAACACTTGGTAGAAAAAGCAGGGCCACCAACTGGTTTGACAAAAGGCTAAACAATGGTCACCTACAGCGTGAGACCAGTTTTCTGTGGTCGCAGTGCTTATCGCCGGGGGGGGGACAAGGCAAGTGGGCCCTTTTAGAGTTTCCCATTCTATGAATCACCACTTACAGAGCTTTGATCAAGGCCCCGGCACTTTGCTGACTGCTTTCCGTGTGTGTCCCAGGATGGGGAGCCCACAGCAGCTCTGGGAGGTCTGTTCTGTTATCCCTCCATTGAGGAGCCAAAGAAGGTGGGCTGTCTCGTCACAAGTTCCACAAGCAGTAACTGGAAGACCGGACCATGGGACCACAACACCGCACTCTTACTCACCGTGCTCAGGGGCCTCTCCATCTTCGTAGCATTTAAAACACCAGAAAGCCCAACTTTGGAAAGTCAAAGCTTGGGAGTGTATAGAGAAGATGTCAGCATTGTCCCCCAGCTACCCTAAATTAACCTGCCTCTTTCCACACCACTGTAGACAGAAAAGTAATCTGTTATTCAGGACAGCATAGTAAATAAGCCTTGTGAAGTAAGCCTGCCTCACAGTGAAGGCAGGTTTCATGAATGGCACACATGGTGCTGTAAACCTCCTCCACGCAATACCAGAAAGTGCAGCTTTATTATATTCTACTCACCATGATGCAAGTCAAGTGGTTTTGCACGGTGATCGTGTAGGTTTTCTGAAATCAAACTGAAGGTAAAAATTGGCCCATTTACTACGTCTTCAAAGATGACCTGACTCGTCGGAAAGGATTTAGGTGATGGCGCTTCTATTTAATACGACTTCTATGAAAAAGAATCCCTTACTTACCTTTGTCCTTGGAATAACGTGGAATGAAGCTATTATGATGTAGATCTTTTGACTGAAGAAAATCGTACAGAATCCAATTGGTAAACGGACAGAAGTGGAGATTAGCTGTAATATTAATGAGATGTTCTTTGATTCAGAGTATTTATTTAGTTCTATTCCCCTTGAAAAGGCTTAACCAGACATGGCCTATATAGGAACAGTTAGAAATAAAATGAGACTTTACAAGATCTTCAAGATTATCCAAGAGCACAGAGAAAGAAATGGCAAAGGATACCGTACCCACGTTTACCTCTTGAGGAAAATGGGAGAGACAACATGCTATAATTGGGCTTTCTCCAGAATATGTTGAGAGTACTTCCTTTTGCAAAAATATTCACTGGCCATTAATCATAACCTAAGAACTGCATCTCACGTGAAACCCAAAAGATCCTCCTTTGGCCACAGCCCAAATGAATTCCTAACAGCACAGAACATTCAGTTTTCAACTCCTCATGTGCTAATTACTGGCCCACCTCTGAACATATCCCAGAATGAATCCCGTTCACCCACATGGTGAGCACTGTCACCCTAGAACGTTTCTCCTCTTGGCATTAGAAGCACAACTGCACTGTCTTCCGACATTCCCAACACATCCCCTAGGACGTGAAACGTCGGAAGTGGACCAAGCCCTTCCAGAATGTTCTGGTGCTAGGAACCTGAGAGCCAAGAGCCATGGCAGAACACCAGCTGGAAGACACCCATCCCTACCTTCCGAGGCCCCTGGGGTAGACAGGGGTATTTGAACCTTCCCTTGACAAGCCCGTGTATCCTGGAGACTAGCAGCGCCTTCCAGCCACATTTTGTGTATTTTTTAAAGCCACATAGTTTCAGGTCATTTCCCCAGCTTTTGTCTGAGATGGTGCCTACACTCTTAAGAGTTGATTAAAAATAAATTCCATGGAACATGAAAGTGTATATTTCAGAGAGACCTATCCTATTATAGTAAGAGCGTGGTTTTGTAGTGTGGTATCGAGCTTCTAGAACTTTCTGTATCTCGTTTTATAATCATTAATAGTTTACAATCATCTTAATTAGTAATTCCTCTTAATAGTTTGACAAACCACTTATCATCTGCATCTTGTACTTGTGCAAACAGTGTGTAGAACCAGAAGCCTCCCCGCTTTTTCCTTGCAGTTTATCCCACTATGCAGGGAGAGCTCAATGAGTCACATTTTCCCACAGATCATTACAAAACTTCTCCAAGAATGTCTCTTCATTCCCCAAATGGGATTCCCCTACAGGTCCATCAGGGAGGCAGTAATGACAGAAAATTCCAGGATTGCCCACTTATGTTTACATATTATCTTCACAGGCCCCTGTAAATGAAACATCATGGGGTTTCTGGCTGTTCTGAATGTACTGGCAGCAGCTGGAGTTCACAGTGCTTTGGTTCCGGTCTTGACAAATAAGACGTAGGTATGCGGGGCAGCCTCGCCACACTGGTTTGTAAAGGAGGCAGCGTGTGTGTAAGAGCAGAAAACAGCTAGCCCTGCAGGTGGGAAGTGACGAGACACCGTTCCCCCAGACGAGGCTGGGGGTTCACGGAATTTGGTGTCCGTGCTCGGCATGCTGCCACAGACAGCACAGAGCCTTCTTTCCCACCCAGGCCGGCGGAAGTGACTTCTTTCTGCTTTCTGGTTGGTAGCCTAACTACTTTATGTCACACCAGACTTAAGCCTTGGATGTTTCACGACCAGCGTCCCCTGCATGTGAGGGTGACAAACAGCACTTACTTCACTTCCCAAGGCAATGTCAGTCGCCCCCCACCCCCCACCCCGCCCGCATCAAGGAGGCATGGCACTTCTGTGCCCAGACTTCTGTAAATGAGCCTGGAGCGCCTCCGCTGCAGGGCTAACATGGGCCGAAGTATTGATTCCCTCGCTTTTGGCTGTGAGCGGCTTTTTATGGAAAGCATCGACTCAGCCGTTCGTCTCAGCGGAGCTACTTTGCATGCTCGGAATGTGCCGCTTTTGCTGCTGAGTCGCGGAAATCAGAGAGGATCTTGTAGACACTGGAAGTCTATTCAGATGACTGTGGAGGTTTTACTTCCATGTTGCAGAGCTGGGAAAATAAAAAAATGACTGCTTGTATCACCATGGGGTCCTGCCCCATGCTCCCCCCAATACAGAAGCATGAGATGTCTTGAGAAAAGACTTTGCTGCATGTGGTTTTATCAGAAGCTTTCAGGGAGGCTGTTCATGACCCTTTCCCTGAGTCACTGACCACCTGGTGACCACCAGTCCCCTATGCAGGTAGCCTGCTCAGCCTTGAAGATGAGTTGCTGTGGCTTTCTTTGGTTGTGTCTTTTTGATGAAAAATTTGATTCCAAATTACTGATTAGTCAGGGTGCAGAGATATTATAAACATGATTTTTTATGTCATAAAGAAACGAAAAACACCAAACCGTTCACTTTTGGAACGCGGATTGTGAATTCCTTAGGGTCAGAGATGGCGGGGTCAGTGTGAGTCGGTGACAGTTCCGTGTGTACCAGAGGGCCCAGAAAGCGTCTTTATCACGGACGTCATGATCCAGCTATCAAGCGCTCGTCTGGAGACCAGCAGTGTTCTCGCAGAAGCCAGTAGCCTTTAACCATTCTCTGGGAGTCAGGCAAGGGCAGTAACTCCTTCTGAAACATTGAATGAGAGCGTTCTGTAGGCAGTGTAACTGACCAG
Source organism: Camelus bactrianus (assembly GCF_048773025.1). Taxonomy (NCBI): domain Eukaryota; kingdom Metazoa; phylum Chordata; class Mammalia; order Artiodactyla; family Camelidae; genus Camelus; species Camelus bactrianus. The sequence goes on along the minus strand of NC_133567.1, from coordinate 5,507,771 downwards.
ATGACGTCAGCGGCTCTGCGGAGTCATTCACCTCACGTGACTGCGCAGTGGCCTGAGGTCCTCAGAGACTGACCGTGATGTCAACAGTCCTTCTGAAGTCTCGAAGAGGCTCGTTTGTTGTTTCTTGTTACAGAGATCACATCCTGGAATGCTGAAAGGTCTCCCACTCATAGTTCCCAATACGAGGTTTAGAAAATTCCAGTCTCACAAGTATGTACATATTTCAAAACCTTAACGGAGGAAGTGGTGTTGCTTCAACGTTCAAAGCTGCCAAAGGGCTGAATGGCACAGCCTGGTCTACGTCTGAGATTCCCTCCACTTTATCTGGAATACAGCAGAGGCTCCAACATCAGGATGATTGTGTTCAACTGACTTAAAAATAACAGCTGTACTACGGTACTCTCTCGACTGTGCTCCAGACATCTGCAGCCATTTACTTGGGACGGCCACAAGACGGGCACTGTACTGAGTTGTACACACAGCAATGACTAACTGTCACAAAACTAGGAGGTAGATGTTAATCTCTCCATTTTATAGAAAAAGAGAGAAAGAAGTTGTCATATTTTGAACAAAAATTGATCTGATTCCAAAGACAGGACATTTATGCTAAAACTGTGCTGTCTGATGTGGAAGCTACACGACCAGTAAACGCGTGGCTGTGGAGGACTTGAAATAGGAATCGTGGCTGGTCCAAGTTCAAGTGTGCTGCTGTCCACACTGGAGTCAAAGACTTAGCGTGAAAAAATGTATGTATAAATGATATCACAGGACTTTCACATATTGACATTTATTAGAGCTGAAATGATAATATTACAACATATTGAATTAAAGAAAATATATTATTAAAATGAATTTCATGTTTTTCTTTTTGCTTTTTAAAACGGAGCTATGTGAAAACTTTAAAGCACCTATGGGCGTCTCATATTTCCAGTGGGCAGAGCTGTGCGTGTCTGTATTCAATTTTAAAACACCTTCAACTTTTACAGATAAACATTCTCTTGGAACTGAGGAATTCTTTTCTTCCCTCCAAAGCGAAACACACTGTGATTGAAAATAAAAAAAGAAAAATGATAGACTTGTCTTACAAATTCAAATTATGTATTTAAAAATTACAAATACATTTATAAGACACGGATGAAATGTAATTTTGCCTTTTAACTTTCCTCTTTTAAGACTTTAGTATGACTACTTTCTGTTGCCTTTATTTTCTTCAAGTGTCCACAGTTTGCTTGTTTGTCTTCATAGACCAAGCACCGGATTTTGTGGAAGGGGTCTCCCACATGAGTACAATGTTTTTCTCTTTAAAGGTCTCTTTTGTAATCCATTCATTTAAGAAATGTGCACAATTATGGGGAGCCTTTCCGAAATGATTGCAAAACCAGAAAGGAGATGCGTACCAGGAGCTACAGCACTGCAGCAAGTACCTGAAGTCTGCATTTCTCAACTCTTAGAGCATGGAATTCAGACTGTGACAGCTTTCCTAAGGCATCCCACAGTAGCATTCCTCTGGTGGACATCGCTGGGTGCATGTGCAACAACTGGACATGGCGCTCTGCTGTTAAATCACATGACATCACGGGACCTCTACACTTTCCAGCCCTCTCCCTGACGGTTCTTCATTGTGGTCAGCCAAGGCTTTGCTCCTCAAGACTGAATCCGAACCACCATTGCAAGGGGTCTGAGAATGACATCTTCAAAACCTTCAGCAAATTTTTCAGATCAGACTGCCTGCTCAGTTAAAAAAAAACCCCAAAACCATAATTTAAACCCTTACTGGTACCACCAGGGACTCAGACCATAAAGATCAGTGAGGCGCGCTCACTTGTTTCTGGGTTGGACATTCTCTCTTCAGAAGCAGCTGTAACCTGATTCTTAGAGAAAAAGGCAGCCCCAGGAGAAGGCCCAGCAGAAAAGCATCACTCTCCAGGTTCCAGATTCCAGGCCAGTCACGTACCTCCCTTCTGTTGCCACTTGTCACGTGCGAGGAATTTGAATGTCTTTAGTCTCACAATGCAGTTTTGGGGTATTTTTTTTTTATTGTTGTGAATCAGATGATTTAATCTTGTTCCAAATTCAGCCACGGAGTCTGAATCTAAGACCTCTGTGACGATGAATTTTCCAGGTTCCACAATGGATTCTTTGCTCTTTATTAACAAGTAACACATATGAGGCAACCAAATCTCTTAATACGAGCCAGTCCAACTCAGAGACTCACTAGCACGGGCTGGTACCACGGACCAAACTGCTGGGTGACTTTCTAAGTCTACACCTAGTCATCAACTAATTGCTAAATAGGAAAAGCCATATGTAGTTAATCAGTAAATTAAATCTCTCCATTTCAGATTCTATACAGGATGAAATTTCCCTTTCCCCTCTACTGCCCTGTTATCACCAGGGAGGTTGAGATAATGGCCCTACCGGTACAAAATGACTTTGATAAACAACTTGGAGTTTGCATCGGTCCTTTGGTTTTCCCCTTAATTACCTCCCAAGGGGACGACAGAGATGCAGTGTTGCCCTGTAGGCAGTGCCTTATAGTCATGGTCTTTGCTCTCCACTTGTGTTTCCGGAACACTGCTCTCTGTTTTCCTTCTCGAGTAATACAAAGGCTACAAAACACCAGCAGAGTAGCTTTCTTGGCTTGGAATTTGACAGGTTGCTTTGAGTTCCACCTAAGAAAGTGCCTCTCACTAACAGAGGTGTTTCCAAATATTTGAGTCTTTCAAAGTGGCTTCTTTCTTTACCTGACGTGTGTACGTGTGTGTGTGTGTGTATGTGTGTGTGTGTAGTCAAGCAGCAAAACAGAACCCATCACTGCAGCTCACTAGGACACACCCATGGAACAACTGACAGAATGTTGACATCGAAGAAATATAACAACTCATATTTTTAATGAATATTTACAGTGTTGGAGTAAAGTACCCACCTGGGAGGGACATAGACTCTAAAAGACACTGTGATCTGTGAAAATCAGGAGCAACCTTAGCTTCTGGTGCTCACGCGGACCAGCAAAGCTGGCAAACGTGTCTGTTGAACTTCTCAGCTCACGTGTGAGGCTCAAAATGTTCATACCTGTGCAGATCTGTTCCCTGTGATTACCCCAGTCTAAGAGATTCCACTAGAAAGTACTGCTTGCCAGATTGGCATTAACTGTGCCCTTGCATAGGGATCAGAGAGCCCTCTTGGGACCCGGGTGCTCGTTGCTCTTTGTCTCTCTTCTCCCCTCCTCTGGTGCTGAGGGTGGAGTTAGGGAAAGAGAGTGTTTCCAGGTGTACGCTCTTCACATCATGATACGAAGAATTTTTATAATTTTTACAGCAATATAATATATTGCAGGAAATAGATTAGAACAATTAAATTACAAGCCCTTACTTACAAGTGTATATATATTAAACTGATTCCATGCAAGTGTACTAGTTGTAACACTTTCTTAATTTCTTCCCATATATGAGTTAATAAATGTTTTTTTAAGTTTGAAAGCAAAATAAAAGAAAAGTTATTTTTGAGACTGTCAAGACTATCAGCTCATGGTTACACATCTTACCTTTATTTAAAGACTGGATTATCACTCCCCATAGGAGGAATGATTGTTAGGCTGTCAAAAAGGTGAATTTTTTTAAAAAGATGGATAATAATCTCAAAATTACCTTCACCATACTTCTAAATAGTATTTTCTTAATTAATACTAAAGCAAGGATAATATCTAGAAGGAATGTAATTAAAAGCATGGAGGATGGATCCAAATGGCTGAGGTCCAAATCCTCATTCTGGTTGTAATGTATGTAACCTCTCTGTGCCTCAGTTTCCTCATCTGGTAAATGGGGGTCATAACAGTATCTACCTCACTGGGTTGTTGTGAAGCTTAGGTGTATTAATACATCTTCTGAGCTCAGAACAGTGTGTGGTAGGTAGAAAAATGCTCAGAATATATTAGATCTGGTTATCTGTAAACCTGGTAGTAAAGTGAAAACAGTCGGAAACTTCCAAAAATTTAGTGGCAACCCTGTTAAAGTCCGATGCTGCTTCATCTGCAAAGTCACAGGCTTTTTATTTCTACTGGAAGTGCTAATAAGCAAATACATTCCCACAGATGTGCCAATAGAGGATGGAGACACATATTTGGGAAGATCTGAGAAAGTTGGGAATGTGAATTATCCTGTAATTGTCATCATTTAAATATGGACCTATATTGACTGTTACATTGGGTATCAAGCATCAGTGTTCTAGAAAATTTAGAAAATATAATTGCAATATTTTATTTCTGAAAATTATTTTTTCTTGGTCTATCTCTGATCTGACACGAAGAAAATAAAGTTTGCTCAAGAGATAATGATAATAATAAATGGAAGACACAAAAACTCCCTTCATTGATTAATTTAGACAACAAATAAAGATCTGAAGGTAATTAAAGTAAAATCATAAAAGCTCTCCACTCTGCAATATAAGAAAGAGTCTCTAAATCCCAGTTTAATTTTTCTGTCGTGTGAAATATCCAGCTGCAATAAAAAGAGGAAATGTTCTAGTCTCTGCTTCTGTGTACAAATTTCATACTCTCCTTTCTGTACTTTAAATGCCATCAATTAAATCACTGGTCAATTAAAGCACTATCCCCAGAACAAATGTGTATTTGCCTTAAATCTGACGGAGCTTAAGGTTTAAAATCATGCACAGCATATATAACCATTAAATATAAAATAGTCATTTATCATATTTTATTAACAAAAAATGACTAGGAATTGGCTTCTTACGAGAGAAATTTTCCATTAACAGCAAAAATCATTTCCCAAATAAGATGGACTCCCCTGCTCTGTCTACTGAGGACAATTTTAATTGTAAATGGTTGTAAACAATTTTATAGTTTGTTTGATGGTTTTTTAGTTTATAGTTTTTATAGTTTAGTATTGTGTATGAGAAACAATACTTTAGGTTCTTCAGGATTTGGGATGATGGAAACATGCTGAAGTAGAATTGGCTTTGTACACCCTGTTGGAAGAGGAAGTATGAATCTAAGAGCAAAAGCGCTGGTTTGTTTTCTGGGATAATCCAAGTTTCCTCTTTTGGGTTTAGACCCCTTCCCGCCTTGTTTCTAGCTCTGTACTGTTCTTTCTCTGTTCTAAAAGAGAACTGAATTGAGTCCCAAGCTGTCTTACAGCAAACTCAGTCTGACCGTCTTTATCGATTATTTGTTTATCTCACTTACTGTTTTTGCCCCCACCAACACCAGCAGAAGAGTTTTGTCTCTGGGACAGAACTCTCTTGTCAACACCGTCCTTTGACCCAGACCAGAGAAGGTCCTGCCCTGGGCTGGGGAGAGTCTCTCATTTTCTGCTCTGAAAGTGCTCTTCCTCCAGGATAAGGAATCCAGCGAGAGGAGGGAACTTGCCAGTTCAAATCCTGCGCCCTCTTCTAGAACTTTTAAAATCACATTCAGGCTCCTAGGACCCTGGAAATCCCTGCTCAAGGCCACTCCCTGGGCCTCCGCAGATCCCTGCGCTAAGGCCATGCTTCCCAGGTAGATATAACCTGTCCCGTGGCCACAGTCTGCAGGGGCCGTGGGCAGTCTGGACTGAGATACCCACAGGCGGGCGCAGGAGGCCCCTCGGACGCGGGGCGAAGGCAGGGCAGGGCGGGAAGAGGCGCAGGACCACCGGCCGCCCGGGCTGGCCCTCCCTCAGGTGACAGCCTCATCGCAGAGATCCAGGAGGCACAAACATTGTTAAGTTTGACCTGGCCTCCCAGATTATGAAGAAATACTTGTCAAAACAGGACTCGAGAACAAACTTTGTTTAACAGTTTATTACCTTGATTTAGTTCTTTTAAATACTTAGTCATATGGTCTCTGGTCCTCCTATGTTCTGCGTATTTGGTCTTAGATCCCCATTTTCTCTTTTATTTCATAAATTCTCCTTTTTTAAAAAAAAATCTTTCCTTTCTCTGTGCTCCATTACATTAATCCCAATGCCATTTCCCCTCTTACCTCTTACTGCAATGTACCTGCTCCATCTTCCTCGTTCTAGAAACAGGTTCTGATGGGTCTGCACACACCGGGCCAGTCTGCAGCCCCGAGCCAGCTCCGTGGGTATGCAGAGGTATCTCACTGCTGTTTTGATTTACATTTCCCCAGTGAGAATGATGCTGGGCATCTTTTATGTGCTGATTGGCCACCTGTAAGTCTTTGGGGAAATGTCTGTTCAGATCCTTTGCTCATGTAAAAAAATTTTTTATTATTGAACTATAAAAATTCTTTATCAGTTCTAGATATGTCCTTTATTAGACACATGGTATGCAAACATTTTCTCCCATTTTGTAGGTTTGCTTTTTTCTTTATTGTGTCCTTCGAAGCATACATTTAAAATAGTTTGCTGAAGTCCAGTTTATTTTTCCCGTGGTTGCTTGTGCTTTTGCTGTCATATCTGTGAAACCGTCGCCCAGTCTAAGGTCTTGATGCTATTATAAATGGAACTGCTTTCTTAGATTACAATTTCCGATTGCTCATTGCTAGTATACAGAAATATAATTGATTTTTGTGTATTAATTTTGTATCCTGCGAACTCACTGAACTCCTTTGGTAGCTCTAACAGATTTTTGTGGGTTCATGAGAATTTTCTAAATACAAAGTCAAAACATCTGGAAATAAAGGTAGTTTTGTTTCTTCTTTGACAGCCTGGAGGCCTTTTGTTTATTTATCTATTTTTCGCCTGATTTCCCTGGTAGAACCTCCAGTGCAATGTTGAACAGAAATGGCAGGCATAGACGTCTTTGCCTTGTTCCTGATCTTGGGGGGAACCACTCGATCACTCACAGCAAGCGTGTCAGCCGTGGGCTTTTCATAGATGCCCACTGTAGGGTTGAGGAATTTTTCTTCAATTTCTAATTAAGTGTTTTTCTCATGGAGGGTGTTAGATTTTGTCAAATGCTTTTGCTGCATCCATTGAGATGGTTCTGTAGTTTTTGTCCTTTAGTCTGATAATGTAATGTATCACACTGGTTGATTAACACAACCTGTATTCCTGGGATAACCCTCAAATGGTGTGGTGTGTTATCCTTTTTGGATATTGCTGTTCAATTTGTGAGTCTTTTTATGAGGACTTTTGTGTTTATGTTCCTAAGAGATATTGGCCTGCAGTTTTCTTTTCTTGCAAAGTCTTTGTCTTTTGCTATCAGGATAATGCTGGTCTCATAGAATACATTTCCTTCTAAACATTCCTTGGTTTTCTGTTTTGAGGATGAGTTTTGAAGAATTATGTCAGTTCTTCTTTAAACATGTTGTAGAATTTACCAATGAAACCATCTGGTCCCTGGCTTTTTTGTGGGGATGGTGGGTAAATTTTGATTGCTAATTCAATCTCTTTATTTCTTATAGGTCAATTCATATTTTAAATTTTTAATTGAATCGGTTTCTATAGTGTGTATCTTTCTAGGAATTTGCCTGTTGCATATAGGGTATCTAATTTGTTGGCGTGCAGTTGTTCGTAGTGTTCATGTAGAGTGCTTCATTTCTGGAAGCTCAGTAGTGAGGTTTCCCTCTCTCATTTCTGATTTTTGTAATTTGAGTTTTCTCTCTTTTTCGCTTGGTCAGTCCAGTTCGTCAATTTTGTTGATCTTTTCAAAGAACCAACTTTTTCTTTCATTGATTCTATTTTCTTCTATTTTCTAGTTTGTCTATCTACACTATAGTCTATTACTTCCTTCCATCTGTTAGCTCTGCATTTACTTCGCTCTTCTCTTACTATTTCCTTTAGATGAAAAGCTAGATTATTTATTTGAGGTCGTTCTTTTTTAATATGTGTGTCTATTGCTGTAAGTTTCCCTCTGAGCCCTGTTTTCTCTTCGTCTCATAACTTTTGGTGCATTGCGTTATTGTTTTCATTGGTCTCTAAGTATTTCCCAATGTCTGTTACGATTTCTTCTTTGACCCTTTGGCTGTTTAAAGAGTGAGTTGTTTAATACCCACATGTTTGTGAATTCCAGTTTTCACTATGTTATTGATTTTAGCTCCATTACACTCTGGTCAGAGAAGATGCTTTGTATGATCTCAGTCTTTCAAACTTCGCTGGGACTTGTTTTGTAGCTTGTTGTACATGCTGTCCTGGAGGATGTTTCGTGAGCACTTGAGGACAAGGTGTGTTCTGCTGCTGTTGAATGGAGTGTTCTGTAGATGTCTGTGAGTTCTGGCTGGTGTGCGGTATTGTTGAAGTTCTCTATTTCCTTAGTAACCTTCTGTATGATTGTTCCATTCATCATTGAAAGCGGGGTGTTGAGTCTGTATTTCATCATAATGTGTCTTCGTGGGAATCTCTTTGCACTTATCATTCTTGAAGGTAATTGAGGTTTTTTTGTATATTAATGTTTTTTTTAATCAAATTTGGGAAGTTTTTGTCATTATTCCTTCAAGTGTTCTTTCTGTCCCTCCCTCTCTGTCTTTTCCTTCTGGAACTCACATCAGCATCTGTTGGGATGCTTGGTGATTTCCCACAGGTCTCTAAGGCTATGTTTATTTTTCTTCAGTCTTTTTCCATTCCATTCTTCAGGCTGGATAACCTCAGTTGACATATCTTCAAGTTTGGTGATTTTTTTCCTTCTGCTTGATGAAATCTACTGTCGAAATCCTCTAGTGAATTTCTCATTTCAGTTGTACTTTTCAACTATATTATTTCTAGTTGATTCTTTTTGTTTGTTTCTGTCCCTTTATCAATAGTCTCGACTTAGTGAGTCTTTGTTCTCATACTTTCCTTTATTTTTTAGACATTGTTTATTTTAGTTCTTTTTAATATTTTATTTTATTTTTTGAGGCAGGAAGTAATTAGGTTTATTTATTTTTTTACTTAAGGGAGATACTGGGGACTGAACTCAGGACCCCGTGCATGCTAAGCATGCACTCTACCACAGGGCTATTTCCCACCACCTGAACATATTTTAAGTAGTTGACTTAAAGACTTTGTCTGTAGGAGCAGACTCACAGACATAGAGAACAAACTAGTGGTGATCAGGGGTAGGGGTGGGGCAATACAGGAATGAGGGAATGGGAGGTACAAACCACTGTGTGTAAGACAGGCTCAGGGATGTATGCACAACACAGGGAATACAGACAATATTTTGCAATAACTGTAAATGGAAAGTAACTTTAAAAGTTGTATGAATTTTTTAACTTAAAAAAATAATAAAGACTTTGTGTCTAATCTCTGGGTTTCCTCATGGACAGTTTTTATTGATTGATTTTTTTTTTCTTGTGTGTGGGCCAAACTTCCCTGTTTCTTTGCCAATCTCATAATTTTTTCTTGAAACTAGACATAAATAATATAGTGAGGCAACTCTGGAAATGAAATTCTCCCCTCTTTCTGAAGTTTGTGTTTGTTTCTGGCTGTTTGTTGTTGTTTGTTTCTTTAGTGCCTTCTGAACTAATTCTGTGAAGTCTGTATTCTCTGGGTGGCCACTGACATCTGTGCTTGGAGAGCATACCGGTCAGCTAATGATTAGACAGAGATTTCCTTTAACATCTGGAATCAGTAATTCTCCCAGTCTTTGCTGACAGGGTCTGTGTGTGTGTCGGGTCATGCCTTCAGCACTCAGCCAGGCACTTTGTGCCTCTTCCCTTTCACATCTTGCTTCTGCAGGATCTCAAGTTTAACCAAGGTGACAGCTTAGGGTCTTCTCTGGTCTTTCTGAGAAGACACACAACCCTGGGCATGCATTTGGCCCTAAATATGCATGTGACCTTCTAGATTCCCATGAACACGTTTCAGCCTTTCAAAGCTCTCTCTGGACCTCTCATGCCCCAGCTTTTCTTACTAATCATTTTGGTCAGGATTTTGTTTGCCCCAACTGTTATTTTCTGCTTCAAGCAGCCACATTGTTCAGTTGCCTCTACTTGTTTCCAACAAATGTCCATGGGGAAAAGGCTGTTTGTACAGACTGAGCTCTAAGTCAGGTCAAATAAAGGTAATCTTGCAAATGGAAATACCTAGTGCGGGGAAATACCACACAGGTCAAATGATGGTGACTCTCTGGGAACGGGTTTTAAAGGAGCTCCCCTAGCCTCACTTTGCCTGCAGAGGCTGCCAGATTGCGGGTTTTCACCGTGGTTTCTTTCTGGCTGTTCATTTTCAAGGATTCCGTGGTGCTATAGAGGAAAGGGTGAAAACAGAGCCAGCGAGAACACCACCAAGCTCACTGTCCTCACTGAGATTTAGCTCTGTTGCGGGATTGCTGCAAGCTTTCGTTAGTTTCTAGAGTTCAGAAAAAGTTGAGTCTGATGATTTTTGTTGCTGTTCTTAATGCAAATGGAGGAGAGGATTTTTGGAAGTCTTTACTCCACCATTTCTGTTTGTGTCCTCATCTTCTTTGATTCTGATTGAAATAACACAAAATCTTATACACAAGATTTTGTGTTATTTCATGTATAAAAAATGTATAAGAAAAGTTTCTTCTAAATCTTTCTTGGTTCCTCTTTTCAGGTAAGCCAAAAAGTCTCCTTCTTTTAAATCTTTTATCCATATTTGAGAGGTGTTCCCCTTCCTTCTTTCATTCTTATATTTTCTCCTAAGTCGTCTAGAGCCAAGGACGTAGTAACGCCACATCGCACACGTTTGCTCCCTCCTCTTGTTTTTCCCCACAGCACTCATTTACCTCTGGCTCTGGTTTGGCAGCCGTCTCTCCTAAGTTCCTGCCCTTCAAGGTTCCTGCCTGTTTGTTGTTGTTCTTGTTGTTTTTCATTTTTTTTGGCTGGAATTCACCATGCCAAGGCAGGAACTACTTCCAGATTGTGTCTCTAAAATCCTGCTGGTCTCCAGCTGCTCCTGCAGTTCATAACTTTATTTCACTCTCCCTCTTCCTAATTCATCTCGGCTCTTTCTCAAGGGCAAAGGCTTTCAAACTGGAGTCTGCTGAGCTTGGGGTGTAGACTATGTGGGGGTAGAGGAGGGTAGGAAAGGCCAGGGGGGAGAAGCTTCAAGACCCCATCACTCTGATCAGATCTGCTCACCTTTTATCTGTTCCATTTGCTTAAAACTCCCTGTAAAACTTCTTTTTAACAAGGTGCTCCCTGGCAAAAGGAAAAAAAGTTTGAAAGTTATTTCTCTAAGGAAAACATCTCATTGTGGCCACAGATGAAACTGATAGGATTCAGAGCCTAATAACATTAAAGAGGACCCACCATTAAACAATTCCTATTTCATAGGACAGACTTAAAGCGGCTACATTCTCTAGAACTCCAGGCATTAAAGTTCAGCCTTTTATTTTCTAGCTGAAAACCAAAGCCTAGAGAAGGTAAGTGGCTTTTCCAGCATCAAATCATGATGTTGCTGGAGCCAGAAGCCAAATCCCAGGGCATTGGCAAGGGTGGGTCTCTCTCAGGGTCCTGAGTGCCCAGCACACTTCTTAGCCTCCTTCGTTCTTAGTGCGTGAATGCATGATTCTCCCCTCCCGGTGGAAGGCCCTTCCCCCTTTAGCTCAACTTAGGGGCTCTGCTTTCCTTCCCGCCACTTCCCATGCCTCTTTGATTAGCCTCCTGTGGGTCTAGAAGACGGTAGCAAACCCTCTTATATGTTCTTGCTTTAATCAGCGATGCCCACCCCGACTGTCTCCACATCTCTTAGTTCAAATCCCTAAATACCTGTTTGGCTCAGGTTGGTCTATGGATTAGCACCCTCTAAGCTCCCTAGTCAGTTATCTGGTCCAGGAAATTGCAGCCATGGGGTTGAGTACCTAGTACTATCATGGCCTTCTCGATCTGCCCCTTCACTGAGTGGTGAGGAAATTCAAAGAGTGACAAGTATTCCAAAGAGTGGTGACAAAGCATCCCTACTGGAGCAGTCATCTTTAATGTGGGCTTAGAGACCAAGAAATGTTATCCAAGTTCTGTAAGTCTGTTGATGAATATTGTACTGTATTAGGGTTCCCAAGAGAAACATAACCAATGGGAAGTGTATATAGAAAAATATTAGTTACAAGGAATCGGATCACATGGTAATGGAAACTGGCAAGTCAGAATCTGCAGGGCTGGCTGGCAGGCTTAAGACCCAGGAGAACTGATAAAGTTTGAGTCCAGGGGAGACCGAGGAGAGTGGATGGTGTAGATGAAACCCAGAGGCAGTCGCTGTAGAATCCCCCCTTCCCGGGAGAAGTCTGGTCTTTTTGTTCTATTTAGGTCTTCAACAGATTGGATAAGATCCATTCACATTCCAGATCGCCATCTGCTTACTCCAAGTTCACTGATTTAAATAACATCACCCCAAACAACCTTTTAAGCTGACACATAAAATAAACATCACATTTACTTTCTAGCTCATCCCAAGCCACTCAGATACCACAGAATGAAAGTGACTTGACAGCCTTCCTCGGTAACTCATTTCCATTCCCTTTTTATTTAACCCAAACCACCCTTGCTTTTCTTTACCTAAATCTCACGGAACTTCACGTGCACGGGAGGGTCATGGAGTGCAAAGGGACCAACACGAAGAACAGAAAGGGGACTTCAAGTGCTGCCCAAGGCCGAGTAAAGCGGCTGTGTCTTCTACAGAATTCCTTGACCCACGTAACCAGTGTCATATTTTGACTAGTGGGTGAGTGATTGTTTTGGACGGATTCAGTCCATTCTGTAGGGTTGGAAATTCCTGATTCCTGATTAACTCTCGCATGAAGAAATTCAGTGATAAACAGACCACCAGCTAACGTGACCAGGCAGTGAGATTCCTCACTGAAGACGCCGCATTCTGCTGTCTTCCCTCTTCCCCTTGGAAAGTCAGAACAGCCTGTTCATTATCAGTGCCGTATCAGCTGTAAAAATTAAATAATGCCACGAGACCTAATTCATAGGAATGTGATAGAGACAAACTGATTCATGATGAGCACATCTTTTAAATCACGTGGGTCCATTATGTAAGTGCTAAGTGTTCCTGTCACCCCTATGAAAAGATATGAGTTACATTGTTGGAGGTCTTCCTTGCCCAGAGGAAGAAAAACGAATCTCTGAGAATGTCCCTTTGTAGATACCTCAGCCATAAAGGCAAGAGTTCTAACATTAGGTTGTAAATGTCACGTACTTTAAGCCTGGAAAGGACACACCCATTTCTGGTAGCATAACCAGAGATCTCAAACCAGTGACGCTTGGGGATACTGCCCCTTCCATCCTGCAGGTAACCCAAGGATCATTTCTCATTCGCCATGCCACCGTTCTTTAAAAACAACACAACTTTCGAGATCCCACCCACATCTTAGGACTTCTTGGCAGAGCTGTGTTTTATTCTATTCCATGGTGCGAAGGGACATCAGTATATTTTAAGTTATACTAGAACGAATACAGTGCGGAATTCACTTTTGATGTTACGTATTATCCAACGGCTAATACGCTACTGAAATAGGGCCACGACTCTCAAGTTGTGTTAGGCAACATTTAGGGGGAAAATGAAAAAGTCAAGTCTGCTGAGACAGGCCATTCTGTGTGTGCAGTGGAGCAGCGTGGCTTCAAGTTAAGCAGGTGACGTGATGAAATTACAGAGAGAGCGATGCCTGCAGCCGCATAGACCAGGAGAGGCAGAAAAAGCTGACTGTGTGTACAACATCGTTTTCTACTTTTGCTTTTGACAATCCCTTTGAATTAGAACCTAACTTTAGTGTTTTCTGACATTGCCTCCAAAATTGCTTTTATGTCATGTTCATGTATCCTGAGTTGAGGAAGCATCTTAGGAAGTCAGTTACACTCAGGTTTAAAAAAACCTGATGGCACCTGCTGACAATCTGTTCCTTTTGCAAGAATGCATATTTTCTCTCAAACGTCCATTGGGGGAGTGAAAAGCACCTTGGAAGTTTTGACTCCCTCAAGTTCTAGTTCACCGAAGTACTGTTCCCTTCACAAGAGGCCTCCGTGCTCATCCTTTGCCCTGTACAGACCATACATTCTAAATAGACTTCATCTTTTGCTTCTGGTAAACATGTGGTTGCATTTAACAACAACAACAGAAAATGTAAACCCGCAGTTTCAATAAAATGAGCCTTCTAATAAATACTTTTAATAAGCTATCACAAAGGAAAAAATGGCATATTCAGAGGAGAAAAAACTATTTGAAGAAAAACATACTAATTATGCACATTCAAATTTTACTCTGAAAATACAGTTAAAGAACCAGCACATGCATTTGATTATCTCATGTTCCTATACTTCAGGCTGTCCTTTGCATTCTTTTCCTGCACAGGTATTTTTCACAATCATGGTTCTGATTTACAATCTCACCACTTCTGCATTAGCAGTGACACAGGGGCAGCCAGTATAAGGCCAACAGGAAATGAGCTGCGTTCTGACTTTATCCCAACAGGGAAGACAATGTGTTTATAATTCCCCAGTAGGAAATCACATCTATTTCTCTCCACAGCTTGACAAGATGATCGTATGTCCTTTCCCTCTCTACTAACTTAATTTCACAATAGAGCTAAGTCAACAGGAATAGACTGCTAATGTCAATCCGAACAGACGCCAGCCTCACCTCTCCTGTCAGTTGCGTGGAACTCAAGTTCATTACTGAAAGTATTTATATTTCCCTTTCCTCATTGTCAGAGAGGGAAAAAATGCCAGGCTGCAACTTTTACCATATCGTTTTTTTCAACAATTATCTTCTTATCATCTTCCCCTAACTGTCCTCATCCAACTGACCTCCACCGCCATTTTTAACTGGAAGGTTCCATATGAAGTAGAGTGACATGCTGTTTATATTTACCCAAAAAGGCAAGTATAATAAATCTATTTGTGCAAAAATGATTCCTTAAATCAAATTTCCAGACTCAGAAACCTCCTATTTAATTTGCAGAACTAGCCTCTGATGAATTTTCCTCAGTGACATTCTGTTGCTTTCCAAGTTGAAAAACATCTGGATGATGAATGTTTCAGTGCTGTTTTGTCCTTAGCAACATAAAATGGACTTTACAGCGGAAGGAGGCAGATGTACTGACAGCGCTCTCTCTCTGTGAGGTGCATGGCCAAGGGCCTCCATATGCACTGTCCTTAAGATGCTCCTTCTCGGAGGCTTTTACTGAAGCAGTGACCCTCCTGAGAGAGTTACTGGAGAAAGAGAGAAACCATACATTGGTGCCTAAGGCTGGACTGCGCTCCTGTTGGGACATCTATGCATTCTTTAGCTGAAAACTTTCTTCATCCTGGGTAGGTGGTCATATGGTTTTGTGTATGGGGCTGAAATTTAAAAATGAAGAGGAGAGAGGTTACACTGAGTACTTGCACTGCACGTCGGACGTTTATTCCCGTGGCCACAGGAAGAAGAGATTGACAGACCCGTGCTCCCGGACCCCACAGGGAGTGGGCGAAGGGTGAAGGGAGAGAAAGGGGGTTGGTTATGTATATTCATGCAAATGCGTCTGTCTGTCTATCTATTATCTATGTATCTACCTATTATCTTTTAAAGAGAGTATGGACCCATAAAATTTATTTATTACAGGTATGTCTTTGGGGAATACATTACCTAGAAAAAAGTTTCCCCACTCAGGGCTTGCACTTCTTAAAAATATAGCTATGTGATTAGTTAGATAATGACTTTGTTGCTTCAAGGATAGGGAAACGCAATTTTGCTCCGATGTTGAAAAAACTTTTGGAAGAAAAGATAAAGATTCGATTGTTCTCTATGTCCAAATTACTGCCCTGCTTTTTACTGTATGTCTGCATAAGACCCTCGCTACCTCCTCCAACTTTGCACCCTTTCAGGAAGTCTCGTGAAAGGGAGGAGGAACTGCCTGTCCACCGTGGGCGCTGCGCGCAGTAGCTGCAGCTAGGGCTTAAATTCAGCGCTATGGCGAGGTCGAGAATCTCACGTGAGGCTCTTCCTGAGGGTAGCTCCCTGAAAGTGACCACACAGGTAACACGATGCTTTAGAAGAATCATTAGAATCATGTCTTCCTATTTGGTCCCATAAATTTAGGGGCAGATGGAGCCTACCAACTACAAATAATGCGGAGTTTAATGTAGTATGTTAAATTGCATCCATTTCTTAAATAACACTACATCACAGATGTCGCATGTAAATCGCTTTTCCTCTTGATTTCTGAATTCGATATAGTAAAACCTACTGTATGGTTTATTAATTACAAGGCACCTCTTGTGCACGCAAGTCTCCTAAAAGCCTCTCACAACAGGTAGAAGGAAGAGAAAATGCAATCAAGTCCTCCAGTTGTTATTAGATTGTCCAGTCTGAGAAAGACGTCGCAGTGAAACCCGCACCGGCGCAGAGAAGCAGCTGAGAAAAAGAGCTGCTGTAACACTGTGACCCAGATCAGCTGACGAGCAACTCCTGGAGGTTCTGTGACAGGGAATGCAGAGAGTATTGGCTTTGTTCTTCTGGGGACAGTATTAGGGCTCCTGCTGTTCAGATCTGGTCTACATCCATTGGTTAGAAAAATTAAATAATAGGTTCATTTGCTCTGGCACATAATATGTTGTGGCAAAACTACTGTGGCTAGAAACAAATTAATTTGGGTTTTAAAAGTAAGCTTTCTCTGTTGTCATGTTTTTATCGAGAAAAAGAATCACCAAAGTGATAAGCAGTAAACACAAGTGTAAAAATAATACACGGAAGTCAAACGAGCCAAGTTAGTCTGTGAATGTACAAGGAGTTTAGGAACAAGACAGTTCTCAGAAAATTAAGATTTATCAATCCAGGAATATAGAATAAAAATCTATATCTTCTAATATAGAGTAGTGCCCAAGCTAAGATTTTGGGGTTTTTTTTGTCTTAATATATGTATGTTTACTAGAGTGAAATTTTTTCCCAGAGAAATATTGGTTTAAAAAATGCTTTCAGTCAACGAAATGATCAGACAGCTCCTGAGAGAGTTGCGTTGTGCAATGAGGGTTAATTTGGTGATCTCCCTCTTGAGAGTTTACTTCTAAAAGGAGTCCCACGGAGGAGGAGGGGATAGCTCAGTGGTAGAGTGCATGCTTAGCATGCACAAGGTCCTGGGTTCAATCCCCAGTACCTCTATTAAATAAAGAAATAAACCTAGTTACCTCCCACCTAAATAAATAAATAAACAAATAAAAATTTAAAAAACCCCAAAACTATTAAAAATAAATAAAAACAAGTAAAATAAGATAAAAATTAATCCCATAGAAACATTTAATAACTAACCTACTATAATTTGCCATCAACAATTCCTATACTAGCTAGTTTACATTATAGTAGATATAAGTGCAACCTCCTCAATTCTTACCACAAAACACACAGATGGTGTGATTGACCACCTAAATAAATACTTAACAAGCAGGGTTGGGGCTGAGGGCTGGAGGACTGATTCATAGTGTTTAGCTCTATTCTTTGTGTAGACATACCCACCAGGGCTGATTTCAAGCTGCCAACCTGACCTCACAGATTGTGGCGCTGGGGAGGGGCGGACAGTGGCCACCACCATATGGTGTTTCTACCGTCTGGATACAAGTAAAAGTCAACAACCTCAAGAGGACAGAACAGAGCGTAATGAAATAATTAGAAAGCATTGAGTTTTAAGTGTTTATACCTTTCTACAGAATATAACAATGTCATATGACATAATAACACATTGTGTGATTTTTAATAACGGCTGTGTGTAACAATCGGTTTGGATATTTCCTGAAAATTTAAAGGACCCTCGGTTAATGTGTGTTGTTGTGTCTAGATTAGTGCTTTCCAGACACACCATTTCACTCAGCAGTCCCTTCTTAGTTTCTCAACCCAAATTGTTCTCCAAAAACCTTCACTTGCCAGAGGCTGTTTGTGTTGATGGCATCTCTAATTTATCAAACTACTGAGGTCTTTTAAAACATGTTCTCTTCTTTTCCACATACAGTGACTTACGCGCTTCTGCCAACTTCTAGTAGATTTACATCTCAGACCCAGACCTGCGGCTCCCTCCCCATTCCAGCTGCCACTGACGTAGCTTATGCTCTCTCTCCCATCCTGGCAAAAATGTTTCCTAACTGCTCTCATGATCTTGCTTCTCCAGTTCATCCTAGACAGTCTCACAAGACTGACCGAATCTGGAAGGAAAGGACCATACGGAAGTTGCTGCGTTGCCAGCATTTAGGATGCACGCGGTGCACCGTAGGAGCCCAACCATGTTGAATATGTGAGTGAATAAACATGCGTTAGAGTCAGCTCTCTAAACCAGTCCCTGTGCCTAAGGCTTATTTTAAAATACTCTTTCAGTGCCCCCCTCTATTGCCTACAAAGAAAGGTCCTTCTTTCTCTGCAACCAAGAGCCTCCATGCCTTGGCTCCCCCTCTGCATCACCTCTGACCATCTGGGCTCCATGCAGGGGTCCTGCCGTACAGAAGTGCATGCCCTTCTTGAGTGTCTCCCATGTCATTGTGCCTTTATTTCTTGGTCCTGCCATTACCATGACTCTAGTCATCTTCCTCCTTAACTTTCCCCACCTCATCCTCCAAGAGTGACAAATCACTAAATAAAGGCAGTGGTTATCATGGGCAGCACTTAACCTGGTTGCATGTCACCGTATTCACATCTGAGGTTTGCTGAAGTCCTGTTTTCTGTTTCTGTAGGTGATCAACTGTGCCTTTGGGGAGGGAGGTGGAAACCCAGTGTTTCACAAACAATGCATTTCGTCTTCCTAAAAAGAAACTAGATAAAAAAAATATGATATCCAAAGAGATGATTTATCATCTCAGAATATCCCCCTTTGAAGTAGCTTTTGTCTTAAGATGAATATAAAATACTCCGTATGATGTGTTTTATGTATATTTCATGGTTCCATCACTGTATTTCTTTCTCGAGTAGCTTTATGGTAGATACCATTAAAAAAAGGTATCACCAAAACATAAAGTTAATATTCATAGGTAAGCCTTTTAATATAAGAAGTTAAGACAAATTCAGGAGGCCTTTCGGCCTGACTTTTTAGAATCAGGAGCCTAGATAATAAAGGAGTAGAAAAAATATCAATAATATTTTGAACAAATGCCATACTAGCAAATACCAAATCTCCTTACTCGTGTGCTTAACTTATATCCTTCAGAGTTATTTAAGACAAATTGAATTAATAATTTTGCTTCCATTTATAATTATTTAGTAGGTTTTGGGAGATAGATTTTATCCCCAGTATTTTTTTTTCTATGTCTTCTTTTCTAAAAACCAGAATTTTAATAATTTTAGAAGTAAGTATAAATCTGAACCTTGAAAGGGTCACTGGTAGTTCAGGATTTGGAAGATAAAATGTTTAAATGAGCCTTGAGCTCAGTGTAACACGTGTGCGGCTTCAGTCTTTTTTGCAATAATACCTCTGAGCCAATAAAGCCAGCTGTGTAAATGAAAAATCCAAATTAGATGTGTTTAGAGCAGCTGCCAGTAGCAAAGAATTCATCTGCAAATCTATTCTATCCCTTCTGTTACCTGATAGGAGCAAACAAACTGTCAATGAAACTTCGTAAGTATCTGACGTCAGGACGTCTCTGATTTATGACAAGAACTAGTATAATCCAAAGGTTATTACTTAGCAGAGCTAAAAGGCACCAGAAAACAAGATAATAGATAGATGGATGGATGACAGATGGGGATGAACAATGGGTCATTGTGTAATAGTATGAATATAAAATACTATCCTTAGTAATACAGTAAATTACCGAGAGTTTAAAAAGTGAAAGATCTGTTTATTGTTCATCTGCACCCATATGTGTATGTAAGTATTTTGACAGTTCATTTAAAATTGGCCTGAGAAGCACTGTGATTGTTTACTGGCTAAACTGCAAATTTTATCTATCAATTCTAGCTAAATAATCTGGCTACTGCAAGGAAAGGCGGTTAATTTACGATTAGTACCACAGCTCCAGAATGACGTTATTTCCCCAGGAAGCAGGATTGTTGAGAGATCTGTCTATACGCTTATCTGTGGGAGGGTCTGGGTGCAGGGTCACTCCCTAAAAGTAGAGGCCCTGTCTCTCCCCGCTCCGACATCACCCCCTATTGTACCATTTCCACAGAACAACAAATTGCTCCAGGGCCTGCTCTACCTTGTGACAAATCCCAGCCCATGATGGGGAGACTGGTCACCCTGTCACTTGATATCCCATTGTTAAGTGTTCAGTCTGTACTCAGGCCCAGTAGCATATGGGGTTGCTATTCAAACAGTCCCTGCTGTAGCAGGCAGGGCCTCGCTCCAGAACTCCGGGGCTCTGGGCTGCAGCTCTTCGACTGGGGGCTGCTGCATGAAGGCTCCCCTAGCACTCCTGGGTCTGCTGGGCTGTACGGCCTGAGTGTCAGACAAACCTACAGCAGAGGTCCCTTGCCTTGGGCCGCGCTCAAAATAGGCAGACTTCAGGTCATCTGATGATGGGTTGGAGCAGCAGTCCCCAGTAAGGGGTATGATGCCTACGAATCCAAGTGACGGGGGTGCAGGATGCACCATCTTGTCCTCCATCGTGGGGGGGTGATCTGTTTGCCCAGACCATCACACCCATTCAGCCTTTACAATGCTGCCGGCTCTCCTTACTTGTAATGTTTACCTCCTCCTCTTTGGTACCCTGTTCCCTCCTAGGGCACCCAGCGTACTTGTCCCTTCCTGTTTACCATGTTCCTTCAGCACAAGGCCATCATTTTAGAGGACTGACATGTTCTGCAGAAAGTCCGCGCTTCTCCAGTAGTCGAACGCTGCGAAAGCCTTATGTAGGCCAGACGGGG
Organism: Camelus bactrianus; assembly: GCF_048773025.1. Classification (NCBI taxonomy): domain Eukaryota; kingdom Metazoa; phylum Chordata; class Mammalia; order Artiodactyla; family Camelidae; genus Camelus; species Camelus bactrianus. The sequence continues at coordinate 5,487,114 of NC_133567.1, read as the reverse complement.
AACAGTTTGTGACACCTGCTGCACGTAGCTGTGCATCTTTCTTTTTTTCTCCTGGCATTATTCATAAGCATTTTCTCATGTCATTCAATATTCTTTTAAAAATAATTTTAAATGGCTGCATAATATTCCATCATCTTGCTCTAACGATACTCATCAAACTGTTCTCTAATTACTGGGCATTTAGATTTTTTAAAGGTTTGTTATTAGAAGTAAAGTTGTGATAAACTTTTTGCATATAACTCTGTTTTCATCTCTATTTCTTTAGAAGAAATTTCGAGACGTGAAATTACTGAACTAGAGGGCAAAGGTGTGTAAGGCCCTGCATTCATGCTGACAAACAGTCCTCCGGAAACGGTGTGCTGATTACTATCCCGTCAGCTGTGTTTTAAAGGGCTCGTTCCCCCAGTTCTGACCAGCAACGATATTGGCATCTTTCCTAACCTTTGCAAATTTGAATGTTCAAATTTCTTATATTTATTGCTCTAATATCTATTTTATGGTGATATAAAGTTGAATATTTTCATGTGCTTATTTTTCCCCTAGCCCTCCCTGATAAGGAGATAGTATCACCCCCTTCCATGTACGTCCATGTTCTTGTCGGTATTAAATCCTTCTCATCTTTAACTTGGGTGTCATTCCTCCTGTAATTGAGACTCTCACCTGTTACAATACTTCAGCAGAAATGAGAATGATTCCCTTTGATTCAACAACAGATTCAGGAATCTCATTCAGTACCTACTGTGTAGCTGTTTCCTCATCCTAACCCCGTAGGATGAGTTCCCTCCCCTCCCTCGCTCCTCACTCTGATACCCCCAGCCTGGTGGGCGCTGTCTGGTTCGAGGTCCTGGGGGATTCACAGTTGATCATTCTGGGGATGTGAGGGCTACAGACAGTAAAGAGATCACCCCCATGCTTTTCATTTGGATATCTAGAACTTAAATGTAGGTGCTTAACTAACCAAATTTTAGTTATTCCTTTATTCTTCTCTAAACTCCAAGTTTTTACTGTTTCTCTTTGATTACAGAGATGATATTGAATGAGTGCAGGCAACAATATGGATGAATCTCAACACAGTAGAGTGAAAGAAGTTAGTCACAAAAATGTACACGTCACATTTGTAGGAAGTCCTGTTGACATGAAGTTCAACAACAGGCAGATGAATGTATAGCAGTAGATGTAGAATTGGCAGTTGCCTTCACTCGGGGAGGTGCTGGTGGGAAGGGGCGTGGGAGAGCCTTCTGGGATGTCCTGCCCTTTGATCTGGAAAAGGGGGTCACTCATGCTGTAGACACACATTGAATCATCAAGATCTGCGCACTTTATTGTGCATATGATATTTCTCAATAAAAATTCAAATAAAAGGGAGTAGTGTGCTCTAATATGAGACTTCTGTTAAGTGAGTTCTGAGGAATTTTATGGGTTTTTTTCCCCTTTTTCTACCTGAATGTCTCCATAACTGATCATCTTAAAGCCTTGCTTTTGTCTTTCATTCTGCAATTATTAACTCCTTCTAGCTGAAGTTCAAGAAAATCATTTCCAACTAGAATCTTTAGGAAGCACAAGGGTAGAAGCTTATGTAGTAAAATTTTGTAGATTTTTTTTCTCCCAATAAAGTCAAATATTTTATGGCAGATCTCCTTTGTATCTGCCCATTTCTTAGATTAATTTAGCATCATAATTCCTAATATTGAAATGCCACAAAAATGCACTTTAGTATTAATTGTGCTAAGTGATAATACAATTAACCAGATTTATAACCTCACCAAATAATTTATGAAGTAAGCTGTCTCGAGAGGATAAGAAAGCAAGACAGAATCTTCATATCATTCTAGTTGTAACTTCCTCATTCATGGCTTTTGAAGAACGCTCTATTTTTTTTAAATATGTTTTTCATCTATTACATCTGTAGTTTTCTTCCACTCTCAAAAAATAAATGGTAATCATCTTTTGTTTACATCTTACTTCTTTTGCCAACCAAGAAAATGTTACATATTCATTCTTTTGTCAGAAATGAAATTCTAGCCTGTGTCAATAGAGCTGGCACACCAGAAAAGCTACTCACTTAAAGTATAAGAAATATTTTAAAGGAACCATTTGGAAATGCTTACCTATATAAGTCACATGAAGCTCCAAAGACCTTATGTCAGATTAGAGTTCCCTGTCTTGGAGGGAACTCACACATCAAAATAGCTGATTGATTCTTTCTATGACTCTGTGGACTGTTACTACATGTTCTTCTTGAATTGTTCCTATGAATAAATCCCAACAGCCATTTGGGAAAACTTGATTTTTTTTTTCTTCCAGGAAATATTTGAAAACAGTCCATTTAAAAATGCTTGAACAACAAGGTCCTGCTGTGTAGCACAGGGAACTAAACTCGATAGCTTGTAATAAAGTAAAATAAAAAAGAGTACACACACACACACACACACACACACACAACTGAGTCATTAGGCTGTTCACCAGAAGCTAAGACAACATGTAAATCAACTATACTTCAAAAAAGAAAACCTCAAAAAAAATCTGCATTCATGTCTACCAGGTATCAAGTAAGCAATGGAAAATCGTTCCAAGAATACTTCACTTCTTTGCATGTCTAAGAACACGCCATCTTCTCTATAGCCCTCATTAAATCCCCAATTCATCTGTAAATGTAATAGAATTCTAAGCGGAATCCCTTAGGAGATTTTGGGATAATGGAACAGAATTCTGAAATTCAAGTAAAATAAAACATGCTCAAGAAGTAAAGAAGGCTTAGAAAAGAAAAGTGTAAGACAGGAACTTGTCTGTCAGATGCTGAGATGTGAACTTATAAGCACCAGCCACAGTTTGTTGGACACTCACTATGGTCAGCTGACCGCTGAGCTGCGGTGGCAGTGGCCACTGTGAGTCCCAACAGAGTGACACATCTTGGGTGGACCAGCCAGGCCCCTGGCAGCAGGCCAGTGTACCTGCCACAGAGGAGCGCCAGTGTGTCTCCAGTGGAACACACACGGGTATTCTGTATTTGGAGTTATTTTCATGCCCATTTCTGCCAATACCACTATCACTGATTTGTTGGAGACTTTACTTCCTATCTTGGTCTCCCAGACGTTATTTTTGACGGAGGAACTTACTCAACTTCAGTAGATGTAAGATGACTGTTGATGTTCACTTGATCTACCCGTCTTACCACAGACACCATGACCCAGAAGCATATTATTGGTTGGGTGACCGTATGCCCCAGTTTGCCTACAATGACCGTGGTTTATGCCTTTCGTTCCAGAACAATTCTTCAAAGTGCTTCATTTTGAGAACAAAATGCCCTGTTTTGAATGATAAATTATGTGATCATTCTACTTATTGACAGGAGAAAACCATCCTCCCAAGTGTGTGGTGCTGTCCTAAAGGGGATCGGTGTCAGGTCTGAACCCGAGTCCGCACGTGGTGCTGTTCTCCCTGTAAATAGAACTCGATGGGCCAGGAACCAGTGGGTGTAAGATGGAGCGGCATCGCTCACTTTTAGACTCAGTGACCCTCCCGAATAATATTTCTGCTTCCCATGCTCAAGACTTGGACCCTGCTGGTTAGAGATCTCATTTGTTCAAGGGAAATGGCTGTTACCCATTGCTGTGAAAATAGACTTAGTGGCTTAAAATAGTAGTCATCACTTATTATCTGTCATGGCTTCTTTGGGTGAAATAATTGGGGGTATTTGACTGAAGGAGTTTGACTTGTGATTGCAGTCAGATGGTGGCTGGCGCTGGGCTCATCTCCAAAACTTCTTCATTCACAAGTCTGGTACCTGCACTGGCATCTCACCATATATCACATCTTCATGTGATCTTTCCCAGAATGGTACCGTCAGCACAGCTCAGAGGTCTCGGAGTACACGGAAGGAGGGAGGGAGGAGAGAGGGAGGTTGAAGGCAGAGGAACACAGACCTCACCTGTCAGTGAGGGAGTGTTAACGGCACATTGGAAGATGAGCATGTGGAATGGAATTCGTGTTGAAGCAGCAATAAAATACAGTCTACTGTGGGACACAGTGCGTGTTCCCCTGAGTTCAAAACTGAGACTCAGGTCTGGATCACAGGCACGTGGCCACTGCGGTCACACAGGATGCCATTTTGCGCCGGGCTCTGCAAATTATGTAGCTGGTTATGCTGAGATTGTGAACTGGACAATCAGGTAAGAAAATAGGGTTACGGTTTACTGGGGTGACTAACTCTGCGAAAAAATCCAGCTGCTAGTAAACTATAGTAGTTAGGAGCTGGCCACTGGCACATAAAAAAACCAAAGGAAGTCTATAAAAGAAGTACTACCAAGGGAACCCAGCCCTCAGAAACAAACATTTTCAACGTCCTATAAAATGCTGGCTGAAGGCAAAAGGCCTGGGTAGGCGAGGAGGCAAGACGTAATTACTAAATAAAGCCTGAGGACCAGTTACAGAAGGAAGAACTCGAGCATGTAATTACATTTTATTCCTTGTTTTCATGCATATCTTTAGTAACTACTGTTCTTCTTTCTTCGCCTTTTAACCATTTGTGTGTGTGTGTGTGTGTGTGTGTGTGTGTGTGTGTTTGTACCATTTAGTCCATAGGCTACAAAATAAAAGATAAGATTATGACAGAACTAAGGAAAGAATGAACATAATTTTGACATTCTGGATCATGATGGCTGCAGTAATTAATGGGAATTTATTTTTTATTTCTTACTTTTTTAATTGAAGTATAGTCAGTTTACAATGCGTCGATTATTTCTGATATATGACATAATGTTTCAGTCATACATATACATACATATATTCCTTTTCATATTCTTTTTCATTATAGGTTACTACAGGATATTGAATATAGTTCCCTGTGCTCTACAGAAGAAACTTGTTGTTTATCTATTTTATATATAGTAGTTAATATTTGCAAATCTTGAACTCCCAATTTATTCTTTCTTGCCCCCTTTTCCCCCAGTAACCATAAGATTATGGTTATTTACTATATCTGTGAATCTGTTTCTGTTTTGTAGATAAGTTCATTGGTGTCTTCTTTCTTTTTTTTAGATTCCACATATGAGTGATATCATATGGTATTTTTCCTTCTCCTTCTGGCTTACTTCACTTAGAATGATATTCTCCAGGGTCATCAATGTTGCTGCAAATGGCATTATTTTTTATCATTTTTTTATGGCTGAGTAGTATTCCATTGTATAAATATACCATAGCTTCTTTATCCAGTCATCTTTTGTTGGACATTTAGGGTGTTTCTATGTCTTGGCTATTGTAAACAGTGCTGCTATGAACACTGGGGTGCATGTATCTTTTCAAATTAGAGTTCCCTCTGGATATACACCCAGTTCCCTCTGGATCATATGATAAACCCACTTTTAGTTTTTTGAGGAATCTCCATACTGTTTTCCATAATGGCTGCATCAAACTGCATTCCCATCAACAGTGTAGGAGGGTTCCCTTTTCTCCACACCCTCTCCAGCATTTATCGTTTGTGGACTTTTTAATGATGGTCATTTTGGGACAGTGGTGAGCATATTTTCAGAGGGTTAATTGCATCTTGTGTGTGTGTGTGTCTTAAGAGTGAGCTGCAGTGGAAATTTGTCTTTTATTTTAGGCCACGTAGCACCTGTGAGGAAATATATTTGGCTAATTCCTTATCTTTTGGAGCTTAATTCAGCTTCAACTACAGAAGCTGAAAATGCCAGATATTCATTGTCCTGGCTCTCTTGGGGCTAAGGGGTGTGTGCATGGTAGGCCTTTGCTAGTCATGTGTTGACCTGGTGATGCAAAAGAAAGTCATTCTGGTGATAGATTGCATGGCAATAGCTACATTCACACTTTTCAGTTCTGTGGTATCATTTTCAGTGCTACTTTTCGCCAAGGAGCTCCAGCCCTAATTCACCAGCCGTCTGGATGAGTCTGTGACCTACTCAATATTCTTTTCATAAATTCCTCTTCTGCTAATTTCAGCCAGAGTCAATCAGCTTTTGTTGTTTGCACATAAACCTCTGACTAATACATATGGAAATATGGGTACAAAACATTAAGTGCAATTGGGAATTTATAAAAAGTTACCATTCTTAAGAATGGGGAAGGGAAATAAATACCCCTAGTAAAAAGATTGGCCAGAACACACAAAAAAAACCCCTAAAAGTGATTATTTCTGGTTCGTGGGACCCTACGTGCTGCTTTCTCTTCTTCCTCTTCCTCTTCCTTATCTTTTTTTCTTCTCTTTTTCTCTCTCGCTCCCTTAGGCTCTCCCTTCTCATCTTCCTTTTCTTCTTAAAACATCTTTTCTGACATTCTTTTACAGTATATAAAAATAATTGTTTGCAATGCCTTTGTTAAAACATGAGGCAGACAGAAGGTTTACATGTATAAATTTTAACAAATTTTAGAGGGTAGTAACTCAGAAATTAAGTTCTCCAACTGCCTCGTTTATACAGGACAAGATATCCAGGGCCCAAAAGGTTACTAACTCACAGTCACACAGCAAGTTTGAGGCGGGATTAGTGCTAGAACATAGATCCTCATTCATTCAACAAATCTGTATGAGTCAGGCACTGTTCTAGGCATTGGCGAGAGAGTAATGAGTGAGGTCACTGTTCTCCTGAAGCTTAAATGCTATTGGGAGAAAAAAACAATAACCAGACAAACAAATAAATAATTTTTTTAATATATATGTATTTTATTGAAGTACAGTCAGAGGTTACAATGTGTCCATTCTTGCTGTACAGCACAGTGTCCCAGTCATGCACATACATACATATATTTGTTTTCATATTCTTTTTCATTAAAGGGAGCAGAGGACACAGTCTTTCTGCTTTATTCCCCGTGTCCCCAGAGGCATGGGCTTGTTCCTCTGGACCTATCTGAAAAGTCACCAGATAGAACAACATTAATTAATTGCCAAGACCTTTATCAATAATTTGGGAAGCCACTAGGAAGAAATGGATCTCTCAGGAGGTAGACGGGAAGAGGGAACAGAGCATCACTGAAAGATGAAATAAAGCTAGTGACACTTGGACACGTCCAGTGATTTTTGGAACCAGTAGGCCAGCCAGTTTTAATACCCAATAAAATAAGACATTTTGGGCAACATGGAAGAAAATTAGCTTCCTTTATAACGTGTGTTACATAAGTAATCAAGGTAGACGGGGTTGGCATAAGATTTTTTTACATCCTCCATTTTAAGGAATAAATGATTTTTTTAAAAGACCCTATTATGCCTTATTTCTCAACTTTTCCATAATTGTGACTTCATTAGTTAATCCAGGTATAGAATTTAAACATCTAATTAAGGTAGTAAGAATTAGGCACTTTAATTTAAACCATTCAGATACTCAATTTGGTATTCAAAATAACCCAAACGGCCTGGGATTCCGATGTTTTAATAAGTTCTGAGTTTTTATATCATTAGCCATCTGCTTATGCAGCAGACAAACTGAAAACCCAGGAATACGGGCGTATCAAATATTCATGGAGATCAAATAGAAATACATTCTTCAGGGAAAACCACTTATACTTCTAGATGCGCTGCGACATGCAAATCTGCGTTTTATCGTCAGGAAGAGGACATGGCATGTTTCTTGCTTTATTTTAGACGTAGGCTGGTGGTTTTGACCGATCTGTTCCAAACTCTGCATGACCTCCTTCTGTGGGAACCAGCAGGGGCAAGGGGGCGCTTTCCGTCAGCTGTGGTTTTTATTCATGAGCTCTCGCAGTCTTTCTTCCTCCCTTGCTTTAGATGTTTTCGTGTATGACACGTTCAGAGGTTTGGTCTTGATAAGCCTGTGCAAGTTTGGATGTTTATTTAAACCTCTTGCATCTGCGAAAACCCAGCCAGGATCTTTTGAGAGCAGCCTTTCTTGGAAGCTTGCCGACGCCTCTGACTTTCTTCCCTACTGGCAATCCCAGGTAGACTCTCTAGCTCGTGGCAGTTTATCACTTTGGCTTTGAGCCTTAGCAGCAAAGGAGAGACGCAGGTACTGAGTCCACATGCCCATTTTGAGAGAGAAGGGAAGGACTGTACCTTCAGCATTGGCTCCGTGTGACCTCAGTGGATGTGGAGGGACAAAGGGATGGCCATGACCTCTCAGACTTGAGATACTGAACTGTGATAAAATTTAAGGGACACTATGCTTTTAAGTTGTAAACTTCAGTATTAACCACTTTAATCCTGTAGACTAAAAAGTCCATTCTAGCTCATACACATCACTTTATGTTAATCTACATTTTTGGCATTCATTCATCTAGTTTATGTTAATCCTGTGCTGGGTGCTGGTTGCAGCACTGGGGTTCCATTCACGGATAAACTTCGGTAAATAACTAACTCCAGAAAGGGCTCCCCTGGGAGGATCCCTTTCTTTCCCCTTCCGCTGAATCAGTGCCTTTCCAGCACCCTCCATGGCACCAGAGTAATTATTCAACAAATATTTCTTGATCATTTTGTTCACTAGGAATTGCTACAATATGAACACTGCCAATGATGAAGCCTCGGGGACAGGCAACAATAAACTTATTTCTTAGTCCTTCATCTGCCTGTGAGGTGGGTGTTGGCTGGTGGAGGCTGGCTTTGTTGAGCTTGCTTCTCAGCGGTGAAATGGATCCAGGTCTGCTCCATCTGCTTTCTGTCCTCGCCAGACCCCTGGATCTCCAAGGACTGGCAGAAGCACAGGAGGGGCGGGAGGAGACGTGTGACGCTCTCGCGGGCAGAGCTGACACGTTCTATTGGCCAAACAAGTCACAGGGCCGCCTTCGCCATCCGTGGCGTGGGGATGTGCACATCTTCTTGGGATCTAGTTGGGGAGGGAGGGGATGAGTATCTGCTGAACGGTCATCTGCTCTGTCACCAGCACCTGCCATGTGCCCACCGTTTGCAAGCTGCTAAAGAGGAAATGCCTTCCAGAAGGTCAGAGTCTCTCTTTCCCCTCCACTAAATAGACAAGGACAGCAGGTCAGCTAAAGGCAGTGGAGGTGGAGTTCAGGATTCGAGTGCTGAAGTCAGGCAATCTGTGAATTCTGGTGGTTCCATTGATTAAATCTTGAACACAATCCTTTTTTCTCCTCTCTGAGCCCCAATTTCCGTATCTGTAAATTGAAAGTGACAATAAGTTACCCATCACAGAGGGTTCTTGTGGGGATTAAATAAATAATGCACGTAAAGTTTTAAATTTAGAGTCTGGTGCCATGGAAGGGCTCAGTAAATGGACATTGTCATCATCAACACCAGGCAGCCCAGATGGCCAAGAGGAGCATCCTTGTTCGGGATGTGCTGGGCAGTAGACTAGGACCTGGAGTGAGCTCTGTCCCAGTGTCTCTCCAGTTGGGTTACAGGCATTGGGTGTCCCGTCTGCATCCCCAGTTGGCCTGTGAGCTCCTCCAAGACAATGTTCATGCCTCCTTCCCCTGCTGCTGCCACCCAGCTGGCACTCAAGGCGTACTAATGGTAAACCACCTGCATCCAGTCCCCTCCCCACGGGGCTCTCCACAGCACTGCTGCTTAACGAGGTGCCATGAAGCATCTGTTTGGCTTTTTGTTTGTGTTCATTGTTGTTGCTTTTGTTTCCAGTCTGTTGTGGACCAGTGTTTTATTTGCCCAGGGAGATAGACCTCCTGATCTTATGCCTGAACGTTGCGGGCACCTCAAGTTGCCATAAACGTTTCTAAACATTTCCTGGAACATTTACTCGCTCTTTCCCTCCGCATCTCTTTGTGAACTGGCAGCAGTCATTCTGCAGACCAGCACCAGTTCCCAAAGCCCCTCCCCTTTGAACAGGGCTGCTGTACGTTTTGTGTTTCCCCCTTACCTCCTTGCCAAGGACAGCCTACAGATGAGCAGACGCAGCCTTCTGAGAGCCTTACAGGTACTTAGAGCCAATGGGCTAAACCATCGCTTATCTTGTCAATGGTTTTCTCCCTGATAATTTGTTCCTGCTTTTTCTCCACAGCCCAGTTTTCCTACAAAAGCACCGTGGAAGCTGCTACAGACGCAGGTCCGTGGGCCAACTCGGAACAAATCTCCGGTGTGTGGGCCGGGGGCGTCTGAGAATGCTTCAGACCCGGGTGTCTTTCCAGCAGGGGGCTGTGATCTCCCGGAGAAGAGCTTGGCCTGCGCCAGAAGCATGTGAGTACCTCCTGAGGCTCCTAGGGCTGCCGGGAAAAGTCGCTGAGAACCCAGGCGAGAGCCCCTGGCGGAGCATCACGTGTTTACAGACTGTTTCGCTCCTGCCTGTTTCCGGATGCTCAGGGAGCTCCCCGCACCCCCTGAGTGGATCTTCCCGGCTGTGACTTCAGCCTCAGCTCTTTCTAACTAACCTAGGCCGGAGCGGGGAGCTCCAGGCCCGGAACAGGTGTCGGGACCCAGCGGAGGGTTTCCAAACCCTCCAGCCGCAACCCACCCCGCTCCATCTCCCCTTGCTGCCCGAGGCTGTGACCCTCACAGCTCTGGAGCTGCTCTCATCTACCGGGGAGGGGAGCCACAGCGCGTGGGTCCCCCCAGTCCCCAGGAGCTAGTGGGGGTGTGTAAGAGGGCCACACCCGCTCCCTTTCCTCCACTTCCCCAGGGGGAGGGGAGCCTCTCTCCTTCCCCAGTAGACTCCATATGCCTGTATCCTTAACACCCCAATCTCTCCCTGAACACCCCCATTCTCCACCTATGGGTGTTGGGCGCTCCTTGACCCACCCAGATTCAACAGTACAGGGGGGACTCCCCCACTGCTCCTCTTTCCATCCTGTGACCCCATGTCTGGGGCCTCATCACCCTGGAAGATGGGGATAGTAAGGGTATAAGTGGATGGGAGGTGTGGGGAAGGTTTTGGACCAGAACCAGGGGTGAGTATGAAGGGGGTGACAAGGTCCCCCAACGGGGAAACCAACTTTGTCTGGTGGATGAGAAGGCATGTTTATTTTTCACTGCATAATACATAGCAAGAGAATAAAAAATCTAAATGGGGAAAGAGACCCTGAGACGCTTCCAACTCACTGTGCTTCAAGCATCCATTCTGATCAGAGGTTTCATTTCTGCTGCCACAGACTGGGCTCCAGCTCCCCGCTCCCCAGCTGCCTGTAGGCTACCGGGGACGCTCCAAACATTCCAGCATCATTTAACAAACAAACAAACAAATAAATGGGCTCAACAACTCCTAAAGCATGGAGCTTCTGTTAAAAAAAATATGATGGTTCTTAAGGAATTAGCCTAAATGGCTACAGAGCAAAACTCTAATTCGTTAACCCTTAAGCTGCCTTTCCGGTACCGCCGCCCTCTGCTGATACTCACGCACCCCGCAGGCAGGGGAACTGAGTCCTTCACGTAAGCCTGGTATTTCCCACCCCTGGTATTGCTTGTCGGGCCCCTACCTTCCAAGTCCACATGCACAAGGTCTACCAGTCCTTTATCCCCCTCATTCATGTCCTGCATTAAACCTTCCCTGCTGTGCCAGAGCACGATGACTTACACATAGTAGGACGTCCATTAAATGTCCCGGGATGAAGATATTTAAGCAAAACTTCTTTCCTCTTCAGGATGGGGGCCGTGTCATTTTGTTGCTCAGTTCAGCCAATCAAGACTTAGGTTTCAAGAAAATTTTTATATCATGAGGGTTTTTTTTTGTTAGAGATGCGGCTTTGGACAGTATGGTTCCAATGATTGACTGGATTGAATGAAAGAATGAATGACTTTGACCCTTGTTGAGGGGCCCTGGGAGTTCTGTTTCATTTTTTGTTACCCTTGGAAGGGTTTTCCTGGCGGGGTTTGAGTTCTTCTTTCTTTTTCCCTGTCTCAAATCTAAGAAATTGCAGTCATTTTATCAAAACTCCTGACTCTGAAGGAAATTGCTTCTCTTCATTCGTAGCAAGTTTCCAAATCGTCCTACAAATGAATGGTTGCTGAGTCTATGAAGCAGTTCAGACAGAGAGATCTCCTCCCTAGAATCTTAGATGAGGCGGGAGCTGTCTGTTCCAGGAAGGGAACCAGGGGTGCAGAGGATCCCTCCCCTGTGTTCCCAGATCCCTCCCCTGCATTCCCATTGGGGGCTGGTGGCAGAGGCAGGACTAGAACTCGGGTCTGCAGCTTCCCTCTCGGAGCACTCACCACTAGGCTTCCTTCCCCTTGTGGGAGCCTCTCCTTGGCCTTTCTTGTAAGTTTGAGGTCCTGGGAGGGGCAGCAGGAAGTGGAGGGAAGGCGTAGGTGGACATGGACGTCCTGGTGACACTTTCTATCCTAGATCGCTGTCAAGGTATCAAATTTCACTGCATCTGTTACCAAACTGGTCAGGTCCTAGCCAGAGGAGACCCCCTTGTCCAGGCCAGGGAGGATTCACGGAGCCAATAATGAAACTGATTTGAGGTTGGAACAGCACAGGCTTTAGGCAATGGCCAAAGACTGGAGAAGCGGGAATCTAGCTTGCAAACCAACTTCTCAACCCAATTTGGGTGGAGACACCAAATATAAAGGCAAGTCTAGGTAAAAGGGAGGGAATTGGAAAGAGCAAGAGGAAAGAGTGGGAGTTAGCTGAGAACAGGGTTGTGGTTTGGGCCCAGAAATGATGCAGCTCTTCTTTTCAGTCTTTGTATGGGCTGTTCTGGTTGTTGTCATGGCGATCGTCAACTGTCATGGCGCCAGTGGCTGGCTCGTTCAGCATGTGCTGATGCAGCGCAGTGAGCATAAAATGAGGCTCAGGGTCAACTGGGAGGTGGTAAAATGGTGGCCTCCTAACTCCATCATTCTCTGTTACCTAAATTGAACTCATAATGTAACAGCGAATAAGACAAAGACTCTGCCTCGAGGAATTTACACCGTTTACTCCTTCAAGACATGTCTGTTGTGCTAGGAATACTTACCATATGACCCAGGAATCCCGCTCCTGGGCATATGTCCAGAAGGAACGCTACTTCAAAATGACACCTGCACCCCAATGTTCATAGCAGCACTATTTACGGTAGCCAAGACATGGAAACAGCCTAAATGTCCATCAACAGAAGACTGGATAAAGAAGATGTGGTATATTTACACAATGGAATACTACTCAGCCATAAATACCGACAACATAACTCCATTTACAGCAACATGGATGCTCCTGAGAATGTCATTCTAAGTGAAGTAAGCCAGAAAGAGAAAGAAAAATACCATAAGAGATCGCTCATGTGTGGAATCTAAAAAAAAACCGACCAAACAAAGCATAAATACAAAACAGAAATAGACTCATAGACATAGAACACAAACTTGTGGTTGCCAAGGGGGCACAGGGTGGGACGGGATAGACGGGATTTCAAAATTGTAGAATAGATAAACAAGATTATACTGTATAGCACAGGGAAATATACACCAGATCTTATGGTAGCTCACAGAGAAAAAAATGTGACAATGAATATATATATGTTCATGTGTAACTGAAAATTGTGCTCTACACTGGAATCTGACACAACATTGTAAAATGATTATAAATCAATAAAAAATGTTAAAAAAAAAAAAAAAAAAAGCATGTCTATTGTGACTCTGAGCTGTGTCCCAGGACCTGCGGTTAAACACTGGCAGCACATCGTACAGCCAGGCACCACCGCCCCTCTCCCCGTGGAGCTGACTGCTTTACGCCAGGGCGAAGATGATCCACCCACGAGCAAATAATGGAAGGAGGACAGATCTGCGGAAAGCGCTGCGGCGTCCTGACGGGGGGCGGCAGGGAAGGCGGTGCGGAGCTCGGTCTGAGACGGGGGAGGGAGCAGGCATTTGCCAGTGAGGGTCGGGGTTGGGGGGAACCCACTCTCGTGGGCAGGGATGGAGACAGGCAGCTTTAAAGGAGCCCCTTCCTACTCTGTGAGGCTTTCCCTCCCACACCATCCCGGCCACCCACCTCCAGGCGGACTGAAGGCCACCGTGCCTGAGGGGACCCCTGCGTCAGCTTGGCCTCTACGGAGGGAAACATGGCCTGACCTCCCGCCTCCTGTCCCAGACGGCCCGTCAGAGAGATGCGCTCGTGTCTCGGAGGGAGAAAAGAGAACCATCGCCCTTCAAGTGCTTGGGTTGGGTATCAGCATCCTCCAGGCTTCACTCAGGGAACTCAGGCCCTGAGACAACGCCCTAGATTGAAAATGCAGAATCAGAATCCTCCCAGGTGGGCTGGGCCTCCAGTTGCTCAGCTGGAGGGGCCGGGCCGGGGCGGGGTGGGGCGGGGCGGGGGCGTGGCTGGGGTGGGGCCGGGGCGGGGTGGGGGCGGGGCTGGGGGGGCTGGGAGTTGGGTGTGGCGGGGCTGGGGCGTGGTGTGGCGGGGCTGGGGGCGGGGCTGGGGCAGGGCGGGGCTGGGCTGGGCGGGGTGGGGCGGGGCTGGGGCAGGGCGGGGCGGGGCTGGGAACCACACTCTCAAGTTTCCTGCAAGGATTCAGTGTGATTATGCTTGGAGAGCCCTCGGCTCCTGCTCACACCTGGCTAATACACACATGTATTAGAGGCCGGTTCCCACTTTTATTTGATTTTTTCTCATTAGAGACAGGGTCTGTTTTGGTGACTGTTATTAATAGGGCATGACATACCAACAATTCATGTAATATAGTGTGGCCTGATACACGAAGCCATGAATATACATAATATACCATCACACACTATATCTTATTTCAACGGAGTCGTCATTAAAACAGCCATTTGATATAATTTTCCATCATGTTAGAAAGAAAACTCACATGGTGGTGGAACTCTGCTTTTGTTCCAAAAAAAGAATTTTAAGAGCTGAGCTTGAACTTAGCATAATGATTTTTAAAAAGTGACAAATATAGAAATTAAAGAGTAGCCTTGCCCCTCATTGCTAATGATTATAGTCGGAGTCCCTTCCACACCGGTGGTGGAGCAGGGTCACCAGGCTCTGTTTGGGTTGGGGCAAGACAAATACCATACCTATTGGGTGTGTCCCACCAATGCTCTTAGACTAAATCTCTATGACAGCGAGAGGGACTCAAACCCAGACAAACAATACTTTCCATGTCCCCACACTAAGAGGACTGGGTGTTTCCGAAGTGCCTGTAGCTGTAAGGAGTTACGGCAAGGACATATGCTTCTCAGTAAACTGGCTGGAACTCATGCATCTAAATGAGGCCCACCCTGCGGAGCAGTTGTTGTGGGACATGCTCTGTACACATCCCCACAGAGGTGTCAGTTCTTAAAATACCCGGGAGCTGTGTTTTTGGAATGATTCTAAGATAGATTTTGAAAAACTGCATAAGAATGATCAATGCACCATTCACTCTATAATTGTGTCTTACTCTAAAACAAAAATAAAGTCTGATCACTCATGTGATTCTCCTTTGTTGTTTCCCAAAACGAATCCAGTTTATATGGGCTGCATTTGGAATACCAAGGAGGACACTGTGTCCTGGGACCAGGGCTCAGGAGAGCCCTGTGCCGCTGAGCTTTGATCCTTTGGGTGGAAAGAGGACTCCATTTGGGCATCTTGGGAGAACAGAATGCAGTAGATGGGATACCTGCATCTGACGTTACTGAAGCTTAAAAACCTAGCAAGTCTCTGAGTCAAGACTGAACGCAAGTCCCACTCCAAAGCCCAGTGCCCTGTAGAACTCCACCTGAGCTGCCCCGAACCGTGTCATGAGATGTACCTGAGATTAGGTAGCTAAGCAGGGCTTGGGCGTCAAGGAAGCCTGGCCTGTCGTCTCCAGCTGCAGGGAGCCTCATTTACCCCTGGGTGCCTTGCAAGTATGATTTCTCAGCGGGGCTTGGAACATTTGGAAGTACCACCTGGTGCAGTGACACTTCATGCCGTCACTCACTCACTATTTTAATTGATTATTAATCCTGACCATTAGGCCTGCACAGTGATCCATCTCGAAACGATCATAGTGAACGAGACACAGCCCTGTGTGTGTGTTTAATGGGCGTGGGAGGGATAGACAAGGATTAGCAACATCGTTACCTACAAGAGTCATGAGAATTCGGGAGAAATGTTCCTCTCTTTCTTTTTGTCTTAGTATTTCCCAGTTTTCCTATAACCACCATGTATCAGAGAGCAGTTCACCTCCTGGCAGAGGGAGCCCCGGGCTTGGGCTGGCCACATGGCGCTTTATGGCCCAGACCGTCTTAACAGCCCGTGGACCCCATCCCTCTGGTCCTGCTCTGATGCTCTATGAAATCTTCATTTGCACCAAGCTTCCAAGGAGAGCAGGTGTCCAAGAAACTGGCTCATGTCTGAGAGTATTCACTGTCCTTAAATAGAAATGTTCTCAGAGGCACCATACGCAGGCCAGTAGTCAGAACTCTTTTTTGAAAGCCACGGAAAACCCAACTCAAACTAGTGCAAAGAGGTGGGGGCGATTTTATTTTTTGCCCACAGAATTGAAAGTTGGGTGGGCTCTGCTGAGCAGCCAGCCTCACCCTAGGCGTTGGCCCAGCAGCTCCAGCCTTCCCCCCACCAACCCTGACTTATTCTAGGGACCCTCTCCCCACTTCTCACTGGGGGACCTCTGGCTGGGCTGCGTGGCCAGGGAGTTGGGACCCTGGAAGTCACAGACAAACTCTGAGTCATGGAGAAGCCTCTGAGCCTGGAGGGCCCTGCAGGCCAGCTGCCCCGCATGCGGGGTAGACAGCATCAGTGTTGTCCTGCTGGAGCCATCAGACCTCATCCGTGACATCACCACTTGGCAAAATATTTAGGGCTTCATTTTGAAGGACAAGAATAGCTGCCAGAGGTTAAGGTGCTCTGAGCACTTAGGAGGCAGAGCAGCAACAACAAGGTCAAGACCAGGATCGCTACTTGAGCTGCTTAGACCTTCAGTCCCGGAAGTGGCCTTGGCTTGCCCCCTCCCCTGTTTCTGTCCCTAAATTTCCTGCGTGGGTGTCTGCACGCTCGGTCAGCCCCGGAACCCTTGGAACAGACTTTCCCCAGTGTTCTTCGGGGAGCACAGCACCCCATTGTCAGCTACGCATCCTGGGACGCCCTCTCCTCTACCAAAGGGAAAACTGTTGTCACCTAAGAGATGCCACCTCACTCAGAGTCAGTATTGGTGCTGGACCCTGGGTGCTGTTTGGAGGGACAAGGCCATTGTTGCTGCTGGTCTCTGACTGACTGGTGTGTGGGGGACAGTCCCGGTGAGGGTGTCTGCAGCTGCCACGGGCTGCTGTGTGGTTTGTCCTCCAGCCTCGTGTGTTCTCTGCAGGGACATCCGTCCAGTCTGCAAGGTCTCAGGGAGGGAAGGAGGTCAGCGGGCCTAAAAGATTGGCTCAGACAGAGTGAGAAGCAGAAACCAGACCTGCAATGCGGAGTCCTGTCCCCCATTCACTCTTTCAAATCCCTAAAGTATAGAGTGCAGCTCCTTTCATAAACACCAGCCCTCCCCCCCCCCCCAACACCTGGAGAAAAGCATTCACACAGAAAATCCTTCCAGGCTGACACTTCCAGGGCTCGCAGCGCCCGCTTCCCACCAGCACCTGGAACGGCGCTCCGTCCTGTGTGGTGGTCTTGCAGCTCCTTAGCGCCCCCTGGGCTGGCGATGGCAGCCGCGCAAACCCCAGATCTCAGGCGAGCTCTGTGAGCGTGGTGGTTTTCACTCACTGTCTGTTCTTGGTCTGTTTTCCAGCCAGCTGCCACAAGTTCACGGCCATACCCCAGTTCTGCACAGCCGAGCCCTGAACCCCAGTGAGTAGATCTAACTACTTGTCTACCAGGTAAGCTACAGTGCGCAGCGTGGTTGTAATGCCTACGGAGTTCTGCAGAAAGCTTTATCTCAGGGAGTCCAGCTCACAACAGTGTACAGCGCTCGGGGAACATTCTCTGTCTCTCTCCTTGGCTTCCCTTCCTCCCCCCACCCCAAGTTCACTATGTTGCTATTACTGTAACAGTGAAGCGCCATGGAAAACCTAATTTAAAGCAATTAAATGGTATTCGACTGCAGGCATTCACAGTGGAAGGAACGGCAACACTCAGTTCAGAGCCTGGATGGTCTGTCTGGGTCTTTAATTAACTGCACGTGTCTGCGCGTCCTTACACCCATTGGAACCAAAGTTATTTTTAGAACTACAGTTACTTGTGTAGATAAACCCAAACCAGAATGTCTTAGGAAGTAAATCCGAGTTAGAGTTCACGCCAGGGCAGCTTGTACGCAAAGCGGGTTTTCCCAGATGAAGCCACAGCGTGAACATTTAGATGGGTGGGCTTTCCCATTGCCTTCCCGGTGGGAAAAGTTAAACAGAGCAATGCCAGGTCTAAACAACCATTTCTAACACCAGTTTCAAAAAAACAGAAGACAGGCCACAGGGCCATGCATGATTTATTGCCACGTGTTCTCCACAGTGAATAGCTGTCATAACCCATGCAGAAGGGAGGCGCTTCCTGCTGGGAAGAGCAGGTGTGGGCTGTGCGGGGGCAGGACGGGGAGCCCAAGGCGCTTGATTTGGGCTGAAAGTGGAGGGAGGCGGGCTCAGAGCTCCAGGCGCTGGGGCCCCGCCCTCTCCCCGCCCACCTGTCTCACTTCTGTCTGTGCGGAACCCCCCTACCCGGCGTGGGACACTCCTGGCCTGCAGCACATATACGTATACATACATGTATACGTGCACACACACACACATGCACACACACAGGGACAGACACATATGTGTACATGTACACACATATACAGTGTATACATATACTATATATACTAATTATATATAAACATATACACATATTTATAGTACGTGTGTACATCAATATGCATATAGCATAGGTATGTGTTATATGTGTATGTATAGTATACATATGTTACATACATATATGTATAGTATGTATTCATGCATGTATATATTCATGTACATTTAAGTAAACATATATACTATACTATATATAGTATATATTCACTATATAGACATATATGTGTACATACAATTATACACATGTGTTATTACTTTATTATACAGGTCTGAAAAAGCTGTCTATTTGAAATTATATTATCCTGTATTATTTGCTTTTCTGTTACACAAATGCTATTAAGAAACAAAATGAAAATGGGACTAGCTCACAGCGCCGAGTGGCAGTGACGAGCAGCGGGACTGAGTGACAGCGTGTGCTTAGTCCCCTTCCTGTGTGCAAGGAAGACGTACTGTTTTTGTGATGTCCTTTCTGTCGCCTGGCACAGCAGGTCCCTTCAGCCCTCCTCCTCTTTCTCGAATGTTTGAATGTCTCGGGCTGGTTAGGATGTGCTGGGGACACAGCCGGTGACAATGTGGCTCTCGAGTCAGCCCCCATTGCCACTCCCCCTCCTGCCCCTCAACTTCCTTCTGTGATCTATACAGAACTGAGTTGCCCAAAAAATGGTTCTGGACTCACATACACTTAGGAAACAGTTTGTACTAAAACTGCCTCTCGGAGATGAAAGGCTCCGATAAAGATCCCAGAGAACCAGCTTAAGTTTGTCTAACCTGGGCTTCCCTCTAAGTGGCATTTGATTGCTAGAGCATTTTTCTTTCTTAGCCCTTCCCACTAAGTAGCTAACAGGCCTTACCTGATCCCTCTTCGTTCCTCTTCAGCCCTACGGGCCAGCCTCCCACCCTGTGATCGCCGTGTCTGCAGCCTGATTGCTTTCTCCAGATCTCTGCAGGGTTCCTCCCTCGCCTCCTTCAGTCTTTGCTCAGACGCCGCCCTGAGTAAGGCCACCTCCTATCACTCATCCCTGCTTTGTTCTTTTTCCCTCAGCGTGTGTCATTGTCTGGCATTCTGAGTGCCTGACTTACTCAGCTTGTCGTGTTGCCAAGGGGACCAGAGCTCCTTGCGGTGGGTGCTTGTCTGGAGGGCTCCCTGCTGTGTCCACAGGCCTGGAGCCTAGAGTGGTGCCTGGTGCAGACCAGGGACTCACAGAAGGGCAATGCACCGGAGGAGACCACAGAGGGAGGGAAGCCCGGGGAAGGGTCAGGCACAGCCAACGGGAAGCCGCCTGCTAAGCCCGTCAGGTCTCTCCCCTCGGATTAGACTCCTAAAATGATCTTGGGTTCTCTCTACCACATATTCACTCAACAAACGTTAGGCACCCGCACCCAGTACGTACCAGACAGGTGACTAGGCAGTGGTTGTAGTGGGCAAACGAGCGCCTGTCTCCAGGGAGGTTACCTTCTGGCGGGCAGGTGTTCGGGGACAGGAAGAGGACTATCCAGTGGAACCACATCCACAGCATTAGCTGTGGTTCTGTCTGCTTAATAGGCAAGGCGTTTGCTCTCCATCTCTCCTTCTCCCCCAAAGCTGAATGTGTGGAAAAGCAACTCAGTCACGAGGAAAGAAGGGTTCAGAGCAGCTCACTGCTAAGGAGAGAAGGTGCCTATATTTCCTTTCCAGCTTGAAAGCAGCCTTACTACCCGCTGTCTGCGTAGCATTTCAGATCCCACTGAACAGACCCCCAATCACTAGGATTTTAATTTAAAAAAGAACTGTGCTGTAAGGTGACCCTCAGCACACTTGTCTGGAATAAATTCTTTAAGAAATCCAACATGTGCATGCATATGAACACATAATCGTTTAAGTGCAGAAGGTACAAAAATCCATTTCCACTATTAAACTGGATTTAAAAGGCATCATGTGGTGAATTCAATGCTGAAAACAAAACCTTGGGAACCTGCAATGCTGTCCAAATCTCAACTCACAGATTCTTTCAACCAGAGAATTCGCAGCAGATGGATGCAAATCCATAAGCTCAGAGCCAGGCGTCTTTAGGGGAGTTGGGTTTGTTTTCTGTCGGATGCCTGGACACTGAGATGCTCGGGGAAATTTGAAACGTGGACAAAAGACATCAAGCCTTTGTCCAGGCGAAGTGGAGTGATCTTCCTGCAGCCACAGACATTAGCCCTGCATTCCTAAACCCTGTGCAGCTGTCAACTCATTGGAAGAAAATAAGAGCCTTTAGTGACATAATCATGTGCCCATGAAGTTGCTAGATGGATGTTTCAACATTTCCCACCAAAATAAAATGCTCAGTGGTTCAAGTCCTTAAAACGTTCAAGTCTAAGACTCAATAGAGGAAAGGGATGTGACTGAAACACTTGGAGGCTTGTCTACCAGAAGCTAGCTTGTGGTGCACACACGTAACTCACCTGGCTGCTGTGCTCCATCTCTGAGACAAGAGAAGAACCCACCGGAAAAGGCTAAGGATGCCTAGAAATCCTTGAAAGTGTCCAACCTACTTACACATAAAGGCAAAACCTGCGAACCCAAACGTTTTCGGAGGTGGGGCAGCGAGGCTTCTCCCCTCCCCCCGTTTTCCTTTCCCCACTTGAACTTCCATATGTTCTCAATTACGAGCCACACAGTGTGATTCAGCTGAGGGGGCAGTTGCATTCATGCATGGCTTGCCTTTTTTTTTTTTTTTTCTCTTCCCCAGTGAGCAGAATTTTCAGAGAATGAGATGGTGAGCCCTCAGTTGACAGGTCAGATGCACATTTGAAGGCTAAGACATTAGGCATTTCTGAAGCAGATCTGTCTTGCAGACAGTCTGCCAGGAGACCTTCAATGGTTCGTACCCAGTAGCACTGCCTGGAGTGTGCATTTTCACGCAAAGGGTAAGCTTTTGTTTTTTTTGGCAAAGAAAAAGGTATGTAGGCTTCTCCTTGACCTTTGGGACAAAGGAGAGTGTCAAGCTAACAGTCATGTCTGCAGCCTTAGATTTTTGTGAGCAGAGGAGTTAGGCTGGGATTCATACATTCCGTCCAAAGAGACAGATCATCCACCAACCCTGTGCCAGGCACTGAAATAGGTAAAAGGGATAAAAAGTGCCCAAGATAGACAATAACTTAATGAATGAGAGAATTTCAGATTGTGGTGTAAGTGCCAAGAAGGAAATGAGCAGGGATGGCGGTGAACACTTGGGATCTGCTTTACACAGAGCGGCCTTCCGGGGGGATGACCGCTGAAGAGGAATCTAAGATGATGAGCATGGAGACGGAATGTCCAGGGGGAAATGGCCTTTAAGGAAGAGTGGCGTGGTCCTGGACTTTGGGCAGTGGGTGAGATGCGTGTGGATGTTCTATAAACACGGAGTGAGGGTGTGAGAACGGGGAGCACCGGGGGCGAGGGGCAGGGAGACTCCTCCTTGACCTTGGAGACAATGAGGGAGTCAAGATAAAAATCATGACTGCAGTCTTAGATTTTTGTTGTGCCTCCCTGTCCGACCCCAACCAGTAGAGCCTGGAGAGTAAGGAGGAAACAGCTGCAGGGTCTCATTGGCCAAGGGACCACGTTTTAAATTTTGTCATAACCGCAATGGAAAACGACAGAAAAGTTTTCAGCAGCACAATGACACTTTGTACATCACTTTTTCAAGGGTCAGTTTTGCTTGCTTTATGGGAAGAAGGTGAGGGAGGAAGAGCACAGCGGGTCACCCAGTCAGAGGCTCTGGTCGCGGTCCAGGTGGAAGACCACGCAGCTGGGCAGGGTGGGGCAGTGGGAACGGACAGAGGTTATAGCATGGCTCCGACCTGCAGACTCTGTCCTAGCAGACGGGTGGTCTGGAGTGTATTTTTCATGTCTGAAAATTAGACTCCGAAAGGCCAGCGCTTGTAACTACGATTCTAAGATGTAACCAAAGTATCTTCAAGTATCTGGCAACTGTAACATTTTCACCAGTTTTCCGGTTAGCAGCATTGAAAGCAGATTAATTATCTGTGAAAGTAGAGACTGGAATTTTAACATGTCTAAGAATCTTCTGGAGGGCACTTGTTAAAAAGGCAGATTCCTGGACCCGGAGTGGAGCTCAGGAATTTGCTTTGTACTGAGAACCTCAAAGAACTCAAACGTGTTTGGGGGTGCGCTTTGAGGAATAATGTGTTCAGCCTGGCTGTTTGATTCTGCCTCCTGCTGGAGTAACACGGTGGTCCTTTACGTGTACGCTGCTACGCCTAGACTGGGGCTGCTCTTCCTCTGAGGCAACAGTCAGGTTGTGCTGCAGAAAAAAATGATCCTCAGACTCTCAGTGACTTACAAGAACAAAGCTCATCCCCAGGGCTGGGTGCGGAGGGCTACGTTCCCCACTGTCCTTGTTCAGGATCCTAAGAGCAGCTCTGCTTTCTGGAATTTTGTCGGCTGCCATGTTTGAGGGAGATAAGATGGCACATCTGGGACTGGCTCTTCTGCGCTTCCTCCCAGCTATAACACTTGTCGCTTCCATTCCTGGTTCATTGAAATGCAATCTTCTGGTGAGCCCAGAAGGAGAGGAAAATGCCTGCTGGAAACAGTGTTAACATCTACCCCGAGGAATACAGGAAGCAGAGGCATCAGGCTTGGGAAAACTGTTCCTAAGCTCTTGCAGAACACCCAACACCTAGGGACGTGGAGGCATTACAATTATATTAAAATAGTGGTAATTATTTCCTGAATTGCCAATAACTTCCTTAAAGAAATGTCTTAATTTTTAAAAAGTATTTTATATCTGCTAGGGTTAATTGAAAAATAGTTAATGTATATCAACAGAAAGTCTTCTAATTGAAGTTTCATTAAATATCTGATCGTTTTTGAGATAAGGAACACCGCATAAGAATAACAGAGTGAACACTAATCAAGTCGCATGATGAAGCTGTCAGTGGTCCCGCTGCTCCCTGGCTCTGGTCCTTAGAGAGGGTGGAGGGCACTGGTCTCTGTTCTGGCCCCATCTGCCAGTTAACTGTGCTACAACCCGGGCTGAGTCCCACCACCTCATTTCTCTGCATCTGTTTCCTCCACTATAAAATAAGTGGGGGAGAGACAGTTATCACTAATATCTCTCAGAGGAGCCCAGAAGTTTCAGTCCTAGCGTGATCAAATGTAATGAATAGTTTTGAGACACTCACTGTATGGAAGAATCAAAGCAGCACACGCAATCATGCTTTAAGCTTCTGAGAAATATCCTGCAACACAGCTTACTGCAAAGGAGCAGGAATGGCTCCTACCACGCTAGGTGCTGAAAATCCACTACAGCGTGAGTCTGAGGATGCGCTGTATTTACCCGGGTTTGCATTTCACTTTCCCCGCTTATTGGACGTGTGCCTTTGAGAAGCTGTTTTATCCTCGGATCGCTCATCGTCAAAATGGATTCTAATTTGCTTCTAAGGTTCTTGTGAGAATAACATGAAGTAATGTGACAACGGGCTTCGCACCGCGTCTAAGACATACTGATGGTCGTTTTGTGAATGCGAAGGGAGTGAAATGTCCAACTAGTGGAAGCCTGTGTCATCGTTACCCGTTGTGCGTGGTGCGTGCCTGCTTACGCTCAGTTCTGCCAGCTCCTGACAGCCCGATTCCTCGCATTCAGAGAAGGATCCTTTTACAGACGTCACTTCTTTCCCCAACTAGAGTGCTCTCTGCCGCCGGTCATGCAGCCCTTCCAGGGAGGTGTTTGGCCCCCGTCAGCCTCGCCCGCTCCCCTGCTTGGCAGGACAAGTGGGGCCCACTCTTCCCTGAACATTCACTCCTCACATCTCATCCTGATGTCCCCCCGGAACAGCTCTCAGTGCTGTCACAAAGCCCCAGGGCCCCGGGAAAACACGCGTGTCGGCTGGCTTTCCTGCCATTTTACAGATGAGGGGGTGCGGGCAAACTTCCAGGCAGATGGGTCTCTGTTACTGAAGAAAGGGGCTCCAGAGGGCTGCTGAGACCCCTCTCCCTCTGGACTTCCCTTCTGCTGGGGTTCTTCCACAGCCAGGGCGTGAGCTGAGAAGCCCTCCACGAGGCTGACTTGTCCAGAGCTAAACGTGCAGCCGCCGAGCCTCCGGCCCCTGGCAGGTCGGGGCGGGCAGCACGGGAGCCAGTGGGAGGCTCAGGCATCTCCCAGGGCGAAGCAGACAAGGCAGATCTGACACTGCAAAATCACAGTGAGATGCGTCATCTTTTGTGAGTGAAGAATCTATGCCGTGCCTCTGGAGACCCCGCCACCTGTTTATTCCTGCCCCAGTGCATCTTCTGGTCAAGACACACCGTGTACATCCATCCCCGAGGGTGGGAGCAGGGAGCGATGCTGATTCACCACATCATCAAAACGAGTTTCCTGCTTGTTGACCCGTGGCCAGAACTTTCCCTCTACTGCCTGCCCTTCGAAAAGTCCTTGATCAAAAAAGGAAGGGTGGGGTTTCAGAACGGCACACTCGAAACTGAAAAAATGGTATCTAAGCCTTGTCTCTCTGAATTCAGTGGTCTGTAAGTTACTTATGGTGGAACAGTGGACGTCTTCTTCCAATTTTTACTGGTTACCATTTGGGTAAGAGTGAGATTGCTGAAAATCTGACTCAGATGTGCTTGTATACACAGGCGGCAGATAAAGTTATCAAGAGGAATTTAAGGGCGCTTTGGTTTTTAAGTACAACACACTCGCTCTGCCTGGCCTTGTCTTGAGTTGGGCTGCAGGGAGGGGCAGAGCTGGGATCACAGAACTGAGTTTAAGTCCCATTCCGTCACTTACTTCCTCTGGGGTCTTGGTTAAGCAGCTTAATCTCCATGGAACTGAGGTCCTTCACTTCTAAAATGGGACAGTAACTACCACCTTGGCTTCAATGTGACAGTATTTATGGTGTAACTAGCACAGGACTAAAATGTGATAGGTTCAAAATATCACAGCAACATTTATTAAACATCTGCTGTATGCTCTGGGCTTCTGTGTGGCCTTCTGCCCAACTCTGGGGCCATTGTTCACACCGTAATCATCAGAGCTTTGTGAGTTTGTTAGGACAGGTTTCCTCCCTCTCCCCAGGCAAAAAATAAAACATTTTTAGGAAAGTATATGACCTAAAAATTCACACCAAGGCACCCATTTAGTCTGGCAAAGGCTGGGCCCATGCTGGTAAAGACAAAAATGATCACCAAATGGGAAAAGGCGACACTGAAACTTAAAAAAATCTCACCGGTTGATAGTTGAGTCTGTGAGGCCAAGGAGGGAGAAGAAAGGATTTCTTACAGAACGAAGATCTACCGAAGCCCAGCAGTAGTGGTGATACTGAGATATGTCCATAAATTCCTTGGTATTCCTTCCTTTAAAAGCTGGGGCCACACTCTCCTTTCCATGTGTGGGCTGCATGTACTGACACTCCCCTGATGAACTGAACTTGGGGGTGAAGGTGTGTGACTTAGGATGTGGGGTCACCAAAGGCATGTGGCTTCGATCCCTGCTCTCCGGGGTCACTCCGCCTGGGGGAAGCCAGAGGCTATAGTGTGAGGACTCTTGTAGACACCAGGAGCCATCTTGGAAGTACTTTCCTTGGTCGGTCAGGCCTTCAGATGACGCAGCCCTTGTTGACATCCTGTCTGCAGCCTCACATGACACCCTGAGCCACAGTCATCCAGCTAAGCCACTCCAGGATGCCTGATCCATGGACACTGAGATAATAAATGTCTGACTTAAACTGCTGAGTGGTGGGGACATTTGTTATGCAGCAGTAGGGCACTGATGCAGTAGTAAAAAGTCCCCACTTCTTCTGGGAAACTTCTCTTTGGTTGGAGCCTGGAGACCTAGGCTGGGTGGTTGAAGGGGACACAGAAGATGAGTCTGAGAGGGGAATGTCTGACTTTCCTCTGTTAAGAAGTTAAGATTTATCCTCGCAGCAACTCATTCAGGCTGGAGGATGTTTTTACAGGGAGGAGTAACAGGATCAGAGCTGGTTATGTCTTCGGCACGAAGTGGGACGTAAGAGGCCGACTGGGGGAAGAGGGAGCTTCCAGTTAGAAAGTTCTAGGAACAACAGATTAAGATTGGATGTGAGCCTATACTGAGGCAGTGGAAGAGGGGGTGGATGTGGGACGACTGCCTTAGAATACAGCGGTCTGCATGACGGTGGGGAATGAAAGGCTGCTGACCTGTACCACAGCTCTGTATTCATACCAGCAGTATCATCTCTCTCTCTCTCTCTCTCTCTCTCTCTCACACACACACACACACACACACACACACACACACACACGATACTGCCATGAGCTAAAAAAGTGATGAGCATTTTGCAAAAGGACCTGACTGGGAAATGTCTTGCTCTTACAATTTAATATTAAGCGTTTGAAATCGTCCTTTATAGAAACTCTAATTTCAAGAACAAAAAGAAAATAATGAGCTCCCATCTTCCGTCAGGACCAAAAGCCTCACAGTCGTCCATGGTATAAATAAGGCCACAGAAGATTAGACCGAACCCCAGTCCCTGTACTGTGGGCCAGCTGCAGTGGGACAGCTTGTAGCTGTGTTGGAATACAGGTCAGACGTGGTTTTGAAGTGTTGGAAGATTCAAACAGGATCTATAACTAAAACAGCACAGGCAGAGACGGTAACTCAGCTCAGTGCTCCTCTCCCTCCAAAACTGGCTACCTGACGAAAATGACATTGATCTTTAGTGTTTCAATAGCTCCAGAAGTAGACGGATGTATAAATGTTAAGCTATGAATATTTTAGACAGCCACATTTCTGCCCAAACGGCAAGGGAAGAAAACGTGTGTGTGTGTGTATATATAAATATGTAAAACTTTCGTCCTATTATCTTGAATGCACTGGGTCATCACCACTCACAGCAGAATTTCCGGGAAGTGGTGTTCTAGTTGAACTTAAAAATAAGCAGAGAACCAGAAAAATTCAGAACTAGTGGAGAGTCGAACCAGATTTGTTTTCAGAAGGAAGATGTCTGTGAACAGTAATAGTGGAATCGTATCATTTGTTTCTGTAACTTACTTTTAAAATAATCCTTTCTTTTACCTTTACATGTGATATGGAACTTTTTAAGAAATAATAATCTGCAAGTAACTTGATTTCATGAACACCTGTTGAATACTCAATGTCCTAATAATAAGAGAAAAGACAGGTCCACTAAGGGGACTGACATTTCTCTTAAAATAAATGTGAAAATCTAAGTTCTTCAAGGCAGACACTGTGCTGTTGACCACAGCAGTCCTGTGTCTACAGGGGGCTCTGAAAAAGAGAATCACTCTTCAAATGCACTTTTAAAAGAGGAATGAAGAATGAATGACGGAACGGACCGGTGTATGAATACACGTAATGTTAACGACAATGGACTTGTACAAGTAAGAACAAGGCTATACGTTTTAAAGGTATGTCTCCACTGTAAGAACTCACACGTATTTACAACTGAAGAGCCAGGTGGAATATGTTTAAGAAAAGATAAAAAATAATGGAAGAGTGAACTGAGTAAAGCAGCAGCAGCATATTTTCGGAACCTCGGTGAAACTATTTTAGCACAAAGCACACTGCTCTAGCGATGAGGAAGAACACGGCTGTTCAGAATAATTGTGATCTGGTGAAAAGAACTTAATGAAGTGCTGTCTCTTCAAGACCATCAAAACTCAGCTCACAGTCCAAAGTGGAACTTCCGTGGAGGGCAGAGGAGCGGACAAAGAGAAACCACCACCGTTAGCGCCTGCACCAGAGCTGTTTATTAGAGTAACTTTGCCTTTTTTTTTTTTTCCCTTAAAGATTTCATAACAACTGAAGTATGTACAGAGTCTTACAGCATTTACACCATAAAAAAATGTCCTTTGAGCTGATGTCTAAGGCAGTGCTGCCAACAGCTCTGGGGCATGACCACAGGGCAATGAAGCCGATCAGCGCAGGTGGACCCCTGCCTACCACATCCCGACTGGGGGACAGGTTAGGGTGGGGGGAACAAGCTGATATGCAGAACTAGAGACCACAGGGTGGGAAGACTACATGAAGTGGTGTTTCTACAGTTTCCTAGAGCAGTGATGAGGGTCCACAGCCTGACGGGTTAGCATATGCACGGGGACTCAGCCATGCTGCTCAGATATGGGTTTGCTACCAAAAGTACTGACGTTTGAATAGGAGTCTCTCTAGTGATACTGGTATCTCCCTTTGAGTTCATATCTTCAGATGGCTCCCACCGCCCCAGCCTGGCTGCCCTCTCCCAGCTACAACAACACAGGGAGGGAAGAGAATCCGCCTGGAATTAGTTCTTGACCAAAAAACCAACTTAAAAAAAAAGACATTCAGATTTAGCCTTAGGGTGGCCATTCCTGCCACCCTAAAAGATTAATAGGAGATTAACAGGAGAAATTTCAGAATCAACCCAAATAAGAACAGTTATCAGCCTCCCCCAACACCTAATCTGATTTAATCACCTTCATGGCCTCTGATTGTCTTTCCTTGGGGTCAGGATTACACAGAACCACGCACATTTACACACCGAATAGGACACAAAACTGACGTAGCATTGTTGCCCCCGCCGTCTCTTAAGTGGCCAGACACCTTCAACAGGTAAATGGCTAACATCGCTCTAGTCCTCTGAGAGCCTCGCCTGGCTCTCTCCGTCAGTCACTATCTCCGCTGGGCAGCAGAGCCCCCTCATCTTCCCGTCTTTTCTGTCTCACAGGTTGGCATTATTGGCTTTTTATTTCAAAAAGATGCTACTCTCAACTTAAAAGCCAGTTGATAAAACTTTTAATTAAGACACAATAGCGTGGGATATAAAAACACAAAGGACCACATAAATATTTAAGTTGTATACCGTTTTCGTGTAAACAGTTCTGCTGAAGATTGAAGCCCTAATTAGCATCTGGCCGGAAACTTCTGGCAGATGACGGTGTGCTCAGCCAGGCTCTGCGGCGATGGTGGACGTGGAAGCCAGGTGAGGCCCCATGTTGGCAGGCATGCAACTTGAAAGACATTGCACAACAAGCAACACAAAGAGAGCGGCGAAGCTCACAACACTGCAAGGAGACCTCACAACCTTCACGACTGCGGGTGCACAGAGACCCCCCCTCCCTCCGCTGCGCGCCCTTTCATCTTACACGTGGGAGACCTTCTGGGATTCTCTAGCCTGTTTGATGCTATACAACCATTTGATGATCCTGGCATTTCTCTCGATGGCAGAAATGCCGTAGGGCACCCGGTCATTGGCACTGTCATCATTTCTAAGGTCACTGTTACTGTCCTGAGACTGTTCACAGTCTGAGCTGATCATGCTGGCGCTGCGGAAGTTGAGGGATATGATGTCGGAGTTGGCCCTGGCGAAGTTCTCCATGCCCAGGTTCTCCAGCTCTTCGGGGTCCAGCCCGCAGTAGTTGAAGAACCGCTCCACGTCGGCGTCCACGCGGAAGTACCTGTCGCTCAAGTCCGACTTGGACCGCTGGAGCGAGGGTCTCCGGCTGACCCCGCAGGCCGGCTCCAGCGCCTCGGCCTCGGGGGACTTGCCCGCGCCGGCGGCGGCGGCGGCGGCGGCGAGGGCGGCGACCTTGGGCTTGGGTGGCAGGGGCGGGGCGGAGCTGCTGCAGGGGATCGCCTTCAGGGGCTTGACGCTGGTCACCTTGCGGATGTCCGAGGAGCTGTGCGACACGTGCAGGAAGGCGTCGGCGGCCGGCTCGAGCAGCCGGCGGCCCACGTGCGAGCCGCCCTCCTGCGGGCTGCCGCGGCCCGGCGTGCTCGGGTAGACCCGCAGCGACTCGGCGAAGGAGTGCCGGTGCAGCTCGGCCGCGTCGGCCCGCGGCGCCGGCCAGTTCCGCGCGCCGTGCTTGTGCGCCGAGCCCGCGCTCGAGCCCTCGGAGCTGTTGATGATGTTCTTGAGGATCTCCAGCTTGAGGCTCTCCCGCTGCGCGCCGCCCTCCGTCTTGGCGCCGCCGCCGAACACCTTGAGCGTGGGGCTGCCGAGCGCGCGCTTGGCGGCCGGGCACACCGGGGGCTTGGCCAGCACGGCCGGTTTCACGGGCTCCTGCTTGGCGTTGATGACCTCCTGGCTCTTGACGTACTTGGCCTTGTCGGCCTCCAGCCTCTCCACGGCGCTGAGTCTTTTGGGGTTGGGCTCGGCCTGCCGGCGAAAGTAGTCGGGCCCCTTGTTGAGGATGCGCAGGGGCACGGCCGACGTGAAGGTGCCGGCGGGGCTGACCGGCTTGACCATGCTACCTGTCTGTAGGCTCTCCGTGGGCATGGCGGGCGGTCTCTCCCCGGCGGCCGTGGTGGATGCTCTTCTGGGCGCCTCCGGATGCGCTGAACAGACACATGTGCGTGGAGCACAAAGGGCGGCGGACGGTCCCGGAACCTGAGCGTCAGCAGCTGCGGCGGCGGCGGCGGCAGCAGCGCCTCATCTCACAGCTCATGACCCGCCCCGGGGCTGGAAGCCACTTCCCCCGCCGACGGGCAGCCCCGCGCCGAAAGGCCACCAGCCACAAGTTCCTTTAATCTGCTTCGCCGCCTCCTTTCTTCTCCCCGAAGGAGGTGGGAGTCTCCTCCAGGTCTTTGTGTTCGGCTGCAGCAGGCAGAGCTGAAACACACAACAACCAACCGCGGGTTAGGATGGGCGAGTGACATCACGGCTGTAGCAACAGCGGAGCCGCGCGCCCCCGCCCCGCCGCCCCCGCCCGAGGGCGCCCCCGCCGCCCGCCCGGTGGGAGGCGATCCCGGCGGCGGCCCGAGGTCGGCCGCCCGCGCCCCGCGCCCCGCCCGCGCCCGGCGCTCGGAGGCCCGCGCTCCGGAGGAGGAGGAGGAGGAGGCGCAGGGTTCCCACGCGCCAGCTCCTCCGGCTGCCTCCCCTCTGGGGGAGAACCGCCTCCCGATCACGCCCGGTTGGCATCACTTATATCAGAACCCAGGAAATACTGGATGCGCGCAGAAAGGCGGGTTTGCCACAGCCCGGTGCACTGGGTTCCTGAGAATCCCTTCTCTGCTTTAGGCGACAGCCTCGTTTGCCATGAAGCCAAACTTCTGACTTCTCACCATCAGTCTCTCCTAACACTTCCACAAGCCCCTCACTCTTCAGAAACTGAAAGGTGGGCAATAAATAGCAGGAAAGATGAAAAGATCTTCAGAGAGTCAACATGTTCCTCTTACTTTTGCCCACCAGTATCTTTGACAACACTCTCCCGAAAATTAAGAATGTGTATGACGTTCATCCCATTAAATACAAGCTTATTTTTAACTAAAAAACAAAATACAAACAAAACCCCCTAAACCCCTAGAAACACTTCCAGATTAACCAACTGTATAGGTAATTGGATTATAAATGTCCCATAATTTTTCACACAAGGAGCAGAAATCAAAAGTTTGTGATATGTATTTTCCCCAATCCCCTAGAAAACTGAGAACAAAATCTTAAGATGTCAGTCATACATAAATGTTACTTTATAGAAAACTTGTATGATAGTTAAGCACTCCTGGGGCTTATTTATGGCTTTCTGAACAACTTGACCCCCCCACCCCCCATCCAAAGCCACTATAATGAAACTCTTATCAATACTCCCAAAATAAATCTTTAGGGAGTCTTTCTACTTAGCGCATAATATAGTGTACCATCCCCGCAGCCCTCTGAACAACTCCTCGTTAGCCTGTCACCGCTGGCAGAGAACACTGACAAATAATACATCAGCATTCCAAGGCACTGGTTAAAGACCTTTTCAGCATCTTTGGTGATAATCAGGAGTATTAAGAGACTAACATATTCAACTGACACATCAAATAGCTAATTCACAAAATAAATGAAGTGGTATGACTATAAAACCATTTGCTCTCGTGGTAGGAAAATCAAGAGCCTGTTAACAACACGCTTTGGAGGCGGGGGGAGCCTGGTAGATTTCCTTATCATCTTTCAGAACTCTTAATCTCTAAGCACACCCATCGTCCTGTTTTGTTAGAGACAGTTTTGGTAATCTGCAAAAGGATCTGTTCTAATAAAAATATTTTCGTTTGTAAGATTTAAGAAGCCCCAAGGCAATTCGTCCACAATGATTTCCTTTAATTGTGTGGTTCTATGATGATACTTCAATTTAGTTTAAAAACCATCTCCTCTCATGAAGATTAAGTGAGATTGTTTCTTTGAACAGTCTGAATGCAACGCCAGGGGAGAAGTGGAGTCCTCTGCAGAGCCTCAGAGCCTGCTCCTCTCCTACCCTGGGTCCACACAGCAGGGAGATGAGCGGGCAGAGGAGCCTGGGCTTGGAGACAAACCCCTGGGCAGCCCCCAGGGCACCTGAGAGCCCCCAGGACAGGCCATGTTTCTCCCGAGCGTGTGCAACATCTCCACTGATTCCCTCTGTAGCTTCCAAAATGTGTCCGCAGAGGGGACCTTGCTAGAAGGTTCAGGGACAGAGTGAAGGACAGGACTGCAATCTCTGCCCGCCAGCCTGGTACCCAAGGACCACAGCACACCTCCGGCCAGCGGGGAGAAGGCCCGGCGGGCGACAGGAGGCAGCCCTGCGCCCTCTCCCAGGGCCGTGTCTTCTCATCTGTGACGTGCGGTGCCTGGACAAGACTCCCACTCTCTTCTCCCTCTGAGGATGGCTCTCCCGGGCATCCCCATCCCACACACCACGCCCTGAGGAAGCAGTTAGTCACAAAACCAGCATGAGATGCATCTGTCAGAAAAACAGTAATTATTTGTAACCAATTTACACTTCATTTCCTTTTTGTTTCTACCCCTCTGCCATGTTTCCTCAGTTATTCCCAATATCCCTAATCATTTTTAACACACTGGTGATGTTTTGAAATGACCATGGTCACAGTTTAAAAGTTTTCATTTAAACTCTTTGGAAGAGGGGAAAAGCATCTTCTTAGAGAACTCGAAAGCCCTGAAAAAGCTAGAGGAACTGACTGGGGCCCCCGGGTAATCACGCAGCACCCTTGATGTTTTCCACCTGTTTTTGCGAACAACCTGAACCTTCTGCAAAGATAACGCAGGCGGAATCGGCTGCTCCTCGTCTCCATCTTGACATCACCCTTAAACTCCTGCTCTCTTACTTTTCGATGTTTAACCCGTGTTGGCTGAGATAAGCTGCACACCACGTACATTCACGACGACCAGTCAAATGGTAAGTGACACACCTGGAAGCCTGGAGCTACATCGTGATGCCAGAGATGGGATAACCATTGGGGGACACCGGGCACGTGACCCTCTGCTGATGGCGGCCTGGCCCCAGGCCCCTGACACCAACAGGCCCCGCAGGTGTGCCCGGGCACTGATGGGAGCAGCCAGGGGCTCCTATTCCTCTTCTTGTTTCACGGAAGGAAAATCAGATCTCAGCTGTACAGGGTTTCATAAACAGAAAGAATTATCCAGCCCCGCTTGGTCCCCCACTGAGGGCGAAGGAGTGAGAGCACAGGCCTGAGGGAAGCGTCCATTCACAGACCATTTGCCTACATTCTACCCCCATTTAATATCCATTTGAAAATTTCATGAAAGCTTAAAAAAAATTGGCAAAACCAAGGCCCCCTGGACCCAACAGCAGCTGGCCTGGGGGTCATCATGGGAGGAGCCGTCTCCTTCCCACTGGGGGACCAGGGCTGGAGGGGGTCACGTTATCCATGCGGAAGGGCTGGTGGGGCAGAGAGTCAGCTGGGGACAGAGGACATGCTCCCACTGGTTCTCGCGATGCTTCTCCGTGCCCGTGCCCCTGGGGATCTGCTCCAGACCAGAGTCTGACTCAGCAGGTTCAGGGTGGGCCCCCGAGGCTGCATTTCTCACCAGATCCCGGGAGATGCCCAGGCAGCTGGTCCAGCCTTTGCACTCAAGGAAATGGAAGGAACCTCACTCCTGGACCAGCGAGCATCAGAGTTGGTCCTGGGTGCTGGCGTGGAGAAAGCCAGCCAAGCTTTCTCGTCTCGTAAGTGAGTACGAGTCTGGGGCTCTGGGGGCAAGGAAATAGCAATGCTAGAGAGTTCAAAACTTTTAAAACCAAAATGGCCTGGATCCTTCTAATTTGAAATCCGCCCGCGGCTCACAGGGGCAGTTAGGTAGAGACCAGGACCCAGGTACCCTGGTCTAAGAGCGTTTACCACCCCGGAGGCAGTTAGGGACAGAAAATGAGCTGCAGTACACACAGTTCATGGGAAAAATGCTTCAAGTCCAATTCCTGTAACCCAGGCAACGTGTACCTCCACGTCTCCGAGATCAGGCAGGTAACAGGGACTGTGGCCTGTGTGAGGGGGCCTCTGGCTACGGGCTGCCACGGGGAATGGCCTTCACTGCTGACGCAGCCAACCCAGATCTCTGAGTCATCTCTCGAGATTTTAAAATTCAATAATAGAAAACAGCGTGGGCCACATGCTTCCAGTAAGCAAAAAGAAACAGAATAGTTAATCCCTAATTGATCCTTGAATTTTAGGCAGGAAGAAAGCACCGCTGCGAGAGCAAGGGCCCTGAGACCGAACACCTGCCCGCTTTCACCCGCAGAAGTTTCACAAGTATGTGAAAACTGGTCCCTTCTCTTGTGTGTTACGGTGGAAAAAAAGGTGGGGATACTGTTTCAAAGAGGGAGTCACTAATGCCCCTTGGAGTCACCTAACATCTCAGTGTCTAGATCTCACCTATGAAAATGGACGTGTTCAATTTGGGGAGCCTGAAAATGTCTGCAGCTCAAACATTCTTGGAGGCAAGGAGCAGAAGCAGCAAATTTACCTTGGAGCTTAGAAGAGCTCTCAGAGAATGGATTCTCCTGGCTTCCTCACGTCAGATCAGAAAGCCTTTAAAATATGGGCACACTTGTCCCAAGCTGCTTTCTGGTTTTTCGTAACAGCATCTGTGCTTACTGACTTTAGGCGTAAGATTCCAACCAGCCTGGCGGTCACTCTCCTAACTGCAGTCTCGGTTTTCCCCATTTAAGAACAGAGACACATTCTTCTTATTAAAGTAAGAACGTAGTCTCGCATGACAGTGTTAACCTCTGAATTCTTTACAAACATAAGAGAAAGGCGCTCAAAATCTAAGGGTGCTCACTGACTCACAGGCTGCGCTGAATCAACTGATTAGCACATGTTGACTGAACAGTTATGTGTAAGATGGAAAGGAACAAGAAAGTCATGACAATTTAGGAAAAAAGATTGAAAAAAATATGATGACTACTAATTGAATGATGTTGATAAATATGGCAGGACTGTCACAAAGCACTTTCCCACCCCAAACTTCTTGCGAGTCAGAGGATGGAACAGTGAGGAGGGAAGACGGGGTTAAACGGCTGGAGACTGCGTGTCTGTCCCCACAGCAGCTCTCTCCTGAGCTCACGGTTCATCCAGGAACCCTAAGGCACACCCGACGGCGACGCAGAGCGCCAGGGGATGGCGGCGTGGGGAGGACTGAGGGGTGGATGGGCTTTGGGTTTTATGCAGAGTAGTGGGAGAGCCGTACAGGGCACTGCAGCATTCGTGACAAGGTCAGATTTGTATTTTTAAGAAGTCCCCTGGCTGCAGGCAGGGGACAGGAGGGGGGGCAGGATCAGCTGCAGAGGCCCAGCAGAGCTGCCCAGCAGAGGGAGGGGCAGCGGGCTCTGAGTGGTGGCCCACCAGGCACTGTCTTTGGGTTTGAATCCTGGCTCTGCCCCGAAGGGCTGCGTAGCCTGGGGCAGGTCACCTCCCCTACCGGTGCCTCGGGCTTCCCATCTCTTGGTGGAGATCACTACCTCCAGTTCAGGGGAACTGAGCAGGTCAAATAAGGGCACAAAGATACTTCTCATTCATGTTGCCCTTTGGAGGAAGGTGGCTTTGGGGATGGAGAGAAGTGTGGACAATTTCAAGAGATGCTTAAGACGCCCACTGGACGGAACTTGGAGATGGACTGGTTGTGGAGGAGGAGGGCGCTGTTGAGGACAGTTGTGGATTTCCTGTCTGACTGCTGACAAGCGGTCTGTGGGGAAGCGCACACACCAGTCTAGTCCTCTGTTCCTTCTTCTTTTGCTCCCTAGGCTCGAGCCGAACCAGCTGTGCATTCATACATCTGCCTCCCTCTGCCTGAGACAATTTTAACCAGCAGGGTCTCACATCAAACTTGTCATCTCCTTAATGTGCATCCCAAAGTGTTAACACCATTGTGCTCATCACAAAAATTATATTTAGAAGCCAAACGTATTCATAAATCCAGTGCTCAGTTCTGTGGGCTGAAGGAAGCAACGCCATTGCATTTGGAAGACAAGGACTTACCCGTTTTAATTAATACGCCGTGTCTCTCAACGTCTTCCCTTTCCCTCCTCTTCCTAATGCATAGTCACTTTTATTAACTGCTTTTATGCCATGAAAATAACTTGTAAAGAATGCAAAAGGAGAGTAATGAAAGTGAAAAGGTAAACAGGGGAGTAACAAAAGTATGTATCAAAAAAGCCTGCGTCTGACACGGCAAACTGAATGGAAACTAAGAAGCCAGAGGGCCAAACATCTGGAAGCATTAAGTCGAAACCACCACCCCTTTGGGACCTGTACTTTTGCAATTACTGAATGACGTGCCTCCTTCCTTACTGCCTGGTGAAGTCCCTCACCAGCTGCAGTTCTGACGGCTGGATCTTCCCTCTCCTGACGCCAGCACTGCCATCAGCGATCAGCTCCAAGCTGTAAATGAAATCATCTTCTTGCCAACACCACCACCACCACCACTTGGTATATTCTCGGAAAGCCACGGACTGGTCCTAACAACGTTTAAACTTTTGATTTCTGAGTCCTTGTCATTTTTTTTTTTTGGCTTCCTTTTTCAGTTGGCTCCAGCAGGTCTTCAATGTCATATAATAAAAAAAAAAAAAAATCCTTGCCCTGGGTTTTCATTACTTTGTTTTCATACCCACCTTTTGTGCGAAGCACTTCTCCACATACTCAGCAAGGTCTTTACACCTGTTTCTTTTGCCACATCCATTCTGTGCAACCGAGTCTAGAAATGCCTGCTGGAATGAGTGAAGACAGGCTGAGGCCAACTCTTGCCTTCTAAGGCCTTCACGGGTACAGGCCATGGGGTAACGTCCACCCCCGGGACGGCTCTCCTAGGATGTGCGGAGGCAGCACAGACGTGCACAGGTGTTCTCCGTGAACGTGTGACAATGACTCCGTCAGGTACAGCGTTACGGCGACAGCCTCCAGGGGGCGCTGTGACCTGCGCTAGGCAGGCGGGAAGAGCGGCGGGGGTGCAGCTGTTGCCCACGGAGCTTCCACGGGAGGTGCAGTGGGCAGAGCAGGAAGTGGGAGACAACCTGGGCTAACGGGCAGGTATCAGGACAGGTGGTCCCAAGCCCTGTGCTCAGAGCCTGGCACGTGCGCCCACCCTCCCCTCAGACGGGCTGAGGTCGGACGCAGGCACCCTCCCGCCCCCAGAGCGCCTGACCCGGGTCTCTTGGAGCTGGCGGAGTCTGGCAACCCTGAGAGGTCTAAGGGCAGAGTTGGCCCTGGACCTTCTGCCGCAGGCCACAGGCCACAGGCCACTGCGTGGAAACACGTGTACTTGGGGAAAGGTGGTCTGGGGTTATCTTCAAAGGAACTCTCCCCAAACAGCCCCCCCGGCAAAGGAAGCCGAGCTTGCACTGAGGGGTGAGCCGCAGCGCCCCCAGGGACGGCCTGCCCCCGGGGAACCCAGAAGCTCCCAGACAGAACCACCTCTGGGTCCCAGGCCCAGGGGACACTGGATGACAGGTGTCAGAGCCAAGGAGGGGACCCCTTGTCATCTTCTGCCATGCATTCATACACCTCACGGGGCCTGCCCCCAGGGGAGAAGTCACGTCTAGTCATGAGTGGGAAAGGAGCCGGTGCCAGGAGAGATGGAAAACCCATGAGATTTATCAAGCCCCCTCCTCCACAGAGGTTTCCAGACCAACCCAGGCCTGCACTGGGAGAGAAGCCAACTGAAACAGGAGAAGAGGCTGGAGTTCCGGTCGTGGCCCTGGCCCGGCTCTTCCATGCCTGAAACTGATCTGAAGACTGAATTATTTAAGATGAACTGAAGAGACTACGGGTCTTGTCTGAAGTTTCATCCCAGAGACAGAAAAAAGAATTCAGGATGAATTCTAGGGCCCGAGGAAAAGGGGACGCTCACTGTCCCCAGATGAATTCAGGCCAGAAAGGAAAACAGGTCGTTCCGGTCTGTCTGCCTGTTAACTCGGGCCCCTCAGTCCAGAGCCAGGTCCCGGGGTCAAGGTCGACCGCGATTACTCCAGAGCCGGCCACTCACAGCCCTGCGACCCTGGGCGAGTTACTCAAGCTCATGCACCTTGGTTTCCTCCCAACAGCTCGGTGATCACGATGGTGCCGCCACTTCGCGGGGCTGAGGTGAGACTTCCACGAGGGCCCAGGTCGAAAGGGCCCAGCGCAGAGCTCGGAGCCACGTTTGTCGGTCACCCAGCGCTGTTACTAAGTGTCGTCCCCAGTGTCCACGCTTGGCACTGACCATCCTGTCATTAGATTTCAAGCCTGATGGCAACTGAGTGATCTTTTGTCTTAAAACAAGCCCGCTGCTCTCCAGCGATAGTGTGTGTGCTACTTCTGTCGAAGTGGGCGGACTCTGTGGTTTCTGTCTGAAAGGTCATTCGCGTGACCCCATTTTTATTTGAGTTACAAAGAAAATATGTGGTTTCAAATTTCAAAGCAAACAGTCATGTGAGCGAAACAGCCTAGGGTAAATAATAAAGCCATTATTAAAAATGAAATCCAACCGAAGTTTGGTAGGAGAGAAACCGCAGGTCAAGTCTCCCCCCCGGGAACGGAGTCTGGACCTCAGTGTCACTCTCTAAGGTCACTTAGAAGACTCGTTCACAAGCGTCTTTTTCATTTGCAAGTAAATCCATTCTAACAAAAATGTGACGGGTTTCTTTTACAATTGCTTTTTTCTTATTTGGGACAATGACAATGAACTAGAGAATCAGGAAAAAAAAATCACCTTTCTGGTTCAACACTCTTCCTTGGCTGAAGGCAAAGAATATTTTGCAATAACAGGGCCATCAACCTGTGGCGATGTTGGGCGGGGTGGGGTGGGGGGCACCCTGCTTTTGCACCTGAAGTCAGTGCTTCGCGGAGCCAGCACCAAAAATCACTTGGAAATACAATGACTTGTTGGATGGAAATGATGACAAGTAATTAAAAAGCAGGACTTCCAGAATTCTTAATGAAAATCCAGTAGCACTGCTTGCTTTATCCAGAGAAACACAAAATAACGCCGCTTTCAGCCACTTCTGTCCTCGCCGGTGGCTCCGTGCTTGACTGAGAATGTTCAGGCCTGGCCAGAGTCTAAAGGAACGTGGGGTCCAGGGAGCACCGTCCTGTATCACAGACGAGAATGCTCAGGTCCCGGGCTTCACAAGACTTGCTGGTTACTGTTGAGGCTAAGAGGTAGCTGGGACCCCAGGCAGGCGGACCAGGAGGACCTTCTAGCAGCAGCAGTAAGGGCTCAGCAAACTCAAGGATTATCAAGTCTAGTAACAATTCATGGAGTTCTTGGGGCCACTGCGCTGGGCTCACAGTCACCACCTCACACACCCTCACAATTACCGTCCTGTACCAGCAGGAGGGTAAGTACTTGTGAGAGGTACCCAGGGAGCCCCAGCCAGGACCCAGGGCCATGTGGACCTGGGACCCTGCATCCAGTTCTCCCACCCACGTGGATTTGAAGCATCTGCACTTTGTATACTGTGTTTTTTTTTTTTTTTCAGCTGTGTAGACTTGTACATACTCGTGGCAGCCGGAGCAGGTAACAATATAGATCGAAACTTTATTTGAGAAAATATTTTAAATTCCCAGGGAACAGCCTTGGGGCAAAGGATATTTACTCTGAAATAAATATATATTAAAACTGTGAAACATTTCAACTTGAATGAAGAAAAAGTAAAGCAGCATTTTTGGAAGGAGTGGACCAAGTTCACTGTGAATGTATTTAGAAAACTGCTGTCTAAATTATGTTTAAAAATTAACCTGTTCATAATGACCATTTTGTACTAAGCACATAAAATAATGCATTTTACAGGTTTTAAAATTCAATCTCACCAGCATCTCTAAAACAAGTGTTATTATCCCCATTTCACAGACGAGTAAACTGATGTCCAAAGACACCAACAAAGTTGTCTAAGAAATTCCGCTACTGTGTGGCCGGGGGCTCCACACCAGATCTGCATACCTACACCTTGGTCCACCTCACCGTGTCACACTGTCATTCCAGCTCTTAAAAAGATGCGTGAATGTATTTACCTTAGGAAGGCACGCTAATTATATTTTAGTTCCTAAGATCTAAGACCTACTCTTTTGGCCACTCACTGCTTAGAACCAGTTTCCCCCAGCAGGAAGAAGAGGGAAAGAAATCTTTTTAACTTTTTGTTAAATCAGATAATCATGTTACTTGCTCACAGCTTAAGTGCACAAGCAGAGAAGGGAAAAATGTTTATAAAGTGAGTTCCATTTATTTAATTTTCTTTCTTGACACCACTGACTGTAAGGTAGCGCAACTCTGGCGAAAGTGCTAAGTGAGGGATAAAAAGAACAGTAAGCGATGCGAGGCGGTGTTTCATCCTGACCGCACAGAGCACTGGGGAGCAGGGATAACTTGCTTTTTACTACCATTTCTGACTAACGCCCCCAGCCGTGCACACAGTAGGCACTCACTAAAGCGGGCACCAACTTAAACCTAGAATCTAAAATGCTAAACCCTCAGTAACGATCTAGCGCATCATTTTATGCTGTAAAGGATCAGTGATGGTGTCAGATGAAGAACTTGGGAAGTGGAACTTGGGGTACACTGTTTATAACTTGGGAACAGCACTCCCGGTGCCTCCTTGTGGCTGGAGAGTGTGCGGGAACAGCACACCCGTGCACAGATCCTGTTGATTCACAACTTAGCGGACACACTAGCCCTGACCTGCACTTGGAACACCAATGTGGCCCAAAGGGAAATCGATGCCAGGGAGCACATCGAAGCAGAACCAGCGGGTTCACTTAGCACGTACCGGAGACTGCTGACCTCGCTGGCCCGGGAGCCCTGGGACGCTCTTCCGTCTCGTGAATCGCTCCGAGTCCAGCACCTGTTAGCACAACTAGTTCCCTGCCCCGAGTGTACTCAGGAAAGACTGCTTTTTCACTTTTAAAGATTCAGATGGAACTGCGGGACAAACAATAATCTTCAAAGTAAGACACGGACGTCTGCAGACACCTGTTACCGCAGCACACATTTTAACCTGTAGCTCTCACCACGGCTTCCATCAGCCACCTCCAGGTCTAGAATGGTGCAGGGTGAACAAGGCTTTGCTGCAGTCTGCGCTTGCAGCGCTGTCCCGGGGACTGAGCGACGAGGAGCTCAGCGACGACTCAGAAGTTCACTGCGGTTGCCCAGCCCCGTCCCAGCCCTGCTCTGGGAACTAAAGCAGCAGGCAGAGGGACACGAGTGGACATGAGCCAGGAAGGCGGGGAGCAAGGAGCACTCGTGGGCCCCTCCTCCCCGCCCCCAACCCGGGGTCACCAGGCTGCTCCCATCACGAAGCCCCTCTCCTGCCGCGGTGGCAGGGCCTGGGTACCCACCGCAGGGAGATGCTGTGGTCCCCAGTACTTGCTGTGCCAGAGGATAAAACAGTGAGGGGGGGTCAGGGGCAGGAAGATGTTCTGGAAGCTCTGTGAGCAGAAGGCATTCATAAATATACAAGACAGGCCCGAAGAATCCAGTGTGTGGCAGTGACAGTAAAGCTCTTTGGTAAGGTTCTCTGAAGGGCTCGCAACATTTCACTGCATCCTCCTTAGTGGAAAATAATTATTCCAGTATCTTGCTAAGGAAATGAGAGTATCTTCCGAACAACAGAAAGGTAACAGGCTAGTCATCACTCGACTAGATAAAAATCAAACTTCTCAGTGCTTCCCTGGAGGATGGGGCCAGCCCCTCCAGACCACGGAGAACCCCCAGCGTGGCAAAGACAACTTCCTGAGACCCTCCTGCCCTCCAGAGGACAGACCCCCACAGGGGCCTGATTAAGCACGTTTACACAGACGGGACAGCTGGAATGCAGGAAGCAGCAGGAATGGGTTTGTTCATTGAAAGATAATGTTTACTGAGCACCTATGATCTGCCAGGCGGCGAACACAGTGAGCACTACGTGGAACTCGTAAACGCGGCAAAAAATAATTAAGCAGAATCTGCAGTTTGAGAAGTGCAGGTGCTAACGAGAAGGGGAGCACCAGGGCTCAGCAGGGTGGTAACTGCTGCTGATTCCAGTAAGAAGAGTTTTCGGGAAAGTGATCGGCGGGGGTTCTGGAGAGAACGGAGTGGATGGGTGCTGGTGGCGCCCAGGAGCTCTGGGAGGCGCTGGAGGCTGGAAGCGCGAGTAGGACTGAGAGCGGGCGTCTTCGCTGAGACAGCTGAACTGAGCGCACGTTGGTCGGCTGACCAGGGCGATACGGCAGGAAGAGGAAAGCCGTGCAGGTGACGCAGGACAGACGTCACACTGCCTCCTTGGCTACTACACACTCTGCGAGCTCTTCGCCGTTTTCCCCCAGCGTCTCTGATTCCCCGTCGATCAACCTGAAATTAGCAGAAGCAATACATTTTTGCTCTGTCTTCCAGGAGATAAAATTCTAATTCATCAGATGATTTGCTTTGGGCAGGAGGAATAAAAATGAGAAGTGGAAACTTTAATCTGCAGTAAGTCACGGCTTACAGGTGCCAGGAGGGTGCGTGGGACTTTCCACAGCTTGCCTGCGACATCGGAGGAGACCTCTGTTGAGATGACAGCTCTGAAGAAGTAGGGGGAAGGCGCTGCTGTGGGTGAAGGCAGACCTAGGGACCCCCTCAGAGCCTGGGGTGGACACACACAG
This sequence comes from Camelus bactrianus, assembly GCF_048773025.1. Lineage (NCBI taxonomy): Eukaryota > Metazoa > Chordata > Mammalia > Artiodactyla > Camelidae > Camelus > Camelus bactrianus. Next base: position 5,443,701 of record NC_133567.1, on the reverse strand, counting down.
CACCTGCCGATGCTGACGGGTGAGAAAAATGGTGGCGGTGCTGCTGTGGGAAAGCAGACCCCAGCGAGGCAGCGTGACCGTCCGGTGCAGATGCCGACCTGCCACAGAGGCAACGCCTGACAGTGACAGCATGACAACTCCCCATTTGCTTCTCCTCCTGCCCAAAGCAAATCATCTGATGACTTGTAATTTTACCTCCTGGAAGACAGAGCAAGAATGTATTGCTTCTGTAAATCTCAGGTTGATCAAAGGGGAATCAGAGATCCTGGGGAAAAACAGCGAAGAATTTAGAGTGTGTAACAGCCAAGGACGGGAAATTCCATCCTTTGACAAAGACCATCGGTGCCTGTCAGGGGCCAGGCACGTTCCAGGCGCAGGAGACACTGATGTGACTGAAACAGACGCAGTGTGGCCGTCTGACGACGTGCCAGCCCGCAGACTGCACAACTCAGAGTCAAGTGAGCGATTCTACAGCTGGGTTCTAGGGCACCAGGGCCGGGAGTGCCCGAGTGGGAAACGAGCATAGTAACCCCTAACCATTCCAGTGGGAGGACGGGGGAAAGGCGTCTGAGAGCAGAGGACAGAGACCTCATGCGGGAAGAAAACAGCGAGGAGAGAGGGGCCCAGAGAGCAGGTGTGACCCTGAAGCGGAAGGGGCTCGTGGGGGTGCATCCTCCAGGGTCTGGGGTCAGAACACGGCTCCCCCCACCCCTACCCTTTATCCCCCACGACCTCGGGTCTCTCTAACCCTCAGGCTCCTTACCTGCACCCCAGGGATGGCCCCAGGCCCTAGCTTACTGCGGGGGGCAGTGACACGGCTAGCCACTGCTCTTTTTAACGGGCTGGAGAAAATGCTACCAGACGAACCACACAGATGGTAGAGGCAATTTCAGACTGACTGAAGGAAGAATTTTTGGACAATTAAAACTGTCCTGAACTGGAATTGACTCCTTTGTAAAGAGTGAGATTTTTATTCCAGGACTGACTCGTGCAGACAAAGGCTTCCCATCAGCCCAAGAAATTTTAGAGGGGATTTCTGCAGTGGAGGACGGGTCCTTGAGGGGATGTGGCCGACGAATAGCAAGTTCTGTGGTCCTTTGACACTTTTCTTGCTGCTGAGATTGATTTACTGTGTTCAAAGCCAAAAGCCGGGAATGCAAGGACAGAGGAAACACACAGACAGAAGGCAAGTCTGAATATAAACTGTGTATAAGTTACTAATCACCAAAAGAATAATTACATAGAATATACTGTAGAGCACAGGGAACCCTATTTAATATCCTGTAGTAGCCTGTAAGAAAAAGAGTATGAAGATGAATGTAAGTGTGTATATGCATGACTGAAACACGATGCTGTGCACCAGGAAGTGACACAACGTTGTAACTGACTACACTTCAATAAAAAATGAAAGGTGCCAGGATATTTTAATAAGTGGATTGTCTCTTAAGAAACAGATAGTAAAGAGGAGGGTATGGGCGAGGTGGCGTGGACGAATGAGAGGGGAGGGAGGAAGAGGCAGCAGGACCCTGCTGTGCCTTGGAATGTGGGCAACCTTTCCTTTCTGTCCTCCTGGCTCTGCACCACGGCTGATCTCTGACATCCTTTACGGCCCAGAATTCTCCTACTTCTTATACAGCATGTTTCTATATACAGAAAGTGTAGAGTTCTTTAAGCAGGGCACAGACTCCCCAGCTGCCCCCATGAGTTTGCAGGCTGACCGAGGAATCACCCTCTGGAGCCGTCTGCTGGGCTGAGGGGTGACGTCCAGGGAAGAGGAAGGAGTGGTTGGGACTGGAGGTCAGAGGCAGCATCTGACGTAACCAAGAGCTGATGGTCTCGTAAGAAACACGCTAACAGCCGTTATATTCGCACGCAGTGTGTCAGCTTACATTTCTCATGTCATCACAAATCCTTTAGAAAACATATTAACTGGCAGCTGCAATACACTGAGTAACCGAGCCATAGAAGTCTGCAGTTGGGACCTGGTGGGCCTGCGAAAGGAAGCCACGGGCTCCCGACGGGAGGTGTTGCCAGAAACCACTGTGGATGCAAAGTCTACGCCTCCAGCTGAACGTGCGGATTGATGTCATCTCCTCTCCCATTAACTTAGAGGGAGTCCAGTGGTTTGGTGATATTCTTTATTCTTTATTGATTTCTAGAGGGAGGGGACTGGATTTTTCTATTTTGTTTAATAGCCTTAAAGACAGACGGAGGCTCATAAATGTTCATGTTCATCTATTTTACTTACAAAGGTCCTTGCGATCACTCCAATTGCTGTTTCTAGAACTCAAGGAGATTAGGAGCCTTCCTGTGTTTACAAGTAGAAAGACACTTCAATAAATGAAGCCAATACATATAATATAAAGACCACACTGCTCCTTTGATCAAGCTACAATTGACCATTAAAATGAAATTTATCTACGGAGACACTGGAAAAAGGAAACCATAGGGAAAAAAAAGCTACTGTCTATCTCAGCAAATAATTCAGTAGTCCATTTCTAGTCTTTGCACAAAGAATGACTCAATATTCAACACCTCATTTTTCAATGCCAGCTTTTTTCAAATATTAAGATAAACACCATGAGGTGACCTCCTTTCTCTGATACCTAAGAGAAGCGAGGTGTCGCTCCAAACTCCATTTCTCCCTTTTGCAGGGCAAACAACAATGCTTCTAGAGTCATCCTTCTCTGACAGATGGGCAAGGTTCTTTTAAATAAAAATTTCCAAAAAAAAAAGTTATTCTAGAAAGTATCAAATATTCCTTTTTAGCTGGGCAATTTAGCGCAGTCCTTGGGCACTGCTCTCCAGCTGGAACCAGAGTGTTCCTGGGGAGCCGCGGAGTGGAGCCTTGCAGGGACTAGGCAGTGAGGGGCTGGAGGATTAGCAGGGCTCTCTGAGAGGGCACTTGGCTGAAACCGAGGAGGCACCAGGACCCCTGGAGGGGCAGGAACACTGAGTGAGAGCAGACTTGGACTCAAGTTGGTCTACATGTGAACCCTGCTTCCGTACTTCTAGCTCTGTGGCCTCGCGCAAGTACATCTCCCCCTTTGTGCTTCCGTCTTCCTTTCTGTGACACGTGGACAATAACAGCGTCTTTACCTGCTGATTACGTGACTACAGAGACGACCGAGGATGGGAGGCACTCGGTGTGGGGCCCCCACACAGAGGGCAGGCACTCGGTGTTTGTCGTAAACGTGTTATTTCTAATTGAAAGCACTACAAGTACCTGGTATTACTGCAAAATCATCTCCCTGGTTAATGTATTGTTCTCAAGTCCCACAGAAAGGCCAGATGTTCTTGTGAAAAAGAAATGCATCAAAACAGAAACCGTGCCTGCAAAAACACCTGCCTGGGATTGTGAGGGGCGCCGCATTCAACTGGCTTAGCGTTGGGGGGAGAACCGGCACCTTTACCAGAGTGAGTCTCCCGGTCCATTAACATGGGATGTCTCTCCATCGATGCAGCCCTGTTCTGATTTCCCTTATCAGACTTCTGTGGTTTATAGCACACAAGTCCTGTATGTGTTTTGTCAAAAAATCAGCAACAAAGAGAAGAGGTTTGGAGTAGAACTGCCTTCTTGGTCTACCAAACTGACAAAGGAATCACTTGCTTTTCTTTTTAAATTCCCCAGTTTCTCTGTAATCTACTAAGAACAAGATTCAGAAATATCATGTTTAACCTTTCCTAAGTCTACCTCATTCATTCTGTTTTAAATGAGCATTCTAACAGAGACGTGTGTAACGTGGTCGGCAAAGTTCTCAAAACAACACTCACTTTGGAAATTTTAGCTCCATTTAAACATGGTCACCTGTTTGAGAATTAGTGAGGCTAAATAAATAAATAAATAAATAAACGTTTCTCTGATCCTCTGGTATGTCTCAAAGATGCCCCAGGCCAGTTCAGAACATGTCCCTCTCTGTCCTCCACCTCCCGTGACACAGGTCACTAGGGAACAGGGTATGACGGCTTTTCCGGGATTTTAAGACTGTAAGCAAAGGTTATAGCAAGGCCTCACGATAAAAGTTAGGTGGGCAATGCGACATGGAGTCACAGTCTCTATTTATAAACTAGTGTTTGGCTTTGAGGAGGAAGGCTTTCGGGCAGACAGAGCAACCCAAGAACAGACCCATTATGTAAGTCCTCTGAGCAACGGCCCACTGTGCTTTGCGATCAAAAAAGCTGAAGATTTCACAGATTTTAGAGTCAGAAGGGACTTAAAAGGCCCATCTGGTCCAATTCATTTTACTGCAGTGTGACCGAGCATCCTAGTTAATCCGGTGTGAAGGTTCTGCCAGTGTACGTGGTCCCTAATCCACAGAATCGGCCCAGGCCTAATTATTAGTCCTAGTGGCCAAGAAGAGGTGACCTGGGAACCCGGTTTTTTTTTTTGTTTGTTTTGTTTTTGTTTTTTTAGGGCTAAGTGCTTCCATTATCAATGACTCTAGGTTGACATTTTTATTAATTAACCAGGGACCACCCCCTCCCCGAATAAAAAAAAAAACAGAACTAGATACAAAAGAGACAAGGTAAAGCAGACTAGCAGAGCTGTGAGGGAGGATATAAAATTTAAAACCCTTTCCTGTATGGATATCAAATCCTCCTCACTTGTAAAAAGAATCAGAATAACACATTTTCCACAGAAAAAGAACAAAACTGAATCCCTGTCATACACACTATTAATTAAGTTAGGAGTCTGCTTTTATTCTGTCTTCCAAAGGAAGTCTGTACAGATGGAAACCGTGTCTCAGAATCTATCATCAGAGCAGCACTGAAAACGGTCTAGCACCAGGTGACAAACTCGTCTCCATCATCTGCACGAAGCAGAGTCATGTTAATCATCAGGTAATTCATAATCACCATCCGTATGAACATCTGTACGTGTCCTGTTCACGTGTTAGAGTTTAGCTCTTTCTGCACAATAGCTCCTAAAGATGGACAAATCGTACGGAGAATATTATTAGCTGACAAAACTGACTGCTATGATTCACACAAGGTGAAATATATTACAGAAAGTGAAAAAAAAAATCCAAATGTAACTTTGGGTTCAGAAGAGTAGAGTGACTTCTTTTGTTCACCCCCTTTTATTTCCCAAGCCCTGTTAAATTGAGAATAAGACAATAAAAAAGGCAAAAAGAGCAAGAGAGACACAAAGGGGAGGGACGGGGAGTAACTAACCTAATGGGCCTCACGCCCCAAGTGTCTGGTGGAAGATTCCAGGGAAAGTGACAGGATGTTCCCGGCCACACCCCCCAAAGAGGCGCGACCCTGGAGCAGGACAGGACAGAGCAGGGCTGAGAAACCAAGCTGAAAATAAGGAGCCCCTAAAACCCCAAGCACAGTACTGGGGGGTCCCCGAGGCTCCTCCGTGACACGGCACCGAGGCCAGTCCCCCACCCACCACTGCCCAGAGGACCCCCAGGTGGGCAGAAAGGGGCCGAAGGCAGGACTGAGTTCCCATGAAGATGCTGAGTGGGGGCCCTATAGCTCACTACCCCCCCGAGCTCCCCCCACACCAGCCGCAGCGCAGACGATGCTTTCCAGGAAGGAACTTTTCTCCCTCTGAAGAAACCGATCAGTCTTGAGTAGAGGTGTGTGTATGTGCACGTGTATGTGTTTGCGTGTGTGTTCATGTCGGGACGAGGGGAACGGGGCACCTACTGAACTTTTGGGGTTCAATCTGGAGAAATCTGGCTCCCACAGAATACCATCCAGTGCGTCCTGCCATCAGCAACCCCACTTCACACACTGAGATCCCGTCTGAAGCTCAGCAACTCCCTTTAAAGTGTTAATGGGCAGCCAGGCATCTCACATGAAAGCCAGAGGCTCGAGTAATCAAACGGGAGAAAAAAAAAAGGAACTTGGAGGAAAATGAGAAATTCAAAGGACATTTGATGAAAACTTCAAAAGGTCTAGGAAATCGTCTAGAGAAACACGTGAGGCTGCTGCAGCCCTAAATTAAGAACCCAAATGCTCTTAAAAAATAAAGAGGGAAAAATAAGAGTTGGAAATTAAATATTTAATCGATACAAAGATTTCTTCCATGACAAAACTGAGATTTATCCAGAAGGTCCAATATTCACATAATTAACATTCCAGGCAAAGAGAACAAAGACTATGGAAGGGGAGAAATTATTTAGGAAATGGCAGCAAGCAGCTAGTCAGATGCAAGGGCGGGACTGTGAAATTTCAGATCATCAGGATAAAGAGCTCACCGAGCTTCGAGAGGAATCCAGGACACACACAGGTGCCCGCATGGACCGGGCTTCCTGAGGGCAGCACTTGATTCAGAAAACAGCAGTGCCAGGCCCTCGCACTGGAGGGAAAGTGCTTCTTAACTTACAACATTATGCCCGGGCAATCCTGTTTCAAGCATGAAGGCACAATAAAAACCCTTGTCAGACACGCAGGGATTCAGAAGCAGCCTCCCCAGATACTTCCCTTGGGAGGCTTACAGAGGATGTGCTTAGACAGGAAACATAAACCTGCAAAGAAAAGATACAGCAATCGGAGAAAAGACCCCCGACCCCCTACCCCAGCCAAGAAGCGGCCAAGGGCGGCTCTAGCTTTCTGCCCATGAGGAGTCACAGCAGCTGCTCAGCAGCTCAGAGCAGCCGGCCCCAGACCGACCCCGGGGTCAGGCGTTCCAGGAAGAAGACATGCGGGTGTTTGTGCACTAGCGGTCAGCCGCACGCGGCAGAAATGCTGGAACATCTGGGATGAAAACTGCCGTGAGGTAGGTTAGAAAGTGCAGGAGAGACAAGCAGAGGCCACCAGTAACTTGACAGAACAGGACTGGTTTCTAAATGAAGACGGGGTTACCGTACACTGACTACCCAGGGTGCGGAGGCCTGGCTCACTGTTCCTTACAAAGTCAACCTGAAACACAGACTAATTACAAAGGCTCTAAATGCTGCGTCATTTCTGCTGTCTGGCTACTCCCCGGGCAATTCAAGTGACACAACAACAAAAAAAATGAGTTTGAAATGCTGCACCTGCCTACAGCACACTTTTTTTTTTAGATTCAAAACTTTGTCTAAGGAGCATTCTCTGACGGATGGTTGGAATCTGGGAACCAAACACTGAATAGAATCAAGTAGCTTTTCCTTGGTTTGCTTAACTCGACCACACTTCTCAGACTGACATGAGGAGAAACCAGAGGCTCTACGATGCTCTTCTGTCAGTGGGACAATTTAAGCCGCATCCACCGTGTAGGCACAGGGACCAAGGAGGTCCAGGACCCACAGGTTCACCCCACTCCCGCCTCCGACCAGCAGGTGCACGGCATCTGGACTCCCACCTCTCCCCAGCCTCTTACAACGCTTACTTCTCTGCATGAACTTGTCACTGCCTGAAGTCTGACTCCTTTGTCGTCTGTCCTCTGCACGAGAACGAGGGCTGAGGACATCACAGCATCAGTGCCTCCAGGAGCACTGGCACTGAGATGACTGCACGGTCACATGGCAAGTCAGGGGAGAAGCATGTTCCTCACATGCCTCCAGAGCAGCGTCCACTGAGCATCCTTTAAACGGTTGCTTCTCACGGGGACGCTCCGAACACCAGCCCTCGGCCTCCACCCAAGTGCTGTGGCCTGATGGGCGAGGCCTGTGTCTGATGGACAATGACCTCAGCTGACTGATTCCAGCCGCCCCCAGTCACACCCATGCTCCTTTCCTCACCTTGGGAATTTCATGGGGTCCCAGAGGCATGTCCTGAAAGTATTAGATGCTTTGCCACTCAGCTCTTCAGTAGCTAAATCAGAACCTCAACAACACGGGCTGGTACTCTGTCCCTCCGAGTTCTAGAACACTTGACCGGAGCTACAGCAACGGGGCAGCTACTTCTGGGGTGGGATCCAGCTGTCTGTAAGCACGGATTCTCATTCAGAAGTGAATTACTGAGGGTGGGAGTAGAGCTCCGTGGTAGAGCACATGCTCGGCAGGAACGAGGTCCTGGGTTCAGTCCCCAGTACCTCCATTAAAAAATAGAAATAAGTAAATAAATCAATAAATAAACCTAATTACTTCCCACGCCCTCTACCCTCCCCTAAAAAAGGGGAAGAAATGAATGGAAACAATCACAGAGAAAGAAGTTACCTGCGGAAATACCGGGCGTCCTTCCCGAGGTCCCCTGGCTGGAATTTCTCCTGGTTACTTCTTATCCCTACATTGTCCGTCACTCTCCACTACTGAGCAATCAACAGGATAATTCAGACACCGAACCCTAGATGAGGAAGGTGGAAAGGGAAGCCCCCAGAAGAAGAGGCGCAGCGCGAAGACCTCCCAGAGCCACGCGGGGAAGGAGGCGGCGGGGCAGGCAGGCGGCGGCTGGGCGAGAAGGCGTCTACGCGGGGGCGCAGCCTGGCCGCCTCCTCGCGCGCCCCGGCCGGCGCCTTTGCTGCGTCCTCGCTCCGTCGGAAGCTGCGTGCCACGGCGGGAGGCGCCCTCGGAGTCAGGGGCACGAGCCTGGGGGCAGGACGTTTTGCTCACTTGCTCGGTGACAGTACCAATGTGGACTGAACATAAGCCCGAACTTGGCTTAACCCTGGGCTCCGTCGCCTACAGGCTGCGTGTCCCCGACGCAGGTTATCTACCCACACCTGCACCTCGGCTTCCTTGGCCGCCCCAGGACGGCACGCAGACGCCACCTTACCGGGTGGCTGGGATGGAAAACCAGGTTAACAGGTGCAAAGCGCTCAGCGGGATGTCGGGCTTGGCAGACACGGGGGAGCCGCGCCAGTCACAGCCTCACCCCAACCCCCCGCGCAAGGGGGGCCTGAGGAACAACGCAGCCCGCAGCGTCCGCCACCAGGCCGGCGGGAGGGACCGGGGCATCGGCGCTGTCGGAACACGTTCTATGGCAATGGTCGCAAGGCTGCAAGGTCCCACAAGAAAAGTAAAGGCTTGATTTCAACCAAGTTTCCCCAAACCTCGCCGAGGAGAAGCCAGTTATTTGGAGAGTCTGACCCTCTATCACAATGAGAAATGCACACCCGCGTTTCCCCCTCAAACTCCAATGAAGACAAATCTTAAGAGAAAGGAGAGCAGGTGCCAGCTGTTGAGTGATGCTGCCTGGCCCCCATCCGGTTCTCCACCATCCTGGGTTGAGTCCTGCCTTCCTGAGTCAGCAGGCACATGGGTGGGCACCCCTCGGAGTTTTTGGCACCCAGAGGATACTATTATCCCACTTTTTCAGAAAACTCATGAATAATGTCAATTCTGAACATTTAAGGTAATACATAAGAATAACGTCTGTAGGCAATGTTAAAATGAGAATCGAGAGAGGAGACTAAGGCTTAGAAGCACAAATACGGTTGAGTGGGTTTTTTTAAAAGTGTATCATTACTATTATCGTAGCTTGTTTTAGAATAGTAAAAGGGAAACAGCTTCCCCAGGCTGCATCAAACTAATATCTTCAGGTACAGCTGTGAAAAAAAAAAAAAAGGTACTTTTCAAACCACATTTTTCAGGTTCAAGAGGGAATTTTTGGAGTTTGTCACCGAAGGGGCTTGGAAGATGTTCATAGCCGGAGCTGTTGCAAAGCCTGCTGATTTGGAACTGAAAATCAGAGTTGTGCTGAGTCAAAACTCTCCTCAATGAGGCCTCTCTGGAAGCTTCTCCGCACCTCATACCACGGCCACGCCCCCTCCATGAACAGCCCTGGCTCAGAAGTAATCATTTGCCACCAAGCTCTCCACCCGAGCTAGCCCATCGGGAACCTTCTGGTGCAGTGCCCTGAAGCTGCCATTTGGTCTCGCGAAACAAGGTGGCCAGTTTCGGGATGGGAAGCGTGTCTGAAATCTGAACGCCCCGGGATGTTTCCCTTCTCAGTGTCAGCGAGTCTCCAGAGACTGATGCTTGCTTCTTGGTTTATCACCCTGGCCGGCCCCCACTAGCGGGATGGGCGTTTCCAAGACAGAATGAGCTCATTCATCCAAGGTATGGAAGGGATGTCACAGAAAAGGTCAGGGCAGAGAGGAGGGAAGAGAAAAGGAACAAGTCAAATTAAGTCCCTGAGGGTTAGGGAAATGGCGTTATTATCAGTAAAGAGGTGGATGAGAACTGCGTAAACTTTTAAAAAACTTGAAGTTAATGACATCTGTGCACACAGGGTGTATCTTTTTCATATCTAACGATCTTACTCTAGTATCTTTCTCATACTCACCTTTTGGAGGACAAGAGATTTCCCAATATTGAGTATTTATAAAGATAGATACTTTTGACTTAATTTTTAAAAATGCTGTCCTGTATTTAATCTTTTTTTATTTTCTAATGAAAGAGGGAAACTGAGTCCCTATCAAGTTCAATGCAGATTAAATAAGGAAGCTGAAAAAATGCCTTCTGGATGTAAAGAGATGGCATTTATGCATATACGCATTCATTAGGCACAAACTACATGACAGCTACGATTAGAGAAGTAACTCCTGGATGGTGCTTACTGTGCACCAGAACTGTTGCAAGGGGCTTCACAAATTAATATTTTGTAAATATTACATCAAATCCAACTATGACTCAATTAGTTAGGAGCTGTTATGATCTTTCATTTTATGAATGAAGAAACTGAGGCCCCAAGATGTTGAGATGTTTGATCATTTGCCTAAGAAAACCCTCACTCCACCTGAGCTAGAAAAAGTGGGGCTAGAACTTGAACAGGGAAATCCGACACCGCAGTCACATCCGCCCAGCCCAGCGCAGAACTCGAGGTGCTGAGAGGTGAAGGACGCCCCCAGACCTGCCAGCCCCGCTTTCTGCAGTCACTTTCTCTGTGCTTAGATGTCAGACCGAGGCCCCTGCACCTTTCCCTTTGTAACTCTTCCTGAGTGTTGGTGCAGGGGTTGTCCCTCGGGGGAGTGGACTTGAATAAACCGCTCTTGTTCCCAAATCTGTGTCCTCCGGCCGCCAGGAAAGCCCAGCACGGAATCCCTTCCACGGAGCTGGCGTGCCTGCTGCTTTGTTAGACTCAGAGAAACCTCTTCACTTAGATCCCCTAATTGGTTTGCCTACTATTGATTTTATCCTATTTTATTTTTCCTGCTTAAAGGATACTGCACAGAGCTGCACAAAAAGGCCATAAAATAAACACAAAAGAGGCGTCTGGCTTTCAGCCAGCCCGTGGGGTCCCGAGACACCCGCTTTCTGGCCTTCTCGTTGGTTTTTCTTTAGGTCCTGAGGGAACCGCTAGGCTCTGGACCCCAGAGGCAGCCCCCCAGGGCCGTGTGCACCACATTAAGGAGAAGCCTGAAATGGTTTTGAATTAACCAACCATTCTGGATGCTCTAGAGTTCATTATATCCTCCAGCCTCTGGAATCCAGAATCACTAGCCTGAAATGGAATACACTCTGGACAAGAATAAGGTCATGGGCTTGTCTCTTCCGTATCTCTTCCCGAGAGGCTGAATCATCATTCATTTACTATCTCTACGTTACCTGTCATGACACATCCAAACATCATTCTGTGAGGAGGAGGACTCCCAGACCTTGGAAACACGCTGATTTATTCCAGGGACGGGCCGCAGAACTCCTGGAGTATAAAGACCCATTTCTGGTCTGGATTTTAGGGCTGGCACAATCGTCTGTTCAATGGCTAAGTCGGCTCCTCCTACATCAAGGCAAGATTTGACATGTTGGACAGGGAGGGCCGCACTGAAAAGGGGACATCTCAGCAAAGCTGTACAGGGGGGAGGGGGTGATCACAGGGGTGCTAGGGGAGGACCAGCACAGAGGCACCTGCGTGGCTGGTGTGGGATGAAGGAGGTGGGAGAGCTGAAGGCATCACCAGGTGGGCGCAGGGGGCCACCGCAGGACCACAACCCTCTCCACGCACAACAGGCACCGCTGGAAGGATGTTCTGCTGAGAACAGGTTGCAGGGGCCAGTTAACTGGCCATCCAGTGATCCCAGGGTCTGAGCTCAGTGACAGTAGTGGGGTGGGGAGAACTGGTCACGTTCTGGATACACATTAAAGGTGGGTCCAACAGGATTGCTGTGTCCTTCTGGATTTACTGTTTGTCTCCTATACGAGTATGAAGTTCCATCAGAGCAGCCTTTGTCTGCTTGTTCTCTGCATCTCCAGAACCCAGACTCGAGGCTACAAATACCCACTGCCCGAGTGAGTGAGTCTTCCACAGGCTGCCATGTGGCCAAAGCAGGATTCCAGTCCAGGCCTGTCTGACTTCCACAGCCCAGGTCACAATCACTGTGCTGTTCTGTTTCTGCTAAGATCACACGCAGAACATTACAAGGACGTGCAGGGGAATTCCTTTCCGTAGTTCTAAAGGAAATGGGAAATGAGCCCGGAAAGTCGTCTTTTTAGAAATTGGGTAGGGTGGGGCATGGGGTTGGGCACCAGCAGGTGAGCCGTGGAATATTTCAGAAAACAGTGCCGGTCAAGATGAGTCATCGATTCTGAGGAAGGTAAATTTCCCCAGAATCTACGGTGATGCAACTACACATTAAAGCAACAACAACAAACTTTCCAATAGCGACACACGGGTGATCGCAGAGCACTGCAGAAGTCTGATGCCGATCAGGACCGCCTCTCCTGCTGCCTTTCATCGGAGGGCAGTGCGGTGCGACGCCCGGAGAGGCGCCTGCTGGGCTTGGACATTGCCGCTACCTGACTGGCGAAATGTCCTTCAGCGAGAGGCTTAAGCTCCCTGTGTCTCAGTCTCCTCGTCTGTAAAAAGGGGTATCACCCAGCTCCGATGGACATTAAATCAGGAGGAAGTAAATTAACGCACGTCGGGTGTTCACAGCATTGCGTGACTCCCACTGACTGCTAACCCTGTTGACCCCGGGCTGCTTCGCCTGTGGCTGTGTCTCTCACCCCAGTGCCTGTCAGCGCACCAAAAGCCCGACCCGTCCACGGAACTAGGGAAGGAAAGCCCCTGCAGTGCATGGGTCTAGGAGGAGAGGCCTGGCGTCCCACACCTGGGGTTCAAGAGAGACGAACGTGGACTCTCCTCGTCAAGCACGTACGCCCCGGAGGCCAGCGTGCGGCTGGCCGTGCTGAGGGGGGCCGCGGGGCCAGGAGAGCTCATGTGGATAGGGTGCCAGCATCTCTTCCGGAGTGCTACGCATAATCACAGTTTTCAAAGGAAGTTCTGAGAATTCCTGGAAATATGTCATTTATTCTTGTCTCATTATCAGGATAAATAACGATCAAATATAAACCTATTTGACTTTAGGAACAACAACTATGGGATAATCCTTTTAGATGAACACTTCCCTCGGCGTGGAAAGGACCCAGTCACAGACACATTCTCTCACGACTTTTGATTCCACCTCCCATCATTTTGTTAATCTGGGAAAACAGTGTCGCCTTGTACAAATATCAGCCTTTGAGCTATTAGTGAGACCTTTCCTTCTTAAGGGACAGGGCTAGTTCACTAAAGACCCAGAGGGCAAGCGAGAGCAAACTTACTAAGTTTGTAGATGACATTAACAGGAGGGCAGGATGTGAGTTACTTTAAAACACAGAAAATACCAAAATGAAGGGACAAGGGGCTAGGAGTGAGCATCAGCCTTTTAAAAACTGCGGGACAAGGCACTTACACTCTGCTCTGACACTGACCTTCCTCCTCGGCTTATGGAATTTTAGCCGAGACAAGTCCAAAGCAACTGTGGACCCGGACACCTACGAGGTGCCATCGAAGACCCAGACCCAGAAGAGCCTGTTTTACTAACGAATCATTCCAGCACATATTTGCTTCCTTCTTTTGCAGGAAACTTTTTAAAAGATCCTGTAAAGCCACAAAGCCAGATGATTATTTCCCACAGGAGTGCTCTTGGGAACACATTTCTGGAAATTGTTTCCAGGTTTAATGGGACTTAGGACTCACCCGGAAAGGGACTTGATCAGGCCTGAGCAGTGTAACGACGAGGTGGGCTGCACACCCAGCAGGACCCCAGGGACCAGGCCAGAGGGCTCTCAGCGCCACCCTGCTCCACACAAAGCAAAGTCCCACAGGTGAGGTTTGGCTGCAGGATGCGTGGGGGTCGTTACTAGTGATACAAACAAGTGCTCAAGGACAGAGAGTGACACTCAGAGTTTGTTTCCTAGAAAGTTCTTTTTGAAAAAAATCTTGTTTTTTATTGGAGGTACTGGGGATTGAACCCAAGACCTCGTGCATGCTAAGCAGGCGCTCTACCACTGAGCTATGCCCTTCCCCCAACACTCAGACTTTGGAAGCCTAGCTTATATATGGTGATATTCACAATTTTTCAGGTAAAAATGAGTTAAGAACTCACTTGTTAAAACTACTAAGTAAGCTACGGATGTGAAGATACTAACTTTAAACTTTAATATCATTCTGATTTTAAACTGTACTAAAAAACAATCCAAAACAGAGTTCTATTTTTTACCAACGGCCTTTTGCTGTACGTGTAACTAATCCGAACTGTGGCCATCCGGACATCCGTGGCTGAATTTGTCTCTCAGTTAAATAAGACACAGAAAGCGCCAAGCGTGAGGCCGGGGCAGCCCCGGCCTCAGAGACTGGCCGAGAGGGTGTGGTGTCCATTGCTTAATTAGTTCCGGTTGTCAGGGAGTGAGGGCCCTGTGCACACCTGGGGGGACACAGAAGACAGAAGCCCTCTCACTCACTCACCACGTTTATTTAAGGGTCAAAACTGTTTAAACAAGCATTTGTGATGAGATCTTTTAAAAGTAGATTATATACTTCTTTCCCTGTTTGTTGATAGTTCACGGCTATCACATGATGACAGAACATGTAAACACTGTCTGTAGACGTCCGCTTTCTCAGATGTCTGGGGTTCCCCAGGGAGCCAGGTCGTTAGTTACTAATTGTCTCGTCATTATTCTTGTGTCCAGAAGTCTCCAGCCTCTTCACAAGTCCTGCTTCTAATCTACTTGGGTTCAGAGTTTAAAAATTCATATTAAATATAAGCCAGAAATGAGGCACTGAAGGGACAGTTTAGGTGTGACGAGTATATTTCACGGCATTATACTGAGAGCACCATTTTCTGAGTGCAGAATTATTTTTTAAATTTACAGGTAGATGAGGGCTGTGTCTGGTACAAAAATTAACGTGTACATTTAGAATGTTTCTTTTTCTGTTTACAATAGCCAAGACATGGAAGTAACCTAAATATCTAATGACAGACGAATGGATAAGGAAGATGGGGGGGGTGTACATATACACACCATGGAATACTACTCAGCCATAAAAAAGAAATGAAATAATGCCACCTGCAGCAACATGGATGGACCTAAAGATTATCATATTAAGTGAAGTAAGACAGAGAAAGACAAATATCATATGATATCACTTATATGTGATATCTAAAAGAAAATGATACAAATGAACTTATTTACAAACCAGAAGCAGACTCACATACATAGAGAACAAACTATGGTTACTAAAGAGAAAGGGCAGGAGAGGGATAAATTAGGAGTTTGGGATTAACATTTATACACTACTATATGTGAAACAGATAAACAACAAGGACCTACTGTCCAGCACAGAGAACTATATTCAGTGTCTTGTAATAACCTATAATGGAAAAGAATCTCAAAAAGAATATATATATATGTATGTATAACTGAATCACCTTGCTGTACACCTGAAAGTAACATAACATTGTAAATCAACTTCATCAAATTTTACTTCAATAAAAAAAAAATAGAATGTTGCTTTCTGTTGGCAAAAAGAGATACAGAGAATTGTAAATAAAAACAAAACATACAATTATTTGTATAGAAATTATTCAGAAGTCCAATATTTTTCCTAACATAAAATTTATGAATTGCTATAATCAAGGGACAATATCCAATCATGTCCGTTTTATTTAGAGTATTAGAAATAAAGCCATCTTCAGAAAAGTAAAGCTCCAAAATAATGCTTAGAAGAAGACGCTATACTTGGCCTATTACAGTTTGGACTCTATTTTCCTATAGCATCTTTTATAGCAATTTAAAGAATAACCTTTTATTTGAGGACCGGTCACCATCAGGGTCTCCCCTCCTGTGTCCCTCCTTAAAGGGTTTGGCACAAATTTACAGTATTGTTCAAGTGACACACTCAAATGCTTAATCTATAATTGACTTTCTGTGGGAATTTTCTCAAAAACTGAAAAAAAAAAAAGTTGCAGTTGTTTTAATCTGATTTTCTTCCCCCTGTTGGTTTGCATTTGAAATAATAAAGGAAGTTTAATACTTGGCCAATAACACAGTCCAAATCAAGACTTCATGTAATTTTTTCAGAATCAAAAGAACCCTTGGTCAGGGGCTCTGATTTATGCTAAAGAAAGAAATGGTAAGAAAAATAATGCTTCCAGGTAAAATATACTTGAAATACTGTTACTTTTACTTACAACTGAATTAAATTTTCCTTTTACATAAATCAGTGTAACATTTCCAACTATGATCATTCATAAATCATGGGTTCCCCAATGAAGAAACTTAAGTTTTAATAGTCTTAACCAGTCCCTTTCCTTTTTGTCCTCTACAAATTAAAGCACATAATAATGTCATAAATAAACATAAACAAATAAACATAAATTTCTTTTTTCTTTTTCTAATCATAGCATTTAGTGGCACTTTCTGGTCTGGAGCAAATTAGACTAATAATTACGTTTCCTCCTCTAAACAAGTAAGTATGATGCAATAACCACGTGCATTGAAAGGGTTCTTGAATAAATAATTCTAAATAGTGAAAAATGGGTCTTAGGAGTTCAATTCCTGCTCGCCCCCTCATCACAAGGACTTCTGTTAGACAGAAGCTTCAGACCTCCAGGGCGTCTCGTATCTCAGGCCCTCAGGGAATTCTGTTCCCTTGTGCTGTTTAGTTGACGGTAACAGAAGAGCAGAATCATCAGAATAAACAGAGAAGGCATGATGCTCTGAACTGTCCATTTGGCCCTGACTCCAGGCCACTGACAGCCTTTGAGTAAGTAAACTAAGTTCCAGCAGACTGTTTCTTCCAGGCCTGACTCAGTCCCATAATAAATTAGCTGCACGGAAGGGCAGCTTAATGACTGGAGGGCAGGGGTGTGTAATGTGGTCTCAGGGTCAACCATCAAGGGAGGGTGTTGTGAAGTCCAAGGGCCAGCGGGACCGCACTGGCTCAGACGGCCACTGCGCCACTCCCACAACCGCCTGCTTCTCTGATGCCAGTGGGGATGCCTGGCCTCCCTGCCAGGGTCCGAGCACCGGCCACTGCCCGGGATCTCTGACCTCGTTCTCCCGCCTGCCCTCCGGCCACGGCGGTGGAGCACACAGCTGGGAAGGAGTGACAGCCTCTCCAGACCTGGGCCAGCCCCGCTCCCCACGCTGCCCTCAGGTACCTCCAGCCCAGGAACCGGCAGGGGTGCCCCCCCATGCTCAGTACCGCGGAGGACAAAACCGTCATTTCTCTGCGCCCTTAACAGAAACAGCTACTGCGCCTTTGTCTGAGACCAATGAGTAGATTTAGTCCTGGGGTCTTTAAGAGTTCTATTTACAAAAACTCTCACCACGGCCAGATTTTGAATAGCAGAAAATTATCCCTGCACATCTTATGTTAATTTTGTGAAACTGGAGTTTAGACTCTCTTGCTGATTCAGCTCTGACTGTGTAGCCCCTTGGGAACTGATTCAAACTTCCATTCAATCCCTCATCCGGTCCTTGGATACACTGTTACTTACAGAACAAGGGCTTTGGTCCAGCTCGGGGCTGGATGTTCAGGGCGGAGGCAGAAGTGATGATAAACAGGTAAGACAGGAGGGCTTCACAGCCTCATGGGGAAGATAAGAACGAAGCAGCCAGACAGTGATCCTGAGAGGTGTGACGTGCCGTGAAAGAGTGCAGGCTGCAATCCGGCGCCTCCCCTCGCTGGCGCCTCCGGCAGCGCCTGCAGCAGGGTGAAGCAGAGCCCCTGGTGGCGGGGACCCCACAGGTCTAGAGCCTCGGCGGCAACAGGCACCAGTTGGGTGGGAGAAACAAGCTGCTTCCGGAACCAGGTGAAGACTAACCAAGTTCCTGGGAAGGGTGGGGACGCATTCCTCAGGATTTTCACTGCGGTTCACAAAGCGACAAAGTGGGAGGAGGGGCAGGCATCCTGGGCAGAATTCTGGAAGCATCTGAGTCAAGTCGCACCCCACCAAAAGCCAGCCCAGGGAGGGTGGGAATCACTGCCCATGGGGGCGGGTGAGGATGGCCGGAGCTGGAGATGGAGGCCTCCTGGCGGCCAGGCTTGGGGGTCCCCCGTCCCCAAGCAGGGGACACTGCTGGCCAGGAGACTGAAGAGAAACAGCAGCCAGTTCCAAGTCACCAAGTAGACAGCCAGAATCTGAGAATTAGCGAAGGAGCTTCAAAACCACCATTTCTGACCCATTTCTTTCCCGTCACTGGCCTTTTACAGCTCCTCCTCATGATAATCTTTGCCTCGGGTTCAGGCAAAAATATTTTGGGGTAAACATTTTTATTTTTTCTTTATAAAGTTGATGAACATGATTAAAGAAACCACGTGAAAACCTATATAAAGATTCGTGTATAAAGAGGGCATATCCGCAAAAGAACAAAATCAGCTAGTTTCCGTGCTATGTGACCACGAAGGAGGTTACTTTAGCAAAAAGTTGGAAGAGAAAAGGCAGAGAAGAAAGTCGGTCTTGCCGCTCTCGGGTTTCCCCTGAGCTATGTTTAAGTCGGCTCGGCTCCCTGAACGTGACGAAATCACTCTTTTAAAGCACAGACCCTGCCCACCCCAGGCCCTTCATCACCCTGCGTGACGCAGCGTGTTGTCTGCGCAAGGCCCCCCAGGGAGAGGCACACTGATGCGGGCTCGCTGGTGGCGGTGCTGGGGACCTCCTCCCAAACTGTCACCAAGGTCCCTTCTCTTACACAGACCGTGGCACAGGCTCGGAGGCATTAAAACAACCCAGAGGCTCTCGTGATTACTCATCATTCTAGCATCTTTCAGAACCAAACCACTGGAGGCTTTAAATTACAGGTATTTTTTATAAGCTTGGACGGTGCCAGGCAGTTTTAATCATTTTAGATGTTTAATTATCAAACCATTCTGCCTGCACACCACAGAATTCACAGTGAAGCCTCACAGCTTGCTGATTTAAATGAGCAAACATGAGTGTGTGTCTCACCCCCAAGGGACCGCAGACACGGATGGTAAATCTGGTGATCACTCGGGAACTGTCTGTAAAACCCGCCGTGTGTAATCCAGCGACTCGGCTGTCTGCCTACGTAGCATACCAGAGGGGCCTTCATTTACAATGAAAACAAACAAACAAAAACTTTTACTGTATAAAAATATTTCACCAAAAGCACCACAAAAACCCAAGTCTTTGAATATTAACTTCTGGACTCTTTGAAAAGTAACAAATACTAGAAAGTCGGTGAAGTTCTATGATCAATAAGGCATTTATTACTATATGAACTGCCTTTCAAAGTCGAGAAAAATACTTGAAAATACTGGCAATATTAAAACGGATGTGTGAACACATTTTTCAGTAATAGAAAATCCAAATGGCAACAGGATCTGTTGGACTCTCTTCTCTACAGATGGTCCCTCGCTTTGCAAGGGACCAAAGACCCAAATATGCTGAAACTGGGCCATGTGTACTTAATAGTCAATAGCAAAAATTATGGTTCTGTACCCTTTAAAATTTTCTGTCAAAACTGTAACTCGTGTGGCAGGGTATAGCTCAGTGGTAGAGCACATGCTTAGCATGCACGAGGTCCTATACCTCCCCAGTACCTCCATTTAAAAAAAAAAAAAGGAAATCATCAAATCACAAAGGAGGAGACGAGAGAGGAACAAAGGAATTACGAAACAGCCAAAAAACAACTCATAAAATGGCAACAGTAAGTCCAAAACTTTCAGTGGATATTAAATAATGCAATGGGTAGGGACAGTAGGCGTGGCTCCATAAGAAAGCTGAGATTTAAAAAACACAAATAGCATATACACAGCAAAGAATGATTCAATAAAATTAGGGCCTCCCAGATGCATCTAAAGCCAAGCCCAAAGCGGAGACACAGAAAAGGAAGGCTGGGTGAGCACAGGAGAACCTGTCTCCTGGTGGGGGTCACTCTGCTTATATGAAGGATCATGACTAATAACATCAAATAAATTACTTTTCAGATGAGAAGAGCCTATTTGTAATTTTCTTTCAATCCTCGTAACTATTCAAAAGCCAGATGCTAATCTTAGACACTTTTTTTTTTTAAATACTAGTAGAGAGTTAATGTTCCTGGAACTAGCTGGAAGGGTTTACAGACTAGTAAATGTGTTTCCATGGAAACAGATGCTTCCCAGGGAGCGATCATTCTACACGTTCTCTAAAACCCAGCGACCAGGGAGGAGAAGACGGCGCTGGTGCTGGGAAGCCGCCTGACCTTCCATTTGTCCCCTTCTCCAGTGCATGGATGACACGAGGCACAGGGACTGGTGGAGGTAAAGTCACCCACAGAGGAGTTCCAGCACACCTGCTTATCCGGTCCTGACGCTGGGTCCTGAGGGATGCTGGATGTTTGCCACAGCCTTCAAGTAGACGAGGTGTACGGGGGCGGACACTGCCCAACAGGGGCTCCACGACACCAGCTGGACAACTGAGTCTTGACAAGCGACCAGGGGGCACGAGAAGGAGCGAGCAGAAAGCAAGGATGAGGGCACGCTTACACCCCAACTGGAAACAGGTGTAGCAGACGCTCTGTGACCTGACATTGACCTTCACAAATCCCAGAACAAGGGCATCTTTGCTGGGGATGCTGCTGGAAGTAATGTCTCCATTCCGCTTTGCTTCACGGGCAATTCTGGTGGGAGAGGTGAGTGTGAAGATGCCTTTCTCTTTGTTCTTGCAGAATTCACTGCTAGAGGGGCACTGCTCTGGCCCAACGCAGGGACCCCGGGGTTCACCGAAGGGCACATTTACTATGAGGACCAAGTCCCAGCCAGACCTGCGGTCACAGACCCAAGCAGAAAGCAGTCCCATGGGGACAGGAGTTGCACATTTGTCTCCCCATGGTGCAAGGATCCACACCAGGTTGTGAGGCTTGAGGAGAAAATCCAGGTAAATGCTTAAAAGGGGGCAGAGTGCACAGCAGGCACCCAGTGAGCATCAACTGCTCTAACCGTTACTGTTAATTGTTATTAATATCGTTAATATTAAAAATCAGGCGGTGTCTCTGCTAGGCCGTGTGGGGAAAAACTCAAGTTCATCTTTATAAAAGGTGAGAGGAAAGCACTGATACTCTCAAAGGAATTCTTGGAGAGCATACACATGACTTAGTCTCCATTCTGAATAAAGCTAGTTAATCGGGTCTGCGGCTGAGTCTTGCTACTGGGTTACCCAGCTGGGGAGAAGGACAGAATCATACTTTAGCTGTAATAACAGAGCAAAATTTTCCAAAAGATGCCATAGTGACAAAAAATATGTTTTTATGAATGCAATGAATGAATGTTTTATGTACGTATATGTATGACGGGAACATTATGCTGTATTGACAGCAGTTGACACATTGTAACTTAGTCTACTTCAATAAAAATTTTAAAAATGTATGTTTAAAAAATTCATTTCAATGTTTTTTGACTTCTATGAAATGCTTTCTTCGAAAAGATGATCTCCTGATCTAAAAATAAATAAGGGTTATGTGAACTTTTAAAATGAATACCTTTAACTTAGAAGGAAAATTTATCAACACCTCCATATTATATCTGTTTCCCAAATTCTCTGTCAAATCGTCACAATGTTAGGATGTTTACAGTGTTGCTCCCACTGAGTGTCTTTTCAGACTATCATAATTATTTTGGTCCTTATTTTGGTTGTTATCCGTTTATCACATGGAATAAAATAACCACAAAGTAAAACCACAGGTGTTGATGAAAAAAAAAAAAGAGCAGGGAAGGAAATGTACTTTGGGTAGTAGAAGGTAAGGGCTTTGAGTTCAGATTCTCCTATGCTTTGTGTGTGTGTGTGTGTGTGTGTGTGTGTGTGTGTGTGTGTGTGTGTGTATGCAAAGCAAAATCATTAAACCAAGCCCCCCCCCAATAAATCAAGTCGTGAAATGAAATTGCTGTGAGTCTGAAGTGCCGTGTTTTAAACACGACCGCTGAAGGAGGCAGCCGTCAAATGTAAGCGTTAAACCTCTAAACGGATTCCGATGCAAAGGATGAGGTTGGGAGTGATCTCTGATTTTCTCGGAACTGCAGAAATTACAGCCCAGGCGTCCACGACCTTCAAGTGACGGAGCACTTTATGGTCCTGGTCCACGGCTTCCCAGGGCCGAGGCGCAGAGGCAGCAGGTGACAGGCAGTATGAAGACCACAGAGCTGATGTGAAATAAAACCATCCGTCTGTGAAGGTTTTATTTTAGCTTGTCCCTGCCCTTTGTTGGCCCATTTGACTGTCATCCTAAAACTTCAAAGCCTTCTCGCAGTTTCCACCACTGCGAAAGGAATATTCATGGCGCGAGGCTCTGCCCCGTCAGAGGCGTATTTATGTCCACGAGAAGATAAAACCGTTGTAACAAGGGAAAATGCTGCAGATTTACAAGGGGTCAAATTTATATGGCAGCGCGCTCATGTGCCTGGGCTTCACCTTGTGGGCCCCCTGATCGAAAAGCTAGTGAGGAGGCCGCAAAAGCTGCCCTGGATGGTTTCTGGACAAAACAGCACTTCCGCTCAGAAGGCGGTCACAACCCCTCACCGCCCCCGTCCCCCACTCCAGACGGGGCTACACCAAGGGCGAGGATGTAACTCTGAGCTGGTGTCCAGTGTTCTCGGAACTGCCACACACATTCGAGGGCACACCACCCACGGAGAATCACAGAGCTTTCTGAAGTCGGGGCAATGGGAGAACAGGAAACTGGTTTATTAAACCAAGGGTTCACGGTCATAGTTTCCCATAAAAAGAACCGTATACAATCCCTGTACTCAAATCTCTTCCAGGAATGAAGATAACACAACACATGATGGGAAGAAAGAGGAATTCTTCACTGAATTTGAAATTTAACTGCGAAGGATGGAGAATTCTGTCTGGAAGTGTCATTTTATCGTAGGAGGTCTAAACTAGAGATATGACCTGAAAACATCATTTGGGCCCTGACGGAACTGGGGATTCAGCAAGTCAGTAAATAAGGAAGACAGCTGTGGAGTGACCGGGGAGGTGAGGAAACTCGGTGTTTTCCAGACACTGACAAATCTACGTAAGCATGTGGTCAAATGAGACTTCATGGCAAAACCGAAAGGTCTGATTATCCTCTAAAATTAATTATGAAATTATTTGCAATCCTAGCACGCTGTAACAGGTGTCAAGCAAGTACATATTTTATATTCTGTGCATTGCTGAAAATAGATACCATAACACTATTTCCTTTTTCATTTGATTTCATTTTCGCCAGCAGTTACCAGGGCTGCTCCTGGGAGTCAGCTGCTGTTCTGACCACGAGGGATACAAAAGTGACTGAAGTCCATGCTGGCACTGAGACCACAGGCTAGACAGAGGAGATGCCACTTGAACAGAAAGGGTCTGTCTCAGTGCAGAGAGGACGGCCCGTAAGGGGCTACGCAACCACTGGAGAGGGGCGGGCGGGGTTAAGTCATAGGCCCCAAGAGGAAATGAAGCGATCCCAGGAGAAAGGACATCTGAGCAGACCCTGAGGCTGAGTGCCAGGTGCAGGAACAGTCCCAGCTCAAGTCCAAGGGCGGAGAGAGCCTGGCGTTCACCGCGGCCGTGAGTCCGTTCACCAGCCTGGGGGAAACGTTGTGGGGCGGGAAGAGAGAGCAGAGGTGAAGACAGCCCATCTCGTGGAATCTTTTATCCAAGGGAAGGGGCCTGAACTTGACCTTGAACGTGATGGGAGCCAGGGAATGGTGAGCGGGGAGCCACTACCTGATGCTTCAAACCTGGCTGGTGCTCTTGGAAGTGTGCAGAGTGGATCTGAGCGGGCGAGGGGGCAGCCGAACTCCAGGGACGGAGGGACGAGGTTCCCAGCGAGGTGTCTGGCACTGAGCCCAGGAGGAGGGAATTTTGCTTCGAGGGAAGCTTCCTGGCCTCCTCCAACAGATACATTTTTTGAAAAGTTGCAAAGTAATTTTGTAAGCCAGATAATATTTTCCTACTGACAATTCACTCATGTTTATATTTATTTCATTGATTTTTAAAACATTGGTTCTGGCCCCTAGAGCCAGAGCTTAGGATGTAGTAAGAACCTTGGGGTTCGGTGGTCTTTGAAGCAAGTTTCAGCCGCAGAAGCTTTTCCTCGGGTAAAGATCACGTGGAACATGGATGTATGAAACAGGCAGACGCGGGGAGGTCGGGGCTGCAGCAAAGCCTCCGTCTCAATGCCCCTCAGCCTTGAATCCCCCAGTACTTGAGGGACAGAGGTTGAAAATCACTAATGGAGGTGAAGTCATTCATTTTACTGGAGGGCCAATGAAGTGCTGGTACCAGCAGAGGTCTCGCTTGGGAGCCGGGATGTGGTGGGAGGTGGGAGGGCTCGTATCCTGGTTTTCTAGTGTGAGCCATGCAACTCTACAAAGTCACTGTCTCCCGTGCATCTGCTGCCGCGTCTGTAAAGCTGAGATAACAGTTCCCCCACCCTTCAGAGCTGCTGAAGTGTAAAATGTGCCAGTCTGTATTAAAAAAAATGCAAATTGCCACTGCTGATCAGTAGCCCCAGATCAGAGGGCTGGGAGCAAAGCCGGTGACCTGAGTCCCAGGTGGCGAGGAGACCTGTCAAAGGCCCCCAGACGAGGACGGGGGTGAAGAACAGCACTGGTCTCCTCTGGGCCACACCAAGTGATGAGCACAGCTGAAAGGGAGCCTTGGTCGGCACCTGCAGCAAGTCTTGTGCTTCCAAGAAAACGTCAGTAAATCTACTCTGCCGAAAGAATACGGTTTCTAAATAGGAAAAAACATTTGCCTCCAAGGTTTGAGAAACCCTGGGCACATCAAACTATCACATGTGACACACCTTGGGAAGGTGGGTGAGGCTGGACCTGCAGCCAGACATACCTGGGCTCGAATCTCAGTCCGTGATCACCTTCTTTGTTCCAACAACTACCCTGCAATTGTGAGAACTACAGGAGGTGTTAAGGACAGGACTTGACACCACGCCTGGCCCCTGGGAAACGCCCAGTAAATGCTAAGCGAAGCCCCAGATCCAGTCTCCTACCTGCACCACATCACATACGTCCTTACGCTCTGGAGCTGTTTTCCACTGATGTGCCACTGCCTTCTCTGGGAAACACACCAGCACTGAGACGCACTCTGAGAGCATCACCCACGTTCCTGACCAGAGGGGAGACTGGAAACTAAGGGAGGGGGGCTTGTCCGGAAACAGACCCACAGACAGAAAACAAACTATGGTTACCAAAGAGGGAAGCGATGGGGGCAGAGGGCTCAATGAGGAGTTTGGGATTACCAGACACAGACTACTACGTATAAAACAGATAAACCACAAGGACCTACTGTAGAGCACAGGGAGCTATATTTAATGTCTTACAATAACCCGTAATGGGAAAAAAAACCTGAAGAAGAATATATATACACACATATAAGTATAACAATCACATTGCTGTACACTTGAAACTAACACAGCAACACAACACATCAACTATACTTCAGTACAAAAAAAAATTTTTTTAATAAAATAAAATGAAGGAGAGGATTTATAAAGTACTCTACACATCACAGCAATAACGCACAAGTTGAAAACAGAAGCAGCGCTCCCTACGAAACACCCTGGGAAGCGCACGCAGCCCTGCTTACATACGAGGCTGAGTGCCAACAAAGTGGCTACTTACCAGTTGAAAATCTGAGAACACGTCACACAGCACCTCAAAACCGGGTTTCAATAGTCTTAAAAATTAGAGATCGATTGGATGCAAATGTCTCATCATCAAAGTGCTTTGAACCGTAGTCGCTGTATTTAGGACTAATGAGATGCACTGCAAACATGTATAGTGTCAAGTATCCTTAGTAAGGTACTATGAGAAACCCTAAAATGCTGCAGATCTGGCATAAAACATCCCTTAATTTCCTGTTCCTTAAGGGGATGTTTATGGAGTCTTTCTTAATCACACTTAGCATCTCTTACTCAAATGCTTAGTGACCCCAGGATGTTAAGAGTAAGAGAGAAGCACTCGTGCGAAGGCTGTGAATGAGGCAACTGACTCCGCCTTGCACTCCTGGAGTCTGAGACAGGATGAAGGATCAGCCGTGAAAGCGAGCCCCGGGCACAGCGAATATGAACACCAGTGCGGCGGGCGATGCCGCCAGTGCCGCGCGGGTGCACCGGCGGTGCCCAAGGAACGCTGCGAGGAATAAACAGCTCCACAAAAGCAGAATGCAGCACGTTACGTAACGGGGACCAGTCCAGGGATGCTGGCCCTGTTAACCGCCAAGCGGCCACATCCTGTGTCTGCAGATGCCGCTCATCACACTTGCAAAACAGCAGGTGAGAAACCTACGACTGTCCTTCACGAGCAGAGAACGTCCTCCAGCCCTGGGAGAGCCCACCCGCTGCTGTCAGTGCTCTGCCATTTGTTCGATTCTGTGCTGGATTCTAAAGACAGAGTAAACAGATAAACAACAAGGACCTACTGTAGAGCACAGGGAACTATATTCAGTTTCTTGCAATGAGCCGCAATGGAAAAGAAACTGAAAAAAATATACCTATGTATGTCTATGTGTAACTGAATCACTTTGCTGTGCACCTGAAATTAACACTGTAAATTGACTACACTTCAGTAAAAAATAAGAATTAAAAAAAAAAAATCCCGTAATTCCTACCCTCACGTTGCTTATAATCCACCAGAAAGAGGTGAAAGAAACTTCCCATAACACAAGCCAGATTACGCTAAGCGCCATCTATGTCCTCAGAGAATGAAAAAAAAGTGCCTGACTTCACGCGGCACCAAAAGGGACCACAAGTACACAGAATGCAAGAATGAAGGCAGATGCAGGGAGAAGGAGAAGGAAAGTCTACCCAGGAGAGGAAATCTGAACCAAGCCTCACGGGTGAGCGGGATTTGGGTTGAGTTTCCACGTGTGCCTCTTGCTGTCAGTGGGTCTGTTTCCCCTCCGGAGGAGATGCTGTTACCTTCCCCCTGGACTGTGTTTCTACGTGTCTCTTTAGATGTCACTCTATCATGGACATTTAAGAGCTGACAGTAGCTTTCCACTCTGCGTTGTTGAATGAAATTGTTATTTTTGTGAAGGGCTTCCAGGGTGGGTAAACAGCTTCGTCCCTCTCCGGGAAGTCAGTCAGCCCACAGAACTCTGTTAATGCTGCCAAACCACCTCTAGGATTTCAGCCCCAGCTCACGGCCTCATATGCACGGCGTGGATGCGCCAGGTGGCCTGGTGTGACACTCGGTGTTTATTCATCCTCTCACACAACTGAGAGCCTGAGCATCCTTCGCATTAAGGGAAAACTTTTAAATCAACTTACCCTGTAACTTGAGAATCATATAAATGCTTAAAGCAAAGAATAATTTCAAGGCTACTTATAAATGTACTTGGTATATACTGAACTGTACAGACATTTGTTGTGTGAATGTGCTGAATGAATGAACAGTAAAAATTCTTGGATTTTGCTCAGAAAGGCTTTTTTTTTTTCCCTTAAATAAGGAAAAAGTAACTTTTGAAATGAAATGGGCCTGAAAGGAACTCCCAGACTTGGGGAGACAGGAACGGACAAGCGATCTCAGGCAAGAAAATGCTCACCGCCTCTGATGGACCAGGAGAGTGAAGAAAAGGAGGAGAGAAATGGATGCTGATTCTGGGTGAGTGCAGGGGGCCCAGCTGGCAGGTGCCTTAAGTGCCAAGCTCTGGAATTTAAATTTTATCTGTAGGCAACTGGGAGAGAACAGGGCTTGGAGCAGGGAGGTAACATGATGAAAACAGTGCTTGCCAGAGAACTTCCTGCTTACTAAATGGACCGGTCTGAGAGCAAAGACGAGAGGCCGGCTGAGGAGCAGATGGTGAAGTCAGCAATGGAGCTGTTTGGTGATGGAGAGACCGCAATTTCAATGCACGCAGGTAGGGAGGGTCAGCGATGCTTCATGCGGGCACGTGGGGTAAAGAAGCAGGAGTCATGCAAGGAGGCATCCTTCCAGAGGGAGGTCCTTCCGCTGACTGTCCTGGTCACAGCTGCCTCTCTTGGACTGAAGATGATGTTGAGCTCGGCTTTAAGTGTGTCCTACAGAGAATTAGACTCACGAGACTTGAAGAAAGGCAGTAGATGCGTATTTCAGGACCAGGATGGACCAGTGCTCCGTGCGTGGGCACTGAGAGTAAGTGTGTCCCACCACCACCCAAAGACCAGGTGCAGAGAAAGGGCCTCTCCTCTGCTAAACAGGAGGGATTTCCCAAAGAAGAAATGCAGATTAGAAGGGTTTTCAGGCTTTCTGTTGTACCTATGAACGTAACAGAATAACAGAACTGAATATTTAACATACTTTTATCCTAGGTATTTTAGAATGTTCAGGCTGCTGTAATAAAACAGCATGGGTTGGGTGGCTCACAGTTCTGGAGGCTGGAAGTCCAGGATCACGGTGCCAGCACGGCCGTGTTCTGGGGAGGGGTCTCTTCTGGGTTGCAGCCTCTGCACATGTCCTCGCACGGCGGGATGGGAAAGGGCTGGTCCCCCTCATGAGGGTGCCACTCCCAGGCCTTAAGCACATCCCAGAGGCCCCAACCTACTATAGCATCACATTGGGCACCAGGAGTTCAATGTATGAATTTTGGGGGAGGGGCGGCGCACACACTGGGACCACAGCACTGGGCTATGGAAAGGACACCAGCATGGAGAGCACACGCCAAGACTCATGAATCACGTGGTTGTAAGGGGCATCGCATGCTTCTGAACTTGGCGGAGTGCTGAGAACGCACGGGAGCTTTCGCAGTCCGCGCGGTGATGGAGCAGACGCTCAGCAGGGTGGAGAACCGATGAGGAGGCCTGGCTAGCCCGGTGCGCCTGCAGCCGCTCTGCACGTGTCCTCCTCTGCCTCAAACCTGGGTGCCCTGCCGGGTACTTACTCCATTACTTGACTTTTCGGTCTCTTCCCTTCTGTTATTCATTGAAGACTTTCCCTGTTTTCTAGGGGATCATTCCAATATTCCCCGAGACATCTGTGTCGTCCTGTAACTTTCCCGGTCCCCCTTCCCCACAGCCCAGTCTCCCTCAGCCAGTTTCCTGTTCCATGTGTGACTCCATCGTTGTAAAGAAACCAACAGGTGTGAAGGCGCCGGGGTCTGGACCTGGGTTTTACACCCAGCATGTGCCTTGCCATGCGGTTGCCCTCTGTGTGCGGCTCCCTCTTTGATTCTCGTACCCTCATCTACACCCCGAAGATTCTAAACATGGTGCCTCCAGCACAAGGCAGGCCTTCCACAGATGATGGCCTTAAGGTTTCTGCTGGTCTTTGTAGAAAAGCAATGACAACGTTGACAACGACCCAACTTACATTGTCACAGACACTAATAATTACCCACAGCAAACTCGGCCGGCACAGAACCAACAGAATTTATCTTTCATTTGATTTTTTAAAAATACCCTTTAAGTCCACCAAATAACTTAATTGGTAATTTAATCATTTAAATTGTAATCAAGAGTGGTCTTTTGAACTTCATACTAAGCATGTGTTGCATTCTCACAAATATAACTTGTGCTTCGGGGTATTGATTTTCGAGGGGACCCTCCCTAAATCCAACCTTCTAGAAGCCAATGTGATTTTTGTGAACAAGGAGAATAAAACAACTGAAATCCTCTCCCAGAGAGTGCTCCCTCCTCTCCCTCTTCTTTTGTAAAAGGCGCTGAGCAAGGTCAGGAGCCTGGGCCCTGGCAGGCCGCGCGGTGGGTCTCGGCGGCAGCTGGCTCGGCCCGGCCCCGGGAGACCTGCTCAAGGTCAGCCGAGCCGGCTTCGAGGAGACACCGCTGAAGGGACTGATGTTACCTGAGCTCTGAGTCACTCTCTTGGCAAAGAGCTGACCTGGGAAAAGGCAGGAGTCAGAGATGCTGGCGTGGAAGGCAAAGAGCCATGGACAGAGAGCGGATCTCTCGCTGCGCAAGCCCAGCTTTAGGGAGACTCTGAGATGGGAGGAAGGGTGTCTGGGGAAAACTCGCACGTATGTTTGTTCGCGACCACGTGACACACACACACCTGCAGAGGCTGCTCGTGCTCCGGGCAACTGCAAGTCCCCAGCTCACACTCTAAAAGAACGGAACTCCCTCCCAGAGACGTTCTGAAAAAGGCAGCCTCCCGAGAGAAGCTGACTTTATCAATTACGTAGGTTTGATTAAGATAACAAGCAACTACAAACAAGGCGAACATTGTAACTTTCTTCCTGAAATCACCATCATGTGAATAACAGAGACTCGTGGCTGTGTGCTGTGTTCCTTGAAAGGCGACTTACATAAACGTTACACAGGAGGATTCAGGTTCTAGGTTGAAAAGCCTCAAAAGTTTGACTAAAAGAACATTTACAAGGTCATTTTATGCCTTCATTTTCTATTTTATTTTCCTTAAAGAAGGGACTTTCTTTCTCATTTTTTTAAAACCATATATATAAGCATGTATGTTTATGTTTTTTTAAACTGTTTATTTATTTATTTATTTATTTAATGAAGGAACTGGGGATTGAACCCGGGACCTCCTGCATGCAAACAACACGCTCTACCACTGGCCTATATCCACCACCCCAAGAAGGTACCACTTTTAAAAAAGATCTACCTTGTATTCTAAAATCGTAATAATCTTAAATGCATGTATTCAAGAGTTAAGAAAAAAATTAATAACAATAATAAATATTCTTCATAAGGTGACTTACCTGTAATTTATAAACTCAGAAGAGAACAAAGTTTTAATGAACATGAAATGTGAAAATAGCTTAAAACAACTGCAAACATTTGGATAATAAGACAAAAACTATGTCTTCCACAACAATCTTTAGAGCACTCTTTTAGTTTCTACCTTATTTGCGGGAAAGCTGATATAAAAACAATGTAACACGACTCGCACACAATGACCTGGTGTTGCCTGAGACTCACAATACAGGGGCCGAGACTCAAAGTCCACACCCAGATGACACCGTGGTCATGAGTGCCATCCTGAGTCAGTCTGATCTTCCTGATGCAGAACCTGGCTGAGTAATATAATATGACAAAGCTCAAGTCGACGCTGCCTGGGAAGGGGACTCACTCTCCTCTCCAGAGAGGCGGTCTGGGAGGGGAGGAGAGGGGCCCCACTTCTCCGTGGGACCCTGGAGCAGCAGCACCTCCTGTCGCTGTGTCAGGTGACTGTCCCCCAATCCTTCCTAGCTTGTTCTTACTCTTATCTGGCCTCTGGGAAGTGAGGCTGAGACAGGTAAGGTCCATTCACAGTGTTGGTGAGCAGTGGAGCTGAGGCTACACCCACGTCTACT
Organism: Camelus bactrianus; assembly: GCF_048773025.1. Taxonomy (NCBI): domain Eukaryota; kingdom Metazoa; phylum Chordata; class Mammalia; order Artiodactyla; family Camelidae; genus Camelus; species Camelus bactrianus. The sequence goes on along the minus strand of NC_133567.1, from coordinate 5,412,320 downwards.
CAAAGCCCCGTTCTCTCTGGCCACTAGGGCTGCCAACTCACCTGCCGGGAGGAGCCAGCGGGGTGGGCGTGGCTGGGGGAGACAGGACAGGTGCTGGGGATCCAGAGCGAAACCCGGGGGCCCCTGGGGGCTTGCCCTGCTTTTACCACTTGCATCTTGTGTTCCAGAAACCCCCCCTCCCTGTGAGCAAACTGGGACGAGTGGCCGCCCAGAACGAGCAGCGTGGGGAGGCACGCCCTGATGGGAGCACTCCCCATGAAATCCACCTGTGCACAGGTGCGATTCTACAAACTCGCGACTGGGGACAGGAGATGCTGAGTTCCTGCCAGGCAGCAGGAGCCCAAGGCTTTCCCATCAGAACCTCTTACATGGGGGATAAGCTAACGTGGTGATGAGGTTGGTGGGTTTCAGGGCGTATCACTGACACATGTTGCTGGCTTTTTCTTTAATCTCTCCCTCTGCACAGACTGCAGAATTTCACCTGGCACAGGCTGATTCTTACTTGTCAGCTTACGTTAGATGCTGAGGTCCCTGGAGAGCAGTGTCATCTACCTAACAAAGTCCTGCCTCGTGCAAAGGTGGACAGCCACCAAGGTCGTGGCACGCTCTACAGGTGATGGTACATTACATATGGGCGCCGGAAAGGGGGCTCGAGGAAGGCCGTCAATCACATCAAAGCACGTGGTCACTCGGGAATACGGGCGCAGAGGGTAAGTCTCAGTGACCTCCCGGGGGCTGCTCTTCACCACTCAGGGCCTCGCAGACATGAGTCCACTGGGGGGCTGTCTCTCAGTTTCCTAAACATCCCCAACCTCCTCATTTGGGGACACGGAGCTCTCAGCCCCTCTGACAAAGGGGAGGAACCATCTGGACCTTGACCACTTCCTCAGCTTCTTCGTGGGAAGACGGGCCTGGCTGTGGGATGTCCCAGCTCGGCACCAGGAAGGAATCCGGGAGTGGCGCGGCCGGGGATAAAATCCCCTGCAGTGTCCTCCGTGGACACGCACGTTCCCACGTCTGCAGGCTGCCCTCCGACACCTGCCCCGTCCCCTCGGGCTGTCCCCTGGCTGGCATTTCGGTTCTGTCCCCTAGACACAGCCTCTCTTGGAAGGCCATCCTGCAAAGATCTCTGTGCCCCAAACTCGCAGCGCACTTGCTGCTGGCCACACACCACTAGGCCTGCCGGAAACCACCATCTCGCTCCCCAACCAGTGTACTCCGAGCTGGAGTGTAGACATACTCATTTTTTAAAAAACATTGTCTTCAAATCCATGTCCTTCTAAACACCAGGGAGATTACTAGTAAACACTACACAGCCCTTAAAAACCATAACTACTAGTAAACATGTAGTGACAGTCCACAGAAGCCCCTGGCGGAGGAACCATCATTACTGCTACTCTGGTCCTGCGGGACCTCAACGGTAGGAAGGGAGGGCTCTCTTTTTTTTTTGGCCAGATAGCAAACTATCTGAAGCCTCAGCCCCTGTTCTTAATGCAGTAATGACACAGGCTTTCGGAGTGAATCAGTACCTCCTGCTCAGAACGGACCAAAGCAAAGCAAAACACTCACCTAAAAGAGGGACGAGTGGTTTAGGGACTGCAGGCAGAAGTCACAGGGAATCCGTCCTCTCTTAAAGTACCCTCTGCTGCAGGCAATGCCTAAAAACAGAAGGAAAAAAAAGATTGCAATAGAGCTTTTATTTGACAAACACAGGCAGGCCATTCAACATATACAGCAATGGAAAATGGTAACTCTTTAAAAAATTGGCCAATAAATTAGAAAAACAGATCACAAACATGTAAGTAAACCAACATGTGTTAGTCTTCACATACGTATTTCATTTAGAAGCTAAGTGTTTTGCTCACCTCGACTCTTTTCTTAAGGAGACATTTAACCAGAGATAGGAATTATGTCGACAGAAATATATAAACACCAAGTTGTGGGAAGTCACATAAATCCAAGCTGACAGCATGTCATTGCACTTCCGGAGTCGGAGCCTCCGCGGTGGGGGTGTGACGGTGGTGTGTGACAGTGGGGGTGTGACGGGGCATGGGGGGGTGAGCGTCTCACAGGGCCGTAGGGCCCATCCAGAAGAGGGCCCCTCAGGGCATGGGCTCGGCCCAGACCACCCAGCTGGCTGGGCCAGAGCTCCTGACTGCCCCAGGGCACTGCCCCACTGCCATGCCTGTGGTCCTTCCATCACTCTCTGGCTCATTCATTCATTGTCTAGGGCCGACTGAGTACTTCCCGTGGACCAAGTTCTGTTCTGGGCTCTGTGGGGTAAGACCTAATCTCTGAGCTCAGAGTTCATATTCCAGAGAGGGGGCACTAAATGCCAGCGATGCTGTCTCAGACTGTCCCACTGGAATGGCAGCTGGGGACATCTGAGCATCCCCCTGAAGGCAGTGAGGGAACAAGCCCCGGGCCTCACTGGGGGCAGCCGGGGCCGGAGCAGAAGGGCACAGGAGGCCGGTGCGGCTGGAGCAGGGGGCGCAGGGGGATGCAGGAGGGCGGCTGAGTCTGTGGCCACGGATGAACCCATCAACAGAAAGCAGGTGATGGGAGGCTGAGGAAGGGCAGAGCCTTGGAGAATCACGACTCAGAAGTGGGTTGAAAAGGAGGCAGGAGGAGACAGTCAGAGGTGGGCGGCTGGCAGGGTCGGGGCTGCAGGATCCGTAGTCAGCTGTGAGCAGAACGCTTCCGACCCAGCGAGGCGGGGTGGGGTAAGGACAGAGGGGAGAAACGCAAAGGCTGCCCTTCTGACTGGCTGTGCAAAAGTACATCTGCAAGCCTGAGAGGGCAGCGCGAGAATCAGGAAGCACTCTAACTGCAGGTCCCAAAGTATCAGAGCTGTGGGGCTGGCTCCGCTTCCAAGTAGACACTTCATTGGTGGCAAGACCTCACACAAGTGTGGCACCCTTAACGTGGACTCCCCCTCCAAATCCAGCAAGATTTAACATGTCTACAGTCAATCAAATATATGAGGGGGGCAGAAGGCCTTAATCACAGCAAGGTGACATCCAAGTGCTACATTCCAAGCCCAGGTTTTACAAGCTTGTCTTTAATAAGCGTGTACAAAGTGAACGACTTAAATAAATAAAAGAGCCAATTAAATAAAAGAGTCAACAGGCATCAGCAGCAAATGATAATTCCTGGCAATGAAGCAGTTCCAAAAGCCAACCCTAAATTACTCAAGAGCACAACAGTAATGAAGGTATTTTGTGATTCCTTTAAGATTCATTTTTAAATTAGCAGGTACATTAAAAAATTTTTTTTCTAAATTCCATGTCATATAAATCTATTAAAATAAAAATACTTCTATGCAACAGTCTACTGCATATTCTGAAAGGGTTAGTAGCAGGAAGAAAAGACACGACAGTTTATACTTTTGACATTTATTACAGATCACAAATAAGATGGCAAGGGCAACTGAAAGTCAATATAACATAAGGACCAGGTCTGTGGTCCACACTGACTCCTACTTGACATTAAGAGTAATGCATGTGGGATGACTAGATAAAGCTGTGGTGTGTATACACAACGGAATACTACTCAGCCATAAAAAAGAATGAAATAATGCCACTGCAGCAACATGGATGGACCTGGAGATCATCACACTAAGTGAAGTAAGTCAGACAGAGAAAGGCAAATATCATATGATATCACTTATACATGGCATCTAAAAAAAAAAAAAAAGATACAAATGAACTTACTTACAAAACAGAAACAAACAAAAAACCCCAAACAAAACAGAAACAGACTCACAGACATAGATAACAAACTTAACGGTTCCCTAAAAGGAAAGACAGGGATAAATTAGGAGCTTGGGATTAACAGATGTACACTACTATATACATAAGATAGATAAACAACAAGGGCCTACTGTAGAGCACAAGGAATATATTCAGTATCTTGTAATAACCTATAATGGAAAAGCATCTGAAAAAGAACACATATGTATAACTGAATCACTTTGCTATACACCTGAGACTAACGCAACGTTGTAAATCAACTGCACTTCAATGAAAAAGAAAGAGAGTGGTGCATGTGGTGCAAGGTGGGTGGGAATCAGAAAGCTCTGGATCGAGCAGTACTGCCTTCCTCCTGAAGCCTTCCCATCGCCCCTCCAAAGAACTGGGCAGCCCTCCTCAATAGCCCCAGTTTAGGCACCTCCCTTCTGCCCCCCGCACCCCTGTGATGACTTATTTCCGTCCCCTCCGCAATCTGCTGCTTCCTGCAGGGAGGGCCATGCCTTCTTTCCTTCTTAGCACAGAACCTAGCACAAGGGCGATGCCCATAATTATAGAATAAAATAATGAAAGAAAAACTAAACACACTTAGATGAGGCTTCATGTCTCTTCAAACATTTTTCCAACCCAGGCAGGTTTGGGAGGGTCAAACTCGAAACACTTACCAGTTGCCAATCACAGACCACCCTCAGTTCTTCCAATATCAGAGACACCCAGATGACCAGCTAGAAAGCCACCCACAGGTACCACTCTGCCCCTCTCCAGCCAGCAGCCCGGGCAGCCCACTGAACCTTCCCTTTTGTTTTATTCCCTGAAAGTAGTAACTTTCAGGCCCTTTTTGTGGCAAATCATAGTCTATATGGAATGACTTTTCATTTTAAAACTGATTATCATTTTCTCCTGCTGTGACTCTAAGCCCCTAGGGGGAAAAAAGTTAGAAAATATCGCTTACAGCAGATAACGTTTTAATTTAAAAAAATTATATATTTTATCCTCTAGTTCATGCTAATAGACCTATTTTTGATTCATCGAAAATGTCATTATTCATCAGTAAAGAGCTATGGAATTTATAAGAACAAGAGAGAAGACAACTGTAAAGTGTCCAAGAAATTTATGTTTACTTTTTTAAATCTCAGAAATATATAAAGATTTCCCTTAATGGAGTTGAAAAAAAATTAAGATGTGTTTCATCTGAAGATAAAAGTGCAGATTTTGTTACTTTGCAAAAACATAAATAACATTTTATTAGTGTGATAAGAAAAATGTCCCTTTAGTAAATGTTAAAAGGCCCTTCGGGACCTCATAGTAAATTACTACTCAGTATTCATACACTGTTATGTTTAAATTTACATTTACATTTTCAAGAAGTTCCTTCTAGACCCAGAAGATCTTTTAAGATCCAACCTTGAGAATCGACAGCAGTCAGAACTAGTTCTCCCGGCTTCCCACGACGCACAGCCTCATGGCAGGATGCTCACAAAGGGAGGTGTGCCCTGCTTGTGTCCCACAACAATAATTTACTTCCAAGGCTGCCGACTGCCTAGGATGCTCTAAGACCAAGATAATTTACGGAGCATTTCATGAGATTAAGAGAAGGAAGAGGGAGAGACAATTATGGGATTGCAGCAACGGACTCTTCCCCAACTGAGTGTCCAAGCCCAACTGCAGACACGGAGGTTATTTTCCACATCCACACAGGGAGCACTTCAGACAAAGAATGAAGAGGCCAGAGGGGTCCGGACAGGTGCAGAGCACCAAGCCGCTGCTCTGCAACCTTGTGCAATCTGCCCGGGGCGGGGTTCCCATCGCAGCGGGGTGTCCAAGGAGGAAGGGCTCCCAGCAGAGCCACCCCTCCAGTGCTGCCTCACCAGACACGGTAGGTATGGTAAAACCGAGATGCTGGATTCCACTGGACCACAACCCAACTTTCTTATTACAGACGATATCCTATCATAGTAAATGACAAACTTTCACAACAGTCCTTTTTTTTTCTCTTCAAACTGTTATTCGGGAGTAATATTACACCCCGAGTTGGAGTAGGGAGGGAATTTGCAGGGGGTGGGGGTAGAGATAGGGAGGGAACCACAGTGCGTATTGTGAAGTTTTCCTCTACCGAAGAACACACGGAACCCCTTTAATCGGATTAGAGTTTTAAAGCAAAGCAGTTATTTTAACCAAATTCTGAAATGGCAACGTCTGGCTTTTCAGGAGCAGGGAATAATTCCTGATGGCTTTCGGAGATCAGCAGGGCTCTCCACCGATCCCAGACGCATGGTGGCAGCCAGCCAGCCGTGTGACTGGTGACTCAATACACAAGTTTCTGTGGTCTCCACCATCTGATACAGTAAGGGTATCAATTTTTAAGTTTGAGGACTAGATGGCGGCCGGGGGCTCCGGCAGAATAAAACAGAACTCCCTGGAGAAGGGACGCCAAGAAGCGAAACTCACATTGCATTTGTTTGCATTTCTTTAAGCTCAGCCTTGACTGTGTAAGTATTTTTTCCTTCGGAATGTATATCATCTTGATTACAGAATTTAAGATTATTTATTGTTTGATTTGGAAAATAATCCAGGCAACCATTAACAGAAATTTTAAAATGTCCAGACATCAGTCAAAGTGGTAAGAACCCCACCTTCTTGTGATTCCAACTCCCAAAACAATATTCCTGTTAAACAAAGCCCAGGTCAAAAATCCTCTCCGGCACAGGCCGCACACACACCTAGGAGTGTTTCTGGCAGAACAGGATGTGCTAACATCCTCTATGTGGAAAGGGCTTAATGAAAACTAGAGACAGTGAAACAAAGAGAACCATCCAAAATGAAGGCTGCACACATCTTTGAAGAAACAATAGACATTACTTCTGCCGAGGCCCTGCGTTGACACCAGGAGAGCCACTGCTCTGTCCTAATTAAAGTGTGTTTCTCTGAACTCTTCCCCCATTGCTCATTATTCAGGAGGGTCCGGACCCCAGGCAAACAAAGTCGACCCGGTACTGAAATGCACCTCCAAAGACACCTAAATCGATGCAGCCTCGGGCTTTCCAAAACAGCAGCGAGCCAATAAGAATCGCTCCCCAGCACATGCCCTCTGGAATCCAGGTAAAAACACTATTTCTGCATGAAGAGGATGCCTGTTTATGAGCCAAGCCCTTCTCCGGGAGAACATATCTTAGACGGAGCGCTGGAATACACACAATATTAACAAAAGCAAGATCAAATTAAACAGATGACAGGATGAGCACGCTTCATTTCATGCACGGCGGTGTTTTCTCTGTGAGAGAAAGGCTCAGAGTAATTACCGTGAACTGAAACTTCTTCCCCGACCTCTGGCGACTGCCCTGCTCTCACAACAAAGACGAACGCCTTCTCCTCGGGGCCTTATTCCTCCTTATTCCTCCTACCAGCGAAGCACCTCCACCCTTGCAAGAGCACAGCGGAGAATCTCTGTATCTGTGTCTCCGATGCAGCATAAAGAGTCCTGTGGAAACCTATCAAACTGGCGAGCAGCGAGGCTGGCAACCAATGAGCAGCGGCCCAGGCAGGACCCGGCACATGCTCTCTGAGGCGCAGGCTGTCACCAGCGTCGAGCAGGCTGCTAATCTAATTATAGCCAGTTTGCTAGCACAGAGTGATTGAAGCAAAGCACACGAGCAAATTAAATTTTAATAAATTAAACCCCGCAGACAAAATCATCTTGATTTCCTGTCATTTTGAGGATTAATGTGTCACCTTATAAACTGTAAGCGATTTTTAAAGTGCATTCTTGCTTTCCTTCCAAACTAATGAAACAAAGAGTGGTTAAATCAATGTACGGTAAGACCAGCTTCCTTAAACTTAGCAGATTCCAGTACCAAGGAATAAATAATGAAGTCGATGGCAGGAAGACATCAGTGGGAGAGCGATAAAATCTGAGACGCGCTTTATTGCCTCTGATTAGCATTTCGCCACGTATTGTCTGAAAGTGCTAATTAGTCTCTCAGTACAGTTTGAAAGGCCATGCACATTTCCATCCATCATGGAAACGGACCAATCGAGGTGTCAAAAATTGTAATCTTGACCACAGTGATCAGCAGTGATTCAGAAGTACAAGAGCTGGAAAAGGAGCATCAGAAGTCGTTATAAAAGGACAAATTAAGGAAATCTGCTCCCTGCGCCATTTAATGGTAAACATATTTCTAGAAGCCAAATCTTGTGAGAGGTACGGGAGAAAACATGCATTCCCACAGCCAGGAGGCCTGGGCTTAAGTTCTGCACCAGCTACTCCCTCCTGTGTGACCTGGGGCAAGTGACTGGATTTCTCTGCGTCTCAGAGGCCATCCTGCACTTTGCAGAATCACTGCCAGTGAGGTACAAGCGCGTAGCACTCAGTGCGGGCCTGGCACGGAGTGAGCTCTAAATTAAACAATTATTAACAGCGGCGATCTTTTCACAACACCATGCATAGTGCCTCCCTTCTTCTCTGGTCTTAGACTACTCAGAAAAAAAGTGTCTAAACTTCTCCCGTCCACAGCTTTGTCAGGAACACCAGTTAGAAGTAATGAACGGTGACAAGTCAGTGGCAGACTTGATGAAACACACAGAACCATTACTGGCGCTCACTGTAGTAACAAAAGAGTATTTCACCTGCGTCATTCTGGATGTGTGTTAGTCACTAACTTCAGTGGATTCCATATGGACCAAACTTAACGGGAATTTTCATGAAATTGGGTTTATATAATTGCCTTTCATTCATGATTTGCAGTATAGATTAAATGATATACATTTGAAAACACGTTTTCTATGCAATATAAATTGAGGAACATCTGTAATGAGGAGTTTGAGTAAACTTTGATGACAAATTTATGTGAAAAGGGGAATGGGAGAGGTCTGCTGGTCAAATGTGACTTTTGTCTCTGCGGCCAGCTTATATATTTTTCCCTTGAAGTCATTTCCTTCCTCTCAATATGTTCTACAAAATTAATAGTCCTTCCATAATATTAATCAAATCTTTGAACCTGTTCAACTTCTCTTCCGTAATTCCTCCAAACTGTTATGTTCTACCAGTCAGGTTCCAATCCAAGGATAACACGCAAACTTCTCATTTCTGTAGTTTTGCTTTGCTTTGGTTTTGCTTTGAAAACCTCTGCAAAAAGCTGGCATGCTCAACAGGTGTTATGATTTGCTCCGAGGATCCAAATGTTCCCAGGGATTAATCCGTAGCCATGGACAAGAAACATTGATAAAGGGGCATTCTCCATTCTTCAATCTTTGTGTACAACAAACTGTGTGGGAAAGAAACTCAGGGAAGGAGCAGTGTGGCCCCCAAACAGGGGAAAGCACAGAAACATACGGTCTATCCATCCAAGAGTGCAAAAGTTCGTAGAAGTGGAGACCCAGACCCAAACTGGGAGAAAAGATGCTGGAGACAGATTTCCTAACACGCCGGGCACATCTGCTACCTCGGAGCAGCGTCCATGTGGGTTATCAAAGCGCAATCGCCGTGATCAGGAATGAAAACTCCAGGAGAAATTGGCTTCAGTGATTTGGCCTAAGGCACACCTAGCTCCCTGGAGGCTGCCAGGGTACAGACCGGGAGGACTCGCAGGCATTCATCTAGGAAACGCCCGCAGCTCTTTCTCCCTCTTCATTTAACAGTCTGCGGCTCAAAAAAAAAAAAAAAAAAAAAACCCACTTTAAAAAAGCTGTTTGATTAATTTGTCTCATGCCTGTTTTGTATCAGACACTTTGTAAGGGAAAAGCAACTGTCCTTTCTTGGGTCTTATCTTTTGACATGTTGAGAGCCCATATATTACTTTGAAACTGAGTAACAGTCCATTGCTAATCCTTGCCATTGGTACTCTGCTAGGGGAGCTCAGATATTTTTTAACCTCCGGAATGAGCACTTCTTTGAACTTCAGTCAACTCAGTCTTGATTCTGAAAACTCATTCATTCACTCAATGAATCGTTTGGGCACCAACTCCATGGAAGGACCGTGCTGGACACTGGAGATGCTGCAGGGAGGGGCAGGGTCCCCTGTTGCTCAAAGGAGCTTCTATCCTAATGAAGGAGATAAATAAGTGATGCATCAACAACGGGGTGATTATGATAGGGGTCAGAGTGCTGTGAAAGCGCCCAAGTCGGGGCAGGGAGTCTGGTCTGTGGCTGGAGGAGGCTTTTGGCACGAGGGTGGCTGGGGGTGGAGAGGGCTGTGAAGTCCTGGAGAGGCGGGCGGGGCCCGCGGACGCAGGAGGGCGGTGGAGGCGCAGCCGCAAGTGGCACACACGCAGGAGGAGGAGGTGGAAGTCAGACTGTGGTGCGCTCCTTCCGCCTCTCCTTTAGCGTTATCCTCCGAGTCGAACCCTCGCTCACCCTTCTCTGCTCATGGAATGAAAGCGTGTTTGCTTCCCACTGGCGGCACAGGGCAAGGAGGAGCTTACGGTCATCACAGAAGCGCTTCCCTCGCCAAATGGGCTTGAGTTGTGTTTTGACCCTCTCACCGCGGAGGATCCGGAGAGGAGAGCCTGGGGCTCAAGAACGCCCACAGGGAGCGCTGTACAGCTTTCTTCCCTTGGAAAAGAAATCAGGGTTCACGTACTAAAAGCGGTTCTGTTTAAGCCCATGGCTCCAAGATAACTTCAGCCTGGTCAGAATATTTCGGTCAGAACTGGCTCTGTTTGGGTTGTGTGTCAAACTCGATCTTGCTGAAAGGGGCCCAGGGGACCTGTTTCTGCTCTGAGGAGACCTGATCGGAGGCTGGGCCGCCAGCTCTGATGTCCCTCCTGCTGGCTGTGAACAAGCACACTGTCCACCCCCAGCCCTGCGGAGGCGGGAGGAGGGACCAGCAGTCCAGGATGGGCCACAGACCCCAGCCCACGTGAAGAGGGGTGGGCTGGCGAGTGTCGGCACAAACAGCTTGTGGCATTTCCACTGATATTTCAGGCCACCAACGGGAAGTCACTTGGCATAGAACTGGGCAGAGATGCTGACAATCAGCTCCCTCAGCACAAGCGAGGGGCTCCAGCCCCTCCACCAAGCCCCCTCCAGTTCGGATGAGAAGAGAACACTCAAGCTGTGACAGTCTCCTCTGGCCACTGGGACAGGACAATTCATGAGAACCCATCTGGGCATTCGGTGCCCCTTCCTTCTCTGTTCATAACACCCACACATCCATCCACTTTTTTTTTTTTTAAAGAATGTGGCATATGTGGCGCTCAGAGCAGTTGCACTGTGTGTGGCTGGGCTGGGAGAGGCTGAATCGGGCTTCTGGGCATGAGTCCTGCTGCTCCCCAGGCAGGCGTAGCCCTCATCCCCCTCTCCTTTCAGATGCTCAGCATCCCACCCTGGTTACCAGGATGTGACTCCACTGCCCGAGTAGGGCCTCAGTGGGGACACCACCATGTGAGTCTGTTCCAGGGCAAGACGGGGCTCCGCCTGGACGATCATCTTGCCAGGTAAGGGGCTTGGTGTACAATCCATATGAGCATCTGGTAGCGTCTTCTCAAAGCCTGGCCCACACCATCATCTTTTTTGTTTTCACTTTTTTCTCCTAGTGATTCACGTTGTGTAGTAGTGGTGAAGCGAGCTGGAAGGCTAGGGGACAATGAGACCAAGGACTGATGACGCTGGGGGAGGCCAGCTTGGAAGACACTCTGTCACAAGGCTTGCTTCGACTGGCTAGCAGCTGCTACCACGCTGAGTTGTGAAGCACTGGCTATCTGTCCAGTGGCCTGAAATACACTGTGTTTACCTCTAAGCTGCGAATCCAGGCCAGCTCACACATCCTTGTGGAGGGGCCTTCTGGGACCCAAGCACCTGGCACGGCTGGACTGTGCAAGTCAGCAGCGCCCCACCACAGCACCTGGATGGACTGCCTCCCGGCTCCCCTTCACCCCGTTTCCTTGAACCACCTTTCTGCCATGTGCCTCTATAACAGATGTAAGAGGCCCTGTGTGACCCCAGCTCTCAGGCCATTTGTCATCCCAGCCCGCCCAATGGACCACTGCGGGCAGGACTTTAGACTTTGGAACGGCTTTATCATAGGTCAGTATTGCACTGGGATTAGCCGGGAATGCCTGTTTAGGTGAGAACTGACTGGCTTCTCAGGCCTTGAAGCCAAAATTCACGTGGTGGAAGAAGAGGAAAAAAAGAATTTCTTAGGTGTGGGACTGACCCTCAAAAAGAGTCACACAGACAACTTCACTGTCCCCTACCCTCCTCCTAACCTCTAGCACGCTGGCCCCAGGCTGCAGAAGGCCAAGTGCCCACAACACTAACCGGCCAGGGAGGCCTGCCTGGGGTCTGCCCAGCCCACACCTCCCTCCTAAACCCACCCGGCCAGACCCCGCCCTCCTAACCCAAGTCGTCACCCCCTCCTTATACCGTGCTAACTGTTTAAAGCAGCACATACGATTCCTGCCCTGGAGGTGGACTTCTGAACCTGCAGCGGTCAAGCCTAATGTGATCCAAATGAAGACAAACCCGCAGACGTGCTTCTGCACAGGCTGACGGGGAAGAAGGCACATGGCAGCGTGGAAAGGACTCATCTCCAAAAAGCTACGAAAAGAAATGACTCGGCTAACATAAAAAAGCTCTGAAATCTGAATGCAAAAAGCACACTTCTCTGCCTCGTGAACCATCAGATGAAGAAACCCTGCATCTCGGGGTTCTCGTTCACAAATGCAGCCCCTAGTGTGCTAAGGAGGAGGGTCTGGAGGTGGACGGCTCTGCAGTCGGGCACGTCCGGAATCAGACTGTGGCATCTGGCTCCAACACCCAAGGGCACTGTCAACACGGCCAAGTCACTGACCCTCACATGGGTCTCAACTGTCCTCACCTGGCAAGAAGACTGACCGGCAGAACTTTCTTCCTGAGGTTCTGTGATGACCAAACATGCACTGGCACGGAAAGCGCTGACGAGGCTGCCAGTCACGTGACAACACCTGACGGTGAGCAGTTCCAGTTACGCTTACGCTGGGGCCTGCAACGCACTCGGTTCTCAAACGGGGCTCCGTGTCAGCCAGGCTCTTCTGCCAACTCCTCATAAGGATGTTTAACTGGTATTTTTTTATCTCCTGGCATTTGTCAAGCGCTGTGCTGGGATGAAGACATGGACCCACCAAGCCAGGGAAAGAAGCAGATGAAAGAACGCTAGTGATTACACCTGAACTGGTTTTCACATTGACAAGGAAACTTCACAGTCACGTTCTGCTTTAGGACCCCCCCCCCCCGCCCACCAAGAGGCCATCAGGGCGACGTTACTATTATTCTCATTTTAGAGAGAAAGAAGTTGGTCCGAGGTGGTTACATTTGCAAAACTCTGGACTCAACTGGTTCCAATTTTGCTCCTTTTCTCACTAAAACCAGGTTGATTCCTACACATAAAATAATGAGTTGTTATAATCTAGGGGCATAAAATCAGATACTATTAAATATTATTAAATAATCTGATAGACAATTAAGTACTATAATCTAATAATTAGATATCATCATCATAATGCTTAGCTATTATTATCAACAAAGAGCTATAAATTAGGCAGAAGTCGTCCTGAACTTATTAGCTTCCTGTCTGTCCTCAAATCATACCACATTTTCTGAACACTGCCAGGCATGTTCCAGGATGCAGAAGTGTTCACCTCATCGACAATCTCTGTGCTACCAAAGGGACCCAGGCCTGGACTCTCTCCGTGGACCATGGGATAAGTCCCACAAAAGCTTAAATTACAGTAAGCGGATTAATGTCCTAAATTTCAGCTCTGTCTCCTGAAATGCCTATGCATTTCAGTTAAATGAAGTTCCCTGTAGTTGTGAATAGTTCTGTAAAGCACCAGTACCAGTTTCTGAATGTAACCCTATACGTAGTGTCCAAAACCAAGGCATATAATCTGGCATGAGTAACTCACGCTGCTATTTTAAGCAAAAGCTTCATGGAAGAACTTCAAGTATGCATGGCATGAAGGATCATAATTATGTTTTAGCATTACTAACTTTGAAAGGTTAGACTTTTATCTAAACAAAGATGTAACTACAGAACATAATTTAGTATTATATTCATCAGAGGTGTTTCCAAAACTTTTAGAGTCAGTAGAGGCCAAAGAATAGCTGTCATGAAAAGGGTCTCATCAAAACTTGGGAGGTTATACCCTGAAGATACTCCTTGGGAGAAATTATGTTGCTAGACTGTATTATTATATACTTCTCACCTTCTACTCCTTTCTATTTCATCCCAGTCTAGCCACGTTCCAGCTGGTGACTTGGGTTAGTAACTTAACTTCCTCATGCTTGAATTTTCTCATCTGTAACATGAGTACGAGGATGTTGTGTAATTAAATGAGTTTATATACTCAGAAAGCATTCAGGGAATGCCCAGCATTTTGTCAACATTATCTAAGTTCTCCCCACTTGACTGATGGCAAAATTAAAACCTCCAGGCCAAATGATATTAAAGTAATTAGAAAAACCAACTCTCTCCAGAAAAACAACTATGTAATAAAAATATAAAACCATCATGCCCTGAGCACAACCCAGAGAGAAAACGCTACACTGTGAAGTCTGTTAATAACATCTAGACATTCTGAAACTTATATAAGCATGACTTTTTTTTTTTCCTGGGGCAATTTGGAAAAACTCCTTGAAAATTTTGCAAATGTGTATACCTTTACCCTTGGCCATTTACTTTGGGAAAATCATCCTAAGGAAAGAGTTGGAATCATGTGCTAAAGTAGAAATGATTGAGGATACATGCAAAATATAAATATATATATATATATATACACACACACACATACATATACAACTAAGGTATTTATCACAAAATCCTTTACAAAGCAAAAACAGAAAGAAAGAAAACAAAATCTTATTCAACAACAGCCATTCCATAAATGATGGTGTGCAAATAAAATTAATGGAATAGTATGTCACCTTTAGAAGTGATATGACAGAAGAATATTAAATGGAAGTATAGCTGAATATTAAGTAGGAGTCACAAGTCAATGTATATTATAATTCCATTTTTGTTAGAATTCTCTCTCTGGGGACATACACACATATCTCTGGGAGTATCTACAGAGAAAAAGTCCAGGGGCAGATGCCACAATGTGAATAGTTTTTATCTCTGCGTGGTCAACTGGTCTGAATTGTTGAATTTTTCTACTGTGCTATTCCTAACGCTGAACATACATTTTTAATTAAACCTTTGCACTTTCCCCCAGTCCCACCCAGGGAAAAGACAAACACTATGGGTAACAAGTTTTTATCGAGGGGCCCCACTAAAACCTGAGGCTTGGAGATTCCTGCTGCCCGGCTAGGACCTGGGCTGTGGCCCCAGGCGGTCTACATGACGTGGCCCTGCTTTGTGACCCAGCTAGTAAGCGGCAGCCTCAGCATCAGCAAAGCTGATTTTAACGTTCTAATCATTCCCAGCCATAAGTCAGACCATTAAGGGTGGGAACCAAAAGTTCAGCCTGGACTGTCAGTCAGTCTGCTGATTCTTCTCAAGCATTAGGGCCTCTGTCGGCACCGCCAAGCACAGCTTAGACAGCCCCATCCTTGGTTACTTGGGTAATTCTCTACTTTCATCCAAAGGCCCTCCTATGCACTTAAAAGATACGTCCAGGTTCAAATGCCTGGAAAGAAGCCAGGACATTTAAGTGATGGAGGAAAAGGAAAATCATTTCTTAGGACAGCAAGTCAGAAACATTAGCATGACTGAAGGGTGACTGGACCTTGGCAAGTTTCTGAAGCTCATGGATTGTTACCTCTGAGTGGGAACAGAGTTTAAGATCAGGGGAAGCAACGTGATCACCTTTCAGGGTGTCTGCCTTATGCTCTTTTTACTTCCACAGTTTAAAAAGCCTTGTGAACCACAGTGCAGCATCATTAACAGAAAATGATTCCAAGGTTTGGTTAGAAAGGTATCTCCATTCATATGTGTGTATTTTAAAGGTAATTTTATTATATGGAGGGACCAATTTTTTTAAGTTCTACAACAGAAATTAATGTGCAAATGGGGTTTGTTTCACAAGAAATTTGCCTTGAAGCAAACGGAGCTCTGTTCCATCGATACTGTTAAGTGTGTAATTACCTGGAAAGCCTTTCCTACTGAAAATAATCACCCCTCAGTTTCTTTTGTGAATGTTAAGTTTTTCATAAATGGTGACTAGTTTTCTGAATCTGGATTCCCCATATCTCTCCTGTTTCTTTTTTCATCTGCAGACATCCTTTTCTCCGTTTTCTTTTACAGCAAACAAACGATTTTTCATTATGCAAGCCTGTTAAAGGCAGCAACAATAATTAGGAAACCCTTTTCATCTAACAAGCGTTATTCTCCTGAAGAGTTTACCACTCAGTGATCTGAGCTGAACAAAAATACCACGTCCTTCAAGAACGAGGAGGATGTTATCCAAAGAGAAAGATTCCTTTGAAAATATGAACATCGGAATAGTTTCTAAATAAAGAAGAAAATCTGTGTCACTTATTTCAGGTTCTTTCTTGGGCTAACAATGTACGTTTTATGGACCCAATAAGAAAGACATTGTTCTTCCAAACGGCACTGAAACAGTCTGTAAATCTCGTGATGTTTGAAAGTCATTCCGGCAGATGTGGGCTCCGTCTATGCAGGGCACCTTTTCTAAGCCCAGTATCAGTGTATCAGGCAGAGCAGCACATGGGAAAGATAAGATCCACTGCATGTGACTTTTATGGTGTGTGCTATTAGCTTTGAAACTGGAAGTGATCTGAAGGACATTAATTCACCTTAAGGAAACTTTCTTGGGCTTCTCTTTTACTTTATTTTCAAAGTCAGCTTGTAAGCCAATTTAAATTTCAAGTATTTGATTACATGCCTCTTGAACGACTGCTCCTGATCTTTGCCAAGTCAATGCTCCCATTCAGGGCAAAGCTATTTTAATTCCATGGCAGGGCAGGTCGTCCACCGGAGAGGGGAGTCTAAATTCCTCTTATGTGGAAGAGCCCAGGATGAATGTTTTTTTATGACAAAGTCCAAGTCAAGCCTACATAAGCAGGCTTTTTGTACTAAATTACATAGAAGGCTTTTAAATTAATAGCACAGAAACGTTCTGCAATAGGAATGAATGGCGCAAAGTGCCTCACAGGTGAGTGTAAAAGCGACAGGAACTGCCCACCTGATATCTTAATGGTATCTGGCACCTTTCAGAGACTAGAGAAGCTTTTGAAATTTTAGTCATCTTCCCCCAAAGGGTAAGCGTAATCTTCGCATCTGTTTTTAGTGCTGTTTAAGAACGAAAATAATTTGAATATGTGATGTAAGTCAGTACCAGGCTCTAAAAAAGATGGTGCCTGGTGTTCCATTGTCCTGAGCATTGGGGCTGGGGGAGAAGTGGGTGGCTCTTGGTTAATTTCATTTTGTCTACAATGGGTGTGGCTTGTCCACGTGAAAGAGTGGATCCTGACTTCTCTGGGTGCAGGAAACAGAAAATCTTACAGGCCTTGCTCCTCCATCGGTAGTGCCGGGTGGTCCAACTGATGAGAACCAGTACTCCAAGCCCTTGCGATGCGCTGCATGAAAGCCAGGGTCCCACAGAGATGGCCAGGGGCCTCCTGCCCCAAAGCCCAGCCTGGGACAGGCCAAGGGACGAAGGAGAGGGAGGGAAAGTCTTCTCTGAATTGTAATTACCACTTTTCTTCAAACGTCCTCATTTTCAGCAATGGAACTTACATAGAATTTTTTTCTATTATTTTTTATTTTTGAAAAATAACTTCATTTCTGTCCTTCCAAAAGATACTGACGCAGTGTACTTTTTGGTAGGATGAAAACAAACAAACAAACAAACCCCAAAACAAAAAATTTCTGTCAGCAAGCAAGAGAGAGCAATACTAAAGCACTCGTTTTCAACACTGGTGAGTCTCAGTCGTGTGACGTTAATTGGAATTGCGGTTAACCTAGTGTCCTTTCGGATTTCCTAGCTTTGGGGCTGCTCTGCAGTCTGTGCTCACTCATGCCTTCATACTCCCCCCACCCCAGCATTACTCTCTGACCTAAACTGCAATGAAATGGAACGTATTACACCAAATTGTTCATATCTGAACAAACTGAGGTCATCCGACTGCAAAACACATTCCACCAGCAAAATCCCCATCAGAATCACGTATTGGTGATGTTTCGCATTTTGTGGATAACATGTACCACAGTGAGGAACCCAGACGGTCGCTGACCTGTGTTCTCACTGATAAGAAAGTATCCTCCTCCCAGAAAAGGATGGGAAACTGTTCCATGAAGACACTGAAATTCCATCACTGTGGTGTTAATAATAAACAAGGTAGATCAGTGAAGCAGACGGGAGAGCTCAGAAATAGATCCACAAATGTACACCTGGTGTTTAACAAAGGAGCCCAGACAATGCTGTGGAGAATGAAGAGCCGTTTCAACAATGACAA
Source organism: Camelus bactrianus (assembly GCF_048773025.1). Classification (NCBI taxonomy): domain Eukaryota; kingdom Metazoa; phylum Chordata; class Mammalia; order Artiodactyla; family Camelidae; genus Camelus; species Camelus bactrianus. Next base: position 5,394,179 of record NC_133567.1, on the reverse strand, counting down.
CAGAACAACTGGATATCAGTAAACTTTGACCTCTACCTCCCACCAAAAATATCAACCTGAGATAGATCATAGACCTAAAAGTTAAAAACTAAAACTATAATGCTTCTAAAAGAAAACAGAGGAGGATATTTTTGCAAGCTTGGAGTAGGTAAAAATTTCCTAGAGTCACAAAAAACACTTAACCGTGAAAGAAAAAAAAAAATGACAAAATAGTCTTTAAAAACATTAAAAACTTCTACTCAATGGAAGACACTGTGAAGAAAATGAAACGGCCAAACACTAAATGGGAGAAAATGTATTCCACACAGATATCTCAAAAAAGACTCTTAGCCAGAAAAAATAAAGAACTGCTAACCAATAACAAAAGGACAAACAGTCCAACTTAAAAAAAGGACAAAAATCTAAACAGACATTTTGCAAAAGAAGACGTATAAAGGACCTGTCAGTACACGGAAAGACAATGTCATTAGTCATGAGGAAAATATAAATCAAACCCGCAACAAGACACTACTTCATAGCCACTCAAGTCACCGAGAATGAAAAGACAGTAGCAAGTGTTAGCAAGGATATGGAACCAACGGAACACTCACACGCCGCCAGCAGGAAAGTCTGAATCAATCAGACCCCGACCCTGTTATCCAGCAAATCCACTCAGGGTTCCATCCAAGACAGAGGAAAACGTGTCCCCACAGGAAGACTTACCCAACAGTGTCACAGCAACTTTATTCAAGATGCCCAACTGGAAACAATCCAAATGCCCGTTAATAGAACAGACAAACAAACTGCAGTATATGCACACAACGGAATAAATACTACTCAGCCACTGATAAGACAAAGACCAATCTCAAAACACCATGAACCTTGAAGACATGATATTGGGTGAAAGGAACCAGCACCGAGGGTATTCACTCCGTGATTCCATCCACATACACTTAAAAACACACAAAACTAATTTACGGTGACAGAAATCAGAACAACAACTTTTTCTTTTCTGGGAGTAAAAAGGGAGATCTGACTAGAAAGTGGCCAAAGGCAATTTGCTGGGGTGATGGAAATGTTCTGTAACTTTATTAGGGTGGTTACAGAAGTGCGCGTATTGTTAGAACTTACCACACTGCACACCTAAGAGGTATAAATTTGACTTTGAAAGATTCCCTATATTCTATAAAAAGGCAACATTACCAATATAGTCTTACCATGAAGTTTTGAAAAAGGTCTTATTACTGATTTCACACACTAATAAAATTAATTTAATCTAAAATTCTTCCAACTCTTTCGATCTCTTATTTACATCCAGTATACAAATAAACCGCAATGTATACATAGAGAAAAAAGCCATATACACACAGAGGAAAAAGGATGACTCCATTCCAGGCGAATTTAAGCGAAAGTTATAGTTTACTCATCTGAACGTCATACTGTGCCCTTACATTGAGATGACTTTATCAGAACCTCAGAATACTTTTTTCTATTTATTCAGCTCATTTTAAACAGTTAACCACTGTTAATACCCATTTCAGACAACTTTCTTTTAAGTTCTTTTTAACTCTTCAGCTTTGACCAATTTTTGGTAAAGGAGGTCAGCTTCGACCATTTTTTCTTTTTTTTTTGTCTCATGTTTGTCATAAAGCAGTTTTCTAAAAGATATTACTATATATTATATATGAATATAATTATACAATTGAATTCTTTTCTGAACTGATTATACATCACTCATAAAAGCAGCTCACAGCTAAAGTCAAAGGAGGCTGTAATAAGAGTATTGGGTTTGAATAATTGTTCTGTTTTTTATGAGTTACATGAACTTAGGTTAAATTATTTAATTTCCTTTAGACTCAGTTTCTTCTTAAATAAAAATGGTGGCATCAGTAGCTATCTCACAGCTTCAGAAAAAGAGGAGAGGCGGGAGTGGGCCCTGCAGTGAACAAGGGGGCGCAGTGTACGTAGAGAAGGTGAAAGACAGAAACAAAGCCACACGCAGACAGTTCTAAAACGTATCAGGGATAAAATGCGTCTCCCCATGGCGCAAGCCATTCCCAGAGCCACACAGTGCCAGGGGCGGGGGGCGAGGGGAGGGAAGTGGCAGGAGACCACGGTGAATGATGCAGTCATGGTCCAGAACGGCTGGCCTTTCTGGGACCCTTCCATGTGCCTGGCCCCGACTCAAGCGGTCCCTCGTTCAATCCCCGCAGTAGTTCCGCAGAGCAGATACTACTGTCACCACTCTGCGGTGGAGGGAACTGACCGAGAACCTTCTGGAGGCCACTCGTCGGTCAGTGGTGGGGCCAGGGGGCAGGCTGGCTTTGAGCCCTGAGGCCGCACTCATCTCTGGGCTCCCCAGACTTCCAGGCAGCTTCACAGGGACTGGGGGGTGGAGGGGGAGCGGGGCTCTCCATTAAAGCAGTTTTGAAGAACTTGGACCCTCAAGCTTGATTCACAGCAGCGCAAGAAGTAAGAATAATATAAAGCGCAGAGCCTCCAGAGGAAGATGAACTGCAGTCTTATCTCCCAGCGTCCAGGAGACAGAGAGGAGCAGCCCTGCCCAAAACGGTGTGTTTAGCTACCAAAATGTGCCTTGTGTGTGTGTGTGTTATGGGTGTATCTGTATGTGTGTATACATGTATATGTGTGTATATGCATGTATTTGTGTCTGTGTGTACACGTGTATATGTAATATGTGTGTGTGCATGTGTGAATGTGCATGTGTGTATGTATATGTGGCTGTGGATGCATGTGTGTACATGTATGCGTATTTGTGTATATATGTATATGCATGCACGTGTAATCTGTATGTATATATTTGTATATGTATGTGCACATATGCATATGCATGCATGCGTATTATGCATGTATGTATAAATGTACATGTTTGTGTATGCTGTGTGTATATGTGTTTATGTAAGTGTGCATGTGTATATGTGTGATTATGTGTACGTGCGTAAGTATGCATTATGTTTGTGTATGTATGTGTTTGTGTGTATGTTACGTGGGTGTGTATGTATGTGTTGTGTGTGTATGTGTGTCTGCACCCACCCCCACCCCCAGGTACTGTACAGCAGGCCCAGGTTCCTGGCCCTCAGCTGGCCGTGTAGGGGCAGGGGACCTGTGAGCCGCCCGGGGCTCTCACTGACCAGAGCACAGCCCTCCAGGCGGCCCAGGGCCGGTGGAAGGTGCCTTCAAGGTGGAGAACTGGGCCCTCAGCCACGGTGTGCGCGTGGCTATAAATCGAGCAGTAAGCAGATTCTACAGCATTTATTTAACACCCCCTCTCTGCTGCCCTCTTCGCCCAGCAGCTCTGGTGGCAGGAAAGGCTGAGCGCTCCCACTGTTCCCACTGGAAACGCAGGCCCCTTCACTCCGAGCCTGGTTCTGCCTTCGCCCCCTCAAGCACCAGACAGCCCTGGAAAGAACATTCTCTCAGGGCCCAGGTTCTGGGACAGTCCGCTGCAAACACCCTGGGGACGGGATGGAAGGGGCGCTGATGGGGTCCAATCTGTCCTCATCACCCTGGAACCCACATCAACACTCAGAGCTGGAAAACGCAACAGCAGCTCAAATAAACGACCGTCAGTCTGAAAACGGAGCAGCCCTCCCAGAAGGGCGCGGGCACCTCCGCGGACAGGCGCGCGCGCGGGAGCTCCGCAACCAAGCTCTCGCCTGATTTTAGCCAAAGTGACCTCAGCCTGCGGTGCGAGCGATAAACACGTCGCCCTGGGTGATTTACGAGGGAGACCTCGGGAGACGTGCGCGTTACGCCGTCGTGAAGATGCCAGATGTAAAGGCTAGCCAGCCCTACTGAGACGCGGCCTGACAGTCAGGTTTACAAAGAAGCGCCAGTGCGCCCTTTCAGGGAGCCCCGCTGTTTTTATTTTACATTTCCTCACATTACGCTTCTTCAGTTAAATAAGTTTTGATAACCTGCCCAAATTGAAATGGTACTAAAACGCGTGACAACACTTACATTTTATTGCTTTTAAACTACTGGCTATTTTTTTAGGTAGCCGTGTCCTGACAACTTTAAAACGCTGAAGATGCCCATTATTCCAAAATTATTTCATGACCGAAAATTTTCTTTTTTTCTTGAAAGTTGTGTATTTTAGACCAGAGCTTGGCCAGTTTTTTTTTAGGCAGACAGTGACTGAGGCCCTGCAGGCCGCACGGTCCTGACCGCTCACCTCGGCCTCAGTAAACACGTCAATGGTGGACATGGCTGTGTCCCAATCAAACTTTATTTACAAACACCGACAGTGGGCTGGATTTGGCCCATGGGCCATCATTTGCCAAACTTTGATCGAGGCTAGACTGACACAGTGTGGAATCTGGTCTCTTATGTATATTAGAAACTGATACTTCAGAGGAAAAAAAAAATATAAAAAGGAGCCTCTTGTATCCAGATGTTTGATGTTAGATGTGGCAACTGTTGCTTGAGTTTCTGGACGTTGCTAATTTTTATCATGTAATGTTAAGACTTGAAGGGGCACAGAGCACATTAATGGGTCAATGCTGATTGCAGCTGGAGACAGCATGTCCTGAGTGTGACTCAGGATGGTGCCCAACTCACAAGGGAAGGCTGCCTCTGCCTGGGGCTGGATCTCAGCAGGCCCAAGGCACCTTAAAAAGAAAGTCACTTCTGTCACTGAAGAGCACAGCTGAATCCCTCGACTCCGTTGGAAATGCCGCGTGTGGAAGGACGCACAGAACACGAAGGGGCCGAGGAGAGCGTGATGTGTCCTGAGCCGACACATGAGAACTTGGGTCTGCAGGCCCAAGGAAAACGGACGCAAAGGTAATCCTGAGATCAGGAATGGGGACTACTTAAATGCCAAAAAGGAATACAACCCCCAGTGGGGGGAAAAAAGACAAAAAAGCTGCAGTAGAGAGCTGGGAGTGCCTGCCGTCGTGTCTGACCAAGTCCAGCCCTGGGGACGTCCAGCAGCGTGAATCACATGCCCATGCTGAAATGCTGACTGTCTGGGTGACAAGGCTGCCCCGGGCTGCCACCCTCACTACAGAAGGCAAACCACTCAAAACCCAATTCTCAAAGTTAGCCACCAGAGTCCTTTCTGGAACAAGATAGGGTATGAATAACAATCTCAGGTCCCAAAGATTTTATATCCCCATCTGTGGGAGTCTTTTTTTAAAAAGGTACCACTTTGCAAAGGTAGCAACTCAGTCCTCGATAAAAGAGCCCATCTGATAACATGGTGCAGAAGTGGAGGGGGAAAAAAACAAAGAGTAAGAGAAGGCTACGAAATAATGGTTAATTTTTAAGATAGATGAGTAAGTCTGTAACTAGGCTGAAAAACAAATTTACAAAGTAAGCCATTCCTTATATACAAGCAGACGTGGCCACAGGTAGAGATCTTTTGCTTCTTAATTTATTTTTTAATACCTCTATTGTGATACGATTCCTATAAACTAAACATATTTCAGATGTACAGTTTGATGAATTCTGATCGCTGTACACACCCATGAAACCACCCATACAATCAAGACAGCCAGCATTTCCATCTCTCCCCAATTTATCCCTTCCCACCCCTTTTCCCCTGGTAACCACTGAGTCTGTTCTCTGTGTCTGTGAGTCTGTTTCTGCTGTGTAGATAAGTTCATTTGTGTCCTTTTTTTTGGAAGAGAAAGAGCTCTTTTGCTATTGAGGGATGTGGTGATCCCCACTCCAGCCATCAGCGCTGACCAGCTTCTAGCTACAGATACCTCGGGAAATTACACAATGTTTCAGAGACTCCTCTTACCTCCTCTCAGCTGTTCTGCACTTGGCAGTCTCCAACCTTCCCTGTCTCCTAAGTCCCCACAGTGTCCCCTCCTGTTCTTACTCATTTTCTCAGTTGTGTCTAACAAAACACAGCAACTCTATCCAGCCAGCAACGGGTCTTCTGGAAAGCCCTCTGTGGAGAACCACAGGGCCAGCTACCCGACCCTTCAGGCACGAAGCTGAGGACCAGGGCGAGCTGCAAAAATGCAGAAGTGCTCTGCCCCCTCCTGCCAGCCGAGCTTGGAAGAAGACCTGAGACATACAAGTCTGTTTGCCCCCAGGAAGAAGGGGTCTGGTCCCCTGGGGGTAGACCGCTCCCCGCTGGTGCTGGAACCTTCTTATCAGAAGTGGCAAGAGGATTTTCATATCCAGCTTTACTCCCCCACCCGACAGGGTGCAGTGTCTAACGCTGTACCTGGAAGCCAGACAGGAAAACTTTAAAAGTGAGCTGAGGTTCTAGAGAGGGAGAAAAAAACCCTGTCAGTCAGGGGAATATTGAGCAAACGCTTATAATAAAACATGAAAGTCACTGAGAGAAAATGACTGAAAATATTTTACAGGCGCACCAAGGCTGGGGCTGGAAACCCTTTCCTTGCATCTCTGCAGTCATTGCATTAGATCCCGTGGCTCTAGACCCCACACACGTGCTCACGACTCCCACACGTGTATCTCCAGTTCATCTTCTCCCCAGACCTCCAGGCTGGTACGTCCAAGGGCACCTCAAGGCCTCCGTTTGTTTCTCCCCTCCCCGTGAGAGGAGGCCTCCCGTCTGCATCAGTTTCCGTTGCTGTGTAACAACCACTCCACCCACTCACTATTGCACAGTTTCTGCCAAGGCCCAGGCGTGGCTTAGCTGGGTCCAACCTAGGCTCAGGGCTCATGAGGCTGCGATCACGGCGTGGTCTGGGCAGCCTCTGGGATTAGCAGATACACACAACTGTATACAAAGCAGATAAACAACTAGGTCCCACAGCACAGCTCAGGGAACTATAGTCAATTCCCTGCAATAACCGAGAATGAAAAAGAATATACACATGCGCGCGCACACACACACACACACATATATAAGTGTGCGTGCATAACTGAAAAAAAATAAAAGCAGCTCAGGGACTTCCCTCAAGTTCCCACGGTTGCTGGCAGAATCAGTCCCTAGAGGCTGGAGCACTGAGGTCCAGCTCCCCTGCGGGCTGCGAGTGGGGGCCGCTCCCCCGTCCTAGAGGCAGCTCACAGCTAGCTCCCCACCCCAGGGCCTGCAGGAGAGTCTCTCTCCACCACAGCCTGCTGAGACAGGGTCTCATACCAGGTAACCCAGGAACCACTGCAGTGCTATCCCTCACCCTCACCAAACGCTGTTGGCCCCACCCGCCCAGCACGGGGTCCTCTTAGGGCCCGGCCAACCTCGCTCTCTGAAATGCCGCCGCCCCACCCCCACAACACACATTACCCCCTCCCCGCTTAATTCTCCTCTACAGTGCTTTTCACCATTTGAAATACCAAATATTTTATACATTTATCTTCTATTTCTGCTTCATCTCACTGAAGTAAAAGCCTCACCAGGCAGAACGTTCTGTCTGTTTTTGTTTACTGCTATATCCCGAGCCTGGAGAAGAATACTGCCTGGCTTAGAGCAGCTTATCAACAAATGCTTATTGAACGAACAAATGATTTACTACACAGGTTTGCCTGAAAAGTGTCAGCATCTCAACAGCTCTGATCCCACTGCAAAGCACAGATTTCTGCGACCTCTTTCCACTGTAGGTAGCTGCCTTACATCTGAACTTGGCTTAGTCACAAGAAAGCAAGCTAAACGCGATCCTTCCCATGTTAACAAAGCTATATAGTTTTAGTTTATTTATAGTTTGACCAGCCAAGTATGTGGTGAGAACTCCACACTGAATATTTGCAAAACCAGCATTTTTAAGCTTATGGGAAGACGGATACGTTTAATGCCTGGTTCCCAGGCTCAGAGATGACTTCTGTTTGTTTGGGGTTTTTTTTAATCTTAAAAATAATCTTCAGCCAAACAGTGGAGAAAACAGGAAGTGAAAATCAAGCTCCCTTTTGAACACTGACTACAAGGAAAGCATGAGCGTGTGACCAGGTGGGTGATCTGACAAGAGAGCGAAGTGTGGTGTTCGGAAGCAGTGAATGTAACTGTAAAAGACAACTGCCTGCGAAGTACACACGGGGCATCTGTTTCACCCCACGTGCCTCTGGTTAGCAACGGTTCTTTTTAAGCAATAAAAAAAATGCATGTGCACTTAAAACTATACTCATAAATCCAACTGCAACTGTAAGTTCTGTAATAAATTGCTGATTTACCTGAAGTCCAGCCTAAAACCCACTCACGCACAGTCCCCACTAAAAGTAACTGAACGCTACTCAGGTGACCACAGCTCGTAAGAGGCTGACTGTCTCCTTCATCCTGGTTAACTTCCCCTGCTCTTGTCTATTTCACCAGCACTGTTACTATTCACGCAATTCAAGGGACACATTAATTCCTGGCTCTCCCTTGCCAATGATAAGTGAGCGGTCACTTCTGCATTCCTGGCTGGTTTTTGCTTCTGGCTTCTCCTCTCTAACCATAAATCCAGTTTCCAGGTTCATCTGCCAAAAACAGTGATTCTGGCAAGTCTTTCCTCTGGCCTTGAACTCCGGGCAGCTCCCGGTGGCCTCGCTCCTCAAGTTCACAGCCCCCACTGTGGCCTCACTTGTCAAGCTCCTCACCTGGGTCAGGCCCTTAGCTTGGGTCGGTCTGGTTTCTGTGTTAACCACAAGACTCTGACCACTTGACTCCATCCTTGTCCGGCCACCGCTGGCCTCGGGCTGATTGGCTAAGAGAATGCAGATCAATGAATGCAAATCACAAACCTTAAACCCTCACCCCGAAGGACTATAGACACATTTCTTTTCGTGGAGGACAGACTGCTTCTCCTTCCGTTAGAAATACAGACAGGCTAAGAAAGAAGAAGATCCCTAAAACCCGGTCCTCCGCATCTCAAAGTGAAAGCATGGTAGACGAGAAGTACCATGGAGGTAGACGAGAAGGTAGACGAGAAGTACCACGGAGGTAAACGTGGCATTTCCCAAGCACCTTAACTGACTGCGTGGAGGCAGATGTCCACAGGGCCCAGGAACTCGCACCCCCTGGTGCACACGACTGCGCGTGCCCAGGACCACAAAGGATGCCTCTCCTGCGATGAGGACGTGATGCAGCACGTTAACCTCGGTGACCAGGATGACCCGGACGGGCCCGGCCCCATCTCATGGACCCTTTAAAAGTAGACGGTGTTCTCTGGCTGGTCCCAGAAGAGACAGAAAAGCTGGGGCAGGGGGGTGGTCTGACAAGGAATTCTACCGGGATGCTACGAGAGGACCCAGAGCAAGGAACTGCAAGTAAATTCTAGAAATTCCTAGGAACTGACAGCAGCCCTCAGCCTCCACCCCACCTACCACCTGAATGAGCTTAGGAGCTGATTACTCCCCAGAGTCTCCACCGAGAACACGGCCCGGACAACACCCTGAGTGTGAGACCCTGAGCAGATCCCAGCCTGTGGGATGACGGACTTGTGAGCACAGAACACCGAGCTGTCACTTGTGGAAAAGTTAGGCAGCAAAAGAAAACCCGTAAGCTTTCCTCTAAGCCTAGTCTCTGCCTGTTTACGTGAAAATAGCCTCTTAAAAGCACCGTCAACTGTCCCCGTGGGCATGAATGTACCGCCAACAAGGGAGAAAGAAAGAAAGTCTAAGAGCCCTCCAAGGGCACCTCCGCCCTCCCTACGAAGCCCCCAAATCTGGGAACAAGCAGAACATACAAATCTGTACCGCCAGCAGCTATTCTGAAGATCATCGTGTAGAAGCAAGACTTCTCAGAAATGTTAAAATGGGAATCAGCCCTCCCACAACACTTTACTAATGCGAACATCAGTCCAATGGCAACGTGAACGCTAGCATTTACTCAAGTTTCTAGGACACAGATGAGGAAACGGGTTCATCTTTCATTCATCAAAGTAGTAACTGAACTACTACCTCCCGTATCCTCTGCAAGTGCTTGCCGACTAACCCCCGGGGGGGGGGGGGGCTCGGAAAGACGTGCCATCTACGTATTAGTGCAAGAAAAAGTAAATGTTAGAGGACATTTGCCCACTGCTTTCCTTACGAGTAAACATCAGTCACTAAAAGAGAAACACCCTGTATCTCTTGGCCTTTAGAAGCAATCCGAAGTCTTTTAATTTACAGACATGTGCGTCACTTCTACTCCATGCCAGGCTCTCTGCCAGGCACTAAAACAGCATAGACGGTAATTCAGCTCCTGATTTCCAGTTGCCCACAGTCTATTCAGAGAGAGAAACGAATCTATTAAGAACTGAAACAAGCAGTTTCAATCAGTGCAACATCAGTGGTATGGAGGCTGCGTATGATGCAGTGTCGTCTGGGAATCATGTCACGTTTGGTATGATGGTGGTGGGCAACTAATTAAGAACCTGTGTCTCTCCACCCACCCACCCACCCATCCATCCATCCATCCATCCATCCATCCATCCATCCAAGACTATTATGAGCAAAACAGAAATATCTGACCTCAGAAAGAGCCATCCTGACATTTGCTGTGTGCCTAAGGACTATGACCAACTACCTCTTTTTTAATTTAAGAAAACCAGCTTTTCATGAAATACATCTATCCGCTGCAGCCTATTTAAATACGGAAGGCAGTCTCAGCGGCTCTCAACCTGCCACGGTCGAGTTTTGTACGTCTCTAGTACAACAGTTTGAGTACAATCAAGTTTTACCCACCCGTGGAAAGGCAGCACCATTTTGTTCACTAACCTCTAAAATGCCCTGAAGAGAAAGTCATAGTAAAACCACGCTGACTCTCCAAGAACAGAGTGTATGAGAGTTTGGGACCTGAATCAAACTAAACATTTCATTCCCGACCCTGCAATGTAAAATGATAATAAATGTATTCTTGGGGGCATAGAGCGATGAAAGGAGAAAACACTGAATGTTACAGCCTAAGAACACACACACACACACACTCTCACACACACACACACGGTACCTGTTACACCAGTCCTGCTGGGAGGAAATGAGAATCTTAATCCCCATCACTCGACCACGGTTCTTAAGTGAGAAATTTCCCTGTGATAATGCTTGTCTTATTCGGCATTTATTTTTAAAAGGATGAGCTGTGACTTTTCACACAAGCCGTTTTCAAATTCCACCGCTAAAAATTATTCCTAAAAGAACTTTCTTAAGCTCAGTCGTCAGCTGTTTAACATCTGCTGTGCGCCAGACAGAGTCAGGGAGGCAAAACACAGTGCCTGGAAATAAAAGGCAGAGAACAAACGGATGGAATGCAGTGCAATGGACAGCATGTGACCCCAGGCGTTAAGGACCTCATACAACAGCGGCAGAGATGTGGCTAACAAACACGTGAGACGTTAAAAAGCAGTAATACACAAAATAACAAGAGAAGCAAGAGCAGATAACCTGGAACGTGACACCCCTGGTGACGGGCTCTGTCCCAAGAGGTCACGTGGTCCCCCAGCTGTTTTCGCTGCGTGACATCACACAGGGGGGGCAACGGGGCCTTTTCAGTCTGTGAATACCAGATTTTAGTCACTTTAACGCAGTTACTAATGAGTAGCCATTTATTCCTAAGTAAAAACAAAAGTCTAAAGACGAGCAGCCTAGGCGGGTGAGTTTCAAAGGAGGCGCTCAGAGCCAGGCTGCGGAGATCGCGGCAGAGCACGGAGAAGCCTGGAGCCATGGTCACACACGCCGGTGCCCCCAGCCCCGCCTCGCACACCGCATCTCCCTGTCCTGTCTGCCCAAGGGGGATGAGGAAAGGGGAGGTGACAGTATGTGTAAAAGGGGGCCACGGGACAGCACCGCACCAAACACTTGAAAGGAGCGTCTCATGTAATTCTCACTAGAACCTTTCCAGGCAGGAAACGGGAGGACAACACAGAAATAGTAACAGACTGACGCCAGCATCACAGAGTCGTCGTGAGGATGAAGTGACAACAATATACCGTGATCGGGAGCATTTTGTCAGGCACACGGTATGTGCTTAACAACTGGCACACATCACCATTACCTGGCTAAGTGAAGAAAAGTGGCGGGGATTTTGAGGAAAAGAACAGGGTTTGCAAAAACCTTCAAGATCTCAAGTGGATCAGTACAGCTGAGAAGGGTTCCAAGGAGGAGAGCAGGAGAGGCTGGGGAGGTAACTCTGACCTTGACTGTGGCTGCAGGTGGGCGCCCAGCCTACCACACCCATACCTGTTGCCCCCAGTCTACGGGGGTTAGCACCAATGAAGGTGATGAGGAGATACTACTTCATCGAGATCTCCTACAGGCAACACGCAGGGAAGATGGAAAATGGAACACCTGCGGGACAGAGTGACCAATCGGAGGCGGTTTCAACAACTCTATGTAATAAGAGAAGATGGCGGTTAGCTTGGAACTGGAAAGACAGAAAGAAAAGGGCAAACGTGAAAGCGTCAAAGATCAAAAATGTTTAATAAGTGGATGCCCAGGACTCAGGTGATTCCCCTAGGTTTCCCAAAGATGGCTCCTTGGGAAGCTCAGTGGCACTAGGAGGGGACGCTGCCTTAGCAGGGAGATCAGGGAGCCATTCCTGATGCGGTGGATTGGAGTCGGGAGTGGGACATTGATTAGGAGGGTCTAGCAAGAGGCACAGAGGTTGGGACAGTCAATGGGGAAACACAGCTGGAACCAGGCATGGCTGTGATGCTCCGGGGCGTGGGCTGACCCAGCGGCCGAGCCTGAGCCCTGGTGGACGTGCACATGTAGGTCAAAGGAAGTGGATGGACAGAGAGGGCCGGGAGGAGACTCTGACACGGGAGGGCAGCAGAAGACCGAGCAGCAAGTCACAAGGTCCTGAGGTCAGGGCAAAAGGAATGAGTGGAATGTGTCTCTGGTTCATAGATTAGGATCGAGAGCCCAGAGAGAGCACATAACGGAGGCAGAGCCAAGGGCGGGAGGAGAGGACAGTAAGGAGAAGGATGGCCACAGGCAGACGGCGCATCCAGACGTGCTGTGAGATGGTGAGGCAGGGAGGGCGTGGAGGGAAGGTGCTGGGGGTGCGGGCATCAGGCCTCGCAGGGCGAGAAGAGCAAAATTAACACTGACTCTTACGTCAGTCAGTCAGTGTTAACATCCCCTTGAAAAGGAAAAATACTCAACACCACCATAATAGTCCCCGCCAAACCTGCACTAAAGGAACAGCCAGTGCTTCTGCTTTTATCCTCAAACTATGAACAGATCATTTTTTCCTGAAAAGAACTTGCAGGTGCTTCTGAAAGGGACTAAGTTAGAGAAAAGCCACTGCAAAATACTGTCTGGTAAACAGTCTGCCGCTGACTGACGCTGTGGTGATGAGCTGCGCTTAAGCTGCAGGGCTCCAGGCTGGGGTTCAGGACTGGCAGGCGGGTATTCAGAATCAATGCTGCACTTCAGCAGGCGGGTGTCACCCATTACACTTTCATGCTAATAACTGTTTGTTGAAAGAGAGGTAAAAGAAAGAAGATAAAGTTTAAATTAAGTCTCACTTTGACATTAAAAAAAAAGTTTGTTTTTTTTTTTTTTTAAATTCTCAAATTGGTCACCAAGCACACTGACCTCCGACAGGAAGAATCTATTTTTAAAAACATGAAAATCTCAGTGTTCATTATGCACATGAAACGCCCTCTCAGGTTTAACAAGAGAGCGGTCATGTACCAAAACAAGTATCAACTGCACGGAGGCAGAAGCCCCCAGTGACTGCTGGAGAGGAAGTGACCTCTTCACATACTCACGAAGCGTCATTACCTGATGAATGTGCGCTGGGTAAGGAGAGAGACAGAGGAAGAGGAGCAGTTAACGACAAGCTCGGGCAGAGCGCACTCCACTCGGGCAGAGCCGTAAACAGGTCGCTTCATTCACACAGCGACTCTCCCGGGAGCACCCCCGGGGGTCAAGCACGGCTCCGGAGCCTGGGGACAGGCCAGTCAGTCAACAAACACACTTCCTTTCCTCACGGAGCTCATCACCTCGTAGCTCTTCTTGTCGGCTTTCTAACCGAAGAGGGACACAGCAGAGAGGGAGAGTGCGATCACGCCGTCAGAGATGGACACGGTGCAGCCCGACTGCCGTCACACACCCGGTGCTGCTCTGAGCGGTTAGAGGACGCCGTTCCGGTGGCCCTGAACCACACACGTGCCGGACCCAGTGCGAGGTCTCCGCCCGCGATAAACGTGGCAACAGCCAGCCCCACTGCACAGCCCTACCCTCACCGACTCATTGTCAGATTCATTTCGCTTTATTAATTTTTTAAAAAATTTTATTGAAGAACAGTTGATTTACAATGCTGTGTTAGTTTCAGGTATGCATAATGTGATTCAGTTACACATATGGAAAAGTATATATATGTGTACTTTTCCATATCTGCTTTCTCAAAAAGTACACATATGTACTTTCAAAAAGGACATATATATACTTTTTCAAACATATATATATTTCAACTATATATAATTTTTCAGACTCTTTTCCATAATAGGTTGTTACAAGATACTGAATACAGTGCCCTGTGCTCTACAGTAGGTCCTACACTTTACTAATTTTTAAAATAACTCTTTAACAGGTTATTAAGCTTCGACTTTTAACAAATTAAAGCTGTTTTTTATTTTAGCCAGTTAACTCATTATTTCCCAACACTAAACAGTATAAATGCCATACAATCTATTCGATACTGAGTGTATTTAGCGGACAAAGCTGTTTGTGGGCTTTGCTTCCATTCATCCACGCAGTTATTTTGTCCTTGTTTTATGTGACGTTCCAAGAGCCGCCAGATTTTAAGCACAGCTGGCACTCTGCTAAAGGGCGTCCGTGAATCCCCAGATTCCAGCGCGGGAGTGAGTTTTGTTGGCCTGAAGCTAAACGCGGGCCAAGATACTTCAGACTGGCTTTTGTTTTGTGATGCTACTGCACGAGGTCTACAATTCGCACAATTACCAAGCTGATTATTTCGTGAGTGTAATATCCACAGCCCGGCCAATTTCGCCTACATAAGAAATCAGCCCGGGGACTTATTCTGATCCTTCTGCTGTGGTTCCAGCGTCGTTATGTACCTGGTAGCTGCTGCTTTCATGCAGGCGCTTCAGCATATAGAAGTTCGCCACATAAAATATTCATTTTTTTCATTCGTACAGTTTTAACTGAAAGGGAGCTCTGATGCGCTAAGCTGAGCTATAAAGCATGAACTGCCAACACAGGTACAGTGCATTCTTCTTCTCTATGTTCCTGAAAGTTTCGTAAACAAGGCTATCGATCAGTTCACAAAGGGCTGTGCATACAGTGGTCCAGGCTGCGTACTACACATCCTGGGAGACATCACAACCATGATGGTTGACGTGGGTGGCGCCCTAGGAGCCCACACGGTTTGCTTGGACAAGTGCACGTGGTGCTACAAGCGCCCGGATGTCTCAGTATGTGCCCCAGTGGCTGCAGAGAGTAATTCCCAAGGAGCACGAATCCCCCTAAACATATGTCAGTATCAGGTGAAAAGTCATCGCATTCAGTGGTTCAAATACCTCCCACGAAAGGGTAAACGTATATTCATACAATCAAACCAACAAAAGGAATCAGGGAGTGGTACGTTAATTTTTCAGACAGAAAGCACACAGTTATCATGTAAGAGAGTGGAAACCCAAAGCCAATCTGACCGGCTCAAATCCTAACTCACTGCTTCTTAGTGGTGTAACCCTAGACGAGCTATTTCACCTCCCTGTGCCTCGGTTTCTTCGTCTATAAAATGGGACAAGAGCCGAACCTAACCAGAGCTGTTGTCAGGATTAAACGAGGCAACACCTGTAAAGCAGCCAGAACAGGGCTTGGCAATAGTAACCACTATGTAAGTATTCAGGTTGGCTGTTAGCGTTATTGGGTGAGAGTATGAAAGCAGAAAGAGATTAAATAACTTGTCGTGGGTGTAAGAACTAGTCGGTGATTTACTGCAGAAGGAAAATGAAAGCACTTGATTTATAAGAAAGAGTTTTCCTGAGACCACGTGTTTCACAT
This sequence comes from Camelus bactrianus, assembly GCF_048773025.1. Classification (NCBI taxonomy): domain Eukaryota; kingdom Metazoa; phylum Chordata; class Mammalia; order Artiodactyla; family Camelidae; genus Camelus; species Camelus bactrianus. The sequence goes on along the minus strand of NC_133567.1, from coordinate 5,378,327 downwards.
TGCAACTTAGGTCTGAAAGGCAAGCACCCATGCACCTTGGGGCTTGATTATGACATGGGGTGTCCGTCACAGGCCACCCAGGCTGGCGGTGACCTGCTGCCTGCCCTCGTGGGGAGGGGCACGCCCAGTGGACTAACAAGTCCAGCGCACATAATCAGCCGTCGATGAGACTGCAAATCCTGGAAGACAGTGATTGTCAGAAAGCGCTCACGCCTTTCCCGGGTGAGGTGCCTGCTGCTTTCATTCCTGTTCTTTAAATATCAACCAATCCCCGCTGTGTTACGCTCGCACCTTGAAAAATCATCTCATTCACTTCAGTGCAAACAGTGTCCCTTCCTGGTTCCCTGAGGGAGCCAGGTCTACTTCCACAATGTGAAGTGGGACATCCAGAATCAGAGAAGGTCCCAGCATGTTAACGGCGGATGCTTTGTATCTATGTCAATTCTTACACAAAGGTCCAGGGAGATTTGGTAACCGGTTTTGATGCAGATTATGGCTTTCAGATCATGGAAAACAACATACACAGGAAAGAAGTTCTTCCCTGGCCCCTCCATTGAGGGCACGAGAAAAGTGCAGTCCTGCCCACAGAACTCTGCACACAGACAGCTCACACGCATCCAGCTGTGCCACGGTCGTCCAGAGCATCTACCCCCCTAGACTGTTCTCCAGGAGCTGTGCTGACGTCACTCAACTAGCTCCCCTCTCTTAAGAAATGAGATGGGGAGATCCCACTGGGCAAAATTTAAACTTGCATAGCGAAAAATCCAGGTAAACCAGAAATCTGAATAAGTCAGGAATAAGTATGTTGTATAAAACAGTCTGTGTAAGAGGCAGCCCCAAACCAAGTGGGTCACACAGTGTCACCTCTGAGTGACATTATCACTTCACCCACAATTCTCATTCCCATTGCATTTAGTTAGAAGATCAGGAAAAAACAGCCAAACCCTGTTTCTCAACAGCTTAATCAAAATGCACAGGTTCTATTTTTAAATCAACTAACATCTGTGATTTTGAAAACGTCTTCATCACAAATGTAATTAGTGGAATATCCTGGATCAAGCAGAGAGTGTGGTTATCTAAAAAGAAGGAATAACATTATTTTCAGTCCAATAGCATTGCTTGTCCTAACTTCCTGCCTGATTGGAAGAGTCAAATCAAAAATCATGTCTTACAGAAGCAGAGGAATCAGAATCAATCTCTCCTCATGGTAAACATGAGGAAAGTAAGGGTTGGAGAGTGTATATGGCGTATCTGAGCCCAAATGCTACCCAGGTCTGAAGCTAGACCCCAGCTTTTTTCATACAAGAAAGACCCAGGTACCAGGAAGGACCGTCAGCTCCTAGGGCCGCGTCCTGACTCACAGCCGAAGTTAGCTGTCCATCAACCACGTGGTGGGCAGGAGACTACACGACTGCCGAGTCTCAGAGCCGAAACTGGGGGTGGTGATGTAGGCACCAGTTTAGCGGACATCCTCGCTTACCAGATGTTCACAGCAGGAAGTGCTGACGACCTGGAGTTCTTCTGCCGCCAATCCGTGCAGCACAAAACCTAGATGCCACACGTTTGTGACAGCTGGTGACCACATTGGTGAGTGAATTTCACCACCAGGGTGAGGCCCTTGCCTTCCCTACTGGCCACAAGACTCCCCAGCTCACGGCACACCTGCAGTGACTTCCTCTGATGGCGGCGTCTCCCAAACAGGCAGGAGCTACAGAATAATGACGAGTCACTATGTGGCGGGGAGACACCATATCACAGAATAACAACTGCTAACATGTTGGTTGAAATATCACCACCAATTAAATGATGAGGAACACCAAAACACATCATCATGATAGGATGTTTTAAGTTTTGGTAAAAGAGCAGAACAAGAGAAGAGTTGGAAACACCACCATGTTTTAGATGAAAAGGGTGGTCCTATCTGGTGCTAAAATGAACATTTCCACTTAATGTTTATTCACGTGGTTAAGTTACTGTGCTGTGCCCTACTAATTAAGATTTTCCCAATTCTAAACCCCTCTTAAAAAAAAAAAAAAAGCAGTGTGTACATTTGTCCCTAAAATTTATTTTACCAATAAACTGTATGCTAACAAGGTTGCTGAAATAAGGATGGTAGAGAAAGGAAAAATCATAAAGGGACACTTAAAGCCTCATTAAAATTGAGCTTAAAAAATCCTGGTCCTAATCTAAGGGGAGCCCTAGAGCATCCGCTCCTGGTCCTGTAAGTGTGGGCACAGCAATTTCTCTTTGTGAGCACTCTTTGGGATACTGGGAAAATGGAATGTCAGAGAAAAGCAAACTGCTTTTGATGGCTAGACAGTCAATAATTTGTCACAGAACACAGATGAATTAGTTTTGGGGACAATAATCTATGTCCCAATCAAAAGTAAACAAATGTAAATGATTTGCAGGAAAAAAAAAAAAAAATAAGGGAATGACCCAAGGAGCAGCAGGTCAAAGAAGAAGAACCTTCAGGGGAGACTGACCTTTCTTGGGGCCACTCAGACCAAGGTTAGAGGCAGGGCAGGACATTCCCAGTGCACCTCCCACTGCTCCTTACAGTCCTCTAAACAGAGATAACTTACTTACTCTTTTAAAAATTGTGCAAACAAAAGTTCCAGGAAGTAAAATGCAAAACCATGTGAACTCAGTGGGACCCCACACTGGTAAGACCTTCCCCAGGGATGGCAAGACGTTCTAAAGGGAACAAGGAGCTGGTGACGAGGGCTTTTGTGCTCATGGGGACACTGCCCAGGGTTCCTCAGGGCACCCTCAGTTCCCTGCCAACCAGCAAAGAATCAAGCAGGTGTTGAAGACATTGCATTCACTCCGAGGGAGGTGGGTTCACTCTTCGAGTCAAGTGCAGACTGACCAAGCCCTCTGCATTTTTAACATGTCCCACATGTGGGAGTCTCTCATGGGGAACTGTCCTCCCAACATTCCCAGGGCTCATCTCTCCTCCCTAAAGAGGGGCCAGCGAGGAGGGGTCCTGAGATCCTTGGCTGTTAACACAGCCAGGTTCACTCTGTCACCGAAGTGAATGTGGGTCCACTTGCCCGATGAGCAGCAAGGCCAATCTGCTGACACCAGGTTGTGGTAAAGAAAAGCACAGCATTTATGGCAGGGCACCAAGCAAGGAGAATGGGCAGCTCATGCTTAAAAGATCCGAACTTCCCGATGGCTTTCAGGGGAGGGTTTTAAAGACAGAGTGAAGGAGAGGGTTGCAGGGTGTGTGATCAGCTCATGCACAATTTTCGGATTGGCTGGTGGTGAGGTAACAGGGTGATGTTTGGGGAATCTCAATCATCAACCTTTTGGTTCCAATCAGTCTGGGGTCTGCCTGTTGGTGGTCAGCATGCAGTTAACTTTGTCCACCTGCTCGGGGTTTCAGTATCTGCAAAACAACTCAAGGCTCTGGTTCAGGGTATTATCTATACACCCTGAAGAGGAACTAAAGGTCCTTGACTTTGTTTTACACTTGAATTGTTATTATTTTGTCTTGCTTGGCTGCCTTTCTTTGTTTCTGCATTTTTAAAAAAAAAATTTCTGACAAAACTTGTTCTCTGGAACTGGGGGAAGGCCTAGGAGGTTAAAGCTTTTTCACAAACTAGAGTCAGGGAACAAGGGGGACAGGGGTGGGGAGGCCTATCCCCGGGAAGGCCCCCAAGGATCCTTCTCAGTTTCACCTGGAACCTAATCCCAGGCACCTCGGGCAACACCCTGCAGGGCTACCCCAGAAGGACTTGGGGACATGCCAGTTCATAAACCCTAACGCAGGGCTGCTATGCTTTGCTCAGCTTCCTCGGGGATTTCTGGTGGCCCCACCAGATGCTAAATTTACAGAAATAGGGGGTCAGGTAACAACTCTGGTAGATTATCTCTGAGCTTCTCAAGAGTACCAGCCCTGCCTTCTCACATGGTACTGTGGATGCCCGTGTGTTAGGTGAACTATTAAAGGAGCAAGTGCAACCACATGGCCACTGAGGACACTCATGGAAGCCAGCTCTGCTCCCAGAGGCCCCAGTTTAAACAAAGCTGTCCCTTCCTGGGGTGCATACTGAAGGCTGATCACCTTTAATATGACTTAATGCACTAGTTATTTTTTGTAAATATTTTAATTACATGAAGAATACCTCCATTAACAACAATAGAAAAAGATATCTTTGCTGCATTTATATTAAATGAAGGCAACTGCAAAGTGGTCTCAGTTTTCTCCTCCGTACAATAAGGAGTTAAAGTGAAACCTGCAACACCTCCATCTCAAACACTCCTCGATTTCATACAGAAAATACGCCCCAGTTCTGAGTAAACAGAACAGACACTGATAATGTCCTAGGGCTGATGTGAGGAGTGACAGCAGCCTGGCCACCGGATCCAGAGTGAGCAATGCCTGAGCTTTAAAATGTAAGTGGAAAAAGTCTACAACACATTTTTATGTCATCAGCTGTCACTCACGGTGAGAAGAATGACATGCTTTTTCAGTAGGTACAATCAACCTCCTAAAAGTACCTTTTGAAGATTAAGAAACAAATATTGGGGGATTTACTAGGTCAGAACAATCTGGAATTCACTGGGTCCCCTACAGCCTGCATTTCAAGTCCAGACAGTCCCTGCATGTGTCAGGTTTTGGTGACGCCTACTTGCTCAGGTAACAGAGACCAAAGAAAGCAGAGCATCCTCTGAGACGACATGCAAACGGCAGCTGGACAGAGAAAAGGAGAAGCAAGATGACGAGGCCTGGTGGCCCCGAGCAGCAGTGAGAAAGAGAGAAAAGAAGCATCTGCTTCCCAATTCTAACTAACATAGGAAACAAGTCAGAAGACGCAGCCAAGAACGGTACTCTTGGAAAAGAGATGCTACTAAAAAATGTGAAAGATAGCTCTCCTCCTTAAAACAGAACTTCATCTTTATGACCAGAGTGTGCAGCATAAATTGGAAACATTTTAAATCAATAAAATAATCAAATTTCCCCTTAGAGAAAGAAAAGCCAAATCGCACACTTGTGTACAAAAACCTGAAAAAGAGCTAAGTATTGTGTTGTTTGTTTTTAAATCATCACATGTAACAATTAGAATCATTTACTGTTGATAACAGGTTTTGTAGAAGACTAATCAGAGGCCAGGATTAGAGACTAAGTTGGAAAAACAAAATTAACAAACTTGTACTTTAATGCCATGAATACATGAAAAGTCTATCAATAACGTAATGGTCTCAAAAAACCCTCAAAAGCCAAAACCTTCCCCTAGATGTTTTTCTCCTTTAACTAAACGATAAAACAGAGTAAAAATACATACATAAAAGTATGACTGGATATTAATCAGGGAAATTCAGTCTAAGAAAAAAAAATCTAAGTTTATACTACAGAAATTCAAAAAGACAGGACTTGGAGAAGAAAAATTAAAATTCTCAGGCTTTGAAGGGTTTGAAGAACTGCATATATCACTACATATTGAAATACTCCTGCTTACATGGTTTGCTCTTTGATGGTTCTCAGGTCAGATCGATACCAAAAGCAAATAAGGAGGCAAACTCAGTGAAAGTTTAAATCAAAGGTCACCTCCGGGTGTGCATCTGTGGGGGGTGGGGCGGGGGGGACCCACTCATTTATCCCATTCTGAGCAGCAACTCAACTACTCTGTGGTTTTTAGAAACTTTCACTTGGCACTGCAACAAATTTTGAGAAGTATCTGTTTACTTGTTTAATCTCAGGACAAACCATAACCTATGTGCAACCGTGTAACAAAGTCAAATTTTTAAAGTCGTGCAAATTTCCAAAAACAAACGAACAAACAGACAAACAAAACACCTAATGAAAGAGGCTAACGTGTGCGGTCCGGAAGAACACGCGGCAAGATCAGGAGACACACTGCTCGAGTTCCACTGTGAGAAATGAGCGCTGCAGATAAGAGAGTAAGTCTTGATTTCAAAGAGAACATAAAACTTCTGGCTGAGCCTCAGTGTCTCCCGCTGAACACAACCATTATTCTGTTCTCTGCTACAAAGTCGGGATGCTAATAGAGCAGAATGTTTTCTTCCCAAATCAGCTGAGAAAAGATACAGCAAAGAGCACCGTGGATCCAGCAGAGGGGCTGACTGCTCCCTCCTGGGGCCGGTGATGTAGTGGGGGGTCTGTGGGAGCACAACTCTGCAGCAGGAAGGGAGGGGTGGCGTCATGGCTCAAGCCTCGTTACTGCTGGTAGTGGGAATTCTCATCAGGACCTTGGAGGAAGTCCAGGTCATAGCACAGGGCCGCTGAGAGAGCCAGGACAGACGGGGCCACAAGTAAGATCCATCTTGTAAGCAGGTGGGTTGAAGGAGGAAGAGGGTTAGATAGAGAAGGGGGAGAATGAGGAGGGAGGGCAGAAAGAAAGCAGAGACAGACTCCAGCCCAGCAGCATCCTAAATGCAGGACAGAACAAGACCGAGTTTTACCACATTCAAAACCACACAAAATACCTCCCACACGGAAACGTCTTTATTTGCTGTATTACAGTAACACTAAGGGCAAGTTTGAAAAGTCATCATATTCTCAGCGTCCTAACAAAGGGGCTCTCAGTGCTCCGATTCCCAAGCTGCATTTTCCGTTCAGCTGCCAGCTTCACTGAGCAGCAAGATGCCAAACACGGGAGCAAAGATAACCAGGCAGGGCTCAAAAACATTCACTTCCAGGGGTGACTCACCATCACCTGAATTATGTCCTCTCCTCTTTTCAAGTAATGCCATTTGTTTCAAGTGTAAGGAAACCAGATGTGTCAAAGAGTAAGAAATTCTCTAATACACCAATGGCTTGAATGCATTTTAGATTCGAAGTACAGGGACAAGAATGTCAACATTCCTCCTACAAGCCTCCTTTAATTTAGATATGGTAGAATCAAGCGTTGTCAGATTCCCGTTTGCTTCCCTTTTTATAGTTTTAGAACAACCACAGAGCATGGGTGATAATGTGTTCATATACTTCACATTTAAGAACGAGGGAAGATGGGGGAGGGGAGAGCTCAGTGGTAGAGCACATGCTTAGCATGCCTGAGGTCCTGGGTTCAATTCCCAGGACCGCCTCTAAAAAAATAAATAAACCTAATTACCCTCCCACACCAAAATAAAATGATTAAATAATACAGTAATAAATAAATGAAATACTTAAAAAAAAAAAAAAAGAATGATGGAAAAACAACACTATCCAATGAGAGAAACCAAAATAACCCGATGTTTGGATCACGATCAAAGCCTGGTCCATGCTAATGGATTCTAATGCTACTCAAGATCTATTCTTAAGTAAATTTTAAAAATTTCATAGAACACCTTCATTAACAACATTAGTATATGCAAAGAGAGGAAAAGAATTAAGGTGTGTGCACCCAGATTTAACTGGCATTATTTCTGGGTAGTGGCTTTGGTGTAGATGGTCACATTCTATGTTATGGATCAGGATCATTTAACTTTTTTTTGCAAGGTATGTATTATGTTGGTGGTTGGAAAAAATAAACCAGGTCTCACACCAAGCGAGCACATTTACAAATTCACCCGTTAGGAGACAGTACACACCTGCTCTGTCAACCCGAGTGACTGCGCATCTAACCGAGGAGGTTGGGCAGCCACCGAACCTGCAGAAAAAGCCACCGCAAGCAAACGCCAGGCAACTTCACAGAGATCGGGGGAAGCGCGGGCATTTCAGGGCCGAGGGGGAGGGCCTGGGGGCAGCGATGGGACAGGCAGGAGCCGGCAGAGTTGGGTGGGCCGCCCGTTTCAGAGGCTGTTTCCGCCAGACCCTCCTGTTCCCGCCAGTGGCCCCGAAGGACGGACTCCACACACCTTTGCTGGGTGGATACGTGGAAAGAGGGAGAGGAGGGAAGAAGGTAGGAGAAGGCAGAGAGAGAAGGAGGGACTGGGGGGGGCAGGAGAGGAGGGACAAGGAGGGAGGGAGGGAAGGAGGGTGAACAGGAGGGAGATGGTGGAAAAGGAGGCAGGGGCAGGGGAACACCCACATTCTGCTCAACAAATGAGGGGTTGTCATTACTTTATGATCACAGATGAACACATGAATTTAATAATTCACTTTTTAACATGTAATTACCTTTACTTCCCTCTCAGGCCGTGGAGAGCCTTGCTGACTTTCAATTCTAGACTTAACAGGACAGGCGCCGGGATGTCCAGTTGGAGATTTCTAAAATAAAAGTACAGATTAAACATTATCCTGGAGAATAAAAGTGAATAATGTTTAATGTATCATTTAAAAGAAACCAATTATCACTGTGTACCAGAGACAGTGGATTTCCTAATATACCTGGGGAAAAACTGGGTCCAAAGCTTCTTCCTAATACAATTGTGCTAGTAAAACTTTAAATTAATTCTAGAAGAAGATAAAAATCAACTATAGTGTTGGCTTTGTTTGTGAGTTTAATGGAAGATACCCAAACGAGCCTGTGAGTTGCCATTCTCTTGGAGACCCCAGCATGGCTTTTTCCAGGCTCCACACCCCTAGCACAACCCACAGTCTTTCTAATCCACAAAAACCTGGCAGGAACTAATGTAGCCTTTTCACAAGAAACCCCATCACATGGGAGGCAAAAGGATACAGTGTTTATATTTCAGAAACTTTGTTAATGTTTGCAGGGGACTAAAACATTGCAAGTCAGCATTTTCTCTTCCTCGTCCTCCGCACACAGCTCCCACACAACCTCACAAACACGAGCCTCCTTTCTCCTGGAGCAAGGACAGCCCTTGGAGGCGACATTACCCCAATTCTGGGGTCTACAATATTTCATTTTTAGGAAAGAAATAATTAACATGGACCGGGCATGTTCTTATGGCCAGAAACAATGTGACAGAAGGAAAGAAACTGGGGCTTTTGGAGGAAAGTTGTGTCCCCAAGTCTGGGTGTCACATAAATGTTCTTACTCTTCTAGGAGAGACTCAGATGACTCATGCAAGTGATCAGTATCTGGACATCTGGCAGCTCACAAGAAAAATACCATGGTGGAAAACGTCACCGTCTCCTCCCTTAGGGTCTGCTTTCGACCTGTGTGGTCAGTCCAGATAACCATATCTTCATTTACTTGAAAGGGGAGTGAGCAAAAAGGGAGGGAAGATGCTCTGACCATAACAGGTATCTTTCTGATTGAGATTCACTCTATGTTTTGCATGGCAATAGGAGTCAGCAATAGTAAAATTTTCAAGGAGGCACTTGGGACTTCAACAGAGGATGGCCAAGAACTACTTCATTAAGGCTGATTTCCAGCTCCCCCACCACCATTACCTCCTTTCTGGAGTGACTGGTAATGAACAACATGCCAGAATTTTATGAGCTAGGGTGCAAATCTTGACCTAGATTTCTAATAGCTTCAAAAAAAAAAAAGAAAAAGAAAAAGAAAGCCTGAAAATGTCTATTTAAATAACAGCTAAGACTGATAATTCCAACTCTCGCATTTAAAGCTTTCAAAATAATCTACCCTCCCTTGACTCATTACCCAACAATGTTCAACAAGAACATAAAATAAAAACTAGTACTAAATTAAAATGGAGATGGAAACTCCAATTTCCATGGCTCTTTTTGATTGCTTACTGCCAGCAATTTAAGACTTTATTTTATTTGCCTGCTGAAATACATGGGATTCCAGGAATGCAAATGAATACAATCATAGACTTTGAACAGGACATTAGAGGAATTTTCATCCAAAATACCTCTGGTCCAACATAAATTGATTGTAACCCATAATAACAAAATAAAAGTTTTGTATTTTACTATTTTGAAAACAGTACTTTTTGTTTTGTCCTCAAGTTGTATCAAAAATTCCTTTTCATCTTTAACACTATTTCTGCCTTTTCCTTCTCATACTTTGGAAGAGAGAAAGTAAGAAAGAGCTGAACTTTGACTCTAATGATTCAGAGGTAGAAAAGTCACACATATACAAGGAACTTCAGGACTGGATGTATTTTCAAAGTTGCCATGTAGACTCAAGGCCATCCCAATAAAAATCATTCACAGCACATATTCTTTCAATTGACTCACTTCATAGCTGAGGAAATGAAAGCCCAGAGTGGCCAAGTGACCTCTTCAAAGTCACACAGCTCAGCTGGTCCTAGACCTCAGTTTTGCTAGTAGGTGCCAACCCAGTGCTCTCTTAGGTCATAACTGATCTTTAATTTTCATAAATAACCCTTCAGCACTCATAATTTCATCCATCTTTCTACACATCCATTATTCTACACGGAATGAACACCACTTGGTGAGTCAACTCAACTGTGTATTAATAGGAAACACTGCTCAAAAAAGCCATCAAGAACATCTCTGCCTTTTGCTCCACTGAGCCAGCTAGATTCAACCTTTTTAAGGGCCTTGAGAAACGGGAAATGAAACTCGGGATGCTCCGAGGCTGTCTAACCTATATAAACCTACTCTAAAAATAGAATTTCCCTTTCTTGTTTGTAGTCAAATCATAATCATAGCTTTGCTACCTCTTCAAGTCGATTTGATAGAAAGCTATCCAGCAAGACATAGGGATTTGACAGCTTACATAAGCAGTCTTTAAAGTAAGGATTTCAAGGTAAATTATTCCTAGAGCCATGAGTTCAGACAGGACTCTTATTCTCTACAACTCTGGAGTCATTCAGGAGCACCGAACCTACCCAGATCAGAGACTTACCATCCACAGTCATGGGTTGACTTCCCAGTTATTGACATTGCACGGCCGCAGCTGCCAGAGAACCAGAAAGCATGAGAGGATGCCCTCACCTACTGCAGACTGGGACCATGAAGGGACCTTCACGGTGGCACCCGAGTCAAGGTTTGCACATGACAGATGTAGATGTGTGAGCATGTGTGCTTAGAGCCTTAGTTCGTACCTCCACATACGGTTTTCTGAGTTGACAGATTCAGTAAAGAGATTCCACGTGGGGAAGCAGGGCAAGATAAATCAAAACAGGCCAACAGATGACAGAAGATCCCCTCTACACACGCTCAGTAATTCCACCCCTAGGTAGGTTTAAAGACACAAATTCCACACAAAGACTTGTACAAGAATGGTCACGGTAGTCTTATTTATAATGGCCCCAAACTAGAAAGAACTCAAATGTCCATCAACTGGTCAATGGATGAAAAAATTGTGGTGTCTCACACAAGGGACTGCTACTTGGTAGTAAAAATACTACTTAATGACTGATGACACAACAACATAGATGAATCTCGAAAGTATTACACCATGGGATGGAAGTCAAACACAAATGGCTAAATATATAAGAGATTATAGAGAAAACAAACTACAGCAATAGAAAGCAGATCAAGTGTTACCAGGGGTCGGTGGTAGGGGCAGAGGCTGACTGCGGAGAGGCAGGACAGACCACGTTGGGGGATGGAAAGGTCCAGTGTCATGACTGTAGTGGTGGGGACATGACCGTGTGTATCTGTGAAAATTCGCTGAATTATACACTGAAATCAGCTAATTTAATTGTATATACAGTATCTGTCTCAACAAAACTGATTAAAAACAAACAAAACAAAATTCCGTGCCACCATTATTTAACCTGAAAATCACGAACCTCGGCAATAAGATCTGAAACTCATTCAGCAGATGGTGTCAACATCTTCCAATACTTAAGCAGGATGATAGCAACCTGACGGCTAAGTACCTGGACACCGTCAAAAAAGAAAAAACAAAACCTGCCGTCAATCATACTGCTTACAGGGAAACTAAATTATTCTACTGTCCTGCAGCTTCCTACAACCTACTGGTTGTGGTCTTTTAACAGGTCTTCAGACAGTGGTCTAATAACGTTTAGTCTAAGATAAACCTCAGCGTAAACGGGTAGCCTTCCTAACACGACTGAGGACCCATGGAGAGTAACACATAAAAGGGAAAAGAGTTACCAAGAAATATGCAGGAAAAAAACTAACAAGTATGGGAACTTAAACGTGGGCCAGGCTACAAATCAACTCCAAAGCCATCCTTTAAAACCCTTCGACACATTAACTGGGAAATACTTCTTAAACACGCACAAGGCTCTCTCCTAGTCCACTGCACGTGCTTAACTATGATGTAAACAGAGACACAAGACAGGCTTACCACAGTTATCACTAATTCGAGGTTAAAAATGGCTAAAATTTTACATAATAGAATCATGATTCCAAATGTGTGAAGATGGAATAATTTCCCAGTTCTAAAATCAAATATAGGGAAATAAATAAATAGTGTTCATTCCATAACTATTTCCTGAGGTGCCACCATGTGTTTGTTGGTCACAACACCAGACGGAAAAAGGGACGAGGACTAAGTAAGAAAGAGCCTTTGACCTTCCAAAGTTCATCATCCCCCAACGTGGGAGTAATGCATCCACCGCGGAAGTTATCAACTAATTAATGAGGAAGAGACCTAGGAGCTTGAGTTTCTCACTCGACTCTCAACTATCACAAAAATACTAGAGAAATTACAGGCTGAACTAACAGAAGCATTGAACTCAGTACAAATGCACGCAAGCACTACGCTGCTCCGAATCGGTCCACCGGTGTGGGGCACTGGGTGATGTTCTATTCTGCTCTGGACGGACTCATCACAGTCCTCCTTCTAAAGCCCAGCTTAGCGCCTGAATCTTCCCTGGAGTCCCCAGCCTCCCTCCCCCTCCCCACTGCTACGTCTCTCAGAAGACACATGAGCCTGGAATTACCCGGTACCTGCAAGGCAATCCAGGCCGCTAAGAGTGTTGAGTATCATCGGATCTTGACAAACTGAGGCACAGACAGTTAGGAAGAGGACCCAGAAAGATTTAAAATCAACTGAGGAAGTGCCTGGGAGTGGGCATGGAGGGCTGACCGTCTTATGGGGAAGAGACATCACTCTGAGTGGTGGATGTTACAGGGGCAAATACGGCTCGTGATGAAAGCATGCCAGCAACGAACAACCTCAGATCTGAACAGACGGCCTCCTGAGGTAGGGAGACCTGGCAGCAGCGAGTTTACTGAGCTGAAAATGCAGCCACACTCCCTTCCCAATGTTTCATCCTAACACGCCACCTGGACCAGTACCATCACCTTGCAACCTGTCTCCCGACACCCAGACTGCCAGTCTTCCGCGTGGCAGCAAAATCTATATTTTTGTATCGGATTATGACCATGCCCTCCTATTCCCCGACTCCTATACCTACTCTCAGTGGCTCTCCATCCCCTTTAGGGTCAAAGCCAGACCTGACTCAGGCTGGCAGCCCGGGTATCCTATCAATTCAAGGAGGGGCATCTCCTGCCCCTCCCCCTTCTGCACGGTCCCCAGCGATTCTGAACCCCTGCATGATGCTCTTGGGGGCCACCCTTCCTCCTGGCCTCACACTGCAGGTGCCACTCACGGCCTGAGGGACCCCACGTGTCCTGATGTGTGTCTGCGGGCTTCAGCCCACTGGGTGTTCGCACAGCTTGGACAATCCCTCCTTTGAGACACGATCCCTTGACCTCCCCAAGCTTTAACCAGTCCCTCCTCCTCATGCCCTGGCGCCTCACCGGTCTCCAGGAACACATTCAGCCCAGAGAGGAAGGTTAGTTACAGCTGTACCTCCCCAATAAACCACGCCCTCCACTTGGTTATCTTAATCCCAAGACTGAAACCCTAGGATGTCAGGATGTGACGCTCCGTAGATATTTTTAAACAAGTCAGGGATTCCAAGAGGGCCCAGGTCTGGTGTCCTGTCGGATCTTAGACCCAGCAGCATGCATCACAGTGGGTTATGTAGAGAGTGAGCTCAGGGCACATGCCATCTTCCTGAGGCTGCAGAAGACAGAGTTGACAGCTCTCCAAGGATTCCAGGCAGCCTTATGTCGGGACACAGAACTGGAACCAAAATGATTACCTACTGGACGCTCTTGGGTGTTTGTCTATCAGCTGGGTTTAATCCTGCCTTCACAAACTACGTGATCTTGAGTAAGTAAACCTCTGAAAGCCCAGATTTTCTGGTCTGAGAATGGAGAGAACTGTAGCCCTTACCTCAAAGGTCACTGTGAAGATTAACTGTCAACGTCTCACAAAGGAGGTGACAAAGGATTCAGGACATGGTGCTTACTCACTAAATGGGGGCTGGTCGCTCAGCCATCTCTTCCCACCAGATCTTCACCAGCAAATAATATGTACCTGGGTGTTTCGGTGAAAATGTGTCAAAATGACAGGCACAGGGGAGTCACCTGATTATGAGTCATTGATTTCTAAACATTCTAGGAAATTATCTTTTATTTCCAAAAAGGCAGATTTATACAACTGGACATCTCCTTGAGGTTCAAGCTAAAAAGACCTCGCTGACATACCCCTCGCATGCTGTGGATTCACCTTAAAAGAGGCCGTTTATGTGCTCCAAGAATTAATTTATTTGGACTGAGTTGAAACAGATCCCTCTATTTCTCTAGGCTTCACAAAAAAAGAAAAAGCACACTGGAAAGTCTCATTAAATTCACTCAGATGTAACCCGTCACTTTTGCTCATTGATTCTCTAGACACAGTAACACTTAGCAAACCCACGTAGATCCAAGATAGAAATTTCTCAAAATGTCATAACGGAAAAACCTGTAAGATGCTGACTACAACGTCAGTGTTGCAATTTTTTTTTTTTTTTTTTTTTTTAGGGATAAAGACACCTGGTTCCAAATAATACATTTTAAAAGAGTGTTGCACGTCTCAAATGTTCATTTTTAACACTCTTCAAAACGGCACTGACACACAGCTTATTCTAGAAATACACGTTTTTACACCTAGCACATTATTAACTGATCCAGTGATGAACGTTGTCATTTTCCAGGGTTTTAATGATCATGAGGCAGTAGCTGGAAATAATATCTCATTGAGAATAGATTAGTAAAATAACAAAGCAAACAGAGTGTATGGTGGTTCCCAGGCTACATCCCAGCCGCAGGGGGGTGGGACTGTTACTTAGATGCAGGAACATGAATATAAATAAGGCGGTTTTGACATATTCTGTGGGACTAACATGCTTCTCTGGGAAAAAAGAATAAAGAAGCCTCCTTCCTTAAAAATGTTTCAGACTTGTGCAGCACTAGAGATTTCCTAAATCCAAAATATATTAAGAGATGTTTTCTTTTTGGTCAGCACGGTTCTTCCAAAGTCATTGTACTTCTCACATCATTTACAAAAATAAACTCAAATTGGATTAAATGTAAGACCGGAAACCATAAAACTCCTAGAAGAAAACACAGGAAGAAAACTCTTTGCCATAAATTGTAGCAATATTTTTTGGCTCTATCTCCTCGGGCAAGGAAAACAAAAAGCAAAAGTAAACAAATGGGACCTAATTAAATTTAAAAGCTTTTGCACAGCAAAGGAAACAACTGACAAAACAAAAAGACAACTTACTGAACGGGAGATAATATTTGCAAACGCTGTGTCTGATCGGGGTTAATATCTAAAACACATAGCGGCTCATACAAGTCAATATCAAAATAACAAGCAACCCAATTAAAAAATAGGCAGAGGATCTGAATAGACATTTTTCCAAAGAAGTCACACAGACAGCCAACAGGTCCATGAAAAGGCACTCAGCATCACTCATGATTGCATGACGGAAGTGCAAATCAAAACCACAATGAGGTATCACCTCGCACCTGTCAGAATGGCCAGCATCAAAAGACCACTAATAACAAATGCTGGAGAGGCTGTGGAGAAAAGGGAACCTTGTGCACTGTTGGCGGGAATGTAAATTGGTTCAGCCACTACGGAAAACAATACGATGGTTCCTCAAAAAAACTAGCAAAACAAGATCACTGTATTTCTTTATCCAGCGGAAACCACTGTAGAAAACATGTATTTTGTAGTTACTCAAATTTTTATGTGCAAAATTCCTTACTAACCTATATTGTGAAAAATATTTCTTCCAAGAAAAAAAACATAGGAAGTTTTCAATTTTTCTACTGTGGTAAAATACACTTAACATAAAATTTACCATCTTAACTGCTTTGAAGTGTACAGGTCAGTGGTATTACACACACCAGAAGGCTGGACAATCATCACCACCGTCATTTCCAGAACACTGTTTATCTTGTACAACTGAAACTCTAGACCCATTAAACATGAACTCCGACTCCTCCTCTGCCAGCCCCTGGTAACCACCATTCTTCCTGTCCCCATGAGTCTGACTAAGTAGCTCATATTAGTGGAATCATACAGTACGTCTTTTTGTGAGTGGCTTACTTCACTTAGCATGATGCCCTCAAGGTTCATCCATGTTGTAGCATGTGTCAGAACTTCTTTCCTTTTTAAGGCTAAATATTATTGCATTGTGTGTATCGACCATGTTTTGGTTAGTCATTCATCCTCTGATGTACACTTAAGTTGCCTCCACATGTTTGCAATTGTGAATAATGCTGCTATGAACATAGGGGTACAAATCTCTCTTCGAGACCCTGCTTTCAGTTCTTTTGGGAGTATACCCAGCAGTGGGACTGCTGGGTCACAGGATAATTCTACTTCTATAAATTATAATTTTTAAATGACTATCTATTAAATAAGTCACCATGGCCCTTGAAAAACAAAAATAGAAATTATGTAATAGTACTGAAATAACTCTAAACATCATGCCAAGAAATTATGTCAACAAATCTCTGTTTTCTGCTATGATTACAAACTGGCAACTTTCCAGCCTCCCAGGCATCTCTAAATGCCAAATAGGAGAGAGTGTAGATGAGATTCAAGTCTCCTCTTTTTTTTCCCCCCCTTTAAAAAAACTGGTCTGCACAATAACAGTCAGTGTTGGACTACAGGCGTTCTCCATCTCCCTCAAGCTGTTTGAAAGACACCACGCCTTGCGCTCATCAAGCACGTGGGCCTGGCTTTCCCACGTTAGTTTTCTGGTCCTCACGAGACTGGATCTCTGTCTCAAAGCCCTGAGGTTTGGGGCTCTCCTGTCGAGGCGAGAAGTGTAACTGGAGTCCCCTTCAAGTGCTTTCCAGAGCAGGTGGCAATGATTTCAGGCCAAAGAATCTCTACTTTTAGCTTTCTCTAAAAAAAAAAAGCTATTCATCTTATTAATAAGCAAGTGGAGAACAGTGCTGACGTCAACACTGGGATCTTCTGCTGACCCACAAAAACTAAGCGCGATGTTAATCAAATGGAACACAATCTGTTGGGCAGTTTTTTATTAACACTTCAACCCAGGCTTTCTGGAGGCATCATATTTTATATTATTTCACTTTTTTAATCATGGTAAAATACATACAAAATTTACCATCGTAACCATTTGCAAGTGCCCAGTTCAGTGGCATTAAGTGCACCGACACTGCTGTACCGCCATCACCACCAGCCATCTCCAGAACTCCTCATCTCACAGAACTGAAATTCTGCACCCATTAAGCATTCCCTTCCTCTTCCCCTCCCCTCCAAGCCCCGCACGCACCACTCCACTCCCGGTCCCTGTTCCTCTGACTGCTCGCAGTCCCTCCCGTAACTGGGGGGTTCGGTACCTGTCCTTTTGTGACAGGCTTACTCCCCTCGGCAACATGTCCTCCAGGCTCATCCACGGGGAACACGTGTCTTCTGGGCACGTCTCACTCCCCATGTCACTCCTACAGATGCAGAGCCAGGTGCTTCTCACCCGTGAAGCCTTGTGCATGGAGGGGAAACCATAAATCACCCTGTTTGTGACAGCAGGGGTCTGGCTGCGCGCGCAGCCTCATCCAGAAGGTCCGGGGTCAACAGCACCACAGGAGGCTGCTCTCAGCCCCCTCCTCCCCGGGCACCCCAGAAGCCTCCCACGCTGTCTCCCGGTCCGGCCTGACAGCAAGAGGAGGTGTGACCCAGGCTACTGGCGCGTCTGTAAAGTAAGTCAGGGTAAGGTTCCCCCGAGGACTGAACTTTCGTATTTGATGTCTGCCAGGGGCTGTCTTTAGGGCTTCGGGGAAATGGATGTCAACATAAATGACTGGCAGAGAAAGATGGACACTTTGAGGAAACATCAAATTAATGGCTCCATTACATTTCAGGCAGTTCTGTGATCTGAGCAGTAACAAAAAATTGCATGATAAGAAAGACGGCTTGCTCCATAAAATAGAGCATTTATTATATGATCTTTGGTAGCATTTTGTGGCTGTTTGGCTGTTTTATGTAAGCCTTATTTTTCCAACTAAACTGTATGTTTCACAAACACAGTCTTTGAATTATTTCATGTCCATCGTGTCCCGTGCTTAAATCACTGTCCTTAATAAAGTAGGTGTTGAATAAAATACTACTGGTTGATCAAAAGCTGATTGATAGGACCATCTAAAACATAAAAAAATTAATTGATTAATCATCCCAAAAAAGTGTTACACAGGTAGTATTTATAGCTTAGTGGTAAAATGTGTACGTTCTACAGTCAAACAATCCCAAATTTGAGTCTCAGTTCTACTCAGGGTTGTTCTGAATTAAATGACAATACATTTAACACTATCCGCTTGAATCTGAAATATAAAAATATAGTAAATCATCAATTACCTTTCCACCATTAGCAGTAGTGGTGTTATTGCAATGGACTGAATGTTTGTGGTCCCCCAGAATTAATATGTTGAAGCCCTAAACCCCACTGTGATTGGTACTGGGATGTGATTAGGTCATGAGGATGCAGCCCTTAGGAATGGGATTAGTGTCCTTACAAAAGAGACCCCAGAGAGCTTCCCCACCCCTTCTGCCAACTAGGGACAAGATTGTTGTCTACGAACCAGGAAGCCGGCCCTCACGATACATTCCGCCTGCACCTCGACCTTGACTTCCTGATCTCCAGGACAGTGAGAAATACATGTCTGCCGTGCAAACCACCCAGTTGGGGGAGCCACGCAGACAGGCCACGGCAGCCGCGATGCACTTTGCACCTGTATCTTTACCTCCTCCTGTTTCCTGAACTGCAATTTCATACCTGAAAAGGAGTTTGTCTTAGGGTAAGTCCTAGAGAACAACGCTTGGTTTTATGTTTTATTCCCTTTCAGATATCCTGTTCTGTTACCAGGAAGCAGTAACCAGTGGTGGCGCATTAGAACAGCACAGATATCATGGATTTTTAGTCTTGGGAAAAGGAATAATTAGAGGAATGCCACTCGGTACAGTCAACTGGACGCTGATCATCTGTCAGTGTTTCCCATTGGTAGAACCCATTCAGAATCCAGAGGGCGTGGCAACTCACCGATAGACTTCCTACTTCTAGGCACTTATTACAAAGATGCAGGTGAGACTTCTGCTTCCAACTGGGATACAGAGCATACGGAAGGCCTTGGATATCATGGTAACAAGAAACTTCACCTGGACAAAATAAAAACGTAATTTCCTGTGCATCTAGGGAAGAGTAACAAACACAGAGAAGGCTCGATGACCCTAATCTGAACAAGAAAAAAGCGCTTCACAGGTGGGCTGAATGCCCACGGAGGTTCCGTACCCGTGCCCTGCTAGCCCGGCTCAGGGGAGGAGAAACCACAGAGAGAGCCGGCAGGGACCAGAGGCCCCGACCAGCCTGACAGTGCCAGCTGGCAGAACAGACTGGAATCCGGAAGAACGACACATGCAAAAGCAAATTACCTTTCCGAGTAAGTCTTCCGACCTACCTCAGCCCCCAGAACTACCTGAGCAAGTGACAGCAGGAAGTTTTGAAAACCGAGAGAAATCAGTTCAAACATTTCCGTGATGTTTCCATCTCTCAGTTCACTGGCAAGTCAAAAGTATCTAAAGCTGTTGTCCAACCCTCTCCGAGCTCAAGCACTGGCAAAGATTTAATTAAAAAAAAAAAAAGGCAGATTAGGTGAACTCAAACTAGTTAAAAGTATAACTCAGACTATGACTCAACATGTGTTTCAGGTGAGTCTTATGAAAAACCAGTCTCCTGGGACATTATGCTGTACGCTAGAAACTGACACATTGTAACTGACTATATTTCAATAAAAACAAACAAACAATAAATTGCTAACAATTCCAAAAAAATAAACAAAAAGAAAGCAGTCTGCATGTAACTCTTCCGGTTAAGTTTTCACATTGATGCTCAGCCCTGCATTCACCAGCCGCATGACCTTGTGCAGTCAGTGTCTCCCTCACTGCCTCTCCTCTGCAAGATGGAGACATCCCCACCTCGCAGGCGTAAGGGGAGCAGAATAAAGCCTTAAACCTGGTAGCTGCTCTGGGCTCCACCGAAGGAATGGATGAGAAGAGACTCATGCACCACATGCTCACAGCATGAAGTCCAAACTCTGGATCTGCCATGCCAGGTCTCTCCATTCCCCGACTCTTTCCCCAGCTCAAGCATTTCACTTTACAAAGCAAATCTAAACTGCCAGAGGTGCCCCAGACCTGCCCTGCAGTTTCCTGCCTCAGTCCCTTGACCTGGTCCTACCCATCTGGCTAGAATCTCCCTCTGAATTTCACCCCTGACTCCCCACCACCAGCCAATCACATCACCTACCTAGCACCCACCTTTCCTTAAGAGCAAGGTAGGTCTGACTGGGCTCAGATCGGACCTCCAGGAAAGCCTCCCTGGGTGTGCACCCTCGGCACCTTACAGGCTGAGCTCACTCTGCCCACAGCATCATCTTCTGGGGGGCACAGGACATGAAACCTGGCATTTTCTGGTGCAAGGAAGCACCTCAGGGCGAACTTGCTGAGTATGTGGAGTTGGGGAGCGAGCCAGCCGGGGACACCATGAAAGGTCACCCTTCTGGTGCTTCCCTAGCCAAGAAGTTGACCTCTAACCCAAACAGTTCAAAGAGCGCCAGGAAAGGCCCCAGGTGAGGAGGGACCGAGCCCCTTCTTCCCACCCACTGACAGCTGCACCCACCCCTCTGCCATGGAGCTGGGACCCCCGGATGCAGCTCCTCCAGGCCCCACCCTGCCTCCAGCAACCCCTGGACCACAGCCTCCTGAGACACCTGAACCCCACCGCCCAGAAATGTGAGGATGAGAGGCCTTTATCATTCGGGGGACACTAAGTTTTGGCGTCACTTGTTATATAACAATGGATAATACAGATTTTACTTCAACCCTTGGCTTTCTTTTTGTCCAGTGTAGCCATTTATCTCAGTGTCTATTTCACAGATAAAACCATCATCAAAGGGGCATAAAGAATGCATGTTCTAATTCCCTGCGGCCACACTCACCAAAGAGACACCAGACCTCTCGGATTCTAAAATGGTTTAAAAGGTAGCCTAGTTTCTATTCAGATAAAGTGGGTCAACTATATAATTAAGCCATAAAAATAAAATGAGCTGAATGATACAATAAGAAATAGTTCCATTTTCTGTGAGTTAGATTTGTTTCCAAATAGCACTTATTTTAATTATAGAATACACATTTCACTAGATGTCACTTTAAAACCTCATAACTTAAAAAAATATATACGTTTCTGCTCACCGGTGGGGGCAATCTAACTTAAGGACCTAAGACTAAATTTAGAAGTTCTCTTCACTCATTTCATTTAAATTTAATCAATTTAATAGTATCTCTATAGTAATTTTTATTGAAATAAGAAAAAGAGTTCCAAGAACATAAATTGTATGTACTCTAAAACAAAAAAGAGACAAGCTATCCGGATATAAGGAAGGTCATTAACTCAGCTGAAAAAATTAAAATTCCCAAGAAAAGGATATTATTTTGTAAACATTTTTAAATCTAAGGAAATAAGTTCGTTCTCATGGCCCAAAGTCTTCAAGTCAATAAACAAAGATATCTCGGGGTGGGGGGGAGGGTATAGCTCAGTGGTAGAGTGCCTGCCTAGCAAGCACGACGTCCTGGGATCAATCCCCAGCACCTCCATTTAAATAAATAAATAAACTTAATTACCCCCCCAAAATAAACAAAGATATCTCATACTCACTGCATTTCAAAATATTTTATAAAAACTGAGTATGCTCCAAGAACAGATTTCCATTAATTTTTTTAATTTTAAAATAAAATCTGAAGGTGACAGTTTTACTTCTAAATGTCTTAAAATGTTTAATTAAATGGTGCCCCAGAAAGCAAGTCATAACTGAACTGATATTCTATATACGAAAACGCACGGGGACTTAAGTACAAATAGAAAACAGGCAGAGAAAACCATACGAGCCTGCAGCTCGTTCAGCAGAAGTGCTATATTAAAAATTATCCACTTCGTTCCAGGTTCTTGGAGAGAAAGTCAAAGCCTGTGACACCACAGGTGGTCTCCTCCGGGAGAGCGTGTTAACCCCTCTGTCTTCCCAGCATCTTCCCTACAAGACATCCACCTTCAGTCACCCTCCCTCCCTCCCTCCCGCTCAGGATCCTGCAAAGTTTTCTGGTGCCTGGAGGCTCTCAAATCAAGCACCACGCACCTCTAGAAGGTGACTTTTAGGACTTCACTCTGTTCAGCGGTTCAACATCACCAGGGAATGCCTTAAAAATGCAAATTCTCAGGCCCTCCAGGACTCACTGAATCAGAATCTCTGGGAACAGCCCCGCAGTTTGTGTTTAACCCTCCAGGTGAGTCTAGTTGCTAGAGTCTGTGAGTCACTGGCCCAGAACAAGATCCCCAGGAGCCACCTGTGCATCACCGTCACACCAGAGGTGACCTCTACAGACGCCCCAGTTCCCACTCGGACGCGGCACAACCCCAGGCGCTCTGACCGGCCGACAGTGGGGACCGCTGGCCTCTGTCTTCTTGAAGGGCCTTTCGAGGAAGAACTGACACCTGTTATGCCAAGTTCACCCTGCGAGGCCCTATTCTGCTTGGCCCTCTGCCAAGGCAGAGAGAGCAGAAGGCAAAAGCCTGCGCACGGTGGGGCCGGGAGCTTAATGCACAGAAAATCCCTGTTCCCGGGAGACACGCGGTCCAGCACGGGAACCAACGCTCCAGAACTGGAGGCCGGCTCCCTGGCTCCCCTCCCACTCTACTTACAAGCATTTATCAGTTTATTTTGGTGTTAAAGAGAGACGTGACCTTGGTTTCCAGCACTGTGCCCCTGAGAGAGTGCCCTGAATAGACTCTGTTAAATCTACCGTGGAGCAGACTCAGAGTGAGCAAGATGGAATAAACCCAAAATGAGGAGGAAAAAAGATGGTGCTAGAAATGACAACAGCCACACTAGGTTATAGGTGAAGCTGATGTGTGTCTGGATGGAAACGATCTTGGCCTCAGTGGGGACAGAGCCCACAGTCCAGCCCCTCTGGACCCCTCCTTCCCATCCTGCCAACAACCCCTCTAGGCCTGGGGAAGGTGGGCTTGGCAGAAGGCACATCCGAGGGTAGAGTGAACCCCAAGGCCTCTGGGAGCAGCCCCAGGCAGGGAGGCACCAGCCAGGCAAGACAACGTGGGAATGCTAACTCCATCCTGCCAGCTCGGGTGGGCGTGGTGAGACGCTGACGCCGGGAAAGGGAGGGTCAGGCTGGCGCGGGGGAGCAGAGTGGGAGCCTCTCTTCCTGCCCACAGCCAAGGTCAGGGCTCTGGTTCACTGTGCACAGACACTAGACCAGCTCTTCCACTCGCCACATCTCAGCTCTCAGCACCACGTTAGGTGGAACTGTAGTAACACCAACCCTGAAGTTTGCTCTGAGAAAGACAGAGGATCACCCAGGTGACTTCCAGCTCCCTCGCCAGCACAGGAGCCCAGAGCTCTGCCAGCCAGGTACCGCGACCACCCAAACATGCCCAGAGAGCACCCTGTTCATGGCCCAGAGACTACTCAAGAGATGATTAAGTTCTAAGAAACCCTCCCCCCTCCACACAGGACTTAATAAGACTTGCCATTTTTTTTTTTATGAAATAATATTTTCTTGGGAATTTTAATTTTTTTTTTAGCTGAATTAATGCTCTTCCTTATTTTCAGACAGCTTAGCTCTTTTTTGTTTGTTTTAGAGTATATGAAATTTACATTCTTGGAATGCTTTTTCTTATTTCAATAAAAATTAATATAAATACTATTAAATTGATTACATTTAGATAAACAGAATGAAGACAATTTCTAATTTTGAATAGAAAAAAGTAACCTCTAAGTATTGTTTCTCATCTACAAAAAATACATAAATAAAAAACTGAAAAAGGTGCCCACCGCTAAGCTAAATATTTAATATGAAAACTTCAACAAGGTCAAACATACAACGCCTACCTTCCTAATGTAAAGAGTTTAAACAAGCAACTTACAGGCCAAAAGTTACATTAAGAAGGCCTCTAGTTTTACTTTAAACCTTGCTTTCTTTCACAAAAAGATGTGAGATACCTTCAAGAAAAAATAAAATAAAACCAGAGAAAAACAGAAAATTAAAATTTCAAGACTTGGAGAAAATTAAAGCCTAGAAACAGAGGTCAAGATAGAGAAGAAACTGGCCACAATTTCCTTCTAAGTTGCTACAGCTGAGCTTCAATTTGCTTAAAATGTATTGTTTATAATCAAATTATTTGCCTCGCATGTTTCTGACAAGGTTTTAAGCGTGTAAAATGTCGAGCACACTGGGCGATGACAATGCAAGACGTACTGACGTCTCCACCAAAACACAGGGGGAGATGTGGTGCGGCCGCTTCTGGAACGTCCTTCCCCCACCGTGGAGAGGAGGGCGGTCGAGAGAGCTGCTTGGTCAGGAAGGTGATTCCAGGAGGGTCTAAGATCACTCCTTGCCCCCAAAATGTTGCCAACAGCCATTTACCAGACACTTGGAAGATCAAAGTTGAGGGACCCAAAGCAGTGGATGGGTTACATAAATCAGCTCTAGAAAGAATTTTCCACAACATGCCTCTTAGATTGTTAAGAGCTCAGACAGTTCCTAACTTTCAACTGCAGTTCAAAAGCCCTGACCATTATGCAGAATCCTCCACTTGTCTATGGAGGCAGCCACGAGGTACCCAGTGGTACCTAGCCAGAATGTTCTTTGAAAACAACAGTCTGAAGGCCACTCTAGAGGTTAGGGACAATATATCATTAGTCCTTACTCCCAGCACCCAGCACAGAGCCTGAGCACACACGCCCTCCATACACGCGCTCAGTGGTTGTGCTCCGGACCACGGCTGGTGTGGGCGACCTTCCTCAGACCACCAGGACCTGATCAGACTTGACCTCTTCACAGATAACCTTAGTTTATGTTCCCTCACATCACTAAAATGAAACAAGCTCTATGGGAAGCCTGAGAGCATCCCCCAGCCTGTTCCTGACACAGCAATCAATATAAGATATTCTGGGAACTGAGTTCAACGAGCTACAGACACAGACACACCACAGACACGACCACGCCATCAACCACAACTCTGCATTCCCTAAGCTGTCCTCAAGCTCATCAGGGGAGACGTTTCCAGCATGAATCTACATAATTGTTCTGATCTTCTAACCAAAAAAAAAATGCAGTTAGCTTGGCATGCTTTGTTCTTAGTGAAACTATTCTTGCTTTTAGTTATTACTACTTCCTTTTCTACAAGTGCACAGCCATCTGCTTAACACTATGTTTTAAAATCCTGCCAAGGATATGAAGTAACAGCAATGAATTGTAGAATCTAAAACAGCGTCCTCCCAGGGAAATCGAATGCAAGCCACAAATGCGAACTACGCGTGCTATTTTAAATGTTCCTGTAGCTATATTAAAAATCAGAAGAAGCAGGTGAAATCAACTTTGATAATATACTTTACTTAACCCAGTCAGTCCAAGATACTATCATCTCAACATGTAATATAAAAAATTATTAGTGAGCTATTTATACTCTTTTTTCAAGAAAATCTTCAAAATCTGGTATTTTACACTCACAGGATCTCACAGTTCAGGGCAGCCACATATCCAGTGCTCAGTGACCAGTGGCCAGATGTGACCAGTGGCCAGCATACTGGACAGCGAAGGTCCAGGATCTCTTGGCATTTTCTGAAAAAAATCAGAGCACTTGTTTTTTCCTTTTTTTTTTTATTTTGCTGTTGTTTTAATTTTATATTTATTTTTATTGAAGTATAATTTACAATGTTGTGTTAGTTTCAGGTGTGCAGCAAAGTGATTCAGTTACACGGAGATATATATAGATATCTATCTATCTATCTATCTATATATATATTTTTTTTTGATACTTGGCACCTCTTGTCTTCCCTACGATCTCTCAGGATATTATCAATAGCGATAGCTTGATCTCATCTACAAACTCCTTCAGCACCTGAGAGGCCACTCGCCTCAATCCTGAGATGCAGGCTGCTCTCCGAGTAGCAGCATGGGTCAAGACTGAAGCAGATATTCATTCACATGAAGCTGCTGGCTTGAATACAATTCACGGCGCTCTATCAGGGCTTGCAGTAGTGATAAGGCAGAGATAAACTTTTATGCCTTTGCATTCAAGTTACTTGAGCATCACAAAAGAGGTGATTGTTTCTTCTGCTTTCTTAATTTAGACCACACACAGTCAAGGAAATAGGAAGGAGGGATGGCAGAAGCCTTTCAGGGTGACCAGGATCCCAGGAAGCAGGGCAGAGGGAACAGCAGGTGCAGGAGCAGGCACAAACCAAGAGTGCACCGTAAACCACAGGTCAGCCGGCTCAGTGGGGAGGCGCTGCTCCGGAAGGCCCAGGTGCACCGTGCCAGCCCGTCCGGCAGGGCAGCGCCTTCCTGGAGGAGCGGGAAGGGGCGGGTAGCCGGTCTTAACACTGCGGGCTCAGCTCATTCACACAGGCTTGGGAAACGGTACTTTGACAACACGTTTTCAAATGTGTTACCCAGTTCCTGAAATGCTTTGATTCTACTACATGGGTGTGCGGTCTATTTTCTGTATCAACTTGACCAGGACTGGAGGTGCCCAGATAGTGGGTTAAACATGGATCTGGGTGTGTCTGCAGGATGTTTCTGGCTGAGATGAACATCTGAATTAGTGGACAGAGGAAAGCGGATGGCCCTCGCAGTGTGAGCAGCCTCGTCCAGTCTGTGAGGGGCCTGAACACAGCAAAAAAAGTGCGAGAGGGAGAGTCGGACCTCTGCCGGATGGGCGAGCTGAGACGCAGGTTCCCTCCTGCCCCACACTGGGGCTGACCCGCCACATCGTCCCTCCTGGGCCTCCAGCGTGCAGACGACAGGTCGTGGGGCCCCCCAGCCTCCTTAACAACATGAGCCAACTCCTTAAAATAACTTTCCTCGAGATGGAGATGGAGACAGAGGTCCCATTGGTTCTGTTTCTCTGGAGA
Organism: Camelus bactrianus; assembly: GCF_048773025.1. Lineage (NCBI taxonomy): Eukaryota > Metazoa > Chordata > Mammalia > Artiodactyla > Camelidae > Camelus > Camelus bactrianus. The sequence goes on along the minus strand of NC_133567.1, from coordinate 5,351,260 downwards.
ACCCTACCACGAGGTGTAGTGAAAAATAAACACTATCTGGTAAATGGAAAATCCAAGTTAAAATGAAGACCCTTAAGCATTTCAGACGTGAAACGTATGAAGAATCTGAGAAAACCTTGCGATGCTGAATTAAAAGGCCGTGCAATGGGGCCTCTCTACCATTAACTCAACCCCACCTAAACACCTTTTGGGAAAGACCCAAAGAAAGGAAACAGCTTTTCAACAGCTGAAGGCTTCACACTGAAATGACTCTGGACAAGGCACATGGAAAGAGCAACTGGGGATTAACAACCAAAAAAGTTCGGTCCTGTGCTAGGAATTCTGAAAGAAAAAATACCTGCAGGGGAAATCCGAGAAGCACAGGACACACGAGCTGGAGCACATCACCACGGGGTGAGGGCAGGGCTGCTTCTAACGGGGAAAACGCAGCGCCTGCGAAGCTCGCACTGAACACCAGGGTTACAGCTGGAGAAGTGGAGTTCTCATACACACAGCCACGTACACACCCCCCCAGCTACATGACATGTGTGGGGCTCCCATCACTTGTACAGAAAAGTCACTTCCAACCTATTTCCAAACAACACAGGTAGACCACAAGTCCCCTCTAGCACGACCTAACAGAATATTTCGACTTCCCACAAAATACACATGTATACGACTCTAACACTCTCCCCTTTTAAGAGCTGTAAATATAAATTCACTAACAAGAATTAGAAAAAAAAACACTCCATTAAATTAAAGAACTGAGTTACTGGACAGTCTGTCCCCTGAAAGATGGTGGCCACTTTGACCAAAACACTGTAAGAAGGCTTATGGCTACACACCCGAGCCTTGCTGCAGGTTAACACAAAGCCTGCAGAAGCAGGGACTAGTCATGTTCCAAACCCACACAATGATTTCTCTTCTTCCTTCATGGTCACTAAACAAGAACAAAATTTACTGGGAAGAAAAACATCTGATTCTTAAAAATCACAACATTCCAATCAGTGATCATTTGAATGAGCACAGGACAAGGATAGATTAAAAGGATTTAAAAATCCCCAACTCACAGTCAAGTGTACAAGAAACCTCTTAATTCACCCTGTTCTAATCATGCAGTCAAAACACAGTAGTGCTGTCCAGGTTCACCGGTATTTCCCGGTGAGTTCCCAGTTTCCAACTGTCCATTTCTGACCACCACTGAGCACAGTGGTCCCCCGGTAGCCAGGGAAGGGAAGACGGTGAACAGCCTGCACGTGTGTGAATAAATACACACACACATCTAGGATTGTGGAGCGTCTGCGCAAGGATTTGAAAATCCGTCTTTATAGTTTGTTCACTAAACTTTACCCAAAGACTGTTGTCAACAAGCAAGCACTGGAAAAGATTAAAAGCCTGGAGAAGAACATATAAATGTTCTTATTCCTAAAATGGGTACGATTTCCTTTTGAAAAACACAAATAGCATCCAAATCAGTGCACCAACAAAAGTCGTTATAATGGGATGCGGCATCATTAGTAACAAAATATGACTTAGAGACCGGGTGAATAACCCACAGTCCAGACTGCTGGCTGGGCAGGTCCCTGGGATGCCGGCTCCTTCTGCAACTTCTGTGCTGGCTTCCCGGGTGGCCAGAGCACCGAGTCAAGCACCGGCCCCTTTAACAGCCGGTGCACTTCCCCACCACACTCGCCTTTGTGGTTTACAAGAGGCGGGTGCCTGTGAGCTGGCATCTCAGGCAATAGGTAAGCCTCTGGGGACATTCACTGGAAGACAAAGCAGGTGACCCTCTCTGAAACGCCAGGCAAAACGACAAGCATGTCCCACTACCCCGAGAAACCCATGTTTCCAGGTAGAAATGCTCCCTCTCTGCCAAACCCTGACCCCTGACTCTAAGACACATTTATTTTCCTGGGTTCTCTCAAGGCCAACTGCGGGCATGATCGCTGGACTGCGGGTCATACTCCTTGACTAAAAGCCCATTATATTGGAGCACAAAAAACACAGTGGAGAGAACCCTGCCTGAGGACAGGCCTTTGTGCTGTGCCTTCAGGGTCCCCTGGGGGACCTCGTCGTCAGCAGTGTCGTGCACACAGTACATTCAGTATATACGTGGTAAGCCCTGCCATGTGGCCTGGCACCCTTCTGGGCCCTGCGGATACAGCAGCCCACACGACAGTGACTTATAACAACACATAAACAAAGGATACAATTTCCCTTAGGAATGAGGGCTGTGAGTAAAATAAAATAGGACTTCAGGACAGACTGTGGCTGAAGGTGGGCGACCTTAGCTTCAGAGGTCAGAGTGAGTCTCTGAAAAAGTGAGTTTCTGCATGTGACCCTTGTGATGAGAATATACAGAACGCACGGAAGGCCGAATAAAATCCACGAGACAAGACCACCTAACAGCAACCAGCCTCCAGAGGGCCTGGCATTCTGCAAGCACCATCCTCCTAAAACCTCACAGTCATCCTATGAAATAGGTACTGCAATTATCCCCACTTTACAGACCTGGAAACTGAGGTTCCGGAAGCCTGGGTAACTTGCTCAGCTCCTGCAGAGCTGATCTTTGCACCCAGACAGGCTCAACTAGAAAACCTGTACTCTCCCTGTCCCTCGGTAACCAGCTTACCTATTTGCTGGCCTCTAACTAAGCATTTGGCCTGGAGTCCCCATGGCTCTGCCCCAGGCCTCATCCTGTCCTGCTCCCAGTGGTGACACAGAGAGAAACAAAGTTTGGAACTCCCGAGGGACTGACACCCATTCTGATCCAGCAGATGGTGTTTGTGACTCCCCTGGAACAAACCTGGGCTGTCCCAGTTTCCTTGATCTATGGCAGCAACAGTTTGTGGTGCACCTGGAGCGAGAGCCTCTGCAGATGCCTTCTCACGTGGATTTTTAAGCCTCAGAAAGACTACTTACGCAGGACCAGTCTTCTATACCAGCTTCCAATCCAGGGGCAGGCGATTCCCCTACACAAGGCCCCAGGTCCTTCCAAGTCACAGAATTCAACTTGTATTGTTCAGATACAAACAGAAATGAAATACAAATTGGCAAGCCCGCTCAGCTTGAGCTCCAGAAAATATCGTATTTCACCAACTCTAAGGCACATCTATTTTCCCGTGTTAATACCTGAAATCAGGATCCTTGTCACCAAGGGTGGTGTGTCCTAGCTGAGCGGGCAGTTTGCTTTCATTCTTAGTGGCACAGGCGATAATGATGAATCTTCAGATCACCGGTGTGTCAGCTTAGCAGAAATTCGGCATCCTGCAAACATTGATTTCCCGCCAACAACCGGCACTGGTCACCACAACAGCTTTCTAACCAGCTCCTTGCTCCACTCCTCCTGAATCATTCTCCTCAAGGCAGGCAGAGTGAGCGGCCAAATCTGCAAAGGAGGGCCTGACCCACCTGTGTCACACCCTCCGGCAGCTCCCACTACATTTATAATAAACAGACACACCCTCCAGGACCTACAGGGAAGGCCTTGCTGAGCTGGTTCCTTTGCTGCTGTCTCCTATTTCCTGCAAAGGCCACAGAGCCTTTGCACAGGCCATCCATCCTCTCTGCTCGGAAACCTTCCATAGGTTGACTTTCTTTTTCACTTGTCTCAGCTGAAGCATCCTCTGTGAGGCCCGCCCAGACCACCCAGCCCAGGTAAGAGTGCCGCTCTCATTCCTGACTGCAATTATTACTGCTTCAAAGCAGCTTTCCACTTTGGTTTATTTTGCCCCACTTCACACTGGAAAGCCTTAAAGAGCCACTTAAGGAGCCACTGCATGCCAGGTGCTGGGACTAGGCAGTGCCCAGGGATGGCAGGGAAGGCACTGCCTGGTCCCAGCACCTGGCATGCAGTGGATCCTCTATAAATATCTGTTTAATATAACAATCATAACTGAAGAAATTACAAAACTGCATTATTTCACAAAATCATTTTCTTTTCATGACATTCCAGTCAACAAGACAAAAAAAAATTGCTGCCAAGAATGACCATTTTGAAGGATAGCAGTGATGCTTCCTGAAAAAGACAAAAAGATGAAACAAACTTCTAGTGCAGCTCTGAGGAAAAAAATTCTTTGCATCACAACAGAACTAGTCCAAAATTTCCCATATGCTTCTGAATTGTATTTTTAAAAGCCCTATCTGGAGCTGGACAATTTCAAAACACACTGATCTTGCTCTGATGTATAAAACAGCACAGAATTCTTATAATTCTTCTAGGAACCTGTCTGCCAAATGACATATTGTTTCCTTTGGCTGAGTATTCACCTTTGAACTTTTCTCTAAAGTGTTTACAATTTTAAAAACTCATCTTTAGCGCCAGTTTCAGTTTAGAATTGTTTAATCATACTGGGAAAAGGAAGTAATTTGTTTCACCGACTAACATTTCCTTAAAAAAAAAATAATAAAACAAGACTCATGCCTTTAACTCCTGTGCTATTATGTGATTCTCTTTATGCGACTCAAACTGCAAAAAATTAAAAATGTAAAAATCACATGCAGGCCCTTCTCACAAGTAGGAGGGAACCTAACATGTCAGGAGAGGAATGAATATGCATGATTTAAGTTCATTAATTTTGTGTCACAAAAGATCACGCAGGAACAAAACCAAGTTTAAAAACAGGATGAAATGTATTCTGCAACACATTTCCTTGCCCATATCTAATTGCTTGTAATTAATTGTTTAAATCATGACATCCATGAACAATGAAAAACTAAACTGCTAACTACTATTCTCCAAAATCTTCCATGCAAATCTTCCCATAACTTATCCGGTCAAAATTCACAATCAATGCTACGTTTAGCTTCTTTGATAAACACTTTGGGCGTAGTCTGTGTTCTCTTCTGAGCCATTCTCAAGCATTGCTTTTGTATATTTCTATAATGTTTTCAATACCAAAGAAGACCACCATTAAAAAATTAAATTAGGCTCTGGCTAAACTGTTAAAGTTTAAAAATTAAAAAACAAAACAGAATAATGAATACATGGAACGGGGATTTGATCCAATGTTCCATTAACCATCAACGTCCCCTCTGCTGCATTTCAGTCATTAAAATGAATAAACCTCCCTCCACCCAAAGGAAAGTAAGTCACTGAGGGGACAGGGGAGCTGGGACTTTCGCCAGATCACCTGGGCCACAAAGCCAAAAACAGACCAGACATGATGACTTCATAATCTAAGCCATTTGCATTGACCTTGACTTAGTCCTGTCATTGTTATCCTCAACCCTCTGAAAATAAGCAACTTTTAACAAGGTGTTGTGAAATCTTAGGAGGTCTCCTCTGAAAATTAAAAACAGTTTAATTTCTCCCATCTGGAGCCCTTTAATGCCCAAATGCTACTCAGGCCATTCAAAACATGTCACTGAGTTCCGAAGAAGAGATTTATGGGGATCGGACCCAAAAAGAATGTCGTGAATGCTTTGCGAATGCACAAAACAGGGGTTCTCATGCCACGGTGATGGGGCAGGAAGACCCAGGCGCTCCAGGGCACCCACATACCTGGGTGAAGATCGCAGCTTTGCTACTGAAGAGATCTGTGACTTGGCTGAGTCACCCTGCCTCACTGCAGCACAGAGATAACAGCCCGAGCCCTGTGCTGGGGGAGCTAGGAGACTGGACCGGCACCGCCCTGGGACTGGGCCAGTTCCAGAGCCGGCCTGCAGAGACACCTCAGAGCACAATCCAGAAAGCCCTCACTCCGAGCGCACCTCCCCCTTCCTATCCTTGGTGCGACACTATAGGATGAATATATTTTTTTGTAGATGAGTCATGGCCCTGCAGAGCTTCAGAGCCTTCATCCTGAATCTCAATTCTCACTGCATCACACCGGGAGTCAGCATAATGGTAAAAACCAGAATAAATGAGAATTCACCCGAGGAAGCTGTTCTCGTAAATAAAGTCAAGAAGCAAGTAGGTTCCTTAGCATGTGTTTCTCTCTCCTAGACGTTAAGTATTGGGGGGAAAAAATCCAGGTTAGCTGGAGATCCCCTAGGCTCAGACCGATCAACCTTACTCTGTTATGGGAAAATAAGAGGAAAGGGTACAGTCGATTAAATAATATAAAAACAATGTTTTTCTTAACACTTGGAATACCATGATTTTCAGAAAGAAAAATCCATAAGTAAAGAGTCTTAAAAAGTTTAAAATACAAAGGACAAACTTTTAAAATATTTTATTCCTAAGAAGATTGTTCGACGGTGTCAGTGCAGAGAGAGTACGGCAGGCTAGATGTCGGTCCCTCGGGTTCTGCTTGACCGCACACGCGCCCCGTCCACCAGCACTGCTCACAGCGCCACCTACCGCCCCACTGTGCCTCCAGCAGCCTTGGCTCTGCAGGGCCCCAAGAGTTAACCCCAGGCATTTGCTTAGCTAAGTAAACTGTTCAAGAATGAAAAAGATGTCACTTCAAAGTTAAAATCGGGGAGGCAGCGGGGGGCCTCAAAATGAAAGTAAACTCCTGGCAATCTTTTAAAATCCAATTAGCACAAACATCATCTTTCGGTTACTCACCCATGACAAGCAGTTTTTATTTTTCTTAGCTAGTTACACTATAAACCCTGCTCTGAAGATTTTAAAGCATGGGTAAGAATTCTAGGTGCTGGGTGATGTGTATACAGCACAGATATTTACCTTTCAGTACCTTTTGACACTGGGAGTTTCCCAATTGCTGTGCTAGCTGCAACTAGAAATTGAAAGTATTATTCCAAACCTATAGAACAAGGGGGTTCGCGAGGGGGTTCAGAGCCCAGGCTTCTCCTAATGCCTAGGCTTCTCCTTAGTCAATTAGGCCCATAAGGATAATGAAGTCTCACTATGAAATGAACCTGGATACCACCGGGTAAAGGGCTGTGTCCTCATCCTGACGGATCCACCACATACAGCACACAGCACCACACAGAAGTTCGTCGGTCATAAGCAAAACAATAACCCAGCCTCAATTCCGGTCTAAAATTAAGCCACAGATTTAAAACAGACCACGATTTAAAAGATTTGGGATGTAAAAACCCCCAAACAACCGTCTTCCAAACCGAAAAAAAACCCACATGGACTGATAATAAAAATTAAAAATAAAGCCAGCTGACACCTACCTAGCACCATGTTCCAGACACTATCCTAAGCACTTTGCAGATTATCAGGTTGACAAAATACCATTTACAGTAATACCACAGATTAAAAACTATAGGGTAATCGATGAGTCGTTCTCCTCTCGGAAGAACTCTGGCTCACCATTAACTCGCCCTTACATTAAAATAACTCTGCTTAATAAATAGTTCACTTGAATGACCGGAGGTAGTGATTCACAAAATAAGTACAAGTTAAGGCAGGTATTTTCCATGGAATGACTCTCAGTATAAACTGGTCTTGGAGGAAGGGGGTAAATAAATATCCTCACTACCAACAGGGGAAATGAAGAAAATGGAAGTCATACTATTTATATGGCCAAGAATGCTTATTCTACCATATTCCCTTTCTCAAAAGCAGACCAGTTTGCAGTCCTTACCACGCCAGCCATGCAGTGTTGTCACAGATGTGTGCCAAATTTTGCACAGGGCACGACCGTGAGGAAAAACACAAGGCTGGCTTGGACCTCGGGTACGAGAGCAAGCCGGCTTCTTTCTGTGGCTCAATAAATCTGAATAACAGCTTGAAAGGGTTAAAAAGCCGGGCACCGGGGGTTTTCTTTCCACTCTACAGAATGACTGAGGCATACAGGAAAGTTCTCTCCGCTTCCCGCCACCCCCGACCCCCAGCCTGCACGGAGGGCGAGCTGTCACTGCCCCTTCACACGCCGCAGCTCCGGTTCTAACCAGCATCGCAGGGCACCCGGCCGGGCAGCAGGCTTCGGCGGCTTCCCACAACCTGCACGCGCTTGGCTGCCAAATTCCGAGCCCGTCCGCGGGGTGACGGGGGCACGAGTGAGCCAAGGATAGTTTAATTCTGTGTCAAATCTCTATGCTTTCAAAGAAAGTCGAGACAGTTGAGACCACGGATGGAGCTGGAGGTGGGTAACCAAAAACAAACTTTCTGAGCCTCTGAATCTGCATTTCTGGCCAGAATTCCCAGCCAGCGATTAGGAGATACTGATACGCCCTAAGTACTTGGCACCCGAGATCGGAAGCTGTGCGAGGAGACCTGGCCGAGGGGAGCCCCCGTCCCTCGCCCATCCCTTCCTCCTCCTCCGGAGCCCATCGCCCGCGCCCCGCACGCCCACCCCCGCGCCGCCGCGCTGCCAGCGCGCCCGCCCGGCCCCCGCCCCGGCCTCCGCCCGGCCCTCCGCCGCCTCGGGGCGCGCAGCGAGCGCGCGGGGGGCGCAGGGAGGCCGCGGCGCCGCGCCTCGGCTCGCGGCCCGGAACGCCGGCCGGGGTCCGCGCGGGCCAGGCGGCCCCCGGGCGGGGCTGGACGGAGACCCAGGCCGGCTGGGGAGCGGCAGGGGCGGACCCGGCTACTCTCCCGCCGCGCGCGGCTTCGGCTTTGTCCGCCATCGGGGCGCGGCGCGGCCACCCGACCCGGTCCCCGGCCCCCGGCCCCCGGCCCCCGGCCCCGCCTTACCTCAGCCGCGCTCCCGGGGACGCCGGGGACGGAGAGTCGGGGCGCGCGAGGGACGGGGTCCGGGCGGCCGGTGCCGACCGAGGGCGGAGCGCGGACGAGGCGGGCCGACGGCGCCCCGGACGCGAGGCCGTGGAGCGCCCGGCTGGCGGCGGCCGCGGCGGCTCGGTCTGCGCCGAGTGGGAGGGCGCAGGCCGGCTTCGCCCGACAGCGAGGGAGGGAACTTGGAGCGAGTTGCGGCGGCCCAGAGCGCGTGTCCCCGCGGGGTGGGCACGCCCCCAGGGCGCCCCGCCCCCGGCCCCACCCCCGCCCGCGGCTCCACCCCCGCCCGCACCCCCACTCCCAGCCCCCTCCCCCATCTCCGACGCCTCCCTTCCCTCTCACCCAAACCCCGCCCCTCATTCCCACCCCAAGCCCCAGCCCCCGCTCCCCGCCCGCCCCACCTCCAAAGCCCTCCGGCGCCCCACCCCCACTCCCACCCCGGTGAAGAATCGCGCATCTCCACCGCCGGAACCCCCAGGCCTGGAGCCTGCCCTGTGAACGTGATAACCCCACCAGTCAACCCATCCGGGAGCTCTTGGTGCCTGACAACATTCTCTGCGGACTAACTTTCCTACACTCAGATGGACAATCTTAGTATTTGTAGAGTAAATTTCTGAAGGCATTTTTAAGGCTCCCGAAAAAGGTTTGAAGAAGACAGTAGAGAATATAGAAAAAAAAAAAATCTCCAGCACAAGGTACTGTCCTTAGAGTATGCGCCAGCTGATGTTTCAAAATTAAGTAAACCATTTTGGGATGTGGCCTTATTCATCTCATAATGAGGGGTTTGGTATTGCTGTTTTTTTTGTTGTTTTTTTTTTTTTTGATTTGCTTAATAACTTGGTTGGGATTTTGAAGGTTTTTAATTGTTTTGGGAAGATTAAACCCATTCTCGTTTAGTTTTTTGCTACTGGGAATTCTAAAAGATAAAACCCTGTATTTATCAAAATGGTTGAATTTGAATAAAATACCATCTCACAACATAATTACTTCTCTAAAGTATGCAGCAAAAATTGAATTTATATCTTTCATACATTTGAAATACATTTGCATTCATCCCATCTTCTCAGAAAGATCATCTATATTTGAATTGTGTGACTTGTTTTCATTCTAGTTCAGAAATTATCAACTAAATAAAACTCAGGCTCCCATAGTAAATTTTTGTCTATTTACAAGAGAACCATTTTAAGAAAGTGACATGATACTGGGTTTTCGATGGAACTTTCCTTTGGCATACTCATGCATTCCATGTGATCACAGATTATGCTGTGGTCTCCATTAACTCCAAAAGTCTTGTAACAGTAGAACGAAGTTATTTTTTCACCATTCCCATAGCAAATGGAGCCAACCAACATATCTCACTCCAAAGTAGTCCATTAAAAAGAAAAAAAATTTACCTTCTTTGCCCCAGCCTCTTCCTTTTGGGAATTGCTCCCCCTGCCACTGTAGGGGACATGTGACCCAGGCCTGCCAATCAGAGTGCAGCTCATCCCCTGGGCACAAAGGGATAGGGGGCTGGCACACCTTCTAATCAGAGAAAAGGGGGTCCTTTTTCTGAACTGATATGGCAGCTTCTGAGACCATGCCATGGAAGCCAGCAACAGCCTGTTAGAGAAGAAACTCAAGCCAGAGGAAGGCCAACTGAGCAAGGGAAACAGAGTCCTGATGACATGAATGAGCGCCTCCAGGCAGCCATCTCTGAAACCAGTCATAACCCCCAGACTTCTGAGGAAATGCACCAATAAAATACCTTCTTAACTTGTTTAATTTTGATCTAGGTTGCTTTCTAAAATACTCACTTAGAAGGCCACGAAAGTTTCCCATATGACCCATGCTCTGAAAGTCAGGGATGTAACCAATGAGCGATGGCTTCTCTGCCACCTAAATTGCTTCTTCATAGTAAAGTTTATGTCAAGGAGGTGACTTACCAGGCAGCCCTACCTTTGGAGAGGACTAAGGTTCTCATTTAGGGCATAACCATTGCCTGGCGTAGATTTAAGATTTTCACATTGTCCTTGCCCAGATTAAAAATTAATACAAGATGTAGTTAGAAAACCACGTCTAGATTACACATCTAAACTAGAACATGCCATTAAATGTTTTTGTCTTATCAGTTATTCCAGTAAAAGGTGCCTTCCTCATCCCCAGTATTTGCTGATAGAGGACAGTTCCTCATTGTAGAGTCTGCTACAGGCTTTCAGGGACTGCCGAAGTTGGCTTGTTGTGCTGGAATTTTATTGTGTTGCATGTTGTTCAGGAGAAGTGGGCTACTGGCCTTTGCTTGGAATTCTTTTGTTTCATAAGAGATTTTTGCCTCTAAAAGTATGTAACCTTATTTGACTAGTACCCTAACGGGCATCCATTCACTAAGCAGTGGGTTGCTTAACCATTACTCACAGGTCACTGTGAACAGTCAGAGTGTTGGTGGCCGGGGTGGGGGCTGAATGGGCCTGAAGGCATTGTTTTAACACTCTGATTCCAAGAGTGTTTTCTTAGGGAAACTCTGATCCCGGTTCAGTTATCCCCAGTCTTTTTTCACATGGGTATGTACCCAGTCGTGTTGACAACTAGTGAAATTTCATGTGCAAAAACCCATCAGCAGAATAATAATATATCATAAACAGATCTGAGCCCCAGAAAAGAACAGTTGGAAGAGGTGGACCATCTCCAGAAACATAGCAGAGTAGCTTAGGAGGAAAAGGAAAGAAAAATTAGTTCTGGAATCCTAGCCCAGCTCTGAATGACACTTGTTCAAATGACCGGCTATGATTCCCCAGCAAAAATGTCAGCCAAATATGCAGAGTTTGCCCACATCCATGTGCCAAATCCCTGTGACGTCTGTGCCATTTCCTTACCCAAGTGCGATACAGCAATTTCTCAGTTAGCCTGGGCTCCGACCACCCCATCTGTCCAGAACCCACCCTGAAAACATGGCATATACTGGTTTTCCAACCCTGAAACAGAACTCTGAGAGCTTCTGAGGACGCCAGGTCTCCAATTTGAGAGGGAGGAGGGATAGACATGTGTATTATTATTTTTTTAATTTCCCTGAGAGATTGTGATGGGTAAAGGTAAATAAGGTCTGTGAATATGTGCTCTTAATTCCACAGGAGAAGGCTTGAGACCCCTCTGATCAGATTCTACTGACTTAGACTTGTATGTAAGATTCAAGTTGTTGACTGAACAAGCTAGATCTGTCTTTCCCCCTAAACATCATTTAGCTCTTCTGAGGTTATAGAAAAAGCAGTCAGGAATTCTCCTTAGGAGGAGGAGGATTTGCTAGAAGCAATCACACTGAGAAAGGACAGCTCACAGCAAGGCAGAGATAAGAGAATCTTTAACTGGAAAGGCATTGCCAGTTGCTTAAGGAAGGAGTGACTCCACCAGAGGCATCTCAATGGGGTTATCTCATTGCATATTTCACAGTTTATTACATATTCATGCTAATGATCAGAGCAATCAAAACAATCAAGTTATGTTCATGAATCCTGACTCACATCATCTAAAACTGGTAATAGCTGTCATTTATTGGATATTTGGTCTTTGCTAGGCAGTGTACATGCCTCATTTTCAGCCATCACCATGGCCCTAAACATAAATATTATTATGACCCCTGTATCATAAAGAAGCTGAGGTCCAGGGACAGTGAGTGACAGACACATCCAAGGTCACAGAATGAGTAATTTGGAGATTTAAACGTTGGTCCACATGATGCCAAAGCCTGTGTATCTTTTACCCTAAAGCAAACCTCTCTATGAGTCACATGAATCATCTGTCCAACAAGGCAGTCCCTAGCCACATGAGCTCTTTAAATTTAAATGACTTAGAATTAGGTTGGGTGAAGACTTCAGTTTCTCAGTCACACTAGCCACTTTTCAAGTGCCATTAGCCACAGATTAAAAAAAATTCCATCATCATCACAGAAAGTCCTGTTGGGTAGCACTGATCTTCACATGTTTGTCTGTTTCATCAATGAAGACGCTGTTCTCTGTCATTGGATTTTCATGTAAATTACTCCAACTTTATGTTAACTGTTTGGATGGAATTTTTCCCAAAACATGTACTGCATTTATGGGCCTCTGTCTTCATCCGTTTGGGCTGCTATCGCAAAAGTACTATGAACTGGGTGGCTTATAAACAACAGAAATTTATTTTTTCACACTTCTGGAGGCCAGGAAGTCCAAGATCAAGGCACCAGTGGATTTGGTGTCTGGTGAGAGCCCAGATGCTCCTTGTGAACTCACATGGCAGAAGGGGAAGGCAGCAGGGAACTCCCTCGGGTCCCTTTGATGAGGGCACTAATTCCTCACGACCGAATTACCTCCAAAGGCCTCCTGTACCAATATCATCCCTTTGGGGCTCAGGGTTTCGATGTCTGAATTTGGGGGTACACAAACACGGCAGCATGCCTTGATCAGCGGGGCTCACTGAACGCGGTGCCCTGTTTGAGGCATTCAGGGCAAAGCGCCCACCTCAGGGGACCCACGTGGTCTGCCAGAGCTGATGCGTCTCTCTCCATTTGCCCCCCTGTTGTCCACCCTCACTCCTTCTTTCTCTCAGACTCTCCACTTGCTTTTGGCCCCATTCTGGCCACGTTTTTCCATGTCTCCAGCTACCACGGGTTTGCCAGTGACTGCAGATCTCTGACTCCTACCCCACTTTCTAATCTTCAGAGCAGTTTCTTTTCCTTCCCTGGACTGGACTCGTGCTACTCGGGCTCTGTCTGTGGACCGACAGTGCTCTGGGAGCTGTTGTTACTGCTCTAGGGTGCGATGAGTTTAGATAGTGGAAGCCCGTGTTTAGAAGCTTTTCTAGCAATTTGACACTGCTGGGACATGATGTCGTGGTCTACGGTATGTAAGTAAATAACAGACTCCAGTGGATTGGAATTTACAACAAACAAACACTGTACCTGACTCTACGAGGCTGTCTCTTGGGCCCCTAATGCTCATTACCTGCACTTGTCAATACTGAGGTTACTATTATCCCCCGAGCATCAGTCAGGATCCAGGCAGGAAACAGGGACGTGAATATTGGGAACCACTTAGCAAAATGCTGGGGAAGCTGAAAGGACAAACAAGGGAAGATGAGTCAACCTAGATTTCAGCAGGAGCAGGAAGATCTACATAAAGTGTGCCGATAAAGGAGAAGGCGGTGCCATTGGCCCCCGGGATTTGGAGTGGGTGAAGGGAACTGGTCAGTTACGAGGAATAACAAGGAAGCCCCCAGGAGCGGAGCCCGTGGAGAGCTCATGAATGCTGTCTGCTTAACTGAACTGAACTGAACTGAATTGATTTTCCTATTCTGTTATTGACACTGAACACATACCATGATTTCCTGAGGAATTCTAGATTGCCAAATATTGCCTATAACAAGTTAATGATGTGGAGGGGTAGAAACTGTTCAAGTCCTTTCCAGCTATGAAACTGATCTAGGCTTCAGAACTGAGATGCTGTGTCCTCTTCTATGAAATAAACATATGAGCTCCTATTTTTATTTGGCTCAAAACCTTCCCTTACTTTCAGATTTTCAACTGGATTAAGTTGTCAGAATTTGATTGCATAGTACATGGAATATTAGGTTATACGTATGTCCTCTGTTATTCTCGTAGACAGGGAGAGATAATGTGCCAAGGATGCGGGGTGGTTTTAAACTATCTGTGGCAAGGCGAACCTAGAACATTAAGCCACTTACTTAATAGAAACGTGATCCATCTGTTTTGTGCAGAGCTCTCTAATTCTCCTGTTCCCTGGAATCAAAAACCAGAGGTGACACAAATAACTAGAAACTCTAATTTCATTCAAACCTCTTCCTCATCAGATATTAAACAAGTTCATTCGCAGCCAGGAAAATGAACTAATTTGGACTTTTCTCCGCCTTCCTACCAGTACATAGTAGAGCTGTTAACAAGCAAAGTAGATCATGAGCAGGAAAGAACAAGGAGACAAGGACATGTGAGGGAATATGAGGTCTCTGAGCCACAGACGGTTCTGATACGTAATAACCAGTTTCCTCTCTTTAAAACGCATGTGAGTAGGTACAGACTTCTGAGTCTTAGGGTTCAATGCGTATTTTTTTCCCGAATCCTTTTTAAAGTGTCTATTATGGTTTCTCAATGTTTGGGGAAGATACACTCAGACTTTCGTGTAGGCATTCTATTTTTCAGTCACCTGGTATTAATCTAAAAGATGAGCAATGCTATTTCTGACATTTGTGGAAATTGCCTGCAAATTATTGGGAAGCTTTAACAAAATGTCAGAATGCTTTGGGGATGGATGTGAATTTAGCTCATCCCCCTATGCGTGCCTCCCTCACTCATCTGTCGCCGGGTCTCTCAATGCCCATGTTTTCACTGAGGCCTGCAGTCATTCACATCCTACCTGCTCTTGGTACAATAGCTTTCCCTGTTCCCTGTGTAAACACACAACCAGTCAAATGCATTCTTTGTTACCTCTTCTATGATTATCCTTCCTTCCCCCAAATTGGTAAAAATCAATCTTTTGAGTGGTAGTTCAGTGATTCCAAGTTGCTTTATTTACTCATGCATTACACGTATCCTCAATTTTCTGCGAGTTTCACCACCAACAGCCACGCCTTCTAAGTAGGTATCTTTTTGGAACATCAGCATTTGCAGATTGCCAGCCAGCTCATCACAGGAGAGGAGGAGGTAGAGGTATGGAAGCAAGGGGGTTAGGAAAAGACAAAACAAGGTGAGGGAGAGGGTGTCTCTACTCCCCAGCACACCACTCCACCCCATCCAAAAAGCTCTGTCCAAACTCAGCTGGAGAATATACAGGAAGGCTAAACCATAGCATGTTGAAATCTTTGGGGGGGAAAAAAAATCAGCATATGTCGCCATTTTGGTATTTCTGACAGAATCGAAATACGGATACACACACAGTCAACACAGACTACAAAAATGTCGATACGTAATTATGGCGTTTTCTCAGTTTGCACCTGTCCTCCTCTGACAGCCTCCGCTTTCTATTTCGTTGTTAGCTGAGAGTTTTACACGAAGTAGCAGGTAGAAATGTTAAATACTAGCACAATTTTCTCCTAATTGTAAAGCATAATAATTCCTGTTGGATTTTGAATTGGCTGGGTTCCCAGACTCTCAGTAAACATCTGAATCATGCTGTTCTTAGAAGGTCTTCCTAAGTTACGTTTGATTAGATGGTGTGTATCTCTCAGAAGTCAAACCTCACTACGCACCGATGTGCTGTCCAGTTCAGTTAACGGCATTCGAGTGCTCCTCATTAACCTCACTAGACCGTAAGCTATGTGAGGGCAGGGGATGAAGCTAACCCCTCTCGTGGGATTTCTCTCGCTACTTAGCAACATCAGAGCAGCTGATGAAATTTCATCAGATACTGTGGTAAATACACACTCTGATAATGGCGTAAGTACGACGTCACTTTATATTCATCAACTTGGCATCCCTAGGAACTGGTACAAGGTCTGGACACTGTAGCAGATCCTGCACATCCCTGAGCACAGGGAGTGCTGTCATCCTGGAGGAGTCCCAGCTCTGAGGGCAGCTACCCAGAGCCTGCAGGGCACCTGCCCCACCTGGCAACACCCATCGGAATCCAGGCGAGAATAAGAACCGGGCATTCCAGGAAGATCTAACTCTTCCTTGGATTCAAAACGATCCATAAAGCCACACATTTAAAAATATGAAGAGCAAAATATTTCTGTTAATCTCCTATGAATCAGGTGTTTTTTTTCCTAAATGCATATATTAGATTTGAGAAAACAGAGTTGTGATGACAGTTGTCGTATCAAACAAGATGTGAATCACTCGAGTAGGGCTATGGGGGCGTGTGGTGGGGAGTCGTCGAGAGAACAGGCTTTTTGGAACCCTGGGAATCTGGAGGCAGAGATGGCCTTTGGGCCTGCCTGCCTGCCAGCTGACTGCATTCTGCCTCCAGCAGCATGTGGCTGTGCTAACATTTCCTCCCCTTACTTTATTGAAATATAATTGACATATAATATTGTATAAATGTGAGTGCAACATAATGATATGATACCTGTATATACTGTGAAGTGATCACCACACTAGGTTTAGTTAACATCCATCCATCACTTCTTGTAGTTACAAATTTTTTCTTGTGATGAGAACTTTTAAGATCCTCTCTTAGCAACTTTCAAATATCCAATACAGTATTGTTCACCGTAGTCACCACAATGTACAAGGCCTCCCAGAACGTATTTATCTTATAACTAGAAGTTTGTATCTTTGACCACCTTCCCTTTCCCCAATTCTCCCCAACACCCCCACCTCCTGGCAACCACCAATCTGCTCTCTGTTGCCATGAGGATTTTTTTGTTTTGTTTTGTTTTTAGATTCCACATATAAGTGAAATCATACAGCAATTTGTCTTTCTCTGTCTGACTTATTTCACTCAGTATAATGTTCTCAAGGTTCATCTGTGTTGTCACAAATGGCAGGATTGCCTTCTTTTTAAGGCTGAAAAAATATTCCATTGTGGTTATATTCCATATTTTCTTTGTCCATTCATCCATTGATGGGCACTTAGGATGTTTCCAAGTCATGGCTGTTATAAATAATGCTGTGATGAACATGGGGGTACAGATATTTTTTCAAATTAGTGTTTTCATTTCCTTCTGATACACACCCAGAAGTGGGATTGCTGGATCATATGGTAGTTTCAGTTTTAATTTCTTGAAGAACCTCCATACTGTCTTCCATGTGGCCTCACCTATTTACATTCCCAAAAACAGTACACAAGTGTTTCCTTTTTTCCATTGCTTTGCCAACACTTACTTCTTGTCTTTTTGATAATGGTCATTCTGACAGGTGTCAGATGGTATCTCACTGTGGTTTTGGTTTGCATTTCCCTGATGATTAGTGATTTTGAGCATCTTTTCATGTACCTGTTGACCATTTGAATATCTTCTTTGGAAACATGTTTATTCAGATCTTTTGTTGATTTTCTAATTGCACTATTTTTTTGTTGTTGTTACTGAGTTTATAAATTCCTTATAGATTTTGGGTTTTAAGCCCTTATTAGATATATGGTTTGCAGATATTTTCCCCCATTTCCATGGGGTGCCCTTTCATTGTGTTGATAATTTTTTGTTGTTGTTGCAGAAGTTTTTCAGTTTGATGTAGCCTCACTTTTTCACTTTTATTTTGTTGTTTGTGCTTTAGGTGTCATATCCAAAAAAAAACCCACTGCCAAGTCCACTGTCAAGAAGCTTTTCCTTGTTTTCTTCTAGGACTTTTATGGCTTCAGGTCTTACACTGAAGTCTTTAATCCATTTTGAGTTATTTTTGTGAGTGGTTTAAGATAGGGTCTAGTTTCTTTTTCTTTTTTTCCCCCATGTGAATATCCAGTTTTCCCAGCACCATTTATTGAACATACTTTTTTTTTTTTCTCCAGTGAGTATCATAAAATTCATTTGGAAACACAGAAGACCCTAAATAGCCAAAGCAATTCTGAGAAAGAAGAACAAAGCTGGAGACCTCACATTTCCTGATTTCAAACTATATTACAATGCTATGGTAATGAAAACAGTGTGGTGCTGGCATGAAAACAGACAAAGATCAATGGAAAGAATAAAAGCTCCAAAATAATCCCAAGCATACATGGTCAAATACTATCTAACAAAGGAGCTACTAATACTCACTGATGAAAAGCCAATGATATTTTTAATAATATTTCCTTAAGTCATAATTTTAGTTCTTCCAGAGTGGAGATGTGAGTCCCAAGTGTAACAGAGCATAGGCAGAAGCTCTATTGAGCTTGTGAAACCCTAAAGGATGCTTTCCTATGTAGCCTGGGTTATCTGTAGCTTCATCTAGGTGGTGACATACATTTTATATCTTTTGTTCATTAAATTGTGCTAATTTTATAAAGTTGGTGTGCCCTCATACACATACTCTTTCCCCACCAGTCTATAGCCCACCTGATATGTTGCATTTTCCATGTAGGTTTATAAATACAGAAAGTTATCTTATATAAATACATACAATGTGCTCTTTTGCTAACATTTAACTGAGTAAAATGTTGATGAAATAGGTATCATGCTTGTTTGTTTTCCTGTGTCTCAACTTCTGAAAAAGATTTAAGGTTTTTCCCTGATACATCAAGTAGCAAATTCCTCATTTCAATGTTTCACGTCTAAGAGATGCTGTTATATGACTGAGACATATGGCAGAATGGGTAATTAATATAGAAGCTCATAATCGGCTATTACTTTAGCATAAACTAATTAATTTTAACCTTCTTTAATGATAGTTATTTTGGAGACTGAAATGTCACTGCAGAATCTTTTCCTATTTAGAGACATAAGACTCGTGTAAGCAATACACATTTTTAATACTTAGGGTGTATTTGTAAACAGTTCAGATGATGAAAAGTACTTAATTTTAGATGCTAGTCATATCACATTTTGTCCTTTATCCCTTAATTCTATTTTATTCTCGTGTATCTTAAATAGATAATTGACTTTTGATTTATAGCTTAGTTTTTCTTCTCTAAATAAGCCAGTTAAGTACATTGTACATTTTAGCATCAAGGGTCATAACAGACTGACTATACATTCATACTAGTTTCAAGGCCACTTAACTAAATAGTGGCACTGAAGTTTAAATTTTTACCGAATCCTTCTCTCTCCCCCCTGGTTTCTGCTGGGCTGCCACACAAAACCACACAGCCTCCAATGCCCAACCCGCTCAGGTCATGCTGCAGGTGGTACCCTCTGAGGAAGTGCACACACCAAGCCCGGTGCTAGAAAATGTTATTTTGTGAAGTTTTCTGTCTTTCCCCCTCATAGACTCTGATTTCCTCTCGGGTACAACAGACTCCATGCTGTAACTGTAAATGTTCTATACATCATTTTGCAAAATGCTATGTGACTTACAGTGACATTAGTCAATAACTGTGTTGTTCCTAAGCTTCTCTGTGTATGTCAGCATCTATCTACCTGCCTATCTCTATATGTGCATGAGTATTAGTAATTTCACTTTGCCATTCTTAGTGAGAGAAATCTTCTAAAGAGGAACACATCTATTGAAATGCAGAAGCTTATTATATTTTAAAGGGCATTTTAATGAACCATTGCTTGAGGAATAGATTGGTATATACAGGTTGCAATCTTCTGCCCTGTCCCACCAGAATAAAGTGATTATATAATTTATGGAGATGCACTCCATCGATAATTGTGTTCTGTTGTAACAAGAGGTTTTACAACCATCCACTCATTAAATTGTAGAGTGTCCCTTTTGCATATAATGCAGAAAGGCTCTGAGGAGTCAGAGCAAATTATAAGATGTGATTTCTATCCATGAGTAATTTTCAATTTCTTTAAGTAACATAATACACTCATTAAAAAAAAAACTGAGCAGATGAACAGGTCAGATAAATATAATGCAAGATCAATTTTGAATGATTGCAAACAGATGCTGTAGAGAGAAGTCAGATGGAGGAAGATTATAAACATTTCTTTAAGGAAGAAAAGTTTTAATAGGATTTTACATAATAGGAGGGTGAAAGAGAGGAGGGTAAGGTTTTTCTGATAGAGAAATTACAATTATAAATTAAAGAAGGCATAAAGTAGGAAAAAATGATAAACTGCTCTGAAGAGTCTATGGTAGGCAAAGATAAACCTGGAAATGGAGTAGAATTATCAGTGGATGACCGATAGCACGCCTGCTGTTCATGGCTTCTAAACAGTGTTTCAGATGATTCTAAATGGTCGTAAAACAGTCACTGGTCCTTTATCTCTAACTTTAATACAGAATATTATTGAGTATTTTTGACCTCTATTGATGGGCGTCACTAAATGGTAAAATAAGACTCTCTAATGTACGAATGAAGACAGGATTAGTTGGTGTACACAGTCATATGAATCATAATTATATGACTTAATATTCTATAAAACTTTATATAAAACAGATGTTTTGAGATTGTATATTAAAAACAACTGTGGGAGATTGGAAAGATAAAAAGTTTCAGTTTATGCTTTTGAAATCATCTTAATTTTATATTCAGATTAGAATGTCTAAATCAGAACATTACAGATATAACAAAATAAGTTAAGTCCCTATGAATTCTTGAGATTCCAAAGGAAAATAAAGCAATAGGTCTTTAAGGCCCTCTTAATTTTCAGGACTAAATGCAAAAAGAAGTGTTTCCCTCTCTTATTAGTGAAATTGATGACACAGTTGAAAGTGTCAAAAACTGAATCAAATATATTGATGATTTTGATGATATAATTTTTAAGTACTTTATATGGAAGAATGTAATACATAGAACGTAAACTCTGGATACACTGTGCACATTAATTTAGCACCCCTGCCAAAAACAAAAATAATAGCAGAGAAATTATGTTATCTGGAATAGAAAAGTTGCTAAATTCCTGTTATAAGCAAATCTGATATTATAGCAATAATTCTGAATTCTTCCTTTTTGTGTTTTTCGATGGACAAGTCTTACTTATTCCATATATTCTCATGCATAAATGACTTCAATTAACCTAAAGTATTTTTTCCCATATTTGTGGGGTTAGAATATTTCCAGTTTCTAGTTAGTTTTTAATCAGTGTAAAGGTAGAGCAGGCAGAAACACACTTTTTAAAAAGAGCCTTTTTAGATAAGAATATTTTTTTTAAGCAAGTTGACATTAATTATTCAGAAAAGATTTCAGCATATAATGTGTTTATCGTAAAATGTTTGCAAGAAAGAAGAAACCATCCAGGTTACATGATACTGTAACTACAGATACAGTGAGGCACTTACTGTATTTTCCACACATTGAGGTAAACCACATAATGTACAACTAGTGGAACAACTCCAGCCACAAATATGCCTGCATGTTTCCAGCTTCTGTTCCTTCTAATTTACTTGGATTTCTTTCTCTGCAGTGATAAGAAAAGATTCAAAACTCTTAAAAGAGAGTCTAAGAATAATAATAAACATAAGAGAAATTCCAGTTATTTGTCCGTTTGCTTGGATGGCAGCAATAGTGTGAAGTATCTTTGATGCTTCACCAAATGATAGTCAGAGCTTTCTGATTTACAATGTGACCAATCAAAGAATCTATATGCTGAAGATAAGGACTGTCTGATTATACATAAATAAAATGCACAAAGCAAGATGAGACCTTAGCAGTGATTTCGTAGGCAAACCATAAGCATAAAATTGCTTGTAATGTTGTCTTTACAATAGCTAGTCAGAATTAGGAGGAAGATATTACATGAAAATGCAGAAAGAATGGCTATAAAGAATTCATTCACTCATTCATTTATTCACTTGTTTGTTCAGCCAATGTATGTTGCAAAGTTTTTGTCTATGATGATACAACAGAAAACAAGCAGACAAGGTTCTTGTACTGTATTCTCATGATGACAGAGCAGAAATCATCAAATAATAAAAAATGTATAAGATAATTTCAGATGATGATGAGTGTGTTTGTTTTAAATAGAATGATGATATGAAAAGCAAGTGACAGTGGAGGTGTGGAGTTAGAGCAGGTTGTCAGGAAGGTCTCACTGGAGAGCTGGCATTTGAGCTGAGACCAAAGGAAAGAGAAGGAACCAGCCATGCAAGATAAGGGGACAGTGTATTCCAGGCATAAGGAATAGCTATTGCCAATGCCCTGAGGCAGGAATGAGCTAGCTATGTTTGGGAAAAAGAAAGCAGAATACAGCTGGATTTTTTGAACAAGGACGGGTTGGAGGAGAGGCTAGAGAAGGGGCAAGGTCATGGTAAGGATTTTACATTTTATTCTGCAGGCAGTGAGAAACCCTGGAAGTTGGCCTGTGTTCCTGCAAGATTCATCTAGCTGAGGTGTCACACGTTGTGGGGTTGGGGGTGAGGGGTGGGAATGATGTGTGTGAATGGTGTTAAGAACAGAAGCTGAGAGACTAGTCTGGAAATTTCTCAGGGTTCTAGGGAAGCAGACGCAGGTAGCTTGCACCATGGCGGTGATAATGGAGATGGAGGAATATGTGATGACCTGGAGGTGTATTTCTGGAACAGAGCTAATTGAATTTGAAGACAGATTGTATATTAGAGGTGGGGTGATACAGAATTTTTAAAATGACAATCCCTAGTTATAAATACTGACAATAGAAAATACAGTATAATGCAGGCTAAGGAAGTACTAATAGGAAAAAGTTCCAGGGGTCAAACCATCTTAGCCTTAGATCTTAGGAGATGTAATACATATGATTGGCAAAAGGCTCATATGCAAAATATGAACTCACAGACAACAAAGAAAAATAGGCAAAAGACTTGAAAAGGATTCATAAACAAGGATGTCCAAATGGCCGGTAAGCATATTAAAAAAAAAAATTCAGCCTCATTAATAGTCAGGGGAATGCAAATTAAAACCACAATAAATTACCACTACACAACTATCAGAATGGGTAGAATTAGGCGGGGGAGAGTATAACTCAGTGCCCACTTAGCATACAGGAGGTCCTGGGTTCAATCCCCAATACCTCCATTAAAATAAGTAAACAAATAAACCTGCTTATGTCCCCCACCCAAAATAAATAAATAAAAATAGTAAAAACAAAAACAAAAAAACAAAAGACCAAAGTGTGCTTAACCTATTGCAAAATTCAGACAATTTTCTGAGACAGTTCTCTATAAGATATTTTTAAAAATTCAATGGAGTTGCAATTAAGAATTGCAATAGCTAGCCTGAAGCTATTTGGTCAGATAAAATGGAGCGCAGCTGCTAGCAGGAATAAAGGTTAGAATTAAGCAATTCTTCCCTCAAGCTTGGAGACTGCAGCTCCTTGAAGAAAGGATGGAAGGCAGTTGAATACGGGGCCAGCGGAAGGCACTGAGTCTAGGCAGACCCTAGGCGTGAAGAGTCCGGAATACGCTGGGCCTTGGATTTGTAAACGTCTTGAAGAGGCATCTTGTCAGAGAAACAGGCATCAGGCAAAGGGGAACACCTGCCATATTCCAGCTGAGCTTCATGAAGTGAAACCCTGTTAGACTCGGATAAATGCCATGAAATCACTGATATAAAATAAGATACCTTGCTGCTAGGAAGAGGAAGGTGCTGTTTAAGACAGGGTGCTCAAGGAGGCCATTCCACAAAGCTGATCTTTGCGCTGGGATCTGAATCACACAAAGGAGCCGGCCAAGTGAGTGGAACATTTCTAGCAAGGGACAAACCAGTGCAAAGGCTGCTATGCAAGTATTAACTCGGCATGTTTGCGTGTATGAAGAACAAGAAGAAAATTGATGTAGGTTTTTGTTTTTTCTTAAACTCTGCTGATTGTGTCTGATGGTCTACCTTGCCACCATTTTTGCTTCCTTCTTGGATTCTATTTTGCTATCAAACATACTTTTTCTCCCAGCTTGATGTCATCTGTAAATTTAATAAACCTGTATTCTATTTTTCATCACAGCTATTGCTAGTATTTTGAATTGGACCAAGTCCAGAATAACCCAAAGACAGAATCCATTCAAAATCCTGTTACAGAGTAGCATCCATTAATTAGCAGTTTGGGGGAGGGATTCACAAATTTACATAACTGCACATTTCTTCAGGTCGCCTTTATTAATAATTGTAATAATAATAACTACCATTTGTGAGCAACTGATATGCAAGGGTATGGAGTTAAATTCTACATACCACTCCTAACAACCTTCAAAGTACTGTGCAAACGGGGCATAAGAGAAGCCTGGGCCTGAGAGAGGTTAAAGGAATGAACTGCCTGAGGACCACAACAGGAAACAGAACAGTTAGCACTAAGATAGATAAGTGAGTGCCATTACCTGCACTAGACTCGCCCAGGGCTTGGTGAAAAAAGTTCCTTCTTTCCTAGGGGCTGACCCTCCCCGAGGTTATCTTGTCCCGGGCCGTATTAACAATGCTGTACTTATTCTGGTAACTATTCTTATCTAGACTTTCTCAAACTAGATCTCTATCATCAGCTCACTCTTCACTTAGAATTTGCCTTCCCCCTTTCCTCCTCTCTTAGTTACCTACATATTCTAAGCTCTGTCAGTATTATCTCATCTTTGCAACTTTTCATTTTCTCCTACTCCAGTTACATCCCTTCCCCACCCTAGTCTAGGCCAGCCTGAGAACTGACCACAACTTCTTTTCTTATAAGCGTTATTGAGGTCCAAGGACCACCACTTCTTGTAAGCTTTCTCAGGAAGATCACGTGTCCACCCTGTTTCCAGTCCCTGCTCCCACTGTTCTGTGGTCCACCCTGAGATACTTCTATGAACACAGTAACTCTAACAGCATCAGAATTTTTCCATAAGTGTTCATCTCTTCAGTGACTCCCAATTATCTTCAGCAGAGAGTCCAAACTGCCCAGGCTGGCTGGTTATTTTACATAAAGAGATGCTTGAGTCAATAGCTTCTGGAGTTTGGGGCAGGATTAGTCAATAGTTACTCCTTTTCAGACTTCGGGCACCTTTCCCATTTTCCTCAATTTCTAAAAAAAAAAAAAAAAAAAGATACCAGAAGTTCTAATGTAGAATTTGTTTGGCTTTTCAGTAACTTGAATTGGAGTTACAAGCGTGGGCCAGGATGAGTGAGGTACCAAGTGCATAAATTGCTCTCACAATGGTGCAAATGCCAACCATCAAAGGAAGAAGACTGAGAATGGGCAAATCAATGTGAATCTCTTTGTGCTCCAAGTGAATGATTACTAAAGGGGGATTTTAATAATCAAGTGGAGAGGATGACTCATTCTGTAGATACAAGTCAGCCTCATTCCCCAGCCCCTCCTGTCACCACTCAGTGGGCTCATGAACATAAAGGCCATGGTGGCAGAGATGGAAGTTATGCCTGGGCTCAGCCCCGTGGACTTCTACTCACCAAGACTGGCATGACTGCTACCACTATGAGTGCCCAACCTCAGCAGAGACCATCACTGAGCACCAGCCATGGCACATTCCCCAGAATGGTCAGCCAGTTACCAGGTGGCAGGTTGATTACTCGGACTATTTCCATCATGGAAGGGGCAGTGCTTTGTCTCACTTCAATGGGTGATTACTCTGGATGTGGATTTGCCCTCCCTGCTCACAATGCTCCTGTCAAAACCACCATCCATGGACTTAACAGAATGCTTTTTCCATCATCATAGTGTCTCATATATTATTACTTCTGATAAGGAACTCACGTCACAGCAAACGCAGTGTGCCTCTAGGCCCAGGCTCATGGAATTCACTGGTTTTACCATGTTCCCTTCTATCCTGAAGCAACTGGTAAATTAGCCTTTGAAGACCTACTTAAAGCATCAGTTATATAGCAGCATTTTGGGGAGCTAGGAAATTTCTTCCAGGATGCACTGTGTATACTAAATCAACTGTTTCTCCCATACCTAGTTTTCAGGCATCCAGGAATCAGAGACTGATAATGTCTCATTCTTGGTGATCCATGAAAAAAATATGTGCTTCCTGTTTCTTCAGATTTAGACTCTGTTTATTGGGAGATCTTAATTGCAAAAGGAGGAATGCTTCCATCTGGGAGACAAGAATAATTCCACTCAACTGGAAGTTAAGATTGTCACCTGGCCACTTTGGGGTGCTCTAGCCAGGGAGCCAACAGGAACAGAAGGGAGTTACTATGTAGGCTGGGATGATTGATCATGACTAGAAGAAACAATTGGGTTGCTACCCCACAGTGGGGTACGGAGCAGTGTGCCTGGAATTCAGACAGTCCCCTGGGGCACGTCTTAGCACTTAATGTCCTGAGAGTAAAGTCAATGGAAACTACAAAAAGCCAATTCGGGCAAGACTGCTAACTACCAGACTATTCAGGAATGAAGGTTTGGGTCACTCAAGAGTGCCCAACCACCACCAGCTAATGTGCTTCCTGGAGAAAAAGGGAATTTTGAACGGGTAGGAGAACTTAGTTATAATTACCAGCTGTGACCATGTACCTACCATTTAGAGAACTGAATATTGTAATGGTTGAGTATTTTTTCCTTTTTTTTAAATGAATATTTCTATTAATCTCAATTTTTTTCTTCCTCTTTCCCAATCTTCCATCTAATATAAGGTAGGTTAATAGTTGTGTAATTTATAGCTAAGTATATAACTATTTAAGTTACAAGATAGCAAATGAGGAGTGTAAATCATTTGGAAGAATAACCATTAACCTAAGACAAAGAATGGTTTTTAAAAGCATTCACTTTGGGGCAAAGTGTTGCCCTGTTTTTGTTGTGTGCCTCATGTTTGGTAGAAATGTAACTTGCTATCAATCCTGTTTGGAAATTAAGCGTGGCTTAAAGGCACATGTGTGAGTGGCAGGTTGACAAGATGTGGACTGGTGTGGTTTTGTAATGTGTCAACTCATCTAGGATAAATTGTTTCCCAGAATTCCCTTCCCTGAGTATTTCCAGTCCAGGGGAGCCACAAGAGATATTTGCATGCAAGATTTGGAACGCAGAAGTAAAGAGGCAGTCATTTTGCATTTTGTGAGAAGTTGGGGCAGACACCTCGTGTAGCTCCCTCAGGCTGGTGTTGATCTGCTGGCTCAGCTGGTTGGTCTGGGGCAACACCTGGGCCTGTGACAGCCCCCCTTTCCCTGGAATCTTCCTTCCGCTTCTACTGCTGGGCCAGCTGTGTGCTTATCTCCAGGACTGAGAGTGCCATGTCTCCTGCAGGACATGCACTTTACCAAAGTGAAGGACCCAGTATGTCCTCGTGAGTTCTAAATAACACATACTCCAAAGCTCTCGTGTGCACACAGAGGTTCCAGCTTGTCTTTGCTGTTCCTCACTTTACATCTATTTTTCTTGCAGGATTGCCTGCTCTGTGTCTTCAGGGCTCAGCATTAAACACAAAGACAACAGCCTTAGCGATTCCCACAATTGCATTAGACCAAATTCCTGTTACAAATACTTCTATGTGTGTGATGGCTCTGCTTCTCTGACTGAACCCTAACTGACACAGATACATAGCACTAAATCTAACAAAAGGGGTTTAAGCCCCTTACACTATAAGGTATAAAATACTGCATAGAGGAATTAAAGATGACCTAAATAAATAAATGGGGTGATTTATACAACATTCATGGATTGGAAGACCCGATATTGTGAAAATGAAAGTTTCCCTAAATTAGTCTATAGGTTTGATGCAATCCCAATCTATATTCCAGTTTTTTATTGTATACATTTTAAGAACTGATTTAAAAATATATAGTAAGATGCAGTGGACCTACGATAGATGAAACGATTTTGAAAGAAGTAATCAATCACTCACAAGTAGAGCTTCCTCTATTTGATTTTAAGTCTTCCCCTACAGTAATTGAAACATTTTGATACTAGTGAAAAGATTAACATGCAGATCAGTGGAACAGAATGACGCTAGAATTCCACCCATGCTGTTAAAGTTCATAAATTAAAAAATAAGATCAAAAAATTTGAAGTCAGAAGAGTTGTGATAAGTCCTGAAATATGTCTTCCACTATATTGTGTCAGAAACCCTGCTTTTCCTAATGGACACCTAGTTAATTGCCCTGCTGCTGGCCGGCTGGCTTTGGCTTTGTAACATTGCGAATCTCTTTTTATTTACGCTCAGAGAGATTATCCCTGAAGAGTGCAATTCTAAATGAACACTATTTACACTCTGTTGCATTCAGGAGATGGAAGAACGCATAGCAAACTTTTACTCTTTGTTAGTTCTTGTTTCCATATGCCTTTCAGTGAGACGGGGAGAGTACAACATGTTGATTAATAATCTATGTAAAACTTCATAAAATTTTGAACATATGTGCATAAAACACATTAAGCAGTCATTAAATTCAGGTCAGCAAGATGGAAACCTCCACAGATCTCCAAAATAATTATAGGTAAATTTACTAGGGGGTTTTTAATATAAATTTTAATTGGTTTAGTAACGTTTCCAGTCACTGTTTATTATGTAACTTAAAAATTATACTGCACCTTGCTGATGTTTTATAAAGCTATTATTAATATGATTTACTTATTAGAGAAAGTGAGAAAACTGTACTGCTAATCTTCATGCCTCAGGCATAAATCTTTACCGTTTTGCAATAAAATGCATTTCCAATAATGCTGAATATACTTGCCACTGCAGTTTATTTTCTTGGACTTTTAGCTGCTCCACGTTCAAGACTATGATCTATGTCCCCAAATGAACCAGATAATCTTTAGACTCTGAAATAAAAGCTCTCATTAAAATGTGTGTGCTTGTGTGTGTATTTTCTGCTATCTCTGGAGAGATTTATTTTTTCAAACAGTATAAATGCCAAAGATCTTCAATGATTTATTTAATTGTTTCTTTAATCTGAGCAAAGCTCTATGAAGGGTTAGACCTGGACAAAATAACTATGAGAAAATCAAACTCTTATCTGGGGACAGTGTCAATGGTGTGGATGTAAGGTGCTTCCTCAGTCTTGTCTTTAGGTACTTGCAAATATTCAGTAACGTCTATTATGGGCTCAGTTTAATTTATTAGGGAAAACTTGGGAAAACGATGCAAAGAAAGAAGATCGATATTCTCTGAACTCAGTTAACAACAGAGCAATACAAAGAGTACAACGCATGGGAAAAAAACATAAGAATATAATTAAAGAAATGCCTATTGGAGTAGTGACATTCTGAGTCTCTTGCACAAGGTGTGCAGACCTGATTTTTAGTGTCTCCAGAATGATGTTTATTGGAAATGATGGTGTAAGACATCATTGTCTTTTTCCTGATTGCCAGTGTTTGATCATTACATATAATATTTGTTGTTATCCTTTAGTATATATTCTCTTCTATTCCTAATTTAAAAGTTTGAAATTTTTATCATAGGTTTTGAGTTTTAACAAACGACTTTTTTCTGAATCTATTGAAAATACTATCTGTTCTTACTCTCTTAATCTACTAATATGCTGAAATATTTGAATAGGTTTTCTAATAGTAAACCACCCTTCAATTTCTGAAATACAGCATTTTGATACGATCTATTAGACTCTAATGTATATTGCTTGGATTCCTTTGGCCAATGGATATTTCTGTGTCTATGTACCTGAGTGAATTGGCTTATAATTTAACATTTATTTAGTCTTCTTATATTATTTTAGTGTCAAGATAATTTCAGTCTTAGCAAATGTGCTTCAGAGAGCTTCTCTTTTTTTCTCTTGTTTAGATGATTTGTTATAAAACTGCAGTAGTTCACAAAACAAC
Organism: Camelus bactrianus; assembly: GCF_048773025.1. Classification (NCBI taxonomy): domain Eukaryota; kingdom Metazoa; phylum Chordata; class Mammalia; order Artiodactyla; family Camelidae; genus Camelus; species Camelus bactrianus. Next base: position 5,321,541 of record NC_133567.1, on the reverse strand, counting down.
CAAGTTTGAACAACCATATTCTCTGCAGGAGGATTGTTAAATACTGAATCAATTTATTTAAATATTACAGGGTGGTTTAGATGGTGTATTTCTCCTTTAACCAAGTTTTTTTTTTTGGTATTTATTTATTTATTTATTTATTTATTAATTATTGAAGCTATAGTCAGTTTCCAATGTGTCAATTTCTGGTTACAACATAATGTTTCAGTCATGCACATACATACATACATTTGTTTTCATATTCTTTTTCACAAGATGCTGAATGTAATTCCCTGTGATTTACAGAAGAAACCTGTTGTTTATCTATTTTATATATACTGTTAATATTTGCAAATATCAAGCTGCCAACTTACCCCTTCCCATCACCTTTCCCACCAGTAACCCTACAATTGTTTACTGTGTCTGTGAGTCTGTCTCTGTTTTGTGGGTGAGGTTATTGGTGTCTTCTTTTTTCTGTTTTTGGATTCCACATGTGAGTGATACCATATGGGATTTTCTTTCACTTTCTGGCTTATACTCTAAGTCCGTTTTCTAATAACAGTGTTCTGCTTTATTTGTAGTGCAGGTATAATTGGCTATTCCTACTTAGAACTTTTTTACTTGTAACTGAGAGTCCCATTCATCCCTTATAACATTGCTGTCATTCATTTAATTTATTTGTATGCCACAATCACCCAATAAATTGTTTCTCTTACTAATTTAAACAAGCATTTAATAGATCAATAAAATACTAACCAATTTTTTTAGTGATCTTCTCCACAATATATTTTATCCAAGTTTTAAATTTAATAGGTATAAAGTCATCCATATTAGTGTCTTATTATCCTTTTAATCTTTGATGTATCCGGGCCGTAGCCCCTGTTTTCATTGTTAAAATACTTGTGTGTGTGTATCATCTCTCTTTCTCTTGATCGCTTTCAGCGGAGATTTTTGCCTCTTTTATTACAGTCTTTTCAAAAAAAGACTAAATTTTTGGCCATGTTGATCTTCATTATGATACAGTTGCTGTCTTCTTTAATTTCTACTTTTATTTTTATCATCTCATTCATTTCATTTTCTTTGGATCAATTCTTTTGTTTTTCTCTGTCTTACCTTTGACAATTAGCTCATTAAATTTTAACCTTTCTCCTTTTCTAATTGAAGAAAGTACGCCTATAAATTTCTCCTTAACTGCTGTGGAAGCTGTATCCTACAAGTTTCAACATATAGTATTTTTGTTCAGTTCTAGGTATTTTCTAATGTCCCCTTTTTAATATTTAAATTATTTATTTAAATATCAATTTAAAATAAATATTAAAATTATTTAAAAGTATAATTTAAAATTTCCAAACATAACTAAATTTTTTTTTTACTTTTTTAAAATAAACATACCTTGTAACCCATATGATGCTGAACGTGGTGAGCATTTACAAATGCCCTGTGTGAAGATATGCATATTTTCTCTAAAAGCTGGGTAAATATTTCTAATCCTGTCCATTAAATAAAATATTTTTTCAAACTTGTAAAGTAAACTTTACTCCTTTAAGTGGTAAGAGCCTGTGTTCTCTATGAATTCTTTTCACTTCTTAGAACTGTGTTTCTCCATGAATTTTCCCGAGACTAACTGTACGGGACTCTGCAGGGTGTTTACTAAATATTCAGGATGGCAACCACCTCCCAGACATTCTGATTCAGTAGGTCTAGGATTTGAGGACTGGGTGCCTGCATTTTAATATGATTTTTAAGGTTTGAGAATCAAGGTTACAGAGACCAGTCCACTGGAAGATGACTGTGTAACACTGTCAACCCCTAATATTTTCTCCTTGCTTAATCAACTTCTTTATTCACCAAGATACTAAGATTTTCTTCCTCTAAGAGTACTTTATTAACTATTTTAAGGATTTTTTAAAGACAAAAATAATTATACAGTGAATCATGAAAGTCTAATTTTCTATGGCATGTGACTGAGGTTCAGAATGACTTTTTCTCATAATACCTTCAGTCTGATTCAGGATGTATTTCTTGTAGTTTGATGGATTTCTTTTTTTTCTTACTGAGATTCTCCTTTTTTAAATAGTGCCAAAGAATGCTAATTTTTCATTTATCCTGGTTTATTTGAATTCACATTAATTTTAGTCTGGATCATGGCATTTAGTACTGCATTATTCTCTATTCTGTATGCATTGGTTTTATCTGCTTAAATAAAGTGTGCATTATTTGAGATTAGGAGCCATCTTGTGTGCACAGCTCTACCTCCACTCTAATATCTAGGATGATGTGGGAAGGTAATTAATGCTTTTAAACTGACAGTTTTCAAATGTTACAAATCTCTGTGCATCCTTTTTCCAAGTTAATGAATTTCAGGGTCTTGAAACATAGCAGCTACTTCAAAAGTGAGAAGTAAGTATTTTAAATCCATAGGTGTTTTCACAAAGTCTACTACCGTAGTATTAATTTTTCTTTCTCTTCGTGATATAGTCTAAGAAAAAAATATAGTAAATGCATTTGATACAATAATAATAATTGTAAAATCCTTTTTTAATTTACAAAATATTTCTGCATTTTTAATCCATTCAGGCATAATGACAATCCTGTGAATATTTACCTCTGTTTGGATCTGAGCAATAGTTCAGAGGTTTAAGAGATTGGCTTAATAGCAAGCAGGTATCATTAAGTTGTCTTTGTGCTCCAAGTTTTCTGTCTCCATCACGATTATACAAGCACATAAAAGTCTGGCCAAATACATTTCATAGAACATGTGTTAATAAGAATACAAATCCTCAACAAAACAAAACAAACAAACAAACAAACAAAAAATAAGAATACAAGACAACTAAAAGAGAACTGAATTTATTACACCTGCTGGGCAAGAAAGACCTGCATTTGGAAACATAGCCACCAGTGTAGGAGCAGATCTTACATACACCCTGTTGGGTGAATGAACAGGGTTTTGTCTAGTTCTAATAGAAGTGGGAAGATTATGGCAGATTCTGTCAGAGAAGGGCAAGAATTCCTTGTTCCCAGACTGAAGTGAGGCTCACCATTCTGGTCTGCCCAAGTACAGCTTCTTTATTTTGTTTTTCTAGGTCCTTGACATGGTTTTTAAACACAAAGTCTCAAGCTCTTTAACGTTAAAGAATAAGGCTTTTCAGTACATGTCCTTGATGCTGACATGACGCAACAGAGCAGGGTTTCTTAGTGCGCTCGCTTACAACTCATCGGCCAGAAGTTCCTACAAATTTACACAGCACACACGTGCCTACACTATCTTGCCACTAAGTGCAGTGACTTTCTCGAAATACTAAGGACTCTCTGAATATGCTGTTAAAGAATAGATATCAAACAAAAATGACCCACATAAGCAAGTTACTTTTTGCTTCTCAGGTTGGAAATGAGGTTAGATATTCACAAATGCATGTTTGTTCCTACTACTCTTCTTTGACTTCCTAACACGATTGGGTCTGCACGGTGGTGGAATTATTATAAGCTATTTAGAAAACTCTTCACAACTGCATCTGAATTCTGAATACGGTGAGGCCCGACCTAGAGGTCAGTCAGCTCATTTGGAGGTTATTTATCATTTCCCCATTTCCCAGAGACAGTTCTGAAATGGAGAAATTTGTAAGGACCCTTCCCCTGCTGAACTTTAGCTGTAGATCAGGGAACCACAGAAGTTCCAAAACTGCACAGGGCTACGCGAAGTTTCCTGGGAAAGGTTTGTAAATGCAAGCTGACCTCTGCAGAGTCTGTTGACGAAATCCTTGTGTATGGTCAGAGTTAGGACGTATCCTTATATTTGAATTGCAAATTTTCACCACACTATATAAATGACTCTTTAGTTTGAAAAATATTATTTGGTAAATATTAATCAGACTGTGCTGTTGGCATCCACTTTAAAAATTGCATAGTCTTTAAGTGCATCAAATTCCAGATTTGTGAAACGTGACTCTGGAGAGGAATTTTAAAACTTCAAACTCAACCACAACATGCTCAATTTGTAATAGCAAGTCTCACGACTAACTCTGTCATTATCTGCTTTAATTAGGTCTGGAAAATGACATTCAGATATAAAAAAATTAAGATTGAGTCTTGAGAATGTATTATTACTCAGGGAAACTTCTTTCTTCTTTATGTAGAAATATTGATTTAAAGGTCAGTACAATAATAATCATATAAGTGAAGGTAGATATTGCCATCTGATACTTTGATTTTACCCAAGAGAGTTCTCCTAAATTTAATGATGTTTCACAAACCATTAAAAATATTTCCATAAGTGGATTCTACTTAGCTAAGAACCGGTACATCAACATTTCTACCTAAGAGATCCCTTGAAAATATTTTTTTCTGTTATTTGAGTGTAACTTAAGATCTCTCAACCTACTTTTCTTTTCTACTAAATGACTGAAATGAAAACAGAAGAGGACCATATGTTTAACTTACTAATATTTCTAGTGCAGAGCACTTGTTAGTATCATTAAGCAACATGACATAAACTTTGTAAGCAAGCAAATTAACTTATTACTCATTCTCTCTAACTAAGAAGTCCAAATTACATTTTTAAATGGCATGATTTGAGACAAAAGAATCTGCCACTTCTGTAAGTGAAAATTCATGAATTTGATTCTATGAGATTTTTGGAAGCTTCAGTTTCAAGTAAGAGAGTTCTGATTTGAAAAATTTCCAAGTTCAACTGTGCCTGACTTGCTTCCTTGGGGTGAGGAAGTTATTACTAGACGCATTCCTGAGGATGTAGGGTAGAAGATACTCCCTCAGAACTTTCCAAGTCCTGAATTATGAACTCAAGTGGGAGCAGGGACTTGGCCAGGGGTATGTGAGTGCAGGGGGGACAATTCTGTGTGCAGATAAACTTCCACAGAAGCCACTAGTTCTGCCGATTTGGCTTCTCCCATCTTTCACTGAGAGTTAAATTCCTTGCACCAGAATGAGCTTAAGAAGCAACGTTGTTTTCTGGAGAGTGGATGGGAGCAATTACCTCCCTGCTCACGAGGTGGACAAGACAGGGCTGCAATGTCCTTCTCTCCTCGCCGAATCTGGAGGAAGCTTGGTCAGCTCCTATAAGTGGCTTAGAAAAAAGAAACCTGTAGGCATGGAGGGAACATTATAGTGACTAAATAATTTGAGAACTAAATAATTTAGACTTGGGGTGGAGTTGGTCAGAGGAGGAGCCAAAGGACAAGAAAAAGGGAAAAATAGAGCCAAAAAAAAAAAAAAAAAAAACCATGACTGTTTCAGCCTATGCCTGTAATGAACCAAGATTTGACTGGCAATGAAAATTTCACGTCAAGTAAGGTATTAAAGGAAGGAGAGAATCAGAGAATCTGGAGAACAATTTGAATCAATTTTCAGATGCATGTACCTCCCCCCTTTTCCCCAAGCCTGTCTCTGAAATTCAAATGGCATGAAACATTTCTTTGATTCTTTTTCCAGAATGAAGTACTTTAAAAAATGGTTTAAATGGCTTAAAAAGATTGGCAAAGGTCTGGGAGTCAGCGACTGGCGATCGCAGAAAGTGGGTTTTTGTTTTGTTTTCCTTTGTTTTTAAGTTTCCACAAACAACCCTCTTCTATTTCTGAGTTTGGATGACATACAAAGAAATGGAAAACATTATAGTAAGAGTTTTTCCAGTAATTCTTCTATCTGGGTGGAAAAATAGGAAATCTTAGAAAGTCAGGAGGGGAAAAGGGCAGATTTTGGCTCCCTTCCATAGCTTAGTTACCGCTTTTACAGCCCACACTTTGAGAAGATGCCTGGAGAAAGAAACCCAGTTAAAGGCCAGCCTGGGGACTTTTTGGAGCTCCAAAAGGGTGGAGAACCTGGGTAAACAGGGGTTTGCTTTCTTGCCTGTGTTAAAAATTGCATCCATGAATAGTGGCAGGTACTTGAGAGCAGGCATTGCTGACCTACTGGAAGGTTTCGTGAACTCGAGGGAGACCCACTTCAGCCAGAACTCCCTTCTGTGTCTACCCCATGTCTAGTACTCACAGTTCTGGGGGATACTCAGCACCACCAGAATCCACCCAGGCGCCTACTGGGAATGGCTCAACTGGGCTGACTGGTAGCAAAGCAGAACTGAGGAATTCTCAGTGAGCAGGGGCACTGGATGTTTCCAAAAGCCAGGTCCCGGGACCGGTGGTGTTGGCAGGAATCCGAGCGGAGTCAGGGCCATCGCTATGGCTGTTGACAAGTGAAGCTAGGATCGTAGCCAGCGGGGTAAGGGGCCACCTCCATCTCTCAGGACACACACGGTATCCCCCTGCTCCCCCTGTGACACAATACCTTCGACAGGCTTCCATGTGGGAAAGTAGTCCTGGTGGAAGTATTCGTGACAAAGAGGACGTTTTGGGAAAGCCTGCCGTGCTGGGACTGAGATGCGCCCAGTATCTGCTGGGAACTGTGATGCGTGGACTGTTTGTCTTTTGGATCCAGATCTTTTGAAAAGTCTAATGAAAGCCATGAACCGTCCCCCAAGAAAACTGTACATGTATTCAACCAGCCTCAAAGGATTCATGGTGTCTTTATCTGGGCTGTTGTAACAAAAACACCATAGACTGGGTGGCTTATAAGTAACAGAAACTTGCTCCTCACGGTTCTGGAGGCTGGAAGTCCAAGATCAAGGCACCGAGCACGGCTTCCTTCTGGAGAGAGCGCTCTTCCTGGTTCACAGCTTACAACCTCTTGCTGGGCCCTAACCTGGTGGAGGGCAGAGGGTCTCTGTGGGGTTTCTTTCTTAAAAACCCTAATCTTGTTCATGAGGGCGCCACTCTCAGGACCTCATCACCCATCAAAGGCCTCGCCTCCTGATAGCATCACACTGGGGGCTAAGATTTCTTTTTCTTTAAACAACTTTATCGTGGTATAATGTCTATAAACGACTCATATTTCAGATGTACAATTTGATGAATTTTGATAGATGTACACATCTATGAAACCACCACCACGATCAAGATGAAAGCTAATATTTCCATCACTCCCTAAGAGTGCAAATTTCCGAATTCCCAGCTTATCTCTCCCCACCCCTTTACCCTCTGGTAACCATGAGTCTGTTCTCTGTATCTGTGAGTCTGTTTCTGTTTTGTAAATAAGTTCATTTGTGTCTTTTTTTTTAAGACTCCACTTATAAGTGATTTCATATGGCATTTTTTTTCTTTCTCTTTCTGGCTTATTTCACTTAGAATGAAGATTTCAACATAGGAATTTGAGGGGGACATGTAAACATTCAGATCATAGCACATAAGTTACTTGATTTGTAACCACGCTCCACGGGTAAGAGCTGGAAGGTTCTGCAGAGGCTGATCACTGCATTTTTATGGGAGAGAAAGCACCCTGTGTTGACTGGCACAGAAGAGTCCTGAGAAGGTCCTGGGGGGAGAAGGCTGATATAGAAGCAGGTATTTGACCTGTAGCCCAGACAGCGGGATGCCTCTGAGTGTTTCTGAGTTGCAGAACAACATCATAAAAACATTTTGGGGAGAACAATTACAAGAGTAGGATTTGGAATCCAGGTTGTGCAACTTCTCCACATTTCCTGGGATGGTTCCTGATTTCACAGAGCCTCATTCATAGCCCCAGGGGTTAAGATGGGAAACTGGAGACGTAGTCACTCACTGTCCCATGCCTCTCTCTGGCAGACATCACTAATCCTTCATCGAGATACTCTTTGCCACAGGGCATACACACATCTTCACCATCCTGAACAGCTAGTGCTCCAGGAAGACTGTTCCAGAATCTAGATTTACCATGCACAATGAAGCCTACTTGCTTTCCTTGGATTAAGCAATGAAAATGATACACACACCCCCAACCCTTGATATAGGGCAAACCTGCCTGCAGTTGTCCCAAGGACAGCATCGGAAGATGAATCCATCTCAATGTGCCCTTCCCAATGGAAAACATCAATCTACTTCTATGTCTCTTAATCATTCCAGAGAGGTAGAGTGGGCCATTGGGTGATTTGGGAAGGAAAATAATAGGAGCATGGAGCCTAGCTACTTTCATTTGTGACTTGCTACCAAGAAGGAAGAAGCATTCTTCACGACCACCCCTCTAGGGGAAGGCTCTGTGGGGAAGAAGAATGCGGGGGCAGGTGAAGGGAAAGCCTGTCTTAGCCCCAAGCGGTTCTCATTCCTCTCTGCCCAGGATGAATCCTTAGGTTCGACACGAAGAAGCCCATTTGTCTGAGGACACGAGCCACATTCTCTAATTACACCTTATTCTTCACGTGCCTTATTCCATTATCTTATTTCTCAATTATTTAGAATTATTGTGGAGATCAGAGTGGTTCTGATTATTGCATCATCTTAGAAATCTGAACGGGCAGAAGAGAATAAGCGGCAGTGAATAACACGGAGCATTCAGACTCACTGAACACTATTCCAACAATAGGTCTTATTTCATTGATTTGTAAAACAGCAGAATCCTAGACGTGGACAGAACGTTCCAAGTAACATCTGCTCAGAGTACCAGTATTTAAGACTTAGACCAATGATGACGTCCTTTTTGGGGGCATAGATAAGAGATTGTCACCACAGTCCTAAAGCCATATCCTCCCTTGCCCTTCCCAATAATGAGTGCCAATCAATCCTAAAATAGCTACTTATTACACACTCAGGATGAAGACACAAATTTGATGAAAATGAAAATGACGCATTTAAGTTGTCAACATATCAAGCCTATTTGTCTCATTAGTTTAATGAACAAATTCAAATATTCTTCAGTATTTTCAGAAATCCATGAATTATTGTGTTTCAAAAGCACAATTTTAGTTTTGTTTCTCAGAGAGGATTGCTGAAGAACACGTTCCCGGATTTTACCCTCCCTCACAAATAAATAGGGTCAGACCAAAATAGAAAAGTTGGTAAATAATACATGGATTTTGATTCTGATTTTACTTCCATGTCATGACATTCTAATCTATCTTGAGAACTAACCTTGTCATGAGCCTGCTTCCTGGAAACACTCAGAAAACTTTTTGGTCAGCCAAAATGCATTACATTTTAAATTTATATGATTCAGTATTTCTCTCCTTTTCAGAATAAATGAATTTCCTGGCCTCATGTAAAAGAAAATCATGACTTGAAAATATTTAATTTAATTACTAAAGCCATAGACTGCAGGCAAAATGGCAGTTTTCGTGTGAATGAATAGACCTTCAAACTTATACCCAGTTAAGAACTTACAGAGGGTAATCTCATTGATCAACTTAATGACGGTGCTACATGTCCCTCTGAGTCAGAGAAAAGAGCTGAGGAGGGGGAAGCACTCACACCGAGTCCCCAAGAGCTCTGACTAGCAGCTGTTAACGGCTCCTGCTCTTGTCGTGATAGACGGGGCATGAGCACAGACAGGGCATGTGGGAAAGTCTTCCCTTGCAGTGAAAGGGGAAATACAAAGGGAAAGGGGGCAGCCTTGTGATTTTCAGACCTTCGGACTGCGCCTCACCTCTCTCCCATGAACCCCCGCTCAGCCCAGAGCACTCAGTCCCGGAGATGACCCACTGCAGGACTCGAGGGTTTATCTTCCCACTGTTCAAGGACCCGCAGCATCCTTTACAAATGCTCTTCTCAGATATTGAATATGACAGTCACCCTGCTAGATTGGCAGCATGTCAGACACTACTGATTTCCCCACTGGAATTGAACCAGTTTCATCCTTTTCTGTTGGAACTGAAATAATTGAAGATTATTTAGCAGCTGGTCCATAGGCAACTATGTGAGTCCAACAGAGATTACTTCATTTCCTTGTCTTCCTTCTACAGCAAAGCAAATATTTACAGCCAAGAAAGTTCATTCTAGTGGAGGAGATGCAGAGTCAGTGTCACTACGCCCCTCCAGTTAAGCACATGTCTGGGGTACTTCGCAGGCACCTGGACTGGAGTTTCTATAGTCCAGAGCTCATTACAGCCATCAGTGCTGTCTGCACCAGGGGCTCAGGGCCACCAGGACTTTGTCCCCTCTCTGGTGCTCCCCTACACCATCCTGGGAGCAGACGCACAGCTGAGCACGGGTGCAAGTCTCCTGACTACATTCTCTGAAAGTGGCACCTTTTCAGCAATTCTTTGAGATGACTTGTTGACATGATGGTAAAAAGGCTATGACTGAAAAATAATAATAGTAATAACATTGGCAGAAGCCCTGGGAAGTGAGATGGTGAGACACACAGGGACCTTTGCCAGCGCACTGCCTCACGTCTGGCTGGCTTCCTCTGCCTGGGAATCCACCCATTGTCCCCGATTCAACGTGTCATCCCTGTCGCGCTGGCCCGGGCGAGCCTCCTGTGCCGGACAGGATGGACTAGATACTTCTTTTATCTTCTACTGAAGGAGACACACACCATGAGCTTGTGATGCAAATGTCGGCTGCTCTGCCTGCCAGAGGAATGGGGAGGTGAAAGGACTGAATATCTATCATCAGACTTTCTAGGTAGGGGAAGGAATGTCTCCTAAAATCAAACAACAATGGCAGAAGCTAGCCAAGGAGTGAAAAAGAAATCTCAAGGAGTGAAAGGACTGGGAGGAGGGCACTGCGCAGGTGGTGTTCCCCGGGTTGGAGGTTCTTCCCTGGAAGCCTGTGTCAGGACCCGTGGAGATGGGGCGCTCTCTCAGCAGCCGGGGGAGCCACGCTCAGGGCCCCAGGAAGGACAACAGCCCGGCCCTGGGAGGAGGTTGTCACGGCAGCCGGGGTGTCCCTCCAGGGGCGGTTACCTGCCTGCGTCTCACAGGGAAGGAGAGGCTGCCAATGTGGGGCAGACCCCGAAACAGAAAAGACACCTGGCGAACACCACGCCTGAGTCGGGCTCCTCTGAGCCCTTCTTTCCCTGGGCCATCCCTGGGCCCGGTCTCAGGAGCAAGAATCCTGCCAAGTCGGTTTAGCGAGAATGTCTTGCTGCCAGTATCTGAGCAAATTCCTCGTCGTCCGCTGGCCCCAGGTGATCCGTGATGTCCCTGGCCTGCCTTCTGCAGGAATACTGTCAGGTCGGTGTCGCCAGAATCCCCCTCTCCCTTGATGCCTTAGTAATTCTCACCCTGCTTCTTGGCTACAAATCCTCACTTTTCCTTGTTGTGTTTGGAGTTGAGCCTAGTTCTGTCCTGAGACTTCTTTTCCCCTATTGCAATAGTTTCCAAGTAAGACCTTTTTCTTTCTTTTTTTTTTTTCTTTTTACCACTTTAATTCCTGCCCAGCTTGGTTTTTCATTGACACACACTATAGAGCTATAAAACCAGGCAGAGGACGAAAGTGAAGGGCCAGAAAAAGGGCATTGATGGAGAAAGTTCTAAATGGTGCTCAAGACGCAGCAGGCTAGGCAGTAAGCATGGCTGGTGACCAGCGTGAATCTGACGCTTCCGTTCAGTCCACCAGCCGTGACTCGGGGTGCTGGGCTCAGGCGCCCCTCCTGGACTAGAGTGTCTACAGCCCGATTGAGGGGAGTAGGAGGTGAATAAACCTGACCTTGCTCTCACGAAAAGGCAAGACAATTACTATGGGGATGAGAAAAGCACACACGTGGCTTCTATTTTTTTTTTAAATAAATGAATTTCATTTTTATTTTCGTCCTTTTTTATCACTAACATTATATAGAATAATGGGAATACTGGATTACACAGAAGAGAGTAAAATTCACCCGTGTCCATCTAGGCAACACAATGCTGATGTACGTACTTCTGGATTTTTTTTTCCTCTTTCTGTTCATACACTTTGTTTGGGGGCTGGGGAGGGTTTGTTTGTTTGTTTGTTTGTTTGTTTTTAGTGGAGGTACTGGGGATTCAAACCAGGACCTCGTGCTTGCTAAGCACACACTCTACCACTGAGCTATGCCCTCCCGCCTTGTACATGCACTTCTGAGAAATCAGCTTTACTGAGATCTAACTTACACACAACACAATACATCCATCTTAAGAGCGCATTTTTGACAAGTATATTCAAGCATGTAATTTCTACCCTTACTACCCTTTCCGTCACCCACCAAAAGCTCCCTCTTGCCCAAATAAAGTCAGTCCCCACCTGACCTGCAAACCTTAGGAATGAGCTGATTTGCTTTCTGTTACCATACGTTGTTTTTGCCTCTCTGCACTTTCATAAGGTGAGACTCGGCAGCGTCCGCCCTTCCGTGTCTGATGACCCTCGCTCAGCACAGTTACTGCAGTTCCATCCTTGCTGCTGGGTGTATCCTTGCTCTTTTGTTTTCATTACCAACCAGCATTCTGTGACCTAAGCACACCGTAATTTGTTTACCCATTCAGCTATTATCAAACAGTTTTGGCCATTATAACTAAGCTGTTGAACGTTCAAGTACAGATCTCTGTGGGAACATACATTTTCATTTCTTTGGGCAAATACCTAGGAATTGACTTGCTGAGTCATGGTAAGTATATGTCACACTTTATAAGGAACTGCCAAACTGGTTTCCAAAGTGTTTGCATCATTTTGCAGTCTTAACAGAAATGTGCAGCTGTCCTAACGGCCCCACGACTTTGTCAACACTTGACAGTGTCAATCTTTTTAATTTTAGTCATTTTAGTGGGTGTATAGTGGTAACTCTTTGTGACTTTAATTGGGATTATCCTGATGACTAATGATTATATGAGTATTTTTTTCACTAGACTATTGGCACACCATTATATATGTGTGTGTGTATGTGTGTGTCTGTGTGTGTGTATGTTTTTGGGATGGAACAATTCAAATCTTCGCTCATTGTTTATTATGTTTTTTTTTGTTTTCTTATTACTGAACTATAAAATTTCCTTATAAATTCTAGATACAGATTTTTGATGAGATTTATATATTGAGGCTCTGTCCTTCCAGTTTGTGGCCTGCCTTTTCCTTTTTTTAGCAGTATCTTTCAAAAATCAGATGTTTTTATTTTGATAAAGTTCAATTTATCAACTTTTATTTTATAATTTAGACTTTTTGTGTTCTATCAAGGAATCTTTTCTTATCCCAACTTCATGAATATATCTTACAATGATTTTCTATTTGATTATCTTTAAGTTTAGTCTATTATTTATTTCAAATTAATGTTTAAATTTGATGTTAGGTAAGGGTCAAGCTTCATTTCTATTCTATTTTTATTTTTGCATACAGATATACAAATGTTCCATCATTTATTATATTTCTTTTATTTTTTATTTTTTTGGAAGGAGATGATTAAGTTCATTTATTTATTTATTTTTAGAGAAGGTACTGGGGATTGAACCCAGGACCTTGTGCATGCTAAGTATGCACTCTACCACTGAGCTATATCCTCCCACCATCATTTATTATAAATACTGTCCTTTCCTTGAGTTATCTTGGTACATGTTAAAAATCTATTGCCTGTGGAAGTGTAGATCCACTTCTGTTCTCTATTTTTTTCCACTTGGTCTATCCTTATGCTAATCTCACATTGTCTTACTACAGCTGAATAGTGAGTCTTGAAATTAGAGACTGTGTGTCCCATAACTGTCCTTTGTCGAATTTGTTTTGCCTTTTTCTGGACCTTTGCACTGCCATAAGCATTTTAGAATTAGCTTGCCAATTTCTGCAATAAAGCCTGCTAGAATTTTGATTAGGACTACATTGAATCTGTAAATCAGTGCTGTCCAATAGAAATATAATATGAACCACATAAGATTTTAGTTGTAGTTTTCTGGTTTTGTTTTTTAATAGAATACTAGATTGATAGCATTGGAGAATGAAAAAAAAAAAAAGAACAAAACAAAGAGTTTTTGGACAGGCAGCATGGCTTGTTAGAAGGCACATGGAATTTTTAGACAGAAGATCTAAGTTTGAATCCTGGCTCTGTTCTGAGACCTTTGGCAGGATATTTAATCATTCTGAACTTTGCTTATTCATCTACAAAATGGGAATGAGAATACAGCTTGATTCTTGAAGGAGCTATATATCAGGCAGTGAATCATTATAATTTCCTGAAAGTGGAGACAATCCTCATTCACTGGGGCCCTCTCCACCTTATGGTTTGTGTGAAAAGAAATAACTTGTAAGTATGGCTCTTACTGAGTGTGTACCTTGTGTGTGGCAAGCAGGAGCATTGGGCTTACAATATTTTATCCTTAGTATATAAGCTGAGGTCTAAGAAAATATGCAAATAAATTATTCTTATTAATGACTAGAATCACTTCCGACAGGTAAGGAAAAGGGTGATCAAAATGCTAGCATGATAGAGAGGATTTCGTGGGAGAGAGATGGCAGAACCAGCATCCATCAGTGGCCCTCAAGAGACGTATACCCACTAGAGTGTAGAAGCAGTGGTCAACACTGTCTGTGGTCACACAGACACACTCCACTGTAAACCTGCTGAGTAAAAAGCATTCAGGTGCTCCCATCAGCCACAAGTGATCCCATTTGTCCTCAGCTAAAGAGTCTCAAATTTGGAAGAGATAATTTCCTATGGGTAACGTTTACATAAGATCTATTGCTAGTTGTCTAAATGTCCTGGTTAATGAATCACTGTCAGCCAACAGGGAGGCTGGAGCCTCACCAATGGGATTAGACCTAGCCTTGTCATATTTAATACCTTTTATCGATAACTTAAAGCGGAGGTTGGCAAACTTTATCTGCAAAGGGCCAGAGAGTAAGTAATCTTGGCTTTTCAGATCACGTGGTCTTTCCTGAAACCACTCTGCTCTGCCACGCAGCACAAGAGGAGCAACAGACAGTATGTAGACAGATGAGCATGGCTGAGCCCCCATAAAACTACTTACAGAAGGGGAAGCAGGCCAGGTTTGGGCCACGGGCTGTAGTCCCCCAACCCATGACTTAAATGAAGACAAAGAACATGGTAATCAGATGCGCAGGTAACACACAACTATGAGGGATACATACTAATTTGATCTGATGTAGTGCCGGATACATAGAAAATAATAGCTCTCTTCATTTTTATTGTCATTCCTACTGCGTGACTGAGTTTCCAAATTACCTTAAAAGAATGAAAAATGGGCAAAAAGCACAAGACTAAAATTTAAAAGTAGACATGCTTACTGGTTTTTTCTCCAAGAAATAGATTGGAATGTATATTTGTCTTTCTCCATAGATATCTACAAATATCATATGACATCACTTATATGTGGAATCTAAAAAAAAAAAAAGATACAAATGAACTTATTTACAAACCAGAAATAGACTCACAGACAGAGAAAACACACTATGGTTACCAAAGGGGAAAAGGGTTGCGGGAAAAGATAAATGAGCAGTTTGGGATTAACATACACATACTACTATATATAAAATGAATAAACAACAAAGACCTACTGGATAGCATGGGGAACTATATTGAATATCTTTTAATAACCTATAATGAAAAAGAATCTGGAAAATAATATGTATATGGATATGTATAACTGAATCACTTTGCTGAAAAAAAGGATAGATTGGAACACATAAAATATGGAAAAATCTGTCATGAGAGAAGTTCATATGACAAAACATATAGGTAGTTTCCAATTAAGACAGCAAAGTAGACAGGTGTATTTATCTGCGCACCTTGTCAAATCCCTGATAAATTGGAGTATTTTTATATATATATATATATATATATATATATATATATATATATATATATATATATATACTGACAAGGGCAAAGAAAATGGGAGAGAAGAGGATAACTGGAAAGCTAGAAAGCAGATGGGCGAATGGTTACTGACCTGGCAGACAAGAAAGCTGAATCTCAGTTGGCTGTAGAAAAGCTGAGAAGCATGGATTTATGCTGGTGAAGATCATCAAAGCTAAGAATTGGCAGCACCAAGTACCCCTGGAAGACGACTGAAAAGAGAAGCTAGAATCTGAACGGCTTCTTAAGAGTGTTTTTAAGAAACTGGTAGCTCCCAGAGTCCTGGTGGAAGACTGGATGTCAGTCTCCTGGGCAGCTGAGCTGGTGCCTCTGGCTGGACTGGAGGACGCACAGTGGGGTTGAAAGCTGATGTTCTCCAGTGATAATGGGGCAGTTACGGAACAGTGTGCATGTGTCGACTACTGAGACCCCCTTGCCACCACTTCCAGGCTTCTTCCCCCTGCTAGACCTGGTTTGTTGGCCTCCTGACTCCAGGCAGAGATTAGAAAACTCTTCTTTGCCAAAGCAAATGACCTCAGGAAAAAAGATCCAAAGGTATGAACATTGGAGGTTCTCCAACTAATGCGCTCAGCCAGACGGCCCTACAGTGACACCCATCATTGAAAAGCCTTATTCTCTTTTGTAGAGCTTCCAATCAGCTTTTTGGTGCCTAACCAAGAATCACAGGATAAAAAGAGATCAAAACAAGAGGGAGAAAAAGAAAAGCAATTTAGAAGAAACAGAGACAATACAAAAGGAAGACAATGTAAAAAAAATCAGATGAAACTATTATCAGAGAGATAAGGGAAGCTATTTCATTGATGAGATAAGGATAGGGTGCTACCAAGAAAAGAACACTCACAGATCAAAATAAGTGCTCTTTGAAATTAAAAATATACTAGCAGATGGAAACCTCAGGGGAATGATTGGGAGATAAAGCTGAATAAAGCTCTCAGAAAGTCAAGTGAAAGGCAAAGCATGGACAATAGTTAGAAAAGATGAAAAGACTAAAAGACTATTCCAGAAGTTTCAACATCAGAATAAGAGAGGACTCAGGAAGAAAGACATATGGAAACAGAGGTGAAGAAATTATTAAAGAAGGAATTCAAGGCTGTTCCAGAACTGAAGGACTCAAGGCCACCTAACTGATATCAGACTTATTAATTGCAACATTGGAAACTGGGAGACAGTGGAGAAATGCTTTCCCAATTCTGAGGGAAAATGCTTCCAGCTTAGACTTCTCTACTTACAATAACCACCAATTAAGTGAGAAGGTAGAATAAAGGCTTTCGGGACATTCAAAATCTCAAAAGGAATGACCTTCCATGCACCCACTTTTAGGAAGCTACAAAGGAGAGTGTTCCGCCAAAATGTGGGCGTAAACGTGTCAAGAAGGAGGAAGTCATGGGATCTGAGACACAGGTGGACACGGGAGAAGAGTGAGAGGAATACCCAGGGTGATAACAGGTCGGAGTGAGCAGCCAGGTCTGATGAGAGACAGTCAGAAGCTCTGGGAATGATTTCTTAAAAAAAAAAAAAAAAAAAAAAAATTTTTTTAACCTGATAAATAGAGAATGTATTGAATGAATTGAGAGGAGGTTTATACAACTGGGGATGTGTTTGGGGTTTATACAACTGGGGAAGATAAGAACCTTGAAAACCAAGCAAATGAAACAACAAAACAATGATTAACTCCAAGGAAAACACAAAGGGTTTCGGTGATGAACACGACGTGACTCAGCCGTATTGCATTCTTGTCATGATGATGTCAACACTACATAGGTATAACCAAAACTGTGACACTGCGAGGTTGTGAGGACAGGAATGCGCAGCAGTGAGAAGAGGTACATCTTCACCTTCTGTAGTGGGAAGCCCGTGGATGACGCCCAAAGCCATGAAATGAAGCCACAGGGACATGTCCTTTAGAGGAGGGAGGCACGTCCTAGGAGAATCAGCAGAAAGAGCTGAGATTGTTACATCTGGGAGGTGGCAAAGAGGGAAGGAAGGGAGCCTGATGCTTGTTCTTCTTCTAACAAGGCTTTGTTTTGACAAGACTGCTTAACTCTTAATGCTTTTGAATAACTATGGTTTAAAAAGCTAAATTAAAAAAGATGTGGATTGCATTCAGCTGGTCTTGTGTTTAACTTGACCTTCCCATTTCTTTTGTCACACAGTGTCTTCCAGTTGTTCCTAAAAAGTCTGTGCAAAATTGGCTGCACTGAGGGGTGGACTCCATGTTGGATGCAAGCGGCCAGGATCCACAGCCTTCAGAGTATTATGCCCATGACGTCCATTACATTTTATTTTTATTTTTAATAACATGTGCATTACAAAATAGTATAATGCACACATCATTAGAGAATAATCTAAAAGCAGAGATGACAAAGAGGAAGAAAATAAAACCATATTAAGCCTCCAAGAAATGCTTTCAATATTTAACTGAAATCTTTTCAGATTTTCTAAAAAAGTCATCATACAGATTTGCATCTAATTTTTTTATATTAAGCAAAAAAAAGTGAATATTTTTCTATCAATATATACATATGTCATAAATAACTCAAACTAACTGAGTATTTAATTTACTCTGGGCATTTTTGCCTATTATAATCATATATATATATCAATCATAATTGCGTTAAACACACATTGAGCCAAATTTTGTATATATTCTTAATTGTTTGCTTGGGACAATGTCCTGGAAAGTGAACTGTTCAGTCACAACATATGCATCCACATTTTTAGAGTAAAAAGCTAGCAGCTGGGCACAAATTCAAAATATAATGTACATTCAAAAAAGTGGCTCCAAAGTATATGTACAATTAATGAAACTGTAAGGTGAATACCATGAAATCCCCACTAGGGTCAAGAAATAGAACACGGCTAATGCTCCAAAACACCCCCCAAAGCCGCTGCATGGCCTGCCCTGGTCACACCTCCGTTCTTTCTCAGGAAGGAAGCACTTCCATGCTTTTATAATTGTTAACTGGCATTTCTTTATAAACATATCATCTGTATATGCAATCTTAAACAAGTTAGATTTTGAATTTATAAGAATGGAAATATCTTGTGTTCTTTTGAGTCCTGCCTCTTTTACTGAGTATTCTGTTTGTGAGTTCCAGCCATATTTTTGCTTGTAACTGTAGGTCATTTATTTTTACTGAACTGTACAGTATTTTGTTATTTGCATATTTTTCTTTTAAAGAGAGGCATTCATAAAGAGCATGCAGAGGTTAATAAAATGGGAAGTAAGATGAATGTACATCACTTTACATGAAGAAATGGTAAAGTTTAAGCTGGAATAAACCGTTTAGGGGAACAGGAGAGCTCTCTTCATATAGGTGAACTGCCGAACAGAAGGAAGTGCATGAATGCAGTCTCTCTGATGGTAGATAACAGAATAAGGCCGTGTAGAAAAGACAGATTCCAGTTAAATATAAGAATAACGTTTCTAACAATTCAAGTAATCTAAATGAGAAATAGGCTGCCGTAGGGACCATGAATCCCCTGTCCTGGAAGTGTCTGGGCAGAGGCCAGAGGGTAGCCGGAGAATGGGAGTTACAGACGGGACTCCTGCCTTGGGTGGAAATTGGACTAGATGATTCCTGAGGCCCCTTTCAGCTTCAACATTCTTCTCCCCCATGACCTCTTCAGGTATCCGAGGTGCCCTTCAAGCCCTGATAACCAAGGCGCGCAGAGAACCTATGAGCCAGAGATTGGTGAGCAGCTGTTTTCAATTTCCACTGTTGACAGACCAAGAGGAAATGGCCCTTGGTTGCAGCAGTGGGAATGTCAGAGGAGAGGAAACACTGGGAGTCTGACGCAGGAGAGCAACTGGGGGAGACTTTTGAGAAAGACCAACACTGGCTTCCTCTAATGCCCCAAGTGCACGATGCCACTCAGCACACAGAGGCTGTGGCCCATCGACTCGCTGAGGTCTTTTCCCGTAAGAATCACTGTGCTGCATGTAAGATCTGAAGCAAAATTTAATCATGATGTTGAAATTATTCTTAAAGATGGTTTTATTGCTAGTTTAAAAAAGCTCCAGAAATTAATATACATATTCATATATTTCATATCATCCAATTAGTATATTTATAAATCATAAAGGGGTGTTGTATAAAGTAATACACTCATTGGTTAAAAACACCTTTTTATCAGAATTATAATTATCTAAGTTTCTGGTGTTAATGTATTCGTTGTGAATAGGTAACATAACTATTAAGGTGAAAAACACAGAATGTGGAGTGAAAAAACGAAAAAACACAAGAATTCTTAACATCTGTTGAGGGAAACATTTGCACCTTTACACTTGGAGGGGCCACAAGGCGTGGTTGGCAGAATTCTGAAGGTGCCCCCAGCATTCCTGTCCTCTGGTAATTCAAGCCAACGCGCATTTAGATACTGCGGTGAAGGGGCTCTTCAGATGGCGTTAAGGTTACTTATCAGCTAACCTTAAAATAGGCAGATTATCCTGGATTATTGGTTTGGGCCCAGGGTAATCCCAGAGGCCTTAAACCACAGAAAGGAAGGCAGAGGGTCAGAGTTCAGAGGCACAGGGTGGGGTCAGAGAGATTCCCACTGGGAGAGGGACCTGTGGCTGGCTTTCGGAAGGAGGGGGGTGAGTGTGGCTAAGGCACGTGGAGCACCCCCGAGAAGCCGGCGGACCTCGGCGCTACAAGGAGCTGCATTCAGCCACTACCCGAGTTAGCCTCCAAGCAGACTGAAACCCCCCTCTGCCACCTTGATTTCTGCTCTGTGAAGCTTGGGGCGGAGAAACCTGCTGAGCCCACCAGGACTTCTGACCCGCAAACTGGGAGACCATACAGTTGTGTTGTTTGAGTGTGTGCTTGTTCCAACAGCAACAGAAAAGTAACACAAAATGCACAAAACCAGAATGATTTGGCTACCGTGTAAACAAAAAGAACCAATATACTTAAAAGAAAATAAAAACAAGGAGAAAGAAAATGGACTAAGGAAGTTACTTTTTTTCTTCTGAGAGCACACACGCATAGCCACCTGGAGCGGCACCTTCTCCGCCAGGACGGCAGTGACCCAGGGCCCTGGGTGGGTCCCAGCACCATACTGCTGCGTAAAAGTCAGGTCGCCTCAAGCTGCTAGGCCAAGCCGCGGGAGTCTGCCAGGACGGCGTTGGTTTGGTACTAAGTCTTAACACTCTGGAAATAAATTTGCATTTTTTATTTTTGGGTTTTTTGGGGGGAGGGGGGAGGGTCAGATAATTAGGGTTACGTATGTATTTTTTTTTAACAGAGGTACTAGAGATTGAACCCAGGACCTCATGCATGCTAGACACACACTCTACCACTGAGCTATACCCTCCCTCCCAGAAATTTGCATTTTATGAGGCTAAATAGATTTAGATTTTACACACACACACACAAACACACACACACACACACATACACACACACATACACCCCTTACAAGAATAAGGCGTTAAGGGTGCAGAGACTTCAGGAAACTCTCTGTGGCTGGTTTTGGGTGGTTGGTCAAATAGGACGTCTAGGCACGGTCACAGACCGTGAGTGCCTGGCGTGCCACGGGTGAGGCGGTTCAGTACCTGCCAGGCGACCTCCCTATGGATTCTGTGCTTCAGTTTCCTCCCTTGAAAAGTGGAGATCAAAGTATTACCTGCCCGAGGGATGTCATGAGAGGGATGTGAGTTAACACACACAAAGCGCCTAGACCAGCGCCTGGCACGTGGTGAGTGCTGGGCCCTAGTTAGTTATTGTTACTGCTCACTTCTAAAACATTGGGAATTCCAAGGTGAAGAGTCTGTCTTTGTTCTGTGTGCACAAGGCTGCTGGGATGTGTGCCACCAAGTACAGGAAAAAGAGAGAACAGTGAGCTTTCAGAGTTGGGAAAATTCAGGGATGCTTTCCTGGAGGAAGTGACATTTTGCTAGACATTCACAGGGTTGGTTCTCAAAGAAATGGAAGGTTGGGTGAGGAGAGCGGCCAGCCAGCGGGATGCATGGACCTCCCGGCTTCCTAGAGTCCGGCAGAGATCCTACAAATTCTGATTTCCCTCAACTTTGAGCAAGCGATTAACAACAAAGCGTGCAATTTCTCACTCACCGACATCAGGGTACCTGTCCTAGTTTTGACTCGTTACGGAATTCTTACTATTCGGTGACAGTATTAGCGCTCTAAGACACTTCCAGTAGTTTTGCCAGCTGACCAATTTGATTAGGCTTGGGAATTGCCGGCACCTGGTCAACAGTCAAATTTACTTTTTGCTTTACTAAATTAACTCAATTCTGAGTCAAATTTAAACAATGCCTGTATTTTAAAAAGCGAACGGAAAAAAGGGGTGTGGCATCTTCTGTACTGTAGGGTCTGTCGCGGGAACGTGTGTAGGATGTTGTCATTAATGCCCTAAATGTGTCGTTTCCTCTCCCACCTCTTCCAGCCCAGGGTAACGGATCTGGGGGCAGGTCACGGTTGTAAACCTTTTGTTCTTCTCCACACTGTGTCATTCATTATTTAATTCCTAACTTATCAGAGTGTTTTTTAAATTGAAGTATAGTTAATTTACAATGTTGTGTTAATTTCAGGTGTACAGCAAAGTGATTCAGTTATACATGTGTATACACAGTTTTTCAGATTCTTTTCCATTATACGTTATGACAAGATATTGAACATAGTTCCCTGTGCTCTGCAGTAGGTCCTTATTGTAGATCTATTTTATATGCAATAGTGTGTATCTGTTAATCCCAAACTCCTAATTTATCCGCCCCCTCTGCTTTCCCCTTTGGTAACTGTGAATTTGTTTTCTATGTCTGTGAGTCATCAGAGTATTTTTGATTGGAGCAATTCCCTCATCTTGGATGTCTTAATGACTAATTTATTTTTCATAATCCATGCCCTCTTTAGAAACATAAAATCACATTTAACTGGCTTTAGCTGAGAGTCTGTTGATACAGACTGCCTCTAAGTGAATCATACTTCAATTCCTTAATCCTCAGTACTCATATGAGATTAATGACAAAGATAAATGGAATTATAAGGGTGAAACTTATGAGACTAATGGTATTAGTATTTTTTAAACACAAATGTGTGTCAGGAATGTATACTAGAACACAAGTGTCCTTGGGCTGGAACTTGTGTTGGAGACGTTTGAATACCCTTGTTTTCCTATAATGCTAAGAGCATCCAAAAAAGAATTATTTTTTATTACCAAGTGGAATGAATGTTGTCAAATTATTATATTGATGACCCTCATTCAAAGTTTCAAAGTGGTTTCTAAATCAAGTGTTAACACCAAGATGCTAATAAGCACTGCATTAGAAAATGCTATGATGCAGCTCAGAGAGCAGTGTTTCCCATCTTCCCTTCATTAAAACATGCTCACCTAGACTGAGCCTGGGGCTGGGCTCAAAGCCACAGATGCTGGAAATGTTGGGGAAAAAAACAGCACTACCGTTAAAATTGTACGCAGGAAGTTTAAATTCATGGCTGCATCTTTAAAAGACATTTCCATCTACCAATGGTTTGGTTGATTTTGGATTTTTCCCTTTGAGATTCTAAGGCTGATAAAAATATTATATACTGCCAAAAGAAATCAGATTTCTAATTCTCATTCTATTTCTGTGTCATGATTAGTTTTTCTTAATTTCTCACTCCAAATCTGGGTTGCTGTGGGCATAATGAACACGTCTTAATACATACGGATTTTCATTCTATACTTTTAAAAATAACATAGCTGTGGTGTTGAGGAAAAAAGCACTGGCCAGTAAACCTGAAAAATTACAAAACTTTTTTCTTTTTTCCTTCCTTCCAACCTTCCTTTTTCTCCACTTTTTAACTGTATTTCATCATTATTAGTATTTTGATATTGATATTAAAGAGAAAGTGATTAAATATTTATCATTGTCCCTGAAATCATTGTTTATACTTAAAACATCGTTACTCCGATGATTTGGTCTCCTTTCTAAAGTGTCCCTTTTTTTCCTCACCACAAATGCAACCAAGAATGAATCACTTTAATTGGAAAAATGTAAACTGGCCCCTAAGTACTAGACCAGGCATTCAAGAAGATTCCATTCATCTCTAATATTTTTTTAAGTGATGTTTGCTGCTCCAAACAGGCTTGTTATCCAGGCATGACTTCAGTCTGGCCACTCATTACCAGTTATTTAACATTAGCCTGAAACAGATGGGACCACACGTCCTACCCCAGAGGCAGGCCCATTCTGGTCTAGTTCACCATCAAAACCCCAGCAGAGCTGTCAAGGGCACTTACTCCCCAGATGCTGGTGCCCTGGAGCTGTCAGACTGGGTGAAATCTGAAGATCACACACTGACTGCCTGGTGTTCAGTAACAACACAGCCACCCACAAGGGGAAAGAATTAGAGCTGTTTGGTTGGTTCCGAAAGTGAAGCAAATGAAACAGTCGTCAGACTTGAAACCTGGTCAGCTTCCATTTCCCTTGGTTTACTTAGTAGTGCAAAGTGTTGGATGCACCCAAGTCTCATTTTTAAGAGTCTAATTTTTTTTTTAAAGATTCTTATTTTACCTTTTTCCTGAGAAAACTTTTTTTTTATTTTTCAATGAGCATACGCTGACTTTCCCCTTATTTCGGTATCAGATCACGGCACTATTCTAAATAATGAAGTTTTATACTCTCTTGTATCTGGGACTAAAGCTTTGAATAAAACCAACTGTAATTTCCAACCCAGTGTGAGCAGCATGAAGAGAATTGTAGTACATTTAATTTGTGGTAAGAAGGAGAAATTGTCTTGGTGATTCAGTAAAATGAACATCAAAAAAGTTAAGTATTTCAGAGAATAAAGACCCCAAACCCCTGGATTTGACAAAACTAGTCGGCAAAAATTCAAATGAGTTATAGAGTTGCTATCAGGAAAATTTTTATGTTGAAAATAAACTAAAAAAAATTCTCAGTGTTCTTGGAAAATGTGGTCATGTGCTCCACTACCCACTGAAATCTGGAAAGCTTTTTAGGCTAATTACATGACATTTGTCCATAGTCAATCAACCAACAGGTATTTTCGGAGACTTGAGACTCTGTTCCGTGTTCAGTGATGGGGAAGTTATTGAGGCTGTATGGAGCACGTGTGTGTCAAACACCTCTCAACAGTCCACTTTGTGTGGAACACCTGCCACCGTCAAGCCTCAGGGATCAGACATGCCTGAAATCAACTCATGGCTGTCCTGTGCAGTAGCTCTGTGCCCGTGGGCACATAACTGTTTTCAAATCTGAAAATACTTAACTTTATAATAGAGGATAATAAATATCTACCACAGGACTGCTGTTGTATTAAATTAAACAATTCAGCTAAAACGCCTGTATTTTACTAACGGTAATAACTGTACACTATGTGAGAACTCACTATATTACATGCCTGCCCTTTTAAAATGCAGGAGATGAATAAAACATACTTTCTATCCTCGGGGAGATTATCTGTTGGAAAAGAAAGGATGATTTACAGGAGGTATGCGTGGAGTGGTTAAAGCACTTTGTGAGACAACGTGTAATTAATCTATTGTTTATATATGACGTGGAACTGGGTGGCGGGGGATAAATGCTCTGAGATTTGGCTGAGGGGAAATTAAGGCAGGCTAGAGCGGTTTGGGAACAATGTTTGGAAGAGGAGGCAGTTAGCACGGAGGCAATGACTGGCAAGATAGGCGTAGGTGGAGGAAAGAACTCCACCTGGTCCCCACTGCTGGCTTCCTGACAGACCTCATGATTCTGTGAACAGCTGGCTTGCTGGGAACGGAGAATTTTTATTGGCAAACTGTGGGAATTAAGGATGGCTGGAGAGGGAGATTGTGGAGGGTGGTCTTGAGAATCAAAGACCTTAGAGTTAGGTGTCTTAAGAAAGTGGGAGGCAATGGTTGCTACTATAAAATGCTATTTAAGGAAGTCTGACTTAGCTGTAGGGTGGTTTAGCAGAAAGGTCAGGGAGACTGAAGTCAGTGGGAAAGTATCGAGTTTTCTGGCTCTGAGATGATGCCAGCCTGGGTGAGGATGGTTGTGACAGACGTGGAGAGAGGGAAGCTTTTTGGAGGAAGATAGTCTAGGACTCAGCGAGTGAATGGTGATGGGAAATCAAGTAACAGTAGTAATTACTACGTATTACCACTTGCTACGTGGGAGGTATTCTGTAAAACAGATATCCGTTACCTAAGTGTCTGATCACAATTCCAGGTACCTTTCTTGAGAATTGTGGGCATTTTAAGTCCATGAATATGCACAGCATGAAGTTTACAATTTGCTCAGTTTGGGTGGTAGTTTTTAGTAGAATACTGAGTTAGAGTCATTATGAAACAAATAGATGTGCTCATTTTATTTGTGAACATGGTAATGGATAATATTAACCTTTAATAACTCACATCGTAGGTTACTAACGCACAGCCTTCAGTGAAAGTGGAAATTAAAAACACCGTGGGAGTGGATGTTGCAGCTTGACAGCCTTGCACTGCCCACCGGTCGCCCCTTCACAGCCGGCCGGTTACCCCCACACATCCTGCTCTGAGGACTCGGTTATGCTATCATGTCTCCTCTCGGCCTGGCTGACCACAAGTAGAGGCTACAAACCAAGCTGTTTACTTCTCGCTGAGTGTTTCTGTTGAGTCCTTTCCCCGATACAGGTTGCATCGTTTCGCGGCAACTGACCGGCGCAGTTTCAGATTGGCCTCCCAACTCCGTGGCTTGGGTAAAGAAGCAGGCAACATTTTCAAGACCTGTTTATTTTTAACAATCAGAACCTAAAGACTTGGGATGCTCAACATGCGTCAGGCCCTGTGCTCGTTGTTCTGTGTCCTTTATCTTACTTAATCCTCACAGTAATTCTGCAAGCCTGACTTTTAAGATCCTGACAGTACAGACGAGTAAACTAAGGCTGAAACTGGTTACAGTAACTTGGTCAGTGGCTCGTCACCAGTAAGAAGTGGAGTCAGGGCATGAACCCTGGTTTATCAGACTCCAAAGCCCAGTCCCTCAGGCCTGTACTTCTGCTTAAAGAAGACGCAAAATCAGAGGTGACTCCAAGTTCAGTACGAGAACAGGGAGGCCGTCGCTGGGGAGAGGTAAGCCCAGAGAGAGGAAGGGCTGGAGGCAAAACGGGAGGAAGGGAGCTGGCAAAGTTAATTCAGAGTACAATGGGTTTGGGGTTGGTGAGGAAACGTCCAAATATGAAGTTACTCTGGAATATGACTTCCATACACCAGTTTTCAAATAATATTCAAGACAATGGTAATATTCGTTGGAGTTACCGTCAAAGGATGTTGCGCGACCTCGAGTTAAGATCCTGGGGGGAAAATATGTAGCAGGAAGCGTCTTCTTTTCTTGTCAAACAGACTTAATTTGCAATTTACCACGAAGACTGCGTCCCACTCCTCTCTCTTTTCCTGGTGGCTCCTTCGACCTTGGCTCCTTTTACCTACATTTGAGGCATTTATGACTATGCTAAATCACACAGGCTTTGAAGCTTTTATTCAAATCCACGAATGATGCAGACCTGATGAGATGAGCTATTCTCACCTGAAAAGCCCCAAGGGGGTCAGAGTTGAGACCCAGCACAGTGCTCGCCAGAAGGAAACAAGCCGACTGGAGAGGTGCTCAGACTAGATCTCATCCAACATTATTCAGGAAAAAAAAAAACAAACCAACCCAGTGGGGACATAATTCATCATTGAGGCTCACACTCGAATGCCTTGCTCTGCCGAATGAATTCAAGGTACACTGCCACTTGGAAAGGACGGAGTTGCTGCCAAGGTCTCCTGCAGGGTCGCGCGAAGCAAGGCCGGTTTCACACAGATGTACGAAGCCTCTGGTCTTACTCACACGCTTAGAATGAGTCCATCAGGATAAGATTTATGAAAATTCCTTATGGGAGGAGAGTTTTATGGGAAGATGGGGCTCATCTTTCAGTTTTAAAGGTAAAGACTCATCATGGAGAAATAAAGGACGTGCAGCCAGCTTGGGAGCTAGTAAAACAAATAAAAATCTCTTTCCCCAGCTGACTGTAAACTGTACAGTGGGGAATCGTATTAGCTGATGTGTGGTTACAGTAGAATTACCATGGGCTTGGGTGTTAGAAACATCTGGCTTTAACCCTGTGCTTGCCACTCCGTAGCTGTGTGACCACGCACAGTTTACCTGAGCTCGCTAATGAAAGCATCCTCTCTGTAAAAGGGGATAAACCCACTTGGGGGGATTATTGTGAGAACATGAAACAAGTTTAGTGGGGCGTCTGGACCATGTCAGGCCCATTTCACCCCAGGATCTAAAGCCCGTGCTTCAGCAGAGTCTGGGAAGCTGTGAACACCTTATTCCTTTCTGATTGCATACATCTTCCTAGTTTCGAAACAGTATGTGGCCACCACTGACCTCTGTGCCGAACTCATGGACTCAGAGATTAGTCAAACTTTTTTGGGTTCCCCAAAGGCTTTGATCATTTTTCTTCTCACATTACCTCCTGTGGTTAAGGGTGTTGTTTGGAAGAGTAGAGTCTAGAAGTCATAGATAGCCTGGGTTCAACTTGGCTGTGCATCCAATGGGACTTTGCAGGGAGGAACCAAAGAGAAGTCATTAGATAGTAGTTGGGGTTACTGAGATGAAGTACAGAGTTGGGGCTCAAACTAAGACTGTCTTGGTGGCTCCCAGAAACACTTGTGCATTTTTGAACATCTGCTGGTGCCTGGATCAGGAGAATACCTCAAACCTACTGAATTGGAACGAAAATTTTGGAATTTTTTTTTTTTTCCCTTAGTACCTTCTCTATATTTGCCTTAAGGGAAGTATGTTTGTTTCACCACTCTTTCCCAATGATTAATTCTAGCTTTGTTGATTCTTTAAATGGTGTTTTGCTTTTCTTTACATTTTGAAATAAATTTAGGCTCATACAAGAGTTGCAGAAATAGAACAACTTGAGTAAGAGAAAATAAAAATACTTTTGGATTATAGACCCGAAGTATTTACTTATATCAGTATGAACTCATAGATACTTGTTTTATTCTTTGTCCCATGATATGAAAGTATTGTTACTTATTTGTTGCTCAAGTC
Source organism: Camelus bactrianus (assembly GCF_048773025.1). Taxonomy (NCBI): domain Eukaryota; kingdom Metazoa; phylum Chordata; class Mammalia; order Artiodactyla; family Camelidae; genus Camelus; species Camelus bactrianus. The sequence continues at coordinate 5,292,947 of NC_133567.1, read as the reverse complement.
GTTCTAATGTTTGCCATCGGGAACTTTCAGGTTGGCTCCTACAACTTCTGCTATGTCCCCATGCATGCTTTCTTTTCCTTCTTTTTTTCCTCCTTCCCTTCATTCCTTCCTTCTTTCTTCCTTCCCTCCTTCCCTTCATTCCTTCCTTCCTCCTTCCTTTCTTCTTTCCTCCTGCCATTTTCTCTTTCTTTCTTTGTTCAGTTCTGTCTTACTTTCTGTAACTACAAGATGCTACAGGCTTATCTTGCATTTTTCTGGCCTCATCCCTGGACTCAACCATTTCTCCAAGAATCCCTGGTTTCTTTTATTGGAGAATGGTATTAGAAGCCAAAATCTGAGCAAGTGTGCTCACTGCTACTGGGGTTTTCTTGCTTCTAGCCCCTCTGTGTGGATAGAGCTGGGACATACATGCATATACACTAACTCACACACGTACACATTTGGTATTCCCACTTAAAAAAAATTAGATCTTTAAGAATATGATGGTTCCTATTTTTGTCTTGATTAGAATTTTCCTAATAAATGTTTCCATAGATGTCCAGGGACTCAGGCTCCTGTCTCATTGCTTGGCTAGCCCTGAGCGGGAACCTCAACATAGTCAAGGATGGTCACGTCATCCCTGCTGCCCTTTTCTCTCCTCTGCAGGAAGAAGGGAAAGGAGAGTGGGAGGCAGATGTGTCCTTTATGAAGGCTTGCCCTGGAAGTTGTATCACTGCAGTTCACTTCTTCTTGGCCACACCTACCTACAAGGGGGGCTAATAATTGTGCCAAGACTTGTGCATATCCAGCTAACCTCTGGATACTGGGGGGAAACCCGACTCTGTTTGAAACTTGTTTCCACTGGATTTGTCTCGATCCTGTCTCCACTTTGGGTGTTAGGATTTTAGATTTCTTAAAATTTACTTTTATTAAAAAAAAAATTTCTTTGGAAAAGGGAGGGTGATTAGGTTTTTATTTACTTATTTATTTTAATGGAGTTGCTGGGGATTGAACCCAGGACCTTGTACATGCTAAGCTTGCACTCCACCACCACGCTATACCCTCCACCACCCTGATTTTGGATTGTAGAGCAGGGGTTAGCAAATTTTTCTATAAAAAGCCAGATACTAAGTATCTTAGCCACATGTGGTGTCTGTCACGTATTCATCTTCTTTTTTTTCAGTCATTTAAAACTGTAAAAACCACTCTTAGCCCAAGACCATATTTATATGTACCTGGGGGCTAGGATGGGGCACTGTCTGTGGGATGTAGTTTGCAAACTCTTGTTTTAGCCCCTTTTTGAAACAACATGTTATTATTTTAAAAGTGTTTTTTAGATTAATTTTTGTCCTTTAACTCAATGGTTTAATCCATTTACCTTTGTGAATTGTGATTTCGCATACATTGACATTTATTTCCCATTATTCCATATTTTTGTTTCTGTTCTTCTCTGCTCTTCCCCTTGCCTCCCCCACCCCCACCCCATCCCCTTATATCTGTTTCTTTCGGTTTGACATTTTTTCAACCTTTAAAAAAATCAATACCTGTTGAGAAATCATATGCTTTATGTCTATTTAGTTGTTATTGTAGCTACTTTTGACATGCATTCAACGTGTTATGGCATCACACATTAGGTGGCCTCTGACTAACTCCACTGCACACTTGAGGGAAAGTAAGAGTGAAAAAGCAAATAGCATCGCAGTACCGTGATAAAAGTGGTTTTGACCTGGTAGGGCTTTAGTCGTGTCTCAGGGGTCCCCAGGAGTTCCTAGAACACACTTCGGGAACCTGAAGCTTCAGGAACTTAACATTTGGTTTTTAAGCTCTGTGGCTATCCTGCTAGGCCTCTCTGGCTGAGACCTGCAGTGGAATCCGAAGCAGAGTCAAAGCATCAGGTGTTTAAAGCAGAGGGCCCCGAAGTGGGAGACAGACAGGACTGACATTGCTGAACTGCTGCTCTCTGCAACGTCACCTTCTTTCCCTGCCAGACTCTAAGAACTGCTCCGCTAGACCCTTTATAAAATTTCAGCTCAGGATCCCAGGTAGTCTGTATTAAAAGCAAAAAAAAAAAAAAAAAAAAAAAAGCAGGTAAAAATTCTGGTTTTTGAAGAGAAGTAACAGTTTCAGACAGAGTCTAGCTGGTAAGAATGAGACTGTCTGTGTTCTAGTTTCAAAATGCTGATTTGTTTACATAAAAATTCAGCTTTGTACTACACATAAGGGATGGATGAATTTCTGACTTTTGTCAGTGGAAGTCAATTTTTCTTTTGTTAGAAAATAATTCTGTAATTCCTAAAGCCAAGTTTAAGTCATGAAAGGTCTACGAAGTCACTTTATCTTTTAAAAATATGAGCAAATGGTATCTGAAAACATGTCTATTGGATATTTATGTACAAAGCAAGCTGGTGCCGAGATGTTTACATACCGTGGCTAAAGCACACGGTTTCCTCACAAGTCTTACTGTTCTAAATTACCGTGTGTGATTATCTCTAAGAAGACGATAAAGCCTTGATTTTTAGGGTTGATTAACTAGGTTATTGCAAATCACGTCAGCTTGCAGTTTGGCATGCCTCCCAGAAAGCAAACTTCCCAGGCTAAACTCAAAGTTCCTTTTTCCATAACAAAGATCTGAATCCATAAATTCCCTTGAGATTTCTCTGCATCCAAAACAGACATTTCCCAGGGTTTCATATGGTTTTCTGGAAAGCTCTTGACCCAACAAGTAGTTCCATATGGAGGCATCTGAGCTAATGAAGGTTCATTTCCTGTGAATTCGTCGTACTTTGGATATTCTATTCAAGCCATTCTTCCAGCAGTTACGGCCCTTTCTGCCCCCCTCCCAGCCTGTGTTTTGCTGAGGGAAGTCACTCACAGTCACCCGGGGATCTGAGAAAATATGTTACTTATTTTTTTAGCAGTCAAGTTAACAGGATATGTTATTTTATCTTTTGGTAGCTTTGTAAGAGAGTCTGCACAGAACGAGTGGCAATTAAGTCTTGGGTATATGCCCATGATAGGAGTATCAGGGATGTTCTGAAAAAGTGTGGTTTCTAGACAATGGAAGACTCAATGCAATGGTGATTTTTTAAATTTGAAGACTTGTATTTAATTTCAGATTTGCCTGGGAAAATCACTTAGACTTTTTGTAGCAGATACCATCAGCATTAATCCCAAATCCCTTGGAGTCCCTTTGGCCGTGTCTTGCGCTCATCCCCGAGCGTCTGTGTGCTTTTGCTTCCGATGGTTGACACCTGTGGCTCTCTTTGTAGCATGCTAATCGGGCTCCTGGACCCAATTTGCCCCTTGCCAGAGACCCCTCAAGTGTCTCAGAGTCTGCATTCCCATCCCCTCGTTGCCCACTGACAAGCTTGTTTGCACCTACAGCTCTCCTTTCCTTCTTCCCCTTGGTCACAGCAAAAGAGGTGGTCCTCATCCTGCCCAAGGCTTAACCCTCCTCCCAGTCTCAGCACGCAGCCTCTCCCCCTCACTGGAAGCATCACTCATCGTCTCACTTTCCTGCATCCTCAACGTCTCCCTGTCCACTGGATCCTCCCACAAGCATCTTAACGTATTGTCTCTTCTATTTTTTTTTTTTAAAGCCCTGTTTGGACTCTGCTTCCTCCCCCAGCTAATGCCCTGCATCTCTCCTGGGCACAGCTAACCTTCTTGAAAGAACTGAAATGTTCTTTTTTCCCTGGATGCTGTGAAATCTGAGCTCTCTGGTTTCTCCTTAGTTTCCTCCAAAGCCCTTCCTCCTCTGCCCATCTTTACATTTGGGGTTTCTTTTGATTTCTTTTTCCTCTTTCATCTGCCTCTTGCCTCTCATTCTGCATAGCTTGCTGTCAATTTTATCCTTTCTCAAGGATGAAATTAAAGCTGTGCACCGATGTTGACACTGCATCTCCTGGACAGATCTCACATCTGAGATACAAGCTGTTAAGTCCAGTGGGTTAATGAGCATCTAACTTTCGACGACAGTGCTCCAGACCCGACCTACTTCACAGCCGCTTCCACCTAACCTCCTGCAGAGAGAAATAACAGCCCCTCTCCCACCCCCCACCCCCAGCACCAGAAAAACCACCCCTCTCTGTCCTGTATTTTCGGAACGGAGCCATTTTCAACCTTCTTTCCTAAGCCAGAATCCTGCATGGTGTCTCTGATTCCTTCTAACTCCTTATACTCATTCTTGGTCATGAAATCTCTCCTTTATCCAGTCATCTTGTCAGCGGACATTCAGGTTGTTTCCATATCTTGACTATTGTAAATAAAGTTGCTGTGAACACTGGGGTGCATGTATCTTTTTGGATTAGAGTTCTCTCTAGACGTACGCCCAGGACTGGGATTGCTGGGTCACATGGTAAGTCTGTTTTTAGTTTTTTGAGGGCTCTCCGTACTGTTTTCCATAATGGCTACACCACACTACATTCCCATCAACAGTGGAGGGGAGGGCTCCCTTTTCTCCACACCTTCTCCAGCGTTTATCATTCGTAAACTTTTAATGATGGCCATTCCGATCGGTGTGAGGTGATATATACCTCAGTGAAGTTTTGATTTGCATTTCTCTGATAATTAGCAATGTTGAGCATTTTTTCATGTGCCTATTGGCCATTTGTATATCTTCACTGGAGAATTGCTTGTTTAGGTCTTCTGCCCATTTTTGGATTGGGTTGTTTGCTTTTTACCATCAGTTTTTCAAGTGTTCACTTTTATATTTCTAAAATACTCATACCTCAACTAATTGATTGACCTGTTAAATATCTTTGAAACCTACCTTAATACACACGTATATCATTGTGTTTCCATTACTTTTCCTCCATGACCACCACGTTCACATTTGGGTAGTTATTTTCATATTTATATATCATTGCAGTTTATAATGTGAAAAAATATTTGCACTTGGCTCCATGGCCATGGGCTGGTCAACCTCACTCTTGTATTTGAGGGATCCGGTGCTCACATGCCAACTGTCCTTTAGTTGTGATTTCCCCTCATCGACTCAGTGGTTCAAATTCAGCTTCTCTCTTTTGTCCAAGATGAGCTCATGAGAACTGTATTCTCCAAGGTCTTGCATGTTTCAACATAATTATTTGCTGCCTTGCTTTTTAAACTTTTTATTTTGGACTCATCTTAGATTTACAGAAGAGTTGCAGAAGTCACATTAGATTTTTCTAATTTAAACATTTTGCATAATTATAGCACAACTATCAAAACCAGAGAGTTAGCTTTGGTACAACGCTGTTAACTGTAGACCTTATTTGAATTTCACCAATTTTTAAACTAATATCCTTTTTTTTCTTTCCATTCCAAGATCCTATCAAGAAATATACAACAAACTAGCAGACGTAATAAAAAAGAAGCAGACTCACAGATGTAGAGGATAAACTAGCGGTTACAGCGGGGAGAGGGAGGGGCAAGGTGGGGGCTGGGGATTAAGAGGTACAGACTATTAGGTATAAAATAAACCACAACGATATACTGTACAACACGGGGAACACAGCCAATATTCTGTAACAAGCATAGATGGAGTATAACCTGTGAAAATTGTGAATCCCTATATTGTACACCTGCTAACTTACAGAATATTGTACAGAAACTCTACTTCAACTAAAAAGGAAAGGTCCCACCCGGGATCTCCCTTCGCATTTACTCTTGTTTCTCCACCGTCTCCTCCCATCTGTGACCTTTCTCGTAATCTTGACACTTTCGAAGAACGGTGATCAATTATTCTGTAGACTTTTTTCATGTTGGGATTGTCTGATGCTTGCTTTGACTAAATCTTTGTTTTCTGGGTCCCGCCTTCTCTCCCCGATGGAAGCAGCACGCCCCTGTCCTCCAGCACTTCTGGCTTCCGTGGAGGAGTCTGAGACCAGCTTGCTAGTTCATCATTATTTCTGAAGAGCTGCGTTGTTCCCAGGCTGGCCAGCAGGAAACATTCTTGGCTCTGGTGAAGCCCAGCAGGATGCAGGGTCTCATGTTCCAAAGGCTTCAGTGTTCCCTTCTGCCCGTGAGACCAGGAGTGGTGGCTGGCACCCCCCACCCCAGCCCTGCCTCCCTTGCTGTGCCAGAGCGTCACATGAGGCTGAGAGGGATTTCTACCTCGGTTCACTTATTTCCTCAACGGTGATGTTTATTATTTTGTTTCTCTTCCTTCTTGTTGCCTACTGGTCTTTTAAGAGGGAAGAAGGCAGTAAAAGAGATAAACAACAAGGGCCTGCTGTACAGCACAGGGAGCTCTGTTCAGTTCCGTGTAATAACCTATGATGGAAAGCAATCTGAAAAGAAAAAATATATAATGTATGTATATGTATAACTGAATCACTTTGCTGTACACCTGAAACTAACATTGTAAATCTACTACACGTCAATAAAAAAGAAAATAATTGAAAAAAGAGCCCAAAGAGGGCAAAAAAGTCTTATCTTTTCATTTCAGTGTGGAAATTGCCGCTGCGTACCTGTGATGTGTAGGTTGGCAACTCCGCCTTACTGTGAAGTGGGAGTATTATGCCAGAGAAGGAAGCACGCTGATGCAAACACAGACTCACAGAACAGAAAACAAACTTAGGTCCCCATTGGGAAAGCGGCAGGAGGGACAAATTGGGAGTTAGGGATTAGCAGATACACACCACTATATATAAGACAGATAAACAACAAGGTCCTACCATACAGCACCAGGAACTATATTCAATACCCTGTAATAACCACCTATAATAACCTATTATGAAAAAGAATGTAAAAATATGTATAAATGAATCACTATGCTGTACACTAGGAACTAACAATACATTGTAAATCAACTATACTTCAATTTAAATTTAAAAAAAAGAATCAAGATTAGCAAATATTAAAAAAATTACTTTCGGGCAGCTGGCTTATTCAGGGTCCCTCAAGGCTCCCTCTTTTGGCCCCCAACAACCACCAGCAGAGCCTATGGGCAGGGTCTGTCTCAGTAAGAACAGATCTAAACCTGTATGCGATACACAACCACATGACCTGCAAAGAAGGCAGGTGAGTCCCAGCGTGGATCTGTCCACCTGTCAGGAATAATCACTGTCGCCACTAGTTTCTTAATTAAACCACTTGGATTTGGAACCTGCTTGGCTTAGCTGCCTTTCCTTACAAAGTGGTAAAGAGATCTGTAAGTTACTTTTGCCTGAAATATTTGTCCTGTATCCCATATGGCGTTCCTGTTCCCTGGTGCCACCGCTCCAGAAAACACATATTCCTGAGGGTCCCATTTGGGTTTCAGGCTGCATTTTTCTAAAGATACAAAGTTCACAAGGGGCTTCAGCATGATTGAAATTGTGCATTAGTGCGTTAATTTCGGTTCCTTATGCATGACACAGCATTTGTGGTCTTGCCTTAAACCCTAACTACCATTTGTGACACAATATGTTCCAGACCTAAATTACTGCTGTAACACATGAGCTTGTCAACTGTCTAACTTCCCAAGTTGGACACCGCCTACATGCGGAGAGAGTGCTAATGCGTCTGTAGCCCACGCCAGCTTCACCTCCACCGGCAAGGCTACAGTGCAGGGACTTTCTTGAATGAAAGCTTCAGACACAGCCACGGGGTGCAGTAAAGATGGGGGACTCTGATAGGCTGACCTGGAGTAGATTTTCTTTCTTCTTCTTCTTCTTCTTTTTTTTTTTTGGTGGGGAGACATAATTAGGTTCACTTATTTACTCTTACAGGAGGAACTGGGGATTGAACCCAGGACCTCATGCATGCTAAGCATGTGCTCTACGACTTGAGCTCTACCCTCCCTCCTGATTTTCAATAGCTCCCTTATTCCCAAGTGATAGTAATAATCACCAAGCAGGTGACTGTCCATGTGGAAAGTTTTAAAGCCATTTCCTGTATTAGTAAAGGACAGAGCATAAACAATGTGACCAAAAGAACTGCATATTTCTATGACATGAGTGGGTGATGAGAGCTGGTAAAATGTGCAGGATGGAGAACCTTGGACCAAGCACTGAACTTCTCTCCCTTCGTTATTTCCATCTGGAGGTTGGAGGTTAACATGAACTGTTATTGTAAGATTAGCTGGAAGGCCTGGAGGATAGGCCTGTGGAGTTGCATCAACTGGGAAATTGCATGTCCTTAGCCATGATGCACCCAGAAAAATCCATGGGAGGGGCCTGAACTGCAATGCTAATTATATTACAATGAGCACTGGGTCATGGCCGGTTAGGTCCTTGCTGCTACTGCACACTTGCAGCTGTTGAGTTCTAACCAGCTTCTTGCTGGCACTCGTTTAGAGGAAGCAAAGCCCCTTCATGCTGGAGGCAGGCATGACGCCACCTTCCAGACCCTCCTCCCCGCCCTCCGCCTGTCTGCCTGGTGCCCTCACTTATCTGTCTACCAACAGAAAGATGCCACTTCCCTCTCACGCTTCCTTACATGCCCTCCGCCCCATACACTCGATGTTTTTCAATCTTATTTACACAGATTTTAACTTCTGACACCACAATAATTTTAGTACAGTTGGATCTGTCCCTTTTCGGCTGCTGGACAGACATTGTCACAGTGGTTTCCTTGAGCTCACAAACATACACATTCTGACCTTGCAAATTCCTGTTTGATGTACTCTCAGAAGATGGAAATGGATTCTTAATGGTCTACTTTCAGCTGAAAAAAGTAGCAAATTGAATAATAATATTTTCATGAATATTTAAAAATTGCTGCTATAAGCACTCTGTATCAATTGCATTTGAGACCTTATTAAATGTAAAGAATTCCTATCTCCAGTGCAAATAAATTTAGAACATATACAATTCTTGGTGAAAATACTTACCTTCTGATTGAGAGACACAGATGATGCATGTGCCAGGTGGGGGAAAGGGCGATATTCCATATTCTGCCCAGAGAAACTCGATGCAGTAAAGTGTCATGCAATTTCCCTGTAAAATCTAACAATGCGCTCTGTGATTCAAGGCTCAAGAATAAGAGTGTAAACTACCCGAATTGCTGCAGTGAACAGAACACAAGGTGCAGACACCCAGACTGAGCAGGCAGCAGCTGGGCGGGGCCGGGGTGGGCGATCTGAGAGCCGGAGGGCTTGGAGAAATGCCTTCGTGGTCCCTCCAGGGAGGAGGACGAGGGTCCCAGGCTGGTCCACCTTTGACTAGGACAGTGTATCTTCTTTCTTAATCTACTTCATGTGTTTAGAATTCTATGTTTTGTGCGCGTGTGAAAGGAGGGTGTTGCTGCAACAAATGTTTAAATGGAAACCACTCAGCCCAGGTTTTCAGCAGTGGGGATTTAGCTCTTTCCTCCAGCGTTAAGGTCCCCCGGGTTGAGGCAGACGTTGTGATTTGGGGTTGTGTTATCCAACAAAAGTTCATGTGCCTGACGCACAGTGAGGCCACACAGAACAAAACACTGGAGACTGGAGCAGAGAAAGGTTGACTGCAGGGCCGAGCAAGGAGAACAGGTGGCTTGTGCGCAAAAACCCCGAACTCCCTGATGGCTTTCGGAGAAAAGTTTTTATAGGCAAAATCTGGGATGAGGGCTGCAGGGTGTGTGACTGCCTTCTGATTGGCGGGTGGGGAGGTCACAAGGCGGTGCTCCAGGAGCCTTGTGCTCAGCCTGAAGATGCCATCCTCCGCCTGGGTGGGGGCCTTAGCTCCTGCCGAAGAACTCAGAACTTAAGCAGCATGGCAAGCGGCACATGGCTAGTGCTCAGAGACAGCACTCTACTGGCACTCCGCAGGGCCCAACGCTGCACTCCCAGGTGTTACTGAGTGACTGAGCGATCACACAGGTGCTCAAGTGTACCTAAGCACTGGGAAGATGCTCTCGGCTGGAGGCATATGCAGGTCTGGACTTTAGTTTTGCCTCATATATTCTGAAAAATGCAAAATCCCCGGGCTTTTTCCATTTGCAACCTTTCATTTTCTTATTCAGGTTAACATGTGTCTTTTATCCCCCTGCCCCCTCCGCTAACTCAGCTTCTGGGCACAGTTGACGAAAAGTCTTGAGACAATCTGATGCTCTGAGTGCCTTGTTTCAGCCTCTTTCTTTTGCTCCACAGCCATCTAAATTTTTGTATTAATTTAAATTTCCATCAAGTTCTTCTGTCAGTGCTATCAGGGGTTTTTGTAATAGACATCACCATGAATGGAAGAAATTGTTTTCAATAACCAGCCTCAGAGAAGTCTTTGCATTTCTTTAACCCTTCCCAGAGGCCTAACAGGGTCTCCCAGAGGCAAACTTTATGGAATATAAGAAAAACAGTCCTAAGGCAGGGAAGCCTCATGTAAACTCAGTAAACACTGAAACAGCACAGAAGTTACTGAACAGAAAGGCACTGTAACATGGGCTTGTTTATTATATCAGACAGCATCGGATTTCCATGGCTTTATAGGAAAGGAAATTAGAGCAATGACTTTCAATTAAATTAGGAACATGAAATCTACCTCAACTGTGCTAACAGCAACCCCTAATGCTCATTCTGGCATAACTTCTAAATTTTAAACATTAATGCCTTTCATTACTCATAATCACCATTAAAACTTGAGCAGTGTCCATAAAACTAGTCTTTATTTTTAAATGCCAAAAGCTAAAGCAAGAGCAGTTGAAGTTTCTAAACGTAATAAAATGCCAGGCAGAAATATGAGGCTCTAAAACTATTTATTTTGAGAGCCCTTCAGCTCTCTAGGGCTGGTGGGAGTCTATCCTGTCTGCTCGTGTAGCTTCATTTATTAGGAAAATCTTATCACATGATTTAGGGCATTTCTGTAAATAGTTTCATTTCTTACTAGTGTTATGATGTTAGAGCACGTCTGTTGATACTATGTGATCCTACAAATGGTTTTAAACCTGCTATTATGTTCTGAAGACTTCTGACATCCTTTTCCCGCAAAAATCTTTTCAACCTTCCCATATAAGTGGCTGTGGAGCTTGGAGGTGGGACATGTTGAGAACGTCGGTCTCGTTGGGTGAGCAGTGAAACTTCTCGAATGTACTTCGGTCTTGCTGGAATGAAAGAACTCGACACGTCTAGCTGCAGACTTCAGTTCAACTGCAAGTGGCTGGGAACTAAGTGAGGCATTCGTGACATGAGTGACCCAGCCCTCAGAGGGCAGGAGACGCTAAAACTTAAGTGTCTTGACAGTAGGGAGGTTCCCCTAAAAGTTAAGATAGATCTACCCTACGCACCTGCAATCCTACTTCTGTGTACATATCAAAGGGAAATAAAGTCAGTATCAAGGAGATAACTGACCTCCCATCTTCATGGCAGCGTTATGCACAGTTACCAGTAGGTGTTGACCTGCACATCTCTCAGCGGATGAATGGATAAGGAAAACGTGACTTTATCATCTATCTAGCTCTCTCTCTCTATCTCTCTATCTATGTCTCTATGTCTCTCTCCCTCTCTCTCTTTCTCTCCCTCTCCCTCTCTATCTCCACCTTCTATCTCTCTGTATTGTCTATGATGGAATCCTATTCAGCTAGGAAAGGAAGGAAATCCTGCCATTCAACAACATGAATGGACCTGGAGGACGCCGTGCTTAAGTGAAGTAAGCCAGGTGTAGAAGACAAATAGCACATGAGCTCATTCACATGCGGAATCTTAACAATTAGAGCTCAGAAATCTGAGAGGAGAATGGAAGTTTCCAGGAGCTGGGGGCCGTGTGAAATGGGGAGAAGCTGGTCCTTGGGTCCAAACTTTCACCCATAAGATGAGTAGGTTCTGGGGTAGCTAATGGACAGCATGGTGGTTACAGCTGATAGCACTGTACTGTGTACTTCAGATTTGTGAAGAGAGTTGATTTTAAGTGTTCTCATCACAGGAAAAATGGTAACTATGTGAGGTAATGGATGTTGATTAGCTTGATTTTGGTAATCATTGCACCACATTTCTCATGTATACATATATCAAACCATCATATTGCACACCTTAAATATATAAAATTTTGTCAATTGTATGTCAATAAAGCCAACTCCCTCTCCATACACAACAAAATGTGAGACCTTGGAAACATCACATGTGCTTCGTGCTCTGTGGCTTAACAGCTAACTCACAGGAAAACCACCTCCCCTACTGCCCTGCCAATTCGCACCGATGTGCTGGGTCAAGGGTCACTCTCGACCCCTCTACAGCGACACTATTCTAATCAGAAGGCACAAAGTTTTATCGAATTTTCAGCTAGAAAGCGGCAGCTACTCTAAGAATTTGCAGTGCAAATGGTCCAAGTGGAAAGAGTGGAGGTCCTTTTCCAGAGTAGCACCGGGTGACGGTCGCTGGGCACTGGGAATTCAGCTGAGAATTAGACTAATTAGCCTCTGCAGAGGGGCCAAGGGAAACATATGCCCTGGCCAAAGCTCTCTGGAAAGAAAAAAAAAATCTTCCCCTTTTCTGGCACCTGAGAACAGGAAATGTTATCCTAAAGGCTCAGTGAAACGGCAAACCTCTTCAAATGCCTTATTGTGGGAACCATCAGAATATTTAGACTATCTCCTAAAGGAATATCCATCAATAGGATAAAAGAAAAAATGATCTCTGTGGAGCAGGTCCACAAAGCAGTAAGAGAATGGGTTCCACTAATTATGACTCTGTTGCAGCAGACAGAAAGCCCAGTACAAACCGGCATTAGCAGAAAGGGACTTAATGGACCCCCTTGTGTGAAATGTGCAGGAGTAATGCTGGCTTTCCACGCTGCTGCATGGAGAGGCCCAAATGCTGTCCTCGCAGAATGATCTCTCACTGTCCATATCTTTAAGAGGAGGACCATCGTCCTCTCTGTGGGTTCTATCCTTGGAAAATCTCTTTCTTTTTGGCAGAAGGATGGCTGCAATTGCTCCAGTCACAACTTTCAGGTTCTGTATCCATGGAAACAGAGCAGCGCCTTTCACCCAGCACATGTTCTTGTAGTTTCATTGGCTGGTCAGGTCAGATGCTCTTCGTGGAATCAGCTGCTGGGGCTGAAGGTGATTTTATTGGGTGGCTTCAGCCCAAGACCCCTGCCTTTCTCTGAGACCTGTCAGGTCACCAAGACTACAGTGACTCTCCGACGTGAACCAGAAGACTTGGCTTGGAATAGCGGAAATGAAAACTGGAGAAGCAAACAGCAAAGACCCACTACTTAGAGTGAGATTAAAAGGAAGCACAGCATGAGAAGATTCATAGTAAAATTAAAATTAAAACAGAATTGAGTGAAATACACAAGGATTACAAAAATTAATAGAATGACAGAATCAAAATTTGCATTGGGACTAGTTTGAGAAAAATAAATGACATGGTACAAATATTAAATTATGGACATGAAGGAAAAATTAAGAAAATCTTCCAGGGATCAGTGGGAAAAGAAAAGAGGAAACTAAAAGTCATAAAAGGCACAGAAAAGAAATCCCACCTAAAAATTACATTTTAGAATAAAGTCCCCATAAATAGACCCATGTGAATACAGTCAACTGATCTTTGACAAAGGAGCCAAGGAAATACAATGAAATAAAGATAGTCTTTCAACAAATGGTTGAACAACTGAAGAGTCACGTGCAAAATCATGAATCTAAGCAGTCCTTACATTTGTCACAAAAATTATCTTAAAATGAATCATAAATCTAAAAGCACAAAACTATAAAACTCCTAGATAGTGACATAGGGGGAAATGCAGATGACCTTGGGCATGGTGATGACTTATTAGACACAACACCAAAGGAATGATCCATGGAAGAAATAATTAATGAGCTACACTTTATTAAAATTAAAAACGTCTGCTTTGTGAAAGATAATGTCAAAAGAATGAGAAGATGACCCTTAGACTGGGAGAAAATACTTGCAAATAAAATATCTGATAAAGGGCTGTTATCCAAAATATACAGAGAACTCTTAGAACTCAACAATAAGAAAACAGACAACTCAACTAAGATATAGACTGAAGACCCTGACAGACACCTCACCAAAAAAGATATACAGATGAAAAATAAGCATTTGAAAAATGCCCCCACATCATATGTCATCAGGGAAATATAAATTGAAACAACAATGAGAGTACAACACAGCTATTAGAGTGGCCAAAATCTAGAACACAGATAACAGCAAATGCTCATGAAGATGTGGAGAGAAAGGGCTCATTTATTGCTGATGAGAATCCAAATTCGTGCAAACACTTTGGGAGAGTCTGGCAGTTCCCTACAAAACTAATCATACTCAAATCACATGATCTAGCAATTGTGTTCCTGGATGGTTACCCAAGGAGTTGAAAATTATGTCCACAAAAATACCTGCACATGGATGTTTATGGCAGCTTTGTTCATAACTGCAAAAACGCGGGAGCAACCAAGATGGTTTTCAATAGGTGAATGGATAAATACACCATGAAACATCCAGACAATGGAATATTATTAAGTCTTAAAAAGAAATGAGCTGTCAAGCTATGACAAGAACATAGAGGAAACTAAAATGCACGTTATTAAGTGAAAGAAGCCCATTTGAAAAGGCTGCGTGCTGTGTAATTCCAATTATATGACATTTTGGAAAAGGCAACATTATGGGGACAGTAAAATGATGGGTGATTTCAGGCCGTGTAGTTGGGGGCATGGATGAATAGGCATTTTAGGGCAGTGAAAATGCTCTATGCGACACTGTAATGATTGACACACATCATTATCCGTGTGTCTAAACCCATAGAATGTGCAACACCAAGAGGGAACCCTAAGCCAAGCTGTGGACTATGGATTATGTTAATGAAGGCTCATCAATTGTAACAAATGTGTCACTTTGGTGGGAGATTTTGATAATAGGGGAGGTTATGCATGTATGAGGGCAGAAAATATATGAGAAATCTCTGTACCTTTCCCTCAGTTTTGCTGTGAACCTAAAACTTTTTAAAAAATAAAGCCTTAAAAAAATTATAGGTATTCCTGAAGAAGAATTCAGAACAATGAGAATAGAAGCTTTAATTGTACATAATTGAAAAAGACCTCCTAGACATTAAAGTAAAAATATGTATTTAGGTCAAAGTACTTTTCTGGTCCAGGAACTATTAATGAAAAATGACCTATACTTACATATTACCCAGCTAAAATTGTCAATTAATAGCATAAAGAAAAAAATTAAATTATTTGGAAAAAGAAAATAGACTATAGGCAGAGAAATAAAATTAATTCTGGCCTAGTTACTAATTTCTAGAAAATAATGGAATCTTTATTAGCTCCAGAATTTTGAAGGAGCAATGTTGTGGCCCAGAAATGTAATAATCAGCTCAATTATTATTTATGTCTGGAAAGGACAAATAAGACTGGGTAAGAAGATTTGATATTTACCCACATATATTAAATAAAACAAAATTACTTGCCCCTCAGAATCCACAGATTTCCTTAATCCCCAGTGTGGTGGCATTTGGAGTGAGGCCTTGGGGAGGGGACTGGGTCTGGATGAGGTCATGCAGATGGAGCCCCCTTAAGGGAGAGTTTCTTTGGAAAATTGGGACATACAAAAGCACCCACATATACGGGGGAATTTAGAAGGCTGTGTGCATGTACACTCAGGGCATGACACATGCTTAAAAAGACCTGAGAGGAGCCTAAGCTTTCACCTTAGGCTCAATGAAATCCTGGCTCAGTGTTGAAGGAGTCCCTTGGCACAGAGACAATCGCTAACTGGGAGAGTTTCTTCTTGTTGGCTTTAGCTTCTGGAGTTCAGAGAAATCTCTGTCAAAACACTGGCTGAACACAAATTAAAGAACAGAGACCTCAGTGACCATACACAATAGGTAATAGTGTCTTTGCAAGAATAATTTGGGAAAGCCACTAAATAAATGAACAGTTACAGTCTTTAACAACCAAAAAATCCCAGAAAACTCGGGCAGGGAGATAATCTGACATTCAAATATCCAATATTCAACAACAACCAAAAAATCACAAGGTATAGAAAGAAACAGGCCTGTATGGTCCACCTAAAAAAATGCAATAAATTGACAGAAACCATCCCTAAGGAAGTTCAGATATCAAACTTCCTAGACAAAGACTTTAAAACATCTGTCTTAATTATGCTCGAAGAGCTAAAGAAAAACATGGACAAAGAACTAAAGGAAGTTAGGGTAAAAACGGATGAACAAAGTGAGAATATCAATATGGAGACAGAAATTATAAAAAAGGAACCAAACAGAAATCCTGGAGCTGATTTGAACCAGCATCAAAATCTTCCTAACAAAGAGAGGTCTAGGACCAGATGCCTTCAATGACTAAACATCAATGAATTAGATAGGATTAAGAAAATACAGAATATTTAAATAAATATTTGAGATTCAAAATGGACTGTGGTGTGATTTGTTATGAAGTGACATGTTTCTCTTCTTTTCAGTTTTAAAGAATAAAGATGATGGGACCGTCCTCCTGGAAACAGAAGAGCGAGCCCTGCAGCTCTCCTTTCTCCCAAGCGCCCTCCCGGTGCTGCGGCTTCATGATGCCACTGTGGAAACTGTGCATAATTTTCCCTTTCGCCACGTATACATTGTAAGTAAAATGCAATTCTTCTTTTAGACTTTCGTACCCATTTCAATGTGATGGCTTATTTTTAAGAAACTTGATTTTGTCTTTCAGAAACTTGGTTACCGCATCGTAACAAATTTATATTCTTTGTTGTTTTTCCAAAACAAAATGAACTAAAATCCTGCACAATTAGTGGATTACAACTTTCTATTTTAAACTGTGGATGGACTGCAGACTTACTCAAAGCCTCTCTCCTGCTAACCACTAAATCCAGCAGTTAGTTACCAGCAGAAAGTTGTTCAAGATTAACAGCATATGTCAACAAACATTCTGGAGAAATTAGTTCCGACTCTTGAAGAGGATTTAGAAGATGCATTTGCTCCATGAGGACATCAAGAATGTCAAATTATCCAAATTCTGGGGGGTGTTGGGGTGGCTATGGGAAAGCCAAAAGCATTACATGGTCCCAGACCCAGGACTCCTAGTATATGAAATATAAAATGTGTTATCCATTAAGAAAATGGAAGAGAACTTCAGCTTGTCTATTTCATCTCCTTAAGATCAAAGAATATACAGTCAATTATAAAAATGTACTTAAATGTTACACTTCTTGTTATGTAAATAGTTCTTTTCCTGACTTAAAGGAAAAAAAAATCCCCAAACGAATATGCAAAGAGTCTTAACTTTATCTTACTTTAGTGTTAATAGACAGATTAGCTCAGAGGTTCTTTCTTCGCAGCCCACATTAAAAATTAGGTAATTAAATAGCTTTTGCTGTGCCCAGAAACTTCCAATAGCAGGCCACGGAGAGACTTGAGAATATAAAAAATTAATTTCTCACGGCACAAAGCACAAATTCAGGGAGAATCTGAGCCTGGGCTCACCTCAGGCTTTGCTCCTGGTTGGGTTTGGGAGGGTACATTTCACTGGTGATGTCAGTTTACACGGAAAGGTGTTCTGTGGCAAAGCTGATTGAATGAGACCTCCCGAGGTCGCTTCACTCTTTCATACCCCATACAATTCTATTGCGTTGTGCCCTGGCCGGCACCAGCAGAACACAAATTAGCTTGGTGAGGGAGCATTGTGCACCTGCCAATAAGCGATTCAGCCGTATGCAAGCTATGTCGCTATCCTGTCACTTGGTACTGAGACGGGAAGGGGAAACGCAAGGGAGCAGAGACACCTTCTCAATACACCTACTCATCTCAGCCTCTTTTGTTTCTACCTCACTTTCCCCCCCCCTCCTTGTTTGTGTGAAGCCTTTGAAAGGACTGTTATCAGCTATCATTAAACCAGCCACCTGTCTCCTTGGCAACTCTTATCAAGCTGTACCAGGCTGCTTGGGCTGTTAGCAAGTACCTTCAACCCTGCATTGAGCAAAGAGCTTCAAACTATTACCATCTGGTATAATGAATTCTTTTAAAATATCAGGAGAAGAACTGTGTCTTAGGCCCTCTACCATCTTCTCTGGATAAGATGTATTGGGATTCATAAAAAGGTAGGAGAGAGAAAATTCACTGCACAGGTGCAGGAAAAATTTATCTTTGATCCTCTTTTTAAACTGATGAATAACTTTATGAAGAATGCCTGTCTCTGACTCCAATCAATAGTATGTTAATGTTCTTTTTGTCGTCTCCAGATTCACATCTCAGCCTACAGCACACCACGTCCAGACATTGTAAGGAAAAGGGAAGCTGCTTTCCTTAGGTTCTTTGATAGATCAGTGTTGAGGACTAAAGGACATATTGTTGGCCATCCCTAAACCATTTCTCTCCTCTCCCCTGAGGCAGAGGTCCACATTTGTCAGCAGTTTTCAGCCCCTGACCCAACACATCCACGGCTTATGGATAAACCCTCACCAATTTGAGCCAATCAGAGTGATTTTATTCCCTTCAGCAGTTGACTGGCTTAGAAGAGTATCTGTGACTCAATGCTGGTTAAAGAGAAAAGAGGGAAAGTCAGCTGGGAGGCTGCAGAGGGTTTCTAATCAAGAAGAAAGATGGAGAAAGAAGCAGCATGAAGCCCCTGTCACTGGGATTGGGGGAGCCACCTTGTGACCACGACAGAGCTGGCCGAAGGCTGGCAGAGAAGAGAGCCGTAAAGAGCTTGCTCCTTGATGACATCACTGAGATGCTGAATTAACTAACTTTGAAGGAGGCCAGCACTGGGACTTTTCTTCAAGGAAGGAGAATTTCCTTATTGTTCATGCCACTGAATTAATTAATTTCTTTTTACATTCAACATCCTAAATATACTCTTCTTATTTTTAGCCCCCACTTGTTCGGGGTAGCCCTCTTAGAAACCTTGCTTGGAATCTGAAGTCACCAAATCCATCTTCGCCCATGTAAGTGCAGCTTGGATTGAACCATTAATCTGAGTTAGTTAAAATACAAAGATTTCCTGGGGAAGCTGACTCAGGCATCTTTTTAGCATTCAGTGGTTGTCACATTAGCTTAAATACAAACTGGTTCCTGAAGACAATTCTATCCAGGAGAGGGGAGATTTTACGCAGAGGGAGGGATAGTGAACAGTAAGGAAACTTGAGCGCCGTCAAGGGTTCGGAGTGGTGACCGAGCAGCAGGAGGCTCACAGAGACGTGGGAAAGAAAAACAAGGGAAGCTGGCTCGGAAACTCGGTATATAGAGAGAATTGTCTCTTAGTAACTGTGCAAAGAACGATAAAGAGTGAAAGACAGCCAGGTTCTCACCTTTCTTTCTGGGACAGTGAAGAACTATTACCCAAAGCTGGTAAGTCAGGAAATAAATTACAAGCTTGTTATTTCCAGACTAAAACTTTTTGTTCTGACACTTGAGGGACTACAGGCTTCATCACTAGGTCACTCCCACCCCCACATATACACCCAGGACAAGATCCCAGGTGAGACCCAGGACTCCAGAAATGCTTCACATTAAAGAGGCGGCTCCAATGAGGACGCAGACCTTCCTAGAACATAGCAAAGAAAACCGACACCAGCCAGCCTGTATTTTAGTCTTAAGGCTCACCACATCATGAGGAAATAGAGAATCATGGATGATGATTCTGGAACATTGTAAAAAAATAATAAAATAAAAGAGCTAATTGGGAAGATGTTGTTTATCAGTAAAAGCTTGCAATTAGTAGATAAATAAGTTCTGGAGATTAACGCAGAACGTAGTAATTACAGACAGTAATACTGCATTATAAACTTCGAGGTTGCTAAGAGACTAGGTCTTAACTGTCTCACCACAAAAAAGCCACCATAATTATGTAACATGATAGAAGTGATGGCTAACGCTATAGTGGTAATCATAACTCAAAATATAAATATATCAAACCAACATGTCCTATACCTTAAATTTATGCAGTGTTATATGTCACTTATGTCTCAATTTAAAGAAAGCTAATAGTAGAGGAACCATGTTTTGAAAAACGAAGAGAACTTTGAAAAATCTCTAATTAGAATACTAAGAAAAACTTTAAAAGATGTGATTTCTCATAAAATGGGGATAGGATGAAGAGATACTTAAATAATTTGAAAGACCTTTTCTAGATTAAAAATATTATTGTCAAAAGAAAAAATATTTAAATAGAAGACTTGAACAACAAAGTGGCAAATATTTTCAGGATGTAGAGAAAAAAGTTTAAGAAGACAAGGCAGATAATTAGAGGGGAGGAAAAAAGATCTACCAGATCAAACCAGGAAGTGTAATATCTGACAGTTGACAGTTTTAGAAAAAGAGAACATAGAAAATGAGGAGAGGCAGTGATCGAGAAAATACTGGAAAACAATTCCCTAGAACTTAAAAAGGACAATGATTTTCAGAGTCAAAGGAACAAAAACTTTACAAAAGCCCAATGCTGAGAAAGCAGGTGCTACGGATTGGATTTGGAAGATGTCGGGCTCTGCAAGACAAGCATCCACGGAAAAAACGGTGCCAAGCGACAGTTAGGATAACGGATACGATAGGAGATCTTGGGGGCATGATATTGGACATGAGTCTTTTGTTCCTAAGGAAGTAAGTTAATGAGAAACAAAAACCTGTATAAGGACATCACAGGAAAGGTACGTGGAATCAATGTGGGGTACCTAGTGACCATCAAATGATAACTGAAAAAGGAAGATACGGCTACTGTTTAAATTTAGAGGAGTAACAAATAATATAACCAAACACAGTAACATTATCAAACATTCTTAAGAAGAAAACTAAAGCAGAGCAAATCCTCATCTTCCATGTGGAAAGGCATGAGATTACTATCTTTTGAGAAGTCAGTCTGTGATACACTTCTGGTTCAGCAAGGTGAACTAACCACATGTAATTATTTTCTTTCTCCCAGAGATGCCATTAAAGCTACAAGAAAAGAATAAAAACAGAACTAGGATGATGAGAGTATGGAAGAGTAGTTTCTTCGGGAAAAAAAACAGGATTAACTGGATTCTACATTTGGACACCAGAGGTACCACCCCAGTTTCCTCTAACAGAACGTGAGTTGGTAAGGGTTCACCTCCCAACCTCTGGCAGGAATTGAGAGGAATTCTTCCCTAGAAAGCTCTAACAGCATTGGAGAAAAGACCCCCACATTCTGGCTTGGCTGGGCCACCCAGTGTAGTGGGCTGGACCCCTGACTGGCGGACCAGCGCGAGCGCTGCGGCTCCCTGATTGGTTGGTTTAAAAAGCCTATTGGCTGAGGTCACCTGCCTTTGAGGCTCTGAACAGACACAAAACAGGTTCTTCTGGCTACTGGCTGCTGTGGTGAAAGAATGACCAGGTTTTTCCCCTAAGTTTATGGGACCTTTTTAATTTTCACATGTTATTAAGTATTGAAATATTTTTCCTATTTTTATGTCTGTTTTAACTTCAACCAAGGTTCTTTCTGTCATAAGAAAGTTTTAAGTTTTATGTTAAGAAATTGAGTAGTTTTCTTTTAATTGTTGACTTTGCTGTCTTGTTAACTTCCTCCACCTTCATCATTGTTGGAAAAATTCCATTTTCTTCTGAAGTGTTTACAGTGCTTTAAAATTTAATTCATTAAAACATTTAAATAATTCATATGGAATTAAATTTTAGTATAGGTATTAAATAGTGGTTTAACTTCTCATTTAAAAGTGAGTTGTTAATTTACCAATTGCTTTTTATTGAATAACTTACATTTTCTCCATTTATGTGAAGGACACAATTATTAGATTATAAAAGATGTATATACATGTGTTCACGTGCATTTGTGTGTATACTGTGAGTGCATGTTTGTATTTGATTTCATTTCTAGAATCTTTATTTTACTATAAAAGAGTCACAGATTTCCAGTTACAGTAGCTTTATGATCCATTTGAATAACTGAAATGGCAACCTCCAGTCTTATTTTTCAAGACTGTCTAGCCTTCTACTGCCCATTTATTTCTCCATGTAAAATTTTGTCTTCTGGCAGCTGCCTTCCTCCCTCCTAAAAGTGGGATCTGTGTTTTTATTGTAAAGACATTACATTTATGTTTCTTTGGGGATGTAGGGTGCTGCCATCTTTACCATATTGTCTTCCCATCTGGAAAGATGTAAGTTTCTTAAATTACTCAAATGTTTTATTTTTCTAACCAAAGTTAAGCTATGGGAGCTATAAACCTTCCTGACAATGTTTTTGAAGCATAAAACCCTCATTTCTGAGAAAAAAATTGCATATGCACAAACATAATATTTTGCATCATATTTCTGGAAAATACATTTTTGAAATTCCATCCATTAAAAAAAATCCATCCATTAAAAACTGTCTTATACGTTTAAGAACAGTTTTATAAGGTTTTATTCTTCTTGTGGGACCTGCTTGTTTCATATAAATTATTTTTCTATGTTAAGCTTTTGGATAATAATATTAGTATTGTTTTCAAACATATCACCGTGAGATGGTGGTTAAAAGCATGACCTCTAGAGCTAGTCCACCTGGGTTCAATTCCTGACTCCTCCACTTACTAGCTGTGTAGGAAAAAATCACTTATTTTCATTGTATCCCCATGTTCTTATCTTTAATATGGTGATGTTAAAGGTAGTACACGTTAGAACAGGACTTACAAATGCTTAAGTGTTGATATAAATGTTAACTACAATTATTAAAGATAGAATATATTTTTAAAATTATTTAACTGTATCTGGCTACTTTCCCAACTCTCTTTAATTTTCAAGTTTTGAAACTTGATCTCTCTTAAATTTTCTAAGTAGTGTATATCATCTGCAAATAATAATTTTGGTTCTTCCTTTTCAATATTTATATCTTTTCTTTATTCTACTTGTTGCTGTTCACTGGCTAAAATTTGCAGGAAAAAGTCAATGATGTTTTATTCTTATAATGAGTATGACCCTACTGTCATGCTATTAAATGTGGTTGTAGCTGATGGTTTTTGATCATGATAGAAGAATATCCTGCCATCCCTGGGAAAAATTAAAGATTTTATTTTTAGCAACAAATTAAAGGTGACTTTTAGCAATGATTTCTTTGGCATCTTTTTGACAATTGTAATGTTTTCCTCCTTAAAATACTAATATGAAGAGTAATATTGGTTGATTTCTAAATGCTGGTCTTATAATAAAAATTAGACCAGCATGTTACATTACACTTCTAATATAGACTTATTTTACTAATCTGGGTATAATTTGAGTCCATAGCTCAAATGTCATTTTCTACAAATCAGGTTTAATTCTGACTCTGAGCCCTCATCCTGCGAGCCTTGTGACCGTTTGAGGGCTCCCTGTCCCTCCTCCAGGTGTGTGTGTCAAGGTTCTGCTGTCCAAGGAAACACCACAGTCACAGATTGCCCACACAGGTTACAGTCAGGCACCCACCAACCCCCGATCTTTTCTATCCAATGGCTCTCTGCTACTTCCACGTCTCCCTTGGGACTTCAGAACATTTGCAAACTGAGAACACCGGGTCAATGGTCCTGTCTCTGTAGACACACCTTGAATTTACTCCTCTCTGGGGCATTGCTAGGCAGGAGGAATTTATGACCCATTAATCCTGCTGCCTGAGTTGTGAGCAACTTGGCTATGACTTCCCCTTTCCGTAAAGCAGCAAGAGCTTTGCTTCAGTTCCCTCCAATCAGTGCCGAAATATGTTTATAATCCATCATTTTAGAAGGGCAAAGAAAGGGTGAAAATGAAAAGCTAGCTATGTTATGTTTCCATCTTTCATCAGTCTAAATGTTTATATCTTAACCCACCAATAGTTTATTTAGAATTTTTGTATCCATATTCATAAGCAAAAGTTGGCCATAATTTTTTCTTGGTCTGTCTTTGTCATATTTGAATACCAACGTCCTACATATATTTGGAAGCTTTAAATCACTTCCTATCCTCTGGAACATGTTAACGAAAATCAGAGTTATCTGTTCCTGGAGGTTTGATAGTACTTACCGTCTGCACATGGAGACTGTTTTAGATAGTTCTTTGACAGGTTTTGACTTCTTTCATGATTATTAATCTCCAGAGTTCAGCTTTGTTAATATTATTTTTCATGCCACATTTTAATAAAATATGTAGTTTTGTTGTTCTATGGAAGCTAGTGGTCACTTTTGACTCCTGGATTGTTTTCTGCTGGTTCATTACGGCTTCTCTAGCAAGCTGTTTCTTATCCCCTCTGATGCGCTGGCTTATGTAACTATCCACCGCTAATTAAATTGTGTTATGATTTCCATATAATCAGCCAAACTTGCCTTATTATTTCTTTTAATTATCTCTGCCACCACTTGAAATGTAATTTGCTGAGTACTTTTCCTTAAAAGAGAAAGTAGTAGGGCATGTTTAGAGCTGAAGAACTCTATTTACAGCCCACATCAGAGGGCTGGAATTGGCAGTCCTACAGGAATTCCCTCTAAGACAATGCCCTGATCTAAATGAAAGTAGTGACATTAGTCAGCTATAGATTGCTGCTAGATTTTTAAATAATGAAATACAGAATAATAAAAACACTCAAAAAAAAAAAAAAAACCAAACTGGATATGAAGCCCGGAAATTGGTTTCATGACTCTGAGTTCTAAAAATCCTATTAACTATTCTGTTCTCTCATTTTATGAAGTACTCAGACAAGAAATTTGAAGCTTAGGATAGACTTCAAACAACCAAAAATGAAGCAGAGTTTTGCATTTACCTAGGAAACAAATCGTAAAGCTAAATCCTCTGTGCATCCTGGGTACTTTTTATTTTCAATAGGTGCCAGATTTCTCCTTATTTCAAGTTTAGAGATATGGTCCTATATTGCTCAAATTCCTGGAGTAGGATGCAATTACATTTATTTGTGGGGAAATTATTAGTTAAATGTAAGAACTTACCTAAAATGTTACCGTAATATACATGACATATAAGCATATGTATCTTCAAATTGGACCATTTATCTACTGCACACAAAAAAAACTGATGAACATTTCTTTAAGATTTCTCTCCCTATCAGGTAATCAACATGTGCATTGGGGAATGTGACTAAGATAAGAGAGAATTGTCCAGAAAACGTGCCCTGTTTCATTTAACCAGTTGGGACTGCATTGCGATGAGTAAAATGCCCTTTTTCAAAGGCTCGCAGCGCACACCACCGCCGAAAGGCTCGGACTGGATTGAAACAAATCTAGGCTCCACAATTCTGAATTCTCAGCTAACATATACAGAACATGCACTTCCGTTAATCTTTGAAAGAAATTCTGGAAGAGACACTGCATGTAAGAATGGAGACGGGAGAGGTTATGTCCATGTAGATGCAGATTCATGATGACAAACAGTTCTATTACGGCATTTCCTCTCATTTCCAAAGTTATACGTGCTCAGCGTATGACTTCTAGTAAACATAGACAATCAGAACCAAAAATAAAACTAAAAAGCAATAAAACTTACCTGGTTTCTTTTTCTGTTGGACAACACACCACAGAGCAAATTTCTCAGTGTGGCCCCTGAAATTACTTGGAGCTACTCTGGGGCAGTCTCTGATGTGAATAAAAGGCATGAATGTATCCGTCTAGTAACAAAACTTATTTGCTGAATGGGTTGCAGTATCCCACAAAAGACAGAAAATAAATTGGAGCTGATTTGGAAGGAAAGGTCTCATCTTCCAAAACTTGCGCTAGTTAACGAGGATGCTAGAGTTTCATAGCGTCTACAGTGTGACTGTTTCCTCCTGATCATGAGGTGCTGGCATTTGAGGACTCAGGAGCTTGGGAATGGAGGGACATTTGTGGTACAGGTGCACCATTTTCTGGACGCTTCTGGGTTCACAGCTGAATGGTAAAGCAAGATTGTTCCAATTTCCAGATTTCTTTTAATATCTTTTATATCAAGTGAGGAAAATATTTATAAGGCAAAAAGGAAGCTTAAAAGAACCAAATATATAAAATCCCCCACATTTGTTCCCAATTAGTTATCACCCAATCCAGTTGAATGCTAAGCCGGATCTGTATTCTGCAGTATTTGCAACTTAATTAAATGCTCCCTTCTGTTAACTGCAGAACTGTTAAGCCATTAGTTATTACCAGCCTTTTTTTTTTTTTTTTTTTGCCGTGCTGGCTGTGTTCTGAACAGGGCTGAATGAACCATCCCGGCTCTGCGTTTGCAGGTGTCCCTCGTGTGCCAGCGAGCTGCTGGGCTGTCCCACCTCCTGTATTCTGTCCCATCTCCAGGGCCATATGTCATCTAAGTCAGGTCATTTTGTTGGACCATAGACATTTATTTAAAATGAACCTTGGACCCAAACATTGTCCCTGTTGTCAGTGTGAGTGCTAGTTCCTTCTAAAATGTAAACAAAGTTAACTCCTTTGATTTTGTCATTTGAAAGAAGCCAGACGCCCCCCTTGGACAGAACGGCACGGGCTCTGGCATTCTCGGAGTCACCAACTCTGGGATCAGATTTCTTTGCAGACATCTTTGGTTAAACTCTTCTGACCTGATTTATGGCTGAGTTCTCATCCCCTCTCTTTCCCCCTCACTTTTGCTCAGACAACAGGGATCTCCTTCAAGTCAGGGGGTCTATGCCTATTCCTGGGCTTTTTATTCCCTAAAAGAATTCCACGTTCAGAGCAAGCTGGCGCTAAGAAGACAGGAACAAAGCCAAAAACTAACTAAATAAATCTGGTTGATGTTAACCCAAAACACTCATTGTTTTTCCAATCCCTTTTTCGGAAACCTCTGTTTATCTCTATCTTTGTTATTATTTTTTGATCTATAGGACTTCTGTTTTTAGGTTAGAAGGATGAAAATATTTGAAAAGGTGCTGAGAAATCCTGTCTATTTTCCAGTGCCTGTAGATGGACATAGAGACAGATACAAGAGGCTATTTCTTAGTATCATTTTACCTCAAGAAATTTCACATAATTCTCAAATGTTTTGGCTAGGAAGTGATGCTATAGAATAACATCTGGTTTCCTTTGTGTTATTATGATAACAATAAAAATTATAGCATGCCCTTTGCTTTTGTTTATTCAATTATTTAACAGTTGATGGAATTTTGGGTTTTGGCAAGAGATTTATTGAGTGTGAAATAGCTCTACTGAGGGGAGGGTATATAGCTCAGGTGGTAGAGCACGTGCTTAGCACACACGGGGTCCTGAGTCCTCCTCTTCAAAAAAGAATTAAATAGCTCTATTGAAAATTTAGTTCTGATTTCAAAATATGTAAACAATTTGTTCAGGTTTTTTAAAGGATAAAAAGCACAAGAAGGGAATAAATCTGTTACATAGCCCCAAACTTCGCTGTTTACAAACTCTAACGTATATTCAGGCAAAGTTAGCTCCAAACACACCAAACAATGTGCAAATGACAAAGATGCATCTTTGCTACAAAATACATCATACTTTTTCAATCTCTGTGCTTTGTTATAAAATTCTGCCAAATATAGTCTCTCTGGCAGTGTGAATGCTTCACATCTGGGGCTGGACTTTGACTAGTGGCTGTGGTTTGCTATTACCAACACGTCCGTGAGATCGTATTTGCAGAGAAGAGGTACCGTGTCTTGGTAACGAGAGGGCTGTGTTTTAGGAATATGCTAATTTATGGCAAATATTCTTCCAAGAAAACTTTTGAGAGAAATAACTCTTGAGATGGGAAGATACTGATTTTTTTTCTCTCTCAGCAAGTGATTTCATTGCTACCGTATAATCGTACGAGAGCAAATCATGGCCATAGGAAACATAACAATAACTTGACAAGTAATCTCTATTTCAACCAACAAATGTTCCGCTTACAGGAGACAGATCTGTAGTGTAGGCTCCTCTTTGTGTCTCTGGATCTGTTGACATCATGCCCTGCATGTTTTATGGGAGGGAATGAAAAGAACTCAGTTGTCTTCCTGTGATGAGAGGCAGATTCTTGCCTTTCTTGTGTGACTATGGTTAGGCTCCCGACTCCCTTCCCCTTCTGGAAGGTACAATCCTGGCAAAGGTTACTGACAGCACTGCTCCAGTGTTTGGTAAATGCAGCCTGCATGTTCCTTCGGTTATGGTGAGAAAGCTGCAGAAAGCCATACTCGTCTCAGGGACGGCCTTCTCGACAGGACTGCAAAGCACAGAGCAGCAAAGAGTAGCCATTTCTGCTTTGCACCTTGTGCCCAGGGAGAAGCAGCAACTTTAAACATAAACGGGTCAGCTTAACGAAGCCATGGGGGGAGGCAGGCAGACGCTCCGTCCGCGGCCTCTTTGTAGCAAGGCCCGTTTTTTCTAGGGGTCCCTGTGAACTAGTGGTCAGAGGCATTGCTCAGGACCGTTGACTAGCCAGACACATTTAAAGACCGGCTGGCATCATTAGTAAGTGAAAAAGACTGCTTTCGGGTAAAATTCAGTTTTGACTATAAATTGACACTGAACATGCAGGGCAATGATACGTGACATTTCTTAAATACTTGAACATATTTCTATGGAGAAAATTACTTTGTCTTAGAACACAGATGCCCTCCCTGTCTTACCCCTTCTTGGCCAGGCAGATCCAAGACCAGGGTGGATTTAACTAAAACTCTTACAAGCGAAATGTGGTAAGATCACTACACTTAGAAAATCCACTCTGTGCAAATTCGACTGTCAATTTCAAGTGACACTTTTCACACATCTATTGTCAGTGGCCACACTGAAGTAGACTGGAGGACACGTGATTATTTTAGTACACGAAGGGCTCTGTGACTGATTTGTTACTTTGCCGGGACTTCCTACGGTCTCTACCAGCTTTTTAGCAAAAGGATTTTTTCGGAAGCTTCTTGTTAACTTACAACAGTTGATAGATCTTTGATATGGGGCTACTTTCTCATTGAAATGTCTGAGGAAATCTTTATTAGAGTCACTTATTAATATATGGTGCACCCCAGTTCATTTTCAAATCATGTCTGTTTCATCAACAAACCATCTTGGCCAACATTTCTGTGGGATCTAACAACCTTTAGGAGTGTTTTCGCTTCATTTACTGCAGTTTGTCAATATACTTAGAGCCAATTGGAGAGTCTTCTGATCTTTGGCAGTTTGAAGTGGAATTCTTTCCAGTTTATCATTTTTAATCATGTAATTGAGAGACTAACTAGCTAGACAGATATGAGATGTCAAGGGCTGAGCGTGGTAGTGGAAGTCCTGGGTGAAAATACCTTAAAATAAATGCATAGGAGCTACAAAATAAAGTGGCAATGACATGATTGCTTTGCTTAAGATTATCAAAAGATAAAAATTAAAAAATGAAAACTTTCTAAAATAGTTGTTATATGCTATAGCATAAAGGCAAGTTTTTTTCTGGAAGTATTTTTTATTTTATTTTTTATAATTTCCATTTCTTTATCTATAGCAGAATGCTACTTTTCTGAGTTAAGATGTAATTTAAAGCATTGAAGGATTACTGCAGATAAGGTTTAACAGTGTTAAACTGATTAGGCATTAAAGTAGCTGGAAAAGTGGTAAATTATATAGATGTTTTCTCTCATGTCAGATCATGACAAAAATATTTGCTTAAATTTACAGAATTTCTTTTTATTAGAAGGATACTGTCTTTGTTGACTCTAGTGTTTGCTCTAGACTATAAGCTTCAAAAATGCATTCATTTAGTATTTTTGTTGGTATTATAAAGAAGGTGATTTATTTCCAATGAACTCCCTGCGTTTAAGGACAGATTCTGGCGTTGGCTGGCTGTATGACCTTGGACAAGGTCCTCAAACTCTTACTCTGTGTGCCTCAGTTTACTCATCTGTAAAATGAACATAACAGTCTCTACCTGTTGGAGTTCTTTGGGGGAGTCTATGGGTTAGTATTTTAAAAGTACACAGAGTAAGTCTCTGTGCTTGTTAAATAATGAGTACAACAGAAGACATGTTTTTCTGACCAAATCACCTTTTTCCCTTTGTCATTCCTTCCTGGTTGTCCTTTCCTCCCTCCCTGCCGTCTTTCTTTTTTCCTTCCTTCTTTCAACACATTAGAAGATCAAAACAGAATTTGAATCGAGATGAGTTTTTATACTGGTTTGTGTGCTAATAGAGATTTTTAAATGGTTTTCCTCCCCGTATATATTTTATCTCTTCTCTCTATTTTTGTGGTATTAGAAGGAACCACTGTTATCCATGGAAAATAAATATACGAAAATATGGACTGAAAAGCTCAAGGTGTGTTTCATGATGAAATTGTCCACAAGCAGGTAAGGTTAGGAGAAAGGGAAGAGTTTGCCATTTACTGGCATTAGAAGTCACAGTCTATTTCTGAGAACTTGTTTGAAGGTAATGGTGCCCAGAACTTCCTCATAAAGATAATGGGCTGGCATGACGAAGGAACTTTCCTTTAGCGACCGGATCACAATAACCAAAGGGCTGACGCCTCACTGAAAGCACTACGGGTGCCACCTCATTTTCATGTTGAGTGTGTGCAGCTTGGGGTCACATTAACATCAGCGTGAATTAGACACCCAGGCTTGGGTATCAGGTGAAGGAGAAGGGAAAAGAAAAGGGCAAAAGGAAAACATATGAGTCTAAACATCAGCAGTTTATGCACAGAATGTGCATTTTTAAGACATGCGCTTGGTACTGTTATTTCCAATATAAATCACTAAAGAAAACACTCGGACACACGGAAGGGGGACAGGTGAGTTTCAAAAGAATCGAGAGATCACGGAAGCCACATCATTTCCGAGAAACATCCCAGCAAGGATGCCAAAGGGTGTGGCTTTGGAAACACCTAATATTTATATTTATTCTGATGTAGTTCGTCTCAGTTTAGCATCCTTCTTTCTCATGACGAAGTTTTACAGGGAAAATACAGGCTATCCTATCATTTTGAAAGAAGTGAAACTTAGATATACTTGCAAATAAATGATTTTAAACAGTGTTCCTGACATGAAGTGGTGAGACAAATGCTTACAATTTTTTATGAGACATTTTTGGCTGAATAATCCTAATGAAGAAGCAAATCTTTGTTGCTGTTGCTGTTTTTACCGAGGTGCAGTCGGTTTACAGTGTTGCGTTAACTTCTGGCAGACAGCAGCGTGATTCAGTTAGACTGCTTTCCGGGCAGCTCACATTTGGAGAAGCGCTTGATGAGTCACTTTATAAATGAGGATGAGCGCTGCAGGGTTCTGAACTGTGCCTCAGGGTCTGGCTAATTCGTGTTCACAGTGAAGAGAGAGCAGACCGAATTCCGTTGCCTCAGGGACTGTACATCCCATTCACTGGGCAGAGCTAAACCACCCCGACAGAGGCTCAGCTTTCATCTCTGGTTCAGCTAAAGAGCAATTTTACTTTCCCTTGAGAATATTCTACAAAATTGGAATTTCAGAAACTCTACGTTTAACTCGTCCTCAGTCTTCCCGTATTTGTTCTCTTAATGTTATCATTTAGATAGGGAGGTGTTTCCAATTATTATTACGCAGGATGATACACTAAACAGCTCTCACTAATATACAATCTGATTTTTTTTTTTTAATTATTGAAGTGTAGTTGATTTACAGTGTTAGTTTCAGGTTTACAGCAAAGTGATTCAGCTATGTGTATATATATGTATTTTTTTTCTTTTCTCAGATTCTTTTCTATTATGTTATTACAAAAAATTGAAGAGTTCCCTGTGCTATATAGTAGGTCCTTGTTAATCTATTTTATAATAGCTCATCTGATTTTTATTACTATCATTAAATATTCTGTCATTATATATGTTACTGAAAAAATATTATGTATATATTATGGATTCAAAGGATAAAAATATAATATTTTAGTATTTTAAAAGAGGAAGAGTATCAATTAGGCTAAGTTCTAGATTTCAAAATTGTTTTTATTCAAAAAATAATTTTAGTTAATTTCCATTTTTCAAAGAAAGTTAAATACTTCTAGATAGTTTTTTCATTCTTTTTTTACACTATTTAATATTTGGGGGGGGTAATTAGGTTTATTTATTATTTTAATGTAGGTACTGGGGATGGAACCCAGGACCTCGTGCATGCTAGGCATACGCTCTACCGCTGAGCTCTCTCTCTCTCCCCACTCAACGTGTCTCTAAATTCTTCCTTTGACCCGCGCTTACGTTGGCGCACGGCCGACAGGTTCCCCGCACGTGGAGAACCGGCGCCCGCGGGCGGGACGTGCTTCTCGCTGCTGCTCACTGCTTCCCTTCGCCTGGTGACCCCTCCGCCACTTCTCTGCTCATCCTTCCAGCGAAGGGAGGACTGTCCCCCCAGGCTGATGACCTTTTTTTTTTTTTTTTTTTGGTGCAGAGGGAGGGGAGGGAGGAGAGAGAACTACTAAGAAGAAGTAAGTCTACAACGCAAAGGGTTTAGAGAAGTAAAAGTAAAGCCTCCTGAGGAAACTGCTGAACGTGCTGCGGGAGGGCCGGAAGGATGCGCCCCCGGGAGCCTCGGAGCGGAAGAGCTGCTGAGCTGGGGGCTTTTCCGCGGGAGGCGGCGGCGCGGCTCGCCGCGCAGGTGGACGGTGGGGACAGCTCCGCGGTCCGCTCAGCGGGCTCCGAGAGGCCACAAGCGTCCCCGGCTGCCTGGCCTGTCACCCTGCTTGTTTTCCCCACTAAATACCTGAATTGAGCAGTGAAGACTTAAGACGAAGGCCATGGAAACAGTTCTTTTACTGTAAAGAATAAACCAAAAAGGAAGAAAAAAAAAATTCCCTCCAAACACATACTCAGGCCAGTGTTCCCATTAACAAAGAAGACTGTGGGACAGAAATTATGCATTTGGTTCTATAACGTTCTTTGGCTTTTCCCAGTTGTGTTGCTGTGGAGTTAATCCCAAGATAAGGAGAAAAGATGCTGACCTATTTGTGGAAGGATTAACGCCTCAGACAACTATTATAGGTGGACAAATGTCTGACCATTTCTATGCATGAAGGCTGGTCCCAGCACTGCTGTGCCAGGAGGCGCCTGCTGCGTCCCAGCCCAAGGACTGGTGGTGGCAGTCTTTCAGTGACTGATGGCACCATGACAAGAACCCACTTACCAGGCTGGGAGTCCTAGGAGTTGGTGACAAAAGTCTCCCGGGAATCTGTCCGATGGTCAGTTCCATCTTTAGAGCTTGATGGCGCCTCGCTGTCCACCAGAGTCTTTGACGTGCTTCTCGCACCAGGAGTTCTGGTGGACTTGTAATTTTCCTCCCTGTGTTCTTACCCAGCCTGCACTTCTTGGGAAGAAAACTGACTCCAACACTGCTGCCTGCCTTTCCTCTCTGAGATCTGGAAGACCACGACCTAGAGTTTGCCTCCTATGTGATGCATCTTCCCGGATCTGTGAGGCTACTGCCCAAGCACGAGGAACTCACCGACTCCAGGATGTTCGCGTGCAGCCTGTGTGTGTCTGCGGTGGCCCGGCTGCCCGCCTTTGAGTCCCATGTTCCCACTTGCTTGGTATGTGACACTTGGCAAGATACTTCACTTTTCCTGTCTAAGAAGTGAGGATAATGGTGGTAGCTAACTCACAGGGCTGACAGAAAAGTAAATGAAATAGCTTATGTAAAGCGTGTGGCATCATGTCTGGTTATTAATGAAGACTAGAACTGATGACAGATAGAATGATAATCCGATAGATAAATCAATATCTAGTAATGCAATGTAATAGAACTGTGATCTCAGTCAGGTCTCGCCACCACATACCGTGAGCAGTGAGACCAGGAATACCCCAGCACACTGAAGCTTTGCATCTTTTCCAAGGATGAGTGTGCATCGGCCGCCGTCTAGAGCACACAGCCCTTCTCGCTCGCCCACCTAATTACTAGAGCTCCTAAGTCGGCTTCTCCCTGACGGACACTACTTCTAACTCCCTGCGTTGTCCCCAAGAGGGGAGATCTTGGCTGGGATCTATGTGGGACAAGGGGGGCATATCTGAGGGGCAGGGCTGCAGGAGACACCACCACGTCCTTGCTTCTCCAGAACCTGAATTATGCACGTGAACTCCTCCACCGGCAGAGCCGTGGCCCTTGAGCCCCTGCAGGGAATTGCTCAGCATGTGACACAGTGACTCAGCGGATCTGAGGACAACACGGAGCTTTGCAGTTTATCCATCGTGTGGTTCTTACCTTCATTACAGAATTTAGAAATAGGAAAGAAGTTTTTGTTAAGTTGTATAACTCTAAATATGTTCTCTAATCAAGAGAACTTTCCACAAATATTTTTGTCCTGTTTACGCATGTTCTTAAGCACAGCAGGTCAGTCTGATGCCTAAAGTGCAGACACCGTAGTGAGAGAGAGTCATGGATACTTGGCTGCCAGCCCAACCTGTGAGCGCATGTGTGTGTGTGTTTCCAGGAGGTACGGTGTGGTGAGCGAGCGTGTGATGTTTGTGAGCGAGCGTGTGATGTTTAGAAATGTGATCTCAGTCCTCAGGATGCCTCCAGGTATAACCCAGCACGATGCTAGGCACATAGAAAGCCCGAGCTGTCTGCCACATATTGCCTGATGGTCCTCACTTTCTTAAGGAAACTCACATGTATATGCAAAACTAAGTCAGCATGTGAATTTTCCCTGGGACTTAGCCTCTTGAAATAGTACCGGTTGACGTATTCTTGCCTGCCTCCCTCTAGGGTATGGAGGCCAGGGCTGGAGTGGGTGAGCACCCCGACCACACCAGCCCTTGGACAGCGGACCTGGCTGGCCTGGGCACCAGTGGGCATGATGGTCCCTCTCTCTCCTCTTCTTTCCTCCACAAACTCCTTCCCGATGGCACTTCTCACGTCTTTTGCTATGATTCTGCTGTTTGTCGTGGTTGGCTGTA
The DNA here is from genome assembly GCF_048773025.1 of Camelus bactrianus. Lineage (NCBI taxonomy): Eukaryota > Metazoa > Chordata > Mammalia > Artiodactyla > Camelidae > Camelus > Camelus bactrianus. The sequence continues at coordinate 5,258,380 of NC_133567.1, read as the reverse complement.
TCTATCAAAATGACATGAACAGCTAGACACTCCAGGAGTGTGTAAGCAGGTCTAAGGTGATGTTGCTTGAGTCCCTGATGTCTTCACTTCGTCTGCAAAAGAAGACATTTCAAAGCTGTTCTCTACAGAAACGCAAAGAAAATGCAAACACTCTAGGTTGACCTTCTACCTATTAAAATGCTTATGTGTTTATCCAACTGGTTGTTCAGCACCAGGTAATACAGTGTCTAGGGAGGATCACGATGCTTGCTTATTGCAATTCCTCAAACTCGGTTTTTGTCCAGAACTTTGCACCAGTATAGCTTCAAAATACTTTACTTAGACAACGCTGCTTCCTGGGGTTTTGCTGTTTAGCGGCACTCTTAAAAAAACATAGGGAGTTTATGCAAAGTACTTGGTTACCTAAGCGGCTGTTTTATGATATCCTAAGGTGTTTCTATCAAAAGGATAGAAACATTGCATTTATGTAAAATGATGACAGAATAAGGGGGCCAAGGTTGAGGTTGTCCTGGAATCGTGTGCTCCCACGTGTTCACTGCTCCATGGAAAACCACGCAGCTCACGCCAAGTTTTGCATTGAAAGTCCTCTGTGACCAGGCCTCATCCACCCCATCAGGCCACTATAGTGACTTTTAACGTATCCTAGAAACACCCAGATGTTCAGTGTTCCTTTGTTCCATGTTCCTGTGCCTTTGCTTCTGCCAACTCCCAGCATGTCCCAGATGACAATAGTTAGCTTGTGCTTTATGCTCTCCGTGCAGGTTTCTCGTCTCCTGTACTAGATGCACAGACATCTAATATGCTAATGAGATAAAAATAATCATTTATCATTTCCAGGCAGTCCTATCGGGAGAGTGGATCCTGGTAACCAGAGAGGCTTTTATTTTCTGAATACAAACCTATCCATCATTTTCCATCTCATGCCTTTTAGAATGATTTCCTTTTTCTGTAGACACACAGATAAAGAGGTCACAGTTCAAATAGGAAAAAGGATATAAAGGAACACAGTGAATGACTCCTTCCCACCTGTTTCTCATCCTTCCATCCTGCTTTTCGCCTTCATTTTATTGATTTTTTCTTCATCGCTACTGAGATATTTAACACAAGAGTCAGCACCAGTATTCCTTTTCCCTCCTCAATTTTTACACAAATGACAGCACACTGTATATGTTATTCTGCAATTGTTTTTTTTAACTTAACAATAGCACTATTGCCCTGAGGATCCTTCCCTAAGGGTATGTAATGGATTCTCATGTTCTTTTTTTTTTTAAATTTGTACAGTATTGTATCTTCTGCCTGCACTGTCACGTATTTAATCATGTACCTATAGAAGGACATTTGAGTTATTTCCAATGGTTTTTTTTTCACGTTTTTATTGAAGTATAGTCAGTTTATAATGTTATGTCAATTTCTGGTGTTCATACATGTACATATATTCCTTTTCATATTCTTGGGAGTTTGGGATTTTCAGACACTAACTACTATACGTAAAATAGATAAACAAGTTTCTACTGTACAGCACAGGAAACTGTATTCGATATCTTGTAGTGACCTGTAATGAAAAAGACTATGAAAAGCAATGAGAGGATTGTGTAGTGAACATCCCTATATACACCACCTAGATTCTACAACGTGTATTTAGTCTTTATCTATCCTTATCTGTGCGTTATCCACACATTTACTTGTTCACCTAGTTGTTTTCCGTGCTTCAATTTATCTTTAGATGAAATTCAAAGGTGCAAACGTCAGCACAATTCCTGCCACCTACTTCAGAATGCAGGTTATTCACCTGGGCTCAATTTTTTTTTTCTTTTACTTCTTTCTGAGGTAACACTTGCATTAAATTTCACATATATTAAGGGTACCATCTGGATAGATTTGACTTTGCAAACCAAACTTTTACCAAGATACAGGGCGTTGTCATCACTCCAGAAAGTTTCTTCAAGCCCTTTCTCAGTAGATCATCCCCTCTGGTTCCCCTGGAGCTGTCATTGATTTGGTTTTCTTTTTACCATCGAGTAAATTTTCCCGTTCTGGTATTTTAGGGATATGCAATTGTGTAGAATGTTCTTTAAAAATGCTTTAATGCTTCACAGAAAACCACGAGAGGAACATCCTGAGCCTGTAGGTCAGGCTCACAGGTGGTGAGGAAAAGACACAACTGTCCATTTTGTCTCCCTGAGGGCAGTAATAACTTTCTGTACGTTATGTAACCCACTACGGTTATATAAAAAACCCACTACAATGTGGGAGCCAAATAACAGGTTCTACAGAGTAACAGCAAATGACAACTGTGGGTGTGTGTGTTCAGTGCCAGAGCCTGTGAGAACATGGGAAATACAGCTCTTAGAAGTGATGGATCAATTTCCTCATCACCTGGAAATTAATCCTCTTGAAGTTTAAAATGAAAACAGGAACACGGTGCTGAGGGAAGGATCAGACAGAAGAATTTCAATTTAAGACAATCCTGTAAACATTTAAAACAAAAGCTGTTAAGCCCACCTGGCTTTGCCGTGGTGGTTGCCTCATTCCCTGAAAGTCGCCCCCTCTCTGGCCCTGCACCTGCTCCCAGGACCTGCCACGTGCTCCCGTGCGATGACCTCTAGCTCTCTTCTAGTCCAGATGCGGCCAGGCTGGATGTCTCATCGCTCTGCTCTCTCCCTCCAGCTGTGCCCAAGACCCCTACCCAGGGGAGGCCATTCTGCTCTTTTCCTTTCTTTCCTGGTCTTTATTTCTCTCTGCCAAGGTGGATTCTTCCAAGTCTACTTTTCAAAGTCAACAAACCAGACTAGCAGTTCCCTTGGAAGGTGAGGGACGAGGCAAACAGCCTGAGGGTAAGGCGGTGTGGACGGACGGTGAGGTGGAGAGGACTTGCTCAGACGCGTTTTGTCTCCAACACACCGTGTCATTCATGAATACGAAATCCTTTCTGTTATTGTGTAAACGTATTCCAGATTCCTGCTTGAAACCTCTTTTGAGAAAGAATAAAGGATTAGAACAGCACTACTCGAAGTCTCATATACACACTGATGCCCTGGGGATCTTGTTGAAAAAATACAGGCATCAATTCTTCAGCTCAGGCAAGGAGCCTGAGACCTGCTTTCCCCACAGGCTCCCTGGTGTTGCTTGTGCCCCTGGGCTCAAGTCCGCACTTGGAGGAGCAAACCTACAGAAGATAGGGATCCACAGTATTTCATCACTTCTAACATAAGAAATATCTTAAATTGAGTTCCAAAACTTATGTGTATGAACTGATACAATGATATAGCAGTTTCTTAAGACTTTGGAAAATCATAACTTGAGTTTGTTCCCATGAGGGTCTACCTCACCACGTGCTGTCCCGGCCCCATCCCTGCGGTGGGCGACAGGAGTCCAGGGGAATAGAGAGGGAGAGTCGCTGTCTGCCTTCTTCCCTGCCTTCCTGCAGCCCAGATGCTTCCACACCGCCAGCTCTCTCTCAGAATGACCCTGGTGGGAGTGCTCAGGTGAGAGTTCTTGATGAGAATAGATGGGCAAGATTTTGAACTATAATTTTAGGAAAGAACATGCCCACCTCTGTGGTTCTCTTATCAACGGATCCTTTGTAAGTAGCAAAACCAAGCCAGACAAAAGGCAGAAGGATTGATGTCATCTTACAGCCCCAGGAAGGCTTTTGAACAAGTACCCAGGTAGTGAGCATCAAGTATGGCTGTCACAGGGTGAGGGTATCAGTGGGAGCCAAGTAGGACCCCAGGAGAAGCCAAGCTTAGAGCCAGGCTCAACATGATGCAGGAGAGGAAGGGACAGTCTAGGGTAAGTGTCCGGAAGTCCAAGTAAAGTGAAGGACATGGATGGAGACTAGACAAGGTTCTCACCAGATAAGCACAGCAGAGAGCATAGGGTCCCATCCTGGCATTCAGAAGTCTTCCTCACGCAGGACTGTGACTACAAGATAAGAGCTCAAGTTGGGCAAAATGAAGGCAAAATGATTGCACCAACTCAGAGACTGGGCATAGTGTGCTAAAGCCTTGAATAGACAGGACCATCCAGTGAGAGAAAATGAAAAACTGTGAGGGCAGAATAGAATCTTCTGTCTTCTGTGCCAAGAACCAAAAGATGTTATCTGCAGAGACTCGGATTCAGAATGGACTGGTCCCTCCAGGAGCCAGTTATGGGGCCCTCTGCCTGGTCCTACCACAGATGCGGAGGACACAGGGTGAAGGATGCTAACTGCTCTGTTAACACCCTTCCTGCTGCGTGGCCTTGGGTGAGGAGCTTAACTATTCAGACACGATTTTTTCACCTCCACGTAGGATAACATGTATACCTCCCTTGCACTATTGTTACATGAGCCAACCATAGTGACTTGCAGTCTTTTGTTCTGTGTTTAGCTCATAGATAAAACTTAATAAGTGGCTATCGTCTCTGTTAGAAGGGTACTTAATGTAGGATTATAGCATCAGAAGATAAGACGCCCAGTACTTTAAATCCATTTTCTGAATGGTGCAAGTAATAATGAAGATGGAAGATAAAACATATTGTTCTGCAGTCCAAAAGGTTTTCCTGAGCCTGTAAAACCATAGGACAAGTTCATTGTGCCATCAGCATTGAGTTAGGTTTTGCGCTGTGACGTAAAACAGCCATTGCAAGGTTGCTAAGCACTTTCCAGAACTGGAAATTCATTTTATCCCAACTGCCATTTTCGAGGGAAGCAGTTAAATTCCTTCTGGGTTCCTTGTCGGCTGGGAGGCAAGTAGGTGAAGACAATCCAACTACAAGATTTTCAGATTTGTTAGAAATGTAAGAAGACAGCCAATTATTCATTGAAAAAATAAATGTGTAACCAACTTGGCCAACTTGTAAAGAAAGACCGAAGCAAGAGATCTTTAAATAAAAAATTAAACATTGGCGATTGAGGGCTGTGGTTAGTAAACCTAGAATTTAGTAAGAAGTTGTTAGACCAAACTTGCTTGTTTGGAAGTAGATATAATAAATTATAAACACCTCAGTTAGCGATTCACTAGCTAATATTTTTTGACATATTTTCCTTAGAGACTGTCAAAAACAAACAAAAAAGTGAACAAAAGCATTTAGATGATGATTCACTGAAACACATTGTCAGTTCCCCCTCAAATTGAGTTCCTTTTATCCTGAAGGTTCAGAAGGGCATCATGTAAATTGTTTTATCATCATGTGTGCTTTGCACTGTTCTGAAATGTAGTCAGCTTCCAGCAAGCTCTTTGTGTATCTGCTTTAAAACACTGCCGAGCACTGCCAGCGGTTCTACTGAGAAGGGCTATAAAAGTTACCATGCATTTTTACACCAAATACTCTACCCCGCCTTACAAATATGCACTCGTTTTGTCCACCCATCAGTCCCATGGTGTGGGATCCGCCTTTCACAGGTGAGTAGACCAAGGCTGGAAGTAACTCTCCTAGACTTTCCATTGTAGGGCTGGGCTTCAGCTCGGAAAGTCTGGGTCCAGGCCCCCTGCCCTGAGTGCTTGTCGGTGCTGCCTTGGGTCCGTCCTGAAGACGGATGCCTTTCCCCATCTGGGACCCCCGCCCCCTGACAATTTTATTTATTTATTTTTGGACCTCAAGGGCACAGCACTGGCTTCACCATATGGCAGATCTTTGTCATATGTTTCTGCAGGCACTTCTTTTGCTCGCTCATATGTTGTTTTCCTCCTTCCCGCCTCACCCTAATGTGTTTAACATGCCTCTCTCCAATTCATCCTCTGTGTTTATGTCAATGCATGTAACTGTATCCTCGAAAACTGTCAGCATATCTGTGCGTGTGTTTCTAAAAATTACACGGATTGCACTGTGCACGGATCTCCTTCTGCTCTGTTTCCTTTTCTTCCCCATTTCAAATCCTTCTGTTCTAGCCGTGTTGCTCTAGGAACACAAGTTAATTATCTCTGACTATGGCAGAGCGTGTTACTCAACGTGCATATCACAGTAATTATCTTTTCCTCCACTGATGAACCCCTGTGTGGCTTCCAACTCCTTGCTGCCGTAGCCAATGCTGTGATGAATATTCTTCTATGTGTGTCATGACGGATTTAGGCAGAAACTTCTCTAAGACAGACCTAGGGATGGAACTGCCAGATTCAATGTGATAGATACAAAGGTTGATACGTTTATCATAAGGTGCCCAGCTCGCTGAGAGACAGAACTCTCGCTCCACACACTTCCACCATTATTTTCCCAGGAGAGGGCTAGGGGCGTGGTGGCTGTGGCAGCATCTGGGCTGCAAGAGGGCAGAGAAGAGGGTGGAGAGCCCGGCCACCCTCCCATCCCCCCAGCTCTGGTGCCCAGCTCGGGGAGAGCCTGGCTGATGGTGTGACGTGGTGCACGGTCGGAGGGAAGAAACTCAATGCAATTTTCAAAAGTCTTACACAAAGAAAGTGTCAAATCATTATTCTGATTCATAAATATATCATTGTAATATCATAGATACGTGAATAGATGGATCAATATATTTTTTAAAACCTCAATTTATCTCTCAAATTAGAAGTTATAAAATATTTCATATATTCTAAAGTAATTTAAGTATGCTTTTTTCTATTCTCTTACTGTTTAGCTTCAGAAGTTTTACCTTTCATATTTGGGCATTTATGAATTTGAAGTTGGTGGATGATTTTTGAGGTAGGAATCCAGGTTTATTTTGACATTATGTATCAACCATTATTACCAACATCATGTACTTAATAATCCACATTTCCGCTAGTGATTTTCAGTGACGGAGCTGTCATGTATCACATTTCCAAGTGTGTTTCCGGGATCAGTGTCTTGTTCTATTGTTCCATATGTACTTGTGCTGGACTAACCTTATTACTCTTATTTCTGAAAAAATATCTTCGGTATTTGAGGAAATTTATTATTTTGCATAATTTTTAGAATCACAAGAAAATTTCCCTCCAAAATTCTGCTGGGGAATTTATTCCAATTGGTTTAACCTAGCTGAATAATTTATGGAGATGGACACCATTTTAATTTTAAGCTTCCCATCTATGAATCAAGTCTATATTCTCTTTGTTAGGTTTTCTTTCATCTTCCTTAATAGAGTCTGAGTGCATTTCTCCACAGAGGCCACGTGCATTCTGTGCTACGGGATTTCTCATTCTTCGTATTTTGTTACAATTGTGAGCGGTACCTCTTTTTCTTTCGTATTTCCTAGTTGGCTATTTCCTGTTACAGAGACTTACTACTGATCCTGAATTCAGTACCCACGATGGCCTGTAAGTATTCGATTATTTTATTATTCTGTTTTCAACCTTACTCCACCTATTACTTTTCCATATCTTTCCTCTTTGGCCATCAGTACTGTGCTGACACTTATAGGAAACGCTTCTAAAGTTTCTTGACTAAAAGTAAGTTGTTAGATTCTCAGTGTAACAGTTTTTAACCCAAATAGGTTTTGAATATTTTAAGTATTTTTTCTGCTGCTCTGTTGGGATCACCATGTGGTTTTTCAATTTTAGATGCTTTTTTTTTGATGTTAAACCATCCTTGGATCCCTGGGATAGGACAAAACTTGGTATGATGCATTTTTCTTCTTTAAACTCTTGGATTGTATAATTTCATTATACAAATGCTTACATTTATGTGAAGTTGTCTTAACAATTTTCCTGTTTGTACTACTCTTACAGTAGCATCATAAATACGTTTGGCAGCTTTATCTTTTCTCTGTTCTATGGATCTAGTATAAGATAATCCGTTCCTGGAAAGCTCGGCACCGTTCAGCTGTAAAACCACCTGGTACTGGCAGTTATTTTGAGGTTGGGGGGGACTGAGAGTGTGGTTTTTCACCAGCATTTCAAAGTCTTTACTTGCTCTTGTTCCATTTATTTCCTTATAATGTTAGCATTTCTGTAACAAATCTAGTTAAACATCTTTTTTTTTTATGATTATTTTGCTTTTTTTTTTTTTGTATATTTTTCTTGATCATGTTTGGGAAGAAATTTGTCTAAATTATTAGTCCTTTTAAAGAATCCAATGTGTTTTGTTAATTATTTCTATTGTTGTATTTCTGTTCTCTATCTTAATTTTTGCCCCTATTTTTATTCTATTTCTTCTTATTTATCTTTATTCAGTTGGCTTTTTCTGCCTTCCCCCCCCCCCCCCACTATCTTTTGTTGTTTTCCAGTTTAAGCTATAAATTTCCCTCTAAGTAATTTTTAAAACTATTTCTCACACTTAATATAATATTTTCCTTATAATTCAGTGATTAACATTTAAAAACTTTTTCTTATAATGTCTTACTAACTCAATAGTTATTTTAATGATTTTTTTATTTTTAAATTTCAAGTACATATGAAGTTATTTAACTAACCATTACTAGTGATTTTTATTACCCTATTGCTTGATTGTCAAGAAAACATAATCTATGTGCTGTTGATTCCTTTCATTTACTGAGGTTCTTCTCTCTGCCTTAGTGCACAGCCAACTTTTGTGATTGTTTCCTGTGTGCCCAAGAGGACTATGTATTCTGTGCTTACAGGATGTAAAATGTTATGCTTGTCTAGTAGCACAAGCCCATCAACTTCCTCCCTTCTGTGTCTTTTCTAATTAATTTAACTGTTGGCCAATTCCTTTTCAGGAGGAATTTACTTAAAATCCCATCAGTTGTTAAATTCAACTATTTTTTCCCCTGTAATTCTGTCAGATATTGAAACTCTATTTCTAGGTGCATACAGGCTTATCGTTTTGAAATCTTCTGGATTATTGTTTCTCTTACTAACATTTAAGAGTTTTCTTTGCCTTTTCTGATTTTTTTAAACTTTAAATTTTATGTTATTTTATGTTAAAGCTCTTTCATTGGACATATTTTGCTTCATATTTGATGAGTATATGTTTTCCTCTACTTTTATTTTCAGACTTTCTCTGGCTTTTTGTTTAAATGTGTTTCTTTTAAATAATACATTGATAATTTTCATTTTCGTTCAATATGAGTTTTTCTCTTGGTGCATTTAAGCTTTATTTGGTAATTGCTGTCAATTAAACGTGATTTCTACCATTTTATTTCATGTCTTTATTTACCTCATATCTTTCTATTTTTCTTGTAAATTCCCATCTTCAATTGGATCTATAAAGTTTCCTTATTTTTATAGAAGGTCAACATTTTATCATTATTATCATGGCAATTTCCCAATTACCAAACTTTTGTTTATTTTTCTTGCCATTTTCTAAAGCTTCGCGGTGACTAAGTCTTCCTCTCGATGGACCCAAGCTCTTGGTTTGTATCTTTTTCCGTGTCTCCCCAACACTTGTCATGTTAAACTATTTTTAGAGTTTTATGAAGACATATATGTTAGCCATTGCTAACTTAGATAATTATGAAATAGTGAAATTTCTAGTCCCTTGTATTTTATTGCCCACTGCTCACTGTGAAGAGCCCCCTCAGAGAGTCTGTATGATCAACTGTGTGAGGCTTAGCGTGCCTGAAAACATCTTCATTTTACCCTCCCTTTAGATAAGAGCTTAGCTCTTGGTCTTTTGTGCTTTGAAACTATTACTTCATTGCTCTCCTCCGTGCAGTGTTACTGTTGTGAAATCTGATGTTTCTTTGAAGTGCTCTCCTGTTCCTTTCCAGAAGATTTTAGGAAGCTCTCTGCCATTGATTTCGTTGAACACGACCCTAATGGGTCTGGCAGTTGAGGTTTGCTGGTCTGTCCTGTTCAGCCTTCTTTGTTTGCATCTGGGAAATTTTAAGGAAATGTTTTCTCATATATCCTCCCTCCCCCGCCCACCTGACTTGCTCATTCTTTTCTTCTGGGACTCCTGTTAGAGGCACATGGACACTTTTATTTCTATCCTTATCTCCTGAGGTTTCCCTCATTCTCTCTATCACTTAATCCTTTTCTGATGCCTGAGATTTCCTCAGCGGTACCTCCCAGCACAGTAACACGCTACTTTCTCGGTATAGTCTATTATGCAGCCCATCCGTTGTGTTCTTCATCTCAATAGTTACATTTTCTCACGTCAGTAACCCCAGTGGAACCCTCCGTTACTTCGCTCTCTTGCCCATGTTTCCAGCGTCCTTCTTACAGCTCCAAGGATGCTTATTGTGCTCACTTGGAATTCCTGTGCTGGCTGGTCGGTTACTTCTGTGGCCCTTGCTACGTTGAGTTTCTTCCTGTTTAAAGTGCTGATGCTTCTTAAATATTATTATGTTTCTCCCTATGACTTCTTATTCCCCTTGGAATTCTCTGTTCCTGGTGACATGGGTCTGGGAAAAAGGAAACAATCTGAAATCCCAGCTTGTTCTTTCTCCTAGGAGATTTAGATTTGGGGTCTGGGGTCTCAGGACAGAGGAGATCCTGGACTTGAAATTTAAGATCCATGAATCCCCATTTCCTCTCCTCCTCTGATGAGTCTTTTTCCTGGAGAAACCCCAGCAGCTCTGCTACGTTCTGCCCTCTTCCATGATGGTGTCCTCTGGTGATTTCTTAATCCAGAGGGTGAATTAGGAGGACGGAGGGGGGAGAAGACAGCTAGGGTGACCACACTCCCGCATCTCTTGCCCTGTGCAGACCTCAGTGCCCTCCCCTGGCACCTTGTCTCCCACTGGCACAGGCCAGTGTGTGGCTTTCCTTTGGCTCAGAAGGCACCGGGCAGATCATGGCCAACCTTACGTGTGGAGTGAGGGTGTGAAAGAGGAGAGGGCACAGCTGGAGTGGCCTCTTCCCAGCCTGTCTCCTGTCTCCTGTCTCCGGTGACTGACTCTCTGACTGTCTAACTTACTGTTTCTCTTCAGAACAGGAATACAGTTCTCTCTTGAAGCATTCCTCAGGGCTTCATGTTACATTCAGAGATGAATTAACCTCCTCCCTTTTGCGTCCTCTCTAGGGTGGGTTCAGGAGGGGAAGGCAGCAGCTTGGACAAGCTTACCATCTTCTCTAGGACTTGAAGTCCTTGTTGACTTGAGGAGAAGATTCCTGAGGTAGCACCTCTTATTTTATACATTAATCCAGTGACCGCTTAGTGGTTACCCAATACCTGACCTCTCTTATGTATTCAGTAAGCCCTGGCTATCATTAGTGCGTACATTCCTGGAATGGCAGTGCTCCAGTGGCTTTAATCACTTCTCAAAGGAAATTAAACAGACATTGACCTTAAATGATTTGATGTTGCAGACTCTAAACATCGTAGGTCCTCTATTAAAAACTGAATAACTATGATAACTCTTTTTGGCCTGAGAGCATCTCTTGAACCCTTGAGTCATCTGGCTCAATATCATGGACTTTGAAGCAGTAGCTAAAGATTTTTGAACCATCGCCCGAGAACTTGGTCTTGAGAGGCACTGCGGTATGTTGGAAAAGGAAACGTTTTGAATAGTGACAATTCAAAAGTTGAAAAAAATGTGTGTGGACTAGATTAGTCAGTGGAGGGTGTGGGTGGAAATGGAAAAAGACAGAGGTTATAAATCCAAGAGTAAGAATGCCATTATGAGATTCCAGTGATTCCGGAGTGGATCATGATGGAAGTGGTGGGAATGGAGAGTCATATTCCAGAACAGCACTCTTTTCTCCTGTCCCGTACAGTAGCTGCCAGCCACATGTGGCTGCTAAACACTTGACATATGGCTAGCGTGATTGAGCTGTACTTAAATTTTATTTGATTTTCATTGATTTTAGTTGAATCTGAAACAGCCACATGGAGCCAGTGGCTACTGTATTGCATAGCACAGCACTAGAAAAGGGAATTGGCAAAAAAAAAAAAAAAAAAAAAAAAAGATGTCAGATTAAAAGTTGGGTAATGAATGAGGGTGCATGACAGAGGTTCACAAACAGCCCCTGGGGAGGATTTCAGGGAGCTGGGGGATAAGGATCGCCTTTGTTTCCTTCAGGGTCCTTGAGAGAACCATCTGTCACCACCACGTTCAGAACCCTATGTCTCTGTAACCTTGTCATCGCGCTGCAATGCCTGTTAATATTTTCCCTTGTCAAAACCATACCCCTGTGCTCAGAGCCTGGGGTGGGATGCACACCATATGGCACGGAGTTCCAAGGCCAGAAGGGCAGCACTGGCGCCAGAGCGCGGAGGTTAGTCTTCACGGCATCAGAGGATTTCCTTCTGGACACACACCTCACAGCCCCCCATATGCCGGCACGCAGAGGGCAAAGAGCCACCTCGTGACATGGAAATCTGGTCTCCCCAGACTTAGTCAGAGAAACCCAGAGCCTGTAATTTGCTAAAAAGAAATGTTAGCTCAATGTCTTGTGTGTTTGGGCAGGATGTATATTTAGATATGGGAAATATTTTGTGCGTGTGTGTGGTTAGAATCACATAGAACAGGACTACAGATAATAGCACTTTTTTGCACAGCAAGCTTAAAGAAAGGAAAAGCGGTCCTTCCTCTTGGAGAATGAAAGATTTGAAGATGACCTCATGCTTGTTTGGCGTTGTGACTTTTCAGACCTTTCTTGCGAATCTGCCACAGTGTTGAGGTTTATGCTCAGCGCTTCCCTGAAATAGCAAGGCCAGTGTGTTCCCAGGAGCACTTGCTAACTCACCTGAGTGCAGGACGGGGTGCCTGGCCCCCTTGTGACCCCCTTTTTATAACCTACGCAGTGGGGAGATCTTCCCCAAGCCGCAGCTGAGTGGTTTGTCGGAGTTATTCCCGGGCAGTTCTGGCTGCACTGGAGAAATCAGGAAATGCGGGCTGGAGAGGGATCAGCCCGGGGAGGCAACATTCAGTCCGGGTCCCGAGGAGACCGCCCTAAACAACAGCAGAGGGCAGGGGGACCGGACAAGAGGGCGCCGGGGGTTGCTTTGATTGCTAAGACTCATTGCCACACGGTAACAGCTTTCAGTAGCTAGAATTGTGTGGTGGGGGGCGGGTGGTTCAGGCAGACGTAACTGTCTTCTGTGCTTATGTGAAAAAGCACTTCCCCATCCACTGAATGGATTTACAATGTATTACGGAGCTGAATGTTGCAGTTCATAGGACCATGAAAAGCTGCTATTGGACGCATTGTTGGCCTAACCCCTAAATACAAAGTACCCAATGAAAGAAAAATGTTCAGATGAAAAACTTCTCTATTCTTTTGTTACTAAAGGAACTTACTATATTTAGACCTGTGACCTGTGTCGCTATTTATTTACACTCTAGGGCAGGACCCAGACTTCTGGGCTATAAAAAAAAAAAAAAGTTTGACAGCCATGGAGAAAGGGTAACAGTTTCAAATAGTGGTTATGGTGTTTTTTTGTTTGTTTGTTTTTAAAGTTGACTATACTTAGACCCCTAAATTACCCACTCATTATCCCGCACGCCCAGACACATGCAACAGGTGTGACAGGACACGGCTGTAAAGCACTTGAGTTCTCTTGTCACTGTGGGATATCTTGGGGGTTTTTCCGGATTAAACTGGGTTGACCTCTGTTTTATGAGTGGTTTTTTTTTGTTTGTTTTTTTGTTTTTTGTTTGTTTGTTTGTTTTTTGCTGTTGCTGCTGTAAAGCTTCTACAAATCCTGTGTGGCTCCAGTAAACCTCTGCTGTCTCTCCCTTTCCATCTCACAGTAAAACATGTCCACTAGGTTCTCATCAGTGAGAACTTACATCCAAACTTCAGTTCCCTGCATCTCATATCCTCACCAGCTGTAATTCAGTTTTTTTTCCTTATGCATTATTTCTATCAATAAACTGCTCTGCTCTAAATGTGGTTTTCTCTGCTGGAATCTCAATGTGGGAAAAATAATCTAATTAGGAACTTTCCCTGCAGGTTATTTTGATTTCATTGTCACCATCAGACCTTTCTACATACTTCAAATGAAAGAACAGCAAAGTAATACAACTCACAATTATGAATTAAAAAATGTTTTTGAATCTACATCAGACAACAAGTTCAAGATAAAAGATATTTTCCTACTCAAGAAATAAATCTTATTGTTATGAAAAGATACTAATACCTTAGATCTTAAACATATTTGAAATTAATAGATTTGAAATTAATATATAATTAAAAGGCTAGCCTAAGAAACCCGTATTTTGGCAAACTCATTATTAAGGAGCTGATCCTTCACCTACTGACTAAATAAAACAGTGATAATAATAGAAAGCATTTAGATAATGCTTACTGTGGGTCGGGTACTTATTCTAGGTACTTTATAGAAAGTAAATCATTTATTCTTTGTTTGAATAAAACAAAAACACTAAATTGATAAGACATATGAACCCCATGTTCATTGCAGCACTATTTACCATAGCCAACATATGGAAGCAACCTAAGTGCCCATCAATAGATGAATGGATAAAGAACACACACACACACACACACACGAATATTATTCAGCCGTAAAAAAGAATAAAATCTTGTTAATTGCAACAACATGGATGGACCTATAGGGTATTATTATGCTAAGTTAAATAAGTCAGACAGAGAAAGAAAAATACTATATGAATTCAGTTATATGTGGAATCTAAAAGCAAAACAAATGAACAAACAAACTAAACAGAAACAGAGTCATAGATACAGAGAACAAACAGGCAGTTACCAGAGGGGAAGGGTGGGTGTGTGTGTGAGAGAAATGGATGAGGGAGATTTAGAGGCACAAAATTCCAGTTACAAAATAAACGAGTTGTAGATCTGAAATGTACAGCGTGGGGACTACAGTCAATAATTATGTAATTTCTTTGTACGGTAACAGATAGTAACCAGACTTTCCTTGGTGACATTCTGTAATGTACAGAAATGTTGAGTGACTATGTTGTGCACCAGGAACTAACATAGTAGGTCAATTATACTTTGAAAACAAACCCATCGAAAAAGAGACCAGCTTTGTGGTTACCAGAGGTGGGAGGTGGGAGAGAGGGGATTGGATGGAGGTAGTTAACAAAAATTTACTAAAAATATAATAAAAAAGAAATTAAATCTTTTAATCTTCACAGTCCAATTAGCTCAACACTTTGAGTAACCCCATTTTAGAAATAAAGAAACTGAGGCACATTTTCCAGGCAGTCCAGAGCTAAGGTTCTTCCTTTCAGCCACTTCAGTATGTTGGTCCCTGTAGCTCCATGTCAATAATAATTTTTGGATGATTAGCTAGTTATTGGCTTCATGTTTTAATTTGGTTTGTAAGTGTAGACCTGTTTGAAGCCCAGAGGATGTTGCCTGCCCACCAATAAGGCATTCCAGGTGCCACATGCCCTGGAGAGCCCACCTTGCCCTGAGGGATTTCTGTCGGCACAGACAGTGGATCCAATTCTCCAGACTCACATCATGCAAGCTCATGAGATGGTGAAGCTGATTGCCAAGGAGATTGGGTAGTTGGTTTCTCTGCTTGGTACCTTCTCCAGCTGTACATGAACTTGAGGGGCCTTCAAAGTTTAGCTGGAAATGTGCCTAATGGGGACGGATCAGCACAGAAGGAGGGGTCGTGTGATTTGGCATCAGGTTGCTACAAAGCAATTGCTACACCATGGGTAAGCCCCCTGCTTGGACTGGACAGACTAAATCCCTGGGCTAGGGCCTCCTGGGCTCTGAGCCCCAACCAGGTTTACTCATGACCTTGTCCTTCCTGGAACTCCATTTGTGGCCAGCCCTGCCCAACGACCCAAATGATGACATTTGACTCAAATATGTTCACGCTACCAGCTAGCAAGTGGATTTCAGCCTTTTTTGACCAGATACACGATAATATATCTGAAATTCACACAATACCATGGCCAGTCTTTCTCTTCAAGTTACCGTGGCATTTTATCTCCACTACTTACATCAGGTTTGTTGAGTGAATCTCAGAAGCCAAGCCCCCAGGCACTTAGGCGGTCCCTCAAGGCTGCTGCTTCCCCCCGCCCCGCCCAGAACATGGAAACAGAGCATTTCTCATTGAGGGAGAAATTATTACCCCTTTCAGAGATACACTGTTTCTTGTCCTCAGTGGGGCGCAGTAACCCCTGTAGCATAAACACTTGATTGATATCCATTGATTCAATAACCCTCTGTTAAAAACCTATTATTTACTCAAAGCCCCGTTAGGCAATTAGTTGAGTTATTTTATTTCCCATAAAGTGGGAAGTGTATTTCTTTAAATAAGACTGTAAGAACTCTTGGGCCCTGTGCATCTCTGACCAGAAGTGCCTTATTTAAAAAAGAAAATAAATGTTTGAACAATAGTAATAACTATAATTTACTGTCATTTTTTTGTGGTGACATAACTAACATCTCAAAGGGCAACCAAACACACAATGCAGAACTAATTAACTGTGACCCTCAGATTTGGTCTCTTGGTCCACAGGGTGTAACTGTAAAAGCACAGATTTTTAGGTCTGTGGAGCTGAACAGCTGCACACAAAGACTTACTCTTCAGTATATATTTTTTTAACTTAAACAAGCTTCGCCTCTTCCATGAAGTCCTTCTTGGCCACACTGTCTGCAGTGGGAGGTTTTTGGTGTGATGCTTTGCGTGTAGGGGTCTGCAACATCGTAGGGTCACTGTTAACAATTACTCACTCACTCTTGTGTCCGTGCCTACGCCTTCCTGTGTGTGCGTGGTCACTGCTGACCCAGTCAGATGCTCTTTTAGGACAGACCCTGCTGATGTCAGCTGTCATCACGCAGCCCTGGGACATGCAGGCACCCACTGAGGCTGCTGACCGACTGTGCCCCTTGTCCCCAGGCCCTGGGAGGGCAGAGGGGTGGCCATCACCGATGGCCGATGTGCAGCCCTCAATAATCTGCTTCAGCTGCTTCAGGAAAAGATCAGTTTGAACAGTCTGTTCTTTCTTTTCAAAGGGCACACCATTTGGTTTACTTTTGGATCAACGTGAAAATACAATAAGGAAATAATTCCTTAGAAGAATTTTTCTATTGCTAATCAAAATCTGCTTTTAGCTACCAACCTGCATGTCCTTTCGGAATGAACCTGCGTTCATTCTCAACTTGCTTCTCTTGTGTTCCTGCCAAGGGAACCATCACATCTGCATGGCTCTGCCTCCCAACAGAAACGAAAGGAAACGAAACAAACCCGCTCTGCGGGCTCCCAGCTGCTGAAAAGTGCCGGTCTTCGTGACTTTTGTGTTTATAGGTTGATTTTCTTCCTTCCTCCCTCCCCTCTCTCCCTTCCTCTCCCCCTCTTCCCGCCCTTCTTCCCTCCTTCCTTCTCTCTTTATTTTCTTCTTTGTTTAGAAACAGAAACTACAATAGAGCCTAAATCCATGCTCTCTTGACTATTAAAGAGGGAGGGAGGCCATCATGGAAGTGACAAGGGGACAGAGCTTCACCATCCCAGACCTTGGCCCCCGGGACACTTGCTCCAGCTCCCCTTTTGGAGCCTCCCGCAGAGACGGGCAGGAGAAGGAGACAAAAAACACAGACAGCCAATGGGAGCAGGCGCTCCTGCGTGAGCATGTGTGATTGTGTGAGTGTGAGTGAGTTTGTGTGTGTGAGCGTGCGTGTGTGTGTGAGTGTTGGGGAACAGGCTGAGGGTGAGAAAAATGCAGTGACATCAATCAGGCTTGTGCTGTTTCCTGCTTTGTCACTGGTTTGTTCCCTGTGGCGCTTTCAGTAAAACTGCTTCCTCTGTCTCTACGCTCATTTTGCCCCCCCGTCCAGGTCATGGATGATGTTGGTGAGATGCCAAACACCTGGGTTTTGAGAGAGAGAGAGAGAGAGTAGGAGAAAGAGAGCGATGGCCGGGGTCACTCAGTGTTGTCAGCTGACGTTTGGGGTGGCTCAGAGCGTTGCGTGCAGAGTAGTCTCAGGGTTTCTCTTGTGGTTTCTCCCGCAGGTAGTCAGTCTTACAGGGCAGCTTAAGTTTCCAAGAGATTGAGGTGGAAGCTGTCAGTCCTGTTCAAGGGTGAGCTGGTGCAGCATCCCAGCCTCTGCACTGGTTACAACAGAGCGGTCACTGGCCAGCCTGGATTCAGAGGGGGAAAACGCCCCACCTCTCCATGGAAGGCTGATCAAAGGATTTAGAGCCCTCTTTAACATGCAGGGAGAACATTTACCTCCAAGTATGATGCAGTAATGTTACATGTTTTAGAAACTATTTATATACACTTGTAGGACACGGAAATACAGTGGATAGCGGAAGTGAAGAAATGGCTACACTTATTTCCCAGACCCTGGAGGACTGTAGTAATACAGGAATTGGTTACAGATGTTTAGAGTCACATATGTACTGTTAGGAAGGAGAAGTCATCATATGTGATTCATTTCATATTAGATTCCCAATTGCTCACCCAACAGCTAGGATCAACATAGTTCCCACAGGAAAATAGAAACCATTCTTCTTGTTCTGCCGTTTCTAACGCTCCCGCTCTACCACAGTGGAGAGCAAGGGGCGCCCGTTTTAATTTTACAGTTATGACAAAAGCGTCCTCATTCTTTATCATATTTCTGTTTGGACATTTATTTTAGTAACCGTTTCGCCACGGGCTGTAACGTTCTGAGTAACTGTTCTGCCAACAATTCTAAACCTTGTTTGGATGAATATTTAACTGAAGATTGTTGCTTGTTTTCAAATAACCTGCTGCAAATAGGAAAGTGGTGAGTGACTAACAGTAATTACAAAACAACGAGAAATGCAGGGACTTATTTCCCTTTATTAAAACAACTTTACAGATATTTGGATGGGTTGGGTGAACTCTCATTTATATTGAAATCAATAATTTATGAGCACTAACTACAGGGAAAGAGATTAAAGCAAAGGAATAAGGAATTCAAGGAACTGCTGTTTCTGGGTAATGATACATTGTGATTCTGAAATTCATTAGATTTGTCACTTAGCTAGAGAACAGCAACTAATTTAACAGTGCCACCCAAAGTCCTTGACTGTCCCCTGGAAGGGGGCGACCTCGGTGACTAGTCATAGATTTACCTAAACTCATTGTTTTTTGACAGGCCTCTGCTTTGGACCTGCCCGTGCTCAGCTGAGCAGAGCTGAGATCGGTGAGCGCGTGGGTTGCGGTAGGTACCCATAACGGATCAACCAAGAAACAGAGCATTATGCGACCTGGAATCGAATCTGTTCCATGCAGCAGGCAGAATGTGTTCACCAGGTCTATCCATCCTCAGATTTCATGATGTGTCTGAAAATACATAGTCCCTGAAAATATAATCACTAAAACTAGAAAGAAGAAATTATGTTTCGGTTAAGATCATCACCGGATTATACAGAAGACGCCTACATCCAAGTTTGCACACAAACCAGAGAGCTTATTTAGTGTGATTTGGTGACTCAGTCATTTCAGTTTTCCGACATGGAACTGCAGAAGCTTCTATAACAGAATTTGATGTGGGAGTGTGGAGGGCACGGTGATCAATAAATACATTTGCTATTGGCTTGTAAGACACCTGACAAATTTCACTATCTCAAAAGTTCTGAACTGAGTGAGAACTCTTATCCACGGTATGCACTGCATAAGTGAGGCGTCAGGTTAAACTCAGTCTTGCCGACGCAGACCCGAGAGACAGATAAGGCGGATCGAGCATGTGAAGGCTCACTCGGCTTACAGTCACTCCGCTTGTCACTGCCTCACGACATCCTCTCCTCCAACTTGACACGAACTGCCAAGGAACTTTCGGTAGAAGGAAAGTGATCTAATGTATTTTTTAAAATTAAAAATTAAAAAATCCATGTATAAAATCCATTACCACGTGCTAGAAGCCCTGTGGAAGACAATTTACTGTTAGGTTCCTATTTGTGTTCTTTGCAAATCTAGAAGGTGAAGACTATCATGGTGTCCATTGCACAGATGATGAAACCGAGGCTTGAGTTGGTGACGTCACGTGCCCAGTATCCCACAGCTAACGAGCGGCAGATGGATGTGAACCCAGGATGGTCTGTCTCTAGAGCTGTAGCTCGTAACCACTGTGGAACAGTGACCGAAGCAGGAGTGCTAGCAGTAGTAACAGTGGCAGTAGCAAATAGCCAGCGCTTACAGGGTACTCCTGTATCCCAGCGTCTGACCTTCATCCCAGACACCTGCCTGGGGCCTGGCAGGACTGACCTGCCCAGAGAGCCGTGTAGACTCGTCCAGCAGCGCCCAGTGGCCAGCGGCCTCCCAGCACCTGGTGAGCCCCTCGGCTCTGCAGCGCCCTGTGGAAAGTCTCCCCTGCCCACCCCACCCCCCCAGGAGAAGAGATTTCCAGCAAGTCCCAACAGTGAGCGCCTTCCCTGCCATCGGTGAGTCGCAGCTGTGCCTCCTGCACTGGGTCTGGGTTCTGGCAGGTGGAGGTCAGGGCGGGGGGGTGATCTTCCCAGAGCCCTTGGAGCCAGGCTTATCCTCACATCAGTTGCTCCCACCCTCTCGTCATCCCCTTCCTACTCAGCAGCCGGCTCCTCGTCGCCAACCCTCTGTCAGTCATTCCAACACACTTCACCTGCAATCACTCAAATACAAGCATTTGCAAACACAAAGTGGAACCTAAATGATTCAAATTTGTGTTTGCAAATATTGTGTGGACCCTGACTAATAAAACATATAATTTTCATAAAATCTTCATAAACAAAGACAATCACTGCACTTCCCTGTTTACAGGCGAAGGAACAGAGGCACGGAGCAGTAAGTGTGCCGCTCAGGTTTCCTGGGGCTGGTGGTCCTTCAGGGCCGGCTCTGCTTCCTCCCTCTGCTCTCAGAGGCTGGGGGTTCCCAGGGCTCCGTTCTCCATCAGCTGTCTGGGCATCTTCACAATTCTTTCAGCTCCAACTAGCACCCTCTTATGGACTGAATCATGCTCCCCAAATCCATATGTTGAAGCCCTAACCCCCACAATGTGCCTACATTTGGAGAAAGGGCCTTAAAGAAGGTAACTGGGGTTACACGAGGTTATAAGGGTGGGGCTCTAATCCAGCCTGACTGGTGTCCCTTATATGAGGGAGAAGAGACACAGAGGAAAGCTACGTGAGGACACAGAGCAGGCGGGAGTCTACAAGCTGAAGGGAGAAGCTTCGCCAGGAACCAGTCCTCCCAGCACCTTGATCTTGGGGTTCCAGCACCCAGACCTGGGAAGAGACAAATTCCTGCCCTGAAAGCCACCCAGGCTGTGGTTCTTACCACCCCAACGCCGGTGAGTCCCTAGCCACAGCGCCATCTTCTTTGTTTACCACACATCTGCACATCGTTTTCAGATTTTAACCTTCCCGAGTAGCCTCATTATAAATTCTCCATCATGACTAGTGGCTTCATCACTTAGAAAGTTAACGTGAATCGCAAGCCTCAGAATCTGCCGTTTCCTTACTGTCTCACGGCTCTTTTAGTCATGATAATGCTCACTGCAAGACGCCCAAGTTCCCTTCCTTGCCTGTTTCCTTGTGCCGCTTGCTTGTTTATCTCACGATGTGACTGCATTTTTCCTGGACCTCTGCAGTAGGCAGGCTGATTTCAGT
Organism: Camelus bactrianus; assembly: GCF_048773025.1. NCBI lineage: Eukaryota > Metazoa > Chordata > Mammalia > Artiodactyla > Camelidae > Camelus > Camelus bactrianus. Next base: position 5,237,062 of record NC_133567.1, on the reverse strand, counting down.
GCCTGTGATCTCTCCTTCTCTGGTCCCTCCCTTTCCGCTCTGTACCTTAAATCTCGGTCAGATGATGTCACTTTAAAGCCTGTAACCGTCTCTTGCTCACAGAAGCATTTCCCGAGCCACATCTCACAGAACGTATCCCAAGAGATATTCCTATAAAAAGGGTTTGCGGTTTGACTCGAAATGCCCACAGGTGCCGCAAAGGCTCAAACAAGACCTGCAGAAAAGTCTTCTATTTAATTTCATTCAGTCCCACATTTTTCAAATTCAGGAACTATCTCCTTCACCTCCTCCAATGCATTTTTTTCTCCCTCTTGGTACGTGTTTAGAAATGTTGACATATAAAATAAATTTTTTTAGCCTAGCTGCAGACTCTCTGTCGCCTTGTTTTGGACACTGGGGGGTACCGCCTACATCTCCTTGAGCCCCTTTATTGTTTCTGGGGCCTGCGCTCAGCCTTCTGGAGCCCCCTGCCCACCTCCATTCCACGGGGGCGACCTGCGCCTGGGGCTGAAGCATCCCAGAGAAGCAGGAAAGCCCAGCCTTCCGGCCTCGGATCCGGATGCGCTCAGGCAACATTTACATCGCGGAAGCGCCCACAGGCCGCCGTGGGAACTCAGCCCTCGCCTGCGCTGCTCCCTGCGCTCCTGCGCCGCCACTTGCAGACACACCCCTGTCTCAAGGTGTGTATCCGGGGACCCTGACGTAAGACAGTCCCCCAAGATCCTTCTGAAGTCTCTCATCATGCGGCCGTGAAGCGGCGGGAAGTGGGCGGAATCGCCATCCCTCCGCCACAGCGTTGGCGCAGGAGAAGGAACGCCTAAGCCACTGTATAAAAACATCTCTGCTTTCTTTCTACCCCTGCTTGGTTAAAAGTAATTCTCCAGTCCAGTCTGAATACTAGGTTTTCCAATCGCTTTCCACTCCCCACGCGTCCCCAACAGTATTCAATAACGCTGTCAGAAAGTTCATCTATTTCTGCTCGTACGCTTTGCAGGTGGGTTTTACCTTGCTTTGCCACTCTCTTCCAGAAGACAATTCTCTCTCGATCATCAAGTGAAGTAGGTGAATTCCAGTATAAAGTATGACCAGAACTCTTAAATACTCAGCAGTACTAGGTAAGTACAATGAATTATTTTTTTATAGAGCTACACAATTAATCAAATTTTTATAAAACTGTGAGTCTGGAAAACACTGGCTGGGAGCAGATGGCCCTTGAGTTACCAGTCTACGTCATTGTAACAGCTCATCCTTAAGGAATAATTCTTGATAAGCATGAGCATTGCTCTTTAAAATCTTTCTCCTAAGCTGGAAGATCTTCTACCTCTATCTCTGCTTCTCCGTCGGAAGAAATAAAAGAAAAGGAAGGAAGGCAAGGTGTGAGGCTGCCGCGAGAGGGCAGGCGGCGCTGCCAGGGGCGTGAAGACTGTGAGGAAGTTTGTTTTCTTGTTTGCCCTTTCGAGGAGGTCATGCATGAATATTCTGGGATGCAAAACCCCATGCATTTATTATGGAGGAAACTGTGAAATTTACATGATCCTGATTCCAGTTCCAAACTAAAAACTAAAAGAAAATAAAAATCTCAGGGCCACGGGGGGGCAAGATCTTTCCTTTTGGTGAACTGGGGTTTGGAGAACTGTGTGGCTGGACCACTCTGGACCCGTTCCTGTCTCTCTGGCTGCCTTCTTTCCTCTGCCTCTCCAGCTGCTCCAAGGCGCTTAGAGGATGGCTCCCAAGTACACGGCAGCCTTGCTTTGTTATTGTTTTTGTTTTTCCCAAAGGGATGAGTGAGGAAGTGAGGATTGCAGGATGCAGGCGCAGAACACTGGCAGCATTTATTTCCACGTGTGAGTCACCTGAAAAGAGTCTAAAATGAGAAGGAACATGTTAAATGAGAATCTTTCTGAGCCTGAAATTTTTTTTTTAACCAGTAAAATGGTATAAAGATCTTTCCCCCTGTTTTCTTAGAAGATATACATAGACTGAATTTTAAAGAATCCTTACTTGCTGGAGCTCAGTGAATGCCTGTTCCACACACAAGCACCCTTAAACACCACCAAGGGAGACAGGGGAGTCGTGGAATTGGGGGGGGGCATGTTAGATTGTCACATGTGCTGAAGGCCTTCACTTTTGTAAAACTGGGTGTACGTGTGTTCCTTGTGTATGTCCAGACACTCAGGTATGAAATCAAGGGGTTAATTAACTTGAAGGCAACTGTTAAGATTTTGCACTGGGCTAATTCCAACAGCACACTAGGGCTAGCAGCCGCCAGAGGGGCTACACTCTGAATATTTCATTATGAAACCCTATTTATGAGAAAAATTAAGTTTTATTCCCACACCTCAGCTCCTCTCCATTTTCGTAGGCATCCAGGTATCAAGACCCCAGGCCTGCTCCCCAGCAATGTTTCCTGCCTGTAGACACTTCTGCTACTTTCCGTGTTATCACCATTCACTCTTCACGGGAGATGATTTTTCATAGCTACTTGACAGAGGCTTGGATGCCTACATATTCCTGGAACAGTGATTCCTTCAGAAAAGCTCATTTGAAGACTGTTCGAGAATAGCTCATGCTTGAAAGTCGATTTTAGGCTTGAAATGTATTTCATAACAGCACATGGTGTTCTAAGGATGCAATTCAGAAGAACACTGGAAGATTTTGCTATAATATCTTAGTCTGTCCCCAAACTCCTGAATTTGTGATTATTTCTCACCACACAATCGAAAGCTCTACCTACTTTTTTTCTCTGTGATATGGAATCACTGTGTGTAATCGTCCTACTCAAAGTCAAGCAAAAGACAAAACGGGAATGTCAGCAGTTAGGGCAGTGCAGCTACCTTTTTCTTTTTTTGTGCTCAGTGTCCACCGTGGCCTTGGCTGATCACTCACACTGGGAGGAGCTGGGCTTCTCCGGGAGAAGCGACACGTGGGTGACAACCCCAGCTCTCCAGCCTTGGCCAGGTTACCTCACCGTGCTCTGCCTTGCTTTCTAATCTGTCACGCTGGGATGGCGCTGACAGTAGTACTAACATCAGCGTCGTCCTGAAGATGGGATGCACGTGAAGCACTGAAGAAGTAGGCTGCAGTGACTACGTTCTCTACAAGCACTATTATTGCTAAACACATGCGTCAAAGATATCATTTCCCATGATTTAACCTTAAAATAATTGAGGCAGTGAAAATATACTACTGAATGTGCAGTGTGGAATTCTAAAAAGTTGCATTTTCTTTTGAACCATAATATGCATTTATATTTGATTGACTTCCACTTAAACAATGGCTTCTCAAGGCCACTACTTTCATTATACTAAATGCCCATGTCCACTCAGAAGGTAGTTCCACCAAGCAGGTGTACAGCATTTGGGATCATATAATAAGAGGTGTTAACTTGTTATTTTATTTTAAAAATAGAACAATTGTATGGCAAAACAGCAGTGGAAAGTTGTAAATTAGTAATGAAAATAAGCAAAATTACGTGCAATTTTAAAAGCAAGGGGAGATATTTAGTATGCATTTAAATTCAACGAGCATCTGCTGAGCTTCGCCCAGGGAGAGCGAGCATCGCACAGTCTCGTCCCGGCGCTTCTCAGCAATCGGTGGGAGGGTCAGACAGACCCAGAAGCAATTGAGGGTAAAGCGGCAACTATTGTAACCATGACACATGGAAATCACCGTGAGAGCTGAGTGAGGACAGGGCGGCAGTGGGGGGAAAAGATTTTTTACATGAATGCGATTTTTTTTTTAGGTTAAGCAACAGGGAAGGATGCCTTCTTACTCAGGGAAATGCAATTTAGAATAAGAAGATGTCATTTCACGCACACCAGAGTGACAAAAGTGACAAGGATGACACGATCACTGAAAGGGAAGGTGTCCGGGAATAGACTTCTCATAGGATGCTGGAGGGAGTGAAAATTGTTACAAACACTTGTGGAGCGATTTGCCAACACCCAGTAAAGCTGAAAATGCACATCCTCGTGCTGTTCTACTCCTAGAACATGTACATATCCTGGAGAAACTCTCTATTATGTGCACAGGAAACAAGAAAATGAATATTCATAGTAGTGCTGTTCATAATAGTGAAAAATAACCCAAACATCTATCCTTAGGGAGATGAATAGTAACCCATTGTAATATATAGCTTTATATTCACGCAACAGGTTTTTATATGATAGTTAAAATGAACGAATTGTAACTGACTATACTTCAATTTAAAAATTAAAAAATTAATTAATTAATTAAAATACTGCTTCTGAACAGCAACACAGATTTTTTAACTCATATTAAAAAAAGAAAAGAATGAAATGGATCAATATTTACCCCAAAGACAAAATGTTGAATGGAAAAGTAAATTTCAAAAAAAAAATCTGTAAACAATCATACCATAAACATTCAGAGTAGAAGTGGACTTTTAGGGAAAGAAGAAAAAAATGAGAATGGAAGAAAAATGGGAATTTAAATTTTGTGTGCAGTTTGTGATTGCCTTGTAGTCCGGGCAAGCACACCCAGTTTGAAGCCCACTGGCTTAGAGCCCCGGAGACCAAAACCCTGAGAGGCACGTGCTGGGAAACAGGAGGGGAGGGAGGCAAAAAAGGAGGTGAGAGGTACCAAAGGTGAGGTTCCCTATGCCAGGTTTTTATTATCATTGGGTCTGCAAGCCTTCCTGGGCACAAAGCCCTTCTCCTCTTCACCTTCCTGCCTGGGTTTTTCTCCCTTTGCCCTGTTCCCTCCCTGTCCCCGGACTCCCCACTCCCCACAGCCACTGTTCTGTCTGCTCTATTTCAGAAACATTCCGAGTGAATCCATTGTAGAGGTTGGTCCAGGAGCCATAAGTATTTTTCTTTGTAAAAAATGACTCTAAACTTTAAAAAAAAGACCTCTACATGTATGAAGTAATTTTTTATTTCACATTTTTAGAGACTTATAAGAGGAGAGAGGAAGATGATTTAGGGAAAGAAGTGAGAAGGTTCTTTTCTGACAGTCCTGGGAGAGATTGGTAGTTTCATTCATAATCTTTGAAAATGATGAACAAGGGTGACATCTCTTCAGAGTTCTCAGGACAAACATGTCATCACCACGTGGGTCCCTCTGCTGTCTGCAGCGAGGGGCCCCCGTGTGAGCTCAGGTGCTCCGTCAAACCACATTTCATCACCTTCTGTCTACTGTCAGGTGATCTGAAACAGATAACCACAATGAATGCTTTCTGATGTCATGGCGAACAGCCCCCATTATCCGTGAGATAAATCAGAGAAGAGCAAGAAAGCAGGCTGAAAGCAGTTTCAGCCGGTGCAAAGGAGAGCACTGTTCAGGGCACTTCCGTTGTCTTCGGTTCACTGACGAGTATGTTTCCGGGGTGCTTAGAAAATACGGAACACGAGAATAATGTTCATCATGGGAAAGCACCCATGCCTTTAAGGACGTAATAGGTTAACTGAGTATTATGGTCGTATGTCTGATTGCCTTGGAACGTTTTATTTTTTACTTCCTAGAGATCATTTGAAATAGCTTTTCATGTTAGAAAGAACAGTTGTGTTTCTAGAGCTGTCAGGCTCTCTCTTCCCGTCTTTCAGGAAGACAAGCTGAGCTTCTCTGGGTTTTTCCTCGCTGACGTCCCTCTGCTCACCTCCCCTCGCTCTGTACCTGACTCTCCGCACCTCCGCCTGGAAGTACTCACTGCTCTTCCGAGACTCATTGCCTTTGCTCTGGTGCCTTCCTGCTGCACTTTCTGCTTTTCTGTTTGCTTTCCTTGTCTCCTTACTCAGTTTGAACACTGTCCAGCTTGTCTTGCCTGAAAGAGAGGAACACCACTACCCGTGGTACCCACTACACTCTCCCCTTTTCGCCAAGCCCCTTGGCTGCACCCCCCATCCCCTTTGTTCACGCAGACTGAGCACACCCACGCCAGGACAGAAGCAAGCCCTCACATCCGCGTCTGCAGCCCCCGGGCTGTCCTGGGGGTCCTGTGGACCACTGCGGGCGGTTGCCGGGCCTCCCTGCCTTCCTCTGGGTTTTAATTTTTACAGCAAGTGCCTGCCCGGTGTCTGCTGAGCTCTTGTGTAATCAGGGCCCTGTGGAGCCAAGACTAAAGATGCGGCCCACGCATCACAAGGATCCCCTCCCTGTGAAACTTGGAGGATCTTTGACAAGAAGGATTAGAGGTCTGACTGACCTTGGAGTTGACCTGGGGAGAGACCACAGATGTATACCTGTGTGGGTCTGCAGCTTCAGATACGGGAGACATTTATCATGACTCGCTTTTCCTAGAAGCCAGCTAGCTGTATGATCTGAAGACATGCATTTTTATTTAAAAAATTAAGGTGTCAAAAATTAAGGCTAAAAACTCAACAATTTGGCTATATACATTTTTTTTTCTCCATTTGCTACTCTACCTCCACTTTTCTAAAATAACCACATTTTAGCTGAGTATTTGTTGCAGGCATGTGTGTATGTACTGCCAGGTGTTCTGCTGATATTCTATATAATGAGAAATAAGTTTGAATAAAAACAGAATCATACCTTACAAAGTACTTTTCAACTTGCTTTTGTCACGTTGATCATAGATGCTTCACCATGCAAATTTTATCTTATATGTATTATTTAAATGCCTCTATGGGATTCCAATGCCTGTGATATTCCGTGCCCAAATTTCATTTTCTCTGCTGAGGAAGGAGTAACAACACAGACCATTTCTTGCTTTGGACTAAACTGCTACTCACTTCAAACAATTCGTGTGCCTGGTCAAGTTTTCCCAACTAGCTGAATGGATGATTGAATGATCCAAAGTGGCTCAGTATTAGGTTTTAATATAAACGTGGGGCAGTTATAACACTTGGAGCTAATTTTTAAATAAGGGAGCCAACCTCGTCACAGCATTCTAGCGTCTCAAGTTGGGACCTCGCTTGCAAAGTCACCCGAAGAGCCATCTGTTTATGTGCAGATCTGCTCTAGGTCATCGAAGCTAGGCGGCCACTATGCCTCATTTGTATACGGCCAATTATAGGGAAATCTCTATCTTCAAAAGCAGTAAATTCTTTTGAGACCAATACACTATAGCAGGAGAAAGTATGGATTTAGAAATCACTCACCCCTGGGTTAAACTTCCCTTCTTTTAAATCGCTAGATTTAGACATTAGATAAGTCACTAAAATGTCTCTATTGGCCACACTGTGGCTTATGCTAAAACTGTGTGCTCAGACTTAAAGCATTGCCCTTGATATGAAAAGCCTTTGGAATTTAGAAAATCCCTTTTTCTCTCTCCGGAGCCTGGATTTCAAGTCTATGGCCTCACGGGGGATCAAAACAGGAGTCTAATAAGAAACTCAGAGGCAAGTTGGGGCCCTTTGTTCGAGGCTGTGTTCTCGCTCCTGAAGAAATGAATGCCTTTTATTTAATGAGAAGGGACACTTAGGGCAACAGAATTGCAGGGAAATTGAAAATACTTTGGAAACATAGTCTTCATATGTTTTCAAAGCTGCTGTTCAGTCCTCTGTGCTTGGGTGGGGGTGCTGCCCACGCACTTCAGGGGACCCCAGAGCTGTTTCCAGCCTTCATCTCTTTTGGGGTCCAGTCCTGTGACGTCAGCTGTTAACTAGTTTTCTTTGTTTGGATTCATCAGTTCTATACATTTACTGATCACCTGCTGTATCCCAGACTGACGCTGGAGATGGAACGATAAATAAAAGAGTGTCCTTTGTTGACTTATAAACTGAGGCATATTCAAAATTTTAAGAGTTTATTTGGGCAACAGTAGATTGGAGTCAGGCAGCGCCAAACAGGAAGTGGTTAGAGCCCCCCCACCCCCACCCCGGGGCGGGAGCTGGGGAGCCGCTTCGCAGAGAAAAGGCGGAAGCAGAGTGTAGACCTTGCTGACTGGCTGCAGCTCCGGTCCCAGTGGCTGCTCGTGAAGGGCTGTCCTTCGGCTTTGATTTTGTGACCCTGAGGCCTGGACGGGCTTAGGGGTTGTGATACTGACACTGGCTGCCGCAGCTTCAGCGTCGCCTCAGGCTGACGGCTTCCTCGGTTAATTAGTTTAACCCCCTGCTCTCCAGGCCCCTGGGAGAGAGGGGCAAGTTCACGGGGACCGTCAGCTCCCCGTGGGAGGGGTGGGCGGCGCTGCGTGGACGATGCTGAGACGGAGCCGCGACCGAGGCAGCAGTTGGGACTTGACGAGCGCGGGGGGCAGGAGGTGAGCCAGAGGCCGCACCTTGGACGGAGCAGAAAGAAAGCGCATTCCGGGCATCGCGATCAAGCCCAGGACGCTTGAGAGAACACTAGGGTGTCTCTAGGGTGTCACGGGCAGGGCAGTGTGACTCGTGCGCCGAGGAGAAGCAGGCGGTGAAGAGAGGTCAGGGAAAGTCGTTTTTTATTGCTGTCATAACAAATTACCACAAACGGTGTATTTTCAAACATCGCGTCTCGTGTCTCCCAGTTATGTCAGAAGTCAGACTCAGCATCCCAGCTGCATCCTCTGCTTAGAGTTTCACAGGCTGATGTTAGCAGCGGGCAGGGCTGAGCTCCTTTCTGAAGGGTCTGGGGAAGAGCCTGCTTCCAGGCTAATTCAGGTTTGTTGGCAGAATCCGATTTCTTCCGTGTAGGACCGAAGCCCCCATTGCCTTGCTGGGGGTCAGCTGCGGCCACCCTTAGCTCCTAAAGGCTTCTCTGGTTCTTCCAGATGACCGTCCACATCTCAGAGCCAGCAACAGAGCATCAAATCCTTCTCCTGCTTGGAATCTCTCTAGCTTCCCTCTGTCCTCTTCTTCTGCTTCCCGGCTGAGGCAGCTTTCTGCTTCAGGTGCTCTTGTGAATTGGTTGAACCCACCCAGACAGCCCCACACGATCTCCCCATCCTTAAGGTCCTTAACCTGATCACAGCTGCGAAGTCCCTTTTGCCATGGAGATAAGGACATAGGCATTGTTGCAGGGCATCATTCTGCCCCCACAGTCGGAACACCAGTCCCGAGAGATGCCCTCAGAGGATGGTGTGCACACACAGGTACATGTGTCGGGATGCTTTAGTCAAATCTGGGAAACACTGAATCATGTATTCCTTTCCTGAAGTTTCAAACAACACTTTTTTATGGTAAAGACTGTAATGAGGAAACCTGTGTGACTTTCCCCTAGTATTCCCCACATTTATTTTACTTTAAAATCATTTTTTCCAGGCTCTAGTTCAAGATGGTGACGTAGGAAGAACCTGAACTCACCTCCCTCACGGACACACTGTATTTCTAGCTACCTGCGGAACAGGTTCCTCTGGAAAAATCCCTGAAAGCTGGCGGGTGAGCCCTTCACATCGAGCAAAGGAGAGGGAAACACATCCAAGAAGGCAGGAGAGGCTGGAACACAAGGAACAGACTAGAAAGCAGTCATCAAGTATGGATCTCCACTTGCCTAATTTTAGATAAAATCATAAGCAGCCTAGAGAGAATGGGAAGTAAGGTTTAATGAGGATAATGACTTCCAGATAATATTATTAGCACCTGTTTTTCTTTGTAATTCATATAGACGAGGTCTAACCAAATTGATCGATCCTCTCATTTTCAAGTAGATATTGAGTGAAATCTCTTAACCTTTTATATATCCAGCCTGCTCCTCTCATGGCCAATGGAGCTACAAGGCAATGCTCCTGCTGTTCCTTGTGGAGACTGCCAATGGGGTGTCCACAGTCTGCCTGAGCCTGGAACCAGTAGTAAAAGAAGTATGAGAATCCACATGAAACCCTCCTTTTCAGCTTCTCTTAAAAGATCAGCTCTGGAAGCTGGGCTGCATTTCTACGCGGGCGTTGTCTGCTGGGGATTCGTGAGTGACAGCTCCTTTGGCTGGGTTGTTCGTTCCCACAGGGGATGTTTCCCTCATTCCTGGCTCTCCAGCGTGTGCGATGCCTGCCTGGCCCCTGTCGGGTCTGCGTTTGACAGCCCCTGCCTCATTGGGGATTCGGGAGGGAAGCTGTCGTTTCCATTGTGTTGTCCCGCTTTCTCTGAGTGGCTCTTTGCTCTGACTCTGATCTGCAATGCGATCGTGGATACTGCAGTACCGCTTTTTATTAGACTGGGTCCTTAGTAATAATGAGTAGTTGTTTTTTGTTTTCCACTTGAGGGGGGACTCAGGGCTTTTCCCAACAACAAGGTCTTCTCCGTTGGTCCGAGTATGCTTACGGATGTTCCAAAGAGATGATCCTCACAAAATCCCAGTTGTGTTCATTTTGAGGCTCTGTGAACCCCTGAACCACAGAACAGGGGCATTAAAGCAGAGTGTTGAGGTCCAAGTGCAGGAGAGAAAATGCGGGTTCTTCGGTGTGTGACTGCCGAAATTGTATTCTATACCACGATCGGCTTCTCGGTCTGGAATGGGTTTAGGAACTGACATCAGGAAACAATATTTCCATGCTAGATACAAGTTTCGCTTTTGTCTCCTGGAGTAGGGATTTGCTACTCCCGGGCCAAGTCTTGGGCTAAATCTCTGTCCTCCTCTAGTGGAGATTATGTAAGTGAAATTTCCCCCTGTCTGCTTGCTGGCCCGTCAAAGGTGAATACGTGCTATTCTAATTGAACAATTCCTGCACATTTCTCTTCTAATTTTATTTTTCCTTCTCTCATCCCTCCGATCTCTCAGAAAGCACATTCTAGGCTCTGGGGAGCCTCTCTTGCCCCACCAAAGCTAGGACAATTGCCCCTCCTTTGAGCATCCAAAGATCTCCGTACGTGCTTCTACAATGAGATTTTCACACCGTTTGCTAAGTGCTTGCTTTCTCATCTGTCTTCATCCGACACCTGAGATTCTTGAGGGCAGGGACCTTGCCCTGCATCACTGTGCCCTGTTATCACTTACAAGGAACCTTGGCTTAATGACTAAGACTCAAATGATTCCCTAGACGTGAGATTCAATAACCTTTATCAAGCTCTTACATCAAAATGCAGTTCTCTGAACACCACTGTTGTAAAATCAGGTCACACGCATCTCATATTTTGTTAAATAAATCCCCAGCATGGGAACAGATGAAACAACTTCCTTTGTGCTTTTACTTATCATATTAATTGTGGCTCCCAGTACACCCTCCTGCTACATAGCTCTTTAGGGAAACCACTCTGAAAGTTTAGCAGGTGTATTTTTGTGTCTCACAAGATTGTATTTGGCTCTGTGTGACATCATCATTAACAGCTACAGCTGACCCTTGAACGACGTGGGGGTTAGGGGCGTCAACTCTGTGTGGTGGAAAATCCACATATAACTTTACAGTTGACCCTTCGTATCTGAATCCATGGATTCAACCAACCTCAGATGGGGTTGTTCTGTTTTACATACTTAGTGGAAAACAGTCCCTGTGCAGGTGCACCTGTGCAGGTCAAAGCCATGTTGTTCAAGGCTCAACTGTACAGCACCTACAAACTTTCAGAATTACCCTGTCTTAAAAGGAGTAGAAAAAGTTTTTCTCTGTCACATAAAATTAATCGGGAAGTAATCACTGAGAGCTGGAAAGGTAATCATTGAAGGCTCCACAATATTCAGGGGGTTGGGACACTTCTGTCCATGTCATCTCAATTCCAGCTGTATTTCAACCAGTAGGATGAAAACAGGGGAGAGAATGAGCCCACCTGTTCCATTTTAAAAGGAGCCCTCTTACCACGCCATAACTTTGTTGTTTGTACTGCGTGGGCCAGAATGTGGCCAATGGCTATACAGGGAAACCAGGGAGAGACAGAAGTGTGCATTTAGCTGGGTGGTGATGTGCCTTGGCAAACAAATACTATGTTCTTTCTGCCCGTTTCAGCTCTGCTTTCTAAACGCGAAGAGCAAAGCAGGGGGATGGATGCAAGGTAACTGGATGCAAGGTAACCGTCTCAGTCACACGGCCCCCTGTTATTTTATAGTAAGATTCGAGATTTGCAGATACCAACTACTGTATATAAAATAGATAAACAAGAAATTTATATTGTAGAGCACAGGGGACTATATTCAATATCTTGTAGTAACCTATAATGAAAAAGATTATGAAAATGAATAGATGTATGTGTATGTATGACTGAAACATGATGCTGGACACTGGAAATTGTACAACACTGTAAGATGACTATACTTCAATAAAAAAGGATACAAGTTTTAAAAATGGAAAAAAGAAGATCTTATTTATATTAAGATTTTAAATTAATATATTAAATGTTGATACTTTGTTTTAAAGATGTTGATGTGGAGATAGATTTATATTTACAAAAAGGTTATGTGCTACACATTGTTCTTTTTAAAAAAAAAAAAATTCCTCCAGTTTTATTGAGAAGCAGTTGCCATCCATCACTGGGTAGGTTTAAGGCATGAGCATGATGATTTGATTTACAAATGTTGTGAAATGATGACCACAGTAGATTCCACGAACACCCATTTTCTCATATAGGCACAATAAAAAGAAAAGAAAGAAGAAAAAAATGGGAAAACTTATTCCTGTGATGAGAACCTTTAGGATCTACTCTCTCAACAACTTTCCTGCATACCACACAGCGGTGTTAGCCATGCTCACACTGCCCCTTACATCCCCAGGGCTTATTTATCTTATACCTGGAAGTTTGCACCCTTTGACCATCTTCCTTCACTCTCCAATTCCCCCTCCCTCCTCTGGTAACAATATGTATAATCATTTTTTCTATGAGTTTGGGGTTTTTTTTAGATTTCACATACAAGCGAGATCACACAGTGTTTGTCTGTTTCTCTCTGACTTATTTCACTTCGTATAATCCTTTCAAGGTCCCTTCATATTGTCACAGATGATAAGATTTCCTCATTTTTTATGGCTAAATAACATTCCATTGTGTGTACATATCACAACTTCCTTATCCATTCATCTGTTGCTGGACACATGTTGTTTCCATATCTTGGCTATTGCAAATAATACTGCTGTGAACATGGGGTGTAGATATCTTTTTTAGTTAGTGTGTTTATTTCATTTGGCAGTATTTCCAGAAGTGGAATTGTTGCATCATGCAGTAATTCTATTTTTAATTTTTGGGGGGATTCGCCATGCTGTTTGCCACGGTGGCTGCACCAATTTATAATCCCACCGACAGTGTACGAGTTTCCCTTTTCTCCACATCCATGTCAGCATTTATCTCTTGTGTTTTTGGTGATGGCCATTCTAACAGGGATGAGGTGATATCGTGTTTTAAATATGCATTTGCCTAACGACTAGTGATGTTGAGCATTTTTTCATGTACCTGTTGGCTTTTTGTATATATTCTTTGGAGAAATGTCTATTCAAGTCCTTTGCCCATTTTTAACTTAGGTTATTTTTGTTGTTGTTGTTGTTGTTATTGAGTTTTATGAATTCTTATGTTTTGGATATCAACTCCTGATCAGATACATGGTTTGCAAATATTCTCCCCATTCCACAGGTTGTCTTTTCACCTTATGGATGGTTTCTTTTGCTGTGGATGCATATTATTCTGATTTTAATGTTGTCACTTAAAAAAATCTATGACAATACTTTTCCATCATGGGCAGGTACCCTTACACAGTTAACCATTTGTATCTTTTCTATTAATTATCTGTCTGCTCTTCTTGGATTAACAGCTCCAGATTTTCTTCTGGGAATCTACTGGTGTTTCCAGTAGATAGACTGACCTCTCCATTCCACAGCTCAAGTTCCAGAAGGTCTAAGTGATTTAGGCTTGGTCCCTCATAGCCCTGGCTTCCTCTGGCCTCAGAGGTTGGTTGGAGAATGGATATATACCATCAAAGTTAGTGAGTGATAGCCAGATATTTGCGGAAGCTTCTGGAATTAAACGGCGGGAGCGGGGGGATCCTTTCCCTCTGCAGTGTACCTGGAAACTGTCACTGAGACTCCCTCCTCCATCTGGCTAATGTATAAGGCACATGAGAATGAGATGCACTTGGAAGGTAGCAGGGATGAAGGACAGAAGAAACCAGGTTGTAGTAATTTTACTGAAGTCTTGATCAAGTCTTTCCTGAATTCAGCCCTACCTCTGGAATGCTTAGGTTTGTGGAATAATTAATTTCACTTTGATTAATTCAATCCGGTGTGGGTATTCTGTCACTAAGGACATTTAATTGAAGGGCATTGATTCAAACTTATCATTAGAAAAAGATGATGAGGAATTACTAATAATATCTTCCCCAGTGTTTCTGGGTTGATGAGAGAATGGTATCTCTTTTACTAGAAAAACGATGCATTTCTATGACCTTGGTCTCTGAATTTGACAAGCAAACCTTTTCGCCTAGGCAAAAGCAGCAGAAATTCTTTAAATAATATGAAAGGTAGTAACAGTGTCGGAAGTGTTTGCGTGGCTGGAATGGTTCCGCCTGACGCTTCTGGCGTTTTTTTGCAATCCAAAGGGCATTTCGAGGGCCAGACAAAGAGGACTACATCACCAGAAATTTAAAATGATTGTCTCTCTTGGAAGAGTAATAAGTGGGTTTCCTTCCCTCCGCCCTCCGCCCTCCGCTCGCCCTCCCTTGACAAATGTCCTCCTTCTTGGCAGAGGCAGATTCGGGCCTTGGCTTCCGTCACACGCTAACAGGTTTTTGTTTATCTTCAGTGAGAAATGGACAAAAGGAAACACAAAACAGATGAATGGGCAAAAGTATGAATAAACAACTCTTGCAGCCGAGTAACAGATGGCTGCACGGTCCTTGGTGACTGAACAAATTGATTCGCAAGGTTTCTGGAAGGAGAGACTTGCTAATGTTTTTCTCAAGCAAAAGTTATAGTGATGGAATAAAAGTGATCTCATCTCGGTGGCCTTCGGTGAAGAAACAAGGAATTTGTTTTGTAATACCTCCCATGAACTTCGCCGGATGCTCTTTATTTGTCACAAGCGGGGACCTGGAGATGCCAAGGAGGAGAAAATGACTTGTCCTACTCCCATGCTCCACCTGCCGCCCAGGAAGTTCTTAGGTGAACTGAGGGGAATGTCTTGCAAACGCATACATGCAGTGCATGCTGGGAGAATCCGTAGTGAAAGGATGGATCCCACGTGGCCGACAGCTACATGCAGTGAAAGATGGTTAACATCAGGGCTTGAGGAGCAGACAGAGCAGACCACATGTTGAGTCGTTCCACCTGACTTACTTTTTCAGAGCTTCCACTTTATTCCTGTAAACTTACAGTGATAATACTGAGACCTTTATTTGCTCAGCCGACATTTACTAAAAGCAGTCTCTGGTCTTCGGATATGTGGAACAGGACGAGAGGGCAAAAGAAGCAGCCTGTCCTTCTGGTGGGAAGGTCTGAAGGCCGTCACCTTTCTCAGAGGCTGTGGTGAGAATTCCTTAGGGCTTTATTGGGAAGGCAGCTGTGGCTAGAGTTTACACACCCTGGAGCCGGACTCCTGTGAACGTCCCAGTTCGAAGCTGACTGTGTGCGGCCCTGGAAAGACCAGCCTGCAGCGCGGGGGTGCCCCCGAAGACCAGCCCGCAGCGCGAGGGTGCCTTGGCTCGTGCCTGGTGCTTCTTTTTTTTTTCATAGGGAATATTAGTTGACTTTAAATTTTTTTAATTGAAGTATAGTTGATGTGCTATATTATATAATTTATAGATGTACAATATAGCAATTCACAATTTTTAAAGTAGATACTCCATTCACAGTTACTATAAAACACTGGCTTGTAGTTCCTATGTTGTGCGCCACAGCCTCATAGCTTATCTTATACGTAGTAGTTCGTACCTCCTCTTCCCTAGCCCTGCGGTGCCCCTGCCCCCTTCCCTCTTCCCTTTCCCCACGGGTAACCACTAATGTGTTCTTTGTATCTGTGAGTCAGCTTCTTTTTTGTTACATTCACTAGTTTGTTGTGTTTTTTAGATTCCACATAGGAGTGATATCATACAGTATTTCTTTCTCTTCACTTAGCATAATGTGCTCCAAGTCCAGCCATGTTGTTGCAAATGGCAACATTTCATTATTTTTTGTGACTGAGTAATATTTCACTATATATATATATATATATATATATATATATATATATATATATATATATATATATATATAATATATATATAAAAGGAAACCACTGACCAAAAGAAAAGACAGTCCACTGAATGGTTGAAAATATATTTGCAAATGATATGACTGATAAGGGGTTAATTTCCACTGTATATAAACAGCTCCCACAACTCAACAGCAAAAAAACAAACAACTTGATTAAAAGAAATTAGGCAGAAGAACTGAATAGACACTTTTCCAAAGAGGAAACGCAGATGGCCAACAGGCTCGTGAAAAGGTACATATATACCACAACTTTCTTATGCGTTGACCTGTTGATGGACACTTAGGTCGCCCCCATATTTGGCAACTGTAAAAAGTGCTGCTGTGAACGTTGGGGTGCATGTGTCTCTTTGAGTTAGTGTTTTTGTTTTTTCAGCTATATACCCAGGAGTGGAATTGCTGGGTCGTGTGGCAGTTCTATTTTTAGCTTTTTGAGAACCCTCCGTACTCTTTTCCACAGTGGCTGCGCCAATTTACATTCCCACCAGCAGTGCACAAGGGCTCCATCTTCTCCACGCCCTCACCGGCACTTGTTGTTTGTGTTCTCTTTGGTGATAGCCATCCCGGCAGGTGTGAGGCGACATCTCATTCTGGCTTTGGTTTGCATTTCCCTGGTGATTAGCGACGTTGAACATCCTTTCACGTACCTGTTGGCCATCTGCATTTCCTCTTTGGAAGAATGTCTATTCAGTTCTTCTGCCTATTTTTTTTTAATCAAGTTGTTTGTTTTTTTGCTGTTGAGTTGTGGGAGCTGTTTATATACAGTGGAAATTAACCCCTTATCGGTCATATCATTTGCAAATATATTTTCTCCCATTCAGTAGATTGTCTTTTCTTTTCGTCAGTGGTTTCCTTTTTTTATTTTTATTTTTTAGCTCTATTAAGGAGAAAGTACTGTGGTCACCTGCCGCCTCTGCACCCTTTGCAAGGGCTTGCCGTTGTGGGACTGTGTTAGAGATAGGCCGGCCCTCTAGGTGCTACTTAGTGCCATGAAATAGCACCTTCACGAGTGGCACTTGACCCAAAGGAATCCAACATACAACCAGGATGGAGTTTGGGAGTGTGGGTCCTTTGGCTAAGACTGCACAAAAATAGCAGTGCCCCTGGAGGGGTACCCCTGCCCTGGCCCCAAGCAGCCACTGAGCACTCTGGGCGAGGCTCCGTCTGTGCCCTGACCTCTGTACCTAATGGTGGCAAGGAGATGTAAGTAGATATCTAAGGAGGGCTTTGGAGAAAGCAGCTTCTTTCTGAGAAAGAGGCAGGCCTGCAAAGCAAGCTTGCTAATATGTCCTCTTTCCCTTGTTTTCTTGCGTTTGAATGTGGTGATAGGACCAATGTTTGGAACTGTGGCAACCATTTTGAAACAATGAGGCCACAGCACAAGGAAGAATAATGTCTATAACCATAGGTACTGCATAGCCTAAGACTTTCCCACGTGAATTCTGCTGTCACAGTGTGATTATTGATAACACCTCCTTTCATACTCAAAAGTGTCCTAAATTCGACAACGAAATTTATTTATGGTTAGTCTCAGAAGAGACCTTGATTACCGAAGCTGCAGGGAGGGAAGAGTGAAAACACCGACGCTGTGAAGTGGCTGGCCCAGCTCTGAGCGATTTATCTTCTAATTTGGTTTTTGAGTAAACAGCAAATGTCTCATGTTCAAGCCTCTGTTAGTCCAGTTTTCTGTTACTTTCAGCTAAAAGCATTCTTTCCTGATATATTTATCTTCAACTCAGGGATTTGGAGCACAGTTAGTGCTTGACCGTTGCTTTCAAACTAAAGCTTTTTAAAGTTCTGCAGCTTTTGGCTAAGTTTTTTCTTCTCTATAATTCCTGAATTGGCATGAAAATTGCTGAAATGTTGCACAGAAGGCTTATTTTGTGATACTTCCAATAGGAACCAGCAGTGGAAGTGTCAGAACTCTCACCACAAGGCTTGCTAGGAGACGTTCCACCCGAGCTGGCAACCCCAGGGGGTTTGGAAAGTACAAAGAAGAGGTATTAAAAAACCTTCCTCAATTCATCTGATTTTCCAGCTTTTGGGGTTTCAGTTTTTCCGAGCAGACAGTATGCCTCTCATAAATCTTTAAAGGTCTAAATTATAACCTTTTCCTTTATTTTGTTTTAAATACAAACCAAATTGTCAAGGAGATGGGGACTAGAATCCTGGAGGAATATGTACTTTCCTGTCTATTAAATCTGAAAAGAGTTTCAGATTGGTGTATGATTAAAAAAAAAAAAAGAAGTGCCAAATATCTGGGAGAAATTAAATTTTAAGAGACGTAAAAAATAAGTCATTAAAAGCATTTAAAAGTTGAGTGACGAGGGGAGTGGATATAGCTCAGTGGTAGTGTGCATGCTTAGCACGCACAAGGTCCTGGGTTCAATCCCCAGTGCCCCCATTTAAAAAAGTAAAGTTAAGTGACAAATATGTAATACTAATTCCACTACAGATTTTATATGTACAATCCAGTGTAGTGTCACCGTATGTAGCAGAGGGTTCCCCCAGCCTCCCCCCTCATAGGACAGCTGGGCCACCGACGATCCAGCATGACTTTAACTCATTAGCACTGATGGCTATAAGACAACGTGCATATGTTTGTAATAATTTGGTTAAATTTCAGCTAAGTTTCTCATATAGCCAATAGGTACTTTTTAAACATGTTTTTTTTTTTCTCATGAGTTTCATTTTTCAAATAGTCCCCCTCCTCACTTAATCCTATGTGTCGCTTTTCTACTGAGCCAGCATCTCCTAGACCTGAACACATCTTACGAACACTGAGATCCCTCCCCAGCATCACTTCTCTTGGGCGTTAACTTGACATGAGGTTGCTGGTCTGTGATGCTAATTAATGGATGGTCTTTTACTTTGACCCATTTAGGTCACCAGTCAGATGTTCCTCCTGACCATCCTCTAATTGAGTCTCTACATAGCTGCCAGAATGATCTTTCTCAAATGGCAAGCCAGTCCCAGCCTGGCCCTGACTGAAGCCCTCCAGAGGCCCTTCATTCTCAGCAGGGCAGGGCCTGACCCCACTTCCTGCTTAGGAAGGCCAACACATCTCTTCCTGATCCAGCTCATCTGCTTTTCTGGATTCACACGCCCACCCTGTACCTCGTCCTTGCCCCTTTAGAACGTCCTTTAGACCTTGACTTGGGGGTGCTCCCTCCTCCCTCCCTGCCTGCTGAGCCTCTGAACTTGGTACCCCTTTTACATGGAGTATCATTCCTACCCCCTCACTCCCACGACCACAATGTCCGTTGGCCACGCCCGTTTATTCTCAGTGTCACTTTCTCTGGAAAGCCTTCTCTAACCTGAAGTCCCCCTAGGGGACCCCTCTAGGCACTCCCAGACTTTTCCCCATCAGCACTTAGCCCGCTGTATGGTGGTGACCTGTCTAGCTCTTTGACTAGGCTGTAAGGCCTGTGAGGGTATGGGATGGGCAGAGTGGTGACCCCCAAGGCTGTCCACATCCTAACCCCGGAAACTGTGAGGATGCGATGTTACACGGCAAAAAGAGCTAGAGAGTGAAGATGGAATTAAGACTGGGCAGCAGTTAATGTTAAGATAGGGAGATTATTCTGGATTATTTGGGTGGGCCCAGTGTCATCACAAGGGTCCTCAAGGAGAAGAGGGAGACAGAATAAGAAACTCAGAGAGAGATGTGAGGGAGATGGACCAGAGAGATGGCTCTGGGTATGGAAGAAGGGAGCCATGAGCCAAGGAATGTGGGCGAGTCTCTAAGTAGCTGGAAAAGGCAAGGGAAGGCCTTCTCCCCGAGAGCTGCCAGAAAAGAATGCGGCCCTGTAGACACCTTGATTTTAGCCCAGTGGGACCCGTTGTAGACTTCTAATTTACAGGATTGAAAGATAATAGAGTTATGTTGTTTTAAGCTGCTAACCATATAGCAATTTGTTACAGCAGAAATAGAAAAAAGATAACACAGGAAAGAAATGCTGTCTCTGTTGTTCATTGTTGTAGCCCAAGTTCTGTAATTGTCGCCAGAATGTGGTGAGCAGCTTGGGAGCCATTCACTGAGTTCCCATTGTTGACTAGACTGTCAGACCCAGGAATGGCTCTCAAGGAATGTTCTTCTGCAAAAGAACAAGTCACTGTGATGCTCGCAGCCTTCCTTCAACAGGAGGGGTCCCTCTAAAACCATTTGCTTGTGAGTGATTTTAAAAATGGAAGAAACCCAGAATAGAAGAAAGCTTCTTACAGAGAATTTGAACAACTTGGAAGCTCTGCCTTAAGTTGCCTCTTGGCACACGGTAACTTGGAGGTGTATTGTAAGGAGTGCCAGGGGCAGTGATAAAAAATGTATTTTGTCACTGGGAAAGGTCCTGGAAATCCTTGCGAGGTCAGTTTATCAAGTGAAATGTTGCACGTTTTCAGTTGCATTAACCAGGCAAATGGCCATGCAGGCTTGAAATGAAGTGCATACACCGAATGCATCTCCCGAATTCTTTGGAAAAGATGATAGAAATTGTTGGCACTTTTAAAAGAGCACACTTTCTGTAACCATGAAATGTGTGACAATTGGGTCAACACTCTTATTTTCTAGGGTAAAAGCAAACTGCCTGCCTTTGGATTTATAGCACACAATTTCAGAAACCATAAACTCGTGAAGACTTCAATATGAGTTTTATAGTCTCATCTTAAAAGAGCCAGGGTCACTGAGAAACCTATAGTATCGCATGTACCTTCTCCAGATACGTTCGCACCTCTTCACTTAACCCGTGATACCCACTCAGTATTTTCTGCCTCCATCTGTTCTCCAGTGATGTCCCGCTACTAAAACTTTCCTGGCTCTTTATGTATAATCACATGCTTCTTTTTCTTTACCTACTCTTTATGTAGCTGCTACTTCTTTTCTATCGCCTTCTTGGATGATGCATTGTTTCCTTTTGTTGGGAGCATATGACCTACAGGCACAGCGTCTCATTTATAAAGATCTTGCTAAAATGTCTTTTACAATGTAGATGAGTAACACATATGGCTGAATGAATGGAAGCTATTTACAGAGACTCAAAAGTAAACATCTTAATCACTTTTTCCCAGGAGGCGTGAGTCAAAAATGGAAAATTTCGGTTAAAAACCTGCTAGTCTAATGAGCCTAACTCAACTACTATTGTCACCACCACACTGGCACCAGGACATTTTTATCTTGTCATTGTCATCATCATCTCTGTATTAGTCAGAGAAACAGAACCAATAGGAGATATTCATTTATGTGTATATAATTGTATTCCTGCCTTTGGACTTCAACTGAAACATTGGAATTTTCCAGATCTCAGTTCTCCTATTTCTCAAGCCTTTGACCTCAGACTGAAACTACGCCATCCGTGCTCCTGGGTCTGCAGCTCGCTCACTCACCCTGCAGATGCTGGGACTTGCCGACCACTTGTCGACCTCCGTCATCATCCGAGTCAATTTCTTGTAATCAGTCTTTATGTAAGATGGTGTCATTCCAGCCTGAGTCCAAAGGCCTGAGAACCAGGAGAACTGAAGATGTGACCTAATTCTGAAAGCCAGTGGGCTTGAGACCCAGGAAGAGCTGATGTTTCAGTTAAAGTCCAAGGGTGGGAAAACACTGATGTCTTCTCAGTTAAAAAGCAGTCAGACAGGAGGAATTCCCTCTTACTTGGAGGAGGGTCAGCCTTTTTGTTCTATTCATGACTTCAACTGATTGGATGAGACCCACCCACATTAGGGAGGGCCATCTGCTTTACTTGGTCTACTGATTTAAATTAGTTTCATCCAAAAAAAAAAAAAAAAAGGTCCCTACAGAAACACTCAGAATAATATTTAACCAAATATCTGGGCACTCCATGGACTATCCAAGTTGACACGTAAAATCAACCATCACAATCATCACCATTACTTAATTATCAGTAGAAGATAGTATTTATTAAATGTCTGTGGAATACATTGTTGGACTCATCACTACCAGGGAAACCATGGGTTCTCCAGGAAATAACGACCTAAAATATCATCAACAAAATAATCTTATCTTTTGGGAAAATTTAGTTTTGAAGAAAAAAAATTTTGTTTTGTATCAGGTGAGAGAAAACGTTCATGAACTAAATGAGAAAATATACTTGGTTAAATATTGAAGAAAATGATGCTTGATTGAAAGAAATGTACCTAAAATTTAAAATCTCAGTCTGATGAATATTAATTACTTTCAAAAGTCTTTATGTCAGAAAATTCTTACTCTGTACTAGTTATAGTCACTTCTTTGTCTAGAAGTATTGATATAAAACTTCATATAAACTCCAATGTCACAAATGCAACTCTATAAAAACAATAGTGTTTTAGTTAGAGCTGAATCATGGGACCGTATTTTGAGTTAATGCAAAGCAAATATATTAAACCAGAAAATACATTTTCTCATAATGGTAATTTTTTATTTTTGTTTTTCCTCCCCTTTTGGTTGTGTCCTATGGGAGAGAGAAAACTATAATGTAAGGAAAGAACTGTTAGGAACCTATTTTATAAAAGCACAGTGACTTTTACTGTAAAAATTAGAACACAGACATAGGATTCCAGAGTAAATGATCTACTTAAATCTAGGGGTTGCGATAGTTATTATGCTGTTTCACCTGAATCAAAATATTGAAAAGCAACTACTGAGACAGAAAGAATGTAATTCAAAGCCAGGCTTTGATATTTAATAGCTGGAAAATCTTAGAAAGGTCGTGCGGGCTCAGAGTCTCAGTTTTTCCATCTATAAAGTGGAGATGATGACACAGACTTTCATAAATGTCTAAAATGCAAACATAGCGCCCAATATGGCAACTAACAGGGGCTCAGTCCTTGACAGCTGTCATTCCTTAAGACTGTGCTGCCTGAGTGCAGAGGTCATTTCAAGACTGTTCATCCTTTGTCCCCAGAACCCAACATACCATATGCACAGGGTGGATATTTGTTGACTAAATTAATGAGTAAGTTTTTCCAGACTTGTGCAAATTGAGCTGGGGAGGGAAGGAGAACTCTTCACCAGTGGCTCACAGAAAATAATAACCTTTCGCTGTCATAGTCTTATACAAGAACATGTAAAGAGTGGTTAGGTCAAGGAAGCGTGAGTGAGACAGGCTGGGCTGCATTTATGCCTGAGCAAAGACTACCTCTGTCCAATGGGAATGCATTTGATATTCCATTTATTTGGGGGGTGGCATTTATTGAATGCCCACAATGTAGAACTGGAATGTACTTTGGTGAACCCACTTTAATGTCACAAACACGTCACTACTGTGTGTTTGTTACCAGAAATTTAATGCATGGACAGAAGACAGGTTGATTGTTTGTATAAGCAGTGGCAGCCCACAGGGAGAAAGATGGGTGGCTTTCCCTCCCTGGAAATCTTTTCAAAACAGGATACTGATCTGTTTTCCTGCGATATTGCACTCTGTCTACTCAACCTTAGCTAGGTACATCAGATCTACTTTTGCCTCAGTTACCTGGAGAGTGGAAACTAAAGCCCAATTTTATAACCTACTCTTTCTACAAGGATGGCTGCCATTATCCAATTCCGTTTCCACAATGAAAACACGGGAACTCTGTAAGACCCTACCTAGAAACAGCTGCATTCACACATGGCTGGCCACGCTGCCTTCTGGGGAGCTGGTACACTTCTGGTAAATGCTGTCCCATTGCAACTTTGGTGCAGCTGAGGGCCACCCTTTAACGCTGTTCATTTTAGTTGGGCACAAATTAAATCCTGCAACAATTAGCTCAAGGCAGCTCCAGACCCTGCTTGCCTCGGGCTGCATGAGTTAACAGGAAGTCGGTCAGAGCTCCTGGCGGGCGAAGTGTAAGGGGTGGTAAGGCCTCCCAGACCCATGGCTTCCAAAGTAGCCGTTTTTTCCTTTACGATTTTTATAAGCCTCTTGGGTGCCTTGATAGGGTGTAATTCTCTGCCTGCTTACAATAAAAAAATCCTTCACGCTGGATAAAGAAATGAATTTAATTGGAGAGAGAACATTACCCAGGTGACTTTCCTGCGAAGTCCCTGGAGACGGTAACAAGGATTTAATGCTCGCTGCCTCAGTGGTGCTTTGACAAGGCAATAAGGTAAAAGCGATCCACTCTGAAATAGGCCGTAAGGTACGCTTTTTCCATATAAACCGGCAGTGAGGCGAATGGGTCTGTGCAGTGGAGGTGACAGGTGTTTTGGAAAGACCCCGTGGGAGAATGAGGAAGGAGAATGTTTCAAGGAGACTTTTGGTGGCGTTGGCCCTTAGAAGCTAGTTTAGGATGAGAAATAGAAGGAGAAAATGAGACGAGGGACCAAGATGGTGACAGAGGAGGCTCCTGGGCTTCCCTCCTCACAAGGATGCAGCAGATGACCAGCTTAACATGGGGCAATTTCCTCTGCGCCAAATCCAGAAACTAGCTGAGTGACGTCTGTACATCGGGCCAGGGAGAGAAGGCCCACCTGGAAAAGGGCAGGCGATGCTGAGATGCGCGCTTGCCTTCAGCAACACCCCCACACACACACACACCCCGCACGCGCGCTGACACACCCCTACTCCCAGCTTCCCCCTGAGGAGTGAAAGGTTGGGGCCCTGCACAGCGAAGGCCCCAACGTTTACGGCTCCCAAAACACCAGGCAGTGCCTGTGAGACCCACAGGGCCCTAGCAAATAAAGACATTCTTAGCCACACGTGTAAGCACTCACTGTGGCCATCCCCCCGGGGCTTGGCGCAGATGGGGCAGGCAAAAGTGCTTGCCTCCCAGTCTTTCCCTGGAACGGGTTTGACTGCACACTTTACAAGCTGCTGCCTGAAGGTCCAGCCTCTAATTAGCATGCATCTAGGGGTTGCCCGTGATCCTTTCTGGAGCCCAGAGGAGCCGGTGGGCATGCCCTGCCTTCTTCCTCTGGCTTTCCTGAATGATGAAACCAGCTTGCCAGCACCTTTCCAGAAGACATGGGCACACACATCTGTTGCTCCAGCATCTGTGACCGCCGCCTGAGGGCAGGGTCCTCAGCCTTCCTGGCTCTGATAGCCAGAGGGACTTGCATTCCTGAGACCCGCAGGACTATGCAAACAAGGAAGCTGATCTAAATGGGCACTTCTCACAGTTACGCCCTAGGGCTCCTCACAAAGGCAAAAACAGCTCTCTTACACTTGTTCCCTGGAAAGGGTTTGACTGCATTCTTCACAAGCTGCTGCCTGAGGGTCCAGCTTCTAATTAACATGCGCAAGTGCTGACTGTGACTCTCGCCAGACCCAAAAGAGCCAGTGGGCTCTGTCTCTACCTTCTCCCTCTAACTTGCTCCAACAGTAAAAGCAAGTGAGCCCACTTCTCGTCTAAGTGACAAACTCTTGCTGAAGTTAAGCATTATATACTTTATTACTTGTGACCCAATTTAACAAAAATTTAAGTCTATAGTGTGTATAAAAGAATGACTAAAAGGCAAATATTTTAAAAATAAATTAAGCCTGGCACCTCCTTCCCACCTAAAGGAATTATCTTGGGTCCCTTCTGTGACTGAGATGCTTTCTCTTGCCCTTTCCTGGTTTTTTTCACACTCTCCCTTTCTTATTCCTTTTTTAATGTTTAGTAAAATGTATTATCAAAAGGATACTTGGACACTGTTATAATATAATACATATCTGGGATTTAAGAATCATGCTACAGATTTAGCTTGCTTATTGCTGCTGCTGCTCCAGTGAAATCTTCCCTTCCGGAATGCTCCAAAACCGTTCCACATCCCAGTAACTAATTCTGTTTCTTTGGGTCCAGCATTTAGGTTGCGAGTGTTCTCCTTTTGAGATGTGTCATAAAATAGCACATGGCAGACTTTCTCCTTTATCAGTGAGAGGATAAAAATGAAAAATGTGTCTTGATAAAGAGTATTTTCTCAAAAAAATGTACAAATGTTCCCTGCACTAAAGTGTTTATCCTCACCAGCACAGTCATATTTCTTAACTCTAGGAGAGTGACTCTAAGAAAGTTACTTTTTCAAATTTTAAACATCTTCATATGTATCTATTGAGAGGGAAGTCTCTGCGAATCTTTCGTGTTTCCCCCTATTTGTAAGCAGAGACACTGACGGTATTTGTTCCAGACTGCCCTTCAAATTGTTTGTACAGTGGACAGTCTCAGAATATAGAGACTGCGTCTCCCCCTAGGCAAAGGGCTGGTTTCTTTACCATCTGCTCCAAGAAAGATAGCGTCTCCCTCCCAGGATGGAGTTCAGACAGGCTTACTGCCCATTATGCAAGATGCAGGTTTCCCAAGCTTGGCATTTTTCTCCCATGATGGGCCCCACTGCACGGGGCGGGGGATCACCTGACCTTCTTCATAGCTGCGGGACTGATGGAAATGCGGGTACTTCGTGCACTGCTATTACCGTGAGCAATACGTTTTTCTGATCTCTGAGCGGGGATCTTGTGTCATTCGCCAGCAGGCGTGAAACGGGAAAGCTAACTTGTTGGCTGGCAAGTAGGACAAAACTTCAGACCCTTCATAGTTCTTGACTCTATCTTGTCATGACTCAAATTTTTCTAAGTCACCAGTGTCTTCATGAGGACACTGAGTCACATATTTTTGTAGAAATAAGAAGGACTTACTTAATGTCAAACTCCAGCCTTGGTTTTGTTGATTTGGGGCTGGCAGAAGTATAAGTCTCTTAAGCAGACGTAGGATGCCTTCCATAGTATAAAGTAACTTAAAAAATACACCACAAAATGATTGTCCTTTGAAAGTTATTTCACTTATGATGATTGGTAATTTGCCAGAAGAGTTCCCTGACAAATCAATACGAACAGAGACTCTGTATGGATTGATTAGTGCAGTTTATATAACCAGTGAGTTCAAAGAAATTTACACAGAAAAGGGAAGAGAACTGGGTCAGTATCAATGACCAGGTTAGCCTGCACTCTACAAGCAAAGAATTACCTTCGGTTTGTTTTCAAGTCGATAATCAATTGTCAGAAACAGTATTCCTCGAGGAATATCCCAGGCATGGATGGACATTTGGTTAATAATCTCATTCTCTTCCTTACTAACTCTTAAATTTGAGAAGTCAAATTTTCTACAATTCCGTATAATTCAGAGTAAACGCCTCAGCCAACCAGTTGCTTGTGTTTGTGCCTGATGACAGTTTTGTGCAGAAGCTTGACCCATCTCCACTCAAATGCCCTGCACTGGAGATTTAGTACAGAAAGAAGCTGCTACAACAGCACAGGGCGCTCAGGTGTGGGGGGGTCAGGGATGGTGGGAGCAGGACCGTCTGAGACATCTTTCTGGAATAAGTAAGACTTAACCTAGACAGGGATGTAGGTAAGACTTCAACAAGGAGGATGTGGAGAAAACTCTATCAGACCGAGTGAACACCCAGACAGAGCTGTGGGGGGTGAAACAGGGCAGGGGTCCTTAAGGACACAGTGAGTGAGGGACACGGGGCAGCTCGCGTGTGCAGGGCTTAACGGTTTTCCAGCTTGAAAGATTGTTAGTCAAGTTTAGGGCTAGAAGTGAGTACTTGGGGAATGTTTGCTTTGAGAAGATGTTTGGAGCTTAAGGAGTGGAAGAGATCAGCCAGGGAGAGTGTGCAGAGAGAGAAACGAGCTCAGAGCGCAACTCAGAAGAAAGCCCACGAAGGAAGACGGACCCACAAGCAGACGGGGAAGACCACAGTGCACGAGCAGGTGGCTCACTCGTGTGCACGCAGAGTGAGTGCTGGGAGGCACTGTGTGACCTCTACCTCCATCCATTACAGAACGCATCACAGAACGCATCTATGACAAGACCGCGGATCCTCCCAACTCTAACTTTCGAACCTTGTTTCCCATCAGTAGTGAGTCGAGCATCCGAGGCAAGATGGCTGTGCAACGTACAAGGAGGCGCCGGGAGGGAGGCGGCGGGCACCACAAAGCCGTGCCTCCTGCAGGTATTGCCGACTGTGCTTCCTCCAGTGACCTCATGCGGACACAGAGGCACAGCCTCAGGTGCACCCGACAATTAAGTGTTGCCGCTGTTAAAAATCTGTAGCCATTGTGACGTCATAAACATATCCAGGCACAATCTGTGGTCATAGACTTACTGCCTTTTGTGAGAGGCTTGATGTTTGCTTGCATTTCTGTGACAAAGCGTCTCCTAGAACCTGGGTGAAAAGCAACAGTAGCATTGCTCCTCTTGACATTGCCACTAAAAGTCAACAGGAGACAGTGCTCGGGTGCATGTGACGTAGTATCAGAAACCCAATTTCATCCAACCCAAATCTGTTAATGCATACGTTCTAGAGTTAAGATCATTATAGGCTGGAGAATTTCAAATTTGCTTCGGCAGATGAGACGTTTGGTGGGATGACATTAAAAAATTCAGACTCTGTGTCTGTGCGCCAGGCAGGATCTCTCACATTAGAAAAACAAAGTTTGTGCCAAATTGCCTGATTCCTGGAAGTAAAGCAAACTTGATATCATCCAATAACGGTGATATCTTAATTAAGCCGGAAGTATAACACAGTTATAGGGCTGTGTTTAGGGCTGTTTTCCAAGATGATCCAAATCATGTTTAAAAACTCACCCTTGTACTTTAAGACCTGGATTTACATATTTATAAATATTATTTATTTGAGATATTGTATATCTGTAAAAAATATTGTAACTAAAAGAAGTACTTGCCCTCTAAGTAAGTCACTTTGGGGGAGGAAGCCCCAGGGACCCAGGGAGTTCGGTAGATGCTTCTTAATCCTTATCTAACTGAGTCAGCCTGGTGGGGAAGGCATTACTCTTCCCAATGAGGTAATTCAGGATCAAAATTTTAAGTATATTATCAAATATTTTAGCAGTAAAATTGGAATATCCTTCTCTTTGGCTCAAAAGAGATCATTCTTTTTAGGAGGTAGCGTCTGAATGCAGCATAAATAAGCTTCTAGGGACTTCTGTTCTGGTGGCAGGTTAGGAGGAAGAGCTCTCCTCTCTGCACCAGTCAGTGACGGGACAGCCGATGGAACACCGGCTGCAGGGTCGAGGGACCCAACTCCCACTTCCACTGCCGTCACAACGCCCTCCGTCGCCCACCCGGAAATTCTCACGCTCCTCCTGGGGGCGGGGTCGCAGACCTTCTAGGGGCTGCACTCCGTGACTCCAATTTTTCCCCTCCGCATCTAAATGTGTTTGGGAATCCCAAATGCTAACAATTTCTTCCCCCATAGTGATAATCATTAGAAGACAACAGATTTCTTTTTCTTTCCTTCCTTCCTTCATTTTTTTTTCTAACTAAGGATTTTGAAGCTCTTAACTAGTAGACTAGGTACACAGATAATAATTTAAGGGTCCTGAATCAATTTTTAAAAACTTTTTTTTTCTGAATGAGTTTTAATTTATCAACCTGATTACTCGAAAGTCATTAATCAGACAACACAGTTTTGAAGTCAGGTATCTAAGAGTCAAGTGCGTTTCCATTAGTATCTTTCTTGCTGGTGACTGGCTTAAGGGACGTAAGGTTGCATCTCATTACTGTGTCAGCAAGGCTCCACCCCGCTGCGTTTTTATTCACAACAACGACTGAATTCACACGCATTCGGATTTCTTGGACGCCACAGTTGAGTCTCTTTCCAATTTCTGTGGAGATTAGTGGAATAAGAATTGCAAATGTGTAAAATCCCACCAATTTAAATTAGAAATAATGAAGTCTGCCTTCTCTGGGGGTAACTTTATGAGATTTTGGTAGCCAATCTTAAAGCATTTTCAAGAAGCAATCCTAGGTGGGATATAATTGGCTGAAGGCATTATTATTTTTCCATATTTAATTTAAAAAAATGACCCCACTATTGATAGTCCAAATAGTTTCATAATTAGAATTTGAAGCAATTGAATTCCAGAAAGAATGGCTGTGAAATGAACCAGAGCTGAACCTGCAGGGACCGACCTCTGAATAAGATGCCACAACAGTCGTGCCAGGAGGAGTGAGTCCCCTGCCTGGTGCACGACGTCAAGGCGTGCCTACGGGTTTACATCACCTCACCCAGTGTCTCTGAGAAATGTCCCTTCAAGTTCTCCGCAGAAGCTATTAGTCTATTCATATGTTCTGTCTCATAACTCCTCATCATGTTTCCCCACTTTTCTAGCACCTCACTTCCTTGCCAGTCTCACTTTTGCTTGAATTCCTCTTAGCCTCCCATTTGTCTGACATGGAAACTGCCGACCGCAGAACCCACATTTCCTTCAGTCCATGTGCCGTCCTCTTTATAGGTTTGGTCCCCAGCTACTCCTGTACCAGTTCTTGCCAGACTGAGCATCTGTTTCGAGCTCTGCTTTCTCCAGTGATGACTTCTGCCACCAACAGAGGATTCAGTTACTACAAGGATACGTGGTTGGTTACCACACTTAGAACTGTCCACGCTTGAGGAATGCCTCTCCAACATTTGTGTGTGTGTGTGTGTGTGTGTGTGACAAGTATACACTTTTGTTAATTACTCAAGTAGTTTTAAAAAGCAAAACAGCAGCAACGACTTAATTAAGTTATGGATTAGCTCATTAGCATAGCAGTTGTAAATGTTTTTTGATTTGCACTGATTCAAACGATTGTGTCTTTATCCATTTAATTTAGAGACGTAATTTAAGAGAGGTCTAATATTGCTTGAATTCTACACAACCAAATTAGTACAAATAAAGCTTATTTACAAATTTTTAAAGTTTCCATCACTCAGGGACTTTAATTTGGGCAAAGTTTAGATGACCCTTTACATCTTATCTCTGATGTAACTGAAAGTTTCACGTGAGACCCACCCATCCTAAAAATGGGTTCAAGAGTGCAAAGCCTTCGCCAAGGCTGGATTTGATAGGTTCAGTGTCTGGAATGCACAGTTATTTTATTTTCCAAGGGGTGTAAGCTAATTATCAAAATGACTTTGGTAAGCTAATTGGAGCAAAGTCATTCAGGGAGGTGTCAGCAAAGAGCATTCAAAGCAAAGGGAGAGCTGTGTCAACAGAATCATGTGCTACAAACAAAGTGTTTTGATGAATATTTGTTGAGTGAAGACGCCAGAGAGATTTTAAGCTAATGCAGAAGATTTCAAGAAAAGAACAGGCAGAATGCTTTAATTTCAGATACCCACACATGGAAAACTGCATGAATTGTAAGGTGTGTAGGAGGCTCATAGGCATGTGTATTGCTAAGGCAAATACTTCATCTCGAGGTGTCTATTTAAACTCATTAAAAAAGGAATCAGCAGTACTGTCAGAGCGTATATAAATAAGGTCCGCAATGAAGAGTCTGGGTGGAATCACTCCTGTGAGAGGAGGAGGTACTCAGAGTTTGAGAAGTGAGTCAGCATCATGGAACACAGTGTTTGCTAGTCACTGAGCAAAGTGAAGTCTGCATCTCATGGGGGGGGGGTGCTCTGATGCTCGGTCATCCCGAGGTGAGACCCCCCTCCTCCTTCCCTGCGTGCCCCAGTCCAAGCAAGACCCATGGGACAAGACTTTGGACTTGCTCAGTTCATAATGTGGACTCACTCCAGGTCTGTGTGAAGCACAGGAGAGCCAACTGCCCTCACATTTGTAGGTAACAGATTAAGTGTTAGGTAGAACCAAGAAAATATCTGCACTGTGTCTTGACTTGTATAGTAAATGGTTTTTAGAAAGAAGCATTGATTAGGAAGATGTTCCCTCGCCGCTGAGTGATTGCCAGCTTCTGGGAGCTGCGCTTCACTGCTGATGGGTAGTGTGGCAGGCGGCACCAGCATCAGCAGATGAGCCTGCTGCCAAAATGTATGGATCAGAGCCACGAGAGCTTCTAAGGCGATTGCCTTTGCTAAATAGTCTCTATATAGACTTGCATCGAGATCGCCAGCACGAAACACTAAAAATGCTTCCCAAATTCTGCCCTGTGGAAGTCATAAGTTATTCCTGAAATAAAAGGTTTATTCATTAAATACATTTAGGAAACTAGGTAAAGTAACCTCCCTTTGACCTTCGTTGACTTTCACAATGACCGTGAGTGTAGTCAAAGCTCAGAAAGGTACTGCAGCAAAGGAACCTGCTTAGCCAGGCGTTCCTATTCCCCTTTATCGGAGAAGCATCTTTAATAGCATTAGCAGCTGATTCTTCCTGAGTTATCTGCTGAGGTCTGCTCCTCTCAACATCACCCTCTACTGTGCACAACTGCTCCCTTAATCCCAGGAATGGGCTTCCAACAGCCATGTTGATTTTATTCCATGAGCTAGGGAATTTATTGGAGTGGGCAGATCAGACAGGAAGGCCATGCTTACATTCAGAAGAATGTTATGTGCCTAAGCCCACACTTCCAAGCCATTTCTCCATCCTCTGCCCTTGTGCAACATCCCCTACAAGTAAGACAGATAGGGAGACAGGTAGTCAAAAGTCATTTCCTGACGGCCATTGATCAGCTATGGAAAGATGGGTTATGACCGATTTTTGTGCTCAGACCTATTCCTGCCAGGTTATCATGCATTTTCTGTTACCTAAAAGAAAGGATGAATCTGTTTGCAGAAGAGTATTCTTGTTACTTTTTTGTAGTTGCAAAATGTGTAAATCTCAGGTCCATTTGTGTAGTAAACTGTTTCTCACGGGCATATATACACATTTACCTGCCATCCAGGAACTATTGGAATTCTGTTTCCCAAAACTAAAGGGAGGTAATTTTCTCTTTCTGAGGAGGTCAAAGTATACAAATTATGGTGGTAAATATAAACCCTCTTGAAAGCAATGCTTTCACTGCAGAGCCTGGAAAACAAATTGACTTTAAAATGAAAGATTTATCGACAGAGGATTACAGTCAGTCAATCTTTCATCCTTTCACTCCACAAATATTTATTAAGTGCCTACAAGTGCTAGGCATTTTTTTTTTTCTTTTTTGGAGCTGGGAATAAAAATGTTGAATAACTTCCCAACAAAGTTCTTGCCCTTTAATGGAGAAAAAAAAAAAAAAACAAAAACAAATGAACAATAAATAGGTACTGAATACTAGTTCCAGTTGTGGTAGTAATTGTTATAAAGACAAATAAAGCAGGGGGAAATGGGGAGGGACTATTTAGCATGCACAAGGTCCTAGGTCCAATCCCCTGTACCTCCATTTTAAAAAAAAAGAAAAAGCAAGGGAAGGGATAGAAAGTTTTGGAGTGGAATGTCCTACAAGAGTGGAGGAAAGCCTTCTGATGAGTTACCATTTGGGGAAAGATCTGACTGAAGTGAGGGAGATAATCACGTGTGAACATCTCTCTCTAAAGAGAAGAGCAAGTGCAAAGGCCCTGGGGCAGGAGTGTGCTTGGCATGTCCATGGTACCTCAAGGACTGCATTGTAGGTGGTGCCAGAGATCCAAGGCGAGCATGGACAGAGATGAGGTCAGAGAGGAACCATGATCGAAATCATGTAGGGTCCTGGTAAAGGTCTTTGAATTTTATTCTAATACCAGTTGAGAAAATAAAAGCTAGATTTTTTTCCCTTTATTTTTCGGCAGCTCTGATTCTCATGAAATGATTCAGAAATTCAGATTTAGAAGACGCACTGTCCCATATTTTCCAAATTTCTGATACAATCTGATTTTCCATTTCTTTAGCATTTGCATATACTCCAAAAAAAATAATAGAGACTTCAAACACCAAATGCATTCTTTCCAAATGATATCATTGTTTGAATCTCCTACCAGCAATCTTGCTAAACATTCTCTTATTATGTGAATGTGTACTTCCAGCGATGGAGCATGAGCAGGAGGAAACGCTGCCTGCTGGTGGGCTTTCTGAGCTGGGGCTGACCCACTCCCTTTGGTATGCTAAAGATACGTGGAAAAAGTCAGCTGTGTCTTCTTTACGCCAGAACAATTACTCCATTAAGCAAGTAAACAAAAGCAGCCAGCAGAACAACTGGTTTATTTAACAGTACGTTCCCTCTTTAGTTGGTTTTTTCATTGTTTTTGCTACAAGCACAGAGCTCTGGAAATAAAAAATTTAATTAGTAATTGCCAAGGTAAAAACATTCTCTTCCCCATGGAACTAGAGAGAAAATTAAAGACTCATTGGATGGAAAAGTGTTTTTCTTTCCTTTCCATGATTTGGGGGAGAAAATGGTAGTAACCCATATAGCAGGGACCAGTTAGAAAACATTTGCTTTCACCTACCGGACACCACCTCAAAGCAGGAGCCAGAGGCACATCCCCGACAGCTCTGCGGCCTCACCGAAACACCGCCTGGAGGGCCGTCTCCAGGGAAACAGATCGTGGATCCGGAGGGGCAGACGTCTAACAGCTGGAGCAGATCTTAGGGACCAGGGTAGTTTTGGTAGTTTCCAAGTAGATATGCCATTGCTCTCATTTGCATGACAATTTTATTCTTACAACGTTCTGGGAACAGTGAGAAAGAGCACTTTTGTAATCAAGATACTTTTGCCTCTGTTTCATAGAAAATAAAGTTCTAAGCCTTGTGCGGAATGTAGAGGGACCTTTTTTTTTTTAAATAATAAATCAAGCTCTTTTTCCAGAAAACCGATTACTAATGTATTTTCTTTACTCAGAGTTGCCAAAATTGGTCTTTATTTCATTCTTTGAGTGTGTTAACTTTTTTCCTCTATCAATAAGTCAAACTTCAGTAGATAAAATATATTTGGGGATTGTGAAATCAGACGAAACTGACTTTCCAATACTCAAGCCTGAAGACTTCAGCAGTTGTTTTATGCTGCTTGAACTCTACCTTGGGACAGACTGACTTGTGGCCAGAACTTTGTCTGTCAGGAGGGCAATAAGAGCTGATGTAAGTGCAGAAATAGACACTGACCTCTCTTTGCAAAAGAACGTCACCTCAAGGGCCACTGATCATGAGAAGGAAACTAAATCTTCTGGTTAAGTTTTGGATTTGCAGTGGGGAAATCTGGCCACTCCATTTTTTTCTTTCCCTGAATAAGCATGGGAATCTCATGTGCCACTGAAGACAGAGAGAGACACACCATGTACTTTGCAGGCCAGTTAAATGATCTGAATGACAAAGTGGAATCTGGCAGAAGTAGATACCATCATGGAAAACAATTTACACAAAATAAGTACAGTGCTTTCAGCGGAGGTGCTCTCCATTTATCCTTGCCCCAACTAGAATTAGGGCAACTGTGAGACATTGAGCAGTGGGTGGGTGGTTGGAGGAAAGGGTGGAGAATAGTAATTTCAGAATCGGAGGCCTTGTTAAAGTGGATGATGACTCAATTTAGCAGGGTAAGATGGGGACAGGCACATCCCATCTGTGTGACGTTGGCCAGGTTACCTTCTTCCCTGTTCTCATCTATAAAACAGGGATAGTGGAATGACGCCTGCCTCACTCACCTCAGTAAAAGAAGCACAAATATTTTAGGGTTTCATCTGCAAGACAGAATAATTTAGTCTGTTACTTTTTTAATGTGAGTGTTGAAAGAAAAGATAGAAAATGACTTTTTGGGAATTTCCTAGATAAACTTCTAGGGGTATTGTGAATTTGACTCCATTTGTAGGGATTGACTTGGCTCTAACTGAAGACTGGTTAGGTAAAATGATATTTATTATTACTAATGACACCCCAAGAATAAGAAGTGAATAAAGTAATGAGTAATTTGAATAATGATTTTGGCAGAGGGTAAAGACAGGGCAACACTATGTCACTGAGAGAGATGGGCTGTCCTATATTTAGAGAGAAAATCAGAACAGTGTCTGTTTAAATAATTGTGTGATGACTCGTTAAGCCTGCAGGATACACAGAAAGAATAGATATTACAGATTCATCACCCAAACTCAAAGGCATGAAGAGAGACATAGAATGATCAGTGCATTAAAGTAACTTTCTCAATGACTCCATTTCTGAGCCAAAGCAACATCTTCCATTCTTAGCTCTCTTCTTGCCCCCAGGTGGTGGTTTAATGTAAATTTTGGCTGACCTCCCTGGTCTATTAATTGAGATTTAGCTGGAAAGGATACAGATAGTAGGTGTGTTAAAGACTAATTTGATTTATGTTTTCTTTTTAAATGAATATTCGGGGACTTTAGGGGCTAGTGTGCATTGTGCTAGACACTGGAGAATCATGACAACATCCTGGCTTTTGTCCTGGCCAGACAGACGAGTCACAATCTGCCACCTCCACGGATACTCATCATGACCTGGGCTCCGGGTCCAACTGCTGGCGAGAAACAGCTCATCAGCCTCCACGTGCCATTTATATACTAGAATCGGTACATTTTGTGCAGAACTGAAATGGTTTCTTCCAATGTTGAGGTCTTTTGGATACAACATAGGGATCTTTATCAGCACCTGAAGTTTACCTCTGAGACTCCTAGGAGATAACTGGGCCACGTTGGCTTTGTTACTCAACACACAGAACTCTGAAAGAATTGAACTTGTTGAAAGAAACCACAGAGATCATCTCCAGATAGTTTCTGAAACAGTAATTCCTGGGTCTCATAGTTCATTAAGTTCAGGGACCACTCTCTTTAATTTTGTTTTCAAAATCCTACCATCCTCTAAATCTCCCTTTTCAGGGAAATCCTCATCACTCTAGACAAAAGGAGCGTCTGCTTTTTCCTAAATCATGTAAGACTCCATCCCTGTAGCAACTGCTGGATACTTGCCCTAAGTTTTTTTTAATCTATTTGAATACCTACCTCCTCCTTTAAACTGGAGGCACCCAGGGGTACAGTAATGCCATACATCTTCTATTCTTCCACTACTAGGTGTAGTAGGTTTTCGATAAGTGTATCTTGAAAGAATTAACTGTTAAAAGTACCCATGTGATTTTTTATTTATTAGGTGGAAAGTCGTTTAGTGCTCTTGCCATTAAGAACGTACTGAATGAAGGGATGGATCACTGTCAAGGATGTGTCAGCAAATGACAAAAACTCAGAAGGTCCACTTTCAATCTTTACGGTAAAACCATCAGAAATGGTAGCTTAATTTTTAGATAACAAGTTAACTTTTCATTAAAGTATAACCATTAGGACTACACTGTGGACTGGTTAGTTTTCTCCCTGACTGACTCTGCTCACACCCAAGCAGTGACCCTCGGTACCACGGCAATTTGTCACACAAGGAGATTTTATTGTTTCTCACCTGGGCATGGGCATGGTCAAAATTCCTTGGCAAATGTCAAAGCTGTAAATATTAACAGGTTGCGTAGAGGTTCCTTTGGAATTCAAGATCGAGCTATACACTATATTTATAGGGAAATACATTAAGCCCAAAGTTCTAGATCTTTGCTTTTTCAAGAATGAGGTAGAGAGGACTAGCGAGTGATGGTTTACTGGGATGAATTTGAGGCCATTTGATTCTTTCACCATCCTCCAGGGTACATTTGACAAGGAAATAATTTAATATTCTTGCAAATTACCTCTTTCTCCCCTCCTCTGGTCTGGCTGCTTCATGAAATTTCAACCAATGAAATTATGCCACCCAAAGAATTAAACCCTTGTTCCCAAACTGCCTAGAAAAAACTACACTTAACTTTGGTGGGATGGGTAACAGATTTGCAAAAATTAATTCCTCAGATTGAACTTGTTGAACAGGGAAGAGCAATCCTGAGGAAATGTGCCCCAGGGTGGAACGCGCCGAGAGCCTGCGTGGTGCAGGGTGACGCAGGCTTTGCGCCGCCGCCACAGCTTTGGGCCGGGAGGCTGAGGATGGGTGGAGCAGCCTTTGGACTTTGCCCCCGGGGGTGACTGACCCAAACACGGCTCTTGACTAGACCTTTGGGGTCAGGGGCCAGATGTGAATATTATTAACATTTCTTAGGTTCTGAAAACATTCTACATAGCTAACGGCATGGTATCAGAGTGGCAAGAACAAAGGACTTGGAGGGGAAAGGTCTGCGCTGCAGGGGGTAGCTCCCTTTCCTTAGTTACTGATTCCTTGAGACCATTTCCTTCTTGTCCTGTGGCCACTGCCACCTCATCTATTGGCAGACCGCTCTCTTCGGGCTGTTGACACTTTCTTCATTTGCCTTAGTTCCTTCTGTGTTTTCTCATATCCTACCCTCCTTCCCAGTCAGGGAACGATGAAAGTTTCTGTACTAATTTCCTTAAGTTTCTGACTTTCCAATCAGAGTCCTGGAAACCACAACTGAGAAAATAGTTTGAGAAAAGAGGTTTATGGGTCCAAAAAACCCCATGTTTCCATAATCAAAATCAGATCCAGGATGACTATGTCAAATGCCCTTTAGGGAAATGTGGAAGCAGCTGATAAAGTCAGCGGACCTGGAAAAAAACCCTCCTGCTTGAGAAAAGGGGGTGCAAAGGTAGACGGCCGCGTGGATAAACAAATATTTCAGCATCGAGGGCTGACAACAACCAGAACTGATGACAGGCAGGTGAGTGGATAGCGTTTGGCACAGACATACAATAAGCAATAGGAAATCCCGCAAGCCACCTGCCTTGCTGGTATATAAGCTTCTCATCTCCTCCCCCAAAAGCTGGGGGAGGGGGAAGAAGAAAATTCTACACTGAATAACAAAACTCAAAATTAACTGAGTCTGATGCACATACGCTAACAATTTTTCCGCCACCAGTTAAAATGCCGTGTTAGGGTAAAAATTCATTTTCGTTATAGAACATGATGTTAGATTTTTACATGCCTGAGTTTGTCATTTATAAAATCAATGCCAATTCCATGATAGTTAAATGAGATGATGTGTGTGACACAGCATTTTGAAAATCTGAAGCTTTATTTAAATACTTAATAAAAAGGACAAACAGAAACTATAAATGTGTTGACATTTTTAGAACCATGTAGGTGTATTGGTATTTATCAGACAGAATTTGCTACCTACACACAATGTTCGTGCCTCTTCTTTCTTCCCTCCTTCTTAGCAGACCTATACTTCTGTTCAGGTATCCATCTGACTCCTCCGGCCACTTCTTTCCAGGGAGGAGGGCCTCAGACAGAGAATCATGATTGGTCGAAGCCAACCACAGAGGACCTTTCCCCTTACAAGGATTGGTTTCCGTGTGGACCAGTTATGGCCAATGAGACATGAGCACAAATCTGCTAAAAGGCTTCTCGGAAAGGCTTCTCTTGTAAATAATGAGGCTTATGGGACAATACGTGTTTATTTTTTGCCTCAGACTGTTGCCATGCAAACCTAATATCTGTGAAATAAATTAACTTGATGATGTCTGAGTGGATATACTGGGATTCCTGATACACTGCACCAACCAGCACTGAAGACGAAAGAACCCAGAAGCTGTGTTATTATATATGTTGCTCTAAAGTATGCTGAGTCAGGATTTTCTGTTGCATGGAGTTGAAATCATCCTAAATTTTAGTTTAAATAGCATTGTTAGGGCTCAAAATAATGTCTCTGAAGTGGAATCGTCTCTGCTCTTACAATTCCAGTTTGAGATAGCCATCTTATGGTCTGGCCAGAGGTGGGTGAGCTGAGCTGGTCAGAAGCAACAGAAAATTCTGTCACATACTTTGCAACTGTATATGACCAGCTTCCTGCAAAGATGCTTGGTGATTATATATTAGATGAGGACATTAAAAAATAAATCAACACACCAAACCTCACCAAATTTTTTGGGAATTACACTCATTTAATCTTACTCTTAGAAGGCTGGAAATTCCCCCAACATGCTGGAAGAAGATAGCCTTACCCTCAGATGGAGACAGGAACATTTAAAAGCTTTTCAACCTAGTTGGTCTTTTTTTTTTTTTTAAGTTCTGTTTGAAAAAAAAATTAATCAATTGAGAGAAACATTTCAGAAATTACACAGTTTTAAACCAAAATGTCATTGTTAACAATTTTCTATCACGGTGGTAACCTGCGCTTCTACAATAATTGCCATTCTCTGACCTAATGGTCAAATGGAATTTTTCAGTTAGAAAAAAATCCGTGTCTCTGTCATACATTATATAAAGCATGGCACTGTATTCTATAACTCACTGCAAACAATTACAGGTCTGTAGCCACGGATGAGTCACAAGAACAAAGTCCTATCAAAATTAACTGTGCATATGAAGTCGTATTCATATGCATTGATCTGTACTCTGTAATTTCACACAAGAAAATGAGAAAGGACAAGACGAGAGTGCCAAATGCATAACACAATTGAACTGGTCTCTAACACCTGCCCGAATAATAAAATAAGATTTGACAGTTCAAAGTAATCAGACAGGTGGAGGATCTATTGCTAATTCACACCCTCTCGCTAATGAAAGCTGAATGAAAATGACACTGGCTAGATGACAGAAAGTAGATAAAAAGCACTCCTCTGCTATCAGACTTGTAGGGAGCTAACTCCTTCTGACAGTACCAGTGAAATTCCCTGGGCCAAGAGATGTTCACTGAAAAGTTTTCAATTTTTGTTCACCCAAGGGGGTTTCATAATTTGGAAATTTACCATCCAGAACAAGCTACTTAAGCCAACCGCAGCTTGAAGCCTCTATAAGGAATTAAACTCAGAATCTTTCCTGCCATGAATGCATTGGGAACATCCCACAAATGTCCTGAAAACAGGAAGTCCTGTGAACGATAAAGAAGCATCTGTATCAATGACCACACAGTAAGCTGTGATCCGTAAAAACGGAAAGGCGATTGGAGTGGGCTGTTTTCTGAGTCAGTGATGGTGTGCATTCTCTCTGTTAGTGCTTTGCGTCTGTGGCTAATCTGCTTAGCCAAAAACTACCCTTTGAGTAATTCTGAGATTGCGCATGGAGAAACTGTTAATTACTCGTTGTGGAAAGATGTTCAAGCTTCACTGTTCTACTTTCTCCCAGGTTCTTTGCCCGTCTCTGCTCCCATTTATGGGCAATTGATCAGGAGACTTTTATATTATAAAATATCCCTATTGAAGCCAAGCATTTGTTTAGGTACACAGGTGAGGCAAAATTGTTAAAAAGCATTTATAAGAAGCAAGATCTTTGGAGAGAACACAGGGTTCAGAAGTCCCAGGTGCCAATGTAAGTCTATGGCTTAGGAGCTCGGATGAGTCCTTAGGTCCAGCTGTTAACCTCTCTGTGGATGACAGACTCCACGTACGAAAAAGACTGATGGCACTATCTGATTCACAGGAACGCCGCCTCGGGCTGCGGAATCATTCTGTAAACAGCAAAATATTCTACAGGGGTTATTCACTGTGTCAGAGGAGCCATGGTTGGGTGATCAAATAATTAGTACACGTAGGCTAGCTGTAAATTAACCCAAAAATACATGCACTTATATTAACAGCTACCCTGAACATCGCAAAAACTATTTTCTGCATTTTTAACAATGACAAAACTTTGCCAATTAGCGAACATCCCTCTGTGACGTGACTGCCCTTCTTTTATTCACAAAGCTCCGTAGAGTGCGCCGATTTTCCGTGCTACCCTCGGTCACCTTAAGTTCACTTTAAGGCCTTCACATGCATACACCCAGGTTGGCATCTTGATAATTTATCTAGATACTATTATGGAATAATGAGTTAAATAAGTTATGCACTAACAATTGCTTCATTTTGCTGAAACAAATATTAAAGATACGTCACACATGTACAAATGTAGAGAAATATATATTTATATACAGACAGAAATAAATCTTTATTAGAGTAATAAACATTAAATTTACTAAATGCATCATGTGAACTGAGCAGTTTATGAGGTCCACGTAAAGCTCTTTGAATGAACACAAATTTCTGAGTATTAAGAGTGCCAACTTCCTACAACGCTATAAACTTAACAAATTAAGAACTGATAACGTTATGACGGTAAAATGCAAAAGCCTTCACGGAATAAAATGTTCTTACTCGTTGCTCTTTCTAGAAGAAACAAGATTACTTTCATATAAATTGAGTATAATTTCTACTTAATTTATTACTTTGAATTGTACTTTGAGATACACTGAGCATGAAATCATCCTATAAATATAAATTTCCTTCTACTTCAATGCCACTGATGTGACGCAGTGGAATAATGTGGACTATTTTTCCTGAAGAATTTAAAAGATGAAAAATGGACGGAAAGTTAGCCATGTGTTTTACTCTCTAAATGGCAGGCACATCTGTTTTCAAAGTTTACAGGCAGGAGAAGGAGCTTAAACTGAGCCAAACTTAGAGTTAAATTTTTTCTTTATACTTTGATCAGCATGTTCAGTGAGTTTTAATACATTCTTTAGAGTTTCTGTTTCATTTATACCGTTTAATATTTTGTAATCAATTCATACTGTTGTTTAGAGTTTAAAAATATTCATACACAAATATTCACTAACCTTCCTTTAAAAAGAGTCAAAGTGGTCTACTTGTGACCACTTGGGTATGAAATACTTCAACTAAACTAACTGCATCAAAGGAAACTCATACTAGTTAAGCTGTTTCCCGTCCTGTGCCTCAGTACTCCCACAAATAGAATGGGACCAAACCCTGTCTGCTCCTTCTCTGTTCCTAATGATTGTTGGGCAGAAATATGTATCAATTCTTAAAAAAAAAAAAAAAAAAAAGGGCTTAGAGTTATAGCTGCAGATGAGCAACCATGAGACAAGAATTTGGGCTTGAATGAAATGACAATAGTGTGTTTTTAGAATTATATGAGAAAAATGTGAAAAGGATGCAGAATTCAACCAGGCAGTAAGTAGTTTAGTGGAATACATTTGAGTGATGAAGGAACGTGTACAGGGGTTGATGAGATCTGTTGAAATAAACTAGGTGATAAAATTTGAAAAAAGTGAATAGATAAAAGCACAGCTTGAACCAAGGGAAATGTGGGCTACTGAACCGACCCACGTGAAGGGGGTGATCTTGGGGCGGCGCGTTTAGCTGTGGACCTGGGTAGAGACGTGCTGTAGGCCTGTAGCTCAAGTGTTCTCTGGCCAGAGAGGGTCTCTGACAAATGTACAAGCATGCATCACGGCTGTATACATAATCTTGGCTCCCTTGAGATGATACAGCAGGTTTCTCCGTCTGAAATCTTGGGCCGTCAGTCAACTCTAGGTTAGAATCACTAACCTCCTATAGTAAATTCCCTTAATTAGGTAAGTATTTCACCACCTGGGAAGACTTGAGTAAATACTGAAATGATAAAAGTAAGGAGAGTGCAGAGTATGGTGACTTTTGCAGGAGGCTTAGTACCATCGGCGTGTTTGTGATGTTTCTGAGAATGTAGCACTTCAGGGAATTTGAGTCAATTTAGTTTTACACTGTGGTTTTAAGTTTAAAACATAAGAGATTTGACTATGCTCGCAAACATTTTTAGAAAGTGACTGGATAGTCACTGTATGTATATGATTGTTTTGTTAAATTTACTGGAATAATTGAAGTACTTGGAAAAATTTTGTTTGGCCACAGGCCTGTCTTGTCAAGCACTTGAAATCCATAAATAGGAAATTAAATCTAATAAATTGACATATAAATTTAGAATATTTAATTAATCCTAATTACATTAAAAGGAATTTTAATTACACAAAAAGCCCCTGGTCAGTATTTATTAAATGAAGGATTGAATGAATGAATGAATGAATGAAAGAGGGCAGCCCTGACCTCTCTTTTGCATTCTGGGCTCATCTTCAAGAGCCCAGTAAACACCACTGTGGAAATGTCTGGCCTTGTGGTCAGCAGGTCTCAGACTGAACTCATTGATTTCTTCCTTTTCTGCTCTTTGATTTGCTTTTAAGTGTCTCTTAAACTAGAAACTGCACATCATGCTGGCTTCTCCTGCTCACCTAATTTTGAACCTGTATTTGCCTGTTGGCACTGCCTGTCTGCCCTCTGTTCCACCCCACAGACACTCCCTGTTTGGAACCTTGGTCACATTGTGGAAGGATCTGCACTTGTCTCTTCAAAACCCTTGGGCTCTTTGCAATTAATTTCCACTGTACCCAGAATTAGATTTCTAAACCCTGATCTTCTCGATTGTCCTTCTTAAAATCTTCAGCGGCTGTTAGCTGAACTTTCCTTCCTAATCGAATGTCAAGTGAACTGTGGGTCTCTACTGCATGTCACACCCTCCACGGTGAACATCAGGCCAGGGCTTTTCACAGAGTTGCCTGCAGGCCACCGGCTTCAGAATCACCCGGGCTGCTAGTTCTTGGACCCCATTCCAGCTCTACTGGTCACTCTCTAGACAGATTTCTTCTGTACAGCACAGGGAACTATATTCAATACCTTAAGTGAAAAATTATATGAAAACAAGTATGTACATGTACATGTCTCACCGGAACGTTGTGCTGCGCACCAGAGACTGACACGTTGTAACTGACTGTACTGCAATTAAAAAAAAAAAAAATGAAATGTTAAAAGAAAAAAAAGAAGCATCCTGGAACCTAC
Source organism: Camelus bactrianus (assembly GCF_048773025.1). NCBI lineage: Eukaryota > Metazoa > Chordata > Mammalia > Artiodactyla > Camelidae > Camelus > Camelus bactrianus. Next base: position 5,192,870 of record NC_133567.1, on the reverse strand, counting down.
GTTTTTAACGAGCCCTCCAGGCCATCTTTAGGCACACAAAGGTCATACTCACACTGGTTTATAAACTGCTCAGAAGGGCTCTCTGCTCTTCCAGCTCTCCCTGGAACGCCTCCCCACCTCCACAGATCAGGATCAGTGCTGCTTCTTCCATTTCCCCAACTTTCACTTACAGCGCCCCTCCATTCTCTCTCTTTTTCCTTCCAACTCATAATGTCTTCATGTCTGTAATCCTCAGTCCCTAGCATGGCATGTTCACATAGGTCCCCTGTCAGTGATTGTGCAAGTGAATTTTTGAAGTGCTCCAAGCTGGTTGAAAGCTACTCTCAAGTCGCAAGAGAGCATGAGATTAATTCACACCGAGGGTGTCTGGCAAGGGTTTCACTGGTTTGCTCTGAGCATCTTTGTGCTGCTATATAACAGAGGCAGACATTTCCAGCAGCTGTTAGCGAGCACCCTTTTGTAGGTAATGAATATGGATGTGGAGAGCTTGTAGACCTCAGGAAAAATGGAAGCCAACTTGGACATAATGGTCTCCATAGTTTCTCTTTTTAATATTTCATATCTCACTGTGCAATGTAAGCATCTCTTTGATCAAAACTATGTGGGGCTTATAAATTTGTTGAAGATTATTTCCAGTAAATTTACACTGAGCTGGGCATTGAAGGATGAGAAGGACTTCAACAGACAGAAATCATGATGACGCAGCCTAGACAGAGCAGAAAAAAAACCATAAGCCTGAGAATACAATGTGTGCGTTAAGGCTGTACTTAAAGGAATAACTTAGGCGAAAGCTGGCTAATAAATAACTATGGTTATTCTTCCAGGGGACCGTCCGCTTTCCCTGTGCTTTGCCAACGGTGTGGAGCGGTGTTACCTTCAAGGTGAGGTGTACCCCCACCTCCTTGGGAATCCAAGTGGCCATTGCTGTGGCTGGCCAAGTGGTGTTTACTCCTAGACCCCGCTTACATTTTTGGGAACGGAGTCAGGATGGAATAGGAAGCAGCAGAGAGCAACAAGAAGAATTCTCCCTCTCTGCTGGCTCAGGGAGCTAAGCTGCTCCTTCTGGCATTTAGCAGGAAAGCAAGTCCCATTTCCATTTTGATCACATCCGCAAATGGAAGAGAGCTTTTCACAATCTCTTTGAAAGAGCCTCTGCAAAATGCCATTTATAATCCATGCACTTACTTTAAGCTGTAGGTTGGAAAGTTTTGTGTTAAGAAAAATAAATCACATTATACACATAAAAAATAGATAAAATGAAAATAGTTATTCCCAACTATTTCACTTTAATTCTCAAGTCAGATTAATCTTGAAATTCAATCTATATAAACTTTAAGGAGGGGAAAATATGCTTTTAATCTCCCTTCTTATAGCCAAATTGCCATGGTTTCTGTAACCATGACATCTATATATACGAGATAAAAATAATTTTATTAAATACGTACCATGTTTGTAAATGTAGGAGGGAGCGAAGACAATATTTTTCCAACAAAAACATAGGCAATAAAAAAATAGAATCAACATATGCCATAAGAGAATAGAAATAATGCTATGTTAAAGAATAATTATTTATGACATTTGTTGAAGAATGGTAAGGCAGACTTTGTTTAACGGAGAGCATTGCAACAGGTGTGGGGACCACTGCCATGGAGTCTTGCAACGGGGCAGGGAAACTGGGTTCAACTCAAAATACTACAGGAAAAATGGGAATCTACAGCCAAGGAGCGTGCAGGGGGTCAGCGGATAAAAAATTACTAAGAGGAAACATCAGGGTAAGGAGGGATTCTGGCTAACCAACCGGACAGCATTCTTGCTGAAGGCAGGCAGGTGGGGATGGATGCGGATGAGGGTCTGGGGGTGACAGAGGATGAGGAAACCAGTTCGATAACAAGGGTGATCAGATAGGGATGATGGGGGATTCTAGCTAAACCTCCTAAGCAAAATTCCTGCTGAAATTGGGTGACAGAGAAATGAACAGGGGAAGTCAATGTCAGTGCTGAGTTAAGAAGAAAGTTCATAAGAGCCTGACTAGAGTTTGGTCAAGGAGAGAATCTGTGCCAGTTAATAAAAAATAATAATTGCTGACAATTCCTAAAGGCTTTTTCTTAGCTTCCCACATAAGCTCTCATTTTCTTTTCTATCTCAAGCTTTGCAAAATTTTGCTTGTGAAGGAAAAAAAGTAGAATAAAATTTGTCATGATATAAAGGGATGGAAGTAATTTCCTTTTAAAACTATCTTCTCATCAGTGGCCACCAACCAACATGCTGACGACTGATGCTTAAAACCTGCCAGGCTTTTCTTACAAACCGGACTTCGTTCTCAAACTACTCTGTTTTATTTTTCCTTCCTAGCATTTTCTTTGGCAAATAACTGTAGTTTTCTGCCTGTGTTTTTGTTTAAGCAGTCAGTTCATTGTTTAAATTAAGAATTAATATTGCAATGTCTAAAAATATCAAAAGAAACAATGAAAACTCCTCACATTCAAGAGATGAATTTGACCAGCATAACTTACAGATTTTGTTTTTTCACTGACTGATGGATTGATTCCACAAATATATTTTTGAGCTCTTGTTTTTGTGTCAGGCCCTACAATAGGTCCTAAAACCACAAGACTAATGAGATGCAGGAGCTAAGAGCACTATTTCATAGTCTACTAGAAGAAAGCAGCACATTTTAAGATTGTGATGACACCACATGACCCGTGTAATGAGAGGAATACACACAAAGCAGGATTCCCTAAGGGTGCGTCACAGGTTCCTGGAGGTTTGAAAGTACTGGGCTATCATGACATTTCTGATTTTTACAAAGCAGTTAATACATAAACTAAATATTTTCCCTTTAAAAGAATGCAGTTTAATAGTGTCTGAGAGATACGGTGAGATTATGTGGGTTTTTAACCACTCATCACTCCAGCCTCTGTTTTCCCCATCATATCTCCTTTTCTGACCCCGGCCCTCCCGCCCCCCTCTTATATGACCCCTGTGACTTCACTGGGCTCAGAGAATCCAGGGTCATCTTCCCACAAGAAAATCCTAAATTTAAATCATGTCATATTACAGGTTCCAAGGATTAGGATATAGACATTTTGGGGAACCATTATTCTGTCTACCACAATGTGTGTTTGGACCAATTACAAACCATTTTCTACCTTATCATTTTCATACACAACTGTCAACACATATTAACAAAAGTTCCCATTATTTCTGATCTAGAGTTGACATAATTAGAAACTGCTGAATTTAGGAAATCAGAGACCTCCAGAAATTTCATGATTTTTCTTCCAAATGCTTCACTACATGTTAGTGAGGGAGGGAGAGGTGGAAGGAGGTTTACAAATCTAATTCAAGTTTATTATTAACAGATTTTTAAGTCTATGCTTTTCAAACTTTTTTCTATAGTGCGAGATGTTTTAATAAATTTTTAGAAAGTTGAAAATGTAGAACTATACAAAATAGATTTTTCATCTATTTAGTAAAAGAATCATTCATATCTTCAACATAATATTAGAAGAGAATTGCTTACCGACAGTATCCTGTGAAAGTCTCTCTTAGCTTATCATTTAGTGACAAATCACAATGATTATTTTTAGAACAAAATAAAAATTTCCAAGCATTAGGGTTTCAATGAAGTTAAAACCTAAGTCCACACCATGATGTATATTTTGTTCCCAAGCCAAACACATTATATTTTTAGATTAATTAATGACTAATCATGCTTTTTACTCATCAGTGTGAAATAAGTTAAAAGAGCTGATACTGTATTAAAAGGAGAAATTCAACATTTGCCTCAATACAACATAAATATTAAAGATTTTATTAAATGATATCAAATTAACTTTGTAATAAAATCTTTAATATCATACTTATCTAAAATAAAATCTTTGAATCTAAAACCCCTTCTCTATCACACACCATATATTTTCTAAGAGGGAACCTAAGATTATATTATTGTGAAGTCATCATGAATTGAGCACTGTTGGGAATGCTGCACATGGAACTGAGGGAGCTCAGAAATGAGCCAGAGAGAAGTGGGGTTAAGGAAAGCTTCCTGGAGGAGATAAACACTGAGCTAACCGTGAAGGAATAAAGAGGGTACAGCCAGCAAAGGAGGAGTAGAAGGGAAGAGAGAGGGGTGCCATTTTGAGCAGAGAGGACAGCTCGAGAGAAATAGATGGTGAGGTGATATCTCTAGAACATAAAGAACACTGAAAGAGTGGGTTTAGACGGTAAGACTGGGGGATCAGAAGGGAAAGACCACGGAGGGCCTTAGTGCCACAGCGGGAACTCTCCTTGACACCATCTCGGTTGGAGGCTGAAGAGGGCCAATCGGGAAGGGGATAAATGAGTTCTGTGTTTTTGGTGGATGGCTCTGGAAGCTTCGTGAAAGATGGATTGTGAAGAAAGGCTCTGAGGACATCATTGCTGGAGGTGGGAAGCTGGGAGCTGAGAGTAGGAATAAAGGGAAAGATATACACTATTACACTCAGTGTACATGGCTGGATTCTTCTTTCAAAAGTAAAGAATCTCGTGCTTGGTTCAGAAGCACAATACAGCTCTGTGTTGCTTACAAGACACATGTAACATAAAATAACAAAGAGGAATTGAAAATAGAGGGATGGTCAGAGTCACTAGAAAAATGCATGTTGTAAGAGGTCAGAAATGGTGAGAGTAATGTCAGAGAATGGAGGTTGATGGCAAAACTGTTCAATATAAACTGACAGAAGTTATCATCCCCAAAGAAAATACAGTTGTCATCGTATTTTACGTACGGATGGAGGTCAGGACACCTACCCCAAACATGGCTCGCGGGTGTACCGAGTATCTTTAGCTGAAGGTGTCTGAGAACGTGGCGGTAGCAGGAGGGCCACTTTTAGCTCCCTGCCAGCCACCTCCTCCCCTGAAAGCAGGAGGTAAGTCTCCCAAGTGAAAGGCCCCCTCCCTGTACCGAGAGGAACGGAGACACGGACTCCAGGGCCAAGAAGACTCTATCAGCAAGCTGTGTTGCTTCGTCACCATTTACTGCTCATGGCCTAGAGCTCTTTGTCTTGTCAGCTCGTCACACTTTCACTGTTTCTTTGTCTAAAAGGTACGAAAGCTTCCTCCTCTGGTCACTTCTTCGGGTCTTCTTGCTCTTCTAAAAGCTCCCACATCCATGCAAAAATTTAATAAAATGTGTACCCTTTGTCAGCTTACTTTTCAGACCCAGGCAGGGGCCCTCAGAGGGCAGGGGAAACCTTCTGCCTTCCCTGAAGACCCAAGCATGACAGTATCCCCTGAGGGAAAGCTTCGGAAATGCCAGAGGACCGGGTGAGAGCACAGACCCAAGGGCACAGCCCAAAAGTGGGCAACGATGAGATAAGAAAGAAGGGAGGTAAGACTTGACTCATTTTGAGAAAAAAATTGGGGAGCAACACAATATCGTATGAGAAGTGAACACCAATTACAAATATCCAAAGGACATTGGAATCAGCTGAAAATACAATGAGAAACATCGAGAAGACATATGAAAATAGAAGCATGGAAAAAAAACAATAAACAGGTAAACAACATTAAAGATAAACTGATAAATACAGATACAGAAAAAAGAGGGGGTGGTGGGCATACAGCATATCCCTAGCACACAGGAGGTCCTGGGTCCAGTCCTCAGTGCCGCCATTAAAAGAGAGAGAGAGAGAGAGAGAGAGAATCTACCAGAGTCCCCGAAGAACAAAAAAAAGCAATCAACTAAACTAGTATTTAAAGTTATAATCCAATACAGTATGAACTCCTTTATCTATTTTATATATGTTAGTTAGTATCTGCAAATCTCGAACTCCCAGTTTATATCTTGTAGTAACTTATCGTGAAAAAGAATATGAAAGCGAATATAGGCGTATTCACGTATGACTGGAGCAACGTGCTGTAAGCCAGAAACTGACACAAGTTTGTAAACTGACTATAATAAATACATATATACATGAAGTTAAAATCCACAAAGACTCTAATGAGAATAAAAGACCTGAATAAAAAGCATAAATAACCTTTCACCTTGTACCTCTCTGTATTTCTTGAGTTTAGAACCATGTGACCATATTCTTATACAATAACTAAAATGAAAGACAAACTTTACTGAAGAAATAATAGTATAAAAAATATAAATACATACATATATATGCACAACTGAATCGCTTTGCTGTGCTCTTGAAATTAACACAATGTTGTAAATCAACTGTACTTTAATTTTGAAAAATTGATGGAAAAAAGACCTGAATATAAATATTAAAGGGGCCCACGGTGGACTTGGGAGAATAGACATAAAACGACTGGCTCTGAATCACATCCTAAAACAACAGCTATTAGACTTTGAGGATGAAGAAAAGTGTCCTCTAGATCTTTGGGTCAAAAGATCAAATGACTGTTTAGTAAGTCTGGAAAATATTAAAAAAGAGTAAATACACTTCAAAGGGTTTCAGAATCTCTCCCATCTCCAAACAAAATAGTGGGAACAGCAACTCGTAGGGACTGAACACGGGGCCCAATCGAAAAGTGAGTCAGTCCTGAAGCCTGAAGAGCAAACCCACTTTGATGCTGATTTTATGTTGTAATGAAGTTAGAAATGGGCTTGAGTTTCTAGATCTTAGCTGAACGCCTGCCCGAGGCAAGTTACATAAACTTTCTGAGCCTGAGTTTTTGTATCTTTAAAAAGCAGTGATGACACCTCAAAAGATAGGCGTGAAAATTAAACGTGATGATACGTTGGAAATGTCTGGCACGTGGTACGTGTTCACAAAAATGAAATGTTAAAGCATTTAATAAATTTCTATATGGAGCTAGTTTCTTAGCATCCGCACTTAAAAGGATGCAGTCCATGCAAACATGCTGCCGAAACCATCTTATCCCGCACGAAGATTTGGCCACAGCTCTTCATGCTAAAGACAACAGCAACAAATTGCGTCTCACACTGTGATTTATTTTCAGGGTTATTTTGTTGATTATCATAAAGATTGCCACAGTAAGAAATTGTGCCTTGAAGATATTTTATTTCCCATTTGTAATATTTTTATCACTTTTATTAATCTCTACTGTAGCCTTGTTGCAAGTTTAAAATGTAGTTTCTGTTGACCACATTTTTTTTTCCTGAAGAACTTTAATGGATTCCCGAAATATCACAATAGCTAACATGAGTTTGACATCTTACAAATCAAATGCTCAGAAAGATTGAATTTTCTGGATGAGCTTTATAATACCACTTGAAATGTATATTTGTCAAGAATGTTACTTTTTGATGCTGTGGCTTCACATATAGATTTTCAACTGCTTTCTCCCAAAGTGGGGTCATGCCTTTTATCTCAGAAAAGATATAAAATGAGTTTCCTTTCATTAACTTAGTTTGTTTCCCCAGAAGCATTTTACAGCTGTAGCTTTTCATACATAATTTATAGCGTGGAGATTTTCTTTAGAACAGGCTTTTCGAAGCACCTAGAAAATCCTCTCAACCTTTCTGACACGGGCGTCTTCTGCAAATAGAAGGGACACGAATTCAGGCGTTTCTCTGCTGTAAACACAGTACAAGTGTTTGTTTTGAAAAGATAAGTTAAGCAAGATCCAGGAGAACAAGTTTAGTTTCTTCCACCAACCGTCTGTTTCCAGAAAAATGAGGAAGGGCAGGGAATTTTGGTTATTAAATAGAATACCATGGGCCACCAAGGAGAACATCACTAAAAAAATCCCAGACCCCCTCCTCTGAGGCTACTCTCCTCGTGGCCATGGTGAGAAGTAAGTGAAAAGATAAAAGCGGTACTATTGGTTTTTAAATAGACTGTATTTCCTGGTCAGGGGACGGGAAGGAGAGGAGTGTGTAAGAGGTTTTAGGAAGGGCTCTTGGGACACACACACACACACACACACACACACACACACGTGGTGGGAAGGGGCAGAGCAGGACCCAGGGGAGGGAGAGCCCAGCAGGGCTGCCGTCATCTCTGCAGACCTGAGGGGGACTCTGGAGATGGGTGACCCAACCGAGCGGTCCCCAAGTGGAGCGAGATGCCAGGCATGTGCCCCTCTGGCACTGGCACCAGCTGCCCTGGAAAGCGGCGAGGAAGCTCGCAGCAGCTGCGCTGCTCCCTAAAGCCACCGCCGGCTGAGGGCGGACCCCCAGCAGCTGGGGCGAGAGGTCCTCTGTCCCGGAAGGAGGGTCTGGGAAGTGCGCCATGGAGTCCATGCTAATGCTATAGAAAGAAGGGAACTTCATGTTGAGAAACATAGACTCGAAAGAGATCATCAGAATGGTTTCCAATTCAGTTCAACGCCGTTTCAATCACTGTGTTCTGTGCCCTGGCCTGGGGGTTCGGGTTACACCCATATGGTGAAATCTTGTTCCTTAGGTAGCCACGTACTTGTGGAGGGTTGAAGCCAGAATCAACGACTACCCTGCACAGCAGGTTGTGCTCAGTGGCACTCAAGAGGTAAAGTGACCCCGGAAGGTTCCAGAGAGGGAGTGGTTATGCAGCGTAGGAGTGGTCGGGGAGGACTTCGGATGATGGATGCATCTGAGATGGATCTTAAAGAGTGAAATGCATTGGCACAAAGGATGAAAAACTTCCAGGTAGAGGGGTTAAAGGTGTGTTACCAGTGGGCTTTGGGTATCTGCTCATTGAAGAGGACCAAAGACACTCTTTAAAAAATGGACTGTCCATAGACTACACTGTATAGCACAGGGAAATATACACAAAATGTTATGATAACTCACAGAGAAAAAAATGAGACAATGAGTGTGTATATGTCCATGAATAACTGAAAAATTGTGCTGAACACTGGAATTTGACACAACATTGTAAAATGATTATAAATCAATAAAAAATGTTAAAAAAAAAAAAAAAGGACAGTCCATGCTTTTATTATAGAATTAAAGTCACAGACACTGTGATGAAGGGGAATTTTTCTGTTCTTAAAAATCCATCAGTAGAAAAATTTTTAAAAAATTCTGCCTCCACACCACGAATCAGATATTGGAGTCCATCTCTTCTCCATCTTTCACGAAGGATAAAACACTATCCTAAGAGTTCAAAGTAGCGAAAGCTTCTGTGGAATTTAGATTTACTAAAATACGAGTAAATATAAATACAGTGTGCATGGAAGCATAGCCCCACACGGCAGCCCCTGCATTAGAACCACAGGGAGGAAAGGATCTCTCTCCCTCGTGAATCTACGCTTCTCCTGCCCTCAGCTGAGCCCCAGGCAGCAGTCAGAGGGAAGGGCCTTCCCATTACTACTTGCAATGCTCGGAAAAGCAAATGCGGAGTTGCCTTCAGCGCCCCTCCCATCTGCCTACACTTGCTTCTGTTGTGCGAGCAAATCGTACCTCCTGATCATGCGTGTCTGCAGGACAGTCGTTCTCAGCCTGCAGCTTTGCCCCCCGGCTTTCTGGTGTGTGATTACTGTGTTGTTCACCCATCTCTTTCGTACACTGCTGTCTTCCTGAACAGATTGTAAATTCCTCCTTGGCCAAAATACCTTTGAATCTTCATAGCAGGACTGCAGCGTTCTACCTTACAAGGTTTAGAAGCCACGTCTGAGGATTTTGATCGACCGGGTGCCTCCTGCACACAGAACATCACCAGGCATGTCCATCGGCGGGCACAGTCCGCTGGCACATTTAAGAGGCCAGGATGCGACTAAGATCAAGGCTTGCGTCACTAGACCCCGCCTCCTTGGTGGCCGCTGCGACGTTTTTAGATACCGCAGTCTCCGCAGAGCTTAAGCCCGCCGTGAAAACGCCCGGGAAAGACGTGCCGGCTGTGGCGCTGCCCGGAGGCGAGCCGGCAGGTAAGAGCGTTTTCATAGGAGCGAATGTGTGTTCTGAAGAGGACTTCCCTCAAGTTGCGCTTATGGGTGCAACACAAGTTTTCTCAGTCTCCCCGCAAAACCTTTAGTAAAAGCTAAAGTATTTACCAGTTGGCTGTGGCGTTTGATTGACTTCTGGGGAAGTGAGGAAGAGCTAAGTCCTTTCATGTGGGTGCGGGAGAGAATGTCCTCAGGGCACTAGTCACGTCTGAGTCAGTTCTCCAGAAAAGTTGCTTCAGACGTAGACCTGGGAACGCACCTCGAGGCTGTGCAGGGGAAGGAAGGAAAACAGAAAATAGAAAGACAGTGTCTGTGAGCCAAGAGATTTTTCCTGATCTGACTTCCAGGAACGCCTCTTGCATATTGAAGATTTAATCAGGGACTCAGTAAGAGGAGAATATTAGAATTAGACGTGTGTGTGTGTGTGTGTGTGTCTCAAACTCAGACCCTCTTCATTCCAGGATCCATCCAAGAGCCGCTTTACCTTTAGGGGGTTTACTGACTCCTTCCCACAAGAGTGTTGGGACCTAATCAAAGCTGAGGCCCCTCGGCGTCCGTGAAGTCAGAGCACTCAGTGATAACTCAGAGCAGATCTAACTAATTTTTCCTGTGTGGATATCCTGCACAGACTAGGCTGAAACTGTGTTCCTCTTAAAATGGTCTGCCTTGGCTTTTGATCGGTATCCTTGGAATACCACCAGCCTGGAAGAACATGGTCTCAGTTTGGGGTTCTTGGGTCTATAAAGATAAAGTGAAACTGCTGTTAAAATGAAGACAAGACCATCAGTACCGATTCTCTCCCAAGTTTTCTCCATCTCCAGCTTAACCCTGGGGAAAGACTGTAGATAACCCTTCTCTTCACTGTGTGCCTATAGGCTAAATTTTTTTCCCATTCTATACTTTCTTGGGGTATGTGGCCCTTAACAGAGGTCAGGGAAGGGTCAGTTCTAACCCCCCCCCCCCCTTTGAGGCCAAGTCTTTGCAGCTAGCCCTTGTGTGGCCAACAAACATAAGCCCCTTTGGTCAGCAGGACTGGAAAATCTCAGGAAGTCGGCTCCCATCTGCTGTTCAGGGTTTTGTTTCCCTTTTCCTTTGGCTTATAGGATTCCTTTACTTTTCTCAGTGATGAGCTAGGATTTAAAGGCTTTTTCTATCCAGCAGCATTTCTAAGCACCAGAGGAACAGAGGATTTTAAAATAATCAAGCCCACCATATTTCTGGATATCTTCCAGTGGCACTGTTAAATATTATTTTTTATATCAATGGATCAGTAAGATGTGATTAGAGTCGGGACTGCCTCCACTTACATGGTCATTTTGGTGGAGCCTTTGCTTCTTAATCAGGGATGAAGCATTCCAGGGACCACGACTCTCTTCCTTTTCAAAAAAGACCATGTCTGTAAAGTGACCTGCTGATATTAACGGAAAATGTGCTGGTTTCTTTCCACTACTTCTTGCATAATAGCATTACATAAACTTCAGTGATCATCTTACCAAGTTACTACGAATTTGACTTACGCTACCTTTTGCAAATATTCTTCGACTGCTTTAACAAATAAGACATTTCACTTTTTTAACCAACCACTTATTATTTAGCTAAATTCATTTCTAATATGACAAAACTGTATAATGCTAAAACATGTAGGTATCACATGATAAAACATGAGAGAAGGTTGCTTCCACTTGGTGGCAGGTGGAATGAGGCTCTGAGATGTTCCCAGGACTCTTAGCATCTGAGTGTTGATGGAAGGGCTAATCTTTAAGCTGTGTGGGTGGGTCAGCAGCGTATTTTACTCTCTGTGCTTCCATCATACACGACTATGTTGACCTCAGATTTTAGGCTTGATCCATGACAAAGAAATTGAATAACTGTGTACTGTTTGTAACAACTTCGAATCAAGCAATGTGTTTGTTTATGTCTTGCTCCTCTGTTGTTTCTTTATTGATGAAACGATGGTGTGGTTCAAATTCAGAAAAGTATCATGGGAAGAAAATGGTCAGATCAAAAGTTAGTTTCAGCAGCCTTAGAATTCATTGCTTTATTTGCAAAATAAAAAAAAAAAAAAGAAATTGCACAAGTAAAAGAGGCATTTGCTTAAATGTGAAGTAAATTTCTGTTAGTCTTTTCTGCTGACTTTTGTTGGACCAAGGGTGAAAGCCAAACTTAATGGAAAACCATCCTTTTTCATTTGAAAGTTCAAATATTTGAAACTTAGCACCTAAGATAAAAAGCCATGAGGAGAAATTTTAGAACATTTTAAAGACGGAATTTCCAGATGGTTGGAAGAGCTGTCTACTCGTGTCTTGGCTGGCAAAACGGTAATTCCCCTTAACATTTTCGTGTGGCACCTGGGATAGGTCCAGAACTAATGAGTTTCTTCACCATTCACCCTTATTTCCTAATCGTTTTAAACCAGAAAGTAATATTCTTTCTCTGACTTTTCAACCGTCATACCCTGTCTTTAGAGACGCTGTAAATTGGTTACAGTGAGCCTGCATCCCAGAGGTACCTTGCACAAATGGACATGTGGTAATAGATCACGAAATGATGTCATTAAAATGTATCATTGATTTTTTTTTGTCAGCAAATTTTATCAGGTTGTGCTTGAATGAACTCATTTTCTGAATTCTTTTTAATAAAGTGAGCACATAGCTTAAACTTTCTGATTAGCTCACAGTCCCATTCAATATATGGAAATCGATATCATTTACATTTGCTGGGAGCATTTGTGACTAGAGTTATTTGGCCAATAAATCTTTTCTGAGGCAGCCTGCTCATCTCAGCACGGCCTCTCAAACAATTAAACCATTTAATCCTGAACTGCTGTTCATTCAGTAGCTACCATGTGCCAGGCTGTATCTTTAAATATTTGCAAAAATCCTTTAAGAGAGTTATTATTATCAGGTGAGAAATCTGAAGTCAGAGGTTAAGTAATTGCCCGAGAGCACACGGCCACTGAGCACACGGCGCTGTCCGATGCCAGGGACCTTTGCGCTTTGTCATCCTGCTCGCACTCGGCCCCGGGGCGAACCAAGGCAATAACAAAATGACACTTATGCTTGATTTATGAATAAACAACCTCAGTTGTGTCTCTGTGAAGACGTCCTAACTGATGCGGTGTGGACTGCCTGTTTAAAATCCCGTGCTCCCTTCCCAGACACTGGAGGCGGCGGGGAGGCTGGGCTTTGGCGCCGCCCTCGGGACCCTCGCGCGCTGTCACCACTGCTGACCCTGCTCCTTCCCTGGCCAGCTGGAGGGTCGGGTGAGTCCAGCCAACCCTTAGCGAGCAGGCACCTCCCAAGTAAGCTGCAGCAGCGCTCCTCCGGAAGCACAGGAACAAGCTCGGCTCCCTCGCTGACCTCGGGGGCCCATCATTCCATCTCTGCTCCTCCCGCCGTCCTCCCACGCCAAGCAGAGCGAGCGCGGAGGCCCATGATTTACACCCCTTGCTGCTGTAACGTGAGAGTCGTTGTCTACACAGCCTGCCCGGCACCAGTGCGGGACTGGCCTGGCTCAGAGCCCACAGGTGAGATGGCCGTGGGACAAGGGCCCCTTCTCGTGCCCCACAAATGTCTCCCCCCTTTGCTTTAGTGACCAGGACGGAACTCTCCCCCGAGCGTGTGGGCTGCTCTTTGCTGCCAGAAGCAGAGGACTTGATCATTGTCCTTAAGGGTCACTGTTGTCTCTGTTACTTTAGTTCCTACTGCATATTCATTTTAATAAACTGCGTATTTGTTACTGGCAATGCCAATGTGAGATAAAATTTTTTTTAATATCTCCTTTTCAGCCTATGAGGAAGCATCTTATTACACCTTTCCAAGTTTCTTATTTTTGGTGACCACCTGTATGCTAAAAACAAGCATAATTTCCACGTAGCATTCCTTTCCAGCATTTTTATTTCTCAGATGCCTGTGCACACACACACACACACACAAATGAGAATCAGAATGAGGAATTTTATCTTGTATTCCAAGAAGAGTGAAAATTAAAACTATTATAACCAGTTGACACCCTTCAAACTCAAAGTTAATGACCTCTTTATAGAGAAACTCTGAGCAGACCCATTTAGTGGATCTTTTTCATACTCATTCTGTATGAATGACACCTTATCTTGGACACTTGACATGTTATCTAATGTAATCTTCTCCTGTCCCACTGGATTCATTGGGTCACTGAGGAGCTGGATAAGAGGTTAACTTGTCCATTATCACAATTACAAGTAACACTCTAAGCAGGATTGTGAACCCAGAGCTCTGAATTCAGAGTGCCCCCTTGTAGTGCCATGATGCGTCCTTTCTCCCAGTGGCCAACATGAATACGTCTAACCACTGCCCAGCCTCTGAAGCACTTAGAACCCAAGGAAAGGGATCTTGTGCCTATATGAAAAGTCAGTGACCTTCCAAATGGTTTATTATGTGCTACCTAAAAGAAATTTGAATAAAATATATACAATTGCAAACTTTTAGGCGGTATTTCAAATTCTTCATCGTGAATTAAATAACTATGAAGGTGCAATTTCTTGAGTATTATAAATATTGATGACTTTAAATGAAAATTTCACATGATCACTTAAATGCATGCATTGGCTTTAATCACCATAGTCATTTGATATCAATCATCATCTATTTAAACCATGCATTTATAAGTTCTTCAACAGTTGAAAAACTTACATTACTTTTTCTCTTTGGAGTGATAATACCATCTACCTACCCCACAGAAACTGTATCTTCATGTAATATATTTCTGTGCTGGACAGTCTTTTATTAGTCCCCCTGTCATTTTTTATTAAAAAAAATACATAAACAAAATTTTATTATAGGAATGTCTCCCAAACTTTTGAACCTTTCTGGATTACATGCCAAATAAATCCCATTGTGACCAATAACTGTTTAAATGGCTCTATCAGCTGGTGAGGTAATTAGGTCCTCCCAGCAAGTCCTCTCAGCTGATGACTCAACTCATCCCTCCTTTTATTTATTAAAAGAAAATGTAGGGAAACTGATTCACATAAAGAGGATTTGTTACCAGTCATGAGCAATCCACTTCCTTGGCACCAGGATCTACACCAAAAAGGCTCTCCCACGTGCTATCAAAATGGTTTAATCATACCTATCTCGTTTTGACTGACAGGCACCTTTTAAACTAATTTTCTTTTCAGAAATAGTTGGAAAATACAGATACTAATATCAATACACATCTACCAATATACAGAATATGTTTGTTTCCTCTGAAGTTATTTTCATTGAAACTTTGGTGCTCCGGTTTATACTGTTAAAAAAAAATTCACCATCAACCTAGCCAGAAAATCTGCTCTGTCAAACATGTCAGGAAAATCCTGCTTACTTTCTCTCAGAAAGCCTAGCTCATTCCAATTCAAATAAATGTGCTAATCTGCATTCTGGTGACAATGGATTCACTTCCACATTTGAATTCTAGGATAAACAGACGATAAGTAGACAGAAGTGTAGCTGAAGGAGGGAGTTTTGCCAGGAGCTCGTCTCCAAGATGTAAAAGCTGGTGGCACCTTCAGTACTGGCACTCAGTGCTACCCCCAGTACTGGCACTCAGTGCTACCCCCAGTACTGACACTCAGTGCTACCCCAGTACTGACACTCAGTGCTAACCCCCAGTACTGACACTCAGTGCTACCCCCGGTACTGACACTCAGTGCTACCCCCAGTACCACCTCTCAGCACTGCCCCTCAGCACTGTCCTTCACTATTGCTCACTGCCGTCCTCGCGTGGCCTCCCCGGCTTCTCCCTCTGGGGGACACAGTCTCTACCAGAGACATGACGCTGGCACACACGAGTGATGGCCCTCTCATCCCTCATTCTTCAATACACAGCATCTGAAGTCAGAACGTTCCAAGGAGGCCTGCTAGAGTTCATTTTTAAAGTCAAGCTTTTCTTTTGTCAAAAATATGTATAAGTTAGGAAAAAGACGTCATTAGAATTAAGGCATTTAATTAAAGTTTCGATTGTTCTAAATTTTGGGACTGCCCATTGTACCCCATAACAGATGGCTTCTCATTATGTTTTCGGCCCTCCTGGCCATCTTGATCTTACCCTACAGGGATGGTTTTGCGTTGACCTCTTCAGGCTGAAGACCAAGGTTAGTGACTGGCCCCACTTAAGACACTGGCTATTGTACATTGGGGCAGTTCGAACTCACTCTTACAGACTCAGACCCATTTTTCAGTCTTGTTATCAAGCTGGCTGGGCTGACTGCTCACAGCAAAGCCTTTACGACACCTGGCACTGGGTCACAAAGTACTCAAAATAAACTTAACAAGAAGTCAGGATGTTGGCCCGCTCATGTCACTGTTGATGGTTTGCTTCTTTTCGATGTTGAGTAGACTTTTGTGGGACTGTGGCGCTGGGAAATTCAGGAGGTATTGTTCCAGGCAGTTGCTTATCATTTTGTCTACTGTAATTTAGAAGCAAAAGGCGTTACCATTTTTCAGGAAGAAAGAAATTAAGTGTCAAAAGCTGGTTGTTTTCTCCATATGCAATTGTGCCTTCTCTTCTCCATCTTCGCTCAGGAAATATAACCTGTGATGATTTGAGCACAATATAATTCAAGCCAGTTTCCAGTCTCACAGCTGACTTTAAGAAAATACCTTCAATTATTTCTGGAAAACATTTAGCCCTGAAAGGAGATGATGATAACCTATTGTTCTTTCAGCAGCGAGTAGCTTTTGAATGGCCTCCATCACCAGCAGATACGGCTGGTTTAAATCAGCAGCAGAAGCCTGTCCCGTCTGATGCACTGTCGAATATAAAATTCAACATAGAGAAACACCATGGCAGACACAGAAAGATGTTTATTCCAGGGCCATCTGCTCATAATAAATAAACTGACAAAGAGTCTATTCACTTCTTATCAACATGTATTCTCATGTACTTGAACGTCCTCAGATCCACCTGGGAAGATTTTTTTAAACACAGATTCCAGGGCTCCATTTTAGCAGAATTTTAAAAATAAAAAATAATACATAGACATTCTTTAGCTTCATAGCCAAGTTTTCAAGTCATTGGAGTTACTAGAGGGTAATTTATGAAGGAAGAGTAATTCGAGCTACATTTTAAACAATGAGAAGGATTTTGATATAGAAATGAGAGACAAGGGCATTGTGAGCAGGGGGTTGGCAAGACCAAAAGCACAGAAATGGATAAACGTGGTACGTAGGGAGGGGCCGTATCACAGCCTGTTGGATGGGAGGGCGAGGCCAGTCCAAAATAGGGTTGATGTTGGAAGTTTATTTGAGGAAGAACCTGAATGGGAGAATAAGGCTTTGGGGGTTGACTACTATACAGTGTTATGTGTTTCTGAGCCATAAAAGGTTCAGAGAATTTAACCTGGCATCCTCGGATGGTGGTACTGAGGGGAGAGCGCACATATAAGAGACCACTACAGTCAGCGTGGGGTAAGACTGGGGGAGCATGGACCAAGGCCATGGCCCTGGGAAAGGAGGGTAACAGCTTTCTACTAATAAATATATTCTCATGTCCTAGTTTGTAAAGTTCAGCTGCATGGATGTGCGCAGGAAGCTGGAGACTCCAGAGGACCCGGGTCACGCCTGAGTACCAGCCTCCTGGCTTGCCTTCTGCTGCTTGAAGATGCCAAGATTTCTCCCGCCTGGGGCTCTCCCGGATTCTCTCCCGGACGGTTCATCTTAATTATCAGGCCTCAGTTCCAACGTCACCTCCCCTGGGAAACACAGTCCCCCCCAGTCCAAAGGATCATGGATTTTCCTCTCCCTCCCATTCACAGTCCCCTGGTTTTCATCCAGGACCAGTTTCCATGGTGACACTTCCATGGTATGAAGTGTACTTGCTTATTTCTGCCTCTCCCTAATAGAACATAAGATCTAAACAATTAGGAGTGTTCACTGTCTGCCCAGGACTTCATTCCCAGTGCCCACATCAGAGGCTGACACAGAATAAACGTGCTGAATAAATGGCTGAATAAATGAATGAAAGGTGTCATAATCTATCTCTCCATTACTTTCCTCTTATGTCTTTCTCATCATCGTGTCCTCTTGCAGGTAGAGGGCTAAAGACCAAGTGAGGAAGACTGTAGATTAGAGATTGTTGTTCTCTGAGACCCGATACTGAATGCAATGCCCCGTGCTTTATAAACTAATAGGTAGAGAAACTGCCCGGTGATTAAAATCTTGCCTCAGATTCCACAAAGAAATTAAAATCACTACCCTAAATAATACTTGCTAGAAATTCTCCTACTCATTAAATATCCAAACTAGCTGTGCAGCGTTGGATAAGTCTCTACTCCTCTTTAAGCCCTGGCCTCCTTAATTATGAAAATGACATCTTTGTCCCACATCTTCACTTTCCTTCTGGCTTCAGTCCCCCTCATCCTTCCGTGGTGGACGGGCTTTGCTACCTGCAGAGCTGGGGAGGGCAGAGCTCCGAGGTGCTGTGAGAGGCAGGGAGGCCAATGCACGGCCCAACACAGGTGTTCCCCGGCACAGCCCAGCGGTGGCCATGCAGAGACGTCTGGGCTTTGCATAAAGCCGCGTCATTCCTGGAATAAGGTTCCGTCCTATTTTGTTTGATCACTTCTTTTGGTAACTGCTTGTTGGTCCTCTATGAAGTACTGGATGTTTGTGGAATTTTTCCCACTTTAAAATTGTAATAATATTGTCCCCTCCCAATGGACTCTTAGTCTCCCAAAAAAAAAAAAAATAGTGGGAAGAAGAGGGTTTCTTGAAAGTGAGGTTAAGGAGTGGACATCTGTGAGCTGGGTTCCTCTGAAGTTTCTTAAAGGCTGGTGATAAATACTGCTTCAGTTAGCCAAAGAGTTCTCAGCACATCCAGGGAGTTTGTAAAAACTAACTAGTCTGTTCGAAAGGCTGTATTCAACACTGTTAGACATGACTCCTTGTCTTCCTCATCAATGTGTTTCTAGCGAATAAAGAACTTAATAACAGAGATAAAACTGTCCGTAACCAGAGCGCGTCACAGAGAAAGCACAGCTTGGGAAGAATCACACTCAGAGTCGAGAGTTACTTCTGGAAGTATGTGTGACATATTCTTTCATACTGTTTTGTAAAAAAAATTCTCTGATCGCCATATTATTTCAGAGGTAAGGGCCCGTGTACTTAAGGAAATGGAGAAGGGACACGTGCTGAGTGGTGCTCATTTTCAGTTACCGCAGTGTACTACGCCAACACGCGAGCTTCGATTTGCTTTCACTTTGTTACAGCCCAGAGTTGTTCATATGCCCTCTTTTCATAGGATTAAAAATGGTTATTCAAGGTCACTACGTGCGCAGTATATGAAGAGGATGTTTTAAGAAGAGAAAATAGGAAGAAAGGCTGGGACATTCCTGTGAATGTTGCCAAACCGAATTCCTAACCAAAAATGTATGTCCTTTTTTAGTGGACTATGAAACTCTACAGAAGCCACGGAAAGCAATTTCAGAACACAACAGGAGATCTAAATAAATTAGTTTTTTTATTACAGATAGTGGGAGCCCGCGCTCCACTGAGGGGCAGATGGTGACTGACAGTCTGGGCTGATTAAGCTCCGCTGTAGTTTTTTCAGTGGGATGGAGACTCAGGGCTCAGAAGATATTTCCCCTGGCAAATCTCATTTCCAGATTTTCTAATTTCCTAATTTGCTCTCAAATCAAGAAAAAAGAAAGCATTGCTTCTGTAGCGTTTTCACTTTTTTAAATAGCCTCATTTGGAGCTGTGTACCAAGCCAGGAGGAACTGAATGAGGTTCGAGTGATGCTTCTGAGTGCTTGACAGAAATTGTATTGATTCTGCTTCCAGAAGCTACTCTAAGGAGGTGACATTCATCTCCAGAGCATTCTGATATTTAGGCATTAAAAGTACCAAATCTTCACTGTTCTTCTCAAAAGCTGTACAAACCAGAAAACAGCAACTCCAGCCAGAGCAGTGCTTACTAACTGTGCGACTGCAAGCGCGTACACGGCTCATCCTCTCTAGGAACCAGCCAAGAAAAACCAACGTTTAAGGTTCCTATCGATGCTGAATACAGTTACCTGCGCTGTACAGTAGAAACTTGTTGTTCATCGATTTTATATATATTAGTTAGTTTTGCAAATCTCAAGCTCCCAATTTATCCCTGCCCACCCCCTTCCCGCCCCCCACCCCAGTAACGATAAGTTTGTTTTCTATACTTCGATAAAAATATTTAAAAGTCAGAAGAAACCCCTGACAGAGCTGTCTCGTGGCTCGCTGGGGACTGAGAAGCGGCTTCTCCGTGGCTTTCATTCTCCAGAATCCGCCCACACTTAAAGGAAAGAGAATGATTTATACGACCCCGTAATGATTCCTTGCTGAGAGAGTAATTGCCCTCATTTAAGAGGGGTATCAATGAATAATGATGAGGTTGCTTTCAATTAAACAAATGCCGATACAGTAATACTCCGATACGCACACCCAGATTTGGTGTGATAACGATGTTTCTTGACAATCAGCATTCTCAGAGGCCAAAAGTTGTCTTCTCTTGGTAACTCTCCTTGTGGGCCACTCAATACTAATTGGCTTTTTGTCCTAGTTGTTTTTTCGCTCCAATAAAATGACAGCTGTCTTACCTTGAGGGGTGTAGTGGCCTTTTACATGATGGACAGGTGCCCTTACACCTGCCATTTTCTCTAAGTGGCTCCCCCATTACCTGCCAGTCCACCACATGCTTAAAATGAAACTCAGTTGCCCAGCAAGCATGCAATTGCTAACTTCCTTAGTTTCAGAGGGTGAAATTCTGCAGAGGTGATGTTAATTTTTGAAAGATTACCTCTCAAGTTGGGCAGCTTCCACATATTTTAAAAGTTTCAACTCAGATAATATTCAGGTTGAGACAAGAAAGAAAAATGTTTTTGTGGGAAACACTTGGTGGACAATAACAAATGAAATCCTTGTGCCGTAGACAAACTTCTATGAGAAACTTGGATTTCTTACACTTGACTTTGTACCTCACTTGAAAACGTCCGTGAAGAATTGTCAGAGGAACATCAACTGGGTAACAGGGCAGAATGATTTCAGCCTAAAGGGTTGCAGGGCAGCCAATAAATATCGAGGGAACTTTGAACCAGATGTTGTGACCCTAATCTAACAAGAGAATTGAGCATAAGCCACAAAGGAAAAGACTCATCACCAGGGTTTAGCTTCTTTGCACAAATAAGTGGCATACGGTGATGCAGCCCCTCCACAACTCCCCGCTTACCTCCATCTTGGAGTTACTGGAGTTACTGCCCCAATGTCTATTATACTAATATCATTACCTGAGGACACATATTTAGCAAATGGAACTCATTTGACCCTCAGAGTATCAGCCCAATTTTGCAGCTGGACTAACGGAGACTCAGAGAAGTGAACGGACTTGCTCAAAGTAACAAAGATCAGGTTCTCAGACTTTGATGCGCATCTGAGATGCTTGAAGATCTTGTTAGTCTTCAGATTTCTAGGCCCCACCTCCAGAGTTTTAATTTGGTAGATCTGGGGCAAGACTAGAGAATTTGCATGGATAATGAGTCCCCATGTACGTCTACTCCTGGTCCAGGATCTCACTGTGGGAACCCCTGGTCTAGGTAGTTCACGGTGGACGTGGAACTTTCCCCTGAGTCTGGGGGACTGGGAGGCCCTGCTCCTTCCAGGGCTCTGTGCTCCCAGCTGGCCTCCCCATCTGTCTTCTGCAGAGCCTTGAGCGCCCGTTACCTAAGAGGGTTCAAGAATGTCAGTTGACCATCTGTCCCCACCTTCCTCCCCACACACATAAGCCACTTTCTTTACCTAAGTAACTCCTTCAAGTCTCAGCTCAAAGTGTTACTTTCTCAGAGAGTCCTTCTATAAAACAATTTTTATAATTGAAAAATGTACTCAGGTTTGTTTAATGAATGTCTGCCTTCCAAAATCCTATGGACCATGAGGGTGAGACTCGTTTCTTGTTCTTTGGACAGATTATGTGCCCAGCACTGGCACGATACTTGCATTTAGATGGCACTTAACAAAATTAGATAAATACATAAATCAGTTGAGTTAAAGGAACTTTGAGGTCCAGTCCTAATTGCACTACCTGCTAGCTGTGTGGAATCGAGCCAGTGACTTAATTCTAAACTCCAGTCCTCTCCTCTGTCAAAAATAGATAATACCTTTGAAAAGGTTGTGTTGAGGACTTTTTTAAACAAGCTCATGGATGTGGAAGCGATGCTTTAGAAACGCACCGTCAGCTCCCAAAGCCATGCGAAGCGCACAGTAGCTGCTCAGTGATTGTTGGTTAAATTGAATGGAATCTGGCTCACTTGGGGAGAGTGATTTTTATGCTTTCCAGAGGACTTAACTTTAAGTTATTCATTCTGGAACATCAGACACCTCCGTTGTTAATTTGCGTTTATGTCTTAAAGAGCTTGGATGAACACAACGAATGCTTCCTCAGCCACTCGTGCTGTCTCCACCTTGAGTTACTAAATCAACCTGAATCCACTTTTAGATGCAGTAGAGGCACGAATCACATGCCTTAGAGACTGACTTGATAGGACTTTATCTTCCAGCTGCATTTCCCCTCACAAAACTCTGTGGTGAGTTGAATTGTGACGTTGAGCCATCGCTCTATGGCTTCCCAGACCTATTAGCTAGAAGTGTGAGCAAACAAATAGCCCATTTAGAAACCTCATCTTCTGAGAGGTCCACACAAATGCAGCAGAGGCTGGCAGAGAACAGCACGGTTAATTAAAACATAGCAGAGTCCTCCCTTTAATAGGCCACGAACCATTTACTATTTTTAGTTTACAAACACCCACTCTTAATAGCCAGCATATGTCAAATTACTAACATGTCAGTGGTACACAATTACCATCAATTTAATTTTACACTTTTCCCTGTTTATAACCTATGTCACTGCCCATGTCATATTTTACTTTCACAACTGAAAGGAGACTAACCCCCAGCTGTTCCACTGCAGAGTTTAAGCAGCTCTCTATCCTCCCCGTCTTCCACTAAACAGTTTGTTCAAAGGGTAAAACTTCATTCCTGTAGACATTTCTCCCAATGGGGCCATTGCATGCATGCAGCCCAGGGCAGAATCGCTCAGCCTTGCCTTTTTGGAGATCACCATTTAAAAACTAGAAAGCCTACAGCTGAAGACCGGCAGACTGAACCCTGGCAGTGCACTTCTGCAGACTGCTAAGGAGGGAAGAAAGCTTGCGTTTCCCATTCAGAGATGTGGCCTTAGAGATGATGCTGATGGGCGAGCCACCTCCCTGCTTTCCTTTTTCCTGAGAAGCCAAACCTCCCATTTCTGATGACAGCTGCAAGAAACCATTTGGCTCAGACTAATGGTAATACAGGCACTTATCCAAATATTTGGCCTTGAAGAAAGAGAAATACTGAGATATATTTCATGGGACATACATCATATGCTCTTCTTTTGTGTCCAGTTTGAAAAATTAGCTGTCCGGTCACTGCAGAGAATGCTCTGTTGCAAGCTGTGACAGCTCCTACATCTCTGAATCAGATTTACTCCTAAGCATTTTATTCTTATTGACATGATTGTAAATGGGATCATTGTCTTAATTTCTATTTCTGATAGTTTATTGTTAGTGTGCAGAAACACAACAGATTTCTGAGCATTAATTTTATATCCTGCAACTTTACTGAATTTATTAATGAGTTCTAGTATTTTCTTGGTGATGCCTTTAAGATTTTCTATGTATAGCGTCATGTCATCTGCAAACAGTGACAGTTTTACTTCTTCCTTTCATATTTGGATGCCTTTTATTTCTTTTTCTTGTCTGATTGCTGTGGCTAGGACTACCAATGTTATGTTGATAAAACTGGCAAGAGTGGGCATCCTTGTCTTGTTGCTGATCTTAGAAGAAATATTTTCAGCTTTTCACCATTGAGTATGATGTTAGCTGTGTTCCTGTTTGGGTTAATTCTGTATGGGACTCTCTGCAGTGTCTGGACTTGAGTGACAGTTTCCTTTCCCAGATTAGGAAAGCTTTCAGCTACTGTGCCTTCAGATATGTTTTCTGCCCCTTTCTATTTCTCTTCCTCTGGGTCTCCCTATAATGTAAATGTTATAATGTGTGATATTGTCCCAGATGTTTCTTAAACTGTCTTAACTGTCTTCATTTTTTAAACATTATTTTTTTCTTCTCAGCCTGAGTGATTTCCATTACTCTGTCTTCCAATGTGTTGATCTGTTCCTCTGTCTTATCCGATCTACTGTTGACTCCTTCTAGTATATTTTTTATTTCAGTTATTTTATCCTTCAGCTGTTTGGCTCTTCTCTCCATTTATGACTCTTTATTAAAAACTTCTGACTTTTCATTCTGTTCATTCATTCTCCTGAGTTCTTCAAGCATCTTTGTAATCATGACCTTAAACTCTTTATTGGATTCATTGCTTATCTCCCCTTCACTTAGTTCTTCTTCTGGGGTTTTATTTTGTTTCTTTGTTTGGAACATATTCCTCAATTGTCTCATTTTGCCTAATTCACTTTTTAAGAATTTCTGTGTACTTGGTAGGCTGTTTACATTTCCCAGTTTTGGAGAAGTGGCTTTACGTAGGAGGCAGCCTGTGGGGCTCATCGGCACATTCTTCTCTGGCCACCAGAGCTGCGTCCTCTGTGGGGGGGCGTGCATTTTTCCGTCGTGGTGGGCTGCCTGCTGTGCTTGTGCCGACGGGCTCGGGCCTTGTTGGCCGCTGTGCCCTACCTTGCGCACACAGTTCAGGCTGCTGATGGATGAGGGCAGGTCCAGGGATGTCTGGCTGCATGGCCAGAGGAATCAAGGTCCTGGTTCTGGTCTCTTGGTGGACAGGGCCAGGTCATGGGGTGGTTGGCTGTGGAGCCCCAGGGAGTCTGGAAGTCTGGTGAGAGGAGCTGGGTCCCAGGTGGCTGGCTGTGAGGCCCAGGGTCCCAGAGTTATTCTCCACTTGCTGGTGGGTGGCCCCAGATTTGGGGGGGGGGGGGTTCCCAGAGCTTTCAGCCTGCCCGTGGGCAGGGCTGGGGCTCAAATGGTCCTGCAGCTGGCGCCTGCCCCTCGGTGGTTGAGGCCAGCTTCAGTGCTGCCCCAGTGGTGGGCAGGGCCAGGTCCCAGTGTGGCTGGAGGCTCAGGAAATCTTATGACAGCCAGATTGCTGGTGGGTGGGGTTGTGTCCCCTCCCAGGTAGATGCGTGTCCTGGGGCATCCCAAGACTTCTGTAGATTGACTGGTGGCCAGGCCCAGGTCCTGCACTAACAAGCTGGAAGGAGGTCTCCAAAATTGTACTTGCCAGACCACTGCCGCCTGGGTGAGATGATCTCCTGCCACCAGTGTCAGTGTCCCGAGGGTGAGTCTCAGTTGCCTCCTGCCTCTGCGGGAGGCTCTCTAAGATCAGCAGGTGGTTGTGACCCAGGCCTCCTTCAAATTACTGCTTCTGTCCTGGTCTTTGAGCACGTGAGATTTTGTGTGCATCCCTTACAATAAGAGTGGAGTCTCTATTTCCCACAGTCCTCTGGCTCTCCTGAAAGTAAGCTTTGCTGGCCTCCAAAGCCAGATGTTTTGGGGGCTCCTTGTCCCCATGCAGGAAGACCGGACTGATGAGCCCCGTGTGGGGTCTGGAGACCTCGCTCCTTGGAGAGAAACTCTGCGATTGTAATTAGCCTCCTGTTTGTTGTTGTCAACCCTAGGTTATGAGTCTTGAATATACCATATCCCTCCCCTCCTATTCATCTTGTGATTTCTTCTTTGTATCTTTAGCTGTGGAAGATACAAAGATATATCTTTAAACCCTATGTTTTCTTATGGATTTTAGTCTTTCTCAACAACAGTTAACCTGTAAATAGTGGTACGTTTTGTGTGCCCATGGGAGGAGGCAAGCTGAGGCTCTTCTTACTCTGCCATCTTGGCCACTTCCTTCCCTGGCTTGGATTCTTCAAATGCTCAAAACTTGGTCCACCACAGGACTTTTGCACATGCTACTTGCACTGTGTAAACACTTGTGTGTTGACTCCCTCATGCCATTTAGTTAAGTATTTGTCCTTAAGCTAAGCCTTTCCCAATAACCTTACCCAGAGCATTTCCCCATGCCTTTTATTTCCTTCATAATGTATCTTTCATAATAGCTTGCAATTATTTTAATTGTCTTATTTATGTATTAAATTACATCTATTTCCCTCTGTAAAGGGACAGAAATGATATTTGCCTTCTTAACTAATGTCCAGATAATGTCCATATTTAGAAGAGTGTTTAGCACATAACTAACAGTGAATATTTGTTGAGTAAAAGAAAAAATAAGTTGCAATGGTCATTAGCCTTTGGATTAAGATAGTGTGGCTTATATTAAAACACCTGATGCATGTGTTCTTTTCAGAGATTTCCAAATGCTAGGCTTCATTCAAGTGGTTTATTTTATAAAATTCACTAAGTTGTTCTTGAAAATGCAGATTCTCAGAAACGTTGAGATAGTAGACTTCAGGAGGGATCCTTGAGCCTGGAGTGTTCAACAAGCTCCTCAAGTGACTCTAATGTGCAGCGACACTGGCGACTAACAGATCTGATGACTCCTGACTATGTAATTTTAGGAAATAAAGAGCTCAGTAAGGGATCAATCCCCAGCTCTGTTTTTGGAAAACAAAAATTCAGCACTTTGGATACGCTGGTATCCAGTTGTGCACGTTTCACCCTGAATACAGAGGATGGAAGAGACCACACCCAGAGCCCGTTTCCATGAATCTCCTTTGTCAATGGTTACGTAGGTCACCCCAAGTCCTCTGTGAAGCAAGATGAGGTGGAATCTTGATATTTTATCCTTTCAATTCAGAAACAACCCTAGTGGTAAAGAGAAAAAAACTTCCCCCTAAGTAGGAAATAGCATTATTTTAAAAATTAATGTGGCCTAAGTATTTAGGCCAGAGCTAATTTTTTATTATCCACATAACTAAAAGGAAATTGTGATGCCCATTATCCAAAACCTCTTCAAGCGCATTAAATATAATTTAACAGTTACAATATTTGCTTTCCTAATATACTTCGCTTGGTTCGAGTTCATATGAAAATGAGTTTATATCTGAATTCATAATAAATGTACATTGGGTTTCTAGTAGACCATTCTGGGAACCCAGGGGAAGCTAAACTGAATTAAGAATTAAATATTAAATCTAGATGAACCCTTAGGATTAATTCTTGTCTGGTCTAATTCCTCCATTTCACAAATAAGAAAGCAGAGGCTGAGAATGAGGGAGTGCCCTGCCACAGGGAGCCAGTCACATGCTTACAGCGGAGGGAAGCATTTACCTCCAAGCCCAGCTGCGTACAATCCACATGCGCGAACACTGGCTCTCCTGGTTTAAGAAGAGACTACACATTCTTAAGCTGTCTACGCATGCTCTGGGCTAGAAGTTGGCATTTCAATTTAACCCAGGTCCTTCTTGTTTCTGAAGTCTTAATATTACTTGAATTAATTTTGAGCGTCATATAAATTATTTTGTTTGACTCTATCTTAAACCCATTAGTTGGAAGAAAATGTTCCCCGCTCATTACATTAGAAAGGTCCACAATATGTCCCAAAAGAGATTGAATTTTATCTTCAGTTGAAATTTCACTGAATGCTACTCACCTTTTAAAACACAGGAGTAACAGCCTCTCCATAAAACAGAAACAATTAAATCAACTCACTTCTCCCCTCTGCTCCCTCATGCCACTTCATTAACCCTAACTTGGAATGATTTCACATGGAACAGCCAAAGAAGATCTGTATTTGTGTTCAAGCAGAAACAGCTTAATAGTCATGAGAATGTCTAATAAAGACAGCAATATTATGGTTATTATCATTATGACTTTCTAAGTAACCAAGTACCTATGGCGTACTGGGGACACACACCTCGTCCCCCAAACGTGACCTGCAGGATGCTGTGTGCTCACTGATGACAGTGTGAATTACAAAATGCGGTTTCATTTTCCAGCCTGTGTTTGAAGATGACAATATATAATTCCAGTGCAAACATTCTCAACCTTGCTGCAGTTTATTTTAGGAAATAGCATGGCAGGCTGTAACTCAAGGTTAATTGCAACAAACAAATGAGAGATTATTCAAAAGTGCGATGTAGTCCAGGAATAAGGATGGCTAGATTTTACATGTCTCTATGCTAAATCTTAGATACCCTCCAGTTCTGAATTTGCCCTTTTGTTACTTCTTTCACAAATCGTAAGAGGCTGCTCTTGGAGCGCCTGCCGAGCTGGGAGAAGGCAAGCTCTATCTCGGTGCTGGAGGCTTTGAAGTCATACCCACCTGAGCTTGAAACCCAGTTTCCTCAGTTCTCAGTTTTGACCCTGAGCAAGTTATTTATTTTAATCCCAGTTTCCTTATCTGTAAAACAATATTGTGCCTTCATAAATTGCTGTTAGGATTAAGCAAAATAAAGTATGTAAAGCGCTTAGCTAGAGACTGCCACCAAAAAAGCCTCAATCAAGTTCCAGTATTATGCAAGACACCGACTCCTTTATGATAACAGCTCATGTCAAAGAACAGGCAGGCTGGTAATTACATCAGTTCACCTCTTTGGTCAACCAGAGCTCTGCATCGTCGAAGCATTTGTAGTTTCAGTTGATGAAATCCACTGAGAAATTGCTCTCAGAAATTATCTCCAAGGGTAGACGTTTGTAAAACAGTAATCGAAGTGTTCTCGTGGCTTCCAGGAAGTCCCTTCATGGCTAAGTTTCATCCTTTTAATGAAAACAGGCTTCCTGAGCATTTTAGTTTTGGAGGAGATTGTGTAGTTCCAAAATGGGCAGCGCATTTTCAGATTTTGCTGCGTCATTTAGTGGTAGGAACTGTCTACAGTTTTCCGAGGACAGTGGTCTAAAAGTGTCTCACGCTGGTGCATTTCTCCAGACGTCTTGGCATACCTGAGCGAATTTCTCCGGAGATCTTGGTTGGAGGAAAATACAAAACTGGCATCACTTCCATTGTAAAGAGTAGTTGCTCTCTGGGCTTTTTTTTTTTTTTTTAATGTAGACACAATCGATATGAATAAGGAAAAGTTTATTAGGTAAACTTGGTGGCTAATTTTCAATGGTATTCTAGAATGGCAGTCTTAAGTTTGAATTTATTCTTTGCCAAAACAGAAAAGAAGAAAAACACATTGTTGAGGAAAGAATGTGGAAGATGTTTGGTCCAGAAAGTAAAACCTCGGACTCTGTGGCCTGTGGGTGGAAAGGGCCATGAATATTTGTCAACAAGCCCGAAGAGGGTTCCCAGCCCCACGTGCCTGTCCATCTCCCACTCCCACTTCAGTGAGTTCAGATGTCATCTCTCTGAAGCTCCTCCAGAATATTCACCTCACTCCTCACAGGAAACATAACTGCTCACATAACTCGTTGTTAACACCCTGTTACTGTAGCACTCAATTACATTTGACTGCAGTGTTGTGTTTACCAGTTAATCTCTGCCTGCACTGTAAGGCCGTGGAGGGCAAGGGCCAAGTGCTTGACACATGTATGTTCAATAAAGGTGGATGGCGTGGAGCTGAGGGTGAGGATAGGAAACAGGGGAGGAAGGGAAGAAAAAGGGGGAAAAGAAGACCTCAGGTGAGAGATGACTGGTTTCCACGAAAGGCCATGCCCACTGGCTGCCTTTATTAAAGTTCTCCAAGCGCGCAAGACCGAGGTGAAGATGTGAGAAGAGAAATGTCACACTTCCAGTGGCTGGTAACGCTGATGAAGGAATTGCATCCCATCAACAAGGTGAGAATGAGACCACCTGTCTGGACGGACCTGGCTCCAGGAGACAAACTTCATACGAGCATAAGCGTTCAGAATAAACTGGTGTTGCACATTTATCGTTAGAAATAGCCAGGGGACCCTGGTGACGATGGTAACATTTCCTTCTTAAGTCAGGATATATTTTTCTAATTTATCTACCACTATGTTAGAAACACAGTAACAGTCTGTCATGCTTATGAGTTTGACAATCTGCAGATATTATTCTAAAAATAAAGAGCTTCATCCAGAAGAAAATTAAACAGATAAGTGCAGTCATAACCAAATCACATAATCACTGTAAATAAGCACCTTTTTTCCCTTCCATTTTTTGGCCTCAGTTTACTTTTCCTAAACCTGGTGCCTTTCAGATGACCAGTTTAATCCCGAGGGTCACTTGTGAGAGAGACCACAGGATGCCCTCGTCTTTGCTTGCTCCTCCCCACCACTCTGGTCCTAGTCACACCCGACTTGCTCTAAATTAATCAGATTATTTTCTCTAGAATCAAAGCAGGAAATTTTTTTTTTATCAAGATGATTTCTTTATCAGGAAATCAAGAATAACTTTACATTTTAAACGCCTGTTGCCGTATCTGTTCTTTGCTGAAGCGTACAGTTCTGTCTGTAATGCGCCTACTTCTCCCCACTGTACCCTTTAATGTTTGGGTCTCTTACGTCAGTTTTTACCTGCTCTGCTTTTTAGGGAGATTGAGATACTTCAGTAGAAGTACCCATGGGAAGTAAATACTCTGCGGCTCTTGTGCCTGACTCAGGATTCTAGAAGTTATCTGGAAGGGGAACACAAATCAAGGGAAGTGAGTTACCAGGAAGGCTGCCTTTCCACTAGATGAAGAGCTGGAGCTCCAGTAACCAGGACAGAAGCCCCTGCAGGGTCCTGGGGAGTGGGGCAGCCTTTCTAGAAAACGGAATTAACAAATGTGAGTCCCTACTGCCCCCTCCCCGTCCTCCAGGGCAGTTTCTTTGATCTGGGCCCACCTGCCGCACCTGCCTCACAGTCTGCCCGCACCTCACTGAGGTCCCCAAGCCAGCTGGGGACCGTGCTGCCTCTGCGCTCGTAGGAGTTCATGTCTGTGACTTGGCTAGACGCTGCTCTCCTGCTTGGACACCTAACAGCCACTGACATGCTGCTGTTGTTTTCAAGGCATGGATGAAATTCTCTCTTTCACGGAGCCTTCCTGACTCCTAGTCTGGCAGCCGACCCCCTCTCCTGCCCAATGGTTGTTCTTCCCATCAGGGAGGTTGGCTCATCGGGCCAGGATTCTCACGAGGGACTATAGCAGTGCCCCCAGGAGAGTGAATCCAGTCTCTGGAGGGGTTTAAGCAGCTTGAAAAGTTCCACAGTTGATCTGGGTTTGCTCACCACAGCTACCCAGGTTAAATGGCAATAATCAGTTCTCTCTTGTGCTCTGATAAAACGGGTTTGTATCTTCGAGGGAAAGCATTTTTTTCCCCCTATTTAGTAGTATATATTGTAAAAGTACATTTGTCTTAATAATATTACAGAAAATTTAGAAGTTAAGAATTTAATAAAAACTACCCGCAATACTATCACCCAGCACAGTCACTGCTGTGTTTCTCTCAGCCATCCTGAGAAGTGCCCCTTTACGTACCTGTTGACATAGTGACATCCAATGCCACGTCCTGCTTTTCCCTTCTAACATCGTAACACACAGCAGTTATCGTATTTTGAAATAATGAAACAGATAGTTTTAAATCAGTCTTTTTATATACTATTTTATTAGCTCCTTAGCACGGTGTAGAGGCTACTAGAAGGCCTTCCCCATCGCACTCCGGGCTCTCCCTCTGCAGACTGCTTAGTGAGAGCACTAGGCCAGGGCAGGCCGGGAGAGGACTTGCCGTGTGTTCCGTACCCTTCGTGTTAAATGCTTCTTGATTTCTCAAATAAACAGTTCAATGTCCATAAGACTGCTCCAAAGTGCCTTCACGTCTACAACTCCGAAGGCACTGCTCTCTCACCCAGGGGGCAGGCATCCCGCATGGCAATCGCTGCCCGCATCTCATTTCCACACGTTGCTCCCTCTCTGTAACTTCACGTTGCAGTGTACCAGTCTCTGAATAGGGTCCTCCGTGCTTGTCTAGGTCTCCGGCTGTCTTTGTCTACAGCAGCAGCTGCTGGGCGGGGCTGTGGGGACACAGCAGCAGGGACCCTGCCCTCACAGCGCCTGCCAGCCGGCACGAGGCTTGCCGGCCTCACTGGGCTGATGGCGCCACCCGATGGCTGACGTGCGCCAGGCTTCGTGTCTGCTCGTTACTGCTCACGCCTTTCCCTCCACCCTGGCCTCGTTTTACCTGTTTCTTTCCTTTATTATCTCAACACATTCCATCTTCCTGATTTTACTTCCTCTGCTATCCAGCCTGTCTTCAAAACGCTGTGCTCCTAGGACTCTCAATAGACCCGTTCCTTTCTCCCCCCACACATTCCCTGAACCCTCCCAGTCTCGGACCTGTCATTGCCTGTCTGCCCTGTTCTCCCACGGGCTTCTGAGCGGTGCTGGAGGAACGCTCAGGACCTCAGCCAGACTCTTGGCTGAGCTCAGCATTCCTTCCACGAGCTTTCTTATGTCCCCACAACCATTCCCCTTGACCTTCATGCTCTCCACAGTCTCCTGCTCAGCCCTCTTAGAAGACAGCCTTGCCCACCTCGCAGAGAAGTTTGAAGCTGTCTGCCGTGAACCCTCATCTTTCCACCTCCTGTCCTCAAAGAGAAGTCAGTTCTGTTTGTGTCTGTCCTTATCTCCTTTGATCCAGATGTGACCTTCTGCTCCTCCTAACCTTTGACCCTGTATCTTCAGCATCTCTTATATTCTCTGTCCTCCCTTGACTTTTTCCCTCGTACCCTATAATGTGGTCACGTTTCTTCCATCATAAAGAGCGTTCCTTCCCTCAGCCCAGACATCTCTAAACATTTAGCTCTCCCTCTATTTCTTACCTCATACCTTCCTCTAAAATTAAATCTTTTTTAATATTTAAAGATTTTCTTACAAAACATTTCCTATTTAGTTAAATGTACAAAGAATAATGCCACACACACCATATTCTAAGAACTGGGCTAAAGGAATAGAACCCAACACATGTGGAGCCACGTGTGTAGTCTCCCAATTTTATCTTCTCCCATCTGAGAGTCAATAGCATCTTGAATTTTGGGCTTAAAATTCTCCATTAATAAAGAAAAAATATATACGGTGGCCCAGAGCTATGTTTACCATTCCCAGCCTCTGTTCTACTGTAGGCCAGGGTTTGGGACCACCTGGACATCCTAAAGAGTGTCATACTTGTCCATTATGTCAGTGACTTGATGCTCACTGGGCCAGAGGAGTAGAAAGCAGCAGATTCATTGGAAGCCTTGATAAAACACACATGAGAGATAGAGCCTACAGCAGCCTGGGCTTCCCACAGCATCATGTGTTAGAGATTTAGTGTTCCATGTTCGCCAGAGCAGCCCCTCTCGAGTAAAAGAAAAAATAGTACATCTCATTTCCAAAATCAGAAAAAGGAAGCTCCTGACAGGTCCCTCTGGCGTGTACACTACACCTCGGGATGTTTCTCTGGACCAGGTATCGAGCTGTGGGGAAGCCAGCTTTCCAGGACAGCGGCGCGCTCTGCGATAAGCCCAGGCTGCGCTACACGGGCCCCGCGGGGTGGGCGGTCTGACCCAGCAGACGCCCGCTGGTAGACGTACACGGGACAGGAAAATGCGCCAGTGGGGGTTATGGCAACATCACGAAGTGGGAGGAAACTGAGTTTCTGAATCACCACTTGGACACGAGCTGCCAGGAGAACCACAGACCCTCACCGTGGTGTCATTAGAATGCAGAAGTCGTTTGCTCCAGCTCCCGTCAGTTACTCTGAAGACCGCGATGCTGGGTCTAATGACAGCAGGGACCCAGATGACACTCTGACGCAGGAAACAATGCAGGCCAAGTGCGGAGTTCTCACTGCGTCAGTGCACACTGAAGTGCGAGCCGTCTGGAGGGTTGGAGCTTAGTGACAAGTTAGAATGGGGTAGGAGATAAGAGGAGACTCTGGGACCATCTATGCTTAAAAATTTGGAAGCAGTCAGTGGGCAGGTGTTTGAGTGCTCGAAGAGAAATATGACAGTATTTGAATTTTAGAAAAATCACTCATCATCCAAGTGGGGTTGGTGTGAAACTATTTTGGAGTCGAGGAGACTAGTATGAAAATAATGTATGATCCTCTGCCCAAGAGACGGTCGGAGTTTGCATGAAGCCAGCGGCAGTGGGAGCGGAGAGGAGAGGACGGGAGAGCCCACAGAACACAGAGGCTGGGTGGATGTGAAGGAGGTTAGTTTCTCTTAGGCCCCGGGTTGCGGGGAAGTAGGGCATGCAGCCATTATAATTTGAAATGCATGATGGAAAAAACGAATTTTAATAGCAACATGGAATTAAAATATGCTCAGGAATAAATGCACAGAAACCCGATGAAGGCAACAAATTACAGAGAGATGTAAAGGAGGACCCGGGCAGGCAGACAGGCATGTCGTGATGCTGAGCGGAGGGAAACTTTGGCCGGGAGGTGCTAATTCTCACCAATCCATTTACGTAATTGACACGACTCTAATAGAAATGAGAATGGACAAGAACTTAAAAAATGATTCTAAGATTCATCGTAAGACAAATTGAGAAAATTTCAAAAATAGAAAAATAAAACTTGAAAGAGGGGACTTGCACTGCTGTACGTTAGGAGACATTGTAAGGTTATTCTAGTTGAAATTCCGGGAGGCTGGTGAACCAGTCTGTGGCAAGATCAGGGCAACAGAAGAAAACATACAGAAATAGACCTTAGTAAACAGAACTGTGTATATGATTAAGGTGACACTTCACATAAAAGAGTTCTCTTAAACAACTGACTATTTGAAACCCTAAGTACATATAATTATATCTCTATATTACAAATTCCAGATAGATTAGAATAAAATATTTAAAAATAAAACATTAATATAACCTTGAAGATAAAATTCACAAAGAAGTTCTTTTGATAAATAAAAAAAGCGATAGGAATATTATTTCCTGGATTACTTTAAAATAAGCTTTCTGAATCAAAATGCACACTCATTAGGTAAACATAACAAAAAAAAACAGTGAACGGGGAAGGGGGGGAATTTATAATCTTCATGACAAAGGAAGCATAAACAGCCTTTATCACAAACGCTCTCTCTGATCAATAGGGAAAAAAATGAAACTACCAATAAGAACAATGATAAAAGAAACGAAAGAGGAAATTCACAAAAGGAGGAATTTGACAGTCAAAACTACACGAGAGAAATGAATGTTATTTGCAGAGACGCACTAACTAAAGAATTAACTGCTGTCGCACTCAGGAGATGGTGACCAGGAGGGGAACAGTCACTCTCCTGCACTTCTGGTGGGATGCAAGCCAGTACAAATTCTATGGGGCGATGTGGCAATAAGTTTCAAAAGCCCAAGTAACATTTATTCTCTTTGATTCAATAATTTGATTTCCATAAATTTATTCTACTTGAAAAGATGAAAAAGATGTACACAGAATTAGGTATAAATTATTTTCATCAGTTACAATGTTGTTGCAGATATTAACTACTCTATATAAAATAGATAAACAACAGGTTTCTTCTGTAGAGCACATGGAACTATATTCAACATCTTGTAGAAAAAGAATATGAAAGGAGTATATGTATGTATATGTATGACTGAAACATTGTGCTGTACACCAGAAATGGACACAACATTGTAAACTAACTCTACTTCAATTAAAAAAAAAAATCCAAAACCAAAACAAGACAGAATCTTAAACCTTAAAGTCCAAGAATGTGGGATTTTAAATATAAATCATGGTATATGCATAAAAAAGCAGTACGTTGAAGCCATCTACATGTATGCTTTAGAAATATTAATATATTCATAAAATACATAAAATAAAATTATTACCTGAAATAGTCACAAGAAAGCTGAGGAGAAATCTGGTTACAAATAGTGTATCAAACATGTTACTAAACAACATTTTTGCACAAATGTATTGTGTCTATGACAGGGATTGGCCAAGTGTAACCCAAAGGCCAATTTTGGCTCACGACTCTCTTGGTAAATAAAGTTTTATTGGCACACAGCCACACCCATTTGTTTATGTATTGTCTCTGGCCGCTTTCCAGCTGCAATGGCAGAGTTGATTTGTTGTGACTGAAACCATCTGCCTGAAAAGCCTAAAATATCTGCTCCCTGGCCCTTTACAGAAAAAGTCTGAAATCCCTGGACTACGCACATAAAAATCCAGAAAGCAGGAAAATAGTGTGTAAATAGTAATTACTTCTAGTATGGGATGTTGTAAATGATTTTTCTTTTGTTCTTTTTCATATTTTCCAAAAGAAAATTTTTGATACATGATGTTGCAAAACTCTGGCAACGTAACAGTATGTCAACATTGGCCATAGACTATGTGTTTGCAAAAAGAGGAGACATGTTTCACAATATAAATCATCATTTTCTCTGGATGGATATAATTATGGGTGATTTGAAAGTCTTGTCATTTTTTTACTGTATATTTTAATGTATATTTAATTTTTCACAATGAACATATGTTGCTTACAAAATCAGAAAGTACTTAAACGTGCATTTTAAAGAGAGTCCTGAAATTCCTAATTCTGGTTTTTCCCTCAGTGGCATCTTAGTGTTACATTCAACATCTTTTTACTTCTTCACAACACAGAGGAAGACTTTTTGGAAGACTTTGATGACAGGGATTTGTAATTTTACTAACTTTGAAGTTTAAATCAAGTAATAAATTAGAGCAAACATCTGGCCTCAGTTATCTGCAGTTTAAGTCATTATACATACTTCAAAAGAAGTGAATCCTGGTGTGCAAAATATATAAAAAGGAAGACCAGTGGTTGCTTTTCTTGTGTGCTGTGTTCTGTTTTTTGAATCCCAAAAACTTTATTCACAGGCTCTTTCAAACCTTCTAGGAGCCATCTACTCCAAAATCACACACTCTGTTCAAATCACTATATTTTACAATAAGATGAAAAACATCTTATGTGATCTCACAGTGCTTTCCAATAAGATTTCAAAATTTAACAAAAGGAGCTCAAAAGAAATCTCATTTTGAAGATCGATGTGAAAGAAAGACTTACATAAATGACCAGCTAATTGATTTCAGCAATATATTAAGAGTTTGAGAGTTTAGGAGACAAGGGACAAAAACAAAAGCCCAGACTCACAGAGAAGCAGAGTGTTCGCTGCAGAGACATTTACCCCATCACCAGTCACCTGTTCCAGCCCAGAATCCCATATTTAATGTTCACATCAACTGAAATTATTTCTTGGAGATCAAGGAAATAAGGTGAGTGTGGCTCTTGGCCACATTTAAAGTAGAATTTCTCTCTAGTTTAAATCAGAGAGAAGGACCAGGAGTTGGCCCCCGGCACAGCTCTCCGCCGTCTGAGAGCAGTTTCGTCAGCCTGTCTGGTGTGGACTTTCTAATGACACTGGATTTCCACTTGATCATTGTTAGTCTCTCCTAGGACCCAGGCATAGGTCCAAGACCAAGGATCTGTGGGACCTGGGTGGCCTTAAACTTGCTAGCAGCTCTCTCTAAGACAGCAGGAAAAGTCCTTGAGGAGACCTGGAAGAGAGGTGGCCAGGATCTTCATATTTTGTGACTAGCATCCTGCCCTTGGTGGCCCTCTTCCTGCCTCAGGGTCCCAGCGTGTGCTGCACCGTGCACCCAGAGGCCCCCTCTGCTGGCCGCCGCCAAGGTCTGGGGGCCACTCAGCCTATTGACAAGACAAGAGGGAACAGGGTGAGAAGGAAGAAACCCAGCTGCTAACTGTCCCCTAACCCCACATCTGAAAGTGGTGGGTGCAGCCCCAAAACACGAAGCCTCTGGGCCAGGCTGGCGCGCGAACAGCCTGGGCTTTGCCTGGTGCTCAGCCACTGTCCCAGCCTTTTACATCTGGAGGGATCAGAGCCCTGCCTGCAGCTCCCCACTCTCTCCGCAAGCCTGGAGCTCAGCCTCCTGGCCTCTAAGACAGGAGGGCTCTTCAGTCACACCGATTCTGAAGGAGACAGTCAACGACAGCAAAGCGCACACTGCTGAGGGCTACTTTCTTGCACACATCCATCCCTCAGCTTATAAATCAGCCTGTGAAGACACCGAAAGCCTGGGTCATGGAGGAGAGATACACAACAAAGGAATCAGTCCCTGAGTCTGCAAACGAGGGCACCTTGAATTCCATGTGAAGGTGAACAGAGCACTGTCAACTTCAGTTAATAGTTACTTAGATTCTAGTCATTAATTTAGTCTATGCAGTCTAACTGGATACAGAGAAACAGAAGAGCAAAAATTTCCAGACCCAAAGCAGGCTCTCAGCAGGACTGTTAACACTTTTCCTTATACAAGTCATCCATTTAGTGGAATTATTTTCAATTTCTTAAACTGAAACACATACAGCGCAACTTGGAATACTACCTTTTTTTTTCTCTTTATCTCCTGATGCAGAAAACCAAAATAGAGCAATTTGTTTTATGAAATCAGAGATCAAAAAGATCCTCTAGCAGTAGGAGAAAAAGGAGTTAAAACAGTAACAATCCTACTTTAGTAACTCTCTCCTGGGTGCTTTAATCTTCTTCTTGTCACCAATACGCCTTTATTTCTCGAATCTGCCTGAAATATCTGACTTTCAAATGCTGTTGCAAGAACCTTTGGTAAAAAAGAGACAACAGGACCCAAATGGAGTCACTTGTGCTAAGCCCCACGTCACCAAACCAAGACTTAACACCTAACCTAATTACAGTTCCAACCTCACCCAGGAGGAGAATCTTCTGGAATTACCTGGTCAGCATTCATGTGGTAACCAGCCTGAGAACCCCCATCGTCCCCTAAAGGAAGGTGACTTCCCCGCAAGCAATTTTCTCTGCTTGTAACTTCTTTATCCCACCCATTCTGCCAATAAAAGTCTTCAGTTTTGTACAGCCTTTCAGAACTCCTTGCTGTCTGCTAGGTGGGATGCTGTCTAATTCATGAATCATGGAATAAAGCCAATAAGATCTTTAAAACATACACAGCTGAATTTACTTTACACACCTTCAATGAGGGTAAAAGGGAGAGAGAGAAGGAGAAAGAGAAGACCAAAAGAAGATGTATTATATCTTTCTAGAGAGAACAACTTTTTAAAATTTGATCCCATCCATGTTGTTAAGTAGAAGGTAATGTCCAAAAATCATATGATCTGAATAGGACAGCTATTCTGCACCCAAATCTATGAACAGATCCAATACAATCACAGCTACCTCTAATTTACAGATAATCTAAAAACAATATTTTAAATTGGCACTTAGAAATACCATGAGAAATAATTTTTTCCTTCCTTCCTCCCTCCCTCCCTCCCCACCTCCCTGCCTTCCTTCCTCCTGATTCCCCAGATCTGGAGGTGGACCTGGGGTGCTCTACTTTCCTCTGCTATATCTAAAATTTTCCCATCATCTATAATCTTGCTCAGAATTTATATTTAATGCCTTATGCAAACTATCCTTTGAATTGAATCCCTCCAAAAATAGGTAAATTCGGCATTATTATTTCCTGAAATCTGATTGTCAATATTTTAATGTACGTGCTTAAAATAAATTCTCCATAGATTCAAATAAGAAATAAGCATTTATTCCTGGTCATTCTTTTTTTTTTTTCTTTTCTCCTATTATTAGTCATATAAACTTGTAATGTTCCAAGGAACCATAAACATTATTTATAAATATGTCCTTTATTAGCAGATCAGAAGAAATAAAAGTCCTATCATATTAAACTCATATCATTTTCTCTAGGATCCATGAAGTATATAAAAGAGATACGGTCAATACCCAGAGCTTCACAGTCTGAAGATCTCAGAAGTCTAAAAATGTTCTGTTTTGAGATTTATCTTGAAAAAATTACCTCTGATGTCTCTTATCAAAGTAAAATGTTTTATAAGCTCAGTATAGGTTTTCTGAAAATTAATGCATTTTCACTATTTTGAAATGCTTATTTTGCCATTTAAAGCATGCAAGTTCCTTCAAAATAGAAATGAAATAGAGGAAATGTTTACCAAAGCTTTCAATTCAATGCAAAGGAGATATCTTTTTTGAAAACATTCCTTGCCAACTAAGAAATTCTTAGATGAAGATTGTCAAAGCATAGCTTGATGAACTGAAAACCATCGTAGAGAAAAGTCTTTGTTATAATTGTTTTTTTTTTTAATTCTAGGATGGTGAAATAGCTTGGCTTTTTTTCTTTTAATTAAGTCTATAGAAACTGTGGACCACTTTTATTGTTTGAATTCTAAAAGTACTGAGTATATAGTGCCAATCACCTGTGTTTAGGCTTTTAACCTAAAGGAGAGTTACTGGATGGGTTTTATTTTTCAAATGAGCCTACTTGTGGGTCAAACAACAACTTGTTCCTCTTGTTTACATTTAATCATGGACGCTGCACACATTTAATTCTCCCAGGAGGTGGCAGCTTGGTAAGTTTCCTTCCCCGTTACAGGCCGGTAGCAGTTCTTACAGATCATAGCCCACGCTAAGAGGGCCGAGGGAGTGTGCTCCCAAACAAAAACAAGGAGTTTTTAACTGAATTTATTCCCAGAGCTGACATCCTGGGCTGCCCTTGGCCCCAGGGCTCCATCTCCTGTTGGAATCAATTGAAGTGTCACACATCAGAGAGAGAAGGATGGTGCCCAGGGGAGATTTTGGTCAGAGCCCTACCCATCAATCTGAAATGAGACTCTTAGAGAAAACAGCTGTTAATTGCCTAAGTATTTAGAACAACTTCAAGGCACAAGGATATTAAACATTAGGTAGGAAATGTGTGCATTTTTGAAGGCCCCCCCCCCCCGATTTAACACTATATCTGAAATTTTCCTGATCCCCTACTGTGTGTTGGGCCCTATGGCTAGGGGATGGTCCTGCCCAAAACTTAAATTCTGATGATAAAACTGGACATTGTAAGGCTAATTTGAACAAATTTCAGACTGTGCTTTAATAAAGCAATGAAGTGATATCTGGGGCCACAGGGCATAGAGAAAGTTGTCCTGACTAGAAGGTAACGGGGAGGTGTGAGGACATAGCACTGGCTTTGGGTCCAGAGGTGAGAGTGACAGGAACCAGCGGAGTCCCACAGCATGTGTAGTGCTGGGCGTGTTCAGACAGTGACACAGTTAACACAAGAATCAGGGACAGATAGAAATCAGAGAGAAAAATTGATTGGAGCCAGATTATAAAAGGCCTTAATTGTCATTTTAAGGAGTCTGAACTTGGTTAAAAAAAAATGATAAGAAGTCTAGTTTTGTTTGTTTGTGTTTTTTGCAGATATTATGGAATGACAAAACTAACGTTGTGTAAGTAGCTTTGATGGACCGGACACTATACAAGACATGTTACATACAAGGGTTATTTTATCCTCACAAAAATCCAATGAGAGAGAGAGACAGAGACATATTTTACTGACAAGAGATTTGAGCCTCAGGTTCAGGACCATACCTGGGGCAGACATTGTTGGTTGCCTGTTTCCATGTTCATCCCCAAACTTTTCTCATCTCCATGATAGAGAAATTCTCTTTCCCAGCCTCCTTGCAGGCTAGCGGTGTCCGTGCGACGCGGTTCTAGCCAGCAAAATGTCACAGCAAGTCTGTTAGGAAGGTTGAGAGAACTGCCTATTAAAAACCAACAAACCCAGGCCCCGCTGGCACCCCACAAGCTCTTTGTGCTCACCTGTAACATGGAGGCTGGGCTGCCAGGCGGGGAGACACCGTGGTGCCGTGGTAGCCTTTACCACGTGGGGCGCCACCAGGAAGGCTAGTTCTGAGGTCATGGAGCAGAAGGACTCACAGACCAGCTAAGCTTCTCAGACCACACAGAAAGTTAAATAAGCCTAAACCCTACAGTGAGAAGCAAGGGGACAGAGAGGAGGTAAGGAAGGACTCCCCAGGTCCTGCGTTAGGATGCAGTGCCCCGCCCCACCCCCCGCCAGCATCTCCCTCTGCCACATCAGCCTTTGTGCTGAACATACTGAAATTGTACACATCAAGTATTGGTCCAATCTTATATCAGTCTATTTACAATTAAACAGCACCATGTTTTTCTCACCTAGGTTAATTAAACACGCCAGAAAATTGTTATTCAACGTGTGTGTTCCTTTAAAATAAACTGAACTCTTAAGAGAGCTCAAATCCTCAACAAACAAAAAACCCTTTTACCAACCATAGATGATTAGATCACAAAATTTACTTAAGAAAAATAGATTTGAACACTTTTTTTCCTTAACGTT
Source organism: Camelus bactrianus (assembly GCF_048773025.1). Taxonomy (NCBI): domain Eukaryota; kingdom Metazoa; phylum Chordata; class Mammalia; order Artiodactyla; family Camelidae; genus Camelus; species Camelus bactrianus. The sequence goes on along the minus strand of NC_133567.1, from coordinate 5,150,984 downwards.
GACAAAGTTTGAGCGATGTTGCTGTGCGATGTGGCACACAAATCAACAAAGAAACTTTCTGATGACAGGGCGTTCTATTGAAATACCCCTGCGTACCTGCACTTCCATATACAAAAATGCATACTCCTTTGGAGTTAATGCTGTTGTCTCCTGCTGAATTTAGATTTGATTATCAGCAAACCTAAACTAAATGTGTGATACAGCCCAGAGCTGAACGTCAGCAAGGAGTCTGTACAGACAGAAGGTGCCTGGAAGCAACATCTGCTGCTCAGTACAGCGTCACTCACTGACGGTCTGAAGAACAGCCACATCTTTTAGGTGTGAGCCATGGGCAAAGAGCACATGCGGCCAGAAAGGGTGTTGTCAGCGGGGGCTGACTTAGGAACGGCATACCTTTCAAACCAGAGGTGGCCTCACCCATACCTTACCCATATTTAAGGGTTCCATGGTCTTTCTCTCTACGAGTAACAGCCTTCCTTGTTCTGCCCTAATGCGTAAATGCTGCGTTGTTTCTATACCTAATAAGCTGTGTGGATTAGGAGCTAACAATCTCTAGATCTTATCATTTCTGCTTATGACTCACAAGTTACTTGATTAAAATCTATACTTAAGACTTATGAGCTGTATCCTTCCATTTGCTTTTTTTTTGTCCTCTATAAAAGAATTAGGTCTACTCTACTAACACAGCACACATTCTTTACAGATGCCAGGTAACAAGACTGTTTTCCTGTACCCATGTAGCTATGAACATAAAGAGAAAAAAACCTCCCTCCATCCTTAAGGACACAGAGGCAAGACAGAGCTTAATTAGGTCCTTAACACGCTGCAGTTGAACCAGAGCCAGGAACTGTCTGCTTACAGATTTGTTGCAATGTACAAAACTTTAGCTCCTATCTAATTAAGCCACTATTTATATGAAATTTCATGTGTATTCAAATGCCTCCTGATTATACTCCTTGTCACCATTCATTCACTCAACACACATTTGAGGACCTGTTTTTATATCAGAAACTATTTAAGAAACTTGAGATATAAAAATAAAAGTGGTCTCTGTTGCCATGAAACTTACTTTCTAGTGAAGGGAGAAAGAAAATTTAAAGAAAGAGTAAATCTTGGATTTCTGATTCTGGCCATGATGAAGTAACTGGTTCTAAATTTGCTCCCTTCCTGTAGTTCACTGGAAAACTCCAAGAAATATATGAAATACAATCTTTGGACAGGAGAGAAGTCAGTGCAAGACTGTGGTCCCTGGGGGATGGGAAACAAGTGAGGGGCTAACACTCAACCCTACTTCTTACCTGGAGGCACCTTTCAGGCCATAGCGCAAGCAGAAGAAGCCAAGGTAAGCCCACCTGAATTGCTGAGCTGAAAAGATAGGGACTAGAATTTGGGAGGCTGGGTCTACTCAAATGTGCGTGACAGAGGACTAGACATGAGGGATCTTAAAAAAAACACAAAGCTCTAGAGTTCTTCAAATGGGACTCCTTGAGGTTTGACTAAAAGCCTGAAGTGCACAGAATCCTAGACTCGATTTTAACGGTTCCTGAGATTATGATATAAAATGAATGTTCATGTTCCCTGTCTACAATTGCCTGGAGCATACGGTTTATATTTTACTCATCACTGTATTCCTTGAATTTAGCACACATTTTGCCACTTTGGGGAAACTCAGTAACTTTCATTTTAAATTTAACAAAGTAATACAGATTAATTGGAATTTCCAATCAATTGAACATTTTGTCACTGCTCACAGGCAACATTTTCCAGCCCAGAGAAATACTATTTTGCCAAGAGGACTGTTCGTGCAGAGCTAGTATCAAATGGTAGCGCTGACGCTATTAGAAGCAATAGGGGAGTTCTGCTCATTAAGGATACACAATCACCCGACTACACGCACCATTATTCACTATTCTAGCTAGGAGGTGAGAATACACCTCATTATCATTCGTGAAGACGACCATACGACTTGTGTCATCCATATAAACTCATGACGTGGCATTTGGGTTGTAGTCCATCTGGCTGGCTAGTCAGTATCTTAAGAGTGAAGCCGTCTGAGATGCGACCGCAAGGAAACCACGAGGTAAAGATATCGGGTCCCTGGGCTAATTTGCGTGCTTTGATTTGTGTCCTCTTGTGTTAGTGTTTTTTATTCTCATCAAGCCTAATTCAAAGGACACTTTTCAGCCCTCCATATCATGCTGTTCACCTTTCCCTATCTCAAGTAACTGTCAATTCAGAGACGATTACTTGGGCACACAATTCTTATCTTAAATTAAGTGAGGTCGTATGTCCTCATTACAGTCATTTGAGTCAGAAATCCGTTGAGTCTCAGTTTGCTGTACAAAAAGCATTTGATTAAGTTTCACTGATGCAAATCAACCATCACAAATCAACGTTCTCTCTTCATTATCTGTTTACTGGATTAAGGATAAAATACCATATACTGACATCATTCGTTAAACCAACTTTGGTATTTGCTTCTGAGTTAGCAGACTTAGCAGCAGATTTATGGTGAAATGATCAGAAAAAGTGATGGAAACTTCTGGAAAAAATTAGAGTCCCCAGTGAATAACTACGATCTCAGAAAAAAGTGAAGTTCTATGGATCCTATGAAGAAGATCTTCCTGTCAGAAAAATCTGTGAATTTTAAGATTGAATTTAATTTGAACACCCCGCTTTTTTTTTTTTTTTTTTTTTTAAGTATGTTTCTTCTTTGCAGAGAAGGCACGTTAGGAAAACAGGATCTGGGAAGCTTCCCCAGCTTCCTGACAAAGGAGAGTTGAAAGAAACAGCCCACAGAGGCTTTTTTTTTTTTTTTTTTTTAAATAGCTCTGACATGGTGCGGTTTTTTCCAGAGCCTTTATTTCACCTGGAAGACCTGACTCTGCTATAAAAACGTCAATTCCAGGAAAATCTCTAAACCTCAGCCATAAACTTTTCTGAGCTTCAGAACCACTTTTCTAACCCTCCCCACCCCACCCCCACCCCCATTTTGGCATTTACTTATCCTCATTATTTCCAAAAAAGTGAGCCAAGAGAAAAAAGAAGTTTATTTCAGAATGTAAGTTGGTGGCAGGGAGAGAATCACCAACTATGGTAGCTGAGCACTCAGGGATTTGCTGCTTTCAGAAAGACTTCTAGTCATTTCTACATGGCTAGAGGGGCTGGGGGAAGGCAGCTAGGAGAGAAGTGAGTTTCAGGGAAGGGGAAACTGTTTTTCTTTGACAGCTGAATTCCCTTCCTCAGAAAGAAAATCCTGTGGGAAGAAAATTTCATTCTTTAAGCCATTTGCTCCTACACTTCTTAATTGTAGCCATATTGAGCAGAAACAGTGGACTAGGGTTTTAAAAATCCAGTTAAATATGCTAAAATGAAATATTAAGTAATGAGAATTTTTTCCCTAGGTATAATCCTAAAATCACTAAGGAAAAAAAATCTTTTTTCCTTAACTTTTCTTCCCAGCATTTTTTTCCCCAAAAATGCAATTTAACAATTTATAAATCCAGAAAATTAAATTCAACATTTAAAAAAGAGCATTTGTGTAAATATATAATCCTTCATGGAAGTAGAAATCATTTTCCAATTTGTTCTTTTTCAGACTGAAATTTAAAGAAAACTCTTCTATAAGGCAGCCCAGAAATATTAAAAAGAAGATATTTTCATTTATCAAAGGTAGTAGAAAGTATTTTCTGTGAGTTTGACATTTTATGCCTTTAAACCAAAACCGGTGGAAGCTCTAGCTAATTTCCAAAAATTCATTCCAGTGCCCTGGCTTAATGGTTCACGGCACTGAATTCATTAACTATTAACTGAGCAGCAGCTAAGGGTTCCAACATGGTGCTGGGGGCTGCCTGGGTTGCGCTCAATGGTTACATCATTTCCATAGCTGGAAAGTCTATTAAATTCTTCAAGCCTGGTGATTTCATCCATAAAATGGGTATGTAAAAAACAGTGCCTACCTTAAAAGGTGATTGTAATGATGATGTAATGATGCGATGAAATAACACACATGCTCGGGCACACAGATACTGCTCCACAAACATTACCTACTAGGAAGGGCATGTTCCCTAGTTAGATGTTTGCGGATCCCATACTGTTAAAGAATATGGAGAATCCCTTTTTTTTCCCAAATCTGGTGACCCATTGGAGTTTTTGTTCATTTATTTATTTTAAAAAGTTGGGGTGGGGGGAGGTAATTAGAGTTGTTTGTTTGTTTGTTTGTTTCTGTTTATTTATTTTAATGGAGGTGCTGGGGATTGAACCCAGGACTTCATGCAAGCTAAGCACACGCTCTACCACTGAGCTATACCCTCCGCTCGACAAATTCTTTTTTTTATTTTAATTTATTTTTATTTTTTAATTGAAGTATGATTGATGTACAATAATATTATATAAGTAACAGGTGTACAAAAAGTAGTTATTCACAGTTTTTAAGTATTATGCTCCATTTATAGTTTTTAGATAGTATTGACTATAGTCCTTGTGTTGGACAATATATCCTTGTGGGTTATTCATTGCATACCTGATAGTTTGTATCTCTTAATCTCCTACCCTTACATGCCCCTCCAACACTGGTAAGCACTAGTTGTTTCTCTGTATCTGTGAGGCTGCTTGTTTCTTATTATATTCAAGAGTTCGTCGTAGTCTTTAGATCTCACATAGGAGTGATATCATACAGTATTTGTCTTTTTCTGTCTGACTTGTTTCACTTAGCATGATGCCCTCCATGTCCATCCACGGTGCTGCAAATGGGGAAAGGCCATTCTTTTCTGGCTGAGCAGTGAAGGATTCTTTTTAATGGTGATACTCAAAATGGGTGAGGTTTTGGTGACTAGAAAAATGAGGGAGTGGGTTAACAGAGTGGATGATGGGAAAAAGAAGAAAGATAAAAAAGACAAATTAGCCAACTTTCTGGGAGTCCGGAAAGCTTTCTTCCACAGGCTGACCATCATCCACTTCAGTGCTGGAACCTGGGAATCAAATGTAGAGGGAGGTAAACACCTTTAAATGTCCAAAATCATGGAAATTATGAACAGTTCTCTCTAAATTTTGCAAATCTCTACTTCTACAGTTTTTTTTTAAGACACACACACACAAAAATGTAACCCTTTTGTTTATACAGAAGGACTCATAACTCAGGAGGCAGAAACATACGCATGGACAGTTGTGTGTATACACTTGTGAATCTGCACATGTTCTCAGTATACGATTCCCGGGAGGTGATGACAGTTGTGTACCCGAAGCTGGAAGCTCTGGTTCACTTATGAGTGTGCGACTCAGGGGCACAGCCACGTAGGACCCTTCCGGGCAGGCTCCTGCAGGAGACCCAGAACTCTCTAAGTACAGTCACTCAGGATGCCGCTGTTCCCCTATTTTAGTAAATGCTTTGTGAGCTAGTTCACTGGCCTTCAAACATTTTATCATTCATTGTGATAAGTTCCTTTACAGATCATAATCAAAGAAAAATGTCACTGCCTAACAAAGAATGGAATAATAGTTTGAAGGGCTTTGTGCAAATATATTCAGATTTGTACTCACTTAAATCGGTAACTAGTAAGTACCCAGGAAAATGACTGTGCCAGAGGGTCTACCTGGAATTCTTGACCTGAACACGGGGATGATTTCCAAAATGTCATATTTTCCCACCCTCTAATGGGCTGTGTCTGCTGGTAGCTGAATGGTACGTGAGATCTTTAAAGAATCTCTTCTAAAAACTATATCAGCATGGTTCAACCAGCCTTGATGATCTGCTCTTGTTTAGTTTCTCTAATGAGTGCATCCAAGTGAGAGTGAGTTGGCAGCAGGAAAGAAAGCTAATTAAACACTTTCCAGGTCACATTATTGAAAATGAGGCCATCTGTTGATGGTCACAGTGGACATTACAGATACTCGGCATGTCCGAACATGTAGTAAGGAAAACACAGGATGAAAAATGCCAGATTTGCCATCCAAACACCTTTCTTTCCATTTGATGTGTAAGTAAGAAGTTTATCACTTGACGTGAGCATCATTTTGAAAAGAATAACCTGTAGCTTTGGATAAATGCATGGTGCACAGAATCAAGATCATCTTTGCAACAGATGAGCAGCCCTTTTTCATGTAGGACATTGTCCTTTGAAAGGTGCTTGATACAGGGCATTCAGTGCACAAAACACTCCTCTCGCGTGTGCACCTGGCAGTGAAGACCTTCAGCTGGGATACCCTATGAACTCGAATTTTCAAGTTTGCTCACTCATCAGTCAAGCTTCTTAGTTGCAAGCAATCGAAACTGGCTCATTAAGCATAAAGAAATAGGAATTTATTAAAAGATATTGAATCATGCTCAGAATTGTGGGGAAGGCTGGAAACTCTCTTTGAGGCTAAGCTACCAAGAATACATTTATCTTCTTGCAGAATCAGCCCAATGAGGAAACTTGGCCACAGATGTGCTACGCTGGTTCCTACAGATGCTGCAGTCACCACCATCCCAATAATAACGCAACTTTGCACCCTTGGTCCCTGAAAGCTGGAGCTCTAGCAGCAGCAGGGTTCTTCAGTGAGTCACTTTTATCAGACTGATCACTTCAAACTGGAAGTCTCAGGAGTAAACTCTGATTGGCAGAGTCCAGGTTACAAACTTGCATGAGAGATGCACGGAAATTGCACATTTTTGGATCCTACCTTGGGTAGGTGGGTCGCTTAAGTCTGAAAATTTCCCAGAGGCCGCCTAAGAGATGCTGCGGACTGAAAAACATCTGACCCTATAGTTGAGGAGATTGTATAATCTATCATGCAAATTGGCACACTTTTGTGAGTAAAAGAGAGGGGGCTACTAAATACTTACTCCAGAAAAAAGGGTGTAAACTGCATCAGTCCAAACAGAAATGGTCAGCTGTTCACAAGGACAAAGTTTTCATGCCCGAGCAGTGTTCTCAGTGCTGCCACAGGCTTTCCCTGTCTGCCAGCCTGGCCGGCCTGCTCCCAGTGAGATGCTGCATCTCCACAGGCTGCTGTGAGTAGCCAACAACAGCACCGGGCTGCCACCAGGTGCTGGACCAGGAGGGAGTGGCACTGCCTCTGTCCTTGTGTGAGGCCGTCCCTGGGCTGGGGCTGGCCCTGCGATGCCTGCTGAGCTTATCTGCCAAGCTTTCCGAATAATGCACAGCAAAACACGTCAATTAAAAGCACTGTCACAGATGCCCAGATAAAGATGTTTTTCTGTCTCATTGGCTAATCCAAAGCATAGCTCATCTGAGGGTGGAAGTAGAAATGTGGTCCCTTTAATACTGTATGTATCCATGGTAATCAATCAGCTTCTGTTGAGATAAGCTGTTTGGCTGTAGACAGAACAGATTTGGGAGTAACCACGACGACTGACTGGTAGACGAGGCACCATTGGAACCATAAAGGACGCCACCACATCGGTAAGTAAGGCCATGACGAGCTGGTGGGAGAAGCAGCCCCTGTGATGCTGACAAGTTCTCCAGTTAACTGGGATGTTTTAAACCCTTAAGGCAAAGACTCATTAAAAATTGATTTCCTGAGTTTTATGCAAATTTATGCCTTATTTTCTTACTTATTCTGCTTCGAAAATTACTGTGAAGACTTCCACAAGGCCCCTAGTTTTGCTGCCGAATTTTACCACTTTGTTTTCATTTTAACAAACATCTGTTGGTTGTCAGCCTTGTCAGGTAGCTTCAGGGAACAAAATAATGGGTATCGCATGGTCCTTGTCCTTGAGACATTCGCTGTTTACTGGGGAGGTGGCCAAGACAACGAATGTGTGTCATAACATCACAGGTCACATGACTTTTGACTGACTATTATTTGACCAAAGGCATGAAGTTAAATTCCTGGGGAGAAGACCACATATGTTTCAAACTGTATGGACAAAAGATGGAAAACTGCTAAGTTACACCTTTACTCCTAATGCCTGCAAAGGATAATTTTAAGTATAGAAATCTATAAAAATAGCTATAACTTTTGGTTAGATTTTTTAAAATAAAATACCTAAAAAAAAAAAAAACCCACTGCATTTCTAAAACACAGATGTGACCATTTCTGCAAAGGATTTACAGACTTTTTGTGACCCATTAAAGTCCCTGCACCTGTCTGTTCACAGGCCCAGACGCCCAGAGCCCCAGTCAAGGAGGGCAGAGAATTAGTCCTCCCCAGGGCCAGTTACTCTGCCCAGCTAAACTACTGTGAAAACAAATTGAATTATCAAGAATTTTTCTGCTGATTCTAAAAATGTTTAAGGGCAGAAAGAAAAAGAAATATATTGAATGGTTAGCATTAAAGGATTAACTGTTAAAACGCAATTTTCTCTAAAAATCTTGAAATCAAACATGACTCTCCAACTGGGAAGTAACTAAAGCTGCCCGGAGGGGGTCTGTTCCAATGAAGAGTAACTTTTTTCCACTGGCAGAAAACTAAGATCCACAGGCTTTCCATGATTTGTCCAAGGTCACAAATTTAGTTAAATAACTGGGCAACAAAGTAGGGACAATCAATCCTTAGATAATTAAGGTCAGTTTTGTAAACCTGTACAAAACTCATAGCTTACTTAAACATTTAAAATAATCACAATAAATGACTAATGGCCTCTCTTTTGCCTTTATGAAATAGGAGTGTTCATCCTGGTGTGTTCATTTTTTCAGCATGATGGTCTCAAAATTGTACATTTATCCTCACGCAGTACAATGATACTTGCACTCCAAGAAGGATCCTCTGTGAAAAATAGTCATTTTCCCTAGGATGCTCAAATCTTAGGGCAGATCACACAAAGAGTCAGGCACAGCCCAGTTACTGCATTTACTTATCCATTCAGTCAACATTTACTTAGAATTTAAACGTCAGGCACTATTCCTGACAGATGGACTGCAGGACCAAGTTAGTGATTTATAAGTATAGTTATGTGAAGATAAATAGATAGAAGATAATGTCTAAGGAAATCACAAAATTAAAGTCTGGCCCTTTTCTCTAGGACTATAAAGGTACGTAGAAGGGTGCTGCAGGTCAAAGCAAACGTGATAATGAAAGGCAGCTCTTCATTTTCCAAGAAAAGTGGAAATATACAATCCAAGCACTTAAAACAAAGGAAAATCAAGATTTCCCAAGCTGACGTGTATCTCTTCAAGAGTGAAGGATCCCTGATGATTTCCTTGCGATTTCACAGGCACCTGTCCTTCCATTGCAGCTCCGTCTTCTTGTCCGTCTGGAATAACAGATAGAACACACAGATGTCTAACAGAACAACCCTCTTAGTCGTATAGCTTCCAGGAGTGCCCCCTGCAGACCTGCTCACAAAATTGACGTATGCCACCATTAAAACTGCCAGGCTGTGTTCATTGAGCAAGAGGGCTCATAAAAGTTTATTTTGGCAACCTGGCTTAAGAGTTTTAACATCCTCTTGGCAGCCTGGTTTTGTTCATCTAGAGAGCCTCAAGGAGAAAGTGAACTTGTGAAATCCCTGATGAAGTGTTTATTCAAGCAGCAGGACTGGTGACGGGGGCAAGGGCTCCGGATCCGAGTGACCACCCTGCCTGTGCCAATTTCCACACTCAAGCTCCTCTCCGGGGCCGGAGCATAAAACCTGATCATAAAGTGCGCAGCTAACGGAAGAAATATGCCTTTCACTAGCCTCGGCAGGCCCAGTAAACCGTGCAGGGTTGGTTCACGCACTTCCATGCCCGTTAAATCTCACATTCATTTCCTCACCACAGCTCTCATCTCTGCGTGTCCCAGTTTTTCAAGACCCAGCTCAGATTCCAGTAGGAAGAGCCAGTCTCCCCCGGAGCTCACCTCACTGTGGGCCCCGTATGTACCTGCCCTCTGACTCATCTTTTTATTGTGGTCTTCTTGCAATACTAGCCCCTTCCTGCCCCTTTAAAAGTAGAAACTGTGACCTAGAAAAGTGTGAATTTTCCACAGTGAGTCATAGCAGAGATGTTCAGTCCATCGACATTGACTGAATCAAGACACATCATTTGTAAAGGAATCATCATGATAAAATCCTGAGGGGTCACCAGTCTACATCCCCACGCTCCTGGAACACGGTCATGGCTTGCACATGTGGGAACAAGAATAGTGGGGGTCACAGGGAAACAAAATGGGAAAAATGCAGAAGTGGGTGGGGGGCCAAAAAACATGATTCAGTGAAAATTATGTCTATTATTACCATCTAGAGACATTCAGGAAAAAAAATACTTGACTATAACAAAGACGGGGTTGCTTACTTTAGGCGAGATCTCCAAAGGCAAGGGGACAAACAGATAACTGGACAGGCAATGACTCCAGAGTGGCCGGACGGGAGCAGTGCTGAGTGTGAAAAGGACGCCCCACTCCAGCACGCAGGGCTCCCCTCGTCCTCGGAGATGAGGGGTGCTGGTTGAGATGGTTCTCTCTGAGGAGTTAGTTCTAAAGCCACGCCTTGGTCTGCTAACAAATGTCAATTGGCCTTTCTGCTCCCACCCCGGACAATGCCAGACACTTTTTCCTGCCCAATCATCTGCCGTTCCCCGTGCAGAAACCCCCTGCAGCACGGGAACGAGGACCGAGAAGTACAGGGTTTCAGGTGGACTTCTGCAGGAGTTTTTCCAGATCCCAGTGTGCACTGTAGCTTTGCCATGAATTTTCTCTGAAACCCAACCTGGCTTGGCTTTTTCCAGGATTCTTTGGAAAGTGTTTGTCTCACACGTGCTGCAGGGAGAGAGGAGACAATGCAAAAATAAGTTACCTATGACCATTTAAGGTACATATACAATGCAATAAATGGGTATGGAAATCAGCTGTGTGAACTGACATTTTCTGTGTCCGAGGACACTGTGTTTGCATAAAACTTTGCAAGTCAGATGCCTCCTTTAATCATTCAGTCATGAAACATTTATTGGTCTTACTTTGCCCCTGCTTTATTGTTTCACTTTGATGCTCCATCTCAAAACTGTCTACTTCTCTCCACGTCCGCTGCCACCACCTCTTATTTAGTCACTGCAAGGTCATTGAGCCTGCCTGTGTCTCCTCCTGGTCCTCTTATGTCTACCCTCCACACAACACCTGGACTGAGTTTTTTAAACGTGCTTCAGAAAGACTAAGGAAGGGGCCCAGGGAAGTAGCAGGAAGGGGAAGGGCTGGGATGCCCCTGGGCCCAGCTGGCTCCAGTGTCTGTGCTCCGACCCACTCTAAGCCAGCGGGCGGGCAAGTGATGGAGACCTGTGCCCACATCCCTCCTGGGCTGAAGAAGGGCCGTCGAGCAGTTTGCATCACTAATAGACCAAAAGCAAATGAGAGAGGGATAGACGTCATTTGCTACTTGGACGTCACGTCTTCCTGTTCAGTAAACATTGCCGTTTTCCTAAGAATTGCCCCAGGAACTAAATTTTTTGATTTCATGACCAGCTTCATCCTCAGGAGAGGCTTTAATAACTCAGAAATCCCTTGTCCATCATGGGATGTGTGTATGTGTGTGTGTGTACGCATGTGCAGGTTCTCCGAGGACTGGCCATCTCCGGCCCGAGGCTCCTGGAAGATCTGCACGGATCCAGGACCCCCTCTGCTCTGTGCAAGCCCAGGGGTCCATCCCAGCGCCCTGCTGGCTGCCCCTGGATGCAGGGCTACCAGCATCTCTGCACTAGGGACCCCTGTTCCCTCTGAGACCCCGACAGCGAGAGTGCACCCTGCACTGAGCTAGTCGCCCGGATGCTCAGGCAGCTTAAACCAAAAGCTCACTGACAGGAACAGACACTGAACAGTTCAGTGCCCCGGATTCTGTCCCTAGTCTGGAATTTATCATTTATCAAGTAGCCGTGTCATAAATCATTCGCTCATGGAGAGTTATCGTCCTCCTCAGCCCCAAGTGCATCCTCTCTGTGGTAAATTAGAGGCCTCACAGGGCACGCTCATTCTTTTCCAAGCTCCTAATTTAATGCTGAGGTTATCATTACTTCCCCTCCCTAAACATACCATCTATCACTCAGGAGAAACCTAGATCCTGTGAAATATGTAGCTCAAATTCGTTACAAAATAATTTTTTTTTCTAAATCTTTAGTCTTCAGTAGAAATTTAAAGATACATATTGGTGGGGAAAAAAAATAGGTGGTGGGAACTTTCAGGGCTTTTGCAGAATAGTATATGTTTCCTCTCAAACCCGGGCCAGGAGCAGTTGGTACCCAGCTGTCAGTTTGATTTATTACCCGAGTAACGTTCTGCCCAGCGCTCCGCTCCAGAACTGCAGAGACTCAGAGTTACTCCTCCCCGGTTCAAAGAGAAAGTTTGCTCAAAAGAACCGTTCTGGTGCCTAAAGGGACTTGCTGTGAGTCCACTCAGGAGATGGCTGGCTGGAATTTTCTATGAAGAAAGCGAGGAAATGTGGCTTGGCAGGAAAAGCCTGGAAAATGTGAAGCAGAGAGGGACTGAGCAGGCAGCGTCAGAGCAAAGGTTGTATTTGTGAGACGTGAAAATGATGGCTTTGCCAAGCTATTTCCAAACCAAATGGACGAAGAACAGAGAAGAAAACCGGCTTCTGAAGGCTTTAAATAAATCTGCCATTTTCCTAACAGCCACATCCTCCAAACCATCGACTATCTTTAGCTGTAGATCACCTGCAGTCTTCTTTGCACCTCTGTATTATAATTTAGGTTTACAGGTTATATTCTCAGATTTACCGCCACCTTCTATATTTGTTGTAAAAACGAACTGCACAGAGTGTGTATTTAAACATAAGAGGACGAAACTATGAGAACATAAATAACAATAAAGAGCGTATGACAGTGTCTCTATTTACAGCCAAACACTTTATTTTGGATGGGGCAGGAAGGGGAGGGCAGGGAAACGTGGAAGTGTCAGTAAATCTCTTCCATGTGTTGACACTTTTTAATCGCACACATCTATTTTTTAAGTGCTTCTAGATGTGTTATGTAATTTTAATGCTTTCATAGAGGTCGCAGCCTCTGCTCTGTCCACACACCTGCCTGACCCTGCAAAACCTCTACTGTCTGACGGTGCCCCGCGCAAGGGGCTTCCACCTAGTGCGCTCGGTAAGCCCTCAGACAGAACGTCGTCTTCCCTCTCCCATTGCAGAATCGGTCCCTTGGACCCCTCGATTTGAGGTTCTGTTACTGTGCCCTAATGTCGTCATCATTCACTTATTTCCCTCCCATCTCTATTAGACCCATCAGAGTTCCCATGTGCAGGTGCCGTGTCTTATTTTGAAGATAATTCAAAACACCAGAGGGGCCAGGATGAGCTTGGTTGCTTGATTCATAACCATAATCTCCTGACAGTGCTTTAGAGCGTGTTGATAATATCTCAATGAAGATGTCTCTGGTTTGAGAACTTCATCCAGTCTTCAGAGCTGGATCAGATGGAAGCAGGTTTTGAATTTGCACTGCCAGAGTGATTTTCTTAAATTGTAAAACCCACGTCAACTGCCTACTTAAAATCCTCCCGTCATCTTGCTTAACCTTCACAGGAATCCTGAACTCTTCCCTGCCCCTGAGGAAACTGCATCTCAGGGCAGGGGAGTGAGTTGCCCCAAGGTATTTAGTGAAAAACAGGGCCCAGAGATGGGTGCTCAGCTGTGTCTGATGTCAAAACCACAGCTCTCGCCAGCAGTGTTTTCAGGGACTGATTCCAATTCCTAGACTTAGTTTATAAAGAACTTTCAAGACTTTGTTGTTCACTTCTCTAGCGTTAAGTTCTGCTGCCAGCCCCTTGAACTCCAGGTCCAGCTGGCCGCCCTGAGCCATTTTCCATGTCTTCTGCACATCAGGCCCCCTCTCCTGCCCTGGGCCTGGGCGTGGATTTCTCCTGGGATGGAACTCCCACCCCATCATGCCCCCTGCTGTGTGTTTCTGTGCCCCCTCCCAGCCCATACCACCACTGTTCGCCTCTTTGTTTGCGGACAGTGGGTTCCCTGAGACCCTAAGACAGCACAGTATCTTGATTTTAATGAAACTATTGAATGAATTTCTTTGTACTCAGTAACTTTGATGGGTAGAAAATGCTAGTGAACCTCCCTTCTCCCTCCCCTTTATTTATGATTATGAAGTGGTTTGGGCTTTGAGAAGAGTAATTTACAGGCACAAAGATGATACATAAAAAGACAAATTCGGAAAGTGTGTTTTAACAGGAGAGATGACGAAAATCCACAACCTGGAGAAAACCTATCAGGTTTTTACGTGCATTTATGTTGCAAATTTTCAGTACTGGAAACGATCGAACCCCCTTAGACTTTCTGGTAAGTCTAGTTTGTTAGAGTGTGTCAGGTATAAAAAGGAAAGTATTGAAAACAGAAAGTTTTAACTTTGAAATGAGAAGATTAAATAGGCTTTGTCTGCATGACAAGAAAACAGTATTCATTTAATTTATGCAAAAAAGTTAATCATTACCTTGATATTTAACGAGTAATATAGCAAATATCACAAATATCTCAAACATTAAGGTGATTAAATTATGCATTTATTTCCTCGCTCATTTTACCGAATCAACCTTCAAAGTAGAAGTTTACTCACGCAAAAGGACACAGGACTTGCCCCTTGCAGGTCATTGTAACGGTGATAGTGTAGGTACCATAAGATTTTTTATGTGCATTGGGCCGTGTACCTGCCCAAGCATGTCATTTCATGCAAGGGATGGAAGGAACTAGAAGAATCTGTCTTGCTAGTAAGGGTGCTTTAATACTTCCTATTGAAATTCAGATGATATTAAATTTTAGGTCATTTTCGTTTGATGTTTTTAGCTCCTCAGTCAGCCTCTTTCCACTCACTGTCACCCTCAGCTTATTTAATGCTGTCACTCAGACGAAGACAGAACACCGCCCACACAGGGCCTGAGTCAGCCACCCTGACTTCCCTTGGAAGAAGACATTAGTCTCCTTACAGCCCGCAGGTGATGTGCACAACCCTGCTCATCCCACTACAGGGCACAGAGTTCTGTCCAAAATGAAGCATTGCCCTGTCACTGCTCTGCCTGAAAATGCATGAGAAGGGAAAATTCTTCAGTGTGACCTTTGAAAACGGCTCTTCACCCTGACCTGTCCGGCTGCCTGGTGGACCAACCCGTGATCACGGAAGGTGGAATTGACAGGTTTCATACCCATAAAACACATTTTTTAAAGTTATATCTTCACCGAAACGTCGATCCCAGCCTGACCTTCTGACCAGATTACAGTCTCTTAGTAAAATTTGCAGCTTCTTCCCAATTTGGGAAAGGGCAGGTAACTGCGGTCCTGGCCCAGAGACGATGTAACTCATTTCTCATGGCAGCCTTACAAGGATTTTTTTAAAACGGTTTTATCTGGAGGTAGAGCTAAACTTTCCTGTTACATCTATACGATGCTTTGCAGTTTCATTCAGTGTTTTCCTTTTTTTTTTCCTTATACAACTCTGTGAGGTAAGGCCAGTTGAAATAATTATGAATGTCATTTTATAGATAATTAAATATATTTGGAGAGACTGAGTCACTAGCCCCCGCCCGTGAGTGGCGGTGCTGGAACAGTGATCTAAATGTTCTGCCTTCAAGTTCTTCACCCTTTTCCTGACCTGGCAGATAGGATGGGAGCTACCTGATGTAATGAATCTCCAAGCATCTCACGCCACTGGGCAGGCCTCTACTTCTCCCTCCTAAGGTTTTCTTGAGTCACTTGACAAGGAGGAAAAAAACCCTCGTTCTCTGCTCTGAACTGGCTCAGCGCTGGGGACCTAAATGGAACTGACAAAAGGCAGGTTAACGGGAGAAAAGGTTTATTTCTTATGCATATTGGGGGGAAGGCCCATAAACATGAAATGAAAACCCCAAAGGGGCAGCCAGGCCCCGGGGACATATACCATTTGAACAGCAGACAGTAAATAGTGTAGAAGTGACCATGCAAAGGAACAAGGTTTTGAGCTTAAAAGGCAGTAAACTGTGGGAAGGTAAATAAATGGGGAAACTAATGGGGGCTAAGTGTTATGTCAGTAACATCTGTTATGTTGATTGCTCTCAGAGCCGTCTCTGGCCCACAAGGGTCTACAGTCCTCCCCCGACATGAAGAGTCATTCCGCGCTCGCTGGTGAGAGAGGGAAGTCTTCGCTGCAGTCTGCTGCTTCTCAGTCACCATCAGTTCAAAAAACTCCTTATGCCAGAGGGGCGTATCTGGGGTTGGCACATTCTGATCTCCTTCATGTTCAAGTGCCAGATGGCGCAGTTCTCCAAAACATAGCATCTTCAGTCAGTTGTCCCAATCTGTTGTGCTCAAAAATGGTTCCAAAAGGGACTGATAACCTTGAAAGGGAGGTTAGAGAGCAAAGAAGTAACAGGAGGAGGAGGAAGCACGAAGGACCAGTTCCGTCCCTCAGTGTTCGTGTTGCCACAGCCGGCTCCAGTCCAGCCGTGTCGTCATCGTCCACTTACCGCAAGGTGATGAGAGTGGCAAATATTTACAGGAATCCACAAATTGTGTCCACATATGAAGGCAACTGGGACTAGTTGGTTTAATTAAAATTAAAGGCTGACAAAATGGACTGGGGGGCCATTTTGCCAGCATGACTACATCTATCGCCAATGAAAAAGGTTGTAAAAATTAACAAGAAAAGTCACATGTGTTTAATACAATATAAACAAAGTGAGTCAGAGAACTGAACCAATTCTCCAGTGGGTTGACACCAAACCACCCTCCCCCACTGCCCTCACCCCCTCATCAAGCAACCACCACCATCACTCTCCCCTCCTCCCAACTCCCACCACCACAGAAAAGCAATCAAATGACTTTTGACACAAATACCTTGGCAGGGAAAGCAGAAGACATTTGAAGGTCTGAGTTATTCGGCAGGTCCAACCTTTAATCCTGTACTTTGATTTTGCTAGTTTCTCTAACATTTGTCAGAGTTTTAGAGTGAACTATATTGAATTATAATAAAAACATTATGCAAACAAGAAACCCAGCCAACACTTGGAGCAGCATTACCTCACTGAATTTATTTCCTTTCCTACCATATTGTTCCAACATGGCCGATTATGACAGACAGCTCTTTTTGGTGCCCGTCGGTGATGAATATGCAAAGGAGAATGAAACATTTACATATTTATCCATTTATGGCTCATATTACCATTCACGTGCTGCCAGTTAATGTCTGTGAAACAGGAATGAAGGAACATCCAGCTTTTTTACTGCCTCAAAATCCCATTTACCATTGCAAGCGTCCACTTTAACCCTTTCAAGGGCTTCCGTCTTCTCTGTGCAGACCCTGGAGCCGCGGCCATGGACTGTGGCCAGCTCCTGAGGCTGGAACACAAGGTCCGTGATCCACTTCACATGCTGAATTTCTGTTCTGGTCCCTGCTTTCTTCCCCACATCAGAGAGTTTATTTGGATCCAGCAGCACTCAGTAGGCAAGTCCTCTCTAGATCTTTAGGCTTAGTGACCTTGGGTGTTGTATTTATTCACCCTGGGGCCAGGGCCAGCGGGTGGAGGGGAGGAGCGCCCAGAAGATCCTGGGAATTTAATGATGTTGTAGCTGGAGGCATTTCAGTAGATATCCTTAGGCAATAAAACACATTGGTAGAACCTACTGGAAAGTCTACTGACAGAAAATACATGTGTATAACTGTGCTGTATGCTAGCACAGTACTTTACATAGAAAAGAGCTCAAAAACACGTAACAAAAAAGCGAGATTCAAAGATGAACAGGTTCTGGCTCACATATTAGTCAAGACCAGCAACCAAATTAACCAGATGATTTCCGAATCCTTGCTTTACTTGAGTCAACAGAAAAAGTCAAACCAATTAACTAAGCAATTCTGGCCACAGAACCATCTGTTATAAAATTTCTGAGCTTTAGTGCACAGTTTTCAACTTTACACTGCAGTTACATTACGTGTGTGTGTGTGTGTGTGTGTGTTTCTAAGCATTTCCAACCTGTCTCTTTTAAAATAAAGAACACACATGTCAACATCTGAATAAGAATTTAGATTATGTTGTATGCTGTTGTGTAGGAACACATTCATTTAAGCTAGCAAAGCAGGATAGTAATTACCCTAACCCGACATTTCTCATTAACTGTGCATGGAATTATTATCCGTTCAGACTCAGCTTCCAGAAGTGTAAAAGGCCCAAGTAAACAAGGGCTGAGGCCAGCAGCGGTGTCTTCCTCTGCACCCCGAGTCCCATCGGAGCAGAAGACCGCAGCAGAAAGCAGGTTCTGCTCTGCAGAGGTGACCGGGGAAAGGCTTGCCCTCCCCAGGGGCAGGGGAGGCACTGGCATAGAGCCCAGCAGGGAAGCAGGGTCGCCACCCAAGGTATCAAAGTTGAAATGCTGCTTCTACCTGAAGGAACTGGAAACCTGGGTGACAGTGTGCGGTGTGTGAGGCGTGGGCGCGCTGTGCCACCTGAGGGTTTCCTGCCCTTGCATCCACCTGCTGAGGCTGCCGTAACAAAGAGTCACAGACGCTGTAGAGCCCAGCAGGACCCTGGCCCAGAAACAAGAGGTCCGGCCACGCTTCATTCTCAGCTTCAGAAACCCCACGCAGAGAACAACACGACCGTCGTGGAGCTGCGGTTCCACCGCTCACCACGCGGAAGCCGACTCTCGGGAGACAGGTGCTGGTGGGAAGGGAGAGGTTGCTTTATGCAGGAGGCCGACAACCTGGGGAGATGGCAGGCTCGTGTCTGGAAACCAACGGTGAAGATTCTGCTTGAGCAAGAAAGTTTTTAAAGGGAGAATCATTTGTGGAGGGGGTCAGAGTCCCTTCCCCTGGGTGCAGACTTTCTTCTGATTGGTTGGTGATGAGGTAACAGGGAGATGCTCCAGGAGCCTTGCGCTAGGCCTGAAGCCACCATTCTCCACCTGGGCGGAGCCCTTCCTTCCTACAGAAAGACTCAAAGGTATTGTTACGGATATTCCTTGAAGAGGAACCAGGGCCCTGCCCAGAGTCTGCACCGCAGGTTCCTGACTGCTCCTCCTCTGTCTCTGCACTCTCTCCCTTCCCTGATTAGCACCTGTTTGAATCTGCCCTTTGGAATTCAAGGAAGGTCAAGGGGGCTGAACGAAGCCTGATTCCTACAAAAAAGGAACAGGGTACCCAGAAAGGATTTGTACCCAGGAGGGCCACACAGGGTCCTGCTCTGTTTCATAACCTTGAATAAGTCGTCCATCCTCCTAAGCCTCAGCCTTGGCCTCTGAAGGAGAATTTTCACCTTTGCTCAACTCCCACTGCCGCTGAGGGCCAGGCAGTCACAGAGTCTAATATAGGAACACAGGGTCTTAATTGCTGCCAGTCAGACTTTCTCCTTTCCACACCCTAGAAAAGGGTTTCAAACATGTGTCTGAAGAAAATAAATCATGTAAATTAATTCTGCCTCTTGCCAACCAAAACCAGCATAGGTCTTTGCCCAAAACCGCTTCCACTATGTGACCATTAGTACATGGCTTGCTGGTCCTTACACGCAGATAGTAACGTTCCCATTTTATTTATGAAGACAAGAGGTGAGGAGTGGAAATGTTAAACAGTGTGAGGAGAGGCCACAGACTGAGGACGAGAGCGTGGGCTGAAATCACACTCTCTGTGTCCCACCTGCTGGTCGCTGTGCGGCCGGTGACCTGTGTCATCACGTGTGTTTCAGTTTCCTCGCCTTTAGAAGAGGGATAATAACAGAAGCGATGAGAAGAGCTGAGACAAGGATGGAAGAAGACAACATACGGATGGTGCTCAGCACACAAGGTGGTCACTGCTTGCGAACAGCTGAGCTGGCATCAGACCCTGCTTCAAGTTTTCTGAGATGGACCACTGGTTACAGGGCTGCTTGTCAACAGAGGGTAGGTCAAAGAGTTGCAAATAACTAGAGTTTAGTCCTTAAACAGGACCACCCTGAGGCAGTTCTTCCTTTTCTTTGAATGACAGAACAGGAAATGGCGTGAAGAAGTGGTCAGATTTCCCTGGAAAGTGATAGGCACGCGCCAGCCTTGTCCCAGGTCTCTGTTTAACCCACACAGCAAAGTCGCTGTCCTGCCAGGCAGCCCCTCTGCCCCAAAGCTGCCTCTAGCAGGCGCCACGCTGCCCCCAAATTCCACGGTTTGAAATGCACCCCTTTTAGAGTTTCACGTTTTAAAATTTTTTTCCCGAGCCCCCTTTCCAAAGAAAAATATGCTTTAGAAGAGTTACAAGATCTTTTCATGAGCAGCTCAAAGGCCAACACCATATCTCATGGCTTTGACATGGGCAAAATCTACTTAATAATTTATCATCACTCACACTTTCCTTCTGAGTTTTTCCCTTAGCTTTTACCATGTGCTAATTTCTGGTTCAGTGTTTGAACACTTAGTGTCCATGTTCTTCTCCTGAATCAAGGCTCACTCTGAAGCTCAGTCCCTCCTTAAAAGCTGTCTCTAATTCATTCTGTCTCAAAAAGACTTTTTCTGCCTCTGAATTCTTATGCTCTTGAAATATCCAATGCTAATGATATTATTTTACTTAAAATGTGCAGGTTGTCTGTGTGGGTATGTGTTATCAATCTTCTTAGCCAGACGATTTATTTCTCAAGGACAGAAACAATTGCTTTTTAGTTCCATGTGTAATACCTTGTATGCTATTCATGGTATAAAACCTGAATAAATACTGTGTATGAATGACAATACAAATTCCTTTAGTGGTAAAATGAGTATGTTCTTTTAATAGCTGTCCTTTAAAAGAATAATATACTCTGCAGGCAGACGACACAAAATAGTAAAGACGTTTAAACAGTATAGTTCATACAAACACACATTTTAGGAATTTTACTATTTAGATTAAATCCATGTTATTATTATTATTATTTTAATCTTCTCTGACCCTTGGAAAATGGTTTCAGAAAAACTAGTGTCCTTGTCAGTTGGAGGTCAATCTGAGGCGTTGTCAGTGAAGTGTCCAAGACTTATTTTAAAATATCCCATCAAAAAAATTTTTAAACAGTGGGGGGGACCCCGGGAGCTGGGTGCTAGGCGGGTGGAAAGGCACTCTACGTTCAGGTATGTTTGAAAATTTCCAAAATAAAAGAAAAGTATGAAGAAAGGAGAATAAAAATCTCGGAGACAACAGTGAAGCAGGCTTGTCAACCACTCAGAATCCACGTGACGGGGGAAGGGGTGAGGCGGGTCTGTTAACGCGCCCGGGCGGGCGGGCCGGCTGAGCGACTCGGCTGCGCGCCGGCTCAGCGCCCGCGTCCAGGGCTTTGAGTTAGTTTTATGGAAGCTTTGAAGAACTGCTTTGTCACCAATGGTTTTGATGGCCCAGAAAATGATTTTATATAGAAAAACCGTCATCAGTGACTCTGAAGCGAAAGTCAAAAGAGTCAGACACTGGGTGGGAAAAAAGCCATTTATTTTTGCTAATATTTTAATTTCCATTTATGGAGAAGAGTAATACATATTTTTTAAAAAGACTCTAATTAGTCTAAGATATCTCTTTCTATAAGCATAAAACACAAATGAAAAGTGTTTAAAAATAACAATGATAATAAAATGGTGATGGCTCAAGAAGTTGTTAAGTGCTCCTGCGTGCCAGGCATTATTTCAAGCATCAGAGACACACCCAGGAAAGGCCTGTCCTCGCGACCCCGTGCTTGTAACTCGTCAGTTCTCCCAGGTGTGCCAGGAAGCTCAGGCAGGTCCACGCGGCCGGAGAGGGTCAGGGCTGCGGTGCGAAGGCCGGTCTCGCTGTGAGGCCTGCTCCCGGGCCTCCCGGTACCCTGCGTGCCGGGGTCACGACGGCACCTCGGGAGGGAGGGCGCTCTGCGCGGCGGCAGCCGGCACACTGCGGCTGGCTGCGCCCGGGCGAGGCGGGCCGCGCGGCAGGCGGCGCCGGGCACGGGCAACCCTGCCATGTCGCGTTCCACGCGCGGGGCCGCGCCGAGTGCGCCCAGCTCGCCTCCTGCCCCGCAGACTGGAACACCGCCTCTTTTTCCTTCAGTCACTGAATGCCGGAGTCCTCCCCCCGCTTGGTCCTGAAGCCTGATCTCTTTTCATTGAAGACTTTTATACATACATTAAAATTTAAAAATTTAAGAGTACGATATGACCTGTTCTCTTAACACTCAGTCTTTGAAGACCACAAGAGTCTCTGAAGGTCTTTTAAAACCCTCTGGATGTCCTGCAGAAATGTGACTGCAAAACTGCTTCCGTTTCCAGGACTAAACATATCAAGGCTACTTAGTGAAAAAAATCTACACCCATATTTCTCTATACAAAGATGAATAAGAGATGTTCTCTGCCTTCAACCAAAGTGTACTCCATTGCTAGCATGACGGCACTAGTGGCTCATTCGCAGTGGTCCAGTTCCCCACACTCCAGTGTGATCCTGGCCAGTACAGGGTCACTTCAGGGTGTGTGCGTCATGCATGGTCACCGAGCGTCTAGTCCGGCTTCGGCCTGGGTAGTGAGACGCTCAGACAAGAAACCTCAGCACGGTCTAATCTCACTGCCTCACACAGGCAGCTCAGGTGGCCAGAGGGACCTTTGTCTGGCCCTTTGTTTTAGGTACAGTTGAACATCACTCATGGTCCCAGACTTGGAATTTATTGAGACAATCAGGATCATAGATAATAACATCTGATTTCATAACCAAAGACACTGTCTCACTATTTAATTAGATACGACTCAAAATGGTGCTAAGGCCTCAACAATAATAAGTTGGAAATATATTAAATGTTTTACAAAGTAATTTTGTCCCTCTAGGATATACATGCCAAAGATGATATTACAAGCCATTCAGAAATGAGCCTTGTAGAGAAAATTTTTCTCAAACTTCATTTAAATGAACATTTATTGATAGTCAGGAGGGAGCCTTCGGCATTCCCCCAGCTCAAAGTGAACTCTGAGGACTTCTGACATGTCCCTCGGTGATTTAATTAAATGATAAATGGAAGCTAGGAAGTAGACAGAAAGACACGGAAGGGCAGGAAATGCAGAGACAAGAAGGGGGAGTAGGAGAGGCGCAGAGGACGGGAACGAAGAGTTCCCCTGAGATGAACTCACTCCAAGGAAGTGATGCAAATGCACGAAGGGAGAGGACATCGCTTATGACCTACACGGCTGACCAGCTTCAAAAGATTAGGAAAATCTATCGCTTTGAACAGAACTCAAAATTATGTTGATTTTTTTCATATTTCGTGTAATATGCTTGTTCAGTTTCTTTTACTTTAGTTTTATTGTCCCCTTGCCCTCCTTGCAGATAAAAGCCAACAGATATGTAACCTCTAAGAGGTAGTTCTACGGTCTTGCCTGCACCGGGCCGTGGGCTGGGATGGGAGCAAGGCGTGCTTGTTGGGGTGGAGGAGGCAGTGTCTGCAGGGCTAAGTTTCCCCCTTTTTAGGACTTTCTCAAAGCTAAATGCCCCCACACCCTGGGGCTGCACGAATTCCCGTGATGCTCTCTCAGTGAGGAGCAATCTGGGGTAGAGCTGGACACGTGCTCCCAGACCTTCATGGGCCACCCTCCAGCCACATGCAAAGCAAAGGAGGGTACTCACCATGCTTTCCTCCAGACACAGAATTAAATTGATTTCATATGTGAATGAATAAAAAGATGGATGACTAGATGCATTTTTCAGTTCTGTTCGGTTTATTGTAAGTGACATGTGAAGGAGTTTACGAATGGTGAACATAAGACTTTGAGGACATAATTACGCCCTGGAATTATGCTTAAGCAGCGAAGGGCAATGTTTAGAGGATATTTATATCTGAGTGGCTTGCATTAAAACCCTACCAAGACTATATCATAAACATAAATTATAGGGGAGATTGCCTGTTTGTGGAAATGAACTCTAGGCAGCTCATTAATTTTTCTGACATTACTCAGAATCCCATTACTGGTATATCTGTGATTATAATAATTATGTAAGCAGCACTGATTCTAAATCCTATAATATTTCAACTAGATTTCACCAACTAGCCCAGTCTTCCGCGAATATTCAAAGTGACAGTAATCAATGGAGGCAGAGAACTCCAGGGTCGGGGTTGTCATTTAAGGGAAATATACAGGGTGAAGGAGGGAGCCTGACAGGTTACAGACAGGTGTGTAAACAGAAAACAGTAAGATGCAAGGTATTGCCTTTGTCTCCATCCATAACTTCTTTATTTGTCCCTCCCTGATCTTTATTATTTCTCTCCTTCTGTTAATTTAGATTTTGTTTGTCCTTCTTTTTCTAATTCTTTTAGGTTGGAGGTTAGGTCGTTTATTTGAGGCCGTTCCTGCCTGCTGAGGAAGGCCTGAATGGTTATGAACGTCCCTCTTAGGACTGCTTTTGCCGCATCCCACAGATTTTGTGTGGCTGTGTCCATCCGTAACTTCTAAATTAGAAATTATGCTAAGAAATAGTAAAGCCAACCAACATTTCCAGAATGATTTACGTGACTTCTTTTAAAAGAGACTGGTCCTGGGATGGCCAGTCTCCTTGGCCTTCCTGTCCCCCCACCCCGTTCACTCAGGGCATCTGCTGGGAGCTGCTGGGCATTTCACGCCAGGCCCACCTCACCGAGCTCACCCCCCGCTATCCTGGCCCCTTCCTGAGAGCCGGTCTATTCAAATCCATCTGCCTCCGGTCCCAATAAGGAAGAAGTTTTTCCCACAAAAACAGAAAATGAAAATCATGTAATATAATCACATATAGCAAGGAAAAATGGCTGTGACTTCAAGTTCCCTCTATTTTCCTGTATGGAACAAATTATACTACAAATAATTACCTAGAAATAGATCCCTTACTCTTGGGATTGAAACTGTTAGGCAAAATGTTCATATACGATCTATGTTCTGTTAGAAAAAAACAGAGACTGTCATGCTTCATTTTTTCAGATGCTGGGGCTTGCTATAAAGTGTCCGGTGATTTTAGCATGAACACACATTACTACAGAGGAGCCAAGTTTCTTTTCACCTTTATTTTCTTAGAAAGAAAGAAAAAAAGGAGAAATAAGGCATTCAAAATAGTCATTCAGTTTGACCAACTGAAATGAATATGTTTGAATCAATAAATTTTTTTTAGTTTAGTAGGTTAGATGTGGGTTTCCAAAGATGTCAACAAAACAAGAACGCATATGAACAGAATGCCACTTTATGTCTACTGTAAAGACATAGTACAGTATTTGGCTTTTCTTTCAAAAAAAGTATATAATACCAGAAATAAGTAAACAAGGTTTGCTCTAGCCATAAATACAAAACGCCTGTGAAACGGAATCAGCATGGGTTGTTAGGGACCCAGTATGCCTGTGGTTTAGAATGGAAGCCAACCTATGATTTCACACGAATGTGAATGTGTACTTCACATACAGACCACGCATGTGCACATACATTCACACGTGTATACGCATCCAGTGTCCTAATTTGCTAGTCTTCTAAACATGGTTACTAACATAGCGCCAGGGTCCTCCCAGGACCACACACGTGTGCCACAAGCACGAGAACATGTAACTGACAGGTTCAGTGACAAGGAGGAGCCCGACGGCAGAGGACGTCACTGGACGGCGAAATGCTCTCGGCTCTCAGGCCGGGGCCATCACCCAGGGACCACGTCTCAGTCCTGTCTCTCCACAGCCATGGGACCATCAAAAGGGAAGCGAAACTGTTTTAAAACTATGCAGGATTCTGCATCAACTACACTTCAGTAAAAAGCTGTTTGTGTTGCAAAACAAAACCTCTGCGGAATAAGGCAACATCTCCAGCAGGGATCTCAACCCTGGCTGATCTTTTTAATCAACTAGGGAGCTTCTTAAAAAAAATACCTGTGCCAAGATCCATTGTTGTTATTTTTCTTTTTCTAAAAGAACATAAATCAGAATTTTTTAAGATCAGCCTGGGCATCAGTGTTTTAAGGTTCCTGGTGACTCTATTATGCAGTCATGGTTGAAAGTTACTCCCCCTGGTGAAGGGCATTAAATTTGCACAGCAGTCACCAGGCTGTGCCTTTTCCACACCCTCCACTCAATTAAAAATATTATAAAATTCTGTTAGTCTTATAAGTAATAGCAAAATGAACAAGCAAGCACCCTCCCCAAAAGAGAGCTCAGCCACGTGCACGTGTAGAAGCAAATTACTTACGATCAGAACTGGAAGGTGGTTTGGAGGCTGTGTGCCTCCCTTCGGTGTGCTGGCGAGACGGGGTCAGAGCTGGAAGACCTCAGCTGGGATCCCACAATGAGTGGCCGGCAGAACCAGGGCTAGGAAACTGTTCCCAAGACCCGCCATCCCTCATCCTCTCTGCAGATGTTTACTGTCCGCCTACGTCACGTTCCAGACGGCACCCTAGGCTCTAGGGACAGAAAAATGAACCAGACACAGGAGCTGCCCTAAAGGGTTTCGGTGGGGAAAACAGGCTAAAAAGAGAGCGCACACATATCACACAGCAAAGCAACAGAGAAGACACCAACATAACCTTTGTATGCAGAGTTTGCCAGGCACTGCTCTCAGCAGCTTGGATGGAATCTCCCATTTAACCCTCGCAGTGATTTAGACCAACGCTTTTCTAACTTCAGGAGACAGAGAGATCAGCTGGGGACTTTGTTAAATTGCAGATTCGTGCTCAGCAGCTCCGGACGGCGGGTAGGGGTGCGGAGCCTGAGAGGCGACATTTTTAACAAGCACCCTGTGGTGCAGATGCTGAGCATCCCTGGACACTCCTTGAACAGCGGTGTTTGGACCAAGGGTCTCACATTTAGCTACACGCTAGGTTCTCCTGCGGGCGGGGAGAGCGGAGTCTGCTGGTGCCTGGGTCTCACCTGAAACAAGGCAATTGGAACTGTGGGCGAGGGGGCCTGGTCCTGGGTGTTCTCCCAAGACGCCGACGTGATTTGCATGTGGAGCTGGGAGTGAGGCTCCCTGCCTCTCAAGTAGGAACTCGCCCATCTCACGAGTGAGGAAGCTGAAGCTTCTGGACGGTCCGTCAGTGGCTGGCCCGAGGTCACCGGCCAGGAAGTGGCGGAGCTGGGATGCCAATGTGGATGGTCGACGCTAAGTCTGTGCCCAGGACCACTCACTCGTGAGATCTCTTTATACCCTGTGATACTGGAGCGCGGGGCTTTCAACCAGAACGTAATTCTGCGATGGTATGTAGCCATCGTCCTTTTCGATTCTCACTAGTTTGTTGCGTTTTTATATTTTTGGTGACAAAGCCAGTTTCTAACATGATCAGGGTTATGTAATAATTCACCGTCTTCCTCAAATCTGAACAGATAAGAAAATGTTCCCACCAAAGGCGTATGGGCTTCTAGCCCCCTCTGTGTGAGATGAGGGAGGGAGACCCGAGGGTGGAGGCGGGTTGGGGCAGAAAGCATGAGTTCCAGACAGCATTTTCTCAGCAACACTCTGCTTTGCTTTAATTATGTTTACAGAAAACTGCAGATTATTTTACTGGCTAATCACACTAATATTTTTTTCTTGTAAATCTACTGATTTAAAGGCAAATCCTAGGAGACAACCATTAAAGATAATTAAGTTGATCCAACTGTGTAAAGCCGTTGTACCCAGCATGGGAGAGCTTCCACCCCAGTGCCTTAAAGCATTTCTGTTTCAGCACCACAAAGACACAAATACCAAACAACGTGTTTTTTCCTAAATCCCCTAAGAGAATCTAGTATGCGTGGCTTCTATGAGCCCATTTTCATCTCATGATATGTGCTAAAGTAGACAAATTTCTATCACAGAAGCATAAAGAAGTATCTCCCAGATAAAATCTGATGTGTATTGAGACTTTTCAAATATGAAAACCAAAGAATGTAAGGTTTAAATTTCAAAATGAGATGCCTCACTCACAAAGGAATAAGAAAATAATTCTCAGAATCAAAAAAAAATGACTTTTCTTCCAGAGATTCTTTTTGTTGTTAGCTTCAGGGTTTCATCTGTTGGCCTCTAGTCTAGTGGGCACAGTTTGTGTTCTTTTGAGATCTGATTTGCACGAAAGCCTAAATCAGCCAACATTTCCAGCTGGTACAGAGAGAAGCTCTTCTAAGACCAGAGATGCATCCCTCAAATTTAACTTTGCTCTGGGGTTATGACCTAAATGATGAGATCTTGCTTCAGATGTCACGATAACTTTTTGAATTTTAAAAATATATTAAAATGCATAGTATGTGTATATATCTATATACTTATGTGTGTGTGTGTAGACACACACATACATATAATATATACATAATACATAAGGCAGCCAGGTTGGAAGCTCTCCCATGCTGGGTACAATGGCTTTACACAGTTGGATCAACTTAATTATCTTTAGTGATTGTCTCCTAGGATTTGTCTATAAGTCAGTAGATTTAAAAGAAAGAAATATATATACTTTAAAACTTTAAAATATAAATATACATGTATGTTATATGTAAATACATATGCATGTGTGTGTATATATATATAAAATACATATTTTTTATTTACTGGCTTTCATTTGGCCAGGCATGGGTTGTCCAAACATATTATCCTCACAGAAACCCAATCTTCTATCTTCCTCCTTGATCATTAGTTTGGTGGAAACATTGCTGAAGAGCAATGGGATTAATAGACACAGTAAAACCCTATTTGCAGCTTGGCTACTGCCTTCTCTCTAATTCTATCTTCTAATGAGTTGAGATAAAACAAGTTGAAGGCGACATTGAGCTAAGAGTTGAAGACAAAAATTCTACCTTTCAGCACAAAGGCAACAACCACTGAAGAGGTAACGACCAAACAGAACGGCTTTGGGACGTCAGCAAACAAACCGATGAGAGGAGGAATGAAAGACACTCAAAAAGACACACATGCCTGCTGGAAATTCCTCTATCTGTAATCATTTTCCTACAATCTAACAGACTAGTACATATTTTGACCTTCCAAAGACAACTTCCTGTTCTGGCCAAGATACAGTAACCCCACTGCCCCAAGGTGCTCCTTTATATAAAAAAAAAAACAAAAACAAAAACAAAAAAACAAACCCTGGACGTAACACAACAATCGAGGAAGTCTCTGAAAATGTGCCTTTCTCCAAATGTTTCAGCTGGTTTCTAGCGTTAGGATCACTTGAGGACACTGCCCCCTTTCCTTCTTGAGAATCTTCACCTTCTTGAGAAAACACATATGTCTGCATCACCCACTCACTCATAATTAATCAATACTGATTGGTCATTTTTACTTAAAATAAATACATTTTTTCAAAACAAAGTCCTAAAGTTTGCTTTATTTTGTTGCTAAAAAAATATAGGTCACTAGCACCTTACTTTCTGAATTTTGTCTTCATTGTGTGCAAAGAAAGGAAAGACTCACAGTAACCGCTTTCCCCCTGTTCTCCAGGACGAGATGCAGGTCCCAAGCAGCTGAGTCACGTGTCTCTCAGGACATCAACCTCATAGAGCAAAATATAGGTGATTTTGAGAATATCTGGTCTTAAAGTTAGGTATACTCTGCAGCTTAGAACAGTTTCACACATCACTTGAAAAAAGAAAAGATAGAAGGATGACCTTCTGTTCTTCTATCAATTTGAGCCAAAAATGACTCTTCAACTAAAACAAAATTTCAGCATCTATTATCCAACCTCCTTCCGTCTCAGTCTGGATGAAAATTCAGCAAATGTCTCACCTGCATCAAGTTCCCATCTCTTTCTTTGCTATGTCACCTGAAGAGCCATATTCCACCTCATCTCTGTTTTTACCAAACAGGTGCAGATTCCGAGAAAGAGTAATAGTCAGCATAGTAGACTAATGACTCCAAGCCAGAAATGTCAGTGTCCTCCAGTAAATCAGTTTAAATATTTTTTTTAGAAGGAAACATTAAAACACACATAAGTACTAATTGTACGCATCCATCAACCCTGTCAGTTTGCAGTCGACCTTGACATCAACAAATGATTTAGTCTCCTGGACCACATCATCAGTCTTGGCTGGCTCTGCAAGAGTAGAGTTTATTTCTGCATATGTTCTAGTATGTGAGTCTTAAGCATGAGACTGCTTGAGACTGATGATACTGGTAGTATTTTGAGTCAGAAGACTTACCCTAAGATGTGATCATTCCTCTGAAAAGAGGAGTAATCTCTGGGGATCCTAGCTAGGGGTCCTGTGCTTCTGTCAAGCAAGAAAGCAGCATGCAGAGAGAAAGAAAGGAGACTGTGAGGTGATGTCAAAATACCAGAGACTCGTATGCATATAGAATAACACGTGAAGATTTCCATTATCGGAGGTAAGGCGGATGGGCTGGCTTTCTCTCTGGTCAACTGATATCCGTATGACAATAGGCTGCCTGCTCACAAATTCTTTTCCTTCTTAATGCTGACTTTGTTATTGATTTCAGGCACATTGCACCCACTATGAAACGCTTGGTGAGGACTCTCAGACAGAACCAGCTACACAATTTGCAGGGCCCAGTGCAAAATGAAAACGGAGGGAGACTTGTTCAAAAATTGAGAATTTCAAGATAGCCGAAGTAGATCATTAAAGCAAATGCCAGGTCCTGCGTGCCTGTCCAGGTCACATGTCTACGAAGCCAGCCCTGGTCAGTGAGTGTCACTTGAGCACAGCACTTCCAGTGGATGGCTTTACCATGACAACAGGCTCCTGAATTTCTGGATGCCTTTGAGCACAACAACATGAACCTGATTTAATTAGTATCACTTTTTACCCACCACCAACAATAGGAAAAGTTTGGGAAAAGACATCACGAACTAGAGCTGGCAGCCCAGATGACAGCTGAGTAGCTGCTATGACGGACTGGGAGGAGTGCATGTTGTCAGAGAAAAGCAGTGCAAAAATCAAACCAAGAATACGGTGTTCGGATCACAGTATGCCTGGCCTTTCTGGAAATCATGTTATTCTCTCTCATTCTTTGTCTATATCTGTTTGTTTTTAATTAGGTAGTTGTGATAAGGAGACTTTCATTTCAGTTTTATGAGACCCAATGTTCCGATTTGTGATGCTCACAACTTCTTTGGAAAGTAGCAAGTACAGAGTCCACGGGGCAGAGGTTTCTCCCTGCTTCTCCCAGATGCTGCATCTTGCCATTGGCACCATTAGGTGCATAGTCTAATTATAAATGTCTCTATTAGACTTTCTTCTTCCATGATTCCAGACTACCAAATGCAAAAGGGGGAAGAATTTACCCACAAATTATTTTTTTAAGTTGTAGTTTTCATGCCAGTATTCAAAGAATATTCTCAAGATCAATTTTGTAGAAATTCATAGCTGTAGGAACAGTTCAAACTTTTTGTCTTACTCATAATAGAAAAAAATTTTTAAGATGAACTTGCCCCTCTCTGGTGAGTGATGGGGACGCTCAGACATTCTGTGCCAAATATATGCCCTACATCCCTTTCTGACCCAAAAGTCACCCAAGAGGCTTGCTAATAGGTGGCTGCTTGTAATATCCCGCTGTTGAAACAGCTCCTTGATGGCACAACAGCTTTTGCTGAAGTTTTAGCTGCTGGAAACGGTGTTCAGGGTAACTCGCAAGCATCATGAAAACTGGTTTCACCACCTCGACTGTGTTTCCAGATGCTCCACTTGCCAGATGAACAAGAAGGAGCATGAGGTGGGGAAGAACACTCTGGCACCTGCAGGAAAGCTGTGTGGAGCTTTATGGCTCTGTGGCCCTCCTCCCTCCCTGAAGAAATAAATCTGATGAAAACTTTGCTGAATACGCCTTCAAAGCAAAACATTTTTCACCATCATGTGCTTCTGTTTTCTCATTCATTGAAGATTGAACATGCAGTGTGCTCAAGATGCACTCTGCACTTGGTAGGCAAATGGAAAGCAAAGACTTGGTCCTCAAATAAATTCCGGTCTACTGTAAGATAAACCAGCAAACAGATATAGATAGAATAAGAGCTATGTTCAGCAGAACTCACCACGCAGTGGGAGGAGGAGGCATTCGGGAACTGTCCAGGCTGGGAGTTGCAGGACGGGTTGGAATTGACCAGATGAAGAAGGCTCTTCCGGGCAGAGGAGCAGAAATGTGTCTGAAAGCTTCCAGCAAGACAGAAGAGTGGTCTGAGATGGACCTTGGAAGGTAAGCAGAGACCAGACTAAGGAAGCCTTGAATATCCTGGTAACAGTTTTTAATTTTATCCTGAAATAATGAGAATTTCAAGAAAGGATAATTGACTGTATATCACAGACATGGTTAGTCCTGGAAAAGGCACAAGCCTAGAATACTGAGTACTGGCTAATCTGAAATTAATTAAGAGGAGAGGAAACCCTCTAGGGCAGTGGTTTCCCAGACTTGTCTGCACATTGGAATCTCCCGGGAGAATCTGAAAATATACTGATACATCTCACTCTCAGAGACCGGGCTGCACTGTGACCTAAGATTTAGAATTTTTATAAGAACCTCAGGTGATTCTGTTGTGCAATCAAGTTCAGGGACCATTGCTTAGAGGGATATGTAGAATTAGAGGAGAAAAGAGATGTGGAAAGAACCACAGTGAAAGCACTGGCAGGGAAAGAGTAGACTGCAAAGGAGACGAGAGAATGGTAAGTGAGAGGAAAATCAGGGAAGAGCGGTTTCCTGGAAGAGGAAGAAGGGAGGGGCCACATGAGAGGATAATTAACAAGAGTATAAGGATGGACAAGTGACCCCTGGACTTGGCCTCTAGAAGGACTTTGGACTTATAAGGGCAGTTCTACGATGTTGGGTTCTAGATTGCAATGGGTTCTAGAGTGAATGGAAAATGAGAAGGTGAAGATCCGTTTCAACAAAACTTGTCACTAAGGAAGAACCGGAGACTAAGTTCATCAAGGGACCTCAGTAGTAGAGGAATGGTGGGGCTTCTTTCCCCCAACATTACTAGTGTCCTTCAAGGTCAGCCATAATTTATAGCTTCTCCATGACCTCACCCTCTATCCAAATGATTCCCATAAACTCGCTCTACAAATCTGTTAAACAAAAGTTTCTTCTCCGTAGCACCTATCTGTGCTGACACATTAGAACATGTCTTCTACCGTTAGTACTTCCTCCTTATTTCTGCCCTCCTGTTGGGAAACATAAGCACTATGGCTGGAGAAAGTGGTTAGGACTTGGCATGCCGAAATGGAACTCAACTCCCGGGTGCTTTTATTGTAAGAGGAGCTCTTTGTTGCCTTGGAAACCACAGTCTATGTGGAAGAAGCAGTATCTTTTGTGGGTGGATGATAGAGAAAGCAGGTAAGCTCTGTGTAAACATCGTGCGTCTGTGTGAAGCAGCATTGGCCGAGCTTTGCTGGCAGCAGGACCAGAATTTGGTTTCGGTATGTCACATGTCTGCTAAAGAGTATTTGCAAAATGTTTCTTG
Source organism: Camelus bactrianus (assembly GCF_048773025.1). Lineage (NCBI taxonomy): Eukaryota > Metazoa > Chordata > Mammalia > Artiodactyla > Camelidae > Camelus > Camelus bactrianus. The sequence continues at coordinate 5,117,790 of NC_133567.1, read as the reverse complement.
GGCAGAGAAAATATTACAAGGAATATAGCTTGGTGAGTTTTCCTTTGACTCCATGCCTCACAGAAAGTACAGCCAAAAGAGGGAAAGTGCCCCAAAGCCTAAGCCACACATAGGCAGACCTCAGAGATACTGTGGGTTTGGTTTCAGACCACCTCAATAAAGAGAATCGTGCAATAAAGCAAGTCACATGAATTTTTTGGTTTCCTGTTGCATATAAAAGTTATGTTTATGCCATACTGTAGTCTATTAAGTGCACAAGAGTATTATGTCTAAAAAAACAAATGCATATATCTTAATTTTAAAAACATTGATTTCAGTCTTCTTAAGTTTGTTAAGATTTGTTTTGTGACCTAACATGTAATCTATCCTGGAGAATATTCTGTGTACATTTAAAAAGAATGTTTATTCTGCTGCTGTCAGGGGGAAGGTTCTATATATATATATATCTGTTAGGTCCATTTGATCTATAGTGTTGTTCAAGTCTGCTGTTTCCTTACTGATTTCTGTCTAAAACTTCTATCCATTATTGATAGTGCAATATTGAAGTCTCTTCCTGTTATTGTATTGCTGTCTATTTCTCCCTTCAGTTCTATCAATGTTTGCTTTATCTATTCAGGTGCTTTGATGTTGAGTGCATGTATATCTATAATTGCCATATATTGATAGATTTACACTTTTATCATGATATAATGTGGGTTTTTTGTTGGGTTATTTTTTGTCTCTTGTGACAGGTTTTGACTTAAAGTACTTACCTCTCCAGGGAGAAGCTGGGAGCTTGGATTTTTTTCCTACCTGCTTGCTTTGCACTGAGGTGGTGTAGGGACAGGGGGCTTTCCATACTGATTTAGTTAAGAACTTCCAAATATTCATGTTTTGTTACCTAAAAATATTCTTTAAAAACTCAATACTATATAATAATATCTGCATCTCTTCAGTTGAAAACAGGACCTTTTATACCTTTTAGAAGTCCTCAAAGGAATGTGATTAATGCTTGACTTCTTCTCAAATGCACTGTGGGTCTATGAAGGGTGACAATCTCTGTGTATGCTCCAAAGTTGAAAACTCATTTTTATGTGATTAAGTGTTAAAATGCCTTTGAATGACTCTCAATGAGGGCATATAAAAATATGCATGTGTGTGTTGGAGGGAAGTAGAATTTCCTGGTTGTCCTGATCGCTAGGGAGCATTACTGGCATTTAGTGGGTAAGATTCATGTTTGGAAAATGAAAAAAAAAATTCCTCCCCCAAAATACCACCATCTTACCCTTTGATACCTACAGGCCACAGCCCCTTATAAACAAAGTTCTTCAAAGCGGCAGGCCAGCCAGCATGGGATTACAGCAATAAGTAGACATACGATGCAAGATTGGGAACACAGGCACTGGACTCAGGGATTTAAATAGTCTCCCAATTTTGTCCCTAACTATGATATGTAACTTGGACCAAGTCTCTTAACTTCCCTAAATCTCCATTTCTTGAAGTGTAATGGGAACAGTAATGCATGGCTAACAGAATCAGGCTGAAGAGTAAATAATAAGACATATGGCAGGCATTTGCAAGGGGACATGATTTTCTCCCCTTTTTTTCTGGCAGAATCAGCCTTGAGTCATTTTTCCATAAGCCTCTGCTCTTGCTCACTTGTCTAAGAACGGGAGAACAGCCCTGCTAAAAAGCACTTAATATCTGCTTGAACACAAAGTGTATTTAGTCTACTTGTTTCTCTCCTTTCTGCTTGGAAACTAATAGTCATTTATTATTGAGAAGAGTAGAAAGCTTTTAGGTCAGAGGCACAGACAGGATAGCAAAAAGGGAAATCACAGCTATGATTTAGGCAGAAAAAGGAGGGTTGTAATGCAGTAGGCAGGCCGTGCACTTGAGCGCCTAGAGGATAGTTCTGTCCCATAAATGAGCTCATGATTGTGCTCCTGAGTAATCAAGAAGCACGGCAAATTATAACCTGTACCCGACGTTTAACAAAGGCAAAGAACAGTGCGGGAAAAAATTTCATGTACCATATGTTTTTAAAAGAATTTTTATTCTTTAACATGCTAAGCATCTGTAAATCTGGAGATTCGCCTGTGTAAATTAACACATTTCTCAATAGGAACAGATCAAAGCAGCGTTGTATATGCTGTTTGTCATAACCCCCGCCCCCACCAAAAGGCAACAATATCGGGGGATTTATGCATCACTTCTGTGGTCAGTAGTTCTATACGATGCGTCTACTTAGTGAAACCTAACATTGAATGAAAAAGGTCCAAAATAGTACTTTTAAATCCTATTAAACCAAACACAAAGAAAAAAAAAAAAAGATGATTGCTAATCCCGAGGATAAAGAAATTACGAGTGTGAATAAAGGAATTTGAACCATGACCCCATCTCTCCCACAAGAACAAAGATGAAATGCAAAAAATTCCCCAAGATTTGAGTTGGTAGTTCAGAAGAACTGGCTGACCATCAAAGTTTAATCCAGAAAAATATGAAGGGCTATTTTTCCCAGAGAACGAGAATACTTCAGGAGTATTTCCAAACAGTTTTCCAGGATAGAAGGAAGAAAGTATCTCAACAAAACCCCAGGCCAGATGGCCTCACTGGTAAATTCCAGCAAATGTTTGAAGAATTAATGCCAAGCCTTCTCAAGCACTTCCAAAAGATAGAAGAGAGGATACACCAACTCATTCTATGAGGCCAGTGTTACCCTGATACCAACGCCAGATGAAGAAACCACAAGAAATAATACTACGGACCAATCTCCCTCCTGGATATTGATGTGAAAATCCTCCACAAATTACTAGCAAACGAAATCTGACAACACAATAAAAGGATTATTTGCCATGACCAAGTGGGATCTATCCTACGAAGGCAAAGATAAGAATATCAATCTGTGTAATACACTGCATTTATAGAATAAAGAAATAGACCACATGAGCATAGCAGTTGACACAGAAAAAGCATTTGATAATATTTAACATCCTTTCATGATAAAAACACCCAGAAAACTAGGACTAGAAGAGAATGTTTTCAACATGATAAAAGGCATTAATTAAACACTTGCAACTAACATCACACTCAGTGGTGAAAGTCTGAAAACTTTGCCTCTAAGATCAAGAACAAGACAAGGATGCCCAATTTCACCACTGCTGTTTAACGTCGCACTGAAAGCTATATCCAGACCAAATAGGCAGAAAAATAAAAAGTCAATAGAAGGCATCAAAATTGGAAAGGAAGAAGTAGAACTCTCTTTATTCACAGAGGACGTAATTCTATATATAGAAATTCCAAAGAATTCACAGGAAAAAATTACTCAAGCTAATAAATTCAGCAAAATCATACACTTCAAGATCAACACACAAAGATCAGCTGTGTCTCTATATACCTGCAATGGACAATCTAAAAAGTATATTAAGAAAACAATTCCATTTATAAGAGCATCTGAAAGAATAAAGTAGCTAGGTATGAATGTAACCAAAGGTAAAATACTGACACAATTGAAAACTATAAAACATTGCTAAAAAAAATTAAACAAAGATTTAAATAAATGAAAAGACAGCCTATGTTCATGGATGGGAAAACGTACTATTGTTAAGATGGCAATAGTACCCAAAGTGACTTAAACATTGATTGCATTCATTATCAAAATTCTCATGGTCTTTTTTTGCAGATACGGAAAAGCTGATCTTCAGATTCATAAGGAATTGTAAGGGGCTCTGAATGGTCAAAACAATATTGAAAAAGAACAACATATTTGGAGGACTCACACTTCTAGTTTCAACACTTACTACAAAGCTACAGTAGTCAAGGAATTATGGATAGACAGACAGATTGATGGAAAAGAATCAAGAGCCCAGAAATAAATCCATACGTCTATGGTTCATTGATTATTGGCAAGAAAGCCAGAATCTTTCAAGGAGGAAATAGTCTTTTCAATGAATGGTGTTGAGACAACTGAATATTAACATGCAAAAGAATGAATGCCCACCTTGCACCATGTAAAAAGTCAACTGAAAATGTGTCAATGACTTAAACATAAGGGCTAAAACCATAAAACTCTTAGAAGAAAGCATGGAAGTAAATCTTCATGACTGTAGATTTGGTAATGAAGTCTTAGACATACTACCAAAAACACAAGCAAGAAAACAATACACAGATAGATGGTACTTTATCAAAATTTAAAACCTCTGTGCATCATTAGACATAAACCAAGTGAAAAGACAGTCCACAGAATGGAAAAGGAATCTGTAAATTATGTATCTAAAAAAGACTAATACCCAGAATATATAGGAACTCTTCCAACTCAAGAACAAGAAGACCAAATTCAGTTTAAAGATGGGCAAAGAGCTTGAACAGGCATTTCTCCAAGGAAGACATTCAAATGAGCAACAAGCACATGAGAAGATGCTCGACGTCATTCGCCACTAGGGAAACACAAATCAAAACCACAGTGACGCCGCACTTCACACCCACTCTAACGGCTGCGGTTTTTTTTTTAATTGTAAAATGACAAATGTTGGTGAAGATGTCAAAAAACTGGGGCCCTTGTACATTAGTGATGGGAACATAAAACGGTTCAGCTGCTGTAGAATATAACTTGTCCATTCCTTAAAAGGTTAAACACAGAACTACCATATTATCCATTATTCCACTCCTAGGGATCTATTTGCAAGAAATGAAAGCAGGTACTCAAACTAATACATGTACATGCATGTTCATAGACTTGCTATTATCACAGCCGAATGTCCATCAATAGATGAGTAAATGGACAGATTGTGGATGATTTATACACACAGTGAAATATTGTTCAGCTGTAAATAGGAATTAATTACAGACACATGCTACAACACGGATGAAACTGGAAAACATTATGCTAAGTGGAAAAAGCCAGACACAAGATCACACATGGTATGACTCCATTAATAAGAAATACCCCAAATTAGCAAATCCAGAAAGAACATTAGTGGTTTTTAGGTCCTGGGGGGAGGGGTTCTGGGGAGGAACTGCTTCACGGGTATGGGTTTTCCTTTGGGGGAGATTAAAATGCTTTGGATTTAAATGGAAGTGCTGGTTGCACAGCATTGTGAATATACTAAATACCACTGAATTAACTGCCTACTTTAAAATGGGTACTTTTATGTGAATTTCACCTCTTTAAAAAAACACACACACAAAAGATTATGCTTGCATTTGATAATTGTAACAGATTATAAAATTTCATATGAAATCAGGAAATACAGAAGGAAAGGTTCCCTAACTTTAGTGGTTTTAATTCAAGAATTCCAGACCTAAAAATCTAAGTTCTGGAAGGAATTTCAGCATCTGTTCACCAGCCCGCCTACCTGGCGCTCCAGTCCCCTCTGCTAAGCGTCCCACTTGGCTCGCTCAGCCGCTTAGACTCCAGCCGAGACTCAGCCTCCTGAGGAGACCAGTCCTCTTCTGAGTCGTTCTGTCAGAAAGTTCCTCCATGTAATCAGCTGAAATAGGCCCCCCTGTGTGACAAATATAAGAAATAATGAGCTTCGTCTCAAAATAGAAGTAGGGTCAGCCTTGCGACCCCCCGAGATGGCTCTGATGATTCACTTTACAAGAATTCTAACTGTGTCTGTTATTCAAAAGCAAGCTCACGTTCAAAAACAATCACTCTGATTTCCCTTTCTCGTCAGAGTTCAAACAGACTGCAAACATGCAGATCAACCCGCCCAGTGATGGTGTGTGTGATAATTAATTTCTTTTTAAGTTTAAATTCTCAGCCATTGCTCTGAGAATTCTGACTTGGAAGCCCACTTGAGGCATCACCTCTGATCAAAGACTAGACTGGGAAAACAGAGGCATGCGCCCTCAGTACAGAGCTGCGATGTGAACTATGAAGAGAGCTGGTATATCAGATAAAATAGTAGCAATAAAGTGTACTACAAAACCCATGCTAACACATGCAAATGCACACACGTGCGCTCTGTTAAATGCTCTACACCTGTGGTTTCACTTAATCCTCTCAACAATCCCATGAGGTAGGTACCAAAGTACTCCCATTTTATAGATGGGGAAATCGAGGTAGAGTTAGGTTTAGGAATGACTCAAGGTCACACAGTGATACAAGCTTAGAAGTGAGGATTGTTACCACTGTGAGGTTCTGCCTGGCTGTGGAAACTTGAAGTCTAGGTGTTGCTATGTGCTGTTTGCTTTCAGTAAAATAATTTGACTTATCTCTTTGTGCCTCTTTGCCTGCATCCCTTTTCCCCTTTTCCCCTCCTCCTCTCTCTCTCCCTCTTCCTCTTCATTCTCTACCTTCTCCTTCTCCCCCTTTTGCTTCTCTTTCTTCTCTGCATTTCTCTGAAACAATAGAATGGCACTAGATCCTATTTTGGGTCCAGTTTTCGCTCATGTGTTCTGTGAGTCTATGCTATGACTAGTAGTGTCCCTGAGAATATTCTTGGAGATTTTTTTTCTCAGGATGAAAGTCACTTATTTAAACTGAACTCAAAATGTGTACCGGTTTCCTGGAAGGAGAGATGTAAAAACGCAAGGGCGTGTGCCATCGTTACCTTTTGCTGAACGTGCTTCAATTACTTTCCAACATGAGGGTCAAACAAGTAAGGAAATTGCCTGGAAACAATATGCTCATGTTTTACATTAATCTTAAATAAGTTCCGTTCCGTTCTTGACGTTGTCAGTTTTCAGTTCCCACTCCTCAGCTCCTTCTTCTCAGTGGCTGACACTGAATATTTTTGCCTCTTTTGCACAGGAAACAATTGTCTATCACGCAAAATGAGCGCCACCTGACTCAGAGCTACTGGCGCGCAGTGAGTCTTCCATTTCTCTTTCACGTCTGATAACCACCATTATCATGTAATACCTAGAGATGAGCCTTAAAATAAACATTCTCCCAGAATTTTCCATGAGCTGTAATTATATTTCAAAATGAAAAATCACATTTTCACTTTGAAATATAATTGCCTTTGCTAAAATATGAATAAATGATCAAAATACAGCTGTTTCTAAAAGCTTGTAAATGTTGTCTTTTCATGCTTTTCTGAAGCTGCATTTTTTCCCATGTGAAACAATTTGCAGTCACATATCTTTAGTGTCCACAATCACCTCGCATTGACACACACATAAATTCATCTGATTTATTTGCAAGTAGAAAAGGCAGATCTCTTTCATGAAGTTCCTTGACAACAAATATTGCTGGTAGCAGTGCAACAACAACAACAAAAAGCTGTACCCATAGTTAAAACTATAAAAATAAATTCCTAATCATATTGAAAAGCAAAAGCACCAAATAAATTGTTTGTTAAGTGTTGAGTGAGGATGGGCACTGGGGAAGAAGTTGTATATATCTAGCAAATGCAGAGGACCAAAGGAGGTAACTCCAGACTTCTTAAACAGCACCTTCAAACTGTCATTGAAGCATTTCCAAACTGCTCAATTATGTGCAGTGCTGTACAAAGAATCAAGCCAGAAATTGCCGACAGCTGCTAGACCACGATAGGGGTAAGTAGTTGGGTGAAGGTCGAATCACAGAGGCACTAGGAAGACATACTTGTCTCATCAAAATAATACTCATAAAACTCCAAAGTGGCCATTGCTTATGCAACATAATAAAAAGTTATTTCAAAATTTATTGAATGAATAGTAGACAAAATATGAAAAACTCGATTTCCTAATGATCAAGTGGAGTCAAAATTGCAATTCTATCGGGTTGTTTTGAAATTCAAATTAGAAAATAGATGCTTTTAAAATCTTTTGTGAATTAGAACACCACAACAAGCGTAGGGTAATGGGATTGTTACAATGCCCATTACACACAGCTTCCATAATTCATGTTATATTACATATGAAGTGATGGATCAACACTTCAAGGTAATAGTATGAGTATTTACATTCAAAGCCAAGCTGGTGAACAAACTGAAGATCCATTCACGGTTCCCACCCCAAGAAGAATGTGACCCTTCCTGGCAAACGGGCTTTAAGTGGCTTCGCTTCCTGCCATCATCCTGTGTGTGGTCATGATGTTAGTTCTAAGAGTTGGTAAAGACAGGCATGTGATTCCTCTTAGAAAATCCAAAGATCCTTCCTCTTACGCTTGCTCTCATATCGAGCTGGGAAAGAGATCATGTCTCCAATACACGCAGTAAGCTGAGTCTGAGAACGGTTAGGAAACGTGCCCGAGACCACATCACAGTCAGCGTGAAGTGGGAAGAATCCAAGGCTTTCGGAGTCTTTTTACTCACCCGGATACCCTCCACCCTTCCGGGTCCCCCAACACCTGCAAGTCCTGCCCTAGAACTTTGTCCCTTTAGCATAAAGCTTTGGCTCCCGTGCAAGCCAATTGGAAGGGACAGCATTGATGGTTACCGGTAGTTTCCCCTTCACCTAAGCAAATTTCAGCTATTTTCTTATGATCGTTTTTGAATGAAAAGGAAACAAAAAGACAACAAAAATAATGAGTGACGTGCTTTGGAGGAGAAACTGGAGACTTGCCCAGGCTCACCTGGTCAAATGTTGGAGTGAGATGTTACAGACACTGCCAGTCCTGGCTCCACAGGCAGATGCATCTAAATGGAGACACAGTGAGGTGGGTGCACGTAGTCAGGACACATGAATGGGAAACAAAGACAAACCAAAACCAAAGTACAAGAAGCAGCATGAGTTGCATATCAGGTATGTGTTGGTACAAATGGAGCTGAGGGTGAAATTCATACATGGTACCACTGGATACGGCATAAAAAAGTCACATTAATATTAAGTAGAGTAAATGGAGTTAACACATGGTTTGGCTGGGGCAGTTCTAGATAGTTCCATGCAATTGCAAAAGTTATTTAATGTTCAGAGACGGATCATTCTAATTTGGCCATTATTCAGTGACTTTAGCGATTCTGATGGCCAAATAAGATATTTCAGGCAAAAGCTGTCTTAATAAGAATAGAAATACATCAAATTGGAAAAATGCGATTCGAGAAGTCTGAGACATCACTAACAAAGCTGAAATCAGCTTTGATCAGGACAAGAAAAGGGGCTGAAAAAGGAAATGATACATGTGCATCAAAACCAGTCAGTAGAATTTACAATCTGTGCACATAAATGGGTGAGTGATGTCCAAAAAGTTACAGATTTTAGGATATTTTGGTATAGCAAATAGCCTACAGTAACTAATACAGATAATCATCCAAAAGTCCCCAGATATATTTGCATCAGTTTGTTTAGATTATCATAAACATTAACACGTCAAGCTATAGAAAATTTCATTGGAAACTCAAAGACCCAGGTATAAGACCAAATGCTTTAGTATGCATGCAAGGTCATGAATGGTCTGGCCGAAGCCAGATGCATTTGTCCACATTTCCCCTCCCCATATCCTCCACACCCCTGAAAAACCAAACTCTGCTTCCATGGACAACCCTGTTCTGCCCACAATATCCTTTCCCACCTCCACTGAATGCCTAGAAAGCTGATACTTACCCTCTCAGTGTCCCTGTGCCTCACCTAAGAAAACTTAGGTGGAGTTTCTGCTGCAAAACGAGTTTTGTTGGCCAACACCAGGAATTTATAGTCATTTCAATGTTATTCCTAATACCTATGTCTGTTTTAATGAAAATAATTTTTTTTAATATTAGCTTAAAGGAAAAAACATGTATTTGGTGTAGGGTCAATAATGAAAAGATTTAACTTGTGGCCATCCCCAATAAGCTCTTGGGAGAGAGATTCCTAGGTTGGCTTCCCTTCCTGACCGAAGTGGCCAAGAGTATATATAGTAATTTTTCTTCCTCCTGGACCAAGGTCAACTGCAGGGTATCACCTATCTTTTCTGGACCAGGGGCTGGAAAGCCAACTGTAGTTTAGTTGTTCCTCTGTCCTCTTTATTTCCTGTAATCTGAAGTTAAATCCAAAGACTATTCAGGCTTGTTAAAACAATCTAGGCAAGAACGTTTCATAAATGATGCTGGTACTCCACACTGAGTCATAGTTAGGTATACACCTTTACATAGACCCCCTCTCCCATTATTAAGGCTAAACTGGATCACTATACTGAAGTAGACAGAATCAATGCAAAAGTATGTTTATCCTTCACAGTTATCAAAAAAATCTATGGTGTGATGTGCTGGGCACCTTGCCAGTATCCTGTTCTTCAACAACCATCACTAATGGTCTTAACATCTTTTATTGATCCTTCCCTGAATCAGTTATTTTGTTGGGGGTTGCAAAATGCTAATTGTATATGGATTTCATTCTTTATGAATAACCATGTCCTACCTTGATTAGCTCATAGTGTTTTATTAAGAAGAGCTTTTCTTCATCACCTAGGTTTGTGATGTCACTACGTCACATTTTAGCTTTTCTAAAGTTGGAATATATCTTATAATCAAGTGCATGATTGCTATTAGCTAAGTAGCAAAGGGAATTCACTTTTGTGAAAATGCTCTGTTGAGAATTTCCGGTAATAACAAGAAAGTGTCTACATTGAAACATTTCCGATTCTAAGCAATACAGCTCTCCAACCGAGTAGGACAAACTCTGGCCAAATGTAGAAGAGCCTTACAGTTAGTTTATTTACTCAAAGCAACTGAAATGTCAAGGTACCTGGAAGACTGTATATATTAACTTTACTGACACTAAGGTGAGGTCTGTTGGACCTTAATAAGCACAATAAATATAATAATAAAATCCAGCCTCAAACCTGTTAGAGTGGCTATTATCAAAAAGACATGAGACAACAAAGCTGGCAAAAGGATGTGGGGAAAAGGGAACGTCTGTGTACTGTCAGTGGGCATATAAATTGGTGCAGCCACTATGGAAAACAGTATGGAGGCTCCTCAAAAAAATTAAACATAGAACTACCATATGATCCAGCAATTCAGCTTCTGAGTATCTATCCAAGGGAGTTAATAGCAGTATCTCAAAGAGATTTTTGCACACCAATGTTCATTGCAGCACTATTCACAATAGCCAAGAGGTGGGGGCAATTCAACATCCATGGGTGAATGGCTAAAGATGGATAAGGAAAATGTCATATGCACATAAATGGAATATTATTCAGGGCTAAAAAGAAGGGAAATTCTGATGTACACTACAACATGCATGAAACTTAAGGACATTATATTGAAATGATCCAATCACTAAAAAGAAACTATATCATTCCACTTATACGAAGTGTCATAAAAACAGAAAATAGAATGGTGGCCTTCAGGGTCTTGGGGAAGACGGAAATGGGGGTATAAAGATTCATTTTTGCAAGATAAAAAACAATGGTTGCACAGCAACATAAATACAGTCAACACTGCTGAACATCTAAAAATAGTTAAGATGATGAATTTTATGTTGTGTATTTTTTTAACTGCAATGAAAAGAGAGAGAGAGAGAAACGCACTGCCTCTGAATTATGCAAATTCAGTTTGCTTCCATACTTCACTGAAATTGCCTCATGGTTCTACAAAAAATGACAGCTGTTCCGTTCAGTGAATCTAGTGTTCTCTGCTATGAACAGAAAGTTCTAGAACATAAGCTCCTCATGACTAGTTCCCTCAGCACCATGTCCCTCCATGAAAGGGAGTTAAGAACAAATAAAGAAAGCTTTACTTTCTGTAGAAAGTAAAAGCGAGTGTGTCTGAAATGCACACGGACTGGGGCAGATTTGCTTACAAGGACGCTAAGGTTAGTCTGAGTTTTCAGGCCTGACTGACATTAAAAAGCAGTATTCTTAGTTACAACAGCGACAAGAACTAGTCTAGAAGCCGGAATGCCAAGTGATTTTCTTCTTTCTCAAAGTAATATTCTAGCCATCAACTTAAGACTGAATAAAGAAGATCTAATTTAATCCAGGATGTTCTAAGAGTGCGGACTTAAGCAGTCTCAGCTGACCCATTGCCCCTGCTTTTCCTGAACATGGCTTAATATTTAGGTCAAGGTTAACCCTTCGTTTGATACGCAGACCACCAGAGACCATGGCTGCATGTTGAGAACATAAATGTGTCTTTGCTGGGTAATTCTTTTTAAATTAATTTTCTCCTCTTCTGCATTCACTCATTTCTGAAATACATGCTCACTATCAAACTTGTCGTGAGCATGAAGTTAGCGCCAAGCCCTTCGCCCATTCAGCGCAGCACACCGCCCCAACGGGCCTGCGCGCGCACCCGGGGCCACGCGGGCGGCCTCAGCGCGCGCCGGCGTCCGGGTCTGCGCCGCTCCCCGGCCGCGCCTGCGCGACGGCTGCCCCAGGGTCCGAAGAAGGGCGGGCGGAGCGGCCGAGCTGCGCAAGCGCGTTCTCCCCCATCGCCACGTGGAGAAGGAATCGGGGCCCCGGCTGGAGGTGAGCAGGACCTGGGAAAATCTCTCCTCTGGAAACTAGAGAAGTGCGAACAAACTGTTTGCCTCCAACACTGCTTGTCAAATAAAAAGAATTTCCTAGGAGTGAATGATCGGTTGACCAGGCTAAAGGAAATGTGATGGGGTGGGTGAGGGGGTGAGGGTCGGGGTGGGAAGAGAGAGAGAGTTGTTACGAGGACGAGCACACGAGCACTCGGTTGTGTGCACCAGCCAACTAAAAATTGTCGCTCACCATCTGGTTCCGCAGGAATGACGTCAGGAGCCACTGCAGCCACTGACCTTCCACACACCCTGAGGGGACTTCAGGGCCGGGAGCAGGAATGAGACAGTCTGTGCTCCGGGAAAACTGACAGATCAGGGCTTCAGATAGTCAGCTATTTTGAGGAGGTTTTAGGAGCCCAATTTCTCGCATTTTCTCATATCTAGAAAAGCACTCAAATTGTTAGTGGAGACGCTGGCTCCTGGTGACTAGCAGCAACCCTCTGCCAAACCGTGTGCCTGACTCCACAACCTGCCTTCACCAAAACGCCACAGCTGCTGCCCTCCCCTACCTCCTCTGAGCAGGTCTTCAGAGCTGCGTGAGAGGCCGTCTCCCAGGTTATAGTCCTCAGTCGGCCCTGAATGAAACTGAGCTCACAACTCTCGGGCTGTGCATTTTTTTCAGCCGACCTACTCTACATACTATACATTCTCTATTAAAAGTGATCAGGTTTTTCTCCAGGGGTGGAGTGGACGTTTTTCCAGAGCCAGCACAGATCTATGCAAGCTCAAGGTTATTTGCGCACCTTCAGGCAAACAGGCAGAGGAAGGGGAGATGCCTTGAACACCTGACATCTGAAACTGTGCTCTTTATTCACACGTGAGTGTGGGCAGTGTGTGTTGCTCACTGCTGAAGCACCAGGGCCTGGAACGGTGCCTGGTGAATAACAGGCCCTGGACAAGACATGGTTGTTGAATGAACAAATAGCAAGGCGATAGTCAAACATCAAGGCAGCTCCTAATTTAAATAAACAAGTTAAAATTTCACCCTACTTCATCAATAAGTCTTTGAAACGACAGTGCTCATTTCTATTGGTCTCTTCATTTCATCAGTTTGTTTTATTAGCCAACGTTCACTGCTGTCACTCTTGAACGTTTATGCCAGCTGGTGTCTGGGAAATATGAAACACAGACTCTTCCTTCTTCCTTCTTCTCTAACGTGGAGGGTGTTGGGTGGGAGGTGTCCATGAGTCCTCAGCTGTATTACACTCATCTCTCTAAGTCTACTTTGGGATCATCAAACCCTTTCTGAAACATTTTGCAGCCTGCCTTTGAAGCCAAGCCCTGAAGACTGAGTCATAGCCAGTCTCCAACACAGACATTCATTTCATTACGTGCCATTAACGGAGACATTCCACACAGTGCACAGTTCCCAACATTTAAGTGTATCTGTTACCACCTTCAGAATTAAATGTTTATAATATTTTTTCTTAAACTTCTGTCCCTAATAAGATATGAAGAATCAAAGAAGAAAAATAAAAAAGCAAAAAAAAAAAAAGCAAAATGCATAGTCGATTAAAAAGAAATGCTGCAATGTCAAATAATTTACTACAAACCAATGCTGACATTTAAAAAATAGATAAAATTCAATAACTTATTTTGCTGTGTTATCGCTAAGATCTCTTGAGTTACTCGTATTTCAAATGTCAAACACATTAAGCAGATTCCCCCAAAACAGGAGCAAAATGCTCTTTTAACCTGGTGAGCACCATGGCTACACATTTATTACAATTCTGAGCAAATATCAACATTGCTTATTATTCTTCCAGTTTAACTCAAATTTATGACCATGTCAACGGTCTATTATACCCACAGCATCTCTGCACGTAGAAAAATTATGTGTACTCTGCGGACAAAATAAGCAAAGTGAGAATGACAAGTGGAGAAGGAGGGAAATAGATAATTTTTTCAGTCTTGTATGAGGGGAAAAAATTAGTCTTTCTAAGTAAATAATTCTTAATCTCTATGACATGGCCAAAACCCTCGTAGAGAAATAGGAGACCAGCAGACATGCCCTCCCTCCTTGCTATTCCGCCGTCAGGACCCCTCTCACGCTGGGCTTTTTGGAGCCCTGGCTGTGCTCAGAACACGCTCGCGGCGGTCTGCGGTGCCCGCCAGCCTGCTCTTCCTGCGGTGCCAGCACGAGCCGGTGCCCGTGTCACGCCCTCCGGGGAAGGCGCTGCCGCGGGCCCGGCTCACAGCACGAGGCGCCGCGCCCCCGCCCGCCGCGGCTCCCAGAGCCATCCCTCCGCCGGCCTGCCGCCGGCTCGCCATCGCCCGCTCCGCGCCGAATCCGCGCCGTCCTCTCGCCCTCCTACAGCGTCTTTTGATCTCTAAGACGTTCTGCTGGCTTTTCTACTAACTTCAGCGCCTGATTCACTTTCTTCATTCATTTTCTGGCCCTTTCCTTGCCATCCTCCTCGGAAAATCAGCCTGGACTTAGGTGATTCTTCCAACAAATTAACCTGGCAGTCACAGATCAACTCCTCCTACACGCCAGTTACTTTCACTCCGCTCTCAGTACCCACTGATGCTGAGGCATCTTTGACTTAAGCATCATTTACGCTGTCCCCTGTAAATTCACGTTCTTTAACTTGTGCTGTAAGAGCCTTTCTACCAAGCCCTTGAAACTAGGCCATAACTGACTTGTCACCCTCTCTTTCTCGCTTCCTCTTTGTGCCCATCACTTCCAACCTGCTGACTGAGACGTGTGTCCCTTAGACACTCATCACCCCTGCCAGCTGGCCTCTGCATTAGGGTCAGATCCACAGACTCAAGTCCCCAGATGTTGTCACAAGGATGGGAGGGCATTTATCATCAAAGAGCAATGCCTCTCTAACACTTGTGTCAAAGGAGACCATCATTCCTGGAAGGGAAGCCCCAGGTTTAACCACCTTGTTCGGACCTAACCACCTCGCTGCTCTAGACGGCCACAGCGACATCCTGCCTCCTCAGCACCTCTGGTTTCTCCAGTCTCCAGACCATCCCACACATACCAGCAGGTCACAATTCTTAGAGGACACTTTTGGCATGTCACTTCTTTGCTCAGAAGGTTTTGTGGTTTCCTAACATCAAGCAAGTCTTGAATCTAAGGCCCTTTGGGGAATTCTCATTGTAAACCCTGCCATGCTCGGCACAGGGACCTACAGGACGTGGGTGCCGACCAGCGGGTAGTGCACTCCTGGGGGCAATGGATTCCCGTGACCTTGGATTGTGAAGTTTGGTAGCTTGTTAAGTTAGCCGAGAGCTTCTGTCCTATTTACCATGTTTTCAGTTCAGATGATGAACTTTTGTGGAGGATCCACTGGTGTTACTGTTTAGGGAAAGGAACCACCGCTGTTTAATTGTTTCTATATGTCAAACATTTTACTATACACGTTGTATGTGTTATGGTTTAATCCCCAAAACAACCCTGATAGATGGATGGTGTTGTCCCTATTTTAAAGTTAAGGAAACTTTCAGGGTGGCTGAGAAACTTGCACAGGTAACATACATGTGTGGAGCCAGAGTTCACATCTAGAGGTGTCTGGCACCAATCTATTCCAAATACTATTTTTCTGTCACCCAATCTTGAGAATCCCCACATGTCCGTAAATGAAAAACACCTCATGCACACACACATGCGCGTGCACGCACACACACACACACAAACTTTTAGACGTCCCTGATTTTGTAACCAACAGATAGCAGGGTCAAGAAAGAAAAACAATCAGGAGCAGAATGCGGCATCCTCAGGACACAATGTTCTCTCTCAGTAGGTGTCTGGTCTCCCCCTAGAGAGGTGGAGTTAAGGGAAAGGGAGGGAAGAAATGCCTTCGGGGCGCCCTCTCAATACCCTACAGCTTCCGAGAGCACACCCTCTTGGCGGAGTCATGGGCCCCCCGAAGGGGCCCCATCATGTACACACTACTTTGCCACATGCAACTTTGGACACACATTGGATAAGCTGATGGCAACAGAGAGCCCGTCCTTTTCTCCATGTGCTGTAAATCTGCCAGTAGAAGACATCCAGAGGCATTCGCCCTCATTCTGAAGGATGTATTGTCAACCTCCTTATCCTGGAAAATATGAAGGCTAAAAAAATACCAGATTGTCAGTATAGAAATATGGGGCTACTAGCAGCTTTTTGTTTATCTGCCTGAGGACTTCACTCTCAGAGAAGATAAAGGCCAAGCCAAGAAGTGATCACTGATGCAGAGGGATAAATGTATCTTGGGTGAGGTTGGAGGCGGGGGGAACCACATGGATAAGCATGGGATAAGTTGGAAAAGCCTATGCAAATATTTTCTTTTCACCTTAAAATTTAAATTTAGATTGTAACTAAATTCGAGTCTAGCTAATGACTCTTAAGACACAGTACAAAAACTTCGTACCCATAGATAAAAAGTTAAATAAAATTTTACTAAATTTCCTGCAACTACTTTTATTTAGGTGGCAGTAACTTAAGAGTTAGAAATAGTGACTAGAATTCTTATTGCTTTAGAATTCTTAGTATTCTTTACTGTTACATAATATTTTCTCTAAACATCATATACTGAGATAGAATACTCTCTATTTGGAAGTGCACTGCTAACAATTCACAATCCTTAAGAACGCAGGTATTTAAAAAAATGTAAAATCACGTGGAGAAAAAGGAACCCTTGTGCACTGTTGGTAGGAATGTAAATTGGTGCAGCCACTATGGAAGTATGGAGGTTTCTCAAAAAACTGAAAATAGAACTACTATATGACCCAGCAATTCCACTCCTGTGTATATGTCTGAAGGAAACAAAAACTAATTTGGAAAGATACATGCACCTCAGTGTTCACAGCAGCACTATTTACAATAGCCAAGATATGGAAGCAACCTAAGTTTCCATTAACAAATGAACGGATAAAGAAGTTATGGTACATATACAATGGAATACTACTCAGCCATAAAAAAGAATGAAATGTTGCCATTTGTAACAACATAGATCTACTTGGAGGGCATTATGCTAAGTGAAATAAGTCAGACAGAGAAAGACAAATACTGCATGATATCACTTATATGTAGAATCTAAACAATGCAACAAACTGGTAAATATAACAAAAAAGAAGCAAAATTACAGATATAGAGAATAAACTAGTGGTTACCAGTAGGGAGAGGGAAGAGGGGTGCAATATAGGGATAAGGGGATAAGAGATACAAACCATTTTGTGTAAAATAAGCTACAAAGATATACTGTACAACACAGGGAATATAGCTAATGATTTATAATAACTAAAACTGGAGTCTAATCTTTAAAAATTGTGAATCACTATATTGTACACCTATAACTCATGTAACATTGTACATCAACTATACTTCAATAAAAATAATAATAACATAAAAAATCTTTCTCTTTCATGACAGTAGTTGAATTTGATCACCTTTTGATAAGTGTTGATTTTGTTTTTTAACAATAGTGACAGCAGAGAGACAGTAGGAAAGCCTTCTCTAATATTAAAGGAGAAATATGCTCACTGATGAAATTAACATATTGTTTAAATATATGCAGAATCTGCTGAAGATTTTTATTTTAATTTCTTCTAAAGTCTTGTATCTTTCAAAACAATTGAAAGTGTAAGCAGTATTATGTGTCAAAGAATCCCATATTCCACCTCCCACTAGTTCATATGTTAACAATTTGACTAATAGTATTCATAAGCAACATCTGTTTAAATGAACATTACGCCTAAAGTAACCTTGTCATGTATACACTGCCTGCAATAAGAGAATCTGAACATTTAGCTTTAAGGAGTACTCTAATTTGGTTAAACTTCAAATAGCCATTTATATGTGTAACTAAAACAGGTCATAATAGGCATCATTACACTTTTAGGGATTTTCATTATCAGTTTTTGAAAAATACTAACTCGATAATTGACTTTTAATGATGATATCTCAGTTCAAACCAATTTAAAATTTACCTTTAGAAATAAATAACTCATTTAGTGCAACTGCTTACAAATTGTACTTTCCTCCTCATTCCAATGCCTATTGTCTACATTTTAAAACATAAATGTATCTGCTGTTGTTTGAAAGGAAAAAGATTATAATGATCAAAGGGTTTGCATGTGTTAAAGGACATAGAAGTGCATTTATGCTGTCCCCCGCTGACCTGTATGCGTGTCAAGAGACGGTGATGCTGGTTATGTTTGTTATAATAATTGCATAAACTAATAAAATATCACATAAGCCATGAACTATGAGGGTGAAAGAGAGTTGTTTCTAATGAAGCTATACTGAATGCATTGGAAAGACTGAGTGAAGGGCAGTCACTAAAAAATGTTCAGTGTGGTGTGGCAAGACCATTCTTCAAGTTTGAAGAAAAAAGTATAATAAATAAAATGCATTCTCTTCTAAATTCAGCTTGTTTGCAAAAATACGCAAGTAGTTATTCATCTTTAAAACGACTGAAGCTGGAAATCACAGATTTCAATGGCTTAATAGAAAACCTAAGCCTGCACAAAAAAGACAATGAGGAACTGAGACCCCCAGGGCCGTGGGCTAAGCAATGGCCTCGACCAGCCATTCAAAACGTATAGATAAATGTCCTTTCTATGTATAAAATCAAAATAAAGTGTGTAAGCTGTGTGTAGGGGTATCTTTATTTTATTTCTCCATGTTGGCCTGATTTTTCTATTAATTAATCAAGTATTTGTCCCTATCACACTTCTTTTAGTGGGAAATAAACCTCTGAAAGTTTCTGTTTTCTTGATAAAGTAAGGGCAGTCTGCTTCTGAGGAGCAGCGGGAAGTAGCATTGGAGGCTGGGAGAAGGTGGGAAGGAATCTATTTAAACACCTAGGATTGCAGGCGTGAGACCCCCGTGGAGGCTGGTGAATGTTAATTTAGAGTAATACCAGCCTGATGGGTGGGTTTTCTCCAATAACCCTCTGCTGCTTGGATGCAGGCAGTGGGATTGTGGGGAGCTGAGTTCATTCAATCTTAGGGGTTTACCAGGTGGGTGGGATCAGCAGAGGAAGGCATCAGAGGTGGCACTGTTTGCAAGAGAGTGGTCACAATGATGAATCGTAGGAGGTACACTAAGCAGAGAAGAATGGCAACAATAGGAGGGCCAGTGGAAAGAAGTTGTGGGATTAATGGGCTAGAATTTGCAGTGAGTTTAAAAAATCATCACCCCGAGAGCACTTGAGCATGTGAGCTGAAATGACAGGAAGCTAGGATGGGGAGGTGTTAGCTGGAGATTTCAGAGGTGGTAGAGTTTCTAGTGATGACATGGTCCCAGACATGACAAAAGGGTGGGCGGGCGCAGTACAGTTGTCAAAAGGTCATTGGAAAGACGTAGTCTAGGAACTGAGAAGCTAAGATCTGAAGGCATCTTCAGGGATGTTGAAGTCACCTAAGATGCTGGCAAGTTTGGGTGGAAAAAGAAGGCTGCCATCTAGAGACTAAAGCGTTCAGTGAATGAAGTCATGGGAGCATGTGAATGGGTTTCGCCTGTTAGAAGGAAGCGGAAGCTCATAGGAGTGGATGATGTGAACTTCAAAGAAGCAGCATTTTTTTTTTTTTTTTCAGGAGAATAGGAGACCTAATGGTCTGGAAATGATGGTGGTGGGGAGAGGTGGCAAAGACAGTACCTAAGGCAACTGGGATATGAGAAAAGAAAACCAGCCTTTCCTGAGAAGGCTTCAGGGAAAATGTTATCAGAAAAAAAGCTGGCTTGCAGGCAAAAAAGTTAAAGTTCCCAGAAGATGAAGGTGATGCAGAGGCTGTTAAGGACAGAGGGACGTTTCCTGACCCAGGACTAGGGAGCTAATAAGGGGGCTCTGTCAGAGTCCAGACCCAAGTGTGCTTGACCCCTAAGCCGAGTCACGCTGCTTATCAGAGAGAGGAAATGCACACATATTAGTGAATCGGGGGTTGGATGTGGGGAAATGCATTTTCAAAACTCTTTCGTGCACCTCTTTTATCCTGACAACTCGAGAACATTAGGGCTGTGACAGTGGCACCACATCTGAAAATGGAACAGAGACAAGAGAGCAGCTATGTGGTCCCAGAAAACGCAGGAGATACAGCAGCTCCACGTGGCCTCAGAAACTCGATGCGAACGTAACAACTCCGGTGGGCCGTTTGGAGCTGGCAGAGATGTTACATCCACTGAGACAGAGATGCTACTTTCAAGCTTACGAAGCACTTTTTATAAACTGTTGTTGCACTGGAATGCTTCCCGCAAGAAAACGTTCAGAATGAAAATGACAAGAGGAAGATCAAATTTCTCATCAGGGCTGATTATTCTGGCAGAAAGAGTCTGCGGAACATCTCGACGCACGTGCCCAGTCCTTAATGCACATCATTCAGTGTTCATTTTCTGAAATACTGCATATAATTGATGAAACATTTTCTGCATCGGAACATTCTATCCCTGAAGCCCTTGGAATAAAATGATGCCGTTCCAGGTCTAATATTCTGCCCAAATTCCTGTCTCTTCACCGGGAAGAGTGACAGCGTACAAGGTCAAGGGAACTGAAAGGGGGATGTTGGCTTTATTTACTTCACCCTCTAAAATTTGTGCCATGAAAACAACATGAAAATATGAGGAAATCCCTGCCAGTTTCTGACTGGAAAATTCCTGTAACATGAAATAATTAGAGTTTCCTAGAGCAATGGGCCCCTGCAGCTCCTCTGCCCTCCACTCCCAGTCTATTTAGAAAAAAAAAATGTAGCAATGATTCTTTCTGTCAGCAGATAAAAGTCCTGTTACTCTCTGATCTATAATCTGCCTTTCCCCAGTGATCCACATTGTCTTTATTCCACTAAGGTGACATCCAAGAAAATATTTTTCCCAGCTTTGTAGTTTCAGTGGCCACCTACTGTTTTTATCTGTCTGGCACCTTCATGTATTTTTCTTGAAACTCCACTGCTCCCACACATGTAACCATACGTCAGGTGGAGCAGAAAAAGCCACATGGCAATGTGATCCTGGTCGCTCTTGGCTGGTCCAGGGATGGGCTCCTGACTTGAGTCAGACTAATTCGAGTGAAGCCAGGATGCTGTCACCACCATGTTTATCTCCTGGGGAGATCAAAGAAGTGATGGGAGGAGATCTGCAGGACCAGAGGGAGAATAAAGCTTCACCAATGTGTTTTCCGTGTGGCTGCTGCTTCTTGGGGAGCAGAGATGAAGATGTGGAGTGAGCGCTCGTGTCTTCCTGCACCAGTGGATCCTAACATCCACCTGTACTCCTGCCAAAGGATCCGTGAGGCTCCACCGTGTCTTCGTGTCTTTATATAACACTGTCTTCCCGACTTTGCTGAAGCGAATATACTTTGGAATGTTGTTCTCCAACCAAATAAAATTCAAGAAGTTGTTGCATCTACAGTTTCTCTCAGATGTGCCAGAAATACACACTTTTTGAAGCTGAAGCATTGAAAGACTGTTCCCATTTCTGAAGCAACAAGTACTTTGAAAGTATCTGTCTCAGCCACAACCCTGTGAGTGATGATAATACGGAGAGTTCACGTTTCCCGTGAGGTAAGGGGTTCTCAGCGCCGTGCCGTGTAGATTCCAGTCACCACGGCAGTCCGTCCTCAACAAGGACTGCTTAGGAGGAAACTGGAGCTCAGAGACGCCAAGTGAGATGAGCAAAGATTCCCCACCCGGGTCCGTCCTTAAGCGAGGACTTGGCCCAGCTGTTGCGCGTGCTGCTGGCACTCAGTCTTCAGCTATCAGGTAAACCCTGCGGCGCAGATTCTCTGCTGCCGTTCCTGCTTCCTTCTCCTCCCTCCCACAGCTCTTCATCCCAACGGTCCTCACTGATAAACACCTGAACCTAACATCTGTCGCAGAGTCTGTTTCCTGGGGAATCCACCTCCCGTCGTTGGATTGTCCAAGTTCCTCCAGCCTGCATGGGCAGAGCTGGGATTTATATCAGTCTTTCTGACCCCAAGCAGGTACATCTCTCCTCCGCACTGGCCACAGTGTAGATAAGACATCAGCGCAAAACATTGTTGCGCTTCTGCTGAATCGTAACTGTTTATTCCTAACGCGTACTCCACCAGTAGGAACACAGTGTTTTCCCCAATTATCCCGGAGAGAAAACTCTGAAATGTGTTAAAAGAACCAAAACAAAAACTGTTCTTGACTTACTAAAAATACCTCTATAAAAATATAAAATACACAATTTAAAAATGAAAGCCTTATTCAGTATAATTCCCATTGACTGCAAAGAAAATAATTCATTTGTGAAAAGACACGATGTTTTGTATTTTTATTCTTGCTGCAAAATACATCTATGTGTGATAGAATACATTTTAATCTCAATTCCAAATAAAATGTATACCAATGGTTTCCCATAAATTATTGTCTTGCTATTGCTGAAAAATTCAGACCCAAAAACTGATGGGGAAAAAAGCAGGAAAGCAGATGAAACAGTCAGAATTTCCCACTCACAATCTTGATTTTTTTCCTATTAATGAAGAACTCATATTTAGCTTTTCAGAGTAACTGAATCCAGAAACCCCCCACCCATCCCATCTTCAACCCTTAAGGCTTACTTAGAAATGGCCTTTCTCTATGTACAAAGATTACAGAAAGCCCTTCTCAAAAATTTGACCCAGTTGGAGAAGAAAATAAACTAATTTCAGAGGCTTTTCTGGTTTCTTTCCAACAAAGTAATGGACATTAAGGACTTACTGGATAGGCGGCCTTTAATGAATTCCATTCTTTATTCCCCAGTAGACCTGGAGGAAGCCAAGAGCTGGCAGAAGAACGAAGGTGAAGCAACACAGCTCCGAGCTTTGGAGGCCCTACCCACCCCGCGGTGGGGAACCAGCTGGACAGCTTTATCCCAATTAGGAAAGAGTTGTTCTTCCCTCATGTGGAGTAGACCACACCGCCCCTTGAGGAGTACTGCTTATCCTTAGGTACGTGTGTGTTTGATCTGACGCTTGCCTCCTGGATGACCCTGCAGGATGAAGAGACATCCTTCTCGAAGTTGCCCGAATTGCACACGAAAGCTAGACTGCAGCTTTGTGCCGACTTGGAACTGTGTTGCTGGGGCCCCGGTCAGAAGCATCCCGCTGAATGAGCACCTACCCACCAGCACATCCAGCCCCGCACTGACCCCCAGATGGTACCTAGTGAGAAAGACCCAGACATCACCCTGGGAGGTCTGCATGTGGGACGTGATCTGGCTCAGATTGCTGAGGTGTCTTTACAGCGTTTTCCTGGGCAGTTTCTTCAGATGCCTTCAGGAGGGTTTCTCCTCTAGCCCCTGTTTACCGGGTTAACACATGAAATGCACTGCATGTTAGTTATGTTGGTCTTTCCAATGAGACTATTCAGAACTGCTTCCCAAATGTCTCCCTGGTGTGGGGCCTCCCAGCAGTCAGTCACAGAGTAAGTAGGTATTTAGAGGCTAGCCTGCCCCAGATGAGTCATTCTTATTTGTGGAATTCTGTACAGTAAAAATGAGCACAAACAGGCTGATCTCATTTAGTTCCCAGCCTCTCAGGCACTTTCCTTAACTATTTCACTCGCAGAATTTGGAATCTCAGCAAAGAAAATTTTAAAGGGGGCACTGGTAGAGGAGACAGGTCCAAACAAGGCATTGAGCCCAGCTCCGTTTCCCCACGAGGGGCACCACACGGATGCTGCAAACCTGAGACGTAACCAGAGCGTAGGGCCGGGCTGACCTCAAAAAGAGGCGACTCAGTGCATGCAGAGGAGGAGCGGAACGAAACTGCCACCTTCCATCCTCCTCCTTGCCCCTGTCTGTGCTCCCCACCCTTCACCCCACTGTCCGCTATCCCGCAGGAAGCAACGGGCATGGAGTCGGAGCACCTGGGTTTTAATCCAGATTTGTTTTAGGATGGGCCAGTTTTTTATTTTCCTGATCTTCAGTTTTGCTCTCTGTTCAATGGGGGTAAAAACAATAATCCTGCAGGACTGTGATGAAATGTATTTATTCGTTCGATGAGTCTCTATTGAGCTGTTACTGAGTGCCAGGTACTGTTCTAAATGCTGGAATACAGCAGTGGAAAAAAATTCAGTGTTTCTGGGCTTATGTTGCTTATATTCCAGGGAAGACATCATACTAATATAACACAACATTAACTTAATATAATGTTGCAATATATAACATATAATATGGAGGTAACTAATATGAAGGAAATAATAAAGCAGACGAAAAGGATCGACAGTGATGGGGTGGGGGAGGGTGCTCTTTTGGGAAGATGATCACCTGGTCTCTTAGAGAAAAGAGGTGACATTGTGTCAGAGACAGGAAGGAATAAGCAAATGAGTAAACCACAAAGAGGAACAGCAAGGGAAAGAGGAATTATGGGGCAGCCACCGTATTAGCTGACTAGTGACAGAAGTTCAAAAATCAAAATGTTATTCATTGTACAAGCAATTTTAAGCAGGTTGGGTGCTCTGCTCCAGAGCTCGGCTTTATCAGGGACCCTTCCTTCCTTCTGTCCTTCCTTCATGTATTCTTTCACTCAGTTAATATTTGTGTTGGGGGCAGTTAGGAGTGGCCAAGATGGCAGAGTAGGAAAACCCAGAGTTCATTTCTGTCCATGGGCACACCAGAATTACAACTGCTGATGGAGAAATTATTGATAAGAAAAGCCAGAAGACTAGCAGAAAAGAGCTTCCACAACTAAAGATATAAAGAAGGACCCACAATGAGCCAGCCAAGTCCCACAGCCCCGGGTACGTGACCCATAAATGGGGGGGTAGTTACGATTGCAGGTGTTTTCCCCAAGGAGCAGCAGCCTGAGCCCACATCAGGCTCCCCAGCCTGGGGGCGCTGCACCAGGAGGACAGGCTCTGGGAACATCTGGCTTTGCAGGCCAGTGGGGCTTACTTTGGGGAGCGCCAGAGGGCCGTGGGAAATAGAGGCTCCAGGCTCAAAGGGTGCAAACAAAGTCTCACGTGGTCAGGGACCAGGGCAGAAGCAGTGATTTGAAAGATGCACCTGCTGATCTTGGAGAGCCTCCTGGAGAGGCAGGGGGCAGCTGGACCTCACCCTGGGGACACCAACACTGGCAGCAGCCATTTGGGGAGCTCGTTCTGCCTTGAGGACACTGGTGCTGGCAAGCGCCCTTTTCACATCATCCCTCAAGCTTACTACTGTCAGGGCGTGGCCCCACCCATCAGCCCTGTCGGCACTGGTTCTGAGATGCCTTAGGTCAAGCAGCCAGGCACAAGGAGACACAGCCCTTCCCAGCAACAAGCCAGCTGCCTTAAGCCCTCTGAGCCCGAAGCAGCCCCAGGACCCGGCCCCACCCACCAGAGGGCCCGGAAGACGGTTCTGCATCCCAGCGCACCAGCACTAGCCTCAGGGTCCCGGCCTTTGGGGCCTGGCCAGGCCTACCAACTCTGGGACCCCCGGGGCCGTGCAGCCAGAGAACCGAGGACCTGGCCCCACACACCAGTGGCCCAGAAAAGCAGTTCTCAGAGGGAAGTTGATAGTGATACCAGCCAATCTCAGGGAAAAAAAACCATCTCAAATAAATAACCTAACCTTACAACTAAAGAAACAATTCCAAAGTTAGTAGAAGGAAAAAAATCATAAAAATCTGTGACACAGTGACTGAAAAACAATAGAAAAGATCCACGAGGCTGAGAGCTGGTCCTTTGACATTAGAAAAGGAAACGAGCGTTCCCACGTTCACGGCAGCATCCTTTTCACAAAAACACGAAAGCCAGCTAAGTGCTCATCTCATCAACGGATAAGTGAATACAGTGGATATTATATATATACAATCCAATATTTCTCAGTTATAAAAAAGAATGAAATCTTGCCATTTGTGACAACATGGACGGACCTAGAGGGCATTATGCTAAGTGAAATAAGTCAGAGAAAGACAAACACTGTGTAAGTTCACTTATACCTGGAATCTGAAGAACAAAACAAACAGAACAAAACAAAAACAGAATTATAGGTACAGAGAACAAACAGATGTTTGCCAGAGGGGAGGGATGTTGGGGCAGAAGAGATACAACTGAGTGAGATCAAAAGGTACAAGGAAAAATATTTTTTTCTATTTCTTTAAGTTTGTGTCTCTGTGAGGTGATGGATGTTAACTAAACTTACTGTGGTCATCATTCCATGATGTATGCAAGTCAGATCATTGCACCGTAACTTAACAGGCTGAAGGTCAATTTTATCTCAGTCAAACTGGAAGACAAAGTTATCTGTGTTGGGATTGAGACAGGCACTCGACAGTCTGATATTCAACTGAAGCCAAACTGAGTCCTGGAGGAGTATCTAAAAGTAAGGACCAAAAATCTCTGAGGCTGGAAGAAAGGTGTCATTAGGCAGATGAAGAGGACAAAGAAAACATTAAGGCTTTCTTACATTTGCCCTGGGAAAGCCATTAAGGTTGTAAAACAATTTTTAAGACTTCCACACATACCAATAATCATTCTATTTTCTAATATTTTAAAATATAAAATTATTTAGGCATTAAAAATGTATTACACACTGATGTCTTGGTACTGACAGAGTCGTTTGTGTCAATTTTAAACTCTGGAGAAAATATAAAATTACAACAGTTTTAAGAAATTAGAAGGTAACCAAACCTAGGCAGAGACTGGAGGAAATACACACATACCCAGCTCTCCTCTGAGCCAGTTCACGTGACACACAGAGGAAAACTCAAGAAGAAAGCAGACATCAAATATGTGGAAGGAAATTGGGTCAGAAATCAGGGTTGTCAGAGCAGTGAGAAATCGAAGTAGGAAATCCCAGAAAAAAGGAAGCTGCCGAGGGGGAGCCCCAATATCTCTTCTCCAATTCTTTGCTGTCCTTGAACTGGGGATGTGAGGAGGGAGCGAGGAGCCCAGCTGGGGCAGTGCCACCCTGGGGCTGCAGAGACAAGATGAAACCTCCCTGCGTTAGGACTTGGCAGCTCTCAGAGCTTCTCTGAAACACGTGGTAGGAGTGAAGACAGGTTCGCTGTTGCACACTCACAGTTCACATACATATTGGGAACCAGTTGTGCCAGCTAATCCCCAAACTAAGAACCAGATTCTTAAAACTAAGGGCAAAGCCAGAATAGATCCACCTAACAAAGCTTACAGCAAGACTCCACATAATCAGTGATATGCTGGTATTTTTTTTTAACTTTTTATTTTGAAATAATTTGAGGTTTACAGAAAACTTGCAAATACAGTACAGAGAGCTCCCATATGCTCTTTGCCCACCTTCTCCTAGTGCTAATATCTTACTTAATCATAGTATGATGATCGAAACCAGATAATTAACATTGGTGCCACACTCTTAACTGAACTTCAAACCACACATTATATAACTTTCACCAGTTTTTCCACTAATGTCCTTTGCTGGTCCAGGATCCCATCTAAATCCCTTGATACATTTTTTTTTTCCAATCTCCTCCAAGCAGTGACAATCTCCTCCAATCTTCGGTCTCTCCTTGTTTTTTATGACCTTGGCACATTTGATAAGTGCTGGCCTCTTATTTTGTAGAATGTTCCTCAGTTTAGGTTTGTCTCATGATTAGATTGAGCGTATGCACTTTATGCAAGAGTGGCAGAGAAATAACGTGCCATTTTTACTGCATCCTATCCGGTGATGTGTGACGTCAGTGCGTCTTACTGCTGGTGCTGTTCACCTTGTTTACTTGGTTACGGCGGTGTCTGCAGGGTTCTCCACCGGAACGTTAATGCTTTTCTTTTTATAATTAATGAATATTTTGTGAGTAATACTTTGAGGCCATGCATCCTGTTTCTCTAAAATGTTAATTTTAGTGACAACTGGTGACTCTTTACCTGCAGAAATTATTCCTGTGGATTTGCCTGACGTTAATTTTATTTTTCCTTCATACCTTCCACGTGTATTAATTAGAATTCCTCTGTAAGGAGGAGTTTTCCTTTTCCTTGTATCTATTTATTCAATTATTTATTTATATCAGCATGGACTCATAGATAACTATTCTACTTTATGAGTTATAATCCAACATGATCGTTATTTTGCTACTAAATGTGTTCCAGGTTTGGCAACTGGAAACGCCTCCTTCCTGACTCCTAGGTCCTTTCAGTAAGCTCCCTCGTTCCCCACCCCCTTTTTATTAAGCATATTTTTATTTTCACTACTCCAAGGAATTATGGTTCCTGTTATTGAATAATGTATGCCAGTCATTTAATTGCTGCTAAGGCAAAACTCAACACTCTTCAGAGGAAATAACAAAATTCAGAGTTTCTACAATGTATTATCAATCATGTGAGGTATGCGTTCAAAAATGATGAGACTTACGAACAAACAGGACAGTGAGGCTGATGATCGGTTTATAGAAACAGTCTGACAGACAAGCCAAACAGCAAAATTACCTGGCAAAGAGTTTAAAAATAACCAGGATAAATATGTAAGCAAATCTATAGAAAAAGGTGAAGAGATGGAGAATTTCTGGAGCGATATGAAACAAAAAAAGGCGGGGAATCCTGGAATTGAAATATATGTCTGAAATTTAAAACAGGTGTGAACCGCCAGCTTGATGATATCTTAATGTATTTTGACAAATGTTTTGCCATATTAGGCTAAAAAAAAAAGATACAAGATTTCAATTATACATTTCAATGCTCTTCTCATTTTTCTCTGATGTCATTTTCATTCTTCCTCCTCCAGAGCTGATTCCCATTCTGAATCTAGACTTTATCCTTAACATATATGATTTTACATTATTCTGCAAATGTATCTAAAAACAGTATGTGAGGGGTTTTTTAAAACATATTCTGAGAAATGTGTTCTAAAATTTATTTTTTACTCAGTGTCATGTTTTTTAGATTTACCCATGTTCATATTTCTAGTTCACTAACTCTGGTACAGTATTTCATTTTTTGAACACATCACAATGAAATCATCTATTGTTCATTTGATAAACACAGATTGTTTCCGGTTGTTCAATATTAAAAACAGTGCTGTCATAAATATTTGTGTGTATGTCTCCTCAAGTACATGTGAGAGATTTTCCCTGTTATATATTTCTATGAGCAGATTTTCTGGTTTTAGGATTTGGGCATTCTAACTAACTTTATATCTTCAAATTTTGCTTCCAATGTGGTTGCACTTAATTACATTGCCAAGAGCAGTGCATGATTATGTCTTCACTTTTCACATACTTCACAAAAGGTGGCATTATTTGCCTTTTTAATTATTGTCAATCTAATGGGTGTCTAATTGCACCTGATAAATTTGCATTTATTTGGAGGGTGGTGATATTGTCACATATTTACAATATATTCAGCATTCCATTCTGTAAACTACCCATTCATCTCCTTTGTTCATTTTCTATTGGGTGATTCATCTGTGCGTGATTACCACATAGAGTTCTTTGCAAATTCTGAATAATCATCTCTTCCAGTTATATGACGTTTAAATGTATTTGCCCAGTCTGCAGTTTGCTTTAAATTTGTTTATGGTAAAATTGGTTGAACAGAAAATTTTAATTTAAGTAATTGTTTTCTTAGTATGTGTCATTTAAAAAATTCTTTCCTTCTATGATATTACATATTCTTTAATATTTTCTTCTAGAATATTTAGGTCTTTAAAATATATCAAATTTATTTTTGTGTCTGGAATATTAAAGGGATTTTTTTTTTCTGTACAGATAAACAATGGTTCCAGAACCATTTATCAAATGTCCTCTCCTTTCCCCGCTGACTCATAACGCCACTGCTGTTTTCAGGTAGACATGAGTCCAGTCTCTCACTCTTCCATTTGTCTATCACACACCACAGTGATTGCTCTAGCCTTACCTGATATGGAAATTTCTCAACTTCTTTTACTTTAAAATATCCTAACTACTCTTGACTCTTTACTTTTAGGATTTTAGGATCAACTTATCAATTTCCACAAAAATACCACTGGGAATTTTGGAATGAATTTTCATTGAATCTGTGGACCAGTTTGGAGGAAACTGATGTCTTCAGGATACAGTCTTTCTAACTATGAACCTACATTGGGTCACTTAATTTTCATAATGTTTCAAGGAGGTATCATTGTCCTATTTTACAAGTAAGAAAGCAAAATTTAGGAAACTAAATAACCTGCAAAGAAAGCATGATACGAACTTCATTCTACTTAATTCCAGTATCTCTGCTTTTCCCTCTCCCTCGTTAACTGATGTTCACTTTTGTCATTTAGTTGTAGTGTATCAATACTGCATTTCTCGTATGCAAAGTTGTTTTTTTGTTACGAAGAGACATTTTAGAGGCTCACCTAATCAGTTACTCAGTTGGCCAGTGACTAAGACTGGCCCCTGCAGAGACACGTGGCTGGCGAGGCTGACAGTCCTGGGGAATAAGGGTGATGAGAGCGGGTCCAGAGACAGGGCCCCAGCCTTTGCTGCACAGCCCCTTCCAGGCTGTAATCAGCACAGATGTCTAAAAGGCTAATTAGGGGAACGTATTGGAAACACTCTTGACTCCTAGCAAATATCTCTTGTTAAATACAGACTCTGGAAGAAAAACAACCATAGCAAATCATTAGTATTGGAAAAATCAATGGTTATTATGCAGAAAACATTGACAATCTGCTGGGAATTTTTCTGAGAAGAGGACAAAAGGAAACAGGATTTATATTTCTACAGTCAAGGATATTGTAAGGAAAACAAAAGGAGGTTGTATTTAAAGGTGATTTTTTTTAAGTTATTACACCAAAATGACAACATTTTTGCATCTCAGTTAGCCCTTCTTTCCCCTTCAAAATCTGCTTTTACCTCCATTACCTGAGAACTATAGAGGACAAGGAAGCATGTATTGCCCAATAAATTTGAGGAAATGTCTCTGTTGGGATGGCCAAAATACGTCTTGTTAAACTTGGAGACCCATTAAGAAGTGACAAGGTAGAGTTCTGTTTGGGGTTATTTAAAATATTGAATGTATCTATTGCACGTCTTCTACAGTAACAAAGGAAATAAACTAGAAATTTATTCCTGGAAATCTCATTAGATTGTGATTTGGTGTATCTTTAAAAATAAGAAAATCATATTCATTTTCTTTCACTTCAAATCCTCTTCAGTTTACAGAAAAAAGCGGCACACTGCTTTCCCTGGCCCTCTGTATGAAACCTTCAGGGGGGTGTATAACCAAAGTCCCTATTTGGTAGCCATTTATGCTTCCTCTCCAACCTGAGCAGAGGTAAGAGGCCAGTACTTCTATAGTAATTTATTAAAATAAAACAAAACATTCCAAAACAAACAAACAAACAAATCAGCACTTTAACAGTCAGCTTCATCTTTCAACCCAGAGAAGAGCTGATCCCACCACACAGGTGCTTCGTTGCCTGGACAGTGCATCTCATGCTCCCCAAAGACTTCAGTCACATGTGGGAGTCACAAAAACATGTAGGAACGTTACTGCCTGCTGTGTTAAAATCTGGACCGATGGAAGGAAAAAAATCCAGCTGAGTACTCTTGTGCTTGGTTTAAATAGCTGTCCATACTTACATTCAAGGTGGCAAGGGTTATACGGCATTCTTTCACTCGGTCATCAAGGGACAGTAAATCTCTGCTGGGTCAGAGTAAAACAGTTTGTGTAAAATATAATTTGAAGGTACAACACTAAAAAAATAACTGCCACCATCCAACTGCCACCATCTTTATGTTTTCTATGCACCAGGCACTGCTCTAATTTTTACAGTCAATTCATCTCAATCTTTACCAAAAAAAGTTATAATGAAAGTTCTTTATTAACCCATTTCATTGCCACGAGAACCCACAGTGGAGGCGGTGTAAGAGCTTTCACTTTAAGGATGAGCGGAGTGAAGCAGAGAGAGTAACCGCCTGTGGTCCTGTGATGAGCAGGTGGCGGAGCAGGTTTGATCCCCGGCTGTACAGGGCCCACAGCCTCCTGTGTGAGGCCACCTGCCCCTGCAGCCACCTCCAGCTTCCAGAGGGGAGGATCGAAGCCCAGAGGAGGGGGCACCTGCTCAAGACCCCGCCCTGCAGGCTCCGCAGGTCGAGCCTGGTGTTGACAGAGCCAGAGTCTGCGCTGGTCATCGGTGTTGGGGAAACATCCCGCGGACGCGCGGTGCTCTATCTGGAGGTGGCCCTGGAGGGCTGTCCAGAATCCACAGCCGGTCATGCAAACAGAAAGATCTGTTCTCTAATAACGTGCGACATATGGTCAAACACCACAGCGATCTGGCAGGATTCGAAGCCTGTTGCGAGTATAGGACTGTCCTCACTTCCCTCTGCTCGGAGCAGATGGGATGGTGGGCTGAGGTCGCCCACGCGAGAGGTTCGCACTCACAGGGTAGGAAGTGGGCCGCGTAGGTTCTGAAGGGAGGGGCCACTGGCTGCTGGCTTCTCCTGTTTCCTCTGCTTTAGCTCAGTATGTGCAAATGTGAGAGACGGGTTGATCTGTTGAAGGGCAATTCAGCTGCCATAGCAAAATGGAAGAAAGTACCACTGTGGGTATTTACAAGTCACACTCATTATGCCAGGCTTTTGAAGCCAAAATCCAAGCTGTCCTGAATTTACTGCCTTATTACAGGCCACGTAATATAATTAAAAGCTACGGCTGGCACGTAATGACTAATGATGCAGAAAGCGCCATGCTTCTTCTGGGCTTTAATATTTATTCATAATTTCCCTCACTAAATCAAATTAACCATCCTGGCTGCCATAGGCTAATTTAGTTGTTGCTGCTGTCCTAAACGTAGACCTCTTACACTGCAGCTGGCCAGCGGGTCCTTGGAGAAAGAACGGACCCAGCCGTGCTCATTTTACACAGAACCAAATATGAGACATTCGACTCTGGGGTGAACATTGAGTAGCTGGACCTATCAAGGTTTTCAAGGCCATCTCAGCATTTTACACTCGATACACAACAGGCAGATTGATGGAGATTCATATATTTTCATGGGTGAGTGAGTTAGGGGAAGGTTTTCTAGAATCAGCTGGGAAAGAGAGGGGTGGTGACTGCTCAGGGACCTGTCTATTTTCATCTAGTTCTCCCTTCTTCACAAGATGCTGAATTTCTTGGAAGCAAGGTTCTGCTTCACTTAACTAATTTTCATTTGCCAAGCGCAGTACCTAGGGCATAGTGAGGGCTTCATAGTTGTTTATCAAGTGAATGAATGAATGAGTGAGGCGGGCATGAGGCTTGAATGTGAAGTGTAAGTCACTACTTAGCCAGAAGGGTACGTGTTACAGGTGACACACTCAGACAACAAAAAGCCCTTCTGAGGGGCACTCTGAAAACGGAAAGAATGGGAAGCATGTAACGCGTACATTACCTTTAACTCAGTGTGTGTATATGTATATGTGTTTCCACATGCACATCTGTGTGTAGTAATACAGCGAGTCACAAACAGCATGTGACGTTTCGGTGGTGACTTGCAACGTCTCCTCACTGAAGGGCGGGGAGAACCTCTACCTTTGCCAACCATGTGTTCTATATTCTGATTCTCCCTGGACCCTCCTCAGTCTGTCCTAGTTTAAAAGGACACTTTCTTTCACAATATATAGATATCGAATCACTATGCTGTACACCTGAAACTAACATAATCTTATACTTCAATTATATCAAAATAGAAAACTAAAATAAAATAAAAGGGCACTTCCATCCAGGGATTTATATTAATTGCAGAGACATCTCAGAAGTTAGACTGAAAATCAAGCCAGATTTTCTTCTGACCCCACTGACAGCGTTTCTCCAGTTTTAGTTAATTTGCTGCTTCATAGAGGCATCTTTACTCTTTTAAAGTATGTTCTGCAAAATAACCACCACCTGTTTCCTTTCTCTCTTAATGAAAACCTCTTCTGCTTTGATGGTGAGCAGTGATGAAACAGACGTGGGTTTTAGCAGGAACAAAATAGCTCCCCAACAAAGGTGTCTGCTCCCTGGGGTAGCAGCGTTGAGTTTCTGAAACTTACCTTGTTTTTATTCAAACCCCCACCCAGTAGAGCAGCCTGCACATTTACTGTTAACTCTTTCCCATTCCCTGACGATGGGCTACATAAACACTCAACCCAAACTGTAGCTAAGATGTCAATCACTTGGGTAGCCCTTGACAATTAAGATGACTTCTGATTAAGTAGCATTTATTTCCTATGAGGTCCAGCTTGGACACCGAAGCCAGGACTGTCTATGAACAGTCCTGTTTATGCCTTTACATCGCATTACATTATCAGCAAGTGGCAGGGCTAACTGGCCCCTAGGCCAAGATTGTGTTTTTATTCCTCTAGTCATTGCAAAATATTTTTAAAATACTTCTTTCAGGTTTAATGCCAACGCCTACTGACGGCGGGATTTTCATCAAAAGACCCTTCATCGGGACTGGGACTTCCCAGGCCTCGCCACAGACGGGGTGACCCTCTGCAGCCCGGCTGCTGCGGGGAGGTTGGGACGCTGCAGTCACCCCTCTGGCAGGTGGTGCGGATGAGGTACAAGGATCCTTATTCCCGAAGCCCGTGCAGAGAGTTACTTCTGTTGCTCTTCCCTGCATCCCTTCCATCCTTGAAGATGCCTTTCTGCAAGGGAGTCATCAGCACAGGGTCACAGTTTCAAGAAGCTCCTGAAGGCCGGCAGTTTACTGGCGGATGCAGTGCCATTGCCTGCCCTCCTGCATCCCATCCCAGCCAGCTCTCTCTCACACAGCACTGCTCTCTGAGCTTGCGGACCAGCCGGGCCCTCTGCTCTGCCCTTTTCCTCTTCTGTCGGAAGCATCTTGCCATCTTAAGAGTGTGGGACTTGTTCGCCATCGCGCCAGAGCAGAGCGCAAACCACAAAATACAAATGAGCTTCGTTCGCTATTTGTTCACGTTCTAGGATGTATTTTGTCTGTTTTAATTCCTTGTTTGCTTGTTTCTTGTTGTTGTTGACAGTGTTTCGCAGGGTAAAGAACGCGGGGTCGAGAAGGTGAGGTGTGAAGGATGTGAAAATGTTGATTAAAATTGTTTTGCTATTTTCTGGTATTTTAAATTATTTACGTCCATTGTAGTTAGATACAAAGAACGCCTTCGTTTAGGATAAATTTTTCAGGTCATTTCTCTACCATGGGTGATGGGTTCTTTTAAGGTAAATTAGTATCTTAATATTATTAACCGTCTGAAAATGGTAAAATTTTCTGTTAAAATCCTTTAGTTACCGCTTGCTGAGAATACCCCGTGAGCTGAACTGACTGCCCCAAGCACTTTTACTTTTTATTATAAAGCTGAGAATGAAAGCAAAATTCAAGGACTTCCTGGCAAGCACGCAGCTCCGTCGTAAATCTGGGCTCGTGTGGTGGTTTTGCCCTTATTTCCAGCACAGAAAGGAGTTTAACGGGGAGAAGACTTCGCTGCAGATAAAGCCCGGAGCAGACGAAGAGGAAGGTGCTGGTTTCTGATGTCCCTGGAAGCCGGTGTGAGCGCCCTCTGCTGTTCTCCCTGAGGAGCGGCCCACTGTGAATACCACATGGAGAAGACGCCTTCTTTTTTTTTTTGTAACTAACAAATTGGGGGGGGGGGATGGTTTTTTGGTGATAGTAGGTTAATGGCTTTGCATCCTGGAATTACAGAGGAAAATTTTAAAAACTTAAAAAAATTATTTGCCCCTCTAAATATTTGCAAACATCCTCATCCGGCTGAATCTTTTGGAAGTGTGGTTTTGGGGATGAGGCGGGGTGGTGCAGCTTGGGAGAGGCTGCTGTGTGGCGTTAGTGCAGGGGTAATCTACCCCGGAAGCTTCACATAAATAGCAAATTGTTGTAACAATAGGCAATAGTTCATTTCAACCTGATGGGTCAGCTTAATCCAGTAAACAACAGAAGTGTATTTTAAGTCTCAGATTTTCAGTGATGTCAGCATTGCACTTCATAAACTCATCATTTTATAGATGAATTACCATCGCAACTCAGTGATGTGCTAGGTGAAATTGATCTAAGGATGCTACTTTTTTTAATTATTAGAAAATGGACTTAAATTTAAAATATCTCCTTCAGTGTCACCAATCCATGTTCTTTTTGATTTAAAAAACAAATGGGAGCAAGCACTGTATTCTCTCGGGTACTAGAGATATAGAGTGCCGAAAAACAAGGGCTTTTTATACGTCCTCTAAGCCAAATGTTAGACACGATCCCACCTAACATGGTTGTTCCCAGTTGGATGGCAAAATAGAAAATATTTTGAAAACAAAAACAGTATTAGAGATGGTATAAACAAAACTCCACTTAAAACAAGGATACATTGGTTAGCTTTATGGCTTACCAAGCCGATAAAGAATCTTCAAACACTCCTAGCCTCTGATCCAGTATTCCATTTCCAGAAATACATGGGAACTCAAAGGTGTAACAAGGCCAAGACGACCCTGAAACCATTACTTATAATAGCAAAACAGCAACATTACAATAATCTAAATATTAAACAGGAAAAAGGAAAAATCTGTTGTGATTAAAGGGATTTCACAGTGAAATATTAGGCAATAACATTAATGTCATATTTCTGAAGAATTGCTAGTGACACAGGAACTCACGAGACAAAACTGAATGAATAAGCAAAATTGTGTGAAAAGTATGATTGCAATGATTTCTGATATATATGTCAAATACGTGCATATAGATCGATAATAGAGAGGGGACTGAAAAAACACACTAATGTATTGAAAAGTAGTTATGAACTATTTTGATTTTCTTCTTTGCACTTTTCTGTAGTCTAAAAAATGCTTAAAATTAAACGTATTTGTGACAGTTCATTTTATGCATCAACTTGACTGGGCAAAGGGATGCCCAGATAGCTGGTAAAATGTTATTTCTGGTTGTGTCTGTGAGGGTGTTTCTGGAGGAGATGAGCAATGGAATCAACAGACTGAGCAGAGATCACGCTCACCGCTTCACGCAACCCCTGGAGACGTCCGATCCCTGGAGATGTCTGGTCCCTGGAGGGCCTGCACAGAACAAAGAGGCAGAGGACGGGCCCATCTGCTGTCTTTGCTGGAGCTGGGACACCCATCTTCTCCTGCCGTTGGGTACTGGTGCTCCTGGTTCCTGGGCCTTTGGACGTGGACTGGGTTACACCACTGGCTTTCCTGTTCTCCAGCTTGCAGACAGCAGATCATGGAAGTTCTCGGCCTCCATAGCTGTGTGAGCCAATTCCTATAATAAATCATATCTATCTATCTATCTATCTATCTATCTATCTATCTATCTATCCACACACATATACATAGATTCCATTGGTTCTGTTTCTCTGGAGAACACTAATACAGTGTTATCTTCAGGGTGAGATTATGTCAAATGTAAATAAAAGTATATATTTTAGTCAATATGGCTTAAAACACAGATTTTGGTGTAAGAATGACTTGAGTTTATGTCCTACTGCTACCACTTACAAAATGAGGAAATTAATCTCCTTAAAACTCAGGAAAGAGACTGAGTTAGTAATCAAAAAACTTCCCACAAACAAAACAAAAACAAGGACCAGGGTTCACTGGTGAATTGTACCAAAGAGTTAAAGAGGAAGCAACACCAATTTGTCACAAATTCTTCCAACATCTAAAAGGGAAAGGCACACTTCCTCACGTACCCTGTAAGGCCATTGCTACCTTTACATCAGAGCCAAAGACATCACAAGAGAACTGCACACCCATATCCTTTATGAATACAGTTATCAACATTTTCAACAAAATGCTAGCCATCCAAGTCCAATAGCATATAAGAAGGGTTTTACACTACAATCAAGTGGGGTTTCTCCCAGACTGTAATGTTGGCTCAACTCTACCTCTGAAAATCAATGCGATATATACTGCATTAATAAAATAAACCATACAATCATTTCAAGAAACGCGGAAAAAGGACTGACAAAATCCAACACTTTTTCATGATAAAAAACAAGCAGAAAACTAGCAATAGAAGGGAGTTTCTTCAACATAAAAGGGGGCACTTATGAAAACCCACCACTAGCATGATGCTTAATAGTGAAAAAATATGTTTTTCCTCTTAAGATCAAAAACAAGACAAGAATGTCCACCCTTGCCAATTCTATTCAATATTGTAGTGGAGGTTCTGGCCAGAGCAGTTATGCAAGAAAGAGGAAAAGACGACATCAAGATTGGAAAGGAAGAGGTAAAACAATCTCCATTATAGGTGACATGACACCCGCAAGCCTCGGGTCGTGCTCTGGCTGGAGCAGCCCATGTGCGGTGCTGAGCGAGGCAGAGAACAAAGGTCCAGCCATCGTGGTCCCCCCGGGATACACGCTGTGCACAGAGCTCGGCAGGGTGGGCTGAGGTTCTCTTGGTTCTGCATCTTTTGTCAGTCTTCTCCCACTGCCCAGCCCTGCTTCCTCGCCCTTCCCATCTTCACAGATGTTGGCTCCAATCAAACAGCCTGTACCCCAAATTCAGTCTCAGCACCTGCGTCTGGAGAAGCTGCCCTGAAGCAGCCGGTCACCCTGACGACCCCCACTACCCGTGTGACCCTTCCATCCCAAACAGGAGGCATACTAAGGAAGCGATAAGGAAACCTCTGTTACACCATTAGAATGATAAATTAAATAATTTCTTTTATTTTGGTTTGTGCTATACATTTTTGCAACATAAAGGGAATATCCATAACATGATTTTGTTATGAAATAAAACTAAAAGCAAAATTAAGCTGCCAGGCAGACACATTGCATTTTCATGGCGCTATTTTAACTAGAAAAATAGGGCATGAAATGTCACCTAAAGCATCAGAAAGAGAAGCTGGGAGAGAGCTAGCACTGATTGAAAGCTTACCGCTTACCGTGTAGCAGCAGTGTTCTTACATTATTCATAGACTACTTTTAAAATACAGTTGCACTGAAACTGCCACTACCGAGAAACCGCAGCGACTCTCTGGAATCAGATGTTCTAATGTATCAACTTAGAGAAACGCGTTCTGTGCAGGTAGGAGAGATGGGCAGCAGGAATGGGTTACAACCTGTAGTGCTCGCTCTTTGCCACGAGGGGGCAGCCTTTGCATCCACTGTAATAAAGTAAAAGCTTCCGGGGAGAGGGAGGGGGACCTTCCATTTCATGTTAAACATAATGAGTTTACTGCAATATATTTGTCAAACAAAGATCCATGAAACTGCAATATAAAATGCTTAGTTCCCACATTCCCTACAAATTGCTTTACACTTACTGAAATCAAATCGTGGGCTCAGCATGTTAGAACCGCAAGGGCCCTCGGAGACGTGAAAAGCACAGCCGTGTCCGTCCGACCGCTCGCTCCGCGCGGAGCGCAACGCTAGCGAGTCACACAGAGCAGGGCAGCCATCCTCCCACAGCCTCCGAGCCAGGTATGCCACGTCCGTGCCTCAGACCAGGTAACAGAGACCAAGCAACTCTCTCCCCGAAGAGTCCCCGAGCACGCAGACCGCGCGGCGGGGCTGCGGCGGCGCCTGCGCGCTGCGACGTCGCTAGCGCCGCCAGCCCTTCCCCTGCAGGCGGCCGCGCGCGGCGTCCGAAGGAGCGGAGCTCCCGGGCTGAGCGCTCGCTGCTGCGCCACGTTGCCAGCCCCGCAAACTGGCACGAGGC
Organism: Camelus bactrianus; assembly: GCF_048773025.1. Lineage (NCBI taxonomy): Eukaryota > Metazoa > Chordata > Mammalia > Artiodactyla > Camelidae > Camelus > Camelus bactrianus. The sequence continues at coordinate 5,077,962 of NC_133567.1, read as the reverse complement.
AGAGGTGACCACGACCCTAGTGGCAGAGGTGAGCTGTGGAAGGTTAATCACAAAGCAGCTTGGGGGGATTTGCTCCGTGAAAAAAGTAGAGAATTAGAGGTGTCATAGAATGCCTAATTTTATGAAGTCAGTAAGAAAGCCAAAATTCCTGAATGAATTGTTTTAGTTTAACCTCATTCAAATTTGCGTTTAATTTTGTAATTTTTCCTCAAAAATGGAACAGTATTATCGCATCATCTTCTGCTCCTTTTTCCTTCTTCATCCTACTTTGCTTTCTAATATTTCTGATATATGTTGGTTTTATCACTCTATCGTCTATGTCTCTCACCATCTTAATTTTCATTTATTATCCTTTTTTACTGAATGCTATATAAATCCTTCATATCTGTCTTTAAGGTTATTAAAGCCTAACCTGTCTCTAATTTGTTATTTAATTGGCCCATTTCTCTTTCTAATTTTAAAAAATACTTATTTTTAATTTCTGTAGATTCTTTTTTTTTCTATTACTGTGTTATTTATTTTTCAAAGAATTTAACCTTCTCTTAAGTTGCCAGTTCCTCCATTTACATCTTCATCCATTTAAAATATTATGCTATTCTCTACTTCATGTTGCTCTCATAATTTTTGACCTCCTGAAGGTCTAATAATGTTCTCATTCCCGGTAGATTGTTGTCTCATTTGCTATCATTTTATAAACTGAGACATGAACATTACTAAGACTGTATTTTTCTGTGAGAATCTGCTGTGGTTGTGAAATAACCCCCCTGGATTAGTTGACAGATGGAATAAAGCACTGCAGATTGGGGAGTTTGAACAACAGAAGTCCTGGAGACTGGGAGTCCAAGGTCAAGTCCTTGGACAGCGCACGCCTCCTTGTCCCTTCGCTTCACAAGGTCTTCCCTCTGTGCCCGTCTGTGTCCAGCTTCCTTCTTCTTGTAAGGACACCAGTCATATTAGATCACTGCCCACTCTGAAGACCTCCTTTTACATGAATGACCTTTTAAAAGACCCTGTACCCAAGTACAGTCACATCCTGAAGTACTGAGTCAGGACTTCAACACAGGTTTTGGAGCAAGGTGCCTAATTCAACCCGTAACAACCCCACAAGGAGTTTTGCTTACAAGTCTGGGCATGTCACCAGCCTGTGTATTTTTACCTTAGTTTATTGAGTTGAATGTTGGTGGATCACAGGCAGTAAATTCAACTCTCAAACTCCTGGAGAAGCAAGTCAACAGTCTCACAGTCTGAAGAAGGGGGACTTCATCTTGCCACCCTCTTCATCTTCTGTAATGTTAATTCTGAATAACGCAATCCAATCTCATCCTCCACAACCAAATCTTCCCCAGTTGTTTTAATAATCAAAACAAAAAAAATCATACCTGTGTCCTTTCAAGATACCAAGGTTCAGTCTGACCGTGTTCTTATTCTTGTATGCACCTCGCACACCTCAAGGAACAATCAATGCCATACTCCAAGGCATACACAAAAGAAAAGTTCTGTGCGTGATGGACCCCACTTGTAACAGGAAAAGCAGAATGCTATATTGGAAAAGCCTGGGCTAAGGAAGGTGGGTGTATGTTCAAGACCCAGCTCTCCTGTAGACTAACTAGCTGTATGGCCTTGGATGAGTCATTTATTCTCTCTGAGATGCCACTTCCTCATCTGACATGAAACCAAAGTCTCAGAATTATTAACGAGCTTAAAAAGAAGCTTAAAAATTTCTGCCAAGCACCTGAGCACAGCTGGCACGCAGATTTCCCACCTCTAGCTCAGCTCCTTAAACTTTGTGCCACGTGACTGTTTGTCTTTTGAGGGCTTCACGTCACACTGGTCAGTCTGGTGTTCCCAGCGTCTGTAGCCACCAACCAGCTAATGCTGAGAAGACCACGGCTGTCTCAGATTAAATGCAGCTCATCAGCAGGAAGCTTGGATCTGGTTTGAAAATCAGAGCCGGGTAACTGTTTGAAGATTGCCTTCTTCTGAAGATGTTCCTCTGGATCTGGGCCACCTGACTACAGTACACAGAATTGCAAGACGTGTGCTTTCTTTTGTACGCACCGTGTAGAATCCCACCCCTCGAGTGTGAGCAGAACCCGGGGCTGGCACTGGATGTCAGCACCATGACTTAGTTACTAGTCAGTTGACTGAGTTCATCAAAGGCGGTATCCTGGGTGGACCTAACAGAGTGACAGAAGCCTTTAAAGGTGAACTGTCAGAGAGAGGCCCTCCTGCTGGCCTCAGGGAAGAAAGCAAAGGGCCATGCTATGAACCGCTCTGGAGAGCGGCTGCCTCTGGGCTGAGAGCCTCAATTGAACAACCACAAGGGACTGAATTCTGCCGACACCTGAGTGGTTTTGGATGGGAACCCTGAGCTCCAGGGAAGATCGGCAGTGCGGTCAACCCCTTGACTGCAACCCTGACCCAGTCAATGTCTGGACTCCTGACCCAAAGAAACTGGAAGGTAATAGATGAGCGTTGTAAGCTGTTAAATATGTGGCGAGTCATTATTCACAACAGAAAACTTAGCTCTGGGGTCAGCTCTCTGCCTTCGATGATAACAAAGCTCACAGCACCCGCTCTGTGTGGTTTCTAGCAGCTGTTTACACGGTAGCAGCACCGAGCAGCCGGCCGCCCAGGAGGGAGAGAGTGATGCTCCCTTTTAACTCCTTGTTGTCAAAAAATTACTATTTGGTTGCAGCAAGTGTTGATCTGGTGGCATGGTTAAGTGAGCATAAAAAGTCTCACATAGGAAGAGGAAACTAATGTTTTCTAAACAGACTTAAAGTGTCTTTACCTTCTTGGATGTGAATTGCTCAACCTTCACAAATCCTCCAAGATGGCTCTTACTGTTCCCATTGCTCAGATGAGGATATTAAACCTCAGAAAGTCTAAATAACTTCCCTAGTCACACAGCTCATAGGGAACAGAGCCAGGATTCCACCACTGAGATGCCTCGGGCAGAATACTCTGCTCTATTTGGTTTATTTTATTAGCGATACACGATAAGAATGTAGCTGTCAATCAAAGGTTCTCAGTCTGACTTGAAAGAAGTTCGCAGTCCCAGAGCTGGCACTGTGTACCCAGCCAGAGGATCGTCAGAGTGCACCTGCCTCCCCTGGATGCTTCCTGGAAAACGCCAGGACCATATCTTCACCTCAGGGATATTTCCTGTTGGCATATTAATTACAAATGTCTTCTTTTCTTGGCAGATTTTCCAGAAGCCAAAACAGGTAGATTGTTTTTTAAGAGAACATTCAAACCATGTAATGGCATGTTGACTCCTGGGGTGCATTTTGTTTTTCTTTTTCATTCCCCCAAGTGTCACATAAGGATGTGAATTTCACACAGGAGCACTTTCGGTGTACGACAGCGGTACAAATCCAATCTTTAAACTGCCTTGAGATTCACATTATGGCATTATTCTTATTACCCCCACCCAGCAGCCTCCAGGCTTATGCAGCGGGCAGTGTACCTGAGAATGTATTAAACTCATCAATCAAGGGGCAAGAAGGAAAACTATACTGTAAGCGATGTGTTCATATCTAGCATCTCACAGTGCTGACACTCTTGTTCCCTCCTGGTGATCTGTGGTTGATTCTGAATAATCTTAGGAAGCATAAGGCATGTCCCATTTATACCTTTAGGATTTCAAGAAGCACCAGATCATTAAAATGCTATGGTGAGCCAGTAGGTCTGTAAAAAGAACTGCACATTTGTTCAGGTTATTTTCAAGACTGAAAACAATGTCCATTGTCTCCTCTGACCATCCTTCACAGCCTACTGTGGTGTCCATTTACCTGAAGCATAAGAGAAATCACAAGAATTCTGGGTTAAAAAAATTGAAATCAGAGTAACTTTGTGCCTCGTGGTTTCTTTTCGTTGTCTTATGCGTATCTGTATCAATTTTTGCCTGAAGTGAAATTTAATTGAAAGACCTGCTCATTTCAGTCGCGTCTTCTTATTCCTCTAGTTCTAGACATAACACTGAATCATCCAGAAGTTTTCTAGAGTCATGCTCCTCATCTTTACCCAGTTTTCCAAGGTCCAAAATAGTATTTGACCCCCTCCTCCTCAGAGAGGAACCAGGTGGCCTGTGATTAGGGATACAGAAAATCTACTTTTAGTTTCTAAAATCTGAGGGCATAATTATCACATATTAAATCATTTTTATTTTATTTAGACATTTGTTCTCAGTTTAAAAAAAAAAAAAACCCCTCCCTGGGAAGAATACCTTTTGCTGTGATCTGAAGCCAATTTGAATGTGAATGAATTTCCCAGTGTTTTTTGAGAGCAGCTCTTCATAAATGTGAGAAGTAAGAACCTGAATGGGGAAAAGGAGAAAGGAGAGAAAGAAAACAGGGGAAGTATGACACAGAGACCTGGATTTGGGGATAAATGTGATGTGCTGGAAATAGAAAGAAGGATGCCATGAAGAAGAACAAAGAATTGTGATGAAGAGTGAGACGAAATGAGTGACCAATAGATGTTGGCAAGGGCTTCATATTAGATCAATATGAAGAGGTTGAAAGTAAAGGGTGGACAAAGCTATTCCATATAAATAGTGACCAGAAGAGAACAGAGGTGGCTGTATTATTACCAGGCAAAATCGACCTCAAGTCAAAAAAAAATCTTGTAAGAGTCAAAGAAGGACATGTATTGATAACAGGTACATTAGGACCATACAGCAATTAGAAACATGTGCATACCTGACAGAGCCCCAAGATACATAAGGCAAAGAAGGACAGACCTGCAGGGAGAGATAGTTTTATAATAGCTCTTGGAGACTTCAGTGCCCCACTTTTATTAATACATAGAATAACGAGACAGGAGAGCAATCAGAAAACAGAGGACGTGAATAACACCCTAGACCACTTAGACCTAACAGACACATGCAGAACACACCACTTAACAGCAACAGAATACACACTTTTCTCAAGTGCACATGGAACGCTCTCTAGGATAGAGCATATGTTAGGTCACAAAACAAATCTCAGTAAATTTACGAAGACTGAAAATTGAAATCATACAAAGCTTCTTTTCTGACCACAATGGGATGAAACTAGAATTGATAACAGAAGGAAAACTGAAAAACTTACAAATATGTGGAAATTAAAAGACATACTCAGACAACTTCAGGTCAAAGAAGAAATCACAAGGGAGATTACAAAATGCCTTGAGACGAATGACAACAAAACCAAAAACTGTCAAGACCTATTCAAGAAGAAATAGGAAATCTGAATAGGCCTAAAACATGCAAAGAGATTTAATCAGTGATCAAGAATGTTCCAATGAGTAAAACCCCCAGACCAGATCTATGGTGAACAGTTCATGGACCAGCAGCATTCCACGCATCACTTTGAGTAGCACTGATGTGGAACAAGACATTTCGCGTTAATAAGCCTCAGTTTTCTCTCGCAGAAATGGGGCATCATTACACTGCCTATCTCCTCTGGTTTTATGTGAATGGAATTAAACAATGCATGGAAGTGACTCAGTGTAGTCCCAGACACAATCATCTTTGGCTCTTACTTGTTTTATAACATTCATTCTCACTGACACATTGCATTCTAAATTATTGACATGTATTTTTTTTATTAATTCCTAACAAGATTTTTAAGCTAGTAGACTTCTTCAGCCATTCTTTTTCTGATACTTGTATTCTGCATTCTATTTCTGGTTAGTGTATATTACGCTACATGACATTTACTTCTTATGTGGTATCTGCACAGACTACATATTTATTGAAAGCAAGGTGATTTCTCATAACTGAATCACTGGTGCTCAGCAAAATTTCTAACACGGAGTAAACCTCAATAAATGCTAATTGAACACAGTCTACAGCCCATCTCCCCACCTCTACCCTACAGTGCTGAATACAGTCTTCCACTGAAGAGGACCAAAATAGGCGTGTATGATCCAACTGCAACCTCGATGTGGGCTGGTTGTTATGTTTCTAGAACATGTTGGTATTATTTAAACGGTGGCTTTAAAGAGCAACCATTTAGAGTGTGAGTCACCCATGAAAAAACATTTGTGGCATACTTTATTCTAGTTTCCTTTGTTCCTGCTGCTAAACAGCAGAGAACATCAACCACCTACATGCAACATTCCCACCACAGTGTGGGGCACGGGGCAACCCTCAGCGTGACTCCTGAAGATTCCCACAGACCACAGCAAAACCAAGCCAAGGAACATCACCGTGTGGTTTGGAAGTTCTCTATTCACAAAGCCTGAAGTGAAGACTGAACCCTGCAAAAAGAAAAAAACAAAAGAAGAAGAAGAAGAAACTAAACCAAAAATCTCTTTTGATTTCATCTGTCCCCACTCACATTCCAACCTTGTGCCTCACAAAAAATATAACAATAAAGTAAAACAAAGTAAACATAGCAACGATAACTCATTCACAGATCCTGGAAAAGTCTGTTTCAGGGAATATAGGTGATGCCTCTTTGAAATATAGATGATCTATAAAATGTGAAATGAATGATTCATGAAATTGATCAGGCAAGTTATTTAAGTTAATAAAACCTAAACTCACTGTCCTTAAAACAAATCAATAAAATTCTTCCTTTAATTCTCCGTTGGAAGAGAGACGAGGCAACGTGCTGCCTTTTACATTTTTAAACACTTAAGAATCAGAAAAAGAGCAAATTTCCTCTTCTACTTTTATAGAGATGAGCACTGCTGAAATATAAATAGAAAGATAATTAAGTGAGTTTCCAAAAGTATCTTTCTTAAGGTGAGGCCATAAAAGGAAAGTTGGAGCACGAAGTGATAATTTCCGGAAACTGAGTGAGTAGAAGCCTCTACCTGTTCTGCTTAGACAGGCCCCACGGACACAGGACCCGGCGGCTGGTGGGGGGACGCTGCGCACCATGAGCCGATCTGCTCTACGCCGCCCCCTACTGGCGGGCTTCTCAGCCATCCGGGAGTCCTGTCATTGCGGTGGCGTATGAATACCAGTCGCTCAAGAGGAAGGATCTGAGTCGCATAAATGAAACCGTGTAAGAGAACCGCACTAGCCAGGAATCTCTTTAGCTTTAAATATTAAAGTTGGACTCACTGCGAGTGCAAGTCTCCTTTGCAGAGCAGCCCTTAATTTGTGTCAATGTATATTTTTACTCAAAGTTAACATTATAACTGCTTTGTTATGCTGATAACAAAAACGTGGACATAAAAAGAAAACTACTCTTCCCTTTTCTCGCCTTTTTTCACCATTTTCCTCAAATTTTTAGTATTTGATTGTAAGTGACGTTGCTTATAATGCACTTTCATTTACCAAGTCCAGAGACAATGAAATATAAAATTAAAATTTTCTGTAAAATATCTAATGAAAATATTGCCCTAAAATTCTGAGTCTAGAGCTATTCTGGGCATAGCGGAGCATAGAATCTGGAAAAGAACATGTTTTTAGTTCAAAAGAACTAGTAGGTCAACCAAATATATTAAAACTACATAGAGTGTATAGAACCTTAAAGATTTCAGCTGTTTCCTGTTTTAGGAGGAGGCAAAAAAAAATGTTTTCTTATTCTTTTCTGTTCATTTCAGACCATGTAACAATTGAAGTTTTAGAAATATCTACGAGACACTGCGTAAATAGGATTAATGAATAAAGAACGTCCTCCTGTTTCTCAGAGCACGTAAAATCGGATTTTGAGACTGTATCATTGATTCACCTTCTCACTCGCCTGAATATTGTCAGAAAACCCTCCCGCTGTGTTCCTGCTCCCCGTGGCCACGCACGGACCTCCGTCACTGACCCAGACACTGCACGGAGGCTGAAGGAGCCCAGCACCTTCCAGCTCACACGACTTCTTTGTCCAGAAGGAAGTATTGTATTCTTCACACTTCAAAATTTTCTGTATCTTTTGATTTTTGACATCTTAAAAATACTGGGAAGAGATTGCTTTCCCAGGGCCAGCCAATTCTGAGAGGCAGGCAGCAAAGGGCTGGGCCAAGAGTTCCCCTTTCATAAGCAAACTAACCGATCTGGAGTCCATCCTCCCAACGACTCCCTCCGTCTGCCATGTGCACACCCAACCTATACATTCGCTGTCCTAAATCATCCAAGAGCCAGGTACCGGGCAACGCCCCTGCAGCAGAAAGCCCGACATAATTATTCAAAGGAGCCAGTCCTAACCTGTTACCTCTGCCCTGCTCTGCCTTTCCCACAGAAACCTGGATAAAGGCTCCTGCTTCTGCTCCCGGCCAGAACCTGGTGCTTCTCCTGTGGCCCTGCCTGGCATGACATGCCCCCTCCTCTTGGGAAATACAAGTTACAGATTCTTCTTTCAGTGGCATTGACCTCTCTGTGTAAGTGACACAATCGTCTCTGTACATTTAAAAAAGAAAAAACCGCGGGTACAGATGAGACCAGAATCAGAAGTGATGCACAGGCAAACATTTTATTTTTTCTGGGCTCTTTTGCTTTAGCATAATTTTTGGAGACAAGGTGCACGTTAAAATTGACTAGAAAGGGATAAATGTATGCACAGATTTGTTAAGAAAAAAATTAGAGCCTGTTAGCTTTGCCCTTGTCCTTCAGAAAGCACTTAATTAGCCATCAGTTTTGTTTTGAGGGTCTTTCCCTAAAACTTGTCTAAACTGCCAGGTAAGATGGCTTTCAAGTGAAATTATTTGTAACAGCCAGCTGTTTGGGGTTCAGCTCAGTTCAGTGGCTCCTGCACACTTTCTGATTAGAAGGCAGTTTAGCCCGACTGCTGTCCTCTGACCCATAGTGTCAGAACAGGGTTTTGATGGAGAGCTGAGCTCTAAATCAGCTTGAAGTTTTTGTGTCAGACATAGCAGGCCCTCTGCTGGTGGCAGTGACTGACTGTACACAGAACACACTCTTCACCAAACCCAGGTCTCGCCCGCAGCAGGGGCTCCTCCCCTTCACTGCGCAACGCTCTTCTAGGGAGCTTTCTAGAAGGACCGGTGTCCACGTTCCTCTGTGAGATGTTTGGTTTCAGTTCATTGAAAATTTAGACACTGAGATTTTAAAAAATTTTCTTGGATGATTTTAATGTTCAGCCAGAGTTAAGAATAATCATCTTCATGGCATCATCCCCCAGTCTTAAAGCCCTGCCTGGACGCTGTAAAGTCCAGGACTCTGTCCCCATTTAGCTAGACGGGTTTCACAAGACATGTACACCTCTAAGAGCAGAAACTCTTCTTTTAAAAAAATTCCCGAGAAAAAGCAGTGCCGTTGAGTGAACAGAACCGTGGAGTGCGGTTAAGAATGTTGGACCACAGATACCGTCTACCTGCTAAGAGACTCTGAATAAGTCACTGCAGTCGCCCATCTGCCGAAGACTCACTTGTTGGGGTCTATTTTGTGGAGCTTCCAAATGATTAGGCTTCAGAGTAAACGAGATTGAGAATAGAAAAGAGAAAGATAGATGTGATTCTATTAATTAAAGGAGAGTAAATCGTTGCTACTATCCAAGGAAATTTCAGAGCTCCGTTAAAGTAGGATTGTTTAGGATTGGAGAAGACTCTCGACAAATCAGTTCATGTTCGTGGCTTGCCTGAGAGGCAGGCTTGCCGTGCATGCCCGCATCCCTGTTTAATGCAGTTCTCCACGTCCGTGCACACGCCTCCCTGATCCCGTGCGTGATAGTCGACGAAGCTGTTTTGAGTGAACCATGACGGGATAATCACAAAACAGTGTCCTTATCGCTCTACATTTTATTTTACACCAAATACATTTGAAATGTTTGGAATTCTTTCTGCAATCTTCTTCATTAGAAAAAGAGGGTGACCACTTAGGTATGTTCTTTCTTTATGCTTCTAGACAGATGATTTGGCTTCCCTAATCCAGGAGCATCACGTCCCTGCCCTCCATGGTTTTTAGGAAATTAGCTCCTAACTGAGTAGCATCTGGAAATTTGACACACTGATTATCTGCCTTTAGGTCATTAACAAAGATGTCGACTAAAATTCACTCGTGAAATCATGGGGCCTTAACACTCACTCTGGCGCTTCCTGCAAGCCTTCGAGTAGGTGTCCCATCACTTTTCGTTGTGCCCAAAGGCGTTTAATGTCTCTGACGTGAAATTCCCGCATTACCTCAGAGGAATGAAACAGCCTCACTAGGTGAAGAGTTGAACCTTCGTTTTCAGTGAACTTTCTGCATAGGTTCTCTCTCTCTCTCTTTCCATTAACAAAATAACCAAGAATGACTCTAAATAAATGAATTGGGGGGCTTCAGGAGGATCTGTCTTTGGGCCACATTATGACCCCCCTCTCTGAACATCTTCGGAAAGAACGATTTCCCTCTGCCATGAATGGTTTAGGTATAATCCAGTCTGAGGCTGGGAGCTGGCTGAGCTGCCCTCTCAGGGTGCTTTCCAGACTTGTGCTCTGTGAGTTTTGTTGCTCATCCCTTGTGAGACCTTCTACATATCTGTATATTCTGCTTTGAGGCTGTTTCCTCAGAAAGGAGAAATCACCCAAACTCCTACCACCCCACACTTTTTAATCGCGTGTGACGTGGCAGCTGTGGCCTAGGTTTTGGTTATCTCTCCAAGAGGTTGGTTCTCGCTCTGTCCTTACCTTTGGTTCCTGTTACTAGGCTATCAGGTGATTAACGGGATCCTTTTTTTTAAAAATGTCGTACAAGAGGTTTATGTAGAGACATCTAAGAATCATGGGAATTATATGCTCTGAGTCCATTAATACTTCTTAAATATTTACAATTTTAAGATTAATTTCTAAATAAATATATATCTTAAAACCTGAAAAACTAAATAGGGAGAAGCAAGAAGGAAAACCATTTAGCTAGTTATAAAAAACATCCAGTATTTACTGAGCACTAACTTTATACCTAGACCCGAGTTAGGAATGTAAGAAAAACTATCTTGTTTAATGATAGCTACAAAAAAGTGATTTTTAATATCTCTATTGGAGTAATTAATCTTGCCTTTTTTTTTTTTGCATTGTTCTGTTATACAGCTGCTTGATTTGGTTGAAAATCAGAGTTTTCTTTTTAAAATCTAAATTATCCATGAGCTTTTGTAAACTAGAGTCACTATTTCACTCAGATCTGTATTAATCTCACATCAATCAGGACTCTTAGATGAGCCCCACCCTGTTCAGTTCCGTTTCTATTTGCTGAAGCAAATGTCAATCTTCCTCACATAGCCTCCTTCTTTGGTCCTCCCTTGACTATGTTTGGGTAATCATTATGTCATATACATGCAGATACAGATACAGATGTCGCTGTAAATGTGGATGTAGACATGGAGATAAGAGAGATGAGGTAGATACTGCAGTGATGGAGTAGTCAACCTAGACAACTGTAGACAGAAACGAGATTCTCCTGTTGAAGACTTTCTCATCCTTTGGGAAATTTACTACTACTAATTTGCTCAGTTACATCTAGCTCACTTTTGAGAGTGTTTCAATGGATAACTTTTAATGTTCAATATGATAGAATACACAGACTAAATGTGAAATTTAAAAAAAGTGAGTCATGGCAGAGTTTATTATTAAATGCCGCTGCTAAATATCTGGTTTGACCTGGAAGGAAATAATAGGAAATATGAAGGGAAAAGATAATTCTAGAATATTCCAAACACAGAAGCAAGGGGAACTGAATGTTCTAGTTTGGTACAGTAATATGATCATAAGTGAATAACCAGTCAAACAAGGTTTAAAAAGACTCCAATCCCTTCCCAGAAAGATCTAGAGATAGAAGGATGGGCAAACTTTTAAGACAGAGACCACTGAGAAAAGACAGAACAGTTGAAAGAAGCATGGATTGAATAACTTCTGCAAAGTGATTTTTTTTTTCTTTCCGTTTTGCCATATGCCTGACATTCTTCTGGTTTAATCTTACTATTGACGTGGCACTTGTTCTTGCATGGACCTGCATTATAACTAGGAAAACACCATGTACTCAAAAGCAAAAACCACCATTTGCTCTTTGTTAGCCAACAGCATAATTTTCAGGAAATGTCATCTTGGGTAAGTGACACGGATTATGTGAATTCAACCAGTTAGAATAAAAATAGAATAGAGATACCCACTTTTGGAATTTTTCAAGGGTAACTCCTTTTCACACTAGCTCAGAAAGAGAACATTTACCTTGAGTCAGTGAACAAATTGTTTTTCTAGACCACTGAAGTCAGAGGGCCTCAGGGAGAGTTCCTGAGGCATCTGTGTGCACCCACGTGGGTGGTGACACCAGCATTTCTTAGTCTGATCATCCTCGTCGGACTCAGCAGGAGTTTGTGCACTGACGGCTCACGTTCTGGCTTCATGTTGCTAACCTTTTCTTTATGGTCTCAAATACATTGATGATCATTTACTATAAGTTATCAGCATTCGGCTTTGTGGGTTATACCACGCAGTATACTCCAGTCCAGTCCATTGTCTTTCTTTTATGATGTTTGCATTCATCTGGGTTTAGATCCTTGAGCTCATGAACTCACACTCTGATGGATGCACCAACTGCTCCACCCTACACAGTTTTGGGGGGAATGAAAGGAGGCCAGACCCAGTTTGTACCCCTCCACTGAGTCTGAGGAGAGAAGAGGGGAGGAGTCCCAGGGCAAGGAGACCCCCACATCAGAGAACCACTGTCTAGCTGTTCTGTTTGTGGCCACTCCATAGACAACACATCAGGAAAAAGGACTGAGACAAGGTGGACCCAGAGGTTTGAATCTGTCCTCCCTGGGGGTCTGGAGGGAGCAGCGGGCGGAGGAGAGGCCTGATGTGACTGGCCACCGACGCTAGGGCGTGGCACTGCCCCGTTGTTACCCTAGGAATGACAATAGTCTGTGCTTTTGTCCATAATTTCCGTCCTGCAAGCGAGGAGCAATGATTGCTCCAAGAAAGTGCAGGAAGGCGCCAGAGAATTGCTTAAAGTTTTGTTCTAAACTTTGCCTCCAGCAAGCCTTGACCAGGGTGCAGCTCCCCGTCTGTCTACACACAAGCCCAGACCGACCTCAGCCTTCTTGTTTTTCTGTTTTGAGGTTTTGTTTTTTGAGTTTTTGTTTTTTTTTTCAATTCTTCAAACCTTTCTCATTTCTTTTTATTTTTTTCTGGTCTGACTTTGGAAGAAAGAGCTAGCAGCCCGTGTCTGTTTGATGTCTTGATAGAAATCCATAATCTAGTTTACTGTTCTTTATTTCTGACACTTGGGTATTTTTACTGCCTCCTACTATCTCAGATACACACTAAAAGCCATTAGTATATTTTATTCAACATTTTAGGGACTTGAAGACACCAAGGTTTGGGGCTTGGCCTGGTCTTAGAAATTGCTGGAACCAAAAGTCACTTCCACGTCTCCACGTCTGTGATAAGCATCTTTACGTATTTGATTTGGTCTCTCCTCTTTGCCAGGTTTTACATGAGGTAGTTTTAAAGTCAACTTAATATTCTTGGGTAATGTTAGATATGTTTTATGATAAAGCCTGCGATAACTGAAGCACACAGGAATGTGGCGAAGAAAAGGAACCTCTGTCCCGACATGCTAAGGGCGGGAACAGGGGTTCCTCGGTGAGGCGGGGATGTAATTACGGTGAACAGTGTGGGCTTTAAAGTCAGAATTTCAAGTCCGATCACGTGCAGGCTCAGTCACTCATTAACCGACATAAACTTGAGTGAGTTTCCTAATCTCTCTAAGCTTTAGTTTGTGCATCTGTAAAAGCGGTTAATAATTGTACACACCACAGGCCTTGATGTGAAGATTAAATTCTATAATAGGCACTTAGCACCGGGCTGATCATAAAGTAAGTATCTCATTAAAAGCTATCATTATTTTTATGTTTGTTATGTTTTTCTGACTTAGAAAGTCGGAAAAGCTGAATCAAGCTGGTGCCTTTGGTTTTCCCTGTAAAGCCCCGTCTGCTTTCATGCCCTGCGTTTATATTTATATTTGAAAAGTGACAAACTCCAGACACTATGGATGCCTAAGTATTATCTAAGTGCAAACTCTCGGCTTCCTCGTTCTGTCTAACGGGTCTTCACTGTTAATTGCAGCTTCTGCAACCTGTAGTAACTTACATGAGCCAGAAGGACGTTAGAGCCACTTACGTATTTGCATCTGTTTGGTCTGATAATGACTTGGAATTAAGACATGTGTCTTCTAAGTCTGCTTATACCCTGCATATCTCACGGGTTTTGTATTAGAATCACAAGAAACAACATAGTTGTCACTTTAACATCTACATTAAATAACACTATAAAGTACATAGAACTATGTCTTTGATACTATGAAGCATATATATTATATGCTTCAAATAATATATTTTTTCTCTTACAGTTCTGAAGGGCATACATCTGAAATCTGTTTCATTCTGCTAAAATCTAAACATATTTTAAATATATTAAGGATTTAAGAAAGAAAGTCATATATCACTGAATGGGAATGTGTTTGAACAACTTAGATTTTTTAATAATTGGTTGGTTTTTTTATTGATTTTTTTGTATCTCGTTTTTATAGATTTTTAAACATCATTTGCCAGATCTTCAAGCCATTCACTTGGGTTTTTAAGAGGGTTTCGGGGATTTTCGCTCTGGCCAAAATGGAAGAACAGGGACTGGCTTCACACTCAAGCCTCAAACAATTAAAATCCGGGTGAAATGTATGAAGGAAAAAAAAAACACTCTTTCAAACATTGAACGACAGGCGCTCAGGACAGTGACCCCTACAGAAGAGAAATAAACAGAGTCAGGCTCACAGTCCTCTGTGCTGTCTGCCTGTAGACGGAGGATCCCTTCATGGGGAGCAGTTGAGCAGGAGCAGGGCCAGGACTGGGGAGGGGATTAGCTGCGCAGGGTGACATTTAAGGAGGCATTCACTTGCAGGGTCTTGCAAGGCAGGGTTGGCCCTGAGCAAGAAGAGTGTGGCGGTCTTCCCAGCTGGGGAGAGGGCAATCACATATTAGGGAGGCTCAAGTGACAGGAATTTGCATAGAGTCCCAAAGGAAAGGGGACTCTGTAGAAAAACAGTTCTAAATATCTGCATTGTCCCCTAGAGTTTTGGACTGATGCCTACGTTTCACATGTGTAGAGAGACTTCCAGAGAGTGACAAGGGAAACGTGACCACAGACTGCACAGGGCGATGGGATGCTTGAGTTCCAACCAATCCACATACAGAAACCTCACTGAACAACCAGATGATCCAGAAGAGACCCAGGACTTACTGTCACTTAAGAGGAGAACCAGTCTGGTTTCAGCAAATAGTCTGCTCCAGACCCCCACACACACTGCGTTCTATCCACGGCTTCACTTCACCAAGCCATAGGTATTTCACAGTCAAAAGAGTGGTTTAATTTTTTTTTTTTAATTTGGCACCAAATTGTATGTGGAATGTCGATGTTTAAAATAGACGAGAGCAGAGCTGCTCAGCCGAATCAGGGTCCCGCCCTCTGCAGCAAGTCCAGAGACGCCGTGAGCTTCTGCAGGAGAGACTCCGAAGCCCAGTGGTCAGTTAACTCGACATGCCTGTTACTCACAGCACTGCCTACGCCAAATCCAGCCAAACGCTGTGCTCAGCACTTTTCCAAAGTTACTGATACAGAATAGCAAGGCAAAAACATGATGCTCTTTTTTGCTAAATTCTCACAGAAAGGTCAATATTTACATGATATTTCTAGTGCTTATAGATTGTATGTTTCCATTTTTGAAATTAGTAACAACATAGCTGAAGAATCAGAACCAGAGCTCTGGCTTACTTGTGAGTTTACTAGGAGCATTTTCACACACACACACACACATACAAAAATCCCTTAGCTAATACATGCCATTAAAATAGTACTTGAGTTATTTCAAGTTCAGGCATTGGCCTCAGAAGTATTTTGTGTTTCAAACAGAACAAAAATTGTCAGTCTGAAAATATTTAAAAAGCTAAAAATATCTGTCTATACTTGCACCAGGTAAATAGCACGTATTTAAAAATAGCTTTCAAATAACAACTTCTGTTTCAGCTGGATCAGCGTCAAGAGGTTTCCTTCACCAGCTGTTCCAGATGTAGCCCCGTTTTCTGCTCTGCTCTGATCCTCCAGCAGGCTCTGTGAAATTGGGTAGAACCTGCAGACTTTGCACCTCTCTCTATACCTATCTTATATCAGCTGGTAGACAACACTCCTACCAGCAAATCTGCTGTGGCTCCAAAAAATAAAAACAAAAAATGTATTCGACTGGTCATGTTTTTCTCCTAGCAGGACACACAGCATAAGAACTTCCACGGGAAATCCATGTAGGAAATCGTTTCATATTTTTTGTTATATTAAGTGTATCCTCATGGGAAGATACAGTTTCCTTCCACTTCTGTTGCAAAATCTAAGCTTTGGGAGTAAGAATGTCTATTACCCGTGTATTAATTTTTATTTTAGATGGAAATTTAGATTCTAGCAATGTGGAAATTCGATTATAATCGCATTCTAAAGACCCCAGACCGAAATGGTGTGATGGGCAATGGCTGCTTCTTTCGCTACCAATTCCTTGGAATAGAATTTTATAAATTATTTCTTTGCTGATTGCCTGGAAGGCCAAGGATGAGCAAGAATAGATATTTCTTTGGTGAAAGTGGTGCCAAGTGTTTCACAAAGAGCAAAATGTTATGTGTGAATCGTCACACCTCCTATCAAAGGGACATTGTCCTAAGCTGCGATCCTTTTGACAAGGGACCACGTCCCATTCATTTCAATATCCTTGGCCACCAGTACAAACCTGCTGTGTATAAGTGTTCAATCATCATTTAATTAAAACCTCTTACTTTATGAAAAGGATGACTTTCTCTTCTTATGACTTACATTCATATTAGCAGGAATCATAGTAACAGGAACATGAAACTTCAGAATTAAATAACTGTTGATGCGCTGTACGTGTTAGACAGACTTGCAAAGTAGCCATTACAATAATCCCAGCTTTCTTATTTGGTAACAATGGTAACAGTAACGCCATTGTTCTTTCTTGGCCCTGAGTCATCTTTCATGCTGCCGCCCATGCCTCAGTCATTATAGAATCTCAGTGCCCCAGGACTGTGTGGTTTTATATATTTGTCCTAGGGTAGAGTACACAGTTGTCCATGTGACAGGAAAATTGATGGAGAAATTAATTTGTGAATTAATAGATTATTCTCCTCGCTGTAGAAGCACTGGACAGAATGAAGTGTGCAGGCTTCGAGTGCAGGATAGATCGAGGAATTCTGCTTTCAAAAAAACTTGAACCGTTCAAGGGCTTTGAGATCGAAGAGACCAAATCAGCCTAAAACCAGAAGTAGTTTCCCTGACGGGGAGGAAGGAACAAGTGACTGGGGGCAAGAGGTGAGAGAAACAGGTCTCTGGAGAAGCTCAAAGTGCCACGTTCCGTGCAGCTGCAAGAGGTGAAGGATCTGAGCTGGTGGGAGGGGCAATGATGGCCCCTGGTCCCTTGCTGAGCACTTGGGATGGGGCCACCACCGTTCAAAGGACCAGAGGGCTGGAGAAGCATGAATCCAAAGCCTCACCCCTATTTACTGGGCATCCCCCAGATGCCTGTGGAATGAGGCGTGAGGCCCATAAGTCATCCCTAAGATTGAACTTCCTATCACGGTGGAGTTCAAGAGTTGGATTTAGTATGAGTTTTTTTTTAAGTAATGTGATCTTTTTTATACTCAAATTTGTATATTTCCTGATTTAATTTCAGTCTGTATTTATCAGGAAAAACCATTGAGTAAAGTATACAAGAAATACTTGGTGATTCTCATTTATTCATTCATTCGTTCAACAAAAATATAGAACTAAATACTATGTGTCAGCACCATCTTATTTTGTATGTATTTTTTCTCCCAATTTCATTGAGATACAGTTGACACACAGCACTGTATGTGTTTAAGGAGTACAGCATAATGATTTGACTTACGTTCATCATGGAGTGATTACTGAACATCCATCTTTTCAAACAGATACAAAATGAGAGGAAAAGAATTGTTTTTCCTTGTGATGAGAACTCTTAAGATTTGCTCTCTTAACAATTTTCGTATATAATGTACAGCAGGGTTAATAATTAATTTTATCATGTTGTACATTATATCCGTAGTACTTACTTACCTTAACGACTAGAAGTTTGTGCCTTTTGACCACCATTTGACCCTCTTCCCCATCCCCTGCCTCTGGTAACGACAAATCTGGTATCTTCTTCTAGTACTTTGTTTGTTTGCTTTCAGGTATAATTGGCCTGCAACACTGTGTTAGCTCCTGGTGCACAGCATGGCGATTTGATAGTTGTGTACACTTTATAGTGACCACCATGATAAGTCTCGTTATGATCTGGTCCCCATCCAGAGATATCCTGTAGTTACTGAGTCTGTTGCCCACACTGTACATTTGATACCCGTGACTCCTTTATTTTGCAGCTGTACCCCTTAGTCCCCCTTACCCATTTCTCTCATCCCCCCAATCCCCTCCCCATTTTAGCACTGTTTTAGTTGATAGAAATACAGCTATAAAACTGTCTGCCCTTACAGAGCATACGTTGTAGTAAACAAGTACATATCATATATGTACAAAAACAAACATTTACTATCATGTCAGGTAGAGACATGTGACATGAAAAAATACAGCAGAGTAAGGATACAGAAACTGATGTGGGAATGGCTGGGAGAGGCGCTGCTGTGACCACTGCAGACTTCTGGACCTACAGACATAAGTGGGGAGCAAGCGAGGAGAGGGTCTGCTGGAAGCGTGTTACCCCTGGCGAGGCGAACAGAAAATATTCTGGAAAAACAGACTGAACAAGTGTGGCTCACGTGAGCAACAAGGAGGAAACGTGGTATCTGGAACAAACTTGTTAACTGGAAACATACAAGACGTAAGTTTGCAGAGTCAGGCGGAGGCCAGGCCCCACAGGTCTCACAGGTCTCATTTTGGATTTCATTCTGAGTTCAATGGAAAGTCACGTGGACATGGTATCAAAGATACGCAAGAGCAGAAGCGGGGGAACCAGCTCAGAAGCCAGTGCATAATCGAAGCTAAAAATGATGGTGGGAGGTAGCGTGAAAGAACTTCGATGTGAAATGGAACTGGAGGATATAAAATGGAAAATCTCATGTGAATGCTCTTAGGAAAACAGAACTTAAGGACTGGGATCTGATTTCCTGTAAATGCCTGATTTATAGAAAACTAAGAATACGGACATTTTCCTAAATGATAGGGAGTTGATCAGGGATTGCCTCATATTAACCTCGGGAAATTTTGCTTCTGGTTTCCAGGGGCGTGAACAAGAAGTGACCCAGGTAGGGCTGGTCTTGCAAAATAAGCTGAATTGAGCCTTGTGTGTATGACTGGACTGGTTTTGTCTGCTCGGGAAATTTCCAAAGCTGGCCTCTGTTTGTTTTTGATGTTAATAGACTCTAACTGAACTCTCCCTTCTTTCCATTCCCTGCCGGTAAATACTGCCTACACCCAAAGCCTCAGCAGACTCGCCTGTGGCTTGCTACAGTTATTAAATGTAATTTCTCTGCTAGTTTCAAATAAATTCAGCTTTTGACAATTTTGAGCCTGCCTTATTTTACCCTTTTATTTAGGTCAACGGTAGCAGTGGAGGCGGGGGAAACTAGATGGGTTGGAATATATTTTGAAAACCGAGACGACAGAATTTGCTATTGGATTAGCTGTGGAGGGTGAGGGAGAGGGTGAATTCTAAGTCTCTGATCTGCACAACTATGAGAAAAGATGGTGTTTGCCGAGACGGAGAAGACTGGGGCGGGAACTGGTGACGGGGCAGAAGCGGGGGTTCTCCTTTGGAAGAGTTGCCTATTACAGGACATGACAAGTAGGCAGGTGGATGTACAAGAAAGAACCGGGGAGGTCAGGGCATTTAGGTCCATGAGGAGGGAACCCAGGGCTTGAGCAAAGAAGTAAAGCCCCGCCCTCTGCCTGCTTTACGCACGAAGAATTCTTAGTCTTACATGTTTAAATGATTGAAGAAAAATCAAAGGAAAGAATAACATTTTGTGACCCTGAAAATTACATAAAATTCAGTTTCATTGTTCATAAATGAGGTTACGTCACAACACAACATTCTCATTTGTGAACGTCTTGCCTGGCTGTCCCCCACTACAGTGAGGGAGTCAAATCAGGTTAACAAAGACCGTGCAAGCCCTACTAAGCAGCAAATATTTTGTCTCTGGCCCCAGTTTGCCAACCCCAAGTAGAAACCACCTGCACCTAATAGTTTTTCAACGGCTTTGAAAATATTGTTCAGTTCATGGAAAACTGTGCCGCTTTTCAAGCCAGCTTTCTTTAACGACTTTTTCACATTGGAAAAGTAGCAGCATTATTTCTTTTTTAATCCACTTTTTACAGACCTTCATCTTCTACCTGTGACAAGAGTGACCATCCAGGAATTAACAATCCGATTGCTGAGCCTGAAGGGATGACGCTGGCACCCCTGAAATCCAGTCTGGAAAAGAGCTGCAACGCATCCAGCTTTGAAGAACCCTAAATGTTGCACAACTGTAGCACGGTTGTATCAGATGACTGAAATCCTTAAGCATGAAAAAAATGTTCCCCAGGCTTAAAGTGTACAAGTTTTTAGCTGTAATCTGTACACCGAAGACTTCAGCTTTTTAAACTTGTTTGTTTCCCCTTGAGCAGCCAAGTTCAAAAAGTGTCAGCAAAAAAACAAAGTTTTCTTTAAAAGAAAAAAAATGTTCACATATTGTCCGTGTTGTGAAATACTTCATCTTTTAAAAAAAACCTGCAGACGTAAAGCATTAACATCACAATTTACAGCAATGAACAAATAGCACTTGGGCTATTTTGATATCCAAGGAAAAGCACGTGACTCTTTTCTCCTAACACCTTAGGAAAAATCACCACATGTCATGCCTTCTTAACAACTTGCTAGATTTTTTTTTTCCCCTGCACAGTGGATTCTGCTTCATAAATGTGTCTTTGGTAAGAGCACTGGCTTAGAACTCAGACAGCCCAGGATCCCAATTCCCCTCTGCTACTTAAGTTGCGTGACTTTAAGCAAATTATATGATGCTCTGTCTCAGTTTCCTTATCTGTAAAATGGGCTCATATAGTACCTACTTCATAGGATTATTGTCAGAATTAAATGGAGCACCACAAGGAAAGTGGAGACAATGGCCAATATTCTACCTCTCATTGTCTATGTGAATGGAAATATTGCAAGTCTTATCAGTAAACAAAGGATGCTGTGGCGATCAAGTCACCAACCAGTACCACCCGTCCCCACGCCGACAGTGAGCGGAGGGAACTCAGGTGCAGACAAGCAGGCAGCGCGGCCTCTGCAGCCACCTCCAGTGGTGCCCCCGAGGGGACTCA
Organism: Camelus bactrianus; assembly: GCF_048773025.1. Classification (NCBI taxonomy): domain Eukaryota; kingdom Metazoa; phylum Chordata; class Mammalia; order Artiodactyla; family Camelidae; genus Camelus; species Camelus bactrianus. The sequence continues at coordinate 5,056,674 of NC_133567.1, read as the reverse complement.
GGGTGAGAAAGAACAGGACACTGGCCCCAGACAGCTAAGGTGCACCCAAAGGGATGGTCTCAGTGAGCCCAGATCTGTGCACCTTCCCATGCGTAGAAAAGCACTAAAGTCTTTAACTTGAGGTGTCTGGTTTTCTTTAACAGTAATATTTGGATATTCCAACTACCTGGTTTTTATTGCAAAAACTCCTGTATATCCTGGCTCCTCCCCTACCTCTTCGGAGCAGTCCTTCAGAGCCAGCGATCTGAGAGGCTGTCATCCTGGGCTGAGTCCTCAGAAAGTCTGCCGAATAAAACATAACTTTCAGCTTTTAGGCTGTGCATTTTGTTTCAGTCGACATCTATAATTAAGGGTTGTTATTGTCGCTGGAGAACGATCGGTCCAATGAGACCATCCACTTCTGTCTCGATGTCATAGCAAACACAGTGACTGCATGGTTACAACGTGTAGAAGCAGTGTCAGAGACAAGTCGTGTCATTGTCAACAGAACCATCTGTCTGTGGATTAAGCAGATTCAAACAGAAAGAGCCCCTTCTGTTTGTCAAGGCACAGGGTAAAATGTATTAATTACGTGGACAGAAAATATCACAAGTATTAACTTAAGTCCACATAAACCTCATTTTGCAGGAAGCGCTCTTGAACTCCTGGGAAAGCTGAGTATTTACCCGGTTCAACCACCTGTCTGATTAAGTCATGTCGTCCCCATTTCCGTCCTTCCCATAATGAGGGAAACACCAGCCCTTGAGACAACCTGTTTCAGTGTGAGACTCTTCCCTAGACTGAGCTGAAAATGATTTCTCTGGGGCTTACGGCCTTTGGACCAAGTTCTGCACTCTGGAGCCAAATCTAATAGCGCTCACCCTGGACGGGTCTCAGGACATTCGCTGGGAACACCTGCAGTTCGCTCCGGTTCCGCCGACTCCGCACCGCGCTGCAGGACTTGCGGGGCGTTCGGCACCCTGGCCCCGCGTCCTGCTGTGCTGTAAGTAAGTACAACACAAGGGCTTTCTCTTTAAAACAGCTCACCTTCCCTGGACTCTGCCCTCTGGCAAATGAACAACCACATGAATTCACCAGGCTGCGGAGCCGGGTAAAAGTATTCTGAATGTGTGCTCAGGCCTACTCCTTAGGGTTTAAGAGCAAATTTCAAAGCAAAATTATTTGATCGTTTCACTGGGTTCTGTTCTGTGGGTCAGAACCACATCACAGTAATATTGTTAAAAGGCAGCACAAGAGACTAAAATGCAGGATGCAGTGTCTTGAGCGTCGAAAACTGGGCGTCTGGTTTGTTCAGTTCTCCGCATCGCTAACTGGAGTCGATCAGTACGGGGGCGCAGCAACGAAACAGCTGTGCTTTTCTTTCTAACGTTCTGCCAGGAACGGTGAAGGGTCTGAGGTGTTTACTTGCCAGCTAACAAGCGAGCCGGCCACTGTGTCGTGGATGCTGCCGGAAGACACAAGCTTCCTCGGTCAGAGACAAAGGGGCTTGCTCTCCAGGGCACAGCAAGCAGCTCGCGTTCCTCTTGTGTCCACGTCCCAAGGGGACCAGGTAAACATCACTCGCGGATGCTGAGAACTCAGTGTGTTTGCATCACAGCTGAGAAACCCTGAGCTTAAAAGTCCTTCGTTCTTTAATAATGGGCCCCAAGCAAGCTTACCTAACTCTCGCCCTGGAGAGAGATATTATCTTTATGACACAGGACAGCAAACCAACCTGCCCTCTGCTCCAGTGGGGTCACTGTCTCTGTTTTCCAAGGCTGTTCATGCGACACACACCCTTGAAAACGAAATCTAGAGCAAAAACTGTCAATGACTTCGCTCGTAAGACGTGCAAAACATAAGAGAGCGGTGAAGACAGTCTCCCGGTGCGCTGCAGGAGAGTGCTCAATTCAAGAACGTTAAACCAATCACTAAGTATTTACTCAATGACCACTGCGCACTCAGCATTCTTCTAGCTACTGTGGTGGCTGTTTAAAGTCCCTGATCTCTAGATTCAAGGAATTTAGGGTTTATCATGGACGACTTGACCCAAAACAATAGGGAACAACACAAGATAAGCCAAAGTCAAATTAGGAATGATTCATTCATTCACACAAATAAATATTCAATGTTTAGTATAAAGTCTACGGTTTTGATGTCTCTGACACGGCTGCTTCACGATTCGGGGCATATACAAGCTAATTTATAGAAAATGGCTAAGTTGTCTACAGACACACGTATTATTCTTGGTTGGGGGCGTACAAATCAACTCTGTTTGGTTGAGAGTATAGGTCTCTAAGTTAAATCTGAATTTGAACTAGTTTTTGCCTTTTAGCAATTCTGTTCTTAACGATTTATATACAACTTTGGAAGCATGTTCATTTTATGAGTAATGATTTTAACCTTTTTGAAAATTGTCCTTCAGAGTCATATCAAGTGAAAGGGGCTTGGGAAGAATTAAATGAGGCCATGTATGTGAGATGTCTAACCCTGAGGATGTAAAATACAGGACCAGTTAAATTTAGTCTGGAGTAAAAGATGACAGCAGAGGGGAGAGGAAAGGAAGTTGTTACAGCAGAGTTGCGCCAGAGGTTTAACTGCAGAATCTCATCTGATGTGGCAACAACCCTCTATGGTAATCATTATTAATCTCATATTACAGATGGGAGCCCCAGCTTCTGGATGCCTGGGAATTTGACCCAGGACAAGATATTTAAATTTTTTTTTTTTAACTTTTAACACTTATGCAATTTAGATGGTCCTGGTTAAATAGTCCTTATTCAACTGAAGTGTGTTGACCAACGTGGTGGGTGTGAAATCGGGAATATGAGCTTTCTATTGTGGGACTGCCCTGGGAGCTTCCCAGGTCCCACTGCCAGATCTTTATAGCCCGTGGTGCATCCAGCTGTGCCTGGGTCGCTGTGTCCTCTCCACAGCTGGGTAAATGCTCATGGGGACAGACTGTATGCTCAGAAATGGCCCCATTTTTTAGAGCTCCCTTGCAATGTGATATCATGGCACTTTCTTCCACTAACACTCCCTCAGTGGTACCCAGCATGAGGCAAACACAACTTGTCTTGGGTGTAGACCTCCCAAGGCAGAGGAGGGAGACATCCTGATGAGGAAGGTGAAAGTTACCTGGATGGGGCTGGGATGTTGACAACCATGAGATTTATATGACCTAAGCTCATAAACCATGGAAGCCCTGGTAAGGGATTCAGAGTCCCCTGTAATTCTAACCCTTGATTCTACTTCGCAGTCTGTAAATCCTTCTGAGCCCTAGGGATGAAAAAGAAGATAAAAGAGAATTCCCATATTATCCCCAAGCGAACTCTGGAGTGGGCAGAGCAGTCAAACCACTTAGACCTGAAGACTTCCATGATGCAGCGTAATGCCCAGGGACCATCTGCGGGAAAACAAGTACGAGTAGAGTGTGACAACACATAGAAAGAGAACTGCACTCCTCTGCGTGTGTTACATCCAGCAGCTGGGGGAATTAAAGACAATTCACTTTAATGATGAAGTGTTTGGATCAATGCAGTATTAGAAAACAGGCGGTGTTAATGCCGCTCCCTCAGTTGCAGAAAGAGTTTTCTAAACTGACCAATAAAATAATCAGGGGCTCTGGGGAAATATGTTCTCCAGGAATTTGTAGTAAAAAAGCTACCGACATCTCAGGCAGGGCTTAGCACGTAAAGTTTTGATCATTTGCAGTTCACTGGGAGTCTAGTAGCTCTTTAGGGCAGAGGCTTTGTCAGCAATGACACAGGGATTCAGGCTGATTTTACCTGAGACTATATCTTCTCGATGGTGGCCAACGCCATCAACATGGAAGGGAGAGTGGGAGCTGGGGAAGGCCCAGGGATTTTCAGACATCTGGCGGCCAGGAGGTGGCATAGCTCACTTCTTCCCGTATCCCGCTTGCCAGAACCAGCTCATGACACCATCGCAACTGCAAAGGAGAACGGAAATGGAAGACTGGTCCTGAGTGTGTGATAAGCATTAAATGTCTGTGCTGTAACAATTTCATAGGTTAGAGAAAGCCAGAAGAAATATTCTTCCATAAGAGAGTGACATTGGGTAATATTAGACTTGGGTACGTAGCCCCCATATTCTGTGCAACACCAGATTAAACAGGGATACAGAAGAAAAGAAGATGGCGCTGTTCACATAACAGTAGTAGAATTACAGCCTTTTAATAGCTTCTCTCTAAGCTCAGTTACATCCATTGATATCGCCTATTATAAATGATAAATTTTATTGGTTTTCCTAATTGCTTTTATTCTATGTGGAAAGGTTTAACAGTCATCAAGGCTGATTATAAATGTACTTCTTAATGTTTGAATCCAATTCAAGCATGAAGTGGGGTTTATGATATTTCTACAACAAATCTCATTAATAAGTGATTGTTTATTCCATCCAACATTCTTGTTTTCCCTGTTAGGTTTAATTAAAAACCCATTTGAACCACAATCATAGCCTTCCTAGTGCCATATGTCAAAAGCACTGCGCTCCAGATTGCCTCCTCCTCCCATCACAACACTCCACTCTTCCTCAGAGGCACTCCAGAATTCAGGGGGAGGATTCAAGGAGCTCATTCATCAATTCATGTTTAATCAAACCTTTATAATATTGAACACAGCATTGTAAACTGACTGTAAAAATAAAAGACTGGGGAAACAGACTCTTTTAACACCTTGGTGGTTACAATGCAAGAAGATCCAACCCCACTGGAGAAGAATTTAGCAACGTCTGGCAAAATCATATGTGCACTTACCCTCTGACACAACAATTCCAGTTTTAGACATGTATCTTAAAAATACTTGAGGAACACATGAAAAGGTATAGGCAACTGTGCTTTTGTTATTGTTGTTAGAAGACTATTTGTAAAATGCTGGAAACAATCCTAGTTTCCATCCTCAGGGAAAGGGGAGAAGAAATGGTAGTATGTTCACACAGCAGAGCAACAGAGCACGACTGTATGGTCACAGAATGGAGTCGTCCTCAAACGGACGGGGGAGAGCTCGCTGCGGAGTAGCCTCCAAGGTGCAAATGAAAAGGCAGCAGGGAATCGCTGTGCTGTCCACCAGGAACTAACACAGCATTGTAAGTGAGCTATACGTCAATAAAATAAATAAATAAAATAAAAATCTAAAAGGCAAGTTGCACAGCAGTGTGTAAAGTATGTTTCCTTTCATCTGAGAAATGGAATCCATTCTGGCTCATATTTTGAAAAATCAATTTTTAAAAACTAATAAAAACTGTTACTTGTTTGGAGGGAGAGAACAGAGTGATTGAGTCAGAGACAGGACTTCAGCTTCTTACACTGTCCCTTGTTTTATATTTTTGACTTTGGAACCATGTAAATGTAAACAAAAACTTTATTCCAAATGGGGGGAAAAATCTCTAAATATTGAAAGTCAAAATAAACTGAACAGTATATCAAATCCTTAGTTTAATGTCACAGGGAAAAATGATACGTCACTTTAAAACAGTAATTTGCCTCTAAAGTCCAGCCCTAGTAGGGTAAGTGGGATACATTCTAAGGACGAGAAGAACGGAGAGAAATCTTAAAACCGCGTTCAGTGGTCCTACTGCGATAAGTGTCCAATGGTAAAGTACCCAGGCTCTTCCTGTCTTCCCTTCCTCCAGGCCAAAGACGCTGGCTTTTATCCTCAGGTCTGTTCTTCAGGGATGTTCTTTTCAGTATCACTGGCTAGAACTAGGTTTAAGGCCACATTCTAGCTTTAAAGAAGCCTGGGGCAACAGAGAACAGAGTTACCGCAACTATTTAGATGAATCCTGAGCCATCACATCACATGGGGCTAGACCCACATCTATTTTCTCTCACAAAACCTTAGACTCTTCTAGGAAGGAAGAAAGAGGAAGTGCTGGAGATGGGTAATGCAGAGTTGGCCCCAGGGGGAAAGGCTGAGGGGAAGAGGGTCAGATGAATGCATTCTGAGGGCGTTGAGGGGGCTGCCTGCGGGGCACACACGTACAGCATCCGTGGGCCAAGTCAACCAAATGAAAGATTTTACTTCTAACCTCTGCCACACTTTTTATGAGTTGGATTATAATTATCTCTCCAAACCAGTCTCTGAAGATTCCTTAGTGTCATGTGTGTGCGTGCGCGCACACGTGTGAGTTTGCCCACCTAGATTGGAGAGGTCAGGTGTCTTGCCTAAGATCATACAGCCAGTAAGTGGTGGAGCCTGGGCTCCTACTCAGTCGGCACCAGAGCCAGACTTCAAAGATTCGTTTTACTGACTCTAAGATAAAGACCATCATACCTGGGATCCACTTTGCAACAGCAAACGCTGTGCTTTTCTTTTGTGTCTTTGTTCCCTCTTTTGCCTCAGCCTGAGAAGCACTTTCTGAACATCACGGCTTTGACTGAAGTTGGCCTTAACTGCTCCAGGTAGAACGCAAGCAGAGCATCTTCCCCAGTTCTTTAGGATGCATGCGTCTCCTCCTTTTTGGCCTCAGCCTTGCTGTGATTGATGTAGACAAGTGACTTCACTTTTAAATGCTGCCCTAGTTTTTTTTAGCCAGGTCCATCTCTGCAGGATCTCAGGCCACAAATCCAGCCAGACTGGGGCTTTTTATCACCTGCATGATTTATTCTCATTTGCCCTGTGCCCCTTCAAAAGGAATAGGGGGTCACCCATTTCCCCAGCTATCTGCATTCTAGTTTGACTAGAAGAAAAGTGGTCTTTTCTCCCTTGATGATTTTGTGTTTATTTCTACCTTTACAAGTCTGTGGGGGAGAATGAGCTTGCAGATTGCGCTAGACAGGAGTAGAAGGTATTTCTTGCTTTCTTAAAGTATCCCACCAGGACTGTGTTGTCGGGATGTGCAGTGTCACGGCTGAAATGCAGATGTCAGCTCTGTGCCCTGCTCTGCACAGTCTCCAGAGTCACAACAGCATGACACTCATACTGTTTCTTGACTTGGTTTATGGGTCTCTACTTCCTTCTTCCCTTCCTTCCAAAAAAAAAAAAAATCAGCTTTTAAGGTATAATTTATATATAATAAAATTCATTAATTTTAAGAATTTGACAAACTTATGGTTACCAGTGGTTAAAGGGGGTGGGAAAGGATAAATTGGGAATTTGAAAATTGCACCTCTTAGGGAGTGATGGAAATTTTAGCTGTCTTGATTGTGGTGGTGGTTTCATGGGTATCTATCTACATCTATCAAAATTCAGCCAAGTGTACATCTGAAATATGTGTAGTTTACTATACAGGAGCCATACCACAATAAAGGTGTATTTTTTTTAAAAAAAGAACTTGATTTGCTGAATTTGGACAAATGTACAGAGTCAGGTAACCACTCCGACAGTCATAGTATGGAACACTTGGGTCACCTCAGGTGTTCCCTCCGGGCTTCTTGCAGTCAACCTCCTCTTCTTAGCCCCGCCCCTGGATGTGAGCAATTAAAAAGAGCATGGCCCTATAAATGCCCCCTAGGGCTTCTGGTTCTTTACAGTAATGGCATTTTGCTGGTCATTTCCTAACTGAGATCATGGAGAACCAGGAATCATGGAAATCTGTCTACTGTTTGCCCACTTATTCTGAGCCACCAGCTGGACTCATCACTTCCCTTGCCTTGCCCCACGTATATCAAAGATAAGTTTGCTTCATGTTTCCAAAGCTATGTCCCTATGACATCTCATCAGAGGCTGAACGCGAAAGAGAAGCGCATTTAAAACCACATGGAGAACACTCTACCTCTACCTTGCTTCCTGTTACCTTTTGGCTAGATTTTGATAAGGTTTTGTGTCTGAGAAATGCTTATCCTTATTCTATAAACCCACAGGAATAGGAAGAGAAAAGAAGCCTCAGTGAAGAATCCAGGGCTTAGGCAATGGCTGTGTACTTGGAAGTGAAAGTCATTAATCAAGGTAAGTTCTTCACCTGCATAGAGGATGGTTCATTCTGGCAGGTGGAGGTAAAGGTAAAAATCTATACGTACAGAGTTAAATGCGTAAGCGTTTAGACGCGGCTGCCAAAGAATAAAGAGCCAGGAAAAGTCCTCCGTCTCCACCCAACTCCCTCTCTGCCTAGAAGAACCCAGAGAGGCGATTTAAAGTTACAGGTTCTGTCTACACACGTGCCTACAAAAAAAAGCAAACAGATTTCTCTTAAAAAGGCTTGTAACGTATTCCGTTCCTCAACAGTCTGAGTGATGGGAAGTCTACATTGTCACTGTGGCTCTATTTCAGCCATACCCTGTCGCTGACAGGGACATTTAATTTAAATTGCTACAAAGCATTCAGCATCCTTCCGTGCGGGGGAAGCAGCTCCGCCACATCCAGACCAGCGATGGTCTGCAAACCCAAACACCACCAAGAGGACCGACGGCGGCAGCGCGGACCCCCGCCTCCCTGAGAGCCAAGCCGGTAGCCCCGCCCCCAGGCCGCTCCGCCCTGGGAGGAGCCCCGGTCGCCCCGCCCCGCCCCGCCCCCCGCGTGACCCGGATACACACCCGCGCTCCCCTTTCACCTCCCGGCCGTTGGCTAACGTGGAAGCGAGACCTGCTGGCCGGCTGGGGAGCCGGGAGCGCGCTGCCCGGGGAGCTGGGCGCGAGGAACGGCGGCGGGGCCTTCTCGGCGCGGCTCGGCCTTTCCCGGGAGGGAGCGATGGGGCGCGCGGGCGCCGGGCAGCGGGCGCCGGTGTAGTCCGCGCGGCGCCTGGCCCGGGAGCGCGGGGAGGCCTGTGCGGGCCGCCGCCCCGAGCGCCCGGCCTGCCGCGCCATGGCCCCCATGGGCATCCGCCTGTCCCCGCTGGGGGTGGCCGTGTTCTGCCTGCTGGGGCTCGGCGTGCTCTACCACCTCTACTCGGGCTTCCTGGCCGGCCGCTTCAGCCTCTTCGGCCTGGCCGGCGAGCCGGGCGGCGGTGTGGCCGGGCCCGCGGCCTCGGCCGACGGGGGCACCGTGGACCTGCGCGAGATGCTGGCCGTGTCGGTGCTGGCGGCCGTGCGCGGCGGCGACGAAGTGCGGCGCGTCCGCGAGAGCAACGTCCTCCACGAGAAGTCCAAGGGGAAGACGCGCGAGGGGGCCGACGACAAGATGACCAGCGGGGACGTGCTGTCCAACCGCAAGATGTTCTACCTGCTCAAGACCGCCTTCCCCAACGTGCAGGTGGGTGCCGCGAGCGCCGGGCCGGGGGCGCTGAGGCTCCGCAGCGTGGGAGCCGGGGTCCCGGGGCCTTGACGCCTCGAACAGCCCCAGATGGTAGGGCTCTGGCTCCCATTTTAAAGATTTGGAGACTGAGACACCCAGGTTTAGGTGCTCAAGGTCATACAAAGAGTTCCCGGAAGAGCTGGGTGAGGTTGCCGGTCCTCTGACCCTGGGCGCCTGCCCTTATGGCTCATCCCCTGGTGTGCGTGCCCTCTTGGTACCTGGGATCTGCAGCTCTGGGTCTGAGTGGGCCCTGATACCAAAAGGATGAGAAAGTTAACTTCACTCCCTGCTGCAAGCTTTTTTGTAAAATGAAGGGGTTGAACCAGAACTCTCAAGGCCCTCTTGCCTTCTTTGGTCTAAGTGCTGGAAGGGTCGTGGCTGTGAAATACACTTATCCTGGTGGACCTGCCGGGAGCCAGCTGGTGGCCAGGACTGTGAGCAGGCCTGCTGTGGAGCTGGTAGTATTTAGTGCGCGGGGCTTCGGTGGTGTGCTCCGTCCTGGATAACTTAAGCTCCGATCTTCTCAGGACCCTGGTCATAGTGTGTATTTGGGGGGCCCTTCAAGGAAGTGTTGGAAGTATATTTCCCAGCAACTTTATTACAGCCATCTGTCCCATATTTACTCCGAAGAATAAGAATTGAGGAAGACTTGCTTTTTCCTTGGGTAGGTTTCTAGGGAAATCCATACATTTTGTTATTAATACTATTAAAAGTCATCATTTCAGTGCAGCTGCTGCTGAATGAATAAAGCTTTCTGAAAGGTATTACAATTCCAGAGGAGTAGCTTAACAGAGTGGCAGTACTTTATAAGTGTATGTCCTGACTCACCTAACAGTAGATTTTGGCGACGGGGAAGAAAAATTGTTGCCAGTGGAATTGTATTAATTAGATAAACAGTGAAATGTAAACTGCGGCTTTTTTGGAAGGTATCTGACCTTTTACTGTTGTTCTTGTAAGACTTAAAGTATTGTAGTTGCAGAATTACGTGTCTTGTGTAACCCTCTCTCCAGTCTACCCTACTATTGTTTTGGCTTGCTTTCTTTTTCTTTCTTTGTCTCTTTTTTTTCTTACTGTCTTTTTCTTTTTTTTTTTTTCCTTTTTAAAAATTTTTTTGCAGTGGGAAGGAACTTTGGCTCTCATGTCATGAGCTGCTGGATACCAGATGTAATTGACACGATAATTCTCAAACAAAACAGAACATCTCAGGTTTTTCTTTTGCCCTGCTATGCCTTATCATCACAAATAATACTTCTTTTGCATTTGCATCTAAACATAAGATGTGCTTGTAAAATATCTTTCTCATTTCTCCAAAGCATGTATTTGTCCTTAAGAGTTTGGAAAAACGGGAGTTTCAGAGAAGTTGCTATATGATAATTATAACAGTAATAATAGTAATCATTTATTGACTGTATTTTAGGTGCCCAGATCCTGGCTACAGGGGACTTTCATTAATCCTCACAGCAACTTTAAGAAGTGAATTTTATTCCCACTTTACAGATGGGAAACCTGAAGCTCATGACACTCCATTCCACAGTTTGTATGAACTACTTCCAAGGAGGCCACTTAAAACAAAATTTATAGTAGAAGCTTAAAAGCAAAAATAGTGAAATATAGCAGCAGAGTTGAATTTTTGCAAAAGGCAAAGACTAGAGGCCAGATGTTGTAGCCATCTAAGTCGAGACTCAGCCCTACATTCTTTCCCTTTTTCTTTCCTCCTCCAACACCCAGAAGTACAGTCTTAAATGTCTGGTGATTTTGAAGCCTCACCTGAAATTTTTTGATAAGGATCTTAAGTCAGATCCCACTCAGTTTACGTCCTGATGGAAAACTGGCACTGAGAAGCCGCAGGTGCGCCTTTCTTTGCCCCGGTGCCCCGGTGCCCTGGTGCCCTGTGCACATGGAGAGAGGCCTCTTTCTCCCACGACATTCCCTAGAGTCAGAGGCTTGAGCTCTCCTGTCTCATGTTTGCTCAGTAAAAGGATGCTCCAGGTATCACGCTAGAGTACTCAGCTGGGGACAGGCCCTCCCCCCAGGGACATTGGGCAATGTCTGAAGATTTTTGGTTGTCACAGCTGGGGGCAGAATGCCATTGGCATCTAGTAGGTCTAGGGTGGACATGCCATAATGCACAGGACAGTCCCCCATAATGAATTATCTGGCCCTATTTGTCAGTTGGTGCCCAAGCTGGAAACCCCAGCTCTAGAGAAGTGCATGTTATCCTAAGATAACTCAAGTTCAGCCTAAGATCTCTGGATTCCCTTTTGTCTTCAGCCTTTCTCGTGTTTGAAATCTTGGGAGCATCCTCAGGGCAGCCTTTCTTCTTTTCCTACACTTTTTCATGCCCAGAAATCGCAATGATCGATTTCATTGTGTGAAGATAATAGTAATGACAGCCATTTGTATGACACTGTCTCATTATATCCTTGTGGATAATGATGAAAATGAAGGCTGAAGACAGTTATTTTTGGAGTGAATTGGCAGCCACAGAACAGACAGATTTAGATTTATAGTTTTGATTTAACTTACAAGGAACTCTCTTTTTGAGGGGCTCCTGTCCTGGGCTTGTTACAAGTTCTTGACAGTGATTTATTTGAAGATAAAAGCATGATACTCCAAGCTGGTGGGAGTGTTGGGTCCTGCGCCTTCCTTCATTTCTAGGGTGAGAGTGAAGTTCCTCTCTCAACAGAAATACTCACTGGAAAAGTTTGAGAAGTGCTAACATAGTGCAAAGAACACCTGGCTTAACGTCTTGTCCAGGCACCAGGCTGGGTGATCCTGACCAGTCACTCAGCTTCTCTGAGCTACAGTTTCTTCTGTAAAATTGAGATAACTAGCAATTTAATAATTAGTGCAGGCATAAGCATTTCAGACAGATAAAAAATAAATTCAAAGGAGCAGGCCTAACAGTAGTACTGTAGTAAATTCAAGTACCCTGATGAATTTGGATAAGATGCACATTGGAGACTTACTGTAGAAGAAATTAGGAAGGGAGACACGGGCTGGATCATATGCTAGTCTCAGAGAAGTTTGGGCCCGATCTTTAGTTCACTCCTGGAGTACTAAAAGAAAGCCAGGTTTCCCTGACTTTTCTTGACACCTGCAATATGCTGTGCTTGGTTTGAGCTTTGGACCTTTGGAGGTGAGTGGGGCCAGTTAGGACGTTGTTGAAGTAGACTTTGTGAGAGAGGAGGACTCCAGCTCAGGCAGTGGGGAAGCTGTACTCAGCTTGTTTTACTAGCTAACTTTTATTTAGTCCTCAGTGAGTGGCAAGCACTGAATTAAGCTTTTTATTACCATTATTAATTTACTCTTGACAACATAGGAGGTTAAGTACCGTTGCCACCATTTTGCCGATAAATAAATTGAGGCTTGGAGAGGCTAAGTAGTTTGCCAAAGGTTACACAGCTAGAAAATCATCTTGGGCTCACAGAGATTCATTTAATGGCCTAGGAATGATCTCAGGTCTGCCTCATTCTGTGTATAAGGCAGTATAGGAGGTGTAACTAAAGTGTGCTCTTGACTACAGGTTTTCAAAGGTTGGATGGGCGCAGGGTGTAGATGCTTGGAGAGTGGTTGGGAGGGGTTAGAGCAGTTAGGAGACTTTCTCAAATGAGAGCTAATACATTTCAATTCATAGAACTTGTTATGGTTGTAGAGAAGATATGTGTAAATAAGAGAGAATTTCTAGGGATGTGTGTCAAAAATGGCTCCTGTTTCTGGCTTTCACAGTTGGTGTTTTTCTGGTGCTGAAGGGCAGCGGAGGATGCCAAGTACAAGAAGGCACATTGTGAGTGCCACCTTAGACTTGCCGAGTTAGAGGTGCCTCAGATATGTCCGAGGGGCTTACTGAGCAGGTAGTTGACTATATGGGTCTGAAGAGACATCTGAGTTGGAAATATAAATGTGTGAGTCGTCAGTGTCGCGACATTAATTGAGCAGTCCAGCTGTGGACAGGATTGCTTAGGGAGAGAGCACAGTGTGAAAGGGGAGATCAGGGCCTGGGACCAAGGATAACAAAAACTGAAAATGATCATTTAATAAGAATATTAACAGCCAGCTTTTGTTAAGTGCTTCATCTGTGTTAAGCACTGTACGGTTTGTCTTGCCTCTTCTGTTTCATTGATTCACCCAGAGAACCCTATTAAGAAGATATATTTGTCACCTACTTTTAGCAGTAAGGTAACTGCAGCTCAGAAAGATCAAGTGACTAGCCTAGGTGAGTCACATACCCAGAAAGAGGAGGAGCTGGAATCTAACCCAGGCACTCTGGTGATGGATACACACTCTTAATCATGGTTCTGTATGCAGGTCATTGGTAAACTGAGGGTTTGCTTGGTGGCTTGATGGGAAGGAAACAAAATTGAAAATTGAAAAGAGACAGGAGGTAAAGAAATAGAAACATTGAATCAAGACAAGTCTTTCAAGAAATTGTGCTTCTGAGGAGCTTGGCTAGAGTGTTGTGTGGGACTAAGAGAAGGTTCTGTGGATGTTTGTTTCATATGTTTGTGTTAGTGTCTGTGAGCCTCTCGAGCGTGTTTAATTACTTGTAGGGGTATATTGGACAGGTAGTAGTTGACTCTGAAAGTGTAGGGAGAAGACAGCGAGAGAGCAGTGTGTATCCATTTAGAAAACAGTTCTTGAATGCCTGCTGAAGGCACAGCGTGAGGCATTATATCCAAAAACTTACTGGGATGTAAGGATTTATGGAGAAAAGCAGTAAACAAAATCTTCTTACGGCATTAACCAAAGCCTGTCTGACCCCAAAGTAACTGAACTGTTACAGATAGGATTAGTTGTATTTTAGGGTGTTGATTTCTTACTCTTCAAGTTCCTGGTGAGGACTGAGTCAGATAGGCAGTAGTTGTGCGAGTAGATTGAGTGGAAAGTATCACAGGGAAGAAATGAAACTCCACTGATGAAGAATCATGTTGTCAGTCAGGAAGCACTTATTTAGCACCCACTGTGCCAGGCACTGGTTTGGGCAGTGGGGATAGAACTATAGTAGTGAAGGACACCACCCTTGAACTCACAGAACTTATGTTCTAGTGGGTCAGGATAGATAGTAAACATGTAAACAAGTACGTTGATTTCAGATACTAGTAAGGGTTTTGAAGAAGAGTAAGTAAGACCTTGTGGGAAAAGTGATGGGGGCGGGGCCTCTCCAAGGCACTGTCACAGGGGCTGAGAACTGGATGATAAGAGGCAGACAGACCGTCAGGCTGAGATCTGGGGAGTGTGTGAGCAGAAGAGTACAGGTACAGAGGCCCTGAGGCCAAGGGGTAAGAAGAATACAGGTAAGTCTGGAATGGAGTAAATAAGGGCGAAAATAGAGAAAGAACTGGAAGCAGATCATCTAGGACTTACCTTGTAGATGGTGGTAAGGAGTCTGGGTTTCATTTCTGTGTAATGAGAAACCATTGGAAGGTTTTAAGCATAGGGTGACATGATCTGATTTAGGATGATGGCAGGTTGCTGGATTGGGAAGGGAAGCTTCATAAAGGCAATAATTGGTCTGTTTTGTTTGTTATATCTCATTACCCAAACAGTTTAGAATGCGCATTTTAAATACAGCTTTGTCAATTACACTTCAGTGAAGCTGAGGGAGAAGGCCAAAATACACCACCAGTGCCACAGCCTTAATTGTTCTAGCATCAAAATGAGTCTTGATTTCTGGTAAGGAAAGTCACCCTGCCATGACTGATAGATAGACAGTTGGATGGATGGATAGATGGATAGATAGATAGATAAATTTTTTCCCCTTTCCCCAAAATGACTTGCTCTGTTCCCAAGAAGGGATTAGGAAAAAAAAATCCTGTAGGGATTTTGATTGGAGTTACTTTAAATCTGTAGTTACAGATGGGAGAATCGACATCTTTATCATTTTTTTAAGTCATATTGTTTTTAAGGCGTATTATTTAAGTCCAAGTCCATTGTCACTTTTCTCTTTCTAACTCTCATAGTTATTTGTGTTTGGTTCAGTGTTCCAAAATATAGTCAGTCTGTTTTCACAATTTTAGATCTGTTATTTTTCCTAAATATCATTAAACTTTAAATAGCTTATTTCTTTGATGTTTAGTTTCTCTATATTTCTCTATATTTGGATTCTCTGTCTTGCTTACAAAACATGCCAAGCTTGAATATTAAATTGGAAAGCACCAGAAGTTGATGTAGCTGGAGTTTCTTTTATAATGTATTTTCATTTTGCAATGAAATTCCTTAAAATAAAAATATTAATTTATCTACTTTCAGCTTATGTGATTTTGTCTGAATTGTTTTTGTCTTTTGTGTTTTTTCTAGGCAGTGATATTTTCTTTAAAATTTTTTAACTGTCAACTGTCTTTGGTGCAGATAAATACTGAGGAGCATGTAGATGCAGCTGATCAGGAGGTTATCCTGTGGGACCGTAAGATCCCCGAGGACATCCTGAAGGAAGTGGCCGCTCCTCAGGAAGTGCCAGCAGAGAGTGTCACTGTCTGGATCGACCCGCTTGATGCTACACAGGAATATACGGGTAACTTTAAAGTGAAAATTGATCTCAAACTTCAGATTGCCATTATGTCTCAGAGAACCAGAAGAGGGCGGGTGGTACATACACAGTGGTAAATGTTTTACCATCCTGACACGACTTTTCCAGTTAGGTTTTAAGACAGAGCGCTGGATTAAAGCAGCGCATATGAGACTTCCAGAGTGCGTCGTGTATTCTGTACCGTCCCGCCCCCCGTGTTATGGCTTGCTCCTCCCCGTGGTAGAGGCTCACTGCCTCGCTGGTTCTTTAGCGAAGGGAAGTTTCTAGCAGTCACACAACAAAATGGTTCTTATTGGACACCTGTTTATTGAAGTGTTTGTTTATATATTGAGGTATGTGTTTTTGAGGTATTTATTTACATAGCCAGAATATAATACTCACTTGTGATTTTAGGAATTTATGTTTATTGCATAATTATCTATTCTTGGAATTCAAAATAATGAATCCTGTGCACCCAGAGAGCAAGGAAATAGCAGAACAGAGAATTCCTTCCCCCACCTCCTGCCTCTACTCTTTCTACCCTGTCCCAGCTCCCATTTCGTCTCCGTCGGTCCTCTCCCAGGCCTTGTTTCTTGCCCGGGGATGGGCAATTTCTGTTTCCCTTTGTTCTCCTGGCATGTTTGTAAAAGTTGATTGCTTAGGTAGTCGACCTTCTAGATGGCAAGTTCTCTGAATGTGGGGACTTCTGCTTTTGCACCTTTGTATTCTAGAGCTTAAAGCACTGAATTTGACCCAAAATAGACACTCAGTACGGAATTACTTGACAAACAAGGAGAAGACACTAAATGTGTGTATCTAAGAGTAACTGAAATTAAAAAACAATATGTTGCAGGAACAGATAACAGAAATATGGAATATTGAGAGGTTTGTTTATAAAGTTTTTCTTAGACTGAAATTGGCTTGATACATAACAGTGATAACATTTAGTTAGCACATGCCTTGTGCAGGGACTGTTCTAAGTGCTTGAAACTTGATTTTTAAATTCAACCCTGTAATTATTTTAATAATGATTTTGTTTGTTTGTTTGTTTTCTTACAGAGGATCTTCGAAAGTATGTCACTACTATGGTGTGTGTAGCTGTAAATGGGAAACCTGTGCTAGGAGTAATACATAAGCCATTCTCTGAATATACAGGTGAGAAACCTGCTAGAGCTGGAACAGGTACTGGTATGAGCAGCCATGCTGACAGTCTGAAGGAAATCTTCATAGTTTTAACTGGTAACTCCCATCGAAAACACCAGCTAGGATTCTGGCCCTTTGACTTCATTGTTCTTGTAAGACGATAAGTTCTTGGTGGTGACAGTATCCACTTTGCCAGTATTGAAAGCAGCCCTCATGACCAGGTATAGTGGGTTGAATAATGTCTCCTTCAAATTCACGTACATCCCTGTATTAGTTCCTGGAGCTACCATTAAAAGCCAAACAGTGTGTCTTTAAATAACAGATATATAGTCAGTCACAGTTGTTGGAGGCTAGAAGTCCAACATCAAGGTGTTGGCGGAGCCGTGCTGTCTGAAACCTACAGGGAAGAATCCTTCCTTTTTTTTCCCTTAGCTCCTGGCAGTTTGCCAGCGATCCATGGTATTCCTTGGCTGTAAATACTACACTCCAGTCTCTGCCCCTGTCATCTCATGGCCTTCTCCCTGTGTGTCTGTGTAAAGACACCAGTCATACTGGGTTAAGAGTCCAGCCTACTCCAGCATGACCTCCTCGTACCTAATTATATCTGCTAATAACTAATGGTCCTATTTTCAAATAAAGTCAGATTCTGATGTGCTGGGGGTTAGGACTTCGGCATATCTTTTGGGGGAACACAACTCAACCCATTAACAACCCAGAACTTCAGAGTGTGGCCTTCTTTGGAAATAAGGTCTTTGCAGACACAATTAAAGAAGTATTAACATGAGATCATTCCGGATTAGGGAGGGTCCTTAAACCAACGAGAGCTTCCTGTAAGAAACAGAGTACACAGTCACACGGATGTGAGAGGATGTGATGGTGGAGGCAGAGGCTGGAGTGCTGTGTGTGGGCCAGGGAACCCCAAGGACTGCTGGCGGCCTCAGGAAGCTAGGAGGGAGGCACGGATCGGCTTCTCCCTTGGAGCTTCCAGAAGGAACAAACCCTGCCAGCATCGTGATTTTGGACTTGCTGGCCTCCAGCAAGTGAGAAAGGAAGTATTTCTTACTGTAAGCCGCTGCATTTGTGGTGATGTGTTGTGGTGCCCTCGGAAGCTGACACACCAGGCATCCATGTGGTTTTATCATTCACTCCAGCCTTATCCACTGTGTCTCATCGGTGTGGCTGACACTGCATAAAATGCTGTCTGTCAAGTGGGGAGAAATGCAGACAAGGTTAATTTTTTATTACTCTAGATTTATTTGCTTTGCAGAATAACCTTGTACCCACATTCTAGCTGCTCTGAGATAGGCTAAACGTATGTATGAGTATTTGCTCTGCATTTCAAAACCAGATCTACTTTGTGCTATCTGACCTTTTAACTCCTTTTCATAATTCAGGTTGTTTTTTCAGTTGACAGAGGAGTTGCAGAAGCTGTATGCCATTGTCGTGGTAGTGTGCCTTAAGGTTAATCATGTAGTTGCTTGATGGGCGATGGCCCGCTTTCACATATGTCCTTTAATCCTTACTGAATTAGGATGCAGATCAGACTTACTTAAGCTGCTGTGATATATGCACCAGAACACAGGAGGTTGAACAAGACAGTGTATTTCTCTCTTCTCTAACAGCCTATATGTAAGCAGACCAGGGTGGCCAGGGCAGTTCCCTGGTACCAGATTCTCACGAATTGCTGTTCTGCTGTACCAAAATTTGTTGCCCTCGTCTGCACGACTGAGGGCGGCTCCCCGCTCCGTCCCCTCCCCACCAGTGGAGGGGCTGAAAGGGGGTCATGGAGGGCATTTCCCACCAAGGGTTGACCTGGAAGTTGCACGCATCACTTCAGCTCACATCCCATTGGTCAAAACGTAGCCAGAACCCAGATGCTAAGGAAGCTAAGAAACGTAGTCTTGTATTTTCAGTGGCCAGCCAAGCTCAAATGCAGGGGTTCTGCTGCTCGGGACAGCAGGGACAGTGGATGTTGCGACGTAACTTGGCAGTACCGCTACACCTGATGCAGCTCCTGTTAGTGCCCTGCTTACAGGGAGAACGTGACTCAGGAATCTGATACATGCCCCAAAGTCATCCAGGTACAGCAGAGGCGGTGGCCGCCCCGGCAGTTTTGTGCAGGTGCTGTATCACCCCGCTATCATAACGATGACTCCGTGGTTCCTACCACTTCTACCCTGGGTACCAACTTGCAATATGCTTATCTCGTTTGAACCTTTTGATAACTCTGTGTGACAAAGACAAATATCTCATTTCAGCCTCAAAATAACCCTGGAAAGAATATAAACTAGGAATTACAGTGACTTTCTTTTAATGAAAAAGAGAAAACAGGCAGGTAAAGGTTAAAGTACAGGGCTTGAGTCTTGAAGTCCTCTCTCCTTTTGACAGTGTCCTTCATGCCTGTTTCTGTCAGGGAAGACTGCCTTTAGCTGCATATAAAATAAATCTGATTACAGTGGTTAAACAAGTAAGGGCTTTATTTTTCTCACCTAGTAAGACGGCGAAAGGGTGGGGCGATTCAGTGGCTTTATGATACTATTAAATACCTGACTCCTCTTTTTGCTTTTTTTCTTAGAAGGTGGCATTTTGTTTGCATGCTTACAAAGATGGGTGCTTCTGGTTACCATGGCTTGATTTTAGGCAGGAAGAAAGGGGGAAGAAGAGGAACAAAAGATCTTAGATGTTCTTTGTGTCAGGAAAGAGTAACTGGAAGCCTTCTGCTTCATGGCACCGTCCAGATGTCACGTGGCACACTTAGCTGCATAGCGAGCCTGCGGCTCTGAAGAGAATGAGAGCTGGGGTAAAGACAATGCAGAGGAAACTGGTATCAGAGAGGCAGACAGAGTCCCATTCTTTAGGCCCTGATCTCCACATCTGTTCATGTTGGAGGGAAGAATGGGTATAATAAAGTGCCCGTTGTTAAAACCTTTGTTCCATAAGAACTTGAATTTCCCCCCATAGACTTACTTCCTTGAAAATAAAGAAGCCAGAAGTCTCTAACTTAGGAACTTTAGTGTGCTCCAAAAATGTCACTATGTTAGTGATAAAATGCCCTGGACTTCAGTGACGCAGCTGACCTGCCCAGCGTGCGGAACGTAAGGTGCTTGCTGGTCGGCAGACACTCAGAAGAGTCAGTACATCCTTAATTAGATGTGGGTCGACCCTCCCTTCCCGGGTCCAAGGTTGGTTTGGCTTGTGCCCTCTTTTGGGACTGTTGTTTTCAGATCCAAACTGCATATTGGTGTTGGCAGAGTACAGACTGTCAAGTATTGTTTGTTTACCAGAATTTAGCGTCACTCGACTAGAATGGGCTAGGTATTACTGTTGGCAGCAGTTAGAAAAAAGCGGATCAGAATTCTGTCAGACTTAATTAGAATTAATTCATCAGTGAACATCTTCAGAGCAAGAGATACTTGAATAGTATATCTTTTAGTGAAGTAGTGCGTGAACGTAGAAGTAAATGTAGTGTGTCCACTCAGTGGAGATATGTAGCTATTAAAGTTGCTATAATGTCTGAAGTCTTTCTAACAAAGTACAAGCACTTTTTATTTTCTACTGGACTTTTTTTTTAATGTGTCTTATAGATAAAAATAAACACATTCTGTTGTTCTTTTAGCTTATCACAATTATCTCACCATCATCATCATTTATGTTTATTTAAGCACCTATTGTATTTTTTAAAGTGTTTGAAATAATTTTGTCCATATAAATGTTATGACTGAATTTATTGAGTTTATATGGCATGAAATGTGGTTTTTTTAAATACTAAATTAGCAATTCTTATCTCAACTTACTCTGGCACTCTTCTGTCGAGGTGTGCTTCCTTTATTCTCTTAGACAATACTGACCTCTAGAGATACAACATGGTAAATTCACTTCTTAATAAAACTTTTTTGATCATTTCTAAAAAGAATTTTAAAGGGTTTTTTTGTTTCTCATTTCTTATTTTACTTTTATTATGAATACTTTTTAGATATAATGAATTTTCATATACTCCCTCTAGATTTAACAGATGACAACATTTCTGCATGTTTGCTTTGATCTGTTTGCTTGTTTATTCACTTGCCTGTGGGCTCTAAAGGAAACCACAAGGATCGTGGCACTTACCCCTGCGTGCTTCAGTGTGCGTCTCTAAGAGGACAAGGACGGTGCTATTAATGTCGTCATAAATGAACAGTTTCCCATAATTGATCCAATATTCACGTTTCTTTTCTTTTCTGTGTAAGTAGCTTGGTCTTTCTGCCTGGAAGTCCAGAGAACCTTACCTGTAGAGTCTCCTGGTGGAGAGGCAGAAGTCTACATATTATGTCTCAGTGTGGACATTTAGGGCCTCTTAATTTGAAGGACATTTTCTTAAATCATAATTTTAAAGATTAGTTCTGTTTCATCATTTTGTTTCCTGTTTCTGGACTCCTAATGTGTGTATGTTGACTCTTCTTCCACTGGCTTCCACATGGGTCACTTTTACTCTGGTCCCTTTTGTTCATGTGTTTCATTTATTTTTTGCTTTTCTCACTGCTTTCTGTGCTTTTGGACAACTGTTGTAGGTAGGGGTGTTTGTGTGTGTTCTCCTTGGTGCTGTGTGTGGTTTTTGGAAAGTAGTGTGAGAAGAGTCTGAGAGACTGTTGTCCACTTGGGGAACTCAGAAACCCAGACTCTGTTATAACAGTTTTAAAAAATTTTTTTCTGAAGCCAGGAGTAAGTGAAAATGCAGCTGCCTTCATGGCTAGCCCCGTGGACTGTATTTTATCCCATGGGGAGTGACTACTGGAACAGCAGTCTAATTGGAGTAATTCCAAGTCCGTTTGTTTTCGTGTGTAGTTTGGTCGTCAGTAAAGAGAACTTCCAAACCAAGAAGAACATTGCAAGCCATCTCTGGGACCTCCTCACCTTCTAAAGAGTTTCTCTTCTGTTTTGAAATCTGGTACTTTTTATACTTTCCGATACAGTAGGTTTGTAAACCGAACTCCCTTACCTCTTTAACTGTTTAATGTTTATAAAGCTCCTTAGGAGTTTGAGCCAATTTGCCAGTAATTGAAACCGTGAATATTTCAGAAGAAGAAGTATAGAAGAAAACTAGGTTTAAATTTTGAATTATGCAGAGTAATCAGTCGTGCTCATGTCCTGGTTGCCGCGGGTTGGGCTGTGCGGGAGGCGGACCCTGGGGCGGGGGTTGGCGTGCAGGACGCTTACTGGGTTACTAGAGAGCGCCTCTGGGTGTTTGTTTTGGAGGGAGGAGGTAGTGAGGTTTGTTTGTTTGTTTATTGGAGGGGATGGAACCCAGGACCTTGTGCATGCTAAGCATGCGCTCTGCCACTGAGCTGTAGGCCAGTGCTCTTGGGACTGGATTCGTGGACGGGAGGGAAGGCGGAGGGAGCAGCTGAGTGGCAGTGCGGTCCCCGTGCAGACTCGGAGCCCCCCTGCAGGGCGCGCTGGAGCTGGGGGTTCTTAAGCCAAGTGTTTAACGGGCAACTGTTTGTGGCCGGACAGGACTGCGCACCCTTTTTTCAGTTTTGCCTTAATATGTGCCTATAAAATCAATACGCATACTACTCCTGTGCGCAGGAGAACACGCAGCTGTGCTTTCTGCTTTGGAGAAACACGCAAGTCATTCTTTGGAAAAGGATTTTTTTCAGTCACTCTTGGTACTTTTAAGTTCTAGTTTTAAGAGCTTCAGTGCCTTTACTGGCTGTTGTATTTGCTTTCCAGCTTGGGCGATGGTAGATGGTGGGTCAAATGTGAAAGCACGCACTTCTTACAACGAGAAGACCCCGAGGATCGTCGTGTCTCGCTCGCATTCTGGAATGGTGAAACAGGTGGCTTCTCAGACTTTTGGAAACCAGACCACAATCATCCCGGCTGGCGGTGCTGGTGCGTTGCCCCTCCCCTGGGGTGCCTGTCCAGTGTCCCTGGCATGGCCAGGGCCGGGTCAGGAAGCGGCTTTGGGTGCCCCTTGCTTGGGAAGAAAGTGAGACTGGACCGTGGGCTTTCAAGGCAAGCGTGGCCTCCTACTTGGCCGTCTCCAGAGTGGGATTCCAGTCCCAGGGCCTGCTTGGTAGAAACAGCCTCACAGTGGTGATTTCTGTTCCTCTGATACTACAGAAGCCATTCCTGCGTTGATGGCTGGAATATAGATATATATGATCTGCTTTCAAAGTAACTGTACTGCGTCAGGTCGGTTAGGACAGGTGAGGTCCAAAATTCCCAGAACGAGCAGGATAAACTAGATTTTAGACCTGGTTTCTTCTGGGTTTGTTTTGTATAATTTATTTATTTTTTATATTCTGCCTCTTTATAAAAAGGACTTAAGGTAGCATTATTTTGTGCTCTCTTTTTTCGGATCCAGCCTTCATAGACGCTCGAGGAAGCCTGTGGGTGTTTAGCTTCAGTATCGTGTTCCATAGGAAACGACTCACACTGAATGTGTCATCCCACGGAAAGCAGCCACAGAGTAGATTTAAATTCGAAAAATTATAGACGAGCATTTGTTTATACTTGAGAATAGCTTAGTAAGTTACTTTTAAGTATTTTTTTGCTCATTTGGGTTTAATATCTATATTATTACTTTTTTAAAAAAAACTATTTTTAAATAATTTTAGACTTAGCAATTGCAAAGATAGTACAGAGAGCTCCTGCATACCCTGTGCTGTTGTTTTAACAATGTACTAAAAGCAGTACGCTCCTTTCTTTAAATCTTTCAAACTGCAACCTAAATTCTGTGCTTGTCTTGTAGGTTATAAAGTTTTAGCACTCCTGGATGTGCCTGACAAGAGTCAAGAGAAGGCTGATCTGTATATCCATGTGACATATATCAAAAAGTGGGACATATGTGCTGGCAATGCCATCTTAAAAGCCCTTGGGGGGCATATGACCACCCTGAATGGGGAGGAGATCAGCTACACCGGCTCCGACGGCATTGAAGGGGGGCTCCTTGCCAGCATCAGGATGAACCACCAGGCCCTGGTCAGAAAACTCCCAGACCTGGAGAAGACAGGACATAAATGAGCAAAGCTGACTGCCGCTCGCAGCTCCTGCAGGGCCGGCTGGTCAGCCTGACACGCTGGAGGCTTCGGAGCATCAGTGCAGACTCTGCATGGTTAAGGCCACCCCAAACTTCTTACAGTATTTATGAAGCATCAGAGACGTCCTTCCCCTGCGAGGGGATGCAGGATCAGGCGAAATGGGTCGCTTCGTGTCTCAAGTATTGTCTTTATTTTTGAGACTATTTTCGTACAATTGTCATACACAACGCGCATATATATATATATTTGTGAATTAAAAAGTATAGCTGAGTCTACATTGTTGTGAGTCACCATTTTCACACAACATCATGAATCTTCACTATTTGTTAGTACTTTCATATAGAATTGGGCTGAAGAAAGGATTGATTTTATGTAGATGTTTGATATTACTTTACAATGATTTCTCATTGAAAATAAAAATATTGGGGGTTTTTACCCCTAATTCAGATGGAAAGCACAAGAAGCTACACGTTCATTAATATGCAACAAATGCTCTACTTACCTGTTACTGAATACTTCTTATGGATTAAAATAGAGAAAAACTTAAATTGCTTTTCTTTCTTCGAAATTTTAATAACAGGTTCACCAGCTAGTAGAGAATATAGATACACGATGGTTGCATTGTAATTGTAATTTCTGTGTGTGTTCTGTTTTTATAAAGGAAAGTGTGTCTGTACCCACTGCCTCACTGTTTCTGCCATCTCGCTGACGACTCATTTGCCCCAAGGACTGTGCATGGTTCCATCCTCTCCCTCTTGACCAATGTTTAGTCTTTAACTTGTAAGGTTTGGGTTACGGTTTCAGGGTTAGCATTAAATTTTGGTAATTTTCTCATTAGGGATAAAATATGCTGTAAGGCATTATAAAAATGTAAATGATTCTATTATTAACTGAAAGTTACTTGACATTACATGAATTGAGCTAGCTTCCGTTTTTTTTCAAAAGCTTTGTTTTAGTGCTTTTAAAAAAAATTGCTGGGTTTGTATATAGAGATTCTCTCCTCAAGAATGAGTTATAGTTGTTTTTGCCATGGTTGCTTTTACCATTAATAAATGGGTCTAACCTAACCAAACTTTCAAAGTAGTGACTTTTGAGATACTTTATATTTTCCCTTCAAATTAAAAAAATGAAGGTTGAAGTTACTTTTTGATTATTTTTTCCTGTTCAAGTGTGCGGAATCTGGCAGGAAGCAAGGTTGTGCCATGTTCACTGTGTCACTGTAATTGGAACCTTGCCTTGTGAGCTTCCATTGGGACGTCTGATGTCTCTCAGTGTGACATCTGGAAACTTCATGTGAACAACAGCATTATTTCGTACGACTTTGCTCTTCTTGTATTCCATAACACACCGATAAGGAGAGGGATTTCTTACGGTTTCATGGTTTCTTTTCTATTCTTTTTTCTCTGAAGTTTTTAACCCTCTGTTAAATTTCCATTTATTTTCCTATTTCGGAAGTAAAACAGACCAAAGAATGAGCGTTCCCCGCGCTGGTGGAGTGTGCATCTAGCTTCAGGTTTGCATGTTCCACTGCCCAGAGGCCTTTACTCCTCCCTGGAGAATTGGGTGTCGTGTGATGCACACATCCCAACTCAATCTCTAGCAGCTGGTCCCAAGTCTGGGAGGGCAGTGGCCTCAGCAGGTAGGGTTTTGCTCATGAAGATTCAAAGTTTTGGTAGTTGGGATATTGGATATTTAAACAGGACTTAGGAATTATGGTCAGAATATTAGGGACTTCATCTTTTTACTTTGCAGTAAGATGGCGAAATCCTTTTTCTCAGGAGAGACAGCAGAGGCACATGCTGACCCCAGAGTCGTGTGTGTAACATTTGTTCTCACGGTAATGTGTCAAACTTAGGGAATGGGGCTGGCGTATTAAGAAATAGGACCAGTTCGTGTGAGCAAGCGTGATTGCTTTGGTTTTGGTTTTAATTTCGTTAATCCACACGTAGATAATGACTTTGTGAAGGGCTTGTGTTGCGTGGAAAAATTGAGATCTTGGCTGACAGTTAAATGCATTATTTTTATAATTTGCTAGGTATAGTATAGTACTAATGATTTTTAAGTGCTTTTATAGAAAGTTCATTTAAAAGAAACTTTGTTTCTAAAAGTCAATATAGAGAACTAATATAAGTACGAAGAACAGTGTTTATATTTATTTATGTAAGACACTATTGTGCCAGAGCACGCCAGTGAAACAGCGTCATGAGTAAGTGAGACGTGTATCTCCCAGAATTACCTAAATAAAATTATTTCTCAAATGGTTACTCTTAGTGACCCTCCCCGTCCCAAATCTTGGTCTCCTTTTCCCTCATCTTTGCCTTACTTAGAGGACAGTCTCCCTGTAAGACTGATTTTTCCACATCACATTTACCAACGTCAGCACCCTCAGGACACATCGGCTGTCCCCTTGCTCGGCCCGCCTCTGCCTTGTCCCCAGCCTGTCAGTCACATTCCCCTTGTCCTGCTCCTCTTTCCTCCCCCGAATTCTCTCATAGACCTTCTTGTCCACGATGGGCTGCTGACATTTTGGTTAGAACTGAGTCTCTGGTATACAGGGCTGTGGAGCCCTCCTTGACCCCTGCTTCTCAAAGACCCTCCAAAAGGAAAGGAAAATCACCTTCAAAACCAGACAGCTTTGCATTGTCCAGTATATCCCACCACGTCTGTCTTCTACAAAGCATTTCTTCTGACCCACCCTTCAAAGAATGAAAATGTGGAAAAGACAGAGAGCTGGCTGGATCAGCCCGCTCTTCCCGTCAGCTCCCTCGCTTGTACCCCTGTGTCAGGCGGGGTTAGAAGGGCCCACAAGGGGGTCAGAGTTGTCTTTTATTCAGTGGTTTCCTCTCCTCAATTTTAGTGTCAGGTGTTTTTTTTTTTTTTTTTTTTTCTTGATTTTAAATCAATACTGAAATGAATTATTTGGCTGTATGATGAAGCAACAAGCGTTTTGGTTTCTGTGTTTTGAGTAATAATTGTGCAGACTCTTCCCGTTGGCTAGTTGCTCCCTTTGAATACTGTGCAGACTGAAGTCAGGGACAGTGGCGAAGAAGAGGACGGGGAGGAAGGAAGACAGCCCAGGGCAGGGTGGCCAAGGGAGGGAGCAAAGCAAGCCTGGCCCCTCTGGTCAGCGGGCACTGCCCTGTCCCGGATGTTTCATTTGAAGGTTGGTTTTGCCAGGGCTTGGAAGGTGACCGCGATCTCTCACGGCCCGAACATAAGTAAAGGAAGCTGGGGTGCCGCCCCTGTTCCTCAGCAGAGGAGATCCCAGCTTGCCTCTCCTTGGTGCCAGCTTGAAAGAGGCCCTACGGGGCAGGTTTAAAACGGGAGCTGTTTGGGATCTAGCTGCAACGACTTTCCTTGGCTGTGTGCTGACTGGCCCTGGTTAGAAGTGATGAGGTTTCATCTCAGATCTTGGTTGAATTTAAGACTTACTTAATTATTTCAGCATATACCTAAAAAAAAGACTGCCTTGTACCTGTTGTGTGAAACACATCTGTGTTTTCATTTTTGTCCTAAAAAAAGTTGTGCCTTAATGATAGGGCATTGTATGTTAATAAGGAAAAAGGTTTTTTTTAATAGATGGGGAAGACAGGAACTTTTTGCCATTAAAATTTATGTTATTTTAATGTTTTTAATATTAGAGTTAGGGGAAATTCATTAAAAAATTAATAAAAAGTTATTTTTGCATAATCTAGCATTTTCAACTAAAGTACATTTTTATAAGAACTGGCATCTTGGTGTATGTAAGGTCTGAAATGATACTTCATCCTTTGGTTTTTAATTTAAATTAATAAGACCATGATAGATTTCTTGTTTTTTTTTAATTTTACTTTTAAACCATTTCAGTGTGCTATTATGTCTGTTCGAGTGCTCTGAGTCACTTTGATTTTAAAATATGGCTATTTATTTGTGGTACCATATCAGGAATTTCTTACTGTTAAGAAACTACTGTATGAACGTGATGTATCAAACCAGAACAGTTCCCAGACGTGGGAGGGTTCGGGTTAGCAGCTGCTAAGAGGTCGCGAAGAGCTGAACTTTGTACTTTCAAGAGCAGGTTTTGGTTTTATGAGGTGCTTGTCATGTAAGTTGTTTATTTTTGTTCCATCACAGCCTGGCAGGTGTTTGCATTCCAATCTACCACTGATAAAGGCTTACAGGGGAGCTTCTTTTTAAAAAATTGCTTTTAAAGTTGGCTGATGAATTCATTCTGTGGGAAAACAAGGTTTATAAATATTAGTTTTTCTTTGAGATAGCATAAGTCAAACTCTCATAGGTTAAGGATGATGAATAATATTAAAACTTACACATTGTGTTTGTAAGAGTTCCCTGAAGTATTAAATTCAGGTAATTTGAATAAATTGCAAAAGCAGAAACTGTGATGATTGGTTAGCAGTATGTTGTGTCTAAGTTCTATTATACACGTAGTAAACTATTCAGACTTGCTCATCCTGTACTTTTTTAAACAGGAAATACAGTGTACCAAGTCATCATTAGACCAGCCAGCCTACGAAGACTGCCTCTCTCTTCCCAAATTATCTCTTCCAAGCCCCCTTCATCAGTGAAGGTGGAAATGTTTATAGACTTTAACTAATGTGTAAAATACGGACTTCAGTTTCCGTTGGACCCTCCCACTCACCACTGGCAGCAGCCAAAGCTAGCTTTGTAGTCTAAGGAGACCATTCTACCATGATGAACTGTGGTGCAGCCAATGGGTGGTTTTGTTTTGGTTTTCCCCCATTCGATGGTTTTACTTAAGCTACTAAATAGATACACACAAGGGGCTGAGTTTACACTAAAACAATGAAATGGTGTTTCATCTGTGTGTCCCTGCCTCCTCAAACGTGTTTTTTGTTCATTTGTTTTTGTCATTCTCACTTCCTTGTCGATCTCTTTCTTATAATGGGCTAACGATGGGAGGGACTGAAATAAGGCTCGGTACCTTTGAATTCTCCTCCCCTCGCACAGGGAAAGCTGAAGGAACTAGACCACCTCCCGTTGCCAAGACACGCTCGGGCTCTAGGGTTTTCTCTACTCCGTGTGCCGTCCCCCGCCTCACCCACACCACCAAGTTAAAGAGGCTCCCAGCTTCCACCTCTACTGAGAAGTAAAGGGAACTCCTCCGTCCATGTTTTTAGAGCAGTTTTTGCTGCCTCACCTACAGCACTCTCCCACGTGTGCTGATGCGACCTTGCTGAGGACAGGGACTGCGTCCTTGTGATCGCTGTGTTTCCACCTCAACCCCGGCAGCCAGCCCAGCGTCTGGAACAAATCAGGTGTTGCATGTCTTGTCGAACTAAATGGAATGAAGGGTGTCTACGCGCATCAGCGTCTCTGTGCCTGTTGCGTAAGCTGCTTGTTTGCTTTGTTTCCTCTGCAAATATTCACGATTATCACCCCACACACCCTAGATTATTTTTATTTTTTAAAGTTTTGCTTTCTTTCCTTCAGATACTCCCCCCACGGCCAGGTAGCTCTAGGAAATGTGGTTGCCTCCAATGAAGTGATTATCCCGAACTCTGCCCGTGGATATACCTTGCCAAACTGAAATTTGAATTTTCTGAATAAATTGGTCACGTCTGAAAGATGGTGTGCTGCGTCTTCTGTGTTTCCTCTCTTGTTTTAACTCGTAAAATATACATAACAAATTTACCATTTCAACCATTTTTAAGAGTACAATTGCATGCATGCATTTACATTCACAGTGTTGTGCAGCTGTCACCCCTGTCCATCTGAAACCTGTTCACCCCAAACAGAAACTGTACTCATCCAACAGTCACTCCCCAGTCCCCCTCCTGGTAACAACCATCCTGCTTTCTGTCTCTGAACACATCCACTTTTAAACTCTTAATTTCATGGGGCCCTGTCTTCTCTCACCATTTATACCAAGCATCACCTGCTTGAGCATGGGTGTACATGACAAACAGCTCTAACAAAACTGTCACTTGAATGCTTTATCAGATTTTTTTAAAGTAACTAAGACGGGAGATAGGAAAAGAGCGAAAGAAGAAAAGACAAGAACAAAGTTGTAGAAAGGCAGTAAGGAGAGCCCGATGAGGAGGGTGTCCGGGGCGTCTGTTTCCCTGAAGGCTTGTGGATGATGAGCAGATGCTATGAACCTGCTTTGCAATGTTAGTTTTCGATCTGGTTTCCTCTGCGGCGAACAAAGCAGGCGTCGGGAGGGTGGCCCTTTCCACCACTGGCGAACTGCCTGTCTCGCTGCTGGTAGCTGTTTTGTGTTGTATTGTTTTAATTTCTTTAGCTGCACTTTTAAAAGACAAATCAACACTTTTAAAATGCTTTTTTTTTTTTTTTTGGAAAGTATGATTTTTCTCTGAAAAACATGATTTTTTCCTGAAATTTTGCTTGTTATATTTCCTGAGGATTTCTTGAAAAAGTGTTTGTCAGATTTGCAGGTCAGCATTTCACAACCGACAAAGCTGGGCGCAGAGACGGCGGGGCCGAGGAGGTGTCTGGGCTTGCTCTCCGCCTGGCGGGCCCTGTCCCCCGGCGAATTTCCCGGTGGCGGCTGTTGTGGAATCCTCTGCCGCTTCCTCCACGCCCAGCTGGTCTCTCTAGGCTGCAGCTATACATAGGAGGCAGAAAATACCTGTTTGACTACTGACAGAAGCAGATAATGTCTTGATATTTCTTAGAATTCTGAGATACATGATTTTAGATGGCCTGAGACCTTGGCAGTGTTGGTTCATATTAGATATTCCATAAATAGACCTTAATAATCGTATTTATTATTCTAAGCAGTTGCCTCAGGAAAGGGCAGTGAGAGAGGAGTGTACTTGTTTATCTAGCTCCTCACAACTCCCCCCCCCCCCGTTTTTGATTAAATCACTGGAGAGATGAAGGAAATTTAAACCCCTGGCATCCACTTCAAATCCAAGACGTCTAGCCGAAACACACCAGGAGTTTTCACGGTTGCTGGTGATCTTCACAGTACATTCCGATTTCATGGACTGTTAGAGATCACCTCTGCGGCCCTGCTCTGGTATTTCTGTTGCTATACCTGTCACATGTCCTGACATGAAAAAGAAATTTTCTGTTTCTGGAAAGCGAGCATGAGCTAGCAGCAGCGCCTCCCCGCCTCTTCGCCTACCGAAGTAGGAGACACGCCTTAGAGTCAAGCGTCTTGCTTTGGAACAGGTTTTGTCATGGACTGGTCATTGCAAGGACACTTTCCTTAAAGGGGACAGCATGCGTCCATCAGGCAGAAAACCTGGCTAATGCTGATCAGGCAATTCCTGTTTGACTAATGTGAGATTTCATTTTGGGGACTAGCATTTTTATAAGCACAATAATAATGAAACCAATTTGTCAATAAATATATTTGAAAATGTATCACTGTAGCAATTTTAGCATCCTTTTTCTCTCAAAATCATTCTCATTTTGCATGGTAAATTGAAGGCTCAGTCTGTTAATGTGTCTGTGAGCTTGGGTGGGTAACTCAGGCGGTGGTAGAACCCTCCTCCAGGAATAAATTAGGAGAATCATATAGTAGAGTTGAAAGTGAAAATGAGGACATAAAAATTAACCTGGAAGTTTTCTGAACTGTGAAAGTTATCAAGTCCACAACCGTCTCATTTTTCTGGGAGAAGCTTCTAAAGCAACTTTAGTCCTACAGCACACCAGCTGAAGAATGTTTCTCTGATGCCTGTTTTATGAATTTCCCACTGTGGGCACTGGCAGGGGCAGCCGCGTGGGTGCTGGGGCCTGGTGTCCAGCTGCGACCCAGCTCCGGGTCCTGGTCCAGCGCTCAGGTGTGGATGGCTCACACGTGACCTGTCTGGGCACTGGGATTCCTGATCCTTCCCCACACACAGTGAGTTCCTGAAAAGTCGTGGCACTAAATATTTGACTCAAATAGTGGGAAAAGGTCATCCCTGACTTCTCGTTTGTGTATCATGTCAACAAGGAGATTTGAAGATGTTGGCGTGGAGACATGCGCCTTACAGGCAGACGGGGAATCCTAAACCAAGACCTGTACACCGGAAGGGGGTGCCAGACACCAGGAAGAAGATACTCAGAGGCCTTTCATCTCAGCAGTGTGCGGCTGTCCTGTGAAACATGCAAAGCCAGGCTCTCCCCAAGGTTAGGATTCTCCGCAACAGAGACCACAAAGTCTCTCTCCAACTGAAAAAAATTATTTCTAAGCAACAGATAATAAGGGGTGCCTCCAAGAATTTATTGGTTATGGACATGAAACTCAGTATGTCTCTGCATTTTGGAGATTTATGACCTTAGAAACTGCTGATGCAGAAATCAAGCATATTAAATAAATTCATAATTGGGTTTTAAAAAATGCATTTAATTTCTTCATATAAATAAATAATAGAGAATTCTATTCTGCATCCTAATTTAAAAATTGGGATGTAGACTGTTATTTTAAAAAGACTTCTAAAATTTGAGTATTTGAAAGCACAGAATCATCTTTAAATGTCTCAACTGTTTAACAATGAGCAGGAATTTTTCTTGCCCTCTTTTCCCTCTTTTGGGTGGCTCCTACCAGGAATATGATTTCAGAGTTTCCAAAGTGCTTCAACAGTGCATTCAAGTTCTCCCTAAAAAGAGGTGACCCTGTGACCACCCGATATTTCAGAGATCACATCTGATGTTTTGTTTTGTTTTTTGCCATTTGCAAAAATTTGAATTTATCTTGCTCAGACAGTTTGAAGCTCAGAGCAAGTGGAGAGAAACAGGACCCACAGGGAACTCACCGGCGGAGTCCGGTCTCCATCTACTCCCTAGGACGTCTGTGCCTTCCTCCCAGCCAGGGCTGTCTGCCTGCCAGGCGTGCTGAGAACATCAGGAAACAAAGGATTCCATCTTGTTGGACAGGAAGCAGAGTGGTTTCTTTCCCAAACCAGATTTCCGATGGAGAAGCAAGATTTCCACATCTCTGGTGGGAGTTCTTCCCAGATACGTCCTGGGTTAGGGCTTATTTTGCAGTGGAAATGCAAACTGCACGCTTGGCCAAAGTTTCTCTTTCTGTTTTCAGTGAATTTAGTTCTTTAGCTGGATTAAGATCTTCGGTTACATCAAATCTCCAACTGGCAGAAGACCAGACCAGATTTTTCAAAGAGAACATTGTCATGGAAAATATTTTCAAAAGTGGATGTAATTTTGTCTAAAGCAGCTGTTGGTAGGTAAGCAGGGGAGTTCCACGGGGCAGGGGGAAAACCATCTTTCTCAGATACACGTCTCAGTCTCTGGGGAAGTGATAAAACATCCTTCAGTGTGTCAAACAGTTGTTCGGGACGGCAGGCCGAGTAGTCTCGGAACCCTCAGTGGATTAAATACAGCAACAAAAGGAAACGTTGAATATGGAGTGCTCTGTCAGACAGCAGAGCGATGCTGGGTCCCCAAGCAAGAGCTGAATTTCCGGCAGTGACAGCTCACCCTCAGCCCCCGACCCCTGGAGGGTGGCAGGTGGATCTGCTAAACCGGTGGGCTGTCTTCCAGGCGACTGTTCAAGAACAGCTGATGCCTGAGTCGCGTTAGAGACGGGAGTGGGGCTCCTCCAGGAGGACAGTAAGGAGCAAGAGAGATCACCGCCAGGGCCGGGCGCAGCAGCGCCTCCCTTTGAAAACCCTTCTGCGTCTTGCTTGCTGCTCGGTCTCGGGCACGGTTCTCCGCCGTAAAGACGTGTGGCAGCAGGACCCACCTTAGGGCGCCCAGGAGGAGGAAATGAGACAAAATAGGGAAAGACCTTCGAGCAGTCACATGGCCCTCAAGGGTGCACTCTCCCCTCTGAGTCTCAGTTACGTTTGTCTGGTCTGAAGGCTTTTGTTCAGTTAACTCAAATGAACCTAAACAGAAAATGATTCACTGGCTGAAATGCCTGAGAAAGATGAGGTTAGGGAGAGAGGACGGGCTGCTTAAATGATGTGGTCCTTTCCCTCCCGCTCTCCTTCTTTCTCCCTCCTGCTTCTCTCTCTCCCTGGACTCTGTCTGCTGGGGTGCTGTTTCATTTCCCTCCTTTGATAGCCCATCTTTTTCCACAAAATGGGGACCGTGGCCCCTAGCGAGCCCTGCACTCTTTCTGCAGCCCCCAATGCGCAACAGTCTTCCTCGCTCACTTTACAGAAAGTCCTGGAAAGAGCTGTGGTTGATCTGGTTGGGACATAGGTCCTTGCCTGTCCTAAAGTCCCCTGTCCAAGGGGCAAGGCAGGGTCTGTTAAGAAAAGAAAGAGGAAGCTTGGGCAAAGAAAGCAATCAAGAAGGATTTCTCTGCGAGGACGAGGTGAGGGAGCCCGCGCATCCCCAGCGAGCCTGTCAAGAGCAGCTGCCGCCCACTGCCGCATCGCATTTCTGTTCTCCCCCGACTGGAGGCCCGGGTCACAGCAACACCCCAGCTCTGCAGCCGCGGTGGCCCCCTCCGCTGCCTGAAGCCACGCCCGGCACTCCCCGGCGTCTTGCTCCTCTGGGCGGTATCGGGTCGAGAGGGGCAGGAGAGCCACAGGTTGGACTGCACCCCGTTTTTATGCTTGAAATCCACATCCCTGTCAAGTCCCCCGACCCTCCTTCTGTAGATTCGCAGGACTCAAAGACAAAGCCATTACTACTGTTAGATGCAGGGGGCTGGGCTCCCTACCGAAGTTGCTGTGCTTTCAAAGTACTAACAATTAGAAATAATTTAAAAAAAAATTAATGGTCTACATCCTAAGAATTCTCTATTATAATGAGAAGGTAAAAAGGCATTTTTAAAAAACCTAGTTATGAACTTGGCTATTTAATATTCCTGATTTCTGCATCTGCAATTTCTACGATCTTAAAGTGGCTTCACGTCTAGAATCAAAAGTTCCAGGGAGGTACCCCTTTATTCTCTGTTGTTCAGAGATTAGGATTTTGTTTAGTTCAGTGGCCTCAGTCATCACGTGCAACCTGTACCCACAGCCCTGGCTGGTCTGAGTCTCTGCCCTGACTTTCTTTGAGGGTCATCCTTGCATCCTTTGCCTCAGAACCACCTGGAAAGAACATTTTAAGAGGTAGATTCGTGGACCTACAGTCGACTCCCCAGTTCAGCAGTGTCACACTGGGGCCCAGGAGTCTGCATTTGAACACACTTCTGAGATGTTTCCTAGATACACTAACGCTGGAGAATTGCCTCTTTACCTTAATTGACGCTCTGGCACAAATGTCACTCCCTCAACTATGGCTGAGTATCCAGTTAAGCAATGCACAACAATGCACAGGCCCTCAGCACAGGGCCTGGCAACCCTCAGTGTCACCAGGGTTTGCACCACCGGTATTATCAGCCCATCACTGCTGTTCTTCATGGTGACGCCTCCCTCCCTGCTTGGCCCGTCCAGCAGCTCAGCAGAACCAATAGTCACCATCAAGTAAAAATCTCTGCTTCTGCGTTCCCTGGGAAACCGACTGCAAGCCACCACCTGCAGCTGGGGTCCCTGTTTCTGGTCCTTTTCGTCTGGGGCTCACGTTTTAACCCCAGACGCTCTCTCTGACCATCACGCCTCTCTCCCCAGCAGTGGGTCCTGGCTGTTCAGTCATTCTAGCCCTGTGGGTCTCAAGCATTCGAGAGCATGAATTCCCCGGGGATCTTGCTAAAATGCAGACTCTGGGTCTGGAGGGTTGGGGCGGGGCTGAGACGCCACATTTCCAAGAAGCTCCTAGGGGACCTCAGGTGCAGGAGACACACTCAGAGGAGAAAGGGTTATCTCTGTGTGGTTCTCCCTGGATCCCCACAATTAGTGCTGCCCCCTCCACCAGCCTAGATTTTGGGTTAGAGCCCCAAGGGACCTCAGTCTCAGGGGCTCCGGAGAGAGACTTCCCAGGTAGGTGGCGCTGTCCCCACACCCAGGATCTTATCTAAACTTCAATTTCCTGCAGGCCCTGTACACCATTTTCTGATGAATAAGAATGTAATTTTATTCACATAGCTATTATTATTTCAATTATCTCTGGAAAGATGTGTGGACTTACCGCTGCCTCCCCCTTCAGCATTGCGTGAGCTAAAAAGAAACCTTAAATATTGCCCTCTTTTTCTGCAGCTGTAGGCTAGGCGCTGACTTTTGAAATGTAGATGAAAAATTTTTAAAAATTCTCTAAGCATATTATAAAATAGCTATTGGCTTTTTTACTCCAGTCTTTTTGCTCAAGAAAATCATGATACGGGTAATTTAAAATACAATAATAAAAAGTATAGATAGATGATGATAGACAGATAGATGACAGATAGATAGATAGACAGATGATAGATAGATAGATAGATAGATAGATAGATAGATAGATAGATAGATAGATAGATAGATAGATAGATAGATAGATAGATAGATAGGTAAAGTAGGTAGAGAGCCTTTTGACCTCGCTTGCTTCCTCCTTTGGTTTTGGCTGCACGTCTGGTTTCTTTAGCGTGAAATACCAAACCCCACCACATGGGGGAAGCAGAGCATCGCTGTCTGTACTCAACTAGACAAGCCTCTTTTGGGGTTGAATTTCAAAACCTTGAGGTTAGAACTGAAAATAACAGAATGTAATAAACCTCTTCTGCTGGTTGAAATTCCGCAGGTATGACCTTCTATCTTCGGCTGAAATTTGGCAGGTATAACCTTTTTAAAGTTCCTTTGAAGAATCCTGCTTTTAAGTAAGCTCTGTTACCAAGGGAAACAGCTCATCCCTTCATGGGTAATTGTTTCCAGCCCTACAAGCTGTGCATGGGACAGTTAAGAGGATGGAAGTGGTGCAGCGTGAGCAGGTGCTGATTAATTTAATCCCAGTCTAGGCTATCACGGTGACCACGGTTTCTAGCAGAATACAGAGTAGGCAGAGGAAGAGTGGGGGGGGAAAAAGACAAGAAATCTTGAAGAGAATAAAACTGATTTGGATGATGTCTGTGGCCAAAGAGCTAAAGCAGATGGCTGTTTTGAAGAATCACTTAAAACAAACAAACAAACAAACAGCTTTACCAAGAAGAATCATTTTGGAAACCATTCGGATCATTTGAGCTGGTTCCAGAGGGTGACAGGATTTGTTTTTGCTTTTTATTTGGTGCTGGGGGGTGAGCCTTTGAAGGCAGGCAGTTTGGGGTGTGCTTCTGCTTTGTCTCTGTACAAACTGACAAGGTCTTACTCACCTGTGTTCTCATGTGGAAAGTGAGGCAGAAGAGTGATGATCTGAAATTCCATAAAACATACACGCGTGTGAATTCAGTATTCTGTCCTTCAGCTGTGGCCTCGCAACACACAGAAATGGGCAGATTTTAAAGGAAGACATGAGTTCTGGCTGCACCCCTTCCTCCCCTTCATTTAGGTCAGAAGGTTTTTACAGCAGATCCTGGTCACTGAATCGCTGTGATGATGGCCTTCCCAGCAGGAGTCTTAACTCAGACAAGACTCACCATCCCGGCTCCCCTGGCCTCAGGGTATGGGACTGGGTGAGGCGCCCCAGCCCTGCAACCAGGGTGAAAATGGGGACACAGCCCCCCCACCCCGGACCAAGTGCCAAGGGGACACGCAGCAGAGGGCACTGCAGCCTCTGGTCGCCAGCCCCAACTTAGCTGCTCACCCCAGACCCACTAAATCCACCGCCCACCGGGGGTTCCAGGAAGGTGCTTCTCCCCAGTTAACCCTGCGGCCTCCGCGGGGCGACCCGCTACGCTGAAAGGGAGGGCCATGGCTATCCTGGATCCATCTTTTATTTGGGGGGGGGTGATTGGGTTTAATTATTTACTTAGATGGAGGTACCGGGGATTGAACCCAGGACCTCGTGCAGGTTAGGCGCGTGCCCCACCCCCGAGCTGCACCTCCCCCACCGGCCGTGCTTGGCTTGTGTCCACGCCACTCCAGTCTCTGCCTGGTGGTCTCATCCACCACCTCCTCGTCTTGTGTCTGTGTCATCTTCCTCTGCCTCCCTTTTGTAAGGATGTCTGTCATTGGATTTAGGGCCCACTCTGATCATCGTAGGCAGAACCCTTTCCGAGTCCTGAATCACATATTTCGGGCCATGTAAGGCCGTCTTCGCTCCTTTACCATGTCCGGGAAATAGTCACAGTTTCTGGGGACGGGTCGTTTGGGGGCCACGTTTCAACCCATGACCAATGGGCTGGTGGACACTCGGACCACATGCTCCCCACAGTCCCTTTCAGTGCTGGCAACTGATGATTCACCAACAGACTGACGACATCAGAAACTGGGCTATTATTTAGCAGAAGTTCAAAATTATGGACAGAATAAAAGAGTCTTTATTTCCAGTGACTAGAACAGCTTATATCTGGGTGGCGTTAATTTTGTAAAAGACTCTCACGGGCCTCGCTGTGGTTGGCGTGTCCCTGACCTGCACACGCGGGACGGTCCTTGATGAGCTGTGCACTTTTTCACTTACCTGACAACCGCTATCTCTCTTGTGGCCTCGTCTGCACATTCTTTGCAGATTAAAGTTTGGTACCATCAATGTGATAAGGGAAAAAAATTGATTTTTAGAACATTAAGACATTTTATTTAATTTCTTTGAAATACATGAAGTACATTCTGTGAAGATGCTGGCGGGTGGGCAAGGGAACCTCTATGTAAGTAAATACTTTAATAAATGGATAATTTATGAGTGTGTTTAGTGTTCAGGAACAAAATTTACATATAAATGGTTTTCTAAATTGCCCTAAAGCGGTATCGAGCCTTAAGCATTTCCCTTGCTCACAGTTCAGATTGCCTTGTAAGCTCTTCCTCCAAAGAAACGACAAAGGCACACTTTAACCCTGTGAGCCAGAGTTACTTCAAGTTTTGATTTAGACGGATCTCATTCTAAGTGGAGTAAACCAGAAAGAGAAAGAAAAGTACCATGTGATACCACTTACATGTGGAATCTAAAAAAAAAAGACCCAAATGAACTTATCTACAAAACAGAAACTGACTCACAGACACAGAAAACAAACTTACGGTTATCGGGGGGGGAAGGGTGTGGAAAGGGATAAACTGGGAGTTCAGGATTTATAGATTCTAACTACTAAAATAAATAAAGTAGATTATAATTTAATAATTTGATAAAATAATAAAATAGGTTAACAAGAAGTTTCTACTGTATAGCATAAGGAACCATATTCAATACATTGTATAACCTATAACGAAAAAGAACATGAAAAGGAATATGTATGTATATGTATGACTGAAACATTATGTTGTACACCGGAAATTGACACATTATAAAATGACTATACTTCAATAAAAAAAAATAATTAAAAAAATGATGCTTCTGCCATACTTAAGAGAAACCAAGGTACATTTTTACTTGGATTTTGTGCCAAACTGGGCAAGATAAATCCTTTCCTTCCACCACCTTTTCCAGACTTTGGGTGCACTGAGAACATTTGTTTTTCTATTTAACCCTCATCCGCCCCAGGCCTCCTTTCCTTTTGCTAATACTGCATATTTCTCAAGGGAAATAGACGTGAAGGAAAAACTCCAAACATTCTAAGGGTTTCCAGGCACCTTGTAGCACACGCACCACAGTTCATAAATACTTGTTTATAAGATGCAAGAACAGGACAAACTTTCCACTAGCATTTTTGGCAATTTTCCAACTGGTCTCTATTTTAGAAACTAGACATCTCTATCCACTGTGTACCCAATATTCGGGATCCTTCCCCTACTATGTAAAGAATGCAGAAGGCAAAACTTTCGCGTCTCAAAGCCCCTCAAAGGCTAAGAAGTAGGTTGAAATCTCTTAAGGCTGCACACTAGAAAAAACAAAAAGCAATTAAAAAATACTCAAAAATAAAACACACACACACAAAAAAACCCTGCTTCATTTTTTCAATATAAATTGTAATTAACTAAGTGTTCTCGAGAAAGGTCACTTTGAGAAAAACAACAAACAAGCAAAAAACCAAAGTCTCTCTGCAAAGAATTTACGTCCAAACAAATGAAGGGGCAGGGATGGAGAAGGCGGGTCAAGGCGGCTGGTACTTGCTGCAAAGGGCCCCACCTGGAGCGGAGTCCTACCAGCCGCTCCTTCTCTGCGCCGCTCCGTACGTATCTGGTCATCTCATTCCTCTATTTAAAGTCTCCATCCCCTGAGGCTGGCACCCTCTGTCTTTGCTTCCTGGGCTCTGACCTATGTCTGTCGCACCACCCCCCACCCCGTGTCCTCTGCTTCCCCTTTGCTGCCTCTCGGGGCCTGTATCTTCTCTTTCCTCCTGTGGACACGAGTCCCCACTGCTCGCCCACTGGCTGGGTAGCTGCTCTTCACCTTTTCCTTCCTCTTCCTCCCCTTTTCTCCATAAAATACTTTAAGAAATGGGTTATCTGTCCTTTGAAGGTCTGACAAAAATGGGCCCATAACACTGTCCCTGTTTTACCTGTAGCCACAGCTGTCCATCAGTCAAAGTATGATTTACCCACTTTTTCTCTGTGGTTCTTGATAATAGATGTTCTTCCAGCTTGTTT
The DNA here is from genome assembly GCF_048773025.1 of Camelus bactrianus. NCBI lineage: Eukaryota > Metazoa > Chordata > Mammalia > Artiodactyla > Camelidae > Camelus > Camelus bactrianus. Next base: position 5,016,428 of record NC_133567.1, on the reverse strand, counting down.
GTGATGTTCTCTTTTGACCTGTCCTGTATGTTACAAACATTTTTCTAATTTGTCATCCAAGCATCAGTTTTGTTTATGGTACCTTTTCATATGGAAGAAGGATTTTGAAATTTATATCTTTGTTTATGTTTGTTCACTTTTAACTGTTTATATATTCTTTGGTACTATTTATTTATGTATTTTAATTTTTTTACTTGAATACTACAGATGCATTTTTCCCTTTTTAATTTTTAAATACAATTTTAAAGTTTATACTCCATTTACAGTTACTACAAAATATTGGTTATACTCCCCATGTTGTACAATATATCTTTGTATTGTTTAAACATTTAATATACATAAAGGTTTTGAAATTTTTAGTTTACATAGGAATATAAGGGTCTCCAATAACTTTCTTCCCAAATGGGTTGCCAGTGTTCCAACAGTAATTATTAAATTTTTACTCCACTAATTTGAAAAGCCAGTCTGTTATTTCCTAAATTCTGTTTGTGTTTGACACTATTTGAATTAACAGATCTGTCCCACTGCTTTATTATTTTAGCTAATAAGAGTTTAACGACCCTTCCTTTGTGCTCACATAGCACCAGCTCCTGTGGGACCTATGGCTGCCCACTGCTTATTCTTCTGCCAATCGCATGTCACTAATCTTCCTGAGGACACCAACTATTACACTTATTAGCTGCTCAATAAAAACTTCTGAATAAAAGAAATATTTGAGGCTTGCCATGTGGTTTTCCTGAGCTACAAAGACCATAAAACCGGCTTCTACTGGGGAAAGATCTTTCTGATGTGATATACACAGTATTTCATGGAGGAAACCTGTCACAGCAAACAGATAATGTCTGTTATTTCTTTGTCTCTGAACTTAACTCAGAAGCTCCCATTTTCTTGGGTGGCAAAAAAAAAAAAAACAAAACAAAAAAAAAAAAAAACCTCTTAATCTTGCCACCTAAAGATAACTCAGTCACTTCTGGTTTAAACTGGATCTAAATACTCAGTTAAGTCCAAAGTCCCTCTCTCTCTCTCTCTGGCGCCTCCCCCCACACCCCCGGTGGAACCTCAGTGTTAGGGGAGGAATCCCAGGTCTCCCGCGGGTCCGGCCCCTCAGGGAGGCCCCTGGACTGTCTCTGCACCCAGCCCCATCCCAGCCGGCGCTGTGTGCTGACCTTCCAAGGCTCCACTGTACCCTGTGTCTGGACCCCACCTGGGACTCCCAGGTCTGTAGCTTCTGCTTCAGGGCTTGGCTGGTACACAGGTTTCTCGTGGGTGAGTCTCTGGCCATCAGCTCTCAGTCGTCATCCCTGCTTCTCAGGCTCGTGGGAAGCGTGCAGAATGGCTGCTCCTCCCCTCATCCCTCGGGAGTCCAGGAGGTGTGGACAGCTCTCTCGGGCTCCACCTCCCCTCCTCAAACCCCCCCTTCTCCTTAGCTGCCTCCAAAAAGATGCCTTCAGGGTGGTTCCTGGCTGTGTGGGTGAGCGTGGGAATAATCTGCTACGTCCACACCTCACTTTGAACTTCCCACGGGGCAGGACCTCAGGCTCCCAGTGTGAGCACAGCCAGCCCTGGCTGAAGTCTCAGGGGTTCCCTCTCAGGCCTGGCTTCTCTGTACCACGCCTGGTACAGCTGGGTTTGAACCAAGAGCCTACACTGTCCCGTAGGGTCTAGAAAAGGGGCATGACTTTTGAACACAGGGTGTAGCTTCTCTATTGTAGACTGATTGGTTCTCAAGGTCTCTCTCCCTCTCCCTCACCAAGACCAGGGGGTGCGAGGCTTGGCCCTGAAGGTTTCATGAGAGAAGACAGGCTGAAAGGCTCTGGCGCACAGCAGTACTTCATAGTGGTGGAAACAGCAGCTATGAACAGCTGAGTAGATAAGATTTTCTTTTTCAAAGCCGGAGACCTCTTTCCACCCCCAGAAAATAAATTACATAGGCTGATCCTATTCCTCCATGTGCACTAGTTTTCTTTTTTAATTTGAAAATTTCATGAATAATATCTCCAAATGTGAAATTGATTAAGAAAAAATTAAATGACTCTCCCAAATCAATTTCTTCTACGTTCATAGATTTGTCATTTTAGCTTTTCTCTCTCTCAAAGAATGATTAGTTCTTCAAGCCCTTAAAGGTCAGGCCCTGGTGAATCTCATTAAAATACGATACTTATGAAGCAGTGGTCTTAAAAAGAATGGATTCAAATCAGATTCACTCGGCTATTAGCCTTTGAGGAAAAAGAGACTTTCCGCGTATAATTTGCCATTTGTGAATGTGGGACTAGGTCCCCTTGAAGACAAACAGAACTCAATTCTTATTTGTTCAACGAGGAAACAGTGCAGTTGGGAGCGGAATGCCAGTTGTTCAGAAATGATTAAAAGCACTCTTCATAACGGGCTGGGGCCACGTGTTTTAATTTTTATCGCCGTTGTTCACTGGCAATATTTGTGCAGCGTGCTTTCTGTGAGCACACGAGCTGGCCTTAAATGCTCTGGTTCCCAGGTTTCTCATGGTAGTCAACGTGCTGCACGAAGCTAGGCTTAACACCATGAAAGAATTCAAGGGTCCCTCCATGCTTTCTGCCGATTATTCGAAGCGACGTATGAAACCTAGTGCAAGCTTAACACCAAACCAGAAAGTGAAGGCATAAGAAAAGATTTGTGTAAACCAACTTTATTTACAAGTACAGATACAAGGTCTTAACTTAAACACTAGTGATGCAAATCCATCAAGGATTATATTTATATGTCATCAGTCTGAACCTTATAATTTATAGGTATATAAATTCCTATAACTGTAGTATTAGTATCAAAAGCACTTGGGTTCAGAGGACGTAACATGACTCCCTTCAGGTAGGAAGGAAGTTATGTCTCAGACCGGAGGTGAACAAGGGCTTGACTTTATGAGTAATGAATTATAAAAGACTGGAGTAAGTATTTCAAATTCTTGAGATTTAATAAAGCAAATAGTAGATTTAAATGTGCTTTATATTATGCTTTCTTTGAAATGTTTCATAATAAAAAAAAGAAAAGCTCTTTGCAATCAACAAAGAAGAATATTCCCATTGAAACATTTTCAAATGATTGCAAATGAGTTCACAAAAGAAAAACGCAAATGATGAATAAGCATATTAAGTAGCTCAGTCTTACCCGTAAAATATGTCATTATTCATTATTCATAAGACTGTGGGGATGTGGACATACCCATGGAGTGCCAGCAGCACTGCAATTTGGTAAAAAGATCTTGGGAAGCATTTGACCATACTTATTAAACGACTGAATGTTTTGTGTGTCTCTGGTCTTGCAGCCTCACACAGAGCAATGTACTTTAAGGAAATAAAAAAATAGTGTACAAATAAAATAAAGTATAAGGGTATATAGCATAATAATGAAATGGATTACTATTCAACTATGAAAAATAACATTATAGAAAAATATTTAATGACATGGGAAGATGTGTGTGGCATATTGTCAAAAAATAAAGAAGTTAAAAATATTATATACACTATAATCTAAATTATTTTATTATACACAGAAAAAATAGATGAACTTATACTTGTGCACATGCGTGTGTGCACGTGCGCGTGCACACACACACACACACACACACACGGAGCAAACAAAAGCCAGGACTGGAAACCTCCACAACAAACTGTGAACAGTGACACTCTCCGGGGGGTGGGGTGATTACTATTCTCATTTTCACAGCTTTAACTTGCTTGAGCAATTCAAAATTTCTACTGGAAATGCGTGATTTTTAACAAAATAAGAATAATTCAAATTTAGCAAAAAAGAGGAAAACTTTTTTATTACAAAGATCCTCTCTAAAGCCTCAGATGGTGGAGTTATCATTGCACGTTGCCTGTGTTTTCTTACACGAAAGCACATTCTTCCTCCTTTACCCTAACCTTTCGCTGTCTTGTATTAGAGGCATAATGTAATTAGCTGTTTGTGTTACTAAAGCTGGTTTAGTAATCAGGGCCGTTCTTGAGACAAGGCAGATGCTTCTGATTAATTTACTCCAGCTGATTAGATTACAGCTCTGAAATGGAAAGATTCATTCAGGTTGAAATTAGCTTTGCCTCCGAGTTTGTCCTGCTGAATGGCTGGAAAGCTTAGAATTATGCTAACGTAGGAAGTGGATTTACCTGCATTGACTACTGCTGTTTGGTTATCGCTTTTACTCTTCCTCAAAAGTTAAAGTTGTCATCTTCTGACATAAAATATGGTACCATGGTAGAAGTTAATGCGCTTTATGTTTATTTTCCTTTTGTTCATTTTAAGTTCAACTGAATAAACATCTACCGATGTATCGCCTCCATACACAGCCCTGTAGGTCCCGGGGGGCGGGCGGGGCATGGAGTCAAGGAGAAATTGCTACCTGCCAGAGTGCTGCGCTGAGGCGGCGCATTCAGATGCACGGATATTTGGAGAAAGAGGTGGCCTTCTACACAGAAAGAGCTGTTTGAAAAAAGAACGCAGAGGATCATAGTATTCATTCTCAGGAACTGTCAGGTTGAGAGTTGTGGGAGGGCCCTAGGGGCTGTGTGAGTGGTGGAAATAAAGCTGGCCATTTCAGCTGGAGCCACGACATTAACTATCAAATTAAGGGGTTTGGAATTTACTTTGTATTCAATGGGCATCAACCGAATACTTTAACCAAGGGGGTTTTTTAGAAAGAAGTGTGACTGCTCGGCTAGGGAAGGGAAAGACAAGAGACACAGAGACCGGCTGGGAGGCGGGCGAGCTTGTACCAGGATTTACTGAAGGTCTAGCGGCAGCAGGAAGATGAAGCAGGTGTTCCTGAGGTGGCAAGAGCAGGATCAGCAAACTTTGGACACAGGTTGGATCTGCTATAAAGTAGAAAGGGAATCTGAAGATGACTTCTATCTACCAGGCATGAGAAATTCAAAAGATGATGGTGGCATTAGCATTATGGAGATGCGGATAATGACAAAGATGATGATGCTAATAGTGGTGTTAAAGAAAACAAGATGAGCTGGCGAGTTTGTCTGCTACACACAGAGGATGGCGAGGGGGAGGGGACCATGAGAAAATACCCAGCAACCGCAAGTGTTGGCCTGGAACTCTGGAGGGAAATCAACATACCTGTAAAGGGAAGATGGAAGAAGAAGGAGCAAAACAAGGAAGAAAAAGGAAAGACCGAAAAAGAGTGGTCACAGAAGCCAAGGAAAGAAACTCAAGGAAAAAAGAGAAAATCATTCATTCATTGATTCATCCAACAAATGTTAATTAAGAGTTTACAAGACACCACGCTTTCTTCTGCATGCTGGGAGTACAGCCGTGGATAAGGCAGTGGATTCCCTGACGTCATGGGGCTGAACACCTAGTGCTTTAATTTATTTTAAAATCAGAAGAAAAACATAAACTTCTAGGTTAAAGACAATGTTTAATATATATTTGTCTTTATACCAATGAGGTTGCAAAATAAAATGTTTAAATGTGCCTTTATCGGGGAAGGGACCACAAAGGCAATAGTGCCCATGAAAGCCATGGTACAGCCCTGGGGACAGAGCTCGGGGGCTGCTTCAGAGTGAAGGTCAGGGGCCGTCTCCGGAGGGGATGACTTGGATGTGAAGAGACAGAAAGCTGGAGAACAGAAGAGTAGGACGGTTACGTCTAGAGCAAGGATAGAAGGAGAAGTCAAACCCAGCGAGCCTGCCTGAGAGAGGCCATCTCGTCCGGTAGTCTGCTGGTCCCTGGTGTCCTTCAGTAACAGACAACAGGGGAGCAGGAAGAACTAGACAGCAAGGGGTTTAGAGGGGACGGAAGAAAAGGCTAGGAGACTTCCTTACAGCTACAATATTGGGGAAAGTTTGATGGGATGGATAGCCAATGGAGGAGGAAACTTGGTTGAATATCTTTTGTGTTAATATTCCTTCGGATTTACTTCTTCTGTGCACCATGATTTCCACATTACTAAATGCTGTTACCATTGTCAGGGGAGAAATCTGTGGAATTTAATAAATAATTGAATCCTACCCAAATGGTACTTCAGCGTTCACTGGGCTCTGTACAGCCAAAGCCAATGTCTGCTAATGTTCTGGAGACGGTTAGTAAACAAATCTGGTCTAGCGAAATGAATTTGCAGACTGCTCCCTCCTCTCGGACTTTTCCAGTCCTTAGGATGGTGTACTGCCATGACCTAATGTGACAGCCCCTGTCTTATGTCTCATCAACCTAAATAATTTCCCTCTTCTCGTCCTTCCTCTGGTATTATTTAAACCCCAGTGAGAGAGATCATTTAGACACCTAGCTCTTGCTTCACTGTTACTGTAGGCAGCCTCATTAATCTTCAAGAACTTTCTCATTTACCAAGGACTCCGTGACTCATGCAGACACACAGAGCAATCAGAGGTAAATTGAGTTGGGATCTGTCTCCTACTGCTTGGCCTTTCGTTTGTTCCAGCTGAATTGCTCAAAAATGTTGCTTAGAACAATAGTTCTGTGAACTAAAAGGGTGATTTCTTCAGCTCAGATGCCTGTGTCCTAGCCCGTGGAACACCGACCCACTTACCTTCTCTTTCAGGAGTGGAATCAAGGTTTCTTACCTTATGAAGAACTTCCTCACTGTTGCTCAGCCTCTTGCTCCAGCGGGAATTCACTTTCCTATGTGACACCACCCCAGCCATACTTCATCATGGTGGCTAAATTCTCAAGTGAGACCTGCCTCTGTTACCTCGCTTCCTTTTGTCCCAGTTTCCTCATTTATGAAATGAGTTGATGTATTTTCCTAGCATCATCCTTCTGGGATTATGTTTAGGATCAGATGAGTAAATAAATGCAAACTCTTAGGACTTATTAAGTGTTGATACATGTTGGCGACCTTTGAACATGTATCCTTCCTGGATTGTAGGCTACTAACTTCCTGGGCTTGTTTGTTTGGTTATACACAGCCCTGGGCGTGACTTGCAGAAAAGAAAAGCATGTAATAAAGGACTGATTCCCAAAGGGACCCTTCCTCCTCCGTATCCATCAATATCCAGCCTGCGTATTTTATCTAAATGTCTTGACTCTCTCCCTTCTCTGTAACAGACCATCACTCTTGCTTGGATGATTGTAGTGAACTCCTGACTGGTCTCCATCTTTCCCAGAACATTTCCTGTGCTCCAGACCATTTTCTGCAGGCAGCCAGAGGGAGGTTTTAGAAATCTCAATCAGAACAGATCAGTCAAGGCGTAAAACCGCCCAGTGGCCTTTGCTAGCCTTAGGGTAAAGATGATTGACTTTCTCTTTGTTGACCAGCTCTGTCCCTTCACATGTCAGACTCAGCCTGGGCCCCCTCCCTCCTCACCCTCTGCTTTCTCCTAGCTGCACTGGCCTCCCTCCCCTGGGCCCCAACACCCATGAGCCCGGCCCGCAGTGTGGAGAAGGCAGCCTTCCTCTGCCCCCTCTGTCTCATTTATGTCTTATGCAAAGGACTGAGTACACATTGTGCTTTGCTCTCAGTAGACACTCCGTGAATGCTAATGGAAAAGGGACTAAAAAGATGCTTGTGTCATTTTAAAATGGCTAGTTTTTCAAAACTGTGAGCTTGGAGGTTAAGCACCTTCGATACGGGAAAGGAGGTGTGGCGCACCTACTCCATGACAATCAGATAAGATAGAGCAACGAAGCCGCCAGTCCCAAGGCCTGATGCTTGGCAGGGGGGGAATGAATCTTCCCTCCTTTGGGTCCCTTCTGTCTTGTTGCCCAATTCACTGCTCTTTTTGTCTACCAGGACTGGAGCAAACACTGCTTTCCTTACTCTTTGGTTGGAGATATCCAGGGCTAGTTAATACATTTCTCCCCACAGCCCTGCAGCCCCAGAGCAGATGAAGAAAGGGAAAGGGAGAGGATGGCTTTGAGAACATTCATCTAGCACCCGCTCGCCCCGAGGTCTTCCCACTTTCCGCTTAGCCTCTCCTCCCGACCACGCAGTTAGGTCGCTCATTCTGGATCGATTACGTTAGGAGGCAAAGGTGACAGCAGAGAGTAGAGAAAAAGAAATGTTGGCCTTGAATTTTGAGTTTCAGACACCTAAGCACCCCGGGTAATGAGAAGATAAAGATTTGGGGGAGAGGATTGTATACATAAGCAAACGTCCCCTCTTCCGACCTTAAAACCAAAAATTATTGGTGGGAGAAGCTGGAGGGGATGAGGAGACCCGGGCACTGGCGGGTCCCTGAGACGGCACTTCTCCAGAAACACTCGGGCTGATATGACTTTTGTTTGAGAGCAGAGAGATTTTGTACCCATTTTCCAGGTGTGGCCTGGGGAGACAGCAAGACCCCAGAGGAGGAATGGTTGCATAATGTTCCTTAGAAGCCGCCCAGTGCTGGTGTGTGAGCAGCAGGGTAAATCACAAGTGCCTGAGGAAAGCAAAAGTTACCAGAGACTTCCACACCTGAAGGATGCCACGGGCCTTTGAGCTGTCACTGCTGACAGAGGACCGGATGGGCGAGGGGCATGTCACCGAGGTCTGATGTGGCCAAAAGATAAGGAGGAAGAGACGGACCACAAGGCTGCCCAACGCCAATGTCAGTACTATTTACGTCCCAGAAAGCTAGACACAGCCCTAAGAGAAGGGCGGAAGTGACATCAGAATTCTTAACGTAACTACAGTTCAGTTTTTGTCCCTCCAACAGAGTAGGTCAGAAGAATGCTTAGGTTGAATTATATAAAAATAACAAACATATTTTTCTTGCATGCTTGAGTAGTAGGCTGGGACTTCTCTTGGTGTCAACAGCCTTGAACTATATATAGTCCAGGCAAGGTCAAAGGAGCAAAGAGACGAATGACTCACTGTCTCCTACCCGCTTCCTGGGACAGGGAGGAGGATGCAGTGAGCTGCCTTCTGCTTTTTCATCGTGTCACTGTGTCTTCTGCCCGAAGGTGACGTGTGCAGCTACGCATGGGTTCCTAAAGCCACCGTGGCGCTCCTGCTGGCAGCCGTGGCTTTTCCCAAAACAGTATTTCAGGAGTCACTGTACTTTTAGTCACTCTAAGAATATCCAATTGCAGAACCAAAAGCTGATGTTCACGTTAGATTTGTTCATCTGCATAGACAAGCTGAGAAAGTCATGGCACCCGAATGTGGCCTAAAATAATGCCAAGTGTCTCACCGATCAGCCAGGTGGAGTGGACAGTACGAGAAGAAGAGATACGGAGGCTTTGGAACCAGTCAGACCTAATTTTGATGAGTCCTTTTACTTAACAGCTATGTTGGCTGGAGTATGGCACTCAACCTGTCTCAGCATTTTTACACATGTGTATATACTCTAACAGATAAAATTAATTCCCTAATATCTGTTTGGTAAGATTGTTGTAAAGGTTTAAAATATTATATGTAAAGTATTTAATGTAGTTCCAGACTCAAGGATGCTTCTCAGTAATAACCTATCAATGGCTGATCCAAAACTCTTCAAATTAAAATATGAATGCCAGGGAGAAAAATGCCCACAGAACATTGATGCCACATACCATGAAGAACAGCACACAGGGGACTTGTGGAAGAAAGATTAGGTCATTTGCAGGAAAAATCTAGAGATGCGGAATTCACTTAAGTGTTTACGTATCTATGCGCAGGGCCTGGGGGAAAGTCAGACAAACCTGTAACTTTAAAACAAGCATCAGTTCAGTTTAATGAATTCCCATTGGGTCTGTTCCAGGGTGGCTCTAGCCTCTGTATTTTACAAAGATGAATATCACGTGGATTCTGAGCTCAAGTAATTCTCAACCCAGAAATTAAATACCTCAAACTATGGATGGCATGAGATTCAGGACTGAAATAAGACAACGAAAAGGTAAATTTTGCTCCAAAGAAACAGCTCCAGTAGACTGGAGTAATCGTGTTTCTCCAAGAATACATACAATTTATAAAATGCCATGAACACAAGGAATGGCAGAAAATGTTCAGGTGAGGACAAAAGGGAGAGAGAAACTAGTGGCACTGTTATGATTGTCTGAATCACACTTTCTGGCCAGGTAGAAGGTATGGAGGATGGGTCTTATTTGAGACTGTAAACTGGCTCAGAGGCAAGCAATAACCGCGTGGAAGGGGTTCAACTCGAAACCTTCTGTGGAAGGCGTTCAACTCGAAACCTTCTGTGGAAGGCAGGACGCCCGACATTCTTTATTGACAATTCCATCTGGTAGCGGGTAGAGGAAGCAGCAAGCAAAACTGCTACTCTGTATTCCACTCTAGCCAGCAAGAAAGAGCTTATTGTTGGAGTAAAAGTTATACGGACCTTGGGAGAAATCAAGTCATGCTGGAATTCGTAGCAGTGAAGGAAGGAAGCAGTGGGTATCGGCAGACGTGCACGCTAGACTTTAGGAAAACAGATTTTTCAGAAGTTCATAAAAAGGCTGGCATGATTCCATGGCTAGAGAGTCTGAAAGGAAATACAAGAGTAAAAAGAGTCAGAAAAAATATTATTTAGAATTTCTATTTAGAAATAGAAGTGCGGATATGAAGGAGTCAAGAGAGAAAGGGATAGGAACAGAGACAGAGATGGAAAGAGAGAAAGACAGAGAGGAGAGAGAGTCAACAGAGCCTGATGAAGAGAGTGATGCAGGGAGACAGAGCCGGGGAGGAGGGGGATGGACTTGGGAAGCGGACAGTGAGCTTAGGTCCATCACGAGGTGCTGGGAGGTGGTGCCGGCTTCCCATGGAAGGTCGGGGGAGCCTAGAGCAGGTGACAGATGCCCCTCGATTCTTACCCCCTCAGGCTCACACTGCATCCAGAGGCTGCTCCCCCCAGGAAGACTTCTCCACCAGGGGAGTATCATGTCGTGATGGGACCCCTCACTGGTGTCTCCCAAAGAGCACAAACAACGGTCCATCCCGTTTGCTTCCCAGGCACAGACTCAACAGAAAATATCACGTACGAGGAATGTAAAGTTCTGAACATGAAACGACACAATCACACTTGTTCCCAACTGGGAAGCGAAGGTAGAGGCAGCCAAAGAAACTCACATTTAGCCTCACAGGAAGCGCTCAGACGATCTTAGATTTAAAATACATGTATAAAAGTAGGAAGAAAAATTGCATAACTGAAAGTGAAAAGAAAAAAAAAAGAAATACAAAATTTGGCATAAAATATACTTTAAAAAATAGACTCGAGTAGGCAATTTGGAGGGAGTTGAAACTTTAGGAAAATGCTAAGAAGGGATAGGAATTTAAAAAAATTAGATCAGTGATTTTGATTTAGATATTCTAACAAAATTCTGGAACATGCATTCATCCAGTTCTTCAGTTGTTCCATGAAGGTATTCAGGACCCTATGATAAGCAGGGCAAGACGGAGGTATGAACGTAAATGACGGAGTTTCTGTTTCTATGGGCCTGTGTCCTCATTCAGAGACTGTGAAGGGACTCCTACCCAAGGCAGTGATGGGTGTGGGAGAACGTGTCGATCCCAGAGCACAAACTAAGTAAAAACAGGGTAAAGTGACGTCATGAAAGATCGTGAGCAAGGCTTCAGTATGGGTAGAATTATAAATAGAGGCAGAGGAGATAATCAACCGATCTTGGTTGCATTAGCTCAGGGTCACCAGGCTGCAGTAATGACTATGCTCAAAGATGTAAATGGCTCATGGCCATCTTGAAAGGAATATGAGTGCTGGGAGGCAGCATGCGTACCAAGTTGACGGCAGATGTGCAGTGTGGTACAGACTAAGGACGTTTTAATATTGAACGCCTAGTACCTGTTGAATATCTAGTTGGTCCCAGGTTGCTACCACTGGCGTGTCTGCCTTCTCCAGGAGAAGCCTGAGCCTTGGGCCATGGAAACCCCTTCCCTACATCTCATAGCTGGTGACAGAGCCAGGATTTGAACGTGCCGTGTCTGACTCAAGAGCTTAAACACTCAAATAGTATTTTTTTTAATTTACCTGTTATCTACATAGGTAAGGTGGATGATCATCAAATCAGGTTGGAATAGTAGTAATTAAACAAGCATACTTAAAAACGTTGATTAAGTATTCAATGTTAACCTGATAGTGGGTTGTATTTGGTCCTTGGTCATTCAGTAGAAAAGTGAATAATTTAAATAAAAACATCAACAACATAATAAAAAATCTGTAGTTCAAAAAAACAATTGGGATAGATAAACAAGATTATACTGTATAGCACAGGGAAATATATACAAGATCTTATGGTAGCTCACAGAGAAAGGAATGTGATAATGAATATATATATGTTCATGTATAACTGAAAAATTGTGCTCTACACTGGAATTTGACACAACATTGTAAAATGATTATAAATCAATAAAAAATGTAAAAAAACAATTGGGTATACACTTAATGCAGCTATACATTACTTGTTGTTAAGGTAATATTTCCTTAAGGTAAGTATTTATTGCTTATTTTTTTAACAGATAAAGAAGCTGAAGCTCAGACATCCAGTCTGGCCGAAGTTACTCAGCTTCAAGCAGTGGAGCCTGAATTATTAGAAGCCAGATTCTGTCTGACTCCAAGGCTGGTGCTGTTCCACATGTTGGAGAGACCACATCAGGGTTCAGTTCTTTTCGATTCTGGCCACTGTGTTTTAAGATGTTATTAGTAAATGATTGTGCATTAAATGAGAACAAGATGGGTTCATAAATCATAAAAATGGAATTCCGTCATCACTTGTCAGGGTCCTTTCTTTGGCACACTGCCTCTAGGGAGCAGTGCTATTTAGCCCTAGCTTTGGATGATTATAAAATGTTTCAAAGCAACTGAACACTCAGAATATATAATGTTATTTATTTTAATCACTTAGCATTCCACACCTGGCCGTGTCGTTCCGACAGGCAGAGCTCTGGGGCCGGGGATGGCGATGCGTTCGGTATGTTGCCCTGTTCTCATACATGCAGAGCTGAGCCCCGGGTCGTCGTGAGTAACGGGGAACTTCTTACCTTCTCTGGGAAGGGAAGTGAGGATTCTGAGCCATGTCACTGAACCCAACAATGACACAGTGTAAACTACGTACATTTACCTCCCTTTATCCCCACCCATCAGATTGTTTACCAAATACTGAAATGCCTAGTGGCGGTTTTTGTAATAATAACCAATTTCCGAATCAGTCAAACTCAGAAACTCAAATTCCAGATTTGCTCCCACTCGCTGCTCTTTGCCTCTACTATGAGTACTTTCTAATGTTTTATGTAAACTTAGCCATGAGAAATCTATTTTGTTGATAGTCGGAAGAAGCAAATTTTGACCAATATTTTCTGCACCTTCCGTAAAAATCAGCACTTGCTTTTCCCATTATGGTTTCCTGTGATCTTACACTACTTGATAAAATATTACTTGCTACAATTGCAATCCTAATCATAAGAAATGTGATAAAAGAATACAACATAAAATTGCCAACAGTTTTAATATAAAGGGTGCCGCCTACAAACTACACTGTTGCACTTAAGCTTTGATGATGGTGGCAGTGGTGACAGTGACTTTGGGGATGGCAATCTGAAAGGCAGGTCACCTTGGTTGGCCCTTGAACCAGCTGTAGAGAGAGCCCGCACAGGGCCTGGCGTACAGGAGGTATGTTCTGAGTAATGAGTTAGTAATAATGAACTCATTGGATGAAAAATGATGCCTCTTGTAGAGTCCCACGTAAGTAAGGTCTGGAAATAGAGATCAAGCAAGTCTCGAGGGCTGAAAGGGAAAAACAGGCCAGGGGCAGGAGGCTTCCAAGCCACAGAGGACACTCTCTGTTCTTGAAACCGAGGGTGGCAGTGACGACGGACGGAATTAATTAGAGGGGTAAATTGTTGTATCCTGTGGGTGATGACAATAGATAACACAGACTGAAGGACTAACTGGAGGACTAACTGATGTGAGGGATTATGTTCCATGGTTTACATATTAAATACAACTGACTTAAACCAGTCTGAGCTAGTTACTAAGCCTAGGTCTTTGGTAAGTAAATTAGAGCTCAGTGCATTCAAGGTATTTCCATAAAAACACTGCCTCTTAAGAGGTATTGGAATCCAAATCCAATACTTGCTTTTATGATATGTCATAGTACCTTCCAAAGAACGTTTTTTTAACGTTCTTAATCAAAAGACCAACGCACTGACAGACACGTTAGCTGTTTACCAACCCATTTTGACCACCTTGTGTCTTTTCACCACAAAGGGCCCAGCTGGCGCCTCTTGTACAGACCCCGCGGAACGGTGGGCGGTAAATCCCCTGCCCCGGAGCCGGGAGCACAGGAAGCGGCGGTGCCAATACAGGAAACAGCTGGGAATCGGTGGGTTTCTTAATGAGGAAACCACATGCATCTCCCACTTCCTCCGGGTGCCCGTTCGAGCCACCGTCAAGAAGAGAAAACTGGCCGGCACTGGTCCAAAAAGAAGCCCAGCAAAGGGGAAGCACGCAAGTGTGTCCATCTCTTCCTGACTCTTCATAAATCTGTCTCTGCTGTGGCCTTGCCGTCACCACTCACTGTCCGGGATCTGCTGAACGCGGCTCGGAACTCCGCTCCTTATTTACCTGGGTTTTTGTCCTCACAGTCTGTTCGATAAAGCTCTGAGCACAACTTTCCCAAGAGATTATGACAATCTATTTACTTAGGACATATTAGAAGGCGTGAGGCCCTCTAATCTGTCCCTTAAGGGTATAAATATCCGGAGAGGTCTGATTAACTCCGAGGAACTAGAAATGGCAAATTTGGAGTTGAGACTAAAACCAAATACAGTTTACTGAGGGCTGGTCCATCACACAGACGAGGACACGCTTGCAGGGAGGCAGCCATTTTTCCACGAGTCAGATCTACACTCTGCATGTTTTTTACCCAACTCTGTAAAAAGGGATTAAAACCCTTTTTAGGTAAAGGGGAAAACTAGCTAATCTATAATAATTTGTAGGTTATAACAATGAAAAGGATAAATCCAAAATTTAGAAAGCAAAGATAAAAACAAATTATCAACGCAGTATGTTCTAGGGTAAAACCACGCGCTAACAAAGAGCTGAAGCTTCGGAATAACATGGAGAAGCCACTAAAGACATTCTTCAAAGAAAAGAAAAAAACCTGACGAAGATAATCAATATTTGTATAACAAACGATTGAAGAGCGACACTTGTTTATCGTTTAGATTCTGAGACGCTGAGGTCAGGAGCGCCTCGGAGCTGAAACGACTACTTCTGAGAAAGAACTCGAGAACTTTTAAAAACCTGACTCTTCCCAGTAGCCCCGCGTCCCATTTATGAATTTCCTCTAACATCCCCTAACCCGTGCACATCTTTTCTCTGTATATCTTTGCCCCCAGTTCTCCATCCAACTTGAAGAGCAGCTGCGGCTGGAGGCTGACACAGAGCCTAGTGGCACTTGCACTGGGCAGGGGGTCCCTAGGGAGTTTCCCTGTTCCCCCACCCCCAGGAGTACTAACTAAGGTGGCTTTTCAGTTAGTGAGTTCAACTCTGCCCAGAGCCTGGCCCTTAGCATCACAGCCTGAAGACATATTTCTCGTTTCCAGCAATGAGCTGATTTAGAATTTCATTAAAACTCACCAGACTGTAATGTGTTAATTTCCGATGAGCATTATCGGCATCCAGAGAAGTGGAGGCTTACTTTGACCTGCCAGGTACACGACAAGGCGTACTGTGGTCCTCTTCCTGGTGGTTTTGGGGCTCACGGGAGAACCAGCATCAGGTCCGGAAGCCTGCCGGGCCCTCGGAGAGGACCGGTTTAGGATTCTCATGTTGACCTGGGAGCTCATCTTCTCCCCTGCCCTGTGCTCGCATGGAGTCCCTGGGATACTGTTTCTATCCAAGTACTTTCCATGTGTACAGTTTTTCTCCAAAGAGGGTGGAGTCTAATTAATTAAACTCTTCTTTAATAATCACATCTCAGTCCTGTCTCCCAGACGTTACATCCAGGATTTAACTTCTCAAACACTGAGGTCTGGGAAGTCCCTACACGTGCTGGAGATGCAGAGACACACACAAGTCGCTAATGACACCTGTTTTATGTAGGCGTTTACAGCTTAAAGTTCAAAAGGAGACCGAATCCCCAGGTTCTTAGGGCTTCCCACACCTGCAGACACTACAAGGAAAACTGAACAGGAGACCTCCTCAGCCACCACTGTCTCTTCTTTCTCCCATGGAATTTTTGTTCCCTGTAAATGGTGTATTTACATCTATCTGTATATTATCTGTTTCCTGGAGAGGTGAGTGGACGTGCTGCTGATGCTTGGAGACTTCCTGGTGGGGCATTTTCTTAGGTTGGAACCTGGACACTGGATGTATGTCCCTTGTTCCAATGAGGGATCTGACACGTACTTTCAATTGGTATTAATAAAAAAGTGGCCTCACTGTATTTATAATTCTTTGTTTCATCTAATGGGAATGTTACTATGCTTCACTTTTTCAGCCTTGCAATTGTCTGCATATTTATCTTCTCAAATTATCTTTTCTATATACTGTTGTGACTGAAATCATGACTTTATTCCACTAAGCCACCAAAAATCAAATGGAAAAGTCAATCAAAACACAGCTGCCAGCCAGTTTTATTCTGTGGAGGGATAAAAGCCATCCTATTTAATAACTTTAATTTGTTTCTGTCACCAAGATCCATTTGTGATGGTTCCCTTTTAAATTTAAAAGAGATTTAATATTCCTCTTCTGGCTGACTCTGCTATCTGCTGTCACAAAGGTGGTGTAGCCTAGGAAACGTGAAGCCAGCCCCGACATATAACGTCGAGCGCTCTTCCTTATTCTGTCTCTGACTTATTTAATGAAAACTGGTAAGTCACTTAACCGCTTTCTGCCTACGCATCTGAAAAAGAAGTTGGGTAGCAATTGTCAACAAACAATGCACGCTCTTTATCTGCTGTGCATCGATCTGTCACTGCCGCCGCTCAGAGATGCTCTCTGCTCGGTGGGGGTGGCAGCAATCAAAAGACAGAGAACAACTCCGCAGTTGGTGATATTCTTGATGTCAGTACATTTTCTGTAAGTCGTGTCTTTAAAACCATGATGTAAATGCCAATGGTTTTCTTAAATGCTGTTAAAAATGAGGATCAGCTTTATTGTTTTTTATTAGTTTGCAGACAGGTGTCCAGTTTTACATCAGTCCCTAAGGCCGACCTACACAGACGCTCCTCCCCAGAGCAGAGTGGCACCTGGGAGTGACCCCAGGGCAAGGAACCCAGGCTAACCCCTGTTCAGACAGTGGCCCTGCTTCTTATTAACTAATCCTATAACCTTGAGCAAGTTTGGGAATCTCTTTGAGCCTCAGTTTCTGCATCCATAAAATGAGAGTAATTAATGGTACTGATCTCACAGAGTTGATATTAAACAAGAATTAAATAAGATAATGTGCGGAAGTTCCCTAGCACAGAGTTTAGATTATGATAGACGTTAAATAACTGATAAGCGTGCGTGTGGAGAGATCAAAGCCCTTGCCCACTTGTTTCCACTGCTGCCTCAAACAGCAAGCACCTTAAGAGCTAGTGGTTCCTGACTGTGGACGGGCACCTGCCAGGCGGCGTGTCCAACAGGTTCCCAGGGAGTGGAGACCAGCTTCCTCGTCTCTACCTTGCCCATCTCGGCATCCCTTGAAAGAACCTCCCCTCAACTACCCCACCATCACTGTCTCCTGCTCACCACATGCACATTGTCAGTGTTTTTGTCTGAAAATGATTAAAAATTACTCTCTCTTCCATGTCTTGATTCCCCTGTCCCACCTGCCCTGCCCTGCTATTCTGGATTTGCTCGCAGTCTAGATAAAGAGCATAAAATTGACTCTTACTTGTACTGTCAAGTCATCTTTGTGATGATAAATTTATACAGAAGAAATCACCAGGAAGAAAAAGAGCTTTTTACCAACCTTCCAAAAGTCAAAGAGAGCTGATTAAATAACTAGTTCACAGTGTCCTTTCTCATTTAGCTGAAAATTAAACTGATGTAGATTTTTCTCAGCACATAATAACAGTAACCTTTTGGGATAAAATGGGGTGAGAGAGTCATTTTCAAAAAGTATTTATAAAATAAAGTAGAGAAGAATGTCTTCTTTTGTTTGACTTTCTCTATAATGTCTCTTCTCGTGGCCTAAGTTGAGATGCGGACTCGGGCAGAAGAGGTGGGGGTGGCTGAAACTGAATACAAAGACCGTAAGCGGGGATTCGTACAAAGCAGAGAAAATCAGACTTGCAGCTAAAGAGCCTCATGTCCTTTCCAGATTAACCCTCATACGCCCCTCAGTGTTCATCTGAAAATTATTTTTATTTCTCTGCTGGGTTTCCCCCACGTGAAAAAGCTGTATTTCCCCCATGGAAACATCGGCACTTTGTTCCATTAAGCTCCTACCTGCGGAAATAAACTAAGACCAAGTAACTGAGAACAAGCACATCTTGTTTATTCAGGGTTTGCCGTAGCAAGGGCGTCAGCCACAGCTCTACTTCACAGAGATGCAAAGGCAGGCAGAGGAGAGGGTCCTCTTGAGAGCAGAAAGGCGGGAAGGCTTCAGGTGTGCCCCAGGTGGAAGTTGCAGGAAGGCTAACGAGACGCGGAGCACCCTATGCGATCGGTTTGGGGTACATATTTGGTTTTTTCTGATTGGTCCTATGTTGGGACCAATCGGAACAATTGTGGAGGATATCAATTATTAATCAGGTGTTGGCCATTTGGGGCCAATTGTTACAGGAGTGAGTGTTTGGCTTCCTGGATTATGTATGACTAGAGATAGTTGTCTGTTCCTGCAAGTCTGACTTGTGGGGAGCAGGCTGGCTCCCTGGCCTTGATATTTTAATTAATGGGTTGGTTTCCTGATCCAGTTGTTGAAAACTTTGATTAGAGCTTTGTTTTTCTATATGGTCTGGCCATTGTCATTTGCATATTCAGTCTTTCATACGCAGAGGGTGATGTTGCATCTTTGGAGAACTGGCCAGAGAGAAGTGAGCTGGGGATGTTCAAAACCATTTTAAGTTCCCCAGATGACAGGTGCAATAAAACGTGCTTTCAGCACATGACGTGGTGGGGGAGGGAGGCAGAGCATGAACTTAGGCCAAGCTCCAGGGCCCAGGAAAAGCATCCCATTTATACACACAGGATATAATCATGGATCAATGTAAAAAAAATTGAGACTGTGTTTGTACAGCAGCAGGAGACTTAAGGAGCTATAACTGGTATCTTCAAATATTTAGACGACTCACAAGGGAGAGGCCTTGGGTATAACTGACCTGAGATCAGTCAGAAGCAACAAGGAGGTAAATGTAGTGCAAATAGAGGAAGATCTCCCTAAGTGTTTGAGCTCCCTGACGGGCCTCCTGAAGAAAGAAGCTTGTCCCCACTTGCGGGCTCCGGCAGAGACGATCGTTGTGTAGGTCACACAGAGGACAAAGATGGCCGCTGATTCTGGGACTGCACATTAAGCCAAGTGTTGCCCTTCCCAGTAAGTAATGAACGGGGAATCGCGGGGAGAGTGGCAGTTAGGGGATGACGTGGAGTATGGCAAACGGCAAGAGAGAAAACTGGGGAAACAGACGCAGTAAGAGACAAGGAGACAACAGGAGGCAACCAGAGAGACAAAGACCTAGAAAAAGGGAGGAAGGAGAGAGAGAAAGAATGAATGAGTAGGAACCGATATGTGGAAAACAGAAAAGACACCCCTGGAACGAGGTGCCAGGAAAGTCAGCGGCTACAAGGAACTGAAGCCTGTTCCGGATACTTCTCCCCGTGACTTCTGGCACTCGGTCACCTCTCACACGTCAGGGACGGTGGGAATCCGAGTAGGTGATGCACATCCCTGGTTCTGGAGCTCGACCTCTCTGTGGGTTGCCATTTATGTGCATTTCTGGGGGGAATGCAGTTAAAGAGCTCTGCAGACAGTCCTCAAGGGGAACTTACAAGGATTACTTTTTGGATTGAATTTACTGCCATTCTGCAAACCAACTGTCTTCAGGAATTTTATTTATTTTGCTCTTACATTCCTTTATTACCCACTCTTCTCCATGATTAGTTGAAAGAGGAAATGCACGTTTTAGGCCTCCTATTTCAGGATGAAATCTGAACTGGCAGCAGAGAGTTACTCAAGCAGAATGGAAGGTGAGAGCGGAAGTCCTCATAGTCACTGTGCACTGAGCCAGGCACCGTGCCAGGCGTTTCACACACAAGCATTGCTTCAACTAATCCTCTCAAAACCCCTAGGAGAGTATTACTATCCCAATGGTTTATGTGAAGAAAATGAGGTTCAGTGGGGCCTTGTAACTTACACACGTAACTTTGCTATTAATGCGCAAAACCAGGGTTTAAAATCAGATTTACATGACTCTAAACCCCTAGTAGAGACTACCTCTAGCAAGCAAAAAAAACACAGACAAAACAAAATATACATACACATTTTCACTAATACTTAGAAATAAAGCATGAGGGGTTAATGAAGTCTAAAATATAAAGTTCATTTTGTATTTCACTGATGAGATGAAAATTATTTTTTAATCAAAACTTGGTCATGTGTTCTGATACTGATAACAACCAATAAACTTTCATACGGCGTTTTATGGATTTTTAAATAGCAATGTGTAGAAGGTTACTGAGAATCTAATAAGGCAGAATATTCCATGAAGACATTATTTACATTTGCTTTCTAATTTACAGGTTAATCATGAGAAAATGAAAGGTATTTCTCACTGGTGATGCCCCCAATTCCTGGTAGAGATGGTCTGTTTCCTTAATGCCAAGGAGAGCTATCTTTTGCTATGTTTTAGGATGGAAAAAAAAAAAAGATTTCTAGGTAGAGTGGACTACCTGGAAAATGGAAAATAAGAGCCTTTATTGTAGAAAACATAGGTTCAAAAAAAAAAAAAAAGAGAGAGAGAAAGAAAACATACATCTAGGAGGAAATTAAGCTAGATTGTCCCAGGATGTGCTTCAAAATTTGACGAGAGGAATGGCGCCACCCCGCGCGGTAGTCACTAGCGCTTTCCGCAGGTAGTTCTGAGTCTCCTCGGAGGCGTAAGGCAGGGCTCCCTCTCTGTCCCGTGGAGGCAGGTGTGGTCATGTGACTTGTTAGACCAATGAGTTGTGAGCGGGTGTGGGATCTGCACCACGATGGTGGCTGCGGAAGCAAGTTAGGTCCTATGGGGGTACCGTGCAGAGCAGAGCTCTCAGCAACGCACGTGACGTGTGAGTGAGAAATAAACATTGCTAGTTTTGAGCTAATGACATTTGGTTGCTACCCCAGGATAACCTAATCAGTCGTGACTGACAGACTCTGGAAGGCTGGATGCCTCAGCCAAGGAGATGGACAGCTCCCTTGTCAGTGTGCATGCGGGCATGGGTACCAGTGTGTATGCATCTCCGTGTCATAACCATCAAGTCACCATATGCTGAGGATGAGTGCTTGCTGGGCTAGGCTAGGCGAACAGGAAGAATTTTACGCAGAGAATATTCAATCAAATACAGCGGGAGGAAGAGGATATGAAATCTAAATAGCGACATTAAGTGAACTAAAAATCAGGTCACAGAAAACTGCAATTGTTTGTCAAATAAGTTGTGACGTTAATAGCTAATCCCATCATTTTATAGATGGAGGAACGAA
This sequence comes from Camelus bactrianus, assembly GCF_048773025.1. Lineage (NCBI taxonomy): Eukaryota > Metazoa > Chordata > Mammalia > Artiodactyla > Camelidae > Camelus > Camelus bactrianus. Next base: position 4,994,906 of record NC_133567.1, on the reverse strand, counting down.
GGCTCGGAGACACACAGCCAACCTCCTGATTCCAAATCTGGTCTCTCCTTTCTCCCTTCTTTTAAATTTTTAAAAATACGAGCATGATGTTTGATTCTTCTTCCTCTACCCCACATTGCCTTTCTGGTTTATTTTTCCTTCTTACGGGGTAGGCACAACTATTAGTAGTCTTCTCGGCAAATATCTGTGGGCAGCAAACTTTAAAGTCCCTTCATTTTTCTAAGTTGTTTTTATTTTGCCCTCATGATGTAAGTAGTCTTTTGTCCAGGTTCACAGTCATTTCTCTTTAGCACCTTGAAGGCACTATTCGGTTGCCTATATCACTGTAGATGAAAGTTATGCTCTTAATTTGAATTATTCATAAATTTTGAATTAATCAATTATTTCTGATTTGATTTTTCTCTGTGGATAATTTCCAGTTTCTCTTGGCCCTTGATAATCTGACATTTCGACTATGCTAAGTGTAGATGGTTAAAAGGTATCTTACTAGACAGATCTTTTCCTTCTGTACTGTCTGTCTTTCCTAATTTCTGGGAAATTAAAGGATTAATTAAAGAATTAATTAATCAAAGAAAGAATTAAATTCTCAGCCTGAATCTTTTTGAATATTACCTTTCCATTTATTTTCACCCTTGGGCACTGCTACTTGATGTTAAAATTTCTCACTCTGCCTTGTCTCTTGCTTTCTTTTTTAATCTTGTTTGTTTTACTTCCCTTTGTCCTTCCATTTACATCCTGGGTTATGCCCTGGGCGATCCCTCGAGTTTATCTTCCAGTTAGCTGGTTCCCTTCCAGCTTCGTCCCCTTCATTGGTTAACCCATCTATTTTTATTAACTTTTTATTTCAATGACCATGTTTTTCCTAGCTTCCTTACTTCATCCTTCCCATAGCAGCTCATTCTTGTTTTAGAACTTCCTGTTTTTATATGTCACTTTTCTGTCTTTAAATACTTTGCACACACTTTAGGTTCCTTTCTGTTTGCTTACTTATTTCTGGTTCTGAGGGCCAACTTTTCCCAATCACAGGTTTCTGGACTTTCTTTTCAGCTGCGTCGTGCTTTGGAGCTGTGGCTGCATCTTCAGCAGGCAATACGTACACTCCCTGGCAGTCTTGCAAACGCCCTGCATGCTGGAGGCTGCCCTGTGACTTTTGCCCTACAAGCGGCCCTACAGTTGTGGTTTCATGGTGACTTTTACCAAGATCCCGTGGGGCTCTTGAATTCAAACCAGTGTTTCCATTAGTTCCCCTTGACAGCGTTGCACTTGCGGTCTGGGGCCCCAAGCTGCTCATCTGCGCACATTTGCAAGATGCCCAGGTCCACACAGTTTGCTCGCTCCCGTTACCTGCTAGTGTGGAAACTCCAACTGCGAAGACTTCTGTTCACTCCTGACTGCTCTGAGGACCGCCCGGACCCCATTCCAACGTGACACACGCTGCAGCAGCGGATCCCAACGAACAAGAACAGCAGGCGGGAGAAACTTAGAAAAGAAGTTGCCTTCTTGTTAAAGCCAATCATTTCTAAAATGAATGATCTTAATTCAAGTCTTACTTATCATTGTCTTAATTTCACAGTCATGTTCCTCTACAAAGAGCTAACGTCAGGGGACCAGCGCTCCAGGGAAATACCTGATTTAGAGACAGTTCTTCAGTCAACAGCATTGTTGTTTTAAAATCAAATCATACCTTTTTCAACCCAAAGAGGTAAATATAAGATACACAGTTGGCGCAGCAATGCCAGCTGTGAGTATCACACAATATTCTGACGCTAGAGGAAGAAGGAGATAGAAGAGATGGTGGTAGCAGACACCTGTTCAGATCATTGACTTTGACGTGGGACCGGGTGTTCCCTAACTCCACCCGTACTGGTTATACTACCTTCGAGGGCTCCTGTAACAACTAGCTGTGATGACATAAACTAGTGCACGCACACTGTTAGAACGGAGTGTTCGAAAGGGCTCTCAACGGTGACGGTCAGAAACCCAACCGAAGATCCAAGCTGGGAATGTACTGACTCACTTAACTGAAAAAATCTAGGGGTGGGGTGGGTATGATCCAGGATTTGTCCTTGGGACCTTGTCTGTCTATCTCTGAGCTCTGTTTTGTTCTGTGTGCCTTTCTCCAGCAGACTGTTCTCAAGTACAACTCCAGGTTGGGTATTTTATTTGTCCAGCAGGGGTACTTTCATAGATAACACCAGGAAAAGTCCTGGAGATGGCTCTCAACTGGCCTGAACTTGGTCACACGGCAACCCTCCAAAAACCGTCATGACATTGTGTGGCTAGACCCAGGTCGTGGGCTTGTGCCCAGAGTCCGGGACAGGAGTCCCAGTGGGCAGTGCACCCCGCCTGAAGTCAGCGGACTGAGAGAAGGTGAGGCGTTCAGAGGTTCTGTTCTCAGAGAAAAGGGGACTAGAGGCTGGTAGTGTGAACGTCTGCTGTCACCCATGACTGGTACGTAGGACGCACCCACCAAATCAGAGTTGCTATTACGGTTGTTTTTGTTGTTAACATTACTACTGGTTGAATCAGGGATGTGTGCACACATTTGCTTCGTTTCTTCTGAATTCTCCAGGATTTGCCTGCAGCTGGCTTTCCAGCTCTGGGCTCGGACCCCCGCTGCTGGGGACAGACGTGTTTGACACATGATGCCGTCTAGTGAAGGGACCTTACAAATTTGGGATTTTACACGAATTTAGGATTTATAAGCCCAGGGGCAAATCCTGGATCTTTCATGTACAAGCTTGAACAAGATATTAAACCTCATTTATCCTTTGTTTTCCCATCTAGGAAATGGGGGCCAATGATAACAATCTTACAAGTTTACAATCTTTCTAAGTTTTAGAAATAATATATTAAAAAATTCCTAGCACAGTGTCTAGCCATGAGGTAAAATAACGCATTTAGAGCATTTAACCTAATTCCTGATACATAACTAGTGCTTAATGACTAGCAATTATTGTGGTTGGCATGCCCTAAGTAGCGATCATCATGATTCTTACTGCATCTTTAGAATGAGACCTTGTGGAGTTCAGAGTCAAGAGTTACGATCACTAAGATCACCAGGCTACTACGTTGCTCCCAATAGTCTGGCTGCCAATAAAGCACGAGCGTGAGCACTGCTGGGTCCCCACCTGGTGGCATTCATGGTCACGTGTCTGATCTGTGCTTGTCCAGGCTTCTATCTTGGTCTCCCTGCTGTGATTTGAGCCAATTAATTTATCACAGTGCTCATCACCCTAAGTTATAATGGCTCATTTCCTCTTCCACTCAACTGAAATCTCTATAAGGCAGGGTGGTTCCACCCCCAGCTAGGGTTTCCCAGCACCGAGCGTAAGGGTCTGGCAAATGGTGGGCTTCGGAAAGTGAAAGATAAAGGCAGGAAATAGCCAAATGATAAATGGCAAGAGAGAACACTGGGGAAATAGATGTCATAAGAGACAAGGAAAAAGAGGTAATCAGAGAGACATCCATGAATGAACGCGCGAACGGCTCAACCGACCAGCCAACGAGGGTTTTCTGCTGCTGGTGTCGCACCAGTTTGTGGTCTCCTGGGGCCCACGGTCACCTACATCACACTTGGCTTGGCAGCTGCCTTTGGGTGTGACTGTCCTGTGGCTGGGCCTCTGGCTTTTTTCCTGATCCCTCCCGGGTTGCTGGGCTGGGGCAGGAGGCATCACCTCCTTCCCTGGACAGAGGAGTCCTTTTCTCCACATCAAGTTACGGCAACGTGTGCCTGTCTGTTGTGTATGGACTTCATTTGTTTTAGAAACCACTCTGACAAAAAGCTTCCCCGCTGTGCTATTCAATACTGCAGGAATTTGACCCTACGCCAAAAATATTAAACATAATTAGAGTTGCTCTTACGTGTTTAGCTTTGGGCCAAGAACATTTTTCCCTCAAAGGTGTTTTGACTAGAATGCCCTCCTGCACAAAAGCAGTTGACATCAAAGTTATGTCAGATGTGGTCAAGGTCACTTACATTATTAATTTCTCATTAAGACTTCCTTTTTGGGGGGGGGCTTGGATCAATGATTCTGAATGTAACTGAATAATTAAGGAAGTTTTCAACAAGTTCAAAAAATGAGATTAAACGACATTTTAAAAACAAAGATTTGCTACACTGCAGTCCAAAATTTTGAAGTGTGTTCTTTGAAGTGTCATTAATTATATCTGTATGTGCCATTTACAGCAGACTTCACCCATGAAGACCCGAAGCCAAGCTTAGCTTAGAAGCTTTTATAAAATCGTCACAGTTTCGTTCTGTATTTTCATGTACTTATGTGGCTTAAATTTGAATTTATTTATTTACATGTTAATTTGACTATTATTCCATTTTATGTTACATAGTAAGTTTCTCTTCAATTCTTTGCAGAAAACACTCATTCCCATACATGCAGGCAAGGAATTGAAGACTGAGGAATACAGACAAGGCCCGGTGAAGTATTTTTGTGTTGAGTCCGTCTGTAAGGCTGTCAGGCTGTGAAATGATAGTACTTTTTATTTAGTTATACTTTATTTTCTCAAGAATACCCCATCAATGACTTCTACTGCCGCGCACGTGGTTTGGAGGGAGTGTAAGAAAGCCTGCTCTCTGACCCACAGAGGACTTACTCTGTCACGACACCAGGCTAGGGCCTGCCTAGGTTCACACGAATTTATCGAAAGGCAGACAGCCCCTTTCAAGGGCACAGGCAAAGCTGTGTCTCTTGCAGGTGGCTGGAGAAGGAAGCGGGCTGCGCCCCCCACCCATTCCAGCAACGCCTGTGTCCTCCCGGCCTGCTCTTCCCGGATCAGAACGTCGCAGCCTGGCCTGCGGTGTCGTCCTCTGATCCCCACGACTCCCCGGCACAGGCACTGTGCCCAGCATTTCACGATGAACTAGCTGATGACAGACACCTGAGTGGCTCTCGTCTGATTTAACCTCCGTGCGTCTCCTGAAGGGATGCGTGTGGAGTTTGCTCCCTAACATACGTGAAGTGGATCTTTAAAATTTCAGACGGGGAAGAAGAGAGAATTATCAGGAAGGAAAGCAGTGCTGGAGAGCTGGGCCCGTGCAGTTTGTGTTGACGACTAAAGTTAAGGTGTATATGTGCTAATATGTCACATGTAGGTATGTACGTGTGTGTGTCACAAACATCCCATAGACACAAAACAAATCACAGCTACAGGCGTGTCTTACGATAATGGTCCTTGAACGTTGGTGAAAGGACCCTTTTGAAAATCTGATGAACAGTATGTACCTTCCGTGAAGAAAAAACTTTTACTTGCACACAATTTGGCTGAGGATTCACAGAATCCTTGACATTGAGAAATGATGTAATAATTATGCATATATGCATATGATCATCTCTTCAGTGTCTTCAGAGGAGGACGTAATCCCCAGAGTAAACACCAGCGTTAAGTGTCAGAGACGCCGTCCCCTTTCCTTTCCCTGTGAGTGGGCTCCGCTGTGACTGCACAGAGGCGGGCTGCTAGTGGTGAGGCACGGAGGAGGAGAGGGCACTGCATACCTGTCGATTGTGCAGAGAGACTCAGATCATGTAACATTTTGAAAAAGCTTGCCTGTGAGCTGATTTTGAGGACTTTCAGTCCCCAAATACATATAAGCAGGCATCATGATGTCAGAAAGTTCTGATCAGATTCTTGCATCGAAACAGGCCTGTAACGTTTCTCCTTTACCCTGGATCTCGGAGAGACCATGGCTGCGGAGGGAGCTCCTGTACGAGCAGCAGCTATGGGTCAACAGTTTACCTGGTGGGTCGGAAGGTTCCGGGCAGAGACACGTACGAGGGACTGTTCCCCTGGACTTCCTAATTCCATTAGAGGTGAGGCTACAGAGCAGTCACATTAAAGGGCCCCGCTGGGACTGAGTTAAGGGTTTGGAGAATTTGGTTTCCCCACTTATCTGAAAAGGAGGTGCAGGGTTTTCTCTCTTACGCATACTGGTCCAGCTGCTGTGCGCGGAGGCGGGCTAACTGCATCACAGACCCGATAGCGCGTGAGCAGCAAGGCAAGCACAATGTTCCGATACAGAAGGCAGCGATGCCGCCTCAGGGGAAACAGCAGATCAGAAGATTGGCCCCTCACAGCTCTCCATTTTTCAATCACTGCCCAACTCCAGGGCAGCTCTGAGACAGAACTGGTTGCAGTGGAGGCTTTCTGACGAATGTCCCCAGTCCCTAGACAATAGCTGTTATCTGTTTTCTTTGCAGGAAATCAAAGTTGCACTTTAACCTTCCCTCCACGTGATACGCGGGTAGACCTTTATCCATCAGCTTGAGCTGATGGCATCTAGGAAGGCTGCAGAAGCACGAAGCGCAGTATATATGTAAAAGGAGCTGCCTGGTGGACGAAGAAGGCTTCCTCAGCTGCGGCTGCTTTCTCCCCGCAAAGCGAGATGAAGATTGTTAACATCCCCAAACATACATGAACGCCATCAGACTGTGAATGTGACGCTATTTCACAGGCATTTCCTACAGAGAAACTCATAATGTGATTGGAATTCTCCTACTTTAACCCTAGGAAGATGTTAATCTGCATACCCATTCAGTCCTCATGAAAAATGTATGACTTCTTGTTGCAACGCATGAAGGAAAATGAAGACAGGAATTTCCGTTTTGGAAGCAGGCACCACAACAGGCGAGTGCCAGATCATTCCATGCCTCAGTCCCGTTTTCCAACCTCCCGCAATACCAGTACTTCTATGAAACAAGCATGCTCTGCCCAACCGTGTCCTTACCTTAAAATGTCGTATAACTCAACCACTGCCTGGTGTTGCTGCCAAACTTACTGCTAGGAAGAGCTAATCTCACAAGGATCGCCCTATTTATTATTCCATTTTCTTTTCTCTTTTCATCTTAAATCCTCCCTCTTTGAAATTGAGGTGATTTTTATTTTTCTTACCAAAGCCTTTATCTTTAACCTTCCGATAGCTCGGGCCCATAATTTCATTTCATCAAGCAATTCTCAGCTTCTAAATGTTTCCAATCATCTTAGAAATGGATGGTTCAGAATTTGAAATGCATTTGCACAGAGAAATGGTGCAATCAAATGAACCTACATAGATTACTCTGTTAATGGATGAGAATGTATAGCACCATGGTAAGGTGCCCAAGAAGTGAAGTTTACAATCGTTTCTGGAGAAGAAGTGTCTCCAGTTCCAGCTGCAGAATCACACTCTGTCCAGTAGCCTCCGTGGCAGCAGAAGTTGGGACCCCTGGCTCCCTCCATCTCTAGGACATGGGGAGCGACTCTCAAGGGAAGAGTCTGGGCAGGCCTGCAAAGTGGTCACGGATCTCCAGGGAGCTGGAGGCTCAAGACTGATGAAGGCAAGCTGAGAAGCGCATATCAGGGCAGGACTGGGATCCAAGCTGGAGCACACCAGTCTGCCATCCCTCCTTCCTTCTCCTTCCTGCCATCCCAGCCTATTTTTTTGTCCTGTGAGGGTCTCTGGAAGGATGGTGGGAGACCTCTGGCCAGGACAGGTTCTGCTCTTGCCTTCATGGCCACTCGCCTTTATCAGCAAGCATCACTTGCCTAGGCGGAGAGCTATTTGTAACTAGAACACATTAAAATGCTTTAAAATCAAAAGTTTCATCAGCTCCTTAGGTTTGCCCCAGTCTCATGCCTGTGCATATTTCAGCTGCTTGAAGGTTACCACCGCTACTTGCCTGAACGAGCACCTTGATTTCAAAAGGATACAAAGAACGAAAACTCTAGATGCCAAAATGCCCTATTGCAAAATCAATCAATCGATGAATCAATCAAGTGTGGGGAAGGGGAATCAAAATCTGAATCAGAAACAAATATGTGTATGTATATGTATGACTGTACACCAGAAACTGACACAACATTGTAAACTGACTATACTTCAATCAAAAATGTAAACAAAAGTAAAATAAAAAATTTTTGAGTAAGATTATTGAATATATATACACACAAAACATAGCCCAAATTCCCTATTCCTTTCCTAGGGAGCAATTTTTTTCGCAACGTTTTATTTTGGAATAATTGGGGGTTTGCAGAATGTCTGCAAAGACAGTACAGAGTTTCTGGATCCCCCTCACCCGCCTTCCCCCACCATCAACATTGAACACTGCCGTGGAACTTTTACAAAACTAAGAACATGACCTGAATAGTTGGGACATTACTACTAAGTAAACTGCGGGATGTCACCCAATTTCCAGGCTCCCGTTCGGGGACAGCACTGCATTTAGTCCTCATATCTGTGTAGTCTTCTCTGCGCTGTGACGGGTTCTGAGTCTCTCATCTGCATGACCTCCAAGCCCCAGGGGGCGGCTGTGGATCCAGATAGTCTGGGTCATCTGATGTTTTCCCCAGGATGAGACTGGGGTTATGGGCTGTGGGACAAATACCACAGAGGTGAAGTCCCTCTCTTGTCACTTTTATCAGGGGTATATGACAGCAGGTGGCACTCCTGGTGAGGGGGCCCTCCCTCGCTTGGCTGGGGGAGTGCTCGCCACGCCTCTCACCGCGCAGTTACCCTCTTCCCCTTCCCTGTTCTCTTGTTTGGAAGCAGTTGGCTATGTCTAGCCGGTCCCCAAGGAGTGGAGGTGGAGGGAGGGAAGTTGCATCTCCCAGAGGGGGGAGTATAATTTGGAATCTGTCTCCAAGGAAATGTCTGCTCTCCCCCATTTATTCAGTCATTTCTTTCCATCAGTTTGGATTCACATATGCTTGGTCCGACTTTGGGTTATCTGGAACCTAGCTGAAGGGGCCTGAGACACAGCCCGGCCCTCTGGAGGGAGCACAAGCGCATGTGGGCGCCGCGGGCCTGGTGCCGCGGCCATCGGTGGCGGAGGCTTAGTCACGGCCTCTGCGCAGACACCCGGCGCCTCTGTGGCTCGTGCCTGCCGCCTGGGCCGCGCCCGCCCTGGGTGCCGTCCTCCCCGGGACGCGCTCACCTGCTTCCCAAGGGCCCCTGCACCGCCTCGCAGAGCCGGCTCCCTGCTGTCCTCCTTTTTACTGAGAAATGAAGCGCTGTGTCCTTAGCTTTTATTCCACGGATCGCAGGGGTTTGGCAAACATACTCCCCCAAGTCCAGTGATACGTCGGTTCTCCAAAAAAACCTAGTTTGTCAAATAATGGCTGACGGGTTCATTTCGACATCAGAAAAATTTCAAAATTTTTTTTTCAAATAATTGAAAGGAATAGGTTTGTTTGTATTTCAGGTTTTGCTTTTTCCTCTTCTAAAGGTTTTCATTTTAGAACGTGAAGCTTAGAACTTTAGAACGTTGCCACATACTGAAAGCCTATATTCAGTGCTGGCAGTAAGAGGCACTCATCAGGTCCCCACACTTGCTCTGTGCAGGTCCATTGTGTGAGTCAGAACGTACTGTTTCACAGGCAGAGAGCATGAGATTAAGTGGGGGACGATTGTGTTTAGGTGATGGAATTTGGCTGAGCAGCATTTTTGTCTTCCTATGGAAGTTTGTGTTAAGAATCTCCCAGATCGTACACGTGCAAGCACCTGAAATGAGGAAACGGGTTATGTACGGGCTGCCTCGTGCGTCCCTCTGCAGGGCAGCAGACTCTCCAGTTTCCCTAACCTCTTCGCTCATCCACTGTCCCATCTCCAACCCACAGCCCCTTGCCGATCTGAGGCGGGCGTCAAGACTACCCTGGAACGTGAGAGCGACATGCGTCTGCTCTGAATCCTGCCCATCTCTTACTGCCAGCAGGGCTGGGCAAGTCCCCCAAACATCTGAAAGCCCCAGCTGCCCTATCTGACCAACCGGGGTAACAGTACCCCTCTGACAGGAACTTCTGTGGACATTAAAAGAAATGACATACAGCGCTCTGCAGGGGGCCTGGGCCATAATGTGGACTAAAGAAATGGCAGCCCAGATTAGTTTGGAAGAAACCCCAGCCTTTGGATGGTCCCAGGTATCAGTAAAGAATTATCTTGGGCATCTGTACGTGGCAGAGAAGGAGCGTTCACAGGGTCAGTCAACAAACTCATTGCTCATCAGCACTGTTTACAGATTCCGTCTCCACTGAAGAGCTCTATGCAACAAAGTGGAGTGTGTTTTCTGCCGTGAGTAGTGGATTTCCTCTTTATGAAGCCTTCAACGCTGATGAAAATAAAATTAATGAGAGGACAGTAGCAAGAGACCTGTGTCAGAGGCCAGGGGGTCATATTTCAGGTGATGAAGTCCTGGCAGAGAAGGCTACATGCTCCTTCCTTGACCCCCTTCTGAGGAGGGGCCCTCCTGCAAGAAGACACTTAGAGCCAGGGGTCCGGTAGACGGAGAGTCGGAGAGTCGCCCAGGGAGGGGAGGGGGGAGAAACGAAGACGCGGTCAGCTTGGGGATTTGATGAGAGAGAGAGAGCACTTGGGCGGGGGAGGAAGGGCTGCCGGCCTGTGGCACACTTAGGAGCTCACAGAGCACTGTCATTTTAATTTCTTTTAAAACCAGAATAAAAAAAAAATAGAACAGCCATTAATACATAATAATGAACACAGACTGATTCCATCAGCCTTTATACCAACACCGCTGTGAAACATAATTTTTAATTTTTTCATGGCAAAAGAGGCCCACAAAGGGGAGAGCGCCAGAGCCCCAAAGTCCTCGTGTGGCCCTGGACGGTCACAGACGTGGGCGCTGCCCGAAGGAGAGGTATCCGGAGAGAAACAGAGCCATCTAAAGAGAATAAGGAACACCTATGTAATGTAACTGCCCAAAATGTCTAGTCTCAACCTGATTGTGAGGGGAGAGTCAGACAAATAGAAACAAAGGGGCTTTCTGCAAAACACCGGGCCTGAGCTCTTCAGAACTATCACCAACATGTGAGAGCCCCGCGTTCACTGCAGCGGCGCTCACAGTAGCCAGGACACGGAGACTACCCACGTGCCTGCTAATGGATGAGCGGACAAAGAACGTGTGTCGAGGGTGAGGACTGCGCTGTCCCAGGAGCTGCTTCGGTGGGACCCCAGGATGGGGAAGTGTAGGGTTAAGAGGCCCCCCGGCCCTGGGGAAGGACGAAGTAGAGCCTTTGGACCCCTGGAAGAAGACGCCCTAGATGACAGTATTCCTTGTGACGCAAAGGGGGGGAAGCGCTTTCTGCAAGGGAGGGAGCTGCACCCTAACTGGTGTTCCCTGAGATTCAAGGTCAGGGCACCATCCTGGGGTGATCGGGGAAGCCCTGTAGGAACAGACACCGAGAGGGCACAAGGGAACGAGCTTAAGGAGGGCAGAGGGCAGCTGGGCTGAAGATCCTGGCTCGGGATCAGGGCCTTAAGGCTTTGAGGGCGAGGGCTGGTTTCAGAATAGGATGTCACTGACTCTCACACTGAGGGTCCAGCTACCCAGGCGTGGTATGGCCATTTGGGGAAACAATGCTGAGCATCTAATTTTTACTTGCATCCAGTTTTTTGCCGTGATGACTACATCCAGGACCGTGCTCACATATGTGTTCTGTTAGACAAGGCTGGGGGGTCTCCAAGGAACACAACGGGGGGTTGAGGTGCTGGTTGTTGTGAGTTTTCATGTTCAGATTGACTAAGTAGTATCAGAGGCTCTCCAAAATGACTGTATCAGTTTACACTCTGATAGCAAGACCTTAAAAGTCCCTGTTACCCTGCATCCCAGCCCAGCTTTGGTATTTTAAACCTATACCATGTGGATGATCTAAAATGGTATCTCGAGGTGGTTTACATTTGGTTACTAACAAGAGTGAGCATTGGTTGATGGGCTTTTGTGTTTCCTCTTTGGGGAAATGCCTGTTTAATGTGCTTTCCTAAATTTTCAGTTTGGTCGCTTATTGTTTTCTTATTAATCTTTAGGAGTTCATTTATTCTGGATATTGATCTTTAGAAAATTATGTCTAAAAAATACCTTTTTCCCCCCAGTTCGAGGCTTGTTGTAGTGTGGTGTTCTGGTTGTAGTCTTTTTTAATAAACAGTGATCTTGTAGCCCACAGCAAAAAAGAATGCACCAATGAATATATGTATGTTCATGTGTAATTGAAAAATTGTGCACTACGCTGGAAATTGACACAACATTGTAAACTGACTATAGCTCAATAAAAAAATGTTAAAGAAAACAGATCTTAATTGACATATACTTGAGTTTACTAATATTTTTCTTATGATATGCATTGACTTCTTTCTAAAAAGAGCCCTAAGATGTGGGTTATAAGGAGATTCTCTTAAATTTTTCTCTTAAGAAATAGCCAACGGCCTCAGTACCACTATTGAATGTAAGTCCTTTCCGTACTGAACTCTGACAGCAGCTCTGCAGATGTCCAAGGGCCACACATGTGCACATCCATTTCTGGGTTTTCTCGTCTCCTCTGTTGACTCATCTCTGTAACAACGCACCGTATCTCACCACCCTGACTGCCAGTTACTGACCTCCCGACGGCCAGCTAGCACTTCCGCTCCCACCACCACCTGTTCCTTCCTCTTAAGGAATATGTTGGCTGTTTGAGGTCCCCGCTTTTTCACATAAATAGAATCAGCTTATCAAGTTTCATGCAAAATTCTCCTAGGATTATGTTGGAAGTTTCATTGGTTCAGTTTAGGTAGGGAGAATGAACATCTTTACATAGTCTTCCCATCAATGACAGCGAAATGTCTTCTCACGTCTTTCAAGGAAGTTACATGCTTTATTTTCATAAAGGACTTGAACATCTTTGGCTGGATTTATTCCAAGATACAAATCTCTTGATGATCCTTTAAACGGTATCTTTTTCAACGTTGCATTTTCTAAGTGTTCTTAGATTGCTATCTTTGAGAATTTCTGTGCTTTTATGTTTAGAATTGTTCCCAGTGAGAAATTGGTGAGGGCATGTTCTTGGCACCTGGGGACACTATCAACCTGGGCCATTTTAAATTAGATGCTGAGTTTAGGGCCTTTGAAGCCACATGGGTAGTTGGGATCCTGGTTGTAAACTGTGCACATGCTGCTGGCTTGTCATTAAAAGGGACTTCTCCACCTCTCCCCAGAGCCCCTGGGCAGCATGTGGCAGATCTGATCAGATCTCCGGGGCTTTGTCTGGGTGCCCACCCACGGGTGCTTCTGACAGACCAGGTCGGGCCACCAAACGCAAGCAGATGTCCTCAGACGAACAAAGCTCCTGCCCTGGCTCACCTCGTTTGTCTTCCTTTACCCTCAGCGCTACCAAGCTTAAAAAGGACACTTTTCCCTTTCATATTTAATTAAATCAAGTACTTTTAGGCATTTTATCCTAAAAGGAGCTTTTCTATCCATCTAGTCTGCCATAGTGTCAGAAATACAAGTAAGTTACTCCCCACCCCCTTTTTTTTATTTAGAAAAGAGGAAAGAAAGAAGATTATATGGCATAATTTCTTTAATGAATTCATGTTGATCCCACGTTCTCTTTAACTGCTCACAACCATATTGTTTAATTACCGTTTTAAAAACTGTGTGCTAAAGTCATCAACCTGTACTTTCTATTTCTGTGCTTCTCCCCTTAAAAATGGAGACACGGGCTTCCTTCCAGTCCTGGACTCCCTCCCAGGCTTCATGCTTTTCAACTAATTTCCCCAAGTGGCCCTGATGCCACACCTGCCATCTCTTATCATCTCCTCGACATAATATATTTGAGCCTGGACACTGGAGAGCCAAACCGTGCTCTCTTACTATCTTCTCAGATCATTTGGGTGTCTCCCTCCACCTTTCCATTCTGCAGCCTGGCAGTAGGGCTCAGGGCAAGCTTGAGGAAGCAGAGTGAGGGTGAACATGTGAGCGGAATTCCAGACCCAGAACAGGTGTGTGTGATCCCCCAGAGTTCTAGATTCTAGGGCAAACCCGACGTGCTATTTGATGCAGAAGCCCGGGGTCTGCCTTCTGACAGGATCCCCATGTGCTCCTTATGGCACCAAGCTTGAAGACTTCTGTTTAAAAAGGATGAAAAGAGAAATTCCAGGCGCAAAGAAATCGAAGGGAAATTCGTCTGCATTTTTGAAAGTACACCATCTCTCAGTGGACAGCTTTGCCCCATGTACTTCCCTGTCACTTCCCTGTCACCGACAATCTGCGGGAGAGGGGAGAGGGCACGGGCTGAGGAGGGGCCGTGCGCTCGCTGCCGCACCACGCCCCTGCAGCAATGCTCCGCTTAACCGCACGGCGTTCCTCTACCCCCTGGGATTTGTCCACGGGTGGGGTTGAGTCTTTAACCAAAATCACGTGGCCAGTGTCACAGTAAGAAAACGGTTTAATTTTCTCTGCTCCTCACTTCCATTCCTAAGGGTGACTGCCATTCTCAGATCTCACAAAACCTTAGAAGCTTTATTTATTTGGTTTTTTTTTTGCTTATCACATTGCATTTTTTTCTTTCATCCGAGAGGCTTAAATGTCTTCTGATACTGGCAAAAATATCTACCAGGTCATGGAGAGTTAGGCATCGAAAACATCTCTCTTCAAACCTTTCCTTCTATTCTTTTTCCTCTTTGGGCAGAAATATGGAAATAATGATAGGACAACTGGTAAACGCAGGCATTTTCAAATGATGCTTGAAATGAACAGGGACACCTCCGCCCAGCAAAGGAGGCCCACGCAGGCTGCTACGTCACGCAGCCTCTCACACCTCCACTGCGTGATCTTGGCTGAAGTGGGCTTTGCCATCGCAGCTGGAACTAAACTCTTCATCACCCACTCAAGAGTTTTAAACCTTTCTTTTTGGAAGGTTTATAGTGCTTGTATTAGAAAAATGAAATTCTTCACAGCTAGTCATTGTTACTCCGTGTAATTCACATTTAAGCTCTGTTGATTTTGAGATTTCCCCAGTAACATGCCAAAGGATGCGACACGAGTAAATGAAGTGAATTCTGTGACACAGGCCGTGGTGATGCAGAATACAACAGAAGGGAAAGGAGGAGCTATTCCCTACCTAAGGCCATAATGTAACCATTCATACTTCATTCCAAGTGGCTTTCTCATCTTCCACCAGAGGAACTCATATCCTTGGTTTGCAGCACCATAAATGTCTTTCCATCAATATCTTCCTTTCTTTCTAATTTAATGGAAACTAAAACATTTGAAAGCCATAATAATTTGAGTCAATGTGATTTTAAAAATGAAATGTATGTCATTATACATTTAGAATGCATAAAGTATTATGTTTACAAAATACTGTGCTACGCTGTGACATTAAAGCAACAGATGCGAAAATCTCACTCACGCCAGTTGTATCTTTGTGTTCCATCCCTAGTTTACAATAAAAGCTGATAAGCATACGGTAGGGTTTTTTCTTCTGTTAAGTGACTTGTTTCTTTGTTCCTTTTCATATTGGTTTGACCATAATATGTTTGATCGGGATTAAATAGATCAAGGCTCATTGTATTTGTGTGTTAACTTTATTAAACCTGTAATTTTATACATAGATTTTCTAGCGTTCTGAAAAATTAGCTACCGAGCATAATTATGCCATCCTTGCTCCTTAATAGACTTACTTTACGCCTTCACCGCTGACGTGATCTCTTTCTTTTTCCCATGCGGAATTCTCAGGGGAGAAGCGGAGTCCCCTCAGTTATGCCACTTCGGGAGGGGAATTTATCTCCTGTGTTTCTGTTTAAATCTGTTACCTTTAACTGCTTGGTTTTAAAAACTCTGACTTGGCTCTCCTTGTACCAGAATCATAGGCCAGAGCAGACGCGCAGAGAAGCTTAAATTTCCAAGTGGAAGTCCATGATTTAAGAGGGGACCTCCTAGGCTAACCTCGTGCCCAATCCCCAAATCTTATCAAAGACGTCTCCTGCAGCGCCCCTGCACCCCTGCGAGTCTCCCTAAGGACTCCAGCGTCCGCCCTCCTCTGGCAGCCGCACGGTTAGGTAAAGCCAGCCCTGCCCGCTACCTGGGGATGCGTGGGAACGGGACCGCGCTGCGCTGACTCTCCCTCCCGCACGTGTGTCTGGCCTTCTGACCAGGCACGTAACTCGGGCAGAGTACACGCTACTCATTCCTGTGGCAGCTGGGGGAGCGCTCAACGGCAGTGAGAGAAACTACGGCATGTGTGCTGAGCTGACGTTCACGTGTCCGGTGACTTACGACGCCTTGTGAAGAGTGAAGGCTGAAGCTAGGAGTGCATAAGGCATATTCTAGAATACACTTACACTTTTTTTTGGCCCCAGCCCAGCACAGAGCTCTGCCCAGTTACGCAGCGATCTGCGGGCTCCCCTCTTCCCACCCTCCCCTTTTCTCTGACACCCAGAGAAGGGACTGCCAGTCCCCGTGTATGCAGACTCTGAGATGGATCTGAGGTGGGCACACGCAACAGCACCTGTGCTCAGCCTCTGACTCACGGCAGGCTGTGTTTGCTATGGTTTCTTCCCTGACTTGGTGGCTCAGTTCCTGTAATTAGATCCTTGGCCTGTGATCCACTCTGTCCTCAGTTGTAGCAAATATACACACACACACACACACACACACACACACACACACACACACATATACTATATATAAAATAGATAAACAACAAGGTCCAACTGAATAGCACAGGGAACTGCACTGGATATCCTGTAATAAACCATAAAAGAAAATATTATGGAAAAGGATATATATATGTGTATAACTGGATCACTGTGCTGTCCACCAGAAACTAACAGAACATTGTAAATTAACTGTACGTCAATAAAATAGGGAAATTGTTTTTTCCAGCATGTAGAAAAAAAGTATTACCAAGATGTCACCTAAATCTGTTAAAACAGGGCCTTGAGGGAAATTTACTTTTGTGTTTATAATCTTTTGCTTCTGGTGGACAGGAGAAAAAGTCGGGGTAATGTGCTGTGATACTAATTCAGAAGGATCTTAGTTTGGGTAACTGTCTGCGGCAGAGTTCTCTCTCACTCAGCAACGCTTTCACTCGTGCTGAAGGAGGAATCAGAGAAAAGGCGAAAATCAGAAAATCGTAAATCACAACTGATTCAGAAGAGACAGCCCAAGAGAGGCCAAAGGATTAATAAGCAATGTCATTTCTGCTTAATATAACTGTCAAAGCTGGGGGGGGGGTGGCTCTCAACTTCATTTTGTCCACAAAATTTCTTTGGGAAATAAACATCCAGGAAAAGAAAAACCCTCCCAAACTATTATTTTAGGAAAGAAGGTTTCCTCAGGGCAGTTGCAAAAAGGGCCACGTTTCTTGGTTAGGTTCTCATCATGCAATTTATTTTGTTGTCTACTAAACATGTTAATTTTTTAGGAAAAAAAATGGTATATTGTTTGGCAGTTAAAAAGAATTGCTTCATCAAGAGCTCACTCAATTTCTTCATGAAAAGAGAAAGTGCCCAGGGAAGACTGCAAACCTGATACTTCATTTTGAATTTGGTGACTGTTACGAGAAATTACTTAAGCAAGGATGTGCTGAAGGTGTATTAGACCCTGCTGTGACTGTCTTCAGAGCAAAGCTTGGTGAAGGGCTTGTGGAAGACACGTTGTGGAAATTAAGCCCGAAGTCTCAAGACTGGGCTGAAACACTGCTGAAACGCGTTTTAATTTTATGTATATTCTGTAGTACGAAAAACGTTCACGAAACCCTGAGTCAGAGATGACTCAGATTCTTGGCAAATCTGTCATACGAGAGGAAGTAAAGACAACGTTTATTGGGTTGCATGTGTTGATTTCATGGAGTGACGTAGGATCACGTTTGGACTTGTACTGGGCAGGCAGAGTGCCATCTGAGCAGGTGACATTCTAAGCAGGAGATGGTTAGGAGGATGGTGCAAGTTACGCTTTCCACCTGGTGACCTGAGGGGGGATCTGCCGGGGAGGCTGGTGTTGCTGCAGTAGCTCAGAGGTGCCGTCCTGGGCCTGAACCCGAGTGCAGGAAGTCAGAATGGGAAGGAGGAGGGAAAATGGAGCAATGAACCTGCGGTCAGTTGCCTGGACTCGATGTCAAGTCTCAGAAATGGGGAGGAAAACGACTTTGCTTTTTCCATCTGACTCTTTACCCCTTGGGTCCCCGTTCTTCGCCCCCTTTATGATTGTAACAACAGCAGCAGACCCTTGCATGGTGCTTGATGTTTTGATCTGCTGTCAAAACCATCTTGAGCAAGCACAACAATGATTATTTCCCTCAATTTTTAATGAAAAGAAAATGAGACTCACAGAGATTTAGGGACTCATCCCAAGAATGCCAGCCAGCCAGCAGCTGAGTTGGGAGAAGACACAGGTCTTCTTATACTGTCGGTTGTTGTTGTTTTAACTTCACAGCCCCACGATGGGTCAGGACAGCCTGTGCGACCCCACGCTGGCGAAAGTCACAGGCTGATTACGTGGCAGAGCGCCGGGTGGTACACACAGCAGGGAAAATGGCAGGACGATACGAGACAAGGCGCAGGGACAGGATGTGACATCCAGGTAACCCTTAACTTCTCTTTTCCCAGGAAGAGGTTAAATTACACAAACCTCCCCCAAACCCCATGAAAATCAGCGTCCACTGTCTGTGCCGTGACAAAGCGACACTGGAAACTTCAAAACTAACACACAACGCCAGAACTCCAAAGGAAGTTTTACACCCTGTGCTCTTGAGGAGTCCGACCACCTTCTCAGTTAGACTACACCGAGAAGAACTTCCCTTTAATCGACTACTGTTGTGCTGCTCTTTGCGTGTTAATCACCAGCCTTCACCAGTGGTGACAATCACAGATTCAATCCGGGCTCAAGTGGAAAATCGTAGCCCTTGAGGTTACCGTGTCATTGCCGGCCATCCCAACGCAGGCTCGCTGGAGGGCCGGACTCGCACCCCGAGAGGCGAGACGTTTCCACCTTGTTATCCTGAGCAGCAGGAATTCCAAATTCTCTCTTAGAAAAATAGGTCAGTATTGGGGGCATAGGAGGGCACTAAAACCGAAGCCATCTGGCTGGTGATGAGGAAAAACACTTGTGTTATCACTGAAGGCACAGCGCCCAAGTGGGTAGTGAATCATTTCAACACGTTGGCATTTATACATGATGAAATGTCTGTCGGTGATGAGCTTTCTAGATTTTATATTATAATTTACATACAGCAACGTTTACCTTGTTGGGATCTGGGTCTGTGAGGTTTGACTCGAGCCATCATCAACCTTACTCAAGATAAAGTTCCCCCACTTCCAAAAATTCCCTCGTGCTTCTCACATGTAGTCATCTGCAAACATCTCCCAAACCCCAGCCCGCCAGAAACCTCGGATCTAATCTCCATCAGTACGCTTTGTCCTTTCCCAGGACGGCGTATCAATGGACAAAGCAGTACGTAGCTTCTCAGTCTGGTTGCTTTCATTTAGCAAAGTCAAGTGACAATTAAAAACAAAAATTAAGCAAGAAGACAGTTCCCAGGCTTCTGAGAACTCTGTCTCCCCTACATCACAGCTTATGTGGGAGCGAGCTGAGCAGCAGAGGAGGTGGGGAGGACCTAGGCAGCCTGGTCCCGTGGCCCACTCTCAGGGCTGGGGGAAGGCTCAGGGGCCACCTGGTTTAACCCTTTCATTCCAGACTCGAGGAAGCCATGGCCCAGGGAGAGGCAGGAAAGCAGAGCACTCCTGGCAAAATCAGGGCGAGAGTTCTCGCACCCGGTTCCACATGCAGCCCTCTTTTGACTTTACTTCCAGCTACGTGGTAAGGCAAAGCTTCTAAAATGAAAATCGAATTTAAGATCTGCTACATATAATATATTGATTCTGGAATTTGACACAACATGGTAAAATGACTATAACTCAATAAAAAATGTTTTAAAAAAAAAGAAGAAATTCTAATTGATAGATATAACAGTATAAAACTGTAAACTTTTCTGGTTAAAATATTTTAAAATAATTAAAATCAAATAAAGAAAAATAATTAAGCAAAAAAAATTTTTTTTATTCTGTAGGCCTCCTCTTAAATTTCAACTTCAAATGAAAATAAATCATTAAAAAGGAAAAATAAGCCAAACCGCAGTGTGACTAGTCTCTAATCTCACAGCACGCTTATTTCCTGTCTTTGTCCATTTGGGCTCCTGCCACAGGCTGGGCGCCTTGTAAACAATGGAAATTTCCTCCTCACAGTTCTGGAGGCTGGGAAGTTCAAGGTCAAGGTGCCAGTAGATTCGGAGTCCGGTAAGGGCCGGCTTTCTGGTTCACAGACGGCTGTGTTTTTAGTTAGCAGAAGGGGCAGAGAAGCTCTATGGGGTCTCTTTTATAAAATCACTAATCCCGTTCATAAGGGCTCTGCCCTCGTGACCTAAGCACCTCCCAGTGGCTTTATCTCCAAACACCATCACACTGGGCATTAAGAGTTTAACCCACGGATTTTAGGGGAACGCAAGCATTCAGTCTGTATCACTTTACATTGTGCATCACATAAGGCAGGGAACCGCTACAGCATTTGAACACTCCTCCCTTGAAAGTTTAAGAAAAACAAAGCAGATTGTGATTTAAGCAAAGGGCCCAGGTGTCCAGCCTCTTGCGTGCTCTCTTCTGTCTCTGCTTGTCTGCTGAGACTTCCGCACCAGTGCAGATAACAAGAAACACAGCTAACCCTCGCTTCCACTGTGCCGTCAACCTAAAAGGGCTTGACTCTGAAACACATCCTGATGTCAGGGTGGCGTGTGTTTTCATGTGAATGAGCAGGTTTACAGGTTTCTGCACAGAACTCTTTGGTTTTTGTTTTTGTTTTTGCTTTTGTTTTTTAACTGAGCCAGATACGGAAGTCGGGAAACTTACTTATGTCTCACTTTTAGTTACTCAGAATTTCTGCACCTGTGACAAAGATGCCCATCCTAACACTTTTCAGACTCTACTCCATCCCAAGTGAAACCTTCTTTTCCAGCTCCTGCTAACAAGAACGCTTCCTAGAGGCTGGGGACCCCTGCCCCCACCCCCCCCCTCAGCCAAGCTGACTGCCCCAGAGACGGACGTCAGACACAAGGATTACTGGTCCAGAGTATGGATAACAGACCAGATACAGGCTGGTACAAAATGATAAGCAAAGTCATCAGATAACTTAAATTTTCAAATTGAGTTTCTGATTGTTGGAGCTGGAAGATTATGATATAGACAGGGGCCAGGGAAGTCACAGTGGGGGAGGCAGGGTTACAAGGATGCAGAAACACGGAAGCAGGTGAAGACAGAGGACAGAGAGGAGCTGGGTCATATCGGTGGTGCCGCTGTGGAGTGCGGCACTGTGCCTTGCCTCTCCCAGCCCAGCAGTTTGGGATTTCTCTAAGACCTATGCACATACAGTCTATTAACCGCCTCCTCTCCATTGCTGGAGGCAACCTGACTGAGTCTCTCCAGCCTTTGAATAAAAGGAGCTTTGGATTCTACTGCAGCAGAAACTGATGGCAAAGACCGCCCTCACTGATAAAAGTGGGTGGTGGGGATTCTTGAGTAAAAGTGGAAACGCTTCTCTCTTAATAAAGTCAAGTTTTTACGTAACTAAATAGTGAATATGTGAGGGGGAAAAATGGGCTAATGAAGTGCCTGAATAAGAATGTTTTAAATAAAGAGCTTTCTTTAAACTCTCAAGTGTAAGCAGTAACACAGACAGTAACTAACAGGCGGTTTCCAAGTAGAATTCCAGATAAAATTGCTTTAAATAAAAGAAAAGGCATCCTTGTAATGAGCACATTTATAGAACATTTTTACTAAAGAATATAAGAATATTTTTCACTTCTTGTACACTTTTCTTATATTTTTCTTTTCCTGAGATGCCTTATTTATCATGTTTCATTTTCAGAGTCTTATTCAGCCTTCAAGGTTTAAGTTAACACATCTTGTACACAACTTTCCCCAAGCTTCCTTGTTTTAAGCAGTTTCCTATTTCAGAGTCTCACTGAACTTCTCTTTCACAGCATTGAGCATGTTCTATTTGTGTCACGGTCATTTCTATGTTGTATATTGCCTTCTCCTGCCTATAAGCCTTTTGAAATCAGAGATATGTCTTTCCATTTAGTATTGGAAGGAAGGAAATAACACCTTGAAATGTTAAGGCACTTTTTTTGTTCACAGGCTCTTGGCTGTGACACTTCCGTTTCAGCCAAGGGCACAACAGACTTCCTTGGGAAGGAACAGGGTTGTCATAGCAGAAATACAAAAAGAAAGGGTCGACAGCCATGTCAGAGACAATATATATTAGAGATATTTCAAATTACAAGAGAGGCTCTTTTTAGGGAAAAGGTGAGTACTTGTTAATCAAAAGATAATGCCCCAAAGAAGCAGGTGCAACACAGAGACAGAGACAGATGACTGTAAAGAGAATAAACAGGGAGCCAGGTGATTCTGGAGGAGGGGATGGGGACCGGCTGGTTTGGAAGGACTGGGGGATGAAAGAGACAAGAGGACAGAGGCCCAGGGACTTGTGGACATAGAGGCACTTCCGGTAGAAGAGACTAGGCTGCTCTGCGTAGGTGACGTCATATGTCATCTACAGCCAGGACCCCAGCGTGAACACCAGGGCAACACACACAAATATCTTGTAACAATATACAGTGAAAAGGAATATGAAAAGGAATATCTATCTATATATCTATATGTAGATATATATAACTGAACCTCGATGCTGTACACCAGAAACTAACACAACATTGTAAATCAACTAAGCTTCAAAAAATAAAATAAATAAAATGGGGATAATAAAAAAAATCATCCCCATCTTGTCTTAGTCTGCTTGTGCTGCCAGGAAAAAAAAAAAAGAAAAGACCATAGACTAGGTGGCTTTAAACAATGGACATTTACTTCTCTCAGTTCTGGAGGCTAGAATTCTAGGAGCAAGTTTCCAGTCAATTTGATTCTCGGTGAGAGCGCACGTCTTGGCTTGTAGATGGAGCGAGCCCTCTGGTTTCTCTTCTTATAGGAGATCTAATCTTAGCTAATCCTGTTAGATCAAGGCCTGCTATGGACTGAATTGTGTTCCCTCCAAATTCGTATGTTGAAGCCCTAACTGCCCTCCCTGCCCCCTGCCCAGCCAATGCTACAGTCTTTGGAGATGGGGCTTCGACCCACTTGAGCTGATGCCTTTATAAGAAAAGAGATGCCAGAACCCCCCCCCCTCTCTCTGTCATGTGAGGACACAGAGAAGCCGGCTGTCTATAGGCCAGGAAGAGAGTTTCACCAGAAACTAGATCAGCCAGCACTTTGACCTGGACTTCCGGGACTCCAGGACAGTGAGAGATGAATTTCTGTTATGTAAGCCACACAGTCCGTGGCATTTGTTACAGCAGCCTGAGCTGACTAACACAGAGCCCCATCCTTACGACCACATTTAACCTTAATTACCTCTTCTAGGTCTAGGACTTCAACATTTAAATTTGGGGGACACACACATTCCATCCATAACAACAGTTGTTTCAGTGGGGTTCACGTGTTACCTGCACTAGGGGGTCTGCCAGGAACATGCTTCACAGGTACCGGGAGAGGAGGTGCCACCCACACAGGCCTGCACCTGCCCTGACTGCCCAGCAGAGACAGTGCCGCCTCTGCCCGCAGACCTGGCTCAGCCCATCCTAAACCACTCCGTGTGGGCAGCTCCAGTGTCAATGAGACAAATGAGACAAATACATTTCCTTCACATGGAGGAAGAGCCTCTGGTCTCCCCTAGCAAGTGGGGGGGGGGAGTTACAAAGGGAAAGTTCTTTTATCCGTTCTTACATCATTTAACTGCACCAAATGGAGGTTCACTTCTATCATTAAAATGGGATAAAACCCATCCTCTCTTTGAGACTCGTCAATTTATACCACTCATATTGTCATTCTAGAAAGATCTGTAAAGTTGGATTGCAAAAGCTCCATTTTTCTTTCTGAATTCCCTCAACATCTGTTTTATTCATCCCATTTTTATTTATGTATTTATTTTATTGAAGTACAGTCAGTTTACCCCGTGTCATTTTCTGGTGTGTAGCATAATGTCCCAGTCATGCATATGCAAAAGCTCCATTTTAATACCATCTAGAAATTTAAATCCACCAAGAAGGGTCCAAATGAAAGAGATTAACTTTCTTCTCAAGATCTAGGAAAATAGTGGGTGGAAAATGAGTCACACAGAACCGCGCTGCTGGTCAAAGAGGGCTCCTTGCTTACTTCAATGCTGTTCTCTGACTTGCTACTTTAAACCAGCCCTTAATTACCAGTAGGCATGGAGATTACTAAAGAGGTGTGAGTAACTGAAACGGCGGATTCTTCCAAATGTGACTTTAGCAGTATGTTTGCGTGTGTATCCCCATTAAAACTTTCAGTTGCGCGTCCACTTTTCTGCTCCGTCTCTTTCTGTGAGATGTGCACGCACGGTGACATGGACAAAAGCCTCTTGAAAAATGGTCCTGAAAAATCCACGAAGATCGTAATCAGCCCCTTGATGTTTGAGAATTAATTTGCAAGCCTATCTCTCTCTAACCTTGGTAGCGCCGTATATTGTAAAGACGTAGAAGGAATGTTAATGAGAACTTTGTGTTTGGCTCAGCCTGAGTTAGAATGAATGATGCAGCACTGCTCTCCTCCTGAGGCTGAAAAGGTCTCAGTTTTTCTTGTTACCATCCCGAGTGATGGCAGCATGACCGACTAGCAGGATCTCACTGTGCTTCAGACTTAAGCGTCTCCATTCGAACTGGAACTTTGCATCCTGAGAGTAAGGATGACACTGAGGACAGAAAAGGGATGTGCATGGCCACTTCGTCACCATACGTTTATCAATATATGAAGGGAACATTCACTCTTTCCCTGTGGTACAAGGACATGCCTCTGTCTGCAAGGTCGCAGACTGGTCTTTGTCTGATGAAGGGCACGCTCTACTGTCCCCTCACTCTCCTTTCCTTCCATCGCGCAGGATGACGGGAAGAGGAGAGACACAGACAGCAGGCAGGACATGGGGCTTGAAGGCAATGTCGAAACCAAGAAGACAGTGATGGGGTGGGATGAGGGGGCAGGAGGGGCACTGAAAGTGAGGACACAGGGGAAAAGCAACTTGAGAAGAGCTCTGGAGGAAATAAAATATGGTGACTAAATAAAGAGCAAAAGAAAAAGAATCAAAGACACTTCCATCATTTCCATCTGGAAGACTAAATTCTGTTCTTATTCTTGGGAAAGACTTTCTGAAATATGTTCAAAAAATATTTTCAAGTTCCCAGGTGCATTGGAACAGGAGAACAGATTTGAGCAGAAAACGGTGTTGGTGCAAGCTACAAGGTTGGTAACATATTATGGGTGACAAACATAAACTGGAAATTGGGAGGGTCACCTCTTTTTCACTTTTTATTGTAAAGACTATCAACAGGTCCTGCTACATAAGGGGAAGTTCACTGGCATAAAGTGAAGCACATATTGCTGCAGGATGGGAGGGAAAAATGACCCTTCCTATTTCCCACACTTACTCTCAGTGTGTGCTAAGGAAAATAAAATAAAAATGGTGAATCCAGGAAGCCATTTTTGAACCAATTCTACAATAAAGAAAGAACTAAATTAGGTCCATCTAGTACTAGTCTTACGAAAATTGTATCTCAGAGAGAATAAGGCATTGTATGATATAATCATTGACATGTTGACAGTGTAATTTAATGCCACCTAAAAATTTGAAATTCTGTAAGGAAAAAAATTCTAGATAATTATAACTGGTTGTATTCATTAGTGGAAAGGCTGTGTCAATAAATGTAATGAAATAATAACTCAGTGAGCTCCCAAAATGATATACAGTGTTTCTCCGACACAAATCATTAAGTGTGGCAAAGGAAGGCATTATTTGGAGAGAGTTCTAGAATAGAAAATCACACTTAATTATATTAGATGGTAAATTGCTACTAAGTTACTGGCCGTTCTCCCTGAAGTCTGACAACGTGACTCTGCACTCTGATCCCTCACCATCAATTAATATTTTACCAGCTGCTTAAGATGAACAATCACAGCATGAGTTAACTTAATTTTGCCTGTGGTTGAAGCGTAATTTGCTGTTCTCCATTACAGTAAAAGCCATAAAACCATATTAGAAACATCCTGTGAAGAGGTGGACACAGCAAGCTGGACCACAGCTCCACTGCTGGGTAATTCTCTACACGCAGGATGGAACTGGTGTTTCGCCAGCTCTGATCTTAGAAGTCATAACTTTCCACATTGCGCTCTTTTATTTCCTTTATAAATTCGTCTGCTGCTTCTGTTCCTGCTCCTGTCTCTTCTCCTGGAGAGTGAGGCCCATTACACTCAGGAAGTATCTGGGTTGTTTACTGCTCTGCTCCCGGTGCCCAGAGCAGCGCCTGGGCATAGCAGGAACCAAGTAAATGTTGTCGAAAGGAAAAATGAAGCTGGCAGAGGGAACTAAACTAACCCAGCAGGAGTAAGAACAGAAGTGCAGGTTCAAGGTTTATCATGAAGCTCTTCCATCGTGTCGTGGGTCCACTCCTCTGAGTAATGAGTTCGAAGCCCGGGTTCTGGGTTTCCATGTGATGGGAAGCATGACTCTTCCACCGGGAATGGCTGAGGCCTTGATGTCAATGAGTGTCCTGGTCTCCTGCCCCGGACACCACACGACACTCATCTTTATAAATAAAACACTTAGACACATTTTCGTGATAAATTTTAAGATGGAGCCTGGCTCACTGGACACTGCTGACTGCCATTCCATGGCAGTTACTAGAGGCATATACGAGAACCCCAAGTCTTTCAAGTTATCAGCTTAAACTTCCTGAAAGCAAACTCCCTCTGTCTCTAAATTCCTTCTCTAATATACTTTCTTCACACTTTTCAAAAGTTATTAGTCATACTTCACAAAGTTGAAAATCCCCAATGTTGGGTTTACCTAGAGGGTCAGATAAAATTTCTCATGTCCACAGTACGAGCTATGTGGAGCCAGACTGCAGCTCACTTTTTTGGGGGGAAAAAATGTACACTTTCAGTCTGACCTGTTAAAAAAAAAATCCCTGTGCACCAAAATGCATAGATGTAGGGCATTCACTGCCCAAGTGAGTCAGTCTTGGGGTCTTTATTTGTAGCAAAGAAGACCTTGCAAAGGTTTCCCCCAGGATGGGCCCAGAGGACAGACACTACTCAGTCACATGTTCCACAAGTACCTCCTTAGTTCCTCGTGTGAGCCAGCCAAGTGCTTGGCCTCCAAGGTACAGGCAAACAGCCTGGACATGGGTCCCTTCTGCCTTCCAGGCCCGAGGGGAGGGAGGTTTGGATAAGGCAAGCTCAGTGACACGTGAGGAACATTAAAGGAGGGAAAACAAGGTGCAATGCTTCTCTGAAGCAGGGGAGAATGAGACCTTCCCGGGGAAAAGGCACAAACTGAGCGACTTGGTTAATGAAGGGCAGGCAGAAAGGGAGTGGTCCGTGCAGTTCTCCGAGCCTTCAGTACCTAGCTGAACCTGTCTCTGACTGCTCTCAGGCAAATCTGGAGGAAGGATATGTGATGGGCCCAGCTTGGGTCTGACGTCCACCCTTCTTCCAATCAGTGGCCAGTCCAGAATAGCAGGGCCAACAGCCCAGCCATGGCCGTGGACCAGTGACAGGTGGAGACACGTCCTTTTAGAAAGGAGGTGGGTGAGGATGCAATGCCTGTCTGGCACAGGAAATGCTTCTCTCTTCTATGCAGAGCCAGAGACGTTCCCCTGGAGGTACCACCACCTCCCAAGGATGCTGAACACCGGGGACCCAGAAACACGTCCCTGTGTGACCACTGACGAGGGCCCCTGCAGGGCTCAGCACACAGTTGTGTCATGACTGAGACTGATTCCAGTGGGGGAACACAAAGCAAAGTCATCGGAGGAGATGCCCCTGGAGCGAGTCAGGGGGCCGCCAGGTGCAAGCTGCCGGTGGCTCCTCTGCTGGAGGAGCCACACAGGTTGCATCTACACACACTGCGATCAGAAATGAGGTGTGATGGCGTGTGTGAAACCAGGGAAGCTCATCAGAGACTCAGGCCAAGGGTTCTTATCAGGTCCTGGCCTCACAGGTACCCCCCGCGCAGAATACACCCAACTCCAGGATCCCAGAAGGAACGCGGGCGCCCAGCATAAACCATGTTGTTGTGTAAACAGCCCAGTGGCTCACACTGAGCCACTTCTATTGTCATTAAGTGAATGTTGGCAACACTCCCGATATCCAAACCCCCAGATGAGTCTCAGACATGGTTCCTCGTCCTTGAGAATTGAGGGTCTTGTTCAGCACAGACCATCATTAGACCTACAGTTCATCCAGATGGCTGTAGATTTGCCTGTTTCTTTAATATTTCCAAAACTTTCTACCACACCTCCTGGTGAGAATGACTGCATCTTATCATTTACAGGGATCCCTTGTCCTTCGTGTCGGTTTAAAGGTTAGACCACAGGGAGTCTTGCCGGCTGGAGGCATGCCTGGACAAGGTATGTACCTTCCACGGTGATGTCTGCAGGGTCGCACAGGCGGGGCCACTGCCAAGAGCAGACCAGCTGACCTTGCGCACTCCCAGTCCAAAGGAGGGACAGGAGGCTTCTCTCCTTGTCCCGGGACGCCTCCATGACCCAGGTGGTCCCTTGTCTCTCCATCTGCCTCCCATTCTCACCTACACGTGTTTCCCTCTTCTGTCCCTCTGCCCTCTTCCCCAGTGTCTCAGCTCCGGCCCGACAGGGCTCCTGACAGTCCTCCAGGCGTGCTGACCGCAGAGCTGGACGCAGGAAGAAAGACGGTCTTAATTCTCAGCACGCCCTGTACGGTCTGCAGCCCGGCAGAGCCAAAACACAAGCAAGCCATTCTGCTGCTAGTGCTGTTTGCCTCTCACAGCACACCTCCAGTGCTTAAGTTGCCAGCAAAGTCCTGCTTCTGTATTCTGTATCCCAAAGACTCCCTTCTCACTAGGGAAGGGAAAGAAAAAGAGGTGAGGGGGGCAGAAGACTCCATCCTTACCTCTGTCTCTCCCCACATCTGACACCCACCATGCTGACTCTGCCTTTTGCCCCCGGTGCAGCCCCTACCAGCTCCAGTCTGCACGGGACTGCGCGGTCAGGGACGACTTCCGCACAAGGACGCAGAGTTTCAGCCTTGATTACCACTGATTTTGTCTTGATGCTTTGCCCTAGTATACAGACATGTCCTAACTTGAGTAATTTTGAAAGGAATTTCATTTGAAACAAGACTGATTAAGTTTAAACTGTGGAGAGGCTTTCCTGAACACTTGTGGAATTACTCCCTAACCAGAAACTCTAATTTGACTTTTTTGTACATCCTTGAGAAAAATGAAATCTCTAACTGCTTCTGCTGTTCCTTTAACTCACTAGGAGGCTGAATGTCACAGTGTCTGGAAAAATTAGCTAGCTACACTTGAGCAATCACTTGTAAAGTTATCTTGCAGAAAAAATTTTTACAACTATAAAGAATAGGGTTCTACTTTTCCCAGAACTGTGCTCAATCACCTCGCCCCTGATGAACAGCACTTATCTCTGGGGAAGGGAATGGAGGAGAAGGGGGCTGAAGGGGACTGTCACCATTTATTCCATGTATTTCTTTATTATTTGACTATTTTAAGAGTGTACATGCATATTGTGTTTTCCTTATATACATTAATATAAAATATCTTAAAATCATTTTGAGCAAAATTAAGAGTCCAAGACATATATGTTAACTTTTGATGCAAATGCTCATTATACCGGCGGGGGAGGGGAGGGTACAGCTCAGGGGGAGAGCGTGTGCTCAGCATGCACGAGGTCCTGAGTTCAACCTCCAGTAACTCCATTAAAAAATAAATCAGTAAACCTAAAAACTTAATTGTTTTCCAGTTTTTTCATGCAGTGCCGGGCTACCCAGAAAAGCGTGTCTCCAGTCTGAGATGTAGAGCGGTAACCACGGTCCCTTTTACTGCCTTTTATCGGCATTTGTCACTGGCAGTCCCACTGCTTGTCTAACTCGTGCTGAGAGTGGACGGTGAGCAGGGCGCCGTGCGAAGCAGTTCATGGGCGTCGTTGCAGTTAACTCACAAGACGGGCTTTATCATTTTCCACTGTTCCCAGAGGTGTGCTCAGAGCGTCAGCTGGCCTAAGGACACTGCCCGTGGCCATACAGCTCCTGAGAGTCAAAGTCAGGCGAGGCCAGCAGACCCACCCGCACGCGGACCTGCAGAAGAGCAGCGGGGTGGAGTGCGGGACACGCACATGGGCACCGAGCACGGCAGGACTCACACCTGACCTCTTCCGCGCGGGGGCTGTGTGAACAAGCCGCTTCCCCTCTGGGTCTCAGTGCTCCTATCTGGGCAATGCAGGCCCTACTTGTAAACTGAGAGCAACAACAGAAATGCCTCCTGAGGTGATTATGAAGATTAAAATATGAGATGATCTTACAAAGCACCCAGCAAACGCTCCATGAACATTAGCTACTATTATGTCTAAGGGGCTGTGCAGAGAACTTTGTTTTATTTACTTACCTATTTATGCAAAGAACAATGAAATTTTACTTAGACTTCACAAAAAGATGGGTGGGGGGTAACCTTGTCTCCATTTTTACAGACAACTGAAGTTCTGAGCATTTGCCTAACTTGCTCAGGACCATAGAGTTCGGCAGCTGTGACACAAAGGTTCAAATTCAGGTTTTTCTGAATCGATGCCCAAGCTTTGACCTCCACATCCCTGGGGAACGAAAAAACAAAAGTGGACAGAAATGGGCACTAGCCACCTGTGTGATTTCAGGTGAGTCAGGACCATGGCACCGAGCTCTTTCCTTTCTGCAGGCTGAGGGGACACCAGTGCCTCCCTCCTGGGGGGCTTTCTGGGTGAAGAGCCCCTGCACCGAAGTGCTTCATGAAGGGCCTGACCTGTGCTAGGCATCGGGACCACCGCTGCCTCACCAGCATCCAACGATGCACCTTTGAGGTGATAACAGCTGAAAGTGAAACTAGCAAATGTATGTAAAAATCCACTGGAGTGATTTACACTAAATATATGATACTGCTACTCTTGTTAAGATTCACAAGCACTTTATCTTGATGTAGTTATGACTGTTCCCAGAGGCTTGGTGTTGCTGCAGCCAGCACCATGACACCCCCCAGCATCACGACACCCCAGTGCCATGACGCCCCCAGCACCTCAACACCCCCAGCGCCACGACACCCCCAGCGCCACAACACCCCCCAGCGCCACGACACCCCCCAGCACCATGACGCACCCCCAGCGCCACGACACCCCCAGCGCCACGACACCCCAGAGCCACCGACTGAACTTGCTCAGATGTCAGTCCTCTCAAAAGCCTGCAACTACTCAGGGTCTTATGTGCAAAGCACTGCTTTAGATGCTGTAGAAATGTCCTTCCTGCCAAAACTTTGTAAAATCCTTTGTTCTATATCATATTTCCCTCAGTGAGACAGTTATGCATTTTTAAGAATTCTATCACTTTCTTTGGAAATTATGGCAAATTTTATGAAAAACATGCTTTCACCAAATCTTTTTGAAAAAAAAAGCAAACCATCTCATTTTCACGTGGACGAACACCTAGGAGGAAAACCAGAGTCAGGAGGGCCTAGATGAGTTTTCTTATTCTTTGCAATTTGGAAAATGGGCAAGAAACCACGTAGGGGTGCAGAATAGGTTCATTTTTGCATGGAAACCAGGTGGAAGAAGAAGATACTCATTATCTCAGAGGCCAGGAAACGTGTCTGGAGGGGGACTCGGGGGAAGCCAGCAGACGCCAGGGTGCTCCCAGCCCATCTGACACCACAAAGGAAAACAAGGGTGCAGAGATAATTTGAGAAAAGCACAAGCAGTGTGAAGGCAAATAATGAAAAACTGCCAGAATCCAATTTTCCCCAGTTATCTCTTTCTCTCTTATTTATATATTTTAAAACTGGCATTGTCTACTGCTGACAGAGGACATTTTTTTTTAAAGACTTCAATTCTGACATATCTTTGGGTTTGTAAAAGATCGGAGTATCCACAAAATGAGTATAAAGTTGCTTAAATTATTTTCTTAAACAATATTCAAAGTTAAATTACAAAGAACCTAGCCTCATCACTCCAGTGATAGTCTCTGGAGGGTTCTCTCATTTGCACATAAAACCATCTTCTCTTCTACCTTTTGAGATTCCTGCTTCCCCTCCTCCCACCCAGAGTAAGCTGTTAGCTCTGCAATTTACATCATATGTTGGGTAACTATCAGAAAAATCCATTTGAGTTCAACATTGTTTTATAACCTTTGTATCATTATCAAAATCCTTATCCTTCTCCAAAACCAACAACAACAACACCTATGGCTCAGATTCTGATCTCATTTACAAGGTCCAGTGGGAAAAGTACTGAACAGGGGGCACATGCAGTAATTAAGTGATGCCCCTTTGTCTTGGGCCATGACAGGGAGTTACTCTCTCTTCGTTGAGAAGTTTAGCAACGGTGCCTCGGAGGAGGATCACGCAAGGTATCGGTGCTGAATAACTTTCTTGTGTGTGTGTGTGTGTGTATGTGTGTGTGTGTGTGTGTGTGTATGTGTGTGTGTGTTTTAATAATAATTGTTTTCCAGAATGGAAATGGGTCTAGGGTCTTGGGTTTCGTGGTTTGGGCATTGATTGATCTTCTTGGCATCTGTCTGGGTTTCTTAGCCACCGTTATGATAAAAATCAAATGGTTCAGTAGGTTCTGAAGAAATTATGGGAAGGAAGTACACTAGATACAGAGTTTCTATAATGTAACTAGCTTGATTTTATAAAGACATAGCGCTATCAAGCTATACCTGAGTGATGAATAGTGAAGGCTTGTAAAACCAAGGACAAAGAAATACAGCTTATCTTAATTCTTCTCAATCTTTGGAGGTGACATAATCTTTTTTAAGGAGAGTCCCTCCAGAATGAGTGACCCCGGGGTTTGCCCCTGGAGGGTACACTCTAGAGAGAGAGGCTGATTAAGGCACCCTGCATTCGGAAGTGGCCTCAGAGGGGAGCGGCAGGGGATACGCATGTGGGGAGAGGGAGGAGGCGGGAATGAAGCGGGGACAGGAGGCAGAGGCTGTTGGGGCTGGTGTCCAGAACACAGATAGATGTAGCCAGAGCAGTTAAGAAGAAATTGCTCACTGCAGACACCCCAAAACACTCAGACACCAGAATAATGCATGAAAAATATGCAACTGAGAATAACGTGTCTCAGCTAAACTGAATAAGCTTTTGTAAAGGTTATTAAATGGCTCAGGTTCCAAGGCTATCCAGATCATAATCACCTTAATTTTCAAGGAAGACAAGATACAACAGTATCACCTGGAAGATGTACTGTTTGCACCTACATTTAATACGTTGTTTTGCAACAGACCAAGAAAATGAAATTGATCCAGTAGAATTTTCATTAGGTGCCCTTCCACTGCCTTGCCTGAGCTTAACATTTTCCTTTTAATTATGAAAGGAACGGGGGTTGATAAAAAGCGTTCATCAGACTATCCACGTCATCCTTGAAAATCGTTTTGGTTTCAGCAAACGTTTCAGATAGTGTTCTTTTTGTTGCAGGGAGATTTGTCTGCCTAAAAAAGCTAGGGCCCTCTAAACTCATAGGAACGCTGTGGAAATAGTGAATATGAGAATTTGGCACTTATATGGGATTACATTCTGTCTTTAAAGCACTTAAGACCCAGTGATGAGACTTGCAGTGAACACACCTCTGGCTCCAATGAAATGAGGGCACAGTCAGTGTTTAGTGGACAAGATGGTTCTTCAGATCCTTTGCCTCTAACTCCGCTTCCACCCTTGAGGTGGGGGGGGGGGGGTGTGTGTCCTGGGGGATCCATGTGCCGAGGCGGCAGGTTCAGGAGCCCGACGGGCGGGGTGGGAACCCAGTGCTGCCACGCATTGCTTCATACCTCGGCTCCTCCCTCATAAACGGGCAGGGACAGGCAGAGAGGGGGCCGGTGTGGGGAGCAGGTGCGAAAATGCAGGCAGGGCGCTGCCACCGGGCGCGGCCCCGACTGGGAGCGCTGGGCGTTCGGGCTGTAATCCCCTTTCTCCTCCTTTTTTCCACAGACTGGGTCTCAATGCCGTCGCTGGTCCACAGCAAAATGCTGAAGAGAAGAGGTCCGCAGCCTTCTAAGCACCTCTCCGCTGGCGCTCCCACATTCCCTGGAGATCAGGGGGCAACGCGCCATCCCCGTTGGAGGGCTTTGCAGTTCACTGAACTTGACACGTACCCTGCCTGCCACACAGACACGCCGCAGAAAAGTCCGTTTCTTCTGATCTCACTGGCTTCTTGCTACAGCTCTGGGAAGGAGATGATCTTTAATTACAAACTAGAAAACTGAGGCACAGAGAGGATAAGTGACGGCCTCAGTCACACAGCTGCTCCCAGCAGGGCCGGGACTGAGCCCCGGTCCCACGCTGAGCGCGCTCTGCAGCCTTCCGGGGCCCCGCGCGCAGTCCTCCCACCGAGCCAGGCCTGCCTTCCCCAGGCCGCGTCTCCCGGAGCCTCCTCCCTTCGTCCACACCCGAATGCTCGCCCTCCCCTCTCAGCAAGCTCCCACCAAGCAGTACGTTCTAATCTATCTCACTGTGACTCTTGAGAAACTGGTAGTCTTCTGTGGTCAGCAGAACAACACCCCACCTCCTGCAAGGATGCCTGTGACCTAGTGCCTAGAACCTCCGAATCTGGTACTTACACAGCAAAAGCGGTCTTTGCAACTGGGATTAAGTAGAGGACCTTGAGATCGGGAGGTTATTCTGGATTCCCCAGGTGGACCCCAGTAATCACATGATGACTTAAAACTGGGGAGCCTTTCCTGGCTGTGGGCAGAGGGAGATGTGACTATAGATGAAGGACCAGAGAGATGCAATGTTTCTGGCTCTGAAGACAGAGAAGGGGGCCCAACCCAAAGATCGTGTGCAGGGCCTCTCCAGCCCGAAAAGAGAAACGCTGCGTTTGCCAGGGCTGCCGGGACAAAGCACCACAAAAATCATGGCTTAAACAACAGAAATGTATTGCCTCACAGCTCTGAAGGCTGGAGGTCTGAGATAAAGGAGCAGGCAGGGCCGTGCTCCCTCCGAAGGGGCCGGAGAAGGGTCTGTCCCAGCCTCTCCCCCAGTTTCTGATGGCTCCCCAGCTTGTGGCAGCGTCACCCCAGGCTTCACCCAGCATTCTCCCTGTGTGTGTCTCTATCCAGATTTCCTTTTTATAAGGACACAGTCATACTGGACTAGGGCCCATCCAATGACCTCATCTAAACTTGATTCTCGACTGCTAACATTCTATTCCCAAATAAAGTCACATTCTGAGGAACTGGTAATCAGCACTCCGACAAACCATTTTTTTTTTCATGGAGGGTGGAGGGAGAGGTGGACACAATTCAACCCACAGCCACAAGGAAATGGGCTCCCCTCTAGAGCCATCTTAAAGAGACACAGCCCTGCTGATCCCCTGACTTTAGCCCAGAGAGTCTCAGCTTGGACTTCTGAAGTGCACAACTGTAAGATAATAAATGTGTGTTGTTTTAAGCTGCAAAGTTTGTGCTCATTTGTTATGGCAGTAATAGGAAACAAATAGATCTTCTAAAAGTAATCTCCAACTAAAAAAAACCAGGATGCTAAATGATGGAATGATAATGAAGATACTCTCCCCGCTCCCCGCCCCCTAGAGCATCTCAGAAATGTCAACCCATGGTGGGCCACCACCATCAGGACACTCAGACGTTCCGGAGGCCACTTCTCCATTGCTCATACTTCAGAAGGGAAATCACTCAGTAGACAGGAGTCAACTCTTTCTTCTTTTCTTGAAATAGCCGCACATCAAGGGCACAGGCTGTGGGCGAGCTGGTGGCACACGGGCTCCCCCTCCTCTTTCACAGTATCGTCACATTAACTTCCCCTGCTCCGGCAGAGCCAGCCCCCCAGTAAGCTCATGGAAAATGTGTGTGAAATGAAACCAGGGACTGACTTGATCCATGTTGTCTTGAAACCAATCTGTCGTTTTTAAAACAGGAAGCAACACAGCAATAAAACAGGGCTGAAGGTCCCAGGTGTCAAAGCCTGTTAAACTTACCAACTCAGAACATAGCAAACTGACAGTCAGTCTCAAATCCCCAGCTTTAGAAGACGTCTAAGATTGGATCCCTGGGGAGAAGACCTCCCTTCCAGAGGCTGGTTATGAAAGGGAGCTTGCACAAGGCAGAGAAGCAAAGCCACCCTGCAGACTTGGGGTGGCTGTGAGCAGGCCACCCTGAGCTGGCTCCTGCAGGGAGCTTTGTGACAACTCCCAGCCACAGAGGCTCCCGCATCCTGCCTCCACCAGCACAGACCCCCGCGGCATGCAAGGTCACAGCCCCATAGCAGGAACTCGGCGTGTGGAATGATGCAGAGCTTGCACAACAGGAGGGCCTAGCATGCCCCTGGACCCACCTGAAGAACAGAACGTCAACCGCCGCTCCCTCACATCTCCTCCTTTTTCCTTGAAACCTTCCTTCCTCAGAGGGAGCGAGCTGTGAGTTCACTTTTGACATTAAACGTTTCATTTCAAGGGATTTGGAGCACTAAATATTTGAAGAGAGTTGGTTAACTGACTCAAGTCTTCTGAGATTTAAAAAAGGGGGGAGGGCATTAAACAAAAGACTAGGTGTTTGAGTCACTTAGCAGAAGAAAGAGCCTGAGGCCAAGTGGAGGGAGGTCCTGCCCACCGGCTGCTGCTTCGCAGATGAGGATGGAGGCCTGTGGCTGTTTTCCACGATGCTACTGGCCTTTGGGATAAGTCACCCATTTCTTTTGTATCAGTTTTGCTGTGCTCCTTGAGTCCTCAGATTGGCATCTTTAAACGTCTTGGCGACTAGTAACGGCAAAACTAGGGAGACAGAAAAAAAGGTCTTTGGGAGCTGAGGGGAAGGGAGGGATGAACAGACAGAACAGAGAGGCGTTTTAGGGCAGTGAACCTTACTCTGCATGAGACTGCAGTGATGGATACATGCATGATGGTACACTTGTCCAGACTCAGAATGCGCAACACCAGGCATGAACTCTAATGAAAAGCACTCACTTTGGACGATTATGAAGTGTCAATATAGGCTCATGGATTGCAAAAAATGTACCATCTGATTGGGGATGTCGACAATGCAGTGGGGGCCTATGCATGTGTAGTGGCAAAGGCTATGTGGGAAATCTCTCTATCTTCTCCTTAATTTTATTGTGAACCTAAAACTGCTCTAAAAAATAAAGTAGTTTTTAAAAAAGTCTTGGAGAACTTCCAGTCCTGCCATGATGGAGTAGCCCCGAGTCCTCTCAGGTTCTCCCTCAACTGAAAATCCCTGGATAGAACGCCACAGCCAGCGTAGGAGAGCTGTGAGCAGCTGGGAGAAGAAGGCAGGATGCCTGGGGACCTCAGGACTTGAGGAAAAGCACAGCAGTGTCTTCTCTGGGTTTCCTTCCTGCCTCCCATGTATCCTCCACAGATGCTGCCGAAACCTGCAACAGGCGCAGGTACAAACCCCCCGAGAAAGCCCGCTTCCCTGGCAGCCAGCGGACCCACCAAGGTGCGGCTGGGCAGCAGAAAGCCCTTCAGACGGTCTCCACTGGCCTCCAGCCACATACTGATGAAGGAAACCACACCCCCGGGTTTCAGGGGGGCCAAGCCAGTGGGAAGTTGGTCTCCTGGCCCGCTCCTACCCCCCGCTTTATCCCACTCAGCGCCAGCTGTGAGCTGAGTGCTCTGATTCCCTGCTTGGTGGTGTCTACAGGGAAGCACACAACTGGCCTCCCATCACCTGCCCAGAGGAAACGGACAGAACTCTGAATCCCCCACCAGGGTCCAGATGCCGCTGAGGCGCCACTCCCACCCAGCATCAACTAGACTGAATTCCTGAACGCGGTGGTGCAAGTCACGGTCCGTCAGTGCCCCTCCGTACCCCAGCCCTGGCGTAGCAAGGCATGGTGCCGAGTTAAGCCTCCACATCCACCCATCACCAAGGAGACTGAAAAAGGCAGCCTCAGACATGGCTAGCTGGCAGTCCCATGAAGAACTCACACCGAATTTACAACGTCTCTTACAAATAGAATAGAAGAATTAGAAAAGGAAGAAATACTCCCGAATTCATTTTAGAGGCTAGGATTTACTAACCTGCTACCAAAACCTGACAAAGAGCACACACAAAAAGAAAACTACAGTCCCCTATTTCTCATGAACTTAGATGCAAAATTCTTAGCAAATCCAGCCGTGCATAGAAGAATTGTACACCATGACAAAGCGGGGTTTTATACAAGGCTGATCCAACATTTAGGAATCAACCAATGTAATGCACCATAAAGCAAGCTAAAGCAGAAAACTCATGTGATCGTATCACTTGACGTAGAAAAAGCATTTGACAAAAATCCAATTTTCGTTAATGATAAAAACTCTTGGTGATAAAGGAATAAAGGGCACTTGATAAAAAACAGCTACAAAAACCTACAGCTAATTGGAAAAAAGCAAGGTTGTCTGTTTTCACCACTCTTACTCAAAATAATACTGGAAGTTCTAGTCAGTAGAGTAAGGCAAGAAAAATAAAGTGCAGTGGAAGAAATAAAATGATGTCTATTTACCCATGGCAAGGTTGTCTACGTAGAAAATTCCAAGGAATCTACATTTTAAAAAACACACTTCCAGAACTGACAAGTGAGTTTAACAAATTTGCAAGATATAAGATCGACACACAAAAATCAGCTGCATTTCTATATACAACAATGAACATGTGGAAACCAAAATGAAAACACAACACCATTTACAATCACACAAAGAAAAGGAAATCTGATAAAACGTGTATAGGACGCATGTTTTGTATGATGAAAACCACAAAACTGATGAAAGAAATCAAATAAGATCTAAACAAACGAAGAGACACATCACGCTCATGAAAAGGAAGACTCAGTGTAGTAAAGCCGTGAATTCTCCTCACGTTGATCTATCGGTTTTGTGTCATTCTTTTCAAAATTCCAGCAAGGATTTTTTTTTTTTTTTGTAATAGATAAGTTTAACCTAAAATGTATATGGTCACTAACTCTCTCTTCAGCTTTGTCTAGTCTCTCAAGCCTCTGCATTAATTATATATATATATAATATATGTATTGTGTATATATATATATTTGGTCTCTTCTGTTTCAGATAAGAAGGTAAACCCAGTCCCTGTCACATCTTGAGCAGAAGCTGAAGTTCCCCCTTGAATTTTTTCTAACAGTCCCACTTTATTCTTTTTCTAATCCACTGTGTTCCTCTTCATCAATTTATTTTCCCTGCAGATACCTGGAATCTCGTGTTTTATGTCCTTGGCCATAATCAGCATGGTTATTTTGCAGTCTGGATCTAATAATCTCAGTTAGTCAAGACTATCATGTCTTTCTGTTGTTACTCATGGCATTTCTTCTTGTGCTTTATTATTGTTTACTGAAGAGACTCTTTGAAACATAACTCAAAGAAACAATTTGAGGTTTAGAATAAACTTTTTTTTTCCAGAGAAGATTTGTATTTGTTTTTTTGCCTGGAGATTGGTTTCACTATAGACCAAAGTGAAGGCTTGAGTACAACAGATTTGACGTTGGCTGTAATTCGTACGGTGTGTTCCACTTTTTGTTCACCTTAACCCTGGGGAGTAACATTTTAGAAACTTAGCTTACTTTAGAGAAAGTCTTCTATTAATCTCTCCACTTTGTTTTCTGTCCTGTTCTACCATAGGCTGTTAAAGTTGCTACGAATCCCTATCCTCATCTGAAACGCCCTCAGGGCTAAAGCTTCTGTGCAGCCTGATCTCTTCACAGTCCATTTTTTCCCATTCTCTCTTGTCAGCTCTCTTTTGTAATTCCTTCTCTTACCATACATTCAATATCTCTATGAAAATTTTAAACTATAAATTTTATTCTTATTTTTCAGTTGGCTTACAGGGAAAGATTGATCTGAATTGTCCAATATCACATTATCTAATATAGAAAGTTGCAGATCTATTTTTTTAATTAGGAAGGAACGAAGTTTTGAAGGTATCATTTCTATTATGATCAACAACTTGAGTGACTATGGTAATTAGTTTATGCCTTGCCAACATCCATAAACATTATAAATTCAAGTCTAATTGGAAATTATGCAGACTATTTGTGTTTACCAAAAGAGAACACATTGCTCATTAAAATTTCCTTTTAAATTTCACCAATGATACGTGAGGGATGTTTACTGATTTTTGGAAATAAATTAGTAAATTAAAAAGAAAATTGAGTCAAAGTTACTATAACAGAAGGGACATTTTGAATTTACTTTATAATTTTAAATTTACTGGCCATGTTATTTAGCACACGTATGAATACTGATGATATAAACGTTTAAGGGATAGACGACTTGCATCCACACAAAGAAGCTAATGAGAGGAGGCATCTCATTTGTTTCCAAGTCAGTTGATTTTCTAGTTAGTAAAGATAAGCTGTTACAGCAAAATGTTGCTTTCTGTGTTCCTAGAGATCTTTTCACAGCCTACTCCAGTGGTTTCTAAGTTCCTGACTCTCCTGATAATCCTCCCATCTCATCTGCTGGATGCTGTGGGTAGAGTCGGTCTTCAGCTTCCCAGATAATCTAAGGCAGCTGTCTGGGTCACATTTAACAGGTAGTCTGTTAATTAAGTAGAAGCTAAAGTCTAAGTCTATGTCTACAGAACCTGAGCTGCCTACTTCTCAACAACTAAAGGAGTCCTCAGTAGGTGAGCCAAATTCCATCATTTGGGGAATGGTAATAAAAAGGAGAAATCATGCCATATATTTGAGCCATAATTTCGAGTTTACAAAATTCTTTCATATACATTCTGTCATTTGATTGTCACAACAGTTAGATGAATGGAGTTCAAAAACAGAAGCAACATTGGCTTTACACAGGGATAACCTGGTCTCTCTGCCTAGCCTTTTCAGTATCCCTGCTCATTCTACTAGCCGTGTGGTGGGATGGCAACAAGATTTTTCTTTAACTAGTTAAAATGGCGATTCAAGCAAAAGACACTAATCCCTCTAGAAAATGGTTATATATATAAATATATAGTATTTTCCCTTCTATGAGTAATATATTTCTCTTTTACTTTTTTCTATTTGTTCATTTTCTAGCTCATATTTCTCCATCAATTCATTATAACTACCCTTTAATTCAGTGCCTTTTTATTTGAAATTTTGCATAACCAGATCATACTGAGCATTTGAGAAAACAAACTACTGAGAGTCAAAATAAGGTAGGCTAACATGCAAGTCTAAGAGAAGGTCACTCTGGTAATACAAACGGGTTTCAAGTAAAGATACATAAAGTAAATATAGATAATTACAAAATCTATCTCCTTTTGGAGCATTTTAATTTACAGAAAATTCTAAACAACTTACATATTACAGTTGGAAAATAGCAGGTGTGCTCACAGAATTTCAGGGTAAATGACTGATTTTTTTTCTTCCTGAACAATATCTGGATCAGAGCCTCGGAAGAGATAACGGAACAGTTGCAGTGTTTACTGTCATTTAATAGAGGCAAAATTACTTTCCATGACAGATGTCTCCTTAGTTTTATTCATAGATAAGAAAGGTCAGGCTGAAATTAAATATACATTTGGTAGTTTAAATAAGGTAAAAATGAGATTTCCTTAAGATGGTGCCTGGTAAAGAAGTCAGCTTGTTACTGCATGCAGATACACCAAAGAGCTGGTTTCCAGAAGGCAGTATAGGACAGCATCCAGAGGGGTTCACATGGAACAGCACCAGCCCGAGGAAGCCGGACTTTTCCAGCTCCACGGCCCTGGGTTGAGAGAGGGGTGAGAGGAAATTTGGCAGGTTTAATAGCCAGTGAATTACCTTTATAACCTTTGGAGGAGATTTCTGCCCACGTAGTGTGTAAATGACTTTGATGTCTTACCTTTGAGAGATTAGCAGAGTGTGAAAGAAAAAAAATAACTCTTCTCATAAACAAGAGAGATTTCAGACAGCCACAAAACATAGACTAGTTCAATCAGCCTGCGGACCAAATACACTACAGACCATGTCAGCAAACAAAGAACGCTGAAGCCATCAAGTCATCAGTGGCTGCCGCCACCCCTCCCCCCCAGGGAAGACAAGCCTGCAGCCCGGCCTCTGCAGCCACTCACAATGGTGCACCCTGAGGGGACTCACAACAAGAAAGGACAGGACACTGGCCCTAGATGGCTAGGTGCTTGTCAAAGGAATGAATTCAATGAGCCCAAATGTTTGCTTCCTCCCATACATGGAAAAGCACTGAATTCTGTAACTTGAGATGTCTGGTTTTCTTTAGTTAACAAGTAACCTTTTATTGTTCCAACTCCATGGTCTTTGTTGTAAAGCTCCTATATATCCTGGCTCCTCCCCTACTTCTTCAGAGTAGTCTCAGAGCCATCTGAGAGGCTGTCATCTCGGGTTCCAAGGGGTTTGATTCCTTAGAAATGTCCGCCAAATAAAATGTAACTCTCAACTTTAAGGCTGTGCATGTATTTCAGTCAACAAGCCTAATGAAGGATGCCCTGACTGCAGACCACCATGTAGATGGTCCACTTCCATATACCATTTACCACTTCTCAACATGCATTCTGCTTCTCAGATTTTTTTTTCCTGCACTAAAAGACTTGACGTATCTTCTGCATAGCTACAGAATCTTTTCTCTCTAGATTACTAAATTTTTTGCCTCTGCTTGACTTATAAATAGCAGGTAATGGTGATGGAGGAGAGGGCAGGCCTTTCCTGTCCTCTGAGGACATTTCATTCCCTTCTGTTTCTTTTGCTTGACCCTGAGCCACTGAGACATAACCGAACGTCAGATTTGGACAAACCCTTAATAATCATCCAGGACAGTGTTTCCCAAAGCATGAAACATAAAATACTATTTTAAACTTACTTGAATCCCATAGTGAAAAAAATTCCCTTATTAATCCTTCTCATAAGATGAAAGAAAAATTTTCTGTCCTCAACATGTCTCCAAAATTCCTATTTTCCATAAAGATAAGTCAGGTTTCTGCTCAGAGCTCTTGTCAGACAAGAGAACCGAACTAGAATTGACACTGCCTGTTTGAAAACATTTGTTTTTCAGTTACCATCTATTTGTAAGATATTGTACTGGTTATATATTTATAGAAGCTTTTGACATTTTTATTAAAAATGGACTAAAGCAGAGTTGATCAATATATAGAAAAAATGTAAGTACATAGTACTGCAGGTGGAATGCAGCTCTGGCAAAAATCGTGAAGGTCCTGGGGACTCAGACAACTGGAGTTTGGGAAACACTCCACTCCACACCCTCTTCCTGGACAGATGAGAAAACTAAGGACAAGGGTGACAGTGACACAGGAGACCAAGCAGGGTTAGTCTCTCCCACAGAAGCAGAAAATTCACAAAAGGCATGGCCCACATTTCTATGAAACAAGAATTTTAGGATTTAAGAGGAGGTTTTTATAACAACACTGAGTCATGATGAGGGGTCTCGTGCCATTTTCAAGATAATTAAGAGTAAGATACTAAAGCTCATGTTTGGGAATTTACCCAAGTGCCACTTGCCAAAGTCATTTGGTTGATTTGAAATGGTCATTCCCCACATCGGCAAGTGAAGATCACTTACTTGTTCCCTGCCGTTAGTACTAAGCATGTCTGTGTGTGCTGTCCTGTTTTTC
Organism: Camelus bactrianus; assembly: GCF_048773025.1. Lineage (NCBI taxonomy): Eukaryota > Metazoa > Chordata > Mammalia > Artiodactyla > Camelidae > Camelus > Camelus bactrianus. Next base: position 4,951,435 of record NC_133567.1, on the reverse strand, counting down.
TAACATCAAACCATCCTTCTACCCCTAGAATAAACCATTACTGTTTACAGCACAAGCAAGAAGATAAATGATTGACAGAGCTTTACCTCTTTGAGATTTGTTCTTAGTCTAGCCCTTTACATCAACAAATATGGAGGAAAACCATGGCCAGCAGGACACAGAATCTTCTGGCAGTTAACACACACACACATACGTACATAAATGTATATACACATACATTTCTGTGCACGTGTATTTTTGCCTATTCAAACACTCTGCTTTATTGCAGATCCAAGAATTCTGTCATTGCCTTTCCCCATCTCAGCATGCCCATGAAAAACAAAATTCATAATTGCTAGTAAGTCTTGGAAACAGGAATGCAAATTACAGTAGTCCCTCCCCGGCCAGGCAAACAGGTTTTGCAAACTTCTAAATGCAATAAACTTAAATTAGTTTAAAAAAATTATTCTTCCACAAAACTATAAAGTTTGAGCTACTCAGTTTGTAGAGAAGATAAAGAAGTCCATTTATTTTTTCAATATTTTATGACTTTATGAAACAAGAAAGTTTACTCATAACCTTGCATTTAATTACTTAAAAAATATTTGGGTGCCTAGCAGGCCCCAGGAATTTTATTAGGTGTCTGGCATAAACACCATGCCATTTTCTAAGGAGAGTTAATAAAGCAGAATGAGTAACTACAGGAGACTATATGTGAAGGCAGTAGCTTTGCTGACAGTGAATGGATTTCCAGAACTACAAAACAAAGTGATGCTTTTCCATTTTCATTTCTATTTATGGAAGAAGCAGTCCTTTTCAAATCATCATTACTTAAGTAGTAAAGAAAACAAAGGCAAAAATACCCTGAAGCACATTCAGAAGAAACACTGATTTTGCAAGTTCCGTATGTTTGTATATAGACATTCATATTTGTTGTTAATAGTTTCTGCATCTGACTCAGAATCCCCAGGGTAGATTTTTTTAACGTATTTTAATTATTTTTCTTTTACTTTGCCCCCAAAATTATATTCATGATTTACAGTTACATAGTTTTTACTGTTATTAAATATCCTGTATTTTATATAGTAATTATTTCTCCTGCATGCCTCTAGTACACTGTTTTATATTTAATAGTGTTTATTTTAGATGACTCCAGGAAGCTAACATGCTTGTAAGCAAAATTATTAACCTTAAAATAAACAACCAGGAAGTGTGATTTAGAGTCATGAGATGCAATATTAATAAGTAATTTAAGCACATAGTAAGGAAAAATTAAATATTCAATGCCCTTTTCATCAAAGATGGATTTCATTCTTTAAAAATATTATTGGAAGAACATTAGGTTAGGAAATCTTTCCAGTAAGCTTTTAAAATGAAAAAGAATGTATCCAGGTTTTCCACACGTCCAATTTGCATAAAGCATTTCTGCTGATAACCTTGACTCACCGGAGCGTGAATTGCTACTACCATAGAAGAAATGAGGTGGCCTCATCTTGCTCAATGTCTAAAAGCCAGATTGCTCATTAATGCAGAAAACAGCAGGGTTTAAACAACAGAGCCATAAAACTGCTCTAGCAGCAAATGGGAGCCCACGCGTGATCAGAGCAGCTCAGACCTGTGCTCATCTCTGGGGGCTGCCTCCCTTTGCCTGTTACTGGGAGGATCCTGAAAGTATTCATTTATCTTTTGTTTTACATATGACTACAACAGGTTTTCTCTTTCTGATTTTTCATCCTACAAGAAACTAGGGTTCTGGTTCTATCTGTATGTATCACCCAGCTCTGAGAGCCTGGGGAAACATAACAAACTCTGAACTCAGAGCAGAGTAGACTTGCATTTTCTTAGTATCTCACTTTTACGGAATTCTTCATTCCTGGTTAAGTCTTGACAGCCTAGATGCTAGCATGCACCTCACAGAACCTGTGACGATGCAGTGCCCTCCCAGGTGTCCCCCAGGGCCGAGTCCCACTGTATACCAGTTGGGAGCACATCCCAACTATGGTGTGGAAATGCTTCTATTGTAACTTGTTTCTAAGCTTTTATATCCAAAAGATGATTTCACATTTTTTTCAGATTCAGCAGAGAGGAAAAAAGAGGCCTTCTTTCTTTCTTTTTTTTTTTTTTTTAAAGCTACATTAAAAGGCAAAGAAGCATGAAACACAGCGTCCTACAGAGATAAGGGGGAAGAGGCCCTTAGAAAGAGGGAATAAACCCCAAGAAGCAGGACGTAATGCTACAGTCTCACAGTCTTGAAAAGTCTGCACAGTGTGGTCACGCTGGACATGCTGGAGCCAGGCTTCATAAGAAGAGTCTTTGTATTCGAATGCATGACCTTGAGAAAGCTTATTCATCATAGCACGGGAGAACGGAAGTACCACTTTTGTAGGATTGTGCAGCGACTTAAAAATCCTTTTAGCTTAGAAAAATTCATCCTATACGATGACTTTTCAACACATATTAGCGATTATTATTACTTTCTCCAAGATTCAGATATAGTTTGAAACAGAAATAAAATCTAGAAGAGGGTCATTCCGCTGCACCTTATTACGCCTGAGATGTTGTACCCTTTCAACAGGCATTACTGAATTCACTTGACATTGTTTAGTGTGCTAAGAAAATAAAGAAATAAAGTTAAATTCAGCAACCAAGTTAATCGAACAGCTTTTATAAAACAATTTTTATGATATATTTGATATATAATAAACTTCACATATTTAAAGTATGTAAGTTTCGACGTGTATATATAAATACACACATATGTACACACGTGTCTATGTATATATATCATGAATTGATTGCTGCAACTAATAGAATGAGTACATACATCAGCCCCAAATGTTTCTTTGTGCCTTCTGTAATTTCTGTCTGTAGCACCCCTCCCTGCCTCTCCCAGGGCACCCTTTGGCTTTTTCCCTTCAGTATAATGATTTTGAGATTTATCCATGTGGTTACACGGATTAATAGTTCATTACTTTGTATTACTGAATAACGTTGCATTGTTTGGATATGCCACAGTCTGGTTCTCTATTCATTTGTTGGTGGGCATCTGGGCTGGTTCCAGTTTTGGGCTATTACAAATAATCCTGCTATGAAAATTCTTATACAAGTTTGGGGACTTATGTTTGCATTTCTCTTGGGTAAATACCTAGGGGTGAAATATCTGGATCATATGATAGACATATTTTCAACTGTTTGATAAACTGTCAAACTGTTTTCCAAAATGACCGTGCCCTCTCACGGTCCTACCAGCATCACAGGAGAGCCTTTGTTCCTCAACATCGTCAACCACGATTATTCACGTTAGTCATTCTGATGAAGGCGTGGTGTGTCTCACTGTGGTTTTAAGTTGCTTTCCTCGATGACTAGTGCTGTCTAGCATCTTTTCATGTGTTCATTTGCAATTTTCTTTGTTGAAGTATCTTTTCAAATATTTTGGCCATATTTTATTGGGCTGTTTGCTTCCAATTACGAAATTTTAGAGTTTTGAATATGTTGTATATACTTTTCCCCTCCCCTCCTCATCCCTCTTTTTTTTTTCTTTTGCATCTATATTCATGAAGTATACCGGTTTGTACTTTTCTTATAATGTCTTTGTCAGGATTTAGTGTAAGAATAATACTGGCCACATAAAATGAGTTAGTAAGTCTTTTCTTCAATTGTCTGGAAAAGTTTATGTAAAATTAGTATCCTTTCTTTTTTTATTGAAGTACAGTTGATTTACAATATTGTATTAGTTTTAGATTACAGCAAAGTGGTTCAGTTTTATTTATATATATATATTTCAGATTATATTCCATTGTGGGTTATTACAAGATATGGGTTATATTTCCCTGTGCTGTACAGTAAATCCTGCTGCTTGTCTATTTTACATGTATAGTAGTTTGTATCTGTTAATCCCATACATGGAATCTGTTATTTTTTGCTTAAATGGTTGATAGAATTCATCAGTAAAGCCACCCAGTTCCTGAGATGTCTTTGTGGAACGTCCTTCACTATATTCAATTTCATTAACAGATGCAGGCTATGCTGGTTTTCTCTATGTGAGTAAGCCTGGCAATCTGTGTCTTTTAAGAACATGTCAGTTTCAGCTAAGATGTCTAAATTATTACCATGCAATTCTTCATCATAATTACTTATTTTAATAACTGTTGAACAGGTATTGATGTTAACTCTCATTGCTGATACTGGCTATTTCTTTCCTCTCTTTCCCCCTAATCTTTCTGGGTAAAGATTTAACAATTTTATTGATCTCAAAGAACCAGCTTTTGATTTCATTGATTTTCTCTATTATTTTTCTGGGATTTTTCTTTCATTAATCCCCATTCTCTTCTTTATTATTTTTTCTTTTTTGCTTACTTTAGATTCAATCTGTGCTTCTTTTTCTAGTTTCTGAAGGCAAAAGCTAAGGTCACTGGTTTGAAATCTTTTTTATATTATAGGCTTTAGCATTACAAATTCCCCACTAAGTACTGTTTAGCACTGCCCACAGATTTTTATATCTTATGTTTTCATTTTCATTCAGTTCAAAACAACTTTTTAATTTCCCTTTTGATTTCTTCTTTGACCTATAGATTATTTAGAAATGGACTGTTCAGTTTCCAAGTACTTGGGCATTTTCCAGAAACTTTTGTTACTGATTCCTAATTTAATTCTGTCGTGGAAAGAGGACATACTCAGTAGAACTCGAATCCTTTTCAGTTTATTGGCACCTATTTTATGGCACAGATTATTAGCTATCTTGGAAAAGGTTCTGGGTGCATTTGAAAAGAACGTGTACTCTGCTATCATTGGATGGAATGTTGTATAAATATCACTTAGGTCCAATTGTTCAAAGTACTGTTGAAGTCTTCTATATTTTTACTGATTTTGTGCCTACTTGTTTTATCAATTATTGAGAGAACGGTGCTAAAATCTCAGACCACAACTGTGGGTTTTCCTATTTCTCCTGAAATTTACGTCAGCTTTTGCTTTACTTATTTTGAAGTTCTATCATGAGTTGAATAAATACGTGCAGTTAGCAGCCCCTCCCATGGAGGTGACCTTTTTATCAATATGAAAGTTTCCCCTTTTTTCCTGGTAATTTTGTTTGAAATCTACCTTGTCTGACATTAACACAGTTACTCCGTCTTTACTTTAATAATGTCAACATGGTGTATCTTACTCCATAACTTTAACCATTTTGTATTTTTCTCTCTGACCCTCTCCTTGTTGAGACCAATCTTGACTTTTTATATTTTCACACATAAATTTCACTTCTTCCATGAGTCATCCCGTTGGGTCTCACAGTTTCCTCTTACCTGACGATCTCTGTCCTCTAATTAAGGTGTTTAGACCATTTACTGTCAGTATGATTATTGGTATGGTTAGGTTTTAAACTACCATCCTGGTGTTAGTTTTCAGTTTGTCCCATTTCTTGTTTATTCCCTTTCTCTTCTTTTTTCCAAATGCTGCTTTTATATTGACTGAGTATTTTCCCTGATTCCCTTGTATCTCTTTTGATGGTTCATTAGTCATAACGCTTCCCGTTGTTATGAGCTTGTGTTATAGTTTCTATTGTACCTCAAGGGCTGGCAGTCTTTTTTTCTGTAAAGGGCCAAATAATAAATATTTTAGATTTGTGGGACACATGTGGTCTTTATTACATATTCATTTTTCTGTAATTTTAAAAAATGTAAAATAATTCCTAGCTTACAGACCGTGCAAAAGCAGGCTGTGTGCCAGACTGATCTGTGAGCTGGTTAACCAGCTGGTGGTGTACAACTTACCAAAATCTTCCTTCAAGCCATATTATACCACTTCATTGCACACGATTCTTGCAAGAGGATACTTCCATTTCTTTCTTCCTCACCTTTGTGCTATTTTTGTCATACATTTTATTGTTTTGTATAAGCCCCCCAATGCATTATTCCTTTTGTTTAAACCATCACCTTCGAAATAGATTGAAAGTATAGGAGAAAATATTTGATACTCAGCATAGTTGACTGTGCTTCTTATTCTTTTGTCAGATTTCAGATCCCCATCTGGTATTCTTTTCCTTCTACCTGAAGGGTTTCTTTTACTACTTCTGGTGTTGCAGGGTTGCTGGTGTTAAATTCTTCCCTGTAGTGCGATTTTCCTGGTGACAGTTGCTTTTAGGTTTTGTTGATCTGAAACATCTTCATTTTGCCTTTGCTTTTGAAATATATTTCTGCTGAGTATAGATTCTAGGTGGACAGCTTTTAATTTCTTAGTTTATGTTCTGTGGGTTCTTGAAAAGAATGTGTTCTCTGCTGTTGTTCTGTAAATGTGGATCCGATCCTGGTGCTGGACGGTGGCGTTGAGCTATGTCTTCTTGCTGGTTTTATGTCTGATTGTTCTTTTAGTTGTTGAGAGAGAGGTGTTGAAGTCTCTGTAATTGTGGTTCATTTCTTCTTTTAGTTTTTTTTTTTTTTAAACTCAGTTTGTGCTTCCTGTATTTCACAGCTCTGTTGTTTGGTTGCATGTATATTTAGGACTGCAATGCCTCTGTGGTGGTTTGGCCCTTTTGTCATTATATAATGTCCCCCTCTCTCCCTGGTAGCTTTCTTTGCTCTGGTGTCTATATATGTGACAATAATAGAGCCATTATGCTTTCTTTTCTGCATTAGTGTTTGCATGCAATACCTTTTTCCATACTTCTACTTTCAACCTATGTATGTAATTATATTTGAAGTGATTTTCCCACAGACAGTGTTTAGTTGGGTTAAGTTCTTTTTATCCATGCTGACAATATCTCTCTTTTAATTGGTACATTTAGACCATTTTTATTTCATGTAATCATTGAACTGTCAAGGGTTAAGCCTGCTGGGGTGTTTTGTTTCGTTTTGTTTATTCTCTATGTTTACCCTTTCTCTGTTTTACTTCTATTTTTCTGTGAGTTACATGAACAATGTTTTCTCATATTTCCTTACATCTGTGGTGTTTTTGAGTACACCTCTTGAATAGATTTTCTCAGTGGTTTCTCTGGGTATATATTATATATGCAACACTTATCAGAGCTCATTGGTGTTGGCATCTTACCCATTTGAATAAAGCCCAGAAAGCTTATCTCCATTTATGTCCCCTTCCCCATTTGTAATATAATTGTCTTGGATATTTCCTCTACATACATAGAGAGCTACATTAGGTACTGTTACAATTATTGCTAAAACTGTCAAACACAATTTAAAAAATTCAAGAGGAGAAGAAAAGCCTATTGCATTCATTCTTATTTTTGTTCTTTCTAAATTCTTCCTTCTTGATAGTTCAGAGTTTTTTTCATATCATTTCACTTCTGTTCTAGAAAACTTCCTTCAACCATTCTTTACAGTCTGGGTCTATTAGCAACAAACCCCTCTGAGAATGGCCTAAATCTACCCTTAACCTTTGAAGGCTGTTTTTGCTGGATATAGAGTTCCGGGTTGGCAGTTCTTCTCTTTTAACATTTAAAAAACATCAGTCTCCTTTTTCTGGGCTCCACAGTTTTCAATGAGAAATTCATTGTTCAAATTGATTTCCCTGATATGTAACGCCTCTTGTCTTTGTGACTGATTTGTTCTTGTTGTTTGTTTTGTCTTCAGTTTTCAGAACTTTTACTATGATGTTTCTTGACATGGGTTTTTTGGGGGGTATATTTTTTAGGGTTCACTAATTTTCTTCAATCTGTCAAGTTATGTTTTTGCCAAATTTGGGACTAAATCAGCCTCACTTATTCAGTACCTACTGTGTACCAGGTGATTTACAGGTAGTATGTTTATTCCTACCACAAACGTTTGAAGAAACAAGTAACTTACCAAAGATGAAGTGCGCCTGAGTGACGGTGCTGGGACTTGAACCTGGTTCTGCCTCGCTTCACAGATTGGCCCTTTCTACAGTGCATTCCTATTACTCCCATCATATTCCACTTTGTGTCATGGCTTTCATTTTATTTGTTTTATTTACCTTTACAAAGATAGGTGATAGATACATAGACAGACAGACAGACAGACAGATAGAGATAGAGAGAGGACATATGCAGTATTAGTTTTATTTTAACTTTTCTCCATATTATGAGGAACATAGTATGGGCTAAAAATGTTTAACAAATAACTTATTTAATTCCTATTTTTGGAGAAGGCAACAGTCTGTTACTGATCAATTAATTCGATCAGGGTCACACAGCACATTGACAGTAGGACTCATCACTAAATTCTCCAGATGCACAGTGTCAATACTTCCTGAGCTGAACTTTGGCCTTTGGCTTTATATTCATTAACGAAAGAAATGAAATGAGGAATCTGGCCATTTTCTCTGACAAGGAGTGAGGATGAGAACTAGGTGAGAGCCTAACAAACAAGAGTAACAAACAGCTGTTAAAGAAAACGACTCTCCTTGGAGCCACGTGGAGATGTCCATCTAGAAATCAATCAACAGCAGCAAAACACCCCTGAGCAGCCTGGCCCTTGCTGTACACAAACCACTGCGGTTTAATTTACAAGCCTCGTTAGTGCTCTTAATGAAATTGTATCAAAGAATACCCAAACTATTTTGGAAGAATTATTTCATTAGGGATGCATTCTTTTAAAGTAGAACATAAGTGGAAACATTTGAAATAAATTTTCATTGAAATTAGAGATTTTAATTTGCTCCAATGTTATAAGCAGATATTTGTTCCAACTGTGTTTGCACAAAGCAGAACCGATTTGACTTAAATCTGTCACACTCTCAGGGACTCTCCCAACCCACGGTGTGCAGGGAAATGGCTAGCAACTGGCCCTTGGGATGAGCCGCTGATTTGTAGTTTTTGCCAGTTTTCATGGTGTAAGTATTCCCACCATGGTCAGTTTCAAGCTACTGACCCAACACCGGCTGGTTTGTTAGATTCTGGGAAATGTAACAGTCGGCCCTCATGGGCCAGTGTGAGCCAGCTCCCTGCTCCTGCCCTAAAGGCAAGGGAAACATCTCCGACTCATGTAAGAGTCTCTTTAATAAAACTTCACTGATCATTTTGCAGGCATCTGGACATAAACTGGTATAAGATAAGTTCTTGTCCTATAAAGGCCTAAAATCTAACTGGGAAGCAAGACTGCTATAAAAATATAAATAACATGAAACAAGTAATTTGCCAATAACTGGTATTGGAAATAAAAGCTAAGAGATTCCAGATAGATTCCATATAACTGACAATTTGTAAATTAAAATGTGATTGTATTCTCTAGACTTTTGGTATAGCATCACCTTTGTTTGATTTTTCAAATGTTAAACATTTGGTCAAAAAACAAAACAAAACAAAACAAAACTGAAATGTGGGACTGAGAAAACAAGTGATCCTGTGTTTCTTGACTTGCACAGCCCCAAGTTTAGGACAAATCTTATACATCTTTAGGGTATCCTTCTCCAAATTCATTAATTAATACATTGATTTTTGAGCCTTTATGTTACAAACATGCTACTGAATGCTGAATATACTGAGAGAAAGCAAGACACAGCCCAGCTGAGTTTTTCTCCTGCTGCTGTCACCGTTACCACAAACTCAGTGGCTCAAAACAGCAGAGATTTATTGTCTTACAGATTTTGAGGCAGAAGCCTGAAATGGGTCTCACTGAGCTAATGCAGGCTTGCAAGCAGGACTGCATGACTTCTGGAAGCTCCAGAGGGAAGCCCTCTCCTTGTCTTTTCCAGCTTTTAGAGGCATCTCCCAGCCCCCTTCCTCCACCTTGAAAGCTAGCAAAGGTGGGTCACGTCTCTCTCATACTACACCTCTCAGACACCAGCTCTTCTGCATCTGTCTTTACTTTTAAGGACCCTTGTGTTTACCCTGGGCCCATCCAGGGTAATTTCTCAATTTTAAAGTCAGTGGATTAGCAACCTTAAGTCCAGCTACCACCTTAATTCTTCTTTGCCATGAACCTACCACATTCATAGGTTCAGGGGATTAACATGTGGACATCTTTGGGGAGCACTGTTCTGTCTATCACAAGACCTTGTATTGAGGGAAGTCAAAGCCTGGCTCTTTTCAAACAGACACATGAATATCCACCTAATTCCTAAGTTTTGGTGATTCCTTGAGATCCCATCCACCCACCCATCCACCCGTCCACTCACCCACTGTTGTGGTTTCAGCTGCTGACTCTCTGTGAGCATCTCCCAATCTGTGTAGATTTTTCTCCCCAGACATGGCACCACATATCCAGTCGCCTCCTGTATATACCACCCACACCATGAACACACTGAGAGCATTTCCCTCCTAACCCTGCTCCTTCTGTATTCTCTAGTTTAGTTAACACCACCGACAAGTTGTGGAAATCTGGGGGTCAGCCTCCATCCCTCCTGTCTCATTGCCCCATCCTAAATAAACCACTAACTCCAGGCTCCTTTATCCTCACTGCTTCTCAAATGACTTTATTTCCCACAACCATCACAGTGCAGTGTGCAGAGGGCAGCATCAGTCTCCTGGCGTCCCTCTGAAGCCTTGTAAGTTTCATGCCCTTGTGCCTTCACCGGGTCAGGCAGCTCTGTCAGGAATGCTTTGCACCTCTTGACCTGACGGGCCCTGACTCATCCCCCAGACTGGGCTGGCCTTCCTCCTCAGCGCTCCCTGGACTCCCTGTGACTGCGCCACTGCAAGGACCTCCTTGTTCTAGGATGACTTCATTGTTTATTTCCTCTTACAAAACATGAGCAGTTCCTCAAGACAAGGAACTGACTCAGTCATCACTCTTTCCTCCACTGCAGCATAAGCTCAGGGCATAACAGGCCCTCAACAAACATCTGCTCTAAAAATATTAAATTGATGGATAACTGATGTCTAGGAGTCTTACAAGGACTTAGGACTCTTTTGCATTAGGATGCTACAAGGAGGTAGCCTTTCGAAACACGTAAAGTATTTTGAGCTCACTGGAAATAGCAGAAAATTTGAGGTGTTATTAATAATGAATGCTAATAAGTTTGTCCTGTAGGAAATGGTAGATTTGCTAGCAATAATCTTGCCATGCAGACATAAAATACAAACTTGTGGTTGCCAAGGGGGAGGGGGGTGGGAAGGGACAGACTGGGATTTCAAAATGTAGAATAGATAAACAAGATTACACTCCATAGCACAGGGAAATATATACAAGATCTTGTGGTAGCTCACAGTGAAAAAAAATGTGACAATGAATATATGCATGTTCATGTGTAACTGAAGAATTGTGCCCTACACTGGAATTTGACACAACATTGTAAAATGACTATAACTCAGTTAAAAAATGTTAAAAAAAAATCTTGCCATGCATAGCATAATTACATCATTCCACAATTAACATTAAACCCACTTGTTTGATTACTCTGGTCTTTATTCGGTGTGTCACAGCAAATCCGCAAGCTTTGGCTGTAGGACAGAGCAGAGCTTGGAGGCGACTCTGAGAGAATGTGCACTGGATTTCCATCACACCCTCCTCCCAACGTGATCTCAGAGGGTGCACTGGCCAAGAGAAGTAGGCAGAACAGTGATCAGAAGAATGCCATCCATATTCACCGAGGGACATTAGAGTTAATACAACTCTGAATAAGAAGAAATGATACTGAAGCCATCTTGTCAAGACCTACAGGAAAGCATCTTCACTATGAATGTGACTAAGAACCAGACAGGCCAGCTTAGGAGCTTGTCAGGTTTTCAAGCCTGGAACTTATAAATATGGACTATTGGACACATTCATCTGCCTCATCTAGTTCCTTTGTCAACCTAGAGGCAACAGATTATGCATAAGGACTTGACAATAGACTGTTTTGTCAGGACGGAACACTTCTTGAATTAATTTAGACAGGGAATATTTTTTAATAATTTTAAAACTTCTAACATTCTTTTCAATGCAGGAATAAAGCATTGACTCCAGTCAGTCAACACTCTTTATCATTGAATAAGATGATGACTGAAAAGTAGAGAAGAGACATAAAGTGAATTGTAACAGAACAGGGAGTAATTTCCAAGTACATATCTTTTACTCTCCCCACTGGAAATGAAGTGGCTCTCTGCCCACTAATGAGATTTTTGCCACTTTAGAACAGATTGATCGTTGGGCTTAAAACTGCACTTGAAATTCTGATATGGCCCCTGGAGACACAATAAAGGACCCATCTACTTCATCCATCCTCACACCTGTCCTCTGCTGCTCTGGGGGTCCCTAAAGAATCCCATTGCCTTTCCCCATTTTTGGTATCATATAACTGAATACTTATTTTTTCTCAAGAATTATTCTGCCTCTATTGAACTCAGATCCATTTTAGAATGCTAAATGTTTTTTTTCCTATGCAAGGAAGACTACATGGCGAACAACTAGACTTCCAATATCATTAATCACAGTCAAGGTATTGCTAAATAGACAGAATTAAGATGCACCACCTAAGCTAAGTTATGAAATAGTTACTAAATAAACTGCCAAATAGATGCCTAAGTTACTAAATACGTAATTAATACATTTATAAATAAACAAAATTAAGATGTGCTACTAAAGCAGATAAAAATCTCAAAATTACATATTATTTATTTCTTCCTAGATTGTGCATTTACTAGAGCCGTCAAATGCTGAATTCCCTCTTCTCTGTTAACCAGATGAACAAACGTGGAAGCCTGAGACAGTGTCTCGCTGCGCATGACAGGACTATTTGCAACTAGCATTATTATCATTTTTATTATCTTCTTAAGGTATGCACAGGAAATGTCCAGTGGAAATTTATTAGAAAAATCATCTTCTGATGAACTCAATAAGAGAGTGTTTTAAAAAAAAAGAATTCTAGGCAAAATATAAATAACCAGACAGATTGGTTGATTGCGCATGTATCACACATAATATTAACTCTAACTTATTAAACATTTTCCATTGCCAAGATTTGGCTGTTTTGCTAAATTATTTCACTCATTTAATCCCTATAACAACTTATATAAGGGAGGTTTATTAAATAAGGGTCCTTTTAGAGAAAGAAATGTGAGTCTGAGAGAAGTAGAGTAACACGCATGCACAGTAGTCAGATTCATGTATAAAGCAAAGACCCTCACATTCAAGGCCTGTGTTTTCAACAGTACGCTTTCTGTATCTCCATTCTAAAGATAATTATAAATGTAGCTGTAAGGGGTTGGTCTGGTTATTACATTAAATTCAGCAAACACTGATTGATTGTTAACCTTTTGGCATATCAATAAAATTGATTCTACGCATCAGTTCTATCCAATCTGACGATTATGCTGGGGTAGACATTGTCAAGGACATGACGAATCTGTAAGATTGAACATTCAGGGAGCTGTGGGGTAGGTGAAGGTTTCTCCGAGCCTTTTTCTCCATAATATTTATTAATTTTCTTCTTACATGATAGCTCTCATTTTCTCATTCTTGTAACCAAAACCCCCACAAACATGCATGTCCTCGGGTCAATGACATCTCTTGTTCTATAATATTTAGGTAATTATGAGAACTCATCGGTTAGCTTACATTGAACATGTGTAAGAAATTTAGTTGCAAGGGCCTTGGTGGGTTGGTTAAAAATTTTCAGAGAACGGCCAGACCTCTCTGCTTGAAAACTATTAACTTGAGAAATAGCAGTAGTCTCAAATGAGGATCATGGCCATGACTCAGGATGCAGGCTGTCCTGGGGAACAGAGAGTCAGCTTTTCAAATTAAGGCATCAAATGAGCAAATTAGTAAGAACTTACTGTCAACCTGACGTTGAGCACATGAGTAGTCACTGTTTCAGCCAAATGGGGACTGACTAAGAAAAGGACGTGCTTAAGCTGAGCTGAAAAATATGCTGCAGTTGAGATTGCTCATTTTTATTTTATTTTGTCTGCTGCATTGTGTTTGATTCTCGGAATTCTATGAAGGGAACTGGCAAACAAAGATGTGCCCAAAGGCAGATGGCAGGGGTCTGTGGCTCATGTGCCACAGAATGTGACAGATCCCCCCTGGCTCTGTCTGGCCTCAGGGGGAGAACAAAGGAAATACATCAACTGTGTCCAAATATTTGAAGAAAGTTTCATTTAGTTCTGAGTAACTCTAAGAAACAAATCAAAGTATAGGGAACAGCGAGGAGACAATTTTAGATTCGGTGTAACAAACATTGTTTCCAGTGGTTGAGCTGTCCTGTGAAGGTGGTAATGAGCTCACTGTCATTGAAAATTATGAAGTCATACAAATGCCAGATTCAAGCAACCCTCCAGAAGTGCCAGGCACACACTCTTCCTTTCATGAGTGAGGAAACAGAACCTCAAAGAAGCTGCACGTCATGCTTAAGATCATGTTGCTGCTGGTGGCAGAGACAGGACTGCATCCCCAGGGGTTTCTGCTCCAAGCTCTGCCACCGAAGCCCAGCCACAGCCGTGCGTTGTTGGGTGACCATCAGTGACACAGAAAAGACGCTGAACTGTTAGCAGGATGAACTAGCTCACCTCCAGGAAGTCTGCTGCCTCTCAGGGTCTGTGCTTCTAGTTTAGGGGTTATTCGACTTACACATTTGGTTTTGTTATTTTGTTATTCCAAGTCAATATGATTTTTCTTCTGGGGATGCTTCTGTACTCAAATTGTTCAAATCACAGAACCAGAAACTCACACTGAGAAACATGAATTCCCCTGGGAGAGGTGAGCATGGTTACCACCCAGAGGTATTTCCAGCAGTCTCCTTAGGACTCAGATAGAAATGATCCCTTTCCTGGCTACTAAGAGCTCAAGGTGCTACTGCTAAAATCAGGGGTATTTGTGCTCATTGTAATGATGTTATTTCAGAACAAAGTAATTAGAAGAAAACAAAATTGTTTTGGGGAAAGGTGGAAAGGAGATTTGTCTAGATCATTCTTTGGTCCTAAAACTCTATTATACCTCCTTTTTGGAAGATGTAATGGTCAGAAAGAGTTTCACCTTTATCTTCTAATGGATACACTCTCGTTATTTTGTAATAGATGTTCTTAACACTCAACTCACAAATTCCAGACTGAATTTGTTTTCTTACCAGTGAATATACAAAAGATGAGTTCATTACAAGCTTAAAGTTTCAGAAACTTGATTCTCGTTCGGCTGTGAGTGGGCAGAATTCTATTAATACAATGTTGGTGATGATAAAAGTACTAGTAAGAGTTAACACTGAGGGATTCCTGGCTAGTAAGCAAGGACCATCATGATTATTAGAATCGTATTCCAAGGCTTCAGTCTTGTTCTGTTGTCAGCTTCCTACAAATTACTTCCTACCACCTCATCTGTAAAGTGAGGATCATGGCATTTATTAGCTCACACACATTACTGGTTGATTGGATAAAGTATAAGTCAGGGAAAGTTACTGCATTGATTCAGCTGGCATAACGTTTTTCTCCACTTACAATTTCACTAAAATGACCATAGGTTAATAGCCAATAGAACTCTGTCCTCTTCTGGGTGTAACAGCTATTTTGAAACACCGCAAATAGTCAGGTAATAGGAATGAAATCATCCATCTGGCTTTCAAAGCCCCTTGGCCTGTCATCCTGTTCCCCCTTGTGTATCCTTGAGGACAGGCTCGTTAGGCTCAATGCCACCGTCAGTGCAGGTTGTAATTGGTATCTGGCTAGCTTCAGAATGAAAAATTTTAGAATAGCATCACGTTATATTTCCAAAATCTAATATAGAAGTCCACATTTGATAATCACAAAACTCAGTAGAACCTGAAACACCCAACTACACAGTTGAGAGTCAGAAAAGTTTGTTGAGCAACTTCCATTTGTGGCTTAGGTGTACGCAATGGGATGAGTTTGGAATTAGGCTGGCCAGTCTCTTGGTGGAAGTGAGTTTACCTCAGATGACATATCTGACTTGGGTATCGTGCGTGATGGGTGATAACCACCTCTACATCCTTAATTTGGGGACCATGAGCTCCAGATATGAAAGCAGAATCTTTAGATCTTGAAACTCCGAAACAATGTTCTCTGTATTTGAATATAACCAGGAGTATTTCAATTTGGTTGAACTGCAGGTGTCACGAGTTGGTATCAACGTGAACTAGAGTGAGGCCTGAGGGTCTGTGGAAGAAGCACTTGTCCACGTGAACACTTCCAGGCCCTGCCCTTATTCAAGCCCCTCCTGGACCACTACACACCCTCCTGACCTACCTCCTCGCTCTTGTCTGTACCAGCTCAAGTCCTGCTGCAAAAGTGATTGTTCTACATCACAAAAATCTAGCCATGGTACTTCCCATCTTTGAGTTAACAGCTCGGCAGTGCTTTCTGGCTGAAGTCCTAATTCCTTAGCGTGGTGTTCGTCCTCCTCATGACCTAGTCCTTTCTTATCCTTCCGGTTTCACTTCTTACCGCCCACATGCCACATCGCCATAGACGCAGCTCACAACTCACTAGACGTGCTGTGCTTCCTCTGGCTTTGCACCTTCATTTCCTTTGCCTACAGCTCTCTTCCCACTCTTTCTCTGCCTCAGCCAGACCCACTCGTAGTCACTCGTCAGGACGTGCTCTGCCATTCTCTTCTAGAAGAGGCCCTCCTTATGTTCACTCCTCAGCTACGTACCTTACCATGTGTCTGTACACTCTGACGTTCATCTTTTTTTAAAAGAGCTTTTTTGAGACAAAACCCACATACCAAAAAAATTCACCCACTTACAATGTAAAATTCAGTGGATTCTGTTATATTCACAGAGTTGGGCAACTATCACCATAACCTAATTTCAGAACATTTTCAGCAGCCTAAAAGAAAACCCCACACCCACTAACCATGACCCCTCTTCCCCTGACCTCCCCCCTTCAGCCCTAGGCAGCCACTGATCTACTTTCTGTCCCTATTTGTTTGCTTATTCTGAACATTTCATTAAAAATAAAATCATAAAGACTGACTTCTTGCCCTTGGTATAACATTTTCAGGACTTATCCAAGTTGTAGTATGTATCAGTACTTTCTTCCTTTTTATGGACAAATACTATTCCATTGTATGGATATACCACATTTTGTTTATCCATTCAACAGTTGATACAAATTTGGGTTGTTTCTACTTTTAGCTCTTATGGATGATGATATTATAAACATTCATGTACAACTTTTCTGAGGACATATGTTTCCATTTCTCTTGAGTACACATGTAGGAGTGAAATGCTGAGTCACACAGAAACTTTATATGTAACATTTTGAGGAACAGCGGAGGAACCTGTTTCCTATAGTGGCTGACCCATTTTGCATTCCCACCAGCAATATACGAGGGTCCCAACTTCTCATCCTCAACACTTTCCTTTTCTTCTCTTCCCTTCTTCTATTATTACAACCATCCTAATGAAAGTTAAGTGCTATCTCCCTGTGGTTTTGATTTGCATTTCCCTAGTGACTATTGATTGAACATCTTTCCATATGCTTGACAGTCGTTTGTATATCTTCTTTAGAACAACGTCTATTCTGATCCTTTGCCAAAATTTTAATTAAGTTATTTGACTATGACTTATTGAGTCACAGTGTTTTTATATATTCTGGATACTACAGGGCCTTTATCAGTATGTAATTTCCAAATACTTTCTCCCATTCTGTGGCTATATTTTTACCTTCTTGATAGTGTTGTTTGCAACGCAAATGTTTTTAATTTTGATGAAATTCATTGTACCTGTTTTTCTCTAGTGGCTCATATTTTTGGTGCCATATCTGAGAAACTAACCTAGGGTGGTGGAGATTTACTCCTAGGGTTTTTCCTAAGAGTTTTATAGTTTTACCTCTTATATTTAGGTCTCTGATCCATTCTGAATTAGTTTTTGTGTATGATGTAAGAAAGGGGTCCAGCCTTTTTTATTTTCACATATGGATGTTTAGTCTTCACAGCACCATTTGTTGAAAGTGTAATCTTTTCCCCAGTGAATTGTCTTGGCACTCTTATGAAAAGTCAATTGACTATAAAGGCAAAACTTTACTTATGGACTCTCAGAAGTAACTCCAGTCTCCAGGCTCCCTGTGGGGCTCACAAAGAACACCATTATTCTCCCCCAAATTGCCTATTTGGCTTAATGTAGCTAGACTCACATCCTTTCACTAGAATCTTTTTGTATTATTTTTTCTGCTTCTGCTATGTTCACACTGGTGGCCTCCATGGCTAAAACTGGCTTTACCTTTTTTTTCACACAAAACACCGTCATGTGTATTCTAGAGTCTTAGGGTGTATTTGAGGCAACCAAAAATGTGCTTGAAATCTGTCTGCAAAGTATTTCTGTCACCAGAACTCCAGAAACTGACTGACAGTCCCCCCAAATAGGGAGGAGGATTGTTGGATGACATAACCCAAGGACATCTGGCCAGACCTCTAGTGGAAACAGAGCAGTAAAAACTTGCTATCAGCATTTCACTATGGGCTGAGCCACACAAGAGCAGATCCCATGAGCCATTGCTACAATGCAGTGCCCTGCTCTGTGCTTCCTAATTGCTTCCAGGAGATACCACCGCACTCTGCCAGTATCATCCTCTCTTCCCATTATCTGTGAATAATGAAAAGTCTTGGTTGTCAGAATTGGGTTAAAATCCTATCTCCAGCACTGACTAGCTATGAGATCCTGGCCTCCTTATCTGAAAATAAGACATTTGTTTCATAGGATGGTTATGAGAACTAAATGACATCTTTCCAGTGCAACAATTATGAGTGTCATGAACATATATGAAACTGGATTTTTTTAAATAATTATTATTTTTAGTCTTTACGGTCAGATGAATTTGCAGTTATGAGCTGAAGCAACAATAATTCAAGCTTAATCTGTGTTGAGATGATTATTTAACTCTCAGGATAAGGTAATGTTTATATCAGACTCCTTGTGATGGGTAAATTACATATTGAAACTAAAGAACAGCAGCATGATAGGTTATATTATTCCAGATACACTTGTAAATGTGTGCACGCATATTCTAGCTTTGAGAGGAACTCTATGAAGGTTACTAGATGTAGTGTCAAAGTGTTTATAGAAATTATGGTGTGATAATAAATCGGTCCAGTCTTGTTAATAGAAATGTGGTCAGAGCTTCGGCTCTTCCTAGAAAACTAAAAAGCACATGGAATACAAAAGATTGATAATTATGTTCTTAATTCTCCTCTAGACTGTGAGCTCTTCTAGGTCTGGCTCATGTTTTCCATATTTGTATCTCTATTACCTAAAAAGGCTGCCTGGTAAATATAAGTTTGATGAATAAAAGATTGACAAAGGAGAGGAGGATGGGGAGAAGGAAAAAAAAGAAAAAGTTCACCTGGGTTGACTTCACCTTATAATATACCTTCCCCTCAATTTTAGTCCACTCATCTCAACCCCAAAACTGCCCCATCCCATGTCAGTTCTCAGCACCTAGCTTCCTGCCAAATATGTTTATAATTGCAGTACTGATGATCATTAACAATTTAGTGAGATTACTTAGTGAATAGCATATCTTTGTGAGTAACATTTATTTATGTTAGAGAAAAAATTGATGTCTTAACTCAAGGAGGTTATTAGTGTGAGGATTTCTCATATCCTAATGGGGTATCAGGACTGTCTGCCCTCAGCAGGGACTCTCTGGAACCCTCTTCCTTTCCCTTCTTCATGGCTCTGGTGAGCCACATGCACCCAGGCAGAGCCCTACTGACACGCAGGGTGCCAGACCTCCAAGACATACCGACAAGAAATACTAGAACAAAATTAACTGGGGAAAAGGTATTA
Source organism: Camelus bactrianus (assembly GCF_048773025.1). Taxonomy (NCBI): domain Eukaryota; kingdom Metazoa; phylum Chordata; class Mammalia; order Artiodactyla; family Camelidae; genus Camelus; species Camelus bactrianus. The sequence continues at coordinate 4,931,833 of NC_133567.1, read as the reverse complement.
AGGTTTTCATAGCAAATTATTTTCATTCCCACTTAATCGAATCTTAGCTTTCCTGATTTTTCCTCCCTCTTTCTTAGCACATAGTTTTCTACCCTATAATTGCTACCATATTGATACACATAAATTAGTCATATCCTGGATATAAAATGGTTTGCTTTTTAAAAAAATAGCTGCAATAAACAGTTCCTACAAATCAGCTTACTCTCTGGTTGAGGATTTTAAATAAGTCATGATTTTTCCAGGCTTACATGAAGCTTGGGAGAATGACTGAATCCTAGAAAATATTACGGTTTGTATTTCACTACTAGCCTTCCACCAGTTTAAAAACATTATGTGTATTTTTATGAGAACTTGGAAACTAAACATAAAGAGTGGCAGGAGAACAGGCTGCTAAAATACAAGATGGAGAAAGTATTTTTCACCCTAGAGAAACCAATACCAATTCACTGAGTTTCAATCTTAATCACTTTTTGTTCAAGAAATATAGGACTGAGTTTCTTTGAGTATTATAGATCTGATCTTAACTACCCTAAGTGTGGGTTATCTGTTATTTCCAAAATATACTAATAGGCTGTCAATGGAATTAGCATTTTATCCAAACTTAAGATATGCCTGCCTTATTGAATGAAGAACTCTAATGTGTCATTAAAGGTTTTTGTTTTGGATAAATAGGGTTCTAGGTGTGATAGATGTTATTTAATTTATGTAGGAAAAGAAAGAAAGGAAGAGCTTTTTCTGTCACATAGAAATGAGTCCAGATGACATTTAACTTGAATGAATAACAGGTAGCTTAAATCAGAAGGATAATGTCTGAATGTTTTATACTCTCTCTCTATTAATATATCCTGAATTGTTACCCCATGGGTTGGAAAAGGTATACATCTTGGGAAAAAAATAATGAGTCTCATTATCTAGAATAACCTAAGAACCTATTAAAATCAATACAAAATTTTACTAAGTTGGTAGTATTTAAGATAAATCAATAACTTTTCTTACATCAGTAGTAATAAACATAAAAATGTAATAAAAATCCATTTTTAATAGTAAAAACAAAACTATAAAATGCCTAGGAATACCTTATGAATAAGTTCATAAATAAACTAAACAAAGTAAGATCTTTATGAAGAATCATATAAAGATTTATGTAAAAGACTAATATGTAATGTAAAACATATACATTTTATTCAATTTTTAAAAATATAAACATCTTTCAAAAAATATATATAAACATCTTTCAAATTAGTCTTACTAAATTACAATCAAAATCCCCACAGGATTTTCTTAGTGGAATTTTATATGCTCAGTTTAAAGTTATCTGAAGAGAAAATCCTTGACTTGCATTGCAAAGAGTATTTTCAAAAGTTAAAAATAAGAACATACAAAGTGAAGAAATAGATTCATGTAAATATACGTGTGGATATTTGATAAATTTGTTATTTTAAATTGGTGATGACAAGACTAACTACTCAAAAAAAAAATGAGTAACAACTGGCCATGCTTTGGGGAAAAATAAATTTAGATATTTATGTCATACCATACACACAAAATAAAACCCAGATAAATTAGTAAGTTGTTATAAAATATAAGAGGATTTTAAAGAGTAATTTAGGAGGAAAAATTTCTCAAAGACAAAAAATATTCCCCAGTTTAGAAGTGGCTGATAGTTTTAACTAGATCTCAAAAGACATCATGAACAAAATAAAAGTCAATGAACTAGAAGACTATTTCATATATGTGTGTATGTGTAGCAGTTCACAAAAAAGACAATTAAAATGCCCTGTAAACATATGAACATATCAGCAATGTCACTAATAATCTCAAATGCAACTTGAAACATGAGGTGGCACTTTTCTTCACTGGATTGGCAATATTTAAGGGATTAGTAATATCCAGTGTTGGCAAGGAAATGGGGGAAAAAAGATACTCTAGTATATGACTGATAAAAGCATCAGTTAGTATGGCCTTTTGAAATGCAATTTGGTTGTGTCTTCCAAAAACAAGGAAGAATATGTTCAGCAGAACAATCATGTGCACGCACATAAAGATACACGTGCACAGCTGGCGGCGTGTTTTAATAGCAAACTGGTAAATTTCTATCAGTAAGGACATGAATATGTTTTTTATGATACGTTTGCTCATTCATACCAGAGAATACTTGTAAAGTGGTCAAGAACCATGAGATAGATGTCCATTTCTGACATGGGATGATTTCCAGGGCATAAATATGGAAGCAATAAACAGAAGTTGCAGAAAGTCAGTGCCGGGTGAATCACATAGTTAGAACGAGAAAACAAACACACAAAATAGTCAGGGGTGTGTATGTATTTAATGTAAATTAAAGAATATGTTGACTGTTTGCACATCAAAGATGTGCTGTGGGAGAGGATGAGAATGCAGTGGGACACCAAAGAGGACTTGCTTTTTTGATCTCTAACAGTTCTCTGTTATTCACATCCTTTCAATGAGATAGGTTCATTCTCAGGACAAAAATAAGGTAGAAAAGCATCCGCACGCTTCCCCAGGTACGAGGTAGGGATCAGCAGTTTGAAGTCTCCTCGGGGAAGACGGGTAAAGCTGAGGCTTTAAGCTCCTATGAACAGAGATTGGCAGTAGCAGAGCTTTAAGGTAGGAATATATTCAATAGGATTTAGCAAAAGCCAAACTACTAGCTAGTTTTCATTATAGCGCTTTTGATTCAGCATGCACATACCTGAATATACTTCAAACAGAAACCATACTCGGTGTGTGTCAACTTTCCGCAAGGAAGGCCAGCCAGCTAATTGGAACTGTCCTTTGTGGGATGAGAATCAGAACAGCCATTCCCAGTGGCAGGTCCCTAAAATGATGCGACAATCTATTGTTTTATTGGCTCTCAGTAATCAGCATATTCAAGCCTGCAGCAGAACAGAATGCCGAAGAAAACATATGCTTTGTTTATTCCAAAACATACGCTCTGTTCTTGACCCAAACAAGTTAAATGTTCTCTTGGTGGTCATCATTTTAAGGACAAGGATTAATTTGACATACAGGAAAGAAGATATACCACAGCTTGAAAAGTAGCAGATGGAATGCATTTTACCTAAGGAAGAAGGTACAGGCTGAACACTGGTCTCATAGCTCAAATAAGGCAAGTCTCTCTCCTCAAGTGTTTCCTCATAAGTTAGGAAGGAACACAATGTTTTTCAACTAAATGCTGCAAAAAGAGAAATCACATTCTGTAAACCAGTGCTGGGAGACTCTTGGAAAATGGAGGCTGGAGATTAGGAACAAGGGGCATAGAGGTTAAAATCCTCTCAAATCTAAGTCCAAACTAGACTGAGAGAATGTTGTCTTCAACCTGTGAGAAGCTTTTAGGTAAGTTACAGTGTCTTTGTCCAGTCCTCCCAAAAGCTGAGGAAACCAAGGGCTTGATGGGTAAAATGACTTGGTGTGGCCACGCGGCTGGCTGTGGTTGACACTCATGGGACGCTGTGCACTGGAAGCAGTTCTCTCTATTTGTATGTGTCTAACTGGTTACGGAGCACCGGGATTGCTGCAATGCGAGAAAAGGCCCAGAGCTTTTGGTGAACTTACGCATTATTTTATCATTCATTAGCAAGCTCTAACCACATGAAAAGCACACTGATATACACGGGCTATAAAACAAAAAGTGAAGGAAGCTGTCTCTGATGGCAGCGGGATCAGACTCGATCCGGGCCATCACAAAAAAATGCCTGCAGGAGCTGTGCGTGGGCTGTGTGACTGTGTCAGATGAGGACACAGTCCCTAGTCCTTTCTCCCTCTGTCCATCAAAATAAAATGCCACAAGGGGAGGTCTGACGTCCTACTTTGCACAGTCACCACGAAGACTGTCCCAAGTCTGTGTATGAGAAAAGATACCCTTTGTATACACATCATTCTGTCAAATAAACATGCAGGTTCATCCTTTCGTAATAACGATTCACCATATTTTCCCAAGGTGAAAAACAAGGCATAGGAATTAAAAGTTGCCTGGATATTACTTTGGTCTTCAGTTCCAGTAAAAGAATCTCTTAATTTGTCTGAAACTATAAGCAAAAGGGGGTCTAGGGATGTGGTTATTCACAAGCCATGACATGCAGTGTGCCCGCGGATGTCTGTCCTATCGCAGAAGAACGCCCTGTCAGTCATCTTTCAGTACAATTTTTCCACTTTAAATGACGTTCATAATCAGATTCTCCCTTCAGTCTCCGAATGTTCTCGAGAGACAACTGAATCCCATTTTCAGCTCTTGATAAAATCTTTCATCCTACTAATCATATGCCTTTTTGGGAAGAATGAATAGTTAAAACAGGCATTTTAGTGATGGATACGGGTGACCCGTGTGCTGGAGTCTCGCCTTACCTAAGTGAAAACCGTTCATGTCTTTTTCTTTGTCTCAGTCTTTGTACCTTATCACGTAACCCTCGGTAGACTGGCAGAGAGTCGTCTTTCGGGAACCTCATTCTTCATGAAGTAACTATGACTGACGTCCCCTACTGGCTCCTGTTTTAATGGTGTTGCCATTAAATGGATGCATCCGGGATACCCTCTTCTCCTCCAAAACCCTTAGAGAAATACGTAAAGCGGGTTTCCCTTTTTCATTCTTTTTTGTTTCACTGCCTCAAAAGGAAAGCATGAGATTCTGCAAATATATTAGGAGGAACTGGGTGACAGTGCTTCTGTACATGGATAAATATTGAAGCCAATTTGGGAGAATTAAGGAAGATGGTACACTATGGTTTAATGCAAAAATGTTGAAATTCCATTAGTTCTTTGGAGAAAGCTTTATGAATTTAAATATCTTTCCTCCTCCAAAAGGGATATATATATATATTTTTTCCTTGTCACTCTCGAAGGGGATTTTATAGGATGCGGTCCAAGTGATTAAATCAACACACTTAAATGCCCTTAAATTATTTACTAGAGCTGCTAGAACAAAGAGCCACAAACTGGGTGACTTAGAAGAACAGAAACTTACTGCCTCACAGTCTGTAGGCCAGAAGTCTGCAATCAAGATGCCGGCAGGACCGTGCTCCTCTGACTGCGAGGGAAGGCTGTGTCCCAGCTGACCCTCTTGAAGTGGGGAGCTTCGAGCACTTAACCAGCTTGTGGCAGTGAACCTCCAGTCTTCCCATGGTGCTATGTAGATCAAATGTTTGTGTGTCCCCAAACTTCTCATGTTGAAACCTAATTCCCAACGTGGTGGTATTCGGAGGTGGGGCCCTTGGGAGGTGATTACATAGGTTATGAGGGTGGAGCCCTCATAGACAGAATTAGTGTCCTTATAAAAGAGGCACCAGAGAGCTCCCAGCTCCTTTCCACCGTGTGGGCAGCCAGTGAGAAGACAGTCATCATGAACCAGGAAGCTGGCCCTCACTTGATACCCAACCCGCCGGCTCCTTTGTCTTGACTTCTCCGGCTTCAGAACCACGAGGAACACATTGCAGCCGTTCCCAAGTGTCCAGTCCATGTCATTCTGCTGTGGCTTCCTGAGCGTTCTCCATGTGTGTGTGTCTGTCTTTATGGCCAAAACTCCCTTCTCTATGAGGACACCAGTCATGAGGGATCAGGGCCCACCCTAAAGGCTCCATCTCAGCTGATCACATCTGCAGTGGCTGTTTCCAAATAAGGCCACCTTCTGAGGTTCTGGAGTGAAGGCTTCAAAATACGAGTTTTTAGGGGACACATTTCAACCCACAATACTCTTCACGTTTTAGGAACTTTTCTTTTTTTCCCTCAATTATATACTATCTTCTCAGTTCTTTGAATAAACCAGGCCTCCCATCTATCCTGTCGGCACAAGCTTTCTCCACGCACCCTCTCCCAGCACACGTGCATGGAAAGCCCTAATTCTTCACGGAAGACCCACCTCAGTCATCACTTTCCCCGACCCTCCAGAAACACCTGATCATGCCTCATGCCGTGTGACCATTGTGCCATTCTTTTATTGCTGGATTTGTCAAACCGCACTGATTGCAATTTTATTTATTAGCTGATTGAGGATATCCTCAGAGCTAAGCACAATATGTATTTAATATTAAGTAGTCAGTGTCTGTGTGTGTGTCAAATGAATAAATACATCATAACTTATTGAACAATTATTTATACTTTTTATAAGAATATCTTTGTCTTCCTGCAGAGCATTTTTGTATATGTTGTCTTCAAAAATAGACTTTTTGTTATCTAGAGATATTAAAAAACTGATCAAGGACTGGACAAGCCATGCAGAAAATTCTGGAAAACTCCCTGTGAGTTGTCGGAAGGAACTTTTTGGTCTAAGGGAGAAAACCAATTGCAAGTACATTTTAAACAGAAACGAAAACTGAGAACCATAATGTACCAAACTCTACACTGCTGGTAAAATGCATTATCATTTTCTTGGTGGCTTGGGGAACAACAACTAAGGAATTAAATTGCCTTGTCCCTTCCTGAAACACTTCCATAATTATACCCACTCCCAAAGCACTGCTTTCTTATCCAGACAGAATTAAATGCAACTTTACCTCCTGAAATCAGAATATGGCATCATAAATTCAAGAACTGCTATTACCTTTGCTCATACTGTTGCTTTTCGATTAGCTGCAACATGCAGAGACTTCCACAGTTTATTGCTAGGTACTCAACTGAAATTCAGTTCAAGTTCAGTTTTCCTCTAACTGATAACCTCATGCTCAAAAATTGCCCCTGAAAGACTGCTGTGACAGTCAATACTGAACCCCAGGTAGCTGGGTGACAAATGATGGCACAACAAAATGGGGCTGCTCATAATAAGAACAGTACTATCAAAACCTTTTTCCCTCCAAATGCATAATTCTGCATTGAACCTGCCATAATTCAAAACCATTTTTGTTGGGCCAGAGCTAAATCCGAAGTTCAGCAAATAGGCTGAGGTTTTGCTGGTGGCCATAATCATGAGTATGGAGTCCTACCATGGTTGGTGACAGCTCCCATTTCTAGCTCATCTTTTAGTTGAACTCCACCCTTTATCTCAGGTTAAAAAATTCGAAGTCATTCTTGAGTCCTTTTTTTCCCCTGTCACCACATCCAGTCCCTCAGGAATCTCTCATGAAATGCAACCAGCTCTACCTCCAAAATCTGTATGGGATCCAACCACCCGCTTTTGCCTCCAGAGCTGTCACTCCAGCACTAGCCATTAACACCCCCGGCTTGGATTAACGTAGTAACTTCCTGAATGTCTTCCATTCTTGCCCTTTTACCTTTATTTCTCAACAGAGCAGCCAGAGAACATGTCTTAAGATTTGAATCAGATCAAATCCCTCCTCCACTTTTCGCAACAACGTCCAACGGCCAAAAATTAACGAGGCAGCCTCTTGTCTTAAACTCTTCTGAGGCTGTCCCCTGTCCCCTGTCCCCTGTCCCCTGACTCCTCCTCTTTCTCCAAGCTGTTTCCTTGTCTTTCGTCGCCTCCACCCAAGGTGATCATCTTTGAGATGAGGCCAACCTTGACCACTTTATAAATCACCAGCTGCCCCCCACCGCCCCGTATTCTCCATCCCCTTGCACTGCTCCATTTTTCTATTACTTGCAGCGCTCATGACCTTCTAACATATGAGATAACGCTCTCATTTATTTAGCCCGTTCTTTATTGTCTGTCTTTTCTCTGCTTACACAGAAACTCTCCCCGGGTAGAAATCTTCACCTGTTTTGTTCACTGATGTGTCCTAAGCCCATTGGCAAAGGAAGCCAACCAGCCTTGATTTCAGTTCAGTTTAGCTATTACTCCATAACAAAGCATCCTAAAATTTGGTAGCTTAAACAAAGAGCATTTGATTGCTTTTGCTGACTCTCTGGGCTGCCATTTTAGTTATTGACTGATGAGCAGCAAAACACATACAGCTTAGTGACCTAAAACACACTCACTTTTCTCTCTCTCGTAATTCTGTGCTGGGGAGTCCCATGCAGCTGCACTCAGATAACATCCCTGGGCGGTTTCACACACACATCTGGGGATCAGGCAGGGGTGCTGGCGAGCTGAGCTCAGCTGGGCTGCTGGGCTGGCTGGAGCTCTGTCCTTCTCCATGCAAGTCCCAGGGCCTCTCCTTCACAGATGCCCTCCCAGCGGCCTCCCTGCATTGCTCCAGCAACGCAGCTGGACGTCTTACACTGCAGCTCACGGGTCCCCAAAAAGCAAAGCAAATGCGGAAGTCGCTACACCCTCTCAGGGCTCAGGTGTGGAACTGGCACGGCGCCGCTTCCCCCACATCCTGTGGGCTAAAATGAGCCACAGGCCCATTCAGGTTCACTGTGGGCTGGGCACCACCCGGGGTGTGACCACCAGCAGGCACGGCTCGTTGGGAGACAAATCTTGCAGCTTTCCAACTAACTTTGCCAGAGTCCCTGCAGAGCGGATGGGAGTGGAATCAAAGAAACGCTCATCAGTGGCTATTAGGGCTTCTATCCCAGACCGGGGACCTGGAAAGCACGGGTAGGAAAATTGGAGAGAACGCCACAACCTCAAGACCGTGTGCAAAGTCCTCGCAACCTAACACACAAACGGCTGCCGACTGCCTGTCTCAGTGCCACTCGTTTCTAGAGCAAGAAAGCCAGTGTCTTGAGTGAGAAAACTCAAATCTATACCTTCATTACCTTTATTTATGTCTCCATGACATTCGGAATTAGCAATTCCCACAGTTACCCAGTTCCATGATTCCTGAGATCACCCTGGGATCATGAGTTCCGCCCGAGATGTCCAGTTCCGACTCGGCACTGGCCAGCGAGCTCAGGGTGAGACCAGGTGTTCCGCTGCCACCTGAGACATCTGGGGTGTCTGCAATCACTCCAGGATCGTGCTCTCAAGAGGCCTCTACAGGTCAGCTAAGCGTCACCCCTTCTCCTCATGAGTCAGGTCTTCTGTTCTTGGCTCCAGTCCAGAGCCGTCGCATGACAGGACCTTACAGGATCAGAGACAGCTGGGCTTAGCCTGGGGTGAAGGGATGAGTGTGCTGGGAAAATAGTTCTTAACTGGGTTTGTCTTACAGACCTTTGATAGTCTGCTGCAAGTCATGGCCTCTCTCTGTGCCCAAATGCACACACTTAGATATGCAGTATAAACCCCAAAGGTTCGCGGGCGGCAGAGCCGCTGCTGATGAGCTGTCTCCCCCTCTGTTTGCTTGCAGCCCCCCCCCCCACATCAGGAGAGCCAAGTCAGACCTTGAAAATAAACAGAAGACAGACCTCTGGCCAGTTCTTTTTTTTTAAAAAAAATATTGGGCCCCAAGTTTGCTAAACCAGAGTCAGATGTCCAAAAAAAAAAAAAAAAGCAGTTCATTTATTTGCCTATGACTACCCCAATCTTCCTCCTAAACTGGGACCTGATACATTAAACAATAAAGTTTCTCCAGGCAAAATATTCCGTGTCTGAGATCTGCTCCCACCACGCTCACCTCTCTCTGCGCTAGTCTGCGTGTGTGTAGAGATGTGTGGTGCACGTCACCGTGTGAAGGAGGGAACCAGCAGGTTCTCAGACCCCAGCAGGAGCCTTTCAGTCTCGACTGGGCACTCCCTGCACCGCAAGTGCTGAGGTGCCCCAGACCCGCCGCGGCGTCCTGCTGGCCCACGATGCTCAGCTGGGAGGCTGGGCTTCCTGCGGTCTCTTCCCCCCACTAGGAGTCCTGCAGGCATTGTAGGTCCCTCCCACTCTGCCAGGTCCCTGCCCAACCCTGGCCTGGGCTGCCACCCCACCGCCTCCGCTGCGTCCCCATGGCCAGCCACACCCAGCAGGCCCTTGGCTGCAGCCGGCCGCCTGCCTGCTCTCTCCTTCCCCGTTTCCTTTGTGCGCTCAGGGTAAGCTGCAGCTGCCAGACCTGCCCCTGGAAACTAAGGGAGGCGCTCTCTGGCTTACAAGTACTATGTCTCTCTCTGACTTCACGGACCTTGCCGTGGCCACCCCGACAGTCCCGAGTCCTCAGTTCTGAGTCCCTTTAAGCCCGCCTCAGGCGGCTCCTCTGTCCGGAGTGCTGACACGGTCTGCTCCGGTGCCTCTCCCACCTTCGTCCCCTCCCCCGGGGACGTCTGCGGTGGGAAGCTGGGGGTTAGGGACTTCTCTTCTCTCTCCCTCATATTTTCACCCTGTCCTGCAGGATCAGATCTCACAGCCAAGCTGTCACAAGTATCAGAGACTCCTGTGTACCTACTGAGAATTCTCTGGTCCATGTCATCCAAGCCTGGCTTTTGATTTGCAAAAGGAACTTAGAAAATTCACTTTTGACAAAACTTACCTCATCAGCAAATGGCCTTTTCTGAACACAAGCACAAATGTGATTTGACAAAGCTGAGAAAAGTGGTCTTTGTCACCCTTATGTTGAAATACTAACCCCTGTGCTTCACAGAGGGTAAGCCCTGGGGCAACAAGGTTTGCAGGATCCTTTAAAAAAATTTTTTTAATATTATTTATTCTCTGTCATGTTTCCATAAAGAGGATGAGATCTGGTGACACCTCTGATGTCACCATTAGTGGCCGAGAGGGAATGGAACTTTAATAATAGAAATTGTAAGAAAACAAGCTAGTGTGATGCTATTGAAATTCTGCGGCTACTTTTAAGAACATGAGTTACTCTTGTCTTCCTCTGTCTCCCCAGCGTAGTTCACCAAGATGAGTTATACAGCTTCACCCAGGCTCCGTGAGCCTCATGTGAAATTCCACAAAGCGCGGAAAGCTGTACATGTGACTTCTCAGGAATGTGGAAAACCGTAAGCCAAGGCGGTCTCTAAAACTGGGACACCTACTTAAGCCTTCTCCAAGAATTGGAAAATACCTTCAAATACGATAAAAGCATACTCTATTCAAGACTTTCCTCTCCATTTTGAGGGGTAAGGAAGTACATTTGGTGACGGTGCCAAACTTCACGTCCCCGTCAGTGTAATACAAGCCGTCTGTGCAGCTCTTATATTTGAGTTTCCATTTCATTCCCTTATTTCCCTTTCAAATTAGTTCTGAATTATGAATAATGAAGAGGGAAGGATTTCTGTGCTTAAAGTCATAAAAGTAAAGGTTTCAATAGACAAGATTCCAAAATGCAGTTGACCTCTTTGCATTCAGAGCAGGATTAAGCGTGACTAGTTGGCAGGCAGCTGGTCCATTAGGGACATTAAAATATCAAGGGGATAATAAAGTATCATGGGATGGAATGAATATGGTCCCAGTTAACCAGGGCTTTATCGTGGCTCCTTATACAACTGTATGATGCAAGACTGTCTCGGACACTATACTTGAATAGAAAAACAGAAATACTCCAGTGCATGGTCTTCCAATAGGACCAGAAAGGCCCAAATGGCCCATCCTCCTCTCTGAGACCAGCCACCTGGCAATCACCTGAAATCAGCCAACACAGAGGTCGCATCCCGCAGCCAGAGAGTGCGTGGGAAATCACCTTACGCGCAGTCACTTAAATCTAACACCTCAAATAAGCTTTTCAAGAAGGCATTTAGTTCAGGAAAATAACCAAAGCACTGAAGAGACAAAGAAAGACAACATGCTTTGCAGATATGCAAGATCAAAAAGGTAAACGTATGTTTCGAGCAGTGCTGTCTAACACATCCGTGTAAGCTGCCCCCATCCTTGCTGTCTGGGGAACACCCTCTAGTTCCAGTGACAGGAAAACACAGAAATGAAAGAAAACTTCAAATAAAGTATGAAGGAATGTTCAGTTCAAGAAGTGAATCACCTATTGTAAACATAAAGACATATAAATATTTTTAGTTAATAGAAAATCAATTTCTCCCTTTCCCACTAAAAAATAAAAATAAAAAAGGATTGCCCTGACAGAGGCCTGTCTCTGTTAGTCCCTTTACCCACGTCTGGGAAGGTGAATCCTCCCCTACGTCTTCTCCTCATTTCCCCACCGACTCCATTTGGAATCACACCTCCTTGAATCTGGGCATCTTCTGTCTAGTGGTAAAACCTAAGATAAATGACACCCTTCTAGCTTAGAAAAATGAGATTTTCAAGTCTTTTTCAACTGAAGGACTGTCAAGCCACATGCATATGTTCCCCCAACCACAGAGGAATGCTACACGGTTTTAAAACTGACTGTTGTTCAACTTAACCCTAGTTCAGAACCATGACTCTAACTGATACATCACCTTGCGTCTTGGTTGTCATCCACATCAGCTGTTCCTTCTCGGGTTGTGCTATTTGCAAGTGTGAAAATCAACATGATGGGATGGAAGGAACACAGATTCGGGGCTCACACAAAACCGGGTCTGCAGACCCCCTGCTTTCTCCTCGCTTGATTGTGCTTAATTTCTCATCTGCTCTGAGCCCGCTTTGCAGGGCTGACGAGTGGATCAGAGCTTATGTACATAAAGTGTCTCCTTTGCCCACTACGAGCAGCTCTTCAGTGGTTAACAAGTGACGCTCTGTCTGCTGTCCCTCTCACTGTTATTGTTCAGCATGCCTCTTCTGTCTAGAATCAACTATGTAGTTAAAATATCAGAAAAGAATGGAGCCCTCTGGCACGTCACACACACACACCATAAAACTTACTCTTAAATCCAAAAATTTACTCCCAAAGCCAGAAGACCTAAGCCAGTCATTTGACAGCCTCTAGCTGCTGCTGACTTGTCACCTGAGGCTCCTCTGAACGGCTGCCCGCACCCCCTCCCTCCCCGCCATCAGCGCACTCCCCTTGCCCGTTGGGGCCTCCGTCAGAACTCTGGGAGCACACCTGCACTAGGTCGGCAGAGCGAGGACATCTGACACATCGTTTCAGACGATCAGCAGTGGCTGCCTAGGGCACTGTGTTGAGAATGATTCTGAAGCTGTATCTGGACTCAGAAGAGGGGTCGCTGCGCCTGGGGAGCCATGTCTGTCCTGGGTGTAGATGTGTGCGTGCATTTGCCTTTCCAATACAAGTCACTCCTCTACACCATGGGCAAGACCTCACAGTCTGGCAAATACACTGAGAAATGAGAAGCTGTTGTCTGAGCTGGGACACGGGTCATTCCCGCGCTCACGATAGTCCTGGAATCTAATGCACCTGAGCTGTTTGATCACCCGGCATCAGATCCATAAAGAATTGCGGTGCAATCATCAGCAAGCGGACAAACCGCGCTGCAAGTGACCTGTAAACATGTAGGACTCGGGCTCGCCTTATGTTCTCACTGACAGGCTCCTAGCTGACGCACCCACGGCACGCTGATGTGTGTGTGCTCAGAGAACAGAGATTCGCTTTTATAGCAGCTGATGTGCACTAAGGGAAGAGGGGAGATCTAGGTACCCAGTAAAATGAATCTCACATACCTTTGCAATGTCAGCTCACCTCTATCCCCGCTGCTAAACTCACAACAGGCAACATTTAATACACTTCATGTATAATCTCCGCCCTGTTTTCATGTAAAACGTTGAAAGCTGGGTTCATTTAAACAGCACCCCTCGGACTCCCCTTTAGAACAATTTCCTCTGCTTCCTTCAAGAAAGTTCTAGTTCTCTGTGTTTTTGACATGTATGGACTGTCCTGGTTACGATGAATATCTAAATTTGTATCGATTTTTTTTTATAAGTAAGAGAAGACAGAATCAGAATCAGTAAAGCCTCTTTAAACAAAATACGGTGAAGACTGACAAATTTATAAAGGTTATCATGAAAAATAAACAGGAAGAAAAAGAATTGATGTTGCTGGTGTATAATACGATTGAAAGTCTCCCCATGGTGAATAGTCCTCTCTCACTGCAATTTTTGCTTTGAAATTGATTATGTTCTTATTTTGGAGAGGAAATGCTACACTTGAATATAGGAAGTGATGTGCAGGATCTTTTCCCCTTTTTACACAATCTGAGCTAATACAAGATACACTGTAATATATGTGAGAATTTACTTCTAAAATACCTAATAGCTTTCTTTTCCTTTTCATTCAGATTTAATCCATCAAAAAGGTAAAAAGCACCTGAAACTGCCTGTAATCTCATAACCAGGGGCCAGTATATAGAATTAAAGGGAAACTTTGGACTTTTCTATCACACTGTTCCCATTTGTCCAGAGTCGTATTTTGTGACAGTCCCTTAAAGCCTCAGGTTAATACAAATGCCAGAAAAGTACATCCTCTCCTTTTGGGGGTGTTAAAAACATTCCACCACAGGGAGCCAGATTTACAAAAGTGGAGGTGCAGCGATCACTTCCACTGCCCATAATTACTGCCTGCTTCGGAGCGCTCTGAACAGAGGCAATGTGCTCAAATGTTATTGCAGTGAGAAACAAAATACATATTCAGGCCATTTACAGGAAACCTTCTAAGGGGGCTCAGATCCAAGCGAGCCACCACAAGCCAACATTGTTTGGTTCTTTGACTCCTTGATTCTCAAAAGCTTAGGTGGCCAGGATTTCCTGGCTCCAGCTCTGTGGGACTTGGCCCTCAGCTTTTAAAAGAATTGGGTTGCAGAGGACGGCAGCCATGGGGGCTGCCTGGAAAGTGAGGCAGTTTCCACACTGGCAGCCAGACAGGATACCAGGGGATCAGTCATAGCAGAGCTGCTGCTGGACCCCGTCGGCTCGGGCCTCGCCCCCGGGCCTCGCCCCCAGGCCTCCAGCCAGACAGGAAGGCTGCTTTTGTGGGGAAAGCGTATTAGCTGAAGCATCAGTAATTCCAGCATGAAGTGCTTCTCTCTACCTCGATGTGACCTCTTGGAGCAAACGCAGTGATCACCCTGGCTCCAGCAGCCGGAGGCAAATAGTATCCTGACTGTCCCTGAACGCCCCTCACACTCAGAATCCCGCACTGTATCCAACACCTACAACTCACAGGTCTGAAAGGCAGAAAATCTCGCAAGCTTTCATTCCTTGAGGATGCACACTTGCTTCTCTGTAAAGAATTTTAAGGACCCAATTCAAGATCACAAAAAATGCAGTCAATAGTCGTGCCAAAAATAAAACTTAAGTTTGAGGCCCCAGGGATGTCTTGCACGTATATTTCCTAGTACAACAGAACATTGTGATTGATTGATTCCGTGAATGAGTGATGCTAACTGAACTCCCTGCTTCCACAGTCCCCAACCCAATCCCAACACAGTCCCTTCTCCACGGAACCCCCAAGATAATCCTTTCCAAACGTGGCTCAGAGTATACACCTCCCGCTTCATACACACTGATGCACACACACACACATACACACACACACACACAGACGTCCCAAAGGATCCACATTATGTTTAGAATAAAACCTCACTGCCTGGCCACGGCTCATCAGTCCTGCGATCCCGGCTGCCAGCCTTCTCTCGGGCGCCATCTTCCCTTACTTCCTGTGCTCCAGTCACCTGCTGGTCCCTGCCGTCCCCTGAATAGGCGAACTCAGTCCCAACTGAGGACCTTTTTTACTCTCTCTTCTTGTGCCTAGATCGTGTCCCCAGATCTCCACATCTCTCATCCCTTTCTATCCCCTTATCCTGCTTTCCCTTCTCTTTAGCACACTCCGCCCAGCGAATTCAGTGTTACGTGTGATGTGTGCCTTGTCAGTCTGCCCCATTGGAATGAATGCAAGGGGCACCATCTTGTACGGACTTATGCCCCACCACCCGACACAGCAGAGTAGGTGCATGATAAATGTTTGAGAAATAAGCAAACGAGAAAGCTTATTTAAGCTTGGATAAGGTGTCACACGCTGCCTGGGTACCAGGTGGTCCTTGATGGACTGAGACCTTACCAGTCTGACCAGCATTTGCTGAGCATGTGCCTGCTCCAAAATTGGTCACTTTGCACCAATTCAGACCACCCTCCTAGTGACACTCCATGGCTACTAAACTCCATGAACACTTAAACTCCATTTCTCTTGTGCTTCTCCCTGTGGAGCTTCCACCAATTAAACAAGCCCACAGGACAGAAGAAATAGGACCATGCACGGTCACGGTGGCGAATATAACTTTTGGGCTTCTTGGAGCTGCACAACTTTAGGAAGGTTGTTACATCTCTCCGGCCTTCAGTGCCGATTATAGGCTGAACTGTGTCCCCGCTAAAAATTCCAGTGTTAAAATCCTAACCCCCAGAACCCTAGAATGTAATCAAAAGTGTAAATAGGTCTTTATAGAGGTAACTGAATTAAGGCGAGTTCATTAGAGTGACCCTAATCCAATGTGACCGGTGTCCTTATGAGAAGAGGACACTCTCCAAATGCCCCACGCATGCACTTGGATGACTCAGAAGAAGGGAGTTATAAAGTACTAAGAGCAGTTTTGAAGAGTACAGATAGCTCAGATATAAGAATCCAGAAGAAGTGGGGAAAAAAAGAGAGAGAGAGAAAGGAATAAAGAAATAATCATATGTCAGAATAATAGCACAAGAGAATGTATCTGATGTGCCAAAGACACGTGGCCTGTGGAAAGGGGTTATAGCCCAAAAACTCAGACACCAAAAGCATAAATAAATCTGCAAGAGAATTTATAATCATTGGTTAAATCACAATCTTTTTTTTTTAATTTGGAGTATTATATTTGATTTCTGATCTTCACTTAATGCCTTGAGTAAATTTTCCCCATTAAATCTGTAGGCAACCTGATTTCTAGCCAAGTATAAGTGGTCTTGCTCAGACTTCTCATCCTTTGACTCATCAAAGGTCTGCATCACATCAGACACAAAGGCTAAAGCTCAGGACAACCCCACGTGCAGTAGACCTCTCTCTGTAACCTTCGCAGGATCAACAAGAATTTACTGAAGAATTGTTGCAATGAGCAAAATATTTTTATCCAAACTTTTCTCACCTACCTATCTCCTTTTAGTCCCATTTCCCCCACATGAGATAGCTAGGGATACATGTTAATTAATATCCATCCTTTAATAAGAAGAATGGTAAGAAACTGAGGCACAAGAAGGTGCTGTTCCTCGCCCAACGTCACAGAACAGCAGGAACAACACCGTACATCTGGTTTCCTTCTTCTGCGCTCCCTTCATGAGACCAAACTGCCCTCCAAGTTAGTGCCTCTTCACAAATGCATCCAAGAAGAGAAATAAAAGCACCTCATTATAGAGTTCCATAGACACGTATTTTCCTCTCCAGATAAATTTTAAATAATTATAAAATTCTTTATAACATTCTGATAATAGGAAAAAAAAGTAAAATAAATGCCTTTTAAAAGAATTTGCTCATTTCTAAAAATCTAAACATGACTTCAACTTTATCACAATAAATAGGGGGGCAGACATTTTAGAATAACAAGTCCAACCATCCTCTGAAAACAATGTTCTAAATTTGTAAGAGTCCTTTTTTTTTTTTTTTAACCAAACTCTGTGACACTTCTGACTCACTCAGCTTCCTACCTGTGACAGGTCATTTGAGAGCTGGACCAAGCCACCCATCAGTGCAGAGAAGTTACTATCACTGCAATTGTCTGAAGGCAAAGAGTCAACAGAATCCTTGGATCAGAGACACAGCTCATGAAACAGATTTACCAAAAATGCCCAGTTCTGTGGACTTCGGGAACTTGAGAAGACAATACTTGGACATCCCCGGGGCCTCAGAGCTGGGCTTTATACATTTTATGCTTCCTTGAGTTACAAAAGAATAAAAATGTTTCTCCATGCCTGGAGATGTTACCTGTTTCTCTGGCTTCATTGTGTTCTATCAGCCTGTTTTGTGGAATGCCTTTCTTAGTCAATTTTTCCTAATGAAACCCTGGCCTCTCCTCTGTGCTACAACTCAGTATCACCTCCTGCATGAAGCCTTTCTTGAGTCATCCATTTGGGATTAATCTTGCCCACCACCCCGCCCTCTGTAGTCCAATTTCTTTCCAGTGAAAGGACTGATCACACACTACTTGGTATCTACTTTTGAAAATGTCTCTCTGTGCCACTAGACTGCACCTGAAAACATAATCGTTTTTAATGTTTATTACACTGAATTAAAATGGATTCCAACTAGGACTCAGCAGACAGTCTTATTCAAATACAAAGTCAAATAGAATTTGTTATCCATGGCCTTTCTGAATCACAGACAGCTTCAGTGTTAGTGACATACATTTAAATACAAAGAGGGATTCTATTTGGAGCTCACATCTCGGGCCCTAGAACTGACTCCTGCCCCTGACTTGTAAGTACCACCTTGCCATCTGGCAAGAGGCTCTGTCTCACCCACAGAAACACCCAGCGAGACGTGTGTGGTGCTGAACAAGTGCGTAAGAGGGCATTTCAGCGGAGAACTGACTGAGCAGACTCTCGTTGACTCTGGATGACAGAAAGAAGTCATGATTCGCTATCATCTGGGTATAACGAGGCAGCTTGGCCATCTTTGTGAGAACGCACACTCAGAAGTTATGGCTAGCCAAGTGGCTCTGCTCAACACATCTCAGGCAGAGATGAAAGAGGACTGTTTCTTTTTCTTCTTTTTCCCCTTTAACTAGACCCAAGAAACTTCTGCATCTCCTAAAAGTGCAAGAAAAAATTAGGTGCGACTACTGTCGGAAACACCTCAAAAGCAAACATTCATTTAAAGTCCTGAGGAAATTCCACCAGTTACACGGACCCTTTGTAAACACTAAATGGAGAGCCCTATTTTTAATTTTATTTCAAGTAAAACTTCCCCTAAATGAATGGTCAAGAATCCACCCTCAGACTGTTAGACCACGTGCTATTCTATTTAGAAATATCTAGATGCTACGGCCATTTGTTCCTTTTGCTCCATTCCCTAAAACTTTTTAATGGAACAATAGTAAACCCTGTTCTGAACAGTTTTCCTCGGTTCCTGAGAGCCAGGGTCATTCTGGCCTTGGAGGCCGTTCGTGTCCTGCCCAGTAAATTGATCTCACAAGTCCAGTCAGCACATATATGAGGGCATGAGGCTAGGATGGGGGTGAGTTGTAAATGTGCTTTTCTGTTTTGTCTCTAAAACTTAACCACTATATATAAAAATAGATAAAAAAAATAAATTTCTTCTGTGTAGCACAAGGAACCATTTTCAATATCTTGTGATAACCTTTAATGAAGAAATATATGAAATGAATATATGTATGTATATGCATGACCGGGACATTGTGCTGTACACCAGAAATGGACACACTGTAACTGACTGTACTTCAATAAAAAAAAATAAAAGAACAAAATATCCTTCCAAAGTGGGCTGGCTGAACAAAAATGCCATTAAAATATCAACCTGCATCCACTTACGATGATAAATGTGTAATTATACAGTGTAGCACACTGTGCTTAAGGTATTTAGGGGGAAATAATCACTCAATTTTGCTTCTCTTTCATTTTATAGAGAATAAAAGACAATTATGAAAATCCACTGGTGAGGCTTTGCACAGAGCTAACCTTGCCTGAAAGAAAACTCACCATGATTAAAATCGTTGAAATTAGACCCAGGCTCAGTCGTTACAGCTGCAGGAACGGAAGCGCTGCTGGGAGCAGGGCAATGACGGGGAGCGTCATGCCTCCTGGAGGTGTTGCCGCAGCACGGGATTGGGGGGGTAGTGGGGAGAGAGACTCACGCTGCTTAGAGCCCTTGTCTCGTTTTGAAGCGTTCGTACATCTCCTTCTATAAGAAATCAGCATGATTAACTAAAGTATATAATCAGCTTAAAAGTTAATTGTAGAACGAAATCAATTACAGATGTAAAGCTTTCAGATGTAAAAGTTTTCAGATGTAAAGATGTAAAATTTCAGATAACTAAAAAGAAGCTTCTCTCTCTCTCTCTCTCTCTCTCTCCCCATCTTTTGGGGTAATTGCATGTCCACTATGAATCCCCCAATTCCTTCCAGTATTTCGAGCTTTTCTTCAAAGATGCTTTACTGGCGAGGACTTTAACAGAACATGTTCCAGCTGAAAAAGGAGTCCTTGCTATCAGGAGGTTAAGAATCAAAGAAAGAGAGGAAAAAAAAGAATTAAACAAAGATGACAAACACACACTGGTCATGACAGAACACGACTTAGAGCTGTCAAGGGGAGTAAAGCAATTCAAGAAATGAATTATTTTATTAGTTTCCTAGGGTTGCCACAGTAACAGAAATTTCTTTTCTCAAAACTCTGGAAACCAGAAGTCTGAAATCAAGGTGTTCGCAGGAACACGCTCCCTCTGAACGCTCTAGGGGAGAACCCATCCTGACTCTTCCATCTTCTGGAGGCCTAAGGTGTTCCTTGGACGTGGCCACATCACTCCAAACTCGGTTTCCCTCGGCACAAGGCCTCGCTGTGTGGGTTTTTCCCTCTTCTTTCGGTCTTTGCCTCTTCTTATGAAGACACCTGTCATTGGATTTAGGACTCACAGGGGTAATCCGGGATGATCTCGTCCTGAAATCCTTAATTACATCTGCAAAGTGCCTTTTACCTTTAGAAGGAGCCACCATTCAACCCACCACAGCTGCCTTAATAACTTCCAGGAGTAATGCCATTGATTATGTAGTATCTCAAAGGAACTTACATATAAAGGTAAATTAGTTGATTATGTGGGAGAAGAAGTAATTCTGGGAGGTAGGGAGAAGGGAGTTCAAAGACAGAGCAAGGGCCCCATCGTGGCCAGGCCTCCTTCAGTTTCTCCGTCCATGAGAAGCAGACAGAATCCTGCCTCACAGGGCTCTCGGGAAAACTGAACGACACAGCACTGGCGAAGGCATTGTTTCCCTCCCACACACATATCATTGCTAATAAAATGATTGACAAGATGCTTTCACGTATGTGAAATTCCTTATAAATTATCATGTTCACAAACTCAGAGCTTAGCACATAGTAGGTGCTCAAAAGAGTCTCTGAAGCTGTCTAATGAAAAAAAAAGGATGAATAAATGAATTAAATATTTTCTGGGATTTCATTTGTTCCTTAAGTGCCAAAATTCACGTTCTCTGAGCTGTACTCATGCTGCACAAGAGGAGGATTTTTACCAGTTCTTTCTCACCGTCTCCCCTGTAGATCCTGTTTGGGTTGTAGCTTCTTCTATAATAAATAATCATAGCAAACTGACAAGCAGAACAAACTCAGAAATCAAAGTCTCTTCAAGGCCATGCACTTCAGTTTAATGTTATCCATAAAAATTCCTTCCCCTGAAGTGCAACGTTCTTTGTTGTTTTTCCAAAGAAGCAGCCTTTCCTTCCTGGCTGCAATCACAGCTTGGTCAGAAAGAGGGATCTCACTCCGCAACAGCTACATAATTGTCCTCACAAATTGTGTTTTGTTGTTCTTCTGAGTAGGCGTTTGGATGTTCCATTGTTGTGGCTTGAAATCCAATTTTTCTGATAAACATGTCTGTTTGCTTTTGCTATAGGAAGAGAAAGCAATCACCACCCTCGTGTAATTTTAAGCCCAAGGAAAGCAGAACCTCTCCTTGAGGAGAACTGGGAGGTCACGTTTCCTGAAGGCAGTCCTTCCTCCAGAAGTGGAAACTGCGGGGCGATTCGGATCCATCCTAATGTTTGAGAGCCGCTGCCCTAGAACCCACCCGGAGGGGGTGCTAGGTCCCAGCTCACTGGCCCTCACTCCCTACCTCCTGAGCTTCTGACTCTGCAGGTCTGTGAGGGCCCCAAAATTTGCATTTCTAGCAAGCTCCCAGTGGTGCTGATGTGCCAGTTCAAAGCCCACACTTTGAGAATCATGTTCTAGAGAACATGAAAAGAAAGAAGCTGGACTACACTTTTTATTTCCTTCCACACCTCTTTGCTGGTCAAGGAGTGAGCTGGAATGGAGGGAGAGGTGGGGAGGGGACAGTTATGCTACATGAATGGAGGAAAGGGAACCTCAGGAGTGGGGAGGTCCAACATCAGGACCTAAGCTTCGCGTCCATCACCCTGCAGCCCTGGAACCACCAGGAGCCAGCCCCGCGAGCAGGGCAGATGCCAGGAGCGATGGGTAGGATGAGGCACTAGCCTCAAATCAATGAAGAAACCAGAACCAAACACATGGGAGACCCTTGGAAATAGTGAGAATGGAAGGCTAGCCACGTGGTCCTGAAGGAATGTAGGTAAGAATTGCAGCCCAGGAAGTCTGAGCTTGGACTTTATCTGATGTGATCCGAGCACATAGATTGGTGGTGCACTTGGGTTACGATGAAATTCAGATACCCAATGTCTCTCATTACTTACAAGGCGACAGGCAGCCTCTTTGAGGAACAGGGAACACATATTTTAGAACTGTTTTATTTCCGTCGCGTCAATCGCCATGCTTCACTCGGTGCAATCTCATGTTTACTTACTTCATCTTCTCCAAATATTAAATCGGTGGTGCGAGTTTTCAGAGTGGAACTTTCTGTAGTCTGCGCTGCCACAGGAAAATTTCCCAGCCCCTTCGTAGGCACACAAGGTACCACTTTATCTTGGATCCTGGACTCTGTCTTAGACGATTGTCTTGAACAGGCATCGGCATTAACTGGGAGCTTGTTAGAAATGCAAATTCTTGGCTCCAGACTTACTCTGTCAGAATCTGCATTTTAACAAGACCCCTCCAGCTGAGTTCTGTGCACGTGACAGAGTGACAAGCACTACGAATGCCTGACCCACTGCCTTCCCCCTTGGTAAGCTTGTACCTGTAACTGGTTGCCACACTCCTGTCTGGGTCACAGACATCGATGACAGATACGATGGTGGATCTTGGCTGTTACACCAGGTACAAAACCTACTTCAGAACCAAATTCGATTCTCAGAAATGTCTGTACCTCTTCTAAGTTATTCCCACCCACCGGCCCTGTACAGAGGCCCAGAGAGAACCGTTGTTGGAAGCTAGAAGAAGAACATGGCTCTCGCTCAGCGATAATAAACAGCAATAAGCAGAGCCATCACTCCCCAGGCCCTGATCGGCACACCTGTGTCGCAGGCCCTCCGCACCCCCAGATGGCCGTTCAGTGGCTATTGATTTCATCCAACTGCCGGCGACGGCTCCTTGGCTTTACCTAGGACAGTGCTTACAAGAAAGTACGGCTGCAAACTTCACCACCTGCTACTGAACTGAGTGACAATATCAAGTACAGAATAAAAACACTCTCAGCAGCCCCCTAGGCTTTCGTGCTGAATTATTTATGCTCCGCTTCACTTGTAAAAGAAAGACATTCCTCTAATCTTCCCACGCGGCAGGACCCTGGTGAAGCTGTGCGTGTCTGAGGCGGTACAGCCTTCAGGGACGACACCACGCTCTTTTCCAGTCTCTGACTTTTTACATAAGTGGATTAAATGGTTATCAAGGAAAGTCTTAGAGATGAGAAGCCGCCTAGTCGGATGGAAGTGTGTGTGCGTGTGTGTGTCTACAGGCATGTTATTTTTGTCAGGTTGATGAGAGGAATTCTGATATCTCCTTCCTTCACTGGCTAACGGGCACAGGTGTGGTCCCATAAAAACAGTAGTCTAGTTTCACTGATTTTTACTCTATCTGCCAAAATGATCTCAAATCGATGATAGGGACTCCTTGGTATTAGCCAGAATTCACAGAGGTTCTGCACGTAGGTTTACCAAGTGTTTGCTTCCTCTGGCGCTGATGCTGCTCCCTAGGACCCCGCAGTCCTGCTGGGTCCCAGGCGTTGCCGTGTGCAGGGCCAAGATGCTCCGACGCTCTCAAAGCAGCGTCTTTCATGGAGCTGCTTCTGGAGATTTCATGGAAACTGTGTCTTCCAATTTTCTCTTGCTTGTTTTCCATAGGATCCAGTCTTCTCGGGTTTGGGAGACAAATTCAGTTGACAGACACCATACAAATTCAGAATTTCTCTCTCTCCTCTGGTTACTGAAAACATTTAACAGGCTTAGGCTCATCAAGCCTGCCTCCTTCTTTCACTCTGAGTGTTCTCTTGGGATGCTCCTGGGTCCCATGTGCAAATACACATCTGGGAAGCCCACACAGACGTGCCTAGAAACCCATCTGGCCTTGAATTAAAGTGCCACCTATATGAGTGTTGCCCGCAGGTCTTCAATTCTCTCTTGGAAATGGTTGGTAGTGGCCATAACTACGTTCACTCTACTGTAAGGATGACTTTGTAAACAGACAATGAACAAAGGGATGGGAATCTCCAGGTCTTAGCAAAACCTGTGTTATATTTCTTTCATATGAAACATGATTTTCAAGCCAGAAATCTAAATTGATCTGAAAAATCTTTTTGTTTACCTTAAATTGTTAAAAAGTCGTAACACGCTCTCTTGTCACAAACACCATATGTCATTCCTATGAAAATAAAAACAGTAAAGGAGAAAAGATGTGATGAATTCCCCATAAGAATGCAACATCATTAGTAACATCACGAAAATTTACTCTGTGGCTCTTGGTTCATAAAATGTACTTACTGTATGAACTTTAAGCCTGGTGGGTCTACTGACAAAGATACAGGGTGAAAAATCATCAAGAACATCCAAGACTTTTGGCTTAAAAGAGCAGATTTTTAGTAGAGGTAGGTTTAATAAGATGGGGGGAAAATAAAAGCTATCTAGTTAGAATATATTGAGAAGGAATTGTTAGGGAAAATGTCATTTAAGTATATCAACTGGTGGGAAAAAAAAGAGAGAGAGAATCCAGAACTAGGGAAAAATGAAAATGAACAGTTAAGAAGTGTTGTTGAGGATGGTGGTGTGGTGAGGGTGGGTGCTGAAGACTGAAAAGCATGTGCATTCTTTGATCCAACAAGAAAACTGAAGAAAAAATACACTTGAAGATTTAATATTCAAGTTGGGTGGCCTAGGCCCAGCTTCCTGGGACACAAATGAAACAAAGGTGAGAGGAAAGCAAGGGATGGAGAGCGCTCTGCAAGACAGGGCCGGCTTGGCATGAGCCTGCCTGGACCTCTCCCAGAGCTGGTGCCGTCCTTCTCGTTAGGACCCCTGGGCTTGGCCTGGCGTGAACGGGGCAGCAGGCTGGAGTGTCCTTGGGACCGAATGGCATTTCTAGTAATTACTGGGTAATTACTGTGTATGGCAAAGCAACCACTCACTGAGTCATTTATTTAACAGGCATTTGGCACCTGCTGTACGCAAGGTTCTCTAGGAGTCGTAAGAGATGGAGCTTGCTTGTAAGGGTTTGGGGCGCGAGCTCCCACGGGTGAGTGAGGACATGCACTTATGAGTGTAAAGAATTAAAGCGACATTAAAAAAGATGTGAGGTGCTTTTGGAGCTCAGGAATGGAGACTACTTCAACGGAGAGGATCAGGGGAGGCGCACGGAGAGCGAGCCCTTGAGCTGGGCTCACAGCGGTAGAGGCGGGACATCTGCGAACGGGAGGGAAACTGCGCCACTAAGCGGGAACATCAGAAGCCAAGGTGTGGCACGTGAGAAATACAAGGTGGCCGCCGTGGCATAAACAGCCAGGAAGGTCTGATCAGATGGCTGACGTCAGAGCGTGATGATGTTAAATCTGAACTTGGGAAGAATTTGCTAGACAAGGAGGGTGGAGAGATTCTGAATAGGAAACTGACACAAGGAGGGCTTTAGCTGAACGTTTTAGGAAGAGGAATCCGCCCCGAGTGCGGACGGTTGGTGAGGATGGAGACCCGGACGCCTGCTGGCAGCACTTAGGCTGGCAGCCCAGAGCTGCATCAACTGCATTGTGGCTTTCATTCCCTTTTTGTCTTTATTTTTAAAACCAGACGTTGCCTCAATTCTTTTAAAATGTGGATTAAGGGGGTAACCTGTATTACAAAGTCTCTCCTAATATTAATGTTAAAAAAACTTTCCATTTTTTTAACTTTAAATTCTATCTGTGGCTTTACAGATAGCGTCCTCACGCGTTTCGTGTATTTTCGTAAGAAGCCCATTCTTGTCTTTGGATATTCAGGTTGTCCTTCTCAGTGTCTCCTCCACAGACACTAAGTCTTTTCTAAGGTGCACTGAGTTGGCCTCAGTGACATCTGTGGGTTTTAAAGGTCCCATAGACTCATTTTACCCAAATTCCTTTTTAGACTGAAAAAGCTCTACAGTATTTCTGAGAGATGATCATTGCCTTTGAAATGATGGGGGCTCGCTGTTACACAAAGGATCTCCATTGTGACATGACCTCAGTTCTTAGGTAATTTTTTTTTCTTTTATCTTGAGTTCAAAGCTTTCCCCTTGTTACCAATTTTGCTCTCTGGAGCTACCCACATTAATTCCAAACTACTTTTAAACACAAACAGATTTCACACACTACTACACCCACAAAGTTACCAAGAAGCAAGACTTTAAATATCTAAGGACAGTTGACATGCACCCATTTTCTTTTGGGCTGAGCATCTCCAGTTCTTTCACTTCTGTTTCATATGAGACCATCTGTAGAACCTCCCAACACCATGTGAGGTACCTGGAACTCCCTTGAGCTGTCAGCTTCCCCCTCAAAACACTGTACACAGACCTAAACATAGTGTTCAGATGTGGTTTGATCTCTGTAAGAAGGGCCCACAACATAGACACAATATTCCTTTAATTCAGACTTCTTTTTCCTTCACAGTCTTGATGCACATTATGTAAGAAAAATACAAAGGATGAAGTAGGTTATATATCTAAAAACAAACATCAAATAAATGCATAAACTTTTATGACTCCATCTCTAAGCACACACTCCTATGTTTTATCTTGACAAAAGGTATCTACCAGTGATCTTATTGCCTTCATGAATTATCAGGAACTAGCCCTAATGATCTAAATGGCTTCTGCTTTAAAAAGCTAAATAAAAAAAGACCTAAACAAAGAAAAACAAATAATAATTTTCATGGAGCTATAACCTTTTTCCTCTTCAGCCAAAAAAACTGATTTTCTTTTGCATTACATCTTCTGGAGCTGAAAAATCAACTGAACTTCCTCCTCTTTTCCTCCCACCCCTTCCTACCTTCCTTCTTTCCTTCCTTGTTTCCTCCCTTCCTTTCTTGGAATTATGCACACTGTGAATTCTTTTTAATAGATTTCCTGCAGAGTATATGTTCTTCAGAGCCACAGTAATAATATTTTTTCAGGTTCCTCAGTTTGAAGTACCAGACACCATTACTGAAATTGTACAATTTTTATAGATTTATAACAATACTTTTCCTTTCCAGACTTCTCTAGTTTATCAGGTGGCAAGAAACAGTGCATTTTTAATGAAAAGTTAGCAGTAAAAACAAACAAACAAAAAACAGGTATGCAGAATAGAAATTTCTTCTGTTATTCTTTCTATTTTAGCTAGACATAAACCTAAAACTTAAGTTTTGGCAATTATAAAAAGGTGTTCATTCTCAATAATTGCTTCAATTAATAACAAAGAGAAACTGGTTAGATTCTGGACATAACCCAGTGGAAGACACTCCTTCCCATCTCCACAGATGGCTTTCAAAGGTAACATTGTTTCCCTGATAAACAGACAGACTGACAGAAGCACTGTCCAAGACAACATTCTGTTACTTCTCTAAAGACTTTCCTCCTAATGAAAAGAGAAGAGAGAAAATGAGACATTTGCTTGTTTGTACATACAACTATTTCCTGGTGCCACAAAGCATGAAAGACTGCCGTCATTATTTTCTCTGATTTCAGACAGAAATGGGTTTTTATGTTTCATAAACATTTATTATTAAAGTCCTGAAAGAGCCTTCACTTTTAATATTTGTCAGGATGATTTAAAGATCTATAAGCACCAGTGAAAAAGAGTTAAAGGGGGGCACTTCACAAAGCTCTCGCCCCTTCATTTCAGGAACAAGGAACTTTCATAATTTATAGCAGCAGTTGGCTCTGAAATAGAGAAAAATGTTTCGCATCCATTCATTTTTACTGCAGCATTTATTATCTTATATTTCTTATGGCTTCTTTGTCAACTCTTTTGTCTTGTGTGCAACAGGCAATTATAGGATATTTTCGGGCTGCTTTTGGGGGGAGAGCGTTTGTCGGCGCCTGCAGATACGCACCCCCTGCTCCTTCTGCGGTGACAGCTCAATCGATTCCGAGCGAACCACCGAGCGCAGCTCAGCCCCGAGGAGCTTCAAGTGAATTATGCTGATAAAGAGGTCTGTTCAATTCAAATATTCTACCAGAGTTAGTTACTTCAACCTGAAAAACGATTTCCCATTTACTGATTCCAAATACATTATTCACCTTTCCTTCTGAGGCAAATATGAAGAGACGAAGCTTTTTCGGTTGTAGAATTTTTGTAGTCTTAAATAGAAGCGTTGGCTTTATTAGCATATATATTTGTCCATGACGCTCTGGAGTATAAACAAAGTGGTAAATTGGCAAGGATCCTTTAGGTAAGTAGTCATTCCAGACTGTCCATACTTTTTGTTTATTTAGGCAGTGATCTATTTTCAGGGCTGGGTAGGTGAGTGAATAAGGGGTTCATAACTAGCTTTTTATGTCCCTGGGCATCAGCTCTTTCCTTTGGTTTCTCTAGACCTGCGTTGACATCGCTGAGTCTGCGCATAGCAACAGACTTTAATAAAACACAAACCATGTGCCGACGCATGGCCGACTTCACACACACAGGAATGGGCGCTTTTTCAATTAAAGTTTTCAAAACACACAATATTTCTCTGAATACCTTTTGTTGCTTGTTTAACCTTTCATTCTAAGAAATAAGGTTAGTGAAATAAAGAAAAAAAATTCTGAACCAAGAATCTGAATCCCTGGGTGAGTGGACGGGGGTGCTCATCCTGCCGAACTGTTTCTATCATTCCTTCGTTCAGCAGACACTCGCGGGAAAGTCAGTGTGTGCCGAGAGCTGTCCTAGGTACCGGGGATACAATGTGAACAAGACAGTCAGTGTCCCTACTTGTATTTAGGATAGAAACGCTCTTGCTTATTTTTACTTATTATAATAGGTGGGTAGGAAAGTAAGGATGAAATGGTACATAAGAAAACACCTTGGGAAATAGAAAGCACTACGCAAACGCAAGGCGTGAGCTTATCCCGAAAGAACAGCAGACTCTTGGTAAGTTCCCCTCCCAAGTCATTCTTAAGTAACTGATGGCAGTCCCCTCGCCCTGCCAGACTCCCACAACTCTGAAATGCTGAATAAACAGCATAAACGTTTAACCGTAACAATGATTTTTTTAAGTCACCTGTGCCTACAGGTTGTCATGAAGTGCCCTATTGCATGCAGGGAAGGCTCCTAGTCTGTGAAATGTCTGTTACTCTGTAGCTTCCAGATGAGGTCAGGCAGTACAAGAGGGCAACTCCGACTGTGGCCTGTGAAGTCAAGACCGCACTTCTGTCTCAGCCCAGCGTGGGTCAGAGGGATGATGAAATAAATACTCTGAAATATCCATTCAGTCCAGGCAAAAAGTGTCTACAAGGTTTACAAAATAAAAGTTCCATGATAAACTCAACTCTAAGGAAATCCCAAGCACGTGGCAGTGGACTTCCCTAACACACCTGGACAGGTAACTGGCCAATGAAAGTCCAAGGACACAGGCATAGCAGAGAGCAACTGCCCCTCAAGCATGCAGGATGCTGTCAGCATCAGCAGAGTGCGCTGGAAAACAGAGCTGTTGGTCAGCGGGACCCAGGCACCGCTCACTAATTTACGTAAATTAATTATTTACATAATTACACTAAATTGTTTTACATAAAACTATTTAAAGTATTGTGTGTAAAAAGATTTTAGAGAATTTTACATTGTCTATATTAGGATTTTGTATCAGTTAAATTTTTTTTACAAAACTGGAAGTAACAATGCAAGACACAATTAAATATCTATGGAGAGTTCATAGGATAACTTCTGTGAATTTTGTGCTATAATTTTAACAAGATTGTGAAGCCACAGATTCTCTAAAAGAGGAAAAATTAAAGAAATACAACTCAGGGGAAAAGTCAAAAACAAATTATAAAAAATAGAAATAGTACATAAATTACTACCTAAACGTTACTACAGAATAATGGCCAAATTAGGGAAAAAAAAAAAAAAAACTTTGTGTGTTAATAGTGACAAACAGTGACATGACTGATACAATAAGTGACCCTGTACTTAAAGAGAATTCTTGGCCAATTAGAATGAACGGATACATTTCAAAGGACAACTTAAAAAAATACAAAAATTATTTTATGGAAAATAGTGATTTTCTCTACCTCAAACAAAAACATTTGAAACAGGAGAAATAATATGTGGTCATTTTTTTCTATTGTAAAGGTAAAACATACTTATAACAGACAATTTGGGAAACATATGAAATTGAAGATACAAATCACATATGTGTCCAACAGCGGAGGGAGACATGACTTGCTGTGGGATGTTTTTGAGCATCACAAGCTTAGGCATGTATCAAAATCCAGCATTAAAAGTTTAAGCGTGAGCCTAAAACCTTACTCCTTTGAACCTATTTAAAAAATGGCTTTCTTGGTTAAACTGAATTGTACATGTTAGAAAATGATGAGCCTGTATTCCTGTCATGTACTAAATTCAAGTTTTTATATAAATGCTACAAATCAAGCAGATATTTTGAATTCTTGATGTAATTTTGTTTAAAAAAATCACCATTTTTCTTCACCTCTGATTTTAAAAAAACAAACTCCAATGCAGAAAGAAATTGTGT
This sequence comes from Camelus bactrianus, assembly GCF_048773025.1. NCBI lineage: Eukaryota > Metazoa > Chordata > Mammalia > Artiodactyla > Camelidae > Camelus > Camelus bactrianus. The sequence continues at coordinate 4,901,478 of NC_133567.1, read as the reverse complement.
TTGTAAAAGAAAGAAATGGATGAATGTTCATTTGCTCCTAAATGGTGGGGGGGAGTGAAACTTGGGGGAATTCTTTTTCTTTTCTCATTTTCCAGTTTTGTACGTGATTAATCTAATAAAAGGGTATTTTTACTAAGTGTTTGCATTAGAGATAGCAATGGTGGAAAATTTTCCATGTATTACAACCCAGAAATGATGACATTTTGCTTCCAGTGTAATAAAAGTATACTCTAGTAAAATGTTATATTGGTAAATGAAAGCTTGTCAAAAAATGAGGTTTTGATTTGTATAAAATAACCAGTATTTCAAGAACATGTTGAAAAAATATAACCCTGCAATAGTTAGGTGGTGCTAAAATGAAATCTTTATTCAATTCTGGCTTAGGCACTGGGTCCGGAAAGATATTGCCATTACTCCAAACCCAGGGAAAAAGAAGAGGCGACCCAGGGGTAATACTATTACAGATGAGTGCTTAAAAAAACAATCCCCCGTGAAAACTGTGTGCAACATTTGTGGGAAACAATTCCTGAAAAGGTGTGAAGCCTATTTTTAATTTAAAAACTAGGACATGTGCTAAGAAACAAACCCATCTCTCCACTGGGGCGGTTTCCACCCTCTGACCTCTGAGAGGCGCTCTGGGAGACCCCAGGCCTCCTGGCTGCTCTCTCAGCGTCCCCTCTTCGCCTGGCGTTCTGGTGACCACAGCTTTTGTGAGGTGATAATCACGGAGAAATACTTGCTTAGCCCCCCATGAAAATAGATCTAAAACCCAATTCCTAAGCAACGTGGCCTGTGCTGAAGTTTAGCGGGTGACGGAGAGAGAGAGAGAAAAGGCGAAAGCAAAAGAGCCAGAGGAGGGAGGGCGCGCTGCCAGTGTGGACCTTGGAGGGAGAAGAAAGTGAGATAATTGAACAGCAGCGACTTCATGTAATGGTGTCCTTTTCTTTGCTTAACGCCACTGAGCCTCCGTCAGGAATTAAGGGCATTCCAACGTGGCCTGGGGTGCTTTAAAAGCGATAGATGTTCAATGTGGAGAATTTAGAAAATGCAAACATATAAAAAAAGAAAATTAAAACCATTCATAATCCCCACCAAGGTCTGTCTGCATAGGTGTATTTGGAGGAAAGCAGGCAGGGGTGTGTGCGTGTGTGTGTGAGAGACAGAGAGAGAAACACTATGTGTGTGTGCCTGCCCCGTCATTTTTTGCCTCTGTGTGCCTAAGTGCTTTTTGTTGATTATAACTGGGTTTTACTATATTCCATTTACTCCAAGACATACTAGTATTTTCTTGTATTAATAAAAAATAGTATTTCCATTGCATGGAGGTAACATGGCTTATTAATCATTCCTCATTGGACATTCAAATTTTCATATTTTTTTCTATTTTAAATAACACCATGATAAGCACCACTGCATAAAATATTTTCCACATATCCCATTATTTTCTTATGAACGTTATTAAAAGTGGAATTACAGTGATAAATGGTATAAACACTAACCTTATTTTTCACTTTTAAGGGTAGTTAACTATATTTACTTTCTCTATTTCACAAAGAGCGCACATTTGTTGCAGAACAGTTAGATGATACAAAAATGTTAAAATAATCATAATTTTAAAACCCAGTGGTAACTGGTCACATCACTTCAGCTTGCAGACCTTCAGTCTTTTTTCTATTCAACTATAGCAAACAAATTTGAGTCTTTTTTCTTTTTCTTTTTTTCCCAAATACCCTGCCATAGCCTCTGTTATGACCCATAGCTTTTTCAAACTTGATAGCGTACATAAATAATTTACTGTATTGAATAGAATATATTTATATAAGTGACCCCAAGAAACACTGTGCCAATTTCAAGCCCCAGCAGGAGTCTGTTTTTCCACGTCTACAGTAACTCTGAGGATAATCATTCTTTCGAAAATCTGCCAATCGAAGAGGTGAAAGATGGCATCTCTGAAATATGAACTTGTGATTATTTGGTTACCAAAATTTGAACATTTTTATATATTTAACGACCATTTCTATGTCTTATATTTTCAAATTACTTTTCAAGCATATTTCACTCATTTTCCTATAGAGATTTATATAAACGATACATGCCCACATACACACATATACTGCTCATTTATAGGGTTGCATTCATTGCAAAAATCACACCTTTTGTCGTACAGTAGTTTCTGTTTTTAATGTAGGGCTAATTATCAGTCTTCTCCCTGTGACTGTGTCTCATTTAAGAAACCTTCTCTATTTTTGACTTTGCCTCCGTCGTTTCCACGGTCTTGGTTGCTGCCTCCAAACAGCTCCTACCGCGACAATCGTTTTCTGAAGCTATTGTTGGATCCAACGTTACAGATGACTTGGATCCTATTATGTCAATTTCATTTCCTGAGGGATTAGTCAGTAAGAGGAAAAAATTACACTGCCTGATAAGTCATGGCTAATATTTTTCACATCTGATTCGAATATAGAATTCAAAGTCTTTATCTGAAAAATGTTGAGGGATCTGACAGCAATGCCCCCTGGATTGTGCAGGTATTGGCTTTTTTATGTTTGAAAAATTCATCGTGGAGGTGAGGCTGTTGCAGATGAGACGCACCGGGAAGAATAGAACTCAGCCCTCATCACATAATAGATGAAGAAGCAGAGCGCTGGCAGAGTTAAATTACTGCCCAGCATCCCGAGGCTAGTCAGTGGCAATGCTGGCGCAAATTTCAAATTAGTGTTCTCAACTGGAAGTTGCTTTAGACACCCCAGGTGATGCAAAGCTTTGCTCTCTCCTAAAACTTGGCTAAGAGGTCGGAGACATATCCTTAAACATTAAAAAGGCTGTTTCATCATTATCATGCAAATATTAGACCACAAAAATGACAGCCTGCTTGTCTCCAGTGATTCCTCTAAGAAACTAAACTCGGAGTGTAATAAAAGCTAAAAGAACTCACTCCTTACTTAGCAGAACAGTCAGTTTGATTGAAATGTATTTTCTCAAAAGAAGATGTCCTTGGAGACTTTTGCATTCATGCTGGCAAATCAGTGTTAATTCTTTTGTTCCAAGACTTCCTGCCAATCAGAAGATGAAATTTTAAACTTCTTGTTTTGTAAGAATAATCTGTCTGTCACAAATACAAAAGTGGGATTTTTCCAAAGCCTAAGTCAAACAGGTAGTATTAGAAATAAAAATTAGATCCTATGAAAATACTGCAAGTGAATGGAAGCATCGCTGAGCTGAAGCCTCACAGCCAGTGAAGAGTCTGGAGAGAAAGGAATTGTAGGACTACTACAGACCTTTAAAGTTAAAATTTCAAATCATTCTACTCCTGTGTATGTAAAAAAGCAACTTAGACCTACAAGATTTACTCAAGTTTTCTGAGTGGTAGAAAACATCAAAAATAAAAGCATTTAATTAATTTCTGAGTTAAGTATCAATATAAATGCAAACCGTCCATTTTCTTCATCTGGAAAAAATATGTTCTCCACTTTGACTTTTGTTAGATCTCAAGCCCAAGTTTAGTTCAGTTCTCTTTCCCCTGCACTACTATACGTGTCAAATCTGATCTTATTTTTAGAAGTGTTGCCTGACTCTGGATTAAAAGAAGAGGAGATTGGAAGTTTTCCATTAAAACATTCCTTTTTTTCTTTATGTTCCCCAGAAATAAGAACCTCCTTCAAACTAGTCTTTTCTTCCAACTGATGGAAATCAAAGTCCTAATACATTACCTCGTCCATATTCCTAACCAAAAACAAACAACAAAAACAAGAAACAATTTTTAAATGACTTTTGAAAAACAGCCAAGTATTTTTCTCTCTGTTAATGATTAAATTTATGTCAGTGCAAGCCTAAAATGACCATATCTGAAGTTCAGAATGAAACACACTGGATATATGAAAATGAATTCAGCTCCCAACCCAGCAGCTCGGATTGTAGAATCCTCCTTCTTTGAAATGGAATTTACACAATCTATACTTGGATCACAAAGCAGCTGAATCATTTAACCAAGTCATATACAAGAACTGAAAGAGAATGTTTGCATTTTCTTCAAGAAGGTTATTTCTAGTCACACAAAATTAATTTTAGAAATTAATTATCTGAATCCAGAAAGCAATTACCTGGATTAGTAAAACTGAAAGTAAATGTTTGATTCACTCTTCAGTGTATGTCATCGGAAGTGTCTGAGTCAAGTGCATGCTTGTGCCAACTTGCTACGTTAAGATGGGTTTATATCAAAAGTCAGCTTAAAATGGACAACTGTAGTTTTTTCATTAATTTCTACAAAAACAATCATTAGAAAATAAAGCGAGATCCTGTAGGAGTCAAATGTGGATAAACAGAAAGGGAGCTACTCCTGATTTGATTATAATACTAGATATAAGTTAAGAGACAAAAAGTACAGGCATTCTGGTCATAAAACCAATGAGCCCTGGGGATGGAATACACAGCATGGTGACTACAGTTAACAATACTCTGTCGCCTATTTGAAAGCCACTGGAGAGTAGATCTTAAAAGTTCTAACTGCAGAACAAAAATTGTAACTATGTATGGCACCTGATGTTACCTAGACTTACTGTTACCCTGACACATTTCGCAGTGTGTACTAGTGAATCGTTAAGTCGCATCCCTGAAACTAATGTAATGTTACATGTCAATTATACCTGAATTGTAAAAACTATTTTTAAAATAATAAGTAGATAAATATTTTTGTGTTTAAAAAAGAAAAAAAGGTACAGGTAGCCTTCAAGACACATGGAAGATAAAGACAAATTTATCCCAGAAAGATTTCAACAAAAGTTTACAAGTTCCTGATACAAGTTCTGCTTAATAAAGAGACTGACATTTAAATTTTACTCTTTCTTGGAGCAGACTTTATATTTACTGTTGTGTTCCTTGCAGTTTATATTGACTCCTCATTACAAAACCCAAAGGGCAACTTAGATCAAACTAGGAAAGTACCTATTCTAGAGGTTTAGGAATAACGTTTGTCTCCATTTTGGAAATATGTTCATCACTGACTATCTTCATTTATTTTCAGAGGCTTCTAAAGCTATCCTTAAAACAAAGTGCCTTATAAAAATGAAGGCATTCAGTTGAGCTGCACACTCATGTAAAGCTAAGGATAAATCCTACTGTTATATATGCGTGGACATACACAGAACGAAAGCTTTATGCACTAACATATACAAATGCAAACAAGATGCACTTCTAGCCTAGCTGCGCGATTTTATCTCCTAATTGTTTAGGAAAGTATTGAGAATTTCATCTTAGTTTTAACTTAGGGCTTCAGCATTAAGAATTGCAGGCCCGATGAGTTAGTCTTCTCAGTAAGATCACTGCTCCGCTTTGTTCAGAGATGAAGTACTTATCTTGGAGGAATTTTTCCTTTAATATCCTGCAGAGTGGGCTGGGGAGGCTTATGGGAAGAGGCTGTCTTGTGAGACGACAGTCTTCATAGGCAATCTGAAGTGAATCACCCAAGATCTGCTTTTCTGCTAAACCTAATTCTCTCCAACTCCCACCCCATCCACCCCCATCCCCATCGCTCCTGGAGGGCTGCTTTGGGAACAAGAGGGAAGAGAGTCATCACACGACAGTTTCCCAGTGAATGAGCTGTTTGCAGGGATCACATCCCTCACCTCTGGGTTGCATCGCTCCCTTGATGCACACAGGCCTGGGCCAGAGCTGCAAGTCACAAAGGCAAATGGTGCACTGATACTCCCCATGGGGAAGAGCGGGAAAGAAATGTGTCACCATTTCAGAGGCCTACAACTAGAAACCCAATATAATGACAACAGGCACAATTAAATTAAAATTAGTAAAATTCTCTCTCCATAAATTTGACAATAAAAGACAAGTGACCTGACTGCAGAGCAGCACTTCATGCGGTCACACAGCAAACAGAAATTTGAATTTTTTTCTAGATCTTCTCTGTGATTTTAGGCAAGTCATCTGTCCCTCTGAACCTGTTTGTTTATGTGTAAAATAATCACTGCATGTACTGCCAGCCTCTGAGGACCAAATTAAACAATATGTCTGAAGGCTTGTAAGTAACCACAAAGCACTATATAGACGTGACAAAGTACTGGAAAATCCCATCGAAATATACGTATTAGTGCAATGTGGATTTTGCCCATAATGAAATATTTTCAAGCCCCTTTATGTTCAGTGGTAATTGGTATGGTGACCATGTCAGTTTGGGTTCCTCTGAAGGCAGACCCTCATCAAAGGACTCAAGGACCCTAGGTTTTAGAAGGTGACTCTGGGTATGACAAGGAGGGACGTGTGGAATGTATAAAATGTCCTCTGTGTTTCCTTACCTAGTGACTAAAAACAGATTTACATGACTTAAAGTATATGTGTTTGTCAACCGTAAAAAAAAAATAACCGAATTAGTAAAAACTAATCTATAATTTTAATATAATCTATAATCTATCATTTCAATATAATTTATATTTTTATGTGTTAGGGTTTAAAAACCACACAGTTAAATAAACAGTTTAAATTTATTTTATTTATCTTCAAAATGAAAGTACAGAACGTGTGTAAATGCACTAAAATAAACTGTAAACCACCACAAAACAGTGTCGGTCAGTATCAGCTGCCCTATCCAGTTTCAACTGCTTCACAATATTTGGTCTCCCACCTACACAGGAACATTTTTGTTTAAATAAGAACAAAAATCTCAAAATACTTGCAGTTTTCGACAACAGCAATGACCACCTCTGGCTACGCCTACAGTCAGCTTGCAGAATACACGGTGCAAACAGCTGCCCCTCAGCAACTCCAGCGTCAAAAGACTGCACACAGCGAAATCATTGCACCTGCTACCACTGTGCCCACTGCTTCTGCTGGCTCTACCTAAAGCACTTACCTTACGTCCAATTATTTCTTTGAATTCCCCAGAATCTAGACTCAAGGTTAAATCATGATTTTGCTGCAGATGTTACTAATAGCTAATTTTCATGGTCGCTTTAGAAAACTAGACATGTAGCCCCTTTCTTTAGTGAATATGGAACAGAATTGGCAGCCAAGGCATCTTAAGTTGTTTTGATGATGATTGTTTTGGACTCTTAGCATTTAGTAGCATGATTACCCCCTTTGACAGGAGGGTGTGTGTTGTGAGGGGGTGTTCGGGAGGGCACGCTATTATATATTTAAACACAAAGTAAATGGGCTAATTAAGTTAAAGCAAAAATAAACAGAGTTCTTGTATCATTACATGATGGACCCATAGCTTTACATCTTCAGGGTTTAATAACCATTTTAAATAAAAAGATAAAAATACCCTACTTTACTATAATACTTTCCATTTCCTTAGTGCTTTCTAGTTTACAAAATGCTTGGAACTAGGCATTATTTCAATGGCTCACTGCCAATTTTTGGAAAAACTTGTATTTTCCAAAAGCATTTACAAGGCTTCATTTCAGTGGAGATGCATCATATGAGCATTCAATTTATGGGATGTCTTTTAGGTAAAACCCTACCATCTAAATCTTCTAAAAAGTAAGGTAATAGACACAAAATATTACAAAAGAATGGAAAATAAGCCACAGGCAACAGGGCATTTTAGAATTCTCCACTCACTTCCTGTTTACCGCAAAGGAATTGATAGTTATTTTGAGGAGACAATGGTTTAAGCACCCAGGTATTTTGTGACAGGCTGTTTTTCAATCCACCTTTTTAGTTATGCTTAAATTTGAAGTTTTATACAAACAACCACACTATTTTCACAGTTCTCACTTTAAACTTTGATACTCAAGTAACACATAACACACTGTCCTGGCGGAAATTGTCACTGTCTAGGTGTGGCTCTCAACCTGCAGACTCAGAAATCTGATGTTTTTAACACACTGAGAAAGTGTTAATCTGTCAGGAGTGGAATCCCATTACCCAAGTCCTAAGACTGATGTAAGAAACTCTACAATGTCAAATTCTTTGTTTACAAAGTAATTGGTTTACAATAAATTGAGTGGATTGAGCTAATCCACCTTTGGTCCAGTGACCTCCCTCCCCCCGACTGACACCCCCACCCATTCACCTGTAGCAGCTGCCCAATCACAGTTTCCCTGGAAACAGACACTGCTCCCCACCATTGGTCCCTGGACAAGGACTGGTACTCGGGCAGCAACAAGGGTGGGGGTTGAGACTGGAATTACAGAGTTTGCTAATTAGTCCCAATGAGTTTCAAGAAGGAACCCATTTATCTTTGGGTATGATGGAAGCTCTGTCATCTTCAAGACATTGTTTCCAAAATCATCCTGAACATCAACATCTAATTGTCAAATGAGAAAAGAAAGAGTGGAGAGAGAACTGGGAATTTCCACAACCTCAGCTTCAAGGTACAGAGAACAATCTGCTCTGACAGCTTTACTGATACTCAGGTCCAGCTACTCGCTGCTTGAAAGCCAACACTCAAGAGGGAAGTGTTGGTTGAAAGGAAAGTTTGCTTTATTCCAGAGGCTGGCAACCAGGGGACAAGGCAGACTTGCATCGAAGGCCAATTCCCCACTGCCAGTCAGCGGGCAAGAGCTTCTAAAGGGGAGTGTCCGGGGTGCACAGGTGGAGGGAGGGGGCTCCGTGCAGAACAGCACAGTCAGCTCTGACAATCATCTTCAGATTAGTCATGCTGTGGTCTGATCAGCATCAGCCTGATTGCTTTAAGTACGGTTAATTTTCTGTTCCAGGGTCAGTTTGTTCCCATTTCTCTGAGGCCAGTTCTTAGAATTGGGGCAGCTCATGTCGTGACTACAGTCTAGTCAACATGTAGTTAACTTCTTCCACCTGGCGGGGGGTTTCAGTATCTGCAAAACAGCTCAAAGGATAAGGCTCAAAATGTTACCTATAGTCTTTGAGGAGCAACTAGATTCCTTGACTTTGTTTAATGACTAAATTATTATTATTTTGTTTTACTTGACTATTTCCCTTTGTTTCTGTATTTTCTTATTTGTCTGATTAAACTTATTCTTTGACTAAATTTTTTCTACAAACAAGAGGCAGGCAGAGGACACGAGGGTGGGAGAGCTGTGCTGGAAGGTCCCCATAAGGTCCTCCTGTTTCATTATCAGTGAAAACTAGAAAGAAGGAAGTCTGAGGGTGGGCCCTCGCTGGGCAGCCACTTCCAACCTCAGCTCTGTCCCTGGGCAGGAAATCACCGATCCCTGTGGGACAGTTCACCTGAAAAGCAATTCTAAACTTCATACGGAAGAGCAAAAGACCCCAAATAGCCAAAACAATCTTGGAAAAGAAGTATAAAGCTGGGAACATCACACTTTCTGGTTTTAAAACACATTATGAAGCTACAGTAATTGAAACAGTATGATATTAGCCTAAAGACAGATATATAGACCAATGGAGCAGAACAGGGAACTAAGAAATGAATCCACATATACATGGTCAACTGCCTTCAACAAGGATGCCACAAATATATAATGGGAAATAGTCTCTTCAACAAGTGGTGTTGGGAAAACTGGATATCCACATGCAAAAGAGTGAAATTGGATCGGATCCTTACCTAACATCATACACAAAATCAACATGAAACAGATTAAATGTAAGACTCGAAACTGTAAAACTTATAGAAGAAAACGTAGGGGGAAAGTGTCATGACCTTGGTCTTGGTGATGGTTTCATAGATATGACACCAAAAGCACAGACAAGAAAAAAAAAATGGGACTACACCAAACTAAACAGTTTCTACACAGCAAATGAAACCACCAACAGAGTGAACGTGTAATCTACAAAATAGGAGAGAATAGTCGCAAACCATGTATCTGAAAAAGGGGTTAATTTCTAAAATAAATAAGAAATGCCTACAACTCAGTAACAAAAAATAAACAAAAATTGGATTTTAAAATGGGCTAAAGACTTGAATAGACTTTCCTCAAAAAAAAAAAAAAAAAGCCAACAGATATATTAAAATGTGCTCAACATCCCTAGTCATAAAGAAGTGCAAATCAAAACCACGAGACATCGCTTCATACCTGTTAGAATGGTTTTTCATCCGACATATAACAAAAGACAACAAGTGTTGGTGAGGATGTAGAGACACTGAGATACTTGTACTCTGCTGATGAGAATGCAAAATGGCACCTATGGAAAACAGTATGGAAGTTCCTCAAAAAAATTGAAAATGGAAATACCACATGATCCAGCAATCCCACTTCTAGGTATGTATCCAAAACAATTGAAACCAGGCTCTTGAAGAGATATTAGCACTCTCACATTCACTGCCGCTCTAATCACAACAGCCAAATTGTAGAAACAACGTCAATGTCCATGGATGGATGAACGGATAAAGAAAATGTGGTATACAGTGGAATATTGTTCGCCCTTAAAAATAAGGAAATCTCACAATACGCTACAATACGGATGATCCTTGAGGACATTAAGCTAAGTGAAATAAGCCAGCCACAGAAGGAAAATACTGCGTGATGTCACTCACTTGAGACGTCTAGCCATACTCACAAAAGCAAGCAATAGAACGATGTTTTCCAAGGGCTGGGGAGGGGGGAATGGGGAGCTGCTAATCAACTTGGACAAAATCTCAGTTACGCAAGATAATAAATTCTAGGGATCTGCATCACAACAATGTGTCTGTAGATAATAATAAATGTTCTTTAAAATTGGTTGAGGGTAGAGATCAAGTTAAGTGCTCTTACTACAATAAATATAAAAAAGAAAGAAACTGAAGCACAGAGAAATCAAGTGATCTACCAAGGGTCACACAGCTACTTTGTAGTAAGCAGGGATTTGAACTGGGAATTCTGCAGCTCTCGAATCCAGGCACGTCTCACCACAGTCTATATGCTCACGACTGAACGTGTCTCCCCAAAATTCGTATGTTGAACCTAATCCCCAATGTGGTGACGTAGGAAGTGGGGCCTTTGGGAGGTGATTAGGTCATGAGACTGAAGCCCTTATGAATGGGATTAGCGCTCTTACAAAAGAGAACCCAGGGAAGCTCCCCGTCTCCCTTCATCAGGTGAGGACAGAGCAGGAAGACTGCCTTCTGTGAACCAGAAAATAAGTCTTCCCCAGACAGCGAATCTGCCTTCACCTCCATCTCGGACTTCTCAGCCCTTCTTCAGCCTCCAGAGCTGCAAGAAATGAAAGTTCCTATTGTTTCTAACCCACCCCGTCTACCGCCTTCTGTGACAGTAGCCCAGACTGAACAAGACAGCGTATGTCCACAGTACTGCCTAAAATAGCTCGCTAGGGGCCTGCTGTAGACGGGAGTAAGACGGAGGGAAAATGGACCATCAGTTACGTGCACGCCACTTATGATTCCGGGATGCAGCACAGAAGATCCTGTTGTCTTAGACTTTTAAATAGTGTTTCTCGACTTCATTTACATGATTAATTTGCACTTTCTCTGAGAAATATTTTTATTCTTGAAGAGGAACCTCAGCTTAGTCTCCACCAAGCTGTGGACTCTGAATCAGAAAGAGAAGCTGCAAGGCACGTCCCATCAAGGACTTGAGCTCCTATTCCTGAGTTTATCGAATCAAAAAGCAGGAGAAAAATATCACGTACGAGTTTAATTAAGAGTCATCAGAATCCTTTTCATAAAGGGTTTCAAAAATAACCCCACTTTCATGCTTACCTTGTTAGAAGACTAAGAATAAACTCCATTTATAGTTATACACATTGTCAACTCAGATTATTACTGATCATTTTTAGGGAGGGTCTATTTGGCAGGATTCTTTGGGTCTGTCAGCTCAGAAAGGTTAGAAACCTAATCGAGGCTTTGCTCAGGGGCAGAGGATCGGTTAGACAGGTGGGTCAGGGAGACGGTGAAGGCGAGAAAGACTGAGGGGCTTCCCCGCTTACTTCTTAAGCAGAGGCTGAAGACCACGCATACTCTGCCCTTGCTTCAACAAGAAGGCAGAGGATAAAGTAACAGGGCAAGGAACAGAAATCCATTTTTGAAACCTGTTCTGAAGTGTTTCCTCCAAGATAATCTTGTTGACCTTTTTCCTTTCTCTGATTCCCGTCTGCCTTTATTGCCCTAAACGGGGAGGGGCAACAAGGGAGAAGAGATGGGAGAGAGGGGCAGCCCCCAGCCAGACACGAAGTGGGGAGTGAGGGGTACCGTGGGGGTCAGTCCTGAGTGTCCCCTCAGGACCAAAAGTTCTATCAGGAGGCTGGAGAAACAAACTCCATGGATTATGTGGACTCTGGGAAACAGCGACCCAAGCTTCCCTGGGGTGACCCACAGTCCCTCACAGTCTCTCACTTGGCTTGTGGGGAGCAGAGCAGCATTGGAGGAAGGATGCATTCAGGTACAAGAGACCTCAGGAGTCGGAGGCCGGGACATTTCCTTCTCGTGGAGGGAGCAGAGGAGCTGGGTGAACTGAGGCCCTATAGCATGGCGGGGCTCAGAGCAGCATGAGTGTGGGACCCCCCCCAGGACAAGATGCCTGGGCCCCAGCCACAGACTCCAGCAGCAGGGACCAGCATGGTGCCCCCAGGAAATGCCAGCACATCTCAGCCGGCACCAGTGCAGGGCATCAGGGGACCTGGTGGTACTCTGCACAGGACAGTGAACTTCCAGGGAATGCAGGGGGGCTGTGAGTCCTTCCCCCACAGCCACAGCAATTAGCAGGTCCCCTGCCTGATCCCTCCCAGGAAGGAGAGAGCAGAAGCCTTTGGAGGGAGGAAAAATGATCCCGACTCAGAGTTTAAGTTTGAATTGAAGAAGCTGCTTTCAACTGCAAGAAACTGGCTTACCTTTAATTGGCCAGCTTAAATCCACCCTTGACCCCCATAACAGGAACAGAGTCCTTGAGAGCAAGAAGAGATCTGTTGGAAAAATAAAGAGGCATTGTTGTACCTCAGTAAATTCAGTCACCCATTACAAGACAGTTTACTTTCAAAAGGATGGAATGGAAAGAAAACTCCTGTCTTCTGTCCTAATGCTGTTCATCCTAGACGTGACCAGAACCCCTCACACAGACACAAGCATAGACCTAAAGGTGGGGCAGCGGCGGCAGAACTGAGCTCGGATCCCCAGAGCACCCACGGGAGAGCACCTGCTGGAGACCCGGAGGAAGGGTGGGGCAGCGAGAAGGTGGGCGGGGCCTGTTCTCCTATCTCAGCAGGAATCCAAGACCACAGACATTCCTGAACCCCTGAAAGGCATTACACTAATCATGCAAAGTACTCTTCCATCATCACCCAGGCTTACTTTAATCTAACACTAGACTCGTCTTCCTTCTCAGGTTTGCCAAGAGCCTTTAGCATCTCTTAACTATAAGAAAGTGAGAGAGAAAAACAAAATCAAACTTGCTAAGACCACTGGCAAGTCTCTGAACTTCTTTACCACATGTAGTCTTTTCTACTCCAATATCTAGAATCTTGGAGGACAAGCCAAAAATTGTTTTCTTTTATCATCTCCAGATCGCCAATAATATTTTATAATCCTAGCTTGAAGCTTGCCTCCGTGATCCACAGATCAGTTGGTTCAAATTCTGAGCATTTTGTTACTATTCCGAAGAATTTCCGATCACATGTCTGTTTTCTATTCTTTTTGAGCAAAATCAAACTTTTTCTGTTTTTTAATCTAGTGCCCCAAATTCTGCTGAATGAGAATGTAGGATTCAAGCCCCTTGTTGACAGCCCTGCCCTTTCCTTTTATTATTCAGTACACAGGACAGTATATATATACTGCTTTCTGGGGAGAAAAAACATAAATAGCACATAACAGCTTTTGTATTTGCTCCAAAATAAACAGTAAATAAAAAAATTGGAATCAAGCTACTCCCCTGTTCAGTTTCAGCGATGTTATTACTATGAAATTATTATTTTGTTATAATTTGCCTTTTTGTTATGTTGGTGGTGCCTACAGGTAGTAAGTGAATTGAGTTCTTAAGTATGTTTAAGCAGTACAGGGACGGCACCGTGAAGAGAAAAGCAGTTGAACGCTTCCGGGTGTGCCATCGAAGGACTCCTGAGTGATTTACTGAGGGAGCATCAGGGGAAGTCCGCTGGGGCATCAGCAGATCAGCCATGATCACGACCCCCATCCTGCTAAGCAGACGTTTCAGTATACTGCATGGAACACTAAAAAGGGTGAATTGACAAGGGGGAGGCAAATGATGGGGATTAGTCACATTTTTATGTTTTTATCATCGGTCCTTTAAAAAAAAAATCACGCAAGCCACAGCTTTGGAACGTATTTTGCTAACCAGCGTCAGCAACACTTTAATCACTTATTGCTCACTAAGTCTAACAACCAGATGTTCACATTTTAAGGACATTCCACCCACTTCCAAAACTCCCAGCACAGTTCTAATTACCCGCTTTCAGCTACTTGTTTCTTCGCCGTGGTTGAAAACATTGTAAAACTGGCACCAAAGTGCCATGTGAATAAAACATGTTAGCAAAGCTCGCACTTAATAAGTCGCTCAGCTGAAAAAGCAATGTAGAAATTCCAGAGCCCGTGTGGGGCATAAAAACTTCCTCTGTGATACCTAAAAAGATGCCTTCTTTAAAGTGAGTTGTGATTAAATAGAAAGAAAGCTGTTCTTGCAATTAGAACACCTATGTTCCAGCCCCAGTTCAGCCACTGATTCATGGCGAAACCCCGAGTCACTCACTGACTTCTCTTCAAGGAAGGGACGGTACCGTGGGGAGCCCTCTCAGACTCAGGAGGCAGAGATGGGTGGATACATGTAGCAGTGAACTGTCAGCACCCACGGGAACGTACAAATTGTATACAGGAGCTATGAAGGCATTGTGTGTTTTGAATACTAAATAGAAGAATACATTTAAATGATGCTTCAGATAAAAACGATAAAGAAAAGGAAAGCGTGATCTCAAGGAACAACACACCAAAGCTGCATTGCTGGCTTCCATCCGGGCCCTGCCTCTCACCAGCTGTAAAATCTTGGGTAGCGGTTTCTTCATTTGTAAAACAATGATCATTGACCTCCTAGGGCTGTCACACAGCTTCTAATGAATTAAATACAGAAAGTACACATTTCAGGTCCTGACATGTTTAGCACTATAAAAGTGTGAGTTATTATTACTTTTTATATGAATCCACATTACAGATCCAAGATGAGTCCAAAAATGAACTTGTTTAGAATTCTTTCAGGGAAAGGGTCCTGCAGCAGACTTAGCAACCATCTCTGTTCCTCAGCGCCAGGCTCATCCTGGACTCTGGTGGGCAGCATCCCTGTTTCCATCACTTTCTCCCACCTCTCAGATTCTGTCCCCATCATAGTATCACCCAACTGGCAATAGCAAGATCAAGAGAGAAGTATTCTAAATAGAACGTATTTTCCTTGAAGAAATCCTGTAGATTTGAGACAGGAAAGGGGCAGGGCACAGCCATTCAAGGAATAACACAGCAATTAACACCAGAATGGTGAAAGATTCAACCCTCAGGAGGCCTTGAGGCACAAGACATGGGAGATTTGACTTCTAGCAGAACTTGAGCTTCATCATATGCCCACTGTAATATCTTAGCCTGGTGGATAACACGCCCACAGGCGCCATGACAGTCCCAAGGCTAGCCACAAAAGGTCAAAGAGTGGGAAATGGCCAACTTCCTGGGAATCCCAGCCCCTTCCCCAGGCTAGTTAGACCAGTCCTTCTACTTATTAGCATATGAAACTACCGTGCCCAGAAAAACTGGCAACAGGGCACCTCTGCCCTCTCTCTCTCTCTCTCTCTCCCCCTCCCCTTCCCCCTTCCTCCCCCTTCGGAGACGGCCCGCACTCTGTCTATGGAGTGTGTACCGACTTTTACTCTAATCTGAGCACCCACACCTCGTGGCCTCGTGGCCTTTCTCTTGCCTTTCAATGCATCTCTCTAAATAAATCTACCTTTATTCAACCGTGGCTGGCTCTTGAATTCTTTCCTATGCGAAGCCAAGGACCCACACTTGGAGGGGTACGTCCCAGGGGCTCAACCGAAGCCTGAGACACGGCCCTCCTCACGCCCCACATCCATTTTTCTCACATCAGATTCTCTAAAGGGGTAAATGGGTAGTAATGCATAGAGTAAAGCCTAGGAGTAGCTGGGATGGAGGGGGTGGAGTGGCCATAAAGATTTCATTACATTACTATCTGCGCACAATCACTTAGTCAATGTTACTGATTTCTAATCTATAAGCAGCATTTAAATAATAAAAAGTAATTCAAAAAATTAATCTCAAAAGTGAGAACTATAAAACCGGAAAACAAAGATTAATATATAAAATTTAAAAGGAAAAGAGTGTAAGCAGAATAAGAGTATGAGAGTAATTTTACATTTATAATTACTCTTTCATGGTATAAAATTCTGATCTGTGTCAACAACTTGTAACTTTAAAAATGGTTTATTGACAACCTAATTACCTCCCATATCAAAAAAAAATTTTTTTAACGATTTATTGGTTAGTAAATCAAAAAGTGAACAGTAGATTTCAAGAACTCCTTTTCTAAATAAAATAAAAATAGATATGCTATTTGTAAGTTATACTGAAAAGTTCAGTTAAAAAAATTGAGGGCCAATGAGGTGCTAAAAGTTTGACCCATTAAAAAGAAAGGTAACACAACTGTGTCAAGTATATTCAATGTTTCTACATTGTCTTTCTAAACAGGTATAACTTCTTAGCCTAACAGGCATCTTTCTCCATCTTTCGCCACATCTCTGACCTCGTCTACTTGGCACTCCAGATTTGACAAAGCAGTCTTTATTCTACTGTTTAGTAGAATGTTGCTTCCTTGTACTACTTTTTCTTGTTTTTAACTTTTTCCCTTTCTTTAATGCTACTTTAGATCTTCATTTCTAATTGTCATTTCCTCCAAGACTTCCCTTTCTCAGGAGAGACTCTTCTAATGTATTCTCTTGGCTCACTCTACTTTTTATATTTTTACATTTTGCATTTGTTGATAACTTGTGGATGGTGAATTGCAAAACTATTTACACTTATGCAAAAGGACCTCAGTAATCCAATTAAAAAACAGATCTTTGGGCTGGATTATTTTTAAAGCATAAGTATTGTGGCTTTTGGGAAACATTTAAAAATAAGCCCACAGAACAGGTAAAAATTAAAAATGAAAAAATATATAGAATACAAAAACTAGCCAAAAGAAAGATTGTGTAGCTATATTAATATCAAAGTAGACTTTAAAGCAAGAAGCATTTAATAAAGATAAAGATGAACCCTTCATTAAGATAAAAGGTTTATCTTAATAGGAAAATACGTTAACTCTAAATTTGTATGCAGCAAATAACATTGCCTTAAAATGTATAAAAGGAGAAACTACTCTTTTTAATAAAAACATCCTCAATAAAATTTAGTTTCTATTTTCTAAAATTTGATGAGTCCAAAATAAATGTTTGTTGAATGAGTAAATGAATTTAATAAACAAAGAAACTCTAATAAAATCATAGTTGGTGATTTTAACCTATTTCTCACTACCAGCATAAGTAGACAAAAAATTAGTAAGAATATGAAAGATTTAATATGCACAAATAAATTGGCGTATGCAGAACCAAAGAACTGCAGAATACACAGGATTTTGAAGCTCTCTCATTTAAAAAGTAACCATATGCTGGACCATAAAGGAGATAGCAGCAATTTTAATTGATTAAAGTCATGCAAAGTATATGTTTTCTGACCACAGTGCAGTTTAGCCAAAGGTCGATAACAAAATAAGAACTAGAAAATCAGCTTATGTTTGAGCCATACACTTCAAAATATCTCATGAATCAAAGAAACCACAATAGCTATTAGAAAATATTTTGAGCTAAATACTAATAATGTCCTCTGAAAAATGTGAGCTGTAGATATACCTGCTTTGGGGGAAATTTGTTCCCTTTAATATACGTATTAGAAAAGAAAAAAGACTGATGATCAATGATCTGACTTTAGAAGTTAGAAAAATAAAAGCAAATTAAAGCCAAATAAGTGAAATAATAAAGGGCTGAAATTAAAATCTTGAGAAAACAAACAAAATAAAAAGGATTGACAAAGGCAAGTTTGTTCTTCAAAAAATAATACAATTAATAAGTATCTGACAAGCATATCACTGAAAAAGAAGAAGTACAAACAATTAAATATCAGCAATGAAAAAGGGGGCACAGCACAGGCATTATAAAAGATGAGAAGCGGACTTCATGAACAAATTTATTTTAATGTGTTTGACTTTTCCATCAAATGGGCACTTCATATAAAAGGACAACTTACCAAAACTAAACAAAGAGGGAAAAGAATATCTCAATTGTTCTAAAGAAAAAGAATGTGGAACTTAAGATTTTGAACAATCAAAAGTCCTGGGTGAGATGGCTTCACCAGGAAGTTCCACCAAACACTTAAAAAAGAAATTTTAGTCAATCTGACAGTCTTCCAAATAGTAGAAGAGGAAAAGGACAATCATCCCCAACACGTTGCTTATGTTCAAATCCTGATAAGAACATTATCACAAAGAAAAATTATAGTTTTTCTCTCACTTGTAACCAAAGGTGAAAAATTACTAAATAAAATATTAGTAAACTGAATCCAACTAGCCACTGCAATACAGTTACTTAAGAAAATGATACATCATGATCAAGCCTGTTATGACAGAAATGCACAGTTTTTTAAGATTTGAAAAATCAAAGTAATTCACCACACGAAGAGAATAATGAGGAAATAGATCATGAGCATCTCACTAGTTGCAGAGAAAGCATTTAATAAAGTTCAACGTCTCTTAATAACAAAAACTCTTGAGAAGAGTCTTTAGGAGGTAACATAATAAAACAATCTAAAGTCCTACTTGACACTAAATGGTGAAATGTCAAAAGCTTTTCCTTTAGAGTAAGGAATAAAATAGAGTTGCCTACTGTTATTTCTAGTCAGCATTTTAGTCTCGGTACTAGCCACTGATACAGTAACAAAGATAAATATTAACAATATAAAGCCAATCTACTGACACGGGGTTGTGGTGAAGGGAAGTGCAGTGTTTACTGCAGGGCGCCCGACAAGAACGGGTGGCTCGTGCTCAAAAACTCTGAACTCCCTGAAGGGCTTCAGCAAAGCATTTTTAAAGGCCAGGCGGGGAGGGGGTCCCGGCAGATGTGAGCAGCTGCTGCACAATGCTGTGATTGGTTGGCGGTGAGGTCTAGGTCACAGGAATTAACATTGTCAATCCTTAGGCACCAGTAGGTCTGCGGGCTACATGCTCATGATCATCACGTAATTAATTTCTTGCCCCTGGTGGTAGTTTTAGCCTCTGTAAAACAACTCAGGAAATGTGCATCAGATACCGTTGTCTGGGTGCTTCAGAGAGGAGCTACAGCGGAGGGTGTGGGGAGGGGTCTGTCCTGGGAAGGCCCCACAAGCTTCTGCTTGGTGACGGCACCATTGTCAAGATTTGAACATAAAAATAACCTATGATCCAGAAATTTGTTTGAGTACACACTCAACAAAAATGTGTTCACATGTCCAACCAAGAGACATGCATAGCAATGTTCATGGCATCATGATTCACAATAGCTAATAACCAAAATGCCCGTTATCAGTGTCATGTGTATGTGAATGTATATTCATAGGACAGAAGACCATACAGTCATAAAAACGAACAGATTCTTGGCACATCAAACAATATGGATGAATCTCATAAATATAAAATTGAGCGACAAAAACTAGACCACCCAAATGAGGACATATCATATAATTTCAATTACATAAATTTCAAAAAAAAAAAAAACAGGCAAAACTATAGTGTTAGAAATCCAAGATAATGTTTATTTTTTGGAAGAAAAGAAACTGTATTAGGTATTGGGGAACCAAAGCTGCACAAGACATGATCTCTTCTCTCAAGAATCTCACAGTCTAATGAGATCATGCACATAGAAATGCATTATGAAAGAAAACATATAAACCACTGCAACGTTATTATTTTGAACGGTAACATCCAGCTAAGCTGATCTCTAAAGATTCTTTTCTGAGGTTTAGTCACTCAGATGACAAAGAATGTCTCATTAGCTGAAACTCATTAAGCAGGCCAAGGGCTGGGTTCCCGTCTCAAGTCTTTGGCAGATGGAGTGGAATGAATCTTTATTGCATCTGATCCCTCCTCAGCCCACATGAATGCAGCCTTAGCGGCGCGCCCACGAGCAGGCGAGGATTACAGAGTAGCTCAGATAATGTGACCTAGATGTGCTGACTTAATCATCCTTCACTCTCTTTGTCTGGGAGAGAATTCAAGCAGAGTGCAGCCATAGCTTTCTCCCTGAGACCAGGAAAATCATGACTTGTCTTCAAAAAAAAAAAAATGATAATAAAGACTGCAGCAGCAGGAGCTCTGACAGTAATAATGCCCTTACGATAAGCTGGCAGCTCTGCCCCAGTGCTAAAACATTCACACACAACTGTATTCCCACTGACAGGAAATCATGTTTACCTATCACAAGTGAGAAAAACAAAATTGGAAATTTGATTCATTACAACTTTTGCAAATACTTCATTTGTAGCACGAAAGAGATGAGAAATTACCAATAAATGCAAAATGATTTTACTTTATGTTTTAGTCTCCTTTAAAGTTATCCTATTATTTTTTACAGGACACTGTATCTCTTTATTTTTAACAGACTCTGCTGTCTGTCTTATTTCTGCTACATTCCTATAAAGATATTCAATATTATCACACCGATAGAGTTTCCAGTTCTTTGCAGCAACAAAGAAAATGAGAGAATATAAGGAATACTTTAAACAGATGACGCGGAAGTTCAAATGCTTGAAGATTAAAAAGGGTATTGAAAGACAAAAGTTACCAAATGACTAAAAACTAAAGAATGGGTGTTCCCCCTCAATGTTGACTGCTACAAATTCCAGACAGATCGATTCTCCCTTTTGTTTCTAGGCAAACAATGTTCATCTTTAAGGACAGAGAAACATGAAACACCACTGTTTTTTTCACCCATCTTCACCCGCTGAGCCCAGTTACCCAGCTTAGCAAGATTTTAGGTCAGTTGCTTATGAAAGAGGATGCAGTCTTTTCTGACTCTGGCTTAGCCCAGGAAAAGCCTTCCTTTGGAGGCCACCAGTCTATTATAAATAGCAATGCTAGGCACATTCTTTTGTACATGTCTCAGTGGGGTATTTGCATAGAAGGCGAATTCTGGGTCTAAGGGTATGTCCGGCTCTGTGAGCTTCAACAGTCAGTGCCAAACTGTCCCTCCAGGGTGATTAGAGCAATTCATTCTTTCACCAGCATTACTTTAAGTATTTTTATTTTGATGTTATTATAAAGGGTATCCATTTAAAATTTTTATGTGTTGCTAGTATATAGAAATACTATTGATTTTTGTGTGCTGACCTTATAGTCCTTGTTAAATTTACTGACTAATTCTATCAGTTATCTATAGATTTTAAATGTTTCTTCTATGTACATAATCATGCCTTCTGGGAAAAATAATGGTTTTATTTCTTCTTTTCCAACCTTAGTAAGATTTAACTTTTTCTGCCTTTTTGCATTGGCCAAAACCTTAGTCCTGATCTTGAAGTAAATGTTTTTTATCTAAAAGTATTAAATATGATATTTTCTACATGTATTTTTTATAAATACTCCTTTATTACATTAAGGCAGTTCTGTTCTAGTCCCAGGTCATTGAAAAGATTCACTATGAACAGATGTTAAATTTTATCAAATGCTTTTTATAAATCAACTGAAATGGTTATTTAGGGTTTTTCCTTTGTCCTAACAATTTAGTTGGTTATACTTACTGATTTTCAAATGCTAAACCAACCTGTATAACCTATAAAAATTAAGACTCACTATGCTTTAAAATCTCTCTTGGTCTGGATTTCTTTTATTTGACATTTCTGTAAGACTATATAGAATGACTATATATGGATGGATGGATGGATGTATATAAAATAAAATCTTATATTCATCTCACAGTATTAAACCTCTCATTATGGTTAATACATTTTTAAAAATTGGGTCTCTTCTGTTTTCTCAGGATTCAATCAACTTACCTTCAAATAATCAGAATTTGTCTCTTCCAATATTTACACCCCTTACTTTTCTTTCTCACCTTGTCATGTTAGTGAGGACTGCCAAGACGCTGCTGAATGATCGTGCCATTAGTAGGCACCCTTTCCATTTCTTAACATGATGGAGAGGACTATGGTATTATTTACTTTAATATGTTAGTTGAAGTTAGGTTTACATTGTGATGGGTTTAATTGTGTTTAAGAAAATTTCTTTTTTATTTTACTTTAAAGCTTTATCATCCCTAAGAAATGATTCTGAAATTTTATCAAGTGCTATTCTGATCAAATATTTTTAATAATTTTATATTTTCCAATAATTTGCCAATATAAGGATTTCACTGATAAAACATCCTTGAATATCTGCAACAAACTTTAGAGCACATTTTTAATATTCTGCTGGATTTTGTTTGTGAATATGGATTCAGAATTTTCCCCATATTTTAAGTAAAACTGGAATCATTTTCATTTTTGAATATTCTAATCTTGATCAGATTTTGATATAGGAAATATCTGTACCTTGAGAAGTAGGTAAAGGCTACCGTAAAACCATGTTTTTAAATATTTTCAACTCTTTTTTTTTTTAAATTTGTTGGTCTGCTCCAAGAAGAGGATCTTAGGAGCCCACGATAGCCGTGTTCAAACGTTCAAGGTCTAGGATCAGGAGACGGAGTAGGTCCGAGGGTCTGTTTCCTTCATCTCCTTTGTATAACATCATTCTAATGCAGGGCCTGCTCTCCAGCTAATTCCTAACCAAACCACTCACATGTATCTTCCACTTTTTTCAGTATTATGTTGTTATTTTGTACTACATTGTTTTCCACATATGTGTATCATCTCCCAAAGGAGATTACTGTCAGTATAATTGTATTTGCAAGGCACAATTGCTTCCAAAATATTGTCACCATATGTTCTCTAAATGCTTTGCTGAATTGAAAAAAATGTAATTATACAGAAAAATTTTGCACTTGATATTCTATTACTATCAGACAATCTTTCCAAGAAGAGTTTTATTTTAGTTCTCCCAGCGTCGTTTTTCAAAAGTTATCTAATGACACTGATGACATTGTTTTGTAACTGAAGGTTTTTTGTGTGTCTCTCTCAAAGTCAAGGGTGAAGCCCGAGTCTTGTTTATCTTTCTCTACCCTAAACACGCAGCACAGCATCTGATCCCTAGGGGGTGTACCATAAACGATGATCATGTGAATTAATAAACTGTGTTCCATCCCTCTGTAGTCAATTCGTTCATCAACAGTCATTAACAAGTTGAAAAGAGCTGGTGTGTTTGAAGCCAGTGGAAATCATTTACTAGAAATAATGATTCTGCAACTGACATCATGCGTTCTGCACTCGAGACTCATTCACGACACTGTTCAAGTTCAGCACCAAACCCCTCTCTTAACTAAACAAATGTTACCCAACTCAAAACAGCATTCATTGAAACATTCCAGTAAGGTTAAGTTTCTGGACTTCTTGTTAAAAAATGTGTTTGAAGATAAAGAATTTAAGAATAGGCTCAACTTTGTCTTAGAACCTCCGTAAAGAACACCTTGCTCTGCTTTTACAAATAGATATGCCAACTCTCACTTGAAGTGTGGCTTCCTGGCAAAACAAAGCAAGTTTCAAAGACATGTAGTGATGCAGACACGCTGGCTTTCTCCAGCCTGAGAATTTCATCGTATAGTTTTATCTTCCAGTTTCCAAATACTGAGTGATAGAGTCCACGTAGCTTTGTCATCACGAATGTTAATTCTAATGACAATTCTGAGGCCTCTGTTCTTTTTTTAAGAAGCATAATTGTTGAAAATAAAATTGTAACTCATTTTCAAGGAGATGTTAAATGTGTGGTTCTGTGTATAATCCCTCACAAGGTGTGAACAAAGCATCAGTAGGAGCTAAAGAAAAAAGTCAAAAGACATCGAAGCAAAACCCAATGTTTCTCGCACATGCAGGAGACAGCGGAGTCTGCATGGATAAGAAAGACGTCTGTGTTTCTCAGCACAGACCTACCTACACACCTACAATAACTCATGTGCAAATATAGACCATGGAATCTCACTCCCGTGTTCTTTTGAATGTACCTTGACCAGGCTCTCACCCCACCCCCTTAGCTAAACAACTCTGGTCAAGATCACCGTTGGCTCTCAGCCTTCATCTCTTTGATCAGAGAGCGTTGGACACAGTTGATGACTTCTTTCTTCTTGAAAACTTCATTCTCCTGGACTTTCTCCCACTGCACTAGCTGCTTCTCAGTGTTTCGCTGGCCTCTCACCATCTCTCTGACCCCCTGGACACAGGAGACCCAGGGCTCAATTCCTGATCTTCCTCTGTTTTCTGTCCATGCGCGTGGGGCTCATTCTAGTCCTACAATTTTAAATACCACCATACGCGGGAATCTCTCATTTCTATGATTGTCCTAACGCTCTTCCTTGACTTTCAGACTCCTGCAGCCAAAGGTTTGCACAACTCCACGCGGGTACTTTTCGAACACCTCAAACTTAACATGTCCGATAGTAGCAAGTATATCCTTTCTGCTCCCGGGCAAACACCTTTGAGTCACTCTGAATTCTCTGCTTTCCCACACCCCTCGCTCAGTGCTTCCTGCAGCCCTGTGGGCTGACGCTTTGAATACATCCACAGCCCTGCCACTTTCGCCGCCTTCGCTGCTGCTCCCTGCACCAAGCCTCCGCCGCTGTCCTCCGTCCCTTGGATCACTGCTTCCGTGACGCCAAGGATCGCGTCATCAGACAGGGCCTCCAAGTCAAAAAGATCACTCAGGACCAAGCTGTACTAATAGTAACGTCAAGGGTGCAATTAACCATAAGATGCACAGAGAGAGACCCGGGACTCTAGAGTGAGTGCGCTGGCCCTTCCTTCCCACCTCAGGAGTCCAGGGTAGCTGAGATTTTAAGTGAGGTCTGCAGTGACCTGACTATCGCCGATGGAATGATTTTCTTTTCCTTTTTCTTTTTTATTGAGTTACAGCCATTTTACAATGTTGGGTCAAATTCCAGCGTAGAGCACAATTTTTCAGTTATACATGAACATATATATACTCATTGTCACATTTTTTTTCACTGTGAGCTACCATAAGATCTTGTGTTCGATGGAATGATTTTAACCGTGAACAATAGCATACGTGATGTATTCCAGGGAGGGTCATGAATCCCAGGCTTGTCTACCAGAAGCCAGCCTAGAAACAAGGAGCATCTCGTGAAAGCCCTTCAAAGTAAGGACAGTCCTGAGATGCAGACGACTTAGCTTTCCTCCAGGAGGCCTGTCATCACCATGTCCCAAGAAGAATGTGGTTGCCTCTTTCCTTCCCCGGACGCCGCCCCTCCAATCCCCACTTCACACAGAGGGAGTAAGTCAATTACAGACGTCTTGTTTTATATACATAAGACCTGCTTATTTCCCAAAGGAAACAGTATTTTTCGATAAACTGGTTTTCCTGTTCTTACCCTTGCTGGGTCTATTCTGAACCAGCATCTGAATGCATCTTTTTAAAAAGCAAGTCTGGTGGTCGTGTTGCTTCTCCGCATAAAGGCTTCCAATAGCCACACCCGCTCCTGCCTCAGGGTGTTACCCTTGCTCTCTGCTTTGGGTTGGCGGCCCTGCCAAAAATTGCAATTGCCCCAAACATAACCACATGCAGTCTCACTCCCCTGCCTGAGCTTTGTACTCGAACTTATCACTGCCTAACATGCTTTCCATTTTACTTATTTGTCACATTTATTCCTGTCATCTCATCTCATGCAGGCTCCATAAGGTCGGCATGTTTTGTGTCTGTCTTATTACTGTTAACATACTCAGAACCCACCTGGAAATTTGCCTGGTGTGGAACAGAAATTCAGTAAATGCTGAATGAACGAATAAATAGATCTCCCCACTCTCATTTTTAATCTCTTTTAAATGTGCGAGTTTTTTATTCTTCATAAGACTGGCCAGTTCATCATGTTATTAGTTCCTTAGAGAACCAGCTCTTGGTTTTTATTCCTTGATTCTTTTTGCTTGTTTTCTAAAGCATTACTTATAATTTTTATTAGATTTTCTTTCTTCAGGTCCATGCTTCCTCATTCTTGAGATCAAGAATTAACTAATTTATTGCCACGCTTTCTTAGGCCACACCACTATTTTATAATGCACTTACCGTAACATTCACAATGTAATATACGTATTCCTCGGAGCTTGATTTTAGCTTACATCCTCTTAGGTTTTTACATATAGTGCTTAACTATCTAATATTCTGCAATTATAGTTTTTTATCTTCCTTCTAACCAAGAGTTAAGAGAGCAAGGTAAAATTTGAAGATTTTTAAAAAATTTACTGTTTTTCTGTCATTAATATACAAACAAAGGCAAGTGACCAGAGGACATGCGTGTTGCCCAGCAGGGGCAATATTTATCAGAGGAACCACATGGAGAAGGAGCAGAGACAGGTGTGCAGGGGTGGGTCCCCCTGCCCACCGCATACCAGAGCATCACACAGGGATTTGAAAGGGTTGAACTTAGACGCCGGGCACATGACCCCGACCCTTGGATCTGGAGCTTTCAAGCTGCATGGCTAAGGACGCTCTGGTCACTCACAGTCCCAATGTGACCAGGGAACAGGACACACTAACAACACAGGGTGGCAGAACTTTCGCCCCAGACCTGTCCTGCCAGCTCAGTGTTTGTCTGAAGGAGAGACAGGTCTGGTTCTTGGCATGATCAGGAGCTGGGGTCCAAGTCTTTGGTTTGCAGCTGTGTGACGTGGGAGAACCAAGCGCTCACAGTTAGGGGAACACCAGCCTTTCTCCCGGTGCTTGAGAACTTGAGGTTGTCCAGGGTCAATCGCCTAGGCACTGTGCTAAAGCCGCTTCCACCATCTTTGCAGAAAACCAGTTCCTTTTCTGAAATGTTAGACCATAGACAGCCTTAGAGCCTTCAGCCTTGCATCTCAGTTTTTAATTCAATTATCAGGAGTTCAAAATTCTTGCCTGAATTTTTTTCTTTCCTTGTAATTTACTTAGCTTCCTCTGGGGCTTGCATGTGTTTGCCTTGTTAAAATTAAATAGCATTTGGAAGGGAAATTAATTCTCCAATTTCAGTGTATAACGTTGGATGGATGTGTGGGAGGGTCAACCTTAATCATTGTTCTATTTGGATTCATAGACATTTTTTGACTGCTTAATCTTTACAGGATTAAAAAAATCAAATATTCTAACTACTAAATTTTCTATGTTAAGGCCTTTGTATTCTTTTTACTTTCAAATGCTTTGTTATTTAATAAGAAGCAAATAAATGAGCATTAGATCTTCATTTGGGTTTACACATATTATTTTAAACATTCTTGTTTGGAATTATTTTTTATTTCAACTTATCTAAGCAACACGACCGCTGCTTCATTAGTTTGCCTCTGCCTGATGTATTTCTGTCCTTTCAGCCTTTCTGGGCCATTTTGTCCCAAGCACACCTTTTACAGACAATCCTGCAGTTTGTATCTTTAAACTTCATTCCGAGAGTCTACTTTTTAGATGTTTTATTTCCATTTATAGTATCATAGGTTGGCCTTAACTCTGTAACTCTATTTTATAGTATCAATTCTTGATTATATTACTTCCTTTTTCCTACTATATTTGCAATATCTTCAACGTGTTCTTTTGTTCTTTTTGTTGTGTATTTTTCTGTGTGGAGTTTTTCATTATGATAATTTGGAAGGCTTATAATTATTTTTGCTCCTATTATGTTTTTTTTTTAAAAATAGTGGCACTACATGAATTGTTTCTCTTTTCAGTAATTAAAGAAATTACTAAGCAGTTGACTTAAATCTCTCTGCGATGATTCATTAAACTTAGAAAGAATTTACATCCTCTCAACAACAAAAATGGGGATGTGAGGCCGTGTGTATTCCCCATCCTCAGCAAAAATCACACTCCGAGTACTCCTAAAATGGTTTCATGTAACACAGGATATAACGTTACCTTATACGATGTAACTATACGCTCACGACCCCTGGGCCGTGTTCCTAACGCTGCTCCACCCTCTTTGGAAATGACCGCTGCCGGGGAAGGTCAGCGGTCCTCAAGGCTGAGCCCATCAAGGTAGCTTTTTCCTGCCATTACGTGTTGGCGTTGAAGTTCGCTGACTTGATGAGAACATATTTTATTGTCTGTAGTTTTTCCGGGAATAGCTGTCCATGTACAGAGCTAGCTCTTTATTTAGAAATATTTTCCTCAATCACTTCACTGCATATTTTTAAATTATGTCCTCTCCATTTTCAGGAACGCTATTTTTTATGGGGAATCTTTTTGTTTTCTGGGTTTCATCTTTCCTGTGACCACTTTTATCTTTTTGTTGTTTTCTGTCTTCTTTTACTTACTGTTCTTTAAGCTTCTCCTCTGTGGCCCTGATTCTGCTTCCAGCAAGGCCGTACTTTTTTCTTACCCTCTTTGATCATAGCTCTTATTTCTGTGATGGTTTTATTGCTAAATTTCAATTCTTCCTTAAAGTCTGCCAGCTTAGTTTCCAACTCTTTACATGGGCTTTTCCTATTTTATTTTATCTCATATCTTGCCTTTAGTGGACTGTTTTTATAGTTATTGTTTCTTTAAAAGTTTTTGCTAGTACAGAGGAAGTCTGTCTTTTCTGAATTTGTGTTTCTGTTTCCTGGAGCAATTCTTTTTTTTTTTATTGAAGTGTTGTTGATTTAGTTTCTGGTGTACAGCATAGTGATTCAGTTATACATTTATATAGATTCTTTTTCATTATAAGTTATTGTACGATATTGAATATAGTTCTCAGTGCTCTACAGTAGGACCTTGTTGTTTATCTATTTTATACACAGCGGTGGGAATCTGCTAATCCCAAACTCCTGATTTATCCCTCCCCACCTTCCCCTTTGGTGACCAAAAGTTTGCTTTCTATGTCTGTGAGTCTGTTCTGGTTTGTAAATAAATTCATTAGTATCTATTTTTTTTTTTTTAGATTCTATGTGTAAGTGATGGCGTATATTTGTCTTTCTCTGACTTCCTCACTTAGTGTGACCATCTCTAGGTCCACCCATATTGCTGTCATTGGCATTATTTCGTTCTTTCTTACGGCTGAGTAAAGTCATCTGCTGATGGACACTCAGGCTGCTTCCACGTCTTGGCTACTGTAATCAGTGCCGCTGTGAACACTGAGGGGCGTGTATCTTCTCGAGCCAGAGTTTTCTCCAGATATATGCCCAGGAGTGGGATTGCTGGATCACATGGTAACTCTGTTTTCAGTTTTTTAAGGAATTGGAGTAATTCTTCTGATGCACATTCTTCTACTTTTCATTCATTATGCCCCTTCCTAATTACTTTTTCCAGATTACATCCATACAGAACTTTCATGTGGATCCTTGGTACTTCTCATTTTTAAACCAAGACCATCCCCTCTGGGCCTGCCATTCACTCAAGCCTGGGATGAAGGATTTGAGTAGAGGGGACATGCAGGCGAAGAGAGGATCTGAAAGTTTCTTACTTTTTGTGCCTAAGGGCATCATACCTGCCACCTCCTCTGGCTGGGGAGGTCTCCCTTCAAGAGCGTTATGTTGCCCACTTTGGGGTCTAAGGCTCCCGGTGATGCAGTCCATACGCGCAGTAAACTCTCACGGTTCCGCCCCTCTTCCCATCCTACCTCACCTCCAAACTACTTGTCACAAGGAGGCTACTCTGCAGAAAGCGAAGAGCATGCGCCATTCCCCCTGTTTCCTGCTTCAGAACCACCCCTCTGCTTGCCTGCCCTCTGGGACCTTGCCTCCCCGCACCCAAACCCAAGGATGCGTCTAGCTCTTCCTGTGGCCTGTCTGCCTTCTCTGAATGGTAGTTGCTGCAGTCTGGTTAAAATCTGGAGCTGTCTGCACCGGCTCTCTGCATTTTCTCCCCATTTGGCCCTACTTTCCCCACATTTGGCTCTGTTCTTCAAAAGCTGTACTTTGGAGTTTTAGCCAATCCTGATCTCACCGAAGATGTAAGTTTCATAGTTCTTGTTCTTTGTTGGTAACTGTGGGTTTCAGAAAAGGGAATAAAGGGGAAAA
This sequence comes from Camelus bactrianus, assembly GCF_048773025.1. NCBI lineage: Eukaryota > Metazoa > Chordata > Mammalia > Artiodactyla > Camelidae > Camelus > Camelus bactrianus. The sequence goes on along the minus strand of NC_133567.1, from coordinate 4,871,480 downwards.
AACATGCTATTTCTTACCAGAAGTGCTACAGCTTTGTTTTGACTTTTAGGCTAATAAATCATTGTCATTACGCTTGACTACACTTCTAGTCTCTGGTCACATGTCCCGTGGGATGGCGTCTGAGAAGGCTGAGCACACTCCTGGTTGCTTAGCAACCAGAGCTCCTCTCTTCCTTTCAGCACCTGCCCCAGCCCTACCTCTGCAAGGCCCAGCCCATCCGGCCTTGAAATACAATGTGTGGTACCTGAGTCACTCGGAAATGGTTCTCTAACTACCCATGGCTTCCACAGCGCACCGCTAGTCAACAGGGAGTTCAGAGGAGGACCTACGGACTATGAGGAGGGGAAGATACTAATGTGGATGCTGTCAATAAAAGGAATTGCTAGTAAGTTAAGGAAACGTATATGGGTCAACAAGACCTTGAGAGAAAAGCAAAATAAGAAGGTGGAAACCGATGAATATTGGTGTTTTTTCTGTCACCAAAGGGAGGTGATCCAAGGACATGTTCGGAGTCTTACTGCAGACAAAGTGTTCCCGTGAGAGTAAGCCACACATGCCCAGACGCATTTGGTGGCCTTAACAGCATGACGTTTCCTATGCTGAAGAAATTAGAAAGAGAAAAGTGACCTGTACGTGAGGTAGACAGTCATTTGGAGGTGGGGCATCAACAGTGCAGTCAGCTCAAAGACGACACCCCGAGGGAAACGGGCCGAGCTTACGTGGGGGAAGTCGGGCTGGGCGCGCAGAGGCTGGACCCACTCGACCGCACAGCCACCTGGGGCTGGAGCAACGACAGAAGCCCGTGGTCCGGGCTGTCCCCTCCCTGTCCTTTCTGAATGTGCCGACCTGCTCCAGAGAGACAGACGGAGTAGAACAAGGGGTCGCCAGAGATGTTTACTCCTCAAAAGTGGCTGTCACTAGACAAGAACGGCAGCAAGTGCATTTGGGTGAGAAAATTGTATTTTAGAAACATAAAATCCTCTTGTATTTTACTGAAGGCAATAGTGCCATGTTTTACAAGTAAAAATGGCTTGATTCTCAGGCATCAGATAATTTCTACATGGGATATGTCAAGGTTAAGAGGTGTCATCTTTTTTTCCAAGTTAGTAAACTTTTTTGAGATATAAAATCTGTAAAATAAAACTAATAAGGTATATGGGAGGTAACAAAATATTAATAAATAGTGATATTCAAGTGGAAATATTTAGCGAAAATAGACAAAATATCTATAATCCAATTGAATATAAACTACTTTCCATGTGTGGGATTTTAGTATCAGCAATTTTCTAACTAGCAAGATCCTGATAAATCATTAAGTATGAAGCACAGATTAAATTACCAATAGCTGGCACATTAGGCAGCATAAATCAAATTGTAATTGCTAATTTCACAGAAACTTTAACACTTTCAATATTACTTTTAAGATACATATTTAAAGTACTCCCCAGTGGTGATCCTGAGTGGAAGACATAAATCTTGCCCATTCTACTGATGAACTTTCATATTCAACTGAAAGAAATTTCTGTGCATCCCAGCCACCAGTCACCAGGAATTACCGAAGCCCTCTGGTCCGTATACTTAAATTTCTTAAATATCAATTTATTTTAGTAAAAATAAATGATTACTGATATTTACAAGCACACTGTATGTTTGCCTGACTTATAAATAAACAAGAATGCTAAATGCAGCATAGTTAGGGAAATAACAGCGGTTCATAAACCGTGTCCAAGTGGGCAGGGCACCCCCATCACCTATGCAGATGAAGCCATGACAGCTGGAAACCAATGCGCAACAGACTGTGTTCTCCAACTAAGGTGTCTGCAGAGGCAGTTAAAGCCCCACTCACACTTGAACGAGCATTAACGTGTTATTTTTGCTCTGCCAAAAAATAATCATAACAGGTCTTCTGTGCTCGATGGAAGTGCAAGTCATGGACCTTTGCCACGTGCGAGAGTATAATTACTTTGAAGCTCTGCTCAGACAAGATGCTATCTCAAAGCTGACGTCCTGATCAACGGAACTAGACGGTGACACCATCACACACAGTTCCTCACGTGTTTCCGTGTAATTGTGCCCATGTTGCCTCAGATTACTTTAACATTTCTGTAGAAAAACCTTTTTAACATCCTTTGAAAAAAATACTTTCAAATCACGTTTTATTTAGTGCTAAGTTCTGTGAGGTTTCTCTATCGAACCAACGGTCGGTATTGTCTCCTATACCAAGTCTTATACAAAGGGTCAAAACTGCAGACGTGAAAAAAAATCTATCCACAAGTGTTCATGTCTTTAACAATTTTGAGGGGGGCGAATGCTGCCCTGACCGGGAGCCTGGGCATGGAGTTTCTGAATGATTGTTTCATACCTACTATAAAAATAATGATACTGGGCTGCATGTTTAATGGGTGGGGAACCTTCTTTTTAAGTTCAATCCATCCAAATATCTTATTCCATTATTTGAAGCTATTTTCTTTATTTGGGGCACATTAGAGGAAAATGAATTTAATTAGGAAATCATTGCTTCAAATTTTTTTTTTCTGGGAGAAACACTTACTTTGAAAATCTATTTCCAAGTATAAATTCTACCTCCTAAAATATTGACAAATGTCTGATCCCCAAATGCTTTGGGAAAATAGGACAGTAAAAAAGAATCCCTTTCTTTAATGTTTTTCTGGGAGTAATTTCACTCGAATGGCAGAGAGGAATCAATGAACCTCAAGTTTTGGGCCTTTTTAGAGAAAAAGAAACTTGTTCCCCGTCCACTTTTAAAGGTATTCAACCTGAGTTATACAAAATAAACAAGCGAGGAGAAATACGGCCGTTGTCAAATTTTAGAAGACAGCTGCGATTAATTATATCTGTGACAAATGGTAAGGTGGGAGTATTCCATAAAAGAAAAAAAGTGGAATTTAGCTCTCAAAGTAAAGCTGTCAGTCAGACAGCTGCAAAAGTCTCCCAAGACATGAACTGAAATGTTGTCTCAGTGGAAGGACAAGAGGGAGGGAGGGTTGCTTTAAGAGCTGTCTCAACTTCCCTCTGCTCAGCGTCCTCGAGCCACATGGTCAGAGGCCAGTAGACACACCAGCCTTGCGACCTGCCCTGAGACCCGGGAAGCGTTCTTCACACAGCAGACTGGGTTCTAGCTCCTCCCGCCTCTGCCTCCGCCTGGCTGAGTTCCCTGCAGCACACCATCCCAGGGTAGATGAAACGGCTTTCTATCAGAAGAAGATGCCGTCTGGGACCTTCCCAACCAGGAAGGAGAAGTCCCTGCCTGGCTTCAAAGCCTCAAAGGACAGGCTGACCCTCTCGTTAGGGACTAATGCAACTGATGACTTTAAGTCGAAGCCAGTGCTCGTTTACCATTTCAAAAATCCCAGGGCCCTTAAGAGTTATGCTAAATCTGCTCTGCCTGTGCTCTGTAAATGGAACAACAAAGCCTGGATGATGGCACATCTGTTTACAACATGGCTCACCGAGTATCTTAAGTGCACAGTTAAGACATACTGCTTAGAGAAAGAAAAAGATTCATTTAAAAATAGTATTGTGTATTGATAACGCACCTGGTCACCAAAGAGCTCTGATAGAGATTAACGCTGTTTTTACTCCTGTTAACACAAACATCCATTCTGTAGCCAATGGATCAAAGAGTAACTTCAACTTTCAAGTCTTATTATTTAGGAAAGACATTTCGTAAGGCTAGAGCTGCCACAGTTAGGGACTCCTCTGATGGATCTGGGCAACGTCACCTGAAAACCTTCTGGAAGGGATTCACCACTCTAGATGCCACTAAGAACACTCGTGATTCATGGGAAGAGGTCAAAATATCAACATCAACACAAGTTTGGAAGAAGTCGATTCTGGCTCTCATGGATGACGTGGAGAGATTCAGGACTTCAGTGGAGGAAGTCCCTGCAGATGTGGTGGGAACAGCAGGAGAGCCAGAGTTAGCAGTGGAGCCTGAGGATGGGACTGAATTGCTGTGGTGTCAGGATAAAAGTTTACCAAATGAGGAATTCATTTAATAAATGAGGAGCAAAGAAAGTGGTTTCTTGAGATGGCATCATCGACTCCTAGTGCTGTGAAGGTTGTTGAAATGCATTCGAGGATTTGGAACATTACATACACTTAGTTGACAAAGCATGGCAGGGTTTGAGGGCACTGAGTCCAGTTTTGAAAGATTTACTGTGGGTAAAACCCTGTCAGACAGCCTTGCACACTGCAGAGAAATCTTTCGTGAAAGGAAGAGTCAACCAATGTGGCAAAATTTATTGTTGTCTTATTTTTAAAAATTGCCACAGTGATTCCAACTGTAGCAACCACCATCCTGATCAGTCAGCAGCCAGCAACATCGGGGCAAGTCCCTCCACCAGCAAAATGATTATGACTCGCTAAAGGCTCTGATGATGGTTAGCATCCTTTCAGCAATAAAGCATTTCTAAATTAAGGCATGTGTATTGGTTTCTCCAGCATCCTTTCTCCCTTCTGCGAATAAAATTTCTCATCCTCATTTAAAAAACAAACCATCTCCACTCTTGGTCCATGTAATTTGGAACTGTCAACACCACTCCTCAGGTTCACATGCGGTTGGGAATCTAGGCTTGGCCAACGGTAATTGAATCAGATAATATATAGTAATTGGGTCCCAGTAATTGGATCAGGGGTAGTTATGGGAACTAAGCTAGGCTTATCAGAGTCACCAGAATCTTGACTAGAGCCATCAGGAAAGAGATGCACACGCTTATCTGCACACATTCATCTGGGTGGCAAATCCTAATTCTGTAGCTCTGAATGGCCCTCTCTCCTCTCCTACACAGAAAGAGCTGACCTCGTAATGTACCTAACACAGTGGGTGTAGGAAAAAAAGACAGAAAAACTGCTGTCTTGACAAGAAGCCTTTTGAGCTCCAATTCAAACCATGCTTGAAGCAATCAAATACACCTTTACTTTTCAGTTATCTGAGTCAAGAAATTTCCTTTGCTCTTAAAGGAATTTCATTGGATGGTATTTCTGTTCCTTGCCACTGAATGTCTTGAGAAATTCCAGAATATGGGGTTAGGGTGTTTTAAGAGGCAGGCTCAAATACATGGAGTTGGCTGAGTCAGACGAGGATGTGGCTTAGCGATGACTCCCTAAACCTCAAATGGAAAAAGCACAGTCTTGTAGCATTTCTTGTCATCTTTTAGCTCGTTTTGCAACAGTAGGTTCTCATTTTGATTAGTTTTGTAGGCGTGACTTTCTGGCACATTTTTGACTACAAGAAACGATCCTGCTCCTTATTCTCTTATTTTAATTATTTTGTACAGGACTTGACCTTGATACTTACATACTGATTATTAAGTTAAATTCGTTTTCCTGAACTTTTAGAATGTGCCAACACGTGCACGTGTGTGTATCTTTGAGTGGAAACAGAGCTTTCTGTTAGTTGACAAGATCTGAAGCCACTAGATTATTTGCCATTTACATTTTTTGCTTTTGCCATCACATAGAAAGCCTCCTTCTTGAAAAACTGGCAAATCTACCCATTTACCTTTTTAGGCCCAGATGTTTTGCCAGATTAGGAATGTTCCAACACCCACTGATTCTCGTACTACAAACAAGGAGTGGTTTGTTTCCCTGTACGGTGTAGCCGCCTACTGCAGGGGGCTCTGCTCTCTGCCAGCTCTGCTTCTTCCTGCTTTAACTTCTCCTGCACTTGTCATGACTCTCCTTAACCTGGGTTTGCTTTCATGGATGAGAGGTAGAGACCTTTATTCCACCATCTCCAGAAGGATGGCTGTCTATGTCCTTGAGAAGAAAAGATTTCTGAAGTTTTCCTTAAACTTGGCTCTATAATGATGCATAATTTAACACATCAAGTTCATAATAAAGTCCCCTGTAATTATTATTTAGAAATTCACATCAGGAAAATAATCTTTTTCCTCCAAGATTAATGAATGTAATTTGGTAAACACAGTGTTCCACAATCTTATTTAGAAACCATTTACACTAATATATCAAATTAAGTTCTCCTGAAGTAATTTATACACACCTAACTGATGTTTATTAAATTAATTTAATAATTCACTGGAACAGTTTATACAAAATTTATCTAAAAGCGGTAATTAAATGTTTAAAATTCACATGTAGATGTACAATTTGCACAGATTGTTTTAAACTATAAACTTCACTTTCAAAATCAAACATTACTTTCACTCTATTTAATAATTGCACACTTGTAATAGCCCATAATGAGAAAGAATATGAAAAGGAATATATATGTATACCTGAATCACTATGCTGTACATCAGAAATGAACACAACATTGTAAACTGACTATACTTCAATAAAAATAATAATTTCACTATATCTAGTGTTTCATTTTCAAATATCTCTAAATTATTTTGAGTGAAATAAGATTCAATATTTATGCCCAGATGTTTTATTTAAAAGTCCTCAGGAAACTATTTTAACATACCCAGATTATTGATAATTTTTAACAAGAAGTATACTAAACATATACATAGCATTATCTATTATTATAGATATGAAAGCTGTATCCGTTCAAAGAATGAATGAACAAAGTATCCATCCATGATCCTTAGCCTACGTCGGACCTTCAAACCATTAAGAGGTAACATCTCATACTTGCTGCAACAAAATTTCAATTAGCTAGAAAGCTCACATTTTTCTAGTTAAGTGAATATTTTCTTTTAATCCAATTTAATGAGCAGGTATTTATGTTTCAAATGTGGTCTAAAAATATCTTAACAATGTGGATATCGGCATTTATCCCTGCACTGATTAATAACACGGGCAATACTAGAGTTTGGTAGATGGAGACACAGATACAGACACCTGCTGAGTCCCAGAGCGGTGGCTGGCACCCCCGCTACTGTCCATCTTTGCCTCCTGTTTAATCTGACATGCAAGTAGAAAAAGGACCCAGCTGTACCAAAAATCCAGGAGGGGATTCTAAGCAAAGAAACAAAGGATGCAAAGCATCAAGGGTGAAAAAGGCCTTTTGTTTGAGAAGCTGATTGGAAGCCAGTGTGAACAAGGGGCCGAAGGACGTGCGAGGAAATGGACAGGTAAGTAAGTGCCAAATCGTGCAGGGCACTGCAGTCCAGGGAAATGTTTGGATTTTTTCCAAGAGCAGTGGAAATCTACTAAAAAGTTTTCAAAGGAGGAGCAACGTGATCTGATTTATTTTTTTTTTTAAGTGATGCTGTGTGAAGATGGCTTTCGGGAAGCAAGCAGGGCAGTAGGGGTCAGGGGTGGCAACTGGGCGAACAAAAACCTGGAGGAGGAGGAGGTGGCTGTGCCACCAAGGGAAGCGGATGGTGTGAGATGTTCGCGGCTTGTTGCCTGCGGTGGACGGCACAGCGAGGAGGAGGGGAGGAGAATCAAAGACAGCTCGGAGAGTTTTAGTTGGAAAAACTTGATGGACGGAGTTGTTGTTTGCTGATAGGAAGGCGGCCAACTTGAGAGGAACGGACAGGGTGATGCAGAGCTTAAAAGTTCCATTTAGTCTAATCTGCCTGCAAGGTATTAAACTGTGAAGGTCAAACAGTCAGTTGGCTCTAAGTGTCTAAAAATAGCGATGTTGGGAAGGATATTAATGCAATTTAGAAAAACTGTTTTAGTCCTAATAGCTTTTACATGTACATATATGCTTTAATGTCTTAGTTAAATGACGTGTTAGCTTTCTTTTAGAGCCATCTGAGTCCCCCAGTAAACTGTCATGTGTATTTTATATAAAGAATAAAGAGTACGACGTCACAAATTCTAATCTTTCAAAAAAAATTTTGTGAAGCAACAGCTTTCATTTAATCTTAATCAGATGAACAAATCACTAAAATAATTTAAGAATAGGAGCTTTTTAGATGGAGTTAAAGAAGAAAATATTGTATTTCATTGGAATTAACCAATTGGAACGGGTTAGGATTTTAATTGTATTCTTTGCCATCTTGTCTGTTAGCTAGCATTCCTGATATCTTGAAACAACTCCTAGAAAAACGGAGACAATTTTCTTTGGTACTGTTATAATAATAGATGTTTTGCAAGAAACAGTCATTTTTGACAGCTGTTAATTTTTCTGGAAGATCCTTTGACTTCAAAAAAGCTACACAGTGTTCACTTTTGTTTTAGAGGGAATTAAATATAATTGACATTAAAATTGTTCATAACTGGACTTTAAATCTGAATAATTGAGTGAAAAATTCATTCTGAAATATTGTTAAATCAGGAACCAAAGACAGAAGAATTAGATGCAATCTTTTTTGTTCAGTGATAACTTTAATTGTCAATGTCCTTTGATTTCTTGACAGTTTAATTTTATGCTAACATCAAATTATCAGAAAATACAATGAAAAAGTGCTCTGCTAGAAGGAGGTGGGGACAATCCACAAAAATTTTTCAAGCTCATTCAAATAAGCGTGGAGCTAAACATTACAGAAAAAAAAGATATCAATTATTATTCTCTTGAAAAATAATTCTAAAGAGTAATTACCTTTGCTGATAAGTAGTAAACATCACATCCTTAGTAAAAGAAAAGAATGTATTGCATTAAGATAAAGCAATTGCACAAAAACAGTTACACAAAACAGACTGATAACAGAATATAAATCAGACACACATTTTACATAATATGTATATATATGCATATGCTTATATGAGAATCACATCACAGCCGTCTCCTGCCCGGGAGTCTCCCTGCAAGTCAGCTGCTCTGCGCTCGGTGCCTGTGCTGAGTGTACAGACTCCTCCCCCTTTATCACTCATCTTTGTTCCATCTTTATATGGAAGATGGGGTTCAGCAGTTTCTACTCAATGGTCCCAAGATTTCAGCCCAGCTTCACTGCAAATTAGAAGCTTGGGCACCTGACCAGTTTATTTTGTCTCTCCCTAAGTTTTACTGTATTTTAACAAATTGCCTCCATCTCTCAACAGAGAAAGGGCTGATTTCCACAGGCTGAGCTCACCCGCTTTGACCATCTCGGCAACAGGAGAACTTGCTTCCCACATGCACGCTGAAAGGAACTGAACAGAACACTAGACACACACACACACACACACACCACTTCCGGCTCTTACCAGATGTTTACATAAGAAATATGGAAGAAAACAAATTCGACATAATGAAAAGCTTCAACTATATGTGAGAGTTAAGAGCCCACTTCACAGTGATATGAACAGAGACAATGCAATATGCTTCTGCTGTTAACATGTTTCCGTCTGGGGCACAGGACAGCTGAGATCCACCAGGCACCAAACTTCAGGTACACAGTGAATTCTCAGGTCGTGACAACGAGCAAGGCTTCTTTAGGAACTCACAGGATTTCGGTAAACACGTGGGAATGGGTTCCTTTCAGTAACCCCTTTTTAAAAATCAACTTTGTTGAGGTGTAATTTACATCCAATAAATGCATGAGTTCTGAGAAGTGAATACATTTTCATGAAACCACTGCCAAAACTCAGACACAGAGCATTTTCATCACCCCCAAACCTTGCCTCATGCCCCTTTTCAGTCCACCTCTCCTTTAGTCCCTGGCACTAGACACCCACTTTTCCGCCCTTGGTCACTGTACGTTAGTTTTCATTTTCTAGAATTTCACGTAAATGTAAACATACAGTCTGTACAGTTTTGGATCTGTGCTTTCACCCAGCATAGTGATTTCCAGATTTCTCAGTAGAATTCACTTTTTATCGCTGAGCCATATTCTATTGTCTGGAAAAATACTGACTTTGTTTATCCAGTCACCTGTTGATGGACATTTGGATTGCTCCCAGTTAGGGGGTACTACACACAGAAAGCTGCTATAAACATTTGTATGCAAGTCTCTGTGTGGACCTATAATTTTATTTCTCTTAAGTAAAGACATAGTAAATACACGAAAAGGCTGGGTCATAGCATAAGCATATGTTTAACTTCCTGTGAAACTGCCGAATTATTTTCAAAAACCATTGTAGCATTTTTCATTCCCATCGGTGTCTGAGAGTTACAGTTGTACGACATCATTACTAACATTTGGTACTGCCCATCTGTTTGTTTTTCTTTTTATGTAGTGGTATCTCATTTAGGTGTCCCTCGTAAGCAATATGTTCAAATTGTTTCATAAACTTATTTTCTATTTATCTTCTGTAAAAGGTCTGTTCAAATTTTTTTTTATACTTCTTAGAAGGTGGTTGGGCTTCTTGAGTTTTAATAGTCCTATATGTCAGTCAGGCTCCAACATCAGACCAAGGTGCAGAAGACTGCACCTTGCTTAACTTAATCAGCTTGCACAATCATATACATCTATATACACACATGTATATTCTATCATACATGTTACACATAATATATATCAGAAAGTATATGTTACATAATACATATTCTATTGCTAAGTATTATATGATTAATGCATTCTATATATATAAATATATTAATGCATCTATATATATAAATATATTGCATATATCTTAGTGATTCTGCTTCTCTCATCAAACTCTAACTGATACACTACTTGATTTAAAAAAAAGAAATTACATCTCTATAAAATACAGTTTCAAACTAGAGTTTGTGAGTCTCTGGGTTTCAAACTGTTTTTGCTAAAGTCTGTGTAACAAACAAGATAGGGTAACTGCTTTTCCATTTGTTGCAGTCAGAATTGGCTTTAAGACAGTGTCCATTTCAATTGCCATCAGCATCGTTTATACTCCTACATGTGAAATTGATCTTCAAGCATGTTCTGTATGGGGAGAAGACGACTCAACGTTACCTCCAATCAGGCCAGTCAACTTCGATACTGAATTGTCTGAACTCATCACTTGATAAATGTCAACAGGTAAGGTAACGTCTTTAGATGTAGGACTGCAGATCCTAAGACATGGACCCCCATTATGCCAGGTCTTTTATTCTTCGTGCTTAAATGAATTTCATGTTCCTGTTGCTTCTAAGAAGCACGCCACACACAGGTACAAATCTGCATATGGGAATGTGTCTGGCCTCATAACCTTCTCTCTGATATGCAGACACACTGATGCCCCACTGCTAACCAACTGCCACCACCCCATGTAACTCGGACCACAGTGAAGAAAAGCCATACACATTTGAGGAGCTTCTAACACGACCAATTAAAAACAAACTGGCGTAGTACTGATGGTGGACTTGGCAGGCCTTCTGTGGTAGGTAGCATACATCAAGCTGCTTGCATTTCTCTCCATTAATTTTCTTCCCTGGTGCTAAGGAATAAAACACCAGCTGGCATTAAGAAGAAGACAGGTCTGAACAAGTTTACTACCCAGGATGCAGGGTCATCAGACAGTGCTGACTCTTCGGCTAAATCACCTATAGATAGATTTCTTTTGCACCACAGGGGTGGCCTTAACAGGCTGTGCATTGTACTTTTAAGAACTGCATTAACTAACACAACTCTTCTATAAGGCATATTAAACAAATTATATTAAGATAAATGTAATGTGAACGAAAAAAACTGCAAGCCATATCAGTGAACAAAGAATGCTGAAGCCATCAAGTCATCAGCGGCTGCCCCACCCCCCAGTGAAGACAAGCCTGCAGCCCGGCCTCTGCAGCCACTCACAATGGTGCTCTCTGAGGGGACTCAGAACAACAAAGGACAGGACACTGGCCCTAGATAGCTACATGCTTGTCATAGGAATGAATTCAGTGAGCCCAAAGGTTTGCTTCCTCTCACACATAGAAAAGTGCTAAATTCTTTAACTTGAGATGCCTGCTTTTCTTTAGTTAACAAGTAGTCTTTTAATGTTCCAGCTACCTGGTCTTTGTTGTAAAGCTCCTATATAGCCTGGCTCCTCCCCCATCTCTTAGGAGCAGTCCCTCAGAGCCACCTGAGAGGCTGTCATCCCGGACTGAGTCCTCCCGCCAAATAAAACATAACTCTCAACTTTTAGGTCGTGCATTTATTTCAGTCGACAGTAAGAATGCTTCAAATGAGCATTTAGTTACCAAAAATAACCTAGCTGTTGCTATTTAATTGTATTTTTATATTGCTGCTAGTTATCTCTTTAAAATCATGAGTATGGGGTGATATAAGTACAAATTTTCAGTTATAAGAAGTATAAGTTCTGAGGATCTAAGTACAGCATTGAGACTATGGTTAATAATATGGTATCTAATACTTGAAAGTTGCTAAGAGTAGATCTTAAACATTCACATCATCAAAAAAAAAAAGTTGACTACATGAGGTGATGGATATGTTAATTAATCTTGATCTTGGTAATTATTCCACAGTGTATATCAAATCATCATGTTGTGCTGAATACATTAGCTAAAGGAAAAGGAACAATGAGATATTACGTGAACAAAAAAGGGTATGAACATATACAAAATTTCCCCCACATAAGTTGCCTTATGCACCATTATGCTTATTAGCAGACAGGAGCAACTGGTTCCCGTACACCTGCTATGGGTGCGTCTTCTTGGCCCTTCTCACTCTACCACCTCCGTTCTGTAGAAGCTCCTTCTAGCAAGGATGCTGATTTTCAAACCCTTTTTTTTTTTTAATTCCTTTTATGGCTGAATAGCATCAAACCCTTTTTGAATCTCCATTCTAAACTGTTTACTATTCAGCACTCACTGCTTACTTCTCAAAATACTTAAGCCTCAGATTCCAAGAGGCAAAGTTGCATGATTTACTGCTCTCTCTCTCTAAAGCATCTTTATCCTCTCCTGTGTTAAGTCCCTACAGACTCACCTCCCACTCTCCACCCGGGGTCCCAGGGCTCCCTGGGCTCAGGTGCTTTGTTTGAGAATAGATGTTACTCATCTACATAGGTCAACTACCACTGGCGTTCAAATAACACACTTTGCCCCTCTACCCCTAAATGCTTTCTCCCCAGACTTATTTAACATACTTCTCTGTTATTCAAACAAAATACCACCACCATCCAAATGCCTTTTGGAAGACCTCCCATGAACAGGCTCAGCAACCTTCACATTTAAAACACCTACAGTCTATCAAGAGGGTCACATGTGTCCTAATTAAATGACCTCCAAACAACCCAGATATAAATTTTTAAGTCTATCCTCTAACAGTAATCATTTTTATGCTGCCATTACCTAGATCTCTTTTCTTCTTGGCTAACTCCTAATCTTTCCACTTCAGCAAAACCAAAACCAACTCACAATTCACAAATTATTTTTGCTCTTTAGGGGATTTTAGATCCAAGTCTCTGAATACTTATTTTATATTTTCACTTCACCTGCACTTATCCATCCCCCCAAAAATAATGCCAGCCTTGAGGTAAATGTATGAGGTTATAAGTCAAGATAGTATTCATGGTGGGTGGGGGGGCGGCTAGGGGTTAGAAAGGAGCCTGAGGGTGGGGTTCCGGGATGCCATTACATTCAGTTTATTGATAAGGGTGCCAACTGAATGGGTATTTTCTGTTTATCAAAATTTCTCAAGATGTTTGACCATAATTTTTAATGTTTCTATACACTTGAAACACTTAAAATTATAATCAGTCTACTTAAATCATCCCCAAATCTGCATGTACTCTGTGTCTCCTCTCAGCCTGCTTTTCCATTCTACTCACAAATGTAACAAATAAAAAGCATACTGAGTTCAGGATGAAAGGTCCAAGGCAGCGACGACTTTTACCATTGATTCGGTCTGATTCGGTCTGTTTCCACCACAGTTCTGCTTCCAGCCAGGCAGGCAATGTCACTGTTCTTTAGGGAAAGTAATTTGCCCTAGAACTCTTCCCTTGATCAACTTCCTGAAATAAGATCACGTGGTCTAGTTAGGTGGTCCCAGGAAAGCACTGAAATATCCAGGCCAAGTCCAGCATCGTCCAAAGAATCAGTTAAAATAGAATATATGAGCAATAAAAAAGGAGGCCATCATGTATTCCTCCCCAGAACAGATGGACTTGGATTCAACAGAAGTTAGCATTTATTGAGTACTTCCTGCGGGCCAGGCCCTGTGCTAGGCCCACCCGAAAGAAACCAACAGGAGCAGGACACAGTTCATGTCCTTACGGACACGGCAAAAGATGTGATGAGGTCAAGGGCGTTGAGCGGAGATTTTCCTGGAGTATTCAGGTTGGCCCCAAGTGCAGTCACAGGTGTGTGCAGAAGACAGGCACATGGAGGAAACGACAGGTGGAGAAGGCCATGTGAAGACAGAGGAGAGATGTGCCCACAAGCCAGGGAGCCCTGACAGCTACCAGGAGTGGGAAGAGGCAACGAAGGGCTTCTCCCCAAAGCCTCCAAGGCAAGTCCAGTCTTGCTGACACTTCATTGCAGCTCAGGGAGACTGACTTCACACTCAGGCTTCCAGAACCATCAGAGAATGAATTTCCGTTGTTTTTAAGCCACCCAGCTGTGGTCCTTTGTTACAGTAGTGACTTTGGACTAGGTTACAATTTGAAGAGTAAATATTAGCTACTTTGTTAAAGTCTGCTGATTCAAAGATACACTGGAACAGTCAGTACAATGTTCCAAGTACTAGTCACACAGTAGACTCCTTACTCCCAAACCACAGACCAGCGTGTCCTCCGTGGACATCCCGTGGCCAATCAAGGAGTGGTTTAGGTGGTGCCCCACCTACAAGCAATGATTCAGGATAAGTTATTTTTGCTAAGCCTTGGTGTCTTCATATGTGTATTAAAGGTAACAATAATTTCTATGGGGAAGATTAAACAAATTATTGCACATAAAACATTTTCTAACGCAGAAATTTTCCATACTCAAGAGGTGTCCTTATTCTTATTAATAATGTTATTTTTATTATTATTCTTCACTCCCAGTAGCTTTTGTAGCAAATACCTTGTGAGGAACCAGTTACTATTTCCAGGGAATTATACCTATGGATGAATCTGTACTGATAAATATTTAACCATTAACAAAATTACATTGCCCAGATCTCACAAAGGGCCGTCAGTACTGCAGTGGGGTTCTCACTGAGAGCGGATGGAGGCCAGGTGTTAGGGGGGCCTTCAGGACACGGCAAACTTTCCACAATTCGTTACATTCAATTTCAGTTTAGTCACTGGGACTCTTTTTTTCCCCAGCCTTCATGAAACATGAAAACTGACCCTCTGTCCTTCAGTCACAGCCTCACAAAACTGCCGTTAGGTCGTTTGGTTGACCAGCAGGATGACGTATGTGCACGTGATTAGAAACGTGTAAGACGTGTAAGCATGACTGGGACACTGAGCTGTGCACCAGAGACTGACACGTTGTAACTGCCTGTGCTGCAATTTTTAAAAAAAGGAAACATATAAGAATCAGTTATGCTGAAGTGGCACTTAATAAAATGGGGAGGTGCAAATTACAGTTCACTTGATCAAAGATTTTTTAAAAGTACATGTGAGGAGACGTAAGCCTCTCAGGTATTGCTGTAACCTGTGAGGTTTGCACATCAGCAACTTTATAGTCATTGATAAATCAATCATGGAGCATGCAAAAAGGAAATCATGTGATCTCATAATTAAGGGGAAAAGAAAAAAAACAGCTTGATTCAAAAATTACTAGTCCAATTCTGAATTCTGTCATTATTCTATGGAAAGAAGGAAAATTAAAAGTAGAATACTTTGGGGAAAAAATGTTTAAATGTTTTCTTTCTGATTCTTTAATTAGGGGTTTAGAGGCTAAATTTCTGATGTGATCTCCTCCCCCCAAGTTCACGAGTTCCTCCTGCTCCTGGGGTTGACATGGTTCCTGACACCAGAACTGGGTTCTTTACAGAGGAAAACCAGCCAGTCCCCAATTCATCTCACCCATATAATAGGAATGGACTTAAAATGCCTTGTGTTCGTTTCCTAGAGCTGCTATTTTAAAAAAAAAGTATCACAAAGTGGGTGGCTTAAAATAACAATTGCTTTTCCTCTCAAGTTCTGGAAGCTAGACGTCTCAAAGCAAGGGATCGGCAGAGCCAGGCTCCCTGAAACCTGTCGGGGAGAACCCTTCCTTGCCTCCTCCGGCCTCGGGTGTCTGTCAGCAACCCTCAGCGTGCCCTGGCTTGTCGGTGGGCCCTCCAGCCTCTGCGTCTGGCACCACAGGGCCATCCTCTCCCCGCGGGTCTGTCTCCTTCCCTTATTATAAGGACACACCCTAAGGACCTCATCTTCACCTGATTACATCTGCAGACTATTTCCATATAAGGTCACATTCACAGATACCAGGGGTCAGGACTTCGGCATATCTTTGTGAGGGGGACACAAGAGCATATAACAACCTGTCACATATCCAGCCACCCCACATTTCTAGTCTCTGCTCTCTTCTGTGTCCTTTTCTCAATTAGCTTTTCCCAAAAGAAGTGCAGAGAGCAGACTGGGGGAAATTTCTCTCCACTCTGTGGAAGCCCTTCTCTTGGGCTCTGCGGGGCGCAGTGCCACTGCTGGTCCTTCCATCAGCCCCGCAGTGATGCATGCCTCCCCCACCCCACCCAATGCTCAGGGTTCCTCCACACCCTCCCCAAGCCACTTTCCAAGATGAAAAAGATCGCTTTGTCTTTCTTGCCAAAGGTGAGGATGAGGTCTGAAGACTCTAGTTTCAAGTCAAAATATGGGAGCACTCAACAGTTACAACCAACCCCTGAAAAACAACGTAGACCACTGTGCCAGTTCTTCAAGGATGAGAAACTAAAACGATGATGACCACTGACTCACCAGGCGCCAGCCACTGTCCTCAGCACGTGCCATATATTCACATCTGAGCAGAACACCATCCCTGTGATGTGGGCATTGCTATTATCCCCACTTACAAAGGAGCAAACAGGCTCAGAGGGGCAGAGTGACATGTGTGGGCTTTCGCAGCGAACACACAGCACATCCCGGACCCACACAGGCCGCCTGGCTGCACGCCCAGTGCCGCTGATGAGCCCACCATGGTCATGGCTGGCGTGGCCCGGCCAGGGGCTCAGCAGGGCTCAGTGCTGCACCAGCTCCAGCTCTACATGCAAATGTTGAACATCTGTCTGATCTGATGATGGGCTTAATTTAACCTTGCAGGGGTCATCATTTGCTGACGGTACCAGCATCCTCCCCATTTTCCCCCTTAGTGGAAAAAAACAAAAACAAGAAACCAAACTGCTATGTCATTCACTAAATCATTCAATCCAATATATTAATTGAGCTTACACTGTATGACTTTAAACCCAGAACTTTGTGGAGCTCCTAGAATATGGTCTTATGTCTCTTCTTTGAGCATCTTTCAATCTGAAATACCTGTCTCCCTCGGCAGTTTATTCCTGCCCAGTTAGTGCGAGCTGCGTGACATACTCACTTTCATTCAAGGGCAACTGTTATCACAATCATGATTACAGCAGCAGTTCTGATCACTATTTACTTCGCATAAATTAAGGACATAAATGCCAACAAGGCAACCAAGAACTTATCAGACATTCTGCTACTTCTAGGTGACATGTAATTCCTGGTACTGGTTCATTTTATCTCTGCCAACTATGTAACTGGTATTAAGAAACTGCATCCACCATGCTCTTAAGATGGGAGAACCTCTAAGTTGAAATTTCTACCTCCCAGAGGTCTTTGGTATACCTCTGCTCAAAAACACTTGTCTCCTCTCTCCCTTGATGCTTACTCAAATGCCAGACACTATGATGCTAAGAGTATGAACTTCCATCAGGATTGTGCCTTCTGGATTCTCATGTGGGAACAGATCAGGGTTATGACAGACTCATTCATCAGCTGTGCGACCTTTGAGAACCTCCTCCTCTCATCTTCACCTTCCTCGTCTTTAAAATGCAAATTGTGATGCTTCCTGATTTCCTCCAAGAACTGTTACAGATTAAATGTGATGATAATGAATGTAAAAGATGTTTGAATATAAAAAGCTCTACCAACATAATCTACTGCTGGCTTTTCCCGTTATTAAATATTCTCAGATTCTACTCAAGCATCCTACCCAAGTCTCAATGACACCTGAGCTGTTACACGGAATTCTTTGTGTTTATTACCTGTACTTTGTACACTGATCAGTGAATAGCCTGCCTAACTTCTTCTTTATTTTCACCCTAAATTTACTAGAACTTCCTCTGCTATGATTGTTTTGTCTATATCATTTATTTATTTTAATTCAAAAGGGATAGATTTTCTGAACATTGGTAACTCTGACCAAGATAACAGCTATCTTGCACCAATGCAAATTCCTGCCAAACAGACTGTGTTGAGATGCGTAAGCCTAGTATGCACATTCTAAGTATAAGGTATGGTTTGTGCCCCTAAGGAACATTCAGCCAAACAGAAAACAAGAATAACTGCCTGAAAAAAAAATAATTTTAAAACATTTATTCCTAGCATTCTAAGAGACATCCTGTTCCTTGCCTTTTCCAGATAGATCGTTAGCCAAGTCCATGAAGGATGTTAGCGGGCTATCAACAGAGGGGGGACCCCCCAGTGCAACACCTGCTGGCATTGTGCAACAGTCCACAGCAGGGCCAGGACCAAGGGTCTTTTCTCATTTTTCTTCAAACAGATTTTATTTGTAGAGCTGTTTTAGGTTCACAGCAAAATTAAGCAAAAGGTAGAGAGATTCCCCATCGGTACCCTTCCCCGACACATGCACAACTTCCTGTATTATCAACATTCCCCCACCAGGTTAGTACATTTTTTAAGCTTGCTGAACCTACATTGACACATTGTTAGCACCTAGAATCTATAGTTGACATTAGAGTTCACTCTTGATGTTGTACATTCTGCAGATTTGGACAAAGATATTAATGAAAAGCAAGGAATGGAGAGATTCAAGTCTCAACCAATCTTCTCTGATTGCCTCCAAATTCTGCCTTCTCATCCAAACCATTAGAAATCTTTGAAAACAAAAACAAATGCACTGTTTACGTTCATTTCTCAGTTATGTAAAAATATTCAATCAAGAGCATATAAAATTCTAAAAAAAAATGTTCAATCACTTACAGTTAGCCCATATATATATACTCTACAATTTCACTTTAAATTGATGGAATGATTCTTGCAAGTAAAGGGAAGATTTCCATGACAAACAAGCTAAAATAAAAATGACACTCGTTTCACTATGTGGAAAATGTAATTTTCATTTTGTTCCTTTGCAAAAGTTTGAAGCTATGAATTAAGTCATGCAAATTGAAAGCCTGTCATTTGTAATTTATTCAGAGGCAGTTCAGCTATGAAGTTACTTATCTATGCTATAGCAACTTCCAACTTGAGAAAAAACATGGCAATATCAGCCAATGGATTTCAGCTAATTGCTATAGTATGTCAAAAAAAAAAAAAAAGACCATTTATTTTTCTTAGATTATTTTTGCTATTCAAGTTTTATTAGTTTCTTGGGGAGATAGATATTCCCATGAAAAGGTATTACTAGAGTGTCATTTACAGAATTGTCATTACTGGTAGTTATTGTTCTAGAATGAATTAATTTTGACAATGAACACATGGACAATGTGTATATGCTACATTTTCTAACTTCCCATACTGGTACATATATATTAAGCAATTTAGCAAATTATAATTTTAATCAGTAAAGAAACTATACTTGTTTTTCTAATGGAATAAGAGCACCTGGGAATTTATGCTGAGAATTCGGGTGCTTTTGAAGAAAAATAATAATGAATTTCTAATTTTTTTTAAAAACAAAGCAACACAAGCTTCCTCTTTGGGTTTTCTTAGCACACTGCTTCTTGGTGGAGAAAACTATAAATAAATCTAAAATTCCTTGAATTCTTTATGATCCTCAAAACCTTCTAATTGATGTTAGATTAGACGCTTAGAGGAATCATCCTAAGGACGGGAGCAGCCAGTGGGGCTGAGATGATGCATTTTATTCATAGTTATAGTCTCTACTCTCTTCCTTCCGCAAAATCAGTTAATCTGTAACTGGGTTATGACTGGATTCTGGGTTAAACAAAACACAGTTGGTCAATGTTGAACGACAATTCCCAATGCACAAATAATGTAAAGTCCAACCAAAAACCAATCCCATCAGAAGATAAGCTCAGAGAACAACCAGAGAGTCCAAAACGCAAACCAGCAAAAGTTACCAAAGCCAAGCCACAGTCAAGCCACAGTCAGAGCTTACAGACTTAGGAAGACTGCGGCACCTGTAGCCCCGGCTTACAGTCACTTTAAGAACACTAACCAGGACTGCCAGGGCTGCTTCACCTGTGTGATTTCAGTTCACATTTAATCAGTAATGCAGTTTGGTTTGTAGCACTTTGAAAAAAGAACTTTAGAGTCTCCTATGATAAACTCTGATGAAGACATGGAATGTGAGGGCTGGTGTATGAAAATTCAACTGTTCAAACTGAGACCAACTGGAATGTAAAACATACTCACTGGGGCCAGCTACCACCATACTTCCCAGGCACTGTCAACATTTGGACCGTAACTATTGGGTTTTCCCCAGAATCAGGAGTAGCAGAATTGGAAGGGGAAGGGATCTGGATAGAGAAGAAAAATCAGAATGATTCCCAGGTCATCGTTTTGAGTAGTTTAGATTTTACGAGTCCAACCGCTTACTTAGTTGACCTTGTTTCAAAGAATGTAGTGTTATGGGGTAACAGTGTTCTTCTTTTATTTCCCAGAGGCAGGTTCTGTTTCTATTTTGTTAGAAATTAGAGAAGCCTCTGCTTTGTGCTCTATCATAGTGTATATTTTATCAGACATATTCTTTACGTTTCTAGTATAGTACTCGTCTTTAAGCAAAAAAAAAAAAAGAGAGAACATTTCCCCTAATAAGTGTATCATTTTGTGATCATGGCAAGTACTGTTTTAATGGATTTCTTCAATACATGTCATAGGACTCAGTAGAAACAGTCACAGGGACATCCAGCAACTGACAGGTTTGGGAGGGTGTCTGTGCTCAGTCCAGGATAGGCAGCTTAGCCACCTTGTCAATTACCTATGTGTCTTTGTTTTGTTTTGTTTTGTTTTTTTAGCACCTTTCACATTTAAAAGCCTTAGAAATGGAGTTAAATGAGCCAAATATCCTACTCCATGGAAGGATGGTGCCAAAGACAGGCAACTTTATAAAAGGAGAGAAAAGAGTATCTTTTATCTTCCACTAGACTCAGAGAAATTTGAGAACATTTACCCATGAAGTCAACAGAGGAAAGTGAGAACTCACGTAATGGTTCCCACCTGTGAAACTAAAGAAAATAAGGGTCAAGGATCAGGCTGTGTACATCTCAGCTACACAGAGTGATGCAGAAAATTCATCCAAAAGCCAATCAGGCTTTACACTGTCAAGAAAACTAATTATCCGTGGGAAAGATACCAGTACGGCCAGATTTTAAGATTTTTTTTTTTAAATACATCTTCGTGAGAATGTTTTTGATATACACTACCCCTCTCCCAGATCTGGATGGAACTTCAATTCACCATCTGTTTTACCTCTAATTATTGTCATTGTTGTTGTTGTTTTGCTTTGCTTTATTGTTTGACATTAACTTCAGAGGGAACTGACAAACTCTGACGTTTGTTCAGCTAAAGATTTAGAGACTCTCAAGAAATAAAACAACAGTCCATACAAGTTTGCAAGCGACATGTGTTCTGTCTTTTAAAACAAATGCCCGTACGAAGTGGACTGCAGCCTGAGGTCGCCTTGTGAATGTGCTGGGAAAGAGTCCTAGGATCACTGCTCTGTAGATTTCTGTTGAAAAGCTGCAAAAGAAATACATGAAATCTAACTACACTTCAGTAATTGTCCCGACTTCATGTTGATCCAGGCTTGATTTTCTGAATATTTATCCAGTCTGTGGGCTTACCACCTCTTACGCTGCTAGACAGAATGCTGGAGCTGAATTACGCAGGTCCTTGCTTATGCCACCGTAGGGTCTTCTGACTCTACCCATTGGAACAGTGGAAGGTTTTCACAGAGGGCAATGGCACAACCAGATACATATTTCGAAAGGATAGCTGGAGATGCTGTGAAGAATGAGCTTAAGTAGAAACACGTAGGGAAACCATTTCATACTCTTTCAAAAAGAAACCTTTTAAAAGAATGTAAAGTTCATTCTTTAAGTCAAAAAACATTTGCTGAGTGGCCATTCAAATGCATCACAAAATGGTCTTCCTTAAAGAGAGTCCTGGTATTTAATGATAGTTCAGTTGTCTTTTTAGAAAGAATTAAGGTAGACTTGTTATTTTGGAGAACAAATCAGCACAGTCTTTGTTATGCTCTTGGCATGGTGCCACATACGACACAGGACTAAGCCACACCCAACAACAGATGATGAGAACTTAAATGAGAGCAGAGGCAACGAAGCTGAGGAAAGGCAGATGTGCACAAGTAATTCTCTCCAGCATCCGTGAAAGACACACGTGAGGGGAAGACTGTGGGACTTGCTCCTGCATCCTGGGATCTGAGTTTCCTGGACCCCCAAGACGTGCCACCAACCTCAGATGCATGTTCTTCAAGATGAGAGGACAGAACTAAACTCTAATTTCCCTGTTAGCTCTAAAGACTCATTAAGTCTGTGGCTTTATCTTAGTTAAGAACACATTGTGTCATGTAAAAAAATTCACAGAGAATTAACTTCAGTTCACATCAGAGGAAAATTTGTCACTTCGATAGCATTCAGCTGCAATGTTCAAACATCCTTGTGACCTTGCTTATAACAAGGAACTCAATTAAGCTAGTGATGCTGCATGTAAAATTTATGCAAAACTTCACTCATACTTTAAGTAAATTAGGGGCAATTTTCCAACGTAATTTGAAGTCTTAATGAGAAGACACAATTTTACTCATGAAATTTCCTTTAATTCTGGTTAGAACCAACACAAACAGCTAAGCATACAGGCCCAGTATTTGTTATTTATGATACTTTTTTTAGATTGGCCTCTCACGGAAGCCCAATTCTTTTCTCAAATCCCGAAAGACAGCTCATGAGAAAGGAGCTATTGTTCCTTGATAATTACTCAGTGGCTCTCTGTATAGTATTGCCTCTGTGTTACCTGGTTTAGCAATTAAAAAAAAATCTTTAAATAGGAACAGCAAACAAACACAGGTGGGCAATTTATAAATACAACATCTGTTGATTTACAACTCAGAAGTGAAATTATATAGCACATTAATATCTCCGTTTAACACAGATGAAAAATTAACACTAGTGATTTTAAAAAGCATTGGTTTAAAAAGAAAATAACAAATTATTCTTATCTTTAAGAGTGATGAGACCACCACAACCCTGCAGTAACACTCAGCAATGCAATTGCTAAGATGCTTCCCTGTCTTGGGACTAGGTGAGCAGGCCAGTGATTCAGCACCTGAGAGGGAGGCTGGCAGTCAGGGAAGGAGGGTCGGGCAGCACAGGGGGACGCTGGGGCTGCAACCAGGTTATGAAGCGTAAAGTTAGCCCCTGATGAGTTGCAAGGAGGAGTTGCCGGAAATCATGGTTTTGGTTCCCCCCACCCCATAAAACTAGTTTATGTTCCTTTTATGATGCTCTTAAGCTCATTCATCCAGGAACCTTGTTCAGACAGGAAGAATGAAGAATGGCCTTCATTTTCACCTCACTCACAGATTTATGGGACAGATAAGCTCTGTGTGGGTGGGTGGCGACTGCCTTGGGCAGGGGTCTACCAGCACTTTCAGTCTGGGCGCATAATCATTTAAAACCTGAACAAACCTGATCGTGATTTGCAATGAAGAAAACTCCAGTCTGTAAGTACTCCCTGCCCACGAGAGTAACTAGATTCATGGTGACTACATACTGACCTGCAGTGATTAACGTTCTCTTTTCCTCAGACCTGGCTTTGAAAGAGTTCAGGATGGTCGACTCTGGATCTTTAAGTCCAAATCCTTTGCATAAGAACAAAGACAATGGAAAAGGACCAGTCACTGGTGGGGCTCTGTGTGACTGCAGGGGCAGAGCACACGGGGATTCACATGCCGTGACACCAAGACAGAAGCCCAGCGGTCCGACAAGACAGATGCGCAGGGAAGCTCCCTGAAGCGCTAAGAAAACTGGCCGCACCAAATACCACGGCGGAAAGAATGGTGCTTGGTTTTGCTGATTTTACTCCGCAAGAATGAAAAAGGATGGTTCCTGATCACCAGTAGGTACCAGCTGGTCCTCACAGCTACTAGCCATGGAAAGGGAAGTCCCCAACCAGCACTGATGCAAATACCTGTGTGGGGCACAAATGGTACCTAGATGCCTTCTGAACGCAGACACCGCTGAGAGAATGGAGTCACCACGTCTCGTCCACCTTTGCCCCTTTGTCCAGGTGTCTGGAGAGCTAGGGGGTCTTCCCATGGAGACACTTCGTCATGTAAAAAAGATCCGACAACTCTCCATGGAGCACAGCTTTGATTTGAAGTGTTAGAAAGCAAACCACAGAGATCTTGGTTTAAATCTAGCCACAGTATTTAACTAGGCATGCAGCTCAAGGTAAGTTCCCCTCAGAGCTTCATTCTCCTCCTCTGTGACCCTGGCATCATCCAGGGCCACGTTAGTCAATCTGTGAAAGTTCCCAGCATGAAGCCCCGTCTACAGAAGGAGGCTCCACGCAGCTTGGTTTCCACCAGCAGACTCTACAGTTCCTACCTTAGTTATTTGTCACTGTCCCTGGGTTCTGTTGTTCAGATATGCTCTCTCCTGTATTCAAAATTCAGCTTTCCCGAGTGAAGTTGGATTTAGTACAAATCCCTTCTACACTTCAAATTTCATTTTGCCCAATGAACTTCAGGCCACCGGGGTTGCTTTGTTTTTGTTTGGTAAGTGATCTTCACCAGCGTCCCAAGGAACCAAGCCGGACTTAACCACGTGGATAATAAAAGGTGTCTTTGATAAAAACAACAGGGCTCAAGCAGAAATCCAAGATTTTAAGTCATGCAAAAACGTACCCAAGGCAACTCAGCGGTCCCTGAAATTGCAAATCTCTGACCGCACCGGACAGGCCTCTCAGCTCCGTGCAACTTCGGGGAACGTCGACACGAAAACAGGGAGGTTTCACATGTTTTGGTTCTGTCTTTTCCCTGAGACTCTGTCGCATTGACTATCTTTCTCCCCGTGGTTTTACTCTCATTTTATGGGATTCGCTTTATACTTCACAGCACTCATGGGGTTTTTCCCTCTTGAACATTCACCAAAATTTCCATATCCTGCTAGCACAGGGAGTTTACTGTTTTAGCTAAGAGTTCTGAGGAAAAGCTATCTGAGACTCAGATAAGCTGGCATTCATTAAAATAATTAAGTGCGTTGTACACAAACCATAGTATTGACCATGATTTGGAAAAGGTAATACCTGGTTTTAATCTGGTGCCCTTTTCACAAATACTTTAGGACTTACTATCATTTTTATCCCAACCCTATATTTATGTAAAGAAGTTACCAGATCTTTTTTAAAGTATATAATTCCCCTCTGAGAGGGAAGGGGAAAGAAAAATAAAAGCACAAAAAATAAAAATAACAAAAGAAGATCAGCATGCTGTCTCTGGTCAAACTAACTTGTCTGGTATCTCCCGGGACATCAGTCTAGCAAGGGAATAGCCAAGGTGCAAGATAAGAAAACCATTTCCCCATGGGTGAGCGCCCCCTCCTGATCCCCCAGGCTCTGCCCACAGGCAGGTGCCTCTTTCTAGCCTCTCCCTCTTTGCTGCACTGAACACACTCCCACTGAACACATCCCAGCCGTGTGGGGTGCTGACAGGGACAGCGCCACCTTGTGTTCCACTCACCTCTCCATCAGCCTTGACACAAACTCCCTCCACTGGTCCTTCAGCAGGACCCCCAACCCCCACAGAGAGGCTCAGTGATGCACGCTGGATACTCAACTTGCCGAGTGCATTCTGCTCCGGCCCCCTCTGTTCTCAAATGTTCAGTCCAAGGCAGACGTCTCTTTCCTGATGGTAAACGCACTGTTCACACAGGAGAGTTCCCTTGAGGACCTGCTCTGGGGTCTGCCACAGCCCCCCCGTGAGGAATGGCATAGATAGGGGCAGGCAGAAGACGTGTATTTCACTGACTTGCGCTTTCTGAGATCTCGGTACCAAATGTGGGAAACCATCTAAGGCCAAGATGTCATCCTGAACATCCTTAGAAGCCAGGAGCTCACCAAGGAAAATAAGAGAGCAGGGCAGCCGCCAGGGGCAGTATCTCCACGTGAAAAGTGCAGGTGACAGAGGTAAGAGGACAAGGGTTTTCTCATTTTCAGTCTTGGCTCAGATCGTTCATTTGGGGCTGGGCGGCAGACATTCACTCCTGCTTCCCAAAGTGCTGTGGGCACGTGACGATGATACAATCTCACAAGATTTTCTGAGCCACCAGGCATTTGTTTCTGCTACTGAAGAATCCCCAAGTCCCACAGCTGCTGAAAGAGGCAAACAGACAGCAAGGAAGAGAGCTGAGGCCGGCCCGGGACAGAGTCCAGGGGCCCCATCTCAGCCTTGGACACTGGGCCGGTCGCAGCGCAGGCTCCAGCATCTTCCTCAGCCAGAAAAGGGCTTGCCGTCTGTTCTTCCTCCTCCACGCCTCCTCCCCGGCATTCCACGAAGCCCCTCCCGCCAGCCAGCCCTCATCCCTGCTTCTGTCGGGCCACCTGCGCGAGGCAGGGGCAGTCACCGCTGCATTCCTTACGGTCAGCGTGACTGCTTCACGCACTACGGTGTGGTGGATCTCGGTCTTGTTTTCTTAAAAACAGAGAAGAGTTGACTCTGCCTGGACACCGTGGGATGTGGTCATGAACCCCGTACACTGTGGTCCCATCAGAGGCTGGGGTCCCACGTTTCATCTTCCAACTTCCCCCTCGAGCTAATTTCCCCCGTTACACATGGTCCTGTCCATGAAGCTACCAAAGCAAGGAGCTGCTTTCATCACAGGAGGAAATTCTGAACAAAAAATACATCATAAAAATCATGAATTGCTTCTTCTCTGGAGTTACTCAAAGATTTAGTGTCTGCACGTTGCAGAAGGCTGTATCACCGTCCACACACTGTTCTGGATGAAGTCACCATTGAGGAGGAGCGTTCCGTCACGAAGGGCCGGGCTCTGTGTTTTCATGTTCCGGGAGCTATTCCTGAACCAGGAGGGTCACACTGCTGCTGTGGAATCTCCACCTACGCTCTTGTTTATGTTGTTTTGAAATGTCCCTCTTGCTCATTAGCACCCAGGGAAGTGAGGAAGACTTTCGCTGCTCAGGAGATGTGAGGTTCGCTCTTTTCCCACCCCTGCCCGGCGGCGTTCCGCTTCCCGCGGGAGGCTGCAAATCGTGCGTGCCTGTTCAGCCCAGGGTGATCTGGACGTCGGCTCTGCTCTCTGATGCCGCCCTTCCTCCCATAAAATCGACATTTGTTCTTTGCTGGCCTACAATACAGCAGCTAATTTATGCACGTAGTATTCAATAAATACTAACTAATGGTACTGAGGTCTGTATCTGGGCAGGCTGTGCTTCTTTTTATAAATGACGTGTTGCACTGTTATTTTAGGCATGATAGAAGGGCATGTATAATGCTATTCAATAGTCAGATAAACCATCACCCTAGTGTTTTAAAGTCTGAGGAAGATTCCTCAGGTTCTAGTAAAAAGAGTCTTTGATGTTTAATCGTTGAAGAAGAAGGCAGAGGAGCAGAAGGAAAGGGGAGAGGGACTTTTATTAGGTAACTGGGATGAAAAAGGGGTAACTGAGGGAACTTTCTTGAGAGCATTGTCTAACAAGGTAAGAATAATTTAGGAGTCATGCACGTTAAAAATGGCATTTACCTGCCGCCTCGCCCCCGCGCTCCCACAAGAGGAAGAATAACCCACAGCACCCCCTGCTAGGGCTGAGCTCCCAGCCCCGGGGGAGCCCAGGACTCAGATCCCTGCAGCAGTGACATGGCTCAGAATC
Source organism: Camelus bactrianus (assembly GCF_048773025.1). NCBI lineage: Eukaryota > Metazoa > Chordata > Mammalia > Artiodactyla > Camelidae > Camelus > Camelus bactrianus. The sequence goes on along the minus strand of NC_133567.1, from coordinate 4,843,709 downwards.
CTTCCCCGGCGCCACCTCCCCCTGCTGTGACCTTCATCTCCTTGGCATGAAGTGATAGGATTTCTTTGCTTGATGTTAATTTTCCCCACTCAGAAGGTACACCCCTGCCTCCCCAGTTCCCACAGCAACACCCCACACACGGAGGGCGCTCCATCCGTATTGGTGAAGGAATTAATGTCAGTGTGTCCCGTGCACTGGACTAAAAATCAATCATAATGCCCTTGATTTCTGCTTCTGGGGGGACAGGTGATGCTTTTACAAGAAATATCAGGAACCTGTGAGCTCCAAGGACAAATGACCTTTAAAAAAAAAAAACTATATTATTATATTATAATGGATATATGAGTACTGCATAGACATGTAGATTTTATTAGGTGGATCTGTAAATCTGTCTCTCCCGAGCACGCTGAAAGGCGTAGAGGAGACAGCAGGCAGCCCTAGCAAGGCGAACGCTCCTGCAGGGCTGGGACGGAGTTGGAGCTGGGCGCCACCTCACCGCCGTCCTCTGAGCAGCAGGCAAGCAGAAATCAGCACAGCATGTTTGAGAAGCAATGTTTCCCACAATAATTAATCAATACAGAACCAATCAGTGGAAAACAGTTGCTCTGTTTGCTCAAAACAAAAGGCGTTTTCCAAGAGGAGGGTGCAGGAGCTCACGCAATGGGGCGGAGGCGGTGGGGAGGCCAAGAAGCATTCAGACAGTATGAGGCCAGCAGAAATCCAATATAAGCCATTTTCTTTTCTCAAAAAAGACCCCCCACAAAAAAAAATCCAAAACTTTTAAACAATAGAATCAGAAAAATTCTGCAATCGATACATGAAAAGTGACTCAGGAGGCCAGCCAAGAGCAGGAACGAAGAGTGGCATTTACCCCGACCACAAGACCTGGCAATGACTCCTAATCTCAGCTTCTTGCATCCGAGCCCCGAATTCTGTCTGTGATTCTCGTCCCAGGACAAGGAGCGTGTCTTTGGCTGCCCTCACCCACCTCACTGCAGCCTCCACACCTGACCTGGAGCTCTCGCCACAGGCTCAGCCCTGCGTGGACCCGCCATGCCCAGCCATTCGCCGAGAGGACCACCAAGGGGCCTTGCAGCCCTGAGCGCTCTTGGTCGGGTTCCTATTAGGATCATTGCATCGCCCTGATATTTGCTTATGGCCACATGCTTTCCGCCCCGTCAGGGTGTCCCCAGTCCATCACTATAAAGCTACAGTCATTAAGACACTGTGGTACTGGTGAAGAGTTAAACACGTAGGTCAATGGAACAGCATAGAGAATCCAGAAATAAATCCACACAGAGACGTCCAATTGATTTTTGACAATGGAGTAAAAGCAATTCACTGGAACAAGTACAGCCTTTGTAATCAACGGTGCTACGGCAATGCGACAATTACAGGAAAATACAATTTACCTAAAATCTCACATCATAAATAACAAACAGACCATCAGATATAACTCAAAATGGACCATAGACTCAAGTGTAAAACATAAACTATAAAACGCTCGGAAAAGAACATTGGAGGAAATTTTCAGGAGCTAGGACTGGGGAAGCGTTCCTCAGCTTGACACCAAAGGCACAACCCATAAAAGGGAAGTTTGGTAAATGGAATAACATCAATATTTAAAACTTCTGCTCTATTAAAAGGAATGAAAAGACAAATTACAGTGTAGGAGAATATATTTGCAAGTCACATTTCCAACAAAAGACTAGTGTCTAGAAAATGTAAAGAACTCTCAAAGCTTAACTTTAGGAAAATAAAAAATCCAGTAAGAAAATGGGCAAAAGACAAAGAGACATTGCACTGAAGCAGGTGTACAAGGCGACAAACGCATGAAAAGATGTCCAACATCATTAGCCATTAGGAAAACACAGATTAAAACCACACTGAGACATCCATACACACCCATCAAAACCACTAAAATTAAAAAAACAAAAACAGCGTTAACACCAAATGCTGGCAAGGATAGGGAGAAACTGGATCACTCACAGGACTGCAGCCACTCTGGAAAAGCTCAGCAGTTTCTATAAAACTAAAAATGGACTTGACATATAACCTAACAACTGCATCCTTGGGCCTGTGTCCCAGAGCAAGGGAAACCATTTCCATCCAGCCACTTATGCAGGAATACTTTTAACGGACGTCTTTCATTGAATGAACGGTTAAACATACTTCAGAATGTTCATACGATGGAATACCACTCAGCCACAAAAAGGAACCAACTGCTGACGGACACAGCCACTTGGATAAACCTCAGAGAAGTTACGCTGAATGAAAAGAGACAGTCTCCAACAGGTGCATACTGCATGATTCCATTTACCTAAAATTTATAAAATAACACTTATAAAGGTGGAAAACACAGGGGTGGCTCCCAGGGTTTGGGAGTGAGGATGAGGGGGACAACTATGATGATAAAGGGACAATAATACAGTTTTGTGACGATGGTACAGGTATGCATCTTGGCGGTGGTGGTTACCTGAAGCTGCATGTGTGATAAAATCACACACACACACACACACAGGCAAATACTACAGGGAAAGTCTGAAAAACTCTATGGATTGTGTCCGTGTCATTTTCCTTACTTTACCAGTCGGTGTGGTTATGCCAGGGGAAGATTGGGTAAAGGGTGCAAAGGGCCTCCCAGGCTCTTCCTTTGCATCATCTTGTGAATCTATAATTTAAGCAAAGGCCTCAATAAACTATGAGAGCTGGCTTGAGTTTTACGCACTTAAATTCTGAATAATGTAGCTGAAACTATGACAGTTGGTGTTACTTCGCCTTATGACCCACTGAAAAATGAAAGTTGAAATAAAAGAAAAGTATGCTTTAAAAAAAATTTTAGAATGGTTTAACAAAGAGAGTGAAGGGAGAATGTTTCTAAGTTTAAAATTAAATGCGAATGAATCTAGGCATTATGTAAAATATGCTAGTTACTTGATGCTCTGTAATTAATATTGGTCTGAATAACCTAACCCTCAAAGAAACTCCATACATTAGCTGTTGTCCCCCATTCTCTGTCTTTGGGACCTGCAATTACCTAACGCCAAGTGGCCGCACACCAGAACCGAGTTGTTTTTACCCATCTGAGCTGCACATCTGAGTGGCTAGTCACCCACTGTGAAATTATTTTCTTCCCTATTGTCTTCACAAGGGCTTCATTTCCAGAAGATACAGCAACCTTGCACCTCTGAGAATATTAATCACGACAATTTCAGTAGAGAATTTTTTTAGAACAAAGCCATATCTTATGTCTAAAAGAAAATGAAAAGCAGTAAAAATCCCTGTTTCCCACAGTGAGTAAGAACTAAATAAAAAGCGAGAGAAGTGCAATGTCTTCAAAGATTCAGAACGCATTCACTCAGCAAGTACTTGCGAAGCAAAGAACTGGGAACAGAGGGTCCAAAACTGGATAAAACATAGTCTCTGCCATCAAGAAAAAAATTTTTTTTAGTTTTCTTCCTGTTTTCTTTAACTATGTTGCCCCCAGGCCCAGAACACAAGGTTTGTCCTACAGGCAAATCAAAACATACTGATAGACAGTGGAGACCCAGCCCTAACTCCAGCTGCCCCATCACGGCCACCGGAGAAAGCACAATGTGCCAGGGGCTTCCCCAGGGTGTTCAGCCATCAGATGGACACTGAAAACAAACCCTTTACCTGGTCACCTCATCTCAGGTACTTTTCAGCATTTCCCTGGAAGAACAAGACTTGAACCTGAGATCTTTGGACGATAAACACCACCACAGTCGCCCCTTCTGTTCTGTGAGGACACTCTATTCCAGTGGCCAGAGGAGAATTTCAGGCTTCAACCACCTCACAGTTACAACGAGTGACAATCAGCGTTGACTTACCAAAGACAACAGATGGCCAGTGGGAGGGCTGTCACCCACCAGGGTCGGGGTGGCTGTGACAGCCTTTCCTCCTGAGGGTGAGAGCAGGTCTGTGATATGCTGGTGACCTCTAACTCGTGAGCCCCCTAAAACAGAAAGTCAGCCCTCTCCTCTTTTTTTTTTTTTTCCAATCCCTCTTCTGTTCTAACCAAGCAGGAGACCTTTTGACTTCTTCTCCTTAATTTATCTCCAATAAAGTTTCCATTTTTTCCAAAATCCAGGCCAGAGGGAAATACTGCCTAACCACTAAGCACCCTCGTTTGACCAGGGCTGGGAGTGGTAGCAGGGGCATCCATGGCAGTCAGCGCTGTGGACTGACCTGTGTCCCTCCCAGAATTCATGTGTTGAAACTCCAACCCCCAACATGACTGTGTCTGGAGTCAAGGCTTTTAGGAGGTAACTATGGTTAAATGAGTTCACAACAGCAGGGCCTTATCTTACAGGACCAGTGGCCTTACAAGAACAAGAGAAGAGAGAGCTCTCTCTCCGTCTCCAAACATGTGCAAAGAAGAGGGGATGCGAGCACACGGCCAGATGGCGGCCCCCGCGAGCCCGGAGAAGGGGCGTAAGGATGAGATCTACCTGCCGGCCTCGATCTTGGACATTTTTCTCAGCTGGCTAGCTTTCTGAATAAAGTTGCTATTCCTCGCCCCAACAACTCATCTCTCAACTTACTGGCCTGTCATGCAGCGAGCAGTCTGAGCTTGGACCCAGTAACACTTGGAAAACTCTTATTACGATGGCAGGCACAGAGGTTCACTCATAATCATTTTACAACCAGAGTCAAGATCGATTTAAAAAAAAAACAACCCTGCTCAACAGCTCACCAATGTCTTTATCCTGCAAGGGTACTTTGTCCTCTTTTTCCCTAACCCGAGGTACCAGGGAAGAACGCATGTGAAGTCTGACTAGGGTAACCCAGTTTTGACTATGAGTTGAATATACAAGTTGACTTTCAAAGGGATTTTTTTTTTCTGATACAACAAAATATGCTCCTTTTCAACCTGCTTTGTTCTGGTATCCTATTAGCCACCTTTCATTCCTTTCTTCCCTCTTCCCCCTGCCTCCCAGAAAGGTAGGCTCTCAGTGAGCCAGCTCCCTGAGAACAGAGCTGATTTCCATGACGATCCATGCGGGGCACCAGGACACTCAGAGAGAGGTGTGTGGTGCGTAGTCGCCTCTAGATTCTAAGACAAAATTTCATTATTTTATTTTAATACACTTTAATACAATTCTTGAATACAAGAATTAAATCCCCATGTTACATGACAATTCTTTTCTCTCTCAATTTTACTTGGAGACACTAACTGCATTCCCTGATCAGTGCCTGCTACAATTACCTGTTTTAAGTATCCTCTCATCAAAGTGCTTGCTTTTGTTTTGTTTTGTTTTGTTGCCCACCTGGAGTGGCAGATCTTGTGATCGTGTGGCATCTAAATTGTGGAATGAGTGGAACATCAGTGAGGGGCTTACATCGTTGAAAGATGCTTGGTTTTAACAGCCCATCCAGGACCAGTTCTCTAGTTACACAAGGATCAAAGACATGCAAAACACAACGGCGTTTCCTTAGAGAGAAAATAATCTGTATCAAATAACTCAATGATGGATGTGAAAATAAACTGGGACACAAACAGATAAATTAAACATGCATACTTTGCAAACAAAAAAATCTTTCTACAGCATCAAAATTAATATTTGTCATTTTTAGAAGCTGTTTACATCCTAAGTCAGGGTGTGCATTACACATCTGGGGGTAGCGAATATAATACTGCACAACTGACCTTGCAGGAGAGCTGCCGTCTCTGCCAGTCAGATGGGAGGGGGGTCAGATGCTGGGGTGCATAGCCCATGTGCTGCCCACGGGCTGCGTGGCTCCAGAACGGCACTGCTAGACCAGAATCAGCAGAGACTGGATGCCCCATATCAACCTCACATCATGTATGAAACTGGTACCTGGCCACTGGCATGTCTGCTGGTAGGAAAAGCACCAACACCTGCAGGACCACACTTGCCAGCACAAGAGAGGATGCAGCAAAGATACAGCCTGGCTTTCCTCCAGCCTCCCAACACTCAGTGAGGGCCTGACTGTTGAATCCCTGGAGCTGTTGCTGCAAGAGGGTGTGGAAGATGCAGGTGCAGTGAGGAAGGAGCACACAGAGAAAGGTGCGTGCACAGGTATACACAACAGCATACAAGACTGAGGGGGGCCAGTGCCCCATACCCTCCACACCTACATCCTATCCCCTGTGGATCTAACCAGCACCCCCTCCTCTCATGTAAATAGTGTCCATATTGTTGATGGAATGAACCCGAGACAATTGAATGGGGTCTTCCCAGTGTCCTTCCCAAAAGAGTCAAGCATGGAATTTCACAAAACATAGTACCATGTGAAATACTTTGATAAACCTTTTTTGTTGTTGTTCCTAAAATTCCTGAGAACTAAGTTAGTTCCTTCACTCAACAAAACCAACTCATAAATACAATGCTTACTGGTCTGTTTCTATGACAAGGGAACAGACGGCAGTGGCCCATTAGAGCACAGGGTGGCCCCGTGATGACAGACTGGTGCGGAGGGAACAATCTGACCCAAGGCAGGAAAGGGCAGCGTCCCACTAGGAAGGACTACTTCCTTCTGGTGCTCCGCTCCCCTCTGACTGCGAGCATCAGTGCCGACGTCCTACGGCACTTCCCCGGGGACAGATCACACAAGGGGACCACATCAGTCAGGGCTTCCCTCTGGCAAGAAACTAGATTGCTCTCCTGTTGGAAAGCTCAGCGCTGAAGGGCTAAGTCAATCACGGCAGACACATGGTACTTCCCGGTGCTCACAAAGGTTTTCCGGGAAAGCAGTTTCACAACCTGCATTGATAACCTGTTCTATTCTCAACCTCCTGCTGCTAGACAGAGGCCTTGGTTATAGGCAGCCAAACAGATTTGCCGTCAGGCAGCAAAATGGAAACTTTCCTGTTAATCCTGAACACGCTGAATTCACTGACCTTAAACATCCTAAATTTGAGAAGAGAGTCGAACAAAATAATTTTTCTCCAGGTAAAGTGCTACCTGAGTACTTAATCTGCATAATTAGTGGAGTGATTCCCAGACAAAAATGTGAGATATAAACAAGCAAAAATAACCCACAAAGATCTACTCGTAGCCTTTATGTTTTTATGAGATAACTGACACACTCTTTAAATTTATCTTTCTCCTTGAATGGCTTTTAACAAAGATTTTTAAAGCTGTTGTAAGATTTAATGAGAGTGTGTTAAAAACCAATGAAAAGGGTAAGGATTATAGATTTTCCTTTGTGCTGTTAGGTAAAGCCATTTTAAATCTAGGAATGGGTTATTCCCAGGGATTGAAGTGGGCAAACCACCCCCCACCCCCACCCCCCCACAATCAAATCAGCATATTGAGACCTGCCCTAGAGTTTTATGCATGTTGTGCGCCAGGGCCGTTAATTCCAAATGAAATGAGAATGTCTACAGGAAACAATTTAGTTTACTGCCTTCTTTCACAGAGGTGTAACAACACTCTAGTAGTAACTAGCTGTCTGGGATGACTCTGATGTCTCTGTTAGATGAACAAAGCCTTCCAGCATCTTGAAATGAGTAAGGTTCTCCTAAGCAAAAGACCATTGAGTATGTCATTGTTACAGCCCACAAAGGAGCTGGAAATAGGGATTCTCTTGAACGTCAGGATGGAAGCTTGCTTTCTCTTTGTAACACAGTATACATTTTATTTTATCACTGACTTTATTTGTTAAGACTTTTTTTTTGTTATGGAGAACCTCAGAGTTCTACAAAAAGCAAACAGAGAAGTGTAACAGCCTCCCCCTCCATGTACCTGTTGCCCAAGTACAATAATTATCAACTTACAGCCAATCTTGGTTCAACAACACCCCCATCCACTTTCTGCCTCCTACATTATTTTGAAGCAAATTTCACACATAGTATAATTTTATCTATAAATTTTTTTCAGTACACATTTTGTCTGTTAAATCTTCAGTTGTATTTTTCTCAGAGATAACTCATTTTTTAACATGACCCCAAGAACACACCAAAACACATCCATCCCCAAAAAACGAGTAAATATTATTTCTTATTATCATCAAATATCTGTTGTTCTTGTTTCTAATTGTTTCATAAAAATCATGTTTTTAGAGCTTATTTAGAACTGGATTCTAAATAATACCTATGCGGTGCCGTTGTTCACGCCCCACCTCTTACGTCTCTTTAATCAAAATTTCTCTCTTCGTCTCTTTGTCCCTTTTCTATCTGTCTGCTGGAGAAACCAGACTGTGGATCTTTTGATTGTCCCACAGTCTGGATTTTGCTGATTGCACCTCAAAGCATCGTTTACCATGTTCCTCCCCCCACTTTATTTTCTAAAAATTGGAAGCTGGACCCACGGCCTTCATCAGATTCAATCATTGGTTGGTTGGTTTCCCAAGAACATACCGTGGTTGTGGAGTTTTCTCCCATCAGGAGGAACCATAATGTCTGATTGCTTTTCTTCTTGTGAACCTAGGAGCCACTGAGGGTCAGTATCTAGTCTATTAATACTAAATTAGGCCCTGCAAAATTGTGTTCTTCCAGTCCCATCACTTCTTACTTTCTCAGCTGGACTCCTCTAATGGTTCTTCATTGTAAAGCCAGCTTTGGGAGCTCTAAAAAATGAAAACCTTTTCATTTACTTAAATGAATACTGTTGTCTCATGATAGAATTTTTAAAGTCTAATTCGAAATGCAAGAGCTGAGATTAAAATGCAGAACTGGTCATCAGCCCTTCCCTTCCCTTTAACCCCAAGGTCTCGCCTTCACAGAACAGAAGAGCTCTCAGTAGGAAAAAAAAAACACAAGTAACTGTAGAGAGGAAAACACATTGAGCGAAATCCCAGAACTTCATCCCATGCATTTGCATTCAGTTGCAGAGACTGGACCACTTCTTTGGGCCTTGCAGTGCCCTCGTATCCTGCACAGGAGGTGCATTCTGTGGGTTCGGGACGCTCGGTGGCTGCACAGTAGTGCTGACTGTTATAGCAGCAGGTCACAATCACTCATTTATCATTTATGAAGATGAGAAATAAGTACACAGTCCAGCAAGATACCTTTTCTCTGTTCACAAAACGGTTTGCTTTGTCCCTATCTCCGCCTTTAGCTGCGGTCTGCCTGGAAACACAGAATTCAGTATCTGCCCCAAAGGGAAGCGAGTGTCGGTGGGCGGCGCTGTCCGCGGCTTTGAGGTGTGGGTGGTTGGGAATCACCCATCATCCCTCCAGAGCATCTGCCCGCCCTCCCCGGGGTCAGCATCCCGCCTCGGCTCCATGTACTCAGCTCATTCAGTCGGCAGGAGGTTCCTGGGGGAAGGACTGTGGAGACTGACTGCTGGCAGCTGGAGAGCCCCGGGCTGCAGCCGCCACTCTTAACTTCTGTTTCCCCAACAGCCCCGGGGAAAGCCAAGGAGCTTTTTGACTAAGGAGGAGGGAGATGTACTGTGTTTGGGGAGAAAGCTAACAGCTCCATGTGCACTGGGTTTGAATTTGTTACATTCAACTCCATCCCCTCAGGTCTTGGCCAGAGTCCCAGGGCACCTGCTGTAGGAGACGCTTCAAGAAAGGCTCCCAGCCACTCTGCTCCCTGGGCAGAGGGTCACACAACACCGAAGTCCCCACATTTTATGCACCAGGCATTTGGGGGACACAAGATCTGATCAAGGATGTGTGTTCCAACATGCAAAAAAGTATGTAAATAAATTTCTTTGTCTATTTATTTAAACATCTTCCTCAATCAGAACAGAATTATGAAACAGGAATCGTGACAGAAACTCAGGAGGCAAGCACGTCTGAACGACGCGCACGCCCACAGACACCTTTATTCTCTGTGACCAGACCATCCATCAGCTCCTGGTCAGGAAGACCCAGTGGCGTGGGTTAGACCTCTCTCCCACCTGGAGAATAAATCAATAAACCAGACCTGCCCACAGGAATGGTCTCCTGTGTAGTGGTTCTTCCTGCCACTCCTGGACGTCAGCTGCCCTCCACGTGTGGGTCAGTTCCTCTGTGAGATGCCGGGATGCTACTGCCCCAAGTTACACCTCCCACAGTCAAGAGCCATCCTGTCCTCACAAGGGAACCAGTATCAGCCTAGGGGCCACCTGGGCACCACCCAACAGATGCCCATCAGTTCCCTGGCTCTTCTACAAAGGCTCTGGCGGCCGGGCCCCCAGGGCAGGGAAGAGCAGGGAGGAAAATCCGGGGGCCAGGCCACCTGGAGCTCGCCGAGCCCTGGGGCTGAGCGCCTGCCCTGTGAGCACTGGTGCCTGGAACCTAGGGCTTCCTTGCGAGCAGCTAAGCTGAAGTAGACTTGGAAGAGCGTGGCTCTACAGATTCATGATACATCAGTCGAGTCAGCACAGCAGCTGCAGGTGAGCAGTGCCCAGAAGCTCTCTCCAGCTGCCCGACGCAAGTTAACCTTTTTCCACAGAAGTCGCGTCTCGAGCTTCACGCCTTCAGTCCCCTCCCTCGTGGACACCCACCCCCCGAGCTCCCTCCCGGCTGCCCTCGCCCTGTTGATGTTCAGTGCTATGTGGCTGTGTGTGCTTTTGCTCAAAAGCATGCATGGCAGTACAGGAAGCTCTGAGCGCTGCCGGGGTCCCCGCCCCCGCCCCGCTGGCGTTCCCGCCGCGTCCTCCGCTGTCCCCATCCTCACGCAGAATCTGACACAAACCATCCCTCACGTCTGCTCGGCCTCTCTTCCTGCTTGCTTCTCTCCCGCCCTAAGGACCGGCTCACCCGGACGCTTTCTCTGACATTTGCTAACGTAACGCTGTCTGGTTTGACCAGGTAACCGTGATGTCCCTCCTCTCCTCCTGAACCGCACACGTCCCCGATGACGGCACCTCCCGCCTCGCACGCCAGATGCACTCGCCGCACCAGCACCGACTTCTCAGCCCCTGAGCCATCCTGCGCCGCACAGGCTGGGCCAGCCGGGTCCCAGCAAAGAAAGCGCCCCTGTTATGAGGCTTGGCTGACATCCCCGCTGCCCCCGCTGCCACAGGCTCCCCTTGGATGGCCTCCCACAGTGCTCTGTCTTCCTCGACCCCAGCCTGGCCTTTTCCTGTCCCCACCAGGCCGCACTGGGACTGCTGCTTTATGCCTCCATCTCAATTCCTTCTAGACTGGAAGCTTTCGAAACCATCAGCTGTACCTTGCTGACCTAACATTTAAAGTGTGCAGGAGATACAAGACGCCTACAAACGTTGGTTGGAAGAGATAGAAGGGAGGGGGCGAACCTGGGGTCCAGGCCCCAGGGCACAGGCCGGTCTGAGGAGCCACGGTCAGGACCAACCCCACGCGCCGGCCAAGCGGATGGCGCAGGGCCCGACCGGGGAGGAGAGCGGGAACTCTCCGTGTCACAACACGGCAGGAAGACACACTGAGAGCTGTTCCGATAACTGCAGTCGTCACGCGGCATGGATTTAGAGAAAAGTGAAAAAAAGTACCTTTATGACAATCGTGGCGAAAACACGGGGAACTTCCCTCCCAGGCGGACCTCCTCTCGTCTGCAGTCAGAGGCTGCGATGCTCACTTGTCTGGAAGGAAGAAACAAAGCAAAACAAAATGAACAAACAAAAAGCCATCTTTCTCTTTCTCTGGTCTGGCCATTTGTCCCCCCTCTGGGATACTGCATCTGTGTTTGTCAGCACCTGTGACAAAGGACTCCAAGACATGGCTTCTGTCGTTCACTCTGCTTTTCTGGGTTTTATTCCCAAAGTTTGGGGAGCTTTGAAGGCAAATAATATTTTCCTTTTGTTATTTCTTCAGTCTTTACAGGAAATTGCACAGGTATCTTTGCACCTTATTCCTTGTCTTTCCCGTTAACATTAATAAAACAGGAAAAGGAATCAATGACAGTTTGTCAGAAAGACGAGCAGCATTAATAACACCAGGCAGAGGTCGCTTCCTACTCAGGGAGTTCTCAGATATTCCTACTGCATTCGGAGTCCTTGAGGGGAGCTTACAAAGCAGGCCAGGTCATTCCCCTCTTTAATTTTATTTTTTCAGTGACCTCTTTTGTCTCCCAATGTTAAGCATTATTTTTTAAGTGCCCTCAAAATTGTGATGAACTCATCAGAGTCATAATCCTTTAGACTGCAATGACAAATGTCAAATTGTTGGTAAGTTTTAGGAAATTAAAAAAAAAAAAAAAGATTACGTGGCACCTTTCCTTAACTTCGACGGAAGTTTCAGAGTCTGATTCAAACCGCGGTTCAAATGGATTCTATTTCTAAATGCCTCAGTGTAGAAGCTTAAGTTCCCAGTCCCTTTGGAAGTCTTCTCCACGTGAGGGGTCACCAATCAAACCCGAGGATGGGTATTTGGGGCAGGGCTGGCCAGCGCACAGCAGCCCAGGAGGCTCCTGGGGACAAAGAGTAAGGGAGCTGGTCTGGCCCCGGCTGCCCTGCCCAGCCCTCCCTGGAGATGGGTGACCATGGACACAGGGCAACGTGCAGAATTCAAACTCTAATTTATCCAAACACTTTCCAGTGTCCTCCACTACTTGCAAACAATATATATACACATCTCCTGAACACCTTCAACTCTTAACATTGCACAATGACTCTAAATGTCATCGCAGCCTGACATCCCGTGACGGCCACCTACCCAGTCCACCAGAAGTCCCTGCTACCTCTTCCAGCCAACGCTCTTCACAGAACCCAGAATGTTCTTCTTAAAAACCCAAATATGATGAAGTTAATTCTCTGGCTTCAAATCTTTTCCCTCATTCCTTCTGCCCCTAGAAAAAAAGTCCCAAATCAAGAAACAGCCTAAAACTTCCTGAATGATCTAGTCACCTCCTCAGCGATGAACCTTCTGCCCTGCTACTACCCCCACCCCCGTGTTTATTACACGTTCTCAGCTCACCCTAGGTCCGATTTACAGTGCCCGTCACACATGTTTGCCTGTTCTCTGTCTTCCCTGCAGGATCAGTGCCCTTAGGAAGACACCAGATCTCATGCCTCAACCGAGGACCTGCACATGGCACCTGCTCCAGAAATATTTGTTCAATAAATGAGTGAACAAATTGCGTATGACCACCAGCTTTCACACACAGAGACACACACACACCTGTGGTAGAGACTCTGAATGCAGTTTCTGAAAGCAAGTTTGAGTCCAGGTAGCGCAGAAAAATACAGGGGCAGCCCCAGCAAGAGATGAGTTGGCTAAAATCCTTGCTCCCTGAACCCTCGTTCCTACCCCTAATCATGGCCCTCTGTCACTCTCTCTGACCCGCATGGCCCTGGTGCCCTCACCCTAAGAAACACTTACATCGACTATGAGAGTTACACCTGGCCTACGTGAAAACATTGCTCAGAAAAGACCCCTCTGGTGTCCGAGCATTATTTATGGAATGAGTGAATGGACAGCCAGTGGCCTTCGTCGAAGTGGTGAAGGTTGAGTGTCACTTCCCCTTCGCACTGTTCCCCCCACCTGAGTGTGTCCGCACGTGTGTTCCTACGGACCAGGGCGCCGCTGAGCCTTCTCATCTCTGAGGGCCAGACCGCAAAAGGGAACCCCCTCCCAACCGCACAGACGACAGCAGAGGAGGGATGTGCCCCAAACCTGGGAGCAATTCCACAGAAATGGGAGAGAAAACGTGAAGCCAAACGACTGTATTGTGCACCTAAACGGCCAGGCACTCACGAGCTGACACTGTGTGGAGTAAGGAGTCCTTGGTGCACTGACCACACGGCGAACAGGCAGCCACGCTCCCTGCCCCTTTGTGGAGCCAGCCCTCCAGGCTGAATTGCCTCATTTGCTGCGACTGTTCCTTGTTATTCAGAAGCGCAGCTCATTAGCTAACAGCTGTGCCGGAGGACGGTGCCCTCCTCTATGCTGCTCCCTTTCTCTCCTCCTCTTTCATTTTGCCCTCCATCCCCACCATTCATGCCCAGAAAAGCAGCTTTAATAAAAGCATCATCTCTGCTATGGAAAAGAGTGCCCAGGAATCACTGAATTAAGTACATACTTGAGGAGCTAAAGTGTGTGCAAATGAGCAAGCCTCACAACTGGCCATAATTTCCTCCTATTAAATGCCAAGTCAGTCTGACCCGTTAAACAATTCGAAATTACAGAATCTTCACTATTTGAAAACCATGAAGAGTCTGGCAATTTTACTACATCCTGGATTAGCTCCAAATTAAAACTGTGCCCCTGCTACAAATGGTCCAAGTGGTACCATGTTTTTTTTCCCTTTTCCTTTTTGATGCTCATCACTATGTCTGGGCAGTAGACTTCTAAAGCTCTTGCCTTTCATGGAAGACTTTTTTTTGGCAGAAAAAAGAAATCCCACTTACTTTTAAGTGGAGCAAATTGTTTAGTAATTTTATTCATTCTTAGACTTGGCATTTGGGAGAACGGCTTTGATTGTGAGAAACAGAATAAGGCTAAATCCTGGAAAACCTTGAGTACCAAGCTAAGGAGTTTGTCAGCCTGCAGCAACATGATACAGAAATTTGTGAAGCTTAGTAAATCATTTAAGAAACCCTTTTGCGTGCCCCAGACACAGTCCTCTGTGTCAGGAATACAGCCATGAACACAAAAATAACAGCCCCTGTCTTTATGGGTCTTCTGGTCTAGTGGTCACACTTTTGAAAGATTTAAATGTATGGGATGGATTAAAGGTTTAAGGTGGGGACACAAGTAAGAGGATTTCAATCTTGCAGGCTACAGGCTGTGTGGACCAGTGAGAACAGAGGAAGAGGTGTCAAGCATGACTTAGGTGTTGAGTCTAAAGAATCAGATAACTCAGAGCAGTATTAACAGAAAGAGGAAATGTGGCGGGAAAAAATTGCAGAGGAAGTGGATGGCTCTGATTTTGGATGTGTTCATTTTGAGGAAACATGTAAAAGTCCAGATGGAGCTGTCCGACCAGAAATGAAATTTGGGGAAGAAACGGGGGAGAATCGATGGAGCGAGGGCACAGCGGATGTTGCAGAAGCATCTGGGGTGACCGGGAAGAGGGCAGCAGACAGAGACAACGACGACGCTGGCTTTGTGTTCTGGTGTTGAGCAAAAACATCCCGCATCACTTAGGGCTCCCTGCCATGCATGTTTACGCCCCCAACTGTGATGCTCGGGGGAAATACATTGATAAGGGCTTAGAGGAAATCTGTATCTCGGAGCTTTCTGTCCTCCTTACATGAAAGGAAATCAGCTGGCTCCACACCCTAGAAGGGAAAGGGCTGGCGAGCATTCATTCTCGGGTCAGCTATTCCCCTGAGCTCTCGCTGGTCTGGAATCTCTCAGAGCGGCAGGTCCCAAGCTCCCTGTGCCTTTAATTAATAAGAGCACAATGTTCCAGGCCTCTGTTGTTTGTAAAAGAGATGAGGTTAGACAGCTGCTGAATGTATTCCAGGGAAGGAATTCAGGAGCGCAGGTGCCTAATCCAGACATTCAGTTACCACTGCAAATCCCACGGAAAGGGGTAGCTTTGCTGGAGTGGAGATCGGCGTGCGTCAGGGGTGTGAAAACTGGTGAACTGTGCTGTCCTCTAGAACACTGTCCAAAATAAGCAACGGGTCAGAAATGACAGGTAGTGGACATGCAGAAAACCAAAATATATGGCATTTATTGCACATGAGCTCCTAAGAGACTATATCACGCAAAGACCAATGTCTAACCAGTGGAGCGCCGTGCTGCGGCTCGGCTGAGGTGGGGGAAGACCTCAGTCGTTTGGGAAGAAGTCTGCCCAGCAATAAAGAGAAAGGCAGCCTCTTCATTTTAAGACTGTCTGATGAAGAGCAGTAATGTGTAGACATTCGGTTGTGCTACTCGGGGATCACACGCATAGACTTGCAACATAAAAAACATAAAAAGCAGGATATTTATTTAAACCAATATGATGTGTAGGGAAACTGGGAATAGAGTGAATTTGAGTAAGTCAAACACCTTGATAGCATCAGCTGCTGACACATTCAGTAGATATCAGAAACAGAAAAATAAAGAGAAAATATTTTAGTGCATCGTGTGAATCAATAGAATGCAATGTTGTTGTCAACTGTCAGTGGGGATTTCAGGCTCTATTGTAAGAATGCGACGGTCCTATTGCAACCCTGCTCTGGTCAGGGTGCATCAGGACGACTGGTCGGCTTTGGGTGCCCCACCAGAACCTGCTCTAAGGAAAACAACCACAATAATAAACAAATTAAAACTATGCAGTGGGCGGGAATATTGAGAAGGCAGAGATGTCCTACCCAGGAAAAAATAAGATGTAAGGGGAGTGTGGTGTTTTAAAGGGTTGTGCTTATTCTCTATAAATAGAAGGAAAAATAAGAGCTGACTCCTTTATTTGACAAGTATTTCTTGAGATCCTGCCACGAGCTAGATACTCCGTATACAACATGAACAAACACTTGTAATCCCCGCCCTCAGGAAGTTTACAGTCTAACACAGGAATAGTGACAAACCAAACGGCCACACACGTGGAGCTGACAAACTCCACACAGAGGAGATGCAGCTCATAGGAGAGCGTGTAACAGAGGAACGTGACCGAGCTAGGCAGCTGGGAGTGACTTCCTTACAGGAGGGAGGGGAGGAAATACAGATGTGGGCTTACCCCAGAGAAAATTATTTAAGAATCATTCAAGGAATAGGCTGCCTCCGGAGGAAGGGAGCTTCTCACCGCTAGACGGATGGATGGATCTAACGGGGTCTACGTCGCTGGTTGCTGGATGATTTCCAGAGGAAGTCACGCAGTAGGAAAGGCTATGTTGCCCCCAGAAAGTTCTGGAGTGGGCTTCTAACATGACCAGACTGGACATCGCCCTGTGGTTATAAAACTAGTTGGCCTTCTGCCAAGCAACCCAAGGCATTTACAGACATGTACACATGACCATATGCATACACAGAAATAGAGTTCTATATATGTATATTGGTTTATATATGTAATAGTATATAATCCTGGTGTGTAATATATGCAATAGTATATTAAACATAGGAAATATGTTTTTAATCACAATAAGAAATTAGCATTATTGTTTCATTGAGTCAATGCCACTGCTCTACTGTACTTACCTTCTTACCCTTTTCTATGAAACAGAAACACGTTTTGGTGGGATGAAGAGATAGAGTGAGGATTAAATGAACATAATGTTGTGTTTCACTCTACATTTTCCTTTTAGAACAAGGTTTTTATACTTTAGGACCTGGGTCCACAAGCAAAGGCCAGTGGAACTATATTTTATAAATAAAGAACACGTTCATTTACATACTGTTTATGACAATTGCAAAAACTTTATGGTCTGTTAAGCCTAAAATATTTGCTCTCTGGTTAAAAACAGAAAAATGAGAAATTTACAAATCCCTAGGGTTGCACAGAAGCCATAGTTGATTTGAGTATTAATGAGAATAATAACTGCAGTGGATTAAAATTTATTAAATATGATTTAAATAAGCCCATAAGTTCATAATTATACTTGAAAAAATGCACTGATTATCTTTGGAAAATCAGAAGGAGACACTCATTATTTTGAAAATGGTTAATTAAGGGGGAAAAAATTATCCTGCCTTTTCTATACAATCCATACTTCAGGGTAACTCAAGAACCAACAAGGGGAAATTTCTCTTTATAGAAGACTTTTAGGTAATAAATGAAGAGCAAATGAAAATGTTATCATTTTGCAACTTCTAAGAAAGTAACAGACCGAGGCAAGACCCCTCAGTGGCTGGGAGCCTGACAAGAAGAGGGACAGCCCAGACACTACGTATCTCCTGATGAGGGGCTTGATTTAAAAAAAAAAAAAAATCAAATCTGAGTCTGATCAAGCTTCTAGATATAATTACTCACTTACAGAAAATACAAGGGGCCAAAGAACACGTTTCAGACCACCGTGGGTCTGTAATCCACAAACTACAGACCTTGGAGAAACTCTGCAAGACAAACGAGCTCACCACCTCCATAGAAACAAGCAGAGATGAAGGGGGAGCACAGATTATTGAAAGAAATTAAGAAATACGTCACCAATATCAATGTATGGCTCTTTCAATCCTGTTCAAACACATCTATAAAAACTAATTTAAAGTCGATGGAGAAATGTGAATACTAAGTAGATATTTGATGATATTAATAAACTATTATTAATTTTTAGACACAGTAATGGTATCAGATTTTTTTAGTCTTCATCTTTTGGGAATAACTCTAAAACATGTAGAAATGAAACATTATGATCTATGGGTTCTACTTGAAAATTATCCTTGTCAAAGGGTTGTGGGTGGAGGTACAAATGAAAAAGATGACATGTTGACAGCTGTGGAAACTGAAAGCTGGCCCACCAGGTTCATTGTACCACTGTCTTTGTGTATATGATGGAAAAACTTCAAAGTACAAAAAGCTATTTTTTTTCCTTTCTGTCTAGATCACATAGTCGTGTAGTGATTAGAATTGCAATTATGCATCAGTATGTTTCAGAATGTTACCAATGGAAACAAATATGGAAGTCAACCGTCTAGCTGGGGAAGGAAGTGACAACGGATCTCTGCTGTAGGATACACTGTGCACAATAAAAACAAGCCAGGGTTTTACTCCTCTTCATGCTGGACACAGAAGGGCCCTTGCGTCTCCATCTTGAGCTCTTTTCTCCAGTTATTTGCCTTGGAGGTGAGGGGGTGGGGGGAGGAGGAGGAGGAGGAGGAATGCCAGGGAGGGGAACTGACGTGTTAGGTCAAAGGGACATTGTTCCCACTTCTTGATGGTCACAAGACTTCTTTTCTAAAAAAATTCTTATTGAAGTATAGTCGATTTACAATGTATAGCAGTGTTTAAGTTATGTGTATATTCTTTTTCAGATTCTTTTTCATTATAGGTTATTACAAGATATTGAATATATTTCCCTGTGCTCTACTATAGGACCTTGTTGTTTATCTATTTTATATATAGTAGTGTATATATGTTAATCTCGAACTCCTAATTTATTCCTACCCCCCCTTTCCCCTTTGGTGACCATAAGTTTGTTTTCTATATCAGTGAGGCCATTTCTGGATTGTAACTTTATTTGTATCACCTTTATATTCCACATATAAGTGATATCATATGATATTTATCTTTCTCTGACTTATTTCACTTAGCACCATAATCTCTAGGTCCATACATGTTGATGCAAATGGCATTATTTCATTCTTTTCATGGCTGAGTAGTATTCCATTTTGTGTGCGTGCGTGCATATGTGTGTGTATATATATATCTTCTTTACCCATTTATGTGTCATTGGACACTTAGGTTGTCAGCCAGTTTAAAAGGAAAGGAACCATGCCAGGGAGGGAATACATACTGGGGTTTTTTTTAAAGAAAGTTGTGTCTCAGTTTCTAGGAGTTCATAATTCTGCTCTCGCTGATATGTTAATGAATGAGTGAAGGAGCTTATTTTTTTCTTATTCTATATCACCCAGCAAAGTGTCTGATACTACAGGAATTTGGCATTTATTCACTCAGCCTGCACTTATTAATCACCCACTAAGTGCCAGAATCTGTCCTAGGAACAGGAAGCATTGACTAAATGGAAACAAGGAATGGTTGTGTGCAGACCCGCCTCTCCGAATGTCAGCAGCTTCCAGTTCCACCTGCCCAGCAGAAGGGCACACGGCGCAGGGCTCAGGCATTCTGCAGTTTCATTCCTGAGACGTCTGTGCACATCATGCTCCTTGGAGGCAGATGGCCGAGACTTCCTCTCGACAGGGCTCCACTGGACCAAGGCATTGCTCACCTGGCATCCACAGAGAGCTTCTGAACTGCCTCCCAGGTACAGTCGATGTCAGCCTGCACTCAAGGAATGGGGTAGGGCCCTGCCTTCGTGCCTCACTCGAGAATCTGTTCCTTATTCCCCTAAAGGAGCACCCTTTCCCACATTGGGACCTCTGCTATAACTGCAGCCAGGTTTGGCAGCTGCTCACAAAAGTAAAACTCTTGATTTTTTTTCCCTGAAGTTCTACAACTGTAAAAAAAAAAGTAATACGTGCAATATTCAGGCGTAGGTACCACACCTGATCTCCACGTCAGGTGAGGATGCTGAATTCCCCAGAGCTCCCCCATCAGAGCACACGCTGAAGTCCTGCCAGCCCCTATGCTGTCCCTGAAGGACCTGTTTGTGATTATCCATCAAGATGTTCCCAGTGTGTGGGGAGCGGAGGGGATAGCTCAGTGGTAGGGCGCATGCTTAGCACACACAAGGTCCTGGGTTCAATCCCTAGTACCTCCACAATAAATAAATAAATTAAATAAGTAAATAAACCTAATTACTTCCCCCTCCAAAAACAAACAAGCAAGCAAAAAAAGAAAGAAAAGGTGCTTGACACACAAAAGGTGTCATGGATGAGTATTGGATGAACGAGTAATGAATCTGTGAGCTCAGTTAATCAGCCGTGAGCTCCATTTACAGTCCGTCCTTTCTGCAGGGACAGAGTCGACATAAGCAAGTATTCCTTGTGTTATCACAAAGCTGCACCTGGGCTCACAGGCATGCACTAATTCATTTTGGTCATTGAAGGAATATGTCATTTTAACTAGTAGGGAATATGCTTTATGGTGCATATCAAGATGCCATGGATTTAAATGAAAAAAGCTTTTTTGAAATTCTTTAAATGCCCCTCAGCACTGAGTCTTAGGTTCCTGCCAAATTAGGAAGAAAAATTCAACCAGGTGCAGCCAAAACGTTAGCTGCTTTCTGGAACAAGCAAAAGCCTCTATACTATACTATATGGAGAATAAATTAATCGGGTTTGGAAATCCACTTTTTAAGTAGAAAATGTATTAAAATGTAGAAATACAGGAATTCTCAGATCAAATATTTTCTTTAATTTTTTTTTTTCAGTATTTTGGAAGCCAGGATGGAAAAAGTTAATTTTTTTTTTTTTTACCTTTTTATTTGGGCGAAAAAAGTTTGCAAATAGTTTATAGAGGATGGTTTGATTTTTCACTCTAAAAACAGTTGCTTTAGCTCCCAGGGTATAAATGGGCCCTGGAGGATAAAAGGAACAGCACAAGCTGAAGACTCTCAGCGCCCAGCAGTCGTGCTCAGAGCACTGCACCCTGGAAACATCCTGGACAGTTTTTTTTTTTTTTCTTTTAAGATATCAACTACCCTGAAATCCCAGACATATTTGGATTTATGAATTTTTCTCCAAGTTAATGTGGAACAACTTAAGAAATATTTTTAATTATAAATTTGGGAACTTAATTAAATGGAACTCCAGACAAATCCTTCTGGAGACATGAGAAAATAAGCTTTCATTTTCATTTTATTTAACTTCAGATCTACCAACAACCAAAATAAAGTTCAAGTGCAAGTTTGACTTCATATCAATTTAATCTCACCAAACTTTGCTATTTCCTGCCAAAGACTGTTTATGGAAGCTAACTTGGGAATGAAACTAGAATTACATTGTTGAAATAAATTTACTTATCTGATTAAATATACTCCTTTGTGTCCTCCTCTACAGAACTCAAGCTTTTGTTTGTAATCCCTAAGTAGTCATTTTTGCCTTTAAAAGCCTCTCATCTTTATTTAAAACTCAAATGGTGTAATGCTGATGATTCTGAAAAACAATTACTTGGGTCAGGATCCTTGCAAAGTATGTGAATTAAAAACACTACAGAAACAGTGTCTGAGATCCAAAGCGCTCAATCTGTTAGGGAAAACGTGCTTGTCAGGCCGTGAGCTGTCCGTTTTCTACTTAGCTTAGTTTTACAGAGTAAAGACTAAAAGCATTGTTTCTGTCATAATTAAAAGAGCCAAGCCCTTTCCCTGCAAGAGGGGTTTTTGTGGGTTGCATTTGACAAGAACAAGTCTAAGAAATTGCTTTATTTTCTTCCTTCCCAGTAAATAAAAACCCAGATCTTGCCTCCTTATTTGAATATAATCCTTTGAACATAAAACCAGACAAGAGGGTAATTCACTTAAGAGACTACCCTCCCCCAGTGAAACACAGCCCGTGTCTCTACAGGTGAGCAGAGAACACAAGAACGTCTGGTTTTAGATTTTTAAATAACCTTTTACAATTAAATAAGAGGGATTGTCATTGAGCCAGCTTTTGCAAGACTATACAAAATGTCACAATCACCAAGAGAAAGAGAAAAATAAGTCAAGGATGGCCTCAAGGGAAAAAAAGTGACATCAAATTCCATGGTGTCTCACAGACAGAACTGACCACATGGTCTGCAGGGCCCCAGGCAGAACAAGAATGTCAAGTCACTTGTTCAAAAAGCAGCACAAAAGTGCCATTAAAATGTACTGAAATATAAAGCTTTTTCCTCTCTTTCATGGTCTCTCTCTCTCGACTGGTCATGATGTTTTTTTATTTGCTATTAGTGTTGTGCTAAGTAAATAAAAAAGTGAAAATTTTAATTACTAGCAGAAATTCTACTATCCATCTTTATATTGTGCAGTGTTAAAGCAAAGATAAGAACATTAAACTCATATGCAGAATCACCAAATTACACAATTTGCATTTTGTAACTCCTACTGACATACGCATTGTTACTAGAACAGGGGAATCACAGCAGAAAGCCAAGCCAAGTACTCTTCTCTTGCCCCCGACACGCGCGCACGCCACCAGCACTCCACCTCCGGCTCACGGGTGCCCAAGGGAAGACTGAGGGAGAAGGAGCGGTCACCATCGGACAGCATCATGTCAGCATGTGTTTGGCCCACACAACATGAGTCAGAAAGAGATCCCTGGTCATTCCCTGGTTCCTTAGGACATCACTGCTTTCCTTCTGTGTTCAAAGCAAGTCCTGGTTCAAAGGGAAAGTGCAGCCTCTTGGGGCTGTTACCAGTCATGGATGTAACATGCTTCTCTTGTACCCAATTTGTTTTGCTGAAATCCCACACGCCGCGGGTCCACCAGAGTTCTGTGCTCATGGAGAGGCACAAATGCTATATGCAAACAGAGCGACAAGGATCTACCAAAACAGATTTCCAGGGTCTGCTCTGCTCACGTGCATTCTCCATCATTCCATGGGACTTCACTTACAAAACACAAGTTCAAAGATAAAATGATCAAGAACTTCAAAACAGGGACAGCAGAGCCTTAAGCCAGCACAGGGCTCTCTGACTGTGGCTGTGTGTAACTACGCACATCACACCCACAAAGCCCTCCTGCTGCAAGAGGTCTGCACGTATTAGTGAAATCCATACATGACAGCTCATGAAGACTTGAGTGAGCCACCAAGGCCGCGTTCAATGGCATATCACTGTGAAAGGACCGTTTTCACCAAAGCCTTCGCTAAGGGATGCCTCGGAACATCTGCTCTGGTGTTCTAACTTTGTCAAATCGACACACTGTGGGTCTGCTCCTCATTGGCACTGCCATCTAAAAATAAAGATGTTAACTTTTAAAAAGCAAATAAATACAGAAATATAATGTGTCAGTGATGCATAAAGTTTAAGAAGGATCCAGTAGGCATGAATGAAAGAACTTGACCACCAAATCATCTAACAATGGCAGCGTATCTCACTGACAACAACTCAGATGCTGAATTGTGTTTCAAATATTGTCTAAAGGGAGATATGAAACTGAGCAGAACCCCTCCCAGGGACATGGGGACAGACAACCCCTACCTTGTACTCCCTCTCTTCATCGTAGAAAGCTTTGGTCTCCTAGGCCTTCCCCAAGTTCCAAAGGACAAATTTAATCAGATAAGTGAGAAAATTCAGGAACAAAGGAAAGCAGTCAAGCAAGATGAAATTATTATAGTTTAGCCATAAAACAAAGTCAAGGACCTTTACTTCCTCCTCAAGGGCTTTAGAAAATATCGTGAGCCGCACCCTTGAGTTGTTTTGCATATACTAAAACCCTCACCAGATGGAAGACATCGACTGCATGCTGACAACTTGCATATGTAGATCCTAGACTGGCTGGAGTCAGAAAATTGATAATTGAGATTCCCAAACATTACCCTGTTACCTCACTATCAACCATTCAGAGAATTGTACACAAGCTGATCACACACCCTGCGACCCTCTCCCTCACACTGTCTTTAAAAACCCTCCTCTGAAAGCCATCGGGGAGTTTGGGTCTTCTGAGCATGAGCTGCCCATTCTCCTTGCTTGACGCCCTGCAACAAATCCTGTACTGTCCTTCATCACAACCTGGTGCTAGTAGACTGGCTTAGGTTCTGTAACAGGTACTGAACTTTCGAAGGGTATTGGAATGCCTTCTTTTCTTCTGCTTACAGCTCTATTCATTTTGAAGTTATCCATGTTCAGATTAAAGAGAAAATTGCATTTACAATATTTCTTCCCCCCCCTTCATTATAATTCAAGAACTCTTAAAAATGATATAAAAGGACTGTAATTTGATGATGCAACAAAGCACTACAGGTATGGAAGACGACATTTGAGAAAGAACGATCATTTTCTAGGTCACTCAAGAGTTGTTCACTTTCACACACTGGACTTTGAATTCAGCCACCCAGGTTCAAATCTTGGTGGGATTCACCATCTATGTTGAATGAGAATATTACCATCTGCAGCCCATAATGAAATAAGGGGTTTCGGGAATGATGGTGGGTGGTTACCAAAACCATGCAGTGAACAGCTGATGGGATGATCACAGTGGAATGGATCAGGCTGATAACATACAAATGCATCCATCAATCTCAATATTACACAAAAGGAATGCATCTCATCGTAGAAATACACATCACCTCCTAGGAAGTATGAGTGCCAAAAAAACTGAACTTGAATCTGATGAGATGTCTAAATCTAACCAGAATCTAGAAAAACATGCTAACTGACACCATGGGCGTGGAATCACCAAAGTCCAGAAGGTGGGCAATGCTACAGGATAAACAATGTAACTTCTTTCACAAATAAATTGTAGGGAACTAAGGAGGTCAGAAAGTAGAAACCCACAGGGAAAAGAGATTTAAACTACATCTCAACCAAATGCAACGTGTGAACCTTGTTTGGATCCTGATTCAAACAAATCAACTGAGGGGGAAAAAACATTTATATGACAACATGAATGCTGACTGGATAATTTGATATTTAGAAATCATTATTAATATTTTAGATGAGATAGCGGTATCATGCTGTGTTTTTAGAAAAATAATATTAACCTGAAACAGAAACATTTACAGATGCAGTTATATGACGTCTAGAATTCAGAATAATCCTGTGGAGGGTTGTGGGGAATATAAATCAAATTAAGACTGGTCATGAGTTGATGACAGCTGAAATTAGTTGATGCGTATGGGACGGGGAAATCATTTCATGATTTTACTACTATGTCTTACGCTATTCTTCCTACTGGTGCAAATGTTTGAAATTTTCCATAATAGAAAATTCAAAACATACAACTTTAAAAACCACGTTCGAGCAATGCTTTCACACCAGAACTATAGTCCATTTCTTTTCCTGGCCTTTTCCATGATACCATGAGTGCACATTCCCCACCTCACAGAGGCTGCCTCACAGGAGCTGATGCTCTGGGCTCACAAATGTCCAACTTACATGCCTCCTATGGCCTCCCCTACCCTTTCTTCTTCTGTTTCCTGCCTGAAAACAGATAGTCCAAACAAACAAATAAACAAACAAAAACCCCACATTTAACCCATTGATTGTTTGCACCAGTGAACTTTGTCTGTGAGAAGTTCGTCTTCATTCATCCTTTTCTTCCTCTCTAATGTGAAGATGGATGGGTACCAAGTTTGTAGCACCCTTGGTCTGAATATATGCAATGTCATTGTCATCTTCATCCATCCTTTCTTCTTCTTTAAGCAAACCCCTCCTCTGTGTTCTCATGAAACTCTTCAAACTTTTACTAGTGTCTCACTCAGAGTATCACAAGTACCCTTTGACATTTACCTACTTATTCCACCACTTGAAAGGGGGAGTTTTGAGGGCAGCAAATATTCCTTATCCATTCCTCTATCTCCAATTTACACATACTCAAGTTCCAATAAAGCTGTTTTTCATTATTATTTTTTGTAAAGGAAGAAAGGGAGGGAGGGAAAGAAGGGAAGGAGAGATCAAAGAAATGGTTCAATAAAAACCTTTAGACATTGTGCAGATTAACATTTTAAATGTTTCACTCTTGTTTCTGATAAATGTGTAGGGTTCATACCTTAAACTTGAATAATGCTGTATTGCCTATCATACATCTTTAGAAATTCTCCAATCCTAGAAGAAGACAAGAGCTGTGAAAGTCCACAGATATGATGAAAATGTTAGCACTGAACCCCAGTCCTTCCTGTAACGCTGCCTCATAGATCCAGGCATGATGGAAAGCAGGGACACACACCTTGGTGCCGCTGCAAAGGTTTCTGGGACTGATCAAAGGGACAGCATGAATACGGCATCTCCCTCCTCAGGTGACCCGCAGACCAGACTCTTTAAGTCCAGAAGCCCAGAGCCCCTGAAAGGGATGGTGCTGGTCCCAAAGCAGCACTAAAACTCAACCTGTCTGCACAGATTCACGGAGGAACCACCAGTTACCGAGCATTGGGTTCTGAGGCTAAAAACAAGAATAAAACATTCTTTATCTTCCAGAATCTCAGTCTGGGGGAAACCTCTGCACTTTTCTGTAGAAGTTGGGACTGTGAGTGGCAGAGAGAACAGAGATCTGAGCTGAAAACATCCTTTCTAAACGCACGCACAGCCCCATGGGTGCACTTCCACTTTGAGCCGACAGTCATTCACTCATTCATTCATTCATTCATTCATTCATTCTGCAGGTGTTCACTGCACACTCACAACGTGCCTGGCCCTGCTCCGGGCACAGGGGAGAGAGTCATGGATGAAAGAGACAACAGCCAGCCCCCGGGAAGCGCGTCTTCCAGGGCTGGAAACCCACCCTTTTCCAGGTGCAGGGCTGGGCTGGCTCTTCTTCAAGTTAATGCCCTCAAACTGTTATCACTTGGACAGCCTACCAGTTGCTACAGGACTGAATGACATAAAATGGAAATTAAATAAAATTATCCCTAGGTAAGATTTATCAGCTTGGATCCATAAGCTACAGAACAGAGCTATTTATATTCCCGCCCAGATCCTGCCAGTTGATCTTTCCTGTCTCTTCTCGATTCTTCTGGGTCTTCCTCCAGATGCCCTCTTCCTGGGATACTTTCGGTAACTGCCTTTAAGCCTCCCTGTGATGTTGCCGGCTCTCCCATCACTCCCTGGGGCTCTGCCCAGTTCACTGGCAGAGGAAGGTCACCTGAACACAACACCTACACGGAAGATCGAATTACCAAGGGGGCAAGAAACCACTGGATAAAAACAGTATTGGTCCATAGACCAATTGGTTTGCCTTTCAGACTTCAGTTCAGACTTCAGACCCTCAAACCAGATCAGAATCCACAGGCTGTTCCTTCGCAACCCTTTAATACAGAGCCTCATAACCCTAAGAGCGTATCTGTCTGTGGGGTAATTTGAGTCTTCTTCCCCTACTAAAGGGCACAGAGGAGGCAGCCCACAAGGTGATGAATCAGTCAGACTGACTAAGGGACTCTCAGAGCCTGCAGAAGCACTACATTAAAGAAAAATCACAGAGCACAAGGTTACCCATACAAGGTTAGGGTTTTACAACAAATTAGAAAATAAAATTGATTCCAAAAAGGCGTATTCTTTTCGAATAACAAACTAAGTAAAAATAATTTTCAAAGAATTAAAAATTCCTACCAAAGATAAAAGGAAAAGGTATGTATATGACTTCAAACTTTGTTAAAACAGGCATTATTTTTAAAAGAATTTGGTTCAGAAGATTCTATGCCTCAGCTTGTTTTAATTCTCTATGTTTTCAAAAGTAGCTAAATGCATAATTTCTATTACACAGGAACCAAATATGCTTTTTTAAACCAGCATTTCACATGCCTTCCACCTGTTAGAAAGAGATTGTTTTTATCAGGTTCTGTCTGTTTTAAGTCAACTTCATTCTATTCATCAAGTTGACAATCTTAAATAAAAGTCAGTAATTTACTTGATTTCCCGCCATCACACTGTGCCTTCAGCCACAACAACCTTCAAATTGCTTTTTCCTAGGGAAGATTGCAATGTGATAAGCTCACAGCCAAAAAGCTGTAATAAATCAACTGGCACAGAGAATAAAAGTGGAAAATGCACTAAAAGAGAATGTCAGATCTCATTTATTTTTAGTTTTACCCCTTCAGTACACATAAATCTTTTTTATGTTTAAATGCTATCTCCAAATCATCCATCTAAAAAGGGGCCTTCAAATTAATTTAATTCCCAGATCATGTGCAAGCGAACACTATAAACCAACCAATAAAACACTATCTCAGTGGCCAGAAAGTATGTTTTCCTCTCTCAGTGGAGCCCCCGGAGGTTGCATTAACTTCTTGGAGGAGCCGATACACTGTCTCAGAACATGCAGGTTTTTAATCTTGTACCGGAATAGCTGGGAGAAATTATTCTGGGGGCTACCAAAAATTAGGGATGTCTTGTCATCAATTAGGATCTGTTGAGCAGCAAGGGATGGGAAGGGCATGCAGCAGTGGTTGAACGCATTGTTGACTCAGTACCAATTCAGAAGCAGGCAGCCATCCCAGGGATGGTCCGGCTCCCCAGCGATGCCACCAGGCACTCAGCAGCACTCCTCATCCTTCACCCCATGGTCCTCAGCATGTGGGCTTTTGTCTGTGTGTTGCCTTACAGACGCTGTGTGTTCACAAAACGGCGTCCAAAGGAAGGAAGAGAATCCGGCGGGGGGGGGGGGGTTGTCTCCCTCCCCACCCCACCCCAGATCAAAGAAAGAAATCTTTCCCCGAACTTCTGGCAGAATTCCCATTGGAACTTACTGGCCAGAACTGGGCCCCATACACATCCCCGGACCAACCACGGTGGAAGAAATGGGGCTACTCTAATTAGCCTGGATCAATCACCTTTCAATCCCTGAAGCCTCAGCGACCCAAACAAAAGAAGACTTTGCTAGCATGCCAAAGGGATGAAGGACCACAACCAACCAACAAGGATGTACTGATCCCTCAGAGCCACCTGTCGTTCCACTTTTAGCAACTTAATGCATTAAAGAGGGACTTACAGTGAAGTCAGATGAGATCAAACTATAAAAGATTGGTAACAATCCTGGCCCTGAATAGTTGAAGCTTTCATAAAAGGGCAAATGATTTTCATTCTTACTTTTAAGATAATTCTAAGTGCAGTACAGTTACAATAAAAGCTTCATGACTGAGTATTAGAGACTCACCACTTTCCTTTCATGTAGTGAACTTTAACATTTACTAAATGGCATCTGTTAGATTAAATCAGCAGGTCCTCCAAAAAGAAAGATGGAATTGTAGAGAAGTGTCTAAATGTGAATGTTGAAAGCCCATGAATAATCTTCATGCCCTCTCTGCAGGGCTCTCTCGTTATTAAATACGCCCTGCTCGCTGCCACGGAAGGAAGGCGTTCCAGGAGCACGTCTTCCTACCCTGTCATCAGCCATTACTCAGCATTTCAGACAAACGGTTTTCAACCACCTGTTTGCCAGTCTACCTGACTGTATCATCAGCCTGTCTGCATCTACAGTTACCATTTTGTCCACAAAGATGTCAAAGGGGACTTACCAAGCCCGACTTAAGCACAACGGTAGCATTTCCCTGCAGTTCCAGGCCACAATTACATCCCGAAGTTCATTCTGGAAAGATTTTTCCCCAAACTCCACACTCCTTGTACGTTCCCTTGATCCAAACACAACATTGAAAGGCACAATCATTAACTTATTTTCTCTTATTCAGAAAACGAAGCCTCTGACAACTGCGTAGTGTCCGCAGTTCAGGGTGGTGGGACAGGGCTGGAGCCCAATCCCCTGCTCTCTCGGGCTCTTACGAACTACTAATAGAAGGAGGGCTTTCTGCGTCTTTAACTTGCTTCCAGTGCACAACTAACGTTTTTAGTTCCCACTGTTCACTCAGCGAGTATTTAGCCACCTGCCACGTGCCAGGTGTCGGACCAGGCAGTTAGCAGGTGCCATCCCTGCCCAGTACCCTTTGGGTATTTTCTGTATTTTTCTGATGAGGGAATGGGGGCACAGAGAGCTTGATTAACTCGCTCAAAGTCCCACAGAGACATGGGGGGTGTCCGGAACCCACATGCCCTCGCGGTTTGTGTGGGCCTTATGTTCCCGGCACTGGTAGGCGCCGTGCCCCTTTGTGACACTTTGGCTGGCTCTCTGCTGCACACGTCTGTTTCACCCCTGAGCTCAGTGATAAACTCCGTGGCTGCTTCAAGCTTCAGACACTTGCCAGTTGTCATCTTCACTGGGGTCGTTCATTACTCTGATGGTGACATTTCATTCCAGTGTGTGTCCACTGCCTCCATAAGGATACCTCTGAGGCACCGCCACCACCAGGTTAGAAAGGCCAGAAGCCCAGGAGAAATAGGACAGCAAACCCCGATGAGAAGACACGGCAGCATCCACAGACGGTCGCTGTTGCCCCTGGGGGTCCGTCCACTAGGGGGCAGCACTGGCCCCTCTGTGCGCCCTCGGGAGATGCCGGGAGCGCTCGCCGCGGGCTGGCCTCCCCACCAGGAGCCGAGTATCCACTCCAGGAACCGAGCATCCTCTCCTGGAGCCGCGGGCCTCGGGAGGACCGACTGTCTCTGACCCTGGAAGGGGAAGGCGAGCAATGCGGGAGACCGAACTGTTCAGAGGGGACGAATGGGTTCAATCTCCCTTCTCGCATCTGGCTTTGATAAGTCAGAAAGCTGGCGTTTTGTTCTCTGCCTCTCCAGCGCCTACATGTCCCTTATTTGGGTCTGACTCCTGGAAGAGAAAGAGGTGGCCGTTCACGGTAGCAACAAGAACCACCAACACGTAATTTATGTTAAACTGTGCCCTTGAGTTTGGCTTTTTAAAACATGCATACTGATTTAGGAATATGTCAGCAAGATGCATCCTATTGCCCATTTTAAATACAAAGGCAAATATAAAATGTATCACTTTCTAATTCCTTGAATAATCCAAGGAATATTCTGGAACCATACAAAACTTACCCTAACTCCTTAATTCGTCCACATTAAGCAGTCCTCTCACCAGTGCTGAGGAGGGTCTCGGTCTCTTGTGCTGACTTTTATTTCCGTGAATTTTAGAAGTCACTGCGCTCTTTCTTTCCCCAGTAATGTTTTGGTGTCTAATTATCTTTTCAGTCTTCTTGGAGAGGAACAATGCTGCTTTGCTTTTTCTTACAGATCATTTGAATGATAATCTCTTCTAGAATTAACTGACTCTTTTTCTTTTAGTCTCTTGATTTCAGTACAAGTATTTGAATATACATTCAGAAAGCATCACCCTAGCCTCCAAGGGCTTGTGTGCTAAGTTCAATCATAAATGCCAGAGTAGGAGCTCCCAAGACAAGCCAAACGCTGCTTCAGGAATGGTTATGACAATAAAATATTCTGGGGACTTTCATTCTGCCTAATTAGGATTTTATATTTATTGTACAGACACTGGTTCCAGCTGCTCTCAAGTGTTTTTCCCGTGAAGCAGAAACTCACTGAACAGGGAAACTTCATCCCGACCCCCTGAGTAACGGGAAAAGGGGCTGAGCCATGCAGAAGCATCTAGAAAAAGATTTCTTGGCTTACATTGTAAGTTTGTTTCTTTTTTAAAAGGGAACGAACGTGTTTACTAACTATCAAAAATAATCCAAATGGTAGGATTGGAAGCACAAATGTCACTGGCAAATGTGACAACCCTCAACTTCTTATGGCAGGAAAGTAGCAAGAAGCTACTGAGAGCACACATTTTATTAACTGCTGTTTGGGGTTCTTTGGTAGACATAGGATCCTGCCACTGAACGTTCTCGTCGGTTAGCTGTCCATGCCACCTGTGGGTAAGCGCAGCAGCCTACTGAAGCCAGTTTTCAGGGTGTCTTTGCTTTAGTTTATGTTTCGAGCAGGGACTACATGGTTCCTGCCCGTAAGAAACCAGATGGATCTTAAGTGGAGAAAGAAGAAATGCAGACATGAAAACCCAGAGAAATTTAAAGCAGCTCAACATAGACCCCTCATCAGACTTGAACAAACCAAATTAAACATTAGCATTGGGAACAAAAAATACTGCAAACCATGTCAGTAAACAAAGAACGCTGAAGCCATCAAGTCATCAGCGGCTGCCGCCACCCCCCAATGAGACCAGCCCGCAACCCGGCCTCTGCAGCCACTCACAGTGGTGCACCCTGAGGGGACTCAGAATAACAAAGGACGGGACACTGGCCCTAGATAGCCAGGTGCTTGTCAAAGGAATGAATTCAATGAGCCCAAATGTTTGCTTCCTCCCATACACAGAAAAGCACTAAATTCTTTAACTTGAGATGCCTGGTTTTCTTTAGATAACAAGTAATCTTTTATTTTTCCAACTCCCTGGTCTTTGTTTTAAAGCTCCTATATATCCTGGGTCCTCCCCTGCCTCTTCCGAGCAGTCCCTCAGAGCGACCTGAGGGGCTGTCATCCCAGGCTCGAGTCCTCAGAAATGTCCGCCAAATAAAACATAACTCAACTTATAGGCTGTGCGTTTATTTCAGTTGACAGAACAAAGGTAGTTTTTCCGAATTTCTTTTTTTCTTTTCCTTCTAAATTTCCCCTTTCAATGATGATTTTTGCCTTTTATTATAGGTAGAATTCATTCAGCAAGATTTATACCTTAGCCATCTAATAAATTTTAAAAAAATAAGTAACCAATTATTATTAGGTAAACAAAAGAAAAAAGTAGGGAAAAAAAGAATAAAACCTAAGTGACTTTAGAAAATTTAATCTCTTTTGGAGTCTATTTTACTAAATTCAAACACACGACCCACGTGCAGACGTCACCCAGACACCGTTTCCCAGGTCACGTTAGTTAATAGTCGCAGTTGTTTGAAATCGATCATCAAGCACCGGCTGATTCACAAGGCGGCTGGAAAGAGAAGTCAGGGCAAATTTTATGTTATGCGGGGAGAAGGCTATTTATATTACCAGTGCTTGTGTTCTTCTCATTTTATGTTTCCTTTTCAAATCCCCACCCTTGATTATTTTCTTTCTTAAGCCTCCTCTGAATCCCATCAGCTGCACAAGTCAATACCGAGTGGTGACTGTGCTGAGGGAGCATGAACCGGGGGGAGGGGGGCCAGGTGCTACCCCACTGCTCTTCACGTCCTAGGGGAGACCCACCTACTGCTCAAGAGAAGGGCAACCAGAGAGAAACCCCTCCAGACCGCTCCCTGGAGCCACCCTCCGTAGCGTGAGGAGTAACGACAACAGTGTTTCCATGGCCGTAGCCCCAGTTTCACAAAGCTGTTTCTCAGAGCACCCCTCCATTCAAACATCACGGCCAAGCGCACTGTAAGGAAAGCAAACAGGCAGGAAGGCCGAGGCAGGGCAGGCTCTCGGCGGGAGAGAGGGCTGAGCCCCCCCCCACCCCGGCGCCCTGTTCCCCTGTATTCTCCCACGTGCAGCTGTCCCTTCTGTATTTCTGGAGCGGCGTCTGTCTGACTGCGGAGGGAGCCCTTTGCCGGCCCTCAGCTCCAAGTTCACCCTTTCGGCTTGCTCTCTGAAAATGCCTCTGAGTCACTTTACTCGGGCTTTGCCAGCTGGTGGGATGCTAAGCTTTGTCAGTGAAGGCCACTGGGCAGACGGGGCAGGAGGGTTTTGCTTCCTGCTTGCTGCTTCCAGCAGGTTCCTGCAGTGCCAGCAGCCCCCCCCGCCCCTGCCCCCAGCTCCCCTGAGCAACCCCCCACCTCGAGGCAGCTTTGTGTCAGAGGCCCAGCGCCCCCAGGGGGATGCCCCATACACAGCTTTCAGCAGCGCCCTAGAGAAAATTCCCGGGTTTGTGTGCGAAGTAACAGAAATTCAAGTGCGCCAGGATCTTGGATGACTCTGATCTCTTTTTGTTGGGTAAGTGGTAACTTCTAACTAGAAATAATTCGCCTTTACATTTTCCTTTTTCAAATACACATCTCCCTACCAGCATACTGCCTCGTGATTCTTTGCAAGCCTATACTCAAAAAACAAACAAAAAAGGATTTGATGTTCTGTCCATCCCTCTCTGCGACAATAAGCGATCTCCTTTGAATACCTATAAATAAGACACCCCCATTTTAGAAAAAGAAAGAAAGAAAGAGCGCCTCCTGGGTTGCTAATACGCTTCACGCTTTATCATCTCTTGCTGAGAAGATAAGTATTGAAATGCTGCCTGTTTACAAATGGCAAAATCCATAAAAATCAAAGGAAAATATCCATAACTTGAATTTCAAATAGCAATTCTGTCTTGGTGAGTCTGAATCTAACTTAGTTCTTGATAATTGTTAAACACTTACTAACTTGCCTAACAGCTCTGTCTCTTAAAACTCAACACAAAACACAAAATTACAACAAAATGCCAGTTTAGAATGGAGGAAGTGTTAAAAGTACATATTACCTCTTAACTTTCTCTCTCTCCTAACAAAGACAGCAATCACACAACAGAGTGACTCAAAGAATATGAAAATCTTTCCCCAGAGGGGAGAAAAGAAACAAACTAAAGCTAATTTGCCAAGGCCACCTGATCAGCACAACCTAAGACGTTTAGAGGCGTAAGTCCATCCAAATAGCGTCCTGGCAAAGACCCAGGCGGCTGGAAGGAGACAGGAACCTACCGACTTAACCTGCCTTCCTGCACAGCGCGTGGCCAATATCACAGAAACTCTCAAAATGGCAAATTTACATGACTCCACCTAGTAACTGTCGATTCCAGAAATGGTCCATCCAGGGCCTGACTCCCCAGGATGCCGCCTCCTCTGTGGTGACCTATCCTTGGCAACCACCAATTCCTTTTGCACCGCAGGGGCCACCATCTGAACTCTCTGGGAGACCTTGAGGGTGCCCTTCCCAGACTGAGTGGTCCAGGGTCGGGGACGATTGTAAAAAATCATTGCAAAGTATCCTCTTGTCCAGACTTTGCAGGCCTCAAACATGATTTTGGGGAGGAAAGATTTATCACTGAAATTCCCAAATAAACAAAAGCTGAAGGACTTCCTAAAGGAAGACGTGTTTAATCAGTGAGCTGAGCAGAGCCCACCAGCTCCAGCAGCTTGGGTCCAGCGGCCGTCAACTGAGGTCACTCTGCACACCCTGATGTGATCTTGCCATCCACTCACACTCAAGCATGTGACAGTAAGGCTTCCCCTTCTGGGGTGTCTTTGGAAGTATGGCCACTTGCTCCTATGGACTCAGAAACCCTTGGCTCTCCACACTACACACATTCATCAGACTGAAGTCAACTGGTGTTGCATTTCAAGGAATCTGGCCAAAACGCAAACGCCCCACCTACGATGAAGCTCTTACAGCAGAATGCAGAAGGCAGGGAGGTGGGCGCGTGGCTCAGCTGGAATGTTCTGCTCCTCGTTTTGACCTGATTTAAACAAACCTGGACTTTGTGGAGGTGACTTTTGGGGAAAGTTAGCTCTTGGCTTCCTCCGACTGGGAAGGCGTTACGGAGGACTTTCAAACTGCAAAATGGGTTTGGGGTTCTCACAGCTCACTCCCTGGAGCTTTGGAGTAACAGACGCGCAGGAAGACAATGAGAAACTGTCGCTCAGGAAGAGAGGCGATGTGCCTCGGTCCTTGGAGTTATCTCCTGGGCTGTCTGGGGCCCGGGCGCAGGGGTCTGAGACAGGGGGGACTGGCGAGAGCTTGGCCCTGTCCTTGGTGGATAAGCGGCAGATGCTTTTTCCCCCTTTTACTGTCTTTTAAAAAAAATTTTTTTTAATTGAAGTGTAGCTGATTCACAATGTTGTGTTAGTTCCTGGTGCACAGCACAGTGAGTCAGTTATACATATGTATATTCTTTTTCATATTATTTTTCATTATAGGTTGTTACAAGATACTGAATATAGTTCCCTGTGCTGTACAGTAGGACCTTGTTGTTTATCTATTTCTTAATATAGTAGTTTGATAAAGCAGCAGACTTTTGGTGGGAGTCCAGCCAATCCATCAGTTTTCTTACCGTTTATTAAAATACCCGTGGGCCAAGTTCTTCCATGGGCAAGAGCTGGGCGGCTTATCTGCAGCAAAAGCTTGGAGATGCTACAGTGACTTCCAGTCCTTCTCATAAACACAAAACTCTTTGCTTTGAAGTCAGCCCACAGCCATCCCCACCATCCTCCTTCCTTTCAGAAAATGTGTAGCAGCTTCTCTGCCTCCTTGTCCCAATGTGTCACCCTGGAAAGGATATTTACCTTCTCTGACCCTAGCCCTTTTCCTCATTTGCAAAGTGGTGGTATTAACAGGAAAAGCTGGGTGAAGATCGACGGGACTAGCCCACGGCTGTGCTTGGCATGAAGTGAGGCTCCCAGAGAAGGGGCTCTGTTAGCCTTCCTCCCTCCTCAGCTTTGTTCCTGGTTCAGTAACTCTGAACTGTTCTAAAATATAGGTTTGATACTACTTAGGTATAGCAAGGCCAACAGATCAGGGGATGACTGCCATTAAAAAGACAGTTTGTTGTTCTCACAGACCCCACGAGGGGGGCTCGCTGTGCCAGATGGCTTCACTGGGGAGTTCTACCAAACACGAAGAGAAGAGTGAACGCCTATCCTTCTGAAACTATTCCAAAAACTGCAGAGGGAGGAACGCTTCTGAACTTGTTCTATGAGGCCACCATCACCCTGATTCCAAAACCAGACAAACATACCACCAAAAAAGAAAATTACAAGCCAATATCACTTATAAAAGTAAATGCAAAAGTTTCAACAATATATTAAAAGGACTCACACACCAGGATCAAGTGGGGTTTACCCCAGGGAGGCCACACAGGGAGGACGAGGAGCAGCAGGAAGCAGAGCGAGCGAGGGGAGACCGGGGGCAGGAGCCTTGCTGCGGTTTCCGCAGGAAGAGACAGATGTGGCAGAGGGAGCAGGCTTTGGGTTGGGGTTGGCTATTTTAAATCATTTCAGTGGCTCTAAAGCATAGAGGTGTTCTTAGCTGTCTGATACCTGGTCCTGGGTGATTAGGGCAGGGAGACAGTTGCCCCCGTGTGTAGGAGAGGAGGAGGTGGGAGTGTGGGCTCCGGATTGGTGGTCTGCATCAGAAGATCTTGCAGGGAGTGATTTGTAATCTCTGTGGATAGCTACGCCTGATAGAGGCAGTTCCTCCAGTCCACAAGGCCTCAAGATGTCCAAGCACGGAAATACAGGGGAAAAGGCATGCTTGATACATAAGCTCTCCTCCCAAACCTCTGGAGACCTGCATTTCCAAGTTCACACTGCGCTCTCCCTAAGCCACCCTCACCCGAATTCTCACGCTGGTTACTTAACCCCTTGCAAATGTACAGCCTCTGAGAAACAGGAGAGCAGCCCAGGCAAAGAGGGATGCTTGGGGCAGTGAGTTGCTTTCTTCTTCTCTCTGAGGACCGGAGGCACTGGACCTGGAGCAGTTCAGCCGGGACCCTGCACCCCAAGTCTCCCCCAGCTGCCGTGAGAGCCTCAGCCCAGCTGGGGAGGGGGACACACGGGGATGCAGAAAACAGGAACTGACTCACTTTTCAAGACGTTACCTCTTTCCACCCAGGAAGACGTTGAGAATGAAGGCATAACAGTTCCTTCTCCTGCTCAAAGTTCAGAACCAGCTGAGAGAGACTCAGAGGCAGATGGATGGAGGTGGACATAGCAGGTCTGGCACGAATGAGGCATTACTGGAAAATGCAGTTTGCACCTAGGACGTAACAGAGCCTCCACACCCCTCCCTGGAATTACAGCCCCAGCTCCATCACAGACAGGGCTGGCCTCCCCCTGGGGTGTGTGACCCAGGAAAAGCTGTTCCCTGAAGGTGGGACCCTCCCCATTCCAGCTCCTTCTCCCAGTCTCACAGTGGGATGACTTGCCCCACCCTTGGGGATGGTGAATGCGGGGCAAGGAAAAGAAGGAGCTACTTTCCCCTAAAACTCCAAAAAGGAAGGGATTCCTATTTATTGTTATGAAGCAGGGTGGGATGATGGGGCCGGGAGGGAAAGCTGTCTCCTGCAAACAAGTTCATTCCATTCTGAGCAGGGTTTACCTGGTAGATTCTCTTGTGCTGGCTTCGTGCTGGCTCCTGGGGAGCAGAGATTAATTAGAGAACGCTCCTGTCCTCTACCCACAGGCTGGCAGGGAAAGAAAGAGGCACATGAAACAAGCCACTCCAGGCCAGGGCGGCACGTGTCAAAGGCAGCAAGGCGGCAGGCAGTCCAGGAGATTTGTTTAAACCCACAGTTGTGTAACCTACTTCCTGAGACCTGGAGTGGGAAGTAGCTGTCCATCACTCACACACACACACACACACAACCACACACACATTGCGTGTGGGCCATGTTCTTCCAGAATCCCAGAAAGATCATTTTACAAACCAGCCAGTACTTGAGCCCCTTCCATATGCTGGTCTGGCCTAGGAGCATCTGAGAAAATGTAAGGCACAAGGCTTGCATGTCAGATAGAAAAATGGAAATGCGGTAAGCGTTGTTTCTGATAACCACGATAAAGGCAAGTTCGTGGTAAAACGGCACAGAATGAACAGACAATGCGAAGGAGGAAAAGTTATCACTGGCTGGCATCATCCACGAAGGCTTCCTGAGGAATCTGGTCTCTGTCTAGACACACAGTCTAGACAGAGAACGAGGGCATTTTTCCAGAGGAGAGAAACGGCTCCTTGGAGATGCCAGGTACAGGAGACGCACGGCACGGGGCGGGGGGGGGGGGGGCGCTGAGGGGGTGGGCAGGTGTTTCAACAAAGCATGGGGACCACAGGTGTCACTGCTCCGTGGCTGACAGCAGCTCACCTGCTCGGCATGGTGGGCTCTTATTTCTAAACACACAGGGTGGGCAGCACTGGAGAAACACTTGGCACATTCGGGAAATCATGCAGAATAATCCTCAAGTGAACCAATCAAACCAACCCTTGGTTAATCCGCTGCACTGCCTCCCCTCCCCCCACCCCCCCAACCAGCGGCCGCAGGGCACAGGGACGGCCCCACCGCGGCGCCCTGCTGAAGACCGACAGGGACATGACACGGAGCATGATGGCACTCTCGAAGCCACTTTCTAACGGAGCACCTGCACAGCCACCGGCCCCCTTCCCTCCGCTCCTCATGCCGCCGCATCACCCTCCCCAGGCCTGGGCTGCACTTGGGCTGTTTCTCGGCAGAGGTGCCCCCCCCCCCCCCCCCCCCCCGTCTCCTGTGTGTTCTCATCTCTCAGCTGAAATTCTGCACTGGAGGCTGAACAGCCTGAGGCTACTCCGGTGGCCACTGGTGGCCCCAAGAAGCCGCACGGGGCGAGCCCATTTTCGCTCCGGGTGTAAGGGCCACCTCCTTGCAGCAGGCGGCGGCGCGCACCGGGTGTCTCGGGCCTGGTTCCTCCGCCTGCACGTCCCGAGGCCTCTGGGCGTGACAGCCCCGCGCAGGGGAGGCAGGAGCCTCGGCGGGGGTCCTCGCATCACCGCGAGCGCGGGCGCGGCGTGGGGCGCGCGGCTACTTCCCCCTCCGCCAGGCAGGTTCCCTCCAGAACCACCACGGTCCCGGCCACGCAACACGACCTCTCACTAAGCTTTCTGGGCGCTTTCTTCCCGTCTTCCCGTCCGAGCGGGGGGGGGGGGGGGGGCTTTGCCCGGCAGTCCGGCCGCAGGAGTCGCGGCTGCGGGGACGCGGGGCATCTTGGCACAGCGGCGGCGTCCGCTTTGCCTCGCGGGGAGAGAGCGACCGTGATTCCTTCTATCATGAGAACACCAGGCTCCGCCAAGGGCATGGTCCGCTGCAGGGGAATTTCAACAGCTGCATTTCCTTCCCTCCTCACATCTCTCTTGCCCTGACGGCGCCCCCGCCCCTTCTCCGCTGTAAAGGGTCTTGTCTTGGCTCGAGATCACCAAGTCTATTTCCTGGCATAGCATTTGTGACAGGGACCAAAAAGACACTTTCTGTTTCATTAATTATGTTTTAGAATTTTTGTTTTGTTTTGTTTTATGGGGGGAGGTAATTAGGTTTATTTATTATTACTATTTATTTAATGGAGGTGCTGGGGATCGAACCCATGACCCGGTGCTTGCTAAGCATGTGCTTGACCTATGAGCTATACCCTCCCCCCCCCGATTATGTTTTAGAATTTTTTTGAAACAAATTCATCTCAATTCTAAGAGATTTGGGAATGAAATTCATCAGACAAGTTTCCTGTTGTTACCACATCAGTTCCTTAGCAGAGCACAAAGCGTGCTGTCACCCTTTACCACGACCACTCGAGAAAATGTGTGTGAATTTTAGTGATCGTCTGCATATCTAAAACAGAGAACAGTCTGCATGAGAGCTACCTCTCTCTCTTTTTGTGCAACTGTAACAGAAAACAACTGCTCAGACAGGGCCTTAACAGACCTGAGATGGGGACCACGTACGGTCACCTGTCTTCAAAGCCGGCCCCCAGCCGCTCTGCGCATGGCTGGCCCCAGGAAGCACGGTGATTCCCTCCCCTCCCTGACCACACCGGGGCTCTGACCGCCTGCTGGGCAGATGGAGGAAGACCCAGGCATGGGTTGGGCGGGACAGGCGAGGACAGGCGAGGACAGGCTGGCTTCCCCTCAATGGGCTGAACTTGCCAGTTCACACAATAGCAGTGCCTCAAGGTTTCCAGTGACCTCCTTCCTCCCCACACTTGTCCTGCCACAACAGCACCTGGCAGAGGAGATGCATGGTCTTCCCAGGGCCCTGAGGGGGTGAGGGAGCACGGGCTTGAGGTTTGGGGATCAGCAGGTGCTGGATCTGCTGTCTGGGCCCTTGCTGGCCTCCACGGGAGTGGAGAGGAAATCCAGGGTTCTGGTAAATGCTCACATGTCTGCTCCTGAATTCCCACCTGGGCATCTCAAGGTTGGGCTCTCTCTATCAACCTGACATCCTTCTCAGCTGCTGACATGGCCCCACTCTGGTTCCCACAGGCACTGGGTGTCCCATTCCATCTGCCCTGCAGCCCTCGACAATGGGGTCATGACATCCTCTGTGCGAGCCCCCTGGGTGCTCACCTGTTGGTTCCGACATCAGCCACCCTGTCTCTCCTCTGGGTACATGAGAACTCTGAGACCCTCTGAGGCCACCCAAGGTCAAAACAGGCCCACGGTCACTAAGATTAGACGCCTGTGCCTAAGCATGCCCCACTGCCACCTTCCTTACTCCGATGTGGCTGCAGGATGCCTCTTGGACACCCCCAGATCCCAGCGGGTAAACGGGGCAAAAGTCTGCTTGCTTTCAGCTTTGCTCACATCCGTCCAACATCACGTCCTGTTTCTAAAGTGTGGACTCAGTGTGGGATGAATGCAGCACGCAAAGGTTCAGAGGCTGCCTGCCTTCCCCCTCCCAGGAAGACACCTACTCTGTGTCATAATATCTCCATCCCAGAGGAGCATCTGTCCTGTCCTCTCTCCTGGGACCATAATGACTGATGACATAGAGTGAGAAAACCAGCTTGCAGGTAAGAGAAAACCCAAAATATCATCCCCATGATACTTCCTTCAAGCTTTCTACTAAAAAAATTTTTAAAAAGCCATAAAATCATTAGTCATTGTTAAAGCAAAAAGGAAACACGGCCATTCGTCTCAAGGTCATCGAACTTCGGTAATGGAACACTGTGATGGGACAGGAATGATTGAGGGGAATTTCTTAACAGTGACAAGATGTTAGAACTGGAAGTTCCAAATGTAGAGAGCACTTGGGACATCTCTATAGTGTAGATGAGAAGGTTGAAATGCTGCCAACTTCAGTGACGCATCCTTGGTCCTAGGTCCAGTGAGAGAGTTAAGAATAGAAACCACCTGCGTTTGACCACCTGCAAAGTCAAATACAAGCATCCCCACATTGTCCAGTAGCAAACTCTAGATAAAAGGAAAAGCAAAGCACACTAAAAGCATGTCTGGCCAAGGCAAGGTCCATGCTCAGCAGAGCCCACTGCACTGGAACAGGTGCAAACTGGGGAGATTTGGAGAGGCCTGGCATCTCCAGACAATCAGGCACATCAAAGAACACATCAAGGCCGTGCTGGTGCATTTGTTCAACAGCTCCGTACTGACTCTGCATTAGGTACCAGGCAAGTCAGGGCAGAGTCGCAGGGAGGAGGGACATAGCCGCCTGCAGCACCCAGACGCCCAGTCCCTAGCCTCCCGCAGTGGGGAGTTCACTTCCTTCTAAGGCAGCTCCCTCTACATGTACGGCTTTGTGCCTCGGAGACCTCCTGTAGAGATCCCACCCTGCAGCAAAGCACTATCAACGGTACACCTACGGGAATTACAAGACTGGTATTACCAGATGATATTAAAATATATATATATATATTTGATCCCAACCTACACCATTTTTCAAAACAATAGGATGCCTCCCACATTTAAGCATTATTCACCAAAGCAGGCATCACTGTGTTCTTTAAGGACAAGGAAATAAGGCTTAAAACAGTGCCAACTGATGCCCAAAGTCCCTCAGCAGATGAGCTACGGGGCTGAAACCAGAATTCAAATCTTCTGTTTCCTGGTAACTCTATTCAGTAACATCTCGTCCACCAGTAGGCCTCCAGCTCCTTCCTAAGACAGTCTACACGTCAAATGATGAGAGAACTCATAACCGGTGTATTCTGTCCCCCATCAGTTTGACTGGGAAGTCTGACTATAAGCAAAGCCTAGATTTCAACTTGTCTTCTGAGAAAAATCAGATTTAAAAATTCAACAATCATGTTGATAAAACAAGGCAATATCCTCAGCCTAGTTTAAGATTAATATGTCTCCAGATTTTTTTTTCCACCAAAGAGAATTACAGGAATGCCATAGAAATGACACCTGCTTTGGAGGGGAGTCAGGAATAGGGGGAGGTCTTGCCAATTCTTTGAGTTTCTGATTCCGTTAGTACACTTTTATCTGAATGGCTGTCATGGGGATAAAGGTCCTCCAATCAGAGCCATGGAAATAGGCACCATTATCTTAAATATTACATAAGTACTTTCATTTATACATCCACCAGCATCATCATGAATTAGCCTCTTTGAGTCATTAAGGTCTTTCAAAAAAGCTGTGAACAAAAGTTTAACATTGTACTTAGTAGAAATGTACATTGTAGAACTGTACTTAGTTTTGCCCAGAATGGTTCCAGAAATTTTCTTCCTAAGCACTTTCATTCACTACTGATCATCAAATTATTTTAAGTTGGCAGTATTTTTAAAGACACTGTTGTTATTCTGTGTCTCATATATCAGCAGGTGCTCACATTACTCAGAGTTTTTGAGTCATGAGAAAGTTAATTACAATAGCCTTAATTATTTCTCTGCAACAATAAAAAAAAGACCCTTAAAAATACCACTAGGAGATTAATGCTTGATGCATGGATAACAATGAGCAGTGGTTTTCTCCCCCTAATCTTCTGTATTAAATCATATAATTGGACACAAAAGATTCAGGTGCAATTTGTTTTTGTAATTGTGTTTAACTGGTATAATTTTTAATTATACACAGACAGTTCAATGTTCACTTTCTGAATTTTTAAGCTGCAATTTTTCTTTTCTCCCTGCAGCTCCTGTATTCAGATTTACCTCTCTTTGACATGGATTCTTTGAATTCCTAACTCAACAACAGATCCATAGCTTACTCTTTTTTTCTCTTGTGCAGCGGTACGATGAAAGGCATACGGCTTAGGAAATACAGCACAGTTCTGGAGATGGAACGTAGTAATTGTTTCCTCTAATGAAAAAAATGTCTCTAGAATGGTCTATGATTTCCCTTTCTCTCTTTCTTCAGGCAAAGAGCAGCTGCCTTTGTGTATTATCTGTGTATCGTGTGACAGTCACCAGTGATGTGCTTTCTCAAAAGGTCAGTCGACTCCTCATT
Organism: Camelus bactrianus; assembly: GCF_048773025.1. Taxonomy (NCBI): domain Eukaryota; kingdom Metazoa; phylum Chordata; class Mammalia; order Artiodactyla; family Camelidae; genus Camelus; species Camelus bactrianus. The sequence goes on along the minus strand of NC_133567.1, from coordinate 4,799,985 downwards.
GCCCATCCAGCTTTAACTCGCTCGGACGCCGGCAGCCAGGCTGCAGGCGGTTGGCCAGGCAGCCACCGTCTCTCTCGTCCCCAGTGCGTGTTTCCCAGGTTGACTCACCTGGAACTGTGTCTGCTTAATTCACCCACAGCTGACTGATGTGGGCGATAAACCAGCTCACAGTGGGAAATACTCTCCACTAGAAATTTTTCTGGGACATCAACATTATGGCCTGAAGATTTCTTGCATCAAATTTATGGTCTGAAAATGTCTTGAGGAAAAGAGGTAACAGTATGAGCAACTGACAAGAGGTAAAGAACAGAACACTAACTGGGGCCCTGGTTCCACTGACCCCCAGTTTTCTCCGCGTCTCCCTTTTTCAGACCTTGAGTTGCTTCATCCTTTCCTCTGACTATAATAATTACTGCTGTTTTGAGAAGACTTGACAAAACTGCCCTTAGGAAAGAAAAAAAAAAGTCATAAAATACTGAATGCAAACATGAATGTCAGCTTGCTAGTTCCAGCTGTGAAAACCGGAACCAGTTCGGAATCAGACCCTGTTCAGCCCCTGCTCTGGGCGGCACGAACTGTGTAAACTCAGGACCCCTCTAAAGTGGGGGCTGGAGCCAAAATGTTTGCGATTGTTGAAAGATTTGAGGCAGAAGTCCGTAAAATACCTGGAGCCTGACATTCAAGTGGCACTTGAGCGACGATAGTTATTATTACTAATATTATTACAGATACAACACGCTTCAGTCTACTCAGTGGGCCATCACATGGTCACGAAAATAAGGCTCACAAAGACTGTAATGCAATAGAAAGCTTCCATTGGTAAAGAAAAAGGAAAAATCAGAAAATAAAAGTATTTTCATCCATCTAACATAAAATAACGCACAGAAACAAAGACCAGAAAAACATGCCTCGCCATGAAATTTGCTTATTTTGGAAAGTGGGACTTTGAGTAGCTTTTCATTTCCTAGTCATAGTTTTGTTTTCTTAATTGCCAGATTTTCTATGTGGATTATAGAGACGGATTTCCATAGGAGAAAATTTAAGTTTATTGCAATTTTAAGAGTCTCCTCAGCAAGTTAGCCTCATAAAGATCAAGCTCCCTGACTCGTCCTCACGGCGCGGAACAGCCACTCTTCCAGGCACTTCACAGGGATTTCCTCAACAAATCCTTACAGTGACACTATGAGGTATGTGTTATTATTATTTTTCCCCTTTTACACAAGATCATACAGCTCTGAGGCAGCGAAGCCAGCACGGAAGCAGGGAGTCTGACTTGGTGCCCACCCGCCCTGCCCCACCTCACCCTGCCCCACCGGGCAGCCGCCACCTGTTCATGGAGCCCTCCTGGTGCACGGGGGGGGGGCCCCGGATTCTCCCCCCAAGAGCCTGGGCCTCCACCTGCCACCACTGATGGAGGCAGTATCTTCTGGCTGGCAGAGCCCCCAAGTGAGAGCCAGGGACTGTAAACCTCATCCTGCTCCTCCCCTAAGTAGCTGAACGCCTATCACCACCTCCCTCCCCCCCACGGGCCCCACCCACACGCGTCCACGGGTAACCCTCCGGTTCCGTCTCTGCCAGATAATTTAAGTCTTAACAACCAGACCTGGTTCCTGGACCCAGAGGCGATCTTCTTAAATCATTCTGAAATGATAAGCCCCCGTCATTTCTAAGTGGTGCCAAAGGCTAGTAGCTAAAACCATCTTTTTTTTAAATCCTCTATACCAATGTCCACACTAACTACACAGGCCACTAGTCGACTGAAGGCTGTGTTTCCCCATCTCCAATTTCGTTCCGTCTCTTCTATTCAGGGAATTACTACGTAACTTAATTCAGGAGGGTGGAGCAATAAAGACTATATCTGGTCTTTTTCCCCTGGTTCTTGGCACAAGATTTCTAAACCCTTTGGCATTTCCTGAGTGAGAGGAATACCTCTGTTATGCTGATGAGGTGACTCTTGGCAGGTCCCCTGATGGCAAGCTGCCACACCAGGGAGACCACACCACAATTAGAGGGTTAGAACTCCCAGCCATCTGACCTCCGGGGAGTTGCTGTGCACAAACCTGATTCACTAACAAACTGGTGGGAGGAAATTCCAGGAAGGACTGGCCCGGCCTGCTTCAGCGGCGGTGAGGAGCTCGGCGTCCCCGGAATAGAAGGTTGCTGAGTGCTTACCTGCGTCACAGGGTTTCACTCATTATTTTTGAATCACTGGCTTATCTGACTGCTTCCCCTCAGGACTGCAAGTCTCCTGGGAGTATCTGATCCATCTTCACTTTCCCCGTGCCTGGCCCACACCAGGGGCACAATACATATGTGTTGAATCAAACTCAGGTGAGAGGAAAGTGAGGTCAAATGTTCAGGACTCTGTGGCACGCTAAGTTTGGACTTCATCCTTCACACATGACAAGGTTGGGTTGGGGGCTCAGCTGAGGACTTTAAAAACAACAGGGTGAAGGACCCGCATCTGTCTTTTCGGGAGGAACACCTGGTAGCTCTGGGTGTGCACTGGGTGGCAGAGGACAGCCACGGCAGTGAGGGCTGAGAGGCAGGAAGGACAGCAGTGGGACCGTGATGGGATCCTGGGCGAAGGAGACTGATGCCACGGCACCAAGAGGGTTTGGTGACCCAGTGGTTACTGGGAAGTTGTAGGCAAAGGGAACTCTACACAAAAACGGGTGACTGGCAGGCATCTGCCATGCCTGGGAACAGAGAAGACAGGTACGTTTTAAGCTGTAGGGGAAAATACCCTACATTTTGGACAAGTTAACTTGATGTCTGCAAACTCCCAGAGGAAGCAATTCGTAAGCAACTGAGAACCTAGGTCTGGGACCTGGGAGAAAACAGAAGTGATGCAGGTTGGCAGATGTCCTAACAGAGCTTGACAAGACGACCAAGGATGTCGCCTAGAGGGCCCCACACAGAGGCAGGCAGAGGAGGCGGCTTCCGGGAGCAGACAGGAGAGGAGGGCCTGGTGTGCACAGGTGGGTGGGCTCTGAAGAAGCCTCGGTAACCGCAGAGGAAGGCGTTTCAGAGTAATGATGGGCTATCATGACCAATCACCAAGAGAAGGAGACTTGAGGAATGGGAGACAGTCGCGAAGAAATTCGCGGTACCCTGATGTCTGCGTGCTACGTTGCTGCTTCCTTCCTGCTCCTAGTCGTCCTGTCTTCTACCGCCTCCTCCTACAAGCCAAGGCTCTGAAGCAGAATCACAAAGAAATTACTGCCGTTCCCAGGACAGATTGCCAAGGAAGGTCGCGTCTCCGGATAGCGAAATGAGAAGGAAAAATACACCAGCTCTTTGCATCAGCTGTTTCCTGCACCAGATACGTCTTTTTAGAAGCTCCAATATCTGTCACCCTGAGTTAGAACAACTTAAAGCAAGCTCTCTCTGGGGATATTTCTTTCTGTGCATTTCCTTTTGTTTATGCACTGAGAGTACAGTTTAGATCCTTTGGACCCAAGAGATAAGCCACTCAGAACAGCGTGTTTGAAGACACGTTACCTGGCCCACTGTACAAGCCTCACAGCCACGTATCTGTGTCCTCCAAACTCTCTGCTATTTAGTGTGACAGTCAAAAGCCCCAGTGCTGTGAAAAGTCAATTCCGCCATATTTCCAAAATTACAATGTCCAGTTATCATAAATAACATCCTATAGTAAGGTAAGCACAGACTCACTGTTCTAATTATACGAGTACAAATTCCCCTGTAACCTATGAGGTGACATTTTCTAAAACTTTAATATTTCTAACTGTGTTATTGTCAAAGTAACTCCAACTTTCAAATACAACAGTTTAGGAAAGAGAAAAGGAACTAAGTTTTTTTTTTTTTTCCCAGAAAAGAATGAAGTCTGTCTGAGTCATAATACTGTCATACTTTGAAATGCAAAGCTATGCATTTGCTGTCCTTTTCAAGAAGAATAAAATGCCACCTTATTTTGAAAATTATTCATAACTTATCAAAAACCAGCCAAAGAAATGGCTTCTCTAATATGAAATAGATTCAACTGATAGACTTCTTCCAGGGGAGGATTACAGCCCTTCAAATGCATGTGATTTCCAGTGACATACGCATTTCTGTTTCACACCTACTTTTAAAATAAGCCTATATTAATGCTCTTGGGCAGAACAAAGGGGAAATAAGAAAAACATGCACAGGTGTTTTATTATTAATCAGATTCAAGCATTAAAGCCATATTTGGCTTCTGGTTGAAAAATAGCTCCCTGGGGGGAAAAAAAAGGGAACAAAACAGAAAACTTACCACTCTTTTTATCTGCTCCAGGATATAATCTTTACCAGGCCTCCTATTTTTCCACACCAAATGTCAACATCACATGCAGATGGGACCAATCATTCCGCACAAGAGCGAGCCTCTTAAAGAAAGGTCATCAGCTAAAAGGTAAGTCCTCTCCCCCACGGTGACCCACAGCAGTTCATTTCCAGTGTGAAAGGACCTCGGTGTCTTTGTAACTGCTGTTCCCTCTGCCCAGAACGCTTGTCCCCTGGTCCTGCCCACTGCTGGGTCCTTCCTGTATTGCACAGCGGGATCACCTCCTCAGAGAGGCTGTCCTGAATCACTTTACCTAAAACAAGTCTGAAAGGTGGTTCTTCTCCCTCCCAGCATCCTGTCCGTTGTCTTTACAGCTCTCATCACCATCCGTAATTATTTTGTTACTCTACCATTTCCATTTGGTTTTCACCTCCCTCAGTAGATCGTGGGGTCATCTGGAACCCTTCCGAACTGAGCACCCGCAGCCCTGGCACACAGTGGACGAGCACCCAGCAAAGTTCTAGACTCTACTGAAAGGTTGTAGTTGCCACCAGAAAAGAATATCTTCATGCCTTTTTCCAAGAAGGGAGGTTGCCTGCACTCCATCTCAGACCCTGCATGTCACACCCTGTCCCTTCTCTGTCAACAGAATTAACTTGGCAGAAAGTGTTTCTCCAGGAGTTGAAAAAAAAAAAAACGCCTGGCAATGGTTTCTCCTAAAGCAATCGGTCTGGGACCAAGAAGAGAATGGCGTCCCCAAGAAGAGAAGGGGACCCTTCGCTAGAGCCTGCAGTGCATTACCCCCCCTCCACTGGGAGCCAAAGAGAGCCCCCCGGAGAATGGGCTTCCCCTGGGAACCCTCTGTTTCTTCCACCCAGTAGCCACTGCATCAATCCCCCCCTGGCCAGTGACATTCACAGCCTTTCATGCTTCCAAGTCTCATGAAGCTCAGATCCAGCGAGTAGATAAATGGAGTCAATACTGCTCTTAGCACCAGCAAGTGGGTTATCGTTCCCTCCCAAGCCATTCCCACCATCAGTGCATGGTAAAGCCAGGGCCCCCGTCTGAGCCTCACAAAGGTCAGACCTCTGGAACCGGACCTTGCTCTTGGCGGCCAGGACCTGTCCCCAGCGCCCACTGGCCGACTGTTTCCTCCAGTGAGGTTTCATTCTATTTCAAGTGTTTTGCATTTGGGGTGAAAATTTTCTAAAGGAGACAAAATTGGACCATAAATTCAGTATGAATTTTGTCATCCTTCCCCTCCAGGAAGAGGAAGAATGATCCAAACAAGGTGGTAAAAGAGGAGCCCTTCTAAACTCTGCTTTCCTTCGGAAAGTAGCATGAATCCTAAAACTGGTGACAATGGCAGTCCTTGCAGCTTGACAAGGATGTGCAGGAGCGCTGGGGAGCAACACCGAGATTCCTTCAGGTGTCTGCGGAACTTCGGAGCTGAAGTTAAAAGCTAAAATTATCCAGGAAAATAGGCAGTATTTTTAACCCCACATAAATTAACAATGTACCTATTTCAATGCTGTTGCTGTTGGGATGACTATGTCCGTTGGAAATTTTTTAAGTAACTTGAGATTTCCAAGATGAATTGACTATTTCAGGAATTGTGGGGTTCTATTTTTTGGGTTTTTTTTTTTTAACTGCAAGATATCTTTTTATATCGCCAAGAGTGTTGTTACCAGCTACTGCCAACACTTGGTTGAAGTTTCCCGTTTTATATTCTTAACAACTGGATTATTTGTTGGTAATTATATCCATTATCTGCCATTTGTGTGGTATCCATTTGTGTGGGCAAGACAAAGACAAAATATCTTAATAAGAAATACATGCAAGGGGAATGTGGTTGTCGGTATCATGAGGAACTCCCACCAGCATGTCTCAGAGAAGTTGGCTTTAAAGTCCTCTTAAATATTGCTGGCTTTGCACCACTTCTTTTTCCATAGATCAATAAACAAAAAAGTAAGATGATAAAAATACCAGACATTTTAAAGAAATTTTCCATTGCTTTGTTAAGTGAAGAGACACAGTAAAAAGAAAGAGGGGAGGGTTTCAGGCTGAAGGAAGGAAAATGGGAGTATGTTGTGGACTGAATGTTTGGGCCCCCCCCAAATTCTTATGTTGAAGCCCCGACCCCCATGCTGGGGGCCTTGAGAGATATCAGATATGGATGAGGCCATGAGAGTTTTAAGAATAGGACCCACGTCCTTATAAGAGGAAGGGAGACCAGCACTCCTTCTCTACGAGCCCTCAGCTCACAAAGAAGGGGTCACGTGAGCACACAGCAAGGTGGCCGCCTTTTGTGCGCCAGGAACAGAGACCCCAGCAAGAACCGAACCTGCTGGCGCCTTGACCTAAGGACTGCCCAGCCTCCAGAACTGTGAGAAATAAGCGTCCATTATTTAAGTCACTCCGTCTGTGGTGTTTTGTTATGGCAGCTGGAGATGACTGAGATGGGGGTCTGCCAGAAGAGCAGTAAGTGTTTGAAGGAGATTTAAATGCCCCCTGGAAAGCAACAAACAGCTTCAGCCTTGTCACTGAAACAGAATCATCACAATAAAATGGTCGCATGTCCTGCCTCCGGACCCTTAATGTCCCTTTAGGTTAAGCAAAGAGAGGCCTTGGGACAAACTGCTGCCTCGCCCAAAGCCACGGGGGTGCCGAGCATCAGCCTCCCTCCCCCAGCCGACTTCAGAGCAGCCTGGGTGGTTCTCTGTAACAAGGGGGTGAGCGTTCGACAGCTAAACAGGGCTTCTGTGCAGCTTAGATTCTAGAACATACAGACGCTTCGGAGAGGCCTGGGCCTTAAGTACAGTAGTAAAAACCTAAGCAAAATATTTTATCCATTTAGTTTAAAGGGAGATAAACTGATACCAATATCTGCCTAGGTTGTATCTTAATCCTTTGATGACCTACCGTCTAGGCTTAACAGACAATGTATTTGCGGAAAAAGAAAATGGACACCAGACATCACAGCCAGGAAGGGTGAGATGACTGAGCAGACAGCCATTGGCGTCTGTGTATAAAAGCTGTCGTACAGTCAACAGCAGCAAGTTTCACTCCAAGTTCAGCCTTCCGATTCCAGCAGTTAAACTGTCGTAAATGCTATGCACATGCCGACAACTGCAGAAAGGCACTGTAATGAATTCTGATTAAATAAGATTCTTAAACTTAGAAAGAAAAAAAAGAGGAGAGAAATTGAAAATAAATTTTTAAAATTAAATCAAGCTATCTATTCCACTAAAGCCTTTTTGAGCCTCTGTTTACTGCTTTGTTAGGAAGAGAGTCATCACTATACCGGCAGACGCTGTGTCCACACCTCCCAGACACCGGGACTGGGGCCTCCGCTGTCTTGTGTTACGTGTCCTTGTGAATTTTCAAAGGTTTCTTCTAACGCTCTCCTCCTACCCTAGACGAAATAAGCTTTTCTGTCTTTTATCAAATCCTGAGAAAGAGCACGAAGAATGCGAAGTTTCTAAAAGCGCGCCGAGGCAAGATGCAAGCCCCTCCTCCATTTATCCCACAGACACCTGGCCTGGCATCCTTACCTGTCCGAGGCTCCAGCACGGACTCAAACAAGCGCAGCGATCCTGGTATGGAGGTACCTCATCTAGGAAACAGCTGTTTTGGCAAAGGTAGTTCCCTACAAAGCGATCTAATCTGGTTTTGACTGAGTCTATTCCCTCTTCTACTCACAGTGAAACCTGGGGCCAGATAACGCTTCCAAGAGCACACCATGTCATTTCCCCTCCAAAAAATGAGCAGTTGCTTCCTGCAAACTAGCGGCTCCAGTCACTGGATGAAGAGCCATGGCTCTCTGTAACTCATGGCCCTCCTGTCTGTGCTTTTTTCTGCCCGCATTTATCTTCCTGTGCTTCTCAAAATGAAGTCTAAACTCCAGCCAGGCCAACATGCTCACCACTTTCCCTACTTATGTCTGTTCTTGTCAATGTTGCCTTTAGCTCCAAGGCCCTTTGGTCCTCCCCACCCCACCCCACACATACACACACACACTCCAGGCTCCGAAGCCCTGAGACCTCAGACTGGAACTCCAGACCTTAAACTCCAGCTCCCCCTTTGGTGGCTGTAGTAATGAAACTAGCTCCCATTCCGTGGACCTCATTAAAGGAAACAGCACGAGACATGTACCTGGCACCAAGGAGATGCTCAGTGAACGTCAGCCCCCTCCCTCCCCTCCGTTTACCATAGCCCCAATGACCCGAGCCTTGTATAGACGGAAAGCGACACGTCTTCAGTAATCCTGCTATGACTCAAGATACAGTGGGAATTCCTTTCATAGAATCATCTTCAGGACCCGGTGAGAAATCAGTTCTGCAACCACGGGTAACCAGACGACCAGATGCTTAATAGGTCACAAGTGTATGTTGTTCATGTAACAGAATGTCCAGAGGCGCAAAGTCCAGCGCTGGGGTGGCTGTTCTGTGATGTTGCCAGGATCCCCCCTCCTCTGCCCTACTATCCCCAGGATGTGGCATTTGTCCTCAAGGTGCCCTTGTGTTTGTAAACTGGCTGATCCTCTCCCCAGAATCCTGGCGGGGTGCAGGTGGTGGGGAGACACAGGCACCGAAGAAGGAAAAAGGGTCAACAACGGTCTTCACTTTGCGTGGAGAGGAGAACCCTTCCCCAGGACGTCCACTTACGCATCACCAGTGGGGACGGCATCGCCTGGTCTCCCAGGCTGCACGCAAAAGCCCGGAAATTGAATATTTCAGCTTCCCAGGCTCTGTCATAGCGGGAGGCGACAGACCAGGGACTGGACGGGTATTGAATGCCAAACTAGAACATCTGCCACATCTTCAAAATTGGTTTATAAGCCTGTAAGTTTACCAAAGAATTAGCCCTAAATCTACTCGCAAAACAAAGGGTGCGAACTGTGGATAATCAGAAGACCGTGCCGTGGATTCTGCGGGTAATTCCTGAGGAGGAAATGCAAACACGGTCTCGACAGTAACAGCCCTGGGAGGCACAGACAGGTTCCAAGGGTAGCGAGTTTGGAGTGGACAGCATTTACTGAGACAGATGACATCCCCTACGTTCAGGCTTTAAGCAAAGTCACCATGTCACTGCTGAGAGGTATTCCCAAAGGGGCGTGTGCCCGCGTGTTCTCCCAGGAAGATAAGATGCTCTTGGAGGGGACCTTCGTCCCACACCTTTTCTCCACCTGACTGCGCCCCGCAGGGCGCACAACAAAATACAATAAATTCAAAGAGGTGAACGATTCAGCCAACAGAAGGTGAACACAGTGCTACTTTTATAAAAGAGATTTCTGAGGCAGGGTGACTGGCAGCTGCAAACTTGTGCTGGGCACATTGTGACAGGATAATGCTATAAATGCACCTAGCAGGCTCCGTGTGTGTGATGAGCACTCCACAAATCCTTGCCAAATTGGACACGAGCCATTTATCTACCGCGGGATACCCAAGCTGTCCCCATATTTATAGATCTGAGAGGGAGAACAGTTTCTCCACTAGGCCCTCTGACGTTTCTTATTTTCTAGCTGTTTGGTTGTCCACGTCTTCCATACACACAGGAGGGAATGCGTGTAAGTAAAGCAGAAAAGGCAGCAGCAGCCCACAACTCCAGGGGGCATCATTCACATCGTAGCCGGTGGAGCTGTGCTGTGTGCAACGTATGCAGCCCTAGGTGACAGCCCCAAGGGGTCCTCCAAGGACACAGCTTCTGCAGACACTGCCCTCGTTCACTTAACAGCTGACTGAGGGCTTAGAAGACACGGTCAGCAGGCGCAGACCACAATTCCAAGGAGTCTATTGCTACTGCTAATTAAATCTATTTCACATGCCGTTTGACAAGCAAGTGTTCTTTGGACAGCACGGGCAGCCTGTAAAGCAGGTGCATCGTGACGTTTCTCACCGTGACATCCATGCCCCAAAGTGCTGCCAGGGGGTTTGGAGGATGGAGTCTGGCTGTGGATTCGGATCTCACCAGGGTCTCAGGAAAGTCAGGTGGTGCAGGGGACACCCGCCCATCCCCAGGGAATCCTGGCGCACCTAAGAACGCTACTTTCTAGGTTTAGGGAGATTGAGCAGCGAGGTTGAGCAGCCCCAGAGAGCCAGCTGCAGAACTGGGGGCCTTTGCAAGCCAGCCCACGCCACAACGGAAGCTTGAAACTGGCCACAGTGGAACTACCTACACCCCAGAGACCCGCAAATGCTTCAGATCAGGACTCTTTTTAAGTGAAGAGCTGGCTGGTAAACATTTATGAACACACTGCCAGTCACGTATAAAATGGGAAAGAGGCTGCAGCCTTGGCGTTCCGCTGACAGACCCCACACAGGTGACAATCAGGAAAGCCAGGAGCCTCCCACAAAGGGCTGTACTTGGAGAAAATCACCAAACTCTAGGAAAAGGAGTCACATAACAAGTTTTGTTTATACTGACGTTTAGTAGACTTACAGTGTTGTGTTCATTTCTGGTGCACAGCACACATGCACAGTCCCTTCCACAGTATTCTTTATTGTAAGCCATCTGAATATAGTTCCCTGCGCTATGCAGTATGGTCTTGTTTATCTATTTTATATATAGTAGTTAGTATCTGCAAATCACAAACTCACAATTTACCCCTCCCTACCCTCTTCTCCACTGGTAACCACAAGTTTGTTTTCTGTATCTGTGAGTCTGTCTGTTTTGTAAATAAGTTCATTTGTGTCCTTTTTTTTTTTCTTAGATGTCACATATGAGTGGTATCATACGGTTTTTTTCTCTCTCTTTCTGGTTTCCTTCACTTAGTGACGATCTCCAGGCAAGTAAGTACTGATCATCGACAGGTGTTCTACCGGTGCCACATCCCACGAAGATAAAGCAGAAAGCTTAAAGCCAATCCCTGACCCCGAAGAGCTCCCAAACTCTAATAATATTAGTAACAGGGAACACTCAGTCCTCGCTGTGTGCCAGCTGTCTGTCACCTCCCCCACTCCTCACAATCCTATGACATCAGTCTTATTCACCTCCTTTTATAGATGAGGAAACAGAGGTTTAAGGTGGTGGAGCGTATCTCCCCAGCCAGCACAGAAAGCAGGGAGAGCCAGAATCAGCCCCAAGGCAGGCCCGGCCCCCTGGTGCCAACACCCACAAAACAAGAGCAGGATGACAGAGTGAGGTCCAGCAGCGGAAGAGACGTCCATGCTGGGGCCACGAGCAGGAGGTCACCAAGGGCAGACAGGCGAGGGACTCAGGGAAGGGGCAGGAGGTGTGGGTGCTGGAGGAGACGGGGGTGGCTGTGGAAGAAAGCCCAGAGCTCGTGTGAGCGTAAGGGTCTCCCGGGCCTGTGACCCAGGCCTGGCTAGGTGTCCTGCACCCCAATGACATCGCAAAGGTCTTCTCCAAACAAGCCTTCTGAGGCATGCACTGAATTATCTCCCCAGGATAAGCTCAAGAGACAGTGGAGGAGGAGCCAGCTTATCTGCACTGGATGGAGGAGGGCATCCAATCATTGTCATTACTGAACTTCATTTTATTTAGAAGTCATTACTCCAAACCCTCATTCCCCACCATTAACACTGAAGTAAACTCCTGTTTTCTCAGTATGCCAAAGCATACTTTATCAGGCTAACTACTAAAACTGGTGGTGGAAATTACATTTTGCATTCATGTCATGGTGTAACTGAGGCTAATGACGCTAGAAGTTGTAAAACTCTGGTCTGCCCCATCTAAAACCGGACGACATGCTAATCAGCGGTTTTATCTCTTCATCGACTCTCACATCTCATTAATCAATTATTACCGACCTTTAATGCTTCCAAGGCATGAGGCCCTACCTGCTGAGGTTCTGAGGACTGGTTTCCTAGCACTGTGGTGTGATTCTCGGCCTGAGCTCCAGCACAGCGAAGTTCACTATGTGAAATCAAATACCCTGAAGCCAAGTTATGTTCTCTGAGCTCATCACGAGGGCCACACAGAAGAGCTTTACCGAAATAGCCACTAAGGCAGCTACGGTGCTGCCCTTACCCGGCGCCCCCGGTACTAAGGGCTCCCGCGGCAGGTGCTTAGCGCGCAGACAGAGAAAAGGTAGCTGTGAGCGGTGAGGCGCGGTGGTGCGGAGACTGAGAAGAGGGGCTTTCCCAGGCTCCTTTCCTTCCTCCGAGAGCAAGACGTTTGGAAAGCTATTCAATGAGCTCACTTTGGAAATGTTTCTGGACTCAATTCCACTGAGTCGCTAAATTAGAACACAGTCTTCCCTGGTTTTGACTTATTAAAAGGAGCCACAAGTTAATGTGATCAAAGATACTGACAAAGACGTAAGTTCAAGATTTCTCACTGAAGCTGTTCTTTTAAAAAAAAAAATGAATATTTAGAAACAATATCAGTGCCCAAAACTAAAGTAATAATTTATTTTGATCATAGTAAGGCCTGGAAAATGTCACAACATAAGGTTAGATGAGAAAAGTAAAATAAAAGCTTTATTATTCCAAATTTTAAAAATAATTTATATGTGTGGGTTTCTGTGTATACATGTTCACATATATATTATGTATAATGTGTGTATATACAATGTTATGTAATATATAAAAATAATATAATAGATACTCGTAATAATGTAACAGGGAAGAACAAATCTAACTCTATATTAGATCGGTTCCCTTTCCTTTTACTTTAACCTTTGTATCTACTGTCTGTTAATCACTAAAGGGATGTTGCCTCTAAGTTTAAATTAGACATAATGGCCCATCTCTGGGAACCCTGCCTCCTAGGTAATGAGCATTAAGCTAAAATACCTTTGTTAAGCCCACAGGAAGCATCCTGATCAGGTCCATCTGCAAATGGCTGCAGGAAGAGAGAAATTAACACCTCCCCTCCAGGGTCCGACTGGAACCAGAACTTTACCCCTTCCCCTTTTGGTATAAAAGAAGCCTGAATTCTAACTCAGAGAAGATGGTTCTTTGGGACACTAGTCCACCAGTTCTCGGTCTGCTGGTTTTCCAAATAAAACCGCTATTCCTTGCCAGCCTGGACTGCAGCACATGTCAAAGGTCTATCATCTGCTTGAGCTTCTTAAACTGAACTGGTGGAGGGGACAGGGCAGGTGACAACGTCTTCCTCAGAACAATGCACGCCTAAGAGCTGAGTGGGAGACGTTAGTGACAATAACAAAATGCCTGTCAGCTTTTTGAAAAATGAGAATCAGGAACCCCAAGAGGAAAGTTGAAAGAAGGCAGTTTAGGTTATATCAAGATCTGACACATCAGTGAATACCTGCTAATGAGAAAGATTTTATTTTAGCTGTCTTATTGTCTCTATGCATAATACTTTTTAAAATCACATAACCTTTTCATAAAAGCACAGAGTACTAAAAAATAACCTTATTTTTAAGATGGAAGAGAGTATGACAGGCGTGTTCATTCTCCAAGAGAGGCAGCAGCTCATTCTAGCATCCTTTTTTTTTTTTATTTTCTAAAACTTTTTAATAATTCAAATTGAAGCAGCAAGATAAGGCTTAAAACATGCCAGTTGCTGCTGTTCTGTCAGAAGCTTTCAGAAACAGATCACAGTAAAGCCAGCGATGAAGCATGGGAGCAAAAGTGAGGATGATTTTCTGATTTGAATATCTTCCTCAAGGAACTGAAATGTAATTTGTCAGGGTAATAGACTTGAGTCCTTCTCTGTGGTCAGCAGATGGGACAAAGCCACATGGCCAAATGGCTTCTTAAACTTGATTGCATATTTAATAATGCTAATGCGTGTCATCATTTGGAGATAACTGGTGGTTATTTTATGGGCAGCCAGGAAACCTTCACACCACAATACTTGCTCAGAGATCCTCACTGTTGGTGCATGTTTATATCCAAACCAGGGGCTACAGCTTGACGCACTGGGCCACGGAGGGAGGGGCGGGGGCGCAGCCTGGGATCCAGCAGTCCTGGGTTTCAATCTCACCTCTGCCTCTTGCGAGCTGTGCAACTTTGAGCAAGTTACATAACACCTCCAGACCTCAGTTTGGTGCGTTATGCTTACCAAAGAGATAAAACACTTAATGTTGGACCTGGCATCTTATAAACCCTAAATAAATGTTAGGAGAACTTTAGGTAGATGGCTTCTGGCTTAGGCAGAAGGAATGAGAAGAAGGCCAATAAGAATTCAAGGTAAGTTCTTTACTGCTCCTTTGTGTTACACTCGCAGAAGAAATTACTCAAGTTAAATATCTCTTGGAAGCATGTAGGTTCTCTATAGTTAAGGGACCAATTATCTCAGCAGATCCCAAATAAATGAAGCACTGAAATGTTGGCAGTTAAATGATACATTTTATGGGAACCGTAGATATTCTGAGGTCTGAATTCCTGGCTGTAAATCACCCAGCTTCCTGGATTCCCTTCATCTCTCTCCTGCTCAACACTGGGAACTCTACCTGCCACCAGCACCTCTACTGGAAGGAGAGCCAAAGGAAGCAAAGAGAAAGGGTCACCCAATCAACTTCATTCTTAAATAGCGATGGCGCTACTGTGAACATTGTATTGGTGACTTGGGCCAAAGTAATAAAATAAGAGAAAGCAAATTATGGCATAAGAATTAAAATGTAGGAAGTACCCGCTTGTGATAAAATTATGTGCATGTGATAGAGTTCCACGTCTGTAATGTTCCCCCAACAAAATAAATCAGTGGAAAAACCACTGCCAACAATAAGGTAATTTAGCACAATAGTTTTAGGTAGATATTTTTTAAAATAGCCTTCACATATAAAACAAAACAATTAAAATCGATCATGGAAAAGAAGATTCTATTTACATTTAGCAAAAAAACCATTGGGTATAAACTTAACAAGATTAGGAAACATTTAAAACCCATCTGAGGAAAATTATAAAACACTCCTAAAAACTACAGAATTTACAGAAAAGTGGAAAGACAGGCAGTCTGCCTTGGTAGGAAAGCTCAGTGCTGCAAAGACGTCTCCTTCAGCTCATTGATCAGCTTAATGCCATCTCAGTAAAATATCAGCAGACTTTTGTTTTCATGAACTAGATAAGGTGGATAGAAAGTCCATTTGGAAGCAAGAAACAAGCAAGAATAACTACAAAAACCCTGGGAAAGGAGCGCAGTGGGTCAGGCAGAGTGGGGAAACCATTCTTACCACAAAAATGGTAAGTCTATCTGATTAAAAACAGCATGATATTGAGTCGTGAATGTACATACAGGCTAATGGGACAAAACAGAAAATGCAGAAACGGACATAGTTGCATGTGGAAATTTAGTATGTATGAGAAAGGATCTCAAACTGGTGGGGAAAGGATGGACTTCTTAATAAAGTGATACTGGACTAACTGAATAGTGATAGGTAAAATGATTGTTAAAAATCGTATGTATTCCTTCCATTAGACGTCAGGAAAATTCCAAATAGGTTAGAGATTTAAATGGAGGAAGCAAAACCACACAAGTATGAGAAGGGAGTGAATTTCTTCACTACCTGAAAATGTACAAAGCTTTTCTAAAATTGTGATTCAAAACCCAGAGGCAAAAAGGGAGAGTACCGATCAATTTAGCTACATAAAATGAAAACACATTTGCAGTAGCAAAGTATAGGACAAGTGGCAAACCAGGGAAATAGATTTACAACGTACATCACAGACACAGACAAAGAGCTAATAACCCTGATACACAAAGAGCTTCTAAAAATCGAAGGAAAAGACCAACAACCTGGCAGAAAAATGGGCAAGAGGAACAACAGAAGGTCTGACAAAAGGAAATGTAAATGGTCCTTAAACGTCTAACAAGATGCTCAACCTTGCTTACAGAAAATAAATGTCAATTAAAACCTACTCTCTTGGCAGAGAGGAAAAAAATCCAAATATCAGACAGTATATCCGTCACCACCTTGCCTTTCAATTTCCTGCCAGTAGCTACAACAGGTCCGCGGAGAAATAAACAGGTGCAGAGAGCTATGGAAATGTGTTAAATGTTTTGTCTGTTTTTTTTTAAACATCCCAGACGAATTCCTAATTCAGATGAATTCAGAAACTGGCCGATTTCGAGGCTGTACTGCTCAGCCCATGTTCTTGGCTGTGGTTTGAAAGCCAGAAAAATCCCTTATTAAAAATCTCCCATGGTTGTTTCTTTCCCTCAACCTCTTCATAACTGAGAGTATTACTGTACGTTTCTTGTTTGTTCTATACCTACACCTGGACGTCCCTGTGGTGACATCCAACTCTGCCTGTGACCACAGAGCTTAGGGCTCCACCAAGGATGTGGCAACCCTGCCCCAAAATGGCTCTCCGTCTGGGGAAGAAACACTTCTGAAACGGGTCTTGTTTACATTCCCGTGGCTCCGTAAAAGCACACAGCGAGCAATAGGTGTCATGTCCAGGTGTCTTCCATCAGACAAGTCAGGTAAGGCTGTTGGGGAGATGCTGCTTGCCCCAGCTCAGGACCCTCCCCTCCACTGCCAAGGGCGAGAGACACTGTAAAGTCAGCGTTCAGAAATGGCACTGGACAGGAAGGCAGGACGAAACGTTTTCACCGTAAACGCCCTGCCTCGACTGGACAAACTGGGAGTGCAAGCGGAGCTTCCTGAAACATGCACTTCTGTGATTCTATCTGGGACACAGAATTGGAGATTTTCCAGGTAATTGCCTCTTTCGGGTATTTAAAAGCCAAACAGCCAGCTCTGTTAATGGAAGATCAGGTGTTGGACCTTTCAAACTATTATTCACAGTCATTAAGGCAGTTCCAGGAAAAGCAGTGCTGGACAGTGTGGTGCCCGTTAGTCAGAGCTGCGAGATTGAACCGACAGGCACAGCGCCACTGGCGGCCCACAGCCGCGGCCACCAGAACGGGGCGGGGTGGAGGGGACCTCTGAGAACCTCTGCAGGCCTTCCCAGAACGCCTGTCCAGGGCCTGGTCCTGTGACCGAGAAAGACATCAAGAGAGCAGGACTTTTACGTGAACTGAAGGAGGACCCGAAACTAGAATCCCTTAAGCCAGAGGACAGTCTGACGGTCCCCAGCTGGGTGTGTTTGTAGCGTGAGAATTTATCCTGCTTCCAAGTATGAAGACTTCTGATTATGTTACCCTCTGGGGGAGTGAGGTGGACGCAGACTCACCAGAACCGTGAGTTAAAAGGACAGACTGCCGGCTGGCATCACGCTCAGCAGCCCAGAAGAAACGCTTCATTTCCTCCGCTGATCGTTACCCACCTTCGCCCTTGATCCACCTGCTCGCCAGAGTTTGCCATCTTAGCCCGTTACAGGCATGTTTACTTTCTTCCAAACGTCGCCATCGCCTTAACCCCACAGCTGCAGTAAGAAAGCGAGTTGTGACTGGAAACTGTGGAGGGTGACTGCCAAAGAAGTAACCGGGGGCGAAGGCAGCAGCCTTGCTTTTCCTCTGGGGGCCAAAAACCCAGACAGACCCGCGGCGAGAAAAGCCCAAGCAAACCTTTCTTCCAAAACACATTTTTTTTTCAAGATGTATTGTCAGAACTGTTCATACCCTTTTTTGATGCTTTTTCCTGATTTTCCTCATAGGGCTTATTCTGAACCTTCAAACATTCATTTCCAGGGCTTTTTTCTGCAGCCAAGAGGCAAACCATGGTTACATTAAGAATGCTGTCACACTCGGGGGGGATGGAGCAAAACAGCTCAAGGAGCTGCACCGCACCGCCCGCCGCGCAATCGCTCCAGGCGACGTCACTTCCACCGACGGATGTGAAATCACGCCGCGTTCCCCTCACTCCACCAGACAGCGTGCAGGGAAGCACGCCGCCTTCTCGGCCGTCATCGCAGCCCTTAGGGATCCCTCGCAACCAGCTCACCTATAAGGAGCTGGGTTAGTTTTCCTAAAAGTGAAATGGAGCTCTGCTTTCAGTTGATGTAACATTTTTTCAGCAGCACCTGTGATTTTTACCTACTAACTACCCCAGGTTTAACTGGAGTGTCCTTTGAGGCACTGCTGTGCGCAAGATCCTGCTGGGGTCTGGATAGGGACAGCAAGTGTCTGTGATGTAACAGTTCTGTAAAGACGTGCCTGGGTTGGGGCTTTGGAACTGCCACAAGGAAGAGGAAGGCACCGACTGCGTAGAAAGTCCATCCCATTCAGGAATGGGAGAGCAGCTTCAGATGAAAGGAGAGCCCCAGTGGCGCTGGGCATATTTTGAGCTTTATCTTCAATCTGACGTTAAGCGCTCTGCACGTAGTCTTACCTGGAGATGCCGCATGTATTCCTCTGTCTAGATGTTTTAGTAAGCTTCCTTAGAGGCATTTTCTTATTTAAAGAGTCAGTGTATTATCTTTCTCTTGAAAGACACAGTACAAAGGAAAATTGGCACTAACTCCAGACATGTTCATTGGAAGCGCAATCAGGCTATTGTATCAAAGGCAAAGCTGAAATCCAAACAGATGCTCCGAAGACTGCTGCTTGCCAGAGCGTGCTGGGGCTCCCCAGAAAGTCATTCAGGACTGAAGGAGCAATGCCCGTGCTTGTCCAAAAGACAGAAAGTATTTAAAAGTGCATTTTTATTGGATTATGTCCTAAACTGAGATAGTACAATGGTTCTAGCGGCATGTGAAATAGACTCCTAAGTGTCTATTTGCAGGTCATGAAATTCTTACTGCTTACCGCAGGACACTTACTCCAGTATACATATCTTATAGATAAATCGTCAATAAATATTTGTAGAGTTATTGCAAGCTGAATCCATTGTAATCCTCCCCCAAATTGCTTGGATGCGGCCAGCAATGTGCCACAGAGCACTGTACTGCTTTCTAAACTACAAAAGCAAAGCACGGCCAGTCTTCTGCAAGGTGTTTTCCTTAAGTGTCATGCTTTTCAGTCAACAGCAGAGAACCAATGGCTAGAAATAAGTGGGACTTTTGGAAATGTGAGGATAGAGGAACACATACCACTTAATCAAAGGTGCACCCGCGTGGTAGCCTGCCAGGGACCCAGGGAGGTGGGGGACAAACACGTTCCGTCTGCCCACCCTCCCTCCTTCTCCGCTCCAACTTGAGCCTGCCGCTGCATCTACCTGTGACTTGAAGAACAAAGCTGTCTCAAGAGGAAAATAGCGCAGGGCCTTTACATGTCAAAGCCGAGCACTGACTTCTCTCCCTCTACCACCCCTCCCGCTGGCCTCCCACCCTCCGGGACGCCTCACCGTGGACGTGCCCCCTTCCTCTTGCGCAGGGGACCGAGCACATGCGGCCTTTGCGGGCGCTCACGTGCTTCGAATCCAGCCATCTCCCAGCATTCGTGTATGCACAGCTCTGACAGTCATTCACTGTGTGGACGTGGTGGATGTTTTGATTATTCATTTTTCTTTCCATTAGTCCTATTCGCATGGCCTCGACAAGCTGGCCTCAGTCTTTCCAGAGTTGAAGGAGGAGGCTGGGCAAGAAAACCGCTGGATTCCTGGACTGCATGCTCTCCGCTCTCCTGGGCCTCCGCAAGCAGTGACTTTCAGAACATACTTGGACTTCACTTCAAAGAAGAACTGAGTGCCTATCGTGTGTGCACTGTGGCATTAGTGCCCAGAATAGGAGAAGCATGGGTCACGATTCCCAGGGAGTCTCAAGGAGGGCCCCAGAACCGCTGTGGTAATTGCAATATGGGAGCGTGTGTGAGCTATGCAGGCATTAAGAGACCAAGATGCTCATGTATAAAAAAGAGAGAGATACAAATAAAATCTCATAAAAGTCAAGTAAAAACCACACAATCTATTATATAAATGAGTAATATCATCATAATTCATTTTTATTGAAAAGCCTTGAGGCAATAATGACCCTCCCTAGTAACCAAATAATGCTTTATGAGTAATATTTATCACTAAAATAAATCAGTACTCCTTGGAGAAATAGCCAATTTCAGGCTTAGGGCAGGATACATACAACATGAGTCTGAGACATCTTTTGTGCCAGAGGCAAGAAAGCTACTGTGCTTGGACTGAACACAGAGTGGCCTTGAAGGAGCACTTGCCAGCCATTGGCAATGTGCACACGAAAAACATTAATGCACAGGGTAAAACACGGCAAATACGTAAAACCCCTGAGTTCTTAAAATTTCAAGATAACAACGCCTCACTGGCTTCTATTGCTAGGATACTAATTTATTATTATTAAAACTGAAAATAAAAGCATTTACCTTGCATTTCTTGTAAGCATTGTATCCTAGGGTAGAAAGATCGTTGATGAGGAAACATTCTTTCCGTGAGTCCCAGTTAATAAGTGCAGGAAAGAATGACAGCATCAAACATCACAACGTTACAATCCTTAGTGAAATAATTTATTTGGGCAATGGCAGTTAGAACACTTAGATGGGAGGCTGATAGGAAATTTTACAACTGATGGGTCAGACTTACAATATCTAAACTCACCAGTCAATTTTAACATCACTAGCAGTGGGAAAAACAGGCATTAGAGTCCCCTGATGTGACACAATCTGGAAGTGCACAGCACCGTCTGTGACATTCTCGCCCCTGGAATAAACTTGAATCAAATAGAGCCTCCAGACAGGTCTGCCAGTTTACAGGAAGCACATGGACGAGAACGTATGTTAAACAACACCGCAAGGTGCCATTGGCTGAGTCCACAATATGAAAAATTTTATAGAAAAATTACTTTACTTCTTCAGCCCATAAACAGCAGGAAAAAAAAACATAAGGACAATTGTTAAATGTTTTAAAGAATCTCTGCAAGACAGGAAATAGAGTCTCCTTACGTTGATTCTAATTTGAAAAAGAAAAACAACTGTTAAAAGTCATGTTACTGAGAAGAATGAGGATAATTCCACATAGAATGAGCACGGGGTAACATTAATGAACAATTATTCATTCCATCATGTATGATAATGGTATTCATAACTGTCAGAAATACACGCAGAAGTATTTGTAGGAGAAGTAACATGGTCTGAGATCTGTTTTAAAATACTCAGGAATTTAAAAAGAAGAAACGAAACCAGAAAAGGCAAAGTGCTGCTAATAGGTCAAGCTGGTGTTCTGCCTATGACGGTTCATTCTTCCATTGTCTCTGCTTTCGTGCATGATTGAAAGCTTACATAGAAAAAAAGTTGCGGTAAGCACAGATCACGTGGCACCTGGGTAGGGGGACAGATCACATAATCACTTCCACTGAGTGGGCGGCACTGCTCCAAAATGATTCAGAATCACAGGCAAGATGCCCAGTGGAGAGCATATTGGGTTAGAAGCCTGGACGCTGGGCTCCTGCCCCTGGTCTCCCACTAAACACCTGTACGTTTCGGAGCAAGGTATTTTCCTTCTCTGCATCCCAGTACCCTCATTTGTATAAGAAAGATTTAACTAACAGTTGACTTGTAGCAATGCTGGGCCCAGAGTACCCGAAGATTACAGTGGGTGACACGGGGCATGGCTCCCGGGGGTCAGCCTGCCCGGGCTCCGGGCTCTCGTCCCGCAGCAGATGCCCAGGTGTGTAGGGAAGGACAGCCCAGCCTGGCAGCCTGAGCCCTGGACTTCGCTGCTCCAGCAGCAGGGGCTCTGTGAGCAGCGCGTCGCTGCAGGAACCAGCACGCGAGGAACCCCGGCAGCCCCGATGACACGGCATATTTAGTGAGCGCCAAGTACCGACGAGCCTGCGCCAAGCACAGGGAGCACATCAAAGCCTCCTTCCAGTGCACCTGCCGCCCAGACACGCTGGCAACTGAACGCTCGTGTCTGCGCTGGGTTTCACGAAGAAAGCACAGTTGCCTACACACAGTACTCCGTGTGACAAGTCAGGGAAGGAAGGAATGAAGAAAACGAACATCAACATCTTATTTACATCCTCTCCTGTCTCAACCTGTGGAACTGAAGGTCGGGAGAGAGATGGTGGGGTTGGGGATGGAGGAGATCTCTTAGTTTTTTTCTTGCCTTGGGGTTGAGAATTGGGCTGTCAAGTTGGGGGGAAAAAGCGGTGGCTCCTTTCTGATAACAGTTCGTGCTGTTTTCCACGTGAACCCATAGGGAACGACTCACCACGTAGGCCATCTTTCCAATACCGCACTACGAATCAAAAACAGACGAGCGAGAAGTAAATTTGTTTTACTATAAATCTTAGTTAAGAGTCTGAACTGATTTATTTAGTTTCTAATACAAAGTAGAGAGAAAAACAGCTACAAAACAGTTCAAGCAAAATATAATTAACTAGAAGATTTTGGGTGAAACACAGGAAGGCTCTCAGCTTTAAGATGAAGAACAATCTGTCCACCTGCTAATGATGAGAGCCAAAATGCTTTCTATCCTTGATTTATGACAGTGGTATCAATTTCAGTGTCCTGAGTATTTTCGACCTCATTAAATCCAAATGACTTTAGAGAAACTCTTTTGGAGACTTACTATCCCAGTTAGGGATCAAAACCGACCATCGTGTGAGGCCTGAATTTTCTCAATCTCTACAACTCCTAGGAGTTAGCTCCGTCATTTTGTTTTTCTTCTTGCCCTTTTGTTTTTGAATGGCAGAGAGACCTAGATGGCGGTGCTGGAAAAACTGAGATGTCTCCATGCTGAAGAATTCACTGGGGAAAGGCAGGGAGAAAAATGCCAAATAAAGTAGCTCCTGTGTTCAGCTCCTCACTCTTCACAGGTGGCAGTAAAGAAGGACCCACCAGAGAAGCCATCAGAGTGGAATTCAAAGGAGAATGAAGGAAAGTAGAAGAAGAAAACCAGGAAGCTAAGTCTAGGATACGCTGATGGAGGGGCCTCCCAGCTGTGATGAGGACGGGGGCAGGAAGGGATTTCGTGTGTGTAGAACCAAGTCAACCCTGGCTAGTGAGATGGGCGCCATGAGGAGAATGATCTCTGAAAGTGGTGGTGGATGTGTGCTCCAGATAGGAAAAAGAGAGGAAGGGGAGGGAGGAAACAGAAGAGCCCAGAGACGTGAATAGGAAAGTTAATAAAAGAGTGAGCGACTTGTGAGCAAGAAGGATACACTAAAAGAGGGAAAAGCAAGCCTGCCTGTGAAGTTTGCTTAGAGCTGACCATCTGTAAGCAGAAAGACCATTAGGTTTGCTACGCAATTGCTGTCTTAGGTCCCCTTGGTTCCTTATATTTAGAATAAAGGTTTCTTCAATCCCCGTACAAAAGTGCACTCTAGCTGCTCGTTAGGTCTACCTGAAAGTACAGGGGGTAAAAAGATAGTAGCAGCACCTTGCTGCGTTTTCTGAAACCCGACAGGTGGCTCCTTCTCAGATCTCTGAATGTTGGTGGTACCCACCTCGGGGACAGCCAAGCGGAGAGCGCAAGGCCAAACAACGGGCTGCTTGGGCCTGGGGCCAGTTCAGCTTCCTACAAACAAAATTACAGCAGCATTTGCTTAGCAACTGGAAACACATATCAAAGGGAGTAAGCTTAACACAAAACAGATTTTTCTAACCATCCTCAATATACGTTTGTAGGAAAAATGCATCTTTGGGTGGTAGCAACACAAATGCTGGTGATTATAAACATGTGTATAACAGCTTGCCAGCAATTTGTTCCTGTCCTGGAAGGATGAGACCCCTACAGGATCCAAGGCAGAATGTGGAACTCCCCGTTGAGCTTCAGCATGAAGTGCAGAGATGTGAATGATGGGAACGGGAAGGGACATGAAGTCTCCTTGTGGGGAAACATATTGGCCTCTTGATCCACATGCCTGAAGATAGTAAACGCATATCTTCTCCCACCAAGACTGAGACCACTTAAAGAATGCGAAAGCAGCCACGTTCATTTGAGAGAAAAGTTAATTTCCGAGGACGGGTGAAAGGAAAACCATTCTTAGAAGAGAAGCCCAAGGAAGGGGGTGCTGGGGGCGCCGAGCGTTCTGATCAGAGCCGTCAGGGAGCCACTCCTTCCCTTTCACCAACCTGGACACACGGCGCATTTTCTTTCCCAAATACTAGATTTGACCCCAGAAGGGAAAGCTTTTATGAGCGTACACTCTAGATCCCGTTGCAAGGGAAAATCCACTTCAATATGTCTTAGAATATGTAAAAAAAAAAAAAAAAAAAAAAAGGAATGTGTGGTTAGAGATGCTTCTGAGTTAGCATCAGTAAATAGAATGTTTGCCTGTTGGTTTCTGTTTCAGCAGACAAAACGTGGCTGCCAAGTCACCCATCTGTAAACGCACTCCTTGCGAACGCCTCAAGAGAACGGCTGAGTTAACTTGGTTTGCAAGGGCAGTTCCCTTGGGTACGGTTTGCTTTCTGGGGCTGAAATGGGGAAGGTTTCCGCCCCTTCCCTATGCCTTCCTGTTCTGTGCACGCACTGCATTTTGATCGGATTCTTCCCGTTGGGACAGCCACTCCCTTTATGTGTCTTTCCAAATCCTTGGGTGTCTTCAGACTCTAACTCGGGCTCCTGGAGAGCCTTCCTCAACCTCGTGGCCCCTGTGGGGTCACCCCGTTTCTTTGCCCTCTTACTATTCGTTGTCTTCGTGCTTGATTACACGCTGCCTCATATCATGATACAATTCTTTCTTTTAAAAGTCTGTCCTCCTCAACTGGGTAGTAAGACCCTTGTGGGTGAAAGCACGTCACGCACTTCCTGCACATCACATGGGTCTAAAACGGGACCAGACACACAGGAAGGACTCAGATAGAAATGTCTGTTCTCCACGCATCTCCAAATGCGCAATGGGACAAATCTGCAGATTATCATAATGTTGCCACAATAATGATTTTTAAAATGGGCGAAAGATTTGAACAGCCACTTTACCAAGGAATTTTTTTTAGTTTCTGACATGACGCGGTGCTAACAAGGATGCAGAGCAAAACAATGAGGATAGGGACGCAGTGCAGTACAAGTCCCTTGGAAAATGGTATGAACTATAAAACCAGTTTATCCATTTCTCAGAACATCCATAAGCCATTCCACACCTGTGGTGTTACCATAACATCCTGGCAACCGCACTCCTAGGTATTTACCCGGGAGAAATAAAAACACCTGTACGCAAGTGTTTGTAGCAGTTTTATTCATCCTTGCCAAGAACCGGTAACAACTGAAACATCCATCACTGGTGAATCAGCAAACTGCGATCTACCCATCACTCAGCAGCACGGAGACATCACACCACAGCATGGATGAACCCCAGGAGCATTATACTAAGTGGAAGAGGCCAAATACAAAAGACTACATCCTCCTATGATCCAAGTTATGCAACATTCTGGGAAAGACAGAAATCGGATGAGTGATTTCCAGGGACTGGGAGCCGGACAAGAGCACTGAAGACAAAGGGGCGTGAGGAAACAATGGAGCGACAGGAACTTTCTTCATCTTCCCTGTTGTAGCAGGGACATGCGTGCATGCATTTGTCAAAATTCATCAAAAGAACACCTAAAGAAGGTGAACTTTACTATATATAAATTATTCCTCAACATACTCAGCATTTTTAAAAATGAGCGTCTACTATGATTTCTGACTTTGTAAACTCTGTAGAATTAAAAGTGCCAACACATTAATAGAAGTTCCAGAAATAAAGAACAGAGTGGATGGGAAGTGACAGTGTTCAAAGATATTATAGCTGAAAATTTTACAAAAGTAAGTATTTTTCTTCACATTAAAGAAGTCCATTAAGTCTTGAGCAGGATAAATAAAAGTGCAGAATATCAAGTTAAAGAAAAAGCGCTACTAGAGAAAAAAGATGAAAATTAAAAGACAATTTCTCAATGGATACAGTCTATTAAAATTTCCTATGTTATTATCTGCTTCCAATATGCCTGTTAAATAAATCCAGCTTTCATTTTCTCCCTTCCTAATAAAAGGAAATCCCCTCTCTGCAACCTAAGAGTTTATTCAAACTCTAAGCATTTCTCTTCCTGCTTTGATTGGTGTTCAACTCTGATGAAAAGCTTAATATATTATTTAGAGAGGTCTCTTATCTTAAGAATAACATAGTATTCTTGTTATCTTCTTATAAAGTATTACGCTCGGATTCCACTCAAATACCTCTGACACGAGTGTGTCACCTGCCTAGACGTGTAGGAGTTAACAGACTGCCAGTAGACACCGCGTTTGGAGTGGTTCATCATGTCAGCATACAACGAAAGCAAAAGAGTCTTCCAACTTATTCATGTACTTCCTCAAGGAAAATTTTTAAAGAAATTAGCAGTTATTGAAAAGAATATAATATCAAAAAAACTCAGTTATTTAGATTAAAGGAGGTTCCTTAAAAAACTAAAACTAGAGCTACCATAGGATCCAGCAGCCCTACTTCTGGGCATGTATCCAGGAAAGATGAAGACTCTAATTCAAAGACACCTGCACCCCAATGTTCACAGCAGCACTATTTACAACAGCCAAGATGTGGAACCCATCCCAGTGTCCATCAACAGATGGCTGGATAAAGATGTGATACACACACACACACACACACACACACACACTGAAATATTACCCAGCCATAAAAAAGAATGAAATAATGACATTTGCAGCAACATGGGTGGACACAGAGATTCTCATATGAAGTGAAGACAGAGAAATACAAATATTACATATCACTTATATGTGGAATGTAAAAAGTAATGCAAGTAAATCTATTTACAAAACAAACAGACTCACATAGAAAACAAACTTACGGTTAGCAAAGGGGAAGGGGGCAGCTAAATTAGGAGTGTGAGATTAGCAGGTACCTACTACTACATATAAGACAGATAAGCAATGAGGGGTTACTGTGAAACACAGGGAATAATATCCAGTATTTTGTAATAACCCATAATGGAAAATAATATGAAAAATTATATGTGTGTATATAAAATATAAAACTGAATCGCTTTGCCATACACCTGACACTAACACAATATTGTAAATCAAGTAAACTTCAATTTGAAAATACATAAAAAGATATGCTTTTTAATTAGAAGTTTCATTTTCAGATAACTGAACACATACATACATTTGTCAGAAGCAGTACAGACAGATCCCATGTACTCTTTACCCAGTTTCACCCAGTGGTAATATCTGGCAAAACTGGAGAACAGCGTGACAGCCAGGATGCTGGCATTTGCACAGCCGACATACAGAACGTTCCCACAAGCACAAGGACCCCTCCCGCTGCTCCTTCACAGACACAACCTCTTCCTTCCTGCCTGCACTTTCTTCTTCCCTCTGTCACCCACTACTCTCTTCCCCAGTTCTACAATTTGTCATTTCAAGAATGTAATATAAAACAAATTATATATTATGTAACTTTTTCAGAGTGGCTTTTTCCCCCTGGCATCCATCCAGGGGAAAGTCATCCAGGCGGTTGCATGCATCAATGCTCTGTTCCCTTTTACTGCTGAGTAGTATTCTGTGGGCTACATGTATTAAGCTTGCGTAACCACTCTCCTGCTGGATACGGGGGGGGGGGGGGGGCTGTTTCCAGTCACTAGGAGCAGAGCTGCTCTCGCGATCCTGCGCAGGTTTTATGTGAACAGCAGCCTTTCTCTCTCTGGGATGGATGCCCAAAAGCACGAACGTTAGGTCATGTGGTATTTGCATGTTTAGTTATTTTTTTCTCTGCCGAACTGTTTTCCAGATTGGTTGCACCCTTTTCCATTCCCATCAGCAAAATATGAGTGAGCGAATTTCTCTACATTCTTCCCAGCATTTGGTGTTGTCGCTGTTTTTTATTGCAGCTATTCTAATAGACGTGTGGTTGTATTTCGTTGTGGTTTTAATTTTCATTTTACTAATGGCTAATGATCTTGAACATTTTTCCATGTGCTCATTCAACATCTGTGTATCTTCTTCAATGCAATCTCTATTTCTTTTGCCCATTTGCTAATTATATTGATTAACGTCTGTATGATCTCCAATTTAGGGAAGATTTCTGTTTTTGTTTTTTTTTTAATTTTTAATTGTGGGGAAAAAAACACATTACATAAAATTTACCATCTTCGCCATGTTAAAGTATTCAGTTCTGTAGTGTTAGGTATATTCACACTGTGGTACAACAGATCTCCAGAACTTTTTCACCTTGCAAAACTGAAAACTCTATACCCCTGAAATAGTAACTCCCCACTTCCCCCTCCTCTCAGCCTTTGACCCACCATTCTACTTTTTGCCTCTAGGAATCTGACCACTTTAGACACCTCATATAAATGAAATCATACAGTATCTGTCGTTTTGTGTCTGGCATGTCTACCTTAGCATAAAGCCTTCATGGTTTATTCATGTTCTAGCATGTGATTGATAGGATTTCTTTTCTTTTAAATGCTGAGTGATGTATGTGTATGCCATATTTTCTTTATCTATTCATCCATCGATGGACACTTAGGTTGCTTCCACTTCTTGAATAAGATGCTATGAACATGGGTGCACAAGTATCTCTTTGAGACTCTGCTTTTGTTGACTTTGGAAATATACCCAGAAGTGGAATTACTGGATAGATGGCTGTATTTTTAATTTTTTGAGGAATCTCCATACTGTTTTCCATAATGGCTACACCATTTTACACCCCCACTAACAGTGCACAAGAGTTCCATTTTCTCCACATCCTCATCAACACTTGAGATGTTCTGTTTTTTTTATAATGGGTATGAGGTGTTGGCAAGATTTCTTAACACACACACACACACACACACACAAACCATTAGGAAAAGATTAATTAATTTGACAATCTCATAATATGAAAATTAATTGAATAAAAATCTTTCTAAACAGAGAGAAAATACTTGCAACATATTTAACCAACAAAGGATTAAAATCAAGAATGTATAAGAAACTCCTACAAATAAAGAAATTAGAATTAGAAATTAGAAAATGGCCAGAAAATATGAAAGGTTGTTCAGAGAAATGGAAGCCTAAACAATCCGTAAACGCATGAAAAATGCTCATCTCATGCGGCGTCAGGCCAGTGTAGTGAGACAAGGTGCCATCTGACACTCATCATTACTGGTGACAATTCTAATATCTGACAAGTCTTAGGGAAGATGTGGAGAAAATTGGAATTTCAATACTGCTGTTGGGAACACACATTGGTACAACTGCTTCACAGAACGATTTGCAAGTAGCTAGCTAAAAGGGCACGTGCTCTAACCGTCCGGTAATCCAAGGTGGGTGTACTTCTCGAGAGGCTCTGGAACATGTGAGCAGCGAGATGCGTTCAGGGGTAGTTAGTGCAGCGCTGTTTGTAATGCAGATAATCTAGATTCTCACAATAAGGCAATGAGTCCAACATTGCGATTTAATCATACCGTCAAGCCATTTACATGACTAAACTGGAAATGCATGTATTACCGTGCGTAGGTCTCAAAAATATGATTCCTGTCAGAAGTCTCCAGGAAGTATGACACCTTTAAATGTGGTTTTAAAGACATCCGACATGATCCCACGTGTTTTATGAGCCCCACATGATAAAATATGGAGGAAAATGCCCACACACAAGCGGCTCACGCTGAGGGCAGAGACAGGGCAACAGCGGGAGAAGGAAGAGCAGGAGAGCCATGCTTACCTCTGAGCCATTCATCGCCTTCAGGTGGGAGAAGATGCGGAGGCTTTTTTTATAGCCATCACACCTAGGTAGTGGGTGTTTGTGTGTTTGTCTTTTCGTCTCTGTTTTCCTACAGGTGTTATTTACATGAGGCACTGAGTATGAGTGAATGCAAGAAGCATTTAAACCCACAAGCGGTCCACGAGCTGGTGTTTGAAGGCCAGGTTTATATCTTGTTTCTAAACCTTCTGAATCACCTTTCATTTCATAGAGAAACAAGCTATCATATTTAAAAATTCAAGTCACTTTCCCACCAGAGCTGTATTTTGATTGCTGCTTACGTATTTTATATTTTTTATTTGCACCAAACACAAACTATTAAAAACAGAGTTTACTCCAAGCATCACTTAAGAGAGAGAGAGACCCAGTGGAAACTGCATTTTCTCACTCATTTTGGCAGCTCATCTTATAAGAAGCAACCTCATCTGGGCTTGCTAATTACGTGTCCTCAAGTACCTGGCATAAGATGATGGCTTTTTTTTTGACGCGTGGAGGAAAATCTAATCTTTAGGACGGCAGCCTCTCATTCCCTGTAAGTCTGAATGCCAAGCTTGCTACCAATTCATCTATTCACTCAACAAATGCTTGCTTAGAGCCCACACGCTCCCAGGCACAAAAAGTGGAATTAAGTAGCAGATAGTGTGACCCAAATACCATGCAGGAAGCGTGAAGTGGAGGATTCGGTGGGGAGGCGGGGCCTCTACCTTCAGGCATTGGCTGGAACAAACAGGAAATCCTTTCTGCAACGCGGACTTTTCTCAAGCAGGCACTTTAAGGGGAGCTAGGATCACCCTTGGGAGGAGGTCTTGCGCTGTTAGAAACGCGGTTAGTGTTTGCTCAGCCGAGTTTGAAGCCCACTGGAGAAGACGAGGCCAAGGAGCTGGACGCGGGTTTGGTCAACAAGAGAAGCTTTGCTGGGAGCCCTGCCTCTACAGACACAGGCAGGGAAGAGGGAAGAAAAGGAGGGCTCCGCAGAAATCCCTGCCCATCGCACGTGCAGCGTTCACAGCTAGACGGAGGATTCTGAGAGCCAGACGTATCCTCGCTCACCTTACAGGTGAGGAGCCTGAGGCCAACGTGAGTAAGTCCTTTGAAATGAGAAACTTAGTAAAGCTTGCAGAGCCAGCAATAGAAATCACACTCCAGAGAGATTCGAATGTGCACCTGAGGGACCCACCTCCCTCCAAGCACAACCTCATCTCAGCCCAACCTGCAGGTCCCAGTGTGGGCAAAAGCCTGGGTGAGAACCAGGTCTGATTTCCAAAACAGGCTGGCAACTCGTATTTTTATGTAAGCTTTCTTATCCTTGAATGCTGGACACTGATTCGAAATTTTAAAACTTAAAACAGTACAAGCCAAACAAAACACATCTGTAGGGCCAAGTTCCAAATGCTGGTCACTATTTTGCAACATCTACTATAAAGATCTAGGTCTGAGGCTCCCTCCTGGTCAGTTTTTATGGCTCCTGAATTCAGGAAAAGAAAAGAAGTCATGTTCAAAGCTGCTCCGAATACTGAGCCATCTGAAATTAATGTTCACTGCTGCCGAGATCGATGTTGATGAAAAGCAGCAGCAGTCGTAAATCTGATCAGTTTGTACCTTTGAAGATGATAGAGAATAACACCGGCCCCCTGGTTCATCCAATCAGGACAGGACTGTTGGGATCCATCAGCAAGTGATACAATGGGAAGGCGGAGGGTGAGGTCACATCAAATGACCCAGTGTCCCCACCTCATGACGCTGCTCCCTCCTCCTCTATTCTTTCTGCCTTATCCTTATCCAGGAAAGGGTTGGCACCGAAGCCTGAGAGGTTCGAGGGGTGCAGAGAAAGCCTGGGGGGCTCCAGCAAGTTCAGACATCGCTCCGCTTGGAAGTGAACACACGTGTTGACTCTTACCTGTGTTCCCGCCCCACTGTAAGCACATTTTGTTTTACTCTACACACCAGCCCTATGAACGAGGCACTACAATCATGCCCCTTTGCGGAAGGGCCTTGGAGAGGTCGTGAGCTCAGTCAAGGTCACAAGGAGCAGAGTCGAGACTAGAATTCAGATGGTTCCAACCCAAAGCCCCAGCTTCGTGCTCAGGACCACCATCCCTCCCACCTGCTGGTCCCATGGTTTCGCCCTGTTTCCCTGTATTCGCCCACCACACAGTATCACTGTTTCTGCACCCAAACATAGTAAATATGAAATAAGATTGTGCATTTGTGAGGCACTTTTTTGAAAGAAATGTTTTAAGCGGAGGTTTAGAATCTGCCTTTTCTTTTCATTTTAATAGCAATAGAGTATGTCCTTTGGCAAGGAGCAGTCCTGGAGGGAGGCAGAGGCCGGCTCCTTGTCTCTTACGCTTTCTTTCGAAGGGTTTCAAGAGACAGAGAAAAGATCTTCGTTCTGTAACACACCACCCGATAGTGGGTAGGGTCGTCCTTGCATTTTAAATGAAAAAGCAGAATGCACATATGTGTGAGGTGAATCTTGGTGTGTAAGTGTTGGGGGTGTATGTGTGTGTGTATACGTGTGGGGTGTGTGTGTGTCTGCGTGTGTGACTTTCACGGTGTCACTCAGAGCAACTGATGCAGCCACATGCTCTACGGCCAGAGGCTCGAGCATTAGCTCAGGCCACACCCACGTGCGCACTTTCCCTGTGGACACCATTTCTCTAAGTATGATCTGATGGTCCAACCGCAGAAGAACCAGCTGGGGACTTCACTATGGTGCACACCCTGGATCTCCACCATCAGACTATCCGGACGTGGTCCCAGGAAGCTGCACATTTATTCAACAGGTGTCCCAGCTGAGGTTAACACCCTCCTGTGAGAAAGCCACTGCTATAAGCTATGCTTGTATGAACGCACATTCAGTTCAGATATTTCAACTATAGATATTCAGGATAAGAAAGGGCACAGAGACATTTCCTCGTACTTTTCTTGCATTAACTAAGTAAGTGGCACACAAAGAGGCTTATCCTGCACTCCCACCACACACACACACACACACACACACACGCACACATGCAGGCAAGCCACCTTTATGCTCTCAGCTTCTAAATTTGTTTCCACGTTGACAAGCACGTGAAGCCTTGCCTGAGGGAGGTTTTAATTCTTGAGTTGAGGTTTGTAATCACGTAGCATCTAATAGCCAAGGTTTTACTTCTCACAAGCCAAACTCTCTTTTAAAATATTTTTTAATATATTTGAGCCCTATTTGCTTCATTTGTAGGCCACCTTGGCTCAGAAATTGTACAGACAATTATCACTGGTGTTGCAAATGAAGACACTCCGAACGTGGGTGCTTTTGACTAAGTAGGGGATAGTTAGAGGTCTCAGACTGAAAGGTCTCTCAAATACATTGACTTAAAAGATTTGAAAAGTTATACTATCTTAATTATAAACCATTTTATGGTAAATTGCATGCAGACTTATGGTAATAAACCTAGTGAAAGATTAATTCAGGATTGAAACCCAGCAAGAGGATAGAAATAAAGTGCAAGCCTCTCTTAGGATTTTTGTTTTCTCCTCCTTCCCGCAATGATCCACTTCCCAGGGCTGCATCCCAATCCCAGGGACGGAAGAGTGCTGCCCGGGGAAAGTGGCCCCCTGCCCCACGTTGCTCTGGAAGTGTTGCTGTTGCCTTTGGGACAGAAAGACCTCTTCCTCCCCATTTCTTCCCACGAAGGTTACCACCACATGGACCACGGTGAGTCTGTGGCAGTTATCCATCCGAGATGCAGAAGGGCCTGGATAAAGGTGGTGAGGACAGGGAGAGAGAGGAGGCGACAGACTCAGGAGACGTTAGAAAGGTGGAAACACGGGGGCCTGGTGATAAATGGGAGCAAGAGATTCAGGAAGATGGAAGGGTCACAGATAACAAGTACATTTCTGATTTGAATTCCCAGGTGTCAGAGCTTGCAAAAGTCACGTGCCCCTAGGGGCCAAGCAGGTTAAGATATACTAGTAAGAAGAGTCCGGGGTGGGGATGGCGGAGACGAAGAGGAGGTGGAGAGGCTGCATAAAGGGAGCCGCAACTTCTCGTTCCAAACAGTCACTGTCATAATAGAACCAAGGCCAAGGCCTTCTATGTCTTTTTGTTTTCAAGACCACCCCAAAATCTTGGTTTTCCTACAAAAAGTCTGAATTTTAAATCAGGAAAATTAGTTTTTAATTAGTCATTCATTTTTATTTTAAAATATGGATTTAAAAAAAAACTTAGAAACATCATATCAACCAAATAAAATGTGGGTGAGGGGGTGCCTGGACGTAGCCAGTTTTCCAGTTTTGAGCCTCCGAAATAGATGGCACTACAGCTCAGTCAGGGAAGAAATCCTCCTCTCTCTAGAATACACTTTCTGGACACCTCCCTCTAACCCTTCCCTTCTGCCTCCAAGGCTCCTTGCAGCCCGGACGATGCTGTCACCCGTGACCGCTGCAATGGCCCTGAGCAGCATCCGCTCCCCACACGCCACGTCTGTGTGCAGCACTGTTGCTTTAGAACCAACCACTCCCTCTCCTTTTTCTCTCTTTTTTAAAAATACTTCTCTCCTGAGATAATTGAGGATGTGATTTGACACTTATCTTGTTAAGATGAACAATGAATAACTAGGATGCCAATCAAGTGAAGAAAAAGTCCACATTTTTCAAATCACTCAAGTAATTGTCAAATCACTTCATTCTGCTTTTCAGAGATAGCACAAGCTATGAGAATCCCCAGGGTTTTAAATTCTGAGTGCTTTTTAACGGTCTTTTGAAAACGAAGCCAAAATGAACTCGATCCTGGAAGTGATACTTTCATTCAAAAACCTTTTATTCAGGCCTATTTAATACAAGGCCCTGAGCCTGCACATGGGGACCTAAAAAAAAACAAAAACAAAAACAAAAAAACCTCTGGGGAGCTACCGACAGGCCAGGAGTGAAGTGCACCATCAATTGTAACCTAAGGTTGAATAACATTAAGTTAGGACCTATAAGAGTTTGCCTCTCTTTATAAAAAAATTTCAGAAGTAGTAACAAACATTTGGAAAATAAACTTCAAGATAACACCATTTGAAAGAGATCATAATTTATGAAATGCTTAGAAATAAACTTTACAAAATGTATGCAATGTCTATACACTTAAAACTATTAAAAGACTACTGACAGAAGTTAAAGAAGACCTGAATAAATGAAGGGATATACCATACTCATGGATTGGAAGACACAGTTGTTAAGCTGTCAACTCTCCCAAAGCTGATCCACAGATTTAACTCAGTACAGTCAAAATCCCAGCAAGCTGCTCTGTAGAAATTGATGAGCTGATTCTAAAATGTATGTGGAAATGTAAAGAATCCCTGTAATGGCTAAAACAATTACAAAAAAAGATGAAGAAAGTTGGAGAATTCACTGTTTGACTTCAAGAATTAACACAAAGCTACAATAACCAAGACAGTGTGAAATGTTAGCATAAAGATAAACATATTGATCAGTGAACAAAGAATTGAACAGAGAATTCAGAAATTGATCCAAAATTATATAGTCAGTTGATTTTTGACCAAGTTACTGAACTAATTCAATAGGAAAAGAATAGTCTTTTCAATAAATAGGGCTGGGACACTAAATATTTATTCTGAAAAAAAAAGTTAACTTTTATCACAGACATAAATATTAACTTGATGTATCAAAGACCTAAACATAGCAACCAAAACTATTAAACTGGTAGAAGAAAACAGGAAAATATCTTCACAACCTTCAGGTAGGCAAAAATTTCTTAAACAAGATACACATATTTGGCTCTTCAAAAGACATGATTAAGAAAACAAAAAGGTAAGCCTGACACTGGGAGAAAATATTAATGGTTAGTATTTATGACAAGGGGAAACTATAGCCAGAATATATAAAGAACTCTGACAACTCAATCACAAAAAGATAAACCACCCAATAAATATGGGCATAATATATGAATTGACACATCACAAAAGATATGAAAGACCAAAAAGCACAGGAATTTAATAATCATCAGAGAAATACAAATTAAAATTATGAGATATCCCTACACACCCATTAGAATGGCTAAATTTAAAATAAAAAAGAATTATTTCAGCTGTCCGCCATTCACTGAGAGTGAAGATACGAGCAAGGACAGATTTAAGAAGGAGACAAACAAAGCAGTTGAACGTGTGATCCGTTTGAGGTGCCCGGAACACAGACTCCTTGAGTTATCCTCACGTAGACAGAGTCGCTGCCTGAACTGGAGACAGAGACTCAGGAAAAATTGACTCACAGGTGAGAGTCAAGTCCTGGAGTGGGTAAACTTTCCCAAGCAGAATGTATATCTTGAGATGAGAGGAGCACAGGAAAACATAGGGAACATCACCATTTAAGGGACCGATGGAGAAAGAAAAGTCCAGGAAGCAGAGCAAGAAGGCACAACAAAAAAGGAAGAGAAAAGGTTTCAGGGAGAAGTCCCAGAAAGAGGGATTGCCAGTGGTTGTCCAATACTGCAGATATGACAAAGAATATAAGGACTAAAAAGAATTTCTTGGGTTTTCATCTAAAAGTCATTATCGACCTTAACAGGTATGCTTTCACGGGTCAGTCCAGTGGAATAAGGAATTCTCAGGAGATGAAGAAAGGGCCAACAGAGGAGCAGGACCATTCTTCAACAGCCTTCACTGCGGAGACACACTTAGGATGCAAGTTGAGCGTGGAGAAGAATGATTACAGAATTAAGAAAGAGCTCTTTTTAAAAACAAGAGAAAAATAAGCAAGTTTTTATACTTATTCGAGAATATATGAGGACTAAGAGGCAACAGAGAGGTAAAAACTACCAATATAAGAGAGAAAGAAGTAGTCACTGACGCGAGCTTCCTAAGGACTAAGGAGGACGTCACATGCAGAATCAGAGACGATGGAAGTGGAAGAAGCAAAGATATTTGGAGGATGTATAGCAAGAAGATGAAGGAGGACTTGCCTGGAAAACGCCCATTAATTGATGTAGTGCGTGTGCCGTCCTCTGGGGAGAATGATGGACCGCGCGTATGCTAAGATGATCCCGACAGGCTCACGTTCTCTCTTACCCCACGTCTGCTCTTGGGGGTGTGAAGTTAAAAACACAAATGCATTATACACGAGGAACAGGCTCTCACCCCACCTGTGAGCAAATCTCCTTGGGGGCGTCTTGCTTCTTAGTGAGATCACCGTGGGGGTGGTCCTTGCAGAGAAAATGGTGGGCTCTCTCCACCATGCAGCCCTGAGTGACCAGCTGCTTCCCCCCAGTACCCCCTCCAAGAGGGCTTAACAACCCCCTTCCTTCCTGCTTTATTCCCACTGCCCCCCAGCCCACTCCACCAGAGGCTCCCCACATCAGATCAGTCCCCCATTCATGCCGCCTTGCACTCGGACAGCTGTCTTCATCCACAGGTTCCTTCCTGTCTCACTGCCGTGTGCTTAGTCTTCTGTCCCCTCCACTTGTTCGAACCCTGCCCGCCTGTGGAGCCTCTGAGTGCCCTGATCCAAACACTTCTACATCTTACCCCTCACCCAGTTTGCTTTGCTACCGACAGAAGTGTTGAAGATTAATGCTACATAATCTACCCCAAATCAAATAAGAGTTGGTAAGACTCGGCATGCCATCCCCAAGTCCTCTTTTCTAGGATATCTTATTACAGTTTTATGAAGCAGCTTGCTCCCTGCAGTTACCATAAATTGCTCTATCACTGTGATTTTTAATTTGGAGCACTGGATCCAGGTAGATAAATAGCCTGTTCCCTTCATCCATTATCAAAATACTCATTTGTTTTCATTATCTGAACACTCCACTAAGGCAACCAAATCACAGCTCCAAAAATAAGAGGCCAAGAACATGACAATCCAGAAACTGAAAAAAAGCTATTCTGCCTCAGAAGTTCGAGTGTAACACAGCATAGTAAAAAGGGTTGAACACCTGTGTGTTCTGCATGCATATATATTAATTTCTCATTTAATCCATGCAACCAACTAGTGTGGTTGGTTATAGTTTCCCCATTGCACAGATGAGAAAAATGAGGTATAGAGATTGCCTTTTGCAAGTTTACACACTCAAATGACAGCAAAACAGAAGTGAAAATGAGCATTTTTCTGATCCAAAACTCTTAACAGCAAAGTAATTGTTTCCTGCGCAGAATCACGCGCCTTGTTAGTTTCTAGGCAATCAATTTCCTGGCTTTGCTCTTCTACTAAATTCATTATCAGGTAACAGCTTCAGAGTGGGAAAAAAACATCTTTCTCTGTATAATTTTATAACAGTTCGACTTCTGGGCTTCATCCCAGGAGCACATGAACTATGGGGGATGTAGCTACAAGAGGAACACGTTTTTCAAAAGCAGTTTTAATGAGTATCTGTCATATATAAATCGTGCGTTGTGGGTCCTAGCAGAGGCGTTCCCTCCAGAAGCTGGTAACCTGGAGCCACTGCATTCACTCCAGGGATTTGGCGTTGCTCAAAACCTGTTTAGAACATGTCTCCTAGCAGTGCCTCAGTTGTGGAAATCATTTCCCTGGTAGATGTTTTCATGCCTTCAATTAATTCAGCTCTGAAAGCAAGCTCTGCAGCTCCCGCAGGCGGGATCTAGAATTTGATTTTGGAAACCACGAAAAACTAATCAAAGTCGAGTTCCTAAATAAGGTTTAGGTCCAAAGAGGCAATACAATTTTTTAACATGACTGGTTCTCGGCTGTGGCCAGTAAATTTCTTCAAGGCAATTTCAAAAGTCATTTTAAAAGCCAAACTGATTAATAATCTGTGTATCCGTTGAAATCGCAGCTGTATCTTCTTTGAATCTAATGAGTCCTAATATGACTTGTTTTATTCATGGCCTAATTACCTGTGCTGAATGCTAAAATTTATGTTTCCTTGTCTGAGAGTTGAAGGCCAAGTTTAGGTGCCTTTTTTCAATTGTCTCTAAGATTACAGGATACAAACAGTATGTTCCATGGGCTTCCTTTAGTTTCCCTTCCCAGCTGTTTTGTTCTTGGTCCTCCACTCTTTCTCTCTGACACATTGACATCTTTCCCTTCCCTTCCCTTCCCCTCCCTTCCCCTCCCCTCCCTTCCCCTCCCCTCCCCTCCCCTCCCCTCCCTTTTCTTTGATTCGTATGTGTCTTATGTCATCAGACTCACAGACATAGAGAACAAACTTATGGTTACCAGGGGGTAGAGAGGGTGGGAAGGGATAAATTGGGAGTTTGAAATTTGCATCTCTTGGGGGGTGATGGAAATATTAGCTGTCTTGATTGTGGTGGTGGTTTCATGGGTGTGTACATCTATCAAAATTCATCAAATTGTACATTTGAAATATGTGTGGTTTACTGTACTGGAATTATACCACAATAAACGTGTTTTAAAATTAAATAAATAAATAAACATACATACTTTCTATTATTTAAACTCAGTTTTAGGCAACTTTGTACCAGGTTCCTTTTTCTTCCATGGGGTTTATTTTGCTTCCTGTGTGTTTGAGAGTGAGAATGTGCCAGCATTCACCCTCCTTAGAATGGAGATTGATTACAGCATAAAGCATCTCCTTCCTATCAGCTCTCCTTCCAGCCTCTCTGCTCCGGTGTCATTTCAGAGCCTTAACAGTGGTCTTCACGGTCACATGCCCAGATCACAGAATCCTATCCTGCAAAGCCGGCACTTTATGTTTTAACAGAACGGGCGAGTGTGCCCTGCCTCTGGTGTGACTCCAAACATCTGAAATGTGAAAACGGTGCTTTTATGCTGAAACATTACACAATCCCCAGAGAGCAGAACTGCCTTCTTCCCACTGCTGCTATTTTATAGAGAGAGGAGCAGAGAAACACGTTTCCTTAATAAAGGATGCCTGTTTGGGTGGCGGGAAAGGGAGGGAAGGAGGAATGGGCACCTGAAAGACAGCCTTCAATTTAGACATCTTCCATCCTGGAAACAGCGGGAGAGGACACTGAAAGGACTTTTTAAAACCCCTCCTGCAGGCACTCAGAACACATAAGAGCTGGGTAAGACACCACTCAGCATCAGGGCTTTAGAAGTCACATTTCTTGTTCTCAAGAATGAATCTCTGTTGTCTAACATTTGGGACCTTAGGATCAGAAGGCAGCGAGGTCTTGATCCTAACCTGGGAACGAGAATTCTCTGGATTAAATGCTTTAAGAGAAGGCTTCCTTCTCTCTTGTGAGTCTGATTTCTAGAGCAGCTTTTTCCCAGAAGGTAACTGCAAAATCTATTAGTCCTCGATAAATATTTAAAGGATCATGAAAAGATGAATTTCTTGCCACAGTTCAAATATAAAGAAATAAATACAGAAATGTATGTCCTTTAGCCTCAGGGTAGACAGGGGGAGGGGGATGAAGAGAAGTGACCCTCACTGGTTGGGGTATGCAAAAAAGACCCACCTCTCCCCGGTCATCCCTCCACTCTGTCAACACACATTCATTCAGCACTGACTACATTCCAAGCATCTGGGTTTGTGCTGGGGCACTGAGTACCCTCGCCCTACCCCTAGGGGACAGCCCTCTCCTGGTCTCTCTCCCCTTATATTTAAAAATGCAGAGAAAGATGCAGATTCACCAAGAGAAACTGACTCAGAGCAGGCAG
Source organism: Camelus bactrianus (assembly GCF_048773025.1). Lineage (NCBI taxonomy): Eukaryota > Metazoa > Chordata > Mammalia > Artiodactyla > Camelidae > Camelus > Camelus bactrianus. Next base: position 4,759,707 of record NC_133567.1, on the reverse strand, counting down.
TAATTGTTCCAACAGAAACAAACCAGGTCTGAGGGAGGTGCCAGGGAGGGGTGAGGGGGCCCGGTTCTGCCCCTGTCTGGGCGGGTCACTTGGACATCACTTACAGGCTCTGGGCCTCGGTTTCTCCAATTTATAGAATTAAAGTTGTAATAAATTTCCCCGAGTCCCCTTTCAACCTTAATCTTGCCAAGATTCCAAGAGGCCTTTCCGTGTCCAGCACCGTGAACCCAAGGAAGCGCCACGTGGCGCGGTCATTCACACACGCCTCTCGTGTGTCTCAGCCTCTTGCCCCCGGTTATGTGTTTAAAGTCCGTACCTGGGCGATCCCAAGTGTGCCAGCGCTCAGGCACAAGTTTTCTTTCAATTTAGGTGGGTTTCGCTCCTGCACGCCTTTCGTACTGGGTACAGGAGTGTAGTCGCTGCCTTTACAAAGCCGGGACAGCAGTGGGGAAATTTCCCCGCTGGGAGGGAGAAAGTAACTGGAGACCACACCGCCAGGCCTCCCGTGTGAAAAGCCTAAAATCGAAGGGGAAGCATCCTGCTTTTCTGGCAAGATGTCCATGCTGGCTCCTCCGGGCTGTGTGGGGCGTTCTGCCGCCGCAGCCCCGCGCTCCGCTTCCTGGCCCCTCTGCAGGGCTGCCCCTGCCTGGGAGGTAGGCTGGGCGCAGGTGCTGCGTGGCGGCCACTCGGGTGAGTGTCCGCGGCTAGCACGCTGGGACCCCTGCCCGACGCCAAACCTACGCAGGAGAGCGCTGCCCTCTAGCGACCAAAGTGGGAGACCGCAGCAGCTGGTCCCTGACAAAGGTCGAAGCCCTGGCGCAACCTTTGCAGAAGGCGCTTGTGGCTGGCAAAGCACTGATCCTTTCTCTATGTTTGGGCTCTGGAGCTCTTTGTGGTTTCCCTCTAGGGTCAGAATAGATAGATACATACATGGATGGATAAATAAACAATAAACGTAGAATAGGTAAATGACAGACAAACCGAAAGGTAGATGGATGACATGGTTGGAAACAGGTTTTTAGGGCTTGAGCTGTGCCAGGCACAAGGCTGAATGCCTCGGTCCATTATTTCATTTGCGTGTCTCCAGAACCCTATGAATAGTCTCCATCTCTATTTGCCCTCTTTACCTCTGTCCCTCATCACTTCTGTCCCTCCCTATTTTCCAAACGGGGAAACTGAGGCCTCAGACAAGATAAATGGCTTGCTTCTTGGCAATCCTTTTCAAAGCTAAGAAGCGAGTCTCAATCGACAGCCCCAGCCTCCGCCTTGGGCGCTCTGTCCTCTGCCTGCCAAACCGCTGTGCGCGCCCCGAGCCCCAGATACACATGGCTCCCGCGCCACCATAGTCCTGGCGCGCAGACGTCGCCCCCGGCCCGCATCCCCTCCCACTTGTCGAAAACCCAAGGCAACGGGTCCCCATCTTGGAAGCCTGCTTAGGGAACTGGGTGAAGGCGTGTCCCCCCCCCTTCCCAGAGATGGCCGCACGGCGAGCGGTGCCCGGGGAACGCTGTTCCAGAAGCATGGGCTTTACCGCGTGCGCGCTTGGCGAGGGGTCTCACTAACGCGAAAAGGAAAGCTCCGTCCTTATATTTTAAGATTCCCGGCAAGTTTCAATCATTTATTCCTTTAACCATTAACTGAGCGCCTACTAAGCGTTTGACGCTGTCAGTAAGGAAGTCTAGTGCGGGGACTGGCGGGCGGACGAGTGACGACATTGGGGACGGCAGCGCCTGGTGCCCACCCGGAGCGCGGGGGCGCTCCAGGAGGAGGCGGGGGGAGGCGAGTTCCCTGCCGCGAGGGTCTCCCGCGCAATCGAAGTCAGGTGTCTGCCAGCGAACACGCCCACCTGGGCCCTGGACCCGAGTCCGCACCCCGGGAGGGCTATTGCAGTGCCTTAGGGCGGGGTAACTTGATCTCGGCCCACTCTCTCCCCAACTTTCCTAACTGCTTCACCGTGTCACCTCGTCGAGGGGTAGGCCGCCACGCGCGTCCCTCCGCCGGGGCTGGGACCCCCCCCCTTCCGGCGGGGGTGGCGCGGGGCCGGCGTAGGGCCTGCGTCAGCCGCAGCCCGCCGGCGATTGGGGCGCGCCCGCCTCCTGCGCTCGGGGGCGAATTATAAAGAGGCTCCGGCCGCCGCAGCCCGGACGGCGAGGGAGGCAGGCGAGGCAGGCGCCCGGACTCTGCGCTGCAGCCGCGGCGACGCCGAGGACCGCGACGGTGAGGCCAGTGCGGCCCGCGCCCCGGCCGCCGCTGCCGCGCCGCGCGCCCGCCTCACACCTTGGTCTCCTCTCCCTCCCAGAGTCGGCCCGGGACCCGGTTTCTCCGACCAGCCTGCGCGCTCCGAGCAGCCGCAACGTGAGTGAACTTGGCCAAGGCTCGCTTTGCTGCGTGGGGTTTGGGGCCGACCGCCAGCTGCGTTTTATTCCACGTTTCTCTGCATGGGGTTCCTCAACTTTCTCCCTCTCCCTCTTAGTGACCTGGGTCGGTGTCGCGCTTCCCGGGGCTCCCGCGCTTTCGAATTTGGTTTTCGTAGTCCCCTCCAGAATCCTTCCCCCGGGCCGCCCCTGGCTCCGGGGCGACAGTGACAACTCAGGAACCGCGAGGCAATCTGAGCGGTCCCCCGGTGGCAGTGGTGCAGGAAAGAGTGTCCGGGCGAGCTCTGGTTCGACGAACCCCCGGTTGGGTCTGCCCGGCGAGGAGTTCCTCCCTGGGACCGGCTCTGCGCCTGGGCAGGCTCGGAGCTCGTGCGCCCTCTCCCCGCAGTCCATGGCGCGGTTCCTGAAACTCTGCACTTGGCTGCTGGCACTCAGCCCTGGGCTTGTGGCGACCGTGCGGGCAGAATGCAGCCAGGACTGCGCGACGTGCAGCTACCGCCTGGCGCGCCCTACCGACCTCAACCCGCTGGTGAGTGTTCCGCGCGGTGGAGGAGCTGGTAGCCGGGCCCACCCCGCGAAGCGTCTCGCGGTCACATTTGGCGCGGACGCCTGGTGACCCAGGTGTCCCAATTGTTCCCTGAACGCTGACCACGGTCCCGCTCTAGCTCTCAGCTTCCAGAACCCGCGACTATCTAGAGACCACTAAGGGCGGCGGTGCCTCCACGCAAACAAAGTTTGTTTTAGCCCGGGGATGCGGGAGCCCAGAGCTGCGCTCTGTTCAGCACCTCGGAGAGCACTAGGCTGTCGCCTTTCGCGTCCCAAGGAAGATGCTCAGTCACCCCACCTACTCACATAGCCCACCAAGGGCCCCTTCCACACACAACCATCTTCCCATCCTTTCCGTAAATTATGTTGACTTTTTAAATTAATTATATTTCATCGTTTTCCTTCAGATTTCATTTCTCTAGCCCTTTTAACCTCAGGACCCTCAGTCCTGACCCTCACCTGTGGGTAGGAGAGAGAAATGGGATGGGGAAGATGGATGAAGGGAGAGCAGAGAGAAGAGAGATTAAGCGACTTCTTTTTACAGGCAAATGACCCTGGAATTCAACCTCTGTCTTGTCTAAAATGTACTTTTGTAATACCTACTAAGACAATAGTTTAATTTGGCTATGAAAAAGGCACAGGAGAGGTGGCCAAGTTCAAAGAAGTGGCAACAATGCAAAAATAAATTACACTGGGTCTGGGGGGGGGGCGGGGGAGGGCTTCTAAAGTCAAGAGAACTGTCATTCTAATCATTCTAGCCCATGTGCTCCTGAATCATTCCTGTCGCTCTACTGAGTCAGAATCTCTGAAATCTGGGACCCAGGAAGCTTCATTTTAACTAAATCCCCCAATGATTCCTTTGCACCATCTTCTCAATTTGTTGAATTCCTGTGATGACTTTAAAAGTTTGACAGAATAATGTATTAATCCAAAGAGTTAAACTCCTCACTAGAGCCTCTGAAGCAATCTTGTTATGTAGATGCATAAAACAGGGACAAAAATTAAGGAAAGGATTCCACAAAACCCACAGCATATGTTTCAGGTTAAATGTTTGTTCCATTTGGGTTACCTGATCCACTTCATCTGACAAGAAATGTAGTAGGGCTTTATATTTAAACTGAGGGGAAAAAAATGTTGCATCTTAAATAGGAATGACAGTCCCCTTCATCCATCTTTTTCTTTCCGATTTGATTTTTGTTTAACTGGTTGGTTTTCTATTGGGGCTTACATTTAGGGTCGTTACTTTCTTTGTGACAAAAGGCTTGTTAATGACTATACTGTTAGAGTTAACACCAGCTCTGGAATTTTCCATTGGATGGAAAAGACACATGAGAAATGAGGTGGCCTAGCCAGAACTATGCAGTAAAATCAATGTAACAAATATTTATTGAGCTTCTATCATGTGAAAGACACTTACGCTTCCTTCTGTGGTGGATGCAAAGATGAGCAGGCATGCCATGACTGATTTTACCAACTAATACAGACGTGATAAATACTACAAAAATTCATAAGTGGCTACAGGAGCATATAAATATAAAGTAACACCATTTCTGTAACATGACTGTGTTATTCGGATTTTTTGCCATTATTTATTTTTGAAGGAATCCCAACATTTAAAAAGCCTTTTGGTTATAGTATAAAAAATATTCAACATTAATTTTTGACAAATAGATCATTCAAATGTCATTTTAGGGTGGAAATAATATTGACACCTGTACATTTTAAATTCTTAATGATGTTTTGATTTCTTAATCAGATATCAAGAAAACAGAATGATTTTAATTAGGTCTTAAGATTTTTATATGTGCGTATATTTAATTTTCTTAGACACAAAGCTTAAGCAATCATTAAAAGCTGGTTAAATATATACCCTGAAGAATCATGTTACACTAATAAGATGATTCCTTTTATTGTGAAAATAATATGTGTATATTTCATATTAAGTAATATATCAATATATCTTTAAATCTCAAGAAGGGCCTGGTTTTTATGTCCAAATCAAGGGTTAGTAACTGTTTTCCATAAGTAGACTTCAGGAGGCCATATAATTGCTAAGAAATATCAATTGGATCTTTACAAATGTTCTAGAACATTAGTACTCAGTTTATCATATCTGAGTGATCTGTTGAATAGAAGAGAATCTTAAATTATTAGAATATATAGCCTAAATCTTACAATAATTAGAATTTAATTATTTAATAAAAAGGAAATAACTATAACCTGATCATTCTTATTTTGTCAAATAACATGATTTCCATTGGAAAAGGCTTTTTCTGGCTAAATATTAAGAAAATAAACTTGAATTAATTGAACATCTACATATGTATTATTTTATATCAGACTCCATCACTATAAACATTTGACTCAAAATAATTAAACCTGTCTTAATCAAATAAGGGAGCAGGGGAAGTAAAACAACTCTGCTTTCAGCAAGTCAGTATGTCATAATCCAAATAACTTGCAGCATTTAAATTGAGTTTTTAGACTGCCTTGCTTTTCAAATTTATTTTTAAACTGTTGTCTTTCTTAGAAGGGTGAAAGGGTTTGCAGGAATATTAGCTACCATTCCAAGTAAAATATTAACACAAGAAAGTAAACAAACCTTATATTATTAACACTGATTTTACTGGTAAGAAAAGACAGTAACGGTAATTGAGGAATAATGTTCCTAATTAGGTAAAATTTTGGTTAGAAAAATCTCAGACAAAAATGAAGTCAACCGTGGGAAACTATCCTGTGAAATTAGATTGTGCAAGCTGCCAATCTAGGTTAAAATTGGCTGGGAAAAAAATCTTTACAATATTGAAATGGCACCATATATTCAATCTGTTAAAATTCAAAGAAAAATTCTAATTTGATTCTATTAATTCTCCACGATCTCCCCTTTTGCCTTTCCTCTGATTTGCCTGTTCAGTATGACAAAAAGTTGTAATAAGAAACATGAGTTTATTACGTGGGCGTTTCCACAAGCAAGCATATCGTGGTCTATAAAAATGTGTTCACTTCATGAAATCAAAAAAGCCTCATTTTGTCATTAAGTTGAATTCTTTCCCCAGGCTTGCACCCTGGAATGTGAGGGAAAGCTGCCGTCTCTCAAGACCTGGGAAACCTGCAAGGAGCTCCTGCAGCTGTCCCAGCTGGAGCTCCCTGCAGATGGCACCAGCGCCCTCCGAGAAAGCGGCCGACCCGAGGACAGCCATTTGCTAGCCAAGAAGTATGGGGGCTTCATGAAGAGGTACGGGGGCTTCATGAAGAAAACGGATGAGCTGTACCCTGCGGAGCCGGAGGCAGAGGCCACCGAAGGGGAAATCCTTGGCAAGAGATACGGGGGCTTCATGAAGAAGGATGCGGAGGAAGACGCCGCCCTGGGCGAGTCCCCAGACCTGCTGGAAGAGCTGCTGGGAGCGGGGGACCACCGAGAGGGGGGTCCCCACCAGCAGGGCAGCGATGACGAGGACGTGAGCAAGAGATACGGGGGCTTCATGCGAGGCTTGAAGAGAAGCCCCCAACTGGAAGAGGAAGCCAAAGAGCTGCAGAAGCGATACGGGGGCTTCATGAGAAGAGTGGGGCGCCCCGAGTGGTGGATGGACTACCAGAAGCGGTACGGGGGCTTCCTGAAGCGCTTTGCGGGTTCTCTGACCTCCGACGACGAAGGCGAAGGTTACTCAAAGGAAGCTCCCGAAATGGAGAAAAGATATGGAGGGTTTATGAGATTTTAATACCCTTTCCCATCAGTGGCCCCAGGCCCCCACAAGCCTCCCTCCATCCCCCAGTGAGAGACTGCTTCGTGTGTCGCGTTTCTTGTCCTGTGTGGCTTACTTTAGTGTCTGGATAATTAACTATCCAACCTGAAAGCTGTCATTTCAGGTCCTGCGTTCTTTCGAGAGGCGTTAAGCTCAGTACTGGTCTATTGCAGCGTCTTGTTTTTATGCTAAAATAGTTTTTGTTATGACTTTGTCCTTTATTTTTGACAAAACACCAATAAATGCTTACTTGTATACAGATACAATAAACCCATGACCCCAACTGCACACCATCCTCGCAAGTCTCTTCTCCTCCAAGGCTCTCGTTTGCACATCCTAAACAGTGAAACCACCTGCTTTGGACAGAATCATCACTGGCTTACTCCTCTTCCAACAGCTGAGGCTGCAAAAACATTTTTCATTTAATTCCTTAAGGAGGAAATCTTAGATGAGCAAACACATTGAAACAATATGAAATGTATTTCCACTCTCAGGTTTCTGGAACTCGGGTATGTGAAGGAAAACCAAAGCCCAGTAAAGAAAAGAGCTATGCCCTCACACATGAGGAAATCTGCATTTGCATCCAGATGTGTACGTCTCTTTTCTCCAGCAAAGTATTTTAGATGGTAATTAAAAATTAAAGATAACTTAGCTCCATTTTACAAATAAAGAGAATGGAGCCCAGAAAGGTCAAGTTGTTGGCCCAAGATTGCCTAGCAGGTAAAGAACAGAAATGGAGTTAAGACCCCAAACCTCTTGCTCCCAATCAATGTCCCTTCCACTCTGGTTCCCTGTCTCTCATCCAGGTCCCTACCAAGAACGGGAAGAACGTGGGACCCTCTCTTGCTCACTGTCGTCCACTCCTACACCCGCCACCATAGTGGGTCCTCCAATATCTGATGGATGGATATATGAATGAACAAAGGGATTTGGTGACCAGATTATTGAGAAAGGTGTTATGAAGGTTTTTTTAAGGCAAATTCTCATCACACAAGAAGTTTATGACTACTCATATTAATTAACCCATCTAGGACAACATACAGGTACAAATACAGGTATTTCTTTGTTTTTCTAATTGAAACCACCTGCAGCTAAACTCCCATCCACTAAGTCATCTTCCTAGGACCCCCACCCATCCTTTCTTTTGTGTTCTTCCCCCCAAAATTGGAGTTTAGCAACTGAGGACGACGGAGGAAGAGCCTCTGCACTGTAGCTGTGCAAGCTGGGTTTCGGGGACATCCGCTCGGCCATGTACATGGCTATGTGCAGCATCAGTGCAGGGGTCACAGGTCCCTCCCACTCACGGAGCCCCACCACCGTCTATCTTCCTGATCCTCGACAGGGTGACTTCTTCCAGATGAGAGCCCTCCCTCCTCCTTTTGAACTAGAGATGCAAACAGTGTAAGTGTTTGAAGCAGACTGGGAAGACACTAATAAACAGCAGCTGGTCTGTGGACGCCCGAGTCCAAAATGACAAGGAGTGAGGGGCTGGACCACACCAGAGATGGCAGGTCTCTATCCAGCCTGAGCCGATGGTTTCCTTTGGAAATGCCAGCCCAGTATCACCAGACTTTTCCAAAATAATCCAAAACCTAGATTTCCATGATAATATCCCAAGTTTCTCATTTTGCCATTGATTCCATTTAAAACACTGTGTCCCAAACAAAACCCATCTGCAGGTGAGATTTGAGAGACATGGGGCTAGTCGTTTGAGGGGAAAAGAAAAAAATCACTGAATTCTCTCCCCTAGAACTAAGGATTCCCAAATCTTAAAAACAAGAAATCCAGCCAACACCCAAGAGACAGTAAGAGTAGAATGACTTGTCCCTGCCTGAGAAGATAGTAACCCAACTATTATCTCACAATGACACAGCATGTGTACATACAGAGCTCACCCAGCATGTCCGAGAAAGTAACACAGTCAAATGAAGACACTGCTTTTCTCCCCGAGGAGCCCTTTCATTTCTATTTGAGGTGGCTGTGTAGACCGACACTCAGGGTGGTTAACACGCAAGTGTCTGGCCCTCGCTTCCACCCTCCGTGGTGTCTGCCAAGGGCCCAGCAGTGTCTGGGATGGGACAGCGTCACTCACTCTTCTGTTTCCTCAGCCCTTCATACATGGTGAACTGAGAGCCTAGAGGCGCACCACTAATGTTTAGGGAGGGAGGGAACGGAGGAGGGGCCGGGGAAACAGGAGGAGGAGGAGGAAGAAAGGGGAAAGAAAAAAGCCCATCGGGCAAGATGGCTCCTTCCCTTTCGCTGACTGTGGGGCCACCGGCTCCTGCGCTAAATGTCAAACAAAGCCAGGTCCCGACCCAGGCCCCTATCATGCAGTGAGCAAGGGTGGCTGCGCACAGAACGCGCCTCGGGCGGTGCTGTGCAGCCTCCCCGTGTCCCCAGTTGTCCCCCGTGCTGTCCAGCCTTCAGTCTGAAATCCCATCATGAGACTTTCACAGCTCTACCTGCTGAAGGCTTTGCTTTTTCAAGAATTTCCTATTTAAGTGCTGAGGGGTATTTGCCTAAGAGTCACCTGGGATGCTGTTTTAAACTCAGGTGAGGGTTCTCTGGCTGTGGCACTCAGCGTGTGCTCAGCACACGTGTCCGAGTTCCAAAACCATGGGAGGACCAGGGCTAGGACAAGTTCAGAACTGGGACTTTGGGTTAAATGGGCTAGAGCCTTGGGTAAGGTGAACTCAAAGCTGCAGCTCACTCAGAGCCTCTCCTGGAAAACGTCATGCACCTTTCAGGATGATCAGCACGAACTGCAGAGGGCACTGCTGCTCCACTCTGTACCTTTCCCGGTACTGGGACTCTTCACCTCAGTTCCCCTCACCTGGGCCTCCCCAGTTCTCCTCCAAGCCTGAGTGCTGGCCTGGGTTCCTCCTGAGAATTAGCAACATGTGAACTCCGAGGCCAGGCTGCCCGGGTTGAAATCCCAGCACTGTGACCTGAAACTCTCCTGCCACACTCCCTTCATCTACGCCTCATTAGCTTATGGGAATAAGTTCACATTTCAACTATACCGATGCTTAAGGCCCAGCACAGTCAGCGCACACAGGGTCAGCTACACTATCCAAGTCCCCCAGTTGTGCCTCGTGGGCTTCTCTCCACCTTGCCCCGCCTCACCTGGGTATCTCAGCTGAGCCTCTCAGGGACCAGGTGTCCCTCCCCTGAGCCTCTCGGGGACCAGGTGTCCCTCCCCTGAGCCTCTCGGGGACCAGGTGTCCCTCACCCGAGCCTCTGGGGGACCAGGTATCCCTCACCCGAGCCTCTGGGGGACCAGGTATCCCTCACCCGAGCCTCTGGGGGACCAGGTATCCCTCACCCGAGCCTCTGGGGGACCAGGTATCCCTCACCCAAGGCCTCGCAGGGATGAGATACTGTCTGTGGGCTTCAGTCCTGGTCAGAGGCTGAGAAGGTCCAGGGAAGGATTCCTTGTCCTGATGGCTGTTTCTCATGAGTCAGAAACTAATTGCACAGCCCCTGAATACTCTTCTTCACTTTCTCAATCGTCTACAACAAACATGTGAAATCTGTATGATGAAACAGTGATCCATTTTAATTTACATTTCCTTAATAACCAGTCAGATTAGACATCATGTTAGATGCTTACTGACCGCTTGGATATCCTTAGTTACTCTCTTGCTTTTCAAATCAAGTTATGTGTCTGAACTATTTTTTGCTCTGTGGTGAATGGTCTTAAACCACAAAATAAATACATAAGTTCTTTTAAACTATAAAATACCCTCAGGAGTTACTTTTTTACCTCCCTGTTTCAGTCTCCACCATGTGCCTATAACCCTGCCCAGAGATGGACTCCGTGGCATCACTGGCAAAATACCCGACACGCTTTATGTTGTTCCTGCCACATCCTTTCGTGTTGAGAACACCAGCAGCGTGTTTAGTACAGCAGCTGTCTCCTCGCAGTCCCCCGGGTCTCCCCGGGGGCTCCCTGCCATTCACAGAATGCGCAGGTCCTCCCATCTGTTGAAGAAGGCTGGGAAAAAGTCAAGATTGCTGACTAGGAGGGCTGGTTACTCCGGGTGGTAGGAGTAAGCAGATACAGTTGAAGAACCAGGACCTGGGCAAAGCCACCTACAGGCTTAGCCACTAGATTTGCAATATAATTTACTTCATTATGGGGAAGTGGCCTCAGATAAATTCTATTTCTGAACCAAAACTGTTAAACAAGTGAGAATGAGGAAGAGAGAAGCAAATACTTCCATTTGATACGAGTAGCCCTATAAAGTTCTGTATTATACAAGGAAAACAACATTAAGAAAGCCAATAAATGCAACAATAATGACTTCCCTCATGATGCGATGCAGATACTAAGATCATCTGAGAAGGAAGTTTAAAACAAGTATTTCAAGATTTTCAAAGAGCTAAAGGCAGGAAGGCCATCCATTAACAAAAAAAAAGAGCAAGAAATTATGAAATTAAAATGTGTTAGCAATAAATGAGGTACACTGTTATTAGGCAAAAAACTAAACAGGATAGATTCTACACAGTTAAAGACTGCATTAGATAACAGAAAGTTAACAGTGAGAAATTCATCCATAGCAAAACAAAGAATTTTTTTAATTGAAAAATAAGGTAAGTGACAAGAGTAGACTGAACGACTTCAATAAATACCTTTTAGAAATTCCAAACAATGAAACTGCAAAAAATGACAAAGAAGAAAATAGTAGACCGTCACCCCCACTGGAACGGCTAAAACTTTTTAAAAAGATGGCCAATAACAAATGTTCTCCAAGATGCAGAAAAGTTGGAGCCCTCATACATCTCTGGGAAGCAGAAGTAATTCCTCAAAAAGTTAATCATGTAGTTGCCATAGGACCCAGCATTTCCACTCCCTAGCTGTAAACACAAGAGAATTGAAAACACATGTCTGCACAAAAACTTGTACACAAATGTTTACAGCAACATTATTCATAATAACCAAAATGTGGGGACAACCCAAATATCCATCAGCAGGTGAATGGGTTAATAAAATGTGGTCTATGCATACAATGGAATATTATTCAACCATAAAGGTGAATGAAATAGTTTCATGCTGCTACATGGATGAACCTTGAAAACATTAGGCTAAGTGAAAGAAGCCAGACACAAAAGGTCACATGTTGTATGATTCTGTTTATAGTAAATATCCAGAAGAGATAAACCCACAGAGACAGAAAGCAGACTGGTGTTTGCCAAGGGCTGTGGAAGGGGAGAGGGTGGAGGCTGAATGGGGGTGACTAACAGTCTGAGGCTTCTTTTCCTAGTGGTAAAATTGTCCCGGAATTAGACAACGGTGATGGCTGCATACCTTGGTGATATACTAAAAATGACTGAATTGTACATTTAAAAAAAAAAAAAGAATTTTATGGCCTGTCAATTATATCTCAATCAAGATGTCATTTAAAAACACAATGGCTGCAGATTTTATTGCATTGAAGAAAAGATTTTAATCCAAGGATAGAAAACATCTAGGGGGCGCCACGCAGGTTACAGAAATGTAAATTCATATCTAGCTGCACCATAGCGACCCTTTAAACATCATCAACTAAAAGAAATTTAAAAAATCTATCAAAGATTAAACTCAAATTATCTACAAAGGAATAACAGACAGACTGAAGGCTCTATGTCAGACATACTAATGCTAGAAGACACTGGAAAATCTCTTTTAATAACTAAGGGCTGGGGTGGGGGGCGGTGGGATTGGAGAAATTCAAGCCAAAATTCTGTATTTAATTAAACTAGTATTAAGAGTATAAAATTTTTCGCGAAGGCCCGCGGCGGGTGTTGACGCGATGTGATTTCTGCCCAGTGCTCTGAACGTCAAAGTGAAGAAACTCAATGAAGCGCGGGTAAACGGCGGGAGTAACTATGACTCTCTTAAGGTAGCCAAATGCCTCATCATCTAATTAGTGACGCGCATGAATGGATGAACGAGATTCCCACTGTCCCTACCTACTATCCAGCGAAACTACAGCCAAGGGAACGGGCTTGGGGGAATCAGCGGGGAAAGAAGACCCTGTTGAGCTTGACTCTAGTCTGGCACGGTGAAGAGACATAGGTGTAGAATAAGTGGGAGGCCCCGGCGCCCCCCCGTTCCCCGCGAGGGGGCGGGGCAGGGTCCACCAGCCTTGCACCTACGGAATGGGAGAAAATTTTTGCAAGTGAAACCGACAAAGGCTTGATCTCCAGAATACATAAGCAGCTCATACGACTCAATAAGAAAAAAATAAACAACCCAATCCAAAAATGGGCAGAAGACCTAAACAAGCAATTCTCCAAGGAAGACATACAAATGATCAAAAAGCACATGAAAAAATGCTCAATATCACTAATTATCAGAGAAATGCAAATCAAAACTACAATGAGGTATCACCTCACACCAGTCAGAATGGCCACCATTCAAAAATCCACAAATGACAAATGCTGGAGAGGCTGTGGAGAAAGGGGAACCCTCCTACACTGCTGGTGGGAATGCAGTTTGGTGCAGCCACTATGGAAAACAGTATGGAGATTCCTCAAAAGACTAGGAATAGACTTACCATATGACCCAGGAATCCCACTCCTGGGCTTGTATCCAGAAGGAAATCTACTTCAGGATGACACCTGCACCCCAATGTTCATAGCAGCACTATTTACAATAGCCAAAACATGGAAACAGCCTAAATGTCCATCAACAGGTGACTGGATAAAGAAGCTGTGGTATATTTATACAATGGAATACTACTCAGCCATAAAAACTGACAACATAATGCCATTTGCAGCAACATGGATGCTCCTGGAGAATGTCATTCTAAGTGAAGTAAGCCAGAAAGAGAAAGAAAAATACCATATGAGATCGCTCACATGTGGAATCTAAAAAAACAAAAACAAAAACAAACAAACAAAAACAAAGCATAAATACAGGACAGAAATAGACTCACAGACAGAGAATACAGACTTGTGGTTACCAGGGGGGTGGAGGGTGGGAAGGGATAGACTGGGATTTCAAAATTGTAGAATAGATAAACAAGATTACACTGTATAGCATAGGGAAATATACACAAAATGTTATGATAACTCACAGAGAAAAAAATGTGACAATGAGTGTGTATATGTCCATGAATGACTGAAAAATTGTGCTGAACACTGGAATTTGACACAACATTGTAAAATGATTATAAATCAATAAAAAATGTTAAAAAAAAAAGAGTATAAAATTTTGAACTAACACAAATATTAATAAAAAATTGTAAAAGCTTTATTGGTATATAACTGTAATAATAAACCAGACATACTTAAGGGGTTTTAAAGATGTTGCTTCACCGTGTTCAGGACTCCACGCTTCTTGCAGTGGGTACAAGGTCACACCTTGGTTCTTCTGTATGCAAGATACCAGTTTTTCCTCCTTTTAATTTGATTATGACGTATTTTCATGTATTTTTCACTTTTCCTTGTGACTGAAATTTGTTGCATTCATTGAATCTATGGGTTTATAGTTTTCAAAAGAGCTGGACAATTTTTGGCCAATGTCTCTTGGAGTATTTTATTTTGAACACCCCCCCCACGCCCTGTCTTTTGGAGGCTCTAAATATACATACATTTGTGTCCCTGAAGTTGTCCCTCAGTTCACTAATGTTCTGTTGTATTTTTTTTTAGGGCTTTCTCTCTGTGCCAGACACTGCTAAGCACTTTACCTACATTATCTCATTTGCTCTCACAGCAAATAACAAGGTAGGCATATGTTCACCCCATTTTCAGAGCACTACATGGTAGGTAGGTAACTGGCCCAAGACTATGCAGCCATGGGAATGCCAGCCTTCTCACCTGGGCGGGCCACTTCCAAGGCGGTGACCCACAGGTAACACCGAGGGGGAGCTGTGGAAACTGACAAGCCCCTCCTTCTCTTGTTGGCCTCAGGAACATGTCGCTCAATGTACCTCAGAAACGAAATCTGCCCTAACTCGTAAGCGTACTTTGCAAGGCCCTTGTACTGCTCTTCCTGAAATAACCAAGGTGCCGAATGCTAGATGGCATCAACCATGAGCTCCAAGCCTTCCCTGGTCCCGTCGCAGGCATAATCCAGGGCCCGGGGACAGCTGACAGAACAGCAGGGGCTCAGCGCAGTCCAGGAGCCAACCCACCACGTCAGCCCTGGGCCTGTCACCTGGTCCATCCCAACCAGAAACCCAGCCTGAGAAGACGTTAGGACTGTGTGACCTTATACCACATTTCACCTCTTTATTCCTTAAGACCGAATTTGGCATTTGTCCAACTTTGTAAGTTCAGAAGGGAGTTTCTGCCCGGAACAAGAAAGTAGTTAAGTATGCAAACAGTCTCAAAATGTATAGGAAAGAGTTAAATATGAGCCATGGCATCTTCCATATAAAGACGTTAACAGAATCGCTATACTGAAAATATGCTTCCAAAAGTGAGAATCTGGGGGAGGAGGTAAAAATTCTTAAAAGAAAAAAGGTAGAAAAGCCAATGCCTCCAGGATACTGATCTCCACATGTACCTCTTGTCCAGCAGTGAGCTCTTGCCACCCGGTCAGGATAGGGACGGAATAAAAACCTACAACGCGAGGGGAGCAGCCAGGGTTATCGCCCAAAGAAGAACTTGGGTCACAGGGCCCAGGAGTGCCGAGCAGACCAGAGTGACAGGCTGAACAGGATCAGTCAAGGCAAGACAAAGCTAATTGTGCCTCCTCCTTTCTTTGGCAAGCAGGTATCCAGCATTTGTTCTAGTTGTGCCTACTTGAAAAGGTACTCTGAGTAACACGAGGTTACAAAACCAAAACCAGCTTGCTCAACAGATACCGAGGCAGGGAAGCCAAAGGGAGGGCCACGAGTTGGGAGCTTCTGGGAACAAAGCTAAGTGTGCTAGAGTTCAGAAGCCACTGTGTTGAAACAGGCAAGTTTTACCAGAACTGATGGCCACTACCTGCCTCTCTTCAGGTTGCCGGGCTTGAGACGGGCCTGTGGGTGACTGATAAACAGCCCCTGTGCTGGCTCTTTCCCTGTGCTGGACTGAAGGTCTCAGGTTCCAGAGTGCTCCCGGCTCCATGCTGCCCCCCCCCCCGTGCATCTTTAGAACTAGGGGTGGCCACGCACCTGCTGTTTCCAGCCACTGTGTTCTGCACTCCCCCACTTGGTTTTCTAAAGCCCTGCCCACACTTCTGCAAATAGTCTCTTTATTCAACTTCCCTTGAATTATCTTAATTTTAAGAATTTTCTGCTGGGCTCTTACAACCATACAGTTGCTGGTATCCAGGGTGCAATCATGTGAACATAGAAATCCCTGATACATAAAAATAAATAAATAAAATAAAAGTGAGGTAATACATCAAAAGGAAGGAAGGAAGGAAGAGAGGCAAGGAGGAAGGGAGGGAGTGGATGTAGAAAGGAAGGAAGGAATAAATCCCTGACCTGAGATTGGAGAAGAGAAGATGGCAGAGAAGCAGCCCCCATGAAGGGACTGCCACCTGCTGTCAAAACACATTATTCTGTGTGGTTCTCTATGGCTTGCCATTTGCATAAGCCATGCTAATCAGGAAGCTAGAGAAAACATGAAGATGTGGGTAGGGTGGCATCAGAGGTTTGAAACTCCTCAGTCACCCAGAATTGTGACCATTTCAAAATACACCATGACTAGAGTGAACAAGGCCACTGAGAAATCCACTCTGGGTCAAACCTCTGGTTCTTAGAGAGAGAGCGTCACAATGTAACAACGTTCGAATCTGCTCACAGGGAGGAACGCTCAACTCTGGGAAAGAGATTATGTTTTCTGAATAAAAACACACATGCAGCCATTTTAGTGGATTATTTTAATGAAACATAACTTTCTAACCCTTTAAAGCCCTTGGGATTCACACGATCTGAATCACTGCAGTGTTAACCTTCCACAGCCCCGGGTTCTCTTAAATGGATTTTGTTCTAATAGAGTTGCTTTCACCCATAGGTGTGGTTTCAGTTTTACAGATAGTTAATTGTGGACATTTTTCAAATGTGTGGTGGTGGGAAAAGTACTAGGCTGTGAGTGAGGGGACTGGGTCCAGCTTGGGGTCCCCTGTGTGACCTGTGCATGACCACCCCAAGCTCTAGGTTCCCATTGGTCCATTAGGCATACAAGGCAGCCATCAGCCTCATTTTGAGCACCCTTACGATGTCTTCATGTCAGTCTCACAAGTTCTTTGTGTTAGGATACTGGGTAAATGCAACGCCTGCATGATGATGAGGGGGAATTCCTTTGTAAATTTTACTAAAGTGGGTCAGATGTGTATTTCTATTGTCAGCTAAAAATACTTCTTGAAAATGAGTTTTATTTAATTGTCTACTACCACTATCAGTTTGATTTAACAAAGCAAAATGCATTTGTTATAATTAACCTTGTACCTATTATGCTGTAAGAGTTTCAAAGACGACTTGTGCAATTATGAAAATTTCATAACAGCCCAAAATATTGAGTTCTCTGCCAAGACTTCTAGGCCACCATGTTAGCAAACACTGTTTCTTTGTGTTTGGCTTTATCTGGCTAGTGAAGTTTAATCTGACTTGTCAAACTTATGGCAAAAGATCAAATAACCTCAAAAGATCCATCACTGTCCTGTAATTCCATTTCAGAATCATGGGACATATTTTAGTAAATTCCAGAAGGCAAAAGGAAACCGTATATCTATACAGTCTAAGCTTTTCTTTAAGTATAAGAAACTCTCAAAGTGTTCATCTTTAAACCTATTGCCATTTTTTCTCCATTTGTCAGTAAGGATCAGGCTTTCTGTGCTTTACGGATGATCTGTTTACTCATCAATTATAAATAGCTATTGTTTACCTCCCATGCGAACAATGCTGCAGGTGACAAAGTACATCAACCCTCCAGGTAAGATCTATTTTAGATTCTCTGAGTAGCCTGCATCTTTCCTCTGTCATATACAATTGAAATAAAATATTTTTTGCTCAATTAATCATTTCCTATGTGACTTTCACTAAACTTCTGAGCAAAAATAATCCTTGGTGCTTTGTCATAGCTGTATCCTGGGAGCCTGGCACACAGGTCTCAGCAAAGCAGGTATTTGAAAAATATTTGTTGAATAAATGAATGGCTTACAAACCAGTTGGGAGAAGAGTGCACATTTACATCTGGAGTTAATTATCAGTACAAGGGGAAAAATAATGGGCTCAGACAGTAAGTCAGAAAAAGAGGTGTCACTGTATGCCGTAAGGAGGAGGCGGAACCTGAGCTGTGGCTGGACAGAGGACCTGCCCGTCCCGGGATGTGGTGCAGGGCGGCTGGAAGGGCACTAGGGAGGGAGTCTGGCCTGGGCCTCATATCAGTGAGTCTTACACATATGCAGTCACAGAGGCCCGCCTCGAGTTCTGGGAGAAGACTGTGCTTATTACAGGACACGTCCCCCGAGCAGCACCAAGAATTAGTATTTTTTAGTAAGTTCAGTAGTTGTGTCATTATCAAAACTTATCAGAAGTTCAGTGTGTCTCCTGGGTTAAAAGTGTGACTCAATAGGTGCAATTTCTGCAGCCACAGTTCGGGTTTAAGTGTGGGATAGCAGCTACACTTCACCCCAGTTTTCACATGCGATTAGTATCTGGTAAGGATGGAAAGGCTCCAGGCCATATCAGGGTTCAGTAGAACTGGACAGTAAAATGCGTCATGGGCATGGGAGGGAGAGAGGCTGCAGGTGATCCCCACCTAATTTAGATCAGAGGCATGCTTCCACAGGCAGGAGTGTGGGCAGAGCATCCATCTCACGGGACAGCACAGCAAGCAGGAACAGGCCGGGATTGCCCACTGAGACCCCGGCTGCTGAACACTGCCCTGGAGGCAGCAGTCAGTGCATCTGACAAGAGAAATCACAAGTGTAAGGGCCGAAAAGCAAGAGAGAAAACTATGCCTATTTCCAGATGACACAGATGCAAGGAAATCAACTGAAAAGCTGCAGTCAGAAAACTTACTAATAGGATATAAAGTTCACATAGAGAAATTAACACCATAATATACCTATAAACAGAAGACGTAACTAAGAAAATACAGGGCTCTCACAGGACAACTGGACATCCCCCGACAGGCAAGCAAGGCCACAGGACTAATTCTCGTGCAAGGTCAGATGTGGGTGGTGTGACCAACGGTGGCACCACAACGAGGAGGCAGCCTGGCCCGTGGAGCGCACTGACCCACTTAGGTCTTTTTGTGAGTGACAGACAAGACTGGGCTGCGTTTTGTGACTGAACTGTGGGGCTTTACTTTCTTAACAGCACAGCCCAACTTTTTACATTAGTGGTTTAAAAAAGGGTTCCAATGTGAGCAGTCAGTATTAGGAAACTTGCAGATATGGCTGAGAAACACAAAATTAGACCTTAACATCAGGAAAGAAATACCGGGCTTCTGGATAAGAAGGTCTGCCTAGAAGGTCTGGCCATCTCCTGAAGATGTCAGTCCTTCCTCTGTTAACACATCCATTTCATCCCAATAAAAATACCAACAGTTTTCTTTCTGGAGCTAAAAAAAGTTGACTCTAAATTTTATAAGAAAAATAAATAAATAAGAAAATGGTGGAAAAGAATAGTGAAACAAAGCCTCAACATTCAAAACAGTATGGCCCATGAGTAAACTGACAAACCAGGAAACATAGTAGAAAGATAGAAACGCACAAAAATACATGAGAATTTAGTGTATGATAAGGCATAATTTCAAGGAAGTGCATGAAAAATGGACTTTGGAAAGAAATGATGCTGGTATGACTGGTAATCACTTAAAAAGGTAAAATTAAAAGTTCTATACTGCAAACACAAACTGGGGGCTGCCGAACCACAGGGCAAGTGTGCTGCTGGTGTTCTTAGCTATCTCTGAGGTTTCTGTCACTTCATCCGAATAATCAAAGATCTAAAAGTAAACAGTGAAACTATATACCATCAGAAGAAAATACATGTGAATTCCTTTACTTTTATTTTTTAACATTTTTTATTGATTTATAGACATTTTACAATGTTGTGTCAAATTCCAGTGTAGCACACAATTTTTCAGTTATACATGAACGTATGTATATTCATTGTCACAGAATTCCTTTACTTTTAAAGTTGGACTGTTGTAGGCCTTTCTATGACTCAAAACTCAGAAATCATAAAAGGAAATATTGATAAACTCAACTACTTTTTAAAAACTATGCATGGCCCCCCCAAAATCATAAATAATCAAAGGACAAAAAGCAAACTGAGAAAACAATATTTAGGACACTTGTCATAGTTAAAGGGTTCATCTGACTAATATATATATAAGTAAATGTTAGTAGGAATCAGGAAGAAAAACCAACAGAAAAACAGGTGAAGAGCATAAATAACAATTCACAAAAAAGAATTATAAATGGCCCTTAAACAAATGAAAAAATACCCAACTGATAATTAAAGAAAGTACTCCCAAACCCTAGTTTTCATTTGTCAGATTTTTTTAAACTCCCAGAAGTTAACAACGCAGACTATTGGCCACACCGGGTAGCAGCGCCTTCAGACATGGGAACAGAAAGAGAACAAACCTAGAAGCAAGAGTTTCGCAAATCTGACATTGCTAAATGCATTTACTCTTTGACCCATCAAGCCCACATCTAGCAATCCATCCTGCAGGCACACCTGCAAAAGTGTAAAATGAAGTTTATTCAGAGCTCTTGGTTTCAACGTTGTTTGAAATAGCAAGTTAGGAAGCGATCCACACTGTGGAACACTATGCAGGGGTGAAAAACAAACAAAGGAGCAGAAGAAGACCAAGGTCTCTATGTGCTACTATGAAAGCATCACTGGGATGTATTTCTAAGGGAAAAAAAATCAAAGCACCAAACAATATACACAGTGACTTGCCTTCATCCTAGGATGCCAGTATAAATTATTCCTAACAGGGTGGCTTAACACACAGAAATATACTCTCTGTGTTGGAGGAAGGAGGGAACGAAAAGTGCCCACTGAACTCGGAAGGCATCTTGAGACCAAAAAATGAGGCAGGGAGCTCTGAGTGATCAATGCATCTGTTTCTTACAGGGTAGCTTACTCACAGGGTGGGATCAGGTGGACAACCATCTAGAAGCTTTCATAGCTGCACTCCACATCACTGGGGGGGCCACTGGGACAATTTTATAGTTAACCTAGGGTGTGGGGGTAGTGCTTAGAAACAAGACACGCATTCTGAAGCCAAGACTTTATATGATCAGGTAACGAGTCTTGTGGGCGCCGGGAATACATCAAGGAAGGTTTTCATCTTTGTTTGGGAACTAACAGAAGCCACCTGTTCCTAATGATTATTGAACAATATCTATTACAAAGCCTTTGATGACAGGGAAGTGACTTACTGCACAGTTCAGTCCTGGGTAGGGTCAACAGAAAGACAGGGAAAACTGAAGGCCCAAGAAGGTGTCAATCATGCCGACAGCCTTACAGCCCGCCCCAGCCCAGCCCTCAACAGCCCACACGTTCGAGTCCGTCAGTGCGGTCTTATCCATCACTCTTCCATGCAGGCCCGAGGGCCAGGTATCGGGAGGCGGCTTGCATCCCGAGCCCACAGCAAAGTCAAAGGATTCCCACCAAACACAAAGGAATGCTAAGAAGACGGTTCTCCACTTACGAGGAGAGAAGTAAGCCAGCAGGTAGAAGCATCAGCAAAGGAGATCTTACCTGTTCGACTGATGACTGTTTTCATACACTTATGCTGGATTCATATAAAGGTCTGCTGGCTCCAAGCAATCCTCACCTTGCTGCCACATCACTCCAATGTCTGCTGTTGAGGCCACATTACCTCCTTATCTCAGCCTCTTCTCTGCGTGTCTGTCTGTCCTCCCCTGCACGTCTATCTCAAAACTCCCTCTGTATTTCTCTTGTAAGCATGCATATGATTGCATTTGGGGCCCAGCCAGGTATGTATAGGATAATCTCACCCTAGCAATATTCTATTTAGTCACATCTTTTGCGACATTAATATTCAAAGACTCCGGGGATTAGAGAGAGCATGGACATCTCTTTGGAACCACCCTTCAACCCACTATCCCTTCCAACAAAGACTTGTCTGATCAACAACAAATATCTGATGATCATCATTACCACCTGCCTTAACTAGCTCTTAGAATGTGGGTACACATTTCACAGCAGCATCCTGATCTGCATTAGCAGGGTCACCAGATCAATCACATTTGTCGACTCATGCCAACTGCTGAAAGGATGAAACCAGCCCATGCTGGCATAAAGGGTCTCCTTCCATTTCCTTGTAATCACTGTTTTCTTTCAATGTGGCAACTAACTTCAACACTTTGACTTGCCTGCTGGCCAAAGTGATTGACTTTTTCCTTTCTGCAGTCTTCAATCCAAGGTAGAAGTAAACACTGCATTGCGATCATATGCAGCCTTCTACCCACAGTGCAATTTAAGCTGAAAGAGGCTCTCTACCTTGTCTTTATATTCACAGACCATTTCAATACGGTTTGCACCGAGCTCCACAAAGGCCTCGGTCCATCCTACCTTCACTTTACTCTCATCAATTTCAAATCTTCTAATCACATCGAAATTTATTTTGAGGTTATCAGTTTTCATTCCTTTGTTGTACTCTAATCCTTTTGGACAATTCTGTCAATTATCTTTTTATATAAAAAATCATGTGGGTTTATCACTGGGAGACAAGGAGGTGACACAACAACACACTTTGCTGTCTACAGGGGAACTGAATCCTAGATACACACAGTGACCCGTCTCCAACAGACTATGAAAGAAGAGGCAGGATCAGTCACAGATCACGATGTGCATCTGTTATTTATGTAACCATTTTCACACTAAAAAGCTAGCAGCCAAGTCTGCTTTATGCAGTTGATATCCCACGGTAACTGAAATTAGAACAATGTTTTTGGGGGACTGGTGTAACTAAACTGTGGTAGCTAAAAGTCATGAGTATCAGAACTCTACAAAGATAGGACTGCCTGTATTTACCAGAATGGCTAAATTTTAAAAGACAGACAATGCCAAGTGGTTGTCAGGATATGGGGCAGCTGGAACTCTCATCCACTGCTGACAAATGTCTAAATTGGTACAATTTCCTTCTAAAACTCTTTGGTACTATTTCCTAAACCCAAAGATATACATGCTCTTTGATCTAGCAATTCCATTCCTGGTTTTTATCCAACAGAAATTTATATTTATGTGCACCAAAAGATGCATATAAGAATGTTCATAGTATTGTTTGTAGTATCCAAACCTAGTAGTAACTGAAGTGTCCATCGATAGCACAATGGTACATTAACCCAATTGAATATTATACTGCAATGAAAATGAACAAACAACCACTACAAGCAACATGAACTTCATGAACACAATGCTGAGCAACAGAAGAAAGAACAACAACAAAAACACATGCTGTGAAATTCCATTTACATCAAGTCCCAAAACAGCCAAAACTAATCTGTGGTGTCAGGCCAGTTGTGTGGGGGGGAATAGTGACTGGAAGGGGGCACACAAAGGATTTTGGAGGGCCGGTCATTTTCATTCTCCTGATCTCAACTTTGCATCATTTCTGAAGTTCCACTGAACCGTACATTTATGACATGGACTTTTTGGTAATAATGGCATAATTTAATAAATAAACTGATTGTTTTAAAATGAAAGGACTGTATAAAAAATGTTCAGGCACCAGTTGGAAGGTGATTCCACATATCAAAATTATGACAGCTTCAGCACCAAAAATAATAATGAGTTTAGTTAATTTAAGTGCATTTAATCAATGAAAAGGTATGCATTCCAAATAATCCCCCAAAATAAGAGAGCGTGAATTATTGATACATGTGACAACTTGAAGCACTAGGTAATTACGCTGAGTTAGAAAAAAGACACAGTCCCCAAAAGTCACATACCGTATGACTTCCTTGATACGATATTTTTGAAATGACAGCATTCTAAAAATGGAGAACAGGTTTGTGACTGGCGGGGGTAGGGGTCGGGAAGAGATGACGGGGTGTGTGTAGACCCCCGCCTGAAGGCTCTAGAGAATAATCCATGGGCTAAACTGATAAAACAAGCTGTGAGAAATGTCACGTAGCTGGCTGGATAAGAGATGGCCTACTTAATGAAGTTTTGTGACGAACTTTAAAACAATCTGTCCTTGATCATGTAACATCCTGTGCTTACTGCAGGAGCCTGGGAACCTAAATGGCTTAAGATTATTAACACTGTTATAACTTAGATGGTATGTGAGGCATCATGCATGTCCTATATAAACCCTTTTATAAAAATTAATAAACAGAGTAGCCATCAGCTCTCTCCGCATATGGCGGGTATGTGTACATGATATCGTGACACCGACAGTGTGGGGTTGTGGGGAGTGTGTACACAAGAGGGCAATTCAAGGGATCCTTGTAGTGAGTGTCTTGGCTGTGGTGTAAATACATGTGAGAAAACTGTGTAAGACTAAATACACAAGCACACACACAAATGAGTACAAACAAAATTAGGGGAATCTGAGTAAGATGAGGTATTAATGTCAGTATCTCAGTTATGTTACTGTACTGCAGTTTACACTGTAAGAAACTCAGTAAAGGGTACACAGGAATCTCTCAGTATTATTTATATCAAGTGCATGTGACTCTACCATTATCTCAATAAATAGTTCAGTCAAAAAAAAGCAAGAACTCCAAAACAGCCTCTTTATGAGGCGTCTTAATAAACCAACTCCTTACTTAGAAAATCAGTAACTAAAGAGAAATACGTAAGCATTCCCAGGAGGTACTGTATTTTAGAGAAACCAAGTAAAGACAGATCTTGATGGAAGAAAGCTAGCTAACGATGTAGAAGGAATGACGGAATTAAAAAATCATCATTCTGTAACACTTAACAATTATTTACTCATACAAAAATGATGTCAATATTAGATATATTAGGTGTATTTAAACTATTCATAAATGGAAAAATGTAACTGTCTAATGAAGTAACGAGATGCTCATTTCACTAATCCAGCAGACCATTGCTCCTTGGTATTTACTGAGAGGAGTTGAAAACTTCTATGTCCACACACACAAACAAAAAAAATCCTACACACAGATGTTTTTAGCAGTTTCACTCATATTTGCCAACTAAGATGCAAGTAAGATGTCCTTCAGTGCGTGAATGGATAAATAGACTGTGGTACATCCAGACACTGGAATACTATTCAGCAATAAAGAGAAATGTGCTCTCAAGCCATTAAAAACAGGAGGAAACAAATACATATTACTAAGTAAAAGAAGCCAATCCAAAAAGACCACAGACTACGACATGATCCCTACTCTACAACATTCTGGAAAAGGCAAAGCTACGAACACAGTAACAAGACCAGGGGCCACCAGGAGTTGGAGGAGGGAGGGCTGAACAGGTGGAACACAGAGGATTTTTAGGACAGAAAAACTGCTCTGGATGGTACTGTTAATAGTGGATACTTGTCATTATACATCTGTCAAAACCCCAGAATAGAATGAACCCTAACATAAACTATGAACTTGACATGACATGTCAGGGTAGGTGCAGTAGGTGTGACACACGCAGTGCGTGCTGCAAATGTTGACAGCGGGGGACGTGGTGTGCAGGAGTCTGTGGAAACTGTTTTCTGCTCAATTTTGGTATGAACCTAAAACTGCTCTAAAAGTTAAGATCTACGTATTTTTAAAAAGCATTAGGTAAAAGGTTGTGGGAAGCAATATAGTCCCAAGGTGCCTGGATGCCATCCCACAGACCACCCTCTCAGGAACTGTAAAGAGGAAATATGCCTTTTCAGCGGGGAAAGCTTGCGGTGCCGCTTTCTCCTGGGGACTGAATTAGCATCACTGACCGTGGACCAGCTTGACACCAGACACTGCGGCAGGCTGCAGTAGGAAGTGTTCAACAGCACGCAGGATGTTTTCTTGCCAAAAATGTTTAATCTGAACATAATCAAGGCTCTCAATCTAACTTAGAGTTCAAAAAAACATACAGGGGATGGAGGTCAAGTAAAATGACACCATGAGGAAAATCAGACAAATAGAGAATTATAGGGCATTCTATAAGACACCTGGCCTAGACGTTTCAAAAAGTCAGTGACATATATATTTTTCAAAAACGTCTGAGATGATGAGAGCTATCCTGGGAAGAAAGTTATTGAATGCATATAAAAAACTTAAGTGGATCTTTGGGACAAGTGGGGAAATTTAAATACACATGAACGTTAGATGACATTGCAGAATTAACATTAATTTTGTGAGGTATAATCATTATATTATGATTTTATAGGATAGCTTCCTTCTTAGGAGATGAGTGCTGGGTAATTGCAGTTAAAGGTCGTATCTGCAACTGACACTGAAATGATCGCCCAAAGAGTGGAGGGGACACAAAGCAAATACGGTAATGTTAAAATTGTCTGCGTGTAGGCTCTTGGAACACTTACCTATGCTTCAGTTTTATGAGTGTTGGAAATTTTTTCACAATAAAAACTTGGGGAAAATAATGTATCCTGATCATCAGGTTGTTGAGATAGGTTGGTAACTATTTCAATTTTCCCAATTGAGCTAGAAGATTCCAGGACACCCACGGGAGGGCTGACACCTCCAAATCATGATAAACACACATGTACCTTCACAGGACACTCCTTCCCTCCAGGCCACCGTGGGAGTTGAAAGTTTCAGATGTATGTGACCCTTTGCCAAAATGATAATATGGATGAAATGCAAACACATTCTCACAGGTGACACTGCTATTTCTGACGCCTATAGAGACAGCAGAAAGTGTGGGAGGACGCATAAAGCCAAAACTCACTTAAGAGACGGCTTCATGACACTGACCTGAGCGCTGACGCTCCGTCCCCTGGAAGGACCCTTGCACTGCTGGAGTGCCGTGTTTCTGCAGGTAAGATCTAGGTCCTTTGCCCACTCAGGAGAAAATATTAGGTGCCCGCTGCTGAGAGCCGGTTTCTCTGAGCACAGCTTAGTGCCATTTCCCAAAGAGGGGTATGAGGTCATTCTGTTATCATCTCCAATGTCTCTTCTTTTCCGCTTTTTCTCACTTGGCTGACTTTGGGTGAGTCTGAGAAAACGACATATTAGCTCCAGGAGAAGCCTGTTCCAATGGTAAAGGCCTGGACATTCAGGGACCCCTGTCCATGTTCCTGATGTTTCCCATTTTATTCGCTGGCCATGTGACCTGGAATAAATCTACCGAATCTTTTTTTGTCTCAGGTCCTCACTGTAAACTAGGAATCATTGTTCCTGATTTGACTCTCTCAGAGGGATATTTTAAAGATCAGGTGAGAACATAAAAAGCCTTTATGCGTGTTACAATAAATACTGTTTCTATATTACTGGACAACTTCCTAATGAAAAGCAAATTTTTATTAGATGTGAGATCATTAATCGAGTTCACATAATAGAAAAATGACCAGACTGAGAATCAAAAGCCTTGATTTACAAGTCACATAATACTGGGCAAGCCAATACTCAAAGACCTTATGCCTTTGACTATGAAGCTCTCCTAGTAATCTGTGATCCACCTGTAGGTCAAATTAGATTACATTTAGGAAAGTGCCCTATAAGTTGGAAAGATTCTAGTTGACATAAAATATTTTCATACCCATTATTTACATAATGTAAGAAGTCATTGATTGTAGCGGTTGTTGCAGAAATATGTATTTTGGAGAATTAATGTTTCAAAAAGAAGTTCCCTCGGACCAACTACATTATGTGTGCAATTGTTGTGATAATTCAATGAATTTATCAGTTACCTTTTTCCTTATTAGGACATTCCTTTATTCAGTGAATCAACATGGATATGATTTGGCACACCTCCGTATTTTTGGGAAAATTTCTATACTATTTTTTAGAATCTTTATTTTACAAGATAATTCCCAAGAAGAAGAAGGATGTTGCTGGAGAGATTGTCCTTATAACAGGAGCCGGAAGTGGACTCGGGAGGCTGATGGCCATAAAATTTGCCAGTCTTGGAGCCATTTTAGTTCTATGGGACATTAATGAAGAAGGCAACATGGAAACATGTAGAATGGTCAAAGAGAAGGAGGGTGTAAAAGCATTTGCCTACACGTGTGATTGTAGCAATAGGCAAGAGATCTACAGAGTTGCTGACCAGGTAAGCTGATTGGTATTCTCCTTGGCTTCTGTGTCCGAGAAAAACACTGCATCTAGTAGGTGTTTTTACTAGAGACGTTTGTCACAAACTTCTTCCCAGATCTCTGTGTGCCTCTTGCTTGATTCTGCATGTCAGAAACCAGGCCTTGTAGCCTCCGCAGAGAACTACACCGAAACGAAAGAGAACTACACCGATGGGAACTGCATGAGCCTTTTGAGTTGTTGCCCACCCCTCTTTTCTGTGACTCATTTGCCTTCAGAGGTCAGTAGAAACGAGGACTTACCCTTGCCCTGCTGCTCACTGGTTGTGCAAATTCCACTTAGCTCCCTGTCCTCGCCAGGGCCCAGGTCTTTATCAGTAAAATGGAAAGACTGGACTAGACGGTCTTCAAGATGACGTCCGGCTTGCACTTAACTGTCTGTGTTGTGTGGCTCCAAGAGACATCCACTGTCATCCTGTGCTGATGGTGGAAAGTACGGAGGACAGGGCAAAAGCATTTAGGATGTTTCTAGACTAAACTTCCTCTTAGATTTAGCCTACTTACATTCGTTCTAATTTCACACTAAGTATGGATAGAGGTATTAATAACAACAGCTATTTATTGTGTAGTTACCATGTCCTCTAACAACAATGGTCAAGATTCTGAGCGGTGTTTTACCCATATGCCTTGGGTGAGGTGTGGTGAAGCCAAACATGCAGATAAAGAGAGAGAAACTAGAAAGAGTGCCACGGGTTTGTTCGACTCACAGGTTCCTGAGAACACAGCACTCCATGCCACACAGGGCCACCGAGAGAAACACCAGGCAGGTCAGGAGGTGGAGAAGAGGGGCAGATGAGGACAAGTGCCTTTCCTGTGGTTTCTACAAGTAGGAACAGGTGAGGCAGGGCCAGCAAGCTTAGGACTGACCATTTCAGGAGGATCTGGAGCACAGAGGCGGTCCCTGGCCATCTGGCACCTGGCCCTGGGGCAATTAGGACAAAGGTACAACAGCCTACAGTGTGAGAACCCAGTAAGGGAGATGCTTTGGGTGTGAACTTAATCAACTGATCAAGAAGGGAAAGTGACAGGCCTCTAGCCAGGACCTCAAAACTGGGTGAAGACAGAACCCGACAGAACACCGTATTACAGCAGCTGCTATTCCAAGCACTTCATGCACATGACAGCTCATTCCGTCGACACAGCACAGCCCACGTGGGAGAGTAGCATTATTATCATCCCGTTTACAAGTGAGGAAACTGAGGAGGAGGGAGCACTCCACCCACCCAGCACGGGGGTGGGGCATCCCCAACAGTGACCAACAAACGTGTCAGCGGCGAAAAGACCCCTCACATCCTCCTCCTCCCACCAAGAGCACTGGAATCCCCAGCGCGCTCAACCTGTCTCTCCTTGTTTACAATTTTCTTGCTGTCTAGTAGAAAACCAGGCTAAAAATGTTAACCAACAATGATCTTTTCCCCATTTGAATATATCTTAGCCTTGTCTTCTTTTCTCACAGTCCTATAAATAGAATTCTTCTAAGTCAACTATTTTATCTGCTCTTCTGTTTAATTTCAATTACTTATCGCCTCCCAAGAAACCCAAATACTAGCGTTAGACTCTTCTACCAGAATTTCAACAAACCAGAGGCTTTACCTAATTCCCTGAAATTTGTAGGAGGGTTGAACGGCAGTACCAGCATTCTAAAGGACTTCAGTAATTAAATGCCCCAAATTAGACTGAGGTCACCTTCTCATCTCCACCGTAGAAATCCAGCACACAAATAAATTATTTTTGTTAGGATAACCAGGTTCACACTTTATTCCCAATAATCCAGTTCCAGTCAGTTATTAATATTTTTTAATGTGTGTGTGTGTGCGTGTTCACACAGGAGAGATTTGTCTGTTACAGCAATAATCATTTCAGCTACAGAGCAGAAAATTCAGGTGAAAAGAGCTTTTGCTCCTTTGTGTGGGAATCCAAATTGGCTGTGAATCAGTTATTCCCTTCAAAAGCTGTGGGACTTTTGGCAAAATCTTAACTTCTCAGAACCTCTGTTTCCTCATCTATAACATGGGATGAGAATGCTTTCCTAAACTCTCAGTTGCAATGAAAATTAAATCCCATTACCTGGATAAAGCCCCTCTTAGCTCTGAGGTCCCTAAGACTCAAGGATCTTCTTGGATGGGATGACAGTGACCATTAGGTTTTCTGAAATATTCAAGAATGTCTTACACCAGAGTCTCCCTCCTTCTTAGGCTCATGTTCCTTCCCCAAGTTCGTCTGAGGTCAAGCACCTACTCACGCTGATTCCCTCATCAAGCCAATGGGATGTTCTTCCATCTCCTGGATGTTTGCCCACATCGTGCCTCTTTCCAAAGTGGAGAGTCTCTCATTGCTCAACCCAACATCAGCTCAGCAATAGTAACCCTCCCTTTCATAGCCTGTTCAACTTAGCCACGTCAGGAGCAACACACACCTCAGATGTCCCCACCATATTACCTGGAAGGCTCAGCACACAGTAGTGCACAAACCAGGAATGAGAAAATTAAGTCAAGGCAGGTAGTGCTTCCTATTTGGAAACAAAACAAATTGTTGTAACAGCAACAAAAGATCCAGTTCAGGGCAAAAAAAAAAAAAATCATTGTTTGAACATGAATCGTGCTTTGCCCCTGGGTCAGCTTTATCAATGTCACTTACAAAGCCATAATTTAAGACGAAATGGTAAAAGAGAAGAGCAGCCCCTGTAGCCTCTCCTGAAGCACGCTTTCCCCTGGACAGAGCAGGTAGTATACTCTGGACTCTGCAAGCAGGTGAGGCAGGCAGCTGAGAAGGGAAGGGTGAAGGGAAGCCCTCAGGATGCAGCAGCAGCAGCTATGGAAACACCAGAGAAACATCAGCCACAGACAATAACTAGATTTGGGAAGGTCCTCTGGGCAGAGGTCACAGGCTCACAGAGGCCTCTGGGCAGCAGATCAAACACACCCATGTTTGGAATGTCTTGGTGTCCAGCCCTGGCCACATCCCAGAGGGACAGGATATGCTCCTGCACATGGTCACAGAGGAGTCACCTACAGAGAGACTGTCACACACACTAGGCTGGAGGGAGACCCAACTGCCATCCAAAGGAAGACACTGAGAGGCACTCAGGGAGACAGAACCTGATGTCACCCTTGGCATTTGTCTCCAGCAAGACAGGGCAATGGCATCCCAGAAAGAGGAGACAGGGAAAACACACTGCAGTATTAGGTCATCTCCACACAAAAAATTAAAATCCTTTAAGGAAAACTGGCAAGTCAATGTGTGTTCTTTTTTATATAATCAATAAAAAGTTACTTTAAAATTGCTGAATTTCTATGCACAAGATAAAATACCTAGGTTTAAAGAAACCACCTGAATAAAATGAGAAAAAAATGATGATCTGGAAAAATAAATATCAAAATGTAACATCCCAAGTGAAGTGATGTCTGTCCCACTTCTGCCCAGGTTAAAAAGGAAGTGGGCGATGTGACCATTCTCATTAACAACGCCGGGGTGGTAACGGGAAAGCTGTTCCTCAATACTCCAGATGACATGGTGGAAAGATCGTTTCTTGTAAATGCCCTGTCTCACGTCTGGGTAAGTCTTCTTTCTTTTTCATTTTCTTTTGTTGATGAATATGAAAACTTCATGTATTTCTGAAAACTACCTGTCAGCCATGCATGTGTCAATATACCATCTGTGAGTTTCCACTGACAGACTGAATAGACCCTCATCCTGCCCGGTGTGACCTTCCCACTCCTTCGGCTCTGTTCCCCTGTTCTCGCCCTGCTCCACGTTCTCAGGGCAAGGCTCTTCCCTCTACCCTCTCCAGTTTGGTCCCAAGACTCAGTAGGTTGCTAGAAATCTTCCTACCAAAATTCAAGCAGAACATGGCAGCCATTACACAAGAAAGATTTAATTTTGTTCATGAGTAAAAGAGGTGCTTGAGAGAGGGGGGCTATTTTCAGAGTGGTGGTTTATGTCCTTGCACAACTGGGTATCATAAAAAAGGAAACAATAGCAGGAGGAATCATTATCAACACTTACTGAGTTCTTACTGTATGCCAAGTACGACTCTAAGCTCTTTTCCTGCATGTGGTAGCCATAATGCCATTTTATTACTATTTTACAAATAAGGAAACAGAGGCTCAAAGGGCTTAAATGACTTACCCAAGGGATGGTCCTAGATTATAGAAGGAAGAAGCAAGAGAGAAGGGAAAGACTCTTTACAGCAAAAGAATGAGTAAATCTATAACTCAGGAGTGTGTCTCTTGAGGGCTGAAGCGTCCAGACCAGGGCTGGCCACTAGAACTGTCTGTGATGACGGAAATGCCCTTTTTCTGTGCCTCCCAGTATGGCAGCCACTGGCCGCTCGTGGCCATTGAGCACTTGTGGTTAGTGGGACCGAAGAACCAAATTCTTAACTTTATGTAATTTAACTCATTTGAATCTATATTTAAATAGCCACATAAGCCTAGAGGCTACTGTCTTGGATAAAGCAACTCCAGAAAACGGACAGGAGGCCAAAGGAAACTTGAGCTCCCAGGGGACTCTCCGCTGGGAGGGCTTACACTTGAAGCTAGAAGGGGATGAGCAGGGACGGGGTGACGGGGTGCATGAGGCACAGGTGGGCATGAGCCTGTCCTCTGGGGCTCTGAGGACAGGCCCTTGGGATGGGCTTGCCGTACGTACTGAGGCTCCTCCTCCTTTCCACTCCCTGCTTCTACACCCACTCTCTGAGGTCCTCAGAACTACTTTCTCAATCTTCTTTTGGGAATCCCGATTGGAGCCCAACAAACCTTTTTCAACCAATATTTATTGAGCATCTAGCACAGTGCTTGACATCCAACAGTATTTCATAAACATATACAAAAATCACCGATTTTCCCCCTCCCAGCTCACCCCAAAACTTCCTTGGGGAAGGGGAAATACCATGTTGGCAAACAGAGCCACGTTGCACCCATTTCTAATCACATCACAAACCTAGAAGCCAGCCCGCATTCTCCCCCTTCCCTTATGTGCAACTCCCCGGCTCTTCCTATATAACATGCTCAAGTACACTCATTCCTCTCCTTCCCCGCTGCCAGCCTCTGGTCCAAGCTGACGTCCCCTCTCAAATGCAGCTCATCATGGCTTTCCATTCTCAGTGCTGGCACCTTCCACCTGTCTTCATACAGGAGCAGAGGGATCTTTGAAACAACTAACTAAATCGTCTCACTCTCCTACTCAGAAGTGTTCAGAGGATTCGCATGCACTTAGACTAGCACACAATCACCTATCGCGGCCGGTAAGCCCCTACGTGAAGTGCTAACGTCCTCACTCACCTGCCCCCTGCCTCTCACTTTCTCTACTTTCTGCTGGTGTCCTGTTCTCCACGGGTCCTGACGGGACCCCAGAGCTCATCAGGCTCTTTCCAGATGAGGGTCCTTGCACAAGCTGTCCTTCCGACGGGAGTTTTCTTTCTCCTGACTCTCATGCAGTGGTTCCGGGGCATCCCCAGTTCTAGTGCAGTCTCTGAATTTGTACCTTTACACCATGTTTACTATTCTATTTGGTTTGGTTCATTTACAGAGTTAGAATACAAGGTAAGTAAAAGGTATTATTAATAGACACACACAGTCTTCTTGTGGAATGCCCCCAGCTCATCAGAGAGACAGTAGAATCAGAGAATTAACTTCCACCTGAAGATTATGGAAGGTGCCTACGTGCACCTCCATAAAAGCCCAAAGGCTTCTTGGCTTGTTTGCTTGCTTTTACTGCTCTTGTCAGCTGGCGTTATCCAAGGCTAGGGAACAAAAACCAAGAAATGCCTCCACCAAGTTTTGCCTGCGGTATTTTTCATTATGGCAGAATTTCTTTTTCTTGAGGTCTCCCAAACCTGCCAAGGTCCCTGGCCTGCCAGGAAGTGGCCTTCCTTAATACCAATGAGGCTGGGAGGGGCTCTGAAGGCCATGGAACAGGTGTCAGTCCAGCTTCCTGGAAAGGCAGCTCAGTAGGCATTGGTTCTGCGTATGAAATATAATCGTTGTCCCTAAAAAAGTGGGCTTGTCATACCGGACTAAATGAAACCATCTTAAATATGACACACCTGTGTTCTAGCTGCACTACCCATCTCCTCAATTATACCCTGATGTTTTTAAAAAGACTGGTTCGTATTGAACGCATGAAAATAAATACGTGGCCATGAAAGAGGGAGGACTCAGAAACGGTCAGTGTAATAGACTCTGCCTGTTGCCCAAAGTAGGTTTGTGCACAAGGGCAATTAACATCTCTCAGGCTACCTATAAAACGACGTGACTGTCTGGATACATGCGGGTTAGACTAAGTAAATTTCATTACGCATATTTGTCCAAGCCATATTGTCAACTACTTCTGGACTGAAGGGGCCAGGGGGCCTGGCTAAGCCCTGGGTGGCCTCGCAGGGATCTCGTCACAGTGGCAATGCCAGCCCCCGGGAGAGCCTGCACCAACAAGCCGGCTTCTTGAAGCAGCCCTTCCAGCATGACTTTCAGTGCCCTGCTGTGCTGTGTCTTCCACCTGACACCAGAGCCCTCGGGCAAGATGAGGGGAGTCCAGAACTTTCCTACTGATGACAAAACTGAACGGATGTGATTACTTTATTTCACTAGCCAAAAATATCAGCTGAAGAAAAGAGAGACCTCTGTTGCGGTGTTAACACATGACTATTTCAGACAGACTTGGTTCCCTACTGCACTGAGAGAGCTGGCCAATCCCCAGAGCCCTTCTCACCACCCACACAGGTGTGCAACCTCTGAGGAAACATATTTGTGTTAATATATTTACTTGAGAAAGGTTGAGCTGCTTTTTTTTTTGACTCAACAGTGTTTCCCCATGTTTTCTCAAGACAGATCCTAAAGTAGGGCTAAGCTAATGAAGAACATGCCAAATATACCTCACTGTTCCTAGCACCCCTGTTGGGACTTCAGAGATTTCAGATGTGACAAGTTTTTGTTCTTTGTTTTAAACAATTCAATAGCATGACAAAAGTTAGCTAAAGGGCGCAGATTAATCTGACAATGTAAGAACCCCCACTCTCCGGGCAGATTACACAGGGCAAAGAAATGCCTTTTAACACCGCTTATTTACAGCAGACTGAATATCTTACGGCCAATTTAAAGCTACCAAGCCTCTCATCTTTATGATACGTACAATTATTTTGCTTATTAACTTAAATGCATATTAATATGGTATGAATTAAACATATAAAATATACATATAGCCATATAGCAGTATCATTTCTAGCTTTCAACCATAACTTTAAAATATACTTAACCTTATTGTCATATTAGAAGATAAGGTTTGTGCCACATTGAACTTAACTTCTCAATTCAATCTTTAAAAAACAAGCCACACTGTGCTAGGTAACTCCATAACTTGGCTCCATGAATTCTAATTTCTTTTAAAATTTTCTGGGGTACCAAAGACCTCTCACAAATTTACTCAACTTAATATCATTCTGAAGTCTTGAACTCATTTAAATTGACACCTCAGAGTAAAACAATCAATGATGACATTAACGGGTTGTTGAAAAGATAACGTTAAAAAATTGTAAAAGACAGGGCAGGTGGAAGAACTAAGTCCAAAGAACTGGCAAACCTGTCTGAATTCCAAAAACGCCAGTTTTCCTTTTTTAAAAAAAAACAATAAAACCATTATTTGTTGTAATTCAATTTAACTGAGCATATATTTGCCTTCTTCATAACCTGAAATATTTTGTGGAAACAATGATAACTTATCTGACCCATAACCAGGGTGAAAAAATTTATAAAATGAAGTCAAGCAAATCTGATGTTTGTTTGTATTACATCCCACATGTGATAAATAGACCTGTGAAAACAGGTCTATTTATCAAACAAGTCTCATCAGTTCAGATTTGCCTTGTTATGAGTGATGTGTAAACCTGGACCCACGTGTAATTCTCTATTGAGCTCCCTGGTTGAAAACGCTTTCCCAGAGTTTCCTTCATACATCTTTGATGGCTAACCGCTCACTCAACACTTATTTGCATTCCTTTTTCTTCCCTTTAATGGTGGATCTCTATATAGTGAGAACAAATAATGGGTTTTTATGATAAATTCATCTTCTAGAATGTCCTTTAACAAGCCTTCCACTGATACGTGGGGCTCGAAACACAAACAGACCCTTGAAACAGTCACTTTCCTTCTGTGAAGGAACACTTTTCTCCATTGGAAACACAGAAAAATGGTAGCAACTTTAGCCCCGGTTCAAAAGCAAATACTCTTACAGATACATTTGAAAAAATTAAAAACCCTTGTAGGGGTAAAAGAAAAAAAAAACAAAACTGAACTCCTGCAACTGGTTAGATCTCTGTGAGTAGATAACTGCTTGTGCCAATCACCATTTAATTTCACCCATGTTCAGCCAGATGCCAGACAGCTAGAGGTCACAACTTCCTCATACCATAACCTGGGGATTTTCACTGCCTCAACCCCTGAAATTCCTTATCAAAAGTCACACTGACACGCAACTTCATCTCTATTACCCCACGTCACCTTCTTGAGAGTTTTATGAACTTTCAGACCCCCATAGTGACACCACAGCTAAACATCCATACCAGGTTCCCAGAGCTGAACTCCCACAGGGTCGACCAGAAGATCGCCCTGCAGGTGCCCTCTGGGGCTCAGGTTGGATTTTTTTTACATGTGCTGAAAGACAACAGCCAGCTCTTGCTACTTCCATCTAGCCTGCAGTCATGACTGATCCAACAATACTTTTTAATTTTTAATGTCTGAAAAATGAAGATGTAACCACAAGAGACAGACATATAAAATGCCACCATGCTTGGATATGAAATGTCAAAAGGGGCCAGTTGTCTGCATGTACGCAGAAGCTTATCAGTCAGTTCAACAGTTCTGGGACAAGGTTAGTGAGGCCTAAAAAGATCTCAAAAACAAAGGTGATATTCTTTGATCCTGTAGCTGCCCTCTGGTCTACCGGGTCCTCGTAGGTAAGCACATCTTGGCAGACTTTCCAAAACTCTTAACACAAAATTCTGACGTTGTTAAAATCATAAATCTCATAGATGGTGAGCATTGTATGTCAAGGTGTTATTTAATTTATGAGAGAACCAGCAGAATAACGCTGCCGATAAATTGATGATATGAGGAATTTGGATTTATAAAGTCAATGAAAAAGAATGCTGAAATAAGATCATTCATTAAGCGCTTACCTCTGAGACTATCTTATCTATTAGACCAAAAAAAAAAAAAGTCACACCTATTTGTTGTCTACATGTTAACCTCTAACTTTACAGGATTGTGAAACATCCTGGTTCTAATAATTATTAGTAAAAAAAAAAAAAAGTTACATTGCTAAGAGAGTTAGGTAAATCTCAGGCAGGGTTATTAGAAAATGCTCTAGCATGTTGAAAGCCATTTGATCATCTTTTTACTTTATTTCAAGTTTTGGGTAATGTTTCCAAACAGAAGTTAGATTAGGGAGCCCAGTATCAGGATAAGAAAGAGTGAGAAAGTTTCCTGAAAGCGCTGGGGTAAGGGAGCTGGAACCTCTCCTTGTTGCGGGCTCTCAGAGCACCGAATTAATACCTCACTTGAGGATGAACGGGTCAGTTTCACCAAAAGAGCTAAGAATGTATCTAATCACGGCAGACAATTCCAGGGTACTTCTACTTACCAGAGCATGTTTTCCTTGAACTGAAATCCCTCACCTTTCCTTGAGCAGTTTTTCCCATTCTGCCAATCCACTGGGGTGAGGGGGGATCTCATTTAGGGAAGCCAAGAAAGTGAGTGTGATTAAATTTTAATACAAATTCCTGAAAACTATGTGGAAGAGGTCAGCATACCAGAAAAATTAGGTTTTATGTTTGTTTTTTAACAAACTCTAAATGTAAAACATTGATTTCATTCCATTGGTATAGTTTACGTAAAAGGAAAAGCAAGTCCTATAGATTAACACATAATAAATTTTAAGATCCTTGAGGATAGTGAATACATGGTACCAGTGACTGTTTTGTACTGTCACAGAATTTAACACGTCATAACACGTTAAATATTTGTTGAGTCTGTAAACTGATCAAACACTTATTGAGCAAATAAAATAATAAATGAATAAAATACTAATGCAGTGTATTCATACCTTCCAGACTTATAAGGCCTTCCTTCCTGCCATGATGAAAGCCAACCATGGTCACTTAGTCTGTATCTCAAGTACAGCAGGAATAGTTGGCATCAATGGACTATCAGGTAAATACTTCACCATGTGCCTTTGTTCTCCCCAGTTTACAGAAATCAGGAGTTTCCCGAGGTACAGAGAACTCTTCCTGCACCAAGGGGAAACCTCTGGTACATTTGGCTCTATTTACAATGCCAGAATTCCCTCCCTTTTCCCAATTTAAAATGGCAATGGTAAGAGGAAGTAGTCTCCTCTTAAAAAAAAAAAAAAGAGAGAGAGAGAAAAGAATATGCCAATTGGCTCAGTAGTCTTCTTGAGTTAAGAGAAATTGAAATAATTTTCATTTTGTTGTTGGGTAGGTAGTGTGGAGCTGTAAGAGTAGAGTGACCACAAAGATGACTTTAACAGTGATGCTTTGCCCCCAAAATTAAGCCAGAGGAAGGGGAGGGAGTTTCAATTTTTAAAATAGTCCAGAACTTAACTTGTCAAATTCTATTACTAACAGCTCTTCACTTTGTTTCAGATTATTGTGCAAGCAAATTTGCAGCTTTTGGCTTTGCAGAGTCTCTCTACATTGAATTAAGAGTACTAAAAAAAAGTAACATTAAAACCACTATCGTTTGCCCGTATTTCATCAAAACTGGAATGTTTGATGGCTGTACAACCAAGTAAGTGAACTCTTACAGTAATCTTTTCTCTTAAAATAATCTTCCAATGCATGTCAATTATCATCTTTTCATTTTGAAGTTTTGAAATACGAAAAGTAAAGGAAAAGAAAGAAATTGCATCTAATTTAGTAAAAGAAAAAATTCAATGCATATTAAATTAATGAGTTTATTCCATTTAAAGATAATATATGGTTATGAAGCATACCATATAGTAAAAACATAAACCTAAATTGCCATTCAGAGTATTACAATAGAAAAGTTGGCAGTGAGAAGTAATTATAATATTTAGAATTGTAGTGTTGAGAAGATAATTTCTTTCCTAAAAAGATGACTGAAGTAAAAACAACCCAAAAGATAAAATATTTTGAAAGACTGATTAAAATATGTGGGGAAGATATTTTGATATATCTGAGAAACGAGAATTTTTGCATTTGCTAAGAAACTTTTTCTGCCAAGTTAACATAACACCCTCTCCAGGATGGTAAGAATAAAAGCTAGATTATCGGGATCACAGAATAAATGTGACCAGCCGAGAAAAGGTGACATGGTAGCCAACAAAAACAGTGATGTTAAGTGATGGCTGTTGTACACTTGGAGTCCCTACACACATGAAAGATAAAGACAAAGCCTCTAGAAAAAATAAAGATTGCTAACCTTAAGATGGTAGAGGATGAAGGGAACACTGATGTGGGGGCTGTACGTTTTCTAGCTCTACTGAGACATAGTTGGCATATAACACTTTAAGACAAACAAATGTGTTGATCTGATATATTGGAAAAATGATTACCACCATAGCACTAGCTAACACCACCATCTCATCACATGACTACCATTTCCTTTTTGTTTGTTTTTGCTTGGGGAGGGGGGAGGTAATTAGGTCTACTTATTACTTTCAACGGAGGGACTGGGGATTGAACCCAGGACCTCATGCATGCTAGGCATGCACTCCACCACTGAGCTATACCCTGCCCCCTCTACCCTTACTTTTTTGTAGTGAGAATATTTAGTATCTCCTCTGTCAGCAACATTCAGGTATGTGATAGAGTATTTGTTAGTTAAAGTCTCCATGCTGTCCATCAGATCCTCAGAACTGGCTGATACTATAACTCAAAAGTTTGTGCTTTTTGATCAACATCTCCCCATCTCTCTACCTCCAGGCCTTGGTAACCACCACTCTACTCTCCGTTTCTATGAGTTTAGCTCTTTTAGATTCCACATATAAGTGATGTCACATAGTATTTGTCTTTCTCTGCCTGTTTAACCTTTCATGATGCCCCCAAGTTTCATCCAAGTTGTCACAAACAGCTGGATTTCCTTCCTTCTCGTGGCTGAATGATATTCTATTATATATATATGGTTTAAGTATACACCAAGTTTTCCTTATCCACTCATCCATCCACAGACACTCAGGATATTTTCACATCTTGACTACTGTTAATAATGCTGCAATGAACATGGGAGGGCAGATTTCTCTACAAGACCCTGATTTCAGTTCCTTTGGATATATACCCGGAAGCAAAATTGCTGGATCACATGATAGCTCTATTTTTAATTTTCTGAGGACCATCCATATGGTTTTCCATAGTGGCTGCCCCAATTTATATTCTCACCAACAACATACAAGGATTCCCTTTTCTCCACATTCTCGCCAGCATTTGTTAGCACTTGTCTTTCTGATGACGGCCATTCTAACAGGTGTGAGGTGATGTCTCATTGTGGTTTTGCTTTTTATTTCCCTGATGATTAGTGACATCGAGCATCTTTTCGTGTACATGTTAGCAATTTGTATGCCTTTGGAAAACTGTTTTTTAATAAATATTGGAGTCCTCTGGCTATATAGTTCTAAGGAACTTCTAGGAGAAAAAAATGTAAAGACTAATGACCAACATTTAATTACAGGAAATTGACCAGCTTTCAAGAATCAGCTGAGATAAACAGAACTTTTGAGGAGGTGTGGTGCAAGTAATAGAGAAGCATCATATAAAAGCATAAAATGTCAAAGTACTTTCTAACGGG
The DNA here is from genome assembly GCF_048773025.1 of Camelus bactrianus. Taxonomy (NCBI): domain Eukaryota; kingdom Metazoa; phylum Chordata; class Mammalia; order Artiodactyla; family Camelidae; genus Camelus; species Camelus bactrianus. The sequence continues at coordinate 4,719,096 of NC_133567.1, read as the reverse complement.
AGCTTTACTACATGCTCATCCCATTTCAACTCTAACTGACTTCACAAACATCTAATCCTGCCTAATGTGGTTTAACAATAGTCTACCTAAAATAAAGACACATTATACATGCTCAGGAGATTTATTTTGGTAAAATGATTTTTGCAATTTTGCTTCTTAATAGTATAAAATTACTTGATGTTTAGGGTGAAAGAGAGAAAAGTACAAAGAAAATCTAAAAGTAACTCCTTCCAAATGTCTAGACCATCACATAGCAGAAAATCAATAAAGGGCAGGATGTTCACTCCAGGAAGTTGTATGTAATAGCTCTGGTCCCAGTATCGGTTATGTGGGAAAACACAAGGCAGTTCTGACTATTTACATCTTGTTTACATATTCATAGACATACGTTAATAACTTGATATATAAAATGTAATCATTAATGCTCATAATGAAAGTAAAAAAAAAAAAAAAATACCACTCTGACAATATAACTTTTGTTATTTTTACTCCAGGTATCCGTTTCTGTTGCCCATACTGGAGAAGGAGTATGTGGCCGAAAAAGTTTTAAATGCTATTTTAGAGGAGCAGACGTACTTAATGATGCCCAAATTTGTGTATTTCGCATTGCTTCTTAAACAGTAAGTTAATAATGGCTTCTCCATCATTTTAGTTGTTCGTGAACAAATTATCTCATCATTGCCACCTCTTTCACCAGAAGCCAACTTTATATTTTTTCATGATAAAGGAAGAACTTCAGGTTCTAATAGCAAGGACAGTTTATTGAACTATTGCTAGCTCTGCTTGGTTACTCCAGAGATGGAGAAAATTTAGAATTATTGGGCTTTACAAATTACTAACCCCAAGAAAAACAATAGGACCCCAATTTTTTGGTGAATTCTTTTAGTTCAACTAATGCGAAATTCTATTTTGAAAACAAAGGGCAAAAACACCTGAGTGTGTTGCCAGAAAAACAGTAAGTATATTAGGTAAGTCCCTCATGTCCTTTAGTGAGAGAGCATCTGCAAGTTCATGCTGTGAGTTCAGAGTATCCACGGGTGGATGGAACTCAGGCCCACTGTCTTCTCTGTAGAGGACAGAGAACAACATGCAACATTCACCAACTGCCTACATGTGCCAAATTCTGCAAGACAGCCTTGCATGCACCTATTCACACCTAGGGAATCTGAGGCTTAAAGAAAACAAGTGATTTTTGCAGGATTAAACAGCTAGTAAGTGCTGGAGCCAAGTTTTAAATCTGATTACAAACCCTAATTTCTTATCACATCACGATGTGCTCCTCCCCTGCTGTGGTCACTAGCAGAGTGGAAATCACAACTGGTGATGAACTATTACAAAATGATGTTATTAATAATCTAGCACTTTCTTAACAATTTATATCTTCCTTAACATATTTTTGTGACCTATGGGTCTCTCCATGCATTCACTGAACATGTGTGCACATGGGACGTTCTCAGCAGTACCTTCTGTTCATCCTCCCGTAAGATGTGTGAGCTGCTGAGCTTGGTCAAAGTCCTTGATGCCGAATCCCCTCACATCTCTCCCTGCCTTCTAGAGCACCAGCCACACCTACGGGCTGCTTGTATGACATCTGTCCCCCTTGCTCAATCGCACACTCCCTGAGGACAGGACAGTTTCTGGCTCCATGCTCCAGGTTTAGGACCTAACACACAGTATGCACACAATCAATGTCTAAGTTGAGCTGAGTTGAGCAGAACTGAGCAAAGTACAGTTCCTCTGTCTTCAAGGAACTAAAGTGATGGTTCTCAACCTTGAGTGTACATTGGAGTCCCTTAAACCTCCAGTGCCTGAGCCCTACTTCCCTCCCCTTCCTGTGAAATTCTGCTTTAATCGGTTTGGTTTTCTTTCTAGTTTCTGCTACCACTTTGTAGTCTGGGAAATTAGGGTATACACAGTCTTTCCACAGAACACAGTGAGTTAACATATGGATAAATCGTGGCCTGAGCATTGGTTTTGTTCAAAGCTCCCTGGATGTTGGATCACACTCAGTGTCTGAGCCATGATGTTTCCTTGTACATCCCTCTCATCAGTGACACACACACAGCATGTATCATGACAACTCACACTTTGTGTAATTCAAAGTAATCTTTACAAAGAAATCTCTTCGAATTCTCATAAAGGATTCTGATTTTTTTTCCTCTGCTTTTTTCTAGAATATTATCTTCAAACATGATATTTGCCCTTATTGAGTACCTTGGTTTGGATACTTGCATGGCTTCATTTATAGGGCAAAGCAAAGCAGGTGAAGTTCAGACTGAAGCTGAGAGGAAACAGCTGTAGCTGCAACCTCAAATGTGGTGATAAAATAAAGTATTATGAGTAGAAACTATTTGGAACTCCTCCTTATGCTTAAAGCACTCCAGTCTACCAAGGATTATTGAGGCTTTCAAAAGTGCCAACCTCATTCCCAGGACATAGTTGACACACTGATCATTTTCCTAGGCATTCAAATTATGTATTTGACAGTTTTGAAATAAAAAATACCCTAGAAGGAGTCAACAGTGATTATATGATACAGAGGAATGGATCAGCAAACTGGAAGACAGAGTAATGGAAATCAATCAAGCTGAACAAAAGCAACAAAAAAGACTAAAAAGAAATGAGGACAGTTTGAGAGACCTCTGGGACAACATCAAGCATAAAAGCATACATGATAGGGGTCTCAGAAGGAGAAGATAGAGAAAGAAAGGAGAAGAGAACATACTTGAAGACATAATAGCTGAAAACTTCCCTGACCTAGGAAAGGTCAGGAAGCACACATAGCCCCAAACAAGATCAACCCAAAGAAGAATACACCAAGACATACTGTAATTAGAAATAGCAAAAATTAAAGATGAAGACAGAATATTAAAAGCAGTAAAGGAAAAACAACTAGTAACATACAAGGAAACATCCATAAGACTATCAGCTGACTTTTCAGCAACAATTCTGCAGGCCAGAAGGGAGTGGCATGATATATTCAAAGTGATGAAAGGGAAAAACCTACAACCAAGAATAATCTACCTGGCAAGGTTATCATTCAGATTTGAAGAAGAGACCAAGACTCACTCTTGATCTAAAGACACACACAAACTGAAACTGAGGGTATGGGAAAAGATAGTCCATGCAAATGGAAATTGAAAGGAAGCTGGGGTAGTAATACTTGCATTATACAAAACAGACTTTAAAACAAAGACTGTAGAAGAGACAAAGAAGGACATCATATAATGATCAAGGGATCAATTCAAGAAAAAGACATAAAAGTTGTAAATACATATGCACCCAACATAGGAGCACCTAAATACATAAAGCAAATATTAACAGCCATAAAGGGAGAAATTGACAATAACACAATAACAATAGAGAACTTTAACATGCCACTTACATCAACAAGCAGATCATTCAGACAGCAAATCAATAAGGAAACACTGGCCTTAAATGATACATTAGACCCAATAAATGTAATAGATACAAAACGTTCTGTCCAAAAGCAGCAGAATACACATTCTTCTCAAGTGCACATTCTCCAAGGGAATAGATCATGTGCTATTCCACAAAACATGCCTCAGTAAATTTAAGAAGATTGAAATCATATCGGATCTCTTCTGACCACAACCCGTATAAGATTGGAAATCAACTACAGGGGACAGAAAAACTGCAAAAACCACAAACACATGAAGCTAAACAATAGTTACTATAGAACAAATGGGTCACTGAAGAAATCAAAGAGGAAATCAAATAGTATTCCTGTATTTTTAAAAATCATAAATGTAAGTAACCTAAAAGATGCAATTTCCTGTGTACTGAATATTTCATGTACTTTAAGTATATTTTCATCATAAGCATGAAGCTATATTCTGAGTTTTCTCCATTGTTAGAGAATGTCTGCCCTGGGAAGGACAGAGTCAACCCTCAATGACAAACTAATGAGACAAAGCAAAGGGATACTCACTATTAGAAAAAAAAAATCTGACATAGATTTGAAAACGAAAATGTTAACACACATTCCCGTGGAAAATTTTCACTTCTAAATTCTAAGAGAGAGAAGGCAGGAAGCGCTGTGGTGAGCCTGCCACCCGGATGAAAAGGCACCGCCCCCTTTGTGTTGTGCTAGCTTTCCTTCATCCTCACGCAGCTCTTCCTCGGGAGCTATCCATTCTAGAATAATCCAGCTGCTACCCAGGAGGTGTTTGCATCCCAGGGCTAAATATGAGTACAATTCCAAAAGGGCAAGAAGCACTCCATTTTTTGTACAACAGGCCTGGTGTGATCATGAGAAAAAGTGAGAAAGGAGAACCAGCAGAGCACAGGCTAGTCTCAGATCATTTTAGGAAAGAGTACATGTGTTGCTTAAGACCTGGAAATTAATTCCCTTAAAATCAGCCAACTCTGTGTTGTACTCCTGGAAGTCTTCATAATAAATGTTATTTCAAAAAAAATTTTTTTTAAGTTTTTAAGGATGAGTATGATGACTTCTGTTTCTGGTTCTGTGGAGGACCAGACGCCCAGAGAAAGTCTTCAAATAAGGATCTAAACATCCAGGATAAGTTTTTTTTTAATCTTTTCAATAATTGGTACAACTGTTTTGAAAAGCGTAATAAAGATAAGAAAGTAAAACTCCTGAGGGTTAAGGCTCTCCCATGCTGGCATTTTTCAAGAGGTGAGAGAGATGATGTGTCTGCATCTCCTAGGTGCTCATGTAGTGGTGAGAAAAGACAGAAACATGAGGCCTGTAAAAGTCAAGAGGATGGACTGGGAGACATCCACCTGAACTCAGAATCCCAGGAAGGTTACACTGCCAGAGGGTCGATCTGGGCAAGGAGTTCTGTCTAGAGAACTGCCCTACAGAGAGACTGTGCAGCTGAGGCCAGAATTTATACCATCTGTGTTACCCCCACTCCCCAATATATCTAAACCAAATAGTTGGTTTTACAATGTTCCCAACAAATTATTGGGGTGATGGAATGCACCCCCATAATGCACAATTATGTAAATGCACTAAATTAACTAAATTTGCAAATGTAAATTTACTGTGTAAATTACCAAAACCCAAATGGCAAGCGTAAAATGTGTGAATTTTACAGCATGTAACTTACACTTCGATAAAGCTTTATAGAGTGGGGGTCAGGGACAGACTGCCTGTCTGGCATCCCACCTGGTCACATATCTATGGCTAATACAGGCAGCTAATGCCATTCTCTAGCACTGTTTCCTGACCAAAGACAGAATCAAAAAGGAAAAGAAACCCAAGAAGAGAGAGGCAAAATGAAGACAAGAAAACTTATCTAGGTATTGAGACACTGGCGCCTGAATCATCTTCCAACATGATTCAAGCAACCTTGGCAAAACAAACTAGGACAAATCTGCATAAATTCATTACCGTGCCATTCACCCATTCACAGTAAGATTATTCAGACAAAAAAAAAGCAAAAAAAAAAAAAGCTTTAGAGGTGACAATGATCTTGGGATAAAGAGAGGCACAAAAACAAACTTATAACCACAAATCCTTATGTCTTTTTCTGCAAGCATTGGAATGATGATGGTTTGACCCTATGACCAGCCCTGCTGAGAAACGCAGCACACAGGGAATTCCACTCACCTGCCCGGTCCCTATCACTGCCTTCTCTGAGTCCTAGCTTTCTGAAACTTCTGAGTTTCTGTCGTATGCGGTCACTCTCCCCAACTAGGTGGTAGCACAACTGTCCCCTGCCTCTGTGGACTCCAATTATTTATTCATATGTGTTGTTATTCCTACCTGTCCATATGAGTCAAATGTACATGTTTCCACTTCTGTCCCAGCTGACACTGCTTGCTTTTCTCTTGTCATGTAACAAACAAATCTACCTTTAAGCTAATTTCGTTCTTCTCTGAGGATTTTATAATTTCCAACTAACCAAATCCAGATGTGCATTTAAGTCGTTTCTATTTTTTTTTTTTGCTATTGCAAACAAGCTTCAATGAGGATTCTTTCTGCACAAGCATTAATATTTCTATATGATCGATTCCTAGATGTGAAAAAGCGAAGTCAAAAGGCATGCCAGCTCCTGTCCAACTGCCTTCCATAAAGGATATGCAGTGTCTGTTCTCACACTCAGTGCATGAGAATGCCTGTGTTCCCACACCCTCACCACTGCTGAATTTTTATATAATTTTTTAATATCTCAATAGCAATGGATTAAAAAAAAAGGATGTTCTTTTTCAATTTGCGTTTTCCTGAATACCAGTGAAATCTAGCATCTTCTCAGATGTTTTCAGTCATTTGTCTCTATTTGCCTATGAATTACCTGTGCATTTTTTCACTCATTTTTCCCTACTCTGACTCACAGTGGCTTATAGAAATGCTGCAAATTATGGCTACTCATCACTTGTCAATTCTTTATGTGAAAATTTTTCTCCTAGTCTGTTGCTTGTCATTTTACTTTGCTCATGATTTTTTTATTGTACAGAAGTTTACACTTTTTATGGAGTCAGATCAGTAACTGATGGTTTCAGAATGAAATAATGCCATTTGCAGCAACATAGATGGACCTAGAGATTATCTATTAAATGGAGTAAATCAGACAGAGAAAGACAAATATCATATGGTATCATTTATATGTGGAATCTAAAAAAAAAAGATACAAATTTTATTTACAAACCAAAAACAAACTCACGGACATAGAAAACAAACTATGGTTACCAAAAGGGAAATGGCAGGGAGGGATAAATTAGGAGTCTGGGGTTAACAAACACACGTTACTATATATAAAATAGATAAACAAGGACCTACTGTATAGCACAGGGAACTATACTCAATTTCTTGTAACAACATATAATGGAAAAGAATCTGGAAAGAAAAAAACATATATATGTATAACTGAATCACTTTGCTGTACACCTGAAACTAACATTGTAAATCAACTATATACTTCAATCAAAAATTTAGAAAAAAATAATAGATGGTTTCAGGTTAAGTGGGGCCTTGCCCAGTTCCAAATTACTTTATATTTTATTTCAATACTCTTTTCAGTGTTTTGTTTTTTTCTATTAAAACTATTAGTCCAGGCAAATGCCCTGTATCCTGTTTCCACTCTTTGTATTTACTTCCTGAATTGCAGTCACTCAGGGTTTTGTTGGGAAGAATGTTTTATGTTAAAGTGTCTTTTGCTCTGGTTTCTGGAAATGGAATCTATCTGCTTACTGACTTCTAGTCAGTCCTCACTGATAGCCCTTTCTTTTTTCTAGCACCCTATTATGTTTTTATTCACATTTTTATACCTTCCTGTTCATTTCAATGGAATTTTGGAAGAAAATGGGATACAAATGTGTATGCTCATCTGCCATCTTGAGTGGAAATACCTGTGTACATATGTTCTAAGAAACATTTTTATTATGAAATAAAAATATGTATACAGTGGAAAATCTGGAAAATATAAAAAGACACAAAGAAAAAATAAAGATCAAAATTCCACTATTCAATAATAAAAAAATGTTAAGATGTTGGCAAATTCATTACCAGCATTTCTAATGCATACAAATAAAAGTTCCCATAGAAAAGTAGGATCATAGTAAACATTTAGTCTTTTACTATGCTTTTTAAACTCATATTATGTGAAGAATATTTTCCTATATCCTTGAAAAACATACTTTCATTTAAAAATGGCTGTAGAGTACTCTAGCTGCACATATTTCTCAGAAATCAATGATCAATTTTTTTTATTAATATATGTATTTCCAGAAAGAGTAATACATTTCCATGAAACAGTCAAAAGTCTCCTTTCTGACCCCTCACTCCTAGTGGCCAGTTTCCCTTTCTGGAGTCAACACATGACATCTGGCTATTTTGAAAATATAAATCCGAACAGGTGGAATTAGGGGAGAGGTGACATAACCTTCTAGCTCCTGATACATACTTGCTCTCCAGAAATGTGTAATTTATACCACCACCATATAAAGACATTCTCTTTTTGACCATTTAATTTGACCATTTAATATGCATTTCTCTAAGTATAAAGTCAGAACAGTTTTCCATTATGTTCATTAGCCCACTCTATATCTGCCATTAAAAAGTGTCTGTTCCTAGCCTTTGCCACCAGGGACCCTTTAAAAGCACTTTTAGTTTTCAGGATTACGGTCATCCTTCATCCACTGAGTGCTCCCCACACCAAGGGAAAATGAGACCTTTTCCACACGACAGGCCCCCTCGTTCCCTGACTTGCATCATCAGAGGAGCCCCACTGCATTACATTCATGTTTTGTCTTAATGAGGCTTCTAAGAATGCTGGAGATTTCTTTCCTGAGGTCCACTCTGAACTTCTGACCAGAGACGAGGGACAGCCCAGGATTTTTCTCAGAGAAACCATGAAGACTACGTAAGACTGGTTATTTTCCAGCGACTCTCCATCTGAACTCTTGCAGGTAAGCTCTGTGGGATTCCATCACTCGGTTTTTCTGTGCCTTAGTCCACCACCCCCAGTGGAGTCCCTCCACACCTTGACCCATTCTGTCTCCGAATTGGGAAGGCTCTTTCTGCCCAGCTACCTCCCCTCATGCAGGCTGGTTAGGTGCCCATCTTCCGTGCACCAGGGGTACCTCCGGTGCATGGCTGTATCATCTGCATCATCTGCACATGCGCATTCCTGACTGTCTCGCCCCCCTCCACCACCCTGGGCAAATGCTCTGCAGTTCCTCCAGCCACGCAAAGCTCCAGACACACGTCCTTGGGTGATGATCGCTGAGCTAAAGCCAACAACGCACACACCTCCCCCATTCCCCTTCCCACAGGACAGCTACTTTTCACAGCTCACCACCGCCCACGGAACACACCATAACCTCCTAAACACTGGAATGACATTCAAGGCTCTCCCCTACATCCACTTCTCCCGGCCCTTCACGCAGACAAATAAGGAACAAATGTGCAGTCCCTCCCACATCCAGGTGTGTCCCAGATATAGGTTGGCTAACCATGCTCTCCAAGAATTCACTCAACCGGGGGTGAATTCGAAATGCAATCTTGACCCAACTCTCCGTCTTCCCTTCAGCACCTCATAATTTATTGATATTTCTGCCCCTTTCACCACCCATCAAACTCCACTCTCTAGCATAAGCATTTCAGTGGTGACATATTAAATCATTAGCTAAGATTTTTCACTGATTTTTATCTTTTTTTTCTTGGCCAAGGTAGCACTGCGTCTTCTGAACTTTCGTAAGTAGAGAAGACGTTGACTAAGTACCGGCTGTTTGGGAAGCACTGTTGGCTTCCTTTTGTTCTCAGCCTCATCTTGTTGAGACAGACTTCTCCCTCGCCCACTTCTCTGGCCTCCTGCCAGCGCCACACCCACGCCCGGCTCCCCCATGCCCACACGCCGGAGCCCGGCGCCGGAGAAGCCGTGGCCCCTGACCCTACGCGGAGGCGTCAGACGCTGCGGGGAACTGGCCTCTGCGCCCCGCGCCGCAGGCTGCACAGGCGGGACCTGGCTCCCTCACCGCGGCTGCATCGGACTGGCATCTGCCGCCCTTTGTTCTCTTCCGCAAGGGTTCCCAACCTCAGGATGTGCTTTGGGAACACCTGGGGAACTTTTTCATTGCTAGTGCCAGGGCCCCTGCTAACCCACAAATTCTGATTTAATAATCCAGGGTGCAGCTGGGACGTCGCAATTTTTAAACGTCCCCAAGTGATTTTTGTGCTCCGAATCCCGGCGCGCGCGTCGGGTCCCCGCGACAGAATTGCCAGCTTCTGAATCTGGCCGCCTGGGAAAAAAAAAGAAAGAAAGAGAGGGAGGGGTGAGAGAGAGAGGGAGGGGGAGAGAGAGAAGGAGGGAGGGAGGGAGGAAGAAAGAGCGTGGCCCACGTGGTGCGCAGGCCCCCAGGGCGTCCCACCCCCAGGCGGGCGCGGAGTCCCGCCCTTGGATAAACTCCGAGCCTCCCTCGGCTGCGAGCCAGTGACTCGGCGCCTGCTGCGGACCAGGCGGGCTTCTCAGCTGCAGCAGGGCAGCGTGACCTGGGTGAGTTGCAGAGGTGTGGACCAAGGGGTGGGTTGGGGGGCCAGCTGACCTCTGGGCATGCGAGGCCCGCAGTTATGAGCTGCGGACGGTTAGAGGCCGCGGCCGGGGGCTGTGATGGAGGGGGACGAGCCAGAGGGAGCGCAGGGTGCAGCGTCCCGTAGGCGCCCACCTCTTCGGCTGCCCACGCGCCCCAGGTCCCTGAGGAGGAGCTGCTAGCCTCCCTCCCCATCCCGGAGCAGAGTGGGATGCCTCCCTGGTCCCCTTCGGTGCACTCTGCCCAGGTGGCCTGCACTCTGCTGCTCTCTGCATCTACCCGTCTCTCCCCAGCCCCCTCAACTCACCCCATGGGGCAGACTTGCGGCCGCGCCCTGGACTGGGAAGTGGACGTCACCTGTTTACACTGCACCGTTAGCTCAGCTTCTGGACTAAGTGGGGAGGCCGTGGGATGGAGACACCAAAAAAGTCTTCAGCCTGATTAAATTTAACACATACGCTCCCTGACTTCCTAAGCAGGAGGTTTTACACTAAAACCAAACCGGACATTTACTCGTGTTTGCAAGTACGCTTGCCATAACCCTCTTTCACTGGGCCAGCCAGGGATCGGTGATCCACATGCCAGCAGGAACAGCAATCAGAGCCCCAGCTGATATTTATTTTGCTGCCATTAGGTGCCTGGCACTGTTGGCAAGGCTTCCACACTGGGGGAGACGGTGGGGAAAAGGAGGGGAGATGATGAGTAACCTGGCAGGTGTGGAAATCCAGCCCAAAGTCCTCTGGCCCCACCCTCTGCGTCTGGGAGAGGGCTATGCCCAGGGCAGCAGGGGCCTTTTTTTTTCCCCCAAATTTGCTCAGAAGTTCCATATGCAGTAGCCCTGACCATATGATACTCCTTAATTCTTCACCTGTATTAACCTCCTTCAATTTCCATACCTTCCTTGTGTCATAAATTTCAGTACGTGCTAGTAGAATCCCGCTAGTCAGAGGAGGAAACTGAGGCACAAGAGATGCAACAATTTTTAACAGGGATGCAGAGAGGTTAGTGGCAGATCCAGACTTTCATCTCTAGATCTCACCGCCTGTGCAGGTCCCCAGCAGACACCCTGAACGCCAAATGAAGGGGACCTCAGGATGCCAAGCTCTTAAGGACTTAGGAAGCATCTACCAAGACAGGGGTTAACAGTGGGCTTGTGTTGTATTAGTGGGCTGCATCACGTGAGCATTGAGACAGCAGAAAACTGAAGTCTAGGACCCCCAGCACTTACTTTTATGTCAGCCAGGTCAGTGGTGAGACTTCCAGCCACCTGCATGGTGCTGGAGACACTGAGGAGAGAGGCAGAACTCTGTCCTCCTGGTGTGGACTTACATCACAGTATGCATGGCCAGGTGTGGGTTTTCTCATGGAAGGAGTGTTGGCAGCACCCCAGCTGCCTCCTGCATAGTGTGCCCAAGATGTCACACTCCTGTGGGAAGTCTGACCTTCTTCCTTCTGGTCTGCTGGTACCCACCCCTGACTGTGTGCTGAAAACGAGACTGTTCACCCATCAGGGCACATTCTTTCCAAGTTCTGCACAGCCTGCGTGACCCAATCAATCATCCACAAGCTATTCCATGAAAATAAATCCAAGCAAAGTGGCAGAGAGTCTGAGAGCCTGTTCATCCAAAGTGAAACCCAGTACTCCTTGTTGGACCAGAACATCCATGTCCCCCCACTGCCAGCATTCTTATGGCCTGGACAGCCCTGGACACAGGGCAAACCTACCTCAAGACTCAAACTCTTCTGTTCCTGTACCAAGCAAACCACTCCCAGATCTCTCTGCCCCACACCCTGCATCATGTACACATCCAATTAAATGTCAGTTTCCCACAAGGCTCTCCTGTTGCTTCCTCCTCTGATCCCAAACTAAAGCAGATCTCCTGTCTGCTCTCTAGAGCACCTTCCATTTTTCTTTATAATACTACAGCCTGTAATGATGTATTTCTTGCTTTACTAGACCCTTATTATGGGGCAGAGATTATGGGAGGCTGCCCACCATCGGACCTGTGCAGGGTCAGTGCTCAGTAAACGTAATGATGAACTCACCTGGCCTGCAGGAGCTAGTACAGGACCTCGGCTAAACCACACACATGTTCTCTTAGGTCCTCAGTCTTGCCTGGAGAATCAGCCAAGAAGCAACAATTTAGGTCAGGACAATTTCCTAAGGGTCTAACCACGCTTCGGTGAATCTGTGATAACTAGTCTCTCCTCAGCCAAACTGCAAAGTAAGGGAAGAACTGCTGTTCTTTAATGAAGTACATCTCCTGCCCTTTATCTCCGCCTCTCAATTGGCCACCTTATTCATGGAAGCCCCCTCCCCTACCTCCCGCAACACAGTAGGCCCCTTCTCTTGACCTGGAGGAAATAAGACCTTTCCTTCTTTCTCAGCTGGCTGTTAGTAAAGCATCTTATAAGCTCATTCTCACTAAAGTGACTGATAGGATACAAGCATTGAGCCTTGTATGAGTTTGTCAAGGGAAGGCCTTTTAGTTGTTCAGCAAACCTATCGAGTGCCTTCTTGTACGCAGCACTATGAGTCTGAGAAACAGGATAACATCATAAAGTGCTTACTTTGGGCTGGTATTGTGGTCACACGTACAGACACTCTCATTCCATCTGCAAAACCACCCGAGGCCACAGGACCCATAAAGGTGAAGAGACTGGGAGCCAAAGTGGCTGCGTGGCCTGCCCCAGCTTCCACGGCTAGGCAGGGGTAGGGCCCAGCCATCTGTCACTGTGTCCTACAATCACAGGGCCCAGTGGTACGTGACATCGCGCAGGGGCTGCAGAGCCTGGAGGGGGTAGGGCAGGTACACTGTGCTGATGGCAAATCAGTGGGGAAAGCCTTAGCAAGTCTAATTGCTCCTCTTCAGGTAGGTTATACAAATAGAATTTTACATTTTCCTCTTGAATCTCAGATTTTGAAGAACAACAGTAGAGATGAGAAAACAGAAACCTAAAAGGAGGCAAAAATAAAACCAGAAGGGTAGCAGTTATGTCATAAATCACAACGAGGTCAAGACTCTGACATGAAATCAATCAACAGGACGTGTGATTATTATGAAGAAAGGTTAACTATGAGAAATAGTGAGCTTTCTCCTTTGGGTTAAATTTGGGCATAGTTACAGTTCCTGGTTGATGAACGTTTCCGTCTCAGGTAACACTCAGCAGGTACGCGGGTGTGCAGTGAGCTTGGGGCTCTGAGCACAAGTCAGCCAAGACAAGACCCTGTGGGTTCCCATCCCTTTCTAAGTTCGGAGTCTGCTTCTGCTCTGAACCGAGAGATGCTGACATCACACTGCTTTGTTTCTTCCACCATTTCAGAAAACCACGTGCTCTGTGTAGTAAGCAAACCCAAAGGGAAGGGATCCCTGGGTCTTCACGTGAGTCTCTCTTTCATTACAGGTGTCCGCCAGAACATGGCGCCCAGCGTGAACACAGCCAAGGAACTGTCCATTTTCTTAGTAAAGGCAATGTTTGCTTTTCTGGAGGCTGCGATTTTTGCCTTAATCCCAAAGCCACTGAAGAATGTTGCTGGTGAAATCGTACTTATAACAGGTGCGGGGAGTGGACTTGGAAGGCTCTTAGCCGTCCAATTTGCCCACCTGGGATCAGTGCTTGTTCTCTGGGATATCAATGAGGAAGGCAACGAGGAGACGCGCAGGATGGCTTGGGATGCTGGAGCCATGACGGTCCACGCCTACACCTGTGACTGTGGCCGGAAGGAGGAAGTGTACAGGGTGGCCAATCAGGTACATCTCGGGGTGCTTCCCGTTTCCTCTGGGGAGAAGGCACACACTTCAACATACATCAGTTTCTTTGTCTGTTTGCCTCTCTCCACATCCCTTTAACTTAAAAAAGTACTGGGGGGGTGGGAATGAGCATTTTTGAGTTTTCACCACTGCAATCCACCATGCTAAGCACCCTATATGAACTGTACCATAATCCTATAAAGCCAGACCGATCGCTACCTCCACTTCACAGATAAGGAAATGGAGACCTAGGGCAGGCACGTTGCTCACCTGAGAAACACAGGTAACGAGTGGCAGAGCGACAGCTGGGACTTGAGTCCGCTGACTCTGAGTTACATCCTCTAACCAGCACGCGTGCTGGCCGTGCTGGACCCCATTACAGTCAGTGTAAGAGATGGGTGGTGGCACCCCTCTTTGAGGGTAAAGAAACTGAAAAACAGGGATATGAAATAACCTGTTCAGGGTCACAGAACTAGCACGTGACTCAGCCAGGACGTGAACCCGTCTCTAGTCTGATTTTAAGTCTGGTTGTTTCCCCAACTCCTGACAGTGCTTGCCACTGAACATGCATTTCTCTTAAGTTGTCAGATGGAAATCAGAATATTCTATTCATCCCAAAGATCCTTAGCTGTAGCTGCTCCTTTGGCGATGAGACAGATGCACTTAGAAAGAGTGCTCTCAGGAAACCAGAGCGCCGGTGGCCAGGGGTGAGGGTAGCGTGTTCATTCACCGAGGTACATACGTGTTTGTGGCTACCTCTTTTCCTTCATGAGGATTTCCCTGGCCTCTCATTGGTCCACACATCACTCTCCCGGGCCACTTTTCTGTGGATCTCAGAATTGCCGATTTCACAAGGAGGGAAGCGGACGGGCTTGTGACTGGCAGCCCAACCGTGCCGGCAGGCTCTCTCACAGCTTGCAGGCTCTAACCAGGGTCTCTTTGCTGCTTCCTGTGTCACTCCCTAGTGGAAAGGTTTGCAGGTCCCTGGCAGGTGGGCTTCTAACTTTTAAGTTTGTCTTTTGCTTTATATTTTACACATCAGTTCCTACCATCACCGAACGCAGGCTGCCCGGGTCAGTCTAGGGATCCAAACTGACAAGCTGGCGTGGGCTTATGCCGGGACCACCCTTCAGAGTGCAGGGGTGTCTGCCGCAGTCACCCTGACAATTTCAGCTCTTTGCACTTGGAGCACCGATCACCTGGCGTGTTGACTTACACTGATGCAGACGACTTCCACGGCCACTCTTAAGCAGTCTGGTTCCTATTTAAACACGAAAGAGCATAAGAGATTGAAACTCTAAACCAACCATTCCTTCTTCTTGTTCTTGATAGAGGGAAGGTACCAGAGGAGTTTTATCCCTTAGAGGGATGATCTGGGTGCAGAGTTTCAGAGCTGTATAACAGTGTTTTATCTCCAAGGTCCCCAAAAACTTTGAGAGCTTGTGTCCCCAGCTCCCAGCTTGGCACCGAGTTCAGAAAGTCCACCTTGCTACTCGGCCTCCCAGATGAGACAGTATTATGAATAATAAACACAAGACCATACTGGAACTATGGAGTTGCCACTCACCCTTCACAGGGCATGCATGTGACATGACTGTGTATGCAGTGCTCCCTTAGACGAGGAAAATCAGAATTGATTTGTTGGCGTACTTCCAATTGACTGCAAGGTTGCAACGGAAAAAAAAAAACCCTCTATTTGTAGCATCTGTGAAAATTTCTTAAGGTTTATTACTGATTCCTGATATCCAAAGTCAAATTTCAAGATTGTTTCATCTCTTAAACCATGTGGTCACTGGTAGAAGCAGACCTTTCCCTGTTGCCCGCCAGGACTAGTAAGTAGTGGCTGGGAACCTCAAACCAGCCATCCCCGGCAGGTGAGATTAGACAGGGGAACGCACGGTCTTCCTGTGGATTCTTGATTCCAGAGCGAGGACGTTCGTGACAAAATCCTGCCGGCAGGAGGGCACAACTAATACGGGAGGCTTGTCTTTGAAGGTTGAACAGGCTGTTGCCACATTCTTAAAATGAGGAAAATAATGGATTCAAAAAAGAAAACTATGAAATACTAAAATCTATTGCATCCTCCCTAAGATGTCAGTCCTGGGCCCCTTATGAAAACAACACAATGTGGGCAAGCTGATCCTCCGCCCAAGGATGAGAACTGTATTGGGTTATCATCGATCAGTACTAGTTAAATGTAGAGTTAAGTCACAGACAGTGACGCCCTTTTCTCCCTGACGGAGCAGAGGCTGAATACTCCTGATGCCTTTCTGTACTAATTTAAAGGGAAAAAAGTAGACTTTGGAGCAAGACAACCCTTTTTTAAAAAAAAAAAAAAGGATAACCCTATGTAGGAAATAGACAATAGCACGGAAGACTACTGACATGAAAAAGCCTGTCACAAGTGCTTAGGTTAGTATATTTAAAGTAGGAGTCATAAACATACAATTTTCTGTACAGCCAAGATGCAAGTCATGGATAACAAAACCCTGGTGTTGCCTGCTTTGAACTTCAAGTCTGATGCTTCGCACATCAAGTTTATGATAGCAGGCTTTAGTCACATGTTTGGTGGCAGAGGAATCATGCACCTGCTATCCCTCTGAGATGTCACTTGTAGCTTTGCCGTCCCTGGCTGAGCTGGGACATCAGCCTCCAGCCTGCAGCCCTAACCGGCGTGGTTTTCCCCCACGCAGGGCTCAGCAACTCTCACCGCTGTGCCACTCGGATTTGATTGAATATTTTAGCCTCTCTCTGCATCAGACTTTAAGTTAGATTGTTTCCAGTGCTTTTATCTGAAAACTTCAACATAAAACGTGAGGTTTCCTCAGCCTTGATTTCATCCTAAGTTTCCCCGAGGCTGCAGATCTAGCTGGCTAGCAGTTACCGAGCACACGTCACCCTCGTGGCTGAGACCCAGGCCTTGCACAGCAGCAGGTGACAAAGGTGGGAGCATCCGCCTGGCTTCAGTGATACACCCTCCCTGTGCCAAACTGCACCACCTGCACAGGCAGGTGCGCACGCACGCACACACACAGAGGCCTAGCGATGTAACTGGTCCTGCTCGGAGCCTCTTGGCAGCCCACAGCAGCTGTGACCCAGGGTTCCCTCTGATTTGCGGGACAAGGCCCCTGCTGTGTGACACAAATGACAGGAACAAAACTCAAAACACGAAGAGGTGCAAAGGGACAGCCCCACCACCTGTCATCAAGCCTGGAACATCCTGAGCCCGTTTCTGACCAAGAGCCAGCTTCACACACTGAAGGTCTGCTGCAAGCGGAAGGTGCCAGTGGCACTCCCAGAATTCTTATCTCTAAAACGAAAGTTATTGAGAACCTACTGTGGGCAGGGTGACAGCAGCAGACGGGACCCCCTCTGACTCCTACTTCACAGATCTTACGCCTAAAAGTTCGTGGTGGGGAGGAGAACCAGTCAGCTGATGAAAACAGGACAGACGGGCTCGGAGCTGTGCTGTGTGTCTGTAGCACGTGTGGGAGTATCACACACCCTCCTCGCCCTCCCTACTCACTCCGTGTGCTGGGTCTTGATTCACACGGCACAGCTGTAACGCCTGGGGTCCCATCGCGGTAATTCAAATGATGCGCTGCTGACACAGAGCCCAGGACAAAGTTGCTCATCACTGAGCACAAGACTGGCTCCACCAGTAGAAGGAAAGTAGTGTTGCAGCGTGGGGACCGCCACAAGAAGTAGGGGAATGAGAATTAAGGCATCAGACCTGGGTCTCTAGTGCACCACTGCCTCTGCAGAGGAAATAAAACACACTTTGTTTTGAGAGTGTTTAACTCGTTCTGGGTTAACAGGGCCTGGAAGCACGTAAAACTAAGGGAAAGTAAACCCAGATCACGGAAGGGATTATGGGCAAACCTCGTTTTACTGTGCTCTGCTTCATTGCAAGTCACAGATTCTGTGTTCTTTACAATTGGAAGGTTTTTCACACACTGAAAGCTTGTAGCAGCCCTGCCTTGAGCAAGTCTATTGGCACCATTTTTCCAACGGCATTTGCTCACCTCGTGTCTCAAGGTCACATTTTGGTAATTCTTACAGTATTTCTTATCTTTTCAATACTGTTATATTTGTTACAGGGATCTCTCGTCAGCGGTCTTTGTTACTACCACAACTCACTGAAGCCTCAGGTGATGGTTAGCATTTTTTATCAAAAAAAATTAATTAAGAATGTACTTTTTTAGACATATGCTATTGCACGCTTAATAGACTACAGTATAGTGTAAATGTAACTTTTATACGCAATGGGAAACCAAAAAAGTTGTGTGACTCGTTTTATTGCGATATCCACTTTACTGCGGGCGGCCTGGAGCCGAGCCGTGCCTGTGCTGCATTCGTGGTTCTGCTCTTACTATTTAATTCAGGTTAAGAAAGAAGTTGGTGACGTTTCCATCCTAATCAACAATGCTGGAATCGTAACAGGCAGAAAGTTCCTCGACTGCCCAGACGAGCTTATAGAAAAGTCTTTTGATGTGAATTTCAAAGCACATTTATGGGTAACTATTTTTCCTTCTCGTCATAAATATAAAGTTACTCTGATGTTAAAAGCACCTTCCTCTTGCTCTCTTGTAATAGTATTAGCCTCTAAACAAAGCCCAGATTTCTCAGTTTCAGACTTGTCCTAGTCTACCCAGCCGCCCTCTCCTGATCCAACTCAACCTGTATCTCCCAGAGCGTCTGCTCAGGGAGTCCTACAGAGACACAGCTGTCCTCACGTCATAACCATGTGCCAATGGCCAGGCTGTGTCAGGGTCCATCCCAGGCACCTCACGAATAACCCTTAAAACAGCTCAGTGAGGTAAGGGCTCACAGAAGTTAAAGATGACAGCTCAAGAATCAAGTGACCTTGCCATGTGCCTAGGCTGGAAACCTTTTGAAGTGAGAGGAGGAGTGATTCACAAGCATCAATCAGGTCTGTTCTGGACAACCAAGACTCACGGTCGCCTCACTCAGAACCTAACGAGGGAAAGGAGAGTTCCCCCGATAGCCCTGGTGACTCCGTGCCACGGGCATTAAGAGGCACCGTCCTGACTTCCAAGGCCATGTGCCCGCTTCCAAGATGCACCTTCCTGGCCTCTGCAGAGACCAGCCACGCCAGCCTCCCCAGCTGTGCACATGCCCCAGCCCTGCCTCTCCGGGCTCTTGCTCACAGCTTGCCCTCCCCTGGACCAGCTCTCTCCATCCGGGAGGGAGTGTTCGCTGGACATTTCTGAGACACCCCTCTCCATCCCTCCACACCATCCACAGGTTCTCCCGCCCAGCGCTCCTGTGACAGCCTTCACATCCCATTCGGAGCGTGTAGGTTTCCTGTCCCCTGGTTCCCCAGAACCACCATGGTGCTGGCGGTGTTCTCGGTGTTCTGTATAGTTTTCAGGAGAAAGATGGAAAGATTCAGAGAGCTAAGTGGCCACCATGTTCCTTCAAGAACGGCTGCAGATGGTTGATGCTGTCTTGTTCCAAACACCCCTCCACTTAGCGAGGACGAAGTCAGAAGGCACAGTCAGGATGAAGATGAAGGTGTCATCTACAAAGAGTCTCCACTCTGTGCTCTTCACCCACCTGTTCGTCCCCGTCTCTGTCATGGTGTCTGCTTTCTGTTCTTTCTCTCTCCCCTGCTAGTTGTTCCTGAGCTGCCGTGCTTCCCGGGCCCCCGGGCCCCCCCTCCCGCCCTCACACCTGTGCACCCTTTCCCAGCGAGTTTGCATACATCCTCTGAGTGCCTGCAGAGAGTAGGCACGTAATTGCTAAGGGTCGGAGAGCTCACGGCGACCATGCTCGCAAGGGGCGTGTCCCCACGGGGAAGCCAAGTGACTCATCACGGACCATCGGAGCCCAGAGCACCGTTCATCACACTGCTGTTTGCTGGGTTTTGATTTTCCACTTCTCTCTACATTACTTTCCCTCTGAAACTCATTGCGATGCAGACAAAGGTGGTTTGACTTTTATACAGGATCCCTTTTCTCATATGTATTCATATTTGAAAACATGAAGTAGACACTTATTTCACAGAAACAGGCAACCATCCCGATTTGATTCATCATCCCTTTGTTGCGCAGCACACCTCCCGACGCTTATTTGGCTTGTGCCTTCCTTCTCCGGCTCCCACGGGCAAGGTGACGGTATTCTATGTACTGAGACACAGCGTGCGTCCCTGCTCACAGAGACTCTCTTTTATAACACGAGATAAAAATAAGAAACCGCTGTTCAAAGAAGTAAAGATGAGTTTAAAAACAAAGTGATATTTTTAAACCAAAGGCAACAGCCACATGCCCTGTGAACAATGTTCAGGAACACTTGAAATTCAAACATAAGCCCATGGGGCAAAAAGGCGCTGTAAATCTAAATAATCAGATCCTTCAGTGCTCTCGCTGGTTTGTGGACTGCGACTGCCACAGCTAAGATTTCCCTGTACTGCTTCGATTGTTGTCTTCATACTGTGTTTTTGAAAGGCAAATATGAGCAAAACATAAGTCTGAGTAAGTTATTTTTTAATAATATTGGAATTGCCATCAGGAAATTTAACAGGTTAAATAAGTTAAGATGGTCACTTTCCAGATGTTAAGTTTTACTATCCCAGTGCTTTCGGGTACTTTTTGAGCTTAAAAATTTTTTTCAATCACAGTAATCATACATTGAAAAAATAAAATAAAACGTGGTATAAAATGTCAAACATTTTACTTTGCTCTTCTTAGACATATAAAGCCTTTCTACCTGCTATGATTGCTAATGACCATGGACACTTGGTTTGCATTTCAAGTTCAGCTGGATTAATTGGAACAAACCAACTGGCAGGTAAGAGAAATGTAGTATTTCATAAATGCAGAATTTTTTGACTGTAACTTGGTTAATAGCTGTGAATAATCAGCAGGGATTTGCTGCCCTAAATTCACTGTGCAGCAAAACTGCCCATCAGCTATACCTGCACAATGCTGAAATGTGCACTTTGGAGTCATGAGGTCTTATGCAACCCCCTGGGTTTAGAAAAAGAAAAAGAGAGAGACCCTACTGATAAATTTCTTACACAAGAGATTAGCATGGTCACCATCCCCCAAAACTCACCTAGCACTGTCACCAGGGTGAAAAGGGGGGCCCTTCCGCCTTATGAAGTTCCCATTAAGTAGTCTCCGCTAGCCATGAGTTTGGAGAAATTTCTTCACTTCAAGAAACCTACAGTTAACCTCTTTGCTTTCTATTGAAGACCTGCAGGAAGTGGTTGTCACTTCTTTTCTCCCACCTGACGACATTAGCAGTGGGGAGGGGACAAAGAGATACACCAAGATCTTCGGTGAAGGAGGCCAACTCGGGAGCTCCCTCTCAGAGGGGTGCAAGTCTCGTCCTTGCCCCCCAGGGCTTCCCCTGGGGCAAATGTCCTGAGTGTGGGCTCAGGCCCGCCCCTGAGAACCCTAACTGTAACCCAGCTGGCCAGTGGGACACTTCCTAGCACGCCGGAGCAAGATTCACAACACTAGACCTAGCACAGTACGTGTCAGCCACACAGACAGGTTTCCAGAAGCACAGGTCACCCCAGGTGCTACTAGTCTTCACACATCTCCCTGCTTTTCCCTTCCTCTGTCCTTCTTAGAATTCATCAGGTGTTATCACCTCTCTTACAGGTCTGAGAAATACAGGGCTTTGAAATACTGCAAGTGTCTTTGCTGATCCTATTAATCCTTTTGTTGTTTTTTTGGATGCAATACCTCTATGCTCAGATGCAAGATTCTCCCACACCCTGCTCCCCTGAGGAACCAGTGCAAGCCCTGTGAGTCCCCACAGGGTGGGTGGCGGCTCCCCCGCCTCAGAACCACCACGGGTGCTGCTTAGAATGCAGATTCCCTGGTCCCGGGCCATATCTGCTCATCCGACTCTCAGAGGTGCAGGGGTTCGGGCAGCTGCACTTACTCCAGATGCCTCAGATGCCCCTAGAAGCGGCTCCCCGTCCCTTCCTCTCTCACCTTACCCACCATCCAGGGCAGCGGCGGCGCCGGCCAACCCCACCCCTGACACCTGCAGCCTAGTCCTGGCTGGCTGTAGCGGCCGCTCCCTGGCAGAGCAAGGGAGCGTACAGCTCTTGCCCCCTCTGACCGTGCGAGGCAAAGCAGAGCTTAGGACCGCGTGAACGCCTTTCCTCCAGATGTCTCCGTGCAGCAAACTGAGTACTCAGGTGTTTACTTGAAGTGAGGGTGACTGAGGACAGAAAGCTCAATCTTCCCACTCCCCCTGAACTTCAATATACTTGAGAAGCTCAGGTTGACGGTACCGAGTCCTCTGTCTCCCTTCTGAAAGAGGAAGAATTAGAGTTGGAAGAAAATGGACCCGCGTTGTCACGCCCTACGCTGCTCTCCGCCGCATGGACTCCTACTTCGCTTACTACTTTCTCTCTTCTTTTGTGAGCCTTCCTGCCTCAGTGGGGCTGAGGTGCTCTGGGACAGGGACTGGACGCACATCTTGTACCCACGTCACAGCTGGCACGGCGTCTGACCGCTCACTAGCAGGAATAAAGCCCAGCTGGGCGACCCCCGGGAGGCTCCCTGCAGCCTGCTCCCCCTGGAGTCTGCTTGGTCATTGTCAACTGACCTAGAGATGACGGCGGTCCTTCTCTCTCACTCCTCACTTCTTCCGGGCGAAGCCGAGTGCGAGCGCACAAGCACGCACTCTGGCGCTGCTGTCCATTCCCTGGTGCTGCTCGCGTTACGGAAACGTTAATGTGATGCCTTCTACAAACTTCACACCATACATTAGCATTGTTTGCCTTTTCAGATTACTGTGCAAGTAAATTTGCAGCCTTCGGATTTGCTGAATCTATATTTCTAGAAACACTTGCCCAGAAACAAAATGGAATCAAAACCACTATTGTATGCCCATTTTTTATAAAAACCGGAATGTTTGAAGGTTGCACTACTAGGTAAGCATGTCCTTTGATTTCCAAGAAACTATATTTTGTTTTAATGATTGGTCATGTATTTTATTAGGTTCTATCTGTTTTTTAAAGTTGTTTAAAAAGATATTTTCTCCAGGAGTCATCCTGATTTATAATGAATGGTTTCAGAATTACGTTTTTCCTCAAGTGTGTCAGTGTCTAAGATGTCGAGTCCAACGGGAATGGTTTTTCAAGGCTGTATCCAAGCACAGCCACCCCGAGGCCCAGGCCCGCTCCTCCCTCTCCTCGGCACTCCCGTCACGGCCCCGTTCAGCCAGCCGACTCCATCCTGCCCTCATTCCCGATTCCACAGGACTTGAAATCATTAAAGGGGCACAAACGCCCAGTCTGCACTCGTGAGATGACAGGCAGTTACTTTTCAAAGACATGCTGCACGATATTTAGACCAACACCGTCACACACATGTGCGTAACATCAGTGTATTCGTGAGAATCATCATGTTCCATAGCAAACTCTAGTTATCACTCACCACATTGATGATAAGGGAGTAAGGAGAGAGATAAACCAAACCTGGAAGGGAAAGAAGAAGATAAATGATAATGTCTTATAACTGTTTTATCCAAATTTGTAAGAACTGCTTTTATTAATTTCTTGCTTTGGGTTTTCTTTTTGACTCCCCAGCTGTCCTTTTCTGTTACCGATTCTGGAGCCAGAATATGCAGTCAGGAAGATAGTAGATGCTATCCTGCAGGAAAAAATGTACCTGTATATGCCAAAGTTTATATACTTTATGGTGTTCCTAAAAAGGTAACCGTATCAGCTTCTATGGCTCCTGTAATGTGCCGATCCAGTCAAAACTTGACTCCACATCCTATCGAGGAGAGCCACTGAAAACATTTCTGTTAATGAATTTTGGTCCCTCAAATTTGCATAGCTTCCGTGAGAAAATGGAGTTGGTACTGTAATTCCAATTGTAAAGGACATGGGACTTAATTTTTTCCAATGTTTTTGAATGATTTTAGAGGTTACATTTACTTTATAGGCTGTCAGTTCTGTGCCCATTTGAAAGAGATCTGCAGAGTTCCTGAGAAGGCTTTGAAAACCTGGCGTTCAGTGATGGGGAGTCACACCACACAGTCCTTCACACACTCACTCCACAAGCACCCGAGGGCCCAGGGTGTGCCCGGCACTGCTGGCCACCCTGGGATCTGGGTTACAGCAAAGAGAGACAAGAGTCCCTGCTCTCATGAAAATCCTCTTCTTGGGGGGTTGGTGGAGGGAACAAACAAAAAGTAAAGTGAAAGAAAGGCATTCTGGGAGGTCGTAAGTGCTATGACGACATCTAAAGGAAATACAAAGCAGGAGAAGGAAATCCCAGGGCGGGAGGTAGAGCGCTGCACCCTGAGATTCAGTCGTCAGTGTGGTGCCCAGTGGAGTCTCATGCAGAAGGCAACAGTTGACTGGAGACCTGAAGCTGGAGCGGGCAGGACCCCATGGGGATCTTGGGTTGCCCCAGAGGGACACTGAGCACAGGGTCATTTTCCTTACCCTACTGCTAGGACACCCCCTGGGCATCTTGGGCTGCCCCCAGAGGGACGCCACTCTTAGGACAAGTCTCAGGTTTGTTTGCTGTGCCTCCACTCACTCTGCAAGGTGAATGTCAGGGTGGACAGGGTCAGAGTGCTCTGCCTGGAGGAGGGGAGGACACCCAGTCTTAGCTGGGTCTTGCCAGAGGTCTAAGGAGCTCCTGCATCAAATCCTCCCAGCACTCCCAGAAAGAAAGACTGACGCCCTCACTCGAAGCTGGAAGAAAGGGCGGCTCGTGAGCTCAGTGACTTGCTGGGGACGGCACTGTGAGGGACAGAGCTAGGGCGCAAGCCGGGCTCTCCGACTACACAAGACTTTACTGCGTCCTAATAGTGACGCTTTGGAGACTGACGGGGAAGCGAGCAAATGACATAAATAAAGCAAGGAGGGATACAGAGACCCTGGGCCAGCGTCTTCCCATGTAGCGGACAAGCCCCGAGTGACCATGAGGCAGGCACATTCATGCGCGCGTGTGTGAATGACTTCTTCTGCAACAAGTCGATGACGCTGCTTTTCAGCAGAGCTGGTAAAGATGCTTCAATGAATGATAACCAAGAACGTTCACTCTTGTGTTCTCTTTAGTTTCTTGCCCTTCAAGGTGGGAATCCTTGTGGCCGAATATTTGCGTGCCCTTCATTTTATGGATAGCTTCACTGGCCAAAAGAAGAAAGACTGAAGCCCAGCTCTGTGGCTGATGTCCCCTGATACCCACCATGACATAACATCTGTTTCAGTGAGGAGAAGTGCCTTTGCCCGACAGAATGTATCTGGAAACTACAAGCACCACTCTTAGTCTGCTGTCTGGACTCAACCAATGCCTTTGAAAACCTTTAACCAATCTTCAACCAATACCTTTGAAAATAATGTTGTTCTGCTTTTCTGTTGCGCTTTTTTTTTTTTTTTTAAATTTGAAAAGAATCCCACTTCCATCATTTCTGCTTGTGTCAGAGGCGGAAGCGAGAATCCTCTCTCGTGAGCTGCTCTGTGCTTTGGTCCCTGGGGAGGTGGCTGCAGTGGGGCAGGTAGCCGAGCTCGAGCCTGCACGGGGAAGTGGAGCTGAGCGCCAACGAGCGTGGGTGAGTGCTGAGCGGGAGAGCCCCCTCCCCAGACGACACGAAGCTCGCAGCCCTGGCCTTGCTGACCGTGCCACCTGGGGTAGAAAAGGCCAGCCTCGCATGTCCCTTTTACAGAGTAGCCGCACAAATGCTGCTTTTTTAAAATTTCTATTTTTCCTTGAAATGTAGTTGATTTACAATGTTAGTTTCTGGTGTGCAGCCAAGTGACTCAGTTACTCATTTACATACATATGTATTTTTTCAGATTCTTTTCCATTATAGGTTATCACAAGAAATTGAAGATAATTTTCTATGCTGTACAGTAGTTCCTTGTTGTTTATTTTATATATAGTAGTGTGTATCTGTTAATCCCCAAACTCCTAATTTCTCTCTCTCCCCTTTGGTAACCATAGTTTATTCTCTATGTCCGTGAGTCTATTTCTGGACAAACACTTATTTCTACAGCCCTGGGTGCTCACAGACTAAGTGCCAAGCCTGCTGAAGGTACACCAGAGCCACCGTGTCAGAAGCCTGACTGCACATTCCCGGGATGACCTGAGGAGGCAGTGACCCTAGACCAAACCCTATGTAGGATCACATTCCTTCCCCAGAAGAGACCCAAGAATGGTTGCTTCTTCCTCAGAGAAAGTGACATTCTGCTGAGTTAGATGAACTGCTCCCTGTCAATCCAGAAAGCATATTCAAGACGTTAATTTCATGTGCTTAACTTTGTGTTTCAAGCTGGGATTCTTGTGAGGTTTGTTTGTTTGTTTTTCTTTTTCACAGAATGAACAATTTTGTCCATTTGTATTCATCAGGGCTGCCTTCATTTCAGATCTCTTGTATTCTTAAAGTTTAATCAACTGGCCAACTGCTTTCATGCTTTGGAAATTAACTATAAAAGCAAGATGAAGAAAAATACGTTAATCACCATAATCCTGGTGCTCCTGCCCAGGCTGGTGGGGGCACCTGTCTTGCAGGAGAAACGGCAGCCCTTATCTCTTAGCTTCTATTGTGTGGGGAACAGGAAGGGATGAGAAGACCTTGGAAGACTCTGAGAGTCAAAAGAAATGAGAGTTTGAATATCTTGGGGGTAAGATGCTCTTAGAGGGGTGACAGTCTCAGGGAACATAGAGTCTAGAATCCACTCTGAGTGACTCAATTCTCGTGAGCTGCCAGCATGATTCTGACAACTCTGCCCTTGTGTTTCCTTTCCATTCCATTCAGAAACCGTTAAAAAAAGAACTCGCTTCACAATAATGAAACGAGAGCTCATGTTTACTGCGGCTGGGGGGGGGCAGCTCACTTCATACACATTATTTCTTTAAACAAGAATAATAAAGGTATCCAGCATATTCCGAAGAAGAAAAGGCATTTTATTTCATATCTTACTTCACTGTAGATGTGCAAGGAGAGGATCAAAGTCCTTCTTACAATAGCCAACTCATGCTCCAAATCCTTGGTTGACAAGGTTAATTGAGAGAGAGGCACAATATTGCTCCTATATGGCAATTCCAAAAGCGTGTATTCCAGGGGCCTGTCTATTTAGTCAACAAATAAAGAAAAGCCTCTCTGGGGATTTCGGAGAACAAAGGTCTGGGGCAAGGCAGGCACCCTCCACGTCGTAACAGCAATTATTTCTAATTGGAGTGCGTCTTGCCTGGACTACTACAAAGGCCTGAAATATAACTGTGGTTTCACAATACCCCCACAAGTGTCTAACTGAATTTAGATTTACTTGAACGCTCATGTGAGAATAGAGCACGTGTAAATCAGAGGGCTCTGCAGGGTAATAAATAATGAGGTGATCATGCCGCTGGCGAGCAAGTGTCCCCAGCCTGGGTTTCCTACCAGTTTCTGTCCAAAATTTCATCCTCATGAGGCCACGATCAACAGCCCAGCATCAAAGACTCAGAAGGCTGGAGGATACGGGCCGTCCCCGGGGGCGGGCGCCCTGGCCCCCAGAAGCATCATCTCACGTCCGGTGGTCGGCATGTGGCTCAAGGACAGGAACTCCTGGGATCAGAGGGAGCCTGGCAGGGGACCCCTGTGACCATGCTCGCTTGCTCACTTGCTCTTGCTCTCCTCTATTTCACTTACTCATTTTTCTGGCTTGGATTTTACACAGTGATGCTGTATCAGTCGGCTGGGGCCGCCATGACAAATTACCACAGACTGGGTGGCTTAAACAACAGAAAGTATTTTCTCGCAGTTTGAGGGGCTGGAAGTGTAAGGCCGAGGAGCCGGCGGATTCGGTTTCTGGTGAGGGCTCTCCTCCCGGCTGCGGACAGTCCTCCGTGTCCTCACATGGCCTTCCTTTTCTGCGTGGCCTCCGAGAGAGAGATCTTGCTCCTTCTTTTGAGGGCACTAATCCTATCCTGAAGCCCCACCCTTGTGGCCTAATTAACCCTAACTACCTCCCCAGGGCTCCATCTCCAGATACCAGCTCACTGGGAGTTGGGGCTTCAACACATGAATTTAGGGGAATACAAACATTCAGTCCACGCAGATGTCAAGACAGAGGGAAATCCAGGCCACGGGTGACCTTTAGACTCCTCAGTGTCCCAATGCTGAGGTGGTCACGGTTTGTCAAGTGAAATCACTTAGAATCTTTGAGGGAGAGTGAATCGGAGATGCCTGAATGAAACCTAACTGTAAGCTCTGAGAGTCAGCACTTGAGGCGAAAGTGACTGAGCATCTGGGCCACCAAAGAAGCTGACAGGCAAGATACCCGTGCAGAACGGTTCTCTGCAGAGAAACCCAAGCTCCTTCAACGCCTGTTTTGGGATTATCCAAGCGCCCCCAGCTCACTCCTCATCCACGCTGCCAAGCAGTTCCCCTTTGCTGCCTGTGGACAGGCCAAGACAGGGCCTTCGAGGAGAGCCTGTGGCCTGGATTCCCCCACCCCCTTTTTTTCATAAGCTCACTATCAAACTGGAAACCAAACCAATAACAAGTGCACAAGTGACTATTGCCTGTTGCCTTGGGGAGGCCACTCGCAGGGTGGAAACGACAAAGGTCCGCTGCCCGTGCCTCAGAGTGCACGTGCCCTTGGGTACCCTCACTGCAGATTGGGGATCCGGGATGAGACTGGTAAGCTAGCTCAGCTCATCGTCCTCCAGGCCTGGGGCTTCCCTGGTCAGCCCCACACGGGTCTTCAGCGTCATAACTTACAAAGGGAGCAAAGAACTCCCACTCGCCCTCCATCCAAAGCCAGGCAGACCCGTCACCCCTCAGGGCTCCTCCTTCTTGTCCCCAGGGTGGCCTCAGATCTCCTCTCTTTTCCAGACCACCACAGCCCATCACTTACCTTCCCAAGGGTAAGTCCCTTTCCTACGTCACCAACAAAATTGAAGCTCAAGGCATAAACTCCTTCAGTTACCCAAAGCAGTGTCCTCAAAGGCGCTGCTTCTGCCTCTGCCGCTCTCCTCGTTCACAGCGAGCCTGCTCAGGGCGATCCGTCCAGGGCGTCCTCGGAGGCCCCTCACCCGTATCTCAACCCCTCCTACCGCGATCTGCTCCCCCACGTCCCAGAAACACACTGAAGACCATGTGAAGACCATGTCTTTTTGTAAAGACACTTTACAAAAACCTCCATCCCGCGACCGCAGCACCTCTCTCCTCCCCACAAGTAACAACAGCCTTTAAAACTCAGCCCAGAGTAACTCGTCCTTGGAGCCTCCTCGGCTCCAGCCTCCACATTCACCACATCACAGGGGTTTTGATGAAAAAATCTCCAGGGGTTTCACTCCTTGGCCTTTTTTATGTCTCGGGACTGATACTGTGACCCTCTCTGCCCCTGGCCCTGGGGTATCTGCCAGGTGGCCACCTCCACCGCTCACCCTCTGAATCATCAGCAATCCTCAGGAGGCCGTCCTCGGGTTGCTCACCCTGTAGACTCCCCTGGGGGCTCCCCCTCCCATGCTCCACCCAAACCGCCTAAGCCAGAATCCCAGGTGTAACGCCTCCCTCTGCGCTCACTTCACCTTGCACCCCCACATCCAGCCAGTCAGCTGACCCCGTCTGCTCTGCCTCTGGCCTGTCACCGAAGGCTGTCATCACCATCCCCTGGGCTACAACCTTAGTTCAGGCTCCTAGGTCTGTCCCCTGCCACTACATTGGTTTCCCAGCTGGCCTTTCTGCCCTGAGGCTTGCCTACAAGTGAGGACTGCGTTCAGCTAGGGTAAATGAAAATCCCAGGGTTACAAGCATAGGCTTAAAGAAAGTAGAAGTACTTCTCTCTGAGGTTGAAAAAGCCTGGAGGTAGGTGTTCGGGCTGCTCCATAGCCATCAGGGACCCAGGATCCCCCTGCGTCTGCTCTGCATGGACTGCAGCCCAAATGTCAATGATGAGAACAGTCCACAATGACCACTGAAACCTCAGCCAATACACCCACATCCCTGCCCACAAGAGTCCAAGAATCAACATCCTCTAAGGACAACCCGTGGACACTACCCCCAACAAACACCACCACCACATTCTGTTAGCTATGTGACCAAGCCAGCCTGCAAAGGATGTGCGGTGTGGTCTCTAGTGTGCAGCGCACGAACCAGCTGAAAACCAGGGTTCCACCATCATAGAAAAAGATAAGAACAGACGCTGGTGTCAACTGACAGTTCCATCCCAGCCTACTTCCCCAAATATCCAGGCATCCTCTTATCAGATGGAACCCACAGACCTGCTCCACCCCAAAGCCTTCCCACTCACTGCAGGTCTCGCAAAGTCCAGAATTTCTGGTGCAGAGCAGCACTCCGCATCAGACCCAGACACGGCTGCTCACGGCCTGATGACCAAGAAGGTAAAAGGTGAGCAATTTTCCCATCACACTCAGCACACAAGGCAGCTTGGAAAGCAGGATGGTCACGATTAGAAAATAGAAGACAAGAAAGGAAAAGAAAAGAAAAAAAAAAGTCAAAAAAGGAAAAGAAAACGGAAGGAGAGGGGAGAAAAAAAAGAACCTTCCATTCAAAAGTAAAAGCAGGCAGAGGCCTTGTCTCCTGCTGGTCCTTTACCCCAGCCCCTCCTGCCAGCCATCCCAGCTCCAGCCCACCTGAGCTGCTTCCTCTCCAAACGCGCCCAGTCCTCTCTAGCTTCCGCACCACACCCGGGTCTCCTCCTCTGCCCGGAGGTGGCTTCCTTCCCTTCCCTCACCTCCTTCCCCGCTGAGAATTAGGGGCGCCCCTTGCCTTCCTCCCTCTGCAGCGAAACCCCGCACTGTGGTCACCTGTGGTCCTGCCCTTCAGAGCGGGGGCTGCACGCCGCTGCACGCTGTTTCCAGTTCCCAGGGGGATCCTGGCAACTCTGGTCACAGCCTCCTAACCTTTTCAGAATACACTGAGAATACACTGCGCGGGAACCGGCAGCCTTAGGTGTCTGCTGATGGGTGTATTTCATAGTGCTGTGTTTTTCAGTTTTGAATTCCTCTTCTCTTAGTTGTAAGTTTCTCTATAACAACAGCATATTTTTTAAAAACATAATACACCTTACTTAAAAAATAAGATGGGGGGGCAGGGCAAACACAGCGATGTTCCATGTGGTGGAATTTTGCTGAGCAGGAATCAGGAGGACTCTTGAGAAAGGAAGCTCCTTCTCCGTGGTCCTGCTCAGTTCTGCTCTGTGCCACACACCCTGCTCTTGCCCGCCACGGTCCTGCATGGCTCTTTGTTACTCAATGTTTCCAAGACACATCTGAGATAAGCTTTGCAGACTCAGTCCTTCCTTGAACAGACTGTCGCCTCAAACTAGAGGTGGGGAATTACAGGCTTGCTCCGAGCCTGGTTTTGGAGTCCTTTGGCAATACAGTTAGTTGCCTCAACAACTCAGAGGCTTCTGGTGGATTTATTTCATCCAGTTATCTGGGCATTTAAACCCCTGCCAAGGACCTTGCCTAGATAAAGCTTTAAGCCCAAGGACTGGCACCTGTGCTGTGCCCTGCCCTACCTGCCTCTCTGTCTCCGTTCAGTGAGGACTCCCTTGGGGCATCAGAAGCAGAACTTTAGGGGAGAAGCCACACCTATTATTTGATGTTTGCTGCTGTGCTGGTTTCCATGTCTGGCAGACAACCCTTAATGGAAGGTGGTGGAGAAAGGCTTAAGACCACAGTCTCACTTCTGCTAAGGCCACTGTCTGGAACCCACACTTCCAAGGGCTTCCCATGAGACAGAGAGCGTCAGCCAGTTCAACTATCCAAGCACTGGACTGCAGGTAGAGAGGGCCTCCTGGAACAGGGTTTTGTTCCCTTAGCGCTCTTCATGTACATGGGTACTCCCCAGTCTGGGTTCAAGTCTGGGAGACTCTGCTTAAAGCAGGAGAAGCATCCAAGTCATAGCAAAATTCTGAACTTGTCTTACTCAGTGGGTGACAAAGATTTCAAGGTAGATGAGTAAGATCAACTTGAACCAAACATTTCCACTGGCTGACAGTATTACCAGATTTCTAGCTGGGAAGAGTCCGAGCACTTGCCACCTCCCACCTGAGAACTTGGGACTTTTTCCAGATACTTCCATTTCTGCTCAGCACTCCTCTACAAGGTTCTGAGGTCCAGATTAGTTTAAAAGCGAGGTTGATCTGTAATAATGATCCTAAATAAGAGTGAGGTAAGAACTATAAATGTGTCTGTCGTGGGAAAGTCCAGAGGCAAGTGAACCCTGCCCTCCATGTTGGTTCTGCTCTGTGATGTTCCAGGGACCTGAGCGCCTGACCGCGCCTCACTCAGCCATCCCCCGAGTGCGGTCACCACTGTTATCACCAAGACGGCAGCCATCACAGAACCTTCCAGGCAGCAGATGCAGGAAAGGTCAAAGATGAAAAGGACAAAGGCATCAATTCACCCTTTAATGATACTTTTAGAAATAGCCACACAACACTCTCTTCAAACGTTATCAGTCAGGTGCCAGTGAGACCGGGGATGGCGGGGGCTGTTACAGCAGCACGACCCCGCCTAACGACCGCAGAGATTTCTGAAAATGGGGAAATGGGCATTAGTCATCTTGACCACAGGCTCTCCGAGTTACAGACAAGGACTTAACTCAGTTTAGCTATGCAACTTAGGTCAAGAGATTTGAACTTTCTGAAATCCTTTTCCAGTTCTGCAGATGACTATGATTCCTCATTGGCTGTTACAGGATTCAATGAGCTGACAGTTATGAAATGCCCAATGGAGGGCTGAGCACACACTACAACATGCAGTCAACATCAGTTTCTACTACGTCCCCTACCTAAACTCTGACCTTAAACTTCTAGTTTGTAGCAGTGTGTCTGGCACCACTTAAATCTCTTTATAACACATTTATACTGACCTTTTCTCACCTGTATGTTAAAGGTATTTTAGTATTTCACTGTGGGAAGTGGGATTATTTAGAGCTACAGATTCTTACAGAATAAATACTCGTTTCATTCTTTGTAATCTAAAAGAATTTGCCTGCCACTGGAGGTATACCCCCCAAAACAGAAAACGCAACGCTCTACTCTGAGCTCTTACACACGGCGCTGCTCAGCCTCCAAGCCGGCCGCGCGTGTCGGCAGAACTGCGAATGCACTTTGGGTCTTGATTGTCTTCCTCCTCGCGGTTCCTATCTGTTCTCTTTTCTCCTGACTTTCTCCTCTCTAACGTCTCTCTCTCTCCCTTCCTTCCTTCCTTTCAAAAATATGTATGAATGTCCTTGACGTTTCACTCCCTTTGCAAAGTACTGTGTGCCAGGCATACAAATACACGTTATGGGCTGTTAAATGGAGGATTTTCTTGAGGTCTTCTAATTTCGGCTGAAGCCACAAAGCTGAGAACACGGGTAGGAAGGACCTTTATGTTCTCAAAAAAGGTGCTAGACATAAGCACACAGGATGAGTGGATAGACAACCAACTTGAGGTTTCAGGTTTCATCTTCCAAATGTCAGGTTTCATCTCTGACATGGAAGTCATCATTCCCATCTTTAACAACAAGATCTGGATACACTGAAAATCAGTTACTTTTCTTTGATCCATCAGAAGACTGAGGGAAAGCCACCACCCCCAAATCTGGAGAAGATGGTTCAGAGAGACACAGCCAAGATCTGCTTACCTGGAGCAGAAACCACTGGAGCTATGGAGCACTAGCAATACTTAAATGGCAATTCTGACAAATTGCTAGAGACTGAGGATGAATTAGCATGAGAGTGAGAAACTCTCGGGGATCAAAGTTTTCAGAGGGCCCCCACACTTCAGCAGACTCTACCTCCAGGAATCCCAGCAGGTCCTCACAGGGAAAGTCTGAGAGAGCTCCCTTCCTGGCTCTGAGGAAGAGGAATCACTGTGAAACAAGCCCAGAGCTTTCCCCAAACCAAGGCCACTCTCCAGGGGAAAGGACTTTGCCAACGCCTTATCCCAGCAGGAGGAAGGTCATTCTACGTGCCTCCAGCGCTAATGTCTCACCTAAGGGCAAAAAGTAGTCAGTTCAGGCCAATGCTTCAAGGCAGTGGACTGGGAACATTGCAGCCAGGGAAGGAAGAGGAGGCAGGGAAAAGCTACACCCCTGGAAAACATCTGTGAAGACCACAGCTCTGAGAAACAGCCCCACCAGAAGGCGAGGCTTAATCAGAAGTTTGTAGACTGCTACCCTTCTCCCCACACCTTAGCAGGTACCAGCAGAGCACCGGTGCCGTTGACAGCAGATTACTGCTGAAGACACGGCAGCACACGAGCTCTCGGAAAGGAACTACTTAGAGAAACCCAAAGACAAGCAGGGGGACAGAAGCGAGGGCTCTGGGTGGATCTGAAGCCTCTGGCACTTACAGCTACAGCAAACATTAAATACAGCACAGCTCCTAGGAAGATTCACATCAACCCTCACACCAAAAACCCATTTACCTCAGTTCCCATAGCCCATAAAGCATGTTTGGCGTTCGGCAGAAAATTACAAAGCATGCCAAAAAACTAGAAAAAAAAAAAGTCTGAAGAGACAAACACTCAGATATGACAGATGTTCAAATTATTGGGCAAGGAATTTTAAATAACTATCATTAATATATTAAGGGCTCCAATGGAAGAAGTAGGTAACATGCATGGACAGAGGAGTAGTCGTGATATTGTGATTTATATTTGTATATATTATATATTCCCTATTTCTGGCACAGAACTCCTAAAACCCTCACAATTTCTTAAGTGGTAAGAATGATAAAGATGAAATGAGTGTCCTATGATTCATCTAACAAATCTCTCAACCATACTTATCTTTTGGAACGCCCCTAAGGGTGGGGAGCTGGTTGGCAGAGGAACCAACCATGATTAGAGAGTTGGAACTTTCAGCCCCACCCTCCAACCTTTGGGGAGGGAAGAGGGGCTGGAGGGTGAGTCAACCGCCATCAGCCAAGGATGTAATCCATCATGCTTGTGTAATGAAGCCTCCATAAAAACCCAAAGGACAGGCTTCAGAAAGCTTCCACACTGGTGAATGCATCCACATGCCTAGAGGATGGGCACCCCGGTTCCATGGGGACAGAAGCTCCTGCACTCAGAACCCTTCCCAACTCTACCCTAGGTACCTCTTTTTCTGGCTATTCATCTGTATCCTTTACAATATTCTTTATAAGAAGCTGGGAAATGTAAGTTAATATTTCTGAGTTCTGTGAACTATTCTAGCAAATTAACCAAACTGGAAGGAGTCATGGGAACCTCCAATTTATAGCCAGTTGCTCAAACACACAGGTAACAATCTGGATTTATAACTGGCATCTGAAATGGGGGCAGTCTTATGGAACTGATCCCTTAACCTGTGGGATCAGATGCTATCTCCAGGTAGACAGTGTTAAAACTGAATTAATCTGTAAGACATCTGGTCAGCATCCACTAAGAACTGGAAAATGTCTGTGTGGGAGAAAACCCACACATCTGGTATCAGACGTGTTGTGAGTGTGGTAGTCTTTCCAATTCAGTTGGCAGTGTCAGAAAACACACATCAGAGTAATATAAACAGAGAGATGGAAACTGTAAGGAAGAATAAAAAATATGAGCAATCAAAACCACCATAATAGAAATGAAGAATGCCTTTAATAGACACAGCCAAGGAAAGAATCAATGAGATTAAAGATGGATCAATAGAAAGTTCCCAACTGAAATGCAAAGAGAAAAAAAATGGGGGAAAACAGACCATCCAAGAACTTTGGGGCAATTTCAAATGGGTATCATATGCATAACTAGAATACCAGAAGGTAAAGAAAGAGTAGAAAGCAGAAGAAATAGTTGAAGCAACAATGGCTGAAAACATTCCAAAATTAGTAACAGGCACCAACCACAGATTCAGAAAGCTCAGAGAACAACAAGCAGGATAAATACCAAACACACACACACACACACACACACACACACACACACACACAGCATATTCAACTGCAAAAAAACTGAAGACAAAAGAAAAATCTTTAAAGAAGCTGGAGAATAAAAACATCTTACATATAAAGGAATAACAAGAATCTCAGTGCACTTTAATCAGAAACTATGTGAGAAATAAGAAAGTGAAATATGTAAAATGTTGAAGGAAAAAAAAACTACCAACCTACAATTTTATATCCAGCAAAATTATCCCTCAAAAGTAAAGGAGAAAGAAACACTATCACACGAACAAAAACTGAAGGAATTTATCACCAGTAAACCAATCCTGTAAGCAAGAAATGTTAAAAGTTCCTCAGAGAGAAGAGATGTTTATAGGCCTGAACTTTGGATCTCCATAAAGAAAGAAAGAATGTTAGGAATAAATGAAGGTAAAATAAAGCCTTCTATTTGTATTATTTTTATTAATTGACCTAAAAGATAATTATGTGTTAAAGCAACAATAGCAACAGTGTGTTATATGATTATAGCATACAGATAAGCAAAATGAGGAACAACAGTGTCACAGAGAATGGGAGGGAGGAATTAGTCATACTCTGTTATAAGGCATCTTGCAGCCCCATGAAACTGTGTGATTTCAGACTGGACTTAGATTAGTTAAAACTAAATATTGTAAACTCTTGAGCAACCATTTAAAAAAAATTAAGAAGTATAACTGATATGCTAACAGAGCAGACAAAATAGAATCATATAAAATGTTCAATTAAAACCAGAGGAAGCAGAAAAAGAGGGAAATAAAGAAACAAAGAACAAATGCAAAAGGAGAAATCCTTGATTCACCTACATGATGATCATTTTAAATGTGAGTGGTTAAATACACCAATCAAAGGACAGAGACTGTCGTGGCGGATTAAAAACACAAACACAACAATGTATTACATAGATGATTTTTATGTTAAATATAAAGATGCAGGTTAAAAGTAAATGGATGAAGAAAGATATGCCATATGAACACTAATAAAAAGAAAGCTGGAGTAGTTATATTAACTTCAAACAAAGCAGACTTCAGAACAAGGAAGTTTATCAGGGATAAGGAGAAGCATCCCTTAATGACCAATGGCTCAGGTCTCTCTGAAGACATAATAATTTTAAATATGTATGCAACTGACAACAGAGTCTCAAAATATAAGGCAAAAACTGATAGAACTGAAAGGAGAAATAGAAAACTCTATTATAGTTAGAGGTTTCAATATCCCTCCATCAGCAATGCATAGAGAAAGCACGTAGAAAATCTATAAGGATGTAGATCACCTGGACAGCACCGTCAATGACCTAACTGACATTTGTAAGATACGCCACCCATCTTGTGGTGGCTCATAGCGAAAGAGAATGTGACAGTGAATGTATGCATGTTCATGTATAACTGAAAAATTGTGCTCTACACTGGAATTTGGCAACATTGTAAAATGACTATAACTCAATAAAAAATGTTTACATTAAAACAAAGACTTGTTTAAGCAAATAAACTGTAATTAATATTGAAAAAAAAATATGCCATCCAACAACAGCAGAATATACACTCTTCTCAAGTTATTCCAGAACATCCATCAAGAGAGACCACATACCAGGCCACAAAAGATACCACAACAATTTTACAAAAATGGAAATCCCACAAAGTCTGTACTCCAACAGAAATTGACAGAAATGGAATTAAACTCACAATCAGTAACAGAAAAATATCTGGAAAGCCCCCAAATATTTGGAAATTAAACAATACACTTCTAAATAACTTGTGAGCCAAAGAAGAAGCCTCAAGAGAAACTTAAAACATATTTTGAACTAAATGAAAATACAACTTACCAAAATGAACGAAGGGAAATTTATATCATGAAATGTATCCATTAGGAAAACACAAAGCTCTCAAGTCAACAATCTAGGCTTCCACCTTAGGAAACCAGAAACAAGAAGAGCAATTTAAGCCTACAAGCAGAAGAAGTAGTAAAACTTGGGATAGAAATAAAACTAAAAAGAGGAAAACAAGAGAAAAAAAATCAACATATTGCTAACAGAGGAGATAAAATGGAATCATATAAAACACTCAAAACCAGAGAAGGCAGCAAAAGAGATCAAGAAAACAGATAAGCCTCTAGTGTTCTTAATGTCTGGGGGAAAAGTCATCAATGCATTTTTTTTTTAAGGCTGACACAGATTCTCACAGACTTTAGAGCTTAACTTCTCCATAAAATTTTTAGAGCAAGCATATAAAAGTTTATTTAAAAATCTAACTGGATTTTTTTTTTTTTTTTTTTTTTTTGGTATTAATCAACCAACCCATTTGTAGAGAGGGTGGAAGGCTGGGAGTTTTCAGTGGCCCAGAGTAAGAAAGGGCTCCACAGCACAGTGGTGGCATGTAGACAAAGGCAGGGTTCTGGTCTCACGCTGCCTGTGAATACGGGCCCTTGGCTACCTTTCTGGATGCATCGCCTGGAAATGTAAGCTTCTCTGCACAAGCCCTGCCTGTCCTGCAGGTCTGGGCCCAGCAGCCCGGCGCATGTGCTATCTGCTTAGACCTGACTAGTGCAGGCGTCAACCTGGATGCCCAGATAAGCCCTATTCAGATCCTTGTTTTCAAATAGCACATGAAATCAGATTGCTCCTTACTCACATTTTTCACTGTGATGAGAAGTTAATTATGTTTGTATTATATTAAAAATTATGTTTCTAAAAATTTTCATGATTGAGAAGAGCTTCTGACAATTGATACAGAGATTTAAAAAACAGGAAAGCCAATTGGCGTTTAATCATAAGTACATAAACGCAATTTTAAACCATTTTAAAATCATTGAGGAGAAACCTAAACATGCATCAAAAATATCTTCAGTGCTGCCTCCATGGGTAATCGGGCTCAAGGTGATCTTTCTCTACTTCTCTTTCCTGTATCTCTTAAATTGTCATGAGGACTTCATAGATGCTGGTGAGGCCCCATCTAGATATCTTTTGCCCCCGATACACCCATCTCAGCTGCTAGGAATCCCTTGCACAGAAAACACACAGAAAGAGAAAAAAGT
Organism: Camelus bactrianus; assembly: GCF_048773025.1. Classification (NCBI taxonomy): domain Eukaryota; kingdom Metazoa; phylum Chordata; class Mammalia; order Artiodactyla; family Camelidae; genus Camelus; species Camelus bactrianus. The sequence goes on along the minus strand of NC_133567.1, from coordinate 4,680,417 downwards.
TAGAGAACAGAATTTTTGGAAATGCCTAAACTTCTACACTGAAAAGAAGAAAAAAAAATACTGTGAGTGAGAGAGTTGTGTATGAGACCACAGGAGGGTTCAAGGTAGCAACGCACATAGAAAGTGTTGTAAGAATCAGGCAGAGGCCAGCTGCTGGCATTACAAGAAAAGTGCCAAACAAAATTTGAATGAGATTCTTTTTGCCCATCAGATTAGCAAAGATTAAACACCTTCTCTTATCTCTATTAACAAGGGTATAGGGTAAAAGGCACTCCCAGCCATTGTTAAGGGAGTGCAACCTGGAATACACCACTGGAGGACACACGGCAGTAAGAATTGTTACAGACAATCTGGCAATGAGAATCATTACAAACATGTGTAATAGTCGTGTGACCGAGCAATTTTCTCACAGGAAAAGATGTAGAATGTAGACACATTTACATGCTCAGGCAATTACTGTACAAGACCATTCATTACAGAATTGTGATTGTAGATAAAGGCAAGAAACAAATGAATAATCCTGACAGTACATCCACACAAATAAATAACATACAGTTGTTTAAAAGCATGACTTACCTGTATGCAGACATGGGCAGTTCTCAAGATGTGTTCTAAATGAAAAAATTGGGGTACACGCAATACTCTACACTGCTCCTAAAAGAGACACGTGGGGGGGAGTGGTGGGTCTGGGTAGGTATCCTTTTCCTTAAACTAAAGTATGGTTGAGTTACAGTATTATTTAATTTTAGGTATAAAATAGAATGGTCCGATATTTTTATAGGCTATATTCCATTTAAAGTTATTATATTATATATTATATTCTTTTTTTGTATTCTCTAATTCCTTGTTAAAATTGTCACTGTGCTCATCGACTGTTTTCCCTGACTTAGCATTCTTATTTCAAATGCTTTGAACTCTTTATCTGGTAAATTAGTGATCTCTGGGCCACTAGTTGTTCTTTCAGGGTTTTGTTTTTTTTTCTTGTTCTTTCATTTGAAACAAATTCCTCTGTCTTTTCATTTTGCTTAACAGTCTCTGTGAAATTAGGTGAAACGGTCGTCCCCCAGGGTGGTCCAGCTGCTATCACCTTGGTAGCAGGTGGCGCTGGAGATGGAGAGGCTAGAGACCAAGCAAGTGTGAACAGGGGCTTCTCTGCTAGTGGCCCAAACCAGCTTATCAAGGGCAGGGGCAGGTCTCAAGCTGCTGGAGCAGAAGCCCTAAGGGTCACGTCTGAGCTGGTTCTGTTCCCTCTAAGTGTGTGGTCTCCCCACGTCCAGCACTGGCACGTTCACTCACCCCAGAGGGCAGAGTGCTGGAGCAAGAGGGGCTGGCGCGAACACCCTGCACAGACGCCAGTCCGATCTGCCAACCCCATGAGCACCAGCAACGGTGCCTTTGCCCCATTCAGAGGCCGTGCCAGGCCTGGGCTGGCTCCGTCCCCCACGACTGTGGACTCTCCTTGGCCACAGCACCTTCCACCCCAGCGTTGATCTGCACCACAGAACTAGAGAAGTGGGTTGAAAATACTCTTACAAGGAGCAAGAGGCATTAAAACGGAGTATTTTTTAAAAACAAGCTTATTCAAAAAATAACTAAATGAAACTTCTAGGCATTTTTTAAAGAATAATAAAAATTAAGGTAACAGATGGATTTAGCTGAATAAAGATTTAGTGAATCAGAGAATGGAAGAACAGAATTGAGGAAATTTTCCAGACTGTAGCACAAAGCAAAATAGTAAAGAGAGGAATGGGAGCCAGTGTGTCAGCTAATACAAGTGTCACATCAGAATTCTGGAGGAGTGAGAGGAAAAGGGGGAAGTGCAACATTCGAACAGACAACGACTGGAGACGTCCCAGAACTGATGAACGGGCGAACCAACAGCGCTCCTCAGCTTCAGGAGGCGCAGGCGACCTCCAGCCGAATTAAGAACAATGAATCCACACCTAGATGTGCCTCTAAAAAGAAGTGAGAGTGAGGATTACTGCTGAGCTCTCAAAAAGCAATCTTAAATTTGAAAGAGTGAAATAATATCTTCAATATGAGAAAAGTTAGCCTGTCAACATAAAACTGCACAAAAGTATCTTTGCACAAAACACAAGTATATTTTCAGAAATATATTTTAGAAATGAGTGGGCTAAAATATCGTTTTATTGAAAATACCTTTTTAACGATGTATCTTTTAGAAATGAGAATGAAATAAAACAATTTCAGACAAATAAAAATGGGTAAGTAGCCACCAGCAAACCCTCACTAAGATAAGCTCTAAAGTTTTCATCCCACAGATGTGGTGTTAAATGATCCCAGAGAGAAGAATAAGTGGGAAAAAAAAGTAGTAAATTGTAAATAAATCTAAATTTAGCTATTTAAAATGATAAATATATTGCTTTAAATGGTTGAAAAAAGATAGAATTAACACATCCAAAACCACAGCAGAGAAGTCAAGAGGGAGATGATCAGATTTGAAGTGTTCTGAGGTCCTTGTAACACTTGAGAGATGTTCATTTTAGATTTTAAAGAGCTAAATCTGTATGTTTGCATTGCTTGGATTATTTTTTAAAAAAAGAAATATAGGCTATAACTTTCAAACTAACTGAAGGGAAAACTATGAAATGATACAACATATCTTATAATTCTAAAAGAGAGAAGTCATAAGAAAGAGAGAAAAGGAATCATAGAAAAGCAGCACCAGGGGACTGTGGGAAGAGGCTGTGACACAGCTTTTCCATTTATCCAAATGCTTACAGCGGGGGAAAAAAATAGAGCCTCAATAGCAAAAGTAAAACCCATAGACAACATTTTGTACAAAATTAGGTGACAAGTGAGGACAAGCCATCAAGACCTGCATGGTGCCCAGGGAAGAAGGAGGTAACTGACAGGTCTCGGGGCAGAAGAGCCCCAGAGATCCGGCAGGGAGCTTGCCAAAGGGCGTGGGGCCAGCCTGACAGCCGAGGCAGGAACAGGTGAGTACAATGACCCCATCACCGCCCTAACAATCCTACCAGCTGGCCCACCAGGGCTTCCTTCCAGGACAGGTACAACTACTGGGAGAAATTTCCAGGAGTGGAAGCAAAATTGCACAAGATAAGAAAAAAAGAAGGACACAGAAGGCAAAGGGGGGCGGGGGGCATGTGGTCAAGAAGAAAGAGTCCGTCCTGAATGAGAAAAGCTACCCTGAACGACACCACCTTCTAATTTAAGAAAACTAATTTCTAATTTAAAACACAACAGCAAACTGTCAAGTTCATATCTCATGCAAAGTTACTTCAAGAAAAAAAAAAAAAAAAAAGAAACGGGAGAAAAAGAACATCCTTTAAGACAAGAAAGGAGAACATGCCAAAAGGGATGCCCACAGAGCAGCTTAAAACGGCAACTTTCTATTTTAAAATGAGCCAAACACACAAAGAAAGCAGTAGAATACAAGAAGAAACAAAAAAACTCAGAACTAGAAAAACTCAGAAGGCCACACAGCTGGGGAAATAATTAGAAATAAAAGGAGAGTTTATTTCAGAAGTGAAGACTAACCTAGAAGGAACACAATAAACACAAAAGATAATATCTTTTTTAAACAAAGTTTAAAAAGGAAATGATAAAAAAATCAAAGCTAAATGGAAGATTTTACATGAATGTTTAGAGCAGCGTATTCATCATAGCCAAAAAGCAGAAACAACTCAAATGTTCATCAATTGATGAATGGTTAAAATATATATATTTATGTCCATAAAATGGAATATTATTCAACAATAAAAATGTGGCTTTCTAAAAAATATTCTCAGTAAAAGTCTGAGGCACGACTGTCCAGGGAGAATTGTTTTTCTTCCCAAGTGAAGGCAAAAAGGTACTGGCTAGCTTTGCCAAGTGGAATACTAACGAAAGCACTGCATAGATCAATTTCCGTCAAGAACTGACTTCCGGTGGGAGTGGGCGTCAGGACAGCGCGAGGGCTGGGACAGCAGAGTGTTGAGGGGTAGCAAGGCGGTTCCTTGCTCAGAGGTCCTCAGCCCGCAGGTCTCCTCACTGGCAGTGCAGCAGGGTCACAGGGGCGAGCACAAGGGACAATGCGGCCTCCAGACTTTCAATTTTTTATTATGGGCTGCATGCCTTGAAGGGTTTCTTTATTATAACAGTATTGATGAATTCGGGGAAGAGGTTTTGAGGGGCCTGCTTGAACCTTGATGGGATGTGTGCTGTGAATTTTGCCAGTATCCGTTGGCGCTTTTGCCCATAAAGAGGATGGTAGCTGATTCAATGTGGACAAATGATCGGTGTTTCCAGAATCAGTACTAGGACCGTAAGAGATGGGACAAGTAAAAGACGTCAAAGGGTCACTTAATTCACCCAGTTGGCTGCTTTGATGACTACGGTCAAATTCTGGCATGAAGCTTCTCTAAGCAGCCTCAGCACAAGGGAATGCGTTCAGAGACAGGAGCCTCTAAAGACGCACTAGGCACTCCCGTCAGCAATTATTAGTAAGGGCCCCCTTTACCGTTACTTGGGCTATTCCAGTGCTCTTGAGACCGGGGCTGCTTTGCGCAGTGGGGCTGAGCACAGACAGGCTCTCGTATCAGTTAGGACTGGAAGTGACTCTTCCCCAATCTGGGGAAAGGTTTCCCCAAGCCAGTTAGGAGGGAGAACTGGGAAGAGCCCTGTAGACCCTCAGAACCTCATCACTGAGAATCAGGAGGCTGCTGGAAAGGCCGGATAGAAGGCGGAAGGTGCCCGAAACTCTAAAATTTCTAACAATCTCTTTTCCAGTATCCTGGATATTTGCAATAATAACAGAAACTGGGAGAGTCTGGCTTTGTTTTAGACTTTATTTGCTGGAGTTGAAGATTAAAAATGGTGGCGGTCTTCCTTTTAGGTGAGTCCTCTGGAGTGTGAGAGCGCTGGTTTACCAGGTGAACTAAATTTGGAGTGGATAAAGCTTCCCGTTCGCTTTACTAGAAGGGAAAGTGTTGGCTCATCCCATCAACTAGACTTAAAAGGTACGCAGGTGGAAGCAACATCGGGGGAGACTGGTGATAGCCACAAACAAATTCATCAGATTTCTGTGTGCACACCTGAATTTTGTTCCAATCCACAGGCTTTGGGAAAGCCCTCGGGAATTGCCCAATGAAGTCAGTTAGCAATTGCCTGAGCCTGATCACAGAATGACCAGCAGCTGGTTTCCAGTTGTAATTCTGGGTTTTCCCAATTAGCGGTTCTCACCCAATGCTGGGCCTGACCTGCACTGGCAGACATACGATGTAAGGCAGAGAAGCCAGGTTGCTAAATTTGAATGACTCTACTAAATTCCTTGGCCAATCTGTGAGGGTCTTGAATGATTCCCCAGGGGAAATCTTTGCCGATGGCGCGAAGTTCAGCTTTAGCCCTGGGAGTGTAAGAAATGCGAGGTTCAGCCTCTGGAGCCTGAGAAGTCTTCATTGTGAAGGGACAGGTTCTGATTAGTGAAGAGGAAGAAGGAAGTGTAGTGAGGGAATTAGTACAGAACTGAGGGTTTAGATGGGGTGCAGGTGGCAGGAAAGGAGAAAAGAAGACGGGGACAGAGGGGGAGCCTGACCTTGAGGAGCCAAGGGAGGGAGGGAAGTGGGGGAGTCTGAGGAGGGAAGCCATTCTGTCTTTGTTTGCCCCAGTTCACCTTCAAGCCTCCTTACTTTGCAGGGAGGCAAACTCCTGGAAAGGTCTGGAAGCTGCAAAACCCCAACTGAAACAGGCATTCCATTCACTTCTGGAAATTTTACAGCTATAGTGGTCCACTTTGGTATTAAGAAAATTAGGTTTGGGGATTTCAAAAGTTCCCCACAATGGTCAGTGGTGTGCTAACTGCCTTTGTTCAGGTGGGGGCCATTTCGTTAGAAACAGACACGAGGTAGGATCACGGTTCTTAAGCATAAACTTGGCCCGAATCCCTGTGGTGGGGGATGGGGGGGACACTCAAAATGTTTAGATAAGTAAGACCCCATTTATCAGGTTTCTTTTTTTTCTTTTCTAGAGTAAAAGAATAATTTTCACACGGCCTGAACAGCCCAAACAGTTGACAGCTCAAACAGCTTAAACAAACTGAACACCTGAAACAGCCTGCAGGCCTACTCCCAGCCAGCGCTGAGGGAACCGGAGCCGCTTCCAGGGGACGAACCGAGCTCCAGGCCAGACCGGAGCACCGAATGAGGACGCGCACACAGAGCGGGCCTCAGCCCGAAACACACCCCGACCTGGAAACAGACCTTGAACAACGCCCAGCGCGCATCAGACACAGAGAGCGCGGAGGCTCCGGTTCAGGAGAACGGCCTACCTTCAAACGCCAGGTCCGGGGAGAAAAGCCGTGCGCTCCCGGGGGCTCCCCTCTGCGCCCCACACTCGCCTGCTTCCCAGGCCGGAGCCGCGGGAGGTCCTCCCAGGCCCCAAGCCGGGCCGCCCAGACGTGGGCCTGAAGCAAATAAGCCGCCAGACATTCCTCCAGCAAAGGCGGGCTGACTTGGGCTCGGCCGTGACCTGCCCCTCGAGGTCGGCCACCGCAGCTGCCACAGCGCATCCCTGCCGCGCAAGGGACGCCTTTATAGAGGGGAGCAGGAAGCGCGGACAGCAGCAGGAAGCTAGGCGGCCGCGGCTCCTCATTGGCTGCGTCCTCTCCGGGAAAGAGGAGGAGCCTGCGTGCTTCCTGGCGGGCGCAGGGAATGAGAGCGCCCCCTGCTGGTCTCCCGAAGCTATTTAACGCAGGTTTCTGTTGATTAGCTTTGCGCAACGTTATCCGTAACACGTAGATGATGGTAGTATTCACCCTATAAAGTTGCTGTGACAATTCAGTAAGTCGATGGATGTAGAACAGCTTCAAATAGCCCCTAGCATATAGGAAGCACTCAACAAATACTGGTTTACAAGGTTTTAGGCTATTACTCCATCTTTGAGTGAAAATGTTTCCCCACAAGTTATGTCTTCGATTTGAGACACTTTCCATCACTCTGATACCCAACAATTCCCCTAAGTTTTCCCTCATTCGTAGAATTTGAACTTGGTTCCCTGGTTCTTGGCTCCACCACCCCCGCTTTTGCGGAGCTGTCAATACACCCCATGACTAGTCCAATATGTCAGCATCCCCATTACTTGGGGGCCCCCCTTGTCTGCCAGTTTTCCTATAGCTTATTGTTATGGACTGTTTGTGTCCCTCCAAAATCCATATGTTGAGATCCTAACCCCGCAATGTAATGGGATTCAGAGTTAGGGCTTTGGGAGATAATTAAGATGTGAAGGTGGAGCCAGTGTGATCGGATTTTTGTCCCTATAAGAAGAGGAAGAGAGCCAGCTCCTCTCTCACCCCCCTCTCCCCTTCTCCCCCTGTCTCCTCCTCCCTCCACCTCTGCCCCCTCTCCCAACAGGGAAGTGGACCCTCACCACACACAGGGTCTGCCAGTGCCTTGATCTTGGACTTCCCAGCCTGCAGAACTATGAGAAATTAACTTCTGTAGTTGAAGCCACTCCATCTATGGTATATTTTTAATAGCAGCCCAAGCTGACTAAGACATTTTCCTGCCAGGTTGCCTCTTCCCTGACATGTTAAGTTTCAGTGTCCCATTCTGACTCATCTCCTGTTCCTCTAATTCTCTCAGTCTTACACCCTTCTCCCCTACTTCCGCGAGTTCCTTCCATTCCAACAGCATCAGCCTATATTCCTTTATAGCACCATCACCGACGCACATTGTTTTCAGTCTGTTCCTTAATAAAACTGTCTTCTTTATCACCTAAATTGACACCTGGCCTCCTGTTATAACCTTCCTTCCACCTCATTGGCCTTTCTCTTTCTTCTTCTTCACATCTGCCTTCACCACCTCTGAAGTGTGGGTGATCCCGGGGTTTCTTCTGAGTCAGAGCAGTTTCCACTCTCGGGACCTTCCATGGTTAGACAGGCAATTGAGTCTATTTCACAAAACAAAAATAATCACACCCCTCTTATTTTTTTTAGCAACCACAAATATGCCCATGGCTCCCATGTCAGCCTCTAAGGTCCAGCCCTTGTCCCTAAACTTGGATTTCTGAAAACCTGCTGGACATCTGCACAAATCCCTTCCTGCAAAAAAAAAAAAAAAAAAAAAAAAAAAGCAAACAAAAACAAAAAGACCAGGACCACCATCCCCACCCGCACCTTGTGATCTCTGTGTGGGTGGGTGGAACCACTCTCCCCCCAGACACTCTGGAATGAATTCTTTATTCCTCCTCTTGGTATTGAATTTCCCAGTGGTCGGGTCTAGTATGTATTCCAGGTGCCAGCAACAAGAGACGCGAGGAAAACAATTTAGAAATCATTCAGTATTTGAAAATGCACACACACAGCTTACTACAGGAAAAAATTAAAAACAGAACTTTGCTGAATTTTCTCATACTCATTATATGGTCCATTATAGCTTTAAAAAAAAAACTATGTACTATGAGGCAACAGATTCATTTTTAATATTTAGGGTCCCTAAAGATTCTAATCAAGTCCTGTCCTTCTCTTTTAGCCACTATTAATCACCAAGTCCTAGCAATTTGGCATCGCAAATATCTCCAGCATCCCCACCGTCCCCTCCTCGACCTCTGTCCTTAACAGCCACCACCCTCGGTCAGGCAGGCGCTCATCTTCCTTTCTGGAGTTCTACAAGAGCTTTCTCTATTACCTCCCTGCCTCCTCTCACACCATCCTTCCCTCAGGACCACTCTGGTGGCTCCTCTCAAAAGCAATTCCAAAACCATCTCAGTCCCTTGCAAAAAAAAAAAAAAAAAAAAAAACCAACAAAACAAACACAACAAAATAAAACCTGTTTAACAGTTCCACACTGATAACAGGACAAAGTCCACTCAACTTAGCCCCACTCTCAAGGTTTCCCTGAGGGATTCTGATGTTTCTCAAATGTAACTTTCTGACTGCTGTTAGGATGTTCATTTGGAAACTGTTCAATTTCCTGGGAGGGGAACCAGGGCCTACCTATTTAACACGCCTCCCACGGGTAAAATGAGAAGACTTCTGTCTACCTTTCCAGGTCGTCTGCCATCACTCTCTCAGCAACAAACACAGGGCTTCCCAACCCTGGAGGCTGATTGAAATCACCTAGGGAATTTTTCTTTAAAACACCAGTGCTGAGGCATTTCCAGATGAATTAAAGTCTAGCTGGGGATGGAGTCTAGGCTTTGGTATTTTTTAGAAAGTCCCCAAGTGAATCTAGTATGCTGCCAGGATTGAGAACTGTTGGTAGTGTTTAAGGTTGAGCTGCTCTGAAAATACCCACACTTCTATGATGTATCCACCTCCACTCCTTTGTCCAGAATACTCCTCACCTGGAACGTGTCTCTGACCTGATATCTGCTGAACTAATTCCTTTTCATCCTTTAAGATTCGGCTTAGGTATATTAATAATCCCAGGGAGCTCTCCCACGCTGCCTCCCACAGGCTGGGTTTGGTCCACTTTCTCTGGGCCTCCATAACATCAGATGTATATTTCTAACATTGTAATATGTAATATAATGTGTATGTAACATAACTGTGTTTGTGTCTCCTCCAAATAAGTTTTGAGCTAAAAGCAAAGACCATGACTCACACATCTTTGCAACCTTTGAACTCAGCAGTATCTGGTGTAGAGCAGGCACTAAATGAAGGATTGCAGATTGAATAAGTGAACGAATAAAAACATGAATGGACCGATCTTCCTGATAAAAGCATAAATGAGTCACCTGTCTAGAGTAAGAGGCTTAGGGTGAAGTTAGACTATTGGAAAGAGGAGACTACAGGGACTATGGCTGTGAATCACCAAGAGATGAATGAGAGAATTGAATTTTGCAAATATATCCAAGGGAAACTCAGGAATAAATTTCTTTACTGTAGTTAAAATATTGGCTTAACCATCAATCCATTCCATGTACAAGGCATTGTAGGTATAATGGGGCTGTGTATATGTATTTAGCTAAGACCCAAGGAGGATTTAGTTACTGTTGTAAAGACTGTCAGCCCTTTACATCTTAGTGTAAATAAAAGCTTTGACAGTAGGAAAAGGGTGCCATCTACTGAGAGAATGGAGCATAACAGAGAGGCAAACGCTTCAGAGATTAATTTTTAAATTCTTCCTAGGAACTGTCTTACAAAATTTCTTGCTCCGTCTGCTGCATATTTTATCAAGTATTCTTCCAGATTATTTTAAATGCATTCCTGCTTGGGAAAACTTTACCTCTCCTCAATAAGTAGTCCAGGCCCACTTTAAACACATCCCATTCTGTTCATATTTTCCTTAAAATGTGTAGTTTTTTTTTCCTAAATGTCTTTCATTAAAGTTTTCAATATAAAAATTTGTGGATAGGACAGCTGCAAAGTCCAAACTCTTATTTATTAACAGACAAACAAAAAGTAACACTTGTTACTAAATTCAGGGGGAAAAAGAATTTTTGACACAAGGGCCAGATACGTGCAACTCATTTAACACAAACGCAAACAATGTGCAGTTAAGTGCATCACTGGAGCCTCTGCAAGACGGCATCCTCGGCCTGGCACTGCAGTGCGCATGCCGGAGCAGGTGGGGTCACCTGGACAGGTGAGGAGAGGGCCGCCTGAAGCCCTCTCCTTAGGTCCTGTGGCTGCAGTGCAGATAATACTCCGTAAGTTGCGTAAGTTATTTTCTCAAGATCCTCCTCGTACACAGGAGATTTAGTGATTATTCAGAGATGAGGCTGCACCAAATGCAGAGTCGGTTCCGCGGCCTGCCCTTGAAAGTTCAAACATACGTAGAAATAGCCTTTCCTGAGCAGTTTCTATGTGCCAGTCCCTGAGCTTTTTACCTTAGAGACGGTGCATCACTCAATCAAGACATCCCTCTGATGCAGGTTTTATAGAGTTTAATGATGAAGAAACAGACACTTGGAATAAATAGAAGCAGCCTACCCAAGTTCTTTCGTCTAGTAAGTGGTAGAAATTCCAAAGCCAGGCTCTGAATCTCAAACCCATTGTCCCCTCCCGCCCAGGCTGTGTGGTAAGGGAAAAGCAGGCATTCCAGCCGAGACACATGGTGTGGGCAGCATCAACAGAGGAACCAGTCCTTAGATGGGGGATTCAGAGTTGAGTGAATGCCCATTAATTTGAATTATTTGCAATGTCTATAGGAAGCATTTCTCAAAAGGAACCGGCCCAGAGAATCTGCTCAACATCATTCAACTTCCGTGGAGAAAAATCCTGAAATAATTGTTATGGAGACAAATGAAGTTTGCTGTACAAATTAACAGTGCGTCACTATGAGATCTAGAGCAAAGGGCTGGCAAGCTATAGATCTCAGGTCAAACCCAGCCCACTGCCTGCTTTTGTAAATAAAGTTTTATTGGAACATAGCCATGCTCACTGCTTACACATTGCCAAAGGTCACCTTCGTGCAACAATGGTAGTACTGAGGAGCTGGGACGAGACTGAAGTATTTACTGTCTGCCCCTTTACAGAAAAGTCTGCCAAACTCTGATCCAGTGAACTGTTAAGCACATAGTAGATTCTTATAAAAAAAAAAAAAAGCAGCAGATTGATGCATTGAAATCCATGGATGTGAACACCAATAAATTTGCAACCCAAGATTTCTCAGGCTACACCACATCGTGGGTACAAAAGAATCACAACCAAGAAACCCATAGTGTAGCTCTTTTCAGCTTCCCACCCCACTTGCAAAAATTTAAGACCTCCATCCCCACCCCCACCAAAGTTCATGTACACATGGCATCCATCAACTCTCCCACCACCATTCCTAACATCGCCTCCAGCACCCCTGGCTCCCACTTCCCAAAGCGGGCTGGCCCAGGGCGCCACCAGCACCACCTCGGTGTTTAACAGCGCTAGTGCTTCTCAGAGCCTCGATCAGTTAGGAACGCGTCAGCAAAGACTAGAAATCCCCACTACACAGAGGTTTGTGGGTTTTTTTTTGTTTTTTTTTTTTTTAATGGGCATTTATTTGTTCGTTCAAAAGAACTCTAGCAGTAAGTGTGCAGGGCTGGACAGGTTAAAGCAAGCAGGATAAGGGGGAGGGAGGACACAGGCTGGAGAAGCACTGTCTCCTTCAAAACCTCTGCTGGGAGTGCAACCTCACGGCCTCCGCTTCCGTCTCATTGCCCAGAAGTAACTCACACAGCCCGCCTTCCTGCAGGGACTCTGGAAAGGTGAGCGGGCGCTCTCCAGCCTGCTGCAGGGGGAGCGGAGGCCGCTGGGAGGGGCCTCTGCGTCGGACGCAGAGCCTCTGCCTTGTTCCATTCTCCAGCCTGCCCTCGCCATTGTCTGTCTGGGTGAAGACAAGCATCTTGTCGGTGCCCCACACGGACGTGGCCCCCCTAGTCCTCGTGCTCGCGCTCAGCGTCTCAAGGAGACGTGGAGGCCGTGGCCTCGCGTGCGCGCCACAGCCTCCTCTCCTCGCAGCTCTGGGCCTGGGGCTGCCGTACCACGGAGCAGTGAGCAAGGCTGCCTCGCGGTGCCGGCCTTAACACCATCCCCCTCTCTTCTTATTCTAAAGCTTGGAAGAAACCTGTAAGTAAAACAGGCTTTTTTGTTCCTTAACATTTTTATTGATTTATAATCATTTTACAATGTTGTATCAAACTCCAGCGTAGAGCACAATTTTTCAGTTATACGTGAACATATATATATTCATTGTCACATTCCTTTCTCTGTGAGCTACCATAAGATCTTGTGTATATTTCCCTGTGCTATACAGTATACTCTTGTTTATCTATTCTACAATTTTGAAATCCCATCTATCCCTTCCCACCCCCCGCCCCTTTGGCAACCACAAGTGTGTATTCTATGTCTGTGAGTCTATTTCTGTTTTGTATTTATGCTTTGTTTGTGGTTTGTTTTTTTTTCGATTCCACATATGAGCGATCTCATATGGTATCTTTCTTTCTCTTTCTGGCTTACTTCACTTAGAATGACATTCTCCAGGAGCATCCATGTTGCTGCAAATGGCGTTATGTTGTTGGTTTTTATGGCTGAGTAGTATTCCATTGTATAAATATACCACATCTTCTTTATCCAGTCATCCGTTGATGGACATTTAGGCTGTTTCCATGTCTTGGCTATTGTAAATAGTGCTGCTATGAACACTGGGGTGCAGGTGTCATCCTGAAGCAGGGTTCCTTCTGGATATATAAACTCTTTCCAACGTCCTTCCTAGCATCCTATGATTGTTCTACTCTGGGGGGGCCTTCCTGGTATCTCCAGACATGGCTGAATCTACAGGCTGTTTATAGCTCGGGACCCCACCCTGGGGTCCTCACAGATCAAAAAGGTAGAGCCAGAGAAAATGGGTGGAAATAGAGTTTCAGGAACACCAGTGCTCAGGACGTAGGTGGGGCTCCAGAAGGGAGTATTTACGGAATGCCTACCATTTGCCACAAGCTTAAAGTCTATATTTTCATTATAAAATATGAAATACATTCCATATAATATAAAATATCAAAGTCTAGATTTTAATTTTAAATACTTTGTCTATTTAAAAACCAGACCAGAAAGAAATTCTTGGCAACATAGGGACTAGTACAGCATCATGTTCGTAGGTTTAATAAGAATTTGTACTTTTGATGGTTGGATGGACAGTTGACTGGTTGACTATTATTTTTGGTTAAAGTCTATGATAAAAAAATAACACGAAATACATAATCTCTATTAAGTATTCTAAAAAACAGTCTTGCATTAAAATCAATTAGAGTTTCTAGTCTCCAAATTAAAGAGGTTGTATTCAACTCAAATGCGTCACAAAGTGAATATTTACCCCTTTACTGAATACATTGCTTTGGTCTTGTGTGAACATTAACCAGGAGTCTATCCAACATCAGGCCACAGCAACCATTAATTTTGGTGCAGAATATCCAAATCTAGTTTGTGTGATTATCTTGTTTGACGTTCACATTTGTTAAGTCACTCCACCTTCTCCAGATGGGCTTGGCCACCCCAGAAACATGCCGCCTTCGTCATGGGCCGATCTAAGGGCTCCCTCTTAGTTAAGGGCTCCCTATATCCTCCCAATATTTTTGCAACCTGCTTGTGAATGCTTGACCTCCTTCACTCCACAGTTAGAAAAGAGACTAAGCAAGATGTCCATGGGATAGGTAATATTTTATTCAATTCACACACAGGCGTGCAGGCATGCAGAGACTAAGAGTTCAGGCTCTAGACAGATGGTGGTGAGGAGCACGGGTTCAGCCACTGCTCAGTAAGCTTTCTCATCTGTACAATGGGACAATAATTATGCATTATCTCTACCCCAGGTGGGTTTTTCCAGGTTTAATAAAACGATGTTTACAAAGCACTTAGTGAACCTGGGAGCCAGGAGGACTCAGTAAGGGTTAACTGTTCTAACTACTCTTCTTGGACTGATGGAAAAGGAGAGACAGTACAGAGGGCACCCCGTTACCTAAGGGCAGGAGAGACATAGTCCCCAGAAGGGGAAAGAACACCAGAAGAATCCAGACGTTCCTGTGGCACACAGACGACCAGCAGGCCAAGCCTGATTTTGCACATGAGCTGGAGGGCCAGCCAAGGGCCAGGGAGTGTGACTCACTGGGGAGGTAGTGCAGCAATCCGCCACCAGATGGCAGCATAGAGCCACTGCCATTTCCACCCTGGGGCTGCTTTGTGGCTTCATGATGCTGAACTATACACAGTGTTCCAAAGAAGAACTGGGTTCACAGCAGTGGAAACAGGAACCAGCCCAGCCAGACTCCCTGAGCGCTGATGTTCCTGAAACCCCATTTCCACCCACTTTGCCTCACCCCGCCTTTTCTTCTGGCTGTCCTTGGGAATGCAGACTAACCAGTAAATCTGATTTGCTGCAGGAGAGAATCGCTCTACACGCAAAGTGACAGATTGCAGGGTCCACTCTGCAGCAAGCACATGAGCTGCTCTTTCTAAACCCACAGTGGTTCGGCTACGGCTAAAACTCTTATTAAAACAAAGCACCACCTGTCATGCTTAACAGCAGCACCAGTAAGAGGCAAATCAACATTCTGACAAGAGACGTTCAAAAGCAAAGATGCCACAGAGATCCAAGCGCTTTCCTGAAGCAAAGTCAAGAATCACGCCATCAACATCTTTTAAGGTTAATTTTCAGATGCTGAATAGTGTCTAAATGGATTCATGCAAATAAAGTATATTGCATCCAAAACCCCAAAGTCTTTATGAACTTTCATTATTATCTAAGCAAACAGGTCATTTTCCTCCACAAACAGGAATAACAGTGACCTATCATAGACTGAAACACTGTGGGGCCATCATTCTGAATCCATTCATTTTTCACTGGGATCAAGTGAGTATTTTAAGGAGAATTTCACAAATATACATAATGTCGGGGGGAGGGTAGAGCTCAGTGGTAGAGTGCATGCTTAGCACGCACGAGGTCCTGGGTTCAATCCCCAGTACTTCCACTAA
This sequence comes from Camelus bactrianus, assembly GCF_048773025.1. Lineage (NCBI taxonomy): Eukaryota > Metazoa > Chordata > Mammalia > Artiodactyla > Camelidae > Camelus > Camelus bactrianus. The sequence goes on along the minus strand of NC_133567.1, from coordinate 4,665,014 downwards.
AATAAATACGTAAATAAATAAACCTAATTACCTCCCCCCAAAACAAAACAAAAAAACAACCAAAACCAAACAAAATAAAATATTTAAAATATATGTACATATAGATGTGTGTGTATGTGTGTATGTATACATACACACATACACATAATGTCCCCCAAATGATATAATTAACATTTGGAGCTTAGATTTTTGTCAACAGATGTGAGAAAGTATGTATCCTCATGATCCCCTAGAAACCATACATTATGCAGAAGCTGAAAACAACGTGTTACTCTTGTTTATGGCGATGTCTACCTATGCCTGAGGTTTCCCCCGACCTGCCTTCTTGCTGTGACGGAACCGGCCTGGTGGCGTGGCTAAGCTCACATTCCTTGTTTCCGTAGGTGCATCTAACTTTAATGTGGATTAAACGGGAGCCCATGTTAATTTTTTAAATATTTCCAAAACTTTTAATAATGACACTATATTGAGCTGAAGACAACAAAAACATCTACTATCTGAAATACACAGCCTTAACCTAAAGTTAGTATTGCCAGTAATCAATTTTATCAGCAATATTAACAAACCACATTCCATCTCTCCTAGCATGATGCACTGAAAAGATCAACAGTAGTTCTTCAACAGCACTCCTTCCCCAAGAAAAGCACAACCTGAATTAAATCATGAGGAAATTGCAGAGAAGCCCAAATTGAGGAACATGCAACAAATAAGTGGCTTGCGCTCTTCAAAAATGTCAGTCATGAAAGGCAAAAGGAGGAACTGATCCAGATTAAAGGAAACTAAAGAGACATGAAAACTAAATGCAACATGTGATCCTGGATTGGCTCTCAAACCAGGGGGGTGGGAAATGCCATCTAGCAAGCTACTGGGACAACTGGTGACATTTGCACGAGGTCTACAGATTAGGTGATAATGTATCAATGTAAAGTTTGCTGATTTTGATAATTCTGTATGGCTGTCCTTGTTCTTAGGAAATATACACAAAGTATTCAGGAATAAAGGACAAAGAACTCTCTAGTGATTCAGAAAGAATATATAATTTTTATGTGTAGCAGGAGAGAGAATGTGTAAACATAGCAAATGTTCAAATTGGTGGATCTGAGTTAAGAGTGTATCAAAGCCCTCTGGACTATTCTTGCTACTTTTCTATTTTGAAATTGTTTCAAAAGGCAGTTTTTTTTTTTTTAATGCTAGCCAGAAGGTCGTCCAGGTAAGAACCAGTAAAGTAGTTTTTACTTTATTCTTTGATTAATGAAACAACGTGTACCCAAGACAAAAAAAAAAAAAAAAAAAGATTATTTTAAAAGGAAAGTAAAATCACCCACAATCCACCTCCCTATCCCGCAGGTGTTCCCATGACTACAGGCCCCTCCCCATCCTTGAGCTCACCCATCTGTGGTACCCTCTCCGTGGTTACCATCATCTGCTCCAAGCCTCCATCAGCCCTTGACTGAAGATTGGACCCCTGCCTCCACCTGTCCTTTCTGCAGCTGTTCTCCCCAGAGAGGCTGAGGTGTGCCCTTTGTGCTGGGCACTTTCAATGAAGTTGTATACATTCAGGGAAAAAAAAAAGTAGAGATTTGGGCAAAATACATAGTGAAATGTCTGTCTGAATATTTTAGTATTTGAAGACATTCATACTTTGTTTAATCCCAGTAAAATCCCTTCTACTCCCTCTCATCCCAGAGTTCACGTTCTAACAAACTGAAAAGGAGACCAAATGCCCCCAACTCCACTCTTATTCTAACCCCCACCTCCACCCCGGTCTTTATCTCACACTGTGGCCCTCACCCTGGGCATTTCTGAGGCAGGCTGTGGTATCCAAATCTCTCCAATCAGATCAGATTGGGCCCTGCCCTCTGGGTGAGCCAGAGCTCCCGGGGTCTCACTGAAATCTGCAGGTCAAGGGCCAGGCGCCTGGTTCTCAGGCATAACCCTGCCACTGACCAGCTGCAGCCCTCGGCAAATTGTATAATTTCTCTCTTCAGCTTTCAATTAAGCAAAACAAAGGCAGCATTAAATAATTTCTAAAATCACTTTTAACTCTGGAAGACTGTGAGCTATGATTCTCTGGCCAGGAAAAGTGAGAAACCATCAGAAGGAAAGTCAGGAGCCGAAAGATTGTGCAACACAACAGGGTGAAAGGTGATTATGAACACCCCTCCCAGGTTTATTTCAGGGCTCAGATGCAGAGAGAACAAGGCTCTCCTCGCACGTACTGGTGGATTAGAAGCAGGTCATTAGAGACTGGTAGTGGTACAACTGGAATGATTAATGACTTAATGAAACAGTTGGTGTTGACTCTTACCAGCCATGGGTGAACGGCGCATCTCCAAATGCTGTCGTGAAATATCTCTGAAACCAAATTCTAGCCGTGCGTGAGCTTTTCTTCCTTCAAACTTCCAGTAGCTGAGGAGGTAAAGTATAGTTGGTTATTAGATCCATGGTTCTCCACGCATGGTCTACCAGCCTAGACTAGAGATCAGAGCATTTCAGAGTAAGAAGGGAAGGGCTGATGACAACAAGCCCAACTTTTTAGTTAGCACACGAGGAAAGTAAAGACCAGGCTGGCCGAGCGACCTGTCAGAGGGCCCACAGAATGGTGGCTCACTCCCAAAATGTCTGATGGGATGTCTCACTGCCATGCGTCCTTTTCCATGAAACACTTCTCACCGGTCAGTGTCCCGCTGGTTGCCGATGCTCTTAACTGAAGTCACGGCCACACTTCGCTCCTGGCATCAATTCACATGCTTCACACCTGAACATACTGCACCCCGGGATTGTCGGCTTAGGTAGGTCATGTACATGGAGAACTTCTGCAGCACTGGAGTCATTCCACCTCCCAGGGATGGGGTCCAAGATGCACACCTTCTGCCCCCCCGATGTGCGTCCCTCTGTAAAGCTGGCCTGGTGACTACAATCACAGGCAACTCTCAGAGGCAAGCATCCACGTGTTTTCTCTTTTGCAATGGCAGTAGGCGAGCAGGGCTCCACACTGCTCCAGGGACATATATCTCCATCCAGGTGTTCTCTAGAAATTTGGAAAGTTTGAAAGCCAGTACATGTTCTGAATTCAAACGAACATGTTAAAGAGAAGAGCCAGTCCGTTTTCATAACTTCATAATAGGAACATGCAGCAGCATGTCTCTTCTCCGGATGTGCCCAGAGAGCAAAGATAAGGGGGCGCCAAGAGAGAGGTGAAGTCCCTGCAGCACAGCTACCGGCAGCAATAAAGACAGCCTCGGCTACCTGCCCCGTGGTGAAACAAAGCATACGTGCATCGTGCCTTACGCCGGCTTTGCGGAGAGCCTTCGGCAGCACCTCTTGGGGTAAATCCCTAGACCCTATCAAGACGGGATGAGGGCTCTGCTTCTGCACTTCACCTTGCTCTGTGCAGGGACCACTCTCCCCAAAGCCTTGGGACCCAGAAAGAGGGAGCACCTGCTGTCACACATCCCCTTGCAATACTTCGTCATGGAAACAGACATAACCTTTGTTATCAGGTAGGAAACATCTTCAGAACAGACACGAATGTAACTCTTTGGATCTCAAGGTCTTGAGCCTCTATTCTGTCAATAAAGCCTTCCTAACCATCTGAAGCTTTCTTTCAATGTGACTCCACAGCTTTCCAGGTCTTCTGTAATCCTGAGTATTCCACAGGAATGGAAGTGAGTCTTCACCAATTCAAAAGTTTGAGAATTCTTAGCCTAGAAATTTGGATTTAGGACCAAGGTCTGAAGCCCTCACTGGGGAGAATTCACACCTACAATTTAATCTGTGAGAGCAGGCACAGGAAGGGGAGGTGGTGGGACTCTGGGATCCGGTTTCCCTTTGTTTGTAAATCAGACTGCCTGAATCTGAATCTCTACTGCTTAAATCACTGGCCGTGGGAACTCGGGCAAATCACTTCCCCTCATCAAGTCTCATTTGTAGAAACACATTCAACAAGTTTGATAATAAACAATCAACACATTTCAGATGTTATTATCATCATTATTACTGAGGATTAGTTGCTGGTAGGGCAGTGTCACCTAGCATTTAGGCTGGTGGGTCCTGAAACTACATTGCCCAAGTTACACTCCTGGCTCTGCCCCATGCCAGTCATGTGACTCCAGGCAAATTATTTAACCTCTCAAGTCGCAGGTTTTCCTTCTCTGAGGATGAAGGTTGTCGTGAAGAATGAATGACGGGGGGAGGAAAGCAACATATTCACAAAAGCCCATGGCACAGCGATTAATGACGAGGAAGCATTTAAAAACCATGAGTTATTGTTACAAAGGATGGAAATGCAGTGGCCACAAAGGCAGGAGGAGTGGTAATAACATTGCTTTATTTGGGAGACAACTTGTAATTATTAACAGTGGAATATCTCTGAAAAATGTTCTTGGCAGAATTAATGTTTCCATCTTTGACTGGAGCTCATTACAAATAGCCATCCTCTCCGCACGGCGCGAGAGCCTTTGAAAGAATGTTCTGCTGGAAGGACGGGGAGGGTGCGGCACCAGGAACGCGGGGACGGGGGAAGGCTGTTTTCCCTCCTGAACTGTTCCGTTTGATTTATTAAAATTCTGTTCTTGCGCTACCTTAATAGCTGGGATACTAATAAAAACAATTCCTGCCTGCATTTATAGTATAAAAGTTCTCACTGGTCTAATATGAGTATTTTCAGCAGTTACCTGAAATGAGTGTTCTCGAGAGGTACTAGTACGTAACAGGTGTGCGCTGGATTTAAAGTTGAAACAGAACCAGACATATTGCGTGTCAGACGCTCCTCTGCCCACTGCGCCCACAGTCTTGGGTAGACCGGTGCGGCCATCGCTGAGTATTTTTCATCTGTTTTCTCATCTACGGAAGTAGGAGCCTTCGGAGGTGCCCTGCCTGTCTTGCAAGGTTGTTACTGGAGATCAGATGGGGAAAAACTCGGATCCAGTGGTAACTGAAGTCGGGGTAAGAATTTAAGTTGTTCTTACTTCAAAATGTGAGCTCACTCCCCAACACAAACACTGGCTCTTGGATTTTGTTTGTACTAAAAGATGACTTATTTGGTTGGGGCAATTCCCCCATCACTGTGGCCTGAACCTGGCTCTCGGGAAGGAGGACAGGCCGTTTCAGAACTTGCTTGAAGGCATTCGGAACCAGGGAGGCCGTGGTCCCGCTGCAGGAGCCTTCCACAGACTCCTTTAAGGAATGTTACCAGGCCTTCTCGGAACTGTGCACAAGCCAAAATATATATTGACATGATAAACCACAATGGACTTAAGTGTTTAAAGTCAAAAATACACTTTTAAAAATAAGTACTTAACGTTGGCTGATTGGGCAATAATACACAGGCACCGAATTGACTTTGTTTAGAATAAACCCCCGAGTATACTTTTTTTCTTAACATTTCGCACCAAAGCAAGGAAAACCAAAGGGGAAGAACACGGCTCTGTGGGACATTTCCTCATTTTGACATCACGGAACAATGGCAGCTTCTTGTAGCAAAGCTGCACCGCCAAGCCAGCAAACTCGGACGGGCTCTGCAAAACTGTTTAGCTTCAAATGAAAATTAAATTTGCTTCTGTGCCCCCGGCTCTATCCCCGTCCATCTTACACGTGTCCCTCATACGTCCCCTTCCTGACACCCAGAAAATCTGCTACAAAGGAATCTCCTGAGCCTGGGGGGGAAATTGCAAAAAAGGTCGGGTGCCAATGTTTTGTGTGATGTGTCTAGGGGCACAGACTCTGACCTCTCCTCCTCTGGCTGCGGACAGCTCCTGTGACGCCCTCCCGTTGTCTCTGCTGTTTCAGTTTGGGTGGAATATTGTGAAATATTGGACTCGGGCAACCTGTGTGGCTGGGATGTTCTGAGGTGTAGAGGCAGTCTTGTCTCACTCATTCAGTCCTTTCGGGGAGATACCATTGCCTCCAGCAGATTCAAAGGCATGATTTTTATTTTATTATTTTGTGAGATGTCAGGCACCACCTTGAAGCAGCAGAGAAGAGACGCCCTGCTTAGCTAAATGGTGGTCAGAGCAGTCTTGGTCATGTCACGTCCTCTGCTAGGCAGACACTAAGGCCGTCACACCGGGAGTGGCCTTGGGAAGGTCTTGGGATTGGCCACAGGGCCCTCACTCCTCCCCTCCTCCTGAGCCAGTTCTCAGGTCCAAGGCGGGAAGTGGAGAGAGAGACCTACTCTGGCACAAACGTATAGCAGTGGCTCAGAGGTGGTCCAGTTCTCCCTCTGGCTTAGAGGGGCCCTTCACTTTAAGTCATGGACTCATTCAGTTGGCTTGCTTCTGTCAGAGATGAAGGTCCAAAAAACAATGTGTTTAGCAGAGCACGGCCCCTGGCAGCCAGGACAGTAGATGCCATGTTTCCTAACAGGAAAAAAAGTGTGCCTCCCCTTCACCTGAGACTGCATCACTCCAACCTCAAATTCGCATCCTGATCACTCTCCACTCGCCCCGACGACAGTGCCGGGCGTGACTGTGCGTCCACAGCCCAATGTCCTGGAGGAAAGCGAGACGCTGAGGCCGTCAGGTGGGTGCTTGGCGGTGTCAACGGGCAACTGGCTGAATTTCTCATTTAAGGTCTTAGAATCCCCTGTGGAAAGAGGCTTTCCTTCAGAGCTGTTTAGCACTCTATAGATCCAAAATTGAAAGTGTTTTTGAATCCCCAAACTCCGTGTACGGCCTTTATTTTACATGTGACCACAGCACTCGCTCGCTCCTTGCTGCACGTGATTTTAAAGTTCGTCGCACACACTCACTGTCCTGCTACCCCATTGTCCTTGGCTGCCGGGACCTTGGAAGCATTCATGCTACTTCTCACTGTGCACTTCCATTACCCCAATATATTTGATTTCCAGGCTGTTTAAATGTCTACTCCTGCTCACCTGCTATTGCAGAGACACTCATGTGACCTCTTTTACGTCCACATCCTAAAACCCAGATGTCAGAAACAAAGTCAGACGGACTAGCAAGTAGTTGCGTGGTGGCCCCAACTACTGCCAGGGAGGAATGAACACTGTTACCCCTGACCCTCACCATACCCAGTACATCCCCATGCCCTCCCCTCCCTCATATTGCATTAATCCTTGCCCTTCTTCTCTTGCCTTAATGGTCCTTTTGTTCAGAGCACTTATAAGTCTCTAATACACTATCTAGTTCATTTATTGGGTTTATTGCTAATTCATTCTGTCTCTGTCTCTGTCCAATCACATAAATCCTATGAGGGCACAGGTCTTTGCCTATCTTGTTCAGTAATGAATCTAAAGTTCCAAGGACAGGGCAGCACACATTAAGTGCACACTTAAGTATTTGCTGTATAAATGGAAGAATTCTGAAAGACAGGTACTTCTCCAATGCTCAGGTCACAAAACATACCCCACAGATTGCTAAATCTGTTCCTTGCTTACTTTCCTCGTCAGTATGTACAAAACTCTGGCAGTATTTTAAACTTTGTCCATGCCTTTCTTCTACTCTCTTCACCTCCTTCCACATCTGCTGTGGCCCAGAACTTTTATTTAATCTAAACACAACCATTTCTTTGGTCTGCTCTGACCCATATTCTTCAAAAAGCCCCATATAACACATCCTCTCTCAGCTGTTCACCTCTTCTAAGTAAATCCATCCCACCTGTTTGTTTTATTGTTTACAGGCATATTCAAAACTTCAGAGCCATAAACATTTCAGGAGAAAGGTCTCTATTCAAATTAACATAATTGACTATCCTTGTAAACATGCTACTGTCTTCTTGAAGATTACTGAGTGCCAAATCATACAATCTTACGCAGCTGGCCCTCTCCCTTAGATACCCAGATAGTAAAATTACTATAATTAGTTTTGCAATCACTCAGCACTAAAGAATTCTTACTCAAGACCAGGATGCTATTTTGAGAGTATGAGGAGTTCAACAACATGGAAGGAAGTAGTATTGACCTATTATTCTAGCGAAGGAAAAACAAAGCATAAGATCTCTGATTTTCAAAATTTAACCTCCTTGAATGGAGATTTCATGAGTATATTTTACTTTTCCTTCTCCTCAAAAGGTAGGGATACAGAATAAAAATAGCAGTGTTTCTTGGTGCTTCCTATGGTCCAGTTACTGTGCTGAGCTTTTTATAGACATCGTCTGACTCGATGCCCACTTTAACTGTAAAATGTTGGCATTTTATAGCTGCACAACTTGAGACTTCTGCATCTAAGTAATTTATCCAAAGCCCACAGTTTAGGCTAGCTTAGGACAGCTAGGCAGAAGTGGGTCTAAGAATTAAGCCTGTACAAAGCAGAGCCCTCACCTCCCACCACCAATGGCACACCTCCCGTCCCGCACCTTTATTTCTCTCCACCCCACACCACAATTATAAATAAATAAAGGGGTTTTTAAAGAGTTACGGTAACTGACCCAGACACGGCTCTAAACCCTCGTGTTTGTTGCACATCGGAGCTGGGAGGCTGGTGGGGGGGGTGCTGGAGCTGGGCGCCCGCCAGGGGACGGGACTCTGGAGAACCAGCCAAGCTGGGGTTGCCTTGTTCGTGTCGTCGTTTGATCTTGTTTTCCCAAGACGTAGAGAAACGCTGTCTACTGAGGTTGTGAAAGACAGCCTTCAAAAGTGGGAATTATGTCCCGAAGCTGTCAAGGCTTTGGAATGCTGCTCTACGAGATGACATGTACGTATAAAGGGAGAAGCAGGGAGACGGGCTGACAGCCCCAGCCGCCTGGTCCCGGAACCGTAAACTGAAACACCCCCCCACACATCTCCAGCCCCACCCCCGTCCACAGTCCCCCAAGTCTCTAAGGAGCGTACGTACGTGTCGGGAAGCGCTTCAGCACAACAAAATGACCAAACCCACCCTTCCTTTCATGAAAAAAATCTGCTCTGCCAATCCCCTAGGCCTGTGCCTTTCTCTCCCTCTTTCATGACAAAGAGCATGGACATTGCTCACTAATGTCACATCTATTACCTCAAGTTCAGAAGACTCAGGCACAGCTGACAGGGCACATGGGACGAAGCACCGTGAAAGGCTTCTCGGAGTCAATGAACAGGCTTGGTAAAGAATCAGCCTCACAGTCACGGACACTGATGAATTTGCAAGTTTCCTCCTAGAGTGTAAATTCTCGGTCACTTTTACATCCCCCCTACAGAAGCCTTTTATTTCTGCACAGACTCAGTAAGTACTAGATGGTGAAATGAATAGTAATCTGCACACTGGGCACAGCCAGGGGCCGCGGAGGAAATGAAAGAGGCCGAGGAGCCCGAGTCCCACACTGGGGAAGGGGGTGGGGGTGGAGGTGGAGGCCACAGGCACCCGCGCCCGATTGCAGGTACAAGCTGCCAGAGTGGCGATGGTGCCAGTCTCACAGCCGGACTGAGTGTTCAGGACGGCCGTGTTTCTGACACTCCCCATCAATGACAAGGCACTGCACAAATGCCGGGTATCCTGAAGGTCTCTGCCCCTGCAACCTAGTGCAGGACAAGAGAGGGCCACCCAGGTCTACGGCCAGCATCTGATCACGGACGGGGTGGACGAGGGCCGCAGGGAGTGCGGAGGCCCGGGCAGGGCACAGAGGGCAGGCGGTGTGTGGGGCTGGAGGACCAGCGTGAGGCAGGGCTAACACAGAGATTTCTGGGGGTGAGGAGAGGCTGGGGGAAGATTCCCTGAAGGGAACAGAGGGTAGCTTTGGAAGAGAAGAGGGAGGGGAGGGTTCTTGTTCGTGGGTAGAGGGGCCATCCAGCCAACAGTCCGTCCTCTCTCTGCGTGTCATACCCAAAACACACCCATGGATGTGCTTCCTCCGAGTGACTGGGTAGGTATTTCCTGTTCTTTTTATAATCTATCCCCGCTAAGATGAATTTTTTTTGTACTTGTTCTTGCTTTTTAGAGGGTTCACATATACATGAAGCACCTAGGATGGGGTGGAGAGTGAATGAGAAGAAAATTACATGGAAAAAGCATTCTGGGCCAAATAATATAGTAAAACTGTAAAAGTGAGGGGGTGAATAAAGCAATCAGGTTGGCCTTTGGCAATCCCGTCTAGGAGAGACAGAGCCTGGAGGGTGTTTCAGGGAGGGGCCAGCTAAGGAGACTGGAGAAGTCTCAGAGGAGACAGGAATTAGCTAGGCTTCCACTGCTTACAAACAAATCCACTGTTTTTAATCGATGCATCTCGTCGTAACAGCTACTCGCACAATACATGTGAAGCCCGCCTGCAGTTTCACTACCACCGGTGCAGTCGTCGCTGGGGCGCTGGGAGAAAGACACGTTCACAGCAGGAAAGGCGTGAGAAGAGTAAGCACTTTGCTCAGGACCGGACGGGCAGAGAGCGGCACGGCCCGAACGCAGACCCAGACCCTCCGACTCCAAATGCGATGCTGTTCACACGTCACGCTGTTTTACTTCCGGGTATTAGGCAGGTTTTTGGGGTTTAGGTTCTGGCATTAGAAGCTTTATTTTCATCGTGAGCCACCTCTTCCCTCTGAGCCCGCTGCCCTCAGCTGGCCACCCCTCCCTCAGGGTGTGGGTCCCCACCAAATCCTCCCTCCCCAGCCCAACTCCCTAAACCGGCCCCTCCCCCTCCCGCCCACTCTGAAGACAGCGCCCCTGAGATGCCGCTGCCTCTTCTTCCTCTGGGAGGACCATCAGGACTGCCGCCGGAATCTGAGTTGGTCCCAAGCCGACTTACGTGTGGTCTCTAAACACAGTGAGAAAAGGAAGAGCACAGACCAAAGGAACTTTTGTGACTGGGGACAGTTTTCTAGGCCAACAGGTTTCTAAATGTGAGTGAAGAGTTCTCCTGGGAAAAGCGGGGGTCCAGGAGCGGACTTTGCACCTGGTCATGCGACAGCTCTGCTCGGGGTCAGAGGAGGAGCCCAGGGTCGCTGAGAGAAGCCATGGGCCTGGGGACCCCACACGGTCTCGGCTGCCAAGCACCGACACCGCCAACCCCAGAGACCACTCCTGACATTGACACCTGCCAGCAGGGCCGTTTCTGCTGGGACGGGTTTGTGACTGCAAAGCAGAACCAGCTCACCTTTTCCAGTCTCCTTTTCAGAATAAAGCATTTCACACTTAAGTGACATGTCTCTTAGACTCTTCTGCAAGAACAAGAAACAAGAACAAAAGGTGAAAACGTAAAAGCACGTGTAGGTGACTTTATTTGGCTGACTTTACCGCACCTGATGAGGTACCGGCTACGTGGGGGACACAAGTGAAAGTCGCAGCAGAGATGGAATCGGGGACAAGGAGGTGAACCTGATTCCGACTGGGGACACTGGGGAGGCCTCAGAGATGACAGCTGAAGCACAGGAAGGATGTCCGCTGGGTTGAGAAGACAGCGTGAGTCCGAGTCCGGGGAACGAGGACTGCGGCAGAAGGATGCCCGGAAGGATGCTCAGATGGTGTCATGTCTGCCTCCCTCGCTGAAACCAAAGGCCCCTGAGGACACAGCCTGGGTCTTGTGTGTCCAAAGACACCCCCACCACCACCACCTTCCTCAAGTCTGCACCCTCTACAAATGTCACCAGATCTTAGAGGACCCTGTAAGCCCAGGGAAGGATTTCGGTGTCCATCTTGAGGTCATGGGTGGGTCTTTGGATTCTACTGTAAAAGCAGGGGCGTCCCTGCCTGGATCTGAATTTTCGAAATACTTGCCAGGCTGCAGTCTAAAGAAGGAATCGGAGTTGGGCAAGAATCTCCGGGAGAGACAGTTCAGACAGCTGCAGTGACCCAGGATCACTGTAATAACCTCTCTGTCTCAGCGCCTCCAGAGCTATCCTTCTAAATACAAACTGGACTTGACTCTCTCCACCTCAAAACCCTTCACAGCTTTCCTTTACGGACAGAATAAAGTTGAAGTCCCAGGGACGGCATTCAGGTCCTGCATAATGTGAAACCACTCCACCCGTCCACAGTCCCCAGCACCTCCCTCACATACTCCGGTCGTAGCAGACGACTGACTGGTCCCCAGGTGCAGCGCACGGACGCGCCTTGACCAAGGCCTCCGAGGCCGACGGCGCCTTGCTCGGCCGCGCTCCTCCACCACGGTTGGCTAGCGCTCGGCACCTTACAGGCACGTGGCTAATGTTTGTTGAGCAGAATTGAACTGTAAAGGCAGCACTTGGATTCATTTAATATTTCCTGACCACCAGGAACCATAAACAAAAAGACTGATCCATTTACTACATTCAAATGTAAAATACTGCACAGAAGTGGAAAAACAAAGTTAAAAGACGAACTGGGAAAGATATACAGACTACACGTGACAAAGAAGTAATTTCCTTTCTATCCCAAGGGTTCCCCGAATCATTCACACCAACAATCTAAAAAAAGGTTGGGCAAAGGAAATACATACACCCAGTCCATTATCCACTCATCAACTGTACAGATCAAAGAGCTTCCAGGTGCCCAGCGGGACTGAGGGCGTGAGGCGGGAGGACGCGCTCAGGGGCTTTGCTTCTGGGAGCGCACGCGGGCGGGGTCCCCTGGAAGGTGACCTGTCGGAATCTACAAAATCCAAACCATTGGAACGTTTAGCCTAGGAACTCCACTCTGAGAAATACATCACAGAGATAAAAACAGAACCAGCAAAGAGCCGCAGCTGAGACCTTGCTTCTCACAGCGAACCCGTCAGCAGGAGACCGGTTCGGTGACGGCCCGTCTGCACGAGGGAAACCCGCAGCCACTGAGGAACCGGGCGAGGCTGCACCCCTTGTGGGAGAATTATTCCAAACTGTATCCTAAGCGAAAGACGCGAAGTACCCCCACTCGTGGCCTGTGATGCTCCTTTTGTGCAAAGTGAACAAATAAACATGCAGACGTGCGTGCACAGGCAGGCAAACCCTTGATGTCGGCAGCTTCTGGGCAGATTTATTTACATGGCATATACCCTTTCGCATTGTTTGAACCTGCATTTTCTTCTGTGTTCAATTTTAAAAGCCTCCCCTCCCAAACGCATACGCAGCTGCTGATGGTTGATCGCGTACTAAAAGCTCGCCAAGCATCAGGGACACAACCTTGAATGACACTGCTCACATCCTCCGGGAGCTTTGGGACACAGTGATTCTCAAAAGGACTGCCTTTTACCACCACACGCGTGGAATCTGCGCTGAGGCTTCCAACAGTGAGACACACGTGAACACGGGGAAGCCGCCTCCTACACACTTGCTCAGTTGACAGCGGCTTTCAAAGGCTTGCCTGACTCCCAGCTTTCTCAAGGCACATCCTGACACGAGCAGTTCATCTGCTTCTCCTCTCCCGAGGGGGAGTCTTAGAAATACAGCAGCGGCAACTCGAACAGCGGTGACGAGGAAGAGCCCCGGGACTCTGCCTCTCCAAGTGGTGCAACAAGGTCTTCAACAACCTGGCAGGAGAAGGGCCTCCTGAGGTCGTCGGGGTGTGTGCAGAGACGCAAGCACGGAACCAGGAAATCAGTGAAGACAAATTTGGAACTGAAGAGCTTAGCCTGCATAGAGCCACATTATGATTACATGTGTTAAGAGTTTGCTGAACAAAAATGCCCAATTAGTCTGGCCTCTAAAGGACTTCATAGAAAATACACCTCTAGAAACCAGCTGTCAAAGGGCTATGGCATCACTACAAAACCACGGTAATCAAGGCAGTGCGGTGCTGGTGCGGGGGTGAACACGCAGATCAACGGCCAGGACGGAGGTCCAGAAACAGACCCTCTGTCAAACGCAATCAATTCACGTGCAACTAAAAGGCAGCAAGACAATTCAGCAGAAGTCAGTCTTTCCAACAAATGATGCAAGGACAGCTGGACAGCCACATGGAAGAGAATGAAGCTGGACTCCTACCTCACACCATATACAAAGAAGAACTCTAAATGGATGAAAGACTGAATTTATAAAAGCTAAAACCATAAAACTCTTAGAAGAAACACAGGTGTAAATCTTTGGACCTTTTCTTAGCTATGTCACCAAAACCTACTACAACAACAAAATAAATTGGACATCATCAAAATTAAAAGCTTTTGTGTTTCAAAGGACACCATGAAGTGAAAATACAACACACACAGAACGGGAGGTAAAATTTACAAATCATCTTATAAGGGACTCGTATCTAGTATATGTAAAGAACCCCAGCAACTCAGTAATAAAGATAAATAAGTAAAGACTCGATTTAAAAATGAGCAAAGGACCTGAATGAACACTTCTCCAAAGAAGATATACAAGTGGTCAACACACACAAGGTAAGATGCTTGACATCATTAGCCATCAGGGGAATGCAGATCAAGACTACACGAAGATACCAACTCACACCCACTAGGATGGTTGTAATCAAAGGCAGGTAGTATTAAAGAGGACGTGGAGAAATTAGAACTCTCATACGTTGTAAAATGGTGCTGCCACTTTGGAAAATAGTTTGTCAGTTCCTCAAAAGGCGAAACACAGTTACCATATGACCCAGCAATTCAACTGCTAAGGTATATATATCCAAGAAGAAATTAATGTCCACACAAAAACGTGTAAACAAAAGTTCAAGAAGCAACATGTCTTGTAACATAGCCAAAAGTGGAAACAACACAAATACCCATCAACTGATGAATGGATAAATAAAAGGTGGTCCATCCACAATGGAAGGTTACTCAGGAATAAGAAGGAATGAAGTACTGGTACATGCAACATGGACGAACCTTGAAAACATTAGGCTAAGTGGAAGAAGCTGGTCACAAAAGACCACATATTGTCTAATTCTGTTTCCAGAAATGTCCAGAACAGGCAATTCTAGAGACAGAAAGTAGATTAGTAGCTGCCGACGTGCTGGGGAACTGGGGAGGAAGGGGGTGTAGGAAAAAACAAAGAATGTGTGCTGACACGTACAGACTTTCTTTCCAGGGTGAAGTCTTATAAAATCAGCTGTGGGGATGGCTGCACAACTCTGTCAGTATAAAAACCACTGCCTTGTACACTTTAGATAGATGATTTATATGGTACACAAATTGCATCTCAATAAAATTGCTATTAAAAAAAAAAGAGCTAGGCCAGGACAAACAGCTACCTGAGGCATGCTGCTGTTGCTCTGTACATTTAGAAAGGTGACATTACAATTCCAGACCCTTAACCAAGCTTTAAAGTGCTGAAATGCTTCTTACACAGAAGGTATTAACCTCTTGTCTGGTCCTATTTTAATCCATCATTTTTGGAACAATCAATACCAATTAAAAAATTTCTGAAACAATTCACCTTTTATTTAAATAGAGTCACATTTGAAAATCAAGGTTATATAGTTTAAAAGCATCTGACCTGGGTTTTGGATTAGGACCAAGGAGACGGATAGTCTGTTGTCAGTAGAAACTTGCTCCAGGCCCAGATGAGAAAAAGGAACACAAACTAATTGTTTTCACCAACTTCCCAGTAAACATCAAATTTTACCAAATAATGTGTTTTGTAAAACGATTCTGTACATGAAACAAACCGGGTTTTATTTTAAAAGGCAGTGAGTCTGAGAGCTGCTCCACAATCCAGCCCAGCCACCAGGTGAAATACCCGTTTGTGTATCACACAGCGCAGGCCAGCAGCAGCCTCACCCCTGTGCTGCGGGCGCCGATGAACCCCGAGTCACTGTGTCCACCTCACCCTGCAAGTAGAAGTATCACTTCTAAGAGAAATCACCTTTTCTTCCCGTCACACCCTGCCTTCAGGGTGTCCAGTGTCCAGTGTTCAGAGACTTTAGTCACGGACTCCTTCAACTAAGCCTTTCCTCAGAGAAGGATGAAGAAAACAGGCTCCTCTGCCACCACCGAACAGTCCTGCTTCCTGAACCTTGTGTAAACCCCGGGGAGGGAGTGAGCCAGGTAGGGGTCCTGGTACCGCCCATCTACCCTGCGCGCCCCTCCCGGGGGGGGGGGGCTCCTCCCTGCCTCTCCCCCCACCTCGCCCTCCGGGGGACCATCTCCAGACGACCCTCCAGACGTGCCTCCAGCTTCCCTCCTCGTGGAGTCGCCCACCTCATCCCCCGTCCTGGGAGGCACTGCTTTCCTGTCACCTCCATCCAGTCCTTCCTTGCTTGAGTCTTACTCCTCCTCGCAGACCCAGCGGAGAAGCTCAACGCTCCACGCAGCCCTTCCTGACCTCCCCGACCTTCGGGAAGGCTTGTAAACTCGGCGACCCGGCAGAGCCAGCAGCAGTCCGCTCTCACCACGGCTCGGACAGCGAACACAGAGGACACAGGACTGCCCCTGCAAGAACTGAAGGTCTTTCTGGGCAAGGCCTGGAAGGTCTTAAGAGATTACAGCCATCACTTATTAAACATATTCATCTGCTTCTAAGTTAAATAAACAATTTTAATGCAAACATTCAATAGGGCATCTTTCCCATCGCTCCCAAGATTTCGGCTCTTTCTGCTGCTGTAGGCATGGGCGGCTTCACCCCACTCTGTCTTCGCTGGAGCATGATAGAATGCTGCGTGTGCACAGAAAAGAGAAGAAATCGCAGTCAGTGACGCACTAAATGCTACCCATCGGCCAGCAATCTGCTGTTGCTTCTTCAAAAACGGAATACAAGAACACCACGTTTAAGAAAAATTAAAAATGAATTCTAGGACTCCAGATAATGTCTTCAGACTATAAACCAATTAAATAGACGTGACTATTCCCGTAGGAAGGACCTGTTAACCGGGATGGGACAAATCGTTTAATTCCAAGAGCACAAAGTACAGCACACCGAGAGGAGCTACCAAGTAACCGCCAGACGAAGCCAGCAGGAAACACCACAGAGGGAGAGGAACAGACGTGGCATGCCAGTGTCCCGGAGAAAGGGACCACAGGCGGCAACGGGAGGGGTAGCCTGGGTCGTGCTGTACAGGGCAGGGCACCCATTCTGTTCACCTCCAGAAGCCTAAAATCAGAACAAGGGTATCGTTTTAGGGCTGCAGGTACTTGTACACGTCGGAAGACCCACGTCTGTCAGAGCTGCATCCTTACCCGCGGGAGTAGGGCAAGGCGGCTAACAAGCGCTCCCAAGGGTCCTTTAGGGCACGCTGAGGTTAAGTCAAAGAGCTCAAGGCTCCTCTGCCATCACTGAGAGAGCAGTGTGGGCACTGACGAGTTGCAGGCTCCAGCTTCGAGCCTCAGAGACGAGCCCTAACATCAGGGCACCTGGGCTGGGCTTACCCAGAACTTGCGGCAGCTTCTGTACTTCAGGAAGTAAGCGGAGCACCTCTCCTTGTCATAGTTATTCTCGTCCATACATCTGGTGGAAGCATCGGACTCCTTAAATATGTAAGACAGGTGTCATTTAAGAGGTGGAAAGGCATCTTAAAAAAAGGACAGACTTCTGAAGCTGCTTCCCCCCCACCAGAACAGGTAATTTCAATGAATAGAAATAGAATTATCTTTCCAACTATCCCAGCATTCATTCTGCTTGAAGCAGACATCTTCCTTTTCATAGTCTGGGTCAGTTTTCCGAACATCTGATCACAGGAATTTGAGCTGAAGCACTGACTGGCTCACCTAACCCAGTACCAGTTAACAAAGGCAAGGTGTGCTGAGCTCGACATCACCACCGCGCGGCGAGAGGCAGAACCTGGTCTCCCGACTCGCAGAGCAGCCCTCCGCCTCCTCCTCCTCCAAGTTCCCGCTTGGACTTGAATGTTTGATGTTAAGCTGGTTTCAAGATCCTAAGTTAAGTCACTAATGACTGGTCTACATCAAGGTAACTTAAATTAACGACATTCATCTCACTGTATTTTTGGCTGTCACTCACTCCACTACACAAGTTTATACACTATTATGCAAGCAATTTTAATAGCTATCATTAATATCACTTCAAAACCAGAGTGAGCAACACAGGGCTGTGAGTTCCGAGGAGGGCAGCTGCCATTTGCGAGTCACATGTAAGGTCTCTGAGCTGGAAGAAGACTGGATAATTAATTTCAAAGTGAGAGACATGATTCTCAGATGCCATCTACAGGGAAGCATTAAACAAATGGGTAGATAATTTGCTTCACAGATCTAAGAAACATGGTCTATCTAAAGAGACTTAATAAAGCTGTTAAAACAGATTTCACATACAGAACGAAACTAATGTTCTATGCCAAATATTTAATGAATGTGTGTCTCGGGAAAATGCACATAGGATCGGGGAATATGCTTTTCACAGAACCTGTCTGATAACTGCATTGTTCAAGGATGACAATGCCACAAAGTACTGTGAATCATATCAAATAAATGCCAATAAAAGCGTACTATTACAACCAAATATTTCATTTATAATTCCTTTCTGAAAACCTTTAGGATTTAAATAGGCTAATTCTGTTATCAGCCCCTTACTCTCCGACAGGTTGCCTCAAGGATGTGATGAAATTATTGCTATCAAAACAGAAATTTCAGTGACAGTTTAAAAATACCTACTTTCCCACTAAAGATTTTCCTCAGTGTTACATACACATGCCTAATGTTACAGTGAAAACTAAACACTTGTATATTACACAAATCAGGGGAACTTAAAAGAGATGCTAGCTGAATCATGAACATTTTAAAACGCTCTAGCGAAATAAGGATACACTGACCAGAAACATTTTTTGTACAGAAATAACTTTATTTAAGGACTGCAGAAAACAGATGCCCATGCAATCAGAAGCCTGTTCCAACTTAACACTCATGACAATTAAGAGCAAACCACCTTACCGACAAGCAAGGGTTTACGTCGGGATCTCTCAGCTTCTGTGTGACCATGGGCATCCTGACAGTCTTCTTACTGCAGGCAGATGTTGAGGAAAGAGTTACATGGTGGGGTGACAGAAAATGTGTCCGCAAATCTCATTAGCTCCGATAGTACTTGAGCACTTAATTTTGGCATAATGATTATCCAGTGAGGAACTTCACGTACCCTCTGTATTTTCAGAATAAAGACTTTATAAGTTTCTCCTTTGCATTGTCTTGTGTCTCAGCACAAAGGCCATATTTAAATTACTTACGTCCATTTACAGAAATTTGATTACAATGTCCAGAAGAAAGACAGTTCAGCTAAAATTCAGTTTTATTTTATTCCTATTTCTAAAGGTTAAGCAATTAAATGTATTAACAAAACCAAAGAATGTGGCATGCATTCTAATGATGACTTCCTTACTACAAGTGTGGAATAATTTAGTACAACCCACCTTTAGCAAAAACATTTGCTACCTTAAGTACCTGAATGTCTACTCCAAGGCCAGCCCTAGAGTGGCCAATATGCCAGAAAACCAAGTTATTGCTTGGCTGACATTTTGAAAAGTTAAAAAGAGAAATCTGAAACTTAACTTCCAGTGGTATCCGCTATTTAATTGATACTTCCCTGGGCTGAAAGAAGTCAGGGATTGCTACTGTGGTTCACTAATCTTCCAACGAAAGCCCTACACAGATGCAGCTTTTATACCAGAAGCTTTTAGACCACGGTTCTCTAAGAGCCAACTGGTGATTCCAAGTCAAGTCCCGTACTCACACAACAGGTATATATATACCCCAGGACAACGCTCTCTACAGCGGAGTTAACTGAAATTGGTATGACTATTATCTTCAAAGATATGGTATAGAGAGAAACTAAAAGAAAAAATTTAAAAAAAAGTCAACTGTTACTATTTTAAAAATAATTTTTTGTTTCAATATGTTAGTATACTCTCAGCGAGCAGCCCACAGATATTTTAAATCCTCTGCACTAAGCGTAAGGTGCTTCCTACTGAACTCTTCCGGCTTAGCTGCCTTTTACCTAAAGATCAAAGGAGAAGCCAGCAAACAACGCAGTATGACCTACCCAACACCACTGAATAAAAAACTGTCCCTGTGACCAGACAGAGGCCAGAATTTTTGTACGAAATGGTTTCTCCTTCCTTGCTCAAGGTCAGACCATCCCCAAATATCAGTCTTGTTAAAAGAAATAAAGTACATTCAGGAAAAACAATCAAACCCCACAAGCTCCTGAAAAGTGAGGAGATTCTGAGTCAAGAGTCATCTAGTTCAGCTTCTCTATCTAGGGAAAGATGAGGCTCAAGGAGATAACCTTTGCAAAGAAGGATGGAAAAGAGTCTAACCATTCTGGTGTCCTTTACTTTTAGTACCCACTAAATAACCCTTTGATGAGTTCCCTCGAGCAATACATGAGTACGCCTAGCTAACAGAAACCTCTTGGCAAAAAGGAAATTCCACATGTTCAACTACATCTGGGAGCTTCCTCCTCTCCTGAATTACAATTCTTTTGCAGGCTTGACTTCTTCTTAAGAGAGATGACAACGCTACGTAGTTCACAGCCTTCTTTTTTTACATCTGCCCTACGCTGTGAAAACACAGAATTCTGCTTAGCTGCTCATATTCCTTGGATATAATTTCAGCAAGGATCAGATGCAGAGAAAACTCAGGTGGTCTGCCTTACATCAAAGTATTGTACTTTGCATTTTATCATCATCAGTCAGGAATTCTTTAAAAATAACACCTAGGTAACATCACGTATGCCCAATCAGGTTTGCGATAGTTTATTCACATTTCATTTCCTTTCCCCTCTGGGTTCTAAACACAAGTCAGACTAACTTCCGAAGGTCACCCTGCGTGCATCCTCATGCAGTAACTGGAAATGGAGAGGAAAAGTCAATGCACAGGAGGAGCGGGGCCGGAGGGAAGCCCGAGGGTTCCGCTGGACAGACCTTACCTACCTGCGTTCTAAAGGTACTGAACAAACGTTACCAAGCTCTACTATCAGAGGACAATCAAAAAGAAATCAAAGGTTTGAGGGAAGGGCCGCAAAAGCACAGCACATTGGAGGAACAGCTTGAAAATCTTTCCTAAAAGGCAACCTGCTTAGAAAAGTATTTCTTGGTTCCCCTTTCAGTGGTTCACGTCCCCACTCTCCAGCAGCTTTGCAGGGGAAGGGGGAAGGGAGCGCTGAACATGTCCATGCCCCCGTGCGGGTCTCGGCAGAGACAAGGGGCTGCGGCTCTCCTCAAACCCAGAGGCAACTGTCGGGAAACTACAACGCGTCCTGCGAGGCCCGAGAGCCTTTAACGCATTGCTGGGTGCAGACAAGCAGGGTCAGGAAGTCGGGGTGGCACTGTGTGTGTGTGGGGGGGGTAGCGGCGCGGAGGTCGAGCGGAGACCCTGGAGAGATGCGAGCCCCAGGCCTCGCCGCCTTCCGCGGGGCTGCCGGTGTGCCAACGGTGGACAGCGGGCACAGGTGAGCACACCTTGCTTCGACCTTCGACGGTGCTGTGAAGGGCAGAGAGCGAGGAAGCCGCAGGAAACTGGGGGCAGGGGTAGCAATTACGCCCCAAAGGTTGAGAAGGAGGGTGAAGGAAGAACTGGGGATGCCCGGGCTCGGGGCACCTTCCTCGCCCCCGGCCCGAACAGACCCGGGTCGCGGGGAGGAGGTGCCACGAGAAAGGGCCTGCGCCGAGGCGAGGCCTGGTGGAAGCGGCTTCACGCGGAAGAGGCGGACTCGGGCCCCGCGGCGGCCCGCGCGCGCCCCTCGCTCCCCGCATCCCTGCAGCCGCCGCGGAGGGAAGGGCGGGGGAAACCACTCACCTCGGGCGGCCGCTCCGCCAGCACTCAGGCCGACTCCAGCTCCAAACACGTCAATGGCTCACGCAGCTGGACCTTAAGTAGCGCGCATCCCAACGTGCTGCCCCCGCTCCCCGGCGGCCGCCCGGCCAATCGACGCACGCTGCCTCCTGACTGACAGTAGAACCGGGCCTTGCGCGGCGGGGGCGGGCGGGCCTCGCCCCGCCCACAGCCGGCGGGAGGAGGGCCGAGGAGGGAGGAGTGGGCGGGGCGGGGCACGCGGCCCCCGCCCCCGGCCCCGCCCCGCCGCGCCCCCGGAGCCGCGGCCCGCCTCTTAACACTTCGGCTTGACGGGCGGCGACACAGGCCAATCGGCGGGCGCAGCCCCGGCGGCGGCGGCGCCCAGTGGCCGGCCCCAGGGCGGAGCGCGCGGGGGGCGGGCGCAGCGGCGGGCGGGGGCAGGGGGCGGGCCGGCGAGAGGCGGGGGCGGCGGCCGAGCAGCCGGGGGAGGCGGCGGTGGGCGCGACGTCGGCGGCGGCGGCGGCGGCGGCGGCGGCGGCAGTTGCAAGTTGGGCTGCAGGGGCAGCGCATACACTACAATGGCTGCTGGAAAGAGGCGTAAGGAAACAATTTCCAGGCCCGCCGCGTCCAGCCCGAAATATGAGAAAAAAATTATTAGAAATTCCGCGGGCGGTGTAAAGGCGGCGGACGGGCCGGAGGGAGGATGTTAAAGCCCCGCGGTGAGTTCTCCCGGGGTCCGGGGCGGCGGAGAGGCGTTTAGCGGGAGAAATATCAGGGTTATTTAAATTATGGGACTAGCCGAGGGGGCAGAGGAGCAGCGGCGGCGGCAGGAGGAGGAAAAGTTTGTGCTACTCTCAGCCCCTGCTCAGGACCCCAGAGGGGAAAATAATAATAAAAAATAAAATAAAATAATTCGGCGGGGGTGTGAGGACTCCCGAAGTCGCTCCTGACAGGGCAGGGGGCGATGCGGCTGGAGACCCGAAGGTGAGGTCGGTGGGAAAAAAAAAAAACCCTTTATTCAGGGTCTGGAAAGTTTGAAAAGTTTTCCTCCTCCTCCTCCTCCTCCTCTCTGGTGCTGTGAATATTGTGACAGCGGCAGCGGCAGCAGCGAGAGCGGAAGACATTAGAGACCCGAAAAATCAGGGAAAAATTAATATAAATTCGGTTTTGAGAGTAAACTCTCCGCATTTTCCACCAAAACATCCCGGGGGAAGGTCGCTCCCCAAAGGGCCTGGCGGAAACCCGCAGTCGGCAATATTTGGGGGGCACTTTGAGTGACTTGGGGTAACTTTGCCCCTTTTTCAAAAGAGGTTTTTCTTTTTGGGGGAAATGAATTTGTTTTTGCCCTTTCCTCAGGTGGGCGAGCCGGGGTCGGGGTGCGGGGTCTGCGGGGCGGTGTGAGCCCTGGGTGTGTGGCCGCGGGGGGAGGGGGTGCTAAATGAAAGCAGGAGATCTGCACAGAGCAGGGACAGCTTGTTGTCAGTATCATAAACAACCAAAATGGAGGGAGAACTCAGGCATATAACCAAATAAAAATTTTTTAAAAATCGCAAAAAATCCCTAAAAATCCGGGATGCTCCCCCTTTTCTCGCTAAAGGTAAAAGTATGAACCGCCTTTCCCCTGAAGTCCATTTTGACTTTGCAGGGACCAAGGAGTTAATATTTATTTATTTTTTAAAACTTTCGAAGGGCAAAAGCCTTTTATAACTCAACCGACAATGAGAAAACGTGAAAATCCGATGCTAGAGAAGGAGGGGGAGGGAGGGGGGAGGTGGTAGTGCAGAAACTGCTAAACTTATTGGTAATGTGGACTGATCTGAGATAAGATAAACACTGTATTTGCTATTTTATAACTCTCTTTTAATGATCGTTGCGGGGTTGTTTTTTTTTTTTGGTGGAAAAAAAAAGTGATGCCATTTTCTTAATAGAGTTAATATGTGTGATTGGAAGAATAAACCTTTCCGGCTTTAGATTGCATTTTCGTCGCATTTATGCTTCAGGTTTTGTTAGTGGCTCCCTCCTTTCTTTCAGCCAGGCTCTGCAGAGCAGGGGTAGAGAGGTGATGTTGCACAGAGAGGCTGGTGTGCAAGAATGGAGCACCTTTTGGGGTGGGGTGGGGAGTTGCTTGGTCTCTCCCTTCCTGACACGTTTGCTTCACCTGTTCATCCTCAGTAAAGAATGTTAAGCTGAGGTTTTCTGGTTTTACGTGTAGAAAAGGATGGTGCCTCTTGCATCACATTGAAGTTAATGGGAAAGTGCTGCTGATGTTGGTTCCACGTGGGATATGGGACAGAGCAGGGCATTTTAAAGGGACAGCTTCTCTTTTCTTATGATTTTCATCACCTACACAGACTTACTGCGTGAGGACCAGAAGCAGAGGAGCTGGGAGGGTGTGGTGATGGGAGAGCCTTCTCTTTCCATTACTCAAGTGTACCCACCTTAGCAGTGATGGAGGGGAGGGAGGGATAAGCAGGCTTAGCAGAAGATGGGTATTGTGGAGATCAGTTTGTATCCGAGCTGTTCTTTTGTGTAACCAGCCCTCCCAGGAACTTTTCATGTTACATTGCTTTGCTTTGGAAGCTGATTTTGGAAGGAATTGTGGAAAAATGGAAATAGCTTAAGGTGTGTGGTGTAATGGTATAGCATTATTGAACAGTTATGAATTCTGTGCAGTGAGATCAAAGAGCTGTGTATGCCCATAATGTAATTTTACAGCCATTTTGTAAAAGCTGTAAAATACCTAATATTCAGTTTGGCTTCAGGTACATTGAGGACTTCTAGTTGAAAACTGCAGACAGAGTGGTGGAGATTCTTTTACACTGTAAGCAGTAGGCATTTCTTTAAGGAAAAAAAAAGCACATACACCAACACCATGGAAAGGTTCAAGTATACCCATTTTAAAACCCCATCCTATACATGTGCTGTAACTCTGCGCCTTGGGAATCAAAAGATTTCAAAACCTTGTGACCTGTCAGTCTGCATCTTTTAAGTTGAATTTATTTGTGTTATTTCACAGGAAATGTTTACTGGTCATAAACTGCTATTGCCTCTAATGGTTTAGATTTTCACAATATTTTTCAGAATTTAAAATGTGTAAGTTGTTTGCTGTGCTCTATTGGAGATTAAGGTTAATCTTGAATAGAATTTACTTGTGTTCCGTTTTCCACAGGTATATGAAGTTTCTGGAATAAATGCCTATTTTCCTTTGTTTTTATGATTTATAGAAGTGGATTAAAATTAGGGCTGGGTTTTTAGACTTCTTATACAAAATATTTTTCTTGCCATACTGTACAAACAAATTATTATTTTGAAGTCTAGTGTATGTTAGCCTGTGTTCACATCTGAGCTCTCATCTGCACCTTTCTGTAAATCCCTTCATGATAGTGTTACATCGGTGTAGTGTTTGAGAACATCATCTTGTGGTTTCTAATTTTTGGAAGCAATTACAGCTTTCTAAGAACTCATTAAAAAATTAATGCCGTGAACTATTGCGAAATCAGATTTGATTGGAAAGTGACTGAACCGTCCATGGAGAAGAGAAACTCCTCCCCCTCCCCAAATAATCTTCCCAGAGAGTTCAGAATGCCATTAATACTTATAAAATCTTTGAAGTTTATCTGACATTTTCATTGTATTTTGGCTCGAGACAGTTACATTGGCTATAAGTAGTCAGAATTAGGCTGTGTGTTTAAAATAAGTGAGACTTTTAGATCTTGAATTGTTGCCACTTTGACAAACCAGATGCTAATATCAATAAATTCAGTTTCTGTAAAAGTGAAGGAAAAGTGTTTCTTCCAGTTATAGTAGATGACTGATAATTCAGGTCATTTGGACACTTTCAAGTTATGATTAGTTAGTTCCTTGTCAACCTAAATAAAAGTGCTGGTATTGTGATTTTTTTTTTCCTATCTCACCAAGGGTGGCAAAAAAAACTTTCTTCATGATTGGGTTTTACACAGCTAGCTACTTGTGTGAATCAGAAAATGCACTCACTCTGAGTGTACAAGTATAAAATCTGTAATTCCTTAGAGAGTCTTCTTTAGATGGGGCACAGCACAGTTACTAATTTGACCTGATTGTATTCAGCCTTTTTAATGCCTTAGAAATGCTACCTGTTGAACATCCCTTTTCTCAAGCTACTATTAAATAATACAAACTTAGAGGAGTAATCTTAAGCTTGTTGTGTACTCAAAATCCTTATTTCAGTTAGAATTAGAGAGCCCCCATAGATTGAGATTCTTGTTTGAAATTTATATGCCTAATTTTGCTTTTGGAAATTCTATAAGGAATGTAGCTGCTGAGAGAGATGATTTATAAATGTGGGCTAATTCTGATAAAATTCTCTGTCTATATATTCATGATAGCCTAAGTATTTTAATAAGCAGACATCTTACAGCCAAATAAATTAGTGACTATATTTTTATCAATATAGCTTCAAAATTTTAAGGATACTCTTTGTGTTTTAATGTCATACAAAGGTGTTTTTCCCCCTTCATTTTTACTATAATCCTGGTTGTCACTGTATGCATTTTGGTTTGATATTCGGGAAATTTTCCTTTCTGAGGATTAAATTGTTATTTGCTGAATGAAATATAATGCTCCTGGCTTTGAGATTTGAAAAGCCCAGGAACTGAAACATGTCTCTCTAGCTATCTTTGAAGTTTTGTTTTGATAATCATTTGCCTCTTGAGCTGTGTCAGCAAAATATCGGTCCCTTCCAAGAATGTTTTAATATTTTTTATTTAGCATCTTGTTCTTTGGAAAAAATAATATATATGAAAAATTACCTGTTACACACACATGCATGTACACACACACACACCCCCCCCCAAGAAAAAACAAAAAATTTTACTGAATAACTTTACTTCCACTGCCTGGAATATTTGTTCTTTTTGATGTGTTTCCAAGTGTATAGGAAATAAATACACATTTTTCCTCTTTATATTGATAACATCTTAGGTCCTTTAGTTATTTGAGTAAGGGAAGAGTTTCAGAAGAAGGAAAGAACAACTGAATCTGTTCAACAAAATCCAAGATAGTGAATATGTTAAAGGTAAAACTATAAATTGTCCCTTGAGTCATTTTTTAAATGTTTTAAGAACCTGATAAACACCTTATCTAGAACATCAGATACTTTGAAAATATATCAGTCACTGCAAAGAAGCAAAAATAGACCTTTAATTTCTTTAATTTTAACAAGAATTAATGTAGGCAGCATATTTAACCAATTAGTAAGTGTTTAGGTAGCTTTGGAAAAGTATTTACAAATAAGTTAAATGTGAGGGCAGGGTATATCAGATTGATGAACTGTAAAGTTAGCTATGATTCTAGAATTCATGCAAGGGAATTCTTTTCCATTTTACAGTAGGACCACTTTGGAGGCAACTAATTTTTACTTTTGTATGCATTTCAGTACCTGTTTTTTTTTTTTTTTTTTAAAAAAAGCCTGAACCTGACATCTACTGTGTTACTCCTTTTCATTTACAACAGGGCAGCTTTTATGTCTCATTAGCAAATTTAATTTTTAAATTTAACTTGAGAAATGAAATGCAAATTTTTAGACCATAGTGTTTTACAAAAGTATTGGTGTGTAGTTATTAACATTTGAAGTTGTGAGGAATATACATGTCTGAAAGCCTAGTAGACATTGTTGCAGGGGCATAATTTGGTTTTTACTTTTAAATCTCTTGGCCTGCTGCCCAGTGGTTTGCATTCTACTGTGTGTCCACCTGTCCCTGCCTCCTCCCTCCAGGGTGGTATTGACAACGGTATGGTGCTAAGGAACTACCAAGGGTGCTTTGGTATCTCTCTGTTCTGATTCTGTGTATGTATTGGTGTGTGTTGTTGTTAAGATGTTAAGATTTTTGCTCTTTTTTTTTTTAATGCTTATCAGAAAACAAAATCCCATTGTTATGGAACAGAAATAATATCTCATTTTTAAAAAGTGAAGTGGTGTGATACTGCATTAAAATTGTTAGTATTTAAAAGTCCCTGGATGTCTTGTAAACAGAGTTACTGCAGGATCAGGGTATTAAAAGTAACCACAGTGTGTGTGGGGAATTTGAGATGACGACCTAAGCAATGTGTGTGCCTGAGAAGAATGAATGAATTTAGGCAATTATGTCCTTGGTTAATAGGAGAAGCAATTTGCTTGAGATGTTTCCTTGCATTTTTTTTAAGTGAAAATTTTTCCTAATCTAAAAACATAGAAAACCTAGAAATATGATTGTGTTAGAAAGCAAAAATGTTCTTTTTGGATGCCTTTTTTAAAAAAGAATTTTAAATAATTAGAATGTGTAACAAGAATATAAGTATGGACTAAAATGTCCAAAATTGGTGGGAAAGAACTAGGTAGATGAGAATATCAGATTAAATAATAATCATAGTAAATTTAAAATTTGACTTACATGAATAAAGAATAACTAACTACAAAGTAAATAATAATAAATTTATCCCCCCAAAATGAGAGTGATAATTGAAGGAATCTATAAGAGAGTGTTTTTTAATGCAAATTGCTGGCTCTATGATAACCTTTTAAAAATAGATTCCCCTCAATTTTTCCTCCATATCTTTAGACCTGTATTAAACTAAATTAAATTCTAAGAATAATTTTAGTGGTTATTTGGAATTCTTTATTTTTAAATAAGGAAAAATGATTTTTTGTTATTTTTTTAAGAGGTTAAAGATTATTTTAAATGTGTACCTAAGTGAAGTGTTCTGAAAAATCTCAGAAACTACTGAAAATTATTTTCTTCATTCTTCATCTGAAAGTTTAAAACTTTCCATTAGGTTAATGAAATAAATTGTAAAACCTTAGTCTCAGAACAATGTACTTTGTGAACTTTTTAAGGACAATTTAAATCATTTCTTACAGGCTTCATAATATTTAAAAAGCTTTTCACAAGTAAAGATAAGAACATTCACAAAGTTCTTAGTTTCTGAGATGTTTTTAGGTGTATGCTGACAATTAAAGAATTTTCTTTCCCATTTATTAGTTAGCAATTGATTTTCTGAAGGAGAATCTGGACCTATTACAGCCTTAAGTTCGGGAATGGAATTTTCCTTTACTATTAGACAGTATTTTGAGGGTAGAGCATACAGCTTTCCTTCAAGGCTCTTCGTAGAGTGTGGTGATCTGCATTGCAGAGTCTGGAGGTCTGCCTTTTTTTGAGAGTGAGAAACTCATTTTAGGCTTTCAGATATTAAATATCTGAATTATTGTCTCAAACCAGTATTAGAATTGCACATGTGTTTGTTGATTATTTATGCTATCCTCTCTTTTAGTTTCTAAATATGGGAATGTTCATACTCAGGTTAAATGCTACAACTAAAGGGCTGCCATTTGACTTTTTAAAAAATATATGTATCTTTTAAATCTATGGTTAGACATTAGAGCCTTTAATTTTGAGTTACATTTCTGGTGACTGTTAAACTGGAAATCAGTTAGAGAATGAGGAACTTAGTCACTTTGGCTAATAGGCAAAATTAGAAAAAAATTCAATCAATTTTTTCACTTGAAGATACTTTAGTAAAAAGCTGATTGAACTGTTCTTGACTAGAATTTTGAGAAATTGAACCTGGAAGCTTGAGGTGGTTCAAATGTGCAGGTTCAAAATAGCACCAGTTGAATTTTAGTCTACTAGAGTTTCTCAGTAACTTGATTTTGTTTTCTTGTATTGTCTTAATGCTGGAATTACATAGAGCCTGCATCACTTTTCATCACTTGTCATCTAAAAGAGTTATAATAATAGGTTTTATTTTATCAACTTCAGGCAATGAACTGAAAATACAGTTTTATATAAGAGTACATTACCTTTTTTAAGCTACTTTGTGCATTTCCTGAGTATAATCTCTTTAACTGTTCCATTCCAAAGGAGGGAAATTAGCTCCATGACTTTAAAACTAAATTTGTTCTAAATTTGCAGTTTATGGGAGAGTTGTCACTTTATATATTTGGATAAGATCTATTATAACCTTAAAAATAAATATTAATATGACCATCATATCTGACTATAAGCTACAGCTCAAACATGAATTTACTTTCCTTGTATTTCTAAAATTGTTTTCTAAATAAAACTGAGAAATGTTTTTCATGTGTTTTTTCTAATTTGTTATTGTCTGAAGTGATTTAATTGGGTAAAATTTCCATTTCAATTATGTTTCTCTTCTAATATTAATGGAATTTTACTTGAAAATTACTATTCAAAGGTACAGTGTTTCAGCACTAAAATAGAATTAGATGTATAATTCTAATTATATAGGTATGTTAATTATACCAAGAGTGGTGGAAGCAGCCCTAGCAGTTCTTATTTGGAATAGTTTAAAATGTTTCAAAGAAAGTGCCTGTGAGTATAAGGCACACCTCTAACAGCAGTTTATAATACTTGATGCTTTTTTTTGTTTCTGCTTCATAAAATTTGAGCATCCTCAGAGCTACCGTCATGCAAACAAATCACTGATTTAACTATGCCCTGTGTAAAGGTGCCTGTACCAGGTTTAGCTTTTAATGTAGTTTTCTTTAGCTTCCTTATAAGGAAAAGGTGTAAGACAGATATTCCTTAGTAATAATTTGGTGCACATCACATTTTAAAAGATATTATAAGTAAAATATATTGTCATAATTGTTTACTCAAAATGAAAGTAAATTATCTAGTAATAGTTTTAATTAGACACAGAATGAGGTTTTAAATACTTAACTGGATAACTTGATGTACTGCTGAAATATAGAGAATTTTCATTGAAAATTGCTTTTGTACCTGAATCTTTTTTTCTGTGTCTACAAGTTTGTAAATAAAAGTGAGCAAATATAAAAGTCTGGCAGTTTGTAGAAGTTCCTAAACATGTATCCTTTAACAGTGAATTAAAATATATTTTTCAAATACATGGGCAAAATTACTTCAAAAAGCATAATATATTCAATCATTGTAGTTATTTTTCAAATAAAAGTGGTGGTGAATGGTTTAGTATTGTTTTTATCTACATCAGTTGACTATTGTAGTCGAAATTTTTAATCATTAAGCATTTAATACTCTGAAAGATACTTCAGGGTTTTTTTAAGTGGAATAACAGGGTTTTCCTTAAAACCTTTTCTTTTTGGACATTATAGCATAATTAAGATAGTTATTTTAGAACTCTAACTGCTTTTATTTAATAAGAGAATTCCTGTTCCCAAGATCATGTTGTTCTTAGGAGAAGTTCCTATCTTGAAGGACTCTTAGTCATAGCTCAGGGTATCTTTTTAAAGTATATACGAGAAACCTTTCTTCTTTCTAGAGTTAGGCGTTTATCACTATGAACTTCCCTCTTTGGACTGCTTTTGCTGCATCCCATCAATTTTGGTGTGTTCCATTTCCATTTTTATTTGTCTCAAGTCTTTTTTTTAATTTCTTCTGATTTCTTTTTTGATCTATTGGTTGTTCAGTATCATCTTGTTTAATTTCCACATAGTTGTGAATTTTCCAGTTTTCTTTATGTAATTACCTTCTAGTTTCGTACTACTATTGTCAGAAAAGATGCTTGGTATTATTTCAGTCCTCTTAAATTTATTGGGACTTGTTTTGTGGCCTAACATATGATCTGTCTTGAAAAATTTTCCATATGCACTTGAGAAGAATGTGTATTCTGTTGCTTTTGGATGGAATGTTCTCTAAATGTCTGTTAGGTCTGTCTGGTCTGATGTGTCATATAATGCCAATATTTCCTTATTGATTTTCTGTCTGGTTGATCTGTCCCTTTATGTAAATGAGGTATTTAAATTCCCTTCTATTATTGTATTGCTGTGTATCTCTCCCTTTAGGTCTGTTAATAGTTGCTTTATATATTTAGGTGCTCCTATGTTGGGTATATAAATATTAACAGATATTATAGCTTCTTGTTAAATAAACAACCTAACTTTTAGGGATATTTTAGGAAGTAGGAAAAGAACTTGGGGAGCTAGAAAAATAAGAACAAATGAAGCCAAAAGTTAGTAGAAGGAAGGAAATATCGAAGATTAGATAAAAAATGAGAAACCAAAAAAGATAATAGAAAAGATCAATGAAGTTAAGAGCTGTTTCTTTGGAAAGATAAATGAAATTCACAACCTTTAGCCAGACTCACCAAAAAACAAAAACAAAAAACAAGAAAGAGACTCAAATAAATAAAGTTAGAAGTGAAAGCTGGCACAGCAAATAGCGCAGAGAAATACAGGTGATCAGAGGAAACCGCTGTGAACAGCTCTACACTAACAAATTGGACGACCTAGAAATGGACAAATTCCTAGAAACGTACAAACTACCAAGACTGAATTATGATGAAACAGAAAATCTGAGCAGATGGATTACTGGTAAGACAATTGAATCAGTAATCAGAAACCTCCCAAGAATCAGAAGTCCACAGTCAACCAGATGGCTTTACTGGTGAATTCTACCAAACATTCAAAGAAGAATTACAGTCATGCCTCATTTTATTGTGTTTTGCAGATATTTATTACATTTGTGTTTTTTACAAATTGAAGGTTTACAGCAACCCTGTGTCAAGCAAGTATATCAGCGCCATTTTTCCAATAGCATTTGCTTACTTCTGCGTCATATTTTGGTAATTCTCACAATATTTTAAACTTTTCATTGTTGTTATATCTGTTATGGTGATCTGTCATCAGTGTGATCTTTGATATTACTATTGCAAAAGGATTATGACTCACTGAAGGCACAGATGATGATTAGTATTGTTTAGCAATAAAATATTTTTAATTACATTGTTTTTTCAGACATAATTCTATTGTACACTTAAAAGACTGCAGTACAGTGTAAATGTAACTTCTTTATGCACTGGGAACACAACAACAAAAATTCATGTGACTGGCTTTTTGCAATATTGGCTACATTGCAGTGGTCTGGAACTGACCCTGCAACACCTCCAAGATATGCCTGCACTTACAGTCCTTGTCAAACTCTTCTGAAAAATAGAAGAAGGAGGAACCCTTTCAAAATCATTTACAAGAACAACTGTTGCCCTGATACCAAAACCGGACAAGGATGCCACAAATAAGGAAAATTATAGACCAAGATCTTTGATGAACATAAGCAAAAATTTTCGACAAAATATTAGCAAACTGAATTCAATAGTACAGTGAACAGAGCATACACCATGATCAGCTGGGATTTATTCCAGGGATGCAAGGATGGTTGAACATCTGCAACTTGGTCACTATGATACATCACGTTAACAAAATGAAGGGTGAAATTATATGATTATCTCAATAGATGCAGAGAAGGCATTTGACAAAAATCAATGTCTATTTATGGTTAAAAACAACAACAACAACAACCTTTCAACAAATCAGGTACAGAGGGAATGTACCTGAACATGATAAAGGCCATGTATGACAAGCCCAGAGTTAGCATACTCAGTGGTGAAAACCTTTTTCTCTAAGATCAGGAAAGAACACGGATGCCCACTCTCACCACTTTTATTCCATGTAGTGTTGGAAGTCCCAGCCAGAACAGTTAGGCGACAAAAAAGTTAAAGGCATCCAAATTAGAAAGGAAGAAATAAAATTTTCACTATTTGCAGATGACATGATATCTTATATAGAAAATCCTAAAGACTCCTCCCCCAAAAACTGTTAGAACTAATAAATGCATTTAGTAAGGTTTCAGGATACAAAATCAGTACACAAAAATCTGTTGCATTTCTGTACACTGATAGTGAACTGTCAGAAAGAAAAATTAAGAAAACAATCCCACTTACAGTTGCATAAAAAAAACCCTAGGAATAAATTTAACTAAGGAGGTGAAAAAACCGTATACTGAAAACAGTAAGACATTGGTGAAGGAAATTGAAGAAAGCACAAATAGAAACATATTCCATGCTGTGAATTAGAGAAATTAATATTGTTAAAATGTCCATATTACCCAAAGCAATCTACAGATTCATTGCAATCCCTATCAAATTCCAGTGGCTCACAGATACAGAAAACAAACTTATGGTTACTGGGGGAGAAGGGGGTGGGAAGGGATAAATTGGGAGTTTGAGATTTGCAGATACTAACTACTATAGGTAAGATAAGATAAACAACAAGTTTATAGTACAGGGAACTATATTTAGTATCTTATAGTAACCTATAATGAAAAGGAATATATGTAGGTATATGTATGACTGAACTATTATGCTGTACACCAGAAATTGACACAACATTATAAACTGACTATGCTTCAATTAAAAAAAATTTCAGTGACATTTCTCAGAGAAATAGAAAAAACAATCTTAAAATGTATATGAAACAATAAAAGACCCATAATACCAAAGCAATCTTGAGAAAGAAGAACCAAGCCTCACGCTTCCTGATTTCAAACTATACAAAGTTATAGCAATAAAACTATAAGGTACTGGCATGAAAACAGACACATAGATCAATGGGACAGAATAGAGAGCCCAGAAATAAACCCACCCATATATGGTCAATTAATATATGACAAAGGAGCTATGAATATGCAGTGGGGAAAGGACAGTCTCTTCCAAAAATTGTGTTGGGAAAATTGGACAGCCACATACAAAAGAATGAAACCAGACCACTGTCTTACACTATACATTAAAATTAACTCAACATGGATTAAAGACTTGAACATAAGACCAGAAATCATAAAACTCTAGGAGAAAACACGGCAGTAAGCTCCTTGACACAGATGTCGGCAATGATTTTTTGAATCTGACACCAAAAGCAAAAACAATAAAAGCAAAAATCAACAAGTGGCATTACATCAAACTAAAAAGCTTCTGCACAGCAAGAAAACCATCAACAGAATTAAGAACCAGCCTACTGAATGGAAGAAAATATTCACAAACTGCATATCTGATAAGGGGATAATGTTCAGAATATGTAAAGGACTCATAGAACTCAATCACAAAAAAAAATTGATTAAAAATGGGCAGAAGATCTGAATAGACATTTTTCCAAGGAAGACATACAGACGGCCGACAGGTTCATGAAAGATGCTCTACATCACTAATCATCACAGAAATGCAAATCAAAACCACAGTGGAATGTTACCTCACAGCTGTTAAAATGGCTGTTATCAAAAAGACTAGAAATAACAAGCGTTGGTGAGGATATGGAAAAAAGGGAACCGCTGTGCACTGTTGGTGGTGTAAACTGGTGCAGTCACTATGGAAAACTGGATGGAAGTTCCTGAAAAAATTAAAAATAGAAATACCATATGACCCAGCAATTCTACTTCTGGGTATTTATCCAAAGAAAATGAAAACAGTAACTCAAAATAGGTATGTACCCCCTGTTCACTGCAGTATTATTTACAATAGCCAAGATACCGAAACAACTTAAGTGTCCATCAGTGGATGAATGGATAAAGAAGATGTGGCAGATATATAGTGGAATATTATTCAACCATAAAAAAGAATTAAATCTCACCA
Source organism: Camelus bactrianus (assembly GCF_048773025.1). Classification (NCBI taxonomy): domain Eukaryota; kingdom Metazoa; phylum Chordata; class Mammalia; order Artiodactyla; family Camelidae; genus Camelus; species Camelus bactrianus. The sequence goes on along the minus strand of NC_133567.1, from coordinate 4,630,118 downwards.
TTTGTGACAACATGGACCTCAAGGGTATTATCTAAGTGAAATAAGTCAAACAGAGAAAGACATATAACATATGATCTCTCTTATATGTGAAATCTATTAATGAATGAATGAATGAGTTTCTAAAAACCCCAAGCTTATAGATACATAGATTGGTAGTTGCCAGAGGCAAAGAGTGAGGGGTGGGAGAAATGGATAAACTGGTTTTGGCTTAGGTTTAGTTTAACTAAATGGGAAATAGGAACAAAACAAAAATATATACTAGAGATACAGTTGTCCTACTTAAACATTGGGTCTGATGTAGTGCTTAGATTTCATCATGCCCAGTTCACCTTTTATCAACCAGTGCAGGAAGAGGAAGAGAAAGCAATTTGTTTTGAGAGAAGTGCAACTGATCACATTCAGAGGCTGACTCATAAGGGCTTTTCTAAAATGCATGATACCTCTGCCAGAATTAAAAGGAATTTCTTAATTAAAACCATAATGCCCGTGTGTCTAAGAAGTGTTTTCTCAATCAGATTTCAGGCACACTTGTCTGCCTGCACTGGCCACTCCAGCGTTCTGCTGTTTGCATGTGTTTTGTTCTCAGTGCTGCCACCCTGTGTATGGCTGTGCCTCTGTACTGTACGCACTGACTTTCTCTGCTTTTTTATCAAGTGATAACGTCCAAAACTACTTCTGGAAAGTAAGCATACGTATTACAGTAAATTTGAGAGATACTTTAGTGTACTCTGCTACGTGTTTAATGCTGTGCTGAATCTAGGTTTTTTAAAGGTTTCATAGTTCAGAAGTATGGCATTCAACTGCCAAAGATGAGATTTGGGAATTTTTTTTAAAGACAAATACCTTTATCTGTTTCATCGGTCACTTCACTAAAATAAGTTGGAACTGGACTAGTAACTTAAATACAGCTTGACATTAATCAAATGCAAAAGCAGAGGTTTTGATCCTTTAAAGATGAGAAATAGTTTAAGATTCCATTTTAGCCAAGTTTTAGTTAAAAGTTCTTCCTAGTAAAAGCAAAACCAAAATGAGCACAAAAGAGACTGTTTCTGTTTAAAAAGAAAAAGAAACTAAACTTGATTGGTTAAATTATCTCTGGAATCATTAGCCAACATGACTTTTAAATTATATCACCCAAAGTATTTTGAGTATTAATACTAGGCATCAACCATGAGACACATTGGCTGGATAGCAGTGTTTGTTTTCACCTGTATTATCTCATTTAATGTTTACAGCAATCTTTAACATAGGAAGTGCAAGCATAATACATGTGCAGGGGGCAATAATGAGCCCAGAAACTGGAATTCTGTTCCTTTTTATGAGTAAATCTATAGACTGGACAGGCCATAGAAGCTAATTATTATGCATTAATTCGCTAGTATAAACCTAAATTACATCCATGTTGAAGTTAAAATATTTACTTTAAACATCTATTTGTTGTAAAAATAAAATTTTCAGTCCTAAGGTTGGCACTGAGTTAGAAAGTGCTGTATATCTACTTATTTTTAAAAGCTATCCATAATGTATTGGGGGAAATTTTAAAAATTTATTAAGTTAAAGGAGTTTTTTTTAAAGATATAAACCTAAACTTTGTTTTTTTAATGATCTTAAATAGGTGTACTTTTACTGATTTTTGCTTTAAAACACATTTATAGCAAAGCCATCTGATTTCAGAATAATGAGCATCTCTTTTTGAATTTTTGAATAGTTTCTGTTCAATAAGTAATGTAATTCTATATCATGATAATTAAAAATATTTTTTGGTTGGATTAATTTTGGATGTTAAGTTTCCCAAATAGAAATATCACTGATGATCTTACCTTTAGGGGAAGTGAAAGAATTTACTGCAGCGTGTGGTATCATCTCAATTACTGCAAAATTCCAGCTGCAGCTCAGAATCCCCGTTTTGTTATCATGTACTCAGGAGTCTGTGTCAGGGCTGCTCCAGCCCCCAGCCGCCCATCCTCGTGTCTCCCCTGCTCAGTGCTCCCAGGCCTCCTTCCCTGGCAGAGACAAGTGTCACAGGAGCCCTTTGCCTTCTCCTCCCTTCTTGTGCCGTCCGGCCATCCGTCGCTGTTAGACCCCCTGGAAGAGTGGTCCCCGCTCTGTTGCCTTCACCTCCTTTCCCCGTTGGGCCGTCTCGCCCACCACTTCTGTGAGGCTGTTTGAAGGACACACCCGTTAGGAGCCCCCAGGGACCAAATCCAGTGGCATCTTCTCCTTTTTGCCCCCCTCGGCGTTTCTGCAGATGTGCCGCTTTCGTGCGCCCCCCTCTCCTCCTGTTCCTCCGGCAGCTTGGGTGCTGCCCCCATCCCCCTGACATTTCGGTGGCCCCCTCTCCTCCCTCAGGGTCTGCTGCTCAGCATGGGCATCCGCCCTCTCCCAGCAGCGTGGGGAGCACAGCCTGGGCCTCCCCCTTCCTGGGACGTCCAGGCGGGCATCACCACGTCTGCCGCCTGGACGCCTTTCCTCCGCCTCCTGTTCAGTCAGCACTGCCCAGAGGGCCCGCCGCAGGCCAGGTGGTGTGCCAGGCTTGGGCCAGGTGGGAGGAAGGAGACAGTACACAGCTTTGTCACCCGCGGCAGGTGGCCGGGAGGACGAGGACATGAGGAGCAGCATACGGATGAAGGGGCCTGCGGAGGGGGCCCTGACAGACAGGGATGGGAAAGGCCTTCTGGTCAAGGGAATTCTGTGTGGGGCCCTCGTGCTGGGAAGGAGCAACCTGGGGGCGAGGAGACTCTTCCAGACGGAGACCCTGTCGGAGGAGGAGCCCAGCCAGGCACGGGAGCCAGGTGAGCGTGGCAGGAACTCCTGAGCAGGCATGGTCGCCCTTCGCAGGCTGGCTGTTCCCTCCAGCCTCATCTTCCTCCAGGTTGGCCTCCTCATGTGGCTCAAGGACCTGGGTGCAGTGAAGTCATCCCTCCCCAGGCAGGCACCCCTGCCAGTGCAGCTCCTTGGGATTCAAGACACCCCTCTCCCCCAGCCTGCCGGGCTGTCCTGCTGGTTGTCACCTCTTCCCTGGGGCACTATCCTGGCTGGTGTGCATCCAGTCCTGAGCACCCCTCTCTCTCTTGAACCAGGCACAGGAGAAATGTCTGGAAGGGGTGCCTGTCCTCAGGGGCAGACTGGAGGGCAGCCTGTGGTGGAAGGAAGCTGGAGGAGGCCTGGGACAGCAGTCAGGGGCCGTGTGACACGGAGCATCCGAGAGGGTGTCCCGGGAGAGCGTCGGGGAAGAGTGGTGCGGCCCCAGCCCCGCAGTGTCGGCGGGAAGAGGCCTGAGTCTGGCCCCAGGGAGTCGCAGCCAGCCTCCGTGGATGGGAAGTACGAGACCACAAGCTCAGGGGGCAGGGAGGTGGCTTGTCCCGTCCCTGTGCCACCCCCTAGCCCGTGCCTGGGCCCTTCTGACACGTGCAGACCCCCGTCCACCACCCGCAGGCCGACCCCACCCCAGCAAGCCTCGCAGGGGCCCTCATGCTGGGAAGGAGCGTGAGACTGGTGCGGACACACCAGGCCAGGGGGACCCAGCATCCCGGGGAGACACTGTGTTCCCCTGTGTGTATGTGTACATTCACGTACTTCCAGAGAGAGAGGGCGCAGGGGAGAGAGGGAGGGCGGAGAGCACACCCAGCTCACACCCAGGGAGGGGAGAGACGCAGAGACTGCTCTGGGGACAGTCCCACGGCCATGAGATCCATGCTTCCGCAGGATGGGCTGGGGGTGGGTGGGTGGGCGGCAAACCCTGGGTGAGGGGCAGTGACACCCAGCTAGGAGGTGGAAGGTGCGGGGGACAGACTCCAGCATGAGAAGGTGGGGACACACACTCAGAAGCGGGGCAGTGGACATTCCAGGCTGGTGGGTCACTCACCGGGAGGGACAGGAGGGACACACACACGTACAAGATGGGGGAGTTACACTAACACCGGGATGTGAAGGGAGACGAGGCACACTGGGCTGAGGAGGGAGAGACACTCGCGGACCCAGAAGGCGCTGGACACCCGCACAGGTACCAGGAGTGTGGGAGACGCGCCGTGTACGCACTGCAGGGAGAGGCGGACTCCCCGAGGGGACGAGGACACACACACAACAGGAGGGGAGAGAGGTGGTCAGAAAGGAGACGGGGGCCCCCCATGCCTCCAGAGTCATGGAGACACACAGCTTGCCCACACTTCCGGTGTCTGTGCTTCAGGTTGGGGAGCGACGTGTTCCCCGGGGGCGTCTGTGGGTGGAAGTTACACTTGACCGCTGATGGTACTGTAGCCTCCAGTCCGCCCTTGGGTCACACAGCTCCCTGCAGAAGGCCAGACCTTATTCCTTCTGCCCTAATTAAAGGACTAAGCGTCACTGACATTCACAGACAGGTGGTGGTTCTCCGAGGCTCACAGATGTGTTCATCGCAGCCGCCTCCCGAGTCCCAAGAGCAGGAAGCCGGCTGCGCTGTGGGTGTTGCCTGGAGCACGACCTGGACCCGCGAGCCCGGGCCCCTGCCTGCTCCCAGCTTCTAACTCTGGGGGCACAACGCCTGGACTTGCAGTGGGGGCGTCTCGGGCTCCCTCTCGTGGAACTAGGTCTTCTAGGTCCTCGTTTTGGGGACCCACAGCATCAGGTGGCAGTGGGAAGCGCCTGCGCTGTGCCTCCGGCCGGTGCACTCACGCCCAGCGGCATGCTCGCTTGCGTTCACAGAGGAAGCAGAGGAGGCTCCACGAAGCTAAGTAACTGAGTGCTATTCGAGGTGACGCATGAAGATTACCTGCTTCATAGAAGTGCGCGAGTGGCTTTCCTTTCCTAGCAGCCCGTCCGCTCTGTTCTGTGCAAGTCCAGCTCACGGTGGCAGCAGTGACAACAGTTCTCTCCTGGAACTTGAACCTCTAAGAGTCTCACAGTCTGTTAATAGACTAATACCAGCTTATTAAGTAATCAATGTTTTTCTTTTATGTTCTACTTTAATATTTAATAGAATACGACTATCTGATATTTTACATACTAATAATTAATACTAATCTATTAATAACTAACAGTCCAATAGAGACTCTAGTTCGAATCTGTAATAGACATTAGGTAACTTGGCCCCAAGTTCACTGAGAAAATTGAGTATCAGATGTGCCTGTTGACCTCCAGTTCCCTGACCACCAACTGCCTCTGCCCCCCAGCTCCTCCTTGTCTCGCTGCTCTCCTGCCCAGGGCTCACCGACTCTGCTCCTGTCCCCTTGAATATGGGCATGTGTTCACGCCACTGGCTCTTTTGTCTCCAGCCAGTGGAGATGTTCAAGATCTCCAGGTGGAAACGTTTTGAAGCTTGACTCCACCTCCATCCATCCATCCGGCCATCCTTTCTCCTGCAGAACTGCATGTCTTCAACTCCTGTCCCAGACCTCGCCGATTCGGGCCTCCACGCGTGTGAGCATGTGTGTGCACACGCACCACACACCTCCCCCCCCACACCCCCTTGCCAAGCCCAGCGGGGGCTGCCCCCAGTGCCGAGTCTGTCTGCTCAGTGACTCCAGGCCCCTCCCCAGTACTGAGCCCGCTGCCTCCAGGCCACCATGTTCAGCCACCTCCCCGCTGGCACAGTGCCTCCATCCTGCTACCCTGACTCGGTCTCCACCCTTATGACAGTTAAAAGTGGTGGTCATTGTCCACTGAGTGATTGTTAGAAAGCCTGATTGTTGAAAACCCTCTCCCAGAGTATTTATTTCTAGAAAATAATTTATGTAATTGAAAGGCCGTGACTAACGAAGCGATTTTACATCCGCTCAGAGCAGTACTTCCTTGGCTTCAGCAGAGTGTGCCTGCAGCTGGACTGAGCGGCCGGGGACCTGTGGCGGTGACGGTCAGGGCTTCAGACACGCTCAGGCACACTCCTTCCTTCACAGGACTTGCAGGGGTCGTAAGCGGCATGTGAACAATTTCTGACTTTGCCGTCATCAGCCAAGTTTTATTGAGCACCCACACAGCGTGTAGTTCATCACTTACTCTGGAGGTTAAGTGTGGTGCTGCATTTAGAGATTTTCTTTGAAAAACTTCTTATTATAGAATATTTCAAAAATACACACAAGTGGCAAGAACAGTTGAATGCCTTGTTACCCCCCATAACCAGTTTCAACGGTTGTCACCTCCGTGACCAGTCTCGGTCCATCAGTACCCCACCCACCCCCATCCCTTCTCCTGCCGGCTGTTTTAATAGAAAACTATTTCATATCTTTTGTATGTTTTTGGTATGTGTTTCCAAAACGTATAGACTCTTTTGAGAGGTACAACTGTCACACCCCAAAAGAACAATAATGCCTTAATATCATCAAATGTTTACTGTTCACATCTCCACTGTCACCTCTTAACTTTTTAAAATGATTTTCATGATTCAAATCCAACAAGGCCTGTGTCTACTCTGAGTCAGCCTATCTCTTAAATCCATCCAGACCTTCCATTTTTCTCCCCTTAAAACTTACTTGTTGAAGAAGCTGGTCTTTGGTTTGGTTTGGTTTGCTTTGCTTTTGGCTGCGTCCTGTAGAGTTTCCCGTAAGTCTGCGTTTTCGCTCATCGCATCCCTGTTGGATGGTCTGACGTGCTTCCGTGGCCCCTCATTTTATGTAGGAATCAGGTTCTGCTTTTTGCCTCCAAACATGTTAAAGTTGCCTAGAAAGACAAGTTGGGAAGATTGAATGTGAAGGAAGTGAATTCTGAATGAAGTCCTATAAGCAATAAGAATGACATTGAGATATGTGTGTGTGTGTGTGTGTGTGTGTGTGTGTGTGTGTGTGTCTAAATATAAAATAAATCAAAATGGTCATCAAAAATGACGTTTGGTACTAACAGGGATTTCCTCCTGGTATTTTTTTTCTTTAAACCTGCGTAATGCTTTTGTAAACTGAATTGGGATCCTCTTGATTTCGTGTCCTGCTTTTTGTGTGAAGGTTATTTCCCGTGTACTTTTACGTTCTTTGTACACACTTCTGGGAAGCCGGGCTGCTCTGAGCGAGCACCGCGTTTACTGAGCCTTCCCCGTGGTTGGCCAGGCAGCATGTTTCCAGTCTTCACATAACACAGTGGTGGGTGGCCTTGTGTGTAAATCTTTGTGTGCATCTCGGGTTATTTTCTTCAGATAAATTCTTGTGAGAAGTAAGTGGAGAAGATGATAAAAAGCCTTCTTTTACTTGGCAGTTGCTCGGCCAGGGTGACTTCTGGAAGTCGCCGATGGTTCGTGGGCGCATTTCCTCTACCCTCCCCAGCGTGGCCAGGACCCCATCTCTGCTTTTTGACTTCTCTTGTTATGTATTTCTCTTTCCTGTGTTTTTCCCGCGCAGCCATCGCCTCCTGCTTGTCTTTGACACTGGAGGCTGCCTGTCGCCCCTGTGCCCAGAGTCTCAGTCAGCCACCTGTTACCGTTTGCCTGAGAGACCAGCACTGAATGAGCGAGGGCAGGGCACTCACCTCCGCGATAAAGTGTCTGATGTGCGTGGATTCGTAGCATCAGCTTTGGCTGTTCCCACCCTGTGTTCTCCTATCTGTTTCTCCCCCTTTGTTTTAGGTCGTGGACGTTGCAGTGTGAGAGAAGGATCACTGTTTTATTAATACTGCAAGTTCACGTTAAGGTGAAGGCGGAGAAACTCACCAGCCAAATTGTAAATTAGTTGGAAACTGCAAAACGGATAAATTAAGGGAGTGATTATTCACACAGCCTGTTAACTCAGCACATCAGTCCAGGTTCACAGGCCTTCCTCACGGTTGCCGGTCTTTTGTGCTGTCACGAAGGGACTGGTCAGTTCCAGACTGACATACACCCCGTGGGGCTCTTTCATGGTGAAGGATTTGATGAGCGCAGAGAGATCCTTAAACCCTGAAACAGAAGCAGATAGGGAAAGTGAGGGACGAAGTATAATCTTCAGAAACAACTCTTAAAACCCGGATGGGAATGTATTAGAAAGCCATTCTTCTGCTGGCATGCCGTCACCTCTGCACGGCTGGTGCCCGCTCGCCCTTGCACCTGTCCCCAGCGTCGCCTCCTCTGTGGCTCAGCATCAGTGGCTGCCCGTCGGTCCTCCGCCTGTGGCAGTGTGCTCCCTGGTTCGGCTCTGCCGGCGCCCCGTCCTCCTGGGTTTGTTCCCCTGCTCCAGGGGCCAGCCCTACTCGTCCCTTCTTGTTTGCCTCTCAGCCTTTCCTTCTCCACCTGGTCCTCCCCGTCCGCAGGGTACCCCGCCCAGCCTCTGCTGTTGGGGAGGGAGACAACACGTGGTGATGGAACGCTCTCCCTTCTGTACTTCGCCCTCCAGCAGCTGCTCCTTCCCCGTGGGGACGTGTCCCGGAGCCGCAGAGCCTCGGGTGGTGCTGACTCTTCACCCGCTGGTTCCAGCCCGGTTTCTCCACCCGGGATTACTGAAAGCCTCTGTGTCACTAAATCCAAAGCGAGGAGGGTTTGCCACTAATCTTGACCACAGCCCCCTGGAACGTCTCCTCCTGGCCGCGGGTGTTCCGCCTTCGCTGTCCTGCGCGTGGAAGGAAGAGATCCTCCTGTTGCATCTCCCCATGCTCCCTCCCCAGACCGTGCCTCCTGTGTCCCCCTCGGGCCGCCTGCCCGCTGTCCGCCCCTGCCCCTCAGATCTTCGGAGGTTCTCCCTGGTCTGTCAAATTAGCTGCCGTTTAGGGGCTTCCGGTTGTTGGCTGTTTCTTAACATTTATAGTGAAGCCCTTACCGAGTGCTGATCCCTGTGCTGCGTGCTTGACACGGGGCGCCATTTGTCCCTCCTAACAGCCCTGAGGGGTTGAAGCATCTCTCTTCAGCTGAGGGAACCCAAGCTGGAAAAGGCAGGCCACTCACCCAAGGCCTCACAGCCGGTGCCCTGGACCCGTAACCGCCAGACAGCACTGCTTCTGCACACCCGCTGCCCCCCCGCCTGCTCGGCCTCCCTTTCACAGCCTCCTCGTCAGCACCGGCCCTGCCTTCCTGCAGCCTCCTTGCCCGCTCCTCTGCCTGAGTCCAGGAAGCAGTGACGACCCCCACCCCCGCCATTGCCCCGCTCTCCCCAGGCTGGCCTGGCCACACTGCCCCGCCTCTGGGCTGCGTTCCCCTACTCCCCAGCCACGCCCAACAGGTCCACACCTTACTGTCTCCACTGCCAGTTGGGTTGGCTCTCCCTTCCCCAAATGCTCGTCTGCAAAGTTTGGAAGAACCTTCTCTTCCCGAGATTCCCACTGTTCTTCCTCTCTCCTTGTTTGACGGTATTTTCCACCTCCTGTTTTGTGTCATCAGTGATTATTCATCTTTGGGGGACCCCCCAGCTGCTGAGTGTACCGGCTTATCAGTGGTGGACCTCGTGCCTGATTCATCTTTGTATCTTCCGTGGAGCCTTGATAGTTAAATAATAGAGATGCATTTACCCAACAGCTTATTCACATGTCCCATCCCAGGGGCCTCTGTGCAGGTAGGGGACTGTCTCGGGTGTTGAGGAGGACGAACTTTCCAGGCATGACCACCAGATGGCACAGTGATGCAGCGTCCTGGTATCTGCTGAGGGTGGGCCAAGCCAAGAAAGAGGACAAGGTGTTCTTGATGGCTGGACACCGAGGGAAATCAAGGAGAGTTTTCCAGTGAAAGGTGTTCGGCCAGTTCCTAACCATTCACAGAGGTAACCAGGGAGGCCGGGCGGGCGTTTTTGTCCACAGATCCATTTGGCTGAGAGGAGGGAGAGCGTCCGTCCTTCCCTGCTTCTCTTCCTCCTTGTGTTCCTTCAGCGGGTATCTGAGCACCTCCTTTGCGCATCCACTGTCCTAGGTGTTAGGGGTATGGAACCGGACAACAAAGGGCAAGATCTTGGCTCTCACGGTGCTTCCTCTGCAGCCTTTGCTGGGACTCAGCTGAAGAGACAGGAGACAGACCCAGAGTGTCTTTGCTGTTTTTGTTACCCCTGAAGTCACTTCCCTCCACCCACCCCCAGTGCGGACTGACCCCTAGTTTTATTGTCGAAATAGGTTTCAGGGTAAAAAGCCAAAGGACCACCAGTCAGTGTATTGCAGTGACTAATTTGCCGTAACCGTGATGTTCTGTCTGTGACCTCACTTCCCAGTTATCCCACTTAATCAAGAATTGACTGTGTTCTCCTCAAGGTTAAAGATGCCGAGGTTCAGAAAGGCCGCGAAGCATGATAATGTTGCCCAGGCAGAGGTGTGGAGAAACGCACGCACGGGTCTCTGTCTCATCATTATGTTACGACCAAGATCCATGCCAGGAAGGTTTTTAAAAACGAAAGAAAACAAGCAAGTCCAGTACTGTAGCAGGAGCCTGTAGATAAATTCGGCAAACACCGCGTTGTTGCTGGAGGTCACTGTTTGACAGGGCGGACCTACCTAACAGAAACTCACTTAGTTACAGTCACATCTCCCCTGCAGGGGGGTGCGCAGGAGTGTGAGAATAACGCAAGTACAATCACTTGGAAACCTCAGAAGTCCCACGTGGCTTGTGGGATGTCCCTGTCGATGAGAACAGCCCCCTTCCTGGGGTAAGGCTCGGCTGAGGCGTGTTGGGCCGCCGTCTCCTCCCCGCTCCTCCCTCCACGCCTCATCCCCCCAGCAGCCTGGCTCTGCAAGACAGCATCTGGTTCCACGAAGCCCTGCCAACCCTGGTTCAGCTTCAGGAGGATGAGGGCAGGGCGTTAGTTTGAGATGCTGTGTGGCAGGGACACTCCCACGTGGTAGCGCTGAGTGTGGAGCTCTGCTTTACTGTGGACTTCGATAAAGTACGTTTTTTCCTAACATGTAGCTGTTTCCTCTGATTTTGAGTAATCTTAGTACTTTCACAGGCACATTGTAACCTGTGACCACACTTAAGCCACAAGCCGGGATCAGTCTGTCCCCAGCTTGTCAGCAGTCACGCGGTACCCACATTACCATTCATCTCAACACGCAAAGTGGCCGCTGGCTCCGCAGGGATGGGTTTTATCGTAGCTGTGATTTGGGGTCACCTGTGACCGTGACCACCACGAAGTGTCGGCTGCCGCTCACCTCTGTCGCAGAGAAGGTAGGATACTCCCTGCCCCGTGAACTGCTTTTATGTGAATCTCACTAGATGCGAGGAAATCGTCTTCTTCACGTGGAACACTGCCTTTGCCTGTCCTTCAGCGGCTCTGTTGACTGTGATTCCACTCAGGAGCCTGCGCCACAAAAGCGAAAAAAAAAAGCAAAAAAAAAAAAAAAAAAGAAGACTTATTTTTAAGTGCACGTCTGCCCATCTAGGGGCAGCGCGTATTTGGGTGACCCACTGACTAGAACAGTTCCGCACTGTGAGCTCTCGGAACCAGGTCGGGGCCTGGCACACATCCCCAGGCGAACTCTTGGTCTGCAGGGTGCATGTCCCCATCCTGCACAGGGAGGTGCAGGGACCATACTGCCCTGCGACGCATGGGGGCAAGGGTCGGGCAGGGCTCAGGCCCGGCTCTGGTTCCCAGCCGGCCAGCACCTCGCCCCGCGCCGCTGCTCCCCCCGCCATAGGCTCTGAGTCGCTGTAAGGATTGTGATTTGAGGCCCTCTGTCCGACTCAGCATTTTAAAGGAGCTGCGTGAAGATGATCGTCAGCCGGCTCCGGTTACAATTTTGGGACGAGCTTCTCTCTGTAACACATCTCCTTATCAAAGCAGGGTGGGGAGCAACCCCGGGGGTCGTGCCCTGCAGTGGAGAAGGGGCCGCCCAGGTCCTGGCTGAGGCCTCACGCTGATGGGTGTAAACCCTTTTTTGTTAATTTTCTGTCAGCAAATACTGCACAGACATAAGTGAATTTGTAATTGAGGAAGGTCAAGTTTCTTTAAAAAAAAAAAGAAAAGCCACCCTGAAAAAAAAAAGATTGGAAAACCACCACTAGGTTCTGTTTCAGAAAGTAGCAGAAGCACACAGAGGCTGGCTGTTTGCTGAATTATCTGACAACAGATGGGAGTCGGGGGAGCAAAGTGTACAGGCCCCTCCGCTGAGGATCATTTGCAAATTATCAGAATAATTCAAACTGTTCAGCCCTTGGTAGCGTGGGTCATACAGGACCCCCACCCACCTCCAGTCTGGTACCTCCATGCTGTTTCTCACTTTTGGCTCCAGAAACAAATTGCCTGAGGTTGCCAGACCCACCGTACAGTTTCTGACTCCGTATCTGGAGTACCTGCCTGTGCTCGGCCAATACTTACCCCTTCTTTTGTCATCTTGGCTCAGCCGTTATTTGGGGGTTTGGGGGGGGGGGTTGTGTGTTTGTTTTTTTTAACTAATCCAAGGCAGGCCTTCCAGTTAGCACGACACTTCTTTCTTTTTAAGGCCGCTGCTAGCTAAGGAGCATGCTGGAGAGATGTATACAGAGGCTGGATCGAAGCTCTTCAGTGAGCACGTCCTCTGGTATTTGATAGATGGAACTTGTCCCAGAACTGTTTGCTGTTGGTGGGTCTCAGCTCCAGCTCGGGTGTATTCCTGGAGCCTTTCAATCGTGCAGTCTGATGTGCCAGTGCGTGAGGCGGCAGGTGACCTGTGCCGGATTCCTCCAAGGGCAACAGCTGAGAATGTGGCTCTAAAAACTGCCTCGACCCTGTCCTGTCTAGTAAGGAGGGACTGTGACTCTTACATTTAAGCCAGTCTTCCTCTCATCTTTTTTTTCTCCCCTCCGAAAGGGAAGGAAAGACTTTAGTCATTCTGAGTCACAGCCCTTACAAAGGATTTAGTACACCAGTTTATCAGTTCCCAGAAAGTGGGTTTGGGGGCAAACTTCAGCAAATACATGCAAAGATTCGCTTCTCATCTTCTCATCCTCATTCGTTTTAAGTTTTTCCCAGTATGAAAACGTGGCTGTTCTTACAGCTGTGTTGAAGTATACCTGATAATTAAATAAAGTGCATGCATTTCAAGTGCTCAGTTTGCCAGGTTGTGACCGACGTCTCGCTCTCGGAAACCATCACCACAACCACAGTGGACATAATCCCCATTCCCAAAAGTTTGCTCGTGTCCTTCTGTGAGTGATGACCACCAAGCTGTTTCCTGTCACTGTAGGTTAGTTTGCATTTCCTACAGTGGTGAATAAATGGACTCATGTAATATGTCCTCTTTTTTCTGCCTGACTTCCTTCATTCAGCATGATTCTTTTGAGGCTCATTCATGTTACTGTGTGTATCAGTCGGACATCCCCTTTCACTGCTGGTTAGTACTGGTTAGTAGTCCGCTATGTGAACCTACTACAGCTTGTTTATCCATTCACACACTGGTTGGGTCATATCTGGTTTTTTACTATTGCAAATAAAGCTGCTATGAATATACACGTACCAGTCTTTGTATGTTTTCACGTTTCTTGGGTAAATACATAGGTGTGAAATGGTCAGGTGCTGGGCACATAGTTAACTTTTTAAGAAACTGCCAAACTCTTTTTTTTTTCAATTGAAGTGCAGTCAGTTAATTACAGTGTGTCAGTTTCCAGTGCACAGCACAATGTCCCAGTGTTGCATACACATACATACATTTGTTTTCATATTCCAGACTTTTAAAAAGTGATTGTACCGTTTTGACCTTCTTGCCAGTAGTATAAGCTCCATTTGTCTCACATCCTCACCAGCACCTGATGGTCAGATAGTCAGTTTTGGGTTGGTTTTTTTTTTTAACTTTAATCACTCTAGTGGGTGGACAGTGGTATCTGATTATGGTATTATTTGCATTTTCCTAATGATCAGGGATGGTGAGCATCTTTTAATGTGCTTACTTGTCATCAATGTATCTTTACTGGTGGAGTGTTGATTCAGATATTCTACCCTTTAATTGGGTTGTCTTACTATTGCTGCGTTCTGGAGGTTCTTATGGCAGATACATGCTTGGCAGAGGTTCTTCTTGCCTTCTTGTGGCTTGTCTTCCCATTCTCAGCATTGTCTTTGGAAGAGCAGTTTTAAAGTTGGATGAAAGCTAATTTATCAAGTTATCTTATGGGTCGCGCTTTTAGTGTTGTAGCCAAGGAATTTTTGACTGAATGTCACAAGATTTTTATCTGTGTTTCCTTCTAGAATTTTTATGGTTTGGGTTTTACATTGGTGTCCATGATCCGTTTAGGGTTAAGTTTGTATATAGTGTGAGGTATGGATCCAAGTTCTTTTTTTTTTTTCTTTTTTTCCCAGAACCATTAATTTGAAAAAACTTTTTTTTTTGGTAAAAAGATTTTTTTTCTAATTATAAAAGTAAGACATTTGTAAAATACAGGAAAGTATAAAGTCGGTATCTTGCTAATTTTTTTTAACTTACCAAGGTATGTTTAAGGATACTGTGGGGAATTGGGGAGGAGAAGTTCTGAGTGTGAACTTTACAAAACTGGAATCATAGTATATTTTGTGTCCTTTTAAAATTTTTCACGTGACATCAGTGTTTAATCATGTGATGTAATGTTCTTTAAATGCATGATTTTTAATGCCTGCATGGCTATTCTATCAGATAGACATATACTTTACCCCTCTTATTAGACGTTATCAACTTTTTTCTCAAAATTTGCTTTGTGCTTATCCTTAAATCTTTGTTCCTTGTTTTTTTTCCTACATTTTTAGAAATGAATTATCAAGTCACCACACACATACAAATAAAAGGCTTTGATTACCCATTTCCGCAGAGCGTTCCAGAAAAATTTCAACACTTTACAGTCCCAACAGCAGTGACTGAGAAATTCAGTTCTTTAATTAATTTTTTTATTTTCTGAAGTATAGTTGATCTGCAGTTTTATATTGGTTCACGTGTACAACACAGTGGTTCGGTATTTTTATAGATTATAATTGTTTCAAGTTATTATAAAATATTGGTTATATTCCCTGTGCTGTATGTTACATCTTTGTATCTTATTGAAGAAATTTAATTTTTTATGGCAAGTGTTGTTTGTCTTTGCAAAACTCTCAAGAGTGCCCCGGACACCCCTCTCTTGTCCTCGGGGGTGTCTCTAACCTTGGCCGTTGTCTCCCAGCTTCTCCCGCATCCTTAGCAGACATACCGCCCTCTGCTTGGCACCATCGGCACTGACGAAGTTAAGCAGACTCCTTGCCCCCTTTCACCAAAAACTTGCCAGGACGAGTATACCTCCCTCCCAGGTTGGTAATTGTCTAAGACAGAAACCTGCCCCTCTTCTCAGACATGGTCCCTCCTTGTCTCCCAGAGTGCTCTGTTTCTCCCCTGCTGTTTACCCTCAGCACCTCCGCTTTCTCCCCCACCAGGCGCCCCGACTCCCCCTTTCTCTTCTCTCTGGGCACAAGGTTCTTGGAAAGGAAGCCTTCCCTTGCTGGAAGCCATCTCCTCCTCACTCCTGCAGCAGTCACGTCGGTGTTTCTGCCTTCTGCTGGCTTGCCCCCGCCCCGCCCCGCCCCGCCCCGCCCCACTCTCTTTCTTGCTGAAGTTTGGTGTCTTCTTCATTCCTAAGTAGTGAATCCTGTGCGCGAATTGCAGGGTGGTTCTGGGACTCTGAGCAGCCTGTCTTTTGCCCCCTTTTCCTTCCTTCTCGCAGCTCAGCCTGTTCAGCTCGGCCTGTGCCACTCCCCCTCCAGGTGGCCTGGCTTCGTCCTGCACTGGCGTCCACTGGGCTCGGTCATGAGTCGCGCAGGGGCTCGGTTTGACTCTGTCTGGGTGAGGAGCTCCTCAGCCGGCTTCGTGCCCGTCCCCGCCCCTCCCTGCTCACAGGCCAGGCCCACGTTCTTGGGGAAGCGGTTGCGCTGGCTTGCAGGTCTCGCTGCTCCTCCAGCCCTGTCTCCAGCATCCCTCTGGACGGGCGCCCCCTTCTCCCCGGTCCACCTCTCCGCTGCCCGGCGCTCCGTGCTGCGGCCCTCCCTGTGCGTCGAGCTCGGCACCTGTCTGTCCTAGGGGTTCTCGTGGCCCGCGCGCCGGCTCCCCACATCCCTCTCCCCGTTCTTTATTGTACATTCTTCAAGGCGAAAGTCCAGTATTCTTGTCCTTTGCTGACCCTCTGTGTTACTTGTTTACGCCACAGAATATTGTTTCTACCACTGATTCGTCACTCTGATACCTCCTCGTGGCAGCTTTTACTTTATAATCAGTCACACTGCTCACCCTGACATAAGGCGTCTTTTCTGCAGCTGCAGCTCATGGGCGCCTAGACAACGGGGTCCCCATCTGCACCCCCAGCGACTCGGTTGGCGCCACGTGACAGGTGCTGGTAGTGTCTCTCACGTTGGCATCACTGTGGATCTGAATAGAGTGGCGGGCACGTGTGCCTGCGTGCAGGCGCTCCACAAGGGACCCCGGCTCCCCCTCTCTTGGTGGGGCCCCTGGAGGTAGGTGGCCGTCACCCGCACAACATAACCACGCCGACCACCCGCCACTCCCTAGGTTCTTCCCAGTCCCTTTTGGTTTTCCTCTGTGTGTTGTTGAAGATGGACTTGCCACCTGCAAATTCACTGTAAAACCTGCAGGTTCACTGTGAAATAGCCTCCTGCTGAAGACCAGCTCAGCAGCTGGGCCTCTCCTGGTTCTGCCTCCACTTTGGGGCATGCGGTTTGCATCATCTCAGCCTGTGAACACACGGCCTGAGGGAGACACTTCTGTTGTTCAGAACAAGACACACGTCGCAAAAGGTTTTTCCGAAACCTGTGTTAGAAAGAAAATCATGGGTGTGTTTAGAAAATAAATGAAGAAAATTAGCAGCAACTTTGAGAAATGGCAGTAAACTTGGGATGATATTTCACCTAATAAAAATACGGACAGTCTAGATGATTTCATTGTGATTCAGGGGAAGATGCATAAAGCGAGGCGTGCTGATTTGATTACTTTACATTCTTCAGTGTACTGTAAATATTTTCTTTGTTTGTTCCTAACAGAATTTGAGATGGATTTTCCAATAAAGTATAAAGAATATGAATAAGTGATAATGAATTTAAAAAAATTTGGTTCATATGCCATTAACCAAATTGAGTCTGACTTTTGGAATTCCAAACTAACTCTTCTTTTCTTTTTAGGTCGCCTCTTGGTGCTGCCTTGGCCGTATTTGGCACCCAGAATGCTTCATTCTGTGATGGTCTATTAATAAGGTTACCTTGCTAGAGTTTGGAGCAGGGCCTCAGGTAGGTGGCTTTTATCATTATATGGCATGGCTTTCAAAGTGATCGCTTATTCCTGTTTCTAAATAATATAAAATACGATGTTAAAAGCTTTGAAAAGCCTGCCACATAATAAGCATGCCACTTACTATTTTAAGTCTATCAAAATGTATTGTGTCCAGCAGGACTTCATTAGTAGTTTTGGTCTAATGGAAGGATTGGAATCCTGGCCACAAGCAATTTCTCCTCACTTTGTGCACAAAACGCGTAACAGCTGTAAAAGCTATTTGTCCCTGCTCCCCAAACAGCCCGCACGCGAGCTCTTAGGCTCTTCCCACAGTAATGGGCTCCCTCGTGTCACCACTGTATCTCTCTCTGCCTACTGGGCAGGATCTGGCTCACCTCGGGCAGTGGAGAGGGAGGCCAGCTCTGCGGGCTGGGACGGGGCAGGTGCCAGAATAAGGAAGTCAGTGGGACAGCCGCAGTTTGCACGTAGATTCCCCAACCTGTGGGCGCGGTGCAGGGGCACAGAACTGAGGTGTAGCGATCCCGGGAAACCCAGGCACCCGTGGATTTGGTACCAGGTAAGTCTGTCAACAAGACCTCAAATACAGGATTGAGGTTTAGGGGCTAGGACCCTCGGCCCTAGGATGGGAAGACTGGTGAAAACAAAGATGTGCAGGCGGGGCCACGCTCTGGGGAGGGAGGATGTGTCGGGGAGACTGAGAGCCAGGCGGGGTCTCACAGGAAACGTGAGCAGGGCCACGGTCAGATAAAAGGCCCGCAGACTGCTCTGGCTGAAATTCTGTGACCACAGCAGTCTGTGAAGAGTAAGCGTGAAAGTCGGTGCAGATGAGCTTTTCATCATTTCTATGCTATAAAGGTTTTTTAAATATGTAAAAATATGTTAATGAGTTTTTAGCCTTACGGGTTACAGATTTTTTTCTGTTTCGCTGTAGTTTTTAACACTTGTCTTTGATGAAGCTTTTCGTTTTAACAGTTAGGAAAAAAAATTTTCATTACTTTCACTTAGCCAACTCCATTTATGCCAGTTTTCTCCTTTTTCACTTGTCTCATGTCTGTAATCAGTCAAAAATCATCTCTGAGCCTTTCAGCATCACCCCCCCCCATTTTAGTATCATGTGAGGAACATCTTCTTTAAAGGTTTTGGTTTTTACTTTGTTCCTTTTTCTTTCCCATAAAACTTCGTTTCCAAACAATAAATCATGATGAATACTGGTTACATGTGCTTAAGGAGCTTTGGGTAGAACATTTGACAGCAGAAATGTTCTGAAAATCCAGGCCAACTGAGTACCGCCCAGGTGTGTCTCCCTGGCTTTTGACACGCACTGACAGAGACAGCACGGATCCCAGGTGACCGTGGTCCCCCTAGGTGTCCACCCCTCCGCCAGAACTAACTTCCTTCTATAGGGTGTGTCTTTTGAGCTTGCTGTTAATCTCATGTGAGATTTCAGCACCCCCCTCCAAGCATGTTTAACTACTTGTCCTGATTCCCCTGAAATTCCTTGAAGGGACTGTAGTTATGTTCAGCAAATATACATCCAGTGTCTGCTACATCCAGGGCACTGCCCAGCTGCCGGGGATGTGAGGGTCACAGATGTCTCCCTCTAGACGGGTTTACAGTCTCGGGGGAGAGACAGGTAATTTCAAGAAGAGTTTTTTACCATCCAAATTAGGGGTCAAAAGCTCAGAGAGGTAAAGTTCTGAAAAACTTTAGTCTGAAAAACTTCTCACTCAAGGAAAATCAGTCAAGGAATGTAATTGTCAAATCTCTTCTAACTGTGACAGCTGGGGGAGGGCACGGGGCCTCGGGGGAGTGGCCACCCCGACTAGACAGTTTTGTCTAGGGCCGATCCTCCTTGCCTTCAACTCTGTAGGAGTAAGTCAGAGTGGTTTTGTCCTGGACAGCCCCACCTGGGGAACCTTCCGGGTCGTGGGTCCGGGGGTCCGGGGGTCCTGATGTTGCTGGGTGCCCCGAAGGTTTCACGCACACACGCTTAGCCGTGTTCATGCTTCGCGGTGCCGCACGCACAAGCCAATGTTTAAAGTGCGCTTTACTTTGAGATGGCCTAAAACTAATTCTCTGCATGAGCTTTGGTAACTAAGTGAAACTGTCTTCCCTCATCACTTTCGTTGTCACGTGTACTATTTCTGCCTCCCATCTGAATTTACAGACAGTCTGTCTGAGTGCTCTGTGTGGGGTTCAGACTTGCAACCTGGATTACGCTGTATCTGCAACTTTAATAGCATTAGGCGGTTAACCATAAATGAATGGAGACACACCCTCCAAAATGGTCGGGGTCCTTCAGGGTGAATATTTTTATAGTTGGTGTCAAGCATTTTTCAGGGAGCCCCAGGAATTTGAGGGGCCAGGGGTAACAAAAACATAAACAAATCATGACAGTTTGGGACAAATTGGGACAGTTTTCAGATTGAGCTGAGCTGTGAGCCACCTACTTTATAATCCTAGCCTGAGCACCAGTATTTGGAAAATGCTTTATACAAAAAAAAAAAAAAAAAAAAAGAAAAAAGAAGAAGAAGAAAGAAAGGAAGAAAGAAAGAAAGAAACAAACAAAACACAGGAAAACCTCTAAAAATAAGTTTTGATTAAGCAATCTCACATTGTATCCAGATATAATTGCCGTTCTCTGCTCTCTCTCTCTCTCAGGCATCACTGCTTCTCTTTTGCACAATTCTGCTCTCATTTCCTGTTTGCAAATACTGGTTGCCCATGTGAAGAAAACGAAAATACCCCAATATACCACCCATCTGTAGTTTTTAGGGTTTTTTTTTTTTTTTGATACGAATATACAACCATAGCAGGAAAAATCTCCCACATAGCAGTTAAAATGAAATGCTAACTTCTAAGTTACAGATCTTTATAAAAAAGAGCTTTTAAAAGACAGGAAAAACTTTTTAACCTAACACAACATTTTTGCTCCATAAAAGAATTAACTAAGGAAAATATTTCTGAATTGAAAGATAAAATTTGTTTGAATATTCCATCTTCATCAGATTGTCTATTCATTCTCTGTGGAGACTCTAGAAAACCAAATAAACAGTCATGCCCAGATTCAAGGTGGCCCCAAAAGGAACATCCTAATTGTGCAGATAAGAGAACTGATGTTGGAATTTGTTGGTTCCTCTTTGGAATTCGATGACTTTTTCCTCTTGGTTCTTAAAAACAAACAGGTCTGCTACGTTCTTTCCCTTCTCTGTTGGCTTTTATTATCTATTAAATACAAGCCTTTCTAAATATCTGTAAGGCTAAGTTGACAGTAAACCTCAAAAGGGTTGTCCTAGGACTGCATTTTAACGAATTGCTCAAAAGTTGAAAATACCAAATACAGCCATTCAAAAAGGCATCCTTATAGTTAATTGCTATTAGTTAAGTATGACGTCTACTGTAGGAAAATGAGTTCTGTGATTCCCAGTATCAAGATATAAAATGAGTTATCTGGGTACCTACTTACAGGTCAGGCGCAGCCCTGCTCTTGGCCATGTCTCCTGATTCTGGGTGGGCACCATACTCCCCCTGCCTCCTTGCTCTCTTGCGGCATCAGCGGCCCTCCAACCCTCTGACCATCCAGTCTTCCCTCCTGCTCCATGCCAGGCACGGATGCGGGTTCCAGGCATGTTTTCACTTTAGCAATTTTTGTTAGGAATAAGGACCAAACGGGTATTATCCACTGGTACTAGTTGATCCCTTCACAGTAAGACCAATCAGAGAATGCTTGTTTTCTGAAACAAAACAAGTATGTTAGACAGCTTTGATTACAGTTACTCTTGTTTTAATCTGAGACTTTACAGACAGCTGGTAAATTTCAAACATCCCTTTCTAGTGGCTTATTTAGTCTGTTGGAGCCAGTTGTATCCACACCATATTGCTTTTTACTTGAACATAGATCTGTCTGCTCTGTCCTGTGTCTGCTGTGGCGGTCGGGCGAGTCTACACTTCACTTCCCTGCTGGAAAGCACTTGTCCTGTTTTAATTATTTTCATTCACCCAGCAAAAATTTTGCTTCCTTTATGGGAAACAACAGTGAATAAACCTAGCCCATCTCCTGCCCCAATGCTGCCTACAGTCTATTTTTAATTCTGTCTTAGATTTTTTACAAGGTATTTTTTCTCTTGTATTATTCCTAATAAGTGATTTTGCAGACCTACAAAAATTGAATGCTGTAAAAATTTCCACATTATCATACAGGGTCAAAAAAGTGTTCTAAGTGTATTGCTGCCTTTACTTCAAAATTGACTTCAATTATGTTATTTTGTTAATAATTTCCTTCACATTATTCAAAGCTCTGTTGTGTTTTATGCACATAAATTAAAGTATTAACTACTGGTAAGTTCCCTTTTGCAACCTACCTGTTTATATGAAAAACATGTTTGAAACAAATGTTGACATTTTCTGAATTGTTTTCTAATGGTGTTTTATGATCAGCATAAAGGAGGAAAAAAAAGCTTTGATTCTGATGGCTTTTGCCCTTAATTAGCAAAATATATGTTTGACTCTTAAATATGAAAGAATTATCGATGCAGGTAAGTGTTGTAAAAATTCACAGCTCTTAGAGAAATGACTGTCACAACTGTGGAATTTAAAGCATAGAAAGCTTCAACACAAGCCTGTGCTTTTGCCGGCATCCTCGTAGGAATTCGTTTTAGCAGACCCTCTGATGTATGATTCATTTTTGCTTGTTATTTTTCTGTGTGAGTCACTGTTTTAGAATGTAAAATGCAGGGAGATAATAAACCCGTGTGTGTGCATGCACACATAATATTCCCTTTAATTATTGTTTTTGTGTATGCAAAGTTGCCCTAGGAAAAAAAAGGTCTGTTCTGGTACTAGCAGAAGCCGGGCAGGTATTCTGAGGTGTTATTTCATCTGAGGGCAGTTTGAAATGGGTATATGTGCGTTTTCTACCTTGCTTCGCAATTCTTTAGATCAAGACAAAAAAGAGGTTCAGTCATTTGAAAAACACAGTAACCAATCTTTGATACGTAAAAAAGAAAAACCAGAGTACAAATGTTGCAGACTCTTCAGGAGAGTAGTCACAAGGCTTTTAAAAAGTTGTTCTTACTACTGTAAAAGAGAATATACACAGGTAATTTTAGTTAGGATAACATGAATGGAAACTGTCTCTGTGTTATGTTTATTATACCAAGCCACATAATAATGCACGCCAAACAGCTTCTGGTCTCCTTTGTTTGGGGAAGTAATTAGCAGTCCTTTGAAATTATTTGGCCACTCATAAGAACTCAAAATAAGTAGGCTGAATTTAGGGTGAAATTAACTGTGACTTTGGAATTATGTTTTGTGATAAAATGAATGAAAATGATGTCTATTTTTTATTTTATTTCAGACTGAAATATGTAACCGGGGTAACTTGTAGACTTGTAATATTTCAAATCGAGATATATGTAATTTTAAACTGTGCTGGAATACTTTGAATCTATAAAGGATTTATATCATAAATGCCATTGAACAGGAAGCATAGATTAAAATGTTATGGATGTATTTGAGATGCAATAAAATTTATATTGGTCAGGAAAAAAATATAAATTTATTGTTTACTAGTCAACTTTGGTTTTAGATTTCTTTCTACTCAAATCACTATCCACTCAGATACAGTAGTTATTATTTTAACTGCTATTTAAATTATTTAAAATTTACTTTGCATACTGTCTGTATTTAAAGTAAGTTTTTAAAATCTTAAATGTGTTTCTGTGTGGGGATCTTGTTGGCAGCTCTGATAGAGAAACAGGCACTCTCCCCATTCTTGTCTTCTAAGTGTAATGACAGGATTCGTCCTTTCGCAAGTTGGTTTGCCAACCTGCTGGTCTCCTAGAATGCAGTGGAATAAGAGTGGAATAGGAGTTTGGGGCACTCGCCCCTCCTTGACCATGTACGCACTGTCGAGATGCTCAGCTTCTCAGGGCCTCTCACCTGAAGGTGGATGTGGTGATAAATGCATCCGCTCTCAGGTTCACTGAATTTCCGGGCGGGAACAGAAATGAAAGCACTCTCCCCTTGTAAGGTATTTATATTATCAAAATGACATAACACCCAAAATAGGCCTTCCTAGTCTTAATTACCCTACCCAAAACTCAGTATGTGCCCTGAGCAAGTAAGTATTTACAAAATTAATTTTTTTATTTTGCAGTTTTGATGTGCAGAATTCAGTTCTTCCATTTTTGCATGTCCTGTGCTTTACAAAAGATTGGAGCTTTTGCTTTAACTTTTTAAACATCCTTTATTAGTCTAAATTTTTATTTTTCTTGTCTTTTAAACTATGAGAATACTGCTGCTTTCAAGTATAGCCTTTGTATTTTTGTAATGATGCTTGAATGCCCTCTATTAAATATTTTATTTATACATTGTCAAATTCTTAAAGTATATGAAAATTTGATGTCAGGGGAAATTAATTAGATTTGTGCTTAGAATTCTAAGTAAAATTATTTTCATTTAACCTGTCATTGATAGGTCTTCTTCTATTTTAACTGTTTGATTTATATTATCCCTCCCAAGTTCTTGTAATCATGATTTCTGAACGTTCATCTTTAAAGTATTAAGGGTTTACTAGTCTCTCTGTGCCCTGTACCCTCCATAATAGATAATTCTGTTCTGCTTTTTTGACCATTATTCTTTTCACACTTACTTGTACAGCCAACAATTATTAGCAGATTTTTTTCTATACGTGTTCTTAGTCTACTGAAGATCATGCTTCTATTAGGCATTTTAAAAGATATTTTAAGTTTTTTTCAACAACGACCTCTTAAAACCAAGCGATGCTTTCTTCCTGACACCCCTTCTCTTGTAGCAAACCTGTATTTAACCTCCCTTCCATGCTTTTGAAATCTAAGGAGCACGGAGTTATTGCTACATCTCAGCAGCGCTTGCAGCATTCTGAGAAATAAACTGGCAGGCATCACAGGTAACACAAGCATAGCTAGGGAAGGCCAGGTTGCACAAGCGTGTGCAGCAGCGTGGGCCTGGGAGGTGCCCTCCTTCGGAGTCAGCCGTTCCGTGGCGAGGTTCCCGGCGTACGCTCTCCGCGAGAGAACTGAGCTTGTCTCTTCCCGAATGTCCTTTAGCTTAAGGAAAATTTGATCCGTTTGGTTTACGGATAGTAACCCTAATATTCCACTTTTCTCAGTAGGCAAGTTAGACTTAACAAATTAAATTGCATTTGGGAAAGAAGTGGGGAGTCATTCAGCATCACCAAATGTCATTTATCTAGGTAATCCTGTTTTACTTTTTGTCTCTGCATTTATTTGGTCATGTAAATGTGCTGAGAACTAATAAAAATTTGCAGTTGGTGAAAGTTAATGCATGACTCTCCAGCAGAGTACGGAATGAAAGCATGTGTCATGAAACTGCCATTCTTTCAGCCTTTATTTTCCATCGCTTACGGACTGGTTCCATCTGGAGTGTAGTCCATTCTTATTTTTTGTTTCATAGATTGGCCAAAATGGGAAGGACTGGATTCCGCTCTCTTCCACGAAGAGTCAATGGGACTGGCTAAGATCAAGGTCTGAGGCTTTTTCCATCCATCATCAGGTATGCATTGAGCAAAAATCACTATGGTTCTATGCATGTATCTTTGAGGTATTTGATTGATGTGCATATTATGAATTTGGATTTTTATTTGATGTTGAGCTCACAACCTTATATTTATCCTGTAGTTTTAAATGATGCACCTATAACTAATTTGAGCTGTGTAATATATCGAGATGAAAAGATATTGTTAGCCATGAAAAAATTTCAGCTGGTCTTAGAAAAGTGTAATATTTGAAATCTGCAATTCTCCATTGCTCAGTCTGTACATCCAAAGAGAACAGAATTCATTTGTTACTCCTTGTTGAGTATTACCAAATTTAATGTGATCAGTGTTTGTTTATTGTTTCATGGTGCACTTTTTGTACTTTTTTTCCCAATAACTTAGAAGTTATTTTCCTCAACTGGAATTCTCTGCCCATTTATGGTTGGAACTCATAACACAATAATGACAAAATATGACCAGTCTTTGAAATATTTCAGATATTAGCTATAGACAGGGATTTAGATATTTTGCATTCTGTGTTGATTTTACAGTTGAAAAACTTCTCAGCTTGTTTCCCACAATGTTCTAAATAGGTGCACAAAAGCATCATGTCAGGAAATCAGATAGTCAGAATTACTCTTTTTTTCCCTGCTTTGGCAGAATGCTTTATACCATTCTTCAGTGTCATTACTGGTTACAGCAGAATAGCTATTTAGATATTTCTGAAAGAGGCAGAGAAGCTGTCTCTTGAATGAAAATATAGCAGGAAAAGAACAAATCCTTGAGATTCAGAAAATCTAAAACCAGAGGGAACATACTGTGTGAGCATTAGTAACGTCAATTGCATTAACTGTGTTCATGTCATTTTTAAACTGCAAAGGAGACTTAGAACATTTGAACAGCATGAAGGAAGGCCTTGCCTGTATCTACCTACTGAGGAAGAAAGGGTGTGTAAGCTAGACACGCATTAGCTGCCCCATGTGCTTCACGTTTAATCAAATGAGTGGGCAACTGCTGTGTGTTGCCTGTTCAGTGACGGCCTCTACATTCAAATACAGTAGGGTCTACTCTAACGTACACTTAATTTGACAAAAACGTGGGTTAAATTTGGAACCCCTGCAAAAGTATAACTGGAACCTGTGAAAGTCAGTGTCATACATCTAGCTCGTGAGGGCCAGTGTCCGATGCCAAAACACACGTGATATTAAAAAAAAAAGGTCTTCATTGTTTTCCGAATATATAATAGAATGAAAAATCTGATTAGTAATTAGTAATGGCCATTTAGCCACGTTCCAGATCTTTTTTGAAAGAAATTGCCAGTATTATCATCTCTGTGTCTCCTAAAAATCCATTGCTGAACTAGCATTCACGAACCTTGACGAATCATATAACTCTTTTGTATCAATTGGATCTTTGGGGAGTTGGTTTCTTACTCTGAGAAATACAGTTGATAATATTTACTATCTCTTGTCCACGAATTTTCAGAGGTTTCAATAAATTTTAAAAGTTTTTAAGTAGACATACTCTTTATGGTACAGGATGTACATTTCATTCTTTCTCCCAGCACCAGTAATGAACTGAAACTTTGACACACCTTTTACAACCTGCCACACCTCTGTACTGATGCCTCCTTGCACAGTATGGGGCTCTGAGCCAAAAGGTGCACTGGTGTGCTCACCGCTCACACGGGTCACAGGTGTGTCAGACAGAGACTGGTCCCCCAGCCCCGGCTCATCCACTCACCCCGGTGAACAGATGATTTTGTGTGACGTGAAAAACAATGGGGAAGATTGCTTCAGCCAAATTGTGTTCCCCGCCACCAAGAGACAAGGAGCCATGATCCTCACTTAACATTGCACCAAAAGGTTTTACCATTTCAAGAATGCATATTTGTTACGAAGACAAGTCCTTTCTGCTGTTGACTCAGAAGTCTCCCTGCGTGTGATGACACTGGTATAAAGAATCCGTTTTCACTTTGGGTGGCGCGTCCAACTCTTTCAGGCCTCTGGTGCTCTTTCCATGGACCGAATGGCTCACACAAGGTGCCTGAACGAGTTCTTGGTTGCTTATCTGTATTTTCCTCTAAGGCAGAGCGTGACTAAAGCCAGCTGGCACAGATTAAAGTGATTTTTAGACATTAAAATATTTTCAGAAACATTGTTATGTTCTTAGTGAGGTTTATGCTCTCCAGTCCGTTGTAAAAAGTGACTCTCAGTGATGCCACGTTGGGGGCCGTGTCTCGATGCTCCCTGAGAGTTCCTGCAATCACTACTGCTTTTCCGAAGGACGTTTGTCAGGTGGGATTTCAGGGGCGGAGTCTGTGAACTGTCCATTCTGAGCAATGCATTAATATGTGTTTTGACAAATATAAAGAAGTCTACAGATATTACATCAGACCAGCTGAATCCATTTTATGGTTTCTTTTTTTTTTTTAATTCAAAAGCATCACATAGCAAATAAAACTTTTAAAAATTAAATCTAGTTACAAACTAGTTGTTTCTTATTTTTTTTTCCAGTCCCTTTTTGCTTTCTTTTACGACCACATGAAACTTGAGAAGCCACCTAAAGCTAAATCATTTAGTGGAGTTGGGCAGTTCCCAAGTGTCCAACAAGAAGGCCTGCTTTAGGCTGCGATGGCCACTGTCATCCCTGGTGATTTGTCAGAAGTAAGAGATACCCAGAAAGTCCCTTCAGGGAAACGTAAGCGTGGTGAAACCAAACCAAGAAAAAACTTTCCTTGCCAACTGTGTGACAAGGCCTTTAACAGTGTTGAGAAATTAAAGGTTCACTCCTACTCTCACACAGGAGAGAGGCCCTACAAGTGCATACAACAAGACTGCACGAAAGCCTTTGTTTCTAAGTACAAATTACAAAGGTATTACACTCTATTTGTCTTTCAGATTCTATTTTCTATCATGTCGGCCCTTCGAAGCCATTGTCAACGTATATATTTGTATACACCTCTTTCCGCTGAATTGCAGAGAGAATTGTTAAGTAGATTAGACGTTGGCTAGTTTTCAGTGTTCTAAGTCACAGGCTTTTTATGTGTTAGTGTTTTGCGATTTTTTTTTTATGCAATGCTTAATGAGAGTAGAATTTCCGTCTGTACAAAGAATTTTCAAGAAAAGGGTATGGACGTTTACGTGAGTATATTCAGCCTTGCTCGTTTGCGTTTGCAATAGCTAAAACCCAGCGAAAACGAAAGCGGCACGTTAGACGCTGCGGTTGCGCGGCGCTTGGGTGCGGTAGGCGTCCTCGTGGCATGTCCGTATGACAGCGCGGCCGTGGGGCGGGGAGTGCTGTGTCCTTAGCTAGCAGTTAGCTTCCGCGAGAACAGTGAGCGCGCGCCCTCCTTGTCACGATGCTTACAGAGTATGTCTGTGTTCAAGGCACATGGCTACCCACTCTCCTGAGAAAACCCACAAGTGTAACTATTGTGAGAAAATGTTTCACCGGAAGGACCACCTGAAGAACCACCTGCACACGCACGACCCCAACAAAGAGACGTTCAAGTGCGAGGAGTGCGGCAAGAACTACAACACCAAGCTCGGGTTCAAGCGCCACCTGGCCTTGCACGCGGCCACCAGCGGCGACCTCACCTGCAAGGTGTGCCTGCAGACGTTCGAGAGCACGGGCGTGCTGCTGGAGCACCTCAAGTCGCACGCGGGCAAGTCGTCGGGCGGGGTGAAGGAGAAGAAGCACCAGTGCGAGCACTGTGACCGCCGCTTCTACACGCGCAAGGACGTGCGCAGACACATGGTGGTGCACACGGGAAGGAAGGACTTCCTCTGCCAGTACTGCGCCCAGAGGTTCGGGCGCAAGGACCACCTGACGCGGCACATGAAGAAGAGTCACAACCAAGAGCTCCTGAAGGTCAAGACGGAGCCCGTGGACTTCCTGGATCCCTTCACCTGCAATGTCTCCGTGCCTATCAAGGACGAGCTCCTCCCGGTGATGTCCTTACCTTCCAGCGAACTGCTGTCCAAGCCATTCACAAACACACTGCAGCTAAACCTCTACAACACCCCGTTCCAGTCCATGCCCAGCTCGGGGTCCGCCCACCAGATGATCACAACTCTGCCCCTGGGCATGACGTGCCCCATCGACATGGACGCTGTGCACCCCTCCCACCACCTTTCGTTCAAGTACCCGTTCAGTTCTACCTCATACGCAATTTCTCTTCCCGAGAAGGAGCAGCCGCTAAAGGGGGAGATTGAGAGCTACCTGATGGAGCTCCAGGCTGGGGCGCCCTCCTCTTCCCAGGACTCCCAGGCGTCGTCCTCCAAACTCGGGCTGGAGCCGCAGATCGGGTCCCTGGATGACGCCGCGGGGGACCTCTCCCTGTCAAAAAGCTCCATTTCCATCAGCGACCCCCTCAACACACCGGCATTGGATTTTTCTCAGTTGTTTAATTTCATACCATTAAATGGGCCTCCCTATAACCCTCTGTCGGTGGGGAGCCTTGGGATGAGCTATTCCCAGGAAGAAGCACATTCTTCTGTGTCTCAGCTCCCGCCCCAGACCCAGGACCCCCAGGATCCTGCAAACAGCATAGGTCTCGGCTCGCTGCACTCCCTGTCAGCAGCGTTCACCAGCAGTTTAAGCACGAGCACCACCCTGCCACGTTTCCATCAGGCTTTCCAGTAGGACTCCGAGACGCGGATCTGTTACAGAAACGTATGTGTAGCCCTGCCTTAGGTGACCGTGTTTATTTTAGTGCCTACTTTAAGACAGTACGAAAGTTTCTGCTTCTGTATAGCACCAGTCTTCATTAAGCCAGCATCACGTAGACACTAGCTTTCCAAATGAGCTTGGGAACCGTTTGTGTTCAGCTTTGTTTACCTGGGTATTTTGTCCTGATTCACTGCCAATTGTTACATTTGAAGATGGTTTCTCACATAGGAAAGCCATTATGAGTAGTAAAAGTCTTACAAATCCCTTGTTCAAATTACTTTTAGATCTTAAATTTTTCTTTCTTTTTTTTTTTTTTGTCCACTAACAGTGGCTCTAGCTTTTGACATTTGGCTCATTAAAAAATTTTGCAATAGAATGTAAATTTTCTAAAATGTATGTGAATAACCTGAGAGTTTTTAAAATTTCTACTAGCCTCTAAATGGATTAATAATCAACTGCTTCAAATAAATTAGGAATCCAGTTTGGGGATGTAACCTATGTTTCTTAGCTACACTATAATTTCAGGTCAGCATATTTTGAAGACTTGCTGTTGTCTGGCTCACGTTATTTGCCGTCTTTATTATGCATGTATGAGAGAAACGAAACCTAAACACAAAGCACCAGTATTTATAGCAAAAAAGAGACTCCTAGCAAGGTGACACGGCTTTCCGTGTTACTTCGTAGTTGGCCTTAAGTCAGTACACGGGAGATTCGCCACGTCTCATACTTCCTAGCTTGCTCTCTTCCCGTTTGATAATACTAATAGTGTGTGGCGTCAGAGTCTTCAGTCTCCAGATGGAGCTCTTTAACCTGTTCCACCTTTCGTGGCGAGGGCAGGTCAAGCACAGCCAGCAGTTTCCCTTGGGTTGTCAGTCCACAGTCGGTCCGGAGCCCAGAGCCCGCCGCTGGGGACACAGACATTAGGTGTGTCTGTCCCCGAGGGCCCGGGAGGTGGCGCTGAGAGACCCCAGGCAGGGAGATGGGTAGTTGGATGCGAGGCCCGCGGCTCCGCCTGGGAACTTGTCTGGGGATCACGTCCCCTGTCGCCAGGGTTGAAACGAGACCCTTCAGGAGTCAAGTGAAAGCGTATCACTTACATCACTTCTTGCCGAATTCGATACAGTTTTCTTTCCCTAAGAGCCAAAAGCAGAAAGCAAAACAACAGCCCTGGCCCCGTGGGATCTTTCTCATTCAGTGTGAATTCATCTTTCTTTGCTATTTCGGACAGAGACTTTAAAGTTAAATGCACTCGAAAACTATTTGAGGAATGACCACAAAGTTTTGAGCGACTAAAAATATATACAGTAAAACCCCACTTTTACACGTCTCTGGGAAACGGGAGGGCCGTTGCAGAGAAGCGGAATTCAGAGAGTGAGAAAAGTACAGCAAAGCAAGCACTAGCTTAGTTAATGTGAAAATAACAGGCAGAAACCTTGTGTTCAGTGAGTGTGGTGGCTACGCCGGCTTTCCTCATGTTACACAACCAGCGCATCTTCTCAAGGGTCAAATAACTGCTTTTTTCTAATAATCGGTTGGGACATCAACCTAAGAAACATATCTGTTAAAGCACTTGTTAACAGCTTATTCGGGGACCCTGTCTGTTGGGGCGGGTATGAGGGGGGAAGGTTTATTGAAGAGTATATATCTCTTAAAAAAAGAGAGAAATATTTCTGAGCACTCATCAGCCCTACACGGAAGCTCTTCTGTAGGGCCAGTTCTCACTGCAGATTTCGATGTTTACCAAGAATTTCTAAAAATGAGTGCAGATTACTGAATATAATACGTTATTTAAAATATTGGGGAGTAGTATAATTTGTGGAAAAATGTAAATTGTAATAATGTAAATGGGGTTTCACTATATATATTATATATATATACACACACATACTGCACTTCATAGAATCAAAGTTGCTCTCTTAAGGAGCTTTGGCTTCTGATATTTTATCATGCTCCTATTTTTTTTTTTTTCTAAATCCTAGGAGCAGTAGTTTTTATACGTATGTATTTAAAATTTATTATTAAAAGTTACATTTTATTAAAAAAAGTGTGTTCCAAAGGCATTAAAATTATATATGTTAATAAGGAAATACATTTAAAAATTTTTCAAACTGCTCCTAAGCTTTTGATTAGGAGAATATTTGCTCTGAAAGTAGGCTTTTAGCTCTGCTTTATTACTGCTTCCTTTAGTTTCTATGAAACAGATTGCTTACTTAAATCATTAGTTGAATGATTAGTGTTCAATATTGCTTTAATCACCATTTAAAAAAAAAAGGAAAAAAATTTGGTGACAGAGCACAAATAAATAGAAAACCTATTTTTAAATAGAAATCACAAACACAAGTGTGGAAGCACTACTTTATTTTGTCTACAATTTGTTAAAAGAGAAGTCAAACTCGTAAACTGAGATGTTGGCCTCAGTAGGTTGTACTTCACTGCTAATAAAAAAAAAAATTTAAAGGGAGTCCCAGGATTTATTAAATAGAGCATTTTGGAAATGGGGAATGGCGCCACATAGGTATATGTATTTTTAACCTACTTCTCGCCCGTCACGGAGTTGACACTGGGGCGCATCTCCCAGGGCACCAGTGCTGAAATTGTGGACTTAGTTTTCATATATACACCCCTTTGCCTGTTGCTGCCCCCACAGACTTGAAATAACACTTCCAAGTAAGAGGGAATTCAGTTAATTTGTTTTTAAAATTGACTGTAGTAGTCACTAAACTCTTTTTGAGAGAATCTCTATTAAACATGAGGCAGACTCACTTACTTTAATTGCACAACGGTCTCACAAGGCTGTAACACCGAACTGGCTCTTTTTTTTTTTTTTTCCTAGAAAAAAAAATTGACATTTACTTTTATGTCAACTGGATGTGATTAAAAATAATTATTGCCAATGCTGTTTTCATGCTCCAGTGGCCAGAATCATCATCCTTGACATTTCTAGTAGTGCCTTTGCTTGGTTAAAATTAAAAAAAAAAAAAAGGGATTATCATTAAGTAAAAATATTTCAGTTTAGAATTTTGACCTCAGACAAGATATTGAACCTCATTCAGTTGGCCCTTCCACGTGTTTGTGCAAATCAGATGACCAGACCTGGAAGCAAGGAGTGTGGAAGGTTCTTGGCACCGTAAGCAATATTACCCGTTGATGTGTGCAAATATCATCTTTATGGTTATCGGTCACTGTTACAGTTTGCATCCTAGAATCCTATCACCAAAACTTCATTTGTCCCGCTGATCAGGCACCACCCTTTGTGCAACTTTCTCATTTCATTTAGTGTTTCTTCCAAGCGATGTATTTTTGCCTGTTTGTGGCTTGTGCATTACTATTCGTAGTCACTTGTGGAATATAGTGATCTATTGTGTTAATTTGGACAGTAGTGGTTTTTAAAAACCATATACTGACTGAAACATGAGCCAGAGCGGATTGCTTTATTAAGCTAATAATGAATGTTAAAAGAGTACGTATTTTCAGGATCATTCATCTAGTAAGCAATACACATATATAGGCCAATATTTTTTTAACACATAGAGCTTGGTCGACCTCTATACTACACATACTGCAAGACATAGCACTTTCAAAATGAATCTAACCTTTACAGAAACTTTCTTATAGGTTATGCCTTTTATTTTAAGACTTATTATAAATTTGTTTCAAGTGCCATTAGATGATATATATGTAGGCCTTTGCTATATAATGCTTTGTGTTCAAAAATGGTAGATGGTATTTTAAACAGGTACATTTTTACAGTGTTTTCTTATCAATTTGCTATATTGCACAGAATCAGTGTGTGTCTTTTTCATAAGGTTTTACAACGGTTTATTTTTTTACAAGGTTTACGTGTCTCAAAACACACTGTCTTCCCAGTATGTAAATTAAGAAATACCAGTTCGCCCAAGTTGCTTCTAGCCTACTGAGATCCGCGTGACATTGGAGGAGCCCTTGTCAGTAGTGAGTTTTCCTACAGCGGCGGCAGGCTGTCCTCTCTGAGGAGCGAGCGCCTGCCCTGACCTCGTCTTAGTTCTGCCGCTGCGCCAGCGGCCCTGCTACAACACGAGATGGTCTGTCGTGAGTCCCTAGATCCGCGTAAGTTGTGTTGTGCAGTTCTGTGCTGAAAAGCCACGCAGAGCTCCTTTGGGATCATAGCAATCAAAGTGATCCTCCCCGCAGCGGTCAGGGCGCGCTGAGCTCACCCCTAGGCCCTCCTACGACGTTACTGACCCGCTGAGGATGGAAGGCAGTGTCTTTTGATGAGTTCCCTAGCTTAGAAATGACAGAACTGTTGCTAATGTATAAAACACTCCATTGTATAAGCTCCAGTGGTACAGACGAACCAGAATGAATGTGTATCTTCTCAGAAACACTCCTTCAATATTGTGTCGGATCATGCTGCTAATGTGACTTGGGATACAACTCTTCATGGTGCTACAAACTTCTCTGTCTCATTCAGTCGTATTTTTTTATCCATAGGAAAAAAAAAGGACTACATTAGGTGTCAAGGTGTACAATATATTTTTATACTGTGACTTCATTTGTCCTTAACAGACTTTTACACCACCCACCACGATGTATTCACGTGCACTTGCAAAAGGAAATCTTGGACGTGTGCAAATGTTACCAGAACAAACCCAGCTTTTGTGCACGAGGTGACTGTAACTCAGACTAGAACGTGGGCTTTCTGCTGTGGTGTGGAGTGGAGAGCGTGCTCTACGTGACTAGCAGCCCTTTGAATTTAACAAAAACTGGGAGTCCATTCGGAAACGCATTGCATCCTGCCCCCACATAAGCTGGACTGCTGGAATCGTATTTTGAGCTGATGAAAACGTGTTTGGACTAGTACTCTAAAAAAAAAAATGTTCTAATGATAAAGTTTTTGAGTCAAAATAGAAAAGAAAAACTCTGCATTCCAGGCTGAATTTTGTATATTTTTATTGCATTTAAAAATCGCTATTCTGTGATATTGGGAAATCAAGTGGCTTATCATGTATATCATGTACTTAAAATGTATTCACAAACTACTGTTGTATTTGTATAAAATATAGACAAAGATCGTATTTTTTTGTGTGTGTATAAGCTCTGTAAAATAGCAATCACAGTATGAAGCTGCAGTGAGACTACATTTTAAAAAGCATCCACATCCAAAGAAGCAGGCTATTTATTGTCCAGTTACCCAGATAGAAAATATTAACGTGCTGCTAATTAAACAGTAGTACTGCAGCTTCCGGTGGCCTACAGTGTTATGTTTGCTGTAAGAAAAAGAGATGTGAACTCCACAAAGTATATGAATAAAATTATAGAACGGCTTTAGATCATGTAGCTCTTCCTGAAATTTTAATAGATGATAAATTTCTATTTGGTATAACTTTTTTTTTTCTTTTGAATTTTAAAGATTTTCTCATTTGATAAAGATAAGATTCTAATAGCTCGCTCTAGGACAATACTTTGTTGTTGAAATGAAATGTAAAGTTCTAGGGTTTCTTTTGTTTTGTTTTAAAACTTTTGTACCTTTAAAGGAAGGACAGAAACTGTAAATAAAAAAAGTCAAAACATCATGCATCAAAACTTTAATCCAGGTGAGAATTCCAGAAAGAATTCCAAGAAGGCTATTAGAATGTGTAAATTGATCATGTGTCTTGTTCACGTGAGATAAGATTGGCATCAAGCATTCCTTTAGCACTTACGGTCTGTCAGTCCTGGAAATTATCCGTTGAGAAGTTCCCTGTGGGTGCTACTTGTTAAGAATTTTGCTGAAAACCCACCCTTGGCAATTCATCGGGACCAAAATGATGAGCACGTGTGTATCATTTCATCTAAAATTCAGCAGTTCATAACTCAGCTTCCAAAGAGAGTTAATTCTGAAAATTCAGTTAACAATCAGTCTAGGAACCCACTGAAGATACATATATATTTGTATCTCATAGCACCTCCTTCAGAGGGGTAAAGAAGATGCCTGGTGACCCCAGATGGGGTGGTTTTTCTTTTCACATGCTTAATTCCAGCAAATCTAAAAGAATTTCTTTGTTAACTCTTAGCATTAAGGCTAAGTACATTTTTATTTAAGTTCACACATATGAAATATTTCAAGGACTGTTTCTAGAAGGAAACTGCTCTTGCTTTTATCATTAGAATACTCTGAAAAAAGTACGTTTGGGATTAATTCACTTAAGGTATAATCTCTATGGACACATAATTAGAAATGCAGTTTGCCTGTTGCACCGTAGACCCATGGGGCTCAAAGACTTTTTCCTTCGTGTTATTGTTAACTGAAACATTGGTACTGATGGTTTCCCATTAAGGGGCGAAAAAAGTTCAGTCTGGCTGTAGATAGCTTGAGTTTTGCTGCCTCTTTTCCTTAATTGAGCATTTTTTAAGCAAAAGGCTTAGACACTCCTTCATGCTGAGTCCTAGGGCTGTTCCAGAGAAGTCAGCTTGATAAGCAGAAGGTTGTCTCCAGATCAAGCGTCAGAGTGAAGAAGGCAGCATCGTTGCAGCTGTGGGGAGGTGTAAATGCTGTGTTGCATTATACCCAGTTAGCCTTTTTCCCAGATCAAAAGTGGTCAAATATTGGCAGTTTCAGCCTAAATCTAAAACAAAATGACATTCTATTCAACAGAGGTCAGTAATAAATCTTTCTACTCTGAAGCTGTTTGACTCTTGGCTAGTGTGATGGTTAATTGTCTGTGTCAACTTGGCTAGACCACAATACCCAGACTAGATGCCTAGTCTAGTCAAACACAGGTCAGGATGTTGCTGTGGAGGTATTTTTTTTTTTTTAGATGTGATTCATGTTTATAATCAGTTGACTTTAAATGAAACAGACTGCCCTCCCTAATGTGGGTGGGCCTCGCCTAATCAGTTGGAGGCTTAACTCCCAAGCAAAAGCCTTCAGACTAGAGCTGCAACATCAACTCTCCCCTGGGTCTGCAGCCTGCTGGCCTGCCCTGCAGACTGTGGACTTGTCAACCTGCACAATCATGGGAGCCAATTTCTTAAAATAAAACTCTGTCTCTATTATATATATATACCCTATTGCTTCAGTTTCTACGAAGAATGCTAACACAGCTAGTTCCAACTGCCATTCTTTAGAGGTGCTGGTGTTACCTTGAAGAAAGTGGAGACATCTTTCTCTTGGATGCATTGTTTTCAGCAGAGACATAAATCCCCAGGTCCTGACTGCTTTAGAAAAGAAGCAAAACGCACAGCGCTCAATGGAGATGGTACCTATAACGGTGTTTTCAGACTCCTTTTCTACACTCTTACGTTGGCTGCCATTAGTGCAGATGAAAATGGTTTTCTCCTAATGAACACATTTTCTTTAAAAAAAAAAAAAGTAAACAGGCTCATCTTGCTTTACTGAATAGAGGCATACTTGACATGTAAACCAATGTTTATGATAAATGCAGAAGTGGAAACTTTTGTGAACGGAATCTTTTTTGAAAACATTGTCCATTTACGGTGATAACTCAGTCAAGGTCTTGAGCTTCTGGGGGAGATGGGAGTCAGAAATGTACTGGCTCCTCACATCAGCTGGGAAGTTTCCTGTTTAGAATTTTTGCAAAGGTTTAACTTTTGGTTTATTCTGTCTGTAGTTAGAGGACTTTAAACTTTTTCTTGGGGTCCCCTTTCAAAGTGTCATTTGTGTAATTGGTAGTCTTACTGGAATGATGTTGGTAAACTGCTCTGTTTCTAAAGATACATAATTGATCTGTTATTAGTATCCACGCACACACCTGATGACATTTCTAAGAAGGCTCCCGTAACCAGATTTTCATGCCCTAGGAATGTTCATTGCGTAAGTAGGTTAGCAGCCTAAGCCATGCCCTATTTAAGATTTTAAGCTGTGTCAGCTTTTCCCACTCCAGAGTGAGTGGCGATCAATGGCAAACAAATGTACAGCCTTAGCCGCGTCCTGAAGACCATTTTGTTCCGAGGCTCCAGGCAGGTGAGAAGAACTCAGCCCCAGTTTTCCAAGTCGCATTACCTTCTGCAGGAGTAAAACGCACTGAGTTGCATTTTCTGTCATAAATTCTGTCACAGAATGTTTCCACAGTTACTCCCAAATTGTACATTTACTAACAGAGCTTCAAGTTAGTACTCGTCAGCGATTAAAGGACCCTGAAAATCCTCTTCTGTTCTCCAGTGTCTGCCGCTTCCTCCGCTCCCTCCTTGTCATTTTCACATGGAGTCACTCACTGTTCCCTGTGCTTATCCGTCCCCGTGTCCTGCTCTGTGCCCCTGGAATGCCGGCTGTCTCTGCTCCTGCCCGCAAACTCCATGTGCCAAAACCTCTAGCCCTTTCTTGATGACGGCTCTTCCACTCACAACGCCTTCCCTCGTCTCACCCATTGAAAAGTATCTTATTTTCCCTGTGGACATTTCTTAGATCATCTCAGGGATGTGTATGTTTTTTAAATTCTTCTAAGCCCTTGAAAGGGGCAAAGACCTGTCCGCATAGCTCCCTGCACGCGGCAGATAATCAACACCTAATCGTTGCCTGAAGGCTGATGATGGCTCTTACCTTTCTCAACCATCTTAATAATTCGGACACATCGTTTAAAAGAAATACTCTTTCAAAGTACTCTTTTTGACCCTGGGAAAAAAATACGCGTATGATAATTTTAACGTGAGTTATCTTTGTTCCATAGGAAAGTATATGTGTTACAGAAAGCTTACATGACCGTCCTTAAAACGCACATTTTGCTCTGTCCTCCTGCATCAAAGTGAGCAGACTCTACAACAGAGCTCTGCGTCTCCCGAAGTAAACCGCTTGAAGTGCTTTCACGGCAGTGGACCACCAGAGACCCTTTGAGAATTCTAATTCTCGTGACTTTGTACTTCAGAAGCTCTGACCATAGAGCCTTGTGCTCTGTTTCGACTCTCTGGAAGCTGAGTGACTATGCAGACACAGGCATCAGTAGCTGGGATTGTTCAGATTTTATTTCATCAAGCACCGTGGTAAGTTCTCGTAATAGGAATCATTCTGAAATCTCCTTAGGTCTTAATTCAAATTTTAATTTGCCTTTTTTTCCTTAGCAATTAGGCCAGTGAGTAAAAAGTCACTGAAGGGGAACCTTTTTGTTTGCTTATTCTACACAGATAGTGAAAATCCATTAAAAAAAAAAAATCAAAACCAAATTTTAAAACAGGCCTTTGAAGTTATCCCCCCAGTTTTACAGGTGAGTCCAGGTGATGAAGGCTGTGTCCAGGGCCCAGGTCTCCCGACACGATCCCAGGTTCCTTCTGCTCTCAGGAGTCTGAAGTTTTCCCACCGGAGAACTTTCCCAGCCCTACTGGAAGGAGGAGGCATCATTTAATGTTCAAGGCTACTAGCAGCAACTTCTTAAAAGTCTCACGCTTTACCTTAAAATTTGAAATTCCAGGAAGAAAACGAAAACCATGTTGTCTTTGCCCCCATTGTCCGTCCTGTTACCAGCCTCATCTTAGAGATGAAGAAACTAAGGCCCAGGGAGATTGGGACTTGACAGGAAGTGAAAGGATTTAAACCAGGTTATTTGATGCCAGGGCCTGGGCCCTTCCTCACTGTAGTTTCAGGAGAGCCAATATCCAGGCGTCCATGGGAGAGAAGAAAGTAGGGGCTGAGGGTCCGGGAGACAGTGCCGGACAGGATGACCAAAAGGTCTGTTCCACCTGGACCAGGAGCATATAACCGGTATTTTCACACCAAACATCCTAGCAGCGAGACACGGAACTGTATCCTAGACACACTTGGAGAATTTGGTTAAGCCACAATCTCGGTAAAGAAAACGTGGGGAGTATGAGGATAAATGAAAAAAAAATCATAATTCTTTGGAACCTACGATTTGAAAGAGAATCGGAGCTGACATGAGACTGACCTGAAATCCTGAATGACTGAAGTCAGTGGAGTCAACGTGAGTTCTGACATGTCAGGATTTAGAAAGTAAATTGTATCTTTTTATCTTAAAAAAAATACAAATAACCCAGCGAAGCACAAATGAAATCAACGTGGACGTCTCAGGAAAGTGGACGATAAACAAGGAAGTGGCGAATGTTAATGCTCATAACTTGATTAAATCTGCAGTATTGATCATTTGCTAGTGAGTACGTATTACATTACATTCATCCCTTTCCAAAATACATAATGTATTTACTTTTATTCCCTCGAGCATCCTTTTTAAATCCTCCTCTGCCAGTTCTGGCCATGTCTGCTTCCCAGGGTCAGCCTTTATCAGTCACATCTTCTCTTGTCTACAGTCCACATGTTTCTGTTTCTTTGTATTTCCAATAACTCAGTGATTTTGATATGTTTCTCTAAAGAGTATTGGTATGTTTGTTTGAGCCTTGTCCCCCTCTGGGGGGGCAGCAGCTGGTACAGAGGTGCTTGTAGCCTCGAAGGACTGCTTGGAGTCTGCCCAACACCTGGCGATTTCAGGGGTTCAAAATTTGGGCAAAGTTCAGATACAGAACTTGGCTCCTGTTCGGGGTCTCCCTCTTGTCTGTGATTCTCGCCCCCTTCACTTTCCAGCCATTTTCCCTCCAAACTCTGTTTGGCTTTTCAAGTCAACGAGACTGCAGAGTTTTATCTGAGTTTTAGTTGCCCTTGGGAGTGTAATAAACTTGGAAAGTGAATTTTATTTGCCTTGCTTTATAATACCTGTATCTGAAGAAGCTATGAACTCTGTGAAACTTTAGGAAAGGTTCCTCAATGTCTGTGGACGTGTTCCCTTGGTTTACTTTTTCTGGCCTCTCTCTACAGTATGAAGGGTCATCCTTTTTTTTTTTCTGTGTAATCTGTCTAGATAGCAAAGATGCTGTGTGATTACTAGATCATATGATAAGCCTGTGATTACCTCTGTAACAAACTTTCACACTGTCTTCCAAAATGGCTGTACGTATTTGTCATTTCCATGAATAATGAACAAGAGGTCCTGTTGCCCCACATGCTCCCCGTGTTTTGATGTTATGGGATTTGGGGGTTTTACCTGCTATCTCGTTGTCTTAACTTGCATTTCCCAGTAACAATGATGTTGGTAACCATTTTTATACATTTTTTAAAATTTTGTTTCTTAATGAAGCATAGTTGATAAGATAACCTTTTAACATGCTTATTTCCCAACTGTGTATCATCTTTAGTAAAAGACTTGTTCAGATCCTTTGCCCACTCATTAACTGGACATTTTATTTTCTATTAGATTGATTGTTTTCTTCTTCTCCCAGGCTGTGGCTTGTCTTGTAGTTGTTTTAACCGTGTCTTTCAAAGAGCAAAAGTTTTTAATTTTTGTAAAGTCCAAAACCAGTATTTTTTTATTTCATGGATTGTACTTTTTTGGGTTAAAGTTAAAAACACCATCAAACTAAAGGGCATACAGATTTTCTCCTAGATTTCTTCCTTCCTTCCTTCCTTCCTTCCTTCCTTCCTTCCTTCCTTCCTTCCTTCCTTCCTTCTCTTCCTTCCTTCCTTCCTTCCTTCCTTTCTAATGGAGCTACTGGAGATTGAACCCAGGACCTCACACGTACTCAGCTTGGGCTCTAACACTGCGCTCTGCCCACCTCCTCTCCTAGCTTCCCTCCAGAAGTCGTATACTGCTGTGCTGTGTTAAATGCAGGCCTGTGGTTTTTGTAGAAGGTGTGAGGCATGTGTTGAGGCTCTTTTTTTCTTTTGTTTATATGTAGACATCCAGTTGTTTCAGGGCCTCTTGCTTTATTTCTGGCCACTCTCTTCTGTTCTGTTGATCTACGTACCTATCTTTCTAGTGTCACGCTGTCGTAATTACTGTAGTAGTCTTGAAATCAGGGAATGTGAGTCTTCCAAGTACATCTTTTTTTTCCAGACTTGCCTTGGCTATTCCTTTTGCTTTTGCGTACATTGTATAGATTGCATACATTTTAGAATCAGCTTGTTGATATATGTTAAAAAGTGTGCTTGGATTTTGATTAAGATTCTATTGAATATAAAAATCAAATTGGGAAAAAATGACATGTTTCAAATATTGAGTCTTCTCATCCATGAGTCCAGGGTATAGATCTAATCACCTAGATCTTTGGTCTCGTTCACTGGTGCTGAGTAGTTTTCTGCACACATGTTTTGTCAGACATATTTTGTCAATACTTTTTTTGGTGTCATTATAAATGCAATTTTTAAAAATTTCGAATTTCAGTTGTTCATTGGTGGTGTGTAAGGATACAATTGACTTTTGTATATTAACCTTGTCTCCTGTGACCTTGCTAAACTCACTTGTTAGTTTCAGGAGATTGTGTGTATGTGTGTGTGTGTGTGTGTGTAGATTTGGGGAATTTCCTACATAGAAAATC
Source organism: Camelus bactrianus (assembly GCF_048773025.1). Lineage (NCBI taxonomy): Eukaryota > Metazoa > Chordata > Mammalia > Artiodactyla > Camelidae > Camelus > Camelus bactrianus. The sequence goes on along the minus strand of NC_133567.1, from coordinate 4,588,573 downwards.
GTATATTCTGTGAATAAAAACAACCTCATTTCTTGCTTTCTAGTCTGTGTGCCTTTTACTTCCTTTTCTTGCCATACTGCACACGCTAGGACGTCCAGTAGGATATTGCATAAAAGTGGTAATTGAGAACATCTTTGCCTTGTTCTAGATCTTAGGGAGACAGTACTCAGTCTCCCACTGGTAAGTATGATGTTAGTTGTAGGTTTTTAATAAATAGTTTTCATTAGGTTAAGGAAGTTCCCTTCTATTCCCAGTTTGTATGATTTTTTTTTAAATCATGACTAGATGCTGAACTTTGTTGAATGCTTGTTCTGCATTCACTGACATGATCCTATGTTTTTTTCTTATTTAATCTACTAATATAGTGACTTACAGTGGTTGATTTTGAATGTTGAACCAGCCTTGCGTTCCTGGGATGAGTCCTACGTGATTGTGAGGGATCATCCTTTTTTATATATCGTTGGATTTTATCTGCTAATATTTTGTTATGCATTTTATGTCTCTGCTCATGAGAGATACTGGCCTGAGTTTTCTTTTCCTGTGGATATGTGAGAAAAAGTATGTATGTATATCTATATACTTATATTGAAATAGATGGATAGATAGATAGGATGGATGGATAGATAGATAGATAGATGATAGATAGGTAGATAGGTAGATAGATAGATAATCTCCATCAGTTTACAGTTATTCTTCCAAAAATGTCAACCTAAGTACTCAGACTTCAGGCTAGCCTTCCCCCTTTTCATATACTAACTCCTTTCTCTAACAAAGAGAAACCTGACTCTCATTATCCACAATATAGTCACTTACTCAGTTATGGAATACACATAAAGAAGTTTCATAATTGCTAACCGACACTTACTAACTAGAGCACAGTACTTGTTTATAGGTCTTTGGTATTTAGCCTGAGGACAGTATTATCAAATATTGTGTCCAAAGTTACCCCTCATCCTCTTTCAGTGTTATCCATTTAAAATATATTTAAGTTCATTTGTTTCTGTGTTCTGTGATTTTTTCACTAGACATCCTTGTTAATGTTTTCTTTAAGTATGTGAAAGATTGACATGGTTCTAAAATTCAGAACACATAAAAAAAACCAAAGAAATGCTCATCTCATTACTTCTATTCCAATACCTTCATGCTTTCTACACAGTTTTCACCCGTAGCCTTAATAAACAACCTCAGTTTCTGGTCTGTTCTTCCTAAGTTACTTTACTTTCTTTCTGTTTTTCTCTGCAAGTAAGCACGCACATATACTTTCTCATTTCCTCCTTTTTACACAAAAGGTTCATTATAGATGTATGCTGTTCTTCATTTTGCTTTTCCAGTGAACAATATATTCTAGATCTCAGCCATGTCAGTTCGTAGCAACTGTCCTCATTCCCTGTTTTGCTACGTAGAGTTACTGTGTGTAGATGAGTGCAGCTTATTTAACGGCTGTTCTGGGCACTTAGATTGTTTCCCATATTTTGCAGTTACAAATAGTGCTGTAATGAATAACTTTGTGCATACACATTTTCATATTGTCAGAGGTACACCTTCAAGGTAAATTCTAGGAGTTAGACTGATGGGTCAAAAGGTAAGTGCACGTGCAGGTTTGCTGACTTCGCAAACTCCTCTCTAAAGCGGTGTACCAACGTGTGTTCCCACTGATGCTGTTTCTGAGAAGATACTTTTACCCTTTTCACCAACATCTGAAGTTGTTTTCATGGAAAGGTTGGTATGAATAAACTATTTCCTCATTTCAAAACCCCAGAAATACTGTGTGTGTCACTCTTAAATATGAAATGACAGTCAGTGACTGTCAGACATTTCAGACAACCTCCAACATGAGAAAGACAGAGACCAAAATGGCAAAAAAGGAAAAAAAAGACTCAGATGAAACAAAGGCAATGGTGAACAGAAAACACTTTTAATCCTCTAATTAATATTCTCAGGAGTGTAAAAAATGACGTTTTGTCCACAAAGCCAAAAAAAAAAGACATTAAAAAAATGTGTATGTATGTATGTGTGATATACAGATAGATATGTGTGTGTGTGTATACACACACACACACATATATCAATCACACACACACACATGCCTGTGTTGCCTAGCTCTGCCTCCTGAGAGGGCTCAGATGCAGCGGTATCTAGCAGCAGTGAGCACAGTAATGCCCAGATTTTGGTCTCTAAGTACCATTCTCCACCAAAAAGTTCAGAGCTCCTTGGGAAAATGGCTGCTTCTAGGACCTGGGGTAAGGAAAGTACCAGACAACTCTGGGACGTCTTGTAGCAGAAAGTAAGTGTGCAAAGAATGTGTGAAAAACAACACAGGAGCTGACCTGAATGGGTACTTACTGGCCTATTTTGGGAAATTTGGGGCATTAATAAATAGTGACAGTAATAGATTATAATCTATGGAATAAGACAAGAATATATGAGTTTATGGTGATAAAAAATAAAATGAATAAATATAGATGAGAAGTAGGGTTACAAGTAATAACTGCAGAGAAGGAATAATGAAACTAGAAAACAATGAATTGACAACGATTGTGGTAACAGTTACTTCAGACGAGAAATGGTCGATGTGTGCAAAGCACTGGGTGATGCAAGGCAAGACATTTATACTGGATTAAAGTATCTTCCCACAAAATATTCATTAATTACAAAAAGAGGAACCTTGCGTTAGAGAAACCCAGGGGACACGTTTAGACGACTGATCAAAGCTAAGCTCATCAGCAGTTGGACAGAGCAGGGGACCTCCTGCTACGCTGCTGAGAAGAACCCAACAGCATTTACTTCACTGGTCTTCCTGCCGAAACCTCGTAATTTTAATTCAGTCACAAGGAAACATCAAACAACCTAAACTGAAGACTATTCTGTAAAATACCCTTTAAAACATCGCTTGGTCATGATGGACAATTGTTTTATATGTAGCTGAATTCTTTATCTATTTCATTGTTTAAATTTGGTGGGGGGTAGGGGGAGGTAATTAGGTTTGTTTATTTTTAGAGGAGGCGCTGGGGATTGAACCCAGGACCTCGAGTGTGCTAAGCACGTGCTCTACCACTGAGCTATGCTCTCCCCTCCGAGCTGAATTCTTTTTGTTCAGGATTTTTGCATTGACACTCATGAAAATTATTGGTCTCATAGTTTGCTTTTCTTGTAATGTCTTTGGTTTTCATATCAAAGTAAAACTGGCTTCATAAAATGGATTGGAGAGTGCTCCCTTCTCTTCTGCTTTTTGGAATAGACTTTGTAGAATTGGTGCTAATTTTTCTTTTTCTTTTCTTTTTTTTTTTTTGGTGCTAATTTTTCTTTAATCCTTTGGGAGAATTCTCCAGTGAAAACATTTGAGCCTCAAGATTTCTTTGGGGAGAGTTTTTTTATTTAAAATTCAATTTCCTTAATACTTATAGAGTAATTCAAATTATGTGTTTTGTATTGAGTAAATTATGGTAGTTTATGTTTTTTGAGGAATTGGTCTATTTTGCCTAATTTGTCAGATTTACACACATAGAGTTGTTTGTAGTATCTCTTGTTTTTTTATGTTTGCAGAGTCTGGAGTAATATTCCCTGTTTCAATCTTCACATTGGTAACTTGAGTCTTCTCTTTTATATGACAATCTTGCTAGAGGTTCATCAATTTTGTTGATCTTTTCAAAAAGCTAGATTTTGTTCCACTGATGTTGTTTACGTGATGTTCTTCACTGTTTTTCTTCTTACGATTGCACTGTTTTCTGATTCTATTATTCCTGCCTCCAGTTTCTTTGGGGTTTATTTTGCCCTTCTTTTTCTACATTCGTGAGGTGAGAATGTAGATCTGAGACTTCTCTTCTTTCCCAGTGTGACCATTTGGTGTTAAACATTTCCTCCTCAGCAACGCTTTAGCTGTGTCCCACACGTTGTGATCTGCTACGTGCACATCAGTTCAGTGTTGTTGTTGCTGTTGTTTTAATTTCCTTTGAGATTCCCCTTTGACACGCAGATTATTTTGAAGTGTGTAATTTAGTTGCCAAGTGTCTGGAGATCTTCCTGTTCTACCTTCCTCCTTTACTTCCACTGCGATCGGGGAATACACTCTGGTTTCAGTTCTTTTACATTTGTTGAGGGTTTTTTTTATGGATGTGGTCTTGATACATTTCATGGACACTTGAAGAGAACGTGTTAGGTGAAATATTCTATCAATGTCAATTTGATATGGTAAATAGTGGGTACAAAGAAACATGTTGGACTACACTCATGGGTATGCAATCAGTAAAACCCAGATGGGGAAAGGCTGCAGATAAACTGGCCCACATGCTTCAACAGATAAACTGTAAGGAAAAGAAAGAGATGGAGAGGCAGTCTATAGATTAAAGTGCTTAAAATATACAGTAGGGTAAAAACAATGCATGAAATTAACCATAGTGTCTAGGGATGGACATATGGGTGACAAAAAGCATTTAAAAACACATACACAAGGAAGTGATTACTATAAAGTCAGGGTAGTGGCTACTTCTGGAGAGAGGGCTGTGATGGGAAACGTGGAGGGGTTACTAGGGTGGCTGGCAGAGTTTTATTTATTAGCTTGCGGTTTTATTTCTTTCCTTGGGTGGCGGTCACAAGCAGTGGTGTGCTGGTATTTAACAACTGACTCTCCACGGGGAAAAGAAAGCCCTGACTTGTAGCAGTTCCTGATTTCCATCATGTAAATATACCACCATGGCCAATTTCAAGCTACCAACATGATGTCATTGTATGTGGAGCTGGGAAGAGATTACACAAACAGCTCTTAGGAGACTGTGTGGGCCAGCTCCAACACAACACTGGAAGGGTGTGTTCCTTAAAGTAATTCACTAAGCTGTACATTTATTATTTTTGAATATTTTAAAGTTTAAAAAGATTAAAAAATAAACAGCACTGGGTAAATAAATAGCTGATTCTAGGACTACAGAAGGAAATACATAAAATGAGCTTAGAGCATCTTTTTTAGCATCAGAAAGTAAAGAAGTGCTCAAAAAAACTGCAGAATGATGGGGGTATGTCAAAGGGACACAGTAGCCAGTTGAAGGAGTTTCCAATGGCCAAAGCTGGAACAATTTTAGCAACAAGATAAAGTAGTATTGGATGATAACCCAAAGTATAAAATAAGTACCCATGACTGCATACTACTATAAATAAATGAGTGAATAAATAAATAAATGGGGGACAACAGACATATCTCTTGTGCAGAAGAATCCAAATAATTTATGTATACACACAACTACATAATTCCCTGCCCCTTAAGGAAGGGCTTCTTTCTAATCCAGACAAATCCCCAGTGGGGCGGGGGGCACGGTGCATTTTGTTAAATACTTAACCATTACTCCTCACAACAGGCAAGGTCAATAAAAACAAGGAAAGTCTGAGGAACTGCTGTAGGCGGGAGGAGCCTTAGTGAGGACTAAATGCAACGTTTCCTGGATGGGGTCCTGGAACAGAAAAAGGAGATCGGGTAAAAACATCTGAACCAAGTATGAACTATTGTTAGTCATGTGTCAGTACTGGTTGTTAAATGTGCTGTGCTAACGTAAGCTGTTAGTAGTAGGGGAAACGGGGTGTGGGTTCTATAGGAATTCTCTGTTCTGTCTTACAATTTTTCTGTAAATCTCAAACAGTTCTAAAATAAAGTCTATTTTAAACTCTCTACTCACGCTACATCTCTTCCTTGTGAAACCCGCACAGTCAGGCTCATGCATCTCCCCTAAAATGTGTGACCCCACACCTCAAATGGGCTCCTCGGTGTTGCCTGGCCATCCTGCTGTCTTGTCCTAGTCAGCTTACTGTGCGTTCTCCATGGCACATCTCCTCACGTCTCCTACACATTCCTCCCAGCCCAGCCTGGCTGGCGGTCTTGCTTCTTAACTTACCAAGAAAGCAAAAGCAAACAGAAGAGAATTTCCACGTCTTTTGACCCCAAACCTAACCATCTACCTGCATCTGCACCCTACTTTCCTCCCTGTTAAAATAAATGAGCCACCCACACCTGTCTAAGACCAGCTACTTCATCTCTGCACTGGATCCCTGTCCCCCACCAAACCATTACTTTTTCCCCGTTCATAAGACATTACAGGCAGCATACGGCCACACTGTGATACCTTGATCCCATCCTCCCCTCTAGCTTTCCCCCATTTTTCTGTTCCTCTTGCCAGCAAAATGCCCTAAAAGTGTTGTTTATATTCACTATCGCCATTGCTTTAAAATATAATGTAATGTATTTTTGAATTGAAGTCTAATTGATTTACAGTGATAGTTTCAGGTGTACAGCAAAGTGATTCAGTTATACATATACATGCATGTATTTTTTCTTTTCAGATTCTTTTCCATTATATGTTATTACAAGAAATTGAATATAGTCCCCTGTGCTCTACAGCAGGTCCTTGTTTATTATTTTGTGTATAGTAATGTGTGTCTGTTAATCCCTAACCCCTAATTTATCCCTCCCCACCCTTTCCCCTTCAGTAACCATAGTTTGTTTTCTATGTTTGTGAGTCTGTTTTTGGTTTGTAAATAGAATTTGTATCATATTTTTTAGATTCCACATATAAGTGATGTCATATGATATTTATCTTTCTCTGACTTACTCCACTCAGTGTGCTCAATATGGTAATCTCTACATCCATCCATGTTGCTGCAAATGGCATTATTTCATTCCTTTTTATGGCTGAGTAATATTCTATTATATTTTTATATATATATAAAACAATCTTCTTTATCCAGTCATCTGTTGATGGGCATTAAAATATGCATTAATAGAACATCTGATATGGTAGGGCCAACAGATCAGGGAATGGTTGCTGTTGAAAGGATAGTTTATTACTCACAGTTCTCCCATCATTGGGGGACCACACAAGGAAGCACCAGGGTGGGTAAGGAGGCAGAAGGAGAGGGGAGAGTTGTGTGCATGGATCCCTGTGGTCTCTGAGAGTCCCTCTCAAGGGATCAGACCTAGATTTACCTTTTTTCACTCAGCTGATATTTACATTTATGATACAAAAGCAAAGGAGGGTGAAACTGCTGGCGCCTTAACCTGACTCAGGGCAGCGGCACCAAACTCTGCTAAGTTGGCATGGTTTTCCTCATCACCTCACACTCACACTAAAAAAAGAGACAGTTTTCTGTCACTTATGAATGCCTCCAATACTTTTATCAACCCTTGGAATGCATATCATTTTAATATCTGCGAGATTAAACAGGATGCATGCTTAAGGCACTTCTGCGGGACCCCAATGTGTGCCTGTTGTCCTGAGGAAAAGCACTTGTGCAGTTGTTCAAGTTACAAGCTGAACAAGCCTCCTGTTTCAGGGAACACCATTTTACTGGAAAGAACAATCTATAGTTATTCAGAACTGGGCATTTGGCAGACATTTTCTCAGAAACTGAATAAAGCAAGCCTGTCACGTCTAGCAAAACAATTGACAGCCTTTGTTGCTGCTGATAAAATTTGCTTTCAGGAGAAACTTAAAATTCTAGAAAACTTTTATCCACCACCTTGATTTGGTGGCTTCCCCATACTTTCTGATGAGATTAGTGGTGATATTAACAAATGTGATTTTTTTTTTTTTGGTATTGTGTAATGAAATATGTCAACATTTAGAAGGTTTGCATAACTCAGTGAACTAATATTTTTTTTCAAATGACCAATGTTACAAACTCATGCTTTGGTAAAGGATCCATTCAATGTTCAAAAGGATTGTAATGGAATAGAGTACAAAAAGTACATTGTTACGGTTTCAAATTCCACATGGCAACTCACATTTAAGAAACTGCCTCTTGCCAAGTTGGGGTACAGTATCAAAGCAGACTATCCACAGTTATTTGCAAACACGAATAAAAATGCAACTGTGCATCTCTCTGTAAGACTGGTTTTCTTCATGTATTTCATCCAAAACAACATGTCACAACAGGCTGAAATGCAGAAGCAGGTGTGACTATCTGGTTATCTTCTATTAAGCCCGACCTTTAGTTACATGTATTTGCAAAAATGTTAAACAGTGCCACTCTTCTCACTAATTTTTTTTTTTTTGCTTTGCAAAATAGTTGTTTTTTTTAATTAAACAAATAAAAACTCCACTCCTGGAGTAGAGGGGGAAAAACAAAGCTATGTCTCTGGTTTTGCTTGGTTTTGTTTGTTTTTTGGTTTGTTTATTTGTTTGTTTGCAGGGTGGTGTTTTTTTGCAGTTAACCACAGCAAAGCCGGCAATGCCGTCGTAGCAAATGAGAGGGATGTAAGGATAACTGCCCAGCTACCTCTCAGAAAGTGCTTACTTTCCTAGTAAAATGGATAGGCATAGCTGGTTCTTCCCACACCCGCCAACATCCTGCCCCAGAAGTAGATGAATGCCTGAAGCTGGCACACTAACAGGACATTAAGTCCTCGGACAGCTCTGACCCGTCCCCTTGTATATTCCACGTGATGTGAAATAAACCAATGTTAGGTACTTATTCTGTCACCTGCAGCAGGAAGCATCCCATGCTGATGCGTTACCTCACACATCTGGGAACAGGTAGGACAGGAATTCTAAGGTGCGAGTTGCACAATTCTAATTGGGTGAATGCAATTCTCTTTCGTGTTGCAGGGCCCCTCAAAGCTGATACCCACATAGGTAATAATAAGGGCTTATAGAGTCACGGAGGCTAAATTCCAGATTTACACTCAACAAGACAGTGCCCTGAGTATCCTCATGGTCCTCTCCCCATCTTACCCCCCCCCCGCCCCAGGGTCCAAGAGCAGGGGTGGCCCTCGGGGGTGTGCACTGATCTGTTTCCAGTGTAGCCTTCATGTGAATCCCAGTGAAGTTCTGGGTGGTTTTAAAATTGAGGAATAATCCCTTCTAAACCTCTTATAATGGCTATTAAATCATAAATTTCCTGTAATAGAGCTAAGGGCCAGTTGGTGATGGTGGCATTTTCTCAGGGTCAATCAGTGGAGCAGCACTAGCACCTCACGCATCATACAGATGTCTGACAGACTCCGCGTTCGTCTAGGCATCACCGGATACCTGCTGCCCCAACCCTCAGGGATCCAACTCCTCAATCTTCGTGCTTCTTCTGCCAAGCCAACAACTCCAGATAATGAATAGCCCCAGTTACTTTTCCATTAACTTCTAAAATTTGGCAGATGCCCCAGAAATACCTTGGGATGTTCATTCAAAACTTAAAACCATATATATATATGTGTGTATATAATATTACTTGGCCATAAAAAAGAACAGAATTCTGCCATTTGCAGCAACATGGATGGACCTAGAGAATATTATGCTTAGTGATATGACAGACACAAATACTGTATGGTATCACTTCTATATGGAATCTAAGAAATAAAACAAACAAATTATATACGCAAAACAGAAACAGACACACAGCCATAGGAAACAAACAAGTGATTACCAAAGGGGAGAGGAGGGAGGGGCAAATTAGGGGTAGAAGATTAAGACATGCAAACTACTGTGTATTAAACAGATAAGCAACAAGGATATATTGCATAGCACAGGGAATTATAGCCATTATCTCATCATAACTTTTTTTAAACCTTTTTTTTCCCAATACAATTTAATTGTAGGTTTATACAATTCAATTTTTAACAACTTTTAAAAGATAATGAGTGTATTTTACATCCAACTTGCAAAACCCCTGCATACCTGAAACAAACATAATATTATAGATAAACTATACTTCAATTTTTTTTTAATTTTATCGAAGTGTAGTTGATTTACAGTGTTAGTTTCTGGTGCACAGCACAGCGATTCAGTTATACATCTGCATATGTAGGTATTTTCATTTCAGGTTCTTTTCCATTATATGTTATCACAAGAGATTTAATATGGTTCCCTGGGCTATACAGTAAGCCCTTGTTGTTTATCTATTTTTTTATATAGTAATATGTGTCTGTTAGTCAGTTTTTAAAAATGCCATGATATTGAGACATCCTGGAAGGAGGACAGCTACCTGTGAGTCTCCTGGACTTTGCCTGAATGACAAATAAACTTTCGTTCCTTAAAAAAAAAAAAAAAAAAATTCAAACCACAGAGGACGCATAAGGGCAACTCTGGCTTTGCCCTCCTCAGCCCTATGTGTGAGTTGGTACCTAGTCATCAAGTCCAATACTGAGAACAGTTAGGTACAATGGATCCACCTGTTTTAGGTCCTGTTCTGAGCATGAGGGTCCACACACTTCACCTTCATTTCCTGATTCTTCCTCATCACCGCAGAGCAGGGCGAGGGGGATGGATAAAGTCTCTAAGTTTTATATGTTATAGTTATGTTTATAGTTAATCAATCGCTCTTTAATGAGATTTCATGAGCCCTAGGCTTAATAATCTTTCTTAGACCTCCCAGAAAGTCTACAGAAATTCAGTTCAAATGCTGTTGAGCAATGTGGAGAAAACATGCGCTCTGTCTATCGGTGAGCGGACAGTCCTCCTGGCTCAGGAATCTCACTTACAGTCGCCTACTCCTCAGACCCAGAGGCTTTCTAAAGTCAGAGTTCATGGCTTTGGGCCTCTGCTCAGCATCTTATGTCCCACAGGCATTTGCTTTCAGAATTGGAAAAGGGTGGATGGCCAGACATTTGGCCCTGCCTGCTGGCCACATTACCGAGCTGCCACTATTAAAAGTTGAGAATTGTTCCATCCGGTGCCAGCACTGTTCAAACGCCTCTTCAGCTGGATGAGCAGTTGTGGCATTATCTCCTCACTGATCCGTATGATCCCTTTGGGAAATTCCAGCCTAAGCACATAATCCAGCAGTTAAGTAACTGAGACCCAGAACTTCCAATCTCTAGCATGAGATGCTGAGATGCTTCTTATAAAATGAACACGGGGCTCTTGAGAACATTCTCTATAATCACTAGGTTCCACATTTCCTCTGCCTCCCCAGCCACCTCCCTCGAGTAACCGACAGCCACCATGAATGGACACCTGCCCAGCAACCCACCTAAGCTCCACAAGAAACCTTGGTTCTCGGACACCTGCCCATTCCTCCCTTGTTCCTAACGGCTCCATCCTTCTAAGGTGTAAGGCCGAGGGACCTCTCCACTGCTCCAACTAAACACGGAAAGGTGGAGCCCTACTCAGCAGAGCCCTGAGAACTCTGTGAGTCAGCTCTCGTTGGGGACAAGGGTGTCATGGAAGAATCTCCCCGACTCTAACTGCTGAAGACCTGGAGATCTGCTCTAACATTACTAGGGGGGAATTCACTCCAAACCACTAACGCATAAACTGTGTGTTTCGTATCTAGAGACAGGCACAGCACAGAGATGGGTAAACGCCAGTTCTCTCCCTAGGGACAATTTCAACCTGAGTACCCTAATCGGGAATTCCCATCGCAGAGTTAGAGAACCAGCACATCGAGACTACGACGGAAACACAAATCCAAAGGTTTGTTGACAGATACAAGAAAATAAATCATTAGTGAAACTGATGTCTTCAAGATACGCGCCCAGTAACGGGCTCTGTGGAGCCCGAGACACTCTGGATGAGTGAACAGGCTTCAGATAACCCAGCACTCAAGTGCTGTTGGCAGAGCTCAGAATCCCTCCGCTTCCAAGGACTCAGTGGGATGGCCAGACAACCAGGGTGGGAGAACACGCGTCTCCCACAGGGTGAACCTGTCCCGCGTGGTGTCTAGGGGACACTGCGGCGCTGCCTGCGGCCCTCCCGGACGCGGGGTGCACGGCAGGGCCCCACCACCGTCAGCCTCCCTTCAGAGCTGCCCCGCCTCGCCCACCTCGCACCCCCTCCCGCAGGGGCCCCCTTGCTCAGTAACTGGCCGGCCCCCTTGCCTCGCCTGGGGACGCTTCTGAAGGGCCAGCCCAGCTCTGGAGCAACCTCCGCCTCACGGCCCAGCTTCTCTCTGACCCACCCAGCCTCCGCCGGCCCCGACGGCTTCCCGGGACCCGGCCCGCCCCCGGTGGGGGAGCGGCGGCCCGGGCTGCGAGGCGGGGCTGCTGGCCGGGGGCAGAGAGGCAGGCGCGCTCCTGGAACAGGCGGCAGAGCCGCTGTCAAAAGCGCTGCCCGCGATGAGCCGGGAGGGCGCGGCGCTGTGCATCCTGCCGGGCGCCCTGGCAGGACGCAAGGCCCGCGGTCGCATCAGGTGACAGCGGCTAACTGTAGTGGGCTCTCTGGCAAAGGTGACGAGTCTGGGAGTGCCTAGTCAGCACCTGAATACTGCGTGAGCAGAGCGCTTCCTCTGCAGAATAAAAAAGACGCTCCTCTTCTAGAGTCAGAAGGCATCAACACATTTCCTGCAAACTTCTCCCCCGGCCCCACTCTCTGGCTTCCCCTTTTGATTTTCTTAATGGTATCTTTTGAACTGATTCATGATTTCAAGGGCCTATCTTTGTCTAGCCTGACTGTGAAGATTTTATCCTACATTTTCTTCAAAAAATTTTATAGTTTCAGTGTTTTTATACTGAGGTCTCTGTGTCATTTTCACTTAATTTTTGCGAATGGTTTAAAATAAGAATCAAAGGTAAAATGTCCCAATAAGGATCTTCAGTTGTTCCAACACCATTAAAAAAAAAAAACTATTTTTTTTCACCTTTGAGTTACCTTGACTACTTTGTCAAACATAGGTGACTACCCATACGTAGATCTATCTGTAGGTTTGCTACTTTATAGTAAGTCTTGAAATTAGACAGTGTTAATTGTCTTCTCTTCCAAGGTTATGTCGCTTTTCTGGATCTTTTGCATTTCCATAGATACTTCTGAAAATCTGATGACCCCTTTCTAAGAATAACTGCTGGGAATCTGATTAGTATTGCATTGAATCAATATAAAAAATTAACAGTGACTGACATCTTAGAATTTAGTCTTCCAATCAATGAACACTGTAAATCTCTCCATTTATTTCAGTCTTCTTCAGTTTAGGGACTTTCCAGATAATTTTTTTAAAACTGATTTTTCATTTAACTTCATGGTGATGTGAGAATATACTTGATATGCTATTACTCCTTTTAAATGTACTGAGACTTTTTCTTAATAGCTTGTTTGGTGAATGATCCATCCATACTTGAAAATCCTGTGTATTTTGGCAGTATTTGGGCTCATATCTCACCAACCTTTAGGAAATTCTATCTCAATCACTACTGGGACTCCCCCACATCCACCGTTTCCCCCAGGGTGATGTATTTACTGGATCAGATAACTGATGTGTCTGAGAAGTTCCTGCTTCGTGCAGCACTAGTACTAAGGGTTCAAACATTGTTAATAGGTCTCCAGCTCTCTTTTCCCAAACCTTTGCTCGGCTTTATTCTGCACTCACTTCTCTCTCAGGTCAGCACTCTCATAAAGGTATTATTTCTTCCTTGCTCTAGAAAATTCCTGAAACTGAGAAATTACTTCTCCCACACGATTTCATGGTCTGGTTGAATCAGTACACCCAGGTGCCCGCTTACCACAAGCGAAACCAAAGAACCACGTTCTGTCTCTTCCCCGCGCTGCACCCCAGGAGGGAAGGAGAGGAACAACATGGACCTGTGGGCTGCTCCTCCCTGAGACTAAAGACATGGCTGTGGGACCGTCCGTCCAGGGCTGGCATCCCAGCCACACTTTTCTGCCCTGACTGTGACAGTGGTTCACGCTTCCTGGTTCTGTAGAAGTGCCGTGCCCACTACCGGGCACGGTTCCGCGGGCTCCCACTGGTTCTGTAATCCTGCCAGCTCTTTCCAATAAACTTCTTTTTGCTTAAGTTTGCTTAAGTTGGTCTCCATTGCTTTGGGGAACCTAAGAACCCTAACTAAGACAGTGGTTAACTGTGGGCGATAGTAAACCGAAGGAGACAATGCTGTGACAATGCTGTGCCTAACTTTGTTTCTGTATCAAAAGATTATCCTAAATCCCATAATTTTTGTAAGCTTTTACGAATTCAGCTAATGCAAGCTTCTCTCTCCCTGTAACACCACTGAAAGCGATAATAATTTGATGTATACACTCCCCAGTTTGTGTCCTAAGGTAATACAATGGAGTTTAAACTTAGGGCCTAAACTCGTTTCAGACAGTTTAATTACCTATTATATTGACAATATATTGATGGAGGAGGTACAAACATGGAAAACAGTTAATTCCACAGGAAACAAGCCAAACAGTAGAAAAGTGTAAGTTAAAAGCACTGGAAACATAGAATTGAACAAGGGACAACACAGCCTAAAACCTGAAGCCACTCAAGGTGAAGGTTTATAATAACTTCCCGTCTTCTAGGATGCTGCCCCTATCCTGCCTTTTCTGACTCTAGCTGTTGCTCAAAATTGGAGCCATGATTCTGCTTCACCTGGATCAACACTCTTGCTAATTTGCCAACGCAGCCCTTGTTCCTTTTGGTGGAAAAATGACACAAGTTACAGAATATCTGCTATCTTTTTCGGGGTCATCTGGGACAAATTATGGTGCAGCCACCCCCTTCCTTTGGTTGGGCTGAATGTGGGGACCAATATGAAGGCAAGTTATTAATAACATCTGGTCATAAAATTGGACATTGTCTGCAGGCGAGAGCTGGGTCATATGGGATTACACTCAGTTGTGGAAGAGAACACGCTGTTCATTCTTGGTAATTTGTAAATTAGTGGTCTTTGAAATACGTCAGTGTTAATTGGTATATATATATATAAACTCCAAATCAGCCTCCAGTTGGTAGGTCCACTGACATAGTTTAAAATTTTATACAGTAGTGATCTGATACATACAAAAGCCTAAAATCAAACGTTTCTGTGAATAAGTGAACTGGAACACGTGGGGTTAGGGGAACCAACCCCATGCAGTCAAAAACCCACGTCTAACTTTACAGCATATCAGCAGTTCCACAGCCTGGAATTCAACCAACTATCAATCCTGTAGTATTGTAGTATGTATTTACTGGGTAAAAAGTTCATGTATAAGTGGACTGACATATTCATAACCATGTTATTCAAGGGCCAAAGATATTTGGGATGTGTTCTCTGATATCCTGAGTTGAGACTCTGGGGACTCCTTAGATAAAAGATTCTACGCACCCCTCCCAGAAACACCCACAGCTCCCATAAGACACACACCACACCATTTGGTAGGAGACCTTTGCACACACACATAAATAATTCTCAGAGATGTTCTGAGCTGCCCATGTGAGTGGGTTGCTAAAATCACTAGGTTCCTCATAGTTCTTTCACATAAAGGTGATTAAGAGAGCAAGCAAAACTTAAAGATTCAAACCAGACCAGGGAGTTAAGCCACTGAAATGTGTACGTGTCTCTAGTTCTTCTTTCTGTTTATGGATTAGTAGTAAATGACAGAATCTTAAAGTCTGAGGCCATGGCCATGGTCTTTATTTCCACAAGAACTGGGTATGGTCAGCAGTATTTGTTGCAACAGGGAACCTGAGCTCAGCCAAGAAGCTGCCAAATTGGCATTTGTAAGCTTCTTGTCTCTCCCTGTCCACTGGCCCTTTGCTGTCCTGGGTCGCATGTTGGACCCAGCACTCAGCTCTGTTGAGTTCAGCAGCCCCTAGTCTCAGGTGGGAATCATAAACTGAACCTTTCCATCTAGCCTCTGTTTCACACACACACAAACACACACACTCCTCTTATATGTCTCCTGTAACAGCCAATAAAAGGATTTAATATCCTGTTTTCCTCTGTACTCTAGATTGACAAAACAGGGGTCCCACCAGGTCTAAGTGTCAGAAAGGACTTTCCAGCTTCCCTCAGTCACTACCGGACCATTACAAAGCGTGGGCTGTAAAATCTGCAATCGCCTACTACAGAGGACTCCAAACTTTAATTTCCGCTTTATGGATCCCGCGACTATGATATGCTGAAACATCTAAGGGAAAACCAGGGAGACACCATGACAACCGGACTGATTCCTGGTTTGCACACAGAGAGGAGATGAGACTCTGACACAAGTCACCAAGAAAGTGACCCAAAACCTCAATAAACATGTGGAGTGCAATGTTGAGGGGAAGCCTTCCAGAAGGTTTTTTTTCCATTTCCTGCCCAAATATGACCCACTGAGACTGTACCCCAGACTCCCCATCTCAATAAGCTCTAAAAACCTTCTCCTAAGTGTGTTCCTCCTCCTCCAGAATCACCTAAAAATCACCTGTGTGGAGTTCCAGCAAGTAACCCACTGTTCCGTTTCCGAAGCTGCAGACGAGCAACGCCAGAGCTTCACGACAGAGCGCGTCTGAATCTCACATCAGACTGAGCTTTACAGCTGTAGCACTGAAACCCTCCCGCTGCTAAGGAAGCAGGCCCTAGAAATACTTAGAACACTTCTTGTCTGTTAAAGACAGAACACTGAAGGACTTCGGAACAGATGAAAATGCAGCAAATCTCTCCTGAGATAAGTCCAGACTGCGGAAGGTCAGGTGAGAGAGAAACTGTATTTTCAAATTTAAAAAGTCTTCATCTGATAAGAGGCATTTAGTAGGTATAGTACACATTTTACAGAGATATAAATAGACAAAGCAGTCATAGATGTATTTTTAAAGTCTTGGTCTAATTGAAAAAGGCAATTTTTAATCATGAGAAAGAGTTGCATGTATACATACAAAGTCTACCATCTAACTATTCATGCATCCAGACACATACACATCAGACTGTAAGCAATTCTGTTCTCACCAATTCAAAAATGGTCTTACTTCCAAGAAGCACTTGGGGTGTTGTAATTGTCAAGAAAGTTCTGCATGGAAACTTCTAAGGGTTCTGTTCCTTCTATTATATATACAACTTTGTGTTTACTCCTTTGGTTTAATGTGTGTAAATATATATGTATTTGTCTAAAGCTAAAATGATAAGAATGGGGTTTAAGAAAATACATCTGATTTTCAAAGCAAAGTCTTAAGCTCAAAAATAAATATAACATCCAAAATCTTCTTAAAAATTGGAATTCTACACTGTAATAAAAATTAGGATAATAATAACTATTATGTACAAAGTGATATCAGAATTTCAAGCCCAGGTTGAGGCTCTTGGACAAAATCATTAAACTGTATAATACTGGTAATACTTGCATAGCCATGAAAACATGCCTCTGGGATCACTGGATGCAGAAAGCATTATTGGCCAATGGCCCCAGAGCAGCACTCAGAAAGCCATGGCCTCCCAGGGCTGCTCCCAGCCAGTGACTGTGTGTGCAGGGACACTAAGCCAGCCCATTCCTTGGAGACATGGATTCCTCTAATGACATCATTGACTTGGGGAATCGTCATCAGCCATATCGAACCTCCTTAGAACCACTCTACAAGCAAAGATTCTCCCACCTCAACTTGCCTTCTCCCACAGCCCCTCACCAGGGTCAGACCTGCATCACGATCAGACAGCTCTCTAGCTGCTCCCAGACCACTCCTCATCTTCCCTCAGAGATGCTTCTCTAGGAAACCTCTTGCAAGTCTAATCCTATCTTGCTATCTGGTCCTCAGAAGACCTGGACCAACACAGCATCATTTCTTTAAAATATAGAATTCTAGATACTATGTGCCTCCTTAACATCTTCCTGGGGGAAAATTAAAGATTTTGCCACTGGACTGAGATAAAACCAACTTACAGAATCATTTGGATTTAGACGTTCTAAACTTTGGTATAATGTGATAATATTAAATTGGTGGAAGAATGTTATATATTATAAAGTGAGGCTGTAAAAAGAGAATAATAAATTTTAAGAACTTTTAATAAATTAAATATTAATGAAATACATGAAACTATGTAGGCTTTAATATTATCAGAAATTGAATAGAAGACAATTGAATTGCCCAACCAGAACTCATGCAAATAAATATTATGCACAAAATACTGCATTTGGTCACTACATACAGACCAGCTGGTGGCTAAATGAAACTTTCATACAGAACTCGGGAAATTCATTTGCTTTATTTCCCCTTTACCCCCCAACTTATAAGGCTGCCTCTAAGAACTGTTTTCTACTGTCCTTCAGGGTTTGAACATCACACAGGAAAAAATCTCTTGGCCAAAAGCCACCCACCTTTTAAGAAAACTACCAACTAGTTATGCTGATAACCTCCCCAAATTGAAAACAAATTAAACTAATCATACATGATATGTGTGATCACAAAACCTCACAGAATGAGTTATTACAAATGACTCTATAAGACAATAATTTGACTGTACATCCTAGTGGCATTCAGTATCAGGATAAAAATAACTGCCAAAAAAAAATCTTAACCTTTAACAGTTTTGTCGGTTAACATGAGAAATTATATTAATTTTGCTTGGAATCAAGATTTTAAGTGAAAGAGAAGGGAAAGTGTAAAATCAGAAAGTCTTCATTAAGAACTATAATGTTAGAACTGAACTAGAAATATCTGTGTGAACCTGTGCTTTTAAAAGAGAAAAAAAGTGTATGTTTTGGGATTCTGTCAGCTAAAACGAGCTAGGAATGAGGGCTTAAGAGAAGGGACCTAATGTGCAAACTTCACTATTATCATTTCTAACACTGTCTTTCCAGGATACCCTAGACAAATGGCTGATTCTATGTCTGGTGCAGGGTAGGTTATGAGCAGGGGGCAGCTGTACCCAACAAGAACCCAGACAAGAATCAATTCAGATTAATGGGACTATGTCAATAGGACATATCTTATAGTAACCTATAACGAAAAAGAATATGAAAGTAATAAATGTATGTATATGTATGCCTGACACATTATGCTGCACACCAGAAATTGACACATTGTCAACTGACTATACTTCAATTTACAAAAAAAGTTTAAAAAAATCTAGTGTTTTAACTCCCAGGAATGTGTCAGTTTGAGCAATAAAAGACAAATTCCGGACTGGTTTCATTCCCATAAAACAAATCCCTAATAGTAAAAAATAGTTGCTCATGCTGCTATTAACTGAAGTTCCAGCCAAGATCAAATTTGATGGGATGTTTGTCATCTGAACAGGTAATAATAAAAAGAAAACCCTCAAAATGTAGGAAAAGTAATATATAGGTTAAAACATAGATATTATTCATTAATAAAATAGTTTTCCTCTGAATTTTGTGATGTCTGTTGTCAACTTTTTAAAATTTGTAATTTTTTGTGACTTCTCATCGAAAATATATTCGCTTCCATATGTAATTTTAAAATCCTTTGCTTAAAGAGGGTCCCTCAATTTGTATTAAGCTTTAGGCCCCACAAACATTGTCTCTGCCCCCGACCATATTACATATAAAAACTAAAGTAGCTCTATATATCCTGAACTGACAGAGAAACAAGTCCATGATGTATTGCTAGGTCTAAAATTCAAATTTCAGAATAACGTCAATAATGTAATCCCATTTAAGTAACAAAGTAAATAAATTAAAATGTTTTTCGAATTTGACTCTAAAATCCTCATATTTTAGTAAAGCACGTGTACTCATGTTTTACTTTTTCAGTTCTCAAAAAGGCAAAAGTGAATATTTTCGACCTTCATCCACGCCTGTAAGTCGTAACACAACACTTCAGACTCCAACACGCCAATTCCTCCACATTTTCACATCCTGAAATGAGCTTGTAACCTGAGATCCCCGGGAAACGGTCCCCCGGGGTGATGCTGGCGGGGAATGCAGGGGAGGGCTCGGTGCGCACGCGCAGACCGGGCGGTAGCCGCTCCCACGTGGTCGTCATCGGCCGGGTTTAGGGCGTTGTTAGTACGACACCGAGTTTAATGGCCTCTTAAACGTGTCTTCCAGAAGGTTACGTGCTGCTGCAGCATGGAAATGAAAGGGAAATGAAGCCCTGTGGACGCAGGAGCGCCAGGAAGCAGCGGCTTGGCGCACAGCTGAGCCGGGAGTGGCGGCCCCGGTCCCCGCGGGATGGTGCAGACTTCGGGCCCGGCCGGCCTCGGGGCGAGGGCGGCGGGCGGCGGGCGGCGTCCCTGGTCCTCGGCCTGAGCGGAAGCCGCCCGACCCAGCGACTTGGGAGGCGGCCCGGGACCCGCGCGCCCGGCCCGGCCCGGAGGCACCCTTCCCGCTGCCAGTGTCCTCAGCCTCCGGGCTTGAGACTGAATTCAGTGCGCTATTCATTCTGGTACCTGTTGTCACATCTTGTGATAAGTATGCCGTCGTTGCCTGATACCAAAGGATCTCTTCCCAGCCACGCTGCCAATCAAAGAGCAGACAGTGTCCGGCCTTTATTTACTCTTGAGAACCTGAGAGCCTTACACCTGCCAGTAGGTGCACAGTCTCTCGACTTTACTGTGTTTCACCTGCAGTTCTAGGGGAGATAATGCCTCCCCTGTAATCAACGCGTTTTATTCTTTGCCTCATTTATTTGGGGATGGCAGAGTTGTTGCCACTGGATCCGATCAGTGTGAATCCTCTGCATTTTTATATCCTCTGCAGCATGCCCTTATGCCTTTAACCTCAAATAAAATTCACGTGCAGGAAAAAGTACTCAAACTTTAAACTGGTTTAACATGATAAAATAATGTTACTTCAGCGCTGGTAGGGTACATTTTAAACCAATACTGTCTAACAAATCTTATTGGTGTAAACCCATATACATTTTTATGAGTTTCATAAATAATAATTCACCTTTAGGTATTACTTATCAGGCCTGAATCTAAGTATTTAGAACTCTTAATCTTGACAACAATTCTGAGGGAGGCATATTTTCCTCATTTTGCAGATGAAACTGAGGGACAGTAAGAAACCCAGGCCATTTGGCCCCAGAGACTTTTAAAATGGGTATGTAATAAAATGCTCTTGGGCACATTGGCAGACGATGGATCTAATGAACTTGGGGTTTGTGAGTAGCCAGAGTACCACATTTTCATTAATACCTAATATTTTATGTAAATAATAAAGTCAAACTTTGAAAAATGAATTGTTTATGCTATTATCTTAAAAATAAAGATTCTATTATAATAAGTCACACCATTTTGCATTATGTGTGATACTGAGAAGGTTAAGGCATTCTATTGCTCTTACTTGGCTAATATTCACAGCATTCCTAATACTATATAACACTTTCAGAGCCCTCAATGACAATCCCAGCTATGTGCTATCTATTGAAAAGATTTTGCAATAATAGACTTATCACAGAATATAATTTTATTACTTTCTTATTTTACTCTATTCACTGTCTTCCTTTTATATTTCAGGTTTGGTACAACTGCACTTCTAATAATATATAGGTTACTAGGTATTATAGTGAACTAATGTATACCCTCTATATATTTTATATACATGTATATATATAGTTTACTATCTACTATAGTAAACTAATAGTTTACATTTTTTAGATTTTTGTTGTTATTTTTCTGGACAGGGCCCCCCAAATTTTGTTCCAAAATTTTTAAAAGTTTACTTTAATGATTATTATCTTAATTTCTTAAATGAAAAGATTGCAGCTCAAACAGGTTAAGTATTATACACCACACCACATACTAAGGCAGACGGGTGATGGAGAATATAAATCTTATCCTAGGGCTCGAAAGACATCCAATGACTAATGTAAATGGATTGTGTTTATTAGAACTTCACAAGCATTGACCTATCATCAGAAAAGCGTGGTTACACATTACCTACATGCTCTGAGTGCAGTAAGTCAGGATAGAACTTCACTATTTGATTTTTCAAAATGTAGATCCTAACATTTTCCTGCATTTTTTAATGAACAGGGTAATACTGTCAGTCTTATTTCCAAAGGTAGGGAATAAAAGTTAGTTTTTTTGATTATAAAAATTAGAATGGAAGAGCTTACGGTCAGACAGCAAGACCCTGGATTTAATTTTGACATCTGGTTTTTCACATTATATGGAGGCACTAGTGATTCTGGGCCATTTTTATTTCTTCAGATTTTTTCCTTCCCTAGGATTCTCTCATATTTGTTATTATTTGAAGGTCTGGTTGTGGCTCTGAATCATTTTTGTTCTTTTTCCTCCCCTAACTCTGCTTCAAAACTTCTGTAACTCATTTGCTGCAAAGTCTAGAATCTCTTCTGCAAGTAAGCTGACTGTGTGGACCAGAAAGATTGTTAGGACTTCGATATGTTGCTAAGAAGTCTTGCTGATTTGCTCTACAAGCTGAATGCAGTGTCAGAGAACTTTCCTTTCCCCTGATGAACTTCGGAGATTTGTGTTTTGACTTGTATCAGTGATTCTGTTTGGATCGATTATTGTAAGGTTACCATTTTTGTATCCATATATGAACGTTGCACCTAATTTTCCCTGTAATCGGTTAAACAAATGTCAGCTGTTCATATTTCAACTCTTTCTGCCAATAACTGCTGGAAGTGATTTAGTGCAGCTGGAGAATAAACTGACAATCATTTTAGCCTGCAGAGTGTGAAATAATTTCATCGCACTGTTGCGATCTCTTTAGTCTGTGGACTGATAACGCTCAAAGGATGAGACTTGCGGGAAAATGCCTGTTTTATTATAATTAAAGGAATAGTGTAAACGAGGGGTGAGCCCTGGGGCAGCTCAGGGCTGTTTATCTGCTGAACTCTTCTCCCAGGCTTGTTTTTTGTAAGAATTCACTTAATGTTGAAAGGCGATGCTTTCATCTGCATGGGATTGTTGTGCTTCGTGCAGATTGCTTCCCCATCTGATAAAAACCCTCGCAGAGTAACCAGGCAGATGTGGCTCGTTTGGGGAAGATGAAGGCAGAGGAGAAAAGCGCGGGGGTGGAGCAGAGCGGAGGTCAACCCGTTATGCCTGCAGGCTCGCGGGGTCTCCTCTTCCCTTCCCGCTCACCTGGGCCGCAGCGGGGCCCACTCGGCAGGGGCGATGCCCTCGCCTCTCCCGCGGCGCCCTTACCTGCAGGCCGACTTCTCCCCGTCGTCGCTGGACTCCCGGCCCTGCAGCAGCCCGTGCGAGCTCCCGGGGACGGCAGGGAAGCTCTTCCCGGGGGGCACCCCGCCCCGGGCCCCGCGCCTTCCGCGCCGTCTGGCCTGGTGCTCCATCGACTGGGAACAGGTGTGCCTGCAGCAGAGGCTGGGAGCCGGAGGCTTTGGCTCCGTGTACAAGGCCACCTACCACGGCGTGCCCGTGGCCATAAAGCAGGTGAGCAAGTGCACCAAGAACCGGCTGGCCTCCCAGCGCAGCTTCTGGGCTGAGCTCAACATCGCGCGGCTCCGCCACGCCAACATCGTGCGCGTGGTGGCGGCCAGCACGCGCGCGCCCGCGGGCTTCGACAGTCTGGGCACCATCATCATGGAGTTCGGGGGCGACGTCACTTTGCACCAGGTCATATACGGCGCCGGCGGCTGCGCCGAGGAGGACGAGCCTCACCGCGGTGCCGGAGAGCAGCTGACTTTGGCCAAGTGTCTGAAGTACTCCCTAGACGTTGTCAATGGCCTGCTTTTCCTCCACTCCCAAAGCATCGTGCACCTGGACCTGAAGCCGGCGAACATTCTGATCAGTGAGCAAGACGTCTGCAAAATTGGGGACTTCGGCTGCTCAGAGAGGCTGGAAGACCTGCGGTGCCTCCCGACTCCCCAGCACCTGGGCGGCACGTACACCCACCGGGCCCCAGAGCTCCTGAAAGGAGAGCCCATAACGCCCAAAGCGGACATCTATGCCTTCGCCATCACTCTCTGGCAGATGGCCACCGGGGAGGTGCCTTACTCGGGGGAGCGGCAGCACGTGCTCTATGCGGTGGTGGCCTACAACCTTCGTCCGTCCCTCTCAGCCGCGGTCTTCACCGACTCCACGCCTGGGAAGAAGCTGGAGGGCATGCTCCGGTGCTCCTGGGGGGCCAGCGCCGTGCGGCGGCCAAGTGCCAAACTTCTCCTGGGGGACCTTCGCTCCTTAAGGGCTGAACTGGGCTGACTCAAAACCTGTATCCAGATTAAGTCTTTGTCTTTGTTTCTGCTCATTTTTTAATGAAGTGAAGATGTAGGGGAAAACATATACGGAGGATGGATTTTTAGAAAATAAAGTTACTAAATACTCCTATCTCAAAGGCTTTCCCTAAGACAAATAGCAGAGCGAACTTCTCTAGCAGGCATGGTAGTATTTAGGAACTAACCTGGACCCTTCACAGGGGCCTATGTTTTACTTTCATAGTTACTGTGCTTACTTTAACAGCACTGCACTTACTCAGATTTGTTACTGATAAAACCCGTTTGTCCAAAACAGAACTGAATTGTAAAATGCCAAAATTTTCTATAAATTCAAATAATACGCTCCATACCCACCACCTAAATTCAAAACTATTAACAGTTTACTTGCTAGCCTTACACCTAAAAGAATAGAAGGTACATACCTCAACATAATAAAAGCCATATATGCCAAACACACAGCCAACAGTGTACCTTGGTGAAAAACTGAAAGCTAAGATTAAGAACTTGCCCAGGGTCACACAGCTAAGTGATTGGGTGAGAAGCCATGTCCTTAACCGTTCCACTCCCCTGCCTAGGATGGTGGTGATGTCAGGGAACAACCTACTCTTAGCTTCATTGTTTCAAACGTTTAAATGATGTATTTTATCTAACTCATAGAAATCAACCAAGAAAATTACAGTTGGAGTCATTACTTGGTACAAATATTAAACAGTGTAGTTGGAAACGATTTTTAAGGGAAAACAGAAAAGGTATCTGAAAAATATAATGTGGTGCCCAATGCTGGTAAAAGGAGAAAGTTATAGAGTGTATTTATTTATTTCTTTCACATAAACCTGATTGTAAAATAATTCTCATGTGCATATTCACAAATTCAGCACGTCTGTGTTTCATCACCCAGTACATCCTCAGCACCATGCCAGGCACCGTGGAGGAAGCAAAAGCATAGACCCAAGATTTGATATCACATTCTAGTTGAAGAGGTCATGCAAAACTAAATTTGATTTAAGATGTTGTGGAAACCAATTTCGTTGCTGGCATGTTAAATAAATTTGCAAAATTTAAAATTGCCTGACTGTCTTGGAAAATGTTGGAACTTCCAGTGAAGGATGAAAGGCAAAAATACGCATTTACCTCTCTTCTCCTTCCTAATATCCTCATATGTGACAGTAGGTAAAAATTTTTTTAAAGCATTTATTCACAAGGACAATGTGAATGAGGGAGAAAATTATAGGAACAAAAATTTGGAAGCTGGCAAGTTCAGCATGCCCTAGAAAGCTTAATCCTGAGCCAGCATTAGGAGAAACTGAGATGCCACCTGAGTTGTAACCACAGAATGCCAAAAAGTCTTGGCACTGGCTGTTTAAGTTCACATAGTCTGGCAACCAAGTTAATACCCTCTAGGCAGGGAAATATGAATAGTTGAAGAAAACAGACCTCAAGATACTGACGATGGAGGTGCCCCAGGAAAACAGCCTGAATAGCCCACAGTGAGACTTTCATTCTTAAGGTTCATCCACATATGCAGAGTTACCAATCAGCTTTTTAGTGCCCCACTGTTAAATAGGAGCAGACAGCTCAGTTTCTTTCTTTTTTTTTTTTTTTTTTGAAGTGTTTAATATGAAAGAGGAAGATAAAAAAAACTTAACTATCCTCAGAGACATAGAGAAGGAGCTATTGGCTACTTGTAAAACCAAGATTCTATTTTTTTTAAACCTAGAAAACAGTACAGAGTGCTTGGAAGTTAAAACTATAATAATATAAATTAAAAATACATTAGAAAATTTGATACATAAATAATTTCTCAGAAAGTAGAAGAAAAGTAAAGTACATTGAAGATAGCAAGCCAATGCAATTGGAAGATCAATCTGGGAAATCTAATATCCAAATAACAGAAGTTCCAGGAAGAGAAAACAGGAGAAAAGTACCAACAATTTAGGAAACAAAACTTTCCATATTGAAAAGATGTAGTTTTGATTTCCCAGACAATAAATGAAAACAAACTACAAGAAGACATATCAGTATAAAATTTTAGAACAGTAGGGGCAATGGAAAGTCCTAAAAGCTTCCAGAATTTTTTTTAAAAAGCCAGATCACATACCAAAGATAAGGATCCTAAAAGTTAATAGAGGCTACTACTTAACCAAATTCTGAGGGAAAATCATTTCCAACTTAGAATTCTATACCCAGCCAAACTATCCATTGAATGGACAAGCTGATTGAAGACCTCACCAGACATACAAAATCTCACAAATTTACTCCTATGCACCCTTTCTCAGGAAACTACTTCAGGGTTTATTCTGTCAAAGCAAGAGTATTAACCATAAAAGAAGAAAACGTTTAGGATCCAGGAAATAATACAATACAGAGAAAGGGACTCTCCAGGGCTGATGGTGCATGAAGATCACAAGCTGTCAACTGTGCACTAGTGCAGATTAGAGCAGATCTGAAGACTCAAGAGAAGATACAACAAATGGATACCTGCCTTTGAATGGACCGAAAAACTACTTCCACAATTTGAGAAGAGTTTGGATTTAACTTAATGATAAATACAGAGAAAACAAAGCAAATGAAACAAAAAGTTAATCTTTAGGAGCCATGAAAAGTTGGGCAGTTCAAGAAAAGAAATAATGGTTACAACAGAACAAATGGTTCAGTTCAAAATAGCCTTGTACAGCTATAATAATGCAATGTTGTATGTTGATCTAACCAAAGCTACAACATGAAAATGATGGAAAAATGAATGGAGAGGAATTGTGACTATAGGTACTAGGGATAGGAGTGAGAAAAAACTAAATCCTCATTTTCCAAGGAGAGAAGTCACTAAATAATACTTAAAACTAAAAAAAAGAAACAAAAAAATCCCCAAAACAAACCTAGAAATATCCACATAAGCACACTATTTAGAGGTGCAGACTTAGACACAAAAACTGACAACAAAAAAACATTAAAAGCGGTTGCAGGACTCTGGTTGGTGTGGCATCCTAGAGGTATTTGGGAAGGGCAATAATTCTAGTGCCACTACTTGACTCTCTGACATTCACGTATAACTAATAAAAATCAAAGCCATATTTAAAAAAAATAAAAAGAAGAAATTGAGTGTGGGTGTGTGTCTCAGGAGAAGGTGGGTGATGGGAACATACTTTAATGTGTTTTTTTCTATGAAAAAAATTTTAAGAAACAAACAATACCAAAGTAATTGAACTAAATATTCCTTTTGATTGCTCTGATACATGTGAATCAACTCCCTACGTGAAATCCATACTTCCCTTATAATGGAGCCATAAAACAGTACGGGCTCCCTCAAAAGCCTAAGAGGAAAAACAAGCCACCCATTCAGCTACGGGAAGTGGAAGCAGCCCAGGAGGACTGAACTAAAGCAAGACCGCTTCCTGAACACTGCTGAATAGGGCATCGAATTACAAAGAGGGAAAACCTAAAAGTCTATGGAATAATAGAGTGCAGCCAGAAGAAATTTAAAGGGAAAGGAGAAAAAAAGCTTGACAGAATGATGGCAACCGATGCCAGAAGCAAGTCCCCTTACAGAGGAGTCAAGTTACAGAATTTCCCTGACTTCAGAACGGGAAGGCGATTTTCCCCCTCTCAGGAACGGCGAATCATATTAGAACATGTTGCACAGTCAGTCTGACCAAAGGTTTGTCAAACACTGAGTAATCTTTAAGCCCTTAAGAAATTTCAGTTCTGCCTCAATCTGAAGAATAAACCGGCTTTGTAAAGACAGGAAAATAACTTGTTTTCCCCCTTATTTCTCAAATGAGTACCCTGACAAGGGTCACGCCAGTCTACTATGAGTAGACTGTAGTAACTGTCTTGAATTGTCTACTGGAGTGTATCTTTCCACAATTATTTCAGAATTTCCTGCAATTGTAACTTGAGCTAGAATAACCTATCACCAGGACCATTTTGTTCCTGTGACAGGGTCGATTAAATTCAGGCTTGAGTATGTAATCAGTGGCTGGTTTAGGATCCTCCCTTTGGGCTTTCTCGCTGTCCATATTTTGGCCATGTGGGTACTCATTAGCCCCTGCCCTAGGGTCCTAGGAGAGAAAATGATGGCGAGACATTCAACAGTTTATTTTTCTATTTTCTAACAGGTCTGCTGTCCAGTATTGGCTGTAATTAGATTTGAGGACATTTAGATTTCATGTATCTACACTGTCCCCACTCCTCTTATTTTACAGATTCCTCCTTAGGCAATGAATATCCGATTTTAAAGAGTCCCCCCCCCCCCCATCCTAATTCTTTAATGAGGGTCCCAGGGTCAGACCTGTAATTGCAACTCACAACATCAGGCATCAGTGAGAGTAGGAGGAGCCCCAGCCTGGTATTTTATTCGTACAAAGGCTCACAGAACTCACGCAAGAGATCACTAGGAAGTCGGGGCAAAAGGTTGGCCCCCAATCGCAATCCCTCCGCTGCTCCCTGTCCAAAACACAAAAAGGCAACCAGGAAATGATGGCTCCTCCTTAACCGAATGGAAAATAATTTTACCCTAAAGAGGTAAGTTAGCCTAGGCTGTCCTGGAGACTGAAGGAGACTTCTGAGGCGCCTGCCAGGAAACACCAGTGGAGAGGGTGGAGGGTTGCAGAAGAGCTGAAACGGGAACACTTGGAGCGAAAGCGGCGCCAGGGGGCGCTGCTGGCTAAGGCTGGGGCAGTCTCCCCGCGGGCAGCTGTGGCAGGTGTCCGCCGGGGACAGGACCAGGAGGACAGGCAGCAGAGGCCAGGAGGGGGAGCCCTCTCTTGAGGAAACAAGAGGCTGCGCGTGGTGATTCTTCTGTCTGGGCGAGGCAAGGAAACCCCAGACCGACTGTCATGCTTCCTGTTTTCAAGGAGCTCTTAGCCTGCAACCAACAGTTTTACTAAAACTATGTATATATTTTTAAATAAATACTTTACATACCACATACAAAAATCATTTCCAGATGGATAAGAGAGCATCTGTAAAACTGGAAGAAAATAGAATTGAATGGTTAATACACACTTGAAGGAGGAGGGGATTTCTAAGCTTTTACAAACAGCAGTGAAAAAAAACGTATAAAGATTGCCGGATCTAATGATACAAAAATTATGGCCTCTGGATATTAAAATATGAATAAATAAAATATGGACGATGGGCTGAGAAAAATATTTGGCTAAAATGCGACTGAAATACGATTAATATTTTTTCCTATAAAGAATACATACAAGTAAAAATGAAAAATTATCACGCCATAAATGGAAAAAAGTCTTGAAAAGTCAATTCACAATGAAGAAAATGCATTTAGGAGACAAATATGAAAAAGAAGAAAGTGTTATCTCACAAGTACTTGAAGAATTGCACATTTAAAATAGAGTGTCTTAAAAATAAATACATGCACAAAATCTTTAATGCTAATGAAGTTGTGGTGAAACAGGAACTTCCATATTTTGCTGGTGACAGATTAGAATACAACTTTTCGGAAAGCAATTACAGTTTGGCAACGTGTATCAAGAACCTCAAAAACATTTATATTCACGGACTCAATAATTACGTTTGTAGAAATCCATCTTACAAAATACCACAAAATAAGCATTTTAATTAACAGAATGTTCACTAAGGGCCATTTATTCTGGAGAAAAATTCAAAACAAAGTAAATGTCCCAAATAATTAAATAATTTACAATACAACAGTTGTTTCAAAATGTTATGATGGTGGTAATAACACAGAAATACATATACTACATTTTTAAGCATATGGGGCAGAGTACAAAACTTTATATCAGTTTGATTATTACCTTTTTAAAGTCAACAAATTTTTCTTAAAATATAGAGAGGGAAAGATGGAAAATAAAGTTTTATTTGGGGCTGGTTGTCTGGGGGACTGTGGATGTCTCTTTTCTTCAGTTTTTAAAACTTTTCTTGTTTTCCAATTTCTTAATAATATAAACATTTACTTAAAAATGAATAGCCACACAAATCACTTGTATTTCTATACATTAACAGTGAATAATCTGAAAAGTAAATTAAGAAAATAGTTCCATTTATAAAACCTCAAAGAGAATAAAATACTTAGAATAAATCTAATCAAGAGTGTGGAAGACCTGTATGCTGAAAATTACAAAACATTGCTGAAAGAAATTAAAGAAGACACAAGTAAATGGAAAGACGTCTCATGTTCATGGATTGGAAGACTTTAATATTGTTAAGGATGTCCAAAACACCCAAAGCACTCTACAAATTCAACACTGTCCCTATTAAAATCCAAATGGCAATTTTATTGAAATATAAAAACTCATCCTAAAATTCACATAGAATTTCACGGTCTCCTGAATAGCCAAAACAATTTTGTAAAAGAACAAAGTTGAAAGCTTCAAACTCCCTGTTTCAAAACATATTATAAAGCCACAGTAAGGAAAACAGTGTGGTACTACTATAAATACGGAGAAATAGATAATTGGAATAGAAAAAAAAAACAGAAATAAATCCTCACTTACATAATCAAATGATTTTTGACAAGGGTGCCAAAACCACTCAATGGGGAAAGGACAGTCTCTTCAACAAATGGTTCTGGGAAAACTGAGTATCCTCACGCAAAAGAATGAAGTTGGACCCTTATCTTATACTAAAAACAAAAATTAACTCAAAATGGATTAAAGATCTAAGCAAAAGACCTACAACTATAAAATTCCTACAAGAAAACATAGGAGAAAACCTTCATGATATTGGACTTGGCAATAATTTCTTGGATATGACACCAAAGGCACAGACAACAGAAGCAGAAATGAACAAAGGGGAGGGGCTACATCAAACTTAAAAACATCTGCCGTTAAAGGAAACAAAGCGAAAAGGCAACCTAGGGAGTGGGAGAAAATACCTGCAAATCACATACCTGATAATGGGTTAATATCTAGAATATATAACATACTCTTACAACTCAACAACTACAATCAAAGGACTTGAATTTTAAAAATGGGCAAAGAACTGAATAGACATTTTCCCCAGAGAAGCTACACAAAGCATATGAAAAGATGCTCAACATCACTCATCATCACAGAAATGCAAATCAAAACCAAAATGAGATATCACTTCACACCCATTAGGATGACTATTATCAAAAAACCCACACAATATCATGTGTTGAGAATGTGGAGAAACTGAAACCCTTGTGTGCTATTGGTGGGACTGTAAAATTGCATGCAGTATGGAGATTCCTCAAAGATTTAAAAAAGGAACCACCATGTGACCCAGCAATCCTACTTCTAGTATATATTCAAAAGAATTGAAAGGAGGATCTTGAAGACATATTTGTCACAATAGCCAAGAAGTGGAAACAGCCCAAATGTCTGAAGACAGATGAATGAATGATATGTACAATGGAATATTATTCAGCCTTAAAAAGGAAGGACATGCTGCAATACGCTACTACATGAATAAAGCTTGAGGACATTATGTCAAGTGAAATACGCCAGTCACAAAAAGTCATAAAAATAAAAATGTTGTATGAAGTATCTAACACTGTAAAATTCACAGAAACAGTAAGAATGGAGATTAATGGGGACTGGGGAAGGAGCAAAAGAGGAGTTATTGTTTAGTTGGTGTAAAGTTTCATATTTAAAGATGGAAACGTTGTTTTACAACAATGTGAATATATGCAACACTACCGAGTCGTACAATTAACAATGGTTATTGTGGTAAATTTTGTTATTTTTTATTGCAATAAAAAATTAAGAAGTAAAAAAAAGTGAAATAAATGGCATATTGAGTATGTGCCCACAGGCTCCCAATTAAAGTAAACGTTTTTCAAAGAGCGGTCTCCACTTGAAACAATCCTATGTTGAGACATCTCACGTCCAGGTTCTCCACCACTTCCATTTTTATGAAATCAATGATCAGTTCACTTCCTTAATTGTTGTTTTTTTTAAGAACAACTTCATTAAGATATAATTCACCTATGATACAATTGACCTATTTAAAATGTACAAGTAAATGGTTTTAGTACATTCACAGAGTTGTGCAGCTATCACCACAAATAATGTTAGAATATTTTCATCATCCCTTCAAAATCTCTGTCCCCTTCGGCAGTCGCTGCATTTTCCCTCCCCTCCCCAGCCCTCAGGTAACCACTCACCTGTTTTCTGCCTCTATGACTTGCTTCGTCTTCATGTTTCACATTGAACAGAATCATACACTATGCGGTCTGTTGTGGCTGGCTTCTTTCACTTAGCCTCACGTTTTCAAGATTCATTTCTTTGTTAACGTGTGTCAGTTTCAGTACTTAATTCCATTTTATCTATTTTATTACTAAGTAACATTGCGTTGTAGACACACCACATTGCATTTACATGTTCACAGTTAACGGACATTCGGGTTATGTTGGCTGTTACGAATAACCCTGCTATAAACGTTCAGATACAAGTTCTGTGTGGATATATATTTTCATTTCTCTAGGGTATACACCTAGAAATGGAATTGCCAGGTCATATGGTAACTATTTTTAACCTTTTAAGGAACTGACGCACTTTTCTCCAAAGCAGCTGAACCATTTTACATTCCACCAACAGAGCATGAGGGTTCCCAGTTTCTCCACGTCATCACCAATCCTCAGTATTAACTGTCGTTTTCATTGTAGCCATCCTAGTGGGTGTGTAGTGGTATCTCATGGTTTTGATTTTCATTTCCTTGATGACTAAGTATGTTGAAAATCTTTTTATATGCTCACTGACTATTTAAATACCATCCTTTAAGAAATTTCTATTCAGATTTTTGCTCATATTTTAATTGGGTTGTCTTTTATTATAGAATTGTAAGAGTTCTTTATGTATTCTGTATACATGCCCCTTATGAGGTATATGATTTGAGAATATTTTCTCCCATTCTGTGGGTTGTTTTTCTGGTAGTGGCCTTTGCTGCACAACAGTGTTTAATTTTGATGAAGTCCAAATTCAAAGTCACAAAGATTTATGTTTTCTTCTAAGAGTTTTAAAGTTTTAGCTCTTACATTAGGTCTTAGATCCATTTTTAATTCATTTTTGTATGTGCAGTGAGGTAGGGGTGCAACCTTATTGTGTGGATGGAGCCAGGAAATGTGCATTTGTGAAATTTTAAAGTAAAATAATTTAGTAAACATATGCAGTTTACTGTATGTTGCTGTATCTCAAGAAAACTGTTAAAAATGAAAACAAAAATAGTGTACATAAATAGGCTCTATTCAATCCCTATTTTAAGTCTCATCATCTGTAGGATAAAGATAACCATGTTTTTAATATAAAGGTACAGAGCACACAGCCCACAGCTATCCACTACTCAGAGTTCAACAAGCAACTGCTGACCAATTATTTTCCACGCAAGACGTCTACAGGAGAGGTCAAGAAATTCTAAGGGTTTTTTTTGTTGTTTTGTTTTGTTTTGTTTTGTTTTACATAAAGCAACAAGGTACATCTGGAAGAAATAATTTAAATACACCTAGTGTCTTATACCAGAATAAGTCTCAGAAGGGCCAACAAAATAAACTGAAACCATGGAACCTCAGAAGCACCATAACAAAACCACAGAGATTTTTTTAAACAGAAGTTGTAAGAGACAAGTATGACCCAAAACCCAAAGCAATAAAAGAAAAGATAACTAAGTTGACAACAAAAATGACATATTTCCACAGTAAGAACCATGATGAGCAAAATTAAAAGACGACTGACAAACTGAAACAAAATCCCTGCAGCTCAGATCACAGCCTGAGCGCACCTGCATCACAGAGCGTTCCCACCAGGTCACCGAGTGAAAGGCCGGCGGTAACCCAACAGAAAAACGGGTACGGGGTCCGGACAGAAAATTCACAGAAAAGGAAATACAAGTGGCTCGAAAACAGGTGAAGTTAAAAAAGAAACAGATGAATTATTATTATCACTCATAGTAATAGAAACACACTTCTAGATGAATGCTAAAATGGGCGGGCGAGCAGTGAAGCTGATCAGCGTTCCTAATTCTTGCTCCTTGTCCACTCAACATTCTGTGTGATCACGCGGGCCTCCCAGCTCTTTTGAGGAAAGGCCCGTGTGCGACTGAGCCGCACAGTGAACAGCCTCTTTTTTCATAGAACATCATTTTTACTGGGGAAAAAAAAAAAAACTCGAAAGACAAACTGTGATTATTCAGACGCGAGTAACTGGCAGACACTTCCTCGGGAATGAATGAAGTGAGCTTATCCCTTCAAGGAAAAGGATTTGTACCCATCACCAGTGACAAAATCCGGTCAACCAGCAAAAATGAGAACTTGGGAAAACTTCCATCTGCCACTGTGAACCTTCACAGCGTCCCAATAGGTAACGCCTTCTCTGACAAGATGATGTTAAGAAATGTGATTTTTATATGTTATTTAACGAAATACGTCAATGTTTTAGAAGGTCCGCGTAAGTCAGTGAAGCGATATTTTCCAAATGACCAATGCATGACGTTACAAAATTAGGCATGAATAAAGGTATGAGCACCATTCAAGGTGTGGGACTCAATGTTTTTTAACGTAAGAAGATATAAAGACGCCCATGATATGCTTTCAGATTCCCACCGTAACTAATCTGTGAGGAACTGCTACTTACCCAGCTTGGGTGTATCAAACAATATCCCCAAACGCCTGAAAAGGATACTGAAATCCTCTTTTACCAACTACGTATCTGTGCTCACACAGATTTTCCACCCATACTTCAAACAGAACAACATATTGTGACAAACTGAACGCAGAAGCAGATACGAAAACTGAGCTTTCTTCCTCAATTAAGCCAGACATTAAAGAGATTTGCAAAAATATAAAAACAATGCCACTTTTCTCACTCATTTTTTTTTGTTGTGGAAAATAGAGTTATGTTGGCCTTGGGTATGGATGGGACGTCAAACTAAAAATCAAAAGAGCTAAAACATGGGGACGGTCCCTTAAAATGGACACATATTCATAACTCAGTGAAACTTCTGACCTCAACTAAAGTGAAATATATGAAGTCCTTCTATGTCATGTTATTTCACAGAGTAGGATTTTAACCTCTCAGTACACTAACGCTAATGATGACACAGATGAGAGCTAGTGGATGCTGAGAAACACAATCGCAGGGGGCTGAGCGTGCAGACTCTGCAGTTAGACTGCGTGGGTACAATTCCTGGCTCTTCCCGTGACCCTGGGCAGGTCACCTAACCTCAGCTTCCTCGTATGTAAAGTAGAGAAAATATGAATCCAGGGTAGGTGTGAGGGTCAAACGAACTGCTATTAAGACACCATTTCCAGCAGTGCGGGCTGCTCTCCTAGGCTCTGCACCCCCTTCCATGTGAGCCCAGTAAAGCACAGGAATTGGCGCCACATTTCACCCCCGACCCCTACCACATGGGTAAGCACTCTCGAGAGAAAGTTTTTATTCTCTCTCTTTCTGGTTTTTGGTCTTAAATATCAGACGGAAAAGTCTGAACATAAATTGTATTTGCATCAAAAATTCTACACACAAAATCATGTCTAAACAGACTCACCCATGCTCCTTTGACAACCTGCCTGCATTGTTTTCTTCACGAGTGTGCCCCTGGGCACCCTGAATGAAGCGGTTTTAAACTGCCGTTAATTTCCCTTCGGAACTAGTTTGACGACGCTGTCATTGCAGCGAAAGACCAGCAGATGGCTGTCCGCAGAAAGACACCGATACCTGCAGTGAAAGTCTTTACAAGACAATTTTTAAAGAACTACAAAAATTCATTAAGAAAGGCTATGGATACGGATACTGAAAACACTGAATTTGTACTGGTCTTAAAAGTATCTTTAAATTTTACAATGAAATGGATATTGAATTCCTTTTTTCACACTAAAATCTTCATCGCGCTGCTGGAAGAAGTATCTTATCCAGGCATAACTCTCCCAGAGGGCAATTTACTTAACACCAAAGTATTTAAAACATGCTTCTCCTTTGATGAAGTGTATCTAGGCGTCGATCTCAGGCAGTAAGGCTGAGCTGAAAGATTTATCTACAGCAGTGATTCTCAACTGGGGGTGACCTTGCCTCACAGGGGACATTTGACAATGTCTAGGGACATGTTTGACTGTCACCCCCGGAGGGGAGGGGTTGGTACAGGCATCGGGTGGGTGGAGGCCAGAGATACTGTGAGACACCCTACAAGGTGGGGGACTGCCTCCTTGACAAAGGAGCATCTGGCCCCAAATGTCAACTGTGCTGAGACTGAGAAACCCCGGTCTAGAAGCAAGTCCCTCAAGGTGCTGTTCATGAGAGTGAAGAAGGGAAAAACACCCTTTTTCCTAAGTCTAAAAAATAGAGGACTAGTTCAATAAATTATGAATGACCCTTCCATAAATACCATCTTTAGAAGGAATGTTGCAGAAGTATATTTATTGTGACAAAATATTCTGTGGATAAACAACAGAGTATGAACCCACGTTCTAAAAGGATGCATACATACCCGAGTGCGTAAACAGGTGATTTATCTCTGAATACGGCATTCTATATTTGACTCTTGCGCTGTTAAATTTTACTGAAATGAATATCTTACATCTAATTTTAGAGTATTACGTTTTAATTGATATTTGGGGACTACTGTCATTGATAACTTTCAGGAGAAAAATAAAACAAAATGTTTAAAAGTAAACCGTCTACACTTTAGTGATGGTTTTCATTGCGTTTGTTAAGTATCTCAACCAGCTGTTTCCTTAGCTCCAGTCACATCAACAATTTTTCCCATAAATGCTGGGCCATATTTTGCCTTTTTCTACACTGAAATTCTTTTTCTATGGTCAAAGGAGCCTAGGAATAGATGTACCAGATTTGTTACTGAAAAAAAAAATTAACAAAAGTACTTGTCAAGCACTCCACGACTGAATGCCTGGTTGTCTTTGAGCATCAGGAAAGTCTGAGTGCTGCTACAAGCTTTCTCTGAAGATGCACACTCAGTACTAGTGCAGTGGTGGTTGTCACCGTCCTCGGAGCTCAGGCAATTGTATTTTTGTCTGTTTGTAGCTGGTGACCACGCCCATACGTTAAAGCCCCAAGTTATGAAGTCTCATTTAGGTTACAACCAGTAAAACAAGAATGCAGGTTTTCAGATGTTCTGCTGCAAATTCTACTCATAAGGTATTTACAGCCAATGGACGACATTTTTAAATAACTGAACTGGAAAATATCCGAATTTTAATATTTAAGTTAATTATTAAATGGAAGCAAAACCTAGTAGACATCTTTTGTGAGCCAAAGAAAGCCAGGTATTAGTCATGCACAGTTATCACCAAAGAAGTAAGTCAATGCTATTATTTGATATAAGTTTCAAGTATAATATCCTTTCAAGGAACAGAAAAGAAAGGCTCCAGAAGGGCCCCTCGTTGGAGCGGTCAGAGCTCTGTCACTCACAGTTCTGTGGGTCTGGGCCAATACCTCGTCTGCACTCAGGGTCACCTGTAAAATGATACGAGGTTATTTATTGTTGCTTCTGCCCTGTATCAAAACCCAACTCACCTGTCTCGTTCTATGTAACCACTCCGTCATCTTTAAGTGTACGTGACCCCACCATCTGTCCTGGCTACCCGGGGCACTTGCCCACTCCTGGTTTTCTGCGCGTCCTTTGTCCCTTATCTGATTGTGCATAGACGCTTAGTATCAGGGAGGTCCTCACAGGCCTCATCCAATGTTACTTTATCCAGACTGGGAGGAGATGACACGTTTCAGAAGCGGGTGGACAGCCCAGGCCTCGGATGCACAGCACGGCCCAGGGTAACCGGGCGGTCTGGCTTTGCGCCCTCCCTTTCCGGAGGGAAAACCCATGTTCAGGTGCTTTCCAGAAACAGACTGCAGATGCTTCTGCTGGTCTGGGACGCCAGAAGATGAACTATCACGAAAGGATGTTTCAGGCTATGAAAAATAACTGTTAATGTAAAAATCGCACGCCCGGGTTATCAATTTTTCCTAATATATCTACGTGAGTTGAACTCAGAAAAGTTAGCCGCTTGCTCAGAGCACGGGCGATTCGGTTTGTACGGGAAGCCAGCTTTGCAGAGTAGAAGCACCAGAGTCGCTCCGACCTGGCGGAGGCCGGCGGTCGGCGCGCCAGGCAGGGGAGTTTCTGGGGTTTGGGGTCGGGGCACCTTCTCCCCATCATTCCCGCCAGGTGCCCCGAGGACCGCGGCGACGACGGGGCGGGCCGGTCCCCACCTCACGCGGCTCTGACTCCGCCGGGCCGACAGGGGGCGCGCGCAGCCGCGCCCGGCCCCACACCTCCGAGGGCGCCCCACTCCGGCTCGCGCAGCCGCCTCTAGAGCCCGCCGGGCGATTCCTCTTCCGGGGCAGCGCGGAGGCGCGTGCGGGACCCGGATGCAGACGCCGGCGCAGCTATATAAGCGCCGCGCAGGCCTCACGCCTTCCTCTTTGAAGAAGACGCGGTCGCTGCAGCCAGCGGAGCCCCGGCGCGCCCGCTCCTGCTCCTGACTCACCGCTGTTCGCTCTCGCCGAGGGACAAGTCGGTCAGGAAGCCGCGCCGCAGCCATGGTGAGGCGGGGGCGGCGGGGCGCGGGCGGCGGGCTCGGTCCCGGGCCGCTGTCGGGCCGGCGTGGGGAGCCCGGACTCGCCCACCCGGGAGGGGGGGCCTGGGCGGCTCGCCTCCAGGAGTGACGGACGCTCTGCAGGTCCGCTGATTTCCTCCCCTGTGTGGCAACAGGCGTTTAAAGACACTGGCAAGACTCCCGTGGAGCCGGAGGTGGCCATTCACCGCATTAGGATCACCCTGACCAGCCGCAACGTGAAGTCCCTGGAGAAGGGTCAGTACGGTCGCCGCGGGGTGACAGCCTGGGCGGGAAGAGCGCCGCCTTGCTGCTGTGCGAGGTTGACTGGGACACGGGCGGTGACAGGTTGCTCCGCCCAAGCCGACCGGGGCCAAGTGTCCACGCTCGGCTTTTACTGTGTCTCAGCCCGCGGGTGGCGATGAGGAGAGACTGTCGTGCTGAACTCGGTGATGGTCGTATACGCTATTCTGAGCCCGCCGCCGTCGGGGTTCTCTTAGCCGGCTGTGGTTTTGAGTGAACTGAAAGACGCTTTCGTTTCCCCGTAGTCTGTGCTGACCTGATCAGAGGCGCCAAGGAGAAGAACCTCAAAGTGAAGGGGCCGGTCCGGATGCCCACCAAGGTGAAAAGGGGGGCGGCAGGAAGGGGGCCTGATTGTGGGTTTACACCTGATGTTCTGCTTTTCGGGGTGAGGGGTTTGGCTGCCAAAAAAGCTGTATACTGATGTCAGCAGCACACACTCGTTACAATGCTGGTAGAATTCGGTTTTCTCGAGGTGACCGTTGCGGTTTCCTGGCGGTGTACCTCACAGAGTGACCGTGGACCTGCCGTTGTCGGTTGGTAGCCTCAGAACTCATGTCAAGGGGAACGCAGCTCTGGAAAGTCTTCAAACGGAGTAACATTCCTTCAGATGTCCCAGGGATGTGCGTAAAACCATAATCTTTTGGTTTCCTCTTTCGTTGCAGACTCTGAGAATAACTACAAGGAAGACTCCTTGTGGTGAAGGTTCTAAGACTTGGGACCGTTTTCAGATGAGGATCCACAAGCGGCTCATTGACTTGCACAGCCCTTCTGAGATCGTTAAGCAGATCACTTCCATCAGCATTGAGCCCGGAGTCGAGGTTGAGGTTACCATTGCAGATGCTTAAATCAGCCTTTTTAATAAATTGATACTGTTGTTAATTTTTGTTGACTTTTTATTCTTGGTACTAGAGTTGGGTTAAGAAATACATTTGTTAGAGGCCACTAAACTGGTTCACAACTGACATCGTTTGAGAACTGAACTGTGTTACCTCACCAGTGATGAACATACACAGTCCTAGCTGCGTGTGGGATCTTTTCCAAAGAGCGTGGGTCTGGGTTTTACTGCAGAAAGTGGTTTAATTGATGTGGGTGCTACAGTCTTCTAACGGGTTTCTGGGGTGGTTCTAAGGTTGAAAGCGTAGTATGTGGTAGAGGGCAAGTGACTCAAGGAAAAGGCCTAACGTTCCAGCCCTGGGCCTGCCAGTTTGTCTTTACTCCTCTTAAACTTGGTTCATTTCGAAATGTTTTGGAAACATTACCAACGTTACTAAGTTTCACCAACACTGATGCTTTGATTATATTTTAGACTAAAAAGAAACAGTTCTTGTGATACGTTAACGTTTAAGTTCTATCTGTAGCCATGTAGGGACTCTGGAATTACTTCTAATGTATTTGTAGGTCACTCAATATGAAGCTAGATTAACATGTAGTTTACACATAGTTTAATGTATTTATGTTAACTTGTGGTCTGAAAAGCATGTTGTAGATCAAATTCATTTGCCAAACCCCAACTGGGAACATTTAACCACCAGGCTCCGCTTGTGCCTTGTATTTTGATTGTTCCTACTGTGTAGATCTAGAAACACTTCATTTGCTCAGTACTCTAGAGCTTGGTAAGAGCTGAGATTTAAATGGGTTCGTGGGTGAGAATCCGTCTTGCCGTCCGTTAACGTATTGTGTGTATTAAAATGTATAGTTGGGGTGTCCTAAGTTCGTATATTTCCAGAAGTATATTTCTCACATGCATGTAAGTATTTTACAAATTAAAGTTCAAAACATAATGTTCTCACATTTGTTGCCCTTAATGGGCTCACAGTCATGAAATTCCTGCTTTTCCCGTGGGTTGGGGCCTAGTCCGCTGGACTGTGCAGACTCTTGTCCATTAGCTTCAGTTGCCATCTAAGTTTGAGTTGTTTGGCTTTTTCTGTCCAGTTGTGTGACAGACTATCTCAGCTCAAAGCGAAGCCCCTCAAACTTCCTCCTCCTGGGCTTTCATTCAATCCAAGGTCCCACATGGTGCTACACTGACAAACACGAATTCTCGTCCTTCAACCCCTTCTGTCAGCAGCACCCAAGTCCTTCTGATGATTCTGCCTCTTTGGTCTCCAAAACCCCGGATTTTGAACAGGGATTTCAGTGGAGCTTATCCTGGAAAGAACCATGCTAAGGTTAACCGTTTGTGACAGTATTAAATCAACTTTTTCACTAGTTAGCTTGGGAAAACAGTAAAAATGAAAGATTTCACTGTAACAGTTCTATAAACATTGGGCCATAGAAATTTCAATAAGAATTGTACAACATGAGTAGTTCAGTTCCTGAGGCCAGCAGGGATCCGGTCTTTGGTAAAGACGGTGGAGAAATCAGCCCAGTAGTAAACTGCAAGTCTGTCCTCTCGTCCAGTTTTCAGCATTCTCTGCACTGGAGAGTGCAATGAGAGCTGTTAATGGTACAGTTAAGGTCATTTTAAAACCTAAGTACCTGGTGATGTATGGTCCAGGTAGAAGTACCTACAAGCTTGTTTTAATGCTCTATTGCAACAAAGAGAAGTCTTTGAAATACACTGTCAGTATCCTGAGAACTGGTTGAAAAGGATGCTGATTTTGTGAAAGCTAAGCCGCCTAAGACAAGAGTAGATGACTGAAAAATGTGCCTCCGTCAATCAGAAGGGATTGACGACATCTGTATGGCTTTTACACGGTTCTGTGTTTTAGCCGATGCCTGCGCAAGTGATGGATGCGCCAGCAAGTGTAGTATTTTAGTCACAGTTGGAATTGTATTTACGCTCGAGGC
Source organism: Camelus bactrianus (assembly GCF_048773025.1). Classification (NCBI taxonomy): domain Eukaryota; kingdom Metazoa; phylum Chordata; class Mammalia; order Artiodactyla; family Camelidae; genus Camelus; species Camelus bactrianus. The sequence continues at coordinate 4,547,229 of NC_133567.1, read as the reverse complement.
AATACCTAAAGCCTGTAATACAGCTAAAATACAGCACTTCAAACTTTGAGAACTGCTATTACCTTTAATTCCTTAGCATTCAAAAATACCTACTTGGAAATAAAATACCTGCAGGGCATTTGAATATTATTAGCAATGAACTGAAGATAATTTACACTGGTAACGATGCCAGCGATTCTGAGAGTCCCGGGCCAGCTTGTATGGATTAGGGAGGTAACAGAAAGTGGAGGCCTCTCCAGTCCCTATTCCCTTCAGAGTCACAGAGTACTTCTGTTTTAGGTCATAGCTAAACATAAGGCAACAGAAACCACTATGGCTCTGCACTGTTCGATCAGATTTTTCACCCGACATCCCTAAGTGTCTGTGTGCAGGGTCTGGGATGTAAAGCACACAGACAGGAGGGCGGAGAAGCAGGGATTCTCGGCCACGCCGTCAGGTCTTAGCTACCTGGGTGCGAGGGCTTGATGAGATATTTCGCTGAGCCTCAGTTCTTAAGTGCAAAATGAGGATACTTGTAGTATCTGCCGCAAGGGCATTTGGAGTTTTCCTTTGTCTCTCAGGGAGATGTTTTCAGCAAAACCAAGACTGGCTTGCTGAGGGCATAGATTTCTCCCAGGGGACCTTGGTTCCCACAGGGGATGGTACACTGCTGACCAACAGAATTAGGTCAGATTACTTATAAGGACATTTGGAGAAGTATATTTGAATCCCCTGGAGTGTGGCTTTTCTAACTGCGTCCTCCACAAGAAAATTGACTGAGCAGGTCTAGCTGTACTGGAGAACCTGGCAAAGCCGAAGTTTTAGCTTTTGAAAGTAAGAGGAACTAGATTAATTTTTACTCCCTTCATTCTAGGAACAGTATATTTCACTTTCATGGCAAATTAAATTAGAACGAGAGAGCTCCATCCTGTACATTTTTTGTCTAAACTACTTTTTCTTCCCTTTACACAGAACCCACCCCCAAAGGGATTATTCATACTGTATTCAGAACTTTTCTTGTAAATGTTAAGTGATTTTTAATCTATCTTCTCTTTATCTAGCTATGTAGAATCTGTATCTCTTTTTAAAAAAATGCTGATGAGGTAACACTAAACATATTGTTCTTAATTATATTTCGTGGAGCTGTTTCTGTATCTGCACGTACATCGTTCCTTTCAGTGAGTATTGCATTGTATGAACGCACCTTAATTTGTTAACTAGACTCTTTTTAATAGACTCGATGGACATTTCCCATTTTTTACTATTAAAAGTGCCACTTCAGAAACTATGCTTTTCATATTTTCTTTGTTCACTTGTACAACTATGTAAGATACATTCCTGGAAGCTGAATTTCTGAATTTTGGTTGAATTGTAGATATTTATATGTAGTGGCTGATATAAAAAAAATCAGAAAGTCATTTATTCAAGAACATTTACTGTGGGTGTGTGTATGAATGTTTTTCTAGGGTAGATACAAGAAATTTTAAGAGACTACGAAACTGATGTCCTCAGATGCCTGTGCTCATTCATGTTCCTAACAGTAGTGGACAGACAGTGACATCCATCTGATGGACAAAAAGCCTCTCGCTGTTTGAGCTCTGCCCTCCTTCTGGGATGCCTGGAGAGTAGACGGCCCTCTGGAGGTCCTGTGTGTGTCTTACCTTTCTTTCATATGCTCTTATAGCCTTTTTTAAAAAAAAATTATTTGGGATATTTCTTTGACTTTCTCGCCTAACATTTTTATTGATTTATTCATTTTATTAATTTTTTTTAGCTCCCTTATCCTGGAAAATTTCAAACATGCACAGAAATAGAGGAAATGTTATCATCAACCCACTCAACTTTAAAAGTAAATTGTCGACTGATGCCAGTCTTACGTATAACCCCACCCTCTCCCCCAGCCAACCCTCAGATTATTTTGAAGTTAATCTCAAACATATTTTTATATATATTTTTGAGTGTCTAAATCAAAAAGGTTAGGACTCATTGACTTTTTGACGGTTCGATAGTGTCAAATATAGCTAAGAGTTTGTCAATTTTGTTGATCTTTTTAACAATCCAGTTCTTAGTTTTGTTAATTCCTCTGTTGTTTTTCTATTCTCTATTTTGTTTATCTCTGCTCTAATATTTATTATTTCCTTCCTCCTGCTAACTTTGAGTTTAGTTTGTTCTTTTTTTTAGTTCTTTGAGATGTAAAAATAGATTTTTCAAGAGTGTGATGTTTAATTTCCACATATTTGTGAATAGTCCAGTTTCTGTTTTGCTGTTGATTTCTAGTTTCTTTCCACTGCAGTAGTTTTGTATGTACCTTCCTTTCCTCAAACATAGAAATTTTGGGCCATTATTTCTTCAAATAAGCTCTCTGCCCCTTTCTCTCTCTCCTCCTGGAACCCCCATAATTATTACATTGATCAGCTTGATGGTGACCCAAAGTCCCCTGGGCTATTTTTATTTTTCTTCTTTCTCCTTTTTGCTCCTCTGACTCAATAATTTCAAATAACCTGTCTTCAAGTTTGCTGATCTTTCTTCTGCTTAATCAAGACTGCCACTAACTCCCTTCAGTGAATCTGTCACACCGGTTATTGTAGGCTTCAGTTCCAGGATTTCTGTTTGCCTCTTTTTTATAGTTTCTCTCCCTTTGTGGATATTCCCCTTTTGTTCATGTGCTGTTTTCCTGATTTTCGTAATAGTTGCTTCTGTGCGCTCTCTGAGCACCTTTAAGATGGTTATTTTCACTTCTTTGGTGACTCATAAATCTCTGTTTCTTTAGGGTTTGTTTCTGGAGGTTTATTTTGATGAGCTGATGGGGCCATGGCTCTTTTTCCTCTGTGTGCTCGTGATCTTTTACTGGGACTGGCATTTGGAAAAACAGCCACCTGTCCCAGTCTGTATGGACTGGTCTCATACAGGGGAAGTCAGCTCAGCTAGAGATTGTGGGGGGGAGGTTCTCAAATCTGTTCTGGGGCTGCGTCTTCCCTGGGCTAGTGTGTGTGGCCTCTTAGGTAAAGAGGCCCGTTTTCTTTGCTGGAGCCTCTAATTTCTTCCTCCATCTAGTGTCTGTCTCTGGTACTGCAGCCGCCCTGTGTAACTCAAGCAAACGGGCCTTTGTTCTCAATGGCCCCCAACCTGGCATCCAGATTATGCTGCGTTCCCATCAGTCACCCTGACTCAGAGTCAGAAACCAGTCCCATAGGCAGCCCCTCAGAAAGCCAGAACTTCGGCCTCATGTCCCACTCTCTTCTCTCCCTCCCAAGAGAGAAGCTGGGAGTTCCCTTCTGGTCACTCTGTCTTACAATGGGGAATGGGACAGACTAGGGCAAGCAAAATGCAAGGAGCTTTCTGACCCACTAAGATGTGACTCTTCTTGGCTTTGCTCTTACCCGGTGCTGCCACCTCTTGACTGGTTTCTGGAAATCTCACAAAGGCACGCACATGGACACTGAGGTCTGTATGTTGCTGTTCAGTTGGTGTCTCTGTTGGAATGAGGGTCTGGGGCTTCCTGTTCCTCTGTCTTGCTGACAGCACCCTAAGGACTCTTTGAAATATAGTCAGATATGATTGTCGCCACCAAAAATGACAATAATGTCAAAATATCCTTCAATATCCAGTAGTGTTCCAATTTCCTTCACTGATTTTTCTGCTTATTTGTTTGAATAAGAATCTGACTGGTGGATGTGTTTCTTAAATCTCTTTTAATCTAGTGGTTCCTCCTGCATCTAAGAAATCATCTAAGTTCATACAGGCCTCACTCTGCCCTGTAGTATGAGACCAGAGACAATAAACATGCAGGCTGAAGACATGCAAAATGGCCCTAAGAGCCAACGGGAAAAATCATGTTCTTCTGTGACCAAGTTTCAGAAAACATTAAACTATCTTTTTACTTATAAATGTAAAGGGAAATCCTAATATCTAGAGAAGTCATCTAAAACATTAGTAACATTGAGAATTTAAGTATTCTGTGTGTTAAAAAAAAAAAAAAGAACAAAAAGTAAAACCCCAAACTTACCAATAGTAGTTTGAACAATGCTTGCCTTCTTCTCATTATATTACGTAAAAGGATTTTTTTCCACACCCTGGTGAGCTTTCATACTTCTAACTTTGGTCATGAAGTGTTTCTAGACTCTTTTTGATGGATCTCTCCTCTGGGACCTCGTCATCCTTCTGTCACAGCCGCTTTCCTTATCCATCTCAATAGTCTGTCTTCACAAAGTTGCTTTGTCTGCGGGTCTCAGTCTCTCCATGTTGGCGCTGTCCACACGCCCGTGGTCCACTCTTGTTCCGTAACCCTGTTTCCATTTGATTCAGATTTCACTTCCAGTGTTACCACTCTTTGTTTCTTTGCTCTGCTTTTGTCTTTGTTGGCCAGTTTCCTGTTCTAACTCCTTTTTTTAAACATCATATGGGTTCATCGCTGGGAGACACAGCGGCAACACAGCCACGTGCTCTGTGGCCTTTGCTGCCTCCGTGAGAGCTGAGTAACAGACACATGGTGACCGACCTCCAGACTCTGAAGGAAATGACGTGGCTGATCACTGATCATTTACTTGGTGATTTGTGGACTGAAGCGCTGGCCGTGGAGTTTACCCCGTTACCGGTCATACACAGTTAACACACTGTGGTGACGGGTACTTGAGCCGGGTTGTTGGGGGCTGGTGGCGTCTGCCTCCCCTGTGGCAGCTGAAGCCTGTGTTCACCGGGACCCTGCGAATCAGAGACGGCCGTACTCGTCCTGGGGTCGCCTCCGGTTTCCCAGGGGCGGTTCTCTCTTTACTTTGGCTTTTCCTTTTGAAGCTACTGTTCTCACTGTATCTCTGGGAATCTCTGGTTTCTTTCATTCATAATTAAGATTTATCATTAAGCGTTTCTTTCTGTTCCTGGTCTGGATTTTCCCTCTTGCGTAGGTAGACCTGGCTCTCTGACCCGCCCTTCTTCACCACTACAAAGGTATCCATGGACGGATGTCCCTTCAGGGTGCGCCTGTAGGAGCCAGCTGCTGCACCGGGCGCCCTCTACAACACACAGCGCTTCAATGAAGAGCGACAGTTGGTCACTTGGTACTGTGTCTCCTTCCAGGGTTACTCAGTTTACGGACAGGGACAAGCTCCCTCTTGCCCTTGGTGAGGCTGGGGCTGTGGGCAGGCCGACTGGCACAGGCGTTTCAGCAACACACGCTCGTTTTCAAATTAAGCCCTGGTTTGTGGCCTTCTTCTAACTCCTGCAGTCTGCACCCAGACTGCTCCCCTCCCCAGAGCCCCAGGAGGGGCAGCGCCACCAGCACACCCCGCCGGGGGCATGTTCTGGGTCGTGTTTCCTCCAGTCTGTCTCTTCCTGAACCAGGCCTCCAACAACTGTCTGAATTCCAGAAAGCTGTCAAACCCACAGGTCTGTTCCCTTCTTCCTCGTTACTGATTTAATCCTTGGTTTCCCGCTATGGTAGTTTCATTGCGGCCTCTGGGCAGAGATGGAGCACCTGTCCTGCTCAGTCTGCAGCGCTGAGAGAGCCGTAGCTGGTTCTTCCCCGGCGGGACGTGGGGAGGCGGAGCAGCGCCGGGAGGAGCGCGGGGGCTCCCCGGCCAGGCTGTCCGGGCTCAGAACCTGGCTCCGCTCCTTCCTAGCAGACACTCTGAGCTGCTGATTCTCTCATGCCTTACTTTTCTCGTCAATCAAATAACAGTAATAGAAAATGCCTCGTGGAATTTTTTGGAAATGAAATGAGTTAATATTTTTAACGTACTTAGGACAGTGGTTGGCATAAAGTAAGCTATTTAAGTATTTGAAAATGAATGCATTTGAATTTCAAGAAATGAAATGCACCTGAAAATGTGGCCCCTTGACTTTCTTGCCTCAGTCACACCTGGTACAGAGTTCCCTGAATACAGGAGGTTTAAGAAAATTTTTTTCTGCTTAAAATTCAACTAAGTTCAGTGGTGACTGCTTTTGCAGTTAAGTAGGTAATTAATAAAAAAACAAATGTATAATTTGAAGGACTATGTGTGCCGCTGACAAGACACACAGGCGTCATAGTAGCAACTGAATGAATTCACCTCCCAGCCAACTAACAGAGGGAGAGACTCAGCCTGGAAAACAGAAGGCGGTGACGAGGATTCCAAACATCTCTTGCTTCCATATTTGTTAATCGTTGCATTCTCACAATACCTCAGCCAAACCTAGAGGAGAGTGATACCGTGACCTATGTAAAAACCCAATAAAAAGACCTTAATGAATACTTGGCAAAAGATAAAGTTCTAACAAAACTACAGGGTTTTTTTTTTTAAAGAACTGTTGACATTGTTTTCCTATAAGCATTTTTCAGGTGTTTTTAATCATATATCTGTTATTCGTTTACTTGTGATTTAGCACTTTGTAGGTTATCAAGTCTCACGTGTTTTCAAAAGTCAACACTGAGCTGGAATCTTTCCCCAAGACAAATCCCATTAAAATTTGCTTTAAAGAAAATGAGGGAATAGGAAAAAAAAAAGGGGAAAATCCACAGGAGCAAAAAGTATATTGTCTCTTAAGACAGGAAAGAGGGATGAACCAGTACGCTGGAAACAGTAAGCCTGATCTGTCACATCAGTCAGTTGTTACCACAATGTCCGAAAATGATGCTGACAAACGTGTTCCTTAAAGATTCTTCTTTTTATTTTTCCTTTGAAACAATCTCAAACTTACATAAACTCTGCAAAGAACAGTACAGAAAACATTCTTCAGCCATTCGGGTAACAGTTATCAACATGACACTCCATCATCTAAACACGTCACCATCTATTTCCCACACAAACAACCACAATACAGCCAGCAAAGCTGCACATCAATTGGTGCCATCTGGCCCTCACGTCTCATTCAGGTTTTGCCGGCTGTCCTAATTTTGCCTGCGGAGCACAGCATCCAGAGCAGGTTCAGGCGTCACACTGAGGTAAAGGCCTCTTTCGTCTCCTGGAGCCGGAACAGCTCCTCGGTCTTCCTTCGGCTTTCACGACCTGGGCACTTTGGAAGGTTATGGGCGCTGTAATTTGGGTGCCTTCCTTACCTGACTCAGGCTGCAGCACCCGCACAGGGCTGCCTCCTCCTGCAAGTCCGTCCTCCTCCTCCACTGAGACCATCCCGCTTGGGTGGGATGCCCGGTGCTGGACTGCCGTGCCCGCTGCCACCACAGGGACACCACCGCACCCTGCTCAGGTGACAACACCCTGCAGTGGGGTCACTGCAGCTCCCACTCCCTGTGTGGGTGGTCACGTCCAACGGCTGAGTTGCTCAGGGAGAGAGGGGTAAAGGGAAAACAAGAAGTGCCCTAAATAGCCTAAAGAAATACACTTCAGTATCTGGTGTGTGAATTGTAGCAGACAAGTCTTTGAGCCAGTTGATAATACAAAGTCATTCTAAGCAGAATCACAAATTTTAAACAAAATACCATTCCACTTATGTCATGAATCTCAGAGGAATATTTTGAGGGGTTGAAATGCATGGTCATATTTGACTACGATTATTAAAAACACACAGAATTCACTCAGCCTTAAACATTTTATGTGTGTACACAAAATCAATATTCAATCTTTTCTCAAACTGAAAAATGGTATCAGTAAATTGTTGTATAAAACTCTTAAAGTAGTTAGAGATTATTATGAAATTTGGACTCATACTGTAACAATGTGTTGGGATTCTCCAGAGAAACAGAACCAATAATACATATTTTTTTAATTTTTCCATATACATATATATGAAATGTATTGAACTATATGAAATGTATAAAAATATATGAAATTGATTGAAATGTATTAAATTTATTGAAATATATGAAATTTATTGAAATACGTGAAATTTATTATAAGGAATTGGCTCTTGTGAGTATGGATGCTGGCAAGTGCCAAGCAGGAGAACGAGAGAGACAATGTTGCAGTCCCAGTCTGAGTCCCAAGGCCTGAGAACCAGGAGAGTCGCTGCTGTCATTTCAGTCTGAAGATCAGCAGGCTGGAGACCAGGAAGAGCCAGGCTTTCAGTTTGAGTCAAGGCGGGAAAAAGCCAACGTCCCAGCTCAAAGGCAGCTAGGCAGGAGGAGGTCCCAGAGGGTCAGCCTTTTGTCCTGTTCAGGCCCCCAACTGACTAGATGACGCCCACGCACACAAGGGAGGGGAATCTGCTTTACTCAGTTTAGAGATTTAAATATTCATCTCATCCAAAAACAACTTCGCAGAGACACCCAGAACAACGTTTGGCCAAATGCCTGGGCGAGTTGACACATGAAATTAAGCATCGCAAATAGCAAATGGTACGTCCCCCCGGGAAGCCCCCCTGGGATTACCGTAACTGCTAGTCCACGCACCATCACTGTTCTTGTGTGTTTGGTTTTTACACCTGCGACATAAAATTTAACATCTTAGCTGTTTTTAAGTGTGTAGTTCGGTAGTGTTAAATATATTCACGTCGTAGTGAAGCAAATCTCCAGAATGTTTTCATCTGCAAAACTGAAACACTACACCCACTAAACAACAGCTTCCCTCCCCTTCCCCACTACCCCCCAGCCCCTCCACCACCGTTCTGCTTTCTGGTTCTCAGGATTTGACCGCGTCAGATGCCTCATACAAGTGAAATACAGTATTTGCCATTTTGTGACTGAATTATTTCGCTTTATATAATGTCCTCAAGGTTCATCCATGTTGTAGCATTTGCCTGGATGTTACTCAACCTTAAAACCTTAAAATACATTCCATTGTATCTGTACCACATTTTTCTTTATCTGTTCCTCTATTAGTGGACATTTAGGTTGTTTCCACCTCTCGGCTATTGTAAGTAGTGCTGCAATGAACACGGGGGTGCAAATCTCTTCAAGACTCAACTTTCAATTCTTCGGGATAAACTTCCAGAGGTGGGATTGCTGGATCACATGGTCCACCATCACTTTTTACCTGGGCTATTGCAGTAGCCTCCTTGCTGGTCTCTGCTTTCACTCTTGTCCCCACCCCCAGACTCATTTCTTTTTTCATGAGTGCTAAAGTTGTTTTTTAAATATTTACATCACATCATGTCATTTTTCTGTTTAAACTTCTCCAATAGAGACTTCGAGTTTCTGCTTGGGATGTACAGACCTAGAAAGAGAGTCACTTCCCAGCCTTACAACAATGACAAAAGTGAAACAGACCTCAAGTTCATGACTGTTCTCAAACTCATCAGGGAACTGAAGTCTTAAGGCAACCGACTAAGTAAATCTAAGGAGAGTCAGGTGCCTTCAGAGAGAGACAAGATTCAAGCACTCGCTGGCCTGGGGCAGATACAGCTGCCAAGAAGAATCAAACATTTTTCATCCTTTATAATGTCTTACAATACCCCAATTAGGGAATGTTGCATTTTGAAAAGTGACTTTACAGATAACTAAAGTTTAATCCTCGAATTTTCAGAGCTTTTCTTTTATCCATTCTCGGTGGAATTCTTGTAAAACAGGCTCTGCTTTCCCGGCTTTGTTAAAAACGTGTACCAATTCCTTCGGCTTTATAGGCTGGAGGACCACTTTATAGACTGGAAGACTGTCTGTCCTCAGGGCCGTCGACCCAGGGGGGCCCTGGAGTTCATGCGCAGGGATGTGCCGCCCTGGCAGCCGTCTTCCTGCGGGACAGCTCCGCGGGGCTCGTTCCGAGCAGCACAACACCTGCTGGAAAAGCTTCCCTTCGGAAAAAGCAAGGCCAAAGTTCAATCACCCTGGCTCTCAGACGGAAGGTGCCAGTAGGCCAAGTAGGGGTGGGGTGGAGCCCATCTGGGCCCCTGGTCAGTCCTGTGCCCGTATGCTTGCATCACCTGCCCTTCCAAGGCTTTGAGAGCACGCGTGAGGGGCCACACACCCACCAGACCCCAGACAGCGTGCGCGCCCGCCCGGGTCTTAGCTACAACGCCTCCCTAGGATTCTGCGCCGCGCCGCGCCGCGACCTGTTACCTGACGAAGAGCTCTTTGCTTAGGATCTTTGGATCTCCGGACACCTGTGGGTGGACCCCAGTGAATTCGCTTTGAAATTAGAGGCAAAATTTTGCACGTGCTTATGCCTGAGTTTTCGGGAAAGAAGATCCAACAGTTTCATCAGATTCTCAGAGGGAATGAGATGGGCTGAGTGAGCTGTTAGCCCTCTTACTCCTAAAAGAAGCGATGAAAAGAGGTGCATTAGCCCCCGGACCGGCTCAGTCTGCGCCGAGCATCGGATGTGAATAAACCCACAGCGTAAACTGCAGGGCTGCGCTCAGGCTGTGGTGCCGTCAGTACAAGGGCCGGCGCCTCGCTGACCTCGCTGATAGCTCATGGACATCGTCTTATTTTTGTGTTTGTAGGACCAGTCTAAGATTTTTTTAATGATTCCATGGGGTTCCATGGCGTGGCGGTACCGCTGTTCATCTGGCCCCCCACTGACAGACAGCAGACTTTCTCTTCTGGTTATTTTTGGTCACAGTGCCGCACTGTGTATTCCTGTGCATATGACTTTGCACGACATGTGGCTTTCTTGCTCATTTCCTTCCAGCACAGGAAATTATGATTATCTTTCGGATATTTTCCTGAATGATAAGTGAAAGCTATGTCTTTGACTTTGGGTTTTTAATTTATTCTCTTACAGACGCTCATATATGTACGGGTTATCTGTATTTGCTTTTCCATGAAATGTACGTTAACATTTGCCCCAATTAATATGATCTCTCTAGAGTGCTAAGTGTTACGAGTGAGAAGCCAGAGTGTTAGGGGGAGCAGCCCCGCTCACCGGTGGATATGTGACTCGATCCAGCTCTCGGACAAATTTTCCATGTCTCCGTTTTCTCTTTTCAATTAGTTTTTGCAGGATCTGTTAAGGACAGCTGGAAATCTGATAGAAGAGTTAACTGCCAAAAGAGCAATGATGCGTGGACGCACTAAGTGAAGATTTATTAATAGCAAAAGTGATATTTCTGGAAATAATAGGAGCATAGCCGATCAGGAGGTAAAAACGTTCTACACCGTGACCCCAGCTTGAGTTGACTATGAACCTACTTAAGGAAATGCTCATAGCGATTGCCATATTTCTGTGTTTTTTTAAGGGAAAGAATGCTTTGTTGTAACCATAGACCTCACTATGATCTACAGAAAAATAATTTTATGTCCTGTAATGAAAACTTATAAAACTTCAAAAGGGTTGTGATTTTTAAATGCAAACTTTGAAGTTTTATTCCTTGAGTAATTTCCCTGCAGGTTTTTGGAAGTTGGTCTATTTCTTTTAATATTTACTTGATTCTTTCATAGTATATTAAGCATTTGGTTCCATATGAAGAAGAGGGCTGAGCTCTGTTTTGAAGGCAATATGCTTTTCTGTACATTTCAGCATGGTTAGGGGAAAACCATGGTTTCAATTCAACAAGTATTTGTTTTATTACCTGCACAACTCAAAGCTAGATGTTTGACTTAACTCAGATTTTGGAGTTTGCCAAGAGTCCATTAGCATGTGAAGTATCAGGAATAAATTAGACTGTGATGGAGATGGGAGGTGGGGAGTTCTGTGACTACACAGAAGAGAAGCAGTTTTCCCCTGAGCCTAAATGGATGTGCAAACTCGCCTCTCTGGCTGTACAGCGTAACTAGGAGGAGAGAAGTTATACCCATCATTACCAGAGGACATTCTGTTGTTTTAATTCTGACTAAAGGTCTGAGAAGACTGGCACTGACAAGCTTGGAGAAGTGTCGGCATTTTTGTGTTCAGGTGACCACGGCAAAGACTCTAGGAACACTCACTAAAACACGTTTTCTGTTAGAAAGGAGTTCTAGTAAATAACAGATGCTAACTTGTTTTTCATTTTATAATAAACATGCACAGCACTGAAAATCCAAGGAGATGCACAGATTCTCCCTGCTGAACTCACGAAGCCCCTCCCTTACACCCTCAAAAGCGCCTGAGCTCCGACACTAGGCACACCGTCACCCGGCTGTTAGCAGGCTGCTATCTGCTTCGCTTAATTCCAAGCCCACTTCAAAGATACTCTTCATCTGGTTCTCAAATGTTTCTTCGGATGGGCCTTATGAAAATCAACTGCAGCCAGAAGGATGGGTTCCCTTCTGTCTTTATTTTTCATTTCCTAGTTGCGGCATTCCTGAGAGCCGAATTTCTTGTGGTGATCCAAAACGCTGGTGTGAGAGCGGTTTCTGCTGTGACAGGTCAAGAGCTCAGAAGTCGTTACCTGGCGGGGTAAGATGTAGCTCAGGGGAAGAGCACATGCTTAGCAAGCACAGAGGTGCTGAGTTCAACCCCTCGTACCTCCATTAAAAAAGAAAAAAAGTCGTTACTCCCAACAAAAAGCTGGACAAACTGAAAATCAAAGAATTTCCTGGTACCCATCTGAGAACTGCAGCCACAGGGCGACCCCCTCCCCCACCCAAATCTGGCGAGCTGATCACAACCAGAAGGATGCCTGGAGCAGAAGCTGCTAGAAGCCACGCTGGCAGGAATATTTAAAAATTAATTTTGAGAAGTTCCTGGGGGCTGAGTGCAGACCAGCACGAGCATGAGAAACTCCCAGTGTTGGGGGGGGGGGGCTCCAGAACGGGGGTGGGGCCTGCACTTTCACAGGCTTTTCCTTGAGGAACCCCACCAGCTTCTCACAAGGAGGAGTCCAAAAATTTCCCCAAGCGAATCCCCGTGACTCCTGAGAATGACGGGGACCCAGACCGGTGAGCCCCCAGGGGATTCATCCTCTGACAACAAAGCAGAAAGTGTGTGTGCATGTGACTCCGTTTATGTGAGATTTCAGAGAAGGCAACACCACGGTGACAGGACGGGGTCAGCGGTGGTCTGGGGCAGGGTGGGCGCAGAGGCACGAAGGAGCCGAGGGCGGTTTGGGGGTGACGGAGATGCTCCACATCGTGGCTGTGCTGGCGGTTAGATGCTGGCAGAGACACGTCAGAACTCACTGAACCATAAGTTTAGGCTCACATTTCAGTCATTAGCGATTTTTTTAAAAAACTAGGACACCTCACGTAAAGCAGGTGGGGGACCAGCTCCCGCCCTGCCTGCGTCCCCACCTCTCCTGGGGGCTCCTCCACGAGAGATCCACGGGCCACGTCCTGGGCGTGGGCCACACGGAAGGAGCCACTGAGCGGGATCAAGGACTCCGCTGTTGTCTCTCTGTCTCACTCTTTTTGAGGCTCCAGGGTGCTGTGAGAGGGACAGTAGTACATTGTCACAGTGAAATAGGTCTGGAATCATGTTCCCCTCTCTCTCCTCCTGGCACTGCCTCTTTTCCCCATTGTGCTGGGACTGGGGACATGATGGCCACCCTGGCACTGCCTGGCCCCTGTAGGGAGAGGTGCCGTCAGACCAGCCCGCGGGACCCCCTCTGCCCTCCCACCCGCCCTGCTTCCTTGAGAAGGTCTCTTCCATTCTCCAGGAGGTTCCAGAACTTACAGCACAATCTATCTTTATGTGTTTTTATTAACCCCGGGGACTCAGGATTGGCATGAAATTTATTAGAGCAAATTTAAATCATTGCACAATTTAATTGCAACTTTGAAGAGATTCCTGAGGGCTTTTTTTTAACTTGAAAATTTAATAAAATAAAATAACCCCTTGGTCATGAATCTGCCTGGCCAGTCGGTGGGGAATTGCGTTCACACCTGCAGTGACGTGCACCCCAGAGTTGGTTCGATTATAAATCTCTGCGGCCTCAGTGCACCTACAGATGGCACTGAAAGGCATGAAAATGTTTTCAGTCTACTCTTTGTAGTAACAGTGACGTATAAAATTCTGCAAAATCAGTGAACAATGCCTGACGTTGCTGTACCACAAAATGGTGAGGAGCTGTGTTAAAACTGGAATCCTACTTCATTCAGTCAACAGGGAAATGGTTTTCTTGTCCCTAATTTTCATTTGATTTTAAATCAAATTATAACCCCTAACTCCCAATGTCAAAAGAGATGGTGAGTTTAGTCAGATTATCTCTGAGAAACGTCCATTCACAATGGTGTATCTGTTGAAACCTCACTCTCAGGAGAACATGGAGGGATAAATTCTGTCTTCCGCTCCCAGGACCCACTTTTCTTGGAGACAACGTCTTAGAACAGTGAAAGGCCATTCCTTCCCGGTACCGTGAAGACTCCAGCCCTCTCCTCTCTCAAAGTCCCAGCCAAGGCTTTTCTGTTTTTGTTTTTGTTGGAGGTGATGGTGGAGGTAGCTGCTCCCCGTGGTGCTTTGTTCGGGGGAAGCCATCTCTCCTCTGCATGTTTAGGGGCTTGTTTCCTATCCTCATGCGGTACCGGGACCCTAATGCTAGTGATCCTTGAATCTGTGAAAATCATCCCAGTGCAGAGCGTTTACGACAGACTCAAAAAGGAACACACACCGCTTCCCACACTTTTACTATTATCCTGATTAACTGCGGCTCCAGTGCTTTCTTTGTAGTGGCATAGAACTTGAGAAAACAAAAACAAAACCTTCATAAAATAAACGTCTGTCCGTCTTTGATCATCACAAAGCCCTGTTCCTATTCTTATTCCTCCGGGGCCTGGAGGGATCGCAGAGGTGTTTCCCGACTCGACCTTGGTCTGTGTCAGCCACGTGATCACATGGGCTGGCCGTTCTAATCAGTTCACACTGTGAAAGGAAAACCTTTCGGAAGGGCTAGTTGTGTCTTAGTGAAATCGAAAAAACAAAAGCAGAAACTAGTCTTATCTAGAAGACGACTTTTTAATCCAAGGACACGCCCCTTAATCAAAGGTATGATGGAAATCATTGCTTCAGGGGACTATCCTAACACGTCTTTGTGGTCAGAAGAAGGCAAACAGCATCAATCAAATCAATAATTGAAGTGGAGTTTCCCCCCCATTCTGTATGCCAAGTGTGTAAGAAATTAGAGGAGGCATAAATTTTTGCCACTTTTATTCTGGGCAAACTGCTACTTTGGTTATTCGTGATTGGAAGGTTCCAGTTATTTCAGCTGTGTTTCTTTTTTAATGGCACATTTTGAAAAAGTATTCAGATTTAAAACCAATATATATTAACTAATCATTTGAGTTTTTCCCCTGGAGACATTTTAGACCATAAATGGCCCATTTGGTCCTCTTTTACTGTTTATTCTTAATAAAGGTGCAACTTTATGAATAACAACCTGACATTGAAATAAGCATTGGCTTATTAAACAAGGGAAATTTATGTAAGCATTGGGTATTGAAGGTAAATAACACAATATTAACTTACAGCTTTGTAGTTTCTAGAACTGACACTTGGAATTGAGAGCTGCTGTCTTATAAGGCGTAAGTAATTTTGTAACTTTTAAAAACTGGCTATATGATTACACTTTACGTCAGTTTGTACTTCTGATAAGATCTCTTTCATACTCATTTTTGGACTGAATTTTTGAAAATAGAGGTAGGCATTTTATAAGCAGAAAGCTTCTAGGCTGAAGTTGTAAATGAAACCAAATTACTTCAGTTTTATTATTCGAGTTATTTGGTATTAAAAGGACCTGTTGGGGGGTGGGGGAAAATATGCTTCCATGTCACTGTTCTTTTCAGGTTTGAGTTCGGATTTAAGGTCATCCACTGCGGAACCACCGCTGGGTCATTTACGTAACAGAACACTAGGTGGCGCTGTCTCCCGCGGGATTGACTAGAATTGACCTGGTGTCTTTTTAAGCTTGTCAGGGATTCATTCGTTATTTTGCGTTTTGCAGAAGTCAGATAAAAATATTCCCTTCACTTTCTGTTCTTATTGAAGCGTTAACTTTATGAATAAGCATCTACACTTGAAACAAACATGGACTTCTTGAATAATGTAACTGAGTAAATGACATAACTATGGCTTCCCAGTACCAAGAACGGACCCGTGGAACCTGTTTACCTGTTCGTTGTTGTGATTGTTAATAAACTTTGTTTTAGAACAGTTTTAGATTCACAGAAAAATTTCAAAGCTAGTGCAGGGAATTCCCCTGTGCCCTGCCTCCCGTCCTCCCATCATTAGCATCCGGTCCACTTGTCATAACTGAACTGACAGGGATAAGTTACTATTAACTAAATCCAGATTTTCTTATTTTCCCCTAATGTCCTTTTTCTGTCCCAGGATTCCATCCAGATGACCGCAGTACATGTAGCCGTCTGCAGGCTCCTCTTGGGGACCTTGATGGTTGGGGGATTACTGGCTGGGAAGATGCCCCCTCCCCCGCCATCACATGTCTGATGTTCTGAGGATGCAGCTGGGTTATGGATTTGGGGGAGCAGGACCACAGAGGTGACGGGCTGTTTCATCACACCGTGTCGGGAGTGCACTGTTGACGTGACCAGTCACTGGGGGGGGGGTCTGTTTGGCTTCCCCGGTGTCAAGGTACCTTTTCCCTCCCTGTCTCTACTTTCCTCCTTGGAAGGAAGTCAGTATGTGCAGTGAGCAATTAAGGAGGCGCGTGATGCTTTCATTCTTTGAAGGCAAAGTATCTACGTTAATCGTCTGGAATTCTGCGTGGGAAACACTTCTCCTCCATTTATTGATTGAATTACTTACTGATACCAGCGTGGACTCATGAGTATTTATTTTACCCTCTGGGTTATAACCCAATACTAATTTATTTTGCTACTCAAATTGTTCCAGCTTTGGCCCTTGGAAGATCTGTCCATTGGCTTCTGTGTCCTTTGATGTACTTCCATCAATGTGGGGTTTTTTTGGAGCAACTTTTAAACTTTTTAATAGATTTGGTTCCGTCTACAAACAGGATTTAGCTCCATTATTCTGCGAGGATGTCTCTTTCTCATTATTAAAGTAATGTACGAAGAATGAAAACTGAAAGACAGATGAAAGTAGAAAGGAAGAAAATGCCCCATTCAATCTTTGTAATTATTTGAGTGTGTTCTCTTGAAGCGTTTTATCTTTTTCCTTTTCTTTCCTCATTTCTATTATTTTGCAGACTTTTTGACATTTCGTTTTTTAAAAAAACGGGTCTACACATTCTTTGTAAATAATTTTACATTCTGATTACTTCTATTTAACAATTTAACAGTCATGGACACTCTCCCATTTTATTACATATGTATCACTTAACATGTCCTCCATAGTTCAGTTAACCCTCCCCTTGGCAGTGACTGGAATTGTCTCCTGCGTATCTTCAGTGTTTTGCGTAATTCTGGATACTGAGCCGGCCTTTAATACACAGGGACTGAATACCCGATCTATTGCCAGAGCTTCAATATTTTGGAATTGTAAATAGTGATGGAATGACAGCATTCACGCGGACAAGTCATTTAAGCATTTTTGCATTATTCTGCATATTTAAGATTTCTAGAAGCTGAGCTGGGTCCTCTTACAACAGCAGTATTTTTAAAGCTCTTGACCCATAATTAGGTTTTACTAATTATGCAAATTGAGCAGATGGTATGAGGCTCAACCCTGGAAAGAAAGGGAAAGATATTGTCCCGACTCTGCAAATAAGCAGGGGGTCATTGGTAGAGAAGCAAAGCAAAATGAGCCGATTATTAAGAAATAAGACTTTGCAGAGAAATGATGGCTGATTGAGAGCCTCGGTGCCGCCCTTTCTCAGCACGAATGCTCCCTGCTCGGCTGAGACTTGGGGAAGTTATACAACTGACTTAATTCAACTTAGTTCAGGAAAGGACATTCTTAGCTCAAGAAACCCACGTTCTGAGAGGTAACTAGTCGCCTCAGCTCTTAAGCGCGCTCATAAGCGGGCAGAAGAGTGAGGATAATTCCTATTTCTCCCTAAGATCTCTGCTGCGTCACACTGCTGTGCTGGCCACAGGTCACCCGAAAGCTAACCCAGACTCCTGGAAACACCAGAAAACACCGGAAGCTAGACACCTACATTGGAAAGGAGGTGGTATATGAAAAGAGATTTTTTTTTCTGTCATTTTTAAAAAAGTTTTAAAATTATTGTCTCTCAAAGGAGAGAGTCCAGCCCCTGGCTTGCATCACGTGGTGCAGGAACCCGAGGGATTCACGCTCAGATGTTAAGCTGCACGCATGTTGTCGAGCGCTGGTCTGGGGCCGCGTGGCTGGTGCGGGCTCCTCACCCTGACGCTCCTGTGGGGAACTGCGGGGTCTCACTTCTTCCTGCCTCACATGTGTCTCCTCCCCGGAAGGACCCCTGTTTTCTCATGCCCGGCTCCTGTCCCAGCGGCCTGTCCACGTGTGAATTCCCTTCTCAAAGGTCGTCTTTGTTACCCTGTTGATTAAGAGACAGGAAAATATTTATTCTTATTTGATTCTTTGGAGTTGAGAGATTTGATCTGATTTCTGAGGTTTTCACACTTTCTGTTTCTTTATTTCCCGCCACAGGCTGGGCAGCGCTCTGGAATATGGCTGGGATATTTCTAAAGCTTTTGACAGACGAGGAGCTGCCCTGCAGAGGGCGGAGCGGTGACGCGACTGCCGCTGGGACGCGTGCGGCGGGGCTGCGGGTGCCGTCCGCGGCCGCCTGCTCCGCAGAACCAAGCGCACTGCAGCTGGGCCGGCACCAGCGCGGTGCCGGCTCCCGGCAGGTGACCCGCAGCGATCAGCTGCTTGAATAAATGAGTGAACAGCTGATACTTTATTGTCACACGTTTCCTGAGATGAATTCACTCCTATCTCCCATCCGTGAGTTCTGGCTCCTTTAGGACGAGGAACTCATTTTAAATGACGACACCGACAACGCAATACTACAGTGTGTGAGGAGGGTGACGGGACGCAACAGGGAACCACCCTGTCTCCCTGAATAGCTTTATGTTGGGGAAAAGAGCTTGGCACACCTGCCTGCCTCCTGGAATAGTGATGCGGTGGAAGGTGATGGCTCCTGACAATGCTTGCTACCCATGCGTGTGTGTGCGCGCGCGAGCGTGTGCATGTGCGCGCGAGCATGTGTGTGTGTGTGTGCGCGCGCGAGCGTGTGTGTACGCGAGCATGTGAGTGCAAGTGTGTGTGCGCGCACAAGCGTGTGCATGTGTGTGTGCGCGCACGTGCGTGTTTGTGCACGACTGTGGCTGGAAACCCACGTGTTCATTGTGTTCCCATCACAGTAACAAGCCATCCTCTCAGTGACAGCAGTCTCCTGACCTGTTGGCCTCACTATACCTAAGAAATAATAATAAAACCTGTATTTTAAGCCCCACCGCTGCCAGCTTGTCCTCTGGGCCCTGGCTGGCGCCCGCTCTTCACTTCCTTTCTGCCTCGGCAGCTGCTCTTTGTCTTTCCCGCTGGCCCAGCCCTGCCTTCCTCTCTGCAGATTCTCCCTATTTTTTCTGTTTTCCGCAGCTTTCCCTTTTGTCAGCCACCCCATCATCTCACGAGTCTGCTGTGTGAACTTGCTTTGGATGCCGTGACACACAGGGCCCCATGCACGCGATGCTGCGAAGAACACAGCTGCATCATGCCCCAGTTCTGGAGGCTGGGAGCCCGAGACCAAGGTGTCGGCGGGGCTGGTTCCTCCTGAGGCTGCGAGGAAGGGTCGGCTCAGGCCCCTGTCCTTGGCTCACAGGTGCCGTCTTCCCCCGGATCTCTTTGCTGAGTCTTCCCTGCACGTGCGTTTCTCCCATAATGTTCTTTTGCTAGGGACCCACCCATGACATTATCTTAGCTTAATGACGCCCGTAATGGCCCTATTCCAAGTAAGGTCACTTTGGGAGGTCCTGGAGTAAGGACCTCAGTGTGCCGTTTTGGGGAGGGCGCAGTTCAGCCCCTGCCTGTGGACAGCTCCCAGATCCAGTTCCCTACTGAGTTTCTCAGGGTTATCATTTGAATGCTTCAGTCAATGTCACAGATGGGGGGTTGTTAAAAATTTTTAAAAACACCCCAAATCTAGAGAAACCCTATCTCTGTGTGCTGGGTGAAGCCCTGGGAGAGTCCGCGTCCACAGTGGCCCCCAGCACAGGCCTGGCGGGTCTGGGAGCTCAGTCTCCCTCCACTCTCCTGCCACGACAGCCGCCCCGGTGGCTTCGTGTCCGTCCCTCCCTCACCCTGCTGGCCGACTGGACGTCATTGTGTGCTTTTCTGACATTGCATGTCATTCAACATCTTGATTAACCAATGTCTTGACTTCACAAACACGTTGACTTGACTATGGGCCTGGCTTGTAAGGAAACGTTACCGTGTTTACTCCTTAAAGCAACCCTATGAGGTGAGATCTACTCTTACACCTCCGTTTGGCAGCTGAGCCCCGTGCGCAGGGCTGGGCCGGGAGGCAGGTGGTGTGACCCTGTGGTCCTCGGGCATCTGCTCCGAGCCGGACTCCTGTCTGAGGCTCTCAGACGCCCAGTGCTGCCCAGCACGGCCTCACCTGGGACGTCACCTTCTCTCCACGGTGTGGCCTCATCTTGGTTGACCAGGTTCCCCCACTGCTGAGCAAAGGGTGGTCCAGGACCAGGAGTGTCAGTGGCCGTTCCCGGGTTCCTCCCCAGATCTCCATCCCAGAACCTGAAGCCCTGGGGGGCCCAGGGATCTGTGATGACTCTCAAGTTTGAGAATGACGCCCTAACTCCGCTGTCCAGGGGCTCTGTCCTCGATGCCGCCACACTTCTCTGCCTGGCTCCCCCTCCCTGCCTTTCTCTGAAACTTCCTGCAGTCTCCCCTCCACGGCCAGTGCCCTGTCCCTCTTCAAAGCCACTCCTGAATGTCACTAATTGGTGAAGTCTTTCCCTCCATCTCCACGCCTGTTCTTGTAACCAGCCCTGTGATCTCTCCTCAGAATAATCTTCACATTTTGTACCTAGCTTTTCCCTTGTAATACTTTTCTCGCTCTACCTACAGCATCCCTGCTCAGGTCCCCTGAGACTAAACGCCGGCATCCCCCACACGTCCGCGACGGTTCCTGTGTGCAGGGACGTCTTTGGTAAAGCTCTGCACTGAATGACTCCTGTTCACCCGCAGAACGCCTTCTTTAAAAGTTAAGCACATGGGCAAAAAAGAGATGAGGAGTGATGACCCACTCTGGCAAAAAAAAAAAGTCTTACAGAGAAAGACTGAAAATGTCATCCATTGGCAGGGCAAGTGAAATGATCTCATTCACGTCTCCCATCGAAGCATCTATGCTGTGGCTCCCACCGACGGCTTCCGCATCTGGTTGGGTCGCACGCACCGCCTCGCCCACATCACAGTGCCTTTTCCAGAGCAGGTAGAGTTGAGAGTCTGCCACCAAGTGCTCAGAGTTGAGTGTGTTGCTCCCGCACAGTCTGACTTCACATTATGATGGCGCATCTATTTTTGCTGGTGGACTACGCGTTCCTTAACTGCATTTCAGCAACCACAGCTCACTGGGTGACCAGAACCACTAGACAGGTCTCCCCTCCTTGAACTGCTAAGTATCAGACCTCCCTGAAGTGCTTGTGATCGGAGAACATTTTAATGACTGGCTATGTTGTTCCAAAAAGATGCATAAACATTTTGCGTCTTGGAACATGGCTACGTTAATTGGGTTTTGAGTAACCACGACTCCCACATCCTCCACTGGAACTGGATGCACTGCTGGACACTAAAAGGTCCCGCGTGCCCTTCAGGCTCTCTGGTCCATCCTCATAGCCACAAACATCAAAGAAAACCCTCCAAATCAAGCTTTTTAAGAACTCATTTGGTGGCAAATCTGATCTGAAGCTATTTATAGGCTGTATTCACCCTACTCACTAGGAGTTCAGGTTTTTTTTTTTTTCCTGCAGAAATGTTTTTTGATTAAAGGTTTCTTCTCCAGTGCTCACTGAGGGTTTACCACCAAACATTCAGTGTAGTCATTGTACTGACATTTTAAGAAAACACAAAAACAAAAACAAAGCCTTAAATCAAAACCACAGCTGACCCTGAGGGTAGCAGATAAGGGCTTAAGGCCTCGTGGAAGCCCCAGCATGAGAGTAATTTAAAAAATTCACAGGCTCTTTCCTTGCTTTGTGACATGCATGGCCTTCGGGTGCTATAAATAAAGCCACCTTTGATTCCGAAAGTCCAGTGTTGACCCTGCACATTGGCCAACACCCGACACGTCTTTCCAACGGCCTGGAGACGGAGGCCACCAGGACGGCCCCTGTCACTTCCAGATGTCAGGGAAACACTCAGGGCCACACGGTGACCGTCCTGGGACCCTGTGACGTGCTGGGCACTCACTCCTACTGGGAGCATTTAGAGTCATAAGAACACAGGAAATTAAACGGGAAGGCTTCCTTCCTACACGTCTATCAGGTTAGAGCTTTCTGGGATAAACTTCTATCAGTTTAATACAACTTCATGTATGAAATGGAGCGCACATGTTATGACAGCATTTTATTCAGAATCGTAGTCTCTGTGAGTTGTCCTTTTAAGAAGGGTGAGTGGTGAGATGAATTCTTGCGTGGCTTTTCTCCCCAAATTAAAGTTACTCAGAAGAAGCTTCCCCCCCACACCCGTGTGGACACCAGTGGAGCATTTTGTAAGTAATTCCTCTGCCCACTTAAAACATCCAGCTGCGTCAGAAGATTCCACTGTAGAGGTGTTTCATTTGTGTAGTTTTGTGAGGAAACGTGAAGAGAAGCCAGCCTATTCCTTGCGTGGCCTTGAACACATCGGGTGTTCCAGCTGTCCGGACCTTCAAGGCTTGTCGTGTGAGTTCAAGGTAGTTTTTTAAAAAGTGCCGAAGCACAGAAGCGAGCGCTGAGAGAATGGTGGGCGTGTTTACAGTCGTCATTCTCATCAGGAAGAATGCCAGGCCATCCTCGCGTTTTCTGGGAACTTCAGGTAGTCAAAATGTAGACACAGCGCTGACGTCTCACTCAGCCGGCAGAAGCAGACAGTGAAGGCCCTGAGGGGACGGGGGGGGTGGTGTGAGGTCGTCTGAGAGATGCTCTGCGCTGAGAACACAGGAAACTTGGGTGTGGAATGCGGCATCGGGGCCGGGGGCCGAGCCTTCGGGTGAGCGTTTTTGAACTCAGTCGAACGTGTCAGATGCTGGTGGTTCATTACTGAGAGGCTCTGAGCAGCTACTGTCTGGGTCTGTAGTTTGAGCAAAGGGAAAGCCAGCACCACAGGCAAAGTCAGAAATGAGCTTACGCTTGCGTTCCAGTGCCCTGGATCCATCCCGCTGTGCAAACAAATAAATACGGTCCCTCCTTTGATCAACCCTCCTATGCTCTTGGGACAGAAGCCAAGGCTTCGGTGGCGTAGGGCGTCCTCTGCAAGAAAGTGGGCGTGCGTTCCCGGTGGGGTTCCCACAGCACCCAGGGAGGCCAGCTTGGAAGGGATACAGGAGCTCCAAGCGTCCCCTCCTCCTGGGGACCCGTGTCAGGCCTGTGAGCTCTCCTTCCTGATCCTGAGAAAGGAAAAGGCACCTTTTCTCCTC
This sequence comes from Camelus bactrianus, assembly GCF_048773025.1. Lineage (NCBI taxonomy): Eukaryota > Metazoa > Chordata > Mammalia > Artiodactyla > Camelidae > Camelus > Camelus bactrianus. The sequence goes on along the minus strand of NC_133567.1, from coordinate 4,523,991 downwards.
CTTCCTCCTCGACTCCCACGTCCTCCTTTGGGAAAAGGGTTAAAGAGAAGGTCTCGCTTTGAGCAAATCTCAGGGGCAGCTCTGCAGCCCGGGCGTGCATCGCACTCCCCCTAAATTCACAAGGAGCTTCTCCAGCACACTGGCAGCTCCCCCACCGCCCAGCACCCCTAGCTGCAGAGCAAAAGGCAGGGTCTCGGGGGCGGGGTGGGGGTGAGCATTCTGATTTTCAAGTTCCCGATCATGTCCTAGATGTGAAGCTGGGAGCCATCCTGCAGACCACCGGGGACCCCAAGGTTACACAAACCCCTCCCCAGCGCGTCAGGAGCCCTAACGGTGCAGGCCGCCCGCTGAGCACCACGCGGCCGGGCACACGCCCAGAGGGAGCCAGGAGGCCCAGCGCGATGGGCGGAGGGGACGCTCGAAGCCAAGGAGCACAGACGTGACTGAGGGGGTAAGTTGAATGTAAAATGGCAAAAGGAAGCCGAACTGAGATGAAAAACGATGCATTTAGTGATTTTCCAGAGGCTTCTTTTTGCTTTAGGGACTCTTCATGCCTTCTCCCCATGTAAGGTGTCGGGTCACAGGTGTGACTCTGAAGTAGAGTGTGAGCGGGTGGGTGTGTGTGGAAGATGTACCCTCGTGAATCAGGACTGAGCGCAGACGTCCCATGATGACCTAACCGTCTGCCTTTGTGAAGATGGCTCTTGTGCGTCGAAAACTTTAGGATATTTTTTAAAGGATTTTTTTTTTTCAAAAAAGGTCATACAGGAAAAGAAGATAAAATTTAGGGAAAAGCAGAATATTTTATGCCTTTGTCCAGGCACCCAACACCTAGCCAACACATGCACAATGAAGCTGTAACGGTGCTGGCTAAGCCTATTTGAAACCAAATCCTGTTTGCCTCCCGTGAAGGGAAGATCTGGTGCCCAGGCCATCAACTCCTCAGTTCTCCGATCTGGAAACCCTCAAAGGATGGCGGGAGAACTTGCCCACATGTTTTTAAGCGATGTAACAAATGGAATCCCCTCTCGTTCCACCCCCGGTTGGTACTCATGTTTACACTGACAACAGTCGGAAACATTAAAAACCAGCAAAAAGCTTGAGGTGTGATTGGGCCAGGTGTATTAAAATAAAATCAAATAGAAATATTAGATATATACACAACAGCATAAGTGACACGTGATGTGATAAAGCATTTTCCATTCAAAGCCTAGAGGAGAAGAATCTAACAAACGCAGCATCTTGTACCCCCAGCACCCGGCGGAGTCGAGCCTCCTTGTTACTTCTCTTCCTTTGTCTGCTTGTATAAATAGTCTCACACACACCTCACGCAATTTGGAAAAGATCGCTGAATCACGAAAATAAGCCTCAATTCTGGCATTTCTATTTTCTAGAGAAGGCTACAATTAACATTTGTTCATGAAAATAATGTTCAGAATCACTGGAAGCAATAAAGAAAATTCTTGAGTTCTGTAAGGCCCTAGAAGGTTCTGCAAAGATTAGAATCTTTTTGTTCTCCCAAACGACGTTATCCAGAAAAGTCTGTATCTAGGAAATGGTGGACTTGAAAAGCTGGACTGTTAAGAATACTCCGTCTTAAGGCAGGGCACGTTCCTGAGGCTCCCGCCCTGGGCGGCCCGGGCGGGCCGGGCCGCGGGTCCCCGGCACTCAGCAGGGCAGGCCTGCGAGCCTGCGAGGGCCGCCCCCGCCCCCCAGCGGGGCTCTGGGCGGTCTCCCCCGAAGGAAGGGAAGCGTTTAAGTCTCGGATTTCACGGAGGTCACTGAGGTCTGGGAAAGACACTGAAGCTTCTGACTTCACCTGCAAAATCTAACAGGTTGGATTAGTAATTAAAAAAAAAATTAGCTGAAGCATAAAGAAAAATTCAAAGAAGTGTCACAGCAAATATCTGGTTATTGTACTTTTATAAATGAGGTTAGTTCTGCTCCTGGTTGGGAATTACTGAAACGGCCTATGAACCTCTGAGTCACCCATCCCCGTGTAAACAAAGGCAGACGTGGGTGCATTCTGGTGGCCCGGGGTGTTTTCTTCTCGGAAGCCTGTGCCCAGATGTTGGTCTCACAAAGCCAGATGGCCGCGGGGAGCGGTCCAAGCTGCACGCCAGTGGCAATGGCTCCTGAGGAGGGGAGGCAGCCTTCCCCGGGGGGAGAGCTCTTCCTGAGTAACTTAGCCTCCTGCACGGGAAGCAGGGGTGGCAGGTGACCCCAGCACGGGAGATAACTGGTCCACCGGGGGCTGCTCCTTGCCCCGCCGTCCCCGCGGGGCTGAGGGTCTCCTGCGCTCTAAGGCTGCTGCTGGTACTGGCCCTCCGTGGCTGTGTAGAAGTCGTCCAGGACGCTCTGCAGGTAGTCGAACGTCGGCCTCTCCTCTGCCTTTTCTTTCCAGCACATCTTCATGATGTCATAGAGCTCGTCTGGGCAGTTCTCCATGCGGGGCATCCTGTAGCCCTGCGACAGGGCGGTCATCACGTCGGCGTTAGTTCTGCCTGAGAAAAAGAAAAACCACGTACCATTTAGAAACCTGACCGAGGCTCACGCGTTGCAGCGGTGCCCACATCCTGCGTCCTCGGCTGAAAGCAAGCTTTGGAGGCTGTCGTGGGATGAACTGTGTTCCCACCCTGCAGATTCCTATGCTGAAGGCCTAGCCCCAGGACTTCCGCTTGTGACTGTATTTAGAGGTAGGGCTTTTCCAGGGGTGATCCAGGTAAAAGGAGGCCTTTAGGGTGGGCCCTAACCCCACCTGACTGCCATCCTTATAAGAAGAGGAGATTAAGACACAAAGAGACACCGGGGATGCCTGTGCACAGAGGAAGGGCCAGGGAGACACATGGACAAGGCAGCTGTCTCAAGCCAAGGACAAGCCTGAGGAGAAGGCCACCCTGCCAACACCTGGATCCTGGACTGTGAGAAAATACATTTCTGTTGTTTGAGCCCCTCGGTTTGTGGCATTTTGTTACGGCAGCTCTAGAAAACTGGTCCAGAGGCTAAGGACATTTCCGTAAGCAACTAAATACTATAAATGTTAGCACAGAGGGGCTCATGACGGCATGCAGTTGCCAACGTGAAAACAGGCGAACATGGCAGGTAGAGCGCAAAGCAGGTTCTCCTTAACGACACGACGACACTGGACTTGGCAGACCTCTTGAATGAACTACTCAAGCGTGATCCTAACACTTAATCTCAATGTCTTTTCTTAGCTTTTTTCCAGCTTCATCGTGTAATGCATATACCAAAAAAAAAATCACTTGCACAAACATTATCTCATACCGATGCTGTTTAAAAATCAGCTTTTCATTGTAAGTTTACTTTAAAGGAGTCAGGATCCTTAGGGCAGCTAGACTGATTCCTTAATAATTTTCAAACTGTCCTAGGCTTCAGTTCAGGCAGGGCCAGAGCTCGCCACGCTGCGGGAAAGTGTGCAGCCTCAACCGCGCGCACAAGGGACCAAGGTGCCCGCTACCAGGAATCTACAGGGCTCAGCAAGAGCGCTGATCCTGGAGGATGGATTTACTAGGTCTCAGGGCAGCTCAGAAGCTGAACTGTTGATCATCGATACTGAGAGTAGCTTTAAGGAAAAAAAGATCATTTTAAGAATGGTTTCCCCCATTATTAAAGTGGGTACTGAAATTGGCTCACTGAGCAGTTTTACCAGTGCTTCCCCGCATCTGGGTGTCTTGCCTGTTTTTGTGGACACCTCATTCTGCAGGGTCATGCGCTCCTCTCGGGAGGAGCTGTATCTCATGCAGAATATTTTCACGTTGAATGTGTATAACGTCTGGGGCACGAGGAACTCTGTTCATCACAACCGTTTCCTCCCCACCGCCCTCTCCTTCCCACCGCCGTCCACTTTACCCTGGTGGTCACTGGACATTTTCAGAAAGAGCTGGAAGCTTTACAGAATGTCTCTTACTAGGTTGGGAACAGAACCTTCTTTTGAATTTATTCTCCAATCCGTGTTTTTCAAATCATGAGTCACTATCTATTTGAGATCAACAAATCGATTTTTAGGGAGCTACTGGTAATTTAAAATAGAAATGAGAATAAAACAGAAGAGATCAGAACGCACGGCAGGTAGTAAAAGTCAGTGTAGGTTTTGTGAAACTTCTGTTTTATACATGGAGTGGGTGTCTGTCTGTTTCTTACCATGGGTCACGATCAATGACCTCTGAATTCCTCTGCCCTTAAACTAACCTTTCTTCTTCTAAAGACACAGTGACTGAAGGTTCCTGCCTGGATTTAAACCCCTGAAAAAAAGACACATTTATTTCTGTCTTGGAAGAGCCCTTGTTTTTACAATGGAAAGATCCAAGCAGATCTTACCATCCTTAAGATCTCTTGAAAGTTGTTTACATGGTTCATTCATTTTGCTCAAGTCTACTTCTGAAACATCACCTTCGTATTTGTGGAGCTGGAATGTTCTAACTGGAACACTTCACTTGATTCTCATTGCTTGGAGCCAAGGATTCGATGTGCATCACTTTTTTAGCTCGGGTTCTGGTCTCCATAAATGACGTGGCCACCGCGTTGCCCTGGCTCCTGAACCAGCCAAGCTCACTTGGATAAACTGGCTTACCTTCTGTGGGCACGTTCTGACCTTTTATGCAACATGGGGTTGTCCAGGAAGGAGGCGAAAGACATTCCTAACCAGGTTGGCCTTTGGCCTTTCTCGGGCTTCCTTGGCCACACTGCAGACTTTTTTCTTCCTTGTTCTTAAACGGTCTCCTAATCTGAAGAACTCTCTCAGTGATGCAGATAAAGACCAGGCGTGCTCCCCTGCCTGTGGAATCTGACTGACTAAGAGGCCTAAAAAGAAGGAAATGTGACGTCTGTCTTTTTACATTCAAGTCAACCAGGCAAATAAATAAGGCTATCAGCTGACAAATCTGATGGAAGAAAGAAAAAGAGGAGGAGAGAGACCCTGACCAGATCCCTGAGGTTAACCCGGTACCAGCCTGTTGCTGAAGAAAGCAAAAACGCCCACCGCTGGGGATCAGATTTAAAGAGAAGCGAGCTCATATTCCGTCCTTGCTTCTTGCAACAAGCGTTTAGTGAGCACCTACTATGGGCCACGTGCTGGCACTGAACTCAGAGAGACAAAGAGCATTAAGACGGAGCCTTGTCCTCAAATGGCGCGCAGCCCAGCGGGAGGAGCCCCAGGAGGGGAGGGGCAGGAAGTGACAGCTAGAGTTGGGAGGGATGGGCAGAGGCTTGAAGTTGGTGGAAGAGCCCAGGAAGGAGAAGAATGCAGTAGAGCAGGGACTAGAAAAGGGAAGAGATCAGAAAAGCCTCAGCAGCCGGGCACACGGGCGCTCCAGGGACAAAGGGAGCCTGTGTGTGCGCGGGAGGGAGAACCGGCCACCACGGACCAGTCTCCCACCCACTGGGACTTCCAAAAGGGCGAATTATTTTTATTCAAGCATTTGCAGCAGGATGTGTTTCCGGGTTCTGATTCACACATAGCTTAAGAAGCCGGCTGTATCTGGCAAGGAGCAGCCAGAAAAGACATGGTGCTTCAGAAACTTTTGTCATTTTCCAACTTCCTTTTTCTCTCTGTAAGAGCAAAGCAAAACAAAACCCCAACCGCAGAGACCCCTCTATCTTCTTTAGCAAAGTTCTCTATCATTACAATTTTGCTTTTAAGGTAGTGCAGTAAGGGTCTTTGGTCCCACCTCCCTTGTCCCCTTGAATTCATCCCCAAACCAAAAGAGAACAAGAAGCAGAAACTTGAACAGCATCTTTGATGTAAGCAGAAGATGCCTGCCAGCCAGAGGCAGAAGTGGCCAAGCCTGAAGAAGGGACGTGAAACCAAGTGCCGGCCAGGGAGGAGCTGATGGCGGGACGTTTCATCACCGCACACGGGGCCGAGGTCCGCGCCACAAACAGGACTGGGCCCAGGGCCCACCTGGCGGGAGCCCCAGGGTGACACTGGAGTATTTTCTCATCCTGGGCACTGAGCACAGTGGGCGAGGTCTTGGGAGGCGCACGAGTCCAGGGTTCAGGAGCAGCTCCGCCGGGAGCTAGGGATGCGGTTCTGGGCAAGAGTCCCCTTCCTGGAGCCTCGGGACCTCACCTGTGTGCCACCGTGGGCATGTCATGCATCGCACAGCACAGCAGGTATCGTAGTGTATATGTGTATCATCTGAGTATATAAGCTTTCTCAATAGACAGCTACACGTACAGATTACAGACATGGATACATGATGCCAGACATCCGGGCTGATCAAGAAATATTTCCCCTATTTTACAGTAGTGCTACTCATTAACTTCAGAGTCCAGAGCAGAGCGGCAGTCAGACTATGAAATCCTGGCACCAGAGGGGTTTCAGGGGATGGTCCGCCCACTGTGCAGGGGTCCCTCCCGCTGCCCCGCCCCGGGGCCCTGGCGTCTCCACGGCTCACCCGCAGACCGCGTCCCTGCTCCGTCCAAATGCCTCCCGCTTCCTGCCGAGTCAGGTGAGAGGCTCCCGCGTGGCCTCTGAGGCTCTCATCCGCTCCACCCAGCTCCGTGCCTCCTGCCCTGCTCTGGGCTCCAGGCACTGGCGGTCTCCCCTGGGCGTCACCAGCCCCCGACAGCCCCCAGGCTCCCTGTGTCAAGTCCCTGCTGCTGGGACCACTGCTTAGAACCAGCAACCCTCCCCTTCCCCGCTCCGACCACCAGGCTCCCTCAAGGCGTGCTCCCCCCAGACTGTCCGCGTTGTCGGTGATTACTGCCCGGGATGATTGTCCGTCTCGCCCTGCTCGAATATTAGCTCCCAGGGCGGGAGCTGTGACCACAGCATCCGGGCACCTCCGGAGGGCCTGGCACCGTCAGGGATCTTCTCAGTGAGGAAACGATTTAAACATGAAAGATTTAATGTTAAATTGGCTGTATCCATTGACTTTGTTAAAAGCCAAACATTACCAGGAACATGAAGGCTTTGGGGAAATCCCTCTCCTTACACGCGTGGATCCTGGAAAAAGGGAGGGCTGGCGGAATCTGGCCCCAAGGGTGTTGGGGATCTGGAAATACTGAATGATGTCCCCACATCAAGGAGGTTAAAGACCTGAAGAATCTTCCGCTCATAAACACAGGTGGTTATTTCCTGAAGAGGCAGGGACTCCAAGGTCCTCTGTACAAACCTCTGCTTCAAAACTAACCAAAGAGCATTAGAAATCCTCACTTCTAGGTCTGCTTCCTCCTCCGTGAGGGGCCCTGCTTGGGGGTAACACCTGTGTCTAATCCTCTACCCCGTCCTCATTCCGCAGCACCTGTGACGACTCAGTGGTGGAGTTAATTAGTGAAGAAAAGAACGCGCACTCAATCGGACAGGAGGGCAGGGAAGTATCCGAGCACGTTTTAGAACCACGTCCACTGGAGACAATCAGAACAAAGCTCCGGCACCAGCCTCATCCTGAGCTTCTGGATGTGGGTTTGTCTTTTTCTGCCTCCCACCACTCAGCTTCTTTTGCACACGTACCGCATGACTGGAAACAGGTGAGGAGACCATACCTGGGTAGGGAATCTTCCCGTAGGTGACGATCTCGTACAGGAGAATTCCAAAGGACCACACGTCAGACTTGATGGTGAAGCACCCGAAGTTGATGGCTTCTGGCGCCGTCCACTTAATGGGGAATTTAGCACCTGGGGAGACGACACGAGGGTCTTACTCGGGTCTCTGAGCAGAAACAAAAAAGCCATGGGCACGTGGCCCTCACACTTTCCCTCTTTTTGGGAAAATTTTAATGCTTTATTTTGATTAGGTCACAAAGACACACAGTACAAAATAGAGACGAGACAAAAAGTTATACTCAGAATGTCTGGCTCCCTCCTCGTGGGCACTTCCCTCTTAAGAAGCAAAGTTTCCCGTGCGCCCTCCCAGAGACACCACTACGAGCCCACCTGAAACATGAAGGACACGACACAGACTTAGCCTGTCCATCTGTCCCTCAGCACCAGCCCCAAAGTGTGTACCCTTAGTGTTCAAATCTTCTCTAACAACCCACAGCATGTTTACATGGAATATATGTGTTTCTTGATGTGTATATTCTTGTGGATAAGTCTCTTGAAGCCAATACCAATGGGGATTTACCCCAAACTGTACTGTCTCAGGCTTACACTTGTAGGACCAAACATTATTCCACAGTTAGGGATCCGGCAGGGTGATGATCTGCCAGAATGAGACATCGATGAAACTAGGTTTCACATGAGAAGCTGGCACGGCTAAGGGTAACAGAGCCATGGGTCACATCGAGGGGCACACCTGACCGGGGAAATTCGCGGGGTCACCTGGAGAGAAGCAGGGACTCGGCACAGGCTGTCACTCCTACACCTTGGAAAGGCTACGGGCGTCCACTAAAGACTTTTAAATTTTCAAATATATGTGCCTTTATGATGCCTTTGTTTCAGACATTTTTGCAGAGTCAGACCATGAGTATGTGACCCTCACACAGGGTCACCTAAGCACAGGGTGGTGCCTGGAGAGGGCGGGGCCAGGAGAGGGCGGGGCCTGCTTGGGGCGGGGCCGGGAGGATCAGGGCCTTGGTTGGGGGCGGGGCCGCCGCTGAGGACCTAGGGGCCCCCACAGCGCTGCAGGGGTTTGAATCCCCGTTCTGCTGTTTCCAGCTGGGTGTGACCCCGGCAAGTCACTTGCTGTCTTTGTGCCTTCCTGGCACCTCCATCCACAAGATGAGGAAACAGCAGGATGGCCAGGGTTGCTGTCAGGGGTAAGGGGGCGGACCTGCATGCTGCGCACAGTGCGAACACCGAGGAGGTAAGTACCAGCGCCTTCGCCCGGAGGTGGCCCACTGTTCCCGAACCCGAGTTGTCTGCACTAGGCCGCCCGACTCGCGTGAGAACAGTTACCTTTGTGAGGCTCTAGGCTTGTGAAGTTCTACAAAAAAGGTGATAAATTCCCAAGCATGCACTCAGAGGCCAACCTCCTGGGGGCGAGGCCTGGCTCCCCCACTTGCTGACGGAGCTCAGAGGCGGCTGAGCCTTTCCTTCTCCTCACCTCTAAGGTGTGGAAGAATAATAACAGTACTGATCACGTGGGGGGGCTGCACGGACGGTGAGACAAGGACTCAGGACAGCAGCTGCCAGGCTCACTGCGGCTGCTTCTCCCCACACTGCTCTCCTCCACCTGCCCTTTTGCTGGAGGTGACCAAGGCCAAGGATGGATTATAATTCACCTGCAAGAACCTACGCTTGAGGCAGAAGAAGAACCACCTTAAACACAACGAACGCAGAGGATGCTAGACAAATCAAAACGGGGATTTTAATCTCCGTCCCCTCTACAAGTCCTGTGGACACCTTCCGGAAATAACACATTGGGGTTAAAATAATCCTTGCTTAACAGTTCTTAAGAAAGTGCTTGGCTCTTTCGGAAGAGAGAAAGCACTGTGAAAAAATTCACTCAGTGTTCATGGGGGTGACCATCAGAATCCTCAGATCATGAGCAGCACGAGCGGACTGTCCACAGGAGAGGCCGGGGCAGCCCCAGGCAGGACCGGCAGCAGAACGCAGGGGGCCGGCAAATGGATGCCTCCGGAACATGGGGAAATACAGGAGCGTGTTTTCTGCAGCGTTACACTTACTTCTGCGTGTATGGTAATTTCCACGTTTTAATCTGTGGTTAAAAGCCCAGGATATCGAGTACAGAATCACCGCTACCAGCACTGTCTCTATAGCTAAGCAAAGTGCACGTCATCGTGTGGGTGAAAGGCACTAACGCGCTACATAAGCAAAGAATCGTGATCTCGCCAAATCTCTTTCTGTTTTGCCTTGCTTAACTGAAATACGAATGAGAGCATTTGCGGATTTTATAAAAGTATCACGTAGAGTTCATCAGGCGAGTAATTTTTAAAAACAATTATTAGAATAAACCACAAACAGCAACCATGGTACATTTTGAATACTGGACCAAAGGCGTTCTTTTTTAAGTGATGACTATAGTAATTGCTTTGCTGAAAACAAAATAAAACTAAATGACAACCAAACACGTCAGGGTGGGTGGGGACGCACCTTCCCTGGCCGTGTACTCGTTGTCCTCGATGACCCGGGCCAGGCCGAAGTCCGCGATCTTGCACATGAGGGCCTCGGAGACCAGGACGTTGGCGGCGCGGAGGTCGCGGTGGATGTAGTTCTTCCTCTCGATGTACGCCATTCCCTCTGCGATCTGGAAATGAAGACGAAAGCCAGACGCCTCTGAGTCCCTGAAACCCTTCCAGCTGTGTTATCCTGATTGTTCAAGTTTTAAACACGGGGGGAGGGTACAGCTCAGTGGTAGAGCAGGTGCTTAGCATGCACGAGGTCCCTGGTTCAATCCCCAGTCCCTCCACTAAAATAAAAACAAACACCTAATTGCCACCACCCCCAAAAAAGAAACACAAGAAAAGAAATTTTTTAGGTTTTTCAAACAATGGGTAAATTATCACCTTTTTGAGTTCTTTCTGAAATAACTGTCCCCCAAGTTTCCTAGGATGGTAATCACGTCTCAACATGATCATTTAAACAGCAGCCCATCTCAGCCTTTCTCAATGCGTGCAGTCTTTTTAAGACTCTACTAAATTCCTGCACGTAGACGTGAGGACCCCAGCGTTTCAAACGAAGAAACAGCTGGGGAGAGTGACGCGGTAACACAAGTAACATTACGGGGTGTCAGGAACAGGATGTCTGTGGTCAGCAGCAGCACCCTGGCTGTCAGGTCAGCCCACCACCCACAGGACCGGCTCTCCGCACTCGCTCTGCACAGTCCCTCCAGGATGTCCCGAAAGCGTCCCCCAGACACGGCACGACAGCAGGAGAGAATCAATGGTTCAAACTAAACAATGAAACAGGGAGGGTGAAACGACTGCTCATTGCTCACTAGCAAGTCCGGCCTTTAAGGAGTCAAAATAGGATCCTTAAGGAAGACAGTACCACATTATAAAGATAAGAATCAAGAAGGAAGGAAGGGAGGGAGGGAGGGAGGGAGGGAGGAGGGAAAAACCAAGTAGTGCATCTGGCGAGCAGGAAGAGGGAACACGGATTAGGATTATGTCACACAGGAATGAACGTCTTCTGCAGGGTCGGCCTGGATCCCAGGTGGCCCGCGTGGAGGACCTGACCTCCCCCCAACCTTCTTACTGCTCAGTTCTAGGCTGGTTTCGGCCAGGCTGTGTCGCTTAGCAAAGGCTTAACTACACAGCCTGGAACACCGTTCCTCCCCTCTTCTGCCGAGAGGGCCTTCCCTGAGCTCCTCTGGGATAATTTCTCTCTAGACCCACCCCCAGCAGTCAGTTTGTACAAAAACCATTCGCACCTACTGACCACAGCTTTGCTGTGACCTTGATGCTGCTCAGTGTGCTTACAGCTGCCCTGCCGTCCAGAAGCCACAGCTCACGTCTTTTCTGACCTCACTTGGCTCTACTGGAAACTTCAACCATGTCACCACACCTCTTTTCAGAGCCTGAGAAAGTTCTTTGGTAAATGTGCCGGGTTTTCCTATCACCAGGATGCTCTGTGGTTGGCCGTCTGATGCAGGAGTTTGACAGATGATGATTCTGTGGCCAGAGAGTCTGGCGGATAATAATCAGTCTACACCGGGTCAGGGTCAAAGTCCCGGCAGCCCAGAGGTTCGCGTGTGACCAGCAGCAAGGGTGCCGTCTTGAACGGAGAAAACCAAGACTCCGGAAAAACAAAGAGTTCTGAGTGTTTTCTTTAGCAGAAATGACAATCTGATCACGGACGCCTTTTGTGACCCGGAGGTGTGGCACTCAAGCGGGGCAGGTAAAGTGGAGAAGACCTGGCTGTGTGACGCCCACCTGGTGGACTCAACAGTCTCTGCCTGGACGGCCGGGCTGGGCCAGCCCTCACGCCCATAACCTACTACTCGAATCCTTTCTGCAAGTCCAACCAGGTCACTCTCTGCATAAAACTAGCCTCCGGACAACGTCTGAACCCCTTAACAATGCGTCTAAGCCCCTGCGTGGCCGGCCCCATCAGCCCTCCACCTCCAGCCATGACTACCTCCTCCCGGACCCTGGCTTCCACACCTGCCCCCTTCGCCTGGCTGTTCACCCTGCAGGTCTCAGGGGAGATGGCCCTTCCTCCGAGAGTCCTCGCCTGCCCCTCTTTCTCCTCTGACGTGTGCGATCTCAGGGCCCCGGCTCCTCACCTGTTCACCTGTCTATGGTCATCACAGGAATGTAAATCCTCCGGGCACATTCCTGTCCTCGGCTCGTCTGTAACATTCCAGTGACTGTCTACAAACTGGGCCAGGAGCCTGGAGAGCTGCAGTTGGCTGCAGTCCCAACACAGGCTTGCGCCTGCAGCAGACGGTGGCGGTCAGGGACCCGCTGGACCAGCCTCTAGGGTGTGACCGACCACTCGGATGAGCACTGGGGGCCCCAGGGACTCACATCTTTTTCACCCTTGGTGTTGGATTTGAGTGATCAGCTCATTAAAAGTGTTCTGGGCGCTTGTCGGTAAGGCGTTTATCATGCTCGCCCGAGTTCTGCATTTACACGCATCCAAATGCATTTTTTCACATGATTCTCTGAAATAACAACAGACCTGCAACCAGCCCCGTTTACTCTGGCTTCCTTTCCCACGTCAGAGTGCTTTAAGGAGCTTATACTCCAAATTGTAACACTAGCATTCACCAAGACCAAGATTCGGAACCCCGGCATCCACCCGGGTGACAAACAGACGTAGAGCAAAATCAAAGCTTTCAGATAAGGGCTTGATTTGAGACCGCGAAAGACTACAATTCTCTTCTTATATAAAAACTATTATTTCCCTGGTCTACGTGTATTGTTCTTTCTTGGTTTCTTTTTCTTTCTTTTTAAACCTTAATCCTTTTTTGGGGGGGTTGTATTTACTTTGGGTAAAGAGAATCCGGCTCTATTTCGCAACAGCAGGAAGAAATCAGAGTGGCCGATGGAATCTAGTATCAACTTTTCTCGCACAGAATACATTCTCTCTCCCGCAGGCCACTCAGCCAACAGTTGTCAGCTCAGCAGGAAGAGCTGTCGCATAAACACGTCACCCCCAGGCTCAGCCGTCCACGGGGACCCGGAGGAGAGGAGCGCCCGCCCCCCACTTTCTAATGCTCCGTTAGCTCAGAAAGGTGGATTGGAGAAGGAGTTCTGTGGAGTTGCTCCGGTCTGGTGAGGACAGAATCTGATTCAGGAGATCGCTCTGTGCCACAGGCATTTTATGTCAATGGTGATGATAAAAGGCAGGTGGCTGATGGACAGGTAGGTAGATACATAGATGGATGGGTAGACAGACATTAATAAGCGCTGTGTCTCCTGCCACTGATTGAGCACTTTTAGGTACCAGACACTGTTGTACGTCCTTTACACCCAATTCATGTTTCATCTGAGCAACAAATCTATCAGGCTAGGTTGTATTTCCATTGTACATGTGCAAATGAGACTTAGAGAGGTGCGAGAAGACGCAGAAAGCCAGAGTGGAGGAGACAGCCAGGCCTTACACCGGACTGTCTGACCGCCACACCACATCCCACAATGTTCCATCTGCAAGAGAGCTCAGTATGGGACAGGTGCTCCTGGAACTCACATTTCTCCCCGAGAAAGAATATTGTCTTACTGAGGAGAAAGAAAAATGCTTTTGACGCTTCCTCCCAGAATTCACTGTTGTTAAGCCCAAATTTCACCCCTCAGAAAAGCTATCACAAACTCTCCTCGGGTCAAGCTCGGGGTACCCGTCTCAGGAAGGACACGCAAGCTTCGTGTGGGTTCTCTTTGTCTAGAACAGTGTTCCTCAACCTTTTTTCACTATCACCCCTGCAAAGGAGAAAAATTTAATTAAATTAGAAATTTTAAATTAAATACAAAGAAATAAGATTCTGTCCGGTAGGTCTGAGCTTTGGAGGGCCACAAACCATTGTAATAGCCAAGATTTTCTCATCCGCCAAGAACCACTTTCCATTCCCTTGGGGGCAATCTTGCCCCATTTTGAAATCTTAGTCTAGATGCTAAATTGAGCAAAGAAGGTATAAAACCAATTTTTCTCTGTGACTCAAAAGAGGGGAGATGGATGGTGATATATTCTTGGCTTGAATGAAGTTAACACTCAGAATGAAAATAACCAGGCTAAAATTAAGTAGGGAAATATTCTTTCATTCAAATAGCCCTCTATATCGCGGAAAAAAGCAATAACTGTCTTTCTTTTTGGAAATTTGATGGGGCCGAGATGAGATTACTTTCCTAGAGTCAAACCACAGGTTTAGTGCAATGGTTCGGAAGTGACTTCAATTTTCCTTCTATGCATTTAATGGGTAAATTGGGTTTTAACCCTTATGATGGTATTTCTTACCTCTGGCTGTGTACCCGGGCACCTTGTCTTAACTTGGGCCTCGTCCTGAATCACCCAAACCTCCATCTCTAGGAGTGGGCCTCCCAGGCCTCTGTCACCTTCTGGGAGCTTGACTCTGACCCTGACTTATTCAATCAGACCCTGAACTTTAACAAGCTCTCTGGGCGACCTGCAGGCACACTGAACTCGGACAAGCCCTGCGTTAGATCCAGCACTTTCCAACTCTAGCTGTTCTAGGGTTTAAGGCTCTAGATGGATTGGAACAAAACCTCAGTCTCGGCCTCAGGAGCGGATGCATGGTTGTCCTCAATGCAGGGAAAAAGAAGTCCTGATACAACTCAGCTGAAGAAAAAGAGAAGGAATCAGATGCCCCCAGGCAGCAGGAACGAGTCCGGGGTTGGCGGGGCGCGGGGTGGAGGACACACGGGGGCTGGGGGGGTGAAGGGCCAGGTGACAGTGGTACAGACTAGTCCGAGTCCATCGGGGGCTCGGAACCTGTGTCGAGCCTCTGGTTTTCCTGTAACTTAGGGAGAAGGACCTCAGCCTCACAGCTCGGAGGTAGGGGACCTGGTGCCTCTCCCTCCCTCTCACGGCTCTGGGGCGGGGCCATTACTTAGGGGGGCTGAGAAACTGATTTCACTTTTCAGTTTTAAATCATCTGAGGGATCCTCTACCTCTCAGGCCACGCCAGCATCACGATGCCACACTCAGTGATGTATGCACACGTGAAAAGCCTGACTTTCTAAACCACCTGCCAACGCTAAAGAAGAACCGAAAATGTCTTCTGTCTCCACGTGCTCTTTCCAGCTCTGTTACAGAGTCTGTGTGTGAAGCTGCCGGAAATTTGAAGTAACAGGCACCTCTATTACCTAAAATGAGAATAATAATTATACAAGGAGACAGTGCCGGCGGGTTAGTCTTCTGGGCTGAAAGCTGACTGATTCAGATGCGCTGCTCGTTCTCTTCAGCGCAAACAGCGTGGCCAGCGCGCACGGCCCAGTTCCTCTTTTTGTACCTTCAGTGGAAATACACGGTGACCTGTCCCCCCTTTGATGCTTCTGGGTGCATCTGTGCACGCGTGTGTGCATGTGCGTGTGTGACGCTATCCTGGGAGGACAGAGAGGAACCACTCGGTAAGTGAGTTGAACCACCGGGATCCCAATCAGAGCCAGTTACCCCACTGGGTTCTGGTGAAGCTCCAGGCATCTAGCACCCAGTGAAAGTTCTCGGCACAGAGAAGATATTAAAAGTGATGTCTCCCTGGAGAGAGGTCAGTCTTCTCTCCCCAGGTGCTAACTAAGCAGACCCCAGCCTGGGGGCATCGTCCAGGGAAGCCTTTCAACCTGCCAGTCAGCTTCCCAGCCCGGGACCCGACAGGGCTGGAAACACACGTGTGACCAAACAGACAGCTCTGACCCCAGATACGGGGGACCTGCCACTCTCACTGCCGGTGCGGAGGGGAAGTGCTAACCTGCCCATGGACGTGCCCTTAGGGACCCACAGGCACTGTTTCCTCCAAGTTGAGGTGACCCCGGCTGATGGGTGAGCTGCCTCGGGGTGGACCTCCTCAGACCCTGCTAGCATCCCAGAGGATGATCACGGACACACCCTCTACCTGGCAGTGCTGCCAGTGTGGGCTTGTTTTGGGTATATCAGTATCTGCATACATGACATTACACACACACACACGTGAGCACACAGCACACAAATACACACAAACCTATGAGAAGCCTCAGAACCCCAACATTTCATAAAGCATTACAGCGTCTGCTCCTTCCACTCGCCATTCGCCACACGCACACGCACGCACCCACACACGCACCCACACACGCACACGCACTCGCGAGCATGCACGTGCACGCACACACACACGCACGCACACGCATACACATTTACACAGGCACTTGCTTATGATGGGCCGGGTGGCGACAGAACACAAACCCACAGTCCTATTGCTTTGCAGATACATTTTTTTCCCAGGGTATGAGGTCAGAAATGTTAAATCAGAGCAAAGGTGGGCAGTGGGTATAGCTCAGTGGTAGGGCACGTGCTTAGCACGCATGAGGTCCTGGGTTCAATCTCCAGTACCTCCATTAAATAAATAAATAAACCAATATATGTATGTTCATGTATAGCTGAAAAATTGTGCTCTACACTGCAAATTGACACATTGTAAACTGACTATAACTCAATAAAAAATTTAAATAAATAAATAAACCAAATAAATAAACCTACCTTCCCCTCCAAAAAAAAAAAGTTCCCAGAAGCATCTGAGTTGAGCATTTAAATTCCCTCTCCAATATCTGTGTGTAAGTAAAAAGTCTGCTCCTCTTCCCCAAGTGAGGAGGAGACACTGGGAGTGGTCTCCACTGATGTGCTCACGCACCCCTGCCAGGACCGCTCTGCAGAAGGCAACTCAGGACTCTCCTCGTTCGTCATCAGATACATTTACTGAGGAGGGAGTTTCCAGTGACCCTCCAGAGAGTCACAGGATGCTATACTTGGGGCAGGAGATCCCTAACACCACACCTGTGGGTGTATATAAGACAGACTTATTTTATGTGGAATACAATTCTAGAGAAAATAATCTCAGTTACGCTGTACACACCAAGGCAGAGCTCAAATAACCCCCCTTATACATGAGCTTTCCTGCCGGCAGCGACCACAGAGGTCAACGCGGGAAGAGAAGGGAAATACCACATGATACCACTTACACGTGGATCAAAAAAAATGACACAAATGAACTTATTTACAAAACAGAAACAGACTCACAGACATAGAAAACAAACTTATGTCTGGGAAGGGATAAATTGGGAGTTCGAGATTTGCAGATACTAACTACTGTACATAAAATAGATAAACAACAAGGTCCTACTGCACAGCACAGGGAACTATATCCAAAATCTTGTAATAACCTATATTGGAAAACAATATGAAAAGGAATATGTACGTATAACCGAGTCACTGTGCTGTACACCAGAAACTAAAACCACACTGTAAATCGACTACATTTCAATTAAAAACAAAAAACAAAAAAAGAAGCCCCACCAGGAGCTGTGGCCACCGCATCCCACACAGCCTGCCCCAGCCTCCCGCCAGGAGCTGGGGCTCTGAGCCGCCAGCAGCGTGCCCACGCACGTGCTCCACAGACGCCTGCTCAGCGCCCGGACGCGACAGTGTCACCTGGGACCCTGTGGGACGTTCTGACACACAGCAGGAGGTCTGCTGCGCACGTGTTGCTTTAGAGTTCTGTGTACACCGGCATTCCAACCACTATTCTGAGAAACGGGCAAGGAACAGGCTATCTTGCCCAGTGAGGGGTTTTCTATCTTAATGAGAAGAACCCACATTTGAGTCAGATGATGGAAGGAATAAAAGAATGAAGGAACCTAACTGAGGGACTCGATGTGATCTCTCAAGCAAAGCTAAAATCTCCCCCGGGAAGAGAAAATCTCTCCCCCTGAATGAGAAACTAGAACTGAAAACCCAACCTGTCTTCAAACTGGCTGGTTGGAAAACATTTGTCATCGAGACAAGCAGTGAGGGAGATCGCAGGTGAAACCTGCCAGAAAGTGGGAAGGCGTAAGAACCTGCGGCTCTACCCGTTCTAACAGGCATTGTTTGCCTCACTCTCTAGATGTGTATTTTCTTCCTACACGTGGGAGAAGCAGACTTCAAATAACTAATCATTTTCAAAAGCTCTAGGAAGCCTGCACAGTAATAATAATGCTAACATCAGTAAGTTGGAAGCAAACAAATGGGTAAAACCTGCAGTCACCCTGATGGGTTCTCAGGTCTCTCTGAAGCTCCTCTGTACCAGGCAGCCCCTGGGGTCATTCCCAAACTGACCTGAAAAGACCGCTTAAAGGCAACAGGAAAATAAAATGTAACGATAACAGGGAGCTTTCAAAAAGAAAGTTTAAGTGAGAACACATCTCCTCGGCACCCCAAAAACGACAGCATTTGTTTAATAGCACTTGATACTGTTTATAGAAGCACTTTTCTGTCTCTTTATAGTCATTGACTCTCCATCCTGGATCCCTAACTTACTAACTCATAATTTGGATAGAGGAAGATATGGACTAGAGAGCTCATTCATTCCTTGTTATGTTTTGGGGTCAAATAAAATGTTTTAGCTTTGTTGGGTTATTAACATATTCTTCTATATTCCTCTTTTCCAAGAAAAATTTCTAAGAAATAATGAAGTCTGTTGCTATAATGGTGATGATGATGGTGGTGATGGTGGTGATGGTGATGATGGTGATGATGGTGGTGATGATGATGGTGATGGTAATGGAGATAATGATGGTGATGATGATGGTAATAATAGTGGTGATGGTGATGATGATAATGGTGGTGATGGTGATGATGGTGGTGATGATGATAGTGATGATGGTGGTGATGATGATAATTGTGATGATGGTGATGATGATGATGATGGTAATGATGATGGTGATGATGGTGATAATGATAACAGCTGCCATGTATGGGCTGCTTACTCTGCCCAGGCACCTTGCCAGGCACCTATAATCCTTAAAACAAGTCTATGAAGTAGCCAATATTCATAGTAAAGATGAGAAAGCTGAGCCTTGGAGAAGTTAACATTCTTCCTAAAAGGACTAGATTTGAATCCAAATGTGGCCAGTCCCACCACCTGTGCTCTTAACTATTTATCCATACTAGCTTCTTCCTTTAAAAAGAGCTACAAACAGTAGAATGCTCACAAGTTAACAGCAGGAAAAAGGAAAGAAAGGAGAAATAATAACTAGATCACCTCAAAAGTGGCCAAGTTAAAGTTTGCAGTCTGCAGTACCTTCATAGCTCAAAGATGGGGGCAGATTTTGACATACACAAACTTAGGGCTGGGGAGGTTTCTGTGACTGGTCAAATTTTAATCAATCCAACAGCATGCAAGGATCCACCATGCCTAAGGGAGACACGATTTCCACAAAGACAACTTCACTGAACAATCATGTTTAAATCAGTAAGTTTCCCTGAAAGAGATTCACCTTCATTAGCAAAAAATGAAGAAAAATTAGTCAACTAATTCCCATAGACTTTCTCTCACAAAAACTTATTGGACCAGTTCACATCCATTAGGATGGCTATTATAAAAACAAACAAAACAAAACCCCCAAAACAGAAAATAAAAAGTGCTGTTGAGGATGGGGAGAAATCGGCACTCTTGTGCACTGCTGCTGGGGATGAAAAATGCTGCAACCATCATGGAAGTCAGAATGCATGTTCCTCAAAAAATTCAACATAGGATTACCGTATGATCCAACCATCCATCCACTCCTGGGTATATATACCCAAAGCAACTGGAAGTAGAGATTTGTAAAATATCTAACAGATATTATTAGTAAACACCTGTTCGTAAGAGCAATATTCACAACAGCCATAAGGTGGAAACAGCTCAAGTGTCCCATCAACAGATGAATGAAAACACAAAATGTGGTCTATACAAACAATGGAATATTATTCAGCCATAAAAAGGAAGGAAATTCTGGCACGTGCTACAATATGGACGAACCTTGAGGACAATATGCTAAGAGAAATCAGCCCATCACAAAAGGGCAAATACTGTATGATTCCAGGTACTTAAGAGTATGAAATTCACAGAGGCAGAAAGGAGAATGGTGGTTGCCACAGGCTGGTGGGAGAGAGGATACGGAGTTCACGTGCAATGGATACAGAGTGTCAGTTCTGCAAGATGGAGATAGTTCTGGAGAAGGATGGTGGTGATGGCCACACAACAAAGTGAATGTCACTGAACTGTGCACTTAAAAATGGATGAAATGGTAAACTTTATGTTATGTGTATTTTACCACAATTGAAAAATAAAATTACCCTGGGAACTTCCAGCTGGAGCAAAGCAGTAACAGAAAGTGGCAAAGGCTGCTCGCTGCAGGGGGGGTGGCCAGCGCCCATCACCCACACCTGCGCAGTGTGCTTGAGACCAAGGAGACGGTTTGGCAGCTCGCCGCGGGATCCTGGATGGGGACGCCCATGCACACCTGGGGGGACCAAACCAAACTGGGAGGCGGTCAGGGCTCCTCCCATATCAATTCCTCCCAGGGGCAGCTCCTCAGTGTAACCTCAGATAGACCTGGCCGCGTTGTGAATGCACAACTGGGGATGAGCAGGAAGTAGGGCGATGACTAGCGACGCCTTCGAAGATAGTCAGACAGTTGTGGCTTCGATCAGAGCCTTAGAATGAGTCATCTTGGGTTTTATACAAAAAGGGGGCAAGTTTCTTCTCAAAAATCTCAACTTTTCCACTTTCCAAAATGGCGATAATGGCAGCGAGCTGGGAGAGCCCAGATGAGACGGAAGAGGAGACCGCGAGGCTGCACAGTGCAGGACAGATGTTAGTGATAACTATTACCGATCATAATGCTGCTGCTATTAATAGTCGCGATCTGGTCCATCCTGGTGAAATGACAGGCAGGACAGCTGATCTCAGAGCCGAGGGGTGGTCGGTGGGGAGCTGCCCCGGCCTCTGTGTCCCTTCTATTGAGTGGCTGCCATCACCCCTGGGATGTGAGGGGGCCCGGACCCATGTCCGCTGATGAGGCTCCCTTAGACCAGCTGCCTGAGGCTGTGAAGGTGTGACCTGGTGACAATCACCCCCCCCCAGTGGATCAGGAAAGGGACCCCCCACTCAGCACACCGGGACAGGGCAGTGAATAAATGACACCGCGGGTAGCAGTCTCCTTTGCTCACCGTGTGCTCTTCCACATCAGTTTCACTGCTATCATCTACGTGACCCACCCTGATCTGCGGCTAAGGAGCCACGCTTATCACCCTGAAAGGAGAAGAAGGAAGCAAAACGTTCTTAACTTATCCCAGGGATGGAGAAACAAGACAAGAGCCGTTGATTCTTCTGTCTGGGCTTTTGCGAGACAGAGGAGGTATGACGCTGAGGAGGACGGCGACCTGACAGCCGAGGGACAGTTCCTCGGACCACACGCGCAACTGTGCTCAGTGAAAACAGGCTGTGACCGTCCAGAGACTCGAACGTTCCTGCTCCGATCCTGTTACCTGGCTACGGGGGGATGAGGAAGCAGACGCAGGAAGTCAAGCTTTGCGCACAGAAACGTTTTGCACTGGTATTTATATTAGTGGAAAAGTGGAGATTCCCTGAATGTTCATCTACAAGGGACTGTTAGGGAAATCACGACACAGTCGTAGGAGCCGCATGTTACACTGTAACAGGTACACACGCGTTTGTGGAGAGTTTTCAGTACAATGAAAAACTATTAACACTCAGCTTGAGACATACAGAACAGCACGTACGGCACAGGCACAACGAGTAATGAAAAGAACAATTAAAAAGGATGAATGATGATGAACTAATGCACAAAATGGGCAAAGAGCTTAATGAAATAGGTTCCAGAAAAATAAACAGCAAACAAAGAAGAAACATAGGAAAAGATGCTCGATCCCACCCATATTAAATGAGCACAGATTACACTACGGAAATACTAAATCTGACCTATCAGACTGGGTTAGAGAGTGTTAACAACACCCAGTCTGGGCAAGAGGATAAAACAAAAGGCACTCTCATTTTCTGGCAAGACTCTGAGGAATAGCCATCACAATTTAAAATGTATACACACTTCTGGAAATGTAGATCTGCAACGTAGAATTCACCCTTCGAACACACTTGCACACGTATACAAACACATACAGGGAAGGATCCTCACCGTACACTGTTTGTTACAGTAAAACCCAAACCAAACCAACAAAACCCCAGAAAACAACAGAAATGCCCATCAACAAGGGAGCAGTTAAACCACAGGACATCTACACAGGAGAATATTAAAAGGCTTTAAAAGAATGAGGAGGAACATTCTATACCAATAAGAGAAGACAACCAAGATAAATTAAGCTATAAAACTGCAACATACTACAAATTGGATAATTTCATCTGTGGTGGGGGGGAGCCAGAATCTACACTGGTATCTGTAAGGATGCATTAGAATTGTTAAAATTGGGACCAAGGAGTCGGGGTTAAACGTTTTAAATTTATAAGCTATGGTACAGTATGACTTTTCTTCTTTTTTAATCCATTATCAATACTACTGCTTTAAAAATCTCTAGGAAAATGAAATAAGACTGAAATATAGCACAAGAACGCACAAAATGCCTGTATCGTCTGCCTTTGGAATCACAGAATTTGAGGGCTATTTTTTTCAATAATTTTATAATGAACACTCATTGATTTCTGGTAAGGAAAAAAAAATCTATTTTAAAAAATGAGATCTGATCTAGATTCACATCTTCCCAGAATTTCCCTGGGCGTGAATACTTGTTCTGTGCTATGTTTACCTGGAAAGACTTCCAGGATCATTCATGAAGTACATGCTCACATCTATAAAGTCGTAGCAGTATGTCACAGTGAGTTAACAGAAGACAGCTGGGGGTGAGATTTAGGGTTCCGGTTACCTGTAGCTTGACGAGATTTGCTACGACCCGAGGACACTGCGATGCACTACAAGACCGCAGGCCAGTGTCCCTCTGAGGCAGGGTCTTCCATCAGCCTACGAGGACTGTCATTCACTCATCATCCATGTGCAGAAAGTACCCCCCGCCTGCGAGGAGCCTGCTCCCCGTGCACTGGGCAGCGACACACAGCCCGCCCTGCCCCGTGTGCTTACTTTCTGGGGGGGAAGATGGATAAATACACAACAGCAAATAGACAGACCTCGTGCCAGACAGCTAAGAAGTGAGGAAAATACACAGCAGGCACACGCACCATGTGCCAGCTCCGACAGAACACCCGCAAGAGCTTGAGTTCTGTTTGGGGGGAACAGTTCCCATGCAGAGCCTGAACTCCAGATCTGGAAATAATCTCCGACTCAGTCGTCCTGTGACAGCTGAGGAGGTCTGTAACGAGCTCTGGTCGAGCCCAAATATGCCGGAAACAGCCCTGCTACTACTTTTATTTGCACTTGAACCCTTTGGAAATGAGTTTGCAGAACAGCGAGTGTTTCCGAAGGGAGCCGGGAGGGGCAGGGTTGTTCTCTGTGGCTGTTCAGGTATTTCCTTGTCCTGAGGATGAGGGAGGGTGGTCCTTCGAGGACATCTGTTGCAGGGGCGGGGTGGGGGGGAATGGAGGCAGAGGTAGCTGGAGAGGGATGTGGAAGAAACGGGGGGGCTTTATTACAATTCCCATGGGGATGGCACAGAAATGAGCGGGAAACGTCAGTGCAGAATTTCTAGAACGGTGTCTTGAGAGGCAAGACGGGACAGGACCTGATGCGTAATGCAGGTGGCTGTCACATCAGGAAGGAGGATGTGTGACGGCTTCTCCTTCTCAGCGAGAGAGACAGCAGGTCATCCTCTGAGAGAGGGAAGGGGGAGGCAGGGCTTAGGTCTGGGGACAGAGGAGAAGGACAGAAACGGCTGTGCAGGAGTGTGTGTGTGGGGTCACTAGGCGCTCGGACACTGGTCTTGAAGAAGAGCCGGTACACCCCCTCAGCAGCAGCCACAGCTGGTGTGTGCATGTGGGGATGAAGCAGGTGAAGAGCTGATCTTGAGTAAGGTCCGTGCGACAGAGGGGACACAGAAGCCAGGTCAGCAGAGAAGAGAAACATGAGGGAGTGGAGGCGGGGGGGCAGGTGGGAGGTGGATGGACGGGAAATGCTGGGAAGGGGCAGGGACTGTTGGAGCCGGAGGAGTGGAGGGTGAGCCAGTCAGATGGGAGGCAATGGGCCGGGACGGGGATGGGGGCCAGCGATTCTGGTCATAACCACGGAGTGGCTCCGGGGGCGAGGACGGAATCCTGGGGGAGAGGAAGTCAAGAGACAGAGAGCCTGAGTTTGAAGGTCTGCCTGGATGCCCATCAACCATGGCAGGAGCATCAGGGGCTGGAGAGAGAGGGAGGTTGGGCAGAGGGCAACAATCAGAGGTGCCCAGGGACCCGAGGACCCTGCGGCCAGAGGGACGATGAGCTGACGGGCCTCAGAGCTGGGGTCGAGGGAGGGGGAGATGGAAGGGCCGGAAACAGTGAAGAGGATGGGCTAACACACGCCGCTGGGGCTGCCTGCTGGCGTGAGTGCAGATACAATCTTCACTCGTCAACGTGCAGGTAGGTCTGCCCCGCCAAGCACCACCCAGACAGCTACGTCACAGACCCAAGGAGATGTGGGGAGCACAGCGAACCAGAGCTGGAAACCCTGAGTTCTCCCAGCACAGCCCGCCAGCCCCGTCACCACTTGAATTCCAGCCCCATCACCTCCGTAGCTGGGGCAGCGCAGACAAAGGGCCCTCCCGGCGTCACAGGGAAGCCCACCCAGGAACCGGAATGACCCTACGAGAGGAGAACTTGCTCATTTTTAAATGTTCCCCAAATTAAATGCATCCGCCACCGGCTTCAGGGTTAAACACTTCGTTTATAATTTCTCCTCCCTCCTGGCCTTCCTTATCCCACAGGGAGCACACAACAAGGCAGCTTTGTCTTTTCACAAAGACCCAGACATTCTACTTCCTTCTTCCTTTCTCACTTTTATTTCAACCAATAACGTAAGTTTTGTGCAGAAAAGCAAACAGCTGGGGGTGAGGGGAAGAAGGAAAGTATCAGGAGAACATCTTATGGTTAAATACACCCGAATCGTGACCCAGAAAAACACGAAAAACACATGCTCTTCTAATGGCTTGTTCAGAGCTGTGTGAAGCAGAGAATAAAGGATCTGTTGTTTGAAACTGAACGTAGGCTGTCCCGGCTCGGGTCAACAGTCATTCAGCAAATATTTATAGAGCACCTACTGCATACAAGGGAGAACTCACCCCAACATTCACGCTGCAGCGCACGCGCTGAGAAAGGGACGGGAGGCAGAGAGAGACAGAGAGAGAGAGAGACTGAGGACCCGGGTGAGCGGCACAGAGGGGTGGTCTCCAGGAGTGGGCTTGGGAGAAACTCTACGACAGAAGCCTGGCGGGCGCCAGGCCCAAGGAAGGCAGAGGCTGGGGACCTGCGCGCACATGCCATCCGGAGTTTTGACAAGTGTGATGGAATCCACAGAAGGTGCTCATCAGCAGGGCTGCAGAATCTTCCAGCTGGAGAGAGACCTGGAGCAGTTAAATGCTTAGAGACAGGAGAGAGCAGTGGTTGCCAAGGGCCGGGGAGACCCAGGAACAGGCGTGAGCATTTAATTGTCCGGGAAGATGAAAACGTTCTGGAGGTGGATGGCGGGGGTGGTGGCCCAACAATGTGAACGCAGTTAACACCACTGAGCTGTACACTTAAAAATGGTCAAAGTGGAAGATTTTATGCTATGCGCATCTGACCACAATAAAAAATGCAAAACTGCATTTGCCCAGTTGGCCCCGCCTGCTTCATGGAGCTTGGAAAGAGGAAGCGAAAGAGGCCGGCGGCAGACCCAGTGTGTGCAGGGCTGCCAGGTAAAACACAAAGGGGTGTTTCTACTCACGGATTATTCGCGGTGTATCGAAAAGTCACATTTAACTGGACGCCCCGAGTGTCTGAAGCTGGCAGCACCAGGCAAGAGGCGCCGGCAAAGGCCAGAGGAGAGACGAAGGTGGGCGGAGGCGGGAGACACATTTAGGAAGACTATGGAGAGGGGTTGGTCCAGGAGCTGCCTGCTGCCCTGGGGGCTGGGAAGCCTGCGGGAGGGCTGCACCCTCGCCCTCTGGCCACTGCAGGGCTCTGGGAGCTGGAGGCTGGGCACCTCCTAGGAAGGGGCTGGGGGAAGGGGCAAGGCCATGGGGTGGCTCCCATGGCAGGGCTCCATGCGGCCTTGGGCACTGCCTAGCTATCCTCTGGTGGCCCCGTGCTCACCGTGGTGGCCCTCAGGCCCTCAGGCAGGACCCTAAGTTGACCACTGGGGCAGAGATCAGAGGTGAAATGCCAGAGAGGCCAGAAGCACAGCTGCCTGGAGGGTCACTGAGACTCAGCCCTGCTGTGCCGTGTGGGGGCTGCAAACCTGCCCGTGGAGCCGGGAACCAACCTGGCCCCGGAATCAACTCTGAAGACACCAGGCTGCTCTGAAATTGGGCCAGGGGCTGCTTCTGGCAACTCAGTTTAAGACAAGCATTATATTGGAATTTATGTGTGCGCTGTAACACAAACATCTTGAAGCTCATGATCCGAGGTCAGGGGAAGAAACCTTCTTATACGGAAGGCTACAAAACCATGGTTTTTAAAAGACGGATCATTTAAAGGTCACTCAGAGTCATTTTATTTCATTTTTTTCCCCTGTGTAGAAAAAAATCAGTATAAACCTGCTTTTAAAAATTAGGACCACGGGGGAGGGTATAGCTCAGGGGCAGAGTGCGTGCTTAGCATGCAGGAGGTCCTGGGTTCAATCCCCAGTCCCTCCATTAAATAAAACTAAAATTACAAAAAAGGACCATGCAGATACACACCACTATCTATAAAATAGATAAACAACAAGGTCCTACCGTGCAGCACAGGGAACTACCTTGTAACAGCCTATAATGAAAAAGAACACGAAAAGGCATCTAGGTGTATAACTGACTCACTGTGCTGTGCACCAAAATTAACACAACACAACACTGTAAATCGACTATACTTCAAGTAAAAAAAAATAAGGACCAAGCAATTTCATTCAAATAATAACAGAAATCAGTTGTCGCCAGAGTGTGGCTGGGGGTGGGGTTGGGGGTAGGAACATGGTGGTTGGGGGGAGGGAGAAGGCCGAGGAGGGGATGGAGGAGGAAGAGGAGCCGGGTTTGGAGAGCGGGCTCTGGAGACAGGACAGGATACCAGGGTTGCGGAGCAGAGGAGGGGAGCCTGGAGCAGGGATGGGCCCAGCGCCTGGCTTCCACCTAAATCATGGCTGGAAACCGTCCAGCCAAGTTCTCCCAGGGAGTTCTTGTTGCAAAATCCAGAGCAAGTTTCTCCGTTCCAATCAGCCCTGCCTCCTCCTTGAGGACCACGTCCCTCGTCCCCAGGCTGGCCTCCCACCTGTCCCCTTTGGCCCTCTTCTGGGGGGCTCTGTGCCCCCACATCCCCTTAGGGACCTTGTCAACCGCTCCCCCTGCAAAGGGACCATCCACAGAGCAGCACCTAGAACTCCCTCCAGCTCACGCCCGCTTCCAAACCCCGGACCCTGCACTCAAGCACGTGACCACCTCGGACCTCTCGCCCCGGGCGTCCTACGACACTTCAACCCACACAGCAAAATCTATTTCCCTTGGTCAATGCCTGGCTCCCTGCAAACCCGGTGCTTACAGGGCCAACAGCTCAGCTGCCCGCCCAGACATCGGGTGTCCGGTTGGCTTCCTGCTTCTGCAGCCCGTGATGTGGCTGCTCCCTCTGCTGGGACCACGACCTCCAGCCCCTCTCCCTCCTCAACACATGGGCACACTGCCCAGGGCGACGTCCCACGTACAGAGCTCATCATACTCCTTCCTGCTTAGATCGTTGCCTTGAAGGAGCAAACTGCCACCAAGCAACCCGCCCCAGGTTCACGGCCAGGCTCTCACACCTGCCTCCCGCGGAGCACCAAGAAGCCACTGGGGGGAGGCATAACTCGCAGACTCAGCACAAACTCCCTCAGGTTTCAGGCCCCCAGACCAAGCTGCTCTTAGGTTTCGGGGGCCGGGTGCTGAGACATCTAACTCTGATGGAAACACTTCAGGATGACCCCTGTCCATGTCAGGGTGCCCCCTTTAAAAAGGGAGCTGGGACTGGAACACAGACATCCCCTCCCTCTTCCACCCACCTTTCCTAGTCTCGGGTTTAGAAAACAAAACAAACCAAATGACAACAAAAAACAGGGACAAAACAGAATCCTAGGCGCAGAGGAGCGCAGCGTCCTGTGGTTCCTGCAGAGGTGGGCTGGAGACACAAGCGCGTGTCGCAGTAAATACAAACAGCACCTGCAGAGTCCTCAGAGGTAAATAAACACAAAAGCATAAAACCGTAACTCTCGAGAGACCGCTGGCTGAGTATAACCACCTTTCTGCTTTTCTCAAATACATTTTTCCGTTATCTACAGGAGTTTGCGCCTCCTGCATAACTCAGGCGTTGACAATACCTCCAATTTTCCTTAACGTCCACGTCTAGCTCTCAGTGTCCCTGCTCCCACTTTCTCAACACACCCCACCTGTAAATCCCCCACACCCCTTTTTTCTGCCCTTATGGACCAAGTCCACTCAGCCAGACTCCTCCCTACCTCCACCCCCCCGCCCCAGCTAGCAGGGCTAGCCTTGCCTCTCAGTGTCGCCTCCTCCAGGAAGCCTCCCCTCTCGCTGCTCCCTGCCCCACTGGGTTCCACCCTGCCTCCTCTGAAGACAGCCTGGGGCGCCCGTCCCACACAGCCCTTGCCTGGTCCCCAGCGTGCCGACCCCGGCCCGCCTGTTACTTTTCTGCCTCCCACACCAGGCCGTAAGCACCTTGAGGCGGATGCATCTGCCTCCTCCCACCCCTGGCACGTGCCTGGTTGTGCTCAGCACACGTGGCAGGGTGGGGGACGAAGGGGCACACCAAGAGCGGGTGGACACACAGGGCAAGCGAACTGCGAGCTCAAGACAAAGATCAGTTGGGCTGACGCTCTGCAGTCCCCTTCAAGCGTGTCCACGTCCACTGTGAGCTCTGAGCCGCTGGTGATGAGCCCTGCCCGCTCCTACACTGCTTCAATTAGATTCTCGCCTTGCAGGTTCCCTGATGGGTATCTGAAGAGGAAGTTACTTTGTGACTTACAGTAATGCTGACCAGAAGTGGCCGCCCCTGGAAAAAAATCATACCCAGAAAAGGGGCAGGGCTGGCACGCAAACCCTAAGTCCCAGCAGCCGCCTCCATGAGCTGAAAGCTTCTTACTGGTGCTAGAAAGTTTTCCAATCAAAATTAAAACAAGAAGGGGGATAGCTCAGTAGTAGAGTGCGTGCTTAGCATGCATGAGGTCCTGGGTTCAATCCCCAGTCCCTCTGTTGAAAAATAAATAATTAAAAAAAATAGATGAATGAATGAATAAGCAAATGAATGTAATTGCTCCCCCCCCAAAACAAAAACAAAAACAAAAATTAAAACAAGAAGAACTTCCTCTTTATTTGCTGTTAAACAACCAGTCATGGTTCCTCTGCTTAAACATTTAAACACCCCCACCGCCCAACAGCCAAAAAAAAAAAGAGTTCCTGTTTTACACTATTTTTAAATGACAGTTTCCTATTCTTTCAAATTTTTCAGAAGGAAACTGCATATGATCCAGTTTTGCAATTCTGCCAGTAACTCTGCTTTCATTTGTCCATTTTGTAAGTTTTCAGGGCTGAACTTTAAGCCTCAGACAAAATTCACTGTTCCAGGAAGATAACAGCGCGTTTACATGCCTGACACTGGGTACTACATGTATGTGATGCATTCATTTCCCCTTATGAAGAGCAATGTCAAAGTCTTATACCCCTTCATCTGGATACACTTAAAAGCATTAATTGTAACTCTGGGGTGATAATTCACGTAGATACTCTAAGTAGGAGGAGATTTTCGAGGTCACGGAACAGTAGCGCCAAGGCTATGGGAAAGCTAACCTGTGGCCCCTCCTTTCACAGATGAGGACACAGGGTCTACAGGATGATTTTCCCCAGGCTGGTCCAGGTTTTCTGACTCCTGGCTTAATGCTTTCCCCACCATTAACATCATCAATAGCTCCATTCACAAAATGACACTGATGTTTCTCATATTCTGGAGAAAGAGAAAACACTATGTCTGTAAGATATTTTATATTGGGGAAGGCTTCCAAGCTGTGGTTCCCCCATGATGCGCACTGGGGACCTCATATCCTGATGGCCATGTGACCTTTTCAGCCAGGGTGGTACCCAGCTCAGATGATTTTGTGGAATTAACTGTCTCTGCAGTGCTGGCCGTTTCCCTCTGGAGGAGGCTCTTGGGCTTCAAAGAAGAACTGGGAATGCGGGGCCTCCCTGGAGAGTCATGCGTGAAGAGCTGAGATTAAATACGAAGTGGGGAGGGGACCTGGCCTCCAGGATGAAATGCAAATCAAGTCTGTCCCCTGAGGTTTCCACTCGTCGCTGCCTCTGACTCAAAATCTTGATGTAATTCTCCTTCCAGTTTAGGTAAATTAAATGCGATGACACCATCACTGAAGGGTTAATGTTAATAAAGCTTTTGAAAAATAAAGTACTTGCTTCACCCTGATGTTTTGGGGAGTGGGATGTGGAGGAGCGCCTTGAGCTGGACAACGAGGCCCTGGCTTGTCTTTTAGATTCTTTACAGGGAGACAGAATGAGACCCATGTCTGATGGTAGTGGCAAATACTCTAGAAACTTCAGCAGAACAGCCAGCTCCAGACACCTCAGATCCCATTTACCTCCAACAGACTGGTGGGTTCCAACTGAGAGTTATTATAAGGGAGCCCTAGTCTATATGACATTTTCTCAGCCAAAGGCCTTCCTACTAAACAGGCTGATCATCAAATGACCACAGACTGAGGTTTCCTACCAGCCTTATTTTTCCAATTTCCAATTAAATGTGGCTTAAACTTCAACACTAGGGGGCAAAATATAATCACTGTGTGATGGAAAGATCTACATCTTGGCAACAGAGAATGTTTTTGGAAAAAAACCACACAAAATATATCATTAATTCTGATAATCATAATCACAAAAGAGGGAAATGCTATCAGCATAGTGTTGGGTGTGAAATGATTGCAGGGCAACTGTGATCATGGGATGACTGTGGGGTACAGGGGAAAGAACCAGTTACCTGGAGTCAGAAGACCCAGGGTGGAGCCCAGCAACTCTCCCCACTGGTCTGTAACCTTGGACAGGTCCCAGGTCACCTCCTCATTTGTAAAAAGCATTAAATAACAATATAAATGCACCCAAGGTCATTGGGCTCAACTTAAATGATGGAGACCGAAGTGCTTTATCAGCTAGAAGGGGCGAAAGAAATGCACTTGTTGCCAAGATTATTATAACACCTTTGTCTTCCCCGTTTTCCACGGCAGTTTTACCCACACGTAAATGTCCATTTCATTTTTCGGTCCCTTTTGCACTTGAGGGACGCAGCCTCCAAAGACTGAAAAAGGCTTTGGTTCCCTTGACCTGAATTACAGGATGATTCCTCTGACCTCCACAATGCAACTGTGACTTCCCCACTTCTTTCTCTTCTCCATTTGTCAAGTCTACAATTCTATTTCCGCTTCTGCTGAAGGAAATTCCCACAGATTTCACCCCTTCCTCCTCCAAGTTCACTTTTCTTCTCTCACATGAGGCAAAGGCTGGAAGGGAATCAGGCCAAGTCACTCTGCTTTGAAAGTATCCAACTTCCTTTGCAAAGAGGTCACTTTCCTATTTCAGCACAAAAAGCACAAATGGCTTCATTTAACACAAGAAGAAAAGCACCGCACAGAGCTGACAGCCTCATTCTCCATTAAAAGGGGAGGAAGGCGGTGGGGCGGTGTGTGGGGGGGCTCAGAGATGGGCTGGGGAGTGAGGCTCACACTTGGGCTCCAAAGAGCCTTTTAGGACTAACTCATCCTGAGACAGGAAGTGATGAAATGAAGCCCCCACATGAACCGAGAGGCCATCACGTGCCCTCACCCACTTCCTGTCTCGACTGGCACTGGGAGAATCGGGAGGGGGAAGTGGAGGGGAGGGCAGGGGGTCAGTGGTAAGGAGAGGGAAGAAGAGGCCATGTGAGAGCCTGGGAAAAGTTCCAAGGCTGCCCCTCACACCTCCCCCACCACGTCCCTACTCTTCCGGGGCTGCGAGTAAGTAAACGGGTTTATTTCTAATCTGTCTCCCACTGCAAAAAACTGCTGAGTTTAACTATGTCCTCTTGTGAACACTCAAGTTCCCGAATCTCTGATGCTACCGCCGATGCCAGTGAAAGGAAGAAAGTATAAACACGTTGCACAGACTACTCATTGTTCGACTTCAAATACCACCAGGACCCACACAGTTCTGCTGCTTTCCCGTTTCCACTGTCACGGTCACGAGCAGGAGAAGCGTGGGAAAGCCTGGACTATCAGGCACCAAATTGCCCTCTACCGCCTCGGGCCGGCTTTGTTAGTATTCACCATCCCGGAGTCATTCACTGCGGGAAAGCGGCAACGTTAGCCACTGGCGCACGATGGGGAGGAAAAGGAGAAAAACATCCAGAGATGCCTTTCTTTGTCTGGAGATCATTTCAGAAAGGTACCCGGAGGAGGCGCGGGGTAGCACCCGAGGGAAGGGATGGCGTCGCAGTGGGACGGGCAGCGGGTGTGGTTAGCGGGGAGGATGTGTGAGGTAAGCGGTCTTGGGCTGAGGCGGAGGAGTCAAGGCCCCACCCTTGTTGCCAAGGTTCAGGCCCCTCCTCATGTTGTCAGTAGTTTAATAAGAAAAGCCACCAGCAGATGAAACGGGATAATTAAGGGGCAGCAGGAGGTCTCACGAGCGCCCCCTTGAGGGATGGGCTGGGGAAGGGTCGGGGTGAGGTTTGCTCCCTGAACAAAGATGGAGCCAAAAGGAGATGGAATTCTCTTGTAAAGACGGTGAGTTTTGTGCTGCTTAGGGACTTCGTGGGTGCTGCTGACCTGGTGGCCCTCCCGCAGACGCTCAGCACTCCATGCACTGAAACTAGATGTTGCACCTTTACTGCAATGACGGGGGCCGTCGTCCCCAAGTTTTCCCAGGCGTCCAGCAGCAGCCTCTGAAGTGCCGTGTCCACGCCAGCTCGTGTGACTTAATCCCCACAACAGCTCCTTGAAGCAGCAAGGACCATTCCCAGTTGACAGGAGAGAAAACTAACCCACGGAGGCGAAGGCCCTGCTGACAGTGGCGTGGCCACCGAGCGGCAGGGCCGCGGGGCAGACCCGGTCCAGGGCGCTGGACTCCAGTTCCGCCCACACACTCTCCTGCACAGCGCGGGTTCTATCCCTGCTTCCTCCACGCGCTCCACCTGTGGGCTAAATCATTCCTTTGGCCTCATCTTCCTGGGAAGGACTTACCAATTCCCCAACTTTTAAAAGACGGTCTGAGGAAGGAATGGGTAAGGAACGAGGACCATTAAGACCTGCCTGTTCCAGAACTTCCAGAAATCTCCTGTGCTACTTTGGGCTATCAAAGCCTTCCCAACAGAAACCACCCGTGACCCATACTGAGAAACAAGCAAGGAGCCGAACGTGACTGACTAAGGGACACAATGAAACCACTGAACGTCAGTAGCGGGGCACCCTTCACGTGAGCATTTCCTTGGGACCCCAGGCACGGTCCTGGGTTTCCGGATAACTTCCCTCTCCTGTGAAGTACACTTCAGAGAACACGATTCCAAAGTAAACACATTGGCAACAAATGCTATGAATGAATGTTTCCCAGAATCCCAAAGACACACCCAACAAGGAGGAGTGAAAGCGGGACAGAGCAGGGAAGGAAGACAGTTCTCTGTTTTCAGGAACACCGAGGGCTTAAAGCGTCAGTACTTTAGATCAGGAACTCAGCTGCACACGCGCATCACTTAGAAGGTGCTGGGCTTCATTACTATATATAAAATAGAGACACAACAAGGACCTCCCGTAGAGCACAGGGAACTATACTCAACTTCTTGTAATGAGCTGTGATGGAAGACAATCTGAAAAAATCTATGTGTAGGTATGTGTATGACTGAATCATTTTGCTGTACACCTGAAACTAACATTGTAAATCGACTACACTTCATTAAAAAAAGAAGAATGAAAAAAAAGATGCTATGCCTACACCGCGTGGAACTGCTCCTCCAAAACGCAGTGCACAGTGATTGGTTCAGGGGCGCTGTTTCTTACCTCTTGTGCGGAAATGGATACAAGTCTAAGGAGGCGGACCTGGGTCAGAGACGAAGGCACCCGGGTCAAACCTCGCCATGGGCACACTCGCTCCAAGTGAAGCCCCCATCACTGCCTCCAAGGACACGTCCTTTGGAAGGCCTTTCTGTCGCCACCACCACTGGGAAACCCTCAGCGCCAACGCCTTCTCCCCAGACAACGTCACCCTGAGTCAGAAGCAGGGAGGTTTGCAACCTGACCCCAGGCCGGCGTTTTCATACGTCACCTGAGCAGAGAAGTCGATCAGCTTCGGAAGCAGCACTTTGCCCCCCTCATCGCTCTTCAGGAAATCCAGCAAACTGCCTGTTGGTAGAGGAAGAGCGCGTTAGTGCAGTTCAAACACACAAGAGAAAATTCCAAACAAAATTCAAGTGATCCTTTGTGATTAAGAACACTATTAGTGGGGGACAGGTAATAGCTCAGTGGTACAGTGCATGCTTAGCACACACAAGGTCCTGGGTTCAATCCCCAGTGCTTCCATCAGAAAATAATAAAATAAATAAAATTAAATTATTAAAAAAAGAATACCATTAGTTAATTAATCCAAGAAATATTTATGGAATTCCTGCTTCAGCGTCTGGTCCTGAGTCTGGTTTCTGGGCTAAAACAACCTAAATGATGCGGCTTTTTTTTTTTTTTTTAACAATGTCCTTGTTTGGAAGAACTCTGAGTGATTAATATTCTGAAATAGTAACATATTAAATAAGAAAATGTAATAATCCTCTTTCTAACCTATTCAGCTATGACATCACACTACTCTCCATTCTGCATGAGATGATTACTAAATCTGGGCTACGGCTTATGATTCTTTCCTTCCTTCATTCCTTCTGAAAATTCTGATTCTCTAGAAGTCATGAGGTGGTTTGTTAGTATCTCTACCGACCCGAAGGGAGAAGGACGGTGAGTCAAACTCCTTCATCTGAAGGTGACCACAAATGTTGCTTAAAACCTCTTCTTCAGTGACTCTGTGATTACACGGGAATTCCACCTTGACAAGTTTTTAAATTATGAACATTTCTCAGTCACACCCTGAACACTTAGATAGTGCTAAGCGGAAAATGAACTGGCTGTGGAATGCTGAGAACTCACATTTTGAACACATTACAATAATACCTTATTTGAAATGCATATTTATTTATTTGACGACCATTTACTGGGGGCCTACTAGGTGTGGGGTACTACTCTCGGGGCTGTTCTGTGTGTAAATGGAGACAAGTGCAGAGAAACGAGGACGAGGATACATCACTTTGACAACAGATGCCGTCCAATGAGGTGGTTTGTGAAAATGCTTAGTGTTCCTGTATTTTCTGATTTTTTTGGGGTGGTGAGCATGCTGGTTTACGATTTATAATTTAAATATAAATATAATTTATAGTCATTGTATTCTAAACATGAATATAATTTTTAATTTGAGTATTCTCTGGACATTAGAGGTCTTCCTTTGCAAGCCTGGGGCGGGTGGGGCGGGGGGCTCACCCTCGGCCATGTACTTGGTGATGGGGGTGGGTGGGGCGGGGGCTCACCCTTGGCCATGTACTCGGTGATGATGTAGATGGGCTCCTCCTTGGTGACCACGGCGTACAGCCGCACCAGTTTGTCGTGCTGCAGGGTCTTCATGAGGTTTGCTTCCTCCAGGAAAGCCTGCACAGACATAGTGCCTGGTTTCAAGGTTTTTACGGCCACCTTGGTACTATTGTTGTAGTAACCTAGGAAGGGAAAAGAAAAGAGGCCACGCTTTATCAAACCAAAACACCAAAAACATCCTGCAGAGTTTGAGGAAAATTTAGTTATAGGTAGAAAAAACTTCTAAACTCTCTAGAATGTTCAACAGTATCTAAAACTCTGTATATGTGACATTAAGGGGGGCTGAGTAAAGGGTGTATGCTCTTCCCCCCAAACCTAAAATTATTCTAAAATCAAAAGGTTTTTTAAATAAAACAATAGTAAAATCCCATATGCACTCCACCATTTTCTCTAATTAGTTAGATTTCCTCTAATTAATAAAATGTTCTTTACCCAAGACCAAAAAAAAAAAAAAACCACCCCACACCATAATTCTACATACTCTTACACACCCGCACACACTGACAATGATCTGGAAGAAAACACACTAAAATACACAGGGCACCAGCTATCTCCAGTCGTGCAATTATGAGTGATTTTAATTTTGATCACCCTACCTTGGTGATTATGATTACATACTATTCTATAATCAGAAAAGAAACTTTGCACTTGAAAAAAATTATTTACTCTAACTTTGACGTACAAACAATACTCTAGGATCAAATAAGCATTCTCCAAAGTTTTCTAAGAGACGTGGATGCGGGTGATGCTGGGGGAAGGAAGGGCTCAGGGCTGAACCTGCCGGGGACCACTGCCCATGGCGCCCGCGCCACCCCGGAGACACTGCAGAAGCACAGAGAGCCCGTCAGTGAAGATGCCTGTCCCACTCGGTCAACCTCAGCATTTCCCATGCTTCCTTGACCACAGAAGACTTCTTCATGTACCTTTTCAAGCCCCACGGAATCGCACCTGGGGAAATACTGCCCCCTTAATGCAGTTCCCCCAAGGCACCGCTTTTCTGGGAAGTTTGAGCTTGATTTTCTCCTGGGAAAGCCTTTTCTCAGTGGTTTGCAAAGCAGAACTACAGAAAAATCACACGCCCCTTTCCTTTCCTTTCTGTTTCCACAGTTCTCTAGCGAGTGCAGAAGCAGGTGAGGAGGGAGTGGCAGCCGGTCACCACCGCGAGTCACCCTGCTGGCTACCTCGACCTGGTGTGTTACAGCTCGGCAGCACCTGCCCCAAGAAACACACAGTCTAAGAAATGGTGATGTGAACGTGTTCAGTCCCTTCTCCAGGTCACATGTTACCTGCTACGCACAGCATATACTCAGGGAAACTGAGAATGATGCTCTCGGGTGGCAGGATCTGGGCCGCTTTTACTTTCTTTTGTTCCTTTCTCTTTTGATTAAATTTGTGAATAAGTATGTATCTTTTTTTTACAAAAGGAATTTTTTTTCTTATTTTTTATTGTAGTGTAGTTGATTTACAATGTTAGTTTCAGGTGTACAGCAAAGCGATTCAGTTAGACACATACACACATATGTATTTTTAGTTTCTTTTCCATTACGGCTCATTGCAAGAAATTGAATATAGTTCCCTGTGCTCTATAATATGTCCTTGTTGTTTGTCTATTTTATATACAGTAATGTGCATCTATTAATCGCAAACTCCTAATCTATCCTTCCTGTCACCTTTCCTCCCGGTAACCACAGTTTGTTTTCTATGTCCATGGGTCTGTTTCTAGTTTGTAAATATAATTTGTATTTTTTTTTGATTCCATATAAAAGTGACATCATATAATATTTGTCTTTCTCTGTCAGACTTAGTATGATAATCTCTAGGTCCATCCTTGTTGCTGCAGAGGGCATTATTTCATTCTTTTTAATAGCTGAGTAATATTCCACTACATACATACATATATATGTATGTATATATATGCCACAACTTCTGTATCCATTCAGCAGTGTAGGAGGGTTCCAAAAGGAATTATTTTTACAAAGAAAAGGGAGTATGTTTCTACTTCTACACTTTCAAATGAGCAAGAAAAAGTGTTAGTATACAGCTAACAAGCAACTTAATTTTTCTTCTGATCCTTAATACTGATTTTTCAGCTAAAATTTTTCCTTTTATATTCCCCTTTGATTTGTACCTAGTAGCAGTGTCCTACAGAAAAATGAAGAATGAGGTACATAAAATAAAGTAACTGTTACAACATATGGCTAAGACAGTAATGGAAAGCTTACAAAACACTGCCCTAGGTCATTTTCAAAAGCCACAACCTACCTGAAACAATGGAATCAAGAATATATTAAACTGATTTTCCATCTAAGTGCGCAATTACAAACAATAGGATCTTTCCTATGCCTCTTAAAAGTAAATTTAAGGTAAATTCCACCAACAAAAGTCCTTTAATATTATCTGAATCAAGAAGTTTCCATTGTAAATTTATTTAAAAGTTCAGAAATGTACCCATGGCAGCACATAGCAAGATGTAACAAGAAAATACATCTTCTCTGGAGAAAAGGGAACCCTCCTGCACTGTGGGAATGTAAATGGCTGCAGCCACTACAGAGGACAGTATGGAGGTTCCTTAACATTAAAAATAGAGTTACCATATGATCCAGCAACCCCACTCCTGGGCATGTATCTGGAGAAAACTCTAATTCAAAAAGACACATGCACCCCAATGTTCATAGCAGCACTATCTACAGTAGCCAAACATGGAAACAACCTAAATGTCCACTGACAGATGACTGGATAAAGAAGATGAATGGATCAGCCATAAAAACCGACACCATAACGCCATTTTCAGCAACATGGATGCTCCTGGAGAATGTCATTCTAAGTGAAGTAAGCCAGAAAGAGAAAGAAAAATACCGTATGAGATTGCTCATGTGTGGAATCTAAAAAAAAAAAAAACACAAAACAAAACAAAAAAACAAACAAAGCATAAGTACAAAACAGAAATAGACTCACAGACATAGAATATAAACTTGTGGTTGCCAAGGGGGCAGGGGGTGGGAAGAGATAGACTGGGATTTCAAAATTGTAGAATAGATAAACAAGATTATACTGTATAGCACAGGGAAATATATACAAGATCTTATGGTAGCTCACAGAGAAAAAAATGTGACAATGAATATATATATATTCATGTATGATTGAAAAGTTGTGCTCTACACTGGAATTGGACACAACATTGTAAAATGATTATAAATCAATAAAAAATGTTAAAAAATCCTAAAAAAAATGAATGGATAAAGATATATAAATATATATAAAATGGAATATTTCTCAGACATGAAAAAGAATGAAATAATGCCATTTGCAGCAACATGGATGGACCTAGAGATTATCAGATAAGTGAAGTAACTCAGACAGAGAGAGAAAAACAGCATATGGTATCACTTATATGTGGAATCTAAAAAAATTGATACAAATGAATTTATCTACAAACCAGAAACAGACTTACAGACATAGAAAACAAACTTAAGGTTACCAAAGGGGAAGGCAGGGGGAAGGATAAATTAGGAGTTTGGGATTAACAGATACAAACTACTATATGTAAAATAGATAAATAACAAGGACCTACTGTACAGCACAGGGAACTACATTCAATATCTTGTAATAACCTATAATGAAAAAGAATATATACATGTATAACTGAATCACTGTGCTATACACCAGAAACTAACATTGTATATCAACTAGACTTCAACAACAACAACAAAAACACCCTCTTTGATACATATAACTGACAAAGTACTAGTGTCCAGGATATATAAAGAATTCCTACAAATCAATAAGAAAAGTAGAAAGATAGGCAAAGGCTTGGATGGGCATTTTAGAAAGGAGAAATCGTAATGACTAACATGCTTGTGAGATCTTATTAGTAATCAGGGAACTGCAAGTAAACCCGTAGGGAGAGACCAGCATCCAACAAGACCAGGATTACAAAGTGTGACAATCTTGAGTGCAGGTAGCGCCAGCCCCTCGGCAGGGGAACAGGGGCAGCTCCTGCAGGCCCTTTCCTGGGCTCTTTTCTGAGCATCACTGAAATTCAGTTGTAAAGCTTCTGCCTTCAAAAGCATCCTCAAGGGATGTTGACAGAGCAGCCTCCTTGCAAGTGCAATTATCTTGAGTGACCATCCCCATGGGCTGTGCCAACATGGGGACCACATCCACCCAGGCACCACTCTGGTGTCAGGAAATGGAACACTGCGACCCCTTGTGCATCACTGGTGAGAGTCTAGCCCAGACAAGCGCCCTGGAAACTAAGCTAGCAGCATTTAGTAGAGTTGAAGATTCATACACCTGTGGTCCAGCAAATCCACTCCTGGTCATCTAGAGGAACTCACATACCCCTGCACCAAGCAGCTCAGAGATGCTCACAGCAACATCGTTCATAGCCGCCAAAACCATCAATGCCAACTCCATTGATAAAGAGTGAGAAACAGGTAGGATTCATTTATATAGAGTTCAGAAACAAGCAAAATGAACCTACATTGTGTAGGGACGCACACACATCCCCACATACAAGGGTAGGAGAACTACAAAGAGACATCAGGAAATTGTCACAAAGGTTAGAATAGCAGCTGCCTTCGGGGCAGGTGGGGTTATGGTTGGGGAGGGGTAGTTGGGGGCTTCTGGGTGTGATCGCAGGAGTCACCACACAGGCTTTCATGCTGTCATTAGCTGTGAACTTGAATTATGTAACTTGGTGTGGTATGCACTTTTCTGTCCGCTTGTTACAGTACATAGCAACAAAGGAGAAAGAAACAAAATGAGTCTCCTTCTGTCATCATAAGAGCCTGGGGACCTGCTGAGACTTCCACGTAACATAAAATTATGGGAGGGGGCAGGGTATAGCTCAGTGGTAGAGTGCGTACTTAGCATGCACGAGGTCCTGGGTTCAATCCCCAGTAAAATAAAATAAAATTATGGATAAAGGATGAAGGAAAAAAAAATGCTTTCCAAGTGTAGGGGAAAAAATGATCCGGAAATACTGCAGCTGCTAAAGATATTTAAAATGCTGATAAGGAGCCGGAGATCACAGTGAATAAAACAGCTGTGTCACACAGCGCCAGAATGGCAGCAGCTTCCGCTCGATGGTCCCCGAGGGCTGGGGTTTTTGAACAACAGGGCAGGTTTCCATTTGCGCTAAAGGCACGGTTTTTATTCAGCGCTAAGGATCGACTGGTCCTTTACCAAGCTATTCCCCAGCAGTGTGCAGGCTCAGCGAACGCAGCCACAGAGACTGGGGTTGGCACTACAGATGGAAACGTGATCTTTCAAAAAATCTTTTGAAGGTGGTAAGTAATTCCTCCTGGGATGCCACCCTGCCACAGGTAAAGAAAGCCGATGTGACAATTTAGGAAAGTCCAACTCCAGCTGTGACCGGCTTGTTAAGAAGTGCCTAACTTACTATCGCAAAATGGAGAGTGGTTTTACAGAAAAGATGCGTGTACTTGATTTTCAAAGTCGGCTGGTGGTTAATCTCAGTGCAGTTGGCTCCAGTGAAAATTTATCACGCAAAATCAATTCAGAATAAGTTTACTTTCTTTGACAAAGTCTCTTTAGAGACCGACTGTTAACAGGAAACATTACCCCTCACGTCACGGATGGGTCAGTTCCCTTGGAATCCAACAACCCGTGGAGGAAAACGTGTCACCAAGCCAGATGCCAAAGGATCACAGGAACAAGAGGAAACAGCTTGAGGGAGACACTCCTCTCTGTTATCCCTAACCCCCTGCTCCCCCCGAACAGGCCACTTCCTAGTATTTGTCCACTGTGCTTCAGGCCAAAAGAATCCAGACCACAACATGCGACTGGTAGTCAAAGAACCATTTCTCACGCTTGTGAAAATCTTCTCTCGCTTGGTTAACAGGGACACAATTTCTAATTTGTTGTCCGTTTTCTATCGATGAGAAAAGCTAGCCCACTTATCCCTTGAGACGTTGTGCAGACCTGGCTATACACCTGGTCCTCAGTCAGGATGAGATGTCCAGACACACGGGGAGGGGGGCATCCTTAGACCCCTGGTTCGCGGCACATCACCCATCACTGTTCTTCTGGTTGGATTCCCCAGACACACGGGGAGGCGGGCATCCTTAGACCCCTGGTTCATGGCACATCACCCATCACTGTTCTTCTAGTTGGATTCCCCATCTTCCTCTGCTTGATGCATGTGACATATTGACATGATTTCAACAGCTAAGGAGGAGGTCCCTGGCTGGCACCAAATCACAGAACCATATCCACAAAAGATCCCAGGGCAAAATCTCCTACTTCTTTCCTTTTCTCCTCTTTATTTTCCTTCCTTGCTATCTTCCTTCTTTCTTTCCTTTCTTCCCTCCCTCCCCTCCCTTTCTTCTTTTCCGTCTTTAACACAAAACTAAAAGGAGAAAAGCACAACTGAAAAAACAACTATAGGGGGAGGATGCAGCTCAGTGGTAGACTGTGTATGTAGCACGCACAAGGCCCTGGGTTCAGTCCCTGGCACTCCACTAAAAAGCAAAAAATAAATAAACCTAATTACCTCCCCTCCAAGGAAAAAATTTTTTAAATTATATGGAAATTCAAATGACATAAAGTAGCCAAAACAATTAAAAACAAAATTAAAAAACTGTCAATATTAATATCCTAGCAGTGATATTACACTATAGTTTGGCAAGATGCTACTGTTGGGGGAAACTGAATAAAGACTACACAGGGTTTCTCTGTATTATCTCTTCTATATATGTGATAGCTTTATTAAAGCATAATTCAGATAGCATATCATTTCCCCATTTATAGTACACAATTCATCAGATTCTGTATCTTCAGATTGGTGGGACCAGCACCACAATCCACCACTGAACTTCTTCATGGCCCCCAAAGAAACTCCGTACCCAACAACAGTCACACCCCATCCTCCCAACCCCCTACCTGAGGCAACCGCTCATCTACTTCGTCTCTACAGACCTGCCCATTCCAGCCTTTTCACATAAATGGAGTCATGTCATACATGGTCCTTTGTGTCTGGTTTCTTTCATTTATCATCGTGGTTTCAAGGGCCATCCATGTTGTAGCATGTGTCTTTTTACTGCTAAGTAATATTCCATTGCATGGATATACCACATTTTGTTTATCCATTCACCAGCTGATGGATATCTTGGTTATTTACATTCTTTGGCTATTGTGAATAATGCTCTTATGAACATCTGTGTAAAAGTGTGTGAGCACACGTTTTCATTTCTGTTTTGTTTCTGACAACTGCATGTGAATCTTTAATGATCTCAAAATAAAAAGTTTAATTAAAAAAAAAAACAAGACACAGCTTATGCTGAGTGGGGAAATCCCGGGTAATTTCTCTCTTCTGTTTCATAAGTCTTTGCTCTAATTTACCAGACTATCTTTATAATAATATTAAAAATTTAATAATAACAATAGTTCTTAAATGCTGTCAGCTGGATTAAGTGTTTACCTGTACCACCTCATTCAGTTTCTACACCGCCCCTAAAAGCTAGGTTCTATTACAACCCCCATTTCAGATGAGCTTCTGCTGTCTCTCTTTTAAAACATTATTAGCAAATCAAACAAATGACCTAATTTTAAAAATGACCAAAGAACTTGAACAGACATTTCTCCAAAGAAGACACAGAAATTGCCAATAAATGCATGAAAAGATGCTCCACATTACCAACCATTAGGAAACGCAAATCAAAACCACAATGAGACACTACCTGACATCCAGTAGGATGGTGACTATAGACAAAAAACCCACCAGAAAATGAGAAGTGCTGGTGATGTGGAGAAACTGGAGCCTTTATGCACTGCTGGTGGGAATGTAAACTGGTGCGGCCACTATGGAGGACAGTGTGGAGGTTCCTCAAGAAATTAAACACAGATCTGCCATATTATGCAGCAATTCCACTCCTGGGTATATACCCAAAGGAACTGGGAGCAAGGTCTCAGAGACCGCTGTGTGCGCATGTTCACGGCAGTGTCATTCCCAACAGACAAAAGGCGGAAGCTGCCCAAGTGTCCATCAGTGGATGAACGGATAAACAAAATCCATTGTTTATGAATCACTATGCGGTAATCTATACACTGTGTAGTTCACATTCAATGGAATAACGTTCAGCCTTAAAATGGAAGGAAATTCTGACACATGGACGAGCCTGGAGGACATCATGCGAAATGAAACAAGCCAGTCACACACACACACAAAGACATACACGGT
Organism: Camelus bactrianus; assembly: GCF_048773025.1. Lineage (NCBI taxonomy): Eukaryota > Metazoa > Chordata > Mammalia > Artiodactyla > Camelidae > Camelus > Camelus bactrianus. The sequence continues at coordinate 4,480,095 of NC_133567.1, read as the reverse complement.
ATGATTTCACTTATTTGAGATTCCTAGAGGAGTCACATTCATAGAGAAAGACAGTAGAATGGTGGTTACCTGGGGCTGGGGGCGGGGGGAGGGGAGTTGTTCACAGTTTAGAGACCCAGTTCCGCAAGATGGAAGTTCTGGAAATTGGTTTTACAATGTAAAAATCTACACCAGAGCTGAACTATACATTTAAAAATGGTGAAGGTGGTAAATTTTACGTTATATGTATTTTAACACACACACACACACACACTCAACAAATCTATACAAATGATGAATTTGTACGAGATTTTCACCCTCTTTCAAATACTCTAAATAAGAAGTGACACTCTGGATGGACCAGCTGCATGTTTTCCAACGTCCCATCCTCCTCTCCTCTAAGCCTCAGGTTCTCCCGGGCAGAACCTGGGGCCACGGTAAATACAAATTGTTGAAAATCAGTGTCAGCATCCCACACGTGGCGCAGCGGAAGGCCGGGGAAGGGTGGAGGTGGGCAGGAGGACGTCGCGTATCTGGAACCGGAAGCAAAGAGGTTTCCTCAGTCCCAGGATGGACCGAGGTGCTTGAGCTCCAGGTGACAATTCAGCACAGGGTTGAGCCACTGAAACTGGCTCTGAGGCTCAAGGCTGAGCAGCAGTTCTTCTGGCTGTCCCCTCCGCCCCAGCACCCCAGCTGCCTCTCCCTGAGCGCCCACGAGCTCACACCCGCAGCTCCTTTGGACTGGACAGGCTGGGCGGGCAAATGGCACCTGGGGCACCACCATCGTGGGGCTGGTAAAGAGGTCACCAATCTACTTGCTAGGGGCCCTCAAGGAACTATTAAGAAAACACAGCGGGCTATCACAGTCTCTTTTCCCTCAGAGCGGTGACCTCCCAGACCAGCAGGTGCAGACAGCACGCAGTTCAATGCCTTTACCCTGGCTTCTCAGCCGACCACTAGGAGGTGGGACCAGGGCTCCACACCCCACTTCCCAGGTAGGGTTACTGCTTTAGAGCAGACAAGGACGCCCAGGAAGCTTCCTCTAATTTCTCCGCAAGACAGATATGCAACTCCTTTGCCAACAAATGTCCACAGGAAGGTCTAAGTGGATTATTTATAGTTTGGACTCATGATTAAAATTGGGGGAAAATCCCCCACTGAAATGGAGCTTCCGGTGACTACAGTCAAACATGATGAGATGAAAATAATAATAAAAATCGACTGCACAGAGCCAGACTCCATGGGAAACGCTTCAGCTACATAATCTCATTCTTCCCTTCAGCAACTGATGGCATAGTTGTTTGCCCATTTTACTGATGAGGAAACTGAGGGCAGGGAGGTCAAATCAACTTGTAGATAACTTAGCAAGTGAGAGAGTTCAGGTCTCCAAAAGGCAGGAGCAGCTGGCTTCTCCACTGCCTTGAATGACTCCGGGAAGCTGCTTCTCTGATCAAATAGTGACAACCGCACTGTCTGACAAGTGCGGGAGATAATGGATGAAAATGTACCTCGATGGTGTAGCTGGGACATTCTTTTCTCTCCTCCTCCCCCTCCTCTCTCATCCCCTCACACACATGCAGGGAGGCAAGGTGGGCTCGGAGACCCAGAGGACAGTGAGATGTCATTGTGAACCCGCATCTTCCTGCCAGTAGGCTCAATGAAGAGACAAGGCTGGAAAGGGGAGGCCAGGGAGGCAAGGCAGAGTCCCCGGGTCCCAGAGTGAGCCAGGGGGTTGGAGCAGACGCGTGCTGGGGAGCGAGGTCAGAGCACAGACACCTGCAGCTTTTAGAGGAGTCGTGGCCTCTAAGAGGGCAGAGAATTCCAGTCCCAGGGAGTGCTGAAACCATCTGGGGAAACCGCTTTTGGATATTTACACAATTTTAAAGAATCTCCACACAGATTATTCATAAGCTACAACAGGGAATTGAAAAGTAACATTTATAAGAAAGAAATCTGGTGGATCTCCTTCAAATCAAACAGAACATAGGCAACAATGGGACCGACTAACACTCGGTGCCCTGGACGGGCGCGGGCAGACACAGCATTGCTCAGTACTCAGAGGCTACTCGTGCCCGCGGGCATGACCTGAGCGAGTCACCGCGAACTACGGAAAATGCAAATGAGGGATGTTCTACAAAACGACTGACCCGCCATGAAAGATGAAGACATGCCGGTCCAGATTCAAGGAGACTAAAGACAGGTCAGCTGAAGGCAGCCACGTGGTCCCAACAGCCTGCGGGACGTCCTAGGGACAAGAGGGGCAATTCGGATGCAGATTCTCTACTGGATGGGATGGATCAATGCGGAACTTCCTGACAGTGAGCCCTGTGTGTGGACGGCGGCCCTGCTCTCAGGAGATACCTGCCTAAGTATTTAGGGGTGAAGGGTCAGCACACCTGCAACTTACTCGCAAGTGGTTCCACACCAACAATAAAATACGCTGTGTGTGTGTACGTATGAAAACGAGAAAGTAAATACAGCAAAATGGGACTGGTGACTCTAAATGAAGGGTATACAATTTTTTCTTTAATGGAGGTGCTGGGGATCGAACCCAGGACCTCGTGCATGCTAAGCACGCACTCTACCACTGAGCTATGCAACGCTTATTATACTGTTCCTGTCTCTGTTCTATGGATTTGGGAAAAAGTATATTAAAAAAGAAATGAAAATACCTCAGGAGGAAAAGGTGGCAATTTTAAAAAAACGAGCAGAGAACAGTTTGACAGTTCCTTGAAAAGTTAAACAGAAATACCGTGTGACCCAGCAATTCCATGCCTACGAGGATGTCTGTACCCAAGAGAAATGAAAACATCTGTCCACACGAATGCTCAAAGGAGCCTTATTCACAATAGCCCGAAGGTGGAAATAACCCAAATGTCCATCGATGGATGAACAGGTAAACCGTGGTACAGCCGCACAATGGAATACTGTTCACCTGCAGAAGAGGAAGAAATTCTGACCCACACTGCAACATGGGTGAACCTTGAGGATGTTATGCGGAGTGAGACAAGCCAGACACAAAGGGACAAATGTCTGCATGATGCCACTTACACACGAGGTCCCTAGAGAACCACATTCACAGAGCTGGAAAGTGTGTCCAGACAGAACGGTGTCCAGGGGCCAGGAGAGGGGAGCAGGGAGTGTCTGCTTAACAGGTGCAGCGTTTCCTCCCGGAGTGATGGAAATATTCCGGAACTGGATAGAGACGATGGTTGCACAGGAACATGAATGCAGTAAATGCCACCGAACTGTTCACGTTAAAATGACTGATCTTACGTTACATGAATGTTACTTCAATAAAACAGAACAGGGTGGACAGAGAAAGGAGAGGGAGGCTGTGAGGGTTTGGGCAGCAGAGTGTGGACGGAGACACAGCCAGAGAGGGCACTCACGCCTGTGCGTCCGCTGACCGGACCGGAAACAGTGCCAGGGACGCACGCGGACCCCCGTGGAGAATGTGACTTGTGTAATTGTGAGTCGCCTGAAATCTGCTCACAAGTTCACAAAGACACAGCGCAGTCAGAATTAATTACGTGCTGAGTCATATTTAAACGATACTTTGGCTAAAGCAGCGACAACAGGAGAAAAACGGGCAAAGCTGTGATCCCAGGGGCCCAAGATTTTAGAAGGAAAAAACCCTCCCCTTCACAGACCCCTGGGCGTGAAGTGACCGCGTGGCGGCAGCAGGCTGAAGAGTCTCGTCTCTGCTGGGCTGGCGCGGGACAGGTTTTAAAAGCCGCCTGCCCCGTCTCCTTAGAAATCAAGTTTGCTCTCACTGACACGAAGCTGGCGCAGAAAACACGATCCACTGAAAAATAGTTCTCTTATTACAAAAGAAAAGGGAATTCACATTCACTATAAAAACTTTAGAAAAGACAGGGGGGCGGAAAGAATTGCCCCAGAGAAAGATACCGCTAGAATTTCGGTGGCCCTCTCGCCAGCCTGAGAAGGTGATACTTAACAGGGAGCAACGACTCGTTAATGGTGGAACTTTGAGCATCTTCAGAAACTTCCTTGGTGAGAAACTGCAATAAATCTGAGGTTTCCTATTAAACCCACTAGCAAGGATGGTCCTCGCCCAGGTGTACCTTTCCCTGCGATGCACGCCCATTTCCTGCCCTCATCACGTGTATCCAGAGAATCTGGTGCTGAGAGGATCACCAAAGAGCAGGCCGAGCAACCAGGATAAACGTCCACCGCCCCCTTCCTTATAAACATCCTTCCTTAAAGAGAAACCAAGTCACAAGGAAGGGGAGCGTCTCATCATGTAGATTCTGTAGGCTAGTTCTTGGTACCAGCTGGACAGAGAGAAACAGAACTAGCGATGCCTCTGAGAAAACTTTAGCATCAGGCTGAGAAAACTGACAGAAACTGGCTGGAGCCCTTGTTGCCGCCGCCTCCAGAGTGGACCCTGGCTCCTGAGGCGCACACTCACCCATCCAGACTTCCCCGAACTGCCCGGCGCCAAGCCTTTTCACCAGTTTAATGGACTCCCGGGGGATCTCCCAGGCATCTTTGTCCCATGGCTTCTGTGGTTTGGGACTGATGCAGGCCTTCTCCAATCTTCTGCACAAGCCATCTGATTGCTCTAATTTGAAAGAGAAAAGAAAGGTGGAAAAAGTCATCCTTTGTGTTTTACCAGCATCTGTAGAGAAGTCTGAACTATTAGTCTTATCATTTCCAACTTGCTGAGGTCTACGAATCTAAAATGCTTATGAAGGTTATCGTCGGTGTAATTGTGACTTTTGAAATTCTTAAATGAAAGACAAGTTTAAGACATACTTGATTTTATTTATTAGTAATGCTAATCTATAAAAATAAAAACATCAACATGAACAGAAATACAAAGGCCGACAGGTTGTCACACTTAATAAAATACGATTTTAATTACTGAGCCCACGTAAGCTCTTCAGGGCACATTGGTGGGGACGTGGTCATGTCACCAGGGGTCCCCAGTCCCAGTACAGGGCCAGGCTTCCGCAAGCACTCAGCACACAGGCCAGACGAATAGTGGATGAGGTAACAGAGCAGGAGTGGGGACTCCGCAAAATCTGGGGTCCCTGCACCCTTCATATTTGAGGTCCTAAGCAAATTTTATAATGTGTGTTCCCTTCCAGCAGGTTGAAGAACTAAGCAGTAACAACAGCTGCCCATCACAACTGACCTCACACAGCGAATGAACCAAAAGGCTGGTCACGAATTCAGCTTAGCAGGGCCGGAGAGCTTGGAGACGGAGGACCACTGACCAGATACTTCCAAATATTTTGCTGTTATTGTTGTTGTTTCTGTTTTCTTTTACTGAGAGTATGCACTACTTTTACACGCACATACACGTCTATACACTGGGACACAGATCTACAAAGCTGCATTCCTAGTCCAAATATTTAAAGATGCGTTATAAAACTATTCACTATGTGAAAATAATGTTCACTTTTCTCTTTGTAATTTTGGGATATTAACTGTCACACAGCACGAACTAGCTAGGAAGGACTGGGATAATTATTCACAAAGATCAAACCTGCCTTTGGATGTATACTTATAGATCAATTTAGAACCAATTCTAGAATATGATCCTCCAACTTTATCCAAAGGAAATATGATGCATAAAAATTTTATTCAGCATAGTGTTGGAAGTTCTAGCCACAGCAATCAGACAAGAAAAAGAAATAAAAGGAATCCAAATTGGAAAAGAAGAAGTAAAGCTGTCACTGTCACTGCAGACGACATCATCCTATACACACAAAACCCTGAAGACGCCACCAGAAAACTACCAGAGCTCGTCAGTGAATTCGGTAAAGCCGCGGGACACAAGCAATTTTAATATAAAAAAGTGACACCATGTATTTATCACAGTACACGTACTTTTTCTTGTCCAGCCTCGCATGTTTACTTACTTTGGTAATGCTTAATCATGTCACTGATACAAGGAAAAGTGATTCGTGGGGAGATGTAATAACCCCCATTGTCCAGACTTCTAATTTTGTAGTGCTTAATAACGTCACCGTGCATGGGGTCATAATCTCTGACGGACAGAGAGAAACTGCCTGTGAGGGAAGAAGTGCAAGCAAAGATTACCCTTATATTTTATAAATCAGATTGGGATTACACACACCATGGTACACATTGTGCCATAAAGATACGCAAACTATAAATTAAGCATGTATATAGTGCATAAAGTCCTATAAAAATTCTACTTGATAAACAAAGCTAGCGTTTTGTTTGCCGTGAAGCTTACCAACACTTCTCTGTGATGGGTTTTTTTTTTTTTTTCATTTCACTGAATTGGAAAGTTATTCTGATTTTTCTTTCTCTTAAAATTTCAAGATTTACTCTAAATAATAATGTAAGAGGCTCAGTAAACATAAAGCACAGTAAAAAATGACCATAATTATGCCCGCTTTTATGTTACTTTTAGCAGCAAAACTAATCATCTGAGTTTGTTATTTGTTATATCAAACTATAAAACGTTCACTACCAGAACACAGTACAGGCATATCTCGGAGATATTGCGGATTCTGCTCCAGACCATCTTAACAAATACCTTAATAAAGTAAGTCACACAAAGTTTTTGGTTTCCAGGTGCATATAAAAGTTTACACCATATTGTAGTCTATTGAGCGCACAACTGTCTATGTCTAAAAAACAATGTATTTACTTTAATTGAAAAACACTTTACTGCCAAACATAGCTAACCATCATCTGATCCTTCAGTGAGTCACAGTAGTAACATCAAAGATTGCTGATCACGGGTCATCATCACAAATACAGTAATAATGAAAAAGTGTGAAATAGCATGAGAATTACCAAAATGTGACACAGACATGAAGTGAGCAAAGGCTGTTGGAAAAATGGCACCAATAGACTTTTCTGATGCAGTGCTGTCACAAACGTTCAATTTGTAAGGAAATGCAGTATCTGGGAAGCTTAATAAAGCGGAGCCCAGTCAAACCACGTCTGCCTGGAACTCTTTTTTTTTTGGGAGGGGGGAGGAATTCTAGAACGGTTTCTAAGGGTGATTTCCTAGACAGTGTTTTATCAGAGGCCTTATGTGACTTCCTACCTTTTAATGTTTCACTTTCTCTGATAAGAAAAGCTCCAGCACTGTTCCCCGGGGCCAGAAGCTGCCTTTCTGCATCTTTCCTGGTTATATCCTTGAAAAACCACCTAAAAAGACATGCGAACATTTCACAGGTGTTATAATCCAGCGAAAGACAAAGATGGAGAAGAGACAAGAAACCCAACGCGACACACACGGCCTCCCCAGACCACACCAGGCTGGGACTCACTCTTCCGTTTCCAAGGTGTTGACTTTGGCTACGTAGTTGCTGGGGATGAAGCCCTCTCTCTTGGTTGAAAGGGACTTCGCTTTCCACCATTCTCCTTGCCTGGAACAGAAACGCACACCAGAAGGGCTCGTATCCAATGACTCAAGAACTACATTGCAACTGTCTTCATGTGTTTGTTTTTGGGGGGTGAGGGAGGGTGGGGAGGATCCCTGGAACCCCAGAATCCAGGGACAAGGTACCCTCCTCTTGCTGAAATAAAGCTATGTTCAGTGACGGAAGCAAAGGGAAGCAGCCTCCCAGCTGAAGCGTGGGTCGCTGTGGTCAGAGTTGCCAAACAGGAGTTGGTGAAAATGGTTTCCATCCTGCAGTAGCAAAACATTCGCAACTTCCCCTGGGATACCTGAGAAGATGCTTGTGGTTCCTTTCGGCCAAACAAGGGGGTCAGAAATGGCTATCAAGGGAATTAAGGACCACAGTTTCCACAATATAAACTCCTTTGCTAAAACATTTAGTTTCCATAGACAGACACCATGGAAAAATGAAATAGAAAACCGTAAAATAACCCCAAGCAGGCAGGCCTCGCCACCAGGCTCTCATCTTCTGCAAGAGACATGGGGTCAGAGCTGGGGAGGGAGGGATGGAGAGGTCCCCGAGAGCCTCAACTATGGTCCCCAGCAGATTCCCACACGCAGATGGGGGCCTCGTCTGCAAGACATGGACAGGCGCGGCTGACGCTAGGCTGTGGTCCTCTACGTGTCTGTGCCACATCTGTATATAAGCGCCATGCCGCCCTCACATCAACCCCATGACGGGGGTACCGCCGCTCCTGGTTCAGGAGAGAAGACATCAAGGCATAGAGCTCAAGTGGTTTGCCAAGGGCACACGGCTCCCAAGTGGCAAGGCCAGGACCGGGCTCACGTTCACGCCCAGCCAGGAACTGATAGCTGCGCTCGGCCACTCAACAGCTTATACTCATAAGGGTGTTCCTCCTCTGAACAGCCAAGGGTCCCCTGGTTGGCAGGCCAAGGAGACGACACATACAAGATTGGTAGGGAAGGAAGCTAGGATGAAGACACTGGAGTTCCTTATTCTCAGCATGGTCCTGAGCCCTGCGGTCTGAGCGGGAACACAGGCTGTGAGTCAGCACGGAGGAGTCAAGGAAATGATGTCCTAGCGTCTTCACAGGGGTGAAAACTGCTGAGCAGGGACCTTCTCAAGATGACCGCTGGTTCAGCCAGGCACCCTGCTGAGTCACACCCAGCTGGACCCAACCACGTGGTCTGACTTTGAGTAAAATAGCCAAATAAAAATGGCACTAAAATAACATGCAGACTCCACATGGACTCAGAGTTCTTAAGGCAGCACAGATGGGTGAGGAAAGAAACCAGCACCTGTCTTCAAAGGGGAAAGTCTTGGGAAGGGCCCACAGCAAAGCATACAAGGAGAATCCCTCTGCCTGCTCCCCCGGGGCAGCAAGGAGGCTGGAGGCCTGGTGCCGCCACAGAGGGGCCGGAGGCCAAGCGAGGGGCCCAGGCTGCAGGACCCGGCGCCCAAGCGAGGGGGCAGCAGGCGCGGTGTGCCTGGGCACTTACTCCTCCAGGACTTTCATCTTCTCTCCTTTCTTGAAGGACAGGTCGTCTGGGTGGATGCCATCGTAGGGATACAATGCAACCACGATGTCTCCTTGCTCCTCGGGGTCTAAAAACCAAGAACGCAAGCAAAGACCTTTAAGAATCCATCTGTGGAAACATTTTAACAAATCGTCAACAACACAAAGGATGAGATGAGGTGCTGAGGGGAGGGGCAGCTGGAACGGACACGTGTTTCCTTCCTAGTGGGGCTCGGGGCTGGCGTGGTCCACAGTCAGCAAGGCACTGCACACACCGGGACAGGGCTTGTCACTGCAAAGCATGCAGACCTACGACCACAATTGTGTCCAACGTTATGTCTAAGAAATGAGGCACCTATGCTCAAAAGCTAAAAGGAGGAAACAATCCAAACACCCTCTGACGAAGGAAGGGATCGACAAAACGTGGTCTACACTGACAACGGAATATTACTCAGCCCCAAAAAGGAAGAAAGCTCTGACACATGTTACAATGTGGATGAACCCTGCAGACACTGTGCTAAGTGAAATAAGCCAGCCACAAAAAGACAAATCGTGTTTGATTCCACTTACGCGAGATCTTCAGAGTAGTCGAGATCACAGAGACAGAAAGTAGAAGGGTGGGAACCAGGGGTGGGAGGAGGAGGGGTGGGAGGAGGAGGGGTGGGAGTCAGTGTTTAATGGGGACAGAGTTTCAGTTTGGGAAGATGAAACCGCTCTGGAGGACGGAGGTGATGGCTCACAACACAGTGAAGGTGCTTTGTGCTAATGAACTGAACACTTAGACATGGTTACGATGGTAAATGCTATGTCACGTGTATTTTTCCACAATTAAAAATGTCAGCAAGTACCCCCAGGACAACTACTTTATCGAGGCTCTAACAGTAAAGGAAAGAAGCGACCAGGTTGTCATAAAAACGTACCTTTATTCTGAAACCTCTGTCCTGGTAAAAGCTGGGATTCCGCAACCTGCAAGAGAGTATTTGTTAGAAAAACCCTTGTCACCTTTAGCTTTTTATGCTGACGCTCATGTTGTAGGTGACACCATTTTCTAACAGTAGCACATGAGGTTTAGACTGGCTAACTTACGAAGCCGGAAAGGAGAGGAGGACAGAGGAGGGACCCTGCAGGGCTGCATCCCCACCTGCACGGCCCAGGGACCGGCTCTTCCTTCTCAAGCAGCCATTGGCTGGGGCGGCAGGAAACAAACGGGGCTCTGGGCAGAGACTGCGAGCTGCTGACCCAACCATCTCCCTCCCTCTTATTTGCCAACAGAACCCTAATGCTATTCAGGGAGGCAACGTGCCCAGCTACGTGCCTTTGCTTCCCGGTTCTCCAGCCTCCTACGCAGATGGGGGCGGGCGTGCAGCCACAAGCAGGTCCTTGTGGGGCTTCGGGGCCACCTCTCCTGCCCCCGCCCTCCTCTTTCTGCTTAGAAACAGGTGACGGCAGGGGTCTCTGCAACCAGGGAAACCAGTCACAGGCAACAGCAGAGCCAAAGATGGCGTGGCCTGCGGCCCTGGTGACTTCGTGGAAATGCCACCTAGCCCAGGACTGCTGATCTCCACGCCTCCCAGACTTGTTTTAAAAAACTGCAATCAGGGCTCGGGGCCTAGCAGCTGAGGCCAAGTCCTGACGGACCCAGCTTCCTGTGGCTGACCCGAGTCCACCACGGGGACAGACGGCACCCCTGTTACTTCAGTCGGGAGTGAGTTATCAGGAAGGGTCTGGTGGCACAAAAGGTCACCTCATTACCTTTTAAATAAGAGTACTTCTTCCTTCGGTGACCACGGGGGGCCGTATGAGACCTCTCGGGTCTCTTGTAAGGAAGGTACTGTCGGAGGCTTTTGCCCACAAATCGTGTTTCTCTTCGATTAAATTGATTTAATGCAATAGGACCAAGACAGTTTGTACTGACATTTAAATTTCTGATGAACATCAGCCCATAAAATCTCCAGCTGTGTGTGAAACGGGGGAAGGGGGATCACATTTTTTTGGTATCAGAAAGTCTTGGGTCCGTCTTATCCTTATTTCAAGAAGTTTTATACTGATTTTTAAGCTCATTTGGGTTTGTATAATCAGGATGTATGATCGACTGTAAATGAGTTAGAGGAGATAAGGTGAAAATGAGACACTAATGAGATCACTGCAAAAGCAGCAAGCTGATTTTCAAAGATCAAAGAGTCCTTAGATTACAAACGCTCTAAGACGCTTTTCGTAAGACCAGAACACGCGGGTGCACTCGGCTGCTGTCACTACTCTTGCTCTTTAAAATGTCTTTTCCGTAAAGTGCCGTTGAATTTGCATCAGTGCAGCAGCACCATCACGTCGTATCTCCTGGAATCAATCCAGGGGTGCATTCTGGGCACACCTGGCGGGAGCCGAGCGTTACCTGCGGCCGTGGGATGAGGCCCAGCTCACCGGTTCATAAACATAAGCAAGGGCGCCTGTGACCACAGGAGGCACAACTCAACCCTCCCGCGCACACGAGGGGGCTGAGATTCCAACATGCTTACGACATCTGCTTTCTAACTTAAGTTTTAACCTCCTTTACCCTTAATAAGAGGAAAAATGGTGTGTACGTTTGTACATGTTTCCTACGCTTTTCGGAATAAAGGACGTCTTCTTTCATCACTTAAAAAAAACACGACACTAGGGGTTTTAAAGCATGTAAAATCTATAGCACAGGACACCAGAAAAAGCCAGATCGTTTTTACGAGCTCTTTCGAAGTCTATAATAAGAAAACTATTTGTGACTCCAATTCCTTGTATCATTTCATTTCCTATGAACCATATTTACACAGTACAGCTCCACGTCTATACCTGTTTGTGTGATGTGTTTTTAAATATTATACATATTTGTGATCACTAAATTATTAAAGTTATTCATAATCTTATACATTTTGAGTTTCTATGTATAAAATTACAGTGTCAGTTTATCTAGAAATATCTCGTATGATAATTAATAGCATAATATATTCTACCCTCCAGCTCTACTTCTTTTTAAGAAGGCCAACAGTGACTTACTAGAATCAACAATGACCTGCGACTCCGACAAAGGTCATACCTGCAGGATACTGGGGAGGTGGGGGAGAGGGCTGGCAGAGGGCCTGACAACAACGCACTTCTAGAACGCAAGGCATTTAAAAACACGTGAGATCAGAGAAATTATGAAACCTCTGAATGAAGGCATTTGGGCCAACCTGGGATAAGCCCTTTCAGCTTAAACGCTGAGGAATTCCGTAAAACCCAGGCAATGGGGGGCGCGCACATATACTGTGAGCGAGCAGATGGAAAGGACGTGAGGTCTGAAATAAAGCGCATTTAAGGTTGTAATTATCCAAAGTTCGGTTCCCCTTTTGCGTGGAATGTGATACTGGTTCTTCCTTTGGCAAGCATTTCTCAAATGCATCAAAAAGACACATCATTCATATAAAAATGTTGGTACAGGTGTCTGTCCAAGGTTAGGGGGCAGAATTAGGTGTGGTGTTTTTAATCTTTTAATTCTCTATGATAAGTCATGAAGCTTCAGTGCTTCCACTATTTTGAATTAACCACAGAATGACAAGGTGGGATAATGCTGGCCCACCAAAGGACACAGCGGCACCTGTTTGGGCTTCTGACTTGCATCCAGCATTTTCGTCTGCTTCCAGGCGACTGCCCTAACCTCACTACCTGCCCTGACTCACACAAGCTCAGGTATGTCTTTACGGAGAAAGAGTGGGTCTTCCCACCAGGTGACTATCTCCACACATAAGAAGGCAACCAAAGGCCCCTTTATTGGACAATAGGTGGCCTGGTTATTCCTAAAACACTTATAAGCTCTTTAAAGGGTTAAATTACAAAGCATACTAAAAATTATTTGAGGCCCAGGTAACTGACACGATCTTTTTGCATGCACATAGTACAGATTTGGCGTTAAAATTATGCAGCTGTGCTCTGATCCTGCTGTGGGAATACTCCCCTGAGACTATCTACTTACTGGCCTTTGCTGTTTATTGGACGTTGGATCTCTCACATAAATAGTTCGGTCAGTATTACGTACTGATTGAGTCTTCAAATCTATTCCGTCGCCATTCAGATTGTCTTTCCTTTTTGATTTTATACATCCCATAGTTCCTGTTGGAATAGAAAAGCAACAGCATTGTTTTACCATTCTAGAACCGGCTTCAAGCCACCAAAATCTCTCCATTAATGAAGGGTTAAAAGAATACACTTTTATTCTTCATCACAGGTGGTTTAACAAACTCAAAGGTTGACACTGCTCACAAACTGGCTGCTCGTTCATTCAGCTATTCATTCACTCAACAACTGTTTATTAAGCATGAGTTTTATGTTGGCAAGACATACTGCCTGCTCTAAAGACATTCATATTCTTGTGGCAAAGATGCATGAATTAAAATGACAATCCAATGTGGCAAGTCAGTGACAGAGGATGCACAGGACATAGGAGACACATGAACTCCAGCAAGAGGAAAAACATGTGGTCAGGGAGGGGGTGTCCAGAGGCAAACGCTGTGAATCAAAACGGGAGTGATGTCAGCCAGGTGGCAAAGTCAGCAAAGGGATTTTCCAGGAAGAAGGAACCTCACATGCAAAGCACTGGCCCCGAGACGGCATTGCCTGTTCAGGGAACTGCTTCAAGCTGACCCCTTCCGGGAACTAGTTCAGTCTCATCTCTTCAGGGAACTAGCTGGAGCTGATCCCTTCAGGGAGCAAGAAGGGAAAGTCCAGGAGTGGGGCTGGAGGGAGGCACAGCTTGGGTGCAATGTGAGGAGCTGTTACTTTTCCTTGAAGACGAATGACCTTTTGCAAAGCAAAGTGAGGGCGCCTAGGGCTTCAAAGGCAAGGATGATTAAGAGCCAGAATGCACAGAACCTGGTTCCAGAGGAATGTGGCTCGGGGTCTGGGGAAACGGTGGCCTTCACCACAGACGGAAACAAAGGAGGAGATACTGGTGTGGTTTGGTCTAGGAAGGAGGAAATGAGGGGTGCCTCCTGAAGGAGAAATTGTTCTAGGACACTTCAGGGGCTCTTCTCTGACTGTCATCCTCCCTGCATTGTCGCCCCAGCTCACCCTGCGTTTGGTCCTGAGGGCTTCCACGAGGTCCGCGCCCTTCACCTTGTTTATCATTTCATTGGTTGCCTAGGAAGCCTCTAAGGACGGGCACACCTCTTTCAGAAACTAGCGAGCTGTAGTTCCCAAAATAAAGGGGAAGCAAGTGCTTCTTTGACTCAAAACAGCACTTTTTTTTCCCCCGCATGCTAAAGTTTCTGAAATGGAGATGAGTTTTCTTGTTGATCTGTGAATAAACAGGCGAGTTCTTTTTGACCAATTCTAACCCCACCCTCCAAAAAAGCTGTACTTAACTCACCGACATTAAAACGGTGCTGCACGACCGGCGGAACGCGGCAGGGGGAAGGGCGGCCCCGAGCCCCAGGGGAGGGCCCCGCAGGGTCCCCGGGACGCGCGCGCCAGGCCTGCGAGAGCGCCCTTCCCCACCGCGCACGCGCGCCGGCCCTGGGCAGACCCCGTACCCCGCGGGCTCTGGCACTTTCCAGCTCTGCCTGTTTTCCAGATCTGGACAACAATGTTGCCTCCCAGACAGGTCTTCGCTAACCATGCTATGGAAAAGGTCATCCCTCTGCCCAATCCTCACACTTTAGGCCCATCCTTCTTATTATGGCCGGCATTCTGCTACACGAGTTTATTTAAGGTCGGCTCCCCAGCGGAACCGAAGCCGACCCGCCCGGCGCACAGCCGGCTTCCTCCCTGCGATGTGCCCAGCGCCGCAAACAGCGCCTGCTCGGAGCAGGTGCTCCGAGAGTGCTCATGCGGAGGATGAATGGACCGAGCGCTCTGGCTGCTGCACTGGGGGCTGCTACAAGCTCATCCGGACCCCTCTCCGGCTGGGCGAGGAAAAGGAAAAGAGACGCCCCCTGCCCCAGCCGTTGTTGTTCTAGAAGAGACGGAGAGACAGAGACCTCCAGAACTAACTTCTAGTTTCTAGAAAACACAGAGGCTAGGGGAACAAAAGGATCAGACAAATCCAGGATGTGCCTAAAGCCTGGACACTTCAAAAAGTACAGGGCAGGGGAAAGAGGCAGAATCATTCTTTACTGAGAGACAGACGGTGTGTGAACCTTGAATGAATCCTCGGTGGGGCCGGGAGGGGGAGCGGGGAGGACACGAGGCTGGGATCACTGGGGGAAATCTGAACATGTGTGAACATGGGGGTTGTGTGTTTTACAGGCATGACAATGGTTTTGCGGCCACGCCGGAGAATGTCCACATCTAAGGAGTTGCACGTGAGGTGTGCAAGGACGCAGGCTCATGGTGTCTGCAGCTTGCAACACTTCCACCAAGATGAAAAAGAGAAGGGGGGGAGGTGAGGACAAATGTGGCAAAATACTTTTAAAATGAGTGAATCTAGATGAAGATACTCTTTTTTTCTTGTAGATTTGAAATTTTCAAAATAAAAAGTTGGAGGGGAGAGTAAGAGGATAGTATGTACAACTTTATGCAAAAATTTTTTCAAAATATTAGAAACCCCTTTGGAGTGTGTGTGTGTGTGTGTGTGTGTGCGCGCGTAGGCAGGAGATGAGATCAGAAAGGCACTTTGTGGGTGTTAGTTAACAGGCATAAAGCAAGGAATCGGTGACCCAGACCTCTGAAGGGGTGATGGAGACCGTCTGAGGGCAGTGGCCGTGGGAAAGAAGACAGAGGATGAAAATACAAAGCAGGTGGATGTGTTGAGGGGTGGTATAATCCGCAGATTATCATTTATTCGTATTTCATGATTTCCCCTCCTGCATCACCATGGATAATTGAGAACCAAATGTACACACTGTAGAGAAAAACGGAGGCGCCCCATATGGAGTTACCGTGGCTCTGGTGGAGCCGCCCTGCCTGATGACACCCACTGGCACTGAGCTTTGAGTTTGGGGCCCTGCAGTTCAGACACCCCAGCAAGGAAGCTCAGAGAGCATCTCCTTGTGTCATGGGATAAACAACAGCAGCTCACACCGGGTCCTCAATTTTTTACGTGGTGCGAAGGTACCAGAAAAGCACAAAACACAAGGCACCCTCAACAAACACTGAGAACATGGTCACAAGTTTGCCAGTGGTAGGAGCAAGGCTTTACCATGATTTACACCTTAGTATTTTTCAATTAAACGTATGTAATTTTCTGATCATTTCATTTAATCCTCAAAGAAACCTCACTTTACAGAGGCACAAACTGAGGCTGGGAGAGATTAAATGACTGGCCGTGGTCACAGTGGGCACTGGATTTGCTGCAGCGGGCTTCCTGCCAGGAAGAGCCAGAGGGCAGCCTGCGTCACAGCACACTCACCAGGGGAAGCGGAAGCTGGCCTGGGTCCTCACTGGAAAGGGCAGCCCCGGCGTAAGAATTCTAGTTTCTTATGATGGGATTTACATGAAGTGCCATCGATGACGTAGATGGCAATGCCTTCCTTTTTTTTTACAGTAAATGAAGGCACATTCTACTTTGGGTTAATCATAATGATACCTGAGGGTCTCCCATGCAAATACAACTCTGGGGTGTTCATCACATAAGCTCAACCAGACGGACTAAGACACGCAGACAGCTCGGCAACCCAAAGGGGCATCCACCAGCATATCCAGAAAATGGGAGCAGGTGACTTTTCTCTCCAAAAGTTTCCTTCACTGGGACAGATACCATTAGGGATGGCTCATCCTCATTTAAGGGCCTTAGAAACTAAAATCCTTAAAAACAACAACAACAACAGCAAACAGACTCTGGAATAAAAGCCCCCTCGTTTATCTCCCTGCTGTCTCTGGTGAGACCAAACAGCGCCCTCCAGTTATCCATCTGCTCGGCAAAGAGGCAGCTGTTCACCTGGAATTCCCCTTCTGGGGATGTTTTCTCTTCTTCCCCTCCAGCTTTGCTGAGATATGACTGACATATACCACTGCATAAGTTTAAGGTGCACAGCGCGATGATTTGATATATGCATGTATTGTGACACGATTACCTCCACACAGTTAGCTAACCCATCCATCACCTCACATAGTTAGGGGGGTTTGGGGTTGTTTTTATGCTGAGAACTTGTAGAGGATTTGTTTTCTAAATACCCTGGCACCGGGCACAAGAGTGTTCACGTTAGAGTTCTTTACATTACAGACAAGGACATTCTAGATGTCCATCAACAGGGGTAGTCCCTCACATTAGGAGAGAAAGGTGGGTGAAAAAAGAGATGTTTATAATTTGGATGTTCCTGACCATTAATCACTACTGATTGAAAAAATTTATATATATATATATATATATATGTCAATTAATTTATATAATCACACATGTATCCATATATATTTAATGTGCACAGAAAAGAGTCTAAAAGGATACCCACCACCATGTTGGTCAGGTTCTAAAATCCACTTGTAAGGGGCAAGATCCTATATAGATGCACTTTGTTTTTGAAGTTTCAGAGTTTCCAGAATGGGAGCTTTACTTAGCCTGCAAATTCATTTCTTATTTCTTAATTTTTTTGGTGTGGGGAAGTAACTAGGTTTATTTATTTATTTTAGTGTGATTACTGGGGATTTAACCCAGGAATTTGTGCATGCTAAACACACACTCTACCACCAAACTATATCCTCCCCTTTTGCAAGATCCTATATAGAAATTTTCTTTTAAAATTTCTAAAGGAAGATATTACAATTTGCAAAATATCCCAGAGTAAGAACTGTGGAGTTGAATTATAAAACTCAAATCCTGGGTCCCGTCCCTCAATTATTTAACTGTGTGATCCTGAACAAGTTGCCTAATCTCTCTGTGCTTCAGTTTCCTTCTGAACAATGGAGACAAATCCATCTAGCTCCTTAGGTTGTTACGAGGGTTAGGTGCATTAAATTAGTTAACACTTATAAAGTACTTACAAGTATACTTAAAACGGGACCCCGGGAGAGCCAGATACATGTTTGTTAAATACATAAATCAGCGTGGCCCGAATACCAGATTTCCTTCCAACACTGGGAGAGAAACATTCCCATGATGAGATGCACAAGGAAACCCCAGCTCACCCCAAAGAGCGAGCGGCAGGGGTACTTCTCCATCTCACCTTGGCTGTCATGGGCCACTTGGATGGTCTAAATGGACATAGTGTCCCCTCTCCCCTCTTTCGGTCAAGGCACCTTAGATGGCATGTCGCTCTGCTGTGCACTTGCATTAACATGATGACCTGAAGGTAAACGCACGCAGTACTCTGTGATGAAGGAAGAGAAGACACTGTGCGATGAAAGCGATGAAAAAGTTCCTGAGTTCGCATTTGTATGACATAAATTTGGTTAATATTTTGTTTGCTGTCATAAGTTGCACAAGCTTAAAAAATATTCCATCATATCTATTTCAATCTAAAGTCTTACAAATTCACCTCCTTCTGGGCTACATAAAGACTTTAAAATCACCAATTTAAGATCTTCTCAGAGTTTAAAGAAAACAAAAACAGGAAATTGGATGCCACTTCCCCCTAGGGAATCTTAATCCATGTTTTAGCAGTGACTTCACACACTCCTAGATCTTAACAGTTTAAAACACGGTTACTAGAATTTAAACCCTAAATTTCTTGCCTTTACATAGCGCTACAAAAGAACTGTTGCTACCGCATTTTGTTTTTATGACAATTTACGCATTTTCTGCCTTTATCCCGGCAGCCAAAAAGAAGCTAAAAACATTTTTTCCACTTCGCCACAACTTCCCAAGCTGAGTGCATACATCTGCACTGAGTTTCCCCAGCAACAAGGGCGTTTCTCGTCCAGAGGCTCACCGGGAGCTCTGAGGTCTTCCTCCTGGCTCCGCCCTTCCCTTGCCTGACCTCGCAACGTCACGCAACATCACGCGTCATTCTGGAGTAGCCAGAAACGTCTCTGGGGTGGGAGAGGGATGGAGCGTGGGAGAAAAAAGAACATGGAATTGCCCGCTTTGTGCCTGGCTCGGTACAGACGCGGTCAACACCCCCTGAAAAGGACCTGTGCCCAGTGATCAAAGTTCCTGTCAAAGTAGAACTTGGCCCTTTGGCCTCAAAGCTGCAATTCTATCCACCCAAGGCCTTGTGTCTGTGCTGTGAGCTCATCTCCAAAAGTTTTCTGAATTAGGGAGCCATAGAAAGAGAAAGGGCGCCCCAAGGACATGGAGAGGGTGGTAAGGATCCCAAACAAAAGTGGTCTCGACCTTCAAAAGTAGGCTGTTTGGTTCAAGGGTCAATTCATAGGATGTGTCCCTAAAACAGTGTCCTGTGTGCAGTCTGGGCCCAGTTATGTATCTCAAGAGATGGACTTGGCCCCCCCAAACAGAAGCCTTTCAGACATCCTTCGAGCGTTCTCCTTCTTGCTTTACTTTCTAGAACGAGACTTTAGAGACTTTTCCAGAGAAGCAGAATCTACAGGAGTCGCGATGTCTCCTCCAAACTACCTTCCAGAGAGAAGAGGAGTGGGAAAAGCTTCACTAGCATCCTCGGGACGGCAGCAGAGGAGACAACACCAGGGCCACGCTCCACCACCAGCGCCACCAGTTCCAACTTGTTGTCTTGTCTTTGGTCAATTTTCCTAAATTCCTTTTGCAAGAGAGAGAATTGAAAAAACCCTCTTTCCTTAGGCAGCTTAGATTTTTTTCCTTACACACAATGGTAATCATTTTCAATCATTCTCGATACGTTTCCTCGATAAAATCACCCGAAAGCCACTGTTGTCATGGTTGGAAAGCCGGTGACCCTGGTCCGTCTGGCTCCAGAGCCTGGCTTTCTTACTTGACCAGCTTCTGATATAAGGTCCGCCCAAGGTCAAAACACCATATGACCCAGCAACGGTGCCTGTCACTGTGGTACCTGGCAATCCCTGGCTCCCAGGTTTCCTCTGGGTTCCAGATCAAGTGCAAGTCGTGGACGACTTGGACCACGAGGCTGCTCCCTGGGTGTGGGTGTCACCGCCAGTCTGTGACTAAGGTCACATTGGGCTCCCCCCAGAAGGAAGGGGCATGCGATTTAAAAGAAGTACTTTAGAAAAAGGTTTTTTATTGAAGTATAATTGATTTACAGTGCTGTGTTAGTGTCAGGTGTACAGCAAAGGGATTCAGATATATAAATATATATATTCTTTTTCAGGTTTTTTTTTCATTATAGGTCATTACAAAATATTGGATATAGCTCCCTGTGCTCTACAGTAGGTCTTTGTTGTGTATATATTTATATACAGTAGAGTATGTACGTGTTAAGCCCAGACTCCTAATTTACCCCTCCCTCCTTTCCCCTTTGGTAACCATAGTTTGTTTTCTATGTCTGTGCATCTATTTCTGGTTTGTAAATAAGTTCATTTGTGCCATTTTTTTAGATTCTGCATGTAAGTGATAGCACATATTTGTCTTTCTCTGTCTGACTTACTTCACTTGGTATGATCATCTCTGGGTCCCTCCATGTTGCTGCAAAGGCATTACTTCACTCTTTTTTATGGCTGAGTAGTATTCCATTGTGTGTATATGTGTGTGTGTGTGTATACACATCTTCTTTACCCAGTCACCTATTCATGGGCATTTAGGTTGCTTCCATATCTTGGCTATTGTAAATAGTGCTGCTGTGAACATTGGGGTACCTGTATCTAAAAGAAGTACTTTCTGGTTTACAAGAAGTGAGAGAGAGGAGCCTGAAGGCTCCTTAGAAAGACTAAGGCTGGGACAGAACCAGTGTCCACAGGGCCTGCCACCCTCTACCCTCTTTTCCTATGAAGAACCAACTGGGTGGGAGGTGGGGTGGGAAGTGGCTTCAAGAACATGTTTATCATTACAGGGCCTCGTCCCCTCCCCCAGCCTGAAGGAGGCTCCCCTCTGCTCTGGGTCTCACACGGGCTGGAGCAGGAAGGGAAGTGGGTGTCAACACCCAATGCCGGAGGCTCCGCTCACTCCGTCTGCAGAAGGTTTTAAGGGGATCCAGACGTTTCTGAGAGTCCCGATGTGATCCATTTGCTCTCGGGGTGGGCAGAGGGCTAGTATAGAACCCCTGACATCAGCCAGCGCCAGCCCTGCGTCAGCAGGACTTTCTAAGAACGTGGAAAGAGTCTGTGGCTTCTTTCTCCCCAAGCAGCACAGGAGAAACCCTGTATCTACCTACAGCTTGGAAAGGAGCAGGAGAAACGTGAAGGACCAAGCTCTTACCGTAAAGAAATGGAATCAGGATGGAAAAGAGACTATTTAAGCTGGAAAAGACTTGAACCCTGTTGGCAGACGGAAGGCTGTTTTCCCACCTGCTGCTATTCAGAGCTCTGAAGAGAGAAGATGTAGAGAATGCGAAGTCTTCTTTTTCTTGTTTTCTTTTTTGTTGTTGTTGTTGCACAGCTGAATTGCAGTGTGTAAATTCTACAGGCCTACTATGCACAAAATGCGTTGGCTCCCGAATTAGACAGTGGTGATGGCTTTACAGCCTCGTGAACAGACTAAAACCCACCAAACTGTACCCCTTAAAAGGGTGAACTTATGGTACGTACATGAAGTGGACCATAAAAAATTAATTAAGAAAAATGACCCCCCCCTAAAGAGACAGATGCCATGCAGTATGGCTTTTTCCCTCTTCGTTACTTTTTCTTTATGCCTTTATGATCAAAATCTGATACGTTTTAATTGACCTTGTGTTTGCTGATGTCTTTATCTGATTTGAAACCGTTTCTTTATTTTGTGCTTTGAGACAAAGGCACAGCTGCGGGAAGACCCAGGGGTTAGCCAGTGAGCATAAAAACGTGGTGCAAACCTGATAAAGAGATGCTCTGAGACAGCGATGCGTAAACGCAGCGGACCGACTGCGCATATCGGAACTTTAACAAACCAGTACAGTTTCAGTCACTACATTTATTCGAGTGAGTCCAGAAAAGAAGCACAAGAGGATTTCAGAGGAGATGAGGTTCAAACACCTGGAGGTTTGGCGTCCAGCACAGAGAAAGTGGAGGAGACATCTGGTTCTTGCCTGAAGAGAGCAGAGAAGTTAGGAAGAAGGACGCCTGGCTGCTGGGTCCAGCGCGGACAGTCCTGTGATTACGGACAAACGCACTCTCGTTTCTGCCCTCTGATGTCCTCACCATCGAATGAAATCACCGGACTTGGCCTGAGAGAGTACGTGATACAGTCTTTACCTTGATGACACCTGTCAAGGTCCTTTCAAGTGTATCCACTTCTTAACACAACATCACCAGTCCCAGCTATAAACGCTGAAAATAACTGAGCAGTTACACAAAGCTCCTCAGAAAAGGATTCTCGCTGTGAGACCGTAATACCGAACAATCAGAAACAGACTTGCTTGCCAAATAATAGGCCACTGGTTAAATAAATGTAGACCAGCTCTCAAAATCCATTTCACCCAACGCCGGTTCTCTGGGGATTTTCATTTTACAAGATGATCAATTTACCAAATGTGCATCTTTTAACTATTTGTGAGGTTTATACAATTGCGTACTAGACGGGATGCTCCAGCAGCTTCAGCTTATGATATATTAGTATCAGTTAGAGTAGCTTTTAACAGCTTAAAGCTGTGACACTTCTTACCAGAGGTAATTGCTTTAAAAAGCTTTTGAAGATTTCTGTGATACTTTGTAAGGAACGTTCTATTTTCAGAAGCTAAGAATTGTTGTGTCTTCTTAGGACTATGTTAGCCTTAGTTAACAGTAATTAGTAGCCTAATTATTAAGAATATGAGATAATTGGAGAAATTTGATAATTTATTGAATATTTGATGATGCTAAGGACTTATTTTTGTTTAATAACGGTATTAAATTTATGTCGAAAACAAGATTCTTTACCTTTTAGAGACTAAAATTAAAATATTTATGAATGTAATTTTAAAAACAGTAATTAGTAGCTTAAGTGCAATGAGACATGGTAGTTTCTTAGTTTCCTAGTTCATTTCCTAACTTCATTCATCCTTATGTTTTTAGGATTTCAAGCTATTTTCTAAAAATTCTTTGACCTTAGTGACGTAGTGTTTTGGGTTACGTGTGAGGCTCCAGTCTTCTGCTTCTTTCTAGAAATTCCTCTATACACCCTCACTTCCCTTCCACATCTCAGGGCTGTTCTATCCTTTCATGTCAAATGATTTTGCAAACAGCTGACAGGTCGACACCCCCTGATTTCTCCCTAGAATCAGAGTTTTAGCGTGGCGTATGTGTGGGGAATGTTTTATCATTTCCAACTTCTTTCTGATGCCTCGAAACTTACATGTAAACTTAATTTTTAAGTTTTTTCACTGCAGGACCCTCAGAGTTGATATGCCATTTGATGAACTAGCAGGAGAACATTAAAAACGCACAAAGTTCTTTAAAAACAGAAATAAAAAAAAAAGAAAAAACAAGATTCAAGTACTTAAAAGAAACACATCTTATGGTAAATTGGAACATTTGAAAAATTCATCAAATTAGCCTTCAGGCAGCTGACTTTTGTAAAATTGATCTAGAATGGGATACCTCAACACAAAAAAATCCTAGTTGTCATTAAAATGTTGCACATGTGTATTTATTGATATGAAAAGATATTCACAATATATTTAAGTTTAAAAACAATACATACAGCCTGACACCACTTTTCTGAGGGGAAAAGATACAGACAGGAAGGAAAAAATCCAGGAAGAAATGCCCTAAAATGTCACAGTGCTCGTCCGCAGGGGGCGGGACTGCAGGTGTTTCTGGTTTTGCCTTTTTCATCTTCTTATCGTATACATATATATGTAATTTCTTATTCACAGATGTATATATATGTACGTGTACACACACCCACACACCCCACCCAAAGTTCAAAGGATCTTAGGTCAGGTGTTTAATCACCCTCACTCTAAAATTTTAAAAGATGTTTTTCATTTTGCCTAAATTATACATAAGTTTATACACCCACACATATACAGTGTGTCTCTACGATATATATATAAATGTAAAACACACACATATATAAACTTGTACAAAAATGGATGAAAATTTTAAAACAAGAGAACTTGAACCCATGGCCAAAGGCCCTTCAAACCCAGATCACCCGTGGGAGTAAATAATATGGAGAGGATGCAGCTGGAGGCTGTAGTCTTTGCTAAGATTAATAGGAAATGAAATAGAACATGAAAACGAATATATGTATGTATACGTGTGACTGAAACATGATGCTGTGCACCAGAAACTGACACAGCATTGTAAACTGACTCTACTTCAATAAAAAAAGAATGCAAACTAAACAAGATAGGAAATGAAGTGTCAATCACAAAGATTTTTATCAGACATCAGGAGAAAGGCTCAAGGTGCAGGAGAGGCACCCGAGTGCGCGCTGGAGGGACGGCAAGGGCCTGCTGGCTGCCCCAGGAGGCGACAAGCACTCAGGTCCCCATGTAAACACAAGAGGCGGGGTCAGCTGATACCTACAGGCCCCCTTCTCCTCAACTCCAAGCAAGCTGGACGGCCGTGCCCGGATCCAAGGCAGGCATGGGGTGAGCGGCAGGGAAGGGGCTGGTGAGGCTGGAGTGAAGCTGGGGCTAGGCTGTAAGAGAGAAGGCCAGGGTCCTGACCGTCTGAGGACAGCAGGTACACCGAAGACATGTGACCTTCCCGGGGACAATTTATGCCCGGAGCAGAGCTGATCCCCATTTGCATAACTCTTAGTTGAGCAATTTCTCACAGAGGAAGACATGGGGCATTGCTGAGACAACTGGGGGTTTTTTGGTTTTGTTTCTCTTGCCAATAAAAGGGAACACTGTGAAAACAAGATGAGCTCATGGAAACCTACGTGTCATGGGGGAACGTGTCACTGAAAGGACCAGAAGGGTTAAGTCAAAGCAGAGTCTGAATTCTGTACGTACAACCGGCCAGGAAGTGTATGAAACATCCACTTTGTTTCTAGCCTCGAATTTTTAGGATCCACGAACCAGCCACCTTGACTTAGAAACACGTAAAGTTACATATTTATATTCTACTCTAAGAGTTAAGTCAGGTTTACATCAATAGATTAACGGACTAAAAGTTATGATGAAATCGAGAAAAATGGAACTTCTCCCAAGACAGCTGAGAAGCTAAAGGTTATATATCCCACTAGACATTTCTGCACAATTCTTGGACGTAGACGACAAGTCGCCAAAAGTTTAGGTTTTCCAGAGGCTAAAGCAAAGGGGAAAAATGCCCATGGATGTAAATCAACCTGCTTCGCTACAGCGGGCTTTCTCAGCCTCAGCACTCTTGACATTTTGAGCCATAAAACATTATTTGTCATGGGGCCTGTCTGGTGCACTGTGGGTAGCTGGCATAATCCTTGCCTTCTACCTACAAGATGCTAGGAACATCCGCCGCCCCTTTCCCCATCGCCAGGTGTGACGACCAGAATGTCTCCAGACGTTGCCAAGTGTCTCCTGATGAACGCTGCATGGTAGGAAATGATCTTAAGTATCGATATTTTCTGTTACATGCTTTGTTACTCATCAGGGAGGAGGGGTTTACTATTCCATTATAAAATGTGAAGGGCACAGCCAGAAACCTTGTCCCGCTGATGCCTGCGCTTGGGTTGTACACACAGACACAGGCTCCCAAAGACACACACAGACCTGGTGTTTGCTGGACGAGACTCAGAAAATTTCCTTTTAATTTTTTTTTTTTAAAACTGAAGTATGGCTGATGTATAATACTGTGTTAGTTTCTGGTGTACAGCAGAGTGATTCAGTTATGCATACACATATGTATACATTCTTTTTCAGATTCTTTTCCATTATAGGTTATTACAAATGATTGAATCTAGTTCCCTGTGCTCTACAGTAGGACCTTGTTTATCTATTTTATATATAGTGGTATATATCTTTTAATCCCAAACTCCTAATTTATCCCTTCCCTCCCACCTTTTTCCCCTTTGGTAACCATAGTTTCTTTTCTATGCAATTCTATTCTGGAGACCCAGAAACTTTTTATGAGAAAGCTATCGCCCTGATTCTATACTTAAATACATAATAAGCTAGTCTCATGAGATAAAGCTAGAAGAAACAGTAAGAATGATCTAATCGACCTGCCCCCTCTTATGAGGAGGCTCAAAGAAGTCAAACCAAGATTAGTTACTAATAGATTTTATTTGCATTGACGGTAACAAAAAAACACATTTAAAAGTATAGTGAACAGAACAAGAGCGCCCAGAAGTAGTCAGCTGATCTTTCACAAAGGAGCAAAAGCAATTCAATGGAGAAATGACAGTCGTGTCAACAAGAGGTACTGGAACAACTAGACATCGAAATGCAAAAAAAAAAAGAAAAAAAAAAAGTAATCTAGACCCAGATCTTCCATCTTTTACAAAAATTGTGTCATCAATGATACCTCAATTTTAAAAAAATTAACTCAAAATGGGTAAATGCAAAAATATAAAAAAAAAAAAAACCCAGAAGGTAATACAGGAGAAACTTTAGATGACCTTGGCTTTGGGCGATGATTTTTAGATACAAAACCCAAAGCATGATCCATGAAGGAAAAAACTGACCAACTGGATTTCACTAAAATTAAAAACTTCTGCTCTGCGAAAGTCACTGTTAAGAAAATGAAAACAGAAGCCACAGCCTGGGAGAAAATCTTTTCAAAACATAAATAAAGGACTGGCATCCCAGATACACAAAGAACTCTTAAAGATCAATAATTCAAAGACAAACAACCCAATCAAAAACTGAGCATGAGCTCTGAACAGACTCGTCACCAGAGAAGAGAAGAGACAGCAGGGGAGCCCGTGGAAGAGGCTCCACGTCACAGGTAGTGAGGGAACTGCAGGTGAAAACACCGCTCAGAGTGATGGAAATCCAGCACACTGACGTCGCCAAACGCTGCCGACGTAGGACACGAGGCACTTTCATTCACAGCTGGGGATTGAATGAAAGAAAAACGGCACGGCCACTTTGCAAGACAGCTTGGTGATTTCTCACAAAACTAAATCCACTCTTAACATAGGAGTCTGTCTTTCTACTACCTGGTATTTACCCAAATGAACTGAAAACTTAAGCTCACACCAAAACCTGCTCATGGATGTGGATCGCAGCTCTATTCATAACTGCCGCAACTTGGAAGCAACCAAGACATCCTACAGGAGGTGACTGGAGAAACAAACTGCGGTCCATCCTGTTTACCAATAAAAAGAAACAAGCTATCACGCCAGAGAAAGAAGGAGAAACTTAAATGCACGTTGCTAAATGAAAGAAGCCAGTATGGAAAAGCCACATACTGTATGACTCCAACTAAATGACATTCTGGGAAAAGCAAAACTAGGGAAACAGTTAAAAGGTCAGTGGTGGAGCACAGGGGACTTTCAGGGCTGTGAACTACTCTGGATGACACCGTCATGGTGGATACAGGTCATCAGACATTTGTCAAAACCCACAGAATGTACAGCACCAAGAGTGACCCCCGATGGAAACTGTGGACTTTCGTTAATAATAATGTATTAATACAATTGTCACCAATTGTCACAAATGTACCACAATATGTAAGATGCTAATAATTAGGGGAAACCAAGGGGGTGGTGAGCGCTGCATGGGAAACCCTCCGTACTTTCCCCTCACTTTTTCTGTAAGCCTAAAACTGCCCTAAAAAATAAAATCTATTTTTTTAAGTATATTGTGTCAGAACAGGCCTCGAGTCACATACTTTTGAGTCAGTATTTCAGAAAACGGATCCTCAGTTTGGGGAAGACCGTTGCCTTAAAAGGTTCCTGCTGAGAAAAGTTGCGTATGTCCCCGTAACATGCTCCTTCTTAACACCCAATGTTCTTTACAATTATCAAGGGTAGACTGTTACCTGCTCTGCCTTAATCATCGTGATTAGCAGCACTATTTACAATAGCCAAAACATGGAAACAGCCTAAATGTCCATCAACAGGTGACTGGATAAAGAAGATGCGGTATATTTATACAATGGAATACTACTCAGCCATAAAAACCGACAACATAATGCCATTTGCAGCAACATGGATGTTCCTGGAGAATGTCATTCTAAGTGAAGTAAGCCAGAAAGAGAAAGAAAAATACCATATGAGATCGCTCATATGTGGAATCTAAAAAACAAAAACAAAAACAAACAAACACAAAAACAAACAAACAAACAAAAACAAAGCGTAAATAAAGGACAGAAATAGACTCACAGACAGAGAATACAGACTTGTGGTTACCAAGGGGGTGGAGGGTGGGAAGGAATAGACTGGGATTTCAAAATTGTAGAATAGACTACACTGTATAGCACAGGGAAATATACACAAAATGTTATGATCACTCACAGAGAAAAAAACGTGACAATGAGTGTGTATATGTCCATGAATAACTGAAAAATTGTGCTGAACACTGGAATTTGACACAACATTGTAAAATGATTATAAATCAATAAAAAATGTTAAAAAAAATCATCGTGATGTAAAATACAACAGAATTTCATGAAATCTTCTTGGCTGAGTTCCCAAACGTCTACATTTTTAGCTGGGGAAGATAACTGGTAAGAGGTGGAAGCTCCGTGAATGTTTAATAATAAAGTTGTATTCCTAACAACATGCCTGCAGTTATTTACAATAAATGAAAGATACGACTGAGTTAGACGCGGAAATGGCAAAAGGCAAAGACCATCTGATAAGGCAGCCCTGAGTACACACAGATAGTTGCACAGCGAACAGCATTTTATCAGAAATTAGTAATCCTACAAAATCACCACTGTCGACCAATAGTTCGGTAAGTCAATTAAGTAAAAGGAGGACTATCTGGTACCCTTCAAGGGACGACTGTGGAGCGTCGAAATTGACGATAAGAAAGAGGCTGGATCTCATGAGCGAAACTGGACGGGGCATGTGAGGAAGGAGGGTAGGAGTCTGATGTCTTATGTTAAAGCTTTTCAGTTGTTTTGGTTTTGAAATTATGTGCAAGTGTCACCTGGAAAGGGAGAATTAATTTTCAAGATGGCTGAAAGAACTCTGACTAAATAAAAAATGTTTATAATGTAATTTTCGAGCAAAGTAAGACACAAATTTTATCTACATTACGATGACAGATGTAGAAAAAAGTTTGGAAAGGATTATTCAAATCAAATTGCATCAAAATGAAAATAAAGACACTTTCATCCTTCTCTGGTTTTAATTTTCCTCCCTCTCCACTGCCAAAATACCCACAACAAGCTACCTTGTTTTACTTTTATAAAAAATACAGTCGTTAAATTAAAAATCAAACACAGTGAACCACTTATGGACACTGGTCACCCCCACGCAGCTCAGCCTCATCGAGGCCCCATGAACTGGGAGACAAGCAGCCTGGAGGTGCTGTTCCTGTCCGGCTGCCCTGACGTCAGAGGCAGCCTCAGTTTCCTCCAATGCAGTGGGATAAGCATTGCACTCCTCCCCACGGGGTGCGCTGGAGTTGACTGTATTCAAGGACACAAAGGCAGAGAAAGCACTCCTTCCCCAGGCCCGGCCCCCCACCAGCTTGCGGTGAAGCATGTCGGTCAAAAGCCAGGTAATAACTCCGCCCTGGAAGACCACACATCACAGGGCCAAGACTTCCAACACAAAAGAAGAGTGAGAACTGGAAACCATTCTTTGGACCAAGCTTGAAGACAAAGTTGTGGCTTCTCCAGTGGGATGGAAGACACTGGATGTGGATGGAGGAGGCTGTCCCTTTAAACTGATTCCAGGCGTTTAAAAGTGAAGAGGAGACTGGAGGCCATGGCTGGGTCCCAAGCCACTTTCTTAAGACACAAGTGGCTAAGAGGTGTCTTAAGCTGCAGGAGGAGAGCAAGAGATGGCAGAGACCCATCAAGCACCATGGTCCCCAAACTGTGTGCCAAGGCACCCCAGGGCGCCAACAGCGAACTCACAGGGGGACCTGGGGAGACCTCACATTTTCACGGGAGGCACAATGACATTTGTATGACACTGTGAGGACTGCTGGCTCGAGGCAGCCTCATATCTACATCAGCTGGTGCTGGATTCCTTGCACCAACCTCACATCCGTGGGAAATCAGGCCTTCCGTGGTTGCTTTGATTAAAGAACAACTAGCACATGAAGGTCAACATCGAACAGAAAGTGAGGAGGGTGGTGTCCAAATCCGATCCCAAGAGCTGAGGAGCCACGTGGCACAGGTGTAGACATCCCATTAGCGCATACTTGTGTTCCTCTGAGAACAACAGAAAAGTGTTATTTTTTGCTTTCCAAGTATTATTATTTCACATGGTACTCAGTTGTTGCAACAAATGCCTAAAAGTTGTTTGGACCTAACTCCCGGGTCAATGGTGCTGCTTCTGCTGTAGGATTGCCGTGAAAAAATGACCAAGACAGTCAGGGGGCTGTGAAGCAAGAATGTTTGGGAACCGGTGAGCCGGTAACTTTGAAGAGCAAGCAGCAGCGGACAGCGGGGAGGACAGAGCAGGTGGGTGCTGTCAGCTGGAGCGGAGGGTGGGGCCCCCGAGGGGCGCGCAGGAGGTGGGGGCGTGCGGGAGGGTGCGGGGCTGCGGCCTGGGACCCACGGGTCCGCCTCCCACGCAGCTGGCACTGCCATCAGGGGAAACCTCGATTCTCAGGAAGGACTGATGCCCTGGAGGAGGTCCCCAATCCGTTTAGGAAAATGGTAAATCACTTAAACAGTGTGACGGATATTCTGTTGAATTGCCGTTTCTCTGGGTAAAAATTTCTCATTTTCTTTCCCCTCCCCATCCTAGTCACCCAGGCTCAAAAGCTCTGTCCTCTTGGTGACCTGCATGTCACACTCCATTCTTTGGGCAGCTCTCGGTCAAGCCCTGCTGTGTTCACAGCAGAGCCATGCTGGGTTTCTAGGTGGAAGGCGGGGTGGAGGGGAGCTGGACCACACGAACAGTGTATTCTGATGGTTTTCTCCTGTTGAGAACTCTCTACTGAACTCTCCAGGATAGTAATTACTGAAAGATCCGCTTTGGGTATAACTATTCTGGGGGGTTGTGGTCGCCTCTGACCCTCTGGCATCAGTCTTTCTCATCACATCATCATCTCACCACAGCATGCATCCAGGACAGACATCTGTGTGTGTTGCCATGGTGACACCATCCTGCCTTCCCCATTTGGGCAAATCCCACCAACCCTCCAAAGCGAGATTCGGTGTGAATCAGGCTGACTTCTCTCCACCATCAATTCGGAACAGTTTCAGAAGGATAGGTGTTAACTCTTCTCTAAATGTCTGGTGGAATTCACCTGTGAAGCATCTGGTCCTGGGCTTTTGTTTGTTGGGAGTTTTAAAATTACTGATTCAATTTCAGTTTGGTAATTGGCCTGTTCATATTGTCTACTTCTTCCTGGCTTCCTGGTTCCGTCTTGGCAAATTGTACCTTTCTAAGAAATTGTCCATCTCTTCTAGGTTGTCCTTTTTGCTGGCGTACAGTTGCTCATAGTGGTCTCTCACAATCCTTGTATTTCTGTGATGTCAGTTGTCACTTCTCCTTTTTCATTTCTAATTTTATTAATTTGGGCCCTCTCCCTTTTTTTCTTGTTGTGTCTGCTAAAGGTTTATCAACTTTGTTTATCTTTTCCAAGAACCAGCTTTTAGTTTTACTGATCTTTTCTATTGTTTTTTTTTTAATTCTCTCCTGTAATCGATGTAGGACTTAACCACAATTCCCAGGACCTCTCTGATAGTCCTGCTTTATGTCATTCTGTAACTCTGCACCACCTCTTGTGAATGTGGGTGGCTCGCTCCTCGACTAGACTGTAAACTTCTTGAGGGCAGATACTGTCTGTTCTGCCTCTTTGTATGGCCACCGCTTCCACCACGGAGACACACACAGGCCCACTGCCTGGTGACCAAGTCACCGCAACATGCCATCACTGAATTAAAGTGGAACTTGGAAACCCCATGAACTGCAGTCTGCAGTCAGAAACAATTGTGTACACATATCCCACTGCATTTATTAACCACAGTCTATCTGGTTTATAATAGATAATCAATAAATGTTAGTTCCCCAATTAATTTCATCTCAGGTCTGTCTAGACCGTGACAACTAGCATGAGGTCCCCCTTCCCTGAGAGCCTGTGATCAAAGAATTGGGGCTGAAATCTCTACTTACAAATAATTTCCCCGAAATGAAGCAGCCAAGGGCTTCAGGATGAGGAGATTTGGGTCCAGCCTGGTTCCTGTGTGTATTAATAGCCATACAGACATCAGCAAGTTACTGGCTTAAATTTTTCTACTCATCGGTAAAATGTGGATAGAACTCCTCCTTCAAGGGTTATGGGGAGGGTTAAGTGAAATAGCGTATGTTAAAGGCTCCACCCCCGAAAAAGTGAACAATACATTGCTCCCCATTTTCCCTCCCTGGCCTCCCAAAACAGGGAGCTTCAGATCACAGTGACATTATCGTGCGCAAGTGAGGAGAGGCTCCTGTGACCTCTGCACAAACAAAACTGTTCAGGAAGAGTCGCTGCGGAGCCGCTGAGAGCGTGGAGCCCCGCACAGCCGCGCAGGCCCCTCGGGCGCCCGGCCCCGGCGCCGCCCTCGCCCCCCGCCCGCCTCCCCGGGACGGACGCGCCAGGCTCCGGGCCCTTCCCCAGCTCACGCTGATCCGCTCGGTCCTGTCGCTGTATTTCCAGCCCCCACCCACACATCTGGCAGGAAAATGAGTTCTGGATTTGCAGCCACCTCTTGCTCAGCTGGCTTTGGGTTTTTTCTCTGATTTGGCCACCAAGAGAGTAAAGGCGTGAAGAACTCTATCTCGGGCCTCAAGGCTCGTCAGAGTGAAGGACAAAGGAGAAGAAGGAGGAAGGGGGCAGCACACAGGACGGGTCTGCCGCCCGGGTTCGCACGCGAGGCGAAGCTGCCTCCACGCAGCGGAGGGAGCGACGCGAACCGGCCGGTCCCTCCCGCGCCCCCTGCGCCTCGGGGACGCGCCTCCGCCAGCCCCACGCAGGCCCGAGAGGGACTCCGGGTGGACACCGTCGGCCTTTCAAGCAGCCGCGGGAGGAGGAAGTTCCTCGTTCTCCCGGGCCCGGGGTTTTTCTCTTTTGGGTGTGTTTTCTCTTTCTGAAACCAGGAAGCTCAATTTGCCTAATGGTCCAACCCCAGCAGGATGACGGACTCTTCCCTCAAGCGCCCGCAGTACCGTGGTCCGTCCCCCCGGGGGGAAGGCGCCTCGTTTCCCAATCACCCCGACACAGGAGCCTTCCTCGTCTCCTTGGGGAAGCCTGTCCTGCTGCTATTTTTATGAAAAGTACTATGTTCGCCGATCATTCATATTTCTGTCTCCTCTTCTCACCAGAAACGCCGAAAGTGCGAACACTGCGTTCGATCTCCATTCCCTAAAAACACAAAGATCAAAGTGTCTTTCCTCCCGGCCTCTATTTCTTTCTCCACTTCCCGCTGAACTGCTTTTGGGTTCAGAAGCTCACACCCTGGCCCTCTTCTCAGTTCCGTCTTTAGCCCGTAACGCCCAGCAAGTTCTGCTTTGCTCACAGCCACTGACATCCTCTTTTCTCACTTACTATTTTTGCTAAAAACGTGCTCTCCCTTCGTAACACATGCAGACACGCCAGGCCCTCCCTGTCAGGGATGTATGCCCTCCCCATGCCATCACCTCCCCTGGCCTTCACCTCCAGATGGGCGGGGGGCCTCGCCCCCGCCCCCGTGCGGCCCCACAAGGGAACGGGGTGTCCCCTCAGAACCAGAGGACGGTAGGCACGGGCTGAGCTGGAATCCCAAGCTGCTGGTTGACCTTGGGAAGTAACACTTAATGCCTTCATCCTCAGGTGGCTCACCTGGAAAATGAGGCCACTGCCCGCTCCCCACAGGACCACTGTAGGGGCGTCCTGAGATCATCCACCCAGGGCACCATGCAAGCACCCACCCTGGGGGGCTCGCGTCAGCATCACTGCAGTGACCCACCACTGCCTGGTGGTCCCTGCATAAGCCTTCCTGCATCCTTCCCACACCTTAATTCAGCTGCGCCAGTTGGAGCAGCACATCCTGTATGTGTTCTAGCCACGGATCAGGCCCCAGTTCTCAGCCTCCGCTGCACATGGAAACAACGTGGAGCTTCTGAGGGAACGACCTGGGCCCGGCTCTACCCCAGGCCAGCTGCGCGGCGGCCCCTGGGGTGAAGCCTGGTGCCCGCAGTTAAAACTCTCTACAGGTAAACAAGTAGCGATAGGAACTCCAGGTGGTGGATGGGTGAAGACAAGCAGGGTAACGGGGTGGGGGCGGGCTGGGGGGCAGCAAGGCCTGTGCGGGGATGTGCCCGGGGAACGGCCCCGTGGAGGGGACAGCCTTGCGGATCAGGGACGGAGTGGACAGGGGACTGGGCCGGCACGGCAACGCCTGCAGGAGACACGGGGCCACCGCTGTCCCCAGAGCACCCCAGCTCTCCCCTCTGCAGTCCTGCTTGCTCCGCCCTGCCTTCAACCGGGCAATTTGGTGCTTACCTCAGCTTCCTTCCAACAATCCCCCATTTTCTGCTTACGCTAGCCTGAGGAGGTTTCCATGGAAACCCAAAGAACTTCTACTAATACAGTAAGTTATTTAGTTTATATGTAGAGATATAAATATATATGTGTGTGTTTAAAACTTCTTTTTAATGGAGGTA
Organism: Camelus bactrianus; assembly: GCF_048773025.1. Taxonomy (NCBI): domain Eukaryota; kingdom Metazoa; phylum Chordata; class Mammalia; order Artiodactyla; family Camelidae; genus Camelus; species Camelus bactrianus. The sequence continues at coordinate 4,445,654 of NC_133567.1, read as the reverse complement.
CTGGGCATTGAACCCAGGAGCTCGTGCATGCTAAGCAGGCGCTCTACCACTGAGCTCGACCCTCCCCCAGGTTATTTAGTTTAAATTTGTCTTATTTCTGTAGTCATATCTGACAAACATGGAACTTCAAATCAGGAAACAGGGGGGAATTTATTATAGCCTCGGCCACTAAGTATCCCAAACATACTCCTTAACCTTTTCCGGACCTCCCGTCTTCTCCTCACTTGTGTAACAGGCGGGGTGAAATAAATATCCATCTCTTCCAGCTCAAATTCTGTGCATCTGGGCTCATTTTCACGTGCTGAATATACTGTAAGAGGGACACTGGAGGTGCAAATATATGGCGTGGGCCTCCCCTCGGGGAGCCGAGTGGCTCAGCCTTCGGGTTAATGGAAGTTAATTTCACGTATTTGGGGAACTCTTTTCTTTCCTTCCTTCCTCAGTTCATGTCACCAGCTCGTCACTGTCCCTTCCCTCACTCCCTCAACTTCATGAGCTTGACAAAGTATTATTGGTGCATTCAGCATGTAAAAATGTTTACCTGTTGATGGGAATGTAAATTGGTGCAGTCACTATGGAAAACAGTATGGAGATTCCTTAAAACACTAAAAATAGACCTACCATATGATCCAGCAGTCCCACTCCTGGGCATATGTCCAGAGAAAATTATAACTCAAAAAGATACATGCACCCCAGTGCTCACGACAGTACTGTTTACAATAACATGGAAGCAACCTACATGCCCACCGACAGGTGAATGGGTAAAGAAGTCGTGTTGTGTGTATACATACACACACGCACTACTCAGCCATGGAAAAGAATGAAATAATGCCATGTGTAGCAACATGGGTAGACTTGGAGATCATCATTTTAAGTGAAGTAAGTCAAACAGAGAAAGATAAATATCATATGATGTCACTTATATGTGGAATCTAAAAAAAAACAAATTTTATTTACAAATCAGAAATAGACTCACGGACATAGAAAACAAACTGTGGTTACCAGGGAGGAAAGGGGGTGGGGAGGGATAGGTTAGGAGTTTGGGATTAATAGATACAAACTACTATATATAAAATAGTTAAACAACAAGGACCTGCTGTACACAGCACAGGGAACTATATCCAATTTCTTGTAATGAGCTGTAATGGAAAAGAATCTGAGAAAATATATATATGTATGTATGTGTATAACTGAATCACTTTGCTATACACATGAAACTAACATTGTAAATCTACTACACTTTAATAAAAAACAAGAATTTTTAAAAAAATGACAATCTAGATTTTAAGAAAAACATTTAAAGAGCAATTTCAAAAGAATAACCCTCCCTGACCTCAATCATCACCTCAAATTAACAGAAACCTCATTTTTTATTTTTCTGTCTGATGTCTCACACACACACACACATCCCACCTAAGGCAGCGCTGAATTATTCTGCACAATCTAAAGCAGTGTTGCTATCCCCAGGTCCCCGGTTTAGAGCCAGAGGTCAGTCCCCGCTCTCCGCTCAGGCGTGGGGCATTGTGACTCTCAGTACATGACGAGGGATTTATATCTTCCTTCACATCTGGTGCTCAGGCAGCATCGCAGATAGGACACCCGCCCAGAACAACTGTTCCAGTGTAACCGTCTACACCCGCTGCCCTCTGATGTAAACCCATGTCTGCACTGCTCTGGGATCTACACTTTGCACACACCCTTCCAGAGTGGTATCATGTTTGAAAATCAGGCATGAATCTCCCAAAATCACTCAAAGTAATCTGACAAAGTCCAGAAGAAATAGAAAATTTAGCCCGAGAAGCACTGTTTTTAAATGAGAAAACAGGACTGTTTAACAGCTTGCTCTTGGAGAAGTACCCTTGGCCGAGAAACCCCGAGAGTCCTGGCTTCAGACCGTGCAGTGAAAGTGAGGACCCCATGCCCCGCCCGCCCAGAACGGCACCCGCTGTGCGTGGGCGTGACCGGCCCCTGGAGATGCTGACAGGCTGATGGTTTCTTAAGTGAGTGAGGTGAGCTGTTGGAGCAGAGGAGCAGGACCCTGGGTGGGGAGACTGGCAGAGGCTGCAGCTGCAGTAATGAGTGATGACAGAATTTGTCTGTAAGCGTTCAGAGCAGAGGTCGGCGGTGACAACATCTACTAATGGTACAAGTCCCATCTGACGCTGGACGGAAGAGCCCAGCATCAAAAAGGCTAAACTGCAGCAGACTTAACAGGTCATTTAGATCAGCAGCCTCAGCCTCTCCTGGGAAGCGGGTAGAAACGCCAGTTCCCAGATCCCCCGGCCCCAGATCTACTGAATCAGACCCTCTGGGGCCAGCGATCTGGGTTCCAGCCAACCCGCCATCGGATTCTTACCCCTGCTGAGTTCCTACCAGTTCACTAGTCCAACTTCCTTACTTTACAGACAAGACAGTGACGCACAGTGACGCCGGAGGGCCAGCCCCGTGCACGTGGCCAAGTGAGAAACCAGAATCCCAGCCTTCAGGGTCTCCGCCCAGAACCTCAGATATCTCCGTGCCTGGTTTTGCTTGCACCAAAGTATCCACTTTCAAAGAATCTAAATTTAATAAAGTACATTTAAGCAAACTATAGTTAAGATCAGTAAGCCTGGGTATCAGAGGCTTGAGGGTGTCCAGAACCTCAGAACAGGCAGAGGACAAGGAGAGTCAGCGGAAAGCAGGCAGCACCCTTCTAGAACTCAGAGAGCTCGGGCAGTCGCAGCCCAGTGTGATGGAAACTCAGATGAGAAGACACATTTTCAAAAGGAAGAGCAGACAACAGATTAGGCTTTAAGACAAAGCACAGCCTCAGTTGTCGACCCACGGATAATACACTGTTATAAATGGAATTTTTTCAACTGATTAACAAACGCATCCGCACTCTCCGTCTAACTGGATGTCATTCAATTATCCTAATTCAAAGCAGGGGAAACCCCAGGTGCAGGAGCAGAGGGCTGAGCCCCTTCCAAGTCCAGCCGGACCTGGACCCCCGACACGAACGCACCTCCTCATTCATCTTCCCTGTGTGGGTTTGAAACCTGGCTCCCCTGTCACCATCAAAACGAACGAGGCCAGGGAGTGAAAATACAGCAACTTCCTTGATCTCTCTTCCTTTACCAAGAGGGTAAATCTGTGGGGTCTTGTTCGGAAACAGTGCTTTCTCACGGCTGGGAGGGGAGAGCGAGGCTTGTGGGGAAAAGGTACAAGGCCACCCCCACCGCCGCGGGACGCGGTTGTCCGGATTCCCACCAGGTTCCTGGACGTGAGGCTTGGGCTGGCGGCTGGAGAGCATGCAGATGGTCCGACCAGGACCCCATCAGGGCAGCTGGTCATCCTGACCCACCCACGTGGTCCCTCCCTGAGCCCCAAAGGGACACAACACTTCTCATACCAGGAAATAGGGACATTCTGACTTTTTCTTCTCTGCTCGAACTGGAAGGAACATCTGACCCTAATGTGTGGGGTCATCGCAGCATAATTCATGTTAATGCACAGAATGCTTCTGGGGAGCAGAGGGCTGGCCTCCTGAGGACAGCTTCAGTTGCCATGCTGGGTCTTATAGTTGGAGCGTTAGGTCTAATTGCAGTACTAGATTTTATAAATGTTGTGACCAAGACACTTCTACACCTGTTTATCTTGTCCGTCCTTGGCGGCCCACGTAACCACTTCTTTGCAAAAACCATCTTGTTTCACTATGCCTCTCAATACAGCCTTCAAGACACATTGCAAAAGAGGAGCACAGAAATCCACTGCACAGTGAAATGGAAAGGGTCTTCAGTCCAAGTCCTAGGAAGTACATTGAGTTTTCCCACCATTTCTCTTAGCAGCTGCTTAGCTGGGGTTTAAATGACCATTTACAAAATAGCTAGTCCCAGTTGCGCTGTGTTCTGAACTGCTTTTCTCTCTTCTACTTGAGCAGAAGACACTAGATCGGGGAGGGGGAGGGGAGACGGCTGGAAGGGGTGGGCATGGACGGTGGGATGCGCCATGAAACGTCCCAGTCTCAACGTCAGGTTTACATGCCCTGAAATAAGACTTGTCCAGGGGGGACAGTATAGCTCAAATGGTAGAGCTTAGCATGCACAGGGTCCTGGGTTCAATCCCCGGTACCTTCTCTAAAAAGAGATAAATAAACCTAATTACCTGCACCCCAAAAAAAACATTAAAAAAAAAAAAGACTTGTCTACAACACACACATCACCCCTCCCCTCATCTGAGGTTGGAAACCGCAAAGTTATCCCAGATTACTCTTATTTCTCACTCCCCAGATCTGACTCTTCAGCAAGGTCTTTCCATGGACACCCACAACCTGTCCCCAGTCTTTCCATGGACACCCACAGCCTGTCCCCAGTCTGAGCACCCCCAGCTCCACCCCCATGGCCTCCCACTGCCAGAGAAAATGCAGGACACCCAGTGACACCGGCATTTCACAGAAACAGCAAATCCTTTTTTGGTATAAGTATGTTCCGAATATTGCATGAGACATACTAACTAAAAAAAGTATTCACTGCCTACCTGAAATGTACAGTTCATCTGGCAGTCTGTATTTTTATTTGCTAAAGCTGGCTACCCTGTGTGCCCCTGCACTCCCCACATAGCCAGATCTTTATCTGTTGATGAGAGCGCTTCCACAGCTCTGTTCGGAAGGAAGATTTAAGATCTTTACCAGGGGCTGCAGGGCCCGTGGCTGGAAAAGACAAAGAGGTGGGAGAGGCCCTCTGCCGGCCTCCACCCTCTCTAGTCCTCATGCTTCAGCCCTAGGAGACCTTTCTTCCCTGCGGACACCCAAGCGCATCCCCGCCTCAGGACCTTTGCACCTGCTATCTCTGCAGCCTAGAGCCCTCTCCCGCTCCGTAGCTTCCGCACCTTTCAGATCAGAGCTCAGAAACCCCGGTCCCGGCCAGCCTTGCCCGTCTGCCCTCCATCTCATCACTCAGCCCACCCTTCCTCAGAGCCCCTCACCCAACCCGAAAGCAGTTACTGACGTGCCGCCTCTTTGCCCCGACTGGCAACACCTGCACTGGAGAACAGAGCCTGACTCTTGCTCACTGTCCCCAGAGCACCGAGAGCTGACCCTGGCAATGAATGGTCCCTCAACACGCATCTGCTGATGAACGAGTGAGTTTCCCACCCGTAAAATGAGATTTCCTTAAATTCGAAGCAGTCTTCACTTTTGCATGTTCGACTTTTATGACAGAATGCTGACATCCCTAAACAGCCTTTCCTGCACCAGACTCAGACTTCTCCCCATGAAACAGTGAATGCTCATTTCTGCCTGCTGTGCAGTGCTGCCGCCGCCCCTCCAAGTTCAGAGTCCCCAGGAGCCATGTCTTAGCACTGGCGATAGTTGGTACAGTTAGTTACTTGAGTGTCTCAGTGTCTTTCACCGTAAACTGGTCATTTAAACATTTTAGTAGGCAGCCAAAAGACCAAGGTGTGGGCAGGGAATGCCATTAAAAGCAGGGGTGCCGTAAGCCCAATTCAACGGCAGCAAGTTGAAAACTACAAGGCAGGCTGAACACAGGGACACTACAGCTCGAAGCAGAGCACTCTTCGCGGTGTCCGCCGCTCACCTGATGGTGAAGGAAACGCGTGCGGTTAGAGACCAAGGACGGAAGGCTGAACACACTGAAAACTGTGTCTGAACGGGGCGCGCAGTTTTGAAGTGGTCCATGTTGTCCGGCTGGTGGGGAACGGAAGCCCTTGTCACGCCGGACTCCCTTCTGGTCTGCAGGCTTCGGAGAGGGAGAAACGGCTGCTGCGGGCCGTCTACTGCGCAGCTGAGAAGCACGGCGGCCAGGTCCCCACCAGCAGCCTCTGGTCACCCTCCCCGTTATTTTGTCTTCCTCCTTATTCCTGGGAACGGCTGGAGTTTCTGAAGAATAAAAGCCTGCAGCTTTCGTTTCAAATCTTCTGAGCTGCTGGGAGAAGAAAGTATTCGCAGTGGCTGGTTGTCCAGGCCCTATCGTGCTGTTTAGATGGGCAACTCGAAGGCGGGATGGGAAACCGCAGGGCACGGGAGGAAGGGAAGTGCCTAAGGCCCCGGGCTGGGCGGGCTAGCCCGTGGGCAGACCCGGCGAGAAGGAGGAGAGAGACAGACACAGACTGAGGAGAAGGACTAGATTCAAACAATTGCAATAACCTACGCTGAAAATCTGACAAAATACGTATATGTAGAACTGAATCACTGTGCTGCACACCAGAAACTAACCCAACACTGGAAATCGACTAGGCTTCAATTAAAAAAAAAAAAAGCAACAGTTCCAGGAAGTCAGATGAAGTGTTCCCCATTTCAAGACTCTAAATTCTCACATGGTTTCTTCAGCCACTTTACAGATACAGCTGTGAAAAACACGGGCACAGATTTCCTTGGAGAAAGGAAACGGGCCCAGTCAGCCCTGCCGTGGGGACCACTTGGCGCTCAGCAGGCGCCCGTGGAAGCCTTCCTGACACGGATGCCAGGCAAGGGCCGTGAGCAGGACCGTCTCCACCCACGGGAGCTCGGGGTCAGAGAGAGAAACAGGCAAACCAGGGCTGACGCTGATGAGATCCGACAGGTGCCACAGCTCCGGGGACACAGGGAAGCAGATGGCCCCGAGTGTCGGGGCCGGCTTCCCGTACACAGGAGGCCAGCCCCTCGGTTACAGCCTGACTGGACCTCGCCATATGACAGTGTTTTCAGTTTGCTTTTCTTATGTCCTGGAGATGGATGGTGATACTAGCTGCAGGGCAGTGTGAATGTACTGAAAGCCACAGTACACTGAAAAATGGTGACGATGGTAAATGTTGTGTTAGGTCTATTTTACCACAATTTGGAGAAAAAAAAAAGAAGAAAAATAAATTTTGATTATTCACCTCCCAAAATGTAGATACAGGGAAATGCACAGATCTTAAATGCCATATGACATGGGTTCTGATATATGTCCCCACCCACATTCACCTTTCGAAACAAGACACAGAACATTCCTATCAGACAGTCCCCGTGTGTCCTCTTCTAAGGCACCCCTCCTGGTGATCCTTGTTCTTGAACTCTGGAGAAGGGAAATCACACAGCATGTATTTTTCTGTCTGACTTAACTCACTTAATAGAATGCTTCTGAGATTCAAGGAGTTGTTTGTTTGAATAGCCCCATTTTATGATTCTATCATCCAAACTGACTGAACCACTCTTCCGACGGTGAATATCTGAGACACTTCCAGGGTTTTTCTTTCTAAATGCCTATTAAGGAAAGCACTGCGATATACATCACTGTATAATCTCTTTGTGGACACGTGTTTTCACTTCTCTGGTGTAAATGCCAAGGAGCAGAACGGCTTGGCTGTGAAGCATTTGTAGGTTGAGTTTCATAAGAAGTTGCGGAAGGGCTTCCCGTACTGGCTGCACCGTTTTCCACCCGTCTCCCTGCATCCTCACCAGCATGCTGGGATTGTCCCTGTCTTTTTTAACCAGCATGAGTGATGCAGAAAGGGCATCAACCCTCTGCCGGGGCTCCTGGTCTCCCGGGGGGCTGCTCCTTCCCTCGCAGGCAGGAGGCTACCACCGCCGGCTCAGCTGGGGCTTAAACGAGGCTCATTTCACTTCTTTCCTTTTCTTTCTTAGCACTTTCACGCACCCCTTCACAACCAACCCTGGTGAGGAATTCTAACAGATGGCGGAAGAGCAGCTCAGACGTGGGGCGATTTGCCCAGAGCTCACCAGGCGGGCCTCACCATCCCAGCACTCTAATTGGGCAGGTGCCTCATTTCTGAGCCTGCAGCTGATCGGTGCGCGTGTGAAAAGAGGGAAAACAACAACTGCTCAAAGAGTCAAGACGGCGCTACGCGACTTCCTGCTTTCCCGCCACGTGCTCCCTGCTCGCTCACGGGTGGCTTTGATAGAGCCTGGCTCTGCGGAAGTCTGGAGGGACGGGCGACCCTCAGAACCTCTGTGTCCCAGGGAGAGGGGAGCAGTCCCCTTGAGCAGGGGAGATACTCCAGGCCTGAGTGTGAAGTCCCCGGAACGGGAGGGGCCCTGTGTACCCCACGCAGCTCACAACACAGCCAAGACGTGCTGCTTCGGACAGTGAGGCTCGCCCAGCAGGTGGGGTGTCATGCCCAGATACTTCTCAAATGTATGGGGAGACTGGGTGGGGCAGACACTCTAAACCCAGGGGACTCTCTGCCCTTCTCGCTGGTGCCCATTGCAGTTGCCTCTCTTCAAGAGGGCCTGGAGGTAGCTTTCTAGCTGGGTAGCTATTCTGAGCACATCTTGGCACTCAGGACAGCGGATGTTCAGGTGGGAACTGACCTGATATTAACAGGACCATCCAAATTCACTGATCTGGGGCTTCCTCTTGAAGCCCAGAGATTCCGTGATGGCTGGATCTGGTGAAATGGTTCAACCTCGGTACACAAGCAGAGTCTCAAGGAGAGCTCTACAAAGCATGGATGCCTGGGTTCCCCACGATCCCCGTTTCATGGCTGGGGTGCAGCTTGGGCTTGAGGAGCTATAAATGCTCCCCATCAACTCTAGTGAGCAACCAGGGTTAAGAATAACCAGAAAAACCCTACACTGCAACCTCACCTGCTTTTGAAAAAGAATTCACAGTCCAATAGCATTGGGAACCTTTTATCAAATAACTGAACTCCACGTCAGAACTGAAATCAGAGCCATGCACGCGCATAGATGGCTTGACTTCAGGCGCCCTGTTGGCTAACTGCCACGGACCCCCCCCGCCCCCGCACGGCACTACAACGCCGTGCCTTATTCAAGGGCAGGGGCTGGAATTTACCCACCGACAACCTAACCCCATACCTGAACTCAAGCCAGAAAAGATGCTCAGGGGGGAAAAAAAGCTCTGACAAATAGAGCCCACTATTGAAAATGTGCTGATACACAGCAAAGTTGACTTTCATATCATATTTCGGCTTCTGTGAACTTTATTTCTGTTCTATAAACCTGATTGCCCCAAATGAAGAGTTACTTAGTCCTAGATTTGGTTATACTATGATCGTAGAGAAAATGGTAGTATTTACACAGTATTAGCTTTGGGGTATATTTTATAAAAAATATAATTCACTTATATTCATCCAGATTTATCTATTATAAAAACATCAGCATCATTTTCCTTTATTTCAAGAGTCACTCGACCTTGTTTACAATCAACGCTCAGAGAACAAAGGTTTACGACTGATGGAAGCAACGCTCCTTCTCATTTCAAACCTCAAGATTTACATCGAGGATAAAACACTTTAAACTCCACATAAACAAACAGTGATCATAAATAGATAACAAATCACTCACAAATGAGAAAGTCTCAATAAACCCAATGAATTCAGATGAGACTATCAACATAGAAACAGAAACAACCTGAAGTGAAGCAGGAAACAAATCATGCCCTGATCTTAAAGTAAAACTTAAGAACCGCAGACAGTTCTCAACCTGTTCATTTCATGAAACCCTGGCAATCAAAAACATTAGAAGCACCTTGAACAAGATGGGGGCTAGGGGTGCTGACCCCCTTGTAGTGAAAAATCCACGTATAACTTTACAGTCAGCCCGCGGATCCGTGTTTCCACATCCACAGACTCAACCAACGCTGATCACATGGTCCTGCTTCAGCCAGTATTGAGAGAAACCCAGGTCTGAGCGGACCCGCGCAGGTCAACCCCGGGTTGTTCAAGGATCCACTGTAATTCAACTCATTATACTCCTCTTGTTGAGATTTGGTTCATCTTTTTCAAACTTTATCCGACAAGTCTGGCCTACAGGAGCCCTAATAATTGTCACTGTTCCCTGCAAACTCATGCTAATCTCCTGCAGACTTTAAAGAAACAGTCAAAGAGGGGCTCCACGCGAACATTCACCCTACTGCTTGTAGGAACATGAGACATTTTTTAAATGATGACACAGCATCACTCACTCCTTCAGCTTTGCTCACCCGAGATTCATTCTTGTGTCGGCCCAGGCATGAGCCCGTTATGTCCCCGGGGTGGTATATTACCCAAACCATGATCTTAATGCCCTTTTTGGCTTAGAGTCTTCTCTTCTGTTTATCTTCAGTTGATCCAAGAAGTGCAATTAGATAATGACTTCGTGCAAGCAAGCTGCCCAGCTAGGAGATGTCCCTGGCTGCACCCACCTCTGCCTCCAGAGGGTCTCCAGTGAGTGGCTGGTCCAGGATGGAGCAGCGGTTCTATGGCCCGAAGGATCTGACAGGCCCGGCAATGGGTCCAAACTGTCAGTCAACAGGAAACTGTCAGTCAACGGGGTTTATTGAAGCGTATGACCCATGTACCTCTGGATCACCATGAAAAGTATGGATCTGAGGCTCCTCCAGCTCCACCCTCATCCCCACAGAAAGCAAGAATGACACACCACCTCTGCCAATGCCCAGCCTTAAGCTGCCATCTTTGGGGGATATTAGTCCAGGGAAATCACCAGAAGTGGTTCTGGTGGGGCCACAAGTGTCCCAAAAGACGGTCCCGCTAGAGCCCAAGAACGAACACACAGACTAACGTTGAGATTAAAAAGCTCCTTCTACGTTAGAGTCAACGTCAAACACTTCTGTTTACACCAACTTCACCAAGCAAGACAAAATCGGGGTTTTACTTGAAGAGTCACCTGACACTCCAGAATGAAAGGAAGCAGAGGGGTCCTAAGACATTTTCCCTTTTAAAGAAAAACTTAATCTTATCTACTTTTCTTTCTTCAAAAAATTTTTTAATGAAGTGTAGTTGATTTACAATGTTAGTTTCAGGTGTACAGCAAAGCAATTCAGTTATACATGTAAATACATATGTATTTTCTTTTCAGATTCTTTTCCATTATATGTTATTACAAGAAATTGAATATAGTTCCCTGCACTATATAGCAGGTCCTTGTTGTTTATTATTTTATATATAGTAATGTGTGTTAATTTTTTCTTTTAACTTCTTTTCAGGGAGCTATTGTTCAGAAATGGAAATAGACATTTATGAACCCTCCAGGAGACATCCTCTTATGGGGTGCCCCAGATCTGGGAGAAGCCCTGGCCGGAGAGTTGACACGCTTCCCAGGGAATAAACTGGCTCAGCTCAGGCTTAACCACCGACAATCTTAATACACTTCACTGCAAATGCCACAAAGAACAGCAGAGGGGAACAGACCAAGGACAGCTGTGTGACTCACCTGGCCTGTGTATTCTCTGCCTATTACCTGACCCTTTGCCATGAGTAACCTATTAACTACAATCTTAATAACTTTCCAAAGTCCAAGGTGTTGTGGCTGCATTTTAAGGTAAAGACTTATGAGGATGTCACATAATGCTTAGTGGGGAGAAAAACACAAACTGGATAAGTCTTTAGCAAAAAGAAAGATGTGAGGCGCCTACTGGAGAAATGGCTAATTTAGTCACGATTCAACCTCAGCCCTGAAACAAATGATTGCTTTGCTTTCCTTTGCCAGCAGAGGAAAATCGTTCTTTGCCAACAAATGGTGACCCCAAAAATGGAGATCAATGGAGCTGCCCCACTGAAGTTAACGCAGATAAGTTCAGCCGGCTTGTCCTGACCATGCTTTAACCTCTTGGTTTCACGTTTAAATTTTCAGTGCGACATCCATGCATTTTTTTTCTCCTTGTCTTTGCAAGCTGTGATGACAGGAATTGTGACAAATTGTCAAAACTGGGGCTCGCTCTTGCTTTGGCTATACTACTGGTTTTAAGCGTCTGGGTTTTTTTCTCCCCCAAGTCAGAGGCTGCACCTTGGATTCATGTGGAGCCGGGCTTGAGTTGGACTTCCTGGGTTCGAGTTCGAGCTTCACCTCGCAGGAACAAGATACTGAGCAAGCTAACTAACCTTTACCCGATAAAAGGGGATGATAACTGTACAGAGTTCCTACGGTTGTTGTGAGGATTAAGTGAATAAAAACTTAACAAGTCTTTAGAATAAGGAACCGCCCACAGTGTGTGCTTAGTAGGTGTTTGCTTGTTCGCTGCTCCGTATTTATTATTAGTTTCCCAGAAACAATCACATTCCTGTATTTACATTTACGTTAATGTATAAAGTCAACATGGTAATCTCTCAAGGATATTACCCTTCACATAGTATAATCGTGATTTTTTTAAATAACCTTTCGAAATTAAGTAAAACACATCAACTTGGGAGTCAAACTGGCTCACATTCCACTGACTTAGTAGCTAAAGGACAAACTGTTTAGTATCTGAGCCCTGGTTTCCTTATCAACACCAACAATATCAGTAACACACCTAGTAAGGAACTGGCCACCTAACGGGACACGCACTCGGTAAGTGATTGATGTTTTCATTATATTTTCTGTAAAAGGTAATTGTCGCCTGATACAAAAGTAAAACACGGTAACTGTGCTGGCATCATTATAAGACACTTTCAACTCTTCCAATGTTTGTGTTGGTTTTTTGAGGGGGGTAATTAGGTTTATTTCTTTAAGTGGCAGTACTGGGGATTGAACTCAGGACCTCGGACCTGCTAAGCGTGCGCTCTACCCCTGGAGCTACGCCCTCCCCCCAAGATGCTTCCCTTTAAGAAAGAACTTTGCTTTCCCTTCTGTGCCCAACCTAACCATCCCCAGCTCCTCTCCCCCTTGGTCCTCGTACGTCAATTAGTCTTCCGCCTGCAGGAAGTGAGTTCAGACTGGATTCTGAGGCGTGTCGTTATCCAGTCTTCAGTAAGACTGTCTGGCTTTGGGGGCCTAAAAGCCAGAAAGGTCCCTCAGGTCCCTTCAGACCTTAAGCAGCATGGAAAACCTAAGTCATCCAGGTATGGCTCCTCCTCTGCCCATCGTCCATCCAAACATTCTTTCCCTTTCAGCGACACACTGTGCTTCTGAGATTTAACAAACATTTCAAAACACACTTCGCGCTCAAGTCCAGATGTGCATCCAAGTTCAGACTACCCCAGCCTTTGCAAACTCTTCTCAGTCATTTCCATATCGTTGTGCAGAATGAGCCCCCTAAAGACTCTGATGGCCAAACATGATTATGTGGGCAAAAAGAAAAGCAAATAGCAAATATGTGTCACACCTCTATTATGTTTCAAGTCCATCCACATGAATAATCACAGCTGAACTTGAAAACCCTTCTATTACAAGTCTCCACGTAACAGATGGTCACCAGGTGTCGTCGAGAGGTCAAGTGACTTGCCCAAGATTATACCTCCCACAGCGAGAATTCAGACCTTGGAAGGTGGAGTCAGGTCACGTGACCAGGTCCTCTGTCATCCCTCCAGGACGTTCCTCACACAAAGAGGAGGAAAGGTACAGGCTCAAATGATCCCATCTCACTTGATGCCTGTGAGAGCCCGTGAGAGGCTGTGGTCATGTCCCTTCTCTAGGTGGGGGACCTGGAGCTCACAGACACCGCTCCCCAAAGTAACCCTGAAGGTCAATGTCCTGCCATCACTCCCGGCAGCCAGCAGGGACATGGGCAACAGAATACAGCAGAATTTACAACTGAGCTTCCCAGGACTCTCTCCCTAATAATGTCCATTCCAGGTGTCATAACACTGCCCTTTACTGTCTCAGAGGACTCTCATGGAGAGGATTTTTTTTAAGTAGAAGATCTAAAAGAGAAAAACTACTATGAGTATCTTTCTTGATAAAATACATAAGAAAGTTCCCTCCCCCAGCAACAATCAGCTTTATAGACGCTGTATGATAAACGACATTGCAAAATTCTGCAAAGTCAAATTAATAAACTTGGAAGCAGTTCAGTCTGGGAAATACCAAAAGTCATGCACAAAATACCATTAAAAACAGGTGCCTGGAATCTACAGACACAGAAAGTGGATCCCTGGCTGCCTAGGGCAAGGCTTGGGGGGAGGGGTTGGGGGATGGAGAGTGACTGCTAATGGGTACAGGATCTTGGATTTTGGGGGAGTGGGGGTGATGAAATGTTCTCAAATTGACCATAGTGATGGTTGCACAACTCTGTGAACATACTAAAAACCAACGAATTGGACACTTTAAGTGGGTGAATTCTATGGTGGGTGAATTGTATGTCAATAAAGCCATAATGTGAAAAAGGTCCCATACAATATAATTCTATGTAAATGACATTCTGGAAAAGGCAAAACTATAGTGACAGAACAGGTCAGCAGGTGCCTGTCGGGGTGGGGATGGCACATGGGAGTTTTGGGGGGAGGGTTCATAGAACTTTTCCTTATCATGATGGTGGTTAAATGAATATATACATCTATCTAAAATCAAAGAATTGCATGACAAAATTTTAGAAATCAATTAAAAACTTCAAAACCCAGTTGTTTCAACAAGGTCCTACTGTACAGCAAGGGAAACCGTACTCAGTGACTTGTAACCTTATAGTAAAAAGAATATGAAAAAGATTATGCATGTATGTATGTATAACTGAATCACTACACTGTACACCAGAAACTAACACAACACTGTAAATTTTAAAAAAAAGTTGTTTGTTAAAATCAAATCTACTTTCACTTAAATTTTTGTTACTCTTTTTAAAAGAACAAATAATTTACTAACCTTAAAAAGTAATTCTGGTGGCTTAGAATCCTACATCCCATCCCTAAAGGGATTTTGAAATATTTCAGAGTACCTGTTAAGCAGTAGGCTTTCCACTAAGCTAGGGGGGTAAATCGAGAGAGAAAAGGCAAATTTAAAAGTGAAACAGACGGACCACCAGCCAAACTGTTGTTAGAACTCGGGTCCTATGCAGTCAACCCCTCGGAAACAGCACAGGTGAAGTCACAGTCTGAAAGGCGGGGTCCTGCCCTTCAAGGTGTCTTCAATCTAAGGCCTCGAGCATCGTGTAATGTATTGTGGGTCAGTGGTGGGGGGTGGGGAGTACCTTTTAAGATACAGCAGAGACAATTTTACTTTCCTTAATCTAAAATCTGAATTTTCATTCATCTGGCATGAGGAGTCACACAAATCCAAGCTCTCACGTACTAATGTTCGCTTATCGCCTAGTCGGGAGAAGACAGGCCAAGATCGCTCCGAGGTGGATCCGAGGATGTGGGTGGACAAGAGCATCCCGTTGCTCTGGCCAGGGGCCCCGACCTCCATCCAACTAATCACCGGAGTGTGGAAATCCAGGCGAGGGGGCCTGGGGCCCACCTCCACCAGATCAGGTGAGGTCTTTATCCCCTCTGTTTCTTTTCCTACGAAATTAGCGCTGTTGTTAACTGCTTAAGGACCACCCAATAATAAAAGCAAATGTTTTCTCTTTGCCTTTTGCCTGAACATTTTAAGAAGAATGAACTTGTGTCTAGTGTGTCCACCCCAGGATGGGTGGGAAGGTCTGAGTGAACCCAGTCAGATCAGGCCAGGGGTATGATGAATGGGGTTGGGGGAGACCCTACCAGGGGGACCCTCCCAAACCAAGAAAAGGCTGGAGGTGCTAAAGTTTAACCCAGAGCAATAGCCCAAAGTGTGTAATGTGTTAGATTTCTCCGAAACCTCTCACGTGTGACTTCACTTACTCCTTGCAACAATGGGATGTTACTCCCATCCTGTGAATCAGGAAAAGAGTTTAAGGGGCTTCCTCTAACACCCCAAGACTAGTGCATGACCAAGCATGCATTAGAACCCCATTCCAGACTCTCGGTTTGAAGATGACATTATGCTACTCCTCAGACACCTCAGCCCGTCACACGGAAACACAGCTCTCCCCAGACGGGTACCAGTGCTCACCCCTCTTCTCCAGTGGGTAAGTAAGGAAGCCGCTAAGTTGTTTCTGCATATTTCTTTTTTTATTCTCAACTCAGGAATGCACTTCCTCCCTGGAAAACCCCTCCCCCCTTGCTAATCTGCCCTTCCCTCGGTTCCCAGCTTCCCCCCTGGTCCCAGTCTTTGGCGCATCCAGCGGTGAAAACTCAAACACCAAGCATCAGACACTGCGGCCAGAGGAAGGTGAACCTGGGGCCGGGGCTGCGGGCAGTCACATCGCGGGCTCAGCGACCCCTCTGCGGTGCGGGTCACTCCCAGCCTTGACCTCTGAACCACAACGGGCTCCCCCGTGCTCTGCGGCCTGCGTGTGTTCCTCGTGTTTCATGTGAAATAGAAAGTACCCTCTTCATCCTCCTTGAAGAAGTATTCTAACTTCCTCAGCCCGGAGGGGACGGTGCTGCCGCCGAGGGCTGTGGACGGGACGGCCAGTCACGCGCGGGCACGTTCACGGCCAGCGCGAAGCCAGGAGATGTTTCCTGGACGAACAGCTGAAGCATTGCCTGAGGGGTCAAGGCGCTCCGCAGGCCAAGCTACGGCGCACTCTCACCCCCAACGAAAGGAACAGTCAAAACTGCAAGAAGCGGAACAAACCGTCCCACAGCGGGGCCGTGTTCCTTCGCACCAGAAAAATGAGTCCCCTTACGTGAAGACTAACCGACCTGAATTCACAAAGCCAGTGAGGACGTTCAGATGGCTGCATGCACACTGGCTGTGTCACCCAGCAGGGTGTTTGATGACTGGCGGGTCACTGGAAACCACCCTTATCACACCCACTTCGATAAATTTGCATTTATACATGTACTCAGCTATGCAGAGATGGGTAGAAAAACAAGCTATAAATGGCCAGTGCCATCTAATTTTACTAACTAATGGTTGGCTAAACAGGTATTTAAATGAGGCTCTGATCAAATTCACAGTGTGAGAATTTTAGCAACTGAACCCAACCTGGGCAAGGACTCACCCTCCCTCCAACTGAATTGCAGTAATTCAACACAGAGATGCGGGTACTAGCCAAACCCACAGCTTGAAAATCTGTTTATCTGCTAAACCAAATGGCTTTGCACTGCTTTTCAGGTGCTTATACTTTATTGTGAAAAAGCTGACATTGGAAACTAAACAAAAACTCGGAGCAGGATGGTAGACGCCTTTGAGAGCCAGTACTGGGGGACGGGGAGGTGTGCACCAGGAGGCGCTGGGTGTGAGCACCGTTCTGCTTTTTGATCCAGGGGAGTTCATAAGAGGGTCCGCTTTGAGCTAGGTTTGTCTGTTTTTTCATATTTTGTGATATGCACGTTACACTTAAATTAAAAGAAAAAACCATCCCTACGCTGGGAAAGCTTAAAAAAAACTCTCCTTCAAACAAATATTCTTTCCTATCGTAATCTGGATCGCTGGGTTAGTGGCCAGAAACAAGAGAATTATCAAATCAGAAAGCGCCTCGTAGAGCCATCTGGTCCACTTTTTCTAAAAGGTCCTGCAAGAGATTCCCTTAGCCTGCGCTTATAAGCTTTTAACTTCTACAGGAGAGGGGCTTCACACCCCAGCCGGTGGGCAGCAGCCAGCTTTGATTGTGAGAAAGTTCCTCCTTCATCTCCAATCCACAGTCTCTGCCTTTGTAAAAATTCTCCATCACCAAACTCACAGCACAGCCATTTCAATACCCTATTAGCCATCAATCCACATGGCCCTGGATTAACACAGAGTTAGACACCCTGTCCCCTCAACCCCCACCCCGTGCAAACAACTGAACATCAGTCAGCTAGGTGAGCAAATCCCCAGTCAGAATAAGGGCAATTCATCAAACTCAAGGAAATATCCTCTTGACTCCCCCTCCCATTTATTTGTACACACTTCTGCTTTTTAAAAATAATTTTTAATTGTAATAAAATACACATACAAAAATTTACATCATAACAATTTTAAGTGTACCGTTCAGTGGCATTAAGTACATCTATATTCTTGTACAGCTATCACCTCCATTTCATTTCCCGAGCTCTTCATCTTGCAAAACTGAAACTCCAGACCCTTAAACAATACCTACCACCCCCCCTCCCCCAGCCCCTGGCAGCCACCATTCTACTTTCTGTCTCTATGAGTTTGACTTCTCTAAGTACCTCATATAAGTGGAAACATACAGTATTTGTCCTTTTGTGGACAAATACTTATTTCTCTTAACAGTCTGTTCTCAAGATTCATCCATGTTGTAGCCTGTGCCAGAATTCCCTTCCTTTTTAAGGCTGAATAATATTCCATTGTGTGTACAGACCACCATTTTGTTTTTCCATTCATTTGTTGATGGACACTTGAGTTGCTTCCACTCCTGAGCTCCTGTGAATAAGGCTGCTATGAACATGGGTGTACAACTATCTCTTTGAGACCCCACTTTCAGTTTGGGGGGTTATATCCCCAGAAAAGGACCTGCTGGATCACATGGTAATTCTAGGGTCAATTTTGGGAGGAACTGCCACACTGTTTTCTGCAGTGTCTGCACCATTTTATAATCCCACCAACAGTGCAGAAGGGTTCCAGTTTCTCCACATCCTCACCAACATTTGTTATTTTGCAGTTTTTGTTGGTGGTGGTGTTTGGTTTTTGGCTAGCAGCTATCCTAAGCAAATTTCTATTGGTGATAACAGTGACTACCATTGGCTTTGTGCGTCTGTGGCTGGCTCGGGATCCATAATGTCTGAGGTTTAAATACCAGGACTCTGATCCAGCAAAGCCAGCACCATGTGCCTAGGAAGGGTCAGGCCTGGAAGCTGAGCCCAAGTGTGGTTAACCCCATATCCTGTGCTCCAACCACCTCCCACACTGCCTGCCTTCTCACCAGAATGACTGGTTTCTGTGCGCTGATTCAGATGTCCAGGGATTCCCTGAGCAATGCTACTGGCCCACCCACGACCACAGCAGATTAATGTGTCAGCCTCTGGTGTGTGAACAGCCCAGAGAGAATGGAGCACAATAAACTCTTTAGGACAGGAACCGCACACTTATTAAGGTTTATGCTCCCCCCAGGACCCCACGACAATGCCTAACACACAATACTCAATAAATATACATTCAAGAAAATAAATTGTGATTACAGAAGCCCAATTATCAGCGTGAATGCCACACCAGTCAGGGTGACTAGAAGACAACAACACGCCATCTAGATTACAAGTTAGTAATCAAGATAATTTACAGCGTTTTCCTTCCAATTTTTTGCCTTTCACATAAGGCTCCGTATTTCTTTCTCCTTGATCCATGTCTCACTTTCCTTCTCTCCCGCACCCCACTCCTTTTCGACTTGTATCTTAGACCATCTAGGAGCTTTACTTTTTTCACTGATCACTGACCAGCCCCAAAGTAGACTCATTTATGCATCACTCATTAACAAGAATAGGTGCCTTTGACCAGTCAGGGCCACCCTGTAGATGGGGATGTGGAAGATTTGTGCAGAAACTTCAGTAGAGAAGACGGATCTTACAAAATCCGGTTTCTGTTAGGAGGAGAGGCAGAGTAGAAGCACTAGCGGACAGGTTATCAGTAACGTCCCTACACATCCTGCACTTAAAGCCCCAGTGAACGGATGTTCAATCAGTCCAACAGTGGCCGCTGGCTTGAGCTGCATGAGAACAGCAACGTGCCAGAACCAGCAAGCAGAAGCTATGGAAATAAAAGACATTAGAGAGAAAAGGCTCTCTAACATCCACAGCTGAACAGAAGTGAGATGGGCCACTTTGAGCAACAGGAATATCCCTGTCACCGTGCTTCTCACAACGTGACCCCCTTTACCTGCGCGAGAATCACTGGGACAGACCCTAAATTTTGAGACTCCCTGTTCAAGGGACAGTGACTCCCTGCCAGGGCCTGTGTGTGTGGGACATACCACCCAAATCCCCTCCTTCTCTCAGGTTCTGTGGTTCTCAGGCCGGGCACCAAGGTAGGCAGGTGACACTATCCATGAGCCCGGTGGCTGACACACGACACCAGAGGGGACAAGGCCTCTGTTAATCCGGCTGGACAGTTGCCTTAGTTGAAGACATGACTGCAGCAATCACGTAACCATTCACCAAAACTTTCAGAAATTTTCTTCTACTGAAATCTTGAAAGGTTATCTGCTGGTAAAGGAATGGACGGAAAATGACACTTAAACCCTCCTTTAGTAGCGATCTTAATTTATTTAAAACTTTTTAAATAGATGAAAACCATGAAGTAAAAGAGACACATGCAGTTATGAAATTTAACTTGTGGAATTTTCTTTTTTTATATACATTTGGCATCCATTAAATTGAAAATAACTGGAGAAGCCAATGTGGTCCAGACAGACAGAAACCAACTCTTATGGTGTGTGTTGGATTATACTGATGACCATAAACTCTGTAGTAGAAATTTATTTGGATGGGAAGAGGGTACAGCTCAGAGGTTGAGCGCATGCTTTGAATGCATGAGGTCCTGGGTTCAATCCCTAGTACCTTCGTTTAAAAAAAGAGAAAGCAAGGAAGGAAGGAAGGAAGGAAGGGAGGGAGGAAATTCTTCTGAAGCAGGGACCATGTCCACTACTGTCTTGTCTGCCACTCCCTGGATGACAAAGCATCTTGTTGTTTCAGGACCCCTCCCTCTAAGCTGGTGAATTCCTCTCCCCCCACCAGGCCCAAGCATCATGCCCTCCCTGCCATCAAGAGCCCTGCCCTCCTGTTTGCAGAGCACTCTGTACACACGTCTAGGACAGCCGTGGTCAGACTCTGAAAACCAGGTTTATGTCCCCACGTCCCACCACCGAGGGCATCTTTGAATGCAGAGACCATCCTGCTCACCCCGTGGCCTCTGGCAAGCAATTCCTGGTACCTCACAGGCAGATCAGAAGTTCAGCTGACAAACACCCGAGCCTCCAGCCCACGGCAAACGCTGTCTTGGGAAGGATGGGTTATGGCCGCCGCCCCCCCCCCCCCGCCAGGCTCTGAGACAGCACAGAAGAACCTACTCGGGATGTCCGCCGATGGAGGGAACAGTCAGGGTCCCTCTCCTCCAAGACGAAAGCACCTCGCCTAGTGGTAAAAGCAGCTCCCTTTGACTCTGTGTGCCAGAAACAAGGTAAGAGGCTACAAGTTAGCTCCGCTCATCACCGCCCCGCACCTGAGAAGCGGGCACGGGGCCGTGAGCATCACGTAAATGAGGAAATGCTGAGAATAAGTCATCTGCCTGAAGCCACAAGTGCTGGAACCGACGCTGGAGCTGAGATCTGTCTAACTTAGAGGCCTGTTTTCTTTCCACCACATTACACTGCCTCCCCTCAAGCTTAAAACGGACAATCCCCGTGGGCACTGGACACAGCAGATCTTCAACCTGCCACGTCCGGTTCTACAGGCGCGTTACTCACGTAATCGCCAAAGGATGCCACTCTCCCCATTCCTAGTTGTGGGGGTGCTTTTATTTTTTTCCATTTAAAATTTATTGCATTAAAAGAAAAAGAAACTCTTACAAAACAAAAGTCTAAAACCTAAACCAACTCAAAGACAGAAGATTATTCTCCAGGTAAAACTAAACACCTCCCTGCAAAAAAGAAAAAAAATCTTACATTAAAAAAATCCAAAAGAAACAGAAATGCCAGCTTCAAAAATATTTATCCAAAAAAGTGAGGCATCCTGGTGCTGCTCTGAATACACCAGTTTGCACGTGATGAGAACACTGCCAACACCAAGCTGCTGCTGGACAACGCAGGCTCCAGTTAAACCCAGCAGAAAACTCTGACAAGCCCAGAGACTGAGACCTCCGCTCCCAGCTGCTTGTTCTTCAGCAGCGGTGTCTCCTCAAGGAGACTCAGATAAACGTCTGCGCAAGAAAGTCACATTCAGGGCGGTTACCAAGTACCTGCTGGCCAGCGAGGAGAAGGCTGCGGTCTGACGTCATGTAAAGCAGCCGTCCACGTTATTTCCTGGCCCCTCGTGAGTCACCGTGGAAGCCCCTGTTCCTCCCCGGGTTCGCCGCCCACCCAGTCAGAGCAGTAAATGAGTAAGTGTCTCAGTGTCTCCCCATTTTTGGGCTACGTCATAAATACTTTATTACAAAAAGGTCCAGGCAAGAAGTTGATTGTGACGGGAAAAAATGGCTTCCCCTTAAAAGGTTCCAATGATGGACCTTCGTTTACACAGAGAAATCCAACACCTGAGTCCTCGGGACCAGGGGCCTGTAGGCCTGTGCGGCCAGCGATGGGCGGGCGGGTGGGTCTGCTCCCCCCAGGGCTCCATCGCCCCCCTACCCCCGGAGTTTCCTTGTGAGGCTGTGTCTGAGTCCCAGAAGGCTCTCAGGAAGCTCACTGCTAAAGGTAAGTATAAGAAGTGGACACTTCTTTGAGAAAATATTATCTCTGCTTACAACATTTGCTGCTCATGAGTTCCTCCAGGGGCAGGTCTGCCTACAGTTATAACTACTCAACTGTCAAAGGGCCACTTTTGCCCCAAAGTTTCCTGATGGCTCTACCCTCCCCTGCAGTCACACTGGTTTATTACATGTCATTGGCCATGACACTGCTGTTCTAAAACTATGTAAGCCACGCCCTTTTTAACAAAATATAAATGCACCGAAGGAAGAAAGAATTCCACACTCACCCAGCACCTGGAAATAATCAGTATTAATAACTTTAGAAATGAAGACAGAGAAAAACCAATATCACATGATATTAATTATATGTGGAATCTAAAAAAATTTTACAAATGAGCTCATTTACAAAACAGAAACAGACTCTCAGAAAAATTCCTTCGGGTTACCAAAAGGGGAGGGATAAATTAGGAGTTTGGGACGAGCAGTTACAAACTACTGTCTATACAAAAGATAAACACCAAGATCTTACTGTAGAGCACAGGGAACTATATTCGATAGCTTATAATAATCTATAATGAAAAAGAATATGAAAAAGCCCGTATGCATGTATACCTGAAGCACCATGCTGTACCCCAGAAACTAACACAACATTGTAAATCGACTACACTACCATAGAAAAACCCTTCACTGTAAAAAAGTATTCGTATGCATAACTTACAGGCTACGTGTCACATACTAGTATTTTATGTCAGATATGGTGACATATTACTTTTCAGCTTGTGTTCAGCATTTTAAAACACCTTGCATATCAGTAAGTGTAATTTAATTCTCTTTTTAAAGATATTTACAAGGTATACCATGCACTGTATGGATGTATCTTACTTTGTGTTTGTTTTAATAAGCCTCCCTACTGGACTGGAGCTTGTGAAACTGCTGGGCCCACCTCTGCACATGTTAAACTCTGCCAGCTCTCAGCGAGCCAGCCTCAGGGGACAGCGTGGGGTCAGGCTCCCCAGCAAGTTGGGTGGAAAGGCTCTTGCACCAAATTTCGTTTCTTTCTTTCTTCTTCTCTCTTTTCTTTTCTTTTTTGGACATGGATCCTGGTCCCAGAAGTTTAAAAGTCTCTGCTCTATCCTCTGTCCCCGAAATTTAACAAGATGCTTCAGCCTAAGTGATTTTTTAAATAGCCCTGAAGCACTGAAGTCAGGATTAAGAAATTATTATGATGCCTGCATATGAAAAGATTGCAAAACACCTGCTCCGAGTTTTGCAACGGTTTCCATGATGGAGAATTTCAAAACATCCATCTTCCTGTGGCTTAAACATCCAGCTTGGCTGCCCTGGGCTCCACGAGAAAACACTCCACCCTGATCACTAGATTCGGCCTTTCCCCTCCCCCCCCCCCACCCCAAGGACAAACTGAAAACAGAACAGAGCTGAAGGTGGTAGAAAGAACCCGGAGGTAAAAGCAGGGTTGGGCGGTGAGGAAGGTGGAGCTGCAGGCAAATGACGAGCCTGGGGCCTTCGAAGCAGGAGGAAGTATCACTTCCTCGCCAGCCTCCTCCTCTCTCCGGCCTCCGCGCTCCGCGACCCAGCTTCCCCGCGGAAAGCAGAAGTGGGCCTCACTCTCCAGACGGGCTCCTGCGGCAAGCCTCTGTACCGGCCTCGCCCCCGCGGGGTTAACATGTACCAGAAGGCACCCAGGAGGCCAGACACCCATCAGACCTCCCAGCTGCGGCCGGAGGCAGCGTGAATCCAGACCCAGCTCTCCAACCCCTCCCGTGCTCTCACCAGAGGCTGGACCAGTGGCCAGAGGACGGGGAACTGGGCAGGACGGACAAGGAGCCAACCACCAGCGTGAATCGGGGTCCGTCAGGAGGGTGATGGCAGAGGCCCACAGAAAGCGGGGCGTGCGGGCCGGCCCAGCAGTATTTGACTTTGCCTGAAGTGTGAACTGTGAAAAAGGTAATAAGACACACTTAGAGGCCCCCCGAGCCCCACGAATGAGGACATCTTCCCTGTGCTCTACGACCCATCAAGAGCAGAGCGCTGAGAAACACACGCTCAAACGGACTCTGGGAAGGTCGCCCCCGCCTGTGTAACTTTACAGAACCTCATGTGTGCATCTTAGCATCGGGAAGAACGAACACAGTTACAGTGAGACTAACCAACAAGGGTCGGCTCCGATCACACCCGCTCGTGGCCTGAAGGCTCTGGGATAGAGGGGAAGACAGATTCAAATATGTGATGGTAACAAAGCACAGTTAGATAGCCAGCACTTTGGAAGAGTTCGACACAAACGAACTCTTCCGTCCTGATTGTCTGGGTAACTTTCAAGAAGTAGCTTTGCATTGAGCTCAGAACAAGAGTGAGGAAGAAGCCCAAGAAGAAAGGACGAAGGCCAGTGGAGGCCCCTGCAACTTGCCCACGTGGACGAGCCTTTCAAACACACCATCTCAAGTAAGCCCTCAACTTGCTATTCCAAATTACAAGAGACCCCTTCCAGCCAACCAGAGCCAAAGACACCTAAAAGAAGGCCCAAGTCTTTATAAACAAGTCTTTCCCCAAAATTCGAATCCCTCAATTGGCAGATTTCCATACTATTTTCTACACTTGGGCTTCTCCCCCCAGTGGGAACTTACTCAAAATAAATGTTAGAAATGATGAGAGAATGAACTCAGAGTTTCACAACTTAAGTATCAGGAAACTGGGCAGCTGTAAGAAATCTTTCAGTATTTCTGATCAACTTCCTCTTCCCTGTCCTCCCCATTACCAATCTTAAAACCCGGCAGGCCACGTCTGCGTAGCGTAGGCTGGGCTCCAGATGACCGGGCCTCGCGTGCAGCAGGGAATGGGCCACGTGTTTCCACGTCTCCTTATTTTATATTTTCGCCTCGAATGACACCTCTCACTGTTTCAACAACCACACAAGGAGGCTGGGAGGCCTGATCAAGACACACTTCTAGCAGAGGCTGGAGGGCATCCCTTTGTAAAGTATTATTGGGGCACGTCTGTCCCAACCAATGAACACCAGAGAGCCCTCCAGGCAGTCACTGGAGCTGCTCAGACAGCAGCCAGGAAGGTGTCACCTTGGCAGTCATCAGAGCTCCCCTCCCCGAGCAGGAAGCAGAGCTGAAGGCATAGAAACTCAGCTGCCCAGTCCCGCCCCCGTGCCCCTGCTCCACGGTTCATCTGGCTCTCGTCAGCCACTAAGCTCAGGCAACTTCCAAGTGACAGAAGAAAACCACCTGTGATTCTCCGCCTTAAAAATGTGTATTAAATGATACATTCATTTCTTTACTTTTAAGTAACTGAGTACCAGCCACAGGTCCAAAGGCAGACAACTGGGGAAGCTCTAAAGTTGGGGCCAGGAAACACACCTACTGTGCCCAACAGTGCCACTGCACTACTCATGCGACCTTGGACATGCCACAAACCTCTTTTTTGGCATCTGTCCCTGCCTACTTGGGAAGTTCATGAGAGGAGCAAATGAAATCAGAGTTCAGAAGGCTTCAGAGTCCTGGATAAGCAAAAGGTGTCAGCACCATCCTGGCCAGATGAGCCCAAGAAAGGTCTCAGGCCATCTCTGCATTCAATGTCCCAACTAAGGGCTGCAAAGACCTTTCAATGTCAACACTATCTACGCCTGAGGACGTGGAGGTCATTGCCACCAGCAGTGTAAGTGAGCTGCAACAGTGTCCCATGCAAGGGACAGATACATACTATACTCCTATTTATATAGATTTAAAATTAATCTTGGCTTGTTTATGGAAAATAGGGTTTAATTTTGTTAAATTACAGCTCTATACATTCACTTGAACCAACCGGCATCTCAAATGTTTCGGTGACTTTTTTTTTTTTTTTTTGGTGGGGGCAGGCAATTAGGTTCATTTTTACTTATTTATTTAACAGAGGTACTGGGGAGTGAACCCAGGATCGTGCACACGCTAAGTACACTCTCTACCACTGAGCTGTACCCTCCCCCGGGGATTTATCTCTGAATACAAATATAATGGGACTAAAAGGCTTCGAAAGACATGAAATCACAAAACTGCTGAGACACTTTTCTGCTAAGAGAATGCCATGGTCAGGGGTGGGACACAGCTATTACAAGTTCTCTACCAACCATCCCAACACCAGTGAATCTCAGATGAAGCACGTCTTTTTGATGAAGGCTTTGCAGGCCCCATCCCACCACTCCAGATGAAGACTCCTCTCCCAGTGGCACAGCACAGTAACCAGTCCTGAGCGGAGATGATCACTTACAACACGAGCGCAGGGATAACCTGACAGTCAGGACAGGCCCTCCAACTTCCTTTTTCAGAAACCAGATAGAGAGGCCCGTGGACTGCAGATGCCTTAGGGGCCAGCCCTGTGCCTGGGCCTTGCCTAGGGCCAGGCTCAGGGCACACTCTGCTTCCTTCTTCCCAGCCATCTCGACCATGTGACAAGCACCAGAGCTCGAGTTTCGGACAAGCCAGACAACGCTTTTTCACGTCCATTCGTTGTAGTGGTGAATACAGACCATACTTGTGTGGACAAATCATAATATAACTCTAGTTACTGCTGTGATGGAAATGTTGGTAGAATTAATGGCCCAAGTAATTTATCCAAAATCACAGCTCTGGTAAATGGTGGAGGAACCCCAAACTCAGGTTTTCTGGCTCCTCTTTTCTCCTTCTTTACATCCACTGCCCTCTTCCCTGAAGGGAACTCAGGAAGAGGATTACCCAACTCCGCACCCAAAGAGGCCCAGTCACCAAAAGCCTCTTGTGATCAAAATAAATTTCTTCAAGCCTCAAAATACTGACCTCCTTACTTCCAAATCAGAGCCAGGAACTACCAGCATCCCACTCTTCCAGCAGAGCTTACCTTATCAGGAAGGACTCTGAGTACTCAGTAAATTCCTGTCTTCTTTCAGTGCCTGTTCCCCCTGCACTGCCTTAGGTGATGCTGGAGCGAGAACACCCTGCCCTCCTGAACCCTACGGACAGAGGGCGGCCAAGAAATCAGAATCATCCTCATTGGCTGGTACTTCGGGTGAGTCAGACTCCTGGGTCCTGCTCTGGGACAGCAAATCTCTGGTATATTTATTATGCAGATTTACCAGTAAGGTCAGGTGGCCAAATTGGACATGCAGCCTTGGGTTTAAAACCATCAAATTGCAAAGAAGCAGGGAGCCTCGTTTTCATGGAGACAATTATTTGCAATAATAACAGCACCGTTTATGGAATGCCCAGTATGTGCTTGGGGCTTCATAAGCAACACATATCTCAGAAGGTAGATACGTTCGCTTAAAAATGAGGAAAGTCCAACCCAGAGTTTCAGAGGCCCAAGTTCACACTTAGCTAGGGATAGGCGAAGCCTGGATTCAACCCGAGTTTCTGAGATGGCAAAGAAGGTGGGTGGACTGGGGGTAATTAAGAGAGGCAGACACACACACACACACACACACACACACACACACACACACACACACACACACGACCACGCCCGCACTTAAAAGGAGTATGTCAAACGCTCTGCTCCCAGAAGACTCCACAGTCGGTCAAGATAATGCAGGCAAGTGGGAACTGACGCTTACTCCCTTCCCCCAAGGCGAAGGAACGGCAACCCCTGAATTCTTAAAATAACTCTCGCTTCCTCTCGGCCGGGCAGCCGAAGGCTCGGGACCACTGCTCTGCAGGCCGGGAGGCGCCGGGCTCAGCGGGAGGGTGCGCGCCGCCCCGCCGCAGCCCCTGGGCGTCCCGCTCCCTCCGGCCGGGCGACCCGGGCGGGCGGCTGTCCCCGGGCCCGGGCCGAGCCGCCGCGCTCACCTCGGGGGCCGGGGTTCGGAGGGGAGGCCAGACCGCGCCGGCGAGCAGCGCCCCCGGGATCCCCGCCGCGCGTCCGCTCCGCGTGGACAGGGGCTTCCCCGCCGCGCGCCGGGAGCGGCCCGAGCGGAATCGGCATCCGGCCCTCGGGGCGGCGCCGGAGGGACCCGCGGGGCGCCCGCCCCCGCGCCACGCCCCTGCGCGGCCGGGCGGAGAAGACACCTGCGGAGCCGCCCGCCCCCGTGGCCTCGCTTCCCCGGGCCGGGTCACCCGGGGCCGAAGGCAGCTGGGTGGCCTCACCGCCCGGCCCGGCGCCGGTCGGCCAGGCAGCCGCGCGCGCCGCCCGCCCCGCCACCCGTGCCGCCCCCCAGCTCCCGGCTCCGGGTCCCCCGCCCCAGACTCCGGCGGGAGGCACAGTCGTGCCCCTGCCCGGCCCTCCCGGTCCCGCGCTCACCCCCCGACTGGCGCCTAAAACTCACCAGCTCCGGGTGCAAGTCGCGGAGCGGCGGCGGCGGAGCTCCACGGTGGCCGGGGGTCAGAGCGGGGGTCGCGACGGGGTGGCCCGGCGGGGCCGGCGACGGAAGGCACGCGGCTCGGGGTGCGGGCTCGGGGCCAGGGGTGGCGCGGCCGCCCCGCCTGCCGCGGGCTGGAGGCTGCAGCGCGTCCGGCCCGGAGGCGCCACGGCCGGGAGCGAGCGGCGACGGCCCGGAGCGGCGGCGGAGGAACTGGCCGTCGCCGAGCGCGGCCGAGAGGTCCCAGCTACTTCCTGGTGCTCGGATTTGCATACCCCTCCTGGAGGGCGGGGAAGTGACCGCCTGGCCCCTGCCCAAGGTTTGGGTCTTCGGTGTGGCTGTCGCGCGGAGCTTTGGAGGCAAAGAACCTGCGTCCCGGCGCGCAGCGTGGGAGAGTGGAGCCGCCTGGGGCCCCGCATTCTCCTGCAGGGACGGACGCAACAATCTTCCAGGAGATCTTCTGGCGCCTGGAGTCCTGGCCCAGCGACGAAACCTCTCGTGTCTTCTTTCCTTCCCTTCCCACCTACTCCCTGGAGTGTTAGGAAGCGGGGTGCCCCTGGCGGCAGAGGAGGCGCACTTTGATCCCCCCAACACTTGGAGTTCTCTAGAGAGAGGATGGGCTGTGCTCAGCCGAGGCTCAGGGTCTCCTGGAGTTCTTAATCACCAGTAGAGTAGCTCCTTAAGGGTGTACACAGGCTCAAGGTATTGATAGAGGCGGTGGCGGGGTGGGGGTCGGGGGCGCTGTGGAGTTATATGGCCTGGCAATTTCTCAGCCCCTCGAAACTTCGGTATCGTCCCGGAAAAATGGGGACAGGATGCTAATGGGAGGAGGAACTGCCGTCTGGGCAGGGCTTGCACTGTCCAGTGCACAGTAATGGTCGCCATTACTCTTTGGTTCCTGCCATCTCTGTATCCCCGCCTGTAGAGCTTGGCACACAGAAGGTCCCTGACTAGTGTTTGCTGAACGAATGACTTCATCTTCGAGCTCATGTTTCAAGTCAGTAAATGCCCGTATAAATCCAAGACAGAGTATCAGTCTCAGGCACCTTGGATGCCTGCCTGTTCTAAGCAAGATTGCGCTCGCTGGGATTCCAGCCTAGAATTTACAAGGAAACAGCCCTCCAGGGAGGAGATTTGGACTCTGTGTTTATAATAGGTAATAGCAGACATCTACCTAGGGTCTACTGGGGGCCAGACGAGCCCTAAGCTCGTCAGACCCATGACCTTTTATTAACAATTCTGGCCCCCTTACGAGGCTGCACCCAGTCCAGAGGACAAGTCAGCCACCCTGTATCATGATCCATAGAGCAGTCATTTGTTACTAGTAACAGAGGACAAAGGTTTGCAAACTACTTCCTTAACAACAGACAAGTCGGAAGGTCTGTACCTAGATGCTCACTGGTCTGCGGCTGGTTGGTCTCCTGCTGGAGAGGAAGGGTTGGGTTACCTGTTGGAAGGTGTTGCGTGTGTGAGTGAAATCTGCCATGGTCCTGCGGAGTTATTCACTGCCCGAGGGCCATTTTCTGGACTTCCCTGCAGAATGTGCTCTGAAATATCTTGACCCTAATTGGAAATACATACTATTTACCAACGGAGCCTTGAGGCATCTGGCAAGTAAGCATGGGACACCAAATGTCTGGTGTTGCCTAGGCTGTCTGGAAGGTCCTGTCAGTGTTGTTTTGGTGAAGTGGCTCTTGGAGTAAGAAACAAAACCTCGCCAGGCAGAGCTGGGCTTACAGCAAGCTCCCCCACTTCTAACTCCTCACACACACGAACATCCTAACCAAGTTCCCCTCTAGTCGTCGAGAGCACATACAGTGTGTGTCATTCATCTCACACTAGACCGGGCTCTTGTAAGCATTGCTTGCTTGTGTTTCACATGTTAACTTGCTCTCCTCGACTCCTGGTGAACAGCCCTCTTGGGAAGGCATTGCTTTGGTGTTTATCTCTTTCTTACAGTCACTCTCCACAGTTCACGTAGGTGCTCTGAAATACTTCATTAGCATCGATCGGCTCATTGCTCGATGGACTGCGTTGTCTCGACAGTATTCTCTACTGAGAACTGAGCACAGAATGGAACGGTCAGAGGCAGGCTGCACATCAACGAAGACCCCATTGATGGGGTAAGCGGGCTTCTGAAGGAGGGGAGGGCTGTGACTGAGGGCGCCACAGGAGAAGTAGTGGAAATGGCCTCACTATGTGTAGACGAGCCTCATTTTCTCAGATTCTGTGCAAATTCACCTGCTCACTAACAGTTATTAGTAACCCCAGAATCAGTCTGCTCACAGCGCTTTCCCAGTCACCGGTGGATGTGAGCGTGGCCGGGAAAGCTGGAGGCGCCGGACGCACTTGTCCCCGGCTGAGGCCAGCAAGGCGCCTCTCTGCCTTCTAGTTTCAGCTCGTTCTACAAACATGAGCCCTTGTGCGATCTGTTTAGTGCCATGTATTTGCATTTTTGTGGGTGATTTCACCATTTAAAATGACCCCGAGTGTAGCGCTGTCTGGCGCCCTAAGACAACAAGGCTGGGATGTGCCTTACAGAGGAGACACGTGTCCAAACAGAAAAGCACACAATACAAGGTTCTCTTTCAATCGATGGAAATGTGGTGGCCAAAGGCATGCAGCCACCTTACCCCAAAGTCCTCCTGGCCACAGTGGCTCAGTATTCACTGACTCAGTTGTATGTGGTGACTGTCGAGACCAGGACTCCTGTGATTAACGAGAATTGACTGTGTAGAAACAGCCCATCATCCAGTGAGAGGAAGAGGAAAGTCCTGACCGCAGGGAGGTTCTCCTCCCACGCGGACCTTCAGCTTCACCTGCCTGATTGTGGCCCTCACGGCTGAGATTGGTCATCTCTGCATACAGTGTCACGTCCACCCGCCCACCTCACCAGCCGGAGTGCAGCTCACCCACTGCCACAGTGTGGACTGTCCCCAGTGCCCTCCCACTCCTCTGGGAGCCAGCCTCCAGGGGGTCAGACTCCTCAGCGCAGCTCAAGGACTCTCGCGGGTTATCTGCAGAAGCCCCCTGATTGGCTTTAGGGGAAGGAAAAAAGTCAAGGCCGAGACTCTCCATCTGACCCTTGCAAACATGGCCACAGACCTGAGCAAATAATGCAGAGTTCTCACCTGCCTGCACCTGAGGGTCCCTTGTCCCGGCCTTTTCCAGACCTTTAAACCGACCTCTGGAGGGTGGGATGTGGGGGGACCCCAACCATCAGGGATTCCAAAGCTCCCCAGATCATTCTAGTGAGCAGCCAAGATTAGGGGCCACTGGGAAACAGCCCCAACCAAACCTGGGAGAATTTGGGGCAAATCTCCCAAACAGATGGGCTTCTACTCATCGCCAGCGTTCACAGTAGAAGACAGTAGAAGGCCTTCATCTGACGCACTTGGGACTGATGAATCAAACAAGTTATTTGAAGTGAGGGAATTATAAAAATGATGTAAATGTGCCTTCCACATTCTCCTTGAACTTCAGGCTGAGGTGCGTTCGTTCACCCCCTTGTCTGGTGACACGCCAGGGCGTTTCCAGATTCCCCTTGCTGAGGTGGTGGGCGATGGAATCAAACCCCTGACGTGAAAGCACAGCTCCACCCCTCAGACGACAAGAAGCTCAGACTTCTCCACCTGAAACACCACAGACACAGCACAGAGCCCAGGAGCAAACAGTGACATCCAGGCCGAGTCGTCCTCAATTCCTTTACGTTTATGAAGGAACGCCTGAGCTCCCTGAGCAAGAAATTATTAAAACCAAGCTAAACGGAAATAGTCGTAACACCAGTAACTCAACTGGGATTGAAATCTGGTCAAACGTACAAAGTTAATCTTCTCCTCAGGGAGACACGAGGTGGTTCTACATGGTAACGAGACCAAAGTCATAAACGATGCATAAGAAATTGTCTCCTGTGGTCCCACTGGGGGCTCCTGGGGTCCATCGGGGGGGATTGCTTCTGACCTCATTTTGGTTTCCTCTCTGAGGGAGGAGGCCCCAGGCCACATCTCCTGCCGCCCGACCTTCAGTGAGGAGGCCCAGCCCTCAAACAGAGGTGGTCTCGGGACCCTATATCTGCCCTGTCCCAGCTCTCATTTCTAGAGATGCCAAACCTGTTTTCTGGGGGCTCCAATGGCACCTAGGAGCCCATGTATTTAGCTTTTCATAATTTCAGACTCAGCGAAAAGTTTTCAAAATAGCACAAAGACTCTCCAGATAGCCTTCAGCCAAATTCTTCAGCTGTCCGCATGTAACCGTCTTTGTGCTCCATCTGTCTCTCCTGTAAATTTCCTGTCCTCCGTCAAACTCTTACCCACTGGCATGAGTGTCCACTGACCGTTCTTGCCTGGGTCGATTATAACTGTGGTGGTTGCCAAAGGCTGTGTCTTATGACTTTTGAACAAAAAGAACTTTCTGGAATTGGTTGCATCAGTCAAAGGAGGTAGGAAGGACTTGGAAAAACACGAGACACTGATAAAACAGAAGGGCATAAAACCACTTAATTTTCAGAGCAGTTTCATGATGTAGTTTAATCAGGGAGCTTTCTTAAGTTCCATTGGCATTAAGACTCGGGCAGTTTGGATGGAGACAGGGTGAGAAGGGTCACGTGGTACCCAGGACATCATGAAGGGAGGTGGGCTTTGGGGGGAGTAAGTCAGTGCTCTCCAGGCAGTGAGGTTGGAGCCTGAGGGAGGTGTTGGGTGGGAAAGGGCTGCAGAAAGAGACCCCTCCCAGGGGGGCAAACGGCCTGCTGCTCTGGGAGTCCAGGGGTGCGTCATGAAGACACTGGTCTTGAAAGCTGGCTGTGCAGCTTAATTCCTTCTGGAAGACGCAGCTCCACTGATCACTGGTAATGATCACAGCAACAAATGAGTCAGTTAACAAAGGGGCGCTAGAGATAAAAGCAAAAGTAAACAGATGGAAACTAGTTAAACTTATAAGCTTTTATGTAGCAGAGGAAATCGTAAAAAAATAAAAAGACAACCTAAGGAATGGGAGAAAGTATTTGCAAACAATGCAACCGACAGGGGCTTACCTTCCAGAATATACAAACAGCTCCTACAACTCAATAACAACAACAAAAAAATGAACAACCCAATCAAAAATGGGCAGAAGACCTAAACACACATTTCTCCAATGAAGACCTAAGGTGGCCAATAGTCACAGGAAAAGATGCTCAATATCGATAATTACCAGAGAAGTGCAAATAAAAGCACAGTGAGGTATGACCTCACACCGGTCAGGCTGGCCATCATCAAAAAGTCCACAAAGGCATGGGGGAGGGTATAGCTCAGTGGTAGAGTGTATGCTCAGCATGCACGGGGTCCTCCAGGACCTCCATCAAAAAAAAAAAAGTAAATAAATAAACCGAATTACCTCCCCCCAAAAAACAAAAAGTTCACAAACAATAAGTGTTGGAGAGGGCATGGAGAAAAGGGAACCCTCTTACTCTGTTGGTGGGAATGTAGCAATGCAGCCATTATAGAAAACAATATGAAGATTTCTTAAAAAACTAAAAATAGACTTACCGTATGATCCAGTAATCCATGCCTGGGCATATATCTAGAGAAAACTCCAGTACGAAAAATACAGGACCCCAATGTTCATAGCCGCACTATCTACAATAGCCAAGGCATGGAAGCAACAATGCTGTGTTAATTTTTGGTGTACAGCATAGTGATTCAGTTATATATAGTCTTTTTCATATTGTTTTCCATTATAGGCGATTACGAGTTACTGAATATAGTTCCCCGGGCCATACAGTACGAACTTGTTTATCTATTTTACAGAACAGACAGACTCACAGACACAGAAAACAAACCTATGGTTACTGGTTGGGAGAGCGAGGAAGGGGGTAGAGAAGGATTAATTGGGAGTTTGGGATTTGCAGATACACTGCCTTTGACTGAATTCGGATTCAAACGAATTCAGCTTCTGCTGCTGGCCTTGGTTGGCGGCATCAACAGAAACTCCCAGATCTCAACACGGTTTGGTGATTACGCGTCTGCACACGTGGCCACCATTGCTGTCAGACAAGCATTTCACCAGACTCCAGGATTCCAGTTACGTGTGAAGGGGCGTCGCTGAGCTTCCTTCTGGGCCCCACTGGCTCATCTTCGCAGAGCAGGTCAGACCGACAGGCTGGTGCTGCCTGGTGCCCGGTGCAGGGGTGGGTGAGGGCTGGGTGAGGGCCCTGCGGCTGCCTTGGAGGCACCTCCCTTCCCCTCCCCCACCTCCAGGCAAGCCCGGGAAGGGCAGGGTGCTCCTCCAGGCCTCTCAGTGAGGTCCAGCCACCCTCTAAAGGTTCCCTCCAGGCTGGGTTTCTGCTTTTCTCCAACCCCCGGGTGTGCCTTTTTGTCGCTCTAAATAGTTTACATACGTCTGTTCCTCGGAAGTCCTGTTTGTTTGGATTAGTTTTTGTTAAGCGCTAAGAGTACCTCTGCCCTAAAAACACAACCTGTCCGGAGATCGGGTGTCTGGCTCTTCCTTAGGGAATTCTTCAGATTCCCAGTTACAAGAGGAAGAAAGCCACGTTAGTAAAGTTAGAATTTAAGGCTGTGTTTATTTACCTCACTGACCAGCAGGAGAGTTCTGATGGACCGGATGTGACTTTGGATCTGAATTGTTCAGCTCCGTGACCCAAGGATGTCAGAAGAGGCTCTTCTGTGGCTCCCTGGGTAAACTGCACTTAATCTGACTCTTTGCTCTTCTGTAGAGCAGGTCACGTGGGGCTCACACAGGCGCTGTGGGGGCGTAAAGTGGCCAGTTTTCCTAATCTCTGCAGATGGTAGTGCTGGCCTGAGGCGGTGGGGGCGGGGAGGGAGAGGAAGAAGGAGGAAGAGAAACGCAGCAAATGCTCTGAGGACAGAGGATACGCAGGGTGTTTCTCTGTAGCTTAGGCCTTTGTGTTCACACGTTCCCCTTCCCCCTCATCTTCCCACAGCCAGCTCCTACCCACCCTTGGGGGCCAGGTCAGGTGCCACGTCAGCAGAGAAGCTTCTTTAGAGCCATTGCCTCTCGTCCTCCCTTGAAATCCCACGGAAAGTCACCTCTGGTTCTCGTGGACACTTTACGCCTTTATTCTAGTGCTGTTATTTAGCGACGTGGCACTCCTGCATAGGACGGTGACCTGAGGGAGCATCCAGGCTGCCTCTCCTGCTCTGTTTTTGCTGGTGGCTGTTACTCTAAGCGCTAAGCACAGTGCACCCCTCAGGGGCTCAGGGGGGTTTGCCTAACGAAGAAGAGTGAGTGTGCGATGAGCCTGCCACCACCCACCATTAGTCGTTTTGGGTTGAATTGTGTTGCTCCCAAAGATATTAAAGCCCCGATCTCCATCCCTGTGAAGGCGACCTGATTTGGAAACAGGGTCGGTGCAGATTATCAAGTCCAGAGAGGCCATTAGGGTGGGCCCAACTCCACGGGACTCTGTCCTTATTAAAGAGGAAAATTTGAACAGGGATAGACATGCCTGCATACACACAGAATGCAGATAAAGACGGAGACCGAGGTCACGGCGATGTACCTACCGGCCAGGGAGCACCAGGCGTGGCTAGGAAACCACCAGATGCTGGCACAGAGGCTGGCTGCAGGTTCTTCCTCACAGCCTCAGAAGGAACCAGAGTCCTCAGCTCCCTGATCTTGGACTCCTGGCCGCCAGGACTATGGGACAATAGGTTCACATGAGCTGCAGCACTTTGTTATGGCAGCCATCATAAACTAATGCAGCTCTCGTGTCCCCAGTCGGCCCGGGAGCCGGGGACTCACACACACCATGGACGTGAGCCTCACCTTGATGACTGACACACACGCTGCTGGCTCTGTCTTACACCCAAGGAGACCGAGTCACTGCGGGGTTAGGGAGTTCTCCGGGAGCACACAGATTGCTAACAGCTGGTGAGTGATAGAGTCAGGGTTTGACTCTCAGTCTGGCTGAACAAGACTGTGGCCCTTCCGCTGCCTCTCCCTGTCTCCTTCCGTCGCTGACCCCTCCATGGCTTCATTGTCGAGACCTGACCATCCTATTGCAAAAAGCACCAAGTGTGGTACTAGCTACACTGTAGCACCACACTGAGGATCTGTCCCCCACGAAGTGGGAGGCGCAGACACATTCAGGCTCAGCCCTCGGGTTTGTGGGACCAGTGGTGAGAGTACAGAGGCCCAAACAATATATGCCTATTGTATCTAGTCTGCAGAAACCAATGACAGTTCAGTAAAACACGCTGTACCCTCCTACCTTGGAAAACCAGCCTTTGTAATTGTCAGCGTTCTCCAGAGAAACAGGAGAGAGACTGATTTCAAGGAATTGGCCCATGTGACTCCAGAGGTTGACAAGTCCAAAATCTGTAGGGCAGGCCAGAGACCCTGGGAAAGGTTGCAGTTGCAGTTGCAGCTGAAGTCCAAAGGCAGTGTGCTGGCAGAATTCCTCCTTATCTGGGGGACCTCAGTCTTTTCAGTTAAGGCCTTCAACTGATTGGATGTGGCCCACCCACCTTATGGAGGAGAATATGTTTTACTCAAAGTCTACTGATTTAAATGCTAATCTCAGCTAAAAATATACTTTTACAGCAATATCTGCATTGATGTTTGAACAGATATCTGGGTACCATGGCCTAGCCAGGTTGAGACACAAAACTAACCATAACTAACCTGGGAAGTCAGAATTCTCAGCCCTTGGAGTTGCACATCGGACTGGAGCAACACCAGGAGGGCTGGCTGAAGGCCCCTGCCTGTGCTCTGCCGCTGCTCCCCCTGCCCCCGCCCCTCCCTCTGAGCAGCCTTGCCTGTAGGAGAGCGGCCTTCCTAACCTGCACAAACAAATGCCAGCTGCATCCCCACAGACAGCTGCCAGCTGGCCACCCCTCAGCCCAGGGGTGCCTGCTGCTGGGCTGTCTTCCCCAGGAGAGGAGACCTGAGCATCTGGTCTGCCCAGGGACAGTGGGCAGGGTCTCCGTGGTGCTTGGAGCAGGGTCTGGAGGGGGCGTGGGCTCTGGGCGGTTGTGAACTCACAGACTCCTCTCTGGAGGAGCAGGCATGGCAGGAGCAGGGCCTGGACCACATGGGGAACGGGGCCGGCTCTTCTTGCTGGACCCCAAGGACCGGGCAGAGTCGGGCCCTCCCGGCTGCTTCGGCGGGGCGAGGGCCTGAGGTTCAGAGCCTCAGTGATGTGCCCAGGGATGCAGCTCATCCAGCGCGGGGCAGGCACCACCAGCTCTGTCTTCATCTTCTTTTTTTTTTTTTCCCTTAATTAAAGTTTAGTTGATTTACGACGTTGTGTTAGTTTCTGGTGTACAGCATAGTGATCCAGTTATCCATACGTGTATATATATTCTTTCTCTTACTCTTTTTCGCTATAGTTTCCTGCCAGCTACACCCTCTAGCCTCAGCCAGCAGCCTCCGCCGCCCCGCGCAGCGCCGCCCCAGGCCGGCTTAGTTTCACCGCCAGCAGGTTGCTTGGGCGGCTTTGCTGTAAGCTGCGCTCAGGTGCGTGTTAGGAAACCACCTCACGGCTGAGCGTGTCTCACGAGAGGATCTTTCTAATATTCCCGTAACCACTGCTCTCAGAGAAAGTGTTAGGTTTAATCGTATGAAATTGCCATTTTCACAGGTCAAAACTAGTTGAGTATTGGCAATTTTAACAGTTCAACGTAGTACGAAAGTATTATCCTTAATTTTCACTCTGTCTTTATTGCAAATACAGGCTAGTCTTTCAATACGGTCCACAGGAGAGGAAACAAGCAACAAACGAAAAACAAACAAACTTGATAAAATGAAAGACTGAAGATCAGATGGAGTTACCACCTAACCTCTCACGGAGCTTAGTGAATGAAAAAGTAACCTTGAATGGATAAAGGTGGAGTCAGGCCCACAGAAACACAGCCTCTTTCTTGGTTTAAACACCCACTCCTCCTTATCCTGGTCTCTGTGTTTGCTGGAAGGTGGCTGGGGCCACACAGATGGATTTTGTCCAAGTGGTTGGGATGCTTGAGCTGGAAAGAAACGAGGGGTAAGATGGTAGCTGTGACAATGTCGTGGTAAAGGAAATACTGTGACGACATTAACAAAGATTGTGGAATGCATCACTTCATTCCATCTTGCGGGTCTTTGAGGGGCAGAGAGCGCAGGTGTGGTGTCCATTCCTGCTTCTCAACAGTGGGGCAGGTCGGTAATGTCTACTGAATGCTAGACCTCGTTCAAGGTACATACTTATGTACATCATTTAGCCCTAAAAGCACACTGTCGGGGCTCCTCAGACCTTCCTTCTACACAGGAGGAAAGTTGGACTCAGTGAAATGAGGAGACTTGGCTCACGGTCACGTGACTGGTGAGTGGAGAACAGGGTCCCCTCCGGTCTTCTCCGCCAGAAGCAGGCTGCATCCCACTGGTCTCCGTGCCTTCTCACGTGATGACCCGCCTTCACCCATCTATCCATCCATAAAATGTTATGCTTTTTTGGAGGGAGGGAGGGCATTAGGTTTATTTATTTATTTTCACAGAGGGACTGGGGATTGAACCCTGGACTTTGTGTGTACTAAGCACTCACTCTACCACTGAGCTACGCCCTCCCCCACAAAAAATGATATACTTTTATGCATCCATAAAGCCGAATTTCTCTGGAATGTCAGCTGGCAATAAAAATAACCTTGCTTTAGAGGGGAGGGTATAGCTCAGTGATAGAGCACATGCTTAGCATGCACAAGGTCCTGGGTTCAATCCCCAGTATCGCCTCCAAATATAAATAAATAAACCTAATTACCGCCCCCCCAAAAGAAACACAAACTTTCTTTGATAGATGTAACATTATCTTGAAATTAAAGAATCTCAGTTTGAGTCCTTGCTTTTAAACTTATCTGCCTGTCATCTCTAGTAACTTCCATGTTTCAAATTCTATGCTTCTGACAGTGAGACTTACTGCAAGGACTTTCATGGCCAGTTCAGGACATTTAACCCAAGAAAATAGTTCATTGTGACCCGGAGCAGTTAGCTGAGCAGCATAAAGCAGCACTTCTGTTTAGGCCAATCAGAAGCAGCTTTTGGTTCAATCAGGAAAATTATTCGAGGGCATCTCCATACAAAAGGAGCGGTAAGAAGATCGCTGGTGTTAAGGAGCTTAAGTCTTCGCCAGCTACTGTGAGCTTTCATAAACCAGTCCAACTAGATGCTTCTGTTAAACAGAAAGGAAAAAAAAGCTTACAGTGGCTGGAAAACCAGCACCAAATCTTCTAAAGCCCCTTCACGTGTGGATATTTGGTCATCTGAACCTGGAAGTTGAGAGGCCACTGACGATGCGGCTGAATAAAGCATACTTGGGCGGAGTGAGAATGGTCGTGAAAGGTCATTGTCCGTTTTTACTTACTCCTTTGGCGGCATCTGGGTTTCAACCTGAAGAAGAAAGGGCTCAAAAAAATGTGTGTTTCGGGGGTGGGCTCAGGAAATGATCGAGAACTAATTAAGCTATATGAATCCAGCACAAGCTCCCCCAGGCCCCCACTGCACCCACTGTGAGCCCTTCCTCTGTTACAGGACTGTAACCAGGCCCTCTCTAAACTCTGAGTTGCCCCACTGTGTCTTTTTCATTAAAAAAAAAAAAAGGATGCAATATACTTTCTGAAACTGGATTCTGTTTCTGGCTGTTCCATCAATTTATCCGCCTTTCACGCCTTGCCTTGCTATGATCAGGAAACAGTTGTCCGGCCGGCATACATGATGTTGAACTGGTTAATAAGCTGCTGTAGGATTAATGATAAAGTTGACATGAGCGCTGTCGTGTCGTCGACCCTTTCTGTGCGTGACTGTCCTGCATTGGCTGCAGGACACCTTTTTTTTTTTTTCCAATTAGGAAAAAAAATTTATTTTTTTTCTCTTCCTTTTTTTTAAATTTTTTTTTATTGATTTATAATCATTTTACAATGTTGTGCAGGACAACTCTTAGACGCTCCTATTTTTAATACATGCTTCATGTGTGTGGGACGACGACCAGCCTTGGGGAACACTGCCACTCTTCCTGTCGGCTGAAATCATGTCTATGGTGGTAACACTGCTTATTTTCTCTCTCCAATAAGAATCTGTCAAATTTTGCTATTTTTCATTTTAATGTCACAGTAAAGAATCAGAGAGATTCTTTCCCCAGAAGATGGAGAAAGGAATTTACTAGCAGCTGCCAACGGCCTGGGGGCCCCAGGGATCTTCGCAGGCTGATGTTTGCTACATCTCACTGTAAGGAGCTGCAGGGGCAGAAAAGAGAAGCCCCCTGTCTGATACCCCACTAGTAAATCGCTGTTTCCGGGCGGGACACGGGCTCTTTGACTTCAGGGCTTGTGGTCCTTCTCCCACCTCACATTGGCTTCATTTCCATGATGTGCTAAGCTGGGCACACGCCATGCGTTGTTTTTTAAAAA
The DNA here is from genome assembly GCF_048773025.1 of Camelus bactrianus. Taxonomy (NCBI): domain Eukaryota; kingdom Metazoa; phylum Chordata; class Mammalia; order Artiodactyla; family Camelidae; genus Camelus; species Camelus bactrianus. Next base: position 4,404,940 of record NC_133567.1, on the reverse strand, counting down.
AAAAATTTTTAATGGAAGGCCTGGGGATCAAACCCAGGACTTTGTACATGCTGGGCACGTGCTCTACCACGGAGCTATACCCACCCCATCCTAAAAAAAAACTTTTTTTAATGAATGAGTTGTTTTATTTACTTACATGACAGTGGTTTGCCGTTGGTATTGTGGATCCCTAGGTTGCCGATGAGGAAAGCAAGGCTCAGAGAAGACAAGTAACTTATCCAATATCACACAGCTAGTAAATGGCAGGAAAGAATAATTACCAAAGCCAGGCACTAAGTTTGTTTGACTATATTAATACTTACAATTAAATATCTGATCAAGTTCAACTGATTACATGCTTTTCCTTTGGTTTGGAACTTGAGTTCTGCAATATCTTGAGCTGGGCTTTACCTCCTTGGCATGAAATACAATGCTTAAGAAATTTAAGTGTATTTGTGAAAACCAAATACAACTTTGTTCGCTAATATTTACTAAGGGTCACTCTTATCATTCTTAGCTGAAGAAACCACAAGTTTTAGTCTTCAAGTAAAACCTAAATAATAATTGATCAATTTCTGAATTGTCCGTCCTTTTCATACACACGAGCTGACGTGTGTTCTAGTCTTACCAGTCCTCAGCCATTGTAACTGGCGGCCCACGCTGCTGCTGTCTACCTGATCTGGTGGTGTGTCCTCCCTCCATTGGGAAGAAACACAAAATCATTGCAAAGCAGGTATGGGAGCCCTGTATAAAGACACGTCACCAAAACAAAGTTATATATCCTCTAAATTCCAGAGAAGTTCCTTATTTCCCAGGAAAAGCAAAAAATAACAGCCAAAACCAAGCCCGTGACAAAAGTGGGGGTGAGGGCAGAGGGGAGCAGACATGGAACAGGAGTCAATGGGCAGGGGATTTGCGTTCCCAAAGGAAGATGCGTTTGCAGGGATGTTATCAGACACAGTACCGCCAATAGTCTTTCACATCCTCTTCCTTTTTGCACACCCTTGCAGCTGCAATTATAACAGGTTTTGGTGTTGGATTAAAATTTGGTTGCCTTGCATCTCCTGCAGAGCTGAGAGAGAGAGAGAGAGAGAAGAAAAAAAATTCGAAGCATTGGAAAAACTGCAGAGCGACTACAGGATGTCCTGTTACATTTATCTGGTTAGGCAGACCCATGACTCACTATAAAAGTTGACACAGCGGAAATGGTGTTGCTGTGCGTGGTGCTTTACCCCTCATCAGCGTGAAGCGCACAGATCGGGGATGCCGAGCCGCGTGTGTCCCAAGGTAAAGGTGTCTGCTACGGTTCTTTCTGAAGTGCAGGAACTTTTACTTCAGACACGTGGGTGATGATAACCGAGGACGTACAGGCAGCGTTGAGCCCAGTCTCCCCTCCGCGCCCCTGACAGCTCTGGTGCTTACTTCCCTCTTCTTGAGTTAAATTGATAATACATGGCATGAGAAAGCTCTCTCTTGACGGAATCTCTGTGTTTTACCATCGTTTTGCAAAGCTAGGAAAGCATTTGCTCAACTAAACTTAACTGCATTAGACCTTGAACCATACGAAGGTGATGTACTGCCCAAATTTGCTGGTTATCAAATAATAATAATAATAATAATAATAATAATAATAATAATAATAATAATAATAATAATAGTAATAATAATAATAGTAATAATAATACTAATAATAACAGCAGCTTCACATGAAAAGGGATGACAACGCCCCCTCGTTTTGATGGAGCCGAATTCTGTGCTTTCAGTTCCATAATCCTTTGCAAAGAAAAACGACAGACAAAATGAAGACACGCAAAGGAGTCTTTTCCCTCTTTTTTTGTTTGCAGTCACTTACCCCGGCTCATGCAGGAGGCCCGAAACGCCTCCCCAGCGCGCACTTCTTGACCACGTCACCTCGGTTGATCTTCTCCTCCGTATACATTTATCCCCAAGTTGTGCTATTCAAAGAAAAAAAAAAATTAACAAAGGAAGAAAATTTCCCTCAGTCCCCTCATTGGAATTTAAAAAAATTGTATTTTGTATTGAAGTGTAGGTGGTTTACAGCAAGTTTCAGGTGCACAGCAAAATGAGCCAGTAACTCACATACATACATATATATTTTTTCTTTGCAGATTTTTTTTCCATTACAGGTTTTTCAAGAAGTTGGATATAGTTCCCTGGGCTCCACAGGATGTCCTTGTAGTTTGTGTATCTGTGTTATGTACAGTAATGTGTGTCTGTTAACTGTTAAATGGCAGAACACCCTAGTTTTTTCCCCCACTTTTCATTCATGTTCAGATACCATCCTAGCTGGGTGTGTGTGGGCATCAAGTGTGTACTTAGGGGCGTGTGTAGGGGTGTGTGGTACACAGGTGTGTGTGTCGCGGCATGTGAGCCTGTGTAGAGATGTCTGTGTGTGTGTGTAGGTTGTGCATTTGTGCTCTGCGGTGTGTGTGGGTAAAGACGTGTGTGTAGGAGGGTGCTGTGTATAAGCGTGTCTGTGTGTTGATGCAGGGGTGTGCGTGGGCTGTTGTGCACATATGTAGAGTTTTGTGTACGTGCAGATACTGTCTATATGTGTAGGGATGTGTGCGTGTGCGTGCGCGGGGAGAATGGCTGAGGAAGAAGGTTTGAAAAGTGGGTCAGCCATGGGAGGGGTGGAGGGGAGTTTAGGAAATAAGGGACAGGTGGGTTGAGGCCAGATGGTGTGGCTTGAATACCGGGGCAGGAGTTGCGACCTCACCGAATGCGCAGGACAGAATCACTGACCACTGGTGCAGGGACGGGGACGGGATGGAGTGACCCTGCTTTAGGTAATGCTGACTGCTTCTCGCCGGCAGAGGGGCTGGCATTTGAGGGAGGGGCTCGGGAGGTGTGGGGAGGAGGCAGGGTGACACTGATCGTCTGCATCTGAGGGGTCATATCTGGGGGGACGGGGGCCCAGCCATCCCCCAGCTAGAATCCAAGCTTGGGAAAGTCACTGAGCCTCCTAGACCTCGGTCTCTGAGCAAGACTTCATGGGACTGACGTCAGGATTAAACGAGACACAGCTCGTCAAGGATTCAGCATGGAGTGGCTCCTGGGAAATTCTCAGTAGCTATTATGAAGGGAGAGAGAAAAAGAGGATAAAGAAGAACATTTAGGGGGATGCAGGGAACACTTCCTTCTGGTAGAGAAAGAGGAACTATTGTGTTTTCAACATTTCAGACCCTTTCTCCGATGTCACATGCGGAGTCACAGTCTGAGTGTCTCCAGGCTGTGTGGAGGAAACCTAACAGCCAGCTCACCCGGAGGAGCCGGAGAAGGAAGGGAGCTATGCCGGGATGGGGGACACGGGGCATTTCTGTTCCCCTGGGCAGGCGCCTGCTGGCCATGGTCGTGGTGGTGGGAGGGGGCATCCCCCGAGCCTGCTTCTCACTGCTGAGGCCAGGAAGGGGTGACTCACACAGGAGATTTGGGAGGAGTTGAAATGCGTCTCCAGGATGAAGAGCTGGGTTTGAAGAGGAGATGTCAGTCCAGGGTGCAAACGCAATGAAAGGGAAGGACGATAGTTTGTGGAATTAATCTACCATATTAGTTTATCGACATAGAGGTGCAAGCTGGTCTGTCCACCGGAAGTGGGTGGCAGTTCCTCAAATTTTTAACTTAGGCTCTTATACCAGTCCCCCAGTCCTTCACCCTCTCTGGCTATAAATAGGAATAATAAAACTTGCCGTTTATTTCTCTTTTCCTGCTGCCTTTTTCTTGGCTCCACTCCTGAGCTAATAAGTACCTTTGCAGAAGTTTTTGCATCCTTCAGGCAATGTGCTAAAGAATTTGCACAATTAACTCTAGTAAGTTCCACATTTATTCAACACTCATTTATTCTTTTATCAAAATAGAGTTGACGTACAATGTGGTGTTAGTTTCAGGTGCACAGCAGAGTGATTCACTTATACACAGATGTATTCTTCTTTTTCATTATAATTTATTACAAGCTATTGAATAGTTCCCTGCGCTAGATAATAAGACCTCGTTGTTCATCTATTTTATATGCAGTAGTTTGTATCTGCTAATCCCAAACTCCCAATTTATCCCTCCCCACTCCTTTCCCCTTTGGGAACCATAAGTTTGTTTCCTATGCCTGTGAGTCTGTTTCTGTTTTGAAATAAGTTCATTTGTGTCATTTTTTTAGATTCCACATGTAAGTGATATCATATATTTGTCTTTCTCTGTCTGACTTACTTCACTTAGTATGATAATCTCTCAGTCTATCCGTGTTGTTGCAAATGGCATTATTTCATTCTTTTTATGACTGAGTAGTATTTCATTCTAGATAGATAGATAGATAGATAGATAGATAGATAGATAGATACCAAAGCTTTTTTCTCCAGTCATCTGTTGACAGACATTTAGGTTGCTTCCATGTCTTGGCTTCTGTAAACAGTGCTGCTATGAATATTGGGGTACCTGTATCTTTTCTAATTAGAGTTTCCTCCAGATATATGCCCAGGAGTGGGACTGCTGGATCACATGGTAAGTCTATTTTTGGTGTTTTAAGGAATCTGCATACTGTTTTGTATAGTGGCTGCACCAAACTGCATTCCCACCAACAGCAACACCAAATTCTTGTTAAATGTTTATTTACCATGTGTTGGGAGTTCTCAGAGTGTCGACTGTCCCCTTTCACAGCAGAGGAATCGGAATCTCAGCAAGGTCCAGAGTCTTGCCCCACATGGCACAGCTGGAAGGTGATAGGGCCCAGGTCTGCCCATGCCCACCTCCCTCCCAGGGCTTGTTTGCTGGAGCCCAACGGGAGAGGCTTCGTGAGAAGCCCTCACGATACAAATGTAAATTGCCCTCGGCCAGAGAAGTCCAAATGATGTATTTATGTCACCCAGTGCAAAAGGCGAGTGACCTCATGACAGTAAACCTCCTCAGCTGCCTTACAGAACATTCTCTACCCAAAAAGCTGCCCTGTTAGAACCCTGAAACCAAAGTGGGAGGGTGTATTCTCTGGTCTTTTTCAAAGATGATCCCACATGAAGGAGAAAAGAGAGACTAAGAAGAAAAGGAACACAGCGTCTGGTTAACCGTGAAACTAAGCTTTAAATTCTTTATAAGATGAAATCACTTTTCTTTTTCCTAAAAATAACTTCCTGGTTGATTCTGAGGTTGGTGGCAAGTTTCGGTCCAATGAATACTAAATTTGTAAAAAAAAAAAAAAAAAAAAAGTGAAGTGGAAATAAATGAAGGAGAAATTTGTTGCTGCACCAATCCAGTTTAGATGTTAAGACAAAAAGCGAAACTTCTGCTTTAATGCAGAACTGATAATACCGTGAAACAGAGAATGAAATTTTTGAGAAATAGAAATTTCTCAAACTGCTTTTGCTTAGCTTGAGGACCAACTTTAAAGAACTAATTTTTAATAAATTAACAAGTTCTATAAGAGCACTTTTCAGGACATTAAAAGTAAAATTAAAATGATCACTTGAGTGTAACTGCATTACAGATATTATGAAGAAAAGAGGCCCCAAGGCCTGGGAAGGCAGAGACAGGACGGAGGTGGTGAACTGAGGCACGCGTGGCTCACTGCAGTGTAGACGGGGCTTCCCCACCAAAGAGGGGGCTTATGAACTGGTTTCTTTTTAAAAATCTTTCTTATTATTCATTTGTTCTGTTAAAGCCTGACTCCTCTTGATTTAGAACATGTGGACCTTTGCCGAATTGCTTGCTGATTTTTCTGGTATATTAACTGTTTGGGGCTGAATTGTATTCCACCCCTCTCTGCCCCCATTTGTATACTGAAGTCCTAACTCTCAGTAGTTCAGAATGTGACTGTATTTGAAGACAGGGCCTTTAGAAAGGTATTTAAGTTAAAATGAAGTCATATGGGTGGGCCCTAATCTGATATGCCTGGTGTCCTTATAAGAAGAGATTAGGACAAGGCACAGAGACCAAGGGAGGACCATGTGTGGACACAAGCGAAGGAGAGAAATCTTAGGAGAAGATGACCCAGCCAACACCTTGCTCTCGACAGACTTTGAGCCTCCACAATGATGGGAAAATAAATTTTTGTTACTTAAGCCATCCAGTCTGGCCCATTTCGTTATGGTAGCCCTGGCAGACTAACACACCAACCAGCCAATAAATACAAATCCAGGAAAGAACCACATCCTCAGGATCCCAAACCCAGTGTCAGCCTCCCCCTGTTGTCTCCTTCTCCAAAGACAGAATCACGTGTTAGGGAGGTACCGAGAGGAGTGCATATACATGCAGCATGTGCGTGTGCGTGCGTGCGTGTGTGTGTGTGTGTGTGCATGCATTCACACGTGTGGAAGCACATACCAGCATCTTCTCATTCTGCTTAGAGGGCCTGGGAGCAGGGACACCCCCATAAACATGAACACACCCAGTGCCGAGATCTTTACTTCTAAACACCATGCCCCTCTGAGAAGATACAGGACTCCCTGCAGAAACGGCCAGTTTCAGGGCTGGGGCAAGGGAAATACAAGGTGAGGCTAGAACATCTGGTTGAGACAGAAGGCAAGAAAGTACTCAAACGATAATGGAAGCATGTCAAAAAGACACTGCAGCCACTTGAAAGGAGGTGCCACCGGCCAGCTCTGGGTCAACTGGAGGGTAAAATAAATACTGAGCCTCACAGATTAAAATGGATTTTAGGTAACAGATTATAATCTATCGAACAAAATGCAATGACTTTATGCTGATACATAAATTGAAATGCTGATGAGGAACAGGGTATTTCCATAGTTTCAAAATTTCTCCCCACAAAATATTTATTAATGATACACGGATGCAGCATAACAGTTTGGTGGAAAAGTCTGGAAGACACCGATTTCGTCAAGTGACCAAAAAAATGAGGTGAGTCGGCCTCATCACGTCTTGCTCGACGCCCCTGAGGAAAACGCAGCATTCTGCGCTGAGGAGGAAGCACCGGAAGGCGAAGTTGTTCAAGTTCAAGAAGCTGGTAAATGAGGCAGCCAGGACTTGAATCCAGGAGATCTGTCGCAGGAATTGCTGTACTCTTCTGCCCAAACAAGACTTTACAGACCGGGACCTCCACGCCTGAGACCTAGAGGACACAGATGGGTCTAGAAATGGAGCTTCCCCTCTGTGCCTTGGTTTCTCCACCTGAAAAACAGAGATAATAATGACCCTTGTCTCACAGGCCACAACGATGACATGAGTTAATGTTTGTAGGGGGTTCCGTGTGTCTGGCCTGTGACAGGGACTCACTAGTGTTAGTCATTATTATTCTTAAGGAAAAATGAGAAATTAAAGATGATTGTCATGATAAAAACTCTCAACAAACTGGCTAGAGAAGAAATGTACCTCAGTATAACACAGGCCATAAATGACAAGCCCACAGCGAATATCAAAATGAACAATGAGAAGCAGATAGCCTTTCCTCTAAGATCAGGAACAAGACAAGGTTGCCCACTCTCGCCACTTTTACTCAGCATGGTATTGGAAGTCCTAGCCAGGGCACCTAGGCAAGAAGACGAAATAAAAGGCATCCAAATCAGGAAGGAAGAAGTGAAACTGTCTCTATTTGCAGATGTCATGGTATTAAATATAGAAAACCCAGAAGACTCCACCAAAAAAAGTGTTAGAACCAATAAATGAATTCAGTAAAGTCACAGGATACAAAATCAATATACAAAAATCAGTTGCATCTCTATACACTAATAATAAACTATCAGAAAAAGAAATCAAGAAAATAATCCCGTTTATAATTGCATCAAAAAGAATAAAATGCCTCAAAATAAATTTAACCAAGGAGGTGAAAAACCTGTACACTGACAACTGTGAGACGTTGAAGAAAGAAACTGAAGAAGACACACTTCAAGGGAAAGACAGTCTGTGCTCATGGACTGGAAGGATTGTTAACATGTCCTTACTACCCAAGGCCATCTGAAGACTCAGCGCAACCCCTAACAAAATTCCAACGTCATTGTTCACAGGAATAGAGCAAACAATCTTGAAATTTGTATGGAGCCACCAAAGACCCCATATCACTAAAACAATCTTGAGAAAGGAAAACAAAGCCAGTGGTATCACATTTCCTGATTTCAAACAATATCGCAAAGCATACTAATCAAAACAGTGTGGTCTTGGCATTCAAAACAGACACAGAGATCAATGGAACAGAATAAGGGCCCAGAAATAAGCCCACACATGCATGGTCACCAACTTATGACAAAGGAGCCAAGATTATACAGCAGGAAAAAGACAGTCTTGTCGGCAAATGGTGCTAGGAAAATGGACAGCCACATGCAAAGCAATGAAACCGGACCCCTGTCGCACACCGTACACAGACGTGATCTCAGAATGGATTACAGACTTGAACATGAGATCTGAAACTGTAAGCTTTTAGGAGGAAACGGGTAAATGTCTTGACATTCATTTTTTGGATTTGAGAGCAGAAGCAAAAATAAACAAGTGGGATTCCATCAAACTGTTAAGCTTCTGTACAGCAAAGGAAATCATCAACAGAACGAAAAGGCCGTCTACAAAATGGGAGAGAATATTTGCAAATCACATATCTGATAAGGGGTGAACATCCAAATATACAAAGAACTCATGCGGCTCAGGAGAACACAAAATCAACCCGACTCAAACGCAGATGAAGGTAGGTGAGATGAGCGAAGAGGGCCGAGCGGTACAGACTTCCAGGTGGAAGATAAATAAGCCTGGGTGTGGGATGCGCAGCCTGGTGACTGTAGTTAATAATCCTGCACTGCATGTTTCAGAGTTGCTAGGAGAGCAGATCGTGAAAGTTCCCATCACAAGGGAAAAGGTCTGAATCTCTGAGGTGATGGAAGTGACTGTGGTAATCATTTCACAATATACACACACAACAAACCGCCAGGTGGGGCACCGAACACTAATACAATGTTCTATGTCCATTATGTCAATTAAAAAAAAAGATGATTGTCAAGGTGTTAATGAGAAACTTCTAATTTTTGTCACGTAAAAATTGCCTTCTTACGAATTTTGTGATTTTTCTTCTTTTTGCAAATGAGTTAAGTTAGAGGCGTGAATGGTAGAGTTTTTGTCAATTCGTTTTTAATCCTAAGATCCTTACCTTCCTGATCACTTTGTTTTAATTGTCAAGAAGTGTCCACCTCAGGCTCGAGGTCATAAGATGGTAATTTGGGCAAGTCACTCAGTGCCTCTGGCATTTTGCTCATTAAAATGGAAATAACAATTTCAGCTTCACAAAAATGTGACAAGGAATATATGCATGTTCATGTATAACTGAAAAATTGTGCTCTATACTGGAATTTGACACATTGTAAGATGACTATAACTCAATAAAAAAAAGTTAAAAAAAATTTTAAAAAAATTCCGGCTTCACAAAATAATTGGGCGGATAAATTAAGAGACAGCGCAGGTAGGCCGGGGGCTAATAGCCAAGGCCCTAGAGCCCCTCGCGCCGCGGCCGCAGCCCAGGGTCTTGCTGAGCCTCTGGGCCTTAACTGTAAAATGGGCGTGAGCGGATCCGGGTGTTGGAAGGCTGCATACCCTTGGCCCAGTTCCAGGCACCGCGCTGCCCCGGAACACGAGACCTGGTATGAGGATGCTGACGGTAATGACACGGCAGTGCTGGGGAAACGCTGGGAAAATTCAGGTGTTACTTCCTGTTTTTAAACAAAATTTTGGGGGGAGGAGTAATTAGGTATTGACTGATTTATTTACTGGCGGCCCTGGGGACTGAACCCAGGACCTCGTGGGTTCTAAGCACAGGCTCTATCACTGAGCTATATACTCCCCTCATCAGGCTGTTTCGTCTGTTACTTCTTAAACAACTCTTCAAATAAGGACTTAAACTCCTCGGCTCCTTCAGCATTAAAGGCAGTGTAGTTCTGGGGGTGCTCAGGAAACACCCACGAGCCGGTGTCCCTGCTCGCGGGTTCCCCCTCGCAGCACCGGGAGCCAGGTGCCCCCAGGTGTGGCCCCCTTGTCGTGACCTCAAGTACAAATGTGAAAACAGATTCATCGGGACGTGCGGCTGCTTTTTGAGTTTCACTACCGGAAAAGCCTGCTGGGATGGCAAGATTGCATTTGCTATGCTTTCTGCCTTTGAGTCTGGCTCGCATCGTAAGCAGGTGTTTTTTCATTCAAAACATGCTGTGGCCCTTGCTGCCGGCCGCCCTGTGCCAGGCAAGCAGGGTGGAGGTGGGCGCGCAGGCTGGGTTGAGGGTGAGGGACGCGGCAAGGCTGGACTTCCTGGCCAGAGCCGGTCTTGGGCGACCCGTTAAGGGGGAATGCCCCCCGCCCTGGCTGCTGTCCTCATCCCCCTTGCCTGGCCCCCACTGCCCCTCAGCTTCCTGTAACTAACCGAACTGGAAATTTCTCAGTTCTAGGTCAGGGGTCAGCAAACTCTGGCCCCGGGACCAAATCTGGCTCAGTGCCTTTTTTTGGAAGGCCTGTCAGATAAGAACAGTGTGGACACTTACAAACAGTTTTTAAAAAGAAGAAAAGCATTTTATTTTGACACACAAAAATGAAATTCAAATTCCTGCGTCTGTAGATACAGTTTTATCGCAAGGCGGGGGCACCCACTCTCCGGCTGGGAGGGCGGAGCTGCACTGTTATTGGGACTTCCCATTCCACTCCTGTTTAACAAACATGAATGAATAAACAAAACAAGAAATCCTTTTGTTTTGCTATGACAAATTCTGATTTTCCAGTAGTGCTGCATGTCAGAATTTAGTCTGTAAATATTTAGGAACTGACCCAAACAAAGGGAAAAACCAGGATGCGAAGTACAACCTTGGAGGGAGGGGGCGGAGCGTAGCCCAGGGGTAGCGCATGCTGAGCACGCAGGGTTCCTGGGTTCAGCGCCCAGTGCTTCCGTTAATAAATAAATAAACCTGATTACCCCCTGTCCCCCCAATTTTTTTTAAAGTTTACACAAAAAAACAGGAAAGTATAATCTTTATTCTGTAAACCAAGTGCCTATGACTGTCTCTAAAATCCTCATCCTAAAAAGAAGGAAAGAAACAATTGTTCTAGGATAGGCGTTACGTGGAAATTGATATAGAAAATGAAATGAAAGTCTACGGCTAAATTATTCAGGATCTTAGCAGGAGCTGTTGAGAGAATGCCCATAATTCTCTATTTTACTTTGGCGGCCAGGCGGGCAGGCGAGATTACGGAGACTAGATTAAATCCTGCCTAGAATTTCAAAGGCTTTTCTTTTTAACCCTTGAGGCTCCCTGAATGCTCCAGGCTCCACAGGTGCTTTAGCCTCTGATTTTGCTGCTCATTCCTTCTGCCTCGTGTCCCCGGAGGAGGAAACCAGTCACTGAAGTGTGCGTGTGGTGGGGCGGGGGGCACGCATGTGCTGGGAGAGAAAGGGAGGACAGAGCAGCCACCCAGCTCTGACCAAGAGCAAGGAGCAAACCACGGATGCCATCAAAGGTCCAGAGATACTAACACCACTAACAAAAGCCAGGCTTCAGGAAAAAGAATTTAAATGCAAAATAAGACTCACAGTGTAGATGTTCTGTTTGTTGTAGTGCTCTTGTGAGTCAAGACTGAACACAGCCTAGATGTCCCAAAACAGCAATTGTGAAAACAGTTGTGGTCCCTGCAGCAGAGGAAACTATCTCATTAGACCACATGGAGCTCAGGAGAAAGGGCTGGGCGGCCATTGTGACAAGGGGCAGGTCTGGATCTGTCCATCTGCTGATCCGGTCAGCGCCCCAGCTCGAGGGCCACCCCATCTATGGAGAGGCTTCCGGTCTCCAGCCCTCCGTCCACACTTCCACCATCCACCTCTGTTGTTACCATGGCCCCCCGACCCTCAGATGTCTCCACAGCCTGGACCCTCCCCACGCCAAAGGAAAAAGGGAGGGAGACAGGAGAGGGGAGAAATAAAAACAATTAAACTGCTATAAACTGACTGTTTTCAGCAAGCAGAGCTGCTTATTCAAATGAGTACTTAACAACACCCTGTAGACAGAAAAATAAACCAGGAATTGTTGAACTTATTTAACTAGAAGATAACTGTTTATTTATTTATGTATTTATTTACTTTCCTGGACAAAAGTAGAGCACTTTTTTTAAATTGAAATATAGTCGATTTACAATGTTGTGTTAATTTCAGGTGTACAGCAAAGTGATTCAGTTAAACATACATATATTCTTTTTTATCCCCTTTTTCATTATAGGCCATTACAAGGTATTGAATATATTTCTCTGTGCTATATAGTAGGACCTTGTTGTTTATCTAATTTATACATAATAGTATCTGCAAATCCCAAACTCCCAATTTATCCCCGTCCCTTCCCCCGCCATAACCACAAGTTTGTTCTCTACGTCTGTGAGTCTGTTTCTGTTTTGTAAATAAGTTCATTTGTGTTTTTTTTTTTTTTTTTTTAAGATTCCACATGTAAGTGATATCATATGGTATTTTTCTTTCTCTTTTTGGCTTCCTTCACTCAGTGTGACGATCTCCAGGTCCATCCACGGATAACAAATTATTTAAATAGTACATACTTCCAGGCAGCTCACCACCACAAGAACCAAAGAAAGACCTGCATGTTGGGATGGGCCTGAGCCTCTGTAAGGAGTCCCTCTGCGGCCCATCGGGGACTTGTCTGCAGCACCTGAACCGCTCTTTCTTCAATAACTGAACGCTGTTTTAGCAATTGTTTTGGGTTGAGTTGTGATCCCCCGAATCTGTATGCTGGAGCCCTCGTTCCCACAACCTCAGAATGTGACTGTGTTTGGAGAGAGGTCTGTAAAGAGTTGACTGAGGTAAAAAGAGGTCGTGAGGGTGGGTCAGAATCCAAACAGCCTGGTGTCCTTGTAAGAAGAGACAAAGACACAGACACACAGGGAGGGAAGACCATGTGCGGATGCAGGGAGAAGACGGCTGCCCTCAAGCCCAGGAGAGAGGCCTCAGGAGAAGCTGCCCACGGCGCCTGAACGTGGACTTCTGGTCTCCATTGCTGCGAGAAAAGTAATTTATGGGGCGTAAGCCTCCTGGTCTCTGGTTCTTGTGGTGACAGCCGTAGCCAACTGTTAGTAACGCACCGTGCACCAGGGAGGGAGGTCCCGTACAAGTTCTGCCATTTGACCTGAGTGCCACTGAAAAGCTTCTAACGTGTTTATGTGTTTTTTCCGGAACTAGATGGTGAGGTTCTTGAGGGCACTTCAGCCCAAGCCTGTGTAGAGGCCACCAGATGTTTATTGACTTAACCTAATAACAAAATGTGTAACTCGATTCTATGAAAAAAGAAGAAGTGAGAGAAGAGAGGGGGAAAGTCGGCATGGGGTTGACATGGCATTTCTACGTGAGTGCTTCTCTTTCTTTCCTTTTGGTGAGTGGTCCTTTCAGTTACCAGTTAAGCCAAGATTGAAACAGGGCTTTAAGGCTTTATGGAGTGATTTTCTTGGGCTTAATCGTATTTGCTCTTCACAAAGGCTGGGAGAGAAACGCCGCCATTGGCTGCACGTTGCTGATAAGGGCACGGAGCTCAGAACTGTCACGCAGCTTGGGTCGCACAGAACCAGGGCGGCAGCCCCGGCTGCAGGGCCCAGGCTGACGGACTCGGGGTCCCAGTTCCCACCTCGCCTAGACTGTACTCACCAAACTCACCTTCCTTGCAACTCCGGCCGAAGACGACCTGCCAGTCTTGCCTTTCTCAGCCCAGCCCTTTGCGAGATTCAGAACCTGGGAGCTGCGCGGGAGAGGGCCTCTGCAATGAGCAAGAAAAGTGTTTGTTTGTTTGTTTGAATTCGGGCAAGGAAACCAAGCTGTGGGGCGGGCATAGGGCCTGACTGCAAGTTCTCAAAGGCTTCACAGAGCAGTTTTTTTCTTTTTCCATTTGCGGTTTTCCGGCCACCGTCAGGGTGGCTGTGCGCTTAGTTACGAGGCTGAAATGTTCTCACTTCTCCATTCCCGGGGCTTCCTCCTGGCTGACCAGCTGGCTCACAGCTGGCCCGTCCCCTGCGGACTTGATAAGGCGCTCCGGCCAGCCGCGATGTTACCCGGTTTCACTCCGCTCCACGATGGGGAGACCGGAGGGTGCAGCTCTCCTGGGTCTGACCAGCCTTTAGTCGAGGCTGCAAGCCCTCTTCTCTCTCCTCACAAATTCAGTAATTGCTGTGGTAACAGTGCTGAACACAGGAGCTGCTAGGAAGCAAGGAAGGATTTGGGTGCTAATGAAGGGATTTTTTTTTTCCTCTCTCCAGTAAATTAGTTAAGTGTTTGGGAAAATGAATGAAAACTGCATCCCTGGAGCAGGTCCTGCAATGGGACCACGGGACCCCCCAGAGCACTGGGAAGACCTAGCACCACGCCCTCTGCTGGTGACGCGAGATGCTGGACCACAGGGAGCCAGGACTGGGTGGCTGTGACTCCCAAGCTTTCAGAGCATGTAAAGTTCATCGCCCCTCCTCCAGTTTGGTTTGGTTCGGTTTGTTTCCTCATTTGAATGAGGCCATTTAGGTTGTCATTAAAGTCCCTTCTGGATTCCAGGCTTCAGCTCTAGGATCTGATGTTACGGACCTTGCAAGTTCCTTAAAAACCAAACTCCAAACTGTTCTTCAATTTCTAGCTAAAAGCTTCCACTCTGTTTCCTAAGCAGTGTTCTGTCCTGATTTTCCAAAGTACTCACTCACCAAAAATGCCCTGCACACCTCCCTAGCGGTAGGGGGTATGTGTAATGTGGCGGCTTTCCAACCTTATTTTTTCCTTATCTAACATGCACATTTAAGCCTATAACTCCTGGGGACCTCATTTTGATGAAGAGCTGGCTTCCTTCAAGGTAGAGTGGATGGGGAAGGCTGGTGGCCTTTGTGTCCCCAGTGCCCAGCTCAGCACCGCCAGCAAAGCTGGTCTCATGGAAGGCTGTGGGATGAATGAGGTCCTCCAAGCAAGACGTCTGTGCGGCTGTGTGGCTGTGAAGACTGATGCCCGCTGTTCCTCACCCAGCTCTGTCCCTCACCCACCTCTGTCCCCGTGGTCTGCGTGTGAAGCTGCAGATGCTCTGCAGAGAGAAGTGGGAGCTACCTTGCGTGCAGTCGGAGTGAGCTCTCTGGATGCGCAAGTATCTGAAATGTGCAGAAACGCACCTTCAGGAGGGGTAACTGAGCAGGCTGCGTCTTCACCGCCTGGGCCCAGGCTGAGTCATGAGGAATCCAGGGCAGGGTTGGAGATTGTGAGGGCGAGATGGTGGCTCCAACCACCACCCACACGCTCTTCTCCAGGAGCCCCGATGGCTTCAGGGGAGGGGTGGAGACCAGGGAGATAAGGTTTCTGAATGCCTTTTGTGCCTCAACCCCTGCTCCCAGCCATCAGTCTCAGACCCCAGGAGGCTTCCAAAGGGAATCCCCACTAGGGTGTCACGGTACCCAGGTCACCCCTACAAGCTCCTCACTGTGATTTGCTGAACAAAGGCTCTGCTGTTCCTGGTGGATGTGGACGGGCACTCCGGAGGCTTCTACAGAACCCGGGCAGGAGAAACCTTCATCTGCTGGGACACTCCTGGGGCGGAATGTGGGCCCTTCCATTCAAATGCCTGACCTGCAACCCGGTGTGGACCTAAAGGATTTTCTTTCTCAACAGGGTTATGTTTTGTCCTTGTTTGTTTTTACACATGCAGTCACCTACAATACTACTTTTGATCACCAGAGGAGTGTCCCAACTTTCGCCCAAACCTGCGGACGAGGGTCATTATTTCCTTTGCTGCCGGTGGTGTCAGTCCTGAGGGTTTCCATCAGGTCCATTCGCCCCCTGCGCAGGGGGTTCTTCTGTAGCAATCGTTGATCTACTTGTCTCTTTTCTTTCTCTTGATTTGCAACACATTGTGTCTTATCTGGACCACGCGAAGGGCAGCCCCTCGAGTGGCTCCTGTAGGCTCTGAATTCCAAGCAGCAGCTTGAGGTTTCTTATCTGTGTCTCCCGTCTGTTACCTTTTATTTCATTCCCTCTTTCCTCCGTCTCCATCGATTTGCAGGCCCCACTTCTCTGAGCCCCTGTGAGGGCACTGCTTCTGCTGCCCTCCGGGCCACAGCACAGAAACGCTGGAAGGCAGAGCTCGGAGTGGACGGGGGCTGCGGGCCCCCCGGGCAGCCTCCTTGCCTTGCATCTCTCTGTGATTCCCTGTCACCCACAGTTCCGACCCCAGCCCGGGGCTGCTTCTCTTTACATTACGCCAGGTATACTGATGAAGGGCTCAGAGAGGTGAACCCCAGGACTGACTTAGTGCACAGGACACAGCGGCCTGGCATCTACAGCAAAGTGATGGGTGACCAAAGCAGGAACTACTTAGAGTCTAACTGCAGTCACCGTGTGAAAGGAACAGGGTTCTGACGGTGCTGATCTGACCTCTGCTTCCAGTGGGTGAGCTCACGGCCCCGGGACCACCCCCTCAGCTCCCTGCCAGTCTGCAGGCTTCTCCATCCAGGAGGTGGCCTGTGGCTCGGGAGAACTAGAAATGCAGGCAGGTCCGATGTGAGATGCTCTCCAAAGTGGAAAACACGCTCCTGTTTTCAAAGACTTGGTACCAAAAGAAGATGCAAAATGTATTAATTATATGTCAATTTCATGATACTATTTTGGATACTTGGGATTAAATAAAATATATGGTTAAGATTAATTTCACCTGCTTCTTTTCTCCTAATTTAATGCGGCTATGAGAACGTTAACAATCTTATGTGTGACTGGGGTCACACTTCCATTTGACGCTGCTGCTCCAACAGTGGCCTTGTCTCTGGCCTTGCAGGAGCCTTCTCCAGGGCACTGGCCTACTTCTCTGTAACCGTCAGGGACAAAAGCGTTCTGACTGGGTCCTCACCTCCCACAGCCTTCCCACTCACTCTCCTCTTCTGTCTGAGACGTAACCAAATGCCAAGGAACCAAATGGACCATCGTGACGGGACCCCTTCAGGTAGGATGGTCTCTGCACATGGGAGGAATGGCCTTGTCCCTTACAGTCATCCCTAGGCCCCATCACGAGAATTATAATATCTCCCACCATAACCCCACGTCCATCTCAGGTCTTCCCCAAAGGAGACGTAGCATCCCGGCTGACTGTTTATTGCCCAACAGTTAAGAGCACCATCCAGCTGAGACAGTCCACGGATCAGGCAGTATCTCCACGGAAGAATCGCAGGCCACACGGCGCAGACAGGCCGTGGCTTCCCCAGCACGGAGCTCAGAGAATGCTGACCCCCGGAGCCAGGCAACCGGGCCCCAATCGCATCTGAATGTCTAATGCCCATTCCTTTGATGCCTGTAAAGGAGGAGAGTCAACTTCACATTCTTTGAGCTCCTAGAAAGATGAACCCTTTTGCTATGACCTGCCCGAGGGATAAGACCTCCCTCCTCTGAGGGGCTACAATCCTGGGAAGTGACGAGAGACGGATAAGGAGACCACGAGCTCTGTCTACGTGGTGCTGCGCATCTTGTCCCTGGGGACGTCTATGTGGCCAGTTCCATCTTGGTGTGCCTTCCCCTCCACCTCCCCCGAGTATTTCCTTAGGACACAGAGCCAGCAGTCAGGTGAGTGACAACAGCAGTTTATCCGGATCGGCCCGGGATAGCAGAGGCCAGGATGGCCCAGGAACACGTCCTGAGGCAAAATGGGAATGGACAGCTGTGGATGTCCAGTCCAATCAATGCACCACGTCGAGGGCGCAAGGGCAACGGCAGAACCCAAGGATGAGGCACTAGAGACCAGAAACCACATTAGATTACAAGGTACCTGTTGGAACTTAAATCCTTGAGTTGTGGCCACAGGCTTGAGTGGGAAGTGAGCTGCGAGATGCTTCAGATTCCACCCCCTGCTGCTGCAGGCGGCGCTAATGGTGAACAAGTGAACGACGGGATCGTTTTATCGGAACAGCCTAGCCCTGGATGTTACTGTTTTTAAACTAACTGATGAGATACAGGCTTATCTTAAGGCTGCTTTAAGTGATCCCGTGAATCCCCAAAGTCCAGCGGTGGTTGGCACGCTTATCTAATACATGACTGTTAGGGAGAAGAAATAGATTTCTTGTGTTTGCAGACTATTTGCATTTCCGCACGTAAATGAACGTTTAGGTGCTTTTTTTTTTTTTTTCTATTTATTTACTAGAAAAATCACTTAAAGAAAATGAATTTGAATGAAGGAGGCATTCTGTCTTAAAACAATGAACAGTTCTCCCGTCCCTGGGAAGGGAGGTCCGTCCTTCCTGGAACCTGAGCTCCCTGCCGCCTCCCAGGGAGAGGCCATCAGGCCCGCCGGACTCAGGCCCTTCCCCCAAGGCCCGCAGCCGGCCCAGGCTCAGGAGCAGGTGGCTGTGACAGTTACAGCAAAAGCCATCAGCGTCTGCGTTTACCGTTTCTGGTTGGGAGGGGGGCGGCTTTCACCGAGCTTCATCCTGTGCTGCAAAGTGCAACTTCGGGCATTTCACTTTCCAGCTCAAAGAAGTCCTTGTCGCCCTCTGTCACCTCAGGATGCAATCTAGATTCCTAAACGTTTGAGATTCATTTCTAAGGTACCCAAACCCTCAACATGAAAGAAAAAAAAAGTTTTTTTTTTCTCCAGAAATCTAGGTCTGTACTATTTAAATGGGAACCATCAGCAACCAGACACGTGATTAGTAAATACATACTTGAAGTGCCACTGGTACAGACTGAGATGTACTGTAAACTTAAAAAACACACCAGATAATGAAAACTTGGAGAAAAAGTGAACTCTCTCATTAATAATTTTTTATATCATTTACATGTGTCAATAATTTTTCAATATAGTTAAATATACTATTAAAACTAATTTCACCTGTTTGCTTCTACCTTTGAACACGGCTGCTGGAAAATGTACAATATGCTTGTGGCTCCTGTTATATTTCTATGGGACCATGCAGAGCTGGGTGACTCCCACGGATATTCTTCATTATTTCCGCTTAGTCACAGAATTAACCCCCTCTTCTCTTGCAGAAAAGATGGTTTTGTCTTACAGGGTCTCTAGGAACTGAGTGTCCATAGGGAACAGTGAGTAAGGGGCTGACACTACCTGCCTCCCCCTCCCGCAGGCTCTGCCTCCTTCACCTCTCAGGTCGGCCCCTCTGCTCCATCCTCACTCACCGCCACGCGCACATCACTGACTGCGGTTGAGAGCTTCCTCCCACGGGCCTAGTTCTTGCGTGAGAAATCTTTCTGTGGGGGTTCCTCCGTCTGGACTCTGGGCCACTATGGGGACCACAGGTAGACTTCAGTGGTCTGTGAGCATGCACGGCAAACATAAAACAGAAACAGACTCTCAGACGTAGCAAACAAAGCCATGGTTCCCAAAGAGGGAAGAGGGTGGGGAGGGATAAATTAGGAGTTTGGGATTTGCAGATACAAAGTACTGTATTTAAAATGGATTAACAACAAGGCCCTACGGTGCAGCACTGGGAAATACGTTCAGTAGCTTGTAATAACCTATGATGAAAAAGAATACGTACGTATAACGGAAGCACTGTTCTGTACACCAGAAACTAACACAACATTGTAAATCAGCTGAACTTCGGTAAAAAACAAAACAAAACAAAAACAAAAACAAAAACAAGCTTCTGGCAGCGCCTGTGCTCTCTGTCTGCGCCAATAGAAATGTTCCCATGAAACACACTGGTGGCTGCGGCTTTCCTGACACGCTGTTTACAGGCCTCACCGCGGGCAGCTGCAGCGGCCTTCACCTCGTGTTAATAAGAGGCCCCCACTGTGCTCAGGAGCACTGCCTCCCAGCACAGGGCACGCGGCTTCCCCAGGACTTTGACGTTCGCAGAGGCCTCACCGTACTCGGCATTCTTTTGCCCTTGTGCCGTCTAAATGCTGTTTCCTTTCTTGGAATGTCTGTTCCAGCTCCAAGGGCAGCCTTCCCGCTTGCCCAGCAAGCAGCCCTGTCTCACGTCCCCGCTCCCCGAGGGCCAGGCGGTGCTGTCTCGTCTCTACCACTCACCACCATCCATTCCACTGCTTTTCAGTTGGGTACCATTTAGGAAGTAAATGGTTGAACTTAAAAAAAAATTAATATACAAATATTAAAAGGGATAATGATTTTTCATTTGTGGTATTATTTGAAATTCTTTTTCAAATAAGTTTTAAGTTTTAAAAAATTAGCTGAGTGGAAGGAAAAAAAAAAAACTAACAATACATATTGACAGACTCGGGGAAACCAGGATGGGAGCAGACAGTGCCCGCAGTTTGGCTTAAGTCTCGCCTCTGGCTGGTCAGGCCGTGACCCTGATGGCGAGGGTCTGGGGAGCATTTCACGTCGCCTTGTAGGTCCTTCTGTCATTTCCTCCAGAACTACCAGGGCCCATCATGTGGGGTCTGAGATAAGACATTCACATTTGGGAAGATGAGTACACTGTATGTGGAAATTATTTTTGTGCTAGTTTTTCAACCTTTGTATGACAGAAATTATTAAAAAGTGAAAAGCTAAGGAATGAAAATAAATACCATGAGATAATGTACTAACTTTCCATCAGTAAACCAAAACCTAAGTGGGTGAGTATTTTCCAGAGAATTATAAATTAAAAATAAACCTTATCAAGACATTAAAAAGACCTGAATAAAAAGGTTAATGTTACTTAAGACACAGAAAAAAAAAATAAAATACTTTCCAGAGCATTCCACCAGAAGTCTAACTATAATACCAAAAGCAAGCAAGGTGCACAAAAAACAAAGAAAACAAGACAAAACAAACTCTTCCAGTGAAGTCCAGTAGTGAACTAAACTAACACATCACATGATAAAGCAGGATTTAATGACA
Organism: Camelus bactrianus; assembly: GCF_048773025.1. NCBI lineage: Eukaryota > Metazoa > Chordata > Mammalia > Artiodactyla > Camelidae > Camelus > Camelus bactrianus. The sequence continues at coordinate 4,384,199 of NC_133567.1, read as the reverse complement.
AAATGCAGATGTAGCTGGATAATTTGAAATTTTAAAAGTAATTTAGTACTTTATCAGATTATATAAAAACAAAAAACCCTAGGAAAGAAAAGTGGAATCTTTAATTTTAATGCAGGCTTCAATAACGTTCAAACAAATGCTTCGAACCTTTCACCGCAAAATAAAAAAAGCAAGGAGTGAGTGCCATCACCGCGACAGTCCTGGTGTCCTCACAGACGCACCAGGAAAAGAAAAAGAAGTAAGAGGCATACACATTGGCAGAGAAAACAACTCACGTGGGTGTCATGACTGCTTATTTAGAAAGTCAGAGGGAAGTAACCGAAAAGCTGTTGGAACAATCAAAATGAGTTTTGGGAGGTGACTGGACGTAAGGAAGAGATGAAAAGCACTGTTACAAATAACACACCTGTTAGAATGTGCAGCAAGAGCGAGCCTATTCCACATCGAAAAGGGTGAAACATCAGGCAATAAACTCGGCAAAAACCATGCAAGATTTACACAAATAAAATGACGAAGCCTTACTGAAAGAAAAGATCAGAGTGTGGAGGGACGTAGTAAGTCTCTTGATAGAAGGTTCAATGCTACGAAGACATCACTCTTCCTAAACTGAACATCAAAAATCCCAAAGGATTTTAAAAATAGAACTTGATAAACTCAAGTTCATCTAAAACAGTAAAAATGCTCAGGAAAACCCAAGAAAAATCTAAGACACTAACGAGAGGGGAAATCACAACTATCCACACATGTACCAAAGATGACCGCAGTCAACCGCACACAGCACAGCAAGGGACACGTGGCCAAGGGGACGCACACACATGCGCACACAGGTTAGATTTCAAATTAATGGAGACATGTTAGTTCATTTAATAGAAAATGATGTAGCAGTTAGCTATTCATTTAGTGACAACATTTGATTGTTCAGCTTGGTGACAGTAAGAAGTGAAAACATGCAACTTTTTTGAAGGTGTGGGGAAAACCGGCCCCTTTCGTGCATGGCTGGAGAGAACGCACATTTTTGGAGGACAACGTGACATGATACACTGCTTAAAAAATAAGCATGAACTTTGGCCTAAAAATTTCACTTCTAGGGACCTACGCTACTTAAAAATACACACTGTAGCACCATCTGCAATTGCAGAAGTTGAGAACAACCCAAGTACTTGTAGTTGGGGATGGCTACGGAAACTCTCACAGGTCTGCATTATGTGACTGTTAAAAATGACAGCGAAGATGTGTACGTATCGCTATGGAGAAATTTTAACGTATTAAATTAAAAATAATCAAATGCCACAATAATATAATCCCATCTCATCCCATTGCGTGCGCACAGGGAGGTGCCGAAGACCTAGAACACTGACAGATTTTGATGTTGCAATTAATAAAAAACTTGTTTTTAATGATCAGCTCACCTGCTACTGCAGGGCCATCAGGCAACGGTGTGACGTTCCAAGACACTGAGTGAGCGCTGCTTCTCCTGTCTCCACAAAGCTGGTTCTTACGCACTTTCCCCCAGTATTTATTGTAAATTCCCCCAATTTATTTCAACCCCTCAGCTCTACTCCAGCCCAAACCAGGTTTTGTTTAATGTTTACAAGCTCACATTATTAAAAAGATAAAGATCCCGGATTCCCAATGGCCAGAGTCCTGTCTTTTTACCTATTTGTAAAAATGATTCAACACACTTTTGAATACTCTTCTTCTTTAATAGAAAAAGACTACAAACTTCTATTATAAAAAATACATTTCATATTTTTTCTAATAGACATTTAAAAAACACTAACTTTATAAAATAATTGGATGTTTAAAAACAAAAGACTCAAAGATGAGACAGTGTGAGAAAAGAACAGTAAATAAACGCATTTATATGCTGAGTGGAAGAGGTCTGTCACTTCTGTAAACCCTGGAGCAGCAAAGCCCGGAGCCAGTGGAAACCGCAGAGTGCCCCACACAGCCCGAGGGCCACCAGCGGGGGCTGGTTAAGTTACCTGGGCACGTCCAAAGACGGGAGTCAGAACCACCACGAGACACCCCAAGGCGGGCCTGTGTGTATTCACTGACACGGAGACTCTTCAGTTTACACCAGTAAAAACACTTAATTTAAAAAAATACAGATAGGCCTACGCACATGTGCACGCACACATGCACACACACACACGCACAGGAGAGCACACAGCTGCCCCCAGACGCGTACTGTCCTATGTACAACATACAGGTAACGTTCTCCAAAGATCTCAAAGAACTTTGTTAACATTCATTAATGTCCCATAAGTGTCCAGTTCATGTGGTGACATAAGCCTATGGGTGCAAAATACCAGTGAACACAGACGAGAAATTCGAAACGTGTCATGTGAAGAACGTTCTGATTCCTTCATGACCTTCTGTCCTTGGGCCACCTCGGTTAGGATTCAGAGGCTGATCTTCGGATCAGGTCCCCGAAGTAGGCAGTGATTGTTTTCAATTTATTATTAAGAAAGTTTTGTTCTATTTCCACTTGCCCTCCAGGCCCAGCCAAGGACGCCACCTAAAAATGGAACAGAAGAAAATCACACATAGGTAAGCATGATTTCAAAATAAACCTTTTCACATGCTTTATCAAGTAAGACAGCTCTGGCTTTTTATTTAAGTCTTCCAAATAATGAGGCATCTCCAATATTCACTGCCACTTTCCAGGTGGGTATTAATGCGGTACTTGGTGGTAGACATACATGTTGTTTCAGACACTTTCGGTGGTATGGCCAGACCACAGCGCTGTGTCACTGTGCAGGACCTCATCTTGCCAGTGCCAGAAGCTGCAGACCTCAGAGGAAGAGAAAATGAACATATCCTTCCCAAATACCAGGTTATTAAGACAGAAATTTAAAGAGTAACTCCCTTTCCTGAAAACTTCTCTGCTGTTCACCTTATCTTTTGCATTTTACCCTGATCTTCATTCAACAATATTCACTGAGTCCTGCTACGTGATCCCAGGACAACATCAGAGAGCGAGGCAGACACGGGCCGACCCTCACGGGGCTCCCAGTCTCTCCCGCCGACACCGCCTCCTTCTCTGCGTGGTCCCTTGCGCTGTTCTCCCGGCTTGAACCACCTCCTCTACCTGCTGCGCTTTGTGTGTGTATTTTTAAGTCCCTCCCTTCCCGCTTTCTGTTGTGGTAAACACATCGCTCTTCCTGAGGCCTGCCAGTACATGGTGACTGACCCCTTTATCTGGAGGCTGAAAGCACCTCCCCTCTCCACTGCCACAGAGTTACCCTCAAAGGAAGCTTCAAACCAGCGATGCTTCCACCTACGTTCCTACAGAGATAAAATTTCTAGTCCAGCGTTTTCTCATCCAACCTCTCAGGCATACGACGAGCAAGTGTACTACCCTCGCAGCACGGTGGCCTCACCCGGGACCAGTCTGAAGGGGCAGCAGTGAGGGTTAAGGGACGGGGGACACCGTGGAAGCCCTGGTGTCCGAGCACGGGAGACGCCGAGTGTGGGAGAGGGGAGCCGGGTGTGAGGCACCGGCTCCAGCAGGAGGGACACGCGCTTCTGTAACTCTGTGATTTAGCCGGCAGAACTGCAGCAGCGTCTGCAAAGTGAGCTGCTGTCTAGTTTGGCGTGGAGGTGAGAGATCTAATCTCAGTGGTGTTACACATGCCGCACCAGCATCGAGCCGAAGGTAAGATTCACTGTGCATCAGCAACGAGTGTGTATTTTAAAGCATTTCAACTTCCTCTTAGAGAAACTTCACAGGTACAGAAACAGGGAAGCAGCAAAGGTCATTCTACGGTACACTCCTAAAAGAAAAAAAATGGCAGTCCCACCAAGGCAGTAACCATGTCAGCACTAACCCCGCCCACGAAGAGGCAGAAGAGCGATGGCCGTGTTTTTACCAATGGAAACAGGTGACAACAGAAGTCAGACACGGTGTCTGCTACAACGATCAGAAGCACACACACACACTGCTACCTGCTAATAAGAAATACAGCACCTGAAGTGAAACCAGAAATGAAAAGCAGCGAGGCAGTCTCGGAGCAGCAATTCTCAGAAATTAAGTGTTTTATTTTCTATTTTTGTTATCTTCATGTCAGTCTGATTTTTCATAAGGAAGGGCCAAATGAAGAATTTTGTCTTTAACCAATAAAAGGCATTTTGACTAGTATATTTAAAATAAAATCATTTCATAGTACTTTTTAGATGAGTTAAGATACAACTTAAGTGCAGTATTTCCCCTGTTCCTTTAAACAGTGACTTGTTTAAAGAAAGTGAGATGGACAAGCAGAAGTTTTCCCTGGGCGGGGGGGTGGGGGGCTGAGAAAGGGGGAGGAGGGAGAGGAGGGGAGAAGAGGGTGGGCTGAGAGAACCAAAGTCAAGCTGAAACGAGAGCCAAGCATCTCCGAGGGCGGGCCCCGCAGAGAGAGCGCAGATCAAACTCGAACACCAGCTCTGCCAACAGTCTGCTGCGCCAGCTTAGAGGGCTAGGCTTTGGCTGTCTAATCTAGAAGCAGGACCACCACCTGCATCTCCCTGCAGAGGCATCCTGAAGGCCAGAAATACAAGCACACTAAGCAAACCCAGACGGCCGGGCCCTTCTTCCTCTCTCTCCTTTGTAGGGGCCGCCTGGGCTCGGACGCTGTGCACAGGAGGAGGAATGAAGATGTCTTACACGGGAGGCTTGAGGTCTATTAAAAAAGGTAGTAAATCCTTTTACTCAATAACTACTGAATAAACAGCTTATAGGTTTTCTAGGCAGTGGAGGTTGGGAAAAGAAAAAGCTGCTTTCATGAATTTTACATTCTAGCTGGGAAAGTCAGATGATGGGTAATTAAAACAAGTACTGAAAATGCCTATCAAGTGTTTAGAAAGAAATTTAAAAGAAACTTAATGTGTTACTTTCAAGGGTTCTAATTAAAAATAATTCCTAACCTTAGCCTTCTTGTACTTTTTAATATTTTCACAACTACGTATATTTTAAAGGTTAGAATTCTGGAGTTGAAAAGACTAAAAATTATGTAGTTCAAGCCAATAAATACTTCTTCACTTCAAGCAAACTAATGCCATCAATTTCCAGCTGTCTTTATGTTTCACTAGCAGGTTTAATTGACAAAATGTTGTCTGGTCCCTTTAGTACACTGAGACAGAGAGAGAGGGGAAAGGGGAGGGAGATGAGGAGGAGGCGGCGGAGGGAAGCAGACACAGACCAGCAGTCCTGGGCTACAGGCTCCAGTTTTTGGCGTGGTGCCTAAATATACCAGATCTACCAAGAGAACCCCCAGTTTGCTTGGACTGGCACTAGAACTAAGGACTGACCTTCCATTAGCCAGATTTCACAGCAGGCAGTAAGGCTGTTGCTTGGGGACGAGGAAAAGAGAAACGGGTAAAGACCACAACGCAGGCGATAACTTGAGTGACACAAAAGGGGAGACGTAGAAGATTCGGGAGTGAAATATTCAGAATTGCATCTTTTCAAAAAGCAAGCTGATTTAAAGTGAAAATACATGGTAACCGAGTGAATGAGAGAAAACAATTTCTAAACTGGGTCCCTCATGGGAAAATATATCATACATACTTTATTATAAGAGAGATGCAGAAAAATCAGAACACTGGCCAGCGGTGACTCTGTCCTTTTGGGCAGTGAACGCCTTGTCGGGGTGACTGAGCCACGTGAGGCCGAATGGCGGGCGCACCACTCAGCTTCCCTCATTCGCTCACCAACAAGCTGGCCGTGACCTGACGGGCTCGCTCAGAGTGGCTGGTGGCCCAGTGAAACTCGCTGCAGACTCTGAGTGCATCACAAGAAAGCAGCGCCTGCGCTGCATGTAAATGCCGGGCACCTGCGCTCTCAGGACGAACGTCCTGAGTGCCCGAGCGTCCTGCCAGCCCGGGCGTTCTCAGGCTCAGAGCGTCCGCAGCCTTCCTCCTGCTCCCGGTGCCCGTGCCTGGCTCTGCACCCGCCGGGAGGCCTTGCCACACGCACCATGGGGACAAGGCTCTGGCCACATGAGAGTGCTGCCGGCAGACCGGATTCCTACCACGGGAATTCCACTCAGAACAGCCGGACACAACTTATCAAGCCTAATATTCAGAAGCCAGTGAGGCCCCGATTTTCCTTTTCAGTGAAGAAGCTGACTACTACAGAAGCTTAGAGCTAGCATCTGCAGAGAAATTAGTGGTGAATTTTCATTGCATTCAGCTCAAACCAAACACTAAAAATGCTCGTGAACCAAATTTCATTCTATTTAAAATGTTTTTCCAAATAACAATACTACCTAGTAGTTTCCACATTTATAGTTTCAAGCAGTCAAACGCATGCTTTCTTTTACGCGGTGAGTTTCAGAAATGCTACTTATAAAGAATCCGCCCTCCCTCCCTCAGGAGATAAGCTGCTGGGAGAGTGACGCCCGCTGCACTCAGGGCCTCCCCTTTCCTGGACCCCCGAACGGGGCCTCAGGAACTCTGCCTACCAGAGAGACCTCGATCAAATCTAAGATCAAATCTCACATGGCTGTCCACGCTGAGAGGTACTGGGTTACTTTGTAAATTTTCTCCTGCTTTGTCAGGAAGCAGAACAGGTGGGTCTGGCCTGCTGCCACAAAGGCCGCCGGGAGGAGGTGTGGAGGGTGGGGCAGGCCTACCGGACAAACACCAGGAAGCCGACGACGCCTGGCCTCCTGCCGAGCCTCCGCATCATGGCTCCAGGGGTGACGCCCAGTGTGCCCTGCTCTCTGTGCCGGGACAAGCAAGTTATACGGAAAGGTAATTTAAATTAACTTGACTTGAAAAGTACGAAGGCTCCCGGTTTTCTGAGTTCTTATGCTTTAACAGTTAAGGCATCAAGCAAGGATACGGAGGCCCCGTCTCCTGGCTCCCGGGTCTACCTCGGAGACAGGGACCCTGTGAGGCGTCCCGCCGCACAGACCTCACACCAAGGCGGTGTCAGGCGAGCGCCGCTGTGTGGAGGTTCTTCGGGGAGACTGACCATTCCACTCTGCTCACAGACCTCAACCCATTTTGCACACATTTCCTACTTAAAAGAGCAGTTTCTCATGTATGGGAAGCATGGAAGACCCACGGCTAGAACTGGCTGCAGATCTCTGGCTGTCAAAGGAAAGAAAAGAAAGGGAGCACAGCAAGACGCAGGCAGCGAGCAGATACCATGCGATTAGCCCGGGCTCCCTGAGCTGAATCCACAGTGACTTCAGTGGGCGAGATACACCTTCCCTCCAAAGAGCCCATCACAAAAACAGCTTCTACGTTATTCAGTTCTTGAGTCTGGACAACAATGGACACATGTCTTGGAATAAACCCCAAAGAGAAAAAGGAAATAAGGGATTGAGGAAACAGGGGACCTGGGAAAATATTTTACTGGATACAGAAAACAATTAGACTCATTTCCCATATGGAAAGATTATGAGACAACTTGTGTTTGTTTTGAGTCCACAGTCAGTTTAACCGCTCTAAATATAAATGTCATCCAGAGCACAGATCTCCCTGGATGGGAAATTAACTGCTCTCTACAGGCATTTCCATGCGAAAATGCAGGCTGAGTTTTAAACAGCAGACGTATAAACCCTCGGGCCCAAACCCATTGAGCTCAGGTTGCTGTGACCTTCTAAATGTTCCTTAGTAAAAACGTTGACTTCTCTGTAACTCTGCCCTTTCTCAATTTTGTAGTACTGTCTCTTCTCTCACTTAGGAAATCCTACATATGGATAGATTTTCTTTATTTTAAAAAGAAAAGTTGATTTCCCACTATAATTCGATCCAAATTCAGTACCAATATAACATGCCTGAAACCTCAAGTCCCCTTTCGGACTTTTAATGTTCTCTAGTGTCCTTACTCCCTCTAGAGGCGGGAGGTGTGAATGAACCACGAACTGTAACTGTGGCAGGGGTTTGAAGCAAACCAAAACACACAAGAGAAAAAGTTAACTTTCTCCTTGGGCAAGTCACCACGTGCAAAGATGGGCACCATCACTCGTTACTACGGAAACGCAAGTCAAAACTGCAGTGAGACACCATTTCAGACCCACTAGGGTGCCTACTCCAAACAGCAAACAAAACCACACATTAGTGAGAATGTGGAGAAATCAGAACCCTTGTGCACTGAGGGTGCAGATGTAAAATGAGTCAGCTGCTGTGGAGAAAAGCATGCTGATTCCTCAAAAAGCTGAAAACAGAATTAGCACACGACAGCCATTCCACTCCTGAAAACATAACCAAGTGAAGTGAAAGCAGGGCCTGACTGTGTCCATGTGTCCCTGTGTCCCCAGCAGCCAGAAGGTGGGCACTGCCTGAAAAGCCCGTGCATGGAGGAACGGAGGAACAGAACGTGGTGAATTCAGACAAGCACCCGGGCAGTTAGTGTGCAACAGGTACAACGTGTCAGGCTCAGAAGATAAAAGAGCTCTGGGCTGGACGGCGCTGGTGGCTGCACAACACCGGGACTGTGGTCGCTGCCCCTGGGCTGTATGCTTGAAAATGACTTATGGTAAATTTTATCATGTGTATTTTACCACAATTAAAAAAAGCCATTCAGGTGATTTAATCTGCAGCCAGATCTGGGACCCAGCGTTCCAAAGACCAAGCAGATGAACCAAAGATGGAAAAGTGTAACAAATTAACATAAGAGTATGTCCAGTACAAGTGAGCATATCTGGTTTTTGAGAGGAGAAAGAGAAAAATCTATAATCTGGGATATGTGTTTAAAAATTAAATTCTGGCATTTTACAAATATCAAAGCTGTCTACTCTCTCCTCTTGAGAAAACATGCCATCTTTACATACTGGTCCTCTTCAAAATCTTAGTAACGTTTATATTCTTTCCACAGTAACTCAGATCTTCTAAGTAACAGACACGAGACTTTACTGAGGGTTTATGGGCTGGAGGTACTGTGATAAATGCTTTACCCACTGACTTCACTACATTCATCCTTCAAAACCACCACTAGTAAGTGGCAGGGCTGAGACTAAACTCAGGGCTGTCTGACTCTTCGTATCTTTTTTTTTTCAGCCCATTCCCTGAACATCGATGTTCTAGCCACCTTCTCCTTAACTCCTACCATCAACTCTGCTTAGCTGTACCGCCAGGGCCCCTCCTGGGCACATCATCTCCGCCCTCCTCCGGGGAAGCCTGCAGCATTATCACCACTGAACAGGCGTGACCGCTGACTCCTGTCAGATAGGCCTGCAGACGCGACAGAGGGAGCACTGACCAAAGACACAGGCAGGGAGACCTGGGTGGTTTCAGTGTGTGTGCGTGTGCAGGTGAGGGATGGAGGACAGTGCCTCTGGCCAGGGGCAGGAGGCAGGTGCCTGTGAGAAGACAAACTAGGAGGAAGGAAACAAAAAGCCTGCAGCTCTGCTCCAGTCCGTGCGTCCCCACTGCCCTCACCCTGGATCAAGGGAGCCCCCGCCGCACGTGCAGGAACTGTGGTCCACGGCTTGGGGTGAGGGCCAGACGTGAGAGGCTGGGGGAAGCAGGTGTGGACCAGGCCCTGCCACTGCTTTCTCAGCCCTGCTCACCAAACCCCTGGCAGGTGCCTCACGCTCTGAGGTTCAGGAGCACAGCCTTCAAAGGCCACTTTGAGGGCTGTGGTGTGGAGCTCAGTGGGACAGTGCTTGCCTATCACGCACGAGGTCCTGGGTTCAATCCCCAGTTCTTCCACTGAAAAATAAATAAATAAACCTAATTACCCCCCCAAAACAAAAAACAAGCAAACAAACAAAAATGCTGCCTTTGCCCAGTCCCTCCCCAAAGAGGGCGCTATGTCTTGAGCCAGTGTTTCATGTCTTGTAGCGCTTGTGTTAACAACCCCAGGGCTTACCCACTGCCACCCCTGCAGGTCATCACCGGGGCCAACACAGGCTTTAACAGTGGCTCTCAACCCGGGCCACACATGAGAATGACCCAGGGAACTTAGACAAAAATGGGTTCCATCAATTTCTGGGGTGGGGCTGGGGTGGGGCTTGGATAGTCAATTTTCACAAGTGTCCCAGTGACCCTAAAGAGGGCAGCCAAGGCTGACACTCACTGGATTGTGGCCTGTCCTTTCTCCTCCTGCATCACTTGGGAATAAACAGCCCATACTCAGTGACACAAGACATCTGAAGACCACAAGTACTTCATGCAAGAAAAACAAAAGGATTATAAATTATATCAAATGCAAAAAGGATAAAACAGATTAAGGGTTTAAACTTCATATAATAATAAAAATGTTCTAGTGCAAGAAGAAAACAGAAAAATCCAAGAATACGAAGCATAAAGAATGTAGCAGTTGAACTGAAAAAACACAAAAGACAGGACAGACAGACTGTAACACGGGAGGAGCGAGCGCCGGATAGCAGTGATCTCCCAGGAGGAAAAGGGGGCCTGGCCCCAGAAAGCACAGTCGCGGGAGCCTGACAGCCGCACGACCGACGTCCCGGAAGAGGGAAACGGTGCTGAGGGGACACAGTTGAACAAATAACGGAGACAATTTCTTCAGGATAAAATACAGTCAAAAAGTCCAACAACAGGGCCAGCTCTCAAACAGGAGAGACAGGAGACCCGAACCCAGCAACGCTGGAGCAACGTTCAGACCCGAGAGACTACGGATTTTCAACAGGACGCTTAGCACGAGGCTGGTGTGTAGTATGTGCTGGTAAAAAACATCAACAGGTCTCTGGGAGGCTCTCATCACACCTGATCCAACTCGGGGGGAAAACATGCTTAAAATCAATGTTTATGGTAAGAACAGGACAAGGACGCCTGAACGTCAGCTGAGTGCCCTGACCCCAGGGCTGCAGTTAGAATTGCTCCCGGCCAAGCTCAGGTTTCACCGGTCTGTGTACTTCTACTTCGGCGGTCATTTCCAGGGATACCCAAGACCCCTCCTCCCAAGGGAGGCTTCAGTAGAGACAGGACTTGGCCAGGCTGGGCACGCGCCCCTGACACACAACACCTCATCCTTTCGGGACATGCGGTGAGAAGCCCAGAGTGCTCGCCAGGTCTGTGTGTGCCAGGAGCCGGGGAGACGAGGAGGCCGACCCAGGCATGGACTTAACTGCCAAGCGCCGCCAGCTTTCCAGGAAGAGAGAAAAAGCCAGGGGCTGCTCATCAACACGTTCTCAGCTAGAGAAGCACCCTGTGTCTTTTCTACCCATTCTTCGCAGCAGTTATGCTGGGGTTCACACAAGGTCTTCAGTAACGGCTTACCTGGTCGACATCAGCGTTTCTTGGAAGAAAATATACAATATTATTAGTGATCTTCTGGGAAAGTCTGAAAATTTCAAAGGTGGACAACAGTTAAGGGGAAGGAACAAAAACAGCAGTTAATTTTTGATCAGAGGTAAGCTCTTTACTAATTATATCATAACCGAAATGTTCTCTGATATGTAGCAATAAGGCAGACATTTAAATCCCCTAACGGGACCTAAGAGAGAACTAAGCAGCTTACTGTCCCTGATGGGTCGGGGATTCGAGGTTCAATCTACTGATTCAAGGTTCCCAGTAGAAGGAAGCCAAGAGGGAAGTAACATGCTCTTTCTTTCTGCCACAGAAAGGACAGAAAAGGACAAAACCACCTCTTCCCAGTAAAGAGAAGAGACAAGTAACTCCGCCCACTATATTTTTCTAAATTTTAATTAGTAATTTAAAACACAATTCCTGTTAGAGTCAAACACATGATTCCTTTGGGGAGTAAAGATAAAGAAAGGGACAAATAATAAATGAGATAAGAGTTTGCTTCAGTATCTTGGAAAAGTAACAGGGGAAATCTGAAGACACACAGAGAGTTACAAGTCAGTGTGAGTCGAAGAAAAGTCAGGGGATAGCTGTGGACTCTAGGGACAACTCTTGAGGAAACTCCCAATTTTGAGACAATAATTCCAAACAATGAATGCTTTTTAGTTCTTGTTTTGTGATATAAAATTGGAGAATAAGCAATGGAAATATAACCTCACATTTCCACAGCTTTTGGGGATCAATCACCCGTTAGTTTTGAGGCAAAACAAACTGGAATCTATCAAGTGCTATTAGCTAATCTCTCTCCTCTTCACCAATTTGTTTCTCTCTTTCAAACACACACCACACACCCGCCCACCCCCTCCACAACCACTGTCTGAGTAAACTCCTAGGATGAGCAAAGGATATCCATCAGGGGACATCATTGTCCTGATGTCAAAGATCTCTGCAGTGGCGTAGTCCGGTCCCCCCCATGGCGGGCTGAGGAACACGACGTCGGCCTTTAAACCAGGAGCCAGCTGCAGGAAATCTCCACAGATGAACTCAATCTTGTCCGCCGTCCCATAAACTTCTGCATTGTTGCGAGCAAGGTCAATCTTGACAGGATCAATGTCAATGGCGATCACTAACAACGGGAACAAGAAAGATGAGTTAGGTGATACTGGTCATTCGTTATACAGAATAGCTCATCTCATGAGCAGTCTGTATTTTCTGTACAAGATCCCCCCTTTTTAAAAAAGACTTTTTCAAGGGAGATTTGGCCACAGATACGAGACAGAGAATTTAACAAAAATGTTCATCTAAATTAGAAGAGTCCCTTGTGTTGTACCAAGAGAGTGGGACTGAAGGGCCTGGCCTTCAGAGCTGCCTCACTCCGCCCAGGGCGAGCAGTGGTGGGGGCCGCCCAGCGTCTGCTGAGCACCCCATCTGGGCTCAGGCCGGGCTCTGCAAGGTGCACAGCTGGGCTGCCCACACTTGGGAAGGTGACGGCTGCACGAGAAGCCTACAGATGCTCAGATTTCAGATAAGACCCATTTCCTCAAAACAAGGCAACTTTCAAAGGAAGACAAATTTGACAACTTCTAAAGAAAGACAAAATAATAAAACACGTTTGATGAACCTATGTCGCCGACTTACGCAGAGACGTGAAGACACGTGCTGGGGCTGTTTAAGGAGACACTTTAGGTGGAAGAGCAGGCGTTCTGTCCCCACTGCACAGGCTTTCATTTAATTTACTGCAATTTCATAATCAGCAACGCAAACATAAGTGAATTTTGGCTCACTCACGTCTTGCGGTAAATTACTCAAATGCACCTGTATGGGCATCAGTATGTTACTCATGGTATTTTATATCTGGAAGGGCTAAGTGGCATCCTGATACATACACCGTGGTTGTCAAGGAAACAGCCGTTTTCCAGAAAATGTGGGTTTCAGAATTTGTTAACACTTTTGGGAAATAATGTACTAAATAAATCACTTGAACAATGAATGCAAGCACCAATTATTACGTTGCAAAATCATGCATTTGCAATGCTATTTTTCTGTTCTAAATAAAGTAACATTCATACTTAAGAGAAAAGAGAGAAACATCCTTTTTAGCTGCTTAATCTGCTACAGTTATTGTACAGAGACGATGCAAAGATATACTTACAACAGCAAAAATTCGATGGAAAAAGATGACTTTCAACATCAAGTAAATTCAGTGAACCCTCATGCTTTCACCTGCACTTCCCTGGGAGGCCGTCTGTTTTCAGGCCTAACAGAACACAAGCAACGCAGACCTACCACATAAATGAAATCCTGACAAATGCTGGAGGGGACCATATATTGGACTGCACTGTCCAATAATGGTAGCCACTAGCCACATGGGGCTATTACCTTTAAATTGATTAAAATGAAACAATATTAAGAATTTAGATCCTCAGTCACACTGTCATATTTGAAATGCTTGACAGTCACAGGTGGCCAGTGGCTGCCATACTGGAGGGCACAGATACAGAGCATGTCTATCAACACACACACACATATACAGTTATACATACACACACACACACACAGTTATACATACATATATACACACGTACACACAGTTATACACACACACATACACAGTTACACATACACACAGTTATACAGACATATACACACATACATACAGTTATATAGACATACATATACAGTTAAAGAGTGACTGATTGAGTGCTCATGTGTGTGTATAAACACAAACACACAATGACACTTTGTTTCGAACTCCCTACCATAATGCTGGCAGCTCGCCCACACTAGGGGCGACACATACCACCACCACAAGAGCACCTGTGAGTCACTACTGTGGGTGTGGGGAGAAGGTCGTGGGACACGACTGCATGAACACACTCGAGGACCTGAGCCCCGGTTCACAGGCTGCAAGGACAGAAGCCAGAGTGTGCCTCCTTTTCTTCCCGGACGGAGGCTGGCGATCTCTGAGTGTGAGTGACGGGCTGTGAGGACAGGGCAGATGCAGTCTTCTTTAGCTTGAGACCCATGTTAGACATTTTCCTTTACCAAATATGTACTAAGCTACAGAGGACCGTGGCAACAGACCTATGCTCAAAGAAATACAAATCTACAATATGGACAGTTTCTGTAATGTTTTGAAAAAATTTCCAGATCTATTTGCTAGTTTATCGGAGGGCAGATATGTTAATGTTCATTATATAATACAACGCTGACTGAAGACAAATTTTCCAAATGTTGAGGAAAAATCATTTTCATCCAATAAACATGGATTTGAGCTCACAAGGAGTGGCTTATCTGACAAAGGCAGAGAAGAGCTTTAAGAGTAAGTAGTGAATTCTGGGAAGAGAAGAGAATAATTCCTATTCTAGTAAATATGGAAGTGGCTTTCATCCAGGCTGTCAGGAGGCCATACAGTTAGCAGGTGTCACGCTCCGGGGGACAGGCGTGATCAGATACGGGCCTCAGGTCAGCAGTGCTGGTCTCAAGGTCGATGTTCAGTTGCTCTTCATCACGTTCCAGCCCCTGTATCATGCTTTCCAGGATCATATGCTGTCCTAGTTAACATTAGGAACTTCATATAAATTAATGAGACTCAATTGAAATTTACTGAAATGGAAGCCATACATATACTGGTGGGACAAAAAAGCTGCTTCAGAATATGACTTCTTAACAGTTGACGTCTCTAAAATATCACATTAAACTTCAATTTAAAAAGAATTTAGAAAGAAGAGCGATAGTAGATTCAGAAAAAGTAAGCCCTGGCCTCATGACTCGCTGTGTCAACTGGGGCAGACTGTCCAATGTCGTGAAGCCTCCTCTCCCCCGGGAAACGGCACACGTCCTGCCTACTGGACACAGACCCCGGCGGACGCACAGTAACAGAGGCTTTCTTTCCTTTGATTCCCAAGTCACACGACCAAGTGGACAATCCAGAATTTCCGAGTCTTAGTGCCTCAGAATGTTGCCACTGAAGGGTGTCACAGAGGACCTCTCCATTCAACATCTCCGTTCAATTAAGCCTGAAGGCTGCCCACAGTCACACAGGTGGAGAGCGGCAAAGCTGGGAACCCCTGTCCACTCGTCTTTCCTTCTAAAGAACAGTCTCCCATTTAATATTTTTAGTTTTACATAATGTTATAATCTTGGCTCCGCGAGTTGTGTCTGTGATCTCGGGCAAGTTACTTCGTTTTTTATTTCTTGATTTATTTGTGAAACACAGATAGTAATAGACACTCATCACAAGATTGGAGACTAAATACATGAACACAGAGGCACTTACACTGGTATACAAAGTGTATGCTAAATATATGCTAGCTATTATTATTATATATTTGGGATTAAATGATTAATTATTAAATCTCAGCAAAGACAGGCTGAAGCAAAATGAAGCACTGACTGAATAAACTGAGAGTAAAGTACTTTTCTTCCATTGGCGACCACTCACCCCTCTTTCCTGTCAAGGCAAACTGAATGGTATTTCCTCCAACTCCACAAAATGCGTCGACGACGACGCCACCACACGTGAAGGCCTGGCTGACTCTGCCCGCGATGTGTTTGGCGATCTTCTCGGGTGTGACTGAGAACCAGCCCTCTGCGAAGGGAGAGTGCTTCTGTTATGACGCTCAGTGTCAGGAAGCCAAGCCAAACACATGTGTAACTATATGTTATATACTTTAAAAAAAACGTAGTTTCTCTGTTCAAAAAATCATAAGCCATCTAGTTTGAAAGAAAAGGTCTACAGATCCCGTTATAAGAAGGAGTGGCATCATTCCCATGCCCAGTTTCCGCAGAAGCAACTGCCTCGCCCCGTCCCCAACTCTTTCCCAGTGCACCTCTCACAACTGAATGCGACTCCAGCTTTTTTGTTTGAAGCACTGACTTCTGACGACCTATTATGGAAAATGGAAAGTCAGCTCTCCTGACTGACCACTCCCCCAGCTTCACTGAGGTTCCCAACTGGAATACTGAATTGTAGGTTGTAATGTCGTAACAGTGTGCAATTTGTAACTTTATTATTGTTGCATAAAAATATCCTTGTTCTTAGAAAATACACACTGAAGTAGTCAGGGGCAGGGGCACTTGGATCAGAAAACACACACACACCACACGGAAGGACAGGGAAGGTGTGGCAAAGTGTCAGAAAGGAGCTGGATCTGAGCAAAGCGGGTATGAAAACTTCTCACTATTCTTGCAACTTTTCTCTAAGTCTGGAATTATTTCAAGGTGAAGTTAGAAACCACACGTGCACTCTACCGCGGTCTAACTTGACGCCGTCGTCGAAGCGGGAGAAGAGCCGGTATCTCTGGGCCCAGTACTTCGCCAGCTCAGGCACAGCAGCGATGTCGGGAGGCAGGCCAACTGCCTTTCTGTCCTTGCTTCTCTTCTTCTTCCTCTTCTTCTTATTTCCAGCTACAATAAGAGAATAGAAGTAATACAGATGCTCACTACAAGAGGAGGAACTCACAGGTGACTTTACCTGCAAGTGTAGGCACATCAGGTAATTCCCACCTGGGGCTCCGTGCAGGAGCAGCGCAGACTCCAACGACAGCCTGTCGTGCTACCTGCCGGCTGCCCTGAGCCTGGGAAAGTAACCTCGGCTCCTAAGCTCCATTTCTCATTCCCCTGAAGGAGTGAGTGAGTGGGTGGTGTTTCACCTCCTCACCTCACAGGACCCTCGGGACACACGCAGAGGTACGAGTACGGTGTGAAAGTTGTCACTTCTCTTAGATAAGACACTGCGATAGTGGGTGAGTTACAGACGTCCCCCTGCTCTTCTTGAACAGAAGCTCCCAAGAACTGACTGAGCTCTAACTAACTCTCAGCTACACCAGTGCTCAGAGCCCAGCCGTGACCCAGAAGTCGTACGGCCTCTAGGAAACTGAAATGGGTCACTAGCTTCATTCAATAGAAAAGGCTTTCAATCATTCAGACTAACTTCTTAGACAAATGATTTTCATTAGTTTAGTTTTTAGTTCTGCGCAGATTAGACACAGCAACTCAGAAAGACAAGAGTGCTGTCGTACCCAAGTACGAGGACAAGAAGTGGCACCGACAAGTAACTCCACCACACTGAAACGGTCCTCAGACACTGCTCTGTGTCTTAACAGGGTCATCTGACCACTGCAAGCAGCCAAAGGCATCGTCAGTAGCAAAGTGCAGTGAGTTTCTCAAGAGGTGGGACAATAACACTGTCAAGTGCACAACTCCTCATTGTACGGGACTGGACACTGGTAACCTACACAAGACGCCAGCATTCCCCAGGCCATTCTAACCAACATCTTCCAAGTTCCTGGGATGGTGGTATCACCCTGGCTGAGAACACCAGCAACCTGACAAGTGGTGATCAGGGAAGTAGGGGCGGGTGGGAGGATGGGATTTAGGAATCAGACAACTTGGTACCGAGTTCCTGCTACGCCACTTACTGGCTGTGTAATCTTGGGAAAATTTCCACCTTATAAAAGCCATAATATTCCAAAAATATATAACTGGAATTACATATAAATGAAATAAAAATAATAGTTGTTTTTAAAATTATAAAAGAACATTTGCTATTATTATTTTAAAAATTAAAGAACATTTGCCGTAAAATAAATTCAAATAGTACAAAAGAGCATAAAGTGAAAAGGCTGCTGTTCCTCATTCTCACAGCCAACTACTGTAAATACTTTTTTACATCAATGTACCATCCAAAAAGCAAAAACCGCTACCAACAACCATCACCACAAAAACCAACAAGAACAAAAAAGATTATCCAAAAGAAAACCAAGGCAATACTAAATTTCAACAGGAGCACGAGGCACCGGCCACCCCGAGCCCAGGGAGCAGAGTGCGGTGCAGAGGCCGGTCCTAACGGCACACAGAGGAGCTCAGACAGTTTCCCCACGTGCTTTGCGGTTTTATTTTATTGTGCTCGTTCAGCCAAGAGTGCAGGGTGTTCTGGGTGCCAATCATAGCCATTAGCACATTTACGCTAAATACGACTTCTTTCAACTCAAGAATAAATACGCGTGAGTTCTTAGGGAGAGATGATTCGTAGGTGACCCCGTGGGAAAAGCACGTCGGAAACAGCGCATCTCAGCCTGCCAGCGCCAGCGAGCGAAGCACCGCGCTCCTACCTTCAGCTTCCGCCTGACGGGGGTCTGGTCCAGCCTGAGCCACGCCATCCTCTGCATCTGCGGCGGCTGCCGCCGCGCCATCCCCGGCATTTTCTTCTGCTTGCAGCTCCGCCGCTGGAGACCCGGCACGGCCCTCCCCAGGTTCCGGGCTGCTCACCTCCCGCGGGGTGTCACCTTTCTTCGTATTCCTCTCTCGCTCCTCTGACCCACTGCTGGTGCACGTGTCCTGCACGTTGTCACCAGAAACTGACTCCTGTGATGCTTCTGCATCCACTGGTTCATTAACCCATTTTAGGAATTTTTCTACCTGAAATTTTAACATGTAACAAGCATGAATTAATTCCAGATCACACTGAATAGTCCCACTTGCTTTACCATTTGCGACTTGACAAGCTGTGTCACAACTACTAGCCGAGACGAGTAGACGGTGCCACCCAGCTAAGGTGAGTAAGTCGCTCCACCCTAAGTGCACTTGGCTATCTGGACGCACCACGACCTTATTAAAGATCTCTTTAAAAGGAAAAGCAAATCCGACTGAATGCAAAGTGATGACCTTCCTGTTATCAATCAACATGAAAAGGAGAAAGCTGAACCGTCCCAGTGACTTTCCACAAAGGCGTCTAACAACAGTATAACCGTACTGTGCGTCACCACTACAGACGGACCTAACTGTTGTCGAGCCATCAATTTTAGTTTTTCAAATTACACAGAGCTTTCTGCCCTGGCCCAGGCTACAGTCTATGTTAAATGGTACTCAGCATCAAAGATGAACTCCACAAAGACGTGGCGCCGAGGTGTCTCTAAGGATAAAAGCAGTGCTATCTTGAAAGGAATGCACTCTGTCTTCTAATGAAGCAGGAGAGCCAATAAGACCCTCTTTGAAATGTGAACAAGGCTCAAGGTCAGATGATATACACTTCCCGGCAATCTTCTGTAACAAGGATATTCTTCATAACAGTCCTCCGTGGCCTTCCCAAGAGTTAGGAAAGGAGGACCAGAGTGACAGACAGAGATGCACACGGACAGCAGACCAAAACCTCCCTCTGAGGGGACTGGCCTGTCCATCAACTGGGCGCCTGAGGACACAAGAGCCGCTCGCACTGCTTCCTCAGAGGCTGTGTTTCTGCTCTTCATCTACTGAGGAACATGTGGCACCACCACATCCAACCACCCAGCACGCTACAAAAAGTTCTGCAGGGCTGACTGGACTGATACTGGGAAATGTGTTCCAGACACAGCCAGGGCCACTAAAATATTAAAATACCATCTGCAACCATCCAATCTGAAATATAATAAAAGCAAAGCTATAAATTGATAGCATGTTTAGAAGGGCGGTGAAGGCAGGGAAGGATCGTGGACTCCAAAGGTAAAACAGAGTCATCCCGGGATCAGAGATTCTGCACCAAAGAGCTCCTGGAGATGTGAGAGACACAAAATTCTCCTCCCTGGATGGTGCTTTTTTCCTGTAATGGAGAAGGATCACTCACCGAGCCAAGCAAAAGCAACTCTGATTACTTTTGTCTTCCAGGGGCTTAGACGGCAGGTTCAGCCAAGTCCAGGAGAGGGGCTGAGTATTCCACCTAACAGTGAATCTCTAAGTCAGCATTGAGGTTCCTGCCATTGGGGTGAACCTGTCAGTGCAAAGTCTGACTCATCATCCCTCGACGACCTCGAGATTGAGGCTCACAACAAACGCTCTATCAGGGATCGCGCTTCTGGGGCCCTACGTAGCCTGAAACCGCGCAGAAGCTGCTACGCGTTCCAGACACCACTGCTCTGCAGCTTTCAAAAACGTCCCTTCACCCTACTCTCAACTTACCCTTTTTGCAAATTTATTTCACACAATATATGCCTTTAGGAAGCAAATGGAAAAGAATTTTAGGTACCGTTGTATCTGACAGAAACAGGGTTCCCATTTGCAAACAATAATTTTAGGGAGTCAAGGTCACAAAGTGACACCCTACCTCTAAATATAAAACAAAATCTATACATACCTTACTCAAAGTTTTGCTTTTCTTAAAAAGCGTTTTTTCTGGCTCTTCAGTAAAGAAGATGTGTTTGTTTTTCATACTGATTCGTCGTCTCATGTCCAAGAACTTTGATTTATACTTCACATTCTTCTGTAGGTACCTGACCTGCCGGTGGCTGAAATCTGAAATTTCACCGTATCTGTGACCAAACCAAAAGAAGTGAACTCAAACCTCAGGGTCGATGAGTTTGTTTCCTTATGAAAAAAGAGGAAAAACTAACAATTTTCACTATTTTTCTCTTAGCAGCAACTGTTCTAATTTCATTTTGTTAAATTACAGAAATTATGAAATAAAGTTAAAAATGTAGAGGACTTTAAAGGTCTAGTTTGTATGTTAATTTTCAAGTAAATGTGAAACACCAAAGGTGGGAATGTCAATATCTTACATGTAACAGAAAGTAGAGGTTACACTGTAAAACGTAATAAAGAAATAGCAGAAAAACGTAACCCCAGTGCCTGCTGGGTAAATGGGATCTTTTCTCAGTCAGGTGATGCCCACACTCTTTAACACGTATCTGGGTATGTTCAAATCATCTTAAAAGTGCCACTAGATTCTTAACCTCAGTCAGTCTGAACTCACCTAAGCAGAAACCCCCGATTACTAAAATAACTAGAGAACACTTGCTGACTTAACCATCTGAACTTCCCCCCGAAAGAGCTGTGTCTGCTATGAGGCCTTCCCCGACTCTGCCAGGCCTCACAGGCAGCCTCTCCTGCAGACCCCTAGGGACCCAGAGTGTACTGTACAATGTAGCACCTCAAGGCTCAGTTTGGTTTTAAATTCAGGTGTTCTCTTCCAGCCATATTATAAGCTTCTTTTAAAAAGCGTATCTTATCCTTCTTTGTTGAGTAAAGTTGGGTGCTCTAAATGGAAAGAGAACAGCTAAGTTAAATCCCAGGTAACAGAATAAATCTCTGAGTATATACCAGCAAGAGCTACCTAAGTAATTCCTCAATAAAATTACATGTGGGTAGAAATGAATTCTGCCTGGAATTTAAATGTGGCAATATCAGGAAAACTCTTTCTATTATTTTTATGGACTCTAGGCTTAAATGATTACATGGCTTAAAGTACATAGAAATGATCATAATTACCTTGACGCAACATACTGACAGCTACATACGGCATAACTGACATACCATGATAGGTAACTGGTAGTTTTTTACAAAAATTTTCACAGTATTGTAACTGTGAATACGTATTTCTGAGCTAATCTGGGTATCAACCTTGAAAGCTGTGTCTTTTTCTTGTGGACTTCATAATGTCTAGGTATCCATTAAAACGTCACAACCAACAAAATTAAGTCTCAACCCACAGAAACATCAAAGACCTTAATCTTGTTTTCAGTCATGGTGTAAGCGGACACGAATGGCTGGTCTTTAGTGTGTGGTAACTAGTCAGTTCGCGCTTTATGTCACGTATAGGAAACCCTTCCGTACCCTTGTATTTACTCCTGGGCATTTAATCTCAGGAAAATACAGTCTCTGCACCCAAAGTTCACAGCAGCTGCATTTCTAAGAGAGAAATGCCACACACAAACCAGGAGATTGGCGGCTGAGTAACACCGGCGGCAGGTCCTCACCCCGTGGCGCTGCTCACAAACGAGGAGGAGGGGCTCTGGTCCCACAGTACCCGGGGGCCTCAAGGGCGTTTGCTTCGCTCTGAGGAAACAACCTGGACACACTGATGTCCTCAGGAGACGGTCAATTAAACGCTGCTGTGCTGGAAGGACTACGTGAGTGTTCGGATAAGGCAGGGCAGAAAGAACAAAGGTAACCGCAGGTCTGGACTTCTCGCGTCAGGGTCACCGCACGCCCCAGACGCACAGAGGCAGGCGTGTGAGATGCGGGGGGCGGAGGGAATGGCTTTCTCCGCGGCTGGGCTTGAATCCCCTCTCCAGGAAATGACGCGACTGATCCTGACCAAGTCAAAACCTCTGTGAGTGGCAGCTGCTTCATCTGTGAACTTGGACTAATGCTGGGTGGCTACGAAGCGAGCTGAGTCAATGCGTGGGAATGCGTCAAATGTACAGTGTTGCCTCCACAACTCCCACCAAGAGAGGTTAGTGTTGCTGTAACATCTCAAATGGTATCAACACACAGCCGTTGTTAGCTATCTGAGCATCAGAGAGCTTTAAGATAGCGGAAGTGGTTAAGATTTCTGGAAGACAAAAGCGTTAATTGATAATTACTTTTGTCCGGAGCCATGCTTGAATCCTAGAAGGGAACCGCTGTCATCGAAGTCCAAATCCGGGTTTTCATCGATGTCCAGTTCATGGCTAAACAAATAAACAAAGCAAACTGTGATAAGCCGTTACCTCCAGAGCCCACAAGTGCAAATACCAAAAGGCACAGAGTCAACCCATGCAAACTCCCCCATCACAACCATCACCCGTAGTTCAGAAACCCAGGGAGACAGGACAGGGTACTTTCATCAGGACTTTTCCAAATGAGATAAATTACCTAGCAGTGTGTGGAACACAGTAATGAGCACTGAAATCCTAAACCAGGGCAGGTAATTATCTCTATTCCTGAACATGGAAAAATACGGATCTCCGCATTTTCTTTTGGAAAAGCACCAGCTAACCCGCAGTCTTAAACTACCCTCCGAGGTCGCAGCTCTAGGAGTCCTCCTTAAAAACAAACAAGGAAGCATCTGAGAAGGATCAACCCAACCAAGAAAGCTACCAAAGGAAAAGAAATACTGCTTTTAAAGAGTAAGATTGTGAAGTAAATGACACTAAGTGACTCAGGACCCTCCAGCTTTCGGGGATAGCTTCTAGTGGTCCCTGCTGTCTGGGTGACAGGAGCAGATGAAAATGATGAGAAGTCACTCTTACAAATTAAGCTCACTGAGTATTTACGGGGGACCTACTGGGTCCCAAGAATATACCTATACACTGATCCTCTGCCTCTAGGAACCAGTGGGAACCAGTGCAGGAGCTGACAAGCAGGATGCACCACTTAGAAGGAACATGGCAGAGCATGCTTTTATGTACTGCCTCTCAAGCTTGCTTACTGGTTTCCGGGAAGGTGCATGGAACATCAGAATCTCATGCAGAGCACTTCATACCCTGTCAGGGAAACGAGCTGTTTCCAGCTAATGTCCACGTTCTGTAACGCCCATCCTCTCCTTGTATTTTATTGCATCCACCCTTGACCCCACGTTATTCTCCACCTGGTTAACTGCATGCATCGATGGTTTCCTAGAAAGCCTGCCTGTGGGAGAGCTGGTCTGGACCGTGGCTTCAGAGCTGCCCCTGCTGGAACCCAGCCCCTGGTAAGGCGCTCGTCCCTGCCCTGCCCCAGGACTCGTACCTACAGAACAGGAGCGTTAGATTCGCTGTATCTCAGGTCTATCTTAGCAATAAAACTCTGTGATAATATAAACCCAGACTTTTGGGAAAAAAATGAGAACTCCCTTGAGAGAGAGAGACACCTAGTTACATATCAGATAAAGGCAATCATCCACTGACAGCCACCAAGTGTCAGATATATTACATGCTAGTTCAAGTCTTCCCAAAAATCTCACAAAAAAGGGCATCGGGCCCACTTTACAGATAAGACCCCGTGACTGAATAAGAGGCAGAGCAGGGCTCTGACCAGGGTCCTGCCAGGATGTGCAGTCTCCCCTGCGCAGGTGGCACAGCAGGCCCTCCACACGCGCAGTCAGGACACGGGGGCTCAGGGGCACGCGTTCTGGAGAGAGAGGGAGTGTGCGACTTGCCTCCTCCGGAGTTTGCTCCGCTTCTGCTCAGGTGGCTCTTCCTCGCTCTCGTCTCCGTCCGTGCCCTCGGGGTGGGGTCTGTCTTTGGCTGCGTTTGCTTCTAGTGACTCCTGTGAATCTAAAGAGGCAGGGACATTGCAGTGGACTCCCCTCCGGTTTGACAACTCTTCTGTCATTTGCAAAGGCAAAGTATTCCAGGGCCTTTCCTGCAATGAACTATATGCACTTATCAGGCAAAGTGCCAACCACACCTCTCTATTCTGTGTGTCTACACGCAGAGTCTGAGCACAAAAACTGGGAGCTGTGTCTATTAAAATCTAAAAGTTTCCATGATCTAACTACTTAAAAAGTGAACTAAAACTACTTTTTCCATATAGCTGTCCAAATCTATACAAATTAATCCACAAAGTTACCTTTGGAATAGCTGTTAGCGATGACATTTTGATGGAATTTTAATCTAAATGACTCTTAAAGATGGCATGATCACATTTGATTAAAGATCATTTCCCTTTATTAAGAAGCAAATACGTTTAATTATCTCTAATACAGCTCTTAAAATAATAATGGAAGTAACAGAAAGATAAGCACTACCATTTAAAAAGAGTATTTTTAACTTGCAGTGGCTCCGACTGAGGCACATGCCTGTCTCTGCTCTGCACTTCTTCAGGCTGGAATGACGTGTGTGGTGGGGCTAGAAGTGGAGAGGTGTCTGCAGTACACACTGGGCGGCTTTGATTGTGTGAGGACAGACTATTTCAGGAGAAGCTGACCACAAACAGCAGAAAACATCTTACACGTGCCTGAGGGGGCAGACTGTGAGGTTTGCTATGTTTAATGAAGGGAAAAAGGAGGAAGACGAGGGAGGGTAATCAAAACGAGGAACACAAAGGACTGACCAGTATACGTACTTCAAGTTTCAAGGTCAAAATAAGCACAGAAAGGATCAAAAGACTAAAACAGTCCCATTTAAAAAGGGCGAACAAAACAGCAAAACAGAAGGACTGAGAACATGCACTGAAGTTAGCTCTGCTGCACGAGGCAGAGAAGAGAGAAGCTCTCTAGTAACTCTCCGAATGAAACTTCAGGATGAAGGGAGACCAGTGATCTGGGAGGAGCAAGGCAGACCCACTCACTAAGGAGAAAGTCAAAACCTTTTGCTTTATGTATGAATGAGGCTGAGAAGAAAGTTGTTATAAGCCAGACTTTTCCACACCAAGCATCAAGAATGCCAAGACAACACATCAGGGGGCTTCAGGACAAATCCTAGTTATAAAACTGTCCTCTCCCGTCTTCCTGGTGCCCTCGGTTGGCCGTGCCCTTCTCCTGAGCGAGAGCGTTCTTACCCACCCACCTCTAACTTCTCCCAGCACACCTCGCACTGGCTTCCTTTCGCCCCGACAGCAGCACCAGTCTGCACAACAATTTCATTTTTAAACACTCAAGCAGGAGTCAACCAAGTTCCTTATCCTGGAAATTCTATGAGAATCCTGAAATCAACCTGTCCAGTTATAATATAACACCACACCCCGTGGAGTCTCTTTACAGAGCAAGACTTCACTTGTCCAGAGTGAATTCCAGACACGACTCACACTCAGATTTGCCTAGTGGCAAACGTGTACTTTCAACCACTCTTTAAGGTGCCTCCTATGAACTCGGTTGCTCCAGAGAAACTTGGTCATTCCAAGCTCCAAATTAGATTTCTCAACGGATTTCCAAGGTTTAATTCACTGGCCACCAAAGTACAAAAGGCAGGAATGATACTTTTGAGACCCCTATGCAAATATTATTTTTATTTATGTAAAAGGGTAATAAACAACTTGCAACATAAAAATAAGATGGATTAAATCATTCCATTGCTACACTGTAAAACATGGCTGGTACTATTTAACTCTACCATAAAGGACTAGTGTTAGTTATTTCGCTAAGCAGACTCGTTTTGTTAACCATTACTCAGTAGGATAAATGGATACACCTTGGCCAGTCTTACCCTGAGCTGGTTGCTCGGTGTTTCTCTTCTCAGACAAGCCGCTTTCTTTGGTTCCTCCGTTGCCTGGTTCACTTTGGCCAGAAGCAGGGCATTCTCTTCCCCTGTCAGCGTCACCTGGCCACTGACGTCCACCACCACGCACAGAGCAATCCAACCTGCTCTGTTCCACCTCCTCTGAATTCAGACTTATATTGCTAATCCCATCAAGTATTTCATTATGATCTCCACCACTTGAACTAGAACTTTCGCTGCCAGTTGATGATGATGGAGAAGCAAGTGAATCTGTTTTCATGCAATGTTCATCTGTCTTGTTGTCACCTTCCGTTTTAGACCCGTAAGTTTCTGCATCACAGCTTTCTGAGGCATCAAAAGTCCAACCCCGAGCTTCCCAGTAATGAAACTGCTCCAAATAATACCAATAGAGCTGACTGTAATGTTGTTCCCATTCTTCCTTTGTATCAGGGACGTTCCAAGGTTCAGGACACAGCGTCTGGTCGGGATGTTTTTCTTGCCAGCTTTGCCATAACAGTCCTCCACCATATTCATGCCAATACTTTTCCCATTTCTCTGTAATTTCTAGCTTTGGGGATACAGTATTTTCGACAGGAAGATTTTCAGTTTCAGTGTCTTCTTTGGTTTCAAGTTTACACGCTCTGGTGTTCTCACACTGCTTAACTGAAGGCAGGGTGTGTGGAGCCAAAATGTCATCTTCTTCATAATCTTGTCTCCAAGATTCTGTCATGATTTCCTCCAAGTACTTCTTTTGATGCTTTTTCTTTCTCTTTTTAATTTTAACTTTGTTTCTAGTATTCATGGATACCTACAAGGATAAATAGCTTGAACATAAATTGCACTTTAAAGCTGTAAGAGGAGTAGAATTCAAGTCCGTTTTGACACTGAATAATACAAATACCCTCGACCCCCGCCCTGGGTTACCATCTAAGTTTCCAAGAGGAGGAACAATCGCACACTCCCAAGAGGGACGGATTACAGCTTGTAGTTCTGGTTAATATAAATACACATTTAAGAAGAGGTGAAGTGTTCCAATTCATGAATGCATTAGATTTGGGATAAAAAATAATCCATGTGATATTTTACGAAGAAAACTAAGAAACAGAAACAATAGGAGTAAATTAATATTTACCTCAAAATTCTTATGTGCAGACACCCCACCGAACTGAAGGGGCAGCCCCATACTTCTCATGAGCTCAGCCTCAGAATCCAGTTCGCTTTCGTCTGGGCCCACGGCTCTGCTGTCACGTGACCCGGTAGTGCCGGGGCAGGGACCACTTTTGTCCTCCTCTGTGGCTTGGTCTCCTACACACAGCATTTGTTATGTTCACTTAGTTTAAGAGAAAATTTAGACGCAGGTTTTATCATCCTCATTTTAAAGGAAAAGTATCTAAGACCCAGAGTTGTTACATGACTTGCCCAAAGTAAAGGTGTGTAAATGTTACGATTTTTAAGAGGAAGAAAAATAAAAGGAAAAAAGAAGGAATTGATGGAAATACAGACTAGTGAAAAAGGAGCCCACTAAGGATCAAGAGACAGCCTCTGGTCGGGCCCTGCCTGCCGCTGCCCCCCGGCTGCCCACCCAGCCCTCTCCCCGGAGCACCTGCCCCGCGCTGGGCCGGGGCACAGGGCTGAGGACGCCCGAGGGGACGCAGCGGGGCGGCCCGGACTGGTACCTACACTTCCCCGCCCCTTGCTGGCAGCACTGCCGCACTAGGTCGCGGGTTTACAATGAGGGCTTGTGGACTCAGCTCAGAAGCTGTTAATAAGGTGGGCGGTACGTCTTCAAGCCTTCACGGGCAGTTCAATCACAGCCGTGATTTACAGCCTGGGACTCCGTGGGAAAGTTGACTTCATGAAAGGGTTGTGCTATTAAAAGCCTGAAATCCACTGAACTGGAGGACCCTCTCAGGTTCCCTGATTCTAGGACTTACAGAAAGCCTGTTTTATTGTAACAAAACAAGTTGACTTTATCAGAGTATGGTTATCTAAAAGTGGATCAGACCACTAGTTGGACAAATACCATTGAAATGCTCTATTTTAAAACGTTTGAGATAAAAATCACTTTATATACTAGCAGTCACCCAGGGCTGAGCCGCACTCCAGCTGCGTGGTCTCAGGCAACAGGACAGCGAACCTGACCACCGCAAAAACGGAGACTGAAAACAAGAGAGACCTCATATGCACAAACTCTAAAACAGGGAAAGATGACACCTAAGTAGTGAAGGGGATTCCTACTCACCGTGCCCCTGAAGGAACCCGCAAAAGCTCAGCAGAGAGCAAAATATGGGAAACGAGTCAGCGAAGCTTTCTGTTCCCCCCAGGGTGCGCATGGGAGCGAGTGTCTAAATAAACCTTATTTGTACGACACTGAAGCACAAACCAAACATCTCCCCCAGCGTGTAACTGAAGTGGCAATGATTTGTTCCACCATGTGAGTGAAGGATTTTCAGGGTAACGTGACACACGTACTCATGCTGATTGTAGCCTATACCTGTGCCACAGTTGTCCCCGTGTTTGGAGACCGTGCACGGAGAGGACAAGCGGGGTCATGGTAGGGAACGTGACAGAGACCAAGAAGGTTTTCAGGTAACTGGGAGAGTCTCAAGGCATAGAATAGATTGTATTTGTTACTTGGGAAAGTTAATCCAGGTTGTGGCATCTTTACTTTAGGCAAAAGACTATGGATGCTCACTTGGAATTCATCCTGGATCACTAATCTATAAAACTGTTTAAGTGTCTGAATGAGGAGGCCATTACACGGACGCGGCTCTGGTGCCGTGGCAGCCTCCCAGACGAACCACAGCCAAGCCAGGGCCACGCACTGAGTCTGAGAGAACGCAGCTGAATGGCGGCTAGCCACAAGCGGCCAAGGAAGCCTTCCCAAACAAGGCAGCCGCCTAGCCTGTGGCCAGTCACACAATCTCCTTGCTTCTTGCTTCTGCGTCTTCTCTATAAAAACCCCCCTCCCAGCTCCTGTCGGTGGAGTGCTCCCAGCCACCTTCGATTTGGTGCTGCCTGATTTGAATCAATGTGGACTCAAATAAATTCTTGGGGAAAAAAACAAAACAAAACTTAATGTGCCTCAGTTTACCTTTTAACACACTAAAATTGTTCTGAGGAAACTATGTTCTCTACTTTTCCAAGCTTCAAATTTCAGGTTCTCACATCTGATGGTGACAACTCAGGAAGGAATGCTACACAAGTCAAGAGAGGCCCCCTCAAGTCCGAGCGCGAGCCAGCTACAGGAAAGGGAGGATGCGCTCTGACAGCGATTCTGGAACCGTGTGGCAATAAAAAATAAGAACTGACTATGATTACAGGATTATTTGCCAATCACAATATTTTATGGTAACAAATTAAACTTAAATTAGTCATGGTTGATTTTAGCAAGAAAAGGCTATATGGCTTCACACTGTATTACCTGCATCGTAGCCACTGTCCTTCACATAGTAGCCTTTTAATCCCAAATTGTATAATTTCCGATCTCTGTGAAGCAAATTAAATAGTCAATATTGAAAAACACTGAACTATAAATTTAGAGAAAAAACAAGTTTAAGGCAGCATGGGTTAATTAATAAAAAGGTTAAAAACCAGAACAGCTATCTGCTAATACATTTTCCTTACCTGTAATACAGAGGTAATAATACATACCTCATGGGGTTACAAGGATTGACAGTCTATGTACAACATTTGGTGAACACCACGTGGCAAGTATGTTATAATGGTAACTACTAATTTATTGATTAAGTGGCAGTTCTGGACATTGGGGGAAGAATCTGATCCACCTTATGACACACAAACAGTGAAACAGTCTCTAAATTTGCTGTAAGAAGTGAGCATAAAGATGGAAAGATTTATCTTACGCATTTATAAACCCACATGCGGACCCTAGTCCATCTGCAAATAGGCCAAACTACCCATCGCCTAGCAGACATGCTTAGTTACCACAGTCTAACTTAGCAGATATGGTCTGAGTTAAGGTTGTTTTGGGGACTAACATAAAATGAAGTTCTTATTTATTCAAACTGGAACATAAATCAAAATAAACCATTCAGTCTCAATGAGTTTTAAAAACAGTGAAGGGCTAACCTTTACATACCTACTTCTAATTTTTTTCTTTACTAAGATAGGAATTTAATAACCAAAATAAACCTAACAGAACACTTAAAGGGGAAGGGGAGAAATTTTGCTATTATTATCTTCCTGCCAGTAAATCACACTGCAATAAACTCTGTCATAATTGCTGTAACAAAGCCGTCTGCAAGTAACAGCTAATACTGCTTTTCTAATGGAGAGACAATAAATTCAACAAAACAAAATTCTTGTGTATTTCATGTTTCATTTCATATCCTTGTTTATTTTTTGATACTTTATAAAACTTAGAGTAGGTGGGGACTCAGCTGGACAGTGAATGGGGAAGGGATGAAGAGCAATGTCCTCTGGCAGCTCGTCCACTGACCCCTAATGTGAGGCCCAGGGTGAGGGGTGCTGAGAGCTGCAAAAGGGCATCCATGGTGTGCCCATCAGTACACAAGGATGTGGGCACTAAGGTGCCGGTGGAGAAGAGGCCCAGGATGGCTGCAGGGCTGCTTACAGTGAGCAAGTAAGTAAACGTACTGAGGGTAAGGACAGTCAACACACACGTTCACGTTCGTCTGCGGAATGCGTTTGTGGCCTAACTGTCTGTGGAGAGGGTGCAGAGCATTGAAAATCCAGGGGCAGTGAGCACAACGCGCACCCACGTCTTGGCTTCTAAACACTGCTCTCCACTGCAAGGAACCAGGGTCGCCTGGAGAAGCGGCAATTCCTTGTCGCAGCGTGGACTGTAAGATTACTTTATTGTCCCAGAAGGTTAGGAGAGCTAGAAGATTGCTAGGGACACATCGAAAGGACACAGGCCCACCTCCAGGGGCTCCCATCAAACATCTGAGATGATATGAACACCCTAATAAGTGGCGACAGTAACAGAATATAACCCATTAATAATAAACTAGCAGTCCAGAGTCCATGTTAATATAAATAAAGGAGTGAGCGAGTGCTCCATGCAGAGTGCTAACTAGCAGGCTGCAGGCAGAGAACTAAGCGTGCGCTCTGGCTGGTCCCAGTGCAATCTCTCTTGGCCCCACATCCACACACAGCTGGGTGCTCTGGAGTCCCGCTCACAGTGCCAGCCTGCATGCCTTTGGGGGGAATGGGCCAGCCTAACAAGTCGGGTAGGGCCGGAGGAAGGAGCACAAAGCCATGCCCCACGGGTGAGAGGTGAACCAGGTGTCCAAGGATATTGCCAGCGTATCCCAAGGCTACGAATAATCTGCCACGGAAAGTTAAGAAAAGAGGGAGAGGATTCAAGCTTTTAAATTTTTATGAAAATTCTTTGTTTCCTTAGGGCAAAAAGAATCTCTAAGAGCATGCATCACAAAGAAAGGTGTATTTTTAATGGCTGATATTTGAAGAATTTCCCATTACGCCTGCTAAGTGTTCTCTACAAAGCAACCTGAGTTTGCTAAGCGTAACTCAAACCACAAAGCATGGCGATTCTGGATGAACATCTGGACCTGGCACAGAGTATAAAGACCAAGTGAACCTCGATGCTGAGTTGAACTATAAAGCTGGACACCAGACCTGCAGCATGGGGGCCCCACTAAGATGCCGCCCCCTCAGAGGCCTGACCGGGCAGCTGATCGGCACGCCTCTGACCGCAGGGATCATCCCTACGTTGCCTAAGATGCCCAGCCATCTTTTTCTCACAGTACCTGACGCGTGGGTGGCCAAAACACGGGCTGAATAAGTGACTCCTGGAATTTCTGAGGCAGAAGTAGGAATTTCCCACTGCCAAGGGACTGTGGATTCACCCTGAGCAGTAAAAGGGAAAGGAAGTCCTTTCTGAAGGTGCTGAGCACGGAAAAGTTGTGACTCACCCAAGGCCACACAGCTCGTTTTTGGTAGAGTCGGGATGTGAAACCAGACAGACACTGGGTGTGTGGTCTGAGGTAAACACAGGCTCTTCTACCTTAACTAAGACACGCTGTGTTAAAGCATTTGGACAGCTCTCCCGTGGTCCCACTGACTTTAGACCACTGAAACACCTTCAGCAGGAAGAGTCAACAGAATCACGTTCCAGACGAATTAGTGGGACAGCAGAAAGGTTACGGAGCCACGCAGACCTGGGGTATAAACCACCTGCCTGGCTGTGAGATTTTATTTTAGGTCGTCACTGAGACTCAGTTTCCTACTCATAAAGGAAGGATAACAAGTCATACGCTAGGGGCTGCTGGGATGCTTAAATAGGAAAGAAAAGTATGAAATGTGAAACTTAGATCCCGGCATTTAGCAAGACATCAAGCCGACAGAGTTTTTTTTCCCCCCAGTTCTAGTAGATATTTTCAGTCCTCGTTTTGCTGGATATTCTAGCAGCTTTCCCGTGGACTCCCTCCTCCAAAAATCTGCTGACCGTACAATTGAACTCATCTTCTACTCTTTCTCAGTTAATCCATCTCTTCTTCTCTTTTACTCTTTAAAAAGCATTGCAATTCCTCAGGGATGGATCTGGTGCTAAATGAGTGGCTTTAATTACTACTTGCACTAGAATGGTTCAAGTTCTTAAGATCAGCCCAGACTTCTTGAGAGCTCCAAACCAATATAACCAACCACCTTTTAACATCTACCTTTGGATATCTCATAGCTCCTCCAAAATCAAACTGTGCAAAACTGATTATCCTCCCTGTGCTGGCCTAAAATTAAAATCCAAGACTTTCCAGAGATCCCTATCTCAGTGAAAAGCATCGTTAGGCCAGAAAACTAGTCTCTACCTTCCAGTCCTCATCTTTCTCTCATTCCCTCACATTCAAGCCAATCCTCTAACCTCAACAGTTTCTCTCCAATAATTTCACCCACTCCATTTCCACTACTACCAATCTTAATCCAGGCCACCATAATCTGCTGTTTTTAAGTGGAAAATGTTTTTAAGTGGCTCTCTTCCTCCAAACCATCCCCCTTGCTGCTACTAGTATAACTTTTAAAGATGCAAATCTGAACGTGTCTTCCACAAAGTGGTGCGTTTTGATCCTGACTATCTCACCAACCCTATTTCTGTTTTTCTTTCCCAGGCTTTCTTTGGCTCCCTCGAGGCTTTCACAAAGTTCTGCTCTGCTGGGATTGCTTCCGGTCACTCAGATGCATCCCAGTTTATTTCCTCTAACCCTCTGGACCTCTTTTCAAACGCTACTTCCTCCAAGGAGTCTCTGTGATCTGTGGTGAAAGGTTGCGGTTTTGCTATAGTAGCACCTTATACTTCTCTCCCATCTTGTACTTACAACGATGATTAACCAAATAATTAGGTAACAGCTGTCTCAATATTGACCACTTTTGCTAGAAAGTAAACTCAAAGGATGTAGGGACGGGCTGTGCCAACCAGTACTTAACACAGAGGAGCAAAAAGGGCACTCGCAACACAGAGATGACGTGTTTTACACTAAATGTAACCCAGTACTTAATTTCTTTTCGGGTTAATTTTCCAACTACTCCCGCCAAAACACATGATGAATAGGAAGAATTCCATCAAACTGAACTTCTACTACATTAAACTATATTAAAAGTCTATCACATGAAACTCACTCCCACAAGCTGAATCTAATAATAAACCAATGAGAGGATTAGCGTAAATACGCTTGTTTTAGAGATTAAAAATAAGGATTAAGTGGTGGAACTCACACACCTAATGTCAAAAAAAAAAAATTTCTAGCATCCAATTCTTTAGTTTTTTCCTACCCACTAGCTATCTCATGCAGGGCAATTTTTGGCCAAAACAAGTATTTTCCAAAAATAAGACAGCTCAAAAACTGATGTAATCGTAGTTAAACGCGAGTTCTATTCACGTGCATGTGCCCTTGAATATAAGTCTCAAGGTTTGAAAAGAAATGTTAACCAAAAAAGGCGCTCTTCAGACCTTCATTCCGTGATGTCACCTCCCGGAGCGCTTTCATCTCTCATTTCACTTCCCCCGGGTGGTAACTTTCCCCTCGAGGCGTAAGGGTAAAAGGACAGACATCGCTGCTACATCTCCTCCTAACCGCCCGCAGGGTGGGTTGACCCCTTCCCACAACCGCAGCAAGCGACCGCCCCTCCGGTCCGAGAGCGCCTCTCCCTCTTTCCTAAGCCTCGCTCCACCCGCCCCCCGGATACCCCGGCCGCGGCTTCGGGGCCGACCACCACCGCGGGTCTGCAAGCCATCAAGTCCGAGAAACCGAGGGGAGCGCCCCACTTACTCCACGAACGCCCGGGAGCAGAGGCACAGGATCGTCGCGGCCTCCTCCCGGTCTTCAAGGAAGAGGCACATTTCGGCCACGCTGCTCCACTTCTCGCAGCACATCTTACCGCGGCACACGGGCGGGACGGCCTCCCAGCCACTGCCCGGTTCCTGGAGACGGAGGGGAGGCCCCGCCGCCGGTGCGCCCGGCTTGAGGCTGAGGAACGAGCCCGGGGCCGCTCGAGACAGGAGCGAGCTGGGAGCCGCCGGCGGAAGTAGTTCCGGGAGGCCACAGGAAGGGGAGGGGCGAGGGCCGTGTCACACTCAGCGCCGTCCGGGCTGCAGCGGCTGCTCGGCTTTTTGCTCCCGGGTCGCTCCGGAGACCCAGCCGCTGGAGTTTCTGCACTTCCCTCCGCGAGCCACCGAAGAGCTCCCGCCGCTGCTGCAGGGTGAGGGTGAGTCGAGCCGCGTCTGCCCCTCCCGCCCGAGGTGCTTCGTCCCCGCCGCGCCTCCCCGCGCCCGTCGGCCCCCGGGCAGACTCCGGGGCCGGGACACCGAGGCCGCGCGTCTGGTCTCCCGGGACCGCCCGCGGTCCCCGGCCGGGGCGGGCGGGCTCGGCTTCTCCCGGACTCGGGGTTCGGCTCCGGCGGGCGCGGAGAGGTCGGGAGCGGAGGCCTTGCCTGGGTCCCAGCGAGCCCACTCACCTCGGCCCGCATGTCCCCTCGCGCGCAGACGCTGCGGTTCGGCGGGTTTGGTCTCCGCTTCCGTGGTGGGCGGTGCGCGGACGCCCTCGGTGCAGGCCTCTGGGCTTAACCGGGATCCGCATCCCGCCCAGCGGGTGTGGAAGCTGAGGATGCCAGTGGGGAGGGGGCTCGGGGCCAGACGCGCCGGGCTTGGGGTCCTGCCCGGTGCCCCTTCACCTCCTGCGTGTCCCCGGGCGGGAGACCTGACCTCTCCGAGCCCTGTTGTGGTCGCCTGTGAACAGGGGTCGTTAGCAGCCCTGCGTCCTAGGGCGGCCGAAGGGACTGGAGGGAGCCGTGTGTGGCCAGCCCCTGCGTGCTGTTAGGACACTCGACGGCGCCTGGCACCGACTCGGCCCGGGGTTTGCAGCCTGTGGAACAGGTCTCTGCCCTCACGCTGCTGGTTAATACGAAAAACAACTTGTGCACCAACCAGCATGTCGGAGCTGGAACGGCGCCGCTGGATTTGCCGAAGGCGGCTGCCCAGGCAGCTTCCTCCGAGAAGCGTGTTCAGACTCGCAGGCTGTTGGGTTCCTTCGGACTTGGTTTGTCTGTTGATGCTGAAACTGGGTTGATGTTTCTTCAGAATATATTAGAGCTGAGGTAAAATCAGACACTTAGAATGGTCCCTAATATTGTAGTCGCGTTTACTGTTGGGTGGAAATTGAAGGTTAATTTTCGAATGAAATGTTGGTTCCCGCATCCTTACTGCCGCCTTCCTTTGATGTCAGATACACCCATTTTAGTGATTCGAAAAGATAAGAGTGCTGCATAGTTACTGAAACACCAGCATGGGTGTGCAGCATTTTTGGGGATGAGAATAGTCAAGAAAGTAAGGGTAGAACAGTAATTTTCAGAGTGGAAGATTTTAGCTAGAAGTTGAAAGACATTCTAGGATTAGGGGCTTGGGGGGGGGCATCTTGAAAGGTAATCCATACCAGAACCTAGATTTTGAAGCTTGAAATCCAGAAGGTATTGTTTTAAAGTTAAAATACTGAGTTTGGCAGATATCGTAACTGAAATCTTAAACTTCAGCTTTGTTGATGGTTTGAAGTAGAATGCTTATTTACTAAAACGAGTACTTAACCCCTGTTAAACCATTATTAAATATGTGAAAAGAAAAGGGAAAAATTAATTTCTATTTCAATGAGTATTTCATTTAATTGGCATTTTCAGCACATCCTCAGTGCAGCTCATATACTAAAAGTAAAATGAATCTGCTACCATCCATGGTGGTAAAAGTACTCATGATGGTTTAAAAAAAGATTTTTTTCCTTAAGGTTTTTAGAAAAAAACCAAAAAATTTCCTGTTTTCTTAATTTTTTAGACATTGTGACTTTAAATATTTTTAAAGTTAATTATTGTAGATGTTCCTTGCCATCAGTATCAACATGCTAGCTTTTCAACTTATCAACTTTTCCTTACAAGTTACATGAATTCCAGATGGGAAAATTAAAGTATTTTGTATGTGATGCATAGGACTCTGTTTTTCTATAGATTATTTTTTTCTTTTGGATAGGAAATAACCTGGACTTTTGGTAAGTAAAATATTATATCTACCCCAAAGGAAATAACCTGGACTTTTGGTAACTGAAATACTATATTTACCCCAAAACATCTTTTAACAATTATAGTTTTTATTGAATGAAAATAAAGTGGTGAGGAGTCAAGTATTGCCCATGGTAAACTGGAGAGGGAGAGGGCCAGGCAGAAGTAGAGGAAAGATAGAAATTGTAATCTCAATATTTCCCGCTTTTCTGTCAGAGAGAGACTTACAGAAGGTATGATGAAACCAGAGTAGGAAGCCGGAGTGCTGGGTGTTCATTTTGGCTCTTGGCTCTTCCCTGAATTAATTTAATACCTTTGGACAAGTCACATTGGCTTTCTGTGTTTAACTTTGTTGCAAAATCAAGTGGTTGCGTTCATTGAGTTCTAAAGCCATTTTCTCATATTATCAGAAGTATTTTATCAACTCAAAACCTTGTTGCTTAAATTCCGCTGATAGTTCTCTAGTGACAAGTTTTCAGACGCTGTCTTGGTCCACATCTTTGTCAAAGATTGGGATGAACAGAGTTCAGATCTGCCTGTATTTAGTTAGCGAGCGTGTGTCAGGTGCCTGCTGTGACCTAGGCATATTACTCTAGGTGCTTTTACGTATGTCTTGCCGTATAGCCATCTGTTTTGTTTGCTGATGTATCCCCTGTGCTTAGAATAGTGCCGAGCACAAACTACATGATAAATATCCATTGAGTCAGTGAACTAAGAACCCAGCGATGCGAGTCTTCTTTGGGCCATCCTGGTTCCTGTACACTGTACTCTTCCCCCTCTGGCCTGGGCCCCGACAGCTGTCTTCTCTCTTGAATCATCCATTTCGCATTCTCCCATTGACACATCATCCTTGGTATTAAAAACTGCTGTATTTTCTTTCATCGTAAAACAGCACACTTGACCCACATTCCCTTCTGGATACCCACCTGTTTTCTGTTCCTTTTTGCAACAGCATTCCTCTGACGAGTCGTCCATATGTGCTATTTCCAATTCGTCCCCTCCTGTTCTTTTTTGGACTTACTTCATCTGACTTTCATCCCCACTGTATCAGAACATGTCTTACCAGGGGTTGCCAGTGCCTTTGTGTTGTACAGTCCGGTGATTAGTGGTCATTCCTTACCTGACTAGACCTCCCAGCATCACTGGAAACAGTTGAGCACTCTTCCCTTCCTGAAACACTGTCTTACTTTGCTGTCCAAGATGCCACTCCTGGCAGGAGGATGCTGGTTCCTTCTTGTCTTCCCAACTTCTGAAGTGTTGAGTGCCCCAAGGCTTAGCCTTGGAGATTCACTTTTATTTTATATCTTCTTTAGATTCATGGTTTTCAGTACTGGTCTGTATGTGGCCCATTCCCAGGTATGTTTCTCTAGCCGTGATCTTCCTGCTAAACTCTGCTTATGTCCTGCTGCCTATTGGGACGTCCAGTAGAATCTTAACATGTTCAAAACTGAATCTGTGATGGCCATTCCACCCCTAAGCCTGTTCTGCCTGCCACTCCCTCTTCACAAGCAAGCCAGCGATGATGCTGATGGTGGCAGTACCTGTTTGGTGTGTGTATGGTGGGGGCACGCTTCTAAGCTTTATTTAATTACAATCTCCACAACAGTCTTACTGGGTAGGGACTGTTATTATCCTAATTTTGTAGGTGGAGAAACTGAGGCAAAGAGATGTTAGGTAGCTTGTCTAGGTCACACAGTAAGTGGCAGAGCTTCCCAGGATACAAACCCACTTTGCCAAAAAAACTGTGCAGTATCCCAGACTCCTCTCACTCACATGCTCCGTCCATTCCCCAGCGAACCCTGTTGGTTTTAATCTCAAAATATATCCAGAAGCTGATCATCTGTTGTAGATTTCACCCTGCCACACCTGTCCCAGCCATGTTCCTCACTTGTCTCACTTCCTGCGGTCACATCCTGTTGGCTTCCTGCACAGTGTGTTCCTGGCACAGGGTCATTCGGAGCCCACGGCAGGCATCCCCCGCCCTGCCTTTTGCATCTCACCAGGTAACAGCCGGCCTACCAGTGCCGCCGTGTCACTTCCTCGGCTTGCCCGGTGGCTGCACCTCTGACCACGCCAAGTGCACATCCTTTGTACTCACTGCTCTTCTGGCCAGGAATTCTCTTCCACATACCCACATGGTTTGCTTGGGTCTTTGTTCAAATATACCTTTTAGAGAGGCCTTCCCAGACCACCTGTTGTGACGCAGCTCACACCAGCTGTCTCTTGGGAGAGGCTCTGTGGTACAGAACTAGGTCCGGTGGGGAAAATCCAGCGATCTTGGTTTGCAGATGGAACGGCACCTTTTGAGCTTTCTGTTCTGGAGGTTTCACGTCAGGATCCAGTCTGGCCGTTTGTGGAGGCGGTTCTTGACTGCAGCTCCCAGGGCGCTGTCGGGGGGTGCTGGATCTCAGGAAGGTCTCTGTGTGGCCGCTGTCACGGGGCCTCCTGTGCACAGCCCCTCTTCCCTCGACTGTGCTTGTTAAGTATGTGTCATAAAGCAGAGTGTGACTGGGGCTGAGAGGTGTAGTTCTACTACCGATTTGGGTGGGAGGAGGCACTAAAAATTTTTTTAGAACCACAAGATTTTACAATCCTTTTGAAAATTGGAAATGAGACTGGACTCCTGGGAAAATTGTATCAAGCAGCAAGGGTCAGAGCACCAAAACGACTGATTGTCAGGCCTAGGAGAAGCTCCTTTTAACATATTTGAGAAGCTATCATAAATTTTAATTTATTAACAATATTTGAAGCTCTTTTTCTGTTCTGATAAAGTTAATCATAACATTTAGAAATATACAACCCATTGGTTTTTAGTTTATTTACAAGGTTTTCCAACCATCCCTACTACCTGATTCTGGAACATTTTGGTTATCCCCAGAAGACACCACTGTTTCCATTAGCAGCCACTGCCCCCTTCAGCCCTGGCCACCACTAGCCTTTCTGTCCGTGTGGGCTAGCCTACTTTGGATACTTCATATAAATGAAATCATACAAAATGTGGTCTTTAGTATCTGACTTTTTACATTTAGTATGACGTTTTCAAGGTTCACGCATACTGTATTCTGAAGTAGTATTTCATTCCTTTTTGTGCCCGAGTGACAGTCCGCTTTATGGGTTAGTGTATTTCCATCCATTCGTCAGTTGATGGACAGTTGGTTGTTTCTACTTTCTGGCTGTTATGAATAATGCTCTTGTCAACGTTTGTGTGCAAATTTTGGGGTGATACATGTTTTTAGTTCTCTTGGGTTTATACGTAGGACTAGGATTAATGGGTCAAACGGCGTCTCTGTGTTTAGCTTTTTGAGGAGTGCCACACTGATCTCTGCAGTGACTGCACCGTTTTATATCCCCACCAGCAAATGTGAAGGTTCTAATTTCTCCACATCGTCATCAACACTTGTTGTTTTCCCTTTTTTTTTGGTTATAGCCATCCTAGTGAGGAAAGCTCTCAAGTTAAAAAGTAGTAAGTTTTGCTGCGTTGCGCTCTGAATGATCAAACCCTGGTAAATTATAGTGGTTTGCCTCTTTAGGTGGGTTGCCTAGACTGTCGTGTACATAAAGCACAGGTTGTGGGTGTAATGTGTTACATGTTCACCCTCTGTTACCAGAACAGGCCCAGATTTCTCACAGATGGGTTCTGTTGGTTACCAGGAGATCAGACTAAATCTTCCATCCTTGGAAGAACAAGTCAAAGTGCATGCCCTGCTGATACGCTGGTGGGCTGGACGATGCTGGCTTGAAGACAGCATCTAATTGCTGCTGTGTCTGTCTCTCCCTCCCTCCATCCCCTCCTTTCTTTTTTTTCATTTCCTGCCTCATCCACGAAGGGCTTGAGGTGGTTTTCCTTACGGTTGTGTGGTATGGAATAGTGGTGAACTCTCTCTAAGAGTGCGATGAGAAGCAGAGAAAACAGGAATGCAAGAAGGAAGTCTTACGTGGGAGAAGGTGATCGTGAGGGCTAATACAGTTGTGTCATCGAAGGTCATGTCTGACCACCACTTATTACCGGGCAGTCACCGAAAAGAGTCACAGTCAGTTACACATCTTCCTCCTTTTCCTCTGAGGAAGCAAATTTATTATAGCTCTGAATTTAAAAGCCTCAGGTGGGGCTTTATAAGGTGGAACTAAGCAGTATTTAGAGGTGTCCTCACTGAAAGCTTGCGTAGCGTGAGTGTAATTTTCGATTGGGATACACTAGCGTAGGGCTGTAAGCACATTTGTCATACTTTTGTCTCTTTCTATTTTATAGAAATTCTATCTCTGGGTACTAATGGTTATCTTTTTTTAAAATCACATTTTCTTCCGTTTGTACACTGTGTTTTCCAGAATACATACGTTGAAGCTTGGGACAAGACATTTATACATTTCTGGTAAGTTAAATGACTGGTTTACAGAGTGACATAAAATAATTGTATGCTACACTTTCAATCACTTAAGATACAAGAGAAATTTTAGTGACTATAAGATAAAAGTGATACTGATAGAATTTTATTATTGCGTAATGTCAAAAGAACAGATTGCTTTTCTACAAACCTACTTGTAAAGGGTAATACTACATGTGTGTCATCATTTCCTGAAGAATTGGGTAACTTTTATTGAAGCAGAGTGATCTTTCCTGTGAAGAACAGTTATCTCAGTGTAACTTATTTTGATACAGATGTTTAGAATGATCCACTTAAGATACAAGTCTGATTATTAAGACCAATCTGAAATTTCATTTGTCAGCTTTATTTTCCTCTCATAATTATAGCTTGTGAGTTATTTCAGAAGCTAAACTGACACACTTCATGGTGGACAAATGAAACCATATAATTTTAACATTTAAATCTGCAACACGGTTAACCGTTAATAATCTCATTTTGGGGGATTAAGGAATGCTCTACATAGTATTTATGTGGACTACAACATTTAACCTTTCAGCCTTGAAGAGAATAACATTGGATTATTTTTCCCTTCTAGTGGCAAAATTAAAGACCTGCCATGACGATGAAGAAAGAG
Source organism: Camelus bactrianus (assembly GCF_048773025.1). Classification (NCBI taxonomy): domain Eukaryota; kingdom Metazoa; phylum Chordata; class Mammalia; order Artiodactyla; family Camelidae; genus Camelus; species Camelus bactrianus. The sequence goes on along the minus strand of NC_133567.1, from coordinate 4,342,590 downwards.
ACTGAATTTGTCATTTTCACCTAAAGAAAAATGATAGACAAAAATCAGACCTGTGGTGCAGGACAGGACTCCATGCCCTATATGACCTGTCTGATCCACGTGCTTGAAGAATGGTTTGGTGTGGAGCAGCTGGAGGACTATGTGAACTTTGCCAACTACCTCTTGTGGGTTTTCACACCCCTGATACTTTTAATACTTCCCTACTTTACCATCTTTCTTCTCTACCTTACCATTATTTTCTTACACATTTATAAGAGGAAGAATGTGTTAAGAGAAGCTTATTCCCACAATCTGTGGGATGGTGCGAGGAAGACGGTGGCGACCCTGTGGGACGGACACGCGGCAGTGTGGCACGGTAAGCTAAGCTGCGTTGACCGCTGCTCCTGTGCGTTGCATGGCTCTGAAACCGCCTCGTCGTTCCATTTGACTGGTTGAGAAAACACTGAAAAGCGCGACGGAAGGGATGGTTACAGTTTCCTGTCATCTGCTGCATGCAGTGTGTGTATGTATGTCTTTTTTAAAATGGTTTTTTTCCTAAGCACGTTAGTTTCCATTAAACAAAGAACCACATGGTAGTGTAGGCTGTTAGTATAAGCTAAAATGAAAACGGCTACATTTAAGACGTTTGAAAGAGTAAGAGGCTAGTTAAAGCAGTATGGAAGACTGTTCTGAAGATGCTGTAATTACTTAGCATTTACTTCCGTTTTGTTCAAAATAAGGTTGATTTTCTCAGTGGAGAGATTTTTAAAAATGAAATAATATTATATACAACTGATACACCAAAATTTACCCATTTCCTGTTTGATTCACTTCAGAAATCATTGTGTCTTTCTGAATAACTGAGTCAGCAATAAGTTTCTCTCCAGGATATTCATTCTTCACCACTGGAGAGACTGTGACGCGCATTTAATGATTGGTGGTGGCTCTTCACTTGGCCGTGGTGGATGCTGCCCTGGAGCGGCCTGTTTTCAGGGACTTGGTGTTTTTCTTTCCCACTTTGTAACTTCCTTGTTGGTCTCTTTTGTTTTGGGACTATAAAAAAGTACAGAGGACTTAATAGGAGTAACAAAGATGTGCTTTCTATACCGTGGTCTTGGGTGTCAAGGTGGTTTCCCAGAAAGACGTGGAAGGAAGGGCAGATTTTGAAATAGACGCTTGAGGGTGTGCACCCTGAAATGAAAGGCTGTTGCTAGCAGAGACCCCCAGCGACGTGCTTACCAGGCTAATGTGTTGTCACTTTAATCCAGCATGTGCCTGCAAGTCTGTTTTGAGCACTTAACTACGCTGTGTGGTGTCAAATGCATCGGCTCTTTTAAATCTTACACTAGACTGAGTCCATGTATTATCTCCATTTTACGGTTTTCCCATAAGGACACTGAGGAGCAGAGAGGTTGTTGTGTGCCCAAGACACACCAGGAAGCCAGGAAAAGGAGCCAGCATAGAGCCTCGGATGTCAGGGCCAGGCCTGAGCTCCTGTGATCTGCGCTGTGGGCCAGGTGTGTCCCCGCTGGGGGACTCAGGGTCAGAGCAGTGGTCTGCGGCAGGCTTGCAAGTGGGAACCCCGTGCCACTGGTGTATTGCATTTCTAGTGTCTACCAGCTAATGCTAATGCCCTTGCCAGGCAGCACCGCTCCCGCACCTCTCGTGGTCGCCTCACACCAGGCCAGGTGACACCGCGGCGCTCCGTGACCAGACTGTGCTGCGTGCGCTGCTGCTGGCCGCTGCTTTAAACCCGTGACACAGGTGCTCAGTGGCCTCCTTTGCGGGACTCGGGGTGTAATCCCCCTCCCACTAACAGCCCCCTGTGTTTCAGGACGATGTCTGTTGTAAGGGATTTGAAGTTTATTCACATTTCAGGGGACATGATTTAATTTGGATAAATTCAAGTGTTAAACTTATTCTGTAGGAGAATATGTAATTTTGAGGTATTATCCCTTTTTCTGAGGTATTTTTAAATATGCACTTATGGCTCAGGAAATAAAATATTCTTAGCCAGTTTTAATATTTTATTATAATAATTTAACATTATACTTTAATAGGGTAAGTGATGCTTTTTAAAATGATTTTCTTCACCCTGTTCTTTAGTGACATGTATACACAAGGCATTTGTGTGCTTACTTGGATTTTGTGTTGATGTCAAATCGGTTTTAATTTATGCTTTTCAAAGAATCTTCAAAGAAATTTTTTAACTAACAAAAATGTTCACTGTAGAAACTGTGGCAAATAAAGTAAATATAAAGAAGAAAGTAATAGTCCCCTAAAATTTGTCACACAGTTGAGTCCGGGTGTTTGTGCTGGTTTTTGTTTGTGTGGCCGACTCGTGCTTTCACGTCGCTCAGCCTTCTTACACGACTTGTGGTCGCTGCCTGGTGCTCTGCCAGTCCTGTGACTAGTTCAGTCAGTTCTGTACTGAACTGTTATTTATATGTAATTTGTTGCTATAAGTATCTTCGTACAAGAATCTGTCCAGTGTTTCCTGTTTGAAGTAAAGTTTTACCCTCCACTGTATATAAGTGCTCTGTCATTAAAAAAAAAATTCTTTGATTCGAATACATCAAGACACATGAATTTGATATTTCTTAAATATGTACATTTCTACATATTTTGTCAGTGAAGTCCCTACCCTCGAGTTGCTTACAGCCTTTAAACTATTTTTGACTTTTTTTACTTCATATTTATTATTGTTTTTTAAAGAATTGGACATATTTTATTCACCAAAGGGGTCCCATAAATTAAACCATGTGTAGTGAAGTTTTTCAGGGGAAAATTAAATTGAGGTATCAAGAGAGCATATTCCTACTCTACGTCAGCTGGGTAAGAGTTTCCTTTCACCTCCTCTGCCTTTCACGGAGAAAAACACTCCTCCATCCGCTGGAATGCAAATGGGCTTTTCCCTGATACTGGCTGGGAAGCCCTTGACCTCGGACAGTTACCTAGCTTCCTTTCCCCTTCCCTCTTCCCTCTTCCCCAACCCCCTCCCCTCTTCCTCCACTTCGCCCTCTTCCTCCTCCTCCCTTCCTTTCACAACAATTGCGATTTTCTAAAACTTCGTTTTGAAAAAATTTAGAAGTCCGGAAAAGTTGCAAAAATAGCATAGAGTTCCTGTCTGCTGGTCACCCAGCTTCCCCTGGGGTTGCCATCGTACACAGCCGATTCCCAGCGGTGTGCCAGGTCAGCTCCACTCCAGACCTCGTTCAGGCCTCACCCGTTTTCCTGCCAGTGTCCTTTTACCAAGATCCCGAACTGCGTTTGGTTCTCCTGCCTCCTGTAGTCTGTGGCGTTGCTTTAGTCTTTAGTGACCGTCACACTTTTGAAGAGTACTGCTCAGTGATTTTGTGGATTGTGTCTCATTAGATCTGATGTTTTCCGCGATTGGATTGAAGTTGCGCAGTTTTGGCAAGAATCCCACCGGAGACGTGCCCTGATCCGAGCCTTTGTCAGAGGCTCATGATGTTGACGTGTCTCATCACTGTTGGTGGTGCCTTTGAGCGCGTGGCTAGGGAGGTGTCTGCTAGGCTTCCCCACCATTTAGTTGCCACTTTTCACCTTGTAACTGATAAATGTCTTGGGAGTGCTCCCTTAAAACTATGTGAATGACCTTTCTCCTCAGACAAGGTCCTTAACTTCTCTGAACTTCATTTTCCTCTTCTGTGAAATGGGTTGTCGTAAGGATTCAGTGCAGCTGTGTAAAGCACTTAGCATAGTTTCTGTTACACACTGAAAGTGCAGCAGACGCTGGCTGTCCGTTACAGAGCGCCTTTCTCCAGTAACCTGGAAGGCGCTAAGATGCGTCACTTACCTCTTGGCCGTTACTAAGTTCAGCTTCACGCACCTATTATCATCAAATTTCCTAGTGTTTTCAAGATACATTATTTTTTTGTTTCTTTTTTTTTTTAACTTTTTTTTTTATAGAGTTATAGTCATTTTACAATGTGTCAGATTCCAGTGTAGAGCACAATTTTTCAGTCATACATGAACATACATATATTCATTGTGACATTAAGATACATTTTTAAGCTGTCAAAGTTTTGACTGTTGTTGCTGGCAAGAAGTGCATTTTGCCCACCCAGTATATACACACAGTTATATGCTATTTCATCAAAAGTGTATATTCTTTCTTCAAGCGATCTGCTCTATTTTGTATTCTACTCTTTCATTTAAAAAGAAAAATTGTTGATTATAACTCGCTAAGTTGATTGCACAACTCAATTAATGGATTGCAACCAGCATTTGAAAGTCACAGACGTGGGTAGCATGGGCGGTCCTGCAGTAGGAGGCATGGTGTGGGGCAAGAGCACAGACTGTGGAGCTAGACAGAGGTGGGATGCAGCCTGCCCCACCGCTGCGTGCCCTCGGGCGGGCCACGTGGCCTTTCCTGACTCGGTCTCCTCTTCAGTGCAGGGATTCTGTGAGGACCAGGTGAGATAATCACTGTGGATCCAGTACAGTGCCTGGCATGTGAATGCTCAGTGAGTGTTCATCCTTTTTTCTGTAAGACAATAATAAAAGCACTATTTATGGAGGAAGTCACTGGAATGAGGCTTTGCAGAATGAGTGGGAAAAAATGAGTAACCATTTCACACCACTGTATTTAAAAATCCAATGAAATAGACAGTTTTGCAGGGAAGGAGAAGTATCAAAATTGGGGCAAGAAGGAGAGAGAAACAGTACAGACCAATAATCATAAAATAAATTGGAACAGTGGGCAAAGTCTGTATCCTCCTCCCTTCACAAAGGGGCTGGAGCCCACAGGTTACACTGAACTTTCGAGGAACAAATCATGCCCATCTTAAACTGTTTGAAAGTGTAGGAAAAATGTGGTGCTCCGCAGTTTGTTTTGCAAGAGGAGCATAACTTTGCTATCAGAACTAAGAACTCACACAGAAAGGAGGTTTGCAGGTCAGTCTTATAGAAAGTAGTTTTATAAAATTCAATACTTATGATTAAAAAAAAAAATCTAAGCAAGTGAGGACTAAAGGGTACCACCCTAATAACGGGAATGTACCAGAAATCTTCAACAGACGTGACCCACGGTGGAGAAGTGGAGAAGTATTAAAGTAGTCCCCGTAAGTAGGTACTGGGGATTGAACCCAGGACCTTGTGCATGCCAAGCATGTGCTCTACTACTTGAGCCACATCCTCCCCTGTAAGGATGCTCTCACTGCTGCTACTTAACATTGTCCTGGAGGTCCTTGAAATAAGTATGAAGATTAGAAGAGAACCAAGTGAATCCACTTATCAATACTAGTAAGTGTGGTTAGCAAGGGAAATGGGCAAATGTAAACACAAAATTAGTAACTAGTCATATACCACCAACCATAAGTTTTAAAACGGAAAGGAAAGATTCTACGTGAGACTAAATCTAACAAAAAACTTGTAAGAATTTTATGGAGAAATGGTATACTTTACAGATGAAATTCAAAAAAGAGTTGAGGAAGGGGCTAGAAAGCCTTGGCCTGGAGAGCTGTCACGCCGCAGCCCTCAGTCTCCTCTCATTTATTCAGTGCAATTCTGACTTTTTCATCAACTTCTAAAATTCATATAGAAGACTAAGAATAAAGAAAGCAAATTTGAAAAAACAAAAGGGAGTTTTTCCTTATTGTATCAAAAACACAAACGTTTATAATGATTAAAATCGTGGCATTGTTACAAAGAAACGATTGTCACAATTGGGTCGAACAGATTAAAAAGTCAGAAACATGAATTTAGTAAATGATAAAAGTGGTATTCCAGGTCAGTAGGAAAAGATGTAGGGCAATATTTGATGATCAACTATGGAAGGTCTTAAAAAAAGACACACCCACACAAAAGCTGTTCCAAAAAGACGTAACTAAAAGACATGTCAAAAGGTGGGGTCATTTGCAGCATAGCTCTTGGTCTGAACATAAATGCCAATAATTACAACAAATTCACAAGCCCACTAGTAATTAGGAAAGTGTGAATTAAAACTACATTGAGATACCATTTTTACTCAAAAGATTGGCAAAAATTAAACTTTCTTAATATCAGAGGATAAGAATGTGGAGACATGGGCACTCTCATTCAATGCATGTGATAAGGGACCATAATGCAGCCAGTCAGGGGAACAATTTACTGGTATCTTTTATAGTTTAAAGTGGGCGTATCAAGAGTTGCCTGTCTTTGTATCTAATCTAGTGATAAACTCACATGTTCAAAGCACAAGGAGGCATATAAGTGAGTGTTCATTGCAACAATATTTGTAAAAAATCAGAAACAACCCACTTGTTCCTAAATAAGGAAATGGCTAAATGAACCATGGTAGGAATTCATTATGGAATACTTCATGGCCATCAAAAAAAATCACGCAAAAAACATGACTACTACATGTGTCTCTCAAGTAGATGTCCCAGATTTGTTGTTGAACAGAAAGACTGATTCATTTCAACAGTCATAGTAGGATACCATTGATGTTCACACACACACACCCAGTACTGGATACAGTGCAGGGGTGCTCAGGACTAGAAGATGAATCACTCGTGCTGAGACGAGGAACCTGGACAGGTAGACTGAAGTCAGGTTCGGAGGGTCCTGAAGGCTGTGCTCAGGAGTTTGACTTCGTCTTGTAGGTAGCTTAGCTCTATTTGCTGAGGAAGACCCAGAAGGAAGGTATTGTTACCTTACCATAGTGTGTAGGCGTATAGCCTTGAAAATGGATTTTTGTTAATAAATTTAGAAGGGATCTGTCTTTATTTTCCTTGGAAAATTTTAATTTATTTTTTAATGGAGGCGCTGGGGATTGAACCTTGCACCTGCTAAGCATGTGCGCGACCACTGAGCTATACCCTCACCCCCAGATTCATGATGCTGCTGTCTGAAGCCAGTAGGCGGTTGACTCATTTACATAATAATTGCTGTGGAGATGACACTTCTTGAGCTCCATGTGACCTTCAGATCCTCTCCCACTGGGCTAAGTTATTTGGGAAGCCAGAGAATCTGGAGAGTGCTTAGTGGTTACTGGGCAGAGCAGGGAAGAAAAAAAAATTGTATTTCATGGCATAAAATAAGAGAGCCACACTCACCATGGAGTAGAGACATTCTTACTGGTGGGGCCCAGACTACTGGAAATCTGTATACTGGGGCTCCCCTCCCTGGACCGCGGTTGGATGGACAGTGGCCATGGTTGCCTTCCTGGTCACTTTCTCTGAGCTTCTGTTGCTCATCAGACCCCCCTAGGATTGATGTACCACAGGTAGGAGATGACGGGGCCACAGTTTAAAACCAACGCTGGGAAGAGGAAGTGACAGGTTTAAGAGATGAAGGAATCTAACATCACTTGATGGACAGTTGGGACCCAAAAGGCCTTGGCAGTGTGACCAGAGTGATCTTGCACTTTCTGAGCAAGAGTGGTGTGACCACACCCCTGCTTTACAAGTGACACAGCTGAATACCTGGGCTTCCTGTTAAGCGCAATGATGGTAAACAATAATGAACTGACTAATTGAATAATGGCAGTAATGAATTGATTGATTGAATTTTTCTGCCTTCAACCAGGTGATTTGATATGATGTAAGTAGCTCAATCATTTCTCAAGTCTTTTTTTAAAAAAGTATTCTGAAAACAAAAGACAACCTCAGGAATATTCTGTGTATTCCCTTGAAGAAGTTTTCTTTATTTCTTAGAAAATGTATCTGATGGGACAAGTATCCTATTGATAACTTCAGACAACTTCAGTGACTGTTCTAAGTAAATCGAATATTTGAATTAGAATTAGGTCATTGGAAAGAAATGTTAAAGTATAGAAACATACAAAATCTTGAAATATTAAATTTACTTTTCAAAAACATTTTCTTGAGTCCATTTGAAATATTACCAGCTAGTTTATTACTTCAATACTAGAATCAGTTACCACACTTAATTTAACCTGTCTGGTGAAAACGTTATAAACTACTTTGGAAATGCATTTCCTGCCCTAAAATGTACACTGTTACTGACGCCTTTATTTTTTAAATGCTCGTTTCTTAGCAGATCAAACAGGGATAAAAATAGGGAGAGAAACTGACGGTTTCAGGTGTCCGGATTCGGGACTCTGCTCGGTCTCCCTCGTGTGAGCGGCAGGCCTCGGGGCCGCTGTTCGGTGCGGGCAGTCAGGCCAGAGGGACGTTCCCTTTCCCGCTACGGCCCCCGAGACTTCCTCCCCGTTACCCTTGCTTTTTCTCTGAGGCTCCTTCTGCCCCGGGCCCCTGAGCACTCGCTGAGGGCTGGCTGAGGCCGTGGTCTGCGGTGGCGCACCTGCGGCCAGGTGGGACCAGAACCACCGTCACGTCCCGTCGCCTCCTCGGTGTCATTTCCCAGCTCCTGTGATGAACACCCTGAAGCATGCGTGGCTCTTACTTAAGTCCTTCCCGTTCCCCAAATCCACCAACAGCACAGGGCTGCTGTGAAACACGTGCTGGCGAACCGGGGCCAAGTCAGCAGGGAGCCCCGGGGACCACGGCCCGGGGCGGATGCGGGGCCCCTGCCCTGGCGCGGCCGCCGTGGACTGTGCCCGAGACTGGGGTGGGGCAGCGCGCGGGCGGGTGGAGCCCTGCGCCTCCCGGCGTCACATGCCGATGGCAGGTACCCTTTCTCAGGAGGCGCGGAAGCATTTTCCGCACCGCCCCCAGCGCCCGGTTTCGCCCTTACGGGAGAAGCTCCTCGGGTGGGAGTCTGTTCTCTGGGCCGCCGGCCCGCCCTGCGCCTGGCTCTCCCTCTCAGCGCCCGCGGAGGCCGTGGGGGAAGGCTGGTGCCCGGGTGGGAGCTCCCGTGCCGGGGCTCCCGGGGCTTCTGCCCGCGTGCTCGCCCGCACTGGGTCTCTAAGTGCTGGTTAACGTTCTGGTTTTCTTCTCACCCACGTTTGTGGCACCTGCCTCCTCCTCGCAAAGCCACTCACGTGGTTGGGAGAGTGACCTCCGCTTTCTGACCCGCTGCCTTTTCTCCTCCTTAGAGTGGGCGCGAGGTTCTCTTACGGCTACGGGGCTTATCCCAGTTTCCTCCTTTTCTGTGTTCCCGCGGTTACCTTCCTGGACAGTGAGAAACCAGACTCCCATTTTTTCTTTAATTGACATATAGTCAGTTTACAATGTTGTGTGAATTTCTGGTGTGCAGCACAATAGCTCAGCCATACATATACATACATATATTCGTTTTCATACTCTTTTTCGTTATAGGTTAACAAGATACTGAGTATATATTTCCGCCGTGCAGTAGGGCCTTGTTTCTATTGCCCTCAGTACGTAAACGTATTTGATCAGTTCCCCTGGATGTAACCAGCCTCCCATCATGCCCCCGGGCCCCATCACGCCCCCGGGCCCCATCACTCACAGACATGGTCTCCCTCCACCAGACTCGGACCCCAGGCTTGTGAGCCTGACCCCTCCTTTACCCACTGAGGCCCCTGCACCCTTTCTAGGCTCTTCTCCTGGGTGGGTGCTCTAAGGACTGTTTGGGCTTCGACTCGTCCCTAGGGCCACCCTGCGTGGATGCCCGCCTCACCCTGCCTGGGCTCCAACACCCACTGCAGGCCTCCCTCCACATAGGCACCTGCTGTGGTCTGGCCCACCCAAAGGCTGTAGGACTGATGTGTTCAGCACGGGAGGAGGGGGGAGTGGATGGAAACAGGAAGGCTCATGCACTTCTGTAAGAAATATCTGAGTTTCTGACTTAGTTAGTAGTCGTCCTTTAGTATAAACAAACTCATATTAAATATATTGTAAGCATCTGTATTTTGTCTTTCTAACAGGTTATGAAGTTCATGGGATGGAAAAAATACCAGAAGAAGGACCAGCACTGATAATTTTTTATCATGGAGCTATTCCCATAGATTTTTACTATTTCATGGCTAAAATTTTTATCCATAAAGGCAGAACCTGCCGAGTAGTAGCCGATCACTTTGTCTTTAAAATTCCAGGTAAATTTTCACTGTAGATAGTGACATAAAGATGTTTAATTAACACGATCAAATTATGTGATGGTCTATATCTGAGTTCTCTAGTGTCATTTGGAAAAGCTTTTTGCCTTTTTAGGTAAAACACTTGGAACTCCAATTTAGGAGCATCCGTTTTTGGTAAAACATATAAATATAAAAACATTCTCCTATTTAGGTGATATATGCTGTTCAGGTAATATATCTCAAAATAGAAACATTATGGCCAAAAATGTTATCTAAGTTCTTTCTTTTTTAACAGGTATTTAGTTGTGATTTTTCAAAGTTAAATTCTAAACTCCATTTTTAAAAAGAAATTGTAACTTTTGCCAAACAATTAATTTATATTTTGGTATAGAAGGAAGTTGATTTTTCGTATGAAGAATTTTTCCATGAGATATTGATTTGGGAGTTTAATTTTCCAGTAATTAGAGTTTGATTACTGTCAGTTTGATAGCAAATCAAAATTAATTTAAAAAATTAGACAGAATATATTTTGTCTTCACATAATAATATAATAGTGCCTCAGAAATCCTGTCCAAAAAGAGCCTGTTAGGTTTCTTCCCATACTTGAGTTGCCTGGTGGAATTACAACTCTAAGACTGAAGACTACATTCTTCTTAATATTCATGTTCATAAAGGCTTTGTACCTTTTTAAAGAGATTAATTAACTGAATGATTTCAAACATGGTAAGAATTTTAAAAAATCATTTTAAAGTAAACTCATTGAGATTAAATCTTATTTTCTTCTGTCACTAAGTCACCAGAAACAAGCCACGGAAGTTTATGGCACGTTCTCTGGAATAACAAAGGCAACAGCCACCCATGGGCCAGATAAACACCGGGCAGTGAATGAAGTAACAGTCCCTTAGTGCCTGCCGTAGACGTGGTCAGTGTTTCCAGTGTCCTGCATCACTAAAAAGCCAATTGTACTTTGTGTGTAAACTAAATTGGCTGTAAATTTAGTTTTTCTCTAGAAAGTAATGTGATCAATTTATAATAAACTTGGGAACTAGAGGAAACAAGAACATCATTGTACGGTCTTACTTACCATGCTAACATGGATCCAGTTATCATTTTGACTTATTTTGCTTCATTTTTAATTTGCATGTTTTCACATATTGTGCAAACTATTTTACGTTCTTTTTTTTGGGAGGGCAGGTAATTAGGTCTATTTATTTTATTTTATTGTTTTTAATGGACATACTGGGGATTGAACCCAGGACCTTGTGCATGCTAAGCATGCACTCTACTGCTGCACAATACCCTCCCCTCTTTATGTTCTTTTTTTTTTTTTTTTAATAATCTTAGCATTAACCTTTTCCCATGTTTTATAAAGAACATTTTTAATGTCTGACTAAAATATTTACTTAACTAGTTTTCAGTTGTGGAACATTAGGATGCTCCCATTTTTTTTCTTTTTATACATAGTAGAATGTGAATATCTTCGTTTAGCATTCGACTTAAACATTTTCCCCCTTTATGATCTTGTAATTTATTAAGCCTTCCCTTTTTATTCATTTATCATGAGAATTCATCTAGCTAAATCAATGAACTTTTAATATAATGAAAGATGAAAATGCTTTCTTAATAATTAATATTTGTAATCTTGCTTCAGATCCTTAAACCTGTGAGAAGTTTGGTTAGTCCGCTCAGTTTTCACTACCTAGCCCCGTATTTCCCAGTCTCAAGGGAAAAATGCAGGAACATCAGTCCTTTAAAGTTCCAGTGTAGGACTTGGTTAAAATACTTAATTACTGATAGGATTATTTCTTTCATCCCTAAACAGTTGTAATTTGAGAAACTGTGGAATAGTAGGACTGGAATTCGCTGTTCCTGAACCACTCATTTTATTAAAAACTCGTAATGATATTGCTATTATTACTGACTTAAAAATTTTAATTGTGGAATTAGTATTATTTAACTTCAGTTTCAATGGATTTAGCTGTGACTTGCCAGTTTTGGCAGAGCGAGGCTGGTCAGATTTGGGCACATTCTCTTGAGTGATTCTCCTTATTGGGTTAATGGAAGATTAGGTCTGTGATTGCTGATGATTATAAATGACATATCATTTCGGCTTGCTCTAATGAATACTGTGGCCGGAGTTTGGCCAGGAGATGCAGTGGAAGGAGCTGTGGACTAGATGTATCTGGACCAGAATCTCTGCCCTGTCCTTAGATAGGTGTGTGACTTTGAGCAAGCTTCTTAACTCTCTGAGCCAACTTCCCTCGTCTGTAAAATGGGGACAAAAGCCCCTATCTTCCAGGGTTTTTGTAAGTTTTGATTACAAGTTCTGTAGGTAGCCAGAGTCGTAGGTGATCGATCAGTAAGGAGGTGATCAGTAAGACAGAGCTATTACTTTACCAGCAATGTTAATCGTATGTTAACTTTCAGAGTTCTTGTTGGTTTAAAAAAGTGAAAAAGAAAAGAATTTACTGATTTAAGCATAGATAGTACATTGTGTAGATTTTTGCTCTTGAAGAATGGGACAAGAAGTACTTAAGAGATATCTTCATGCTAATGTTTCTTACAGGGTTTAGTTTATTACTTGATGTATTTTGTGCTCTCCATGGACCAAGAGAAAAATGTGTTGAAATCCTGAGGAGTGGTCACTTGTTAGCTATCTCACCAGGCGGAGTTCGAGAAGCCCTAATCAGCGATGAAACCTATAACATTGTTTGGGGCAATCGGAAAGGCTTCGCTCAGGTTGCAATCGATGCAAAAGTGGTGAGTTGTATAAAAGTAATCATTAAAGGAAGGCTAGGTCGATTTTAGAATAAATGCTTGAACAGCCGAAGTGTGTAAGAATGTAGATACTGCCACTGCACTCCTTTAAAAATTAGTATATGTAACCCTTGTGACAACAGAGAAATATTCCTTGTGCGTGGGAAGCCATCTTCACAAAAAATACCAATCTGGAAATTTGCAAATGTCCAGCAAAGCTGTATTTTACATTTCAAAATCTAGCTTCTTTTAATCAAATTTATAAAATTTTTGATATTCCTTCAGTTATACTTTTCCCCACAAGTATAATCAGTCCAGTTCTGTGTATTGTAATCCTTTGGTTCAGTTAAGTTGGCTTATTTCGGTGATGCTGGTTGGCGGGTTTCATTACAATTCTTGTATCTGTGACCAACTTATTTAACAACAGAACTCAGTGCATGGCTCGTGTCGTTTCATCAGCAAATGTGATCTGCTGTCTAATAGGATGAATAAAGGTGAGAACTAGATACGATGTAAGTCAGATTTTTTTAAAAAACTTTACAAGTGAATTTCTCAATAAAATTAAGTGCTCCTCTGGGATTCACTGTAATTATTCTGCTTGGTAGACTGGAGAGCGTGAACGCCGTGTTTGCCCTTTTCTTTTGCTCTGGAAAGTCTTCTCAGCTTTTTGGTCTCCGTATTGTACTTTATGCTATGAGACACTTACTTGTTACTTACGGAATGCTCCTCTTTGTTCTCTGTCTGTTTTCATTTTATATTGTCTTATCAGAAAAAGAAATCATAGTGCTTGTCACGGTGGTTTTCTTTCTCCAGGCCAGTTAGAGGTTGCTGCCTGTGCTTTCCACGTTTCTGTGTTTTTGTGTCTCCATTACTGTCACCTAGAGACCAACCTGCACCTTTAGCTTGCCTCTTTATCTTCCAAATACACACTTTTGATTAAGCAGGAAAAGATTATAGATGACTCATTCTAACCCAAGAGCAGCACTTGAAGAAGAATGGACATTTTCTCTTTAGTTTTTAATTGTGGAGTTACTATAAAATAAAACGCATTGATCTCGATTAGCTGCTGTACATACTTATATGTAACCCCTGTAAGTAAGTGGTGCAAAAAAATGGTTTATTAATTTTTTTGTTTTATTTTAATGGAGGTGCTGGGCACTGAACCCAGGACCACGTGCATGCTAAGCATGTGCTCTGCCACTGAGCTGCCCTAAGGTGCTTTAATAATGTGCCCTTGGTGTAAGGTGGGTTCTTGCCCAAGTGCTTAATAATGGACAGCGCACAAGTTTACACACTGCTGTCCTACAGTGGACTGCAAACTCCCTGAGGAGAAAGCCACCTCGTAATATTCTCCGTTCCTAGAATAATAACTGGCACCTGCTAGGCTGTCTGTATTTGTTGAACTGATTTTTTTAAACATAATATTAAACATTACAAGAAGGGAGCCCTTTGAATTTAAGTCTATGTTAATTGCATTAGTGGTATAGAAAATTAACACATAGCCCATTTAGTTTCCAAAACGTCTTATGTACTAAGGTAGAAAACAAAGCCTTAGATTGTGGGAATAATATAGAAGACAAAATGAGCACGCCCAGCTGTTCAGGGATGAAGGGTAATCAGTGCAGTGTGCACTAAAGCAATGATTCAAGCTAGAGACTTAAGGAAAGACAGTTCAATTTTTCAGGTTTGTATTTTGAGAGAATGAATTCTTCTAAGGTTTAAGATAAAAATGACATATAAAGTAGATTTGGAATCACATAAATTGATCATGGGATTCTAATTCCTCATCCTCAAGTTTACAATTTTAAGGGACGTTGCCTGGAAGAAGGCTTGAAAGAAAGAAACTATATAAAAGAGAAAGAAATTATTTTTACCAATCCTTGAGTTTCTAGATAGTTCATTAAGATCATCTAGATAATTTAAGGTTTTTATTCAAAACTTGTGAAAATTGAATAAGCAGTCTTTTACAAGTTTATAAACACTATTCTTTAACGCTGATTTACAAAATAGCCTAAGATTGATAATCTTGTACCACCCCCAGCTGTTTTTTTTAGGGCTTTTAAAGGCTTCCAGTTGGTACTGCTACGCAGCCAGTAGGTGGCGTATGTAATTATTCCAGCACTGCAGATGAGGAAACTCAGGCACAGAGAGACCAAGGGATGGAGGGATCGGGTCAAGGCAGAAGCAGAGCAGAGCTGGCAGGGCAGGACCGCAGGCAGCCAGTGCTGTTGCAGCACCGGACGGCATCTCACAGTGAGTCCGCGGACCCCGGGATAAGAGGGGCCTCCCAGAAAGCGAGGGACGCCTTCCAGTCCTTTATGGATATAGTTGTAAATGGCACGAGTAACTTACCTGGAAAAGCCGTTCTCAGGTCTCACAGAACTATCATGCACCTTGAGCGAAGCCTTAAGGCTATCGTTGTAGGATTAACGACGTTTAAGTTGTGGCTAAGTAAGGGAAACAAGTGAAAAAAAAATCTAGATTGTCAGTGGAAGTTCATAAAATATTGGTAGAAGATATTTAATGTTTATCTGAAAGCTACAGGCTTATTGATACGACATAAATCATTCTCATTGTGTGAATTCCTGAGAATGATGACTTCGTTAAGAATTTTTAGGTAACTTCACATCTCAGTGAGTTGGGGGGAAAATTAGCCCATTTACTCTAACTGGAAAGCACGTAACGGATATAAAACAAAATAGCATTCATTTCAATAACACTGTATGTATTAACTCAGTCTATAAAACGCCTTGAGGTGGGATAATTATTATTGTCCCCATTTCATACACATAGAAACTGAGGTTTAGACATGGCTGGTCACTTGTCCAGTGGTTCCCACTTAAATTTTACTGGCAAAGTTAAGACTCCAAGACCATGTTAATCTGCTTCCCCAAGAATTAGTTTTAACGAAATGCACATTCTCTGTCTCTTTCTCACATGTGCACACGCGTACCTGGTACATGTACACGTGTAAGCAGAACTGAATTCTAGGTTACTTATGCAGGTGCCTTGCTATACCAAGTGTGCACAAAGAAAGGAATGAATAATTGTGCTACGGTGCAAAGCCGTCGTGAGGTGATGCTTGTCGCTGTAGGGCTGCACCCTTGAGTATAAATTCAGAAGCCAGGTACCCAGAGTACCACCTGGGATCCTGAGCTTGCTGGGGTCACCTTTCTCCTGTTTAGTGTCTTCTAGAAGTGTCCAGCTTCTGGAGAGGTCGCCATTTAAGGATGATATGTGCAGACCTGAGTGCAGACTTTGGGGGTCATGCCAGTCAGTACACAAAAACCGAGCAGCACCCGTCAGAGAGGCAGAGCGGGTGTAGACGGGAGCTGAAAGCTCTCTGTTCCTTCTTGGCATCTTAAGTTCTTGACTCTAAAGACACTGTAGAACTATTTGAAACATTAGGATTTCAGCCATCATTTTATTTTACAGCAACATTTTATTTACAGCATTGTATTTTATGGTTTCCTAGGTCATAATTTGAATTTTTCACAAAGGGGTCTGTCTACTTTGTCTTAGGTGTGTTAGCTTTATGAATTAACTCCACCAAAACCTCTTCATCTGACTGCCTCTCCTTGCCTGGCTTTGCTCTGTCCTGACTGGCGTTAAGCTTGCCGCCGCCTGTTCCCTGCCCTTTGTGTTCACAGAATACAAACGAATTCATTGGAAGCACTTTCTCTCTGCTTCGTCCATCCATCACACTTTCTTTTAGCACCTACTTTGTTCCAGGCCCTGGAGATACAAGAGTGAACAAAGCAATGTCTTTGCCATTGGGGGTGTCTTCCTTCTAGTGAAGGGAGAGAGACCGTAAATAAATGGTCAGTTAAGCATATGTGAGGGAATAAGTCTTTTTTTTTTTAACTTTTTTTTTATTGAATTATAGTTATTTTACAATGTTGTGTCAAATTCCAGTGTAGAGCCCAATTTTTCAGTTATACATGAACATACATATATTCATTGTCAAATAATTTTCTCGCTGTGAGCTACCACGAGATCTTGTATATATTTCCCTGTGCTATACAGTATAATCTTGTTTATCCATTCTACGTTTTGAAATCCCAGTCTGTCCCTTCCCACTCCCCATCACCCTGGCAACCACAAGTTTGTATTCTATGTCTGTGAGTCTGTTTCTGTTTTGAATTTATTTATTTATTTATTTTTTAGATTCCACATATAAGCGATCTCATATGGTATTTTTCTTTCTCTTTCTGGCTTACTTCACTTAGAATGACATTCTCCAGGAACATCCATGTTGCTGCAAATGGCATTATGTTGTTGGTTTTTATGGCTGAATAGTATTCCATTGTATAAATATGCCACATCTTCTTTATCCAGTCATCTGTTGATGGACATTTAGGCTGTTTCCATGTCTTGGCTATTGTAAATAATGCTGCTATGAACATTGGGGTGCAGGTGTCATTTTGAAGTAGGGTTCCTTCTGGATATATGCCCAGGAGCAGGATTCCTGGGTCATATGGTAAGTCTATTCCTAGTCTTTTGAGGAATCTCCATCCTGTTTTCCACAGTGGCTGCACCAAACTGCATTCCCACCAGCAGTGAAGGAGGGTTCCCTTTTCTCCACAGCCTCTCCAGCATTTCTCATTTTTGGATTTTTGAATGATGGCCATTTTGACTGGTGTGAGGTGATACCTCATTGTAGTTTTGATTAGCATTTCTCTGATAATTAGTGATACTGAGCATTTTTTCATGTGCCTATTGATCATTTGTATTTCTTCCTTGGAGAATTGCTTGTTTAGGTCTTCTGCCCATTTTTGGATTGGGTTCTTTGTTTGTTTCTTGTTAAGTCGTATGAGCTGCTTATATACTCTGGAAAAAGTCTTATGAAGAAAGCTGTACCCATATAGCCTCTTTCCTTCTGTCCAAAGCTGAATAGGAGTGGCTTTTTAAATGTCACTTACTTAAGTGTTTCAAACCCTGCTCACTAAGGCAGGTGAGTCTGTATCAGGCAGATGCTGGTGGCAGACTGTAAGTGAAGTGATGTTTACTGTTCCCCTCCAGTGTTATCTGTTCTAAACCATCATTTAATTCAGTCTATTTTGTGTACATCTTAAAGTGTTTCATTCAATTTTTTATCTACTTCAATTTCACAGTGGCATAACCTCCTTACATGATCCTTTGTTACTTTACCCGTTGTTTTATGACATTTAGATAAGGTCTCCATTAAAAAAAATCATATTTAATCATTGATTTTTATGAAAAAATTAAAACCATGAACTTGAGCAGGTGTCCTCCCAAATTAATGATATAAAGAGTTCTTTTATGTATATGCTTTTCCCTTCTTTTTTGGTGTTGAGTCTTATACTTACTTTTCATTGATGTTGAACATTTTTAGATTTAGTAAGCTCACAAAAAAAGTGTTTCACTAATTCCATGACAGCATCTTACCAAAGCTTGTCATTTAAATTTATATAGATTTCCCCGTAGAGAGAATTTCTGTCTTGTAACTTTCTTCAGCGGGCATACTATTCAGCAGCCCACTAAAACCAATTTAATTATCACATTCATTTTAATTAATGAAATTAATGATTCATTTTTATTTTGAGTTTCAAGAGTTCATGTGGAATGATAGGAAAGCTGGTAAATGAAATATTATATATTACCACTAGAGGGTAGTGTTTCCAATTTGTATTTTTAAATATGATCAAGTTAAACTTAAGTCTGATAAATTACACTAGTGATAAAAGTGTATATTTATTTTTAAAACACCTTATTTTTGTCATCTTAAATGGGCCCTCAGAAGTTTGCATTAGTGGCTCAATGGAGACATCAAATGAATTAATATGTTTACTTTTCAATTCAAATTCTCTCTTTAGCCCATTATTCCCATGTTTACACAAAATATTCGAGAAGGATTTAGATCACTTGGAGGAACAAGTAAGTTCTGATTCATATGTTTTTTTCTAATTATAATGTAATATTTAGAATGTAATATTTTAAATATTTGGGCTTTTGAACACTAGAGAAAAGCCTTTTGAATTACTACTTCAGGTAATGCAGGTAACTGTTTAGATGTTTTTCTAGCTAAAGCCTTGGTGATAACTGGTTCTAAGTAATGGAAGTTCTGGATGTTAGATTTTTGTTAAGACGCTCATGTATATACTGAAGCTTAATTATCATGGACTTTTAAAATTACAGATTGAATTTTCTAATTTAAGCCATATTGTTGAGGTTTAGAGCAAATTTACATGTTACCCAACTATCTTTTGGACTCATCCCTAAAGAAATTACAGCTTTAGAAATGGGTGACAATAAAATATTGAGTTAAGATGAACAGTCTGAGGAGATTTCATTCGCTTTAGTTTATTTCTGTTGCTGCTTGTTCTTTTTTGTGGGGGCGGGATAGGTTTACATCAAAAAGGTTTTTTGCTTACCTTTAATTTATTGATAATAAAATAAGCTTTTAAAATGTGCTTTCTCTTTGCAGTGTCTCTTTTGTTTCTTTTATTTTGAAATTTGTGTAGGTTGTTTTGTACCTTATGGTATATATCTATTATATTTGATTATATTTTATATCTTTAGCTAGCCACATACAAATCCCCTCCCGAAAACTTTAAACTTCTGCTGTTTCTTTTCTGTCTAATGGTGGTATATTGTTGATATTGTTTTTTAGGTCTCTTTTTTCAAATTTAAAATGGAGAGGCAGATTGAGACGATGTTTAATTTTTGTTGTGTAATTATTTCTTCTAATTTTCTCTCGGATCATTTCTTTAGAATTCAAGTTGCATACCAGGAGCTGTTCCTAACTTTGTTTCTTTACCTTTAAAGTGGTTTTAAAATTCTTTGACTGCTTTTTAAATTTATTTCACTTTAGAAGTTGAATATCTCAAAAATAGGTGTGTAGTGATTTTTCTGAGTATTACATTGGGTGAAATATTCTGTATTTCCATAGGTAAACAGTGTTTTAAGTTTTCAGTGCAGTTTACAATTATGTATTCCACAATGCTTGCCTTTTTTGGATTTTTGTTTTTTAGACTTAGTTTTAGTTCATCAGTTTATTTTGCTATTACCATTTTTAATTTTGCTACATTTCATACTTGGTCATTAGCATTAACAAGTCTTTCTCCTAATTTATGTTTTTGGTCTTTAGTTTATTGGCGCATGTTAGTCTCCTGTTTACTGGAGTTTGTTTTATGCTTCCATTTTTTCTTTCATTCACGTAAGTCACATATTTGTAAGTCTAGACTTTTTAGTTTCAGCTTTTTGTTGCAGTCTTTATCCTGTGTTTTGCAATAATAGTAATTGGTTTGGTTTTAAAATTCTTACGTTTTTAAAAGCTCATTCCCCCCCCTAATTAATGAACCTTATTTTTTTGAGCATTTTTAGGTTTATAGAAAAGTTGAGCAGAAAGCACCGAGAGTACCCGTAAACCGCCCACCCCCTCAGTTTCTTCTGTTATTAGCATCCCGCATTAACATGGGACATTTGTTACCATCGATGAAAAGCTCATCTTTAAAAAAACTATATTGTATTAACTGCCAGGAGGTGATAATGTTTGCCGCCTTCCTCTCAGTCTTACATAATTAATTTGAAAGTTTTCAATTATATGCTCAGATTATTTAACCAATTAAAATGATTTTGTTTACTTTTCAAACAGGGTTATTTCGGTGGCTTTATGAAAAGTTCCGCTATCCATTTGCTCCAATGTATGGAGGTTTTCCCGTGAAGTTACGCACCTATTTAGGTGACCCCATTCCATATGATCCAAAGATAACAGCAGAAGAATTAGCTGAAAAGGTGAACTAGTCTTTTTTTCCCCAATATTTCTTTTTAATTAATTAATTAATTAATTAATTAATTAATTTGGGGGGGTCATTAGGTCTAGTTATTTATTTATTATTAGGTTTTTGTTTTAATGGAGATACTGGGGATTGAACCCAGGGTCTCATGCATGCTAAGCATGCTTTCTGCCACTCGAGCTATATCCTCCCCGCTAAGGTAAATTATTCTTTCTTTCTTAGTTTTAGGACATATTTTTACTTTCAGTTATGATGTTAAAGGTTAATTAATTGATTCTGTAAGCATGTTCTGGATCAGTGGTGTTTCTCCCCCAGAGGACATCTGATGGTGCCTGGAAACATTTTTTGTTGTCATGATGGACAGGACGTGGGGGTGGTTATGCTACTGACGTTCCGCGGTCGCGGCCAGGGATCTGGTAAACGTTCTGCAGCACACAGGACAGCCCCCTGCAACAGAGAACCACTCCTTCTGAAACGCCAGTCATGCCGAGGTTGAAGGTTCCTAAGTGATGTTCAGAAGGAAAAAGTTTTTCCTCCATGAAAAGGAAGAAAGTGTTTTTGTCTGGTAGAAATATCTTGGGAGGAAAATGGATTAGTATTTAAGAGTGTGGGTTATGAAGTCAGGTGGTTCCCGGCGCCACTGTCGGTTGGCTGTGTGACCTCGGGCAGCCCACCTCGCTCCCCCAGCCTGCGGAGCAGGGGAGAGCGCGGTGCCCACTCTGGAGTGATCCCTGAGGGCCGCACGGGGTCGCTTCAGTTCCTGGTTTAGAGCAGCGTCTGCCCCACGGTTAAGCGCTCGGTGAACGCTGGCTACTGCTGCTACCCCGGCTGGGAGGTACGTAACCAAATCAGTGTTCATAAGGTGACGTGTGACCACAGTGGTGCACTCGTGGCCTGATTTCTCAACCAGGGCATGGCTGATACTTTGCTGTGGGGCCGTTTACTCACTGGGTGCCAGCAGCACTGTTCATCCTAAACCTCACTCATCGTGGCAGTAAAAAATGTCCCCAGACATTGCCACGTGTCCCCTGGGAGACGGAATCTCCGCTGGTTGAGAACTGCTGTCTTAGGTTATTAGGGAGACACAAAGGAAAGACATCTAAATTCAATCAGGGACTCCTCCTTGAAGGAGGTGATGCTTGAGTTCAGTTTTGAAAGGGATGAGCTGGATGAAGAGTAACGAGGTAGAGGGAACGGAATGTATAAAAGCACGGCCACGCGAAATGGCGAAACCACATAAAATCTTTGGGGAGCAGAGGGTAGTTAGCTGAAGGGATATTATTTACAGAAGATGAGAGAAACGTAGGAGGGTCTGGACGATGAAGGCATACAATTGATTCTGTTTCTTGAAAGCCAGGGGTTGTAGCTGCTGAAAGAAGGTGAATGATGTCATAGGTTGGCTTCTGGAAAGATTGCTAGTAGGAACGCGGAGGCTGAATTTGAGTGAGGCCAGGAGCAGCCCGGGAGGGAAGGAGCCCAGCCTGCTCTGTGCGGGAGGGACGAGGGAAGGCGTCCTGGAGTTGAGGGCCTTTGAGGTAGGCCTCGAAAGACGGGTGTGACTTGGACATGGGGGCTCGGGGCGGGGGGAAGAGGGTGAACAAAGAAACAGTGGGACAGGCTGGAGGCAGGATCTGGAGAGTCACCAGCAAACGGGCGGTAGCTAAGCTGTGAGAACGGCTGAGAGCACCGAGCCCTTGAGGAGTGAATCAGGGCCGGACTTGGGGATTAGAAATCCGCAAAAGGAGACTGAAAGGGGCAGCATGAAAACCAAGCCTTCCCTCCAGCGTGAGAGTTCCAGAAACAGGATCGATGGGGACCGAGAGGTCACGTGAGATTAAAAGACTGTCCGGTGGATTTAGTGACAAAAGGGGGTCATTAGTGATCTTTGCCAGAGATGTGTGTCCTTCATGCAGAGCCCTGATACTTCTCCACCCAGAAGTCCTTCCTTGACACCGCAGTTCATACTGAACAGAGTCTGTACTGTTTCACTTGGTACTTAACTCCCTTCATAAGCCTTATACTGCCCAGCGTGGGGACACCCCTGAAGCTCCAGCCTTTCCTTAGCTGTTTTCCCGTGGTCTTGCCCCTCGTGCTCCTTTCTTCACCGTTACTGAGATCTTACTGGTCCTGGGAGACCCAGACCGAACGGTATGCCGGTCACACGCCCTTCTGGTCATGCCCATCAGGGCACCAAGGATGCCTTGGTCTCACTCCTCGGATGGCACAGCTCACAGAGATCTTACGGTTTAACCTCTTTTGCTTGATTGTGCTTATTAAGCGATGAGCTCCTTCAGACTAGACACTTGTTTCCCTAATGCGATAGCTTCCAAAGCACCTAGTATTTTCTGAATGAATGAATAAAATAAAAAAAAAATCCACTTCACAGGACACAACCTGTGTGTCGATCACTGTGCTAAATACTGGAAGATGTGGGTTCAGTTTCATATAATCCGTCTAATAAGTTTTCATTTCACAGATTAAAAAAACTTGTGGTTTAGAGAGACAGATTTTTAAAATATGTCTTTGGGCTAGGATTTATTAATTATATTTAAAAAGAGGGAAGGTCCAGGATTTGTGAAAAGGAGGCTCAGTGAAGGGTTAGCATCTGAAAAGGAGGGAGTGTGTGTGTGTGTGTGTGTGTGTGTGTGTGTGCACGCATGCGCACTGAATTACAATATGTATATGAAATAAAGCGTTTTTTTAGATAGCCACAAACTGACTTAAAAGTAAAAATTGCTGAAATGTGCCATGAACTTAATGGGAAACAAATAGTGTTAGAAGGGTTCTTGATATACCCTAACTGGCTTTTCCATTGCTATGACTTAATTTAAATTCCTGTTAAGCTGTCTAGACGTTGGTGCAAAGGGCTGAAGCAGGTCAGCTCATGGAGAGTTTTTTCTCACTTTTCCCTTCACGTTGCCTGATGTAATCGGTGCGTATGCTGATGAGAGGAAAGTACGTGGAAGTTTGTTAATGGCTGGAAAGGAGCGAAACTTCCATCTGCCTCCCAGAAGACTCCCTACTGTTTTTTCCCTCTGATCTTTTTCCTTTGGTTCTTTTTAGTGTTTATTGCGTGCAAGGCATTGCTGTGCTCAGTGCTAGAGGAATGCTAAGATGTGTCTTAAGGCGCTTACAGTCTGGTGCAGGAAGTCTCCATGTGGACAGTAGCTGTAATTCAAGCATAATAAAGTAAATATAAGAGATACGCTTTGGGTGTACGAGAAGGAAGTCGTTAATTCTCAGGAGAGACGGGTGCTAAGTTAGGGAGGACTTCTTGAAAGCAGTAGTGTGTCAAAGTCCTCACAAAATAAACACCTATGTTGAGAACAAAAAGGATCATGGCTTCTCTTTTGTTTTCTTAATAGACGAAGGATGCTGTTCAAGCTTTGATCGATAAGCACCAAAGAATACCAGGAAACATCATGAGTGCTCTGCTGGAGCGTTTTCATCGGAAACGAAAGATCAGCTAGAAGACGACTTAATACATTTATATTAATATGTTTGTGCAAAAAAGTACACTCTTCTAAATTTTGTAGGTTCTATAATTAGTATTTTTTAAAAAATCATGTTAAAAATAAGCATCTTTTGCTGAACTTGTTTGTTTCAAGTTGTATTGTCAGTTGCATTTCTGCAATCAACTGTCAGACTGAAACCATAACTCACTACACGCCTAGTCGTTCAGAAAATGATCATGGTTCTCTTTATAACTTCCTAATAATGTATGATAAACATAGATCCTTAAAGTTAAGTTTGTTAATAACAGCAATTTAGGTTAAACGAACATTCCTAAATAATGCCTCTAATTTCTGTTACCTCCTGCAATGAGCCAGTTTTGCAATGATGGCATAACCTAGGGTTTAGTACAGACACTTAAGTTAGGAAAAAGACACTCTCTCATCTGCCCCTCATTCCTTTTGTGACCTTGGGTAAATCACATAATATTTTTCGTGCCTCAACAATTCACTTTTTTAAAACATGTTAATACTTTGGTGAGGAATATTGTTTTAAATTCTTTATATTTGCTGCAATTGATAACTATAGAACCAAAATTATGACTCAATTAGTTAAATAACACCAAGATCTTTTACAGGTTTATGTATATATTTTGTCCAGAGGATGTTTAAATTATTCCTTCAGGTGTAATGTCAGGTTGCCAAGCACAACGAAAAAGATGTACTGTTTTCAAATTAAATAGAAAAGAAATTAGGAAATGTAAAACTTCCAGTCATTGTTACTTTTAGTGTTACATGTTTGACGAGAATCCGTGGACCAGCAGCGCGGGGTGTGCCGCGCCTCGTCCGCCCTGTGAGGCGGCGTTTCATAGTGTGAGGTCGCAGACCGCTGCTGTGCTCGGCCTCTCACGCGTCAGAAGCTGACTCCCTGGGCTGCTGTAGCAGAGAGAGGAAGCCTTCCTCTTGCACGACATCCTGGCTCATTCAGTGTGACTTTGCAACCAGGCGGATGGTTTATTGTTTCAATAAAAATATCCTTGAATGATGAATTTATGTGAACACAAAGCTTTCTGAAAAATTAATGGCTTTTGATTTGTTGTCTCCTTGAAATCTGAATTTTAAAAAGTATTTAAACAGAATAGTAACAGGAATCAAATGCAGTATCTCCCTGTCCCATGTTTAGATATTAAATTACTTGGATTTTTTAGAGACTTTTGTATAACACGTATGTCCGTATGATGTCATGTATATAAAATTAAGCAGCATAAAAATAAAAGTAATGCTGAATTACAGTTCATTTTCTTGTAAAATTGCATATGTGACATTTCCTTATTTTAAACTGATTTTCTGGTTTTCCTGTTTAGATGTTTCTCACCTACCGTCATATTCATCGATCTCAGCCACAATGAATAGACCTCACTTTCCAATGTAATAAACATATTTTAATTTCACTTTCAATGAAGAGTCAACTAGTGATGTTACAGCTTGTTTCCCGCTAGCAGTGAGCAACGTTTGTTTAAAAGTCATCAGTATTTCCAGAGTGACTGAATAAATAATCATAATATGAAGAGGATAGTATTTTTTGGCAACTATTGGGTTTGAAAACCTGAAGAAAGGATAGCAAAAGCCATTATTATTATTTTTTTTTACAGTATTTAAATTTTATTGCTTTACTTAAAATGTTTTTTTCTTCTCTGATGCCCAGATTAATAGGAAGGCTTCCTGTTTGATTTGAGGCAAGAGCTTTATCTTTGCTGTTTGCATTTAAATGCCGTCTTGAAGAAGGAGGGAATGCGGCTGAACGCAGGGATGTGAGGGGGGGTGGGGGCGGGGTGCCCTTGACCCTTTTCGAAAGCTGTCTCCTCAAGTCAGAATGTGATGGAGGCCAGGGAAGCATGAACGTGGCCCTTTATGGGAAATCTTTCAGACCCTTTTTAAAAAGCTACCATTTTGGAACTATTTCAAATTTGCTGAAAAGCTGCAATGACCGTGCTGGGTACCGCAGAGACCCTCACTGGCTTCCACACTGTCGCGGCACGTTTGTTTTATTCTCCTCACACACCCTCGTCCCCTCTCTCTCCTCTGTCCCCATCTATCTATTTATCAACTTTTTCTCCTGAATCGTGTGATGGTGAATGCAGATACCGCATCCCTTATCTTCATGCTTGACCATGGGGCCATCCAGTTACGGCACCAAAGAGCAATGATCCAAGGCAGGAAGTGTTCCACTGACATAACAGTCTTATCTGATCTTAAGACTGGATTCAAGTTTCACTCGTTGCCTCAGTAATCTTTGCATTTTTCCTCTTGATGCATGGTTCATAGCAGAACCACACGCTGCATTTGGTTTTCCTATCTCTTTAGTCACCTCTAATCTGGAATGATTCCCCAAGCCCTACTTTTAATGATATGGACATTTTTGGAGAAGGCAAGCTATGTGGTAGGTAACCAAGCTGGTTTTCTCTGATATTTCATCATGATTGGATTCAGGTGATGCGTTATTCTGGAAACATTGCATAAATGACGCTGTGCACCTTTTCCAGTGTGTCATGTCAGGAGGCACACAATGCTGGTTTGTGTTATTAGCAATGAGTAACTTTGATCACTTGGTTTAGCCAAGTGCCCACCAGGTTTTTTTCCTGTAAAGGTAATCCTAGCAGAACCCTTTGTATTCAGTTGTCCTCCCTTCTCCAGGAAGTCCGTGTGTCTCAGGGGATGCTAAAGGCACTTGAAGTTCCAGGGGTGTCCAGTTGGTCTAAAATTAATGCCATGCTCTTGATTTGTGAATCATTGTGATCTGGGGGACGGAAGTAGAGGTGAGCTGGGACCTTTGGGAAACTTCTCATTTTTTTCTGGGTGAGCTCCTGGAAACAAGCCTTTCTCTTTTGGTCTGGATTTATTTCACATGGATATGAGCCGTGGATTTGCTGTGAGCTTGTCACTCCCAGACTGGGATGAAGCCAACACCAGAGGAAGCCAAGCAGAGAGATTTGCGGGGAAAGAAAGATGGTGCTGTTAGACTAAGTCAACGCTCAATGCCATTCTAGCTCTGGGCTTCCGGTTATAGGAACCAATCACTTTCTCTCTTACTTAAACCTATTTAGATAGAATTTTTTATTACTTGCAACTTACATATACTGACTAATGTGGGGATCAGTTGGCTAGGACACAATTTGTTACATGCTTGTTGCCTTCTCACTAACATGCGGGAGCAGCGGCATGGTGACATGGTCAGAGCTAGGGTGTGAGGGGCACGCAACTTGGAAATGTTGGGGAAGGGAGTCCCCAGAAATGAGACATTCTGCTTGCTCTGGGGAAAAGTGATAAACCCAAGTCTGGTACAACTCTGACCTGGGTTCGACTGAACTGGGGGGAAGTCAAGTCCAGTTCATTTTTGGTTTGTTTTCTAAACTTCTTTAATTTTTTAAATTAGTTAATTATAAACTTATTTAATTATTTATATTAGCCCAGGGACAGGGGTTCAAAGCAAGTTGTGAACATTCTGTGTAAGGCATGAACTTTTCTCAAGTGCACATTTTAATTTTTTTGGCTTTTGACAAAAGATGCAATGCTTTTGTAATTTAAATATTTAATGAAGTGAATTTAAGTAAGACTTGCACTGGGACAGCTCCTCTTGCCGAGGCATGTACTATGAAAGCAATTCTGTTCGATGCAGTTACGTTTTTCTATTTCACATTGACTGGGACCGTTGTGATGACACCAACTGAACCATCAACTATTTGCTGTCAGTGTTGGCTGAAATAGACAGTAGAGGATAAAACACCATTTTTGGAGGGAATTTGCACATGAGAGGAGATGGAAACTGGACTACATCCAGTTCTCATCTCAGGACTCAGAGGTTTGGAGCTACGTTCCCTGTGCTGTGCAGTATATCCTTGTAGTTTGTCTGTTTTACACACAGCAGTCTGGACCTCTTCACTGTATGCTGCACATCAGTGAGGACCCCCATTCAGTAACAGCCAGCACCCCTCCAGGCTCACCACCAGCCACTGCCTTCAAAGCACCTTCCCCCTTTACTTTCTAAAATCTCATGACAACCCTGTGAAGGAGGCACAGCCTGGGACCATCACGTGCATCCCCATTGCACTTCAGCTCACACGCAACCAGCAAGCAAGAGGGACACTGAGGTCAGGGTTCAGATGCTGTCCCCCTGCCCCCACCCCGCCTTGCTCATGTTCTAAATTGATCAAGGGCAAGCTTTTTCCTGAGTTAAAAAATAAAAAAGCCTTAGCAAAATTCTAAAAACTTAAGAAAAAGGCTGGAATTCTGCTGAAGTGTTTCTTCCTTCAGGGCACGTGGCTGCCTTGGTGGATTCAAGAAGCATGGTTCTCTCCCTCCAGGGAGCTGAGTCACCCAGGGAAGCCGTAAGTGCTGGCGAGGAGGCGGGGCTGGTCTCCAGGAGCTGGTTTTCCACTGACGCAGAAGGATGCTCCTGTGCCTGAATTACATTTTAAATGCTGGTGTAACAGGTATCCATCAGAAGCAAGTGCCCTCAGGGACTTACCTCTTAGAGGTGGGAGCACAGGCTCTGGGCTGCGAAGGTGGATGACCTGCGGCTCTGGGTGCCACGGAGCTGGCCGCACCTGCGAACCAGCTGGCAAAGTGTTTGCAAAGCAGAATGTCCGCTCATGATAAGGTCCAAGCCTTTCAAGCAGCGGGAAATGCGAGGATCCCCTTCCTACTCAATTTTGCAAAACCAGTCAAAGCGTAACCGCCATGAAGGACCCTCACCAAGAGGTGGGGTGTGTCCAATAAAGGACATTTTATGTGAAAAAATCATCCAGTAACCCAAGTCATGTCTCTATTTACTGTGTTAAAAATGGAAGAAAACCAATTTCCACACATTCAATTTATAACTTAAAAAATGAAATATTCAATTTATAATTAAAAAATGAAATATTCAATTAAAAATAACAGAGAATATGCAAGAAAATAGAAGATTATGAAAAACTCAAGTCTGGGTGGTGGGATTGTGTGTTTTTGCATTTAGATTAAGTGCCATGTAACCAACAATGTTCACAAACAAGCCAACTTTTTTTTAACTAAAAAATTAGAAAAAATTTTAAGTGTGGTTGACTTATAATGTTAGTTTCAGGTGTACAGCAAAGTGACTGAGTTATACATATACACACATACATATTTTTTCAGATTCTTTTCCACTATGTGTAATGTAAGAAACTGAATACAGTTCCCTGTCCTCTACAGTAGGTCCTTGTTGTTTATCTATTTTATATATAGTAGTTTGTATCTGCTAATCCCAAACTTCCCATTTATCCCTTCCCCCTCCTCCCTTCCCCTGGTAACCATAGTTTGTTTTCCATGACTGTGAGTCTATTTTTGGTTTGTAAATAAGATTTTTAGCATTTTTTTAGATTCCACATGTAACTGATATCATATGATATTTATCTTCCTCTATCTGACGTACTTCACTTAGTGTGATAATCTCTAGGTCCATCCATGTTGCTGCAAATGGCATTATTTCATTCTTTTTTGTGGCTGAGTAGTATTCCACTGTATAAATACACCACAGCTTCTTTACCCAGTCATCTGTTGATGGACACTTAGGCTGCTTCCATGTCTTGGCTACTGTAAATAGTGCTGTTGTGAGCCCTGGGGTGCCGGTGTCTATTTGAATGAGTTTCCTCCAGATATATGCCCAGGAGTGGGATTGCTGCAACATATGGCAAATCTATTTTTAGTTTTTTTAAGGAAACTATACTGTTCTCCATAGTAAGCCAACATCTTACTACTGGCCCTTTCTTCCTCCTCCCATCACTTGATTTTAATTGTACAGTTTCGTTTCTTTTCTTTCTCTCTTTCTTTCTCTCTTTCTTTCTCTCTTTCTTTCTTTTTTTCAGTTTCTCTGTATCTTGCTCCTACTTTTCCTCCACTGAGCTGCACACCCCGTCAACAGCTCCAGCTTTCCTCAGTTACCTGTCGCTCAGCTAAAATGCCCCACCCACGATGGTCTTCTCTGTGCCTCTTCAGGCTTGGGTGCCTTGGATTTCCTTTCTTTTTCATTTGTCACACTAGCAATTTAATAAGCCTTATCTGCCGGAATCACGGTACGACGCTGTGGTTGAGCTTGGGCGCCAGAGGCGGCCAAACTGGGCTTCAATGTTTTCTCTTCCACATCTTAGTTGTTGTGGCTTGGACAGCTCACATCACCTCCACAAGCAAAACGCAGGTGCATGAGTCGCCTGGCACAGCGCTGGTGCACACACCGGATACATGTCATACAGCGTTGACGTTAAGTCAGCAACGGTTTGTATACTGGCTCTCGTGTCCTTGGTTCCTCGAAGAACCCTTGCATGTTGTAAACAGTTACTGAATAAATGAACAAAGTGTATGAGACGATTAAAACATTCTTTTGTGACAAAAATCATTTGACTGACTTCATATAAAAAAGCAGTTTAATCGATTGGTAAAAATTAAATCCCAGGCAACAAGGTCTACCAGTTAGGAAATTAGAACCAGTTCAAAAGTGGTCTCCTCTACTGATAAATCCAAAGAACTGGATTCCCCGATGTCCGGGACTGCGCTGCGCCTAGACGGCAGACAACAAGCAAGCCCACTCTGTAAAACGTATTGAGTGTTCTGCAGATCGAGTCTAGGAATTGCTCGTTTTCATTGGTTGGTTCTGCCATCATGAAATGCTATAAGGAGATAACTTTAAAGTGTTCCAGGATGCAGTTAAATAGATTTTGTGGAGTCTGTGTGGGATAACTTTTAGAAATGAACGGTGTATTTTGTGTGTGTTCAAGGCTGAAAAAGAATAATGGGCCTTAAATTTAGGCAGACATGGTATCGATCAAGCTTTTTGAGCCCCACGTTGACGAGCTGCTATACTGGGCTGGACAGCGAGGCTGAGAATCCCAGAGAGATTTTTTTTTTAAAGAAAGATAATGGTACATGAAAGACACATTCCATCCATTTTCTCCTGGAAAAGCTTTACTTTCCCTCCCCAGCCCACAGCACGTTATTTGAGCACAGATTCATTCTCTCTTCTTTCTTTCCTCCTAACACGGACCATTTAGTTTTTATGAAAAAGGAGGGTGACAAGATTCTTTATACCTTCACATGGTCATGGCTGTTACCGCTTTGAGGCCATTATTTCCCCATTTTTAACCAAACATAAAAATAAAAGTCTTTTTCTTAAGGTTCATGTCTTCTGCTCCAGCATCATTCATTCGTGTGTCCTTGCTGTGGCCACTTACTGACCTGATGTCATTGACCATCTCCTCCCCAAGCCTCCCCGCACTGTGACTCTGGATCCAGGGTCGGGGAGAGTCACACTTCGGTTTGAGGGACCACCTTCCCCACAAGGCACCTGGGGAGTTGCCGATTGGGGAAGAGGACTCTGTTCCTGTTGCCAGAGGCTGGCAAGCAATCCACTTTGGACCAAGGACCCAGGAGGGAACCACACTGAGGGCTTCTAGGAAACACTTCCCTCACCAACTGAAAGTGATGGCCATCAGAAGAAGTAGCTCCTCGCTCTGCCTCGCCCGCCGTTCTGTCTGGAACATGACGCAGGAACCACAGCCACTGACTTGCCACTGTAGGGAAGGTACACTGACAGG
Organism: Camelus bactrianus; assembly: GCF_048773025.1. NCBI lineage: Eukaryota > Metazoa > Chordata > Mammalia > Artiodactyla > Camelidae > Camelus > Camelus bactrianus. Next base: position 4,311,131 of record NC_133567.1, on the reverse strand, counting down.
CAAAGGATGAAAATGTACAGAAACAGAAACAAATGATGACATGTTAGATCTGCCCAGCCTGGCGCTGTCCTACCACATGGCAAAAGAGGAGACTTTCCTTGTTGTAAGCCAGTTGAATGGAGAATTCCTTTTTTTTCTTGATATATTTTTTATCCAGATACTCCCTCAGATTTAGACACAGGCTGTGCATTTTGGGCAGGAGCACTGCCGAAACGACGTGCTGTTGTGTTTTGTTCATGCAGCCGCCGGGAGGCACAGAGAGTCTGTTTCTCCTAAAACTGGTGAGGGTCACTCGACCGCTTGGCTGAGGCCGGCTGCCTGGCTTCTCCACTCTGAGGCCACTGTTTCCTTCTATAATGTCTAAATATCTTGCAGGGAGGTACTTCGACACGCTAAGTTTCCTGTTCATTAAACTGTTACCCGCTGGTATTAGTTTCCATTGATGACTAAATCACTTATTACTATGATGGTTGCCAAATGGTGTCACCTATCGTTTTTTAAAAGTTACCAAAAATTGTAGTAATATATATGAAATGCACCATTTTAAACTTTCTCTAGTGGGCATTTCAGTGGCGTGAAGCACGCTCGCACTGCTGTGCAGCCATCACCACCATCCACCTCTAGATCTTTTGCATCATCCCAAACTGAAACTCTGTGCCCACTAAAATCTAACTGCCCCGCTCCCCTCCCCTCAGCCCCAGGGGACCACCATTCTACCTTCTGGTCCTGTGAGTTTGACTATGACATGCGACATTTTTTCTTTTGTGTCTGGCTTATTTCATTTAACAAAGTGCCCTCAAGTTTTATCTGTGTTGCAGCATGTAGCAGAATTTCATTCCTTTCTGAAGGCTGTATAATATTCATTAGTGTGTAGAAGTCACATTTTCTTTATCCATTCATCTGTCTATGGACCTTTGGGTTGTCTCCATCTTTTTGGTTGCTGTGAATAATACCACTATGAGCACCAGTGTACAAATATCTATTTGATATCTATTTCACTGCTTTTGAGCATATAATCAAAAGTGGAATTGTGGGCTCATTTGGTAATCTTGTTTAATTTTTTGAGGAGCAGCTCTACTGTTTCCCATAGCAGCTGTACCATTTTACAGTCTCACTAGCAGAGCAAAAGGGTTTCAGTTTCTCCAAATCCTTGCCAATATTTTTCCTGCTCTTTTAGTTAGTAGTCATCTCGTGAGTGTGAAGGCGCATCTCGCTGTGGTTTTGATTTTCATTTCCCCAGTGATTAGTGGTGCTGACTATCGTTTCAGGTGCTTATTGGCTACTTGCCCATCTTCTTCTGGAGGAACGTCTATCAAGTCTTCTGCTCGTTTTGGAACTGGATTATTTGTTTTGCTGTTGATTTTTAGGAGTTCTTTATATATTCTAGATATTAAACCTTTAATAGGCACATGATTTGTAAATGTTTTCTCCTTTCTGTGGGTTGCCTTTTCACTCTCTTGACACTGTCCTTTAATGAACAAAGTTTTAATTCTGAAGAAGTTCAGTTTACTTTCTTTCTCTTTTGTTGCTTGTGCTTTTGGTGTCATATCCAAGAAATCATTGCCAAATTCAGTGTCCAAATGACGTTTTCCCCTGTGTTTTCTTCTAAGGGTTTTATCGTTTTTAGTTCCTGCCTTTAGATGTTTAATCCATTTTGAGTTCAGTTTTGCATGTGGTGACAGGCACAGGTCTAACTTCATCCTTTGGCACGTGGATATCGCCTTTCCCAGCGCCGTTGGTTGAAAAGAACAGGACTTTCTTTTAGATGTAGCTGCAAGCATATTAGCTCTGCGTTTCCCAAGCTTTCTCAGAGCAAGGCTTAAAATAAAAGTGAGTCCTCAGCAGTATGAAGTGTCCCTCTCCTGATGGAATAAGAAGGGGAACGTGTGTACAGCGGTTTCCTGAGTTTAGTCCCTCCCTACTCTGCTCACAGCCGCAGGGGTTTTGTCCCCACTGCCCTCCTGCTGAGAATGGCTTCTTGAAGTCTAAATACTTGTCAGTATTAGGTTTCTTGGCACAAGTACCTCTCGTGACCTCACTGTCCTAACTCGAGGCGTGCCACAGCTTTTAGGGTACGTTTCCTGTAAAATGTGCAGTCCCTTGTCGGAAGGTCTTTTCCTAGCCTAGTTGCTCTCCTACCACTTTTACCAGAATTACCTGAAATGTGCTTGTTAAAAATTCAGATGCCAGGGCCCCACCCCAAACCTACTGAATTAGAATGTCTGGGTTGAAGCCAAGGACTCTGCGTGTCTAACTTGTTCCCTGTGTTCCCTATTTAATATTAGCTAATTCCAGAGCAAAGACTTCTCAGTCTGGGCCTAGATCATGACTTCTCAACTTTGGTTGTGTGTTCGAATTACCTAGAGGGTTTTAAATGTGACACCCGGATCTTACCCCCAACTATTAAGTCAGGATCTTGGTAGAGGCGGGTGTTAGTGGTGGGGTACTTTGAAGCTTCTAAGCAATTCTAATGTGTAGCCATGAACTCCTGGTCTAAACCTAGAGGCCTAAGAATTGCCTTCAGGGTGTTGATAAACTCGCTGAAATTGCGTTAATACACAGAAACGGGGAGGCCGGCTGCCTCATGGAGAATCTAGACAAGTCTTGATTCACAGGTGGGAATCCAGTGGCCAGAGCCCGTCAGTTCAGCCTACACTCCAGCTCAGGCTGAGTCCATCCATTTCTTTGCCCGGGAGATTCTTTTCTTTTCTAAAAAAGTTTTTCACTTTTATTTTTCTGCTCCTAGACTGTTGCTCAAAATAAACATAACTTTATTTTTTCTTGTAATGAAAATGACACGCTAATAGAAATAAATCCAGGCAACACAAAAAAGTGTGAAGTGAAAATGAACATCGCCCAGAGAGAAATCTTATTAACATTTTGATGTGGGCCTTTCCGTATTTTTCTATACATATAAAAAATGTGACAATATTACAATGCTGTTTTGTAATCTTTTTTTATTAAGTGTAACATATCATGGGCATTTTTCTTTGTAATGAATATTGAACTTCATGATTAGTTTTGAATCTGCATAGCAGCAGCCATTGCAGGGCGGTACCATTATTTCTTTAACGAGTTCCCTGCTGAGAACTGAGAAAACATGCTTTTCATTGTTTTACTCTTTCAAATAACACCATGATAAACAAGTTTGTACGTATGATTTGGACGCCTTTCTAGGTCTTTCCTTAGGTTAAATTCACAGAGGTAAGTTGGCTGGGTAAGAGGATCTGCATATTAAGAGACTGATTACATGTTGCCAAGTTACCCCCAGGGAAGCTGACCTCGTCTACACTGCTGAGATCTTGGCGTGAGAATGGAGTGAGAGCTCCAGTACAAGCTCTTAGTAATTTAAACATTTTGCCAGTCTGTTAGGCAAAATTATACTTATTGTTTAATTACTCTGATCACTTCCTAGGGGAAGCACTGATCAAAATCTGGGCGAAGAAATGTCACTTTCGCCTTGGAAGCCACTGGGGTTCAGCCCCACGTTGAGGAAGTAAACAGAGAGCTGAATCTGACAAAGGCGAAGGCGACATCCTGCTCACAACTGCCTTTAACAGTCTAATCTTAAGGTCTGTACAGGTAAGTTACTGGCTGTTCTGATTTTCAGTTCCCCCTGTGTTCCCAAATCTCCAAAATTAAGTTGAGAAGAATTTGGGAGGATCTTGAAGAAGCTGTTTACAAGCCTCAAACCCCCCTCACCTCAGTGTGACAGTGGAGCCGTGACACTCCGGTCCACCCCTGCAACTGTCTCCCTTTTCTTTGCGTCCTCACACCTCCTGCTTGAATTTTTTTTTTCCTCAAAAACTCTCTTTCTCATCCAGCAGTGATATGCTCCTTTTCCCCCCATTCTGCTGGGTTTTTTTTTTTTTTTTGAATTAATAGCACATGACACAAATCTGAACAGTAGCTTCTTATTTTTAAACATTTTTGGGGGGAAGGTTAATTAGTTTTTATTTATTTATTTTTTTAATGAAGGTACTGGGGACTGAACCCAGGACCTCGTGCACGCTAAGCACACACTCTACCACTGAGCTATTCCTTCTCCCTTTACCAGTAGCTATTTTAAAGTGTACGATTAAATGGTATTTAGTGTGTGCAATCATCACCTCTGTCTGGTTCTAAGGACTTTTCATCATCCCCAAAGGAAACTCCAAACCCCTTGAAGCAGTTGCTCCCTATTCCCTAATAAGCGGGCCCTTTGCCAGCTTGACGGATGAGCTTAGATACGGACAGTCAAGAAATAATCCAGCATCAGACGTGTTTCTTGAGGGGCATGAATCTCAGCCAGGAAGGTAAAAATCACCTTTTAGGATGGTTATTGTCAAAAAGACAAAAATAACAAGTGACGGTGAGGATGTGGAGAAATCAGAACACCTGCACACTGCTGGTAGGGTGGTAAGATGGTGTAGCTGCTGTGGAAAACAGTATGGTAGCTCCTTAAAAAATTAAACGCAGAATTACCATATGATCCAGCAATTCTGCTTCTGGGTATGTACTTTGAAGGACCTGATGCAGGGACTTGAACAGAGTTTTGTACACCCATGTTCACAGCAGCATCATTCACAATTGCCAACAGATGGGAACAACCCAATTGCCCATTGACGGACGGATGGTTAAGCAAAATGCAGTACACACCTACAACGGAATATTATTCAGTCTGAAATGTAGTGAAATTCTGACACCTGATGCAACATGGATGAACCTTAGAGACACCGTGCTCGGTGAAATAAGCCCGTCACCAAAAGACAAATACAGCGTGAGTCCACGTCTGTGAGATACCAAGAGCGATCAGATCCAGAGACAGAGAGAAAGGTGGTTTCAGGGGCCAGGGGAGGAGGGAGTGAGGAGGTGGTGTTTAATGGGCATAGGGTTTCAGTTTGGGAAGGTAAAGGGTTCTGGAGGTGGATGGTGGTGATGGTAGCACAAGAATGTGGATTGTTAATGCCACTGAACCACACACTTAAAAATGGTTAAAGTGGTAAATGCTATGATATGTATACTTTACCACAATTAAAAAAATTCCTAGAGTTACCTCCAAAGGACACAGGAGGCATCTACAGAGGTCAATTTAACCATCAAAAAGAACAATGATGGCAGTAAATTAATACATGCATATGCCATCTTAAAATTTATAAGGTTTCTAGAATATGAAAACAACTATTTGTATGTATACGTATGGCTGAAACATTGTGCTGTGCGCCAGAAAGTGACACACTGTAACTGACTCTACTTCAATTAAAAAAAAAAGTAATAATAAAATGCATAAGTTTCAGACACTAAAAGGATATCTTACTTATCAGTCACTTTTGGATATTGTTGGGGCACCAATTAACTTGTTATTCTGAAAACTGGTTAATAAAGGAAAAGAAAGGTGAAAAAAGGAGAAGATGTGTGTAGGGAGAAAGAACATTTGCAGCCAGTTGGTCTGTCTTCTTAGCCTCTTATTTCGTATCTGTTTACCTGATACCTGTTTGTCCCTGGTGTGGGGCCCCTTGCCAGCTTGGCAGAGGAGCTTAGACACAGACACTCAAAAGGGAAACAATCAAGCATCACACGTGTTTCCCGTGGGGCATGGATCTCAGCCAGGAAGGCAGAAACATCTTCCTTGAGCTGTGCCTCCCGCTGTTGAGACAATGGTACGTCATTCTTTTGTCCGAACTGGGGATTGAATTTGATCTGTTGAAAACGGGACTTGGGATACGACAGGCAAAAATCTAGCTGTTGGAACTTGAGCGTATGCCACACGATATTATGCAAATATGCGTAAAATGTCGGTTTCCTTCTAGGCTGTGTTCACCTTTGCTGTAGAACTTTATAAACATTATTGACTGGATTCTTCTCAGTGAGCAAAAGCACTTCAAACAGTAAATAACACTATTTATATTTTATTTAATGTCCATTTTATTAATATTATAATTTATTTTTAAATACCTTCAAACATTAAACATAAATGATTAATAGTCCTCTGAGTATTTGCATGTTGCCTAAGATGAATAAATCAAAACATAGGCATTTAACAAGTTAAATTATCCAAATGCTGAAGCATTGATTGCAAACGTATTTAATCAAACTCTTCTAAAACGTTAAATAAGATCATGGATTTCGCCCATCCAATGCTTCAAACACCTTAAGAAGCAGAAAAACCTGCATGAAAGTATAGTGATAATTACCAAATTGATTATGCTTGATAATACCGGCTGCAAAAGTGTTAATGCCATGGATCGATGGACTGATTTCTTATATTTTTCTGAAGATGCCTTCCTAGAGTTGCAGAGTTTTAAGAGACCTAAGACGAAAAGAATACTTCCTTAGACCAGCTGAGGCTGCAGGATTTGGTTGTCCAATAACTGGTTCCTGATCAGGACCCAGCACCCATTGTGGTGTCCAAGACCTTTAAATGTGAGCCTCTGTAAAAAGGCCGAGTCTCTTTGTATAATTCAGTTTCTCTCTTACATCAAGGAGACTTTTAAGTCCGTGTCTTTTAGGAGGATTTTAGCTCTTGAAGCTTCATGTATTTCCAAGAAATGATATATTCTTTGACTTGCACATGGTCTGTGTTATCAAGCTTACTTTGCCATTTGTGGCCCAATTTCTTGGTGTTACTGGAAATGTATGAGTTGTAGGCATTGCATCTAATAAAGCTGTTGCAGAGTTTTTGTCCATAGGAGCACGAGGGATAATTCTGTCTTTGGGACACCTGGCTAGCGGGAGCTCTCAGGACGGTTACGTAGGACAGTCGTGTACTGACGACCTGCTCTCACCTGGGGATGTCTCAGTTCCCTGAGGGTCTGTTCGCGGTATACATTTTTTCTCTCTGTTTTCATATTGGAAATTTTTATTCTGGAAAATCTCAGCTCGATGGCTAAGTGAATGCCACAGGCGTGGTGTGGTTAGGTCACACTTACGTGATCGATGGAGATATCATGTTTTAAAAATATCTTGACACTTTAAATTTATCATTAATGACAACCAGAGAAAATTGAAGAGAATAGATGAACGCTATTAAGAAATCACTTTCTTACCGGTAGCTCCAATATGGTTCACAGGAAAGAGAGGCTGTAGTGTGGGACATGGGGCTCTAAAAAGTGCAGTATAAATACAGGGTCAGGATGGCCAGCACTGGTGTCCAGGTGAGGGATGTGCTAGCTCCCCACCGCACACTCTGTACCCCCGGGTCATGACTTCCTGAGAGAGCTCCTTATGAACTGAAGTGTAACCAGAAAGGATGAGCGGCATTCACATGGTGTGGAAGCCACCAGCTGAAGTCACCACCTCCCAAACATTCGGGCTTCTACAGCCGAGGGGTTGGGTTTATTCTGTGTAGATACACAGCCCTAAGACCCAGTGAGACATGCATGGAGAAGTGGATTTTCCATTTATATGAGGAAGAGCCTTCTAATCATCAGTGATGCTCACAAATGAAATGACTTTTCTTGAATCACGGAAAGTATTCAAGCAGAATAAATAATCGCCAGTCGGAGATGTTGCAGAGGAAATCTCGGCATTCAGTGGACAGCTAGACTTAATTACTTCAAAGATACTTTCTAACTCAAAATTTCAAAGTCAATTTTTTAATCCTTTTTGGGGCCGAAGTCTCCGTTTCTTTGATAAGTTTCTCTCCTTTCTTTTTATAAGAGTGTATCCCTCATAGAGCTGTGCGAGTAGATCATGATTCTTTTTAGGATAAAGATATAAGAAGATTTCAAGTGGCTAGATGATTTTTCTTCAATCTTATTGATGACATTTTGGAAAAAGAAGCATGAATCTGTATGGCTGCACAGGGTAAGTCTGGTTTCCACCCCGAAGCTCGTGTCCGAGGCGCAGTGGTCAGCCTCTTCTGTTCTCAGCCCTGGGGCTCACGGCTTGGCCCGAGTGGTCGATTTCATCCCGTCGGCTGGCTCTCTGTTCTGTGAATGTGAACAGTGAGACTGCAGGGGGTGAGGAGAGGGAGGTGGAATAAGGCTTTCCTAGTCTATTGCTGGCTTTTTACTGTTTGCAGATCTCGAATCAAAGTCTCCATTTCTTTGATAAGTTTCTCTTCCTTCTTTTTAACAAATTGTGGGCAAATTCAACTGAGTTTATCAGTTCATCACAGGGGAAGTTGTAAATCTTCCCTCCACACTTTTAACTTGGCAAGGACTCTCTGTTTGCTGGAAAATAAAGAAACAAGAGACAGGCAGATCATAGCTCTGAACTGACCAGGCTATGAGTTCTCCTATGAAACAGAATTTGGAAGAGGCTGTCGCCGATTCATTTCAAATCTATCACTTCTTCCAAAACAAGAATGATCATTTCCATGTGACAGGCTCTAAGCTTGGGCGTCTGGAATGGACTGATGGCACCAGGATGGACAGAGATACCTGTTTATAAATTTTGTGAGTGAAACTGGAGGGACGCAGAGCTTTCTGTTGACTCTCTGGAGCTGCCCTTGTCCAGATTTATAACCCAGGGGACAAAGTGCCCTGAACTTTGCATGCACTTCCTTTCTTTGGTCTGAGAATGCTTCCTCATTTCACCAAAGTTAGTGAAAACACCTGACTTCTTGCCCCCTGAATTCTCCCAGGTCTATTGTAATGGATGGCTGTTTCGTTTATTCATAATAACTCTGTTAAGAGTGCCCTCTCTGCTTGGACTCAGTAGAATTCCTCTAAGTTCTGTTTAAAGCTTTCACAAGACAGCTTTTTACCCCAGACAAATCTTACCCAGAAGAACAGCCAAAGAAAACAGGCAAAATAAGAGCTATTGTGGCTGGGGCTGCGGGGGGAGTTGGGGACCCCAGCTTCCCGGCCCTTCTCTTTCGTAGGATTCCACTCAAGGACCCACTGGTCCATCCTGTATTTAAGCAGGAAAACTCATTACTCCCCTAAATTACTGACCCCTTTGGGACATTTCATCTCATGATCGCGGCAGCTCCTGACAGATTGCTAGTGTCTTTCCTCAGGCTGGTAAGTGGTCTTCGGGAACTTACTCCAGTGTTGATTGTTATGAAGAAATAGGGGACAGACTAGACTGTCCCCAATCTTTGTTGCCTTTAAGGGTAAAACGACCATCAACAAAGAATCAGACAAACAGAGGCATACAAGGAAATAAATGAAGTGCTGGTGTTTTCTTCCTGTAACTCGGGAGAGCACCTTGCATGGGCCTTAGTGCACGTGTAGCTAAGCCCCTGGGGAGGGTCGTGCCATGATTCGGCGAGCAGGTGCTTCTCCGCGGGCCGAGGGAGGGCGGCCGGGTGATGCTGGGTCATGATCCTGCATGGGTCACCGCCGCGGGCTGGCCGTTCTGTGTGCACCGACCTTGCAAGTCATTACCTAGTTTTTCTTTTTTTTCTATATACTTACTGTGCACTGAAAACCAAAAATGCTTTACAAATACTACCCAATAAAAACCCTCTTATCTCCCCCCCCCCCATGGTGCAATAAAGGCCTGAAACTATCAAGGAACTTTTCTGAAATATTACAAGTAAGTGGAAGAAATAATCCAATAAGAATGAGGATGGTGCCTATTCTCGAGTCCTGGTTCTAAGGTTATTAGACTGTAATTTGTGACTTGAGGTGTGAAGTGAGGCAAGTAACTGGAAGATTTTGGCGTGATGCTGTGGGGTGGCTTGTTAAAAAGCCTGCCGGATCACAAGCTCTTCCTTCTGACACTTCTTGGAACTGCCTTTTGAAACAGGCCTGATCAGCTTTGCTCCTGCCGGCTCTCACGCGTCTTTACCCAGCCGGTCCCACGGTCACAGCGCACCTAACGACGGAGAGGTAGTGAAGTCAGGACGCTGACGGGCGCCTGCCTGAGTAATAGAGGAGAACTTCATTGGTTGTACTGGCTACTCCTTTGCTTTCTGAGCTCAGGTGAGGTGAGCACGGTGATACCCGAGAGGAGCGAGGGAAGGCGCAGGGGGACGTGGTGGTGGGTACCGCAAGACGGTACCTACTCCGGGAAGGCACTGTTGTGGGGACACGATGTGCTCATTCAGATAATGCCTTGAATCCTGTCTAGGCCCTCCATGCCATCCCTCAGGACAGGAGCCCCTGGAAATCTGGGGGCTAGTTGCTGATCTGCCCAAGAGGGACAGTTAACATCACATCCCCACGGACCCACGGAGACAGGAGGGAACCCCTGACTTTGAGGGGCTAGGAGGGAAATGGGTCTTAGCAAGTGATGTCACCTCTGGCTTTTTCCCCTGGAGATGCAATTCCCACACCACAACATTCACTCTTCTAAAGCAGTGGCTTTTAGGATATTCTCAGAGTTGTGCAACCATCACCCCTGTCCTGCAATTTCAGAATATTTTCATCACTTCAACAAGAAATCTCATGCCCATTGGCGGTCACTCCCTGTTCCTCCCCCTGCAGCCCCTGGAAACCATTTCTGCGTCTCTGGATTTGTGTCGTGTGTCTACAGTAGAGATTTTAACTAAGTAGAATCATACAACATGTGAGCTTTTGTGCTTGGCTTCCTTCACTCAACGTAATGTCCTCGAGGTTCTTCCAAGCATCAGTACTCCACTCCTTTTAATGGCTGAATAATATTCCACTGCATGGATACACCACCACCTGCTCATCCATTCATCAGCTGATGGGCATTTTGATTGTTTCCACTTTTCAGCTATCACAAATCATGCTGCTATGAACATTTCTGGACGAGTGTAATTTTTTTAAAGTGCGTGTGGTTGAGACCTCATTTTCGCTCAACAATGTTAATAGGTGAAACAAAATTCATTTTTGCTAGACTTTCCATTTGTCTGGCTGGTCCAGAAGTCATTGTGAATTGGGAGAAAGACAGAAAAGAATCTCTGTTGACTTTATTATGCATCAGGGTTGTGAAGGGAGAGAGTTATCTGTCTGCCTTATTTACCTATTTTCAAATTACCTTTAGAAATTTAGTTCAAAGGCGTTGGTTGGTCACCCCTTCAATTTCACAGTCATGTCATATTTGTATTTCAGGAATGTCTCATGTTTATATATAAAGTCTTTTATGGTTTGACTTCAACCTGTTTACTAGCCCAGAGATTCCCAAACTGGGTGCCAAAGTGTCTTTGGATACTGCAAGGAAATTGCCAGGGCACTGCAAGAATATTTAAAATTTTCACATTCAAGGTACTCAAAACCAGGTACTACCAGTTAAGGGTCAGTTACAGTTTCAATGTTAGTGATGCGTTCTGTTGGAGTAATGTCTTTGTGAAGCTGGGGTTTTGGTGGTAGCACCGATGAAAAGAAAACACTGTTCTTTGAACCCAACTACTTAATAAATGAAACTTTTAGAAATTTCTTTTGGCTTCAGCTGTGCCATGAAAAAATCACTGAGATACGAAAGTTGCAATAAAATAAGAATGTTGTTTGGGAACTTTGTTCTAGCCTTTTCCCTCTTAATTAATCTTTGCTACATTGAACCCTCATTGTTTCTAAACAATGAAAACATATCCCACCCTTTCATGAGTCCAGGCTCTTGCACGTGTCTCTCTAACTTGGAGCCCCCCTTTCTCTCCATGTTTCTTTTCCCTGGAAAACCTTTTATCCCTGGAAGACTCTGCTCAAATACCCACTCCTCTGGGAAGCCTTCCTGGAGCTCTCCAGGCGTAATCGGTTGCTGAATCTTCAGTGGTCTCACAATGGCCAGGTCATCCTTCCACTCCAATGCCCACAGCGGGTCGCTGTGTGTAGTTTGTCTGGATTTCTCAACTCCCTCTCCCAGTCTGAGTCCCACAATGCCAGAAACCTCATCTTGGCACCTTTGCCCAGTGCCCTCTGAGTGACTGGCTAATTGCATGGATGGACTGAATGATGATACAAGAGACCTGTTGAGCCACCATCATTTCTCCTTTAGGATTCACATTTTTCATTGGAAGCAATTTACTCCAGCATTCCTGGAGAGAACTGTAAATAATCATGATTGCAGTGCCAATAAAGCATTATAATCAATCAGAGAGACCATCTGAATACAAACTGCGACCATTTCAAAGGCAGTTTCCTGACCACCACCTTGAAGCACGGATGCCATGACCATCTAGGGTCTCCACTGTAAATGATGGAATTCACTGTGGGTTCAGCCTGAATTGGGCTTAAATGAAATGCAATTGATAGCAGATGAAAGCTCAACAGGTTCCAGAATAATTACATGCTTGTTATGATGTTCTCACTAATTGGAGCACTAGCTCAGTGAACCCGGCTTCGGGAACCAATACGGGGGTGGGGGAGGGGTAGCTGGCAGACACACGTGTTTGGTACAAATCTGCATATTTGCTCATTTGCCAAAAATGTAGAGCCCGGAATTAGTTTCAGTTCACCTCATCACTGCCAAGCTGAAGAATCAGCTGAATCCATCACAGTGCCTCCCCTCCCCTCAACATGCCGAATCTCATCTGCAAGAGAACATTTGGAAAAGGCAATTTACAAGCAGGTTGCTGGAATGACGGTGCACAGAGACGCAGACATCCTTCGGACGAATGCATATTACTCTCACTTATTGAAATAGGAGCTGAGTGCTCACACCAAAGAGGAGACTGATAAAAAGAAACTTTGTGCAAGCTCTTATTTTCAAGGGTAGAATGAAACTTGCATCTTCTTCAAGGAAGTCCCCTTCAACTCACATTTCCTTCCCTTTGGCAATGTGTGCACTAGGAGATAAGTATTTGCTTCAGGGTTTCAAAAGTTGTGCTTCTAACAGAATTAAAGCTGAATCTTCCTTCATCCTGGTGGTGTTCTAAAATGACTTCTGTCGCGGCCCTTTAAGGGCATGTTCATTTCATTTTATCATGGTTCTTAAATTATAGTAATCCTCCCATCCCTTCGAGTCGGCGTAAAGCAATTTCATATTTCTGTTGTACTTGGAAACTCAAGTTAATCTTTAAGTGTAGCTAGGAAAAAACGCCTGTCAGCCCCCAGAGCAGCAGCCACCCTGCGGAGAGGAAATGGAGATGAGAAGTGGCTTCACAGAGTCCGACTGCTGGGACAAAGACTCGCTTTGCTCTTTTTGGGTGATATTCATGGAACCTTTGTTCCGAATGTAAGGATCCGTGAGAGGCTGAGTTACCGTTGGGACAGGAATTCATTTACGGGAAAAGTTCTCACCGACAAGGCAGCTCCGGGTGCTCGGCGGGAACCTGAAGCCCTTCGCCCCAGCCCCGACCTGTTTCCCTGAACTGGCGCCACGATTCAAGGGTGCCCTGGACGCGGAGGGACCGCACGCCCTCTCCCAGGTGCCGCGTGTCTGACTGTGCAGGCAGACAGTTGGCCCGCCCCGAGGAGTTTGCAGTCTCATGGGGGACACAGACCGAACGGAACTGGACCAGTAAGCATCAAGATTGTAATACAGTGATGCTATGCTAACTGCTGTGTGTAAAAGAGATCAACAGGTTTCTGCTGTGTAGCACAGGGGATGCCTTGTAATAATTTATAATGGAAAAGAATCTGGAAAGGAATATATATATATAACTGAATCACTGTGCTGTCCACCAGAAACTAACAAGAGCGGAGACCCAGGGGACCGAGTCCCGCGAGTCTCTCACTGCCCTGCCCTCTGCCCCGCCTGCCACCAGCGCCCCCGGACTTTGTTTCATCTGCGCCAAAGATTTGTTTCAAAGACCAAAGATTCCAACGGCTAGACCTCCTGCATGGGCCCAAAGGGTCTACGTGACCCCAAAACACCCACATTTCTAACACCCAGAAGGAAAGGCAGGGGTCTGGACAAACTACTGGAACTGATATTTAAGTCCACAAAAACGGAAGGCATAGAGCTTGTCTAGAAGACAGTTTGGGGGCAGGGTCCGTGCTTTATCCGTGAGCCCTGTGAGCCCGATGGACCCGTAAGGCAGGTGCTGCTCCAGCATCCGTGAGGTCCCCTAACCGTAAACTCTGTACACAGATGAGGAGCTGCGATTTTTGCCTGTTTCGTCTCTGAAATGTCGCTAGCCTTTTGGCTTCTTTCGAGGTACAGGCATCTGAACGAGGCAGACCCGGCACTAATGGCTGTGCTCCCGGCCTGCGGCTGTGCGGACCCTTGGCATTGCCCAGCGACGTCGTCTGCAGTCCTCACACCCGTGGTTCCTCCTGCTCCAAGAGGGTATTTCCACTGAGAAGAGGTCAAGTGAGCAGCAGGGTGGCGGTGCCTGTGGACGACCTGCTGCCGTCTGTCGGGATGAGGAACAGAAGAACACAAAGACGGGACGGCCTTGCCTGGAGGGAGGGGGCCAGGGTAATGTTGGTGGCGCTCTCCCTGAAGCCTAAACAATCTCCACCGTTGTTCAAGACCCAGCCCAGATGACCCTGCGAAATTTTGCCTGATGGTACCTGTCCCAGCCCCGAGGGCCCAGGAGGCTGCACTGTCTCCGTGCACCACGGATCCTTGTGCTTGCCCGTCCCAGTGGGTTAGAGCCTGTCTGATCCCTGCTTGGACTGCGTGCTTGTCTGTGCTTTGCTCATTTAGCCATCTCCAGGGCGCCTGCTCTAAATTTGCTTGTTGTAAATGAGTAAGTAAACGCGTGACATACAATACACACAGCTCTACCAGAGCAACACCAGGAACGCTGGCTGCAGACCAAACCAACAGCAGGAGCGGAACCCGATGCGCTGTGACGCCTGGAGGAGGCGAGGGCACCTTCCTCAGCAGAAGCCCTGTCCGCGTGCAGTAAGGACCATCACCTGCTGAGGACGGTTCATCTTTCAACCACGTAGACATTTTATTTTCTTCTGCTTTGGTAAATCGTGGGCAGAAGGTGGAGGGACTGAGATGTTTTGATGAAATCATCTCATTACTTAGTGGGTTAGCCGGCACACTATTTTTGTTGCTTGTAAAGTCTGCCAAGATGTGTTTCAGCTTCTCTGTCTTAGTAACTTAGTAAATGCAATATTCTGAACAAAATAGAATCTTTCTTTGAAAGTGGAAGCTATGGTAATGCCTGGAGGCTATCATAACATCCGGGACCTCTGCCTTGATTTCTTCTGGAAAATGCATAAGAAATACAGCCAAGTCTTCTCTGGCCCCAGGGCATGACTGGCACAGTAAATTTTTGAATAAATCTGAAAATAATCTGGTTTCTTTATGACCCATGCTTTTCTTTCCAAAGTCATAAGCTATAAAAAGTTCGGGTGGGTTTGCATCTCTGGTTAATCAAGGTTTACTGCCTGCTTTAAACTTAGTGCCGCGTGACACCCAGTAATCATTCTTTGTTTGGAGTATCCCAGCAGCAGGAAAGTCAAATTCATCCCCTGGTGACAGTGGCACTCACATTCCAGACAAGAGACAATTCATAAAGCCCTCATCTTTATTTATTTTTCTTTTGCCCCTATCAAGGAATCTTCTAGCCCGATGCTGTTAGTAGACTGAGCATGACCTTCCGCACTACTGTAATAATTCTTCTGTCTGTGTGCTTAGTCAGAAGTCTCTGGAAAAATGGATATGGAGAAGCAGGATGTATAATTCCTGTCTTCCTCGACTATGCCTGCATGATGGGGATGATGAGTGCCGACGAGCACAACTGCTTCCTCAGTCAAGCCCTGTTCCTGTGTGTGTGTGTGTGTGTATGTGTGTGTGGTCTGTGGTGTGTGTGGTGTGTGTGTGTGTGTGTATGTGTGTGTGGTATGTGGTGTGTGGTATGTTGTGTGTGTGGTGTGTGTGGTGTGTGTGTATGTGTGTATGTGTGTATATGTGTGTGTGGTGTGTGTGCTGTGTGTGTGTGTGGTGTGTGTGTGTATGTGTGTGGTGTGTGTATGTGTGTGTTTATGTGTGTGTATGTGTGTGTGGTGTGTGTGTATGTGTGTGTGGTGTGTGGGGTGTGTGTGTGGGGTGGTGTGTGTGTGTTACAGCTGCTGTCTAGACTGCACTCTTTATCACTAAGCCATCAGGATGATCACAAATAATCAAGGGAAAAAAAGAAACGGCAGCAGACGCACTATTTTTGTCTGTCTACAATATTAACAGTGTGGCTCTAACAACCCCCCCGGAACGCATTTGGCCTTAATAATGTGTCAGCGGTAATAGCTGCAAAGAATTTCTGGAGTCTCATTCAAGTCGCAGATGTGGACGTGCTTTCATGAATTTAAGGGTAACAAAATAATTCTTTCAGCTAGAGCGTGTGCGGCGGAAGTGGGCCCATCTGATAGTCGCCCCTTCTATGCCGTGTGCACCTGATGACCGAAAGGGCTGAACCGGGCGCGCGCTGTCTGGGGGCTGCGGTCAGGCTGCGAGCCTTTCTCAGCCTTGGAACCTGCCCTGAGCGGCCGCTGCGGGGGGAGCCTCTGAGCAATGCTGTCCCTGGAGAACACTGGGTCGGCGTCTGGCCACCAGGCTTCACTTCTCGTTGACTGAGTGACGTTGGTCCAGCTCCCTAACTTCTCCGAGTCCCATTTCCTCCTTGAATGGATGTGGCTGACAATATAGTCCTCAGGGGCTTGTTAGGAGGAATTAGATGGACATATTCCAAGTCAAACAACTGGAGTGGACGAGGAGCTGCTGGGGGCTCGGGCTGTCCTCACAAGCCTGAGGAAACCCTGGTCCTTCTGTGAGACTTGGATCAAGTGATGCAAGTCAAATACTCAACTCAATCAATAAATACTAAATAATGAAAAACAATGTAAATGCACGCTGTCAATCTTAGTTATCATTAATGACAAAATTTAGCAATCGGGAGATTTTCCCACCAAGATATCTAAAACTGGATACAACATAGAAGCAAGTCTTTTTTTTTTTTTTGCGTTTTTAACATTATGTAGTTTGGTTTTAAAATTTTTGAAATTTTATTTATTAAACTGCAGTTGATTTACAATATTCTATTAGTTTCAGCTGTACAGCTTCATATTCTTTTCTGTTATAGGTCAACACAAGGTATTGAAGATGGCTCCCTGTGCTCTACAGTAGGTCCTTGTTGTTTATCTCTTTTATATATAGCAGTGTGTATCTGTTCATCCCAAACTCCCAATTTTTCCCTCCCCGTCCCCTTCCCCTCTTTGGTCACCATAAGTTTGTTTTCTATGTCTATGAGTCTGTTTCTGTTTGGTAAATAAGTTGATTTGTATTGTTATTTTAGATTCCAGATATAAGTGATGTCATATTTGTCTCTCTCCGTCTGACTTACTTCATTTAGGTAATAATAGTAATAATAATAATAATATTATTATTATTATTATTATTAATAATCTTTAGGTCCATCCATTTTGCTGCAAATGACAACATTTCATTCTTATTTTATCACTGAATAATATTCCATTGCATACCATATCTTCTTTATCCAGTCGGCTGTTGATGGACATTTGGATCGTTACCATTCTTGGCTACTGCAAATAGTGCTGCTATGAACATGGGGGTACGTGCATCTTTTTGAATTAAAGTTTTCGTCTTTTCCTGATATGTGCCCAAGAGCAGGATTACTGGATCATATGATAACTCTATTTTCAGTTTTGTAAGGAACCTCCGGACCATTTCCCACAGCAGTGCAAGAGGGTCCCCTTTTCCCCAGTCCTCTCCAGCACTTGTCAGAGGCAAGCCTTTTCATGTGCTAGGTAACAGGCAGCCAAGTAGCTGCCTGGTGTCAGCGTCTAAAATATATTTCATATATTATGTTTGGTTTTTAATTGTTTCCAGTTGGATGATAAGTCCATCGTGGCTGGAAGTGGAGGACGGCCAGTGATCTGAAATGAGTTAAAGATGTACCAACTGAAAAAGTAACAATAGGACGGATAGTTAAAAAGCCAATACAAGAAATAAAATGGAATTTAAAAAATTATTTG
Source organism: Camelus bactrianus (assembly GCF_048773025.1). Lineage (NCBI taxonomy): Eukaryota > Metazoa > Chordata > Mammalia > Artiodactyla > Camelidae > Camelus > Camelus bactrianus. The sequence continues at coordinate 4,293,405 of NC_133567.1, read as the reverse complement.
ATTAACCCAAATGGAAGCAGGAGGAGAGAAACAGGAACAAAAAATATGAAAAAATAGAAGACAAAGAGACAGTAGATTAAAACCCGACAATATCAATGATTACATTAAATGTAAGTGAGCCAAACATCCCACTTCAAGACAGACTGGATGGAAGTCAAGACTATGGCCATACAGCTGCCCGGCCAGGCCCTCTTCCTGGGAGGCCTTGCTGCCCGCGCCCTCTCCGACGTGGCCCACATCCAGTAGCTGAGTGAGGCAAGAGCACGAAGACCTGGCCACTTCAGCGTCCCGTGGGACAACTCGGACCGGCCACACGCACCAGGGCTCCCCGTGGGGCCCGCTGAGGCTCTGTGAAGGTTCGGTGCGGTTTGACTTCTCCCTCTGCCTCGTCCTGCTCGCTCCCCCGCCCCCTCCTCCACAGCTGCTGATTCTAATGACTACCCTGCACAGCAAACTCTGGTTCGGCACCCGCCCTTGGAGGATCCAACCTCTGACACCAATTACGTGCTGTCGGTAGAGGTGGACTTTCAGTACAAAGACAGATGGATTAAATAAAACGGTGAGTGAAAGAAGCGAGTCTGGAAAGGCCACACACCATACCGCGGCAACGTCCGGTAAAGGCAAAACTATGGAGACGCTAGAAAGATCAGTGGTTGCCAGGGGTGGGTGCAGGGGGAGGGGTGAATGGGCGGGACACGGGAGATGTTCAGGGCAGTGGAAATACTCTGTATGGAACCACAATGGTGAATGCGTGTCACTATGCATTCGTCCAGAGGCATGGAATGTACACCACCAAGAGTGAACCCTCGTGTAAACTGTGGGCCTTGGTGATAACGTGTCCATGTAGGTTCATCAGCTGCAGCAAATGCAGCACCTGGTGGGGGATGTTGATGGTGGGGGTGGCCAGGCACATGCAGGGGTGGGGGACGTGTGGGAATTCTGTACCTTCCCCTCAGTTTTGCTGAGAGTCTAAAACTGCCCTGCAAAGCTGTCTTAGTAAAAATAAAAAAAAGAGAAAAACGCAAATCACATGGCTTATTTAATCAATTCATAAAATTGCAAAAAAAAAAAAGCAAGAAAAAAGACATGGGGTATTCAGCACACTTTGGAGAGAGGGCAGGCAGATGGGAGGGCTACGTGTCTGAATGTCTGAATCCTGGGCTACGCTGTGTTCACCTGTCCTCTCTTTCCTTCTGCTCATCCACCTTCCCCACTGATGATGTGGCTGTAAGGACAAGAACTGAGGTTTGAGCAGGCGGGGCACAGACAGAAGATGTCCTGGGCCAGTGACACCCCCTTGCTCTCCTGGAGTGACACAGACACAGTAAAACTTGCCATCTGCGCCCCTTGATGTCATCTTGTTGAACAGTGCTGGATCGTTTCTCTTGAGGCCAGAATGAATGTCACAAATGGGGGTGAACTGAGGCTTCTTGAACATTGAGGGCCCATGAATATTTAATGTAGCCTGAATATTTTGAGCTTTTTATATATTTAGTACCGTATATGCCTCATAAATGTTTCATATATCCTGAATATTAGTACCTCCAAGGTACTTAGTGGTGTCCAGGTGCTGCATGGATATGAAGAGGCTTTTGCCCCCTCCATCCCTTTTACGTGTGTTTAGCACAGGCATGCTCTACTTTGTAACTCATCTTCACTTGACATGTTTTATAAATTTTAACATTTCCTGAATTATTTATTCTTACACAGATTTTGCTTACTAAATTATCTATACTTAAAACATTTTAGAAGTTTTTTTTTGCTAATGTTTTACAAACTGCAAACGTTTCTATCTTTTATAATAAAATTGAACATTTTCAAAATAAATGTACATTATGTATGCAAGACCTCTATGTGGAAATTGTAAAACACTGCAGATAGGACAAAGTCTAAACAGTATATAAAAAAGATGGATGATATAAGGGCACATACCTGCCCTCCGAAGTCTCTGAATTCCCTTGTAGCCTCCCGTCTCTGCTCACCTGTGATGTGGCCGGTGATGTAAACACCGCTTTGTTGGCATCACTTTGACAGGCAGTGGAGGGGCGGGGTCCCCTGGCAGGTTGCTGGGACAGAGTCCAGGAAAGAAGGAGAGACTTCCTTACTTTCTCTTTTCTAAACCCCAGGAGACTTTTCACATCTTTTTGAGACCTCACTGTAGAAATCAGTTGGTGCATGATGGAATATTATTCAGCCACAAACAGGAAGGAAGTACTGATATTCATGGCTTTATGGATGAATCCTGAAAATTCACTAAACAAAGGAAGCCAGACACAGCAAGGCCACATATTGGATGATTCCATTTCTACAAAACATTTAGAATAAACAAATCCATAGAGACAGAAAGTGGTTGCCAGGTATGAGGCGGGGGGTGAAGGGAGAGGTGGAAACTCAGTGCAAACAGCAATGGTGATGAAAATACTCTGGAATTAGACTGTGGTGATGGTTGCACAGCCTTGTGAATACAGTAGAACTTGCTCAGCTGTAAACTTTCAAAGGGTGAATTTTAAGGTACATGAATTATATCTCAATAAAAATCCACTGGACACTTTCAGTCCTGTCTTGCTTTGCTTCTCTGCTGCATTTTTCATTCTGAGCAATGTTCTCTTTCTGGATTTACTCGCTTCAGTTTTTTTCTGTGATAACGTATTCTGATTTTACGTCTATTTTCCTGCTGCTCCTTTTTGATTTCTGTTGCAATATTCTTTCCTTAACGAAGTATCGCTAGTCCTCAGAGTGCTGCCCTGGGCCTCCTCTGCTTTGAACGTCTCTCTTGTTTCAATTACCCTCTGTGGAGTAACTGGCTGGCATGTGTCCATCCACAGCTGACACAGCCCTGTCTCTGTCCTGAGCCTCACGCTTTAGGTCCAACTCCCCTTGCTGGTGAGCTCACAGCCTCCCAGTCGCAGTACGAGCTGAATGACTGATATGCCTTTGCCCCGAGCAAGACTTGCTAGTCCTCTTGCTTTTCTTCCGCATCTCAGAAAACTAGCGATCACTCTCGGCAAACCCCTCAGGACACTCTCCCAGAGAGGCTGCTGGCCTCCAGCAGAACTCTATACAACCCGGCTCCGGGCCTGCGCGTAGCAGCCAGTCCTGGTGGGATGCCCAGGTGACAGATGAAGAGTGGAAGCCACGGGTCCGCGGTGTCAGGCAGTCGAAGCTACAAGGCGGTACAAGCTTGGACCTCACTACCTGTTTATTTCAAGAGGGCTTCTTAGAAGCCAAAACCAAGTAATTAAATGAAAAAGAATCTGGGTAACCAGGAAAATGGTTGTGTTACAGTAACAGGTAAATAGCCCATTTTTAGCTCTTTGGAGATGGGAATAACTATGACGAAGGGGGAAAATATCGCCCGAATGGTTGGATTGTTGAATTCAACTGCCCTCTTACTGCCCCATGGGTCTTGCTCATGGGTTTCCAAACGAATCCAGGAAAAAGAAAGAAGTTGTCTTGTTAGGGAAATACCGCCTCAGCCTGGTCCATTCATCACTGCAGGGTGACAAAGCGAAATCACGTCGGCCCAAACCCAGCAAGGAGTGTGAGGGGCCGTGACCACAGAAGGAAAACGCTGTGTCTGTGACAGCTGTCAGGGAGCTGTGGCAGCCCGCCTGGTGGGGGAGGGAAGGGGGGCACAATGGAGGACACACACGGGAAGCTCACAAAGCACAAAGGACCAGCGTGGAAGGAGGCCTGAGACCGTGAGGAGACTCACCCAGAGCAGAGGACAGAATAAGTCAGAGCCCAGAGAAGCAGAATACGAATATTGCAAACACTGTCTCCGCCAGGAGTTTGCAAATCACTGGACATAATTTCGGTAAAAAGCAGCATGTCTTTGCCAAGGGGGTTTGCAAAAGATTCTTTCAGACTAGAGAGCAATCCTAGGGCAATGAAATGGTTACTTTGCATTTGTGTTAGAAAAGGGACAGAGAATTAAGATCCACTTCAGATCAAAATGTCAGTGTTCTCCAGGAGCTGTGGAAACAGAGCTAAATAGTGCGCAGAGATAACAAAGCAAGTGCCTTCTCAGCACTCGTCACATTGTGTTACAGTTGCCTGTTTACTGGTCCAGGGGCCACGCTGAGTGCTCCGGGGTCAGGGATGTTGTCAGGGACAATTATTCCCAGCACCTGCGACACCAGCGGGCCATCGGGTGCTTCGTAAACATTGGATGGAATATGGATATGAAATGCTGGCTGCAGCGCCCGTTGGAGAATAGATGGTGAGTCCACGGTAGTGATTAGTCCTTATTACTCCAGCTCTAATATCCTGGGATTAGAGAAAACGGACTAATTGCATAGCTGGCATCTGGTTGGCACCGATCTGACTGTGATGAGCCTATAAATTTGCACAATTTAAAAACCAAATATAAACTGCCAGGACAAAGAATGCCCATTTACAAAAGGAGACATGCCAGTGGCATGCCAAACGGCCGGACCTGCGGGACCGTCTTGACAGCTCACACGCGGGGGCTCACACTGTGCCCCGGCAGCACCTGTTTGGAGATGCGACACACTGTCATGGGCTGGCTCCTGGCGGCACCCTGGTGTCCTCCTCTGATTGTCAACCCCGCACTCTTTGCTACGAGCCCTTGTTGATCTCCCGGCTAGACGTGACTCCTCCTTTTCCTGCGCTCTTAAAGCACTGCTCCTCGTGCTGTATTGATGTTGGCAGGTGGAGCAAAGACAGCTGTGGTCCTGGACTCCTGGTTACTCCACATGGTCGTGAACATTCCACGTCATTGACAACAACCTCTGAAGAAGGTACCACTCTCTTTCCCAAAGCAGCGGAGCCCTGAATCTATCTTGAGCCCAAGTCTGTAAACTTCTCTACCACAGACAAGGTTTTGTCTTATTGGTGGTAGAGGACTTAGAAATATTACTTCTCTGACTTTATGTTTTATTTTTCAACGTAGACATTTGGAAAGAATTTAATGTAGTCAAATTACTTCTTCCCTTTTTAAGTGGCTTTTGGATTTTGAGTCTTTAACAAAGGCCTTTCCCACTTTAGGATAATAAAGCAGTCTCCCAAAATTTCCTCTAATCCTCTTGTATACATATTTTTTAAATTGAAGTGTAGTCAGTTTACAACGTTGTGTCAATTTCTGGTGCACAGCATAATGTTTCAGTCAGACATGTACATACACATATTCCTTTTCATATTCTTTTTCATTATCAGTTACTATAAGATATTGAATATAGTTCCCTGAGCTCTACAGTATAAACTTGCTGTTTATCTATCTTATACATAGTAGTTTGTATCTGCAAATCTCAAACTCCCAATTTATTCCCCCCACCCCACCCCTGGTAGCCCTAAGTTTGTTTTCTATGTCTGTGAGTCTTTTTCTGTTTCGTAAATAAGTTCTTTTGTCTTTTTTAGATTCCACATATGAGTGACATCATACAGTAGTTTTCTTTCTCTTTCTGGCTTACGTCACTTAGCATGATGATCTCTAGGTCCATCCATGTTGCTGCAAATGGCAGTATTTTATTCTTTTTTATGGCTGAGTACTATTCCATTGTATAAATATACCACATCTTCTTCATCCAGTCATCTGTCAGTGACATTTAGGTTGCTTCCATGTCTTGGCTAATGAACATTGGGGTGGTTGTATCTTTTAGAACTAAAGTTCCCTCTGGATACATGCCCAGGGGTGGCATTGCTGGATCATATGGTAAGTCTATTTTTTAGTTTTTTGAGGAATTTCCATACTATCTTTCATAATGGCTGGTGCATATATATTTACAGTTGGGGATTAATTTTTCTCTTGAGTGATGAAGAAACAATTTTTCAGAATTTAAGTGACTTGGCTAAGATCATACAATTGGTGGCAAAATCAGATGAGAACCCCCGTGTCCCGTCACTCTGCTGATTCTTTTTGCTACTCCATGATGCGTCATCCCTTCTAGAATCATCAGCAGAGGGTTTTTGTTTTTGAAATAAAAACGTGGGAGACTTCAGTTCTTCCCAGTCCCTCCCCTTTAAATTCTCCACGAAAGGTACATATTAAGAGAAAATGCACCAGGTCTGAAAATTCTGTTGAATTTCTCCTTCATTTGAAGCCTCCTTAGTAAGTTAGCAAGAGCTGAAGCATGAAAGTGGGGCTCTAGAATGGTTTCCCTTTGCCCGAATGAGTAAGAGTAAGGCACACATTCTGTATGAATTGTGCGTGTCTTTATCTCTGCCTTTCATTTTCCCTACTGATAAAACACCCTCAGCCACCTGGAGAGAGCCGAGCGTGGCCTCACTTCTGTTTAGAGGCAATGCCGCTTTGGGCAGCTAGGGGAGGAGAGCGAACCGTCTCTGGAGTAATCGGTTCCCCAGCCAGTGACTGCCAGGTCTAGCGATAACTTGATATTTTTGTCTGCAGTGATGGAGCTGAAGTTTGCAAATGTTTGCTTGGGGAGAAAGCGCTCCCAAATGCATACTCACTTTACAGGAAAAATTTGAAGGATACCTTCAGACAGCTCGGGGGAGACAGACACTTTCTAAATTAAAACTGACCAAGAATCTCTGAGGGTGCCCTTCGGTGCCCATGTGTATCTTGCAGGGTCAGAGCTGAAGAAAGAAGCTTGATCTCTGCGTGTCACCTCATGCTGATGACTTGGGTGATACACATCGGTGTTAATTATTTTCTATTTACGTGAAAGGCAGTTTAAAATGTGCTAAAATGTAGACCAAATGCATCCAGCTTTCCCTCATTGGCGCGGTTTTTTTAATGCCCCATTTTCCAATAATACATCTTATACCAGGAAGAAGGCAAGATATACGGCTGGAGGCGAGAATGCAGGGCATTAGCAGTCTGCGAGCTGCAAGCGGCTGTTTATAAAGCGCTCTGCTTTTGCCGTCTGTTCTCCACATTCCCTGGGCTCTAACTTCATGTCTTTCTTTTCCTAAACTGCTAGCTATGGCTCCTGAATTAATTTCCACATCTTTTTATTTTTGGCTAGGGTTCCTTGTCAATATTTGATATCATTCAGGGTTTTTCTAATGACATGCCATTCACTCTGCCCAGCCTCGGTTTTATACTTTGTCCTTCCTTCTGCTCAGTGGAACGCCACGAGGCTCCTTGTCTTTGCGTCCCTCAGACCCAGGGTGGGCGGGAGCCTCCAGAAGGCTCTGGAGGCCTGTCCCTGCGCTGCGGAGCCACGGGCGATGGGTCTGCCTGCTCCTCTTCCCAGCCTGGGCCTCCCCGCCTGTTGCTGGAGCCAAACCACACTGCTTAGAATCGCTTCTTTCATGCAGCCTGAATCCACTTCTGAATCGCTGATTTTGGAGAAGTGTGATTTTCTTGGAGACTGTGAATTCAGTATCCCTGCTTCATGGATGTGGGAATGGAAACTCAGAGCGGTACACGAGGACTGGGAGAGCAGAGGAACCTCGTCAGCCGAGTGTCGCCTCAGGCTTATGACAGACTTAGAACATAGAAACGGGAAGCAAAAGGAACGAATCCTACGAGCTAAATAATACTATTGAAAATCACGAGCCCTTTTAAACCCGCGTGATGACCTTGTATGTTGGTCAGAGCCGGGGCTGCCATAGCAAAACACAGACCGGGTGTCTTCAGCCACAGGGGTTTATTTCCTCACAGTCCTAGGGGCTGGAGGGGCAAGGGCAAAGCATCAGCGGGTTGACGCACCCTGAGGCCGCTCTCCTTGGCTTGCAGGTGGCCGCCTTCCCCCGGGTCCTCGCACGGCCTTCCCCCTGTGTGCGCATCCCTGGTGTCTCAGGCGTCCAAATCTCGCTTCTTGTAAGGACACCAGTCAAATTAGACCAGGGCCCCGCCTTCAAGGCTGACTTAACCTAATCACCCCAAAGGCCCTATTCCAAGTATAGTGACGTCCTGAGGCTGGGGGTTAGGGCTGCAACACATGACGTTTTGAGGGGGCAGTTTAGCCCAAGACACCCTGTGAGCTCAGGATTATTAATATCCCCAGTAACTGATGATGAAAGGATGACACAGAGATGTTAAGTAACTTGCCCAAGGTTGCTCAGTGAAGAAGACGGTAGAGCCAGGATTTGAACACAGACAATCCAGCCTCAGAAAGCCTTCTGAGGATATTGCTCGGTGCCCAGAGTCCCGCTGAGAAATGTTTCATAATGATACTGCTACAGTGTTAAGACTCTTCCCTTGAATTTTTTGTGCTAAATAAAGATTTTTTTCTACAAAGGACAATTTTCGTTCATTTGCCAGGACTTTTTCCAGTCTATTTGGTTCCTCTTTACTGGATGTAGGATGGCCAGGGGCCTGCGCCACCCGAGGAGTGTGTAGACACAGCGTGTCACCCAGACAGGCGTGGAGAGGAATGGAGATGGACAGGAAACAGGCAGAGCAGGTGAGAATTTCCCTTTTGAACACCTTATCTTGGCTCCTCCATCGCTAATTAAAGTTGAGATCAAGGGTGTGTGAATGAGCAACTTGAAGCCTAGAGTTTCTGCTAAGAACACTCGATGACACCTTTGTTTGACAGACGTTCCATGTAGTCTAAGGAATGGAAATGGCCCTGTGACGGTCCCCTCACCTGGAGAACACATCCCAAGGAAAGTCGCTAATGCAACCAAAGAGCCGAGCGCCTAGGAAGGGGTGACTTTCTGTTGGAAGCTGCAGATTCATCGTCATTCCTAGTCACCCTGTCCTCTAATGCAGCGGTAAGCCTGTTGACTCGTTCTTGTTCTTTTTTAATTTTATTTTTATACAGTTTATTTTATTTATGCATTTTTTGGAGGAAGTAATTAGGTTTATTTATTTCTTTTTTAGTGGAGGGACTGGGGATTGAACCCAGGACCTCCTGCGTGCTGAGCACGCCCTGTACCACTGACCTATACACTCCCCTCTCAACTCCATTCTTAATTGTAACTTTCACACATTTAGGACAAAAATAGCTGTCCTCACAGACCTTCCACAGGAAAAATGAGCCATGCAGATCCTGCTATTATAAAAGTTTCATGGCCACTGTCAGCGGGATGAACCCCTATGAGACAGCATCCGTGCAACTGCTGAAGAGGGTCCAGGCCTTTTCCTCAGAGAAAGGAAGTTCCAAAATGAAACCTCTGCTTGACACTTGAGATGGAAACGAGAGGAAGACAGGCACACACATCCACACAGCAACAGCCAGGAGGTTTTTTTCTTTTTTTCTTTTTTTTTTTTTAATAATATTAAAGTAAAAGCAGAGTCTTTTTCGGGCATGAATTTCCCATCTCTCAGTGACTCACTCAGCAAATGCATTTATATGTGTATTCAAGGTTTAATCCCTTCCCGTCTCAACTCTAACAACGCACTGTGAGGTGACAACATAAGATGTAGACCTATGTCACTTACGTCATGCGAGAGCCCAGGGCCAGGAGGACAGATGCCTCGCAGCCTCGTCGGTAGCAACCTTCCTCAGACGAAGCAGAGCAGGAGTGAACGTGCTGCGGCTCAGGGTTAACGACTGAAGTCTAGAAAAAGTTAGCTGTCATCTCCCCCTGTCACCGCTTTCAATGGTCAGCTTCCAGGCCTTTGAATGAAACCGAGGGACCTTCTAACAGACACTGTCACACAACCTTAAGGCTCATAGATCAAGTTCTGATTTGTGTATGAGGCTTTGTAGACCCAGGCGAGTGTCGTCTTCCAAGTCACTAAGCGGGTGCCATCAGCTGGGGCCAGGACGAACGCCCGGTCTCCGGCCTCCTCCGGCCTCTGGCCACGCTTGCCTTTATGGGCAGATGGTGCTGCACTGCAGAGCGGTGCAGGGAAACTTCCCCCGGCACAGAGCACTTTATAGGGTCTTTAACTTGAGAGAAATTGTGATCCTTTTACTAAGGACAGTTTTATCTAAGTAATGGTATCATCTAGGTACTAGGTTCCATTAAGCTCAAACATATTTTTCCCTTGTTCCTAAAAATCACACTCACTAAGATATTTACTGTTCCAAAACCAGGTGCAGCTTTTATATCCTGCACAATAACTGAGCATGGGAAGCATTCTGAAAAGTCCCAGTGCATGCTGGTTTTCCTGCAGCTGCAAACTCGTAAATACAGTGAGCACATACTTAGCAACAATCGCAGCTGATGAGTGAGAAATGCCGGCACACTTCTTTCTAAAAAGGATCGGCAGAGCAAACGATTACCTGCCTGTGTTGAGACTTCTACAGAAAATAAGAGACATTTCTCACATTGTTAATAAGGTGCTTTGTATTTGACGGAACACAGTGGTCAGTCTTCTGCAAAATGTACTTCTTTTCCAGTTAGATATGAGTCAAGGAGATGAAATCATTGTCTTCTGGATCTTGGCTTAATCTTGGAATGCTGAACAAGGAAGCCAGTCCTCTAATTCCTTCCCCTCACCCCCAAGCTCCAGTGAGTCTGCTTCATTGTGCATAATCTAGTCAGAAACAGGGAGTCATAGTCATCTGCAAGGCTGAGGAACTATTCTTTGGATTTGTCCTGAGACCACGAGCTGGGAGCTGCTGATATCTGTTTAGCAACTGCAAAGGGAGCGCATCCTAGAATAGAGCAAAAAATAAGAAATGAGGCTCAGATATATGGAGGAGGGGAAACCAGGCCCTGGAAATGTTTTTGGAGCCCTGGATCAAACTGTGCCTGAAGGGTGCTCAGTTACACAGCCGATGCCCTCTTTTGCCTAAGTCGCTTTCAGTTCAGCCATGATCTTCCTCGTAATGGAAACTCTTGATATAGGAGCCATCTCTGTGATGGAAAGAGTCAAGTCATGGTTTGGACAGGTTTGCTTTTAAGAAGAATGTCCAAGAACAGAGATCTGAGAAACACCTGTATTCAGCGTCTAGGAGGAGAGTGAGAAGCTGTACACGGAGACCAGGCTCCCAGAGGTAAAGGCAAGAGTCGGGAGAATACAGCTTCTCTGGACCCGGGCAGAAGCGGCCGCGCCCGCAGTGTGGCTTCACGCAGAGCACTCACGGACCATCGCGTTTGAGGACAGCGATGTCGCGATGACATTTGGGAGGGATTCTTCAGGGGAGTCACATGGCAGAAGTCTGGCCACCCAGACTCAGGGGTGCATTGGTGGGAAAAAGAGAGAAAGAGCAACTCTCTTTCGTTCCATTTGAGAGAGGAGGGCTGGGGAGGGAAAGGGGATCAGCCATCGCGAGGGTGGCCAGAGCGGACGAGGCAGAAGTCTGGAGGGAGCTTTTTAAAGGAGACAGACTGAAAAGCCTTTGATGGTAGGCGAAAGATCAGAGATGCACAAAGGAGTCATTTAGTGGAGAAATCTGGAAGTAGCTAAAGGAAATGAGACTGAAGAAAAGGAAGCGTAGAGGGCAGCTGCCTCTTATGCAAGGGCAGGACTGAGCGCAGAGTAAGGTGAGTGAAAGGGCCCCTGTGAGCATCACACGGGGGAAGAGCTGGTAGAAATGAAGGTGATCGAAATGCGAACTAAAGGGACATAGGTGCTCAGCACACGCTTGGTAATGTGACGTGATTTAGCGGAGCAAGGGGAGGAATGAACGATCCTTGCAGCTCCATTGTTTTTGACAGCGGTACCCACTCTGGGCAGCTGAAAGGGAGGTGTGCATTCCCTCAGGCTTCTGTCCACTTGCAAAGGCCTGAGGAGGCAGCCAGGGGCTTGTTTTCCCAAGGTGAGTATCTTTGTAGGTGAGAACCGAGCTTAACCTCCTTGAAATTGCCCCGCATTCTGCTGGTGCGCTCGGAGAGAGACACTTAATCCCCACTTCTTTATGATGCCTGCCATCGGCTGCGTTTCTCTTCCATATTCACTGGAACTGTCAACAGTTCCACCGTCAGAGCTAACCCGGCCCTTGTTCTGATAGGACAGCCTCAAAGGGAAGCACCGCGTCAGAACGCAGGCCAGCCCTACCGATCAGCTGGGAGGCGGCGCGGCCAGCGACCTCATCTCAGAACTGCGTCCAGCCAGCTACGCGAGACCGCGTCCTCGGAGCGCAAGGTGCACGTTCAGGGAAGAGCTCCTTTTTGCTGAGCCAAGTGACGCCACCTGGGTACCTTATGTGACACATCTGTGTTTGAAGACACGTTAGGCGTGAGCTGCGGGATGTTTCTGCTTCCACCTACGGCAATATTAGTGTTTGTATCTGGGCATCCAGCTGTGCGGTAGCTTTTAACTTATATCTGTGGTTTTCAGACTCTGCTGGGAAGACCCCTCTCCTGACAGAGCAGCATTGGGGATGGGGTGGGGCATGAGGAGGGAGCTGGGAGGTTTCTGGCATCCGAAGAGAATCTTACCTGAATCAATGTTTCTGAGGGGAAAAAAAAAAAAAAAAAAGAAAGGAAACCATTATTTTAAATCAACCATAGCCTATAAGCCAGCACGTTATTGCCAATTAAGCAAGAATTTTTGGAAAGGGAAGTTATTATACTGGTCTGTAAACAAGAACCATCCGGAGACATACTAATGTCAGTGCCATTAAAAATAAACTGCTTTTCTCCTTTTACAGTTTAAAACCTTAGTGAACCCCTCAAAGCTAATTCTTTTCCATTTGTCAAAATTCTGCTTTTCTTGTAAAGCTGTTTCTTACCCCAAGGCCTTGTTGGAACACTTCCCTTCCAACAGCCCACCCCAGATCCCCAGTCATCGTTAACGTCTTCCTCCCCGGGCCTTCTGTAGCATTTGTTAATATCCGCATTGCCCTGCAGATCACAGTAAATCCCCTTTCAGTTTGCTTGAGTGCCTGAATTATTTCTCTTACCCAGGACTCGTAGCCTCCACAGGGCTCTCATTGGTCACCTTAGTTCCCATTGCACCTGTCCAGGCATCCTAAATGAGTTTGTTTTCCTGGATTCTCAGAAGTTATAATTCTCACATTATTTCAAGCTTTTTCATCATCATTATTTTATTTGTTATGGTAATCTGTGATGAGTGGTCTCTGATGTTACTATTGTCGTTGTTCTGGGGGCACCAAAGCGCCCATCGAAGACGGCAAACTTAATCAATAAACGTTGTGCGTGTTCTGACGCTCCAGCCACTCGCTGTTCCCCCATCTCTGCCCCTCTCCTCAGGCCTCCCTATTCTCTGAGACACAACAATGTTGAAATTAGGGCGAGTGAGAGGAAGAGTCAATCCCACGTCTCTCACTTTAGATCGAAAGCTGGGAAGGATCAAGCTTAGTGAGAAAGGGGGGCCCAAAGCCCCCACAGGCCAAAAGCGAGGCCCTTGCCCGGCAGCCAGGCTGTGCCTGTGAAGGAAGAGTGCCTGACGGCAATTAAAGGTGCTGCTCCAGTGCTGCTCCACAGGATGAAAGGAAAGCGAAGCAGCCTTGTTGCTGAGATGGGGAAAGGTGTAGTGGTCTGGGAGGAAGATCAAACAGCCACAACATCCCCCAGATGTGACCTTGGGTTCTGCTCTTTCTTACCTGCCTGGTCTTGGCTAAGTTGCTGAACTCCCCTCTGTCTGTGATTCACCATGTGCAAAACGGTTAGAACAATATCTTCCCTTTATAGAGTTTTAATGGAAATTAAATGGAATAATATAAACAGAACTCCCTTCTCCACGCCCCACCGCACCCGCCTTCCCTTCCTCCTCAGATTGTCAGCCATTGACTGGTATTAAGGATTCTTAGGAAAACTGATTCAGGCCTTGAGAAGACACATCGTGGTATTACAGTGTGCAGACTGAGCCTGAAGCATTTTGGTGGCACTGGATGAAACAATTTTAATCTTCAGTGGAAAAAAAAAAGAATTTTAAAAACAGCTTAGTTTTAGAATCTTAGTGAAGTTCCCAAGCCAAGAACAAAGTTCTCTATTTGTTAAGTGCAAACATGTTAAACATAAAATGAGAATAATGTGTCTTAAAAGTTTATATTTGCTGACTTGGATGATGAAGCACTCCCCTACATAAGTACTCTGTCCCTTTTCTAGAAATGGTTGGAAATTAAGACAAAACTGAAAAGAGACCCAAGAACCACTCCTGTGAAAGACATGACTGTTATTTTGGTATGGAAAACAGCACAATGATAATTTTTAGATTTTATTTTAGTCTTTACTGGAGAACAAACTGGGAAGATTTTATGCTCAATCATCTTTGGAAGCCGATGGTTGGATAACGCAGGGGATGCTCGAGATACAGACGGCCCAGGAGACGTGCCTTAGTATGAGTGGCTGACATCCAGAGTTATTTTGGAGAAGTCATTTCTACAAGTGCGTTCAGGCTGTCCGTGAGCCCTGTGGTCAGGGAGAGCCTGTGTCTTGTGTTCATCCCACTGACTGCCGCTCAAAGCACCGTGAGAACTCTGCTTACTCTATAGTTTAACTTCTTGCTCGCATTTAGATTTGCGTTTCCAGGAACTCCTTTGATATTACACATTTTTCTTGTCACTGATTCGTTTCAATTTGGAGTGGTTCCTAATGAAACAATCACTAAACTATACACGGGATTACGTTGTGAAATCACTGAAATGCACAACAAAAGGACAACATCTAATCTAAAATGTTTTAGAACACTTTTGGAAGGAAGAATTTAATGGCGTGCCTGGAGCTGACACCTTTGCTGCTTAGGCATCCGTACAGTTGGTTTCCTATCAGACGACGTCCCCTGTTTGGGAGTACTTAGTCTTTTTCATTTTTAAAAAATAACTTAAACCTCTTTTTTTTTTGTTTTGTTTTTAGGGGTTTTTGTTTGTTTTTGGCGGTGGGTGATTAGGTTTACTTATTTATTTATTTATTTATTTATTTATTTATTTATTTATTTATTTATTTATTTTAATGGAGGATTAAATTCAGAGGCTTGAACTCAGGACCTCGTGCCTGCTAAGCATGCACCTTACCACTGAGCTATACCCACCACCTACTTAATATTTTTTAATATAATATATTCATTTGAACGAATTCTATACAGATCGATTAATTAAAATTTTTGTTCTTTAAAAAAGTCATTAATTTCACTTGTGATTTATACCCACACATTTTACTTAACTGTCCTGTTCTAATTTGCAGGTTGTTTGTTATGAACTGAACATTCGTAGAGTTCCTTAAAAATTCATATGTTGAAACGTTAACCCCCATGTGATGGTTCCGGGAGGTGGAGCCTTTGGGAAGTGATTCAAGTAGATGAAGTCATGAGGGTGGAGCCCCCTAATGGGACTGGTGTCCTTGCAAGAAGAGGAAGAGACCAGCCTTCTCCCTCTCCCCCACGTGAGGACACGATGAGAAGGTGGCACCTGCAGACAGAGGAGGGCTCTCACCAGGGACCGAGCAGGTCCCCGCTGATGGTGGGCATCCCAGCCTCTGAAACTGCGAAACGAATGTCTGCTGGTTAAGCCACACAGTCCATGGTGTTTCATCACAGCCGATTAAGACACAGGCTTTCTCTCCTTTTTAATGTAAACGGGACTTGCTCAGCCCTGTGTTAACCCTTCCCGACACAGGGGTGCAGCTGATGAATGAGGGAGAGCATTACTTAGTTGGTAAGGTTGCCCAGCCAGGCGGGAGAAGGAACAGAGGGTAATACACACCAGCGAACCTTTGAGAAGGGTGATGCCATGGACGGTGTGGACTTCTCTGGTGAAAACCTGAACAATCACGTATCAAAACAACGCAGTATTTTTTTTCTTCTACTTAATGAGGCATCCAATTGTTACGGTGTTACAGCCATGGCCATTTTAGTATCTTTTTTATGATTGATGGTATCATTACTTAATGTCATAATCTTGCAAGTAGATTTTTAAAGTTATTGTATTTGATAGACTAACGAACTTCCAAATGAGAACATCTGTTGTTTTCCTGTTTTTCACAAATTCTGCTAATCTTAAAAATAGAGCCGTCAGATCTGTTGGAGATGGTTTATTAATTCTATGAATGCATGACATTATTTTATTATTTCAATATCAATCCTCAGGCCGCAGGGAATTAAATCAAGGAACTGGAGAGCTCGCCCCCTCATCCTCCCATCCCAGTTGCCCCCTTCTGTCATTATTACCACAGGACCAGTCAGGTTCAGGGTCAGCAAACTGAATTCTGTTATAAATTTCAAGGGGACATACTGATTTCAACAGTCTGGAAATCCATCTTAAAAATGGAAACAAGCCATGAAGGACAATTATTAAATAGTCAATAAGGTTATTCCCTTGGACAGTGAACTGGGAAAATCCCCCTTGGCTCTGCAGAATTTGCCACTTAATATTGTAAGTTTGTGCTGATAAATAACTTCAGCCAAATATTTTCCTTTTTTTGATCCTAGCAATACTCCCTGAATAGATGGATTATGGGGGACGATGCTCCTTCCCACCACAGATTCCTCAAGATGAAATTTCAGCAGAATCTATAGTTTGTGCAAGAGCGATGTCAGCCACAAATCGGGTGTGCCCTCGGGACTCGGGAGTGAAATGAAAATGAGAAAATCGCCTTCAGAGATAATTTGTGACGGATGAGACTAGGAAGAAAGCCCTTTAAATCACATGAAAAAATTCTCAAGAAAGTAATATGAATATATTTTAATAAGCTTGGTCTCATTAATAATGACATTTATTATTGTCAAGATGAGCGGGAGACTGATACTCTGCATAGAGGTTGAAACAGAAGGAAAAGTAAGACTTCCCCATATTTCTTGAATACAGTACAGCTCCAGGTGACAGGAAGAAAAATTTTCCCTAGAGCAGAAAATAAAAATCTGTCATGAAGCATGTATCCTGCCAGTTTCACAGCCATTGTAAATGCGTAATCTTGGCCGTTTGGTTTACAAATATAAATCTTGGTGTATTCATCAGAATCCTCTTGTGAGCAAGTAGCAGAAATCAACTCAGACTAGATTAGACCAGAGTTCGGGGCTCGCTGGGGAGGCTTCCCAGACCTGCGACCAGGTAGTGTCCAGAACCCACACTCAGAGAGGCCCTGCACTGGGTGTTAAAGGCTCTGAGGTTGCCATTTTGACATTCTTAATAATTGTACCTTTGAATTTGTGTTTTGTACATAAAATCGGATGGAACAATGGAGCATGTGTCAGAGGCGTGGAGCCCTGGCTCCCGGGCCTCCCTGCCCGCCCAGGGTGCCTTCTGCACCGCCCACTCCCCCAGCCCCTGGCGCCCAGGGCTAGGGTTGTCAGATTTAGCGAAAACAAATAGACAAAAATCAGGAAACAAGAAGGGAGGCTCAGTTAGAATTTCAGGTAAACAAGGAATCATTTTTTTAGCATGAGTATATCCCAATATTGCAGGAGATGCACCGCAGATGACCTGAAATTCAAGTTGCACTGGGCGCCCGGTGTTTTACCCGGCGCAGCCCTCCGGCCCGGCCCCCTCTGCAGCCCTTGGCCGCCGGCGGGTCGGGGTGGGGAGCCCGGAGGAGGCCGGCGGGGCGCGCGAGGCCGCGGGGCCTGGCTGCCGCTGCCCTTCCGCCCGGGGCTGGCGGCGTGCGCGGTGCGCCCGGGGCGCCGAGAGCCCGCCACGCACCTGTCCCGCCGGCGCCCCGCGCGTCCTGGCGAGGGAGGGAGATGCGGTGCCTTCGGGCCGGGGGGCCTCCGTCCGGGGCAGGACAGGAAGATGCCTGCTCCGGATCCGCGCCTCGGGGGAGACGCCGAAGGTCCGGGAGCCTGGATGCTCAGGACTGGTCGCCGGGATCCCGGCGCCCCGGGGAGCGCGACGAGAAAGCGCAAATGAAAACACCCGGACGGTTCCAGAAAGAGGCCGCGGAGGACGGGAAAACGCGTTTTACTTTCGTGCGTTCCCGACGCGCCCTGGGCCCGCGTAACCGGCAAGAGTTAAACGTGGCACCTTTGGAATTCGCTGCGGGAGGGGACGTGACAGAACGCGCTCGTCACTTCTCTTCATCTTTCCGAGCTTTGACTTTCTTCTGCGAGCACGGCTCGGCCTCCGGGGCCAAAGGGGAAGGCTCCAGCTTGAGCAATGCTGGACGCCGCCTGGTGGCCCCCCGGACGCCCGTGCGCCCCTGGGCCCGTCTGCGGGGGCGCCGACTCCACGCCTTGACGGCAGGAGAGGCGGGACAGGCCGCCTGGTTGCCGCAGGAAGCCGCTGTGAGACGGTTTCATTTACTCTAATTTGGTTTTCCTGCATTTAGTTGGTACGACTCTCTTCCCTGGGGCTCTTTTACCTCTGAATTAACGCATGTAATTAACTGAAAGTACGAAGTTTAAGGCAGGGACCCCACCTTGCTGTGACCTCACGACATGCCAGCGTCCTCTGCCACGCAGCCGCGGGGCATTTCGCAGCCCAGGGGAGGCAGTTTGGTTCAGACAGGGAGGAAGCCGGCAGGTGCTGCCTCCCGGCGAGACCGGGTGTCCTCACGAGGAGGCTGTGCTGCTGTCCTGGGCCTCCTCCCACGGAAGGCTGTGGAGGTTTGTTTCTGAAACTCCCCTCCATACTTTTAATCGTTAGAAACCACCAAAGCACATCCTGCTAGGCTTCCTGGCCCCGGCCCCTGCGCTGACATCTCCCTGGCATTTCTTCCAACTCTGCTTCTCACGAAGAATGGCAAGAATCCTCATCCATCTCCTCGAAGTCCGGTTTGAATGTATTCAAAATATCCTCGAGTATCTGCTTCCTATTTAAAATAATCGTAGACTCAACTTACACACAGAATAAAAGAACTGCGCTTTGCCATGTGTGGCTGCATTACATTGACGACATACTGAATCACGTATGTTCTGGGAAAGGACAAGAGCAGAGAAAAAACATTCGCGTGGGTCAGCGACTCCAGAACACAGAACCCACACCTGTAATGACACTTCCAGGGCATTCTTTCACATGCTTTTTTTTTTTTTTTTAAATCAGTTGCTGCTTTTGGCAAAGACTTCATCACTTCCTAACTGCCCTAAATTTCTTTTCTTGTTAAAGGTAGGTTTAACAATTGAGTTCATTATCTCAGAAATTAACAAAGACTTTAGTTTTTTAGCAACTGTCCATCATTGCAAGGCCCCCAAGGAAGTATTCATCCAAAAAAAATTTGTAAAAATGTTATGTATTTAATTAAGCTCAGTTAAAAGAGAATAAAATTTCATATTTGGGGATGGAAAGCTGCTACGCATTGCTGTGGACTGAATTATGTCGCCCTCCAAGTTCGCGTGGCGATGCCCTAACCCCCACTGGGGTGGGGCTTGGAGGTGAGGGACCTGGGGAGGTGATCAGTTTTAGGTAAGGTCATGATGCTGGGGGCCTCACGATGGAATTAGAGCCCATGTGAAAAGAGACCGGAGGGCTCTCTGTCTTTCTCCCCCTGACTGAGGAAAGGCCACGTGGGAACACAGTGGGAGGGCAGCCACGTGGGAGCAGAAGTGGCTTCTCACCAGGAACCGAAAGTGCCGGCACCCCGGGCTCCCCAGCCTCCCGAACTGTGAGATGTCCACACCTGCTGTTGAAGCCACCTGGGCTTCATTACAGCAGCTGGAGCTGACGAGGTGCAAATACCCAGCCACGGTGAGCATATCTGAGGCCACCCTCCTCCCCACACTTTCTGAACTTCAGATGGCTCCAGGGTAGGGGACATGTTCCGCCCATGTTCCCAAGGTAGTTACAACAAGACTCCATTTCTTATTAGTGGGAACTTAAACGCTCATCACTCCGTCTGTGCTTTCATGATCTCATTAGCTTCCCCCAAACAGGATTAAAATAAAAAGTGACTCAGCAAAAGGGGGATGAAGTTTCCACGCATCTCATGTGTCTGGCCCTCTGCGAAGCCCTGGGCACGCAGTGCTCACGAGACACTGAAGTGGTCCCTGATGTGGCAGTGCTGAAGCGCTTGTTGGGGAGAGGCTGAGAAAATGGACAATTCTGAGGACAGGTGTTCTGCAGGCAGAGGGATGGGATGCATTGGGAGCTCCAGGAACATGAAGAATCCCCACGGGCAAGTGTGAGAAGAGGAGGGGAGCCACAGGAGAGAGGCAAGAGGGGACAGAGGAGGACGGGAAAGACTCAGTGGGGAATCACACCTGTAAGTTTCCAGACGGTAACGTCCAACAGTGTCAAACGCAGCTGGGAGAGTCCAGTAGCAGGAAGAGCAAAAAGACTGCTGAACTTGGGAACTGGCAGCTAACTTCTGTTTTCCAGAGTTCATTCGGTAGCATGGAGTCCTGTCCATTGTCTCAGCCACTGTGCTGGCTGGTTTCTGTACAGTATCTCTCCCTTTGCCGTAACCACCATCTTTTCCATGAGAAAAGTTAGGTGCCAAGAATTTAACGGATTTGTCTCTGGCAACGTTCATGCATTCATTCAATCAAAACCAAAACGTGAAATGGTCCTTCCTCTGAAGTAATTTACACTTTTATTGTTCTGCTTTTGAATGCATCATGTTAAACTGATAAATCCTTCCTTCAAGAAGAACGGAACACAGTGCCAAGGAGACAGGAGGCAGAGTCGTGGGGGGGGGGCAAATGTCTGGGTTTTGGGTTTTGTCCTGGATGATTTCAATGCTACAGAATGAAAACAGTCTCAGAAAAGATAAGAAAGTTGGGGGAGAGTAAATGGAGTGATGGCCTATAAGTGAAAAGTAATGGAATTAAACACAGGTGGAAGGTAAGTGCTGGCGAAAGACGCAGCAATGTCTCTTGGAGGCAGTGGTGAGGGTGGTGGTAAATACAGTCGATTTTGATTTTCGGGAGAGCCAGAGTTTCTGTCCATCATTTTGTCTGTGAGATAGAAAGGGCGTGAATTATGTGAAAGAGGCAAGGTAAGGGAATTGGCCGGAGGTGAGCAGGAGCACTCTAGAGACGGCTCTGGCTCAGCTGAATTGCTAGGCGATCGTTGGCTTTCGATGCTCTTACGCAGCCGAGAAGCTGTGCATGGTGTGGGCACGGCGATGCTTTCGGCACGGGCCAGTATCCACAGGTGGTGCCTTTGCAAGACCCCCTCAGCAGTCCAGGGTTCCTGCATCCACGTTCAAGGTGGCCGTTTCTCATCGCCTCTCTTTTTCAGTCTGCACTTCTTCGGTTGTCCAACAAAATGCAGGCTTTGGGAAAAGTCTCACTGACCCAGTCACTTTCTGTGAACCAGCTCCATGTACAAATCTTTCAGAGAAACTTTCAATTGCTCCCCTCTATGGCTCCAACATTTCCCCAAATCTGTCAAATAAATTCAATTTGCACCTAGCATAGTTGCCAGTTTCACACTCACTCATCTACTGGTGTGTCAGACTAGACGGCCGTCGGGGAGCTGCCTCCTCGGTGCAGCCGGCTCCCTCCCCCCTGCGTCCTCAGACCAGCCTCGCTCGGGGCTCTGCTGTGCACCTGCCTCTTGCCTGTGCTTTCCCAAGACTCTCGTTTCTTTGTTCTTTACTCTCAAATTGAAGTTTTAGCAATTAGATTGTTATTTAGCACAAAGAAGACACTTTTAAAGGAGTATTTATCATTGTTAGTTGTCATAGGGTGTCTCATTGTAAGAATGTACCATAGTTAATTTTATTTCTTATAGTTTGGCTTTCGGTTATTTTTGATTTTTCCCTGTGAGAGCATCATTGTACAGACATCGTAGGATATTTGTCCGGTCTAGTAGGTTCAACTTTTTTCTGCACTTGTTTTTGGACATTTGTATTTCTCCTTGAAGGAAAGTCATGGATATCATCAATCTGTTATCTATTCATCTGTATCTCTTTAGCCTGCTTTCTTTTCGATTATAATCCCTCTCTCCTTTGGAATAAAACTTAGAAAGTATTCCCTCCTGCAGGTGATATTAATATGCTAGTTTTGTAGTTGTGCTTTTCTGTAATTATGTCTTTAATCTATTTGATCTGACTTTGGGGAAGGAAGTGTCCCTGGTGTGAGCTGGCAGTCCTAAGACCATCTACTGACGAAGACATTCTTTTTCAACTGATTTTAACTTATCATATATTAAATTCATTTATATAATATGTACATTCTATTTCTCAACTTTCTAATATATTCTTGTGCTGGTAGGTACACTCAACGATTATTGCAACTTGTAATAGATTGGGAGGGAAATCTGCATCAACGCTCATTTAAAACCAAATCATTTGGTTATTTTACTGTTTTTATTCATCCATATAAACCTTATAATCACTTTGTCACGTTCTACAAAATGTCTTTGGGGCTCTGTTTGGAGTTGCACTGTGTTTCTGGATTAGTCAGCAGCAAATTGCGTCCCTTACCGAATTAAACTTTCTAACTCAGGTGTAGGATGTGCTTTCCTTTCTTTAAAAAAAAAATCTTCCTTTAAATATAAATTTTATTTGTTTTCAGATGATAGTAACGACACCCACTCATTGTAAAGAATATGAAAAAAACAAAAACAAAAACAAGTAGCCATTTCTTTTCCTCCTTGATTTTGGACCTCAAGTAGAGAAAGAGTTAAATCCGTCAGACTCATGGTTCAGCTACTTGCACATCACTCGTCCATGGAATGCTCCTTTAAAAGTCAGAAAGTAAGAAACAGCCCCAGATGTCAGTAGCTCAACCCAGTGGAAGTTTGTACTTGGCTTGTGTCCATTTTGGGTCAGCCGGCGGGGTGGGGACCTTGCTCCAT
The DNA here is from genome assembly GCF_048773025.1 of Camelus bactrianus. NCBI lineage: Eukaryota > Metazoa > Chordata > Mammalia > Artiodactyla > Camelidae > Camelus > Camelus bactrianus. Next base: position 4,270,999 of record NC_133567.1, on the reverse strand, counting down.
CCACCTGCTCAGAGACCCAGGCTCCTTCCCTGGCGCGACTCCCTCCCCCACCCCAGCTCTGCAGGAGGTATCAGATGCTCCCATGAGAGTCTGTGCACATCTTTACTTCCACTTACCGCCAAAGAATATAATAATGAGTGTCTCTGGACTCATTTCCCCACTAGATTGTATTTTTTAAGAAGAAAATGGGTTTTATTCAAATTTATAACGCCAATATCATGCATATCAAATGGTTGTGATTTTTTAAAATATTCATTAAAATCCTAATGTAAAAAAAAAATAAATGCTTGCAAAAAGACTGGGAGGAAGTCCTTCAAAACAGTGGGCTTCAAATGTTTTTACTTTTAGCCTGTGTTACTATGTTAAAGTCAGGAAACAAGAAAACTCTAATAAATTACTCTAAAAGAGAGACAAGTGAATTCTTGACATTTTTTTCATTTCTTTGTTCCTTCTAACAGTTTTTAATTCGTTCCTATTCGTTACTTACAGCAGTTTCTGTACAGAGCTTTGCTGCAGCTCCTTTTTGACATTTTACAAGGAAAGGCTTCTATAAACCAGTAGGACTCTCACCAAAGCATATAGAAAATAGAACATTTCCTTTAAAAATTGGAATATTTTTAAGAAAAAATTATGTAAAGCACAAACCCTCATTTTGTAGAAAAACCACCTAGAAACATTGTTTTTTAAAAAGTCCCATTGTTCATTGACGATGTTTCCTTTCATTATGTTTAAACAAATTATTTAGATTTTTAAGCCTCTTTGTGACCTGAAACATCTCTTTGTTTTCACAGTGGTTCTAGGGGAACATTCTTTAGCACTTCTCAAAAGTACAATGAATAAGTGAAACATGGCCCAGAAAGTGAAGTAATTTTACTTTATTTCAGATTGACAGAACTCAGCTCTGCTTGTTTCGGGTCTAACGCATGTTGTCTGCAGTCTATGCCTGTGACCTTCCCGTCTCAGACCCACGAGGTCCTCCTGCCCCCTTCCTAGACTTAAAAAGAATCAGGAACTCGGTTTCTGTTAAAATGACCACAGTGTACTTTATTTAATGATTTTGGTACCTTGTGTTGCAATAAAATAAAAAAAAATCTACAAAATCCAAATATATAAAATTTCAAGTTTTCTTTTCTTTTTTTTTTAAGTTTTACAAGAAAAATCATGTAACCAAGGAAGTTGGTTTATTATGAAGCACTACTTTCCACTTCGTTTCATCACAAATTGCAACTTACTTAACAGACCAGAATGAGGGTGGTACCGCGGCACACCAAACACTCCACGCACCGCGCTCTCCACTACAGCGGGTGGGGCCGGCTGGGCCGGAGGCCGCCAGCCAAGAAAGACACTCTTACGATCCGGACGCTAAAGGAAAGTTTGGATACATGGAATTTGAATATATATATTTACAGGAAGGAAAAAAATGTAATAGCTTCATTTAATTCTTCATTTCAAATAAAATTCCAAATACATTTGTACAGTGTTTACAAAGTAAAAGCACAAGGGACTGCCAAGGTTATCACTCGGGTCCAGGCGCTGTGCTTGTACCGGGGAAGTGTCTACGCCGTGCCCTGAACACACGCACGGGGCCTCGCAGACCTGACTCCTGCACCGGGCGCGGGAGCAAGGGGCACGGGGACGGCCACTGCACACGCTCGGAAGGTCATGCAGAGAGTTGACAACAGGGGACTGAGAAAGGATGGGTCCATTCTCTTCGGCTGGCTGTTCACCTGCCACCTGTTTCATTTTCTTTTCAGAGGTCAGTTTAAAACAACAACAACAGAAAATTGAACTGGGAGAGGAGCACAGAATGCTTAAGGCAAATTAAGCAAATAGAGAGCAGCTTCTCTTGGTGTTGAGTGGAAACGAGGATTTCACCCCAAATCGAACTGAGAAACAAACAAATGAAGCACAACCTCTTAAGGTTGGGTTGCTTCCATCAGGTATGAATTTTTTGAAAATTGCTTTGCACCAAGTATCCTTTTGAAATTTTAAATGAAAAACTGGTTGGTTACAAAGTGCATGATTTCATGTTTTGAAATAAAACAGTAGCTGAGGTAGTTAGATGTGAAACTTACTTAAAAGAACTGGAGAATGAAGAACAAATGTCAATGGCAAAAATGCTTGCCCTTGGAAGCAGGTTTATATTGTGCAACAGTTTAATGCTGAGCAAAATGCTTCTGTTTTACGGATATTATTAATTAAACCAAACCGTTAGTGGTGGTGGTATGTGTTTCCAATCTGCTAGATAGGATGTCAGTACAGACGAAGTTTTATAATTTGAGCTTTCACTGTTTCTGCATGGAAGTGATCATGTAAAAAGGCATTTCATATCATTGCTGGAAACTTTTGATCTAAACTTTCTCAAGAATTCTGTGAAAACTGAGGAAAATGAATAGGAAGGATGATTTTGCTCTTGCTTTTACGATTTGTCTTTAGCCCTAAATTCAATGTACCATTTGGTTTCGAAGAGGGAGGAGACGTCTGGCTCATTGGCGGAAAGGAGTTTTGTGATGGTAACATGCCAAGGATGTGAATGGATATTCACGAGCTCAGCTCAGAGACACGAGCAAAACAGGATTTTTCATGTGTTTTCTGCTGCTTGTTTATGGGATGGAATGTTAACTGGGAAGCCGACAACTGCATTGAAAAGGCATCACACGAGTGATGGCTGTGTGATGACTGGTCCACAGCAGTGATCACGTTTATCTTTGCTAAAAACTAGTTTTTCGAAAAGAGTCTCTTATTTTCAGGGAGGACTCTGGAGAGTTTCACGCGGGCTGGAAAGTCTTAAAAAGGCTAAAAGGGATGGGGCATTCAAATTTCCTTTTCCTCAGGGATTAGATATATAGTTTATATCGAATAACATCTTGTCTCCACTTTTTTTTTAAAATCTAGAATTCAGATTCTACCATTTGGAAGAATTATCCAACTCAAACCTTTTTTTAGATTCTGTTTTGTACCTTTGTGGTGAAACGACACATTCTGCCCACCGACCTCCTCCCATCCTAGCCGATCCGCCTGAAAAGCTGCCTCATTTCACCTTATCTCTAAGGCTCGCACCTTGGCCAGTCAACCTCAGCTTTCTTGTGCAAAACCAAAGGAAGGGCATGGATATTTCCCTTCACAGCAACAGGGATATTCTGCTGCACTTTTGGTTGCAATGGTATTGTTGCTAGGAACTGGAAAAAAAAAAAAAAAAAGCCAGAGAAGTCCAAATTATTTTGACTCACTACTCTTGTATTTTGACTCTTAAAAAAAATCCCAAAACCAAAACAACAATAACAAAACGATACTTATCTTAAGTCTGATGTAGCAACATTGTCAGGTAGTTGCTGAGGTTAAATTCATGCTTCAGAATGCTTAATACCATGCATTAGAAATGTTTAGCCAGGCTGAAATGTTCAGCCTTTGATATACCACTGGCAACAAGATTTTAGAATCCAGAAGAGATTATGCTGGGTGTGTACGTTATGCCAGCTCCAGGCACCCCACGATCTTAAACCACTTATCTAGGAAACCTTCTGAAACCCTATTTCATATGTTTAAGAGCATGCATTTTTTTTTTTTGCCAAGGAATACAGTTATTAAATAGGGGGCCAATGGTAATATTTATGTACAGCAACTTCCCTCATAAAGTCACATCCTTAAAACGTTTTCTGCATTGTCAGCAGAGTTGCGTGGGTGAGTTCCTACTTTGCAATATTACCTCCCTGATGCAAAAATGACAAATCATACTACTTAGCACTGGTTCTTATAGGGACTCAATATTGAAGAGAAAACGTGTTACTTTGGCAGGAAGTTGCACGGGACGTTCTCAGTGGTTGTTCCCTCACCATCGCCTCTGTCCTGGAGCCGTACTCACATCGGTGCCCGTGTAAGTGCAGGTGGATCTCTGTGTACGGCGGAAGCCCTTATGTAGACAAATGCTTCTCTGAAATATTTAAAATATATTTATAATCTGAAAACAAATCAACTCAGGAGTTCCAGGAAGAAATAAGGCTTTCGATTCTTTTATTGGGTTGTAAAGAGCGAGGGGTCATCTTAGGGATGAGAAAGAATTTCACGGTGAACCACACAAGGTCTAATCTCAATAATATCTATTAAAAATGTCCCCCCTGCTAGTGGCTTTCAGGGCACCGAACCGGGGGCCACACACGCGTTCTGGAACCCGCAGCGGGGGGTCCGGCGTGCAGACGCTTCAGGCGGCAGAAGCAGCCGGGCTTCCCGGGCACCTTTAATGGTTATTCAGAAAAATTCAGTTTGGCGAAGAAGAAAATTGTCGTTCTAGAAGAAGCTTCTCGATGTTTGTGTGAAAGGAGTTAATTTTCTCATTAAAAAGCTGATAATTAAAAAAAGGTCCTCCTAGACCTTCGAAGAAAAAGTTTCACTTTTATTCCGTCGCCAAGGAGAGTCCGATTCCTTGCTTGGTGCGTTACCGCCGCGGCGCCCCTAAGCCGCCCGCACCTCCCCACCGCAGCCCCCCACCCCGGCCGCGCCGTTATCCCTGTGCGAATGCTAGTCACCAAGTGTCAAAGCCCTTTTCGAACTCTGCTTAATCTTCCCAACACCCCCGTGAGGTAGGTAGATAAATATTATCTCTCTTCCACGTGTGGGAACAGTGAGGCTGAGAATGAGGACGACAGGCACTCAGATTCCCTGTCCCTGCGTCCCCCTCACTGGCCCAACTCCTCTGTGTCTTTGTTTCCAGAAAAGAATATATGTCATAGTATAAGAAAATTGTTCTGCAGAGTATACTGAAGTATTTGTAAAACAGTCCTTACGTTCAACACAGGGAGCCTTGGTTTTTCTACTAAACCATAAATTGCATTCAATTATTACATAATAAAAGATAACTGGGAAAAAAAAAGCTTAATGTTTTTGCAAACTATGGTAGCCTCTTTGCGGTCAATTCACCGAAACCTTGGACTGAACATCCTGCCAATAACATGAAGGCAAACAGCTGGAAAAGGACTTAGTGAAGGAAGAATCTCGGGGAAGAAGACAAATCCGAGCTGGGTTGGTGGGCACACCTGTGTCCCTGGGGTTGCAGCTCTGCTGGGCAGCAGGCCCTCATAGGCGCACAAGTGGCTAAGTCCTCCCTCCAAGGAGCGATTACAAAACACAAAGCAACGGCCGGGGAGCTGGCAGCCCTTTCTGCACCAGATGGAGGATCCATCTGATTTCAGGAAACGTCTGCATCTGATGGAAGGGAGGACCCGATAAGGGACCACCTACCCCTGAAGGCGTTCTAACTTGGCACTATGTGTGGAATTCTACACAAACACACCGTAAGCACCTACAAGACATTTAGAACTTCTCCGGAAACGCTCTCGCGATCTTTGCATAGCTGAACGCCTCTAGGGGGCTCTCTGCCTGCTGGGAGCTTGCTCTGCAGCATAAGCGTACTTGAGAGATGAGTCTGAGTTCGGACCAGCTTCAGGACAGGGAAGAGGTAAGCACACAATTGATGAAAATGAAACCAGGCGAATCAGATGAAACGAGGACCGTCTCACACTTCCCTGCTGGGGGGTCCGTTTCCCTTCCACGTCATCTTTTGCTTTCTTTTTCCCCGCCCACCGTTACTCCAGAGAAAACACAAATCTTCCAGTGTGTGATAACTGGTTAGTCCTTGACCATCCGAATGACATCAACAAAGGAAACCAAAAAATGATGTGTTTTGTTTCATTTGGGAAAAACAGTGTTTACTTCTATTGACACCATAAAATTCACCATCAAATAACTGCAGCAAGTAAAGTCGCCCCTTGGTGTCTATGGGGGACTGGTTCCAGGACTCCAGGCAGATACCCAAATCCAGGATGCTCGAGTCCCTTATGGTGGCCCTCCCTCTGCGTCTGTGGATGTGGAAACTTTGGATAGGGGGACCGACTGTAGTTTTAAATATTTTTATGCTTAAAAGGTATAAGCAATCCTTAAAAATTAAAACTTCCTATTCAAAGAATAAAACATTAACCAATTTGTATTTCCCTTGAACGATTCTGTCAGGCAGGCTTTGTGAATGATTAAGAGCATGTGGAGAGCAGAAGGGCAATTATAAAATTATATATATATATAAAAAAAAGGCTAAATAACAAGGTTCCTTGACAGGCAGGGGCGAGAGGTGCACCTCCAGGACAGTCGCTCTAAGGTCAATGCCGCAATCAACCCCCAGTACACCCAGGACAGCCTCCCAAACCTCTTCCTTCATGTGTTTGCTGAAGGTAAATAAAAATTAAATAGTGTTTGCTCTGCATTATTTATTTCTCTTTGCACCACAAAGAGATTGTTAGCAGCAAGATATCACCAGCCATAGATGAACACACGGGGAAGTTAAACTCCGTTCCCTATGACACCTGAGAGTTTTCTGTCCCTCCAGCCAACACCAGAGCCAGATGAAGACCTAGGATTCAGACATCTGTTTGACATTGCGAAGACCAAACTTGCTCCTTGAGTGACCTACTTCTTTACTTTTCACTGGGACATTTGCATTCGTGTGGGCAGTTTTTACTTTTTAATAACGCCATAGTGTCTACTTCTGTTTAGTGAAGATGGTTCAGCAATCATCCGGAAAATTCAGATGTTGAAAGCCCCCGAAAGAGAAGAAACCTAGTCATGAGGAAAGATCAGAGCTTCAGGGCTGTCAGTGGTCTAGCGGTTTTGTCTATGTTGAAAAATCGCTTCACTGTCCACCTTTTTTTTTTTTAACGTCCATTATGCTGAAAACCATTCTCATAAGAATTCTTTTTCCTCTTTGGGGTTAGAGACACAGACTAGGTGAGGGGCAGAATCAAGTTCCAAAATATGTTGAAATGATTCAGCGAATACTTGTAAACCTGGTTTAGTGACTGAACACGGAGGTTTTGGGGTGTCATGATCTATTTACAATGGGGCGATGAGTAGGGCCACGGTGACCCTGCATCTCCTTGCTGTCAGATGGATGGATGTGTCAGCTGTCATGTTCTACAAGCCAGAGCACTTCTTCTACCTTAAAACTTCTCATTTTACAGTCCGCCCGCAGCTCCTGGCATAGGGGGCTAGCCAGCAGCGAATGGGACGACGACCGAGGAGAAGTACCAGGAGGGAGAGCCCCTTGGAGGACAGGGTTAGAAGCAGATGCAGAGCCGCTGGCGTCTTCCCTGCCCTCCCATTTCCGTCACGCCCTGGCCTTTCGCAAGTGGGCGACGCGTCTATGGTCACAGTCATGGAGCGGCGGGGCCCCACCCACGTCTGCGCTACCAACAGCCAAGTATTCCTCACGAGCCCCCGACAGCCTTCGTTTCGAGCCCCACACCTGCACCTCGACATTAGTAGACACCCCTGTCCCAGCCCAGCTCATCGCCTCTCTTCCTCTCTAGCCTCGTCGAGAGGCTGCTGATCCCTCCCGTTTCCCCCCGGCCAACCAACTTGTCGTGCAACACAGGGCAGCTTGGTGCCTCTTTTGGCTTCGGACATCAGGAGATCAACGTTTTCTTCAACTTGGTAGTTTTCATTGCCTTGCAATTGAAAAGAAGTCACATGGTGGAAGGTCCTTCCTTCCTTCCTTCCTTCCTTCCCTCTCTCTCCAGCTTGGAAATAATCACCAACACGGTCTCTGAGGAAGGAGAAACACGTCTGGAATGCACACAAAAAGGACCCCAGCTTCCCCTTCTTTCTTCTCCTGTGAGGTTGTTTATTGGATAAATCCGATGACTCTCACTCATGCTTCTAGTGTTAACTCCTAAAGCCGCTACCCTGAAAGGACAGACAGACAGCTTTATAAGAACATCAGGACGCCTGACTCTCCTGCGAACTTGGAAACTATGATCTGAAGCACATTCCTCCTTACCTTGCAGCTCAGACTCTTCTTTAAAAACAGAGAAGCAAGTGGGAAAAGAACCGTGATTTTAAATTATGAGACCACTTGTTTCCTTTTAAGTGAACACTCGGGTGCTAGGAACCTCCGATTGCTGATCTTAGAACTCGTAACCCAAGGTTTTGCAGGGCCTGAGACGCCACAGGGGAGCCAATTCCACGTACAAATATATCTCAGCTTGAAACTGTCAGTGTCCCCTCCCAGGGAAGCTGGAATCAAATTATTCAACAGCCACAGCCATGTAGATTTTACCTCTGAAATTGAATTCTAAATTCCGTTTGTATAAATTGGTTATGACAAGGTTGACAACGGTCCTCTCAAGAAATGAAGGGCAGCACTGTACTCAGATCAATCATTCAACAGATGACAATGACTTGTTTTCCATTTCTAAACACAAGTGGATGTGTATCTATTTAAGGCAAGTCTCCATGTCCCCGTATGCATTCTCTGAGCTGTGCAAGCCCCCAGGAGTCCACTGACTTTTTTCTTTTTTTCAGAGCCGTGCTTACTGGCAAAACCAAATGAAGCAGGTGAGTATTCACAGCATGAATGACGGAGCAGCAAGCGCGAGTCCGGAACGCGCCACATCACAGAGCTCTTGCTGTCCGGCCGGGCTGGGTGCGGCACCCCACGCCACCGAGCGAGGCCCCTTTCCACTCACTGATTCCTGTCCCCTTGTAGCAGCTTGGCGATCACATTACAAGTCAAGAATTTGCAAGATCAAAGGTCTGTTGCATTAATTAATGCCAATCAGCCTTCAGTAAAGCTCGACAAGTTCCAAGATGTTTCTGGGAGAAAAAAAAGAAGGGAACTGACAGCATCCGCAGTCGGCAGCTTGTGAAGCCGAGGCTCGAGCCTCCGGCATGGCTGGCTCATCCGGACCGGCCGCTTCCCCTTCCTCAAGGCAGGAGCGATGGCCTTCCTCCCGCAGAGCTCCAAGGCTCTGACTCAACCCACCTCGGGCTGTCAAGACGCACTTCAGAGATTTCTTTCTTTTTCTGTGTACAATACATTAGAAAGGTTAATAGGAGTAGCTGGATATTCTTTGAAAGAGGAATATGAAATGACAATGCGGTGACCGGCAGACAGATCTCTGGTTACAGGAGGACGCGCTATTGCTCCCGATTTGAGTAGAAGAGGAACTGTCAGCAGCACAAGCAGGGAGGCCCAGGGAAGGGCTACCTGCCGAGTTTTAGTAGCCGTGCCCAACACGCCAAACACAAGTGTTCATTTGTCCGAACCACAATGTGCTGAAATGCCAGTGTTGATGAAGACGTGTCCTACTGGCTTGTAATCCAAATAGGAATTTCTTCTGATGTTGAGAGACCCGAAGTGTGCTTTCAACATGCTAAGGGATGTTTTAGAACTTACTGATGGGTGAATTAACTTGGAATAATTAGGAGTGTTGCCGTGATACAACTCTGTACCAGACCCTCACTAGAACAGTTATGTTAGCTTAAATTAAACACAACGTCTCCTTTTGTTAACATTCGTAGCTCTTAATGAAGTAAGAATTTGATGAGTTCCATTTTAATGCAAATCAAGCAACAGAGAGAGGAGACGGCCACCAGCTTAATGTGGTGGATGGAAGTAAAATAAAAACATCAAATCTTGCATCTTCTGAAATTCTAATAACAGAGTAGCTGACAGGCTTCAGCGACGGCACAGGGGAGAGTTCCGGGCTGATACCGTGCGGTGATGGTTTCTTAGCAAGATGGTTAATTAGTTTTGATGTTGATCGGTTTTGTTAAACATGCTCTTTCTCTGGAAGCGTCATGTCGGTAACGACTCGTCCTGTCTGGTGCAGCAGCGGACACAGCAGCCAACCTCGTAACGAACTATGAATGGTGCCAGGGGGCTAGAGGTCGTGGCTCTGACTTGGCACTGTCCTCAGGTCAGCTGCTTGCTGCTACTTCATGGGACTCACCATGGAATTCTTTTAGTTATTCTGTGCTCATAAAAATTAGTATGCTTTCTTCTCTTTCTTTTTCCTCCATAGAGGACCAATGGGCTTATAGCATCCCCTGACCAGCATTATTTCACTCAGAGAAAATTAGTTATGCACGTTAATCATTATCTTTAAACCGTGTGCCCTTGACCTTGTGGAAAGCCAACCACACTGGGCCATACTGTAGGAGAGGCTTGGATTCGGTATCAAGCCAGCATGTGTCCACATGGGGTGGGGCTGATGGCTCCGACCCACGACAGGGGCTGCAGCTCAGTGCTGCTCTTCTGGGCGTGGGGAGCAAGGCTTCAGAACGGCCTCTCAGGTTGCAGTAACTGAGGTTTATGCCTGGAAATCTGTGACCCCTAAATAACGTGACTGCTGGAGACTACATTCTGGGGAGGCCCACCACCACCTCTAACGCTTGTGTACAGAGAGATGCTCTTGTGGTGATTCTCCACGGTCATGGGGATGCGGGATCTTTCATGAACCCATACGTCCCACTACTTGTCCAGGGGGCCTCTGGCTCCCTCACTCTGTGTCCTGCTTCTGTCCACCTGATGGTCCCTCTTCCATTCCTCTGTGGCCAGAAAGAATCACTCTGTGAAAAATCAGAATGGTGATTTCGGTGGGGGAAGGGTATAGCTCAGTGGTAGAGTGCATGCCTGGCATGCATGAGGTCCTGGGTTCAATCCGCAGTCCCTCCATTTAAGAAAGAAGGCAAGGGGAAATAATGGGGTTTGGGGAAAAAAAGCATCGTATGTGCTCATGAAAAATGCTTCCTGAGGATCTGTGAAGTGACCATTAGAAAACTTTTCAGACATTTCAGAGGCATCCTAATTTCATGTCTCTTCTTAAAAGAAATTCTTTGAATTATCTCCAAACCTTATTCAGAGATGATTGCTTTGAGTCAAATACTATATGCCAAAAGAGTATATCAACTTTTTTTTTGTTGATGTTGCTTTGTGGCCTTGCTTTAAAGGAGAGGCATAAACACAAATTGTAAAGTTACCTTCCTCTCTATAAGCAGTCATCCATTGTTGATTTATCCTTCCATTCCTATCACTACCTTACGTTCGCCATGATGTGTGCTCATTGTTTATCGTGGGGCTCACATGACAACCTTGGAAAAGCTTCTGTTTCTTTATTGCTCTGGCATAGAATTAAACATAGACATTAAAAAGAGAAGCAGTGTGGGAGGGCAGAACGAGGGCTGAGGTCGGAAGGCGCTTATGCTGCTGCCAGTAACCGCAGTGTGAGATGCCGAACGCGGGGTTCATTCTGGGTGTGACTGTGCTTTGGCTGGCAAATTGATTGTGCCTGATAAATGACTGACTGACTGAATGAATGATGATAAACAATGCCTGGTCTCTTCGGATCCATTTGGGCTCATCTATAAAAAGAAACGTTACTTTAGACACTATTTCCTCTAAAAGTTAGTGACTCCTAATTTAACCTAACTTTATAAAGATCTGCTTAAATCATATCCAAAAGGCAGGAAGTTAGGGATGGCTTGTGTCTTAATGTGTTAAATTCAGACTGATCACTGCATATATTTTTTGAAAATAAACACCAGGGTTGAGAAAATTTGGGGCTTATGATTGGCTACCTTTTTAGCATGAATTCAAGTGACACACACACAGCTCCCTGCACAACCACATCCCTGACTAGTCATGACTCTGTCGTCCTGTAGACCTCAGACATGGTACGTCTCAGCTGAGGAGGGAAACGACACACACATTGTCTTATAATTTGATTCAACAAATATTTGGTAAACGTTTGCTACATTCTTTACATGTAAGCTTTCCATCTGAGATGAAGTTTCTAGATTTATGTGATGGTTCGACCAGTGCTATAAAAATCCCATTAAGGATTACATTTTGTGATCTGCAAGACAGCAAATAAAATTTAGGGGAAAATTATAAAAATGGAATAGAATTACCTTTTAGTATGAAAGCAATGTCACTCAAAGATTTGTTAGACCCATCTTCCCTTATTCTTTCCTTCCTTCCTTCCTCTCTGTTTCTTGATCAGTCAGAGGTCAGGAAGTAGTGGGGGTTAGCTATCTTCCCGTCTGCCTAACCGGCTGATGGTAGCGTACATGTAGAGACCAGAAGAAAAGAACCATCAGCTTCATTTGTATTCATTACTTACTTTAGTGTAAAGCAAGGCCGGTGGGGCTGGGGGACAGTCTTCTGGAACGGAAGACGGGCACTCATCTGCCTGCTGCGAATTAGGGAGCTGAAGGAAGACTCAGTGACAGGTGGAAGAGACCTCCGTTTCTTGTCACTGACTTTTAAAATGTTCAGCTTTTCACACTGAAAGACATCTTTGACTCTTAAATGGAATCTTCTTTGAAAAATTTGATCATCTGACTACGCTTTGTATCTCCTGAGACCTTGCCGAGTCAGGAATAGAGCTGGGTGGAAAAGTATTCCTTGGTTTTCTAGGAGGATTTGGAACTGATAGAAGTCATTATCAGTTTCACTCAATGCTCAGCTCCAGCGATCCTCAGCTGCGGACCCCTGGCTAGTTTAATGTCTCTGAGCTGAAGTTTTATCATCTGTAAATGGGGCTCCACTCAAGGATGGCTCTGAGGATGGGCCGAGGTCACTCAGGTGAAGCTGTGGGCACAGCCCAGGCACCAGATAGGCTCTCAGGCCCGGGAAGCCACCACCGATACAGGGGGAGAGGAACCAAAGTGAAACCTGGGTTCAGTGTTTCTGACTCCCGTCGGAATATTATGAAAACAATTTTAACAAAGCAACGAGCCATCGCAGCGACATTAAATCACCTCTTATTTAGCAGCACAAAAGACCAAAGTGTTAGATTTCTGGGCTAAGCCGTTGCCTGCAATATTACAAAAGTCTGATTTTTCTTTTTCCTTATGGAATCTAGAGAAAGAGCTTCCGACGGGTGTTGAGACAACGTGATGCCTCAGACACTCAAGGAAGAGCTTCCAGACCCCTGGTTCCTGCTGGCCTCGCCCGCCGCCAGGCCCTCTGCGTGAGAGCAGGCTGTGTGCCAGCTGCCTAGCTGCCACGGTCAGCGCAGCGGAACGGCTCGTGTTTTTACACAGTCCCGCCCACACCCCGCAGAGTTCTGCTTTTGAGGGTGCTGATCAGGGACACGTATTGTGTCTTTCCAGGTGCCCGTTCTCAGGAAGGCAACTGGACAAGATGTGTGTCCACAGAGAGCGCTCTGCCCCAGTAGGGGGAGGAAGTACTGCCCAGAGGTCAAGACCCTTGCCCAGCCTGACTCGGGTCGGGTCGGGTCGGGGCCGGAGCCTCGGAGACCAGGGGCGGGGTGGTGGTGACGGAGGGGGATCCGCTCTTCCTTGGCCCGTCTGAGGCGCTCCTGCTTCAGAGGGGGAGAAGGGGGGTTCTGAGCCACAAGCTGGCGGAAGCAATCGTTCTGATGGTTTCCACAAGTGACACTGGGTTGCTGAAGATAAATGAACATGAGTTGATCTGAATCCATCACTGAAATTAGAGAAATGGCCACTAAGTCCCTCTGTGTCTGCAGCAGGCGCGTCAGCCGTCCTCGGAGCTCTATTTCTGAAAGACGGCCCGAGCTACTTTTACAAGAGCTTTAAGGAATCCTCCTGAGAAACAAAACTGCGGCACCTCGTCCCAGCTTTACACAGGGGGTGATGGCTAATGGCAAAGACTTGTGAGAACAGAGGGGAATGTGCGTGTAGTCTAGAAAATGGTTCATTAGAAAAAAAAATTCCTCTGAATTCATGTCCAAACATTGTGTCAGAAGTTGTTTCCACTCGATGGCATTTGGTACAATTCAAGGCAAACAGGTAACCTCACAGAATCCTGGTAAGGACCCCAGGGGTTTCCTTCGCTCCATTCAGTCTGTTCGGAGAGAGAAACTCTGCAATGACTCACAACTGTTCTATTCAACTGCTTAAAAGATGAGCCCTTCCAGGAGTGGGAGAGCTCATTCAAGTTAAAAGAGCTAAATTACATCTAGGTATTTCCAACTGAAGATCACAGGTGTGTTGACGTCTTAACAGATGTGGACGATATGCTCGGGCTGGCGCCGAAAGGAGCGAGAAAAAGCTTTTTATCTAAAAGTTCATGTGTCAATAACGTACCCATTTACAGACATGAAAGGGCAGTGTATACTTTACGCCCTTCCTCTGTCACTTTAGTTGTGTGGCTGTGTGTTTGTGTATTATATAGAATACATGTTTGTAATCTATACCATACACATATATGGATGATATTTTAAAAGAAGTCATTGAGATTTCAATTATCCCTATTCCCTTTAAATTGGTCAGTGCTGTCACTTCATTTATTCACAGAGCCAAAGAAATAGGGCATTTAGAAATTAAGTGTAAATACTTCAATGTGCTTCAATATCTTCAGATTATCTTTGTATTTTATCTTTTGCTCATACTTGAATTGTATATTCTTGCCATGTTAGTAGGAAAATTTATTTCATTTGTTGGGTTCACAGCAATGTCATAAATGAATAGTAACAGAGTGTAAAGTCAAGGTCACTGAACTAGACAGTACATGGTTAAGGAGGACAAATGGAAATCAGAGAAGATTTAAAGGACATGGTCATTTTTGGGGACCAAACTTTGACTTACATGGAAAAATCTCTTTCTTCCACACAAATACTTAAAGTCTCAGTGTGGTTAAGACATATACATTCATTAATCTCAAATAGGGTTTCATTTAGAAATGCTAATTTAAAAGCGAAAAAACTTATTTTCCTGCAGAACATTTCATGGCCCTGCGCAAAAATCAAATACCAAGAGCAGACCCTTCCCCCCCACAGGGACCCCAGGTGGACTCAGAATAGACAGCTGGAGGCCACAGAAAGAATCCAGCTCTTCCAATTTGTGCGCTCACTGTGGGGTGCTCCCTCTGGATTCCTGGGTCACTCTCTGTGGAGGGTTAAGTGGCGAATTGAAAATAAAAGCTAAGAAAGAACTGAAATGTAAATAGGGGAATCAAACTTTGTTCCTTTGTACACTGACGATGTCTCTTTAAATCCTAATACTTTAAACTCTCTGTTATCAGCGCGTCTAGAAGCCAATAAAAGCTCTCATCGCCGCACAGTCTGACGGCAGCCCAGAGCCTTCTGAGTCTTGGGAGCAAGATTAAGTCATCGTCTTCCTCAGAAGCAAACTTTTTCTTGTTCTTGTTTATAATCTTGAGGAAGTTTGTAATTCAGAACATGGTGGAGATATTTCCTTAACAAGGATTTTGACTAGAATTTTGTAACCTTCAAGTGTGTTGGATAACAGAGTATTTACCGTATTTGGGAAATCATTGAAAAATTCACACTTCTGACACCTTCCCGAATGCATCCTCACCTCCAAGACAAAGCGTAGCACCTCGGTTCACACCCACGCAGCACTCATTTTGGCTCTTCACGTGTTACATGAAGAAATAATTGAGAAATAATTTAGGTCTTACATGGCTGGAGAGTGACAGGGCTGCTGGGTTTGTGTTGACTGACAATATTATAACCTGTTATTTACACGTGGCATCAAAGCTATAGTTCAACTGAGCAATTCAACTTCCACAGATCATCAATTAAAAGTTGTCTTGGAAATAATGATGCTAATAACTCATGGTTCTGCACCGAAAGTGAGGAATTTGCCAATATAATCATTTTTGTTTCCTTCTACAGTTGGGGGGGGGTGGAATGTTCTCAGCAATTGTTGACAAGAAGAGCGTCTCCCTGGACCTTTACTGGTGACTAGATAATGTTTGCCCAGAGAATGTTATTTTTTTTAGTGAAATCTTGCTTGGAGGATCCTATCATGTCTACTGATAAAAAATTGTCTATTTTTTAAACATCGTTTTGGTGCTTTGTATCAAAAAAGTTGTGGGTGGAGCTGCCTGTCACTCCTGTGGACGCCGCCACAGGGACAGCAGCTGCCTGTTACGGGTGGCGGCTCTAGAACACGACTACTTAAAGTGAATTGGACAGTCCAAATAACTGATTGGTGTCAAACTGACTTTTTCTTTTTAAAGTGACAACTAATATTTAGTCTATCAGTTGGGATAATACAAAACCAGGGAAGGGAGTTTAAGACGTCGTCCACTGTGGTCAGGTTTGTCATAGTGGATGGATGGAAGTTATCGTTTATGTCTCTGATTTCCGGGGAAACATTGGCCAGTCTTGACAAGCCCTTTCTAGTCAAGCGGACTCTCTCGTCACCTGATGTTCTAATAGCACCCCTGGCCAGGTTCCTGGGGGCACCAACATTGTAAAGTAGGGGGGTCTTGCAAGAGACAGGTGTTCTCAATCTGCCGAGGCAGGCTGATGGGAATCTGTGGACCAGTGTCTGACGTCCCAAGCAACTATGATGCTTAAAGTGTTTTAAACGATTCCAGGTCTATAAAAAAAGGGATGATGCCTAGACGTGTACCCTATATTTTTATTACAAAAATATTGAAATAATCCATGAGTTATTCCACTCTGCACCAACTATAAAAAAATACTATCAAAGTTTGACCGGCACTTTTAATGCAACAAAAAGCACCATGACCGAGGACGCTGGGAACAGAAAGTGGGGAACGTCTACTTGCTGGACGGAGGCATTTAAAACCCAGAAGCCTGTAGGAGTGCGACTTCACAAATGGTTCAATTCAGATCTTAGCTGGATCTAGTGATAGGCCCCCGCTCAGTTCAGAAGGGATTTCTCATAGCATTCTCACTGCACTGGTCGGCTCATACTTACTAAAGAGCGTCCCAAAGCTTCCGAAAGACACGTCACTTTGCCCTTGAGTGGGGGAGGGGGAGTCTGTCCACAGAGGAGAACGTGACCGCGCAGCTCTCCTCTGCTTTGTGGGGCGCGTGCCCGGCTGGCCGGGCTCCCCGGCAGCCCGGCGCACGGCGGCGTTTGGCACTAGAAGGGGCGGCGGGGCGTGCTCCGGGGCCCCGCCTGCACCCCGGGCCTGAACACAGCCTGTCTCTCCCGCAGCTCTGCCCGGACGTCCCGTGCGAGGCGCGCAAGCTGCGGAATCAGACGCTCGCTTTGCCTCTCTGCCCCCCGGCCCCCCGCTTCCTCTTTGTGTATTTATTACAGTTTCGTAACTGAATACTGAATCCTGATTATCACTGAACCTACATCGCTAAGTTATGGAGCTCCTTGGTCTTGTCAAAAGCCAGACGTGGGCTGCATAGGGTTTCTGTCATCAAAGATGATCTGAACTGAAAATTTAAAATTAAAAAAAAATTCCTGAAATGTGTTGAAAACGAACCATTCCACCAACTCTAATGCATGTGTAAACTCACTTGGGTTGTCTGCCGCTGGATTATCGGCCCTTCACACAGGGTACTGGTTTCCACATGAGAATGGTTTATGAATTCTGTCTAAGCAGTACTAATTGTGTTTTGTTTCTTCTCAGGTCTGGAGGGGTATGTTTTCTCTCTTTGTTTTTGTGTTCCTGTGGGAATCACAGCTTCGCATCAAGCAAAATCACCTAAGCTATTTTGACGGAGGACTGGTGTGTGTGTGTGTGTGTGTGTACACATGTGTGTGTACGTGTGTGTATGACTCAGTACATTTTATGCAACGATCAGTTAACTCCATCAAAACACCCTACTGATTGGAGGCAACACTTTCCATCACGACGGTGCCCTCCGGCGGATGTGCTAAAAGACTGTGCGGGAGGGGCTGGCAGCCCCAAGGGGTACTGCTGCGCTGGTCCGCCCCCTGCAGGTGGAACGGGAGGCTCCCGGCTGCTCTTTGACAGGAGGCCAGCAGCAGGCAGTCGGCTGGCGGAGGGTCAGACCTCGTCCTGACGGCGGTCAGGCTAGGACACCGCCGCCCGCCGCCCCGCTCTCGGGTGCAGGTTCGTTATTGCCGCAGCCCTGCTGTCGCCCCTGCACCTGCAGGGCGTGGCCCTCCTCCAGGCCCTTCGTCTCATAAAGTGGTTTCATACTCCAGCCGCTCCTGAATGAGAGCGTCGTCTTTGTACTGCAGCCTCGGAGGAGACGGGGAGCATTCAAAGGCCAGAATGGCCTTTCGGAGGCTTCGGTCCAAAACATGTCTCTCCCACGCTGGGTACCTATTCCTGAACAGGTCAATTTTAATGACAGATTCTTCAATCCGTGGTGGGCGAGACGATGGGGTGGATGGGGCCGTGGGCCTCACCTGAAAGACAGGGACACACCCATCCCGCTCTGCGAATTTCTGGTCGCGGTCACCGGCCACGCTGCGGTTATTGGAGATGGACCTCAGGGTGCTCGTGGCCACCTCTGGAGGCAGAGAGAAGGCAGCGGCGGGGTCTTCACAAGCACAGCTGGGTGACTGCCCGAACCTGGGTCCGTTGGGGTGAAAGAAGGCATAGTACATCAGCATGAAAACCACACCGGTCAGGAAGCTGCTGAACACCACGCACAGCGCAGGGATGGCAAATGCGTCTGCGATCTGGGGAGCCTTGTAGAGGTACCAGAGGGCACTCAAGGCGGTGTTTTCCAGAAGGATGACCAGGTAGTAGGTGAAGAGCCTGCAGCGAGTCCTGCCTTCCTTGACGTTGAACCAGCTGAAGATGTAGATGATTCCCACCACCATGTCGAACACGATCTCCTCCCACTTGGTGATGCAGAACTCCGTCTCACAGTGGACGATCCAGAAGGTCATGATGCACCAGTGCAGGACGATGAAGATCCCAAAGTAGAGCTGGAAAACCGAGGCGAAGAGGGCGAAGGTGATGACCCTGGCGGCGATGGTGAAGAAGTGCCAGCAGAACTGGATGACCACGGCCATGTAGCTGATGGGCTTCTTGTCATCACGAGAGTCCCGGAGGGCCTTCTGGTAAGAGGCCAGGGCCCAGGCCAAGGACACGAGGGAGGCGGCTGCTGTGAAACCTGCAAAAGCAAGCAGGAAGACGTGTCGTCAGCAGTGAGATGTGCTGTCGTCCCTGGAAAGAAGCCACGTGGGGCTGGCGGCTTGGGATGGCCTGGCTCTGACCACAGCCTAGCTCTCAATTTCTTTGGGTTTCAGCTAGACTAAACACTCAGCTGGGGCTCCAAGGATCTGTCCTTAATGGGGTCCCAGCCGTATGGAGACGTTGTGAAGCCAATGGCAGTGCCACTCAAGACCAGCGTGGCGTGTGGGGTCTGAAAGCTGGGAGGGGGTGGCAGGAGTCTGTGTACTTGGTGTGAACAGACTAGGGAGGCGGCTTTGAGGGGTAGGACTGGCGCTGTGGGCGGGGAGCGGGCAGAACTGGGGCGTTCTTTCAACGTTGCTGCTTATTACCTGCATGACTTCGGACAACCATTCAGATTGGTGTCCTTGTTTAAAAAGTGGGCGATCTCCTGGGCTCCCTGTCCCCCGTGAGATTCTGCGATTGGAAGGGATGAATAATCACAGGAAACTTGAGGGTTAGCTGGATTACCTTTCTACTTCGAGGCAAGAATAAATGCAGTCCGTTCCCCAAAAGAGAGTGAACTATTTCTTGGAAATAAGAAAACGAGCTCACAGACCCTCGCTGGCCTTTTCTCGTGATACCTGCTGTTCAGTCTGTTCTAATATCATCTGTTACTCTTCTTACAGCTTCCTGCTACTAAGGAGAGGAAATGTCTGCACATTGTCATTCGTCTCTTATTCTTCCACAAATTAAATCTTGTACAGAAATCACTTATCAACCACTTTTCTTGGTATGCAGCAAGCCCTGTCTGGTTAGATTCGCCCCTAAAAGTAGGTTTCTAAATGTAAAAAATCATTTTTATTGCTTCCCTCTCCTGCCCTGGAAGCATCACCTCTGTGGTCCAGAGGTGGACAGGGCTCCCCTGAAGACACACTGCCCCCTTCAGGAGACAGCCCTTTGGAGAATTCCTCTTTGTCACTGAAACACCAGGTCAACCGGCATTGCAGCTGGTTACTCAACGAGCCGTGACAAGACTTACCAAGACTAACACAGTTTTGCGCGTTTTAAAGTCCAGCTAGCTCTTCTTCACCAGATCTATTACTAATCCTGTGGAAATGACAGAAGAGGGGGGTGCCAAGAACTTAGGATGGAATTGTACTTTTCTTTTTATATTTTGATCAAGAAAAGCTGTTGTCTATGGACCTTGAAAAATGAATTTAAAAAATGACTATTTTAAAAAAAGATACTGAAGCAAACAAACAAACAAAAAAAGCTAAAGGCAAAGGGTAAAAATATTAGCAGATAAGTAATACTTACATTTTCAAATTCATTTTCTTTGTAAGGTGTACTCTTTAATGAATACGAACCCCAAAGCAGGTAAGTAGTACTTTAAGTAAAGTCTAGTTTAAAAGCAAAAAGGACTCTTGCTGGAAAGAGCCACATTAGTTGATAGAAAAAAAAGCATTCAACTTTGATAATCATTTCTTACGCGTGCTCCTGGAGTCAGGTGAGCTCCAAAAACAATTGATAAGGAAAATCCTTTCCAACAGCCACTTCTTATATCTACTCCCAATCAAGCCAGCAGACTATCCACATCTCACACTGGATTTCCGGGTTTTTTTCTGGCCAGCACAAAACCCTTTCATTACCGTACCTCTCGGCAGTGTTGGCAATATTTCTAGGTCAGTTAGAGGCTGGTGCACAAGGCGTTTACAGTGCTATAATTTCAGATCAGGGTACCAGTGAATAAAGGATGTTTTTCGAAGTGGTGAAAAATAGTAAAAAAAAAACAAAAACAAAAACAAAAAAAAACACCTTACATACATGGCATCATAAAGTTATCTGTTGTCACATTTCAAAGAATTGAAAAATTGGCTTCTTCCAAAATCCCCCGTCATCGTTACCCCTTTTACTGTTATGTCCTGAGAAAGGAGTCCAGCCTGCGTTCGGCACTCCAGGAACCTGCTATGGCAATATGCTGGCGGTGGAAAAAGGAAGATTATTTATCAGCTTTGCTTTCTATGTATCTTGCAATTTAAAAAGTCTCTACCAGGGGCAAATTTCGTGTCCATGGTAGCCGCCCAGTTTGTGAATTGTATGCTTTGGCAAGAATTAGCACTCCTCTTTTTCATTTGATTATAGTTTTCTTTTTCATCTGTTTAGCAGCTAATTTTTATAAGACAAACACATGCCTGAACAGAAAACAGGGGGCCGTCTTAGAATTACTCCTCATTACAAATTCACATCTGACACAGGATGCTTAGTTCTTCTGCTTTTCACGAGAACCCTGTCAGCTCAGCTGTTTCACACCCCAGCGCAGACTTCCTCAGCAAAGCACTGTGTTACTGTTGGGGTAGAATTCTCGGGGACTTCTGCGGCTGGAACACGGAACTCTAAGAGCTCCTTTAGGCAACAACGTTTTAACACTTTTTTATTTGCAAGTAATCATAAACTTGCAGAAAAACTGCAAGAATAGTAAAAATAGTAATTGAGAGTGTGTTGTGTACGTTATGGCCGCTATGGTCTGAGTGTTCGTGTTCTTCCCAAATTCGTACATTGAAATCCTAACCCCTAAAGGTGATGGTTTTAGTAGGCAGGGCGTCTGGGAGGTGCTTAAGCTTTGAGGGAGGAGCCCCCGGGCACAGGATTTCTGTAGAGAGCCTCAGCTGTCATTCTGCCGTGTAAGAATAAAATAAGAAGTCCTCGCCGTAAAGAGAGGAGAGCTCTCACCAGGGCAGGCTGGCACCTGATCTCAGGCTTCCGGCTTCCAGAACCGTGAACGAGACATTGCTGCTGTTGATAAGCCACACAGTGTGCGGTGTATTGTTACAGCAGCCGGAACAGACTAAGACAATGAGTCTTTACCCTAAACTACATCAGTGTCTCTTTCCTATGAAGGAGGATATACTCTTAGCCGACCTCAGTAAGTGTATCAACTTCTGCCCATTTAACTTGGGTACCATACTGTTTTTTTCTAATCCTGCATCAATACTCCATTTTCATCAATGGACCTAAAAAATGTTCATTACAGGATTTTTCTTCTGGTACCAGATTGAGTCTAGAACCAGGTATTGCATTTAGTTGTCTTATCAATTTAGTTTTCACAGACTTTCTTTAATTTTTATGACTTGACATTCTTTGAAGAGTATGGTACCTCGAAAGAAAGGAAGAAAGGAAGAAGAAATGAGTGAAGGAAGGAAGAAAGAATTCCAAATACAGAGTCAGAAGCACAGGGAGAACGAGATATTCACAAAATGTGCACATTTCTTCATCGCTCTCCTATTCTGCTTCTTTGCAATCTCAGCCTGAGCTGCAAAAGCCGAAACACTGAAATAAAATCTGTGTTCCTGATGCATTTTTTGTGGCTTGGGTGTAAAAAGGAATTCCCGGAGAAACCCAGAGAACATGTTGTAGGTTTTATAGCCTAATTCCCTAGATGTAGGAGGTTCGGGGAATTGAACCAAACACTCTAGTTCTCTGATTCTTCAACAAACAGCATGAACCTGTGTTTTTCCTACTCCTTAGGAAGGTCCAGAGACGTTCCCCATCACAGGCCAGCCAAGGGTTAGTCCCAGAAAGACACCTGTCCACTGGCCCACGTTCACTACCAAACTGCAACTTATGAGAAGGGATCTCTTAAAAAATATTACTTTGTAAGATTTCAAACATACACAATAGCAGAGAGAATAATACAACAGGTAGACCCTTCCTGCGGAATCAACTAACTGGCCTGAGTTCTGAAATCCGTCACCGGGGAAGCACGAGTTTTGGCCAGCAGGGGGCGCCATGTCTCGCTCCTCCCTGAACCTTCCAGACGCTCCTCTCCCTTTCCTTAGAGATGGAAGGGCTGTGCTCAAAGCTGACTGACAGCTGATGTTTTCTCGGCCCAGCCTGGGAAGCCTGGCCTGCCAGCTCTCCGGGGCCGGCTTCCCCTGGCCCTTCTGGTCCCCCAGCCACGCCGCCACCTCTTCCTTCCCCGGACGTACTCCCTTCCTGGAGACAAGAAACGCTGTGCTCGGCCTTGAAAAACCACCTCTCTCCGGTTAATCCCTACGCATCCCTCAGTGTCCAGTTTAAGCACCATTCGTGTCCTCAGGAAAGCCTGTCCCAGCCCCTGATCTAAGCGCCCCCACTTCCCCCTTATAAACGCGCCCCACACCCCGTGCTCGTCACAGCGCACCTGTCAGTCCGCTTGGGTACCAGTCTCCAAAACGAGTCCATTCGTCATGGGTTGCCCCTCAAGTTGCCCCCAATCTGCCCACTATCTTGATCGCAAACATCTTGTCTTCCCTTCTTTTCACCTTATTTCTGCAGTCAGTTTAAGTATTTTTGGAGGAAATTTTAAGTATCTTCTCGCCAATGGTTTGGGAATGTATGATTTACAGCATAACCTTCCTCTTTATGGCGGTGAGATTATCACATGACCATTCATAACATATATAGTCTTCTCATCACAAACATGGTAACTTTTCCCCCTCAAGGTACACTCCCTAAACAGAAGACAGACTGACAGACAACACATTGGATTTTAGATGACAATATCACGTTGAGTTCTTGTCAAAAAACCTCATGGTTTCCTTAGTGGCTGGGAGGCACACAACTGTGGACAAGTAAAGAAGGAGCGAGTGTTTGGGGGGCCCTGCTGTGTGCACAGGGGTGAGCCAGGTCTCTTCATCCCTTGTCCAATTTAAATTTCAGGATAACACTCTGAGGCCAGCACTGTTTTGCACTCAGGGAAACAGACCCAAAGAGAGGCTAAATAACTTACCCAAGCTGATGTGATTAGCAAGGACAGCAGGCATCTGAGCTCTCCGTTCTGTCTCCAGACCCTGTCCCCCTCCGCCACTGGTATGGGATCAGCACCCACAAAAGGCAAGATGAGGTGTAGACAAGAACGGGAGGCCTCGAACTTCCCACCACCTGAACGTGTGGGCAACAACACGGCAGGATGGAGGTGACCCCGGAATAGTGCCACCGCTCAGACATCTGACTCCAGAAGGGCTTCCATCAAGCCTGCTCCTTCAAGTTCACAGTGACCCTCCTTGTTCCCAGGCCAAAGGATCCCATTTTGGGTTCTTTTCACAAAGTGGATCAGAAGCGTAAGCACCTGGGAGGAAAGCCATGTTTTTCTCGTCTTCAGCTTTCCTGGAGGAGAACAGCCCTCCTAGTGCTCCTGATTTTTTATTGGAAGAAAAATGCTGCCCAATTTGAGTTGATTATATGAGCCCAGAGTAGCAGGTCACGAAACCAGAATGGTTTTCCATTTCTTCAGTGTGTTCAGAGCTTGTCTCTTAGCTACAGGTATAAAAGCAGGAGACCTGCTTGGCTGGACTCCTATCGAATTCACCCAGTTGGGAGAACGTAATAATTGAAAAAAAGTTGAGCCCCCTCCGCTGTGATCTTTGTTGAGTGAGGTAAAGGGAAGGAAAGCAGTACAAGCCCCGTGGGATCTAAGATGCTCTGTACCTCCTTGCATTGAAATCACGTTATCTCTGTTTTAAACCTTGTAATAGTTCTGATTAAAAATGTTTAAACACTTTAATATGTTTAATTTTGGTAGGGATATGCATTCTCTTCATAATCCATCCTGAGAATTTCAACTCCTTTGCAAGGCAAATTGTAAGGCTGCCAAGACGTTGATAAGGAAGGGAAACACTGAACTGAAATTAAAAAAAAAATCTTAATATGAAAGCAGTTGAAGAAATTTGTTGGGAGAAGCAAAGTGTCTCCCATCCTCCTTAAGAAATGTGGAAAGTTATTTCTTTCTGATTGGAAAAAAGAAAATCCTAGATGACCTCATGTAGCTCCAGCCCATTTTTAATCTTTAATTTTATTATTTTTAGATTTTTATTAAAATTTCCCAAGAAGGCAAACGTTTGGTGTGTGGGAATTTGAAACATCTAATACTTTTTCTCTAGGAAAGAAAACGTTCTGTATTTAGGAGAAGGCAGGAAGTCACTGTTCCTTGTATAATGTTACAAACTGCATGGCTAAATTTACATCGAAAATGAAAAGATGATGGAAATTACAGCTCAAAAGACAAAAAACAAATAACCTGAGATGCCCAGTAGAATTAAATTTTCCTTTAGAGCAAGTTTATTTTCCATACCATTTTTTTTTTTTTTTTAACCACCACACTATTTTTTCTTGAAGTTTTTCCTCCATTGGATGGTAGGGGGTGTAGTGGAGCAAAATGAAGAGAAATAAAGAGGAAATCAATATAAACAGCTCATACAATTTAATAACAAAAAACCAAAAACAACCCAATCCAAAAATGGGCAGGAGACCTAAACAAGCAATTCTCCAGTGAAGACATACAAATGGCCAACAGGCACATGAAAAAATGTGCAACATCACTGGTTATCAGGGAAATGCAAATCAAAACTACAATGAGCTATCACCTCACACCAGTCAGAATGGCCATCATTAAAAAGCCCACAAATGGTAAATGCTGTAGAGGGTGTGGGGAAAAGGGAACCCTCCTACACTGCTGGTAGGAATGCAGTTTGGCACAGCCACTATGGAGAAGAGTATGGAGATTCCTCAAAAAAATAAAAATAGACTTACCACATGATCCAGAAATCCCACTCCTGGGCATATATTCAGAGGGAACTCTAATTCAAAAAGATACGTGCACCCCAATGTTCATAGCAGCACCATATACAATAGCCAAGACATGGAAACAACCTAAATGTCCATTGACAGATGACTGGATAAAGAAGCAGTGGTATATTTATACAATGGAATACTACTCAGCCATAAAAAAGAGTAAAATAATATTATTTGCAGCAACATGGATGAACCTGGAGATCGTCATTCTAAGTGAAGTAAGTCAGACAGAGAAAGAAAAATACCATATGTTATCACTCCTATGTGGAATCTAAAAAAAGAACGAAGAAGACACTAATAAACTTATTTACAAAATAGAAACAGACTCACAGACATAGAAAACACACTTACTGTTACCGGGGGGAAAGGAGGTAGGAAGGGATAAATTGGGAGCTTGAGATTTGCAAATATTAACTACTATATATACAAATAGTTAAAAACAAATTTCTTCTGTATAGCACAGGGAACTATATTCAATATCTTATAGTAACCTTTAATGAAAAATAATATGAAAAGGAATATATGTATATATATGCATGACTGGGACATTATGCTGTACACCAGAAACTGACACATTGTAACTGACTATACTTCAATAATAAAAAAAAATTTTTGAAAAGCGGGAATCAGGGGCAGAGACAGGCAGACAGGAGCTGTGTCCTCCTCTCCCCTGGCAAAGAGGGATATGGATGGACAGCAGCCAAAATAGAATAATAGTTAAAAATACCCCGATACGTATCAAACATGTCTGAGTGGCTGCCTTCCCACCGTTGCAACCTCCTCTGCTCCCCACAGCATCACTTCTTCTATTTTGCCCATTTTACAGATGAGGAAAACAAGGCTTAGGGAGGTGAAGTAGTCTCACCAAGGGGCAGCAACTTCTTCCTGTAAGGGACCAAATAATAAATCTTCTGGGGTTTGTGGGCCACACGGCTCTGTCGGAGCCTTCGGCTTCGGCACTGCAGGGGGTTAGCAGCCTTGGACAGCACTCACATGGGAGAAAAGACAGGCAGTGGGGTGAATGTGGGCCACGGGCCTTAACTTCCTGACCCCTCGTCTAACCTGTGGACACGTTTTTAACAAGCAGCGGAGTTAGGGTTTTACCCATGTTTCCGACTTTAAAGTCCTTACTCTCTTCCCTAAACTCATTGAGATATTTTGGGCCAATGATGAAACCTGGGGACTTAGGGGACACTTTTTGAAATGGTTATAGTGTGTTCACGGCCTGAACTGAAGCCCTGAATTGAGGCCCTGCCACCCACCACCCAGCCAGAGAAACCAAGTCCCCGGAAACCTCGGTGGCGCGGGGTGAACTCACCTCTTGAAGGTCAGCGCTAAAGCTCCCTGCGAGGAGTGCGGATGTCTGGCCTCAGTAGTAAACTTCCTCATCATTTCAAGGAAAGCAGGTGGGCATTTGTGAAGTCAAAGGGCAGGGCGGCCCCCTGGGTCAGGCTGGCCCCTGGCTGCAGGAAGGCCGGCTCCCCGCCCCCCCCCCCCGCCCCCCCCGTCGGGGCCCCAGCCACACCAGCCGAAGCGTCTGGGACAGAGCCTCTGGCTGTTTCTCTTTCTCATGTCCCCAGGGTGCCTCTGCAGGCTGCCGCGCGTGTTAAGTGTGACGGCCCGTGTGCCTCAAATCACCTGCTCGTGTCACCAGTATTGACAGTTACTGGCCTATTTAGAAGGGCCTGTGATTCAGGGAATCCACGGGATAGTGACAGAGTCTGGGTCCCCCGGGTTTATAATCAAGTGTTAATTCTGATGAGACCTACTGTCTAGTCACCCGCATTCAGAGCTATTCATGCTTCGAGGACTTGGAAGGGGGCCCAGAGGATGCAAAACGGTGATGCTGACCCTGGGTAAATAAAATGAACAAGAGTGAGGCAGGCTGGGGCGGCAGGGGAGGAGGGCTGAGGCCCTGTGGGGTGGCACTGGCATGTTATGCTCGTGGTGACATGAGATGGCATAAATACTTGCGCTCACAGACATGGGGAGCCAAGCACTTGTCTGGTGGGAGAACCTGCTGAGTGGGACTCTGCCCTCGCCGAGGACACGCCACCCATTTGTGCAGGCGTGTGCTTGGCGCTACCTTTCAACGATAAAAGGATAATAGATTCGCATCCTGAAGGCGCAGACCCAGGTCCTCCCCTTTCCCCCCTCACCCCTCCCTCCACTCTTTCCTCTGATCAGCGTCTACTGAACACATCTGCAGGGCCAGGCGCCCAGGACATGGACGTATTTCCCTAGAGGAACAGCGGGCCTGTGTGGAAACACACACGTGCTGGCCCAGCCTGGTGAGCGGGGGGAAGAGGAGCGGCCTGCGCCCGAAGGATGCTCTGTCTGGGAGGGAAGGCAGCCCAGGAACGAGCCGGAGCTGGAGGTGTGGCCGAGGCCGGGTTCGGGGTGTTTGGGGAGGAGCAGGGAGCTGGCCAGAGGACGCCAGGAGACCGTGGTCGTGCGCCCCCCCCCCCCCCCCCCCGCCCCGAGCTGTCCCCAGGCCGCTGTGAGGTCCGCATAAAGGACAACGGACACTTCATTTATCTGCTTCCCACGGCTTCTTTTTCCTGGCTTTATTCCTCAGACGATTTCTGGCAGGAATGGATGCTCTTTAAATTAAGAAGCCTTTCACACGCTGTAGCTTTCTCCAAGGATCACCAATGTCGAATTGGAGGGTTCTTGAGAGGTTCAGGGAAAGAGGCCCTTTTGGGGGTGGGGGTGGGGCCGGAACCCCCAGCTTCTGCCCTGTTTTCGGGTGTCCTGTCCTTTGCATCACCTCGTTTTCACTTTGTCAATAAAAGGGACACGGCTTGCGCTGGGACCACTTCATACTGCAGCAATAAATTGTGCTTTCAAGCCTGGCAAGGACTTTCTAGGTGATTTACAAAAAACGCCCGAATACGCGGAGCGCGAGCCATTTGTAGCATCATCTGTTCTCGGGGCTGGACTGGCTCCGCGAGCCGGGACGCCGGGACGCGAGGGCGCGCAGGGGCGCAAAGCTGGGGGTCACCGGCCTCGCAACCCGCGCCCCGCTCCCAGCATCTCCTGTGGGGTGGGGGTGGGGACCGCCAGTGCCGGCCGCCCCCCCACGCCCCCCACCCCGAGGTAAGACACCGAGGGGGGTCCCGGGAGCCTGCGCCCCCCGGGGGGGTGGGGGGCGGTGCTGCGGCTGAGTCGCCTGTGCAGGCTGGGCTCTGCCCGAGGGGAGGAAGCGCCCCACTGGCTGTGAACGCACTTTGTAAACTATGAGAGTTTTACAAATACTAGGTGTTACCTTCATTGCTCAAAAATAAATACAAAGGAAAGAACCTCACAGTCCGGATTACTGAGGAGCACCGTGAAATTTCTTTTAATACGTCTCTAGGTGTGAGAGACGCCTTCCTTTCCAAAAGGTGGCCTCAGACCTGGCAAGGGCTCTTCTGGTCTTAGAGGACAAAGTGTCTGGCACATCGGCAGTTCTTAAACCTTGGGAATGATACCCAGCTTGCAGGTCCTCTGTCCAGGGGAGCTGAGCCGCATCCAACCAGCCTCTTCTAGCACAACCTTGTTTTACAAATAAACAGGCCTCTCCCCAGCTCAGGTGAGCCAGCTCCACGTGCACCTTCGTGACTACAGCGAGGCTCCCCACCGCGCCTGCTGCTATGAGTACAGCAGTCCCCTTTCAGAGCTGTCATAGTTTGAGGTGCCCTTAATATTTTGAGCCACAAAACTCTGGGGAGA
This sequence comes from Camelus bactrianus, assembly GCF_048773025.1. Lineage (NCBI taxonomy): Eukaryota > Metazoa > Chordata > Mammalia > Artiodactyla > Camelidae > Camelus > Camelus bactrianus. Next base: position 4,242,030 of record NC_133567.1, on the reverse strand, counting down.
CACACTTACTTGAAATGACCTATGTCACTGCTAGTTTGGGATGATTATAGAGATTTACTGACAGAGTCAGTAGTAGAAAGAAAGAAAAAAAGAAAAAGAAAGAAAGAAAGGGAAAGAAAGGGAGAAAGGGACGACTGGATGAAGGAAAGAAGGAAAAGAAATTTAACTCAGTTTAGAAATTACTGCTGGAAGTGTGAGTTCACAGCGAAGTTTTGACTTTGACAGAATTGAGGGCATGCTACCCCAGAATATGACACGTTGGCATATTAAATATTTCACGCTGAAGGAATTTGAGAAGCAGCAGGTTCAGAAAGTATTTCCTGGCCTTTCCCTGAAACTTGTTACGAGACCCTCATGTGAGCGGTGTCCTTTCCATCCCAGGAAGAAAGGAGCATCCTTATCTCCAAAGACGGAGGGGCTCGGAGGGGCACGTCTGAACCACCAGGCCCTGCTAAGCCCCCCAGGTCACTACATGCCCTTGGCTCCCACCCAGGGTGCTCACGCACGTTTCCATGACATTCCCATCTTCATCAAAATGCTTGGGTTTATCTGTGTTTCTTTGGGTCTTCATTTCCTTATGAAGGCTTATGTGTCACGTAAAACTTCTATTAAATACACTTGTAAGCTTTTCTCTTGTTTATCGGCCTGTTGTTATGGGGGCTCCAGCCAAGGACTTAGAAGGATAGAAGGAAAAGATACTTTCCTGGTCCAGCAGCTCTTATAAATCAGCTGTTTAAAGCAACATCGCGAGTAGTGATGAAGGTCACTGATAGCAAAGGAGAACCCGCACCAGGTGACAGGTCTCGAGCGACAGCCCCCCTGACCTATCCGGGATCTGCAGGGTCTTAAACAGAAGGGAGGGGAGGCAGGCCTCCTGAGACTCTCCCGGTGACCGAGAAAGGTGACGTTTCTCAATTTGGGTAACATTTGATATGTGTTTGTCACTAAATTGAGTTCAACAGTATGAACAGACATTCAGCTGTTTCATTTCCATCCCCCACAGTTTATCTATTCAAATTGGCTTCAGAACTATTTCAGACTTCCTCCTTTCGTTGAACAAATGGAGAGTTGCTTTATGCGCAGAAGCACCTGAAAATCAGGGCAGCACGTGGGTCCCCAGTGGTCGGCAGCGGGAGGTGGGAAGGCCATCAGAAGCCCGGGTAACGAGGAGGAGGCCCCTCTCCACCGCCCCTTTTACACCCTTGTGCTTGCTCTCAGGTTCCCTCACACCTCGCTCGCTCGGCCCCACAAAGCGTCTGGGCGCCTTCCTAGCCCACCTTGGCTCTACCACCAGGCTAACATTGAGAACCCTCAGGAGATCCTAGTCCTCCACCTCTTTTGAAACTTTTGGGGTTTTGGACACATATCTGGGCCTAGATCTCCATCGCGTTTCCCCTGCTGAGAGCTCTCTGACGTCTGCTTGAGCCACCCCCTTTGGAAAACCCATCCTGCCCCCTCCCTGCTGGTCAGAAGCTCTGTCCTCCTGCACCTCCTCGTGTACACCTTGCTTTCAATTTCTGAGCTGTTTATTAGCTTTCTTTTTTTGTGAGATCCATGAAGGTAAGTACTCAATCCTATTCATTCTTATACTCCCAGAGACTCTGAAAATGCTTAGCACACTTGATAATGACTTGATAAATTGCGCTGACTTGAGCTGCACTGCATTGGGAGGTGCTCTAAATTGGGGTATTCCTGGCATGTCGTGCTTGCCTGTAAGAAAGATACAAATGACCTGGGTCTGAGACTGTTTATTAGTGCCCTGGGGCTGAGCTCACCCTAAGGGACAGACTATATAAAACACAAATCATCCAGATTCCCATGCCCATTCCTTCTCTAAGACATGTTCCTAATAGGACAGAAGTAAATTAAATGCAAGCCATCACCAGGTGTAAAGGCTTTTCAATTAGGATTTTGCACACTAGCAAGCAAAGAACAGCAATTTCCCAAGACAGAGACCTTTAAATGGAAAAGACCAACTCCAGATTCAAAGCCCTCTCTCAGTCCTCTAAAATTGACCAGAAGAATTATTTTGAGCTTTCTAAAATACATATGGGGCGATTTTGTTTGCATTAAGGAAAACTGAAGTCTGAGTTCTCAACAAAAATCCCTGAAATTATACACATTCCAGAATCTTTTGATTAGTACGATATAAGGAATGGCACAATTTGGAGACGCTGATACACAAGTGGTCCAGTATTCATGGTAATTACACGATCACTCTGAAACAAGTCTATTTCAGTTTATTCTGAATGATAAACTTATAAAAAGAAGATGAGGTGGATGACTATCAAATAAATACTGTGAAGTAAATGATTAATAGAGAATAAGGAAAAAATACAGGAGTGACATCACAACTCTAGGCTAATATTATTATTCTAAGTGAGCACTTAAATTTATGTCTGAGCTTCCCAGATGCCAGAGGAAAGAAAATGGGCGAAGTAATTCTCACTGTTGAATAAAAGCAAGTACTGCTTGTCCTGGTAAAATATTCCAAAAGTGGTGAACCAGCAAATGCTGCATTCGCAGTCCATGATTTCCACTGTAAACTTTGCCAAAAATCTAAGAAGGCTTATATGCACAGTAGTCTGTTCTGCCTGGGCTTTCCCCTCAGGAACGGAGAAACGACAGAAAGGACCTAAAATCTGAATCAAACAGGGTGTGGAGCCAGCTCCTATCAGACATTAAGAGGGAAAGGGGATGAGAATCATGCACATAAGTGAAGCAGTGTGTGTGTAATATGGTCTCTACATTGAACAAAGTTGGAGGATACAAAATCAACATGTGAAAATCAGTTGCCTTTCTATACACTAATAATGAACCATCTGAAAAGGAAATAAAGAAAATGATTCCATTTATAATAGCTTGAAAAAGAATAAAATAGTTAGAAATAAACTAACCAAGGAGGTAGAAGGCTTGTACACTGAAAACTACCACATGCTGCTAAAAGAAACTAAAGGCATAAATAAATACAAAGGTATCCGTGTTCACGAATTAGAAGACTTTATATTGTTAAGATGTCAATACCACCCAAAGTGATCTACAGACTCAATACAATACTTACCAAAATCCCAATTCTTTTTTTGCAGGAATAGAAATATCCATCCTAAAATTCATGTGGAATCTCAAAGGACCTTGAAAAGTAAAAAAAAAACCTTGAAAAATAATAAAGTTGGGGGACTCACACTTCCTGTTTTTAAACTTAGTACAAAGCCACAGTAATCAAAATAATGAAGTGCTGGCATAAAGACAGGCACTTAGGACAATGAAAGAGAACGAAGAGCCCAGAGTTAGACCCTCAAATATATGGTCAAGTAATTTTTGACAAGGGTGCCAAGAGCATTCAATGAGGGAAAAATGGTCTTTTCAAACAACAGTGCTGGGGAAATTGGATATCCATATGCAAAAGAATGAAGTTGGATTTTAATTTTGCACCATGTATAGAGATTAGGTAAAAAAGACTGAAGACCTAAATGCTAGAGCTAAAGAACTATAGAAGTCCTAGAAGAAAACATGGGAGAAGATTTTGCTTTTGGCAGTGATTTCTTGGTATGACACCAAAACACAGGCAAAAAAAAAAAAAAAAAGATAAATCAAACTTAAAATTTAAGACTTTTGTACATCAAAGGACCCTATCAACAGAGTGAAAAGGCAACCCACAAACTGGGAGAAAATAATTGCAAATCATGTGTCTGATAAGGAATTATTACTCAGAACATATAAGGAACTCCTCCCATTCAACAACAAAATCCCAAAGAACCCAATTAAAACGGGCAAAGGACTTGAACAGACATTTTTCCAAAAGAAGATGCAGAGACGGCCAAAGAGGACATGAAGAGATACCCAGCATTACCAACAACTAAAGAAATGCAAATCAAAACTGCAGCGAGATACCACTTCACCCACTAGGATGGCTATTACCAAAAAACAAAACAAAACAAAACAAAAAAAACAGGAAATAACAAGTGTTGGCAAGAGGGCAGAGAAGTAAGAACACTTGTAGACTGTTGGTGGGAATGTTAAGTGGTGCAGCTGCTACGGAAAACAGTACAGCAATTCCTCAAAACTAAACATACAATTACTGCATGAGCCAGCAATTCCACTTCCGGGCATATGCCCAAAAGAACTGAAATCCAGGTCTTGGACAGTTATTTGCACATGAATGTTCATAGCAGTATTATTAACAATGGTCAAGAGGTAGAAATAACCCAAATGTTCATTGACAGTTGAATGAATGAATGGATAATAAATGTGGAATATACGCAGTGGAATATTATTCAGTCTTAAAAAGGAAGAAACTTTGGACATATGCTACAACGTGTAAGAACCTTGAACACATTAGATTAAGAGAAATAAGGCAGCCACGGAAGGACAAATATTGCATGATTTCATTTATATTAGGCACCTGGATGAGTCAAAATCATAGAAATAGAAAAAGGTCAGTTTCTAGGGATTAGGGATGAAAAATAATTGTTTAATGTGTACACAGTTTCTATTTGGGAAGATGAAAAATTCTGGGGATGCTTGCAGGTGATCATTGCACAGTGATGTGAATGGGCTTAATACCACTGAACCAGGCACTTAAAAATGGTTAAGATGGTACACTTTATGTTTTGTGTATTTTATCACAATAAAAATAATCAGGGGCTGTTTCTAGTTAAACTGAACAGTTAAAGCAGAAGTTGCGCATTTTTATTGAGTATCAGATTTGGCAGCCAATACATTTACACAGTTTCTACACAGTTTTTAAACATATTTGAGTTTGCTGCAAAATTGACTAGTTTCTCCAATCAGCCGTAAGTCCTAGATTACCTTAAGTATTAACACCTTGTCTATTTCACCAAACTCATTACCTGCCAGGACCCCAAAGTTACTTGGGCTTGAAACCCATGTAACTCCCCCTTGATTTCTCCTACTCTGCCCTCTTGCCAGCACATGTCTGCAAGGTGAGGAGCTGTCCTTAGTCACCCCTGGGAACACAGGGTAGAATGACAAGAGGTTGGATTTGGGACTCTGTTTAGACAGAGAACTGAATGCTAGCTTTGCCCTCATCAGCCCTAAGGTACATGGAACTTGTTTCCTTATTGGTAAAATAGGGTTAATAACAGTAATTTTGTTACTGGACTTTGGGAAGGTTAGATGAGATCGTAAATACAAAAGCACCGAGTACGTGCCTGCAGGCACCAGAGCGTTCGGCAAATGCTGGTTTCTTTCTTCTCTTTGCTTCCATGAGTGATGAGTCTTCTCGTGCCACGGAATGGTGCCCGCGCCGGGCCGTTTTCACAGGTTCGCGGTGAGGGAAGACGCGGAACCTGATCTTGGTGATTTGCATAAGGGTCTTTTGCGGTTAGCTAAACTGTCAGGTCCTGAGTGACAGGGACTGGCTGGCCTTGTCTTTCATCTGTAGGTCTCACAACGCTGCTTAATAAATGCTTAGAGAATAAAGATTGAATTTTGTCGAAGTGGTAAAACACACGTCAAAATGGCATTCACCTAGCTCTGATGAAAGGGAGGAAAAAATAGGTCATTTGGACCTTTGGGAATAGAATATGGCTTTCGATGCTGGTGAAGATAATACTTTATGCTCGCAGAAACCTAGAGAAAAATTAAAACTAGGGAAAAAAAGGGAACTCAAGGATTAAGATCTTATTACTCATTTGCCCCTTCTTACTGCAATGCTCTCATTTCTTTAAGATTTTTGGCCCAGTTTTCAGGAACAGATGTATTCCCCAGATCTTTGACCAACTTGCTCTGAAACCTGCCCTTCCCCCCGGGGTACAGAGACTTGCAGGGGCTACATTGTAGGCAGTTACCGCATTTCCTCTCACCTCAACTCTCAAACCCTAGAGGAGTCGGAGGGAAGAAATGAAAGAAGAAAACAAATGCTGTCAAATTTTGATGCTGGCTATTATTTTCTTACTTTCAAGAGATATGCATGCTCTCTTTCCTGCAGAGATGATATAAACTGCAGGAAAACCTCTGGGCTCCATCCTGCATGCCAGGTGTAGCCCAGACAGAATACAACAAACTCAGAAAGAAGATCCGTGGGCTAGAGACGGAGCGACAGCTGGATAGTTAGCCGACCACTGTGCAAATACATAATTAGAGACCAGATTAGTATTATTGGTGCCGGGTGGTCCTCCCTGCCAAGCTGCTGCCGTCAGGGGCTTTGAACGCTCCCCATTATCTCTGCAACTTTCAGCTCGTGGTCTGATTGGTCCCAGGAGTCATGTCACAATAGGTCACAGCAGATGTGGAGAGCCAGCTCTTTCTGCTTGTTAACCACCCACCCTTTTGGGAACACTTCTCAGGTTCTCACCTTGTAAGTTTGCAAAAATAATACCAGAAAGGATATTTTACCCATCATTATTTTTTCAAAGATGAAGCCCTCTGGAGCTGCAAAAGCTCTGCTCCTGGAGTCCCAAGGATTAACCAGTGTGCGTCACGTGGTCGGCAGGAAATGCTTTCCAAATGGCAGGAAGGACAATATTGAGAAAAAGTTGCATTAATTTAAGGAACATGTTAATGACCCATTTCTTTAATGAACCTCTATACTCCAGGCATTTAAACGAGTGGTAATGACTCCTTGATTTCAAGTAATAGTAATTTTCTAAATGTTTTTTCATATATTGTCTTAATGCAGACCGTGGTTTGAAGTTTTTCACATGTGGTGCTCAACCTTTATGCCTATAGTTTTCATAAGATGACTGTCTAGAAGCCAGTCAACACTCCTGGTTTCTGAAGATAATAAAGTGTTCGCATCTAAACAGAAGATGACCCAATTTAAAAAGATGGCATTTTATCTTGAGTTTGATTCAAATATCAGCAGATATATTTGTGGAGGCTTGATTTATGGCCGGTGAAATGTTCCTTCTCACTCCAAGCTTTGCCGCCTAGGAAGGCACTGGAAAAGTCCAGTGGTTCCACGCAGGGTCTCCTGGGCACACTGCCTGGGTGGACTCCGGTGCTGTGACATTAGGCAAGTCACTTCACATCTCCGAGTCTCGACTTCCTCATGGACAAAACCGGGATCCAGTTACTCAGCAATTTTTCATGAACTCCCATTTCCAGGTTTTCAATGTGAGGGATGTAGCAGTGAGCAAACCCTAACATGTCCTGCTCCCCCAGAACTTAGATTTTATGGAGAGAGGATGCAATAAACACATATCCACGAGGGTGGACGTGTTCTGGAAGAAAATTAAACCGGGAAAGGGGGCTGGAGAAGGATGGGTAGGGAGGCTAGTTCTCTGGGGTGGGTGGAAACCCGCGCAGGATGGGACGCTCCGGGACAAGTCCTGTGGGGCCTGGAGGTGGGGGTGACCGTGCAGAAGGAGGACGCGGTCATCATCCCAGGTCCTGAGATGGGGCTGCCTGTCCGTTAGAGGAACGGCAGGGAGGCGGGCAGGGGCCGGCTGCAGGAGCCGTGGGCCCAGCGCCAAGTGGAGGGCGGGGTGCTGGCCCGGGCGGAGGGTCCGCTGTCCTTCCCGTGGGTCACCCACCGCGGACGAGAGAACCTGAGATTGCGGCCTCCTCGGGCCAGGAGCGCGCGGGGCTGAATGCGCGCTGGTGCCGGAGCCTGCGAGGTGCTGGGGGCCCGCGGCCACCCGGGGCTCCCGGCGCCCGGCCCAGGTCCCCCACCCCGGGAGTGGGGGCGACGGGACTCCGTCGGGCCAATGGGGAGGCGGCGGCCGGGCGGGTCCCAGGGGCTGGGGCGGCAGAGCGCATCCCCGGAGGCAGGACCCCCGGGCGGCGGCGGCGATCCGCCCTCGCAGGCGCCCTCGCACCCCGACAGGTCTTCGCCCGGCGCCCGTTCAGAGGAAAAATTACGAAGCCTACCGGGCTGCGCACAGAGCGTTAAACCCGAGCGGGCACCCTTCGGAGCGGGCGCTGCGCCCCCGCCGGGTGGGCGGCGCAGGCCGGGGGGGCGAGGCTGCGGCTGGAGCGGTGAGCGCGGGGCCCGCGCCGGGGATGCGGGCGGAGAGGAGGCCGCGCCCGGCCGGAGGGGCTGGCGGGCCAGCGCGGGCCTTGGGGTTCCCTCTGCGACGAGGGGCGGGAGGGATGGGCGGGTCTTGGGCCGACGGCGGTACGATCTCCCCCCATTCGGCTTGGGCTTGTGTTTTTAAAAGGTCACCGTGGCTGTTGTGTGGTCCTTGCAGGGGACAAGGACGAAAGCCGGGCTTCCCGCTAGGAGGACGCCCCCAGAATAAGCCATGCAAGCGCACAGTCCCCAGTTTCCAGCTCGCTGATGGTCTGGGTGTGGGGCGAGAACGAACTGCAGAGGAACCTGGGATGACGCCAGAGTTCTGGCCTGAAAAACCAGAAGAACGGAGTTTGCGTTTTCTGAGATGGGGTCTTCCTGGGATGAGCATAAAGATAATGGAACGCACCTCGCCGGGCTGTTTTGAGGGTAGAAAAGTCAATAAAACTTAGAACAATGACATGTAATACATACTCAACAGATACGAGTTACTTTCTCCCCGAAGCAATAGCACATTGAAAAACCCCGCAGAATAGATAAGCTGCATATTTGTCACTCCGGTCCACTTAAGAAATAATAAAATAATAAAAACAACCCACAGCGGTTTGGTAAAATTCTCATCAGAGCCTTTATCTAATTGTGTTTTGATTGGCACATCCAAGTTTATACTCAACCTCTTACGTGACTTTCCCCATTCAGAAGCAGTGCTAAAGATAATGAGGAAATGACAATTTGATAAATGGGTATCTGGGAGATGCTGCTTGGAACTGTGAGTTTAGAGCTCAAAAAATATTTTGTACTGATCTCTGAAGAGAAGAGAGACACTTTCATGCACAAAACTGCATTGATAAGTCAAATTCCTTACCCTGAGTCCCATGGAATGAAAGTGTTTACTTAACTTTCAGGTATGGGGTTGGGGAGTTCTTGTGCAAACTCTTACAGACTTCATTTTCCAGGTGAAATTCACCGCTGAAGGAAGGACAGATTGGGTAGACTGGCGTGGGAATTTGACTTAATTTTTTCCCTTACGATTATTCAGATTTCCTGAATAAATCCTCATGCATCAAATGCGACTTTTCTTATGATGGGATCGTAATTTATGAAAATACTTCAAGCATTTGAGAACTATCACACTAGGAAAATTAACCCCCCACTTCACCTGGAAGTATGTATCTAGTGTCTTGTTTGAGGTGGATGTGTAGTGTGCATGACACACAGATACTCAAATTCCAAATCGCAGTCAAAAGCCAAATTGATTGCTTTTTGGAGTCGAGCTTTCAGTTTTAGTTTTTAAGGAGGATAACTGATCCAGACTTTCCTGTGATTTCAGGTTGGTTTTATAATAAAAATATGTGTTGTTTATGTGAGTACTCTGCAACCCTGAAACGTTATTATCAATGCCCTTAATTTTTAGATGAATAATCTGAAACTTAGGAAGCTGTTATAAGATCCCTTTTCTAAGGGACGGAATCAGAATTTGAACCCAGATCTTTGGCTGGATCAAAGGCTGATACTTTTCAAAAACTACAATATGATTGCTTTCTGGGGGCGGGCGAGCTGCTGTTTAAAGAGATACTGGTGTTAGTTTCTGGTCCAGGAACTGGCTGAGATGCTGAATAAGAGATAGTGATTCTGTTGGATGTGGAAAGGTTTCCAGAATCTTAATTTCTATCCATTAACCATCATTGCTTAGAGGGATTCTCCTTAACCTGACTAGCTCCATCCACTCAGTATGCAAGTACTTACTGCCTTTATTGCTATTACTTAAGATATGCCTAATGCCTACCACTGCCCTGGGTTTCTTACAGATGTATTGTATTACCAAAGCCCGCAGTGCCAGTCGAGCTCCCACAGGGTCAGCAGGGGAGCCTTCACTAAGCAACTGAATTAATTTATAAGCAAACATTTTTGAGTTTGTATTCTCAAGTTAATTTGATCTCTTTGTTATGCCCAAGGCAATTTTCCTAAAACATTTCTCATATGCTGCTTCTGAGGTGTGTGAACATTTGCATTTGGTAAAGAACCTCCTTCCCTGTGAATGGACAGATACAAAGGTTATTAACTCACACAGTGTTTGGGGACCACAAGCAATTAATATTGAAGTGAGCAGGGAATCAATACAGTCTTTGTTTCATCCCTCCCTGAATGGGAAAACGAGAGCCGGGTGGATGGGGAGAGCTGTGGAGTAAAGGGCAGAGGCAGCGTCACAGGCTGTTTCTGTACGATCTGCCCAGATTTCCATTCACCTGTTTATTAACTATTCATAACAAAATCCACAATGATTTATGGTGAGTTTCCTCTGTGCCAGACCCTTTTCTAAGAGCTTTATAAACTAGAGCTCCTTTAATTCTTGCAGTCACCCTGTCAGATAGGTACTACTATCACCACTATTTCATAGCTGAGAGCAGTGACTCTTAGCAGGTGGACTGGCTGGCCCCGTGAACTCTGCCAAGTGTCCTCTGTTGAAACGGCTCCTACTTGGCCTTTCACACTCTCCCCTAAGCCCCTGTGGCCGGGAACCTGCGAACTTCCTTCTCCAGGCTCCCTGCTTAGCCGGGGTCCGTGGGAGACAATGGTAGGTATGGATAACTCACTAACTGTGAAAAGAAAACAAAGTGCCTTGTTTCTGGCAGCGGCAGGTGACTGTAGACTGCAGTCCGAGTACCACCGGAAGACGCACGTGGACTTCTACGGAGGCAAGAGCTGGAGCCCTTCTGGAGCCCTCCCCAAATTTCCCTTGTTGTCAACACCTTGTATAAGTGCGGGCATTTGTTACACTTGATAAGCCAATATTGACACATCATTATTAACTGAATTCCTGAGTTTACATTATGGTTCCCTCTTGGTTTTGCACATTCTGTGAGTTGTGGTAAATGTATAACGGCACGGCACGTATCCACCATCGCAGCATCAGATGGAGTAGCTTCACTGCTCTAAAAATCCTCTCTGCTCCGCCCACTCAGCCCTGCCTCCCTGCCCCTGACAACCGCTGACCATGTTACTGTCGCCAAAGTTGTATCTTTTCCAGATGTCATATAGTTGGAATCATACGGTATGTAGCCTTTTCAGATTGGCTTCTTGTGCCTAGTAATATGCGTTTAAGCTTCCTCCATGTTTTTTCATAGCTTGATATCTCATTTCTTTTTAGCAGCAAATGATATTCTATTGTCTGGATGGACCACAGTTTGTTTATCCGTTTACCCACTGAAGGACATCTCAGTTACTCCCAAGTTTTGTGCAATTATGAATGAAGCTGCTATAAACATTTGTGTGCAGGCTTCTGTGCAGGCATAAATTTTCAATTGGTTTGGGTAACATACCCAGGAGTGTGATTGCTGGATCATTCGATAAGACAACGTTTAGCTTTGTAATAAACTGGCAAGCCACCCTCCAAGGTGGCTGGGCTCATTTACCCAAATGAGCTGAAGAGACATAAGCTTTTCAGCGCATTTGGGTAAATGGCAAGGAGCGAGACTTATGGATTGTGCGATGAGAGTGTTTAGTTTTGTGAGAACCTGGCAAACTGTCTTCCGAAAGCGCTGTCCCATCGCGCACCCCCGCCAGCCGCGAACGAGTGCTCCCGCGGCTGCGCGTCCTCACGAGCACCCGGGGCTGTGCGCGTCCCGGGCTTCGCCGCTCTGACCGGGCTGTGCTGGTCTCTCACTGTGGTTTCAATGTGTGCCCCCGACGACGGAAGATGTGCAGCATCTTTTCACATGCTTGTTTGCCATCTGTCTGTCTTTGGGGAAGTTTCTGTTAAAGTCTTTTGCCTAATTTTAGTCAGATTGTTTGTTGTCCTATTTTTGAGTTTTAAGAATTCCTTACATATTTTGGATACCAGTCCTCCGTCAGAAATGTGTCTTTTTCAGCTGTTTTCTCCGAGTCTGTGGCTTGGCTTCTCACTTTGACATTGTTTTTCACAGACCAGTTTTAAATTTTAATGAAGCCCAACGTATCCATTCTTTCCTTCACTGGTCACGCCTTTGGTGTTGAAGACACAGTGTTGAGAGAAAGATGAGCTCAGTTCTGTGCTCGCTGGCTCTGAGGCCCCTTCGGGTGCCCACGAGGAGGCCCCCTGGGGCGCCCAGCTGGTCACAATGCACTGCACTCGGGAGAAGGGGCTGGGTGGGCCATCAGGGCCCCGCCCTCGCACAGCGGGGCCAGGTGCCCTCCCGCAGAGACACCGCGGTCCCCGCGCCGCCTCCTGTGGAAGCTTCTTCGCACCCGTGCCTTCAGCGGCCTCGTCTTCAAAAGCAGCAAGGCCGCTCTCAGAGGGGAAGCGCTGCCGGCTCCTTGGCATCAGGGCCGGCTCTCAGTCTCTGCCATTCGGGCAGCAAAGCTTTCCAGACGCGCCGCTCTCAGGGGAGGGCTGGGCTTCGCACCAGGAGGCTCTGGGCTGCGGGTGCTGGAACAGGGTCTGGGAAATCTGATTTTCAGTTGTGTGATGGTATGTGAGGGAGAAATGATTTAATTTGGGCTCTCAAGGGGCTTTGGCTCAGAGAATCCTCTGGCGTTTCAGCCGCAAAGAGGGGAGATGCCGCGTGTGACAGGGCAGCAGAAGACGCCGGCACCCCTGCGCGCGTGAGCCCTTGGCTTCCCGCCCAAGACGAGAGGAAGAGATGGTGTCCCAGGCCAGCCACACGGAGCGCCCTGGTCTTGTGGTGGCTGGACCCCAGTTCGTGTGGTCAAGTCTTTGGTGCCTGGATGGGGTTGGGGTTTGTCTGAGCCCCAGGTGCTGTCAGGAGGGAGAGCCACCCAGGCTCCTGGCTTGGATCAATTAACAGCAAATGCTTAGCGGCGAAGTGGAGGGAGAGGCTGTCATTAACCACCTGGACAGATGCCTCTTCTCTGACACCTGGACCTGGGTATGAACAGCCAGATACCAACCCAGGGAGCTGAGATCACCTCCTGGGAGAGGCCGGAGTTTGACCTTATAGACAATGTTGTAAAAGAGGAGGAAACGACTTGCAGTGAAGGACTGGGGTAAAGATTTTTTGTTTCTCTTTTCTCTTGTCCTCAGTGTCAAATCAGAGCTCTTGGGCAAATTAAGACGTGGGAAATGAAGTTTCATCTCTGCACCACTGATGTGGAGTGTGAGAGTCTGCATCTTCTATACACGTCCCCAGGTCAGTGCTGGAATACGAAGCTCTTTCCTTGGTCCTTAAAGTCCACGCTGTGTAATCACAGAGTCCTTCTCTAACTTCACCCGCCCTTCCCTCGCTTAGCTGCCGCGGCAGCCTGCCCAGCCCCTCCCCCAGCTGGGGTCTGCTTCACCTCGTCCCCCGACAGCACCTCTGGCCATTCCAGTGTATTTCAGTATCTGTGCCACCCTTTTGTTCCTGCTTTTTGCCTCATGATTCCTTGACTTCCTTGTTATGAAAATCTCCATCTCATCACAGCCACAGAGTAACAACCTCACTGTTTCACTATACCTCTCTGCTTTGGAAAACTGACAGTTGGCACGCCCTTCTCTCTTTCCCCTTCTACAGCCCTAGTTCAACCTTTGGGACCCAGCCAACTTAGACTGTTCAGTAACCTGTTTCTGGTCTCATTACTTCCCTGTCCACTTGGGGTACCATGGGCAGCTATTTTAATGTGTCTTCACTACTCAAGACCTTCTTAGCATCTTGCTGTTCTCAGTTTTCTACCATTTCGTATCCTTCATTCTTTATTTTTGCTTCTGGGCTACAGATCGTTGCCAGAGAAGGCCCTGGACTTTGTCCACCTGCTCTCCCAAGAGTTCACGTCCACTTCAGCTGGGTGTGTATTTCTGTTCATCAACTCCGTCATTCATCATCACCGTTGTTTCTGGTGTACCTCCTAAAAGAATTTTGAAAATCTGTGTGCACCTTCCTATATTTTGAAATGGAGACATAGACGTCTCCAGCAAAAGTTTACACAGTTAAAAAATATGTGCTGCCTGGCTTATTGTAAAGGTGACATTTTAAAATACAAGTTTGCATCGCTCCTTTAAATGAATCCAGTGTGACAGAAATACCATGCTAATTTGACACCTGGCAGTATCCATTTAAAGTGAGTATGCTACCCATTTGAAAAACACACCTACAAAGTTTTTTTTAACAGATTAAGGTTTCACATTATTCCTTTCATTTCTTGAGCTCATATTCCGTCCTTCCTCCCCCCAGTTTTGTCCTGATGTACTTTATGCTTCACATCACTATTCCTCACTCGACCAGCCCTCTAACACAGTGAAGTGTGTATGTATTTTATTGGTAGATTTTTATTTGCTATGACTAAGAGAGTCCATGTTAAAACATTTTTTTCTGGGTTGGGTTATCATGAAAATTTATTGTAAGTCTGGAGTTGCTCAAAACATCCTAAATGTCTGGCAGAGTTTGAGAAATACTTACTAAGCAAATATTTTACTGGAAAGGTATCTCTGAATTAGACAGGTAGGAATGGGTATCTGCTTCCTTAGTAAACAGAAATGCTGACTTTCTTCCTTTTTTTGTGCACCTGAACTTTTCCACCCAGGCAGAGTATGAGATGGCTGAGAATTTGCCTACTTTTGAGGAAGTGAAGGATGAAGCGTTAAGAGGGGGAATGAGGCGAGAAGAGCCCCACTGGGACTCTCGCTAGCAAGTCACCAGGAATCAGAGGATCCGTAAGTCAGCGTCCTCCCAGCATCCATGCCCTGTGCTCCCAGGGTTCCTGGGACCCCACTCTGAAGACCCGTGTCCTGAACTCTCCTCCCCTCAAGCCCCAGTTCCTGGGCAGCGAGGGAAGTGGTCCAGCGAGACCTTTGTTTTCCATCCTCACGATTGAAGATCTAATCTCCCTCCCGTCTCTTCTTCCTCCTTTTTGAGGAAGATGTAGCCTTGCTCATCAGGTTAATTTATTCCTTCTCACGAAGGCTGTTTTTTCACGTTTTTAATTGCATCCTCTCTCCCACAACCATCTTCAGTTTCTTTCCAGATGCTTTTTTCCTTCTGCCAAGAAACTTGCTGGGCCTCTTCTATTTGTGTGTTTCAAAACTTTTTTTAATTAAAACTTTTTTCACTTGATCTTGCCGCCTTGTCAAAATATAGGCTGTTCCCACTCTCTCTGCAGCTACCTTTCTCACATCATGCATCAACTCCAAGGTGTCTCATTTCTCTCCACATTTGATCTTCCATCCCCAGCCTGCAATGATCGACACTTACACTCCTTCCTGCGGTTTCTCTGTGTTGTCCATTCCGCAAAGTGCGCTGATTACCTTCTCACGGGTCCCTGTCTCTCGGATGCCCACCGCCCGTCCCGCCGTCCCGCTCCTCTGTGGGCAGTGCCCCCAGGACCCCCAGGCTGCCCCTCTTTCTGAGAGCCGCCTCGAACCTCTGCTCCACGTTGGGGCTCTCCTCTGATCTGGGGTTTCTTACTCACTCTGAAAGTCCGCCCCTTGTTCAGAAGTTCAGTTAGCATATTTTTAAAAATTCCCCTTGAGACCCCATCTTGGACCCATTTTGAAGTGTCGTTCAGTCTCCAGGCGCTTCCAGCTGGCCCCCCGGACAACGCAGGGATGAAGAGACCAGCTGGGCTCTGGCGTCCCCCACAGCCTGGCTCCGTCGCCTGTACGGCGCCCTTGACTGCCCATGACTGCTTGGGGCAGAAACCCTATTTCCGGACAAAATGTTCCCTGTCGCTCTCTGAATGTTACCTTGGGTCTTGCTGGCTTTGCGTGTTTGCTTATATTTAGGATTCTTTGATAATCAAGTTTTGTTGTTGTTGTTGTTGTTGTTGTTCTGTTTTTAGTTTCCCAAAGAATGGCTGCAAAGTCACTGCAGGGCTATCCACTTCTCAGCTTCCAACACAATTGTACTTGAAATTATGGAAATTTAACAAGGAGTGATGATTCTGGGGGGATAAATTACAGCCTAAAAAGAGCGATCAAGTTAATGTCCAGAGTTCGGGTTCCTAGCCACATACTCAGTTTGTTCCCAACCTGCGGGACCGAACCCAGGCCTTGGGAGTGTGTGATGAGTGCTGCTGTCTCACTGAAGGACTCCACAGTCAATTCCCACTCGTGTCATTTGCCCTGAGAGTTTGAGTAAATTCCTCCTGCTTTCTGAGTTTCTTTTGAACAAGGCTAATGATGGTTCATTTGCAAAATGCCTGTGGAAATAGGATCTTGTACCTGCAAAGTTTTTTTTTTTTAATATAATAACAGCACGGTATAAGGTTTCACAGAATATTATTACAGTATTTAATGTGAGAGAACAAATACATCTAATTGAGGCCTATTAAATAGAGAAGAATGAAAACTTCTTTTTTTGGAAACCCAAAATTCATTCAATGAAAATTATTAGGTAGCAAATTTAATGCAAAAATTCCATTTTGTGGTAACCCCTTGAATTTATATTGTACTCCTTTGTAAATTCAAAGAATTTAATTGAATGATTTAAGCCAACATATAATCATCCAGTAAAATCTGCCGGTTGGTAAATGAGTCATAGAATGGTACTTTTCTGTGTTAGGTTTGTACATGTGTTTACAATTTCTAACGTGCAATTTCACCGGTTAATATCCTATCCGTTTCTTGCTCTGAGTGGCATTTGGGCCTTTGGAGGGACCATTCTAGAATTCCAGTCCCTTCCTCTGTACGGCTCATGAACAGGGGCCGGGAACTCCATGAGCCCCGTTACTGACTTCCCCCTTAAGTCGCACATGAGTGGGCCTTGAGCGAGAGCCCTTGGCAGTGGGCCTCACACTGGGGCCCTTGAACTCACTCTACCCTTGGAAGCCTTGTGAATATGCAGGTTCCCAGGCCCTGCCCCCGGATATGGAATTAGAATATACAAAAGTGACCCTGAAATCTCCTTTTAAAAATCACTCAGTAAAGTCAGAACTCATTAAAATGTATAAATCACTGGTCTGAAACAAGAAATCCCCATTCTCAAGTCTGGCATTTCTCTGTGCATAGCAGAATTTGGCCTGCCTACCCACACCCCTGGGCACCGGGCAGAGCAGGGCTGTGACTCTGCTAGCGTTGCTCTCGGTGTCCGGGTGCCCCAGGGCTGGTGGGGGCAGAGGTCAGCATGCTCATCCTTCCTCCTGCTGGTCGTCCTTCTCCTTCCCTGCTGTGTGTCCGTGTGCTGTTAAGTGTGACTGATTACATATTACATTACTTTGCAGGCATTTATAGGTCCTTAGGTTATTGTTTTTGGTTGCATAACTTGTGTGACTGTTTTGTTTCCCAGACCAGATTTTAAACTCCTTGAAGACAGAGAGGATAGCTCGTTTCTTTAATATTCTGGACCACTGCCTTGCTCAGAGCTCTGAGGCCAGCAGGCTTCGTTAAATGCATTTTAACAGACTGGTTTCCTCACACACACATTCAGCTTTAGAAGAACAGGTGCGCCTTGGGAGCTCTGCAGTGATGCGGTGACTGGATGTCCATGGGCAGATTACCTAATGAGACACACGGATACAGGGCTAGATGGCTAGATGCCCGGCTCAGCTGGCACCTCGCGAAGGGGAAGGGGCCATTCCGGTGGAGCCTCATTAGCATCCAGGGGAGATTCGTGATTAATTAAAAATAATAGTGATCATCAGTGCCTGCGAGTCAGGGGAGACAGTTACTCAGCATTTGCTCTCATTATAACTTACGTGCCCCCCAAAATTACCTATATTCTTTAGTCCCCTCAATGTGTAGTTACTCTACGAGCATCTTAGAACAATAGATGACAATTCACTCCAGCCAATTAGCATTTCCTGAAACCCCAAGTATGCTTTAGTTTCTTCTTAAACATTTTTTTATAATTTTTTTCTTATTAGGATGGTAGAGTGTGTGTGCATGTATGTGTGTGTGGTGTGTGTGGGTATACAGTTAGCTTAGCAAGGCTTCCAGAGTTTTAGCTCTAATGAGGAGAGAGCATATTCTACCACTGCGTGCTAATTAGTGCGTAGCATTTAGCTACACTCATGAAAACTGAGATCCTGTCTAAGACGTAAGGTTTTATATCCTTATGGTACTGCCTGTTGGTGATCAGTAAATGAGTATGTTTGCTTGTGTTGGAAAGTTGGTTTTTAACTTCACGTTCTAAAGTTTTGCTGAAGGAAATCATCAGAAGCCGCTGTATGAAATGGTCCCCCTACCTCTGTTTGCAGCAATGCTCTCTGTGTGAAGATGCGGATCTGAAGGTCCTCTTAGAACTTAGGCAAGGAGGTGCTTTGGCTGCTCTGAGAAACTGGCACTCTTGTTCCTTTATGAAAATAGGAACTGCCAAGTTGACAGTGTCTGCTTTTTTGTTTGGCTGCCAAAAACCTCAGAGCTAAATTTAAAGCTGAGCTGTGCCAATTATGCAGAGATTTAACATCTGAATACCTACGTTCTCTCATCACCTAGTCTTGACATTCTACTCTTAATATTTTTCACATACCCCTACCTGGAGTCCTTCATGGAAAAATGTGGAATGAATACATTAATAAGACAAATAAAATAGGATTGTTGCTTTGTGATTAAGGACAGGAGGATACTGGACAAGCCACAGGACTGCAGTTTTCATCTGCAAAATAAGCACCATAATACTTTCTAACCTATTTCCCAGGAGGGCTGTGAGGATTAATTTAGGCCAACTCAGTTGTGAGGAACAATACACACGGTATTTTTGTAGAGAAGGTCCAAGCTTTAGAGCCTGAGCTATATTTGCTCTGAGGGTTCAGACATGTCATTAAGGTATGTGGGGCAGGACAAGCCAGACGTGCTGGGTAAGAGGAGTGCTGGGAAGGAAGGGAGAGTTAAGGTGAGCTCAGTTGCCGCCCGGGGTCAGTGGGCCCCTGTTAGCGGGTGCAGTGATCTTATTTATAGTAAGCTGGCCTTTCATGCCAGCTTGTGCTGGAGCCCTGAGGAGACAAGGTATGAAAGTTAGAAAAAGCTGTTTTCACTGAAATCTCTGTAAGATACTGAGAAGGAAAGGTGACTCTTCTGTGACCAAGGAACAGGGCAACAGGTAAATTTATCCCTGCCGCCCCGTTTCCTCACCTCCTGCTTTGTTTTCAACCATTTTGGTCTGCTTGGTTGATTGGCCAGATTGTCCCTGGTTGCTCTACAGAAATGATTTTGAAAAGTTCGTTGATGTCCACCTAAGGCCAAGTCCAAGGTCTCATCTTACCAGCATCTGGAATACGGCAGTGCTCATCACTTCCTCCTGGAAACGCTCCCCTCTCGACTTTTGGGACATCACCCTATTACCTCTCTGACCATTTCCCCTCCCACCCTGCTGGTTCCTCCGCTGCAGCCCACACTCCAGGGTCAAGAGAACGGGAGTCGTCCGTCCCCTCTTCACCGTACACACTTTAGGATTGTATGTATCCTGTTTAACAAGTTACACACACTAATATTACTCAGAATAACAGTGCAGATTAATTATTTATTTTTAAAAAATAAAACATATTCACATCCAACAGACCAAATTTGCATTTTGAGATGCCTCCTTGAATAGGAGATAAAAGGAACCAGCATGTAGAGAATTGCACTCAAATCTAGATAACCCCTCAGCACTTACAGACACATAGAGAAATTCCTTTTCTTTTTGGTAGAGGTACTCATCCAATCCATTGCTGGCTAATCTAGTGCCTAAATTCTGAGGACTCTAAATATGTGTCTCCATTCCAGAACTTTCTCCCTGTTTCCAGACTGACACTTCCAATAGGTGATCTCAATGGACTGAGTGTCCCTGACAAACGCAAACTCCAACTCAAACTCATTATCTTTTCCCCTTGGATGTGCGTCTCCTTCTAGACTCACTCACCCACCCCACCCGCACTTAGCCTAGATCTGCTCTTTTTTCTGTTTACCTCACATTTGACCACAGAGGTGCTCGGATTTTTGCACATACGTTACAAATCTGTCCCTTCCTCAAAGTCAGTAGCCTTCGCCCTTCAGGGAGCATCAGAATCCCCTGCAGAGCTTGTCACAGCAGAGGTGGCGGGACATCATTCTCAGCGTTTCTGATTCAGTGTGTCTGGTGTCTGCTGAGAACATGCATTTCTAACAAGTCCCCAGTGCTCTGCTGCTGCTGGTGGAGCGGGGAGGACGTCACAGATCACGCTCTGAGAATCCCTGGCGTGAGCCCTGCTAACCAGTGTCTCCATCTCTTCTCGGCTCCTTTCTCGCCTGTCCTGGCTCGTGGTCTCCTTGCCCTCCCTTGCCCCGTCGCACAGAGCTCAGTACATCCTCTGTGTCAGTGCTGCCCAACAGGACTTTCTGTGACGGTAGGAATGGTCATTTGGTGCCAGCCAGTCAGCAGCCATCAGTCACATGTGGCTGTCGAGCACTTGAGATGTGGCTACTGCCACTGAGAAACCGAGCTTTTAATTATTAAAGTATTTAATTTTCAATGTATGAAGTGGTAAGTCTATCGGACAGTGCAACTCTACACTGTTGCCAGACTGTTCCAAGACAAGAATCTCTTCCTATTTCTTCTTTGTTTCTAATATTCTGATGGTCCATATTGTCCATGGATTAAAGATGGGGTAAAGTGAAATCCATCCATGTTCAGCTTTGAAGCCAGGTGGACCTTATTCAAATACTGGCCCCAATACTTAATAGCTCTCTTGCTTTAGGCAAGTGAGTTAATCCTGGATGCTCAGTTTCCTTGTCTGTTAATGTAAATCACTGATCATAGTGGTCATAACAAGTGATCAAATAAATATAGAACCCATTAATTGCAATGAGTAATTGACCATCACTATTAAAAATGGTGGTAACAATAATAATTATTCCAAACTCCTCTGTAAGGTATCACAGGTCCCTTCACACTTTGGAGCAGTTTTAATTTCGCTGTGTCTTATCTTGGACCTGGACTTCCAGACTCTCCAAACTGTTTGCGTTTTCCCCAAATACTTTCCTCTAATTCATGCTTTTGTGCCTTCGCTTGTGCTGGTCCCTTGCTGGTCTGCCCTGGTGTACAGTTTTCTTTTTCTATGAAGGGGATACCTTGTCTGTGAAATCGTCTGCTTTCCCTTGTCCCATCAGGTAGAGCAGCCACCACCTCCTTTCTGCCTGAACAACGCACAGCTTCTGTCACAGCACCTGTCACCTTTGTCACATTTATCTGTCTACACATATCTCCTCCTCGGCCGTGTTTCTGGAAAGCATTTCGTTTTTATATTCCCAGGACCCAGCACATCACACATTGCAGATACTAAATACCCAACTGTTGAGGGGACAATGGGCCAGGCCCTGTGAAAAGGTGCATTTGGATAGTTCTTTGAACTAAAAAAATGTTAAACTCTTTGGCCCAAGATTTATTCCTGAGCAGCGATGTGGCCTCGTGAGCTCCTTGCTTCTTTGACCTTCACCAGGAGACTGGAGTCGAGGCTCAAAGGTGCATCTAATTCTAACACACTCAACCCTCAGTGTCTTCTGCACAGATATTTTATTTGAGTTCTACTGTATTTCCCTGGTATGTAATATATTTTTTAGCCCCAAGAAAAATAAATGTTGGGTTTTTTTTGAATGAGGATAAAGATTTTAAATGATTACTTATTATTTTTCCTTGTTTTAGCTAAAGTAGATATCCCAAACATTTGCAGAAATGTTAAACATTGAAAATAAGAATTCAAAAATCAAACCCAAAAGACAAGGAAACAGCAAAAATATTCACAAAGTATTCAGGAACTAGCAAGCATCCTGGGTGGCCAAGACCCTGGGAGTAAACAGAGGGAAAGACAGGGGAGGGACTGGAAGGCTAAGCCTGGCATATTGCAGAGGGGCTGCGTGGCTGGGCTACGTAGTCTGTTCTTAATTCATCAGACAATAGGGAGCTACGCAGACATCAGCCTGGATGCAGAGGTTTGGATTACTCACATCAGGAAAAATAAAGAAGACTGAGATTTTCAACACTGAGTCCTACAATGACGTACTAGGAGCCTGAAACAACATGTTCGTAAGAATTGAAAGAAGGTTAAGAAGACAAATATTGCAGCAGATAAATATTCTGGCTTTGGATACTGACCAAATATGGCGAGAGAGGAAGATAATGAGAAGTGATCCCTTCTCCCATGACTGCATGCTGAGAAGGAGAGGGGCACCAGTCCCAGCAAACCAAGTGATGTTTGAGGCGGTAGCAAGTGTCTGGATCCACTGACGCTGAAACAGTGATGAGGTGTCTTACAAGAATGTATAGCAGGGATCTGAACATTAAAAGAGGAAACACCTGGAGGCAAGACGTACGACTAGGAGTTTGAAAGGGCCAAAGAAAGCATGTAAGCGGAAAACCTTGAGTAGCATCAATTAGAACCTGAGGGTTAGATTGGAGCAGGACCTCAGAAGTCAGCCAGATTAACTTTCTCATTTTCTGGACAAGGAAATTTAATGCCCAAACTTCAAGGGAGGCTTCAGGAACTTACATCAATCCTCATGTTGTGACTTACTCCTCCACAAGTGGAGGATTTGAGGCTACTTTCTAACAGGGTAAATCATAGGGTGATTTTGTTTCTGCTAAGGAAATGTTTCATTGTTTTTTTTAATTTAGCAGGGAGAAGTGATTTTGCCTGAAAGGCACACTTTCTTGGTTATCCAAAGTGTTTTTTTTTCTTTCAAGACTAGTTTAAAATCCCAGATGGAAATGGAAATGGTGAATATAACATGCAATTACTGCTTAGAGATAAGGATAAAACTCAAGACCAAAACTACATGCTCTAGAAAAAAGCTGATCTCATTCTTCTGTTTGTTTTCAAATACTCAGAGCTGTAATTTGATAGACCAAAGACAAGAAATGAAAAAAAAAATGGAGCTGACAGCTGGTGTCCTGACCTGTTAACAGAACGATGCTGTCTATTCCCCTTGGCCAAGCCATGTAAGGAATAATGCATGCATCTCTGGCTGGGCACCTTAGGTTAAGAATCGACTGACATAACAGTCTGAAGTCTGATGGGCACTGCATTATTGGAAACTCCATCTTTGCGCAGTGCTCCCCCAGCCTAGATCCTAACTGTCACCTGGGATGGAAACTGGCAATCCCGACTGATTCCTTTACTTCTCTCCTTTTAAAAATTAAAAGCTCAGGAAAATATGTCAGAGAATTAAAAAAGCACAGAAAAGAAACCGTCAAAATTAGTATGTCTGATTATGAAAGTTCAAAAACATTTTTGCACAGTGCAAGGCACTATAACCAAGCGAACGAGAAAATACACCAAGAGAAAACCCTGGCCGTATGGGCCGTTAGTAGTTAGCAATCTTAACATCCAAAATGAGGTTACAAAGCAACAAGGAACAGAGCATGACCCCTAGAGAAAAGTGATCAAATAAATGGACAGATATTTTGCAAACGAAAAGAAAGTTACCGAAGACTGTAAAAATCTTAATGTTAATGAAGACATGTGAGACTGTTCTCCTATTGCCACACCCCGTGCAATGGTCCCAGCCGGCAGTGGTGGCCTGTGTTTGGCAAAGACTAGGAGTAATGATGACGCCCAGTGCTGGAGACGCAAGCACGCTGTGGGCGGGTGGGGGGCGGGATAAACGTTTGTCAGAAAATCTGGCAATCTGAACCCTAGTTTAGCAAATGTGCAAGCTTTTTGAGATGGGCAGACTTCCAAGAGCCCCCAGTTTCCCCGCCTCCTGGTGCACTTGCCTGTGCAGCCCCTCCCCTTGGGTGAGGCGGGGCCGTGGCTATGATGGAACAGCACTCTGGTAATCCGGCTCTGCTACATGACCAAGGCGGAACGATTCTGCAGATTTTAAAATTGTTTTTTGGTTTTTTTGTTTTTGTTCTGTTTTGTTTTGGTAGAAAGAGCCTGAGGATTCTTGTGTTTTAATTGGTGATTATAGTTTATTTACAACCACTGTTATTTTCAATGTATTTATATTCATCTTTATATTTACCATATAGTTTATACTTTCTATTTGCCTTACATTTTGCTCTCTCTTATTTTATGCTTTTCATACCATTATTTTTATTTAATTTATTCTGTTTAAAATTGTTAGGTTTCTTAATTATGAAGATATGCATATTTAATCAATTCTGGAAAATTCTCAGCCATTATGTCTTCAAATATTGGCTATCCCTAATCCCAAATAATGTTTATCCTTTAGTCAACTCTTTTAGAATTACAATTAAATATATGAGAACCCATTTTTACTCCATCTTCTACATCTTTTTTAACACTTAAAAGTATTTTCTATGTGTTTGTTTCCTTGTGTTGCATTTCTTCAGATTTCTCTTCCAAGTCACCAATTACTTCTTTGGCTATATCTAGTCTGCTGTTTAATCCATCCATTGAGATTTTAATTTTAATTTCTTAATGTCTCACTTCTGGACCTTTTATTCGGCCTGGGTCTACCTGACTGTCTCTTATTTTTACACCATGCTTTAAATTTTTTGAAAAATATTAAAAACATTTATTTTATATTTTGACTCATAATTCTAATATCTGCTGACTTTGTAGATCTGATTCTGAGGTCTTCTGACTCTCGCTCATGGTGGCTTGTTTCCTTGTGTGTTTAGAGACTTTTAGCTGGGAAGGCACTCAGTCTCCTTGGGGTTTTATATATGCACATTATTTGAGGCATGGATTCAATGTGCATTTGTGTTTCCTTCTGACAAGTGCTTGGGGGGAAAATCAATCCATAACACTTTCAATTGAATTTTTAGGATCTTCAGTTCCCCCAGGGGATGTGAATTTAAAACACATGTCCGTGTCAGACGGAGCAGGTGGCGGGAAGTTCTGTTAGGGCACATTTTAATTGTGTTCACTTCTCTGCCCAGAGTCTAGGCTAAGCCGTGCAGTTTCCCCTACGCAAGGTCATTTCCTCCATCTCTCACCTCATCTCTGCTCGGGTTCCCCCGCACTCGGAGGCTCTGTCTTTCTGTTGGGATCTCTGACTGGCCCTCTTCACTGCTTGGGCTCATTAAAGCTCAGGGATGAGCAGATGCTCTCAGAATAAAAGCTGGCTTCAAACTCACTGCACTGGGTCATGCTTTCCTGTAGTTGGTAACTTCTCTTGTCCTTGTATTCCTGCCAACTCAGCCATGCTCCATATTTTTTTTTTTAATACATTAGGTCTAACACATTATGAGTTTTTGTACCAGAGGGTTTTCTTTATCTGTCTAATAGACTGTACTGCCTGGCATAGAAGACCACTGAGCTCTTCTTTAAACTGATCTGGGCACACTCATTTCTTAGCATCTTCTTTTATAAGCCTCTCCCTTTTTTCATCCTCTCTTTGTGTTTTGCTTCCTATTCCATATTTCATTCACCTTCAGGCCAGGAAGGAGCCTGTTCTGAGTCACAGCTCAGTGAACACGCAAGGCTATTTCGGTGCATGGCTTCAGGTGTTCCCCTCTGAATTGAGTTCAGACCTAAGCTAGCTTTCTTCATCAGGTAATGCGTCCCTGGTGCCCCACTCACTGAGTCATGCTGGATCCAAGCTCTCTCTGCCCCTCAGCTGCTCTAGTTGCCACATCTTCACTCGTGATCACCAAGAGCCTTTTCAGTTTCAATCCGTTCATCTTGTGTCTGTGCCCTCCTCGCTTCTTTAAAGGAAGTCCCACCAGTCTTCACATTTATGCTTTGCTCACTTAACATTTAATTTTAAAAAAGTCTCATTCCTCTTGTTCCCACATCTAAATTACCAGTTTGGGTCTATCTGAACCACATGCCAAACAATTCTGGCTCAGTCATGAATTTTAAGAAACACGGGCATGCTGTTTGTCAATGTGGGGATTTCCTTCGGGTCTTGCCTGAACCGCTGTGTGGCATGGCCTTGTTTAATCGTCCCAGCTGTCCCAAGAAGCAGGTCTTGTTTAAAATCCCCATTACACAGATGAGAAAGTTGAAGCATACACAAACCGACTAACATGCCTATACTTTATCGATGGTGAATAAGATAGACAGATTTGACCCAGACAGTTGACTTTAGAGCCCATAAGTTTATCAGTATGAAAACTGCCTTTCAGTAAGTAAAACAATGCATGTGTAGTAACTAGCCTTGTCCGTGTCACACAGCGGGCACTTAGCAAGTGTTTGTCCCTCCTCCTTGCATCATTCATATTCTCAGATCCATATAATTGGTGGGGGGGGGGGCTTGGCTTTTGGGATTTCTTTCCAGCAAGACTCTAAAATTGGCCATGTAGGTAGCTGGGAACCTAATTACAGTAAGGGAAGTTTTGGACTCGTGTTATAAACCCTTGAGATTAGATCAATATCCTTAGACCATCATCTGTTTCTCTACTTCACCTTGATTCAGAAATCACGTGTCAACTTCGAAATCTGATTTGGGCTAGGAACCTCCCTCCTTAATATAGTGAACTGAATAAGCTGCTTGCTGAAACCATCTCTTGACGCAGGTTGGATGTCAGAATCCCGCTGTCAGTACCTCCATGCACAACTGACTTCCTTTATAGAATTTCTTTTTTTTTACTATGAAGAACACATATTTAATCTTCAATCCCTGTGTTGAATTCCGAGCAGAAACAGCAAGTTCCATAACTTTTGTAACATAGATTTCTTTCCCTTGCTTAGAAAACTAGATACGGCAGAAACAGCAGTGGAAGTAACGAGAAACACTGAGCACGGACGCCTGTGCACCCTTGCAGCGGGCAGACCCTGCGCTCAGGTGGGCCGGCAGCCGGACCTCCCTGGGTGTCTGCGTCCGTCAGCTCCTGAAGCTGGAAACGTCCATGGAGAAGATCAAGTCGAACTGCTTTGTCCCGCAGAGGGGATGTAGAGCCCAGAGAAGGGAACTGATGAGCGGGATGGTCACCCCACAGCCCTGGGCCTCGGGTCACAGAAGCACGGGGTGGGGGTGCATTTCTCTCTTTCTTTCATTTTCTGTGGTCAGAACAGAGGACCTTTCTCTGGCTTAACTGTTTTTATAAATAGCTTTGCAACTGAACCTGACGGCGTAACAAACTGCATTCCTTCTATTTGTCTCATTACGTCTGCGCTGTCCATTCTTTTCTATTTCTCCTGCAAGATGAAGACCCACAAGAGATGAGGATTTAGCCCTAAAAGCAGAGCCTCAGTTGGGCCAGTTTTCTGACCCTGTGATTACGAATGGCAGCTTGCAAGATGCACGTGCCCTCTTGTCCTCCGCTCAGAAGGCCCGGGAGGAGCCTTGGTGGGGCCGGGAACACGGACGTCCTCTGCTGCTGAGTCCAGCCCGGGCCTCCCTCCTGCTTATGCTGGGCCTAACAGTGCTCCCGTTCCAGAGTCTGGGGTAGCGGCTGAAACCTCAAACAGCAGTATTTGACCCATGAGATGTGCGCAACTCTAAAAGTGTTACACTTTAGTACTTAATCTAATTTCAAAAAACATTATATTTAGTGGTTATGTAGAGTTACCTATTTGGCTTTTAGAAAAAAAAAAAAGTGTTCCCTTTTCCCCATGTGCAGCAACGTGACCTATGTTAAGGATCGGACCATTTCTGATGACAACGTACTTGGCAGTGACTTGTTAATGTGTGAGTTTAGAAGTCAAAAGACCATGAGCAGAAAAGTCCTCTTTGAGTTGTAAGAAAAAGTGCGGCCCAGAGGAGCCCAGACATCTTTCCAAAGTAATGGAAGGAAGACTTCCGAGGTCAAACCCGAACACATCTCAGGAATTTTCCAGGATAAACTCCAGCTTCTATGCAACACCATTCTAATTCGGTTGTGGTAAATATAGGCTTCTGATCAGCAACTTGTCAAATACATTTATTTTTAAATCCCTCTTTGCTTAAAAGCACATCTGCGGACTATTCTTAGCAGAGCGGTAACATCGGTGACACTCGCTTCTAACTGACTATGGCGACGAAGGGCTCTCAGGGGTTAAATTGTGCTTGGCTGAATATTGTCATTAAAAATAGAAGTGCCACGAAGTCAAACACCCAGGCCTTCTGTGGGCGTCCAGAACCTGCTCATTTGTCTTAATAAGAAAAATTCCTGTGAGCGAACGTATTGCACGGTTCACGGTGAGACCCAATCTGGAAAATGGCTGGTGCGTCAAAGGTGAACACGGGGCCACTCACTCGCGTACGTAGGGAAACGGTGCACTTGAGAAATTCGCAGCGTTCGAGAAAAATACGCTGCATTGAAAAGTGCTTTGTAGCAGGGCAGCCTGTGGGGATTAAGCTATCCTTCCTCCGAACAGACAGAACAGCAGCTCAAGTGCAAAAGCTGCCGCGGAGCGTTTGTCCCTCTGTCCCCAGACGGAACAGCAGCAGCCCTTCGAGGAGCCGCTGGAAGCTCCCGGGGCGCTAGCATCTCTGAGCGTGGGTTTTAAGTGGATTGAAAAGTTAGAATGCCTGTTAGGTTTGGCCACAGGCACGACCATGAAAGGGGCAAAGTTTCCCTGCAAGTCCCTTTCCTCCTTTAGGCTGCTCTGTGTCCCGCCCTGAGGGGACACACACGGTCCCAGAGATGTAAAGCCCTAAGCTTCGGATGTGTCCCCTCTTCCCCTCCTCTTGAATGCTCTGCTCCACAGTACACCACTCCGGGAGGGCGACCGCCCCTCCGTCCAGGCCACGATGGGTGCTAATGAGCCAGTCTGCAAACTAATCGTAGTTCATATGCCACCAGATCAATACAGTAACCCTATAAGCGGATGGAATGTTTTATTCCAGATAAAATGCACGCATCCCCTGAAAACCCTAAGCAAGTGACACTAGTGTCCTCCCTGATGGGGGCTGTTTGACCAGCTAAGACTTCTGGTACCATCACATGTGTGTGAGAGGCCCTGTGTTCAGAAGCACGAATATTCCTTAGACTGAGAAGTGCCTGCGTGTATGCTCGGGTGTGTGTGTGGTGAACTCGTACTGATTTTTGTGCGATAGGGAGTTGTGTGAGGGCGCAGGGCGAATTCCACTTTGCATGTCAGGGAAGCGAGAACTGGCCATGTGAGCCCCCGTGTCGTCTTTGAAACCAGGCAAGGACAGGCCTGGGGCTTAAATAGGCAAGCACAGTTTAACTGTGCAAAGAATGTTTGAATTAAACTGTCCCTCCACTGAACAAGTGAAAAAGCAGTTAAGCAGAAGCACAGTGCGGTTCATCGTCACCCCACTGAGTGGGAGGAAACCCCAGTGCCAGGGACAGATTTCCACGTGTAAGTCCGGCACCTGCACAGGAGACTGCAAACGTTGTGTGACGAATAATAATGATAAAAGTAAACTCTTAGGACTGTTTATTCCATGCGTGTTAATGAGGTATGGCTTCTGCTTTCACAGCACCAACCCCATGATGAAATCTTACTTTCAGTCTGGCTTGTACACTGTGATTGGATTTTACCCAGTGAACTAGTATCTAAACAGTCTTGAATGTAGACACACACACACACACACACACACACACACAATTAAGGACAAAAACTTAGTATCAGGGAAAACCATCAAAATGAAGGTTTTCAAATTCACATTACGTTCTTTCATGAGATATTTTCAAAGCTGCATTTCACTCTTTTCCACAGGTAGGACCACGCAAATCTACAAAAGTTCAACTAGGAAGACTCCCTTCAGAGCTGATGCAATTATGTTACAAGTTTTGGAGACCAGAGAGAAAACGCACAGCAGATTCACTGTGCTTCACGGTGAAGTTTATCTGATGTGTAACATAAGCTGACCGTATTCCACACTATAAACACGTATCCGTATGTATGTATCTTTTCAAGTAAGTAAACCATTTGAAAGGAAAAGAGAAGCGCATTATCTTAAGTTCGCTTTTCCTTTGCTGGTGGCTGGTGGCTCCTTGCTCTCCACCTCCCCGTTTCATTCTTCATTTAACAAACATCTACAGGACTGTATTCATTTAAGGAAGGTTTTTCCCTTTGTAGAGAAGACAACGCCTTTTTCTCTGGGTTGAAATGGTGACTCAGAAACTCAAACTTCTCTTCACGTGCAAATGACCATCAGTAAACTCCTAGGAAGGGAGAACTTGACTCAGATCTGTAGTCTTGAGAATAAGGGGACAAAATAGTAAGTAAAGGTTGAGCTAATGATTTTCCTCTGGGATGTATTCCTGTCTCAATGTTTTGAATAGAAGCAATCATTCTTGGGGTGGGGAAAACCCCACTGCTACTATAAGGAAAGTGCCACGTATACTCACAAAAATAAATTTGTATTTTAAATTTAAAATTTGAAATATTGTAAGTAAACTGAAAAGCAATGCTTGTCTACGAGCCAGCTTGTCTCCTTGGAAGCTGGATGCAGAGGGCAGGGGGGTGAACCATGATGGCAGGGGGACCAGGAAGGAGGGCGGTCAATGCTGAGCGGGGCCCAGGTGACCCAGAGGACGACCCAGACTGAAACGTCTCCCGAAGTCTCCTCTCCTTCATCCTCCTCTGACGGCAAGAGGGAGAGAAAGCCCATGAGGGAGGGAGCTTAGATTTTAAAGCACCACGTATGCCCTTTTCATGGAGGAGGTGATGAAAATAAGGTCGAGGGAGGAAGTCAGATAAGAAGGCTTCCCAGAAGGAAGAGGAACCGTAAGGATGTAAGTAATATAATTTCTCTGATCAGCCGGATTTTGAGAACTTCAGACTTCCCCCCACAAATGCTTTCTTATTTACAAAACAATACATACACGTGTGGTGTATGCTCAACCGCCCACCACTTTGTTGACTCTAAAGTTAAGTCAATACCAGTGCATCCTGGCCCCCACGCCCGCCCCCACTCTCCGCCGTTTCCTAACTGGAGACAAAGCCAGGCTGGGGGCCAGGGACGTGCAAGGAGTAGGTGGTTAACAAGAGCCCTGGGGTGAAAAAATATGCCTGCACGCATCGCTTACTTTGTGCCAGGGCTGTTTTAAGAGCTTTACGAACATTTAACCTTCATCAGCCCCCCCAGGAGGTGGGTACTATCATTGTCCAGCTTTTACAGATGAGGAAACTGAGGTGCAGAGAAGTTAGAATAGTTACCCTAGGTCACACAGAGAATAAATGGCGGACCGATGAGTTGAACCTGGTAGTAAACGCTTCACTTTGCAAAGACAACGCTCCTCCCACCCCCACCATGCATCGCGCACAAGTCAGATGGCAGGGAGCCTCCTCCTGGATAAAACTCAGCCTTCACAACTGTAAGAGATGGCATTTTAAATTGTAGAAAGAACTAAATGCTGCAATCCATAATGTCACAGGGGCAGGATTGGATTAACCATCCCATCCATGAAGAAAGACTCAGATGTCGGATGAGTTCAGTTGAGCTACCCCAAGAAATGCATCTTGTCTGATAATAGTGAGTTTTCCTTGAGTATTTTGTTAGCTTTTCCAAGGATACAGGTAAGGAAAAATATAGAAGGACGTATATAGTGATGGAGAAAAATTAGTACAAAAAGTGTTCAAGCCAGGAACTGAAGTGTGCAATTTCAGATTAACTGGATGTGCTGCCAGAATTCGAAAACGTTCACAGGGTCGAGAGGCTGCATGCACCGTGTAGAGGTCAGAGGCTTTTGATAAATGCCAACGAAGAATTCACTCTGACAGCGTAAACACACGCATGCGTACTTTATGCTCAAAGTAATACAGACAAGCAGAGCTGTCCTCAAGCTACACGCCTGGAATCTCAGGCCGAGGTAACCGAGGTTTAGTTACAGTTACTGATATTATTAAACACTGGAATTTAAGAGTATTTTGAACTTCGATTCTGGATTCCTTTTAACTTGAAATGAATTCACATTCAATCTATATGCAGAGGTACACAGCCTAATGATGTTTTGGGGATTAAAGAGATTCTGTCAATTAAAATCACTAAAAAGCTTCTCTCTCTGGATAAAGCCAGCAGAGGCACTTAGATGTTGCTCCCTCTTTAATAACACTTCGCTTTATCTCGGGGAGAGGACTCAGCTTCAGTGTGAGCCACTCTAATTACTTCTCCACTTAATCAAGGTCCAGTCACTTCCACTCCATTTGACCTACTACTTAATCAAACCCTTTTATGCACACTTTTTAAATTAAACTTTTCATTTTGAGATTGTAGGTTCACGTGCAGTTGTAAGAAATAATACATAGAGGTCCCATGTAGGCTTCCCTCAGTTTTCCCCAATGGTAACATCTGACAGCACTTCAGCACAAAATCACAACCAGTCACAGTCCGCCACCAAGAGGCAGAGCGCTCCCATCAGCACTGGGCTCCCTCCTGTCGCCCTTTTACAGCCACGCCCTCTTTCGTCGGTCTCTACCCCCTCCTTAGCCCTGGGCCACCACTAACCTGTTCTCCATGTGTATGATCTTACTATTTCAAGGACATTGTGTAAATGGAGATGTGTTTGTTTAGCCGTTCACCAACTGGAGGCACCTGGGTTGTTTCCAGTTTTTGAGGGTTATGAATAAAGCCACTGTGAACGTTGGTATTCAGCTTTCCATGTGAATGTGAGTCTTCCTCTCTCTGGGGTGAATGCCCAGCAGTGTGATGCTGGGTCACTTGAGATTTCCACAGTTACTGCTGTAAGAATTGGCCGACTCTTTTCCAGGATGACTGTACCATTGTAACTCCCACCCGCAGTGGATGTGGGGTCCAGTTTCTCACTTTATCCTCACCAGCATTTGCAGTGGTCACTACCGTTTGCTGTAGCCATTCTGACAGGGCGGTCGTGCCGTCTCACGTGGGCTTTAGTGCCTGTTTCTCTAACGGCTAACGATGCTGGACGTCTTGTCTTGTGCGGATTTGCCACTCAGACAAGTCTTTGGTAAAATGCTCTTCACGTCTCTTGCCTGTGTCTTAGTTGGACTGTTGTTGATTTTTTCCCCCACCGTTGACTTTTAAGACATCTTTATATTTTCTAGGTACTCGTCCTCTGTCAGATAGTATGGTTTGCAAATACTTCTCCCAATCTGCAGCCCATCCTTTCCTCCTCTAAATAGGGCCTCTAAAAGGGCAAAAGGTTTTAATTTTTATGAAGTCCAATTTATCAATTTTTCTTTTTATGGATTTGTTTTTTGTGTTAAGTTTAAAAATTCTTTGCCTTGTTCTAGATCTCAAAGATTTTCATCTGTATTTTTTTCTAAAGTTCTTGTAGTTTTGCCTTATACATTTAAGTCTATGATCCATTTTGAGATAATTTTGTATGTATAAAGTTTGAGACTCTTAGGTTGAATTTTTTTTTTTCTATAGATGTTCATTTGCTCCAGTACCATCTGTTGAAAAGGCTGTCATTAGTCTATTGAATTTCCTTTGCATCTTTGCCCAAAATTTGCCATACAGGTGGAGGTTGCCAGGTCATGTAGGTTTTCATAAGAATGAAGGAATCCAGATATTCATGTAAAATATTTCACTTTTTACATCTTGGAAGCTAATTAAAATTTAGAAGTCTATGCAGGGGCCAAGGGGAAGAGAAACGAATCTGTGGTCTCCCATGCTGTGCCTTCTCCAGTGGGCGACTTGGGCTCGGGTGACTGAGATTAATGTTCTGGGTCGGGAAGTGGTGATGTCCCATTTATGGGACCCTGTTCAATCCGTAAGTACTTACTTCATGCTTGCTCAGGTTCAAGGGATTTAGTGGTAAATAAGAGTCAAAAATCCTAAAAAGCGAATTACACGTAAGGAGATTTTTTTTCCTCTTGTGGTTATTCTTGTTGTGACATTGACATGTGGTTGCAACAAACCTCAGTGTTTGTGAGGGGAGAGGCAGGCCAGCACTTGGCTTCTGGTGTCAGACGGGTTCCTACTTAGCTTAACAGATGCCATGTTTTTAGCTCAGCAACTATTGGAAACAGACGCTGGAGAGGTTCATGAATTCTCTGTGCTTCTGTTTTCTTGCCTGTAGAACATGCATAATGAACATGCCAACATACAGAATTATCGTGAATGAAGTAAGACGGTGCCCATGAAGTGGTCAGCCCACGTTCTGGCTCCTATTAACTATGCAAAAGGCTAGCTGGAGTAAACAGCAGGATGTCCAACTTGGCACCCTGCCCACGACTCTGAAACGGTGATTTTATAAGGCTTCCGGAGGGAAATGTGACGTTTGCACGTGCAAGTGTGAGTAGCAGTTTGAGAGGCAACTCACATTTTTGAAAGCCGTACTTTGAAGAACCTGATTCCCGGGGTATAGAGCAATGCCCCGAGGAGATCCTAGGCAGGTGCAAAATCAAATCAGTCGCCAATCATTTGCATATGTTAATACAACTAAGATCCCTGTGCTGTGCTCCTGGGACGGCACAGACCTGCATCTGGATCCGGCAGGGGTCGGGAGGTGCTCTTGACGGTGGAGTCGGTGGGGAACAGCTTTGCTCCCACTGCCACAAACTGGCACCTTTTGTCTTTCAAGTGAACAGATTCATAGAAAATCTGTTCCTGACTCTCCGTGGTGAGGGGGTCTGGCTGACCTCTCAAGACAGAACCTGTGAGTCTGATCGGGTCTGACAAGAATTGTGCGCAGTAAGGAGTCTGCCCTGCACCCTGAAGCATTTATGACTCCAGTGGATATTAATTAAGCCTTTCCTGTGCGTCAGGCGCTCAGCCAGCTGCTGGGTGTGAGGACAAAATGGACAAACTCCAAGCCTTCATGGAGTTTATAGTCTAATGAATAAGTCAGGCCATTAAGCAAGAAACAGCCCAAGTTCAGGCCTCAGTGCAGCATGTTAAGGAGCACCCAGCCTAATCTGAGGGGAGCACGGTGACTTCCCGAGTGAAGTGATGGGAAACCTGACACTGAAAACTGGGTAGAGGAGCAAGCCAGACAAGGGCAGGTGCTGGCAGTGCCAAGACGAGCAGGAACAAGTGTTTGTTACGCTGCAGAGTCAAATGAAGTGTCTTTCGACTCAGCTCAGTCACCGTTTCTTAATTACGTGTCAAGATTGGTTTTAGGATAATTTTCAAGGCTTGTGTTGTTGATGGTTTAATGGACTATATTATTATTAAACTACACGCTGACTTGGAGCGTCGTCTTGGACTTACTGCCTTTTCGAAAGGGACATATTTCATAGATCTCAGAGGGATCTTCTGTACGTGCATCGATGGCACAGAGAGACACTACCCCTCTCCTGTTTACCCCGCCAGCCCTCATCGCACCCCTCTCTTTGACATCTGCCATCTTTTTTTTTTTTTTATTGAATTATAGTCATTTTACAATGTTGTGTCAAATTCCAGTGTAGAGCACAATTTTTCAGTTATACATGAACGCATATATAATTTATTGTCAAATTTTTTTCTCTGTGAGCTACCATAAGATCTTATGTATATTTCCCTGTGTTATACAGTATAATCTTGTTTATCTATTCTACATTTTGAAATCCCGTCTATCCCTTCCCACCCTCTGCCCCCTTGGCAACCACAAGTTTGTATTCTATGTCTATGAGTCTGTTTCTGTTTTGTATTTATGCTTTGTTTGTTTGTTTTGTTTTCTTTAGATTCCACATATGAGCGATCTCATATGGTATTTTTGTTTCTCTTTCTGGCTTACTTCACTTAGAATGACATTCTCCAGGAGCATCCATGTTGCTGCAAATGGCATTATGTTGTTGTTTTTATGGCTGAATACTATTCCATTGTATAAATATACCACATCTTCTTTATCCAGTCATCTGTCGATGGACACTTAGGCTGTTTCCATGTCTTGGCTATTGTAAATAGTGCTGCTGTGAACACTGGGGTGCAGGTGTCATTTTGAAGTAGGGTTCCCTCTGAAAATATGCCCAGGAGCAGGATTCCTGGATCATACAGTAAGTCTATTCCTAGTCTTTTAAGGAATCTCCATACTGTTTTCCACAGTGGCTGCACCAAACTGCATTCCCACTAGCAGTGAAAGAGGGTTCCCTTTTTCTCCACAGCCTCTCCAGCATTTGTCTTTTGTGGATTTTTGAATGATGGCCATTCTGACTGGTGTGAGGTGATACCTCACTGTAGTTTTGATTTGCATTTCTCTGATAATTAGTGATATGGAGCATTTTTTCATGTGCCTATTGATCATTTGTATGTCTTCCTTGGAGAATTGCTTGTTTAGGTCTTCTGCCCGTTTTTAGATTGGGTTGTTTGGTTGTTTCTTGTTAAGTCGTATGAGCTGCTTATGTATTCTGGAGATCAAGCCTTTGTCGGTTTCATCTGCAAAAATTTTCTCCCATTCCGTAGGTTGTCGTTTTGTTTTACTTATGGTTTCCTTTGCTGGGCAGAAGCTTGTAAGTTTCAATAGGTCCCATTTGTTTATTCTTGCTTTTATTTCTATTGCTTGGGTAGAATGCCCTAGGAGAACATTTTTGAGATGTATGTGAGATAATGTTTTGCCTAAGTTTTCCTCTAGGAGGTTTATTGTATCTTGTCTTATGTTTAAGTCTTTGATCCATTTTGAGTTTATTTTTGTGTATGGTGCTAGGGAGTGTTCTAGCTTCATTGATTTACATGCTGCTGTCCAGTTTTCCCAACACCATTTGCTGAAGAGACTGTCTTTATTCCATTGTATATTCTTGCCTCCTTTGTCAAAGATTAATTGACCAAAAGTTTGTGGGTTCATTTCTGTGCTCTCTATTCTGTTTCATTGGTCTATATGTGTGTTTTTGTACCAATACCATGCTGTCTTGCCATGACTGTAGCTCTGTAGTATTGTCTGAAGTCTGGGAGAGTTATTCCTCCAGACTCTTTCTTTCTCTTCAGCAATGCTTTGGCAATTCTAGGTCTCTGATGGTTCCATATAAATTTTATTATGACTTGTTCTAGTTCTGTGAAATATGTCCTGGGTAATTGGATAGGGGTTGCATTAAATCTGTAGATTGCCTTGGGTGGTGTGACCATTTTAACAGTATTGATTCTCCCAATACAGGAGCATGGGATATCTTTCCATTTTTTTAAGTCTTCTTCAATTTCCTTCATCAATGGTTTATAGTTTCCTGTGTCTAAGTCTTTCACCTCCTTGGTTAGATTTACTCCTAGGTATTTTATTACTTCAGGTGCTATTTTAAAGGGGATTGTTTCTTTACTTTCTTTTTCTGTTGAATCATTATTAGTGTAAAGAAATGCAACTGATTTTTGAATGATAATCTTGTAACCTGCTACCTTGCTGAATTCTTCAATTATTTCTAGTAGTTTTTGTGTTGACCTTTTAGGCTTTTCTATATATAGTAACATGTCATTGGCATATAGTGACACTTTTACCTCTTCTTTTCCAATTTTTATCCCTTTTATTTCTCTCTCTTGCCTGACTGCTGTGGCTAGGACTTCCAGGACTATGTTGAATAGGAGTGGTGATAGTGGGCGTCCTTGTCTTGTCCCAGATTCTAGTGGGAAGTTTTGAGTTTTTCACCATTGAGTGCTATGCTGGCTGTAGGTTTGTCATATATAGCTTTTATGATGTTGAGATATGTTCCCTCTATACCCACTTTGGTGAGAGTTTTTATCATAAATGGGTGTTGAATTTTATCAAATGCTTTTTCTGCATCTATTGAGATGATCACGTGGGTTTTGTCCTTTCTCTTGTTGATGTGATGTATTACACTGACTGATTTGCATGACATCTTCCGTCTCTCACTGAATCAGTGCAATATCATCTTCACTGGTTTCCTTAACTCCCAGTTTTTTTCCCCACTTCAATTCCTTTTATGCTTTGCTGCAAAATTAAATTTCATTAGCGAAGCTCTGATTTTATCACTCCCGTTCATACAGTTTCTGGGAGTCCCCACGGACTGAGGTGGCAGCGATGAGCCATCTGTCCCCGGGCTCAGAGCCCTCCTGTGACCCCCGCCCACCTTCCTCTCTGGCCTTGCCCTTCTCTGCTCCTGGGGAATCAGCAGAGGCTACTTGTTCTACTTTTCTGCTTCTTTTGCTTCACTTTTGTTTGTGACATCCTTCAGCTTCAGACGCATGTCCCCAGCCAGTACACATTGAAATATTCACTTCCTGGACCAGCTCAAATGCTCCCACGACTGTGAAGTGCTCCCTCAAGCCCCTCACTCCCATGACTGTACTTTCTCCTTCCGTTAAACCCCCACGTGAAGCTCTATGTGTATACGTCTCGTGTCACACTAGTGAAGTTATGCCTATTAGTGTAATGTGTGGGCATACTCTGACGGGGTAAGAGCTATGCGTTCCTCAGTTGTGCCTCCTTTATATCTTGTAGCACAGGACTCTTCACATGGTAGGGGATTAATATTTATTGACATCTAGCAATTCTATTAGCTAGCAAATTTTCTCACGGCTAATTCTCTTTCTGTTGAAAAGACTTGATTGTATGTACTTGTATTTGTTTGGTCTCAATTCATGGACTCATTTTATTTTATCTTGTATACAGGGTGCTTAGCTTTTATGAATGATTCTGTGTTTGCCACTCTATTTTATGCCCTAAGACTCATGGGACATTGAAGTGTGTATCAACACAGCATCTCCTTGGCGCAGGTGCAGAGAGGTGGAGAGGCTCCCTGGAGGTCCCCGAGTTAGCAAGGACCAGAGGTGGGACAGGAGTTCTTCTTGTTCTTCGTTTACCACCTGCAGCGGCTCCCCCGTGCCTCTTCCTTCCTCTGGAGACCCAGTTCAATGGAAACACTGTTACTCAAATCAGTGTTTTCTCACTGGGTGCAGATGCCACTTAAGCTTGACCAGGGCTCCTGCAGCAACTCGAGGGAAGGGACTGCCCTTGGGCCGGTGCAGGGAGCCAGGTGTGCCAGCCGGAACCCAGACGAGAAGCCCAGCTGTTCCATGTCTGTTCCTGCAGCCTAAGTTTGTTAAATACCCGCCTTGACCTAATTTCTGACGGCTGCTGTTACTTACAGACCTGCCGCAGGTTGACCAGACCCCCGGAGAGAGGAGGGGTGGTGCATTGGCTGGACGTCCTCTTCAGCAACACTGTTCTTCCTTCTTCAGAAGAGAAGAGACCCCTGGTGTTTGCAGGACATCACAGAGGCCCATGGGTTGGATCCAAAATTCTTTGTTCAGTGGACCTGCCTCCAGCAAGTAGGCTACATGTATGGTAGGATAGAAAGATCTGTGGACTGGAATTTCGAAAATTAATGTTCACTTTTCGTCCAGCTCCACCATTAATTGTGACCTTGAGTAAATTGCTTACGTGACCAGAGGTTTGGCTACCTGACCTCCAAATAAAGTTACCATGAGAATCAGAAAGGATGACGTGTGGGAAGTCACTTTATCAACTTCAACGCCCCTCCCTAGAACGAAGTGTTATTAGCAGAACAGGGGAATAAAGCAAGGCTTCGAATTCAATTCTGTTAAAAAGTTTGAATCCAAAGCCTGATCGACTTACCTGCTAGTTTTTTTGGAGAAAGCATTTTTTTTAAAGCCAAGCTGGCAAAGAGTTTGCTGGATTATTCTGAAGTATATTCACAAGTCCTTTATATATTTTTCAACTTTGCTGATTAAATTTAATAACTAAAACACAAGGAATGAGCAGTAACCTTCACAATCTATAAAAATAATCAAATATGAAAGAAAAATCTAGCTCAGAGTTCTGTCTGAACAACAGCAAGAAGAGACTTATAAATGCTCTTCTGGACTTGCCTTGCTCTAGACAAGAAAGATAACATGGATTCCGTTTGTGCAGTCTTTTCAAATTGAGAGAGGTCAGCTCGGTTTACTGTCCTTTTGGCCTTCTTAGAGAGAAGGATTTGATCTCAAAAGCAACAGCGAGAGCAAATATAAAACATAAACCGAACCGCAGCAGAACAAAGCAAGAAAGAGCTTTCCACACTTGTAGTAGTTCTTGACTGAAAATGCCAAAGCTTTTTATTAAAATTATTGGAGTGATTCTTATTTCAGAAATCAAATGGCAAGAACTTCACTTTAACTTCAAAAGGACTTTGTGTCATTATCATCGTGCTATTGTAAGCTGAATGCAGGAGGAAGATATGGGAAGAAGCAGCTGACGAAAACTGGAGAGGACTGGTTCGCAGACCCGTGCAGTCCGCCATCCAGTTCTCCTCAGCGCCCTGGGTAACAAGCAGCGGCCAGACCAAAGCAAACCACGCACTTTCTTGACACTTCATGGGATGGGAAGAACGGTCAGCTATTGGAGGGAGGGAGGGCCTGGACGTCACTGAAGAACAAATCAATCCAGTATTAACTTGTCAAGTAGGAGGATCCTTATTGGATCTCAGGAGACCATCTTATTGGCGCATTATCTGCTTAAGAATGCATCGTTCCCTTCAGAAGCCTCAGGGAGCAGCTCAGTTACATCATGCAGCAACAGACTTGAAAGCCGTAGTAGGAATAACAAAACACCCAATGAAAACTGTTAGAACTAGCGGTACGTACCGCACTACGGAGTCTGGAGTGGTCAGGTTTAAAAGATGCGTCCAGCCGTCGGAACACCAGTGGGGGGTTCTCCCAGGCCTGCAGATCAGTGCCTCCTCCCGGGCTTTGGTGCCGGCGCCTGGCGCCTGGGCCCTCTGCCGGGCACTGCGCCAGGTGCCTGGAGACACTCAGCAAACACAACACACAAAACCCCCTCCCCTTCTAATGGAGCTTATGTTCTACCAGGAAAGACAGGTAACAAACACATCTAAAAAGGAAAGATAAATGACGTTTGATGGAAATAAATGGTAATGAGGAAAAAGCAGGGCAAGGACTGGAGAGGTGAACGCATCCAGGGAAGCATGGCCAGGAAGGTCTTGCTGAGAAGGTGACCTTGGAGGAAGTGCCTGAGAGTGTGCAGGAGCTGGGCGCGGGGCGTGGGACAACAGCTTATGGCCCCGCACAGCGGCGGGGGGTGGGGAGGCCAGGGCCGAGGACAGC
Source organism: Camelus bactrianus (assembly GCF_048773025.1). Lineage (NCBI taxonomy): Eukaryota > Metazoa > Chordata > Mammalia > Artiodactyla > Camelidae > Camelus > Camelus bactrianus. Next base: position 4,201,477 of record NC_133567.1, on the reverse strand, counting down.
CCTGCGCTACGGCTGGGGCGGTGACTTGCTGTGGGCCAGGGAGGGCCTGGGAAGTCCTGGGACGACCCTGAAGGACTTTGGACCGAGGAGTGAGATGATCTGGGTTTCTGTTTAACAGGATCAGCTTGGCTGCTGTGTTGGAAACAGTCTGGCAGAGGAAGAGGGAGGAGGAAGACCGTGTTCTCAGGCTGTGTTAAGAACCAGGACAGTGTGGCCTCGTCAGAATGATGGCCGCGGAGGGGGTGAGACACAGTCGGATTCTGGGTCTGTTTTAAGTTAAACCAGCAGGGTTTGCTGATGGAAGAGACGTGGGTGTAACCACCGCAGGGTCGAGGGTGACGGTGAGGGTTTCAGCTCAAACGACTGGAATAAAGAATTTGCCACCAACTGAGATGGGGAAGAATGAAAACTAACAGGTTCGGGGAGGACGACGGGGCTCAGGCCAGGGCTGAAGTGCTGTGTGCCTGATGGCTCCTACCTCCGGGCCTCGCCCTCGGAAGGCGCCGCCCGCTAGTACGGCCTCCTGGTGCGCGCAGCCCGGGTCCAGCGCGACGTGGGGCTGGGAGGCCTCGTCCCCCGGGCCTTCACGCGGGACCGGAGGGCCCCCCGGGTGGGCCCGGGCCTCGCCGCTCAGCCTCTCCCTCAGCCCAGTCCTGCTCCCTCACCCTCACAGGGTCGTTCCTGAGAACGCACCCCAGTAAACTGTCTCTACTCAAATCTCTGCTTTCTGGGGCCACATTTAAGGCAGCTTCCATGGGTCCCCAACGTGGAAGCCATGTCCTTCTTGCAGTGGCCAGTGCGCCCGGTTCCACTCGGTATCTGCCTTACAGGTCCCGGTCCCGATCGTCTCCCGAGTGAGATTCTCCGGAGTCCAGCGCTGCGCTGTGTTTACTTCTATACTTTGGTCCTAAAGACAGTGAGTGAACCCTTGTCCTGTGGGTAACAGATAACTGTAATCCCCTTGAACAGGAACTAAAAACGAGACATTAAAGCTGAAAAGCAGTATTTCTGAATTGAATTCAGATGTCTGTTTCCCTTTGTGACTCACGTGTAGCGAGCAAAACCGTAACGCCGCGCAGCCGCTGCTTTCCGGGCCTCTTGGTGCTAGAAGTCTGATACAGTGATGACCCGTTTGCAGTCGGTTTTTCGCCCCAGGCCTCTACACTTCAGGCTGCATTCTACGCACAGTTTCAAAACAGAAAAAACCAGCCATCTACAAGCAATCATTTCTGTCTCCATCATACCGGATGACATCAGATTTGACTGCACCCTTTGGAATGGGCTGATCTGTGAACTGAATTAGTCAATTTATGAAATGTTTGGCCAGTTGGACAGCCTGGGAAGGGAACACAAGAGAAATATTTTTCGTAAACCCACATTCTGTGTGCAGGACGGACCACACCTTGGCATCTCTAGTCTGTTCTCAAAACGCCCACAAGGGTTAAAAACACCCATGTGACTCCTGAAAGCTGTATTTAAGGAAAGAGGAAACTCTTAGCTTCTGATGTATTCATAACTTTTGGCAACTGTGGTTTTTCTGACCCATTAATGCATTCTTTTCTTCCCAACTTTTCCTCCATATGTAGGCCTGGCCCACCCCTGTCCCATTGTGGGGCCCCTGCCCTCCACACCTCACACAAACATTAACAGGGCAATTGGAAAGGGTCAGACTCTCCCCTTCTTCCTGATCTGAATAAACTGAGATAAAATTACGACTTTGAAAAGGCGGCACCTGTTGTTGCCTGGCATTTCTTTGTTACTCTGTCTTGAAGATTCCAGCTCCTCTTCTGCGTGATCACAGACTTGTCAGCTACGCGAGGTGTGCTCTGCCTGCTCTGACAGGACCAAACATTCTGACCAGGAAACACGGAGAAGGGACATGTAAAGCTACCCTGCACACCTAGGTCTCCTGTCCCGGGGGCCCTGAAACACCACATTACTTCTCAGGATCTACCTTTAAGGTGGCCGGAAAAAACAAAGGCTACGATTCCTTAATCGTACACAGAAGGCAGAGGAAGAGACACGTAGCATGTTTGTCCTCTTCCCAGCATTCTGATTAGTTCTGACCCAAGATAGGTTTGGAAAATCGGGTGGGGACCTCCAGACACAAGAGCATTCAAAGAGGAGACGCAAATGTGCCAGCAGGTAACCAGGAAAGTGGAGCATTTTTGGTGCACAGCCTCTCGGATGGCCCCCAGGCCCCCGACTTCGTGTGCTTGCGTGGCGCCCTGTGCTCGGAGGTGGGCTGGACTTAACGCACAGAACGCAGCACATCGAGATCAGGCTATCTGAAGACCCTGGCTTCCCCATGGGGCGCTGCTCCTTGGCGCACCTGCCATGGATGTGGTGGCCCTGTGGAGGGCCCGCAGGGCAGGGGGCCGGGGCTGGCCCGCAGCCGCACTGCTGAGCGTGGAAGCAGACAATCCCTTCCCCGCCCCACCTCAGCCGAAACTTCAGATGAGGCTGCGGCCACAGGCGACAGCCTGACTGCAAGCTTACGAGACACCTTGAGACAGAGGAACGCAGTTCAGCTGCACCCAGATTCCTGCACAACAGTGACTGTGAGATAACAAATACCTACTGTTTCAAGCCTTTACGTTTGGGGACAATTTATGGAATAGCAATAAATAATGAATATAATATTAAAGATGCAAAAGCTTTCATTCTACTAAACTCCAGTTGTGTTTTCTGTCCCTTGTCCTTTGTGATAAAATACTAACACACTCACTCGTGACATCTGCCCCCTTTAACCTGTATTACAGATATGTGTCAGTTCTCCCACTTGTCTGTCAATTTCTGGAGAACAGAAACTCACTGCTACTGGTTTTTGAATCCTCTGGATCCCAGAAATGAGCCTTGCTCACAGCAAACGCTGAGTGACTATCTGATGAGTAAACACGTGACTGAGTCTTCCTTCAAGGACCAGATGCAGCTGAGTAGCGTGGTGTTAGACAAGGATCCATCTGACCTGCTCATCATTTTCTTGATTCCTCACATATCTTAATACATTAATAGCTGCCTTGCAAGCGTAATCTCTGCTGTGATTTCTCTTTCTACAGAAGAAAACACAATTAGAGCTTGAGTACATGACGTGGCTTCATTATTTCTTTATGGTGTAAGGAAACTATAACGTGCAGTCACGAATCAAAGCTTCATCTCTATTTCGACTATCAAAAAACACGGTTTATGTAAGAAAGAAGTAATCGCTTGAAAGCACTTAGGAAATGAGCTTGTCTTCATCGGCCATGCACGGAACCGCTGCTAATGAGCAGCAAAGCAGCATTTTCACCTAAAATTTTACTTCTAAAGTCCTGTCCCGTATTGGCTTATTGTTAACTTTTCATATAAAACGCAACTGGCAGAGGAAGGCCAGGAGGGGCGCTGAGACCACCCGAGACGTGGGCACGGTGGGCTCTGCTTGTTACGCAGATTGACAGAAACCAGCCTGAGCTTTGAAGGACTTGAACAGAAACGGAGTTAAAAAAAATTATTTATATTTAAGACTACCTAAAGGGTGCTCCTTTGCTGCCATCACAGAAGGCAGTAACAAGGGAAAGAGATTTTCATTAAGTGAAGATTGTCGGAGGAAAGTGACCATACATTACTGTCACGGGATCAGTGTTGCAGCTGACTTCTTTTTCTTCATTTCTTCTCACATAGAGAAAAAATAATCAGTAAAACACTGTCGTGTGTGTGATTATATATATACATCTGATACATATTGTGTCTGATTATATATGATTTTGGACTAGGTATTACTAACCCAAGGAGCTGGAAATGTCAACAAAATTATCCAGGGTGAATCTGGTTTAACTTGTCTTCTGATTCCCCTCCTTCGGGCAGACCGCTGCTGTCAGTGACTGTGCTGACTCAAACGTGAGGACAGTTCTGCTGGTGGCTTTAATTATTTTCTCCTCAAAGCCACATCGGGCAGTTTCAGAAATTTCCTCTTTGCCGCCTAGGACACCTTAAAGGACAATGATTCTCCTCCTTCAGCTGTTCATCAGAAATGGCAGGAAGTCATTAGGTTCACGTGGCTTCAGTCAGGTCCTTCAGGAGCTGTGCGTGCATGGTGGGGACAGAAGTGCGAGGGCGTTCCCGAGTCTAATCGCATCCTGAACCCACCACGGCTGGTTCTTCCTGAGCCAAGAGTCTCTGATTCAATTCAGGCTGACTAGCAAGAAAGAACTCGATGACTCTTTGTTTCAACAGTTTCAGATACCTTTATTTAAATGAATTCTTTGAGGGCTTAAAATGTTTCAATTTCGGTGTCACATGGCCTCTTGTGACTGAAGGACAGGGACAGCGTGCATTGGGCGAGCAAATGGCGCCTGGTGCAAAAGGCATGAAGAAGTGAATATTGGACCAGGGACCGGGGCCCTGGGTAGTTATTCTTGGCTAGGCCATTATAACTTCCTGGATTTTGCGGGGTTTTGTTTTTTTTTTTAAATAAGAGCGGTTGTTACTTTCCCTGAGAACTAGGGCTGGGCTTGCTGTTTACAGAATGACAACTTAGTCACTTAGTTGCCACCTCCTTCCTCAAATGTACAGAGAGGGGGTTCTCATTTCCACAGCTGAGCAGTGGGTGCCAGAGCTTGACGGGAAACTGGTTCAGGACACCGCCCACAAGCCACCAGCGCTTGCTTCTGGTTCTTTTCTAACTTCCCTCAGTGACCAGTCAAGGGGCATGTGCAACTCCACGTGAATTAGCATCTGCCCTGCTGCCCCTTCCCGGTTACCGGCCACAGATTTGTGAGCTCCCTACCGTCCGAAGCCCTGTGACGTTTTTGCAGAGGTTGCAATGTGATGCGGTGCTTCCCTGGGTAATCTCCCTGCCTGATTTTGGGAGACTAAACATGACTCTCCCAAGATGAGCATCTTCCAGGGAGGCAGGCTTGGCAGGGAAGTCACTTCTGTGTCAAGGAGCTGACAGGATGTCTGGCCGCTGCCCTTCACGGGTGAGTGCAGCCTGAGAGTCGCCAGGCAGTTCCGGGCCTGGGGACCCGGGCGCCCACTGTGACTGATCATTACCGCACCTGGGCAACTTCCCTGCACTCGTGGTGGGTGGCTATACCCTGTGTCAAATCCCATTTCACTTGGCTGGAAGACAGACGCTGATGGTCAGGGATAGGGAGGAAAGCTGACCCACTTCACAAGGTTGGCCTCAGTCCCACAGAGCCAAGGGGCTTGGTCTCCAGTTTCTAGACTGCTTTTCCATTTTGTGTTTGGGGCGTCCGTGTTAGATAGGCGAGTGGTCAACTGACTGAGAACTAGCAGAAATATTCTAACCTAAGAGCATTCCTTAGATTGACTGCATGTGATCCCATGTCCCTGGATTTAAGAATGTTTTCTTGGGAGAATTCAATTTAAAAAATTCACTGAGTATTTTTCCACTGTTCTAGGTACAAAACCAAATAATAATGATGAAGAAATCAAAGCTCACACTTCTGGAGTGTGTGTCATGTACCAGGCTGTGTGCTAAGCACTTTGCACACATGACGACATTCAGTCTTCACAAGACGCTGATGAGGGAGGGTCAGTTACCACCTCACTGTGTGTGCCGGGAAGGGGGAGCGAGGGTGAGTGGGTCGCTTGTGCAGAAACCCAGAGCTCACTCTTGCTAGACTCAGCTGTCAAGTCCCAGTGGTCCTTCTCCAGGGCCTGGCTCCTCAACCACCACCCACAACTCAAGAAACGTTCAGCCTCCCGGGGGCTGGCACTCAAGAAACTTCTATCTCATTAGGGACGCAAAGGATGAACATTCATTAGAGACAAAATTAGATAAATGTTAAATAGTGAAAGCAATGCGATGTGGGAGCACAGGGGAGAAAAAGGTGTTTCTAGCTCAGATGCTGCTGGCTGAGGCCTGAGCAGAGGATGGACAAGACGTGAAGACCCGGAGGGGCCATGTCTCAAGAAGACAGGGCTTGGCATGCCGGGACTGCCTGCCCCGGGGAGGCCGAGGGTGAGAGAACAACCTGGAGTACAGTTTGGAGCCGTCATGAGTGGGTTTGAATCCAAACCAATTGTGTGGATTTCATCCCAAAGACAAGAGGCACCACCTGTAAGTCTTAGAGGCGGATGCTGTGAGCCGCTCTGTGTTTCACAGAGGTTCTCTGATGTTAGTAGGTGGATTCAGGCTGGAGAGACGGAATGTGGGAGAGGCCCAAGCAGGGCAGGGACGGGGGGGATGGACAGGAGAAGCGGAGACGTGGAGAGGGAAGGCCCGGTGGAAGCTTACACACCCGGGGGAAGAGCCCTGGTGACCAGCCTGGGTGGCAGGGAGGCTGGAGGAGCCAAGACAGCGCAGGGGAGGTTGTAGGAGGCGCTGTGGGGCCGAGGGTTCTAGCTCCCGGGACAGGCTCCTTTCCTGTGCGCATATGAGAGCCCCTCAGGTCAGCTCTGTGGAAATACCCAGGGGGCCTGGAATGGGGGCTGGGGGCCTAGGAGGAGACCAGGGCAGGAGTCACTGGTACAGAGGTGCTTGACAAAATCCCACAGTGGGTGGGTGGTCCAGGAAGGCAGTGGGGGAAGAGAGAAGTCAAGGACAGGACTGCAGGCACCTTCCCCTGTGAGCAGCAGGGGAGGACTCGGGTGGGGGGAGCTTCTGACAGATGCAATGAGAAGGGGGGTGAGTTGAGAGATGGGAGGGGGAGCCCTCAAAGGAGAGAGAGAACACTTACCACCTCCATTTCAAAGGCCTTTTTTTTTTTTTAAGGCAAATGATAGAGAGGAATCCACTCCCCATGGCAAACAGACATGAAGTGACTCTCCATCCTCTCCCAGCTCGTTAGACCGCTCAACACAATCTATTTCAAACAGATGAAGATGTGTCTCGGTGCAGCGGGAGCAGTCAGCGAGAGGGGTTAAAGGCAGAACGGCTACTGCAGCAGAAGCATTTACGCTTTAGTTCTTCTGCAGCTGCACTTTCTCCATTTCTCAGCAATCAGAAATCCCTCACCCAGCGTTCCTTCCGGCTGCTGGAACTGAATAGAAGACACTTCTTCTCCTGCAGGGTTGCTTGGTTTGTTTGCTTTAAAGCAACCCCAGGGTCACAGAGCTCCATACTTTCAGTATTTACATCATGCATATGGTCTAAGCATAGGAGCACTTTATTTGGTCTAAATTACCTTAGCTTGCTTAAAGAACTCTATCCCCAGTTTACAGCTGAGCAAATCGATGGTAACGTTTTCCTAAAATTAAACACTGTACATCAGGCAGCATCCAAAAAACCCACCCAAACCAAACCAAACCAAACTTTGTTTCATGTTGCATTGACCTCTCCAGACAAATCACATTTCAGTATCTATTCTTGTTGACTTAAGACTGCAAAGTATCTGGGAATCCACCCTGTTCCACCTTCTCCTGGTGCAGACCGAACCTCGCTCCAGCTATGGACGTCTTGCCCACAGTCCAGTGCTCAGACGACTCCCGGGCACCACCTGAGACAGCGCGCAGCTCCCCGCGGCTGCAGGTTCGAGATGTCTTTCTGACTCGACCTTGACCTCCCGGGAGCCAGTCCCCAGCAGCGCAGGTCCAGGACCGGGATGTGCATGCGTCTCTGCGCCGCGGCTTCCTCCTGATCCCAGGCCTGGCCTCTCAGGCCGTCCTGGACGCCGGAACCGGGCTCGCTCCTCACAGTGCCGCAACTCTGTCTGCTCTCCTCACCATTAAAAAGATGGGATTTCTGGTTTCACAAAACGACAATAAAGCCAGCTAGCTGTGCCTTCCTGATGACTGTAATTTGAGATTTTTTGGGAAGCAAATCCCAACGCGGGCAGCGACTTTGCCGTCTGCTGCTACAGGAGTTCCTCGTCCTTTGTCCTGGCCCTGTCCCCGCTCGCCCATCCAAGCCGTCAGGCCTGATTCTTCGCTACATGTGTCTAATCCAACCATCACAGTTCCGATGGCTTGATTTCAAAAGGGAACGAGAGGGTTCCTCCTCTGGTCCAGAGAGCGTCAGGAGAACTGGGACCCCTCCTGTGTTTCCAGCAGAGGCCTTCTCGCTCACGAAGCAGAGACACTTTACAAAGAAATGCCTAGATCACCTGGTGTGTTAAGGCATCACATTCTGCACAAATTGTAACAGACCGTTTTCACTGTGGAGAGACAGATTTTGCGAAGATGTCAGGTCGCATAAAGCCGCAGCACAGCGCAGCTTCGGAGCTGTAATCTGGGCCGTGGCTCTGCGAGGCGGGGGGCGGGCGGCGCGGGCACACCCTCGGGTGAGGCGAGTCCGGGCTTCCCGGGCGCGCAGGCGGGCCGGGTGGGCCCCGCTCTCGCCGCCCCCGGGCCGCGGCTCTCCTCTTCTCGGCTGCACGGAAGCCGCGGGGCGGGCCGGGCCCCGAGAGACACAGGCGAGAGCCGGGAGGGCAGCGTGCCGAGCCCGGGTCCCGTCACGGACCGGTCACAAAAGTGAAAGGGGACACGACGGGACTAGGAAGACGCACGGACACGGGGCGCTTCTGCAGTGAGCGTGGAAGTGGGGGTCTGTCTACCTGCTCTGCCTTCGGAGGCCCCTGGGCAGCGGCTCCGCCGCAGCCTCCGAACACCCCGGATGCGAGACAACGGGTCTGCTGCTCAGCGCGGCGGCCGAGTGGCTTCAGGTCCACGTTGTCTGGTCCCTAAGCGTGGAAGGAAGCTACTGTGCCCTAAACACCTGTCACCTGTCTCTCTCTGCATGTCTATCGTCTTTCGATCTACCTAGCACCCGTTTCTCACGTGCATCGTTCAATCTTCCTAATGTTGGCAGATACCAAGAGAAACAGTCAACGGTTAGAAATAATATAAGGATACTGTAAGGCAGAGTTTAAAGTAATCAAATATATATACACTTATGCATATATACACATACACACCTCTCCGCATGCACACACGTGTACACACACACACATATTCATGTACACTCTTTTAGAACTACTCCTGGTCCAAAGGTCCGAAGTTAACGGAAACTGTAGTTCAGAAAAGATGTATGTAGACATCTGTAAATGCTCAAGCTGACCTGACATATTATTTTTAAAAACAACAAAGTTTAGCCTCTGAGAAAAGTAGAATGTAAGTACATAGTATCCTATTACAGAAATGATGTCAGATACATTCTGCCAGGACACCACGTGGCACCAGATAAGGCAACAGCGATGCGGGACCTCAGTGTCCGAGAAGCCTCTTCCCGCCAGCACAGTGCTTCAGGATGGGAGCCGACGCCTGGCCTGCCCTTGCCCCTTCTGGTTCTGATCCGTGATGTTCCTGACCTTGAGCTGAGCTGGCAGGGGTCCGTCTTCCTGACCGTGCTCGGCACCTGGCGCTGGTAGGTGGGTCTGTTCCCCTGCTGGGTCCTCATCTCTGTTCAGCTCACTCCAGCTTGTTAGCCTGACCCTGGGTCCTGTCTCTTCCCTTGCTTGAGGCTTCTTTTTGATGATCATTATCCAGAAGGCTACCCTGACTCTGCCCAACCCCACCCAAGGAGAAGAGCGGGCAGTGCCCACCGTCTGCCCCAGCACATACGAAGGCTCACATTTTCACACTGAAAATTAAAAGCAGCACTCTGTAGTAAATGCCTTTAACATTCTGCACACGAGCTGCAGAAACTGATACTCAGAAGATGGCTCACGGCTGGGTCAGTCTGGTAGGGGAGGAGCAGTGCGGCCTCCCAGGGCACGGCAGTCCCCCCTTCTAAGAGCACAGCTGTGCAGGCACTGTCAGAGTGACAGGGTTACTCTTTTGGGTCCACATTGGTAAATGAGAAACTCTGTCATCCTCACAGGAAGCCACAACTGTGAGATCTTTAAGGACGTTTGCTTGAAGGCGGGGTTTCTAAGACCCTTGCACAGCGGCTCCTGGCCTGTGACTGCCCTGCGCTGGGGAGGGGTCCTGAGCAGACACAGCCAGGGGACCTGCACGGCGCAGACCCAACCTCCACCGCCATGCAGGCGGGTGTGCCACGGCGCAGCGGGTTTCAAAGTGCGGTCTGGAGAGCCCTGGGGTCCCTGACACTCTTCTAGGGGGTCTTCAAGGTGAAAATTGTTTTCAAAATAATGGTAAGACGTTGTTCCCTTGTGAGTTTTCCAGTGGAATTTTCTCCAGGCTACAGGATGATACTGCAACAAACTGAATTCAGAAGAAGATACGAGAATCTTCTCTTAGCCAGACATTAAAGAGACTTGCAAAAACGTAAAACGATGTGTCGTTCTCATTATTGTTTGTTTCTTTTGAACAGTGAAGAGATTTTTCAAATATAGGTTATTTTTAACATACAATTTTATTATTGTTAATTTAAAACGAGTAAACGCATATTTAAAATTTTTCTCAACTTCGGTATCTAAGGTGATAAATAATGACACACATCACCAACACAAGCCAAGGCCTTGTGGGGTCCTCCACAACCTCTGAGAGCGCAAAGGGTCCTGAGCACAAAACGCAGGTGAACCACTCGCTGCCCTAGTGGGATAACAGGGGCTTTGAAGTCAAGCAGACCAGCTTGCATCCTGACCTGTCCCTGAGTTCCGAGGACTGAGGCAGCTTCCTCCCGTCCCTGCATGTCAGTTTACTCAGCTGTGCAAGGTGGGTGATGCTGAGCCCCGTGAGACCCTGCAGGTTCGGAGATGCAGGCGGAGAGCAGCGGTGGCAGCAGGTGCCCGGGGGTGGGGCACGGGCCAGGCTGCAGCCGCAGCCGAGCCCACTGCCAGCCCTCGGGTCCCTTAGCCACTGGCTGGCCAGGAGACTCACATCCTTTGCCGCGGGGTCCTCAGCCCTGCGCAAGGAGGAGGCTGCCTTTGGTGAACTTGAAGGACCCGATTCACTCATGAGTCCTCGTCCTCCTCTCTATCTGCCCTCTCCTGAACATCCGTGATAATTAACATGCATCCTGCTCACTCTAGGCTGTGGGCACCAGATGGCAGGAGCTGGACCATTTCGCTCTCAAAGGGAGCTGCCCTCAGGATGGCCCCCAAGATGCCAGCTCAGCTGGTGCGTCCTCTTTGGTTACAGGTGGACCAAGTCGAGCGCAAAGCCCCTGACAGGCGCCTACTCAGCCCCAGAGCAGAGAGGAGCACCACATCCGTCTCCCTGTGCATCTCCACTCCCGCTGCCCCTGGCTGCTCGAGGCAGAGACAGTTCTCCCTGGGCGGGTACCAGGGGCCGAGCTAATCCAGCGCCCCGTCATTGGGAAGAAGTTAACACATAAACCTATTGTTTAGCTGTTGGCTTGTCCCAGAAAAAGTGGCCGTAAATGCCACCTGGATATTCTGCTGAATTGTACCTTTTTTCCCTTTGGTTCTTTCTGCCTCCTTCCAAATCAGACGTCCACCTTCTGCACGTGTGACAACAATGGGTTTAGAAAACACCAGGCCTGGAGAGTTTGGAGTGGAGATGCCATGTCGTCCCATCAGGACACGTGGGAAATTCAAACTCCGTGCTGTGAAGTCGGGGGCAGGAGACAGAATCCAGTCCGACTTGGAAGAAAGCTCTTTCCTTGAGGTAAATCAAGACCACGGCTCAGTAACTTCCTAACTGTAGGCCATCTTTGTGAGCAGGAGATGGATGGATGGGAAATACGGTACTTTTGTGTACTCAAATATTGCCATGATGTGTAATAAAATTTTAAATTTGAAATATTATGGAATTCAACATGAACTTTTGTAGAAAACTTTTATTGTTTCTATAAAGACCCCAATATTTAATTTTTCCAAATAACATAAATGTTTAACCAAACTTCTCTTCAGATCTTCATGTCTGAAGGCAACAAGAACCTTAAAGCCCCTCTGGTGAAGGGGTCATCTGGCTGCTCTCATAATGAATTTGCCAACGCGCTTTATTTGGCCTTTAAATGTTTAAATATAAATGTCCCCGGGTGCCATCAAGCCCATTTCCTTACAGCCTCGTCTGTTCACTCCTTTCTGACTCCTTCTTGTCTCCTCCCGATGATTATGAATCTGATGCTGGATTTTCCCCCCAGGGTCTTCATTTTAAAGATGAAGGCCCAGGAGGTGAAGGGATTTGCCTAAGGTCACAAGCCTATTAATACCTAAGCAAAGATACACACCTCCCTCCACCACTTCCACTGGTGTTCTTTCCTCGCACGAGGCTGCGTCGCCTTAATGGTTTTTAATCCAACCAATAAAGAACAAATCTATTCAGATGTATCTTCACCTAGCGTGCTATTTTGGACTGATACGGAAATTTGCAAAGGCATAAACTGAGATGTGCAGAATGGCAGCACTGGAGCAAGTCCAAACAGTATCAGAACAGTCACTGATCAGTTTCCATTTGCTTCCTAATTTGGCCGGGTGGGCGGAAAGTGGAGTGGCGGCCAGTAGAGTCACTGTTCCTGCCTCTGCAGCTGCCCTGGTGTGGGGTGGCCGGCGGGGTCTGCGCAGGTGTGGGGTCAGCGTCGCTCCTGGGAACCTTTCTGCTTGGGCTGGCCCATGTTGAAGAGAAGTAGGGGAAGGTTTCAAGGAGGGAGGGTAGGTTCTATCCCTTCCATTTTTCCCAAAGTGCACATACGCCTGGTGGGATATCAGGAGATTTTCTCTCTAGAAAATCTAGTTTTCTACCTGTTATCACATTACTTGAAAAAAACCTGCATAAGTTTTCCCTAAAATTGGGTAACAGTCTGGGTTGGCCTGATTTCAAGTAATGCTGCGGTGCATCCCTGGGAGCCCCCCAAAGAGGAAATGATGCACTGAGTGGTTAGATTGGAGCCCCGTGGTCTGTCAGGGAGTTCACACTCTCAGGGGGTGCACGGCCTTCACGTGGTGCTGGGGACACATAGCAGCAGGGACCCTGCTGAGAGCCCACAGAGACGCAGCCATGTCGGGTCAGCCAGCTGTGTCAGAACATCTAGGGCTGGAAACACTGTGATGTTTACAGATGTGCAGTGAGGCTTGGAGGGCACTGACCAATCAGGAGCTTAGCTCAAGACTGGCTGACTGTGATGGGACTTAAATGCAAACCTGGGCCAGGGAACATCGTGTGTGTATGTGTGTGTGGTGCAGTGGAACGGCAGGAAGGGGTTCCTGGGAGAGAAAAAGAAAGTTGAGCTTCATAACCTAAATGCCCATCGACAGCAGACTGGATAAAGACGCTGTGGTATATCTATACAGTGGAATACTACTCAGTCATTAAAAAGAATAAAATAATTCCATTTGCAGCAACATGGATGGAGCTAGAGATTATCATAGTAAGTGAAGTAAGTCAGACAGAGAAAGACAAGTATCATATGGTATCACTTATATGTGGAATCAAAAAAAATGATACAAATGAACTTATTCATAAACCAGAAAGAGATTCACAAACACAGAAAACAGACTATGGTTACCCAGGGGGAAAAGTGGGAGGGATAAATCAGGAGCTTAGGATTAACACATACACACTACGTATAAAACAGATAAGCAATAAGGACCTACTATACAGCACAGGGAACTATATTCAATATCTTGTAATAACCTATGATGGAAAAGAATATGAAAAAGAATATATATGTATGTATAACTGAATCCCTTAGCTGTACACCTGAAACTAATGCAACATTATAAATCAACTCTACTTCAATTTAAAAAATTATAAAAAGAAAGCTGAGCTTCATTAAGAGCACAGCTCTGATCATGACAAAGTCACACTCTGCTAACTGAACGGTGCTGATCACTGGTCTTTCCGGCCATGCCACTCAGCTATCTCTTCCTTTCAGGTCACAAGTTTCCAAACCCAGGCTACCCCTCACAGACACACGCTCGCTTTATCTTCAGTGCAAGGATCCAAGGGAGGGGTTGGCAGCCTTTCAAATACGGTTCTTCAAGGGGCTCTGGCTTCCCTTGCCTGGTTGCCTGCAAACCTCTCCACTGAGCTCACACGACAGAGGTGGCAGCGACTGTGGAGGACAAAGTGTGAATTAGACACGCGTTATTTACAGACACGCAGTGTCTGATGAGGAACTGACGTGAAAGTCACACAGTTCACCCCTAAATTGTATTTCAATTGAAATAAAGAGAACGGTTGAGGCAGAAAGTTGTTCTAAGTTATCAAGAATGTCGCCTTGTTTCTCACTTTATATTTGCAGACAGAGAATTAGGTGAGCCAATCGCAGAGAAATGATGGGGGCATATCCATCCTTAAACAAAAGGACAGAATTTGAAAATGAACCTGTGTTTCCTTGATTTTATACTGTTTTATGGGTGGCAATGCACAAACCGCTCCCTGAAAATGAAAGGATGATAATTATTGTGAGAAGTTGGAAAATATATTCCAAAAGGTAGAATTCTTAGCAAGTTTTTACACGTTACTGTAAATGACGTGAGTACGACTCCGCCCACGACCACAGCTGGGGAATCCAAAGGGAAGACGAGTAGGTGCTTTCCAGCGTGGTTTTAGTTCTTGGAGAACGGGTAAACCCCACTAACTTATTCCAAAAAGCCAAGGCTGGAATGGATTGTGAACACACATATGTGGAAACAGGATCCAGTTTTCTTCAAAGACGTCACAACAGAACGTTTTCAGTTCTGCTTTGTCTCATCCTCAAGTCAGCATCCAGGAGCGAGGAAGGGAGAGATGCAGGGATGACGCTGGCCTTACCCGCGGCTGTGAGGCAGGTGTAGGCTCTGCCAGCCCTGCCCTGGTCCTGCTCTGGCTCCTTCCCACCCTCGGGGGCTCTGGCGGCATCACTCTCCTTCCTTCCGTCACTGCTGCTCAGACTGACCCCCAACTGCCCCGAGTTTCCCACGATGCCGATCTTATCCCTTGGAATAGATCTTCCTTTTGTGTTTCCTCCTAACAAAACTTCTGCAGGAACCTGCCACGCCCGGAGTGGGAACCCAGTGACAAGAAGGTGTCGAGCTGCTGTTGTGGGTTCCCCCCAAATAGCACGTGCATTTTAACAGAGGCCAGAGTCCCACAGGAACTGAGTAATACAGAAATCACCAGCCCTCTTTCAGGTCAGTGAGGCAATACTGTAGGAAGGACTGTTTTCTCTACGGCCCCTCAAACCATCCCCCTGGAGGACTGCGCTGCCACACGCTCTCCACCGAGACCCAAGCTAGGAGGATGGAGCCAGCTTCGTAAAGACACTCTTCGTCCTCACTTCCTGCCCATTGTGCTGAGGCCGCCGACCGCTCAGAAACCTTCCCTGGTTCCCATTTCTTACCAAACCAGCCCTGTCGTCTAGAGGTGCTGTGGGCTGGGCCCTCCGGCCCTCCTGCCTCGTGTGTGACTAACCCCAGGACGAGTCCTGGCCCTCTGGGCTTCACGCTGCTTCCCATGTCTGCACTTTTCTGCTGCATGGCCACACCCTGCCTCGGTCTGGGCTCTCCCTCCAGGCTCTGCTTTGCAAACTGCCGAATTCATGTGTCAGGCTTTAGTTCACTTGCTCTCCCTTGGTGGTTCTCCATGGAAAGGGGCGCTTGTCATAGTTACCTGAGGAACCTTCTCAGACGATTCCTGCCTTCAGATCATTTCATGAAGCTCCTCAGGTGATGGGATGTCTCCCCGAGGTGGAGGCGTTGCACGTGACAGCGTTGACAGGTACGGGGGGCCCATGGCCTGAGTGCTCGCTAGAGCGATACCGCCTCACAGAGAAGGAAAAACTGCTAATAAACTGACCTCACACAATTAGCAGCCATGCCTCCCCGACTGACACCTGCATCCCTTTGGTGGTGTCTCTTGGTCAGTCCTGCTGGGTTTTAGGTAGCAAAGTGTTTGTAAAGTGGGGATGAAAATATACAGAATTTCATGAAATTGATGGAACCGATGATGGGGAACAGCCTAAGTCACAAGCCAGCCGGGTAGGTGAAGCAGAGAAACGAAAGACTGGTAATTATTGACACATGCGATAGGTGCTTTTAAAAGAGAATGACTTGCAGAGAACTGACTAAGAGATGCTGATGAAACGTGAGTGCGTGTGTTCTTTAAATAATTCTCTTTAGGATCTGCTGTGAAAGTCAAACAGGAAGTGAAGGGTATTATATACTATTAGACAAATTGTCGGTAAGATTATGGCTACACCAACAGCATGTGTAACTCTTTGCTCCATGAATCTGTATGGTTTAAGTATATCTATGTCTAACCAAATATAACAAAACAAGCCCATTGTCATGATGGTTGGTTTATTTTTTAAGATAGAGACTCAATCAGGTTTTTAGATCTCCCTTTTTTAAGTGAAGTTTTGGTCCTTATTTTAACTTGCCCTTTGCTGGTGTCAGTTTTCTCCCCTCAGTGAGGACCTCCCGTGGTCAGTCACGCAGCTGTCTAAACACCTGGCAGGTGGCGAGCGTCCTGCAGGCACGGAGCATGTCCCCATCCTCACCTCCGCAGCACGCAGTCAGGAATCAAGGGAGAGCGGAGGAAGGGGAAGCTAGCTAAAATGAGCATTAAATGTGAAAACGGGGTGGTTTTCTTTGCTTAGAAGGGCACTGAGAACAGGGTTCTTTCAGGCTTCAGAGACGCCGTCTGGCAGTGCATCCTGGCTCCCACACTGAGGTCTTGTTACTGGCCTTTCCTTACATCTATTTCCTGCATTTTCCTATGTGACCAGTTAAACTACATTTTACAGTTAGTACTTTAAGATGGTACGATCTCTTTTAAAAGAGTTTATTTATTATTACAACCCAACATCTGTGCTTTGGGTTTTCACCTGAAACTGGGCGCCAGCCTGACGTCATTGCCAGGGACAGTGTCATCTACAGCAAGGCTGGTGCCTGCAGGCAGCACAAGCTGCTCCAAGGTTTCTGTCTCATAAAACTAAACATTTTCTTAATTTTTTATTAAGAAAAGTTTCAAACAAAACCTAGTGGAAGGACTAGTATAATAAGCCTCATACTTCATCACAGGACTTCAATGACTTAATACCTTGCCACGTTTGCTTCATCTGTTTTCCTTCCTTCCTTGCTTGCTTTCCTCCTTCCTTCCTCCTTCCCTCCCTCCTTCCTTCCTTCCTCCTTTCCTCCATTCTTCCTTCCTTCCTTCTCTTTATTCCTTGAGAGGTACATTCCATTCGTTTGCCACCCCATCCTTACATCAGGGCACGACGGCTCCTGATTCTCCATAGCCTCCCCAGCAGAGAACATTCGGGTTTTTATCAATATTATAGGAAAGAAATACCTCAGTGTGATCGCTTTTGTTGTGAGGGAGGCAAGCCATCTTTGCACGTTTCACAGAATGTTGTCAAAACTTTCAGGTTTTTTAGAGTCAAGCACTTAATCAAACTCACCATGTAACCTGCCAACTTGGGGGCTCACATTTATTTTCAGACTTAAAGATTTGGTAGCAAGAAAAGAAAAAAGGTGAGAAAGATTTCCAAGTTATTTTTTTTCTGTCATCTATCAGGGGCTCCCTCAGATAATTAAATCTCTCAGTGCACCTGGCAATGGACAAGGAGCCAATTCATGGTCAAGGTCACCCCCGTGGCCTTGGGGAAGTGGCCAGCTCCAGGCGGCTTGGGGCCAGATGCTGGCCTGTGAAGACCAGCAGGGAGAAAGCAAAACAAAGTTTTGAAAATCAGTACGTGGGAAAGTGATGCAAACACTAAGCCCGCGGGGCGGAGCACTGAGCTTCATTGGAGCAGGAGTCTCCCCCACCCCCTCCGTCTAAACTTTTGCAAACAGAAGGAGAAAGACTCCGCTTCACAACATGGGATCTCTCACATGTTAAGGAAAATAAATCGTCTGATGCAAACTTTCGTGCATGTTGATGGAACAAAAACGCAGTGCTTCCTTTGTGAAGAACCCTTTCCAGGATTCTCTTAACGTGAGACCAAATGATCCAGGACAAAGACCAATTCCTTTTTGATGTGAAAGTTAGATTTATTACTGCGGCTTTATATCACTAATTGTAAACTTTACGTGGAAATTGACAAATGATCCCATTAACCTACCTTCCCTGGTTTTCTTCACGTGATTCACAAATACATCGCTGGAAGCCTGAGGCCAAGAAGTCAGCTAGAGGAAGAAAGATTTGTTCTGTTTTGTTTTTAAATATACCTCAGCCAGAAGCCTCTGCATGCGCACAAATGAGTTTTAAATTTATCTCTTGACCTATGAGCAGCCTCCCTGGAAACTGAGATAACCACAGGTCAGTTTCCATCTCTCAAAATTGGGTTCTTTCCCTTAGCGTCTTCCCAGGTTCAGGGGTGACTGCAGAGGCCCCTGTAAAACTAGCACATAACAATTAGAGCATAGAAACCAGCCCCCGGCAGAGACATTGACTGTGAGCCTCAGGCAGACGGAGAAAAAGAGAAATATTAGATTTATGGGCTCCAGCAGTCTCTGGGAACCTGAGGACAGGATGTGTTTCTAAGTAACTAGAAAGAGCAGTAACTAAGCAGAGACGAGAGTGGGTTGCCAGGGACTTACAGATAGACTTACAACTTCACTTTGTTTCAACAGATATTTAATAAGCCCTGGGGCGAGGAGAGCCTGGCAAGGTGGAGGCACTCAATAAATATTTGTTAAATGAGTCAGCGACTGTGAAACCTTGGAGCAGACGCTGCAGGAGACAAAATGTAGCACCGACGTTACGCTTCTCACATGTGTGATGCATTCGTGTGCGTTCTTCACCACTTGCCAGCTGATTTTCCCATTTTCCCTTGGAAATTTCATACTAAAAGGCACTTTTCTTGCAATACATTTTCTGTTGGATTCTGAGACAAACAGTATCCATTAGCCACTATCTAGTCTTCATCTTATGTGGCTCTTAATTTTAAACAACCTTGGGTCTTCTAAACATTATATAAGTTCTGAGTAAGTTGCAAATGACTTGGAGCGACACACTGGCTAGCAAGAAATCACTTTTCATCAATGTGAACATTGTATCTGTTTGTTAGGGCTTCCGAAATAAAGCACCATAAACTGAGTGGCTTACCTAACAGAAATGTTTTGCGTCACAGTTCTAGAGGCTAGAAGCTGGAGGCTAAGGTGTTGGCACGGCCATTCTCCCTCCAGAGGGGCCAGGGAAGGGTCTGTCCCAGGCCTCCCTCCCAGTATCTGATGGTTCCCAGGTCTGTGGCAGCGTAACCCCTGTCTTCACACGGTGTCCTCTGTGTGTGTGTATGTCTGTGCCTATATTTCCCCTTTAGAAAGTAGACCAGTAATACTGGGTTAGGGCTCACCATAATGACTTCATCTTAACAAATTACATCTACAACAAGCCTGTTTTTAAATAAAGTCACGTTCTGAGGTACTGGGGTTTTAGACTCCAATATATGAATTTTTGGGTGTCACAGTTCAACGCACAACAGAGACCTCAGTGGCGAGGTCATCTGTGGAAATCAGTTACTGCTACTAAATGCCTGGGTGCAATCTGAGGCTGACAGATCTTAACATGGGCTTAATAAAACCCACTATCTTCCATTGTCCCAGGAGGTGGGCGTGGCTGGGGAATTGAAGAGTAAAAGATTGTTCTTTTTTATTCCAGAAGGAGGATTTTGAGAACGTGCCAATAAGAATAAGAGAGAGACACTTGGCCTTAAAGGAAATTATCTCACTGAGGTGCCAGAACACATGGACTAGAATTTATAGAGTCACATATTGATTGATACTAATGACACTCTTCTGATCCTACAATGAAAAGAAGGTAAATATCTATTATTTTTTATTTTAATTTTTTTGATGGAGGAACTGGGGATTGAACCCAGGACATCAAGGATGCTAAGCACCGCACTCTACCACTGAGCTATGCCCCACCGCCCGGAAGGTAAATATTTAGATTGCCATGACTGCAAGAACTTAAAAGTAAGGAGAGATTGACTTCTTAAACAGCAGAGTTAGGAGCTCCCTAGACCCTCTCTCCAGTGAAACAATCCTTTAACTGCTGAAAATTATTAAATAGAAAAGACACACGTCCATGAAAATTGTCCTGGGGACTAGATCACAGGGAGAAGCATCTATTCAAGAACATCCGCTAAGTCTCTGTGAGGACAGTGAGACCCTGTCCCGCTGAGCCGGGACCTGCTCACGTGACTGCCCCCACCCCCAGCACCGTGGGACAGGAAGAAGCTCTACTCAGGGTGGGCGTGGCCGTGAAGATGGGGCTTCCACTCCCTCTGTTTCTCTGTCTAGACCTACAGTTTCAACACAGCAGGGCAGGCTGTTGGCATCACTCGTCCCCTCCAGCTCCCAGCTTTGTACTGCAGAAGGGCCATTCCAGGTGGGTGCCAGCAAGAGGGCGGGGCTCCCCCTCCCACCAAGCCCCCACTTGTAGGGTCAAAGCTTGATCCCGACCTTGTGGGCTGAGAATACTGCGTCCTGGTCTCCCCCGCCCCAGCTTGCTCACAGGGCAGAAGTTCCATGCTGGGCAAGCTGGGAAGACTAGGGTCTACCTTTCCTACCCAGAGCCCCAGTAATAGAGCAGGGGTGCCGTTCTGAGAGAAGTGGGTGGACCCCAGCGCCGGCTCTGGCCTGGTGGCACAGAAGCTCTTCCTCTGGGGAGTGGGAGACTCTAAGAACAGAGTGGGTCTGCTTAAAGGGGCTAACTTGATTTGGAACAGAGCACGAGGAAGTTCGTGCCTAAGGGCATTGTCAAGAAGAAGGGAGACCTTGATGGTGAGCGATTTAGAATGTAATCCTTGATACTTACAGCAGGAGTAAAATGTAGATGATCTAGAAGTTTAACAGAGAGAACCAAGGGAAGGGTCTGCGGAGAAGAGCTCTCCAGGGTCAGAGCAGCCTGGGGACTGGGGGTCCTGCCTCTACAACGAGAGTCAGGCTAGGCGGTGATTTACACTGCAGGGTGCTGTCGAAGACCACAGGGCAACCAGCTAGTAATTAACGGAGGCTCACGGCCAGGTGTGACACCGTAGAGCCTGACCAGGCGGGAGCTTGCTGGGGCGACCCGGGAAAGAGACAGAGTCCAGCTAAAGCCACACTGAAACTGCCCAATTAAGACCAGGATTCAAAGTCTCCCTGCCTTCACATTTTATGCAACATATTATGTTGTCAATAAGATATTTGCTAAATGACACTTGTTAGATCTGGATTTTTTTTTTAGAAGAGAGGAACTAGGTTATATAATATATATTATAACAAAGTTCCTTCCTAGAAAAGAATTGAAGATTTGTTTAAAATAATAAAATAAAAAGTGCCAGGCGAGAACCCTGCCAATGTAAAATGAGGAGCATTACTTCCACTGGTTTGTACTCCCACCTCCCATTGTGGATCACAAGGATCCAGAGATGTTCTTACTTACTTACTTGCAAACTTATCTCTCCTTTGCGACTACCTCCCTGGATCTGTGAGAACCAGATGGCCATGGAGGGTGGCAGGAGCAGAACCACCTTCAGTTCCATTCCTGCTGTGGTGCATAGGGCTTCTGCAGTCCCGAACCGTCTTACTGAGTCAGCAGTTAGCAAAGCGGGAACACGGGTTGCAAAGATGTCAATCTGTCTGGCTGTCATTTGAATGAATGCCTTTTTGGTTCAGCTACATCCAGAGCATCAGATGGATTTTTAGAAAAAGGCTTTTAGTCGGTGCTTTGCGAAGTGTGCTAACCGGCGACTGGCAACCAGCAGCCACAGGGGGCGAGCAAGGCCAGAGCCCCCTTTGTGGGGACCATCGGGCTTCTTGGCATTGTGCAAGGGTCGTGCTTGGAGTGGGAACTCGGGGGCAGGCCCAGAGGAGGCCCAACAGGCTCCAAGTGTAGCTGCGATACACAGCCTGACCCAGGAAGCGTCCCTATGGGTCTGACTGTTCCTACATGTGGCATCATGGATGCTTCGCTCACGGTGATGCTTCACTCTTTCCAAGTCCTAAACAGTGATGAGCGTTTCGATGTGTGGACATTTCGTGAAGCACGGGTAGATTCCATTTCAGACAGTAGCTGCTGCGTTTTTAGACTCTCTTTAAAGATGCTTGAATTAAAATGGCTTTAAAGGAATTTAAAAATATTGTACAAATCAAATAACTAAGCAATTCATAGAGAAAAACACACAGAAATTGAAGGTACAGAATAATTCTTTTTTTGTTTCTCTCCCATTCACCACCAGCTCTTTCTGGATTCTTTTGGTTGGTGCAATTTAATATCTCTCCTCTTGGTTCCTTCTGATGGGTTAAGCACTAGAGGTCATGTGTTTTCTAAAAGGCGAGACTGAAAATGAGCCCATTTTTAAACAGATGTACCAAAAGGCACACATCTAAGCTGGAGTTACTGATGTTTCAAAGCCACTTTCTTAGAAGACAGTCCGTCTCCTCTCCTCTGTGACGCTGCCTTGCTGAACATTTTCTGGAACTGGTTCATTTCATTCACTTATTTAAGAAACACTGAGCACTTACTGTGTGAGAGGTACTCTGCAGAAGCTGTGGACACAAAGACACATAAGCCGTGCTTCCTGACTTCAGGAAGCACACAGCCTACTGAGGAAGGGCAGAGTGAGGCACCTGCCAGTGGACGCATGTCCCACGTTCTACTGAGGGTCAGAGATGGCTTCACAGCAAGGAGGCCATATCTGAACCATTCTTAAAGGGAGCGGTTTTGCCAGGCTGTATTGGAAAGGGGTCAGGGCTGAATAGTAACGAAAACACACCTGGGCCTCGAGTTTCGAGGTCAGTTTGCTGGCTTCCAGTGGGCGGTGCTTCTCAAGCAGGATGTGATGGGAAACACAGGAAGCCTTGGCCAGAGAAAGGCTTTTAGTCGACACCACCTGTCTCTTTCTCTATAATCACACTTTCTGCCTGACTCTGCAGCGTACTGCAAATTTAAAGCACCCTTCTTTACTAGACTTAATTCTGTAAATTTTTCCCCCCAAATCACACTTACTCTCAAAGATAAAAAATATACTATTTTTTGATTAAGGACATTCAAAAGAATGGCTGCCAACCAGGATGGTGGCAATTCTCCGGGAGGAATCCCTGGTGTGCTTTCAGCCATGACAGTAACTCACTAAGCTTACCCGTGGACTCTGTTTTGGAAGCGACCAAAATTATTTGAAATTTGTGTGTTGAGTGTGTTTGCTAAAGAATCAGACTTCCTGCCTTACAAACACACGTCGTGTGGGCTGGGGGACGCTTTCAGACTCGCCTTGGAACCGCTCTGTGCGACTGGCTTCGGGGGGTTGTCCTGACAGCCCGCATTTACTGTCACTACGCCTAATTCCCTGCTTACTAATTTGTAGGTAAGTGTTCCCAAGGTGTTTTGCGGCCTCCCTATTTTCAGGGATGTTTCTCCTCCAGTCAGAAAACGAAACTTAACTCCTTTAGTGATTCTATCCAACGGTTAGGTTAAAAACAAAGCAAAAAGCCCGGAGTCCTCGCCTGGAGTCCCCCCTCTCATTCTATCTTTGTCCGTTGCCTTCCCCCTTGGTGAAAATGCTCAGCAGTCACGGGGTCAGTCACAAGGCTACTATTTCGAGACCTTTTCTGGTCCAGCCCTGCAGCCACTCTCACTCTCACCACGACCTGACAGGTTAAACACAGCGAAAGAAGTGATACAAAATAACACACACCGTCTGAGCCAGTTTTCCCAAGGTACACTCACGGTCCCCCCAGAAAAGTGGAAAAGTATTTTCCCGAAATGGTTCTCCACCTGAAGGAAGACCCGGCTTCCACGGGCTCTTCCCAGCTTAGCCCGTGACTTACCGTCAGCCCCACTGCTCACCTCCGGGCACGCGGTGCAAGTTGCTCTCCCTGTGCTGGGACACGGGCTGGCCTTCCTCCTGAAAAGCTCTCCCCTCTGGCGCTACGCCTTCTGCAGTCACATTCTGCACGTCCCCAGGGGATGCAGTAGCACCGGCCCCGATTCCCAGGGAAGACGTGTGGACTAGGGCTCAGGACGCTCACTCGATGTATATTTGAGACACATCCAAACACAGACACAGTGTGAGGCAACTTATGGTAAACATGGTTTGCAGCAGAGAGGAGTGGGTGCGGTGCTGTCTCTGCAGCCAGACCGCCTTAATTTGAATCATGGTTCTGTTCTTTTTGCTTCCTGTGCCCTTAGACAAGCTGTTTTTCTGCACCTCTGTTTCACGTGACATTGGGATAACAAAGGGCCTAGCCAATCTCTCATGAGACTCACGTAAAAGTGCAATAATATTAGGACTTTAAAGGCCACTGGGGGGATGAAATGAAATTCATACATTAATTAGAACATTGCTCTAATTATTAGCAAAATGGAAAGCATTTTAGAAATTTAATTGTTACCATCCTAGCAAATTTCAAATCATAGTACCAACTCACCTAAAATAAAGATCAGTCACACCCGAAATAAAAAACTCCAACCAAAAAGTCCTTGTTCAAATGCCTAAACAGTGGTGTCTCCATGATTTCCTTCACACCTGATTAAGTGCTCTACTTTCTTCTCCTTGTCCCTCTTCGGGCCCTTATGCCAATCCTGTAGCTTCTGTTGCACGGAGGATCAAAAAATACGCCAGAGACTTGAGATACGTAAGAACCTCACAGGTTAGAGGGGAGATCAGGCAGATCCAAGGCTGGGAGAAGGCAGCTGCTGCCCGTCTCTGTGTCTCAGCATAGACACGCATTAACCCCTCAATCACAGCCCTGGCCTCTGGTGTCCACTTCTACACATCTGACTCTCCCCACCATCCAGCCCACCCTTTGCAATATTTTGGGAATTAAAGAGACCATGTACCTAAAGTCCTGAGTGATAAGCAAAGAGATGCTAAAAAAGAGCAGGTGTTAATGAATGGAACGTCCCTCCCGAACACAAGTTGATAAAGCGCGGTATTAGCTGGGCACCCACCCAACCTTCTGCAACAAAGCCATGTTTTACAAACTGCTTTTCCACCTTTAGGCAGCTCCAAGTGTCAATGGCATCAATACCTAACTGAAATCTTCCAGAATCGAAGTTCTGACCTTGCCAGGGCCCTCCCTTTCTCCTTCCTTTAATGGCCCCACTGCAGTACTCTTGGCAACATTAAGAATCACCTGATTACCTTTATCGCTCTAAACTCTGAAACAAACCACCTCAGCCATATCAGCACAAACATATCACCCTGCAGGAACTCAGAATCATATTTTATTCTGCTTCTCAAAACCTGGTAGCTAGCATTTTAGTCTTCGGAGTGTATTTGCAACAGCTTTGAAGAAGTGGTTCTCTAAAAATAAATGCTGCCACTTTGTGCAATAGTGTCACATTCCGAGTGATCTCGTTCCAGGTCAGTGACCACTGTCGTTCATGACTGCATACGCTTGTTGGAATAGAGTCAAATGCGAGTCATACTTTTAGTTCTTCTACTAAAATATCAGACTTCAGCATCAGAAAAATTATTTGCCGTTCTTGGCCATTTAGGCTGCGACAAGTTGACAAAGGCATCTCCAATTATAATGATATGAAGATTTAAAGAGTAACTCCTTTCTTTAATAGTAGTGTTTAGAATTTGCTTTCTTTTTTTTTTTTTTTAGGAAACACAACACAACTGGAAGACAAAACACAGGTTTCTTTCTGACGCTGATTTGACATCTCCTCCTAGTCCTAGTGTTTAACCTTCTGGGTCTCAGCTCCCCATTTGGAAAACAGGAATAAGAGTAGAGATTCCGCCTGTGGGGAGAGGCAGAGATGCTGGGGCGGAAGTGCTTTGATGAAGCAATGCCATGCAGGTGTTTATCACCAGAGCTTCTCCTTAATTTGAGAACCTATCAAGCATCCTCAAAGAAGTCATATTTAGAAATTAAGATGCTTTATTATTGATTCTAAATTATTTTCTTTGCCTTGACAACAAAAATAAAATATTTCTCAGTTAAGAGGAAGAAGCAAAAGAAAACAATTTGGAACCAACAATAAGACAGAATGTGAAAGCTGAGATCTGAAATATATCATATTCAGAATAACTGTTTTTCTCATCTCAAAATGAAAATAATCACCTTTTTTCAATGTGACTAACAAATTTGGATTTTTAAATATCTGGTTTTACTGTTAACTATATGAAAAAATGTATGGCCACATCTCTTGTGCTGGATATTCAACACATCAGCCTGTAATTTATTTTTACCTGTGAAATGGTTTTAAAGGATAATTGTTATCACAATATTAGATCCACCAAAACAGATGAACAGAATATGAGTAAAACATTTTTTAGACTGAAATAAACATGTTTTTACATGTCTTGAACCTTAGAGTTAAAGGTGATCTAGTCTGATTGTTTCATCGAATGCCTAAGTCACCTTTGCACTATGCTGTCAGGGGTCACTATGTGAATAAACAGTAGGTGCCAAGCACAGAGCAGGTGCTACAGACACCAAAGACACGTCCGCGGAAGCAGGGAGGAGCGCCCTGGAAGCAGCCGGTGGTGGCGAGGGACCTGGGTTCTCATTTGGGCGACTTAGCAGGTGACGCCCAGGCTCTCTGCACGTGGCGCCCCGCGAGCACTCACTCACTGTTTCTCTGAACACACAGGAAACATTAAGAGTAACGGAATGAATAAAATGAGGAAAATACAGCAGCCGAAAGCTCACCGAAACTGTATGTTTTTGTTCTTGTCTGGATGTTTGCAGACGCAGAGGGATGTTCCAGAACTCAGATTTCATTTCCTGAGGCATTCAGAATGAACACGTCTTTTCTGGATACTTTTGACTGTTACGGGAGCGGCTTGTGCTCTCACGTGTTATCACGGACATTCTGGAAACACTTCTTATTCGCCCTGACACTGAGCCCTTACTGAGGGAAGCTGGGGCACGGAAAGTGTCCAAATCTCCTCCCAGGTAGCCTCTTGACAACATCAGTCCTTTGCTTCTGCTTCCTAAGACGCCGCAGCACATCTGGGGTCCAGCATTGTCCCCTTTCAGTGGGTGCTTTAATTTGATTATTCCTCCGGATGCCTTGACATATTTGAAAGAATTGGATGCCACCAGATTCCCAGACCTTCTTCATCAGAACCAGCTGAGCAGGACGGCAGCAGACAATTCTTCTGAGGACAGCAGCTCTCCCTCTGAAACACGACTGTGTGTTTAATCATGTTAGAACAGCAAGAGGAAGCACACAGGCTGCTTCTCGAGTTAAGATTAGGTGCCAGATCTTGAGCTCAGTGTCACATGCCTTATGCCACAGTACGTGTTCCCAGTGTTCATTACTACACTCGAGGTAGTTCCCCATTTCAGAGGAAATAAATCAAGCTTCTGAGAGTTTAAGATCTGTGCCCCAGTTTTCAGAAACCACAGGGGTGGGTTGTCTGACACCTGCCGCACGGTTCTGCCCTGGGAACCCCCTTGGGTGGGATGTGCGCACGGCCCCACTCCCAGGATGGAGGCCAAGGAGCTGCGCGGGGCTGACGGAGGTGCATCCTGATTCGTTTGTCACCAGAGCCTCAAACAGACCCAGACTTGGGAGACAGCAGCCCCAATCCATTCCCCTCTGACGTTCGAATCTGAATCCAAATCCGAATGAGTGTGAAGGAATCCCAGGGCCTGAGAAATTTGCTCTGACGCCCCAAGAGCACATTTGGAACAAGCACGCCTCCTCCCCATGCTCTGAGAAATTACACCAGCCGGCAGAGCACAGGGTCCACCCCACGCACTCTCCAGACACGTGTCGAAAGAATAAGGGAAGTGGATGCTTCTGACTTTTTGGTTCTACAAGCTGAAAGGGAGCATTTCCTTGAAACCCAGTTGGTAGTGATGATTAGGCCAGCCCTGAAAAGCCCAGTTACTTTCCAGTAATTTGGGGAGAAAATACAAAGCTCCTGATGGCATGAACTTGAAATAATTAGATGCCTCTTGAGTTCATTATGTTGCTATTTTACATTCAGAGAAGCTCTGAGCGACAAGATGAGTTGACAGACCAAGGGAGAAATGTGGCATGCGGTGCCAGCCAGGACCGCTGGCGCCCACACTGTAAACCCCATCACTGACTTCATAATAACAGCTTGTCGTAAAAAGAATCTCCAAAACTCCACTCAACGGACAGCAGCTTCTTACTAGGGCTCACCTGGAATAAGAATAATTTACTCTGCTAGTCAAGGTTGTGTGGGAGGGGTGATGATTGGACGGTAACTTGCATTTTTTGTTTTTGCATGATGAAAAACAGACTTTCCCCAACATGATGAACTCAGCAGTGTTGCATCCCATATGATAAACCCAGAGCTGGGGAAGCTCAGGCTGGAGGGGACTGAAGCGACCACTCAGCCTGGCTTATTTTACAGCTGAGAAAACTGAGTCTCAGCCACCACAGCAGGCTAACCATCTAGCTACTTAGCAGGAGGGCCAAGAGTGGAGTCCCCTGCCCCTAGCCCACTTACTTCTTATCTTCCATTCTCTCTCTCTCCCTCTTTAAGTAAATTTTTATTGCGAGTGTATGCAATGTCCACGTGGAGTTCCAAGAAGAAGAATTAAATGCCCTTCAACTTAAGAAATGGAACGTTCCCGATGTCTCTAAAGCCTCTTCCTCCCTCCCCTGCATCCCCGTGGGCAGCCACGTCCCTGCATTTCAAGTTAATCATTCTCTTGCTTTTTTCTCCGTATCAGGCTACCTCTCTCGATTTAGAATATTTCTTTTATTGTGAGAGCCAAATGCACAGATGTTCCCCGAAGCACAATGGATATTTTACAGCTCTGATATAAGATCAGAATTTTAAAGCCATAAAAATAGCCAATTAGGCTTCCGGATCAATCTTGCATTTGACCCCCATTAGACACCGACTCACTCTCCCTGGCTGGGAGATGGCACCACTGCTCCTGACCATTAAGAACCTGCTTTTTGGCATTTCCACATCCTTTGATAATGTAAATTTATAAGAATAATGAGCTCCTCTGGGGAAGTCCTTGTTTCTCTCAGCTCATTGGACTATGTGGTGTCCTGCTCATTTTAGTGCACTATTTTGTTCCAAAGCCCCCAAACACAACAAAACTAGACCTCCTCCCTTTTTGAGCACTCAAACGGTTTCAGGGGATGAACAAAAACAGTGACACTCAAACATTGTCAGTTTTAATTTCTATTCCCTGGTGAGGACAAAATCTGATTGGTACCATGGCAACACGTTGCCTCGAGCACCAATAGGTATTACTCGCACACAGTCTTGCTCACAAATTCTCTTTATAAGTGCTCGGAGAGGTGTGATCTGCTCCTAGAACCCACTAAATTAAAAAAGGCTGAAGAAAATCCAGTTAGGGTTTCCAGAAGTACCTTTCTGGCGTCTGATAATATCAGATTACTGTCTCACATCCCACCCCCCTCCACTGTATCCACGAGGTGCGGGAGCCGCGTCAGATGTCCTGACAAGCATCAAGGAAGTGGAGAATCAAGGCACAGTGGGACACACAGGCACAACAAACTTAGCAGGAGGGCCAAGAGTGGAGTCCCTGGTGGTCCTGGTGGAAAGGTCGATTCCTTAGTCATAAATGATCCGTTTTTTTGTTGTCTTACTGACACATCAGAGTTAAACACCCCCCATGTGATGGAAGAGGGTTCTTCTTGAGTACCTGCCATGTACCGGGTATGATTTGGGGCATTTGCCTTTCACAGTGCCTCAGCAAATTCTTGCAGGTGCCTGCCCTTTGAGGCAGGGCTTCCCTTCTCCACTCCTCTGATGAAGAAGCAGATGCAGAGAGGTAGAGAAATGAGCTGCAGCTCAACGTTATTAGGTGGTGGAGCCAAGATCACCACAGAGTCTTCTGAATATGAACTCTCTCTCCATTTGGCTCCTTGAGGAAGCAGCCTGCATAGTTCTCTGATTCTCTGGGTGGTTGTGGCGATGGAGACAAGTGTCACTGGCATTAGGCACTATGATTTTCAAATATTGTGTTATAATTTGAGAAGCAGTCTTTGATGCCATTGACCATAAATGCCATTTGCATTGGCACCTCCCAAAATGAAATATTTAGGTATGCATCTAACAGAGCATGTACAAGATCCCTATGAGGAAAACTACAAAAGTCTGATGAAAGAAATCAAAGAACTGAATAAGTGGAAAGATATTCCGCTTTCATGTTGTCAAGATGTCAGTTCTTCTCCATTTGATCTATAGATTCAGTGAAACCCCAATTAAAATTCAAGCAAGTAGTTTTGTAAATATCAATAAACTAATTCTAAAGTTTATATGGAGAGGCAGAAGAGCCAATAAAACCAATATAATATTGAAAGAGAATGTGGTTACCAGTGGGGAAAAGGGTAGGGAGGGATAGATTAAGAGTTTGGGATTAACAGATGGACATTATTATATATAAAATAGATAAACAAGGACCCACTGTAAAGCACAGGGAACTATATTCAACTTCTGGGAATGAGTTGCAATGGAAAAGAAACTTTATATATAAATATATATATATATGTGTGTGTGTGTGTGTATCTACATACTTATATGTATAACTGAATCACTTTGCTGTATACCCAAAACTAACATAAATCGACTACATGTCAATTAAAGAAATAGGAATTAAAAAATATTGAAAGAGAACAAAGTTGGAGGACTGACACTGTCCAACTTCAAGACTTTCTATAAAGTTACAGTAATCAAAAAATGTGACATTGGTGAAAATTTGACAAATAGATTAGTAGATCAGAATAGAGGGTCCAGAAACAGACCCACATAACTGTAGCCAACTGATTTTTGACAAAGGAGCAAAGACAATAGAGAAAAGATATTCTTTCCAACAAATGGTCCTGGAACAACTAGCCATCCACATGCAAAAAAAAATGGATCTAGACACAAATCACACAACCTTCACAAAAACTAACTCAAAATCGGTCACACTAAATGTAAAACGCAAGTCTTAGAAGATAACATAGGAGAGAATTTAGATGACCTCGAGTATAGTGATGTCTTTTTAAATACAACACCAACAGCAGGGTCTGTGGAAGAAATAATGGACAAGCTGGACTTCACTAAAATGAAGAACTTCTACTCTATCAAAACCACTGTCAGGAAAACAAGAAGACAAGCCACAGACTGCGAGAGAATGTTCACAAAGGACACGCCTGATAAAGGGTTATTAACCCAAATTACGAAGAACTCTAAAACTCAACAATAAAATAAATACAACCCAACTCAAAAAATGGGCTGAAGACCCTAGCAGACACCTCACCGAAGAAGAAATACAGATGGCGGTAAGCATAAAAAAAGATACTCTAGATGATACGCCATCAGGAAAATGCAAATTTAAACAACGAGATCGCACTATACGCCTATACGAATGGCCAAAATCCAAAGCACCGACAACATCAAATGTGGGGAGGAGCTGTCACTCACTGCTGGTGAGAATGCGACATAGTACGGCCACCTTGGAAGACAGCTGGTGGTTACTTACAAAACTCAACATACTTTTATCATGTAATCCAGCAACTCTGTTCCTTGGTACTTATCCAAAAGAACTGAAAACATATGTGCACACAAAACCCTGCACACAAATGCTTACAGCAGCTTTATTTGTAATTGCCAAAACTGGGAAGCAACCAAGATGGCGTTTAGTAGGTGAATGGATAAATAAACTGTGGTACCTCCAGACAATGGAATATTATTCAGCACAAAAGAAATGAGTTCACAAGCCATTAAGAGACATGGAGGGACCTTAAATGCATATGACTAAGTGGAAGAATCCAGTCTGAAAAGCCTGAATACTGTATGGTTCCAACTATATGACATCTGGAAAAGGCGAAACCATGGAGACAGTAAAAGGACCAGTGGTTGCCAGGGGTTGTGGGGAGGGAGGGGCCAGAGGATTTTTAGGGCAGTGAACATGCTCTGCATGATATTATAATGATGGGTGTATGTTGTTAAACATTAGTCCAAACCCATAGAATGTATGACATCAAGAGTGAACCGCATGGCCTTTGGGTGACAATGATGTGTCCATGTGGGTTCATCCCTGGTAACAAATGTACCAGCTGGTGGAGGACGCTGGCAATGGGAAAAGCTATGCATCTGTGGGGGCAGGGTGTGTATGGGGAATCTCTGTGCCTTCCCTCAGTTTTGCTGTGAATCTAAAACTACTTTTAAAAATAAAGTCTATTAAAAAATGAAGAAGATATAACCACCAATTTCAGGAATCCTATACGGTCCTAAACGGTAGAAAATGTCTCAGCACTTATGACATGAATGCTTATAAGCTTGTGGGGAAGAGATTAGTTTCGATATCCATGGCGTGAAGATGATGTGCTTGGAGAATTTAAGGAAAATGCACAGCATTTGTTTTCCTCATAAATGTGTATTCTTTCACACACACACACGCACACAATCCAAGCTGAAAGTACTTCGTGCTAAAAATATAGGTCAGTGGACAGATCAAAGCCTAAGTGGCATTTGCTGGAAGATAGCTGAGGTTTCAAGACCCCCTGGGACGAATCTGAAATTAAGAGTCGAGAGCACAGCGCCGTCAGCGGGCTCCAGCTCCGCAGGACACGGAGCGCTTTGGGGGAGGGCGGGCTCATATTTAACCACAAGTGAGGAGAACGAGCTCGAATTGGTCTACACCCACTCAGAAGAGAAATGAAATGCGAGTTCTGCAACCTCATTTCATAGCAAATTTAGAAACACCTGGGGGGGGGCACTTCCTTCTCCACTTGAGACAGGAAGGAAGGAAGCAAGATGGCGGCTCACGTGGACCGCTTGAAGCCCCGCGTGCCAGGCAGGAGGTTCAGGCCCTTTGTGTTACGTATCTGATCCCAACACAACACTGCAGCTCAGATCATTACATCATTTTCCAGGCAAAGAGGCACATCGTCAGTGTGGATAAGGAACACATTTCAGGCGACGAGGTGAGTGAGAACATAAAAGATCATTCATGATGAAATTTCTCCACGTTGGGGTCCTTTACTGATAGGAGGGAGCTGGGAACCCTGGGCTCTGGTCCCAGCTCCACCTGCTACTGGCGGAGGTACCTTTGTTAACTGACACTAACCTTTGTGAACTACTAGGGTCGGGGGCTGGAACGGATTAGATGAAGACCTTGCTTTTGCTCGACTTCTCAAATGGACCCTCCACCATAGTCGAGGTTATGTCTCTGTCTTGAAACTGATCCTCTTAGCCACATCACTCATTTTATTCTTCTTTTTATAGTCTTCTTCTTCTTCTTCTTCTTCTTTGTGGGAGGAGGTAATTAGGTTTATTTATTTATTCTTAGAGGAGGTACCAGGGATTGAACCCAGGACCTCATGCGTGCTAAGCATGGGCTCTACCACTTCAGCTGTACCCTTCCTCTTCCTTGTCTCTTCTGATCTCCCCACTTCTCTCTTACTTCCTCTGCTTCACTGACTGGTCTTGGTCCTCTTCCTCTTTCTAGTGTCCAAATCAACGCCCCCATGGAGAGGGACTCAGCAAATAATGTTTGTTCAGCCAGCAGTGTAATAATTAATGGAGACTTCTTTCAGGTCCTAATTAAGATGTTATAGCCTATTGTTGAGAGATGTGTTGCTGGACATTAAGACCCAAGAGTGATGTTCAGGACCCTTAAGCTTCAGGATCAAGTTCACGTTATTCCCCCCTGATTTCTCGGGGTTGGCAGTGTCACAACACGTGCTCTTTGCGCTCCGACTCCCTCCTCAGGGCCCAGCAGATCTGCCTCCCATTTCTACATTCAGAATCATTCCACTCATTCTTTAAGTTCCAATACTCCCTCTTTCATAAAATTCCCTAGCATCTCTAAATTTGGAATAAGTATCTCCCTCTGAAGTCACAAAACACTTCAAAAATGAAATTTATTTCAAATGGCTTTTTATTGCCGCTTCACTTATCTATGTTGACTTTCAAGAATCTGTGATTTTAAAAAAAAACCTATGCATTCATTTACTCATTTATTCCAAAAATCTACGATAAAACTATTTGTTTCCTTTTTGCATTCTAGGAGATATGTTTTAGATTTTTTTTAAAATTTGAATCTTAATTCAGTGTTTTAGCTAACACAAATCTGGTGGCACCCGCCTTTCTAGAAGCCTACGCACTGGAATTCCCGCATTTCAGCCCTGCGCTGGAGGACTTCACTGCAGAGCTGTCCTAGTGTGGGAAGTGACACTATTGTGGATGCTAAAAAGTTTTGGGGGTTTGGAGTCTCCTGAGGCTCACAGACTCTGTAGACTTTTTCTACAGCTGAGTGGAAAGCTGTGGAAATTTAGAATCACAATGAAAGTGCTGACAAAACCTTCCGCAGGCAGCGCTCGGCAGGCGCTGTCCTGCAATCAGGAGCTCATTGTGCGCGCGGGGGAGAGACTCTCCACGTGGTTTTGCACTGAGGACCGCTTACAGACCGATTGAATCAGTCCCTCCTTTTTCCTCTTCCTCACATCTGGCTTTGAGAGTGCAGTGGGATCTCATCTCTCTAGATTGCATCCATATACGTCCCTGTGCATGAGTGAGCAGTGCACTGAAAAAACCTTTCTTAAATCATTCAACGGGAAATGACCCCAGTTTTTACTCCTGCTGAGTCATCGAGAAAATGCCAGCTTGCATGTCTAAGGACTCAGTCTCTCTCCAGTCTGCCCAACGAATGCAAAATATTTCTAGGCCCAATGTGTGATGGCGAAAGTCTGTCTAGAGCGAGCGGGTTTCACAGTGAAAGCTATTTAAGTGGTGGGGGGCGCTTCCCTCATCCACCCACCCAATCAGAATTCGGTCAGAAAATCCCGATGGTGGAGCTGTGTCTGTGCTTCCTACAAAAAAAGTCATTTGGTCGATCGCTTGAGCATGATGTGTTTTTGCCAATTGTCGGTGTGAACATAAAATACTGCAAACCATATCAGTAAACAAAGAACGCTGAAGCCATCAAGTCATCAGCGGCTGCCACCACCTCCCCAGTGAAGGCAAGCCTGCAGCCCGGCCTCTGCAGCCACTCACAGTGGTGCACCCTGAGGGGATTCAGAGCAAGAAAGGACAGGACACTGGCCCTAGATGGCTAGGTGCTTGTCAAAGGCATGAGTTCAATGAGCCCAAATGTTTGCTTCCTCCCATACACAGAAAAGTGCTAAATTCTTTAACTTAAGATGCCTGGTTTTCTTTAGATAACAAGCAATCTTTTATTGTTCCAACTACCTGGTCTTTGTTGTAAAGCTCCTGTATATCCTGGCTCCTCCCCTACCTCTTGGGAGCAGTCCGTCAGAGCTGTCTGAGGGGCTTCCATCCCGGACTGAGTCCTCAGAATTGTCCGCCAAATAAAACATAACTCTCATAGGCTGTGCGTTTATTTCAGTCGACATTGGACTCAGAGCTCTATATGTAGCCATTGGAATAAGTGTGTTAATTGTGGCATTCAATGCTTTCATTTCTAGTTAACCTTTTTTTCTGCTCAATTTATCATTTTTGGAGGGAACTGTATTAACATCATCCCCTGAACACGTGAGTTCTGCTCCTTCATAGTTCCACCAGTTTCCCCTTTGTATTCTTGAAGCTGTGTTATTAGATATAGAAAATAATAGAATTTTAATATTTTCATGGTGAATGAAACAGTCAATGTATTTAATCTTTAGTAGTACTTTTTGCATTAAAATATGTTTTGCTTGATATTAAAAATGTTATTTGGGAAAACACCATAGTAAACCACTTGTGAATTTTTTATTAAGTTTATCTCATTTTATTTTATTTTAAAGTTGATCTTATTTTATTAAGTTGATCTCATTCCTGCTCAGGGAGCATTAAAATTTTTTTAAACTTTATTTTATCTGTTTTTGGGGGGGCAGGTAATTGAGTTTTTAAAAATTAATTAGTTAATTTATTTATTTAACTAATTTATTTATATGGAGGTCCTAGGCATTGAACCCCAGGACCCTGTGCATGCTAAGCACCCGCTCTGCCACTGAGCTGCACCCTCCCCCCTGCAGTGAGCATTTTGATTACTATTTAGTTATTTTTAGTATTTAGAAATAATAATTATAGTATGTTGATACTCAAAGTAAATATTTGCTCTGCATTTGGGCTAAAGGTCAGGCAAGAGGGCTGCTGTTCCCTCTGTAAACAAAGAAAAACAAAGAGCGTGGCTCACCACCCAGCTCTCCGAGGATTGAGGCTTCGTCACTGCGGAGCTGATGGAAGGTGCACCCTGGGAGGGGTTCAGGATGCAATCGGGATGAGGCTCTCTGAGCTTTGGAAAAACTGAGAGATGGCTGGCTGTGCATCTCAGGAAGCCTCAATGACCCTACATCTTCCATACACTGAAACGCACTAAAACCATTCACTACAGATACCCGTTCTTTGCCACCAGCAGTGATCTTCCACCAGGGCGTATGGGAGACTGCACCTGTCCCCTGGCCAAAACCCACGTCCATACAGGCCCCTCCCCTACCGCCCTGGCGGGGACCACTGGCAGGCTGTCACCCGGGCTCTTGTCCTCAGTGAGGCCCCTGAATACAACTTAAGCTCACAACTCTTACGTTGTGCCTTTCTCTGGGAGTCGGTACCGTGAAGGTATGAAGTGTCACCACATTACTGAAAGTTGGTGGGTTGGAGGCTGGCAAACAAGGAAGCCACAAGAAAGACAAGGGATCCGTGAGTGTCTGGGGACGCCATTCACTGCAGACAGCATTTATGTCTGTTTGCTTCTCTGTCACACCAACCACTCTGCAACCTTCCACCAGGTCGCTGCTCTCCAGCGGCACGCATGTGCAATTGCTCACATTATCTGTTCACCACCCCCCCCCAACACACGACCCGACCCATCACCTGACCCCTGAACACGCACGCTTGCTCCCTCCCATCTCACCGCGGAGGAGAGGGGGAGACGGAAGGAACACTGAGTGGAAAAAGACCAAATTTTGTGCCTGATTATTGGAGATAATTAAGTAGAACCTAAAAATAGTCAGGCCCTTATTTCATATTATGTTAGAAATGATTCAAATTCAAAACACTTCACAGCTGTGCTTGGGGCTGATCTGCCCTACGGAGCTGATTTCAAGCCCTGGAATCAATGATCAGCAAATGAAGATTCTCTCTGTTCTTCTAAGTATAACTTGGAGCGGCACCATGACTCAGAGGCTCTTGAGTGTGGAATAAAGGGATCGATGATGTCATCACCCCCACGGAACTCAGCACTGACTCTGCCAATACTTTTCAATGGCGTGGCGCAGTGTGGCCGGCGTGCCACGTAGGAGTGGCGCGGTGTGGCCGGCGTGCCATGTCGGGTGCGTGAGCCTCTCTTTACAAGGCTGTTGACAAAGCTGACTCTTTAAAACTCAACTCCCTGTGTGAATTGACTAAGCAGACTGGCAGTTTACTATTTCACTGATTGATTTAT
Organism: Camelus bactrianus; assembly: GCF_048773025.1. Classification (NCBI taxonomy): domain Eukaryota; kingdom Metazoa; phylum Chordata; class Mammalia; order Artiodactyla; family Camelidae; genus Camelus; species Camelus bactrianus. The sequence continues at coordinate 4,164,404 of NC_133567.1, read as the reverse complement.
CGAGAAATCCAAGTACTGAACCATGTGAAAATATGGGCTGAAAAATCAAGAAATACAGAAAAATAGGTATTTCTTTTAAAGCATCTATGCAAGATTTACCCGGAGACTAGAAATATCTCTCAAGCGTGAGGACTAAGTCTAACCACGTGCTATAGGTGACACCAACGTCCCCATTGCTCTGAGGACACTGTAACCCACCAGCATCGCTGGACAGACAGGCGTGGACAAAACCTCTGGCTTCCCTCTTCTGGCTCTGTTTTTGCTGCCCTCTTTTCCTTATTGAACATGACCAAATGCTGAGCACCATTTGTGACCCAGCTCAGGAGTGTGCCACTCTTTCTTTTTTAATAAAAAAAAATTCTTATTATTAAATTTTTTTTAGTGGAGGCCCGGGATAGTGAACCCAGGACCTCATACATGTGAAGCATGCACTCTACCACTGAGCGGGACCCTCCCCCTCAAGGCCACTCTTTTTATGAAAACTTCCCCAATTCTTCCAACCTTCCCTGACATCAAAGACAGCATGGAATTTCTACTTCCTCTGTATGGTTTTCCCTAAGAGACCATCCTGTGTCACCAAAGGGCCTTAACATGGCCACCCACTGGGTGAGCACATTGAATTATAATAAATCTTTCTTTTCTATTAGGTTGAATTCTTCGAGAGCAGAGCAATGCCATGTGGTTTTGTATCAGGCACGCCTCGCGCCTGCTTTGTCACACAGCAGGCTGACTCGTCCTTTTATCCACCAACACCCACCGACTGCTCAGACGGGGCGCGGTGATCCCGGGCGCCAGGAGGGACGTGTCCCAGCCCTGACGCAGCATCGGCACCAGCAGCCGCTGCTCCTGAGTCTGTCAGCGCCTGGGAGGGGGACACGCTGCCTTTTTTTAATACCCGGAGGGACTTCGCACTCGGTACTATCAAATATATTCATAAAGCCAAAAAAGAAATCACAACAGTCCAGTGCTGAAGTCACTACTTTATCATTTTTGTAAGATGTAGCTCTTTACAAGTTTTCTTGGGTCAGATTTTTGTGCGCTTTGAGGAACTTATGTCTGCCTTCCCAACAATTTTAGTTCAAATCAGAAGTCTCTGATGAAGCTGTTCTTAAAATCTCGTTTAATCAGTAATGAACTGCTGCTGCTGCTGAATAGAGTAGATTCAGTAACGTGTATGTGGTGGGTACAATGCAGAAACAAGGGAAGAAATTAGGACACTTCTTGGAATTAAACCCTTCTTATTCCAATGGGTACCATTGAGAGCTCTTTCCCAAATCTCAAGAGATTTGCCCCATTCCAGTTCCTGTCACACTTATTGCCCTCACTGACATCCTATGCATTTGGATGAGAACATTGTGACACTGAAGAATTCTCCTTAAGAAATGTACCTTAAAATTGCCAATTTTATGTATGAAAGCCCTCAAACCCAGCTTGACCTCAAGTCCGTTTCACTTTTAGGTATTTATTTTTGAGAAATAACTAAGGCTGCAAAGATTAAGTTTGTAGTGTGTTTGTCATAGAATTATTTATTATGGCAACTATAGATGATAACATAATTTCAAAAACAGGAAATTAATAGGAAAACAGGATAACCTCTATATTGGCAAATTATGCAGTTGTTAGAAATGATGCAGAATTACATATGTTGTCATGGACATTTATTCATGTCATGTTGTCAAAAAAGGAGGTGACAAAATAATGTCCATATTTTAATTCTATTTTAATGCAATAAGTACTAAACAGGAAAGAAAGCGATAAACAGTAAAACATAATCACTAGTTACGGTAATAAGGTAGTAGCTGATGTGGGCTGATTTTTTTCTTTAATAAAGATGAGAATTATTACATCAGCATGCTTGTCTAGGTGTGGTGGCAGTGATCCAGGAGAAAGGAAAAATTGATAATACGGGAGAGAGAGGATAATTCCCTGAACAAGATGCTTGAGTAGGTGAGAGGGCATGGGACCCAGCACGGGAGAGGAGGGGTCGAGGGAAGGGAGAGAAGCCAGGGGCATGGGTGCAGAAGCAGGTGGAGCAGTGGAGTTTGCGGTGGGAAAATAAAGCATATCTTGCTTCCTGGCCTCTGTTTTCTCACCGACATGGGAAAGGAGACCAGGGGTTCCAAGTGACAGAAGCAGATAGCTGGCAGTGTGAGGACACAGAAGAAGGTGGGAGACAGTTTTGGAGCAAGAAAGGGCATTTCACGGAGAACTTAGGTAGGACTGCTGAACAGTGCTGACTGACCACTTGAGATCTGTGGTCAGACATTTAAGGAAAGACATACTGTGGCAGGCATTTCCCCAACTCCTTGATTGCTGGCTTCCCACAGGTCCTGCCAAGAGGTGGCACTGGCAGGAAGTTAAAAGGTCAAAGGAGGGGAAAGGAGATGTTTTTCTGGCTTCCAGCTCAGATCAGCAGCCCATTATCATTGGACCTGTGTCCGGCCCTCGGCACGCCTGGCACAGCCTCACCACGCGGCGGGTGGAGCAGCACTGGGACAGGGCCCTGAGCAGCAAGAATATGTCTGTGTTGTGCCTCGCTCCGCCACCACTTGGCATGCTTCCCTGGGCAGCCTCAGCAGTGGCCCCTCTGGTCACGCAGCGCTTGCCAGGCCGGGCATTGCCGGGGATCTGAGCATCTCTCCTCCTACCTCCAGCCCTAGGGGTGGGAGCTTCTTCCTTGGATTAGTAATGCCTGGCTTCCACACGCATCCTCTTTTTGTCCTCCTTCCTTCCCAGTACCTGTGGAGTGGACTCCCTGCTTTAAATCCCTTCCTTTCGAAATACCTCACGTGTTCAGCTTTCCTGGCTGGGGATGGTATTCTAATTGACACATTGTCACAGCAGCTAATGACCACCAGCAAAACCCCCAGACGCGGGCAGGGACACTGGAGGTATGGGCATCAGCCCTTGGCGGCGGCGGGGGGGGGGGGGGCACCAAGCTGCAGGAGAGCCATGCGGCAGGGGCGCGGCCCTCATGACCGCAGCCTTCCAGGGCAACGCAGACCGCCTCCTCCAGCCAGACACCAGGTGCTAGGAGAGGGGTCCTGACGCCACGTGATTAGAAAGGTACTGAGCCCTCTGGTCTGACCCACTTTTTCCAAAGCACTCAGTGTAGATTTCATAGAAACAGCTCTCTTTTTGCACTCGTAGTTCATCAGTTTATATGCTGTCTACTTAAACCAAATGGTTACGAGAACAAGACGGTGAAGTGAACAGCGTCTTTAACTCGAACTGACCCTCGTTAAGTGTTCAGCTCAGCTTGAGGAGGCAGCTGTGCCTATGGACCCAGGTAACCTGCTTGAAGGGAATGCTCAGTGCACTCAGGGCACCAGGAAGGGCACTCCACGCAGGGAATGGGGACTTGCTGGCCCGGCGTTGGAGAGGGGAGCTTTTGCTGCGTCACCCTTGGGGCAACGACCAGCCCTCCAGCTGGGATGGTGGACCCTCAGGTTGCGCGTGGTGGGCGGAGGAACTGCTCAGAGACCCTGTGTCAGGTGGTGATGGGCTGGACACCCACTACGGTCCCTTCCAACACAGGGTCCGCGGTGCAGTGGGAACGGCCCCCAGTGACCAGAGGCTCGAGCAGGGGCCCCTTGGTGGGGAGGGTGAGCTAGACACGCCCTCTGGGCCCCCCTTCATTGTATATTCTCCCCTCTAGAAAACGGAGCAGCTCGTTCTGGAATACACCCAGATGAATTCGGCGTTTCTAAATTTGTTCTGTCACGTTGTTTATCATGTCACATCATAAACTTTTAATGAAAAGTGAATCCTTTTTAGGACGAGTTTTACAGAGCTTCACACACCATCATGCACACAATAGACATCCGATAAATGTGTTAATTAACGAATGAAAAGAGCAACTGCAGAGCAGACAGAGCTCAGGGGACGGCACAGTCCCGCTCGCGGGCGGGCACTGTCGCAGGTGCCCTCCCCCCGGCCCCCCTTGGAAACCCGGGCTGGTGCCGGCGGGTGCAGACAGGCAGGCGATGGAGGGACTTGGACCCGGGCAGCTGGGTTTCTCCTCTGCCCTGGGCCGAGTGAAGGCAGCGGGTGTGGCTCTGCTGGCTTCACCGTCAGGCTGAGCAATTGGAAGTCCAATGATTTAGGTCTGAAAGTCCTCATCAGAATAGGACAAGGGAGGCGGTTTGCCCACTTAAGGACACGTCTTCCCCTCGCTGGCTGGGGACGTTTCCGCTGGACGTTTAAGGGGAAAAAGCCCCTTAATCTCTGACCCCCGAGTCGTCTCATGGGGTGAAGGCAGGAGAAAGATAATTGGAAACATCGTCTAGCCCCCTTTCCTTCCTTCCGTTCACAGAGTATTCAGGATAAGCCGGAGGCAAGGGGGCAGCACGCGAGGGTCTGAAGGTGGAGAAATCAGAATCTAAGCAGGTGTGGGTGTCTTTCCCTGCCGAGCACAGCTTTCCTGGGCGCAGGGCCCGTGGGAAAGCATTTGCTCACAACTCGCTCTGCGCATCACGGCGCAATACGGGGAGAGCGTAAAATGAGATTTTCCAGTCACGGCAAGCAAAGGCGGAAATCGGAAATGAAGAACTACAGCCACCTGGAAACGGCGGACACACTCGGGCTGGCAGGCAGGCGCCCACTCTCGCCTGCGGAAGGCTCGATGTCTTTCGCTTTACCTGGACGGTTCCCTACCGGGAAGCACCCTTCCCGCCTGAAGGCGCCCGGGCGGGCTGCGCACCTGGCCGGCCGAGCCAGCGGGCTGTGCTGCGGAGGCTCCGCGGGGCGCGTGCGGCGACCGCGCTGCCTCCCCGGGCTGCTCCGCGGAGCGCGCGCTCGGAGCCGGGAGCGCGGCCCTCTGCACTGCTGCGCGGGGGTTGCGGGGAGGTGGGGGGGAGCGTGGACAGCTGTGCCTGCACGAGCCACTCTCTCTCCTGCCGGCTGCGGGAGGCGGGGTCTGCACATCCAAAGCCAAGGGCTCAGAAGGCCGCACTCGGAAAGCTAAAAGTGGCTTCAGAGGCCGTCCGGCTCAGCCTGCCTTTCCGCAGGCTCTCCGGGTCGTCCCAAAGGCCAGGCGGGGGACTTCGGTCTGTAGACGGCAGTTAGCCCTCTACTTTTGCTTGCACCATGTGCGTAGACTCAGCGGTCCCGGATGCGTTTGAGATGTTGTTTGAAAATAGGACCCTCAGGCCTTGGACCACACCTTACACTTTAACACCCGGAGCTGCACCCTCCACCCGGAGGCCAACGGGAGCCCGGTTCCCATCTCTGCTTCCTGCACAGAGTCCGCCTTCCGCCGTCTCTCCCTCCAACCCACCATCCTTCTTGGCTGCCTGCCTTCTTCTTCTCCCCGGCCCCCCCACCCCCACCCCAACCCCAGTGGGGATATGGGGTCGGAATGCAAACCATAACAAGGTGTGGACTGGAAACTCGAGGCGCAGGGCGCCGCACCAAGCTGTCTTCCGTACCCCCTGCCGCCTCAGCTGCCTGCGCACAGTCGCACCTCCTGACTATTCCTTACACTCCAGACACAGCTGTTCCCAGGGAAATTCCAGGTCCCATGAAGAACAGCAGCTGTGCCAAAGGTGACAAGGCGGAGTGACAAGAACTGAATATTCATCTTCAGTTTCTACTCTGCCCTCAGAGCAGGAGCCAAACTGCCCTTACCGGCACGGGACAAACTGAGAAACAATTACGCTTCACTGAAACAGTTCTCACTGAGCCCTCAGCCTCCAGCACAAAGAGGCACCTCTGGCTGCATTATTCAGTGAGTAGGGAGCTCTGAGAAAGGCTTTTCACAGCTGACAGCTTTAAGGCTACACCAGCTTCCATAAGGAGAATACAGCTTGTAAGCATCAGTTTAAAATGCCGTATTTCTTGTTTGATTTTTTTAAAAATTGGTTTTAAGAGAGTGTTCATCAGAAAGGAGTAGATAATTGAAATTGGGTTTCAAAAAGCAATCTTCTACCCTAAAATTAATAAGTTTAGACAGACATAAATGGCAATAACTTGCAGACTTAGGACCACTCTCTACCTGCTAAATAAAAACCTTTTGGAGATTTTAATTCAGAGTCATTTGCAAATAACTCATGGCTTTCACACCATTAATCATTTGCATTCATTATAGGAAGTTGTGCTTTTACATATAAATCCTAAGCAGCTTTTACCGTAAAGATGTGTGAAAATAAATGTTGGACTAGATTCGAGCATATTTATTTTTCTTTTCCTGGAGGGGAAAGGCTCTGTTCTTATCATTCACATCAACTTAATTTATAAGTTGGTTCATTTGCAAGCGGGTTGCAAATCAACAGAGGTTTGGATTTAGAAGTTCTCTCTGAAGATAGATTTTTCTTCAGAATGCAAAGGGGAAAAAAAAAAAGGATTTGCCTGAGCTGATCTTCATTTGCTGGAGGTTTTGTGGTGGTGGTTGTTTGCTGTCAGGTATTTCTACTTTTCAGGCTTTTAACACAACTTCCTGCTCACCTTCTTGCTTAAAAAATGGCAACAGCTGGATGGACCCAGTGGCCTTCTTCCCCACTGCGTGCTCAGCGACTTGCATCGGTCCTGGTGATCTTTGGATCAAACTGTCTTTTGCCCTCCTCGGGAGCGATGTGGGACACGTCTTCCCTACTGCCTTCTGATTTTCACAGCAAGGCTTTCCTTGGCTGAGGATAAGGTCCTCCTCCCACAGTGTGTAGCAAATCTGATGCAAAAGTGAGCTGAGCAAGTAAGCTGGGGACACCAGGTGTCAGGGAAGGGCCACACCTCTAAGAAACACAAACCTTGATTCTTAATCTGATAAGGACAAAGAATTGTCTTGTCTCCATGTTTTTTCCTCCAGAAAACTTTACATCAAACTCTCAAACTGAAAAGGTGATCTCATTTTCTTCGAACCTCCCTTCCCTTTCTTCCTTCCTTCTTCATTGTCTTCAGGGGAAAAACTGTGATTTTCTAACTCTTTTAAGAAACTAGTAGAAACCCTCTGTAATCCTGGGTCCCGGGAAGGTGACGCGCAGCACTCCCCGCTTGTGCTTGGGGTCTTCCCTTCTCGAGAGCTCTCACTTGGCTAAAAATACCAAGGCGCGGCCAAGTTGCTCCGGAGCCGAGCAATCGGACAGATTCAGTTTGATGTTGCCTTTGAATTCGTATCCTCGCGCACAGACCGCCCCTCGCGCACACGCCTGGCCCTGTGAGCCTCTGGGGCACTCCCGGACGCCGAGGCAGAACAGTGCTGTCCAGGAGTCCGGAGGTCATCTGGTTTAGCTTGTGACCTTTACATTTGAGACACCGGGACCCAGAGAGGTTAAGTGACTTGCGCCAGGTCTCAGAGCAGGAACGCGAGATAAAGCCAGAGCCCCGGGTGCAGCTCACAGCCTTCTACCCCCAAACATGCTCGTCTGCAGGCAATTTACATGCCTCATCGCCAAGCTTTTCTCCTCTGTTTCCGTGCCAACACCCATTTTCTCTTCCTTCCAATTTGCATCCTAGCATGTGAGACTCACACCCCACGGAGCTCTTTGACCCTTTTCTCACACTTCTTGGACTGAAGCTATTCTAGTGTGGAGCCAGGGTTGGGGCCAAAAATTCATAAATAAATGGGTCGCAGGCTACCAGCACACTCTCCACCTTTCTTTTCCCTCCCGCTTCCCTCCTGTTAGTAAAGAACTCAGCCTAGGCTAATGTGCTCCTTGCTATAAAAGTCACACCGACACTGCGGACATTCCTCAGACCAGCCAGACCGTGTCTCAGGTTAGAGGGTGGCCCTGCACGCAGAGGAAGCCACAGCCGGGCTCCGCTGAGGTTGAAATGAAACAAGCACAGTTCAGAACGTTAACTGTTTAACAACATCTGTTTAGTCGCAGGGTTGACAAATTACCAGGAAACTCTTTAGGAAATGGCTACGCAGCCATCATCCTCCACCCATTCATTCACCTGTCTACCCACTGGTCTGTCTAATCTTCCTGCTTCAAGAAAAGATCTGAGCAGCAGACCCTAAGGAGGCACCACGGTGCTCTGTTACTGATGGAATAGTCTTACTGATGAGCTGACCAAACAAGACGGCAAAATGCAGAAATAGTCATCTGACAGTAACATTCGTTTTATAAAACTTAGTACTACATAAGCAGCATATTATTAAGTAATGACAACATTTCTTCCCTATGACCTTCTTTTTAAAAATATTAAGGTAATCTATCATTTCCTTTTAATCTCACTGTTTTTAATGTCAAAAGGAAATGGTAGAGATTACCCTAATATTCAAATATATGTATAAATTTATATATAAAATATATGTAATATTTATTAAAGAGAGAGAGGGTTATAGCTCTTTTTTTTTTTCAAATTTTTGTAAATTATCAGACAAGCAGGAAAGCTTCACTTGACTATTCTCATATTGACCAAGTGTAGAATCATAAGAATTTTTTTTTCCTGCTCAGAGGACAGCTTGAAGGCAAAAAAGAGTTGTCTTTCTATAAATTACCCACGGTGAGTGGTGACCAAGGAGAAAACAGGCATTGTTCACAAGCCCAGGCGTCGAGCAGCGGGCATTAACAGGGAGCCGCGTGGCCTGCGTCAACAGGGGGTACCGTGTGGTCCTTGGGTTGTGACAACAGCAGCCAGCCCCGGTTCCCCAGACGCACGAAGCGGACCGCAGGCCCTTACCTTGCAGGGCCTGCAGGCTGTGCGTCTGCACGATGATGCAGAGCTGCAGGACCAGCTGCGGGGCGCTCTCCAGGAAGGTGGCGAGCAGGTGGAGCATGCTCACGTCCGCGTACTCGTAGACCATCTTCCAGTAGAATCTCCATCGGTCGTTCTCCCCGCTCTGCCGGCTTCGGATGCCTAAGTATATGGTGTGGAAATATCTAGGAAGAAGACATGGAGAACGGGAAACGCATGAGTGATAATGGATCCCTCAAACACTGGGCTGTTTTCTTTCCTGCCAGCCACCATGTACACGCAAGCACACGCAAGACACGACTGCCTTAGTGGCTTATAACTTGAGGCTCAAAGTCAGCCCTTACTCTTAAATGTTCACTTTGAGAAGTCACTGCGACTGTGGTCCTCCTTAAAGGCATTCCATTGCACTGCAAGATGAAGACCGAGGTGAGACTCAAGTGTGGGAGGGACTTGCTACGTTGACAATCTACATACACCTTTCTTGTCAGGTCCTCTGTGTGCTCAGCGCTGCTCAGGAGACGGGGGTCCCCAGGGCGGGACGCAAGTCTGACATTCTGGACTTATAAACCCTCCTGATGGCTTTTTAAAAACTTTCATTATTGAAAACTTCAACCTATACCAAAGAAGGAAAAATAGCATATTGAATCCATAATACCCTTCACCTGGATTAAGTAATTATCAATATATTGAAAATATTTTTTCATTTACACCTCCACCTACTCCCTGCCACCAGGTTATTTTGAAGAAAAACCCCGGCATTATATTTCACCTGTAACAATTACAGACATAAATGTAATTGTTAAAACAATTTATTTTTTATTTTATTAAAAACAATTTACAGACATAAATGAAATACCCTTATTACACTTACAATTAAGTGTGATTTCTTATTATCAAATATTCAGTACTCATATTTTCCTGATTATCATAATTTTTTTTTACAGTTTGTTTGAAATACAGTCCAAACAGGGTCTATACATGATGGTTATTTGATATGTGTCTTAGTCTCTCTCGCAGCATGGAGGCCCCTCCCATTTCTTTCCTATTTCCTGCGAATTTTGCATTGTCTTGCTTTTGATGGTTGTACTTGCATGGAGTGGTTAACGTATCAGCCCTTCGTGTCTTCTTCAATTGGGTAGTTAGTGTTAGAATTTTGATCAGGTTCAATTTTAATCATTATTAGCAATCATTCACGGCAAAAAGCAGGTTAAAACAGCATATGTGAAGTTCCCAATTAATAACTTAAACTATTGTGTGTGTGTGTGTGTGTGTGTGTGTGTACAGAATAAAGATTAACAACAAAATAATGTGGTGATTCTCTGAGTGGGACTGCAGATTATGGATTTATTATTTTTGAAACTCATAAGCAAAGTGTGATGAACTTCCTATAGCTAAACTTTAACTGCTGAGATGGCTTTAATATTTTAAAGCTTTTGGTATATATCATAAAATTATTCTCTAGAAAGACTGTACCAATGGACAGTGTAGGAGTGTGTTTGTTTTCTTAAATCTTTGTGTATTATCATTGAAAGAAAAATCTTGTTAATTTTATGGGTGAAAAATAATGTTTCAATCAGTGACTCTCTTATTACTACTGAGGTTTTAGATTTGTAAATGCCTATTGGTCACTTATTTATTGCTCTGTGATTTGCCTGAAGGTCATTTTCAACTGTAACAAGTTCATGTTTAAGGACTTGAGTCTCACATTTAACTCCTTACATGGACCGCAGTAACCACACCACCGACATGTTCCACCACACACCTGGTCCTGTGATAGCACAGCTTGGAGCAATGGAGCGCTGTAGCTAGGAGGGGATTTAGGGATCAGGGGTCCGAGTTCACACAGCTGAAAAGTGGCAGCTGGACCCAGACCCCAGACGTTCTGCTGCCGAGTCACGTGGTCTCATCACCCTGTCCAGTTCTAACTATCCTGCGATTTACCATATGCAGAAACATACTCACAGACAGAATTCACTGTATTTCTTCTGTCTTCTACATGTTTTTGTTTGTTTGTTTTTAGCTAAGAGACAATAGATGTCTAGGTGTAGAGGTTAAGAATTTTAGTTCTGGAGACAGAACAGAATTCCAGTTTGACTCAAGGGATTCTATTTTACGTTTATTTTCTGAGCCCTAGCTTTAACGTTCTGTAAAAGAAAAGATGATGAAATAATTAAAAATGAGATTAAATGATGTACATAAATTACCAGGCAAGTAGTCATTCAACGTTAGAAATTATTAGCAACGAGTTGTTTTAATTTTTTCAGGAGTAAAGTGGGGAGTAACAATGTTACCCTCAACTTGGGATTTCCTTTTCAGCTGCCTGGGACTCCAGTCATCTCAAGACTCAAGCATATGTGAGGGGCACCTTATTTCAGAGAACTCAAAGTCTACGGACCTTACCTATCATCTGTCTATCCCTTCATCCACGCACTCAGCCATTCATCTATTTTTGTTAGTCTTTCCAAAGAGAAAACAAAATAAAACAATGAGATTACTCCGCTGCTTGAAGAAAATCTCCTGGTAATCATCACCAATGTGAGAATATTAAGTACCATATGTTAATTTTGCAAGTAAGAATGAACTGGGCAATCCTGCAAGCCAGTGCCATTTCCTGCTGGGTGTGAAAAATGCTGTCTCTGAAAGGCCATCACATTTCATTCTGACAAACCTGTGTTTCTTCTTTCATAACACAAAAAAGAAGCCAAATTATCCCATGAAGAGAAAAGACAAGAAGGTATGGATACTGCAAAGAAAGTAAAGTGACACGGCCCTGTATCTAATTAGCGCTCTGCTTTCTTGCTCCTTGAGTCACGATGGGCTCACTCATGCAGTGATGAGTCCTCCAAACTGGGTCCGTGCAAACATTGCTGAAAAGGCACAGGGGAGCACGGGAGTTCATGGTAATGAAAAGATACTCATAGATGGCAGGGAGGATTCATAGAAGGCCATATTTACAGCTAAAATTTTAGCCATTACCAAAGGGTATCACTTAAGAAGGCCAAAAGTTTCAAGTCTTTGCTGTTGAAGATGAAGTCCGCAGTGAGCACAAGAGGGCAGAGGCTTAAACACACAGCTCCCCTCCGTGCTGTGGGAGATGTTCCGACGAAGCCCGCTCTGCAGTGTCAGTGTGTCCGCCTCCTCCTCTGAGCTGAACGCATTCAGAAGACATTTGCCATCTTTACTGAATGACTGATTCATTTTCTGACAGGGTCATTCTTATTATTTACTGTCTTGTGGAGCAATGCTAATGGAAGATAGAGTTCTTCTTAAATCACAAAAGGTCACCAGGAATTCTGCACCAACTTTACCAACATAGTCTTGATCTTGATCCAACAATATCTCAATTTTGTAACATCCTCAGCATTGCTGAAGAGGCGGACACAAACACACCTACATGACTCCCTGTCATGCCTCGTGTGCAGACGCCCGCACGTAGCTCCACGCCCTCCACAGAAAGTCTAGTCCAGTGATTTTCCTGAAGATTTAAATTGCATTCAAATTCTCAGCCTCTTTTCATCAATATTTTCCGGGTGCAACGAGCAACCTGGACTCAGGTCACAGCCTCTCACATTACCAACTTCAGACCTGCACGTAACACAGCAAAAGTAGTAAGCTTGGGAGGAAAAGCCTAAATGTTCAGCATGTCAAGCATTGTATAGCTGGTGTGTGTGTGATCCACAATTTAATGAGACTGAGATCATCTTCACATCACCTGCGGGGAAGCAAGGTGTGTGTAGCTCCTGTTGCAGAGGGCCACACTCACAACAGTGCTTCAGTCCTTGTTGTTCGATCAGATGTGAACTACTGGTACATCAGTAGCTGAATCAGAAATCATTAGTAGCTGTGAGGATGCTGTGCATGTATATTCTAACGCTGAAATTTCTCTGTCTTACAGCACATTAAACAGTTTAGCTGTTAACAGCTTTGTTTTTACTAGCTGAAAAATGCAGAGTAAAATCTGCACAGAACTTTAAAGAAACACATTAATAAACAGTGACTTCAGCAACTGCTATTTTCTTCTGTTGGCGGGCTACAAGCAAAGCGTCACACTGTTGTATGTGTGTGTACACTCACGGGATATACATATCACAGTACACACGGCTGTCTGTCTGTCTGTCTATGTGTCTATGTGTCTATGTATCTAATCTCCTCAACAGCAGGTGCTGATAAGGAACAGAATTGTGTGCTTTGTCACCTTAAATGTTCTGTATGGAATAGGTTGAACAATGACCAAGACCACAGAACCTTATTTTAACACCAAAACATCACATTTCTGTTGTCTCCATTTATGCCAGTGATAGTAAAAACGACTAATATTCTGGCCTGTATTTCAACAGTGGAAACTTTTCCTCGTGGCTATTGTTTTAAAGTTAGATTCTATTTCCCATTAATTATCTCACGGGGGAAGACGTGCCTTAGTAGGGGAAGAATGCGTTGGGTAACTTTACGGTTGACACAAGCATCAGGGGTCACAGGTATGAGGCCAGCCTGAGCCACCCTCACCCGAGGGGCCCGGAGAGAGCTGTCACTGCGCTGCAGGGCCGGCCCCTCGCACGGCCCCACGCTCGGCGGTCACCGCGCCCTGGGTGTGGGTGACCCCGCTCACCGCCAGCCCCTGAGTGCTCCAGGGCACGCGGGCGCAGCGCGTGTCTCCTGTGCTGGTCACAGGTGTTCGCGACAAGGAAAGAGAGGTGGTGAACATACTCGGGGTCTCCCTGGAAATCCTCGAATGGGACAAGAATCTCCACACCTTTTGCTCATTCATCATACTTTTATTTTTCTCCCCAAGCGCAACCCTGCCTCTCAAACTAATGAGGCTTCAGCTTTCTCTGCGTGTATCTGACCCATGAGCTGTGCTTCCCTCACCTCTCTCTCCTGCTCGGATAATTAGAATTAATTTGGGTCCTCAGAGGAGAATGGGCCTCCAGTGCTATTAAGATATTAAGAGCTTCATATCACGGTATAGAGCCCTCTTGCGTACGTGGGCTTACACAACGGAGAGGCACACTCAGTTGGCGTCCTGTAGTTAATAAAAAGGCTCTCTTATCGATTTTATTTTTATTCATCTCTGAAAATAAAATTTACCTATGGGATATGGTTATTTTTAGTTTTCATGCGTACGTCTCATAAAGACACTTGTTACATAAACAGGGCCTTATGTATTTCCTCCAACCTAGAGCAGGAAATTGTAGGATTTCTTTCTCCACCAAATAATTTTCCTTGTAATGGACCGCGTATCCAGGGCCTCTGGGGCTACTTGGAAAGTTCAGCTGAAACGGATGAGAAAGGTATCGGGCTTGGAAGGAAGACTCTTTGTTCGCTCCTACACCTCACCGCGGCCGGGCCCCCAGATTATTCTTTTCTTGAGAGTCCCAGGACACTAACGTTTTAATAGTAAAATATGTGTTACAATGGAGAAGGTGGCTTGGAGCAAAGAGACGAGTGGCTGCTATTTGACAAAATGCTGGCGTGGTGGAACTTAAACTCAAGCCTTCAAAAGATGGAATGGCTCTGGTAGAGATTATTAACTATGTTTTAAAAAAAAACAGATTAAGAGAACATTTGTTCTTATGATTCAGGAAATAGTGATTCTAATAGAACGAGAAACTTTATCATCAGCCTTGTCAAACCGGTTGATTTTATGACAAATGAGGAAACTTTGTGTGTGTGTATGTGTATGTGTGTGTAATGTTTTATTCCTTTTAAAAGACAACATATTGCCTTGCAGACTTTTAATCCTTCACTTGAGCAGACTTATGGACATTTATAGTTTTAAAAGTTAGCTGAAAAAATCCACAGGCCTGGGGCATCTGACCAGTCACATCCAGGGGTGACCAAGCGGGGAGGGAGGTGAGAAGGTGGGGGGAAGGCGGCAAACACCTGGTTATACCCCGGGTAGGCTGTGTTCCTGGGCGGTACCCGGTCCTGTCTGAAGGGTCCCTGAGCAGACATACACTGCAGGGACCAGAACCTGTGGGTGCTTAGAGCTGTTCAGGTCCAAACGCAAACATTTTACCTTCTCTTTAAGAGAAGCTTTATTACTGTCCGTAGTGTCATTATAATTTTACTGTATATTCATTTATTCATCCATTGCAAGGGAAGAAGAGATTTAAATCGTGTCTGTCCGGAATCTTGGCAGAATGGGACAACATAAAACATAGCGGGGTGGGAAGACGGGGGACAGCAGGACTGTGGGGCTGCACGCGCTGGGTCTGTGCGGAGGAGACCGTCACCCTGAGCCGCAGACCCCCCTCCCTTAGCCAGGCGGCCTCATCGTCCACGGAGGCCTTCGACTGTGCCCCGTGCAGCGCGATTCTGAGAGGAGAGCGCTCAGTGTTCACCTGCTCACGCTCACCCGGGCTAGGTCAGTCTAGAGTGTATCACAGGTTCACTGTGAACACGGGCTTTCTGGGAGCAGAGAGCTGAGTGGGCCGGAGTGTTGGCCGTGGCATCAGTGCAGCGGGAGGAAGGCGTGCTGACTGTCACCCCGTGCTGACAGCTAGTGCTCCTTCCAGGACTGGAATGTCCCCTCCTGGGGGCGGGGGGAGGCTCCGTGTAATAACCCTCCAGAGCAGCTCACGGAGATGAGGCAGGAAAGGGGGAGACCCTTCTCCACCATCATAGACGTAATTATCCCCTTATCCTATATGCTCAGCAATCTGTTCTCAACTGTTTTTAATAACCCAGAAAAAATTGTCATGCCACAATCAACTGCAAAAATTCAGCGAGTGGGATGTGAAAAAACAATGTGCTAAATGGGCAGGGGGCTGGTCCCCCATCTAAGCAGTCTAAGAGCATGTGGAGTCCCAAATGGGGAGACCACTTACCAAGCTGGTAACTATAGAGACGTTCCCTGGGAACTGTGCCCACAGACAAAAAGTTCAGTGTTTCCAAAGGGAAAGTCCCCTTGATCTAAACCAACGCGCTCATTTCCTCATCCATTCACTCAGAAGTATTTATTGAGCACTTACTTGAGACAGGACTCCTCTTTGACTCTGGGAAGAGAGCAGGGAATGAAATGTGTACATAATTCCAGTGGGGGACACAGACAATAAGCGAGGTAAACAAGCAGAGGATAAAATACAAAAGCTCACGCTAAATGCCAAGGGGAAATAAGCCAGGAGAGGGCATAAGGACTGTCAGGGGGTGTCTGTCAATTTAGTTATACAGCCAGGGACGTTCTCTGGAGAGATGAAGTCTGGGTCAGCATCCGAAGAGGGGGATGCAGTGAGCCTCCTTCACGTAAAACTGCAGGAGGAGCGGCGCAGGCGGGACGAGCTGCGGGGGGGTGTCCGGAGTCCGTCCAGGAGCACTGAGGCCGGTGGGTACCAGCGGGCGGGGGGTGGGGGTGGGGAGGAGAGGAGATGGGAGGGCTCTGCGCGGCTGTGTGCACGAGGGAGGAAGTTACTGAGGGTCTGAGCAGGCGAGGAGTGTGACCTGCGCCGTTTCCCGAGGAGCCGCTGGGGGCTGTGCTGGGCGCTGAATGACGGGGCGCGGCCCCAGCGCGGCTGCTGCCATAATCCGGCAAGTGACGGCCGTGTGCACCTGCGGGCAGCGGTGGAGAACCGGGCAGGTGTCTGCTGCTCGGAAGTCAAGGCCGGGGGCATTTCCTGCCAGGTCACACATGGGTGTGAGAGAAAGACGAAGCAGCGCTGATTCCGAGAGCCTTGCCCTGAGCTGCTGCAGAGGTGGAGCCGCGTCTACGGACGAGGAACCTGCGCTGAGCAGACGATGATGACACAGACGTGTTCTCTGTGAGCAGCTTTTAAATATCCAAGTGGAGGCCTTGGCTCGGCCGCTGGAGGGAAGCCTTGAATTCCAGCGCGGATTCGGGAGGCATTTTAGTATTTAAAACCCCAGGAGGAGCCCCCCCTCCTTACCTACCCTGAAGGGGTGCCTCCTCGCTGAGCTCGGTGTGCCTCTGACCGGGCTTGATTTGAGGTCCACCGAGAGGGCTTTACTGCAGAAGACGACCACGCCCAGGCGCATCGGTGACACCGAGGGCTGGCCTGCCGCTTCTCTCAGGGAGCGTGACCGCTCAGGAGCGCTCCCTTCCCGAGGCCCAGACGAGGCGGGAAATAGGGCTGCCGAAGATGGGCACCGGGGTCCTTTCACACCCCCAGGAGAACGCTGAGCGCCATGGGCTGGAGATTAATGTGATGAGAAGGTTTCCACGACGTATAAACCTCGAAGCCATTTCGGTCACCTTTCCTCAGCGGATGTGCTGGTGAAAACGACACAGGTGTCTCCAGAAAGTTCTTCCTTGCAGAGTAGCCAGAAACGGCGGGGCAGCCCCGTAACCGGATGGGGAGGACTCGGAAATGCAGAGAGTCTAGGGCCCCTCCATGGACAGTGAAACCCCTGCCCGTGGCCCCTTGTCACCCGTGCCCTGCTGCGTGGTGAGGGCTGTCCCCCAGCCCCTGTGCAGGGCAGCTTGGAAGGGCTGAGGAGTGAACGCCCTGGTCAGTCCTCTGCCAGTGACAATGGGGATGGTTGGATAAACACCCCAGCTGCCTCTGGTGATGTAATTCTGAAGTGTGTTCTCCACTGCCTGGGAGAGTCCCTGTGGCCCCGAGTCCCGGCGGCCCACAGTGTCACCTGCTCATTGACACGCCCCCTTCTGACTGCCTTCCCGTCCCTGTTCCACGTCCCTCACCGCCCATCAGTGCTTCCTGGGATTGCCTTCAAACAACCCACTTATGCGCAAACCCTCCTTTTAGCTACATTACAGGTTCACAGTAACAGCCAGAATGATGCACTTTCTTCCTCTGGACAAAATCCTCCACAAATACCACTTGCTTTGCATCAGGGCCATGCTCAGTAGCCCCCACATGGCTCCCAACTTTCTTGTTGTGCCCTGGTTCCTCTGCCGAGCTCTCCAGACTTCCTCTTGCCAGGCTCGACGTCACAGGTTATCTCATTGCCTGGCGATGCACGCAGGACCCGTGCAGACAGCTCGCCCGGTCCTGCGTGCCCCCTTTCCTTCTTCCCTCGGTGTCTGCTCACACTTGCCCTCCCTGCACCAAGTGTCCAACCAGATCCAAGTGCCGTTCCTCCACGCTTGGCTCAAGCTTCTCCTTACCTCCGTTTCTGCCCCAGTGATTCGTATCCCCTGAGATGCTGTTGAACTCATGCAGCACCCAGTCTTATGCCCAGTGATTCCTAATTCACGAACGAAAAGTAGGTTTTGTTTTGCACACCAACTCTGATGCAGTGGAGATGACCATGCTGAGAAGCGTTCTGAGCTTGCCTTTGAGCCCCTGGGGACCACATGGTGACCTCTGCCATCAGGCAGGTATTTGCTCCAGTTGCTCAATGTGCTGTTTGACCTTGACTCTCAGTAGATTACAAGTCCCTTAAGGTGGATATTCGGTGGTACATATTTTCTCTCTCTTTGTCTCTATACAAATCATCAGTCTAAATGTAGATTCATTAATCTAAACAAAGCTGAATTATGAGGTTCAAATATGTATATATCACACACATACACACACACGTTGAGTGTGTCACGAACCAACACCACCACCACACGCTCACCGTACATCCCACAGGCTCAGCTGAAAATGCATTTCCCCTGGCTGGCAACCGCGAGTTATACACGCAACTGACTGTAAATGATTTAAAACCTTTCCTTGCCGTTCCCACCTCTGAGCGTTCTGCTGCACGGCTCTTCCTCCTGTGCCATATCGTATTTTATTATCAACTAGTGCCTCCCAGCTAATTTTCTTTAAAATCAGAAAATAAATCAAGAGAGAATGGGAACGCACTCTCATTCTTTCAGGATCTAATTGGAGCTGTTCCAGTAATTTATGAACTAACGTTGTACGTTGTGCTTTGGACTCAATTCAGCAACATCAGTGGTCAATGAGACTTGATTTTGTGTTTTATATCACAGAGGAAAAGCCAACTGGTTTCTCACATTATTTAGAGGATGGCTTTAGTTGAGGAAAAATAATACTAGAAGAATCCAGCACGTTCTCATAGGCTTTGTGTGAACTTCCATTGTGGTTTACGGAAATGTGATTCATGATGATGTACTAAATATTAAAACCAATGTAAGATTTAATTGAAACTTAGAGGGTAGCTCTTCCTAATTTACTGCCTATCACGTAATCTTCAGCACACTGCGTAAGTAACAAGACTGCCTACAGCCCTCTGTTGTTTTATCATAGCCCAGAATTAAGTTACACTTGCTGACATTAAAAAAAAAAGGGTGTCATGGCCCCTGACTTGAGCTTCCAATTTGGTTTTGAATGGTAGCTGAAGGGTGTGCAGGGAACTCCAAGGGAGGTAGGGGATAAGAGGATGTCTGAGCAGTTTCACGGTTTGCTTTCAGCCTTCAGCCTTCTGGAAAGGTCAGACAAAGGAATTAACAAGAACTTCCCGCCTAAAACACAGAAGCACTGGGTAGAAAGCTTTCTATATGTTTTCTCAGTCTCCTCGGATGCTTGATGACGGTGGTGTTATCGACTCCCTTGGGCCCATGGGGAATCCTTACATCAGAGGGCATTTAGGATGGTCGTGCAGCTAGTACGCAGTTGAGCTGATCATAGAGGCCCTTTCTGTTGGCCTCCAAAGTCCATGCCATCTTCACACAGTCACACCCACTTCAGCATCCCTGTTTATCAAACCCCGCCAGGCTCCCAGTCCAGGAAAATATGTCAGCTCCCTATGCTTGAGTCACCACTTGCTTGAATCATCAAAATGTTATTTGGGGAATATTACTCAGCCATAAAAAAGAAACACATGTTTGCCATTTGCAGCAATGTGGATGGACCTAGAGAATATTATGCTTAGTGAAACTGAGTCAGACAGAGAAAGACAAACATTGTGTGACATCACTTATATGTGGCATCTAAAAAAATAACAAAAATGAATATATTTGCAAAACAGAAACAGACTCACAGACTTAGAAAACAAACTAGTGGTTTCCAAAGGGGAGAGGGAAGAGGGCAGAGACAAATTAGGGGTATGGATTAACAGACACAGACCACTATGTATAAAACAGTCAGGCAACAAGGATACACTGTACAGCACAGGGAATTGGAGCCATTATCTGCTAATAACTTTTAGTAGAGTGTAATCTGCAAAAATGCTGAATCACTAAGCTGTTTACCTGAAGCTAATGTTAATATTATAGATCAACTATACTTCAGTAAAAGATTAAAATATGATTTGGGTCAGAACTAATGTGTTCCTTTAACACGGATAGAACCTGGTACACTGTATGGTTCAGAGCAGCCTGTGAGGTGTGAGTTTCTCGAAGGCCAGGCTGAGGTTCCCATTCTGGTTCTTAACATGGAGCAATCTGCTTGTCAATGGCTGCATGAGATACTAATTTATTCCTTAACTAATTTTGTCACACGTAAGCATGGAAGTGTTTGAAAATGTTGACAAGTGATCTCTCGAAACCCCCGCTGCCTGTGCCCTGCCTCCCGGGCTCCTGTCCAGCTTCAGCTGTTGCCGAGCTCACTGGCTTCACGCAGCGGTAACGGGGTGAAACGGTGCTGCAGCTGAAGTCTTTTCTCCTAATCTGTGCCCCAGGACTTCTCGTTCTTGGGGCCACCCTTGACCAGGGAGGATCAGAGGACTCTTTGGTCAGAACTCCCCTCTTCCCTTGCCCAGGTGTGTCCAGCCCTTTGCCCCCGGTGGTGACCGGCTCAACAGTACACCCCGGGCTGGTGGTCCCTTCTTTTGGTCTCCCGCTCCTAAACCCTGGAGCCACCTCCGCAGACAAGCCACATGCACACTAGCTCTTGTCTCAGGCTCAGATGTTCGCTCTCAGTGAATCTAGAACTTTATTTTTCTCCTCATGAATTGTGTGGGAGGAGGGACTAGGTAAGTGCAAGTTGCCCAAATTAAAGGTGCAAATTTAAACCCAAAATTTGGGAGAGCAATTAGCATTTTTAAAAACAGATCCTTTTTTTAAAAAATTTTGGGAGCAGATCTCTCTCAAATTCACACGACTTTCTATTTTCATGACGCCTAACAAAATTCTTACATTTTTAACTTATTGCTCAGTTAAGTTTGTCATACAGGGCATGCCAAACCAGCCTATTTCTGTAATCAGTTTTTGTTTCCAGCGGGCTCAGGCAAGAGATGGTACGGGAGACATGCTGTTTATAGAAAAGGGAGACACTTCCCATGGAATATGGCAGCAGGATAATCAAATGTCACATGGTTGACTTTCCTATAACACAGCGAGGAAAATACCCCGCCTTTCCCATCACGAGTAAGAAAACTACTTACCCTGTTCCCAGGAGGACCACAGCGCTCAGAGATGAGAACCGCTAGCAAAGGGGCTTCTTTGAGAAAAGCATCCTTCAAGGTATCTTAATGTTTTCAGATTGTAGGAGCATTTCAGGGCCTCCCCTTTCATGTCTACCTATTTTTTTTAAATCGTTTATTTTGTCGTCACCCCTCCCACCACATATAAATTCCCTCTCTCTCATCCCCTCCCTTCTTCCCTCTCTCCCTTTCACTAGCTTCTGTCTTTTCTCCACGTTAACATTTAATGTGATACATTCTTCCTGGATGTTTTCACACTGCCCCAGTGTGAACTGGCAACGAAGAGTAAGAACACACAGCCTGGGGCGTTGCTGAGCAGCCTTCGTTGCACACCTAAGGACTGCAATGACTAGTTGAGAAGCACGGGCTTGATCCACAAAATATCATAAAGGAATACTGAATTGCATACAGGCCCTCTGAAGGTGAACAGAAACATGAGGAAAGTATAAAAACTAGTGAAGCAAAAAAATGTGATTTGATTAATGGGGCATCCTCATTCAAGGGTCCAGCTGGGGTTCCGGAAAGCTCCATGTTGACATTTCCAGGAACTATAATTTCCTTTTTGTTGAAAGATCACATGGGTTCCCCATCGCTATTTCCCACTGAATTCCTGAATTTACTGGCGGCAGCCGCATCTACTTTTGGGGAAGTGATCGAGGCATGACGTAACGACCTCACATTGAAATGTTTCAGGGCTAAATATAAAGCAGAATGGTTAAAGTATGTATTCACAGAATATCAACATTTCTACCAAAAGAGACTTACAAATTTAGGTTTGTTTGCTTTATGGAGCTTGGCTATAAAATAGGTAAGTTCACTAGTTCCTTTGTTTAATGATAGAATGAGTGTTCATAGTGAACCCAACATACATATGTTGCCATGCTAGTCACTGAGAGATCCAGAAATGACCAATAAAAAGTTCTTGACTTCCTGGTGTTTATAATCTAGTAACAGAGAACTGAAATGTACCCTCCTAAAATTATAAATCAAGTACTTAAATACACCCTGGAATATTGTTCTCTCTCCCCCTCTAGTCCCCATTTCTTTCTTCACACAGGCAACCATTAAAATGTATTTAATATGCATTCTTTTAATTGGCATTTGTTCTTAAAAGACTTTTCACTTAGAAATAATTATAGACTCATGTAGAAACTGAAAAAACTAGTACAAACAGTACCAAGAGCTCCCATGAGACCTCCTCCCAGGTTCCCCCAGTGATAACATCTCAGATAATCACAGTGCAATTATCAAGCAGAATATTGACATTAAATATGAAAATGAACATATGCATGTATGTGCAAGACTGGGATATTGCGCTGTGCACCAGAAACTGGCACGTTGTAATTGACGGTACTTCAATAAAAAAATTTTTAAAAGAACATTAGGCAAAAAAAAAAAAGGATGTTGACATTGACATCGTCAATACTATGAACTAAGCTACACACCTTGTTTGGCTTCCGCCAGTTTTTACAAGCATGCTGTTTTTCTCTTTTGGTGTATAGTTCTATGAAACTTTATCACACGTGTAGACTCATTAAAATCTCACCACAATCAGGCTAAGCTTATCCCAGTAAACTCCCTTGTGCTACCCACTCACGGTTACACCCGACTCTAACCCCACCCCTGGCAGCCGCGGATCCGTTCTCCATCACCGGACTTTTGACATTTCAAGAATGTTGTACAAAGGGAATCATACAGTGTTTAGAGATCAGTTTTCTTCACTTTGCACAATGTCCCTGAGACCCGTCTAAGCAGTTGCGTGTCAGTCATTCATTTCTCTCTCCGGCTGAGCTGTATTCCGCTGTGCAGATGAGCCGCGTTTGCTTATCCATTTACCCTCTGAAGGACATTTGGATTGTCTCCATGTTTTCGATTATGAATATAGCGCCTGTAAATATTCAAATGCGAGATTTTGTGTGAGTGTGTGTTTCCCTTCTCTAGAATAAATTGCTATTAACGGAACTGCCGGGTCCCATGGTAGATGTATGTGTGATGGTCTGAGACACTGGCATTCATTCTTGCATTTGTTCTGTCAGTGGCATTTGTTTACTAAGTGACACTGTGTTAAAATATTTTTGCTTGCCTTTTCCATACACTGCCGTGTTTTTAAGATCCATGTATATTGCTATATGCATATCTAATTCACACAGAGATAATCTCTTCATTGCTGCATAGTATTGCAAGGAAGCTCTTTATTTCAAATAACCCTATAATTAGTCATTTTATAAAGCAAGTGATTCTTTGGAAATGTGTATCCTGGTAAATAATTTGCTCAGTGAATTTAAGTTTCTGCTTATTGGGTTGCCCAATGTGCTGTGTATCTTTGTTGCCTCTGGGTTTGCTTCATGGCTTTACATATTGATGGAAATATTCCGAGAGCCCCGCAGCGGCTAAGCTCAGACTCGGGCCGTGCACACAGGAGAGTCCCCATCTGTCTAAGAGCGTCACAAAGCTCATGGCAGCAAAGCTGGCCACCCACGCGCGGAGCAGCTCCAGACTCGGGCTCTTTCTGTAGGTTGCTCTCAAGCTCAGAACAGCTGATCCCGGGATCTGATCCCAAGGATACGGCTGAAGGACCTGAGAGCGGCATGAAGGAACCCAGGGGCAGTGTCATCGTCAGCAAGGCGCCCGGGGAACTCTCTGCAGGCCTCAAGTAAGTCATCTTCACACAAGCCTAGAGGGCGCACATCCTCAGTCCTTCAGACACACAAGAATTATTTTTTGCTTTAACTTTTTCATATAAAAGGAGGTAATGCTTGGAAGGGCCCACAGTCTATCTATACATGTATATGTACACCCGTATATATCTCAGGTCATCAGGCCATTGGCTGCTTTATTAAAAGTGCTTTAAAATTCTGGAATGCACAGGTATCACTGCTACAGAAGGCTGTGTTTCTGGTGACCCCAGGGCGCTGGGACTTGAGAGGGCAGCCTAGGAACATTGCTGCAAATTTGATCAGGTCAAAGTTGAGTGTCCCTCAGAGTTACCGGGAGGCCAGGTTAAAACACGAAGCGCTGAGACCTTCTCTCAGAGTTTCTGATACAGCAAATCAGAGAAAGGGAACAGGAATTTGCTGATGCTGCTGGTTTGGGGCGACATGTTGAGAATCTCTGCTGTGGATAAAGTGGGACCAGGACCCAGCCCTGAGCTCCAGTTACGTCTGATTAATGTGCACACTTGTGCCAGTCCTCCTGATTCAGTTTGTATCCTCCAGACTCACAAAGGACTCCATGAATGTATCACTGAAGTAATTTTCACCATATTTAGCTTCTGGCAGCAGCCACTTCTGTGCCCCTACATGGTCATTCACGGTGTTTACCAAACACTTGAGCTTCTGCGTCCCAGGACATTCACTCCCCTCAGCCAGTTGTCTCCCCTCAAGTAATGCCCTCTGTGCTCACGTCTTAGGGTTAAGTAGGAAATGTTATTCTTTCCTGCTTCTTTCTTTTTTTCTTATTAAAATTGTACATGAGTGATGTCAGCAAAATGGCCAACCAGGTCTTTGCTCCCCGAAGAACATTAAATAAACACTAGAGACTGGAACTCTGCAAGTCAAAGAGCTACAGCAACCAAGAGAAAGCACAATCAAGAAAAAGCCACGTTGAAAAGGGTAGGAGATTTTGTGGCATTTTGACTCACCCTTGGCTCACCCCCTTCTCAGCACCATATAGCCTGATTTGGGGGGTGCAGCCATCTGGTCCCCATGTCCCTTCCACAAACAAGAGAATGCAGGACAGACAAAATCTGCAACAATTTAACCTGTCTAGGGGCAGCCTAAGGGATTGTTCTCCATGCCACCTAACCTGGAGCACTGATGGCTAAAAGCACAGCTCAGATTCCAGGCTAGCAGATGCCAAGGAAGGCAACTGTCGTGCTCAAGAGAACTGCAAAGGGACTGCAGACCTTCAGGCTTCTGCAGCAAGCGATTATTGATTTAGGAAGATGACAGAACAGCTAAGTCCCTGAGAAGAAGCAGAGGGTGAGACTCCTAGGGAAATTAAAGTGTTTAAAAGCAGTCATGTATACAGGAGAACCAGGAAGGAGCAGTGACTAGCTGCATGAATAAAAAACAGGATCCAACTACATGCTACAGCAATTCTCAAACTCTTCCAAAAAATTGAAGAGAAGAGAACACTTCTAAACTCATTCTGAGGCCAGCATCACCTTCATACCACAATCAGACAAAGATACCCCAAAAAAAAGAAAACCGATTTCCCTGATGACTATTTATGCAAAAATCCTGTTCCAAATAACAGCAAGCTGAATTCAACAATATATTTAAAAGACTACATACCTGTGACTAAGTGGAATTTGATCCTGTAATGCAATAATGGTTCAACGTATAAAAGTTAATCAGGGTAATACAGTACATTAACGGAATGGAGGAAAAATAACTACATGGTCATCTCAATTGATGCAGAAAAAATATTTTAAAAATTCAGCAGATTTTCATGATGAAACCACTCAACAAACTAGAAATAGATGAAAATTAACTCAACATATAAAGGCCAGATAAGAAAAGCCCACAGCTAATATCATACTCAATGGTGAAAGACTGAAGGCTCTTTCTTTGAGGTCAGGAATAAGACAAGGATGCCCACTCTCACCACTTCTATTCCACAGAGTATTGGAAGTTCTCGTCACAGCAATTAGACACAATAAGCACATGAAAAGATGTTTAATATCACTAATCATTATAGAAATGCAAATCAGAACCACGGTAAGATGTCACTTTACCCTCATAAGGATGGCTATTACTTAAAAAAAAAGAAATAACAAATGTTGGAGAGGGTGTGAAGAAATTGAAATCTTTGTGCATTGCTGTTAGAAGTTTAAAATGATGCAGCTCCTTTGGAAAACAGTATGGAAGTTTCTCAAGAAATTAAAAACAGAATTATCGTATGATCCGTTTGTTCCTCTTCTGCATATTCCCAATAATTGAAAGCAGGGACTCAAACAGATATTCGGTCACCCAATTACAATAGCCAAAGTTAGAAGGAACAAAGTGTCCATCAATGGATGAATCCATAAACAAAATATGGTGTATACACGTAATATAATATTACTTAGCCTTAAAAAGTAAGGGAATTTTGACACATGTTACAATATGGGTGAATCTTAAAGATATTATGCTAAATGGAATAAACGAGTTCCCCCCAAAATACTGTATTTACATGAGGTGCCTAAAATAGTCAAATTCATAGAGACAGAAGTAAAAGGGTGGCTTTCAGGGCTGGGAGGAGGAGGGAGTGGGGATGGGGCCTCAGTCTGGAATGATGAAAATGTTCTGGAGATGGATGGTGGGGATGGTTGCACAACTGTGAATGTACTTAATGCCACCAAACCATACACTTAAAAATGGTTAAAATAGTAAAGTTTATGTTACAGATATTTTACCAAAATAAAAAAAAAAAGATTGCATAACATGCAACTTGTCCCCTTGTGCTCAGAACCTGTGCAAAATGCAGGTCTCCCCAGCCATGCACGGGTGAGGCGGCAGTGCAGACTTTCCCCCACCCGCCATCCTGCTCTGGTCAGCAAGGTGGGGGAGCGGTTGGGGGAAGAAGCACTTCATGGAGAGGATGCTTCTGACCCCCGGCGAGGAAGATGACAAGCCTCATCTTGGGGACAGTGGGAGACACCTGGATAAGGCCAGCTCAGGGATACAGAGGTGCAAATGTCAGGACATCTGGGACCGCAGCAGGAAGCTTGGAGGAGCGCAGCTTCATTACGGTGAACTCAGTCACTTTGGGTAGAAGCAGCAACCCTTCAATGCACTACATTAAGGGGATTTAAATGGCATTTAATGCTCTGCGGACTCCAATACATATTTTTATAGAACAGCTTGTCTTTCCCTTTTTTTTTCACCCTCAGAGAATTCTGTACTAACACACATGATAACTGAGTGCTCACCATGTGACGATACCGCATTAAACCCTACGGGCATTTCCTTATTGAATCCTCATCTCCTGCCTCCGAGGTAAAGACAGTAATTTCCCTCATTTTCCAGGTGAGGAAACTGGATCTCAGTGAGGCTGGGTAACTGGAGAGAAGCCGCATGACCAGTAGGTGGCACGGCTGGATGTTCGAGCGCTCTCAGCTGGACCGCCTCCCTTATTTTTGTGACACGTTCTGGGGAAGGAGGAACATTATATGCCAATTACAAAACCACCAGTAATGTCTGATCTGGCTCAGAGATGATGATGGTGATGACGGTAACTATGCACCTTACACGTGTAACCATACTGATTCATAAAGTGCTTTATGTGCATTCTTCCACGCCATCCGGAAATTAACTTTGTGGATTAGTTATTTTTCCCACTTTCCAGACGGAGCCGGAGGCTCGGTGAGGTTAAATGAAAACCGAAGTGGTAGAGCTCACATTTAAACCCGCCCTCCAGACGCTACGCTGGCATCTTTCATCGCATCTTGCTGCCGCGTGTGGGTGTGCTTTTGATAAACAGAAATTAAATCTTTAGAATCCTTAATTACTAACTTAAATACAATTCTGTTAAATACAATCATGTTCTCTCTTATTTAGTGTGCTGCTTTTGTTGCTTAAATTTAGTCCATGTAGACGCTTTATGTAGACTCTACAGGCTAATTTGGGATTGTAGACCTCTCTTTCTTCCAACTCTTTCCCTATTCTGTTTTCCTCCATGATTTTAAATGCATCAGCTGTGAATTCTACCCTCCTGGGGCAGAGCATAAGAAGGTTTCAGAAGCCAGCTTTCCTGGTTGAAGGGCAAATGCCATATTATTAAATCAGGATTATTGTGAAGATTCCACACATATTTATTGAGGGTCCACCTCACTCCTGGCTGTGATCTGGGCACTGGAGACAAAGCTATGAACAAGAGGGCTAGGGTCCCCTGTCGCAGGGTGTCTAGGAGGTTGTGGAGAAGAGATTATGAGCAAATACACAAACAAGTTCATTCCAGAGAATGATTTCCATGAAGGAATGAAAACAGAGAGAGGGTGTGTGGTGGTGGGTAAGTTCAACTGAGTCATTGGGGGAGGGTTCTCTTAGGAGGGGACATTGCCACTGAAATCTGAATGAAATGGCAGTGCTAACTCTGAGAAGGTTCAGGGAAGGGAGCTGCAGCAAGAGAATGGTAAGTGCAAAGGCCCTGAGGTCAGCATATTCAAAGAGCAGAAAGACGGCGATGAGGTGGCTTCACCGTGAGTGACAGGAGGTGAGGCTAGGTCGGGGAGCTGGGCCAGGCTCGGTGGGACCGGGTTGCCTCAGTAGGAGGCTGGTCCTTGCTGTGCAGGGTGAACCCCGCTAAGTGCCACCTGTGGAAACTGGATTTGGGTAAGAGATGGTGGTGACGAAGTTGAAAGGAAGTAGATGGGTCAGGGATCTATTCTGGAGGCCAAGCTGACGGCAGTTTCCAAGGACTGGAAGTCCTGGGAGTAGGGAGATTCACCCCAAAGTGACTGAGAAAACCTGAGACACTATCAGATATGATTTTGCTATTTGTGACATTCTCTGGGACATTGGTATTGGGTCCCTGCCTCCAGACAGGCTCTATTGGCTCCTTATTCCCCACGTACTGTTCCAGTCACACCGTGAACATTTTCCTGGAAGCCTACACATGAAAAATTCAATCCGTAGAAACTGGATTGTGAACTTTTCCAAGGTTTGGTTGACACCATCGCCCACTAGAGTAGCATTCTGATTGCAAAGCCGTGTCTCATGTTCCGCTGCCAGAGTTAACCACGTGAATTTGGCAATTGGCATCTGTTTTGTTCTGGCCGAAAGGTCAGGCAGGCTTATTTTCCATGCAAAATGTCACAAAAGTCAAAGTTATCACGGGGAGCGCTCATTTTGACTCTGACAGTTTGCTGAGTTCTGTGTCAGCTATGGCTCCTTAAGGCTAAAGAATGTTTATAAAGTTTGAGGCAACCACTGGAAAGACACTGTGCTGCACTTCCATCTGCTAAAGGGCACAAGTACAATTTGACGGCAAGGTCTCATTCAAGAACAGCTTTGGCGAAGTACAGCCTGGAAGCGATTCAAGCCTATAATGGCCTTAATTATTAGGCGGTGAGGAGGCCTATGTCAAGTCCGGTTTGAGCTCAGTGAGGTCTCCAGCAATGAATTAATAACAGTGTGTGTCAGAAACTAAAGGGGAGTGGGCCTTAAACACAGTACTTGGGCAGTTTGTGTGCTTTAAGGGCACTGATTTCCCCCCCCCCCACCTTGATCTTGTGAGAGTTGAAAGAGGCCTTCTAAGCAAGAAACAGATCTCAAGCATACATTGTAAATATTTAATTTTTTCTAAATGGGGAAGAAAATCCAGCAACTTCAGTGAAAGGGCCCTGACAGCCAAGCAGCTTCGGGGCAAACTGCAGAGTGAGCCGGGGTCCCGTGCGCACCTTGCCTCCCTCACGTAGGGGCCTGCTGGCCCAGCTTTGGTCTCCACACATGCTGGTCAAAACCTTCTGGCCAGAAATAGCCTGACATGCTTCACATATGAACTTGACTTGTGTTTTTACTCTCCTGGGGCTACTGGCATCCTAGCTCTCGCCTTTGGTAGAATGATTTCAAGAAGCAGAAACACGTGAGACGAGCTTCTTCCTTGCTCCCGAAATGGTCATGTGCTTGGACTTCGAGCAGTGGTGCCCAGCCCGGGGGCAATTGTGCCTCCCCTCCCTTCCCGGAGGACACTTGTCAATGTCTGGAAATATTTTCCCAAATTGGGGAAGGAGAGCTGTCAGCATCCAGCAGATAGAGGCCAGGAACGCTGCTCAATGTCTCTGCCCAGGACAGCCTCCATCCACCCCACCCCCAACTAAGACATTATCTGGTCCCAAATGTCAACAGTGTTGAAGCTGCTAGTTCTTAGGGAAAAAAAAAAAAAAGGAAGAAGCTACCTTGTTTCCCTGCATAAACCCCTAGTGTCAAGTTGCCTTCTCAGCTTTATTCGCAATTTGCAAAGCACGCAGTCAAGACTTTGAAAACTGAACTAATGTTTAAACAACTTTCCAAATCTCAGACAAACCCCTGAGTGGTGCCTGCACGGGACAGAGGCAAACCAGTGGCTTTGAAGTCTGAACAGAGATGAGAATTGCCACCTGAAGAAGCTGAGATGTAACTGTGGTCTGAATCAAACCGCACAGATCTCCTCTCCAAGGACCAATGAAACAAGCATGAACACACCGCAGAGGATAGTAACAGGGTCCAGCACACAGCACAGCACGGCATCCAGGACGCGGCTCAAAATCACATGGCATACAAGAGTCAGAAAAAGGCGGTCCGTTCTTAAGGAGGAAGTTTATAATAACTGCATTAAGGCTTACCTTTATTTTACTTGTTCAACTAATGCCACCTCCTTCTTGATCACATGCTTTGCTGGGAGGTGTCAGGGGTGCAGTCACGTGTCGACGTGAATTTCGTCTCCACCACTGCTGCACTGGGAGTGGAGGGAGGCTGTTCTGTATTTCCAAGTAAGATGTTTGATCTTTAAAGTAAAAATAATACTTTCTAGGATTGCAAAGATTAAGAGATAAAAAGTAGCTTTAGCCTAATTCAGTCCTTAATACATTGTTATGTTATGTTATGTTACGTGTATTTTGTAGCACCTGGAAGTTCAGTGTGCTTGTGTTGTGTCCCCCAGGAGACTGTAAGCTCCTTGAGAAAAGGCACCACGGCCTAGTCATCTCTGTAGACCAGCAGCACATATGAGAGCTTCTTGGCCATGAATTAATGTAAATTGGAGAATGGTGATTTTCACCTTTTTATTCTTACAACAGAACGGCCTTGAGGAGCACACACAATGGCTTGAGCGTACTCGCCTTCTGGTATCCAACAGTGCGTGCCCTGAAAGAGTGATATATTTGATACACGAAAACAATTTAGATCCTTGTATTTCATGATACGTTAATGGCTAAGGAACAATGCCTTTGCTTTTCTGTAGTAAAACTACTTAAAATTCACCGAAGACTCCCACGTTGCAAAATGTACTTCTGAGTATCAGGCAAAAACTTATGAGTCTGGCTTTTACTTTTCTTTTGAGTTTTTCTTTGAAAAAAAATCGCACAAAAACGGGTAACATAGGAATTCCTTTGATCTGACTTGTTTATGAAATTTCCCCCATGTTTTTCTCTTTTTTCTCTCGCTCAGGAACATAGGACGTCACGATGGCTTCAGCAGTTTCCCGTGGAAAAATCAGACGCAGAAAGAACAGGCTGCCACAGAGACAGAAACGAGCAAACATCGGATAAATTACAACTTCTTGGGAGACTGTGCTCTTCTGTGTTGACAGTATGTACTGTACTAGGGCTTTCTTATCCTACAATTTTAATATTGAAACCAAATTCTATTAACCCCCAATGCTCTTCCTTCTTGTGGATCTATATAGCCCTGTTTGCTAGTGGCATCTGATGACGGAGAAGCGTGTAACAGCCCTTCCTGCCCTGCGGGAAGCACGGTCTTGTCTGAGGGCAGCAGACATGTCGTGTCCACTCCTCCCTCTTGGACTGTAAGCTGTTTCAAGCCAGTGACTGTTCTGTGCTCATCTTTGTATCCCCAGAGTCCAGCACCACCCTCGACACGTCAAAGTTTCTCAATAAATGTTCCCAGAACGACCAAGCATAACTCCGCATTTCTGAGACAGCTCGTTTCACAAAAAGTCGGAACTGCACTTGGTGTCACTCCTGGTTCGAGACCAGGCCATGCAGAGACAGCCTTTGGTCTCTGTTCGGGCTTAGAGAGCAGAGGAGAAGCACTGATGTCAGCACTGTTTTGTTTTTTAATCAGAGCCTCTCGCAGTCTTCCCAGTTGATATCAGGCGCTCAATTAAACACTGCTGATGTGAGGAGACACATTTCACCAAATTTTTATATTACTCAAGAAAAACCGTTTATCGATAATCAAAATATTTGTAATGTAAATTTTGGCCTCACCAGTCTCCCAATTATCTGGTTTTTTTGTACCTATTTGTCATGATTCAAATAGATGGAAGCCATGGGCTGATGAGTCAGGCTAGTCAGGGTAAGTTTGTAGGAAGATGTTTGCAAAATAGAAGATCATTCTGCCTCACCCGAGCTCCAAGCCTAAAATGATTCAGTGTCAGTGGAAATGGAAACCCAAGCCAACAACTGAGACAAGTTAGCATCAAGCCACCTTTGCCCTGGTTTCAGTCTAGTCCTGAACACTGGTGCTAGTAAATGGGACTATTACTTGGTCCTGTGAATAAATTACTACATTTTCAGGAAATGGCTTCCTGTCTTTTCTCCTTTCCTGGACTCCGACTACGTCTAGCTCTCACTGGGGCTCAGCGTCCTGTTCTGGAGCTCGGCCCCTGGGGCCAGGACCCTGCTTCCTCCCACAGACCTCTTTGCTACCAATCAAATCTGTACTGCTGGATGATCTCCACAATATTTTCCTGACACCATGCTTTCCCTGACCACCAGCTGTTGTCCACTGCGGTCTCCGTCTCCCACAGCAGCTCAGTGACCCCTGGGTACTCAGCCTTGAACCCCTGCCTGGCCCAGCGTGGACCTGATCAATGTCTGCATTGATCTCTGGCTGCTGGAAGCTGGGGCTGACTCTCAACAAACCCTGAGCTGACAACTCCACCATCTCCCATCCGTAAAGATGTCAGGGCCAATATTAACAGCACGAAGACGCTGTAAGATAAGGAAGATAATGCTATCGGGTAAAGCCTGCTTGGTCAGACGTGGTACGAATCACTTCTTCTGACAAAAATGAAATGACGGGCGGATACTTTGTTTTACCAAAGTCTTGCTCAAAGAACTTAGACTAAAACCCCAGACCCAAAGAAACATGACAGTTCTGAGGTTGGCAAGATGATGGCTAACTGCAGCAGGGGGAGGGGGTTGGGTGTTTTAAAATTTATTTAATCGTGATCAATATTTCAGAGACCTTTAGATGCAAAAAAAGACTAACTCCATGCTTCCACGCTACTTCAAGTGTAAGTGATTGTTTTGGTCACGCTTCATCTGGGAGAGTGTGCCAGCTAATTCAGACAAATATTTGAAAGAAGTGATTATAAAACCCTTCAGAAGTGAGCAAGCTAAAGATTACCTCAATTTTGAATTTTTTTCCTGTTTATAAATTTCCAGAATAGATGTCTTCGTATATTCTGGCATAAAGGAGATTTTTGTTACTTTAGAGGGTAGTGGAGGTGGTTGGAGTGGTGGGGACGCTGTGGACGGTGGGAAGGGTGGGGAATAGTGGGAGAGAAAGTAAAAATTGTTTAAACACTATAAGTTGAGTTGCTATTCCCTTCAAGTGTTGCACTGTTCTATCCTGCATAATATAGTAACAATAGCTACTGTAGGGTGTAGGAATCCAGGACAAGGCTACAAATATTTTTCCAAGGATGACCGTAGAAAGTTCCTACAGGAAACGTCTGTACTTTGCACGTGAGGAGACAGGACCAGCGAGCTAAGTGAGGGCAGGAGGCACCAGAACTAGAACTCAGATCTCCTCACGCAGGTTCTCTGCCCGCTGTGCTTTTAGACGTGCGCATACACGTGTTTCGATCCCTCTCTATTTGGGGAATTACATCAAGGTTTGTTGGGAAAACACCGCATTTCTGGTAAATCCAACCCTTTCGGTCCAGCCTCTAGGTAGGACAGACTCAATGAGCGAAATTTCAAGAACAATCTGTCTTCTGGGAAAATGGCCCAGAAAAGAAAGGACAGCAAAAGGGAGAGGGCAGGTGTGAAACGATGTGACCTAGGACAGAATGCAAGCGATGCTGAAAGCTGAAAACTTTTAAAGGTAATAATAAGCCTGTGCTTTAAACAAAGAAAGTGCTGGAGAACTCCGATGCGTGACGCACAGAGAGGCACCCACCGCTAACTCAGGTCTCCCTGAGGCGACCGTTTCACCGGAGACCCTGGTTATGAGTCTCCTTGGCCGAGCACCTCTCACTCGCCAGGAAGGAAAGGTAAGTCCTGAACCATGACAAGCGAGTTTAACCAATCTCAGGCTGTTTTAACAAAGCCTACAGAGTCACCTCCAGTCCCCACCCCCCGCCCCCGGGGGGGGGTGGGGACTGGAGCCTTATTTTCAAGCCAGAGAAAGTAAATGTTTATTAAAAGCTTCTCAGCCAGCAATTCCTTTCAATTAGCAGTCCCCTTAAGATCTGCCATCCTTCTGTTATTCCCCTAAGAACCATTTTAGCTGCAATCTGCACTTAATATTGAATTTGCACCAGAGAAATTCATTAGATACAGAAAGTATAAGAATTCCTTTATGCCCCCATTCTTTTAATTCCACCCAGACCACTGTGCCTCTGAGTCAGAGCAAACGCGCTTGAGGGTTGAAGTTGAGGATGGGTGGATGGGAGCAGGACCAGAGGAAGGGACAAAGGAAAAGAAGGAGGAATGGGAGATTCAAGTGGGAGATTTAAGCTGCAACACAGGGCAGATGAGCTTCATAAACCATCTTCCCAAACCAAAGTCAACATGATTTTCTTTCAACGACAGCCATAAATGATAAGAGTTAGCAGGGCTTCTGTTTTAAATAGATTTGTGCTATAATCATCTTGGGAAAAGGATATTACCTAGACAAGTCAGGACTTGGTGCCTGAATCAGAGGTGCGTGCTGTGTCAGAGGCACATAACAGGCATTGTGGGTCGGGGAGTGTGGGGTGGACCTGGGGAGGCCCCAGCTTGCCTGTGACTGTTCCTCCTTTATAGCCTGGGGCTCAGGCTAGATCCAGTGTTTGGGTGAGGAACTTCAACAGATTTTCAAAACCACAAGAAAATGCATGAGAACATGTTTTAGAAATGATAAAACTTGAGCGTGAGGTATTGTTATTATGGAAGGGGTCCACATAAAACGGTGCATCTGAAATGAGGCAGTTCCTTATGTTTTAAAGAGTCTGTTAATTCAAACAACCAGTTTGAGTGGCTTCTTTATTCTCTGGCTGATTGTTTTGGCTTCACGTAGCCGTGAGCCAGGGTCTAAGACCCCAGGGTGCGGGGGCTTCACAAGGCCCACCGGGCAGTCTTCTTGCCTTTAGTTCAAATCACACTAAACCATGAGGGTCCACCCAAGTTCTAGAACTTTCGGAGCGGCGCCATGGTGTTCTTATATTGGGTTTTAACTCATTGAACAGCACTGCAAATACCAAAAGTGCATTGAAAACTCCAGTGTTTCTTTCAGTTGCTAGAATCTTGGCTAGCCGCCTTCTCCTCGTCACAGAACACCGGTGAAACACGTCTTGGGGGTTTTCTGGACTGGAAAGGCACAGCGAGGTGGTTTTGTAGAGTCCACAGTTCTCCCTGTCTGAATGGGCTCTCGGCCCTTCCGGGAATGGCACAGCCCGAGGCTGTGGTCGCCAGCAGCGAACCGGGCAGAAGGCCCCGCCAGAGAGCAGGTGAGATGCCTTGCAAAGCACTCTGTTTATTTATTTGGAAACATGGCCCAGAAGAATGCCCCTCGCTGACACTGACCACAGCTGGACAGGAAACCCACCCGTTTATTGCATTTCCAGACTTCCACAGGCGCCATTGGGCTGTAAACTCCGGACATTTGGCACCTGGCTTGCTCATCCCCTGTCCTCGGAGCCCAGCACAGGGCTGGGGACAGGGCAGCTGGTCCGTGAACGAGTGCTAAAGCGAATTGCTAATGAAATTAGCACCTGTCACTTAAAACAGGTCTTGCCATCCCATTCCACTCGGGGAGAAAGTGGACAATTGCTCTGCCCTGGAATTGCTTTTTCACGAGAACACTCAGGAGATGCATTTTTAGCCTTAAAGACTGTTAGTAATGAAGGCGACGCCATAAAACCCCCTGGTTCAGGAACGGCAAATGCTTGGCGCTTTTGCTTTCTCGTCTCCTGTCCTTGTGGTCAGTGTCACTTGTCCGTGTGGGCCTGGACGGCACAAGGACCCGCCTTCCCTGCTTGACTAAGTTTATCCTCACACTTTACGGATGCGAAACAGGTTCAGAATATGAGATGACTTTCCCAACAGTCAGGTGGGAGAGAGGGGACCAGGGCCAGGACTTCAGCAGGTTGTTAATCTTTGTTCTCTCTCTCTCTTTCTCCATCTGTCAAATATTTTTTTCTTGTTGCTGTTTCTTGGGGTAAGAGCAGGAATGCAAGTGTGAACAGAAAAGGCAAACTTTGCAAAAATATTTGTTTTCTTCTATTATCATGAGAAACAGGAGAGCAAATTAACCCCAAAATTCTTTAAAAAAAAAAAGGAAGCTTGGAATTATTTTACTTTTAACCACACTTTAATATCACTTCACAAATATCATCCTGGCTGCATGCTTGCTGTCATATAAAAATGCCTTTCATGGAGAGATGTGACTCTATCTGAATTTTCACAGTGTTCAGGTACCTAAAGCTAATGACAATGATCAGCCATAGCAGTTCTTTAAAGCCGGAATACTTAATGCTAAAAGGAACATTTTATGTTCAAAAAATTCTATGCCTTAAAGAAAAACATTTCCACTTCGAGACTTTATCATAAATATGAAACAATCCTCCAGGAATCTTTTTTGTAATAAACACGGCAAAGGTGAATTTGGCCATCAGCATGACAGTTTCCCAAGGAGCTGAGTGTCAGAACAAATGGTACCCACCTGCTGTTCTTCAAGGTCAGTGTCCAAGAGATGTGGGTTTGGGGCAACAAGGGCGTCCCAGGGTATCTTTAGCCCAAGAAGATCTATTATGACTACCAGGTCTCCTGGGGTCAGAGCCTGCATGCCTGGGGCTGGGATATAATTGAATTGCCCCTGCTAAAGGGAATAGCATCCTTGACCTAAATTCAGGGTATCTGTCTGCCAGCTTTTGGCACAAGTTTGGCTCATAATTTGACTCACATTTTAAAATCTTAATTGCTATCATAATTGGGTTTGCCAAGTTCGCCAGTTGGCCAAGGTCTTAGAATTTTAACCAAAGGGTGGAGTGTCCATCTGGTGTTGGCTGAATCCTGGATTTACTGCCACTGCTGTGGCTCCTCCTCCTCTTCAAGTTCATTGAGTGGAGGACCGATCACATTTGGAGCTCCCTTGTAATATATAAGTTAATGTCATTGTTGGTGGCTGCCATTGACAAGGATTTGTCTGTTCGCTGGAAAGAGAAATGCAGGCATCCAGGGTTTAAATGACTAGGCCAGGATGACTCAGAATTTGGGAGAAAAACTGAGCAAAACTCTTTATTTCTGTGCTAATTAGTCATTCTGTGTTGATCAGTTTCCCAGAGGAGTGCCTTTCTCAGTTAGGAGCCTGAGGATCAGAGGCCCGCCATGGCCATCCCCCTACTCGGAGCCTGGGAGGTGGCAGGTGTCCGCAGCGGCCTGGAGTTACCCTTGGCATTCAGAGCATTCCCCTTTCTGTAGAGGGAGGACGTGCAGGCGTGTGGGACCTACCCTCAGATCAACCTTCGCTTCTTTTATGCCAGTGGCCTGATGGGGTATTCGACCAGATTGAGTAAGCAGACACCCCCAGCTTGGGCCTTCCACAGACCCTGCCCTCGGAGCACCCTGGGCCTCTCTTCCTCCCAAACGTCATGCCTCTGCTGCGTACACGTGCACCTATTTGCCGTGGTGCCAGAGAATGTTCAGGAAACCGCCAAGTGCGCTGCCTCCCCTGCCCGGATGCCATTTTGACCTTTTCCCGAAGGAAGTTTTAGCAGACGAGAGCTCCCTTCATCTCACCCATTCCTCTAACAGTGTCCTCAGGATGGGCTGGACACGAGCTTGTGCAAATCAGTGCTTTAGCTCCTTGCCAGTTACTGTTTATCCTAACCTAACACAGTCCTCCTCCTCATGACAGTAATGTTGTAAAAAGCACACGACGTAGACAGCCGTTTTACTTCGGAGAGTGAATTAGGAGAATCTATCAAAGCACTGACAGACTGGGAAATGCATCATAATAACAACGCTTTTTACTTCCATGGGTTCTACCCGCCAAGGGAATTATGCGTGCTTTATATGAAGCACAAGATTAAAACAGCAATTAAAATGCCATAAACCCAGAGAAAGGAAGAAGAATAATGTAACCAAACAACTGTGTCATGTGAAGTTCCTTAAGAAAAACTAACCAAATGCTCTGTTTTGTTTAAAGAATCCAAATGCAAAACCATCCTGAGGGATGAGACTGAAGGGTTCCCGCCTCAAAGCTCCGAGAACAGGGTCCTGGCTCTTCCTCCTGGTCTTGATCCCACCTGCGAGTTGAACGTGATTGGAGGGGGGGGTGTCTTACACTGCGGCTGGTCTTTGGGGTCTAGGGATTCGAGCTTTATTAGAAAGATTTAAATTCCAGAAGAGAAAAACAATTACCTTCATTGTAAAAAACGACAGTCATGCAACTCAGGAAAAGAGGATGCTTCTGACAAGATCCTGATGGGCGTTAATTACGCTGATGAAGGACGACTGTTCTGCCGCACCCGACAGAAGGAATGCTGGGACCTCTGTCAGATTCCAACGGTCGTATCTCAAGTGCCTTCAGTTTTGTACGTAAAGACTTACTACTCTTCAAATCCTACCAAAAGAGCTAACCTCTGACCCTAAGATTGAGATCTTGGAGGTGGCAGAAATAATCACAGTTTGGGGGTTTGTATCAACTTGTTAAGTTTATGCAAAGCAATTGTAATGCTGTTGTAATTAATCCTATAAATAAATGAATCAAACATCAAATTTACTGCTTAGAAGTGTCAAGCAATAGACCTAAACAAAAACACAGAGCTTTTTTGTTGCAGGCTGGCAAGGTCTAAATTACTGCGATTGCCATCAACTGACTTGAGGAGATAAGATTATGAACCGGTACCAACAAAAATACCCAGAGGTGGTCTACCTATTTTCAGATAAAAGTCTCTGAGTTTTCCTTTTGAAAAAACAAAAACCAACAACACGTAGTCTAGTGGGCACAGGCAAACACTTCATTGTATCCACACCTAAAAAACACGGGAAAACGTTTAAAGTGGCTACATTTGCAACTAAAAATCACAAGAGGCTCATGGCTAAAAGCTTTTTGGAATAATTATCCTCATTTGACCATGAAATTAAATTGTGTTAGAACAGTCTGTTTCAGAGCAAATCTAAACGAGAATCTACAAATTTAATTCAGTAGATGGTAGACCACTCTGGACCATGGAATGAGGAAACTCCGTAACATTATTAACATAATCAACCACAGAAACTCTTCTTGTGTTTAGTCCCCCCCCCCTTTATTTCTAAGCTAAACCACGGACACATTTTTTGTTGTTTTAGGCTCTATATAAATTTTCTTTTACCTTTGAGCATGCAAAGAATAGAAAAAGACTTTTAAACCTACCTCACTTCAATTCTTTCAAAATGATTGTATGTCCCCAGTGACTCCTTTCTCTATAATTCATGGATGTTAAGAGGAAAGTAGGACCCAGCCCCCAGGTTTTCATCTCGTCGTCAGTTAAGACATTTGGACCCTCTTCTCAGCTGCTGCTTGCGTCTCCCCAGGATATGTGCGACCCTAAGACCCTACAACTCAGCCCCCGTGGTCCCCTTCAAGATCCAGCTTCTCCGCACCGTCCAGCCTCGTTTCCTCCCTCCTTCAACCTGGTTACGCTGGGCTTGTTGTAATTTAATTGGGCGTCATGTTCTCTTTAGCTGGGTGGACCACACTCGCCTCCCATGCTCACCCCCCG
Source organism: Camelus bactrianus (assembly GCF_048773025.1). Taxonomy (NCBI): domain Eukaryota; kingdom Metazoa; phylum Chordata; class Mammalia; order Artiodactyla; family Camelidae; genus Camelus; species Camelus bactrianus. Next base: position 4,124,858 of record NC_133567.1, on the reverse strand, counting down.
CCTCCTCCCTCTTTTGCTTGGCCAACTCCCTCTCTTCCTTCATTTGCTCCTGAGGGTGCCTCCAGGCCCCTCCCTGCACACCCCCCTCCAGCCCCTCCGAGGTGACTTGAGTCACCTGCTCTGTGTCCTTCAGCACCGTGTGTGTGGCCTCTTCTGTGGGTCTGCCTGTCACGTTCCCCGACTAGGTTCTCAGTGCCGTGAAGGAAGAGTGAAGTGGGAGGCCTGCAGAAGCTGTTGGTCCTTTGCCCTGTCCCTTTGGACCCCTTTTCAGTTCCAGCACAGCAGCTCCCCGTGTGCTTTCATGCCTCTAACAGCCAGCACTGGCCTCCTGGTGCCAAAGGGCTGCCCTCGGGCGGTCAGAACTTGCTTTGCTCGCTCCTGCACGGAGCAGGTAGGGCCTGGGAACTTAGGTAAGTGTAGACTGCCGTGAACAACGACCGGCTGGCACAGGCTGTAACTACCCCAGGCCCCCGGCCGCCGGCCCCCGGCCCCTGGTGGCGATGGTGTGGGGTGAGTTACATCGTCTCTAGTGCTCTCTGAAGGACTGACCACCTTCCATGGGTCTTTGCTTGACATTTTTCTCTTCTCTGTCCCACTTCCCCATCTCTCCCAGTTGTCCTGGGAACTCCAGAAAAAACCCTTTCTCATGAATCCCCTGCTCAGGATTCATGAGAACTTCTGGGGACCTCAACCTAAGAGCCCAAGGGGCTTCCCATAAGTGCTTGTTGAGTGAATTTAGTAAGGCATCTTGATAACTGGTACAGACAGAGAATTCTCCAAATCACAAAGCTTTAACCCTCTTATTTTATGCACTGAGGTTCAGAGAAAGCATGGCTTGTCAAAACTTTCTCAGTGAGCGAGCAACAGAGCCAGCAAGAATGGGGTAGGTCTGTCTCACACTGCATCACTCCAGTCTCCTCTTTGCCTCCCTCTTCCGTTTCTAAGGACACTTCAGATTAAACTGGGACCACTAGAAAGTCCGATAATCTGCCCGTCTTCTCAAGGTCAACTGATGAACAACCTTAATTCCATCAGCAGCCTTAATTCACCTTTGCCGTGTGACATGGCACACGCACGGGTTCTGAGGGTTAGGATGTGGATGTAGCCCATTGCAATATGTATGCCCCTCAGCTTGTTTATCCGTTCACCTGTCGAAGAATATCTGGACTCGTTCCAGTTTTTGGTTATTTCAAGTAAAGTGCCTGTGAACACTTTTGTACAACATAAATGTTCATTTTTTTCTTTTTTAATTGAAGTACCGTCAGTTACAATGTGTCAGCTTCTGGTGCACAGCACAATGCGCCAGTCATGCATACACATACATATATTCATTTTCAGATTCTTTTTCATTATAGGTTATTACAAGATACTGAATATAGTTCCCTGTGCTACACAGAAGAAACTTGGTTCTTTTAAATCTATTTTTATAGTGGCAAATCTCAGACTCCCGGGTTTATCGCCCCCACCCCCTTTCCCATTTCTTTAGTATAATGTTCAAGATTGAAATTGCTAGCCTGCGTGGTAGTGGCATGTTCAGTTTTATAAGAAATTACCAGGCTGTTTTCCAGCGTGGCTCTACCGTTTCACATTCCCATCAGCAGTGTCAGAGTGATCCAGTTTCTCCATGTCCTTGCCAGCGATTGGTGGTGTCACCATTCTTAATTTTAGCCATTTTGCTTGGAGTACGGTGACATCTCACTGTGCTTTTATCTTGTCCTCCCTTAACTGCTAATCATGTGCTTCTTTGCCATCTATACGCCCTCTTTAGTAAACTGTCTCCTCATGCCTCTTGGCCAATTTCTAATTAGATTGCGTATGTTTTATCTGCTGAGTTTTGAGATTTCCTTGTATTTCTAGGCACTAGTCCTTTGTTGGATATGTGGTTTGAAAATATTTCCTACCCGTCTGTAGCTCGTCTTTCCATCCTTTTACTCAGCTCTTCTGCAGAGCAAAAGTCGTTCATTTTGGTATAGCCCAATTTACCGATTTTCCTTTTACGAATCATGTGTTTGGTGCCAAACCTTAGAACTCATTGCCTACCTAGTCTTAGATCCCAAAGATTCTCTCCTATTTTTTTTTCTAAAAATTTCACAGTTTTAGTTTTACATTTAAATCTATGATCCATGTTGAGCTGATCTGTGTATAAATGTTGTGAGGCTTAGTTTGAGGGTTTATCTTCTTTACTGCATACAGATGTCCAATTGCTCCGGCAACTTGAACAATACAAGAGAATTCGGACTGTGAATGTGAAAGTCCAGCAGCCTTGCGACCAGCTGCTCCTGCTTCGAGACCATCTTCCCTCCACTGAATTGCCTCTGTACTTCGCCAAAAATCAGTTTAGCCCACTTGTGTGGATTCACTATCTTTTATACCGTGTCGTGTTTCCTTACATGGCTTTTCTGTACTGTTTTAAGAGCTGATTTTCTTAGTCTCAGTTACATCTGATCTTCTTTGCCATTTCTCTGTACTTAGAAGTTCAGTAGCTACCTACGGAGATGCTGAGTAGCAAAGGACAACATTACCTCTATCAGCGTTTTCTTAAATGAATGCTGCCCACCATTCTTTCCAATGTTTATAAAACATGTAAAGTTTATCTGCCCACATGTCCAGCTTCCTGACAAAAAAGCACATGAATTTTATTTGTCTCTGCTTAGGGGAATACGCCCTACGTTAAACAAAAATTGTGGCGTCTGAAGTTTGCCTTCTTCAAGCATCAACTAGCTGTTATCTTTCTGGCCCTTTCTTCTGCACCCAAATTCTGCAGCCCCCTCTGCTAGTTCCTCATAGTCAGAAAGGGAAGAACTAAACCGCTTATTTACATTTCTTGATTGAATATATTAAAATTCATTTATGTGTAAATGCTACATCTGCCATTCACTTATACTTTAAAGCCTTTGATAGCTAATTCAGGTAGAAAAGAGTGCTATTTTTATTGGGAGGGGAGAGTGGTAAAGACATTTCATGAATCAATAAACAAATCAGATTTCTTTTTTCCTTCAGTGCTATGAGAGGGATATTGGATTTGATGGATTGGAAATAGTAATTGCTGGAATCCTATTAGGCTTATATCCCTGACATTACTGGTATGAATCCTAATATTTAAATAGTGCTATGTTTGTTAAGCTAATAAGTAATTTTATGCAATATTTAAAATTTAATCCTTATGGCCAGTGTGAGGTATTATTGTACCCAATTTAGATAGGTAAAGTCTGAGCTAAATTTAATTTTGTCCGAGCTAAAATTAAAAGGTGCTGTAGAAATTCTTACAGTATAAAATGTTTATTTAAGAAAAATTGCTGGGTGAATGCTAGAAGAATAGACTGTAAGTGTAATTAATTATATACAATGCTTAGTAAAATTCTGAGTGTGTATAAAATAATACTATCATTGGACAATGGAACTGTTGATGGAATCTTACATGATTTTATTTCCTTTATTTTTATTGTTTATTTTTCCTAAATTAATACAGTAAATATGTATAAATTAGTTAATAAAATTGAAAAAAGGTCTAAGGTTCTTTAACAATGTACAGAAAAAAAGAAAAGACAGCAGATGGATTCCACATCCCCGTGGCCTTGGCTAACGGCGTCCGGGAGGAAAGCAAATTCAGACAAAGCCCTCCTGGGAAGCATCCTGGGTGCCTGGTTGTCTACATACCTAAGGAGTCTAGTTACATCTTTCTTAGAGACAGTCACAAAAAAATTTACATTTGCCTTATTTCCATCCCTTTTCCAAAGAAATGTCAACCCCAGCCTTTGCCCTACAAAGATGAACTGTTGTATCACACTAGATCTTGACAGATTGAATGGCAGACACCTTCTGACGTATCTCAAAAATCTGTCTGAATCCTGGATTATCTGGGCCAGTGGTGTGTGTTGTAGGCTCTTTGAAGATAGAGCTCCAGCCTGTTTCGGCTTCTGTTGAGCACCCAATACATAGTGATTTTTAACAAACACTTCATGCAGAAACAGCACCATTCTAACACATCCTGCCTCAACTGGACATTTTCTGCCCTTTCTAATCTGTCAGTTTTAATTTAGTGTGGGATCTTGTTGTTAGAACGAAATTATAATTCAGTGTTGCTCATCAAACTGGTGGTTCCGCTCTGCGCGCTCCCCAAGCCCCTGACGGGTCTCCCTGCTACTCACCAGGCTGCGCTGCGATGTCCGTGGACTAGTCTCCACCAACCCCCCTTCAAGAACATAAGTTCCCTGAAGCATTTGTTCACATGTCTAGAATGATGTGTGGCACAGAATAGGTTTTCAAAGAGCATCTTCTGTTGCTGATAAATCGAGTTTGACACCCGTACTTTAAGAAGACACTCAGACCCTGCTGGCGAAACGCCGTGTCGAGGACCACGCAACTGGGTCTCTTCAGACGGCAATGAGAACCCAGACTTCTCATGAAGAGTTGCTGCTCTTCCTTTGGTAACAGAATTCTTTACGAGCCATTACTCTTTTTAAAAATAATATGATTCTGCTCATTCTTTTGAACACCCACATATATTCACAAATACATAAATGTTTTGTTCTAAAACAAGAGCTGTAGTGAGTCAAAATTTCAGATTCTATCTATCTCAGCAGCCCTGCTCGATTTCCCCGTCTTCAGGTCTTCTCGGAGCCTGCCTAGTCTTATACAATTTCTTTATACCTGAAACTGTTACCATCTTCTGATCTCAACGGAGCTCAACTATGACCTCTTATGTATGCACGACTGCTTCATCATTGTTCAGTATCTCTCTGCATATTAACTGGAATTGGATTCCAGCAATGAGCTTCTGTGTGATACCTGCATTTGTTTTCTCCATAAGGAAAAAAGTACAGTAGTGGCAAATGAGGCAAATGGATACAGGAACGAAAGGTCTTCATCAATGAAATGATCTGCTTATAATTTTAACAGGTAATTATGACAGAAACCACCAGCTTCAGCCCAGTATCCATCCAATCCACACTTCTAATAACAGAATTCGGCCTTTCTGACCCTGTGGACGTTCAGCCAAAGGCTGCATCTCGCAGTCTCCCCAGAAGCAGCTGCTGAGCGTGGCTCTGTGACTAACTTCTAAACAGTGGGGTGAAAATGGAAGTGACGTGTGCGATATCCGGTTCATTCCTTTAAACAGAAAGAACACGGCCCCACCTTTTCCTCTTTCCCCTTGTTCTGGCTGGAACCCTGCACATTAACGGAGGACGCAGCGTTCACATTCAACATGAGACAGAGGATGCGTGACAAGGATGTCAGCGCAACAAGATGCAAGGAGCCTGGATCCCTGGTGACTGTCCAGCCCCATGCTAGTCCTGGACCATTTATCCTCCTTTTGTATGAGAGAGAAATGAACCTCTATCTTATCTATGTCGCTATTATTTTGAATTCTCTGTTGCAGCAGGCAAACTGATGGCTTATGAAATACAATCCTCATTTAATGCTATTCAATCCAAATCTTAATAGATTTGTGAAGTATGAAATAATAAAAATGGAATAAAACATTAACTAAAACCACCTGAACATAAAGTGAATACATACGATCAATAAATCTACCCCATCTATAAGCAATCAGGAATAGGCAGGTAATTAGTGTTTATACTCTACTGAGCATTTCAATTATCTTTTTTTGGCAATTAGCTTTGAAGACAAAATTTGAATGGAGAAGAAGCTTGAAATCCAGGCAGCGACAAGGAAACACACCCTGTAAATCACCAAGTGCCTATTCTTATTTCAGTGGTCCTACAGACACAGACGTGGCTTTTACTCCTTATTGCCCACCGCCCCTTCCCACAATCCATTGCTCCAGCTAAGCTGAAGATTTTACAGTTTGATGCTGTAAGAAATTGCTGGCGGGTTCAGGCAAGACCACCGCTCATGGGCCAAGGCAGGGAGGTCAGTGTGTGCTCGGAGGCGGTGGGGACGTGGACATCTTGCAGCGATGACGGTGTCACTTATTCAAGGGGTTCTTAGAGAAGAAAAGTTTTAAATTAAGTCTTCACGAAAACAGCAGAGAAAGCTGGGAGGAAACCCTAGGATGGGAGGCAAACTAGCAGAAATGAGCAAACTGTGAGGCAGGAGACTCCTGAGTGGTGCTGGGAAATAGGGATGATGATGATGGAGGATGGAAAATAAACTTGAAGGTGCAGCAAGGCAAGTGGACAGAAGCCTTTGAAAATTTTACACGAGTCCAAATGTTCATAGTCCCATGTCCTAGTGTCCTGAGTGTGTGTGTGTGTTGGGGGGGGGGTTTCAACAGGTTACTGTCTCAAGAAATCAAACTTAGATATTGGTGGGATAGCAGGAAGCCAGTCTGATGACCACAGGAATGGATAGCTGCGATTCAGACATAAGTCAAAAATGGATCGATATTTTTTCCTGTTTGATTTCCCAACTGTTCGTCCAGACTTGCTGTATCGAGTTGATTATGACAGAAAGAGTCAAATCAACATCCTAGGCTCAGACTTCTCATTCAGTTTCATTAGCACCCACCTATGCAGACAGACAAACAAAAGCAGAGCGCACCTAGTACATAAAAGGTTTCCTTAGGATGAAAAAGCTTAAAATATAAAAAAGGGGGTAAACACTTTCCAGACACCTTGAATATTGAGAACTGGTACTTGAGCACCTTAATGCCTACTCTCACCAGCACGTCAGGCTGAGCAGATGCACCTGAAGTCTATAACATGCAAATATGCTTGGATCCAAACTGATTTTTCTAGACACGGCCTTGGACACAGCAGCCCTGCACAAGATTGCCCCTTTGAAGCCTCCAGTGACCAGTATCTCCAGTGAGAAAATTGGCTGTCTTGCAAATTTTGACACTTTGAATTTGCCTATTTATAGTTCAAATTTGTTTAAATATAAATTGAAATAATTGAAAATGATAAACTGAAATTTGAAAATGTTTGCTGATTTGTTCTTGTCTTTTTTTAAAATTTAAAATGCTTCTGGGTTATTGAAGTTTTTTCAAGAAACATTTAAAATGCCTTGTTTTGACAATTCAATTTCTAACTTCAGAATGTAACCTCCCCTGCTGTACTTCGAAGGTCTACCAGAAACCAAAAACATAGCACCTCCGACGAACTAGAGTGTGTTTGCCTGGTTGTCACATAGCGCAGGTACGGGGCAAACTAGCACTAACTTATTGTAAAACAATCTTTAAAGCATGAGGGGAAAAAAAGGACCCTGAAAATGAAAACCAGTGAAAATCACAAAGTCTCACAAAACTGTGCTGTGTTTTTGGAAGTTAATAACCACCTAGACCGAAAGCCCGCGCTGACTAGAACACAGGCTCAGGACATTTTCCGGAGGGCATCCGCCTGGTCCTGAGCGTCAGGTCACTTCATGTACCTGTCCTTAGCACACAGACCCTTCAGCGTTCGGCTCTAAATATTTTTAAATCTTGGAATTTTGAAGAAGGCTTTCCTGTTTGATGGGAGGGGGGTACTAGCCCCACCCAAGGAAGTTCCCTCTCGTGTACGGTCACTGAAGGAGTAAACGCGAAGGCTCTGGGAGCCCAGCAGGAGCAGAGGCGCACAGCCCCCAGAAGGCACCGGCTTTCGGCCGCAGGCACCCAGCCAGAAAGGCGAGCAGACCTGTTTCCTGGACAACACTGGCTGCTGGCCTGGGGCCCAGGGCCTCCTGCCAGGCCTGCCGTTGGGGCTCCCCCTTTCCAAGGATGCCCACGCCTGCCTTCCTGTGAGCTCACCACTCAAACACCACCCTCACCGTCCCGCATCCCTGTGAAGCCGGGCACGCTGCCTCCTCCCCATGCTCCCAGGGCAGAGGGGCGGCCACTTGGCACAGCGCCTTTGGAAGATGATGCTGTTCTGTGCGCTCACAGCAGGGCCACGGGAGCAGAAATGCTGCCTGGGGTCCAACAGCAGCCTCGGGGACAAAATTCTTTCTCTGGGTTGGCTTCTCTCTTCCCATTTTCATCAATTCCTCATCTCCCTCCACAGCCCGAACGCACCCTCCCGTCTTCTGACCTTCCCCGATGATCTCACGGTGATGTGACTCCTTTCTATTTCTCTGTCGCTTTTATTATCAGAATTAGAACCACTCATTTCACGATTATCTTGAGAAAGGAGACCCTGGAAAACTCTCCTTTCATGTTGCACTGGGGGACTTGGTTGATACCTATGACCATTCTCTCTTCGTGCAGGAAATAAATACGACTGTTACTCCCAAGCCAGGTGCTGGAGGGCCCTGGGCGGCCTCCTCCGCAGACAGACTCATCCGCGCGCGGGGTGAGGGAGGAGTGGCTAGTGTCTGCAGGCTCCCGGCAAGCGCCCCGCACAGGGCGCCGGTGGCCCAGCTGGTCCTCAGACGCGGGGGTCCTCCAGCTTCAGGGCCACTGCTCCACAGCTGCCGCTCCAAAGCTCCCAGCTGTCACTAAAAACAAAGCCTTCAGCGCCATGCCAGGGCTGTGGTAATAGCGCAATAGAAGATTACTGTCAGTAAAGGAACAAAAGTGACACGTGCTCTGAGCAAGAATGGTGGCCAGAGTCCCTTCACTGGGGTCGGCGTGGACGCGTAGTCCCCTGACTCCCTCCCGCCAGAACACCAGCTCGGGTGCCTCGTCGCTCACAGAGCTGACGCTGGGGCGTAGCTTCCACGGACCGGGTCCCGGGAGGAAGCACACGGCCACGGGAGGTACTGGGTGAGCCCCCAGTTACTTCGCCCGCTTACCTGGGGAGCAATGCAGGTTCGGCCAAGCAAGAGCGGACTCACACGTGCTTGTCAATGCGCCGTCTGATAGCCGTGTCACATGTTTGGGCTGCAAAGCTGTTTTTTTTTCTCATGGACTATGAATATTTTAAACTGGTGAAAAGTGTAAAAAATTGCAGGTTTTTTTTTTTTGTCTTGATGTAAACATTTTCTCCAACGTACATTTTTGTTGTCTTCCTGCTTCTTTAAGTTTTTAAAGTATTTTATTTTATTTTGTGTTGAAGTCTAGCCAGTTGCAATGTTGAGTCAATGGCTGGTGCACAGCGTCACGTTTCAGTCACACACACACATAAATTCCTGTTCAGATTCTTTCTCGTTATAGTTTTACTACTAGATATTGAGTATAGCTCCCTGTGCACGACAGAAGAAACTTGTTGTCTATTTTATACATAGTGGGGTATAAAGTTTTGAAACAGTCTTTTCTTGAAAAAATATCACTCGGGATTTTTTGATACAGCATGCCAGGGCCTCAGAATAGAAACAAGGAGAGAAGTGACTTAAAAATTCTCCCCTCCCATTGTCCCTCAACTTGTCTCAAATCAAGAGTGAGTCGTGACAAGAAATGCTCCTCATGGAATCTGCATTTCCCTCCTTTCTTACAGGTTAACGATACATGACATTGACTGTGAGGCTCCAAGTTCAATACGAGTGACATACGTGTTTCTAAATTTTTCATCTGATATAAATAATTTTTTTCCCATTCAACTTTTACCTTTAGGAGTTTCTCACGTCCCACTTTAGACTTCGAGAGCCCCTCCTCCCCTTCTCCCTCCTCAAATACGTTCCTTTAGGAGAAGATAAAATGACAAGACAAAAAGATAAACTATGTTGCTCAGTAGCCAATAATTCTGTACAGTAACTTCACTAAATGAAGGTGTGTGCCTCTGGGATGCGCTGCTCCGTTCTGACCGCCCAACTCAGCTGAGAAACAGAGGATGATCATTTAGGGTACACCAATATCATCATAAACTTAGTCATTTTCCCCAAAATTAAGAATAATTAATACTGAAATTCTCTTAGGAAAATCATTGCCCAACTCTTACAGAGAGAAAAACTAAAGCCCCCCCAAAAGTTCCATGACTCTGCAAGAGGCAAGTTAGGGTTTTATTTTCCGCTGGTACCTCTGTCATTTGAAATGTGAGCTGCCGTGAAGGAGTGGGCCTTTCTCCCGGGGACAGAGCGCACAGTGGGGGAGCACGCAGCTTTGAGAGGATACACGGTAACAAACCACCCGTACAGAGGCAGAATAAAACCTTCTCCAAGCTGTTACACAGGAGATTTCGCTTTGATGTTCAACAGGAAGTGAATGAATTTTTAGTCTTCAAACCTACGTGTATTATATTTTAGCATATAATTGGTTATTATTTAGTTCTGCTTTACAAACTTTCATTAGTTTCAATAAAGCCATTGGTACCTCATATCTATCATTAAGTGGTCTCTGAATAACCTTTATTTTCATATCGAAATTAAATATGTTTTAAAAATCTCGAATAGCTTTCTCCTTTATGAATGATTAGGAATGGTAATGGCAAAGTAAAGAGTTTGTAGACTTACACATACATTCATTAAAAAAAAATAGAGCTCAAGCAGAGTGCAAGCTCAGGCTGGGCTCCTCATTTATGTGGTCTCATTTTCAGTGTCATGGAGAAGGCAGGGAGCTAGGTAACACGGTGAGTAGAGGCCTAGAGGAAAAAAACTTTCTGCTCTTAAAATAATGTGCTTACTTATAAGCTGCTTAACGGCAGCGAGTTCACAAAAAGCGTTTGTGTTTAAGTAACACCCCGAGTTCACACAAGCTTGCACAGTGGGTTTGCCCGTTTGCACACTTACTAAATCCTGACAATGCTCGCAGTTCTATGTGTGATGACCCAGTGTGCACAGAGCAACTCTCTTTTGTGCCAGATGGAAACAGTGACTCTGACAGACAAGAACACTTCAGTTAACTCTTAGTTAAACTCGAAATACACCATTGGGTCAGGAACATATGAATGCTTTTCCCACTCTCCTGATACAAACCTGAATAAAACGGCTTTATTTTTATTTCAAAAGTGGGCATTCCTCTAACCAGACAGCTTATATTTGAATGAAACACGAAGCACGTTACAAAGCCAAGGGGAAACAACATTGCTACGTTTAGGAATTTGATGCGTCTAAGAACAAGCGAGCAAGCTTCGTCTACTCTTTTTTTGCCATGTGCTCTCGTTAGTTACTGTTGGCTCTTATTTCAGAGACGAGCAAATACACGGCTTATTGCTCCAAAAAAGCACCACTGCCGGCATCTTCTCCCCCCTCATCTAGTCATTTCTGTGTCGGTCTCCCAATGGTAAGTCTCTCGGGGCCAGTAGCCTAGACAGTTGGCACCCCTCTGGAGGAAACGAGTGTGACTTCGTGATGGAGACGTGGTCACACTAGGTGACAAGGTTAAGAGGAAGCAATGTCCCCAGCACGCCACCCCAGCTCGCTCTGCTGGCATCTGAAGAGGTGGCCCAATCAGGAAATGAAGGCTCTTCTCAGAGCGTGGCAGCTTTCAACCAGCGTGACATGATGGTGGGTTGTAACCGCACTGGGTGTCCTGAGCTATGGAATCTGCTGCCCTCATCACTTCTGATATAGCAAAATACAGGAGAAAACACCAGCTGGGCACCCTTAAAAAATGAGCAACGAGCCAGATTGAAACGACAGAAGCGGTTTCAGCCAAGCTGTGTGCAGCCCCTGAAAAGGCTGGCACCTCAGCTTCACCTGGAATTTACAGGAGTACAGCCAGCGGCGGGGACCGCGGGGCTGGAGTCAGCACCTCAGGGCGCTGCCGACGCGGGAGAGAGGAGCCTGTCCCCGGCCCTGCACTCCACAAACATATTTGTGGTTGACATTTTTCAAACTTCAGGGAGATCCCTCTCGACAGGGCTTGCCTGTGTTGTCCAGACAAAAGGCGACCACAGATGAATGCCTGTGAGTTTTGTGTTATTTGCTGCTGGAATTGAGGCTCTTTGGTGTGTGGGGAGGACAGAAGCAGTGGAATAGCTTCGAAGAGAGAAAAGGAAAAGTAATTAATTTTTGAGTCTTTATTGCAGATGTCATGGACACAGTAGGTTCTTGAATAATAGAGGATTATTTCCCATAACCACTGAAAGCCCACTTCTTTTTTTGCTTCTCTTCATGTTGCGATTTGTGCTTCATGAGATACTCATGAAATAGCGTAGCGTATCAAGAGTTGCCCGTGGAAGGTGAAGAAGATTTTGAAACATTAAACAAGTCATGATAGAGTTAAATCTGCATATATGTAGGGGCGGCTGTAACACGAGAGAAGTGCCAGGACAATTCTTACTCAGCTAGATGGATTCCGCTATCATTTACAGAAGTGTGCTGGGATGGTAATTTACGTAATAAAATGAAGATGTTTTGTTATTTTATAAAATAATCACAATTTATGTCACACATGACCCATTATAATATTTGAATATAAGCATGATTTCTGAATCTAAGTGTTGCCTTAAAAATTTCATTAATAATCCCAGCTGATACTTCTTTATTAGAATGAAGTTTCTGCAAATAGAAATTAGTGAAAAAAAAAAAACCTGAAAACGACAATAACCCAAGAAAAATTACTAATATGATATTACTATCTTTAGAATAAAGATTTTGTGAAGATATTGATTACAGCAATATTTTAGTGATTTTGTTGAAATAGTCAAGAAAAGTAATATTTGAAATAAATAGAAAATAATTTGTGAGTTATACTTTATCTTATTACTTAGAAAATGCTGCTGATTCATGACTAATCCTTAGATTTATGCATTAATAATTAAGCTTGGTAGTCATTGATATTTTGATGACTTATATAAATAATATCTGATATAAGTAATATAAATAATATTTCATATAATCAATAGAAGTGATATTTATAAGTTTTATCCTGATACTTTTGAAGGTACATTTAATCAAGGTAGGAAGATAAACACAATAGAATGTTGTTCACTTAAGTTTTTAAGATTGATTTATGGCTTTTAAGTATTTAGACACGATACATGGAGCTCCGTCTGGCTTCTTCCTCCATAGCCTGGGAATGTTTCAGGGAATGTGTGTGTAAGAATGTATACACACTTGCAAAGCAGTTATCAAATAGTGGATCAGTGGATCTCCTGGTCTAGTCCATTAGTGGTACCTTAGCATCCTGGGTTTGTGAATGAGGTACAGCAAACACATGATACTGAGACAAGCACATGGTTGGGCCACCATCATTTGGAGGACCCAAGTCCAGAGCTCACGCTGACCTCTTCTCCCAGGCAGGATCAGGACTCCAGTCCTGGAGGCAGTCATTCTGTCAAGCATTGCTCAGTAATCCAACTTGGCTTTTAACTGGCTTCTCCAAGTGCTGTCAGCCTCAGCTATTCAGAGGCAGCCAATGACATCTAGTCCTTTGGTTTAAATCCTCCATAAATAGTCACACAAAACAAATATTCCATGGTAATACTGTGGTCTACATAGCTTTGCCTAAAACATACTTTATTTTTTCTATTGTCTGATTGGATTAGTTTTGATGCTTCCCTTTCCAGTTCAGTTAGTGGATGTTGCTGTATCTCTGGAATTTGCAAAAAAATAAATAAATAAATAAATAAAACCGCCTTTAAAAAATTACTGCAAAATGAAATAACAGTCAATGATTTGTTTCTGTCTTGACATTTCAAAAACAATTAATGTGCCCCAAATTTACTGAAGTCGTATAAATCAAATTTATCTGTAGTCACTTATTTGGAACACTGTTAAGAAAAATGGTTGACTGGGTCACAGCAGGACTCTCAGAAATCATGGGGTTCTAAGAAATGAACAGGAAATAGAAATTACTTTAGATTTTATCTCTGCATCCCTGTCTACAAATTAATGTGAAGAGTCGCACTAAGGCTTCCCGGTGTCCAAGCATCTTCTGAAGCAGGCTGACGATGAGGATTGGTTTCCACGGTTACTCACTGGTGGTTACTACTGTCCTCTTTGCTATCTGAGCCATGACTACTTGAGCAAAGGGGATTAGAAAGGCAAGTGACCTTCTTGTGTATTTGTCAGACCACTGGACAGAATTGTCCCAAATCTGCCATTTTGGAGACAGTCAAGTTTATTGCTGAGAAGCTTGAATTCTCCGGGTAAAAGAACCTTCGGCTTCCCACTATTCATCACCAAACCAAGTGTCTTCAAAGATACTAAGCATTGAGGATACCCTGTTAGAAACAGTCTAAGACGCCCAGGAGAATAGTGGCATTTTAAATGTTGCATGTATTTCAATTACCAAGTGTGCACTGCGTGGAGTGATTTTGGACTCTCTAGCAGAGGCAATTGTTTTTGCCAATTTGCCAGAGGCTTCAAAATCTCTTAGCAGTGCCGTTAGGGGAGGTTTGGGAGAATTAATATGTAGATGAGCCATTAGAATGTTAAAGCAAGTGACCTTTTACTTCCTAACAGGATGAGGCAGCACCTGGAGCCGGAGGGCCTGTGGGAAAGCTGGCCCAGGTGGGGTGGTTCTGGCCAAGCTCCCCAGTGAAGATGAGGTGTTTTGAGAGGAATTCAGCAAAAGAAAAGCACACAATTTCACTTAGAGTCAATCCTGTACGCTGGGTGATTTAGACACATTAGTACGAAGTAGATAAACGTGGGGTGGACGCAAACAGCTGGTGGACTCGTGAAAGTTTCTTGGCTGAGCAGACTGCTCAAGGAGAGATCCACGAGGAGCAAAAACAATAGCCTGTGGGGGGCTCTGGCAGGATATTCGCGCTGCAGGTCTCCGCGCCAAGCTGGGGAAGCCTGTCTTCTTAGGACGACCCAGTTAGGAAGGAAGGTCCTGGGTCTGACGTCCTAAAACCCTTGCCTGACATTCTCTATCTTCATTCCACACAGACCAACAACACTGTTTATGTCATCCAAGTGAATGAATGTATTATTATATGATATCTTGGAGCAGTCAAAGACATCCATGAGCTTTAAATTTCCTTTCCCTATGTAATTAAAAATCAAATTTCATTATCATCTTCCTTTTTTCAAATAGTTAAGCTGAATTATTCTTTATTACTATCAAATCTATCCACACCATCTTGTACAATAATAGCAAGTAAGATAGCCTCATGATAAAGTTATATTTTAAAATCACATGCTTTAAAAAACTATGTTTAGACATTTTATTCTAAGTAGCTATTAAAAGAGAAATACGAAATAATGAATCCTTGTACTTTCAAGATTGAAATGATTTTCTTTAAAACTAAAACATCTATCTTTCGAATATTTTGTATAGACGTTTCATCTTATAGGGAAGATTTGCTGCAAAATACATAAACTCATGAAATTTAGAATATTTTAGAATCCCAGGTTTCTAATATTTTCCTAGGAAACAAACGTTATTCCAGATTTGTTTCAACACAGGGGTCCATTTTATTTTTACACCACGCACACAGTAAAGGAGCCTGCTGTACTGCAGGAGACACTTGTTATGGGCTGAATAATGTCCCCTCAAATTCACATGTTGATGTCCTAACCCCCCAGACCTCAGAATGTTACTATGTTTAAAGATAGGACCTTTAAAGAGGTGATTAAATTTAAATGAGGCTTCGAGGGTGGGCTTTAATCCAAAATGCCTGGTGTCCTTATAAGAAGGAGAAATCAGGACAGAGACACACAGAGGGATGACCATCTGAGGACACGGGGGGACAGCCATCTGCCAGCCAAGGAGAGAGACCTCAGGAAGAACCAGCCCTGCTGACACCTTGGTCTTGGGCGTTCAGCCTCCTCCAGAGCTCTGAGACAGCAGACTCCTGCTGTGTACGCCCCCGGTCCGCAGTGTTTTGTATCGGCCGCCCAAGCTGACTAATACAGCATTAGGCATCCTATGAGCAAGAGGGACACTGTTATTACTTTGCTTTTCACATTTCTGGATTCATGATTCCCGTATGCATCATCTTTATCTTATCTTTATCTGGCTTATCTGAACTTGAGCTTGTTCAGTGCCCTCATTTCAATTTGCAGAACTTCTTATGCATGAACCCAGTGAAAGAAAGGGCTCTAGGCAAACAAGCTTTATTCCTGTATTCCTCATCTTCAGGGGCAGGAATTCAGAATGAGAGAGCTTTGCAAATACTCTCTCCTTTGCGCGTCACTAGATGGTACCGACTCCTGACAAATCCACTAACAAGGGCGTCATAGTCAGTGGCGGCAACACACACACACACACACACACACACACCCTCCCCTCTCTTCCTGGTACTGTGTTTCCTCCATTGCATTCTATTCCTATTACACTCGTGAGGAAACAAGCTGACAGCTACTGCAACGCTTTCTCCCGCTGCATGGGATCCCGTCTCCTCGTCGCGCCCCTCAGAGACAGGCTGACGCATTCTAGGCACTATTACTGAAATTCAACTAACGAGCCTGAAGTGGGCAGTGATGTTATTTATCAGAGGAGTTTATGGCCAATCGTTTGAATACCTCCAGACAGGATTAATTAATAGAGGAAAGTAAGTCATTCTACAGCTAATTAAAATTTAGACTAAAACATAACTCTTAGAATTCTTCCTTAACGGATGGCGCAGAGTAATTAACTGCTCAGCACGGTGATAGCTATACGCAGAGGCGCGTCCGCGGCAGCTCCGGGGGAACAAGGACGCTTAAGCGGAACGGAGCACTTGTGTTTGCTGATTTAGCGTGACTTGGAGGTCGCAGAGACAGAATCTACGGGAGAGGCAGGTGCCAAAGACAGATTCCGTGAGAGATCCTGGGGGCAGAGCAGAGGCTGGCAGATGGACCATTAACAGAAATCTGCCGTGAAGTGCTAAGACCCTGTCAGGGATGTTCCAAAGCGGCAACCCAGCTTCCGCCTAAACCTGGGGGTTGTCGGAGGCTCTGTGGCAAGTGGTGGGGGGCATGGTCCTGGTGGATGGCTTCCCTTTTGGTGCTGCTGCCTTTACTGGGCTATCCCGTTACCCAGGCTTCCCCTGGCAGCATCTTTAAGGCGTTACTCATACAAATCCAAACTTTATTTTCTGTCCAATTACTTACTAATTTGGGTTACTAACTTGGGCTGGATCTTTTTTTAAAGGTGGAATCCTTCAATTCTGTACTTGCTTTAACAGTGGCAGCGCTGGACCTATTCTTGTACAAAGATGCCCCCCCCCCCCTTAGTGCTGCTTGTCTTATACAGAATGGTGTCACTTCCTACTGCTTGCTCTGTTAACAGCTGCTTCTCTTAAGGTCCACCCCCACCTAGACACCTGTGTGACCAGCTCTCTCCTCTCCTGCCTTCCCTGCCGCCACCACACTTACACATAAAACAGCAAACTCTTCGTTTACATCTCGGGAAACTAGATATAAAAATGGACAATGGCCAGGTGACAGATATAAAAATAGAACTTTGGCTCACAACCTGCAGCCACCTGCCCGGAAAACCAACCCCTTATCTCTGATAAACAGCCCAGGACGCCCGCGTGTGTAAGTCAGACTTGCAGGAAGCCAGGCTGCTATCCTGGGTGACAGTCCAGGAAGCTAGACGATAACTTCTGTACCCATCAGCCCCAAGTGGCGAGGACGTGATTAATAACGGACAGCTTCCCTAATTTCTGTTCCGGCTACCAATTTAGGAGGAACAAGAGAGAGCTAAATATGCTCCCCCACCCATCGCTGAGTCCCCCGCTTCTATTTACCCTTCTTACGGCTTCCCCAGGCCAGGGCTGCGCTACGCTCAGGCACCTGAAGTCTCCCCCTTTGCCCACTGTCAAGCTTTGCCACCCCTCTGCCTGCCTTTGAGTCTCTGCCAAGATGCCAGGAACGTGGCTGGCCGCCTGGCCGTCTCAAGCCCAGAATAGTCTTGCTTTACTCATTTGCTTAGTCATCATTTATTTCTACAACCTTTTCCTTCTCCGCCTTCTCCCTTTATTGTTACTGTTTGGAGCTCTTAAAACAAAAACAAGCCATCAAAGATATGGGCCCTGAGCCTTGCCTTCCATGGCTTTAATTCACTGTAGGCTCAAAATTTACTTTACTTAGCAATCGTTGCTACTGTCATTCTGCTTTCCAAGCCCCTCGTTCCCTTAGCTTTGTGTTAATCAGTGATGAATTTTGAGATGTTATGTTCTCCTAAACCAGGAAGGAAGCAGTGAAGAAGAAAAGGAGGCTTCACAGGTCAAGAATAT
This sequence comes from Camelus bactrianus, assembly GCF_048773025.1. NCBI lineage: Eukaryota > Metazoa > Chordata > Mammalia > Artiodactyla > Camelidae > Camelus > Camelus bactrianus. The sequence goes on along the minus strand of NC_133567.1, from coordinate 4,106,985 downwards.
AGGACCTGATGACTTTCTAGATGGGGGAGGGCGAGAAGGAAGAGTTAGAAGTCAAAGATGACTGTGATATTTTGAAGCCCAATGATAGGAATACAGTCATGCTCATAAAAAGCAAAGGCGGCCTGAAGGAAGGGGCTTGTGGCAGAGAATGCTCTCTGTCCACGAAATGCATGCCCTCCTCTCCTCTTGAGCACACAAACAGAACCCGTGTCCCAGCTGCCCTGCTCTAGGTATGGCCAGAGGACAATGTTCTGACCTTGGGACTGAACAGACATGCTAGGGGCCACTCTGGGCAGGGCCTCTAAAGCCAAGGTCCACTCCCCCTTCACTGGCTTGTCCTGGCCAAGATGGCCACGTGCACAGTGGCCTGGATGCCATGTGCTGAAGATGGAATTGATGACCTTGTGAGGAGAGCCATCAGCAAAAGGGAGCCACTCTCCCGGTCAGTCACCTGTTCCAGACATTCCAGACGCTAACACTCTGCATAACTCGGAGACACCTTGTGACAGCAGTCTAGCCTGCATTTTCTAACACAGGCAAGCCCGGGTCGTATATTCTCAGGAGCTCAGATTAAACTGAACCACGTTACTTGAGTTCCCGTAGCGCTCCGGGCATTGTGTTAGACCCCAGTCTTGCTGGTGTTTTCTGCTGGCAACCAAATGCCACCGCGGCTCATCTTCCCCAGAGCCTAACTGCTCCCGTCGCCGCACAGAACCAGAGGAAGACCCGAACCCAGGCCAACCACGAGGAGCCCGCGAGGGGCCAGAACACACAACATTTATTTCAAAAATGTATTACTTTGTTTAGAGCAAGTTCACCGGGACTTCATTCGGAGACAGTTTACTCTTATTTGACACATAATTCTACGTAATTTGGTTCCTGCCCGTCGGACACCATTCAGAATTGGGGCCGGAGCCCCGGAACCACCACATTAAAATGAAACCAAACGTCAGCCACGCACCATCCCAGGTCATCAAGGAAAGCTTTCCCAAATTCTTCTGTTTCACGGAGCCTGGGCCACACGCCTTAGCAAAGTTCATTCAAAATGATTAAAACAAATGTAGGGACTTTGAATATTTCTTCATGTACCCAGAGACTCCTTTATGGAGAACTGCCTATTCTCTGGCAGAGCTGGATCCGTGGCCTGAACTCCCATTTCCTAGAACTGCTTATAAATGTGGGTAGAAACCAGGCCACTTACAAGGTGACCGTGGGGCTGTGGCCTCGCACCCGGGCGCGGCGCCCTGCGAATGCTCAGCCTGCAGCGCTGGGTGGTTGTCCCTGGTTGCTGCAGGTGCGAATATTGCCTCCCCAGCTAGCTCGCATCCTTTTTTGAAGGCAGGGACCATATACTGAAATTCTTTTTATTACCTCTACCACTTGGGACAGGGCTTTGCTTTTGGCAGGTATGTAGTAAATATCCATCGAATAAAAACTTGATGATATAATACAATAATTTACATACCATGTATTAAAGTATCTGAGACAGCGCCATTAAAAGTATCACATCTCTTGCAACTGTCTTTCCTTTACACGCTAAATGCCTTCAACATGTCGCCTTGAGGCTACCATTGCTACCATTGCTACCATTATACTTACTTACTGTTAAGATGGAAACACCTTCCTTTAAAAAGTATTATCTTGCAAAGTTCTCCTCTGCTAGATCTCAATTAAAGAGCTGAGAATATGACATCCTTTCCTTTCTCGAGATTAAAACGAATGACTCTAATTTATGGAGAATCTCATTACTCTCCCCATTCATTTTAATCTCGCCAAGGTAGGAGGATAATGTACCCATGACGGCAAAATCAATAGGCTTGCGTGCTGCCCCAACCATGTCTTTCCATAATTAGATATTATCCATTATGGGTGTAATGAACACCGAAGACAGGGCAGAGCCCAGCCATACTGCTTTTTTTCCCTCCAGTTCATCTCAATCTCTCATTTCCATGTATTTCTTAACCTCCTCTTTTATTCCTCAGCTAAGATCTTTTTTTCCTAAATCAGCATCATTCAAAAGAGAAATAAGGTTGTCTCAGTTTGTACATAACTACAAACTACTCAGCAGATCAACAGCGCTTTCCAAGACCACTCGTCTCCCTGCAGGGCACTTACCCTCTATGTATAGAAGGAGAAACTCGCCACGTGAGGCACCAGCTGGCAGGGGCTCTTAAAAGAGACCATCCTCCCAAGTTCAGAAAGTGGTAAAAGGACCACCTTTTGCCAGTTATAAAATTATTATAGTCATTATTAAAAAAATGAACCTATATCACAAAAACAGGAGACAACAGATCAAGGAAATAAAATTCATAATCACCCCTTCACTATCACAACCATTGTTACATATTGGTTACAGTTTAATGCCTGACATCTTAGTTATGCTGAGGCTAATTTTATGTGTGTTAAGTATATAAGTACGTATGTCTCTGATAATAGCAAGAAATCCGTCTATGAAGACACCTAACTTTGGGAATCATTTGTTTTAGCGGCTAGTATGCATTCCCTTAACCAAGACGGGTTCTGTGTTCCAGATGGTCGTTTAAGTTTTTCTGGGTCTCACTCCAACTGTTAAGTGAGAGTAATAACCCCGCCTGTTCTACAGGGTTGCTAGAAAAAAGCAAAGTATACATCATACGGAGACGTGCTGTGCAACCTGTACAGTGTCACAGAAATGCGACTTGTAGCCATAGTCCCCTTGTGTGCTCCAATTTTATCTGTTTTATTTGTCATACCTCATAAACCCAGATGCCTGCTACACAGTAACCCACAAGTTTCTATTCTCCAGCTGAAGGAATCCCAGTTACACTGTATTCTTGTCTGAGCCTCTGCCTTAGCCTCACTGCTTTTCAGCCCCTCTCTCTTCTCCTCCCGTAAGGCTCTGGTTGTACTGAAACCTGCAAAGCGCTCCCCTCCCCACTGCCATCAGCGTTCTCCAGCTTCCTCCACTCCAGCAGGCACAAACTGCACTTCCTCTTTGTCACTTTCCCTGCTGCTGGGAGAGGAGGTGACAGGTGCCCGTTGACATCATCGTTCGCGCAAATGCTATCATCCCGGCCACTCCCGCCAGCACATCATACAATTTATCCCACAGGCGTGTGATGCTAACGCTACTTAGACACGATGGAACTCTGTGCCTGTGCTTCCTACGTGGCTTGAATAAGAACAGCTCAGAGGAAGAGGCCACGTCTCTCTAAGTGGATCAAACCGGCCCAGGGCAGGGAAGGGGTCTGGAATTGCGGGGGGGGGGGTGCTGTGTGTGACGAACAGAAAGCTGGGTGACTCTGGTGATTGCTCTGACTGAGAATCTCAGTTTCCTGGTGCTTTAACAGTAAGACACGGCGCACCACCCAGAAAGTCCAAAACCTCTCATTTCTGACCTTGTATTTGAGCACATTGCTTTTCCCTCCCGACGTACTCCCTGCATTTGATCCTGGTTGAAACTGACCCTGGCCTTCAACTTTTGCAAGGGTGTATTGAATTTCTATCTTCTTCCAAAAGGGCTGCAGGCTTCTCCTTCCTCCGTGAGCTATCATTAGTAACTGTCGCGAGCTCCTTCCACTCTGTCACCCTGCGCGTGGATGGGATCTGTGGCCGCCCTGACTGTGGACCCTTCAGTCAGGCCTGTCCAGAGTCGTGTGATGCACCGGTGGGCGGGGAGGTGCTCAGGAGCGCAGGCCACTTGAGACGCTTGCTCTGTCCCTCTCTCCCACCTCCAGTCCTGACTACACACCCAGCTCCTGGTCCGTTTTGCCTCAGAACTGCTCCCGCGGCTGCCCAGCCCGAGCAGCCGCCAGACCTGTCACTTTCTACGTCGCACTCTCAGCTTGAAGACGATTTTACACCTTCTTCACTACTTTCGCTCCGACCCAGCCTGGCCTTCAGGACCCCACTGCTGCGGGACCGGCTGCCCCGATGGTGTGCTTCCAGCCCAGCCTTGGGCCGTGGAAGAGAAATGAGCCTCCGAAATAGTTCACAGCTGCCTCCAAGCAGCATCGGCCTTGGCCCTGAAACAGGCCCACGTCTCATCCACGTTGTGAAGCAGTTGCAGCTCTCCCGGGACACTCAGTAGCCAGTCCGTGAACACACTCAGCAGAGAGGACTGTCTATCTGTGTGACACTCGGTCTGTGTGTTCCGAATAGATTTTCTCTGTGGGTCACAGAACTGACAGGCTCACCAGGACCGAAGCTCCTGAACAGAGTCCCTCTGCCCGTGCTACAGTGCCCTCTGCTCCGTGGGAGGACGGTGGGCTGACAGTAGAGGGGACACCAGACGTCCATGGTGAGTGTGAGCCGAGTGGCCAAAAGAAATGCTCCAAGGTCCTGATTTGAGAAAATCGAGACGGCTGGTGGGATTCTGGGAAACAGCTGAAGGAACCTCCTGGCAGCTAGCAGAAGAGATTTCACTTTGGAAAGAGTTTGGAATTCTTTACATATATCAACAGGTCTTAAAACTGCATCTTTAGAAGCAAATAAAAACTATATATGTTATGTGTGTATATGCATGTGTATTTGTGTGTATGTGTATACATATATGTGTACGTGCGTATATATTTATGTGTATGTGTGTATATATGAATGTGTATATAGGTATGTGTGTATACATATGCTTATGTGTGTATGTGTGTACCTAAGTATGTATGTGTGTGTATGTATATTCTGTCCACGGTCTGTATAGACAGAAACAATCACGCAGCAGGAGGAGTGGTGAATAAGGGTCACGTCCATGCCCTGCAATTCACATGCTACTTCATTGTTTCTGTAAGAGCTTCTGCCTTGATGACACTTGTAGCCCATGGGACTATCTTCCCTTTCCTTGGCTCCTAGCTGAAATGACAAATCTCATGGAAATTCAAACATAGTTTCATGTACTCACTGTGGCTGAAACTTTGAGTTTAACAAGTTACCTTAAGAACAGCTCAACTCAGCTGTAAACAAGCATACGACTCTTTCTAATTACCCCTCAGATGTAAGCCGAGGGCCTTTTGTCTATCCACTTATTTATTCATTCATCAAATAGTTTTTGAGGGCCTCTCTGTTTGGGGCACAGTTCTAGGCAGTAGGGACACAACGGTGGAAAACCTTAGACAAAGTCCCTGCTCTCATGGCGCTCATAATCTGAGAAGGAGAAAAGAACAATAAACCAATAAATGTAAAGTCTGCCGGGTGCTGATAAAGACAGATAAACGTAAAGGAGGGGAAGGAGAATCAGGGGTGGCACAAAGATGGGAGCTGGATGACATATGGGGAAAGAGCCTCCAGCCAGGGGAACAGCAAGTGCAAGGGTCCTGGGGCAGAGCATGACTGGGAACAGGGGCCAGAGTAACAGGACCGAGAGGAGCAAAGGAGAGGCGATCAGGCAGCACGTGAGGACAGGAGGCAGATCCTGCAGAGCCTGGGAGGACTGTGTCTCGGCCACAGAGCCCATTCCGGGTGGCAGAAAGTAGTATGTTTTGATGGAACAACTCAGCCACGGAGGCTGCTCTGGCCTTCAATACGCTGACAAAGATTGTGTTCCTAATTTCAATCAAAACAGTGAGGAGTAGCCCGGATGGACCCTTGGTACATTTCTGCACACTTGAGTGTGGCTTGCTGGTGGCCCGAACTCAGATGTTCGTTACAGCTGAGCACTGCACTTCAGCCTCTAGTCGAAAAGACAAGGATTCTCAAATGTGGCATCTGCGTTAAGTGACCCAGTCAAACACCCAGCGATGGCCTGGAAGCTGAACGGGAGCGGGGACGTTCATGATTTGAAATAGCATTTATAGTACAATTCAGTGGAGAATGGCGAGGATTACAGAGGGAAAATCTCCGTAAACTGCTTTGCCGTCTTTAGGTGCGAAGCTATCACATAAATAGCATTACTGTGATTACTTTAAATATGCATTATTTACTTTACATTTGCATACAATTCCAGCTTCAGAATCATAACGATCTATTTTTGCATTCATTTCTGTCTTTATCCCTAGCAAAGGTACCTGCTTCCTGGGTCTGGCTGGTCCTACTGAGGACAGCGGGGGAGGGGTGGAGAGGAAGGGCATCGGGTCAGGCAGAGGAGACAAGGCCCAGAGCACAGCTGTCCGCATCACCTGTGATGGGCTGTATCTCCCACCACGGTACTGTGGGCCGCCACATCGCCCACCCTGCTCACAGAGGCTCACAGACACTCCCTACATCGTACCTGCTACCCCTGAAGGACTCAAAGCAAGAAAACAGCAGAAACAATTTTTAGCTTTAAAGAGATCATTCCAGGGGGAGGAGCGACTGAAGGAGTCAGGCTGAAGGCAGGAGGACCGATGGGGAGAGAAGGTGCTGGACTATGGCCAGGTGGCAGGTGGGCAGAGGACAGACTTGCCCCCAGGTGGAGAGGTAGATGCTTTAGGCTTAGAGACCGGTTCTGTGGGGGCACACGGAGGACAGGGAGAAACTAGGAAGTTATCTGCCCACTTTCTTGGTTTCCACTTCGGTGAGAAAGGAGCTAATCTCCGTTAAACTCTAGCTTCCTGGACCACAGCGGTCCCCGATGCTCTGTACCTCCAGCTAGCCCATCGACACCACTCTCGCATGACAGCTTCCTTGACCCCATATCCTTGTCGGCCTGGACTTTGAAATCTGACGGAAATGGGTCCTAATAGCACTGTTTTGGCTCAGGCTGCCACAACAAATACCACACACTGAGCAGCTTAAACAACAGAAATAGATTCCCCACTGCCCTGGAGGATAAGAAGTGCAAGGTCAAAGGGCTGGTGATTCGGCTCCCAGTGGGGCTCTCTCCCCGGCTTGCAGACGGCCGCCTTCCTGCTGTGTGGGCTTTCCCTTAGCAGTGTGTGCTCGTGGAGGGGGACAGCTCTGGACTGTCTTCGTTTCCTTCTAAGGAACTAACCGTGTTATGAGAGCTCCAACCTCACGACCTCGTCTAAGCCTGATCACCTTGCAAAGCCCCACCTCCTAACACCGTCACACTGGGGGTTAGGGCTCCAACACAGGAGTTTTGCGGGGACACAAGCATTCAGTCCCTAACAACTCATTAGCTATTTGGTCTTAGGCAAGTTATCAGCCTTCTCTGAGCCTGTTTCCTCAAGCATTTCATGGGAAAATAATATGACCCTCACATATTTGTTGCATGAATTAATTTCGGCAGTCTATTGGAAAGTCTTGTTCTGAGAAGGATCTTAATCAATGTCAGTGTCACTCAACATGTTTTATTAATGAATGAATTTATTTATCAGCATCCTGCCTCTTTGTTAATGTCCAGAAAATATTCACATGTGCATTCTCCAATAAAGCGATGCAAAGGCAAACCCATTTTAGAACTTATCTAAGGCAGTTTTCGGATGGTATCCAGGAGGTGTTGGTTTTGACCTTTGGTCAGTTCCCCAACTTAGTGCTCTCGTGATATCTCATCTCATTAAAACTAACAAGTCTCTTTCTTCCAGGACATGGATAAAGATTGATCATAGTCTAAAAGGAGATCCTTCATATAAATATATATATATTTTAAGCCAACTCTTCTCTTCAGTGAAGAGAACTTAATATTACTAGCAGCGTCTAACATTCCAGAAGGGTGACACTTAAACCTATTAACGACCAAAGCCTATTTTTAAATTCCTGGCATTTCCCAACCCCTACGGAGAGTCAGTGTGATATTTACAGAAGGAAATCTGCTCAGCTGCCTGTTTCCAAATCCCCATTTGTTTCAAACCAATTTTATTTTCAAAGAAAGCTGCATGTTTTGCATGAGCCGAGAGAACAAATTTAAAAGGTTGCCAAAGGCCACCTTCCATCAGATTTGAAAATCCTGACAGTTTCGTTTCTATTACTATTCAGAAAATGAAGGGCTGTCTCGGGTGCGGAGGGATTCAAAACAGAAGCTCTTTCAACTAAACCTTGTTGGAGCAACCCTCACACCTGAGAAAGGAAAACAATTTCTTCAGCGCCGTAGAGAGATGTAGAGCTTGTAAAGTGTCCCTGACATTAGAAGACATGTTTTAAGTTTGATACGTGGAATGCTGGTGCTGATTAGACCTGTGGTACCTGGTTACGCCTAGAACGATAGGCCTTTGGAGAACTTTGGGCTCATCTGAGCTGAGCCACTCACTTTCCGGGGGGGGGGGGGATTTCAGTCCTGGAGAAACCCAGTGCTTTCCCAGAGCCACACGAGCAGTAACTCCCAGCATTAGAGCCCAGGTTCCTGACTTCCAGTTGACTATCCCTTCCTTTGTATCTTCTCTTTCCTCTCCATTTACCCCCTTTGATATAATACGGTTTTCCTGAAGTCTCACCTCCCTGGGTATAATGTCAGAGATGCCAAATGGTCTTTTCACACCTTTCAGAAAAGTAAATCCAGTACCTCTAAGGCAAAACAGACCCGTATTATTTATTTACTAGTTTAATTGAGGGCACAGTAGGTTATAGACTAGAAATGAAACACCATGAAGAATTTTAGGGGCAATTTGTCAAAGAGGGGAGGTAGCCGGACTAGCTGGAGAATGCAGGTTCCACGAAAGAGGCAGGCTGAAGGGTGACCAGTCATGGGGAGACAGCAGGGGTGCATCTCTCCATCTATCCTGCAAGGATTCACTGGGCACCACCTCGCGGGCTCACACTCTAGTAGGGGAGGTGGATGGCCAACAAGGTGCGTGAGTAACACAGAGAATCCGAGGTGTTGTAAGTGTCGAGAGGGGCACACACAGAGGGAAGGGCGACAGAAGTTTCCCCCGTCGGGTGAGGGGTTGTGTGCGCATGTGTGTTGCCGGGAATTTTAGACGGGTCGGCCAGGGCAGGCCTCAGTGTGATGCTATTAGAAAAAGCTCTGGAGGGAATCCAGTTAATTAAGTCTAATAGTGATGTCTCATTTCTGAGTGTAATATATTCAGTTAGAATTCAGAACTATTAATTAGTCTGACCCTTCAAATTCTACACTGAAAAGTGCCATAAAAATGACCAGATAGGTGGATCCATCATTACAGTGCAAGAGCCTTGGGAGAAAGAAATCACCGCCCTCAGCTCTCTCAATGTGTTTCAGCCTCATGCTCATCAGGGGGGTCATCACCCCCCCAAAGCCACTGTGCCTCCTCGGAGCTCGGGGTGCCTGAGGGCTGGGGAGGGCAGGCGCGCCCGGGCTGGCTGCCAGGTGCAGCCCTCCCCCCCTCAGCGGCTCTCAGAGCTCTGTAACCTTGGACAGACTGCATTAATTCTCTGCGCCCCTGTGTCCTTATCCACAATAGGTGGGTAAGGAATAAATCAATTAATATACTATTAGTAGCTACCATTCATACGGTATTAAATGGCTTAGTAAATGCCAGGCCAATGTTAAGTCCCTTCACACATTATCTAATTTAATGCTCATGAATAAAGCGGATATTATCCTCATCATTTCACAAATACGGAAGCCAAATGTTGGAAGGCTAAAGAATCTTCTCAAGAGGACCTGAACCCAGAATCACGGGCCCAGAGCCCCCAGGCAAGTTCACCGCTGCACTGCGTTTCCTGCCTGGGGGTCTCTCTGGGGGTGCACGTGCTCAGCCAACGCTGACTGCATCTTCTTGCACACCACGCACTGTTGTGTTGTAGGATACGGGGGCTTAAAGAATCTCAGGCATTTTCCAAATGTGAGTGCCCCTTTAAGCAGACTGTAATGTGTTTGCTGAACCATCTTTTTCTCGGAGGCCCAGAGAGGACCTGCCACTGAAGCAGGGAAGAGCCCAGCCATTCACCGCAGGTGAGCCCGCTCTCCTGGCGTTGGTACAGTTTATGCCAATAAAATGATGTTTGGGCTTAGTGAGTGAATCCACGCTTTATTTGTTCAATGTTTGTGGCACTTCTCTCTGTGATCTAGAAAAATATTAGAGGTAAAGACCAGAAAGGTCTGCAGTGACCCAAAACTTGGCTGTCAAACCCTGAACGTAAAGGACCAGGAAAGACGAACCATGCAGACTTCAGCTGATGGCAAACACTCCAACGAAGGGAGCGTCAGCAGAAGGGGCCCTGGCACTACAGGGCAGGGAAGAGGCGGGGCAGGAGAAGGGGAGGAAGAAAGGAGGAGATGGGCTCCGGAGTGAGGACGGAGGAGGAAAGAGTTTGGAGTATTTCCCCACAAGGCACCGGCTTCTTCCCCCAGTGACCTCACTGCAGCTCCAGGAGAGCCCTGAGCAAAGCTCCCCACGGAGCTGAGAAACAGGGGCCCCTCGGGTGAATCCCTTTCTGCCCCCAGGAATCCACGTAAAGGAGGTCAGCGCTTTTAGGCAAGGGTCTGTCACCGGCAGTCCAAACCCCCTTCCCAGAAGACATGGCCACCTGAGCCGCCGCCCAGTGCCTCGCCAGCCCCAGGGACAGGACGTTCCAGCGGCATTTCCAGCATGGCTGTCTTTATCCAAGTGTGAACACTTCCTTCAGTTTTAAAAAGGACCACTTGTTCCATGAGATTATAAGCAAGGCATTGAAAAAGAGCCATTTATAGATTTTCTAGAAAAAAGAAAAGCCCTTAGAGTTCGTACTCTGCCTTGTATGCTGGACTTCTTTAAAGCCCGCCCACGGCAGCTGTGTGCGGTGGAGACAAGCCTGCCCTTGGGGACAGGACGCGGACACTGGTTGTGCGGTTGGGAGAAGCAGTTCCAGTGTGTCCAAGATTTGGTCAGGGCCATCCTCACGGGGACGAACAAGTTAACGATTTTTCATATTTGGAGAACAAGAGGAGGGCTGTGAGAGCGGAGGGAGCTTGCCTCGGCTCTCTGCTTGCTTTATTTTGGGGGGCACAACACAGACAGAAGGAAGAAAGACTCCACTGAAAAATGTAATCTGTGTCAATGTCATGACTTCTCTGCCGGCAGCACTTTAACTCGATGACGAGAAAGAGACTCAGCACGAGTGGAGGAGGAAACACCACGTGTACGAGAGGACGCAGGAGGAACCGAGAGCCGCTCTCCAAACACAGCGCCGCGTGCGTCGCGAAGACAATGGCCCCCTCCCCTCCTGGCTTCGATCTTTTATGAGTAAAAAGTGACTTCCGCCTATGTTCAAGTTCATCATAAACCCTTGAGATATAAAACCCTTGGAACAAGATGCCATCTACACAGTGCCCAAGAGCAAACGCTCTGGGACCGCGCTGGTCCTTCATTCTGCATAATGCTCAGTCTGAAAAAATCACGGGGTTGAATATCAGTCTACTGGTATTTTAACTATTGCTATAAAAATAAACCCAGTAAAACTTGTACATGAAAGTTATCCCAAAAAAGTGTTTCCTTAGCATCCACATGATAAATGGTCTAAATCCATTGTCTTTGCTGAAGAGGCATCCAGGGGAAAAACATGGCGGCATGAGGTCACTGCTTGGCATCTGGCTCCCAAACTGGATAAAAGATTAGTGATAACATGTTAGTACCACTGAGCTGAGGGAGGAATAGAATATTTACACAGAGAGGAAAAGGCACAGCATATATAAAAGCAAATCAATCCTCAGGTCACCCATTTTTGCAGATTGTTTCTGCACACAAAACTCTTCCACAAAGCAGTTAAAATCAGACAGATTCATTTGACTTGCGGTTTTGCCACTGCCCCGGGCTTTCTGGCATCATACTCCTCTGGTTCTGGTTTTAGGAAATGTGGGGACCAGGTTAACCTGCATGCATCACCTGCCTGCGTACAGTTACCCAGGAGAAGGAGCCTGGAGGCGTGAACTGCAGGAGTAGCCTGTGCACAGTTCACCTGGTCTCTGCTCTTTCTGATTCTGACTCACATTCATTCTCTGCTGTAGCTTCTGCCCCCGACCCTCCAGGCGGACACATAAATGCGAGGAGTCCCAGCTCCTCACCTCTGATGTCACCTCAGAGACTTCAGCAGGGCATCTCTTCCAAGCATGCTTCCCCACAGCCCAAGTGCTCAGTAATCAGTAATCAACACATTTTTGGGGGCGTAAACAACACCCGCCCTCACTTTCCTACAGCCCCTGAGGCAGCTTATCCTGGGAGCGGCCATTGGTGAGGGCAACCTTGGCGGTTTAAGCCTCAGACTGTGGACTGAGAATTCTTAGATTCCAGACTATTATTTGCAGCAACTCCTGATTTTCCATCTATGGAAAATTAGTCCACACTGTGCATCCTCCTATGCCATAGCCCCCTTGCTCAGACAACGACTCCTGTATTCAGCAGACACTTAATGTCTGCATTGTTCCAAGCACCAGCAGGCAAAACACAGCGGTAAAGCAAAACCAGTCCCGGCCTGGCGGGGGGCGTGGCTGAGATCCTGCAGGTTGGGGAAAACAGGAAAGTCAAGACAACGCGTGTACTCAGTTCTACATCTGCTTCTTCTTCTTCTTCTTCTTTTTTTTTTTTTTTTTTGAATAGGAAATTTCAGCAGGCTTCTCCCACTGGATGCCAAGAATCTAACTGAAAGCAAGACGTCATGGACCCGTTTGCTTTTCCCCTCCTCGGTGTGCAGTTGCGGCTGCTCTGAACAGCTCTTTCTTAAATCACTGGGACGCACCAGAGCTCGTGAATCTAGCTGGGGATGCTTTCTACACATGCACACAATTTAAATCTGTTGGAAAAGGAATGACATTTTTACAAAGTTTTATCCATTCAAATCCAGTGCGGGACTTTCCTTCTGGATTTTCCTTCTGGGAGGAAAGTGACACTTTTGTAGAAATACAAGCCGCTGACATTCAGTTAATATAATACGCTGTGGGGAAAAAAACCCACCCTGACCAATAATGAAAATGGAACACGTACATGATACGAAACTTGGCCAGGTGCTGGAGCCAGGCAGCCTTGGGAAGAAGAAAGCTGATACCTTTTTTCAGAGACTGATAAACTACGTTGGAATGTTTTCTTCCTGATGGCTCAAGCCTGTGAAGCCCCTCAAGGCAAAGCAAACATCACCGCCGTTAGTGCATTTGAGAAGAGGCGAAGCGGCGATCGTTCTGATCCTCCTGGGCTGCTGTACTGAATGCAAACAGACAATCATGGACTTCCTTCCTGGCGTAGAGATTTTGGTTTTGACTTTTTAAAACTTTCGTGGATTTTTTTTTTAACTCAACAAGCTTACAAATCATTGATAAGAAGCAGCCACTCACTGTCTCCCAAAGCTGCGTAGGTTACAGGACGCCTTTTTTCCTAGCTCCATAATTATCTCATGCAATGGGATTCATGTCTAAACCAAGTCAGTAGGTTACAGCGCAACAAGACTACATTCCATATAAATCTTGCAGAAGAACCAGCGGCCACTTATATGCAATTTGAAATTCAACATCCCCTTTAGAATTCAGCAGCTGAACGCTGTCTCTGACTCCATTCATCTTGACCTTAAATGATTGTGGGTTATTGTCAGAGGTCTGGATGACACCAGAAAGTTGAATCATTGATGGGAGCAGGTAACAGAAAAGGATCTTATCCATCGTTACCGCCACACCCATTCCGTTCCTCTTCGTGTAGAGTTTGGAGGGCGTGTCTGGTTCCCTGTTGAATCGTTAGCGCTGCCCGCCGCAGTACGCTTGGTAAATGCCGGGGAACCTATGGATACACTGTTCTCCCAGAAACAAGGCTGACGTATGATGACCACTGAAAGTGGCAAAGTGCCAGTTTGCTGTCAACGTGCCTAATGACAAGGTCTGTACCACTTTAAAGGAAAGGACCATTCACTGAATTATTCAAAAATTACCCAGGGCTGGCTGGTGTGTACTGCGTCCTGCCTTTGTTTCTGCATTAATTGAGCTAAAACTGACATTCACAGCTGATGTGACCTTTTTATTCCATTTCAAACAAGATGATCACAAGTCAAAGGATGTATTAGATGTTAGAAAGTGAAGGTGGTAAAAGGCCATGGATTAAAAATCTTCTGAATTGAGGGGAATCCATAGCCAGCTGGGCCAGGCAGGACGCGCTAGATGAACTGAGGTGTCCAGCCCACACAGGTGATTCTGGACACCCCCAGGAATTAGGAAACTCAACCAACGCTCATAGAAAAGTTTCTCATGAAGCAGCGAATCAGGCATCCGGAGATATAGAATTAGGGCATCAAAGCCAGAATGTGAAACAAACAAACAGATAGGACAGATGACCCAATTTTGTACACGTTCCTTAGAATCCATGGCTTTATTTTCATAGTAAATGTGAGTCGTTCTGTCATGTTATTGCTGGAAGAGAGAGAATTTTGATTTTATGTGTGGAAACCAACCTGTTGCATCTTTCTAAAAAAAAAAATGTGTTCTTTGACTCACATGTAGCTACCTTTTGATGTCTCTAAAGTTCATCCTTAGTAACTTTCTAGTCAAACCATCAGAAACCTACGGCACTGTCTCTACAGAATTATGAAATTTTAAAATGACCTTGAAATATATATATTAACTTAAATGCCATTAAGATTTCAGTGAATGAGAAAAGGCTCATGCAACTTGCAAATGTTAGAAAAAAGGACATACTAACTTTTCAGGTAATTGCCCCCGATCCAGGAAGGTATTTTAAAAAAGCCTTAGTAAGCAGTTCCTTGGCATTGGGGGTTTTAAGTTCCCGACTCACAGCCGGGTATGTGAGAAGGCCTCAGGCCAAAGGAGGCCGCCTAACGGTGTTCAGTTCTGCACACAAACATAGGGCGCCAGCGTGGGCATAAAGAGTCCCGAGAGCTGACGCGCCGACTCAAGGACGCCAGCCCCAAAAGGGACACTAAGTGCCACGCAGCTACGTCACTGGCCGGCTGTGAGCGAAATCTTTCTGTTTCATCTCAATTAGGTCTTTGCGGACAGGGTTTGATGCCTCTTCAGACGATGCCTAGCGCAATGGAGTCGCCAGACAGGTGGAAAGAACCGAACCCCTTACGGGACAAGTCCCCGAAGCTTAAAACTCACGTGGCCGGTCGGAAATTGTGGACCCTCAAAACCACGTGAGCAGCACCACACAGCTGGGCAGGGATGGAATCAGCCCCCTGGGTGGACAGAGCCAGTCCTGAGAACCGGGAGTCCGGAGGGCCAACTGGGAGGTCACGCGAGGCTGGGCTCCGGCAGCTCTCCGACCACGTGTGGCTCAGACAGAGGAGAAAGCGAAGCCCGTCTGCAGACGGAGGGGCGACGTTGCCACGAACAGCAACAACACAGACACAGACATCCATATGCCCCCTCAGCAAGCGAAGCAGACGGAGGGTGAGAGACAGGTCACCGCTTCATCTCCTGTGACGTCTCCATTTCAGGTTTAGTGCCTCCTGTGCACTGGTTCTGTCCGCGTCCTTGAACAGCACGGCCTCCCACTTTGCCAGCCTGAGTGGCTTTCACTTTATTATTCACAAACAGTTCCCGACCAGAATCCGAGCCTCAAGAAAGCGGGAACATTGCCTGTTTTGACCATGACTTAAGAGTCATACGTTAGCAACCAGCAAAGATGGCTGAATGAATAGACTCCATAGAAACATAAATTCCACCAAAGGAACGTGGGAAGGATGCACGCTGAGGACAGAAGCGGAGCAAGTCCTTGAACACTGGGAGGCCTCAGAGGAGAAGGGGAAGATGCTTCAGGCAGATGAGGCACCAGCACAGTGTGTTTGATTTAAGCAGCATTCAGTGTGCACCCGCGCTCCAGCAATGCGGCAACGTGACTTCCCGGGCATTACTAACAGAGGACCTCGCTTTGCTGTTATGCCTCAAAGCCTTAACCACGCCCTGGAAATCCAGTCTCCCCTTCTCTGTGCCTCCATCGAGACTCGACAGTGAAGAGGGACGCATAAGGAGTGCCTTACAAGCTGGTATGAGACCACACTGCTCTAGGCCACCTACTCTGACACTCCAGCCTGCCCGCCTTGGGCACTGTCACGCTGTATACATTTTTCAAGTTTATAGGGACAGGGCAGAGTCTGGGAAAGGGAGAGAAAAAAAAGAAACAGAAAGCTTAACTTATGTGGAGGAATATTAAGTTTGAAAATCTGCTGATACATACATTTACTTGTATAAGAGCATTTAAGTTATGTACATGCGATGCCCCTGTGCAGCATGCAAAAAAGGATAAATGAGGCAGAGAGACTACCGGAGGACTCGAAGAAGTAGAAAGTCTCTCTGTAAACACAGGGACTATTACTGTTATGTATTATTTTGATAAACAATAAAATATTGATTACTGAATTACGGACATGGAGGGAAAATCTGTGTGTAATGCAATTTGACACGTCTGCTAATTCTGAGCTATGATGCTAGTGGAAGCAATTGCATGTATGTAGGAATGTCAAACGGCAGAAATTAAACTTCAGAACCGAGGACGAATGCTCTTCTGTAGGGATGAATCAGCTCTTTAGAAAGCAGATCTAACATTGTGTGCCCATGACAAGGGAAGACTAAAGATACTGGAAACCTTCATGGGAAGGAGGCTTCCAGAGGCTCCCCTGGGTCCTTGGCTGGGTAACCGGGAAGAAGCCGCTCCACTGTGGTCGCTCAGAATAGCCCCATAGAGCTCATAAGAGAAAAGAACAGCTCTGTGAACTGCAGGAGAAGAAACCAGATCGTCCGTCTGGCAGAAAATGCAATGGGGCTGCAATGGGTGTCCCGGCACCAGCTCCCCAAGTGCTTAGTGACATCTCTGCAGCAAGAGGATACAAGGCAAGGGAGTCACACAGACACAGACAAGTACCATGTGATATCACTTACATGTGGAATCTTAAAAAAAGTGATACACATTCTATTCACAAACCAAAAACAGACTCGGGGACATAGAAACAAACTATGGTTACCAAATGGGAGAGGGTGGGAGACGGGTAAGTTGTGAGTATGGGGTATACAGATAAAATAGATAAACAACAAGGTCCTACTGTAGAGCACAAGGAACTATATTCAATATCTTGTAGTGACCTAAAATGGAAAAGAATATGAAAAAGAATATGTGTATCTATAACTGAACCACCATGCTGCACACCAGAAACTAACACAACCTTGTAAATCAACTGAGCTTTAGTTAAGAGAAAAGCACAGAGTGAGACCTCGAGGTCATCTAAGACACTCTGAGATGTGAAACATGTTCCACAGGGCTGGGGGTACCACGGACGCAAAACAGCTTGGAAAGAACTAATGCATAAAGCCATGAATTTGGGGGGTTGGGGTGAAATGTTTTGGACTGAATGTTTGGGGCCAAAATTCATATGTTAAAGCCCTAATTCCCAGTGTGGTCATGACTGGAGAGGGGTCTCTAGGAAGCAATTAAGATTAAATGAAGTCATAAGGGGGGGGGCCTCCGATAGGGTCTGAAGGGACTGATGTGTTTACAGTAAGAGGCAGCAGAGCTCTTGCTGAGTGTGTGCGTGCATGAGTGTGTGTGTGCGTGCACGTGCGTGTGCAACCATGTGTCTGCACACAGGAACACGTGCACGACAGAGGAAAGGCCATGCGAGGACACAGCAAGAAGGCGGCCATCTGAAAGCCAGGAAGAAAGTGCTTCCCAGCAGCTAAATTGCTGGCATCTTGATCCTAGACTTCCAGGGTCCAGAACCATGAGAATTAAGGCTTCCGGTTCCTGCTGTTGAAGGCCCCCAGTTCCTGGTACTTTGTTTCAGCAGCCAGGGTGGACTAATGCAGGGTCTAATATATTTTATTTAGCATCTTAAGAGTTTGATCTGTGTTTTTATATTTATTTTACAATTAAATGCAATGGTATTTGCAGAGGGGGTCTTTGAGAGGTGACTAGGTTAGATGAGGTCATGAGGGTGGGGCCCTCGTGATGAGATTAGTGCCCTTTTAAGCAGAGACACCAGAGAAGCTGCTCTTCCTCTCTGTGAACGCACAAAGAAGAGGCCACGTGGGCACACAGCAAGGTGGCCGCTGCCTACGAGCCAAGAGAAGAAGCCTCAGAGTGGGACGTGCTGCGGGCACCTTGATCTCAGGACCCCCTCACCCCCACCCCTGCCTCCAGAACCGTGAGAAGTAAATTTCTGTTGCTCCCGCCGCCCAGTCTGCAGTCTTCGCCCTGGCTGCCTGAGGTATGGCGCTCACTGCAGTTTATCTCAAGTAATGAATGCCTTTAAATAGAAATCTCTGGACACGTTTCTGACAACATCCAGAATAAATTTCAAGAACTAAAATTGCACGCGCGCTGCCTCTGCTGTCCACACCCACCGTCCTCTGGGGGCGTGGCTGACCCGAGCCTTGCTGCAGTGAGGCTGCACCCTCCTCCCCCTCACCAGCACTCTGAGTTATTATTTTTTAAATCGTTACCATTTTGAAAGTAGTAATGGCATCTTATTATTCTATTCGCATTCCCTTGATTATCAATGAATATTTTTAAAACATTTTTATTCAGTCTAAAGTCCTGTTCCTTTTTGAACTAAGTGACAAGGAATCTTGACTCTACACCTTCCTTCTTGCACTGTCTTGTTAAGTGTCTCATCTCATTTCCTGTCTCACAGGTGAGTCACGATGCCCTGTGGTCCAGCTTGGTTGCCGCGGAGACTTAGGAAGACGAGGGATGCTGACGTGGCAGGGGTAAGCCAGGACAAGGCTACTGCAGGCTGGCTCCCCCCAAGGCCCTCCGTCCGCATAAGCTACACACAGCAGAAGAAGAGACCACGGAGATGGTGATGCTGACTTCCCCTCCCCAGTGCAAGGAAGAAGAAAGGGGCACCAACCAGGACAAGAACAAAGCTGTGGCACCGTATGGGGGACTGCAAAGAGCTTCGCATGGAATTAAGTTGAAAGGAAGTAAGAACAAATATTTAATAAGGGAATAAATGGATGAATATAAGTTGCAGTTCTCTTTTGGCACTTCATAAATCATTTAAGATATGAAAGAGGTTTTTTTTTAATAGTAATATCTTCTAGAAGAGGTAAGAACTAGAAGTTCAGGACTCTCAGGTTTGTAAATGTATTTATAGCCGTAATTTGTTATTATTATTGTCACCACCGCTACTGTTGCTGTCACACACAGCTAGGAAGTTAGGCTCATGCTTCAAGTTTAATCTCTGTACTAATCACAGTAATTACATATTAACTATAGTAGCTATCATTTATTATCTGCAACATGTCAGATGTTAAGCACTTATAAACATTATCTCATTTGATTAAAAGCCAGCTCTGGAACTCTGAGATATCAAAGTGGGCCAGAAGTTGACGTAGTTGCATCAAGTTTCTTCAGCCAAATATGAAAAATAATGAAGGGTACTTGGGGTGAATAATCAGAACTCAGATATTCTGTTGTTCGGACTCTGGAAAGAAGAGGGTGTGAAGCCAAGCCAAACTCTGAGCAGGCCAGAAAGTCCCTGCCTAGGAAACAGAACACACATGCAGGGACACGGGCTCCCCCAGGGCACCCCAGGCCGGTCCCAGAAGGAACTGCGTTCCTGGGCTGGAGGGACTGCAGTGAAGACCAAGAAAGCCTGGCTTTTAAGGGCTTAAAAGAAAGAACTCTATTCACTCACAGCCGAAGTGCGTGTGTAGCTCTGCGAAGAGTGAGTGCAGAAGCCACGCGGGGACAACCAGGGCTGCTGCAGAGCAGGGAACACGGCCACCGAGTGCAGATCTCAGGACCCACTCAGAGACCCCCAGGAAAGGGGAGGGGCTGCTACGCACCCCCAAGGCAGGCAGGGACATACAAGGGGACATGCAGAGAATAGATATGAAAAACGCCCATTGGAATAGACAGTAGATCCTTGCCGGAAGAACGAATGGCTGCGTAAGCGAATGAGTGGGTTTGAAGTTCCAGTAACAAAAATAGGAAGAACTGAAGGCCAGACTCCACCAGACGCTCATGGGCTGAGGTCAGAACAAGGCTACGCATACCAGCTTTTGAATAAACTCCATTTCTTTAAGTACATGTTGGCACGGAAAGCGCGAAGCCTTTATCCTTAGGACGGGCTGGATGCTTGGGGCCTGCTGGTCGAGGACGCAGTCTGGCTGGAAGGTGGACTCACCCGCCACAGCAGAGGGTCAGGCGGCGCCCTGCAGGGCCGCCGGAGGGCCCTGGTTCTCCTGCGCGCCTGAGCACGGCCGGGACAGAAGGGGCGCTCTCAGAGCGCAGCCGCTGTCCTCGCCGTGTGTCCTCGCCGTGTGTGTGTCCTCGCCGTGTGTGTGTCCTCGCCATGTGCAATTCAGTCCTTGCTTCATTTTGGAGCCGTGTGAGTCTTGAGAAACGTTGAGGTCATAAACTCAAAATTAACGTGTTGTCTAGCGAAATGACAATTTATTTGGAAAACGATTATTTTTAAAAGCAATTGGCTGCCAGAGACTTGAAGCTATCCCCTTGCCTGTGTGTCCTGGAGCTACTGCCTGGCCTCCCGGGCTCAGCTCCCCGTGGGGGAGCCCGTGGCTTAATTTTCTCTCCTCGCACCCTTTCTAGTCTGATGAGGCTCAAATAAATCTCGGCCAACTGACATCTTGATATTCCATTCCATTTAATCATGTTCTCTCTTTCTCTTCAACCCCTATTTTTAAATTTTCCTCACCTCAGGCCTACCCTTTGCAGCCTTCAAGTCCCCAGATCAAACAGCCTCCCAAACTTCTTCAGTCTTTCGTATCTCTGCCACGCCATCCTCCTCCGCTGTTGGTCAGGCTGCCCCAGATTTACCACCAGAAGTAATAAAGCCCTTCGCTCCAGTCTTTAAATATTTTTTCATGTCTCTAAGAACACGGAGATTGCTTAGTATGTGAATGCTAGCCTTTCTGTCCAGTATCTTTCATTTTACATCTCATCTTGTTAAGATTTGGGGGGTTTAGAGCAGTTGTAGGCTCACAGCAAAATTGAGAGGAAGATGCAGAGATTTTGCACGTGCCCCCTCGGCCCCACACGCAGAGAGCCTCCCCGGTGGTCAGCATCACCCACCAGAGAGTGCATTTGTTACAAGTGGTAAATCTGCATTGACACATTGTAACTACCCAAGGGCCGTAGTTCACTTGGGCTTCACTCTTGGTGCTGTACGCTGTGGGAGTTGAGACGAATGCATAATGGCATGTACCCATCATTAGGATATCCTACAGAGTACTTTCACTGCCCTAAAAATCCTCTGTGCTCTGCATGTCCATGCCTCCCTTCACGCCAACCCCTGGCAACCACTGGTCTTCTTATTGTCTCTATAGGTTTGCCTTGTCTGGAATGTCATATCGTTGAAATTACACAGGACACAGCCTTTTCAGACTAGCGTCTTTCACTTAGCGATGTGCAATTAAGTTTTCTCCATGTCTCTTCATGGCTTGAAATCTCATTCCTTTTTAGTGCTGGATAACATTCCATTGTCTGGATGGATTTATTTATCCGTTCACCTACTGAAGGACATCTTGATTGCTTCCAAGTTTTGAAAATTATGAATAAAGTTGCAGTAAATAGCCCCGTGCAAGTTTTTGTGTGGACATATGTTTCCAATGCTTTGGGATAAATACCAAGGAGCTCCATCGCTGGGTCGTATGGTGAGGATGTTTAGTTTTGTAAAATAACCACCAAACTGTCTTCTAAAGTGGCTGTACCATTTCGCACTCTCACCAGCAATGAATGAGGGTCCCCGTCAGCACTGGATGTTGTCAGTGTTCTGGATGCGGCCATTCTAACAGGTGCGTAATGGTATCTCACTGCTGTTTTAATTTGCATTTCCCAAGTGACACGCTGTGAAGCATCTTTTCATATGCTTATTTGCCATCTGTATTTCTTCTTTAATGAGGTGTCTGTTAAGATCTTTAGCCCTTTTTTAAGTTGGGCTATTTGCCTTCTTATGTTTGAGATGTAAGTGTTCTTTGTATATTTCGAGCTGTATTTTTATGTATTTTTTTATGATACTTACTACTGAGGGTATATAATAAATGTGGTCCTTCTGGCCGACTCATGAGAAGTCACTGGAAGAGAAGGATCTGTTTAATTCAGCTCAAAGTTCACGCACCAAGACCAGGTCTCACACACGGCACCGGGCGCTAGGGGCAGGGGCACGGCCCCGACTTAAGGGCCTGACGGTTTAGAAGGGAGACAGAAACATATACACATTCAGTGAGATGTCCCACACGCAGCGACAGAAGGCAAGCAAGGGCTGCGGGCTCACAGGGCAGGGCTCCTGAATTAGCCGGGTGGTGTCAGAGGAGGCTGAGATCCGGGAAACAGCATTAGGGCAAATGTGAACAAGAAGAACTTTGAAGAAATGGTTTGCAGGAGCCACTGCTCTTGGGAGCTGCTTTGAAGTGTCAGGGACCAAGCAAGCCGTGTGAAGGAGGCCACCTTGGAAAGCAGAAGAATGGAATGGGACCTGGGTTCCACCCAGGCTGGAGACGCGATAGTGGGAAATCATCGCCTTCTTCCAGAAGGGGCACAGCTCGATATATAAATTTGGTAATTTTCCAAATTATTGAAGAAATGTGAGCATGGATGGGTTTCTAGCAGAGCAAACACCCAACAAGAGAGGAATTAAAGGGAGAAAGAGGAGTGCCGTGGAGACCAGGAGACCAGGGGGAGGGCAGGGAGGCACAGAAGCCAAGGGCCACGCAGGAAGCCGACCGAGTGCAGGAGACGCGCCAGGTCTCAGGCGCTGGACGGCAGCGGAAAGGCGCTGCTTGGTATTCAGCGAGCAGGAGGCGTTTCTGAATTGCTCTGGGCTGCAGGCCGGACGCCTTTTGCATGTAAAAAAGTATCATATGGCAGAGCCCAGCGTTTATTGCTATTGATCCGCTGCCATCCGCTTCTATCTGAACACGATTTGAGCTGTCACCCGTGACCAGACAACAAGATACTTCATGTACAAAGTGACACGAATCCATGATATCTCTACTGAACACGGAGCAGTGAAGCTAACGGTGCTTCTCCGGGTCCAACATCCCAAGATCCTATAAATACGTATTTCAGATGCCTCTGTAACAATATGCTATGTAATTGTAAAGGACAAAGAACATTAGAACTGGGCCCAAATTATTTTTCATATGGATTAATATGGAAAAAAGAAAACCTGCTGGTCAATCACGGAAACTGAAAGTTAACCTTAAAGTGGGCTCACTTAAAAGCATCGTAACTACCCGAGTGCTGGGGAAACATACAGATTCTGAAGTCAGACACATTTCGGATTGAGTCTCAACGCCACCATTTACTTATTTGCTACCTATGTGATCCCAGGTAAACGAGCATGTCCTCTGAACCTTATTTACTCATCCTTCAAATGGAACCAGCATAGCCTGGTTGCCAACATGCTTGGACCACATTTGAGATTTTAATTTATGTCGTTTTATTTTTCTGATTTAGTGGCAGCTGCTGACTGGGCACTGGGACTACTTCTCTCCTTTTTCTTTTAATAACAGAACCACCCCTTCCACTGGGGTTTCAGCTCCTGACTGCGTCTTCCTGGGCTTGAAGCTAAGCGTGGCCATAGGTATGCAGTTCAGGGCAAAGGGAGTGAGCAGAAGTGGTGTGTGTAACTCCAGGTCACCACCTCAGCCAGGCTTGCCCTGAATTCTGCTTCCCACTCCCTGCTGGCTGGAAGATGGTGGCTGAACCAGCAACCTTGGACCCAGAAATGGAAGCCCCATGCTAAGAAAGGTACTGTTGACCTCCCGGTGCACAGCTGTACATCGGGATGGGTGGCCTGCCTAGTTCTGGGTTGCTTTATGGGAGGGAGAGAGGGAGAGAGAAATTTCCATGCATTTAAGCTACAGTATTTGGGGGCTCCTTTCCTACTGGTTAATTCTCACTTTCATCTTTGTCCCATCCCCCAGATCACACTAGTTCACAGTATCTTTGCTGCAGAGGAAATATGTGACCAAGAGTTTTTCTACCCTTTGTTTTCTCAAAGCCTAATTCCTTAGAACTTGGAAGATTTTGGAAGGAAGCAAAAATAACAGAAATGGATTCTTTGGTAGAAAAACAAGTGTCTTGAAAAAGCAGCAGGAGAGTGAAGTTCTCAAGGACGTCCCCCGGCTCCCTCCCCACTGTCTCCCCATCCTCAGCCAAGGGTAAAAAAAAATGTTTCTCCAGGGCTAGAAGGAAAAGGTGGAGAGTTCAAGTGGCCAAGATCGTGGCTTTAGGGTCTGGTTTTCTTGTAGCCCTTGGGGCAGGAAGTGGGACCCACAGAGAAGAGGCAGACAGCCCAGAAGACACAAGAAGACTTGGACATCCCGGGTGTGCCAGGAGCCGTGGCGTCTGCTGGCCTGGGAGGCCACTTCCCACCACGGAGGGGGAATTTCAGCAGATTCTTCTTTCATACAATCCCCAGGGCAGAGGCACCCGCGGCCCACCCCCAGCTTTGGTGTTACGTGAGAGCTTGGACTGGGGGTGGCAGGGCCGGGGTCGCAGCATACATAACAGGGTAACTTTCTACCAGCCGGCAGCATGAGGAGGTCAGTGCTACAAACCTGGGAGTTACAGAAAAGACAGTGATTATTTCTTTCACATTCGAGTTTCTGGGCTAAGATTTTCACCAGATAAAATGAATTAACAAGCTGTAATACACGTCACACACGCTCATTCCCTTCCCTCCTCGTGTGGATCATTGCCTGTAAGCTAGCCCCTCCACTGCCAACCAAGGCACCAAAGCGACTGAGATACGGTCTCGGTTTCCTCCGAGAACTCAGCAAAGCGGGTTCAATGTTTTCTGTGAAGTGCTGTGGACTCGAGAAGGAGAAACACCACCTCTGCCTCTGAGAGTTCAAGACTAGACGTCAGAGTGACACCTGACCTAGACCTCGAGGTGGAAATGCATCTGAAGGGACACAGGAGAGAGTTCACTCCCCTGAGCACACACTTCTCAACCACAATCAGGTGAGAGGCGGCCACAAGCGTGGTTTTGAAGACCATCATCATTAAAAAGGCGGTGAGAGCACACTGACTGAGCAGCACTAGAGAGAGAGAGAGAGAGAGAGAAGGGCAGACCAGTGGTTAAAGCCTGGGTTGGTTTCCGAACAATCCTTACTCTCCTCCGTGAAAAAATGGCCTCGCTTCTGGTTTAGCGATAAAGAGAAACCATCCAGGTGGGAAGTCGGGGAAGGACAGATGCCAGGATCCAGAGGGGAAGGCCTGGAGCTCAGGGTGCTGGACGCAGCTGTGGTGGGAGTGGCTGGGCCAGAGAGGGGGAGGGAGGGAGGATGGAGGGCAGGTGGGAGTCACCGGCCCACCCAGGGCACGCTTGGATTTCAGCCGATCAGTGCTGGTCATGGACAGTGTGAAGACACGACTGGTTAGTCCTGCAACACGCGGTGACAAGAAGGGACGTGACGACACCCAAGGCCAGGGCCCTGTGCCGCCCACTCGGTCATCTCTCCTCTGGACAAGCAGGCTCGCGGGATTCCCGTGAGTCTGCATTTGGAAAGGTCTCCAGCCTGGTGTGGCCTGTGCTGAGGTCAGGTGGCACAAACCATCATTCATCAGGGTTAGTGTGACATCCTCACTCCTGTGGACCACGAGACACGAGGGCACAGGCCACTGGAAATCCAGGCAGCGGTGGACCGGTGCAGCCCCGCGTGGCCAGCTTTCCCCGGATTTCCCGCACAGAGGGAAGGGGAAGGGAAGACCAGTCCTCTCCCCCTGTTTAGCCTGCACCTGCCGGCCCGCACCTGGGTGGTGCTGTGCGGGTGTCTCCGCCCCTCCGCACTCCACGGCCCGGGGGCCGCAGACCTGGGCCCCTGCGCTTTGTGATCCGGCCACGACAGGTGCGATGCCCACACTGGCCTAGCGGGCCTCGGGTGAGGCAGGCTTTGGGGTTTGAAATCTGCTCAGGCGGCCACAGTTCTATTCCAAGAGGCCTGAGCCGGCTCACCACGGAGCCAAACTCAGTATGAGAAATCAAAACCCGCAGCTCAATCAGAGGCAATTTAATTAAAGCGAGTAGGTTATCTAGGCCCACAAGGCTCGCCTATTTGTAACTTGGCAACCAGTAGCGGTGCGCGGTTCTGCCGGGTCCTTTGTCCTCCGTCCCCAGGAGTCCCCTTCCCCTCCCACTGCTGCGCGGCCGCGCCCCGGTCTGCCCTCAGGGTGTTCTTTGTTTTTAAACATGGACACTTCGTAGGTGAAGGAGAAGGGAGGCAGGGAGACGGCGGGTGTTGAGGGGGAAGTTGACGTTCTTATAGATGTACCAGCAAACGATTCCACGACACATAAAAGCGAACTTCTGTTAACTCGGTGAGCGTGACGGCTTTACTCACCACTGCCATCACCGCTGACGCACACACACCGTCACCACCTGCGAAGGGCTGCTCTGTTCTGAGCGCTGCCTCCCTTCCCTGACACAGGGAGGCAGGTGTCCTTAGCATCCAGTTGAGGCACCTGCGGTGGATGGAACAGTGAGTCCCCCCACCCAAAATTCCTGCCCACCAGGAACCTCATGATGTCACCTTACGTGGATATAAGACCTCGGCAGAAGTAACTGAAGGAAGGATGGAGGTGTGAGCCTCCTGGGTTACGGTGGGGCCTACAACCAACGGCAGGCAACATTATCAGGGACGGCGCACAGAGACGCCGGGGAGAGGCCACGTGAAGATGCAGGCAGAAAGTCGAGGATGCGTCTACAAGTCAAGGGACCCCAAGAATGCCAGGCACCCCCAGAAACTGGGAGAGAGGCTGGGAACGGATTCTCCTTCAGAGGCTTCGGAAGGGACCAAACGACCCTGCCATGACCTGGATTCCAGACGTGCGGCCTCCTAAACTATGAGAGAATAAGTTTCTGTCGTCTTAAGCCCCTCAGTTTTATGATCTGTCACAGCAGCCACCACAGGAGGCTATTACGGCAACTGAAACCCTCGTCCACGGACACTGAGAGCCCCGACGCAGAGTCCGTGTTCCTGTCACTCCGCTGAGATGCCTCCATGGCCAGGGGTCTGTGGATGCCCTGAGGGGGCCCCAGGGACACCACACCTGGTTCTCACGGTGCCTTTACTGCATCTGATTATTGTCCTCCTGGCGATAAGGCATTCAGCGTCCCCACTGGCTGCAGTACCCCTGCGTTTGCTTCACTGGCTGCCAGATTACAATGCCTGTTAAAATAAATATGCTTCAATTACCTTAGAATCACTCAACATTGCCACTGTTCCTCCTGATATAAAACTACTGGAGTGGTACAAATTTTAACAAGTTCGAATTTGGAAGTAATAAGGTTTTGTGATATGTGTAATGTGGGGTGATTTCAGTAGAAGACATTTAGAAATGGCTGGTTCAGACTGAAGACATTCAAGTTTAGAGGCGGTCTTCAGACTCAGCCCCCGGGGTGTTTAATTTGGGGTGACTTTTGGGCCTCTTTGGTTTTTATCAACCATTTTCTTTTTCTTTTTCTTTTTTTCAGGTTTTCTTTGGGGGGAGTGAGGGTGGTAATTAGGTTTATTTATTTACTTTTTTTTTTTTAAAAAAGGAGGTACCGGGGATTGAACCTAGGACCTCATACATGCTAAGCGTGTGCTCTACCACTTTGAGCTATACCCCCCCCTTATCAACCATTTTCATTCAAAATTCATGTTTTCAATGAAAAATATTCTCGAGGTAGCTGTAAGTGGACAAGGATGAAAACAAAGTATTTTTCCAAAGATCTGATTTTGCGTGCTCTAAATACAGTAAGAACTTTTTTTTTTTTTTGAGAAGAATATCGCAGCCTATGGGTTGTGTGCAAGCCTGACGGCATTTTTAGGTCTAAGGAGCCCCTGGCTGCTAAAATTACGTGAAATTGGGAGCGGCCTCTAGGTGGGTAATGGCGGCTTCTTCACTCCTGGGCCATGGGAATGACATCTTGGGAATACCTGTCTTGACCACTGTTTGCTAAATTCTGTGCGATGTTAATTTGGGCCTTAGGAGATCGATGATGGCGTTGCCTCTGGTGCTTGTCCGCTAGCTCCTTCTGGCTCTGACGCAGTTCCCTGGGTTCCCATTTAGGACAATTGTGGGAAAAGCTCATGAAAATGTGTCAGACATCACCATTTTGCAAGGTCCTGTAGAGTTGCAGGCAGGCATCTGCACACTTTGGGGCATTTCCCCCTCCCAAAAGCTCTATGACTGGGAAACAGGGCCCGCCTTGCAGTGCAATGTCACAGCCCTTGGCCCTGCACTCAGATGTGCCCTGCACGTATGGCATGCCCCCACCTCCTCAAAGAATCTGCTTTCTTCCGGAGCCTGTGGACTGCAGGCCTGAGGGTACATCCTTCTCCCAGAGCAGCTGATTGGACCAAATGCTGCTCCTGACCTGGAAGGGAGTCATCGACAGTCTGGCCAGAACTGTGTCCTGGTGAACATAAGGATGGCTTGGAGCAGACTCCCCTCTGGGGAGCGTGGAGTGGAACCAGAGACTAAGTCAGTAGCAGGACCCAAACCAGCAGACACGCAGGAATACAGGGGGATTTCGTTCTCGGTGGAACACTGGAGGGACAGCCCATGAACTACTGCTCTGGGACCAGTGAACATCCTGTACTTCCTGCCCTTTCTGAGGCCGGGTCCGTGAGACAGCTCTGTGTCCTTACAATGAATTTCCCTTTCCAACTTAGTGACTCTAATTTATAATCAATTACCTGGATCAAAACACAGAGTGAAAAGTGAGCCGTGAACAGAACTTTCCCCGAACCAGTCTGCCCAGCCTTCCCTACACCTACCTCCTCTCCCAAAGCTGCACCGTCCCCCTTCCCACCCAAGCCCTACTCAGAGAGGGCAGAAAAGACACCGATGGACACAGCCTGAGAAGGATGCGGGCTCAGAGATGGCTGCAAGAGACAGAGCATCACACAGAGCCGGAAGGCAGAGCATGGGGCGAGGCGGGGGTGGGGAGAGAGAGAAGAGCTGAAAATGCCCGAAGTGGAGAGAACCAGGCCCCAGGAGGCGGGCCACGCTGTGGTCGGCTCATGGACGCGCACTGGCTGATCCCTGTAATGGGTGATCTGACTGGATCCAAAGGTTCCCAGGTTAAACATGGTCTCTGGGGGTGTCTGTGAGGTCATTTTGGCTGAGATTAGCATGTCAATGAGCGGACTCAGCAAAGCTGGTTTTCCCTTCCCAGTGGGGGTGGGCATCACCCAATCCACTGAGGGCCTGAATAGACTAGAAAGATGGGGGAAGGAGAAGTTCGCACTTTTCTCTGCCTACTTGGGTTCTCTGCTCTTGGAAGGAGATTACACCATTGGCTGCCCTGGTCTCGGGGGAGGTTTTGGACGGGGAAGGTCTTTGGACTCAGACTGGAACTAAATGTGGGCTTTCCTGTGTCTCCGACCGTGGGACTTCTCAGCCTCCGGAGTTGCATGAGCCAACTCCTCACAATAAATCTCTTCCTGTACATAATACACCCTGTTGGTTCCCTTTTCCTGGAAGCTCTAACTAATACAATCCTTTTCCTCCTTATTGGGAATGCCTGCAAATGAGACAGGAGGCAGAGAGGGCCAAACACATGCATTCTCAACGCGACAGACGCCACCACCCTAAGATTCTGATATATTGTTATTACTGTTCTTTTTTATTTTTTCATTTAGCTCATAAGTAATTTTTAAAGTATGGGTTTTGCACATAACAAAACCCTCTTATGGGACAAAGTCAAGCTTATCCACGAGTCTCTATATGTTCATAAACATGAAAACATTTGGTCATTCACCTGATGTTTCCAAAAAAGCCTCATGCACACCAAACGTGAGGGGGACTGACCACCATTTTCATTTTTCCTGTCTTTCTGATGTCTTGGGGCAAAGCATCAGAATGACGGTGGAGTGTAATTCATCTTTGCACGCTTTCCAGGAGAGAAGCACGGTCTCCAGGCTGGGAACATGCAGCTGCTGCGCATCCA
The DNA here is from genome assembly GCF_048773025.1 of Camelus bactrianus. Lineage (NCBI taxonomy): Eukaryota > Metazoa > Chordata > Mammalia > Artiodactyla > Camelidae > Camelus > Camelus bactrianus. Next base: position 4,077,342 of record NC_133567.1, on the reverse strand, counting down.
AACCACAGCTGGCAGGTGGGCGTCAATGAGCACTTCCCAGCGGTGAACCCGGCTAATGGCCTCTTCCTGGCACTCGGTCAAGCATCACTAATGACCAGAAGGTCCCTGCCCACACCAAAAGTGAGGTTCCACTTTCGTATTTAAGAGCTATCCTGAGGTCCCTCCCTCTGGCTACAAGAGCTGGGGGACTTGGATGCACAGCCTACTAGGCAATGACTTTTGAGAGGCAATAAGTGATCGGTGGTCAGGAATGACAAGCTTGGGAAGGGATTCAATTCTGAACCAACACGCCTTGTCAGGAAGACATCAAACGGGAAAGGACAAAACGTCTTTCTTTCATGAGCCCATCCATCAGTTTGATAGGGAAGTCAATATCGAGTATTAGTGAAACTCCCAGCTACACTAAACGGATCTGAAATGATAACCGGCCCTCGGGGCTGGAATTCTGCAGCTGATTATGCTGGAGTTAAGAATCTCAAGCTGACTTCGCTCCCTGCTCCTCACATACACAGAGGGGTAGGAACTCTTTCAAACTAGATCAACTGGGTGGAACGCGTAGGGTCGATGAAGCCCTCTGCTCTGCAGGTGGGGCTTCCACGTGGACCCGTGTCCATGCTCCTCTGCATTTTCCCCTCAGCAATTTCTGGGGAGCACTGGGAGCCCACATAGCAGACTTGTGAGATCACGTCCATCTGCCAAGACCAGGGATCCCAAGCCTCATCATTCCTTTGCCAAAAAATAAGAATTGGCATGATTGATGGCGCACCCTCCTCCTTCTCTTGGCTAACCTCAATCTGAACTCCACTTGAGTCAGGGTGGGAGGGGTAGGTGGGCTGGAGGAGCACAAAGCAAAACCAAAGGGATGGAAAACGCCCATGTAAGTTGAATCAGTGGGTCCTTCGCAGCTGAATGAGGTGGGAGGGCAAATTCTCTCTTAAGATGCCAGCAGTGGTTTTATTTTCCCCTCCGACTGAAATCGTGAAATGTATATCTTCATCATTCTGTCCCGTTCACTCAGGACGTTCTCTGCTTCCCCAATTTATAGACGTCAAGCTACCCAGGTGTGAAGAAAGAACAGCCTCAGTTTCATAGTTTGATTTATTCATCATCTTCCAATGGGAAAACTTTTGCCTATAATCCTCGATATTTTAATTCAAGTTTCTGCAACAGAAAACCAGATTTAAAGGAACAGAGCTATCACCTTTGATTAGGTAACTCAATCAGTCAACAATATAGTCTTTAGGACTGGAAGAAACCTCATCATCGTTTATTTCAAAGTCTTCATTGTAAAGAGGAGAAAACCAAGGCCTGTGAAGAGGTCAGGGACATGGCATCTGCCTCTTAAGTAACACTGTCAGTGCTCAGACGTGGTCAGACCGGGCAGCTGCTGGTGGGAGGAGAGGCGAGGGCAGAGGGGCCAGTGCGTGCTGCGTGGGGCTCCACAGGGCTGGACAGCGCCTGCTGATGTAGGAACGGTGTCACCCGTCCAAGGAGCAAGGAGATAAAGCTGGCCAATGGTCAGAGATTTTCACAAAAGTGCTGTTTCCCATGTGAAAGGTTGTCTGAGATTGCCATGCCTACTGCCCAGGGCTAAACTATAATAATGGCTCCGCCGACGGAGATTCAACAAATGTCTTTACTAGGAGAAATAAATACATGAGTTCCCTCCCTAAGTTTTTTCTAGTTTTGATTTTTTTTTCTAATTGCTTTATTTACTGCTCTATCATATCCAAAATTCCGGGAAACCACTGCCTTAAGCTATAACAAGTCACTGGAGATTTTTAAATCAGAGAGTAACATGAACAGGGAAGTAATTTGGGGAAATTAATTGTTCTTCGGTGCATAGTATCGACTTTAGTGGGAAGAAAATGGAGTCAGGAAGCCTGTTTAGAAAATTGCAACACAATCAGCACAGAGTGAGAGCAATGAGGTGGGGGATGGGGGTGGGGGGGGTGCTGGGGCCGAGACAAACAGAATGAGGCAATGGAGAGGCAAGGGGCAAAGAGGACTGTGAGATTTTGAGCCCGGCCACCAAAATTTACATAGGGACCAGGAAGACCTGGAGAACTTGGGAGGAAAACAACCCACCGGATTAATTTTGTGATAGCTGCATTTGGTTTGAGGATGTGGGAGACGCATAATGCAGATGGTCCAGTTGGAATTTGGTGATGCAAGAAGGAGATTCTGTAGGCAGGCTGAGCGAATCCTATGGGAAACCCACAAGAATGTGGTAGCCACAAGAATGGAGAGAAAAGAGACACACAGAGGACCAAGGGCTGGAGAGGGTAATATGTCCTTCATAGAAGAAAGTGATGGAGACAGAGAGGATCAGTCCAAGAGAGAGAAGAAACCCAGCAAGGAAGGAGACTTTCATTAGGAGGGAAATGGTGTTCAAGTCCTTCCTTCCTTCTTATCTCCCTCTCTCCTTTCCTCTTTCTCCATTTCATCCATCTATCCATCATCCATCCTCCATCCATCCAACTATTTATTGAGCACTTACTACATTCCAGACCCTGAACTTGGCTCCAGATAAGCCAAAGGCTGAAGTCTAGGCAGGGAGAAGGCTGAGACAAACAAAGGAAAGATCAGGGTCCAAGGAAAGGTGGAACGCAGGGTCCACCAGCCCAGTCTCCCCACGCCCTCTTTACTTCATGCTTTTTTTGCTCATGACCTCTGGTCATGCCCAGGCGCACTGTCAGAGTGCTGAGTGGAAATCCACATAATGTGGACAGTGACACCAACCGCCAACCCAATGGGAGTGTAGGGCAGGCTTGCATTGTTGCCTACATTGCAGGCAGAATAAATCAAAGCAAGGACCATCAGGATTCTCATCCCAGGTGGGTAAGCTCAGCTTGGAAACCTGGCCACGGACACCTGACAGGACCCATCCGACCAGGGGCAGCAGTCGCTGCCTGCGCCTTTGCAAAGACTTCACTTCATCCTTTAAACAGAAAAATGCCTTAGTGGCGAGATACCAAAATTTCTGGCTGAAGTGAAGGGATTCCTTTTTAACTAAACATTACTCAAGTGGAAGAAAGCCCCATGACCAGTGCTGTTTAGAGACAACCTTTTGTTTCAATAAATTCCTGGATCCAGAATCACAGTTCGAACCAGAAATAGAAGTGTGTGTGTGTACCTATATACATACATGCATGCGCATACACCAGATACATATGTACACATACATGCATTTTAGCAAATATTTACTGAAACACACAACTTGAAAATAAACGAGATGACGGCCCCTGTGGTGGGCTGTGAGGCCAGAGGCGCGGGGCTCCTGTGTGAGAAACAACCGGGGGCGGATATTAGGTTAGAGTCAGTCTCCTCGTTTTGGAGACGAGGGGACGGCCTTATTAAATTCTTTAAGTTGTTACGTGTTTTAAGTGATTTCTTCAATTAAATTGCAAATAAGAACATTACATTGATTTTTTTTTTCCTTTGTGGGGATTTTAACTGTTGGATTTAATTATTCCATTTATATTTCACACATGTGCCCCAGGCTTCTGAGAAATGAGAGCGCTGGTCATAAGTCACATAAATAACACACAGTAAATAAAACATTCTCAAACGACTTTACGTTAAAATTTGACTTTCCTTAAAAATTATCGTTTCCTGTAGGTTCATCCTCTTTAGATAAACAGCAGTTATTTTTGGTTCTTTTTGACATTTAATATTTATAGCAAACTATTTTTAGAGAGTGTGTTGTAGAGCTATATTCATAGATGTGGATGCCTCCCGTCTCCTGTCTTTGACTCTCTCGGTCAGGTCTCTCGGTCAGGACCTGAGCTGCACCGTCAGGTCATGCAGGAGCGTGGAGGGCCCAGGACTGCACAAGCTGAATCCACAAGTTGTCACCCTGCCTTTCCACCCTCTCCCTCCCCTGTGTCCTCAGGGTCCTCAGGCTGTTTGTGCAGAAGTGCCACCAAACTGCCCCCTGTAACTGTGAGCCAAGCAGCTCAACCAGGGCCCTTCCAAGGCTTACGGGTTCAGGCAACAAATTTTGTTCCCACACTTTAAGGACGCAACATTGATCAAAAGTGGAGAGAGTGTGCGTCAGACAGACCCAGTTAGCGTGCTGACTCGGGGACCTCAGCCATTGGTTGTTTTGGCCCAGGTGTCCACGTGGGCCACGGTCGCCAGTGGACGCTGAGTGGGGAGCCATGGTACAGGACAGAGTTGCCCTGTCCACATGGACACACGGAGCCCAGGACCTTGGCCATTTCCACTCTTACAGCTCTGATCGCTGAATGCTCCTGTATTGCTTCACCTCTCACACAACAAAACCAGTGTCCTTATTTTAAAAAAAGCAAATAATCTAAAACACTTGAGATAAATAAACCAAAACACTCGAGACAAATAAACTAAACGCTTGAGACTCGTGACGGTACATTTCACGCGGAGTGTCTAGTTTCCCTTTCCGGTTGGTGCCTGTTTCCAATATTCTCTAGAAAACAATGACAGTTGTCAGCCCCACGCAGTGCAATGTCGTTCATTCTAACAGTCACTGCACTGGAACGACTGACGTGCACATGTTCACATGGGTGTTTGCTGCAATGTGACGGATCCTGCACAGTTCAGTGCAGAGTCCACGCCACGCAAAATGCAATTTCCAAATATTGCAGTTGTGCGTGCAACACGAATGATTATCTGGAAATAACCACTGAACTTGTAGAATTCGTCATTATCTTTTTTACAAAACTAAGTTGTCAACTGAAACACTGTACCTTACAGAAATCAAAAATAGCCAGGCGAGGAAGTGAGACAGTCACGCAGGCCTGTGAAATCCAGAGTGCGCACAGGCACATGGTGTGACTTACGTTGCACAAATGCTGAGACAGACACACTCACTGGGAGGGGTGACGGGAAGCACAGGGGACACCCAGCCAGGAGGATGAGGGAACAGCAAGTCTTACGCTGCATTTTATTCCAAATATGTGTGATGTGCTAAGTTTTTTAGTTATTTTATTTAACTCACTGCTGTGATTCTTTTTGCCAAAATCAGGATGTGTATTGATCTTAATATCATCAACGGTAGTTAATATCAGAAAACAACTAAGTCTTAATTAAAAAAAAGATTGTATAGCCCCTTCAGTACCTCTGAAATCGTATACAGTAAATGTTATTACTCGCCACCAATGTTTCTATAGAATGAGAAATGCCATAATGCAATATTCAGACAATCTAATGTTGCATTTCCCAAAATGTTTACCACAGAATAATAAACCTTATGATTCTCTGTAGGAAGAAAGAAGGACGCCTGGTTACCTGAGTTCAGGAGGAGCGGCACGGGCTGCAGCCTAGCTCGGAGACTCTCCAGTGTGCCTGAGAAATGACACCCTCGTGTTGGTTTAACCCAGGACTCCCCCAGCCCGTTCTCTTTCCCATAAGCCTGAATGTTATATTTTCATGAAATCAGAGTTCTTAGAGCTTACTTTGGGGAGTGCTATTTTAAAAGGATTGTATGGCCCAAATCAGTCATGGAGAGTCAAGAATAATCAAAAGTAAATGACACAATTGAGATGGAACAAAATCACATGACACGGTCACTGAGTTAGTTCTGTCCACTGCACAAGAGCCAAGGATCTTTTCTTTAAATTTTCTTCTCCAACATGTTAGTTGGCAAATTTTGGAACTGACACTATGGAAATTTCATCTAGAAAAGTAAACGTACTTTCGAGACACAAGTAAGATTATCCATATCCTTTATTTGAGGACCATCCATTTTCTTTATTCGAAGATTTGCTAAATTGGACTCAGTTAACAGGAACTAATTTTAGAAGGAAAGAAATTTAGTATTTCTGGGCGTTATGAGGACTATCACAAAATGAAAAGAAATAGGATACTCAGTGCTTGAGAGAACAAAAGGATAAAACTGTTAGAGAAAGGAGAGAAAAATGAAGAGGGGGAAGCAAGGAGAAAGAAGAAAATTCAAAAGTAAGAAACATAAATAAATCTAGTGAAGCAATGCGCTTTCCGTCTCACTAAATAGAATGTAAGTACATTTAAATACATACATTTTTGGAAATGTCAGTTTTCTTTCGTTGTTATCTCCCTCTCCTTTGATTTCTTTCCTTTTTTACTGGCTGAAGTGGATCTCGCAAAAGGAGTAAAGAGTTTAGTGGAGGCTCAAGAACCTTAACCTCATCACATCCCACGTTGAACTCTCTTCTCGCACCACGACACCTGCTACCCTCCAAAGACAGGGAATCGCGTGTGCCCAGCTGCCCGCGACAGGACTCTAGCCTCCACCCTGAGCGTCTTTCTGTCCCTTATCTCTGTGTTAAATCAACAAACAACTCAAGCAACTGCACAAGGAAGGCTGGAGCAAAGGTGAACAACCACGGCATATGTTTCATTCTAATTACCGTGAACAATTTAGAGGAATTTCAGCAACTTTCTGGATGTGCACTGGAAGAATTTAAGCTACTTTCTAGAAATGTGGAATAAAAGAAATGCCATCACTTACTTTACAAATTTGGACACAATCCTATATTATACTACTTTCTTGTGTGTCAAATGTCTTGACTTTATTTGGATTATAAACCCCTCGAGGGGAGCATCACGCCTTATTTCTGACTTACAAATTTCCATACTGCCTCATCTATTACTGAACACAGAGTGGTACTTTAAATACTTTTTGGATAAATGGATTAATAATAATACTAACACAAAATCAGAGGACAAAAGAGGGCTTCCATGGGAGACCTGTTAGTCATACGAAGGACTGGAGGAGTGAAGGGTTTGTGAGAGAAATACTCTCTCACCCAGCCAACACCGCAGCCTGGATGTCCCTGCTAATTCTTTGAAGACTGGGGGTCACACTGACGTGTGTGTGGTGGTCGTCCATTGGGCCTGCTGCCCAGCCTTACCTGTGGCAGCGGCGTCCCAGCTTTCCCTTGAGTAAGTAAGGGCGCCTCCGCTCGGTGTGGAGGCTCACCCCCAGCAAGGCGCTCTCTCCTCTCCTGGACGAGGGTGGGGCATGAGGTTCAAGTTCAGCCAGCTTTTCTAGGACTCTGAACTTTGAGTGGAGATGACTGAACCTCATGGTGTTGCCCTAAAGAAAGTCCCCTGTGTCCACGACCTCCATCCCTGAAGCTGCCTGGCTTCGGCCCTTTCTGTGGTGTGAATGACTTCATCTTCCTCAAAATGCAAAGTGCTCTCCTTTAAATAAAATCAATATTTTAGGCAGGATCAGGTAAATGAAATAGGCAAAGAGTCACAATGCCCTCGAGAAACAGAGAAGATGGGCTGCAGGTAAGGAGAGGTCTGTCCACACTGGACTATTAACGCTAATGGTAGCCGCTCTGATGCAGCCTGCGCCCCAGGCAGGGCACGTGGGAAATACTCACACTCATCCTCACGATTAAGTAAACATCCTCCTTTTAAAGAGTATAAATTGAAGATCAGAGCTGAGGTTAAGTAACTAGCTCCAGATCGGCCAGTTGGTAAGCGGTGAAGCTAGAACCCGCTTCTCGGCGCGCAGGAGAGAGGCCGGACGGAGCCCCTGGGGGAAGGACGGCGAGCTCGCGGCGGCGGCACTCAGAGCCCAGACCGACCCGGCACGGGAGCGGACACGTGCGGGGTTCAGTGGGGCGCGCCAGCCCGGCAGCGGCCCGGGTCCGGGGGGCTCCGCGGCCACAGCGGGCCCCGCCCGCGCCCCCCCCCCCGCCCCCGCGCCCCCACCCCCGCGCCGGGCCGCACCGCCAGGGCTCCGGAGCCGCCGACTGCAGCGCGCGGCGCGGGCGGCGGCGCGGCTCTATTCTTTTAAGCATTTTTTGAATTGTTTTCTATCCCAAGAAAATTAAATATTTATGATCACGTTTGCTGGCTCTGCAGCATTTGCTTAGGACGCTTGACGTCCAGGAAGGCTCACGTGCTTCCTCTCCCGTGTGGCCCCTAACGGAACATTTCGGAGTCTTCGCCTTTGTCACACTTGACCGCTTGTTTATTCTATTCATCTGATTACACAAGCCAAGGTTCGGAATCTGTTGTTTTCAGGGCTCTCCTAAGTTTTTGATCTAACGTATTAAGAACCCAGTCATTTGGAGGGAAAGACAGATGTCAAATTAGATGCCTGGACTTTGAAAAACCTCTAGCATTTCCTACTTAAGCAACGGATTGGCTATGGGCATACATTCCCGCATTTTATGGACGGACATGCTCTTACTTATTTTTTTTTTTAATTCTTTATTTTAGTAGTATCTATTTGTTGCTTGCATATGAACTTTAAGATGCAAGTTTCTGTAATTATTAGGAACCTTACAGGGACCTGCTTTAAAGGGCTGCTGTGAGACTGCAATGAGATAATAATTCATTAAGCTCTCCTTCCATACCCAAGCTCATGCACCGAGTGCCAGTCACTGCTAGGCATGGAGCAACGGAGGGCTTGTAAAGGCGGGAACATGGCCCCAGCCACTGGGAACTTGGGGCCTTACAGGGATCTAAGGCAAATACGTGTAGAAACGTCAAAGAGACCAGAATGAACACCACTGAGGCCCGCTCCCGCCACCAACCGCAGCCTGCTGTGTCACCTCGGAGCCCAGTCACACAGGAGCTGCGTGACCCAAGCCTTTGCCAAGAACAAACCTCCACTCTCAGCATGAACTGCAAACATCCGGAGTTAAGCGGGAAGAGCCTATTCTGAATGGGAAGGAACCAGGGATCCAAGGCTGGACTGTGAACGGATCAGCTGTCATTTACTGTTTAAGGGCCCAGCAGCAGTGCTCTGACGAGCCCCTCAGATATCACTGCCATGTCCTGCTGTCACTCAGAGATGGTGGGAACTGACCACCCGAAGGCTCGGGGAAAGGCTTACAGACGTCCAGGCTCTGACAAGGGACACATGCCTCTCCGTCTTGGCAGGGTTCATGCCAGAATAAAGGCCTCTGTCTAAAGGGGGAAAAAAAAGACTGCTTCTAGAATTTGATATGAGGTGGATCTTAGAGTCTTTCATTTGATTAAATCTCTTTCTGAACCTGGAGGTGTTTGGAATACCTGCTCTTGTGTGTGTCTCCGACGCAGGGGAGGTTCCTGGAGGCGCTAACGTCCCCGCAACGAGCCAGGTAAGGACGAGCCAGGTAAGGACGAGCCAGGTAAGGGTTCGCAGCAGACAAGGGGGTGCCCCTTTCACGGAAGTGTAACAACGCCTCAGAAAGTGTGGAATCGTTATCTATTGTTTGTTCAAACTTACATCTCTTTCAAAGAACCTGATAACTCGTTATTAAAGGTGCCTTATAAATAAAAATGGAAATGTTCTGTATGAAGGTTTGTATCACGAAGAAAAACAAAAATCTATGGATCCACTAATACTGGAACTATTTTAAAATCAGTTTTCAGAAGAGATTGAAAGTCTTCCAATTTCTTATGACTGAAAAGGTACAGGTTGCAATGATTTTGATGTGAGTGCTTCCCCTTTCGTTTTAGTTCTAGCGGTGATTTCTGTGCACTTTTAACACTAAAATCCAGGCAGAACAAACACGTGTGAGACAGAATCTCAGTCTCCTCTGACGTACAGATAACTCCCACTTAAAGTTTAGGTCATGTCACCTCAACAGCGCTCATAAGGAGTTCAGTTTCTTGATAAAAGCAAATTGAAGGTCCTCTGTTTCCTAAATAAAATGTCCTTCGGATTTAAATGATAATAACCACATATCACATGACATCGTTGAATCGCCTGGTACAAAAACAGGCTTTCATGACAGAGAAGTGAAGTCAAGACGGAGCCCGCCCCTGGAGCTACGCGGCCCTGCGTGGACGATCATGCTTTCTCGGCTTCCTTTGCTCGCATCTAGAGTAAGTGGTGTAACGTGCGGCTCACTGGTTCTTATGAGAGCAAGTGGGACGCTTGTTCAGTGGTGCCCCCCAGTCCCCTTCCTCTGTCTCTGATTGCCTTTCGAGAGAGAAAGTTTGAAAAAACATCTAAAGAAAAATGAAGGAGAGTCAGGGGGAAGAGTTAGAAAAGATCACCTATTCTGATTGTCATTCGTTTTTGTCATTCAGGTGCAGAATAGAACAAAGCCTTCTTGTGTGTTCATCACGGACCCCGTGACTTTGCCCCCAGCCAGAGGTAAGCACTGCCCTAAGGTTTGTGTTTGTGATTTCATTGTCTTTGCAGACAGTCTTCTGAGGCTATGCTACGTAGCTATCTATTTACACAGCTATCTAATTATCTATCATCTATCTATCTATCTATCTATCTTCTAATCTACTTGGTTTTGCCCTGTATCCTTTTCATCTCTATGAACAAACAGTATCATACTTATGAAGACTTCTGCAACTGGCTTGTGTCTACAATTCATTTGTTTACAGTTGTAGATGACTCGTTTTTTATTGCTGAGTAATATTCCATCGTTTGAATATACCACAAAAATGCAAGGGTATTTCTGGGTTAGAGACTCAGGAAAGGAGTAGCTAGGTCAAAGAGTATTCACATATTCAATTTTATGAAATAATGCCAAGTGATTTTCTGATATGGTGATACCAATTTACACTCCCACTGGCAGTATGTGAGCAGATCTTATAGTTTCAAATCTCCTCCAATACTTGGTATTACCAGAATTCTAACTTTTCATCAATCTATAATGCAAAATGGGATGATGCTGCAGTTTTAATTTGGATTTCTCAAGCGGCAAATATAGTTTAGCATATTTTCATATGTTTACTAGTCATTAACTTACCTTTCCTGTGAAAGGATTATTCGTGTCTTTTTGCATAGTTCTTCTGAACTTTTTTTGTGAAAGGTATTTATTTGTAATTCTAATCCTTTATTGTTTTATGTGAGAAAAAATATCTTATTCCATATCAAGGCTTGTTTTTCCATTATATTTATAGTAATTTTATTAACAGAAATTTCTAATTTTAATGTTGTTGACTCCTTAACATTTTATGGTTTTTATTGTTTTGTTTAAAACTCATCAGTCTTTTTACAGATAATGCTTTTTATTGCATTGTTTAAAAAAATATTTCCCTACCCTAGGTTCATAGAGATATTCCCCTACAGACCATTAAAATCTTTGTCTTAAATATTTAGGCTTTTAGCCCATGTGGAATTTATTTATTTTTGTATGCTATTATGTAGGATCCAATTTCAACTTTTCCATATTAATAAATGACTCAGCACCATTTATTGAACAGTTAGTTCTCACCAGTTGTTTACAATGCCATCTGTATCATAATCAAGTGACCACAAATATGTAGGTCTTGTTCTGGGCTCTCAGTTCCATTCTGTAGTCTGTCTGTCTGTCCCTGCACCGACACCATACACTTTCTTGATTACAATAGCTTTATTGTAAGTCTTGCTATCAGGTACTTCATCAGGAGAGTTTTGGCTATGCTTTCCCCTTCCATGTGCATTTTAGAATCATTTTGCCAAGTTCCTGTGAAAGTACTTGATGGATTTTGATTTGACTTTCCTTAATCAATCTGTACAGATCAATATCAGAGCATTGATAATGTGTGGTTTTTAATCCTCCTATCCATGAATATGGTATATATCTATACTTATTTTGTTCTCCCTTTAAAAATTTCCAACAACTTATAAAATTTTTCCATGAAGGCCTTGATTTTTTTGTTACATGTATTTTTCTTTAGTATTTTAGATTCTACTGTAAATGATGTTTTGGGGGGGATAAGAGGAGAATAGTTTTCAGTGTAGACAGTTGTGCCGTTTACAGGAAAACACTATGGTTTTTTTTTCCTTTTCAATCCTCCTAATTATTTTTCTTGAATTATTTTCTTGAAATTATTTTTATTGTATTAGTGAATACCTCAAAATCAGTTCTGAATAAAGTGAGCATTAGTGAGCACTTTTGTCTTCTTGCTCTTGATTTTAGAGGAAATACTTCTAATGGCTCACTACAAAGAGTAGTGATTGTTACAGGTTTTGGGTAGATAGCCTTTATCAATTTAAGGAAGTATATTCTTGTCCTAGTTTCTAAGGGCTTATTTTTAAAACTATGATAAGGTGTTGGGTGGTATCATTTTTCTATACCTAGTAAGATGTAGTTTTTAAACTTTTTGTTTGTTATTATGGTGAGTTATATTTGTAAATTTTTTAATGGTAAACTATTCTTGCATTCTTAATATTAATCCAGATTGATCATGGCTGGATTCAGTTTGCTAGTATTTTTAGTAATTTTACATCTGTATCCACAAAGGTGATTGTTCAGTAATTTTTATTTTTTATACTGATATTTTTCAGTTTTCACATCATAATATAAATTAGGAGGTGTTCCTTTTTTTATTCTTTGGGGAAAAATTAATTTTTAATTCTTTGGAGTGAAGTAAATCTTACTTGTTTAATCCAGAAAAAGACTTACTATGCTACCTGCACTAAGTAACTTCGTTAGGCCAGATTAAATTATACAGTCTCAGCGTTTGGGTAAGTTCTGACCTCAACAGTGAGCCCTAAGGGGGTCCCCGAATGTAGGAGATGCATGAGGAGTTCTTGTCTATCCTGTGCTGATGGGATATTCCTCACCAGTTGGATGAAGAGTATGAGCAAAGCAAGTAAATTTGGCCTGGGCTTTAGGAAGTGTTTTTGTAGTATACGCTAAACTCGAATCAGTTTAAGAGGCATATGATAAAGATGTTAGAATTCACCATACAGGAAATATTAACTGACAGTAGAATCAGAATTTACTATCCTATTTTGCTAAAGACACATAGCCTTGAGGAATAGTTTCCTTTTGTGCACAGCTCTAAAACGTGCATTTCATAAATCAGAATTCTCTGACATCAAGAGAGGTAACTTGCTCAATAAATGATGTTTTGGTTTGTTTTGCTACTAGCCCCAGATGCAAGCGGGAGCCTCCTTTACAAATAGAAGTGGGGGGTCAGCTTTTCTTCCCCTTACTTCTCCACCCGGAGGAGAAGGAAACTTCAGGGTCAGTGCAGCCCTGCCCACTCCACTCCCTGAACTGAGAATTACACCACAGATTACCACGGCCAGGGCAGGGAAGCAAAACCTCAGCGAGATTGAGGGACTTGCCTAAACGGTACTATTTTTATTTTAAAACACCATCACACCTCGATATATTTTTGCCGACATCTATGTGTTTGTGTGAAAACGATCAGTAACAGCTGGGCCTTTAGGACGAGTTAATCTTTTCATTCATTATTTATTCTTCATCAACTTGTATCAAGTATTCACTATAGTCAAGGTATTGAGCCGAGTATAATGTAGGCAACATAAATAAAACATTCCACTAAGTGAGCATCTATTAAGTCCCTTTAAGGTCCAGGCACCGTGTTACACATGGTGAACATTATGAACATCACTGCCTCGGATGCCCTTAGAAACAATATTGTCCTCAACATGCTGACAGTCTATCACTTTTACTCACAATCAGCAAACCAAATCCTTTTGAAATACGTGCTGAGTTGTACTTTGGTTACTTAATTTTCTATTTTTCTTTGTCTGAGCTGCTCTTATATTGACAGCTCTGTTTCCAGACTCAGCAAACAAATGTGTAGCGGTAGATGCCACACAGAAGACCCCCTGGCAGGGAAGATGTCTGACCCTGTTGCGCAGGAAGTCCTCTCATGGTCTGATTTCACTATTGATGGAAGGTAGGAGTTGGAGGGATAGGTCAACCGTAGTCAGTTTGGACCTCTACCAGCAAATGACCCCACCGAAGTGTGCTTAAAATGCCCCTTCATTGCCACATTTGTGTAGAATGCACAACGTCACAAAAGACAGACAGTACGTCAAAGGACACACGGGGCTGACAAGACACTTGAAGAGGACTTTGGCCAGTGAGAGCTGCACGGCCAAGCAAGCAGCTCGTGCTCTCCAGCATGCACGACAGCCAGGCAGCCAGCACTACGTGGAGCGATGCAAAAAAGAGCGCCTCTCAGTAGGAATCAATGGACAGTGACGACCCAAAGATGCAAAGACACAGAACCATCCCCTAATAGTAACAAAGGCTCTGGTGTGAGAAAATGGTAGATCTCAGCTCAGACTTTGGGAGCAATCACTGAGAAAAGAATCAGCAAAACTTGAAAAAAAAAGTTTTTATCAATTATTACTAAAAAAGAACTGTACATTTTTTACCCATGCTCTACTGGATGTTCCTTACTGTTCTGTATGTGTGTTTATACCTAATGTATAATCAATAATAAATTATTCTTGTCCTACTGTGTGCAATCATTATCAGCCAACTGTGTTTCGGTTTTTAGTATTCTTTAATACGCGACCTGCTTCAGCTATGGCTATAAACTGACATAAGAACAGGGTGAACACCACCATACAATTTGATCAAACGTCTATTACTCAGAAGAGAGAAAAACTAGGACTGCGTCATCTTTACAGAATGCTACTTTAATGAGATTTACTTCTGGCTGAATTACATAGAGAGGGTCAACCCTAGCCTTGGATTTTAAGACCAAAACAACAAGGCAATGGAGAATACAGTAAAGAACTATCCTTCCGTGTCTAAACCTGAAGCCAATAGGCTAATATCCGACCCGGGACGGCATAGCTCAGACACAACTATAAAGGGTGCCGCTTGACCTCAGTGGGTGAGGAAGCACAAACCCTCCACCCCGCCAGCTTTACTGAGATACAACGGACACGGAGGTGCAACCCTTTTAAAGACAGAGGCTGGTGTCCACATTCTTCCACAGGGAGTCATCCAATAAAACTGCCTAACTGCTGGTTATTTTAAAAAGTTATTTTAGAAACTGAAATGAACATAGTAACCTACTATGGTGAAGAGCCCACGTGGGTCCTTCGTGTTCGTGTTGCCTTCCTATCCTGGGACGTTCCCGGAGGCACCTGTCCAAGGGGTTGTGCACCAAATCTTATCTATGCAACAACCTAATTGATTTCCAAGCCATCAAATTTTTGGCATAGGCAATCAAATTTCCCTCTTCTTTTAAAGAGATGTGCAAATAACAAAATGGCAATGTTCAGAGCTTCAGAATAAATAAACGTAGACATGCTCTGAATGACGTCTGGATATGTAGGCCCTTCTAATGAAGTTGCCTCTGACCGATTCATAATTTAATAATTTAGCTTGAATCCCTGAGACATTTCCAGTTTTACCTCTTCTTCTGATTACTTGCGAACTTGTTATTTTATTCCCGGAAGACAGCGAAAGAACACGGGAGGGCGCCTAGGACTGTCACTGAGAATACCTTACAGTCACCACGCTAGTTAATCTTGATCACAGTTACGTGTGACAGGTTTGTCAAAGGAAACGCCAACGGCAAGAGCAGACCAAAAGCCGGAGCAGGGGGAGACACAAGACTCGAAGAGGTGAGCTCTGTGTTTCTTGGCCTGATCTCCGACAGGAGTTCATCGTTCCACCTTCGGGCAAGTGGCTGGATCTTCCCATAACCAGGTCTGCGAGGAAACAAGTGCTACCAAAGATTCTGTGCTCAGACACTCACGTCTAGGGAAAGAAATGTGCACATAAAAGCGGAGAAAGACGTGGGTTCCGCGCTGGCCCTGCCGTTTACATCTTCCCAGCAGGAGCTCAGGCCGCTCCCCGCCTCTGGGGCTGTGGGTGCCCCCCTGAGAGCTGAGCTGTGCGGTGAAGGGCGAGCAGGAGGGGCCCCTCAGCCTGCGGAGCAGCAGCAGCAGCTGCGTCCAGGCATGCACCCGAGCTAACTGCAGCTCTGCGGCCCCTTCCCCGCTTAGAGGCTTTCAGAGAAGAGCGGCCATTCCCCCCCCCCCGCCCCGCCGCGCGGGGCAGGCGCTCCAGGAGCGTGGGTTTGTCCGCCAGGCCTGTGTTCCTAGCGGCAGCGCCGTGAGGCTCACGGGAGTCAGAGCTGCGTTTTTGCTGATTAAGCAGGCGGCTCCCGCGGGGCGGGCCGGCTCCCCGCAGAAGCGGCCTCTCACGCCCGGCCTTGGTGTCTTTCGTGCTATTTACCTTCTTTCTGTGATAATTACCTGCAACTTCTTTCACCACTTCCAATCAAAATCTTTACTCCTGACCATGAAAAACAAACCAAAAAAGGCCTCCAAAATTGTGTTTTTCATTAGAAATGGACCTTTTTTACGAAATCATAACTATCAAAAATCGAATGCCTCCTAAGGTGACTGAGCCAGCTTTTCTCTGACAATCTTTGTGGCCCATCCGGCAGCGTCTCTTTCAGAGGCTGGGTCTCTTCATCACAGCGGTGGGCTTGTCTCAGCTCTGGCTCAAGACAGACACACAGGAGACACACAGGAACAAACCCGCCGAGTCGTCGTCGTGTGCTGTGGACGGCGGGAGTTTCACGGCCTTCATTCGCTCTGTTTATGTGTCATCAGAAGACGTGTCACATGAAGTCCTCATCGTGAGATGCTCCAGAGACCAGTCACTTAATCTGGCACCTGCTCTTTTCATCAAATACAGACACTTTATATTGTGGAGGTACCCCTTCCTTACAATTATTGAATATACTGTTTTGCAAAAGAATGGAAATAAAACAGCATTGACTTCTCTTGGTCAAACTCTTTACTAACAATTTTTCAAAAGAAGCTGGAGGACACATTCTTGGTCCAGTAGCCCCGAAGGAGGTACCCCCGCACTTCTTTTTTCTGAATTTGCTGTTTCCACTTTGCTGACATCCTAAGCACATTGGTTCGTTTATTCCACCAGTCTTTATTGAGCCTTTCAGCACGAAAGTAGAATAGAAGGAACATTCCCCGCTTCTGAATTTGAGTCTGATTTTATAACCACAAGTGCACGTCTAACCAACCACCTAAGTTTAAAACAAAATAAAACACCGGAAGGTGCAAGCGTGTATGAAAATTCTGAAATGCGATCAACTAGGCAGGAAAGCTTTGTTCTCCTTAAAAAAAGAAAAGAAAGGAAACGTAAGAAACATAAGAGGCTGGCTAATTGTCATCTCCTTTACTCAAAATCAGAATTTTTTTTTTTTTTTTTTTTTTTTGCTGTTTCTGTTTTAGGAAATGCAAGAAAGTATAGAATCAAATGCATGTTCTTCACTTTTCCAGCCGTGCTGGCATTAATCAGAACGCTCAGGAGAGCCTCTAGACAGCTGCCTTCGCAGCTAGTTAGGGTGGCAGTCAGGAGAGCGGTGACACCCAACACACGTGCTCCGAACAAGCACCTAGCGCGGCCCCCGGGTGGGCCCGACCAGCCTTCCCCCATCCCCAAGGCCGCCCTGTGGAAAGTTGTCTCAGTTTGTTTATTTACCTTTGAAAACAGCGAGATGTATCATTGATGCCTTCTTGCTGTCCTCCACTGTGCCATCTCTGTTACCACTAGAAACTAAGTGAAGAAAATGCTCGTCTACATTTGTATGAGGTGCCCCCGGGACGAGAGGGCGCACACGCAAGATTCCAGCTCAAAATCTACTTTCCGGGAATCGTCCCCTCTTTACCCAACTCCAAATTCTATTCTTTCCCTACTCCCTGTGCCCTCAGATAAATATTATTCAGCTTTTAATGCCACTTCACCTCACGCTGTGATTTGTCGCTCAAGAACGGAATTCGTTGCGTCTACACATCACTTCCAGCAAATCAAATGTTCCAGAAAGGCAGGGATCTTGCTGTCACTTAAAATAAGGCCACGCATCTTCGCAGTCCCTATGCCTAGTGACATTCTCTGTACACAGTTGCCAAAGGCGTGCTTGCTGGGACTTGGGTTTTCCTGACTGCTGGAAACTCCCCTGAGTCCTTCCTTCCAGCGCAGTGCTTCTCAGTCTTGGCTACACGTTTGAGTTACCTGGGGAGTCTGAAAGACACCAGTGCCTGCGCCCCTCACTGGAAGACTGTGAGTTAACTAGTCTGGGTGTGGCCCGGACTTTTCTGCTTCCCCAGGTGTTCCGTCTTCAGCCAAGGCTGAGAATCACTGCTCCAGCTGCCATCTTCCCCAAACTTCCCCAAAAGAATAACGTGGAAACTTAAGAACTTCACAGCTTAGCAAGATTATCCCATCAATTTCATCCAGTGGGTCTGAGATGGAGTCACCTCATATACACTCTAACCACCCCCTCCAGGAACTGTCATCATCAGACAGTTTGAAGAGGCAGAAAAGGCGGCTCACAGCTGCCCTGAGCGTAATGAGGTGCACTATTGCCGGCTTCCACCCATGAGTGCCCAGGGGCCGCAGACACGAGGCGGGCTAGGGTGCAGTTTGGGTGGTGAGGGAGGCAGGGAAGGGGAGGACCGCATGGTATGAGTCCAAAGCCAAGTCACAGATTTTGGAAGCAAGGGCAATGGCTGGCAGGCTTCATGTCTGCTTTGCTATTACAGACAATGTCACGGTTGGTGTCAACTGTGATCTGCACTCTACATGCTTGTCATTTCATCAAACACCCTGGTAGCTATTCTACGCCAAGCTTCTTGCCCCACATTTTGCTAAGCTGCACATGGAACAAGGCCCCAGTGAAGTGGTCTCATCCGTCATCTCAAATGCCTGCACCCTCGGGAATCCGCTCCAGCTGGGGCTGGATTCAGAGGCTGTCCCTGAAGGTGCGAGTGGGCACAGCCACTCTGCAGACTGCAGTGATTCTGGAAATTGCTATCTCTAATGGCTGCTCTGGCTGGCTTTTTAAAAAAGAGGGTTTGCATTTGAGTTTAGAAATGGCCTCATTTCTTTTTTTAAATCTTCGTCTTCAGTGATGATACATTTTGGTCTGTCCTTTGCTTAGAGCGCAGAATTAAATCTTACCCAAATGGAGGCACTACACCTTGAAGGGATTACAAGTGTGTTGAGATCCCTGGACACGTAGCAGAGAAGAACAAACCTGACTCTATATTGATCTGTTCCTTTAGCTCTAACCCCGGGCTCTGTTTCCTGGGCTGAGTCATGCTGGCTCTGCACCTTTTGAAAAGAATGTTGCCTAGAGCCTGAAACATACAGGGCAGCCCACTCTCAACGTGTTGACCTTTAAAGTTATAACACTTTCCCATTTATACAGAGATGAAAAGTTGCAGAACAGAGAATAACATCTGTCTTATTGGAGGTTTGTAGGAACATTGTGACCAGACCTACCTAGACAGCTGCAAGAAGAAAGAATTCCAGCACTGAGAAGTTTGCAACCACCAGCCACATGCCCTCCCCTCTTATTATAAAAGAAGCTTGAATTCCAAGTCAGGGAAGATGGTTCTCTTGAGACACTAGCCCACCATCTTCTCATTCGCTGGCTTTCCAAATAAAATCACTACTCCTTTCCCTAACAGTTCATCTCTCCATTTCTTGGCCTGTCATGCAGCGAGCGGTAACAACTTGGACTTGGTAACAGATGAGGCTTCGGAGCTGCAGGAGAGCCCAGGCTCCTGGCCCCCAGCCATAATGCTGGTCATTTCCAGGTGGGCTGTGATGTCAAAACATTGGAAATGCTGCTTAAAGAGCCTTCCTGGTGAGTAAAATGCTGAGCCATGAACGTAACGTACTCGAGAAACAAAAAGACCACGTCACTGGTGAATCTTGAAATGCTCATTGTTGCTCCGGAACCATCCGGACGGCACCGAGGGTGAATTCACAGTCTGGGAAGGGGCCCCTTGGCGAGGGTCCTCCCGTCTAGAAAGTGCACCACGTAGCCCTTTCCTATAAACCTCCTAAGGCAACTCTCCCTCCGCCACAGTAGCCACGCCACTCAGGTTCTATAAATCATTTCACTCCAAGGCCTGGAGCCAGTTGGTTTAATGAATATTAAACTTTGTGTCCCTTATGCCCCTGGCTGATTACAGATTCGCTAACTTTTAAGAGGCAAGGCCAAGCTATCGAGTACCCTTCAAATTCGGAGCCAATTCCCTTGTTAGGGTTCCGTCCTTATTGGAATCTGAATGGCTGCTGGCACTGTGTCTCCCTCTTCACAATGTTGCCTAAATGAGAGCATTCTTGAGCAGGGACCATGCCTTAAAGCAGGTAACAAGAAGCAAAACTAATGTCGAAGCTGCCATTTTGTAAATAAAGAAGTTATGTCTAGAAGAATGGTGCTCCTTTGTAATATTAAGAAGCTGTCTGATTTAATAACACATTTCCCAAACAACGTAGAGAGAGGCCCTATTTGGACACTAAGGTATTGATTAGAAACAGTCTCTTCCTATAAATGTCTGACTGTGGAAGCAGCAAGAGGCCGGACAAACCCAACGGCCGATTTCAGGGCCTCTCCAGAGCCACCGGAATGTTGGCTTTCCACTGGGCCACTGGGCCATGCGGTCACCCCTCACTTCACAGAACACTGGAAAATTCCAGAATCAGATCTAAAGGCTCTTTCCTTCTCTCTCATGATTACAAAGCTCCCCCATGTCTGCCTGTCTGTCTGTCTGGCAAGCTCTCCTACAGGCAGGGGGAGGGGTGAAACTGGAGGGGGGAGGGGGCTGCCCGCTGCAAAGCAGCTGTGTCCTCCCTGGTGAATTGTAAAACTTCTCCACGCCTCAATTTTCCCAGAAATGTTATGAGGAAAACGACATATTTTAAATTACCCTGGAGTCCAGGAAGGACAGAGATGTATAGCCGTAACATAGCTCTCTCCTTACTGCCCGGGGTAAACTGAGTTTGCGTTATTCCAGCATGAGCCCTGTCACCACGCTGACTGTTAGCACAGAAACATCCCAGGGACGTGACCGTGTTCCAGGGGTGCCGTCTTCTCAGCTCAGCCGCAGCCACAATGTGTGTGAGCGCCTCTGATCCGCCGGCGCGGGCCTAGGGGCTGCGGATGGACACGGAGGAGACACGGAAGGCACTGGTCTTGATTTCTCCCTGACTCTCAGGTAGGAGACAGAACGTCAACCTAATTCATTTGATTCGCTTTTAGATTCTCATTTGTGTCATTATCTGTGCCGGGGCCAATATCTACCCTTTAACAAAAAAAACACGCAAATGACAGAAACAACAAATTCCCTGAAGAGAATCTACAATGTTCTGCTGAGAGGAAACGTTCACTCAGATCGTAGCAGTGCCTCAGTGTTAGTTAAGGTAAACTAGAAGGGTGTTTTAGTTACATTCAGCTGGCTTACTGTTAACTAGGATTCAATACTGGTACAGCTTAGAGCAGCTGTTTACAAATATTTAGTTTGTCTTAGTTTGTTACCTTATGTTTAACCTGTTTAGCTGTCATTAAGACATTACAAACACTTGTTTCTGCTGAAAGATGCCCCAGAAGTCAAGGAGGTGTAGACCCGGGGTAGACCCAACCAAGGTACAAACAGCCTCTCTCCGTTATAACTTTCATAAACAAGGCTTTCTTTTTTCCAGTAGTAAAAATGATGCTAACTCACACAGCTGTGTCAACAGAACATTGCAAACCTGATTATTAGAGAATAACCTGATTTGTTGGATAAATAAAATGTTTTTATTTTTAACCTACTCCTAAAATGTCTGGGGAAAAAAAAACAAAACATGATCACTTCTATTTCCAAAATCATTTACTGGAATCATTTTTACATTTAACTTCCCCAGAAAATAGATCAAATGTAAGCTTAAGATTGCCTAAAACACTTACCAAAGGTTCCGCATATTTCACTGCACTTGTAACAGTTTTTCTAGCTGCCTTTGTGCTCACCACCTCTTGCTGGATGACAGCACAGACATACCCACCTGCTACCGTGTACCTACGTGAGTGATGCAGTGACTAGGAGGGGCTGGGAGCTGAGGGTTCCGGAATCGGTCAGTACCTGGTTCTAAACTTGCCAGCTGCGTGACCTCAGACAAGCAGCTTACCCTCAGGGTCCGCATCTAAAGGGGGGAGGAAACGGCGGCACCAACCTCAGAAGGATGAGGAGAGGCCGCAGGACAGCGCAGATGAAGCGCCGGGCACAGCGCTCCTCGCACAGAAGCCGCGATAAACGTTCGCGGTCAGTATCAAGCAGCTATATTGTATCTAGTACAACAGCAAATTGGCCGCTGATCCGACTAGAGGAGCTTTGGTTTGTTTGTCTGCTTTCTCCAGCGTTGCTGGTATGTAGCTGCCGTGAGGAGGGCCGGCCTCCCCGAGGGGCCCCCGGATCAAGTCCAGGGACCTTGTGCGCTGGTCCTGCAACGTCCTAACTCTCCGACTACGTGCAGGTGATCCATGTTCCGGAGCTTCTGTTCCCTCGCCTGCACAATGGGGACACAGTTTATAGAGGAGTTTGTGAAGATGAAACAAAGTAACTATATGCAAGGGAATTATGGGAATTGTATGGCACCTAAGAGATGTAAGTTACCATTAACGAGTATTCTAAATAAAAAGAGTGATGAACTGATGGCAACGGCCTGTCACTTAGTGCCCACCACGAGGCAGACGCCGTGCCGAGCACTTCAGACGTGCCATCGCCTGTCCCTGCGTGTAACAAGGGGGACTGGGCAGTTCTGCAATCTATGAACAGCTGGATTGCTGATTTTAACCTCTCTTCTCTTACCTTATTATTATTGTTTCTTAAAAAAATCAAAGTCTGATCCAGTCCACTGTGGCTCTGGGAAATGCCTTTGAACTTCTGTCATTGTGCTATTATCTCTAGCGCAGTAATGGGCCATTTTATAATGTACATCACTATGTACGAAGGACTACTACAGATGTGTTTATGGCCTTAATCTTGTTGCCTGAGACTGAGACGAGTTCTTAATAGCTTCTTTAAATGTGAGCTGAATACTTCATTTGCTTTTTGTAACTGCTTTACTTGCCCTTTCCAACTGCAGGAAGCTGATTCAATGGCTATATTATCAATTTGCTAAATTTAAGGTCAAATTATATTTTTTGAAGACATCAGAATACGTAGTAACTCTCATCATAAAACAGAGAGAGTTGTGGTATATTTGTTGCATTTGTCCAAATGTTTGAAAAGGACTCTGGGCCGCCACCTACATTTATGAGTTGGATTTGGTACAGCTATTAAAGTGCTGTTCAAATTGTAATGATTATTCATTTATTATGACAGATATTAGCATATTTTTCAAACAAAATCAGTGTTTTACCATAATTTTCTAATTGATGACAAATGTACTCAAAAGTGGAATCCACTCCTTCATTTACATGAAGGCACCTACTGGGTTGTGTCTCCATGAATATGTACTTGTATGTCATATATTTATATATAATGTTATAGTAAAATATATTATTGATTATATCTTGATTTAAAGCCTCAATAATTTAATCTTTATTATCAGTTTCATTTTTATTGACTTTTGATCATCTATTCTATACCCCGTGAAAAAGGTCACTGAAATTCAGGAAGTTGTGTCTGGAGGTGACATCGAAGTACAAGCTACCGAGGCAGAGGGGACGAGAGCTGACATCACTGCCATGATCAGTCATCACTCTGATAGAAGCGCTCTCGGGGCAGCGCAGAGGAAACCCCGTCCTGGGAGTACGTCTGGGCAGAGAACTTTCACTCGTCATGTCTTAGTTGCTGTTTCGGCATCAGTGGCAGTCATGACGGAAATGGGCTGGTTCTTCGTGAAGACACACCAAGGAAACCAAATCCTGATACTGTCAATTAGGCAAGACCTCTGACCCAGGGAAACGCTTTATTCGGCCAGTGTAGACTCTCTTAGGTTGGGCATTTCAGGCATTTACTTTCTCTGACAGTCTCAGGATTCTTAGGGCCACCATAAAATTAGGAAGAGCTTTAGCGGAAATTTCTTACTGTAGTTTTAATCTGGGATCTTAGTCATAAAACTTCATGAGTAAAAAATTTGGCTGGAGCCCCTGTTTCCGTGTTGGACAGATTCCATTTAAAAATTTAAAATATACAGCTCATAAGGAGCTTATTGTCTCTGTTCACTTGATTACACTAAAATTGTCACAAAGTGAATGCCTTTTGTCCATAAAGTAACAAAAACCGAATTTTTGCAAGAAGCTCATTGATGGTTGCTGTGGCTAAAGACACTTCTCACTAAATGTTATTGATACACTAGCAACATATTACCTACTATGAAGGTGTATGGATACACCCCTTTAAAAAAGTCCCAGAGCATAAGAAATTCAGATTATAAATATATGAAAATGACTCAAACAATGATCGAACTGAGTCCTCAAGAATTGTGGCAATCTTAAACTTTATCGCCCTAAAACGCCAGTGGTATTTGCACAGCACCTCAAAAGCAATGTCAGCTACCGAGTCTAGGGTTCTCCCTACTGAGATCCATAAGTAATCGATTATAAAAAGAGAAGACAGATGGCTTTTCCCTCCACGTATCTACCCTCTAGTCAGGGTTGTGTTTCTAGTTACTTTCCTTGCATCCATCAGTTGTACCAGGAATGGCTGTAGACGAAGCAGCACGGAAGCCTTCTACAGACCCTGCGCCAGAGAGGCTCTGCCAGCTCCTCGCCCAGCATGAAACCACACCTACTGGGCGCACACCCGAAACGCACAGAGAAGGAGACGGCCACCCCTCCTTCCTGCCTTCCTATCCTGTCTTGAAGATTCTAACACCTTCTCCCTCTTTCCAATCCATTCTTGTTCTTTTAATAGAAATCTAGATATTAACGGGTTTTTTTCCTGAGTCTGTCTTTTATTCAACACATTCAATTGTTTCCTAATTATTTTCCAGCAGGTAAATTACTTACGTAAATTATGTCTTTATCCCCACATGGTGTTTGCTCTTGCAAACCCATAATCTGGTGAGATTTTTAAGGTTGTAAGAAAATAATACAGTGTTTTTAAGATGCTCAGTTATAAGCTTTGGAAACACAAATTTAGAATCCTTCATGAAAGCACAACGACATGATCATGTGGGGGTTAATATATTCACTACAAAGGAGAAGGGAGAAACTGCTTCTTATTAAGAGATTACCATGCACCAGGCACTGAAGAGCCTCATAAGGCCTTTTGGGGCCCAGAGAGGGGGAATGCTTCGCCTCAGGCTGCACCGTCAGCACGTGGCAGAGCCCAGTGCCAGCGCAGTGCTCTCCAGGACCAGTGGCTGCCCCCCTGCCTCACCTGCTGCTTCCCTGACAGCTCCGCTGGCAGCATGAGGACCGCACCCTCAGCTCCAAGAAACAGAAAAGAGAAGCTCTCCAGCGGGGTCTGGACAAGCTTGGACTGCATCCCTTGGTACCATCAAGCAGTGGACGGTAAACCAGCGGCTCAGCTGACACACCTGGAGAGATTTATAAAACCATAGATTCCAGAGCCACACGGCCTGAGATTCTGATCTGGCAGGTTTGGGGGTTGGAGCTTCAGTACTGGTAGAATGTAAGCAGACTTGGAAGTGGTTTTGATAGGCAGGCTCATTTAGAGACCATGCTCAGGATCTTAAACAGTAGTCTTCCAGTATTTCTTTGTGTACTCAAAAGAATTTTGAAGACGAGACACCTTCCCTGGCATTTAAAAGGAGAAGTATAATATTTTTTATTGTAAGCTTTAAAAATCATAAAAAGATGTAAAGTTGATGTCATTTTCAGTTTCAACTGTTATGTCATCCTTTAAAATCTTTGCGATGGAATCTAAGTATCTGAGCAATTTGATAGCCAAAACTGTCCATTTAAAAAATATATGGAAAATACGGAACCACAAAAGACCCTGCCAAGTAGCCAAAGCGGTCTTGAGAAAGGAGAGCAAAGCTAGAGGCACCATGATCCCTGATTTCAAACTACATTACAAAGTGGTAGGGATCAAAACATTGGTGCTGACATAAAAACAGACACACAGATCAACGGAACAGAATAGAGAGCCCGGGAAGAAAATGTGTCAACTCATGTACAACAACAGAGCCAAAAATACACAGTGGGGAAAGGACTGTCTCTTCAGTAAATGGTGTTGGGAAAACTGGGCAGACATGTGCAAAAGAATGAAACTGGACCCCTATCTTATGCCATACACAAAGACCTGAAGCCATAAAACTCCAAGAAGAAAACACAGGCAGTAAGTCCATTGACACTGATCCAGGCAATGATTTTTTGGACTTGACACCAAAAGGCAACAAAAGCAAATATAAACAAACAAGACAACACCAAATGAAAAAGCTTCTGCACAGCAAAGGAAACCATCAACAAAATGAAAAGGAACCCTACCACAGGAGAAAATATTTTGCAAATCATATATCTTGTTAGGGGTTAATATCCAAAATACATAAAGAACTCATGCAACTCAAAAGCATGAAAACAAACAATCTGATTAAAAATGGGCAGAAGAACTAAACAGACATTTTTCGAAAGAAGACATAAAGATGGCCAAAGGTACATGAAAAGATGCTCAACATCACCACTCCTCAGGTAAATGCAAATCAAAACCACAATGAGATATCACCTCACACCTGTTAGAATGGCCTTTATCACAAAGACAAGAACTAGCAAGTGCTGGTGAGGATGTGGAGGAAAGGGGAAATTTGTGCAATGTTGGTGGGAATTTAAAATGGTGCATCCACTAAAGAAAACAGCATGGTGGTTCCTCGAAAAAATTGAAAATAGAACTGACATGTGATCCAGCAATTCCACTTCCGGGTGTTTATTTATCTGTAGGAAAGTTAAACACTAACTCAAAATTTTATCTGCATCCCCATGTTCTCTGTAGCATTATTTATAACAGCCAAGACATGGAAGCAACTTGTATCTATCAGCAAATGGATGGATAAAGAAAATACGGGATGTATATACACAATGAAATATTATTCAGCCATAAAAAAGAAGGAAATCTTGCCATTTGCGTAAACATGGATGGAACTTGAGGGTATTATGCCAAGTGAATAAAGTCAGACAGAGAAGGACAAATATCTTATCATCTCTCTTATAAGTGGAATCTAAAAACAGAAACAAAAAACAAAAAAACTCATAGATATAAAGGACAGAGTGGTGGTTGCCAGAGGCAGGAGTGGGTGGAAATAGGTGAAGAAGGTCAAAAGGTACAAACTTCTAGTTACAAAGTAAATAAGTACCAGCATGTAATTACAGTGTGGTGACTGTCATTAGTAATACTGTGTTGTATATTTGAAAGTTGCTGAGACAGTAAATCTTGAAAGTCCTCATCACAAGAAGAACAAAATTTGTAACTCTTTGTGGTTCTCCTTTCACAGGATACACACATATCAAGTCATTATGTTGTACACCTAAAACCAACATAACATGCCAATTATATCTCAATAAAAATGTAAACATTATATTTACATATTTTTTACATAAACAACTAGACTTTTTCTATAATTCTTTTTTCTCCATGAATTTTTAATTTCCATTTCAATTCCCTTATTAAACTTTAGGCTAATATAATTTAGTGTATTTTTATTTTGAAAATTTAATTGATCATGCGTTAGACTTTTCTAACACAAAAATTATGTATATAAAAGAAAATGAAAAAAAGGATGTGACTGTAGATCCTTAAAGTGTTAAAAAAACATCTTTTTTGTTTTCATTACATTATTAGTGTACAACTGATCAAAAACATAAATCTACTATAGTTTTGATAATTATTAACATTGAGACAAATTTGAGGATAAATGCCTCTAGTATTAGATGGATAACGCTGTGTTTCAATTAGTTCATGTACCTGAGTTTGAAAATTATTTATCGCTGGAATGGACAAGAGTCAGCATCAACTCTGTCCCTTTTTTCCCTCGTTTTAGAATCAAGTACTAAAAACGTTCACAGAAATAGGGTGGGAATGGAAGGAACTTCCTTGCAGTGATCTACCCAACTCATTGTATTCTTTCCAAGTCATATGTCCCAAATCACACAGTCATCAGTCATGAAATATAATTTGTAATCATCCATCACCTGACAACAAAGCACTGGAGGCTGGCTAGTTTGTAAAAGGGTTTGTTAGCCGTAACTGTTCCCTATTCTTCAGTATCACTGACTTCTTTCAACAACAGTGTTGGAGGTATGCCTTTGACACCTGGGAGGTGTCAGGGCTCCACGGCTGTGAATCGTATTAGGGTTTCAAGTGGGTATGTCTGTCTTCCATAAAGTTGGAAAAGACTGACTGTGAGAGGGGTGGGAGAAAGGGACAGCTGTGTGATTAATTTGGGCACAGCGCACAGAGATGTAGATGACCTGAAAGCTCTCTGAGCCCACGTACCCTATAGAAAGCCATCCTGTTTCTCCAGAGGTATGTTTGTGCCATATTTATAGAGACTGCTGCCTTGACGTGTGCTGACAACCTCTCTACAACAGGCTGGTGCCTTAGGGTGGGGAGAACGGCTGCCAACAACTGTGATGTACGGGGTCTGAGGCCCCCTAAATCTGAACCCTCACAGGGAGAAGGGATGCCTGCTGCCCTGGCTTGCGAAGTCCTCTAAGCGGGTCAGCCCTGAGACGCTACGTGGCTCCCCAGTCCTTCCTCAAGGAGGAAGGCTTTCCCTGAAGCATCCAGAGAGAGTGCCCAGGCACCTCGTGGTCATTCGGGGTTACCGGGAGCTGACTGAAAATACTTGACAGCTTGTGCAGGGCGGAAGACCAGTCGTTTCAGTGGCTGCGGCGGACACTGTCAGCGTGCAGAACAGCGAGACCACTCAATCTGGATTAAGGAAACACTCTTTCTCTGGGACATCAGGAAATCTGACGGGCATTTAGTTACTCTGCAGATCCTGAACACAGGTGAGTGCTGCAAGGTGTCCTGGGCACAGGCTGAAAGGCAGCTGGAAGAGGTACCTGGCCAGGGAGCCCTGCGGCCTGGGCTAAACGCAGGGCCGGCGGGGGCAGGGCCCCACGGGAAGCGGGCACAGGCCGGCAAGGAGCCGGTGGAGGAATCACGTCTCAGCTGCTGGTGTCTGAGCTCGGGGAGCGGCTGGCCGGATGGACAGAAGCAGTGTCTGTCCATAACCGTCTCATATTCAGAGCCCCAGACACCAGCAGGAGACCTGGGGAGCCCCAGCCCTGGGGGGCGCCGGGGTCCTCCTACCCCACGGCTTCTAAGGAAATCACACACGTGCTCCTGTCTTTCCCTGGAGCTCCTTGGGCTCTGCGCTTTCCAGCCTGGGCACCCCAGTTCCTGCAGACCAGCAGTCACCACAGGAGGGAACCCCAGCAACACGTTTCTGGGGAAGGGAAGTCCCGTAGGGGACCTCAGTTTCTGGACCCTAGGATGTGACCGAGGGGCTCACAGGAAGACCTGGTCAGGGAAGCAAGCCTGAGGCGGAGCGGAGGTCAGGGCACGGAGGGACTGACCCGTGGGTGCTGTCCCCACAATTGTGTGAGCGGAGCAAAATGCACCTGTGCCTGCAGGAGGGGTCCGGGGAGGGGGTGAAAAGCATCCGTGAGATTAACCACCACAGAGTGGTTGGAGCCAGAAAGAGACTGGGGAGCAGAAATGATGAAGGTATCCGTCTCAGGCGGCAGTGTGGGGCCGACGGGGGAAACGAGAGGGCAGTGACACCCCTGCCCAACCCGATCAGACCCTGCATCCCAAGACCTGGGTACAGTGTCCTTTGATAGGATCGCTCCAGCTCCGCGGCACCCCTTTGTCGTGGGAAGAGGACAGCAGGGGAAGGATGGAGGGGAGGGACAAGGAGGGCCTCCGCGGTGGGTTGGGGGTGGCACCGCCGCTCCGAGCGCCCCGCCCCTGGGGGTGGCTCCCTCACTGACGCTCCCAGCGCGGCCCCACGGCCCCCCTGCAACCCCGCGCCCGCCCGCACACCAGGCCTGGCTGCGCACCAGGCTTCCCTCCGTAGGGGCTCGTCAGTGTCAGTCCTTGCTTGCCCCCACCCCTCAAGAGCTCCCAGGAACCTAACTAGAGCAAAGACGCCAAGTAAAGAAACAATCCCCTTTAAAATAGCACCCAAAATAATAAAATACCTAGGAGTAAATCTAACCAAGGAAGTGAAAGACTTATACACAGAAAACTATAAACCACTGATGAAGGAAGTTAAAGAAGACTTCAAAAAATGGAAGGATATCCCACGCTCCTGGAACGGAAGAATCAAGGTTGTTAAAATGGTCAGGCTGCCCAAGGCAATCTACAGATTTAATGCAATCCCTATCAAGTTATCCAGGACATATTTCACAGAACTAGAACAAATCATAATAAAATTTATATGGAACCATCAAAGACCTAGAATTGCCAAAGCATTACCAAAGAGAAAGAAATAGGCTGGAGGAATAAGTCTCCCAGACTTCAGACAATACTACAGAGCTACAGTAATCAAGACAGCATGGTACTGGTACAAAAACAAACATATGGACCAGTGGAACAGAACAGAGAGCCCAGAAATGAACCCACAAACTTCTGGTCAACTCATCTTCGACAAAGGAGGCAAGAATATACAATGGAATAAAGACAGTCTCTTCAGCAAATGGTGTTGGGAAAACTGGATAGCAGCATGTAAAGCAATGAAGCTAGAACACTCCCTTACACCATACACAAAAATCAACTCAAAATGGATCAAAGACTTAAACATAAGACAAGACACAATAAACCTCCTAGAAGAAAATATAGGCAAAACTATCTGACATACATCTCAAACATGCTCTCCTAGGGCAGTCTACCCAAGCAATAGAAATAAAAACAAGAATAAACAAATGGGACCTAATGAAACTTACAAGCTTCTGCACAGCAAAAGAAACTGTAAGTAAAACAAAACGACAACCTACGGAATGGGAGAAAATTTTTGCAAACAATGAAACCACAGAGGCTTGATCTCCAGAATATATAAGCAGCTCGTAAGACTTAATAAGAAACAACCAAACAACCAATCCAAAAATGGGCAGACCTAAACAAGCAATTCTCCAAGGAAGAAACACAAATGATCAATAGGCACATGAAAAAATGCTCTATATCACTAATTACCAGAAATGCAAATCAAAACGTACAATGAAGTATCACCTCACACCAGCCAGAATGACCATCATTCAAAAGTCCACAAATGACAAATGCTGGAGAGGCTGTGGAGAAAAGGGAACCCTCCTACACTGCTGGTGGGAATGCAGTTTGGTGCAGCCACTGTGAAAAACAGTATGGAGATTCCTCAAAAGACTAGGAATAGACGTACAGTGTGACCCAGGAATACTGCTCCTGGGCATATATCCAGAAGGAACCCTACTTCAGGATGACACCTGCACCCCAATGTTCATAGCAGCATTATTTACAATAGCCAAGACATGGAAACAGCCTAAATGTCCAACAACAGATGACTGGATAAAGAAGAGGTGGTATATTTATACAATGGAATACTACTTAGCCATAAAAACCGACAACATAATGCCATTTGCAGCAACATGGATGCTCCTGGAGGATGTCATTCTAAGTGAAGTAGGCCAGAAAGAGAAAGGAAAATGCCATATGAGATTGCTCATATGTGGAATCTAAACAAACAAACTAACAAAGCATAAATACAAAATAGAAACAGACTCATAGACATAGAATACAAACTTGTGGTTGCCAAGGGGGCAGAGGGTGGGAAGGGATAGACTGGGACTTCAAAATTGTAGAATAAATAAACAAAATTATACTGTATAGCACAGGAAAATATATACAAGATCTTATGGTAGCTCACAGAGAAGAAAATGTGACAATATATATGTGTTCATGTATAGCTGAAGGATTGTGCTCTACACTGGAATTTGACACAGCATTGTAAAATGATTATAGATCAATAAAAAATGTTAAAAAAAAAAAAAAGAAGATGTAGTATATTTGTACAATGGAATACTACTCAGCCATAAAAATTGACAACATAACACCATTTGCAGCAACATGGATGTTCCTGGAGAATGTCATTCTAAGTGAAGTAAGCCAGAAACAGAAAGAAAAATACCATGTGAGATCACTCATATGTAGAATTAAAAAAAAAAAAGAAGAACATAAGTACAAAACAGAAACAGACTCATAGACATAGAATACAAACTTGTGGTTGCCAAGGGGGCGGGGGGGTGGGAATGACTGGGATTTCAAAATGTAGAATAGATAAACAAGATTGTACTGTATAGCACAGGGAAATATATACAAGATCTTACTGTAGCTCACAGTGGAAAAAAATGTGACAATGAATATATGTATATTCACGTATAACTGAAAAATTGTGCTCTACACTGGAATTTGACACAACATTGTAAAATGACTATAACTCAACAAAAAATGTAAAGAAAAAAGTTGAGCAGAGCAATCCCTGAGTGTTCGCTTTTGTTCAATGTACTTGCACGATTCCGCTATTACGTTGTTATATAACCGATAGCAGAAGAACCTAGCATTCCACCCCATAGCCTGCCTCAGTAACCCAGAGTCCCCAGTTATGGACGTGGCTCTATTTTTCAGACTAAGTTGGATCCAGTGGGACAGACTTGGATTTTCCTTTTTGTGCCTAAATGCATAAAAACAAATACATAAAATTTAGATAAATAAAGTATACATTGATCATTTTAAACGACTAATCAAACTACAAATCACTTGAAAGTACCCAAAATTTGATATATAAGCACTCAAGTCACCATTTTTTAATATTTTGATAAAAAAAAAAAAAACACCTAACTTAGAGAGTTTATGTTACAAATCACTTCGGACGGTAATTCTTTGCGGAATGGATAGCACAGGGATTTCAACAAAGGCGTTAAGGAGCTTTGCAAGAGTTATATTTAAAAAACATCTGGAACTGGAACCATGGCCTCACCCTACGTGTCACAGTGTGTGTTTACATAATGCTTGAATGACTTACTGGTAACCGTTAACTTGGACACTAAGCTGTGCTCACTGGACCCTTGTAACAGACGCTCATGGAAAGAGGAGGACCCGCAGGCAGCAGGTCACGGTCTTCGGGGAAAGGGAGGTCCTAGCAGTTGAAGGGCTAACGGTCTTACGGCAGAGATCTGGTTTTAAATAAAGCCCAAGTGGCTAAGTCAGAACGTATACCCGGAACAAACATCAGCTGTAGAAAGCTGGCCACTACACCGTCCTGTCTGCGAGCTGCGTCCCAGGACGGTCGCAGGACGTGGGAGTGGGGAGGCGCGGTCCCAGCAGGTGGCGAAGCCCGCAGCCTGGCGCGGCGGAGGGAGCGGGTGGAGGTCTTCACAGAGGCTCGGTGTCTGGAAGCCTCTGGGGAGCGCACAGGGCAGGATGCAGACAGACGCCGTGGCAGCCCGCCTCTTCACGCCGGCTGTAAAGGACAGGAGGGGATCTTTCCACAGAGCCAGCGACTAAGGCAAACTCGATTACAGATCTTCAGGAAGACCAGGGAAGCCCTCCTCATTCTAGTCCTACGGGGCTTCCTCAGGGCCGGACGTTTATGTAACAGTGGTTTTCGGCCCCAAAGCCCTGTCCTCTCAATTTCAGTGAACAGTGGCAGCCCTTTGCGGACAAACAAAAGGGCTGATGTTATCGGTGAGTCTATCTAAGATGAAGTACTGGCAGAGAGAGGGAAAGATTGCTCCTGTTTCGTGTTGTTTCAAAGATGGAAAGAGCCCCGTTTTCAGTAACTTCAAAAACACGCGTTCTCAGATTCGTCGAGGCTGCGTGTCACACGTGCGTTTCCATAAAGCAAAGCCCCTCTGGGTTCTGGCACTTGGCTCTTTTTGCCATGGATCCAGAACATAACCAACTTCAAAAATATTTGAAGACCTATCCAGTTTCAGCATGTCACACGTGATTTTTCAGAAATTATTATGCCTTTTTTATTGTAGTTGATTTACAATGTTGCGTGAGTTGCTGGTGTCCAGCATAGTGATCCAGCTACACGTGTGTATACGGGAAGATTCTTTTCCATTACAGTTTATTACAAGATATTGAATGTAGCTCCCTGTGCTCTGCAGCAGGACCTTGTTGTATATAGTTGTGTGTATCTGCAAACCCCAAACTCCTAATTTGTCCCTCCCCCACCTTGCATGCTGATAACCATGTTTGCTTTCTGTCTGTGAGTCTGTTTGTGTTTTGTAAATCAATTCATTTGGGCCAATTTTTTAGATTCTACACATAAGTGGTATCCTACGATGTTTGTCTTTCTTTGCTAAGTCACGTATATGATCATCTCCAGCTCCATCCATAGTATTACACACTTTTATTCTCTTATGTTTATCTAAGCCTGCATAGCTGTGTCTCCTAAACGTTAATGACCATGGGAGTCCGCTGAGTCCTTCTTAAAAATGTAACCCCAGAGGCCCACCTCCCGGGCCCTCTGACTCACTAGTTCACGAGCAGGCCCAGGAATCTGGATTTGCAGAGAGTCCCCCAGGGTGAGATTAGGCAGAATTTGGGAAACACTGTGATAAAGATTTGTTGCATTAAACAAAGGCGGCTTTTCCTGTCTCATACCTTTTGAAAAGAAGTATTTACTTTCTTCATCACGGAGCTGCGGCCACTGGCAAGGGCTGTCCCCTTACTACAAGCCTTCGAAGCCCGGCAACTATTTCCCCCTTATCACCGGGCACAGGGAATTCTACCTGGTGAGAGAGATGCTTGACGGCGCCCCTTGCTGCGAGGGCAGGCCTTCCAGCCCGCTCCTGCCCCCACGCCCTCGCGGAAAGGCAGATGCACAAACCGCCACACAGCACACACCTTCTCAGACTCCGTTCACAAACACGGCCCGGCAGACAGCTGTCTCACAAGGCCCAGATCAAAGCCAGTCTGTTCCAGGTGGATGTGGAATCCACGGGGTCTGGCGGCACGCTCTCTCTCCCCACCCCTCTGTGCCTACCATGGGATGAACAAACACACAGAATTACCCGGGAGCTGAGAGGCATACGGCGTCCCCAGACAGAGACAGGCAGAAATCAGCAGCCTCGAGGTCTATCTGAAATGTACATGTTTTCACGAAACAGAACTTTTTTTTTTCTCAATGCCATTTTCTCTGAAGAAAAATTCTTCTGTCACGTTGTACCAGCTAAAATAAGGCCGTGATGGCCTAGAAAGTCAGATTCCTGGGAAAAGAAAACTACTCTGCTCCATTCACACGTCTAACAGGGTCTCAGAAGACCCCTTAATATTCACGGGCTCATGCTCTGAGAACTCTGAGAATCCTTAAACTCAGTCAAGAACCTTCTGTTAGGGATTTCCTCCCACTGTGTAGTTCTTCCCCGTGTGTTTACTACGGCCCTGTCCATTCTGGCTGCCATGACACAAATACCACAAGCTGGGTAGTTTATAAAGAGCAGAAGCTCATTTCTCGCACTTCTGGGAGCGGGAAGCCTGAGGTCGGGAGTGGCAGGCAGGCTTCCCGCCGTGTCCTCACGCAGTCCAAGGGGTTGGGAAGCGCTCTGGAAACTTCGTTTTACAAGGGCAGTAATCTCATTCATAAGGGCTCCCCCCTCCCTACTTCAGCATCTCCCAAAGCCCCACCTACTAATACCAGCACCTTTGGGGCTTCGAATTTTAACATCTGAAGTTTAGCGGGGCACAAACGTTCAGACCACAGCAACTCTGTTTCCCGAGTTCCCTGCTATCAATAGCAGGCGTTTCTGTCTTTCTGTCGTCTCCCACTAGACAAGAGACCCTGAGTGTCTTGACATGGGGGTGGCCGTCTAGGTTCCTCCACAGAAGCACTGCAGCCAAGGATTCAGATCCGTGCTGTGGAGCAGTTCAGGTGAGCCACTGTCCTTCGCACAGCTAGTCTCTAGGTTGAAACTGAGAATCTCAAATTCACGTATGCCAAGTGTTCCTTCATTAAATTGTGCATGACAGACATACATTCCCGTAAATGGAAACAAACATTCTCTATGGATTAGGGACTGTTACGTAAATGACAGTCTTCAGAGAAAAAAAAAAAAAAAAAGCACAGCTAAGAGGGTTTATCTTTCATCATAATTACTTCTTTAGTAATCGTAGCTCATCTAATTGCTTGTTCCCCAGATACTGGCCCCTTATGACTACATAATTACTGATTACAAATATAACGGTCTATTATTTCATTACTATTATTATTTTAATCTTGGGAGCATAATTTCCTTCAAGAAAAGCAGGATATATCCTGAAACACATCTGAGGGTGAAAAAAGTGTATGCTCTGTATAAAACAAGTCACTGCAGATTATCTCAGATGGATCACCCCAACTGGGATTTTTAAAGC
Source organism: Camelus bactrianus (assembly GCF_048773025.1). Taxonomy (NCBI): domain Eukaryota; kingdom Metazoa; phylum Chordata; class Mammalia; order Artiodactyla; family Camelidae; genus Camelus; species Camelus bactrianus. The sequence goes on along the minus strand of NC_133567.1, from coordinate 4,041,536 downwards.
CAAATCTTGTTTTTAAATTCTTACTGATACTGCCATTGCTTTGGCTTAATTAAGCACCTCGTTAACATAAATGGGGTTCATGTAAACACAAATAAGCGATTATGTTTTGAAGGTAGAGCTTGTGAGTATTCTGATCTTTTGCATTTTTCTGAGAGGTAAGACAGTCCATTGGCAGCAAGGATGGGAAAATTGGGTTGCAGTTGACCCTTGAACAATGAGGGGCTAAGGCTGTTGATCCTCATGCAGTTGAAAATCTAAGTGTAAGTTATAGCTGGCCCTCTGTATTCACAGCTCCTCTGTATCCACAGTCTTGCATCCAGGGTGTCAACCAACTGCAGATTGTATGCTGTGATATTTACTACTGAAAAAACCCTGCGTATAAGTAGACCCACTTATACCAAAGTTCAAACCCGTGTTATTCAAGGGTCAACTGTATTGAGTTTGCAGTTTGCTTTTATCACACTCTTTGGTGTAAGCTGAATGTCTAGAACTTTAGAGAGACCCTTTTGATGTAACTCTGAAGCATTTCCAAAAGAAATATAAAGATTTTGGTAACTACTAACCATTTTTGATGGTCAACTTCATGCTTTGTTCCATTAACAACTTCACTGGCTTTTTCTGAGCCTACAGAGCTCTAGTTCACAAGAACTGAGCCTGACTTGGCGATGTGAAGGGCTGAGTAGGCAAAGATGGCAAGGCAGTTAGCCGTCACTCAGCCTCCCTAGGTCAGGCTCCTGCATTCTCTTCTGGGGAACCGCTACTGTCCATCAAAATAATCTGTTGGTTCAGCGACAGCCACGATGCCTGTCATTCTCTAACGAGAACTATTTTAACTAGGTACTTTTTCACCTAACCAGAGACAGTGATGGCAAGCCCTTAAGAGTCTAGAGCTCTGAAATTCCAAATAACACTTAGATTGTTACAGCTGTTTTCCACCAATCACTCTAAATCTCATACCAATACGTATGCCAGCAAGGGTGCTCATTACCTTCTAAATCATCTTACTGTTATTGAAAGGAATTCAAACTGTCGTTATTTGCTGTTTGTGTCCACCCAGAGGATACGAAAAACAGCTTCATGAAAGGAAACGTGCGTAAACTGGATGCGTGAAGAAGTTAAAGGAAGAATACAGAGCAGAAGGCGACCTTTCCCACGGAAGTACCGCCTCACTGCCACTAGGCAGAAGTGGGATTTCAAACCCAAACACATCAATACGGGAAAAAATTTCTCAAAGTTATTTACATAGTGATAGATGGGCTTGGTTTCAAAGGGGTTTGCGAATGAGATTGCCTCAAGCAGTAAAAACAGAATCCCCGTATTTCTCTGACCCTTTTTCATCAAGTTAAGCTGTTAAAAAATAAATCTGCTTTGTGTCACTGCTTAACAACCCAATGTCTCAGATCAGCTCATATGCAAAAACTATTGTTTGTGGGTTTGCTTTTTTTTTTTACCATTTTAAATTAAATTTCAAATTATATAAGATTAGATAAGCTATAATTAATGATTGGCATTCATTACTGAATATTAAGATATTGATAGTCACAGCTTTTTGGAGTTAGGTAATTCTTCAGTTTTAAATTACTATGCTGTTTCTAATAATGGTTTATCCCTAAAAAGGGGGAAAATAGAAATATTCCTGAGGAGATTTCTGTTATCTAAACACGACACATATCCCGATTAGAAGACAGGAGAGCTGAGGTTAATGCTGGAGAAATACTGCCCCGGAGACTGTACAGGTGTGGTAAGCACCACAGACATCACTGAGGTCACCACCACCTCTATTTAACACGTACACAACAGTGATGTCTGACACAGCTCAGAGATTTAAAAGTCGTTTTTATTTTCCAAAAAGAAGCACCAGTGTAATTGTACAGACACACATGACTAGGAAAGAGAACTGTAAACACAGACACAATTCCCAGTGTGGAAAGGCAGTGTTCGCAGGTGCCCAGAAAGACAGAAGCAATACTCTGCTGCCGAGAGTTTCAGGGGCCCACGATTCCTACGCACAAGAGAGGCCGAAGGGCAGAGCAGCACAAAGTGCTATCAGCGATGTGCGGGCAACAGCAGAAGCATAGAAGTTCAGTTCTCGGAAATACCTTGTGATGCATCTGGTTTCCCCTTGGAAGTGTGGAGAGTGCCACTTCCACTCTTACAACAAGGAAAATGCTGAACAAACAGCAAATTAACAACTTTTATTAAGCCCATGAGAAATCAGGTTGAAGAGCAACCAACCGAGGTGAAACCTGGGGAAGAAAGGCATCTGCAGAGAGCAGCAGCTCCCAAGCATCTAACTGCTTGGAAGGAACGCTGCTGAACACCCTGTATGAACTGGTAAGAAGGTTCAGCTAAAAATGTTTTTGATGAACTGCTGAAGGTTAAATGTAGGTTATTGAGGTGGGGAAAGGGGGGGAACCCTTGGGGATGCCAGACAGGGGGATTCACGTTCCTTGTAGGATTCTTCCCCACGAACCCTAGCAGGCACCCAAGCAGGTGTGACGGGAATCTGGGGAAAGTTCCCTTGATGGAGCTGGGTGGGGGTGGGAGGAGGGAGGAAGAGTAACCATCCTAAATGTGCACACACCTAGCAGAGATTTCAAATCACACAAGGCAAAACTAATAGCATTAAAGAGAGAGAGACCAATCCACAACTGTTGTCAGAGACTGCAGTAACTGACAGAACAAGTCAGCAGAAAATAAGCAGAGGTGTAGGTGAGCAGAACAACACTGCCTGCCAGCCGGACTTGGTTGATGTTTATAGAACGTCCTATCCAACAACTGCATAGTACACATTCTTCTTAAGTGCCCAGGAGCACTCACCATAACAGACCGTATTCTGGGGCATAGAACAAACCTTGACTAATGTAGAGCACTAGAAACCACATACAGTATGTGCTCAGATCATAATGGGGTTACACTCTAAATCAGTAACCAGAAGATATAAGAAAAATGTCCAAACATTTAGAAATTAAACAGCATGCTTGTTAATAACCCATGAATCAAAGAGGAACTATCAGGAAAATTTTTAAGGACTTTGAAGGGAAATGAAAATACATCATATAAAAAATTGTGGAGTACAGCTAAAGCAGCACTTGGAGGTCAGTTCATAGCACTAATGCTTACAATAAAAAAAAGGAGAAAGGTCTCATATATTTAACTTAAGTTTCCACTAGAAAAAACTAGAAGAAAAAGATCAATTTAAACCCAAAGCAAGCAGAAGAGAGGCAATAACGAACATTACAGAAGAAATAAATGAAATTGAAAATAGAAAAATTATAAGAAAATGCATAAAATCAAAAGCTAGTTTTAGATAGAATTGATAGAACTCTGATCAGACTGGCTAAGAAAAAAAGACGAAAATCCAAATGATCAATATTGAGAATAAAATAGGAGAGATCAGTATTAACCCTATAGACAGTAAAAGGATCACTGGATACTATGAATAACTCTATCCTCTTAAACTGGACAACTTAGGTGAAATCATAAATTCCTGAAGGATACAAATGACCAAAAGTCATTCAAGAAAAAACAGACAACATGAAGAATCCTACATCTATTAAAGAGATGGGATTAAAGTTAAAATCTTTCACAAAAGAATCTAGTCCCAGATAGCTCCGCTGACTTACAGCTAAAAAGTGGGTTTAGCAAGGTCACAGGATACAAGGGCAATGTGTTTCCAAATGCCAGCATTCAGCGATTGGACAAAAACACACACACCCCAAAACAAAAACAAAACAAAACACCACCATCCACAATAGCAACAAAAAGTGAGCACAGAAGTAAGCAATCACATGTGAGAAGAAACTATGTTCAGGAATTTTATGCTGAAAACTATAAAATGCACATTAAAAAATTTTAAGTCTTGAATAAATGGAAAAAGATATCATATTCCTGGTTGGGAGACTCTATGCGGTTAACATCTCAATTTCATTCCCAGTTGATCTATAGATTGTACACAACCCCAATCAAAATCGCAGCAAGTTTTTTTTTTTCTTTAGTAGATATTGACAAGCTGATTCTAAAATGTATATGAAAGGGAAAGGACCTAGAATAACCAAACCAACATTTAAAAGGAAGAACAAACTTGAAGGACTCACATTACACTATTGAATAACTTCCTACAAATGTACAGTAACTAAAGCTGTGTGCATGTGTTATTAGTGAAATCACAGACACACAGATCTATGGAACAGAAAACAGAGCCCAGAAACGGATGCATACAAATATAGTGAATTGATTTTTGACAAAGGTGTAAAAGAAATTCAATGAAAAAGAAAAATCTTTTCAACCAATGGAAAAATTAGACATCCATATGCAAAAATTAAACCTCAATGCTTACCTCATACCTTATACAAACATTAACTCAATATTTGAAAATGAAATGAAATGAAAAACATAAAACTCTAAAACTTCTGGAAGAAAATCTGTGATCCTTACTTTTTCAGTTTTAGAAATACACCAAAAGCATAAATCCACAAAATAATAAGATGATGATAATTTGGACTTTATCAAAATTCAGTAAGTTTTTGCTCTGTGAAACAGACTGTTAAGAGAATCAAAAGACAAGCCACATACAAGAAGAAAATATTTGCAAATCACGTATCTGATAAAGACCTCCTTTCCAAAATATACAAAGAACTCTTGAACTTGAACAATCAGAAGACAGTTGATAAAAATGGGAAAAAGATCTGAGTAGACACTTCACCAAAAAAAGAATTATGTGTGGCAAATAAGCATATGGAAAAATTCTCAACATTTTTAGTCATCTAGGAAATGCAAATTAAAACCACAATGAGATGGCCCTACTGAAGGGTCCAGGACCAAAATGAAACACATGGAGAGAAAGAAGCAACAATTTTAAACCCAACTAATTAATCCTCACAAAGCACGATCTGGAGAATAAAGATGCTTATTCAACAATCAAGCCTAAGAACTAGAAGAACAGCACTGGAAGCCAGAGTAGGGACAATAAATAAGACTTGGTCCCTTTCCTTGGAATTGCACATTTACGATATTGAGATACAGGAGGAACTTGGATCCATTCATAGAAGACCTGCTAATAAGACTTTAAGTCCCCATTTACTTTAAGGTTGCTATTCAATGAGTTCATCAATCAATTTGCATTAATATCAAATATCTACATCATCCATCAATATTACTCTTCAGTAAGTTTGTTGTGATCTGTGTCGTATTTGAGAGCAAATGGTAGACAAGGAAGCCTGAAGAGGGAGAAACAATGACACAAAAATACAAGATATTTTTGTACAAACATGCACATACTTAAAAAAATGACTCCTAAGTTCCTTTGGCCACATTGACAACCCTGAGCTATCACAGCACAGGAGGTGCACAGCGAATGAGTTACCTCTTACATGAGGTAGGCAGGTCGCCTCCATTAGAGCCCTGAAATCTGCATGTTCATTTTCCTTACCAAAGACTTCAGTGCACCAGCTGCGTATCTAATTCACACTCATCCATATACAGGGTTGTACTTAAACCATTTCAGGTAAACCATTCACACACCACCCCAGGCAGCTATGCCTACATAGATAGTCCCTGATGGATTAACAGTCAACAAATGCACACGTGATGCCACCGATGGCCTTCATAAAGCAACTTCTGACTCATGAATCTTTTCAACTATCCAATCTAACGTGATTTAGTTCATTTGAACCAGTCTTTAATTCAAATAGAGAGGTTTATAATCCATGTGTTGGCATCAAGATTCAGCTCATTATGCATAGAATTATAATAATACTGTGTTTAAACATCACTGCACAAAAAGAATGACTGTAATCAACACCTTCTAGGATAACACTGGATGATTCCAGTTTCTGCTAGAAGAGGAAGAAACTCTTCTATAAAGGCTTCTTAGAAATTTCCAATTTTCATTGAAAAGAAACTATGATGATATTTAAGTTACCAGTTATTTTTATTATAATATGATATTAATGGAAAGAACACAAAAGACAAACAAAAAAGGGTAAAATTGAGACTTCCTGCAATAACCCATTACACCAGCCACAACTTGCTGTTTATCACAGTCCATTTTGAACCACTGCTGCGGATCCAGGAAGCCAGGGCAAAGCTGTATTATTACCTAGGCAACGGAAACCGACTTGCACATTTTCTAGTGAAAAGCGTAGAGAATAAATGACCCACCTTGAGCTAGGCACGACGTTGACATTCTCAGATGTGAATGCAAAGCTAAAACTTACTCCCTCAATCTTTACAATGAGTTGATTAATAAACCAGATTTTATAAATGCAATCATGTGTAGGCTACCAATTATTTCCTAATGATCAGAAGCATAACACAAAAGCAATTAATCAGTAGAAATCCACAGATAGAGAGCAATCTGAAAATATGAGAGACGACCTGTTTGGTGGGAAGAGGGGTGCAAAATGATACCCCTCTGGCTACAACTGGAGAACTTTAGGACTGAAAGGGATTTTTGAGAAGCCTTGCACGTCAGCACTGGCATACACCAGGCACTCACTCAGCGAGTGTAAGAGACTAGGTGGGGTGTCCTCATGCTTCTGTCATCGGACAGGGTTGTACTTAAACCATTTCAGGTAAACTCATCTCTCTTATTCTAAAGTTCCTAAGGTTGACATTCCAAATACCATCTGCTAGTTGAATTCACAGTTAATATTGCCAGGATTTTTTCTTCTGACAAACTCCAGTATTCTATCTCTCTACACCAACCTCTGGTTCCATCATCTCTAGCTCATTCTGATGCATTTAACTCACTTCCTCTTGTCTAATTTTTCAAGAAAGATAAGGAGCATTTTCTCACTGTCCCTCATACTTTCCCGCTACTCGGGTAAATCCACTTTCCTCCCCACATTCCACTCACAAGAAGCGAAAAAGTGAACATTCTGACATCTTTGCTATGTAGAAGAGGAGGACTGAATTATTCTGTGGGGGAGGCTGAGGTGGTTGGGGTCACAATAAGAACCAATGATAAGAGCCTGAAGCAAGAAGGGTGGACAGCAGGGGCTGTTTTCCTCCCTGTGGATCAGAACTCTTAGACATGGTGGAGTTTTTAAAGGTTTTTTTTTTTTTTTTATTGAAGTATAGTTGATTCACAATGTTGTGTTAGTTTCCGGTATATAGCATAGTGATTCAGTTATACATATATAAATTCTTTCTCATTATAGGTTACTACAAGGTATTGAATATAGTTCCCTGTGCTATACAGTAGGACCTCGTTGTTTACCTATTTTATATATATAGTAATTTGAATCTGCTAATCCCAAACTCCTAATTTATCCTCCCCACTTTCCTCTTTGGTAAGTTTGTTTTCTATGTCTCTGAGTCTGTTGATGTTTTGTAAATAAGTTCATTTGTGCCATTTTTTTAAAGATTCCTCATATAAGTGATATCACATGGTATTTTTATTTCTCTTTCTGACTTATCTCACTTAGTATGATAACCTCTAGGTCCATCCATGTTGTTGCAAATGGCATTATTTCATTCTTTTTTATGGCTGAATAGAATTCCATTGTGGGTGTGTGTGTGTGCGTGTGTGTGTGTATTTATATTTATATATATATATAAAATACACATTTTCTTTATCCAGTCATCTGCTGCTTCCATGTCTTGACTACTGTAAACACTGCTGCTTTGAACATTGCAGTGCAGGTATCTTTTTGAATTAGCGTTTTCTCCAGATATATGCCCAGCAGTGGGTTTGCTGGATCATATAATAATTCTATTTTTAGTTTTTTAAGGAATTACCATACTGTTTTCCACAGTGGATGCTAAGGCTTTTTCTATTTCCTAGTCTTTAAGTTGTGTATGAGGAGACAAAGATCAAAAGAAGTGAGACTAACTCATTCAGGTCACCGTGACCACTGCGTGCCCCGCGGGGGCTGGAACGCAGGCTCTCTGGTGGTTAGCAGGGCTGTCCCCACCGCAGGACACACACCCCGGGCAGGCATTTCACCAGGGGAGCACTGAGAGTAGGATAGAAGCGGCCCTCGGCGGGTCAGGGTCAGGAGACCTGTGTTAGTAACGATGCGCACAGCTCTGTTGCGGGGGACGCCAGTAAGAGCAGGCCAGGCACTGCACTAAATGCTTGATGTCCGATTCCTTTTAAACTTCACAACAGCTCGATGGATTAGGTTATGTCACCATTTCCATTTTACAGACGAGGAAATTGAGGCACTAAGTTTAAATGGCAAACCCAAGATCGCACAGTCGTTGCCATAGCTTGTCCTTGAAACTGACCCGACTGGCCACTTGACCTCTCTCGAACACTACGGCCATGTAGGCTGTGAAATGAACGTAAGGGGTAACACTCTCTGCTTTGTGGCAATTTTCCTAGAAGGCGTCCGGTGCCTTTTACTTCTGTGCATTTGTGCCCAAAGGCACGGTCTGTGCGACCTCGGTGCAACCAGAAGACACTTCAGAAACTGCTGACAGTGGTTCCTCTTCCTGAGAAATCACTGCTATTAGAGAGCTTTCTTTTCATCCTTGACGAGACAATTCTGGAGCACCTCTGTGAGGCAGTGGGTGTCTTGGCCAGGCGCTGGTCCTTGGCTGCCCACTCAGCGCTAGCCAGGGACATTTGAAGAGGGGGACTGGAGTTAAACAGGGAAGCTGTGGACATCACATTTGCTAAAAATCTGCTTTCAAAGGATGAAGAAAAACAACGAGAAATGCAAAATAAATCAGAACCAACTCGAAGCCCCCAGCAGCCAGGCTATGACACCAAAACCTCCGGGAAAGAAGCAGTGTGACATTTGTAACTTCAGAACGGTGGCATCTCTTGGGTTGGTGTCAGTGTCATACCTACAAGGAATGACAAAGAGAACACACCTTTTCCCAGCAGGAGAGACTTCCTGGGACTCACAGGTCACAGGCTCGCTGCGACCCCAGAGCTAGCTCAAGCCAGGAGGAACACCTTTCAAAGCCAACAGGTCAGGCATGCGTATACTTTAGGAGGAGTGCGTCCGGTAGGAGAGAGAGTCAAAGGTGGGCAAAGATCCTCTTCCTGTTAGTGGCTGCTCTGCCTGATTCAGGCTCTGGCTGCACCTGCTGTGCTGGAGATGGCCCCTTGGGGGGGGAGCCTTACTTAACGGCATTACTAGGTAGCCTTTCAAACGTAAGGGACAGTCAAGGAGAAATATGCTCTCTAATAGTTACAGAGGGTAGACCACTGACATTTATGGATTTAACATCCCTGTTGGTGGTTATTTGAAAATTGTTAGGCAATTACATCTGCTATTCTGTAATTTGGCTGAGCACAAGTTTGCCTCATGCACACAGAGATGGATGCTGGCACGTAGAAGCAATCTAGCCAGGGACTGAGATGACCAACCCACTACCATCCTCCTTGGCTCACGCATCCCATGAAATCATCGCATCATTATCTACTTGTGAAAGACACAAAGAATGGAAGACAACAGCCAACCAGCAGGAGAAAAATTCAATAGATGCCAAAAGTTTGCCAAGGTGTGCCGTGGACAGGAGACACAGGATTCCCAACAGAAATGAGTTCAGATCAAAGTCAGAAGCCCACCCATATTGGAAAATTCAGGTAATTACAGAGCTCTAGAGAGAAAACCCTTCTGAATGTCAGTGCCTACCAAAAGTTGAATGGATTTCTTTCAGAAAGAATGGCTTCACGCGGTGTTTCCAAACCTGACAATCAGAATGAATAGGAGTCTTTCCTCCAGATGCACAGGCACACTCATACGCCAGCCCCCAGCCCGAGTGCAGGATGGACTCTGAGTTTAAATGTGGCTCTTCCACAGGCAGTGGTCCAGGGACCGCAAAAGGATGCAGAGCTGGCAGGGTTAGAGCCATTGTGAGCCCTTTCAGTCATGAGACCTAATCTGTCTACACTGAGATGATAATCCCCAACTCAGGATGCAATATTTATAGAATACGTACTTCTGAGCTCCTTGGAAAATGATGCGACCTAAGTTTTATACGCCAGAGATAAACATTAGCGGCTGTGCACGATTTGTTCTTTAGTTCTGACAGTATGGATTTGTGTTTTGTCACAGGCCACCTGCATCTCTATGATTTACTTTATTAGGCAACCCAGAAAGAGGATGTACACTTATCTCAAGCTTTACAAGGGAGTCTCGACGTTACATTTGTCGACTACAGAGAGAAAAAAATCTCACGTGTGTGGATGTTAATAAATTAATTCTACAGAGTGTGAAGTAATAGTCCAGTGCTTTAACCCATTTCCCCCAGGGAGGGGTCCTGTGCCCCCAAACACCTAAATGTGCACTTTCCCTAAAACGTGTGGACCACTTAGATAATTGATAATATACTTACTTCATTTACTTACTACTTGTTCTGAATATTTGTACACACTGGTATGTGAGTTCTTATCTACAAGGGGAAGACTCAAAGGCAGATCATTCTTTATAAGCAGAACCTACAATAAAGCTTAATTAAGCATAATGCTCTATTTCTGTTCTGACAGTATTGATGTTCTTTGATGTCTCTGTTCCCATGACAAAAGGTCTGGCCAGTAAGAAAGCTGAACTTCTGAATGTGATGCTTTCTTTATGGACCCCACATCCAGATAGAACTCTGAACATGTAGTAAAGCGTTTTAAAAAGACTTCTTGAGTCATTGAATGACCAAGCATAAATCTTGATTATTTCAGGAGGAATTTTTAATAACAAAACTGGACATTTAAAAAAGTAGTCAGCGTTCTCTGGTCAGGTAGCTGCATCCCTTAACTGTGGTTCCAACCCTTTGGAAGCCAGAGTTCATATTATTCTCATATTATTCATAATCTGCCTAAATTGACTCCATGGCAACCAAAGTATTGGATGCAAAACTGCTTTCTGACAAGGCCAATTCCTATCATAGCTTTAAGTTACAAGCCTTAGGGTCTCATAAAAATGTCTTAAAAGCCTCTTCAACTATCAGGTGAAATTTGGTTTTAAATCTCTTAATTATTCACAGCAGACCACCATTTCCTGGGTTTTCTAACAGATCTCAGACGGATGATAATCATGTTCAAAGTGCTGTCTTTGGGTGTATTCTGAGCCAAATGCAACAGCATTTTATTACGTGTTAGTTTGAATTATACTAGTTGACATTAACATGTAGGTACCTGTAAAATTCTGAAGTCTCCTAACGTTACTTTCTTCCAGGTCACCACTCAAAGAAAGAGTGCCTTGGTCATATCTCTCTGATTGTCTTCTCATCTGAGGCGGAACTAAAGACTCCTGTCGGACCCTGGGGCACAGCCTGAGCCAGACAGGTCATGATGTGGGGTCGTTGGTGGAGGCACCATGCCCATCTCAGGCCACTCTGCGGGAGATGCTTCCAGCACTGCCGAATCAGCCCCACCTCAAACCTCCTGGATGAGATAATCCCTGAGTTATCTGTAACTGGTACACGATTATCCTGTCAGCTGGGAAAGACTCCTGACAGTTACTACTCCATCCAGCTGCTAAACGGAGTTTCAGCTAAGTCCCCCGGCTTCCAATCTTTACCATGTACTGCCCAGCACCTTAGGACGAGGAGCCGTTTAGTCATGGAAGGATGGTAGTAGGAGTTAACCTAAAATCACAGGATAGTGGCTTTATTATTTTTTTTTTTCTGAAGAAAATGTTCAATTAGACATCTGCTAAATGCCAGAGCAGTGAGAGGCACTGGACACTCAAAGGCACAGAGGCGGTCTCCCTGCCTCTGCTCTACTGCAAGCAACCTCCTTCGTTCCTTGGAAGAAATTCAGTGCAGGATACAAAGGCGCATGTTTCACCCTTCTTTTACGTGGATGTAAGATCCACTTATTCTCGGGCTTGTACTGTAAACAGAAACGGACCTACAAAGCCAGGTGGCTTGATGTCTTAGGATAATGGGTTTATGCAAGGAATCTAGAAGTCATTTTTTTTCATTTTTCTGACATGAAAAAGAAAACCTATATTGGATTAAATATCTGTGTAATTAATTGGCAAGGCAAGCATGTTTGAGAAAGGCTTTGGTGCCTGGTCCTATAATCATGCCTTAGTTCAACAAACATTTTTCCATGATGTGCTGGGTACTATGCTAGGCAGTGGGTTGCAGAGATGAGGGAACCTAGAAGGATGAAAGTCAACTCCTCTGAGAAGAGACCAGAAAAGGTGGTCTAAGAACAACCCAGAAAGGCAGTCCAAGAAGAGAGGGCAGCACAATTGAAGGCACAAAGCATGAAACAACGTCACACGTTTTAAAGCTACGCACGTTTTTATATTGATGGGCATGGAGGACAAGACAATAGAGTTAGGGGAATATTCAGAATTTCGGCTGGAGAAGCAAAGCGGGACAAAGTCACACGGATAACGACCACAGGCAGCACCCGCGCAGTTTTCTGAGCCCGTGCGCTGCTCCAGGGTCGATCTTCGTGCGCATGCGCCAGCCCGCCCGGGCGCAGCCTCCCGGCTGGGCGGGGCGGGACCTGCCCGCCGAGCGCGCCGCGCACGCGCAGGGGCTGGGCGGCCGTACAGCCCGCAGCCCGGGGCCTGGGACGGCGTGCGAGGCCGGAAGCATCTGCTCCCGCTGCAGAACTCTGGAGGAAACCCTGACATCTTTCCCTGTTGCCGTGATGAATAAGTGCGCCCCACAGACGAAAAGAGAACAACCACATGCAGTCAATCAACAAACCAGAAAACAGGCTCGACCCAGCTAGGTCTGGTTCCCCAAGTCAATCACACCTTGAACATTTTCCCATCAATTGCTGATACCCTAACAGAGCCGTTTCACCCTGGCTTTTCCGTTGGTGATGTCTGAAAATGTGTCCCGTACTTCGTGGATATGCTAATCATACGAGAAAATGACAGTTTTTCTTTATGAACAAACTGCGAACTTGATAAATTTGGCAACTGTGTGTTTGTGTGAGAGAGAGAGAGAGAGAGAGGAACAACTGTGCTATTTTAAATTTGTCTAATAGCACTTTTGGACTTCTGCACGTTGTTTCTTTTCTAAATCTTTCGACTGAGTATTTTTTAGTTATAAGAAAGGGAAACTTAAAAAATATATATATATATGCATTTTGTTTCTATAAAGAAACTCAGAAAGGGTGCAGAAGGAATATAGAAACTGTTGTCCATTCAGCAGAAGAGCAACTGTTTGGGTGGGGCCAGTGTGGGAGTGAGACTTATCACACTGGTTTAACTTTTGAATGATAGAAATATATTACTTACTTAAAAATAAAATTTTAAATCCTATAAGGTTGCATACTATTATCTCCATTTTAGAGACGAGGAAACTGAAGCAGAGAAAAAGGGAGTCATTGCCTAAGACCCTGATCCTGTAAGAGAAGGGAACTGTTGAAGAATTTCAATGATGGGCGTGTGTATGTTATGAAGACCCCCTTGGGGACAGAGGGAGGAGGGAAGAGGATGGGCTGGGAATGGAGACCAGGAGTCCAGCCTGGGAGCAATGGCAGTAGCTCAGGTGAGGGGCCGGGAGGGCCTGAACTCAGGAGGTACAGATGGAGAAGAGGGAACGTAGCTGAGGGATGTCAGGAGGCGACATACACTGAGCTTGCCACCTGATTGGCAGGTGGTGGGAAGGAAGGGTGAGGGCGATTCCTGGGTCTGGGGCTGAAGAGTGCACAGATTGTAGTGTCCCAAACGGAGGTAGGGAAAACAAAGCACCACTGAGAGCAGAGCTCTCAACTCATTAGGAACTGTGCAGGGGTACAAGTCACAGCTGGAAGTAAGGAACGGGGAGACCTGCGTAAAACGACATGGAGGCCCTGATAACTAGGTGCAAGGACCCAGCCAACCTCTGAGTGAGACCTATGTTGTCCCGTCTTGCACGTGGATGTATGGAGACCCTGAGCTGCTGAGAGACCTGCAGAAGGCCTGTGGCTGGGCATTAGCTGGGACTGCAGCCCAGGCTTGCCTGGCCCCAAGTCCCGTTGCCTTTCCTTCTTCCCACACCGCTTTCCTTCAGATGCTGGAACAGACGCTGGACGCGGTTTCTGTCGAGTGCGTCACAGACAGACTCAGCACTAGCACCTCGACAACAGGCTTGAACTGCCCGGGGTGGGGGGACTTTTATCCCCCGTCAGGACTCCTGAAAATCGTCTTCACGGCTTCCCGAGCTGCCTTCTCACTGTGTGGTGTATGCAGGTGGAGGAACTTTGGTCCACTTTTCTGCCCTTCACTGAAGAAATACAATCTATGAAGTAAATACCTTGGCTATTTCAGTTAATATCAATTTCTAGAAGGTACTTAATAAGCTGGTGCCAAAAATACCACAGAAGAAGTGACAGAAAATTATTAGGTGACACCTCCAGGGAGCAGAACTCACTGCTTAAGAAGGAAGGGCTGAGAGATGTTGACCTTCTGAGGTCTGACAGGCAGACCAGGAGGCGAGCCCCACCCTTTGCTGTTACCACGCACTTGCCAATATCTGAAAAGTCAGAGGGGGATTTCAGTCCAGAAACTCTAACCGTGGGGGGAAAGCGGCAGCCCTGACACGTCTGCGCAGAGATGGTCTCCACGCCTTCCAGAATAAAATGGGTGCGGCCAGTTGATACTTTACAAGGTGATGGACGCGTACGTCTCAAAGGTACCTGTGTCTGACCCTCCTGTGGTCGCATCTCGCTCTGACTCTCTCTCTGCCTCCCTCTTCTGCTTTTAAGGACTTGCGTGGTTGCCCTGGACCCGTCTGGATGATCTAGGGCACGCTCCTTCCTTCCATGTCCGCTGATGGGCCACTTTAATTCCCCTTGGAAGCCTCCTTTGCTTGCGGCCCAACGCATCCCAGGGACTGGGCTGTGGCGATCTTTGGGGGCCATCATCCTACCTGCCAGTGTCTGACACACCTGACCAGCTCATCGTGTGTCATCCACGAGCAGTAGGTTTGGAATATGCTGTAACCTTGTGGCTAAAGGATATGAACATAAAGAAAGAGTATGAGATGGAGATGCACTTAGAGAAAGACATCTACTGCCTGCTTTGTTAGCGTGTAAGGCAGTAAGTGACTTCCGTAAGCCAAGAAACACGCGACATTATAAAGTGGCAGATTAATAAAAGTTAAACTGAGTGTAAGAGGATGTCAGCTCACTTCGGTTATTTTTACCAGAATTAATATTGGTTTGGAAGAGAGTAAGAACTCCTTTTTATTTGGGATTTCTTGGCTGTACAAACAGCCTTTACTCAAGGTCTAAAACAAATTTCTGATTGGTAGATATTTCCATTGTGGCTTTACAATTTTAAGTTTGTATTTAGTTGAAGAAACAGCTTAATATCACTTTATCTGAAAATCAATAGAGTTTAGATGGGTGGAACACAGAGAAAAATGAATTATTTTTGCATACTGGTGCTTCTGACAAAGGGGGTAGGTTGTCCCAGCCCTGACTGCCCATTCAGTCACAATGGCTTTGTGGAAGGACCAGCCCCAGTGCCGGACTCTTGTCCTTCTGGTATTATGTTGGAACTGGGACTTAAAACACACAGGACCTTGAGAAAGTAACGAGTCGGCGCCCCTCCGCAACCCTGAATTGATGGCTTTCATGTTGGCTTTGGCATTTACTGTCCAGATTCAATCTTCTCAAAGGGATGAAACCACTGGTGGGAATTATTACCATTCCGCCTGCCCTACCACCCTCCTCCCTGTGGTCTCTCTCCAAACAGGCTGGTTAGAAAGCACCGCTGGCAGGAAGAGCTCGGGGCCTTCCCCAGCACCGAGGCCGTGGGGATAAGATGAGCTTTGCATTTTAGGCTACAAGAGGGCATTAGCAAATGGCACCAAGGGTAAGAACTTTGAATCGTGTCCGTCTTTCAAAGAGCACGTGTTAAAAGCCTGTTTACTTTTCAGAATTTAGTAGACAACGAGTGTCTTGAAAGAATAAAAACTAGAATCAAAATTATTTTAAAGGAAAATGATTTGAAAAAACCTATTTGTATCTGAAATGCTCATTGAGAAGGAATCTATCAAATACGAAGTGGATTTTCCCCAGGCCTGCCGTTTGCTAGGACTGTACCAAGGGGTGGTGGTTACGCTGTTAACTAGATACAGACAGGCTGGTAGCATCAGAGGGTCTGTTCAGTGGATAGACTTCAGAATTCATCGCCATGTCCTGGTTTGTAAAATAAAGACCCAGAGCCCTGCAATTTCTTGCTTATATGGAAGGAGAAGAGTATGATGAGCAACGACACACTGAGAAGGTGATTTGGAAATGTTCCCAAAGTATAAGGATGATCTGAAAGAATTTCTACCTTGATTTGGGCAGGAGGAGACACACGGATAGGCATGTGAATTACAAACAGCAGAGTGAACCGGAACTGGGGCGCACAGACGAGATGACACGGGGCAAGCAGACTGCGGGGCGCCCGTTCCTCCCCCGGTGCAGACCAGCACCGTTTACTTAACGACCTCAGAGCACTGTTTCCAGAGTGACTCTCCTGCCTCCACAGAAGAAAGCACAGGAAATAGGAAGTGTACAGAAGTGGGAAAATGGATGTGTTTAAAAATCATTATGAAGTAACAACCTCTCAGCTGCTTCCGTAATTTAGAGTGAAATAGCACAGGATGAAGGATTCGGTATTTATCGCTTGTCTCCCAGTTCCCATCCTCCCTCTGTACCCTTGATCAGAGACACCACCGCAGACGGAACCAAACAAGCAATGCAGATGCAAACAGCTTTTCCATTCAAGGTCTCAGTTGTTCAGAAACAAAGAAAAGGGGACGTTTGGCCAATAGAAGATTTACAGTTTTGGGCAGTAATGAGAAATGAATATTTCACTGGGCTATCATTTAGAGCAGCATGTTTTCTATATGGTTTTTGCCTCTTTAAACAATGGGTATTGTTTTTAAAGAGGCTAGAGCTTACCAAATGTCACGGCTGTGTTATATTCGACTATGCAGTTACCCAAAAGTACCTACACTTATCAGAATGTGATTCCCAATTCCTCACCTTACTCGACCTATCAGCTTCATTTTACAGTGGGTCGCTCCCTCCTCCTTGAAATTCTGCTTTAAGTAATTTCCTAGATTTCACATGGGGTCCTTTTACCTCCCTGGTCACCCCTTCCCTGGCTCCTGTGCTGCTGGAATAAAAACTTACAGTTACCAGGGGGAGAAGGGGTGAGAAGGGATAAATTGGGAGTTTGAGATTTGCAGATGCAAACTACTATGTACAAAATAAATAAACAACCAGTTTCTATTGTACAGCACAGGGAATTGTATTCAATATCCTGTAGTAACCTCTAATGAAAAAGAATATGAGGAGGAATATATGTGTGCATACGTATGACTAGAACATGATGCTATGCACTAGAAATTGACACAACGTTATAAACTGACTATACTTCAATCAATAAATAAATAAACTCAGAATTTAAAAAAAAAGATATCCAGCATTGTTGGGAAGTATGATGTACCACATAATGGATTTTACAAATAAATAAAGTACTTCAAAAAAAAAAAAAAAACAAAACACCTTCTACAGGCAAACACGGCAGAGGCAGCTGGACTGGCTGATGATTTATTGCTGATGCAACGTGAGTCAGGGCCACAGCTGGGCCTCCCCAGCACTTCGCTCATCCCGTCCCCAGCTCGCTTGCCTGACGGAGAGCCAGTTCCGCACTTCACTACACGTATGCATTTTCCCTGCCTCCCCGTTAACTTTGTTCAAAGTAATGCCCCAAGTCATTTCTGAATACCTCGCCCTTGACCCTGAGTGGGACAGACAGACCAAAAGCAAAGGTAAAAAGTGTCCTGGCTCATTTTATTTGTGCTTAAAAGTAGTTACTTTCTCTCAGACACATAAACACTGACATCCTCTTTTTCCACAAATTTCTTTGACTCTCAACTACCATATTTTATGAGCTCTCGGATGAAGACAGGTCCCTTTAACTCTGAAATGCCTCTTCATTGACATCGATTATGACACCAAAATTAGTTTTTTTGACATTGAGAATTCAGTGACTGTTTTGCCGATTATTTTCAGTTTTTGGAGTTCCTTTTCTTTTTTTTAGCATACTTTATGATATTTGCAAGTTTAGTACTGCCAAAATTTTATATAAACTACTCAAGCAAAAATATCTTGTTTGCTGTTGCTGATGATTAATGTTTTATAACACTGAGAAAATTAAAAATATATAATTGCCATGAATACTAATGGTGCATAATGTATATGAAGGTCATTACATGGTCAAGGGAAGATCTTTAAATAGCTGGCAAGTTGATTAGCCCTGATTCCTCTTTTGTCTTCCTGCACATGGATTCATTAATGCACCTGTAACATGTCATTAGTCTCACATTGAGAGGGTCTTACAGATCAGCACTCTAATTTCAAATAAAGACCAGTTAAGCCGTTTCATATCTTCATCCAAAAAGGAACCACCGGGAAAAAGAAGCACGGTGGATTCTCTGTCTCACCTCCTCCGGGACCTGACCATCGCACTTCCCAGGGCCGTCCTCCATGCCACCAGCCCGTAATTCCACAGATTTTGCCTTTGACGCAAAATGAACACCTTGTATGCAAGTGAATTCGAAGGACCGATCCTGAAGGACACTGGAGGGGTTGGGGTGGGTCAGGGAGTCGTCTCTGGGGAATCGGGAAGCGGAGTACACCACTGCTGGGCAAGGAAAATGGCCCTGATTTTCCGCCTGAGCACTGAGGACTGTATATCAACTTCGTTAGGAGGATCTGGAATAAAACCCAAAAATGTTTCTAAAAAGGCAACGGTACATATACATGGATATGCATTTCTCCATCGGATTCCTCACTCCATTTTAAAGAGCATTTATACAGCATTTACACTTATGTATAATAATGCTAATTATTTAACATCGTTGCCTGATCTTTGAATCAAAAGTCATAGAACCCACGGGGACAAACCAGGAATCCTGGGAAGTCTCCATTGAAGAGGAATTCTATTTGGAGCCACGCAGGTCCCCCAGAAACAGGAGCTTCCCCCCTTTTGTCATTTGCTCCTGTATTTTCTCCCTCAGGCCCAGAGGGTCCTCACTGTCTCCCCTGCAGCCCTGAATTCAATACAACCTATTTAAAGGAAAGACTCTGAAAGCCACTTAAATGCAAGCGGCTACGGTAAGCCAAAGTCTTCCCTTCCCAGGGTTATCTGCATGGCAACAGAGATCGGAGCCTTACGTTTAAAGGACTAAGCTTTCGATGTTCTGGCAGGTACACGCAGGTGTCCGGGGCGGGGGCAGATGTATTTTAGGGAGGGACGTCCCCGTGTCACTGAAATTACAACGTAAGCGCTCTTGCCTTTTGACAGGAAGCCCAGGACTGGAAACGCACATGAATTCTAGCTCTTCTGTACACCTGGACGTTCACGGGCAATGTAAGGACTTGTACAATATGATACATTTGTGGAATATGTATTTCATAATAATTTGGGTTATTATATTTTTTAAATTGTGTCCATTTATACCTTTAGAGACATATACTAAGTCTAGATACTCTGCAGCGTTTAGCTCCGAATAGCCATTTCGTATGAACAGATACAGTACAGTTTTCTTACTATGAAAAGAAAACCCTTTTAGTGTAGATTTTGGACATTTCTAAGCGAGCTTAGTTAGAATATTAAGAGGGCACAAGAGGCCCCGTTTCACATAGCAAAGCCCCACACTGTACTCTTCAGACCCAGCGGTGAATGCGCTTTGCGGGGGCTGTGAAGGGCCCGTCGCTGCCCAGTCCACAGCGGGCGCTCAGGGTGCCGGGTCCCGCTCAGGGCCTCAGAGAATCCAGGAGTTAGGACATGGACCATGATGGGAGGACGAAACCCATCAACTCAGCTGCATGGGAAAATGGCGTTGATATAGGTGAGTAAGTCTAGGGCTCTGTCTTATGTTCCAGGAACGCGTCTACAAACGAAATAAGGGTGTCTGCAAAAGCAGGAACGAGAACGGCCAGTCATAAAACTTGACCGCGGCTGCTGCGGCGCGCTGCCAGCGCCCCCACCGCACGCCCCAGCGGCCCCAGCACGAGAGCGGCTGGCTGTGGGTCCTCGGGCCCGGGTGCTGGCAGCGGCGCGTGGAGAAGGCTCGCCACGGACGTGACAGTTCAGCGCACAAGTCCTGTCTGCATGCAGGAAGCCCCCGCACCCTCCCCGGCCGCTGCCGTGGGTCCCGGAAGCCCCCGCACCTTTGCAGGACCTCCCCGACGCGCTGTTGAAGACCCCCGCCCGCGGAGCGCAGCGTGCAGTGCCTTCGAACTTCGCGTCTGGGTCGTATTTCAGAATTTCATTTACCCAGGAACATTTAGTGAACCCCAATTATATTGTGAGACCCTGTGATGAGTGCTGGAAGTACAAAGGTAAATAGCCCCTGGTCCCTGCCCTCAAGAAGCTCAGACTAGGGAGAAATATTAGGTTGAACCACATGAAATTGCCCTTTTTACAGGCAAACACAGTCAAATATTGGCAGTTTCATGTGGTTCAGCCTAATAGGAGGCTGATGATGGTGAAGAATAATGCAGATGCACAGGGAATTATGGAAACACCCAGGGAGGCACGGGAACCTCCCTGAGAGGGCAGGAAGGCTCTGCCAGGAACTGGGTTTTGGGAGATGAGCGTGCCCCGCACCCTCTCTCCTGAGACTCGCTCTGGACCTCGTCTTTGCCGGGAGCTGCGGCCAGAAAGCCCTCTGAAATCTCAGCCCTGTGCATCCCGCCAGCCGACCATCCCGTCTTTCCTTCTGGTTCGTACCTACAGAGTTCCAGCGCCATGCCCACTGGAACTTTGGACCTGCTGATCCTACCACCTCCTCCCTGTCCCCCACCCTCTCCCCTCTCTCCCCAGTTTACACTGTATGCCAACCCATTTACATACTCCTGCGTGGCACCCGTATCGCTGCATTGTCCTCACTCCTGATTAAATCCAACACTCTGCCCACTTCAGGGCTGCGCGCGGGGGCTGAATGTGGCTGGAGTGGAAACACGACCACAGAGATGGTGTCACTTTACATCTGCGACCGCACCCTTACTCTCCGACAACACCACGCCCCCCTTGTCCATTTATTCTCTCATCCCTGCACGGCCATCAGGCAGCTTCCCTTCTCCACAAACTGCAGCGCCTCCTTCCCAGCCGTCCTCCTGCCGAGGGGTCTCCTTCGCAGTAGCGCTCGGAGAGGAGCCGTCTCCGCCCCCCCACCCCACCCCCCCACCTCGCCACCTGAGTCCACGGCAGGTGACGCAGCCCTGCTGGCATCTCAGGCCAGCCCCCCTGTTTGTACCCTGATTCCATCTCTCCTCCAAGATCATCAATCCCACCTCCCCCACCTCTTCTGGATTATTATTCAAAACAGCAATTATCTCTTCCATCTTAAGTATCTTATCTTGCCTCCTTTTGATGCTCAACTCTTCATCGAAATTCCTTTGAAAGGTCATCTATACACGATGTTTCCAATTCGCTTCTCTCCTCATGTCCTCTCCTAGCTACAGGCTTTAAGGCTTTCATCCTTATCGCTCCTAAACCGCATATCAAGAGCAGTATGACCTCTTCCATTTTGGCTCAGATTTTCATAGCATTCAAATTGCATGCTCTCCAAAACCACCTCACACTCCTCTCCCCTTTCTGTTTGTATAGCATGTATTGCCTTGTAACAAAAAATGTGTGTATGCACACACACACACACACACACATATATACAATTTATTTTGCTTTTTATTTGCCTCTTGTCTCACCTACTAGAATTTAAGCTCTATGAGGGCAGGAATCTCTGCTTTGTTCACTGACAACTGTTCAAGGGCTTTGAAGCGAACGGTGCACAGCAGGCACCTAATACAGGTTCATGGGCTAAAAGAGTACGTGCAGAAGGTCTCCTCATATATTTAGGAGAAAAGTTACACACTTACAGTTAGAAAATAAATACGCACTGGGGGTGTAATACACAGCATGGCGACCACAGTCACATTGCCATACAGTATACTTGATAGCTAGTTGCTGAGAGAGCACATGGTGAAAAGTTCTCACAAGGAAGAGACAGGTTTTTTTTTTTGATAACTGTGTGCGGTGATGAAAGTTAACCAAAATTACCGTGCTAATCGCTTTGCGGTCTGTGTATGGCAAGCCATCGTGCTGCACCCCTTAAACTCACACAGTGCCGTATGTCAATCATATCTCAATAAAACTGAAAAACAAAATACTTTATCATTAAAATTTTTTTAACATTTTTTATTGAGTTATAGTCAGTTTACAATATTGTGTCAAATTCCAGGGTAGGGCACAATTTTTCAGTTACATATGAACATACATATATTCATTGTCACATGTTTTTCGCTGTGAGCCACCACAAGATCGTGTGTATCTTTCCCTGTGCTGTACAGTATAATCTTGTTTATCTGTTCTACAATTTGAAATCGGGGTGGGAAGGGACAGACTGGGATTTCAGAATTCTTTTTGTTCCCGGCCTCTCACAGTGGGGCTGTTCTTCGCGTGCCCACTGACTTTCGCTACCTGTTCACATAAGAGCACTTGTGACTTTGTTCTCTCTGGGGTTGTTCTCTGCCTCCTGTGGATACTGAGGGGCCCACAGCGGGCTGCAGCCTCCCTGGGAGCAGGGTGGAGAGGGGGCTTGCGTCGCACAGATCAGCAGGCGGCACTGTATTCTGTCTGCCGTCATTCTCACATCTCCCTCCTGCTCTTCCCGGGTCTGCTGACCAAGCTGAGGCTCTGTGGGTTGACGTCTCTAGAGAATCAATGTCTGGTCTACCCAAAGGACGAGGGAGAAAAGCCATCTGTCCACATGGGGTGGAAGAGAGAGGTCCCTGAACTGCCCAGGACGCTCGTGTGTCTCCTGTTCCGCATGGTAACAGCGGACTCCTTGCTTAGTCCTTGCTTTGTGCACAGAAACGTTTCCTGGCCATGTGAATATGCGTTTTATGGGGATCCTGCCCGGTCAGTTCCTACCTCCAAATCTTAATTTAATCGACCTATTTCCTTTCTCAATAAATAATCTGCTTTTAATGAATTATAACTAATTTCTACTAAAGCATCTTAAGTGACTGTAGGCTATTTGCAACCTGCTAATGATCTAACGATGGGAATGAGTTTCATATCTCTATTGAAGTGCAGTGTCCTGATGAATAGCCCTTTGGCCCCAGCATATCCGCAGTAAAAGCTTTGCAGAGGACTTTCCCCGGTACCGGTACCGCGAATATGGAGAGGAGGCTGTGAGGTCCGCGGCAAACCGAAGGGAGCTGGGTAACCATCTCCTGTCCAGCCCTGTGCATGGCTTGGTGGAATCTAGTATCTGATGTCTCCAACACTAAGGGCATTTTTCTCAGGACTCTTAAACTTTTCAAAATAGAAAAAGTTCCCGCCCCCCAAATAGTCAGAAACATCAACTCTTGCTGGGTTTTCAGGTTGCAGTCCGTAAGGACAGATATTTTACTCCTAGCAAACATCACAAGAATGCCGCAAACCTTTTTTCATGCAACTTTCTCAAAATTTCATTTGTGTAGAGACTCAACAATGGCTTGAATTGTCATATTTAAAATGTATCACTAAGATTTTTTGAAAGCATGGTAACAAAAACATCTCTTGAAAAACAATCTCTGAATTAGGAAAACAGAAGCTGAAAACAGAGTCTCAAGTTCAAAAGTGTGTGAAGGCCGTGACGGAAGTGCGACGACCTCCCCGCGCAGGTGGAGAGAGGAACTCAGCCTTCCTCCCGGTCATCGAGAGCCTGAGTGCGGTCAGTGGGCCGCATACGCTCTAATCTCTGCCTGGGGCTGTGAGAAACGTCAATAGAAACTGTGCTGGATGATCAAGGGCAATGAGTTTATCAATGTGTTTACCCTTCCTGGGAATACACTGTCATCAAAAGTGTGCTCTAAGCCAAAGCCAGCACACTCTGCCAGCTCCCCAGGCCCTCGGAGGTGTCTGTAGGTCTCATATCTTCATGAATTAACAAGCCTGGCTTTCCTTTTTCTGCGAGGCTTTGCGGTGACTCAAGCAGCACTGAGCTACCAGCTAGTGGCAGAGGAAACCCTTGATCTGCCTGCACCAAGGACTTGGTCTATTTCTATGATCAGAAGGGAAACAGAACTGGGCACTTAAAGCTAGTTAAGATTTGACATCAAAACAAGCCTCTCAAAGAGGGAGAAATTGTTATGAATCTGAGCATGTCGTCTTTGTACTGGAACTCATGGGATGATTCTCAGGGTTCACCGTGTACAGTAAAGTATGAAGAAACATGTGATTCAACTGACCCACACCTCATGTGTTTTATTTTTGTCATTAAAGTGGAAACACATCTATGAAGGCAGTTCTTCTCCTAGAAACAGCAGTGCCAACTGCCTCCTGCTCTTCTCTCTGGAAGGCTGAAGGTTGGTGTTACGGTCTTTGACGGTCCACTGGTCACAGGATAGTCTTTGAACATTTTCTCCCAGTACAGGTCCAAAGCTTTAAGAAGTAACTGGCTTTTTCTCCCTTATATCATCCCTTGGGGGAAAAACTGTAGGGTGAAATTACTGACAATATTCATTTTTCAGTGTTTGCTCCAGTGGAAGCTTTTTCTGTACCATGCTGGGACCAAGAAGTGTAGGTAAGCTGAGTAAACAGAAATAACCCATCCCATTCAAAACGTGGGAGACCCTTGAAAGGCCAGTGTGTTGCAAGATGTGTGTGGCAATTAAGGCGATTACGATCAACGCCAGTGTGGATCTTGAGTGTAGACCATTCTAAATCAAGGAGGTGCACTAAACAACCCAGCACCACCTTGGCTCTCCCAAGGGAACACCAGAAAAGTACTGGTTGAAAGGCATTCCCAGGAATAGGAGTGATCACCCCCAGCTCTGCAGCATGTCAGCCCCAGAGCATGGGGTTCAGACTTAGAAGGATGTGTACCATATTTCAAGTCAGCCCCCCACCCAGTTACATCATTCAGTCGTCACTCTTCTGAAGTGAGTCACTGAGGCATGTAGCCATGCAGTAATTTACCGAGGGTCAAATATAGTCAAGAGATGGTCTGGAATCGGACCTCAGTGTCTTAGGCCACAATGCCATGTGATCTGTTTAGTTCTCTGACAAACATCACTTCTCGTTTGGACCTGACTGCTGAACTGACTGAGCCCAGAGCCAGACAGGCCAGTGACTTGCGCCTTCACTTTGTAATCAATGATCTGAATGTTTCTAATTTCGCAGGTCATCAGCATGAATAACTTTTTTCACTCTTTGTTTGGATGAGTACCACTGCTAGATTTAGTATATAATTTAACCTACATGAAAATTGGAAAGAATCCATTAAAAAGTGCTCTACACTTTGTAAGTACTAAGAACTTTGGAATCTAAATGACTGACCGTTCATTTGTCATTACTTGAAGACAAAACAGAATTTCCATAGCCTGTGTAATATTTTCTTAACTTTTGCCCCAGTAAAGGTTCTGTACAAAACCTGCCATTTTTTCTGTGAAGGAAAGATAAGAGGACATAATGAGTATCTTATTGGATTTCAAATCAGGCCCTAAAACTCTCTGGAGAGCCCTCCAAAATTACACAGCACCTGTTGCCCAGCTTTGACAGGGTTTAAACTATCAAAGCCACTACCTCGTTGACGTCTGGTAAATCTGACGTCTAGGGTCCTCGTTCGTCAGTACAGCTTCTGCTGAAAGCACCCTCTTCTGTTAATACCCGCTTTACCAGGCAAGCTTTCTAGCGAAGGTTAATGCAAAACTACCTTTTTCCTGTTGTAAGAGTGGGAGTTATTTCCATTTAAGTAGACTTTGCTGCTATTAGAAGACGTACAGGATAAAATGAGCAAGTGGGCATCACAACAGCAGGCTTAAAACCTTCATGCTTTGACTCAGCAATTGTACTTCTGGGAATTCAGAGAAAGAAAGATACACACACACACACACAAAATTACTCACAAAATTCTTTTTTTTTTTTTTTACAAAATTCTTCACTGTGTTTTGATGTAAACTAAGTAAAAACATGAAGGAAATGATTATAAATTAGGATATAATCACTCACGGTATATTAATAAGGCACTAAAATCATGTTTCTTTAAGAACCATTTAGCGATGAGAGGAAACGTTCGTAACGCAAGGTTAGGTAAAAACGGGACACACACACGTGCAGCCTGATTCCAGCTCTAACTACAGTCCATCTACAGAGCAAACTGTCTGTCTTTGCCGTTCAACAGAACTATACAACTATACGGATAGTAAGTAGGGGGCATAAAGTGACTTGGATCGTCTTTTTTTATACCTCTCTGAATTTTTATAGCATGTATTATTTTTATACTTATGAAAACCAAAATCTGAGTTTTTTAAACTGTTTCTCCAGCTTTACTGAGGTATAATTGACAATCCCCAGGCCCCAGGAACCACATTCTCCTCTCTGCTTCTGTGAGTCTGACTATTTCATATCTCACGTATAGATGGGACCATGCAGCATCTGCCTTTCTGAATATCTGAACATGCTTTAAGTGCACTCTACCTGATAATTACCTGTTTTTGCCATGTAGCTAGATCTCTGTACTGGGAAAGACGGCACAATGCCTGCATTTTTGTATGGCTTCCTCACTGATCAGTGTATGGGCCTGTCACTTGGACGACAAGGAGGGACCTGCATTTGCAGTGTGACTGGCAGCATGTCTTTTGCTTCAGATGAAGCGGGTGATAGAAATCCACCTCCCGTTCCTGCCGCTTCTCCCTCAGCCTCTGCTTCTTGAACTGTCAGACCTGGTGTGGGGCCAGGTCCGTTTTTAAGTTCAGACACTGTCTTTTCAATGCACCTGTGAATTTCACTTTGTAAACCAGAAATGTAGGTATAGATTCTGGATATAGTAAGAGAGTGTTACTCGTGGCCATCACCTGTTAGCATGCTGCTGGGTGAGACAGGCTGTGCACAGGCACTCTGGTGGGGTTTGGGGATGCACCACCAGAGCTTGAGAGATGGATAGGAAAGAAAAAGATAGCCTTGCGTAGACAGAAAGCACCAATACGTTACTATTATTAAACCTCCTTTAAATACTGAAGGCAAGTTTAGTAATTACTAAATCAAACACTGCTATTTTCAACCCATTATACCTTGGCAAAGCCCTGTTCCTTAGAGAGCTGAGATGGAATGAGGAGGGAAACATTAACTGTCTCACTTACTGACATGAACTGAGACAAACGCATTCATTCATTCTCCCTTCATCCATCTGCCCCTTCCTTCCTTCAAACGATGCTCTTTGGCACCTACTGTGCACCAGACCTTGCAGAGATACCTCTGAAGAAGACACCATCCTCTTCCCATGGACCTCATAGTTTATCGGAGTATAAAACACACAAGCAGTTGTGACAGGTGATAAACATTACATGAGAGACACTTACAATGGCCTGGGCCAAGTCCAGAAGGGAAAAAAAGCATTGACTTGTCCGGTATTATCTGAACTGGAATTTCCAGGACGAGGAGGAATTTGCTGAGCAGGGAAAGGGAAGAGGGAGCAAGCTCAGAGAGCTCGTGGAGCACGGGGCTCGGGCTCGGCAGTGTGGAGACACGGGGTCTGCTTCTGGAGTAGTGATGGCCGGGTGGGGCAAGCACCGGGGGCCCTGGTAGGGTCGCGAGCGTGGAGGTGAGGATGGGAGAGGGACGAGGGCTCAGGCCCGACTTGCTAAGTGTGAGTGATACTGTTGCAAAGAGCATTCCACAGTTGTTGGATGCTACAGTTTTATTTTATCTGCATAGCCTGGAATAGCTAAATCTAACCCTCTATTAACAACTGTCTCCCTCCCACTTCCTTCTTCAGTAACTCGTACAGTCAACTACAACATACCGGCATCAGTCTGCAGTAAATCTGCTGTGTTTAACTTATAAGCACAGATTTGAATGTAAACTGAACCCAAACAAGAAGAGAAAGAAATGGCAGAAAAAAGCGGCTGCAGTTACAGTTACTCGGCGTGTTTGCGCACAGTCACGACAAGTGCTTGATGATAACACTGCTGCTCTGATTAATTTCAAGACTCAGTTATGTAAACCCGCACAATTAGCCAGTGACCCGTGAAAGGGTGCTCAGGTCCTCTTAGAGCTGCACAGCATAATCGAGGTCCTGCTGGTCCATGTTTCACAGGTGAGAGAACTGAGGCTCGGTGCTGACCATCGAGGAGCACACAGCTAGAGGTAGAGTGGCCCGAATTGTATCTGCATCTCCAGGGTCTTCCTGCTGCACCTCGGTGCACGGCTGGAAGGCAGCCATTTCCAAGATAAACAGCAGGTCAATATGGTTTCCCCTTGTACGGACTTATTACCAATAAACAGCCAAGGCTCCCGGTATGGGTGTTGACGGGCAAGCCCCCGGGGACCCAGCACCACATGCTGCCGGGTAAGTTGTCCTTTGCACCTAAAGCAGCGCTGCTTCTGCTGCGGGTGCGAAGAACTAGGCTCAAATGCAATAGCTAGTCCCTCCCTCCTTCCCACCGGCGGCCGCTGCCCCACCGGGGCCGCAGCTAAGCTATAAATACTCCAAAGGGCAGAGCCCGTGGCAGCTTCTGAAACGCTCTTTTCAGTGGATGACCACGAAGAGAACGATCATCCTGTTAGTTATCAAAACGGTCCCCATGCTGCCGAGAAACCCTGAGGAACATTACGTAATCTCTAAATTTAAACTTTTTCTCCATTCCGAAGGCTCCCCGCCACCCCATCTAGACCCACTTCTTTTCTTCCTTTCTCTTTTTCTCCTGTGTGTGTGTGTGTGTGTGTGTGAAGCTTTTCAAATGCAGCATCTCTGTGGTACTGTCCTGGGCACCTGCCTCCCTGCATTTTCTCCTGTTTCACATGCTTAGGGCTGCTCTTTATGACAATATTGCAATTTTTGCCCCTTACAAGTGCTTAAACAAAGGAGTTCAGCTGAAAAAGAGAACTAGTTGACTGATGTAAGTGAAAGCAAATCAATTAGGTGATTCCACGGGCAACCAGAACACTCGGAGGGCCCAAGCACGGTACGCAGACGTTACAGCACCTCGAATGGAGAAGTCACAGCTGGCAAGCTGCCTCTCTGAGATCCAGGACCAGGGACACTACCCATCATCCAAATAATTACGTATGAGCTTGTTCCCAGGCAAACACTGAACAGAACTACGCCTTAGAAGTCAGAAAAGTCAAGCATTTCCTCAACGGCGGGTTCTGCGTGCCATCTAGTTAAGCTGTGGGAGAATTTGTCTCCTTTGTACTCGTGTCTCCAGTATTACCTTCTTTCTCAAGAATTCGAGGGTTAATTGTAGGAAAGCAAGTCACTGAGAAGGAAAGCCCATTCTCTGCTAAGGCTTCTTTCTGGGACAGAGCCCCGGAAGCATACAGCCCAGCTCTGAGGAATAAACCACCAGCTTGAATGTAGCTGCACAGAATTTTAATTTCCCCTTAAGCTAACTGACCACTTCATGGGTCTAGGTTTGGGTTTTGATTGTGAAAGGAAATAAAGAAAAAAAAGGAAAATTTTTAATTATTTCAAAGACAAAATAATAAATTATAATTACTCTAGATAACTAAATTGGATAGAATTCAGCTTGGTTATTGGAGCAGGGGTGGGGGAGAAGACAGAATTTAAGAATTTCATGGTGTCATGTATTTTACATTATTTGACCTGATGACTTGACAATGGCTGAAAAGAGAAAAATTCACATCACTTTCCAGGTCTGGACATGAGACACATTTCTCACTGAGGAGACGGAGACCATGAGTTCCGAGTCAACCTGAGCTATGGTAATTCTTAAGAAAAGGAAGCTGTGTGCCTTGTGAAATGCTTCCTTCTTAAAACCAAACCTCTCAAAATTCAAATACTGGAACTCTCCTAATGAGTTTGTGCATTAAAGCTGTTACATGGACCAGGGTGCCCATAGTGCAACCTCCCCCAGCCCCCACCTTTTTCAGCAGGTTAGAGGAAGGAGGACAGAGAGTCCAAGGCCACCAGAAGTCCCAGCCCTGTCCCTTTCTGCCTGCAGTCCTGTCCTCCAGAGATAAACACAGCTACGACTCTCTGCAGGACAAAAGTCTTGGCTCACAAATGTAGACGCTTAAATTTTTCTGATTTATGTCACTCATTTGGTTATATTTTCCCCTTTGGGCACAATGTCATATTTCCGACAGGGAACTGTAAAACATACAAAATAGGACCGAAGCACCAAAGGACTTGTGGTTTTACTTCTCGCCCATCGTTGGCAATCTGTTCACCTGACATCACACACTCACAGAGGCTCTTCCAGAGCCTAGATGCAACAAGCTAAGAAACACTGCACTTCAAGCCAAATGCACAGGCTGAGGAGGAGGAGGAAGGGATAAGCAGGCACCAGCCTCCTGCCTGCTGGGAAGAGGAGTCCCTCAGCCATGGGCAAAGCCTCTCCATCCCGCATCACAGCATCCACGACTTGACAATGCCAGGCACTCTACTCTTGCTGCACTGGAAATCGTTTAGTTTGTCATCTAAGAGTTGAGAGAATCTGTAAAGCACGAAAATTAGAATCTGAACTATGAGGTTCAGCATAAAACAGGACGTTCCTCATGATTAAAAGATGAAAGATGTTATTAGACCTCTTCCCTACAGGTCTTTAAAAACTGGAGAGCGGTCGCCCCTTCCAGTGTTCTCAGCTCACTCTTGCAGCTGGTCTAGCCAGCCTCTCCAGTCCGTCACTTACGGTGCTTGACCGTTGGATAGGTTGATTTGTTTGGTTATTTATGGTCAGTGATTTTTTTTTCAATAAAGTTTCAGTCTCTTTTCTAATGAAAACAGATGTTTATTGAATCTGTAAGATAAAAAATGGACACCTGCACCCCGATGTTCACAGCAGCACTATTTACAATAGCCAAGACATGGAAACAGCCTAAATGTCCATCAACAGATGACTGGATAAAGAAGAGGTGGTATATTTATACAATGGAATACTATTCAGCCACAAAAACGACAAAATAACGCCATTTGCAGCAACATGGATGTCCCTGGAGAATGTCATTTTAAGTGAAGTAAGCCAGAAAGAGAAAGAAAAATACTATATGAGATCGCTCACATGTGGAATCTAAAACAAAACAAAACAAAACAGAAATACAAAACAGAAACAGACTCATAGACATAGAATACAAACTTGTGGTTGCCAGGGGGGTGGGGGGTGGGGGGTGGGAAGGGGCAGACTGGGATTTCAAAGTGTAGAATAGATAAACAAGATTATACCGTATAGCCCAGGGAAATATATACAAGATCCTGCGGTAGCTCACGGAGAAAAAAAATGTGACAATGAATGTATGTATGTTCTTGTATAACTGCTCTACACTGGAATTTGACACAACATTGTAAAATGCCTAAAACTCGATAAAAAATGTTAAAAAATAAAATAAAAAATGAAGCAGATGTGAACTGATTTTCTTAGATCCCTACTTCTCACATTTACGGGGACACATGCTGAAAAATAGATGTCTGACCTTAGAGATGCCTAGAACCTGCTTTAAAGATAAGCATGAGTATGTTCAAGGCTGGGACCTACTCAACCATTCTGCCCTTGACTCCAATAAAGAGCTCGCGTTATGTTCGAAGGCCGCGTCCCATCGTGTTGCACGCAGCCTGGCTCCTCCTGCTGCAGCACGGTCGTCTCTCGGCCGCAGCACCTGCTGCTGAGCGCGGGGCCGCACGCGGAGGGAGGGCGGCCGGCCGCGGGGACGCCGGAAGGGCTGGGCCTCTTCCCGTGCGCGGTGCCGGCCCTGCCTCTCCGTCACAGTGCCCGCATCCCCTCTCCCTGAAGTCCCCCACCCTGAGACAGTAACAGCAAAGACCTTCGCTGAAGGTGTTTGAAGTTCTTGATCCGAACCAAAGAGAAAAATTATTTCAAGCCTGTTTTAAAGATATGAAGAATAGCCATCTTCCTCTAGAACTGGATTGTCCAACGCAGTCCCCACGAGGGGGCTACTCGCAATTAAAATTACAAACTCAGGTTCTCAGTCACAGCCGCCACATTTCCAGTTCTCAGCGGCCCACGTGTGGGTCAGCGCGGCAGCAGAGCACGTCCGTCCCTGGAGCAGCTCTGCCAGGAGAAGTGCTCCTCTAGAACAGACAGCACTTCGTAATGGGATGTTATTCGTCCTGTTAGAAACTCGTTTGCACTTCATTGTGCTGATTACATGCTACTCACGCTGCTTCAGAAAGTCCCCTTCATCCTCCTCCCCAACTCCGGGCTGCACTTCCGCGGTTTAGGAGGGCTCCCAGGGACAGCCTGGCTCTTCCTGGGGAATTTCAATCCTTTATTTTGGAGCACGTGAGGAATGCATACCCCAGACTCCTAGAACTCATAGTCAAGCCACTTTGCAGAACATAAGCGGCAGAACACAACCAGTGTCGCTTCAGATCACATTTCATGCTCGGGCGGTGACTCGGGTTACAGCGTTCTCCTGTTGTTCACATTTCCAAAGCATCAGCTTTATTTCACAGCTTACCTAACCAATAAAATAAACCCAAGATAATATCTACACTACCAACTGAGGCTAGCTGTTTTTCTAAACCTAAGTAAGTGGTAATGTCTTTGTTTCACAAATAGATCTGCTTCCAATAATGAAACCATGCAAGTCACTCCTCGAGACTCCTAAAGCGAACCACCCTGCCAGCGTGGTCTCACGCTGCACCTCCTGCAGACAAAGTTCACATGAATGGAAAGATATACATAGATGGCCCTGTTCTTAAGGACTTCACAAGGGGCATGCACCTCGGTGGGCACACATATAATTAAAGGAGTTTATTTCAAAATCTAGACTATTGAAATCTGTTCCAGGTTCTTAAACAGCGCACAAAACATCTTAAGTCAAAGTATGTATGGGTTGCAACTAACTGAATAGTTGCTAAAATAATGCGATCGTTTTAAAGAGCTAGACATGCTCTTTAGATGAGGATATTCATAATCAATCAGCCAGCAAAGCAGCCATCGAAGCCCCTCCCCTCCCGCCCGAACTGGGCTGAATGCACCCGGGGGAAGGGGCACTACAAAACGGAGCTGAAACACAGGAGCGAATAATCCCGCTAGGAAAATTAAATTTGAAAAAATTCTATGGTAATTTTGGTGCCAGTGATTTTAAATATATTCTGTTCAGGAGAACGAGAATCTATGTATCCTGAAATATGAGGACTGGCTTCAGGGACAAAGTGGGATGTCAGGGAGCTTTTTAAAGGAAGAAGGAATTGGGATGGCTGGCGGGAGGGAGTGGGAGTGGGTTAATTTAAAAGATGGACGCAGGGATGAGTGGACGTGTTCCATGAAGAAGAGAGGGGAGGGGCGGATCTCGCTGAAGCTAAGCCCCTGTGCCGGGGAGGACGGGAAATCATGTTAGCCGTGAGCGAGGCCTAGTACTAACGGTCCCAACTGTTTGGACGGTGGAAGTGCATTTAACGTATTTGATTCAGGGCAGATCAGGGACCACCCTTTCCATATAGAACTTCTTTTTTCTGTTGTTCTGTTTTGTATTTGACGTACAAGTTTTTCCCCCAAAACATGGATTGTACGCCAAAATCTAAATCTAAGGAGATTTCATAGAAAAATCTGGCTTTCCCAATTATTTTGAAAAGTTGGAAGATGTAAAAACCCTAGGCCAG
Source organism: Camelus bactrianus (assembly GCF_048773025.1). Lineage (NCBI taxonomy): Eukaryota > Metazoa > Chordata > Mammalia > Artiodactyla > Camelidae > Camelus > Camelus bactrianus. The sequence continues at coordinate 4,008,041 of NC_133567.1, read as the reverse complement.
AATCCATCATGGCAACGGTTGTCTAGAGCTGAATGAAGCAGACAGCTCTCTTGAAGTGGGGATCTCCTGGGCTCCACTCCTGTGTCTAGTTGGGGCTGTGCTGTTGTTGTTGGTTTCTGTATTGGAGGGTGAAAAGGGAAGCAAATCTTTGCCATGACTCAGTCTTTACCAAATCAGGGCAATGACACCTAGACCAGGAGGCCCCTGAGATTTCAAGGAAAATGGAACCAAGCGTAACTCTCTGTGGTCTCGAGGGACATTAGAGACTTAACACGCAGAGTTCTCACTTGCTGTTCCGCACACACTTGTACTACCTGGCCCACAGGTCCAGGGGCGCGTCGCTCCTGTTGAGGAGCCCTGACAAGAAGAGGGGCACAATGAACGTGTCGTTGTGTCACAGAGACTGATCCCATCAGCAATGAGCTAGGTACGTTAGAGATGGCAGAAGACACAGCTGAGGAGGCCAGCCAAGAGGCTGTTGCAATAGTTCAGTCCTGGTGTGGTGAAGATCTGAATTGGAGGAAAGGTAATGGAACAGGAAAGGGAAAGGGTCAATTTGGTATAAATGACAGATTAGCTATTAGAGGGAAAAGTCAGGTAAGAGACAAAAATCATTCCAGCAAAAATACTGTAGGAATTTGCTTTTCCATTAAGGGTTAAGCCCCCCCCCCCCCGACACACACACACAATGCACTTTTCTCCCTTTTCTAGAAAGTCCCACCTTGCTGACTGTACTGCCCTGCCCAGAGATGGACACCAAACTTGTTTGTAGAATTGAGTGACAATGAAAAGAACACAGATCGTATAAATAGGGACTCAGTGCAAGTTCTGCCCAGCCTCTCCTTCACAGTTAGACCGCGTGGCCATGAGACACCCACGGTGCCACTCAACCCGGTGGCATGTGGTTCATACCTCGACGTGCCCGAGATGACCTCTAGGTCTGGCTCTCTTTATTTTCAATTGAAGTACAGTTGATTGACAATGTTGTGTTAGTTTCTGGTGTACAGCATGGTGATTCGGTTATACGTACATATATTCTTTTTCATTATAGGTTATTACAAGATATTGAATATAGTTCCCTGTGCTCTACAGTAGGACCTTGTTGATTTTATATATAGTAGTTTGTATCTGCTAATTCCAAACTCCTAATTTATCCCTCCCCTCTTTCCCCTTTGGTGACCATGAGTTTTCTTACTATGTCTGTGAGTCTGTTCCTGTTTTGTGAGTAAGTTCATTTGTATCATTTTTTTAGATTCCACATTTATATGTGATAACATATGACATTTGTCTTTCTCTGTCTGACTTACTTCACTTACTATGATCATCTCTAGGTCCATCCATGTTGCTCCAAATGGGATTATTTCATTCTTTTTACTTATTCCATTACTACTCAGTCACACAGCTTCTTTATCCAACCATCTGTCAATGGACATTTAGGCCGCTTCCAAGTCTTGGCTGTTGTAAATAGTGCTGCTATGAACACTGGGGTGCATGTATCTTTTCGAATTAGACTTTTCCCCAGATATATAATTGCTGGATCATATGGTAAGTCTATTTTTAGTTTTTTTAAGGAAACTCCGTACTATTTTCCACAGTGGTTGCACCAAATTACATTCCTATCAACAGAGTATTTGGGTTCCCTTTTTTCCGCACCCTCTTCAGCTAGGTCTCTTTAAGTTGAAAATTTTTAATCTCTTTTGTGCTCTTTCCTTCTTTAAATAATGATTCCTACTTTTGCAGAAGTGAACAAAATGAAGTTTTTACATTTCAAAGATATTAGCTTTTTTGAGAAAAATCAAAATGGTATCAAATGTTACTCTTTTTCTTTTTCTTTTTTTTTTTTTTACATTTTGAATCAGAGATCAAATGACTCTGGAGACTCTTGGGCAGTGACTACGAGCTCAGCAATTCCACTCTTAGTCAAGGCTCAAGAGAAATGTGCACATATGTTCACCAAAAGGCAGGCACTGCATAACAATGACCACAGTAGCACCTTCTACAGCAGCCCAGCTCGGAAAGAAGTTCCCAAACATCCAGCAATAACTGAACGACACAGTAAATTTGTAAGATGGAATACTACACAGCAAGAGTAAATGAACCACAACAGCACCCGATGGGGATGAATCTCCTCATTTTGATGTAGAATGAAAGAAGTCAGACAAAAATGAAGATACATCGTATGATTCCATTTATGTGCTGTTATAAGGCAGGCAGAACTAAGTAATGAGTGTGAGCTGTCATGCCAGCAGTCACCCTGGGAGGACTGTTGGCCGGAGGGGCATGAAAGGGGCTGCTGGGTCCTGCTGCTTCACTGGGATGCTGGTGACACGGCTGGGCTCGTTGGGTGAGTCCGCCTTGGGCTGGACTTCATTGTGCATGCTTGTGCATGTATGTTACACTTCATACACTCACACAATACATGCTTACTGAGACACAACCACAGAAGGTGTAAATCCAGCATTTCTAGTTTCAAAGTTCTGAATATTGGTGGATTTACTTACCAAAAATGGGAATTTTAAAAGAAAAAAGAGTCTATTGAATACTAAGGATTAATACACTTACAGGTCCCACTTTTTTATTTCTCTATATTTAAATCTCTGGAGGTCAACTCTCCAAATCTAAGTTGTAAAAAAAAAAAAATTATCTACGATACACTTGAAATAAAATGTTTTAAAATATACTTGAGTAAAACAAAATGTGTAATCAATATTTAAAAATACAGAAATCTTTTCATGTTGAACAAGTTCTTGGCCCTGAGGTCTGCCCCTCAGAAGGACCCAGAAGGACAGATCGGACCACTGACAGCTTCTGGAGGGCTACGCGGGACCCGGAGACGGAGGGCCCGGGAGAGGCAGGTGGACCCTCGAGAGGACGAGGAGGAAAGAAGCAGCTGATGAGCAGCTGAAGAGAGCCTTGTGAGTCTTGCCCCTTCCACTTCTAGCAGAACGGCAGCTGCTTCTGCTTTTGAGAAAAGTGGAGAAAGAAAGGAGAGGGCTGAGAGCCAGTTTCAGTGAAGTACAATTCTCTGATGAGACCCACAGACGGACAGGACAAGACTCAGGAGAGCAGCAGTGAGCCGACGGTGCTGGGGGTAACGGCTGACAGCCCCCAGAAGCCGGAGGTCCCCGGAGCCAGGCGGGACAAGCACCCTTCAGACCAGTAGCAACACTCAGGCTGATGTGTGCCATCTGTCCCCCTGCACATGCTTGTGTGTCCACTTCGGTGTGAAAGGAAATGAAAGGACAGAGAAGTTGAAAACCCCAGCATCGTATTTTCCAGCGCACCTCCAGTGCCACAGTGTCAGTGGTCCTCAGTGCACCTGAGGGAGAGAGGCTGAGACAGTGACCCATGCGGAGGTGCTGGCAGGGGGCATGGGGGCCTCCGACCCAGCCCTGGAGAGGGAGCCCTTCACTGAGCTGAGAGTGTCAGGTGCTGAGACGGGGCCCCGGTGACAGGAACATCTCTCAATAAGCAAAGGGAAGACGTCTCTCTGTCACACACGGCATCGCAACCTGAAGCCTTAATAACAGTTTATGATCGAAACAGTGGCCCCCAAAGAAAAGCTTTTCCACAGACTTCCATGATGACCACACGCTTAAGTTTTCACACTTCTCCCCCTAAGAGCTGAAATGAACTCCAGGGTTTGAAATGAGCAATTATTTCAGTGTGCAGATCAAACTCAACTCTGAGATAATTACAAAAGAAAGAAACAGATATTCTGCCAAGATGGTACTGATCCAGAATAATTTAGAATTTTTGTTATAAAGAAAGAGTTCACCATATAAAATGGTCTAAAAAGTGATATTTTTCTAATTTAATAAATCATATAGGATGTGAACTTTCCTGTAAGACTTCCCCAATTTTTTGCTAGCTTAAAAATCAAATGTTAGCTAACTTAAGTGAAAAGGAACGAATGATTTATAAATACATTACCCTTAATTATGCATAATTTGGTAAATTAAGGACATGTGCTTAGTGGTGTACATATTTAATTAAACAAAAAAAGGTTTTAATATTATTTTTTATCGACGAGGACGACATAAACAGCAGCTAACCCTTCCTGAGTACGCCTTGCATGCCAGGCACACTTTAAATTTGGTAGCTCGTGAAATGCGCGCACGAATCTTTTGAGAGAGCCGGTGTTATCACCCCCGTTCTGCAGCAGAGCCCTGACAGCAAGTATCCTGTCCTCTGAGTAACCCGTCTCGGTGGAATCCTATTTCAGTGAGGGCTCAAAGGTACTTAAACAGCACTTCTAGCTTTTCCCTCCTACAAGTCCTCTCTCGTCGACAAATTGGACCCTCCTGGGACAGAGATGGGGTCAACATCTCTACTTCCTTTTCAGAGAAGATGGACCAGTTTCAATTTAGAGAGCTGTGTGAGGAGTGGAATTGGAGCCTCCACAATCTTGTCACAACACAAAAAAATACACACACGGCAACACTTAGCGGTTTCACTCTCCGCTGCGGGCAGAGCAGGGACCGAGTTCTAACCCCGCAGGCCGGGGCGCTGCCTCACTCTTACCCCAGGGTGGCCCCTTGGCGCCTGTCCCTGGTCTCACTCCTCTGCTCTCCTCCCGAGCTTGCCTCCACGGTTCCTTCCTCTCTTTCCCGTAGATTCAGCTTATCTTCCGGCATGACTCCTCCGCTGCCAGTATTAATTCTCTCTCATTTTTAAAAAAATTTAAAAGTAAGCAACAATGAACAAAAGAATCACCTGCCTCAACCCTGCATTCCTACCTGGAACCTCTGCCATCACCTCCCCCAGCACCGTGCCCAGCATGGCCGACTGTCAACAATACTTGCTGGAAAAACAAGATGAGCTGAAGGCAGACCTCACTGAGAAGAGAAATCAGTAACCGACATTGAGCTTTCATCAGTCGCCCGGCCTTTGCTTCGGCGGGGCTTAGCATCCGTTCTTAGCTACCATGTTTTAGAAATATCCAAGGTCCTCTTTGGCAGTCATTGTAACTAATGTATTTCTAGAGCATCCAATGAAGAACTTCATTTTTATCGGTTACACCTTTTTTTTTTCCTGGAAGACTCTCTGAATATTTCCCGGAGAGTGTGCTCTGGAGGACGAGGAGGAAGAGAAGGAGTCTTGGCAACGTGAGAGTCAGCCCCTTCAAGATGACCCATTACTGGAGGGCAAGAGCAGAATGAACTCTGAGACCTGCAGATGGTTACGTCCATTGGTTTCAATGGCTTCCTCATCCATCATACCTTTTCACCTAACTTACTAACAGCTAGTAAACTGTCCAGCTGAGCCAAATGTCAGCAAATGAAGAATGGGTGAGACAACAATTTCAAAAAAGCATCCTTTGGACCAGGGAGCCATACACAGAGACCTGCTTTGGAACTGGCCCCACTCCTTCGTATCCATGTTAGGACACAAAGTAATGCAGGCTTCAAGGAGTCACTGATCCAGCCTCCCTCCTCCTGTCTTTCCAGTGATAGAAATCTTTGCGCCCCACTCCCCTGCAAAAGCCTCCGCCTAGAGAGCTTGCCCCAGCACTGGACGCTCCCCTGAGCGATGCCAGACTCTGTATTAGGCATGCACGGACAGCCACTGCTTCTTAGTGCAAATAACACCGTCACATGCGCCCTCTGCACTAGGGATTATGAACACTCTGTCCGAATTGTTCTTTCACTGCAAGGTTGGGTCTTCGCTGCTCTATAATTTTCTGTGAAGTGTCTGTGCCCCTCCTCATTTTTAGCTTTGGGTTGTTAGTTATTCAGCTTTTTGGGGGGGTGTATTTTTATATTTTATCTCTTCAATTATATAATAATCTCTTAAAGGGCTTGAGAAAACCTGCTATTTTTCTGAGATTTCTCTTTACTTAACTGAATGCCTTCATCAGAGTCGGTGCTCAAAATAGAACTTGACTGGATAATAATGGACAGTTGGAGTCATCACCTTCAAGGTACATTTTAAGGTCTCTATCTCGGCAGAGGTTAAGAAACCTGGAAGGAATTTCAGGAATTCTCTTGTTTATCTTCTTCTTCTCCCCTCTCCTTCTTTCCCTCCCTACCCATTCACCTCCCAACTTTCCTTTGACTTCATAGAACTCCTTCCAAACTTTCTTCTGGCAGATTCTCTGGATATCTGTCCCGGAGTTGACATGAGAGCCTCGTCTTAAAGATCACTGGAGGTAAAGTTCTGCCACGGAAGCCCCGCTCCAGGACTAAAGGGTCCCGTCTTTCTCAGAAACATCTAGCTTTTTCTTTCCTTCCGTGCTGAAGGCTGTTTACAACCGGAAGGCAGGGGAGACGCCAAGGGCATTGTTTTAAACTATTTTAGGAGCGCAAATGGTTTACACTTTAGCTAAAATCATTCAGCAGGCTTTCTCATTTCTTCACCCAACTGCCACTTTAAACTCTTCATTTCTAATTAAAGAAAGTAATCGATTTGTTGGATCACACCAGATTTATCCACAGTAAAAGGAGAAACCGCAATTCATTTACTATCAGGCAACAAAAATTATCGAGACCTATAGACTTGATCTACTCCAGTTACTATTAAAGGGCAGCCTTTGTGGTAACACAGCACGTACAGGCTTTTAGACTGTTTTTGGAAGCAAGAATATTGTGTCAAATATACTATCACCCCACATAATACCACTTATTCCAACTCTCATGCACCTAGCACCTTGCTCATGTGAGAAAAAGAAAGAAAGGATATGGTCTTTATTTGAAATGCATATACTTACAGAAAGCCTTAGACCAATAGCTAAACTGAGGAGATACTTTCTTTATAGGTAAATCCCTTCATTTCCAATCTGTAAGGGATGGGCAGGTGAATATTTAGAAATTTTAGACTGTTCTCTCTGAAGGAAGGGAAAAGAAAAAAAAATCTTCGACTCCCAAAACAGTTCCCTACTCACCCCAGGTGTGTCCAATATACGCCCCGGTTCTAAAATAAGTGTGTAATTACACATATTTCCAGTGTACAATTTGATGAGTTTTGATAGATGTACACACCAGTGAAACCACTACCATCATCAAGACAGCGACCATTTCCATCAGGAACCATGTCACAATAAAGGTGTTAAAAAAGATACAGATTTGTAAGGTTTAGTCACATCCAGAGAGAAATTCACTTTATAAGCAATGTGTATGGAACCACAGGGTGTTTAATCTGCATTTGGGGCGTGTGAACCTGGAAGGCTCTTTTGGGATCAAGTTTCATCTTTGAAATCACAAAATCAAATTGTGTTAAAAATTTGGGGAAAAAAATAAAATAAGTGTGTAATTGTATTGTGTGTGATTTGTTTGCAGTAAAGGCAAACTTTTGACCATGTTGAAAGAAAATCTAGGAGAAAAATAAAAGATTTGTATCCAATCTCTTCTTTGAGGAAGCTCCCCGCCTCCTAAAACAGTAGCCATGGGGCAAGACCCACACAGCAGGACTGGCATCTGGGAGGCACCCGAGGCAGGTGTGACCGGATGCCCTGCTCCGCCGCTCAGCCAGCCCATCTCCTTCACCTTGACTCTGAGGCTGTGAAAAGGAGTCACCCAGGAATCTGAAGCTGATGTTACGGTGTAATGGGATCCACGGCAAACTTCAGCTGGGGCTTTACTCTGCTGTTCTTTGAAAACTCAACTACCTGGCGACACTCCTGCCCTGGGCTTGCCCTCGCTCCACCACTCACCTGCGGTGGCTGCCGAGAGCCGTGCTGTCACCGGCCTGCACCGCTTGTTCTCAGTGGAAGGAAAAGAGTTACCTTCACATGGAGAAAGACTGAAGCTACTGGTTCAGATGCAATCTTTGGAGGATCTGCACATTTCATTATTCCTATTCATTATTCATAAAACACTCATCCGATATTTCTAGCATACCTACTGTGTACCAAGAACTTTGTCAAATACAGAGGTTTATAACACAGGGGCTAGAGAGTGTGAGGTTTAGACTAGTGTTTCTGAAGTTGTGCAGCATAATTAATTTGCATAATCAATCTAGGACATTAACACCATCATAAAAAAGAATACATTCTAGTCCATATATATAAAGAGATACACTCTGTTCCATGTATATATGTTACATATGTACATATGGTTTGCATGACACAAAATGTGACCATTGTTTCATGAAATTTCTGTTTCAACTCTGCACGCATACACATCGAGATATGTGTAGATACACATGTGTAGCTAATACATCTGCATTTACCATGGCTCTCTGTACTAGTTCACAATGTAATAAATATATTTCTTACTATGCGTGTTGTAAAATTTAAAAAAAAGAGAGAAAACAACTATCATAGATTCCCTGCCACTAGGGTCCAAATACCAGTTTCCCCACCTACTAGCCTGGAGCCTTCAAAGTTCTCTGCGCCCCGTATTCTGCACCTGCTAGTTGGGGCCGGGGCTGTGAGAATCACATGAGGGGAATCACCTGCAATGCTCACCGCAGTGCGTACATATCTAAGCTCTTTTCATCAAAGGCGTGAGAGAATTTCACCAACCTTCTTCAACTGGTACGAGAGCCTGCCAGGACTGGATTACAGAAGTATTGCCCCGATTACAGATGAAGAAACTACAGCTCAGAGGCTGTAATTTCCTCAAAGTCAGACAGCTAATGAAGGGCAGCGAGGAAGCAGAAACCAGGTCTGTGACTTCCCTTTGCACGGCACTGCCTCTGCCACCATGAAGGTGGGGCAGCCACCATGCTGGGAGGTGTGAGCACCGAATGGATAGACAACTGCAGGGAACATGATTTTGACTGTCTTTTCCTCTGCCTTCCTTTTGGTCCTTTCACAGGTTTTACATGAAGGCAGCATTTGCATGCGAATGTATTGACCTTTCCTTTCTTTACTTTCAGAAAGTGCATACTGGCTGTGTCATCTGTATAAACATATGCAAATAGCTTCTTGTAATCTCAGAAATATTCTTGAGCACATCCAACTAATTTTGAAAGAAGGCAAAGAAATGTCCGCTCCAAATAGATCCAGGAGTCTAACGTTTGCCCGCTTTCTCCGCCAGAAGTTGGGCGAACTGATGTGGGCAGCCGATCTAGGCGGCTCCCACTTGGGACAAAATTTCAATGTATAGAAGGTATTGATATATTTTAACACTGTGGGGAAAATATTTTTTCTCTAATCAGTTGTTATAAACAGTCCTCTATGTTCTTTTCAAATTCAATAATTGAAGAAACTTACAAATTGATTTTAGAGAAAAAACTCTATCTGGGAGGAAAATTCTCCCCAAACATGTATGAGGCTGAGCTTCTGAGCCTCAGGTCTCTGGCACTGTTGCGGGCTCCCTCCCTTTCTAAGCAGTCGTGACTGCGGAGGCTCTAGCAGCAGTAACTTTGCCGCATCTCCCAGAAGGTCAAAATACCTCTCATGGATTTTCATCTCCATTATCTGTGCTTAAATATTCAGACAAAATTAAGTGCAACACGGTTCTCCCCATCCATCTCTTCTTTTTAATTGATGACAGTTACCGAGGGGAGCAAACATCATCCATTATGTATCAAAACACCTAATTCAAGACTTTGACGACTTTGGTGAGTAAGCAGTTCTGTTTCCCTGTGCCCTGGGGTGTTGGCTTATCATCCAGCGATCTCCAGGGTCCGCCGCCACAGGAACCCGTCATCTGCTTAGTCACAGACCCGGATGCCCCAGCACATGGTCCCCATCCACGAACCATCCTCTCACCCTAACCCATCACACCAGCCACCGAACTCCACCCCACGGGGAGCACGCTCGTCTCCCACGGAAGTGAACTTGTCGAGTCGGACGGGAGCCGTGTGTGCGGGCCGGGGCCGACGCCCAGGCCGCGGGCGCTGAAGCCTGCCCGTCCACGCTCCTGTGCAGGACGAAGCGCGCGCTCCGGCCCCCGGACTGCGGCACGGCAGTCCCCACCAGAGCAGTTTCATGAGCTGTACTTTGACCCCAGCATTTTCCCTTCATGGTAGATTAAAAAAAAAAAAAAAAAAAAACCCTTGCCTATCCCATCACCTCCTTTTCCATAAGTCTGTGGCTGCCTTCCGATGACCAGTCCCGTTTTTATGACTGTGCACTTGGAGAAACGGAAGGAGCAAGGCACACGGGCACTTCTCGCTCAGGAAACATGCGTCGCTCCCGCCGCCACCTCTCAGATGGGTCCAGACCTTCTCGTCTTCCAAGCACCAGCCCGGCCACTGACTCACTTCTCATCCCCGGACTTAACCCCGCCCCAGGCAGGACCAAGCCTGACTGCTGATCAGGCGTGTGCAGCCATCCCTACCAATCTTCAGGGGCATCATTTCAGGTCACACCCACCACCGGGCACACCTGTTTGGGTAACAGGTCACCTGCCTTTTTCCTGGGTCCTGGCCTCTTCCTCATTCCTCTTCCTCCTCCTCCTGAGAACATCCCGGATGTGCCAGTCCCACCGTATCCCTGAGGTTTCCCACTCCTGACCGTCGCTGCCAAGCTCCCTGAAGCTAATGGTCTGACCCCCCAGCTTCTCACAAGCGGTTCTAACGCAGAGGCTAAGAACATCACCCTAGAGTCGGGTACGTCTGGATCTGAAGGTTCGCTTTAGCTGTTAATTACGTGACTTTGGACGAGCCTTTAACTTATCTCTTTGTAAAACGGGCAAATAACAGAGCTTACATGGTGGGGTTATGAGACTGAAAGATCACGTATGCAAAGCAGAGTGCCCGGCACACGTTGAAGCCACGTCATGGGTCCCTGCCCCGTGCTCTGCCCGCCTGCGACGGTGTCCAGCTGCTTGGACTTGCCTATGGCCCGAGCGATGACATGGCGGAGCCACACCCCTTGGGCTGGGCACTTCACCCCCTGGATGAAACCGCTCTGCCGTGCTCTGCCAGGGCAGAGACAGGACCGTCTTCTACCCGGAAGGACTTTGGAGAAGACTTGCTCAAGGCCAAGCACGGGCAGCACCCGTCCTGCAGCTGACATCAGGAGATGTTGGAAAACTTCCATGAACACCCTTTTGAAAAGCATACTGAGTGTGTGTGTGACTTATTTAACTCGGCCACGTTTGGGGGAAGCTGAAGTGAGGCATCTGATGTGGCTGATGTGGTCCAAGTTTCAAGGCGAGAGGACTCTTATCTAGAAAGACAAAAGGATCTGGATCTTGCAGGAAAGGATACGATGAAAAAGGAACGATTTCCCATTACAGACGCAATTAGGCAATGTGTGCTCCACTTTGTAGCAACGTGACCATACAAGTGTTTCTACTTTGTTCACAGAACTTAGAGCCGGCCTGACAGAGCGTGCTTCCAACCAGAAGGACCTTGGCAAAAAAAGATCTTAAACAGAAAAAATTAAAACCCTTCAGTTTTTGCTTGTTTGTTTTGTTTTGTTTTGTTTTTGAGGATCTCCAGAGCAGCACTTCTCAAGTTTAATGTGCACACAAAGCACCTGAGGATTCAAATGTGAATTCCGATACTAATCCATTAGATTTAAGGTCCAAGAGTCTGCGTTTGTGATATGCGGGTGAGGACTGAGCTCTGAGGATCAAGGTGCAGGGCGCTGACAGTGGCAACGGAAGTGAACTACAGGGCAGCTGGCCACATCCAGATGGCCGGGGGCTGACTTCACCTGCCCTCTGCCAAGGAGCCTGTGTGTACACACACACAGCACACACACACAGAGCTCACAGCACACACACACGCACACACAAACACACAGCACAAGTCACATAAACTCTCTCATCGGTGGGCGCCTGGTCATCTGGTCATTCCTGCCTCGAGACGACTGGAATCTAGAAACAGTATTCAGGGCAAAACCAGAAGGAATATTCACAGACAGCGCCAGAGCCCTGGCCAGGCTGTCCACTCCCACTCATGCCACTCCAGGTAACTCAGCCTCTGTGTGAGGCTGCAGCTCTCTCGGTCACAGCATCCCCACATCAGCACACTGGTCCACCTCCTTCACCACTGACCCCCACCCAGCAGGGCACTGGCCTCAGTGAGCATGCGGCCCAGTGTGTACTGGAATGGAGCCACCTCCTCCACGCTGTCTCCCACATCACTGACCACAGCCTCCCGTCCTTCCAGGGGGCTTCCTCAAACACCCTCAATGCAGCTGTCCTTTAAGATCATGGGGTGTGGCAGGCTTTGGGCCATTTCACTTTTCCTAGTCAGTTCCCTCTCTTTGCAGTGACCGCCCCATCCAACTTCGATGCACCACTCTCTTGCAAAGACCGTCCACCTGTGCTCTTCTGCCCTTTGCTCAACACCCCGACAAAACTCTGCTTCACGGTCGACCCTTTGCAGTCTACATCCACCCTCTCAAATTAAGGCCCAAAGTAAGTTCTGTCACCAACAAGGCCCCAAGAAGCATGGCCCCTGCTACCTCCCCTCCTGTTCTTCAGCCACCTGCTCCCTGTGCCTCTGCCATTCTGGTCCCTCTTCCTTTCCACAGCCGCCCAGGTGAGACACTGCTACCTGGACGCTCCTGCTCCTGCCCAGGTGCCTGCAATGGCCGGCCCCTCACTTCCTTCAGTTCTTTGCTCAGATGTCCCCTTACTGGAAACACTCTTCCCTAACCACATCCTACGAATCAGCAATCTTTGCCTCCCACCTTCCTTTTCTTCACAGCACACGTCACCTGGCACGTTGCGCGTTTATTAGCTTTTAAAATTACTGTTGACACTTCCTCCCTGGGGTGTACGGTGCCATATACTCAGCGCCAACAACAGCACCTAAGTTTTTTTAAGAAGTTGATTGAATGCTGACAAACGTCTAAATGAATGTTTCTGAGACTCTGAATGCTGCAGAGAGAAATAAAACATCGGGCAGACTGGCAGTGCTCCAGAATCAAGGGCATCAAACTCAGCTTGGCCCCCAACACTTCATCTCACCAGCTGTTTTTAGTCTGGTAATTTTTCATCCTTTTAAGTCATTATGTGTTCAAACTCATAAACCCTGCTCTAACCACATACCTATCTCTCCCGCAAAAGATGACCTTGTCTCCCAGTTCACAGAAAGAATGGAAACGACCACGTGGCCAGCAGCCCCCGCCCGTCCAGGCTCCCTCCTCCCGCCGCCATCCAAGAAGAGAAGGGCCATTCCTGCCTGTGCTCTGGGCATCACTCCCCTCTGCCTCTCAGAAGCCTACATGTGATGGCAAGGCTGGCCTCAGGACCCTCTCGTGGGTCCATCCAACCATATTCGAACGAGTCTCAGACTCTCCCACTCAAAAGAGAAGAAGGCACAAAGGAATAGAAACTGCAGAAGAGGAAAGAAGAAAAGCTAGCAGTCTCCCCCTCCCGGCCCCGACCCCCGTCCCCCCGCCACCGGCCCCCGCCCCCGGCCCCCGCCCTTCCCCCCCCCCCCCGGCCCCGGCCCGACCCCCGGCCCCGGCCCCCGCCCGACCCCCGCCACGACCCCGGCCCCGGCCCGACCCCCGCCCGATCCCCCCCGCCCCCGACCCCCCCCCTCGCCCCCGACCCCCGCCCGATCCCCCCCCGCCCCGGCCTCGCGGTCAGGCCCTTCCAGCGTTGCCCACGCGCGCCTCCCCCACTTGCTCCCCGCGGAGCCTGCCGCCCCGCGACAGCCGCGCACCACGTTCCTCAGTCTACGAACGCCGCGCAGTCAGGCCGCAAGCTAACATCCGCAGAGTCGAGGCCAAGCTGCCGCCGCCAGTGACGAGAACAGCGTGTCAGCTGAAGTCGTCCCTTGACCCCGCCTGGCTTCGCGCTGGGGAGCAGCCCCGCGAACGCGCCGTTCCGCCCCTGGCAGCAGACTTGCCGAGTGCTGGAGAGAATTATGTTACAGAAATTTGCCCCGAGGGGGGAAGTCCCCTGAGGCCATCACTTCTTTATCGTGGGAAGTTCTTTTCGTGACGCGGCATACAGGCTCTCAGAATGTAATGTGGGTAACCAGCCTTGCAACCAGAAAGAAAAATACACTTTTTCCCTCAAAACTGAGGTCTTTGGGTTACCTCTCCATTTTCAAAACTCAAGAGACATTCATCCCTTCTCAGGGTTTTGCTGAAAAATACGTTTTTCTTGCTGTAAGTTCAGTATTTCCCTCTTCTGATTCAAAGATCTCCCGAGTTCAGCTGGAATCTAAGAAGGTTGGTAGCAGCTTCCAGTTCACCTGGGGTTGGTTGGTGAAGGGTTCAGAGCCTCTTACCACGAGTGAGATGACCCCAAAATCAAAAGTTCGGGGCACCTTTCCCCCAAGTCCCAGTTCTTAATCCACCCTCGCGACAAGCACCTGTGTCTCAACATCCTGAATGATGGTGCCCCACCATGAACACTGGCACTCTGGACCACCATCCGCTTTTTTTCCTTGAGAGCTACATGATTGTACTGTAGTCTCTGTTCATGTTAAAGGATCGCTTTGGGTGGTGAGTGGAGACTGTGCTGGAGGTGGGGTGCGGATGGGTGGCAACAGTGAAGAGGGTTCTGAACTAGTCCAGACAAAGACAATGCTTTTGGTGGCAGCTGTGGTGGTGGTGGTGGTGGTGGTTGGCAATGAAGATGGAGAGGAGAGAACCCACTGGACACATTTTGGAAGTAGAGCTGAGGAGTCTTGTCAGCAGGTGGAGCAGACGTATGGTTTCTCCAGAAGCTGCTGGGAAGATGTGGAGCAGGTTCAAAGGACACTAGGTGAGAACACCTGCTGAACCTTTAGGGATGGCTCCAGACTCAAACCAGTGATGACGGATTCAGCCCCCGGAACTGGGTGGTGACAGAGCCTTAGAGATCTGATTCCATCAACCCCTTGATGTCAGTTCACAACATGGTGTTATGTACCCCTGCTTCCAACCACCAACCTCAGATTTTACAACTGTGGTGTACCATTCATTTTTTGGAGAGATTTTTTTTTTTCCTGTAAAATTTCTCCCAAAAGAGATGTCAAGAATCTATTTGCTGTGCAGGTCAGACATAAAGAACTGAAATATCAGGGGCTGTTGTGTTTCCGGTTTGATATTCAGTAGAGGAAAGCTCCAGGCCATATCACTAGCTTTATGTGAGCCAAAAGGATAAACCATCACCCAGGACAGACTCAGTCATGTTGCTCCAGCTTCGTTACAATGAGCAAGACTCCTCCTTAAAATGAAGACACTTAACCCCGTCCGCTCAGGCTGGCTTCAAGCACAGACTCGGCTAAATCTTTATCCAACAAAGCGGGAATGCACATTTGTGGCTGAAGCCAAGCCAAGGCCGGCTCCCCAGCCTGCATGTCCTCAGGGACCACTCACAGACGATGCTCACACTTCCTTGCACACGCCTGCAAGGAGGGAAGTCCCAGGAGAACTCTGGACTGAAGGGTCAGACCCCTAAGCTGAAATGATGGGCACCCGTAGGTTTTAATGCTTCTTTGCAGGGCGTGCTAGCTGCCTCACAGCAGAATGGTTGGAACGTGGGGGAACCCTGAGTCTGCCAACCCGTCTCGCGTCTTCCTTGTGCTCCATGCAACCGACCGACAGACAATTTATGCTGCGTTGTTATGACCGGTTTTCTAACCTGTTTATCCAACTGGATGAGATTTCCTTGAGGCTGAGAAACTACATCCTGTTCGTCTTTGAATCCTCTTTATATGTTTAAAAGGATTCCTGTTAAGATTGTTTGAAAATGGCAAGTTGTTACGTGGGTTTATACGTTTTAAGGAATACACGTATCATCTAAATCAAAGTGTGCCTGAATTCTGTAATTGTGGTTAATTTGATGAAGCACTTGATTGATATATGTTATTTGACTAAATGAGTGAGCAAATGTCTAGAAAATGACATCTTATGAGATCTCAGTGGGGAGACCCAAAAGCAAGTTTAGCTTTAATTTGCAGTGTTCTTTGGCAGTAAAATAGCCAGAACTGAAAATTCCTAATGGAACCTTTTTGTGGAACTCCTTCTGGTTTTGACTGGCTTATTTACTTATGTGCCTTTATTTTCTGACCATCTTCCATCTCTACCCTCTGGTTCCCAAAACACAATTTTACTTTTGAAATGTATCTGTTGACTCCACTCCAGCCAGTTTAAGAGGAAGATTTATTACAAGGCATTAGATGACCTGAAGAACTTCTGGGTCATCACAGACCCGCCGGGATGCTCCGCGATCAGGAGCAAAGCAGCTGGGCGATGACTGACCACATCCTGAGGCTTCTCTTCCATCATCAGTGCTGCGCAGCCACCACCCGCTGCTCAGCTCTCAGGACCACAGGGTCAGGATGGGGACACCACACTCTCCATCACGGTTTCCCGGAAAAAAACAAAACACTTCCCAGCACGTGGCCATCACCTTGACCTCCTCATGTCATCACTCCAGGTTATCACAAATGCAACTTTTCGGCAGAACCAGATTCTCTAGCTGCATGAAAGGACTGAAAACTTTTTCTTCTTTGATCCCTTCCTCCTTTCCTCCCCACCCTACCCTCACTTTTGTTTTTTAAGCTTTCCAGTTTCTATCACTTAAGACTCCCTAGAAGGGAGCTGCCGTGGGGGTTCGGTGAGCCAAACTGAAGTAGGAAATACATACAGAAAAATATATATAAAAAAAAATCTCAGCTTTCCAGGTGAAGACTAGAGTCAGGGTCCGCTTCACACACATACCACCTGGGTGATGCACACGGCCCTGCACTTGTGGTCAACAAACACAGGCAGACCCCCTACGTCAGGCAAAGGCAAACGGAGCTTGAAAACCAAAGTGAGTTTCTTCCATTGGAGGTAAACCTGTCCCTTGGTGGTGCACTACAGACGTTCTTTTCCTGTAAATTGTCTACACACATTCTTTGCCCATTTGCAAAGTGATTATTGCCCATTTTTTCATATTGATTGGTGAGAATTTTTCTGTTAAGAGAAATAGCCCTTTGTCTACAACGTATGTGTTGCAAAGATATTTATCCAGTTTATCACATACCATTCAACAGTGTGTGGCTTGTGTATGTGCATGCAAAAGGATTTTACCACACTAATGGGCAAACCCACTTATTTGTAAAGAAATAAAACCCAGCAAGATAACATGGATGAGCCAGCACTGTTTCTTCCGGCTCTCACACACAATCTGCAGCCATCTGAACAATGCTTGCTAAGCTGGATTTCTTTGCAGGATGACATTATTTCTCCCATTAACATCATTTTACAGGAAAAATGGCTTCATGTTAAAACCTTTACAGATGGGAAATATCTTCAGAGGATCGCAGAGGCTAGGTGGCGGTGTGGAACTCCCAGCATTTGGTAGGACCTTATTAAATACTTCGAATGAATTACTGAGCATAATATTTCAAGCATGGATGATTAATTATCACCAAAGAAAACGATGGTGAGCTTGTATTACACTTGGAAACCTCAATCTGGCTTTCCAGTTAAAAACAAGGATATTTTAAATGGTTTGGACGGTGGCTGTGAATAAGAGGAGAAACCAGTAAAACCGCAGTCAAATTTCCACGTTATTCAGATTTAAAAAAAAAAAAACAACTATTCTGAATCTCAGCACTTAACTCTGATGCTATAGAAGAAGTTGTCATAAAAATACAATTAGCCTTAAAAGCTCGTGAGAATGCTTTGTAAAGGACTAAAGGTAAACCACACCAGCACAGGGCGACACCGTATCACCGCACTGCTTCTCTGCCACCGTCGTCAACAGCAATGGGCTTCAAATCTAGCAGCCCTGGTGTCACAAACAAACAGAACGGAACTCCGGTACGAGGACGACCAAGGCACCTGGTGCCCTGCCTTCAGGAGGTACGCATTGTGCTGCGGGGAAAGGAGGCTGGGGAGAAGGAAGGCAGACGCAGGTTCTGCTGGCTTCCCAGGAAGAGCTCAGCAGAGGGCACAGCAACGGAGAGGCAGTGCCAGCAGACAGAAGAGCCACCAAGGGGCACAGGAGAAGGGACCCGACTTAGAGAGAGGAGAGTGCCCAGGGTCGGAAAGGTGGACGCGGGGAGGCATCTGCAAACCATTACACAAGCGAAGATTATAGCACTGGGGTCAGGGACGGGGGAGGAAAACGGGGCACAATTAAAACATGAGCATTCACCTGGCTTTACACAGAGTGGCAAGATCCAAGAAAGCAGACGTCGAGGGACTGCTGTAATGAATGGACTCCAGGGTGGCAAGCAGGCAGGTAAAAATGACGTGACGCTAGGATTACTTTGCCGTCGGTTTTTGTCCAGTCAGAGTTGTTAAGTGTAGAGTGAAGGTTTAGGGTCTAAGAAAATGGTGCAAATTGTATCTCTTGCTCACTCTTACTCCGCAAGACAAAATAAGAATGGGACCACCTGGAGTCATAAATCATGGCTGTCACTAGGAGGCCCTCGGGGACCTTCCCTGTGGGACACGCACTGCGGGAGAGTATTATGCAAGGAGGCTGCTTCTGGGAAGGGGCCGCGGAACCAGCAGAACCACAGCCACAGCGTGCGGAGGGCCGGGCTCATCCAGGCTCTGGGACGGGAGGCACACAGTTATCTCGGCAGGTAGCTGCTCCCGGGATGCTCTCAGAGGGGACTGACAAGCACACTTAGACTATGCAGTGTCTTTTCATGCTGGGGCTCTGAAGACCGGGTGCCTACGCTCTGGCGTCTAAGTCAGTCCTGGAGCTGCAGAAGTCCAGCTCTTTTGTCCACTGGCCTGATGCCAACTGCAAAAGTCAACAGGGGGGTCATCAGGCACAAGACAAGGGGCTGCCCTGGGCATCACATGCTTTTTTAATCCCTGGGTTAAATTCGCAAGTAGAATAGAACATACAGAGATTAGGAACGCGCGCACGTCTTTTACTGGAATGAAAAGAAAGCCCTCAGATGATTCACTAATTTTCGTTTCATTCATTCGATCAACAAGTTTGTATTAAATGACAGCAACGTGCCAGATGGAGTAGATGCTGCGGACACGGCCACAAACAAATCTGTTTCTGCTCTCACGAAGCACACACTCCAGAAAAGGAACAGAATTTACAAATGAAACGAGCCAGTGTGACGCTGACAAAACCAAGCGCGAATCTTAACCAGAAACTACATTCCAAAACAAGCAAGAGGGATTACTGAAGAAGAGCAAGCCAGCACCTACGTGGCAGGTCCAGGCCAGTTCCCGAAGGCGATTTTGACCCAGCCACAGCCTGCCCGTCCTGTCCTCGCCCAACCCTTCCGTGCACCTTCCTCCCACATCCCAGGAGACCCCACCCACCTCGTGACACCGCAGAAGCCCCAGGTGACTGCGGGCTTAATTATTTCTCATGGAGAAGGGAAGGCAGCACTTGGCTGCAAGTCCCGGCAGGCAGACCAGAGTCAGGTGAGGTGTTTCCTTTTCTGTTCTCATTGTATCTCCTCCTTGTTCCTAATTCAGTGGATTTCAGAGCATTCATGTTTCCAAGGGAAACATGATAAAACTTTGTTCTTCCTTCCAAGCACATGAAAAAGTGATTCTTTAGCATTTCTTCGCTAATCCCCCCAAAATCAAGTGCCCACAGACTGCCCATTCACAAATCACCCCACTGTAGTCAGCAGAGGTGCATTTATCCTCATGACAGAGAAGCCAACATGTCAACCCCTTTCAAAGCCGAGGCCTCAGCCAGACAGAAAGGCTGATTGTCTTTAATGACAGTAGTGAAGGGTACTGACCTCCTCAGCCGGACAGCCTGACTGGCACTGTCGTTTCACATCATGCAAAATTTTCGGTTTCACAAATACTGTATGAAATTTTAAAACCGAAAAAGTTGGAAACATGGAGGCGAATGTGGGAACATGGGTTGAAACAAATCCTTGTGCAAAATGCAAAGATATTTGATGCAGGTACTTAACATTATTTCTCTGTGGTACAAAGGAAACAGGAAAAATATGTGATCATATAGTTTAAGCTGAAAAGAATTAACATGCACGTCTTCTTTGTTGCTTTGGCTGAACAGATGAGAACAAAGTTCTAATTCACTATCTGCTTTTAAGACTTACAAAAATAACGCACTCCAATCTTAGCTAATAATGAAACGATTTAATAAAGATTCTGACAAGGCCTTTTAAGAGGTAGGGACACCAGTTCTCTGCCGTCCATCTGTGTACAATTTCTGTTCAAGTCCAAGCTGAACTAGGGAAAGGGAGTCAGACTGCTGCTGCCCAGGGCAACTGTCCACACCCTGGCAGAACGCCACGGTATTTCAGAGGGGTGTGTGTGTGTGTGCGTGTGCACGTGTGCGCATGCTGCGGGTTTGTTTTTCTGAAAAACAGAAATCATTTACCCCATGGTTACACTTTTTAAAGAAATAATTACCAAGAAATTTTATATATCTGTGATATCACTAATCTCAAAGGACATTAAAAAAAAAAAAAAAGACTAATTTTGTCCCAGTAACTTGTTCACCCCGTGAAACCAGCGAGCGGGCACCAGGGCTCGGCGTCTGGCGCTCCAGCAGCGCGACTTTGGAAGCTCCGCGCACGCGCCCCCGGAGCACCTGAAGGATTTCACTACGAGATAAATTTCTACTTATTTTACTCATGTCTCATTTAAGAATAATTACGTGATTTGTACCATAAAGCATAGATCTAATCAGCAAATCATTCCAAAATTTCGAACTCGTACTGTGAACAAGTTCATGGTATCTTAACTTGCTCTGGAATAACATCGCGCGCCCTGGTTCACTGCCTTTGTGTCCTCAGACAAGGGGCGGCTGGCACGCGGTACCGACTCAGACGTTGTTCAGTAGGGGAATGTGAGAGCGTACGGCCACTGCAGAAGACGGTTTGCCAGTTTCCTATAAACCTAAACATCTCCTTCCCATCAGACAAAGCAATCGTGCCCCTTGGTATTCACCCAAATGAGGTGAAAACTTATTTTCTACACAAAACCTGAACACAAATATTTATAATAGCTTCATTCATAATTGTCAAAACTTGGAAGCCACTAAGGTGTTCTTCGGTAGAAGAGTGGATAAATAAACTGTAATCCATCCATACAGTGGAATATTACACAGCACTAAGAAGAAATGAGCTATCAAACCACAAAAAAAAAAAAAAATCATATGGAGGAAACTTTAAATGCATACTGCTAAGTGAAAGAAGCCAGTCTGAAGAAGTTACATACTGTACAATTCCAGCTATATGACACTTTGGAAAAGGCAAATCTTTGGAGACAGTAAAAAGATCGGTGGTTGCTGGGAGGGACAGTCAGGGATGAACAGACAGAACACGGGATTTTTAGGGCAGTGAACTATTCTGCAATGGTGGATACAAGTCATTACACATTTGCCAAAACTCATGGAACTTTTAACACGAAGAGTGAATTCTAAACTATGGGCTTCAGTTCATGACCATGTGTCAATCCTGTGCCAACCACAGTAATCTAAGGTGCCAGTGATACAGGGAGCTGGAGGCGAGGGAAAAGAGCATATGGGAACTCTGTATTTTCAATTCCATTTTTTTCTGTAAACCTGTAACTGCTTGGGGAAAAAGTCTACCACATAAAAACTAAAAACTAAGAAATTTTTCAAAGTTGTTAAATGAGGACATACTGAAATAAAAGAGGCCAGTTGGGTCTCAAAGCGCCTTCCTCTGAGGAATCTCTGCTCCCACCAGATGCTAAGGGGACCATTCGGGAAAGGCGCCCTCATCTACAGAGGTCTTTTCCAAGCTGGAGTTCACTTACCCACAAAGAGGACAGAAGTTCTCTTCCCAAAGTAGGAAAGGTAAATCCCACTGAGAGCTAATATAGCAACTAGAGCCCAGGGAACCGCGGGAAGGGAGCATGGACTTTATAACCAAGTTCCTTCTAGGCTCAGCCAGGAAGCCGTGAATAAACAGAGGCCAGTCATGGCTGGTCGGGAGGCCAGTCCACCTGACCTCCATCTCCAGGAAGCCCGAATTCACTCCTGGGGAGACTTCCTGGCTACCTGGTGCTGGCTGCTAAGAGCAGACCCCCCCCCCCCGACACGCACGTGTGTTAGTGCACTTTTGTAAAGGTTCAGGGTGATTATTAACTGGGTTGTCCTGGGCCCATTAATTATCCACTATGCTGTACGTAGCTTTACTCTGGTAAATCTTGTGTAATTGCCCGGCCTACGTTACAGAGCATCGTTATTTAACTCTGTTTATGTTTATGTCTTTTCCAATAGCTCATTAAGTACTGTCAGAATCTCTAGTGAGAATCGCCAAGCCCTGCCATGTTTCCATGTCACTCACTCATTACAATGCACTTTAAAGTTCCAAATATTTCTGCAGTCCGGCCCTCACTCCCAGTTTCTCTCCCCTGCCTCTGAAGAGCACAGGAGACATCCTTCTCCAGTGCTTCCAGACTGCAATTCGCTCTTTCCCACTGCCAAAAGGGAACTATTTGAAAATACACATCTGAACGTGTCCCTCCGAGCCTTCATTCACCAGCAGAATCAAGTCCAGTTCTCCTAGGAAAGCACTGAGGCCGAGGCCAGCTCAGCCCCAAACTCACAACTCATCTGCCGACACTGCCTTCCCCTCCCACCTTCCCTTTCAGCTCTTTTCAAACATGGCACGAGATGTCTTTGTCCCTTCTCTGCTTTCTGCTTGAAATTTTCTTACGTCCCGCCCAAATGCTACTCCCTTGTGGAATCTTCCAGGCAGAGGCTCCCCCGACCCTCCCCTGTTCTCCCCAACAATCCCATTCCTGCCCCTGCTGGTGCCGCATGACCCTCTGCAGTGCAAGCAGGTGCAAACGAGACATTCTCTTGCCAGACAGTGAACTCCCCTAAGTCACAGGGGGCACTTCTTCCATCTCAGTGCGCCCAGAGCCTGCCCCCAGAGAATCTGAGAAACATTTACTGAATGAATGAGTGAAAGCACGTTCATGCCAGACTTCCTGAGCTTAATTAAATCATTTCTGCTCTTTTCAGCATGTCCTAACCTACATGACTGCATGGTCAGGTATACACACATGTGAAAGAAAATCATGAGAAAAGTAACAGTGGTACAGACACGTCTGCTTCTTAGACTATATCACTTGGGATTAAAAAAAAAACAACAGTGAATCAGAACCCATTTAGTGTCATAAACATCAAAAACATGCTTGGAAATCAGTCTCTCTGGAAAAACTATACTTTCCAAAGATGCCATTGAACTAAAAAGAAAAATGACACCACTGAAATATAATGAGATGTTCCATGAGATGCCACCACAACCAAGTAATAATAAGAAATGTGGTCGGCAAGTCACATCCACTGGGTGGGGTGGGGGTCTCTGGGGAGGATTTTTTGATATTTAGAAATGAATATTTGGAACTGCTCTTACAAAGACTAGCTGTGTCTGACTCAGAAAATTTTGAATTGTGTGCATCTGAGGGTGAATTTCCCAGCATGTGCACATGCTGGACTATTGCAGTGCTGGTCCTCGGAGACGGGTCTTGGGAGTTGAATTTGAAGTTGTGTCACATGGCTGTAAACCCTGCTGGTCTCAGAGAGAGAGAGGACTGACAGCAGGGTTTGCCTTTCATGGTTGTAGCTGAATTCATAATTCATGAACACACGGGGGGCAGAGCGCCGACATGCACAAGGCATGACTGCGTGCAGAATGAGGGTATAAATACCGGCCACCGACGTCCTACCCACACGGGACCGCAGCCTGCTTCACAGTCTCGAGTGTCGCGCATTTCCCAGTGGAATCAACACATGTTTCACCAGTAAGTATCAAATGAAAGCGACACATTATGGATAAAATTGATCCATCATCCCTGTATTTGAAGCTCAGGGTAAAATATCATTTGCAGGAGTAGTTTATCAAAAACCCAGCCGAGGTCCATACAACATGCATATTGCCCCAGAATGGACATTTAATCAGGAGTGTGAAAAGAATGACTGTGTTCCATTTAGACACCAGACAGCAGAGGATTACAGAGGTGGAAGGGACTTTGGAAATGATCTGATGTTAGCTCCCACCCACTGTTCTGTAGTTGAGGAGTTTACAGCAAAGTCAAGACTCAAACCTGGCCTCCCTTCCTCAGGTGTGTGTCTCCCTTTCCCGGTGGTCAGAGGAAACCCCATAACTGGTCTTAACTGATCCCCACTGATGTCGCAGGAAACAGTCCTCAGCACAGCCGCCAGCCTGAAAGGTGAAGAAGTGCTTCTCCAAGTGATGCTCTCGGATTAATCTTGCAAGTTGCAGTGGGAGAAGCATGAGACTCAGAAGCTGAAGGCATGAATGTGGGCGCAGGTCCTTGCTGCTGACTAGCTGTGTGCCCGAGGGCCGGCCTCCGACCTTCTCTGAACCTCAGTCTGTTCATCTTCACAGGGGAACGACAGTAATTCCTGCCTTGAGAGGCTGATGTGAAGACTGGATGGTTTAATAGAAGCGAGTGGGCTTGGCGAGCTACAGCGGCACTTGCAAAGATTTAGTCCTAATTGTCATCATCAAATACTATTTATCAAGCCGCCAAAGAAGCGTAGCAGGTCACTGGGCCTTCAGCAAGGCAGGAAGCAGGGAAGACAATGGGCTGTACCCACATTAGGGGTTTTATGTCCTAAAGAGCCAGTCTTTACCAGCAGGTAGTCTTATTTGCAAAACCCATTAAGTCAACCTGCCTCAGCAGTGAAGCCACTCACTGTCCTTCCCCCTGGTAACTTCTAGTCAAGTCTTATCTTAGCACTTTGAAACATTTCCCTTTGGGTTTATCCTCTTCTCTGTCCCAAGATCTGAGCTCTCATATCATGTGGAGCATCTCTGTCCAATAGAAACGTAACGCAAGCCATGTCTGTAATTTTAATGTTCTTGTTGTCACAGTTAAAAAGTTTAAACAAAGCAACAGGTGAACAATGAATTTTAATAATACAATTTATTAAGCCCAGTGTATCCAAAATGCTATCAGTTCAACATAGAATTCATATGAAAATTATTAATGAGGTCGTTATCATCCCTTTTTATTCCCACTAAGTCCTCAGGATTCCCTGGGCGTTTGACAGTGACAGCACACGTCAGTCGCAAACAGCCACATTTTAACCTCAGTCGGGAACAGCCACATCTCAACAGCCGTGTGCAGGTCACAGCTACCATCTCAGAAAGGCATGCAGGTCTAGAGCCCGGCGGGGCGGCCACACCTACTGATAATGCCGACTGAGGGAAGTTAACTCAGTGACTCTCCATGGAAACAACTTGAGAACAGTGGACAGAACAACCACATCCCAGCGCACAGACGGGGGAGGGAGCCCTAGCAACAGGAGTGACGGCGGAGCAACTCCAGCTGTGCCACGGAAGGGAAATGAGAGAACCGCTACTCTGAGAAGCCGTGTTTCTGGGAAGGTCATCTTTTTCTATTTTTGCTTAACGTGACGCAAGGAGAGTGATAACACGTCTACACAAACGCACCTCTTCTGAGGCTCCGGTCTCATTACCTCGTTATCCCGCAACACAGATTCTGACAGACGCTGCTGTACTGTTGATGCTCCAGTTCGCACTTGGGAAGACACACAGGAAAGCACAAAATCAGGCTGAACCACTGTGTTTCTTCTCACGGTGTAACCTGCCCCGTGGACCTCGAGGGTCACCGTGAAGAGCCGAACTGCACACAGCGGGTTGGTCATCGGAAATCTTTTTGTATCATTTTATAAAAATACCCTCCTAACTCCTGGCCAGCGCTTAGCCTGGCAAGCCTGGAGTCCCGGCTCGTTTCCTTTATTCCTCCCGGGGTTCCTCTTTCCCATGCAGGTGCAGAGGCCCCTGGTCCATCAGACTAGAAGCTGAGGGTGAGGGATGCCCAGCACCTGGCCTCCCGCTCCACCATCCCCGACACCCAGTGACGCAATGTCCTTTGTTCACCTTCAAGGCTGCTGCTTCTTCAGAAAAATATGAATAAGGATGCCACAGCCAGTCCAACTCCTCCCCTCCAAGCAGAGACAGCTTATGTCTTTCTTGGTAAGAGCTGCCACCCTCATGTTCCTTTTTTCATCCCCTAGCCTCAGCGTCCGGTTACCCTGAACCCAGCGCTTTCCTCAGGGCCCCCCTCTGTTGAGGAGGTCTGGCCCCCCTCCCACCACTCCATCCCAGGTGAACAAGTGACATGAGGTCTGAGTACAGTATAAAACTTCGAGGGGAGGGCAGCTGGCGTGCTGCGTTATTTCCCTAGAGACCAGTTGTGGACAACAAAACCATAAAATAATGGATTCTTAATAAAGATTTTACTAAAACCTTTCACTTTCTTTGTCATACTTTAACTTACAGTATTGTCTGTAAAGGGGCCCCTGTGTACCCGTGTCCCGACTGCCATCACAGTTTCTAAGCTCCGACCCTCCCCGTCACGCTGAGAGAACCACCGGGTGAGGACGCCGGCTGAAGCGTCTGATCGAGCGCATTTTCCGCGAATGTCCCGTTCGGACTGGCTTCCCCTGATCACTGCGGCTGAAAGGGACGCTCCCTTCTCCGTAGCAGAATGGACGCCACTCTGCTTCTCAAACTTACATACGCATAAAACAGGTAATCCACAAGGTCCTTCTGTGTGGCACGGCAACCACATTGAGCGTCTTGTATTAACCTATCATGAAAATGAATGTAAGTATGGCTATGTGTGACGGAAACAGGATGCTGTGCACCAGAAATCGACACAACACTGTAAACTGGCTATGCTTCAATTAAAAAAAAAATGTCTAAATATGTGTACGAATCCCCTGGGGACCTTGAAACGCAGGCTGTGACTCAGGAGGCCGGGGCGAGCCTGAGCTCCTGTGTTTCTGAGATGCTGCCTCGTGGCGCTGAGCCGCTGGTTGCAGGCTCTACCTCGAGTTGCAAGACCCGACCTCGAGTTGCAAGGCGACAGCTCCACACAAAGCCTCGTCACAGACAGGTTTTGGGAGTCTGAACATGACTTGCTTCCTTTCCTAGACAGTCAACCTTCTGAGAGCATTTTCTTTTTAACGTGTTTTCCTTCCTATGATTTTCAGCAGATGTTTGTGGAATCCATGATTAAAAGGTTGTCGTTGGTCACTTATTTTTTTCATTTAATTCTCAGTAACCGATGACAGTAACCAGGTGGTGATCCTGTCGATGGGCTACTGAGGAATTTGCACGTGTCAGCAGTGGTTGAGTGAGAACCTGCCTTCGATCCCAGCTCTCCACCCTCCCCCGAGTGGGACTGGAACTCAATCTCCAACTTTAGGTCCTACTCGCTATCTGACCAGGAAGAAGTTATGTAATGAGAATGTAAATGAAATGAATTTCCCTTCAGTTTTCCACTCTGAAGCCCGAGTGTCATGGTTTGCTTTCATGACGCCCCTGACTTCAGACTCACCTTTTCACCACTGTCAGGTTTGTTTCTGTCCCTCGCTCAGATTCTCGGGTTCCGAATCCATCCCCCTTTGTGAGGACGTGCCCTGGCCTTGACCCCCCCACCACCAGCTGACTTCTTTCCTACTTCTGACCTGTGTGGTAACACAGGGCTCAGGTCAAACACCCTCAGACTGCGGACCCCACTGGTGCCCTCAGCCTCAACGTGATCCCTTCAACCTGACCACAGTGACGACCTGAGCTTTTGCCGTCTTGCCCCCAGAACAGACTTGTCTGATGGGAGTTTGGTCTGGCTGATGAAGCCTGGCTTCAAGCTTTGCTGCGATGTGCTATTTACAACAGGGGTCACTACAATTTTCCCACTACCAAGGATTAAAAATTCTTCCTCTAATTATGGACTAAATCTCTCTATCTTCATGCACTTCTCTCACGGCTAATTTTTTCTTCCTCCAGGTAATAAATGCATGATTTATCTCCAGCACCCTCCTCTCCTACCAGCAGATCAGAGAATGGGATGTCATGATAGTTTCCAGGGTATTTGGACATACGTTCCTTGGTAAAAACTTCAGGGTTTCTCACCCTTACTCATTTGATTCCAACTTTATTTTAAAGTAGGTAGATATTAGCATGTCCTTAAGTAATTGTAAAACTGGATTACTTTTCAGAAGCAGGAACACAACTAACATTTATGCCTTCATTGGGATGGTGTTACATTAACCTGTTCCCATCTAGGACTCAACTTTTCAAACCCAAACATCACGAACCAAATCAGGAAAAATCCCAAAGGAGATCCGTGACTGCCGTTCTTACCCGTAGTGCATCCCCTGGAAATACGAAGCCCTGTGGGATATGCTTCCTTATTTCTGCTATAATAACAGACGCAAATACGATAAATCACTTTGGATAGTCTTCTAGAATTGACCTACATTTTAAAAAAATGATTGCTATTAATTTTAGTTTTGTAAAACAGCAAATTAATGAGCTGAAAGTCTGTCAAGACAAAAGAAGCCTTTACAAATCCTTTCCCCTGCTTTCCTGAAGCATGGTGTCTTCATTGTCACCGTTACACCGAGGCGGTGATTACGCCATGATCTAATGACCGAAGTGATGGGGAACCGTTTGTTACTGTTACAGCCACAAGGGCTGCCTTTGTTCTGAGTATTGACTCCCTGCTACTGAAAAAAAAGACCTGGGAAGTGAAGAAGCTAGCCCCAGTCCGATACCTTTATTCCTAGTTTTTATCTCAGCTGCAGAAAGAGGAAGTCAAACTGCTATTTGCATGATGACACCTAGGTTGGTGGTTCCAGAAGATGACTTTGTCCTTCTAAATTGTGGACTTGATGGGAAGTCAAATCAAAGTCAGCTCAAGTCTTTTTAGACTCATGTTCACTGCAGAGCCTACTTGTTCTGTGTATGCCTGGTTGTGACTGCCTGATCCTCGCCCACCCCACACGCTGCCCACTGCTCTGTTTGTGCAGAAGGAGTCTCCTGACAGGAAAACAGGGCATGTGCATAAATCAAGCAAAAGAAGTAGAACTGATTCAAACAGCCTCCTTCTGAGTCATAATGAAGAGAAAATAGTTTGACATACTTCAGATAATTTTTAAATAGATGCTTACATTTTTTTTTTAATGTAAAAATCTGAAATCTTGTCATGGGGTTGAAAATTGTTCAGCGTCGTGACAAATCCAATATCCTAGAGATCCAGGCAGCCCCCAACCAGGAAAGGGCACGGTGTGGATCTCTTCTTCCAGCACAGGGTGACACAGCCCTGCCCTTGAGCAGGTGCAGGCCTGGATACAGTAACTTTGTATGGAGTTTAATTCAATTTCTAGCATATTAAACCAGTGACAGTGTAACCCAGGACAAGCTTTTAATTTAAAAGCAAATCTAGCTCTGACAACAGCCTTCTCGTTGACATAATGGATCGTTCCTTTTAAGCCTGTGAAGCATTGTTCCTATTTGCTAATCACAGCGCTCCAGCTGTGCACACCTCGCCGTGTGGCATGGAGAAGGCAGCCCGGCTCCCCGAGCCTGTGCGGCACACCTCTCAGAACGAGCGACGTGCAACACTTCGAACATCGGCTTCAAACACTAAGATATGGGTTTTAATGAAAATGCTCTGATATGATTATAACTAAAATTCAGAACTGACACAAAATAAGTTGCATTATACAAATGAGCTTAAGATTCTCTCTCTACGCGTAAATGGTACGAGGTCCCGTGTTTTAGACACTGATATTGTCAGCTCTGGAAAACCCCCCTGGAGATCCCCGTTGACGGACTCACACGCCGGCAGGCGCGGCTTCGGAGGAAGAGGTGCGGTCTTCCCGGCGCACGCGCTCTGGGGGCTGGGCAAGCAAGCAAGTGTTCATGGGAAGAGCAGGATCAGAATTTTCAACCTGGAAAGAACCTTGGACGTTATTTTTGACCAATCACATCACACGGATAGAAAAGTAAGACCCAGAAGGAGGAAACCAAAAGAAGATCAGCTCGTGGGGTCCCGGGGCTGTCACATCGGCTGCTCGTGCTGCCACAGGTGACCCGCGACAGCTCAGTGCCTGCCTGGGTCTGGGCTACTGAGCGCTGAAGCACCTCTAATGTCTCCCCTTTGGGTCCAGTGCCCCCCAGGGCAGCTGCCCCTCTAAACAGGACCCACCACTGATATTCTAGCTATGACCCTCTCCCTTCATCCCAGGGCCAGAGAACCGCTAACAGTCCCACAGACCCCTTCCTGCCTCTGGGGGACTTCTGGGCTGACTCATGGCCAGATTAACCCATCTTCATTTTCCCTTGCAGTATGTATTAGTTCTGTACAGATGCTAGACTTGGAAGCAGTGTTTTATGGTGACAAGAATTATGGCCATGACGGTGGCGGTGGGTGGTGGTAGTAACAATGGAAGCGAAGGTTTTCCATAAGCAGACAAATGGGAGCACCCGAAACACCAAAAATCATTCTGTTTATAAGGATATTCTCAGAAGGTCAAACGCAGGTAAGAATTAAGTGGAAAATATCTACCCCAAAGCCTCCCCCATCTGACTTTTCTATCAGCAGGAACAGGAAAGTGAAGCTGGGCTTTTGGCTGCATCTTTCTCAGAAGAGAACTAGTTTTTTTTTTGTGAAATTTAGCCCCACATCCCTAGCACTAACAATCTAAAAAGAGCTGGGTCACTTGTATCCTCTCTAGATAACACTGCACCATTTCTGACTCACTGCACCGTTGGAAACTCAAGAAGTAATCAAGCAAGTGCAGCTACACCCTTACAGAGAAGAAAGAATAACCTGGGCTTCCTTCACAGTTGAGTAAATATTCACTGAATATGCGTTCCTATACACCTGAGTTCCAAACACAGAGTGACTTCATGAGATTTGTCCATGGGCCTCCTTCCCAACCAGTCATGCCAACAGTTACTGGGGACACCATCATATAGCTGGTGTGGTGGTCAGAACGACACAGGCTGTTCAGGAGAATATTTCCTGTTGAGAATTACTGAATGCTGTCTCCATGAAATATATCAACATACTACAAGTATTTTATAAGATTATAACTAATAAACACTTTCTCATGACTAGCACCACCTTGAACCTTATATTTGATAATGCATGAGAATAGCAAATCCAATTCTAATTCCTAGTTTTCCTTCCACACGCCTAGAATGTGTGCCATTCAGACTCTAAAACAAGCCAAGAAAATGTGCTGATCAGATTAGCCAGCGACTTCGTGTATAGGGGAATCACTGTATCTCTTACTCAGTGACTGGTGTTACTTAAATTCATGGGTAGCCTATTTCATTGAAACTGCAAAATATAGGACATATTAATAGCAAGTCATGTACTTGGATATTCAAACATTAAGGGATTTTTTTTTTTTTTGTAAGTGACTGAGCAAAGACCTTCAAAGCTCCTGACCCAGGGATTGTGGACATTATTCAAAAATGGTAGAATCCATCCGTATAGATTCTACTTTCAACTGCTCTGTGAAAGTTGCCTGCAATTTCTTGGGGTGTAATAAGCCTAACTTTTTTTTATCTTTGTGAAGCAAACGGTGTAGAGTTCAAGTGAACGGAAAAATTACAACTTTTGTACTTACGACAAAGACCCTGAAACAGGTGTATCTACCACACAGACTTAAGCGTAAATTATTCCAACTCGTACAGAAACCCAAGTAAACGCACAGAGGGCTGTCTGATTGCATGTGGATTTGTCATCTGTTAGCTAACACACTCTAGGATGTGGCATGGATCTGTGATGCTCCAGGGAAGATACTGGGTCCATGAACCAATGAATAGATTTCAGAGTGACACAACTGCAGTATTTCGAGCAAACTGGTACTTCTCTCATGCGCAAAAAGGCAAAGCTTAGTCCACTACGTTTAGAGCAGCATAGAACGAGAAACTGTCATAAAACCTCAGAGCTGGAAGATGATCTAGTCCAACCCTCTGTGTACGAGCTAAAGTTGCTTCCACCACAGCTCCGCCTGTGGTTTCCACACTGTACTTACAGACAATCCAGAGATGCAGGACTCGTTGCTTCTAAGGAATCTTAGTAGATCTTGGGATCCTTTTGACTACTTAAATTGTTTTCCCTTACATACATTAATTCAAAATCTCTTCCTGTAGGTCCCATCCATTTCGTCCCAGAGGGTTGACACAAAAGTCTTTTCCACATTATAATCCTTCAGTGGTGACCAGAGAGCTCTCAGGTTTTCAGGCTTCTTTCCTATCTAACCATCCTCACGTGTATCAACCATTTTTCATGTTCCTTTCCCCCACCTCCCACATCAATAATGAATTCTAGCCTAGAGTCTGTGCAGAACTATGTGACCTGGAGGGGAAAACACTTACAATCCACCGTCTCAGTTTCCACGTGGGCAAAATGAAAGCGTCACCTCAAAGATGATTCTGAAGATCACGTAAGAAAGAAGACACGGAAACCCTCTGAAAAGTGAAGTGCGACACAGATACAAGGGACACGCTTCTGAGACCCAGGAAACCTAAATCTCAGCGTGGTGAAGCCCACCATGTCCTAAGGAAAACCTCTTCAAAAAGTAACACAAAATAAACTTTTGCCAAGAATCTACTTTAGTATAAATATAATTAATTTCAACCAATCTGTTTTTCTGAAAAATCAACTCTCACCACGTTGGGCTTATTTATATGCCCTAATTATATCCAAACTCAATCCCTTTAAAATCAATAAACTTTTATGAAAGAAAGGACATGATCAAGTTAGAGAGGAATTGATGACAAGTCTTCTGAAACATTCAACTTCTTGCCTGTCTTCGAAATAAAACAATGTTTTGCCCTTTTGTGACCAGTCCTCCTCCTAATGACCCTCCCGTGGTTTCTCGGCGCCTTCAGAATAAAACCTCAGCTCCTTTCACCGTCCAGCCCAACTAGTCTATCTTCATCTCTAGTGACTCTCACTCACTCTCTGTCCTGCCTCGCTCTTGCTTGCATCTCTGCCCTTACACACAGTCACACCCAAGGCTCCTCAGCCAACACCCAGCTTGATTCAGATAACAGATCTTCCCCGCATTCAAACCTTTGCTCACACATCTTCTGTTCCAGAGCCTTACCTCAACCATGAAGGTGGTTTGAGTTTCTTGTTTCATTCCCTGTACTGAAATTTTCTGTTTACTATTCTGTCTTCCTTGTCAGAGACATTAGGTTCCTTGAAAGAAGATGTGTTTTTTCACTCATCCTGGGATGATTAGTAACTAGCACAGTGCCTTGCACAGAGCAGGTGCTCAACACAGATGAACAGATAAGCTAATGTGCAGTCGAAGGAGCTCAGACATGTGGGGAATGGCCATTCAATAAACGCAGGGAAGGGCACCCATCTTTCCTGACCTACAGCAGAATCCAGAACTAACTCAGAATCAATAAGGAACTTTTCCAGTAGCTGAAGGTGTGACCTATATGCTATTTTCCTATCCATTCTTTATCTCTAGAGCTGTTGATTGTTTGCAAAGCACTTTCTGCTTGCTTGCGTACATTACACCATTTAATCGTTAAGGCCACTGCAAGATCACCTTATTCAGCTGGGATTTCAGGCGGCAATCTCAGCATGTCCAAGTGGTGAAACAAAGAAGGACGCTGGTCGGAGATGGTCTGAGCTCCAGCCTCTGGTCTGCCGTTCAGCCACTGGCATGTTATTGAAGAAACAGCCTACCTTATCCAAATTCAGCTCCCTCTCGGACTTTGCCAACCTTAGTCAAGGTAAATTGTCATTTTCATACATGGTGTATTTATTATCGAAGTTGGCATTTGGAGTTAGCTAACTGAGCCAGAAAGGGCACAGACTTTAGGATAAGACAGGCCTGGTTTGGACTCCGAGCTACAGCACGTCACAGTTGGGTAATCCTGTGCCAGTTTCTTAATCTCTCTGAACCAGTTTTATCATACGTAAAAGTACTAATGATTAGAAAAGATAAGGAGTATAAAAATATTTGTAGATTTTTTTAAGAGCCATATTAAATTCTTGTTATTATAATTCTTGCTGGCCATGTTTAGGAAGGGCATAGGACAATGTTTCTCAAAGTACTTTGTGTGCCACACAATTATGACAGTATTTAGTAGGCGTGCCTTTAAAAAGTGATTGACAACTGCACGAGAGCTGACTAAGTAAAGGATGTGAGAAGCGCTGCTGTGGAGAGATCTGTTTAAGTGTCTTCAGCACGTCATTCCCTCAGCGCACGTGAATGTGGAACACACGCTAACACCTTGTGGAGGATTAAGCATGGGAAACGCAGGAAAAGCTGTTCTTTCATCAGGCGACTCTCACGATAAAATGTTCAGAGACAAATACCAAAACGGTAAAAATACGCTCCATTCTACCATCCATTGACTTTGCGACGGGCCTGTTTTCTAGGAGACAACTAAATATGTACAAACCTATACACATATGCGGGTAGGAGAAGTTCAGGTGGAATTTTAAGAGTAAGTCATAAATTCTGAGGGAAGAAGACCGAGGTATAACTGGTCATGGGGATGAAGACCAAACACTGTTCTGACTGGGCATTTATGATTCCCGCTGGCTGAACTGCATTCCTAGGAACTTCCGGGATCACACTGCGTGAGCAAGAAAGAAGAGTACTTTTTCATTCACTCACAGGCGCGGTTCCTTTAAAGTTGTAATTGCTCTTTTCACATGGTAGCAAAAATTCATTATTTCAAATGGCTCTTTCCCAGTATCAACTCCTGCAACTTTAAAAGCTGCCATTAACTTCCCATTAGTAAACTTTAATTGAAATGAATATGCATCATTCCTTATAGCGGTTGCACTTGTTAATACATGTACGAACACATGCAAATTGTGTCCAAATTTTTTCGAATAGCTGTTCCTGAACAAGTAAACACTTTGATGTTATTTCAAAGGATTTTCTCTACAGAGAGCTTTTAGAATGTGGCCCTTACCTAAAATAACTAGATTTCCATGGAAATACAATGAACAGTTACCAACCAGCCTAGCTAAAATCTATGTTATTGATCTTAGTAAGTAGCACGTTAAAACATGAATAATGGCCCCTGAGCCTTGAACCACTCACACCCTGGTGTTTCTGCACCATTTGTGTACAATGCCTTGAAAAGAAAAGCTAGAAGAAGCAGAGATGCTCCTAATTTAAGGAACCATAGTGGCCAAAGACGATGGTCTACTATAATAATCTGAGATGAACTGCATCTCACCAGCTTACTGTCAAAGATACATCTAAGCCCCAAGCTCCATTCAAACATTGTACACTTAGGGAAGTCGAAACAATTCAGAATGCATGTAAGTGCAAAATTCATGAACCCTCCGATCCCGTTTCAGTTTCCTACATTAGGCTAAAGTGTTTTGTTTTGTTTTGCTTTTAATCATTATAAGGAGAAAATGAGGCTGAGTCTTAAATCATGCTTCCACCAAGTTACCACCATCCTCCAAATATCTTAACCAGAACCCAGGAACAGTAGGATTAGATAATTCAGACATGCATATTAAATACGTTGTTCTGAACATATAGACAAATATCTAAAAACATTTCCAACAATACTTCCTCCCAGATGACCACGTGTTAGCAGAACAAACTTCAAAGCCTCTAAGGGAAACACTGTAGAAATGCTTAACAAAAAGGAGCCATGTGTGACCACAGTTCCTCCAAGTGTTGGGTTGGTTAATGCAGTTGTCTGACTGCCTGTGGTCTTCCTTCTTCATTCAATCTCCCCCTTCCCCCTTGACAGCTTTGCTGTGTGTCCAGTTGACCCAGTGGCTGTGGTCTCACTGAGATGTGTTTAGGCCCGTTTTCTTTTCCTAATTATTTCTCACTCTCTGCATTTTATGTCCTGAGATATTAAACGTCATTTTTCAATTGGGAAAGTATTTAGTTTAGAAGGTCTAGGAAACACAATTATAATTAAAACGACTCTTCAGTTCACAGAATTTGACACCCAATTTTTCATAAAGTATCAATCTGCAAGAAACTTAGATAGTTCTTCAGTCAACAGAGCTGAGAAGTGTTTGCATTATTTACATAAATCTAGAAATTCTAAAGGTGAAAGTGAGCGATTTCCAAATCCTGGTAAAGTTTGCAGAAGTTAACAAATGGAGCGTTAAGCTTCATTTGCTACATTATCAGATTAAGCCTGCTTATCCTATGAATCCCAGCCACTAAACAGTTTCAGTAATTAAATAAAACATTTGAGTTTTTCACCAAACTTGAGGAAGCACATCAAACAGTAAGTCTTTGCAATAGTCAATCATGGGAAATAGAGCTGTCATATTTAACACGTTTCAAAAAGTCCTTTGAGTCCAAACTAGGGAGGTTCCCAACATCAGTCTGTCTGATTGCATAACATATAGCACTTTTCCAGAAAGAATTTGTTTTAAAAAAAAAAAAGTTTCACAGTTTGAAACTTCGGCAATGCTACGTGTCTGTGTCTATGGTTATGTCTAGCCTGCTTTACAAAGCAATGGTCCCAGGAAAGGCTGAAAAATCATCACACTTGGTCTTAATGAAAACACTACAGTTCACCAGAAACAAAAAGAAGTTTTTAGTTCTGTTCCTCAAACTCTCTGAGTTGTCTCCATGTGGGATAACTCAGCATAGATAATGACTTCTAATGCTTTTTTTTTAAATCACAAAAATAACTACAAATGAAATTGAAAAGGACACTGGCTTAGCAGAACGTAGCCCCACATCAGTGCACTTGTGAGGAACTTTCCTCACGTTACTTACATGTACTAAGTCATTTTAAACCAAAAAAAAAAAAAAAAAAAAAAACCAAAAAGCAAAAAACAAAACTCTGGGATGTTAGCATTGAAATGCTTCAATACAAATAATTTTTGTAGATGTAAAATATCACTTCAAAAAGCTTTCAAAAACATATAAAACTTGGAGAAGCATGGTTCTGAGCATACTGCTCTATTATATTCCTAAACCCGGGCAGTGACTGTTCAAATGATGGTTCCCTCTGCCCAAAGAATTTAGCCCTGTGGTCCAGTTTGTAAGTGGAAGTAACAACTGTGTAAAAGGACTTGGTGAATCAGACGACAAGCAGCAAAGCCAGTCAATGAAGATGCCAAGTGTGATCAAAGTTTAGAAGACGCACCACCTTTCCCCAAGGGTTCTTAGTTATATGAGAGCTCAGATACGGAGATACTGCAAGCTAATCAGAAAGTGCACCATTAGAATAAGTCTGGGCCCCCTCAAGTGTGCTTACACCTGGAGATAAATATAAATACAGAAATCTACCAAAAAGACAGGTGTGTCCCTACTAAGCTCTTTACTTGAAGCACAGTACTTCTCTAGCCAGGATAATTAAAATGTGGGCACTTTTGAGCAACAACAATTCCCACCTAACTAAAATTGGCAGTTTTTCACAGGGAACAAAAGAAGCCATCCAAATTGCAACATACACCTCAAATTCAACATAACAACAACAAAAAAAGATTTTTAGAAAACGTGATAGGAATCCTCTCCTACTCACTAAAACCATCACTAAAAATATGTGTGTGTAGGGGTGGGGGTTGTAGCATATAAAGAGAGAAGCCAGGGAAACAGTGGGGAGACAGAGGGATGAGGTGCTCAAAGCCACTCTGCTGCCTTTCCCTTGCTCCCCACTCCTCTCCCACCCTAGGCTGTGATCACACATTTAAAAATGCAAAGCCCCAGTTAAAACAAAACAAAACAAAAAGAGTGAGACGAGGGTTACTCCCACAGCAACCCTGTACGATTTTCGTGCAAGAGCAAAGCAGTGGGGATGTAGGAGCAGCAGCAAATCTCCCTCTTCCCCCACCCCTGATACGGTACCTCCAGATCTGCCCGAGCTGCAAGATGTGGATGAGTGACTGCAGGAGCCAGATGCAGAAGGAGCAGGACGCAGACCTGTGCTTGCCGCTGGCCCGGGTGGCCCCGCTGCTGTTGATGCCGCTGTTGGTGGCGGGGATGTTGCTCTTGCTGGCGCTGGACGCTTGTCTTTGCGGCGTGGAAGGACGAGCCTCGCCTTCCGCTGCTGCAGACCCGCTGCCGACCACCGGCTTGCAGTCCGCTCCAGACTGCGGGCAGCTGGAGGCGGCGGCGGCCGCGGCGCTGTCCTCGGTGCTGAAATCGTGCACAAACCAGCGGAAGCTGAACACCTGCACCGAGAGCGAGCCGAGCACAACGAAGAAGAGCGTGAGCCCGAACCACCAGCGCTGCCCGCGCAGGTAGTAGTCCACGGCGAGCCAGATGTCCGTGCCCACGTCCGCGAAGTACACGGCCACGGCGGCCAGGATCCAGAGGCAGTCCCACAGCGAGTAGCGCCGCTGCTCCCTGCCCAGGCGCAGGCACAGCGCCGCCGAACCCGCCCCGCCGCCGCCCGGGCCGCCGATGCCGCCGGAGCCGCCGCCCGAGCCGCCGCTCCCGGCGCAGCAGCAGCAGCAGCAGCGCGAGCAGCCGCCGCCGTCCGGGCAGCAGCCGCCCCCCGCTGCCTCCTCGTCCTCGGCTCCCGACCCCGACGGCAAGCCCGGAGCCAATCCCTGCACCGAGCCCGAGTGGTCCGAGTTCTGCAGCGGGGTGAACGCCACGTCGCTGCTCTTCTTCATTTTCAGCCTCCCGTCTGACTTAGCGGCCATGATGCCTCCAAAGCGGCGGAGAGCCCTCCTTTATGTGACACCTTTCCCCGCTGTCTCCTCCTCCCGCCACCTCCTCGCCTCGCCCCGGCTTCCCTCCCTGGCGGCGCGGCTCCCCTCCTCCTGCTCCTGCGCCGGCTCGCCCGCCGCCCGCCGCCGCCCGCCGCCCGCCGGGCTGGGCGCTGGGCCGGGCTAGCGGCGCGCCTGGAGCCGGCAGGAGCGCCGCCTGGCTGCCTGCGCGGAGCCAAGCTGCTCGCGGCGCCCCGCGCGCGCCCCGGCTCGCCGCCCGCGCTCCTCGCCGTCCCGGCCTCGCGGCTGCCGCCCGAGCCGCCGCCGCCGCCAGCAGCAGGAGCAGCAGCGGCCGCCGCGGCGCTCCTCGGACCTGCACATTCCTCTCCTCCCCTCGCGCGC
This sequence comes from Camelus bactrianus, assembly GCF_048773025.1. Classification (NCBI taxonomy): domain Eukaryota; kingdom Metazoa; phylum Chordata; class Mammalia; order Artiodactyla; family Camelidae; genus Camelus; species Camelus bactrianus. The sequence continues at coordinate 3,969,421 of NC_133567.1, read as the reverse complement.
GCTCCCTCCTCCCGCTTCCTCTCCTCCACCAGCTGACTCCGAGGGAGAGGATGACCTCATCCCTTCTCTTCCAGCTGCCGCCGCTCCCACCCCGGCTCGGGAGGGGCGAGGGAGGAGGAGGGCCCCAGAGGAGGGGCCGGGGCCGGGAAGCGCGGCTGGGTGGGGGTGGGGAGCGGCCGGTCCCCGGGGCCGGGAGGAGCGGCCAAGAGGATGGAGGAAGATGGTTGAGGACCCCAGCTCACGGGATTTCGGAGAACGCTGGGTGGATTTGACCGACCCTGGGGGAGGAGTAGGAGAGCGCGGAGGGGAGGGGTCGCCGCGTCCAGCCAGCGCGGAGGTCTTAGGAGAGTGGGCACCGGCGGGTGTGGCAGCGGCGAGGACTGGGGAGGCGCAGGCCTCTTTGTATTCCGTTCTGAGCTGCGGGTACCTGGAGAAGGGCTGGGTGTGCAGCTGGGGCCGATGAGGGTTGGGAGTTTGGGTTTAACTCGGATGCCAGGGCCCCGAATGCTGGCAGCGGCAGTGGGTGTGCCCGGCCTTGGGGAGCTAGGGAGGCAGAGGGCGTGCAGGGCCCGCGAAGGCGCGGAGAGCGTACTCCGGGCCGCGGAGGACGGGCGGGTCCTCCGGGAGCGCCGAGCCCGCGCCCTCGGGGGAAGGAGGGCGCAGCCCGAAGGCTCCGGCTTCTCGGATAGGCCGGGGCGCCCCAGGCTCCCGGGGTGAGGAGGCGGTCACGCGCCCTCCGCCGCCCAGACTCAGGCCGCGGGGCTGGTACCCCCATGCGCTCTCAGCGGCCGGAAACGGCCAAGTCAGGAGGAGCGGCGGCGGGGCAGGCCGGGAGGCGGCCTTCAGCCGGGCCCTCGGGCAGGTGGGCAGCGCGGCACACCGGCTGCGGCTCGCGGCGCCGCGGGCGGCGGGGCGGGGCGGCCGCCGCCGGTAGTGGAGCCCGGCCCGTAGGCGGGGAGTGGTTGAGCCGGGAGCTGGCGCCACCTCCCCTGCTTTAAAACAGAATTACTTAAAGCTATAGGAGTTGCAGAGTTGTGTAATCCCGCAACTCCAGAAGAGACTCGAATAAAATAAATCTGTGATCGGAGTGGTTCACCAAATTAAAGAAAATATGAAACATTTTCCTGATCGAAAAGATTCTGAAAAATCCGATAGGTAATAGGATCCTCTCTCTCGCTCTTTTTTTTTTTTTTTTTTTGATAAGAAAACTTAGTCTTTGATTTGTCTCACTTAACTTTTGCAAATCTAAGAGAGTGTAATTCTTAAATTATACCGTGACTCACATGTTTTAAGACCAGAGGGAAGTGAGGCAACACGAGTTACCCTGCCACGAAGAGCACCAGTGTGGTCTTCTAAATCTGGAGGCAAAACCTAACACCCTTCCCGCTCGCTTGTAGACCCCACGCTCAGTTCGAACCACTGTGTGTGCCGTTCTTAATTAGCAGCCTTGTGAGGTAGGTGTGCACGCCTGTCTCAGCACGTGGAAACAGCCGCCTCAGGTGTCTTGTGCTGCGGCTCAGCCGCTGTTTTGGCACCAACCCCGACAAAGCCGAACTTGCCCACCCTTGTCCTTTATTCTTACAGACTGGTGTCCTGGGCTGCCTTCCGTGGCCTTTGCCTGACAGTTTGGCAGGAGGGTGTGGGGCCAGAGAGCCCATAAACATTACCTGACATGTACAAACCCAGTATTTCTAGCAAAAGCATGGCCAAGTAAGTGGTGAATGAGGGTCAGTGCAGGACCATGGAGCCAGTTAGACTGCCAAGCAGGGGGTATATTTAACTTAATTTTTATTTTATTTTATTTTTTATTGAAGTATAGTCAGCTTACAATGTTGTGTTAATTTCTGGTATACAGCATAGTGATTCAGTTATATTTATATAGATTCCTTTTTATATTCTTTTTCATTATAGGCCACTACAAGGTATTGAATATAGTTCCCTGTGCTCTACAGTAGGTCCTTGTTGTTTATCTGTTTTATATATAGTAATGTGTATCTGCATATCCCGAACTCCCAGTTTATCCCTCCCCACTCCCTTCCCCCTGGTACCCATTTCTATGTCTGTGAGTCTGTTTCTGTTTTGTAAATAAGTTCATTTGTGTCATTTGTTTTTAGATTCCACATATAAATAATATCAGATGGTATTTTTTTTTCTCTTTCTGGTTTACTTCATTTAGTGTGACAATCTCCAGGTCCATCCATGTTGCTGCAAATGGCATAATTTTATTCCTTTTATGGCTGAGTAGTATTCCATTGTATAAATATACCACAGCTTCTTTATCCAGTCATCTGTTGATAGACATTTAGGTTCCTTCTATGTCTTAGCTATTGTAAATAGTGCTGTTGTGAACACTGGGGTGCATATATCTTTTCAAATTAGAGTTTCCTGTGGCTGTATGCCCAGGAGTGGGATTGCTGGATCATATGGTAAGTCTATTTTTAGTTGTTAAAGGGTGTATTTTAAATCTGGCTTTAAAACTGGACCCTCTTGGAATAGAACCATCTTTTTTTTTTTTTCTTATCGGAAAACACACTGGTTTTTTTTCCCCAAGGTCCAAATCTAAGATTCCATCTCCAGGGCACTGCAGCTGATCTTACTTTGTGCCAAACCATTGGGGAGAGGAATAATTTCTTAGGTAACTGGGTCCTAAGGGACAGAGTGTTTTCTAGGTCAAGGGCAATTCCTTAACTTGCACCAGACATCAAAGGCTGCAGAATATCTGAGATTCCGCAGGGCTGGAGCTGCCTGGGGTTTCCTTTAGGGCAGGGATGTTTCTCACTCAGCTGTATCCTCTGCATCTGTCACAGTGGCTGCATTGACTCTTTGCTCAATAAATACCCATTGAATGAATGCTTGCATTGATAGAATATTCCCCAACAGAAAGAATGCTACATTCTGTACGAATGTTCCCATGGAAACCAGAAGTATGAGACTTATCCTGTTAGGTTCTAAAAAAGAAACAACTTGTAATACTTTCTTTATTAATACATTTATTCAAAAATTTTTATTTTTTATTTTTTATTTTTTTAAGTTTCTGTCTGAATCATCTCTGGAAAGTGGTGGTGGGAGTTAGTGGGAGGAGCATGAGCAGGAGGTCAGAGGATGGACATTCACATCCAGGCTCTGCTACGTATTGGCCCCATGATCTGGGCAAATTGCTTAATAAACAGGATTAATATGAGGACTGGATGAGACAATGCTTCTTACTGCGCTTTGTATACAATATTGTTCTTAAGAGTCTCTAACCCCGTGAGCCTATTACTCACATCTCAGGGTACGGATTTTAATACCACCCCCTCTCTCGTAATTGCTGCACCTGTCAAGGCAGATGGACACTCTGGTTAAGAGCTCGGAGCTGGGGCTCAGACAGAGGTGTTCCTGGGCGTATTATTAACCCCCTGGACCTCATGTTCATCATTTGTAAACCAGGGATGACCGCAATCTCTAGCCCCAGCGTTGCTTCCAGGAATAATAAAGCGACGTGTGTAAACTGTTTGACACCAAGTCCTGCGCACTCAACACACAACGTTCTGTTAATATTTTTTCACATTTCTTCCACCTCCTCATGTTTTCTGATTTAACTCTAACACTTTACGTTTTGCTAGCTAGTCAACTCTCTCTAAAATACGATTTCCTGGGAACACAGTTGTTGGACCCTCTGCATCAGAATCCGTTGTTTTTAAATTCACATTCCTGGCCTGTCAGTACTGTGAGCTCCTTTCCTTCAATGCTCTTGTCTTCAAGAGATTCTTTCCCATTGTCATGACCTAAACCACGTCATCACTCAATTGCTTCATAATCTCAATTTCGAGCCTCTCCCTCTCTGACTCCCAAACGGTCAGCTCGCTACCTTAAGTTCCCTTGGACTTAGTTCTGCCTGGCTTTCATGCCTCTTAACCCCTTCATGCCCTCACCTTTCTCCTTGCACAGCTTAAACCCCATGATCAAGCACCGTCAGCACCCCTCAAACATGTCTGCATCTCTGCTGTCCCTCTTACTTGACCAAACACCAACGCTGCCCAAACCCCACTCTGCGCCAGCTTCAGGCCTGAGCCTGTGGGACTGGCTGTGTCTGGACAAAGGGCAGCCATGCTGACCGGCTCCCTTAGCTGCGTGACCACAAACCTGAAGGAGAGTCTGGGGCCGCTCTGCAATCACAGATCGCACCACATCTTCCTGGTCCATTCGCTTTCCCACTTTTTAAATTATAATTTCTCATCCCCTCCTCACACACTTAACACCTGCCTCCTTTGCTACCCTTGCTCTAAGCTGCTGACTCTGCTTCCCATTTCACTGAGAAAAACAAAGCCACCACAGCAGAACGGAACCCACGAAGCGCTCAGCACCCTCCAACCAGCCTCTACACCCACGAGCTGGGCCTCTGCCTCCACAAGGGGACCCCTCCACTTGTTCGCCAGCTTCCACCCCATCTCACTGCTCAAGAGTACAATTCAACACTAATTTCCATGATCATGAACTCCCTCCCTGCTGGATTATCCCCGCCCCATACAAACATGCTTCTATTTCATGAGTTAGAATACAAAGCTGGGGAGTGGGGAGGGGAGAGCTCAGTGGTAGAGCGCATGCTTAGCATGCCCGAGGTCCTGGGTTCAAGCCCCAGTACCTCCATTAAAATAAATTTTAAAATACACCTAATTACCTCCCCTCTCCACCCCCAAAAGAAAACCAAAGCCAACCAAAAAAAACAAAAACAGAACAAAGAAACTTCCTTTGATTCCAATTCTCTTTCTAGCTACCCTTGCATTTCTCCGAAACCCTTTACAACAAACTTCTCTTGGAGCTGCCTGACCTGGCTTCCTTCTGTCCCCGTCCTCCTGTCCTCCTGAACGCACTCAAACAAACCAGCAAGTGCTCCGCGGGAACTGCCCGCACCACGTCTGCGGCGCCGCCGCTCCCCGCCTGGCTCAGCCCTCTTGCTGCTTGCCCCGTGATTGCTCCCTGCGCTTTGGTTGAAGTGTGGTCCTTGCTCAGCTTCCACTACACCACACACTCTTGGTTTTTTCCATCTCAAAGCCTGATTCTTGGCTAATTCTGGGTCCTTTGCTAATTCTTTCCTGTTTCCTCTGTCTTTATATAGGCTCAGTCCTCAAATCTTCCTCTAATTTCATCAAATCTTATGTTTTAAGATGCCACCTATATGCTAGTGACTCCCGTATCTATTTCTTCGGGCTGGATCTGTCCCCCTAAGCTCAGAATGCACCCCACTGCTTTCTCAGCACCTGTACATGGGTGCCTAGTAGGCATCTCAGGTTTAAATAGTCTGACACTGACCTTCAGCTCCTCCCCCAGATCTGTTCCTCTTTCCTCACTTCAGTTAATGACAACTCCGTTCTTTCTGAGTCTCAAGACAAAAATAGCGGAGTCCTCCTTGACCATGTCTGTCTCTTAGACCCCATATCTAATCTGCCAGAGAATACTTTTCCTTCTGCCTTCAAAATCTGTTTTCATTTGATCGTTTCTTCCCATCTTCCCTGACACCACTCTGATTTGATTCCCAATTATCTCCCACCTGGATTTCTGCCTCCTTACTCATCCTCCTTTTTTCACCCTTTCTCTTCTACAGTTGACATAACCGTCAGGAAGCTCCTTTAAAAAAGCGAACTGGTTCATGCTGTTCACCTGCTAACACAGAATGGGCTGCATATTGTGGGGCCCAGTGCAGAATGATACTGCAGGACCCCAGCCGGGGGCAGGGAAGTCAGCCTCCCTTCCGCTGGGCCTCTGCCTCCACCCACACTAGACCAGCAATTCTAAAGAGGCTGCAGCCCTCCTGCTGGGACCTGCTCAGCACCTGAAGCCTGGAGGGGCCCGGCGAGTGCGCAGGGTGCTGCCGCCCAAGGAGGGGAGGGCCGTGGCCTTGTGTCCCCCTGAAGTGCCTGGGGCACGCCCTGGCCCCAGTGCTCCCCAATTCTATGCCTGGTGCCCCTGGGGGATGGAAGACAACAGTGATAAGGGGGTGGGTGGGTGCGGAGGGGACGCCAGGCGGGGCTGAAGGACCAGGAGGTGGTGGGTAGGTAGTGAGAACCATCCTAGGGAAGCAGGACCACTCGTGCCAAGCCCCTGGCGCAGGCTCCGTTGTCCTGCCAGACTTCACTCAAAAAAGACAGACTCAAAGGTTAGAGAACACCAACTACAGAGCGTTAAAGTGTGAGGCCCCTCGGAGCCCCGGCACCTGCTCTGGTCACACACCCCCGCAGCAGCCCGACTGAACGCTCATCCAGCATCTGTGCATCTTGTTCACGTAAGAAGGAACATTTTCCTACTGGCCTACAAGGCTCCTTTCAGTCTGACTTCTGGGCCACAGGTTCCCTCTGACCCTGTTTCCTACTGTTCGCACACGCCGTCCCCCCACGCCAGCCGCACGTCTCAAACACAGCAGGAAGGCTGCTGCCCTGGGCTGCTCTGCTCACTTTATCCTCTTGCTGGTTTCACTTTCTTCAGGTCTTCACTTCATATCCTCCTTTACCTCCAGCCTGGCCAGCCTCGTGGTATACAGAGATGCTCTCTTCACCTCACTCAAAGGCGGAGTCCTCACATCCAGGCCGAGGGGAGGGGACCTGGCTTGTCTCCTGGGGCCCGAGCTCACCACTCTGATCTACCTTTCAAGGTTGTGCTGTGTAGTATGGCAGCTAACGTGGGGGAACGGGGACGGGACAGCCTCCCCATTCTGCAGAGAACCAGCACACTCCCCGCGGGGCTCTGAGCTCACCCCTGAGCTCCAGCGCAGAACCGCATCAGAATATGCGCGTTTGCCCTCAAGACTCATATCAGGGGAATTTGGAGGGTGGACAGCAGGGTTTGTTTGGTTCCATCCAGGGTATGTTTCTGTTTTTTTACAATCTAAGTGTAGAAAGGAGATATACGGAACTTAATAGGGAAGAGACTTCTGGACCAAGGGGAGAGGTAGGAAGTGGAACAGAGTCATTACTAAATAATTTGACTCCTGTTATTTGACCCTGAAAGGGTAGAGGTGAAACGAAGAAGCAGACTCAGCCGCCTCCTGCGGTCAGCCGGGAAAGCCGGTGGTCAAACGCGCCTTAAAACGGATTAAGCATTCCCCTTGGCGTGTGTTACGGACTGCTTGTGTTCCCCCCAGATCCACCTGCGAAAGCCCTCACCCTTAACGTGATGGTACTTGGAGGTGGGGCCTTTGGAAGGTAATCAGGTTTAGATGAGGTCATGTAGGTGAGTCCCCAGTGATGGGATTAGTGGCCTTATAAGAAGAGGAGGAGAGAAAAGAGCTTCCTCTTTTTATCTCACATGTCAGGACGCAGCAAAAGGAGGCTGTCTTCAAGCCAGGAACCAAATCTGCTGACACCTTTATCTTGGGTCTTGATAGGAACCCATCATGTTGGAGCCATTTGGTTTCATGTGTTGGCCAGTGACCCCCTCCCACGTGCCAGGCACCTGCACTGCCTGATTCCAGATGTGGGGCGATTTTCGCTCTTCTCCAGACATCTGGACCACACACTCCTTGCCTGACCCCAAGACTCATTTTAGTAACTGACTTCTAGCCATTCTTCAAGCTTTCATTTAAATTAATAGAATAATACATAGCCTTTTAATGGGAAAAAAATGTGAAATAAAGAGTTTGCAACCAAGAGGAAATAAAACTATAATTTGCCCTATGTTTTTCAGGCGCAGTTGCCTTATTAAGACCTCCTGATGCATTTGTGAAAGAACCCAGACACATCCTGTCAGCATTTGTGAAAAGGAAAGTCAGGCGAAACTCTGAGAGCTTGAAAGACTGCACAGCTCTTACAGGGTAAGTTAAGAAGATACAATGTTTTTTCCCCAAAACTATGAAGACTCCTGAAGCATTTAAAATAAAAGAGAGACGTGGCTAGATTTCCACTTTAGCATGACCATGCTGGCAGTAGAGTGAAGAAGGATACAGGGGCTTGTACAAGGCCCTTACTGAGTTATGACGGTCCCCGCCCTCCACGTACACTCCGTGCCCAGAGCCTAATACCGTGACTGACGTATCAGTGGTCATTGGATAAATATTCTGGGACAGGTTCCCCAAATAGTCGGCACCTCTTCTGATGACATTGGGGCTGCAACTGTGGCTTTCAAAAAGCTAAAGCTGCAAAAGCACAGAGACTTCTGAAATGCTAAAAAAAACCCAACAAAACAAAAAAAAAAATGAGCCCTTAAACAAGATTTAGAGCAATACTAAGGAATTTGAAGTTTAGAAGTAAGTCGGGGAAGGAGCAGATGAGTGCTGAGGGATACAATTACCAAAAATGGTGAGAGGAATTTAGAGGGTTGAATTGCCGCAATATTTTAATTTCCAAATTGGCATAGCAACCCTAGCTGAGTAAAAGAAATAGAATGAGATGCAATTTAGGGTCTGAAATGAAGTGTCTCCAAAGCTGGGAACACAGGCTTAGATGTGATGTGGAAAGAAAGAGGGGCCCCGGGTTTCTTTCTATATTTCATAATAGTCTCTGACTGGGAAGTATGTTTTGTTTCTGAAGTACGTTAGTGAGTCATTAAGTCTTAAAACGCACTTTCCCATAAGAACAAAATGGTACACAATGATTAAGTCCCCAAGCCAGCCAATAAAACCCATTTAACCCTGACACAGCGGAAATACACATTTGCAATTTTAAAAAAGAGCAGAAAACATATCATTTCCATACTAACACTTAGGCCAATTTTTAAAAATATTGAATGAGTTTTATTTGTATTAGATCCTGGTGCTTGAAAGAAAAGTGGAAGAATTTAAAAGCATATGAGCCCCTTCAGAAGAAGGACTTTAACCCCTCCCCACACCCTCCCCCTGAGTGTGACCTGCACTTAGGGACTTGCTGTCAAATGACAGCGTATGGAAAGGAAAGGGGACCTGGAGACATTCTGCGGGCGGGGTGGCCTCGGTCAGCGGCGGTGACGCTCAGTCACGTCGACAGCAGGTACTCCTGATGGGGTGATGAGGACCCTTCTTGTCTGTGATCTTCCCAAAAGCCTGCGAGGTTTCCTATGAGGAAAACGTCAGGCAAATCCCAACGGAAGGGATTCTACAAAACACCTGACCAGTTCTCCCCTGAACTGTCCAGGTCATCAAAAGCAAGCAGAGTCTGAGAAACTGCCACAGCCAAGAGGGGACCAAGGAAACGTGACGAGTAAATGTGATGTGAAATGCTGGATGAGATCCTGGAATAGACACTAATGGCTACACCAGCATAACTGGAATAAAATCCAGAATTTGATCGGTAGTAATACCTCAGTGCTGGTTTCTTGGTTGTGACAAACGTAAGTCCACTAGTGTAAGATGTTAGTAATAAGGCAAATGGTAAGATGGGGCTCTCAGTGCCATCTTTGTAACTTTTCTGTGAATCTGAAACTATTCTAAAATTTAGCTTCTTGAAAAATGGAAAAAAAATCATACTTTGAAATATGAATAAGATCAACAGAGTTAAAAATGAGACTGGTCAATAAAAAGGGAGAACAAGAAGTTATCACTATCAGGCGTGAAACAGGGAACATCACTTCAAATTCCAGAGACGTTAAAAGGATAGTAAGATACGTAACGACCATATGGTCCAGCAATTGTAGTCCCGGGCATTCATCCCAGAGAAGTGAAAATTTATATTCCCACAAAAAAAAGAATCTTCATGGATGCGTTATTCATAGTGGCCCCAAACTGGAAACAATGCAGACGTCTTTCAGCTGGGTGGAGGGCTAGCGGAACCAGCGCACATCCCCACCGTGGAGTGCCACTCGCCAACCGCAACACTCCAATAGTGATATGGGCACCAACGTGGGTGAATCTGCAGAGAATCAACTCTGAGTGAAAAAGCCAAACCCAAGAGCGTGCAGACTGTGGGATTCCCTTTATGTGACATTCTTCAAATGACAAAAATACAGAAACGGAGGACAGGGGAGTGGCTGCCAGGGGTTAAGGATGGAGGTGGGGGCTATAAAAAGATCTGGTGGTGATTGGGCTGTTCTGTGTCTTGACCACGGAGGGGACTACATGAACCTGCACAGGTGATAAACCTCACAGAACTGAACATAGCACGCATGGGTCGTAAGGGGAGACACGATGAACAACTCTATGAAAAGAAATGTGACAACTTAGAAGAAAAAATATGAGAGTTTTACAAAGATATTGAAGGAGACCCTCCCACCTTCAAGAACATTAGAAACTGATGGTAAGTGTTCTTCATTCTAATTTTACTTCACAATTTAGAGTCTTCCTTTTCTTTGGTGCAGATATATCACTAGCATTTTTAACTTTTCAGCTTTGGGGAGATAGAGGTTAATAAAAAAAAAATTCGTATGAGGCAAGGAAGAGGAAGTCAGGAAGAAGTGAGGCAAATTTTTGCGAGGGAGCCGTTGGAATTTGGAAGAGGACTGGGAGGAGAAGCAGAAAGAACAAACATGTCATAATAAAGAGATGAACTTGCAAGACTGCACAAAATGAGGTAAAAGGAGGGAGCCAGCACACGGCCGCACAGCCAGTCCAGGACCAGCCCGGGAGCAGAGGGTGAGCCAGACACGATGCAACCTCGGGCAGAGGCTTCGCCCCGCTGCTGCTGGATGGATGCTCCTTTGCAAGGGGAGGGAGTGGTGCCAATCAGGAGTCCCTTACTCCAGGTGTGCACATGCACCTGGAGGGCAGAACAGAGGATGGACATGGCAGAGGCCACTGGGTGGGAACAAAGCCCAGCACAGGTTGCCAGGTGGCTGACCCCAAGGCTCAGGTCGGCTGACAGTGGACAGACTGAGGAGGGGAAGCCCAGTGGGAAGGCTGGGCCTGAAGGAACAGCAATGGGCACCATGCCGCTCATGTACACAGGATCCATCATCAGCCATGCTTTTAGGGGCATTTATACACACACACACACACACACACACACACACACATTGTTGTGGCTTGAATAGCATCCCCTCAAAATTCACATCCACTCTGAACCTCACAATGTGACCTCATTTGGAAATAGGGTCTTTGTAAATGCAATTAAGGTGAAGATTGGGATTAAATCATCCCTGAGTAAGGTGGGCTCTAAATCCAACCAGAGTCCCTACGAGAGACAGAAGGGGATGCACAGAGACACAGAGGAGAAGGCAATCTTATGGCAAAGGCAGAGGTTCGAGTGATGTGGCCACAAGCCAAGGATTGCTAGGAGCCACCAGAAGCCTGAAGAGAAGAAAGGCTCCTCCCTTAAGCCTTCTGAGAGGGCAGAGCCTGGCCAACACCTTGATTTCAGACTTCTGTCCTCCAGAACCGCAGGAGAATTGATTTCCATCATATCAAGCCTCCCAGTTTGTAGTGAATTGTTACTGCAGTCCTGGGAGAGTAACCTACACGTCTACCAGAAATACGCAGGGAGGGGCCATAATGATGCAATCAAATGACTACCCGCTCATTTGAGCTCAGTGTGGATTTATTTTCATCCCACCCTTTTGGTGACGTGTCAGAACCTGGAGTTAGTTCTCTTTTAGCCTCTTGTGTTTACTTCCCCCCACTGTTGTTTCTCTGATGCACTTTTGAGCAAACATGTTTTTGCATGTTTGAAAAGGAAAGGAAAAGACAAACTGGGAAGAAGAAGGAAGAAACACAGTGAAGACCAAAGGAAAACTATTATTTTCATAAAAGGAGGGATGCGAGTGGGTGCTTGTATGCATGTGTGTGCACGTATGCACGCATGTGTGCACGTATGCACGTGTGCACGTGCATGTTGCAGTTTGACATAACTGTACTCACATCTGAGGTCACACAAACGAACTGCAAATCAAGCGGCTTCCTTGTTACATAGGCTTACAGCTGAACGACACACTGTCACAGCCGACCACGTTAGTGATACAGTGTCTTTATTTCCTCCAATAACAGACCTTTTCAATCTGTTTTCTAGAGCCTTTTAATGTTAGGAAAATATTTTCACATGAAGTAATTCCCACTTGTATTTTATAGAAGGATATGAAATCACATTCTTATTGGAAGAAATTTTATATAAAAAAGTAACGTGATAGAGTTTGATGAACAATTGAAGGGAAACATTACAGTCCTTCTTTTGTACATTTATAGACCTTGTTCGTGTGCTTTTAGTATGTCTTCCCTCCCCTTCTCCCTTTATCTCTGCCTTTCTGGGTTTTTTTCCTTTTTTGCACCTCCAGATAATCCAGTGAAGCTATCTGCAATGCTGTTTACCCAGTTCAGTGGGAATAATAATCTGTTTTAAAACTTTGTCTTCTCATTGTCCTGGATGCCAGGTAAAATGATCTCTGAACTCCAACAATATTTTCTTTTGTAGAAAGGTTATTAAAATACAAAAGTAAGAAATTGGAAATTAACATTATCGTTAATATAAATAAGAACATTTTTAATAAAAACACAAAGGTGGAATTTTAATAAAGCAGTAACAATGGTTTTTACGTCAAAAAGAGAGTACTGACTTTGAAGTAAGCCGTTACGTTGACTCTAACTCTGATACAAAAATACAGATCAGCTGAATTCAAATTCAACAAAATCATCTCCTTAAAATTCTCTTCCTGCATTTTGATGTCTATAACTCTTCCGCATTGCTCTGAAAATACAGAAGCTTAAGTTTCCTAAGTAAGAAGCTGTGTGGTGAGACTGAAGGTCCCTGCGCCGGGAGCCGGGAAGGCTGGGTTCTAAGTGCTGTTTGTACTTCGATCCTCCTTTCTGTGATGGTTGCATCCTGGTTGGGAGAGGAAGAAGTGGATCCACATTCTGGGTCACAGAACCATAGGATGTTCCTGTGATGTGATTCTTCTAGCCAACATCACAGGGGCAAGACTTGGAAGGTCTTTGACCTCGCTCAAGTCAATGTTTTGGCCAAGGCTTATATGCCAGACCTTCTCCCACCGCAGTATGAACGAATCCTTCCCCAGGTGAACCGTTTCTCTGCCTTCCCTGCAGTGGCCTCCCACCCCACCCCCCCCACAACCACAGCCCGGGCACTATGAGGAGGAATCACAAGTGTAACTTTTACCACCAAGCCTGCTTTGGCAGTCGCACCCCATATTCTGCTGAGTTCTTATCAACACACGCCCAGGGCCCAGTTATGCTGGCCATGGATCTGGGCTAATTTCACACCTTGGAACCAAGAGAGGTTCCACTAGATGTCTCACCCCTCGATCCCCACACTCAGCATCAAAAAGTCATACAAAAGCCCCAACAAGATGAACTGCAATGACTTACAACAAAGGGGGATACGGGTTATCGGTAAGTGGTCCTAACTGACAAAGCAGAGAATGCAGAAACATGAGATGCTAACGGTGATAAGGAGCCCCCGGTGGTGAAGGGCAGAGGGAACGAGCAGTAGCCACAGCGGCCGTCAGCTCCACGTGGCAGGGTCACGCCGTGAAGTCCAGGCTGAACGCCTCTTTTAACGGGTCCCCTCTCTGCCACTTGTTAGCTGGTTACCTTGGACATGTGCTCTGACCCTGTGGGTCGTGGTCTGTTCATGTGACCATAATGGAGGCGCACCGTGTTGTGTGGACCCCACGCTTCACAGTCACGCAGCATCTACTCCAGGGGGTGACATGCAGTAGCCCTGCCTTCCAGGGTCCCTTACGTCTGGAGACGAGCGTCTCTTACTGACCACGAGCCGATCGTCACGCACATTAACACAGACCACCAGTACCAAGGGTGGTGTGAATTCTTAAAGTCGATCGCTTCACTGGTTGAACAGGCTTTGGCAGAACACTTTCCAAGTGTCTGAAATGGTGGTTGGTGTGTGGGTCTGCAGGAAGCGAGCACAGCGGTGCCTCGAGCGGCCTGGACTTCGAGGTCCCTTTGGCCGTGACGTCATTCTGGACTGGAATCCTCGGTGTTTACGAAGGTTGCTTCTCTGAACAACATTCTGAGGGTCCGTTTCCTCACCTGAAGGTAAGCTGGAGATCCTGTATTTCCTTCACGTGGCGGCTGTGGCACGGCCGCACGCCTTAGAGACGGTGGCAGCAGCTGAGGGCAGTGACTTTCTGTACCTGGCGGAGGAGGACAGAAGCGGAGAAGACGGGACTCGTGCCTTCAGAGCTTCCGCCCAGCCTGGCAGACAGACGGAGGTGCGGGCAGTAGTGCGGGGAGCGCGGGGCAGCCGCGCGTGCACCACGGAGCGCGCGCTCCGAGCTGAGAGCAGTCAGCCCTCTGGAACCCGGGTGGCTTTGCAGAGGAGGTGACGGCAGGAGGGTCCCTGAAGGGCTTCCGGGAATTTCTCAGACAAGCAGAGAGGGGAGTGCGCGCCGTGCAGAGCAAGAAGAATTTCCGAGAATAAATTGGCATGAGACAGCGTGGCACGTTTACTGAGTCTGCGCAGCAATCTTTCACAAGAAGATACAGCACACGAGGACAGGAGGATTTTCAAAACCATGAATCCAAGTGGACTATACTCAAGATGGCTAGTGAAAAACGGGTGCATTGGAACCGTAATTGTTGTCATATAAATGTTTCTGGTATTGATACGAGCAAGTTCTACCCCACAGCACTTGGCGCCCGCCACCCCTAACCCTCCTCTGGACTGGGTCCCCGGGCCCCCCCTCATTCTCAGAGGGTAGAGCCCGCAGACCCCAAAACTGCCCAGAGACGCCGGGCTCCCCTCCCCTGGCCTCTCCTGAACTGCTTCTGCAGCGGGAGCTCCTTCAAGTCAGAGGGCCGGGCCCTGCTCCAGTGGTTGCCAAACTCCCTTTTTCTAATTAAGTTTCCAAGTTCCTTGAGAAGGAGCATTCCGGCAGACGGGGGTGATTCACTCGTGCCTCGGAAAACGCGAGGGTGGGAAGGCAGCGGACACGGAAACTCCCTACTGTTCGTCTAATAAACTGGAAGTAATTGAAAAACCCAGTGGCCTTACATTTCAACTTAACTTCTTCATAAATTAGATGTAGATTTAAATTACTGTTAATGATTCTAATAAAAAAGATATGACTAAACATAAAAATTAAAATGGGCAATCCTGGAGCAGTTCTCTTTTCTCTCACCCTTATACAGCACTTTCAAAAAAAAAAAAAACCTAACTAAAAACCAAAAAACAAATCAAAACAAACAAACAAATAAACAAAACCACCCAGCAACACTCAGCCAGGATTACCATAGCCAGAATTAAAGGACCTGCTGCTTCCAAAACGCTCTAGCACATGTTACAGACAAACTGGAGAAATATAATAATAAACCACGTGTCAGGAAGAATAAAGATGTGATAGTCTTCTACATAAACAGTCTCAGGAGAATTTGAACTCAGTTGAATTAAACTGAGTCATGACAATTTTTAAAAGTTGATAATAAAGACATTAGTCAGTAAGGCATCCACCAAAATATATAGATATTATTTTGGACAATGGGAAAATCCTAAGAAATTACATAAATATATATTAGAAACGTACAGAGGATTAATGTGAATAATTAAATTAAAGAGCATAAAAAAGCCTAGCAAATAATTTCTCCACTCACACGCAGTTTTTATTTTCTAAATTTACAAAGGTTGGGTCCCATTACCAGATTCACACAGGAACAAGAACAGACAGAATTGTGGTCTCTCACAAAATAACTCTCAGAAGGCAGGTTCCAACGAGACATTTGGTTCAGCTAAGCATGGTAGGGTACATAATGGATGCTGTGTGGACTGCCCAACCATCAGGGCCTCCCAAGAACTTGAAAGCCCTGGAGTTGATTACTGTGCAAACATCACATCGTGTATTCAACACAAGCGTGTTTTTGAGCAGGCAAGTTATAAACCATAGCACACGCTTCACTCACGGATGTCTGGTTCTGGGTGAGCCCTGGTGTCATTGAGTCCAAGGGCATGAAGGTCAGTCAGACTTTGTTCTTCAAAAGGTAAAACGAGGTTTCCTGCTTTCAGAACTTGGGGAAGTCAACTGACTCCTCTGAATCAAGAAAAGGAGGAGTCTACAGCTTTCTTCACAGGTGGTGAGTGTAGGTATGAGAGATGCTTTATGGGGAGGAAGAGGATCGACCAGGGTTGGGGGGAAGACGTCAAGATCTGCCACTGCTGTGGTATTAGGATCAACAGAGTGACATTAAGGTAGGTGCTAGGCTGCTAAATCTTGTGTTGCCCTTGAACCTGGAAAGTAACCCTGCTGATCATCAAAATTAGCTGAAGCCCTGGAGTCACCTGGTGTACCAAATGCTCTTACCAAGTCATTCTTAGGGATGGTTGTTCCCAATTGTGTAGAAACTATAAGTATAAAGGCTTGTAAGAGACGAGGACTGTGGAAAAGAGGACAATGATCTTCACTCAGAAACACTGGCTCGACGACCATGCAGCCAGCCGTGAGCCGGAGTCCCCTGGGGTGTCATAGGATTTCTTGCTCTTGGCCGCCAATGGCACGTCAACTCTTAAAATGATATTTACCTATGGCTGGGCTTTTCCAATAGGTAAATTATTCAGGTGAAACCAATGAGTGAAATGAACTTGTACCATGAGGATTTTAAAAACAGAAAACTCAGACGCAGCACTTGGCTTGCTGTCCTGAAAACACACTGTGAAGAATCACTGAAGTTGCCCACACCACGGGACCGATTAGTGACCTTCCTTCTTGGTTAAGAAGCCTTGAGTAGTGTTCACTTTTTATTATATACTAACAACTGTGATATATCCAAAGTGGATCTATTCAAATGTGTATCATTGGAGCAAATTCAAGTGAACAAAACCCAGTATTCTGCAGCATGTTCCCCCATTATCTAAACGCTACAGACAACTGGCAACAACTTCCTTGTAGAGCAATGATGGATGAAGGAGCCAGGATCAAAACTGTTAGAAGTAACTCAATAAATACTTGCCAGGATAAAAATAAATTTTTATTCCTCTATAGATCTGTCTACCCAAGTGAATTTTAAAATTTCCTGGTTATTTGTTTCCTGACTTGGATGAACTTTTTGGGGTGATTTATTTCCTAATGAAGTTTCCTCGTTAAACATGTACACACGCGTGTGAGTATCCATTCCCTCTCCTGCCCATCCAGAATCTCCTGTATTCAGTGTCCGTATGAAGTGTTAGGAAGTTTAGAAACAGAAAGAGAAATATCCTTCCTCTCTGTTAAGGTCGAACACCCCGTTCTTCAGTCTGGGCCTCCTGCGCTCTCTTCAAGCAAGTCCTTCACCCATTCCGTTTTCATTCTCCTTACACTTCATTCATGCAAGCAACTTGGAGTTACCCCCCTTTTTGAAGGGCTGGAATGATAATCCCCAAGGACAATCTCTAAAATTACAGTTGCCGCCCTCACGGCTTGATCAAAATAAGAACAACACGTTTGAGTGGGTTTTAAGTCTAAAACCTGTTCCCCAGTGGCTGGCCCACTCAGGTGGGCGGGCCAGCCAGCCAGACAGGTGCGGTAGGGCCGTCCGCTCTCCCCAGCAAGCAGCACGGCCACCGCGGGGAAGGGGTCTTCATTAGTGATGGACGACAGACAGGCGAGACAGGGCTCATTTACATGTGAAGACCAAGTGTGGCATCGGAGAGAATTGATATTACACACAATTAATGGAAAGCACAGTAATTAAACAGAGCACGTAGCTGGTCACGACGAAGTGGTTTAGTATAGTGAGTGCAGATACAAAGCAAGCAGCCTGAACTCCAGGCATTGGAGCGCAGATCCATTCCAGGCCCTACAGCAGCAGCACAGAAGGAGGTCACACGTCTGAAGCAGCATCACGATGTCATCCTCTGTCCCCTTGGCTCCTCTCGGCGATCACCTGAGTCATCACTTACTAGGACACAAAGAAACCAAGATGAGCGTCCGGGAGACCCTGTGGTTTTGTCCTGGGAGAAAGTGGACAGCCTAGGGGAGACGGTCAATCGATAATCATTCCTGGATCTGATTTTTAAAAACAAAAATTGTTCACCTCAATTTTGAAATTAGTGTTATCACAACATAAAGACTTTGTATCAAGCAAATGACTGGTGTGAAAACAGGACCGGCCGGGACAAACGTTCGGTCTGGAGGGAAAAATCAAGAGAGTCTGGGTGGTACTAGTGTCTGGGGCTGACGTTGGGAAGTGCAGGTATGTTTTTCTAGTTAATTTTCTCCAACCTCTACACTTTTTATTTCTGATCACAGCAAGAGGCAGATGCCAACTCTTATGAGAAAGGCTGTTCACAGGGTATTTCTAGCCTGTCTGAAAATAGGAGGTGCTGGAAATTTCACAGGAAAGTCAGCTCTTGTTAGCTTTCTGATTCAATTTTTACAGACGAAATTGACTTGGATAATTAAAGCCTGGGGAAAAAAAACAATAAAATCATAACTATTACCAGAGGCAGTGACAATCAACACGAGGAAGCAGTAAGGAAAGACCGCTGAGCCGTGCGTCAGGAAACCAGGAATTTTTTTTCTAACTCTGAGATTTACCTTTAGACCTTGGACAGATCACCTAACTTCTCCTTCAGGCTCAATTTTGTGATGTTTAAGATGAGGAGTTTAGACTAAGTTAGTAGTCGTGCATATTAACCATGCAACTCTTCAGTCAAAACGAATACCATGTGGACATCAAATAATAGAGACAGATGGAAACGGAGGTGCTCTTTTAGAAGAAAGTGCAGTGGTCACACAGTCTGTGTTCAGCATATACTTGTTGACTGACTGCCTCTCAAGTTCCTTAAAGAGGCAGATGAGGAAATCCACACCTTGGCTAAATTACTTTTGAAATTTCAGATAAAGAGCTAAGGCCTTTCTGACATATGAAAGATCCAAAGAGAAGCAAAGGGCACTAGAAAGACTACCACCGACAGAAGGCAGCCGTGTGACTCTCAGATATCCAGAAGGCTGCATTTATCAGCCTGCTTTGCTGACAGGAAATAGAAAACATGTCGCAAACTGGTTTGAGCAAACCTGGTAATATATTGACTGATGTGAACAAATGATAGTAGATCTGGCTTCGGGAGAGGCTTAGTCCAAGGGTTTCCAGGTTGTTCAGCTGGGGCTTCCTCTGGGTGTCGCCATCATCTCGAGGCCCTCCTACCCCTGTCCCAGAGGCATCCTAGCGGTGGTGGTTCAGACCTCAAATCCACAGCACATTATCCAGAGAAAGAAACTAGCTCCTGGTAGGCCCCGAGGAAGAAAGAGGCGGCTTCTTTTTCAGAGGCCCCCAAGTGCGCTTCTCAGTCTTACTGGCCCAAACGGTAACATGAGCTCATTCATAACAAATCCCAGAGGGATGGACCACAGAGATGGGGTTAAATCAGGCTCACTTCTCAGTGGGGCATGAGGGTAGCCCCACTCAAAGCACACAGCTGGGAGTTTATGGAAAGAGGAGATGGAAAGGCTTTCCAATGAAATGTCCATGTCAGCTTTTATTGTCATTGATTTGATGCATTGCTATGATTCTCCAGTAGAGCTAGCAAAATTTCTTTGGAGAAAAAGAAGTATGTCCACATAGGATCATCACTCTCTCGTGTCATCCTATGTAAACCAGCGTGGACAATCAGCTCTCAGAGGGAAGGACAGGTCTTAGGTTAAAGAACGGAGTACGAGCTGGCTGGAACATGTCAAAAGTGCAGAGACAACATGCTCACAGCTCAAGTCATTTGTTCTTTACCGACACACCGTTCTGGCAAAGTGCTCAGTATCACCCGTGAACAGATCACATGTTAACTCTACAATGTTATTCATGTA
Source organism: Camelus bactrianus (assembly GCF_048773025.1). Lineage (NCBI taxonomy): Eukaryota > Metazoa > Chordata > Mammalia > Artiodactyla > Camelidae > Camelus > Camelus bactrianus. The sequence continues at coordinate 3,949,807 of NC_133567.1, read as the reverse complement.
TTGTTTTGACATTCTTCATAAGTAATTGTGGTACCTTTATAATTTCACATGAAGAAATCTGGGAAATCAAGTTGGCATTTATTTGAAAAAAAAAAGGAAGTAACATGGAGATTAATACTGGAAAAAAAATAAAAGCGGACTCCTTGGTAAAGCTTCATCACAAGACGACTGACACCATTATCCTTCGCCAAAGCCCCCGTGTGTGCGAGAAAATGAAAGCACGCTTGCTTTAATAACAGCCCAATGCGAGTCCAAGAGGCAGTTAGCAGATACGCTCCCTGACTGTAAGGACTAACCCCACTTCATCGCCACCCCTCCGCCCTGCTTGCGCCTGTGCAGGAGCTAAGTTGCTGTTTCTAGTTTCCATCCTGCATGCTGGAAAAATAACGATTGGTTGCCATCTAAGACTTTCCCCAAATCACACATGCAGTGGACAGCCATTGAAAACCTGCTTTTTGCTCCCAGTTTTATTTTGGTGCCGTGAGAATATAGAAGGGTAAGATTTAGGATTCTTGTGAAGGACTTTATTTTTTTTTAAAAGAATTAATTGTTTGGTATAAAATTCTGCTGCAGGAATAAACATTTGGCTCTTTAAAAGTATCACTTGGGCTCATTAGGGAGGTGAATGGCGGTGCTGACTGAGGGATACGGAAGTAGCTGTTAAAAGTCCAGCCGATAATACGTACCTTCCTTGGAAAACGTGATTCAGGAATGGAGAGACGGGGAGCCAGCAGGGCAGCGGAATGCCCGCTGCACACGCAGAAGCACCGCGCCAAAGAGGGGGGCGTGGTCCTCAGCTGGAGAACCCGGGGGTCCCCGGAGGAGCAGCAGCGTGTGCCTGAGTGCTGGCGACACCCTGATGGGGCTCCACAGCAACCCTACTCCTCCTCTCTCTCGGGAAGGAGACTTAGTAAGCAGCCTTTTGGCATTCTGACCTAGGAGGAATTTTAAAGCCTTGCTGAGGCTTCTTAAGCGATTCCAACCTATTTTAAGTGACTGAAGTCCTGCAGATTGCAGTGATACAGATTCATGGGGAGCGGCCAGGGAAACATCCATGGGACCCTGGGTTCTCCGCTGGCTCCTTGACTTGCCAGTGAGAGAGTCCTGGCAAATGACTGAATGCTCTCTGAGCCTCAGTTTCCTCACTCATACAGTAAAGATACTAGTACCCTCTCTGCAGGGCCTTTGTGGTTTTTAAATGAACACTGTGTGAAGCGTCTGATGCGCTATCTGGTGGGCGGATGCTTAGAAAACACTCCTTCCCTTCCTTTTCCTCCTGAGTGTCATCCAAACACTGACTGGCTTCTGACTTTGAGCCAGCTTTGCCAGGACAAGGTGACTGAGAAGGACAGCGGAAGATAAGAGCAAAGCGAGGAATCGGGGCGAGGGACTTACTCTTTCCTTTTTTGTGGATGGATTATTTGGATATTTCAGGACAAGAGAAAATCCCTGCTTTATGTTTCCTATAAATGAGATGGTTCTTGAGATACAGGCTTCCTTCCTGGTTCATACGCCTCCCGGAGCACCGTCAGGAGAGGCAGGTGGTGAGGATCTGAGGGACACGTCAGAGCAAAGAGAACAGCTGAGGAGGAAGTGCTCAGGCTCGGACACAGAGCAAGCACTCCTGGAAACACTTCCTCGTTCCACCGGGCTCTGCTTTATTGTGCTTTGTTTTTTTACAAATTGGAGGTTTGTGGCGATCTGCGATGAGTGTCTGTCAGCACCGTTTTTCCAATAGCATTTGCTCCCTTTGTGTCTCTGTGTCGCATTTTGATAATTCTCATGATAGTTCAAGCTTTTTCATTTTCATCATGTTCGTGACGGTGATCTGTGATCAGTGATCTTTGATGTTATTACTGCCTCTCTCTGAAGGCTCAGACGATGGTTAGCATATTTTTGTAAGCAATAAAGTACTTTTTAATTAAGGTATGTATGCTGGGTTTTTTAAGATACAATGCTATTGCACACTTACCAGACTACACTATATTGTAAACCTAATTTTATTTGCAATGGGGAACAAAGAATTAACGTGACTCATTTTACTGCGACGTTTGCTTTATTGAGGTGATCTGGAACCAAACCCACGGCATCTCTGAGGTCTGCCTGTAGAAAGACGAGCCCTTCAGTGCTGGATTCTCAGTGTAAATTCTCACGTCTGCCTCTGTGGGTACCAGTTCCCTCTGAAGGTCCTGCCGATTTATGCAGGAGACAGACCCTCCCCAGGGAGGAAATCGTTCTAAAGCTGTCCCTGTATTAACTGTGTTTCTTACTTTATTTGGATTGGCCTAAGATATGGCCTGAAGGTTTGTGTCTCCTCAAAATTCGTACGTTGCACCCCGAGCCCCCAGTGTGATGATACTTGGAGATGGGGTCTTGGAAGATAATTAGGGTTAGGTGAGGTCGTGAGGATGGGGGTCCTGGTCTGATGGGGTTAGTGCCTTTATAGAAAGAGACACCAGAGCGCCCTCTCCCTTTCTCCGTGCACACACACTGAGGAGAAGTCATGTGCAGGCACAGTGGGGAGGCAGCCATCTGCAAGCCTGAAGAGAGCCCTCACCTAGCTGCAAATCAGCCAGCACCTCGAGCTTAGACCTCTCAGGCTCCAGAAGTGTGAGAAATACATGTTGCAGCCACCCTAGACATCTGTGGCATTTTGTTACAGCAGCTTGAGCAGACTAATACAAGTCATTATAGCAACAGAAAATCCCACTTTCTAAAATGCATGCCAGAAAAACTGAATCTTTCTGTTCGTCAGAAACTTGCAACCCCAGTTGTATGAAGTCTATTGGATCCAAAGCCCCTAGCCTGGCACTGAAGGTCTTGCATGAACAACTGATCCCAAATGACTTTCCAGCCCCGTTTCTTCTCCCCTCCCCTCTGTGCTCCCCTTGCCTTCTTTTTTTTGTTGAAAAAAAGTTACAATGTGTTGATTTCTGTAATTTCTGGTGTACAGCGTAATTTCCCAGTCATGCATATATATACAATATTCATTTTCATATTCCTTTTCATTAAAGGTTATTACAAGATATTAAATATAGTTCCCTGTGCTCTAGAGGAGAAATTTGTTTTTTAATCTATTTTTATATATAGCTGTTAACATTTGCAAATCTCAAACTCCCAAATTTATCCCTTCCCACCCCCTTTCTCTGGTAACCATAAGGTTATTTACTATGTCTGCGAGCCTGTTTCTTTTGTAGAGGAGTTCATTAGTGTCCTCTTTTTTAATTTTCTTTTTTTAGATTCCACATCTGAGTGATATTAGAAAAGATACATGCACCCCAGTGTTCACAGCAGCACTATTTACAGTAGCCAAGACATGGAAACAGCCTAAATGTCCAAGGACAGATGACTGAATAAAGAAATTGTGGTATATTTATACAATGGAATACTACTTAGCAGTAAAAAAAAAAAGAATAAATAATGCCATTTGCAGTAACATAGATGGAAGTGGAGATCGTCATTTTAAGTGAAGTACGCGGGAAAGAGAAAGAAAAACACCCCTGCCTTCTTGCCGCCTGTCCCTTCTCTCGTACCACTCCCTCCATCGGCAGCGTCTTTCTATCATGCCGGCCCACACTGTACCTGACTTGTCTCAAATGTTCCTTCCATTATGAGCCCTCCCTCACATTCTTTTCCACTCTAAAGTCAACCCCACCCAAAGGTAAAACACTTTCCAGTGTTCTCTAGGGAAGAACAGTGATTTTGGAGTCAGCCGCCCAGGGTTGGATGCTCCGTTTCCCCTGAACCAGTCTAACATCCTGTCCTGATGGGTTCACCTTTCTGTGAGAAGGTGAGGGTGAGGTCCAGCTTGGAAAGCCGGCAGAGAGGTTGACTGATGTTGCGTTCCACGTGCTGAGCATGATTCTTGGCAATTATCAGGGACTCAGCAAACATACTAGCTCCTTTCTCTGCTTCCCTCTGCTGAAATCTTACCCTGAAAAACATATTTCAAGTGCCTGCCTTCTCTCCACGCTCATTTCTGGAAGAATCCCTACCTACAAAGAGCAGGTAGCAAGGCCTGTAATACCTAACTCCCCTCCTCCAAAAACCTAAAGACAGAAAACTAACAAGGAAAATTCCTGCTGGGTAAATAGTGTCTCTGAACTAAGAGACAGAGAGGGGACCAGAAGTGGGAGGCAAACGTGTGGGTGGAGCTGTGAGCAGAGCCGGGGGGTGCCCGTCATCAGGCTCTGCGTCCCCACTGTCATGAGGGGGCAGAGAGTCAGAAGTCGGTTGAAAGAACAAGAATAAAGCAAACAGAGAGAGAAGCAGAGACACCAAGAGACAGGAGAGGAGACAGAGGCGGTCCCTAAAGCCAACTTGGTGTCTGTTCTTCGCTCATTCTTTTATTTATCCAATTATTCCACAAATATTTACTAAGAACCCACGTTGGCCCGTCTAGGGGAAAAAGAGAAAACAAATGAACACTCAGCGTGTACGCGCTGAGGTGCTGACAAGGGCTACGAGGAACGATAAGGCAGGGCAAGAAGGGTGAAAACAGGGAACAGGATGTGTCGTTTTGCGTCAGGTCCTCAGGGAGGCCTCTCCGGCAGGTGTCACTGAGCAGAGGCCTGATGGAGAAGCAGTGAGCTGTGCTGGTATCTGGGGAGGAGCCTTCCTCCACAAACGCTTGGAGGCAGGAGGGCTCCTGGCACACTGGCGTCGCAGCCGGCAGGCCAGGAGGCCAGAGGGAGTAAGAGGACGATGGGAGGGCGCAAGGCAGAGCTGGAGACGTGGGATCTGCAGGTAAAGCCGGTCCCTAGACGCACCCTTTGACGTTTCGCAAAGCTCAAGTGCACAGGACATGTGCCACTTCCATGTGTTTGCTGCTGTCTTCAAGAGATCGTCAAGCCTCTTCCCTGAGAGAAGGTGCGATTATCAGAGAAAACTGGAGACAGCTGGAAATTGGGTTTAAAAATTAAATGCCTGTGTCAAGATTAGATAAAGAGTCTTTTATAGGGTGAGATTTTGAATAAAAAGATACATAAGTTAAAATTTGAGATTTTGTATGGGAAGGGAATAAACTAAATAATAATAAACTAAATAAACGAAATAAGTTTGCACTTACGGAAATCCCAAAAGATATCACTTTCTCAAGGTTAAAAATTTTACACGTTCAGAGAGAAACCTAATTCAAGTGAGTCCTAAAACGAGCACTATTGTTTCCCTTGCTCCTTTCTCAGGCGCCCTCACTAACCGTTGTTGCCTTTGGACAAGAATAAGTTGTTTTCTTGTATCCAGAAGTGCAATACGTTTAAAGGACAACTTTGGTGTCCCACTGGCTCTGTGAAACAGACTTCAGTTTTCCTCATCCCGACCTTCCTCCTTTCCTTTCTTTCCCTCAGCGTCTCCTCCTTCTTCTCAACTCTGTCCTCCTCTTTGCTCCCAAACAGGTCACAGCATGCCAGCTGGTTTCACCTCTGGGGACAATCCCTGGCAAGAATGTGCAAACCCTTGGCGAGCTAACGAGGATGGTCAGGGTCCCCTCGAGCCCCCATCGCTCTCCATCATGCGCCTGATGAGCGAGCCCAGGAAAGCAGGTCCTCCCGGCGTGGGAGGACTGGGAGGGGACGGCATCTGGGGTCCAGAGCCCTCCGTGCGAATCCTGTCTCCGTGACTCCGCGGTTACGTGACCCGACAAAATCGCAGCCCCACCGGGCTTCCTCTTCCTCCCTGAAAGCTGGATATTAATGACATGCAGCTCAGTGGGGCTCTGAGAGCTCGATGAGACGACACACAGCTGTTGCCTGAGGGCGCTCTGTGCGCCGATGCAGCCACGTGCGTGTCGCTGTGACACCGGGCTCTTAACTCAAGAGGGCCCCACGCCCCCGGGCTGCCGCTCTCCACTCCCGGCTTGAGCAGCGGGCGGGGGGAAGTAAGAAGATATTCTTGATAATAATGGCAACTGTCGCTTATGAAGAACGAACCTGTCACCACATGTTATGCTGAACACTTTACATACATTATTTTAATAAATCCTCACAAGACCCCAATGAGATAGAAACCGAGGCTCAGAGAAGTTAGGGTCACAAGGTCGCCGAGGTGTCAAGCTGGGGTGTGACCCTGCGTCTTCTCTGACGCCAGGGCCTGCGCTCTAGTGACCGCGGCCCCTGGTCGCTCACAGGCCTGTCTCTGTCCTTCGGCAGGACAGCTGAGCTCAGCCTCACCCGTCCGTCCGTGGCAGAGAGGACAGGGGGAGGCTCATGAAAGGGACAATGACTGAGAGCCCCCAGGGGCCGAAGGAGTGGGGCGTTTCCTCAGCTGGGGCTGAGGCAGCAGCAGCAGCCGCAGACCGTGCGGGCGGGATCCGTCAGCTGCGCCCAGGCCGGCCTCGTCGCAGCACCCGAAGCCACGCGCACCGGGCCACGGTCGCTGCCGTCTTCGGTCTGCCGGCCGCATTCTCCCGTGTCCTTTTGCTGATTATAACCCCTGCTGTTGGCAGCGCTTCTCATTCCTTGTGGCTCTGATACAGTGTCCCTGTCTCAGCCTTCACCTGAAGGGCGGGCGTGACAGGCTGGACCTGCAGCAGTAACCCATCCCTTTGGCCATAGTTATTAATTAACCCGTGGCTGGGGACCTGACGTCAGAGTCCATGGGAAGAGAGGAAGTCTTTCCACAAACGATGCTAGGTGGAGACACTGGAAAGTTATGAACCTGGGGTTCCGTCTTGCCGCCCACCCTGCCCCAGACAGAGTTACATCTTCAGCAAGAGAGGATCCGAAGAAGTTCTGGGAAAGAGGAGAGAGAGCAAAAAGAGAGAAAAGTTGACAATGTTGTCTGAGTTCCTAGCTTCAGCCTTGTGTGAGGCCAAGATCCAGTCTGAGCTTCCTAAGAGACCAAACGCATAAATTTCCTTTTTGGGTTGAGCTCATTTGAGTCCAGAGTCTATCTCCAGCGATCAAAAGAATCTCGATCCAGATCACGTATTGTAACGCCGTGAAGCCGGGTGGGAGGACAAGAGGCAGAGATGAGAGCTTGTCACTAGGCTAATACAGATTAAAAGGTGTTTCCACTCCAAGACGAAACCCAAATCCACGTAAAGACCTACTGCAAAGAAGGAACTGCGTTTTCTTCCTGAACATTTCTATGATTTCTACTTTAAAAAAGAAAACAGTCATAAGCTATTGGGGGAAAGTATTCAAGTGACAAAATATTTTAATATGCAAACATTCAGATACAGACAAAGACTCTCTGTGCTTTTATTCTTACTGCTGGCCTGACGCTTGTAGAGAGAGATGACCTGAGAGTTATTTACCATTGTCCCCACACCCCACACCAAAGCAGTAACACACGGCTGTCATGGCATTTAAGAAAGTCAGCGGTGAGGGCAGGGGTTATGAGGACAATTCTCGAAACTCTGAAGGAGAGTTCTGATCTCATTTAAAGTACAGTCAGGACAGCAGCTTCGTGAATCAGATCAAATCAACACGACCAGCTTTACATTTTGATTTGGTGCCTTCTCCCACAGCGAAGCACTACGCAACAGAGGTGCTCTAGCCCAGCGTTGTCGGTCTCGGCGCTCTGGCCAGCGAAGACGGCCAGTCAGGGGAGGTTTCATTCTTTCTGAGAAAAACAGATTTCTGAGTAGATCAGACTTAAAGAAAAGATCTGCATCATTTCGGGGCTTTGGGCCGCACTTACTTGCTTCACAGGTTACAGATTTCCGTAAGCTCGTGGCAATTCCGGATGTCCACTCTGAACCCTTCAAAGGAGCTGCATTTTCTCTTCACGGGCTGCTCTGATTTACGCAGGTGTGGTGAGAAGATCAATGAACTTGGTCACAAGATGACTAGCTTTGTGATCTTCACCTCTTTGAGCTTCAGCGACTCCATTGATAAAATTACAGGACTGCTGTAAGTCATTTACAAGACCCACCAAACTGTAACTTTCTACCAACACAAGCACCAGCGCTGATCACAGAGAATGGTGTTGCGTGTCCCTCTCACTTGTACAGAACCAGCTCACTCTGCAGTAACATCCCACCATAGTTCCGACATTTAGTAAACGTTGAGTGGTGGTTTTCTTGGCCTAAGTGATCTTGGCTGATTTGTGTTCATAAACCATAAGAAATATACTTTTTCTGCCAGCATTCCGAGGAGAAATGCTGACACGGAATTTACTGATTTCACTTATGACAAAACATATGAAGGCAACAGTCGGCTCAGGCATATCTCAGTGCATTTATAAATGCTCACGGAAGTTTTGATTGAAATATATGATTCTCTGCATGCTAAGATTTTAGGAAAGACTAAGTATGTATAGATGTTGGTTCCCAAAGTTAGTCAGCCTCTAATGTCTCAAAATGATGAGAATAAGGGGGCACCAAAAGTTTCTACATATTTTTTCCATGACTCTTAAACTACTGAAGAAAGATAAGGGTTTCAAATCCTTATCATAATCACATGGAAGACATGGATTATCAAAAACTGATCAAAGGAATTCATCTGTCAACTATCCATTGCAGGCAAGATCCTGGCCAGTTACAACACTCTGAAAACTGGATTTCAAAGACTTCATAGATTTTTATAAGTCATACATCATATAACATTGTTTACATAAACGAGAATTTTTCAAAGCTTAACTAATTTACATTTATTTGTATAATTTTGCACAGCGACTCCACGGTGCAGGTACCATGACTACTCTCATTGTACAGAAAATTTACCTGAAGGAGAGAGGAAGTGAATAGCTTCCAGAGGGCTGAAGCTCACAAGGGACAGAGCCCAGTGATGAACTCAAGTCACAGTCTCCAGCACCACACCTGTGACCCTGATACCCCAGTGCCTGTCTCCAGGAGGAGGAGAAGGGCCAGGATTGGCTCTGGAGGATCCTGTGCGTTTACATCAGTTAGACCATGGAGGTTTATAAACTGTACAAATATTCTAGGATGGTTTCCACTGAACGCTGTTTAGAGGGAAACACTAGCAAGTCCGCATTTCCCCCAGGTCTTCCCTGCTAGGTGGGAAAACACTGGCGCTGCGTGTGGAGGTCACAGTAGGGGACACTTAAGCTGTTTAGCTAAAATGGTGTGAAGTCAAAGGAACGAAGTATTCTAGCCACACAGGAGGACCTGGCGGGCAGGAGCAGAAGGTCCTCAACGTCAGTGAATGTAGGCCAGAAGCATAAAGTCTAGAGCCTGGAGGTTTATGCAAGAAAATGTGTTCTAATGGCCCATCACCCAGTGAGGGAGAGTGAGCCCATGCGAAATAGATGCTACACATCCATCTGCATAAAGCCAGAGATTTCCTTCACCAATTAAGATCCAGACGTAGTCATCACACTCTGCTCCCTGGGGCAAGACATCCAGTGAGCACACCCCAGGGCTGCGTTCAAGATGGTGCCGCGTCCATGGAGGGTCTGGGTTGGGCTGTGGATCGTAATGCCGGGGACAACAGATTGACTGGGGACAACATGTGGCTGGGAGGTTTAGGTGTACCTCACACTTCAAGGGCATTGTTCTGGGCAGTTTAACCAGTGTCACCCTGGAGCTAATACCCATTAATAAACCTCTAGATGGGGGGAGGGGGGAGTGAAGCCTTGGAATGCAGCCAGCAAGCTGCCTCTACTGAAACAGTGCTTGCAGCTTCTCTGCTGCTCCAGAAGTGAGGTTGATGTTCGACTGTGGATTGGATAAGAAGCCACTGCAATAAAGTGAACTGAAAAGAGGGAACAAAAATCACAGGGCTGCATGCTGTTTCACCGTCCTAACCCCGGGGAAGGTGGACAGAGAGCAGCAGGATGGGAGGTGGGGGCTGCCAGGGAGGGCCTGACTTCTCTTCTTTCTCTTCTGTGTGAAGACGGCAGACCCAAAAATAGCAGCAAGCCCAGCGAACAGCCTCTACAGCTGCTAAGTGAGGAAGCACAGGCCTCATTCAAATGCACTGCAGAAGGGACAGCTGGTCACCCTGGTCTTTTCAGCCTTCCTCCCCACACATTTAGCAACACAGTCAGTGGAAGTTGCTTTGAATATAAAAGACACTGATAGATATCTGGGGTAAGTCCAATTCAGTTAAATTTTCCTTAAACAGAACTTACCAAGTCCTTTTCCATTATGCCCAGTTTCAGTTCTCTCTAGCTGTCCCAGATTCTTTGTTTTAATATGCAATGTCTCAGCCTTTAAAATAGAAAGATATGGGGCTATTAAAATATGGAGAAGTCAGGACATTAAAAATTGAGACCTTGGCTGGTTCAGGTTTGTGACTGCACCAAAGAGATGGACAAAGGATGCCTTCCGTGTTCGCCCGGAATTAATATTCTCTTCTTTAAACATGAGAAATATACTTTCCAAGTTATCAGCTAACAGTTCTTAACCTTGAAGAGGGATGAGGTCCCCACCCAAGTATAATTTCACAAAGGGACTCAGCAAACGGTCATTTCATGTCACCAGAGCTGTGTGACACTACACTACAGCACTAGAAACTGCAAAGGACACCGAGTGATACAGGGCAGAATGGATGCAGCACACACAGACCACCCCCTGCAAGTGTGCTAAGGGGATGGACAGAGGTAGAGTTTACATCAAGGGGAAGGAATTAGATGGACCATCAAGAATTAGCAGGATTTTGACAGATGAAGATTCTGGGGAGGGGGCTGGGGTGGAATGAACTCGAGAAACCCTAAGGGCATCCAGTTCAGACGAAATGAAGACACCAAAGAGGACGCTGAGCCCCAGATGAAGGGATCTGAACTTCAGTTTGAAGGGTTTGGGGCAGGAAAGGTTGGAGCTGCAGTTTGAGAAGCTGTGCAAGACGCCCCGACATTTCACTGTTTATTCTCACTGCGCTCGGAGCACAGGGAGCCCAGTGGGAGAAAAGCAGGAGGCAGATCAGTGCTCGGGGTTTTGTCCCATGGCTCAGCTCCTCCCTCCTTTTAGTTTGAAAATGTAAGATTATTTTTCAAAAACTATTGGTAAAAAGACAGCAACAAACTTCAGACTAAAACCTTCAGAGCATTATAAATACACAGACAAGAAAAATGTATGGTTCTAGAGGCTGTCCCAGAGATGACACTTAATACAACGCACTCGGATGGAAGCAGGGCAGGTGACGGTCACCTTCATTTTCAGAATGGGAAACTCGAGTGTCTTCCTCAGGTGTGAGACGCCGGTCCTGTCCTGCCACCTCCTGCAGGCTCTCATGGCCGCCGTCTGACCCCCTCGTGCTCCTTGTGCTCCTCCCGGGCATCTTCCTCTAGCAGTTGGTCCATTGGAGTTCTGACATATGCAATTATCTTTAGGAGGGTAAGAAGCCCTTTGCCAGCTTTTGTATCTCTGTCTTCCTTCTCCATCAGCCTGTTTGGGGAGAGAGAGCCTGCAAATGTGGTTGTCAAGGTAAACATGTCTTGTTAGAGGAGGAAATCTTGAAGGATTCTGGAACTCACTAGCAATGTTACGTGGGAGGGAGACTGAGGAGGCCATCAGAGACTTGCGTGACAATCAGAGCAATGGCACAGGAAGTAGGGACAGTATGGGTCTTGTGCAACGAGAACAGATATTAAAAAAGTAAGAGTTTAGCCTGGAGGCACCGGGGGAACACCCACCAACCGCCACGATACCCTGACTGTGTGGTCAGAGCCTCACACTCTTTACCCAGCCTGCTCCTTTGCCTACACCCAAGCAGGCAATTCAGCAGCCAATGCTCTGAGCCTTAAGAAGGGAGAAATGTAATTGGCATAAATATCAAGTATTACAAAGATGTCTTTTACATCAGAAAATGAAGAGAATAATGGTGTCCGTGGACGTCAGCATCGTTACCTGTACCCTTAGCATTATCTGCATACACCTTACCTGGGTACCCTGTTGGACTGCGTCCGGACCTTCCGCATCCTGGAGTTTAAGAATGATTTCAGCACCAGGGTCAGCGCTGATTTCCTGTTTCCCTCCTTTCATCGATAATGGAAGAGGCTGAGTTGTTTTTTTTTCTTGCATCTCAAGCTTGTCAGTGTTCATCATGAACTTCCTGCCAAGTAAATTAATATAAAAATAAGATTTGTTAGCACTTTAAATGGAAAGCATCAGAAAAACAGGTTAAACTCAAGTAATAAGCTTGGAAATCTGCCTTCTGAAAGTCCCCCCCCCCCCGTTTTTTTCCCCCCTCTGGGAGGACCCACTCTCCCACCAGAGCTCAAACCGAGGTTCTGGACTTAGCAGGACCCACGAATCATCTCTGCCCTCTGTTGATGCACACTCACCTGAGGAAAGAGCAGGCTCTCGGTGGTACGAGGGGTGAAGGAGGAGCTCTTTCCACTCAGCGGTGGGGTCCACCTCCTTCCACCTTCCAGGAGACAGTCCCCTTCCTCTCCAAGAGAGTAGCTTGTGCTCTCGTGAGGCTGGAGTCAGCTGGCCGGAGGGAAGCCATCTGTCAGACAAGCACAAGGCTAACGTAGGAGTGATGGAGGAAGCTAGTTTTTTTTCAGGGATATTTTGATTTTTAAAAATGCCTATGAAAGTAATTAATCTTGAATCTATGAATCTTTGACTGTAGAGTTCCAAACCCCCGGGCATTGGGGTCGAGTGGGGTGATGAAAAGGTGGGGTTTCCCATTAGCTCATAAATCATACCTCCTCAGTCTACTGTCCAGCCCAGGATAGAGTGTCTCTGTCCTATCAGGACACAGAAACTGCTGGCTCCTAACCTTCTTGTTGAAAATTGTCCAGGAATGGGGGGAATGGGGGACTGGAGTCTTGGGCACTCTCCAGTTTGGTTCTGACTCTCACTGGCCCTGCAACCTCAAAATGGCAATTTTGTTTCTCTTAGCCTTGGTTTCCTAATCCATAAAATGAAGAGAATGGCAATAATTTTTAGTGTCATGATGACAACGCAAACACATGCCATGAGCTGCACATCCTGACATGACTGGAAGCCCTAATTCCTGCCCATCTCTCACCACAATCCTTTCCCTCAATTCCACCCCAAGATGAATCCAGGCCTACAAGGCCACAGTTTGGGATAAAAAATGTAAAAGTCCTGTTTCTACTTGGTGGCTCTTAGACCTTTTGTACCACTAAGAGGGTAAGGCCCCAACTCCATGGGGACAGAAGTTCCTCAGCTCCGGACCCTCCTAGACCTCCCATCCTGTGTGTCTCTGCATCTGGCTGCTCATCTGTATCCTTTATCCTATCCTTTAATAAACTGATAAATGTAAGGAAGTGTTTCTCTGAGTTTTGTGAGCTCCTCTAGCAAATTATTTGAACCAAAAGAGAGGGTCATTGGAACCTCTGATCTGTGGCAGGATGGTCGGAAGCACCGGAGCTAACTTGAGCTCGCGACTGGCATGTAAAGCGTGGATGTGCTGGTGGGAGGTGGGGAGCAGGCGTGCGGGACTGAGCCCTCAGCCGGTGGGATCTGACGCCATCTCTGGGTCAACAGTATCCGAACTGAATTAAATTATAGGGCACCCATCTGGTGTCACAAGAATTGTTTGGTGGGGGAAGGACTTCCACACATTTGGTGACCAGAAGGGAACTGTTTTATGTGAGTCATGAAGGAGACTTACAGGAAAAAAATAATTGTACCAGGGAAGGACTGGGCTTTTCTCTACACAGGAAAAAATAATTATGTTTTTCATTTTAACCATCAACCTAGAAAGTTCCTTTGTTCCTCTTTGCACTAAACCTCCCCCCAAGGAGCTGACTCCGCTCTGATTTCTATCACTGTAACTTAGTTTCGCCTGTTCTCTAAACTTCCCCGGGATGGAACCCTGCAGCTGGTGCTCTCCCTGCAGCTTCTCCACTTACACAGCATGGCTTTGTTTTTAAGTGCATCCTGTGGTGTTGGGGCTGGTTCTTTTTATGATTGAGACATACTCCCCTGTATGAATATTACAACGTATTTCTCCACTCTCCTCTTGATGGACATGTCTGTTATTTTCAGTTTTAGGAACTTACAAATAAAGCCACCATGAACATTATTATATAAACCTCTTCCTGCAGATACGGGCACATTGTTTTGCTTTGTCATAGAAGAGTTTGTGTGTAAATCTGTAAGTGTCTGGCAAACTGCTCTCCAAAGCGGCTGTACCGTCACGAACACACGCCAACAACATACGAGGGCTCTAATGTCCTGTGCACTTGTAGTTAGTCACTCTGATGGGGTGGAGTGGATTCCTCGTGTGCTTTTAATCCGCCTTTCCCTGATGACTGTCGATACTGAGCACTTCTGGTAAGTTCGTGAGCCATTTAGAGATCTTCTCTGAAGTCTGCTCAAGCCTTCTGCCGTTTTTTATTTTTTCTTTTCTTGTACTTTTTCACTTAAAATTTTTTTTAATCTGTTCTGGAACCAACTCTGTGTCAGATACGAGGATCACAAATATTTTCTCCAGTCTTTTATTTGTCTTTCAATTTTTAATGATATCTTTTGAAGAGCAAAAGTCTTAACTCTGATAAAGTCTAATTTATCTTTTTCTTCTGTTTTTTTCTCTTTTGCTTTCAGTGTTCTAAGAAATTCTCATCTACCTAAAAGTCAAAAATATATCATCCCATGCTCCATTCTAGAAGCTACGTACTTGTAAAATTTCACGTTTAGGTCCGTGATTCTTATTGGATACATTTTTTTATTAAGGTCTGGCGAAGGAGTCAGAGGTAATTTTTTCCATGTAGTTAACCAGTTGTTTTAACACCTTTTTTTGAAAAGATACTTCTTTTCCCATTGAATCGCTTTCATGCTTTTGTGGAAATTAATTAACTGTAAGTAAGAGTATTTACGAGATCTGTTCCACTAACCTATTTGCCGCCCTAGTGGATGGATTTCCAGTTGCGATGAGCTTCAGCTGAGACTCCAGCATTGCTTTGGGGTTTTGGTCACAAGGAGAATGTGGAGAAACAGCACTGAACCTGCAGGCAGGAGATGGCTTGCTGTTCCCGGCCTTTCTCAGGCTGCACCACCCTTCCAGATCAGAGCTGGGGGTGCTGCCTGTCACTAAGGGACCGTTGCCTGGGCTGGGGGGTGATGGCATCTCTCCTTCATGAATGATATAGAATAGGCCTTACGGGCCCCAAATAGCAGGGCTGCGCTCCGTGATGGCAACTGGCTTTCTATGCCATTGTGTGTGAATCACGCCCCGTCTCCTGCCCCTCTTCCTGGAGACCTAGAAGGATCTGTAGGGTTTACAGCCACTGAAACGTTTGCCTAGTGTCCTGTCCATAGGCTCTGTGAAAGCAGTCACGAGGGTCATTGAGGACAAACCACATTCTGGAGGTGAGTATCTTTAGAAACCTTATTCCTTTTCTGCCCATTTTATAGGCAGCCCATGTGGCGTGGGACTCAGCCTGGTGAGCCTTGTGGAAGCACCGGACCCTTCAAGTGACAGTTTGCTTTTCTCACATATGGGAGATTCAGAAGTCTGCAGATCTGCTCAACGCCCTTCGCCCAAGCTCCCTACACACCAGATTGTCTGGTGAGTTTTAAGAATCATACTTCTTTATTCACTTCAAAAGCATAAATGATCTCTCGTCCACAAGTCTCCTTCAAGAGCAGAGCTTTAAAACCCAATTCACGGGCAACACAAGGGAAGGAAAGGGGCACTTACCTGCGTCGCTGTCCAAGCTCCGCCTCTGAGTGTTGCCCCGAAGCGGACCCTCCGCGTTCCCAGGCCCTGTCAGCACGACGGGACGGTCCGCCCGTCCGTGCTCTGGTTCACACTCCCGAGACACAAACTGAGAAATATTAGCCATTATTAGCATTCCTCTCGATACTCTGAGGAATACACTTCATCATCCCCAATTAATAGAAGGATCAGTGGAGGTGGGACAACTTCCCCCACATCACACGACCGCTATGTGGCAGGGGTGAAAGAGAGACGAGACTTCAAACCCAGAGCCAGGCGCCGTAAGCGCCGCTCGTGCTGCCGCCCGGCCTCCCGGCGAGGGACTTTCCAAGGCTGGCTCCGCTCTTCAGCAACGGAGCCGGAGTTTGAGCTAAAGTCTCTCTGACCGTCCAGCCCCCTCCTCGTGCTTGGCCTCACCTTCGTTTAAAGGCCAGTGAGAAGGTAACAGGCAGCTCGCAGGGCGCTCAGAGGCAGCACCTACCGTGGACGTCTCCCCTGGAAGCGGAGCTAAGATAGTCAGCATTCGTTTCACATTTTCCATGAACAAGACACTTCCCCATGTGCAGTGCTTTCGGCGCTCTCCATAGCCCTGAGAAGTGAGGATTGCTTCCGTTCCCATTCGAGGAAGCCACAGCCCAACCCTCCAGCCACTTGCCCGAGGCCACCATGTGCAACACTAACCCACTGCGTCTGGTTTCAGACTCCTCGGTTCTTCCGTCACATGGTTTTCCGTAAACATTTTACCCTCTGGAAAGCTGGGTTCTTTCTTTCCTTTGAAATGAATCGGAGTCACTGTATCTTTTGTGAATGTGAAATTTGCACGATGATAAGAATTTTTTACCTTTAGCACGGCCATTTGGATCTTTCTTGCCAAAGCACGACCTCAGACCTGGGCTACCCTTTCCCTTTACCCGGTTACGCCATTTCATCCCCCGTTAGACGCAGGTGGATGTGAATGCGCACAGCATCTGCACAGTCATCATTTGTTTCCTTCCCCCTCACCTGGAGTCTCCTTCTGCTGGGACCGCTGAGCTCTCTGCTTCTCACCCGCTTTCGCAGTCGGACAAACCAACCCACTGGGTGTGGGCCTCCCGCCTCAGGGATGCACAGCGGTGAGGGTCCCTTCCATTATACTTCTGGGCTTTGGGGGCGAGCAGGAGTGGAATCCATGGGGGACTTGGCTTCCGTGCCCGGGCAATGATTTCCCCGCCGGCATAAAGGCGGCCATGTCCCCGAGACCTGTGCTGGATACTTTTCCTTCTGCTCTTCTTGCTTACTTAAAGGATGCACTGGATTTTCAGTGTTCCCATTTCAACAGCCTTCAAGACAAAACAAACAAACAAACAAACAAGCCACAGGACCAGCAATCCAAAAAGCATCCAGGATCACAATCAAGCCATTGGAAAGAGCACTGGGAAAACATTACTCATTCAAAGACAAAGGAAAAATGAAATGCATTTCCTACAGAGAAGGAAAGCTAGAATACCTCGCTGTCTTTTTCAGGATGTGCTTCTGGTTAGAGAGAAGGTCTCTGTGCTGCTTCCGAAGATGAAAATTTTAAGGTGAACTCAATTCCCCAAGTCAGGGAAATGGCCAGGAATCAGTGTTACCTGACACTTAAACGCTGCCAAGTGATAAGAAAACAAAACAAAACAAAACAGGTTACTGCTCTAAATGTAACTCAGAAACTTGCTTCTGAAAGATGGCGTCACCTTTTTATTTTAAAGTGACACGCCCAAGTGAAAACCGAAATAGTTTTCACACGGAAGCAATATGAGTTTCAAATTTTAGCTACAACTTTCATGATTGTAATATAATAATGGCAAGTTAAATGTTGTATTTCAGAGATCTATGACATGGCTTCATATATACTTTCAGTATATAGACAAGAATTTATGTATATTATATTCATAATGTATTAGATTCTGTAAGCCTAAGAGATAACTTTTTCTCTCAGCAAAATATGTTTTGATTCTTGAAGCTTAAGAGGACAAATCACTTAAGAGGTGATAAATTCTGAGAAATAAATGTCAGTTAAAAGTTTGCAACAACTATTCAATAAGTCCATAAAGTGTGGACATTGCATGTGTTAATTCAGTTATGGAATATTTATTGAACCTAAACTTTGCACCACAAACCGTATTTGGTGCTAAGGATACAAGGGTAGTAGACTGAACCGTAATTGCTGCTTTTGTAAGTTAAAACCAGTTAATGGCAATTTAAACAGCAATTTAACATGATTTAACTTAATAAGTAAAACATAATCCTTGTTCTCATGGGGCTCAGCCTGGCAGGGAAAACAGCCTTAACAACACACACGTGCAAGTGCAGAGTGAATAATGAGAGTGCGTTTTTAATGGTAGGATATATATTTTTTAAAGTAGGAGCAAAATGGGGTGGTAGGGGAACAGATGGGCGAGGTGGCGATGGACTGGGGCATCGAGCAGGAGATGAGGGCGTGGGGACAGGAAATGCAATATACCAGCTTTGAAAGGGTGTCTGTGAAGCTGAGAGCATCTGTTGTACTTGGGGATGGGTGTGTTCAGGAAGTTTTTGTTTGTTTTTCTTTCAAGGTGAGAGATGAAGTGTGGGTGCTGAGGAGGGTCGGGAGGAAGCGTGCGGAGCGGTCAGGCAGGACAGTTTCTGGCACTTAGTGTTCAGCTGAGTTGTGCAACTCTGGGTGCCGTGCACATGGCACAGCAAAGGTTTCTTGAACTGAGACAAAAGCAACGCTAGGTTTTTCTAATTGTGATGCCACGTCTCTAGGGAAAATAGCTCGTGAGAGTCAATTCTTGGGAAAAGTCTTGAAGTTTCATTCCTAAATGCTTTAGGTAAATAGTGCCACGAGGAAAGGAAAAGGGAAAGAAGAGGAGACCGGTATGTAAAAAGACTTTGAACAGAGCCCAGAGCGGAGTAACAGAAGAGCCTGGAGCGGAGGCAGGAGAGGGGACAGCCCTACGTGCGGAGGGAACGGGGCTCGCGTAGGAAGGATTTATGAGTGAGGGCCTGGGCAGGAAAGAGGTACTAAAGATGGAAAACTCATGCACGTGAGAGAGGCTCTGGAGCTCTGAGTGCACTGCGCTAGAAAAGGCAGTAAAAACTATTAGTCCTCGATGACAGAAAGGATGTTGCTGTTCATTCCTGGGTGGGATCCAGTGGCCGCCCCTTTGTCTAACGAAGGCTGATCCGTGAGGGGTGTGAATGGAGAAGCAGCCACGTTCCCCGGGGGCTGTTCTCGGCGCCCGAGGAGGAACACGGGAGGCTCAGAGCTGGGGTGAGTGGTGGGATCGAATAGGAGCAGGGGAGAGACAGAGACAGACAGAGATCTGATGGTTCAAAAACACAAATCTTTCTAAAATTCTAAAGATAAAGTAAAGTAAGTGAGAAAATTCTAAATAGGTCTTTATACCATCTGTGATTAGTTTCCAAACATTTCAGGCCAATTCGACTCCTATTTTGGAGATTCTCCCCCACCACCAACACCCCCCACCACACACACACCCCCACCCCGCCCCCCACCCAGAAGCACTACCTTGAAAGGACGAAGCTAGTACGGTGTCTGCGTTGTGTCATGAACCACCGGCAGGGCTCTGCTCGTGGGGGTGGGACCCAGAGTGTGGCCATTTCAAGTCCCCACCTCTCCAACCTGCCCCTTGCCCCAGGCTCCTGTCTGTTAAGACATCCCCATGGATCTCAACTTGAAAACTGTTCTGTAATTTATTTAGCCTTTTGCAAACAATCCAAGATTTTGAAAATCCTATTTACCAGGTGTCAAAGTAAGCCTCTTAAACCAGGTTTTCTCTGTCCCCTCAGACGTCCCCTCTGCCGGCTTCCAGGGAGATGTGCCCTTAGAGGCAGATGTGCCCACATCACCAGTAAGTGTGCACCGGGCGCTGGGTGGTGCCGGGGGTGCACCTGAATTACGTGTTTGTTGCCACGTCACGGGGGCCCCCACCCTGATGCGCTAGCTCCGCCTTCAGCGTTCCCTCACCTGGTCACCGAGAACTGCCTTTACTGCAAGGTGGAGCCCCCAAACCACTAACTCTTTGTCCAGGGCCCCAGAGGTTAAAGAGAGAGCTGATTCGGTAAATCTGAGCTGCTCCTTAGGCAGACAGGGACCTCACCTCTGCTGGGTCTCGGTCCAGATCCTGATGGCGACCATGACCAGCCAAGAGAGTTTAGCATGACTTCACCTTTCTGAGCTTCAGTTCTGCTAGGCGTGCACAGAGGACAGTAATCCCTGTGGGTGGCCTTGACATACTAGAGACGAGACCGGGAAAGCTCCCAGCACTGTTTCTGGCTCACGGAAAGCACTCGATAAATAATGAATTGTTATTATTTTTATATGACCTATATTTTTACAATTTTTCTAGAGTGTCATGTTCCCCAAAGACCATCTCTGTGCGTGATGAAATGGCTCACGATGTGCAACGTATCAGAGTTAGTGCGAGGCGCACGCCGGCGTGGCCCGCTGGAGAGCGCACGGTGGGCGGGCCGATACTTCCCGCACCAGCGCTTCCCTGTCCTAACGCTCTACTTAAACAATCAATAGACAGATCGGAAGACCTTAATGATTTAGCATATTATTAGCATAATGCAGCGTCTGCTTGGAGAGCAACTTTGAACTGCTGTTGGAAATGTGAAGCAAGTGTTTTTTTTAAGGGCCACTCTGCTTGTTCGGCAACCACCCACCGACTGCATGTTACTTTGCTCTCTTTGTCAAGCACAGAAAAACAGGAAGCACAAAATCAATTTGGACGGGGGTGGGGGTAGGAGAGAGACAGCAGAGACGCAGGGTGTTTCTTGCAGCGAGTGACCCACATTACACAACAAGAGATCAGTCTGAACTTGGCCTGGGTGTCCCACTGGGCTGCCCCTTGGAGTGTTGTTGGACACACATAGAAACTCTCTCCCCAGGACCTGGCTTTTCTTTCATGCCCGCTGGGTAGACAGTCCAGTGGAGTAAGTGAGGAACAGAAAGACTGAGGCAGGTGTAGACGCAGCTTTGCAGTGAATTAGCTGTATGATCGTAATAAAAAAAAAACCTCCTCTGGCCTCTGTTCTCTGTTTCTTCCGCTGTGTGAGTGCTAACTAAACCGGGAGGGAGAGTGTCACACTCAAATCCCAAGCAAGGAATGTATCGTGAGAAAATGGAGGTGACCCAGAGAGACTAGTTTGGGCTGCGGCCAATGGATATCTGTGCTCAACTGAAAGACATTTGAGCTCCAGTAAATAAATAAATAGTCGTGTTCCAAAAGAGAACACTTGTTGGTGACAATCTGAGCACTGTGGATCAGGCGATGTGTAAGTTCTTTTTCAGTTTTATGATCTGGATCGCCCTGGCACCAGAAAGTAGCACAAAAGTTATTTTGAAGGATGTGGAACTAAAACAACTTGCCAAATCACATCAGGTGTGCGCTATGAGGAAAGCTAGGTGTGTGACAAACGCGCTTGCTTTAGTTACCCTAATCCTAGAACAAAAACTAAATTAAATTTCAGTTTAATTAAGATTAAATCTAGGATTAATACATGGCTCTTCAGGAAGATTTAAGCATAAAAAGTGTAGTACTTTGAGAAAAATGTCTGTTATTTGATACCAGCTCCAGAACCGTTTATCACCTCCCGGGCAGCTAGATATGCACCTGCCAGATGGTGCTTCCCTTAATGGCCGCTCAGCAGGGACTCAGTCTGCCCGTCTCCATTGAAAGAAAGAGGAAGTGTTTTATTTATAGAAGACTAAGAGTGTCCATCGCTGCTTTATTCTGCATTTTAAAATAATGAAGGAACGGAGGTTGCTTCCCAAACTCTTCAGCCCAAGTAGGACTTTCTTGATCATTCCTAAGTCGAAGGGATAGTAACCTAGAAGGCGATGACCAGATTACCACCAGGTTGGAGAAGCTTCTCAAAAAAAAAACCAAAAAACCCTGCACCACAGGATGTCAAATATACAGTGTGTGCCTTAGAACATCAGAGCCAAATTAGGATTTTTATAGAACTTTTTGTTTTAAAATATTTATAGATACATAGGAAAATGCAAAGATAGTACAGAGAGGACCTGTAAACCTTCACCCAGTTTGCCTCCCAACTGGTCACCTCCTGCGTATGACATCAAAACTAGGCAGCTGACGTTGGGTCCTGTCGTGTTACCACACGTGTAGATCCAGGTCACCACCCCCGGAACCAGGATTCACAACTACTCCATCACCGCAAGGTTCTCCCTCGTGGTGCCCTTTGTAGTCACGCTCATCTCCCTTCTCCCTTCCACCCCTAAGCCCTGGCACCAATTCGTTCTCCATCTCCATAGATCTGTCATTGTGAGACTGTTACACAAGTGGACTCATACAGGAAATTACACAGTGGCTTTTTTATGTTGGATTTTCTCACTTGGCATAGTGTCCTTGAGAGATCTTTCCAAGCTGTTCCATTCCTTTTTGTTTGTGAGCCTTCATTTGTACTGCAGGCTGGGATTCCGCGGGATGGGTTTGTTTACCTATTCACCTAGTAGGGCGCATTTTTGTTGTTTCCAGTTTGGAGCTATTTCGAATAAAGCTGCTATAAACAAGCATGTATGGGTTTTGGGGCGGACATAGTTTTTGTTTCTCATAAATAAATGCCCAAAAGGACAATTGGTGGTTCACAAGGTAAGTGCATGTTTAGATTTCCTAGCAAACTGTCAAACTAATTTCCAATATGACTGTACCATTTTACCTTCCCACCAGCAATGAATGACAGGTCCAATTTGTCTGCATCCTCACCAGCATTTGGTATTGTCACTATTTTTAAATTTTAGTTGTTCTAACAAGTGTGTAGTGATATCTCATTGTAGTCTTAACGGCTAGTGATGTTGAGCATCATTTTTATGTCCTAATTTGCTCTTTGTATGTCTTCTTCAATAAAATGTCTCTTCATGTTGTTTGCATTTTCTAATTGGATTTTTTATTTGTTTTTTACTGTTGAGTTTTGAGAGTTCTTTATAGAGTTTAGATATGAGTCCCTAAACAGATACAAGGTTTGCAAATGTCTTTTCAGTCTGTATCTTATATTTTCATCATCTTATCAGGGGTTTTTTGCAAAGCAAAAATTTTAAACTTTAATTTATCTTTTTTTTTTTTATGAGTCAGATTTTTCACATGTAATAACTTTTAGTGCAACTCTAGATCATGACATTTTTGCTTTGATTTAAATTCTTTTAAATTTGTTGTGGTTTGTTTTATGGCTCAGGATATGATCGGTCTTGATGTCTGCTCCTTGGGCACTTGAAAAGAATGTACATTCTGCTATTGAATTGAATGCCCTATACATGTCAGTTGACACTTTTTTTCTATATCCTTGCTGGTTTTCTGTCTAGTTAATTGTTGAGAGAGGGCTGTTGATGCCTCCAACAATAATTGCAGATTTGTCTGGTTTTTCCTCTGTTCTCACTTTTACTTCACATATTTTAAGGTTCTACTGTTTAAGGTGCATATGCCAGGATTGTTATTCTTCTTAGATTGACCTTTTATTATCATATAACGGCCCTCTCCATCACTGGCAATTTTCTTTACCCTAAAGTACACTTTATCTGATATTAATGTAGCCACCACTACTGCTTAATTTTGATTCCTATTTTTATGGGGCATTTTTTCCATCCTTTTACTTTCAACCTACATATATCATTATTCTTGAAGTGAGTTTCTTATAAGCAGCATATAGTTAGGTTGAGCTTTCTTTTTAAATTCCAAATTGCCAATCTCTGTCCTTCAATTTGTGTATTTAGACTGTTTATGTTTAATGTGGTTGTTGATATTATAGAGCTTACATATGTCCTCTTTTTTTGTTGTTGTTTTCTGTTTGTTCTCTCTGTTTTATGTTTGATCTGTTTCCATTCTTTACCTTCCTCTGGGTCAGTTGAACTTTTTTTCATTTTTAGAATTCCAGTTTGGGTTTATCTAAAGTGTTATTGAGTGTTTCTCTTTATATAGTTCCTTATACAAAGAGACTTAGTGCTTTATTTAGGTATTATATTATTTAAGCATAACCTTCCCCAGTCTTCTGGTTTAACTAGTGTGTCTGACACATAGAAATCTTTCTTCCCTTTACATTCCTTTACCTTCCCACTTATAATATAATTTTTATATAGTTCCTCAACCTACACTGAGAATCACATCAGTCCATGTGGTACTATTTATGTCAACGGCCAAACATAATTTAGAAAACTCAAGTGGAGAAGAAAGTAGATACTCATTCATAGTGTCCTCTTTATCTTATTCTTTCTTTTGTCTCAGTGTTTCAGGAGTCCTTCTATCATTTCCTTTTGGTGTGCAGACCTTTTAGTCATTCCTTTAAAGTAGGTCTGCTGGCAACAGATTATCTTAGTTTCCCTCATCTAAGGATGTCTTGAGTTCCCCTTCATTCCTGAAGGACATTTGCGCTGGACTTAGAATTCTGGTTGAATTCTTTTTTAATCTCAGCGCTTGAAAATATTGTGCCACTTTCACTGGTTTTCCGCGGTTTCTAATGAGAAATCCACTATCATTCGAATTGTTTCTCCTCTATAGGCGAGATTTTCTTTCTTACTTCTTTCAATTTTTTTCGTTTTTATTTTGTAGAAGTTTGACTATGATGTGTCTTTGCACAAATTTCTTTGGATTTATCCTGTTTGGAGTCTCCTCAGCTTCTTAAATCTGTAGGTATGTATCTTTTACCAAATTTGGGGGAATTTCAGCCATTATTTCTTCAAATGCCTTTAGCTCTTTTCTTCTGGGGACTCCAATAACGTATACGTTAGATCTTCATTATCGTCCTCCAAATCCCTGCATCTCTGTTCAACCCCCAACTCCTACCCTAGCCCCATCTATTTTCTCTCTGTCATTCAGGTTGAGTAATTTCTCCTGTTCTATTTCAAGATCACTGATTCTTTCCTTGGTCATCTCCGTTTCACTCTTGAGCCATTGATCTTTTCATTTTATCGGTGCTAAAACTTCCATTTGATTCTTCTTCCTCCTTTATATTTATTTGCTAATATCTTCTATTTTTTCATTCATTTCAAACATGCTCATAATTGTTCACTGGATCGTTTTTATGATGCATGCATAAAAGTCTTTGTCAGGTAACTCTCACATCATTGTCCTCTCAATACTATGTCTATTGATTGTTTCTTTCACATTCAAGTTGAAATTTTTCTGATTCTTAATATGATGTGTAATCTTTAATTAAAGGTTAGACACTCTGGGTTTTATGTGATAAGCCTCTAGATCTTATTCACATCTTCTTTTTCATGTGGCTTCTTCTGATGCCACTCTAGCAGGGGAAGGAGTGGGTGCTGCCCCATCACCGTTGGCACATCTTCCCCACTTGACATGCGTTGACACCAGAGGTGATGCGAGCCTCGTTACTGTTGGATGGGGTGGGGGTTCCTTCACCCTATAGGGCCTCCACTGGAGAAGTGTCAGGTGTGCCGTTACTGCTCCCCAGGTGTCCTCTACTCCCACCATGGGGGAGGGTGTGGCCTTGTCACCTCTGGATAGTGATAAAAGCCCCGACTCTCCACTAGTCCTCCCCTGATACCACCTCAGGGAGGGGGTGGAGGGGCACTTCATCACTGCCAGGTGGGATGGAGGTTCAGGAGTTTAATAGGGTCTCTGTTGACATCTCATGGGGGGGCGGGGGCCTCATTACCATCCAGCAGGGGTGAACGTTTTGACTTCCTATTATTCTTCTCAGATGTCACCCTGTCCATGTGGCTGAGCATCTTATTACAGCCTGACGAGAGTGGAAATCTAGGCTTTCCTCTGTCTTTGGTAGCAGGAGTGGACAGGCAGCCACACTTTTTCTGTGGTGTCTGGCCAAAGTAGAGTGGTTACTGCCTAAAAGATTTTCTGTCTTTCTAGACTTCTCCCTTTTTGGACATTTTACTAGAGAGAGCAGGATTTTTATTGGGGCTCTTTTTTTTTTAACCTGTGCCTACTAGCATTTCCAGGCTGCTAGCTTCTCTGGCATTTGGTCTGGGATGTATGAGGCAAAAAGAAAGACTGAGGAATCCACCTGCATGTGTTTCCTCGGGTCCTGATGCCCCCAGTCAGTCTTCCTTCCTCTCTGCACCTTTCAGAGCCCTCTTATGTCTGGTACCTATGTAACGCCCAGGGTTTTTAGCTGTGTTCAGTGGCAGGAATGTAGAAAGAGCATTTCTACTCCATCTACCTGGAAACACACATTCCCTCAAATAAGGAATATTTAGCCCAAATTTTTCACATTCTTGTAGCAATTCTTGAACCTTTGGGCATATTTTCCATGTGATTTTTTAACCATATTATATAAGGGTATAATAAATGGAAGATAAAATTGTTTTCATTATAAAAATTGTGATAGCCAAAAAAATTCAGGAGAAGGAAATACATTTCCCTTTGTTTCAATCAAGCATTTATCTGGGCAGGACAACTTCCAACAAGTGCGCTTTTTATTGCTTCTCTTGCTCCTACTTTAAATCAGAAAGACAGGCATTTAGGGGAAATGAGCTATTTTAGAAAATTTATGTTTCTTCTGGGGCCAAACTCATACTAGACAGTAAATTAGAGACCCCAAAAAAGTTGCTCTAATAAATAAAAATGTGTATTTTGACTGGATAATATACTCTAAATATATCTCCGTTTTTTTAGTACTGTAAGGAAAATATTAAAAGACTTTCCTGCAAAGGGCAATTCTCACATAGCAACAGCAAACAAATGACTCGATCTAAACCGGGACAATATTGTGGCAGTGGTGTCTCACCTGATCTCCAGCGCTGGTGTCTTAGTGGTAAGGTATTTACATGTCTGCTTTCCTGAACTTCTAATTGAAAAGGAGATTGAAATCCAAATGAATGTTTTGGCAAAACAGTATCTAAATGATAATGAGAGTATGTTTTCATTTGTGGGTAGGCAGTTGAGTATCATTCAGAAGATTAAAGTGAGAAGTCTACAGTGTGATTTCCTACTTAACTTTACCCTCCTAGACACTGCTCTGTGTGACGAGCTGGTTCTAGAACACACACGATACTTTGGAAAGCTTTACATCTAGACATTCACTGCTTTTCATTTTTAATTATTTATGCTTCATTTACATAATTACTGCTGTCACTGGTCTGGATGTGTCTGAATTAATCAGATCCTTCTAATACCAAACGAACTACTTAAATCATAACAAGATGCAAATATATACAATAAAACGCAACTTTTTCTTCTATGATTTCTGTGGTGAAGTCAGTTAAAAACCATTTTTGTTCCAGTAGGTCACAAAATACGTCATTCCAAAGTTTGCAGTATCTTAAGAATTGAAAAGTATTTGCTTGAGAATTATTTGCTGGACTATCAAGGCCTATTCAAGATTTTTAATAGCACATTGTCTATAACTTAATTTGCTGCAAGTAGATGACAATGATTCATTTCCTTTTAAACAAGGAATAAAATTAAGGCTAGATAATTAAAAATTAGATAATAATGCACATGCTAACAAATGCTAGCAGAACACATTATCTCTCTGTAGAAATAATGCACAATATCAAAATATTTTCTTTTGTTTTCTTATCAATAAATCATAAACCTGTAAGGGGTAAAGCATTTTGCTGTTTGCAACTGGATCACCCCGGGACCTTTTGCGAGCAGTGTTAAATGGAGCTAACAAATTCCTAGACTTCAATTTCCAGTTGTGTCTCCTAATTAAACAAGACGCAATGCAGGAACAGTCTGTTCCATGAATGATGCTGGGACTTGCGATAAGTTGCACACGCATGGACCATCTGATTGAACTTCACATTCCCTCTCAGTGACCGTAGCTCAGAGAATCTCAGCTTTGTTGCTGTCAGAGTGAGTATATCATTATCTTTTCCAGGTTCTTCCAATAAGTAAACTCTAGAATTGGAAATAAAATCAAGTTCTGCTGACTCCAGCTCTGGCTGTTACACGGAGTCTAGTCTGAGCTCCTACGTTTGCTATAAACTGGAAGCAGCCGCGATGTCCTCTAATAACATCAGCAACAAAGATGCTCGGCTAGGTCACTTCCCCCACAGAACTGTTTTAAACATTTATTAACACGTTGATAATTATTGTAAGAATCATTTTATTTTAATAAAAGGGAAAACAAATCACCTGTGGTTTTTGGCATAATCAGCAAGCATCCTGTTCTGCTTCTGAGGAGGGTGTGAGGCAGAAACAGCAGTTTGTTTGCATCCATTTGGTGCCTCTCACAATCCTTTTTCAAATGCCTTGCCCCTCTCCACATCCAACGTTTGCTAAAGAACGAAGTAACCGCTGCTTCCACGCAGAACATATCCACCTGCCAGAGGTTACGTGTTGGTTAGCAAGGATGGAATCCTCACCTGCACCCTGAGAGAAGCAGGACAAAATTATCATTCTAGGAAAGACGGCTGACTCTGAGCGAAGCTGGGCCATAGGCTCCAACCTCCTCTCTTTGTGAGGTAAACTCGAGAGCTCATAAGCCTTTCCCAGAAGGGCGTCCTTGACCAGTTCTGCCCCGAGTGAGAGCTGCTGCGATGCAAGAAACACTAAAGGCGGGGTTCTAAATGCAAGAACCTCTCATCAGAAGGGAAGAGGTGCTTTCAAAACAAAGAAAGCCACAGCTCAACAGATGAGTTGCTTCTACATTTGGAGTGGACGGGCAGATGCCCTGCCCCCGAAACTGAAGACATGAGCACTCTTACCATTAAGTCCTTTCAATCTAAATTTCAACCTAAACTGTTCACTGGTTCTGAGTAACTAGAACAAATTATTAGCAGGAGGAAAGAGGGAGAGAAGAATGAACTGATATGCATTGAGTGATTATACACACACATATATACAATCATTTAATCTTCATAACATTCCTGAGGTTCACATTGTCTTCCCCATTTTGCTGTTGAGCATAAAGAGACTCAGAGAGGTCATATTAATTTTCCTAAATTCACAAATCTGATAAGTGATATATAAAATCAAGAAACAACACTAAGGGTTTCTAAGTATTAATCATCCACTACTATGCTGGACTTTGCACTTTTAGTCTTTACATCACCCTATAAGCTGCGTTATTTCTCACTTGAGAGGTAAGTTGAAACTTGCAGGGGTTAAGTGACTTGCCCAGTGTCCCACAGATCATCTACTGAAAAGGAACTTGAGCAGTTTGCTAGTAAAATACAAGGGGGAGAAGTGGGAGTCTGGGTGCGACATGCATCGTTCTGAAAAGAGGACAGAGACTCAGGGTCAGAGCAGCTGAGTCTGAACTCTGATCTCATTTAGTCTCAACACACCAAATTCTGCACTTACAAAATTATAAAAGGTGATTTGATAATAAAACCAAGACCCCACCCCAATTTTTTGAAGGCTATTTATAGTAATTAATGAAGCAAAGTTGCTGCTGGGCTCATTTATAACTGGTTTCACTCTGAAATATAAAATGTGTAGCAACCTAGTACTCCTTAATAAATTTACCGCTCTCTTAAAAAAAAAAAAAAAAGCAAAGATGCCTTCTTCTAAACTTTGAGGACCTTGAGAAAAATCACTGAGAATTGTTTTAAGTGTGTCATTATCCATGAAAACAAGTGGAAAGCATAAGCCTGGTGGCCAACGGAAAGGAAAGGGGGACTACTGCCTTCCGTTCTGCAGCATCGGGCAGGAAGTTCAGAGACACCTTATCAACTTGAAACGTTTTTACTGTGATAATTTGACTCTTCATCTAAAGACTTTCCAAGTAAAACGTGGGTAGCTTCCACCCCAAGGGGCTTGTCTGTGGTTGCCCAGACACTGCTGCTGGGTTAACCCTGGCGGTCCTTTCACACTAACTTAAAACACTTAAATAGAGAACATTTTAAAAATTAACAGAAAGAAAGCTGTAGCCATCTACTCTTACTCATTTATTTCTGTGCTCTGATGGGACTTACTCACTCAATACATTTATGAAGTACATGAGCCACTAAGGGTAGCCTTGAAGAACTTGGCACTAAAAGAATTATGAACATCTTTGAGTTGAAGTATAAAATCAGAAATATTTGAGAGATGACAGGATTTTTTATAGTCACACCATATGGGAGTCATAAAGTATTTTATTTGGATATTAAACGGAGGGTATGATCCAGGGGGATCATAAAGCAAGACAGCCAGTTTACACAGAGAAAGAAGGGCCCAAGATTCAAACATTGGTGGCTGTTTATTTAGCCAATGGGCTTGAGAATGTAACTGCATTGGCAACATAATCATGACTATGCAGATAAACGCATCAAACTATCTTAGCCTGATGCCATTAAATATTTAAATCACTTATTGATTTTCCCTTGATCTGAATCCATGCTCACCCGGCAAACTTCTGATTATATTTGGCTTCCCACATAGGTCTAGCCAAGAGACGTTGCCCTTCAGAGTGTATGACAGTTCATTTCTCACTGTGAATTAATAAATCGATGTTCTGATTTCATCCATCGACCTCATGCATGTGTTTATCTTAAAGATAAAACCACTCTCCATTTGCTGTTGGAATTAGCTTTCAAAGCTAACAAAGCCAAGAGCTGGCTTCTGTACTGTGAAGTCTGCAAAGGAAGGGCCCCTCGTGTCACTGAGGAAGTCTTTTGGGGTTCTGTCTGGGTGGGGTTCTTCCTCAGATGAGCCTCCTCTTTCCTACCTGAGCACTTCCTCTGTTCATCCACCCTGCATTTGAATGTTAAAAAGATCTGTTATAAAAACAAATATAACCATGGCCCCTTATTCTGAGTTTATAGCCTATTTAGGGAGAAGAAACATCTTTACAAACACATTTACTCAAGATATTTATTGACTGAATGGTACCATATTGTCAATGATACAGAAAACAAGTCCTGGGATACAAAAAGCTATTTAAAAACTAAAGTGAAACAAGTGCATTCAAGACTGAAAAAACTTGAGTCAACTCCACCGAGAGAAACCAGGAAGGGCTACGTGGAGGTGGCGGGCCTGGGATTCGACTTGAAGGGTGAGGGCGGCTTCAACAGGAAGGGGTTTCAGGAGAACAGAAGGAGCAGAGAGTGGAGGAGAACAGGATGTGTCCGAACAACGCAAGTCAAACAATAGCTTCATCACCTTTACAGTCGAATTGGCCCCCTCCCTCCCCTCCCCGTCCCTCCCACCCCTGATGAGCTCACTTGCTGAAGTCCTGACCCCAGGGTCTTAGAGGGTGGCCTTATCTGGAAACAGTGTTCTTGCAGATGTCACGACTTAAGATGAGGCCATTACAGCGGGGCTGCATCAGTGAAGTGTCCTCGTAGAAACGGGGACTTGGGCACAGAAGCAAGGGAAGCAAGCCTGCGAGCAGGAAGGCAGCCGTCCACGCGCCAAGAGGGAGGCTGGAACACGCCCGTCCCTCCCAGAAGAAACCGGCCCCACTGTGCCCTCGATCTGGGACGTCCAGCCTCTCCAGCCAGGAGGCTTCAATAAGCTCCCGTTGCTAAAGCCTCACTTGTGGTGCTTTGCTATGTCAGGACTCACAAACCAACACTCCACTGTTGTAACAGGACTTCCAGGTCCCCAACAGGTGTTCGGGAGTTTTTCCCTTAAGAGTCATAAACACCAAGTCAGTATTTTATCTTGAAAAAGGTGGAAAGAGGCAGAAAAATACTTTTTTACCAATCCGCCACCAGCTTACGGGTTAACAAGCACTGTCACGCAACTTCATCCCTCGTCTTCCTCACAAGAAGCCCTGCAGGAGGCGCTGCTGGCACTGCTGTGAGCTGGACACCGGCCGTGGGAGCTCACCTCCCCGGCGGCACTCAATAAACGACCCTTGGGTGAGTGAATAGGTAACGGTCCTCTGCCCTTGCTTGGGCTCGACCACCCCAAAGCCTCAGCCCTGTTTTCCCCTTGATGGGTATTTCGTAATGTTTCTTGAGCAGGTTGCCAAATGTCCTGACTCTCTGCAGTTCCTATTAAATGTGGGACATAATAAATTTTCTCACTTCTTTAAGGGTCAGTATCTCAAAGAGGAAGATCAACTTTCTCCTTTCTAATAGCAAGCTCATATGAAACAAAACGAATTGTATTTTAACCTAAGCTATAGCCCCATATGTGTCCTGCCCACATGCACCATCCTTTTCTTAAAGGGAATTAATTCTTTGGTGTTGACTTTATATTCTTTACCAGGACATGGACAGTATGGTCGCACGGGCAGTCTAAGGAAACACGTGTCTTCAGGACCATGTCCCATATTCCTACGCATTCTGAATTCTTTCCCCCTCAAGCGTTTATGGCCAGATTAGGTAGAAATTAGTTAAAAGGTCACAGGAGACCCTTCCTTTTGCCAGTGAAACCGTGTTTTCTAAGATGACTTTATTCTTCCTACGTCTACTCTGCTAGAGAGAGTGTTGCCGTGGAACTGCCCAGTCATCGTGGACCCTGCTGCCATCCATCGGGAAGGGCAGGTCCTCGCCCCCAGGAAAGGAAAGCCAGCGCCCTCCGAGTCCTTCCTGGAACTCTGTGGACTCTGCGGTCCTGGCCACACAGCTCACCCACGCAATGCGCATTTCTGAATAGCTCCGGGGAGAGAGGCGTCCAAGACCGATTAACACGTAAATGCTCTTAAATAAAGAACCCACACGAAGCCGACTTGAGTTCCTTCTCAGAGCCTGGCCTAGCTGTACCTGCGGAGGCCTGATGGAGGTACCATTGCATGAGGAACTAGGAAGCCTCCTGGAAAAGGAAGAAAAGATTCACTTCAAGGGAAGAGGAAGATGAGGTGCTCGGAGCTGAGAGTCCTTGAGGGGAAAGGTGGCTTTAAGCCAGGCACCCGCCTGCCTCCTGCTCCAGGGGTCCCCCACGTGCTCTGACTGAGTCCTGGGAGAGAAGGCCGCCATCCAAGGACGAGCAAAGGGCTTTCCCACAGTCACCCTGGCGTTGACGTAAGCGGCCACCGTGGCCACCCTACAGCGAGGCCTGGGGCCGTCGGGGTGCCTGTGAGCGCAAGACAAAGGCCTGGGGACCAGCAGGTGCCACGGGAGGCGGCTGTAAAGCCAGAGCAGAGTCCGCCGTCAGGCGGCACCTCCTGTTTCCCAGCAGGAGCGGCGGCCCTTCAGCGGGCGCCAAGGGCGTTAGTGCCGCCCAGGGCGTTAGGCCCGGCTGTGCGAGCTCAGCTCCCCACCGAGAAGGAGCGGGGCAGGCGTGCACCCTTCCTTGCAGATCTCAGGGGAGGCCACTTCTTGGGGGCTCCTAGGCTATTTGAGGGGCTCCAGAAGACATGAGAGCTCCCGAAGAGGGTGCAGGTGACGGACCAGGCAAGCTGGTGCGGCCCTGGCCTGGCCCTTGCCTCTCTGCTGCCCCACAGGATGTCTGTCTCATCCTGGCACGTGGCCTGTGCGCTGCGGTCCCGCCCGGACAGGCGTGCTCTGTGTCTTGGGCGGCTTGTCTTCCCATCACTCAAGTCTCAACTCAAGTGTCTTTCCCAGCAGCCGCCCCTGGGTCCTCCACCCACCAACCCAGCCCCGCCGTGTGCCTCACGTGGTGGTTTTCACGTCATTGCATGTATGGAGTTTTAAAATGTTTGCCTACGAACTATTTACTGCTGTTACTGCTGACTGCACTTTGCAGTCTGGCTCTCTCCCAGGAATTGGAGCCGGAGAGACACGTC
Source organism: Camelus bactrianus (assembly GCF_048773025.1). Taxonomy (NCBI): domain Eukaryota; kingdom Metazoa; phylum Chordata; class Mammalia; order Artiodactyla; family Camelidae; genus Camelus; species Camelus bactrianus. The sequence continues at coordinate 3,916,676 of NC_133567.1, read as the reverse complement.
CTGCCTGTCTTTTCTGCTTCTCCATCTCAGGCGCCTGGAATAGTCTTGGACAAAAGGCAGGCTCCCAGTGAGAACCGTCAGCTCTGTGAGTTCTTCCAGGAGGTCGGTGTGCGGGAATAACACGGAACACGCATGCAGGGAATGAACTTTTCATCTGTATCTCATTACAAAGTGAGCATCTAGAACAATCCCGGGACTCAAGGCCAATAGGAATTCTTAAGGCCAAGGCAGCATTACTGGGATCAGAGGAGCCTGGATCCAGGTGAGGGGACTAGCGCACAGAGGGCCATTTGCATCCACCCTTCAGTCATTTCTTGGACTTGAGCGATCGCTGGTGACAGCAGTGCTCAGGTGCCCCCCACCCGCTGCACTGCAAGGGCTTAGGAGCAGCTGGGCACGTGGCCTTGGTGGGGCCCAATCTTTAATCCACTCCAGCAGCACTAACTAAGCACCTCTCCGAGCCAGCCTGCGTCTCCTGCTAACATTTCTTTGTGCAGCCGTTGCCATGGCACCAACCTGCCTGGTTGACATCTAAATATAGTGATAAAAGATTTCATCTGCTCTCGACGACTAAAGGACAATAAATGTTCTTGTGTCACTATTTTTTTTTTTTGAGGGAGAAGGATATATTTTAATCTACTATTTTTCAGATGTAAGGAGAAGAGTGATTTATAGTTTTTATTTATACTTGAGGTCATTTGTTGCATTATCCTATTGATGTTGTTTTAAAGTTTGTATTTTTAAAGATCATAAGCTTTTTTGGAGTTTGGGGGGGATAAACAATTATGTTCTAGAAAGGCTATTTTAGTAACTCTCCAGTAGGTAGAACGCACAGCAGATAACCCAGGAGAGACGCCCTTGGGGGGCTCAAAACAGTTTAGTTTGAAGGAAGAAGATACATATTAAGGGGGAAACATGGCGGGAGGACTTGTGCTCCAAAGTCACAACCCAGAGAAAGAAGATGCTGTGCTGGTTCATGAGCACGGAATGACTCTCTGTGTCACAAGATGCTTCAGCCAGGAGCAGCCAAGATGGCACCCCATTACAGTGGCCACGTCCGTCCCAAGACCCCTGAGCACGGCAGGAGACACGCGCCTTCCCTCTCCCAGCATGCTGAGCCGCAGCTCGGTCTCTGAGACATCTCACAGGACATGAAGCAGTCAGGAGGAAAAGGGAGTGGATTGAATCATGAAAGGACCAATTTGGCCCTGGTCCGGTTTTGTTCATGAAAAGCAGATTAATTTATTTTAAAACCAGCCTCTTTGAACCGCACACCAACCAAGTTACTCCTTTGTCTCAGAAGAGTCCTTCCCCAAAACACAGTTTCCCCGGGGGCCCAGACCTGGAGTCCAAACCATGAGGGCACCTGGCTGCAGAAGTGCCTGCCCTCCCTTCAACCCCAGGTTTGCCCCCACCGGGTCTCTGCAATCAAGAGCTGCGTGGTAACTGGGCAGCGGTCCCTCCAAAGCAAGTGTCTTGACAGTCAGGTAGAGTTTGAGTGAGACTGTCTCAGCGTCACCCCACTCTAACACGGGAGAGCGCAGCCTGCAGGGGAGGGCACGCTGGCTGCGTGCTCGGGGGACCCAGCTCCAAAGCCTTGGAGATCAAAGGTCAGAGGCTGGGAATGGGGCTGGGAGCAGTGCCCACCCCCAGGGTGGGTGTAAGAACAGCCCTAGCAGGGCTGCTTGTGTCAAGGCCGCTGCGGCCCCGGAGAGCGTCCCTGGGCTTCTGTCTCTGCAGCCACACAGAGTCTGGGAGAGGGAGTCCTGGGCAAGCCGGTCCTGTGTGTGTGGCTGATGCTTTAAGCACTGACCTCCAGGTTTACACAGCATCCCAGAGGCTGTCTCTTTGGGGCGGGAGCAGGTGGGTGCACTGTCTGTGGGGGGCCCACATTTGTCTTCCACTCCAGACCCCATGGGGTTGCCTCCGTTCCCCTCACACAAACCAAACCATCAGCACTCTCCGCGGCCCCGACTTCTCTTTCTACCGTTAAAAAAAGAAATCCGAAAAATTAATTTCTGCTAAGATGTTAATCACCTAGTAGATTTCAACATCGAGTATTTAGAAAAATATTTCATCCAAAGACTAAAATTTCTCATTCCTACTTTGTTTCTCAGAATATCCACATAGTCATTCAACTATTCTATGGATACATGAGGTTGAGTGAAGGAACTAGTCGTACCAACTTCAGCCAGAGGAAACCCATGTTGGAGTGCTGCAGCAAAGTGTGCTACAGCTCAGCGTTACAGCTCAGTTGTGACAAAAACCCGGATCCCGGCGAGAGACCAAGCAGCACTCGGAGAGTTGGAGAAGTCAGGTTTATTACACCAGTGGTCCCAGAGGAGTTAACACTCCAAGCTCTGGACCCCATCCGTAGGTTTACACAGGCTTTTATAGGACACCAGTCTATACTTTGCAACATTTTGTAACATCATATGCAAATAAGGTATAACAAAAATGACTAATTAGGAACAAGCTTTGTAGAAATGGACCAATCAGGAGTGAGAGAAACGGACCAATCAAGAGTGAGGGAAACAGACCTATCAGGAGTGAGGGAAGTGGACCTATCAGGAGTGAGCTCCAAGCAAATGAAGCACTACAAATGGACCAATCAGGAGTTAGCTCAGGGAACCAATAGAATCTTAGGGCTAATTTCCACTTTTCTAGAAGTAAGCTGTTTCAGAGTTTAAAAAGTGAGGTAATGCCAAGGGCCAGGAAACCGAATGGTGCTGGCAGGAGGGTAGTGGCCTTGCCTGGAGGTCCTGCCATCTTTTTCATGGGGCTTCCCACCTTAGGAGAAGAGGGAGAAAGCCACCGAACTTGGTTAAGACTGAAGATGAACTGTTTTGGGATGTCTCAAAAATCACCAACTTTGACTCCGTATTTTTTCCTGTGGTGGATGATTTAGTGCAACATTAATGAAATCAACTCTACCTCTTTGATTTTCTTAAAAATAGTCTTATGAATCCTTCTGCCAGTCTAATCTCCCTTTTTTACACCTGCAACTACTTTCCCGTCCAGCACTCACGTGGTGACTTCCGCCCTGGCCTATCTGCTGTTCTCTTGTTTCACATTTTAAGGCCTCAAGTAGTTTCTGACTTGTCTGCTTTACCATCACCCTCAACGCAGGTGAACATAAAACCTAACTTGTCAGACTTGCCCCCAAAAATCTCCCTTCCCAATATTGCTGTCCTTAAAAATGGTCCTACTCTGCTGTACTGCCATTTTTAATGTACACCTAACAGCTCTGTTTCCCTTCAAAATTTGTCTTAGCTTGGTCGCTTTCTCTCTGTCCAGTGTCAGCTCTCAGGCCTGGAGCGCCCCCGTGAGTCCCTCGAGGGGGCCCGCCTCTCGGCTTCAGCCCGTAAGCCCCGCGGGGAGCCCGCTCGTGGCTCTGTGCTCAGCGCTGGGAAGAGTGTTTGGCACAGAGTGCACATCGAGTTGATACTCACTGAGTGATGCACACACTCAGGGCCTCCAGCCTCTGACTGAGACCTTGACGTCATCTCCAAAGGAGTTGTCAGGAAGATGCTCGTCACACAAATGTGGGCCTTTATCCCTCTGTTGAACCACACCTCCCACAGTCGGGACATTTCTTTTCATTTTCCTCTGGCCAAATCTGATGTCTCTGTTTGGTCAGAATTCTTCCTCCAACACCTGTGAGGACACGTGCTTGTTAAGTGAATGAAGGAGTGACCTCTGACGTCAGGGACTTAGAATGCAACACTATAGTTTGAGCAGGAGTGTCCCCCACACAGGTGTTGCGGGGAGGGGAGCCAGCTAAAACAGAGACAGTATCTGGCCTGATCAACCTTGCGGCTCCCAGAGCTCTGATGGCAGTTGACATTCTGAGCCTTCACCTTTGCCCAGCGTGTGGACCACAAGCAGCTGTGATGGGGCACAAGGTGCACACAGGTCCCAGAACCCCACGAACACCTCCTGCAAGGAAGCCGCCCCCAGCCTGGCGCCCTCCCATCGCCCAGGCCACCTCCCCACCTACACCACCTCTCCCACCAGTTTTCTTATAGCTACTCAGGCTTAATTCCACCCAAAACTGTGTCCAAAAGCCCCAGTTCAGATCACTCATTTCCTTGGCTGCCATATTGTCTACACTGCAGTCAGAGAATGTGTAGGATCCTCCCCCTCCTGTGGGATCCTTGGGTTTGTGTTCATTGTCTTGTCTCCCCACTGCATTCCAAGTGTCCTTGAGGTCAGGGGTCATTGCTTCATTCATTTCATGAGCACCCACCCTGACGGCTCACCTCCCTGCTGGGGACCGTTCACTTCCTTCCAGAAGGAGAGCACTGAGCAAATCAGCACACTTACAGATGCATGATCAGAAACAGTGGCAAGCGGAAAGGAGAAGAACCAAATATCATGAGCAAAAAATATTGACTGAAGCCTGATGACCGAGGGAGAAATTGCCAGAAGATGATGGAGCCCAGCGAGTGGGGAGGGCACTCACGGAGGGGCTCAGAATCCACACTCGAAAGTCTGCAGTTTTATCCTGAGGACAAAGGAGTCCAATGACAGGATTTCAGCAGAAGAGTAAAATGAACCTCTGCAGGTTGTGTCACATACGTCTACGAAGCAAGCAGCCCAACTGCGGGCACGCCGTGAAGTTTACCATTCGGCCCGTGTGAGGGGAGGGGCAGAGGAACCACGACCGGGCTGAGTTAGCACCCAGGTGCCTCAGGGGGGCGCACCCCCCGCTGACCTGCTGCTGTTCCTGGGAGCAGAGGCTGCGAAGCCCCCGCCTGCTGCTCGCACCCCTCGGCCCCCTTCCCCCGCTGCGCTGGACGCTGCATTCACTCACACAGTCTGATCAGGACACGCTCATGCCCACAGTTACCAAACGCAGAGGCCAGTCCTCACTCCTCCGTAAATCTCGTTTTGGAGAGAATCTGTCATCAGAGAGTGGTTTTTTAACATGTTCAGGCTCCTTAACAAGATGAAGCATCTTATGTCTCTATCAGCTGAGAAAAAAAAAAAAAAACCCAAACACATTAAAAGTATATTACCCTCTCCATATGCTCTTAGAAGATGCAGTTTAGCTGAAATTACATGGCATGGTTCATCGCTGTCTTGAAGTGTCCCTCTCTCGATCTGTTCAGACATACAGATCAGCTGTGATGGCGCGTTTCCTCCACTCGGTCAACAATAGATGCGAAGCACATATTTGGTGCGTAGGGACCGCCTCTAATCTCTGCTGGGGCAAAAGCCCTGGGATGGACAGGATCACTGCGGGCTGTTCTTCGGCTGTCTCTTTGCCTTGTTTTATCGGCCTGCTTGTGGGCTCTGGATCTGATTTTGATTGTTACTGTGTTTGAACCTAGAACTGAATGTGAAATTTAACTTCCATCAACCCTACGGCTCGAGTTTGGCTCACGAGGGGAAAGAATCTGTCATTTTCTAAATGAGCTTTCAGTTCACGGCAAATCCATCTGAACGTTGATGGTTTCTGCTCTCCTTCGCCCCTTGCCAGTCTTTGGGGTGCAGCAGACCTAGTATGTGTGTGCTCCGTAACTAGCTTGCTATGTAACTAACTTAATATTCTGACAGCATTTTACTTCGATGATAGAATACAGTTACTGTTTACTAGCATCTCTGAGGCAAGATAAAGTCTTACCAACAAAAAGGACTTTTTTTTTAAGAATGACAAGGCAACTTTAAAAATGAGACTCCCATTTCTGTTACCCTCACAAATGCATCTTCTTTTATTCCGAATGGAGCATTTTTCTGCTTGAAAACCATGTGGAACTTAGGCTGGAACAATGACAAATACATCTTTTAAATATTTCCTTCCAGTCACTAGCTCAAAGCCATGACACTGAGCTATTCATGATCTATCACTGTGCTTAGTGAAGTTATCTGATCATTTTCAGCAGATGGTGAACTCTATGCATTTTTTTATATTGAATGATTTGACTAGTGCCCAAATGATAGTTCGTTATAGCACAGAGGCTAAGAGTGAGGTTTCTGGAGACAGTATGTTAGGATTGTGTTTGGATTTAGGCTTAGGCTTAGGCTTAGGGTTAGGGTTAGGGTTAGGGTTGGGTTAGTAATGGGTTAGTAAAGGGTTCAAATTTCAGCCTTTTTACCTTCTAGCCATATTTTATCACCAAGAACAAGATGTTAACTTAATTATTAACTTAGTTGTACATGAGTTTGGACATTACACAAAGGGAATATTAATAGAGCTTGAATTATGCAATTAGTTTACAGATTAAATGCTTAACACCTACTGGGGACTTAGAAGAGCACCTGGCACCGAGGAAGAGCTCACTACAACTGGTTTTATTTCTGTCAGACGTGAGTCTGAAGGCAGCGCTAGGACTAGTCGGTGCTGCTTTAAGATAAATGCTGGTTTTGAAGTCCGAGGTGACTGAGAAGGAAGAACCAGGAGTTTGGGGCTGTTTCCCCTCCTGCTGCCTTTCCCTGCGTGTCCTTTCCAGGAGCTAGAGGGCACCCCGCAGGGCTGTGTCCCCACCTCTGCCCACGCCAGGAAGTGCAGCCGGCTCACACGGGAGGGTCGCTTCAGTGAGGAGAGTCTCCTTCAGAATTGGGGACTATGACTTAGACCCATCGGGCGGCATGTGAAGCCCAGCGGCTCAGACAGCTGGGAAGCAAGGTGTCCTGGGCTGCCTCTGTCCACAGTGCACGGGGGTCACCCTGAAGCCTGTCTTCAAGTTCTGCTCATGTCTTCCATCAGGGACCAGCAACCAGGTGGATACATCTGATGGATCAGAGTTAGGGAAAAACACATGCACAGGTGCCGCCGCCACCCAGGAGCCCGATGACGCCTCTGCAGTAAGAAGTCAAGGGTCACGGCCTCACACTGCTACCGTCTCCATCAGCCAGTGAGCCCACAGAGCTCCAGAGCTGAACAGACCCACACACAGCAGAGAAAAGGGAGGAAGGGAGGGAGGGAGGGAGGGAAGAAAGACCACTGGGATGTTTTGGTCATTAATTTCCTGGCCGGATGTTCAGCGCCCTCTGGGTCCTTTGAATTGACCTCCTAAGGCTTGGGGTGACTTGCATTTATCATCTATCCTGCACCTGCATCAGGCTGGGGACCAGGACTCCAGGAATAAACTAAGGCACTTCCGGGGAGGAAGGCAGAAGGTCAGCTGCCCCCCTATCCTGTTGTCTCCCGTAGCTCACTTGATCCTACCTGCGCCATTTGTACCCAGGTGATAAGTGTCTAATAGGTGGCCCACTTAGAGTGATCTAAAACTAGAAACAGAGTAATAGGAAATATTATTCATGTATTCAGATAGAGATCATTAAGGTGATTTCTTGGGGATCACTTTTCTTATTTTAATGAAATCGTACTCAGCAAACCAAAACCCGCACGCCGTCTCAGCAGGTGCAGGTGCAGCGGAGCACGGGGAAGGACGTGGCGCCTGCCAGCCCACTGCTCAAGGAGCTTGTCTGAAAATGATGCATGAGGAATGCAACATGCATGGTTGGTGTCTTCACTAGGGCAACCTCTGGGTGTTGTAAGATAAAGTGTAGGCTTTTAGAACTGGGAAGAAGAGACCATTTGTCCAACTCACTCACGTCACAGACAAGGGAACAGCAACCCAGGAAAGCCTGGTGCCCGACCAGCACAGACCTTGCGTTTCAGGCTTACAAAGAAGCACAGAAAGCAGCAGCAGGAGCGCTCTTCTAAGCGAGCACTCCCTGGGTGACGGGTAGCTGTTTTACGCAATTTAAAATACCATCAACCCAAGACGTTGCTTGACCCTTCGGCGTTTTGTCTCAAAAGCATCACAGATGTGGTGAGGAAACATAGCTCGCCCTCAGACACTGTGCACCTTCTGCCTTTGTGAAGAGATTCAGGACAGGGAACCCTGCACACCTTTGACTGGTCCTGCGCTGAGGACTTACCCGAGCAGACCTGATGCAAAGTGACTGTTTCTATCACAAGCAGTGACACTGGTTACATGCTGCCCTCAGTGTGCAGTTAAATGCTACTCAGTTATTACATTGTTTAAGATTAAAGCCAAAATAAAATAATAATAATAATAATAATAATAGCAATAATAAAAAAAAACCCTAGGTGATTTTCTCCACCATTGAGACTCCAGGAATAAAATCTCATTCCATGGAGAGGTTGTGCCAGGGCTCAAGGGGAAAAGGACTTCATGCTCTGGGCTCAGTCTGGCTTTGCAGCACCATTTTTTTTTTTCTAATAACTTTTCCCTGGCCCACCTTTTACTCTTAAGAACAAATGTCACATCCAGTGGAGGGAAGAGTTCTAAGTCTTCCCAGAGAGCTGAAAACATAATAGGAAATTCTGCTGAATGAATGATTGTGGCTTTCTTCCACATTAATTCTACAGGCCTAACAGAAAATTCAGAGGGGAGATTCCTTGACTGGACGAGCAGGATTGTTTAAGTGAGAAATCAAGAATATGAGTGGGAAGGCAAGTAGCTCTGGCTTAAAACTGCTGCTTCTCTGAATATAAAGGTATACAATGCAGACGTTTTTAGAAACATATTTTACGCACACCGGAAATTTCTTTCGGTCTTCGAACCACACAGTAAGAAGCACGGACTCTCGCTTATTTTTGATTTTTCACAGTGGTCGTCAGCTCCGCTGTTTCCCCCTTGCCGCCCCCATGCACGTATGACACTCTTCCGGGTGAGGGCGCAGAAAATGTGCCGTCCCTTATCTCAGAGCACTTGTTTCTGCTTTTGCCATTAATTAATTGACCGGCATAGATGCCAAGTTTCATATAATCACCACCACCTGGCTCCTCACATACCTTGAAAACTGATTCGCTTATGTGCCAAGTCTATTGACCTAATGAACCAGCTGGGTCTCTTGGTACGTAACCTCCAACAGCATGACAGTGCCTTGGTGATGGTATTATGACCTAATAAAAATTTTAAAAACTTGAAACCTAAGTCCACACAGGTTTTCTTTGAAGAATGATAACCCAGCTAGACTGTATCAGGATTTTTAAAAGGGAAAAATTAAAAAAGACATAACTAAGCGAGTCACTCACACAGAGATGCCACTTTGCCGTCTAGCAGCATCAGACTGTCTGTGGTTCCCCGCGAGGACGATGCTAAATTCCCCGCCTTGCTTTCGCTCACCCTGGCCACCCCCCGCCGGCTTAGCTTCTTCTTCCCCAATCATTTCATCTAGTTAAGCCTTATTTATACTTTTAAAATTTAGCTCCATTGCTGTTTCCTTCTGAGACCTTTCCCTGTTCACGCCCTACTTTGCCTCTAAGTCCTACTGATTCTCCTCGGTCGTTCTGTTTCCCAGCTGCCTCTGCACACTTCCTTCAGGGCCGCTTTTCACTGTGCCCCAAGTATGTCGTGGTGCTTCTGGCTCACTCGCCAGAGCTGTGCATCTCAGTGTACAGAGCGCAGATGAATGCATCGCAATCACCCAATTGCCCTGGGTCCTAGCCGAGATTTAAGGAGATACAATGTATGTAATGTATGACCGAGCAATAGTCCCCTTTGAATATTTACAGGAAGATTTTTTTCACACTGAAGTCTGAGAAGAATGCAGAAGCTGGTGCCCTCCATGAAGACAAGGAAAGTGGACTTCTTTATCCATACTTCCAGAGCCTTAGCATGGTGGCTGTCCCTCAGAAATAAATGTGGAATAAATGAGTGTAAAGGTAAATGAGTCAAAACAATACAGAAACGCAGCAAAACCAGAAGCTGGTTCTTTGCAAAGACAGACAAAATTGACAAACCTTTAGCAAGGTTGAATGGGTGGCTCAAACAACAGGTCTCATACACAGAGCTACAAGCGTTCAAGCTGAAAGCACTCTTAGAGGAGTCACGTCAGGCACATGGCAGAGCAGACAGCGCAAAGCGCCCATCTCACCACAGAAACATCAGAAATATCCAGACTGGGTAAGCCCACAGATACCGAAGGCAGCAGGTGCCGCGGCAGGCGGGGGTAAGGGAGGGACTGCTTACGTGACTGGGGGCTTTATTTGTGGTGAAGGAAAATATCTTGGAACTAGAAGAGGGAGTGTCTGCACAACAACGTGAATGTACCAAATGCCACTGAGTTGCACACTTACTCATTCTTCAGTTGATTGGTGTTTAGATTGTCTCTACTTTTTTTTTTACCATAATGAGCAAAAGCACACGACACAAAAGCAAATATTAATAAATTAGCTACTATCAACATTTTTAAATTGCGCTGTAAATGAAACTATCCAGAATATGAAATGGTGACCCACAGAATAGGAGGAAATATTTGCAAATCATACATCTGAGAAGGGACTTATATCTAGAACATACAAAGGTCAATTTAAAAAAAAAAACCTCAATTTTAAAATGGGCAAAGGAGCTGAACAGGCATTTTCTTTGAAGAAGACATTCAAATGGGCAACATGCACGTGAAAACATCACTAGCCATCGACGTAACTCAAAGCCTCAGTGAGATACCACTTCACACACACTAAGATGAGTAAAATTAAAAGGACGGATAATAACAAGTGCTGGAGAAGATGTGGAGAAACCGGAACCGTTGCACACGTGCAGAGAAGGTAGAACGGTGCAACCACTGTGGCCATTCCTCACAAGATTAGAAACAGAATTACCCTTTGACCTGGCACATCTACCTCTAGGTATGTAACTAGTAGAATTGAAAACATGTTCACATAGAAACTTTTACATGAGGCATTCATGGCAGAATTGCTCATAATGGTAAAAAAAATAGAGACAATCTAAACATCAATCAACTGATGAATGAGTGAGTGAAATGTGTACACACAGCGGAAAGGAAGGGCTGGAACAGCACTGCAACTGTGGCTGAAGCAGCAACACCTGGACGCGGCTTGGAAGCACGGCGCTAACTGAGAGAGCCAGACACAAAGACGCGTAGTTATCACCGTGACGTGAGCGAGGTGAGGCACTGCTCTGTGCAGCCCGTGTCCCAGAGCCTGAGTTGTAAATACTGGAATGCAGACAGACTAATAAACCAGCTAACATGCAGTTAAGAGAGCCTGTGACCTCAATCAAGGATGTAATTGGAAAAAAACTTCAAAGAACACAGAGGTAACACTTTGAGTGATTTGTAGAATGAAAACAAACATCAAAATAGAGCTACATGTTCTCATATTTGAAGACTAAAGATAGAGGTGGCTTTGCTTATAGTATCAAAATGCCTGTTAAATTCAACCCAAACTGCCTCCATTTCAGGTGACTAAACCACTTGTCTCTTTAAGTAGTTTAAATGTATCAGGAAGATTTTATTGGAAAAAAAAGTCAAATTGTTAAAAAAAGAAATCGGGGGAGGGGGAGGGGGCGCGTATCCTGTACCAAAGAGCTGAAGGTCCTCAGCACTCGACCTTGCGTGTCCTTGTCAGCAGGCAGTGAGTCCTCCACGTGCGTGACCTTGCTCCAGGGTTAGACCTTATCAGCTGTAAGCGCCTCCGCTAATCGGTCCTGTAACCCTGGACTTGCGACAGCAGGAATGGGAAGCAGCTGATGCTGCAGAGATGTTTGCCAGTCTGCACAGCATGTTTACACCTCTGGGCTCGCATAATCCTGCAGCGGTCCTGTGCAACAGGCGTGATTGCAACTCTGTCCGCAGATGTGGAAGCTGGTGCTCTGGGAGGGTAAAGCGTCTTTCTGAAAGCCGGTGAGGCGGATCTCAGATGCAGGCTCGGGACCGAAGAGGGCCAGTCTCATTTTCAGCATCACTTCCATTATCACCATCCGTGCTCTGTGAGACCAAGTTCCTCTAGAGGAGAGGCGGAGAACTCCTGGAGATAAAGACCCAGCACCCAAGCTATGAGCCAAGGGCTGTGGTGAGACACCCACTGTTTCAGTTACACGATTTTCGTTCTGGAGAAGTGCAGAGCTGCGAAGACGGTGCAGTCACTGCAGAAGGGCGAAGATATAAATTGCCTTCACGATTGTCCGAGCGGTAAGCCTGGAAGCGTTGGCCTGCCTCTGGCAAGAGCCCTGTGGCTTTATTATTCTCTGCCGGTTCCTCTGCCCTTCATGACATCAGGTGCTCCCAGATGGGCACGTTCTATTTTGGAGGCAATGAAATGCTGGAGCCGGAGCAACCCTGAGTACACCCTCCATTCTAGAACGCCGCTGGAGCCACACAGCCCTTAGGATGTGGTCCCAGACAGGCTGTGAGGCAACATCCGGCCCGGCCACGGTGGGCTTCCTGGCATCCACGGTTTAACAGCACCCTCGTTGTGGACACACGAATATTAACCCTCAGCTTAAAGTGCTTGTTTCATTTCTGCTGTGGCTAGACTGGGACCAGACGGGGCGTCAGGACATCCTTTGCAAGCCCCCGCCCAGCTCCCCGGCCTCGCGGGGTTGGGCCAATGCCTCCAGACCCCACTGCCTTACCTGCTTTTAATGTCAGAGGAGCATCGAGTCAGCAAGTGTATATTCAAATATTGAAGTCTGCTAAAAATTGTATTTTTGTTGGAAGTGACAACATTACAACATTAACAATGTCTGGAAGACAAGAGCCCGTTGTGTAAATTAGGTGAGGAGACCAAAAAAAAAAAAAAAAAAAAGCACTTCTTTTGTGAGTGTGAAGGACGCTCTACCTAAATGCACAAACGTACATCACTGCATGGCTGCTGTTAACAGACTGATAGCGGAGACTCCTGGCATTCCAGCAGACGGAAGCTGGTACCACCCCGAGTGCACTCATCACAGAGGGCTTTCTGGACAATTAGCTAACAGCCCCTGTGGGGCGGGCTCAGAACCCCAAGAGTGTGATTATCATTAAGCTGTTCAGACCCAACAGGCTGTGTGGGGACCCCCCCCCCACCTCTGTGTTTGTCACGAGAAAACCTGACGTACTTAACAGCTCAAGGGAGCAGCCACGCCAAGTTGAGGCGCCAGCTGTGAAAACCTGCGGGGCTGAATTATCGCTGTTCCTCCAGCCGCTCTCCTCTGTGAACGTGGCTTTGAACGCCACCCGCTTTCACCACGGGTCCTGCGCCAGCAGTTCATTTCAGAGCTCCAGCCCCGAGTCTGGGCCTGCTGCTCAGATCCCTCAGTCTTTAACATCACTTTCCGATTTGCCAGCTGGACTGACAGGTGCACCTTTCACGGGAGGAGGACGGTGAATTGGCAGGTGGTCCCGCCGGGTAATGTTTGCTGTTTGTCTCATCGTTCTACCGGATTCAGCACTTACCAACTGATGAAGAGGTTTCCTTTCTGTTCTTGCAAAGAAAAACGACAAGATATTCTTAGATGCGGGTTTGTAAACCTTCCAAGGAGACTTTTCATCCTTGCTCTTTTTCCTTTATGGCCAAGACAAGGGGATGAGGAGCTAATCTGCTTGCTGGAGGGGGGCTTGCACAGCGACGCTGACGTGCTCAGAGGATGATGATCTTCAGCATCTCAGACCCTTAAACTATTCATTTCATTTCTAGCATGTCAACCAAGAGGCAGACGTTTTTGTCAAAGGCATTTCCAGAAGCTCAGTTTATTACCGTTTGGGGATTAGGTGTCCAGAACACATAGCTGCTGATTTGGAATTTCGGTCCTCATCTCTTGCGTGCGCGCAAAAGTGAAAATGGGTTGAACTCAGACAGGCAAACACCTCCTGCTCTCCAGCTAGAAATAATTGTACAACTCCTATCTCATCTAGTGAAAATGCCCAAGAAGTGTGTTTTTCCATCACATATAAAGTCTTTAACACTGAGACTTAGCAGCTAAAAAAAAAAATTTTAAGGAGAACCTGATGTGGGAGCACAGACCATTAGCACGACTGTAAAAGGGCAAGTCAGATCACTCTGTGAATTTTATTATTGAAAAGGACCTGCCCAGTTCCTGCCTGTGCGGGACAGGAGGCTGGCTGGTGACACTTCCTGTCCTCCAGGAAGGTAACGGTAAACGCTGGCTCAGGACATGAGACAATGCAAAGGACTTAATTCTTTACTTGATGGCAGTGGCTGATTGCTCCCCGCGGGGCATCTCGGACGTGAAGCCCTCATTCTTTATGCCCCGGATTCCCATCTCTTTGCACCGCAGCCTCGCACATTGTGCTTTCTGAAGAGGGTCTTTCAGGGGCGACACGCGCACAGAGACTCATCCCAGCCAGCAACCAAGGTCATCCCAAGATGCAAGTTTCAGCAGGAACATCACCAGCCTCCGCGGTGAGTTCCCGACTATTTTTTCAAAGCACAAACACAGAAGGATACACGCATGGCCTCCGAGATACACAGCACTTGCTCCAGGAATGAAAGGAAACGTGACCTCTGTCTTCTAGTAGCTTTAGTCATTCTTCAGAAAGTACCTGAAAAGCAAATAACGGCACTGAGTCGCTGCCCCTGTTTCTAGGCCTGCTCTAGAATGATCTAGAATTTCCACGCTTTCGGATGGAAATGGAATGTGCATGTACCACGTATACAGTTTTATATTTTCTAGTAGCCTCGTTAAACAAGAGGGAAAAAGTGAGGTTAAGCCTAACGATACATTTTATTTGACACTATTGTCATGCAACGTATAATCAGTATAAAAACACCACTGAAGAATTTTACGTGCTTTTCATGTGAGCTGTCTGAAGCCCGTGGTGTGTCTCACACCCACAGCACAGCTCTGTCTGCGCCAGGCACCTGCCAAGTGGGCCGCAGTCCCACGTGACTGGAGGTCACCCCAGGCGGCAGAGCCGGCCCCTACGGCAAGATCCGACTTTGGACTTCCGCGGATGTGTGTGATGATCGGATTAGACGTATTTTATGTGCTATTTACCCCAGCATTACTATTTTTAGTTTTGACGACATTTGTTTAAATTTTTGCTTCCTGGTGGTTTATTTCCTTAGTTGAAATGCTATCCGGCAGTGCCTTCACAAGAGGTGACACGCTCTGAGACACACCTTTTTGAATAAAGGGTGTAACTTTTCTTAAGGATACCTAAAGTTGCTGCCTGCTTGGGGGTGTAATAAAGAAATTAAAAGTTTAATTGAAAAGGAGGTATGAAAACAAAATATACGGTTCTACTACAAACTTCTGGCTAACACAAACCCTGCGGGGTGAGTCCTAGATCACTACTGTGCTTCTGTGCCTTTTGTCAGCTGGCCTCTGTCTTCTGCTCCAGGCTCCTTGCTCCCCACTCCCCTGATCCCACCCCGTGACCTAGTCATTCTGAATTATCTGCAGCTCCCCTAGTGTGACCACACACACTATGTAAGGCAGGCGTCTCACCACAACACCCCAGGTAAGGACAGTGCAGTCCAGTGTGACTGGCTGCCCTGCCCAAGCTCACACGTGTGCTCAGAGGTTAATCCGGGAAGCAGGTCTCCTGGCACCTGCGCTGTGCACAACCACCCCATAGGAAGTAGACCAGGCTCTGCAGACGCTCAGACACTTTGGGATGGGTGGTGTGACCTCCTCAAATGACAGCTCAAGGAAGCACCCAAACTTGGTGACCGTTCACCTTCAGCTGGCTGCTCTGCACGAGACAGACACAATTACTGCAAGCTTTTGACTTGCGTTTTACAGTAGAATACTACACACATTCACCAAATACAAAGAAGCAAGGAATGTTTCCATTTCAAACCGTAGAAGCATTCACTTCTGTTATTTCAAAGGCAGATCCGTCTAAGGGCCTGACGAGGTAATCTGAGGGAGCATTACAAATGATGCCTTTGAAACTGCTGCTGCGGCTTTGGGTTTTTCTCCTGTTGTTTCCAAAAACCTAGCATTTTATGTGGGTGAATAAAAAGTTGTTTTTGTTTAGAAAATTGCTGGTATTAAAAGACTGAGTCTGTTGGTTACCAAATATTTTAAGGGAAAGACCATGCAGTGACGTGGAAGTCATTTGTTCATTTTGAAATGACTGTAACTACATGATCGTCCAAACTGTTTTCCTCATGAATCTCCCTGATTCTTCCCCAAACCTGCTTTATGCAACATGTTACCAATGATAAGGGCTGACATCCATAAATCAAGATATAAAAAATAACAACGTGTGGACCCTATTTTATTAGGGCTTCCCCATTATAATTTATTCTTGTTATTATTTGAAATCATGTAGACATTTGTCAAAGTCTATAAGGAATCAAGAATATATAATCTGCCTCATATTTTACCAACTGGTTAATTTTAAAATTTCAAAAGTGCCTGAATAGAGATCACAAAAGCATACTCAACTCTCTGGGTACCATGGGCATGCGAAAGCCCAAATTAGAGCTGGATTGGCTGGGAATGACTGTCCTTTGGTGCAGGGCAGGCCAGGTAGAGGGGTACAAGCAGCTTCGGTGATGTGAAGGGCAGACTCAGGCAGACAGATGTATTACCTTGAGTAAACGGAATGCATGAGCAATTACAGATCCAGTAAGCAGGAAGTAAAAAGGACTGGCTGCAAGGAACAAAGGTATCCCTAATGTTGGACACAGTAAAGAGGAAATCTCTGAATAAGACATACAGAGATCCCAGCTGGCTGTCACAGGGACCATGGAGCACACAGCACCGACCCAGTCATTGTTCTAATGTCCTGCAATGGAACGTTCTGTGACTGCGAGTCCGTCAGCTGTACACCCAAGACCAACACTACACAGTAAAACAACTATAGTCCAGTAAAAAAAAGAACAAGAAAAATACTAGGAATGTGAGGAGGAGCAGCCTGGGGGCAGAAAGAAGGCACGGGAGGTTGGCGTCTAACAGAAAAGGGTGTCTTTACCCCTGGGCGTTAAAGTTTAGTAGGATTTGAACTGTCAGCTTCACTGGCCCTCAGGACACTCAGGTCCCTGCTAAGCTGTGCTCATGGCTGCCATGGGCACCAGGCACCAGTGAGATGACCTTGTATTTTGTTCCTGCCCCTACAGTAGGCAGATTGGACAAGAATTACAGGAGAAAGGATTCTACAGAAAGCATCATATTCAGGGGGATGTGTTCAGCCTCATTTTGTGCTGGAAGAAAGCAGAAACAAAGCGAGAGAGCCATAAGCTCCATCGCCATGAAAGACTGAATCCAGCCACTTAGATCAGCCAGGCAACGAAGCAAGCGCACGTGAAGACAGCGTACGTTGACATGACCGGTTTTAGCAAGCCCCGCGCCCGTCTGTGGCAGGGACGCAGGCGAGCAGGCCAGCTCGGACACAGCCAGAGGCGCCGTCAGCGGCCGCGGCGTCTGCTCAGGGTGCGGGCGCACGTTCCTGCTCTGAAGGCAGGTTCTTCCGCTTCAGTATCACCTTACACGGTAATGTCGGTCCTGAATGTGCATAATCTGGGGGTGTCTATAAGAAATTAGTTATGCAAGCTGTTTAAGTACATTTTACCAAAGAGTATAACTTTTTAAAGAATAAAAGGTTTAAATATATGAAACAGTGTCACCCGAAACATTTTGGGGAAAAAAGCATTCTGCACGAGCACACACACACACACAGCGCTGGATGAAAGCATTTTCGGCTCAGTGGGTCCTCCGTGCTGCTCGTTAGCACTGACAGCTCCCCTGACTGCTGAATCAGGCAGCATCTCTCTGTGGATACACCCAAGGGGCTTCAACCCCCTTTGAGTTCATCAGCCACGAAGTTCACGTCCGCCCCTGCGGCAGGAGGTGGACAGGCTTTGTGGGCCCCACTTGCCCCTGGAGGGAGAGCTGGTCCGGACAGCACCCAGCACACCCTTGTCTAATAGGCACTCGTCCTCACCCGCCCAGGTCCCCTGCGTACAGAGCGAAGGTGTCCGCTCATCAGGAGCAAATTACAGCAAAAGCCAGGCCTTTGCCCTGAGGGTAAAATTCTGATCCGCAGCTAGGACGGATGGCTGTGGGCGCCATTGTTTTTAGACTCTGTAAGAAGATCAGTGCAGGAGCGCTCAGGCTGCGAATGGCAGCTCTTCCCCCCCTCCCCCGCCTCCCTGCAGGAGCCCCGCCACCTCAGCCCTTCCCCGGGGGCACTCATTGTGTCTCACATCCCCAGCGGTCATGGTTCACGGTCACCGGTCACCGTGCTGCAGCCGCTCATGCGCCCCACGGATGACTCCTAAAACCTTCACAGATCTGCCCCCACATTTTTGCCAATGTGTGTAGTTTGTTTTTCTAAAATAGAGGACACATACTCTGGGTGATTTTTATCAGGCAGGGACAGAAGCCGGGGGACCGTGTGGCACAGCTCAGAGCAGCATAAAGCTGGTTGCAAGTGGTGAGATGCTTGAGAATAAAATACAGTCACCTTCTGAGGTTCCAGAGTTGGGGCTTCGGTATAAGAATTCGGGGGGACACAGTTTAACCCGTAACAGCCCTCAATGCAAGCCGGGCTCCAGGGTTTGGTGCACTCTAGCCTACCATCCCTACAGACACGCAACCAGGGTTCTGGCTTCCCGACCCCTCAGCACATCACAGCCAGCGACAACCTTCAGCTCCATTCCAAGAGCACACTCCAAAATTACTTCATGTCAGGGGTGAACCCCAGGATCCCCCTTTCAGGCCCCCAGGTCGGTGGGGACAGGAGCCCTCTCCATGACTGCTGGAGCTTGAACATTTAAAAGGGAGAGAACTGTCTTGGTTTAAGAAAACGCTTTTAAAAGTGAACTGGGAGTGGCAGACAAGCCCTGGGTTGCAGAAGAAAAGGAAACTAAACCAGACAAAACCTTTGCTACATTGACAATCTGTTGTATTTGTTTACCCTCCCACGTCTCCGTCTGCAGCAGCTACGTCCCTAGCGGTGGTGCGCGGCTGGCGCCCGCCTCCCACACTGGCCGGCCCGGCGGCACGTGGACGCTGGCCCCCAGGAACGGAGCTGGGTTGCGACACACAGCAGAGGCGCCGACGTGAAGACCAGCTGTTCCGGGTTCTCTGTGCTGATGGCGGGGCGGGGGAGGGGGCACCGTGTCTGATGGTGAATGGGTGTCAGGGGCTGTGTTTATTTCTGCACTAAAGATACAACATCTGGACGCACAGATGTGACCGCATGTCCCCTGGTAAGGCGTGCCGCAATATAGACCCTTTCCCCCCGTCCATCTGGCTTTGTACTGCCTACAAAGACAAATTAGATGGAGACGCGGCAGGAACAACTTCTCCCGCACCGCTCAGTCTGTCAATGGCAGCAAAACTCTGCTCCTGGAGACCACTTTCAACTCAACGACTGACACCAGCAAGGAGAGGCTGAAAGAGGAGAAGGTTAGACTAGATTTCGTGAGAAATGTGATGCAGGTCCCTCTTATTTGGGACGTAAGAATAGCAGAGGTAGCAAAACAGATGAACTTCAAGGCGGAGAAGACATGTGGGGTGTTTAATAACCATTACAGGATGAGTTGACTCTGATCCATCAGGCTCCACAAACACTGAGAAAAACTTGATCATAATTCTTGCACAGGAACTGCAAAATGACCCAGAGAATCGGTCTTAATCTTGGGTTTATCCGGCCTGGGTCAAACCGACATGATTTTAAATTCGGAAAGAAAAGTGATGCAGTGTATTAGGTTCTTGTTCTTCCTCTTTCCATCTGTTATTTTTCCAATTTTCCAGTTACAACGAGACGTTTCCATTCTAGTGTTTTAGGCCAGTTTATTCGGATAATCACTCCAACTGCCCATCCCCCTTGCACGTGTGTAGGTGGACATGTGGGTGAATGTGTGGGTGACGTAATGGGACCAAGAAGAGGGGTCAAGCAGGAGCTTCAACAGACACTGTATGGCTCCAGGAGGACCAAGGGCCAGAGGGACAAGGATGGACGTGGCCTCTCATCCAGCTTCCCTCCACCACTCCGACCTGTGGTGTTCGCCGCTCACAGAGCCCGCAGGAAGCGGGAATGTGGAGTGAAGGGAGGAAATTTTATCCGTGGTCGATTCCTCTCTGCACGACTTCGGTGTCTCCAAGTGAGCCTCAAAGAGGGAGATAATAAATAGAACAGTATAAAACTTCATTTTTCTCCCAAAGCTATTTTTCTCTTTTTCAAGCCAATAAAAAACTACTGATTTGTCAGCCTTGATGATGCTTCACTTAGAAAATGCAGTGTACCTGCATTCTATTCACAGCTTCCTTCCAACGGAATTCAAGCAGAAGTCCGTCATCTGCCACCGATTTGGGGGTAACAGCTAGACACCGATGGACGCAATCAGCCATTATTTTGATTGAATTCTCATCATATTTTCCATTGTACCATGATTATCACACAGTATTTTATATCTCACGCTTACCTTCTCGGTTTTCAAAGTTTTCTCCATATGCAGGAATTGATTTCCATAGTGTAATTGCTGATAAGATAAGATGTTCAGATCTGAGTCATCTTAACATGGCCAACCTAACTTAAAGGAAACATTACCAAGTAAATACTGGAATTTTCATTCACGGTAATCCAAGAAAATAGGCCAAAGGAAAAAAAAAATCAATTAAATCCATGCTCTGACATTAAATTCACAGTAAGAAGTACCGAACTCTGAAATTTCTGGAATTAACTACGCACGCAGTGTAAGCATCCCATCTGTGACGAAGTCTTTGTTTCAGCTGAACGTTATTTTGCAAGTTGGGAGGGATGGTTTGTAATTTTCAAAAGAGGTAGTTATGGAAAAGCTCCAAAAATAATTTACCCCATTGATTTGTCATGAAAGTTATTATATTTGAATTTATTTTTACTGTTAAATTATAGACACTAAGTTGAGGTTTAATGAACATTGTCTGCATTCCTGTGGCATCAGTAATACTTTGCATATTATTCTTACCAATATTAAGTGAGTCCGTACATAGTCCTCTCAGTGGCTGATGGAATTTTGCACATTACGGAGCAGAATTAAGAGAGAACCACCCGGTCACACAAAGGCCAGGAAGCTCTCCTGGATTCCTATGCTGAGAGGGCTATAAATGCTTTTTAAAGAATTTCTGGTTTTACTTTTCTGTCAGCGGACCTATTTGTTTTAACTCCTTTTCCCACTGTGGATAGAGTGTCTGTGCTATTTTAAGCTGTTGATTTAATTGTTCAAAGAGAAATTGCTGTGTCTTCGTTACTTTGTGCAGTTTGTAATTTTTCGTGGTCTGATGTTTCAGTAAAGCAACAAACAGTGTCCCCAGACGTCCATGTCTAGGGACCATCAACAAGGAAATGGAAAAAAGAAAAACCTTACCAGTTTTTTAATCTTCACATAAAATATCATTCACAAGATGTTTTTCAAAAATCACTCCTGTGCAGGAATGAAAATACAGTTTCAAGTAAACTGTTTTAATCACCTTAGTTAAAGACAGAGGGCACTAAGTGTGCTGGGGCGTGAGAAAACACGCTTACAGTGACTGTCTTCTGGGTTTTCTGCTAAGCTCTTCCTTTTCAAAACACGCCTTTCCACTGGAATATTTGAGTTTTATTTTATAGGAATGATCATTTTCCTGAAATAAATGAGGAAGATGTCTTTACCTGTTCCCGATGCAGACGGCACCTCCGTACGGACACTGACCAAGGAAAGCACATTTGTCACAAAAGAACTTAGTGAAACAAACTGAATGAGAAACAACTTCAAGACCTTTACTAATGCAAACACCAAGAAAGAAACTTTATGAACAGATGTGTATTACTTCCTGAGTCCAGAATTAATATTGGGAAATATTTTGTCAAGATTATGTTTTGTTCGAGGATGATCATGAGTCAATCGTGTTTGCTTCCCACCAAATTTGCACACAGATATTAGGGTCTTTACTGGACAATTTATAGACTGAGTTACTCCGTGAAGTGTTCTTTTATGACTTCCTATACCATCAATTCTCAGATGCTTCCCAAGACCCAAAGTAGACTGTTAATATTCTAGATCAGGTTTCTGTCTAAAGCCAAAAACACCCGTTCAGTTTGACTAGTTACAGTTTACTTACCTGCTCTAGGACTTTGTGAATGAAAAGAGGAAAATTCACCAGGAAGAATTTCTACTCTTTCTCCCCGGCGAGCAGTGAGCGTGGATGCTCAGGCAGGTTATCACCGTCACCTCCAGGGGATGCGGTCTGGGAAGAGGCCTCCACCTTCCCATCACGATGCATTAACAGTTTTCACACAGGACAGCAATGACCATTTAGCATGTTTTCCAGAAGGCAACGCATAGTTAAGCAGCACGTCATCCTTAGACAGCCCATCAGAATATCTGAACAAGAGTTGCATAAACTCTTTGTAGAATTAAATGCCTTGAATCCGCGCACCGCGCAATTTCACCAGTGTCCCGGCTCTGAGGCACGTTGGCCAGCCCTCTCTGCGGAATTATTGATTGACATTCCCCCAGGCTGACACTCAAAAGCAGACCCTTTGTGCATGCAGTGCACAAACAGGTGTGTACACAGATGGTCTCACCTGAAGTGTTGCAAATTATGTGGTCAGAATATCTTCCATTAGTTCTAAAGTGTGTCCAGTATTTTCACCACGAGCACCTTTGCCGTGGACGTTTTTGCTACACAATTAATTGGCCACGAGGTTTTTTGTCTTTTTTTTTTTTTTGCCATACAAAAGATAAAATAGCAAACAATAAAAGAGGGACACTAAAAAGGGCATAATGAAACATGAGGAATGAATAACAGAATTGAAGGCTTTATTGCGAAATAAAAATATTTGAAGACGTTGAAGACGCGTGCAGATTCCCGGCAGCCCTGCTCCAGCAGCTGAGCTCAGCTGTGGGCGGCACCAAGCGCCTGTCTTCCGAGTCGTTCGTCCGTAGTGTTTGGCACATGTATACATTCTTTTGTTTGGTTTTTGTTGGTTTTTTGCTTGATGATTTATCTCCTTGCTCAGCATCACTTTTTTTTCTTTTTCACTAAAATTTCTTCCTTCACTAAAAGAGGGGTCCTTTTCCAAATGCAAGGATGCGTGTTTGCAACTGAGCTCTGCATCGTGCGGTGAAACCTCCACACTCCTGTTTGCTCTCAGAATGGCGTCAGTGTCCCCTGACAGACGTCCCGAAGTCCTGTGGGAGGTGTGGGTGCGGGTCCGCTCCTTCCAGGCCGTCCGCTGCCTCTTTTTCCTCCAATGCTGCACGTTTCAAAACAGGAAACCAGCCCTTGGGGCAAGTCATCGTCATCTGTCAGTTTGATGAAGCCATCTCTAACGTCGCTAATGCGCTGCAGCCAGTTGAAACCAAACTGTCAAACTAAACACTGTCAACCAGTTATTTTATTTTTTGTGGCAAAATTGCCTTCCAGCCAATTAGTCATGCAGCTTGTGGCAAAGAAGCTTACAGTGAAAGTACCTAAACAAGTCTTTTTTCTTTTTCTTTTACTTTTACTTTTTTTTTTGGCCTTGAATTTTAACGATAATCATTAGATAACAGACATTTGGGGTGAAAAAACATACACATTTACATTTAAATTGGGTTTAATAAAAAATGTTATTTGTCTAAAATCGCAAACAGAGAAATAAAATTGAAACCCCTAATCTCCAAAATAGAGATATGATGGAGTCTGCCTGAAATCTAGTGTCCTAGAAACCGTCTGCAAGATGGGCTCACTCAGCCTGACGCAAGGTACGTGACAGAAGAACTGGGAAGGGGTGGGGGGGGTTTACCATAGCCTCAGGGGCGCCCCTCCCTCAGGGAGCGTCACCTGGCGGGTGGCTGGGCACCACCCGGCCACACTTCCCCTCAGCATCCCTGCAGCTAGAAAGGCCAGTCTTCCTCCGTGTCCTTGTCTTTGAGCTAAAGCTACAAGAAAAAGAAGGCTTAATGCAAACCCATTCTTAATAAAATAAAAATAAAGTGAAATAAAATAAAATAATCAACTACCTTACTATTATTTTTGCTGATTACAAAGGATTTTTTCCCCTATCAACATTAGCCTGTGTACCTAGGTTTTCTCAGTCAGGCTCACACACACTGCCTGCTTTGAGCAGCTTCCTTTAGTCCTCAGTCAAAAAAATGTGATTTGAAATCACAGCCAATCTACTGAATGTCAAGACTGGAAACACCATAGAAATGTTATTTCATATCAGTTATATTTTGTTCACTTTCATATATTTTTAGATCTGTCTGGAAGATACTGGTTTAACTAAAATCTCTCTCTCTCTCTCTCTCTCTCTAATATGGTAACTTTCTTGCCTAAGGCCTTTTAGATTAATTCCAAATTTTTAAAGTTTATATTCACAAATATTTTTTATAGGTAGCACATACGTTGTTTTCAGCAACTGATATAATAATGGAGAAAACATTTCTAGATAGCCGCTTTCAAAATTCTCCCTCCATGGCATGGGTTTCTTTTGACAAGTAGTCAAATTTCTACTCTTTTTTAAAATTCACTTTAATCTTTAGAGAGTGAGTAAATGCACTTATTTTTTTTTTAATTTGTGTTTGGTAGCATAATACTGATCAGTAACTTATCACAGAAAATGTCTGCAAATTTGGAATGCCATTTTTTTAATAAAAGGAAAAAAGTTAACATCTTTAAGTTCAATAACTCTATTAAGTGCTTTGCCACAAAATGACAAGTGAATCTTGTGTTAAAAATAGTTAATGATCACTCCCTATTTCATTACAAAATATTGTGAGCATCCTGCCACATTTTAAAGGTCCTATTTTAAAGTTTAACTACACAGATACAGATGTTGTCCTGGAGAACTCTGTACATCCCTGCTCTCAGCTTCTTTGCTGCAATAACCTGCCTATGAAAAATTCAGTGAATAAATATTATGAGGCTGCAGCTCTGTGACCTTATCCTGAAATCCTCTGTTATCCCAAGCTCAAAGCAATTGTTCCGTTAGTGATTACACATACATCTTTTCCACAAAATATTTATTTTTATTAAAAATATTATTCACTTCTGATACCTCCTCTGGTACCTCTTTCTTTTAGTGACCCACAGAAACAGTGATTTTTCTTGCATCTCATAGCTGCTTCGCTGAGCACCACCGTGAGAACAAGTCAGAAACATGCATCTACTTCCAACCAGCCGCGCTGGTCTCACTTGTCCAAAACTGCGTAACTTTTTCTGATACGTGCTTTTTCAACTTTAAGCAATATTTTCCCCGTGTGTTCCAATAACACGAGTATTTGCTCACAAAGGAACACACTGTAGTTTGCTCTCGTGTGGCTATCCATTTGTCATGCGTTTTGCCACTTTCGTTGCTACTGTAGGAAGAAAAAACGTTTCTCTGGCAGTGTGTGGATTTCTGTCTTCCGCTATTAGTGAAAAACAAAACAGAAACTTTTAAACCCTTAGCATAAACTTTGGCAAAGTTTTATAAAATGTAAATTGTGGATTAAATAATTTATACTAGGTAAAACTAGGTAGACAGTTGTTTTTATAATCCATTTGTTCAGTTTTTAAATGCCGTGCACATTTCTGCGGCACGGCTTCACCCTGCTTTTTGCATACATCTGCAGGGCCCATCTATATATACGTCAAGAAAAATTTCATTGTTAAAGAAGGATGGTGAGTAAACCTATATTCTGAACAGTCTTCTTGGTAATTTATTTTTTCTTCTCTGTTTCTATTGAAGTACAGTTAACATACAAAAGTTGATCATTTAGTTTTGGAGTGTTTCTTTCCATGACTTCTTATCAAATTTCCATTTGTTTTTACCCGTAACGTGGCCAAACAACATCGTTTCTTTCCTTATTTTATACACTAAAAACAAATAGCAAAAACAGAGATCCTAGTATTTCTCTCCAGTATAACCCCTTGGCTGTGTGCATTCTTCTTTGAGGCTTACTGTTCTGGTTGGCAAATGCAGCAGCAGGGACTCTCAAGCATTTCTCAGTACGACAGCGTTGAGAATCCAGTCTGTGTGCCCACGGATTTTTTTACTGAAGTCAGTTTACGAAGTCGTGCCGATTTCCGGTGTACAGCACCACGCTCAGCCGCACGCGAACAGACATGTATTAGTTTTCATAATCTTGGAGAATCCATTTTGTATCGTGGCCCTGCTCACACACACGCACCATGAATGAGTAAAATGTTTATAAAATAATACTGTGCGTGACGCACTATAGCAAGTTTATTATTTCATTTCATCATGGTGGCTTGGACCTAAAACCGTGGAGAGGACTCCGTTGTCATGGTCTGCACACCATGGACCCTCGGAGGGAAACTATTACAGCAGCAAAAACAAGTGTTTTGGAACCACACGGGTGTTTGGAACCCAGCTTGGTCATTACTTAGCCGTTTGATGCTTTAAAACTTATTCAAAGTCCCTCCTCTCACTCGCTTCATCCGTAAAATGTGCTAGTTGTGAATGAGATGAAATAACGTATGTCAGCAGCTGGCACCGCTCCTGGCACTTAGGGGAGCTCAGTAAATAGTGGTGATCATCACTGACAATGGCATTAAAACGGTACCATTCCTACTTTCTAGTATGAAAGACGGGCAAGTAAAGAGAAGCCAGAAATGGTAACAATGGGGGGAATTTTTTTTAAAGAGCAGTAGTAAGAACTTGGGACTAGAGCAAAGACCGTCAAAGAGAGAACTGCCAGTGTGTTTTCTGATCCCAGTCTCCGGAGCCGGACGCCCCAGGTGCTGCTCACAGCGCCACCCAGGGCAGGGCGTTGAGAACATGTCCCGATCGATTCTGCCGCCACTCACAGAATGCAGCCAGCCCACGTGCGCTCTCTCCTCAGTCTTAAACAAGCCTGTAAAGTGCAAGCAGACCCACTCTTCCAATGAGGAAAGTAAGCCGCCAGTACATCCAGTGAGTGCCCACAGAAGCCGTGGGATTGGCACACGAACACGGATTGTCTAATTTCACAACTCACTGCCCTTTCGCCCCTGTCTTTCTGGAAGGGGCACAAGCCAGCCGGGCTGGGAGGCTGGAAGCTGTGTCCCACGAATCGGTTTCTCCAGACACAGGGAGCCCTGATTTGCTTGTTTCCCTGCATTCCAAGGTCCTCTAAGATAGCTGGTCTACAAGAAGCCTTTCTGGGGAGAAGCTGGAAGCCTCATGTGTCCCGAACGACTCAGAGAGGCTTCTGATCAAAGAACACCAGACAGGGGCCGGGGGACCCACAGGGGTGACGTGAGCGGCCGGCTGGGAGCCCCGCCGCTGCGTGCCTTGTAGGGTCCCCTCGGTATTTACTCCTGTGCCGCCACAGGACTGTAACGTTTCTGTACCTTCCTCGGGTTTTAGCCATCTTCCCAGTCAAGCTGGCTTTGCAAGTTCTGTGCCTTCTTCCTAGACCCTCATTATGCAGCTAAGCTTCAGTGGTTACCTCCATGGAACTTTTGAATCTTACATCTTTCCTACGAGTTTTAGTTTCTGTTACATGCAGCCTTTCTCCAAAATGATGTGTTTTCGAGGTGTATAATCTATGGCCACACCAGTATCTTACATTGACCTGATCTGTTAGCAAATCTGCAAAACTACATATGTCTAAGCAGTATTTTGTTATAATTCGTAGAGTTAGTCTGTGATTTTTATCTCCCAGGAGATGACAGAGAGGAAGAGAGCATCTCCACAGCGAGTTATTGGTACAGTTTCTTATATCAGCCTGTGGCTCATCCATCAGCTCCCCACTCCCAGCGGGACCCCTTCCACCCTGCCCTGGTACTGACCAGCTGGGTCCATTTGTTCTTCTATTCTCAGGACAATCCCTACTTTCCCTAGAACTACTCAGCTTACTCAAAATTTTCAATATCGTGCCAACTCTTTTTACAGAGAAAGAATGCATATCAATACTTTATAAGCTGACATACTCTTGACAGAAAAATACTCAAATTCATCAGTACTCACTCAAAGCTCACTAAATAGGTACCCTATGATAAGTCTTTTAGTTG
Organism: Camelus bactrianus; assembly: GCF_048773025.1. Lineage (NCBI taxonomy): Eukaryota > Metazoa > Chordata > Mammalia > Artiodactyla > Camelidae > Camelus > Camelus bactrianus. Next base: position 3,889,047 of record NC_133567.1, on the reverse strand, counting down.
CAGTAAAAGTAGTTCTTAAACTTTATTTTTAACTTTTCTCTCTTTGAATATTCCTATGAATACACAGTTCTTCATAGACACTGACTCACCTTGGTATAACTAATAATTTTTTTTTTTTTTTACTGACGCTCAAATACCTACATCTTGGCCGCCATCCTACCTGTAGGATGGCTCTTTCCTCTTTCAACACGATCCTGGACAATTCCTTAAAGTATCTTTGCTTGCCTGCAACAGTAAAATACTGCCGGATCCCCTGAATTCTTTCCTCTTCCTCAAAATAGAATGGGCTACTCTCAAAGGACTCCACATCCCTTTATCTGAAAAACAGTCCTAAAGGAAGGTGCATATTTGTGGTTTCACATGAGTACTGCTGTCAGTGGTTTAAGCCACTGAACTGAGGGCCATGATTTTTTTTTTTTTCAGAAAAACACATATATATATTAGGACCCAAGTTTACATGGCATTTCCCAGTTACCTCTAAAATTACTAAATCATCTTTTAAGGATTTTGTTCCAATATAAAAATTTTGACTTGCTACATTATTTTTTTACACCTTACCTATGAAATAATGTTTCATCTATATGAAAACAGTATTACATGAACTAGAGAAATTATCTTCATTTCATTGTCAGTAAGAAGTATCACGAGCAAAGTGCACAGCATGACTCAAAAGCTTTGATCTGTTAATTATGTCCTACATGTATCCATTTAAATATAACAAATTAATATGTAAGACCAAACAGTGCCTTGTATAGCTTGATTGCTCTCTTCAAATGTAGGTCAGGTAACAGACAAGAAACGTTAATTATAGCATTATGCCCTCAACGTGCAACTGTAAAATGACCAAAACAAAGAAAAGAAAAGAAAAAGAAATTGAATACAAAGGCATTGTGAGCAAGAACCTTTCCATAGTAGAAGTCAAAGCATATTTGGTTTTTGGCATTTTTCTAAAATAGGATGGTATCTGAGCAGTTTTGCTTCCTTTCAACACTGTTGCATGTAGCATCACAAAGCCTGGTCCCTGGAAAATGATTTAGAGCAGCGAGACTGAATTATCAAGGCGTCTGCCAAGATTCTCTGGCATTTGGGATTTGGCAGAATGTTGCAAAATAAATTTTCTTAGACAATTCTGGGTTTTGCTACATACCCAAAAGCCTGGGAAGTAATTTCAAGTGTTCCTCTGACCACAGGCTTCTCCCCGTGTCTCTTGATCATGTCACTTTTTCATCTTCCTGGGTTAAAACAGCAAATCCGACAAGCTTGGGAAGAAATCTAATGTCATGCTTCCTTATTCTGTTCCATTTAACTCTTTCAAATTTTCTTTAAAAAGTTAATGTGATTAAAATTAATGCTTTAAAAAGTAAACCTACCAAATATGAGTCATCTTTTAAAAGACTTTATTTTTTTATAACAGTTTTAGTAGGTTCATGGGGAAATTGAGAGGAAGGCATGGAGATTTCCCGCATAACCTCTACCCCAACCCGTGCGTAGCCCCTCCCACTGTCCGCCTCTTCCACCAGAGGGTGCGTTTGCTACAGCTGATGCCTGCACTCCCACATCATGATCACCCAGAGTCCATCGTGTGTTCTGGAAGCTTTTGGTAGTCCTAGACAGTTAAGCAAATTTAGACTGTAACTGAAAATCTGCTTTTATAATGGAAACTATAATTTTGTTCCTAGCTAAATCAAAGAAATACTGAGATGTAAATAACAAGATTGACATTTCTTTCAGTGGAATTATGACTTCAGGGAAATCTTTCTTCAAGGGCTTGCTGATCCAGCTACAAGGAAACGTGAGAGAGGAGGTAGGGGCAGGCCCTTCCTTTGTAACAATCTAACCAGCTGTCTGGTAGAAACGCAAGAAGGAGGGTGTGTCTACTTCCTTGAAACGTTATGATGCTTGATGTGTAAAACGTACCTTTTGCATTCTAATGGAAATAACAAGTTACAGAAAAGAATTCAAACAAATGAGCAACACACTCTTCCAAAAACCCAGGCAGGTTAGTTTGATGAAACTAAGGGCAACATTGGTCTCTATGACCTGTAACTGTCACATTTCGACTGATTGCTTTGACAGCTTTGCACATCGCAAGGTGTGCACCTCAGTGTTGCTGATGGGAGGGCACCAGGCGCAGACTCGGGGATGCGACCAGAGGCGTGTTGGTGGATTCTCCCACTCGACGTTTAATTTTCTTTCTCTCTCTTTTTTTTTTTTGACATTTCTTAGTCAACCTGAGGGCTATTACATGGCTGTGGTACAGTTGGCGTCACCCTTTATTTACCTAGACCTTCTTTATTCCGAAAGTGGAAAGATGTAGGTAGCTGCATCCAGGGATGTTCTCTATCGGTCGCTAATTCTCAATTTATTTAGTGTTTCTGGGCGTGTCAGACACTGCTAGCTGCCTGATGCAATTCTCCTCTTAGCCCCTGATCCTTTTGCCTGTGGCAGCAACAAGCCCAGCTAGATGTTTAGATTCCCAGATGTCCTTTGCAACTTGAGGTCTGTGGGACCCAGTTCTGGCTAAAGAGTTACAAGCCACTAGGGGAGAGAGGGCGTCACTTCGAGGTAAGCTCTGCACACAAGCAGACCGGTGGGCATCAGCCACCTTTCGTCTCTCTTCCTTTTCCCTCCTTCCCCCTTGAAACAGGTGGCTCAGCCCAGCCTCTTTCTTCAGACTACGAAGTTGTGGCTGTCACCCGGAAAGCGGAGCAGCTGAGAACCAGAACTTCATACCTTTTTCCAGTGACACTTGGAGTCACCACACCAGCCTCCCGTCACCCAGCTCGGGTCTGACGTTCTGTGTGCGAAAAATAACCCCTTCTTTTGGTTCGGTAACAATCAATTCTGACACCAACACTATTTTGCTACGTTTCCTAAATATATCAAATAGGAAAACTAAAAACCAAAAGTAGGACTTCTACATCCTTTTCATGGTTTTAATATAAGATGGTGTTATATTGCAAATACACGCTTCGTGACAAATTTGAGAGAAACCAGACCAAAGAAACACAACTTATAAAAATGAAAACATGTAAGAAGCCAGATTTTATGTAGCTTTACTAAGAGTTCTGTGGGATTTGCCATAGACTCAGATGGTGGTCAGTGTCCCCATTCGATGGAAGTCCTAACAGGGTAAGTGATTCTCTAATCTGATGGTAAACAATCAGGTCTTTGATTTTCAAAATACACATGGCCAGAAAAAGGAAATATCTCTTCTTTTGCTGGAAAATAACATGGTCTGCCAAAATCCTGGAGGTAAATGCCAAGAACTGGATGAGTCAAAAATATGCTGGCAAAAATGAGTGCACAAGTTTCAAAATTAATCACATTTTTTGACAAATGCCTGTGATACACCCTTGCTGTTTGTAATCCCTGGGAGCGTGACTCTGTTAGTGGAGCTGAGAGCCACACGGAGCACTTGCAATATAAAGCCAGGTTCCAGGAGCGGAGAAGCGTGGTCAGCCTGGACCACAGTGATAACTTCGCCCACCTGGGACGGCACCCTCCCGGGGTACCCAGTGTGCACAGACAGACTTGCTGTTTACCGTTTAACTGGCAAGAAGTCACACGCCCGAGACAGAAACTGGCCAAACTTCCCCGATGTGAGCGAACCACCTGGAAGGTGCGCGTGGACGGCTCACCGCCCCGCGGGCACCACTTTCCTCTTCCGTGTGCCTGGACCTTTGTGCTAACGTGGTGATGTCTCATTCCCGCGTCGCGTGGCAATGCCCCATAAGCAACGGTTAAAACAGCGGTTTTACCCGTTTAATCAACCCTTCATCCACACACCTTCTCACATTAACACCTAACACGCAGACTGAATCCAAGCGGAGGAGCTCTGCTCTGAAGACGTCTCAGGGGAGGAGGGCAGAGCCCCGCACGTCACCGCCACAGAAACTCCCAGAGACTGCTTTATTTGGCTTTTATATGTGATGTGAGTGAAGGGAAATACTCGGGAGAAATGAGAATTGTTTCCCCTGAACGTCCCACCTGCGGGTGCACAGTGGAGAAGCAGGTGAAGAATCATTCATACAGCAAACTTCCTGAGCGCGGAGTAGAATCCAGACACTACGACGGGAGGGGCAAGGGTACAGCTCAGGGGCAGAGTGAGTGTTCACACGCGTGGGGTCCTGGGTTCAGTCCCCAGTGCCTCCATTAAAAATAATAAAATATAAATAAATGAAAATAAATAAACCTAATTTCTTTCCCCCCCCCCCAATTTTTTTTAAAAAAAGACACTATGGGGGGATACAATGTATGTGTCTCGATCATGGGTGTTCCAACACTTTTGGATTTTTTTTAATTTGTCATTCTTAAGTATTTTTATTTTATTTTGACTATGATATCCTAATGAACTAGACAACTGAAGTTATTTTGATGCATTCTAGAATATCACATTTCAGAAAAATAACTTGGAAAATTAACTCATTTTCTCAGTCTTCTGTTTTTTTTCCAACATTAGTTATCTGGCTCACTGTTGAGATTTTGATTCTAGATAAATCAGAATTTTTGCTAACTGCTATCAAATAGGTTCAAAAAGTATTCTGATTTATGTTTTATAATATTCAAGCAAGATGAAGCCAACTGTGTATCTTGAAGTTGCGCAAAATGAATGGCGTGTGTTATGGTCAAAAACCAGTCTGCATTTGGACTCCAGTCTCAGCATGCAAAGTCACTTACAATTTGAAATAAAAACAAATACATGACAAAAATGTTTTCTTTGGGGCTTCATTCTTTCGTATCTCAAAATTTTTAATGCAGGCGAGTCTCAAGCACAAGATTCTAGAAAGCATAACAGTTTGCAAATTGCAGCCATTGTCTCCATGTTTGTCCTTTTCCTGATTTGAATGAAGTGAATTCAAAGAACGTCTGTTACTCTTCCTTCAGTGAACACTGAAGCTTTCTGACAAGGAGGGACATTGAGAATTCCCATGGTTGGAAATCTATCACCAGTAAGTAAAAGTATATCCCAAACCCCCTAACCTGTGTGATCCCTGAGATCCACTTTCTGGGACTCCATCCCCTCAGCTTGCTTTGAGAAACAGAGGTTTATTTTAATACGTGAAATAATACTACATAAAACCCTACTCATTGTTCGGTTTTCTCAAGACAAAGAGGGCTAAGATTTCTTAATTTAAATTAATAATAATAATAATAACTAGACACAGATTAAATCGTAGCGATGAATGCAGTTCTATATTAATACTTTGTTTTTATTTCATTATTTTAGAGGAAGAAAAATTAAATTCTGCTTTAAAAATTATCACATGCATTATTACTTGAGAGCAGTATGGAATTAATCCAAAATAATTGAGGAAGTTAAAATAGTAATTCTTCAGTAAACGTCTCTAAACACACTTAACACATCACAAAGCGGTATGGTCAGCCTAGAGGTAGCTGTTTTACATTTCAAAACACTATAGCTGTTTTAAAGCTCCAGCATTCAGCATCACGTGGCCCAGCCTGCCAGGATGCAGGGCTCCGACTGGGAAAACATCCACCTGCAATGACGCGAATGGGGACTTCTGAAGGAGGGAGGTGCGCTGTAGTGTAACAATTGATTTAATGCATGTCTTCCACTCCTCCTTTTGGCAGCTTGTGAACATGTGTGTGTGCATTTAACTTGTATTATTTCCTTAACTTCTTAAAAACACAATATCAGCACAGCTCGGATACCCCTATTATATGTGAAGCCTGTGAGAATCGTGTAGAGATGAAAACACTCTGTAAGTGAGCTGCCCGGGGGTGCAGAGCTGGTTGGAGGCAAGCCAGGCCTGGAACGCGGGACCCTGAGTCTCAGCTGGGTGCTCTCAATTCCTCTACGCTGAGAAGTACTTAGGAATTTTAAGCACTGCCGCTGTCAATGATATACAGTGTTTTCAGAAGCTTCCGTGCCCTGTTTAAAGTTCCGCTGAGCACGTCATTGCTCGTCAGCTGTTGGGACACACGTAACCAAGTGGGATGACACACGATCACTTGCGGAGGAAGACAGGCCGTGTATCTGAAAGGAGAGCTGGAAGCCCCATCAATTCTTACAGCCTCTAAATACTCAGCATTCCGCCTGCAGGAGCTCGCAGGGCCACGGAGAATGATTTAGAATTGATTTGAAGTCTCATCAGAAGCAACAGACCTGGGACGTAGCAGAAGATCAATTAGTAATCAAGGAGTTTGCAGGGGATGAGTGAAAGCGTGTGAAAACACACTGATCTGCAGGTGAGAGCTGCCGGATTACGCCCAGTACCCTCTCTCGTTCCGACAGAGAGGCTGGCCTTTTACATTTTTTTCCGTTCTTAGGGCATGTAGGACAATCCTTTGTCTCAATCCTGTTTCCTGGTTATATTAATTTAGAGGTCAATACAGGAGGGAAACGTGCTTGCCAAACTTGATCTGCAAAAGGTAAAGGCTTTACATCCTTACGTTTCCATTACTGCTTCATAGGTTTTATACCTGGCGACCTGATTGCACTGTTCAGGATTAAAATAAATTAAAAAACCACTGTCTGCACCAAATCTGCCTCCCATTCTAGCAATTTCAGTGCTCAGTGGATCCGCCCACAACACCTTGACCTTCTCAGTCGCAGGGACCCTCATTCCCCTCCACCTGCCACCTTCGTGGACAAACTCTGGGCTTAGCCATCGGAGTTCCAAACCTCTGAGTGCTCAAAGGTAGGCGTTCACGCTCTCACTGCGGGACCAGCACAGCCATTGTCACTTCTTCCCACCTTGTCTGCTCCTCACCCCACAAACCCCCTTGACCTTTTTTTTCCCCCTCAATTAACTACTAACTGGCTCCTTTGTCTCCCTTCATCCCCTGGTTCATAACCTCGTTCGTGGCAGCAGTTACTAGAGTATCTCTCCTCCCGTCACCCTCATTTTCCTTCTGCACCACCTGTTGTATCAATTCCCTGTGAAACTAAAACATAATTTCTCTGTGCCTCCAGTTGGCTTTCCTTCTCCTTCCTCGAGTTACCTGCTCATGCCCGTTAGCCATTTACCTCTGGGTGAGGGCGGGGGGGCTCCCTCATCCAGATGCCAAGATAGCTTTTGTTGTATGAATTGCATAAGTTTAATCTTCACACTAATATTTTATTTGCAGGAATTGCAAGTATGTACTCTTGGGGCTTATATTTTAATTCAAACATGGTGTATTTTATTTTACGGAAATTTCAATTTTTAATATGGTCAAATTTTTAAATCTTTGTGTCTTGATCAAATTTCCTTACCAAGAAATAAACATGTTTCCTGTGTGTGAGAGGTCAGGAGGCTCCAACACACTGTCCTAAAGTGCACGCTCTCCCCTTGTCAGGTGACCCCCCAGGGCTGTGATGAAATACCTTCCCTTTCCCTACATCTTCTCAACAGAGGAATTTGGAAATCGGGGCAGAGGTGAGTAGCCAGCCATAGTGTGGCCCAGAGGCGCTGGCTCTCCCATCAGCATGTTCTGCTCCGATGGACACAAGGGGGTGGCCTCTCATCTCATCCTGTAATGTCTTCAACGGGGTTTCCCAAAGGTAAACCTCGCAGGGTTCCTGCAGTGGAGCCAACTTGTTTGCAACATATTATTGGCACCATTACTAAACTCAGGTGTTAAGTATTTAATTTAGGACTTTATGCTCAGGTTTACATGAATTTACATGTGTTTTACACATACGTACATGCATATACATAGAGATAAATAGATATAATGCATATACATTAGAGCTTTTATATACATATGTTTTATATGAATTAATATAGTTTCTTCCATTTACTTTCTTGCCAGAGGCCTGGCTATTTTATTAATTCCTCCACAGAACTAGCTTTTGGTTTTATTGACACTATTTATTATTTCTGAGACTTAAACACTTACTTTCTGCCTTTTTCTCTGTTATTTCCTTCCTTCCCCTTTCTTCAAGGTTACAATGTTGGTTTTTCCCCTACCTTCTTGAATTGAATGATGAGGTCATTCATTTTTAATCTTTCTCCTTTTTGAGTATATACACTTAGGACAATTTATTTCAAAGGAAATTTTGCTGCACCTAAAAATGTTTGATACATGTAGTGTTTTTTGTTGTTTAGTTCTTAATACTTCATAATTTACATTATGTTGTGGATCCATAGCTTATGTGTGCATGCTGTGAAATATCCATACATTAGGTTTAGAACTAGTCTCCCTTTTTGTTTTTATCTTGCTTTTGGTTGTTAATTTTACTGCATTTTGATGAGAGAGTGTGTTCATTCTTCTGCATTCTCATAAATTCCTCAGCTCTGTCCTCCAGAAACATTGTCTAAAATTTAGCAAGTATATTTTTATGTCTTGGAATTCAGTCTTGTTTCAAATCTGCCTATTTTCAGGAAAGCGCCCGTTTCGTTAAGCAGGGGGTTTATTCTTTCTTTTACAGCCACTGCAGGCGCAGCTCTCCACTGTCGGAGCGTTCACTTCCAGGAGGGGTGGTCTGGTGTTTACGACAGATGCCCCCCCACCGTGGCCCACTTCCTTCCTGCGGTGTGTGAGGGTGTTCACCTTCCCTGGGCTGTGTTCCCCGTGGTACCCAGCGCGCTAGACTCTGGGCAGTCCTGTGTACCCCAAGTTGTGAACGCCCTTCCACCGAGGAACTGAGCACTGCGTTCTGTCCTGACACCTGGCAGGACTCTGTTTTCAGACGCCCCCTCAGCTCAGCGTGCTCCTACCAGACGGGGTGGGCGCAGAGCCCCCAGGCGCTTGTGCTGCGTGCTTCTTCTTTTATCCCCCACCAAGAGGTCCAAGCAAAGACAAGATTTTTTTTTCCCTTTTCTGGTGCCACTTCCTGGGCCAACGGGCAGGATGAAGCGAAGAGGACGGTCCTTCCTGCTCCAAGCCACCCCACGGGCTTGCCCTCCTCCTGTGGCCCCAGGCCAGTCCCTGGTCGCGGTCCACATCTCAGCGCTGTGCCCAGCACCCCTGCAAAGGGGCCAAGTGTGCGAGCATGGATGGGAGTTTTCCATTTGGACAGGGAGAGGACAGCATGCGCAGAAGCAAAGAGGCAGGAAGTGACACTGCGTTTCCCAGAAACTAGCGTGTTGTGCGCTGAGCGTTACACCCGCCCGACGGCACGCCACTTCTTGGTGTTTGCTCCCCGGTCTCCTCTACCAACAGGCAGCCTCATAATAGCTGCTAAGCTGCTTCTTCCCTGGTGAAGCCGTGATCCAGCCAGGGGACCGGCACTGCGGCCACGGAGCGTCCTGCACCCTCAGAAGGAGAGGACGTGCTCCCAGGCGCCCCCCGCCCGCCCCCCAGCGCGGAGGAGATGACTGGGCGCTGCAGATGTTAACGTGGCGGCTCCGCAGCGCCGCCACAGTCCCCACAACTGGAGAGGCAGCAGGCGAGGGCACCAGTGGGGGGGGCGCTGCTGTTTTCCCTGCCTTGAGTGACGCTCGTCTGGGTGCAATTTTGAAGGGAGAGAAAACGCAGTGCAATTCACTGTTGAGAAACCCAGCGGCAGGCCTGCTTTCTGCAGCAGGTCCCTTTCTGGACGTCGCCCGGCACTTCAGAGAAGCTCTTTGAATCCCGTGGCCTTGTGCCTAATTCACCGCACTGCGTCCTCTCCTTCTCAGATGAGTCACGACCACAAAGTGGTTTTTAATCCGCACCAGTCGAAACAAAGGTCCAAAACCACGCGAGTGTTAAACGGGGTGTGAGCGCTGCCTGTGAGGGCGCGGCGGCTGGTCGGGGCGGTCGCCTGGGCCGGAGGGGAGGCGCGCAGGACGCCAGGTGAGGGGAGAAACGCCTCCGAGGTATTTACTTTTAAACGTATTCTTGCTTTTCATATTGAACGAGGTAACGGAAGGGCTCAATTCCAAATATTATGACATTTTATGCAGTTATTACTTAAAATACTTCTCAAATGAACTAAAGGAGCATAATGCTAATGAGAAAAAGGCAATTTTGCAGAGTCTTGACAAGGTTAGAGTAACGAAGATAGTCCCGAACAGGAAGGGAGGGGAATCTGGGGCCAAACCACCTGATGAAGAGGCGTGGTGCCTGGAAGCACGCGCACCTACACGAGAAAAATCGTGTTTTGATTGTCTATGAGTTGTAAAGTAAACCAAACCCAAAAAAGACAAGTGTTCAGTGTTAATAGCAGACTTCATTTTTCCAGCTTTTGTACAAGAGTAGGTACAAACATTATTTATATGCTATTAAATATGCTGTTATTTGAAACTATTAACACATTAAAAAGCGCCCGCCCAGACATTTTTAGAGCCATACGACTATAGTCAGCACTTAAAGTTCCTTAGAGATTTTCTGAGTAGAGGACAAAAGCCATACTATATGTGGCTTTATTTTATTTTGTTTTTATTTTATTTTTATTTTGAAGTGCAGCTGATTTACAATGTTACTTTCAGGTGTACAGCAGAGTGATTCAGTTATGCATACACACACGCCTTTTTCAGATTCTTTTCCATTATAGGTTATTACAAGAAATTGAATATAGTTCCCTGTGCTCTACAGCAGGTCCTTGCTGCTTATCTATTTTATATAGCGATGTGTATCTGTTAATCCCAAACTCCTAATTATTCCTCCGCCTCCCTTCCCCCTTTGGTAATCATGTTTGTTTTCTATTGCAATGAGTCTGTTTCTGGTTTGTAAATAAGATTTGTGTCAGTTTTTTTAGATTCCACAGATAGGTGATATCACATATTTGTCTTTCTCTGTCTGACTCACTTCACTTAAGATGATCATCTCTAGGTCCATCCATGTTGCTGCAAATGGCATTATTTCATTCTTTTTTATGGCTGATATATATGGCCTTAGAGTTGCGTGAAATGCCTCTTCCTTAAATTGGTTAGTTTCTTCCATTATCTGTTAGTTTCAATACCTTGTGACTTGTGATCTGACATGCAGGCGGGGGCACCTCGTCAGGTTGGGTTCAGGACACCAGGTCCTTTTATACCAAGTTTTCCAGACTTGTAGACCTTGCTGAAGGGAACTGTGAGTCCAGGAACCCCTCATGAGTGTCAAAAGGGGAGGCCTGGATGCCCCAGGTTCCTTAGGAGGGAGCCTGTTCAACATACGAGATACCCCTTTTGGGGGCAAATATAATCTCAAAATTTATATTTGCTTGAAAAACACTTTTTTCCAGAACAACTCACGAGTGAGGCACAGTACTAGGAGTTAATAGAAGAGAAGTAATTTGGAATTGGAAGGAGGAAAATGGCCAATTAGAAATGGTCATTTTTCAACGCATCCTTGGTGACATTGTTGCTGACAGAGGGGCCGGCTGTGTCCAGGCATGAGGTTATCATGGGCAGAGCTAGAACTGAATAGCCTTGGTGATCATGAAATGTTCTTCTCCACTGAGCCTGTCTTATGCATATCAGCAGAAGTGACAAAATATGTTTATTTGTTTGTTTGTTTGTTTGTTTGTTTGTTTAAACTTTCAAATGATTCTGCAGACCAAAGCTGAGGCTGCAAGTAAAAGGAGGATCCCTGCGCTCAGAGTGCGGAACTTAGAGCACAAACAGAATGCACGTTGCCGGGCAGGGTCTGATAGTTCAAAATAGAGGCGGTGTCAGATATGCTGGGGAAATCCGGCAAAGCTTCCAAAGGCCCTGGACTCTGCCTGCTGATCCAAGTATGCACCGACTGTCCACAGCCAGGACTCGGCTTGGAGCCGGGAGTGGGATGGAGGGGACAGACACTTAACAGCAGTAACCATGCCTTGTGGTGGCGAAACGATACAGATCCTTGCAGGTAGGGCCTGGGAGCCTCCTGAGGCTCTCCGTACCCACTCCCAGGTGGAAGAACAGCCAGAGATGGCAGGCCACGTGCAGCATGGTGATTCTAGGTAATACACTGTACCATACACATGACATTTGCTGAGGGGGTAGCTCTCACCACGCACACACCAAACAAGGTCACTGTGTGAGGTGACAAATGTGTTAACTTGATTTGATAATGATTTCACAATCCATGTATATCAAATCATTATTTTGTACACTTTAAACATATACCATTTTATTTTTCAATTATACCTCAGTAAAGCTGGGGGGTGGGGGGGAAAGCCGTGCAAGCGCCCAGCTCCTGACTTGCATAAATGGGGGCGGGGCAAGGAGTGGGGACCACCCAGATTTGCTACCACCTGGAGCATCCGGAGTCCCCCTCGCGGGAGAAAGAAGGAAACAGAAACTGCTCTGAATATTTTTTTCAGTTGCTATAAATTTTTTTCATAAAACTCCAGTGAATAGTCCTTTAATTCCAATTAATAAAACTTAAATTCAAGAATATGACCCTTGCAACCTCTCCTCCATATCATGCAAACCGCAAACTGTTAAGCAATTTTTAAGTTTCTTATTAAATAAGAGCTAATGAGACTTCCAAGAGGAGAACTTTCTTCATCTTGGTTATTAAGCCTGTGTTCCACGGTCACTCACAGTGTTCTCTGAGCACCAGGAGGAAACTCTTTTACTACTTGACAGGTCTTCGCAAAGTGCTAGACAGACGGCTGGTTTCGGCCCAGTGAGGAGAGTCATGTGCAGCTTCCTGCTTCACACGCAGGCTAAGGGCCTTGACCAGACAACCCCGGAAAAACGAGCAACAGAAAAATCTGTCATGCCGTATTAAAGGAAATATTTGATAATAGCTGGAGGCATCTTATGTTTGTCTTAATCACATAAGACGTATCAATCTCCCAGATTCCAGATTAACTCACTACCTTGTCGATTTATAAAGAGCCATTGATCAATGAAACCAGAACTTAGACGGCTGCCTGTGATCAGTTCTGATGCCTGGAGCTCACTTCTCTGCGCTCCAGAAACCCGAGATTTAATGATTGCTCTAATGTTTCTAAGTTCAACAACCTAAGAGAAATAATAGGGTGATTTCTTAATGGTTTCATTAATTCTTAATTGGCAGAAATATATATCAACTAAGCAGTAGAATTTAGCGTTAAATTAACAACACTAAATGCTTACTTAATGAAGATTTCAAAGGTAGTTGACATATTACACTTTTTCCTATATTCTCAAAAAACATACTTGCAAAAACAAATGAACCCCTTAGTTTGAAACATTGGAGAACTTCTGATTTTTGTTGCTTCAGAATTGCCAGTTACGACAGGAACAGACAGTCAGAACAAACACTGCTGATTTAGAGTTGACCTCAAGAGACAAGCCCAGCAATTCCGAGAATGTACACATAGGAACTGCATTCATTTTTTTTTAATGCAGATTCCAGGATGTAGGGCCCAGTAATCTATATTTTGGTAAGTCCCTCAGGTGATTCTTATAAAGTCTGACCGATGGAAATCTTTTAGTCTAAAACTCTTCAGACTACCGTAAGTATTACCAATAACTATTTATCTGTCTACCCACGGAAGTGGCAAAGAGGACATTGGTGCATTCAGTTGCTTAACTTCTAAACCCAAGCACTACCCCATAAACAGCATTTAATAGACTTCACAACGCAGATAATTCTGGACACTATTACTTGGTAATGTAAAATAAATTCTGGTCCACAATGTCCAAAACTCACAGAAATGTGTTTACCTGAAAAAAAAAGTCAATGATCTGTGAAGAATCCTAATTGCTGATCAATACAAGGAGGACAGGACAAGACTATAAATCCAGTAATTAGTTCATTTTTCCCATAGCATCTCATTCCCACTGTGGGCAAGAACTCTGCTGCTGAAGAAATGAGGGTGAAAAGTACCTCACTTTCTCTCCAGCAGCTGTGTGCAAACGGAACCAAAACGAAACTTCTCATCGTTGAAATCTAAGGGGTTGCGGGATCAGACCTCCAAGCACTGGGGGCGTGTGCTTCTGCAGATGCTCTGTCCAGGCGCAGTTTCTTACAAAACGAATACACTCCGGCACTCACTCTCTTTGGTATTTACCCAAACAAATTTAAAACTAAGTCCACGCAAAAACCTGCAATTGATGTTTATAGCCGTTTTGTTCGTAACTGCCAAAACTTGAAAGCAACCAAGATGTCCTTCAGCAGGGTAAATAATTCACTGTGGTGTATCTAGACAACGAAACAGTATCCAGGGCTAAAAAGAAACGAGCCATCCAGCCATGAAAAGACATGGAGGAAACTTAACTGTGCATTACAAAGTGAGAGGAGCTGGTCTGAAACAGCTGCCCACTGTGTGGTTCCAGCTGTCTGACATTCTGGTAAGGCGCCTACTGTGTGATTCCAACTGTCTGACGTTCTGGTAAGGCGCCTGCTGTGTGATTCCAACTGTCTGACATTCTGGTAAGGCGCCTACTGTGTGATTCCAGCTGTCTGACATTCTGGTAAGGCAAGACCGCAACGACGGTGAAAGAGATCACTGGTTGCCAGGCCGTAGGGAGGCAGGAGGAATGAACAGACAGACAACAGAGGATCTTTAGGGCAGGGAAACTAGTCTGCATGACACTACATTGACGGATACATGTCATATACATTTGTCCAAACCCATGGAATGTACAACGCCAAGAGTGGATCCTATGTAAACTATGGACCTTGGATGGCAATGATGTTCCGTCTTTGGGTCACTGCTCGTAACAAATGTATCTCTGTGGTATGGAATGTGGATACTGGGGGAGACTGTGCGGGTCGGGGACAGGACATAATGAGAATTCTCTGTACTTTCACTCAGCTTTGCTGTGAACCTAAAACTGCTCTAAAAAATAAAGTCTATAAATTTTTAAAAAGCATGAGCCCTTGCATTCATGGACCTATTTGGACCCATTAATGAAAACGATTGGGTAAGCAGTTGTATGTATAGCCATTGAAGGCAAGTTTTAGAAAGAATTTTCTGTGCTTTCTAAATTTTCTTAAATTAAGTTGTATTATTTTACCAATGGAAAAAAATCACAGAAGCAACCCCCTCCTAGTTTTAAGATAAGCCTCACATGGTCTATGTACTATAGTCACGACCTTAGTCATTCTCTATTCCATCATATTGTTTAAATCTTCTAGCACATATTATTAACAGAAATTATTTTGTTTGTTCATTTGTCAAACTACTTGTTAATTACCCCAACTGACAGAATAAAGACCTTACTTACCTCTCATGTTCAATGCGTTTCCCGACACCAGACCACAGACTAAAGCCCAGTGGGCTTGATAATAAAGTAACTCATCACCGGATTATAATAAATACTTGCCACATCTTCCAACCAGGGCACAAAGCATTAAATACAAAACTTGAACAACAATGGTTTATGCTTTTGAATAACAAGGATTCTTAACAGTAAGATTACGTATGGGGTTTTATACTCTGGGAATTATGTGAAAATCGAACTTTGACCCACTATTACCGTTGGAAAGTGCCACGTGTGCAGTGACTATGGAAACACATAAGCAGTTATCAAGAGGAGGGACGGGCCACAAAGTGTGACGCTCCGCTGACTTGTTCTCAAAGCCTAGTTGACACTGTTCTGTCTTCACTGTTATTTTTACCTGGTAAGGTGTTTTGGTCTTTCCCCTCTGCAGACAATTCTTTGAGCAGTTCTCCTCAGAGAGGACCAGCAGCTACAGCCAGAGTTCCCCTCGTGTTTTACATGCTCCTTTTCCATCTGAAAAGACTTGGAGGGGCAGTGAGACCTCGCAGCTGGCCCAGACGTGTGCCTGTGGAGCACGTGCAGGACGTGGTCAGCAACAGAGCGCGGGAGGCGGTGGACACACTGACGGGGCTGCAGGGACTCAACCATGTTACCAGCTGCCACTTCCGGAATGCCAGGGAATGCCACATCATGCACGTTGAGCTAAACAGGTACAAGTGGTCCTCCCTGGACCTGCACAATCGCCCTGCAAATGAGGGGTTGGTAAGCTTACCTTCCAAATAAGGAAGTCAGGGCTCAGTTGTAAGTAGGAGAATTAACATGTACACCTGGTCCCGCTGACTGCCCGAGCCTACTAGCGCGTCAGCCTGTCTACTGCTGCCTTTATAAACTTGTAGTTGGTTAGAATTATTCCAACGTAATTACTCTCTTGACTGAGTTAGTGACCGGCTAGCCTTTAAAACCACGTTGCTAGACTAGCAAGACAAGAGAGCAACGAAGGTCTACAGGGGAACAGGTGTTTTATGCGAAGAACGCCCTGAAGGCGTGCACCTTGCCGCTGCGTGTGCTGCGGGGCGTTTGCGGGGAAGACAGATTTGCCAACGCAGCGCTGTCAACGCAACTGCTGTCAGAAAGCTGCCTGCTGCTGGCTGCCAGATGACAGGGCTTAGGCTAGTTAATATTTGAGAGAAGAGTATAACCAAATAATATTTTCTGAGCTGTTCCAGTTAAATTGAATTAAACACTTTTCATAAAATTTGGGGCCTTATAAAAGGTGACTTGCCCAAAAATGTCCACTTGCCCCCAGACACCAGCAATGAAAAAATAAAAAAGATCGAGTAAGCGAGTAAGTCAAGTCCAGGAGGAGATCCCGTGGCCGGTCTCCATAGGGTCGATGGCTAGGTGTTCGAGTCCGACCCCCGCCGGGCCACGCGGCACTGACAGCGCAGCCGGCCGGTCTCTGTGCCGCCGTCACTGGTGGACGTGCGCTGGGAAGAAGTCGGGCCGAGGGTGGTGGTCTTCCTGTATTGTTGCTGTTCACAGGATTGTACACACTTGTTGAAGAGACATATTGAACTGTTTCCTCCAATGAAGGACTTTTTCTTAATTAAAACTCTGACGAAGCCAATTTGTTAGACGTTAAATGGTTGACGGGACTTAAGTTTCTCACCCTCTGGGCTTGGAAGCCTACATCGCAGCCCAGACACCAAGGCGGGGCTGAACCAGTCGTAATGACAGTCCCCGGCTTCAGACACAAGCTGGACACATGCACGGAGCCCGAGGCCACCAGAGGCCACCATGGCTTCCCCTTTACAGGGCTGGGCTGTGGACGCGATCGTGGGTTTCAAGGAGTTGCAGAGCTGGTTACCAGAGACGGTGTCACAACTTCTAGGAAGAGTCTCAGATTTTTGTAAGTGGTTCAGTTGCTTTTGCTGCCTCTGCAGCACAGACGCCAAATGTCGCTGAACCACCGTCATTCACCCTGCCTGGGGCTCAGAGTCAGCATGTCCACCGAGAAGACAAAGGGTCTCCAGGATAGTAGTAACAGGTCCATTAATTCCAGGTGTCCCCTAGCGATCTGGCCCCGTGGCTGAGACCGGACAGCTTAGTAACAGCCAGCTCCAGTAAACCATCCTCTCCTGCATCAGTCTTCGGGGAGCTAGGTTTGGAGTCACACATGAAATACACTCTAAAACCCTCCCTCAGCCATGCAATTTCTAGACCAGAAATTCCAGCTGCGTCGCAGGCGCTTCTGTGACTGCTCTCAGAGTTACACTGCTACCTTCTGTGGAAAAGTTATCAAACACTTTAGTGTCTGCTTTTATAATTTTGCCAATAATCCACATATTGAATAATTAACAGGCCACTGTTAATCATACCATTACACATTTATAGGTGTCATGTACAGTTAGATCTCTCCTTTTTAGCTCATTAATTTAAAATAAAAGTTGCATCCTAGGATACAGAGAGCTTCCTCTAACTCCATCTTGCCCGTGGTGACCCCGTCCTGGTTGTAATGGAATACAACAGTGGTCATAAGTCTTTAGAGAACTTCTCCTCAGAATTCTCATCCCCATAAACTAATTTAATTTAGGCTACCCAGGATGTAGCCCTACTCTTTGATGTTACGAAAGTGTTTGCAATCAAGGGTAAAGCTGAAAGAAAAACAAATGTTAACAGTTCGCATTCAAAAGGGAATCAGTTACTGAAGCCTCCAACTGTCCATTAGCTATGCCCAGAAGAGATACACCTGTTCTCATGATAAGATCAAGAATTTTAAAATGAACCACGTTGTGGTTACTATCATGATGATGATGACGATTTTCATCATTTAAGAGCAGTTTGACGTACATTATCTCATTTCAGCCTTTCCATAAGCCCAGAGAGGTGGGCAGTATTATTCACATTTTATCGAGGAGAGCAGCAGTCTTGAAAAGATGAAATGTTTACCCAAGGCTACTTGGTCAACACGTTAAGAACTAAAATTAGAATGTAGTTGTTTTTATCAGCATCTTGGCAAGTTTTAGGAAGAGTAATGGCTCCCTACGAAAGAATGAGGTAGGTTTGGTCATTGCTCCCCTCCACCTAGCCAACCTGCTCTGGGTACAGAGAAGGCTGGACCAGTATAAAGTAAGGAGCACACGGAGTAAGGAGAATTCTAACTAGACATAGGATCACTCCTCTCTGATGGGAGATTGTACGCTTTGTTAACAGGGATTCCGTCACTCAAAAACCTTAAAAGTGTTTTAGAAATTTAAGGAGAAAACATAAAAATAATGAAGCAGCTTTTCTAATATTCCACTCAAATTAACCGGCGCTGTGTGACAGCATCTTACAGCAATCCGACGTCATGGGCCCCTCCAGTTACTCCCCACTATGGCCACCTGAACACGCCAGTAAACCTAGCAAGTGTCAGGCTTTCTGGAAGAGGAAGTGAGAAGAGGAGACAGCTGTGCACCAGCTGCAGTGGGCTGATCTCCATCAGGTGTTGGCTGGTGCTTCTCCCCAAAGCAGTGAATGTGTCCGGCTCAAACTGCCCCTGCCGCGTGCATGTCCCAGTACAAGGGAAGGGCGGACACACTGTGACCATCAGACGAGGAGCCTGTTGAGGCCACAGGGTAGCGGCAGACCCAGGGGGTCCTCTCAGGAGGCGGCAGACGCAGTCCCTCCCGCTGCCCCGCATCTGCTGTCTGCGAGCAGCTCTCGCTCCGTCCTGCCGTCGTCTTGGTACTCATCTAGCCACCTGCCGGGGAAAGGGGGAAGATGCGTAAGGTGAGGGGTGTAAAGAAGGCACACTGCTTACGGCGGAAAGTGAAGTCTTTAGGAGGGCACCCGCAGCGCACGTGTCCTGCACCCAAGCTGCAGGTCACACCGATTCATCCTTCCCTGGTGGTTTTCAGAAGCATCCCACGGCAACATTACAAATATTCTATTATATCTTGAAATCCGCAAAACTTTCTCCTGTGGAGTTCCCAGCGTGGAGGCCTTCATTCCTCCCCTTTCACGTGACTGGTGGGTGCGCACAGCGGCTAAGCCTCAGGCTCTAGAGAAGGACCCTCTAAGAGAAACATAACAGGAGCCATGTGTGTAAAAGAAAGAAAAGGCTGAAATTCATTTTCATATTTTCATTTTAATAAATTCAAAAGATGATCATTTCAACATGTAATCAGTATAAAAAAATACTCAGCTGTATTACTGCGATGGTCTGAATATTTGTCTCCCCCAAACGTTTATGTTGCAATCCTTTGGGACGTGCTTAAAGCCCTGAGGGTGGAGCCTTTCTGGATGGGCTTAGTGCCTACGACAGGGGGTCCCGAGAGAGGACAGGGCGAGAAGTGGCAGTCTGCAACTTGGAAGAGGGTTTTCATCAGAACCCGACCAAGCTAGCACCCTGATCTTGGACTTCCAGCCTCTAGGACTGGGAAAGACAGATCTCTGTAAGCCATCAGACCATAGTGTTTTGTTACAGCAGCCTGAGCGGACTTACACGATTACATTCTTCTTTATTCTGCATCTTTGACAGCTGGTATGCACTGTGCACCTACATCACATCTCCATTTGGAATAGACGCCATTCAAGGGTTCAGTGGACACATAGCTTTTGCTCCCTGTCTGGGACAGGGCCGTTCTAGAGTTAGACCCACCTAGACCTGAAGCCTGGCTCAGCCACAAGCTCTTAGGTAAGAAACTTGACCTCCGTGTGTCTCCGCGTCCTCATGTGTGAAACAGAGGCACCACGGAGCGCGTCTGGAGGGGGTCTGTGGGGATCGGATGAGTTTGTGCGCGGAGCTCTCGCTTCACTGTGGGGCCTGGTCCCGAGTCAGAGGGCGGTAAGGGCCGCCTGTGGACGCGCCCTGATTTTCCCCCTAGTCGCACAAGAGGCTGGAGGGTGGGTAAACTTTACAGGGTCCAACAGCAGAGTAGATTCTCCCTATTTTTGGATTTTTTAATTCTCAATGAAGTCCTAAATCATTTCTTTTTCGGACACTTTTTCATTTTGTATTAGTAGAAGGGGACTTCAGTTTAAATGGCTGACAAGTTATGCTGGGGAAACCAGTAAAACCTGTCTTCTGAACTCTCCAAAATCTCAGCGGAATTTTCTGACAAATCAATTTTATAGTGAACTCCGTAATTTTTGCAGAGATCTTCCTTAGAGGATAATTCACAAAATCATGGTCATAAAATGGAAACAGTAGGTTGACAGACACTAAATTAAAATTCCACAGAGTGTCCCAGAGACCAGGAGGCCCTGCGCTGACTGGCTCGTCTCTGATTTGTGCACAGCATTTAATCTCCTCAGGTGGCAGTTTTCTCACCTGTCAAACGAGGCTCTTGCACTTCTACTGAGTAGCAAGAAAATTTCCCTCTTTTCTAAGTCGTGTAGCCCGGGCCCCCAGGCCGAATGAGCAAGGCCAAGCCCCAGCCCTGCCGGAGCTCAGCTCACGACGGCAGCGCAGCGATAGGCCGTCTGTAGCACTGAATTTGTAGTGTCACACAGTACAACGTGTAAATACTTTCATTTGTGTTATTTTGCTCCTTCTAAACTTAACTGCCAAGGTTTGTGATTGTTCCAAAACGCTGGCAGACCCCGGAGAGGTAAGTCACTCCCACCCTGCCTCTTACTTTTTGGCATTGCTGGTCAGTGTGGTTTTAGCTCTGAAGAGAGTATGACTGTATCGCCTGCTCTGAGTGGTGGTTGATTTTTTTTTTAATTTGACACATGTTACAAGAGTACTAATCTTTTATTGACCCTGTGTGTCATCCCATAGTTACCATCGTATTCAGAGGCATAAAACTATGTTGTGTATTATTAAACACAGCCTAACATAACACCAAGTATTTAGATGTGACATAGACCAGATGCTGACTGTACGCCGGCCGGTACAGCGGCCACTAACTATCTGTGGCTACTGAGCGTTTAACCTGCAGCCTGTGCCACCCAGGAACTGAATTCTTAATTTTATTTGATCTTAATTAATTTATATTGATTAATCATCTGTAGCTGGTGGCTGCTGTGCTCGGTGCCCCAGACACTGACACAACATTGAAACTGACTGTACATATACACACACACACACATATATATATACAGATCTAGATTTTTAAAAATAAAAGTTAATTATTTGGAGAGTCCTAAACACTTGACATGCACTCTAGAAATAAAAGTCTTCCCACTTCATTTGCATGTGTGGCTTGGCACCTAAAGGCTTCTTTAATCTAGAATTGCTTCTGTTGCAATAGCATCTATCATCATGGAGCTTCTAATCACCGCCAGACACTCCCATGGATCATTTAGGGAAATTGCGTGAGACCCCTAAACAACTTTGCAAAACAGGTGTCGTTACTGCTATTTTACCTGAGTATAAGCAGAGACTCCCCGGAGCAGCTAGCCAGTGAGAGTCGTAATTCAAAGCCAGCTCTGAGAATCTTCCATTTTGCCCCTTTCTCTCCCCGTTAAGAAATAAAAAGATCTCTTGCAAAAACTAAAAATGTAAGGTCTCCTTCCAGAGCTTGAATGTTATAAGCTGGCAATAGCTACCATGATGCACAAGCGTTTTAAGTGGACATGTGGTAAGAAAACGAACAGAAGGCCGGGGAGTGTCATACATCTTGTTCCCACAAGGAAGAGTACAGTTCGTTCCAAAGTTTCAAAAGAATGGCTGTGTCCTAGAACCAGGACTACTGCAAGGTGAGATCCCCCAGCCAACCACAGTGCTTCCCCACGCGTCTGCAAGAGTGTTCAGCGCCTCAGGAGACAGTGATGCCCGGACACCTGCTTAACTCAGCGCGGCCGGGCTGCGTTTAGGACATGTCCTTCCTCCCCACCTCGTCATCAAGTGGGTGCTCCCTGAAGGCAGGGGCGCTTCCTTTTTATGTCTGTACATCCAGGACATGGTGTAGTGCCTGATACTAGGAGGCACGGCAAGTTTCTGCTTGGACAAACGGATGAATAAATGGATAAACTCACTGCCGTGGAGGCATTCTCTAGACTCAGGGGACGTGCAATCGCACAGACATGCACCCCGGCACCCGGGCTGTCGCACAGGTCTCCCCCATGGCCCTCAGGACGTGCACACTTGTTCCCACGAGGGCGTCTGCTGCGTCCTTGCAGGCAGGACCGTTGCCTTATCCCTGAATCTCCTGGCCCGCTCTTCCGTGGTTCATGGTCAGTTACTGTTTGTACAATGGCTGAATGAATGAATCAGCGTGTTCTACAGATTAATTAATAATAAAGGGAAATTAGTTTTATAATTTCTATTTTACTGCACTGTGTTTCAAGATGTATTTGATATTCTGTCGTTACAAACTGATAAAGTAGGTAGGTCTTAGTTAATCATCCTTATCATAAAATCCTGAAACTGAGGATCAGAGAGTTTGTGAAGCACCTATGAATGGTCAATGAATTCCTGCAACTTAATTCTCTCAATTTATATTAGATCTACCCCCTTTGAGAATAATGCTTTAGAGGTCACAGTCAACACATATAACTTCTTTTGATTCTAAATGATTCAAATGAACTATATAGAAGGAACAGATAACATTCCCATTTTACATGTGAGAGACTGAACCTCAGAGAAGCTGGGGGCAGTACTCACGTTTGAAGAACTAGCAGGGCACAGCAAATGCTTGAGAAGCAGAATCAAAAACCTGTTTTCTAAGTCCTAACTCAGCTTCCTTTCCATTTCAGCACACTTATTCCCAAAGAGGAAAATACTAAATGTTACAGATAACAAGAGAATGACTAGGGTGGGTGAGGACCAGCTTCCTGGGGAGACAAAGCCTTCAGCTCTGGTTTTAAAGCTGGGGATGACGCGGCCACATGGGTGGAGGGGCAGGCTGGGGGACCAGACGGAGGGCACAGGGTGGTGCACAACGAGGCAGCAGTGACCACACACCTGTTGCAAGGGAACAGCACCTCTTGTCCACCATCCTCCTCTTCAGACTTAACAACAACACTCTCGAGAAACCATCCATTACCTGTGTAAATTGACAAAGGAGATCACTTTGACTCTCAGCATAAAATACACTAATATTGTGTCTATTCACAGAACTCCAAATGTTCTCTTTTAAGTACACTTGTCAAGCAATTTGGGTACAAAAACATGCACATTCAAATTAAACCAGCAGAGAAATGCGAGCCTGATGGCGAGAACTGCTTACTCAGAGCAGCCGAGGCAGAGAAAAGAGAAGACTCTCCCTCAAGGACGAAACTCTCAAAGTCTAAAAAAACCGTATTTAAAAGCCAAAAAGTAAATTCACATAAATGCATTTCAGTGCATTATTTATAGAGGACTGATACATTTAAACAATAACATGATGTCACAATCATCATTCTTAAAGGGGTGAATTTAGAAGCTATCAGTGATGACTGTGCTTGTCAACGCAATTCAATAAAGAAAAAAGAAGACAGGAGGGAAGGAAGGAAGGGGAATGAAAAGTAATTTGTTGGAAAAGAAGAAACAGGATGGTCATTATTCATGGATAATGTAACTTTCTAATTTAAAAACTCCAATAAGTTACAGAAAACAGTGGAATTAAGAGATATGAGGGAAAAATGGTTAGAAATATAACAAATATATTAAAAATTGGTGACTTTTCTATTGGCCAGAAAGGAACAGTTAAGAAGCATAATTCAATGACAATTACAATGTTGAGTTGCTATAAAAACAGAAGAACGTAGGGTAAATCTAAAACCAGATGTGATAGAATTTGTAGAAAAATTACCTAAATTTCAGGCATGACAGTAGAGAAGACGGAAACAAACAGAAATCGAGCCTACAGGCGTGAGTAGGAAGAAATTACAGCGATGTCGGTTTCTCCAGAACCTCGGCGCCATGAAGGCCAGCACACCCGGGGCTTTACGAGGAGGCCGGCGCGCGCGCGGGGCGGGGGCGGGGGCGGGGGCGTCCGGCCCAGGCTCGCGCCGGCACTGCGGCAGCGGCAGCGGAGCGGAGCGGGGTGGGGGTGGGGGTGGGGGGGCGCCGCCCAGCGGGTGGCCGCGTGTCAGAGAGGCCCCGGGCAGGACAGCACGCAACCGGCGCTGGCGGACAAGCTGGCTGATGGACCAGCAACGGGCTCGGAACTGACCGGCACGGTCGCACGACCTGCTCTGAGCGGCCGCGCAGGGCCATCAACAGAGCGCAGGCCGAGGCCGCGCCAGGACAGCTTAACTAACGGCTCCACTGTCAGCTATAAACGTGTAAGGAAGTGAGAGAAAGTCCAACACCCGTGTTTAGTTCACTGTAATTTAAAACGTTAGGAACGTTGAGAATTAAAAGGGGTATTTCTTCTTTTAAAAAAGAAGAGGAATTTGAACGGTGCTTTCCTTTCTTGCCGTTTAATTCGCCGTAAAGAGCAAGCACCTCTTTACGCAAATGGCCAAACTCCTGCCTCAGGTTCGAGCGGCCTCCAGCATTTTATCCTCGGTGCTTGTGATGCCGTAAAGTCTCCCTGAGAGCTCCCTGGGCGGGAGTTCGCACCGGCATCACCTCCTCCGGGGCGCGTTCGGCCTTCCCGGCTCGGCCCCTCACTTGCAGTCACAGGTGCCCGCCTCTCCGGGTCCGCCTTCGCAGGCCGGGCGCTTCCCCCGAGGCTCCGCCTAGGTTTGATTTCAGCTTCACTGCCAGCAGCATCGCTCTGTGTCGCTCTGATGCGCTGTCATCTTCGAATTGCACGTTTTCGCAAACGTCCCCCGGGTTTATCGCCGGGAGACCAGGAGTCAGCACCGCGACCCGCTTTGCCGGGGGCCGCGGCGACTCTGCAGGCAGCGCCGCGACGGGTCGCCGGCCACACGCACGGCTGCTTCTCAGGAAGCCACCGGTGGACTGAGGGGCCGGCCGCGACGTCTGGGCTTCACGCAGTTACGATGAGCGCGCCGTGGTTACCGGAATCCGAACCATGTTGGGGTGGGGGGGTGGTTCTGCTGTTTAACTTCACAAAGCACAAAAACTATCAAAAGGAGTTTCAAGGATACCTACGTAATTAGTTAAGGCTTTCTTTTCTTTCTTTCTTTCTTTTTTAAGCAAGGATTAAAAGAATCAAGAAGCAATAGAAAATTCAGGGCAGCTATTTTGGGGGAGAGGATAGGAGAGGCGAGTGATGTTGTAGGTTCCCATACCTGCACAGGTTTTGTTAATCAATGTTTCACTGGAAAAAAATCAATATTTACAAGTTTGTTGCTTCCTCCATTTAAAGCTTTGTTCCTATGAGTTAATTTAGCTCCTTGAACATATTTAAGATCACAATGTTCCTTTAATTTTCCCTTGGTCATTTTTATTCTTTGCACCCGCCAACCTTGGCAATAACGCCTTACCCTTCAGAGCCTGCCCCTTCGCGGAAACCCCGTCTCCCTCTCACCCAGGGGAGGCCCCGCGGTTGCCCCCTGGCGCCTGCCGTTCCCGCGGCACCGCCACCGTGGCTCTTCAGTCTGCGGGGTTAGATTTTCTGACATAGTTTGCATTACTCATCAAAATAATTTTTAAAAACTAGAGCCTGGCAACCAGGGATTTCTACTAACTGCTGTGTCCTGTCCATCCCCAGCCGTGACCGTAATCAGCTGTTGGCCGGGGAGACTTGGGGTAAAAGCAGGAGATCTCGATGTCAGTCTCCATCCTTCGGGAAGAGAAGGCAGAGCCCGTGCCGCGCGGCAGGGACACCGTGGATCGAAGGCAGCGTGTCATGGCCTTCCTCCCTCTGTTCGGTTTCTTATTTTTGCTTCTTTCTAGTAATTCCCTTCCTCCGCGTGGTCTCCAGCTGCCTTTATCGTGTGTCTGTTTTCTTTCTATACTTTTTGACCTTCCCTTTTCTTCTTCCTTTCTCTTCCGTTTGGCCCAAAAGTCACACACTTCTTTTTTGAGAAGGCCATTCCAAGCCCTCCTCATTCTTTTCAAGGAGCTTCACTTAAAATCATTTCACTGTTTCAAATCCATTCATTCAATAAATTACCATTAGTGAAACTTCTATACTCTTAAGCTCTTAACTAGGCACTGGGAGAATTAAGATGAATAATAATAATAAAATATCAGAGTTCAAAACACTCAAAATCTAGCAGGAGAACAGGCATATAGAAATAAATGTAATACATGGTTTAGGCACTAGAATATAAGTTAAAATAACAAAATAGTCAAGAATGCAGATTCCAGAGTCAAATAGACTTAAGTTTGAATTCAGTTGCTCTAACAGAGATAAAGAAGATACTGATGAAGTTGACTTGACAAGGCCTGGTTAGCAGTTGTGGAAGGGGGAGAAGACAGAGGAAGGAAAGGGGGGTCAAGGATGGTTCCCAAGGTGCTAGTTTGCTGGAGGGGGAGGGGACCCAGAAGAGACACATTCGCAGGGAAATGTGATCGATGCAAGTCTGATTACTGTCTAGTAGGTCTGGAGACTTTACACACACGCATGCGCACGCCACGCAACACAGCTTCTGTATTCCTAGGAAATTTCCTTCACAGCACAGCAGTGAGCTCGTGAAGTCATTTAAGAAATCTAACCTGACAAAACTTCATCGAACTGTAATTTCTTAAAAGTATTTTCTCATCTCAATTTTACACGTGCTCTACATTCATGTTTTCTTTCACCCACCTTTGATGCTACTTTTAATTAATTTGCAAAACGAACTTCTTACCAAGCAAATCTTACCTGGACCTGTCCCATCATGACTAATCAGAACTTTCTTCAATTTTCCAAGAGACACTGCCTCAATGGAAAAAATATCAACCTGTACGATAAAAAATTAACTGAGTGATGGTTAGGACAGTTCCTTTCTCAAGAAAAAGTACTGTTGCTGTCAGCATTGCACTATTACATCACTGTAACGCTGTGTGTTACTGCTGTACAATTACTGCCATTTCTATAAAAATTACCACTTACTATTTTATATGCAAAGTCCTATCTTATGCCTTGTGAGACAGGCACAAACGTGCAACATAAAGTTCACGCTCTCCTCAATATACAGTCTAGTAAAAATGATTTTAAAATTTTAGCCATTACATTTATTCTGTCTACTAATACTAATGGTAACAGTAGTTCTTACGGACCTCACCATGAACAAACCTGCCTAATAGTTTGTTAAATACATATTAACTCATTTAAATCTTAGCATAATCTATGAGGTAAGCACTTATTTTCTTATTTTACAGTTGAAAAAATGAAACACACAGTTAAATCACTCGCCCAGGGACAGCACTGAGTGAGTGACGGAGCCAGGACTCAGGCCCCAGCAGTCTCCCTGCAGAGCGTGTGATCGCAACCACTGCTGCTTGTTTGTCAGTAGCTTTCCTGCAGGACCTGCCCGGGCTCTGCTCTGGGAGGACTTGCACAAAACTCCCCCTTGTCGGGTGGGGGTTTAGGAGGGCTCTCCCCAGACCCTGGAGCCCCCAAACCTCTGTGCTTCCACTTCCCAATCTCAGCTGCCACCTACAAACGACAGGACAGAGCACTCTGCTGGGTACCAGGCTCTCCTCTGAGCATCCTCCCTCTCTAGGCACTTGGACCCTCGAGCCCTAACTGCCTTGGCAGCTCTCCACTGCCTATAAAACCAAGTTAAAAAGACGTCTACCAAACGTTTCTAGTTGTCAGCAGGATGGTAACTGTTACAAGCTAGACTGCCCTAGCTGGATGGAGGATCTTGGTCGGGGTTTTTCTTGGGTTTTTCATTTTTGGCTGTTTCTTGTTTTTAATAGAAGAAGAAACTGGGACTTATGGTTACATCGTTCCTGCTTAAGTCCCACCTCAAGTCAACTCCAGAGCAGTAAGATGCACACCAAGAAATGACCACACCGACTGTACTTCCTAACTGGTATCAAATGAGCATCTCAGGAATGTTCTGTTTGTGTGCCTTTTTAGTCAGAGAAATTAGAGGCAAACGTGCGGGCACAAATTTATAAGCATGTTTTTCTTACCTGTCCACGCCGAAACGTGACCTTGTTGTTCTTGGATCGATGAAGCCTTCGAGCCCCCGAATCTCCTCTGGTGCCAATGAGGTTGATAAACACGCGGGACTCTGTCTCTGCACCCGGCCTCCTGCCAGTGCACACGTGGACCACGTAAAGCACCACTGGAATGTCAGAAGTCCGGTGTTAGGTTCCTCGTGCTTGTCTCCTCTTTGAATGCAGCTAGATCCCCCAGAAGGGAATCAGAATGCTCCTTGTCTAGCTGACGGCAGCTTCTCCACGGCACCCGGCCCCATCCTCTCCCTGATGTGCACCCCAGCTCAGACACACTCTTGGCTATTTCTTGTTTACCTTGTTCATACAGGCGCTCAGTTACTCCCAGAACTACTGTTTCAAAACAATTATTGTTAGCGATTTTGCACTTTCATTAACCACCGTACTTTCACAGTTATTATGAAACATTGTATTAAAAAAAAAAAAAAAAAACTCTTCTCTCTCTTAATTAGATAAAAGCAGCAGTTTTTCCCCTAAAGTCTGGCTGCTCTAACCTCAGCCGGTCGCTCATGCTGCCACTTCATGGAGATTACTATTCCAATAACGGAGATTCTTAACAGCCCTCTTGACCAGAAAGAAAAAAAATGTCCTAGAGAGAAGCAACTTTAAATATGATTTTTTAAAAAGCGCTCAGTGAGGTACCAGCAAATTATAATCCACTATATTTGACCTTAGAATTAAAGCAGTTTCTAAGACACTGGTCGAAGCCACTAATTAGGAGAGAGGCTGCTCCTTGCTGATGCTACTAATATGAATAATATCTTGGATACAAAGAGTACTTTTTATTCCAAGATCCTAGAGCTCTTTCTAAATCACGCTCCTGGCAATTGAACAGTTGCATTTATAGAAATTCACATTAACACTTTCCAAAGAACTCAGACATGAAAATCCAACAAGTAAGAAAACAAGGTACGTGAGAAACACGGCCTGTTTCCATCAGGCCTGACCTTTAAAGAGACAAACGCGGGGTGCTGGGAAACGGTGGAGGCAGAGAAGATAAATCAGTTTCTTTGTGCAGTCTTACAGAGTCTAAAATGCCCCAGGGTGAGACCCAGCTGAGCTTGAGCAGGAAATTTAGAGCACTTGTTATTTGAGGACAACCAAAGAAATCTTATAAAGAACCTATCAGGAAGAGCTGGTCTTACAGCCTGTGTGACCGTATGAACTGAGCTAAGCCACTGCGCATGGAAGCAGGTGTGTAGACAAGCAGGACCAGAAGTCTTTGCAGAGAAACAGTGCTTCCGTTTACCGAGAATTTTTTCTTCGTTTCAGATGAAGAGTGAAGTAGTTTACAATTTAAAAATGGGGGGGGGCATTTAAAACTATATAACATAAAAAATTACTTCATAGTTAAAGGTTTTAAGAAGTACATATCAAAAATTATTGAGAACAGAGACTACATCACAGACACAGAAAACAAACTTGTGTTCAACAAAGGAGAAAGGGAGTGGGGGAGGGGTACATTAGGAGCTTGGGAATAACGGTTACACACTATTACATATAAAACAGACAAACAACAAGGACCTACTGTACAGCACAGCGAACTGTATTCAGTATCTTGTAATAAACCAGAATGGAGAAGAATATGAAAAACAATTAATAAATATGTATATATAAGTGAATCACTTTGCTGTGCACCAGAAACTAACAGAACATTGTAAATCAACTATACTTCAATAAAAAAATTTTCTAAAGGAAAAAGATTATTTAGAACAGAGACTATATATTTATAGCATG
The DNA here is from genome assembly GCF_048773025.1 of Camelus bactrianus. Lineage (NCBI taxonomy): Eukaryota > Metazoa > Chordata > Mammalia > Artiodactyla > Camelidae > Camelus > Camelus bactrianus. Next base: position 3,859,359 of record NC_133567.1, on the reverse strand, counting down.
AACAGCGCAGCCGTCCCTCAGTCATGCTACATGCCCGTGGGCACATCGTGTTCCTTGCCTGCCACCTGCACGTGCCTCAAATACTTCTCAGCACTCTTTTTCCAGAAGCTTCTATATATTAAGTTTAATAAACAGGCACAGAAAAACGAAAACAAAACAAAACAAAACTCAACTTGCCATCTACATCCAAAGAAAGAGAAATAAATGTACCAGAAATTTTAAACAAAGTGATTACCATAGATGAGCACTCAGTTTTATCCTCAAACAACATCAAGAAGCATCACGAAGTTTAAGCTGGAAGCTGAAAGAAAGCACGTGGTCCCGCTGGGGGAGACGGGCGCTTCGCTGGGATCTGCACCAGTGACTCTGCCGGTACTGGGCAGCACAGTTCGCTAAGCGTTGGCTATAGCTCTGCAATGGAAGTATGTAGATTCTTTCAAAAAATGCTAAATGCATCACAATAGATTCTAACTCCTGACTTTCTCGTGATTCTTAGGGCAATATAAAATTCTTCCTATCCGACAATGCAGCAGGGAAATTCAAAGATTGCTCAGTTACCACGTTGCTTCACACACCCTAAAACACCACGTGCTACAGCAGCACAAGAAGATGGCAGCGAACCCTTCTTCAGTGCCTGTCCTTGGGCATGAAAGTCTGTGCTCAGTGTCCTTTGTTTAAAGACAGGGCCATATGTTCTACCAACAGACGTGCATTCTGACAAAGTACCTTTAAGAGAGGGACACCCCACACCCAAGGGATGAACTCCTGAAGGATCCCGCGGATAAGTCCAAAATGTGAGTCAGAAGAGAACGTACAATTAGCCCGCATACTTGAAAAATACCAGGATGCGGTTCCAGATGTCTGTGCCACACAGAATGGAAAAGACCATTTTACTTGGACAAATTCAAAGACAGGTATTAACCCATCACCCTGACTACGAACAACCGTTCCTGGAGCACTGAATTTTAAGAAGATATGAATGTATCTGTCACCCTCGCCAAAAGTATATGAAAGAGTTAACTTGCTGATTTAGGCCACCCATATAGTTTGAACATTTCCCCCGAAAATGTTTAAATGTCCTTTTTACCATAGTTGATGTTGAATTTTTCTTTCTGACACTTCGGCTGCTTACGACAGCCCTCCTCACCCCACCCTCTGCCACAGCTGTCATCCAACTCATTTGACACCTGCGCCACCTGTTTTCCCCGTCTGGGGGGCACTTTTTTCACTTGTGTCTGTAACGCCACCACCTTCAACACTCTCATCCTGCGTTCACCTATAGTCACTGTAGTTTCCACTGCCTCCCCACCTCTCAAGGCGTGCTCAGCGCGGTGTCACTGTCAGAGCTCGGCGCTGCCAGGCTGCAGGAACTTGCAGACTGCACACTGAGACGTAACGCCGTCTCACTAAGGACAGGAAAACCTTTCACATTTCCCCTGTGGGGTTTTTCTTCCCCAGGCATCATTTTGGGGCAGAGTCTGTGCTAAGTGTCTGCCAGCATCACCTCCAAGCATTCACATCTCCAAAAATAGTGTCCTTAAGATTTGCCTTCAAGGAGCCCTGGGTTCTCCGGCTTCTGCTGACTGCACACACGGAGCTAAAAGCCCTCCACTTGTCTCCCTGTATATTTACGTGTACACTGTATATATTTGCTGTTCCTGGGGACACAGAAGTCCTTCATCACAGGGATATATTAAAGATGTCGCATGGCTGGGGAGGAAACAGAAATACGATTTTTTTTTCACTGGAAGTTAACCGGAGGGGAGCCAAAGGCTTGATGGGCCGGGAGTCTCCTCGAGGACAGGTTAAGAGGGAGGAGGCAATCCTCAAAGAGGAGGTGGAGAGAGATCGCTCAGGGGCGGCCAAGGAGAACAGAGGGCGGTGCTCACGGCACGGGGGTCCTGCCCGCATCCCGGGTGGATCCAGGAACTAAGGCAAACGCACGGAATGAGAACAATCCTAAACGGATCAGCTTTCGACCAAGAGAACCCAAGCTTTACGCTGGGGTTTACTGAGCTTAGATTCTCCCCACCGGCCGCCCTGCATATCTAGCTCCCCACGCTTAGAGAAGGGGCCCCCAAAGGGTCTCTGGCCAGTCAGCCTCCCAAGGGTCTCCAGTTGGCAGATGACCTGGGGCCACGACCTCTCAGGGCCCTTCCCCTCCATCCTGGGAGAGAAACTCTTGGCACATTTCAGGCCCTGCCAGGCTTGGGTGACACAGACAAGAACTCATAGAGTCTAAGGAAAAGGCTAAAGGACCGTGAACCTCACACGTGTCCCCATCTCCCTGTCAAAGTGCACACGGTATGTTTAGTGAATGTAGGTGTGGGGGTTTTTTCCTGAACACTTTCTCAATCAGGGAAAAGATGTGATTGTTCATTTGGGGGACTTCCCCAGGGCTGGCTTTTCAGCCAGGATGATCCAACGGTCCCAGGTAATACTGCATGACTGCCCCGCCGAGAGCTCGTGCAGCCCCCGGGAGCCAGCCCCTCTCTGCGCGTGGGCGCCGGGCCCGGGAGCACTGAGGGGGCCCGCACCGCCTCAGGGAGTGAGCACCAGCACCGGGGGGCCTCCACCGGCAGCCCGACTTCACGTCCCTGCGACTAAGCTCTCGGCTGAGTCTCAAGTTTGGTCTAATTAATGGACTGTTTCGGTGTTTTCTTGCAGGTCACCAAGAATTGAGCCTTCTCAGCGCTCACTGTGAGTGACCACGTGCTGCGAGCTGCCCCGAGGACTCACGCTCAGACACAGACGGTGAGTGAGACTCGGCGGTAAGCACGGGCGGGCACCTCCGTCTGCACTGAAGGCTCGGTGGTTCGGGGCTGAATCTTCCTGTGCCTGTTGGTTGAAATTATTTGTCTTATCGCCGAAAATGAAGTACCTCTGAGGTATAGAAAGAAAAGAAGTGCAGGGGACGGAGGGAGAAGGGTTTCTAGCTGAGAAGGTCCCTGGACCAGAGGCCTGACCAAAAGGTGAAGGAACTGGCCATGCAGAGGCCGGAGGAGGCGGGGGACAGTGTGCAGGGCAGAAGGACCAAGGCCTGGGAGCCGAGGGGACAGCCTGCCTGGAGCTTCAGGGGCCACGGAGGCTGGAGCTGGGGCGGCCGGAGAAGGACTTGCAGGAGGCATCGATGAGCCAGGCTGTCACTCCGAGTGAGCTGGGAGCCCTTCAGGGCGTTGCAAGCCAAGGAGTGACATGATCTGACTGACATGTTAAGAGGGCCCCTCTGGCTTTGGGGCTGAGAATAGCCTGGCTTCTGCCCGCGGTGTTCTTTGTGGTTGTCCTCCCATCGCAACAGCAGCGACGCACCGGGAAGGGAGCAGGAGGGGGCCGAGTCTAAGGGAGAGGACGAAGGAGTGAATCCGGTGTGCCCGAGGGCCTCCCAGCTGCCAGCCCTGCAGCCACGTGGTCTCACGCCTGCTGGAAACCCCACCTGGTCACCTTACAGTTTGTCTGGAATGGTCCCAACACATCCCTTGCCCAGGCGTGAGGATTAACGGGGCCCCTCTCTCTCTCAAGGGTGCCTGCTCGGGACGGCCAGCGAGCACCCTGGCACGGGTATCACAGCCCGTTTCACAGGCAAAGAACCGAGACTCAGAAAAGCCTGCGTGATCTGCCCCCGTTCAGGAAGCCAGCAGGTGAGGCCAGGATTTGAGGCCAGACTCTGCTTCTCTGAGCTTCAGCCGTCATGTGGATGAAAGGGTCTTCGCTTAGCTGCTCCCGTCCGGAACTCGCTGCAGGTTGTCAGCAAGCCTTTCAGAAAGACACCTCTTTTCTCACTACTTAAAGTCTGATAAACACAAATATTCTGAAGCAGACACATGTCTGCTCTGACGGTCCTTTCTTACTTTTGCTCACAGTTATTTCTTGATTTGAAGGAAACCGCTAAGCACATCTCCAGTGTGCTTGTCAAAACCTAGCACCAAGCGCCTTTTCACCCCCAGGTGGGGCCCCAGCCTCACGTCCCATTACCACCCGTCTCTTGTGCAGAAAGCTTGGAGCCAGAACTTGTGAAGGGGCCACTGCGGGCTGGCTGGGCTTTGTTGTCAGCTCTGGGCACTCCTGCCCGGCCATTAACTACAGATTCTGCGGGACAACCAACCGAGGACGGTCAGCACCTCCCCGTGCCCTCCTCACCAACGGCAGACGGCCAGACAGGGGGCACCAGGAGGAAGATGTGTGTGAACACGTTCCGCCCGCCGGGGCTGGAGTCCAGGAAAAGGTCGCTCGGATCCCACCAGCCATCCAGTCCAGCCCCAGCGTGATGACTTAGACACTAATATCCCCAAAACTCTTCTTCTTTTGAAAGCACGCCAGGAATCTTTGGGAAAGAGGAGGCTAAGCTGCAAATTAACTGGCCCAGAGTGTAAGCGCCAGCTGCAGTGAGAGTGCTCTCTCTGTGCTGCTAAATTAAAAATACAGATAAACCTCCAGCGGGTCCCTAGGCCTCTATCCAGCCTGGCAACCTGAAGTACTAACAGCTGAATTAAAAAAGAAAAAATCCTTCACTCCCTCTTTGTGCTCCTCCCTGGGCTGGCTGCAGGGTGTTCTGGCAGACGGACAGACAGCCATGAGCTGTTGAAGGTCAACCCACCCCCCTTAGTCCTCCTTTCAAACCCAACCCAGAGAAGCATCAATCCAGTGGCTGTCATCTCCTCTTCCTGACTTCCATGACGTCACAGGAATAGTTAATGAACCCCTCAGCAGCACCAAAAGCCACCTTCCAAAGGAGATGCTGGCGCCTTGAACGGTTCCATACTCACCAGTATGTTCTGATCCCTAGTTAATGCCTCAACACTGAGGTGTCATTATTTTTTCATTTTCTTATTTTAATGATTTCCTCCTAACTGTTCAGTCCGGGAAAGGGGTGGTTGGAATGATTTGTCAGAACTGGAGAAAAGTAAGAAGACTGGTTGAGGTTAGCACCAGGCAGCCCGTGTGACACTGTATTGTTTTGAAGGAGAGAATGTCTTAAGAAATGGTGGTTGTGTTTCAGCTAAGAAATTACCCCTTTAAATGGGAAAGGCTGATGGGCAAAGCTTCATTAGCTAGTCTGGGAAAAGGATGAGCAGGAAGACACAGGGGAGGCACGCCGAGCCTTCACTGCCGCTCAAGGTAAATGAGCCCCAAAGCGACAGTTCATTTAAAGTACAGTGGACTTTCTTTTGTCTCTTGCACTTTTTTTTAAATCCATACAGCTGCTTTCCACATTTCTTTGCATGTAACAAATTGTGCAGCTATGTCACCCAGGAGGCAAGGGGAAGAAGCAAAACAGTTGCCTAACGGAGTTTAAATAAAGTTCATTTAAAAATAACGCAGCCTTTCCAAACACTGCAAGTTGAGAAGTAACGAATAAAGTCAGCCAACAAGATTTCTTCTCCTACCGATACTATGGGTTTTGAAATTCTTCTATACGTCAGGGTTAAAAAGCAGAATGATTTCTGGACAAATGTTAGCAACTGAGTGAACAGTACAGATGACATCCCGCCTAGTGTGGTGACGGGGTGGGAACCAGGGTCCTGAATTTCTTAGGGTCTTCTGTCTTTCCCACTTCAGCCTTCTGGGCATCCCTGGACACTGCTGCCACCGTCACAGGACTGACTGTAGGACAGCTGAAACCACCGGGGTCTGGCCCTCTATGCATCGAGTGAGATTTTAGAAGAAAAAGTGCTTTTGCCAACTGTCAAAATATATGTACAAATATAAAGAATTAGTAGTATAAAGACATTTCTCCACTCATTAACTTGGTCTCATCCTAAATCTTTCTTGCCGTATCTGAATGAACCAAGTATTTCTACAGCACATCCTAACAGGGACCGAGGACATGTGAAGGAAGCCCTGCTGGGAGATGAGGTCAATCAACGTGGAGTTGGCAAAGGAGAAGACTCTCCATGTAAGTGCAGAGTAAACAGTGCTGAGGCCGAGGGGCGGGGATGTGATGGGTTCAAAGCCTCAGTAAGCCTCCTAGTGAAGTCCTCCCAGGGAGGCAGAAGAAGAGAAACTGACGGGAGGGGCAAATCGCGGAGTCGTTAGAGGGCGGGCAACGAGAGTCATGAAAGGCGAACAACTCCAGGGCAGGAGCCCTGTGTGCACGGTGCACACTACTCCTCGCAGACAGTAGGCACCTAACACCCGTTGGTAGACATGTGTTTACCTTTGCGTGTGAAATGGTTGAGTGAACAGACGATGATTGGACATTAAAGATGATGAGACGCTGGATCACCCCACGGGACACCGGCGCTCCGGGCAGGAAAGAGGACAGAGGTGTTGAAAATGAAGGCTGTTGGTCCTCTGGGCAGAGGGAACCATGGAAGCCAGGGAGCGGCTCAACGGGCAGGAAAGAATCCAGCATTCCAACCCACACCTTCAGGCGACAAGGACCAAGTGGAGCCAGCGATACATACAGACAAAAATCAGAGGGAACAGTGAAGAACTCAGTTGGTATCATGGGCTGGAGGTCAGGGTTGGAGAGAGATTTGATAGTTGTGAGGTCAGGGTTGGAGAGAGATTTGATAGTTGTGATGGTGAAAGCTAGTATTTACTGCATGATTACGACGTGTCGAGAACTAAGTACCACCAGTACATTATCCTAAAGACCGAGTGCATTAGCTCATGGACTCAGAACAGTCCTATGACACAGGCACTATTTTTATTCCCGTTTTATAGATGAGGCAATGCTGGCCAAGGGTGGCTAAGAGACTTGCCTGGGGTGACACGGCAAAACACACCGCCACGCCCAGACTCCCCCAGTGTGTCTGCTTTCAGAGCCTCCAGGAACCTCTGCCCCTCAAACGAGGGAGCGACAGAGTCGGGTACAGTAGAGGGGTCGGGAGGCTGAGAAAACGCACGCGCTCACACACAGGCATTTACTTTGGTAGCAGCAATAACAAGGTGGTTATCGGAGAGACAGGAAGCGGATGGAGAGAAAATTAAGGCAATGTGTGAGTTCGCTTTCAGGCAAACAAACAAAACAGAACCTCGGTAAGTGAACTCAGGTGCTCCTAAGTTCATGACTGGTGACATTTGTTCACAGGGTGTAGCCAAGAAGAAAGTCACACTTAAATGGCTACCAAAAGAGTTTACAGAAAGATGAACTGACAATATGCATACACCCTGTTGTGGATGTTTTGCCCCTGACAGCCAGACAAGTGTCAGTCCCAAAGCCCTAATGCTCTGAGTCAGGCAGAGACTAAAATCAGCCTGTAGGGCGAATCTGCCAGCCCCAGTGCTCACACAGTCCAGGAGCTAAAAATGCTTCTTACTGTTCTTGATGGTTAAAAATAATAATAAAGCAGAATACCATTCTTTGACAAGTGAAAATTATACAAAATTCTAATTTCAGAGTCCACAAATAAAGGTTTCCTGGGACACAGCCATTCCATTAGCTGACATAGTGGCTGCAGCAGCTGTCTCACTAGCTGGCAAAGTTGAGCAGTTTTGAGAGAATCCACAGCCCACGAAGCATAATATCTAGTGTCTGGCCCTTTACAGAAGAAGGTTGCTGACCTCTGTTCTAACTCATCTCAGTGATTTAAAAATTTGATACACATCACAAAGGAAGTGAAATTAGATACCTGGCAAAGGTGCTTTGCTAGTTCCCACAACGGGCATTTCTTTCCATGTGTCTCCGTCATTTTCATCCTCAGCTATCCAGGAATCAACAGGTAAACAAAACAGCTCACGTGTGTCTATATTTTCAAGTCTAATTTCTTCCAAATACCACCTGGGATCGTTTCCACTGTTGTCATGTCCAACACGTACTTTATAAATGTCACCAATATCTTTAAGATTTATCTGCAACACAAAAGAGAACAGGGTAAATAAAACTCCCTACATCTCCAGTTTGATTTTTCAAATTGCATATTCATATCCAATTTTGAACTTGATGGCTACTTTCCCCCTCACAGACTCCTTATTGATCTCCCTTAGGACTAGTTACTGGTAACACCATGAAATGTCAAAGAACAGATCCACTGACCACGGACAAACCAACAGATTAAATCTAACTAGTTGTTATTACATCATTTTTAGCAACTGTTATCTTGCAAAGTAAATTTTTTGTAATTATTGATGTGCACTAGTTATTCAGTAGTTAGACCTGAAGAATAAAATAACCTAATAAAATGATAAGATAGTAACAGATTAAAATAAAATTGCCTTCAACCTGAGAACCAAAGGTTTATCCAGGCAAGGAAGTCTGCTTAAACAGACATTTGAAAGTCAATCAGTGTAACCCATGATGTTGAGAGGTAAAAGAAGAAGAGAAATAGCATCTGATAAAATTCAACCCATTTATAATAAAAACTCTCACAAAAATAGGAAGAGCATTTACCAAAAAGAAAATAAAACTGTAGCTAATACTATACTTAATGGTAAAAGACTGAATGCTTTTCCACTAAGAAGGGACCATGGTGAGGAGTCTGTGTTCTGCACTTTTATGCAATGCAGTGCTGAAAGTTCCAACCAGTGCAATAACACAAGAAAAGGAAATCAAGTGCACACAGTTCTAAATTCTTAGACATGATACAAAAAGCATGAGCTATAAAAGAAAAAAATGATAAATTGGATCTCATCAAAATTTTAAAACTTTGGCTCTGTAAAAACACTTTTAAAAGATGAAAAGACAAGCTACAGACTGACAGAAGTTATTTGCAAACCACATATCTGATAGAGGACTCATATCCATATATAATACGTATTTAAATCAAGGATATATAGCTTTAAGTGTATATATGTAAAAAACGAACTTCTCAAAAAACATTAAAAAAAATCCAATTAGAAATGGGCAAATGATACGAAGAGACATTTTAACAAAGAGGATATATCAATGGCAAATAAGCACATGCCAGTATGTTCTGTATTAGGGAAACACAAATTAAAGACACAGCTAAAATAAAAACTAACACCACCACCAAATGCTGGCACGGGTGCAAAAAACTGGATCTCTGATACATTTCATACATCGTTGCTGGGACGGTAAATAGTAGTCAGTCTAGAAAACAGTTTGGCACTTTCTGTAAAAAAACTAAAGATACACTACCATACCACTTAGCAATTGCACTCCTGGCATTTATTCCAAAGATAGGAAAACTTACGTCCACACAAAGACCTGTACACAATGGCCTAACATCTTTATTTATAACAGTTCCAAACTAATAACAACCAAAGTGTCCCTCAGTGGGTGAATGTGGTACGTCCATACGATAGACCACTACTCAGCCATAAAAAGGAATAAACTATCAATACCTGCGACAACTGGATGGATCTCAGGGCATTATAATAAATGAAAAGGAAAACTACTCTCAAAAGTCACATGCTGTATAATCCCAATTATGTAACATCCTCAAAATGACAAAATTAGAGATTAAAAACAGTGGTGTTTGCCAGGGACGGTGGAGGTGCGTGGGTGGGGGCGGGGCTGTGACTGTGAAGGGGGGTGAAATAGCTCTCTGTCTTGTTCACGGTGGCGGTTACATGAATCTAGCACCTGATAAAATGGCATGCAGTGATACACAGCAACGCCTAAGTCTTGATTTGACACTGAATTGTAACTATGTAACATCAACCCACTGGAGGAGATCTGGGTGGAGATGGTATGTGAAATCTTTCTCTACTATCTTGGCAACTTCCTGTGGATGTATAATTATTAAAGAATCAAAAGTTTAAAAAAATAAAAACACGCACTTACCAGCCATCTTTTTTATGTTTAGCAAGGCCATCTAGAGACCTCATCCCCGAGGGATGAGGGATTTTTGTCTGCACAGTGAGCTGTCCTCTACACTACTGTCCAGCTCACCGATTTACACAGGGTGAGTCCCCTCTTTAGTTGGTTGTTGCGGGTGTGCAAGGACCCAGGCACTCTTTCTTCACCTTGGTGTAACATCTCCTTTTTCCTGGGCTACTTGAATTACTCACAATTCTCCGAGTCTTTTCCTTCCTTCCCACACGGATAGAAATACATTTTTGTACTTATAAACAGATACATAATTAAAATATGAAACAAAATAGTCATATATTTAAGATACTCATAAAGTAAATGTGTAGTTTTTAATTTTAATACATTTGCATCTGTAGACGATATAAACAATTTGCAAAATGTAGGAGAGATGGAATTTGCTCACCATTTAAATTGCTAATGATTTGGGTTTTTTCCCCTAATTTCTTCCCTTTATATTCCAGGTAATAAAAACTGTGCTATGCTGAATGACATCAAAATTATCCAAAATCATGGACACATTGAAAGAGAAGATTCCCGCAGTCAGACATTCTGCTCTGCGGGTAGCTTTTCCCGTTGCATTTGGCAGATTGTTTTCATCTTTTACAGAAGTGAATTTATTACAGTTTCAAATGGCACAGGGCTTTACAGGAATCCCATTTATTAACACTCCTTTATTTATTAAAATCAATAAATAATTAAACATATACTGTTATATATACCCTTCTTTGCATTACAACTACATTTTGTACATTTTATATTCACTTTTCTCTTTTGAATATAATTACTAATTCATGGCTTTTCACCATCCACTTGTTTCAATTAACTATTATGATTATTATCACTGTTATGAGGACATGCTCAGCCAGGGAAAGCCCCTTTGAAGTTTCTCTTCTGTCCTTCAGCCCTGCCCCTGATATTTCTGAAGCCATCATGGGTTCTAGACTGATTCCGTTTTTTCCCCGCTGGAAGACGTGGCCTCAATTCCCCACCCAGCTATCCCGGCTCTTTGCAGTGGCAGGCACGATTACGCACTAGTAGGGACAAAACACGGGCACGCGGGACATTGGAGAGGGGTGGGTGGGCGGAAGTGCTGTTGGGACGATTACTGATGATGGATTTAAAAACACGCATCTTTTTAAGGTCGTGAGTTTACGCTCATCTTCCCGGCTGAGCACATTAAGTGGCTTTCTTTGCTCTTCGTAGGGTGTGAGGTCTCAACAACCAGAGTCCACCTGTGCTGACAGCCTGATGCTCACCGCCAGCAGAAGAGGTCAGCGTTGGCACCTCCTTCTACGGAGCAGAGGCACGGAAAGCACCGCACTGGCCATCATTGCTCAGGAACGCAGAACACGGACTCAAACCCGCAAGCACGATCATTTCTTTCAGAAAACACAAGCCTGCTGAAATCGGTGTGAGTGCGCTTCTGTAAATTAATCGTAAGGTCTGGCAGCATCTGTTTTTTAATGATCACCTCCAGGGCTGTCCTCAGCACGCCCACAGATGCCCCCGTGTATCCGGATGAGGGTCTCTTCCCACTGGTTTTGTGCAGAACTTAAGGATCTTTTCCATTTACATGTGATGGGCTTTCTATGACTCTAGAAACTTTGTTCCATTCTAGTTTTTAACGTCTATTATTATATTCTCTTGTTTCTTTTCCCAAAACACCTTGGTTTACTTTTTGTTCTCAATCTTCCACCCTGCCTCACTTTCTCTATTTTTCTTTTTTTTCCTTCTGGGAGGTCATTTCTGGCATGTCTCTCAGCGCTGATTCAGTCTTGGCCCAGATTTAAACATGCATTTTTGTTCTGTTGTTGCATCTTTATTTCTAAGCCACCTCCAGCTTTGCCCCCCAGCTTGCTGCTTGTCTCGGGACACTCTCTTCTTGGATTCCTGGGGACCAAGAATTCTTCCTGTCTTGTGAGGACACCGCGGTAGGGCAGTTCACCTCTCCCCACCCTTGCGGCCCCACCCTGCCCCTTCTCTGTCATCCAGGCACAGTGAACCCCAGCCACTCCCTGAGTTCTCTCTGTGGCGAAGCGTCTCTGGGCTTCACTCCGGAACATGCCACTTCACAGACGCCCTCTGTCACCATCAATACCCTCCTACTTTCTGGTCGCTGGTATCTGAGATTTGCAGCATCCGCCTTGTTCTGAGATCCTGACAGCAAAGGTCCCTCTGCTTGAAGAAAAAGCAGAGCATATAGTAATCCGCCTCTCACGGCAGCTCCCTGGGGGCAGGGACAGGCAGCCGGCTTTCCCACCAGGCAGACACCCTGACAAGCCCAGGGTGCCAGGCAGGTGCTGCCCGTGCCTCGTCCCCTTCCTTGAGGCCGGCGCTGTCCTCACGTAAAGCTGAGCCCCGCGTCCTACCCCAGCGCCACTCAGATGTCCCTCTGCATCACGACGTTGGCAGCCTCAGTTTTCCACGCTGAGATTTTCACTGTTACTGCGTCTTCATGTGTTCATTGCCAGGTCGATGCTATTCTGAACAAAAAGCCTCATCCTAAATAAAGCTGACTTTTTTTTTTTTTTTAATAAAATACCATTTCTTGGGGCTGGTAGAAGTCAGAGGGCAGGAAAGCTGTCAGAACACGCCAGCATTAGCATAAGGCTTACTTCAGCCACAGTTTGCATTTCTGCAAAGACACTCCTTATTGAATCCATTTCACAGTTGAGGAAATTGAGCTAAGGCAGCTAGTCCAAGGCTGCACAGGAAGCATGCAAATGCACGAGGCAGCCCGCCAGCTCATTTGGTTCAAAACTGTCAGTCAGGCTCGTTCTTAACCAAGGCAGCTGAAGACGACCTTGGTGTGAGAAGATGACCCAGGCACTTGTTGGGAACATATCCCATCTCTGCAGTGTTAAAAAGGACCGAGAGTTTCCATTTGGATGTTGTTTTTCTCTCATTTTATAGAAAAAAACTCTGTCTGTGAGCACTTAGGTTGGCCAAGCTTTATAATACGAAAACTAAGCTCCATGAGGAGCTGTCCCCTTTGCCAATTATGAAGTGGCTTTCATAGTTCTTTGGTGAAAATAAAACGAAGTAGGCCGCATTTTCATGACGGCTTTCTCTGTAAGTGGGATTCTGTAATGTTCCAAGTCTAATAAATTAAAATGAAGAGCACATCTTATTTTTAAAGAAAAATGTTTTACTTTAGGTCTGTGTGGACATCAGGAGACTTAACAGATAGAATAATGAAATGTTCTGGAGTCATTTACAAAAAAAATTCTATGTAAATGAAGAAACTGTTTAGAAAATCAATCGTGACACGATTTTCTCTGTGTTAAACATGGTTTCATTCTGCACACACGAAATCACACATTCTACTTCTCCGAGTCACTGTGAGTTTCAGGCGCTCCTGCCGTTACTCAGACCCCACTCTGTTTGGTCTCGTTCCCCACCTCCCTGCCAGGCAGGCTCCTCACCGGCTACCAGAGGCTACGCGCCTTCTCCATCAATAGCTGTCCCTTACCAACCTCCTGGCCCAGAGCCATGCCCAGGCCTTTCCTCCACCCTTCCAAGCCCTAGACAGACTTCCAGCTTGCTCCCAGCTCCTCCAGAAGCACCCCCAAAACAGCAACCCTAACCTGCACTGCCCTTTGTCTCTGAATTCCCCCGGCTCTTAATTATTCATGCATTCAGGCACTCATGCAAAACCTGTTCTTGAGAGCCATTATATACATGAGGCACCGTTCTAGGCACTGGGGAGAGACAGCAAGGAGTCAAACAGACAGGGTACCCACTCTTGTGACACATGCCTTCCAGGGGGATGAGAGAGACAATAAACACACAGGAGAACACAGCAATGATGTGCAGCTCTCTGCATTCTACATCGGATGCCCAGAAAAGGCCTCTCTGAGAAGGTGACACTCAGGCTGAGATCTGAATGACAAAAAGATATTTGGCGGGTGGATCTTAGCAGAGGAAGCATTGGCAGCAGAGGGAAAAGCTACCACAGTCTTTGAATAGCCCGAACGTGGGGATGAGTTTGGATGGTCTGAGCGTGAGGCAGAAAGAAGTTCCCTGGGCTGTCTGGCCAGAGAAGCAGGGAATGGATGAAGGACAGAGAGGCAGACAGGTGCCCTCCATCAGGGGTGGGATTGGAAGCAGGAGATAACATGATCTGCCTTTTGTCTTAAAAAGATTCCCTTGACTGCTCTGCAAAAGGAGGATTGCAAGGTGCTAAAGTGAAAGCAGGGGGGACCATGGAAGAGCCTGGGGTGTCGTCTGGGTGAGAGAGCATGGGGACCTTGACTAGGATGTTGGAAACGGGCATGCGGGGAGAAGAAGGACTCTGAATGCATTCGGAGGAACATCCTCTTGTCGTGTGCTTGATCTGACTACACCCTCATCCAATGCCGTGTACTTGATCTGGCTACATCCTTAATTTCTTGGGCTGAAATTCCACCTAATTTGCCTTTATACTTCCAGGTCAGAAACTATTCCAGTCAGAGTTTAGTCGGTCTGTTCTTTTCCCCGGCTTTTGTTCACGTTGGCCATCTCACATCCTTTCGTGCCTTCCTTCCATTGGCCTCTCCACGCGTCCCCAGTTGTACGAGGCCATACAGAGGCCTCTGATGAAAGTCCCTGCTATTGGCTGCTAATGTGTTCTTACTTTTGTCCCTTTATACATTTTAGAGCGCAGCTTTTTTAGTTCGTCCGAGGAATCTCTGTGTAGTCACAGTGACTTTATTCAATAATTTCCCCTTTTTCTCACTGGGATTGTTTATAGCAGGAGAGTAAGGTTTTTATTTTTAAGAGTCTACCTTTCCTTGTCAGCCAAATCCCCCAAAGTTCCACAAACCTGTGAAAGGCAGAGCTGGGCCCCAGCAGTCATCACAGAGCTGGAAGGCGAGGTCGGTAACTCTCAGACAGAGTTCCAGGCAAACTGGGACAGACGGGAATGCCGCACGTGTATGTTCGTGCTGTGTTAAAATTTCTGCAGTAATAACACCACTAGAAGCAAAGGCAAAATGTTCACGTCTAGACATATTAATCCCCATTTTAATAATTAGGCTATAACTGAACCAACTACGAACTATGTTTCTGAAAAATATTAACATCAGCAAGCAGAACTTCAAGGCAGGCAGGCAGCTAATTTTAAAATTTTAAATATTAGAAGTGGTCTTCCTTCTCTTTCCCTCTCATCTCTCTCTCTCACACACACACACACGCACACACATATTTTTGTTGTTGTAAAAGTGCTCCAAGAATTAAAGGGCTGGACATAAGAAAGAATAAAATCATGCCATCTGCAGCAACATGGATGGACCTAGAGATTGTCATTCTAAGGGAAGTAAGCCAGAAAGAGAAAGAAAAATACCATATGAGATCGCTCATATGTAGAATCTAAAGAAAAAAGAGAAAAAGAGGACACTATGAACTCATCTACAAAACAGAAACAGACTCGCAGACACAGTAAACAATCTCATGGTTACTGGGGAAAGCGGGTGGGAAGGGATAAATTTGGGAGTTTGAGAGTTACAAATGTTAGCCACTATATATAACAATAGATTTTTTTAAAGTTTCTGCTGTACAGCACAGGGAACTATGTTCAATATCTCATAATAACCTTCAATGAAAAAGAATATGAAAACAAATGTATGTAGATATGTGCATGACTGAGACATTGTGCTGGACACCAGAAATTGACACATTGTAACTGTACTTCAATTTAAAAAAAAAAGAATTAGAGGGCTGGAAAGCAGCTGACAGTGCTGTCCAATCCATCTGTCTTCCACTAAGAGATCTACCATTGGACCACCCCAGACCATGAAGAAAATTCTAGACTTCCTTTGAAGTCCACCTCAATATTCACATCTTATGTTAGGAACATTATTATCAAACTACATTGTCTGGAGTGTAAAAAATAAACAATGGACATACTCACAGGCTAGAATATTAAAATTGAACCCTTTCCTTGAGTTGGTGCAAATATTAAGTAATGGTTACCAGGTTATTGCTTTATTTAATGAAAGTTCAAGAAAAGAGGTTCAAATTAATTTCTTTTTAACAGCTTTACTGAGATGAAATTGATATACAAAATAACTGTACATACTTAGTGTACATGATGTAATGAGTGGACATGTGTATGCCCATGAAACCATCACCTCCAAGTTTCTTCAAAGAACAGAGTTTTAAAGCTTGGTGTTAACTGGGGAATTAGACAAGCTTTCTAAGTTTCAAAGTCATTCAACAAACATGTCGTCAAGTATTCTGAATGTAGTCCTTCTGTGAACCCCCCATCTGACTCAAGAGTAATTCAGTCACAAGAACAGAATTCTGTGGCGGTAGAGCCGGAAGAGGGAGGAGCTGTGTATGCCAAAGAGATCACCCCAGCAAGGAAAGAAGTGCTAGAACACACATCGAGGTTCTTTTCTGGGGCCGAATTCCCAGTTTTCAGTGGGCCCATGGGCGCTATCATTTTTGGTCAATGGTCAGCCTCTCCAAAGAGAGAAATAAAACCGCTAAAGCGACTTGAGCAGCCTCAGCCGCCAGCTTAACAAGTGAAAGTTCCACCAAACGAGAGAGCACTGAGGAACCGGCCCACGGGAGAGAGAGCTTTGACAACACAGCAACCGGGGCCCTGGCTTCATGGGCAAACTGGGACACAGAATCCCACGTCCCACGCCGCCCACCAACACGCGGAGTCACGTTACAGGGCCTCTTCGCTGCAGACGTCCCTGGGGGAACGCTGGGAAAGCTCACCAGGCTCTGTCTGTTCTCACGATGGCTGTCGGACACCCTGCTCTCGACCGGCAGCGAGGCCGCGTCCTGCCCTGGCCGCACGGCGGCATCTCGGATCCTTCCCGGGGACGCGCGGCGACTCTGAGCAACTCTGAGCGACTCTGAGCGACTCTGAGCTGTGTTTGTTGGGGTTCTGTTTCGGTTTTGCTCTAGAGCCATCTCATGGGCTCATTCCTTCTAGGCTGATATCACCCTCAGGCTCTCTCCCTTCTTAGGATTCCATGAGCACCTTGGAAACTTTCATAAGTCCATTCGTTTTCAGAATTTCAATAAGAATGGGGGGGGGGGGTTCGCATGAAATTAACCCAGTCTCACAGTGGAAACCCAATGAACATTCGAGCTGTTTTTCCGGGGCCGTAACAGCTCTGAGGACTGCCGTCTGCTGGGAGAAGGACTTTCTGCTGAACTTACGTGTTACTTTAAATCCTTGCAGCGAGTCTGTAAGATACACAGAATTCTCTCCTTTTTGCAGAAGAGGAAATGGAATTCAGAGCAGTTGTGTTATTTGCCCAAAGCACCCTGGTCCCTAAGTTTCAGAGCAGGGACTTTACTCAAGGAAACCGGATTTCATAGAACAAGTCATTTCCACCCAAGGGCACAGGAGAACAGTCTAGATGATCCCACCCTGGGAGGCGAACCCAGTCCACGCAGGAAAGCAAAGCAAAAGTCAACAGGACGGGCAGGCACAGTGGGTGCTCCAGGCACGGGTCGGCTTGTCTCCTCCTTCCTCCCCACCCTCCATGTCTACACAGTCATCCTGCGTGGACGCGGCCCATGTCAGGTGAACGCTGCGTGGGACTGTCCCTGTGAGAACCAGCTCTCAAAGAGCCTACCGCATTCTCCAGGGAATTATGTAATGTTTTGTTGGCAAGAGCAAACGATTAGACAATGTTAAGACTGATTCAGTCAAAATGTCCTTTGCATCTGCTGAGCAGGGCAGGTTTTCCATTTTGCTGTAAGGGAAGTCTGCTCCCCAGGTGGAGGCCTGCTTTACTTGGTGTATTTCTACTCACGTCTGGGGCAAAGAGTAACCATTTTTGCAAATGGTGACACCACACTGTGGCACAATTAAACAGTAGAGCAGAGGCCTGGCCCTGGGAGGGCTGTTCACAAAACTCAGTCCCTCGAGACAGTGCGACAGCCCCGAGGTCCGGAGCGCTGCCCTCGGCCTGCTGGGTGCTGTCAGGGAACTCAGTCTCTGGGTCTGGCTAAAGGGGAACGAGAACTATGCCACGGGAACCGTGTAGATGTTGGGCGTGTCGCCTGCTGTTAGGAGACTCAGGACACTGCTAGAGACGAGGTAGGCGTGATCAGCGTCCGGTGCCTACGGCGTCACTTTCGCACTTGAAACGTGACTCATTTTCCTGGCCTGCAAGCTTTCAAGTCGGGCTGGGCGTCCCCTAACACCCCCTCACCATTGCCCACGGAGTGATTCTTCCAGAAAATGAGAGCTAAAGCTACATTGTGGCTGGTGGCACAGCAGTGTTGATCCCAGTTTAATCTGTTGGCCAGATGGATTAGTGAGAATGAGTTACCACCGGCATTTAAGACACTGAAGTAGCTTCAGGGGATTATCGCACACGTGAGCCCTACGTCCCTCACTTTCTAATTCGGTAGATAAATGGTAGGTAGGTAGGTACGCAGGAAGGAGGGAAGGAAGGAAGGAAGGAAAGAAGGAAGGGAGGGAGGTAGGAAGAAAGGAAGGAAGGGAGGAAAGGAGGAAGGAAGGAAGGAAGGAGAAAGGTGTAGCGATGGAAGGAAAGAGAGAGGGGGACCTGGAACCCTGTAAAAGAGGCTACTCTTGCTTGAGGCATAAAAGTAACATGTACTCATAAGACAAAGGAAAATGAATGGAAATGAAGACTTAAACAAACTTATAGAGGTTTCTAAGATTGATTATGAGAAGCCAGGCCTGAGGATGTTTGAACATTAATCTGTGTATGATCGTGGGATCGGAGCCGCTATGTGCATTTTATAAGGAAACAGCAATCTGGCAAACGGCCGTATTCTCGCGGCACTGACGACATCTGTTTTTCTCTCGGTCTTGCTGCCACGCGGTTGTGCCCACTCTGTAACGTACAGACTAGTCTTAGAGACGAGGATACCAACTGTTCCCAGAACTGACTCCACAAGTATTTTCTACACGAAATTTTAAATGCTTTGAGTAAATTATAACTGAGCCCTCTCCCCAAGACTGCAGTGCGGTCTTTGGTGAGGAGCAGGCAGAGCCTCGCCTCGCTGGGCACAGTGAGGACGGGAGACATGTGGTATGTGAGCTCCCCACTTGGATTTCTCTGTGCAACCTGGGTTCCACGAGAACCATCAAGATCAAGCCGTAAACTTGCATCAACTGAAAGCTGGAAACTTGAGAGAGTCTTGAATCTTTTGAATCTGTGGATTCTACCGATTTCTTTTTAAAGTCGAAATTTTGAAATATGTGTTTAAAACTCACTGGCACTCTCAAGTCTGTCCACGTCACAGATATTTGCGGGCCTGCGTCTGGCAGGACTGAGAACTGAGGAAGCAACAGTATGTGTGACCCGGGCCACCCCTTTGTCCAGGGAGCGTGTAACTCGGACGTGAACTCAGATTCAAAGTGTTAGTTACAGACGCGGTGATGCTAAGAGAGGGCCTGTGGGGACAGACCAAGTGTTGACTTACGGTCGTCCAGAGCTCAAGGAATGTCGCGTTTCATCGCTCACATCACATGCCGTGCTGACGAGACTGTGCTGAAGGTGGGCCTGGGGATGGTCAGTTACAGGAAGACACGGTCTGTAACAGGGACGAGGTCTGCTCAGTAGAAGCAGGAACAACCGCGAGGAAGGCCGCACATCAGCATGTCACGCAAAGCAAATCCAGGCCCCCCCCCTGCGAGAAGGGAGCCCCTCCTCCGGCTCTGTTACAACAAGCCAGGGGCAGGCACCGCCCACAGCAAGGGGACTGGAGACCGCTCTGCAGCGTTGGTTTTGCTACCCCTTCATCCTCTATACAAAACTACATGTCACAGCGTTCCGAGATTACCCTGGTATGTCCCCCACATTCACGTGTTGAAATCCTAACCCTCCACCGGGTGGCGCTGTGGGGGCTGTGGGAGGTCATACAGCTGTGAGGGTGGAGCCCTCAGGAGAGGGATTAGTGCCCTTGTAAAAGGGTCCCCAGAGAGCACTCTGTTCCTCTTTGAGCCACGTGAGGACACAGTGGGAAGCTGGCAGCAGCAACGTGGAAGAGGGCACTCCCCTGCACCCAGCCACGCAGACACCCTTAACCAGGCTTCCCACCTTCGCAACCGCGGGTGGTGCTTTGTCTAGCAGCCCGGTGGGACTAAGCCAGCCACCCTGGGCTTGGCCCTCTGCGTGTGCGTTTCACCCTTTTTTCCGTGCATTTGCACAGATTGGAGCCTCTTATCATGGGGAGTGACGGAAATAAAGATTTGTCCTGATGACAGGCCCTGCTTTAAAGTGGGGGGTGGGGTGGAGGGACGTGCCACCTTCCACACCCTGCTGTGACTGGCAGTGGTGACACGCAGTGCAGACCTTCTGCGTCATGTTGGACAGACCCTCCTCTCCTCTCCACGTCATTTAACAGTGACCAGCAGTGTCTGAACGGGGATTTTCCGCAGGAACAGTGTGCGCATTACATGCGTCGTTTGTTGCAAGAATGGGAAATCTCTTTCTGAGGAAGGAACACACAGATTTTGGTCGGACTTACTTGGGAACCACAGTTAACAGTCAATTTATTTCCAACTATTTTCCAACAGAAGGAAAAAAAAATAATTCATTATCTGCTTAGCTTTAAGAGGCTTCATGTCTATGAAGGCGATTTGCATGTTCTCTGGGAACATCACTTCGACAATCAAATTTCATAATAATAATAAAGAAATAACGGCAAAAGGCAGACGATAGAATGGCGGAGCTTTTAGAAATCCATTTAAAAAGTGATCATCTACTAGGTGTGAGGGAACAACTGCCCCCAAATAAGAGTAAGTATTACAAATGTTCAGACAAGGCGCTTCCTGGAAACCTCTGCGCTGAGATCTGAACGATCACGTTAGTCCCCCTCACCACGGCTTTATGGGAATCAGGGCACTCCGGCACACACGTCATTTTAAAATATTGCTTAGTATTTTTTTACCCCACCAAGATAATTACAAGTTCATGCTGGTGCCAAATATAATTATGTTTCCTTCTTTCTGAGAACCGCGGCAGGGGCTGTAAGGGCGCTCAGCGGCGCACGTGCTCCGACGCGGGGCTGCTTTGAAGGGTCGCGCCTGCGCGCTCCGGCCCGCGCCGCACACTGAGGGGGGGGGGGCAGCGCTCATGGGCGGGGCTTCCATCGCCGTATCCCCCTTCCAGGCGAGCCTTCGCGCTGAGCGCTCAGCACCAACGACGCCCTAACGGGCCAGCGTCTGCCCCCGGGCAGCGCCCAGCGCGCTTCCGCCCCCCCCCCCCCCCCCCCGCCACGCGGCCGCTCGGGAGGAAACGCCGCCGCCGCCGGCGCGCACGGCGTCTGGGGGGGCGGCTCCCCCCACCAGGACCGGGCGGCACAGTTGAGGCCGCCGCCTCGCCGCCGGCGCCCACCCAGCGGCTCCCGGGGTCAGGGCGGCTGCCGCTGCCCCAGGGGAGCGTGCTGGGCTCTCCCGGGCAAGGCCACCAGGGGAGGCAGTTTCTCTTTCCTTTAGAGTGCACGGCTGGGAAAGAAACCGCCATCTTCTGGCACAAGGCGGAAATAAATACGGAGAATATGCATGACCCTGAGGCTTTTGTGACCAACACAGTCACCAACCACGGAGATGCGGCACGAATGCGCCCCGCACAACATCCCAGCGCCGGCCGCGGGCCCCGGGCCCTCCGCCGAGCCCGCGCTGACGGCGTCCCGGCACCTGCGCGCCGTCCGGTGAGAAGCAAACACACGGCTCCCTCTGGTCCTGATCCAAGCGGTGCACCGCGCGGTGAAGAAAGAGAACGCGTGAGCAAGACGGTGAGTTGTGTATCTAACGACCGCGTGAGGTGTTAACAAGCCGAACGTACTCCTGAACTTCAGAAAAGCCTCCAAGTGAAGAAGAACAAGACCCACGTGCTTCCTAGGAATGGCAATGAAGGAAGCAAATGTCACCGCCCCGAGTTGAGAAATGAAGACAGGAAAACACGGGTAAACTCTCAAGTAAAGGAGGTCAAGGTGCCGAGTACAATTAGTTGGACAAAATAAGCCGATTCAAGTACTTTCTAGAACTAGAGTTTTTAGCTTCGTGGATAGCTCAGCTTCTTTGTTAGCATTATAAAATGATATTAATTATGCATGCCCTGGGACAGATAACACGGGCGCAGAAAGAACTGGAAACTTTGCTGGGCTCTATGAGGCTGATCTAGGTTGAACGGAGTGTGGCCATGGCGTATCCTAGCAACGAGATGACCGAGTTTTCAGGTAGGAAAGAACGGGGGACCAGCAAATCTGCATCAGTGTCCGCGCCTCAGACCCTGCCAAGTCCTGGAGGGTGATACCGGTGCGGGAGAAAGATTTCTAGGAAAGAAATGGTGAAACAACAAACGTATGTACGTATGTGTGTGACTGAACTGTTATGCTGTACACCAGAAACTGACACAACACTGTAAACTGACTACACTTCAAGGAAAAAAAAAGAATGAATCCAAGTGAAAAATAAAGAGTAGGAGAGAGACCCTTGCTCGTATCTGCTTGATTTGTTAAGAAACCTAAAGCTGGAAACATGAGCTGTAACGACCAACCAGGTGTCTTAATCCGTGAGCTAACCAAGTGTTCTCAGAGGATCAGGATTATGACCCTCCCACGAGTCGCGAATCACAGTGTTAAATCAAAACCATCCGAAGCTTAGGCTGATGGCAAATCCGTGCAGGACGTGAGGGGGGCAAATACGTCCGTGTTCACGCTGTCAGCAGCCAAGTGCTGCTGGACAAGGGGCAGAAGCAAGGACACCACCGTCCACTCACATGAGGCACCCTAAGGCCACCCTGTGGACAGCTGTGGGCAGGGCAGCCTGGTCAGTGGGGCAGAGTAACTTCCATGCGGTAGATCTACGTCCACAGAGGGCAAGGGCTTCTGGGGGATCACCAAGTGGCAAACATATCGCTGCTCCTGATTCTGGGAGAAGAGCGAGCTTTATTGGATCTCAATGGACCCCACATCCCATAACCTCCCCTTCACTTGGTTGATGAAGAGGTTTCAGGGCTATGATGGTTAATTTTTGTTAACTGAGGTATAACTGACACACAACATTAGTTTCAGGTGTACCTCACAATGATTTGATGTTGGTATATACTGCAAAATGATCAACACAAGAAGTCTAGTTACTTGTCACCATACATAATTACAGAATTTTTTTCTTGTGATGAAAATTTTTAAGATTTATTCCCTTAGCAACTTTCAAAGCTACAATACAGTATTATGGAGTATAGTCACCAAGCTGCACATGATATCTCCATGATTTAAAACACCTCCAGTACTTCACACATTTATCCTTACACAGTCAAAGGAGCGATGGATTTAGTGAGATGAAGACCTGGGCTGTGGCACATTTTAGCAAGGGAAGTCTCCAGCCATGTAACTACCTTCCTCCTGCCTAAAGAGGATAATATCATGCCCCATTTAGAAGAGCTTTCTCTCTGAAGGATGGATGAGTGATACCCCCTGCCCTGTTCTTTGAGATGTGTTATGAGCCTCAGCCTCTTAATCTGATGGGCAACGAGACTGAAAGACTGACAGAGCTTTGACAGACCTAGACTCACAGAGGTGTGCGACCATGGCTCTTCCAAGTTACCTGTTATTCCATAGCCTCCATCACAGCAGGTGGAGAAAATTTAATTAGACGCTGTATGTAGACGACTTCAAACAAACCTGGCTCTTTGCAGGTGGTCAGTAAATATTAATTCTGACGCTCTGTCATGCAAACAAGAATAAGACATCTCTGCCACCGAGAACCTGCTTGTTTGGTTCAGTTTTCTCTCAAAAACCTAATTTTGCGGCAAATCGGACTTTAAAGACAAAGGTAACAAAGTGATGCACCCCGGCTTATTCTGGGTACCACACAGTCAGCACTCAGTAACCTTGACGACGGTATTGTCTGAGAGCGAGAACTCCCCGTCGCCCCTTGAGATGCTAAATGTTCTTCCTCACCCATTACTGGCAACAATTTTTTTTTAAAAAGGAACATTTTTAGTAGAAACACAGAAAAGGAAGAGGGACTATGTGAGCCCTTCCTTGACTATCTTTGTGGCTAATATTCCAGTCACACCCTCAAAAGTATTACCAAGTGAAGAGCAAGCCTGATTATGTAAGGCGCACGTGCTCACAAGCAGCAAGACGCAGAACTCCAGGGGCTGTGCTCAGGAAGCAAACACGGGTCAAAGGACGAGAACTGTGCTTGAAATTTCCACCCTAAGAGCCAGCGCCTCGCCGCTCGCCAAACAGCAGTCCCACTTCCTGGCTGACGGCGCAGGCAAGGGGATCCCGTGAGGAGAGATGGGTTTAGTGGTTTTAATCAGCCACCGCGAAGATAGGCGTCTATGGTTCTACACTGGGAAGACGTCCGTCTTCAAGCGCTCTCCAGTTGATAGTACGTTAGGGAAAAGCAAAGCGAGGACAGTGCATCTGTTACCTTCTTCAGTTTCTGCGCCAGATGCAGCCGCTCTGCACGAGAGCAGGGCGGGCTCCGCTCAGAGCAGCGCTTGCCTTGCAGCCCTCGGCGCGCGTCCCCGGGGCTGGAGGCCGCCCCTGTGCAGGGGGCGCTAGGCCCATCGCCCGCAAGCTCCAGGTGCCTTGGAGCAGCCGGGCTCTCTCACGGCCTGGAAAGCGCTGGCAATGCCCCTCTGCCTTGTGCGGCGCCCGCGGACACGGGGAAATCTAGGGACATGGAGAACGTTCCCACGGCACGAGCCTGCGACCGGGGCCGCTGCCGGCGGAGTCGGCCCTGACGCCCTGACTCAGCGCGGGGCCCACCGGCTCGCTTTTCCAGCTGTGCGAACTCGAGGACTTTTTAAAACAAGTTCAGTTAGCTTGACACAGCTTCCCAGGGTTTAGTATTCAGCAGGTAAACCCCTTGTTTCCTTACTATGTCTTTTTGCCTGGTAAATCTTTGTCCTTTTTTGTTAGTTTTTTTAAACCAGTGAATTTTAAGTGGGTCTTAATAACGCTGATGTAATTATTCATGTGTTTTACCCCACATCACACAGACGACAGACTCTGATTCTCAGTATCAAAAGTTCCACCTACTAATGATTACTTCATACCCTCCCAGGGAGATGCAGTCAGATTACCGGTTTTAACGTGGCTTGGGGTAGGTCCTTGCTGTGTGCTTGTAACATGCAGACACACAGGTCATTTGTTTCTTTTTTTTTTCACTTTTACGGGTTCCTTTTTTTTAATTAATGTTTTTAATTACATAAAATATTTATATGCTTCCAAATCAAAACAGCAAAACAAAGTTTATTCAAAAAAATCTAGTTTCTTTCTAGTAAGCTGGACCCCTCGGACCTAGCCCCTCCCTCCCACGTATGTAACTATTCATTGCCTTATAGTTTCTCTTTCAAATTATTATTTTTAATTTAAGAGAATATGTATATGTGTGCACATGTGTGTATATATATTCACATATCATCCCTTGTTTTAAATAAATGGCAGCACGCATTCTTTTCTCTATTTTTTTTAACTATGTAATATATCCTGGAAATCATTTCCTAATAGTATATGGAAATATACCTCAGTCCTTAATAAAATAAGCAATTTTCTTAAGAAATATATTCAACAGTATCTATCCCTGAATAGCATTTGGGGGGTGATACTGTGTAATTCCATTACCTGTTACACATCTTTCTCTGAACCCTTAGTTTTCTTGGGCAAGTCCTCTCGGTTTATCAAATCCACTAGCTGTTGCTGGAGTCAGGATGACGTCACGGTCCTCAGGAGGCCCCCGTAAGCCCCAGTGTGGCAGGGCAGCGTCCATCCCCTCTGTCTCCTGTGCGCGTCAGCGGTACCTAACCGTCCTGCCAGCAGCTCTCAGATTTTGCCAGCGTGTCTCTGTCTGACCCTTTTCGGGAGACAGTGAAGAACACATCCACATAGAGTTCCAGTCTGCATATTAGATAGAGGCCACGGCAGCTGTGAGAACTAAACTGAAAACTGAGCTCTGATGATACTAAAAAAATAAGCCAAAGTTTTCAGTGAGGTTTTTAAAATGGTATCTTGTAGCATTTGTTGCCTGGCAAGGCAAGGAAGACACAGGGGACTCTCAGCAGAGGGGTCACTGCAGCTGAGTTCGCTGTCGATAATTTTGTATTTTGGAAGCACAAAGAAGCACAGAGGAAAAGTAAGCTATGAATCCAAAGAGACGCAGAGTTCTTCCATCCTCCAAGCCTAGTAAGCTACCTTGTCCTACAGAACGACCCTTCCAGCACAGCCTGGTCCTGGCCGGAAGGCCCACTGGCCAACAGCTGCACGAGATTCTGCTTTCGCCAGTCCCAAGACAGAACTGCAGGCCCTTCCTCCGAGCGCCTGTGGCACTTCCTGTCCACGCCGCTTCCTGGGGCCCTAGCCCACAACGTTTCTGGCTTCTTACCTATTTCATGTGTAAACGTCCTTTCTCTTCAGTGTGATTTTGCTCTTATTCTATGGTCTGTAGCTCTCAGAGGTCCTACCACAGGGTTGAAAATATTGCGTGTATAACATTTTATATATACATATATAATATATATGTTTTATATGTAGCTATATATTATATAATATGTAATATATAATAACTCTAAATACTTGCTGACCTACACTTACATAAATAATAGCCCTTGAATACCCACTTTTAGAAAGAAGAAACAATGTGCTCTTCCTAAGATACTTTTTGAAAAACTGTATGGAAACACTTTGTTTAGTTTTTATTCTATCTTTCCCAAGAAGTCTCATAGAGATTTTCTGGTCTTCCTACTCCAAATTGGTATTTTGAAGGTACTTCTCATTTTGTTTATTTTTCTCTCATTCATTAAAAAGCCTGTATTCTTAAATATCTAATACTTTCTGTTGACTATTATGATTAAATGGTCTATTTATAAGTTTAAAAGTAAATTATCTTACTTAAGGGTTGGTTTCATGTAAATCACGGCACGTCAAAATCATTTTCCATTGCTGTGAAACATGTGATTGCAGGTCACTGTTCTGTCTTCCTTGGGCTGCCAGAGCAAAGCACCACACACAGGGCGGCTCTGAGCAACAGAAATGTGCTCTCTCAGCGGCCTGGAGGCTGGAAGTCTGAGATTGAGGAGTCCGTGCTCCCTCTGAGCCTCTGGACAGAGTCCTTCCTTGCCTCGTTCTAGCTTCTGGTGGTGGCCATCCGTCGCTGGCATCCCTTGGCTTACGGCTGGATCCCCCCAGTCTCTGTCTCTGTCAACACACAGCGTCTCCCTTCTCTCTTACCAGGACACCTGACTCCAGTAGGACCTCTTGTTAATTCACATCTTAATTACATCTGCAAAGACCCTATTTCCAAATAAGGTCACATTCACAGATTCCAAGGGTTAAATTTCAATATCTTTTGGGGGGATACACCCATGACAGTCACCTATTCTTTCCTGAAATTCTCTTGTTCACTTGCTTTCCAAATGCAATAAAAATATTTTAAAATTTCTGAGTTTTCACTATGTGACCTCCTCTGTGCTGAACATTCCACACTGATGTTTAGGTATCCCGCATCATCCTCACAGCTCTCTTGGATGGTACAACTATTTTTGCCCATTTTACAGAGCATAAGATTTTAAATAACTGCTCGCAAACACACAGCTGGTCTCACTGCTACAATTTGGATCCAGGAGACCTGATCCCGGCACCCGGACTTAACTGTGCGCTACCCTCCTGCCCAGCCATTCCCGGACCAGCAGCACAGGACACGACCACTGGGGAGACGAGGACCTCACTGCTGAGCCGGGAAAACACGCCTTGAATCCAGCAATGGGAGAAACGCCCCCACTGCAAAGGTTTGGGAGGGAGTGGGAAGGGAGAGAGAGAAGCAACAAGAGAAAATTAGTATCTCAGAAGGTTTGCAAAGAAGGGAAGGAGGAAGTCGGTGATTTAAGAGCAGGGTGAGCGTCATTCCTACGTGGGTAGGCTGGAGGCAAGGGCTAGACGGGGCCTCCTGCAGAGGCGGGAAGGAGCAAGGCCGGGTGGTGAGACACAGCCCTGGAGGGCGGAGGAGGTGTAGTGAGAACCAGGCAGAGGGGCTGGGTTTGAGGTGACGCCCTGTCACCGGGTCAGCGGAGAGGGTTGGAGCGAGGTGCTTTCCTCTCGTGTCTCAGCTTTCCTAAACTTCTGACATGTGCCTCGGAGCAGACCTCAGCAAGCGCCCTTTTCCTTGTCTCCTCACAAAGCTTTTTGGCTTCTTAAGGAGGGGCCATGTCGTCGCTTCCGGCATTCCTCCAGTGAATAAAAATCGATCGCTCTCAGCGGCCAGTAATCTTTTTTGTTTAATAATTAGCCTTTATGAGAAAAATCGGATTCCCTCTGAAAAGTGGTCGCCTTCCTTCTGTAATTCATTCTGTGCTGGGGTTTTGGTTTCTGTGGTTTAGTCTGTCTTTAAGCAGAGCACTCTATCGGCTTTTCCTGATAAGAATTCACACGTGAAATGTGGTGGTCGAGACATGGGTGTCACTGAGAAACACTTCAACTTCTGTGACTGAGGGAAAGGATCAAGGTAGGTTGTCCCCAGGACCTGCCACCCACAGGAAAGTCAGCTGTGCCAGCGGGGCGACTCCTACTCGCCAAAAGAGCCGACGGAAAACACCACCAAACTCCAAGTTTCAAGTCCACCAAATAAACAAACAAACAAATAAATAAGGAGAAGGAGATAAAGAAGGAGGGTGAGGGGAGGAGGGGAGAAACGAAATTAAAAATATAAAGAAGAAAGTCAGACAGAGATGTGCCAAAAATCAGAATGCCATGCCGGCACCCATGGCCAGTAATGTGCAGAGCCACACAGACACCTAACCTTTAAACACTGAAGCGGCCGAGGTGGACGTTCCTGCCGCAGCTTCCACACTCACCGCCTTGCTCTCAGCCCCGCCTTGGCTCCCGCTGCGCCCCCTCCTGCTCCAGCCCCCACCCATGTCTCTGCACAGACGCCCGTGCCTGCAGCAGCCACCTCCCGACCACCTGCCAAGCTGCCTTCCTGCCCTCATCCATCTGACAGGTCATCTCAACTCCCACCCCATCAGGAAGACGACCCCAAACCGCGGGCAGGATTTTAAGACTCAGCCTCAGGGATTCAAAGACAAGAGTGACTTAGACTTTACATCGAGTGTTCTGGTTCCGAGCTCTTTCTGTCCGTGTAATAACACTGTAGAGGCTTCTGCGCCCGTGTTACAAAGGAGGAACGTGAAGCTCAGCAGTGTGAGGTGGTTTGCCGCATGTCCCAGGCGCTGAAGATCAGAGCTGTAACCCAACTGCAGGTCTCCTAATGCCTGCTGCTATAAATTGCTTTTAAAAAGGCAAAGCTGTATCGTGCACTCTATTCTAGGAACATAAGGGGTATTCACATGCTTGCTCAAGTGCCCTATGACTTCGCAATAAATATTAAACCTATTCATCTACAAAATTAACTGCCTTCATACAACAGTGAACCGAGCAGGAAACACCGCCTAGGACTGAATGGCTGAGCCACTAACTTTTCCCAAACAGCAGAGAATACTACTTGGTGTTTCAATTTGCAAAAATGCAGTAAAAAGCTCAGCTGCATCTCTCGGCAGGTTTGTAAGTAAATAACAACCATATATGGGATTCCTTTATGAGACCCTCAAGGTGAGGGAGATCACAAGGGAAATTTAGCAATGAGTGCCCCAGGAGAAACTAGCAAACATTAAACACGCTCCAGCCGAGTCATTTTCATTAAACTTTCGTGCTTTCAACAGGTATTCATGGGTGTCTAGTCCCCGTCAGTCAATGGGTAGGATTTAGGAGTTAGCAGCGGAATGAGGTCCAGCCTCTACAGCTGAGGAAGTCCTCTCTGCCTGCTCTCTTTAAACTTCCTGCTCTAATGGACGCTCTGCTCTGGTTTTTGTCTTGATCATTTTTCTGAACTAGTCTTGTCTTTCCAGCTTGGCTCTCAGTGACATTGCAGGTGTCCTGTCGGGCTGACTCTGCAGTCTAGGGAGGGTAGCCGTCAAAACTACTGCAGAGGCTGACATTGTTTTTGCAACCCTTGTTTTTGAATCAAGAATCCTCCTCTACTGTTTATACCATCCTACAGTCAAGTCCCCCTTCAAGACCTGAGGTTGGGTCGGGAGAACATCACAGTTGCCCCACATTGCCCCCTGCAACATGACCCAGTTACACAAAAGGGAAAGTTTCGCTGTTCTGACAGTGATGAGACAGTCAGTGTTCAACACCACTTGGCTGGTGGCTCTTAAATTCCATGCACTTGGTCACGTGACGTATTATAGGCTCAACGTCGCACTTACCTCAGGCCGGTTCTTACTTGTCCTCGGCGGATTGCAGGAACCATAGCCATAAGAAGAAGCTTCCACAGAGGAACAGAAGTTCCAATAAAACAGAAAAAAAGTATGATGAAGGTAAAGGGGAGAGCAGGGCTTCCAGAATGACATATTGAGGCCCTCTGTAAATTCACTCCTCCACAAACGCAATGGCAAAAATTACTGAAATCAAAATTTCAAGAGCTCTGGAAATTAACCAAAGGCTTGCAGCAACCTGAGGGGCATGTGATCAGCGAAAACGCAAACCTCAGAGAGAACAGGAGGGTCTGTGCGTTGTGGCTTCATCTGCTCCCACTTCTCTCTCACCAGTTCCACAGCAGCCTTAAGAACCAGCAACTTCGCACCCATGGTAGCCGTGAAAACCAACAGGAAGGCAGTGTACATCCAGACACAGCACAGCCAAACTACTGAAAGCCAGAAATAAGGAGAGAGCCTTGAAGGTGGCGGAAAAAAAATAACTCATCACAGACTGATTGTCAATAACACTAACAGCTGACTTCTCACCAGAAAGCAGTGGGATGATGTCTTCAAAAAGCCAAAAGAAAACCGTCAACCAGGAATTCTATATGCAGATTAAGAGGTTCCCAAATAGAGAACAACAGAGAGCCCACCAATAGCAGAACAGCCCTGCAGGAAAAGCTAACGGAGCCCTTCAGGCCGAGCTGAAAGGACACCAGAAGCAATTCAAACCCAAACCATCGAGAAAGTCAGAAGATGACCCACAAAATGGGAGAAAACATTTCAAAAACATATATATGAGAAGAGACTCGTGTCCAGAATGTACAAAGGACTCTTAAGCTCATTAGTAAAGAGATAAATAATCCAATTTTAAAAAAGCAAAGAATTTGAGTAGACACTTCTCCAGTGAAGATACACAAATGTCAACAAACACATGAAAAGATGCTCAGCCTAATTAGTCCTTAGGGAAATGTATCAAAACCACAGTGAGACATCACATCATACCCTCCAGGACGGCCAGGATCAAACAGACAATAACACATTCCTGCGAGAAGGCAGACAAATTTAGGAGCCCTCACACGCTGCTGGTGAGAATGCAAAAATGTTTCAGCCACTTTGGAAAACAGCTTGGCGGTTCCTCAAATGTTAAATGCAGAGTTACCATACGATCCAGCCATTCTGTTCCTAGGTATCTACCCAAGAGAGATGATAGCGTATGTCCACAGGACGAACTGGATGCTCACAGCATTATTCATAGTAACGAGTCCTACTCATAGCTGAGAAATAGAAACAACCCAAATGTCTATCAACTGGTGAACGGCTAAATAAAATGTGAAATATCCGTAAGATTTAATATTAGCCATAAAAAATGAAATACTGACACTTGCTGCAACGTAGATTAACCTTAACACGTGATGCTAAATTTTAAAAAGCCATACACAGAAGACTCCACGTTGTATGACTCCATTCATGTGCATCACCGAGAACAGGAAAATCTGTGGGGCTAGAAAGGAAATGACTGGCTTCCAAAGGCTGGGGATAAGGTGACTGCAGAGGTCCTGCCCCCGCGTATGGGCTTCCTGTGGGGTGATGGCAGCGTCCTAAAGTTAGAGTGTGATGAAGGTCGTACGACCCCGTGAACGTACTGAATACCATGAATTGTGCACTTTAACTGAGCGAACACTATGGTATGTGTGAATCCACCTTCACAAAGCCTTTTAACAAAAAGAAGTGCAGATAAACTTACATAGATCCACAGTCACATCCTGCAACCTGCAATAGTGCTGAGAAATTTTAATTAAAAGATATTAAACATGTAGCAGAAATATGCAGACCATGATTTGGGGTGTGTAGTGATGATTTAACAACAATTAAAACACATCAGTTACTATCATGTGCTACTGGGCACAGTGCTGTACACTGTTACAAAGCACTTTGTCAGAATGGGTCAAGATTAATCCCATTTCTCGGAATTTGTCATAAGAAAATAAGATAGCTTTGGTTAGAGGGAAGAAGAAATGAAGATTTAAAAATGTGTTCATTATAGCGCCATTTATCACAGTAAAACCTAGAAGCCATTTAAATGTCCAACAGTGGCAAAGTCCTTTATTTACCCATGGTTAATGAAATGGTAAATTTCATATACTCAATATTTCATCAATAAAAATCATAATTGGAAAGACCAGCTCCGTGTTTAACTAAGGGGGTACAAAATTTCCCACATACCACAGCGTTAATAGCAAACATTCATTGAGCATTTGGGGCACTAAACACTTTCTATGGATTGATTCATTTAATCCTCATGGTAACCCTATTCAGGCACACAGCAGTGAAGGAACTTATAGAGGCCACCATGCTGGTCAGTGGGGAAGTCAGCATTTGAATCTTGGCCCTCTGACTCCTCAGACCATGTCCAAACCATTAGGTTGTGCCACCTTCCCAGCAAAGCGTCGTGCTCCACGCAGACGGACAAGGACGAGAAAAGACATTCAAAGTGGAAATAGCCAACTACATGGCAGGATTAGGAGTAAATGTTCTTTACTCTGATTTTTAAACTTTCTCAAGTTCATAGACTTTGTTGGCTTTATACAAATAAAAAGTAAGGGAGAAACAAAAATCTTACGT
The DNA here is from genome assembly GCF_048773025.1 of Camelus bactrianus. Lineage (NCBI taxonomy): Eukaryota > Metazoa > Chordata > Mammalia > Artiodactyla > Camelidae > Camelus > Camelus bactrianus. The sequence continues at coordinate 3,826,818 of NC_133567.1, read as the reverse complement.
TCCTGCATTATTCTTGTTTCCCACCTCCCTTGGGGTAGAAGATTTCATGTTTACCAAGAAAGTGTAATGCAATACCAAAACAAACAAACCAGAATATTCTCCATCCCATCCTAGGCAATGTTTATCATGATATGTCTTAGGAAGAAAGTTATACGTATCAATTTTACCTTGAATATATCTGCACTGTTGGGGTTAAACAGGTGGTGTTTCCCAGATCCCAAAATAATGGGACCTGAACATCTTGCTTCTCCATAGACATAAAGAGATACTGTTGCCGTGGTGCCGGCATTTTCAAGATCCCCGGTGACAACTGTCACCTTCCAATCTCCTTCTGCAAAGGAAAAAAAAAAATCAATACGAAATTGTGGAGAAAAACCATGCTGATACTAGGAAACGAAGAATCCTACATAATCAACTTAGTTATGAAATGGATAATTTGTGAAATCAGTAAGTTTTAAAATAGTTGCTAATCATGGACTCCTTTTGGAAGGTAGCATGTTAACAAGTTTTGGAAATACTATAGCATTTTAATCACAAAGCAAATAAGCAGTGGGCTTTTCAGGAGAGCAGATATTTGAGACGCATTTAGTACCAGTGCTTGGCTCGAAGGCGTGAGGAGTTTACTTAGGTATCACTGTCAAATCTCTTAGTGTGGATGGATACAGATACACTGAGAGCCTGACGTGAAGGCAGTATCTGCACGAGGGAGCGCCCTGTCAAGCTGGGGCTGGCAACACAGTTTGGTGATTCTAGCAGAATCACGGTGAGGATGTGGAAGACCTAAAAAACAAAGCCAAAGGAGCTAAAATTTTTTTCAAGAAAAAATACTGGAGTCCCCTAAGGGCTGGAAAGAACCAACAAATCAGGAGTAACATGCTGTTTGTAAGACCCAGCCAGGGGAGCTGAGTTTGGGAGAGGGAGGATGAAGACAAGACGCATGTGAAATTGAGAAAGACAATGTATCGTGTAAGCAGAATGGATGGCTGAGCCCCCTGCCGTGGCGATGCTGGGCGCACCGGAAGGCTGAGTGCGCAGAGCATGACAGAAAACATCTTTTAACAAGATCTACGACTTGTTCCACGATTGGTTTCATTGGAAAGATAAATTGAGATGGTATTTATTTGATCATTTTGTGCACTTTGGAAAACTGCACCATCAACCCTGCAGCGGTAAAACCCTCTTGACGCTGAGCCCACATCAGGCAGTCAGGCGTGACAGGGGATGAGGTCCTGCGGGCGGACCTCTCCTCATCGCAGGGCATCCCTGGATTGCAGGGGCGACCTAAAGATGTCTTCGTTGCTATTTTTAAAAGCCCCGGAAACACACACTGCCTTTTGAGTATTTTTTATATTTTCAAACATTATAGTTTGAAGACTCATCACCATTCTGATCACCTGAGTTCTCAGTGATGCCTCCCCCAAGAGGTTATCTTCCTTTTTAATACATAATGCTACTCTCTCTTCCCCAATATATCCACAAAGATCACTCGAGTATCTCTAACTGGCTTCACAAAACTTGTGTCAAGTAAACTTTGTGTAATTCTACATCTGACAATAAAGGTGGAACTTAACATGGTACCAAAAAGCCAAGGAGGGCAGAACCAAGGCGGGGTGCCTGCCACGTCTGCCACGTAGGATGTGTGCTTTGAGGAAACGCAACTCATGCAGGAAAACGGGAAACACACACACTTGAACTACAATTCCATTGAGAATCATATCACGGTATCAGTGCTTAAAGAAGGCTTTCCGCCTGCGCTTTGATGCATAATTCAAGAAGGTAAAGAAGCTCCTTCCTTTTCTTAGGTCTCTTCCATCGCACCCTCCTCCTTCCCCTGCCGCCGGGGCCTGCCCTGGGGCTCGGCATCACGCGGTCACCGCGAGAAGGTCAGGAGTGAGCTCGCACAGCGGCTTGGATGTCGTTCACTAAAACAGAGACAAACATCCACGCACCACGGATGTGTGTAGCTCTCCTGTGTCTTCCCTTGTGGAACCAGCATGTCACCAGGGCGTGAGCTTTAGAGTAACGAATGGAATGCCTTCGGTGGTGATTTCTGTTATTTTCAAGTTTTCCTGGGCATGATTTTCTTTTCTGCTGCTGGACAAAAGCAAGTGCTTTCCTGCAGTTCTATAGTATGCTTTTAAAGCGTGACCGCTTAACTTCTCTAAGAATGTCTTGCTATCTAAGATACAAGATAGTTAGGAACATTTGTTGAAAATAACGTTAGAAATACTCTGAGACTATGCTGAAAAGTTCCACTGTCCTGAGAAACAGTTTGTTTTTATCAGAGCTAAAAGTATGTTTATACTGTTTGTATTACTTATAATATTGTCACAATTAAAAGTTTTTCCCCATAATTTTCTATTGTGAAACTTTCTTCACCCCCCCAAAAAAAATCAAAATAACATGAGTTCAGATATCTTGTCTCTACAAGTTTCTGTCTTTTTTTCTTTATTTATGGGTGCCATTTGTTCAACCCCAAGGAGTCACACCAAAAAAACACTGTCATCTGTTAACCCTTTTAGAAATCATTTCTATTAATATGCAAAGCTCCCAAAGGAAGAAAGAGAATTTCAAGTAATTGAAGTTTAAATATTTATCTTATATTTACAAGGATTTTGAACAGCTTTAAAAAAAAAAAAAAGTTTGCTGATGATGCAAAAAGCCATTGCTGCTCATCTACCTCAGGTAACTCGTAATAAATGTGGATGTCCTGTCAATAAGGCAGTAAGGTTTAACAGGAACCTTCCTAACAATGAGGAGCATACAGCCTGTCATCTGCAGTCCCGCACAGCTACGGGCAGTAAGTATACACACTGCAGGACTGGGGCGCCCTGAACTTCAGGATGTAATGCTGCAGCAACGTCTGGGACTCAGTAACCCTTGCTGACCAGCCGATTTACAGATATTAAGTGTCCACATGATGGACAAGCCTGTGGAAGACATTTAAGAGGCTAAGGGACCACGTGAGTCGAACTGTTAGGTCAGACTCAGCAGAGTTTACAGATCTGCCCTGATACCAAGTTTGCCAACGGTTCACTAGCAACCACAGGCCAAGCGTTCTTCCTTTGGAGAGATGACAGACGCGGGGTTGGCAAACGATTGTGCACTGGCCAGATCCAGCCTGCCGCCTGTTTTGGTCATTAAAGTGTCACTGGACACGGCACCGTCATTGGTGCATGACCTGTCAGGGCGCCCTGCTGCTCGAGCGGAATACCAGGTTTATTTACCATAGACAGCCTGGACAAACCAGGCGTCTCCTGCCCGCTCACGCTGCATTATTATTAAAGACGTCCTCACCATGTTAATCCCTTCCCACCCCTTTTCCCTCTGGTAAATGGTGAGCTCTAGGTTTGTAGACACTAACCAATATACATAAAATAGGTAAACAAGTTTATACTGTAGAGCACAGGGAACTATTCTCAATATCCTGTAGTAACTTATGGTGAAAGGGAATATGAGAGCAAATATATGTATATTTCTATATGACTGAACAATTATGCTGGACACCAGAAATTGGCACAGCATTGTAAACTGACTATACTTCAATAAAAAAAAATTAAAAATAAAGAAGGCCTCACCAACCTCTCCCAACCCACTTGCTCTTCTGCAAGTGACCATTCTGCTCCTCTGTTTTTTTAATTTAATTTAATTTTTTAATTGAAGTATTGTCAGTTACAATGTGTCAGTCTCTGGTGTGCAGCACAATGTCCCAGTCATGCATACACATACATATATTCATTTTCATACTCTTTTCATTAAAGGTTGTTACAAGATATTGAATATAGTTCCCTGTGCTACAGAGAAGAAACTTGTTTTTTGTAACCTACTTTTATATATGGTGGCTAACAGTTGCAGACCTCAGACCCCTGAGTTTACCCTTTCCGCCCCCACCCTGTGACCATAGATTGTTCACTGTGTCTGCGGGTCTGTTTCTGTTCCGTAGATGCTGCTCTATTAACAGGTGGAGTCTGTGTCCCTCCCTTTGAGTCTGGGCTGCCCTTGGCCAATACAAAGCAGCACAAGTGGCACTCGGGGACTTCCAAGTCTGAGTCAGCCTGGGCTGGTGAGAGCACGCCCTGGTGGACCCCAGGAGCCGCGCTGTGAAAACCCAAGGCACACAGAGGCCTCAGGCAGATGGGCCACTGCAGGCGAGCACCCGGCCCCGGAACCGGCAGCCTGGCTGAGCCCCCAGGGCAGCCCCACCCGCTGCACCGCTGGACTAAAATCCCAGGAGAGGTTCCGTCAGAGTCACCTGGCCGAGCCACGCCGAGCCGCTGAAAGGCGGCAGCTCACAGCGAATTCCTGCTTTGAGCCGCTGCTTGTTTTGGGGTGGCTTCCTGTGCGCAGAACAGCAGGCGAGAGCATTTCGCGGACGGGAGCCTTCAATTCCCTTTCACTTACAGACGCCCCCGGCGCTGCTCCCGGAGGCCTGGGCGTCGGCGCGCAGACAAGGGGTTTGGCTGAGGCAACTCTCACTCCCCAGGTTCAGGAAAGACGCAGACCACGGGCCTGCTGTGAACATCGTCCTTTCCAAATTCTCTTACTAATTGGAGGTTTATTTTCAGGAAGGCACGAGTGAGTTACTTTGGTGAACGAAGCCCCTGTAGCTGGTGAAGCTCAACGCCCTTCCGTCGATTCAGCATTTCAGCCTCACCCTGAATCTGCGCATTCTATGACAGGGGTTCGTGCACTTGACTTTGCAGCTCAGAAAACTGACCCTGTGGTTGAGCAGAGACACATCTGTGTCTAGACACGCTTGCAGTTACTTGGCAACTGCCCACGGAGTGACCGCGCAGAGAAGCCTGGGGTGGACGGGTGTAAATGAAGCTCTTCCCGCGTACTTGTTGGCTCACGTAGTGAGGGGGGAGCTCTTCAGGCTGCCTGCCGTAAAGCCACACGAGGCACAGTGAAAACGGGGATTGCCATGCTTGCCTGGTGACACGCAGACAGCAGGTATGCCCGCACACACACCCGAGCATCGCAGGAAGACACGGGGAGAGTGACAGAACCCAGTGCGCCCCTGCAGACGGCGGGGGCCGGGGTGGGTGGGCTCGGCCCAGAGAGGCCGGTCCTGCCACCAGGAGACGTCAGGGCGGCTCCTGCCTGAGAGGGACCGTGTCGTGGCAGGAGAGATGCAGACCTGTAGGCGGCTCCGAGGGCAAAAGCCCTCACGGTAACCAGACCCATCCCCTCGCCCAGAGCCCTGTGAGGGTCCCCAGACTCGAGGTGGTGAACCCAAGAGATCCGCCCACCCACATTTCCTTTGCTCCTTGAGAGGCCAGAATAAGAGAAAACTCTCCATCTTTACCTCCGTGGCAATGTTTTAACATTACTTACAGACTCGCATGCCTGTCAAATGCTTAACTCAGCTCTGCTCATAATACTGACACCCACAGCCTGCAACACCCCACAGAGCAGCCTGTGACCCCAGACGCCCCTCTCACGTGACCACTTCCCTCTGCCCCTCCCTTCAGCTATCCCGAAGGCACCTTCCCGCCTCCAGGCTTGGCCTGAGGTCCCTCTGCCAGGATGCCTCTCCTTTACCTCCCTTCTCCTGCCCCGACCTGGTGAACACCTTTGACTCCCGGCTCAGCTCGGAGGTCACCTCCTCCAGGAGGCATTTCCAGACACCCCTCCCAGTCACCAGAACGAGCCCTTCTCGCCCCGCCTCTGCTGGGCCCTGTGCACACGTCAGCCCTCAGGTACGGCATGAACACCGTCTCTCTGCGCCTCCCGGCCCTGGAAGGGCGAGTTTGACCTTAAAAGCCCCTGTGTCCCCGGTGCCCGAGATAATACTCGGCCACAGTAGCTTCTTCGAAAATGAGTACGTCAAAGACTCCTGCAGCGTTTGCGGATCTGTCAAGAAGTATCTTGAAAAGTACAGATCTCACGTGTGAGGACGGACATTCAATGTATTACTAAGAACGTTTCAGCACAGTATAAAAATATTCCTCAGTTAACAAAGAACACATCTTCCTGATGAGATGCCATGAGTGTCGCTTTTGTACAGAGGACAAGGACACTGCTAAGTACCTCATAATGGGCCTTGTTATTAGCACAAAGACAACACAAACAACACTGACCTTGTGTCACCCCGATTTTGAAGGGTGTGTAAATATATTCCAATGAGATTGGCAACGATATTGTAAACAAGACAAATTATTACTTTATTCTAATTTTGGTAATTTTATCTCCAAACAATTCTGTGTATATAACTCACAAGTCCTTCAGAATACAGCCTCGTAAGAGGATAATGAGAGGTTTTGAAATTTTTAAGTACTTTACAAATATTTTTATTCTTCCAAGAGACAAATATTATTAATCCTATTATACGTGGAAAGCAATAGAGAAATTACATGCTGACTATCACAGGAGTTGGGACAAATATGATACTGAATTAGAAACAGTTATGCTTCCTAGAATAAAGTGGTTTCAAACAATACTTGATTTTCTCCACTTTAAGTCCAGAAAGCAACCATAAAGCACTGGCAGCAGTGACTCTATCACATAATTCTGACTGATACTGGTTCAGGGTGAATCTTTCGTCACTTCTCTGGCTCTGTTTATCATTTATCGCTGCAGTAAAGGACGCCGGAAGCACAGGCTGAGCAGAGAAGCGGACCCAGAGACAGCGGACGGCGGCGCAGGGGCTCGCGCTCCAGCCCGGGTGCCCGAGACCCGTGACGCGTTTCATCGCAAGGGACAGCGGCGTCTGCAAACGCACACCTGCTGCCCCCCCCCCCCACCAAGCTCCGGGGCCTGGATGGGATTTCACCTGATCCTCGCGGCACCCTGGTCGTTTCTACTATTGTCTCCATTTTATAAGACAGAACTGAGGCACAGAGAAACACAGTGATTTCCCCAAGCCACGCAGTGAGTTAAGTGCTGCCGTCAAGATTTAGAATCTGCGCTACTGAGATGCTCAGCAGCCTCTCTGCCTGCCGGAGCGCGCTGTGTCACCGCGACGGCAGAGCCGCCGTGCGCGCGTGATGAGCGTCTGGGAACGGTTAGAAGCAGTTCCTGTGAAAGCAAGAACAGTGCAGACCATGGAGTCAAACCACTTGGATTCAAATTCTAAATCTGCTAGCTGCCACCTGTGTGATCTAGGCAAGTCAAAAAAAAAAAAGCAGCAGCAGCTTTTCTGTCCTTTAGATTCATCAGCTGTGAAACGGACTAAGGATACCATGTGCTTCAGGGGTTACCGTGAGGACTGAACAGAGCAACACATCTAAAACGTCAGCCCCCACCCAGCACACACTGCGTGTGCCCACTATTAACGTTCTCACTGCTGCTCCTCCACACGGACCAGGGACCCAGACAGCGTCCCGGGACCAGGAAAGATGCCATTACTCACGTATGATATGGCTGTTTTTCTAGATCATTCAAACGTATCTTGAGAAAGTTAGAATTAGAATTAATTGAAATGCATTTATTACTATAAGATTAATATAAGTTTTTTAGCATCAGTAAGCGGGTTTAGCACAGTAAGTAGCTGCAAGAGTGTTACACAGCACGCGCTAAGCTGGACAGTTCAGCCCAGCAGTGCACATTAAGCATGCTCTCATGGCCAAGTCCAGTCTCATGCAGAAGTGCGGTTTTACTAGGGCGATGGCTTTACCCACGTGAACTATGAATACTTATGTTTATCAGGTGTCACGGTTTGGGAAACATGTCTTAGGTAACTGGGAACTCATCACACATGGCACAGAGTTAGTGACACAGTTGTACTTACTGTTAATCACCTCAAAATGAAATTAAATTAACTCAGTCGATTCTTTGCTTTTCCTTTCCTTCTACCATGAAACTGAAATTGCATCAGGCGTGACTCTCCTCCCACTGCAGCTCCATTAAAAGGTACGAATTGTGTGAACACGCTTCATATACTTTCAAAATCAAAGACTCACATTTGATCTTCAACACTCAACCACGACGTAACACTGCCTCATCAGGTCAGACTACTTAACTTCTCAGGGTTCTTTCCACACCATAAATTAGCTTATTCATACAACTATAAGACTACCAGTGTATTTCTATAATCATATCCTAAGACATCTGAAAGATCGTATTCTTCAGAATTTAAAAACGAAGTAAGATAGAAGACCATTCGCAGACAAATAATGATGGTGTCTCATGAACTAAGGTCTGTGGTTAATCCACGTTTATACTATAAAAAAGACATTTTAATAAGCTCATAAAAATAAAAACCACAGAAATAATAACCAAAAAACTTTAAAACAATGTATTTTAATCAAAACGACACTGATAAAGGATATCAACCAAAGCCTGAGGTACACAGCTCTGCTGCACACTGCGGCTTCACTGCATTTCCGTACCACTGACCTTGATTCCATGGCTAATATTATTAACAGAGGACTTTCAACATTTTTATCCTTAATTAAAATCTTCAGTTTAAAACTATTAGCTTCTATTATTCATATATGCTCTGCCAAGTTCTGGAATTAATGGATAATTTTCTACTTAGAATGTCATTTCAAGCTTTGTTACTTAAGGGCTTATTATAAGACAGACCTTTTGAGACTCCTTAAAATTACTAAGAGGTTCTAGAACATTAGTAAAATTCTGTCCGTATTAACAGTGCAATACATGCACAGCCTTCCCTCTATAAATCACAAAAAAGCGAAAAGTAAAATATAAACTGAAGTGTAACTTCTAATATCAGTAAGTGCAAATGTTGACCATCAGTGTGGACGTGGTGTCTGCACCACAGTGGCCAGCCTAATCAGCACAGGAGTTTGTGAATATAATAATGTTAACATTAAACCTTGCCTAGTTTCAAAATATCACACACGGTACAAACATTTTTTAAATATAGAGGTTTGTTAATTTGATGTGCACACTAGGAGTATGTCTGTCTACCTCACTCAGATCAGCTTTAAAGTATAAACATATTAATAACAAAGTTATAGGATGATTTGAAGAGAATCTAATAGAACAGCTAATCTCAAAAGACTCAAAAATAAAACTGAGAAACCAGTCTGTAAAGTTAGTGTTTAAAAAAAGTATAACTAACAGAGATTAATCCTTCGAAAAATGATTTCCCCCAAGTATTTAAATTATTGAAGGAAAAAGCTCTTACAGCTAAAGTCCCTTATGTCAGTTTCTTTATAAATCAAACCCATAATTTAATACCTGTTTCTACATTCATTTCAAGTATTTTTTAATCAATAGTTTAAACTCAGTAAGAATATACTAAAAACTGTACAAGGTGGCTAATCTGGAAACAGTATTTCAGATGATTAAAAAGACAAAAAGCGGCAATAGCATTTACCATTTGCTTCCTCTTGTCTTTTAGGTGGATGGTTTATTTGCATTTCTGCAAAAATAAAAGTGAAGTGCGGTTAATAACAGATCTGCCTGATGACATTGCAAGTGGGAGAAGAGGAAGTGTGAGTTCAACTCTGAAACGGGAGCAGCTCCCCAGGCTGGTTTCTCACTCGCGGGAGGGCACGGGCACTGCCACGACACACCTCACACAGGCTCCGGCTCCCACCGTGAGGAGTAACTGCACATCTGATGCCAACGGTAAACTAGCAAAGGGGGCCGCTGGGGGCCGCGGGGGGCCGTTCTGTGACGTCAGCTGTATCAAAGCCATCCTGTCCTTTCTTCTGCTGCAGCTGTCATTAGTCCTCACCTTGAAGATAAAGTTCAATTTCCGAGTGAATTACGCCCTGAGACATAAAGGGAAGCCATCTGAGGAACAGGAAAAAAGAGAAGGAAAAAAAGGAGAGAAAATTAATTTTTGGTTTCTTTATATTTACAACAAGCTTGGCTCTGTATTAATTTTGAACATTCAAAGGTAACTATAAAAATAGCTTTTTATCAAGTCAAACACAGTCGCACCTCCAGTGCACTCACTATTGTGGGGAAAATGATATCAGAACTGGGGCTTGGAGACGGGGACGGGTGGATTGCTAAACCCGCTAACCGTCGCCCTCCCTGAGTATGGAAGTCCTCACGCGCTACCACCTGTAAATGCAGCTGGCGCTCCGGGGATCCCTGCTCATGACACACGAGGCCGTGACAGGGTAAGGACGGGGCTAAGACAGCCTGACACCGGGGCTGGGCCCGGAGGTGGTTCGAGGGAGATCTGGCCCAGAAACCTAGGCTCCACCACCGTAACCCACCCCTGTACAGAGGTCTCTGGCTTTCAGACAGCTTCCTTTAATAGCTTTTCCTCAGTGTCTCCAAAAAGAATCACAGTTCCTTAAAACTGAGTGAAAAAGCTCTCAAAAGCCCAGGGAGACCGCACTTCCTCCTGACCGCTGAGCCCGCAGCATTCTGTCTCCTCCTCTTCTAGACTCTAGTAACATACAGATTGCTTCACACCCATGTTTAGCCCCGAATTATGCAGTCTCGCTTTGCTCAGGTCTGTGCAGCCCAGCCCTGCCGCCAGATGACCGTCTCCTTAGCTTCCTTTGCAGCCAAAACAAAGGAGGTCAGCTTTATGCTTAAGACCACAGGCCCAGGATCGGAGTGGAGCCAGACTGCCTGGCTCCAACACCGCCTGGTGACCCGGTTTTGATCTCTCTAGGCCTCAGTTTCCTCACTTGTAAATGATAGCTAACAGTAGTCCCTATATCATCAGGAGACAGGATGACACCACACACTCACAGACGCGTCATCTGACCTGCTCGCTGACATGCAATCAATGCCCAGCAAGTACCAGTCACTACCACGTCTTCCCACCGCCAGCCGCAGCCCCTTGTACGCAGGTGGTGTCACAGCGAACACAGTTCAGGCGGTTGCTCCCCCCACCTGCCCACCACCCTTCTTTTCAGACGTCCCGTGAAGAGATAAGCCTTGGAGAGCCCGCTTTGTCCCAGAGGGCCTGCCTCTCGCCTTAGCTGACTGGAGGGGAGATTAGTTAATCAGCTGTTCTCTCTTCATACTCGACCTAAGAGACCCAGAAGCTTCGATCAGATGGTGCTGGCCAAGGAGGCCTCCCAGCACCCGTACTGTGGAGGCCCGGCGGTGCCCTGGAGCCCAGGCCGGGGGCAGACCAAGGACACGGGTGAGAAGGCCATTCCAGAAGCAGCTGCTCTCAGGGAAGAAGAGTGGAGATTTTCAACGAAGAGACACCTTGAAAATCCGAAGAGAGTGTCCAGCTCTCTGGTGGCTTCCTGGCTCACACTGACTAGCTTTACTTCTTGAAGCTGTCTTCCGTGAGCGTCCCCTTCAAAGCTGCCATTTCTAAAATTAGCTTTAATGAATTCCTCATCCTCGCAACCGAAACAGGGTTTATTGACTTACCAGTTAACATTTGAAAAATCACACTCTAGTCTTGTCTTTTGTTCAGCCCATTCATGGAAAGTCTCTTCCATGACTTCTCTTTCATCAGGAGATGCTGGACTAAAGCAGTGCCCAGGCCCTGGAAGCCACAGAGACCCCTGAGCACCACACACCTGTGAGGAACAACCCTGTCCAGAGGCTTTGTGTCGAGACCCTCAAATACCCGAAATCACCCAGACGGCCAGCTCTCAGTTCCCTCCAGCGGCCCTCATTTCTATGGGATGTTTTTAAATAGTTTCACATTACCGTCAGATCTGCACCATTGCTAACGAATGGAACAGAACAGATTTCGGTTGCTCCAGTCACTTCAGATCAGAGTTACTTGCAGCACACGTGTGTTTCCTTCCGTGTGCATGCATCTGTCTGCCAGCCGAGGCACACCTCCACGCCCACCCTTCAGCTTCCAACCTGCAATGTGCTGCAGACACTGAGAGAACCAGGCAGGGCTGGCCGCTGAGGACTGTGAACCATGCTTTTACGTTAGGAAGAGAAGATTCCCCTAAAGCCAGTGAGCAGACGGGAGTGTTGGAGCGGTGAGCCTGGAGGGGAGCGTGGTGATATTTAAGGGGTGCACTACAAAAGCAAATAGGAGGCACCTGCTGACCCCAGAGCACCAGGCACACTCCGCGGCCACAGCACAGCACCCTCAAATGCCCCGGTCACCAGGGCGTTCCCTTTCACTGGGGTAACTAGGAAGCACAACACAGACGCAGAATGTCTCCGGTCTTTTAAGATCAAACTAGACAGCCATGGAGGCATCAACCATGGGAGGCGTCAGCCACGGAGGCGTCAGCCACGGGAGGCGTCAGCCACGGAGGCGTCAGCCACGGGAGGCGTCAGCCACGGAGGCGTCAGCCACGGAGGCGTCAGCCACGGGAGGCGTCAGCCATGGAGGTGTCAGCCATGGGAGGCGTCTGGGGTGGTTTTGGTGGGGAAGGGGCAGAAGAAGATGATATCGATCGGATTTTGTCTGAGATACATGTTAGATGTGGCAACCGCTCATTCATATTGGAAACGGCAGAGGAAATACTAAATGCCTGTAAGAAGGTTCTGTGTCTCCACCTCCGTCCGAACAACAAGCAAGACCCATGCCTGCACCTCATTCTGTCAGCTTCCCACAGTCACCACTTGTCACCTTCGTACCAGGAAGGGCTCAGCCTGACAAGGAGGAGCACGGAAATCTGCAGCAGCACAAACAGAAGCCCAGAATAGCAAGAAATGATTAATAGTGGCCTCTTTCGGGAAAAAAAAATCAGTGAAGTTAAACGATGGCTCACTGTCTCATGATAGTTTTTATTATTCTCTCTTCCCTATATAGTATCTTATATTTCTGTACTTGGTCAAAATTCCAACATCCTTTCTCATCTACAGCATACACCGCTTCCCCCTCTTTCCCAGAAAGGGAAAATAGAGTCGTCTGTACACAGGCTGAACTACTTTGAAAGTAAATAAATAGTTAAACAATTTTTAATGACACATCTGAGGATGTTATAGAGGGAACTCAGATTAGGTGACCTCTAAGGTCTCTTCCAACTTGGGGTTCCATCATGTTTTTTATTAGTTCCTCCCTCCCTTCCTACCACGCTTCCCTTCCTTCCTTCTTTCTTTAAGTATTGGCCAAGCCCCTCCTTGCTGTAAGAAACCATGTTGAACAATGAAGACAAATGCATGTGACCCCACCGTGAAGAAAGAGATCATCTGGTACGTGAGACAAACATGTTCATGGACCGCGACAGTGGTCACCACCCTGTGTGAGCACTGCACGGAGGACTCAGTAAAGACTGGAGAACTTTTAAGAGCATGAAGACCAGCTCCCTGTAGCTGGAAAAGCAGAGAAAGCTTCGTGGCATGGGCGCTTTCTATCCTGGGCCTTGAACGTAAGGATTTCAATAAACGGAGGAAAGAATCCAACGCGCTAAGACACGTGAGGGAAGAGAGTAGAGATGACCCTGGAGGACGTGGAGGGGAGGGAGCAGAACAGACTTTGCTGGGGATGACTGGGACAGCAGACCAGAGAGGCTGGTGGGAGGCAGGAGGGGTGCGCTCATCTCAGACCACGAGAGCTGGCACAAAGCAGTCAAGCAAGGAGAGTGCGCTGTGAATAGTAACGGTGGTGAGGGGCTGCCAGTCTTGCTTCTGTGCAAGAATCTCTTGCATCAACCATGCGACTGACAAGGGACTAATTTCTAAAACACACAAACATCTCATACAGCTTAATATCATAGAAACAAATAACCCAATCAAAGCATGGGCAGAAGACCTAAATAGACACATCTCCAAAGAAGACATACAGATGGCCATCAGGCACATGAAAAATGCTCAGCATCGCTGATTATCAGAGGAATGCAAACCAAAACTACACGAAGGTGTCACCTCACACCAGTCAGAACGGCCATCATTAAAAAGCCCACAAATAATAAAATGCTGGGGAGGATGTGGGAAAAAAGGAGCCCTCCTACACCTTTGGTGGGAATGTAAATTGGTGCAACCACTAGGGACAGCATGGAGATTCCTTAAAAAACTAAAAATTGAGTTATCATAGGATCCAGCAGTCCCACTCCTGGGCATGTGTCCACAGAAAACTCTAATTTGAAAAAAGACAAGCACCCCGCCCCCAATGTTCACAGCAGCGCTGTTTACAACAGCCAAGACATGGAGGCAACTTAAATGTCCACTGACAGATGACCAGATAAAGAATATATGGTATATTTACACAATGGAATACTACTCAGCCACAAAAAGAACGAAATCATGCCATTCACAGCAACAGGGATGGACCCAGAGATTATCATACTAAGTAAATTAGACATAAAAAGACAAAATTCATATGATACCACTTATATGAGGAATCTAAATCATACAAATGAACTTATTTACAAACCAGAAAGAGACTCACAGACATAGAAAACAAACTCTGGTTACCAGGCCAGCAGGGGGAGGGAGGGATAAATTCAGAGTTTGGGATTAGCAGATACAAACTACCATATATAAAATAGATAAACAAGGAAGGACCTACTGTAGAGCACAGGGAACTACATTCAATATCTTGTAATAACCTATAATGGAAAAGAGTCTGAAAAATAATATCTACATGTATAACTGAATCACTGCTGTACATCAGAAACTAACACAACATTGTAAATCAACGGCACTTCAATACAAATTTTTTTTTAAAAAAAGAACCTCCTGCATCAGGATGCAGCCCTGCTGGTGCGTGAGGCTGCCGAGATGGAGCCACAGAAAACACACCAGACAGCGAAGGCAGAGAGGTCCGCACGGCGGTGACCAACCAGTAACTTCAGCTTTTCCAGACTGAGAGATCCTGAAATCGTATCAGAAGGCACGTTTTGCTTAAGTCTGTCTACCAGTGGGACATCAGACTTCTTTTATTGTTTTAACTCCTGTGTTAATTCAAAGAGGCACTCTTTGGTACTGCGTTAACACTTACAAATGAATATTAAGTGGTAATTTTGTTTACACGTCTTAGTGAGATTAAGAATATTTAAACCTTTTAGATTTCATGTTCTAATATCAAATCCCTCCTGTATTGTGATTTCCCTTAGGGCTTATGGTGTCTTGATGAATACCTGCCCTTTGGTTCAATCGCACACCATGCAATTTTAACCTATTCTCTTCCAGGAAACGTGGTAGAGACGGAAAGTAAATATACAAGACTACTGACCTCACCTTGAGGAAAGTCTTCTGAGGGCCGGAAGAGGTGGGCTAGACGTTATCACAGACATAACCCTGAATGTAGGAGGCTCTGGGTTAGGGTGAGGAGCTTTGGTAAAGGTTTCCTGGACAGCCACCCTCGCTGCAGGAAAGGCTCCCAGGCAGAGTGATACGCCTTTTGTTTATTCACCGTAAATCCACCAGTGAGACCACGAGGCTCTGGGCCCGGGGAAGGGCGGGGGAGGTCAGGAGTGGGGCCAGCGTGGCGGGACATCACGGCTGACGAAGGCACTGGGAGGCCGGCGGAGCAGAGGGACTGAGCCTGCAGCCTCCTGGGCTGGCAGAGGCGCCAGCACGTGCCGGGGAGTCTGAACAGGGAGCCACCCCAGGGCGCGAGGGGCCTCCCCACCCTCCTCTGCTCAGCCCTTGCCTCATGTGCCTGCAGGGAGGGGAGGCGTCTCCATGGGGCTGCAGACCCTCTTGCGACAATTAGTAATTAGTAGAGGATCAGGGAATGGTGCGCGTGGGCCTGGGGTGGAGGTGGCGTTCTGCCTCCAGAAAGTATCCAGGACCCGCTGACAGTCTATTCTGTCCACAGCGGAGAGCTTTTCAGGTCTTCTTTCCTTCCATTTTTACACAAAGGAAATGATCTCAACCTTTCTCAAAAAAAAAAAAAAAAAAGTGCAGAGTTCTGAATAGAAATGAGGCCAGGACCCTTTACAAGTGTGAGCCGCCATCCCGGCCCCGGGGACCGCGGCGCGGCAGCTGGCCCACACTCTGCAGGGGACGTGCCTCAGGTCACCCGCCTCCCTGACCACGATCTGGTTTTATGAGGACAAAGCTGGGCGTGCTGCTCCGCTTGACAAGTCAAGCTCGGTCGATTTTTTAAACATCATGCATTTGTGTTGAACTTTTCAGTTCCTGCATCCAAGAATCTCCTCCCGTTTAGAACTGCCAAGGTCGGCCTTCATTTCAAATAACCTGCACCCACGAGCTCACGTCAGTGTCCCTTCCCAAACCAGCCAGGGCACAGGCCGGCGACACTGAGGGCTGCCCTCCTAGGTCAAGCGGCTTCACCAGCACAGTCGTGGGGGACACTTGCCATGCTAAGTGCTTCATGGTTTTGTTATTAAAGTTCACGCACACACACGTGCCCAAGCACGTGTACACAAGGCCCCAAGTTTGGCAACACACACAAGAGTCTGGAGATCTCTGATTTAACGCTGATAAACTTGCAGTGTACTCATTGTGGGATCCACTCAGCACACTCATCAAACAGGGCCCCCAGATCCACCTCCACACAGAACCTCAGAATGTAACCATGTTTTGGAAAGAGTGTCTTTGCAGGTGTAGCTGATTAAGATGCGGTCACACTGGAGCGAGGTTAGCCCTAGTGTCCTTATCAGAAGAGGAGAAGTAACACGGACACACACGTCAATTGGAAAGACGGCCGTGTGACGAGGACGAGGAGACAGAGGAGGTGCAGCTGCCAACCAAGGAACGGGCAGGACGGCGGGCACCACCGGGCAGTGGGGGCCCTGGAAGAGGCGAGAAAGGTCGTCCCCCAGCCGCCCCGGGGGCAGGGCCCTGCAGACCTGGATTCCAGACTTCTGGCCTCCGGAACCGTTGGTTCAAGCCACCAAGTTTGTAGAGTTTTGTTACAGCGTTCACAGGAAGCCAATACAAATAGTAAATAAGAACGTTTACTTCAGTTCCTAGTCAGTTGAATGTTTGCCTGATGCAAATACAGATTCTGCTTGCTCCAAACCTCAAACAGCCGAATCTTACGTGAAATGGTAGGAATTCGGTGGTGTATACTCTTCCTATATTAAAGGCACAGATGGCAGGAAAATGAAATCTTCAGGTATAGAAATAAAACAAAGACCATAAGGATGTGGGTGTCCCATTGAAGAGGGGAAAAAAGAAAAGGAGACGTGGCGAATCCTCGCAGGAAGCATCTGTGATGCTCAGAAGCCTCCTCTTCCCGCAGCTATGCCTTGTGTTTCAGCTCATAATCCTCCCCTTCGTTTATGAAAGGAACAGGCTCGCGGCCGGCTTCCTCTCTGCCCCAGTTCTGCGGTGCTGTAAATCCTGTCCCCTCAGGAGGCGTCAAGGTGCACGACCGCTGCCTGCACCCCAGAGCGCATCACCCATAATGAGGGGGCCAGCACCGCCCCGCCCCCCAGGTCTGAGAGGAGACCATGCATCCAGCCCCGGCCTGCAGCGCCACCGGTCTCCTTGCGGTCAGAGCCGCCTTCCAGAGTGGCCCCTGCCTTTGGGAAGCCGTCCTTGACCCTGCGCCTGCAGAGAGGAGGCTCTGACAGTGCAGAAGCACCCGGGCGGCCGCAGAGCAGTCTTTGCAGAAAGGCCCCGCTGTGCTGAGTTCTGTTCCTGGAGCCACTGCTCTCCTGCTGCTTTAAGGACTGAGGAAGTGGGACCTGCCTCCTCTCTTTATATCCACAAGCAGGAAGGAGGCATTTCTGCGACGCTCCTTCTCCATCAGGGCGCTGCGGGAGGCACGCTGGCTACCGGGTCTTCGGGACCTGCCGCTGCCCGCCGAACACCAGATGTCAGCGCGCGTTACGGCAGGGCGGCTCGTCGCGGCTGTGTCCCACGGGGCTGCTTGATGTACTTTATAACTGAAATTTTTTCAGCTGCGATCCACTGAACTAAACTAAGCTACCACTTAGGTCTCCTCCTCGCAGACAAGGCCACGCTGGCAGGGGCCAGGCAGGAAGGAAGGCAGTGCAGACGGTGGTGGGCCGGGGCGGTGGGGGGAACGGCGCGGGGAACGGCAGGGGGCAGCCCCAGGGCGTGGTGTGGGTGTGGACGTGTGACAGTGTGATGAAGACATTAAAGTATCCCCAGGAGACGTCACAATTAAAAGAAAGCAGCTGAACTGATGTGATGAAGTCGATCAGAACCTAAGAACCCAAGGAGAAACTCCCAGATGAATCACCCCCGACTCCTCCGACGGGATAAAACCCAGCTGCCGGCCGGCCCCCGGGCTGCCGTGTGCTGAGGGCGGAGTGGGCTGGGACGTGATGCCAGCCCTCCTCAGCGCGGCGTGTCACTCAGCGGGTGGTGGTGCCTGTGCCAGGCTGAGCTCTGAGTAAGCACTGGGGAGACACACACTGCTGCTCCCAGGGCCAGCCAGCTCCTGCTGGCGGCCGAATGCGAATGGGAGTCAAGGGATGGACAGGGTCAGCGTCAGGACGCACAGACAGAGCGAGGGGCGTTCCTGACCCGGGAACAGCTCTGTCCAAGGGACAGAGCAAAACAGAACAGCCCCGTCAGGTCCCGGGAGGTGGTCTGACTCCACCGAGACCCCTGAAAGGACAACTGTGAAAACGAACTGGAGGGGAAATGAATGCAGTCGCGGGTGCGGAGCCTTGGATGCAGAGATCATGAAGGCTTTTGGTTTGGGTTTCGGTAGGCAATGGAGAATGAATACAGATATATGAACAGGGGGAGAATGTAATTAAAATATCATTTTAAGAACAACCCCCCCCTCAGTTTTTCTCGAAAACTTTTAGGGCAAGACTGTCATTATTTTTTGCCCCCCTTTTTTTCATATAACCATGAGTTCCAGGAAGATTCTATGTCTAATACTGCTGGGGTAAGGTTTTTGTTTTTAACTGAAGTACAGTCAGAGATGTAATGGCTTTGGCATCTCCAAACCTGTCCCCTTGAATTTTCCAATGCCCCGTCTGTGCCTGCTTTTTGGTTTTTGTTTTGGCTTCATTTCCTGTTGATCATCTGTTTGGAAAGGCTATAAGGCAGCCCCAACACTGAAGATCCAAAACCTCAAAACAGAGCCCAAGACTGCGCGCCCCGTGTCCACGCGAGAGCAGGTTTCCACGAAGAAACCTGTCCTTATTCAACCCCATCCGCGGGTCCGGCGCCCAGCCTCTCCCCCGGCAGCTGAAGCCGGGTGTTCTTGAGAAAACAGGGTGCAGCAGGGATCTGGAGGGCGAGGCTTAGCCTGAAGGCTTTAAGGTCAGGGATGGAGGGAGTTGCTTCCCGCCTTCTCCTTCTGAGGCTCAAGGGAAAACTCGTGTTATCTACGTTTCCATCTGTGTCTTTCTTTACATTCTGTTCGGAGGCTTCTCCCTAAAATTCTCCTTGCTTAATTCAGGTATGAAATTCTTAGAACACTACAATTTTAGTAACGTCAAGAAACCAACATTTTAACAAACATTCTCACAATTGATGCAGTCATTTCAGGGGTAAACTTTTTATCCTTCTGTGACATATAGCACGTTGAAATAATCAAAAGCTACAAGATAAGATTTCCTTATAATGCTTAGCAATAGATTATTTACTTAAACTCTCAGTGGGTGGTGCAGAATGGGGAAGTCTGAGGAAATGACACAAACCCGCACACGCACGCACGTGCACGCACACGCACGCACATCTCAGCGCTCGGGGACCCACGTACCTCTCGCAGGTGAAGACGGACTCGGACATGGTGCCCGGCTCCCTGACGACCACCTTGTCGCAGTACCAGTACTGCGACTTGTCACCGGCCTCGCAGCGCAACAGCACCTTCTGCAGTTTTCCCAGAGACACTGCTTCTACTTGAAACGTATCGACCTGGTGCAGGAGACAGAAAAACCCCACAGGGCAGGCGTGAGCCCCGCACGTGGCTGGCAAGGGCTGCAGTGACAGCCCAGGAATGGCAGAGCAGCGCAGATCTTCAGAAGAGACACGTTACTACGGTCAGCGTCAAAACGGGTGATGAGGAAAGAAAAGTGGGCAAACCACTCCTTTTGAGTCTCTTTAAAAAGTGTATTTCTGGCTATGCTTTTTTCTCCCCTGGAGTTCTACCTCCCCCGCCCCCGGAGCAGTGCACAGTGTAGCAACTACACCGAGCACGAAGGCTCCTGGCCTGTGGCTCTGCTCTCGCTGAGGCTGCTGCCCGTGACGGTCTACGAGGTGGCCAGGCGGGCAGCCGTGTGGTCCCAGGGCACCCCCGGCCTCCGCGAACCACGACTTTCTCGGGGGCCCGGGGGGCAAATCTCTCTCCCTTCCTCCTCTCTCTCCCCCTTTCTTTCTCCAGTAAGCCCTCTCCGACACCCTCCTCTGTGCACGGCACAAAGCGCGGTCTTGGGCTTGCTGTGAAAGAACATCTTGGGGCCTTCATTTCTAGACAGAGACACTGACCGTGTCAAACCAGGCCTAACTGTGCTGCTTCCCTCGCCGTGGTGAAAGCAGTGACACCTGCAGTGACACGTAAGGGCTCAGGTGAGCTTTTGGTCTCTGATGTTTCAAAAATACCCCAGGAACTCCAGCCACAAAAAAGTCTGAGAAACTCTCAAACTGGTTTGGGAGCCTTCTCTCTTAAAAATACAAGCTTGCTTTATGTAACCCCTATTCTTAATCTCAGACCCTCAGACAGTACCTTTTTTTCTATATACAACAAAATAACATTAAAAATTGACAGAGTTGATTATATATGTCACTGCACCTCCTGAAACATCTACTACACAGAAAGACTCATGCATGTCTATAAAGCACAAAAGGGAACAGAAAGGCTCTAAGGTGTGAAAATGGTACAGCTGGCTCCATTCAAGATGCTTTAAAGAAAGGCTGTTGTTATTACGTGAAACATCCTGTAACAGCCCTTCCGTGACCTGACCTCTTAGAATAAGGCTTTACACGTCTCAGTCCCGACAAGGCACGTTCACATATGTTTTCCCCTGACATCATCTCGTTTTTTCCCCTTAGACCACCACTAATTTTTAATGTCTTTTTCTTTGTTCTATTATTCATTGCTGGTAGAGTGCGTCCCATTTTTCCTTCAAGAAAAACTTCTGAAACAAAGCACGTTGGGAAGTCAGGTCAGGAACACCTGTGCTAAAGACATTCCAAAGCAAAAACCTGCAGGCTGCCAAGCACTCTTCAACTTTCAATCACACACGGCCAGACCCGTGGGGAGCTTACTAAGAACGTGGGGAACTTCCCTGTGCAGGCGCACCTGTCCTCTTTGAAATTTCACTGGCATGTTGGATTTGTACAGCAGCCTGAGACCAGAGTCTCCCCTCTCCCCATAGAGACACAGGGAAACTTCCGACTCCGTTCCTGCTTGCTTCAGCTGCCCAGTGTGGACGTCAACCAGGTATCTCACCACTGGCAAAGCAAAGGGGAGAGAGACAAGGAAATGCATCACCTGGGCGTTCACATGGACAGAACCGAGATCCGTGGAGCAGGTGACAGTAAAAAAATCACTGTATTTGAATTCCTCTCATCTGGACTTTCTGTATCTATGGAGAGATTTTTTTTGATCTTTCAATGATTAATTTTAATTACAAATGGCATTTTTACACCACAAGCAAGCGGTGTACAAATAAAACTTTTTTTAAAAAAGCTCTTCTTTGTACGACGCAAGAGGACACTCGTGTTTAGTATTTTAGTGGAAGGGAGACAAATGCTATTGGACGTGATGCTTAAAGTTTAAAATAAAGGAAGGTTTGATGAGGGAACGCCTCAGAAGTGAAGCGGTGACATGAGGCGGCCAACGGGCCCCAGGCAACGCCAGATGAGACACAGACATGACTTCTTTCTCATAACCGCAGCCCCTGCGGCTGTTGCTGGACCGTAAGAATCTTTTTGTGGTTACGTGTAATCCCAGATCCACCAGGGGCTCATGCTGCGATGCTGAAAAAGTCACTTCTCAAGGGGTCCCACAACTCTCTTAGAAGGAGAAAAATATATTCTGTAACTAAACAGTTCAGAAGTAAATCTAAGCAACAATTAAAAAAGCAGATTGTACGTGCAATGTGTGCCCCTGGGGATTAATAACGCACGTGGAAAAACAGCCTGTCCGCCTTTCACTACAGGAAGCTCGCAGACAACGTCCCCCTCTGCTTGGATTCGCGATAGCCACGCATTCACTGCAAAATCTAGCGTCTTCTTGCTCCTGGTATGTTTCATGGTCACCTGAGATTAGAAAGAACAATGACCGACTTGTGTTGAGTTCCAACTTTCCACAGAACCCAGAATTTTAAATCCCCACCCCCAGGACTGCCAGACCACGGTGCACACCCTGGGGGCTGCTGGCAGCAGTAGAATTAGGCGAGTATCATTTGCCAGGTATTATGCTGAGTGGTTTGTTTTCATTGTATCTTTTAACCATCGGCAGTTAGATTGGTAAGGTTCTTACAATGTTATAGATAAGAAAACGGAGGCTTGGAGACTTGAAATGGACTCTGTCTGACTCTCAGTTTCACTTACAACTGATGCTAAAGAAGCAATCTATAGAAGGGATGCCGAAGGAGATTGTGTGTTCATCTTTGTCACCGAAGCAGGCGTCCGGCAGGATTCTGTGAACATCCAACGCCTCCTAAAAGCGCACGTGACACCTGCAGGCCGCTGAGAGCCTGCCCCTGTCGGCGCGTGGCAGGCTGCCCTCGCCCCCCGCCCGCCGAGCCCACGCCGGACCCCAGACCGGGGTGCTCGCTCCTCTGGTGCCCAGCGCACAGGAGCACGCTGTTCCCTCCACGTCTCAGTGGAGGACATCTGGAAGGACCGCTGCCGACACCTGCCTTTCCTCCCATCACAGTGAAGACGCAGCCTCCCCCTGGAAGACCCTAGTTTATCTCCTGAGTGAGTCTCTGTCCTCCTGAATGCCCCCGGCCCCAGGCCTCGGGAGCAGGCCCCACCACTGCCCAGGCTGACAGCCCTGCACCCTGGAATCCGGCCACGCTGACCTGTTCACGGTTCCACGACCTGGCCACGTTCCTTCTCGCCTCAGAATGTCCACACACACTTGGATCTCTGCTAGAGCAGCTTTCGTCCGACTCACTGCCTTGCTGAATGTGTCTGTCCTTAATTACACAGCTCAGATGTGGGTGACCCGACTTTGTGCTCACTGGTGACTATGACGTGACACCTGACTGCCGTGATGGGAGAGACCATGTCCTACTCATCTCGGCACTTCCACAGGCTTTCACAAGGCAGTCCTGAGGTTGCTTGTTGAGTGAATGATTAAATAAACAACAAAGTGGAAGGGTGTTTGCCAACAGAGGGAATTACGCTAAATGAGTCAGCATGCCTCATCACTGGTGCCTGACTGTGTCTTTACTTGCTCTAGGCGAGAGGCTGTGAAAAGAACACTGGATCTGGAGTCAAGAAAACTGGGTCCAAAATCTAGATCCTCCATTTTACAACTGTTTGACCACGAGACCATGAGACATTTGCATAACCACTCTGAGAACCACATTTTTGCCCTGAAGACAGGAGTAATGACTCTCTCCCACAGCCGTTGTGAAGATTAGATGAGATTACATGTAAGAAATGTGCAAAGCTTTACGCAAACTACATAAACAACTCATCTTAACCTTAGCCAAATTTGTACATGGATACACTCATAAATATAAAAGAGATTAACATAACGTATTTTACTTCACTTGGAACTGTCCCCTTTCTAGACTATCTCACTGCATACAGCAGTTGCACATATCTAGCAATTCAGTAGGAAATTCAGGAACACGAAGAGACAGAGAACAATCATAAAGATTCATGCTTTTTAATCCCAATCAGACACAATGCTCAAATGAAATTGTTTTCAGCCCTCTGTCTGAATTTTGAAACTTCAGTTGCCCCAATGGTCCTGAAACTCGGAGCCTGGGTGGCTTACGTAGCAACCGGAGAGACAGAAGCTGTGGATGACTGGAAGCGGGTGATCCACGCACCACAGCGGAGGCTCTATGTTATGGGAGATGGTGTTTAATCTTATTTTCCTTCCTGGAGCCACTATGATGTCTATTACTTTGCTTTTATTCAGAATAAAATGAGAGAACTTACGTCCTCAGCCATGTAGAGGGACAGACTCCTCAAAGGAGCAGCCAGAGAGAATTCCTAAACAAACAGAGCCAACCAAGGGTGCGGGGCATCTCCAGCCCCCTGGGGCTTGTGTGCAGGTGACCCGAGAAGGACACACAGACCCTTGGCCTCCTCACGGTGACGTTTCCTACGGTGGGTGTTCACGGCACTGCACGGGGTATGGTTGGGAGTTTAACAAAAAGAAACTGCCTCGACCACCAAGGGGATTTTATAGATTACCTGTGAAATATAGACCCCAAATATTTACATAACAGACATTAAAGCAGCAGAGCAATAAGCACTTACTAGCACAGACTAAGTTCGGTGGGGCTTTGGGACAACACAGACATTAGGAAACAGTAAGAATAATTTCCAATGGAACCTATTAGATGTTTCAGATAAACAAGGGTCACAAATGGGTGAATGGGAGTCTTCTGAAGTCTAGGCGTGAAGTCTTCCCCATGAAGTATCAGGGTTTACAAGGTCCTTCTACCTAAAACTCCAGCAGGTCCTTCCTCCACACTAAACTTTCTATGGAAAGTGGCGAGAAGCCTCTAGCTTCTAGGCACCAGCAACCCCTCCACCCGTAGAAGCGCCCTCGGGTGAGACGCCTCAGTCACTGTACTTAAGCGAGTGCAATTCTACTAACTCCACTGGAAAGCCTTTTCAGGGTGAGGCCTCTGAGCGGGTTGCATTTACCTTCAGAGTCATGACGCTTTACAATAAAAATTAACAACGCAAAGCTAATTTTTAAGCAATGAGAAGCTACAGCAATGAGGTGCAGCTCGGCCCCTCCCAGAGACAGAGGCAGCGTCTAGAGGCATTTCTGGTTGTCGTAAGCAGGGAGGCAGGAGAGTGCTGGCACCTGGTGGGTAGGGGCCAGGGGTGTGGTTACACATCCTACAACGCACAGTTTGTACCCCCCCAAAGCAAAGAACTAACCAGCCCCAAAAGTCCATGGTGCCCAAGCTGACAAGTCCTACGACAGAAATCATTGGAAGATAAGCCAATAATTAAACAGTGATGTGGGTAAAGGGAGATAGATACATCCATTGAACTTACCTCCTGTTGTATTTACTCCTATTTTTATTTTCACAAACAAAACATTTTAAATTATTGAAGTGATAAAGGAGGTCAAAATTCCTGGAAGACCACAACGCACAAGCCCAGTCATGCGGCAGCTCAGGGCAGGACGCGGCAAAGGGTGTGTGGAAAGTGCAGTGAGCTTGAACTTGGACCAAAAGACCTTGATTTCTGCCCCGACCTTGCTGCAGGTGTGCAGCCTTGGGGAGAATGTGTACATGGTGATCTGTGTCCCTCAGGTCCTCATTGGCAAAGCTGGCCTCATACCTGCCTTGCCAGGTCGAAGACAGAATGTTCTAGGGTGGGAGTGCTTTATGTAATAAAACGAGTCTCAAATGCCTTATAGAAAAGATAAGCAGGAAATTATTTCCCAAAGCAGAGCCTTCTCAAGTGTGGACTGTAACACCCGGGAGTAAGGTAAGAGAGACTCCTTTCAGAACATCTGATCTGTCCAGTGGGCAGTACGCGGACGGTGAGTGTGCCTCAGAGTCAGGCCCCTTCTCCTCAAATCCACGTGCCGGTCCTGGTGCTGGGGATGGCTTCCCATCAGCTCAGAGCCCTTGGTAACCTCAACTGGGGCGATAACATGACCTACCTTGCTGTGGTTTCCACAGTAAAGGTGGTCATCTGTCCCCTGAGCGCTCAGTACGGGGGTATTGGTGTGGTGGTGTTACAGTTAACCCCAGAAACTAGAGGTCAGATTTCTTCACTGTTATTTGAGATCGGCTGTGGCTCCTCACTCTCTAACACACAGCAGAACTTCAGCCAAATGCTCAGTTCTTTATGATCAGAAATTGAAATTCTGTTCCAAATCCCTGGCTGTACTGGGACGAGCAAGCCAGGACTACTGGGGAGGACAGAGAAAGGCCTCCTCGGCCCCTCCGCCCCAGGCCAGTATGCAGCTCCTCTTCCGTCCTCCTGTCCTCCAGGGCCCGCGTGAACTGGACTGTCCCCCTCCTTCTGTTCAATATTCGAAGTTAATTACCATATGACTATGTTTAGTTAATAGCCATTCTATTTGGCATCCAAGCTATATATTACCTGGAACCAATTCAGTGACTTAGATTAATAATTTATATCAGTATTTTGGAAGCTGGCTGGCATAATTGCTTAATGTGTATTATTCTGGCTGAAATAGCAAGTCAGATCTCCAGTGAGGTACCTAAAGCATGATCAAGGAAAAGAACTTCCAAACTGTGAGCGATGTAAAAATCTACCCCTAGACCCCAGACAGCCAGAGCACCATGAAACGGGGCAGCTATTCCCTCCTGAAAATCTAAATGCTAAGCAAAAAAGCATGTTTTCACCCACTTTAACTTGAGACATTGGGAATCACTGCAATAAACACTTGCCAGAGGCATTAGCTTCCCCCAAACAATAATGTCCCATAAGAGCTCTAATCATTCATCACAAGAAACAAGAGCTACACACAGTCCCCAGTATCAGTGGGGAAACCCTCCTGGCAGACCATGGCCGTGTAGCAGGCTTCCTAGATTTTCCCAGTCCATGAAAGGTAGCCTTTGGTCCTCATAGAACCAACCACTCTCTTTTTGAAAACAGTATTTCCTTTTGGCCTTCAGGCTGCAGCATTGTCTAGCATCCTTCCACACTACAGAAACCCAGAGCCCTGACTTCTGCTTCGGCTCTGACACAAAGCTGCCAAACATGAATACTATTCAAAAAAAAAAAAAAAAAAAAAGTCAGTAAGGCTGAGGGAAAATAATGCAGGATATTAAGCTTCAAAGCCAAACCTTCTGTTGGGATAGATGTGGAGAAAGAAAAAGGGTGAGTTTCCAAATTATTTTTTCATTGAAGCGCACATTCATTTTCCCTTTAAAACAAACAAATAAATAAAATGCTTAAGGAACAGCAGTGTCTTTATCATATGAAGTCTTCAGCATTTGTTTTAATTTCCTGAATGAATAGGAACAACGTTAGGAATGGCTTTAACAGAAACTAAATTTCATTTGCTGAGCTCCCCCTGGTGATTTAGAGCAGCAAGAATTAGTCATTTTACAAGAAAACATTACCATAAAACTCACTCTTCCTTTCTTAGAAAACTAAAATTCCTGGATTACTTTAAGAAATTTCAACCAAGTAGTTAAACACATGTCCTAAAAATAGCTAACTGGAACAGCCATAAAGCAGCATTTACAGGGCCTGAATTAACACATCACAGTTCAGCGCTGAGGTTACAACACCTCAGTCAGGCTGCACGACCTTTCTGCTCGGAATCTGAGCGAACGGGGTAAGTCAATCTCGATCCTTCAGTAAATCTTCTGGAAGACAGGCGTAGCGAGAGCTGTCACTGAGATGTGACAGGTAAAATCAAGGCTCTAAGGAGAACTAAGCCACAGTCTGGCTTATAGGCGGGTTACTTGCGGAAGGGACTCTTGGAAGACAGCGGCTACGTCCTGGTCACGCTGGCACGCTCGGCCTCCTGGCAGGAGCCCTCCGCAGGCCGCGGGCCCCGGCAGTGCTGGGTGAAGGGCTCTGAGCACGAGTGCACTTGTCCATGCCTTTACGCGTCTGCGCTAGTGTTTAATTTAGCACCAAAGTCCCAAACGGAAATATCTGTTGTTCTCTTCCTCCCACCCAGACACACGGAAACATAAAAGGAAAATCAGCTCGGTCCTGTTCTGTCCTAAAACATAGAGCTAAGTTAAGTAGGACTGTGCTAGGCCTAGTTAAAAAAAGAGGGGGAAGGAGTGTCCTGTAAGAAAAGGGACATATTGATCAAGAAGAACATACAGACGACATAAAGACCACTGCCTTGTTCCACTGGCAACGCATCGAGACGACTAGAACCTGTTACTGCACAGAGGTAAGTCCCAGCAAAGCTGTACTGAGAAAAGAGACAATGACTGGACGTTAATTATCAGACAGAAGATGGTGGTCATAGACCCAGAATTCCTCTACACACTCGAGTAGGAACGCAAGACCTGGAGATGCAAGGTCTGTAAGTCAGTGTATTTACCAACCGACTCCACCCAAACAAGGTCAGGCAGCTTGTGTCCGACGAATTCTAGGCCTTTGAAATACATGCCACTCAAACACAAGGAACTCCTTCTGCTTTGTGAATGGGCACTTTCCCTCTCACTGGAGCACAAATCATTTTACGTATGTAGTGACACGATATTTCACCATAATCCATGTGTGGCACAGGTAACTGGGCAATCTCCAAACAGCCGCCCTCCCACTGCCTCCCCTGCCCAGCCCTCACACACACGTTCCCCCTGCAAGGCCCTCCCCCTCCGCGGAGCCTTCCCAGGTCCTCTAGGCGCATGGGTTTCTCTTGCTGGATCCCCTCCTGTGACTGGGGCCTGGACACACAGTGCAGCCTCTGACTGCCCCCTAATTAGTGTGTGTTTGCTACTTGATCTTCTTTCTCCAGCCAGATTGAAAGCAGGCACTGTGGTTGATTCTAATTTTGTATCATCTCAACGACTAAGACCAGACCTGTGGCGAGCCCATCTTTCCCTCCCAGGTATGCCGTCACATCAGTGAGTCACCCAGCTGCTTCTAGGCAAAGTGCTCATGTTGATCGCCTCTCCCAGAACTCTCCGCAGGCCTGGGGCACAGAAGAGTCGATTAGACATTAGCTAGTCATTCTCATATAAATGACAAATCCCCACATACGTGTGACTGGACTCATACAAACATAAGTCACATCTCCCAGCGTGGACGCGTTACATACAGGAGTCACAGACAGCCTCTGTACACTGGCCTGTAGGCTGACTCTTCCCTGCAGACTAAAACCTGTTAGCTCAAAAGCCCACTGGCAGCAAGCCCAAACTTTATAATTATAAAAACAGCCCAAATGATTTTTTTCCACAGTTAAAAAAATAAAAAACAGGCCAAACAAGCAGATCTGTAGTAAGTTAGAGCCCCCCTGCTTTGCATACCCCACAGAAGCCTCACCCAACAGCTGTTTCCTACTGAGAAGAAGAGAACTGTGGTTATAAGGCCCCCTGTGGCCGCTGCCCTTTGGAGCTCGGTGACACAGACTCCCACCCCTAGACATGTAAACCCCCTGCTCTCAGCTTCCTCTCCCTGGGAGCTCCTCTGCACCCCCCTCCTCCCCTCTGGACAGACTCCTGCTACGAGGACGCCCCCGCAGGCCCACCTGTCGGGGCCTCACGCAGTACACCCGTGCGCTCCTGCTGCTGACGCCTTGTCGCGTGTTTTCCCTTAACTGGCCCCCAAATACCTCAGACCTCTGTAGTACTGCACGATATTCAATATTCATTTCAAGAGATGTTAATAGATTTCACCTGCAAATGTGGCCCGAGGGTAAATTTAGTTTGGAGATGCTGTTAGACAGATTTCTTTACCCCAGGACATCTCAGAGCCTTAACCATATTAACATGCATTGCATTAAATCTCCAAGAGAGGAATGAAAAACTGTTTCATAAGCTTATGTCACCATGGAACTGTTTACAGAGAGCGTCTTGTGAAAGCAGAGGCCTGGCCAGGTACTGAGCGCCCCTCTCAGTGTCCTGCCTGGGGCTGTCTCCCCCTCCAGCTGGAGAAGCGTTGCGCAGTCAAATGGCTTTGGCCCTGAACCCACCCCTCACTCGAGGGCCCCAGAGAAAGCTCAAGCCATGTAGTGATCACAGGCCAGCTTGACAAATGGGGACGTCTTTTCTAAAGCGTTCTGGCTTGTCTTTGCCAGTAATTCACAAGTACAGAGTTTGTAATTTTGCTAAATTTTGCGGGTTTCATAGGTTTTGCATCTTCTTAAATGGTCATTTTTTTGTCTCTGAGATCTTTCAATGCTTCTAACTAGAAACCCCAGAAAGCCTCCCCATGGTTCCCTCCCATTCTCACCGGCATTTAGCGCAACACAGGGCATATGTGAGGTGCTCAGGAAGTCCTTCTTGCCTAACTGACTGGAACATATTTATCCGCTCCTAAACTGTACAAGTGCCAGTTTTCATTATATGAGTCATGTGCTAAGAAATGCTACAGTAAACATTTCAGCAAATTTAAATTTTTCTCATTTACTTTCTTTATACAATCGAAGATACAATAATAAAAACCACAGATAAGATTAAGAAACATTTTAAATGGAAAAATGATAAATTTGCTAGATTTTATTAGTGCTTTCCAAAGTTTTAAACCTTAATTTTTTTTAAATAACATATCATCACATTCCTGTAAAGGAATCAGTGACAGACACAGCATTTAAAGCTACAAAGCAGAGATGTACTGTGATTCAAACCATGTTATCTGACTCCACAAATAGTTACTGCTTCCATACAGAAATCTCAGAGCTCCTAAGAATTTAACTGCTGTCTATTTTTGAAAGCAAAGATAAAGCCCATGATAGTGCTTAAGAGCTCAGTCCCCAGAGTCCGACGTACAATGAGACCATTTTTAAGTGAACTCAGTTTAAATTATTTTAAATATTTCAAATTATTTAACTTTATTGAGCCTCAGTTTTCTTATCCATAAAATGGGGATATCAGTGGTACCGAAATCAAAGAGCAGCTGTTAGGCGACAGAAACATGACGTATTCGCGGGCAGCCGGCACGCGGTAAGCACGCAGCACACACTCAGTACTGCCGGGGTGGTTGTTATTGTTACTACTGAAGGCAGGATTCCGAAGTGCTCCCACAGCGTGATTCAGTTTCATTTAGGCAAGATGCGTACAAACGTGCATAAATACTTAGACGTAGATGTGTAGATAGGCACTTACATAATTGGGGGTGTGTGTAGGGAGAGAGAATTCCTGAGCGAGATTCACAGAAGGTCTGAAGGAGATGAACCACCCCGTGGCCGCCTGCTGATCGGTGGGTGACAACTCACTTCCGTTCTTACACTTCCCTCCAGTCTGCAGACCCCCCGTGAACACGCCTGCCTCTGCAAGTGTTAACTACAGAGGCGCGGTTTTTAAAAAGCTCTCGAGGATGCGCCATATCTGTCGGAAGTGTAATATCTACAGAAATTTTGCTCACGTGATTCACAACCGTTAGGAAAATGCGTTCTCTCTGTCATTGCTCTAAGAACCCAGCTTATTTCTTTTCATAACAGAGTAACCATGAGGCACGAGAGAAAAGGCATTACCCTCTGCAGGCTCCACTCGGTCCCATCGTGTCCTATCCTTATCTTGTATATCTTTCCAACGTGTCTTACTTCAACCTGAAGGAAATACAAAGAAAAAAATTAGAAGAATGTTTTAAATTAAGCACGTTAAAAAAAATTCTTTCTCTTCTTACTAAATGCATTTTTTTTTTGTTCCTAGTAGTTGAATAGCCCTCAGAGACCCTTTCAGAGTCCAGAGATTAAGCTCTCTCAAGAAGTTATGGGTGGACACCACAGACACAGAAAATGAGACAGAAATATCATGAGTCTTGACCAAAAAAAAAAAAAATGCCGAAGGAGTCAGATGAAAGAATGAAATAAAGAGCACACATATGCTCAGTCCTCTGACTACCACACATTTCTCCCTGGAAGCCAGCAACTTCTGAGCTCAGTTCCAACGACAGAAAGATGGGCTCTTATTTTAACAAGAAAAAAGCAACTTTCACCAAAGCTAAATATAACTATTTTTACAAGCTTAAGAAAAAGTATCAGTGACTCTAGAACTTCCTTCTACTCTGAAAGTCCTCGCTGTTAGACTCACAGGCTAAGACATACATGATTAAAGCTCGAGGAAGACAGACGAACTTGCGCACAGAGCATGCACGCCTGCTTCGTGTCTGATGTGGTCCAGGAGTACCTGCTTTCCAGGTGGCATCATGGAGAACTGGCTTTGGAATCACTTTGGGCTCAGCTGATATCCTGAATGTTGTAGAACTATGTTGTTTTACATCTCAGGTCCTCAATTTCTTTATGTGTTGAATGGACATAATGTCTACTGCATATAATTTTCAGTTCAACTGGATCAACGTTCATTTAATGCAATAATATAGGAATTGTGCCAGGCACACGGGTATACAAAGATGAAAGAGATGGCACAGTTCCCAACTGAGAGAAATGTGTAGCCCAGTGAGGGAGACAGATGTACAAGCAGTGAATTTCAGCATAATAAGGTACATCCAGGACATTGAGCTGTGAGGATTCAGAAGGGCAATATGCACCTTATCATTTTATAACTTAAATGACAGCCACTATCATTGCTCCCACTCCAGCTGTTCACCCACCTCCACAGACTAGAGATGTGACCAGGTAAGCGCTTGCGTGTCATGTCTGGCTTGGATCGTTGTCTACCTGTGCACCAGACACTGACAGAGCTGGGACGGCCAGGTGACCCAGAAGCCATCAGAACTCCTCTTCCTTACCACTCCCCATACTTAGAAATTCTCTTTTCAAGAGCCCACCACCACGGCCACCATCACTCTCCCCGTGGACCGTGGGGCTAGGCAGCCCTGGGAACACTGCACCGCCAGAGCAAGGACTATGCTGGCACGGACTGGGAGGAAGGAAAAGAGAGCTGTTACCCTCCCACAGACAACCTCCTCCCACTTTCTTACTCCCAGAGCAGGTCTCAGTGGTGGAGCTCAGAAGCTGCTTCCCACCAGAGGAAGTAAGACATTTTCACAGTCTTAGCCTGGTTTCTCTCTGAAAGGGAAGCCAAATTTTAGATATCTTTTCATTGTCCCAGATATCCATCTGCAAAAGTCTAAGCTTTCTCTTTTTACATATTCTAAGTGGAAAAAAAAAAGAGATAACTGAACAGTCAGGTTACTAAGCACATGTGACTTC
Organism: Camelus bactrianus; assembly: GCF_048773025.1. Taxonomy (NCBI): domain Eukaryota; kingdom Metazoa; phylum Chordata; class Mammalia; order Artiodactyla; family Camelidae; genus Camelus; species Camelus bactrianus. The sequence continues at coordinate 3,794,216 of NC_133567.1, read as the reverse complement.
ACGCCTGTCACTTCTGGAGAATGGAACTGCCACGTGGTGACCTTGGCTGTGTGCCAGCCGGGGTGGGGGTAGGGGGTGGCGAGTGCTTGACATGCATGGTCTCTTCCATTCTGCACAGCAACCCTGTGAAGAGTAAGGCTCTTTAAAGAGTCTGCTTCAAAGACAAAGAAGATTAAAGGGGTTAAGTAATTTGTCTGAAGATACATAGCTGGATACACAGTAAACTTCAAAAGTAAAATTCAAACCCAAGCCTGTCTGATCAGAAGTCCCACACTGTCCTCAAAAACAGCTATATGCTCACTTAAGGATTAGAAGGAAGGAAGTAAGGAAGGATGAAAGACTAATTCAGAAGTGGCAGATGATGCTGGTGAAAAAGAACAAGGGACTCAACGGCCACAGAAGAAAGGGCAAATAGGAACGAGCTGGCTAGTCCTAACTTAGGTTCTTAGACTATCAGAGGCCCCGGTCCCATTGCTCCTTTAGCCCTAAACCAGTGCTTCTCAAACATTAGTATATACTAATAATGAAATATCATGAAGAGTAAGTAAAAAATAATCCCATTTAAAATCCCATCAAAAAAGTAATAAAATACCCAGGAATCAACATAACCTTGGAGGTGAAAGAACCTATACTCTGAAGGTTATAAAATACTGATAAAGGAAATTGAAGATAATTCAAAGAAATGGAAAGATATCCATGATCTTAGATTAGAATTAGTATTATTAAAATGGACACACTACCCAAAGCAATCTACAGATTTAATACAATCTTTATCAAAATAACCAAGACATTTTTCACAGAACTATAACAAATAATCCTAAAATCTATATAGAACCACAAAAGACCCCAATTGCCAAAGCAATCCTGAGAAAAAAGAACAAGGCTGGACATATAACCCTCCCAGACTTCAAACTATACTACAAACCTACAGTAATCAAAACAGTGTGGTACTGGCACAAAAACAGACTGTAAATCAATGGAACAGACTAGAGAACCCAAAAATAAACCTATACACCTACAGTCGATCTTCGACAAAGCAGCAAGAATATACAATGGAGGAAAGACAATCTCTTCAACAAGAGGTGCTGGGAAAACTGGACAGTCACATATAAAACAATGAGATTAGAACATTCCCTCACACCATATACAAAAATAAACTCAAAATGGTTTAAAGACCTAAATGTAAGACCTGATACCATAAAACTCCTAAAAGAAATCATAGGTGGAACACCCTTTGACATAAATTGTAGCAATATTTTCTTGGATTAGTATCCTAAGGCAAAAGAAATAAAAGCAAAAACAAACACATGGGATCTAATTAAACTTAGAAGCTTTTGCACAGCAAAGGAAACCATCAATGAAACAAAAAGACAACCTACGGAATGGGAGAAAATATCTGCAAATGATGCAACTGACAGGGGGCTAATTTCCAAAATATACAAACAGCTTATACAACTTAATATCAAAAAAACCAAACAAACAATCCAATCAAAAAATGGGCATAAGACCTGAGTAGACATTTTTCCAAAGAAGACATACAGATGGCTAACAGGCACAAGAAAAGATGCTCAACATCACTAATTATTAGAGAAATGCAAATCAAAACCACAATGAGATATCACCTCACACCAGTCAGGATAACTATCTTGAAAAAGTCTACAAATAACAAATGTTGGAAAGGATGTGAAGGAAAAGGAACCTTCCTACACTGTTGGTGGGAATGTTAACTGGTGAAAATTCCTTAAAAAACTAAAAATAGAACTACCATATGATCCAGTAATTCCATTCCTGGGCATATATTCAGAAAAAATTGAAACACTAATTCAAAAAGATACATGCATCCCAATGTTCATAGCAGCACTATTTACAATAGCCAAGACATGGAAGCAACCCAGGTGCCCATCAACTGATGACTGGATTAAGAAGATGCGGTGGATAGATAGATAGATAGATAGATAGATAGATAGATAGATAGATAGATAGATAGATAGATGATAGATAGATAGATAGATAGATAGATAGATAGATAGATAGATAGATAGATAGGCAGGCAGGCAGGCTGATAGACAGACACAATGGAATATTACTCAGCCATAAAAAGAACGAAATACTTCCATTTGCAGCAGTAAGGATGGACCTAGAGAATATTATGCTCAGTAAAATAATTCAGACAGAGAAAAATAAATATTATATGATATCACTTATACATGGAATCTAAAAATTAATACACATGAATGTACATGCAAAACAGAAACAGACTAACAGATATACAAAACAAACTTGTGGTTACCAAAGGAGAGAGGGAAGGGATGAGGGACAAATTACGAGTATGAGATCAACAGACACAAACTACTGTGTATAAAATAGACAGGCAACAGGATATATTGTACAGCACAGGGAATTACAGCCATTATCTCACAATAACCTGTAATGGGATATAATCTGCCAAAATACTGAGTCTCTTTGCTGTACACCTGAAACTAATACACTATTGTAAATTAGCTACACTTCAATAAAAATAAATAGATAAAAAGAAAGTAAAGGATGCCAAAAACTAGTTTTATAAATGAACTACTGGAGGACCTTGTTAAAATGCAGACTCTGATTCAGCAGACCTGGTCTGGGGCCTAACAGGTCTAACAGGCTCCCAGGCGATGGCTGTGCTGCTGGCCTGGGGGCACAAGGCCCTGGACTCCCGGGGCTGGGGTTTTCGCACCCATCCCTGACCCCTGCAGCTGAGGTAGAGGCTCAGCACTCTGACCTCACAAGAAACCGGAACATACGCTGACGCCACCGCGCAGGAGAGAGAAGGAGGAGCCGCAGTGGCACCTGCTGCTCTGGGAGCACCGGCCACCTCCTGGGCAGGACACGCCACACACGTGCCCAGACAGTCTCTGGCCTCACCAGCCATTAGGGTAAGTAGTATCATGACCCACCTCCCCCTCCATACTAGGAAGGAAAGCAAAGATTAGTGAGGATAAGCAATTTGCTCAAGGTCACAGAATTAATGTGTTAGATCTGGATGTGAACCTGGTCTCTGTAACTCCAAGACCTCTGTTCTTAACCAATTTACTACATTCTCTGTATGTCAACAGGATTTTTTAAATGTATATATATTTCCTCTTTTTGTCATCAGACTATGCTGGGTTTTAGAAAAAAACAGGTATCATTTCTACCATCCTTACACGTAAAAATAATCCTGGCCTGGAGAAAGCAGGGACACCTTCAAGGTCACACCGTGAACACACGGAAAGCCAGTCCAGCTCACCCGACTGCAGTCTAATGCCGCTGGGCTTCTCAACCCTGGCTGCACTTCGGAATCACCTGGGGAGTTCCTCAAAACCTCAGTGCCTGGGCTGCACCCTAGACAAAATAAACCAGAATCCCTGCAGGTGGACCGAGGAGGCGTCCACGGTGTTAGAAGCTCCCAGATGATTCCAATGTGCAAGCACGACTCAGAAGCTACCCCATCGGCTCCAAGATGGGACCCTGGGCGACCCTGCCCAGAAGAACCCCGATGGGACTTACCAGCACATGACACAGCCACACTGCAGGGCTCAGTGTGGGTGATCAGAGACTTGGTCAGGGTGGGGGCCCAGGGATCTACCCACAACATATGCATGTTGAGTTCCGAATGATCGTCTTCAAATAGTCTTCTGGGATGGACGTGCTGCCTAAGGTAGGCCTGCCTGTGCACTGGGCCGAGGGGCTCCTCCGTGACTTCATGTCTGCTTCTCTTCACTAAAAATGTGATGACTGCAAGAGCCGAGTGCCGGGCTCAGGCCTGAAGGCCCAGCAACCACGCGGGCATTGGTGGTGGCCAGGCACCGCAGCCTCACACGGCCTTGGCTTCCTGCTGACTTGAGCTGGCCTCAGTCACTCTCTACTCTCGGCCCGGCCTTAGGACACGAAAGGACCATTCCCCAGGGAGAACGTCTGCGCTCCTTAACCATGAGCCAGGGGCCATCCAGCCCTCCCACTCCCCCGGCAGGGGGTGACGCGTGACGTGGAATGGGATGGCCCTAACTGAAATGTACCCACAGCCCCAAGGAACTGGGGGAGGCGATCAGCGATACGCAAACCCACGCAGCCCGGTGTCTTCTGATGCGAAGGAGAGAGCTATTCCAACGAGCACTGGCAGAACTTCAAAGCACGGCCTCTGAAGACGCCAGGAAAATGATGTCACACCCACAGAGCTCAGCTGAGCAACATCTAAAAGTAAATGCCGGATTCACCAGAAGAATCTCTAAACGGCTTATGACCTGGTTGTAGTCTGACTTGAGGCTGACAGTCATGGGGCCAGTGTCAAACCAGCGGCCCAAGAGGAAATGTCTTTAAAGAAAGCAGTTTTCTTCTACAACTTTCCTGGCTTATATAAGATATGTAAGGGGGAAAATGCTTCCTTTGATGATTACAACAGGCATTAGCATCTTTACGGGGACTCTAGACCAGAGATTTATTTTATATAGAACATACACACACACACACACACACACACACACACACACACACAGCCACACCCTTCTGTGTTAAGGAAATTCCCTTGAAACGTTCAAAACCCTGTCTGACTGCCACTGCCGCTCACCCGGAAGGCGTCCTCCTGTCCTGGAAGGAAGAGCCGCTCCGGGCTGTCCTCGCTGAGACTGACTGGTCCAGCGACTCCCTCGTCCCCGTACACCCAGAGTGTGACCCGGGCCCGAGTCCCGGTGCTTCCCGTCAGCACTGACACCTCCCATTCATCTTCCGACGGGCGAGTCTCACGGCTTTGGGAAGGTCTGGCTCCTCCTGTGGGGGTAAAGGCATCAGGAGCACATCAGATGCGACATCAGGCAACAGAATTCTTTGCCACACGGAGCCCGGGGACGTCCAGACCCAGGGAGGCGCCGACTCCAGGGAGTTGATCCGGGCCTGTCTCCTCACGGCAAGGTTCTGGTCAACGGAAACTCAACCACTGACGTACACTGAGTTAGAACAGTAAGCACCTGACACGCCTTGCAGACTGACTCATCCTCCACACGGCGACAGGGATGCGTGCGGGAATTTGCAGTCCTGCGTCCACAGGTTTTTCATAAAGCTGCCTGCCTGGCTTACAGATTTTTAGAAAGAGCTACTGCAATAATAACAAAAGAAAAATGGAATGAAAACACATTTTCAAATGAGACATAAAAATGGCAAATTGGAGAGAGAGAAAAATTTTCTGAAATATTTCTGGAAAAAAAAAAATACTGGACCCAAGAGGGCAGGGAAAGGATTTGGAACTAAAGGAAGAATTGGCACAAATGCAAACGGTTTCTGAGGCCCTGGGGGCAGGCTGGCCCGGGAGGGCGGGCGCCACCCAGCGGCAGGGCTTCCCAGGCAGCCCCGACCCCCCTCGTTTGTGAGGGACGCTTGTGGCGAGAGGCCCCACTTAACACCGCTGCCTTCTTTGCGCTCTCGCTGCCTCATCGAAGGAGGCCCTGCGGCGTCCGGGCCGACAGCGTCCCCAGGCCCCCCTGCACTGGTCGTCTGGGTTTCTCCAGCAACCTTGCCTTAGTCCTTCACTGGCGCTTCCAGGTAGAAGCACTACAGGCTTACGAAATGAGGCAAATTTCCTCACACCAAACGGGCAACGGGAAGCCTGGAGTCTTCCCACCTGCAGTTCCGCGGCTTGAAACTGCAGGCAGCCCCAGGCAGCTCCTGGGGTCCCACCAGCACGGTGTGCACGGTGACAACAACAGACCTGGCCAAGAACCAGCTCCTCCTGCTACAAGGAAGAAACTAAAGTAAAAATGACCAGCGCACACAACTGTCAGTGCTAGGAAAGAACTGGCGTTCATTTTTTAAAATTGATTCTTCTTAACTGTCCTGGGTCACTTCTGCCGTTACAACCGCAGGCACTTTTTTCCCTTCAGTTACAGCAATCATCAGCACGCATTAAGCTCCTACTATGCAGCAGGCTCTGTGGTGAATGTGTCACACTCACTTCTCATCCCATGAAGTAAGTCAGACTATGATGTCCATCCCAGGAAAAGAAAAAGAGGCAGAGGCTAAACAACACGCCCAGATCACACAAGTGACAGACGGGACGTATGGCTCCGGAGCCCCGGCGCTGCGCCAAGCCGGGGGCGGGGGGGCCGCTCGGAGCCCACCCAGACGCAGCCCCCGGCTCACTCCGTGCTGAGCTCTGTCCTCAGCGCTCAGCGTGCGTCATCCCGTCACCATGCTCACCCCCACACGAGTCCTAAGACACACTGTGCCTATTAAACAGGTGGACAAGCCAGACTCAGAGGTTAGGTGGTTTGCCCAGAGGTGGGCAGGCAGCAACACAGAAGCAAACATCAGACGCAGGCAGGCGGCTGTGGATGAACCAGCAAAGGCAGCTGGCCTGGAAAAGGCCGCAAAGGTCGATCCAACAAAGTTTTATGTCACAATCTAACCTTCAAAACCCAAATGCTGCGAGTGGCCACGTGACTGCTCTTCTCGCCAGTCTAGACAAGGGCCACCAGGAACCCCGCACACACGCTCGGAATTTCTCCAGACCCGGGACAGCAGTGCAGTCAGACCTCCAGGGATGGAAGCCCACGGCAGGCACATCGGGGCCCCAGAGAGCGCCTGGCGACCTGGGTCAGCGGGATGCACGTCAGGTCGCATCTGTCACTCGCTATCCTGGGCGTCACCAAAAACATTTATTTTTATTCAAGAAAAATGTATGTAGTTCCTATTTTGCTGGGCACTGTGTTAGGTTCATTTCCCTCTGAGTATTAGAGTCAGCGACTGAAAGTTGGAAAGATAAATCATGAGAGTCTGACCCGGGAGGAGCACACTGTCTCTTAGGAAAGGCAGGCGTCTAGATACTTGATTTCAAACAAGCAGACGCACACACAGAAAACAACATAAATACTAACACCATGAGGCTCAGACGTAGCAGAGAGAGGGGACTGAAGAACTGTGGAGAGGTGGCCGGAAGGGCTTCACAGAGGGAACCGCGCACTGCAGGCGTAAGGATGAGTCAGATTCTGCAGGAAGGGAAGGGAAGGGCATTCCAGGCACAGGGAACAGCACTCCTGCACGCACCAAGGCTTGGAGCAGCAGGCACACTGGAAGAACCGCACACGATGCCGTGCACTGGCCGTGACGTTAGAGAGATGCTACGTGGGAAAAGGAGAGGCGGAGGTCCTGGAAGGCACCAGGTTGCGCGCTGCAGCTGAAGTCCGTGGTGGTAAGATCGGAGGATTAGGAAGATCAGTCTGAAACAGGGTGAGCTGCCTGGAGCAGGGAGAGACCGAGGCAGCAAGGCCAGCGAACAAACGATGAACAACGAACAGTAAACAGACAAACGAACCCTGGAATGGGGTCGGGAGCCTAGTGGTTACTTGGTCTCAGCCTTCGGGATGCGCACACATAAGCACGTACGTGTGCATGTGTGTAGCTGGTCTGCTGTATTTACCCTTGAGAACAAGCTGACAGTCTCTAAAGCTTCTTCTTCCGGCTCTAACATTTTCACGAACATAAAACATTTGCACAAACATAATACATCGTCAGAGTGCACTCGTGTTACAAAAATTGATGACATAATATGGTATAATCTATAATATAGAACAATGTTAAAGTTTGCGCTGTTATCAATTAAATATGAATTCAATCTAATGCCTTGATCTTTTGGAAATGCACCAAAGTCCATTAGTCTCAGATCATAAATTTATCCATTTGAGAAGCGCACAAGCACTTGCTTTTGTCGATTAGAGATTTAAAATATTCCAAGCTGAAAGAACATTTGATAGAGACCTTGTATTAATTGACAGACTCCTTCAAGGTGTCCCCCTGAATAAAATCTATACCCTACAAACATCAAACTTGCTAAGAGACTAGATCTCATTTATTCCCCTCGCAGAGAGGAAGTAAATCCACGACGTGGTGGAGGTGTTAGCTAAGGCTGTGATGCAATTACACTGCAACACATAAACACATCCAATCAGCATGCTGTGCACTTTAAACTCAAAAAAAAAATGTAACAATGGTAAAATTTTTTAATGTTTTTGCCAGAGGAAATTTTCATAAAATATGTAGATTTTCTCTTCAGCATTTTGCTACTCATAAAAAAATTCCTAGAAATTTCAGCTAGCACGCTATTTTCAACCAAGGAAAATTTTACTTCAGAAAAAACTTAGGTGCTAATTATGTCCTGACACAAGATTAAACTCCCTCTGTGAACAAACTTAACTCACTACACGCTTCTCAGGCAGTGTGATGGGTCACACTGCTCCACAGATGTATCAGCGGGGCCTGGTCCACGGCAACAAAAATCAAAAGGCCAAGTTCTGCTCCCTGGTTGGCAGGATCACAGGCTCCTCAGCAAGAGAACCTATGTTCTGTTACTAACTGAAAGGAAGAGCACACACCCAACCACTGATGTTCAAAAGCACTTTTTTCAGAGACAACATTGTATCTGTCTCTCTCAGGGTGGGTTTAAAAACAACGGTTCAGAGACACTGATCACTATTTCATTTTGCCCAAAGATGATTCTGACGCCCAGAATTTGTCAGATACCATCCATTTCACTTCTCTGTCAGACAGAAGGTAGTATGTTTAAGAGCAAGAAAAATAATCAAACAGACTAAGAGGTAGAAACTAAAAATTCCGACCGGGGAGGTGCAGAGTGCTTTATTCATGCCTCAGTTTCTACAGCAGGGAAACGAAGACTATTTTTGTTGTAGCTTAGACTTTGGTGAGAATTTGCTGTTATTCATAAAACATATACATACAATATATTTTGTTGGTAATGGTCCAATGCAATAATTTAATGCTACCTTCCTTTCAAGTATTGTTCTGGAGTAAACACTGACTTCAAGAGAAAGAACCAAAAGAACTAAACACATTTTAAAATATACATATTCTTTGCAATATAAACCCAAGCATAAAAAAGCCAGATAACATCTTAAAAGCAAGTTTATGTGACATAATGCAATCTACATTATAAAAATAATTCGGCGTTCTAGGCAGCCACTAAAAAAGCCACGCAGACAAAGCAACCGAAAGAAGTAGTAACACGTGTTCCCGACCTGCTGTGGAAGAAGGTGCGACACCTCCGGCCTCAGGCTCTGCGGGCATCTCCTGCTGGTTTTTTGACTCAACAATCCTTTCCTCCTCTTGGCTGGGTGGTGCAGACATACCCGATGGGTTTTCTCTGCCAACTGAAATTAAGAATTTTTAAAAGATGCTATCCTCTCAAAATCACTTGATTCTTCTCAGAAAACTCACCATATGTTCAGCTATGCAAGTTTAAGTTTTGCTATTGTTTCCACTTCAATGCCTCATCAAATCTTTTTACTCTGCGTTACACAGTTCACCAGATTTTTTTTTACTCTTAGCAGCACGTTGCACATGAATGGTATTCCTATTAAATCCATTCACTGCTTTGTGAATCCAAGCAATAATTTAACGCCACAGTATGAATCAAATGACTCATTCAGGATGTTTTTCTTATAGATTCTAAATGGGAATTCCTTTGCTAATCTGGTACATTGCTTTCATCAAAGGGAAAACTAACTAAAATGTCATTCAAACAAGACTTCATGTGACTTTACTGAAATTTGAGAATCCAATAAGCATATATATACATGCAAGTGAAGAAAACATTTGCTATTTTTCTGCCTTTTATTTGGAAGCAAGTTGTTTTGGTGTCTTGTTCAGAAATAAGTATCCTCAACCTAGCTGAACAACGACTCCGGTTTTACAGCGTACGCCCACGAATGCTATTTGCACTCAGGATTTAGAAGTTCAAGTTGCCTGTGTTTCGTTTGCAAGGACCAGGCACAGTACAGCCATTTTTAAATGGAAGTAGTGATAAAGGTAAGGACAAAACAGCACTTCCATTGGCGCACACCCGTTCAGCAAACACGAGCCTTTGGACAGCAGCATCCCTTGGTCTTTCCTTTGTTGAGGTGTCTAAGGATTAATCTGAGTCAAAATAAATGCCTTAGAGGAGTTGTAGCAACCGATTCTGCAGGAGCACCTCCCCGTGCAGCCCGAGGCGGGGACAACGCAAACCTGATGGGGAAGCCGAAGGGCTCGTGGTGGACACGTGCGTTTCTCTAGCTTGTGGCTTTTTTTTTTTTTAACATTTTTTATTGATTTATAATCATTTTACAATGTTGGATCAAATTCCAGTGTAGAGCACAATTTTTCAATTATACATGAACATATATGTATTCATTGTCACATTCCTTTCTCTGTGAGCTACCATAAGATCTTGTGTATATTTCCCTGTGCTGTACAGTATAATCTTGCTTATCCATTCTACAGTTTTGAAATCCCAGTCTATCTCTCCCCACCCCCCAGCCCCTTGGCAACCACAAGTCTGTATTTTATATCTATGAGTCTATTTCTGTCCTGTATTTATGTTTCGTTTTTTTTGTTTTTTTTAGATTCCACATATGAGCGATCTCATATGGTATTTTTCTTTCTCTTTCTGGCTTACTTCACTTAGAATGACATTCTCCAGGAGCATCCATGTTGCTGCAAATGTCGTTATGTTGTCGGGTTTTATGGCTGAGTAGTATTCCATGGTATAAATATACCACATCTTCTTTATCCAGTCACCTTCTAACTTGTGGCTCTTGTCTTGTGAAAATGTGGAAGTGTTACTGGAAACTGTGTTTTGAAGGAATGTTAGTGCTTCCACACCCTTTCTTAGATTCCAAGGATTCACGGTGCTCCAACAAAATATCCATGGCAGTGTCTCCAGCACTCTTGCTCTTATTAAAACAGGAAATTGCCTCAGTGTATTTAGGAATGACATCTTTAGGGTAAACTTCTCTAGGAACAATCTACTGTACAAATGTTGACATTTATGATACTGGAGGTGACATTCCCTGGATCAGTGACTTCTTGGTCAATCTGGGTGTCTGCAATAGCAGGGAAAGTCTACTCTGCCAACTTTCAGTATCAATTTTTTCCCCAGATTCTGAGAATTCTAACAGATAACATACAGAACATACTTCTTTAAGTCAGCCCAAACCTTGACAATGTTAGTCAAGGCCGTGAAGTTCAGCTGACTTGTTCTAGTCCAAGGATTCTTTCTTGAAGGCCATGTCAACAGGTATCTCCATATATAATATTTACACCACTTCCTATAAATGGGCTCTCTGCCTGTAATTCTATTAAGTGCTTCTTCCTACTGGATTTATGAGAGAGAATCTTACCCCTCACTTGGCCATGACTCTATCCAGCTTCTTAAACGTTCATACAATGACAAGATAAATAATGAGATATACATAATGCACTGGGCTAAAACACCACGTTAATGCAAAGTGGTGCTATAGTCATTCTTACAGATTGAAAATAATCACTGAGAAGGTATGAGGCTGAGAATTTTGTTTTCTTTTAATTCCAAAGTCTAGAATCCTTTGGTATAAGCCTTTGAAGAGAAGCAGTCTCTATAGAGGTAAGATCTACAGCTTTATAGTCTGTTTGAAAATCCTCCCGTTGATTGTAAGTGAAAAGAGACACCTGCAATGGATGTCTAGCCTTCACTGGAACTCCCATAAATGTTAATCCAACGGACAGACAGAACTCCACGGTTATCCTCACGGGCTAATCCAAACAGGAAGAGCTTGGTGATCACAGGCACGTGTACCTGGTCGTCAGGACAGCTGGTGATATCCAAGCACGATACCCTATGGTCCAAGGTCAGGGCAGCAGAAGCTCTCAGCACAGTCAAGACCAACGAGAACCTTGGGCAGCTCCCCACAGGACTGAACGCTAGTGCCCAAACCGCACGTCTCTTTGCTGAGACCGCTGGAATTACGGTGGCACAGTCAGCTTTAAGAAGTCTGTCGCTACCTAAGTTGAGCAAACAATTCCACTCTCGGTCATTTCTGCTAAGAAAAAAACTTCAGACTACTACAAAAATATGTGTATATGTAAATGATCCTCCCAACAGTCTCTGTAATAATCCAAAAAAATTAAACAATAAAATATCCAACATCAGGGGTTGGTTAAATAATGTGTCATAAACTCATCAGTGTAACTCATCTGAAAATACGGCATAAATCTATGTGTATGATGAAAATCATTTTTAAAGTAAAAAGCAGATGAAATTGTTTTACATATACAAGACGGCAGCTCAATTTTATGTCGAAAAATATACTTCGAAAATATCTACAGAAAAGGGTAGACAAATACACGCAGTGCACACCTTCGCAGAAGAAAATCATGACAGGCTGCCCCTCAGAATGTCAGCAGGTTTCATCTCTGGGCAGATTTCTACCTGAGCAAATTTTCAAAACTTTCCACAATTACATGTATTATTTGTATAATAAAAATAGTAAAGGGAAAAGTAAACTATATAAACAGATTATAGATGTTTACCAACCAATTTAATCACACAGGCTGAGAAGAATCAGGCCTAGCCCTACTGGCCATAAGCTTTTAAAGTTGATTCACAGTCACTGGGGATGTTAAACTATTTTTTTCAAAAACATTATCAAATAATAAGAGTGCAGTTTCAAGACAATAAACATTGTGTACCTACTTTTCAAAGTGACATAAAATGGTAGAACCCAGGCTCTGGCGTGTCCGGCAGAAAACAACTGCCCACAAGCGTCAGCTCTTATCACTGAATCGAGAACTCTCCTAGACATTTACTCGTCTGAACCGCAGCTCTGCTGGGAAGACGAGGAGGACACTGCTGCTGTCTGGTTCCCCGGACACAGAAGCCACAGCTCTCCTGGGTCAGCTGGCGTCACCAAGCCCAGAGCGCTGGGTACGGGGAACAAAGCTCAAAGCACCCATGCTCTAGGGAAAGGCTTAAACCGCAGAGCCTGTAAAAAGGAAGGCTTTATTCCTATGGTTCTATTGGCACTAACCCCCTAAACTGGCAAACATGCCTTTTATTATCTCTCTCTCATTTGTCACCACAAATTATCGTTCCTCCTACCCAACTCCCTTTCTAAATCACTGCTCGCTCTCCTTTCTCATCCATCCTCCACTTCCTGTGCTCCTCCGGCGTGGGGGCGGCCCTGCCGGCCACTCGCACTCACTGCTCTTCCTTCTGCTCCAGCCTGGGTCGTTCTGCTCTCCCTCACGTCGCCTATTTCCCTTCAGAGCTCCAGGGACAGATGGCATGCCCATTTTGTTGAGTAGGAGTGCCACTCTGTGCCAGCCTGTGGGAAATGAAGGGTGGAGGGAGTAGAGGAGGGACAGCAGCAAGTTAAGGTGTACCAGCCTAACAATTTTAATTTTAAATACGGCAACTGAAGGCTGAAAAGGAGCTGATGCAGACAGCGCAGAGGACAGGGCCAGCCACACCGCCATGTTAAATCACGCTCATTATGTTCTTATTTTAGACGATCTTTTATAGGACACCACACAGATACAATACAGATACAGATATAATTACCCTGAAGATCTACATTATATTTACATAGGACCCATCTGATAAGATATATATAAAAACTTACAGACTTCTATACGTATCTCCATACAAAGCACAGGTAGACCTTGTTAAGAAAAGAGAACTAAAATCAGATTCCCACTAACTAAGAAAATCATCCAGATTGTGATTAAGCCAAAATCCATGGGACTGAGTCAGAGAAAAATTAGACAGCAAACTAAATTTTGAGATAATTTAAGAACACAATAGAGTTACCTAGTTAACCACTGTTCAAGCAAATATATTCTAAGCTTAAATTGTTTAAATAAAGTCCTCAGATCCTTACTTCAATTTGCTAGAGAACCAGAACTTAAACATGAGAGAAACTAGTTTCAAAATACTCACAATTCTGTCCTATCCTTTGGACTTTTTTTCCCCAAATCCCATTTTTAATTTAAATCCCATTTGTGTTGATTGTTTTTTCTATCTCCTTTGACACTGTGAACATTAAAAATTAATAGCAATGAAACTGAGTATGTTTCTAACAGCCCCATGACCTCTCAGTGTGCATGGAAATGCCCCTAAATGACAAAACACAAGTGCACACGTGTGCACACACACGTACACACACACACACACAAATGCACCATAGAGGAGCTTACAGTAGCAAAGATTCTAGCCCTAACATTAAATACCTGAGACTTTGAGGTCAGTGTTTTCATTATGAATTTTTTTCACTGCTTCTAGAATGACAACCAATAACAAGCCTAACGGCAGAAATCTGCTTAGTGAAACTTTGATGAGATTATCCAACCCTGCACACAAGTCACTACCAAGCAAACCAAAAGGAAGTACTTCAGGATAAACATACATTTGATGACGCGTGGGTAGAAGAAAACATCCCCATTCTTGGTATAAACAGCTGGTGCTGCCTGACCATCTGACTGAAGTCCAACGAACCGCCCCGGGCTCTTCACAGATTCCAGGCTGACACATGCATTTTCCAGGTTCTTCTTAATTTTAAAATGACAGTCAGTACCTCCTGTGCCCTACGATCAATACAATATTATTTCATAAATATGAGCAAACACTGAAGGACAGAATTTAAAACCAGTCATTTCACAAGAAGATGGCTTTGCTTCATTTTCAAGTCCTCCTGACAAACCTAGAAGCTTTCTGCATCACCTGCACTACGTGCTTCACCCTGTTCCTTAAGATCCAGAAACAGAGACCATGTGACCCTCTAAAATAGTGACAGAAAGAATAGGACAATTCTGCCAAGTCCATGTACATTTAAACATGAACCAGTTCTGGACAGTGAGTTCTGGGAGAATGAGTTAAAATTCCCAATAGCATCTGTATTTTCTTTGTAAAAGATGACTGCAGCCTGGCCTCCGCCCTCCAGGGCAAGTTTCTTGTAGGTGAGAACCAAGTCTGTTGTCTATCTGTCTCTCACAATATAAATAGGAACTAAGCAACTTCTACCTTCTGTTCTTGTTATGGATACAGTAAAACCCTGGCTTTGATTTGTTCATGGCCAAGTCAAGGACACAACTACATATACAAGTAAAAATATAATATGTAAGGCCAGCGGGACAGAGATGAACTCCTTAGGTCTGGGGAGAGAAAAGGCACTAAGCTCAGGAGAATCAGGAAGGGCTTCCTGGAGGAGGTGAGGCCGAGTTAAGTGTAGAATAGCAATTAAGCTAAGTAGAGGGAAGTGGAAGTGGGAGGTGGGGGATTTCAGGCAGGGGGGCAGCATGAAGGAAGGCTGCGAGGCAGCAGGCAGCATGGCGTGTGGGTGAACAGCTTCCTGAGGTTGCTGACCCAGCAGGGAGAAGAGGTGAGACGGAAAGGAGGACCAGCCTGTTTGCCACACAGGAGTCTGGGCTTGATCTCAGGCCGACTGCGGCCTATCCATAGGAGCCACTGAAGGATTTTAATCAGAGGAGTAATACGGACAGATCTCAAATCGTCTTCAGGAAATTTCTTAAATGCCCCCTAATACCTCCAGGAAATAAAAAACTCACTATCTACCCAGTTATGTGCCTCTTTACAGGTTTCTAATAACAGTCAACAAAATCAGTTCTCTCCTCTTCTGCAAGTATGTAGCCTTGCAGTTCCCCTTTATTATTTTTCAAATACGTGTAAAAGTAGAGTCATTCCAGCCCGAAGATGTCTGTTCAGACACAGTGAAAGTGAAAAATAAATGCCTGATTGTTACGCATCAATACTGAATCTTAAGAGCAAAAATGCGTGTACATTTTGACTAAAAAGACCCAGCACCGCAACTCAGATGGAGAGTTTTAGTCAGACAGCCACATCGGTGAGTCACGAAACAAGCTACAAATACAGACAAGACTACAACAGCAGGAGCAGAAGTAAACACAAATGATGAGAGTTCTCGGAGTGCTGTTAGATAACAAAACATCAACGGGCAAACCTTGAAGACCCAACCGGCTTTACTGAAGGGCTCGTGATTCAGGCAGCACCCCACGCAGCAAGCGGGGGGGGGGGGGGGGCAGGCAAGATGAGGACGTCGTCTACGAGCAAGCTAAAGTGGAGATCTCAGGGTACATCATCTCTCCTTGGGGACAAGAGGGTCTTGTTAGGTGGGTTCCCTCATCTTCCCTGGGGACGGAGAGGGCCCGTGGGACAGATACCTCACTGGTGCTGACCAGAAAGCCCCTGGCCGACCAGTGAAGGCTGCACCTCCCGGGGAGGTAGAACCTCAGTTAGGCTAGGTATTGAGCCCAGTTTGGTGACACGGTCTAGCGTAAGTGACTCCACTTTGAGCCTGTGGTCTTCTCTTTAACAACGCCAAAATAAAAGTGAAACATCAATGCCGTTTAAATGGCAGAACCATTGGGAGGTGGCCAGAGTCCTCCGGCCCTCCGTTAATCACAGGTCTGCCGGCACACAGCAAGCGTCCACACGGCACCCACGGGAGGGGCCCTCGCGGACCTCGATGTCCCACGACAGTGCATGTGGGGGGCCCCAACCAAGGGGCCAATCCCAGCGAGACACCAGGAGGGCTGATCTGAACTGGGCCTGGTGGATCAGAGCATTAAATGTAGAACAGAAGCTCTTTGACCCTGGCCAACCTTTTCATAACTACACCAAAGGCATCATTAGGTCATTTACGGGGGTCAGTCTTAGGCAAAGACGCGCTACTACTGTGTGCCTGCCTGATCACTTGTTTTCTTGTGTGAACTTAGGGGTTGAGGGTGTCATTATGAGCGGAAGAGAGCTGGGACAGCCTTTTCCACACAAGAGACACCACACACATTAGCTCACCTCCCCTCCTGGCTTTCCTTGCTGATCCTCTTACAAAATCAGGAAATTCACCTTTGGCCAGAGTAGTGGCACATTTTCCTGTGATTTACAGAGTACTCAGGAGGTGCTGGCTTCCTGGAAAGGCTCTTCAAAGTTGCAAATCTTTTGGCAACAACTTTCCAATGCAGTATTTTTTTTTTAACAGGCTTTGAATTTTTTTAATGCTATTTAAAGCATTTTAATGCTTTGAATTTTTAACAGAAACACCAAAAAGCCAGAGACTTCTACAGAATGTTTGAGCCCCTGATTTTAGGAGGCAGATGGACAAAAGTCACTGACCTTTAGGTATGCCTAAGCCAGGAAGATCTCTAAAATTTTACCCTAAGCTGAAGATTTTTACTGATATTTATTAAAAAAAAAAAAAAAGCATCTCCGAGTTCACCCCAACGACACAGCGTAAACCAGACCCCTTCAAACAAGAGCAGACGAACAGGGCACTAACAGGAGAGCTAGCTGTGCCGTCGCGGGCGCCCCTCAGCCCGCAGGAGGACGACGGCTATAAATGAGCGTGTAAAAGCTGTTATTCTATTGCCCTCCACACCCCTCCTACGTCTCAAGATGTTAAAGAAGAACTCCTAATATTTAGAACTTAAAACTGCTTCCTTGCTCAAGGAACAGGGTTTCCACTGGCGGAAATTCAGGCACCAAAGGAAGCAGTGAAGGAAATATTGCTGAGCTGGGACTTTCCAGAGCCTTGGTTTTCAAACTGCAGCTCGTGGACCAGCTCATCATTAACTGGGTGCTTATAAGAAACAGACACGCAAGTCCCCCAACAGCCCATCTGAATGGGAATCTGCTCTCCAGCGCAATTCCCAGCTGACTTGTACCCACGTTACATTTCAGAAGCAGTGTGTGAAGGGGAAACAGCCCTCTCTAACCTCATACCAAGCATTCAGCTGCCCTCCCCACTTATTAAAAACACCGGTCAAAGGGGGCCCCTTACATAACATCCAGTTTCCAGAATATTCATAGGTTAAAACCAAAAAACAAAGCACTCAGCAAGTACCATTCTCATATTTGTTATTGGCAAGTGTCTCAAACATTTGCTGAGAAAAATACGAGCAGATGCTTACTGTTCCATCACACTGGCCATTCTCAATCCTCAGAAACATTTGTGCATTTTTCACACTTTCCAACATGCAAATCCCAGAGCTGATTTTATGCACTTTCCAATAGGATTGTTCAGACAGTTTTCCCAAGCCAGTGCAGCTCCCATCCGGCTGGAGACACAGGGCCTGGCACGGGCTAGTAGCGAGCAGAACCACAGCGCCGGGCAGGAACACACCCTTCGGGGCAACAAACACAGCAGAGAGGCAGTGAATGACCAGATCCTGTTTTGCTAGAGAGGGGTGGTAATAAAGCTCATTCTCCTGCAGAAGTTGCAGGGACCAGGATCATACCAGGAGCTTGGTGAGAAAAAATGAGCAAAAAAAGGAAATAAATAATTTAACTGCTGTGCAAAGCTAAACAAAACTAAAGAAGCTTGTCTGGTTGACTCATTACAATTTACATTCATCACTGTTCACTGAGAGTGTACGAATCAGCACCAGATCCTACACGGAGATTCTAAAAAGATGAAAAACCACAAACATTCTTCTTAGGAAATTTACTATCACTCTAAACAAACAGCTTTAATGCTAATACAAAGCAGAATAAAAACAGCACGCTATAAGAGTGTCTGAATTTTGAGATGTAACCTATGAATCTTAGTGTGCATGTAGGAGTAAGTGAACGAATGAATACATGGAGGATTGAAAAGAGGCATCAAATATAACTAAGGCACATTTAAGTAAATCCTACGTCATCAATAGCTTAAGAGGAAGATATAAAGAGTTCTTGAAAGTTAATTAGAAACGTACTAACCCTGAAGAGAAATGAATAAAAGACACAAATACACAAGTCACAAAATATAAATGATGAATGAACGTAAGGAAAAGCAATCTCTACTAGTAACAAAAAAATAATAAAGCAAAAATAGATGTCTATTCCTCTAGAAAACTGTCAGTTTCTTCTAATGACCATACTCAACACCAAGGTCAGTGAGACCGAGACTCTCCTCCCCTGTTGAAGGGAGCTGGGGAGTAAAGACTGCAGTTTTACCCAGGGAGGTCTGGCCTTTGCCCTGGGCTTCTGAGGGGTCATCTCTAAACCCTCAGAATGCCTTGCCTAATAGAAGTACTTTTGTTTGCCTGAGGGCCTTGGGCCAGCCAGAGAGTAAAACTTTGCATAACAAGGTGTCAGCTGACCTCCTGAGTGGCTGGAGACTGAGACTGGCCACTGGGACTCTGTACAGGATGGAACCCCAGTAGAGCCTGGGCACCAAGGCGCCCTGTTGGCAATACTCCATGCACACTGTTACATATCAACGCTGAGAATGTAACACTGTCCTGACTCCATGGGAAGAGGACAACTACAGTGTCCACGTTTGGTACTTTTCCTAGACTCTGCCCTCTGCATCTCCTCCCTTAGCTACTTTTAATCTGCATCCTTCCTCTGTAATAAGCCATAACCACGAATGTAACAGCACTGACTGAGTTCTGAGTCATTCTAGTCAATTACCAAAACTTGGTGGTGGTCTCAAGGAGGACCTTTGAAATCTGAAGTTTGTGTCAGAAGTGAAGGTGGTCATGTCAGCTGTTCCCTCACATTTGGCTTGACTTTCCCAGGATTAAATGTTGGTACACTGCTGGAAAGAAATTTGTCAGTATGTTCCCAGAGTCTTAAAGATTTCATATTCTAACCCTTAAATTCAATGTTGAGTTATCCAAGCTAAGAAAATAATAAAATATGTTGTCAAAGGCATAAATCAACACATGTAGAGGCAGTAAAATAAAGACATTAAGAGTAAATATCCAATGATAAACAAATACACATATATATAGATTCCTAATGTTTGACTATTACGTGACCATTAAAACCTATGTTGTTTGGGGAGAAGGAAGTGTGATAAAGGGCCTGTTACACAGTATGCACAAAAAGTTTTGAAGACAAATTGGCTTTGATTTGATTCATGATCCATCACTTACTAGCTAGGCTTTACCATCCAGAGTCTTAACTTCTCTGAAAATATTGTCTTCACATTGAAAACACAGATAACAACATCTGTCAGTATTCTTATGATGCTTAAGTTTAGTCTTGTACGTGGTGAAGCTCTCAGTAAAGTGCCTGGCACAAAACAGGCAATCTCATACATGACAGCTATTATATTAATATCATAATATTGTTTAAAAAATAAATTCACAAACGCTCTGTAAAGGAAGAAGCATAACACATTATGAAATGATCACACGTGTATGACACTCCAAAGGGTATAAACACTGTTAGAGACAATTAAATATGTATATATATTTATTTGACTCTCAAACCTAAGTCTCTAACTTTTTATTTAAAATCCGCACAGCACATTGTAATTGACTGTACCTCAACAACAAAAAATAATAATAAATAAAATAAAATAAAATAAAATAAAATAAAATAAAATAAAATAAAATAAAATAAAATCCCCACAGCCATAGCTCTACCCTCCAAATTCAACTGCACACAGGGTGTTACCCCCGCCAGTTCCCCTGCTGCAAGGCTGTGGTCCCTACTGCCTTTCAAAGTCTGGGCGAACAGAAGGACAACAGGGATCCGCGCCACCTGGTGGGAAGGGATCCGATGACTCTACCACGACTCAATTCAAGAGCAGAAGGAACTACACGTGTGGCAACGCAACGACTTCCCTCCACGTTACCTTGACAAGAACCACAAACTCTCCTGAGAGGTCTGCATAGCCTGCTGATGACTCATCCGCCATTTTGCCACGACGATCAAAGGTAATCATGTGACCAGGAACCAGCACTGACTCAAGAAGGGCGCAGCGGTTGGGCTGATAAAGCACCCGCATCTCAGTGGAGGCTCCACCACTGGCCTAAAAGAAAACGGGAGGACAAAGCAAAACAAAGCCTCTGAACTGGCACCAGGAAGGCACGAAGTTCAGAACGCATGGGCGCGGTACGTGTGCAGCAGTCCCCGCACCCCGCAGAGCCCGTGCTGCCGTGCGTTTGCCAGTCAGTCCTCGTGTTCCCAGCCTCATCTCCAGCGTCTTGCTCCGAGGACCTTCCCTAGATTTCTCAGAAGCCGTGTAGAGTGTCAGTAAGAACAGAAGTAACTCCAGCAGCAGGGTGGGTAATTGCAGGAAGTGTTGATGTATCTTATCGTTACTTATTTTTCATTTCTTCATTTGTGTCTTCCTAACTCAAGACTATTTGGGACCAAAAGGTGAAATTAACAGATGTGCATTCCTAGATTTTGCCTGCAAAAAGCTAAACAAATCAAGATGGTCATGCTACAGGGAGACACTTCTGGGTTGAGGTACTCTCTGAAGTCTTACCTGTTCCCCCTCAGTGTCCCAGGGAGGCATTTGGGCCCGAAAGTAAGGACTTATTGGTGCCCTTGGAAGACTTGATCCATGGCACTAAGGCTACCAACCGCAGGGAAGGCTCCCTGTGTCCGTCCTGCAGGTGAGCCACAGAGCTGTCCACCTGCCGGAAGCCACCCAGTGTGTGACGGGTACCTCAGCAGTGACCAGTGTGGACTAAAGCCAAGGGTGTTGTCGCCAGACACTCTGAGACCCCGTGTCAGGTAACAAGATGAATCTCAAATACAAATACAGTTTGATCCTCTTATAAAAGTGCCTCATGCAAAAATACATTATATATGGATACAACTGACATACGGCACAAAGAAGAATTACTACATACCATTCCAGTGACAGAGCCATTTTCAAGAGCCAGAGAAAGATGCCTCATTTCATGACTTTGGAAAATGCATATATTTCCTTTGTTGAAAATAACATCAAAGAGACCTATAAAATGTTTTCAGTATTAGCAAGTAATTCATGCTTTTAAAGCTTTTTTTTAATTCAATTATACATTGAAATCTCCTAATAGGACATTTTATGATACCTCTCAGTATCAGGTAGAGGGCCAGTAGCCGCTGATAACTCACATGTTGCTTGGCAAGTTGGTAGGACTCTCATGGAAAATCTCTGATGCCTCCCTATGCAAATCAGTATGCTCAGTGAGCCCCGAGACACCACCCTGCCCCCACAAAAACCTCAACGGAGCTGTCTCCAGGAGGATAAATTATCCTAGTGTAAAAACCCACTTCCATTCTATAAATCTCAGAGACTTGGGGTAAAATAAATTGCTGCATTGTAAAATTAAATACGTATTATTTGGGCATTGGTGACCAGTTTGTGTAATTATGATGAAGATTATGTCATCATGTACTTGATTGTTTTCAGCTTTCAGTTTACTCCTACATGCCATTTTATCTCAAAGTGTAAGCTTCCCGAGGGCACGGATTTTTGTGTACTCTGTGTGCAGCTATATACCAGCACTTAGAAAAGTGCCTCGAACATAGCAGGTGCTCAAGAAATATTCTTTAGGAAAAAGACTGCTATTTAGAGCCCCAAATACAAATACTGCACGATCTCACTTATATATGAAATCTAAAAAACAAAACAAAATAAAAACAGACTCACAGACACAGAAAACACAGGGTGCTTGCCAGGAGGGAGAGGGGAGAGGGGCAGGCAAAACAGGTGAAGGGAACTGAGAGGCACAAGCCTCCAGTCACACAGTAACTAAGTCACAGGGACGTAACTTACAGCATAGGAATACGGCCAATAACACTCTGACAACTTTATTTGGGGACAGACTGATTACTAGTCTTATCGTGTTTATCACTTCATAACATTTGCAAATGTCAAGTTATTATATACTATACCTGAAACTAACATAATACTGTGTGTCAACTATATTTCAATTAAAGAAATAAAGGCAAGTTTTTTTTAATAAAATAAAATACCTAGGAATTAATTTAACCAAGGAGGTGAAAGACCTGTATACTGACAACTGAGAGACACAAAAAAAATAGAAAGATATTTCACGCTGATGGATTGGAAGAATTAATATTTTGCAGAAATCTGGACAGCCACATGCAAAAGAATGAAACTATACCACTATCTTACACTATACACAAAAATCAACTCAAGATCAATTAAAAACTTGAGTATTAGACCTGAAACCATAAAATTTCTATAAGAAAACACAGGTGGTAACCCCACTCCTGGACATATATCCAGAGAAAACCCTTAATTTGAAAAAATACATGCACCCCAATGTTCACAGCAGCACTATTTACAACAGCCAAGACATGGAAGCAACCTAAGTGTCCATCAACAGATGACTGGACAAAGAAGCTGTGGTATATTTATACAATGGAATACTACTCAGCCATGAAAAAGAATGAAATAATGCCATTTGCAGCAACATGGATGGACCTAGAGATTATCATTTTAAGTGAAGGAAGTCAGACAGAGAAAGACAAATACCATATGATATCACTTATATGTGGAATCTTAAAAAATGATACAAATTCTATTTACAAACCAAAAGCAGACTCACAGACATAGAAAACAAACTATGGTTACCAAAGGGGAAATAGCAGGGAGGGATAAATTAGGAGTTTGGGATGAGCAGATACAAATTAATATATATAAAATAGATAAAGTATAGTGAAGAAGAATATGAAAAAGATTATCTATATAACGTATATATATGTATAACTGAATCACTATGCTGTACACTGGAAACTGACACAACATTGTCAATCAACTACTCACTCCAATAAAAAAAAAGATGAACAACAAGGTCCTACTCTATAGTACAGGGAACCATGTTCAATATCTTATAATAAACTTTAATGGAATATGAGAAAGAATAAATATGTATGCATAACTGAATCATGCTGCTGTACGCCAGAAACTACTATAAAATGAGAAAACTGTGAATCTGTATTTAGATGTCAGTGATGGGAAGCTTGTGAAACTGGCCCTGACACAGAGTCGCCATGAAGGGTTTAGAGCAAAAACGGAACTGCTCTGGTCGTCTGGTCCTTCCTTTCAGTCTTCGGATCCACACTCGAGACAGGAAGACTGGCTTCTGAGTTTCATCGTCAGTGTCGGTGCAGTGTTGTTTTTAGTACCTCAGAGCTTACGATCATACAATGAAACTCCCTCTGGTATTTCAGAGATCTTCTTGTGCTGTGTATCTGCTTTTAGGCCCAGTATTGCCAAGAAATGGTTCAGTAGCTCTCGGAGCGATGAGCTTTCTAACTAACCCTCTGAGTATGGAAACAGCAAAATCCACAACCAGCTTGACAACTAAATAGAAGGATTGGCATATGGTGAGAAAACAGCATTTTTTGTGGAGTGAAAATTGTAAGCCAATATATCTGAGATATGTCTTATAATATTTTCTTGAGAAGATGTTCATGGGTCAGCTTTGTTCATCACAACACTGTCCAGGCATATGATGAAAACTGGCTCCTGAGTGTGAATTTAGGGGACACTGCGCAGAATACCAGGAAACAATGCTGCGAATAATTATCCTGTGAATAATTACCACACATAAAAGACTCCTTGTCGTAAAATGTCAGTTAAGCCGAGGAAGCCTGCGCAGACTCTCCCGCGCCCGCCTGCTTTAGGACCGCTCATTCCGCTTTGTGTATCACAGGACCAGCGAACTGAGATGCTGGGAACGCTCAAGGGTAAAACGCTCCCCTATCTTCCTCGTGTACTGGTTAGTTTGGTCTACAATGTCTCCATGCCTGCAGTGGGTGCTGGCAGCAGGTCAGACATCAAGCTGGGGCCGTCTGAACCCCGGTTCTTTCCTGGGGAGCCTCTCTGCAGAGTTCTCTGGGCTTCCTCGTGTCATGAAGGCTGGCTTCCAAGAAGGACTAATCCAAGAAGTGGGGCAGCAGAGGCAGACCTTGGGGGCCACAGTGTTGCTGCATCTGTATCTGTCAGCCAAACACGGAGAAAGGGCTGACCCGGCGAGGGGTAAGGAAGTCCCTCCACTTCCTGATGTGGGAGTGCTGAGGTCCCTGTATAAATCAGCTTGCAGGATGGGCTTTAGAAGACAGTTCTCCCTACATTTGCTGTTTTCCTGCATGGTCCCGGTTCAGAATAAAGGTATTTCCCAAATGTTTGCATAAGGAAGCATTCTAGCACAGTGAAGCTCAGCTATCTCTCTGTCTCTGTCTCTATTTCTGTCTCTGTCTCTCTGTCTCTGTTTCTCTGTCTCTGTCTCTGTCTCTCTCTCCCCCTCTCAACATCCCAGGGGAGTAAAGGTAAAAACCTTCCCTTCCCTCCCCTGGAGAAGACTTGCGTACATTCCAGAATAATGATAGGTTCTCTCTGTCTCTTTTCTCACCGTCTCTGTCTCCCTCTCTGTTTCCCTTTCGCTAGAAGGAAGAACGGGCAACGCCGTCTAAGATCAGAGTTCCCTAGTCTGGGGATTTCTCTCCTCTAAAATGCCCACACACACATGTAGGTACCGTCAGGCCCACGCCTCTTGATGCCATGGGCCTGGACTTGGGGAACCACTGCAGGATGTCGCTCTGGCTGCTGCGTCTGCTGTGAGAAAATATGACCTTGGTCCTTCACTCAGCACTCTGGGGTTTGCTGCAAGTAGGGTAAGAGTTAGCGCCTTCGCAGTCCCTGACTTGACGACAGGAGGCGCTTTGTGAGCACGTTTGGAGGCACACCTTGCCAGGTTTAACAAGGAGGAAGCGCAGTGGCGTTGGCAGCAGGGACCCCAGGGAGCAGGATATGAAGGACTATTGCGACTGATCTAAGGAGACGGTGATCCCAACCTGGAGCCAGTAGGGAAGAGAAGCGTCTAAGGGACAGGCTCGCTTTGGGCAGAGGAGCTACGAGGACGTTTTCTTAGACTCCTGCGGGTTTTCACAGGGAGAGAGCTGGGTTGTCCCTGGGGTCCGACTATGAGGTGCAGGTTGCACTTCGAGGAGGTGCCGTAGGTTACCGTCTCCAGCACATCCCCAGGGCTATTTGAGCAAAGTTACTTCCGCAGCAGCAAATTTTGTTTAAACAGTGAAAGCCTAGATTTCAAGAAGAGTTGGAGGTTTGGGTTTGCAGGCAAAGGTCTCCCGTGATCTGCTCACTCCTTCTTCACTTACAGCGATGCTCACGGCTTCAGGGGATGCTGACACCAAACAACACATAACCCAGCTCTTTCCGGCCCAGTGTTTCCTCTGTGCTTTCATCATGACACCAGCTACAAACGACCATTATTAGACTGTTGCATGTGTTCGTCTTCTTTATCAGATCATGAATCTCTGGAATTCAGGGTAGCCACTTAGTTATTTCCGTGGCCCTCAAATTATTTAACATGGTGTTTGGACATAACAGGTACTTGGTATTTAGAAGAACTGACTTAATTCCCCGAATGGCCACACATTCAAGAGCTACAACTGCTGCCTTCCATGAACGTCTTGCATTAACGGCCTACATTGTATTCAAGTAAGTAAGACCAAATACAAGCTTCTTCCCGGTTTACTATCTGCATAACTGCACTGTCTGCCCAGGTGTAAAGCCTGCAGTGTACTGATGACTTGGATTTGTGCAGACAAAGAATTATCTGAACAGTCAAATACTGGTGCAAACCACCTGAAGAATAAGAAGCAAGACTTAAACCCGGTCTAGGAACGCGCTGCCTCCCGCTCCCGACCCCGGTGCAGCGCCGGGCACTCTGTCCGCGGACTTACCGTATTTGTCTGACTTCTCTCCAGCTGCATCAGCTGTGCCATCCGGATGCAGGCGGACAAACCCTCCAGTCCGCCTGCTGTAGAACTGAAGAGTGTTTCCCTTCCTGAACTTCCAGCTCTCTGCAGCCCACTAAATAGAAAAACAAAACAAACGGAAAGAAACACCCCTCACTAAACATTATATACTGTTTTTAACACATCAAATGGCTACTGGAACACTGTCTTGTACCCAATTATTTAAAGCCATAGGTAAAATCTTACCATTTCTTTTCTACTAACTTCTAGCTTCTGCCCTGAGGATAGGAAGGAAAGAGAGGACCATTAATTTCAGCAGCGGCATGCTTCCCTCACTCCTTACAAAACAGAATTTTCCAAGAAACGTGTGACACTCACGTGCAGAGATGACAGCATTACCCCTGGCATACAGCTCTCTGACAATTTTGCCGTCACCTTCCCCCTGATCCAGCCACCTGTGGAAACAAGGTGTACCAAGTAAATCTGAATTTACATTATACTAACCGCTGGCAATTAGCCAAGTCAGAAGTAATGGAAAGCGGGAATTAGGAAGAGCCATAGATGCCTAGTGGGTAAAAGCAGAGTAGAAAATGGAAAAGGAAATGCTTAAAATGATTCTGAGGGAGCAAGGGAGGTCAGAGAGGCTGCTATCAGGCAAGGATGCAACAGGCTGCTCCCTAAACCACAGTGAGCTGCCCAATCAGTGGGCCTGCCAAGCCCCTAGACTTTACACCCACTGGACTAGTTATTTTATCCTGTCCTCTGGCTACCAACTACAGTCCAAACTACAGTAAGTTATTGCATAAATGATTATTATTAGTGGTTCCGTGGGGAAAGAGGCAGGAGAGTGCTGAAAGAAAGAGCAGATCTATCACTGCCGTTGGGAAAATAATCCAAAACTCAAGACCTAGTGACAGGGAGTGAGCAATGTCAGAGTTGTGAAAAAGGCACGTGCAACATTTATTTTGTACAATTATTATTTTTGAAGCTAATTTGGGGCTCAGTCCCTAGGGAGTAAGTTTTCCTGCCAGAAACTTTCATTCTTCTTATTGAGATATAAAGAGAAATCGTATTTTTTACCAAAAAATATTTAAATTTGTAACATCAGGAATAATGATAAACATAATGGATGTCTTTCTAAATAGGAGAAGCAGCCCCTAAAAGTAATGTTCAAAACAGTTACCCAACAAAGCATCAATGACTAGGAAGAACTGAATAAACTACCCGTTTCTCCAAAATACATGAACTTGAAACTGACTAACATGAAATGAACTTGGTCGACATAAAGCACATGCACAAACCTGTGGCAGAAAAAGGCGTACTCGCGGTTTGTTGTGGGGTCCTTGATCACAACGTCGTCGAGAAACCAGCCATTTCCTAAACACAAATTAAAGAAGGAAGAATGTAGCATGCTTATGTACGGGCCAGGTATCACTTGAGGTTTTGAGAAACAGGTTCTGGCTTCCAAGTGTGTAAAGGTCTTGTGCACCTTTAAGCTTTGGTGCTTCAAATAGAGCAAGATGCGAAAGCAGCACAGTGTCAGAGGCATTTAAAACATTCCTGACACAGGTAACAAACGCACAGCGTCTCCCAGGACTTGGTGTTTTATGAGGCCGCTTCAGTGTGAGTTTCCACACAGTGGGAAGGGGAACAACTCTGACCTGCTCTTGGTTTCCTAAACTGCATCTCTCATTGTGGACCTAACATCTTCCAAAGAGCACACATCTGATAAGTCAGCAACGCTGTATATCCCGGCAATACGTACATGCTTGAAGACAAACCACCGTTCGGAAACCCTGTCCAAGCACACAGGATGGGCTGGTGCACGTGAAGATGATCATCTCTGTTTAAATGTTTAGTTTTATATTAATTTGCAAACTGGAGTTGGTTAAAATACAATTTAATTTCATTTATAGGTAAAATGGAGTATTTTCACTAGTCATCATGATTCTATCTGTGCAAAGAGCCAGGGACAGGAAAAGGAAGCCAGCTGTCTGTCTGTCTCAGGATTTACCTTTAGATCAATTGTGTTTGCCTGTATTTCAGATTGTCTCTCATCTGAGCCTGTGATTTCTCTTGACCAACATTAGCGGGTATATCTATGCATTTCTCCCCATGTCTTTCCAATTCTCCGTCATTTCCTCACTTGTGATGCTTCACTTGATTTCGGCGTAACCAACGGTCTTTCTATAAAGAAACCACTGCAGCAGATCCTCTCCATTACAGTCTGGGATCTTAAGTAAAAATAAATCTCACAGCCGAGTGTTTCTGCCCAACCAACTGGACAGACCGGGGTGCGGTTTGGTTAAACAAAGTTCTACGCTCCTTTAACTGCCAAGGCACCACCGACGCAAGCAGCTGGCGCCTAAACTAAATCTGTGCCAACAGCACACCTTCCTCTGTCTCAGCAAAGAGAACAAAAACACAGTGCGGCCGGAGCAGCGACACCAGCAACTGGATTAAACAGCCACCTCAGGTCACTGGTAAATAAACCGTTGAGTAACAAACAGGTTCACTTAGTTCAAAAGAGGGACAGAACCTACAAATCAAACTCTCTTGTCTGGAACTTCCCCTTGCGTCTCACTGTGGCTTTCACACAGAGCCCATCTGACAGCTCCGATGGGCACGGACTGCTCACTGCTGATGTTACCATATATTTTAGATTTTTTGTTGCTACTCCAAATCAAAGCTTTTATAGCTCATATTTTCAATACAAGGAAAACAGCCTCCAGTTACTGCACACTGATTTAACTTCTAGTAACTTTATAAAATTCTCTTTCATTCATTTTTCAGCTGATCTTCTTTGCATTTTAACAGACATTTCTATCACCTGTAGGCAATAACTTTACCTATTTTTTCCAAAATTATAACCCTGTTTTTAAAAAAAAAAAATTTCCCACGAACCCAACTTAGCTGTTACGTGTTCTTCCTTTACTATACGTCCTGATTCACACCACACGCATTTACCTCAGAACACCTGCACGTACATAGACCAGCGAGGCTGAGCTAGAACTGTTCTGGAGAATGCAGGCGCCATGGGATACATCGTGCCAGCAACCGTGAAAGTCCTCAGAAGTAATAACAGGAATTCAATTTTATTTGAGTATGCGGGGTAGGGCGAAATGAGAAAGTTAACCATCCAGTTAAAAACGGTTTTGGTTGGCTTGGGCAGCTGTAAGAAAATACCAGAGACGGGGCAGCTTACAAACAACAGAAAATGACTTCTCCTGGTTCTGGCGATCAGGGTGCCAGCACAGCCGCCTCCTGGCGAGGGCGCCTTCCCGGGTCACGGCCAGCGCCCGTGACGCGTCCTCGCCAGGCAGGAGGGCCTGGGAGCTCTCTGGAGCCTCTTCGTTAGAGCACGGCTCCCGTTCCAGACAGCTTTCCCCCACCCAGGACTGCGGCACCTCCCAGAGGCTCCAACTACGAATCCCACCGCACAGGGCTTTGGGCTCTCAACATGAAAGTCTGGGAGGACACAAACATTCAGACAAGAGACAATGCTTTTAAACAGATGTGGAAAAATTATCAAATACAATTATTTGCTTGAGTTCTCATTACAAATCATGATATGCTCGACAAAAAGACAGCTCCTTTGGAACACGTCCTCCGAGGTCCAGAAGAGTCCCTGGTCACCTTGGGGAAGCGTGAGAGAACAGCGCCAGAAGCACTAAGTCGTAGTCCTGTGTTTGGTGCATTTTCAAGTTTGGGATCATTAAGTCTATTGAGAAGCTTTCCAGCTCCATAATCTGAAACACTTGGCAGGGCATTGGAAACGTCTGCTTCCTGGACATTTCAGAGAAAGCGCTGTCCTTTCCCCTCCCCTGTATATTCTTGGTTCCTTTGTTGTAAGTTAACTGGCCATATGAGCCTGGGTTTATTTCTGAGCTCTCTACTCTAGTCCATTGATCTGTATGTCTGTTCTTAATGCCAGTAATACTGTTTTGATTAGTGTAGCTTTGTAATGTAGTTTGAAATCAAGAAGCATTTGTTTTTATCTCAAGTGTGCCTAGGCTATTTGGGTCTTTCGTGGTCCCATACAAATTTTAGAATTGTTAGTTCTAGTTCTGTGGGGAAATGCCATTGGCGTTTTTACAGGGATCATGTTCATCTTTAGATTGCTTTGGGTAATATGAAAATATGAATACTTTAACATTATTAATTCTTTCAGCCCATGAGCCTGGAACGCCATCCCGCATGTTTGTGTCTTCTGCTTCTCTCACAGTGTCCTGCAGCTTTCACTGTGCAGGCCTTTCACTTCCTTGCTATTTTATTCTTTTTGGTGCAGTTGTAAGTGGGACTGTCTTCTTAATTTTTCTTTCTGAAAGTCTGTTATTAGAGTATAGAAATGCAACAGATTTCTATATGCTGATTTTATATCTTGCAATTTTACTGAATTTGTTTATTTTTCTAACAGTTTTTTGGTAGGGTCTTTAGGGTTTTCTATATATAATATGTCATCTGCAAATAGTAACAGTTTGACTTCTTCCTTTCCAATTTAGATGCCTTTTATTCCTTGTCTTGACTAATTGCTCAGACCAGTGCTTCCAATACTCTGTTGAATAAGAGTGATGTGAGTGGGCATTTGGGGGGGGGGGCGCGGTGAGTGTTTCTATTAAAGAGTATTAACTCTTCACATTTCCATATTTACTGAAAATACTTCCTATATTAAACATCACTTCTAAACAAATTCACAGATACATTTTTAGATAATTTTTTCAGTAACCTCCTCAAAAATGTTCCCTGTGCAGAACAGAGATCCTTAAGTCAGAAGAGCAAACCTACGACCACACACCAAAAAAAAGGTAATAGAATTTCAAAATGCTTTGTGGTAAATTAAGTCTCACATATAAAGAAGCATCATGGTTTGTTAACATGTACTACACATATAACTTATGTTCGTAACAGAAGGGGGAAATCCTGTCCACATGATGTAAGGCTCTTCAACAGATACACCTTTGTCTTTGTGCATTACCCTCCAATGGTTCTTCCTATCTTCAAGCTTCCCTTGACCACAAAATGCTACCACATGTTTGAAATTTTTTCATTACTTTTAATCAAATAATACCCTTTAAATCCTGGAGAATCTCCCTCTAAGATGTTATTTAAAAGGCTGGAAGTTAAGAGAATTTATGAGATCATTTGATTACTAGTTAATTTTAACCTCTAAGACTCCCCACCCTTGATTATTAAAAGAAACAGTAATTTACCCAGTTACCCAACAAGTCCTTCCAAAACTCTGAAATCTAAGGCAACTTAAATTTCTTCAGTTGTTACACTCTTCATATCTTAAAAACAAATAACGAATGTTTAGAGATTCTGATTAAGACTTTCTGAGAGAAAAACCTGCAATAACAAGAGTCAAGTAGTTTGAAAATGTTTCAGCAAGTGTTCTTAGCATCTTGTTACTTCTTGAACTATAGAGTGGACATAAGTTAAAAATAACAGTATTTTTTGTAAGTAAAAAACCAACTAAACAAAAAACAACAACTAGGGCTTAAGAACGTTTGGTCCATAGAAGGGAGGACATGGCAGACACTGAAGCCTGGTTCTGTTTTCCTACGGGATTGGCACCACACTATGAAGCCAAGGACCCAGGGTAGTAGAAGAGAGGCAGACATGTGGAGGTGACACTTCTCAGTCCTCGGAGAAGGACAGTAAGTTGTATGACAATAGAGAGTCTATGAATGTTGGCTACATAAATAGCAGGGAAGTCGCTGGATAAGTTAAAGGGGTAAATGCTGGCCACATCTGCCCTTTTCCTGTTTAACCAGTGGTAACCACAGCCATCACTGAACCCTGTTTGTCCTGGTCTTTTCATCACCACCAACCCCCTAAGATGTTTTAGATACATACTTAATGATTTTAAAAATAAAGAGGTGGAGAGGAGGTAAAGGAAAAAAAGATTAAAAGAAAAAATTTTAGTTTCCTTCTTAAAATATACATAGGGAAAATGTGGAAATGGAAGGAAATAAATTTTATAAAACAACATATTCAATTGGTATTGAAAATGCAATTTAAAAATATTCTGATGACTATCGATAACATACTGTCAAATGTACACTGCTTTGTCATTCATAAACAATCTCAGATGAGCCTCACAGTTACTACATGAGGGTTAATCTCATTTTACAGAGTATAAGCTGAAGCACAGAAAGGGTAAGTGATTTGCTCAAGATCAAAAAGTCAACAAGTGCTGGGGCCTGGGTTCAACTCTATGTCACTGACTTAGATTCTAGTGTCCTCTTTACTACGTCACAGCAATGATGTCTCAGTTAAAGAAATTCCATTTAGTGGTTAAACTGGGAAAATCAAAACTCGTCAGAAAAAATCCCAGGACTTGAATTCAGTTAGAATCAGGAAGCAAAATGATGTTCCAAACTTCTTACAATTTAAAATTATCTTATCAGCTCCTGGTAGACGCAAGGGCAAGCATTCCATCTTGGCCATCTTTGTATTTACCATAGAGAACACTTCACACAGCACTTTACATGTAGTAGGCCCACCAAAAGTATTTACAAAAGTGAATTAGTTGGCATAAGTGTTAGTTGGGCACGTTAACACATCCCTTTCGTGTTGTACTAGGACACTGTCTAACAAGCCTGCCTGAGAGTCACCTGACTCCCTGCAGAACTGAAATATTACTTAGTATTTACTATGGGCCAGAGCCCAAACTCTATAAAACTAGTTGTCAGCTGACAGAAAAATAAATGCAAAAGATTTAAGTCTGGTCAAAATATAAATGAACTTTGTCCAAGAGAGAAGATAACCTCAAAAGTATGTTTTTATCTATCTTAGGACATTAGCCATATTTTAACTTAATTTACCAATCTTATTCATCATTCTTTTTGTTTTCACTGATTATAAGTACATATTTTTCAATTTCATGTAACCTCCTTTGATTAACTATTTAACCTCCCTCACTAATTATTTAAACACATGTCCACTGTCTATTGCAATGAGAACTCAGTTCTTAACATTTTAAAGCTACACGTTCACATTTTTAAGTGAAAGAGTTTATTGTCTTGTTTGATGCTTTGGGTTTTTTTACTCCTCTTCGTGGTATGGGCACTTTGGTACACTTGTCTTTTGTTAAAAGATTTTGTTTCTCTTACGATGACCTTACACAACAGCAGAAGATGAAGATGAGTCATCTCACAAAAATGATGGGAAAACTGAGGAAGAAGCACGACCAAAACGGCAGCAGAAAACACGGCTGAGACAGGACACTGCAGGAAGCGCAGCACGGCTGCCAGGGCAGGCTCCTCAGCACGCCCTGTTGGCATGACTGCTACCACTTCGTGGACTATCACTGTCAGTGGACACTGCCACCGTGTCCACCAGCAGCGTGCTGGAACATGGCCACATGCCACAGCATATAAATCCCAAATTCCCCCAATTTCTATGTATCATTCTTTCTAGTCTTCTAGGTAGAGCCTCCACTTGGACAAGCCAAAGTAGTTGTGAAGAGTAATACATCTACTTAAAATTTAAAGAATATTTTGGACAATATTTTAATTTCAGATAGTCAATACTTAGAGATCAGTTCATTACAAGTTTTCTACAATTATTTTCTAGATTTTTACAGGGTTTCATGTGAATAGAGCAGAATCAGACCTTGAATACCTACCTGTAGAAGACTCTTACCTGGTCCGAGCCCATCATGGCCTATGACAATCTTGTACAAATTCCCCAGGTGCACAGCTTCTAGGGAGAAGGTGTCAATCTGTAGCAAATCAGAAAACTGTAGTTAGATCTAGACTATGAGTCTGATTTATAATAAGAGTATAAATTAAGACACAGCAAAAATAGATTGTGAAAGGAATTAGGTTCATTCAGTAAATACAGACAGAAAGTCATTAACGGTCATTATTAAGGGCTTGGGGAAGGGGGAATGAGGAACTATTGTTTAATTAGTATTAAGTTTCAGTTTTGCAAGGTGAAAAATTTCTTGAAATCCATTGCACAACAATGTGAATAACTTAACACTATTAAACTGTGCACTTAAAAATAGAGTTGACCTTTGAACAACATGGGTTTGGGCTGCGTAGGTGCACTCAGATGTAGATTTTTTTCAATAGTAAACACTACGGTACTACACAACCCACAGCTGGTTAAACCTTCGGATGGGGAACCATGGATGTGGAGCGCCGACTATGAGTTACACACACAGATTTTGACTGTGCAGAGGGTCAGCATTCTAACCCCTGGGTTGTTCAATGATCAGCTGTAGTTAAGATGGCAAATTTTATTTTTTTACCACAATTTGTTTAAAATTCAAAGAACTTTCTGGTCACGTACTTGTCCTCTTAAAAAATTGAAGGAGCTCTTCGATCGAAAGAGCTGTCTGGATCCTGTATCTCCCTCTTCCCCCCAGACAGAAATGTAGACATTTGCTGCTGTTCCAGCATTCCAAAGCGCCCCTGTTGCCACACGCACTTCATACACCGTCACTGATAACAAAAGAAAAACAAGCTTTAAATTTTTTTAATGGAGGTATTGGGGATTGAACCCAGGACCTTGTGCATGCTAAGCATGCACTCTACCACTGAGTTATTTTCTTCCACACCAAGAAAAATAAGCTTCATATATCAAGCATTGCTCACATGATAGAAAAATTACGTACAGCTAATCACGAGCTCCAGGCCTAGGAAAGACGGAGCAGCGCGCTGCACCCAGCCCCCCTCACTGGACATGGCTGTAATGTCTGGACAGAATGCATGAGCAGCCACATGAAGACTCTGGAAAGTCAACAGTAGCGGGAGAGTTGGGGAATAAGACCAAAACTTAAAGTACCGACACGTGGCAGTGAGTTTACCATTTTCATCCCCTGGAATCTCCACGTGGACTCTGAGCATCCGAAACCTGCAGGCAGGCGCAGCGGCCCAGGCACGCGGAGCGCGGGCGAAGCGCTGCGGCCCCCGCTCGCGGGGCAGGAAAGGGGGCCGCTAACACAGAGGAGGTGCCGGTGTCCCAGGTCGGTGTCCCCCTTTGACTTCCCCGTTCCCTCACACCCCAGTCCCTGGGCATAAGAGCAGGCAGGAGCCCACGCTCCGAGGGAGAAGAGTTCCGCCCCTGTCGGGAGAAGCCGGGCGCCAGCAGGAGGCAGGAAGACCCGGCGGGCAAGCGGGCGCGGGGGCGAGGGCGGGTCCGCCGGAGGGAACGGCGGCGAGAACGGCGCTCGCACCGGCCTTCGCCCGCCCGCAAACGGCACTGTTCGTATCTTTTCAAAAATATTTTAGCTTCAGAGACTCAACAAAGAGTCTGTTACACCTTATTTAAAAACCACAAAGGAATCAGCCACCTCTGCAAACGTTTCAGCGACTCACGTTCCCTGGGAAGTTACGCAAGTTGTCAGACGGAAACCTCCCACACGATCCCACGCCAGTGCGGACATGTGCATCGTCACATATTTACTACCACGTGTTTCTTTAGAAAACTGAGGTATCACATTTTTAATAGAAAGTATTCTGGTTGGAGAAAACTCCATTTTTATCAATCGCCCATTTAATAGTTCCCATGAGCCTTTTTCCTAGTCTCCTCCAAAGCAGAAGTCAGCAGGCATAGCGGCCCTGGCCCTTGTGGACAGTCACCCCGAGTCCCTGTGGCGGGAGCAGTGACTGTCCAGCTCTGAGCACAGCCTGCCTCTCAGCCCTATTTCACAAGCCTTGAACACATCTCTGCTTCTGGCCAAATGTTTAGAAATGTTTAGAACTCACTGAGCAGCACCGTTTTCATTTCCTTATCAAATAGATACATTTTCCAAACATAAGGGTGAGCCCGAGAAGGAAAGTTTATGCTGACTTGCAGCGTTGAGCCCAGGAATAACTTCGTTGGCCATTCGATTTTCTCATGGCCTTCTAAGAATTAATTTTCTTTTTTTGATGAAGAGGCATTTCAGCTGACCTTCCTACCCAGTTAACGGGTGACAAGAACATACTCCTGAGCGTAGATGCATGGGGCAACTAAAGCACACTTGGATGCAGCTGCCAGCCCCACCCCCACCCCACCCCCCTCCGCCCCCCACCCCCACCCCACCCCCCTCCGCCCCCCACCCCCACCCCAGCAGAGACAACTGCTAGGGAACAGCAGTCCTTACTCCTTCACTCACTCATTTCTGCACTCCCCCAACATACCCTTCAGCATTCCGGCAAACACACCTAATCTTGCCGCCTGGAGCTGGATCTTCCCTACCTGGAAGGATGGGCTGCCCTTTGTTTAAAACAGGTAATTCTCGACAGATTTCCCCATCTTCTTGGTCTCGTGCCATCCACCGTTGAACAGGCATATAAAACTGTTTTCCAGAATTCACGTTCCACAATTTTATCTATAACAGCAACAATATTACTTGTAAAAAAAAATGTAAGAATATTTTATCAAAGAGTAAAAAGTTTTTGTCCAAGCCTGACAATTAAGAACAGCTTTTTGCTTTTTTGCTGTAAAAGAAGTTATTGAATACTTGACAAGAAAAGTGCTAACTTCTTCTTTTACTGCCATCTCAAGTACAATGGCATTTCTTTTCTCTATTTTGAAACTTTTCTATTTTTTATTTCTCTATGTTGAAATGTTACACATGCCAATTTTCTCCCAAGTTTTCTAAGTGTCATCAATATTTTCCTACCTAGAAAGAGATGTTTACAATTCTTAAAACCTATTACTTCCCTATTCCAACATCTCAGTAATGCATTTTTCATTTTAAGGCAATTTTATAAAATATTAGCATGAGCTTAGACCTGAGGATGAATGAGAGTCAAGCAATAGTTACTTATTTGGGTGCCTATTATATCCATGTCTACTCCGTTCATCCCGGAGTTAAAGATGTTAATAAATTCTGGTAGGACCAGATGAACGCCAAAAGTCATCGGAAAACAGAAATGTTTTCCAATTCTAAAATCTAGCCTTTCATGAGTAGGGTACTGTTATTCTTTTGAAAGCTTCAGTGGGGTGTTATTTTATCTGTTAAGTTAATCTTACTGTCTTGAAAATGCCTTACATCAGAGATTTTCAACTGTAACGTGTTTAGGAAAGCATGTTGTTATCAAAGTAGATTTTCAATCCCTAACCTTACTAACTCTGTGGGTGTTCGTAAGGCCCAGAAATCTTCACTCATAAATTCACATCAAGTGCGCCTCTGGGGCAGTCCCGCTTTTTGAGAGGCTCCCCGAGAACCACACAGAATTACCACTGGTTTGCAAGGCCGCCACTGCTGCCCCCAGTATTTGATTTGACTTTTTAATTAAAGTCCAAGGCAGACCACTTGAGAAACACAAAATAAATCACCATTTGAAATGGCTTATTTTGTAATCTTCCTTAACTAGAGAATCAAGATTAAGTTCACCAAAGCAATGTGATGATTTTACGGGCTGTGGAAAGGCTGTATTATTACTGCTGTAATAGACGCAGTGTTTTAATCCAAATCCCTTCAAGTCAGAGGCACAAGTTGGCGTCCTTAAAATGTTGAATTTCAGTCTTCTAAACTGTATTACAAGAATTCAACAGAAAATCCTCAAACCATTATCAAGCATCTTAATCGAGCCAAATGGGTAAATTACATAAGGGTGTGATATACTTAGAATAAAACCTTTCATCAAGAACATCTCTGATCGTCAGTGGCACTGAAAGACAGATGAGGAAGACCTCAGAGAAACAAGCTGCCTGGCAGTAAGAGAGTACCTGCCGTGGACAGAAAGACACCAAGAATTTTCAGCCTGGTTTTTTGTCTTTCCTCTGCAATATCATACAGTCTTTTCAGATCACTTAACAACTCCCTCAGCACCCCAGCTTCATAAGGATCATAATATTGCTCATTG
The DNA here is from genome assembly GCF_048773025.1 of Camelus bactrianus. Taxonomy (NCBI): domain Eukaryota; kingdom Metazoa; phylum Chordata; class Mammalia; order Artiodactyla; family Camelidae; genus Camelus; species Camelus bactrianus. The sequence goes on along the minus strand of NC_133567.1, from coordinate 3,756,089 downwards.
GTTACTAGTCAAGTGAGACTGTGGTCATTTTCGTAAACTAGCTTGCTAGGAGGGGAAAGTAGCAGATTTCGTCATTGTCATGCACAGTCTCTTACATACTAACTTGGTTACCATACTTCAAAAGCTCTACATAGCATCAAAGAGAAAATCATTTCATAAAGAGGCCAAGCAGTAACTTTGAATTTGGAAATCTAACTTCTGCAGTCTGTATTTTCATAAACCGAGTTTCATTTTTTCATTCTGATTCAGGATCTTTTGTGACTTTAATATGAAGAATGTGGCATTTTTAACAACTACATATTTCCTCTACTGAAATAAAAAATATGTTTTTAGGGGATTACTCATCTTCTATGAATTTTTCATTAATTTCCTCGTATATTATAAAACTGTAGAACAAGTTTGCCAACAATATCAGGGGTTTGACTAGGTGTTCTTTGCATTTTGAGAATTTGTTTAGTTAAAAATCGTTTATTCTGAAATGACGAAAGATGGAAATACACCACACACAAAAATGGATGACGAGCTGCAGGATTTCCAGTGTTGAAGACGTGCATTTACTGGCAATCATGGTGGTAAGTAAAATTTTTGATTGTGAACAAAATAGAAAATTTAAGCTTCTTATTGCTCCTAAAAGTACTCAGGGGGCATTATCACACTTAGCACGAGTAGACTAAATTTGAGAGTTGGCATTCAAGTCTAGCAGATACTTACTTCGCCAATGCAAATGGTCTATCTTAACAACCCTTCTGAAGCAGTTAACAGCCACCTAGTCACCTTTTCATCACTCTTGCAACCATATCAAGAAGCAATGAAAGTTTATCCAGAGTCCCAAATATCTTCTTTTGCTTGCAAAGAGGTAAAAGGATTGTTCGGTTGAGGTGCTTCTCTCAATTAATTAGGGATTAAATTATTAATACAGGCATATGATACTGCTGTCTTGAGGAAAACACTGACCAAAAAGGTGCAGGTTTGACTCCATCAACTCGCAATAGGTGTGAAATGCACCCCTGATTCTTGAACAGAATTTGCAGAGGCTCTTGCAAAGGGGGGAGTGTGGATAGGTCTTTACCTCTTTACAGTGCCAGGAAGGGGAGAGGCCAGAGTTGGTATGACCAACACGAATCTTAAAAAGTGTTCCAATGTCTCCGACTGTGATCTATAAAGGGGCCAAGAGAACGTCTTTCAATGCAGTTTCACAAAGCCCATCTTTTAAAACCTTATATTAGGACATAATATATTAATAAAGTAATCTACCCATCAACAAGATACTAGAATTATAAAAATATATACATCTATGACAAAGTTCCAGAATATACAAAGCAAAACTGAACAGAACTGAATGGAGAAATAGTCAACAATAATCATTGGAGACCTCCATATCCCACTTTGAATGATGGATAGAATGACTAAACAGAAGATCGATAAGTAAATAGAGGACTTGAACAACATTATACACCAACTAGATCTGAGACACTTACAGAACATTCCATTCAATAGCATCAGAATACACAGTTTTCTCAAGTGCACTTAGAACATTTTCCAGAGTAGACTATATGTTATGTCACAAAACAGGTTTTGAAAACTGAGTAAGACTGAAATTATAGAGGATCTCTGCTAGCTACAATGGAATGAAACTAGAAATAAATATAAGAAAGAAAACTGGAAAATCCACAAATATGTGTAAATTAAACTACATACTCTTAATCAACAAATAAGTCAAAGAAATTGAAAGAGAAATTTTAAAACACCTTGAGATGAATGAAAAATACATGCAAAAAACATAGTGGATATACTGAAAGCAAAGCTCAAAAGGGAAATTTTAGCTGTAATTCTGTAAAATATGAGTGTACTTAAAAGGAGGAGAGCACTGCAGGTGAATTCCATCAGTCAGACGGCAAGAGAAAACCTCTGTGAGAGAAAGCTTCTTTGGAGATTCTGATGTACTAAAGCTAGAGTCTCTAAGGAGAAGAGTGAGGAGAAGTGGGTGAGAGAATGAAGGAAGAAGAAGGGGGTGGGGTAGGGAGAAAGTGGGACGAGGAAGAAGAAGGAGGTTCTCAAAGAACCCAGCGTTACCTAGGAACTAGGTAACGAGAACCTAAGGAACTAGGACAAAGAGGAGAAAGCTAGATGCAGAGCTAGCAGGAGAAAGGAAATAGCAGATTAGAATGGCGATAAAATAGAGAACAGAGAAACAATAGAACCAACGAAACCAAACGGTGGTTCTTTGCAAAGAAAATTGACAAACATTTAGCTAGCCTAAGAAAAAAAGAACGGAAACTCAAATTACTAAAATTGTAAATTAAAATAGGGATATAACTGGATATAACTACTAACCTTACAGAAATAAAAAGGATTATAAAAGAATATCAAGAACAATTATATGACAGCAAATTAGACAACCTAGATGAAATGGACAAATGTTTAGAATCATACAAACTATCAAAACAGACTCAAAAAAAAAATTGGAAGTCTGAATAGACCTGTAACAAGTAAAGAGACTGAAGCTGTAATCAAAAACTTCCCAAGAAAGAAAAATCTAGTACAGTTGGCTTCACTGGTGAAGCCTACCAAATATTTAAAGAAAAATTAATACCAACTTATCTCAAAATCTTCCAAAAATAGAAGAGGTGGGAACACTTCTTAATTCATTCTGCAAGGTCAGCATTACCCTGCTACCAAAGCACAAAGACAAGGAAAGAAAACTAGAGACAAAAACCACTTATAAACATAGAGGCAAAAATCTTCAACAAACAGTAGCAAACTGAATCCAGACGCATAACTGAAAGATGACACACCCTGACCAACCTGGGTTTATCCCAGGAATGAAGAGTGATTCAGCACACAAATGCCAATGTAACAGATCACATAAATAGAATGAAGAGGAGAAAAACAGTCATCTCAATTGATGCAAAAAACAAAACAAAACAAAACCATTTGACAAAATCCAACACAATTTCATGATAAAAACACTCAACGAACTAGAAATAGAAGGGGACTTCTGGAACGTGATAAAGGGCATCTATGAAAAACCAACAAAGAATATCGTACTTCATGGTGAAATACTGAATATTTCCTCCTAAATCAGGAACAATACAAGGGTGCCAGGTTTCATGACTTCTAGTCAACACTGTACTAGAAATTGTAGGTATGGTAATTGGGCAAGAAAAAGAAATTTTAAAAATCCAAATTCGAAAGGAATAAATAAAACTATCTCTATCCACAGACTATATGATCTGATCTATAGAAAATCCTAAAGATTCCACAAAAAACTATTAGAGCTAATAAATAAATTCAGTAAAGTTACAGGATACTAGATCAACATACAAAAATCTGGTGCATTTCTATAATTAGTAATGAGCAATATGAAAAAGAAATTAAGACAATTCTATTTACAATAGCATCAAAAAATTCAGAATGATTATACCATGTGAAGGTATGTTTAATTTAAAAGTGAACGCAAAACAATAAAATAGCAAAACAACAACAAAAACAGCTCAGGCTCTCTTGACACAGTCACCTCTAAAACCACTTCTTACACATGCAAAATAACAAGTCTTCACTTTTATTTTTACACCTTAGTGACTGTCAACACAAGAAAGAGCTTCTTTAAACACTGACTCTTACAGAAAGTATGGAAAGGACAGTTCCAACTAAACTGTTAGTTTGGCTCCAAATGTACGTGGGCTAAGGACACAGGCTGTGGTAAACCGAACACCAGGATCACCCACAGGTGGGTGTCCTGTGAAGAGTCAGGATACTTCAGGACGCTGTCTTCTGGTTATGATCTTGTTCTCCGTCTCTACCCAGCTGAGAACAGCCCTCCAGCCGGCCAGCCATCTGTTGAGCAGACAGCACTAAGCCGCGAGGCCCCAGGCGCTGGCCTCATTTCAGGCCTGCCTTCCACTGCTGCCTTTCTCTCTCTAGCTTACCAGCCTGGCCCCGGGCTCCCTGCCTCATCTTTACTGCCTCTGTTTCTCCCTAGACCTTGATCCCAAGGTGTCTGGCCATGACCTAGTAACTTGACAGCATCTTCGCCCACCTTTATTTGATCACTTATTTTTCCCATTTTGACCGTGACTTTGAGGCTTATCTGTAAGGGCCCCAGACAGAAAGGTATGGCCCTTGTCCCCGACAGCCACACGTCTAGAAACAGCAGGTGCTGGTCACCCGCCATTTCTCTCCAGCTGTTGTCTCTTACCGTGTGCAGTCTGACTTGTGTTTAATCTGCTGGAGCAAAAACTGCCATGAATTACCTTCTACCAGATCTTCTACAAGACACGTGTTGTTACCACAGGAAGCATCCCATTCAGCAGACTGCACCCATTCCAGAGCACCCACTAGCTGCATCACTTACATCATCAGGCTTTACTCAGTTTTAGTACTCACGGTAAACACGTCTTTGTGGCCGTCCTGAAATCGAGTTCCATGTGCTCCACAAAGGTATATGGGGGCTGAACTCCTGTGCCGTCCATATAGTATAATATAAATCTGTGAGCTGGTCCCTGCATCTGGCAAGTCACTGGTGACGATGGAAACCTTCCAGTTGCCACCTATTAGAAGCACAGATAGCACGGAGCATTACAGCCACTGATGACAATGGAAGACGGAAGAGCGAGGAGAATTCCAGGTGGACAAGCTCGCTCCTCCCATCTCCCCCGGAAACGCGCTGCAGCAGAGGGTTTTAGACTTGGTCTTTAAAACAATAAAACCATTATGTCCTACAACGGCGCTGTGAGGGGATTTCCTAGAAGATCTTTACTCTACCATTACCCTGGCATAGTTGGTCATGCCTAGACCCCAAGAGAGTCACTATGTAACTTCTCTCAAGTTCCAGCATTTGGACAAAACGTCTCAAATATTCTAGCTCTGACATATAATATGTGCATTCAGAATTATTCCTTTTAAGATCTTTTGAGTTTAGATGTTTATTTTCCAAAATTAAAAATTATGTAATAATTTATATAAATATTAAGATTGGAATCAGACAAGTTACGAGAAATTTCAGAAGTCATCTGGTACAATTTTTCACTTTTTAAGTATTCCTAATTAGTAGATTTTAAAATAATGGTTTTTCCACAAAAATAGATGTGTGGAACCGAGTCCAACAAAAGTTAATTAAGTAAATTCTGTATCACCCAGCAACAAATGAAAATAGTGCTGGAAAATGTATGCTTCCTGGTGAATACAACGGAGATGAACGAAACATCGTAACATACTGATGGGGGGTGATATTGCTTCCAAGGATTTCAATTTAATTTTGCCAGGTTTCTTTGCAGTAAATATCAAGAGTTGACCAATAAGAAAGTAAAGTAATACGAAATTAGGGGAACACACTCAAGATTATACTAAAGAAGAAAGAGGGCGAGGCAGCAGAACCCAGAGCCGCGGGCCTAAGTGACACTCCACTCTGCAGACTGTGCCTTCCTCTCTCCCATTCCTGAACTGAGGTGTATTTCCCATCTTGACCATTCAGATCATAATCAGATTCTAGATTTAAATTTTACTTACATGGTACAATAAATAGATGCTAAATGAATGTCCTTTTTTTTTAATCTACTTTAAAACAGGGAATTCTACACAGTAAAAAGCCATATTCGGCTACCAAATCATTTTGGTAGACAATCAGTAAATAAAAACATCATCTTAAAAAACTGAAAGAGATGGATAAGCTATCTTTGATGACAGCAGAAGCGGCTAAATTGCAATTATGAACTACAGAGCTGGGAAAGCCCCAGCTGCTTTCTGTAGACTAGCATGTTTGTTTGAATAAAATGAAATAAAGCTCTTCAGCTTTTGCTTTCTTAGAAATGCAGCAAAGAGTGCAGGGGAGAATCAATACTTGCTAAATGTACAAGGACCAAATCAATAGGGAAAGAAATTGCATTTTCCAACAACTAACATGGAAAAGGATGAGAAGTATAGGAATAGAAATAAAAATGAAAATAATGAAATATGACGTCTGTTTACCATAGGTTTTGGCACCTCTTTAGGTCATTAAAACCTTAACCTTGGAAGGGAGTGTTGTAAAAACTGGAGAAGAATCTAAAGATCGTGAAGCAAGACTCATCTTTTACTTCGTAACTTCAATCAATCAATAGCCAACAAGTCACTGAGTCACTACTGGGTGTCCCGGGTCGTGGAAGGAGTACACGGAAGACACAAAATGATGTCTCTGTCCTCCACTCGCCTGTTCTCCACGAGGTGGTAAGGCCAACAGACCAAGAGGGAAGAAAAATCAGAACAGTCTTAATGTAAAATTTTGGTAAAGTGAGTCCAGGTCACAGAAAAGTTAACAAAATAAAAAAAATTTTTAAGTTAATTTTAAAAAAAGAACTGACCAAAAAACCCCAACAGAAATTAAATGAAGAAGGCACAAAACCTTGTGCCATAATCTTTGTAAAGCAGAAGCCAAGAGAAGAGTGAGACAGAGACGTCAGGGGTTTACAGGGCACCCCCCGCCCAGCCTGCTCGGCACCGCGTAGGAGACAGAAGATGGGTACTTAAGATTCTAAACCCTTCCTAATATCCATACCCTATTGGGCCTAATTTGAAAGGGTGGGCTGAAGGGGTGAGTACCTGGACTGGAGGAGAACAGGACGCAGGGAGTGAACCAACGGCTTGATGAAATACTCAAATTATCAAAACAGACACAAAACAACTAGAAATTGTGAATAGCCCTTTATCTTCTAAGAAATAATAATTAATTGATAGTTAAATCTTTTTTACAAATAACTACAGGCCCAGATGGTGAATTTTCTTCCAAACCTTTAAGAAACAAAGGATGCCAATCCGACACAAACCCTTTGGAATACTTCCCAGCCCCTCGTGTGAGACGAGCATCACTCTGATACCAAATTCAGACGAAGGCATAACAAGAAAACTACAGAGCAAGAACCCTCATGAACATGAGAAGTGGAAATCTTCTCAACAAAATACGAGGAGATCGAGTCAACCGCAACCTTTGGGTTTATCCCAGGAGTGCACAGCTTGTCAACACTTAGAGATCAATGCAAGTCACCACATGAGCAGAACAGAAGGACCTGTGTCTGATCGCTTCAGTAGGTATCCGGAAAAAAAAAAAAAAACACTTGAAAAAATTAAATACCCATTCATGGTAGAAACTCATTACTGGAAAGGATGAAAATGAGAAACAGTCTTACCGGAAAGTGGAGTAAAGGCAGTTCTCGTTACAGCTGGCAGAGAACTCGGCAGAGTTGTGCTCTGTTACTCAGTGGTGGAAACAGAACTTACAAGCGATGAACTTAGACGTCTACCTGAGGAGCTTTCCAGTCAAAGTGTGGCAGGTGTGCCCTGCTCTCTCCTTGCTGCTTATGGTGAAATTTAAGAGGAAAGAGAGAAACAGAGGAAGGAACTGCTAAGCAAAAAGGAACCAGCCCTTGCTGATTTGGAAAATTCTCGATCTGTCCACATATCTTGTTCTGGAAGCAGAGCCAAGGACAAGAAAACTATTTGCTCAAGAGATTAGGCATGTGGTTTAAGGATCCAGGCAGAAGCCGGGAGTGAAGATGGAGTTACCCAGGAAGGATGTGTGGGGACGTTTGTGTCTAGTGACGTGGGCCCCACAGCATCCACAGAAGACCAACAAGGTTCTCAAAAATTTTTATTCTAGCAGATGGAAAGGACAAAGACGGGACGAAATGAAGGAAGCATGACTCTTTGGGCCAAGACGGTGGTGCCGCTGCCCTGGTGGGCTGAGAGGGCAGGGCTGCCGCCCTGGGGAGCCGTGAGGAGTGGGGTGTTGCCCCAGCAGGGCCCAGAGAGCAAAGCAACTAAACCATAGAGAATTACTCTCTGGGCCCTTAAATCTGATGGAATTTGCCAAGCTGGGTTTCAGACTTGCTTGGCACATGTGACCCCCTTTCCCTTCTAACTTCTCCCTCCTGGAATGAGAGTGTCTAGTCCACGCACGTTCCACCGTTGTATCTGGGAGGCAGACAACTTGTCTTCTGGTTCCACGGGTCTGTGGGTGCTGAGGAATTTGGGCCCAGGATGGATTGTACCCAGTGTCTCACCCATACCTGATTTAGGTGATATCTTCAAAGACGGGAGTCCAAATTTTTTGAGAGGATTATATTTAAGTGATATTTTGGGCTTAAAGTTGATGCTGGAATGATTCAGACTTTGGGGCATGCTGGGATGTGGTAAGCATACTTCACATAGGAGAAGGGCATGAATTTTCCAGGGCCAAAAGGAGAACTCTTGTGGGTTAAGCTGTGTCCCCCAAAAGATGTTCAAGTCCTTATTCCTGCTCCCTGTGAATGTGACCTTATTTGGAAATAGGATCATTGCAGACATAATTAGTTAAGGTGAAGTCACACTTGACTAGGGCGGGATTAGTCAATGATGACTAGGTCTTTTAAAAAGACAAAAGACACAGAGGTGGAAGGAGGGGGAATTCCAGGCAGAGACTGGAAATACCCAGCGGCAAGTCAAAGAACTCAGACTTCTAGCATTCAGAACTATGAGAGAATAAATTCTTATTTTTTTCAAGCCACCCTGATGATGTTAATTTGTTACAGCGGTCCTTGGACAGTAATTCAACAAGTGACTATATAAGAAAATTGTGTTACATAAATTAATACAACTCAGCACTTAAAAGGATAAACGACTGACTACTGGTACACAGGAAAATCTGGATGAATATCAAGCTTTATGCTGATCAAAATCCTAGTCACAAAAGAGCATATGCTTTATGACCCCACACAAGGAGCTCCAGGAAAGGTGGATTTATTTGTAGTCACATAAAACAAGTAAGTTCTTTCCTAGGGGCAGGGATGGTGAAAGTTTCTGCAAAAACGTGTGAAGAAACTCTTTGGGATGACAGAATTCTTCTGTCTTGATTGAACTGGTAGTTACACAGGTGAACCCAACTGTCAACAGCATAGACCTAAAATATGTGCATTTATTTCTGTAAATTATACCTCAATACAATTGATTGTTTAAAACATTAAATAAAAAAAAAAAAACTTGTAAAAGCCTTAACTAAAATGGTCAAGTTGAGGGGGGGGATCTGCCATACAAATGAAAAAGGGCTAATTTCTTTCATTTGCAAACAGCTCACACAATTAATAAAACAAAACTAAACATGGATTCCACAATAGAAAAGTGGGCAAAATATGAAAGCAATTCATTAAAACACGCACAAGTAGCAGAGAAACAGAAAACATGCCAACTACGTGCAGGCAAATCAAACCAGACCGCCGCTCACATGCCAGGTGGGCAAAGCCTCTCATTTCAGAATACCGAGCACCGTGAGAGGGGCCTTCTCACCCCGTCTGGCATCGGTGTAGTCCCCTGTACCCTTTTTGAAGGGCAATTTGGCAAATCTATGAAAACTGACAATGCACATACAGTTTGACCTAACGGTCTCACTGCTGTAACTCACTGCACAAATACACTCACAAAGAGGCCGAACTCTGTGCACTGGGGACGTTCTTCCAAAGACTCCTTGGAAGGGTGACTATTTGGACACAGCCGTGTGTCTTTTACTACAAAATGAGTCACCGAAATAATGAAACAGCCACAATGAAATGCTACACAACATAACAATTTTGAAAGAATGACTAAAGCAAAATAAGGCACAGTTTGAATACTATATTCTCTACCCAAGTTTGTAAATAAAAAGGATGTACCTAGATCCATTTACACAGGCTGACAAACGCATTTAAAATGTAAGGGGAAAATCTGAAACTGCCTTTGAGCAGAGTTCAGAAGCTGGAGCTGGGGAAAGGCTAACTCTGCATTTTATTTTGGTCTATTCTATTTGATTTTTATCATGTGCCATATGACTCTCACCTCCTTAATTAGGAAAATATGTAAAAGGGAAAACGGATGTAAGTGTAGTGATGAGCAGACTGTGCAGCACAGAGGAGGAGTGCTTCAGGAGCATCAGGACGAAGGAAACGTGTGTCTGGATTCTTCCAAAACAACATGTTTTCAGCCTGTGACTCTACAAATCCTCTCTAGATTTATGCTTTACGTTTTCAGGGTCTTTACAATCACTTGCCAACTGTTCCTCCCAGTAAACTACAAACAAGTCACAGACCAAAAGTACATATATACTTTTTCAACAAAAGTCTTGTCTATTCAATTTAAATATATATATATATTTGATGACCTACCAGCAATGCCAAACAGGAAGAACAGAAGCATTCCTAGAAGTCAATGTGTGGGACTTGAAGCCCCGCAATAAACCGTGAACCTCTGGCCACAGAACGACATGACTTTCCAATTAACTTGAACAGTGTCATTGCAAGGAGTCGAGAGCAGCAGAAAGAGAAGATCTTTGAGGGCCACGCAAAACCACCCGGACATCTGCACTTTGAAACGAAGTTTTAGATCAGGTAACAACCTCTCCACTGCAGTTTCTTCATTCGGAAAAATGGACATTACACACTCATGGTTTTTAAGAGAGCGACACAAGGTAAAACTGGGTAAGCACATGGCACAGCGTTTGGTACATAAGTCACTTCATACGGGGAAGTTACTATTATCGGTGTCATCACGTAGAATTAACCTCTTTTCTACGGAGCCGACCATGCAGTCCCAGCAGGGGCAGCATCACTCCCGAAGGAGGAACGCTGGCCCCTGGAGGGCAAGAAGCTTCAGTGTTACAGTGTTCCGCGGCTCTGCGACACTCTACCCTACCCAACAAGGTATTATTCCTTAGCACTCAATTTCTCTCATTAATAGAAGGCAATAATGAAAAAAAAAAACAGTTGAGGAGGAATAAATTAGGCTTATAAGTCACTTAAGCATTACAAATAAATACTATCAACTTCATAAATTTCAAAGAATAAAACGTCTACATAAATGAGAATTAATCCCCTGAAGTAGAAAATCAGAGCATTAGTGCCTGTCACTGTCCCCATACTGAGTGACTGCAATTGGGCCCCCACCACGATGAGGACAGCAAGAGAGGGACAGCTCCAGGACAGCGCGGCCGCTGGATGATGGCGGTATCCACAGGACATGTATGCTCGTGGGTTTTGGCCACATAGAAACCACAAGGGCTTGGGATTAAGCCACTGGAAAATGTGTTCCCAGCAAGGCAACGAGCAGAGGGCCGTGTCCCAGCCTCCACTGTCTGAAGACGATTGAAGGCGCCGTGAAACAAGGAGCCTCTGAGCAGAAGGAGGAGCAGAACTATTGGAAGAGAACAGTTTCTCTACTCGTGCCAGGAAAGCCTTTCTTTTCACTCTGTCCCCTAAAGTAGCAAAATGCCAACGTGAGAGTCCAAGACAGAGAGGGACTGCCGCGCAGACGGGCAGGGTCCCCGTGTGTCACTCTGCAGCATCCTCTGACACGGCCTCTGTGCACTGCGCAGACCTGACTCCTGCGTCTTTTCATGTTTTCCACGTACTGCCGGGAACGTGAGGCCCAAGGCTACTTCCCCAGCTGTGTACTCGGCAGTGGCGGAAAATTCCACACTATGTACTCAGGGCTTTGGTCTCCAGCTGGTCGAGCAGAGTTTGAAGAAGAGGGAAACAAAGAACTCAGACTAACCAGAGCAATTTTGAAAGAGAACAAAGTTGGAAAATTTTGCACTGTTTCAAGGCTTATTATGAAGCTACAGTAATGAAGACAACGTGTTTTGGCATACAAGTAGTCACAGAGATCAATGAAATAAAACAGAGTGCAGAAATACTCCCCCACATGTATGGTTGAGTGATTGTCAACAAGAGTTGTCTATTCAATTCAAAGTATTTCAATGGGAAAAGGACAGTCTTCTCAACAAAGGGTGATGGAATAATTGGATATCTGTATGAAATCAAATGAAACTTGGCCCTTACCTACCACTATATACAAAAAATAGGTTTAAATGGGTCAAATAGACCAAAGGTAAGAACTAAAACTATAAAACTCCTAAAATAAAATAAAATAAAATCTTGTTATTGGGCTATATTACACACATGTATCTTTAAAATGGGACATTCAGCCACTTTAGTCATTCTTTCAAAATTGTTATGTTGTGTAGCATTTCATTGTGGCTGTTTCATTATTTCGGTGACTCATTTTGTAGTAAAAGATACATGGCTGTGTCCAAATAGTCACCCTTCCATGAACTTACACAGTGTTATATATCATTTATATCTCAATAAGTTGGGGAGAAAAAGAAAAACGAAAGATAAGACTTACTCGCAAGAGGAAAGACAGGTAAATAATTTTTACTCTGTTAACCTTTGTTGTTTTTGTTGTTGCTGTTATTGTTATGATCATCTCTGTCCATGAACCAGAAAGTAAAAATCGGTAAAGTATTGAAAATGCGTGTGTATAGAGGATAGGCTGACGTGCATATCATTTAGGAAGAATTCAGATTATTAAAAGCAGTCACTGTATTCATTACGTTTAAAATCTGTGCTGATTACTGCTGACCCGGAACTACAGGCCCAGCCACAGGATGGACAGATTTGCCTTAAACCATCACATACACTAAGACTTTTAACCCTCTTTGATGGTCTGTTGTGTTGTTTAATTTTAAAAAACTTTTTCAGTGATACACTGTTTCCTATTTATGAATATTTGCTTAATAACTTAGCATTTAGGTCATTGGAAAACAAAGCCTTTGTCTGGAAAAATTGTGAAACATCTTGAAATGGACCCAAAAAATTACTGACTCCCTCCTGAAGCAGTCTGGAGCGCTACCCTGCTTTTCGTTATCGTTGAGCGATCTTAAAATTCTGTGAATTGTAAAGCAAACAAAAAACAAACCTAATGATAACACAGATTTTTCACGTTCACAGACATATAAATTAGTTGTGTCCAATGGAATGTAATTAATGTCCTGGACAGACCCATGTTCACTTCAGCATCCTTTTCCCCACTGTTGTGCGTGCGTGTGTGTGTACGTGTTACTTTAAATACTTCCACGAAAGAACCTCAGTCTCCCGCTGCTAAAACTACATGCTATCTCACCCACGATTTGGCGCCAAGCAGGACTCAAGGTTAGTCACCTTCACCTTTATCAAGAGTCCCATGAATAAATGGTGGAATTACCACATTTCTTTTACATAGCTTAGCATCCATGGCGCTAAATACGTCTTCATTAGGAAAACACCACCTTGGTTAAAGCACATGAAGGGAATTAGCACTAATGGGTTAAAAAATTCACCCGCCCTGGGCCCGCGCGCCCCCACGCGGCCCCTCGAAGGCCCGAAGGCGCCCGCCTGCCGCACAGGCGGGACCAGGGCGCCGCCGCGGGGACCGCGCCCCGCAGCCTGCTCTGCCTCCGTACGGGGCCCCAGGGGAGCCGCCCGACGGCTCCGGGAGAACACGGCGCCCCCCGCCCCCCGCGACCCCCCCTCGGACCCATGGCCGGTTCTCCATCGCGGGCATTTAATTCACTTCCCCTCGGCTTGTGAACTTGAGCTCCTAACCGCGTATTTCCTTCGCCCTGAACGCTGCTACCCCTCCGGACTGAAGACTGGGCCGCGGGGCCGGGGCGGGGCCTGTGCAACTGGGCCCTGGCTCGCTGCACGCAGAGGCAGACGGGCCCGGGACCGGCCCCGGGCTGGTCGCACGCCCCGCGCCGGGCCAGCCTCGCCCCCGAGCGCGCGGCCTCTGCCAGCGCGGGGCGCTGCCGCCACCTGGTGGACACGAGCGGTAACCGCACCTCCCGCCCCGCGTGTTCCCCTGAGCATCGCGGGGTGTGGGGGGTGCCGCCCTCCGCCCTAAGCACTTCACCCCTAGGGAAAAAGCCAGGGCGGGGCAGGGTTCTTCAATTTCCCTAATGTTACATTTAGTCTCCTAAATCTCAGTGTTTCAGGATTTGTTTAAATCTAAGCCTTGTGAAAATAAAAACGGCCTTTGAGTTTTTTTTTTTTAAAAAGTCATTTGCATAGACATTTTAAAGGACGATTGAAATACTGCTTCATAAAATACAAGGAACTTATTAGTTCTATCCCTCAGCATCTCTGCGTGTCTTTCTTCATGTATGGAGTCAAAGTTAGAAAGAGGTAAAGAGCGAGCACTCACAAGCACGTCTCATCTACCCGACACGCATTTACCGTGTCCCCCGGTGACGTGCTGGATCTGGGGAGCAGACATGGGTAAGCTGTGGTCCCCACCTCTGAACGTGTTCACTTGAAGTAAGTACACGGCGCAGTCAGGCATTACTCATTCACGTACGTCCCTCCCAGTTTCATCTGGGCCGCCCAGGGCACTGCCTGGTGCAGCATTACATATCCACATGCCGCTGCACGCCACATTCTTCTAAGAACTCCTGGTTGCTATGAGTGATTTGCTCAGTCTCCTTGGTACATCTAAATACCACTCCTTCCAAATTAAAAAGAAAAATAATTCCCTTGTCTCTCTGCTCTGGGGAGAATGCTAATAATTTTTAAATCATTTTACTTTCTTCCTCACGTGAAAAGAATAAAAAGAGCACTGACTTTCAAGCACAAAGAACTGGGTTGAAATCTCGACATGATACCTACTGTCACCACTGATGGAAATACTTTACCCCCCTGCTGCTAGGTTCTCTCACCCATAAAAAGGAAACAACAAAGCTAAACTGTGTCATGAGGAAGGATTACATATAAAAAGCCGTAAGATTACCGCAGTCCCTGGTATACAGTAGGCACAACATTAATGTTAATTCTTCTCCCCTTTGTATTACAGGCATACCTGGGAGATACTGCAGGTTCAATTTTAGACCACTGCAATAAAACAAGTATCACAATAAAGCGAGTCATGTTAACTCAGGGCCTTCCCTGTGCCCCTAAGTTATATTCACACTGTAGCCTATTAAGTATGTAATAGCATGATGTCTTTAAAAAATATCGTGCACGCCATAATTTTTAAATACAAAACAAAAAACAATTGCAATAATAACATCAAAGATCACTGATCACAATTACCATAACACTAATAACGAAGAAGTCTGAAACATTGCGAGGATTACCTGAACACGACAGACACAAAGTGAGCAAATGAGGTGGGATGTGGCTGAAGGGGCCTGGGCAACGTAAGGTCGCCACAAACCTTCAATTCGTAAAAAAAAAAAAAAAAAAACAACAAAACAGTATCTGCAAAGTGCAGTAAAGCTAAGTGCATGTATTTCTCCACAATTTCAGCCCTTTTATTTCACCAAAATT
Source organism: Camelus bactrianus (assembly GCF_048773025.1). NCBI lineage: Eukaryota > Metazoa > Chordata > Mammalia > Artiodactyla > Camelidae > Camelus > Camelus bactrianus. The sequence goes on along the minus strand of NC_133567.1, from coordinate 3,740,973 downwards.
TCTCACTGCTCACAGATGGTTACAGAACATTACACCTTCCATATTTCAATCAGAAGAGTGCATCACTTACTGAAGGAAAAAATCATCTCCATGTAGAAGTCGCCTTCATCTGGTTAAATAAATAGTAACTCATAATTTTTTATGGACTTATGACTCATGCTGAATTGAAACCAAAGGCATTCTTTATGTAAGTAATTACTTTTAGTTCCCCAATGCCAAATTTATGCTATTTTAGCACCTCCATGTGTTGCTCCAAATACTAATTTTTCTACTTTGAGTCAGTTCCAGATAAGACACTGACTTCAACATTTTATAAGACTTGTTTCTATACTATCACATAGTCATGAAGAACAAGGAATCTTAAAAGATTCCCTGGCTAAGTCCCAAGCAAACTACCACAAGTATTCAAAAGAGACAATCTACGCTTCATAGTCTAATCAGATTTATTTATCTGTCTAAGCAACATGTTTTTATTCACATCTAAAATTTTTATTAATGCAGGTGGACACAGACATCTGTCAAATTCCTCTTCACAGTAGTTCTTTTTCAATTTTGAGAATTTCAAGGTCACTTTTCTCTTTTCCTTCCCAAGTTAAATCATCCAGTTCCTTTCATTTTTCTTCACAGAGCAGGCCTTAAACTTCGCCATTTGTTTCTGACCTATCTGAATTTCTTGACATTTCACTAATGTTTTTAAAAGATTCTAATTTCTAGGCAAAGTCCTGGAGAGCCAGCTTAGTAGTAGAACATCCCTTTTATCCAGTCAGAGGAAAAATGGAGAGTCCTGTCCCACGGAAATGCTTGCGAGCTCATTAGACGGATGTTCTGAGAAAACTAGACTCAACACGTTCGGCCTAAAAAACCTGAGGTCGTTGTGGAGACCTTACCATCATACTTTTATCAAGTCAGCAGTTAAAATTAGTAAGTGAAGGAATTTGAGGCTATGTCTATTCCACTAATTCACCAATACGTATATTCAATACATACTTTGCACTAAGCTGACAACATTAAAAAAGAGGGGAAAAAAGATGTAATTCCTGTCTTCGGGGCATCTATGATGTCCTAGGGGGAAAATAACAGAAACAGGAAATTACACATGTTCAAGGAAAAAACACGAGGAGCCTCGGAAATAGCAGAACAGAAACTGAGTCTGTGATTGTCGGAAAAATGCAGAACACAGGAATGATGAGAGTCAAATCGGAGTATCCAATGGCAGGATTTCCAGGGTGCACTCCTTCGAAGAAGTGGTTAATTCTCAGAGGTTTATCTAATCCACATCCATCCCATGTGCCTCATCTTTCTATAAGTAAAAAACACACTAATGAAGAAAGGCTGTGTTGATACTGAAATTCTAAATCTTCTTGTTCATCACAGCTTTCAAGATCAGTCCAATTTAATGGTTTTCCTCCTCCCAAATAATAAGATTTTCATCTTCAAAAATATAAAATATTTCTAACCTATTTCTATTGCTAATATCTAAGGATGTCTCAACTTGGCAAAATAGGAAGGCTTGGCCAAGCGTTTCAAAGGAGAAATGATAGTTATTTTCTCTTACTACTTGGTTGAGATTTGTTCTTGAGCTCTGGTATCTGTTATTTAATAAGTTGTTATTCTCATCAACTACTTCAAAAATTTCATTTGTCTGATTGCTGGGATCTTGTGTATTTGAATTCACAACACCCACAACTAACAATGTGTGCAAGAAATTCTTTAAATGTGGTTGAAATTTATTTAAATTATTTTCTTCCTCTAAGTCCAAGAAGTTAATTCTCTTTAATTTTCTTCTTTTATCCATCAAGCCAAATGTGTTACTGAAATAAAGCCAATCCAATGTACTGCCAATGGCATCATCAGTAAATGCTCTCCTACCACTTGCTTTACTGTTCTCATCTCTGAACATGTTTTTGTTTGACTGCAGTAAATATGGGTGTATTTTCATCCATAATTGGAGACTCAGGGAATTTTCAATATCAGAATCTTTGCAATATGCAAATCCTCGGTGTTCCTCATTTACAGGCTGGATAGTAACAGTTAGTATCGGGCAGTGTTGACCACAAATAGTATAGAGTCTGTCCAAAGAGTCACCTTCTTGAAGTGCCCCATGGATTACACTATTACCAGGCAATGGCTGGTTTTTAACAGCACCATCAGAGACAGGGTGGACTTTGTTACCAGCTGATGTAAAGACATGAGTGGCAGCTGTGCCTACTCTTTCTGACCTGTGATTACCCTTCTCCTCTGCATGGTGATTCGGTATTCTCTCCTTAGCACAAGTTTTATCTTGAACATCTAGCAAGTCCTCAGGAAAAGGCTCAGAGTCGCTACAATGAGGCATGTTAAAGTAACTGCACCTCAGCTCAGGAGGCTGAGTCAATTCCTCCAATTCTGAAGAGGACAGTTCAACCATGTCTGGGCCTGGGGCCAAATTTCCAAAATGTGAATACAGTACCTCACTGCTATTATTATCAAGCAGAGTATCCACTGATGTGGTGTCTGCATTGCCACATATGCCAGAATTTTCAAGAGATGATATTCTTAGCAAGTGATTTTCTTTCAGGAGCCACCTGCCTTTGTCAATCAGTACTCCCTCGTCTCTGTGCCTGAAGGTTCTGTCATGATCATTTTGTTCTGTACCATGTTTCACAACGTCTTCCTCATGATAATTGGCCCTCATGTCATTAAAATCACATTTATCTTGCCTTTCCTCCTGAAATTTCTGCAACACAGATGAATTACTAGATACCTGTTCAGAAGAGGCAAATGACCAACCTTCAGAATCACGAAGACCTACTTTCCCAGCACACTGAAATTCCACAGAATTGTAAGGACACACCTGAGCTGTGTGTGGAGACCCAGGAAAAAAAGATGGCTTCATAATCTCTGCTTTACCATAAAGTTTTTCTATTGTCCGCTTAACAAATCCCTTATTATATTCTTTCTCTGGGGCAATCTCCTCACCACTGTCACTGGGGCCATCACTGGATGTTTTATATGACCGTTCAGTCTCACTGTCTTGCCTATAATCTGACCAATCAGAAGTCACTGGACTTTTGAAGCCATTTTTAAAATTAAGAGGAGACTCTGCAAAACTTTCCATTTCCATGCTTTTCACCATCTCTTTTACTCTCATTTTAGTTTCTCCTTCACTGAGCTCCTTTTCAGTATTTTGCTTAGAATCATAGCAAAATACTAAGGATGGTGGTGTTGCCAGCCTCTTACTGACTGTCTCACAAATTACACCATTCCTTCTTTCCTCCTCTGTAATGTTCCTGCTAGAGACTTCGATCAATTCCAAATTTTTACCAGCCTCTAACCCCTTCCGGATCGATTCTTCAGTAACTTGCTCTCCTGAATGTATCTTTATGTTCAAGATACCAGGGTTCCACTTTTCTAACTCTTCAAGGGATTCCAATTCTGAAATGTTTCTTTCACTTGATGTCATGCTGCTGGTTACTGAGCCTGGTTCTTCAGAAGTCTTTGATTCTTCTTTATCAAAAGATGTATCTGTGTTTTTATTCTGAAATTTCTTTAATGAACAGTTTTTACATTCATCCAGAGAATTATGTTCCCTATCAAGTTCTGGTTCATTTGCACTTTGGGAAGAAACACAGTGACTTAAATTACTGATATTTTGGTGTGACACTAATATATCAAAGCCATCTTTACACCCAGAGTCTGCCAAAATATTTAGGTCTTTGTGAACTTCATCAACTCTTTCTAACTCTTCAATCAATTCCAAATTATCAGTATATGTGTTTTCTTTGGAATTTAAAACATTACTGGTATTGCAGACTTTAAAGGGAATGCAGGCCTCATCAACTGGGCAAGCTGTCTCATAGACATAGTTTTCCTCATGAGCACAAGCCTTATGAGAAGACACAGCATCAGCAAGTGAACAGACCTCTCCTGGGAAACAAGCCTTATTTATGGAAGTCTGATCTGTGGTACAGCCATCACTAGGGTAAAAATTATCACTGAGGTTACAAGTCTCTTCTGGAGGACAAGTCTTATTCACAGTGCGCATCTCACATGGAGAGCAAGTCACCTCTGAAACACAGACTTCAGAGACGCAGTCCTCACTGGCAGAATAGCATCCATCTAAAGAGATCTCCTGTGTCTCCTCATTTTCAGTGCACCTAGGAACTATCTGAAGGTTGGGTATAGAACAATTTTCAGAAAGACCTATTGGAACCATGTCCTGTTCTTTCTCAGTGAGTCCCATGTGATTTGTCGTTGATTCCACTAAACTGGCAACAGCAGCCTTCAAGTCATCAGCCTCCTCTGTGACAGCAATATGCTTTAGAACCTCCAACAATGCAAGTATTTCTGAAGTTCTGCTGGTAGTCTTGTGAGCATCATCTTGCCAGAAGCTATTCATACCTCCCTTCAGGTGTAGCACCAGGAGCCAAGCTAGAAGAACATTCGTGGATGAACTACATATTGGAGAAGGGAAGGGGACATCTGCAAGTGAACCTGGCATTTGAACAACTCCATTCTGAGTCTTGTGAACACTAGGAACTAAAGCTTGCAGTTGGTGAAGCAACCCGACTGGTAAGAGGTCTTTTGGGGTGTCCTCTTCCATGAGATCGACTTGAATGGCAGCCTCTGCACTTTGCCCTTTTGTAGCTAGCTTTACATCTTGGTAAGCAAAGCTTACCTCTGGTCCTGACTTTTCAGCAGATACCTGACTTTTAGTATTATGACCATAAATAGCTGACTGTGGCAAAGAACAATATTCACGAAGGGAAAGACAGTAAGCGTCATTCAGAGATTCAATCTGGTTCTTACAGAGATCTTTGGTAAGTTCTTCACTGGTGTCTTTGTCTAAAGATGCACCTACCTCTCTACCTAGGTTATCTCCTGTCAAACTCGCATTTTTAGTTACGCGCTTATTACTTTCCAGGACAAAATTATTTCCTTTTCCAGGACTTGTACGGGAATTATTTCTTGGAAAACCACTGTTGTTACAACGTACCACACTCCTTTGCTTTTTGAATACTGGAACCGATTTTCCAGGTTGCAAAGCTGAATGTGGATTTATGTTCTGCAACCACCTCTGTACATAATTTTGAACTGAATGATTGGTAATATCATCAGGAAAAACAGCTTTTTTCAAAGAACCTAAGGAATTTGCCCTGGTTGTAACATGCTGTTTACTAACAATAGTATCTGATTTCAACTTATCCCCTTTTTGTTTTTTCTGGCTTCTTAAACTTATGTGTGAATTATTAACTTTTGAAACTAAACTCTTCTTTGCTGTTCCTCTCAAATACCAAGATGCTATTTCTGCTTGAGCCTGTGGTCCACAAAAACCATTGGGGTTTTGCTCAAGGAAATTAAGCACATGAAATAAATTCTGATTTTCAAAAGTATTTTTGCAATATCTAAATTTATTGTGGGAAAGTACTTCATCTCCTTGACCAATTTCTCTTTTTGTAGGTCCTCCTAAACTAACTTTGTTCAGTGGTCTGGATTTCCTTTTGGTTAAAAGTCCTTGAAACTTAGGATTATGAACAGTATTTAATTTATTTCTATGAAAATTCTTGGAATTCACAGGATTATTACTTTTGGAACGAAAATAATTTGATTCAATAACCATATCACTTGCATGGAGGTCTTTCTCACAAAGTAGCTCTCCTTTAAAGCGACTATGTAAATCCTGCAATATGGTTTCCTGTGAAATTCTACCTCTTGTATTTATTCTCTTACTCTTCCTGGGGATTCCTTTAGTTGCACTCTCCCCATCCTGATGTCTGGAATTTATCACATGCTGCTCAGATTTCATCTTCTTTTTGATGGCAGCAGACGACGAAATCTGCTTTTCATTTTCTGGAAGTTCTGTTAAACCACACTGAGAAAATTCATTAATTAGCTTGTCAATTCTTGTGGTGACAGTAGAGGATCCTACTGAAACTGAGGTCTTGGAAATAGTTTTGTCAGTTCCAGAGTTGTCCTCTGAAGGATGAGTTGCATCTGCTAAGAAAGGACTGACTCTATCATTGGTGTTACCACCAGTTCTTAAATTTCTGATACTAGTTTTGTTGTCTGATGTTACACTATCAACTGTACCTTCCTCCACACTTGAGTTTTCTGATGTAGTCTGCAGCAAGCCATTGTTATGGGACATCTCTAACAGCTTCTGACTTGTAATTTCTACCACACCAGCGCTTATGGCACTCGACTTGAGCAGTCTGCTTTCCTTTCTTCTTTCTAAAGATGATTCTACCTGCTCATTGTTATCAACTTGAACAAGTACTGGTCTGTTGGATACTGATGACATTTTACTGCAGGAATGTGTGAACATGTGATACTCAGATTTGTTTTCCCCATCTTTCCTTTCTTCACTATAGGAAAACTGTCCAATCATTTTCTCTTGAACTTCAGTTTCAGATACCAAGGTCACACTCCCTATCACAGATTTCTTTTGTCTCACTCTCCTTGGTCTAGGTGTAGGGGGCCTATAAAAATGATGCTTCGCTTGATCCTGAGCTCCTTGGATGGCATTTGTGTCCATAGCAGCATTCTCCCAACTAGCAGAATCGCAAGTTTCAGCCTCTTGATCCGTCATTTGAGTGTTTATCTCCTCTGCCAAACTGCCCTCTTGATTATTGCCTTTCTCCAGAGGTGAGACATCTGCAGACAATGAACATGCTGTAATCTTTAAACCAGATGATCGATCATCTGTTCTCCCTGGAAAACTTCTTATCTCACTCTTTTCATCATTATTAGAAAGATCAGCTCTATTGACAGTGGTTGTCCATTTTATGGTTTCCTCCTCTTTTATCTTGAATCGAACTTTCATTTCAACTGTCATAGTGCCATCTTGATTAAAAATAATTGATTTCTCAACATCATCTTCAGAAGGATATATGAATAAATTCTGAGAATCACTTTTTTCTAAGGCCAAGTAATTTTCAGAAGCAAAAGAATGTTCTGAATAGCAATCATTACTCTGCATTTTGTCAGAAGAAACAGAATAAATCTGGGATCTTGGGCTTGAAGGCACCTGTGTGCTCACTTTCAAAATTTTAAAAGGAAAAGATGCCCCACATTAAAATATAATGTGGAAGGTAGAGAAGTTATAAATATCCAATAGAAGAGGTAGCAAAGAAAGAAAAGAAAAAAATAAATCATTAGTGTGAAAAATACCGTATTTTCTAAATTTCATAGTAACATGTTATTAATAAGTTTCTCACTTCTATGTATTCATCGGTTTTTTAGCTCATTGTAATATCTGGAACATTTCTACACACTACTCTTTAAAAAGGAACTTACAATTTTACTTCAATGAGGAAGTTCACAAATTTTTAATTTTAACGAGTTTAACAAGGAAATTTTAATAAGGAAAGTATAAAGTAGAAACTGCTAAGAATTCTAGCAAAAATTAAGAGATTTTCATGGGGTTTTGTTTTGTTATTTTATTTTGTTTACCATTACTGAAACTGGAGTCTAACCAAGTGCCGCTTACCTATTAGGATAAGCAAGTAATAATTTATGTTGGCATTAATTTTCCTATCTGTGCATATCCAAGAGAGATTATTATATAGCAGTATGAAAGCAAAAACATTTTTAGAATTTATTTTAAAGCTAGATTAATCTAGTAATAATTATTAATTGAGCATCCATTTTGTATAACCAGTACACTTGATTTAATATCAATAACAAAAGGAAATAAAGCTACTCATAGACCCAGATATCTACGTAATTTTTTAAAGTTTATCTCTAGTGGTAACTATGGCACTCATGCTTCCTAAATTCAATCAAATTCATATTGGTAGTAGTTTGTATAGATGTGCACATGCTTACCACCAATTACATATCTTTAAAGTTTCAGAGTAGGCCTAGAGATGTTTGCTTTTATTTTTGGTATACTTTCACTAACATTATAAATGAAAATATCTCATTCACAATTTTTTAAAAGTAAAACTCAACAAAACCCTCAGATTCCCTGACACCATGAAAAATCATACTCAGCAACTCATATCAGACAGAATAAACCCATTTTCGTAAAATGACCAAGATGGAATAGGACTACCCTATGCATAAACAGGTATTTGGCAGCTATGCCTACAAAACAGAAACACTAATAATTATCTATTAAGTATATTCATGAAATAACTAAGTAACAACAATAATAACTGAGATTCACCCATTTTAGCAATAAATAGAGGAATTAAAACAACTTAAAATGTGTATTATTCCATGTTTAAATGAAATAAAAACTAAAATTTAAGTATAAAAGGCAATAAGTACTTTCGCATAGAGCTAAAATACTGAGTACAATGAATAATGAGATTAGCCACGCCTGCAAGGAGAATTTACAGCCTATCCCACACTCCAGGGTGTTGAGGGCCTCCTCCTCCCCTATCCAAAAGATAATGTCACATTGCATGGCATTTCCTAAGGAATTATCAACCTAGAGTACAGTTAACCAGCATTATCTGGCTAAATAAACCTCTTTTTTTTTTAATAAATAAAAAGTGGATCTAAGGACCTGTGATTTTTACTGGAGTAACTTGGGAAAGTAGAGCATGTATGCAGTTAGAGATTTTTAAAAATATGTACATCAACTAACCTGAGCTCAACCGTGATACTGCACGGCATTATTTAGAGAAAATTCTGTAACTACCAGAGTACCGCTTAGACATATGCCACAGGGTTCCTCTCCCACTTTGATTTTTTCTCTAGGTACTACATGCAAAGATTAAAAAACATACTTCATCAATTTAAACTGATACACCATTTATTAACTTGAAAAAAAAATCTTTAAAAGAAAAATTATTAGATAATCTCTATGACTCTTTCCAGCTATAAATATAACCAATTTCAGTTCAGAACGTTTCTGATCCCCTCGTTTTCTGTAATGAAGGAAACTGGTCATTTAAGATAAATCATTTTGCTGCTGCTGGTGAGGTTAAAAATCTCAGGGCTAAAAATAAAGGCTATATATTTAAGTGACTTACTCTTTCTGCTTTCTGACCTAGCATTTCCCTTGGGATGCACACGATGAGAGATCCCTGGTAATCTAGCAGGAAGCAAGTACTTCTGGAGGTCATAATTTCCTGGTTTAAACGGCTCCCTTCCTGCTGCCACCACAGCTCCAGAGCTCAGGATCACAGCCTGGAGACTGGGAACCTAGAAAAAAAAACCAGAGTATGGTCCTTACGTGAGCAACACGAAGTTTTGTTCTTTCCGTACAGTGAGTTTACAACTGAGTTAATTCAACCACCTCCTGGACTTGAGCGAGAGAATCAGGAAGCCAAGCATTTGTTAGGCACTAATGATGTATATAAAACGACTAAGTACGGGGGGGGGGGGGGGGGGGGTAGACCACACCCTTACTCAGCCTCCAGCTGGCGGAGACTGACCGGTCTTCTTCCATCAGAACCACTGAGCTCTTTAACAGGACGTAGTGCTGCCTGTCTTCCCCACCCAAGGATCCAGCTGAGAAAGGGCCTGCAGGACACGCCAGGTCGGCAAGGGACCACTGTGGACACGCTGTCCCCTGCCGGGGACTCTCCCCGGCCCGTCAGCTGGTCCCAGAAGATGCCTGGCCACTCCTTCCCAAGAACTGTTGAGGAGACTAGATTCTGCGTCAACCCGTCTACAACTCTGGGCTCGGGGAGGGAGTGTGAGGGAGGAGAGAGGCCTCGGGCCCACGCCCCGTCAGTGTCCCTCGCGGGAACCGAGAGAGCAGCCACTCCAGCGAGCCAGCGCCCGCCCACGAGCGCGGGGGCGCGCACGCTCACACGCACGCACGTGGGAAGAGCCTTCCTTCCCCAGGGCCGCCACCACGACCCTTGCCGCGACGGCGCAGACAGGAGGAGCCCGCCGAAGTGCTCACCTTCCGCCCGTCCGTGGCGTACAGCTTGGTCACCGGGCGCTGCATGACCTCCGTCAGGTGCTGCAGAAAGACCTCGAAGCTCTGCGTGACCCGCCTGCTCAGCACCACCGCGCGCCTCGTCTTCGGGTCGCCATTCCTGAAGACCAGGAGCCTGCGCGGCGCGCGCAGCATGCCGGGAGCGGCGGGGGCGGGGGCGCGCTGCGCGTGCGCGCTGAGGGCCCGGCTGCTGAACCAGGGCCGCGGGCGCCGGCGGGCCTTGTCCAGGTCCACCGGCTGCACCTTCCTGCCGTGGGAGCACAGGTACGACTGGCCGTCCTCCAGCTCCTCCAGGCGCGTGATGCTGTGCCTTCCCCGAGGGGTGCTGATGTTCCTCACCCCGAACGGCAGGGGCACCTTCCCCGACAAGTTATCCAGCAAAGCATCGAACGTCTTGAAAGAACGGGGGTTCACCACCACCCGGACGCCCCCAAACTGCGGGTCTCCGCTCTTGTAGAAGCTGATCCTTTTGGCCACGACAGGCTGAGCGACGCGCAGCTGGCGAGAGGAAGGAGCCTGACCTTCGGAAGAAGTCCGACGGATCATGGCAAAGCTAGTGGAGAGAGTTCCGCTCATGTTGATCGAGACCTGGAGGCGGAAGAAAATTGTTCATCTTCACAGCAACAGCACCACGTGCGAAGGCCAGCTGGTTATAGTTGTAGGTACCCAGGCTCTTCCTAGGATTTCATTCATTCATCTATTCATTCATTATACCACCTATTTTGAAAGGTAAGTTTCAAGGGCTTACAATAAAAAGTCACAAAAGAAACAATTAAATAAGGGTAGATATAATTGAAAGATAAAAACAATCTAAAGACACTAATAAAAGCCTATGTAGGTAAATTATATACACCCATGGAAAACTATACAACCCGTTAAAAATGGCTATAGTTCTGTATTGGCACAGAAAACTGATCATGAGCTACTACTAAGTGAAAAGGCAGTTTACAGAATACACCCACTATGCCATTGCCAATGTATATAATATTTATTACAGTAGCAGAAGAAAGTCTGAAGTATACACAGCCCAGTGTTGATGGTGGTTATCACTGATGGCAGAGCTATGCATAATATTTGTGTTTTTCATACATTATCAAATTTTGTGGATCTTTAACAAGTATTATTGAATAATTTTTTAAAAAAATAACGGAGACACAAATCAGAAACCATCCAATGAGAAGAGTAAAGAGAGTTTTGTAATTGATCGATTTAGTTCTGCATGTCCTGGCAGTCAGGGAAAAGGGAGGAAACAGAAAAAGGTTATAAAGTTCATATTGTCTGTTGGATGGAATCAAATGAGTTCATCTGGAGAAAACTGTTTCCTGACATTAAATTCTAAAATAAATGTATCACATATATCCTTAAATAAGGGCCATATTAAGATGGTTCCATTACAGATTGTAGAAAATGCAGGTAAATTATCTAGCACACTAGTAGTCCTACTTTAGGAAACACTGCACTAAGCAAATATTTTTGGAATGAATGACAGCATTGCTGTGGGCCGCTGAAAATGGTGCAGTCTGGTTACTGCTCCCACTAGTGGTTCTAAAATGAAAACTTCAGGAGGGAATTTAAGAGCCATTTTCAGCCAGTCGCTGAGGTGTCCCACTTCCCAACTGAAACCAGAGTCTGATTAACAAGTGAGCAGCTAGCGGGAGGGTTTATCCGATACCTAGCTGCTTTTTCATTTGTAGTGTATTGTGGCTATTTTCTGTTGTTTTAAATCAATGTAATTATCGGTGTCTTTTGACAGAGTAAGAGTGCCCTGCAGCCTTGAAGACAAACTGAACAAGCTAAATGAATGTGATCAGTGTTAAGAGATGAAAAAGGCATATTTGTCATTATAAATCAGCTATAAATCTGGCCCAAATCACCTACTTAAATGTTTGCAAGCTGTTATCTAAGACACTTCATTTATCTCCAATACAATTTGCAAATCTTATTTATATATAAAGAAAATGCATTCAAAGATCAGCTGAGAAATTAGATGTGTCTCCTCTTCTCTCTCCCCAAGCAGTTTAAAGTAATTACAATACTTAAGACAATAAAGCTGCTGTAGCAGGCATGCGCATCAGGAGCTGGGGAATCCAGCTTTGCGGTGGAGTCAGCAAAACCTCAATCTCTCCTCACCCTCCGCTGATAAGCTGTGGTCTGACCTGATAAACTGGGCCACGCTGCTGAGTCTCAGGCCCTCACCAACTGTTAAGAGGGAGGAAATCCTTCAGTGTTTAAACAAAAGACTTCAGAACTCAGTAACTCCAGTTACTTTCTAGGCTGGTTTTCTTACATATTTATTTGAGAATTTTTTACATGGATAGTGTTTGAGACACGTTTTTCACCTAATTTTGGAAAGTTATATTCATCTATATGTAAATGCATAGTGAGGCTTTTAATTTCAGTAGTTTCCTGGATCTCACTAGTTGGAGAGCTGCTGACCTGGTGGTCATGTTGGGAACACAGTTATGTAAGCTGATATGCTAAGGGTTTTGTTTTGAGGTTTTTTTCTGTTGGTGGTGGTGGTTTTTGTTTGTTTTTGGCTAAAATAAGAAAAAGGAGATTTTGTGTTGGAACCAAAAAGGAGGCCATGGCAGATAGGGACAGTTGACGGGAAAAAATGGCCCCCATTGTCGCTATCCCACTGCTGCCCAGCCCTGCTCACTGGTTTTGAGCCTGATGCATGAAGAGAAGACGCTGAAGTTACCACATCCTGGGACGATGCCCTGTGCCCCGCAGTGGAGGAGCATTTGCAGAGAAACTACCTGCAGCAGGGTGGTTGCCAGGCACCTTGATGCGGAGGCTGTAGCAAAAACAAAACAAAGATGCAAGTTCCTGTGATCCTAGTTGCGTGTAAGAGGATCCCTGGAAACTCCTGGAAGTCACCAGGGAAGTTCTGGAGCATGTACTGAGATTTTGCATAAGTGTGGGTGAGGTTTAAGAGCCTATGATAAGTAAGGTGGGCGTCGCGTGTGTAACAGAAGACGGTGAAGATTCAGCATTATTGTTGAATAAAAGGATCTCTGTGGATACAGTGCCTAGAATCATCACTGGGGGAGAGAGTGCAAACTAGATCCTTTCCAGAGGGAGTGTTTCATCTTTGCCTTGACATCATGTGTGTCTCCTACAGTGTCGGTTGGAAATTCACAGAGTAATTCAGTAGCAGAATTGAGGAAGAGTCAGGGTACCTTGAAAATGTCAAGGAGAGATGCTGAGGGTGGGAAGAGACAGTGGTTTCCAGAGGAAAGCTTATATAAAGCTTAGATGCCAGAGGCAAAGAGTGGCGGGGTTGCCCTCCAGGAAGAAGACGAGGGTTAGCGCAGCATCTGCCAGTGCAGTGGACAGACCAGCGACGTGGTCGGTCGGTCTTGACAGTAGTGTCCCCTTTTGTGAAACAGAGCTCCCAGCCCTTCACAGCTTTTAGCTACCCTTAGTTGTGCACCTTTCTTAGCCAACTTCAAAGACTAATCAGAACTTGGATGGAAATTCTGAAATGTGTCTTTGCATACATTTTAGATAATAAGGTTTATTCTGAGCCCTCTGACCTTGGGGCAAGGCAGCGGTGTATTTAGGGGCCATCTAAGGAACAAAGCGTGGTCTAATTCTTCTCCCAGCAGGTTATGCTGGGGGAAGTGGAGGTGGAAAGAGGGAACAAGAGGAAACTAGACTCTGAAGGCCCTCCACTTGCCCCAACACTGACTTAAAACTTCATACCTCCAGCTCAGATTATATTGAAAATCTGCTTCTACTGAGTTGACAGCTGGCTACCAATACCTTCCCCTCTTCTCTGCCTGCTCTCCATTGCTCAGTCAGACCATGGAGCTGTCTTGAATACTTATAATGCTTTTTAAGATGAAGCAGATTTTTTTCAACACCCTTGGTTTCACTAGGTTCAACCATCGTTATCTTTATGCGTGCCGTTACTGCTCTCAGCTGTCTGTGCTGCTCTGAGCTAAATAGTTGCCTCTACCGAGAGGGCTGTGTCTTCCCTCCGCTACTCGCTTGACAAAACGGATGACAGATTTACAGGATGAAGGGGTATCATATCACTAATTACATGGTAGGAATTCGAGCAATTCATAAAGAATGAAGTAGAAAACAAAAAACAGAACTGGTATATTCATAAACCTGGTTCTGTGGCAATTCAGAGATCTGCTATTGCACGAAAAGTTAGTCCATTTCACGGATCCTGACTCTGTGGGTTGGGCCTGGGGTGGGGGTTCAGAGGGGAAGTACACCAGCCCTTCCCCATGGCAGTCACAGCACTGTTGAATTACAGGCAGTTGCCTTCTTTAATATACTGCACAGATTCTCTAATGAGCAAATAGTGCTTTTATGATGAGGAAAAAAACATTTACTTATATTTGAATATATTAGCACTTCTCGATTTCCTGATACTGAAGCTCCCTCATACTTCAGTGTCAGCATACTGTGAGGGTTTCTGGCATATGTGTGTAAAGATAATAATTATTAGCAATATTTATTCTTTTTCTAATGGTTAAAGATGAAACACAAATACGTAGTCTAGATATAAAAGGAAAGTAAAGTCCAACTAGCTGAAATAGATTATTTTCAAAAATAAAAACTGTGAAGTTTTGTACTTACCAGAACTTGAAACTTCCCTTATAAAGAAAAGATGGTTAAGTTGTTTGAATAATTCCCGTAAATGTTGCTGGATGCGTAACCTCGTTTCGTGCAAAGAAACTAATGTCTTCGGATTTATTCTTAGTGTATACACTCAGGGATTGAGGACAGCCAATTAATTTAATCCACGGTGATGCTAATCTCCAGAGAGAACTCACCTAAAGAGAACCACAGCATGAAGCTCTCCTATGTGCTTCTGTACGCTGAACATCCAACCACAATCGTCTGCATTTTTAAACAGCTTTATTGAGGTGTAACTTACATGATACAAAATTAACCCATTTAAAGTGGATTCAATGAGATATTCACAGAGTTGTGCAACCATCACCATGATATAATTTTAGAACACTTTCGAGCACTCCAATTTTAGAATGCCCCAGAAACTTTGTGCCCATCCCACCCCCCGCACACCGGCCCTACCCAAGCAGGAATCTCCATCTCTATGGAGTTGCCTGTTCTGGACGTTTTATATGAATGGAATCCTACAATACGTGGTCTTTTGTGACTGGCTTCTTCAGTCACCATAGTGTTTGAGGGCCATCCACGTAATAGCATGTATCAGTGCTTCATTCCCTATTACTGCCAGATAGTCATCTATCTTATGGATTTTTAAAATTTATTTTATTTATTCATTCACCAGTTGAAGCACATTTGGTTTGTTTCCAGTTTGGGGTTCTTATGGATAATACTTCTATGAACATTTGTGTACAGGTCTTCAGTGGTATCATTTCTTTTTTTCTTCTTCCAGTTTTATTGATATATAATTAAGATACAGCACTGTATAAGTTTAAGGTGTACAGTAAAAGGGAGAAACTGCCTACCCTAGCCAAACACCACAGGAAAAAACAGCCCACCCCACCCTCCTCTGCCTTACCAAGCCTTGACTACTACCATTTAGCGGCAGCGTGGCATCTCTCCCTTCCCTGTGTGGGGATGATACAAGTGAAGACCAAGCAGGGAACCAGCACTTCCATTCTCACCTGGCAGTGACAGAGCCACTGCTCCCCTCCCTGCTGGCGTCAGAGGAGGCCCAGAAGAAAGCCAGAGCTTTCACCACCACGCAGCAGCAATGAGGTCACCCCCACCCCCAGGGTCAGTGAGACCCCCAAAGGAAGCGTGAAGTCCCACCTCCCTCAGGGCAGTGAGGCCCCCTTTCCCCAGGGGATCAAATGAGTCAGTGTGGGCAGTAAACAGGTGTGCTTCCTTCCCGCTGCCAGCAGAGTGTCAGTGGAGACCTGGTAAAACGCAAGTTTTAAACTGGATCCACAGTTTCATAACATAGTGCCCAAGTGTCCTGGATATAAGTTTTAAAAAGAATTCACTTTACTGAGAACCAGAAAATCTCAACTTGACTGATAAGAAACAATTAACAAATGTCATCATCAACATGGCACAGAGGTTAGAATTATCTGACAACAACGTTAAAGCAGACATCATAAAAATACTTCAACAAGCAATTACAAACGCATCTGAAACAAACGAAAAAATAGAAGGCCTCAGCCAAGAAATAGAAGATATAAAGAAGAATGAAATGGACATCTTAGAACTGAAAATGTATAATAACTGAAACGTAAGAACCCAGTGGGAGGTCTCACCAGCATAATGGAGAAGACGGAAGAGAGGATCAGCGAACGTGAAGTTAGAACAATGAAACTTACCCACTCTGAGCGACAGAGAGAAAATAGATTAAAAAATAATAATAATGAACAGAACCTCAGGGACCTCCGGGACTGAAACAGAAGAGCTAACATGTGGGTCATCAGAATTGCAGAAGGAAAAGAGACAGGGGTCCGGGGTGAAGGGGGTGGCTGAAATATTCCCAGATACAATGGCTGGAAATTTCCCAAATCTTGCAGAAGACAAACTATGATTCAAGAAACTGATTGAATCCCAAAGATAATAAACTCAAAGAAATTCACACCAAAACCCATCATAATCAAACTTCAGAAAATTAAAGACAAAGAAAAAATTTTGAAAGCAACCAGAGAGAGATGACACATTACATATAAGAGAAAAACAATTAGACAGATTTCCCATCAGAAACCACAGAGGCCAGAAGGAAGTTACAAGCACTTTACAGGTGCTAAAATGAAAGAACTGTTGACTAGAGTTCTGTGCCCAGTGAAAACATCCTTGAGGAACGAAGAGTAACCCAGACACGCACAGATGAAGGAAAGCTAAGAGAATTTGTCACCAGCAGACTTATTCTAAAAGAATTTGTAAAGAAAGTTAGCTAATAGAAAGAAAATTATGAAAGAAGGAATCTTGGAATATCTGGAAGGAAGAAAGAACAACAGAAAGACCAAAAATACAGATAAATAGATTTTCCTTCTCTGTAATTTTCTAAATTATGTTTGACAGTTGAGGCAAAAAATGTAGTATTATATTATATGGTTCTCAATGTATGGAGAGGAAATATTAAAGGAAATATTAAAACAAATATAAATGGGAGGTTAAGGGGAACCAAGTTTTCTGCACTTAAACTGGTAAAATGTCTACATCAGTAAAGTGATAATTTTGTAGGTGCAATGTAATACCTAGAACTACCACCAATATACACGAAGAGTTATGCTCAAAAACAATGTAGAAAAATCAAAATGAAACTGAAAACTGCTCACATTTCCCAAAGGAAGGCATGAAAGAGAAAACAGGGAAATGAAAAAACAAAGAGAACAAACATTAAAAAATAATATGGAAGACTTAAGCCCTAAGATAGCAATAATTACATTAAATGTAAGTGGTCTCACATACTGTATGATTTTGCTTACATAAAATTTTTGAAATGACAAAATCACAGAGATGGGGAACAGGTTGGGGGTTTCAGGGGTTACGGATGGTGTGGGGGGTTTCAGGGTAACGGATGGTGTGGGAGAGGGGTGGGTGGGACCCTAAGGGGCAGCAGGATGAACGTATCTTCAGTTCTGTATCTCGACTGTGGTGGTGGGTACACGTGTGATGAAATGACAGAGAACTAGACACACACATTTCCATCAACCCAGAAGGACACTTTGTCCCCGTCTACAGTCATTTCTCACTTCCACCGAGAGCCCAAGGCAGCCACTAATCTACTTCTGTCTCTACAGATTTGCCTATTTTGAACATTTCATATAAACAGAATCATACGACACGGAGTCTTTTGTGTCTGGCTTCACTGATTTAGCGTAATGCTTTTGAGGTTCAGCTATGTTTTAGCACACAGCAGGACATCGTTCCTTTTTACTGCTGAATAGTGTCGTAGTGTATGAATATACTGTTATTTTGCGTATCTGTTCACCAGCTGATGGACGTTTGGGTTTTGTGACTAATCCCGTTAGGCAACAGATCAGGTCAGTTTTTAATGTGCTCCATACAACTCAATAGGCATAGCCCTTCGTCTGGAAGTCACTGCTAATGAGGCAAACACGGGAGCTAAATGAGGAGGGACCAGAATGCCCAGTGCTGTAGCAGACTCGTGCTCCCACTTCTAAAACTCACAGAGGACTAAACTGTTACAAGCTCCATGGATAAACAGCATCTATTTATCTACCCCCAGCAGTGCTGTCATAGTAATAATAGTAACAACAATAACAATAAATAGTTGACTAATCGCTTTGTGCCAGGCACCATACTTAACGCTTTAAATAAACTATTTCACTTAATCCTCACAACAACTCTATGAGGTACATAGTGTTATTAACTGTGTTTTCCAGCTTGGAACACTGGGGTCAAGGAAGGAATAGTACTTAACCAAAAGACACACCGTTAGTAAATAGAGGAGCCACTTTGCAGTAATGTTCTCCATCTAATGTTGAAGCCTCTGTGTGTGTTGAGGCCACACTGTAGAGGGTCAAAAATGCCTGGCGAAGGCGTTTATTCCACAGAACGTGGGAAAGCACTGAAGATTTCTGAGCAGGGAGATGACATCAGAACTGAGCATCTCACTGACACTGTACATCCGATGATTTGGAGGGAGGAGACTGTAGTGACAGAAACTGGTGAGGTGGCCCTAAAAATAGTTAAATCAAGAGTTCCTGAGGGCCTGACTTATACTGATGAAAATAGAAACAGAAAGGAAGGAAATAAGTCCCCCAAAACTTCAGAGGTAGACCCAAAATAACACAACAATAGGTTGATTGCGGAAGGCAAGGAGATAGGTAATTTATTTAATCCCCTAAATGAACAATCTACTGGAACTAAAGAAGCCAGCGCAGAGCATAGTTCAGCAGGCATTGCATGAAGCAGCCGGAACACAGATGACTGTAGGAGCTGGCTTTTATCAAGTACTTGCCATGTCTTTGTTTAAAGGGGTAACTCAAGTTTGTCAAGCCTGGAGAAACTGCAGTGCCATTAACAACCATAGACTATGTGACAGGAGAGATTTAAGTCAGGAACTATATAAATCCATTCCATTTGTGACAGACTTAGTTTGAAGTCATAGACATCATTAGTGATGTCCAAAAAGCAGTTATTAGCATGACATTGCAGATGGGGAGAGAGATCAGCATAAGAGAGATTTTAGAGGCATTCAAGTGAGGGCTGTAATTTGTGTCTTGTGAAAGTAGTGAATATTATTATTCACGTAGTGAAATGAGCCAACTCTAGAAATTATATAGTATTGACAGTTGTGACATGGTTAAAGCCTATGATGGACACAGTAGTCTAAGTTATGCTGAAATAACAAAAAGCCCCCAAGTTCACAGTGGAATTTCACATTTCCATCACTGGCTGATCAGATGAAACTGATCTGGATACACTCAAAATTCAAAATGATCCTGATTAAAGCATCTTGATGTCTAGCGTAGTCTTATGGAGAATTAGTGTTACTGAGGCAGAATTCTGTATATCCCAAAACTGTACATTGAGATCTATCGTTTCTGTGATTAATATTTATTTTTTAATTCTGGACAAATTAATGAGTTATAATCACTTGGTCAGAATTTGATAAGTACTATTTCCTAAATGAAACAGTAAAACAAAACAAAACAAAACACTGTTGCTCTAAAAACTTTGCCTATCAGGGGTAAATCACCTTTTCCATTAAGTCTTCAAGGGTGTTCAAAATACTATAAAAGAGTCTATTTTACTTAACCAAAAAAGGAATAACTTCACTATTATTGAAGGAGAAGGTGGCTATCCTCAAAATACATATAACCAACCTAAGTTTAGACAAGCCAATCCAAAAAATCGTTCCTACGTATCTTGACAGAACAAGTAAGTAGAACTTCAATTTATACTTTTCTCTCTCAGTTGATAAACAGTTCTTGGGATTTCACATCAATTTTTGGAGGCAGCCAGTAAAATTCAAAAGCGATTTGGAGTAAATTTCCCCTGGTATGTGACCAGCATGCTGCCACAGGGGACTATTTAGATATGTGAAGATCCTAACTTACTGCAAAGAGATGACAGCGGAAAGTTCCATTCTGTTCGTGCGATTAGGTTAAGGTGTTACTTTAAAATGTTCAGAAGGTCTTTCTTGCTTAGAGGAAATAGACGTTCCTGAATAAAACTGCACTATGCATACATAAGGACTTTCTTATTTTAAATGATAAATGTTCATTATTTTTTAAGAGTGAGAAAAACACCTTGAAATTCTTTTAGACTGACTTAACATTTTTACCTTAAAAAAGAAGACATTGGGATATTCTCTCCAAATAGCAGTTTTTTTCTAATCCTTACCACTAATGCTGTCAACGAGAGCTTTCCTTTCCTGTTAAAGAATTTTTTTTTTTAATCTCAGACATGGTCTTTTTAATGCATTCTGAAAATGGAAATTTCTGAATTCTAGTTGAAAATCTTAGGATGTGTATTTTTTATGGATGTATAGATGACTTACAGTATCATACTAGTTTCAGGCCTACAGCATAATTATTCGATATTTTTAGAGATTGCACACCATGCAAAGTTATTATAACATACTGACAACACTCCCTGTGCTGTACGTTACATCTCTGTGACTTACTTATTCTATAACTGGTAGTTTGTACCTTCACGAATTTCGTCCCTCTCCTACCCCTTCTCTCCTTTGGCAGCCACTAGGTTGCCCTCTGTATCTGTGGGTCTGTTTCTGTTTTATTTGTTTGTTTTGTTTTTTAGATTCCACATATAGGTGAAAACATACATCTTTAATTAACAACTTTCATAATAATTACACTGTCTCTAGAGGCACTTTACCTGACTTAAAATCCTGAGTTTCTCAATTCTTTCCATCCTAGTACCTCTAAGGAAAGGGGAAAGTGAATACCTAATTGTAGACTGGAGTTTGAACCAAAGCTGGAAATTGAAGCTTTAATTTTGCCTGAAAAACAGCATGCCAATTTTATATCTGTCTATACTGTCTTTCTGTAAAAATGACTCAAATTATCTTTCAGCAAATACGTTGAACTGTATCATAATTGTACCCCACGGTTTCCAAAAACTCCCTGTAAGCACACAAGCCAAGAATATGTTTCTGATAAGAAGTGGAGCACGTGTAAAAGGAGAGGGAAGGCAGGCAGACGGGGCTGCCAGTCCCCGCCTGACCCAGCGCGGTCTGGCCGCCAGCCCTGAGGCCCTACGCAGGGCAGGCTCGGCCTCCCCGGGCTGGCTGTGCACGGTCTCATCCTCTCTAGAAGCTTAAAGAATGGCTGAGTGCCTTCTCAGCTGCATGGCCCTGAACTTCAGCCTCCTGCGGGCCAGTCTGTGTTTCAGTCTGCGGTTCTCGATCCTGGTTCATGCTCCACTTCTCAGGGACAAAAGGACTGCTCTGAGCACCCCCCTGACCGGACTGAGGTGGCCCTTTCCTGCTTCCGCC
This sequence comes from Camelus bactrianus, assembly GCF_048773025.1. Lineage (NCBI taxonomy): Eukaryota > Metazoa > Chordata > Mammalia > Artiodactyla > Camelidae > Camelus > Camelus bactrianus. Next base: position 3,719,686 of record NC_133567.1, on the reverse strand, counting down.
CAGTCAGACGCCCTGCCCGGTATGAGTTCTACTGATGAGACTGCAGGCTAGACACAAGTTCAGAGTGAATGGTGACTGCCCTTTCCCTCTCACCAACAGCCTGGCAGGCCTTGCCCCGCTGAGGGTCTTCCCTAAATCTGGTCTCACTTACTCCCTTCCCGGTACAGCCGTCTGCCTTTGTCCCGGCGAGCCCTGCAGCCTGCCCTCTGCTCACACTGGACGTGGCAAGTATACCAGATGGCCAGGGGATGAGCTGGCTTTGTGAGTGATTACCAGTGAAGTTGCTGATGTGGGAGGGAAACAGACAGCTAACGCGTGGCACAGAATCCCAGGCTAAGAGACTGCGATTTACCACAGCACAACTAACACAGATCTATGAGAAAGACAAGGACAAGCCAGAAACGGTATTCACCATGATATTCTAGTGGCAGAAGGCAACGCACACAGAAGATGGAAGAGACTGGGGAGAAAACACAAGGGCCTACTGTACAGCACAGGGAACTGGATTCAAGATCTTGAAACAACCTATAAGGGAAAAGAATCTGAGAAAGAACCGAGATATATATATATATATATATATATATATATATATATATATATATATATATATATATATATAACGGAATCACCTTGCTGTACACTTGAAACATTGTAAATCAACTACATTTCAATAAAAAAAAATAAAAAATAAAAAATTTAAAAACAAACAAAAGACTGGAGAGAGAAATATAGCATGAAAACAAATCTTTAATAAATAAATCTTTAATAATTGGCCTGGCATAGAATGGTGGCTCTGTAATAAAAGCAAAAGATAAGACAGATTTGGAAGAAAGATTCTCCAGCTGTTGACAGTGGATTAGAAATCAATCAGTCAATGAATTTTAAGGTCCCATATTTGCCAAGCACTGTTCTAGGCACAGAAGAGACAGCAGTGAACAACACTCAACCCCTGTTCTCCAGGAACCATCCTTCTAAAGAGGGAGCTCCTTAAGAAACTAAAAATAGACTTACCATATGACCCAGCAATCCCACTCCTGGGCATGTGTACAGAGGGAACTCTAATTTGAAAAGACACCTGCACCCCAGTGTTCATAGCAGCACCATATACAACAGCCAAGACATAGAAGCAACCTAAATGTCCATTGACAGATGACTGGATAAAGAAGCGGTGGTATATTTATACAATGGAATACTTCTCAGCCGTAAAAAAGAATAAAATAATGCCACTGGCAGCAACGTGATGGACCTGGAGATCATCATGCTGAGTGAAGCAAGTCAGACAGAGAAAGAAAAATACATAATATCACTACGTGGAATCTAAAAAATGACACAAATGAACTTATTTACATAAACATAAACAAACTCACCAATGTAGAAAACAAACTTACGGTTATTAGGGGGGAAAGGGGTTGGGAAGGGATAAATTTTGAATTCGAGATTGGCAGATACTAACTACAGTATATAAAATAGATAGACAACAAGTTTCTACTGTACAGCACAGGGGACTATATTCAGTATCTTGTAGTAACCCTATAACTGAAAAAGGATATGAAAAGGAATATATGTATGTATGTGTATGACTGAAAGATGATGCTGTATGCCTGAAATGGACACAACATTATAAACTGACTATACTTCACTTAAAAATAAAACAAAACTAAATACATCACTAAAGGGGAAACTAATAATGCAGTAGCCACTGGTCATCGTCTTGTTCAACACACATTCCCGAGCCTGCTCCCTTCGCACCTTCCTCAGGGAGGGCGGAAAGCCAGATTCTCACTTCTCCATCTCTCGGGTTGGTGATCCAGGTGACCTTGTTGAAGCCAAGACAATGTAAGGGAAGATCTGAAGGAGCACTTCTAGAAACTTTTGCTTTCTTGATAAAAGAAACAGACACAGCTGGTGCCACCCCCATCTTCCCTCTCCCTGCCTGGAACGTGGGAGTAACACAGGGAGCTGGTTAGCGACAACATGCACAAAGATAAACACTCACGCGTGGAGAACGGCCACGTAGGAAGAGAGGGGGTCCTGACAGCTGCGGGAGCAGCTGGGCCAAGCTGGTAACCCCCTAACTCTTCTCATTATACGTGAAAAATCCACCCTATTCCTGGTACCAACTGCTGGATCGGGACTCTTGGTGGCAAGAGACCAAATCTGACCCTGAGGATTACACAGAAAGGAGTCTATTAAAAGCATACTGAGTGGCTCACAGAATCTTCGAGAGGTCTAAATAATAATGCCCTAACTTAAGATTTCAGGGACAAAGATATGAAACCTTTCACAGAACGGGTCTGGTAAAGAAACCACCTGGACACCAGAGCTCAACGTGCTACGACTCGCACCCTCGCCACCTTCCCACCAGGGTCACAATCGTCCTGCAAATAAGACCAACCTGGCACAGGCCCCTCGGCTGAGACTCTAACCAGAAAGCGCAGTCCGCAGGGAGCCTGCCGTCACCCTGCTCACTTCCACGCCGCACGACTGGCTGTGCCTCTAATGCAGAGAAGTGGACAGAAAATACGCAGCTCATCCAGCAGCTCCAGGAAGAGATGCTCTTTGCCCCATAAAGATTCACAAGGTGGGTGGTCTCCCAAGCTCAAACAAACAAACAAAAGTTGCTGATGCAAATAACCTGACATAAATGGCAAATCACTGTTATGATTGCTTGCAAAAATGAGCACAGTTATTCCCTCCCTCCCTCCACACCCCTTCCCAGTGTCATCTGTAGCTCCTCCCATCAAGAGGCGCCGTCTGTTTTCCCACTCCTTGAATGTGAGCTGCTTTGACCAACAGGATGAAGCCGAGGGACATTATGGCAGCAGCAAAAGCAAATCTCAAGAGAACGGGTCGCTCAGCTCTCCCAAGAACCTCCTGTTACTCAGCATATGAGTAAGCATGGGCTGGCCTGCAAGACTAGGAGAGAAGCCTAGTGCAGGTGGTGCAGTCACCCCGGCCAACGGCCAGCTGGCCCTCAGCACAGAGCCACCCACCTGAGTACAGACACGTAAGGAAGCCCAGTCTAACCCAGAAGACCACCCATCTGGGCCCAGTCCCACTGGCCTGCCCAACTCATAAGCTCAATAAATGCTTGTTTTAGCCACTAAGTTCAGGGTGATTTTTTTTTTTAAATGCTGTAAAAGCTAACTGATGGAACTACAGGCAGCAAAAAAAAGAAAATTAGCAAATAAAATAATTTCGGGGGCAGAAGTGATTTGAAAAAGATAAAGTAGGGTAACTTGGTAGAAAGCGAGGAAGGCCAGTCAGTTTCTCAGGAAAGTCCCTTCTAAGAAGGGGATGTTTAAGGTGAAACTAAATCTGGAAAGAGAAAAAACTACCCCAAAACATAGAAGAAATATATTCCAAACAGAAAGGACAGAATATGCAAAGGCCCTGAGGCAGAAATGAGGCCAGAGAAGCTGTTAAATCTGAGCGAGGTGGCGAGTAAAGAAAGGTGCCATCAGAGGAGGAGGAGGCCAGGCTGCTCAGGGCACCAGGCCGTGGTGAGGAGTTCAGTTTTGTTCTGGTGGGGAAGTCTGATTTGCATCGTGGAGAGATGGCTCTGGTTACTGTGCAGAGGACTGACGTTAGAACAGCAGGAGTAGAGGCTGGAGCCTTGTAGGTAGGGGCTGGGGCAGTCGTGGGAAATCTCTGTCCCTTCTGCTCTCTTACGCTGTGGACGTGATATTGCTCTAGAAAATAAAGTCTATTTTAAAACATCAGAAAAAATGGGAGAAAAATGGATTTTAAGAGATTAGTAGGAGAAAGAGAAAGAGACGGAGGGAGGGCAGAAGTTGGCAGCCCGTCAAAGTTACTGAGAGCAGCTGCGTGTGGGGGCCCCTCGCTAGCACCGCCGGGCACCGGCAGGAAACAGCATGTGGGGTGAAAAGAGTGGGGACTTCAGGATCACGTATGCCCAGCAGTGAGTCTAAAGGCCACCACTGACTGCTCCTGTGCACTCGGGTGACTTACCCACCTGAGCCTCCATATCTTCTACAAAATATAGATAAAAATAAGTATCTCAGAGGCTGCTTAACAGTTCGACGAATAGCATATGTAAAGTGCTGGGCCAAGTGCTTTTTAAGTCGTAGACATTCTAGCAGTGTTTGTTTAATCCCCTTTCATTTTCCTTCCAGAGAGAAGATCTAGTATCCAAATAAAGGCCGAAAACCAAGGGATATTGAAATCAAGGTAGACCCATGTCTGGAGATGCTGTAAAATCAGCATCTGTCTTTCTTCCTATAAATCTCACTCAATGACGTTCCCCCCGATACTCTCACCTTCCTCCACCTGCAGCTTCAGGCACCAGCTTCTGACCCACAATGTCAAGTATAAAACTTCAGGCTTGGAAGGGGAAGGTATAGCTCAGCGGTAGAGCGCGCGCTTAGCATGCATGAGGTCTTAGGTTCAATCCCCAGTCCCTCCATTAAAATAAATAAATAAACCTAATTACCTCCCCTCCTCCCCCCAAAAAAAATTCAGACTAAACTGAAATGTCAGTGTAGTGTCCAAAGCCTTTTCTGTTGCCAAAGCTTGTCATCCATTACCTTCCGGGGCCCCCGCTTCCCACTGAATACAGCAAGGACTTTCCTAAACTCCAGCCCAGCTGTCTGCTCTGACCTTCACCAGGTGCAGACCAGCCCGGGCGCTGAGCTGACTCTGACCTTGGTGCTGGTGCCACGATTAACTCCCTCTGGGTCCCTTTCAGTCCCCTTCGGTCTCTCCTATTGCCTCTTCAGCCTCGCTTTTGCGCTCTCACTCCCAGCTCCCTTCCTTGTGCTCACCACCAGTCTCACTCTTCCGTGACAAGCCATCCTGAAAGCGTGGTCCGCTGTGGGAGCGCTGCTTCTGCAAAATTGCTTCTTTAATCCTTATAGCACAACGTATGCTTCTGCCTTTGGATGGGCTCCGCATCCCAGGGAATCACTTAAATTGAAAGATGCTCCCTAATTTGCAGCTGTAGTCCAAGGCTAAAATCACAAGCTGACCTGCCAATGGCGTTAAATTCCTTATCAGCAGTGGATGAAGTCTTCTGTGGATGTAATTCAAAAATAGCAGGGGACAGAAGGCAACCTGAGGGGACAGCTTTGCTTGGTAGGAGAAGAAATTTGCAAGACAGGATTTAAAAGGGACTAAACTTAGCGTATGAAATGGCATTTTTGTTGTAATTTTAAGCTTTATAAGTAGAATCTATAAATACGTCTGAGAGAGAGAAAAAAAAAAGTGCCGAGAAGCCTAAAAGAAAAAATAGACGTCTATTAGAAAATGCAAAAAAGAGGCCTTTCCATAGACTCACGGGAATCAGAAACAGGAAAGTCTTCCACCACCTCGTTCACTTCCCTGCATGCTCATCCAGTCTCGTTTTAGATGACCTGAGAGTTCTTTATTTTTTAACGGTAGTGCTGAGGATTGAATCCAGGACCTCTTGCATAATAAGCACACTCTCTACCACTGAGTTACTCCCACCCCCAAACCCAGCCCCAGAGTCTTGACTTGAGGCGCTTCGTTTGTGAAATCATTCTGCTGTCTAATGGGCCATCACAAGCTGTCAACTGTTCCAGCCATTTAGCCTACATTCTCAACCTTCCAGGAGGTTCCAGAGGCTTCCTTGGCCGTCCCTGGCTGCACAGTCCAGATACAGTGCTACAGGGCATTTTCTCTTCCTTGTTGGATCTACCTTTAAAATACCTAAGAAAGGTGAAACCGCATCAAAACCACGATAGCCATTCTCTAGAGATCACTGGGCTGGTTCAGAAGAACCCGAGTCCTGTGTCTCTGTCTCCAGCAATATGAACCATCCCAGAGGTTCAAGAATGTCTAAGTTATATTTGCTTCCCACTGTCCAGACAGTCCACTGAAAAACACAGTCGACACCACCAGTTAGGAAATGGCTAACACACGCAGGCATATTACACCAGGGGCTTCGTATACATCGGCTCTGACCTCACAGCAGGCCCGGGGAGACGGAGCCTTGTCTGGGGTCCAGAGGCAAGGTAAGTGCAGATTGGAGCCAACATCTCAGTTACGTCTGTCTGGCTCAAACCCTTACTTTTTCTGCTGCCTTGTGCCATTACTACATCCCCTTTGTCAGAGAGTGGCTCTCGCAGTCCAAACAGGTGTCTCCTGAGCCAGGCAGAATGTGAGGATGAGGGCGGAGCAGACCATCACACCTCCCGGGAGATGAGCTGCCTCTCAGGGCTCTGGAGAGAGGGAGGCGAGCACTGCAGGCCCACGGATGCGGGCTGATTTTGAGAAGGGGACTGGGGCATGGACTTAACTCACAGGGATGAGGAGCCCAGACACAGAGGCTCTGGGACACCGAGGTATGGACCAGAACAAAAGGAGCCCTGCCTCCCTAACCGGCAGCAAGCAGGACCAAGAAGCAGCAGCGCCAGAAACTCAGCAACCACATGCAGCCTGCTGACCTGGCGGCTTCAGGACCCTGGACTCATCCAAGGCTTTGAATCAGAAGCTGAGAAGACTCATGGGACCAGGTGTTTTAAAGAACCAGACCCAGAACTTCTCCCTGACCCAGACCCTATGCAGAATGTTAGGACTCATTTCTGCAGGTGACTCGATAACCCCAGACTTAACAAAGAGGGGTAGGATCCAGACACCCCGCCTTCATTAACCAAAGTGACCTGGGAGAAGCGGGTCCTGCAGGAAGGCAGGTCACCGATCCCTCCCTGCAGCCCGGCCATCAGAACTGAGCCTGCTTTTTGCATCTTTATGGGCAAAAGTGCTGACTAGGCTCATCACCAGCGTGCTCAGTTTTCTCCCTCATTTGAGGAGAAACGAGGAGAATCATCAAAGGCGCCGCCCGCACATCGTGACCGGTTTGCAGCCGTGTGTCAGCTGAGATAACAGTGGGAATCTGGGTCCTTGAGGCCCTGATCTCGGTTTCCCAGACAAAAGCTACCCTGATTAGATTGGCGGTTCTTGAAACAACACACAGCGCAGCTTTGGGGACTTGCAGCAGATTCTGAATGGGAACCAGGTCGCCTCTAGACCCAATCGCAGGGTCGGAGCACGGAGACAGGGCTGGAAGGCTGGTGAGGCCCCGCTTCCGTGCAGAAGTGACCGCACCTCCCTCACTCTTCAAGGGACAACAGACCTACTCCTAAGAAGGGCAGACGGCAGGCGTGAGCTGGAAGCCCAGCCCTGGGGCTTACATAGGTGCACTTAACTCTCCTGAGACTGTTTCCCCAGCTGAAAAGTGGCTACTGTGCTGCTCGCACAGGGCGGGGGGAATTAAAGGAAGTACCCCGCCTGCAGCGCCGTGTCCTGTGCTCAGCCAACAAGAGTCCTTCCTCTGATTGACGGGACCGAGGGACACGGCTGCTCGCTCTGCGAAGCCGCAGCACGAGGTACTCTTATTTGAAAGTCACAGCGTCATCCTAGGACCCTTGTTTTGGAGATTTTAAAATATTTCACTTCCAAAACAAAAACCAGAGGTAAAAGAGGTACAGAATGGCCTTTGGAAAATGTCAGCTGGTCTGTGTCCAGTAATATTCTTCAAGAAATTATGTGATTCCTGAGCCCTTTCTCACTCTGTCGTTAGAAAGTACTTCCATCTTCTTTCTGGAAATGTCTCCCCAGCTCCTCATCAGTGGGGTCCGTCCAAGCCTGAGGCCGCCCAGGCGCCACGTGTAGAGCTGGCAGAGACACTGCTGACGTGCGGCCTGACAGCGTCACACCTGCACCTGAGCCCGCCTGTGCCCCTTCCCGCTGTGCCCCCCGGGGGGGATTACACAGGGTAAGCCCCCATTTCCTCATCTACAGTATGCGGAGCCCATCACAGTACATGCCTGGGAGCATTATTTTGAGATTAAATGAAATAAAAAGTAGCACAGCGCCTAGTAAGACATCACGTCGGCCGTACTGCTATTAATCAGCAATTTATAACACAGTGACGGCTCCGTAACACACTGATGCAGTCAGAAGGGAATGTGAACTTAACAATACACTGTTCTCAGCGTTGCATAAACAACAAAGTATTTTTTCACATAAGGAAACCACATGGACTATAAACTTTGAATGCAGATTCACTACTTCTAGCACTTATATTTCGGTTAACACAGTGACAGTGACATTTTCCCCTTCACACGGAAATCACATATAAATGATGGACTTTTTTTACACCAAAAAACAGACAATTTTTTCCCATCCACTCAGGTAGCTTTCTCTTATTTAGAGAAGTTTCTATTGCCAATTTTAAATCGTAGAATCGTAAATAGAGCAACTAGAAATAAGAGCACTGCACGGACGTCTAAAACACATTCCAGTCTATTTAATCGAGCCAGGCTTTTCACAAAGGTCTATGACGTTGGACGTGGGGCTACTGATAACCCCGCCCACACCTAGGACAGCCTCCCCGCCACATCCCCGTGGGCCAGCGCCTCGGGGAGTCTGATCGGGAAGCAAAACCATGAATTTCCAGACGCAAAGTGGAAAGAGATTACCTCTTGCCCTGAAATACATCACTTTCCAGTGTTTTCACTTCCAGACTTCTAACATTTTCCGTGCCGTTTCGGATATAACCAAAAGAGGATCGATTACACTCTGGTCCCAAACACAAGTGGGAATCTCTCGGTGAGAATCTCTTCCTTGTCACTCACGTGGCATCATTTTTTTCTAACATGGCTGACAGTGACTTTTCTGACATGTAACATCCTTTGAAGACTGTCTTTAAAGCCTGAGAAGAAGCCCAGCATCAGCAAGCAACGCAAGAGAAGCAGAAACGCACGCTTCCGTGGCCGCTGCTGGAGCCCCCACACGAGCAGCTGCTGCAGGCTGAGCACCAGCAGCGATGGGGGAGAGTCTGACGTTCTGTCGCACCTTTCCTCCTTCGGGCACGCAAGCGGCACCTGGGCTGGGAACTTCCCAGGACACTTTGAGGACCGGCTCTACTGGCTTATCGCTGCAACTCTGCTCCTTGCCTCATGACAATGTTGAATGAGACCCCTTTTTTTTAGGGGAGGGGGTGGGATATAAAAAGCGAAGTTCTGAAATCACATACTGTTGAAATGTAAATCAAAGCATCCTTCAATCTGAGGGAGAAGCTACGGCATTGAGAGCTTCTCTCCCTAGCTTCCTTCGCATCAACATCTCTGTGCCTCCCAAACATTAAACTAGAACTAAGACCATTCATCTCTTTCTCCGGAAGTGGCTGCTTTCTGTCTCAAGCTTAAATTCGACAAAACCCTGACAGTCTGGCCTCCCTCTCTTTCACAACAACGAAGGTCGCATCCTTAAAAAACCGTTCCCCACAGCCGACCAGCGTGGTCAGCAGACGTTTCCACCTTTTTTCTGTTTGCTTTGGAAAGGCTGAGTGGAAAGCAGAGTCTACACCTCCCTCGAGCCACTGCCTCATTCTTGGAAAAAGAAGGTGATGACTGATTTAGCCAAACACGGTTACGACTTCTGGTCTATTGTGTATCCTCCCAGCAACCAAGGGTCACGGTTTTATGACAAAATAAAGAAAAAGGGTTAAGATACATTGAACACTGTAAGAAGCAGTACAATAGAAGGAGAGGGCATCTGAAAATCTCTATTTATAGTAATGATGCTATTATTAGCGGGAGTTTTAAGCCAAGATTATCAAGACTGAGTGTGTACACCCTGAAGTCTCCCTGGTACAAGGAAAAATTCGGATGTGGTTCCTGAACAGGTTATCAGATACTGACAGAAATAACCCTTTGGAAACTTGGTTATCATGAGGATGGAAATGACACATCTGACCCCTGTGACTCTAACGCCGCAAACCCACCAGGGCGTGACCGCCGGGCTGAGCGGGGACAGCGCCCTGAGCAGAGGGCATGTGTCCCATGAGCTGTGCCATTTTTTTTAAAGGTTCTCAAGTTTTAGTAAGCTCCTCTGTACACACATTTATTTGCTACTGAAAATTCAAATAGCACATCAAAAAATTTTTATTAAGATTCAAGTTCTTGAAAACCAGAGAATTTGCTTAATGCGCACTGCTCTCGTAACACCCTGTTCAAACCACCTTACGCTTTCTTTACAGCCCTTCCACACAAGGCAGTTTGATTCAGATTCTCGAGACGGGGTTTCATCTCACTGACTCCAGGCTTCTGCAGCCGGCAGTCCTTGAGACCTGTAGTGCTTCTCTGTGTTAAATCAAAGTGAACTAAAGTATATTCAAGTCATTCAGATGCAAACGACATAGGTTCCTGATAAGTGCCTGTACGGAGGCAGAAAGGAGATGCAAGAAAAGACAAAAAATCAGAGAACCTACAATACAGGCATTAAAATATTGGTGCCCAGTCTGTCCGAGCTTCGAGTAGCTTTCCCCAGCTTCCCTCTGCGCTGAGGCGAGAACCATCTCATATCCACGGCTGATAACAGACAGGGAAGTATTTGATTAACTTCTTTTTCTACTTGCACAGCCCAGTTCCTTACAGAACTTCTGTGCTTTCAACACTAAAAGGACCACACAATCCAGAGAAGGTTCCAGCCACAAGGGTCCTTTGAGGTTACCTACTGCAGCGCTGGAACTTTCCAGACGGTGCGCTGATGTCCAGACAATAAAGTGACTTGCCAAGGACCACAGAGCTAATGGGTGACAAAGCTTGAATTGCTTCTAATTTCAAAGGCTGGGTGACTTTCATTAAATTGCTGACAAAGTCACTTCTCTAAATAATTGTCCATGGATCTGTGAGAATAAAGGAACTCCTGCAGCGGCCCTTTTTGGTGGATATGCAGCCACGTGGGCCTGACGTCAGTTGAAAACTCCACATGGAGAGAATTTTCCATACTTAGCAGACAAGTTCCCTTAACCGAGCAAGCCCACCTCTTAATTCAGCGTTTCCTCTGCCTTACGGTTCCTGCTCACAAAAGACAACAAACAGGACTAGAGCCGGGGAAGTAACACAGCCTCCGTGTCCTAAAAATGCTAGGTAAGGGGCACCACCCTTCAGCACAGAGGGCAACGTGTGACGAACTCAGTCCCCCCAGAAGACGTGGAGTCCCGACCCCGGTACCTGTGGATGGAGCCTTACTTGGGAGCAGGATCTGGGCAGATGATCACGTTAAAATGAGGTCACCAGGGCGGCCTTAACCCAATATGACCGCCAACCTTATAAAAAGGGGAAGTTTGGACACTGACGGGCCCTCAGGGAGGACACTATGTGAGGATGAAGGCAGAGATCAGGTGATGCTTCTACAAGCCAGAGGACCCCAAAGATGGCCACAAACACCAGAAGCTGGGAGAGAGGCAGGGAACAGACCTCTCCCTCGCAGCCTCAGTAGGAACCAGCCCCACCGACACTAGGATTTTGGACCTCTAGTGCCCAGAGTCATGAGACGAAGAACTTCTGTCCTGTGAACCACCCAGGTCGTGGGCCTTTGTTTGGCAGGCCTACCGAGCTGGTGCTGGTGCCTCATCTGAAGGAGGCGGAGCGAGCTGCACCAGCCGTGCATCCTCACTCCTGGGGCTCCGTGTAGGCGTGGGCTGTGCAGAGGCCCTGATCCACGCCTGGCCCTGGCCCCTGGTCCTGAGAGGGGACAGCAGCCTGGGCACGGCGCACAGCCGTCGACAGGAAGACGCAGCCCCTGGGACCGGAGTTGGAGGCTCCCAGCGAAGGTCGGCTCTAACAGGTCACGACAAGTGCGGTGGCTGCTGTGGAAGCACAGAGGCTGCCCTGGGGAAGCTGGACTCGCCCGTGGGTCAGGGGAGGCCGGAGTGAGGGTGGGGAGTCCCGGGGAAGGGACAGCCCAGCCGGGGGGAGGCGGGAGACCACGGGGGGCTCCGGTGACACAGGCCCCCGGGCTGGGCAGGCTCTGTCTGCAGCAGCACAAGTCAGAGGAGCCCTTGCTTCCAGACTCCGCGGGGAGTCACCGCCAAACCTGCTCACATGTGGGTTTCTGTCGGGCCTGACGGCACTCTTTCTGTTTTCTGTTTAAAAGCAGAGTCTGGCCTGCCGCAACCAGAAATGATGACCGCGTGCCGACTCTTCAATCTGGACCATGAAGCCGGTTTCCCTTGTCAACACGTTTTTGGTCCTCAGGTTCCTGCAAGAAGACTTGTTCTGTGTGTTTGCTTATTTGTTTGAAAATAGCTAAAAACAGTATGACACGTACTCCAAACTACACGAGAGGAAAGACACACAGAACTAAATGCTGATTAAGCTGGTTTCTGAAGAACGAGGCCCAGACTCTGTGAGAGTTAATGCTGGACCGTCCTGCCCTCCTTCAAGGCAACCCAGGAAGAAAGGCATTTGGGCCGTTGGATTTTACATCTAATTTTTAAGATTTTTTTGTTCTGCTCCTTGCATTATTAATAACTACAATTAATATTATTAAATACTTAGTATGTACTGGGCACTGAGCAGAGCTCTTTACTTTCATTTTTTTCCTTAATACACCAGCCCAGGAAAGAAGGGACTGGCATTTCCTCATTTTAAAGATGTGGAGACTGACGCTTAGCATTGTTAAATGACTCAGCAACACGGAAACCAAGTGACGGAGCCACGTACAAAGTCACCAAGTTCTGAATTCATGAGGGCCCTGTAGGCCTCCCCAGATCCCGTCTCGGGTGTGATGTGTGGCAAAAACTGGAGAGGTTCTCAGACATCCCCGTTCACCACTGAGCACTCGATTTCCATCTTACAAAGCCTGACAGCACCTGCCTCCCTCCACTCATGCTCACGCCAGCTTCCTGAAGGGCAGAAGAGCCCCAGGTGAATGTCCTTGCCCACAGCAGTCAGGTCAGCTGAGACATGTCCAGGCCCAGCCTTCTCTCTCCCAAGCCCCACACTTATTACACTGTGACATCTAGAAGCTTCCTGGTTTTTCAGAAGATCAATTAACAAACTCTCATGGACACCATTTCTGGCCAACTGATCTAACTCAAGGCAACAAGTATTTTTTGAGCTGTATGGCAGGGATTGCTAGCTGTATCTAAAAATCCCTTCTTCCTTTCTTTTTAATAAAAGGACTCTGACTTTTTTTAAGCCAAGCACATTTCCCAGTGTCTGTCACAGCCACCCATGGCCAGGTCACTGTTCTAACCACTGAGTTGGAGGCAGCAGTGTTGCACAATTCTTTCAGGAAGAATCCTATATATGGAAGGGTTCCCTTTTTTGTCCCCTTCTTCCTCCTTGCTGTTCTAGAATGTTATTCAATGGCTGGAGCTCCAGCAGCCACCTTGGACCACAAGGTAACCTTAGGAATGGCAGCCAGTCACAGCAGAGTGGATGGAAGAATCTGCAATCTCGCATTATAGATCCACCATCCCAGCCCTGGACTGTGGATTCACTTTTTTTTTTTTAATAAGAAAGAAACATATATATGTCTATTTTTCATGATTCAGTTTTGTGCAGCCAAAATTATCAGAGAAGCATGACTGTGTGCCAAGCATTAGGCTGGAGACAAATCTCTCCCCGACTCCCCGACCCCCGTTACACATACTCAGACAGTAAAATAAATAATTCGGACATTTGGGCAATGCCTGATCTAATGAAGCGATCACAAACAGATCACACCAACCACAAACATTACTTCTAAATATTTTTACAGAAATGCTTCAAAGGACCCTGAAACTTTGTAAAACATTGTCAAATCCATGACTTTATAGATTCTTCTCCCACACAGAGTGACTTTTTTTTTTTCTGAATCCACAAAGTGGGAAGTGAGGTCTGCTTCCCGCTGCTTGCTGCATTCAGAGACCGTTACACTGAAAATGACCACCTCAAACCAGGAGAAACATTCTTCCTCTCCATCCCACCTGTTAAAAAGCTGAGTTCTGGAAATGGCATGCCTGTATTTTTACTCTGCTTTTCCTCAGGAAGCCTCCTGATAATAAGTGAAATGCCCGTGACCTTGATAAGCTCTGAATTAAGCTGTAAAAAGGCGGACTTTTGTAGCTCCCTGAAAGGTAGTTGGATCCGAGGCTGTATAAAGAGCTCAGATGTTGATGCCCATGTTAACCTGGCCCTTCACCAAAGTAGAATGGAAGTTGTCTGCTCGTTCAGCTGAGCGCAGGCAGCCTCAAGTGTCTGAAGACCCTCACTGATGAGTCACAACGGAGCGCTCTGTGACTAGAGGGAAGTTTGACAAAACATGTCAGACAGGCACTTAGACGTACGGAGACAAAATAATTGCCTATTTTGAAGTTTCTCCTTTGAGATTTGTCTGGAGAAGCAAAAGCCAGACTGCTTCCTGAGCTACAGGGATTCAAGTATTCAGATTAGTTGTAAGAAAATCAGGGAACACCCAGGGCAAAGCGGGGCCAGAGCCGCAGCCTGGACTTGCACGGGGACCGGTCAGCCCTGTGCCCCCGCCCCCCACACCAGGGTGGGACCAGGCAGCCTCTGAGCAAGTTCACCGCCATGCACCCCCTCGGCCGGCACCCCCCCCCAGCACCCCCAGGCCCAGGCCCCTCCTCCTCTGTTAGCGCCAGTCACCTCAGCACTTTCCTGGTGATGTTTTCCTCTTTCTTTCTTGAGATTTGATTTCCTTCCTCGTGCGGGTGGTGAGACTAAGGGGCAGACAGCAGGGTGCGACCCTCAGGGAAAGAGGCCCAGTTACACGAGACACCTTGCGCGCTGTCGGCCCTGGGCCTCGGGAAAGCCTCCTGTTCCTGCCCGGCCGACTAGCCCCCGTGCCACCCGTTCTGGGCAAAACCCGTAGAAACAGGCCATGTGTGCCTGGCCCTGTGTTCTTCGCACAGAACTCCCTTGGGGACCTTCAAAGACCTTTGAAAAATTGCCTTTCTCTTGTGTGTGGAAGTGCCATTTGTGTAGCACCTGCTATGAAAATGCTTTTCTGATCAATTAATACTGAAATCCTAGATGACACTTAAAAATGTATAGTGAACTTCACCAGCCCTAATATTACTAAAACTTTTCTTTTATTTCAGAGACTGGCTTATCTATCAGAGACGAATGTTATCATTTCAATGTAGTCTTCGAAGATGCCTTCTCTGAAACGTCAGGTAGCTTCAGACATGAATAAGGCAATTGTTTAATAAAAGGCAACCATCAGTCCATCTTCATTGTCTTAACGGGCATAGAAGTGTTACACCACAGTCACCGGTTTCACAGATGAACATAATTAACCAAAAAAAACCGTGAAACTCCGAGTTTGTGGAATCGTTTGAGTAACAGAAAAGCTGCTGATATTGAGGAAGATTCATTTTAAATTACTTAACACTATTAGGACCTTGTCTTTTCCCAGGGTACCTAGGGGGCCTTTTTCATTGGACCACCAACCCCACATGCCCTCTGTAGCTGCGGTGCCTTGTGGCGATAAGTGGAATTTACGTTCATGTCCCTGAAACACCATAAAGATGTGAAGTAACGTCTCAAAGAAAAACAAAAATTATTGCCATCTCTGTTTGAGTGTGTTTTCATTGTCTGAGCGCAGTTACGGTAGGCACAGTGCCACGGTGCCGATTCATATGTTCTCAGGATATGCAATTAACTGGAGTATGGCATTCACCAACCATGCACAGAAAGCAGTTTATTCATAGAATGTTCTAGCAATATTTATTGATCTTTTTTTCTGTTCAATAATTACTAAAATTCTTTTGTGATCCAGTAAGTTAGCCTGGAACAAAATAATCCAGTGGCCAGAGTTTACACAGTCTGCCAGTTAACCACCTGAAAAGCCACAACTTTTTCTTTATAAGATGACCACGTGTGACCTGTGTCTGTATGGCTCGACCAAGTCACGTCCACCAGACTCCTCTAGCGTTTCCTTGTACTGAGGCATCCTTCCCTGTGGTCATTCCCGGGCCTTCACCGTGTTGACAGGTCTCTAAGTGGGCTGTTTGGCTTTTGTGTTATGTTGCTACTAAATGATTCTAAGGGACTAAATAAAGTACATATAAACAGAAACTAAACACCTATTGCTATGGTGCTGGTGGACAAGGAACTTAATCTCTCTGCTCTTACTCAGATACCACGTTAAACATTTTAAATATATACATTCTGATTGGCCAAGAGGAAGAAAGATTTCACGGCACATTCTTGAGAAAGTATTCTGCCGTTGACTTCAGACGTGCCAGATGAAATGAGGCGGCTGCGGGTTTACTGAGAAGTTTACAAGTAGAAGCTTTTGCTCAGTTCAGTGGGGCCAGCTTGACAGAACCCTCCCTCGAGGCTCCCTGGCTCCTGGGGTTAACGGAGCTCAAATAGTTTCCCTGCAAGGGGTTCCCCAGGCAGCTGTGCGGTCCCTCGCATCCGAATCCCACGTCACACGTCCTGAGGCTGCAGAGCGGCCCCTCCCAGTGCTGAGGGGGAACCAGAACCTGCGTCCCACATGGAGCCTCCCGTTCTGGCCCCATGTAAAGCCGCCAGACGCCACTGCACGGCAGTGGCGCCAAACGAGGAGACCCACTCGCAGGCCATCTGGGTCTCCCCACCCAAATGACACTGACTTGTCAGACCAGGAGACATGAGATCTACTTGTTAATATACTGGGTGCACACGACGTCCAGGCACTGTCTGCTGCGCCCCCCACACCCTGCCATTATCCTCCCTGACAGATTTGGAAACAGGAGGTGGGGAAGACGAAGGACTGGGGAAGGCCTCCTGGACACGAGCGATGCTGACTCAGGAGAAACCCGGGCACCGGGCACCCGGGACCCCTTGGGGAGCGGGTCCGGCGAACTCGGGCCTGAGCAGGAGGAGAGGGCCTCTTGCCTGTGACCTTGCAGCTAGAAGACGCCACGACTCCAGCTTGTCCACATCTGAAGTGAGCCGGGTGGATGGGGTTGGGGGTAGGGGGTGTCCTGCATGCTCCTTCCAGCCCCACAGCAGTCAGAACAGCTAGCAGCTTAATCAGAATAAAAACAAACGTCCATACTGGCACAGAAACAAACACATGGATCAGTGGAACAGAATAGAGAGTCTAGAAACAAACCCACACACCTACGGCCAGTTCATCTTCAACAAAGGAGGCAAGAATGTACAATGGAGAAAAGACAGTCTCTTCAGCAGGTGGTGTTGGGAAAGCTGGACAGCCGTGTGTAAATCAGTGAAGTTAGAACACACCCTGACACCATGTGCAGAGATAAACTCAGAATGATTTAAAGACTTAAATACAACACAGGACACCATAAGTCTCCTAGCAGAGAACATAGGCAAAACGTTCTCCAACACAAATAGTAGCAGTGTTTTTCTAGATCAATCTACCAAGGCAACAGAAATAAAAGTAAAAATAACAAATGGACTCACTTAAACTTATAAGATTTGCACAGCAAAGAAAACTATATACATAAAACAAAAAGACAACCTACAGACTGGGAGAAAATATTTGCAGACAATGCAACTTTCAAAGGCTTAACTTCCAAAATATACAAACAGCTCATACAACTCAATAACAAAAAACCAAATAAATCAATCAAAAAATGGCCAAAATAACCCAACAGACATTTCTCCAGTGAAGACATACAGATGGCCAATAGGCACATGAAAAGATGTTCAATATCGCTAATTATCAGAAAATGCAAATCAAAAGTACAATGACATATCACCACACACTGGTCAGAATGGCCATCATTAAAAAGTCCACAAATGACAAATGCTAGAGAGGGTGTGGAGAAAAACTACGTTCCCTCCTGCACTGCTGGTGGGGATGTCGTCTGGTGCAGCCGCTATGGAGAACAGTGTGGAGGTTCCTTAAGAAACTAAAAATAGAGCTACCATATGATCCAGCCATCCCACTCCTGGGCATATGTCCAGAGAAACCTCTAATTCAAAGAGAGACACCTGCACCCCAATGCTCACAGCAGCACTATTTACAACAGCCAAGACATGGAAGCAACCTGAATGTCCATCGACAGATGACTGGATAAAGAAGCTGTGGTGTATATATAAATGGGATACTACTCAGCCATAAAAAAAGAATAAAATAATGCCATTTGCAGCAACACGGATGGACCTGGAGACTGTCCTACTACGTGAAGTAAGTCAGACAAAGACAAATATCACTTGATATCACTTATATGTGGAATCTTAAAAAATGACACAAATGACCTTATTTACAAACCAGAAACAGACTCACAGACATAGAAAACAAACTTATGGTTACCAAAGGGGGAAAGTGGGAGGGATAAATCGGGAGTTTGGGATTAGCAAATACAAACTACTATATACAGAGATAAACAACAAGGTCCCACTGTACAGCACAGAGAACTATATTCAGTAGCTTGGAATAACCTATAATGAAAAAGAATATGGAAAAGAACATGTATATATATGTATAACTGAATCACTTTACTGTACCCAGAAACTAACACAACATTGTAAATCAACTATGCTTCAATTTAAAAAAAAAGGAAAAAACTTCCACGTGAACAGTGAGAAAAACAATCTAAGATGAAGAGTCAGAGTCACGCAGCGCCGCGGTGTCGGTGAGAGGGCCCGGGGGCTCGCCTGCAGGCAGACACCCGAGAGGGGGCGGGTGGCAGCTCAGACCTGCACCCCCGACTCCACACCTGTATTCCTGCCAGGACGCCCCCCCAAAGCTGCTCGTCTCAACATACCCATTCTGCAGACTAGGAACATAGTCACTGCTTGAATGTTACTGAGCATGAAAAACGCAGTCGCAAGGATGTGAGCAGTTAACGTCATCCAGGTTAGAAGCCACAGACCTTAGTAAACCGTCTGTCTCCGGTTGGGGACCGAGTCCCCACACCTGTCCCAGCTCCGGCATGTGCTGAACATCCTTTTCATACTCCTTGTCTGGCCCTTCTCACCCCTAGGACTCATCCCACATCAGATGCTCCGTAGCCTCCTAAGGGGTCTTCAGGCATCCACGGGGTCCCGCCCCACTGTGAGCCACCCTCCTCTTTGCCTCCACAGTTACTGTAAAAAGTGTTAGTGCTGAAACCTAAGACTGACCATACTGTTCCTCTGTGTCACGCCCCCCAGTGGTCCCTGAGGGCCCTACGGCTCAATCCCACGACCTATGCCTGGCCCACGGGCTCCTGAACTTGAGAACAGTTGCCCAGACAAACTCAGAAAGCCATGACACCTTAGAAACATCTGCCAAAATGCCCCACGAGAGAAGCAAGCCCCCTCACCTTCCCCACAGCCACCAAGACCCAAAGGGATCTAGCTCAGACCTTTCCTGCTTCCTTTACCATCTTTGGCATAGTTTCCACACCATTAAGCAATCTTCTGCATTGAAATAGAAGTGTAAGACATCCTCCCTTTTAAAAACCTAATTATAAAACTTAAAATTTTAATTACCATTTCTGGTTTTAAAAAAAAGGCAAGAAGAAGAAAAAAGCATAGATTTTACCTGTGATTTCCAAAACGTAGGTAGAAATTCCTCAGTTGCTTCCAGAATGTCTTATCAGGAGGGCTGGAGTTTGGGAGACTCAGAGAAAAGGGCCTGGCAGCCCTGTGGCTCAGACCTGCTTAGGAGTAAACTTGACCTCTGTCTGTGCCAGTCAGTCAGGACAGCGATGTTTGCACTGCCACCTGGATCACCCGTAGCAACAGCAAATGCTCCACGTAGCGCACAAACCACACGCTGGCCGAGAACAGAGCTGGTCTGAGATTCGCCGCTGTGCGGACACAGCAGTGAGTTCATTCCTTTTGTTCTGATAAAGATCCGTACAAACACCTGCACACACAGCTGACTTTCTCTGCCTTTCTAGTCGCCTACAATATCCAACAAAATAACCTCCTTTAAATAAAATTTTATTAAATGGCCAACAAACTAATCTCTTCTTCAACGGATCTTTGGTGGCATACAAATAAAATGTGGCCTGTGAGCGTGTGAGCTTTTTACCTTATTTTAAAGTTGACAGTTTGAATAGTGATCTTGAGAAGCATGCTTTAGTTTCGGGAGACACCACGATATGGAGGTCGAGTCCCCATAACAAGCAAACTGGTTAAATTCAACCAACATGTGTTAAGGAAATGCTCCATTTAAGACGCGGGCCTGCTTAAAACCAAAGCAAAAGAAACAAAGCCTCTGACTTCTAGCAAGTCACAAGCCAGGGATCTTTTGCACTGGACTGCTTTATTTTCCAATTCTTTTTTTTTTTTTAATTTATGTATTTTTGGGTGGGGGATGTAATTAGGTTTATGTATTTATTTTTACAGGAGGTACCGGGGATTGAACCCAGGGCCTCCTGCTTGCTAAGCACGTGCTCCACCCCTTAAGCTAAATCCTCCCCCTGCAGTAGGCTATTAATATGCAAGTGTTGTCTCCACTTTCCACTTACTCTCTCAACACCGTGCAAGCGCCAGCGCACGCCGGGCAGGGAGAGGCTCCGAGCGAGGCACGAGCCAGGGAGGTGGGGGCCCTGGAGGGAGCTGCGTCACTTGTCATCATCACTGCCTTTCCTTCGGCCCCCAGAACCCCTGGCTGAAGGTCTCGTGTTGTTGTGCGGTTTTCTCACAGCTTCACTGAGGTGTGAGTGACACACACGAACTGCGTGTATTTCAGGGGCACAATCTGGTGAGTCTGGACAAAGCACCCGTGGTGCCATCACCACAGTCAGGGGGACAGACGGATGCGTCACATTCCAGAGCGTCCTTGTGACCCTTTGTTCTTGTTTTTGTTGTTTCTCGTGCGTGGTAACAATACTTAACGTGACAGCTGCCCTCCTAACAGATTGTGACGTGCACAGCGCACGGTCACCGCAGGCACTGGGCTGCGGGCGGAGGGCGGAGCCGTTGCCACCCCGGGGCCGCCCCCCACTTCCCCCGCCCCGACCCGCCCCCTGGCCACCACGGTGCGTTCTCTGCTTGTATGAGCTGGACAGTTTTAGACACCTCACGAGTGGAATCATGCATTGTGCAACCTTCCGTGTCTGGCCTGTTTCACTTAGCACAATGTCCTCCAGGGCCATCCATGCTGCTGCAAATGGCAGGAGTTCCTTCTTTCTTAAGGCTGAACAACGCCTCAGTGTGTGTGGACGCCACTGTCCTCACACCTCCATCCGACAGCGGACAGACACCTGGGACGTTGCCACGTAACGCCGTTATGAACGTGAGGGGGCAGGCATCTCCGAAATCCCGACTGCGGTTCTTTTGGATAAATACCCGTAAGTGGGGCTGCGGGATCATCTGGGTGGCTCTAGTTTCAACTTTTTGAGGAACCTCCGTTTATCTTCCATAGCAGCCACACCATCTCACATGCACACCAGCCCTGTGCAAGGGCTGTGATTTCCCCACCACCTCACCTGCACTTGTTTTCTATGACAGCCATCCTGGCGTGTGGTGACACCTGCTGGAGTCTGCCCTGCGGTCCCTGATGCTTCATGGTGCTGCGCGTCTCTTCCAGCCCCAGCGGGCTTCCGTGTGTCTTCCTCTGAGAAATGTCTGCTCAAGTCCTCTGCGCGTTTTATAACCAGGTTGTCTGGGGGGTTCTGTGATTGAGTTGTAGTCTCATATTGGCTTTAAAGCTCAGAGCAGAGGCGCAATTTGGTTTCCCCCTGATATAGAAAATAGCACTTCTGTGAGGTGGAACACACAAGAAACAAAGCTCCTTCGAACGTGACTGAGAATGTTCTGGAGAGCGAGAAGTGTGGTCCAGAAGAACCTGCGCCTGTTAGAGAAACACTGAGTGGTTTTCCGCTGAGTTGAGCAGCAGGGGGCAGGGCGGTGCCGTGGAAAAGCAGCGCCCAGGGCAGGTCCCGCTCCCGCAGGAGGTTCCTCCCCGCCGCCGGCGTCCGACTCCTCGGGAGCGTCCGGGCCGGGCCGGCGGGCGGGGGGCCTGTGCCGGGCCGGCCCCGCTCCTCTCGTCGGCGTGTCCTCCCGCCGCCTCTGAGCCAGGGGCCGGAGCGGAGCAGGGAGCAGGCGGGGCGGCCCCGGGCCACCCGGGGCCTCCATTCTTCCCCGACGGGAGCCCATTCACAAGTCGTTTCCCAGGTGACACGGGTTCAGACGCGGCTGGGCCTCCCGGCCCCTCCCTGGCCAGTGCCGGCCCGGACGGTCCGCACCCTCGCTGCCGCTCCGCCGCGACGCGGCGCCCTCCCCTCCTGCCGTCAGGGCCCCGCTCTGCGCCAGCGCCCAGAGGCCTCCGGGCTCACCCCGGGGAAGGCCGGGGCACCTGCCCGTCCCTGCGCAGCAGGTCGCCCTGCTTCAGTCCATCAGAGCACTTGGCGCTGTGAGAAGCTGTATTACTAATTTACTTAGGAGAATGTAATCTCCAAGTGGCCGGTTTTTCCTTTGATGTGGAGGTGCTGCAAACGACTTCATCTTTACTTTGTCCAAGACGTCCCACAAATTCTAGAAGGAAACACTATCTCTGACCTTTTCCACAGATGATCTGAAGATGTTTTTAATGAGTGTTAGGTACTGACATAATTTATGTATTTATCTATTCATTTATTATGTATTTTACATCTTATTAAAGAAATCACATATTTGGACCAGGAATTTGTCTCTTTCAGTGAAGGAATTAGACAATAAATTTCTCTAAACCTCAGTTTTTAAACTAATGATCCCTCCCTGTGAGATTTTTTTTTTCTGATTCTTATTATACTTGAAGTCTCCCAGCAAAGCAACCACCAGATGCAAACAAAGCTACACCACCGAGAGGGAGACAGCTGCAGAAACGGCAGCTCGTGTAAATCACACGCACGATCTCATCAAATTAGGAACTTCATAATGTGTGCAACCGTGTGCTCGGGGTCTGTTTACACACGGGAGGGAGAAGGGCACCAGAAGAACAGGAAAGTGGAGGAGTTTGGTGCATTGAGACAATCATGTTACACTGAGACAGCACATCAGTGTGGTTAATGGTGATACTAGGTTGCACTGTATAAAACGGCTATTTTTATAAATCAAAAGTGGTCAATTACCAGTAGTATTTTTATATTATATATATTTATATAATCATGTTTTATATATTTTTTATTATATTTATAATATATTATATTTATGTTACATATAATGTCAGTTATCCGTGTGTAACATATATAGTGAATCAGTGGCAGAAGCTGCTGGCAAGGTGGGCAGGGCCATCCTGGGTGGGAGTTTGGATTTGTACTACACCCTGTGACAGACCACTGAAGAATTTCACACAGAGGAGCGACATGACATTTATTTCACAATTACACAGTTCTGTTAATGCCGTTGGGTGTGAAGGCAATGAACCTGGATTGAAAGAAACCAAGTAAGTGACCACACTGACAGAGCATTCATTCGGCAGGAGTTACTCACTGCAGTGTGTGCTGCAGTAGTTTCTTGACTAGGCGACAGAAAAATGCCCCCCGTCCCCGGCCAAAGTTGCCCGTGTGCGAATACCTGGCCCTTGTGAATGTGTCACGTTACAGACAAAGGGGACTTAGCCAATGTGATTAAGCCAAGAACCTCAAGATAGGAAGATTATTCCAGGTCATCCAGGTTGGCTCGATGTAATCACAAGGGTCCTTGTAAGACGGAGGTGGGGAGTCAGAGTCAGAGAGACTGGAGATGCTGTGCTCTGAAGATGGAGGAAGGGGCCGCAGCCCAAGGAACGCAGGCAGCCCCTCGAAGCTAGAACAGGCGAGGAAATGACCCCCCCCTGGAGCCTCGGGAAAGCCTGCAGTGCAGGGACACCTTGACTTTAGCCCAGGCAGACCCATTTTGGTGCCACTGTTGTGGTTAATTTTACATCTGCTAATCTGTTAATTTTACTAACATCCTTAAAAAGAACCAGAACAAACAGCAGCTAATGTCTTGATGGCAAGATGTGTAGCAACGCAAGAGCCCTTAGCCTGCACCGCCCTGCCGTTCGGTTCTGGCACTAACCACCCGGAGTTAGCACAGCCCCCCCCGTCAGGCAGAACGGCACCCAGCAAGACTGCCTTCACAGCAGGTGCCAGCTGCAGTTTCAGGGGTCCTAGGTCACCTCTGAGCAACTGGTGATAAATTCAGGGGTTCCTATGATGCCCTCAGGTTCAGTCCTTTGCTAGAAAAACTCACAGAACTCAGGGAAGCGCTGTATTTACAGCAACAGTTTGATTATAAAAGGATACAAGTCAGGAGGACCAGCCAAATGAAGAGCCACGCCAGGCGAGGCGTGAGGGGGGCACACGGCATCCCTGCCCTCGGCCTGTGGGTCGGGACCTCCCCCTCCCTAAACTCTGTGAGCCCAGAGTCCGGGGTATTTACTGGAGTTTCCTTACGTCAGCAAGATTGCTCAAGTTATCGGCCTTGGGACTGAACTCAATCTGCAGCCCCATCCTGCCCGCGAAAGGTCAGGAAGCCAAACGTCCCAGCCCTCTAATCCAGTGGTAGGTCTCCCTGGTGACCAGCCCCCAACCTGGCACCATCCAGGAGCCCAGCGGAGTCACATCATCAGCATAAGAAAGGCACCCTGTCAGTGAGAAACCCAGGACAGAGACCAGACAATCTGTCACATCCCGGTTCTTGTCATGGGAAGTGCTGCGTTCGCACTACGTTTACCCACCAGCCCGTGGTCGGCTTTGAATGGCTCTTAGTGGACATGTCCTTGAGACCTGTTGGAGGTCACGCTCCATCTGCAGGTGGGCAGGCTTGAAACAGACCTTAACAAACCCATTCTTTCCGAAGACGACAACCATACCTGTGACAGCTGGTCTACTTCATATTACTACCCTCTTATATTTTGCTAGAAATCTGTAAGCAACTAGAAAGCAGAGTTTGCTTTTTTAAACTATGTTTAAGAGATAGTGACACCGAAGGCACCTTTGGACAGAGTTTCAGTTCTGTGAGATGAGAGGAGTCCTGGGGGTGGACGGTGGTGATGGTGGCACATGTGCACTTCACGCCACCGCGCTGGACACTGAAAAGTGGTTAGGATGGTATATTTTATGCTATATGTATTTCACCACAATTTAAAAAAAAAAACCTCCCTTGGGTCACTTCTGGACTAATTTAACCTGAGCTCAAGGAGGGACTCTTTTCCAGCTAGTTAAATCCATAATGTCTCTTCTCCACTCCGTCATTTGGGACCTTGGACAGCTGCCAGTGATGGGGAGTGAGCGGGCGAGCCCCCCACCCCAGGCCATCTCTCTCTGGCACAGGAGCCCTCAGCCTGGACGAGCTCCTCCACCTGCACCACCTTCTGAAGATGCTCTGCTGTCTTGAGGGGAGCCCAGCTTTCAGGGCTGGCCATTCTGGCTCAGCCAGAGGCTCCACGCAAATACTGGGTGGGCACCTGTCCAGTAACAAAACACGATGGATAGCTGATGTGCTGGAGCAGTGAGAGTCTGGTTGATTTATTTTCTTTCCTATAAGTTGGAATTTGGGGTGAAAACTGTAAAACCTGAACTCTCTCCCAAGGGCCTCTCTCTGCAGAATTTGAAGGTGCCATTGCTTCTCCTCCCTTTCTCATGGCTCTAAGTTTTGTGTCTCCTCGTCTTCTGCCAGTTTATCAAGCCAGACAAGGGCAGTACCTCACTGGGAAGTGTTCATGGTATGGCTCAGTGGTCAGGCCATCCCAGCTCTGCAACCTTGGGCAAATTCATAGCCTCTCTGTGGTTTAGTTCCTTTAATTGCACAGGAGGGCGCTAATAGTAATCATTTACGTGGGTTGTTAAAATCAAATACAATTATTATATACAGTGCTGAGAAGAGAATACTGCTCAGGGCAGAGGGCACACCGATAAATGTTAACCGATGCTTTCATCACGGTCACATCACCAGTTCATCTCCCGGGATCCCACTCGCGCACAACTTCCTCTGCTTCAGCGCCCCCCTCCCTTCCTATGAACTCGAACAACGCAATGTCCCAAATGACCAGGGAGCCACCAGACTCTACCCACCTGAAAGATCAGCATAAAATACAGACAGGCGTTTTCAGACAGCACCTCTGTAACCTGTTCATTCTAAGTCTACTGAAAGAACCGCCTAAAAGGAGTGTGTTAATTATATTCTAAGCGTGGAACTCACTCAGGGATGCCAGCAGATAATGAATGAATGAACGTGTCATCTCGGACAACAGCCCAGCTCCCGTGTCCTTGAGCCCCACTCCACTCTCCACTGTGACCACAAGGGTCAGGATTCCACACTGGATGGCACACAGCTGAGCGGCAGGAGCAACATACTTTAATACCTCTTCACCAGGTTTCACCCGCAAACTTTCACGCACACGGACTTTCGCGTAGCCTTTCACGCACACCGCTCCGACTCCAGGCAGCCGGCGTAGCCCCACCGGGAGTCCCGGCCTCTCTGCCCTCGATGTGCACCACCTCAGTCTTTCCTCTGCTCTTTGGTGGCCCAGCTTTGCGCTGAGATTTCCCAACCACATGGCCTTTGAGTCATTCTTGACTCCTCTCTCCCCTTTCCTTCCTGAATGTAATACGGTACCAATGTGATGCCCCACTCGGCGACTTCTGTGTTGTTGGACCACCTTGCAGGGGGATTTCCAGCGCCAGGCGCCCCGGGGGCGGAGAACCCGGGCAGGGCGCGCTCCGCCCCTCGCCCCCTCCCTTCCTGACTCCCGTGGAGAACGCGCTCTGCGCTGCCTCCCGCTGCCTCCCGGGACGGAGGGAAACAGCCGGGCCGGCGCTTCCCAGCCGCCCAGGGCACCAGGAACGGGGGCTTTCCCGCCGCGGGGCGGCCAGGCTCCAGGCGGAGGAACGTCTGCGCTCAAGGCCCGGCCTGGGCCGGAGCCGGCCTCCGCCCTTAGAAAGCCCTTTGAAGCTCAGGAACGGCTGGCCGGGGGCAAGCGGGGGAGCTCCTCCACTCACTCAGCCTGGGAGGGGCGGCTTCCCGCCTGCGCTCACAGGACGGAAGTGCGCTAACAATCACTTCGCATGAGTCTCACTGCAGACACCAAACTCTAAAAACCCAATAAAAATAAGCTTTCTGTGAGATAATGCATCAGACGGCTCAAGACTTACCCAGTCCCACAGGAGGCTTCTGCTGCCTTAGAGACCTATTGTCATATTGGCCTGAAATTTTTTCAACTGTTTAGAGACTCTTTTCCTTCAAAATCAGATTAAACATCCCTGGCTCCTTAAACACTGTCAGGCCCTTCCCCATCAGTTTAGCGACGGTCCTTCTCCAAACATGCTCAGGTGGCTGACTTCTCAACACCTGGCACCCCAGAGGGAACACAGGATCCTGGAGGGGGCCTTGCAGGCAAGCCTGCCACCTCCACATTGCAATGTTTCCACGTGTTGACTTCAGCTAAAATCCTTACTCCTCGTCCACTCGAACTGCTCCCGAGTCCAGGTCTTCTGTTCTGGGTGGGGGAGTGCGAGGTACAAACTACCGGGTGTGGGACAGGCTACAGGGATGTACGTACCACATGGGGAACAGAGCCAATATTTTGAAACAACTGTAGGCAGAGTGTAACCTTCAAAAGTTGTATAAAAAGTGTTTTTAAAATATGATTAGTCACTAAGGATTCACTATACATTTGAACAAAGGCCCAAACTTGAAAGGCAGTAAAAAAAATTTTTTTAATAAACTCAAAGAAATAAAAACCAAGGGAATCAGGTTTGAAAATTTTTGTTTGTATTCTTGTGTTTTAGGAGAATCAGACAAAATTAGAACTGAAGAGCACCTAGAAATTGCTGTTAGGGTGTCCCTGGTGGGTTACAGCCCATGCTGGGCCATGAAATCAATTCATCAGGCCGCCACCAGCATTTTCCTTTAAAGCTGAAGCCAAATGGAGTGGAAAATACCAGAGTGCATTGCATTTAGGGAGGGGAAGTGTTATTTCATGAAACTTCTGTATCACATTATAGATGTGTCTGTGTGTGTGTGCATGTGTGCACTAGGTTATGACCACAGTTGAATTTGAAAGCTACCGGGCTAGTCCAGCCAGGAGCCAGCAGTGTGCTGGGACAGATGAGCATCCCGGTGAAATCAAAGAGTCAGAAAATCCCAGGCTTTAAGCCTGAGCCCTGGCACATGGGAAATGCATGACCACAGGATGCTGTTAAGCTCCATTGAAAGGCAGCTGTTCGTCTTCTGTAAAACAGGGGTGACAGTATTTTCCTCCAACAAGTATTAAGGAGACGCACACCGGTGCTCACCTCCATGGGCTGAGTCCGTTGGTACCACCTGTCGAGAAACACAACGGGAACTTTGCCTGCGTTCCACTTCTGACCTTCTCCACGGCAGCCCTGTATGTCAGGTATCACTGTTACCCTCCATCAGATGAGGAAGGAGGCAGTCTGGTCCCAAGCACATGCACCACGCCTTTGTCCGGATGTGAGGATGCACTTGAAGCACTCAGGGCCACGCGCTGTCGCCAAGCAGCCCGTGACGTTCAGCGCCACTCAAAGGCAGGGCCTCCCCAAGAGGAAGGCTCGGTGCCGGAACGCAGGTGGACGCCCGGCCCTGCTCTGCTAGACCGCGTGCTTCGTGACGAAGTTCATGGACACCTGGCAGGAGCTCCTGCCCTTGTTCAGGGCGGGCCACGGCCCGCACGGGGCCGCGCGGTGCTGGATGACACGGCTACCCTCGTCACAGCCACCGCGACGCCTGTGCCACCCGACACGCGTATCCCGGGCCCGCCCTCCCTGGCCGCGGCTCTCTGTGCCTCCCCATCAAAGGCACACGTGGGCGTCTTTCCCCGTCCACCTCCGGCCAGCGGAAGGCCCCCGGAATCCCGCCCGCGTCGCCCACGGGCACCCGCGCTCCTCCCGTCCCCGCGTCACCGCGCACCTGCTGAGCATGTCCCCTGAGTCCTCGTGGGAGATGCTGATAACGATGCTAACCGAGATAGGACCCAGGCCAGGTGCGCTCTCGGGGACAAAGACCAGAACAATCTCTAACCCGCTCAAGGCCCGGGCGCCTCCTCAGCGCCGCGTTTGCCTCGCTTTGCGAAGCGGGTCTGGAGACGAAGCACCGGGAGATAAACCGCTGTGAAGGCGCCACCTCGTGGCGCGCAGGCGTCAGTGCACCCCGCGCGGCAGGCAAACCAGAGGGAGGCTGGTCCGGCAGGTAGGTCCTAACGCACCTGCCTCTCCATCAAGAATAATAATAATAATAATAATAATGCTAGCTTAGAGGGTATTTGCGCCACTCGCAGGGTCTGAGCAGCGAATCCTTTCTCCTCATAATGTCGCAAAGTAAATCAGACTGGCGCTATTCCTTTTGTTCACCACTGTGAATTAAACAAACCTAACACCACTTATTCCACGAATTGCCCAGAAAAAAAAACAATTGATGAGCTATATAGGTAAAGAGACAATTTTTTAAATACTTCCTTCCATCCCTAGTTCTACATTTGAAATGAAAATTCCCTTTTCTTTTGCTCATGATTCTGAAATTATCTTTAAGGAATCCTGAATTTAATACGAGCATCCATAAAGAGAAAGGCAGTGCCTCCCAAGCCAGGCAGCTTCCTCACCTTCCACAGGACCAATGGTCAGGTCCCAACCGATGGTCACAATGCCATGGCCACACTGGATCCTGCTTCCTCCAGGTGTGAGGTGATGCTGCTTCCCCACTTCTCAGATTTCTAGTCCCGTCTAGGGTACAAGACAGCTGGGACACGCAGGTGTTTCAGACACACAATCAGGCGTGAGTTTAACTGATCCTGACTCAGTCTGAGTTGGAGGATAGGGATCAGCCAGGGTGCACTTGCAGGGTCTGTCACGGTTGAGGATGGTAAGAGAATGCTGAAAGCTGCAATGAGAAAAATGAGGGGCAAGAGTCACCTGGGGTCTGACTGTGTTTCCCAAACCGAACTCAGAACTCAGAATCGGAAAAGGGCAGATGTAAGAAAAACCACATCATCATGTAGTCGGTCAACACACACGCACCGTGGTATGTTTTGAAAACAGTGGGTACTGAATCCTGCCCAGAGGTTCACTGTCTGGGAAGGAGGGTGATGTGTGAATGAGTAATTGTACACGTTCCTAAAACTCTTGCTATGGACACTTTGAAAGAAAAGCAAACAGAAGTAAGATCTGGCAAGTTCTCTCTGGTGTGACTTCCTCTCAGGGACCGAACAGAGGCATTTATCTGACAATCCTCTTCACCACCCATGTATAAACTCCAAACCTGGAGCATCTCAACCCCATAATGCCAAAGCAAGCAGAAGAAATAAAACAATAATGATGAAAACAGAAATCAATGAAATTAAAAACAGAAAAAACCAATGAAACCAAAGTCTGATTCTTTGAAAAAGTCAATAAAATTGGCAAGTGAGTCTCTAGTGAGTCTGACCAAGAAAACAAAGAGAGAAGACATAAATAACAATACCAGGAATGAAAGAGGGGGCGTCACCCTTGACCTCGCTGACACTAAATGCATGATAGGAAAATAAACAACTGTATACCCATAGATCTGGCAACTTAGATAAAATAGAGCGGTTTCGTGAAAGACGTAAACTACCAAAATTCACTGAAAAAAGATACAGAGAATCTGAATAATCCTCTATTTATTAAAGAAATGGAATCTGTAATTGAAAACCTTCCCACCCAGAAAACTCCAAGCACAGGTGGATTCCTTGGTGAATTCTGCCATCATGTAGGGAAAAAATAATTGCAAACCTGCACAATCTCATCCAGGAAGTAAAAGAGCAGGGAAGACTTTCCAACTCATTTTATGAGACCAGAATTAACCTAACATTAAAACCAGAAAAAGAGATTGCAAGAAAAGAAAATTGCAAAACAATACTCTTTGTAAACCTAGATGTAAATTTCTTCAACAAAGCATGCAAAAATTGAATCCAGAAATTCCAATTAAAACAATGATACATGCCAATCAAGCAAGATTCATCCCAGGAATACAAAGCTGGTTCAACATTTTTAAAATCAATTAATGTAATTCATGATATTAACAGACTAAAGAAGAAAAACCTTATGAATATCTCAATAGATTCCAAAATTAGCATTTGACAACATTCAACATCTCTTCATGATAAAAACCCTCAACAAACTAGAAATAGAGAACTTCCTTCATCTTATGAAAAGTATTTACACAGCTACATAAAACCTACAACTAACCTCAACGGTGAAAAACTGAATGCTTTCCCCCTAAGATGGGAACAAAGACAGGATATCTTCTCTCACTCTGTTCAGGATCAATGTCTCGTTCAAACACGAACTTCTGTCAGCCTTTCCATGGGCAAGAAAAGGCAGACAAATAGAAAAGAAAGATATAAAACTGCCTCTATTCTCAGATGACATGACTGTCTATGAAGAAAATCCCAAACAATCTACAAAAACATCTCTTATAACTAAAAGGTGAATTTAATAAGGTCACAGGACACCTGGCCAATATGTAAATGTCAATTATCTTCCTATATACAATAAACAACTGGAATTTGAAATTCCAAAAAAAAAAATACCATTTACAATAGCACTGAAAACGAAATACTTAGAGATAAATCTAAGAGTCTGTATGTTAAAAATTACAAACACTAATGAAAGAAATTAAAGAAGATTTATATAAAGAGATCTACCATGCTCATGGATTGAAAGGCTCAATATTTAAAGATATTCATCTTGTCAATTGATAAATAGATTTAGTGCAACCCAAATCAAAATTCCAGCAAGGCTTTCTTGTAAATATAGACAGGTTCATTTTAAAATTTATATGGAAAGGCAAAGGAAAAAGGAAAGCCAAAACAACTCTGAACAAAAAAAAAAAGAGTTGGAGGACTCACTCTACCTGACTTCACATTTCATGATAAAGCTACAGTTATCCAGACAGTATGATATTGGTAAAAGAGCATGTGCATTTAACAATGGAACAGAATAAAGAGACCTGAAATAGATCCACACAAACATAGTTCATTTTTGGCAAAAGTGCAAAGGCGAGTCAATGAAGAAAGTTTTATCTTTTCAACAAATGTTTCTGAAACAACTGAGTACCCATGTGCAAAAAAGGAAAAGGGAAAAGAGCCTTGACACACGCCTCATGCCACGCGCAAAAGTTACCTCAGAATAAACCGCTGACCTAGTTCTAACTCTAAACCTTTAAAAGTTCTAGAAGAAAGAGAGGAGAAAACCTGTGTGACCTTGGGTGTGGTGGCAAGTTTTAGACATGATACTAAAAGCATGAGCCATAATAGAAAATTTGATAAATTGGACTCATAAAAAATTTGAAGCTTTTTCTCTGTAAAAGACACTGTTAAGGGGATTAGAAGTCAAGCCACAGACTTGGAGAAAAATATTTACATAAAGGACTCGCATCTAGATAGAATATATAAAGAACACTTAAAGCTCAATAGTAAGAAACAACCCCCCTTTAAAAATGAGCGAAATAGGTGAAAAGGCACTTCTCCGAAGAAAATATACAGACGGCAAATAAGCATGTGAAATGACGCTCTGCCTGAACAGTCATTAAGAAAGTTGAAGCCACAGAGAGAGACCACTGCATACCTAGAATGGCTAACACATAAGAGCTGACCACGCCAAGACCGGGGCTGATGGAGAGCGACTGGAACCCGCATTCACTGCGGGGTCTCATTAGTGAGGATGCAAATGGCACAGCCAGTTTGGAAGAGCTGAACAGTTTCCTGCAGAGTTAAATATATGCTTAGCATGTGACCCAGAAATCCCACTCCGAGGTATTTAACCCAAGTGAACTGACGCCCTGGATTCACCTAAAAACCTCTCTGCACAAGGTCATAACCACTTTGTTTCTGTCCCCAAACTGGAAACAACCCAGACGTGCTTCCGCAGGTGGCTGGGTAAACCAAGTGCGGTGCGTGCACACAACAGAACGCCACTCGGCAGCACAAAGACGAAATGCTGACTCACACAACAGCAGAGATAAATCTTAAACGAATCTTTTCTAGATGAAAGAAGCCGAACCCAAAAGACTTCACACTGTAAGATCCCATATACATGACAGTCCGGCAAAACTGTGCAGACAGAAATCTCTCCGGCGGCTTTCCCGCGTGGAGGGTGGAGGCAGTGTTGGACTGAAGGCTGTCTACATGGGGGCTGTTCCAGGGCCACTGAACACAAGTCTTCTGGAAACTAGCAGATCAACATGAAAAAATATTAGGAAAGAGTTTTTCCCCTTCACAGGCTTGATCTAAGGGAAGTACATGTGAAATATTGCACCCAACAAATAGGAAATATTTCTCTGTTTCGAGCATTCATGGGATATTAGGAAACTTAGACACAAATACACATTACATCAAAAAGAAAGTCAATACATATTTTTAAATTATATACAAACCACATTATCGGATCAAAATGCAGTAATATTAAAAATCAATTACAAAAAGATCACCAATGCCCCCCAACACACATACTGTACTTTAGAAACTAAAAAGCACACTTCTAAATAATTCATGGATCAACGGAGAAATCATAAGAAAAATGATTAAATATTTAGATTTAAGTGAGAATGAAAGTGATAATTTTTTCCATCATCCCATTTGTGTATGCACACACACACGTTATATAAATAGAAATGTATAGTTGTAAAAGTGTAACTATATTTGTATATATATATATATATATAAATAGAATGATGGAAAATAAGAAAGGACAAGAAATGTAGAAAAAAAACAGAGGATAAGTTCAAGAGCTCTAACATCTGATTAAAATTAAAGTGACAGTTTTATCCTATAAATAATCATAGAGGTTTCCCTATCTCCGAACAAAATGAATTTCCAAACCGAATGAGCTTACCAAGTTCCCAGGACAATAACAGAAAAAGCCCACACACCAAGGCACATTACAATGAATGTTCAAGTTAATAGAGACAGATAAAAAATTACAGGTATTTCAGAGACTTTTAAGAATTTCATGGAATGACCAGGAATAAATATGCCCCTTCTCAGGAAGCCACTGAAGCGTGTTCCCCCAAAACAACAGCACAAATGAAGAGGGAAATATCAGTGCGGAACCAGTGGCAGAACATTGGAGAAGGTCCCTGTGCCTTTCTCCAGTGTTCCAGCCACTGGTCCCCAGCATGACAGTGCAGAGAGGTCCCTGGACGGGAGCCCCAGAGCAGGCCAAGAGCACAAGAAATCTAGATTAGCAGAAGCAGAGAATCCCAGGAGGGTTATCTCCGAGAAAAAGATAAAATCAATCAAATACCTTATGTGTGTGACCACAGTAAGGAGAGATTTAAACTTAGACGGAGGGGACCTTGGAAGGAAAGAATGATAAGAAAATAGAAAACTTAAGACAACAAAAACTAAAAGCCTCTTATCAACTTTAGGGAGGAAAAAGTTTGCAAAGAGGAAATGTAAGCAAAATATACCACATAGCTCTTCTGTGAGCAGTGCTTTCATATCCATACAATAGTGCAAACTCTGGGTATCAGTTTAATTCAAAATGGCGACATTGACTCCACCGAGAGGATGTGGAAGAGGAGGGATATGGGAGCACATCTTATCTTCCACAGCAGGAGGTCAGTAGATAATAAACTGAAGTATCAAGAAATGAGCCTACATCATGTTAATTAGAAATAAAGAGGTAAACACGAAAGAAACTGTTTAAAAAGTTAAAAATGAGTTGTCCTTGTGGAGTGTGAACTGGGGACGGGCATGGTGGAAGGGAATACTTCTTTGACTGGAATTCTTTTATTGTAATTAAGCTAAATGTACGTAGCACTCTATGGGCCACCTCAGAATCAACGTTTAGAGAGAATGTATATGCTGAAGTGTACATACTAAGAGAGAAAAAAGGAAATTCATGAGCTAAGCATACAACTCTAGGAGCTCATAAAGGAACACAGGTAACCTGAAGACACTAAAAGGAAATACATAGTGAAAACTGATGAACTAAGAGGAAATAAAAGAAATAAAGACAGATAAAAGCAAAAGCTGAGTCTTCGAAACAAACCAATACAACAGATTTTACCCTTTCCATGAAAAAAATAGGTCATAAACATACACTAAAACTTTTAGATATCATAAAAGAATACAGCAAACAACTTTATACCAATAAACCTGACAACTTTAAAATATGGAAAATATGAATTACCAAAATAAACTCAAAAAGAAATTGAAAATATGAGTAGACATAAGCATTAAAGAAACTGAGTTAGTCATCAATATCAGAAAATCTCCAGGACTAAGCAATTTGAAAGGTGAGTTTTACCAAAACTTTAAGAAATAGATAATTCTTAATTGTACACTAACCCACTCAAGAGGATAGAAAGAGAATAAAATCTAAGCTCATTTTTTGATGTTTATAAACCTTGATATCGAAAAACAGATGGACTAGTGTGAGAAAGGAAGCTTGTCGACCGATCTCATTTTTATGTATTCTGAGCTGTAGACGTCCTGATGGGTGCGATCTCCTAAGCTCTTTGCACATGTCAGGCACTGCTCTCAGGGGGTTTTGGTTGTTTTTGTATTGAGATACAACCGAGATATAGATACAAAAACCTGCACATATTCCATGTATAAAATTTGATGAGTCTGGACATATGCAAACACCCATGATCCCAGGACCACAATCAAGGGAATAAATAAATCAACTCCTCCCAGTTTTCTTATGTCCTTTTTTTTTTTTTTAATTTTGTGTGTGTGCATGTGTGGTAAAAACACAACATGAGTGCTGCCCACTTGACAAACTCTGAAGTGCACAAAAATATTGTTAACTACAGGCACTATGTTGCACCGGAGAACTCTAGAACTTACATAGCATAACTGAAATTCATAGAATAACAACTCTTCACTTCCCCTGCTATAAGGGTATCATAAGTTCTAACTTATTTAGTCTTCAAAACAGCCTTATCAAGAGGATACCACTATTATGCCTACTTTATCAGTCAGGATACTGAGGCACAGGTAGTTAAGTGTCTGTCCACGACATGAACCCAGGCAGTCCTCCAGGTTCTGTAATAGTGAAGCCTAGTGCAGACTTTCTATAGAGGGGACTTTCTATTCCAGTCGATCACCTGAGGACACAGAACTGATACATTGCAGGTGCTCAACTGTACCGAAGTAAAAATACTAGCCAACACAGTAAAACAAGAATAAGAAATAAGACCAAGTGCTGAAGAGGAAACAAAAGTACTTTTATTAATAGATGATATAATTATCTACATAAAAATCCAAGAGAATCTATAGACAAACTATTAGAACCAATGCATTCTTGATAAACAAGTTTATACTCTATAGCACAGGGAACTATATTCAATGTCTTGTAGTAACTTATGGTGAAAGAGAATATGAAAACGAATATATGTATGTTCCTATATGACTGAAGCACTGTGCTGTACACTAGAAATTGACACAACATTGTAAACTGACTATGCTTCAATAAAAATATATATTAAAAAAAGAACTAATGCTTTCTTCAGTAAGATCACTGAATAAAACTTCATGATTTACCAAATACCTACAAAAATCTATTAGGAATGTCATCTTTTAAAAATATCATTCAAAGTTCAACCAAAACTACAAGATACCTACAAATAGATTAAGCAAGGATGTATAAGATATACATGAAGAAAAATTAGTTACTTTTTGAAGGCAATTACAGAAGAGCTAAGTAAGAAAAATACTATGTTCATGAACAGGAAAACTCAATACCCTAACAATGATAATTTCCACAAATAGAGCAGTAAGTCCAATGTTCTTCTAATCATGATACTAACCATATTTTTCAAAGAAGTGACAAGTCTTATAACTCATTTGAAGAAGTAAGATGTGGTTTTGAAGAGTAAGGTGGTTGATGATACACAGTTCCTATGACCCAACAAATCCACTTCTAGACAGACACCTCAGACAGCCCAGTGAAAACCGTGTAAGATAACCGTGTGTACACGGAGTTCAAAAAAAGGAAGTGCCTAAACGTGCATCAGCCTGGCAGTAAGTAAAATCTGTGTCACGCGTGGGTGAAAATCAAGAAACTAGATGTACATATATCAACTTAAACAAATCTCAGGAACATTTTGCAGCCTGAAAGCATTATTAAACATAATGCATTATGACACGTAGATAAATTTTCAAAGCACATACTGTTTACAGGTACCCAAACACCTGTACAAGAATGATGCAATGATACACATTATTTTGAAGATGCAGTAAATAGTATTGGGGTAGGAGCAATAATAATAAATAATGTTAATACTAAGAACTTTGATGGGGAAGGTACAGCTCAAGTGGTAGAGCCTGAGCTTAGCATGCGCAAGGTCCTGGGTTCAATCCCCAGTACCTCCTCTAAAAATAAAATAAGTAAGTAAAACTTAATTACCTACCTCCCCTCAAAAAAATAATTAATTTGATTAAAACTTTTACCTATAGTATAAACATATTCAGTTAATCTTCAAAATAGTCCTATGAAGCAGGTATCATTATCATAATTTTTCAGATGAGAAGACTGAGACATAACTAAGCAACACACTAGGAAACCCTCCTAACTGCAATGTCAAGACAAGGACAGTATAAGCCTCAGTGTCTTCCGCCGGATTCTGAGTCTGTAAAACCCAACTTCCGAACCACTGGCTCACGTGTCTGGTGAGGGCTGGGTCTCCGTGGCCCTCGGTTCCCTCAGAAAGAAACCTCATTAGATGCCACGTTCTGGCACACGGGCTGCCATGCGTCCTTCCTCGGTTTTGCTGATTCACGGCCACGGGAGACAGCATCAGTGCGACGTCATTTTCCACCCCTTTATACCCTTCGAAGACGGAACACTGCGCCCCCTGATGGATCTGGCCAAGACGTCCTTCCCTTCATTCCGGGGGCCACCTTTTTCATTCCTACTTGATTCAGTCAACAGCTTTGGGTTCTGAACGTTTCCGCGCGACCCGCCTGCAGTCAGGCCGGCAACCGCGGGGCGGCGCCGGCGGGCGGGTCCGGCGCGGGGGCGGCGGCCCGGGGGGGCGCGGGGGCGGCGGCCCGAGGGGCCCGGGGGCGCGGGGCTGCACGCGCACCGCCCTCGCTGCACGAGGCGGCCTCTGCAGCGCCGCGCTCGGGGGCAAAGCTGGAACCCTACGCCGTGTCCTCAAAAAGATTACCTCTGAGGGAAACAGGTTTCAGAACGTTCCGAACTTGCAGTAGTAAAAGCTGTTCAGAACACTTGCGTCCAAGGTGATTTCCTCAGAGTGCCTCCAACGCGGATGCCCTGAAGGAATTAAAAAAAAAAAAAAAATGACGCTCGTGGAGGTGGGGACCAGACCCGGCCAGAGCCCCTCACCGAACAGCTTGTTTGCTCACCATCAGTGTGGAATTACAGAAAGCGGCTCCCGCACCACGAATACTCACTGAAAGCTAAAGCTGATCTGTTCTCTTCCTCCTCCTTCCAAGGTAAAGCATGTTAAATTCCTCATCGCTATTAGTAAACGTTCCTAAAAGAAAAAGTTGCAAGGACATGAATGTATTCCGTTTCATGAGTATTTTCTTACTTACCATGACATCTTCACACTCTGACCAGCTCTTACAAACGCTCAAACAAAATTCTGCATCTCAAATCCCACCAAAGAGGAGAAAACAATACTCTTAAGACACGCTTGGCGGCCTTCAACATGTCCTGGCTGACTCAGCGGTTTCTCTGTACTCCAACACACGTGAGGGTTTTAAGTCCTGATGGCCCAGGGACGTTTCCCTGTCACACTTCAGACACATCCATCAGCACGTACGGACACCGCAGCGGCGCTCAGGAAAATCTCATTCTGAAAAATAAACCTCTCTTCTCAGAATGGAGAGTCGACAGGACTGGGATGCGAGTCACTAACCCTAAACGACCATCGCTTCCATGTGATAATTTCCTCACAAGCCGCATGTTTTAAACTGTAACACTGTGATTGGAATGTACTTACACGTTTTCCATTGGACTTAAGAATTTGAGAATAAGTGAGTCTTCGGAACAAGAAAGTTAATTCAAAAACCCAGCTTGGTGAAATTGCGAAAAAAGTATATTTGCACTCTGATTCAAATTGTAGTATTTTTTTATTGATATTTAAAAATGGCCACCAATACTTTCTGAGCCTGAGCAGCTCATATAATAAAAATGAAATGGGGGAGGAGGGGCTTTGTCTTCCTTTTGTTGTCCTCTTGGCTCAAACCTCTTATAAAAATACACATTCCTTTCCCCATCGGATGTTAGCTTTGCCTCAGAGAAAATCAGGACCATCCTGTTCCGTCCACCGGAGAGCAGCGCGCTGGCTTCTGGACCACGCGCCTGTCTGCCCTCACGGGTGAAACTCTCCATCAGAGTCTCGTGCCTTTTCGCTTCTGAGTTCCAGTGACATCCATCTCCTCCTCTGTGGTATCAGACATGCTCTAGAATGTCCTGTCTTCAAACAGAAAATAAAAACCCCCTTTCTCCCCAAATCCAGCGTTTGTTCTCACCCCCTGCCTTTGTTCCCTTCACCGCGAAGTTCCTGAGAGAGTTGTCCACAGTCCCTGTCTCCACCTCTTTCCTCCCGTCCTCCTCACTCAGCTCCCACCACTCCCTTGAGATTACTCCAGTCTACACCCCAGGGGGCCACTTTTGTCCTGTGCAACAAAATACCCCAAAACTCAGTGGCTTAAAACAACAATGTAATATGATCTCCCAGCTCCGTGGGTCATCTGGGCTCCCCGGGGAGGCTCTCCTGTGAGGTCCCTCCTTAAGTTGACGTTTCAGCTACAACCACCTGGAGGCTCCACGGGGCTGGATGACCAAGATGGTTCACTCACCAAGTCAGCAGCTGAGCGGTGCTGGCTGTTGTCTAGAAGGTCAGTTGGGACTGTCCATCAGAGTGCCTACACGTGGCCTCTGCAGGGGACTGTCTTCTCGTCATGACAGTTGGCTCCCAAGAGGGGCTTCCCAAGCTGTAAGGCTGCTTCTGACCTGGCCTCAGAAGTCCCAATCTCATTCCCCTCCATTCTGGGGTTAAGGTGAGCCAGTAAGGCCAGCCCTGATTCCGGGGAGGGAAATGAACTCCGCCTACTGGCACCCGGAGAAGCATGCACACCCGGGAAGGGGCAAGCGGATGGTGGCCATTTTTGACGTGATCTACCATTGTGGTTGGTTCATAGTTCTTACTTCTCTTGACTTCACAGCAGCAAAGGCGTGGTAACTGGGCTCTCCTTCTTGAAACACTTTTTTCTTGTGCCTTCCTTGATGCTCCACTTGCACTTCCCACCTCCCTGCTTGGTCCCTCTGCCCGCTTCTAGCTGGGGCAAATTACTCAGCCTCCCCACCCTGCGTAAGCCCCCCAGCCTCATTTCTCTCTCTCCTCTGCAGAGACTCAATATCTTGAGTTTGATTTTAAATTTTCCCATGCATGCACTTTTCTAAAGTAAGAATTTATAAAATTATAAATAAAATATAGTTCTGTTTCATATTTTTCACATTTTAAGTACATGGGATACTCTGCACACTTCTGTAACTGACCGTTTTGCCCACCATCACCTTTGATAGTTATCTGTGTTAATTCTTTGAGCTATAGTTTATTTATTTTCATGAAAGTATATCTATAGGTTATTGGGCTTTTTAAATTTTACTAAATATTATCAAATTGCTCAGACAGTACTACTGCTGTCTACTAATTTATACCGCCACCAGCAGCACGAGTTTCTTTGGCCTTACAATGTCAGTCATGTCTGCCCATCTGGTGGGTAAGAAATAGTACTCACTGCAGGTTCAGCTGGCATTTATTTGCCTGAAAACTGGGGAGGCTGAGCACCTTGTACTACATTTATTGGCCACTCTGGCCCCCTCTTCTTGGCTTCCCCATTTATATCTCCTGCCTATTTCCTCCTGGGTTGTTTGTCTTTCTCATCTTGATTTTTAGGAATTCATTGCATTTTCTTAATACTAAAGCTCTGTCAATTTGTGCAATGCAGATATTTTTCCCAGTTTTCAGTTAGTCTTTTAACTTTACCAGTGGTGCCTCTTGATGAACTAAAATTTTAATTTTTAATTTACTTCAATATATCAATTATGATTTGTGCTTTTTGTGTTTGTTGTTTTTTCCCCAGAAAAATCACTCCTTGCCCTGATACTATAAAATGTTTCTCATGTTCCCCAAAACTTTCAAAATACGGTTCTTCAAATAAAATTCTGATCTACCTCAAGCTGAGCATGTGTGTAAGTGTGTGTGTGTGGCGGTGTGAGATGGCTTTTACTTACTTCCACATCCATGAATGTGGTTTACCTTTCATCAACTCTTAAGATAAAGTAGATATTATCAGAGTTGACAGATGAGGAAAATTAAAACCAGGAAATGGATCTGACTGGCCCGAGGACACACAGCTTGTCAGTGACCAAGAAAATGGAAGTGAGCATCCTGTCTAAATGACCTCCAGGCACACTGAGTTCATCAGCATTTAAATCTGGAATCTTATCTTTACCCGTCCCTCCAACTCCCTGCCTGCACCACTCCCAGATCAGAGAAGTCCCCGCTCAGGGGACAGCTGTGTCCCCTAGCCTGGTGCTGCAGCGTCAAACCGCAGAGCTGGGTGAACACTGGTTTTTCCAAAAGCTGCCTGGGTATCCTCCCTTGCCCCCTCCAGAGATAAGAATATCATCAGTGTGGGTGAGGCCAGGTAGTGATAATTCCTGAAGCACCCAGAGGACTTTATCAGGGCTGTGAACCACAGGAGCAGCCCCACCACCCCCAGGATCCCCCAGCCCCTCGCGTGGTGATGCCAGGATCTGTGGGGAGGTTCCCCTGGGGGAGTGATATTGTCATCTAGTGGCCAGAGGTAAGGGATGCTGCAAACAACCTACAGTGTACAGAATGCACCTCCCCCCATAACCAAGAATTATGTGGCCCCAAACGTCAACAGCTGGGGCTGAGAACTTGGGACCTGGAGTCCATCACTTCCACCCTGTCTGCTCACAGTATATTCCCCGCCGCAGACTCCCACCAGCACCGTGAACCTTGCTCCGGAAGTGAGTCTCCGGCTCCTTCCCAGACCCACTGGTCAGAATCGAGGACAGGATCCCCCTCAAAGTCTGAGAAGCCTTGCACTGGACCGCTCCCCGCTCCTCCCCCTGCAAATGCAATCAGACAACGAATCCCATCAAAGCATCTCTTAATTATCTCTGAAATTGTCCTTCCTTCTAGACCAAGGGTCACTCTCTCAACCCAGGACTTCATACTTGTCATCTCACCTATTGTGATAACCTTCCAACCTGGCCGCCTTCCTCTAGCCAAACAGAGATCTGTACCCTTTGCAAG
The DNA here is from genome assembly GCF_048773025.1 of Camelus bactrianus. Taxonomy (NCBI): domain Eukaryota; kingdom Metazoa; phylum Chordata; class Mammalia; order Artiodactyla; family Camelidae; genus Camelus; species Camelus bactrianus. The sequence goes on along the minus strand of NC_133567.1, from coordinate 3,677,732 downwards.
AGTTAAGAAACATTGTGAGATGGAAGGAAAGAGCTGGACCTTCCCAGGGGAGCGTGCGCGCGCAAACACACACACACACACGTACATACAGATACACACACGCACGTACACACACGCACGTGCACACATGCACACACACACACGCTCCTACCACGTTGCATCAGTTCCCTGCAGGGTTCCCTGCAGCCCTCCTGGGACACCTCCAGTGAGAACCCCCACCTCATCGCTGAGCAGAGAGCTTGCTCTAACTGGCAGCTGGGATGATTTGAATCCCCTCCTCAAAGTCCCAGCTCTCAGCCCTGCCTGTTCCTGCTGACCCAAGTCTCAGCAGTCACCTCGTGTGCCCGTGAGCGCCCCGGTGCTTCCAGAGTCCACAGATGCTGCCACCCTGCCTGACATTCCTTCCTTCCATCCCGGGTGCCTTGCTCAACCCTCTCCGTCCAGACTCAGCTCAAGGCTCGCTTTCCCTGCAACTCACCCCCATCCGCACCTCCACTCTGAGTTAGACTGTCTTTGTAGTCCCTCGGTTCCCAGAGCACCCATCCTCCATAGCCCTTCCTAGAGTGCATTACGTTGTGGTTTTCTCTCTGTTTTTCTTTGGTATGAATCTCCCATCACATCCAGGTCAGCCAGGGTATCCGTCATTCTCTGCAACCTCCGTGCTGGGCACAAAACGGGGCCCAACCTAGGTTGCTAGTAAGTTTAAAGGAAAAATAGAATTAGCGTTCTTTTCACTCCATCGTGTACTGCTTTCAAGTTATGCTTTGGTGACTTAGCATTTTTCGCTATAGTCAGAGTGTAATGCCGTGTTTCTTAACCAGGCTGATGAGCATCTGGGCATTCAGGACATTACTCCTTACAGCTATGTTTTATATTCCGAGGGCTTGAAAGGTATGATCGAGATAAACTAGCAACTGCCTGGGTATCTCCTGGGTTCTGTGGAAACGCACCCCCAGATCCACATTCCTGTAATACTGCTTCTTGAGACCCAGTTCTGATTTCCCCGAGATCTTCCTTTGGGGTGCAGACCCCTCCTCAGCGGATGGCGGGAGGTGAGAGTTTAGAAACATTTTTCCAAGTTTGAGTGTCCAAGTGCAAAAACTCATCAAGGGCAGAAGAAACAGAACTTGAATTAGGATTAAAAAAAAGAAAGATTTGGGCACCAGAAATTTCACACTGAAAACATTCTGACCGCCCTGTGGAGATGAGGAGCTGGAGCACTCCGTTTACGTTAATGCGCTGAGAACCTCACTGATCTCAGCTTCCAGGTGACATTAGAATTTTCACACTCCCATCCTCCTCTAGAGAAATGTGGGGACCTGGCTTAGTGAGAATCGAGCAGACACGTTACAGGAAGGGTTCCACAAACAGAAATCTTTGAAATACTCCACGGCTGTGTTGTTCTGTATCTCCTACCCCTTTACCATTACAATAACTTACTTCTCTCGGCCCTCTAAAACAAACAAACAGAAGTGTCCGTTTGCTTTTAAAATATCACCTCGTTTTCACTTTGATTTACTGCCCTTTGGCGAGCAGCCCACTGGTTCCCAGCCAAGTCATCAGACTCCTCTGGGCTGCCTTTCAGGGAGGGACCCCAAATTGCAGCTCAGGAAGCCTGCTCGGGGCCAGGTTCCTACCAAGTGCCCTCTACGTGTCAGCTGCCATCTGCTCAGCCTTCTCTCCGTGGACAGGGCAGGTCCTCGGGGATGCTCGCTCCCCTTCCCCTCCGGCAAAGAGAACAGGGCAGGAAGAAAGAAACGTCCTTCTCAGGGACCAATTTAGAGGAAACTGCCTCCCTGTATTTGAAAGGGATGACAAGGGCTTATCCCAGGAAAACAGCAACTCACAAAACAAAACAAAACAACCCTCTTCTCCACCAAGGCTCCTAGATCCTCAGTCCTGGAATCGCTTCCCCGCCGTCTACGTGAGCTCGGGCTGCGCGGTGCGTCCGTCACTCCAGCCAGCTAAGATCACAGAGGACAGAGGCCGGCAGATCCTGTAAATAAGCTTTTGGATCGTGCATCAAGGGCGCATGTTGCCAGAGTTTGGGGGTTGGTGTTATCTGGTTTGAGATCAGCCCTGCTACGTACCGGCTCCATCTTGAACACGTTCCAGAACGTGGTCTATTCCCCTCCTGGAAAACGGGAAAGGAGATAAAAATAAAACCTCGCCCACCAGCCTCATTTAAGGAGAAGTTTTGCCTGAATCTTCAGAGCGTGGACTTAAAATCCCCAATCCTCTTTGTTAGATGAGGAGAATTTTTAAGAGGTGACAGTTTTTCTTGGCACTGAGACAAGCTCTCTGACAGGAAACTGCTCTGAATGGAGATTTTCCCAGCGAGAAACCAACCTATGGAATAGTAGGAAGAAATATGTTTCTCCCTTTGGAGCCTATACCTTTGAATAAACATTCCTCAACAGTTTGAAGAAATAGGAAAATATATTTATTTCTATAATGAAGCTTATTCTGTTAAAGATTATCACGTGGGGGAAAAAATCAGGTAGTTTTGGGATGTCTGTCCAACTGCACTTCAAATCCTGACGGTGCAAAATCTCATGCACCCACACAAACGTGTGTATCTGGAAGTACATGTATTAGAAGAGACCGATGTGTTTCCCTTCCCTAAGCACCAACCCTGAAATGCTTTATCAGTTAACATAGGGGATACGCTGCCTCTTCACCTGGTTGATAAGCCAGTGCATCGCCACGAAAGAATACGTGGGGTACAAGTCGATTGTGATCAGTAAAGCACCAATACCACACTTTGCAAATGCAAAATGCTTTGCATCCAAGGGGCCGTTCACAGCTCAGACTCTGAAGTCACTTCTCTTCCATTAAACAGCTTCCTGTTTTGTTCTATAGGATCATTTACCACGCTGGACTCGGCACTATTTTTGTTCTGCTTTTTTTTTTTTTTTTTTTTTTACCAACAGAATCATTGCACCTGAACAAGAAGCTGATATTTTTTTTTAATTTGGGTTTCTCACAGAATCAGTGACATAAGAGGATTAATTGTTTGTTTTCAGTCCTGACTTTTTCTCCTCCTAGGTCTATTTTTGAAACAAATTTTATTTTGGGATGTCCTGGCTGGGATGATACTAAATTGGAAAGCCTGGTGCGAATTTTATTGACCTCCACTTCCTATTCTAAAGGATGTTCCCCACTAATCTGTCATCTCCAGGGCAGACAAAGGTTAGAGGCGAGGGAAGCCACCCCAGATGGTGCTCTCAGGAAGCGCAGGACCAGACTCTTCATGTTGTGTTGGTTTGTTTTCAAATCAGTGGTCAACAAGAAAGAGGAAACAACATTTGGGTGTCTTCTTACTCCGAGCTGAGCTCAACTCAGTGTTAACGGCACTATGCACGGCAAACACAGCATCTAAGAATAGGTCCTTGTTTTAACTGTTGATTGGCTGTAAGAGGATGACTGAATGGAATGATGGGTGGGTGGATGGATGGATACCTGAGTGAATGAATAAATGAATGAATGAAAGAATGAATGAATATTATCCATGGGTTTTTATTTAAACAATGCAGAAAAATTCAAAAAGATCAAAGTTATCACTTAGAAAACGATAATGAACTAGAAAGTGAATATCCCTCCTCCTTTGCTTTTCAAAACAAAAGTTAACAGTTTTGTCCATATTCTTCCCTTTTTGTCATATTTTATATTATTTATCTATTTATGTATATTATTTATAAATCATCTATCTATATCATTAATATTTTCAATTAATTTTAATTCTTCCCCCAATTAGAGTCTTATTGGCCACAGTGATCATCTCTTTTTCCCACTTGCCTATCAACGGCTTCTGTTCAGAGCAGTGTGAAGACCTACCCTACTCTCTTTTAGTGACTGCGTGATGTTCTGCGATGCAGGTGCACCACATACAGTTCAGTCAGACTCCAACTGAAAATCAAATCATTTTCAGGTTTCACGCCATTAGCAACAGTACTGCAATGTACTTCCCTGTACATACGTGACTGACCATCTGTATTTTTTAATTTTTAATTTCCTTTGCTATCTTCTCTAATTGGTTTGTTGTTTTCTCTTTATGGAAACTGCACATTAGGAATTTTAACGCTTTGCCATTTGTCTGGGTGGCAAATACCTTCTCTCAGTCTGTCACTTGCCTTTGAAGTTTGTTCTCAGCATCTTTCACTGCTTAATGCCTTAAAACTATTTTGTCATCAAATGTATTTTTCCTTTCATTGTTGTCTTCTTTTCTAAACAATCATAAGAAATGTTCCCCCCACCCTGAGGTTATAAAAATGTGCATCTGTATCTGACTATAGCACTTTTCTGATGGAGACATTAATACTGACTGAGCTTCCAGGAACCCCACCATGTTTAGAGTCAGGTTATAAGTCTATGAGCAGTTCTAGACAACAGGATGTAGGCAGGAGCGGCTCACACAGTGCTTGTCATTTCTACCCGTGGCCACGAGTACCCCTGTCGGACCTCCCAGCTCTCTCTCTTCCTTCAGTAGCACAGCTCGAAACCACTTATTCCAGCCTCAGTAACTGAATCATCACCTGGAAGGGGTGCCCTGGAGGGTTCCAAACTCACTTCCGATTTTGCACAGTCAAGATGCCTTCCTACGTTAAGCCACCATGATCCTAAGACATGTTGAGCAGGTGGTCCTAAGTCTAAACACAGTTACCTTAACATGCTTACCAAACATAGTTACCTTAACAATACAGCAGTTTTTCTTCTACATTTAGAGGCTTAATTCACCTTCAGTTTTTATAAGTGTGCAGGTTGGGAGTAACCTTATTTTCTTCAAAATGCCTTCATTATCACGGTGTTAAACCCACATACACATGTGTCACTGATACCTGTCTCCGTCCCAGTACCCAACTATTTTGATTTAAATAATTATATATTTTAATATGTTAGCAAATTCCTCCTCGTGATTCTTCTTTTTCAAACTCTTGCTATAGCCTTCCAAATAAATTTTAAAATCAACTTGTTTGTTTTCAAAAACAATTCTCTGGGACACTAATCAGATCTGCATTACGGCCGTGCACGGATCTGAGCAGAAGCGGCAACGGTATGCCACTGCTCTTGCCGTGAGGGATTACAGTATGTCTCTTGTTTATTTTAGTCCTATTTTATTTCGTTTAATAAAAATATATGATTCTCTTATTAAACAGTTCTTAGGTATTTTCCAGACTAATTTTGATAGTATCTTGAATATGACTTTTCTCATTTCAGCTTCTAATTGTTCAATGCTAATAAAAAGGAAAGTAATATTTATTTTTTATTTTGTCTTCTATATAGTCACCTTGTCAATTCTCTTATTTAACAATTTCTGTTGAATTTATTGGATTTTTAAGAATATTGTCATGTCTTTGCAACTGATAACTGTGTTTCTTTCTTTCCAAGGTAATTTTCTTTGGTCCCTCTTTTTCTTAAACCTTTTTCAAAAAAAGGAATTAGAATTGGCTCATAAATTTAACTATTTGCTTTTTTTGGTCATCTATTGGTATAATTGTGATTTCCCCCCCTTAAATTTTTAACATGATGAATAAAGGTAATACATTTTCTAATGATGAACCATCTTACGTTTTCCATAAACCCCACCTAGCTGTGCAGTATTTAAATAGTCATATTTTAACTGGAATAGTATAAAAATGTATCTCTTAGCAACTAGAAACCACCTATAAGTCAGGAATTGAGAAATGGTGTAATTAATGGGATAGCAACATTGTGAAATATTATATGACCCCTACAAAAAGGTATTCATTGTAAAAAATAAGAGGCATATCTAATTCTGAGTCAAAATTTTTAAACATTTCATTAGATGTTATGTTCTGTGTGACCTAAGAGCCCAACAAAAACAAGATCAATTTTCTTCTCTCAAATATAAATTATAATGCTGATCATACTGAACAACGCCATTTCCCAACAGTCATGTTATAACCCATCGTATGATTTGGAAGAATGATTCTGCTTTTATATTAGAAAAAAAGGTGGTTGTCAACTGTTACAATTTCTTAAACAAATATTATACAAAAGCTTACAAAATCTATAAAATATCATATGACAGGAAGATAAACTACATATTTCCTTGAGTTGTTTGATCAGTGCTTTTACATGTTACATGTTTACAGCGCCACCTAAACTTTCAACTATGTACTAGCATCTTTTTATTCTTCACATCATCATAATTATGTGCTTACAGTAGGCACTCACTAAATATGTTCCAGTTCATTAAAGCCATCCTTGCTCTCTAAGAATTTAAATTCATTCTTAAAAACTGTCAACTATTTATTACTATATTCATTTTCTATTTTAAAGTGTATCAAAAAACTGAAAATAGAACTACATATGACCCAGCAATTCCACTCCTGGGTACATATCTGAAAAAAAACAAAAGCGCCAATTCGAAAAGATATGTGCACTCCAATGTTTATAGCAGCATTGTTTATAATTGCCAAGATAGAGAAACAACCTAAGTGCCCAACAACAGATGAATGGGTAAAGAAGATGTGGTATAGATATACAATGGAATACTACTCAGCCATTAAAAAGGACAAAATTTTGTCATTTGCAACAACATGGGTGGACTTGGAGGGCATTATGCTAAGTGAAATAAGTCAAACAAGACAAATACTGTATGATATCACTTACATGTGAAACCTAAAAAATACAACAAGTTAGTAAATATAACAAAAAAGAAGGAAACCCACAGTTGTAGAGAACAAACTAGTGGTTACCAGTCGGGAGTATTTATCTCTTTTTTTCTTTCTTTCTTTTTTCTTTCTTTTTTTTTTTTTTTTAAAGTTGAAGTATAGTTGCTGCACAATATCATATGCATTACAGATGTATAGTATAATGACTCACAGGCTTTAAAGGTTACACTCCATTTATACTTGTTTAAAATATTGGCTATGTCCCCCGTGTTGTACAATATATCCTTGTAACTTGTTTATACATGGTAATTTTTTTTAGATTTCTGCAAATTCTTTTCTTTTTTGCATTTAAATTTTTTTTTTTGGTTTTTGGTTTTTTTAGGGGGAAGTAATTAGGTTTTTAGTTACTCATTTATTTACTCATTTATTTACATGGAGGTACTGGGGATTGAACCCAGGACCTTGTGTATGCTAAGCATGTGCTCTACCACTGAGCTATGGCTTTGCTTCCCCACCCCAATGTTATTTTTTATTGAAGTGTAGTTGATTTACAATGTTAGTTTCAGGTGTACAGCAAAGCAATTCAGTTATACACATATATATATATACAGATTCTTTTCCATTATAGCTTATTACAAGAAATCATAGTTTCCTGTGCTATATAGTAAGCCCTTGTTGTTTATCTATTTTATACATAGTAACGTGTATCTGTTAGTCCCAAACTCCTAATTTATCCCTCCCTCCTTGCCCTTACACATAGTAGTTACTGGCTCTTAATCCTCTACCCCTCCACTGCCCCTCCCCCTCCCCCCCTCTTCTCCTCAAGTTCAACACCAGGCAAACTCTGCTGCTCATAACAGGATGTTCCTTCCCCAGCTGTTCCCCTGGCCTCCCTCTTCACTTCCTCCCTGTAAGAGAGAGGTCTCTCCAAAGAGCCCATACAAAACCGCCCTCATCCCCTTCTTCTTGCCTGGTGTGTACAAAACAATGCCTTAATCACGGGAATCATTAACAAGTATTTGTTGAAGGAAACAAATGAAGGGAATCAGAGAGTCTAACGCGTATGTTCTCAAGGATACTGTACTAGTCTCTAAGGAAACTGCCTTAACCAAGTGCTGGAGGGGGACCACGAGGTCTGACAGATGTGACGTGAGCGGGTCTCATCTTTCATCTGGCTGGGGTTCAGACCCTGAGGGCGGCTACTCTCAGGGAAAGCCCCACTCGAGCCCCGAGCCGGTCCAGGCTTGGGCAGGAAGACTTGCAGAGACCTCAGGGTCACACGCAAGTGGCGTTTAGAAGACCCTTCCTCCTAAAAGACATTGCCACTGGACATAGAATCCTGGGCTAGCAGTTTTTTTTTTTTCTGCTCTTGAAAATGTCTTTGGCACGACATTCCTTTCAGCCTCCATCGTTTCTCATGAGAAATCCATGTCATTTGGATTGTTTTTCCCCTGTAGGTAATGCAGCGTTTCTCTCTGCCTGCTTTCAAGTGTGTGTCTTTAGTTTTCAGAAGTTTGACTAGGATGTGTCTTGGTACAGAAACATTTCAGTTTGTCTTGTTTCTGGATTTCTCAACTCCTTTAATCTGTAAGTTTATGTCTGTTGCCAGACTTAGGGACTTTTCAGCTATTATTTCTTCGAATATTTTTCAACCTTCCCTGGTTTCTTCTCTCCCTTTTGGAACTTTAATGACATGAATGTTAGATCTGTATTACAGTCTCACATGCCACTGGTTCATCTTTTTTAGCATTCTATTTGCTATTCAGATTAAATAATCTCTATCATGCTGTCTTCAAGTTCATACATCCCTTCACCTGTGTTCCCCATTCTGCTGTTGAGCCCATTCATTAAGTTGGTTGGTTGGCTGGCTGGAGTTTTTTGTTGTTGTTTGGGTAGTGTATTTCACAGTTCCATTTGGCTCTCCTTTGTATCTTCTATTACTTTTCTGAGATTTCTTATTTCTTTACTGAGATTTTCTTTTCTTTTTTTTTCATTTGTTTCAACAGTCTTTATAATTGCTTTTTTTTTAAGCTGAAGTACAGTCAATTACAATGTGTCAATTTCTGGTGAACAGCACAATGTCTTAGTCATGTGTATATATATATACATATATTCATTTTCAGATTTTTTCATGAAAGGTTATGTAATTATTCATTGAAACATATTTATTATGGCTGCTTTAAAATTTTTATTAGATAAATCTAGTATCTGTATCATCTCATTTTTTTGCTGTCATTTGATTGCCTTTTTTTTATTATTCTAGTTGAGATTTTCCTGGTTCTTGCTATGCTGAGTAATGTGCGGCATATTACTGCTTTGGACATTTTGTGCTTTTCTGTTTTGATTCTTTTCTGTTTGTTTTGGAGTTTTTTTGGGGGGGGGCAGTAATTAGATTTATTTATTTGTTAATGGAGGGACTGGGGACTGAACCCAGGACCTCATGCATACCAAGCATGCACTCTACCACTGAGCTATACCCTCCTCCTTGAATTCTTAAAAGATCTTTAAAAACAAATAAGTGCTGATTGAGCCAAAGAAATAAGAAATGTTTTCATTTTTCAATAACCATGCTCTGAAAGCCATTCATATAACTTATCTCATTTGACGTTTGCTGTTGTATATAATCAGGCATTATTCCCAGTTAATTCCAGTCCAACACTGTTTCTAGACACCACACAATTTTCTATTTACATTTCTTGGCTTTCAGATGTAACCATATTTCCCTTTTTAAAACCATCTATCTGAAGAGCAGCCTGTGATATAAGATAAACAAGTGTGACACTGTGGAGAGAACCAAAATGTGCAAACTTCTCCCTCGTTCCTCGGGGTCCATCTCCAACAAACAGGTGCTTCTCCTTTTCTATGTACTCTACGTACACAAGCAGATAAACAGCCTTAAAGTTTTTAATCACAGGGAGGTCTATGACATATGACTTTTCCTACTTCAAAGGACTCTAAGAATAGCACATGCATAGAAATATAGCTCTCCGAGCAGAGTAAACAAACACCGCTCTCTCCTGAGAGGGATCAGATGAATCCGCTCAGGTCAGCTCTCTCCCAGAATTCCATTGTTGTCTCTCTAAGGAAAACCACCGAATCTGGGATTGGGAGCTTTTCTCAAACGTGTTTCCTTTAAAAACACAGGGAAACAGGATTTTTGGCCGCAGGAGGTCAAGGTCAGCAATCTAACAGAATCGGTCCTTTTGAACTTCCTTTCTAAGAAACACAATTATGTTATCTGATGGAAGCTGTTACGTTGGAAGCCTCCGCTGACACTTAGGCAATGGTCAGTTCTGCTCATCTCACAAGGGATGAGGATGATTTCAGGAAGCACACCTACAGGGTCTACAAATCAGTTTAGTGATCCCAAAATGGCAAGTTCCAAGATACTGTGAACAGCTCTGTGTGGATCGGAACAGTGTGTGCCCCACGATGAACTGCACAGAGCCCTGCCCACAAGTGCACTTCTCTGTACGAATGTTATACTTTAATTTGAAAGTTTATATTAAAAAATCAATCAACAAATAATCAATGATTATTTCTGTAATTGATAGTTGTATTTTAACAACAAAAGAAAAAGAAACTTACGAAAAATCAGAATTAAGAATGCACAGAAATGTATATGAAACACTCAGACTAGGCTCCTCCAATATTGTATTGCTTTCAGTGACCCAAATTTATATGGAACCATTTGTGAACACGAGTATTGTTACCAAATAAAATAGAAACACGTGTTTATTAGGATGGTTTTAGTACCACTGTCTTAGACGTGCACAGTAGTTTTTGAGAATTTAAGAAAATTGCCAATAAATTATCTCATTTTAATGCTACAGAACTTTCAGTGCTGTTATCTCCACTGTAAAGGTGGAAAAATTCAGATGAGATTTACCTAAAGGCACCCAGTGAGGGAGCCACAGACCCGACTGTCATCTCACCTTTGCTCCTGCGTATGGGACTGCCTTTTGTTTCTGAAAATAAAGGCAGCTCCTGAAACTCTTCTCTCAGTATGAAGGGCTTAGGCTGCTCTGTGCACGCCATTCCCTCCCTGATCACTTTCTACTGTAGTTTGACCCGCTTTCTCCCTGATACCGAAGGGCCACTGAGCCTTAGCTGAGTTTTAAGTGAGAAACGTAGGAGAAGAAGGCACATCGGGCAGGCGAGGCAGATGCTTCGTCTCACTGGCAGGCTTTCCTCCATCTGAGGGTGATGTTTTCAGCTAACGTCGTCCACTTCCTGCCCAGAAGGAGAATGTTCAAGGGAAACGTCTGAAACACACTTCCTTTGGCTTTAAACTGAATGGTGGAAACTCATAAAATTTTCTCATTCTGCACCAGAAGGTGAGAATTCCTAGATATTGTTGCAATTCTCGGTTAGGAAATAAGAATCATTAAACAACAGAGTAGTTTGTTTACATGAAATATCACAATATTGTTATTCATCCCTTGGTCTTCCCTAGGTTTTATTTAGTTGGTCTATTTCCGTTTAATATAAGGCAGCTCTTAGTTTCTTTTTTAAAACATTCATTTCAGTAAGAATCAATTTGGCGGCTGTCCATCTTTTTTTTAAAAAGTTGTGATGTCCACCGTCAACTTCTGTTTGCAAACTAACGAGATGAGAAGTAACAACTGACTACGGTGCTTCCCTTAACTGAACGTCCAGGAGGCCCAATGAAGAGCCCAGTTTTGCCTTGTGATACGTTAATTAGGGACTAGTTTAAAATGTTTTCTAGAAAGGCACAAAATGTCTATCCAGTGAAGAAGTCAACGGAACCCAAATGTTAAAAGCAGTTAGCATCGTGTTCCAGGGAAGCAGATGCCTGCTGGGCAGGCGACACAGAGCTGTCAATGCAGTGGTCACGCGGACCCCACCCTACAACACTGGAAAGTAAAACATCTCCAGGACTTCACGGTTTCACACCTGTCTCCCGTGCTGGCCCAACGTGCAAGGCATCCACGGGCCTCGCAGAAAGTTTCACTGTCCAGAAAGGCTGTTGGTTCCTCCCCTGCCCTGGACTCACAATCCCCACAGGCAGTGGTAGAAGTTTGCGTCTCAAGGAAATACAGAATTTGCTCAAAGGTATCACTACTCTGGGTAATGTGTAACCTCTGTTACAGCCATGAAAATAGAATTCAAGACTACACCCTCTCCTGGACCAGTGACTGGCCACGGGCATGACTCAATGAAGGTGTGTCCCACTGAGTAAACAGAATTATATCAGTCAGCATTCTACCAGCTTTTTGTTAGAATTTCTGATAATCCTATATTTGGAAATTTTGTCTTAAGACCTTTTGCTTTGAGAAACACCTGTGTTCTCTTAACTCAGAAGGTAGTCTTTATGTGAAAAGAAAACTGATGGCTTGAACTCTAGAATTTTACAACTTGAAGGGACTAAAAAGTTCCTGTTGTCCAGCAGTTCCCAAAAGTGATCCTAAAACCTGCCTAGCTTACCAGGAATCACCCTGAGGGGCTGGTAAAAAAAATCTTAGGTTCCTTCCCGGCCACAGGGGGAAGCCACGTGTGGGTGTCTGAGCCACAGTCCAGACGTGTGAGGAAGGAAGCCTTGAGAATGACTGGAGCCTCCACCACTTCCTACTGTCCTGAATGAGAGGCCAAGAGCAGGACCTGCCTAGCTGGGCTCAGTCCACCCCCAGAACTGTGAAAAGGTAAAAATGATGATAATGATAGTAACAACAACAAGTGATTGCTGTGCACCACTAGAATAAATATATGCACACAGGCACACGCACTCACACATACCTAGACCTGGCTTCACTGAAGGGCTTGGGACTTGGGGTAGAAACAGCAGGAGGGTGGTGTATCTCAAGCATCTGTATTTTTTACAAGATCACTGGGTATTTTGAATAAGCAGCCAAGTCTGGAAACAACTAGAAATCTCCTAATCTCTTGTTCTTAAAACAAGATTACCTGCTTTCTCCCTTCCTATCTCACAGGCAGGGCACTGTTAGATACCAGCAGATGCAACTCCCAGGGTGGCTCCCAGTACCTAGAGGCAAAAGAATCTGAGGGCTGGAGTGAAGCTCAAAGGTCTGCTGATTGACGTGCTCAGGGCTCAGGAGGGGTCACCTCTTTTTTTTTTTTTTTTTAATTCAAGTACAGTCAGTTACAGTGTGTCCATTTCTGGTGTACGAGGGATCACCTCTAACGTGTGAGATGAAGATTCAGAATCGGGAAGGCTGGTGATTTGAACAATGAAACCATGTTGGAAATTTTCTGCAAGGTTCTCTCATTGTTCATAAAACTTGGCAAGCAGCAGCTTTCAGAGTATTTTTTCATTCAAATCCTCTTCTATAACCATCAGCTTCTTTAAAGAGATACCCACAAACAGCTACGTGAAGGTGAGGATGTCTGTGTGCCTGAAAGAGGCCTGACTCCGGCCAAGGGCAGGCAGGGGTGCCCTTCTTGCCACCTGCTTCCTCCCTGGTGGCGAAGCAGGGCTACTGGAGCTACTGGGCAGCAGCAGCAGCAGAACTTTCTCTTTTATCTCCACTTTTGCCTTAAGCAGGCATCTCCATCACTGTATCACCCGAAGGTTTAACTCTGATACTCTTTCCCAAGACACAGAAACCTAAAGGACTTATTCCTCCAATACCTGAGGTCCTAGATGTGGAAAGAGAGAGGTCAGGGCGTCATTTCTAGGAATCAGAGACGGGGCACGTTGGAAACAGCACTTCTCCTCGAAGGCAACGGAGTGCTGAGAGCAGAGAACATCCAAGTCAGAAACCAAGCCTCAATTCCTTCCTTACGAAACTAGAAAAAGAAGAATAACTTAAACCTAAAGTAAGCAGAAGAAAGGATATAATAAAGAACAAAGTGGATACTAATAAAATATAAAAACAGAAAACAATAGGAAAAAAACAATGAGACCAAAAATTGGTTATTTGAGATCAATAAAACTGATAAATCTCAGCCAGACTGATCAGAAAAAGAGACAGAGAAGACAAATTACCAATACCAATGAGATAGGTGTTATCACTACAGATTCTACTGAAAAGATAACAAGGAAATATTACAAACAAGTTTATGCAAATACATTTGACAAGTTAGATGAAATACACAAATTTCTTGAAAGACATAAATTACCAAAGCTTATTCAAGAAGGAATCAATTACCTAAATATCCTAAATATTGTACAGAAGCTGAAAATACAGTTTAAAACCTTCCCACAAAGAAAACTGCATAACCAAACGGCTTCACAGGTGAATTCTACCAAAAAAATTTTAAGAAGGAATAATACAAATTCTAAACAAACTTTTCCAAAGAATTGAAAAAGTAATTTTTTTAACTCAGTCTATGAAGTCATCTTTACCCAGTACGAAAATTAGACATAAGAAAGGAAAACAACAAATGAATATCCCTCACAGACATACATGGAAATGTTCTAAACATAAAATTTAACAAATCAAATTCAACAATATAGTAAATGCACCATACACTGGGACCACGTGGGATTATCCCAGCTATGCAGGGCTATCTCAACATTTAAACATCAATTTATGTAATTCATAATATTATCAAACTAAAAAAGAAAAACTGTACAATCCCCTCAACACATACAAAAAAAAAAAAAGCATTTGATGAAATTCAATATCCATTCCTGATATAAATTCTTGCAAATTAGGGTTACAAGGGAACATTCCTAACCTAATGAAGGACATATACCAAAATCCTACAGCTAACATCATACTTAATGGTGAAAGTCTGAATGCTTTTCCCCTAAGATAAGAAACAAGGCAGGAATGTTTGCTCTCTCTGCTTTCACTCAACAGATTTGAAGTTCTAGCCAGTGCAACAATGCAAGAGAAATAAATAAAAGTCATCCAAATGAGAAAAAAAGAAGTACAATTTCACTTATTCACGGCTAACATGATCTTTGATGTAGAAAATCTAACAGAATTTACAGAAAAGAGAACAAATAAGTGAGTTTAGCAAGATTTCAGGTTGTAAAATCAATATACAAAAATCAGTGTATCCTTACATACTAGCAATGAAAATAAGAAATCTAAAGTTTAAAAGATTATTTACAATAGCATCAAAAATACGAACTACTGAGAGATAAAACTGATAAAAAAAATATGTGAAAGGCCTGTACTGTGCACACTAGAAAACATTGCTTACAGAAATTAAAGAAGACTTAAATCAATTGGGAGAGACATCTTGCTTAGGGCTTGGAAGATTTAATATTGTTAAAGCATCAGTTCTCCCCAAATTGACCCACAAATTCAACGTAATCCCAATTAAAATCCCAGATGACTAGTTTGTAGAAATTCACTAGCTCATTCTAAAATCCATATGGAAGTGCAAAGAACCTAGAGTAGCTAAAACATTTCTGAAAAAGAATAAAGTTTGAAGATTAACACAATCAAATTTCAAGACTTACTATGAAACTACATTAATCAAGACAGCATTGTATTGTGTTACTAGATCAATGGAACAAATAGAGATTCCAGGAATAAACTCACACATATGTAGAAAACTGATTCTTGATTAAAATGTGCAAAGGCAATGCAATGGAGAAAGAAGAGCATTTTCAACTAGTGGTGCTAGAACATTCTGATATCCACATTCCAAAAACTGATCTTTACTTCACATCATATATTAAAAAAAAAAACAACACACAAAATAGATTATACACCTAAGTGTAATAAACTATAAAACTTCTAGAAAAAAATAATAGAGAAAATCTGCATGATCTGTGTCAAAGATTTCTTAGATTCAACACTAAAAGCAGAATCCATTTTAAAAAAAACTGAGGAAGAGGATTCTGGGAAGCTGGCAGAGTAGGAACAATCAAAAATCTGTCTCCCCACTTAGACAACAACTACATAGGCAGAATCTGTCTGATGTAACAGCTTTTGAACTCTGGAGTCTGTTCAGAGCTTGCTACTTCCAGGGGAAGATCTGGACAGTAAAGTTCCAGTTAATTTCAATCAATTTCACTTCTTGGCACAGTAGCAGCTACCCATCCCCCACCCCCACGGCTGACAGCCGTGCATGAGTTCCTGGAGCAGCTTACACACTGCCTATGGGAGCTAGGGTAAAGAGAAGGATTCTTTCTTACAAATACTGGAGCTCTGTGCTCTGATCACAGAATGCTCCCTCTGATCACAGAGGTACAGACAATGAACAGTGAAACAGGCAACTATGGTTGTTGCACCTCCCCGGATTGTTGCAAGCCCCTCCCTCCTGTTGAAGTGACGTCCAGGAGATTTAATGTGCCAGTGCCCCTTCCCCATCTTCATTTTTTGCTCTTTCCTTTTGGGAGCCAGACATGAATGACTAGAACATTCAAAATCATCTATGTGTACACGGAAAATTAGAAAGTGACCACGCATGCCCAGGGAAGGGCTCAGAAAAGACCTGAGAAGACATTCAGTTTACACCTCAGGCTGATCCCCGGCACTGAGACAGCCTACAACAATAAAACAGCAACAACAACAAAGTAATAATTACTTTTTTAAAAAGCAAGCCCTGGGGAATAGGGAAGAATCTGATTTCCAGAGCCACCACATTATTCAAATGTCTCATGCTCAACAAAAATCACAAGGCATACAAAGACCAGGAAATTATGACCCAGTCAAAGGAAAAAAATTAATAAATCAACAGAAACTCCCTGAAAAAGGCCTAATGACAGATATACTAAACAAAAACTATAAAACAATTGCCTTAAAGATGCTCAAAAAACAAAGGAAGATGTGGAAATAGTCAAGAAAATGATGTGTGAATAAAATGGAAATATCAATAAAGAGATATAAAACCTGAACAATAACAAAATTTTGCATCTGAAAAATGTAATAAGGGAAATGAAAAAAATCAGATGGATTCAAAGGCAGATTTGAGCAAGCAAAAGAAAAAAATCAGTGAACTTAAAGATAGATAGAAAAATGGAAATTATCAAAGTTGAGGAACAGAAAGGAAAAAAATTAAAGAAGAGTGAACAGAACCATAGGGACCTACATGGGACACCATCAAGCTGACCAACATATGTATCTTAGGAGTCCAAAAAGGGAGAAAGAGAGAGAAAGGGGGAGAGAATATTTGAAGAAATAATGGTGGAAAACTTCCCAAATTTGTTGAAAGACATGAATATAAACATCCAAGCCGCTCAGCTCTGAACAAGGTAAACTCAAAGAGAGCCACACTGAGACACATTATAATCAAACTTCTAAAAGCCAAAACAAAGAAAGAATCTTGAAAGCAGAAAGAGAGAAGCAAACAATTACATACAAGAGATCTTCAGTAAAAGTATGAGTACATTTCTCATCAGAAACTTTGGAGGCCAGAGACAATAGGCTAATAGTCAAAGTGTTAAAATAAAAACTAGGCAGCCAAGATTCCTATATCCACTGAAAATGTTCTTCAGAAGTGAGGGGGAAATTAACACATTCCCAGACAGATAAAAGTTGGGGGAGTTTATGACCCTTAGGCCTGCTCTGCAAAAAATGCTCAAGGGAGTCCTTCAAGGTGAAAAAAAAAAAAAAAGTACACTAGACAGTAACTCAAAACCACATGGAGAAATAAACATGTCAATAAAGGCAAATACATGAGCAATTGTAACAGTGGTTTGTCACTGTGCTTTTTGTTTGTTTCTACATGATTTAAGAGACTAATACATGTAAAGAAAAAATTATTGGTGTAAAAGATAGTATTAGAGTAACTTTTTGGTTTGTAATTTCAAATCTTGTTTTCTATATAATTTAGGAGATTAATGCATTTAAAAGAACTATTAGTTTATGTTTGGGGGCACGTAATATAGAAAGATATAATCTTGTGATATCAAGAACTGAAAGGGGTGGGAACAGAGCTGTAAAGGAGCAGAGTCTGTGTACGGTATTAAAGTTAATCTTGCAATAAACACCAATTAGAGTGTCATAACTTTAAGGTGGTAAATCCTAAAGAGTGAACCACAAAGAAAATAGCTATAGGACACATACAAAAGGAAGTGAGAAAGGAACTTAGACATTTTACTACAAAAAAATAGCTGAGCACAAAAGAAAACAGTAATGCAGGAAATGAGAAACAAAAAAGCTATAGGGCATATATAAAACAAACAGCACAATGACAGAAGTAAGTCACTCTTTATCAGTGATTAATTTAAATGTAAACAGATTAAAGTATCCAATCAAAAGACAGAGATTGGCAGAATGGATAAAAACACAGGGCCCTAGCTGCTGTCTACAAGAGACTTACTTGAGATCAAAAGGTACAAGCAGGTTGAAAGTGAAAGGGTGGCAAAGAAATTCCATGCAAACAGTAACCAAAAGAGGGCAGAAGTGGCCAAACTAAATATCAGGTAAAAGAGACAAAATTTTAGAAGGGTAAAAGAGACAAAAAGAACATTATATGTTAATAAAAATGCTCAATACAGCAAGAAGAGATAGCCATTAAAAACATTTACACCTCCATATGACACAGCAATTCCACCCCTGGGTATATATCTGAAAAGAACAAAAACGCTAATTTTAAAAGACACTCCAATGTTCATAGCAGCATTATTTACAATTTCCAATATATGTAAACAACCTAATTGTCCATCAACAGATAAATGGATAAAGAAGATGTGGTGTATATATACACGATGGAATACTACTCAGCCATTAAAAAAGAATGAAATTTTGACATTTGCAGCAACATGAATGGTTTTGGAAGGTATTATGCTAAGTGAAATAAGTTAGACAGAGAAATACAAATACTGTATGATATCACTTCCATGTGGGATCTAAAAAATACAAGAAACTAGTGACTATAACAAAAAAGAAACAGACTTACAGATAAAGAGAACAAAGTAGTGGTTACCAGTGGGGAGAAGGAAGGGAGGAGGGTGAAGATAGGGACAGGGGATTAATTACAACTATTATGTATAAAATAAGCTACAAGGATGTATTGTACAACGTGGGGAATATAGCCAGTGTTTTATAGTAACTAGAAATGGAGTATACACTTTAAGAACTGCGAATCACTATATTGTACACCTGTAACTTATATAACATTATGCATCAACTATACATCAATTTAAAAATGAAAAAATTACACACGTAATGACAGATCATCAAAATAGATGAGGCAAAAACTGACAGAATGAAGGTAGAAATAGGCAGATCTACAACAACAGGTGGAGACATCAATACCCCACTTACAATGATGGACAGAACAGCCAGACAGAAAATAAGGGAAGAAATAGAAGACTTAACACACCACCTAACTAAACCTGACAGACATAGACAGAACACTCTACCCAAAAACAGCAGCATATACACTTTTCTCAAATCCACAAGGAATATTTTCCAAGATAGACCATACGTGAGACAACAAATTTAGCCTCGACAGACTTAAAAAAAAACAGATATCATACAAAGTACCTTACCTGACCACAGCAGAATCAAGTTAGAAATCATACAAAAGTAAAACTGGAAAATGCACAAAATGTGTAAATTAAACAATATACTTTTAAACAAGCAATGGATCAAAAAAGAAATCACAAGGGAAATTAGAAAATTCCTAGAGACGAATGAAAATGAAAACACAGCATAACAAAACTTATGGGACACAGCAAAAGCAGAGCTAAGGGGAAGACTTAAGCCATGAATGCTTACATGAAAAAAGTAAGAAACATCCCAAATCAACAACCCAGCTTTACAACTTCAGAAACTAGAAAAAGAAGAACAAACTACACCCAAAGCTAGCAGAAGGAAGGAAATAATAAAGATTAGAGCAGAGATAAGTGAAACAGAGAAAAGAAAAACAAGAAAGAGAATCAATAAAACCAAAAGTTGGTTCTTCAAAAAGATCAGCAAAATCAACAAACCTTTAGCTAGACGGACTAAGGAAAAGAGAGAGGAGACTCATAATATTAAAATAAAAAATGAAACTGGAGACATTACTATCGATTCTACAGGAACAAAAAGAACTGTAAGAAAGCACTCTGAACAATAGTACACCAAAAAATTGAATAACCTAGATGAAAGGGACAAAGTCCTAGAAACACAAAACCTGCCAAGACTAAATGACAAAGAAACAGAAAATCTGAACAGTCATGTAACTAGCAAGGAGATCAAATCAGTCGTCACAAATCTTTCCGCACAGAGAAGTCCTAGACCTGACAGCTGATGAATTCTACCATTAAAAGAATTAATGCCAATCTTAAACGTTTACAAAAATTTGAAAAGGATGGAAGACTTCCCAGCTCATTCCATTAGGCCAGCGTAACCTTGATACCAAAGCCAGAAAATGATACTACAAGAAAAGAAGACTACAGACCGATATCCCTTACGAACACTGACAGAAACATCATCAACAAAACACTAGCAGCAGAATTCAGCAGCCCAGGGAAAAGATGACCCATCATGACCGAGCGGGATTTACTTCTAGAGTGCAAGGGCGACTCAGCATATGAAAATCTATCCATGTAATATGCCCCATCAACAAAATTAAGGAAAAGAACTACACGGTCATCTCAATGGAGGCAGAAAAAGCATCTGACAAAGTTCAACACATTTTCATGGTAAAAACACTCAGTAAAATAGGAATAAAAGGAAATTACTTCAACATAATAAAAACCATAACAAGAAACCCAGAGCAAACATTATACTCAAAGCTGAAAGACGGAAACCTTTTCCTCCAAGATCAAGGGCAAGACAAGGGTGCCGGTTTTCACCACTTCTTTTCAACACGGTACTGGACGTTCTAGACAGAACAATTAGGAAAGAAAAAGTAATCAAAGGTATTCAAATAGGAAAGAACAAAGTAAAATGATCTCTGCTTACAAGTGACGTGATCCTATATGTAGAAAACCCTAAAGACGCCACGCTGTCAGAACTAACAAATTCAGCAAAGTAGCAGGATACTAAGCTGACGTGCAAAAATCAGTTGCATTTTGACACACGAACAATGATCCGAAATAAATTCCATCTACAATAGCATCAAAAAGAGTAAAATACTTAGGAATTAACCAAGGAGGTGAGAGATGTGTACAATGAAAACTACAAAATATTGCCTAAAGAAATTAAAGAAGACATAAATAAATGGAAACACATTTATACCCATGCATTGAGAGACTTATTATTAAAATGTCCATACTACTCAAAGCAACCTACAGGTTCAACACAATCCCTATCAAAATCCTAATGATGTTTTTTGCAAAAACACTAAAACCCATCCTAAAATTCATATGGAATTTAAAGGAACCCCAGATCCCAAATAGACAAAACAATATTGGGGGAAAAAAACCTAGAGGATTCACACTTCCTGATTTCAAAACTGACTATAAAGCTGCCGTAATCAAAACACTGTGCTACTGATATAAAGACAGACATACAGACCAACGGAAAAGCATTATCCAGCCTATAAATAAACCCTTGTAAACATGGTTCCATTACTTGTGACAAGGGTGCCAAGACCATTAAATGGGGAAAAGACAGTCTTTTCAGCAAATTCTGCTGCAAAAACTGGATGTCCACATGCAAAAGAATGAAGTAGGACCCTTACCTGACACCACGCACAAAAATTAACTCAAAATAGATCAAGGACCTAAATGTAATAAGATCTCAAATAATAAGCCCCTTAGAAGAAAACATAGGACAAAATCTTCACGGCATTACATCTGGCAATGACTTCTTGGATATGACACCAAAGACACAGGTAACAAAAGAAAAAAAAATAGGGAAATTGGACTTCATGAAAATGTTTCAATTTTGTGCATCAAAAGATAAAATCCAGAGTAAGAAGGCAACACACAGACTGGAAGACAATATCTGCAAGTAAGATATCCAATAAGGGGTTAAAATCTAGAATATACAGAGAACTCCTAAAACTCAACAACAGCAAAAATTCAACACTGAGCAAAGAACTTTAATAGACATTTCCCCCCCAAAAACACACAAAAGATCAAAAAGCACACGAAAAGATGCTCAGCATTACTAATTATTAGAAAATGCAAATAAAACTACAATGAGATACCCTTTACATCCATTAAGATAGCAACTATCAAAAAACAGAAAATAGCAAGTTTGATGAGGATCCTGAGAAACTGGAACCCTTCTGCACTGCGGGCGGGACTGGACTCCAGTGCAGCCACGATGGAAAACAATACGGCAGTTCCTCAAAAAATTAAAACTAGATGTGCCACATGATCCAGCAATTCCACTTCGAGGTATATATCCTATATACGTGAAATCAGGGCCTCAAAGAGATTTTTTGTAGACCTATGTTCCTAGCGGCATTACTCACAATAGCTAAAATGTCGAAGGAACCCAAGTGTTCATCAACCAATAAATGGTTGCATTTCTTTACACTAACGATGTATCAACAGAAAACAAAGTAAAGAAACAATCCCCTTTAAAATAGCACCCCAAGTAATAAAATACCTAGGAATAAATCTAACCAAGGCAGTGAAAGAATTACACACAGAAAACTATAAGCCATGAAGGAAATTAAAGTATGAAGGAAATTAAAGAAGATTTTTAAAAATGGAAAGATATCCCATGCTCTTGTATTGGAAGAATTAATATTGTTAAAATGGTCACACCGCCCAAGGCAATATGCAGATTTAATGCAATCCCTATCAAATTACCCAGGACATATTTCACAGAACTAGAACAAATCATAATAAAATTTATATGGAACCACAAAAGATCTAGAACTGCCAAAGCAGAAGAAAGAGAAAGAAAGAAGAGAGGCTGGAGGAATAACTCTCCCAGACTTCAGACAATACTATACAGCCACAGTCATCAAGACAGCATGGTACTGGAATACCATTTAACCTTAAGAAGGAAGGTAATTCTGCAATATGCTACAACACAGATAAACCCTGAGGACATTATGCTAAGTGAAATAAGCCAGTCACAAAAAGACAAATACTGTATGGTTTTCCACTTATATGAGGTACTTAAAACAGTCAAGATCATAAAGACAGAAATCGTAATGCTTGTTGTCAGAGGCTGGGGTGGAGTGAGGGAGAATGGGGAGTTATTGATTAATAGGTAGAGTTTCAGTTTATAAAATGAAAGAGTTATGGGGATAGATGGTGGTGATGGTTGCACAACAAAGTGAATTTATTTAAGAAGTTTGTACTGTACACTTTAAAATGGTAGAGATGGTGAATTTTATAGTATGTGTATTTTGCACAATAAAAAAGAAAGAAAATAGGTATGTGGCATGTGACTGAATGCTACTTTGTGATAAAAACAAATGAGGTACTGATACACACTACAACATGCAGGAATCTCGACTACGTGCTCAGTAAAGAAACCAACCACAGAAGACCACATGTTACATGATGTCATTTGTATGAAATGTTCACAACAGACACATCTATGGAGACAGGAAGTAGGAAAGGGTTTCCAGTCGGAAGGAAACAGGAAGTGACTGCCAGCGGGGCTTCTTTTTGAACTGATAGAAAAATCCTAAAACTGGTTGTGGTGATGGCTGCACAGCTCTGGGAGTATACCAAAAACCACTGAGTTATACAATTTTAATGGGTGGGTTATATGATAAGTCTATTACACCTCAATAAAGCTGTTACTGAAAATTTCAAAAAATTGGACTTTTTCCAAAGTTAACATTTCTGCTCTTCAAAAAAGACACTATTAAGAGAACAAAAAGATAATCCACAGGCAGGAAGACAATCTCTGCAAAGTATATATCTGATAAAGGGCTTGTATACAGAATATATAAAGAACGCTAATAACAACAAACAAAAAAAAGCAAATAATCCCCCAAAATGGAGAAAGATTTGAACAAATACTTCACCAAAGAACACATATAGGTGGCTTGAGTAAGCACATGAAAAGGTACTCAGCATCATTAGCCACTAGGAAAATGCAAATCAAAAACATGAGATACCCATACACGCCTATTAGAATGACTGAAGTGCCTAAAATTAAAACAACACACTGAGTGTTAGCGAGACTGCGGAGGAGCTAGAGCTCTCATATGCTGCTGGTGGGAAGGAAAAGGACGGCAACCGCTTTGGAAACATCTGTCCATTTCTTAGAGAGTTAAATATATACTATCTCATGATTCATCCACTCCAATCCCACATATGCATGGATCCTAGAGAAAAAAAAATCTGTACGTGTACAAAGACTTGAACAAGAATGCTTATAGCAGCTTTATTTGTAGTAACCTAAAACTAGAAACAACTCAAACATCCAACAATAGATGAACAGATAGACAAGTTATGGTTCATCCATTCAATGAAACACTACGCAACAGTAAAAAGGGGAAAGGACTAATGATACATACACATGCATATATGCATCTCAGAAATCATTAATCCAAATGAAATAAGCCAGACCAAAAAACGGTGTATACTACATGATTCCATTTACATAAAACTCTAGAAATCAAGCCACTATATATATATATATATATTTATATATATATATATATATATATATATATTTTAAAAAACAAATTTCTTCTGTATCACACAAGGAACTATATTCAATATCTTGTAATAACCTTTAATGAAAAAAGTATGAAGACAAATATATATATGTATATGCATATATATATGCTGTGCACCAGAAATGAACACAGTGTAATTGACTGTACTTCAAAATAAATAAATTAAATAAAAATAAAAATAAAAATAGACTTATCCTATGATCCAGCAATCCCACTCCTGGGCACATATCTAGAGGGAACTCTAATTTGAAGAGATACATATACCCCAATGTTCACAGCAGCATTATTTACAATAGCCAAGACATGGAAGCAACCTAAGTGTCCACTGACAGATGATTGGATAAAGAAGATGTGGTATATATATTCAATGGAATACTACTCAGCCATAAAAAAGAATAAAATAATGATATCTGCTGCAGTGTGGATATACCTGGAGATTGTCATTCGAAGTAAAGTAAGCCAGAAAGAGAAAGAAAAATACCATATGATATCACTCACATGTGGAGTCTAAGAAAAAAAAAAGACACAGACTAACTTATTTACAAAAAAGAAGAGACTCACAGACATAGAAACCAAACTTACAGTTACCAGGAAGGGGAAGGGGGATGGGGTGGGAAGGGATAAACTGGGAGTTCAAGATTTGCAGATACTTACTACTCTATATAAAATAGATAAATGACACGTTTCTTCTGGATAGCACATGGAACTATATTCAATACCTTGCAATAACCTATACTGAAAAAGAATATGAAAAGGATATATGTATGTATATGTATGACTGAAACATTAAGCTGTACACCAGAAATTGACACAACATTGTAAACTGACTCTACTTTAATAAAAAAAAATTATCTGAGTATAAAAGCATCCAAACCAAAACTCAGTCACAGTTCCTACAAGGAACATCAGCTTGGAAACAGGAAGTGACACAATTGTGGTTGACAATTTTAAAGGAAACTGATGTGGGACAGGCAGCCGCTGTCATGAAACCAGAGCTAGCACAAAACAAGACCAGATCCAAGGCCTACTTAAGAACAGAACCATTTCTAGCAAGTCAACAGGAGTTGTGATGACAGCAGAGGCAGATGCATAGGACAAAAAAAGACATCCCCAAGTCCCAGAGACATCCCAGAGAAGGGAAAGGGTGACAGTGGGTTTAGGAAGAGAGCTCACAAAGCTCCAGGGAGAAGCTGATGAGGACAAGTTAAAGAAGTCACTCTCTCACGGTAAGTCCTGTTCCCAGACCAAGAAGTGGGCTGGTTCTCAGCACAAGATCAACATTTCCCTCAGGGTTATCCAGGAACGGGCATCAGGGAAAGACCTGAAGAGCAACGCAAACTTGGTTCACACGTTTCTGGACCACAGTCTAGGCTATGTTAAAAGTCCTTGATACTCCCAAGCAAATATTATTTATTCCCTTAGGGTTTTTACCTTTCATTAATGTTAACCACTGTTGACTAGCTCCATCTCCACAGCAAGCCTATATGAATATGTTTTTTTCAGAGCTGGAAAACCTGACTTCTGCTCCACCCACAAGCAGTCTTGGAAGCGGTGAAGGTGGGCCGCACGTCCAGCGCCCTGTCGAAGAGGAAGAGCGTGTGCAGAGCAGTAAGCCTCCTGCCTCGGTCTTCTGATGGCTTCGTGGTAACATGGACAAAATCCACGGGCCTCAGGAGTGTGTAATGTAATCTATGCATTTTTTTCAGAAGGAGGTAAATCTGCTACAAGTTGGCAAAAGAAAAACATGTGCTGCCCACAGGGGTCCTAGTGGCATCCGCAATGCTCATCAAGGCGGACACCGGTCCACCTGCTGACGTCTCTATGCCAGACAAGGAAGGTGTAGTCCCCAGGACGCCCCTGCTGCTCAAGGGGTGAGCTGGTGTCTCCTAAGGGAAGACAGTATCGCCGTGTCCAAGTAGTGTCACGACACTATCCATAAATACCTGTACACGCCACACTCCTAAAGAAGGAGGAATTAATGAAGGAGGAAGAGGAAAAGAAATGAATGTCCCTTCATTTTATATTCCTAAGAACTGATTGCCACCCTCAGTAAACTACTCAGAACATAACCAAATCAGATCGTACTTTCGGGTGCGTATTTGATGTGCACCCCATCTTGCCACGAACCTGATCGCAAGAAGCACCAGGTCCCATTTTCATGCCACATCAAGGTGAACTCCCGCTCTGCAATGCGTATTCTTGCGTTCTTTATCTGTACCTAACAGAAGAGAGAATTCTGTGTGAAATAGGATGTGTGCCGGGTAAATTTTGTTTCTAAAATGCAGGAACAAGGCGCTTTACAGTAATCAGACACTGTACGGCACTTTCACAATGCCTTGGAAGGAGCCCAAGAGTGTGGATTCTTAAATAAGTTCCCCCTGGTAAATGGCGCTGCCACCCTCCGCGTGAACAATAAGTCTATTCCCTTGACACCGCCAAGAACTACCCACTAAAATGCATTCTAGGCCGATAAGAAAGAGTGGGAATATGTTCAGGTCTTGGAGCTCTTTTTAACTCTTGCTGGGAAAGTTCTTTTTAGGGACTGTCACTCGGGGCTTTCTCTCTCCCGATGCTTTCTAACTTCTCCTCCACTCCAAACAGGCTCAGTTTAATTGAATAATTAAATTAAATTATTGGTTGGTTTCTCAGGCCAGCCCAGGACTTCCCTGCTTGAGCCTTCATGCTTCCGGACACCGTAAGCCCCGTCACCTGCGACGACACCGCGCCGCTAGCACGCAGGCGCATGGGATACTTCACCCGGCAGTTGTTTCCCTTCTCAACAACATTTCATGATCCGGTCTTGCCTACAGAATTAAAGTTCAAACACGTCTGCCTAATTTTCAAAAGCTTCTCGGACCTCAACTCACTGTAATCAATATAAACAAATGCTAAACTTTGGAATTCAAGTTTTTTTTTTAATTTTATTAAAGTGTAGTTGATTTACAATGTTTCAGGTGTACAGCAAAGTTATACGTATGCATACATATTTTTTTTTTCAGATTCTTTTCCATTATATGTTATTACAAGAATTGAATGTAGTTCCCTATGCTCTACAGTAGGTCCTTGTTGTTTATCTATTTTATATATAGCAGTATGTGTCTGTTAATCCCCAACCCCTGATTTATCCCTCCCGGAATTTCAGTATTTTTCATTTATTTCATTTCCCCCAATTAAATTAAAACTGAACCGACTCCCTGTGTGTGTGAGTGGCAGGAAGGACAATTTCTCCCTCTTAGCTTCTTAGCCTCTCCTTGATCAATCACAAACTCCAGGCTCTTACACAGTCCCAAAAGAGATCCCTTGGACGTCCACCACCGAGTGGGCGGGAGCCCTGGGGTTCCTCAAACCACTGCCACTGGGGCTTCCATATCTCTGCATCCAGACCTGCCATCAAATGTTGTCCTGCCTCTGCCCCAAGCACAGGCTGGCAGGGACTTTCGAAGGTACACACTGCCCCAGGTATGCCTTCACTCCCTCAAAGCCACATCTTGATTCGAAGAGTTTCTTACTCTATTTACCACAGCATCCCGCCCTCTTAGTTGCAAGAATGGTCATTCTCTTCTGAGCCCGGCTGCCCCAAACACACTTTAGGGTCTACCCACTAGGGACCCATAGTCACTGGAGGTCCACTCCAGGATGAACAGCCACCACAACGGTGGAGTCACCCTCCTTCTAAGCCCCCAAACCACCAAAATTCACTCTACCCGCTCCTCGCACTGAGCTGCTTGATTGCCTCTGAAGGTGGGGTGTCATGGGGGCAGAGCCCAGAACACAAAATGCCCGTTTCCCCTCTTGGGAGACTATTTGCCAATGAGCTGTGTCAGAGAAAGAAGAAAGACCCTTGGGTGCTTCTCCTCTCTGACATTGTACAGAAAGTCCTAGCCAGTGCGATAAGGCGAGAAAAAGAAACAAAAGGCATCCAATGTGAAAAGGAAAACATAAAACCGCGTTTACCCACAGAGGTCACAGCCTTCCATGAACAAAATCTCGGTCTCCCAAAAAGAAAACCGCCAGAACTAGTAAGTGAGTTAGCAAAGTCACAAGACACAAGATTAATTATTTAAAAGCAACCGTGTTTCTATCAACTAGCAATAATTAGAAATTGAAATTTAGGATATAGTAATACTTGTAACAATATCAGAAAACATGAAATATTTAGGGATAAATCTAACAAAATATGTGTGATATTTAAGTGCTAAAGTATACAAAATATTGATGAAAGAAATCAAAGGAGATCTAAATAAATGGAGAGACGTGTTCATGGGTTGGAAGGTTCAGAAACAGCAAAGACCTAGAGTAGCCAGTACAATTTTTTACAAAGTAGAACAAAGTTGAAGGACTCATACTACCTAAATTTCAACACTTAACTATAATTCTACGGTATTTAAGACAGTGTGGTATTAATTGTGATATAGATCATCTGAACGCAACAAAAAGTCCAGAAATAGACCCACACATGTATGATCAAAAATTTATGTTTTTTTAAAGAAAAGGTGCCAATATAATTAAATGGAGAAAAGATAATCCTTTGAACAGATAGTGCAGGGACTATCTGGCCGATTAATATGCAACACAGTGAACCTCAATTCACATATAAACATTAATTCAAAATAGATCACAAACCTAAATGTAAAACCTAAAATTAAAAAATTTCTAGAAGGAAAGAGAGGGGAAAATATTTGTGAGCTTTGGTTAGGTAAAGATTTCTGACATGGGAAATAAAAACTCAAACTATAAAAACTTGATAAATAGGGTATTATCAAAATTAAAAATGTGTCTTCTTCAACAGACACATTAAGAAATTAAAACACAAGCTAGAGACTAGGAAAAAATATGCGCAATATAAATATCTGACAAAACACTTGGATCCAGAATACACAAATATATTCTCAACTCAATAATAGGAAGAAAACAAACAATCCCATTAAAAAGGATATAAGATATGCGAACAGACGCATAAAAAAGGATGATTACATGGATGGCAAATAAGCACGTGAAAAATGCTCCAGTCACTAGTCATCAGAGAAATACAACTTATATCACAATAAGATACCACTACACACCTATCAGAAAGGTTAAAATTTTTAAAACCCCATAGCAACTGTTCAAGAGGACTTGAACGAGCTGGAGTGAGTGTTCATGAGCGGCAGGAACGTGTAATGGTACAAACATGTTAGAGAATAGCTCGGCAGTTTCTTAAAATGTTAAGCCTATATACTGACGGTTCAGTCCATACAACTCCACTCTTAGTATTTATCTAAGAGAGATAAACGCATGTATCTATACAGTGTAATACTACTCAGTCCTAAAAAAGAACAAAATCATGCCACTTGCAGCAACATGGATGGACCTGAAGATTATCATACTAAGTGAAATAAGTCAGACAGAAAAAGGCAAATATCATATGATATCACTTACATGTGGAATCTAAAAAAATGAGACAAATGAACCTATTTACAAAATAGAAACAGACTCACAGATATAGAAAACGAACATACGGTTACCAGAGGGGAAAGGGGATGGGGAAAGGATAAATAGGAGTTTGGTATTAGCAAATACAAACTACTATATATAAAATAGATAAACAACAAGGACCTACTGTAGAGCACAGGGAACTACATTCAATGGCTTGTAATAACCTATAATGAAAAAGAATCTGAAAAACAATATGTGTATATATATATATATGTTTGTATGACAGAATCACTATGTTGTACACCGGAAACTACCACCACATTGTAAATCACCTACACTGCAATTTAACAAAATGAAAACCAAGATATCAGTAAAATAGTAAAAACCAACCAAACAAAAAGCATATATCCACGTAGTGACCATCCCACAAGTACAAGCAGAAGCACCCGGACGTAGTGTGTAAGACGAGCACAAGAAGACTGTGGAAAGAGGCGAGAAGGCGGCGGGCTGGCCGGGGACCTGCGGCCCGGGGCCGGCGTGGGCATGGCCGTGGGCCCCCTGCGTGTCCCCACCCGGGGCCCCGCACGCCCCGCCCTGACGCTGCGCGGGCGGCCGGCCGCGGCGCCCCAGGAAACCCCCCAAAACTAACCAGCGGGAGAAGGAACACATAACTGAGTCGCTGTGCTGCGCACCAGAAGCTGACACCGCGCTGTACGTCGGCTATACCGCAAATACAATTTTTAAAATACGAAACACAGACAGACAAAGCACACGGCTCAGCCCAAGCCCGCCCGTGAGATGGAGTTAGGGGGGTTCCGCTCCTGACCGCTCAAGACCCGACCGAGGAGGGCCGACCCCCACTGCCGTCAGAACGGCCAAGCAGAAGCCGGCCCTCCCAGCCGGGGACAGGGCCCCCACCTGCAGGGTCAGTGGGGCCCACGGGGGCACCCCCGCTCAGCAGCAGATGCTCAGTATCAGCGGAGACCTAGTGGGGAAGGTAGACTTACTCCCCACCTGGCACTAAGGTGGGGGTGTTCGCTTTTCTCCCCCCAGAGCGGTATCAGAGAAGGCTACCTGAAACAGAAGGTTTAAGTAAAACCCAGAGTCTCATAATACAGTACGAAAATGTCCAGGTTTCTATTAAAAAATCATTCATCATACCAGTAACTAGGAAGGCCTCAAACTGAATGTTGGTTCACAAATTGGCCCCCATACAGAGGGCAAGGAGAGGCCGAGGAAAGAGACAGACCCCTCCAGGTTGACAGATGACAGGTTTAATAAGCAAGGCAACTTACACACAGGGCTTGTCTTGGGACAACCGAGGGAAGAGGACATCTCTGCACCCACTTGCCAGAATCTTAGAAGTTATAGCAACCTTAACCTGCCCAGTCACGTATTCAGTTTAGGTGGTCTCGACAACTCAGTGCTCTCTCTCAAGGCCGCATCCTTGAAAACAGCTCCCACGGGCAGAGCGGACAATCCAAGGACAGGGAGGGGGCGAGGAGCCTCCAATTGCCCTGGTCCAGCTTGAGAGCCACTCACAGCTTACATCCTCCCAATTATCTCCTCCAACACGGAATACGTAAAAACAATCAATAAATGACCAAGATGACAGAGGTAATGGAATTCTCTGGCCAAAATTTTAAAACCACCGTGAAACAAATATTTCAATGAGTAATTACAAACATGTTTGAAACAAATGAAAAAAATGCAAAGCCTCAGAAAAGGAGTAAAATGTGCAGCAAAGAAATAGAAAATATAAAGAAGAACCCAAGGGAAATTTTGGATGGAAAATACAAGAACAGAACAGAACAGAACAGAAGAAGGTCAACAACAGAATGAAAGGGACAGAGGAGTCAGTAACTGGAAAACAGAAACTAATCTGAGCAGCAAAGAGAAAATAGACTAAAAAAACAAAATGAACAGGGAGCTCAGGGACCTGTGGGACCATAACATCATTGCTATCAAATTCATGTAATCAGAGTCCCAGGAAGAGAGAAGACAGGGCTGAAAAATTACTCGAAGAAATGATAACTGAAACTTCCCAAATTTGTCAAGAATGTAAATCTATAGATTAAAGTATCTGGGCAAATCCAAGCAGGATAAACTCAAAGAAAATTCAGTCCAAGAAGTCGATGAAGCAAAGAGCTGGTTCTTTGAAAAGGTGGATAAAATAAACAAACTTCTAGCAGGACTGATGGAGAAAAACAGAAGACAAGGGTCAGCAACACAGCAGTCCCCTCTTATCCGTGGTTTTCCTTTGCACAGTTTCCATGTCATTCTGAGGCGCGTGATGAAACCTCAGGTCATCCTGCTCTATCCTGCCCGGGATCCCCAACCACCACCATCACCTGCTCCTGACGTCCAACCTTCAACATCGTCACTGCTCAGTGAGCCAGCATCACCTGTGGCAGGTGATCCTCCTTACACCCCATCAGAAGGTCAGTGGCAGCCTAAGACCACATCACAATGCCTGCGTCATTTACTTCCCTCCGTCTCATCGCGTAGGCATTTTATCATCTCAGCGTCGTCACAAGAACAAGGGTGAGTACTGTACAATCAGGTATTTTGAGAGAGAATGCAAGACCACATTCACATAACTTATATTACAGTGTATTGTTATAATTGTTCTATTTTATTAGTCATTGTTGTTAATCTTACTGTGCCTAATTTATAAGTTGAACTTTATCTAAGGCGTGTATGTATAGGGGGAAAACAGCATATATAAGGTTCAGTGCTATTCGAAGTTTCAGGCTTCCACTGGGGGCTTTGGAACATATTCCCCACAGACATGGGGGGCCCTGAATCAGAAATGTAACAGAAAACAGCACTGCAGACCCTGCAGGTGCCAAAAAGGATAATAAGGGAATACTATGAACAACTCTAAACACACACATTTGACAACTTAAGTTAAACAGACCACTGCGTCGGAAGACACATATCACCACCAACTGTGAAACGGGATTTGAATAGCCCTATAACCACTGAAGGAATTGAATTTATAATTTAAAATTTCCCCTCAAAAAAGAAATGTCCAAGTACATATAGTTTTACTAGAAATTTCTTCCAAAGAATTAAAAAAGAATTAACACGAATTCTACACAATGTCTTTTAGAAAACATAAGAGGTGGGAAGATTTCCCAACTCATTCTGTACCAAAATAAGACAAAACAAAACAAAAATGCCTATTCAAATACTCAAATATGTCTCCTCAAATCTTTTGCCCATTTTTAAACTGGGTTATTTGTCCTTTTATTGTTGAATTGTTAGAGTTCTTTATATATTCTTAAAAGTAGACCCTTACCAGGTGTGTGATTTGCAAATATTTTGTCCCAGCTTATCTTTTCACTTTCTGAATTATGTTTTTAATGTATGGAAGTTTTTAATTTTGATAAAATCCAACTAATCTATTTTTTCTTGTTTCTTATGCTTTTCATGTCATATTTAAGTAACTACTGCCTATTCTAGGGTCTTACAGATTTACCCCTATATTTCCTTCTAAGAGTTTTATAATTTTAGTAATATAAATAAAAATTGAGTTAATTTCTGTCTATGGTGTGAGGTAAGGGGTCATCTTCATTCCTTTGTATATAGAAAACCTCTTGTCCCAGCACCATTTGTTGAAGACACCACTAGTCTTTCTTCACTGAGTGGTCTTGGCACTCCTGTCAAAAATCATTTGGCAATAGATGTAGGGGTTTATTTCGGATTTTTAATTCTATCCCGTTGATCTATATAGGTCCATCCTTATGCCAGTAGCAGACTATAGCTGTGGACAGTTAGCCCTCTGTATCCTTGAATTTTGCACCCAGATTCAACCAATCACAGAACAAAAATACTAACAGGAAAAAAATTCCAGAAAGTCCCAAAAAGCCAAAGTTGAATTTGCCGTGTGCTAGCAACTATTTACATAGCATTTCCATTGCATTAAGTATTATAAGTAATCTAGAGGTGATTTGAAGCCTACAGGAGGATGTGATAATGTTATATGCAAATACTGTGCCATTTGACATAAGGGACTTGAGCATCTACAGATTTTGTTATTCAAGGCCGGTCCTGGCATCAGTTCCCTCCAAATACTGAGAAATGGCTGTACTAAGTTTTGAAGTCAGGAAATGTAATTCCTCCAATTCTGTTACTGTTTTTCAGGATTGTTTTGGCTATTTGGAAACCCTCACATTTCTACATGAGTATTAGGACCAGGTTGTCCATTTCTGTGTAAAAGACAGTTGGAATTCTGAGGGGGATTGCATTGAATCTATAGATCCAGTTTGGGCAATGTTGGATGGAAATGCATAATATAAAAAAAATAGAAATCTTTCCAAAAATAAGGTACAAATATACTGTAATTCCAATTTGAACTCCAATTATTTTTAATGTGGACAAAGCAATGTCCAGTGTCACCCAAACACCGTCTTGAAAAGTACTCATGCAATGGGACTTTGTCTGGTTTTGCTTCTTATGATAAGTGGTGGTGAGATATCTGTTATCTGATGTGTGCTATTTTATTTTGTACTTTTGAACATCTTACCCATTACAGAATAAATAATGTTAAATGAAATACATTTTTAAAAAGAATACAGAGCTTGCAAGGGATGCAATAAAGGAGAGTTAAATTCTGTTTCCCAGCTTGACATCTGGCTTAGAATCAGACTAGAGATCTTCCCTTAACAGAGGGAAAGAGAATTCGAAGGGAATTGGCGGGAAGTGGCAGGGAGAGGGGGCAGCAGGGGCAGCCCAGGGTAAGTTCAGAATCTCCACAGATGGAAGAACTTCCCAGGGACCAAGTAGGCACCACGCAAAGTGACCAGGCCTCTGCCATCTTGTTGGTGCACCACAAAGAAAGCTGCCTTCCAGGTGAGGCTGTGGGTTCGCTGTCCAGCGCAGGGGTTGAAAAGAGAGAGGGTACAGATGGGTCCAGCCACAATCCATCTCCCACTCAGGGATGGAGGCTGCGGGAGGCCCTCAGTGCCTTCCCTGTGGCCCACAAGAGAGCCAGACCCTGTCACATGGGGGCTTTCAAACCAGTAAATGATTTCTGGAGAAGCACCAGAGAGAGACTACGACAGTGGCCAGGTAAGTAAAAAGGCATTGCCTCGCCTTCCTCCGCACTCCACCCCCCCACCCCACCCCCCCCCCCCCCCCCCCCCCCCGTGCACAGCAGGAGCCGGCCTGCAAGAGGGCTTGTCTGTGAGACAAGCGGGGCCCTCCACCCGCCTGGGACTGAGAGATAGGGTCCCGCCTACGCCCTCAGGGAGGAGAGTGGAAGGGATAAGATTTGAACTGAGATTGGGGCTTTACAGTGAATTTACTTTTTACCTTCTTCATTTTCCAAATAAATTAAATGAGTTAGATTTTAACAATGAAAAGTAACTAGACAGTAATAAACTCTTCCCAAGAATTCATTAAAGAGCAAGATGGGGAGAATTTAGAGCATCGTGGAAGCCATACTTGGAGAGAAACACAAAACCGTTTTGCACTTACGTCCCAGTGAATTAAGACTGGCCAGCTCCCTGGTCACGACAGGCTCAGGCCACATGGTTTGGTGCAGAAGCTTCCCCCAAACCCCGCAGATATACAAGGTCAGAGGAACACAGATTTCCTCCTAAAACCATCACTCAGCTCAGCGCGGTACAAATATTTCTAATCCTGGCAATGACTCTGCAGGTGGTTACTATTACCCTCACTTTGTAGTTGAGGAAACAAGACGTTCTGAGTGGCTGGGTGACGGTGGTGTCTCCGGAATGCCAACCCTCCATCTGCCTGGGCCCCACCCACCACAGCAGCAACTTGCCCTAACTCTCTTCAGAGCCCCCGGAAACCCTCTCCACAGTCCCTGGGCTGGTGCCTCCACTGGGCCCACCTGGGCCTTCACAGATGGACTTTCCATCTGCTGCCTCTCCAGGACTGTTTCCTCCCATGATGCCCACTGATCTTTCTGTTTTCAAATCTCCAATCACTCAAGACCCTGAACCCAGTATGTTCGATGTGATAATGGGGAGACGGGGAGGGGGATGGGCAGAGGAAACACTTCTCTGGGAACCCCTGAACCAAAAACACAGGCTGGAGCGCAGCCTGCAGGAGGAAGTAGGGCGGGTCAGCCAGAGAGGATGTTGCCCCCAACAGGTCAGACTCGAGGAGGGGCCCTCGGGTGAGAGGGAAGTGAAACGAGGGAGTGCCTGGAAGAGACTGTTCACGCTTTCAACCCGCGCCAAGCGGGATGAGTAATGCTGGAGGCTGGTGGGGCTCACTCTGCACCGCCAGAGCTGGGGGCTCCCGGGCCAGCAGCAGGGCCATGCACCCCACAGAGCCTTGGAGTGGAGTGGCTGGCACCCCAGCCCATGATCCAGCCCAGAGGACAGCTGGGGACAGCCAGGAACTCACTCTCCCCTTCAGATGCTCCCGGGGGGTGTGAGTGATACTGGAAGCAAGGCCCACTTGGGAAGAGGAAGGCCTCCCTTCCTTTGGTCCATGGACGTCTCAGCCATTAGGAACGAACCCTGGAGTGTGGCCTGGTGCTGGCCGCTGGGACGTGTGGCACGTGGCCTCCGGCCCTGGAGGTCCTTGGGCGGCTGCTTTCTCCGCAGGGACGCACCTCGCAGGGTCTCCAGAGCGGGTCTTACGGAGACCGGGATATGTCTCTGGAGAAGGAGGGTTCGAGGAGTGTTCATGATTCCATGTCCCCGTGTGAGGACACAGAGTGCCCCTCTTGACACAGGGCATCGTCCTTGTGCCTGTAGGACAAGGAGCCTGGCCAGGGTTGCTCAATATTAGGATAAAAAGATCTCTCTGGAGGTCAAGTGTGGGAAGTCCAGCACCTTCCAGGCTGAGCAGAATCCTAACCAAAGCCTGAGGCTTGGCCTCAGGTATCAATATTGAAGTGACTGGAGAGAAAGATTGGTTTTGTGAATAATGATTTTTAAAGTTTAGCATCTAGAGATCAAGAACAATTGTGTCAAATGGGGAGTTCTCAGCAGCAGGGCATTGCTAGCAACGCTTGTCCGTAAACCCGACCACTGATGGCAGAGTTGATTCGAGATGCCCGCTTGCTCAGGCTGCTGCTGTCAGCACAACTTCTCAACTCGACATCTTTCACCCGTAACCTAAAAACGTCCATCTCCAGCTTTCTGGAGGGATGTATAAAACGTCCTTTTGTCACTAGGGCTTCCTGCCACTTCTTCCTCGACGTTCTCCAGTCTGAGGGGGATTGTTCCTGTTCCACCCTCGCTCCATTTTGCATTCCAGTTCCCTGCTCTTTGCCTTCCGTGCTCAATCACCCCCTTCATACCCTGGATAACTTGATTAAATCCACTCCTGCTGGTGGGGCGTCTCATGAAATCTGCAGAGAGGATTCCCGTCCTCCTCCCTCCTCAGCTCCACCCACAGGGTTCCAGTGACCACACAGAGTCCAGCCCAGGTGCCCTGGCCTCCCAGCTCCAGCACCCTGCACCTCCCCCTCCAGAGACCCACCCAGCCACACCTGGCTCGTTATCGGCACCCTGGCCCATCTCATCTTGGAAGTCCTCTCTGATGTTTTCTGGCTTCTCCCTCTATTGTTTTTCCAAGCCCAACAGCTTTCTCCCGACCTCACTTCTCCATTAAACCCTTGCACCAAAATCTCACCAAAACTCTCTGGCCACCTTGTCTGTCTTCCCTATGGCTTCTCGGAGACTAGCTCTGAAAGAATCCTACCGTCTCATTTCTCAGTTTCTGCACTGGAGCTGCTGAGCACACAGCCCTGAAGGTGGAACCCTGTCTGTGAAATCCAGTCTCCTCTGGGCCTTGACGGTGCCCTGGGGTTCTCTGTCTGGAGCTGTTTTCTCAAGTCCCAGGGCTCCACCCCTCTCTGCAACCCCTACCATCCCTCTCAGGTCACGACTCCATCCTGATTTTACAAAGAAGATGGAAGTAATCGCCCTAGTTTTCTCACCCCCTCACCCCAGTCTCCCCCAGCCTTGACTCAGAAACACCTTCCCACCCACCGCCACCTTCCCCACTTGGCGGTCTCCTCCTCCAAAGCTTTGGGTAAGCACCAGCCCTTCCTTGGGGCCTCCTCCATCCGTAGTGCTCAAGAAACATTAGAAATTATCATTCTTGATCCATGCCCCTTCGCACAGAATCCGTCTGCTTTCTGTCCGAACGATACCTTATTGCACTGACCACACACTAACAATTGTTTATCTATCAGCCTCTCCACAAGCTCCTTGAGAGCAGGGGATGGGCCTTCGTGTATCTTGGGAAACAATATAGCACCTGGCACAGAACAGATGCTCAGTGAACACTTGATGAAATAACACACAAGCAACTGATTTCTCAGGTCGCCCTGCGGTAGTAACAGTTACCTATTTAATGGCCATGATCAGAATCACCTCAAAAGATTTTCAAATTTGAAACCCCCTGGCTGCAGGCCAGACCAATCTGGTCAGAATCTCTTATGGGGACATCAGGCCTCCATCTTCTTTTTAAGAGACCGTACTGGACGGCTTGCTTTGAGAATCACTGGCTTAGGGAAGGTAGTGGGACTCAGAAGATTTAAAAGGTATCGAATTCTGATATGCTGTCCTATAGGAAATGCCTGGCTGTAATCTAGTAAGAAACAAACAAGCAGGTAGAATCGTGAAATATTGAACAATAACGAAGTCGGGTGACAGCAGTGAAAATGCCTGATGGGGTGGGGGGTGACACCAACACCAGGGCTCTGCCAGCTCAAGTCCGTCAGGTTCTCAGCCTCAGAGGCCCAGAGACCCCCGTTCATCTCCCTGGTTCCTCCTCTCGGGAGCTTCACCATTTCCCCATGTTGTCGCTCCTGTGGTTCTAAGTTGAGCACTGACAGGACTCGGGGAAAGCAAGCCAAGCAGGGCCAGTTGGGAGGCCTGCGGGGGCACGGGGGTGGTGCAGAGCTGGGCAGACACAGCCAGCAGCAGCAATGACCCAGAACTCTTCCGAAATGACTCTGTGGTGCCTGTTCTGAATTGGCGTATTTTAGGTCATGAACGGTCCCTAAGAAGTCAGTGTGGATAAGCGATCTAGGGTCTGACTCTTCACGTGTGACCTGTCAAGCCTCCTCTGGGAATTGGTTAGAGACGCAGAATCCTGGCCTTCCTCCGTCAGAATCTGCATTTTACTTGGCCAGATGCATGCACATTCAAGCTGGAGAAGCAGCGCTGCCCTGGCCTGAGACTGGCCGCTGCCAGCAACCTCTTGGGCCACATCTGGGTGCTTCCCTCCGACCACCAGGGGACCCAGCAGTCACACCTCCAGCTCTTTGTCACGAGCGCTGAGCACTGGTGTTTCAGGTGAGAAGAAAGCCAACACTGAGGGCTTTACACAGTAAAAGACTTGCTTTTGCTCACATGACTGAAGAGTCCCGAGGTCTGGCTCGCCCCCCAGGAACCCGGACTCAGAGACTCCTGCACCGTCACCTGGAAGTGGGTTCTCTGGTGGCCTAGCCCTACTTCCATGGGGCGCCTCCAGTGTCCCGCCTGCTGAGTAGGGTCCTGGATGCAGAGAAGAGCAGTGGCCGAGATCCCTCCTTACAGCCCGCCGCAGTTCGCAGGGGGCGTGCAGCAGTCAGTTTTACCCAGTTTAGGCAGAAGTGCTGTGCTGAGCTCCCTTCTGGAGCTGATGCTGGGAAAGCCTGGACCTCACCTGGCCCCCAAGACATGGCCCCCGCCCTCCTCCCTGTAGCAGCCTCCACAGGCCTCCTGTCCTCCTCTCAGTAGCAGCCTCCACAGGCCTCCTGTCCTCCTCCCCGTAGCAGCCTCCACAGGCCTCCTGTCCTCCAGTTCTGCAGTGAGGCCTGCCAATGACAGGCAGTATCAGAAAGTCAGGGGGCAACGGGATCTTCCCAAGGACTGACTTTCTGGCCCCATCCTGCTGGGCTGTAACCTCCCAGTCACGGCTGAGGCATGACGCTCAAGCTACCGCCCCGCTCGGAAAGCTTCCAGTCCCTCCACGGAGTCTCCTACAGAAAGGCCTGTCTGCTCCTGACTCTTTCTTCACTAATTATTTTCATTACGCCCCCTGTTTCCTGAGGGGACCCTGACTGACACAGACACAAGTTAATTTTGTGGAAGAATATAAAATATCCATATACAGAGAATTTTTTAAAAACTTCATTTACAAATTTACTGAAGTCAATAACCAAGAACTTTAGAAACAGCGAGTTGAAATACAGGAGCTACACAATAGATGTTGGTTCCGCATTTAAAACCACCTGGGAGGAGGTAACTTTGGAAGAAAAAGGTGCTTTCTACCATGGTTCATGAATTTGCCACTTTATAAAAATAATCCAACTTTAATGTCAGAATAAGATGCATCTACAGAAAGTGAGAAAAGATGTTTAAGCAGGGCACATTTTGCATCACTTCCTTTGAGGGGTAACAATGTTAAACGCTGCCCTTACTGGAATGTTCATTCTGAGAAAAGAAAGTTTCATACATTGTGACATTTGTAGTACACGGTGAACCCACAACGGAACTCCCACACGGAGCCCAGGGGTTCGTGCCAGCACCGCAGCCCAGCTGTATGCGAGTTGACAGGTGGCTGGGTCCGCTGCCCTGGGCACCGCGGGGCGGCTCTGGGGCGGCTGCGGCGGCGGCACCCAGAGGCCCCCGCGCCGTAGTACCTGTGCAGGGCGCTGGGGGGCGCCAGGAGGCCCGGCATCGCGGGGCGCGGGCTCCAGGCCAAGCTCGAGCTGGGGTGCAGGGGCCTGGCGGCCAGACAGTTCCTGGGCAGTGACGCGGCGAAGAAGGCCAGGTCGGGCCCCATGCCGTCCAGCAGGGACGTGTATGGCGTGGGCAGCGGGTAGCCGTCGAGCGGGGGCGCTCCCAGGCCCTGGCAGTGGGGGGGAACGGGCGGGTCCTGCAGCGGGGAGTCCGGTTGGGGGCCGTCGCCGGGGTGGTCTTCAGGGACCCATCGTAGCGCCGCCTCCTCCAGGAAGACCGCTCCTCCACCGTTGCCCGCCTCGCTGGGGACCCAGTGGCTCCACAGCCCCCAGAGCGGGGGCATCTCTAGAGCCCGCTGGAGACCCGCAAAGCGGCGCCGCACACACTTCATCATCCAAGGGAAGACAGTGTGGAGGTTAATATTAACCATTTTGCCAGAAGAGGAACACCAGGACTCCGTCAGCCAGAGATTACTGGGGCGATCTCACCGACCAAGACCCAGCCAGCTTCCTGGGACGCCGTCTCGGCCTTGCGATATTAGGGTTCTGGAAGTACCAACGCAGCACCCCGGCAAGCCAACCCCTGCCCCAGTAAGGCAACGTAGGGACGGTGTCCAGGAGCGAGGACCACCAGCGGAGCGGTCTATCACCGCTTGGCCTGGCCGCCTGCACCCCTGAGAGCGGACCCAGAAAGAACCGTGCTTGTAAAGAAAGATCGCGCTTAGGGCGTGCACAGCTCTGCCCTTTCCTTCTCGGGTAAAATGCCCCCCCCCCCCACTGGGGCCTCTCTGTTTTAAACGCAGGTACTCCCCGTTCCTGTTCACAAACTCAGTCTTTGCATGAGTGTAAGGGGGGTCTTAGGACTCTAAGTGCACATTAAATGATTGTGTCAACAAACTTACACTGGACTGGAGACAGGACAGGTGGGGTCGACCCCACGCAAGAGTGGAGAAGACCACCAGCTGGGTAAACAGAGGTTCAGCTTCTAGGAGCTCAGAACACCAAGTATGTACTGTTAACTGCAAGGCAAGCTGCAGAACAGCAGGGAAAGTGTGCTCCCTCTCGTGGGGACGTGGGGGAGGGGGAGAGAAAACCCTGCATGTCTTTATGAAAATGAACCCAAGGGGAAACAGGACCGCCATGCCATCACTAGTTTTCCCCTGATGTTCTGCTTACATCTTTTATGGGAAAAAAATGGGAAATATTAAAAATTTAATGAAGCTATTTACACAGAAGATAAATGATTTTACATGGGTAAGATGAAAATAAAGCCTGGACATTTTATTCCTTCTTCAAAAAAAAAAAAAAAGCTAACTCTCCCTCAGCTTGGAAAGAATGAAAGCAGAATGAGCTTGAACTTTTCACAACTGCAGGCCACGTCGCCCAGGTTTTCGAACACAAACTTCAGCATCGGAAAAAAAGAGGTCAACACAGCGGACTGTATCGCTGGACATTCTAAAGTTTTGCACATTTTCCGAACGGTGCTGTTAACTGCATTTCCTGCTTCGTTAATGACCAGCAGTTTTATCTGCTGTTAAGTCCCTCAATTTCTTAACCGATAGATAAAGAAGGAATCAGCTCTTTTTAAAACTTGGAAGAAGAGCATTCGAGTTTTCTTTTGTACAGAGCCTTGCCTGATCAGAAGACACCTTTAAAACCTTTCCCAGGAGCGCAGGATTTCTCGTCATCATTTACACCTGGAGATGGTTAACAATTTGGTCTTGAACCTAAATTCATTTCCCGCCCCGAAGACGATTGTTTCCGTAGAAGTAAAACCCCCGCTACAAGCCAGTTCTCGGAGGCAGAGCCACTGACCCACCCACGCGGATGGTCCCGAGCCGGTGTCTCCCCTGCACAAGCCCACTCCTCTCACTCCCTCCGGGGTTCCCGGAGCCTCGCCCGGCGTCCCGCGCAGGTCCTGGTCCTGCGGGCCCGGTGCCCCCGAGAGCCGCCGGCGCTCCGCCTTAGCCACACCTTGAAGACGCCGTGTGGAGGCTTGGCTGGGCCCGCGGCCCCGGCCCGCGCCCCGCTGCTCCTCGCCGCCTCGCCCTTCACCTTCACAGCCCCGAGGGGGCCCAGCCTGGCCGTCACGGCGGGCCGCGCGCCCGGGGGCTGGCTCGGCCTGGCACCGGCGTACCCCGCATCCGGGCTGCTCACCGCGCTCCAGCCCTGCGCGGCGCCCCGCAACCCTCCGCGGGACACGGAGGGGGCGGGAGTGGGGAACAGGAGAGGGAGAGGCCGGGCGGGCAGCTCCCGCCGCCGGCGTCCCGGCGCAGCCAACGCCCCCACTCCCCCGCCCAGTGATACTGCGGGCGCCCCCGGGCCGCGAGGCCTTGTCTGCACAGACGTGACCTTCGAGAACCCCGGCTCGCGCTGCCGGCGGCCCCGGCGCGGCCAGAGCTCAGGCGCCCGGCGCCGCCACGCGCCACCACTCGCCGCGAACGCAGGAAACCACCGGCCGAGCCCCCGTCCCCCCCACTGCTGGGAGGCAGGTCAGCCCCACATGTCACGTTTGGCCCTACTGGGGGCTTCGCGCGGCAGGTCGACTCCTGGACGATACAAAAGGGAAGCCTGTTCTAACCTTCGAGTCGGATTCACTTCAGGCCGCGGGCACCGGGCGCGAAACGCCTCGAAGCGAGCGCGCGACGTCGGGGTCTTTCCGTCCCGGTCACCAAGGTGGCCGTGCTCCCCTCGACCCACACCAAACCTCAGAGCCTTTACCTTTTAAGTTGAAGTCACTGCAGGTCTTGTTAAAATGCTCCCCAGAATTGGCAGCAGCTGGAGTGCGGCTCCCTGCGAGGGGAGCGCCGCGCCCTCGGCTCCCGGCGCCTCCCGCGCCCGAGACGCCCGCGCCGGCGGGACTCGCCGCCGCCTCCCGGGACCGGGGCCCGCGCGCGGCGCAGGGTGGGGTGGGCGTGGAAGCCGACCGCTGAGCTTTGGGTTTTCCCCTTTCCCTGATTTTTTTTTTTTTCCTGCTTTGTGTAAAGCTTTAAGGACGCTACTTCCCTTTCCCAGCGGGGGTAAGAAGTGACTGAATCTAAAATCACAGCCACGGTGGTAAGCGGCCCCGACTGTCTGGGACTGGTTGAGACGCTGTAAAATGGATGCCTTTCCATTCTAGCACGTGCCTCGCTACTCCATCTGCTCCCTTCCCCCACCACACACGCAGATAACCTGTCCCAAAATGTCCACCTTCGCCAAAGAAGGGAGAGCGGCTGGGAAAGGTGGGGGCGCCAGTATCCCCACTTTTCGCAGTTGGGGGTCAAGACTTCCCGCCTTTGTGATGGAACAAGCAGCAGTGCTTTAGAAGGAAGGCAATGGTCATCAATAAGAGAAATGGAAATAAGGCTGGAACTACGTTCGTTCGGTAGACGGAGGAGCGCAGGGCGTGCTTGGCTATTACAGCAGGAAGTCAAGGCCTAAACCTGATAAATATGGAACTAGCATCGCAGGGATATTAATTAATTAACCACCAGAATAACAGCATTATTAATGTAGGTAAATCCCAACAGATCCAAAAAAACCGGGGGAAGCGGGTAGAAGGATTGACTAATACGTGGAACTGGGGCTCCAGAGGGATGGAGTCTTCCTGTAACTCTTAGTTTCTGTTATAAGCCCATCTGTCATGTGGCCTTTTTTTTTTTTTATAAGCATGTGCATCACTTTAAATTTTAAATTATTTTTAAATGAATAAATAAAACTATATACTTCCCATACCCACAATCTCTTTACTGAAACTACAAGCTTGAATTTTTATTTTATTTCTCCGTCCTGTAATCTCACTAAGCCCTTTTCAGCTTAGTATTTTTGGTATGTGGGTGTGCACCTACAATCCCAACTACTGTTT
This sequence comes from Camelus bactrianus, assembly GCF_048773025.1. Classification (NCBI taxonomy): domain Eukaryota; kingdom Metazoa; phylum Chordata; class Mammalia; order Artiodactyla; family Camelidae; genus Camelus; species Camelus bactrianus. Next base: position 3,633,742 of record NC_133567.1, on the reverse strand, counting down.
TCAAACATCCAAACTGATTTATTAAAACAAGCAGAAGAATCCACGCTGTGAGGAACAACTATAAAACTGTCCCTTGCTGTCAGGGATGTGTCAGAATTTCCTTCTCTTCACCCCATCCACCACTGCCCTGGGGAAATCACATCTGAGGGCTGAGTGATTCAAAAACCTGGGTATGAAGTTTCAACATTACTTGGAACTGCTGGAAACCAGAATTTATTTCTTCATCTACTGCCCTCCCCCATTCCATTCTGCTTATTCGCCCTCAAGAATTCCAACTCCGTTCAGTCCTTAAAAACTAAATGACACAGAAATATGTTTCAGGACTTGAGAAACTGTGATTGGTGGGGGAAAGGGCTGGACTGAAAGGTGAGTGTTAGCAGGCTGGGGAGGACTCTGTGTCTCAACTGTCCCTTGGTAAGACCTTGAGATTTTCATGCGAAATCGGGAGTTCGTACAAACTGAGGCATTCTATGTGAAGTTCTTCAGGTGACAATTATTTCTGGTGTCATTTTATGATCAAAGAGGCTGAGCTGCTCAAAGCTCAGAAAAAACAACAGATGATCAATCTGTGTTTCCAGGTCATACGGGCGAGCTTACAAGGCTAGGAAATTAATCCACTAAGCAAAGAACCAGTGGAGGCAACTTACTGTTGAATCATGAAAGTAAATCCCCCAAGTCTGCTGGGAAAGACAAGATATATAAAATCAAAAGGTAGAGAAGAGGGGAGGGAGGGAAGAGCGTTTTCCGTGTCCCTGAAGCAACCCTTCCAGCACCATCTCACGTCCCTGCAGCCATCCCGTGGGGGAGAGTGGGCTTTTACCATGCCTGCTTTCCACAGATGAGCAGAGCAGAGATCAGAAGATTCATGCCATGAGATTCACAAAGCCAAGCTGCTGAGCCGGGGAACTTCTGGCTCAAAATGTAGAGACTTTTCTTCTCTGGGGACACCATCACTTATACAGCCTTTCTCTGATCTGCTCCAATAGCTTATGCTCCGTGCAGTTAAGTCGGCTGTCCTGACACAGTATTCAGGAGAAAGGAGTTCTAGCCACTGGTGACTGTCTCAGGTAGAAGAGGGGTAAAGCAGGAGCTCCCAATTCCTTGGGGAATGCCCAGTGGAGAACTGAGGGAGGTACTAAGTCTATTTCTGAGCACTTCTAGGTACCAGGTCAGGTGACACAAAGTGACCACAGACAGTCCTTGCCCCAGGGGCTCTTGTAGCCCAAGGAATCAGACAGACAAGAACACTGCTCAGCCTCCTGCCAGCCTGTCACAGCTCTCTTCCTTGCCTAGCAAGACGTCAGGTACATGAGAGGGCACCGACCGACCGACTCCCATCAGAGTGAGCACTGACCACCATCCTGGAGAAAACCAGGTCCACAGCATGGCTGCTCAGTTCACAATGCTCAGCCGAATCTCAGAGTGTGACCTCACAAATCATCTTTCTGAGCAATGTCAGCTTGGGGAATGCTTATTATGAATTCAACTTTGTCAAAGTGTTTTGAGACTTTGGCGAAAGTGGAAAGAGAACCTCAAAGCTAAAATGTCTTCAGCAAGAATGAGGTTACTTTTTTTTCCTCTGATTCAGCCAAATTGTTGTTTGGACTTAAGCTGCAGAGAATGCTTCCATCAAAGAACATTACTAACATCATAGCAACAACTTACTTAGCGGTTGCTCTATACTGGTGCTAATAATTTTGTATTTTGCTAAGAAGTGCCGGTTTACTATTGAAATACTATTTTGCATTGGACTAAGAATTTTTAATATCTAGACCCTTGAAAAAAGCTGGGAGAATTGCCGGTGGTGAGGGTTCAGCGTTTGTGTAAGAGGGACAGTGCAGACTGATTCACATGAAGCTGCCTAACAATTCAGGAGGAATCACACAACCTTCTCATCGGAGGGAAGGTAGGGGTTGGGGTTACAGTGAAAAATTAAGGAGATGCAGCTGGATCCCAGGTCAGAGGATCTGATGGAATGTTCTGTAGGGCACAGACAGGCTCATCATGTGGAGGGAAGAGCTCCATGTTCCTCACGCTGCTCGAATCGGGTAGGGCTAGGACACAGATACTACTTTTCCTCTGATGAATATTTGGGACTCAGAAGGAAGCACCTTGTAAGCAGGAAGAATCAATCTATGCTGAAATGATGGATGGAAAATCTCTCGTGCCTGTCCAGTGTTGTGAAAACAAATCAAAAGGGAATCAGAGGAGGAAGGGCATGCTGAACATCTAAGATGTGACCGGCACAGTTCAGAGTATTCAAAATAAAGTGAAATGGGACATTTAAGAATGTTAGACAGTGATGATATCTTTGGGTGCACAGCACCCCATTCCATTTCCCCTAAATTCCTCTTGCTTGTATGTGCTTTTCCCGATATCAGCACAAAATTTACAGAAGCTGAAGTCTTTTGCAGAGTGGGATTCAAACGAAAGGTGCAATAATCTTCTGAGATAAGAATAAGTAAAAGATACTGTTTCAGTGTGAGATCATCTCACGGCTGCTTGTATTAGCAGCTTACACGTTTATTTGTTATTTATCAGATCTGCCCTGGTAGCTTTAATAGAGATGAAGGCAGTGTCTTGGTGGGAAAGAAAATACCCTCTGACTCCTTTTTCTGGGCCGCTCAGAGGTGTGCAGACTCTGCGCTGGCACCTAGTCAGGGCATCTCGGCCTGTGAAAGAGCTGGATTCCCACCTCCTGGCACACTTTGAAACCCCTCAAAAGTCAAGACGGGGTGGGGAGGAGGGAGGCAGGCAATGTACCCTTCACGTATTTGTTTCCAAAATAAAACCATTAAAAATTGAGGCAAATTTAATATTTCTAAAACACCAGTCACTGGCTGGTACCTGCGGTCACTGCATCGGCATCAGCTTCAGGAAAGAAGGGTCTGTCTGCGCATCCGGCGCTACTGCGGTCAGCCAGCCCGAGTCACGTTTCACATTCCACCCTTCACTCTAAAACGACACTGGTGTCTCTGACAGGACCCCAAACTCTTTTTCTGATTTTCCCACCAGGAAAAATAAGAAAGGGTCATTTAAGGATAAAACCTATTTCAATAATCTGTTGCCAAGTAACAAAGCTCCCCCAAACTTAGTGCCTTATAACCACCATCTTTTTTTTTTTTTTTTCATTCTCTCCCACCTGTGGATTGCCTGAGCTCATCTGGCAGTTTGTTCCTCTGGCCTCTCTTGAGTTCCTGTCGGCAGGATGGGGGCAGGAGGGCTGGTGAGAGTGAGCAGGCAGGCCAGGCCAGCCCTCTGCCCGCCCTCCGCGGGATGCCCGTGGTCTCTCCTCTCTGCGGGGTCTCTGCACGTGGTCTCACCACCTGGTAACTGGACTTCTTACACAGTAGCTCAGGGCTCCCAGGAGCACACAAAAGAGACTGCCAAGCCTTCCTGAGGGTTGGTCCTGGGACTGGCACGGCATCACCTCTGCTGTATTCCATTGGATCAGAGTAGCAAGTCCAACCCAGATTAAATGTGGGAGGAGTTTATCCAAGGATGTAAATATCCGAGGTGGAGATGATCTACCACCAGCACACAAGTGCACCAAGGAGAAGGTTCTGTCTTCATCCTGTCAGCTGTCCTGGGTTTCCTTTACACTTTGAGAGAGGTTCATCCCACTCCCCAGTGCTCCTTGATTGACATGTCTCAAGAAGGGGAAACTCGGGGGGGGGGGGGGACGGGGGGGAAGGGTACAGCTCAAGTGGTAGAGGTCATGCTTAGCATACACAAGGTCCTGGGTTCAATCCCCAGCGCCTCCTCTTAAAATAAAACAAATAAGTAAACCTATTATGTCCCCCCCTAAAAAAATGTTTAAGTGACCTTTTAAAAAGGGGGGGGATTCAGTAATAGAAAAGAATTCTCAAGATGTCCCTTTGTGTTTTCAAATTAAGGGAAACTGCCTTTTTGCTTCGATGCTTGGATGTCATGCTTTCCAACAAACATTCACCGTCGGGGCTTTGAAATCTGAGGGCTTTGGATTCCTACAACCTTTGGAAGAGGTCTAAGGAGTCATGAATCGCCTAAAATGATGTCTAAAGCATTACTTATGTGCATGTGTGCGGACCCCAGTGGTGGGGAGGGCATGGTTTGTTTTCCTTAGACACCCTCTAAAAGTGAATTCAAATAAGCAAGACATCTAAGAGTGCTTACAACTCGGGAGAGCTGCCCTGATTTCTACCTCCTGACACACTTCTAAAGTATCCCAGAAGTAGAGATGGGGTGAGGCAATGGATCTTTTGTGTATTTGTTTCCAAAGTAAAACAAAAACCAGTCACTAGCTGGGACCTGAGGTCAGTGCATCTGCCTCTGCCTAAGGAAAAAGAAGGAATAGATGAGATACCTCTGCCCCCAGGAATGATCGTGAGGACAAATTACCCACCACTGGGGTTAAAGGGATTGGAAACACCTAACAATTTGAGTTATTACTTCACCTGTCCCTGGTGAGTCGTTAAGAATGTAATTTTCATGGACTTTTGGTTCTTCCCCCAAGCATTCTTTTCTCCTTTCCTCTTTTCCCTACTTATCTTCTTAATTTTGTCGAGAGGTAGCAGCAAAGGATACAACTGGGTCTCCTTGGACCAACCAAGTAGGCACAGAAATGCCAGGTGTGATCTGAACTGGCGATACAGCCTTGAACCTGAGCAAGTGGGGCACTGCGCTCACTTTATCTCCTAGGAACATAGGACATCCCGGGGAAGAAGCAAGCTGAAAGTAGAACCTGTCTGGGGTCAGAGGAAGAAAGAACAGAAAAAGGTAGGGTACAGGAAGCAATTAAACTGGATTCAATGATGGCTGGAAGTCTGGGGTGAACTTTTTCATCTCAAATGTTCAAGGTAACCTCTGTTATGCCTAACAAGGCAGACTTACCCTTCCTCACTGGAATTTTCATCCCAAACATTCCTAGCATCCAGGAACCCTTTGTAAAATACATCCTGCCATTTCTCAAGAGAACCTGGCCCACCATGTCAGCTCAGATAACCCTCAAGATAAAGGCTGTAAGCCCCCCTCCCACCCCGTTCCTTTTCTCTACAGCATGTATCAGTATGGAGAGAGTTTCTCACACCAGGACACAGGTTCTCCCAGTGCCCATGAATACACCCTGCACAAAGGAAAACGGGTATGAACAAACAGGCTGTCAGAATTTGTAACACCAAGCTTTCCCCACACACGTGGCAGGTGAGGGCTCCATGCCTTCTTTCCTCATTTGGAAAATGAAGAGAATCACACGTAAGTGCCCAGGTTTGATCAGGCTCAAATTCAGTGCGAAGTGGCACTGACGAAACACCCCAGGCAGGAAGTACCCATTATAAGGCGTCTGTATCCATTTACGTCTCAGCTGCAAAATGTGATGGGAAGGGCCCCAGCACGGAGCAGGCCGACCTGCTTCACAACCCTGAGACTCGGTTTCTTCCCAGCAGGGGCAGGATAATGATGCCCTAGGACTGTAGCTCTAGGGGCAACTGGAAAGCATGCTACCTACAAATGGTCCCTGGATCCCTCCAAAGCTTAAGAACTGCAGGTGTCAGGAACTGCCATGGGCCCCAGATGTAGTTTAGAGCAAAACATCCCATTGAAGTTACAAATGCCAAGTGTTAATAGTTAAGGTCACAACGCACATTTGATTCATTCCTGTGACTCCTTCAATTTGTAACCCAGTAACACTACTCCCCAATGTGTAGACATGTGATGACTGGTGACTTCACTGTGGAGAGGGTGTTTAAAGGCTCTTGGGGAAATACAGAAAGGGAAAAAATAAACCACAGCCTCTTTAGGCAGGTCTCAAGATCCAACTAGAAAACCAAAATCACTTGGGTATTCTCCTGATTCTGAAAGTGACATACTATAATTGAAAATATTTAGTGTTAACGATCAACCATTACTTCCTATAGACTAAGATCACTTGAAATGTATAATGTAGGCTCGTTCCGTGAGGGTCTTTCCCCTAGCAAAAACCTGGGGTACCCAAATGTTCACATTAGGGCTTCTCCTTCAAGGCATTCAGATCTACCATTACAAGAGAATGAGAAATTTACAGTAACTATATATTAAATGTCATCATTAAAATATTTCCAATTCTATTAAATTCTTAACACTGATCTCAGAAATTGGTTTTTGTGACAGAGGCACTAGCAGAGTGAAAAAGTAGGATTCCAGATTTTATTATTTTTTTAAGATTTAAAAAACACACCTGGGATAAAATTTCTTTGATCAATAAAGCTTCAGGAAACGGAGCAAGTTTTCTGGGACCCTTTGGAAACTGGTGAACTTGAACTTGGAAATGGGGTTTAGACAAGGCAACAGTGGGCAACAGGTATCTGCACAAGTCTTGAATCACAACCTCGCATTTTTTTCTCCCCCCAACTGTTCAAGTGGCAGACAAAATAAATTACCATAAATTATACGCCAAGGCAACTTAAAAACAACACAACACAACATGAGGCTGAGGATTTCCTTAGCTCCTCCGGGAAGTATGTAACACTGTTTGTGCTTCTGGCCAGCAGGCTGGGTCGGATCAGGGACCTGTCAAACGTCAGGATAGTTGCAGTAATATACCGCAGAGCTGGCATCGGACACCACGGAGGAGATGGCCCCGTGGCCGTCTGCGAGGTTCACGCTAGAGTCATGGCCTTGGTAGGGGAGGCCCATGTCGGGCTTGCACACAAAGTGCAGATACTGTTCAAACTCCGTGCGGTCCACCTCCCCAAGGAGCTCGGCCGGCTGGCTGGGGTCCGCGCCGTCCCGGCAGGGCAGCGCCTCGGGCGGGGGCGACGGCTGCCCCGGGCCCGGCGGGGGCGGCTGCGGCGGCATCGGGAAGCCGCGCCCGCCGCCGGGCGCCGGCGAGCCCACCGCGCCGTAGTACATGTGCAGGGCGCTGGGGGGCGCCAGGAGGCCCGGCATCGCGGGGCCCGCGGGCTCCGGGCCGAGCCGGGGGTGCAGGGGCCCGGCGGGCTGCTCCGGGGGCCCCGCGTAGTCCGCGGCCTGCGCGTAGCTGTAGGGCCCGGCGGCCGGACAGTCCCCGGGCAGCGGCGCGGCGAAGAAGGCCGGGTCGTGCTCCACACCGTCCAGCGGGGATGTGTCGGGCGTGGGCAGCGGGTAGCCATCGAGCGGGGCCGCGCCCAGGCCCTGGCAGTCGCGGTAGTGGGCGCCCATGTGCGTGGGCAGCAGCGGCGGGCCCGCGGGGAAGCCCTGCTCGGGGAAGGGCAGGCCCAGGCCGTCCATGGCCACGCGGCCGCCCTCGGGGCCCAGCGCGGCCGCCTGAGGCTCGGCGAGGCCGTGCAGGAAGCCGCCCTCCACCCGCTTCAGCCGCTTCACCTGCTTGCGCCGCCGCGGCCGGTACTTGTAGTTGGGGTGGTCCTGCATGTGCTGCACGCGCAGCCGCTCGGCCTCCTCCACGAAGGGCCGCTTCTCCGCCAGCGTCAGCGCCTTCCACGACTTGCCTGCAGGGGCGCGGGAGGTGGAGGGGCGCGGGTTTACTGTCCGAGCTCCCGCTCCCAGGCCCCACTGGCGCCAGGGCCCCCCTCCGACCTCGGACGGGGAAACTGGGGGTGGGGGGTCAAGGTAAAGGTGAATGTTGGGACCTGGAGGCCGGGAGTACGAGCACTTGCGGAAGACGCGAGGTTTAAGGCCCTCTAAGGCACCCCTTCCTCCTTTAGCCTCCTGGAAGCGGCCTCCCGCTCACCCACTTGCGGTCGTTCGAGGAACTGAAAACGTCCCCACCCGGGAAAGGAGTCGGGGGAACGGGCCCGACAAACCCAGCTCCGCGCCCGGGTGCCCCCGCCGCCGCTCAGACGCGCGGAGAAGCCGCCTCCCCAGAGCCGCTGGCCCCGCGCCCCGGCCACCCGGGGGATCCAGGCGCCGACCACTGAGGCCCAGAGCCCCTTGGAGACTCGGGAGAACGGGAAGCGGGAAGGAACCGAGGGCCCCAGGGAAGGATGTGGCAGCCACGCACTCCTGGCCTCCCGCGCAAGGCCCGCACTCTTTGCGGCCCAAGGAAGCCGCTCCACGATTCGCACCATCTGGGTCCCGAGCTCGGACTCACCCAGCATCTTGCTCAACTCGGCGTTGTGCAGATCCGGGTTCTGCTGCGCCAGGCGCTTGCGCTCGTCCTTAGCCCACACCATGAAGGCGTTCATCGGCCGCCGGATGCGAGACTCGCCCTTGGCCCGGCCCGCGGTCCCGGCCGGCGCCCCGCTGCTCGCCGCCGTCTCGCCCTTCATCTTCATGTCCCCGAGGGGACTCAGCGACTCGGCCCAGGGACAGGGGCCCAGCCCAGCCATCACGGCGGGCAGCGCGCTCCGGGGCTGGCTCTGCTCGTCACTGGCGTACCCCGCATCCGGGCTGCTCATGGCGCTCCAGCCCTGCCCCGCGCCCCGCAACCCTCCGCCGGACACGCCGCCTCCCCCGACCTGGGGGGAGGGGGTGGGGAACGAGAGAGGGAGATGCCCGGCGGGCCGCCCGTGTTCCACAGCCCGACCCCGCGGCCCTGGCAGATCCCAGCCCACCGTGCAAGCAGCGCCCCCGCCGGCCCAGTGACACTGCGGGCGCCCCCGGGCTGCGGGGCCTTTTCTGCACAGACGTGGCCAATGGAGCGGCGGGGGCGGGCCGGGCGGGCGTCGTTAGACCCACGCCCAGCCCGCGGCCCAAATCCCAAGTCCCGGCTCAACCCCACTCCCGCCCTCTTCCCCTCCCCCGGCCCCGCGCCCAGGGCTACACCTGCCCAGGGGAAACTGGCTGGAGCCGGGCTTTGTCTCCAGGTCCTCTCTGACCCGGGAAGGGGGCCTTCTGAAAAACCTCTAAGGTGCTGGTTGGATTGCACTGCTGGATGGAAGTACTGGGACACGGTAGTCCCGACCAACACACTAAGCATCCACTAACCCAGGAGCTAAGGGTGTTTCAGTGGTGGGGGACCTAGCTTGCTTCCCCACGGATGTCTTCTTCAAATTGATAGTAAGTTTAAAAATACTTTCTCTCCCCAAGGACTCAACGTACCTGTTGTATTATATTCAAAATTCTGTGGCTGAGGTAAATCCTACTTTCTGAAACGAGATTACATATGAATGACGTTCTATAGCTCGTCATCCTGAAGAATTTAAAAGCTTTATCCAAAACAACGAACCACCCCTTGAAAATGTGTACATGAAATGTCTAACACGCATAACTAAATTTTCCCATATGTGTTCAGTGAAAGAGGCAAGACAGTTTTGATTTCTAAAATGTGGTTTAAAAAAAAAAACAGCATTGATATTTATGTACATGTCAGTGGATGAGAGGAAAGAAACCCCTGAGCAGCAAAACGACTGTAGCTCTTAAGGTGGTCACCCTGACAGGTGATGGGGGGTTCCTATACGTTTCTCGAGATTGGAATGATCATCTGAATGACTTCTGCTTAAATCTGAGAAACTTTTTGAGGGGGATTTGTAAACAAGCACTTATATAAGACACAGAACACCACGCACTATTCTTAGCTCCTTCTGAACATCAGCGAGCTAGTTTACCCTTATAACCCTATGAGGTCGATGCTAGTATATCTTACAGGAGAGGAAACTGTGGCACAGAGAGGTTAAGGCACTTGCCCAAGATCACAGCGTTGGGGAGTGGATGTGATCTCCAGTGGTCTGTGGAGCTCTTCACCAGTAAGCTAAGTTGTTGTGTTTGTGTATTTTGTGTATTGTGGTGTTGTCTACAGCAAAAACACAGCCATTCCTGCAGAATTTGAAAACTTTGCAAAGAAATCCATACATCAACCTCCACAACAGATTTTCTTTGTTTACTGTGAAGGGGTGATGAAAAACTAGGGCTGACATCCGGGATCTGCAGCTTCTTGTGTGATATTTCAGCGACAAAGTAATCTATCAAGACTGCTTATTAGTGGCATTCATACAAACAAAGAGATAGGGCCTTTGCAACCCCTGGCCGTCAGTTTCTCCCACAGTGCTATTTCTCCAAAGACCTCTACACACTTGTTTTAAGCCAGCTTTAACTCTGTGCCGACCTGTGATGTGTCTGTCAGCTGCACTTCCCTCACCTTCAGCAGCTAGACAGTGGTTTGAGTCTCTGGATCTCTGAGGTTCAGACAAGAAAAAAATTTAATCTGCTTAAGGAAATAAAAGAGAGGTATTATTTTTAATTGGTGGTTTTGAAGCAATTAATAAACTTAAACAAATTAACAGATTATGCACTTTTCCTTTAAGAGTTTGTTTTGCTGAAAAAATAATATGGGCTTGAAAATGAAGCATAACTGCATGGCTACAGATTGTCTAAGTAAGGAAACGTGGAGTGGAGAGAACCAGTTAGTCCTGTAACACCTCGCTCCTGGTGTTTCCTCGTGATCTCCTCTAACTTTGCTGGAGAGCAATAAATATCTTTTCAAAGATCTCAAAGCTGAATTTTCTATTAGCGCCGAAATTTTTATGAACAGGAATTTTCTTAGAACAGAGGTAGAACAAACAAAAATAGTGCCCCTTCCAGAATACATTTTAATCTGTCTAGATGAACCTATTCAACTAATTCCGTAAGAAATAAAATAAGGTGCAGGAAATACAATCTAGATGTGAGTCCCCCAAAAATGTATGTGACCGGATTTACCCTGGTGTACTTTCTCCACTCGTGTTCCTTCTTGCCACCTCATTACACAGAGAGGAGCCAAGAGGATGGAGAAACTGGTGGAGAAGAAAATCTGGGGGCTCCCCATTATTATCTGCACTTGTTCCTGGAAACCACTGATTTTTGTTGGGTAAGATACTGAGAAATCAAGTGAGAGCACAAGATCCAGAGGATCGAGTTGGAGCCTCAGAATTCAGCGCCCTTCCCCCTCTTGAACACCCTCCTTGGGATTTATAAGCTAGCAATTCACTTATATTTACAAGGACGGAAATCATGGTGCCTTTTCAAGACTAGTCTCTTCTATATACTGTAACTTGTATCTAATCTCTTCTGTTCCTTCACTTGTCATATATTGGGGGGGAGCGCGTTGCGGGCTGCGGCGCCCGCCGCAGACCCGTCCGTGGTGTGTGTAGACTCTATTTCGGTCTCTTTACTAAACTCGGTGTTGGAAGTCCAGCCCGGGACGTTATCAGAGCCAACCACAAATGCCACATGAAAAGCAGCAAACATCCGGAGTGGCTTCCTGCGAGCCTTGCTTTTCTCATCACGAGAGATTTACGCGGCGGGGGGAGGGGGGCAAACAAGTTCTCGAGTAAGAGCCGTGTACACCCGCTCGTGTGGCCGGCCGGGCGCACCCGCAGGCAGGGCACAGACTAGGATCTCTGGGCTCCTGGCTACTAATTGCACGCACGGTCCCCAAGCCAGACCCAAGGCTCGAAAGCCTGGGCGAGCACGCTTCTAGCGCGGCACGATGCTGTGCCCGTTACCCCTCGGGGCCTGCGGCCGGTGGGCGCAGAAATTAACCTGGGAGGTGGCGAGCCGCGGCTCGGACCCCTGAGTGACCAGGCACAGGCTGGGGGATTTCCGGCAGGCTTTTGTGTTTCGATGCTTGGGAAGCGGGAGCCGGACGAAGGACACTCCAGCCGCCGGGGAAGGCCGTGGGCACCCACACAGATCCGGGTCGGCTCCGGAGGGCAAGTCCGCGGGGGCGGGGAGGGAGCGCGCGCCGCCAACGTGGGAAAACGCCGCGGCGGCCCCCGGGCAGATAGACAATGGTGTCCCCGGAACAAAGAATAACAATAAGGCCTTTGCATTTATAAGCCGCGCGCCGGCGGCGGCCTCCGGGAGCCGAGCGGAAGGCGGCGCGCGGCCCGAAGCGCGGCCCGGGCTCCGCACCTCCCAGGTAGGGCCGCGCGCCGGCGCCTCCCAGCCGCGCCTCTCCGCACCTCGCGCGCCTCCTCCCTGTCCCCGGGCCAGTCCCCCGTGGGTCCGCGATGCCAGGTCGGAGGTCGCGGGTGGGTTGGGAGAGAAGGGAAGGAAAGAGGGGCCGGGAGATCGCGGCCACCCGGTCCGGCGCCGCGCAGCCCCCACCCGGGAACCGGGAGGCCCCCCCAAAGGTCGGAACACCCCCTCCGCAACCCGAACCCTGCTCCTGGCGCTCGACTTTGCCCCTCGATGCGCCCGCCTCTCCGGCGGATGAAAAAGGCCGGTGGCGAGAGGGTCTTTGGGGACTCCCGCTCGCCACGAGGACGGGAGGCGTGCGTTCCGCTCTCACGCCCTCCCCCTCCGCCCGCATCCCTCCCTGGTCCGAGGACCCCCTCGAGGCCGCCCGGGACCCCGCCCTGGCAGCCGGCGACTCCTCGACCGTAACCCTGTTCCCGCTTGGCCCCGCCTGGGGTTTGCACAGGCGAAGCAGGAAATGCGCTGTTCCCGGTCCACTTCCCTGCTCAGAAACTCGTCCGCGGGGGTGTTTCTTATATTCTCCCCCGCCCCGCGCCCGCCCCGGCTCTGGCCCCCGGGTTGGAGCTTTGGCTCCCTCCCTTTAGTCCCTGCACAGGGAACCTCAGATTTCCGGGCCCCTTCCCCAGAACAAATTCTGTTTTGTTCGCCCCCTTCATCTCTGCCTCACAACTTAAAAGGGAACTTCGATAGCGCCGTGACTTCCATGCACCCACTTCTGCTGACCTCTTCCTCCCAACTCCCTCCCACCCCAGAAGAGGCCAGGGCTGTCCTTGGCGCTTTCTGTTGTCCACGGACCAGGCTCAGCAGCAGCTGGTCTCCTGTGAGCAGAACACCTGCACTCCCACCCAAAGGGGAGCAGATGCGGCCCCTGCCTCAGAGGGGTGCCCAGTGCAGTCCCACTAGCCTTCCAGTCGGGTTTATTCGATTTATTCACCACCAGCCGGGTGTTCTGGGCCCTGTCTACTGCAATCACTTGTTCCCGGCACGCAGAGGTGATGCCAACATCAGTAGGCCAAGTGCTTGTGAGATTTTTTTTTTTTTCCTAGTAGAGGTACTGTAAGAGGTTGCCTTTCCACCCTGGAAACTCTGGCTTGCCAAGATTGCCTAGTCAGCAGGGCTGGATTTTGCCAGGAGGTTGGTTAGGGCAAAGCTGTACATTCTGTGATCATGGAGGTGATCAAAGTTAATAGGTCATAGGACAGGCCACTTCTGACACACTCATTATCCACTCCTCTCTGCAACTTGAACCACAGACATAATCAGATTTTGAAATGGTACCTGAGTTGGCTTCCAAAGTTTCCAAACAGGAGAGGAAAATATTAGGAGTTCTTGCTGTATTACTCTACAGTCAATGTTCAGTTGATCTCTGTTACCCAAATTTTCTTCTCTGCCCATTTGTTGACCTTGCCGACAACTCTGCCAGTACTCTTTGATATCCTCTTGACATCCCCAGAGCACACAAAGTCCGCTGGTGTGTAATAAATGCTCCTGGATACTATAGCGGTTGTCCACGGCCGAGTCATGGGGTCATCTTCTTTCAAAGCAAGGCACTAGGGATTGTCTCTATAATCCTCAGCAGAGACTCTGTTCTCATCTAAGACAATCTGTGCAGACCATGCAGTCATCAGACTTCAGGCCTGCACTCTTCTCTCCCACCCTCTCCTTCCCCATGAGTTCAGTCTCCATTAAGCACCTCAAATCTCACCTCTTCTGAGGTTTAACTCAAGTCCTGTGGCTTTTCTGTATCCCTCAGTACAGAAGTCCAGGCCAAGAATGTACATGGAAAATTTTGCATGTGGATATATTCTGAAATAAATTTCTATGTTTGGAAACCTTTCCAAAACCAAAATCTTCAGTATTAATTTCTTCATAATCACAGAATACGGTTTACAAAGCAGTTTCATGTTCATGAAGTCATCTGAGCTTCAAAACAGCCCTGGAGGTAGGCAGGGCAGCCTTTGTTACTATCCTCATTTTTCAGGAGAGACTGAGACTGAGAAAGAATAGGTGCCTTGCTCGAGGTCACATGGCAGGCGTGCTTGGAGTACCTGCTTGCCCTTGCTGCTAACAGCGGTGGGTTTTGTTTTGAATTTCTTTGCATGCCATGTCTGCAGCCAGTGAGCGACCCCTTAGGGTTTGTAGAAACTCAATAAAGACAGCAGATAAGTAGGGCTGGATTTAGGACTTTTGGCATAGAAACATCCAGTGTTGTTCCTAACCAGGTCATGACAATCTTTTTTTTTTTTTTTTAATAATATCAGAGACGCAGGGCTGTAACAAAAAAGCATTTTTATTTAGAAGATCTATAATTAGACATTTTTTATTAGATCACAGTCTTAACCCTAAATGACATCTCATTTATTTTGAATATCTTATACAAATTCTCATTCAGCTGAAAAAAAATGAAAACAGTGTGCAATGTTATATTGCGATAAAAATCAGATATAAGGAAGCTGAGGGGTCAGAAGCTCTGTCCCTGTACTTAGCACTCATGCAGACTGAAAGAGACTCCATTAATTGCACTGAATTGTGTGGTCTCATCACATATTTAAGATCTCTGCTTTGGTCTCCTCTAGCCCTACCTTGGGCTGACCAGGTTTTTGGGGCATAAAAACATACATGTAGCAGGCAGGTAAAGTAATCCTCTCCATTCTTACTGTTGTTTGGGAGAAAATGGATGGCAAATATTCTTGATTCTACTTTATGAAGTGAAAAATTAAGGCACAGAGCAATTGGCTAATTTGCTTCATGTTTTCAAATCCATCTAAGAGACAAGAGAACCATCTATTCATTTAATCAACAAATAGCTCCCCAGCACCTGTAGGTCTGAAGCTCAGTACACAGCATGGTAAGATGGTTATGGGCACAGATGTGGGAATCAAACTGCTCGGAACCGAGTCAGAGTTCCAGCTGTGCATTCCTGGACACACTTCTTAGCCTCTCTCTTCCTCCTCTGTGAAGTGAACAGTAATCACAGTACTGACCTCAGAGAGTTTGATGAGGATGAAATGAATTAATTCTTCATAAACTGCTTAGGGCAGGAGCTGGCACTCAGTAAGTGCTATCCAGGTATTTAATAATAAAATAAAATTTAAATAAATGTCTTCACATTAGCGTATGAAGACATGTTGAGACAATAAGAAAAGCCTACCATGATACTGAAGAGACATGCATTTGAACAACTAAACAAATTTTTTCAAGAAAAACATTAATGAAATTTTAAAATACTGTAAAATCTATTGTAGCTAGTAACAAGTAATATTATGCTTTGTCTATTACATTGGCAAAAGCTTTTTGAGAGGTCTATAAAATCCTGTGCATTTCCTAATTACATTTGAATGTCAATATTTTTACTTTGGTGGTAAAATTTTTTAAATCTTGCTTTATGTATGTCAACCTTCTAAAACTCCGTTAAGAGTGGCCAGGAATAAAAATACCTAGAATTGTAAAACATTCAATGTTCCATTAAAAGATCTTTGAAATGCAAATAGGCACCTTGCAATCAGCATTTAACCTGAGTAGGACTAGATTCTTCTCTTGAAGGCATAGAGACGAAGTTCAGTTTTGATAACTATGCCTGGGACTCATGTATTTAAAAAAAGAATAACCCACAAATATACGAACCTTGCCTGGACCTTGCAGCATGAAAAAGAGTCAAAATTCTAGTCTTGGTTGTTCAGGAACTTGCTGCCAGGTAAACTGCAAGTCACTTCGACTGCCTCAGCCTCCAGTTTTCTCAAAAAAGGAAGGAGAAAATATCTGATCTCTTCCCAATTGTTCTAGATAAAAAAGAGAACAAATAATCACAAAGTTTTGACAAGTAAAAATGTGCAGCAAAACTGGGCTAGTATGTGTGTCTGCAGATGTCTGGGTGCAAATGCATTTAGAGAAGTTTCTTTGCACAGAAAAAAGATAGCAAACCGAGATAAAATGGAAATGGGGATTGGACAGAAGACTGTCTTGCTTTGGGTTATAATGGAATGCTACTGTTTTTAGAACAAAAACTTAAAAAAATTTTTTTTAATAGAAGCATAGTTGCTTTACAGTGTTGTGTTACTTTCAGGGGTACAGCATAGTGATTCAGTTCTACATATATACGTATTTCTCAGATTCTTTTTCATTACAGGTTATGACAAGCCATTGAATATAGTTCCCTGCGCTATACAGTAGGACCTTGTTGTTTATCTGTTTTGTACATAGTAGTTTGTATTCGCTGATCCCAAACTCCCAAATTATCCCCCCCCCGCCACCCCTAGTAACGGTAAGTTTGTTTTCTATGTCTGAGTCTCTTTCTGTTTTGTAAATAAGTCTGTTTGTGTCATTTTTTTAGATTTCACATATAAGTGATATTGTGTGATAACTGTCTTTCTCTTTGTGACTTACTTCATTTAGTATGATAATCTCTAGGTCCATCAGTGTTGCTGCCAATGGCATTACTGCACTTCTTTTCATGGCTGAGTAGTATTCTTATGTGTGTGGTGTATACATATATATGTATGTATATATACACACACCAGTTTCTTTATCTAGTCATCTGTCAATGGACATTTATGTTGCTTCCATGTCTTGCCTATTGTAAATAGTGCTGCTGTTAATTGGGCTGGTTGTATCTTTTTGAATTAAGAGCTTTCTGCAGATACATACCGAGGAGTGGGATTGCTGGATCATATGGTTAACTGTATTTTCAGTTTTTTAAGGAACCTCCATACTGTCCCCCATAGTGTCTGTACTAATTTGCATTCCCACCAGCAGTGCAGGGGGGCTTCCTTTTCTCCACACCCTCTCCAGCATTTGTCATTTGTAGACTTTTTGATGATGGCCATTCTGACTGGTGTGAGGTGATACCTCTATAGCAAAAACTTTTAAAAAACTAGTTACTGCATAGAGGGTCCCACCTTTGATCCAGGGCAAACCAGATTCTGTTTTTAGGAACTAAGGTTATGGATTTTCTGGATAACGACTAATTGAGTAAATACAGATTATTTCAGTGGTTAATTTCTTTCTTTCTTTCTTTTGTCCCCCCAGTGGTTATTTTAAAACTCAAAATTGGAGACAGATAGACAACCCATTCTTTTTGACACTTTCTTATTATGTAACATTTCCCTGGAACTCACGAGATTTGTGGACTCCTCAGGCTGAAAAGCATAACCCATTCCTGCTTTTCAAGTTCTGTAAAATTATCCTAGTGAGAGTTCGGGAAGATGGGAGTGTCTGACGCAGGAAATATCACGCATCACACTAACACATGAAAGTGCTTGTTCCTCACACAGCCATGTAGCTAGGCAGGCATTGTTTTTCAATCCTTTATTTTGAAATAATCCAAAATTTACAGAGGCGTTGCAAGAACAGCATAAAGCGCTGTATCACCTTCACTGAGATGCTCCAGTGTGTTAGCGTTTTATCTCCTTTGCTCCATCTCAGTCTAAATAAACAAAAACATTTCCCCACACTTGCTCTCTCGCTCCCTTTCTAAAAATATATAAATGTAGAGAATATAAATATGTAGCACATTAATATATCATCCTACAACATTAGCATGTAGACAGTCATTAGAGACACTGCATAAATGTGATACACCCATAGAGTGTGTTCTAGCTTAGGTATATAGATATATTAATCACGTATATGTATGTGTGTCCCAAACCTTTCTCTGAACCATCTGAGAGCAGGCAGTCGCATGATGTCTCACTCACTCTGAATATTCCAGGGGACACTCTCCCATATAACCAAACAAATCAGGAAATGAACACTGCTGCCCACCACACATCGCAGCCGTCTCAGCCACCTGCCCAATTCAAATTTTGCAGACTGCTCCAATGAAGTCCGTTTCTTTCTGGCCCAACATTCAATCCAAGATCACACATGGCCCTCAGTTATCACGTCTCTTTTGACTTCCATCTGGAACCATTCCTCAGTTCTTCGCTGACTCTTTTCACCTTTATGGCTTTAATAAGTGCAGGGCTTTTGTTCCAAAGGCGTCCCATCAACAGGCCTGTCTGCTGTGGGCTCACGTATTCTTGGCAGGAGACCGCGGAAACGGTGGTGCTCCCTTCCCAGGGTGTGACAAGGGAGACCCGATGCGGCCCCTACCATCACTGCCGAGTTACCCTCGGCCACCTGATCAAGTTGTCGTCTGCCCAGTTTCTCTAACTTCAAGTCACCATTTTCCCCTCTGCAACTGATAAGTATGTTTTTGTAGTGGGAATTCTGCCATTATACTCATATCCCCGTTAAGCCTCCATCCACCTAGCTGAGCATCTGCTCAGACGGTGGCTTTATAGTCCCATCATTCCTTTCGGAGTTATGTATCCCTTCTACTGGGAGGAAGTTTCCCCTGCATTTACTTACTTGTTTATTTATTTATATTAGCAGGGACGTATGCATTCCTTCTTTATTCAGTGGCTTCTCATCCTTAACTGATATTCTTTGCTTAGGGGCTCAGGTTGTCACTGGTGTGGCCAGTGGGACACCTTTCCAGCTGACTCCTGTATCCTTTCTATACGTCCTTGTCATCCTTGGACTGTTTCCTTACCTTCTGCCATAACTAGGCATTCCAGGCTCATCTTGTACTTTTCCTGCCTCAACCCTGATTCAGTCATTTCTCCAGGGAGTCATGGGCATCTTCTAGTGAAGGATGGCATTTTGAAACCAAGATCTGGGTTCTCCTTGGGACTCGGGTATCACTGCTTCTAAATACTCTTAGCAGAGAGAGCTAGGAAACATACGTGTGCATGCACTCATGCATCTAGAGCTGTTTCTGTATCTCCCCAAATTATGAAAAATCAGGAGTTAAATTCCAATCCAACAGCCTCTGGTTCTCCCTGGCCTGCTGTCCTTCCACGTGGGTGAATCCCTTTTCCGATGGTAAGAAACCTGACTCCCACTGCCCTCAATATATCTGTATATTTGCTCCCTGTCATCCATCTCGCCTCTCCTCCACCTGCCTGCTCTTGGCTTCCAGACACACCAGCACCTCTGTTCAGATCTCCCCCAGCGTTCCACTGTTTTCATGTTTAGAAGCAAAGGAAAGAAATAATTACTTGTTTAAAATTATTTTCAAATGATTTTGAGTAAAAAATGTGATCATAAACTCTAACATCAAAGTTTCCCTCCTTACTGTCTTGACTTGCTGGCACATTCCTCGGGAGTAAGTTAAAAACAAAATGACAAGGCACTGTTTTTGTTTGCTTGGGGTGGGGTCACCCGCATTTTCAAAGTGCAGGACTGTACCTTGAAAATAAAAAAAAAAAATGTTTCTTGAGCTTTCAGTTGTGGCTGGAGCAAAACTAGAAGTTGGCTTGACCTCGTAGGATTTATTTTACTAAAAACCATCAGGAAGAAAGGGGAATATGAATTCAATAATATTTTCCAGAAGTGTTCTTAGAGCCGGTGGCAGCTTTAAGGAAATACTTCGTAAATACACTGCCTCTCCCCTGGGTCAGCCACACCCACCCACACATTACTCTCCATGATCTTAAACGAAGAAAATAACGCATAACAAGTCAGATTTCATGACATGCCCCAAGTTCAGAGGTTGGCCAATCTAATTTACACTGCTTCTATGCATGACTGAATTCCCATGAGTCATTTCCATCTTCAGCGGGAGAGAGAGAGAGGTCAGTGGAACCGTGTTAATATGAAGACCAACCACTGAGCCTCCCAGTCAGACTTAGCCCCTCCCTACGCGGCCCCCTCCCTACACGGCCCCCTCCCTACGCGGCCCTGTCCACGGCTGCTCTTAGCAGACCTCACGAGCTGCATCTGGCAGCCTGTGCAACCCTGAGGGTGAGCGGGTCCGAGTTCAGCTGGAATGGACAGTCCAGGGCACCTAGCAGCCTCCTCCCTCAGCATATCTTTTGTCCCTTTCCAGAATTAAAGGAGGAAAATCTTGCTGGGTCATTTCTCCAGAAAGGCTGTTGATAAAACATCCCAGAGCTAGAAGGGGCAGCCTCTGGTTAAGCAAAGACTCTAAGCATGACTGATTTAACAAATATTAATCATACGTGTATGTATTAACTGGTTTGGTCACTGTATGTAGAGAGACTTACAAAACATATCTAATATATCAGTTCAGTTTCAGGATAGGTGTTCAAACTGAAACTTTGATTTCTGAGCAGTTTAAGTCCTCAGTGGTGGAAGGATCTAGGCTAATATGATTTTTGCAAATATTTATTCTATTTAACAATTATATGACACACATAAAGATGTATAAAGATAATTAGTCCAGACTTTTCAACACTCTTGCCTAGCGTTTGACTTGAGTACCTTCTCATAGTGAACTTTTCTGATGCACGTGCATAACACAGCATCACCAACGCCAGTTCGATCGTGTGTGAACGCCCCAACCATCATGGCGGCCACATGGCCCCACATAGGTGACTCCTTTGCTGCGGTCTAGCCGACTGGCCTCTGGTTGCTTCTGAAACATGCCAAGCTCTTTCCTCCTTGAAGCCTACGTTCTCTTCCCTCTGCGTGGAACCAAAGTCCCCAGTATTTTCCTGTGGTTGGCTCCCCCATCCAAAGACACCTACTCTGGGAGACCATCCTACCACTAAAATAGTCACCATCGGCCATCACCGCCCCCCCCCACACACACACACTTGTCATGCTCTGTTTTCTTACTTGGTTCATAATGTCCCATAAGCACTTATTATTAGCAGTCACCGTATTTTACACCTGTTTGTTTATGTCTGTCCCTCTCCCCATTAAATGCTAGCTCCCCGAGACCTCAGTGGTGATGCGCACTGCCCTGTCCCCGCGCCCAGGACAGCTGGCGACTGGCAGGCACGTCATCGGAACTCAGCAAGATGAGCTGAATGGATGAAAGATGGCCCCATCGGAGGATGTCCCTCTGCCCTGAGTGGGACCAAAACTGGGGACGCTTGACTGCTGGGTGGTCTCTCGCTGCGCATTTTCCTGTGTCTCGTCTTTTTCTTTAAAACACTCTTTTCTCTCAAGGCCTGTGTTGCTTTTATTGAATCCTCCTTCTGTCACTTTAAGACGAGGAATGTTCCCTACAGATGCGTATTTCATTAACAGAGTGTTATCTCCCAGAGTAACTAAGAACTTACAAAAGGGGGGTGTTAGTTACAAGAGCCTCTAAATAATTTTGACTGATTAGGTATCTTAATCCAGCTGCCAGTTAATTGTGTTTGTTTGTGATTAAGAATATGATTTTCACCTCCCTCCCCACCGCAATCTCCCTGTTTGGAGGAGCCCAGTCTCCCCGCCACTCAGTATCTGCAGCCGGCTCTTTGAAGGTGTTTGCTGAGGGGATGAGACCACAGCGATCACCTGGAGCCAGGAGCTGGGAGGAAGGAACCTCTGCCGAGCCACCTGCAGGCCGACTCAGAAGGAGCCCGACGCCCACCGCAAACACCCCGGAGATCTGAGGACCCGCGCCCGCCCCACCCTGCCCCGGACGCCGGGCCACTGTTTCTGGGGAGAAAATGACTCGAGGCTGAAGTGCTGATGGAAATGAAGCCGTCTTTAAAGCTTCGCAAAGTGGCTGTGCAGAAGGATCTGGTTCTGCCTTTATTTCTGTCCCCCATCGAGGCCTTTAAAATGCAATAAAAAGAAATCACTAGAAAAATAAAATAACCAAGTCATGCAAAACACAAGCTCCCATTTTTAATGACGAGGTTCCTCAGACATCAACCAACTCTCAAACTGCTCCCAAAGTTCCAAGCTGCTCCCTGGCTGTTAACTCCCCTGCGGCCTGAGTACCCCGCACCCACCCCGCATCCACCCCGCACCCAGGCGCAGACCTCAGGCCTCCGCCCCAGGGAAGACCGGCCTGCAGGCCGAAGCCCTTTCGTCCTTTTGCAATTTCAGGTCCCCAGTTCCTTATTTATTTCTTTAAAGGAAACATCCCATTGATTATAAAAGTGGTATTAGATGAGGTCCGTCACTGGTAAGCACCAGGTCAGAAGCAGGCCGTTTACTGCCAGTGTTTACTGTGGGACAGTGGGGTTGTCCGCCTTGGCCGTCAGGCCGCGGGGCTGAGCGGAGGTGGACGTGTTCAGCTCCGCTGCTGGGGGAGGGGGGGCACGCAGGGGCGGGAGGGAAAGCCTGCGAAGCCAGCGCACCGGGGGTTAAAGAGGAGAGATCTGGCAGTGGACCTCTTAGGTTAAGGTAACCCTCCAGTGACCTGCTTCCAAGTCGCAGATCTGAATTCTTTCTTCTGCTGCCAAATATTTCAAGCTACATTATTAGCTGTGGCTGCTCCCACATATCTTTAATATATGTCATATAATTTTTATATTTTAAATACACACACACACATTTTGTTTGTTTGGGGGATCTGGGACCAGAAGCCAAATCTAAAGGATGAAGTCCTTCACCTAAAGCATTTAAAGCTCTGACAACACGCAGGCCACCCTGTGCTGTCCCTGCAGGTGCTCTGGGCTGCTTCCCTGACTTTCGGCATCCTTTGTCTTTTAATGGGATCAGGCTTTTTTGGGCCAAACTATGCTCACCCCATCCCCCAACTCATTCTGATTTCTAAGTTCCCTGTCACAAATCCCTTCAGTTCCCATCTTCCTTTTGTTCCCATCACTGCCAACAAAGAGCTGTGGCTGCTAACTTTCCAAAGAAGGAAAATGTTTCCATATAACAAAATATTTCCATATAACAAAATATTGACATTTTTGGTATCACTAATATATTATTACAATACTAAGGCCTTTGTTCAGAAAGAGGGCTTTAACTTGTTAATTGATGTGAATTTGTATTTTCCAGGCAGACACTGTTTCCAAAATTCCTTGCATTCAAAATTGCAATTAGTTATACTCTCAAACATGCTTGAATTGTCTAGTCCTATTCCCTCAGTTTTACATTTTTTATAAATAGCTTCCTTGCACTCAAATGATCATCAAACTATCTTATTTTACTGTGTCAAACATCTGCAGGTTTTCTCTAAGCCAGGCGTCTGCAAATGTCTTCAACTCTTTTAGAGCAAGAACTATTAAAATCGCTACCACAGGGAATAATACACTAAGGAGAAAAAACGGTTCCTTTTGTAGATTTATTTTCCGATATAACGGACTTGCATAATACATTTAATGTGGTAGGTTGGCTCCTTAAAAAAAAAAAGTTGGTATTGCTTTTTAAAGGACACAGGTGTGCAAAAGTGATTTGCTGTTTTACAAAACATATGAATTAATATTTACCCAGTATGTTGCAAAATATTTGTATATACATACTTCAATTTAACCTTCAAAATAACCCTACTAGTTAGATATGCTTACTTCTTTCTTCCTTTCTTTTTTATTTTTTCACAAGAGGAAAATGGGGTTCAGGGATGAAATGACTCCCCCAGAGTCACAAACCCTAGAAAGGATTGGATCGGTTGATTCCACAGTTTATGCCTTTCCTACCTTCTGACACTGTTCACATGGCTTCATGCAGGCAAAAACCCCATTCTGCCATCTTCCCGTTAGCCCCAACTGATTATTCCTCCACCTCCTGAAGGCCTCCAGTCCCCTTGAATTCCTAGAGTGCTCCGACCTGCCCTGAAGGCTTAGAACAACATGCTTTTTACTCAGTATTTTTGCAGTAACACTTTCTACATCCATAAACTAAGCTTTGATGAGGAATCTGGTAACGGGGTGTTTCTAAGTTGAGCTTAGCATCATAAACTCCTGGGGGATGTGCTCCAGTTTCCCAGACTTGCCCAACAGAGCTTCCATCACCCTGCAGGGGCCCCGGGAACCTGTGTCACAGGCATCCTCAGCGTCCTGTTCCCTGCCTGGGCTGGGAAATGCTACTTTAACATATTGTAGGTAGTAAACTGGGGGAGGGTATAGATCAGTGGTAGAGTGCATGCTTAGCATGCACAAGGTCCTGGGTTCAATCCCCAGTGCCTCCATTAATAAAATAAATAAATAAATAAACCTAATTACCGCCCCACCCCAGAAAAAGACCAAAAAAACAGTAGTAAACTGAATGACATGCACCAGAATTGTTGCAACATAGAGGAAAACTATACTGTATGCTATTTTTTTATATTTTATTGAAGTATAGTTGATGTACAATATTAGTTTCAGGTGTACAGCAAAGTGATCCAGTTATACATATACACGCGTATGTTTGCAATGTAGAGGAAAACTATCATGTATGCTAGTTTAAATGCAGGGTACCCTGAGTGCGATTTCCCCTAAAACACGAACTAAGAAAGCTGGTTATTTGCAAAATAATAAAGCTTCAGAGGAAAGGATTTCTTAACTTCACCTTATCACTTCTTCCATAAAAAGACAGAGCCTGGGCCATCTTTAATGCCTTTGGCCAGTAGGGAAAAGAATGTCCAGAGCTTTCTCAAGGGACATCCCCTTCTGCGATTCCTGCAGTGTCTTCCTCCCAGAGAGGGTTAGTTATTCATGCCTTCCATAACTACTTTTCATAATTTTGCTAACAAAGTTCAGGCCACAGTATTTTGCAAGTGGTTGTTTTTGTTAAAACTCACCACCTGTCCCACCGTTCCTTACATGACTTTATACCACTCTGGGATGCAAAGTGAGGTGCCTAGTAAATGCTGGTTGATGAGAAGTCCAATTGGATAAGAATGGTGGGAAAGACCTTGGTGTCTTCTTGGCCTCCTTAAGTTCTGTTTCCTGTGTGTTCATTTCAGTTCACTTCAGTTTCTAGAACCTTCCAATTTCATGTACTGCTGGGTACATCCACAAAATCAGCTGGCCTGTATCAAATACATGTCTACCACGGAGTTAGCTCCTGGGTTTCAAGTCATTTTAAGAAGGTTCAAAATGGCAATCCACATTATTTATAAGCACCCAATAAATATAACTTTTAAAAAATGTCTTATTGCTGCAGTAACAAAGACGTCAAAAGCCTTCAGATGTTTGATTAACAATAGGTGAATCTGGATAAGGGACATACGGACTTTTTGTACAATTTTTATTTTAGTAACTGTTCTGGAAATTTGAAACTCTTCCCAAATGGAAATTGGTTTTTCAATTAGACATTAAACCTTTAAAACACATCACGCTGAGTGAAGAAGCCAGTCACAAAAGATCACATCCTGCAAAATTCCACCTGTATGAAATGTCCAGAATAGGCAAATCTAGAGACAACATGGATTATCAGTTGCTTAGAGCTGGGGGATGGGGTATAAAGGAGCTGGGAGGCAGGGGGTGATGACTAAAAGGTATGGGGTTTCTTTTGCGGGGGGTTGATGAAAATATGATAAACTTGATTGTGGAAATGACTTCACAAGCTCTGAATTGACTAAAAACCACTGAACTGTACACTTTAAATGGGTGAATGGTACAGTATATAAATTCTATCTCCATAAAGCTCTTATTTAAAAAATCAGAAGTCAGAGACAGTCTGGAAGAGACAGATATTAAGCGTTTCATTTGAAATCAAACGCTGGTTGGAAGACGCACCACCTGAGACATCAGCCAGCAGGACGGGATTCCTCCCGCCTCCCCCCACCCCAGCGCATGCACGTTTCCACCCGGCAGTAAATGGATCATCTTCTCTCCGGGGTAGTTAATAGAAAAATGCTCTAGCACATAAGCTAATTGATTTATGATTAGTTATAGGATAACATTATCATCTGACAAGTTTGCTTTTAAGCTTTATCTACTATTTTATGTCTTGTTTTAAACCTGAATGCACAGATACTCTGGAAAGAGCTTTCTCAAAGCATTTCTACAAATCTACTTCAGAACCCTAAATGTTTCCTCTTCTCCCACCTTCCTGCCCAGAACGGGCAAATGAGTTTTCACCCTCACTTTCTCAGTCTTACTAAGATTAAACCGCAGTTAAGATTTGTGGCAGGAACACTGATGAACTTAAAAAAAGAAAAAGAAAAAGAAATATACGTTTACCTTAAGTATTAATCAACTTTTAAGTTAATCAACTTAAAAGGACATTTATAATTTCAGGGATGGGAAGAAAATTTTAACATACAAACTTCTTTCATTTCCCTAATACATGCTGGTTAGCAATTTTTCTCCAGTCTTACTTGTTCATTTTGGGATTTGATGAAATATTCTAGAAACATTTAACTTAACGTTTAGCGATATTATGTCAGGTTGGGGGCTAAATGAGCTTGAAAAATACTTACGTAGGAGGAAATTTTCATCAGTACTCAATATTTCATCTTTTTCCATAAGAACCAAAATAATTTTACAAATGGATTTAAAAGGCTTGTGACCGTGTTCTGTGTGAAAATGCTTTCTTTCTGTGCCTGAGGACTCAAAGTGACGAAGAGAATAATTATTTCTCTACAAACCGAGCTCTGTACTAACAGGAGTGTGTTCTGATTTAAGCCTGAGCGTCTGTGGCAACATGCCCTAAGGTGGAAATTTCTAGAGAGCTCTCCTTGGGGGCAGGAACACAGCCGTTTCATTGTGAAGCGGGACGTCTTGGGTGTGGGGGATGCTGGCACCCCAGGGTCTTTACCTGCTGCTGTTTAAACATCTTATTTGTCCTTCTTGTCTCAAAGAGAAATATTTTCCTAAAGTTGTGGTAAATTCTCTGTTTGGAAACATTTGTCAGAAGAGAAAATAAGACTTCTACAGTAAACAAACCAAGAGCTTACTGTTCAGGTTTGAAATCTGTGGGCGATTTTTCTACCGAAACAAGTAGTATATGGTGGTCAGAATGAAAACTTTCACTCTTTTATTACCCACCCTTTGGGGAGTTTAGTCACTCTTATTTTGGGCCAGGGGAAAAAAGGGGGTGTGTGTGGCTACATCCCTAAAAAGAATCACGATTTCTCAATAACCAAAATGCTAATTTATCTTTACCCACTCTCACCTACTTCTCAGCTCCCGTAAAAATGGAATTCTCTACTTTTATAGAAACAGATCATTCCTAACTTAAACAGAAAAACATTATGAATTTAAGATCCAAGGAAAGACATATTTATTTAATGGTTCCCAAACCAACCAACTAACCAAAAACCATTAATAACAAAAAAAAATCTGAGTTTGAAAGTTGACATTGAAATCTACTAACCTAATAATTCACATGTGCTTATATACACACAGCCTATCCGTTTCTGGTTTCAGAAAGTTAATTGGTGGAGGAGGGTTTAATAATGATGGCTCTTTCTACTGTTCTGATTATTCAGATTTTTTTTAAAGCTTATACTTAATTTCAGAAGACACAGCCTCATAATACTGCCAGGCAACATTTAACTCGCATGGGGTGACTACCAGTAGAACAGAGTCCTATCAGCTACGCTAAATAACTCCATGTTCTAGTTTCTGGTCCCAATTTGAATTTTGACTCATCAGAGGCAGGGACGTTTTCTCGAAGAGCTGAGTCATTGAGTGTTACTTGGAATCAGCTCTGAACTTGGGGACATTCATTCGTCCCACAAGTCAACCACAAAGTACTCATTGGTTAGACAGTCCTTTCAAAGTATCTAACAAAATACTACCTTTTACCAAAATCATTAATCCCACTTAAAATAAATGCATTCCTCTTATTAAAAAAAAAAAAAAGAACTTTGAATTTTAGAATGTCATCATTTTGACCTACTTTTTACATTGGAATTACTTTATTAAGTTAGATCAAACACAGGCTCTTTGCCTCAACTAAGTGGACGGGCTAACCTGGCCCCCAGGCTGATGTGTGGAGCTCATTATGGACTCACAAAGTGTTCAAGGTTACTTTTCAATTTGTTTCAGCCAGAATCAATAAATCTCTCACCTGGCTTCTTTGCTGTACGTATTGTACCGGTTAATCATGTGTATACACGGCATAGCACATTAGACTTGGAGAAAAGAGCTTTCTGATGGGAGCCAATTTTTAACCACCCTGCTGTTGAAATTTGAAAACAAAGGAAAACTGCTCCTGTTTATTATTAAGGTGTGATGTGAACTGGGAGCCATAAATAATCTCGCTGGCCAAATTCCAGGGCAGAAGAAGGAAAGAAAGAAGGGGGGAGAGAGAGAGGGAAGAGAGGGGAGGGAGGGGGAGAGAGAGAGAACCGTCTTCTGACACTGTTTTGTTGAAACGTCTCAAGAAACTAGAAAATTCTCCATTGGGAGCCACCAGTCTCCAGCTAGAAAGGGGTAATAGTCACCGCACCAACACAGCAGTCAGCTTTCTCACCTACATACATGCATAGCATTTAAGAGACAGCATGAGATGCTTTCTAGAGACTAAATATTAAACTGAAATGAATGCAGAAAAGCCGTACAGAGAAAATAAATAAGATGACCTCTGCAGTGGCAGCTCCTCCTCTTCTCATGCTGTTTCAGTCCTCTTTTCTCTGGAGTTCCCTGTTGGTA
This sequence comes from Camelus bactrianus, assembly GCF_048773025.1. Taxonomy (NCBI): domain Eukaryota; kingdom Metazoa; phylum Chordata; class Mammalia; order Artiodactyla; family Camelidae; genus Camelus; species Camelus bactrianus. Next base: position 3,605,624 of record NC_133567.1, on the reverse strand, counting down.
TTTAGAACCAAGATTCGAGGTCCCACCTGATGGTGGATGGATGTACTCAGGGGCAGTGGTACCCAGTCTACCTAGTTCTGCCCCATCTGACCCACGGCTGCCCTGGCATCAGAGCCCCTGCGCCCCGCCTGGTCCCGGTCATGGCTCTGTAGGGCAGTGTGGCCTTGGGTTAATCATTTCTTCTTCCATAAAATGAGACGGTTGCACAAGATGACTCCTGGGTGCCTCTCAGTTTTCACAGTCTAGGATTCTATACTTCTCCATACGGTGATAAGATTTCAAAAGTCCCACCTCTCGGATGAGGCAGGGGAGACTGTTTCTCAATCGACCCATTCTAGTGTGCATAAAAGTCACCTGGGGCTGTGGTGGGCTGGCGGAAACTTCCACGAATCTGCATTTTCACCGAGCAGCCTAGGAAATTCTCACCCAGGTGGTTCTTAAGAGGCTCGGTGAAACCTTGCCCTAGGGATTCTTTAAGCTTCCAAATGCAAGAGGCGGCTGTGAAAATCAAGACTTTTAAAATGAGTTTACCTAGGGAAGTCTTTCACGTTCTGAATGAAAACAGCCTGTGCACTTAGGAAATTAACATATATGAAAGACAATCCCAGGCGGGGGCGGCGGTTCTGGCGGCGGGGGGGGGGGGGGGGGGGGGGAGGCAAGGGGGCCGGGAGGCGGGCAATGTCTAGATTTAAGCTGCAAGTTCATGTTGCTGACTGTAAAGAACGAGTGTGGGATACAGAATGATAACAATGCCTCTATTTTCAATTTTAGTGGAAATTACTTATTGTCACGAAATGAAGTTCAAAGCATAAATCACCGTAAAACCTTACATTCATTAAATCTAGACTCTATTCGTTTTCTATGCCTTAATACCGGCAAGGGTGTTCAGAGTTTCTCTTTCTAGTCTTTACCGTTCTAAACTGTTTTAATCAATGTCACAAGTTAATGATGCTGAATGGACCCATTCACTCTCTCTTTTTTAAATAAGAGCTCTTTTTTGGGATATATTTGACGTGTCCTACAATTCACCTTTTTAAAGGGGAAAATTCGTTCACTGGCTTTTAGCATACTCACAGGTCTCTGCAACCGTAAGCACAATCAGTTTTAAACGTTCCACCTCCCTGAAAAGAAACCCTTAGCAGTCACTCCTCACTGCCCCATCCCCTACCTCCAGGGCCCTAGGACATCGCTGACTGATTTTCCGTCTCTGTAGCTTTGCCTGTTTGGGACATTTCACAGAAATGGGATCACTCACCCTCTGGTCCTTCGTGACCGGCTTCTCTTACTTGGCAGGATGCTGTCAAGGCTCATCGCTGTGGCAGCATGAGTCAGCACTCCGTTTCTCCCTCTAGCTGAACAGTGTTCTGTCCAAAGGACTCGCCATGTTTGACTTATCCATTCATCCACTGATGGACATTTGGTTTGTTTCTGCTTTGGGGCTAGTATAAATAATGCTGCCGTGAACATCTTGTACACAAGTTTTTGTACAGACTCATGTTTTCAGTTCTCTTGGGGCGGAATTGCTAAACCCTACAGTAACTTTCTGTTCAACCATCTGAGGAACAACCAGACTGTTTTCCAAAGTGGTTGCACCATTTAAAACTCCTACCAGCAACACGTGAGGGTCCTGACTTCTCCACATCCGCACCAACGCTTGTGATTCTCAGCCTTTTTGATGGCAGCCATCCTAGGGGGGTGAACCAGTACCTGGTTGTAGTTTTGATGTGAATTTCCCCGATGACTAACGATATTGAGCATTTTTCCATGTGCTTATTGGTGACTGTGTATCTTCCTTGGAGAAAGAGTTCTATTCAGACTCAAGCTCATTTTGAAATTGGTGGATCTTCTTGTTGTTGAGTTATGAGAGTTCTTTTTATAGTCTAGATGCAAGTCTCTTATCAGATACATGATTTGCAAGTATTTTCTCCCAGGCTGTCTTTTCACTCACTTGATGAAGTCCTTGGAAGCACAAAAGTTGTTAATTCTGATAAAGCCCATTTTTGTCTATTTTTTCATTGGTCGCTTGTGCTCTATCATGACGTATCTAAGAAACTATTTCCTAATCCGAGATCATGGAGACTAATGCCTGTTTTCTTTAATGAATTTTATACTTTGAGCATTTACACTGTTTGAGCCATTTCTTAGACTTTATTTTTAATTGTTATTAAAAAACACAACATAAAATGTATCATTTTAACTATTTTTAAGTGTCCAATTCAGTAGCGTAAGTACATTGGTATTGGTATGCAACTAATTCCCAGAACCCTGCACCTGTCAAAACTGAAACTCCACAGCAGCTAAACAACACCCCGGCTCCCCAACCCCAAGCCTCTGGCAACCATCATTCTACTTTCTGTTCTATGAATCTGACTCTGTCCTAAAAGTACAATATTTGTCTTTTTGCGACTGGCTTGTATCACTTAGCTTAATGCTCCCAAAATCTATTTGTGTTGTAACATGCATCAAAGTTTCCTTCCCTTTTAAGGCTGAATAATATTTTATTGTATGTATAGACCTCATTTTGTTTAAGTGTTCAATCCATTTAATTATGGAAGTAGTGTTCATTGTATTTATTCTTTTGTATGTGGAAATCCAGCTCTGTTTGTGGCCCATTTATTTCTTAGCACAGATGAGTAACTGAATTTAAATGGCTTTATTATTTCAAACTCTTTAATGTCAGGGAAAAAAAAAATCCAAAGACTGTTTTAAAAGGACACTTTGTGTTGTGGGTGATGATATGTATTTCAAGACAAGCACTTTTTTAATGTGAAAAATGCCATGTTATTGTTTCTTCCTGGTACTTCAGAATCTTTCTACCTTTTTCACGTTACTATTGAAAGTAGACTGTGCCTGCATGTGGGAACTGTGAAACTGAGTAATTCAAACAATAACTTTAAAGTATTCAATTATTATTATTATTAATATTTAAATATACTGGTCATGATAAAGTATGCATATGAACATTGAAATTGGGGAAAAAAAATAGTCAAAATCACCTCCACTTACTCTTTAATGGGAACGTTTAAGTCACCAAGAATCAATGTACACTTTACTACCAATAGGTGGCGCTAGACATTTAGTCAGTATTTCACTCATTTTGGCACGGCCTATGTTATAAATGACTATGAAGTCTTCCACTGGAAAAGAAACAATCTCTAGAGGGAACATAAAAGCTCTGGGAGAAACGGACCCTCTTCCTCGTAGTCACTTTCAAACTGACAGTAAGTGAAGGCAGCTTTCAGTTAAACTGATACCGAAAGGAACACGTTTACAGACTGAGCTGCCCCAACATCCAACCAGGAAGGTCCTTCCCACTGTCCAGGCAGATCTGCAGGTCCAGGGCGCCCTCAGTCCCTGTGGAATCCGTGGAGAAGTAGCCAGGAAGACTGTGGAGTTATTGTTCTTCATGTCTTTGTCTAGAAAGAAAAAAAATGCAACCACAGCAGAGAAAAATCTACATTTGACGCCAGGTAGACGGTTACAGAACCAAACACACGACAGAGAACAGGACCGAATCCAAGCATTTGTCTGTATTTCCTTTATTATTACATTAGTTGTCACTTTGATCACCAGCAGATTAAATATTATATATAATATATGTCTAGCTATATACACGCACACATATCCTATTGATTATTATTACATTAGTATTGAAAAAAATAACTTTAAAGCTGATTTTTTCACACTAAAAACCTACACATAACAGCAAGCGTATGCACTGAGCATAGTGTTTTGGATCAACTTTACTTTTGTTTGTTGTGCCTTATACCACTGAAGGGTTGTGCTTTTTTTTTTTTTTTAACAATCATTTAATATACCCCAGGAAACAGAAGTCTACTATAGAACATAAAGGCACAAAACAAATAACCCTGTTCTCACCAACCCATCCTTAGAGTATGTTCAACTTTCTCTGTAGATTGATTGGCTTCAGATTAATTTGGGACAATCTGAGAACCGTCTCAGGGTCCTGAAGCAAATGCTGCACTGACGATCTTCTTGGAGGTTTAGTCCTAGAACCTCACTTTAGTTCTGTGTCGGTCCAGCTTTGCAGATGGCCTAGTACAAGGCTTAACTTTTTGAAGCTTCTCTGAAACAGCACAAATTCTCTTCATCTGTCTTGCAGCATCCTTAGTGAGTTCCTGCATTCTTTATTTTGTCCTTCCTGAAATACAACTCACCACCAAGCTAGATACCTGCTTCGTGCAGCCCCACACCCACCCTTTGGATACTATCAGGCGTAACATCCTATAGTGGGAAGTATGCCCACTATCCCTACATGAGAAATACACGGATAGGATGAGCAAAATATTTTTCATAGTTCCAGGTACCGCAATACATGAAGTTTCTTCACAGAATTTTTCCTTCCTGTGATAAAAGCCAGGCATTTAAAATTTCACATGAATTCAATTCCAATCCAATGCACTGAGAATTTTTTTTTGGGTTCATTTAAAATTTCTGTTGGTTCACTTTTAATTTGCTTCCACTCATCTTAAGCAATTTAGGTTGGTGCTTTATTTAGCATTTAGAAGAAACTATCGCCCTTCCTGGCAGGGCACCACGGGTTACCACGTGCACCTATACTCCTGTCACACTCCAGGAACGGCTTAAAGGCAGGAGCGCTTCTGGGAGGCTGAGTAAACTCACCTGCTTGTCTAGCGTTTCCAGAGTAGGGCCGTGGGCCTTAGGAAATGCCAGGCATTCTCAGGGACCCATGGATTTTCTACGAAATTAGTAGTTTTTGTTTTTTGATTAGGGTGTGTGTGTGTGTGTATACACATTTTTTTTCCTCCCTATGTCATGAGGATAACCAGCTCAAAACCAATCACTGATACTCTGTTTCAGTTTTGGTTATCAGGCTGGATTCGTGTTTACCCACGGTGGCATCAAGCAACATGACTTCGCTCCTTAGGAGAAAAGGAAACTGGGGGCGGGGGGCAGGGGGTATGGGGTACCTCTTAGTAACACTTTGTTGCTGGTTGAAACCACACTCCTCTGGATTTTCCAATAAAATTTAAATGATGTTTTGTGTTTTCTAAATACTGTTTATACTTTCCTGTTTTAAACTATGGGCAGGTTTATAAGAAAATTTAAGATAATTTCATATTGAATAATTAACATTTCTTAAAATTTCAGTGCAGGCAATATTATAGTGTCTGTATGCTGATTATTTCCATGCAAATTATATTTGATGTACAGAGCAGGAGTGGTTAGCTAGCATTTCAGTACCTGAATCAGAAACTTCACTGTTGAAACGGGTGGCAGGCAGTATACCACTACTGTCTGCATCAAAAATGGATTTGTTAATCTGAATAAAACGTGGTAAATAATTTTTCGCTGGTAAATGTTATAGCGACTGGAAGGATTACATGGCCCTTTGTTCTTTTTAATTAATGAGTCATGAACTTTATTTTTTAAGGGAATTTATTATTATTTTATTTTTCCCCTTAACGAAGGCACTGGGGTTGAACCCAGGACCTCATGCAAGCCAAGCACACGCTCTGCTCCTGAGCTCTACCCCCACCCCCATGGCCCTTTGGTTCTTGCATAAACAAATCACAGGCTCTTAATCCCCTCTTCCAAGCCTTCAGGGCCAAGTTGAAAGGGAATATAATGCATGTGCTACATATTAATTAATAACCTGGAGAGATCTGGGGCATCACCTTACAAGCAAACAAATTAAAATCTCAGCCCAAAACACTTGACCATTCACACTCAGCGGATAAATGAAATTATAAAGAGCCTTTAGGATCAAATTTTTTCCTGCCAAATAAGTTGTAAAAATATTTTTGAATTTTAGTGGTTTGTTTTTGCTTTTTTATTTTAGAATTAGAGGCTGTGGGCCAGCCAAGGCTCCATCCAGCCCAGGTGGCTCCACATCAGAATTCGGCTGCAAACTGTCATGCAGGCGGCTCCTGGCATGACTGAGGACAGAGAGGAAGGACTTCTTTGAGCATAAAAGATCAGAAAGCATGACTTTTAAATTTTACTTGCTAAATGTGTATGCATTTGGCAGGACTTGGCCCGAGGTTCGCAAGTTGGCCTGAGAGAGGCTGCACGGTCCCCGACTGCCTCCATTCCCTGGACGCCCACCAGATGCTCACCCAACGGCGGACGGCCACGCAGGCTCGGTCAGTGGGCTCAGGACAAGCGGTGAAGCCTCAAGCCCATTGAGGTGGGGAAGAGCTTGGGGTTTTTGGTCGCATCAATTTAAACTTTACATTAAGCAATGGAAAACCTGTTAAGTGACCACACACCGAGACCAGCTTTTGCCAGAAGTTTTTAGAGCTGCTTGGATTTCAGAGTCTTGAACAGGGAATGACGGACTTGCACAGTTCTTATGACTTGATCCTTCTGTGATTTTGGGGGAGTTACTTCTTGGTGCCTCAGGAGAGTGATTTACACCCTGGGGAAGCGTTCATCATGAGGGTTAACCCAGCTGGTGCCATGCACAAGGCTGTGAACGCTCCAAGAATTTTCAAAGACGCAGGTTCACTTGAGCGTGGGCTACGGCGCTCAGATCTGCCTAATTCAAGCAAAGGAGGGCAGGGAATGGCGCGGAGGAAGATGGGTCACCGAAAAAACTCGAAGGAAGAGCTGAACCATCAGGACGGGTGGGATCTGGAGGAGCAAAGCGAAGTCAGATCTCGGCCACCGCCAGCACCGGGCTGCAGGTGGAACGGGGCCGCCCCCCCCCCCCGCCCCCGTCACTCGTGTCCCAGGGCCACGCCCTGTACGGAGCAGCTCAGTACCCATGCAGTCGGCTGCAATAGAGCTTCACAAACCAGGGCAGAGGGGCCAGTGAGAGGAGTGAGTGCCATTTATGTACCCTGATGGTTAACAGGCTGATTTCAAATCTTGGCCCTGCCATTACGTGTGTGACTTTGGGCAAATGGCTCCGCACCTCCGTCTCTAGGGCGGCTCTTAGCGGTGTTTTGCTGCCAGGGCCAGTCAGTGCAGAGGTGGCTCCCGTCCACTTCGAGGCACTTGGGCTGATCCCAGTGTTAACCTCGGCAGATTTCGAAACATCTAACTGCACAGGGTAAGTTTTCGTGTCGTTCTGTTGTATCCATAGCTACCCTTTGGAGGGAACACAGTTCTCAAAGGTAAACACAGCAACCGGAGAATGGCCAGCCAGCTCCACATCAGAGCCACTCCCAGCGAGGTGGTCTGTGGCACGGGCTGGTTAACGTGTCCCTAGAGGCTCTCTGAGGGCACAGCTCGGTTTCCTTCCTTCCTTCCCCCTTTCCTTCCTTCCTTCCTTCCTTCCTTCCTTCCTTCCTTCCTCCCTCCAGTCCACTCCACTGCCAAGGGCTGGGCGGGCTCACCAGTGCTGGGAACCTGGGGCTTAGAAACAGATTTCAGGGGTGTTTTAAGATAATGCTGATTCCCTCCTTTTGAATATTATTTACTTGTCTCACCAAAATAAAGCCACCTGGATAAAGACATGTATTTAAATACCTGCTCTTATATATTTAAAAACAAAAGAAAAACAACTATGCTGCAAGACCAAAAAAAGGCAAGGTGTGTTCTGAAAATGCAAATTACGAAGGAGAGCCGTGGCCTGCTTGAACCGATGAGAACTGTCGACGAGGAGGTTCAGGCCTGCAGTTTCTCAGTAGACTCTCCGCTGCCTTATGTCTCAACAGGGAACTTGAGTCTGGAGCTGGAGTATCATGTTTGATATTTCTCTGGATAAAGGCATTTGGAAGAAGAAAGGAAGAAAAACGCTGAATTCTCAAAGGACAGCATCTCCCTCTGCTTCCAAGGGCCCCACTGCCCGCCAGGCACCAGAGGACGGACAGACAGTCCACACTGTGTTTCCCGTTGCCTGACTTTGAAGTTGCTGGGCTAAGAGTGTGTCCTGCTATCGCTGCAGAAGGTGGAGTCAGGCAGGGGAGGGGGGCTTCCTGTCCCTGGAAGTGGGCAGAGGAGGTGAGGTAAGCCTACTGGGCAACGTCCGTGACTTAAAACACGGAATGGAGAGCCGAGGTGCACAGAAGCATCGCCAGTGGGGAGCTGCACTTAAGGAAGCCCTGCAACCCCATCACGGTGTGTCTTATTTTCAGTGCTTTTCATCCAAGAAGCCCTTAATCAGGGGCAGCTACGGGATCTGACATCCCGCCTTCCTACCCCACTGGGCGGGTTTCTCTACGACTGTGTGACTGACTTTCTCTAAAATAAGCAATCAGAGGTAATCCCCAACCCAGCCCGGCCCAGCTGCACCATTCAGCCCGCCTGATAAGAGTCGGGGTAAAACCGAGCTTCTCCCAGCAATCAAAGTAAATCTGAGGAATGTTTAAAGGTCCAAGAAGCATAAACTGTCAGACTTTGGCATGGGTGGTGACGGGCCAGGTCACTAAGAGACCAACGGGGTCCCTGAGGCTAAGAGATGACAGGGCTGTGGGATCTGTTTAAAGGCACTGGAGTGGTGGGTACCACGGGCAGGCCGGGAGGGAGACGGAGGGGCAGGGGGTCGAGGCCCCATCAGGGGGCCTGGCCTGGCCGCCTGTAGGGAGGTGACAATGTGGGGCCGAGAGGCTGAGCTGGGCAGACGGTGCTGTGACTCAGGCAGAGCCGGCCAGGCCAGGAGGAGCTGTCACCTGGGGCCCCCCGAGCACAGAGGCTGTCCTGTCCCTGCTGACTTGTTCTAAGGCAGCCCTGATCGGACAGTCCCACACAAGGAGAATGGCCAGAGCCAGAAGTAAACAGGAGATCTGGAGGCAGGGTCTGCCCCTTGCTGAAACATGTCTCAGCTGCTGGAGCTCTCACAGAGGGTGGCCTAGAAGCTCAAGAACATTCCCTTTTCTTCAAATGAGTCTGTAGATTATGTCACTTCTTTCTTTTTTTCTTTTAATTTTTTTTTTTTTTTTTGGCTGGGGAAGTAATTAGGTATTTATTTATTTACTTATTTATTTACTTGGAGGCTCTGGGGATTGAACACAGGACCTCGTGCAGGCTAAGCACACACTCCACCACCGGGCTACGCCCCCCCCCCATGGCACCTCCCTCTCAGTGCCCTCTGATGTGGTCTGTGAACACTGCAACTGTGTTGATGTCCTATCCTGCCCCGCTCTGGCCCCGTAATTCACGTGTGTGGACGCAGCTCAAAGACCCAGGGAGACGGGGCCACCCTCTCAGCCGCCCTCTTGGGCCAGAGACTATGACATTAGGCCTCAGAGTACATTCTAATTGTGATACTTATTGTAGCAGTGGAAGATTTTGACTATGTTTATGAAAGGAAAACCAATTTGATTGTCACTGAGAAATTCTATAAAATAATTCCTGCCGTGAAAAGGGGGACTTGAGGACTCCGAGCTCACAAGGGGCCACTTAGAGCCAGAGAAAAAGGCTAAAATTCCCCAAATCAGGTCTGTGTGCAGACCACATTTTACTTTCAACAATACACCAAAGGCTACTGTCCTGCTTTGGAAAGAGCTTCTTTAATGACGTTGAGAAGGAGGGTAGTATGATCTACAACTTAAAGTAAGAATTTAGAGCAACTGCGGGGAGGGCAGAGCTCAGTGGTGGAGCATGTGCTCAGCAGGCATGAGGTCCTCGGTTCAATCCCTAGTCCCCCCATTAAAATCAATCAATCAATCAACCTAATCCCCCTCCAAAAAAAGTGAAACAGAAAAAAAAATTTTTAAGAATATAGAGCAATTATGTTTCATTTAGTGAACATTAAACACGTCTCTTAAGTAAGTAACTAAGCACTTGAAATATTTCAGTGAGTATGAAGGTCTTAATATAATTATCTTAATTATTTTTCTGATGGATCTAGGAATTTTTCTTTCAGTATGACTGGGTCATGGTAGAAATTAATAAATTGACATACAAACCAGCTCTTTTCCATATGAGCATCTAAATACCGTGCTGTGTACTATATGCTTACACATAGCAGTGCACAGTCAACGTTCAGATTCTCGGTGGACCTCCTGACAGAAAGCCTTGTAAGAAATCAAGGAAGAAGGGCTGCCATGTGCTACAGCTATTTCCTTTTCAAAACAAGTCCTAGATATTGCTAGAGACCACAGTTTTGAGTAAAAATGTTTCTGTCGGTTTCTACGTGGACACTGCCACCATGTCCATCACACAACACACCCTACCTGGAACTCAGACCTGGACGTTTGAAGAGGTGTGTGGCCAAACTGATGGAGAACTCCTCTGACAGCGGCGCTCGGGCACCTTCCAGCCAGCAGGTCCTACGAAAGAGATAAGCCGTTTCCGCCAAACACGTCTGTATCCAGCACTGGAAAGCATCCAAAGGAAACACAAAAGACTTCTGACATCAGACACCTGTTGACTTTGGAGCATCCATATCAATAAACAGCAAAACACACACAGCAGATGTGAGTGTAGGGGTGGAGGGAGGTGAAAGGAATGTCAAGTATGAAAAAAAATCAAGAGGAAATGGAGACAGAAATGTCCAAATTCTTCCACCTCTGTAAATATGCCATGAATTAGGTTAATTTTTTAAAAATTTGGCCTCAGAACCGATTCTAGGGTGATATTTTCGGGTTTCCTTCCCTTAAACAAAAGTCTGGTTATAAATATTTAAAAAGATCATTAAGTATGTGACCTCAACCCCCAAGTTTGGCCCAAAATGCTCAGAGTAAGTCTCCATAATGAATGGCATGAGGAAATAGAGTCAGTTTTCAAAAGGTTTAGCAATAGTCACCTCACTGTTTTTGTATATTACTTGAGAAAGCGTTGAGATGAAAGTTCTGATAAAGATTCTTCATCTCAATTCCCCAGAATCAAAAGAAATAGATACAAAGACTTCTGGGGAAAAAGACAGTTCAATTTCTAACCTGAATTTTAAGATGAAAATACAATCGGTGCCTTGCTTCTCAGAGTCCTCCTTCTGGGCCTGTCGGTATTTCCTGATGGTCCGTCCCAGGCTTCTCCCTCCCCACTGTCCACAGCCTCCCTGCTCTGTCTGTCCCATCTACTCTCTGGAGTGCCGGGGACCCCCAGGCCCACCCCACACTCCTTCCCCAGGCCTGGACCTTGGTGCTGAACAGCATGCTCAACACCTAGAGTTTAATGCTTCAAAAAACAGAACTGATGCACACAAGAAAGTACGAGAGTCAATAAATGCGTTCAGCACGATTGCAGGATACAAGATCAACTGTTAAAAACTCAATTGTATTTGTTTACAGTCATAATGAATAACCCTGAATGGGAAATCAAGAAAACTATTCCATTAGCAATGTCATCAATAACAAGAGACCTAGGAGTTAATTTAACAAAAGAAGTCCAAGGACACTGCAAACTGCAAAACATTATTGAAAGAAATTAAGCAAATAAATGTAAAGATATCCCATGTTCATGGACTAAAAGGCTTTAATATTAGTAGGATGGCAATACTCTCCAAATGATCTGTAAATACAGCATAATCCCCCTAAAAATCACAACTGGCTTATTTGCACAAATTTCCAAGTAGGTCACAGAATTCATACGGAGATTCAAACAGTCCAGAGAGCCAAAGCCCCAGTGAAAGAATGACGCTGCATCTCTTCCTCACTCCATGTAACTAAAGTTAACTCAAAATCGATCAAAAACCTAAATGTAAGAGCTAAATCTATAAAACTCGTAGACAAAACGTACGCTTGAACCTTCATGGTCTTAAATTAGGCAGTGATTTCTTAGTTGTAACACCAAAAGCACAAGCCAGAAAGAAAAATAGGTGAACTGGACATCATCAAAATTACAAAGTTTCATGTAACCACGAGATAGCAGTTCACAACTACCAGGATGGCTATACTCAAAACGACAGACAGTAACAAGGGTCAACAAGGAGGCAGAGAAATCGGAACCTTCAGACACTACTAGTAGGAATGTAAAATGATGCAGCCACTTTGGAGAACAGTCTGGTAGTTCTTTAAAAAGTTAAACACAGAGTCACCATATAACCCAGAAATTCCATTGCTAGGTGTATGCTCAGGAGAACTGAAAACATATGTCTGCACAGAAACTTGTACACCCATGTCCACAGCAGCATGATTCATAATAGCCAAAAGGTAGAAACAACCCAGATGTCCATTAACTAATGAATGGTTAAGCAAGTTGTAGTAAATTCATACAGTGGAATATTATCCAGCCATAAAAAGGCTTGAAATACTGATAGCCACAACACGGATGAACCTTGAAAACGTGCTAAATGAAAGAAGTCAGACACAAAAGACCATATATTATGTGAATCTATTTATATGAAATGCCCAGAATAGGCAAATCTATGGAGACAGAAAGTAAATTATTGCCAGAGGCCAGGGCGGTGGGGCAATGCAGAGTGGCTGCTAATGGCATTGGGTTTTTGGAGAAATAATGAAATGATCTGGAATTAGGTAACGGCGGTAAACCTTGTGAATATACTAAGAGCCACTGAATTGTATATTTTAAAGGGGTAAATGCTATGGTACATGAATTACATCTCAAATTTTTTTTATTCAGAAAAGAAAAAACAAATTTTCTTAACTTCAAAAACTCATCTCCTTTGTGAGTTTCCCTGTCTCAAGAGACCTTGAGTCGTCTGGACCTCTTCTTCTCTTTAGCCCCACATTTCCTCAGGCTTGGGCCTTCATCTCTCTCGAACATCTTGAATCTGTGACTCCCCTCCATCCCCACTCCCACCATCACAATTCATAATTCAATCATTTCTCATCCAATGACGGGAGCTGGTCTCCACGCCCCCAAGCTCTCCCTGGCCTGGTTGACTGTCTATGATTTAGCCAAAGGGAATGATCCTTCTAAAATACATGATCACTTTTTCGATTAAACCAAGATAATCATTTCTCTTTCATCTCCCTCAGAAGCTTTACTTTTTCTCTCATACACGTGAGTAAACATATGGATTCTGAAGATACAACCGTGAAAAGATGTGATCCCAGCCTAAAGAACTTGCAGTCTAGAGGGCAACCCAAAAGCGACGGGCACTTTGGGTGCATTGTGGTGATTGCTGTGAGAGGGTCCTGATCAGGGAGCTGAGGGGGGTGGTGGTCAGGAGAGGATTCTCAGGAGTGGTGAAGTCGTAGCTGATTCCTGGAGAATGAATATGAATTAGTCAAGCAAAGAAAAGGAAAGGAAATTCCAGAAAAGGAGGGCCCCTGGGCAAAAGAGATTCCTTATGGAATCTACCAAAGGCAGGGAGAAGTTGATCACTCAGGGTCTTTTATGGCCACGTGTGGTAGTCAAGTCTGTCTCTTTTTTAAAAATTCTGTATCTATTGAAGTATAGTCGACTTACAATGTTTCAGGGGTACAGCAAAGTGACTCAGTTATCCATATATACACTATCTTTTTCAGAGGCTTTCCCATTATCGGTTATTACACGACACTGAACACAGTTCCCTGTGCTCTGCAGTAGGTGCTTCTCATTTGCTGGATGTTGAGGCTGCTTCCGTGTCTCGGCCAGTGTAAACAGTGCTGCTGTGAACACTGGGGTGCAGGTGTCTTTTTGAATTAGAGTTTTCTCCAGATACACGCCCAGGAGTGGGACTGCTGGATCATATGGTAAGTCTATTTTTAGTTTTTTAAGGAACTTCCATACTGTTCTTCATAGTGGCTGCACCAATTTACCAAGTCTGCACCAAATGTCTTTTCTCAAAAAGGAAGATATCAGGTCAGATAGATTGAAACAAAAAAGGGCCTATGTAACTGAACAGACAGAGGGTATGGGGTTTGAGCAAGCCTGAACCCAAGCGTCTGACGTGTCAGTGGTGTGTGTGACCCAGGCTCTGCCCTTTTGGCCCATCTCTTGGCAGGTCCAGGGTCCATGTCCACACAGCCACCAATAGATCCAGGCTTAGACTGCCTGGCATTCAGACCCACCCACAGAAGGAGCTCTTTTTGACCAATAGTTCCAAAGACTGATTTTTCACTGGGCTGATGGAGACAGACGACCAAGCCTGCATCAGTCACTGTGCCAGTGACCACATTTCCCTCCCCTGTCAGCCCTGGAGCTGGCTTGACCGGAGGAGGTGGAGAGGAGCGGCTGGGGATCAAAGCCCAGGGAGGGGAGCGGGGCGGGAGGGCCCCCCAAGGAGAATCAGGCACTGTGACCAGAGGTGGGAGGAGGGGTGGCGGGCAGGCTGAAACAGCAGTGGCCCGTGAAACCACTCCAAGGCTGCTGGGCTCCTTCCAGCGGGCAGTGGGGCCCCGAGCCATGGGCCAGAGATGACTGCCAGCAGGGACAGTGATGGAAGGGAGCAGTCTGCAGGACAAGGATGTGGCTGCATTAGTTCAGGTAACATATTACTGTTGCTGGAGTCAAGACAGTGTCACTACAAATAAAGGACACTTGGATTTGAACAATACCAAGATGGCAGGACTTAGGGAACTGATTAAAGGTGGAAACTATGTGGTAGGGGGTTCTGGTGAGGGGGCAGTGGAGTGTGACTCCCAGGTTTAAGACTTGGGCAAGCAAATAGGCAGCGACCATTGACGCGGGCCTAGGAGCAGGGGCAGCTCTGCGCGGGACGGGCGCTCGGTGATTTTGACGCACCTGTGTGATGCCTGAGCACTGCAGGTTCCAGGTACCCAGAGCTCCTGGCCCAAACCCCCGGGAGGACCCAACACAGGTGCAGTGGATGGTGTGTGGTACCGATTGGAACCAGGTACCTTGAGCTTTTACAGAGCGGTGATGCCTCCACCTTCAGAGAGCCTGTGGGTTGGCCGGGCTGGCCTGTTTATTGCCCTAAAAGATCATGGCTCTTATTCCTGCCAATTGCACGTGAGGGACCCAGCTGGGGTCTTCAGGGTGGGCAGCTGGGCGCCCCACTACGGGAAGAGCTGCTGGAAAGACCGCACATCCTTGCAGGAGAGCAACTGCACTTGGCACCTTCAGATGCCACCAAATTGTTGTGGGCGCCTCAAAGTAAAACGCAGCTCTGTCTAGCACTTTCTGAAACAGCTAACACGCGCAGTGTTCACCATCCGGCAGGCCTGGTGGTGAGCGCGCCCCCCCCAACACTCACAGGAGCCCCGAGACAGAGGCCAGAGGGACCCCGCCGCCGGCCCCGGCCACAGAGAAGCCGTTCCGGGCACAGCGGGAGGAGGAGCCCGGGCAGCGGGAGGCCCACCATGGCTCCTGACTGCTCAGCTAAACTGCCACGTGTTATGTGCTCGACCTCCTGTGCGATGTCCACACCGTCCTCCTTCATCATTTGTAAACATTCACCAGAGACGGCTGAGCAGCCTCCTCTGCTTGGGGAGCCAACACAGGTTCTCCTAAAGCAGGTTGGCTCACGGATCTGAAAATGTCCTGGACCTTGGGAGCTGCCCCAGGGGCAGTCTTTCCTGTGGGCAGAGGAGCAGGTGATGTGCTGTGACGTCACAGGTGCCGGAGCTGGGAAACCAAGTTCCAGCCCCAGCTCCTCCCCAGGCCAGCTGCTGGGTGACCGCAGGCCCGTCTCTCTGCCTCCAGCATCCTGAGCTGGCCCCGCAGGCCGCCCCACTCCCCTTGGCCTCAGATATTCCGCAGCCCCACGGACAAGGTGTGAGACTTGACAGAGAGTCACAGAAAGCAGGCGGCAGCTGAGGAAGAACGTTACCCTCAACGCTAACTTGGACAGAAGCGCCAGGTGCCTGCCTCCTCTCCTGCGCACACAGCCGTCTCTCCCTTGAAGGACAAGCTATGCGCAGGACCGGCGGAGCCTCAGCTCCGGGACAGAACCTGTGACCCTGCTTGTTTCTAAATGCTTAGTTAGTGGTCTGGCGTTTGAAGGGGACTAAAACGAAAAAAGGACACCAATGTTCTGACGTGAGGGTGTCCATATGCTGCTTTCTCTGCGGGCCTGAACGACACGCCGAGAGAACTTTGAAAATGAAAGTTACTATATTCGTGTCTTGGCAGAACATCTGCTTTCTCGTCTATTCTGCTGACTTTGACTTTGAAGTGATTAGACGTGGTGTTTTGCAAAACCAGGCAAGGATTACGAATGGGTTCAATAAGAAAGCATGTGTTGTTTTAAAATGTGATCACTTAACATTTGTCTCAACACGTGGCCTAGTCCATTCAATCTGCAGCCTGTCGCTCAAGTTCCAATTCCTGAGAAAGCCTGCATTTAAAAAAATGGGGGATTTATAAGCTCAGCCCTTCTGTTCTGCTGCAATTTTTAAGTTATTATTAAATTTATAGCTGTAAGGGTCTGCAAAGCAATTACCGGCTATAGCCTTGATCTCGTGTATGTTTGTTTGTTTGTTTTTAGTTTTTTGTTTGTTTTGGGGGGAGGTAATTAGGTTTATTAATTTATTTATTTTAATGGAGGGACTGGGGGCTGAACGTAGGACCTCACGCCTGCTAAGCACTCACTCTACCCCTGAGCTCTACCCTCCTCCACTCCTGTATATTTTTTGAGCAAGAGTTGTTTCTGACTTTTGATGTCAGGCAGTATTAAATTTGGCATGGGGTCTTACGAAAATCCTATCGAAACACACCAGAAGGACAGTTGGGGTTCCATGGGCATCGCATCCATATCACAGCAAACTCACAATTACTGGAACTATTTCATCCAACGGTCGGACGACTGGGTGTCAGCTGGCTTGGCTCCTAGGGCGGTGCACTCCTCCAGAAGACAGTGTCCAGTTCTAACATGGGGGCTCTGGCCTTTTGACCCCAAGTGCTTTCCAGAGAAGGCCTGACTGGATGTGGAGTCAGGGTGGACACACACTTCAGAGACAATATAAAGACGCCGGCGAGAGCTCAGGCTCTGAAAAGAGTTGTGAAGCTGCATCCTGCCAGAGTTTCCTCTCATTCCTGTATTTCTTTTTCCCCGTGGCTCCTTATTGGCAGCGAGCTGACTATTCTTCTGGGCTGTTTCTGAGTTTGTTCCCACAATGCTCCCCCGCTGTATTCTTCTATCTCCCTCGTCGCCCTTCCAGGACCTCTTTTTCCCAAGTCCCTCGCCTGGGTTTCCCTCCCTTTCCCCACTAGCGCGTTCATCCCAGCATCGCTGCCCTCTCAGCATCCTTCTCTGCATCCTTCTCCACTCTGCTCATCTAGGAGAAGCGGTAAACGAAAGCCACAGGGAACGTTCCCCGAGCCCCCGGCCAGAGGGGAACTTCACGTCATCTGCGTCATCACAGTTACTTATTTTGTGCCTGTTTCTCCGTGATGAAGCAATTCAATATTCACATCTCTTTTAAAAAAAAATTTTTTTTTATTGAAGTGCAATTGACTTACAATGTTAGTTTCAGGTGTACAGCAAAGCGATTCAGTCATACATATATTATATACATTTTTTCAGATTATTTTCATTACAGCTTATCACAAGGTATTGAGTACAGTTCCCTGTGCTGTACAGGAGGTCCTTGTTGTTTATCTATTTTATACATAAAAATATGGAACGTGGTGAAAAAGTATGAAAAAGGAATATATGTATGTTCTTACATGACTGAAGCATTGCACTGGACACCAGAAATTAACACATTTTAAACTGACAATACTTCAATAAAAATATATTTAAAATAAATTAAATTAAATTAAATTCAGGACAATGTAAAAAAAAACACAGAACCTATCACGAGTTTGCACGTCACCCTTGCACAGGGGCCGTGCTAGGCTTCTCTGCACGGTTCCAATCTTAGCATCTGTGGTGCTGAAGCAAACACTACATTCACACGCTGATTCGAACTATGAAGAGAAAGGAGTCTCTGCTGGTGGTTCAGTGAGAGAGCCGGGGCAGCACGGTCCCATCCCCGCTCACCCCAGCCTCCCCACAGTCGCGGCGGAGCTGGGACGGGAGCTGGGAGGCGTACCGGGGATGCAGCCCACGCTCCCGGTCTGGTGGGGAAGAGAGATGGCAACAAATATCCACAACCCAGTGAGACGTGATGAGGGCTGATTCGAGTGGATTCAGGTGGATTTCTGAGTTGACAAGATACAGGGAGCAGAGGTGCCCTGGGCTGAGAGAGGGAAGATCTCAGAGAGGACTTGGCTCTGAAGAGAGACCTGGAAAAAACAAGAGACCCACAGGGCGGGTTCTGCTGACAGACAGGGTACAGCCAGTCTAGACAGAGAGCCCCAGAGAGCCAAGGCACAGGGGCAGCGCAGAGCATTGGCCAGAAACGGGCACACATCAGGGGTGGAGAGAGACACAGCTGGAAAGCTCAGCAGAGCCCAGTGACGAAGTCCTCCATGTGCCAGAGCCTGGTTAAGAACCGTGAAATCGGGGCTGTGGGGGAGGGCACGGCTCAGCGGTGGAGCACATGCTTGGCATGCATGAGGTCCTAGGTTCAATCCCCAATACCTCTGTTTTTTAAAAAAACTTTAAAAAAATAAAAGTTATATATATGTGCATATATATATATACACATATATATATGAACCATGAAATCATCCTATAGATGAGGAGAAAGCAGGGAAGAACTTTAAAAACCAAATGACAGTGGACGCGTGTGCATGTCTGAAAAGGAACTGGGAGAGAGGAGGCCAGCTGATCGACAGGACAGCTGCGGTAGTTCAGGGAGAGGACGCCGTGAGCCTGAACAGGAACAGACATGAGAGCTGGGGGGGGGGTGCTGGAGCTGGATTTGAGGATCTACTGTACATGGGGGGTGGGCAGGAAAAGACGGACTCAAAGATAACTTCACAAGTCTTTCAAGATTAGTGTTTTGAATTTCCTTTTTTATTGTTTCCAAATGAATGGATAATAATATTAGTAGCCCAAGTTTAAAAAGTGAGTTTGAAAAAAGGGAAGTTCATGAGTTTCAGTTGGACGTGTCCACCTCCAGATGCTCGTGGGGTGTTAACAGGCACTTGGAAGTGGGACCACAGAGCCCAGGAAAGCTCTGCAGATTTGGAGAGCATCGATACACTGGCAGCAGCCGAAGCCAACGGTGTGGATGAGACACCACAGGGGAAACACTTGGACCAGGGGGAGAGCTCATCGGAGTCGGAACCCTGAGAATAACCAACGTGTAAGGGCAAGGAGCGAGCGAAGGGGCGGGGAAAGGCAGGAAGGTGGGAAGAGATGGAAGGCCGGTGTCTCAAACATCAAAGACAGAAAGGTTTTTAAGAAGGGAGAGGACAACAATGTCAGAGGCTTAAGGTGGTCAAATAAGATAAGAAACAAAAACCAAGCTGGATTTTGAAATGGAGAAATGTGTGGAACTTGAGAAAGTCAAGATAATGAGTCTACAGACCAGCGTGTCTCAAACCTTCAGGTCTCGAGAACCGTTTACACTCTGCCATTATTGAGAAACCTGAAAGATTTTGTTTATGTGGACCATATCAACCAGTAGCAAACACACTAGATCTTCATAGTGAGAACTTTTCAAAATAATTATTAATTCACTAAATAATAACAAATCTACCATAAGCAACATAAACAACATGCATTTTTTTGCGAAAACCAATTAGATTTTTCGAAACCAGAGTTTCTTGGGGAGTTAACGAAAATGTTCTAAAACAGATAGTGGTGAACACACTCTGAATATACTGAAGTCCACTGACGTGGACACTTTTAATGGGTGAGTTGTATGGTCTGTGAATTATATTTAATGATTAATAAAATGGTTAAAAAACCAAAAGAGTGAGCACAGGGCATTAATATGTGTATTTACGGGATGATTCAAGTACCAGGTTGCAAATGTTTATTGAATAATTTTAGTAAAACTAGTTATTTACTCTCACTCTCCTCTCAAACACACAAACAATTCAAAAAAAAAATTTTGAGACTATTTTTCTTGGGGTTAAGTGTGGACCATTGGGAAAAGAATGTTAGACTTCTCGTGGAAATAAAATAATAGTAAATGATTTTATCACCCTTTTTTCTCTCTTTTTAAAATACAAGCTCATTGAGGTATGATTTATACGCCCTAAAACCCATCCATTTTACATCTACCATTCAGTGATTTTTGTAAGTTAATGCAGTTATTCAATTCCTCCCAATTCAGTTTTAGAGCGTCTTTATCACCCCGAAACGTTTCCTGCTGACAATCTCCCATCAGTCCCTGCTCCTACCCCAAGCCCACTTTTCATGTTTTGTCTCTATAGTTCCGCTTTTTAAAAACATTTCACATAAATGTTATCAGACAACATATTTTCAGTCTGGCTTCTTTCACTTAGCATAACGTTTTTGAAATTCATCCGTGTTGTTGTCTGTATTAACAGTCGTTTCATTTTTTATTGCTGAGTAATATTCCTTTGAATGAATATACACATTTATCAATTCATTAGCATATGGACATTTGCAGTGTTTCTAGGTTTTGGTTATTACGAATAAAACTGCTATGAACAGTTGTGTACAAATCTGGGTGAATGTATGTTTCTCAGTTCTCTTGGGTTGAATTGCTGGGTTATTGGTTTGCACGTGCAAACCATCCACTGTTTCACAAAGTGGCAGAAATATGAACACACTGGCAGGATGGCTCAAGCTCCCTGGAATGCAGCTGGAGCAGCTGCAGAAATGGGACAGGTAATGAGGTCCCAGGGGTGGCAAGCGGCACATAGCCCTTCCCACAGTGACACCCCAGTGACCTTGGGCAAGGGCTTCACCTCTGTACACCTCAGTGTGTGCATCTTTAAAATGGAAATACTAACAGTTTATACTGTTTGTAACAGTTTATAACAGTGTTTGCAGAGTGGTCTCCAAACTGGGGTGTCCATACTCCGTTAGCACACAAACTACCATCATGCAAAAGAAAACGTAAGAACTTCTATTTGTTTATTCACATCACTCCTTTGGTTTGTATTTTTATTTATGCTTTCTAAGCGCACGTAATGTAACAGTGTGGTGGGTCTGTCTGTATCCTTTACACTGAATTAGCAAACACAGTTTGTTGGTTCAGGCTCAAGACGTGTTTCACTGATGGAGACTCCTGGTCTATTTCACTGCTTGCCACATAGCCAGTGCTCAGTAAGTGTTAGCTATCATCAAAGTAATATTTACAATTGTCATCACACCATCATGAGTAAGTCTGAAAGGGTTAGTTGCACCACGTTAGTTTATTTTCTTGCCACCATGGATGAGACTGTGAAATGCACAAAAGTCAAAGACCAAAATTATCAGAATGAATGACACATCAACTCAACCACAAATAAATATTCCTTTTACCATTATCACTTGAAAGTATAGGAAAATATGGGGGGAGGGATAAATTAGGGGTTAGGGACTAGCAGATACAAGCCACTAGATTATAAAACAGGTAAACAGCAAGGTCTTATGGTGGAGCACGGGGAACTATATTCCATATTTTGTAATAACCTATAGTGAGAAAGAATATGTATATACGTGTAACTGATTCACCAGGCTGTACACCAGAAGCTAACACAACACTGTAAATCAACTCTACTTTAGTAAAAATAAATAAATAAACAAGAAAAATATTTTAAAGGATAGGAAGATATTCAGGTTAAGAAAGAAGGAAAATAGATTTTCATTTTCATGTCCTTAGTGTCAACAGCAAGCCCCCTAAAAAATATTTCCTACTGGACACAAGTTAGCTTGTACAGAATCAATTTCTTTTTTCTCTGACTTTTCCATCTCTACTCATGTGAAACACATGATCCCCAGATTGTGGGAATTCCAGACAGCTCTCCGTTCCGCGTTCTGCAAAGTGGCCACGTCCAAGGTTTGGGCGTCTAATCTGGGAACGTCCTTCTGCAGCTCGGCCCGCTTCCCTGCCATTCTTCACGAGGACTGTGGGTACAGCACCGGATCTGCTTTCCCAGAAGTGCTTCTGGGACCTCGGTCTGCACAAAGGGGCTGCTCAATGTGTTTCCCTCCCCGCTGGCTCAGCTGACTCCCGGGCCTTGGGTCACACACAGCTCCCAGTTCCTATCAACTTTTCCCAAAGGAGCCCTGGGCTCCTGCAGGAGCCAGCGCTGCCCTGAACAGGAAGCTCTATTTACACTGTCTCAGAGCCCAGTGCTCATCCATAAAAGGGAAAAGAGTCCTTTAGGGAAAGGGCAGGGTGCTTGGAAACTCTTTAAAAGTGAAAGCTTTGCAGCCGGTTTCTGTTGCTTCACCCTGTTAGTTACTATGGTTTTTCAACATATGCTACAACCTTGAATGGACTATGACAACAAATGTATGTCTGTATATGCAGGACTGGGACGTTATGCTGTACGTCAGAAATTGACACGTTGTAACTGACTGTGCTTTGATTAAAAAAAAAGACTAGAAAAGCACATGCACTTTCGTCTCGAGAGCTGAACAGTTGATCTGAAAGCTGACATGACAATAAACAAAAAATGGGGGAAGGACATCATGTGAACCTCCCAGAGTGCACACCTCGAGCTGTGATTTCTTTCTGTGGCCTTCCAGAACATAATTCCAGGCAGACACACTGGTTTATATGTGAATTATTCAAGCACACTTTAAATGAGGGAGCAGAGCTCCCTAGACGCTGGAGTACCGTGAGGTTCAGGTCTGTGGATGGCTGTTCCCAATCTCCCATGCGGCTGTCAGCGCAGAATCCTCTTCCATCAGCTGACAGACACTACGAGTGATCCGAATCCCAACATTCAGCAAAAGACATGGATACGCCAGGAAATGATGCAGTGGGGGGAGGGCGGCAGACGGGGCAGGGCTTTAGGAATCAGCTCCTACGGGATTCCATCATCATGGTCAATAATTATTTAATCATAATTTAAACTGTTAAAAGTCACTGCTAACCACACTTAGTATTAATGGTAACTATGAACAATGATCATGAATTGTTACAAAGCATTAAGTGCCTTGCACGTATAAATTCATTTACCCGTCTCAATAATCTTGTGAATCACGCACTATCAGAATGAAGGCAGGGAGCTTGGTTACAGTCACGGTGAGCAATGAAGCCAGGACACGCGCGCCGGGAGCCCAGTCCCATCGAGTGAAGCTCTCACCATTACACTCCACTGCCTCTCCTGCTCTGTGCCTCACAGTGTTCTGAGCAGTTTAGGTGCTTCAGCCCTTTTCATTCAAACAACACACGTAATGTGGCAAGTTTCACGAGAGAAAATATTCACTCATTCTTCATTTATGCAGCACCTGCTAGCACCTAGGACCATACCTAGACCAAACGCAGTGGTTCTGATGTCCTTGGGATTAGAGAGACTAAGTGGCCGGGATCCTCGGTGTGAGCCCCCGTGCCCTGGTTGAGATCATTGTCCTTCCAGCCCGCTCTCCCCCTGCCCACCGCCACCTGCCCCACCGGCCTCTGCAGCCCCCACGACCCGGCGCCCGGCCTGTCTCCGCTCCTCCACTTTCAGCCCCACAGGTTCCCCTCTCAAACCCCGGCTCAGGCACCGCCTTTCCTGACCCCGGCAGACAGGGTTCACTTTCCTTCTTCCTTTGTGCTTCCTGGGCCCCACCCTCTTCACTTCCTGCTTGTAGTGCCCTGTGTCACCATTGCTTTGTCCCAGGGCCACCCTGCAGGCTCTGGAGAACAGAGCTGCGTCTTATGCAACCTGGATGCTCCACCACCTCACCCAGTGCCCTGTACAGGGTCTGCAGTCAGTCAGTGAGGAGTTGATCTGTTAAACTGATTCTAGCATCTTCCTTGCAAGTTACTTTCTCCAAACCTGCAAGACGCCGGAGACATTTTATCACAAAGAGAAGCCACCGATAGGTCAATAGCTGAGAGATGCAAGGTTGGAGGGTGTTTTTGCTTCTTGTTTGTCCTGCAGCTGCTCCTATTGTGTGGAAGACAGAGGTGGAGGGCCGAAGGGACTGGGTAGAGAGGAGGGAGGGGAGGAACAGGACAACAGCTGAGAGGCTCAGGTCTGGGAGAAAGCAGTAAGTGACGGCCTCCCGTCAGAATCACGTTTCTCAAACGAGTGCTCTGTGGCTGTCTGGTTGCTTTCTTCACCTTCTAGCCGCTCCCACGTGGCTTTCTCAGGCTTACCAATGACCTCCCCACTGCCGCAACTGTCAACCACTTCTCAGTATCTTCAGGCCCAGAGCAAGATGGAAAAGAAGTCTTCTTTAGAGGAGGAAAGGCCGCTGCATTGCATCCAGAGGAGATGTGGGTGGTGGGGGCGATCTGGTGGCACAAAGTCCACCAGCTGGACCGATATGACTATTTTTTATGAAATAAAAATGAAAACCAAAGTCCGTGGAGAGGTAGGTCATATTTGGGGCTGAAGGAGATGGAAAATGTTTGAAAAGTGTTTTCAGAGGCAGGAGTGTAGGCAGATCAGAGAAGCACAGTGAGGCTACCCAGAGAAGGAGGACCGTGAGGCTGGTGATGGAGGCTGTACAGTGACAGCCGTCTGCCTGGCTGGGGGACTTGCCTCCAGCCGTGCCCAGTGCCCAGGGCAGGGACACAGAGCGAGCATAATTGAGCTCATTCCATCTCAACCTTGCCAGACACGTGCAACAAAACAAGGGCAGGTGAGCTTGGAGTGCTCACAGGAGAGCAGCTGGCACGATGGGCCCTGGAATCCAACCTGAATCCTGGGGAAGCTAACAGAGGAGGGCGCGTGAACAGCGAGAAAGGGCGGAAGTGTGGGCGGCACCCCTGTTACCGAACCAAACTTGGGTCTGCTCGCCTGCGCACGGGGCTGCGGTGGAGGGCAGGGCAGTGTCTGCTGTAAAGGCGCCCATACAAGGAAGCTGGGTGGCTCGTGCTCTAAAACCCCGAACTCCTCAAAGGGTTTCCGCCAAGCACTTTTACAGGCCAGGTGAGGGAGGGCCATCCCAGGTATGTGACTGGTCTCTCATTGGTTGATGGTGATGAATCCTCAGGCACTGGAACATCTGGGGACCGGGTGCTCACGATCATCAAGTAGTTAATTTCCTCCACTTGGTGGTGGTTTTAGCATCCAAAATACTCAGGAAAGATGCATCAGATACTATTACAGGAGTTAAAGCCGGGATATGGGGAGGGGTCTGTCCTCAGAAGCCCCATAGGGTCCTGCTCGGTTACACCCCAAGGTGGAAGGATGGAGGTGGTGGGAACCCCTGCCCAGGAAGCTGCAGGGACCCAGTCTGCGGCCAGCGCGGAGGATGTTGGAATGCGTGATTCTCGAGATGGAGCTGTTTCAAGAGATAACGTGGTTCAGACTTCACATTCTGCACCGTGAGAACCGGAAGCCGTGGCCCAGCAGAGAATAAGGTCACAGGTCAAGGAGCTGAGATGTGTCAGGATGAAGGCGAAAGCAGGGACGGAGAGGAAGAACCAGGTCCAGAGGCTCTGGTGAAGGTCACGGAGTGTCCAGGAGAGGCCTCAGCGGAGCTCCCTGCCATCCTAACACTTACAGCGCTACTGTTGGGGTGGGGGGGAGGTGCACGCTGACCTTGAAGTGCCTTGCTCATCAAATTCCCATTTGGGGTGCGTATACTTCTTAAAACACCCACTAAAAATATGTTATTTACTGGTGCCTTGGAAAGCCTTAGAAGGAGTAGATCTTGAGAAAACACATTAGAGAAGCTGGGAGCAGTTATGGTAAAACTGCACCCACTTCTCAATCTCACCGCGATCCAGCTCTGCCGCCGACCGGACGTCGTAGGCAGCAACCCAGAGCGGAGGCCGCGCTGACATGTCACTTCCCTCCCTCTTGCCCCAGCCCTGAAGCCAGCGTGTCCCCCCGTCCCAGACGGAGTCTAAACCCATTCAGAAGAGGGCCGGCAGGCAGCGAGGCAGCCTCCACTGACGGGGCTGACATGGTGCTTACAGCCTCTTCCACTGGACACAGAATGAGACCCTGCGCTCCGCCTCCAGGCCGTCTTTCTCCTAGTGGTGTCCCCAGAGTGACCACTAGCCCTTCCTGAGGACTTGGGTGCTCCAGGCCCTGTTCGACGGCTCTCCATGTTGCTTTACTGAATCCACACAACAAAGCAACACTCTGCGAGGCTCTGTTATTACGTCCTCCGTGTTGGGGGAAGAATCTGAGACACAGGTGGTGGGGTCGCTCTCCCAGGGCCGCAGGGCTGGTAAGAGCTGCAGGTGGCGTTTGTCATCGAAACAGCACCTCCTGCAGCAACGTGGATGGACCCAGGGATGACCCTACTCAAAACCTTCTTAGCTATGAGAACTGAAGAGTGGGATAAAATTGTAACAAAATAATGCAAATGGAGCAGAATTTCCTGGTTAAAATGAGAAAACCCACTGTCTATAAAACTAGATTTGTAAGCAGCCCCCAGAATGGGGTCGTGTAAATTCCAAAGAAAAGTCAGTGGTGGACTTAGCACCTGCGGAGCGTGCCTGGAGGACACGGGGAGATGAGACGCTCTCCGGCCTGGGGTCCCAGCTCCTTGGGGAGGCACACGGGACACGCCACACCCTCCTGAGCACATCGCGTCTTCTGGAAGCCAGCTGGGATCACGGGGCTGCTCACGGAGTTGGGCCGGCTCTTAGCTGGCATCCAAGAACCTGGAGTGAAGCCAGGTTCTGTCTCCTGGTCTAAAGGAGGAGGCTGAAGAGAGTTTTTTATTTTATATCATATCATTTTAGGATCAGGCAACTCCCAAACAGATTTCCTCTGTGATGAAATGTATCTCTTTCTCCTCTTTTTCCTTAAAAAAAAAAGTTGCAGTTTCTTAATAAAGATTACTCAGGAGTCCTTTCCATAATCCATGAAGACAGTATGTATTTTTAGTTTTGTCCTCACAGCAAGGAAACTCACTCACAGATGGAAAATGATTTCACTAAGGCCATCCAGTGAGTCAGGACTGAACTGGACAAATTAGGTATCCAGGTCTCGGCTTTCAACTTCTAGGTCTTGCTCATAACCTGAGACAAAAGAAAAGCTTGTCTTACGGTTCTTTGGAAAGTAGTTCTAATGCCAAGTTTTGTCATTGGAGTACACGACACTCCTTCCCGTGGAAAAGCTCCACTCAGTACCCAGGGAAGGAGGACGTGGGGTGACAGGTGGAAGGAACGGAGCACAACACGTGGGGTACAGTAGCTGCTCAATAAAAACTCCCCTCCCACTGCCCCGCCCACTGGCCTCCTCCTTCCGTGGAAGCCCCCCAGGGAGGCTGGACTCACAATTTCACAGCCCCCCCATCTTTCTTCATCACTGACCCGACCTCTTCCTGGTCCAGCACCTGCATAAAAACGGAACAAGCCGTGCATCTGGGCTGTCCTTCATCCGTCTCCTGTGTGCAGGCTCATGTGATATCTGTATTTTCCTCCTTCCTAGCCACATGTGTAGGAACCTACTTCTGTATTTAGAACAGCCAAGACATGGAAGCAACCTCAATGTCCATCGACAGATGTCTGGATAAAGAAGTTTTCATATATCTATACACTGGAATACTATTCAGCCATAAAAAAGAATAGAATAACACCATTTGCGGCAACATGGATGGATCTAGAGATTATCATACTAAGTGAGGAAAGTCGGAAAGAGAAAGAAGGAAGCCATTATAAAAACAGCACATACTTAGTAGTTTTTAAAAATCTGACAAATACCAGTGAGAAAACAAAAATCACCCCTAATTCTAATTAAAATTTTAAAATATTTTGGCATTTCATAGGCCACAAATAGTTACTATATTATTCAAATTGTGAGTTTCTTTGGTTTTTATTGTGGCTGTAAGTATGTTATGTGAACTTTGTTCAATATTTTTGGCTGTTTATCAGCATTGATATGTTTTCTGTTGATTCTCAGTCTGAAATTAAAGAAAAGCAGATCTGGGCCTTGCCCTGGCTGCGTGGATGCCTCCTTAGACAGTGCGTGGAAGATGCTTTCTTTAGCAGTTGTGAGGACACCACACTGAAATGTGTAGAAATAACCAACTTCCAGATGTTTGGAGAACTAGCAGAAGGATCTTCTGGCTCCAGCAACTGCTGGCTTCTTTGTCTCTCTGAGTCTGACCACTTTAGAACCCTCACATGAGGGAATCGTTCAGTATTTGTGCTGCTTCTGGCTTATTTCACTTAGTGTAACATCCTCAAGGTTCCTCCATGGTATAGCATGTGTCAGAATTCCTTTCTTTTTTGAAGGAATACTCCATTGTACCGATGGACCGCATTTTGGTGGGAAGGCACCAAGAGCTCTTAGGGAAGACTTCCTGCAAGAGATGCTGCCTAAACCAAGTCTCAAGATCGGGGGTCAGCAGAATGAGGGCAGACGCAAGACTCTTCTCCAGACAATCTGGGAGTGATGTGTGAACATTTCCTAAACCAACAGCTTCCAGGCTTTTCCCTGGTAGGCAGGCTAAAGCCCAGTGTATAAAACAGATCACATGTGCAGCTTCTCCTCCTGGGGAAGAGAGAGGCAGAATCCTCGGTCCCTCTTTTGCCTCCTCCTCTCACTGAGCACAGACATGGCTACCCTCATGATGACTCAAGGGTAGCAGGTGCCGACTGGACATGGGACACAAGAGGTGTCTTTGGCACTTGATCTGGTCACACAGGTGTATTCAACTTGGTGAAATTCACCAGGCTGCACCCGGAGGATATTATGCTCAATGAAGGTACAGACGGACAGATGCAGCATAACTGCACTGATATGACCGATGCCTGGGGTCGTCTGAGTCAGAGACAAAGTAGAACGGTGGCTGCCCAGACCTGGGGGATGGGGGGATGGAGTGTTTCATGGGTATGAGGTCTCATTTTGGGAAGATGAAAAACTTCTGGAGGTGGATGGTGGTGATGGTTGCATGACATGAATGTACCCAATGCTATTGATGCATTCACCCCAAAATGGTTAAAACGGTACATTTGTGCTGGATATACTTTCACCACCACTGTACTTTAAAAGAGAAGCATATTTTTTTAATTTTTAAAATTATTTTTTAATTCTTTTGGGGGGGAAGCTTTACTTATTTATTTAACAGCAGTACTGGGGATTGAACCCAGGACCTCCTGCATGCTCGGCATGCACTAAAAGAAGAACATACTAATCAAGCTGTGTGTTTATGATCTGCACACTCTTTTACATGTAAAAGATTTTTAAAAACCTACCCAAATCATAGTTTCAATGCTTACTCTCTGGAAACTTTTGAAGCACAGTATTTTTCCATTCGTCGGACTGGCAAATATTTCTATTTCATGAAGGACTGAAGGATAGTTCCTGCTTTTTCATCTCACCTCCCAAATCAAAAAACCTAAGATTTGACAACGTTGGTGACTCCCCCTGACTGCTATTTCCTGAAGCTTGTCGGTGGCTATTTATGCTTCTGTTTAGATTTCCCTCTTCCAAAATGGCCAGGGCTGGCAGGCGTGCCCTCCAGTACAGAGGAGACTGAGTTCTCACCCGGGTTTCCTCTCTGTGAGGGGACCCCCGGGGTTAGGCTGTCATCTAGTGATGTCCAGGGCCAAGCTTTCAAAGATTCTGTGATTATCAGGAAACCTTCTTCAGCTGAATGATTTTTTTTTTTAACTTCCCTGTCAGCAGAAAAAAAATCCTTCTGAAATAAATTGTTCACTTTGGGCAGGGACATCAAGAGAAAACGTTAGAAGATATTTATTTAAGATAATACTGCAGATTTATCATTATAATTGACTTAAGAAAACATTTACGAGCCACTTCTTGAAATGAAAAATCACTTGCTCTTGGACAATGTAAGTTTTGGTGAAGGTTCATGATTATGTAACAGTTACACTCATTATAAAGAATTCTTTATTCTTTATTTTTTAATTAAAATTATTATTTTAATTTGAATTATTATTATTTATTTATATAAAACTTAGATTTGTTACAGTTGTGATCTGAAATGTCCTATCCAACCAGATGTTAAGTAGGGAGGACTCTGTGTGTGTGTGTGTGTATTCTCAACTCTCTTGGTTGATAAAAAATAGGAAGGAATTAATTATGATTTGTTTAAAACTGTTTATTTAAATGTTGACTTGAATGGTT
Source organism: Camelus bactrianus (assembly GCF_048773025.1). NCBI lineage: Eukaryota > Metazoa > Chordata > Mammalia > Artiodactyla > Camelidae > Camelus > Camelus bactrianus. Next base: position 3,575,888 of record NC_133567.1, on the reverse strand, counting down.
CTTAATTATATAAGTCAAAAAAAAATAGCCAGGAAGTTAAAAATCCAGACTGTTTTAAAGATGAACTCCATTTGTAGTCTGTGTTCAGTAAAATAAAATTTAAATATGATATTTAAAATATTTGCTGTGTTGATATGGTACCATATGTGCTTTCTGAGTTTTCAATATTAAAATTAATTCATAGACTATTTCTGTGACAATATATATGTCCTGAAATCATAAGAACTATTCAGATATACAAGACCACCTATTAAAGCTACATTTTTACCTTGTGTGTAAAATTACTCTTCTTTATTTTTAAGTTCAATTTGACCATGTATTGAGAAGACCTACAATGGGTTTGTATGTAATTGAATGCACCCAAATGATCTCCAGAAAGTTTAAAGGTTTATTAGCCAAACAAATTTTTGTGCACGTTAAGAATTAACTAATTTTCCCCTGACTTTATTGGATGCATTGTTAATATTAATACAATCATATGTCAGTCAAATCATTACGCTGTGCACCTTAAACTTACACAATGTGGTATGTCAGTTAAATCACAGTAAAACTGGAAGAAAATAGTAATAATACGGTCATAGTCCTAGATCACACTTACTGAGCATTTTCTGTTTTCCAGGCACTGTTCCCACACTTTATAATCTCACTTAATCCTGACACTCCCCTTGGGGGATGGTGGTACATCATCATCCCCAGTTTACAGAGGAGGGAACCCAAGCACAGGGAAGTTTGGTAAGACAGTGCTAATGTGCGACAAGCTGAATCGTTAAACAGATCTAATCCAGGTCTCTCCTGAATTCCATGATAACTACTCAAGAGGTAGACAGTACCAGCAGAAGCTGGACATCTGCAGGGCTGGGAACCAGGACGTTTCCATTCTCAGCCCATTCTGCCTGGTGTGATGGTTCCACGTCTGGTCAATGGCACATTCGCAGTCATTTAGAGACAAAGCCTAAAGTGTGCAACCACTAGATGGTCACTGGCGCAGGGACAGGGGTCAGAGCTCTCTTCTGCACAGCCTACACCTCTCTGAGCTTCCAAGGCTGAGGTTTCACCCACTGCCCAGAGAGGTGAGAGAGTCTGGCCAAGAAAATCTGGTGCAAACTGGAGTCTACCCCAGTTGTCAATGAAGAATAACTCTGAGGCTGAACTTTCATCTTTCACCACTTCAGTGAAGTAGAATTTAGACAGACCAGCTCAGGATTTCCTGACTTATTCTGAAGGAGAACCCTCGCAGCACAGCTGAAAGGACCAATGATCTTTAATTAAACTCTTGAACTTTCCTGGCTTTGGAAAACTTACTGGAGGGAAATATCCAAAGACTCTAACCCACAGCAAAAGCTCACGCTGCAGATTTAGACTACGCCCCCCACTGCATGCAGCCTACGTGATCAGCGACGTAACGCAGCCAGCCAGAGAGTGCGGGGAGCCACGCAACATGCCGCACCATTACTCACCCTGCTCTATTCACAGGAGGGTCTCCCGAGCTAGCCGCACACAAGAACGCACTGCTGCCACAATTTCTCAACTCTGTGTTACGAGCAACAAAACGGCACCACAGCTAATCTGTCCCTCACAGGCTGCCATAGTTTGATAGCCAGCAAGGCCTCATTTTAAAACAGTGCTGAGATTCCATTTCAATCTCAATACCCACAATTTAACTGTCAAACAGTACTAAGTATTAGCCAGGGTGTCCCACACTGAGATCTCTAATACACTGCTGGTAAGAAAGAACTTCTGACAATGAACCTAAAGACAGGCATTCAGACCCCAGGAGCATGTGAGGGAGATGTGGCATTTCATTCCTAGGAGTTTCTCCAACAAACACTTGAAAACATGGGTAAGAATGTCCACACTGGCTCTAAGTCACAGCCAAATACTGGAAATGACCCAAATTTCCCCTGATGAGCAAGTGGATCAACAGCTCAACACACAATACACATGCACGGTTCAGTACTATACAGAAGATGAAATCTGTTAAAATTAATGTGCTAGCGTTCCATGTTCTAACTGGATAATTCTGTTTATCCATGTCTACTAACTTAAAGAGTTTCAGAGGGTTACACAGAGCAAACACCATCAAGAAAGTGAAAAGACAGCCCTCAGAATGGGAGAAAATATTTGCAAAGTGTGTATCTGTTAAAGACTTTTCTCTAGAATATGCAAAGTGCCCTTACATATAACTCAGTAATTTAAAAAAAAAGTAATTTAATTCTTTTTAATGGACAAAGGATCTGAATAAACATTTCACCAAAAAAAAAATAGCCAACAAGTACATGAAAAGATGCTCACTATCATTGTGACTGAGGAAATGCAAATCAAAACCACAGTAAGATAGCAGTTCACGCCTACTAGGAGGGCTGTAATGAGAAAGTCAGACAATCCGCTTTGATGAGGAGATGGAGATATTAGAACCTTCCTACAGCTAACTGCTGTAGCTTCTCTGGAAAACAGTCCAGCAGGTCCCCAAAAGATTAAACATACATATACCCTATGACCCAGCAATTCCATCTGCATACCCCCCAAACTGAAACGTGTTCACACAAAAGCTTGCACAGAAATATTTACGGCAACATTATTCATAATAGCCAAAAAGTGGGAACAACCCAAATATCCATCAATAGACGAATAAATAAATAAAACGTGATACTTCCATACAGTGGAAGACTGGACCAGGAGAAGGAATGAAGTACCAGCGCAGGCTGCGACACGGGTGGACCATGAAAGTGTGATGTTAAGAGAACAAAGCCAGACACAAAAAGTCACATACTGTCAGATTCCATTTATATGAAATGACCAGAATGGGCGAATCCATAGAGACAGAAGGCAGATTAGTGATTGCCTCGGTCTGGGAAGTGGGAGGAAGGGGACTGTGTGCTAACTGGTACAGGGTTTTTTTGGAGGCAGCTAATGAAAATGTTGTAGAGTTCACTGTGGTGGTGGTTATGCAATCCTGTGACTATATTAAAAACAACTGAAAGTTCACTTTAAGTAGATGAGCTGCACGGTACATGAATTGTACCTCAATAAAGCCAATCCAAAAGCCTATACAGGCATTATAACACAGCCTATATTCAAATTCTAAGATGTGTGAAAACATTACATTTTGTACATAAAACACATGCAGCCAAGGGTGGCATTCAAAAATACTGACAAGCTTGTATTGAGTCATCAGAAGGGATGCCAGCCTTTCCACAGTGGGGAGCGCCTGGAGGACATCTGTCCAGCAGGCAGGGAAAGACAGGCGCCGGCGTTCAGACAGCTGTCACCTGTGTGCAGGGAGAGAGGCGAAGGAGGTCCGAGACGTGACCAAGCTGTCCTGAGCTGTTTCTTTAAAAGAAAACTCTCAAATAAACATCACAAAATGTACAGATTTCACTAAAGGCAGCTGGTGAGCATCTGAACGTTTGCTGTATGATTCTCTGTGTTTTTCAGTATGCTGCAGACATTTCATGGCTTTAAAAAGTCTACGTTTCTAGGCTGGCCCATTAAAGAGCATGAAAAATGTCTGATCAGGGCTGTTTGTTGCTGGTTGTTAAACATTTGCCAGCATCCTGCTGAGTCCAGGCCAAAAAAGCCTGCCCATTTCCACAAAAGCAGGGATGGGAGGGACCGCCACACACACGGGTGAGGGAGAAAAGCCATCTAGGCGTTAAGGACAAACCAGGAGCAGCCACTGTCCAGGTCTCCTGAAATTGGTTTGCACTGGGAGCGCAGGAGTGGCCACTGAGCACAAAGCAGAGGGTTCAGCTCCCCCAAAACCAGCCTGGTCCCACACTCCTCCAGGAGCCAAGTCCCCGGCTGCCAAAACAGTCCTGACCCGGAAGCGGAAGGCTTAAGAGCATTTCTGGTAACTGTTGGATGAACCCCCTGATTTCTGGAAGCAGGCTGCTAAAGGTTCTAAACCTTCTGGCAAAGGCATGTAGTTTCAAAGACTTGGTCAGTGGTTTAATAATCCAATCACGTCTCAAATCCAGGGCCACCAAATGAACCAAAACAACGAAACCTAGTCTTTCTCGTCCCTCCCGACACATTGGTAGGACCAGGGTCTAACGACTTTTTACATTTTTAGAATTTAATCCAAGTTGGTGTTTGAGAGCACAGTACCAGTTTAGACCAAGTTCAGCCCAAGTATATTGACAGTAACGACTAGAGGTTAAAAGCAAGCTCCTTCCAACACAGTTGCCAGGCTTTCTTCTGCCCCCGGCTCTCTGCTTCCCTCCTCTGAAGGAGCTCAGGGATTCAGGCGCGGGTTGGGAGGCTGAGATGGACAAGCTGCGCTGTGTGTGACGCTGCTGCTGTGACTCCGAAGACGGTTGGTTCTGTGTTCCCTCCTCTGCGAAGCCCGGCGGTCGCCTGCATGACCTAAACTGTTTTGAGAGTTAATCCCTTTCCCCAGGTGACTCATGATCGGCTGTCCTTGCAGGGGGATAAAAATACAATGGATGACCGCATTGCAGCGTCTGCAGTTCCCAAGGAAGAGGCGGCCGCTCGCCGCTGCCCGAGCCCGGCGCGCCCGCGAGCGCGGCCGAAGGCGGCGGGAAGCGGGACAGGCTGTGCCGCGGGGCCGGGGCAGGAAGCGGCGCGCGGCCCTGCGGCCGCGCTGCGCCAAGATAATGCCATTGTGTGGCCGGCCCGCGACCGCTCCCACTGCCCAGGGCCCGGGGCTGGCGTCTGGCTCCCTGGCGGCGGGCCAGGCCCCCGCGCCTGCCGTCTGAAGGCAGGGCGTGCTCCCCTCCCAGGCGGTGCACACACTCAGTGCCGGCCACACCTCACCTTCCCGAGGAAATCTGGCCGGAGGGCCAGACTTCGTGACTTCGCCTCCTTTACGAGCCTGGCCCGCTCCCCGACCCTGCCCGGCTTTTGTTCTCCACTCGGGCGGGCGCAGCGCTGGTATTCGCTCTGCGCGCCGCCCCCGGGCTGGGGCTCCAGGTCCCAGGCGCGCATCAGGTGGTGGCAGGGCCCTGGGGACGATCCTGGGTCTTAGAAGGCCTGGCTGCCTCGGTCCGAATCAGACCCTCCCTCTTTAGAGAGGCCCTGGCTGGCACCAGCCCTCCAAAACGCCCTTGCCACGGCCAGAGCGCTCACCAAGGACTATTTTAGACGCATTTAGCAGCAATATTGTTTGATTTTAACTGGACATTGTTCTAAACACACAAAAGAGTTCAAGGATGTGGCCCGTTGGGTTTTGTTCTTCTGCCCTCCCCCCTCCCCTCTCCCCAAGCTGTCAGGTTTCTCTGGGAAAATGGGATGAAAATGGTTGGGGACATTTCCACAATAAAACACTCTAAAATATTTTTTTAAGATTTCCTTTCTAGTCCTGTCAAGATTATAACTCAAATCTGCAGAAGTCAGGAAATTCCAAATTTATGTTGACACTTTTCCCCTTAAAACCCTCACCAGAGGATAAACAGTGTAAAAATTCTGTTCCAGTTCAAGTGTTCCAACTAGGGCACAGGCTGCCAGAGTCTTCTAGCCAAAAGGTGCTTCAGGACAAGAAAGAATGGCCTTTTGAGAAGCAAATATAATCCTTCAGGCCAATCACTCTTCTAAAGGATTTCATAGTACAGAAGGTGAAATAATCATTTCAGGTGGGTTGGCTTCTTGAATAAATTTTTTACAGATTGAAAGGAATTATATTTAATGGTAGAAGTAAAGAAAACAGTGGTGGAATTTATCCAAGAGATCAGCGGTGCTCAAGGTGGAAATGAGCACGTGGCATCACCCAGGGGACCTTTCTGAGCCACCCGTCAGTTCACTGTCAAAGGCTCTGCCAGCCCCAAGTGGAACCCTCCTGGGCAGTGGCCGGGCCTCCCAGTGGGACAGGCTCAGCTCCAACCCGAGCACTGCCGGTCCGGAGCGGTGGATGAGCGCGTTATTATCTGGAGTGTCTAAGACCCAGCTTCCTCATCTGCAAAACAGAGGCTGGTTCTAGTATCTGCCTCATGGGTTATTTGAGATAAATGGGATAATGCATGTGTGCATGAGAAAGTGCTTCTAAAAATTCCCCTGCAAACATTAGTGCGAATAACAGTCATCTAACAGCAGTGTTCATGGTGTGGATTAAGGAAAGTAAGCACTGTCGGCACCAGTGTCAGAAAAGCATATTTGAATACCTTTTGGATCCGAGCAGAAAAGACCTGGTGAAAAGAAAATCAGGGATAAAGTGGAGGTTTTTAGGTTTTTTTAATTGAAGTATAGTTGAAGTACAATATTATATAACTTACAGGTGTACAATATTGTAATCCACAGTTTTTAATGGTTATACTCCAAATTTATAGTTATTATAAATATTGGCTATATTCCTGTGTTGTACGATGTGTCCTTGTAGCTTAGTTTACACGTAACAGTTTGTATCTCTTACCCCGCTACCCCCATTACCCCGCTACCCCCATATGTTGCCTCTCCCTCCTTCCCTTTCCCCACTGGTAACCATGAGTTTGTTCTCCATATCTGAGTCTGCTTCTTTTTTGTTATACTCACTAGTTTGTTTTATTTTTTAGAGTCCACATATGTGTGATATCATACAGTATTTGTCTTTGTCTGACTTACTTCACTTAGTATGATGATCTGTAGGTCCATCTATGTTGTTGCCAATGGCATTATTTTATTCTTTTTATGGCTGAGTAGTATTCCATTGTGTGTGTGTGTGTGTGTGTGTACACATATATATCACATCTTCTTTATCCAGTCATCTGTTGATGGACACTTAGGTTGTTTCCATATCTTGGCTTAGGGACAAAGTTTTACAACGAAAATGGAATGTACTTTTAACAGACATTTCTAAGGTCACAGAAATAACTAATTATACTGACAGGGGGCAGTAACAAAAGCCAAATACCAGCCTGCTCTGCCCAGGGTCTGAAAGAGGCTTTGAGCTGCAGATAAAGAAAACAAAAAGAAACAGCATGTTGTTTCCAAGCCACAGACCAAAAACCTAAACACAGAAAGGAAGGGGTTTTCTGGGAGCCACGGAAAGTAAGGGGGAAACATCTCTAGGTAACAGACAGACAGCAAGAAAGACCAGGTAAGGGTGCAGGGGTCTGGCTCCTCCCACCCAGCTCTGTAAACCTGTGACCTTGGCCGTGGCCTGGGACTGGGGAGAAGGGTGCCCAGGGCCCAGAGTGTTGACCCCTCATCTCCAGTTGACCAGCCGGATGACCCAGGGAACTAAGTCACCTTTTTTTAGACTATGGTATGATAAGGAAGTCTTGGAGGACTGAAGAGGCAAATGCATTGTCTCATGTTAAAATAGAAAAAAAACAGAAACAAAAAACAATTCTGGCCACTAAATGGATAGATCAGCTTAATTTTCCTGTCTGTAAGGATATTATATTTAAAAGCCATCTATCAATACACAGCCGGGGAAGACTGTGGGAAGAGGAAACCATTCCAGACCAATTTCATTTCCGTCCGTGATAGACAGTGAGACGGTGCAACAACGGCAGAACAATGGACGTGGAATCGGAGGAAACGTGTCCCAGCACCTGCTCGCAGGCGGCGGGCTGCGTGGGAGCCGGGCCCGCGGGTGCCCAGGCCGCCTTCCTCCCCGGCCTTCCCACACGGGTCCCCGCTGCCTGACTACCTGCCAGCCGGCTGCTTCTCCCGAGGTCTGCTCTGCTGCTGTTTGCTTTGAGGTCTGCTTCCAGCCCAGTCTGTTGTGGTCTGGGTTCAAGTGGCAGTAAAGATTCTTCGGTGCAATGAGGGTAGGTTTGGAGTCAGCACAGAACAACCGTGGCAGCCTGGCCCCACCTTTCACGTGCTGTGTGGGCTCCGGAGGTCACTGGTGCTCTCTGCCTGAGGTAGCCTCTCTTGGCCCATGGGGATCCAACACCATCCTCTCATGATTACGATGAGGATTAAAAATCAAGGACCGTTGTGATGCTCAGTTCAAGACGTGTTTTATTTATTTCCAACAGTTGATCTCACATCTTTTCCAGCTCAGGGCTTTATCTGGGTTCTAGAGCCTGACTGAATGAATGGGATGGTTATGCTTCCAAAACTCACTTTGTTAGGTGCTTGATGCTCTCCATGGGACCTGCTTTTCCCCCAGTTCAGTTTGCATCCAGAAAGCAGGTCACGGCTGGGCTGAACGTCAAGGAAAGACGTGTGTCCATCACCCTGGCCGCCAGGACTGCCCCCTCATCTCTCTCCCTCTCCTTCAGCTCTTCTTTTCTTTCCCTTCTTCTTTTTCCTTCTTTTCTCATTCCCTGGCCTTGATGCTGACAATGAGGAAGCTCACAGAGTCTACAAGCTTATATCTGAGACCAAAAGTTTTTCAAGACGCTCCCTAGGGGGTCAGTCTCTCAATGCTGGTTTGAATAAACGTGAAGTCTCCGCTTCCAGGGGCTCTGAACACTGCCTTTACCTCCTCAGGGCTGACCTCTGGGATGTCGGAGAGCTGGTAAATATTTGCCTGTGCAGGAGGGAGGAGGGAGGTCGGCGGCTGCAGCCCCGGGAGGTGACGAGGCCGTTCATCTCTCCAGGTCAACAGTGTGAAGCGGGCATGGACGACGTGCAAGGAGAGCACGCTGTCTGCTAGGTTCAGAGCAGGCGCCAGCGGTGGCCGTGACCTCCAGGCTCCAGCTCGGTGCCCTTCAACGGGGCCGGCTCAGAGCAGCTGCGCTCGGCCCGGAGGTCCCCTCGTGCTCCCTAGAGCGGCAGGGCGCAGACATCGGGGAGGGGCCCCTTCCGTTTTCCCAGAGGGGCTCTGGAGCCAGAGAGGTCCGTGGCTTTCTCATTATTCTCAGTCTGTCTGTTATCTCTGTCCCCTAACTCTCTGCTAAAAGAAGGGAAAGGAGGTGAGGGAGGAGATGCGCTCAGATGGATGAATCAGTAAAGAAACAACATGCCCGGGAAGCAGCAGCAGCACGGACTGCCGGCGAAACCAGAAGCGCCGGCGCGGAGCCCGGCACACTGCCCCAACGTCGTGTGTCTGAGACTGGGGTGGGGGTGGGGTGTAGGAGACAGGGGACAGGGTGGGTAGGGGACAGGGCAGGAGACAGGGGAATCCAGTGGTTTCCTTGGTTAACTACCTAGATTTCTGTTCACTGTCCCTTTCAGTTTGGATAAACAGTCTCACAGTATACACGGAACTGACAAACTGAACATATAATAACTTTGACGCATAATCTACAAAAATACCAAATCGCCATGTTGTACACCCAAAACTAATATTGTAGACCAACTATACTTCAATAGAAAGGAGAGAAAAAAGAAAATAACCAAAAGTAATAATAATATTTGTTGAGCACTTATCACATGTATGGCAAGGTCCAAGGTACAGTAGTACAAAGAAGCCAGCAGATAGTACCTTAAAAACAATGATAAGTAAACTGGGGGGAGGGCACAGCTCAGTGGTAGAGCATGTGCTTAGCATGCACGAGGTCCTGGGTTCAGTCCCCAGTACGTCCATTAAAAAATAATTAATTAATTAATTAAAACAGTATGATGGTTCCTTAAAAAATTAAACTTACACTTACTATGTGATCCAGCAATTTCAATTCTGGATGTACATCCAAAAGAAATGAAAAAAGGGACTTATACAGATATTTGTACCAAACCCATGTTCACAGCAGCATTATTCACAACAGCCAAAAGATGGATGCAACTCAGTGTCTATTGACTGATGAGTGGATACACAAAATGTGATATATCCATACAAAGGACTATTACTCAGCCTTGAAAAAGAAGGAAACACTGTCACATGCCGTAGCATGAAGAAACCTTGAAGACATTATGCTCAGTGAAATAAGCCAGCCACCAAAGGACAGGTATTATGTGACTCCACTCATTTGAGGTACCCAGAGTAGCCACATTCATAGGGACAGAAAGCAAAATAGTGGGTACCAGGGACTGCGGGAAGGGACAGGGAGTTAGCGTTTAAAAGATACAGAGAGTGAAATCGTACACCTTTTTTGTGTGTGTGGGGGGGGGTAATTAGGTCTATTTATTTATTTATTTTTAGATGAGGTACCGGGGATTGAACTCAGGACCTCATCATGCACTCTACCACTTGAGCTATACCCTCCCCCCTTGAAATCACCCACCTTTAAAGCCAGAAAGAAGAAAGCTCTCCTTGTCCTCAGCCCCCTATCCAACCTTCCAGCAAGCTCCTGTCCTTAAGGTTTTACTACTGCAAACTGCACCCCAAATGCGTCTTCTTCCATGAACCTCCAGCATCATCACTGCCTTCTCTAGACCAGATGGGTGGAGCCCCTGACTGCTGGCTCTGCGTCCTCCTGCCCTCCACCCCCATCCTCCACACAGCAGTCAGAATAAGTTTTCCAAAATGTTTACTGTGGTAAAAGATACGTAACACAAAATTTACCATTTTAACCATTTCTAAGTGTTCAGTTAGGCGGCTTTAAGCACCATCACATCGTTGTGTAACCATCCTCACTACCCCATCTCCAGAACTTTTTCATCTTCTCCAGCTAAAACTCTGTCCCCGTGAAACACTGACTCCCATGCTCCCCTCCTCCAGCCCCAGAAACCATGGCTTTTATTTTCTCCATAAATTTGAAACTCTGTGTACTCACATTAGTGGAATCATATAGTCCTTTCATGACAGGCTTATCTCACTCAGCCTAATGTCCTCAGAGTCCACCAATATTGTATCATGTGACAGAATTTTTTCCGTTTTAAGGCTGAATAATATTCCAGTGTATGTACAGACCACATTTTTTTAGACTAATACTTTCAAGACATAAAAATAGCTGATAACATAGTGAACAGTTACTAGTTATCTATATCAATACATTGAATCTTTAAAATCACCCTAAGAAGTTACCACCACTGTTCTCTTTTTGCAGCAAAGAAACCAAGGCCCAGAAAATTTAAGAAACTTACACAATTATACCTCAATAAAGCTGGGGTGGGTAGCGAAGGGGAATCAGAGAAACCCAAATTGAGACACTCGAAAAAGTAGCTGCCCTGTATTCCTCCACAATATTAATGGTAAAAGACACAGACTAAGGAACTGTTCCAAATTTTAGGAGACTCACAAGACATAACTAAGTATAACAATGATCCTGGCCTAGATTCTATATTAAAAATTTAAAAATTAGCTATAAAGCACATTATTGGAATACTCAATAAATTGGCGGGGGGAGGTATAGCTCAGGGGGAGAGTGCTGTGGTTAGCATGCACGAGGTCCTGGGTTCAATCCCCAGTACCACCATTAAAAAACTAAAAAATAAATCAATAAACCTAATTACCTCCTCTCGTCCAAAACAACAGCAACAACAAAAAATGTAGGATGAGAGCTTAATAAAAAGAAAGAAATTAGAATATGGGACACATATTAGATCACAGTTTGGAAATAATTTTAAATTCCCCAAATTTGATCATTAATCTGCGAATCTGTAAGGGAATATACCCGCTTTGGGGAATGTGTGGAGGAAATACTGGTGGGCGTGGGAGAAGCACCCATGTACAAATGGTTCAGAAAAACATACAGAAAGATGTACATACAGTGTGAGAGAGAATGATAAAGTCAATGAATCAAACAAGCAAACAATAAACGCTGTACTGACTTAACCCGGCCACACCAGTTTAATTCTGAAGGGCACCTTTTCCTGGCCGGTGACACGGCGTAGCGAGTGAGTTTGAGTTTCATCATACGCTCGTTGGGCAAGCAGCGGTCCCAAGCCCAGGGGTTGTTAATCAGTGACCCAGGCTGGCCGGGCAGCTAGGAGGAGACAACCTTCGGCGGGATTTAGGAGCAAGAGGGTACAAAGCGACCCTATCTTGACCGACACTGTCTTCAAAGGCCTACTAATCCTGGTATCTATGCGAATTGTTTTCTGACACAAGTCGAGTTACCAACTGGGCTCGATGTGGATGGAAAATACTCTAAAACAAATAGGGCAGATTTCTGGCTTATCACAATAAGATTGGTATTTGCAGAGAGGTCCCCGAAAACCACTCTATTTCTTTCAGGACACTGGAGGCGCAGAAGGAAACCACCTCTGAGTCACACGTCTGGGACCCTCATTGGCTAGGTGCAGTGTCACAATCTATAAACTTCGGACAAATAGAATTACTCTTTCTATACGGACTCTTCCCCAAAATGTTACATTTTATTACCAACAGAAATATTCCAGAGTTGGATGTACACATGAAAAAAATATGTTTAGGGAAACTGAGCTCATGTGTTATTTGCTTCTGAGCAAATCAGGGGTCTACAGAGCTGATCATGTCTAAACTTTGAAAAAAAAAAGGGGGCCTCATATCTATAGTTACTTATACTCAGCTGATTGCAGAAACAATTTCCAATCATGTTTTCCAAACACAAGGGTTCTAACTGGGGTGCAGAATGATCCACTAAGTGGGGTGAAAGGGCAGCTACCTAACCCCAGACATACCTGCTCCCTGGCTTCTCAGCTGGGGTGGGACAGATGAGAAGAGGGAGCTCTCGTGGGGTTGGGAGGCAGATGGGACAGATTTGGGAGAGAGCTTTGCAGGTTCTGGAAAGGGAAAGGACTGAAAACTACTGCTCTGAGACCAGAGAGACCTGCCTCTCCTTCTCCCTCCTCCGGGGAAGGGGGCAGGAGGAGAGAGAAAGGCCAGGAGGGCTGTCCTTGTCCCAAATCACCAGGCGTAATGCCCACCCTGGGTTGTTTTTTTTTTTTAACTGACGTAGAGTTGATTTACGTTGTGTTAATTTCTGGTGTACAGCATCGTGATTCAGTTATACACATACATATCGTTTTTCATATTCTTTTTCATAGGTTTTTATGATATTGAATATAGTTCCCTGTACTATACAGTAAGATCTTGTGGTTTGTCACTTTTATATACAGTAGTTTGTATCTGCTAATTGCGAACCCCTAATTTATCCCTCCCCCTGCAAGAACCACTTTTATTATCAAGTTAAACTCCGTACATGTTTTCCTTCTTTGCAGCTTGCTGTACATATTGCATAGTCATGTGTTCACAGCTGTGGAAACTGGACATAACGTAGGAGATACGCATGTAAGTGACTTCCCGGACCTGATGAGTGAGAACACAAACAGCCAGGGCGCGACTGGGAGCTGGGGGAGCGCGGGAGCAGACTGCAACTCAAATGAGCGGCGCATGCCCGCTCTACGGCAATAATCTGCGGCCGGAAAGGAGAGACTATCGACGGAATATTAACAAAGGATTACCAGAATTTCATGACAGGACAAGGGTTTTAAAGGTGAGTCACTGAGTTAACCACAAGGGGATGGGTTAAGCCAAGGCCACTTTAGAAAATTTCTCTTCTCCAGGTGGCGGTTCAGAGTTGCTGTCCTAACTTGTAATCGGCCACTCAGTGAACGGGGATGAGTAATGACTTTTCTTGCATTCCTTCTCTAGGCTTCTTGAAACTCCCTTGACCCTCTCTGCTCTGGCTTAACAATGAAATCAATGGCATCGTTGCAACTTAAGGAAAGAAAAAGGAGTCCCTCAGGGTCTGCACGTTCTTTTCTTTGGAGGAAATTAATTGGGGTGTTCTTTACTCAACGCCTAAAGTGTTGATTTCTGTAACAGATGAAGTCCCAGCAGTGTGGTCAACCAACGAAAGACCCAGGAAACAGAAGCTTTTTACCTAAAAGGACAAACCCCTTAACAACAAACGATCCGTCTCTCCCCGTAAGAAACGGGAGAGATAAGAGTTCTGCTTCACCTCCATCCGTGCACGGACCTGGGAGTAAAAGTTTTCCATCTTAAACTCCAAGGACAGGTGTAAACAGAGGCTCAGTGCTTCCTGAGAGGCTGATTACAAAGGAGGACTAATCAGAGGCCTTTCATCTCTGACCCTTTACCTTCAGGTCTATTCTGGGGCATGGAGGTGACAGGGCTTGTGTCCTTTGTGCCCAAGGAAGTGACAGGCAGCCTGCTGATCAATACTCCTCTTTGGTAGTGTCTTCAGAACTTAGAAGAGGGGCCAGAAAAATGAAGCAGAAATCGATACCCAGGTCTGGGGAGAAGGAGGTTATCATCACATTAATTTCATTCCTAAAAAAGAAGAAACAAAAAAGGCAGAGCGATTCTGATTGTGTTCATGCGGAAATAAATGCACTTTCTAAAGAAACGAGTACCTGAGAGACCTGAGTTTTAGTTAAGGTATGCACAAGACGAGGTGGGGCTGAGTTTCTGAGGTCTGGTATTCCCTGTGCTGATCGCAGGGCAGCACCACACAATTTTCCAAGAACCACTAGTTGGACAAGAACTTGTAGCAGAAAAACAAACAAACAAACAAACAAAAAAAAAACATAAAAAGGAAGACCTTCTGGCAACAAACCTGAGGCTTTAGGAATGAGCAGTTCAGTAGACACATGGGAAAGGTTCGGGGAAATCAGCAAAGCAATTAAGAGAGTGGAGGGACCAATCTGTGGGGAAGATCATTCCTTTGATGTTTAGCCCGGCTAATCAATGCTGCTTTTTTTCCCCTTTTTCACGTGGATTAAGGGACAAGAGATGAGTGAAGGATTAAGATTAGTAACCAACAAGTATCAGAAATAAACAATTTTACAGGAGATCAGGAATTCCTTTTAAACCATCCAACAAAATTTAATAGATCTAGGAAACTAATTCAAAAAGTATTGGGTCACACTTTTTTTTAATTCCTCAGTCAACTGTCTTTAATTACTCCTCATACTGAATATACACTCCCTGGCTCTTTGTTAGTTTACAACAGAAAAAAAATTACAATTTAAATTCTTAATAGAAGGATGTTTGAAATACGAAAACAATTGCCTTTAAGAAACAATAAAAACACACCCCAGGAGATATTTAAAATTACATCAACACTATATGGTATCAGACAGAGATGAAAGAACTGAATTTGTCTCTTCCATCTCTGGCATGTAGAAATTCTTGCGGGAAATTTGTTTTAAAATTTTCTTAAAGCGTTTCCCTATTGACCTTTGAAATTCAGTCAATTCACTCTACTAGTTAGTACACGATTAAGATGGGGGGCGGGGGTTGATCCTGACAACACAGTATCTGCTTGGCTCCTCATCGGTGTTAGCAAGCTAGAAGGCCTAAGCTAAAGGCGGGTGGGTGCCCGGGAGCCGCGTTGCAGGGTGGGCGCCGCAGCGCGCCCCTGCCCTTCGGCGGCGCCGCCCACCTGGCCTCCCCGCGCCTCCCGCAGGCAGAGGAGGCTTTTCTAAGTGCACGCGTGATGGTGTCACATGCCCCCTAAGAGGCTTTGCATCGTCCTTGGGATCAAACCCGGGTCCTCGTCACACCTCTGAGAACCAACCAGACCGAGGCGCCCTCTGCCCCTCTGACGTCCCTTCCCACGGCGCCTCCGCGCGCTCCGGCTGCCGCACCCAGCCCACCGGCCTGTCCCCACCCCGTGCCTGGCTGCCCCCGGGCCCCGGGGGCTCTTCCCACAGCTCGGGGCGGAGCTGACCCTTCCCTTCCCGGGTCTCGTTCAGGCCTCAGGGGGCGCCCCCCACCACCCCGCAGAGCTACGTCCAGGAGCACACACCGCCCCTGGCACACGTCTTGATTGCCCTAGAGCATTTATTACTCTCCTGAGTCATGTTACTTACTCACTTTAGGCATTTATTATTTGTCTTCTTCATTAGTTCATCCCATGAAAGAACGGCCATGCTGTCTGCGGCGTCCCCAGCACAGGTAGGCTCGCGACCGGTATGTGCTGGAAGGACGAGGAGGGGTGGAAGGGAAGGAGGGAAGACACAAAAGGACACATACTGTGCAATTCAGCTTATGTGAGGCCCCAGAGCGTGGAGTAGAGGTTCCTGGGGGCCGGAGGGAGTGGAGGGGAATGAGTTATTATTTAATGGGTAGAGTTTCTGTGCGGGATGATTTTTTTTAGAAAGTCCTGGGACTGGATGGTGGTGGTGGTGGTGGTGGTGCCATAAAATGAATTTACTTAATACCATAGATCTGTATACTTCAAAATGGTTAAACTGGTAAATTTTATGTTACGTGAATTTTACTACAATAAAAAATAAATAAATACCTAAACAAACTATTAGGTACGGGACAGAGAAAAGTGAGACATGGAAGATGGTCCTGCATTTGGAAGTGAATACACGGGGGAATGGCTGACAAAAGTTGGGGAGAATAGCTCGGAGGCAGGAGTTTGTGGGGACCCATGAGTGTGAACACTCCAGCTGAATCTCCAGCAGGCATCCTGCCTCCATCACCTGGCCCTCAGGTGAGGAGAACCCCTGGAAGGGAGGAATTCATGGAGAGGTCAGGCTGGACCAGCTGGGGGGCAGGGCAGACTCATGCCCCAGGCACAGTGAGGGGGTCAGCTTGTGTATTCACTGCCTGCCTATTTCTAGGAAAAATAATAGGCTATTCAGCTGTTATCTGGGTTGCAACCTTTGGGGATGTATCCTTAAGGTTTCACTGAAAGAATTCATGCACAGAAGAACGTTTCAGTTCCTTCCAAGTGCTGGGCACAGCCCTGGCTTTTCCCTGAGTAGAGAGACTCCCTCCCGGGGCTGAGCCTGGGTCTCCCACTCCACAGATTCACGCGGCCTGGCCCAAACCTGTCTGCACTTCGGCCCCGCTGGGGCCCAGCAGGACCACCTGAGCAGCCTTGATAAAGTGGGTGGCCGCCTCACCAGCCCTTCAGGCTCACGGATAGATTTCCAGATGCCTTATCTAGGCCCTGGAATCAGCTGCTGGGTCCTGACTCACCGCCTCATTTGCCAGCAGATCCTGGAGGCCCACAATGTGAGGAAGTAAGCAATACACAATCGGGGAGGCCCTTTGTGTGGCCGCGAGCTTCACTTTTCCTGGCTCGAAATAGCACCTAGGCTATGGCTGCACGACTGCAGGCTCACCTCTGTTTTCAGATCTCCAGGCCCAGCTGCTGCAGGTTGATGGTAAGCCAGGTACCCAGGCACGCTTCCTCTCATTAATACTGTGGCTTCATCCACAAAGTGATGCCAACACCCAGCCCCTGCAAGAATTTTGAGAAACTACCTCCCACCCTTATGTATTGACACACTGCCATCCCAACGTGTTTATCTTAGTTTAAGTAGTTGCAAAGGATGTGCCCTCCCATGTACTGGGGATATTTAAATTTTTGAGTAAAACCCTTTATCTCACTTTCCAGTGCTCCCAGTGGAATTCTAGTACCATTGTCATTCGTTATCTATCAATACCTGTTTAAAATACTGGAACAAGATTTTTCAGAAACGGTCAGAAATTTAACAACAGACCATTTTCCCCTCAAAAGCCATGTTTCCATTCCACATCCTTTTCAGAACTCTCCATCAGCAAACTCTCCTTGGATTCCCTCCAGGGACCTCGCTGGACGTCACTCACATGTGGATGGGCTGCAAGGACACGGACCCTGGCTCCCCCAGGATGGTTTTGTTTCCTGCGGGAGATCTGTCAAAGATTCAGCGTAGGCAGAATGGTTCCTTCCATTCTCTACAGGACTTTCCGGCTCTGGGAACTGAAGGCATCAGAGCCTGAACCTCCCCCTCTGACAAATGGGTCCCCTCTTAACACGTCTGGGTTCCTAAAGGGACAATTTTTAGGCATCTTTGTCTTCTTTGCATTTGTTCTTAAGGATTTAATTCTTTTTTAAAGTAAACCTGAGTACATACTCTCTCAAATATACTGAAATAAAATAGTTCTGTTTCACTTTTCTCTGAATGTTCTATTCTCTTCCTAAGGATCCAGGTTACTGGTCAAGAGTTCCATACTGGCTGACGGACATCCAGTGGATGCAGTCATCAGAGAGTGAAGGTAAACGAGCAGCTTCCAGGAAGTCTGGCAGGCGTAAGATGTATGGACCCTGATCCTCTGATAGGAGCCGATTTGGCAGTATACTGAAAAACCAACAACTGATAACTCTGCTTACAATGGCTTTATCAGAAACCGTCACAGGATTTGTCCTGTAACAGCTCATCCTAGAAGCTAATGGTCCAGATGAGGAACCACGTTTACTAGATCACGTATGTTCTGCTGATGCGTATTTTACATAAGACTAACAAGGGAAGAAATGTAAAATGGTGCGGTCGCTATGGAAGACATTATGGTGGTTCCTCAGAAAGTTAAACACAGAACCACCATGTGATCCAGCAATTCCATTCTGGGTATGTATCCATATGCCATGTAGCTTGTAAATATAAATTTTACTGGTGGAAAGAAGATACTGACTAAACACACAAGTTAATATGTCAGTCCTGGAGAAATTCTGTGGACTCAAACTCAGAAGGATAACTAATTTTCTCTAAAAATCACCGACTATCCCGAACTTATTAGGCTGCAAGTAACAGAAATCCAACTGAAACTGATCTGAGCGAAGATGAAGCTTCAGGGTGACATGTGGGAAGTGGGGGAGGGGCCCTGGCAGGGAAGTCACCATCCTGGTCTCTCTGTGTTGGCTCCTCTCTCAAAGAGACACCCCCCTCGTGGCTTCCAGCAACTCAGGATTACGACTCACAGCTCCAAACCCAGCTGGAAAGGGGAGGGTGCGTTCCTCTCAACAGCCCCAGCAGAAGCCCTAAGGCTGGGTCTCCTCAGCTCTGGGGCCAGAAAGGGGCACTATGCCGATGGGCCGGGACCGAGCTGGACAGCTGTTTTATTAGGGGCACGGAGGTAGACCACGGGCAGAACAACAACTGCCTGGAAAGGTTATGGGGTGTAAGAGTCCATCCGGTGTAAAACTTAGGAAAGGGCTTTTGTGGGTGCTGCATCTGAGACGTCGTGTGTGTGTGATGTGTGTGGTGTATGGTGCATTGTGAAGTGTGGTGTGTGTGTGTGTGGTGTAAGTGTGGGTGGTGTGTGTGTTGTGGGTGGTGTGTGTGTTGTGGGTGGTGTATGTGGTGTGTGAGTTTGCTGCCTACATGGAAAACAAAGTCTGCCATGCCCAGCGGAACAGGAGCCCTTCCAGGGCTGTGGGCCAGGAGGCTCAAGCAAGGTCAAGGTCGAGCGTGAAGCCTTAGGAGCTGGATTAGAAGAGGGCTGGATTAGAAGGGAGAGGCCAGAGCAAACAGTAGGGGGTGGGGGGCACCCAGACAGCAGAGGCCAAGGCGGGCACACTGACACGTCCCTCGCTTCACTAACTCTGCTCTGCGGCCCTCATCAATTTCACTCAGAATCCCTGCCAATGAAATGAATGAAATCACGGGCTGTTCAACAAAAGCAGTATCAATCTGGAGTTTTCCATCGGGTCAGTGAGACCTCAACTGATCGTAGATACACTTCATGTCATCCAGGGCTGGGTGCTGGGTTTGCTTAAAGTACCTCTCAGGAATTTCACAAAAATTCTATGTCTTGATCTTTCTCAAGAAAGTTCAGGTAACTTTTGGAGCTGGAAATCCTGCGTTGAAGAGGAATAAAAGGAAAAAAACCCTTGGGTCAGGTCTAGTAAATCAGTTTCAAGCTCAGCTTGTCCAGAATAAGAAACATTCTTGAATCCATTACCTGGTTTAGTCGATTCTTGTATTTGCTTCAGTTACATGGAAATAACTCAGTATCTCTATTTCAGTTTTATAACTAAAATGTTGCAGACAGTGCCTTGGATAAAACATGATGCTGCATCAGCCCTTGTAAGTGACAAACAAAGGAAGAGGCAAATGCAGAGTCCCAAAGTTGAAGAAAAGATCGCAACACTCAGAACAACAGAGTATGGAGGCAAAAGGTGGAGAGGTGATCTGTAAACTGTAAAAATGATCAATGATGGATGCAAGGTGCGTCTGAAAGGCACACCCAATACCAGATGCCCAGTACTCTGCAGAAACCAGAATGTAATGGACCCAAATGCCCTTAATGGGTCACTTGGCTAGAAATAGTGACTCACATTACAACTAGAACTCTGTAACTAGCTTGCAGAGAAGGAAGTAACTGTGGGTTTCTAGCAAATGAGATCATTTTGCTACAAAGCTATCTGTTAGCGAGAGCAGTCACAGAGCACTTGCTGATTAGTGACCTCTGGGGCTCTAATAACTTGGAATTTGTCGAGATTCTCTGAAATTTAACTTCGCACTTCCCCTAAGAGTATATGCTAGGGAAATTTTTTTTAAGTAATGAAAGGAGAGGTGCAGCCTGCTTAAAGGTGGCATCAGTGAGCAAGAAGAGCTTCTGGAAAACCATCACGTTCAAATTCAGCTGTCAAACCGTTGATGTGATAACCACATTGCTTCTGTATCTCCTCATTATTGGGTAATAGTAATAAAGGACATTATTTTTATGGAAGTATAGTCGATTTACAATGTTGTGTTAATTTCCTGTGTACAGCACAGTAATTCAGTTATATATATATGTATATTATATATATGTATATATGTGTGTGTGTGTGTGTATATATATATTTCTCTTCATAGTCCTTTTCACTATAGGCTAGTCCAAGGTACTGAATACAGTTCTCTGTGCTGTACAGTGGGACCTTGTTTATCTATTTCATATATAGTAGTTTGTATCTGCAAATTCTGAACTCCTAATTTATCCCTCAACCCCCTCTTTCCCCTCTGGTAATCATAAGTTTGTTTCTATGCCTGTGAGTCTGTTTCTGTTTTGTAAATAAGTTCATTTGTGCTATTTTCTTAGATTCCACATATAAGTGATATCATATGATATTTTTCTTTCTCTGTCTTACTTACTTCACTTAGCATGATGATCCCAGGTCCATCCATGTTGCAGCAAATGGCATTATTTTATTCTTTTTTATGACTGAGCAGTATTCCACTGTATATATATACTACAGCTTCTTTATCCAACCATCTGTTTCCGTCTTGGCTACTGTAAACAGTGCTGCTATGGACACTAGGGTGTAGGTATCTTTTTGAATTAGAGTTCTCTCTTGATATATGCCCACGAGTGCGATTGTTGGATCATATGGTAAGTCTATTTTTAGTTTTTTAAGGAATCTCCATACTGTTTTTCATAGTGGCTGCACCAAACTGCATTCCCATCAGCAGTGTAGGAGGGTTCCCTTTTCTCTACACCCTCACCAGCATTTATCACTTGTGGACTTCTTAATGATGGCCATTCTGACCAGTGTGAGGCAATATTATTGTACATCTGTATCTATCTATCTATCTACATCTTTATTTTTGTTTATTTTTATTTTTACTGAAGTATAGATTTATATTATTATATTAATTTCAGGTATACAACATAGTAATTCTATATTTTCATAGGTTACACTCCATACAAAATTAGTATGAAATTTTGAATATATTCTCTGTGCTGCACAATACGTCCTTATAACTTATTTTAGACCCAGTCGTTTGTACCTCTTAATCCCCTTCAGCAGTCTGACCCCTCCCCTCAGCCCTCCCTCTGGTAATCACCAGTCTGTTACCTGTATCCATGAGTCTGTTTCTTTTCTGTTCTATTTATTCATTTGTTCTACTTTGCAGATTCTACAGATAACTGAAAATATACAGTATTTGTCTTCCTCTGTCTGACTTACTTCACTACGTATAGTACATCTTGATATTTATGAAGTTAAACAATCAAATGTATTCTTACCTCCCCTTTTCTTTTAGCAGAGATGCCCCCTGAACATAAAAGAAATAAAACTAGATTTCTTCAAAATATTCTTCACGTCAAATTACCTTCCATCCAACTAAGGAAAATGGTAAATAGTCAACAAAACCTACCCATCTTTTCACAAATATCAGGGCAAATATATTTTATCCCCATAAGAATTTCTCCTATAGTTTTAAAAAATATCCACATATCTGCTCATATCTAAAACGATACAGTAAGAACGTCTCTAAATCTCTTCATAATGGCCCACAGCAAGGAATCCAGCTAGGCCGCAGTGCCTTGAGGATGGTCGATATATAATAGGTATTTTATGAACTGACTGCGATCACGGCTGACTGAAATTGTCTGGTTTCTTTATTAGCAGATGGAATCTTAGCTGTTTAAAAGGAGAGGGTAGGCAAGGTGGTGAAAATGTCCTAGAACGCAGTGATACCCACACAACGTTGCAAATTTACCATGTGCCACTTTGAAGTGGTTGAAATGATGAATTCATGTTCTGTGTGATTTACCACAATAAACAAGAGAGAAGGTATTTTATTCTGTTCTCCTTGCAGAGGACAGCCCTGTTCAGCCCGACAGTCCCTCTTTTTTATTTAATGTTTATCCTCCCTTTTTTCCCCTTTTTTCTGGCAGTGGTATCTGGTCTGAGGTGGATAACACAGAATTTAAATCCTAACAGCTTAGAAGATCATTCCCAGAGGAATGAGAAACATGGCAATTTACCGGAAGGCTGGAAGCAGTTTCCCATCTCCCTGTTTGTGGAAACTCGGTTTATAAAATTCACTGTGTTTTACACCACTGAGCTCCCATCAGGCCAGCAAGTCAAAGGGGGAGACAAGACACCCTCTGGCCCGCACTCCCGACACACTCCCCAGGCTAGCTGGCCTCCCTCCCGGCAGCGGTCGGCTTTCTAGACGACACATAAACAAGTGTCTTTGACAGAAAGGCCAAGTGGCTCCAGGCCCTGACGACAGCGCACGCTAACAAAGCAGGGAAGTGGGGACTCCGGACTATTTACAAAGCGTACGTGCTGGAAAGGACACAGATAATGCCGTTCCCAGGAGACGACTTCGGCCCGAGCACGGCGATGCCCTCCTCTCGCTGCCTCTGGGAGAGCATCCAGGCTGAGCAGAGTGGCGGCAGAAGGGGCCCCGCGTTCGCCGAGGCCACCCAGCAGGAGACACTCCAGTTCTCGCCCCCGTGGAAGGATCCTCCCCACCCTGGAGGAGGGGGCCACCTCCCCGCCCCGCACAGCCCCAAGCACGCCTTCAGGGTGCACCTGTTAAAAGTGCGCAGTCGAGGGCTGCCCGCACCTTCAACTCCATCAAGCAGCCAGTGAAGATGCTGCTGTGCCCAGGTGGCAGGTGCGAGCCACCAGCAGCCTGGAGCGCCCTCCGCCTTAAAAGAGCTCCCTTCTTGAACAGAGTATCTGCCCCGACATTTTACCAAAAAGGACTTGGGAGTCCAGCCCGGAAAACCGAGGCCCCGTGGCTCATCCTTGCCATCCTGTGCCCACACCCCTCACACGCATGCGCAAACACAAACACACGCGCGTGCGCGCGCACACTCTCTGCAGCTCCCCACTCCCTGCTTTGCACCTCCCCAGTGTCAGGTGCTGGAATACTCCAACGGAATATTATTCAGCCATAAAAAAGAAGAAAATCCTGCCATTTGCAACAACATGGATAAACCTGGAGGGCATCATCACGCTAAGTGACGTAAACCAGACACAGAAGACAAGTACTCACTTATACATGGATTCTAAAGAAGTTGAACTCATAGAACCATAGAGTAGAAAAGTGGTTACCAGGGTCTGGGGATAGGGGTTGGGGGGTAAGGAAATGCAGGTCAAAGGATACAAACTTGATTATAAGACAAGTTCTGTGGATCTAATGCACAGTATGGTGACTAGAGCTATTAATACTGTAGTGTATATTTGAAATTTGTTAGAAGATCCTTTTTTTGTCATGCAATTCTTTTCATTATTTATTTTCCACATGTTAACAGCAGAGGGAACTTTAAAAAAAGTTTTATTGAAGTATAGTTGATTTACAATGTTGTGTTAGTTTCAGGTGTACAGCAAAGTGATTCAGTTACATATGTGTGTGTATATATATATTTACTCTTTTTTAGATTCTTTGCCATTATAGGTTATTTTAAGATACTGAATATAGTTCCCTGTGCTGTACAGTAAGGATCTTATTGTTTATTCTGTACATAATAGTTTGTATCTGTTAATTACAAACTCCTAATTTATCCCTCCCCTCCTTTCCCCTTTGGTAACTATAGGATTATTTTCTATGTCTGTGAGTCTGTTTCTGTTTTGTAAATAAATTCATTTGTGTCATTTTTTTTAGATTCCACATATAAGTGATATCATATGATATTTACCTTTCTCTGCCTGACTTACTTCACCCAGTATGATAATCTTCAGGTCCATCTATGTTGCTGCAAATGGCATTATTTCATTTTTTTTTTATAGCTGAGTAGTATCAATATACCACAACTTCTTTATCCAGTCATCTGTCGATGGACACTCAGGTTGCTTCCACGTCTTGGCTGTAGGAAACAGTGCTGCTGTGAACGCTGGGGTGCAGGCATAAAGGAGTAGATCTTAAGTGTTTTCACCACACACACAAAATGTTAACTATGTGAGGTGATAAATGTGGTTTGTTTTTTAAGGTTTCAAATTTATTAACAGGTTGCTCTTTAGCTTTTTTGTTTGTTTGTTTTTTAATTTTTTAAAACTGAGGTATAATTGATGTACAATATTATGTTACAGGTGTATGAAATAGTGATTCACAATTTTTAAAGATCATACTCCATTAGTAGTTACAAAGCATTGGTTATATTCCCTGTGTTGTATAATATATCCTTGAAGCTTATTTTTATTTTTTGTTGTTTTTTGGGGGGTGAGAGGTAATTAGCTTTATTTAGTTAGTTAGTTAATGTATTTATTATGGAGGTCCTGGGGCTTGAGCCCAGGACCTCGTGCAGGCCAAGCATGTGCTCTACCGCTGAGCTATTCCCTTTATTTTAATCTTGCGATTCTAACAGGAAACAGTGATCACAGCCGCTGTTTACATAAGTAAACCTGTCGGGTGCTGACTCTGTGACAGGCATTGCTGTAAGCACCTTAAAGATACAATGACATGGAGTTCCTGAGTCCTGGGCGGAGGTTATTTGTCCCTCCTACCCCACCTCTAGCCCCAGTCAAGCCCTCGGTCCATTTCAGATGGAGAGCACGGGAAAGATGGTCTCCAGCCTCCGCACTGACCCTCCTCACCCACCCAGGGGTGTCGCTGTGACCTCACTGCCACCGGCTGTCCCTCCAGAGTCCTGGCTGGAGGGCCTTGTTAGCATGCAGAATTGTCATCAACCAGCATTCGAAGGGAAAGGAAGGTTTATGCACTCCACATGCTACTCTCAGGGTAATCTGAAATTCGAGGGTGCAGCCAGTCTAAACTGAAACATTTTTTTGTAATTTTGGTTTTTTTGGCTCTAAGATTCCCATTGCAATTGGGAGCTCAGGATTTGCAATTAGGAGATCGGGATCTGCAGATACTAACTACCACATATAAAACAGACAACAAAGTCCTACTGCACAGCACAGGGAACGATATTCAATACCTTGCAATAGCTTACAATGAAAAAGAATACGAAAAGGAATTTTTTAAAAAGATTTCAGCTGGCAAATAAGCCTCCTTGTGACTTTAGTGACAAGATAAGAGTGATCTGTAATTAGCATCCTCCAGCCTCATGAACCTGTGTCCCGGCAAAAGCAGCTGACTTGCCCAAGAGGAGTGAACCCTGTAACCTATGACGCAGCGACGCCATCGGGCAGACTTTCCCTCCTCAGACTGGAGGAGGCTGTGCACCTGTGAGTTAGGTTGCACACAGACAGTTCTGCTTGGCTCCCTACAAGTGACCACAGACTCCAAGAGAGCGGGATCTTTATTAACAAATACACACTGTGCTTCTGACAGTCTGTCCTGGCCACGGTAATGACACAGAATGAATCAGGAGTTGACTCCTAGGTCAGCTTCCTGCTCTGAGAGCTAAGGGCAGCAGTTGAAAACTGTGAATTCCCATTGTACACCATTGAGAATAAATGTTAAATATTTGTTAATGATGAAAAGACGCAGATGAAGTAGAGAAGGAGGAGGGGAGTGATTACCGTATCTTCTGAACCATAAATTGAAAGCAGTAAAATTACTGGATTGGATGAAGTCTTTGAGCAAGCCAGTTTTCTGAATGCTTCTTAAATATCACTGACCCTGCAGGGCTAAATGGAATCTCAGAAGAATGCTTAAATTCAAGGATTCCCCCCCACTAACAAAAAAACATGTTTTAAGGGAGGAGGGTGTAGCTCAGTGGTAGAGCACGTGTTTAGCATGCATGAGGTCCAGGGTTCAATCTCCAGTATCTCCGTTAAAAAAAAAAATCTAATTACCTCCTCCCTAAATAAATAAACAAATAAATAAATTCAAGGTATATAAAAACGAATACTACGTATGCATTTTCTGATTAAGACACACAACGAAGGTAATTATACGGTTAACATAGTTATCAGATAAGATCATCCAAATGAGGCTTTGTAAGTACTGACTAAAAATGGAACCGGTACTGTAATTCTAGAATGCTGGAGATCTGTAAAACAATTAATCTGACGGTGTTCACTCAAGATCACAACCTTTGAATTGGAAGGCTATGAGACAATAGGTTCCAGGTAGATCGCTATTTAATTTTCACTCTGGCCAACTTTTTATGTGACTATGCCTCCTTTTAAAAATCTTATAAAGAAAAGACAAGAACATTGACTTGTTGTGTAAGACCAGAATAAACTTCTGATGACTCTTATTCTGACTGTTTTCTCAGAGGCATGCGCTGCAGATACCTGGGTGATTACATACCCACTAATGTATTTCCCCTTCATGTTTATTTTGGAAAGACGGCAGGTTATTTTGAAAGAAAGGAAGAAAAAACAGACTACAGAGGAAGCAGAATTGCCTTGTATCTCACAGGGCAAAGGATTACTAAAATTACCAGACTTCACGGAAAGGAACACCAATTCATTCCTTTTGCACTTTTTCTTAAGTGTCAAAGGACGTCAAACAAGATGATACGCCCATAGTATTGAGGAGAAAAGCCCAAGGCCAAAAAGTAATAAGGACAAACTTTAATTTTGGGATTTTTCTTGGGAAAACCAATAGTGATGCGGGTGGCATTGTTCTGAGCTTCAGCCATGGGACAAAACTGTCTCCCGATTCTTCCCAGACGAATTCAGTTATATCGCTGATGATAGCACTGATCAAGCAGAGAGATGTGTCAATACAGAAAATACAGCCTAAGTGGTACAAGTCAAAGTTGGAGTTTGAGTTAATATTCCTGCTTAGTAACTGGATTTAACTTGCCCGACTCACCCAGCCTCTCACGGAAATTTCCTAGGCACTTAGTGTGCGCCACAAAACTGTACCAGGGAGACAGAAGGCAGTGAAACAGAGTCTCAGCCCCCACGGTGCTCTCAGCCTGCCCATGTGGCCTTGGATACTGCAGAGAAAGTTGTGATAAACAGCTTCTGGGAACTGACGCATGTAATAAAGCATCAAGCCCTCTACAATTCATTGAGTGAATTTCTAAAAGTATTCCTTTTTATCTTCCTGAAAATGAGACAGATTTTTACACTGATTTACCTCTGGGGGGGGTAAATTTCCTCCAACAATGAAAAATTTCTACTGTACAACATTATTTTAATTGTGTCTCTGCAGGAAGGAACACGTCCAGAGTGATCAAGACGCTGGTTGTAATCAATGACCTCTTCCAAGATACCTTGAACTTTCTTTTGTTGACGGGGCCTTCTGACAGCGAGCTGGGAGTCAGACTCTCCTGGCTGACACCCATTTTAAACATCGTTTAATCGCACGATGCGACAGTTTGTTATCAGATGACCCTGTGCTCATGCACAAACACAGCCCCTATCAGGCACAGACAGGCCATAATCTGGCAAAACCTTGATGGAACAGAAATAAACACAATGTGTAGTGCATATTAATAAACGCAGGCACTCAGGTCCCCGGCAACATGACAAACTCCCTGGCAAGGAAAGTGCCGGGAGGACAGGTTTCCTCACGTGAACCTTGCCATCAGGGTAAACAAGGACAGATAAAAGGGGAAGAGTGAGTCTTTCGAAACTGTGAATCTCTTCTTCAGCCCTGGAAATAACAGCTCCTCTCTTAAGACTTAACAGTTTCCGCAGTGTGTCGCCTTCCCAGAGGGAAGGGGCCACGGCACAGCAATTCCACGTAGGAAGCTGCAAAGCGCTTTAGGTGGGGTTCTCAAAGCCAATTCGCAACCTAGTTCCAGTCTCAGGACGGAGTTTTTACTGATCCAAGACAAGATGAAAGACGAGGGCGCTGGAATACATTGTTGGCAAAGCTAATTTTAAAAATTACGCTTATTTATTTTTGAGTGCACATGATGCAAACTTCAAAAAGTATAAAAGGGTATTCAGGGAGAAGTCAGTCTCCCTCTCTCCCAGTCCTCTGGGCAAGTGTCCACTGCCACGGGTTTCTCGTGTAGCATGCATAACTTAGGAGCACATTCGGTGACTCCCTTGTTAAAATTTTTAATGGCTTCTAACTTAAGAATTCCATCTCTTCTTCACACTCATTAAGATGACTGTTATCAAACAAAAACAGAAAATAGTAAGTGTTGGCGAGGATGTGGAGCAACTAGATCCTTTCTTCATTTCTGGTGGGAATGTAAAAGGGTGCAGCTCTTGTGGAAAAGAGAATTGCAGTTTCTCAAAAAATTAAAAACAGTGGGGGAAGGTAGAGCTCAATGGTAGAGTGCGTGCTTAGCATGCGCGAGGTCCTGGGTTCAATCCCAAGTACCTCCGTTAAAAAAGTAATAATATTAAATAAATAAACCTAATTACCTCCCCCACCCCAAGAAATTAAAAATAGAATTACCATGTGATCCAGAAATTCCATTTTGGATAACCCCAAAAGAACTGAAAGCAGGGACTCAAAACAGGTATCTGTACACTCTTGCCTCCCGTTTTACAGCGTTTCACAGAATTGCTGTCCATAGCAACATTGTTCACAAGAGCCAAATGTCCATCGACAGATGATGGGTAAACAAAATGTGGTCTCTACATAAAATGGAGTATTATTCAGCTTTAAAAAGGAAGGAGATTCTAGCACATACCCCAACACAGATGAACCCTGAGGACACTGCATGCTGAGGGGCATAAGCCAGTCACAGAACGACAAACACGACAGGATTCACTTCCATGACATAGACCAGGAGTCGTCAGACTCATAGACAAAAAGGAGTGTGGTGGCTGCCGGGGCCTGGGGGAGGGGGAGGGGAGTGAGTGTCTATGGGGTGAGAGTTTCAATTTCACAAGACGAAGAACGTTCTGGAGGTGGATGGTGGGGACGGTTGCACAACAATGTGAACATACCTAATGCCCCTGAATCGCACACTTACCGGTGTTAAATGGTTAACTATGTGTCACGTAGATTTACCACAATTTAAGACAGCTGCAGCTCTAACCATGACCCGAGGCCCTGCACGGTCCAGGCCCTGCTCCCTCCCAACCTCCTTTCGGCCCTGCATGCCCGCTCCAGTCCGCCTGCAGAGAAGCCTGTCCTCGGGCTCCAGCCCAGGGCTGGTCCCTGTTCCTCTCCGTGAGTCTCCTCCTTCAAGACACGTCACAGGGGAGTTCACAGTCACACACAGCAGCTTCATTAAAGCCACCTCATTCTTTAGGAACCAGTAAAAGCCCTGGGCCACCGTCACCAGGGGCCCACCCGCCCCTCGCATGATGGACTCATGTTCACTTGGGAATGATGACTCAGACGGTGGTGCACCTTTAATGAGTGTTTTCCAGTATCCCTCACTTGTTTAATTTACTCATCCTGAAAAAGAGACTTCAAACCATTTCCCTTGACTCTTACTTAAGTAATTTCCCAAGGAGGATGGGGGGGTGCACTCTTCAACTTTCAAATTAAAAAATAAATACATTTCAAAAGGCTTCCTCCGTCCCCTGCCTTCCATCATGGAAGCAGTTCTTCAAGCGGGAATTCCTCTGAAATAAAATCGGGAAAGGTGCCAAGAGCCCTCCTGTTTCCAACGTTAACTCTTCTGCCTGCGGAGGACACAGCCCAGCCCTGTCTTTAATCACATCTGAGGAAATTCCCCCAACCCAGGGGAAAAGATCGGAATATCTTAGGAAGGCGGATGAGCTCATGAAAAGCCACTGAACTGAGAAAGCCAAGACACTCCCAGGAACCTCCTTTAGGCGGCATTTCTTCTCCTTGAACCCCCTGAATTTTCCAGATCAGCACCATGCCAAAGTTTAAATTATTTTCAAAAGGGCTTGTCTTTACCACATTGCAAAGCAGAGAGCTGTTCACACTGTTTTCCTGAAGTGCGTTCTGTGGCACTAGCTTCGCCAATATTAAATAGCTCTGAAAATAGAGCCTTAAAAAAAGGCTGTAAGCCCTGTTTCTCTCTCTTTTCTTTTTTAATTGACATACAGTCTGTTACAGTGTGTCATTTCTGGTGTACAGCATAATGCCCCAGTCACACACATACATATACACATATATTCTTTTCCATTAAAGGGTACAACAAGATATCGAATACAGTCCCCTGTTAAGCCCCAGTTTTGTTTGATGGACCTGGCATTCCCAACCTTACTTTTTTATATATAATACATATCTTACACATAATTTTTATTGAAGTACAGTTGGATTATAATGTGTTAATTTCTGGGGGACAGCATAGTGGTTCAGTTATACACATACATAATACATACTCCTTTCCATATTCTTTTTCATTATAGGCCATTACAAGGTATTGAATATAGCTCCCTGTGCCAATCTTAATTTTCAACGTGACGATTATCTCATATCCACCTTGAAATTTTAGAGGAGAAAGAAAGTACATCAGGAGATCTCAGATGATGAGAAACAGACAAAAAACCACTGTGATTGCTAAAACACTTAAAATTGGCAAGGGAAGCCAGACATGTCAGGATACAGTTTATTTGTTCATGTAACAACATTCGCAAGCAAACCACTCCCCTCCTTCTCTAAGGCGGAGACGTAACAAAGCGGAGGAAATCAAAACAAGCATAATCCCCACGTGTGGGGAACTGTGCCCCGAGCCTCTGTCTCCTGGACTAGGTACATATATGCCATACTTATTATTTATGTCTGTGGCTCAAAAACA
The DNA here is from genome assembly GCF_048773025.1 of Camelus bactrianus. Classification (NCBI taxonomy): domain Eukaryota; kingdom Metazoa; phylum Chordata; class Mammalia; order Artiodactyla; family Camelidae; genus Camelus; species Camelus bactrianus. The sequence goes on along the minus strand of NC_133567.1, from coordinate 3,545,179 downwards.
AGAGATTAAAATTTCAGGGAGAAACAAAGGATGGTGATGGAAAGTGCTTTTTTTTTCTTGCTCCTTTGGAGTTGTATTAAGCCCACCGACTAAAGAAAGTGTTTCTAAGTCTGGAAATAAAGCAAGCGTTTTGTAGATGACACTTGTCTGTAAATGCAGAAAGCGAGGATTTCCATGTATGGACCTTAAGAGCATTCCAGCGCAGTGTCAAGTTTTCTGTGCGATAAGGCCAGAGCAGGAAGGCCCTGGGGGTCAGGAAGGAAGTGCTGTCAGGCCCGGGGTCCGGCAGAGCCGCACAGGGAGCTGGGCAGGCTCAGGGCCTCAGCTGTGTAACCACTGCCCTATTTTTAAAAGATAAACAGTGTGACAAGCACACAGTCTGCACGGTGGCTGCTTCAAACTCATCCAAACCACACAAGGCGCTCACGCCGAGCCTGTATCAGGCTTTGCAGGTCTCCCCCACATGTGAGTGGCCTGTTTCTTCAGGGACCCAGGGCAGCAATTGCTCCCGAGGACTTGATCGTGGCCTTCACCCAGCATTCGACCCGGCTCTGAGGGCCGGTCGTGGTCCTAGCAGACTTCCCAGTGTTCCCTGTTCCTCCCGTCCACCTCAAACCACTACCCGCCCCTGTGTGCTGGGAAACAAATCCTACATTGAGTCAATGGTACAAGAGAAAGTCCTCACCTTCATAAATGGCTTGCCTCAAATGCAGCCAGCCAGCAACTCATTAGGCCGATGACCTTGAGGATACGTCTCAGCGTTAACTTCCACATCAACAACCATTAATCAGTGCCCACCGTGCGCTGAGCCCTGTGCTGGGCGTTGGGCTCCCGAGGATTAGCTGGCTGCCCTGAGCCTCCTTGGAGTACCCAGCACAGCGCGCTAAGACCTTTCCTCCTTTTTAAGACGCTAATACTTTGCAGGCATTGTGGTGAGGGAGGTGATGATGGAATAGAATGGATGCAACAGGAAGACCAATGAGGGGTCCCAACCCAAGCTCCGGTTGGGGGTGGGGACCAGGAGAGACTCCAGGGTGGCTGGGCATTTCCCAAAGGAGGTGGGAAGAAAAGCAGCAGAGCAGATGGGAAGTGTATTCGCAGGTGGGGGGTGGGGGGACAGCATCTTCCAGGGCACAGAGGCCGGGGTGGCACGCGGTGGGCTACGCCGTCACCCAGTGGCTCAGGAAGCAAGAAGGCGCCATTTGGCATCTTCCCTGGGAAAGCGAGGGCAGGTCAAGGGCACCGGCCCAGCAGCCCAGGCCCATCACTGGAAGCCTCAGCCTGGCATCTGAGCGTACGCTGCCCACTGGGCAGCGCTGGGCATCAGCACTAGGGCTCCCACCAAGAAACCAAGTCAGAGGGAAAGAACTCAGCAACAAGCACAGCTTCACGCAGGGAAGACAGTGAAGTCTGACTACATTCTAAGTGGGTTCGCCAAGAGACCCCAGTAAGCAAATTAGCCACTTTTAAGGAATTGATAAGAAAATAAGGGAAGATGATACAAAAATGGGCAAAAGACTTGAATAGGCACTTCATAAAAGGAAAAACCCAAACAGCCAAGACAATGTGTGTAAAAACCCACATCAGCAGTAACCAACACGTGGAAACTCAAACCAGCATCAGGGAACATTTCTTTCAGTCTGACCTTAACCTCCTCGGAGAGACAGAAAGTCCACCCCAATTATCGTGTTAAAAGGAGCAGCCTGCCCTCCCCCTCTGCCCCCTTCCTACATGTCATTGTTCCAGTCTTTTTAATCACTTGGAATACTATGTCCTTATTTATTATTTGTCACCATCTATTGAAAAGTAAAGGTAATGAGCCCATGGATTCATCTGTTTTGTTTACTGTTTTCCCCTCAAGACCTGAACAGACTGCAGGCGATCAGTGAACACTGATTAGCTTAGTGAGAGTACAGGGTGGTAAAAACCTCTTTGGAAAAAAGCTTCATGTTGTCCTCTAAGGTAGGAGACTTGCATACAAAGTGACCGATCAATGACACTCGCGGACAGAACTTGGGGAAACGCTAGCACGCAGGCACGGGGCCCTGCACAAGGGTTCGTCACAGCCTTATTTCCGATAATCAAAAATTAGAAACGAGCCAAATGCCACAGGCCCTAGAGCAGCTGTGCATGTGGCGGTGCATGTGGCAGTGCGCGGCTCAGCAGGACAGCAAGAAAACAGCAATGCAGCAGGCACCGCTGCTCACAGCGCGGAGGCAGCTGTTCTGACGTTCAAGTACAGGTGGCTGGTAAAAAAGCTGTGGTATATTTACACAATGGAATACTACTCAGCCATAAAAAAGAATAAAATAATGCCACTTGCGGTAACATGGATGGACCTGGAGATTGTCATTCTAAGTGAAGTAAGCCCGAAAGAGAAAGAAAAATACTATACGATATTGTTTATATGTGGAATCTGAAAAACAAAAAGGCACAAATGAACTTATTTACAAAACAGAAACAGACTCACAGACATAGAAAACAAAGTTAAGGTTACCAGGGAGGAAATGGGGGTGGGAAGGTATAAATTGGGAGTTTGAGATCTGCAGATACTGACTACTGTATATAAAATATACAACAAGTTTCTACTGTACAGCACAGGGGACTATATTCAGTATCCATCCCTCTCATTTGTCCTCTTAATCCTTTTAGGTATCCTGATCGCTAAAGTAAAATTTGTGAACATCATTCAGTACCCTGGTAACTTTTTAAGGATGTAGTAACAAAGGCTTCTGCAGAAGGATGAGAAAAGAAAACACAAGACATAAACTCTTCATTAAGCAAACTAATTTTCAAAGCCAAAAGCAAGAGAATCAAAGGTCTGGGGATCTGAAATTGAAGAAATGGGGGGGTTCACATAATGGCAGCCATCACCAAGGAAATGTACAGTTGGGAAGGCTGCTCTTGCCAAGGCTACCCGCTCATTGTTCCGTGGGTGAGGGACTTCCTCTTCTCGGTCATGCTCACTGAGACCAAGGGCATTTAACAATGACCGAGCTCAGATAAGCTGTTCTAAGTTCTCTTTATACTACCTGTGGGTCTGGCAGGACAAATGCTCTGGGAAAAGCTAAGACCAGGCGATCCGAGATGGGAGATCAAGTCTGACCTAGAAGAATGACACTGAGAATTGACTGGAAGAGCTGAGGAATCAGGAGAAGGACTGGGGACACAGGGGTAAGCTGGGGGACACCTGGGGTGAGTTGTTCCATTGTAAAGGTACTGGACTGATGAACCAACCCACCGGGAAGGGAGAGAGAGCCAGCCAAAGGGAGCTGAATGTGCTTCTGGGGAGATAACATTAAGAGCACCAGATGTGGACAAAGAAGAAGAAATGAAGAAGAATAAACAATTTAATGTCTCCTCCGTGAACAAAGCCTGCGGGTCAGTGATCAAATGCTAGAAACAGTGAATTAATGGACTCAAGAAGGCAGGCATAGCTCAGTGATAGAGTGTGTACCTAGCATGCACAAGGACCTGGATTCAATCCCCACGACCTCCACTAAAAGTAAATAAAACAAAATTTAAAAATCTAATTATTCCCCCCCCCCAAAAAGCATACAGTGATCTATGTCAATTATATCTCAATAAAACTGGAAGAAAATAGTGATTTTTTTAAAAAATTTTTTTTAAATTAATGGACTCAAGAGTATCATTATACCTAAGCTGTGAACTCTCTTCTGTGAGTCTCAGCCAGAATTTCTGAAGGGGCTTCAAGCATCTGACAAAAAGTCAAAGTGGTTTTTGCATCACCCTCCTCTGAGAACGGCCCTTTTAAGTGAACTTTTTCATCTAGTAGTCACAAACTCTGGTTTTAAAGTCTCCACCTGGACGCTTTGGTCCACTGCTCAAAAGGAAAAGCAGGAACTGACGCTTGGCAGAAAGGCAGATTATCTGTCACTTTCAGAGCACCTGAACTTGCCCGGGAGACATTAAGCAGCGGTTTCAATCGCCCTGTTAGATGGCAGGAAAAGATCAGACAGCGCTCTTGCTACAGAGGAAAACGAGGGAAGTCCCTCCACGAGGAAGAGTCTTATGTAACATGAATGCGTCCCTCCTTATTTTGGATACGGCTTTGCGCGCACTGAAAAACAAGCAGAAGGCAGCCAAGCAGTGGGCGTCGTGCTCCCTTTCATTGCCAGGGAAGATTTTTACTTGGATTCCAAGAACCAGTTCGCTGGATTCATTCATTCTCTATTCAGCTGCCAACCTGTTTTAGCCTCTTTAAGTTGTCACTCAAATGCTTCCATTTGTATTGCTTCTTTTATTCTTATATTTTTATCTTCTCCACTCGATTGATTTTCCTTGAAGATAGCTTTCTGCATGTGTGCACACGGGTGTACTACGTACGTATGTGTGTATGTACACGTGCCCTGTTCGTGGTAGTCGTGTTCTATAAAGTCACCGCCAACACTGAGCAAATACTGTAATTGCTCCTTGGGGAAATACCGGTCTTTCCTCTGTCTCTGGTCACAACATTTGCATCAACGGATCAACACGCAGCCATGTTTTATGTGTGTTGTTTAAAGACCCCCTACTCCATGCATATTTCTGATGCATTAACTTGAACTCAGTGCTGTAACCCTGGCCTGAGCAAAGCTTCTCCTTAAGACATATCACAGCCGCCCTGCACTTCGGACAACAGACAGCACTTCCGCCCAACACCTGGGAGACGTTTTAAGCCGTGGAATCACCAACAAAAATGCAAAAACATGGCACTAAATAGACCGAGAAAAGGACACATGTTGACAGTAAAAGCTGGAGCAGGAAGGCATCTCCCCTGTTTCCCCCTCGGCTGGAAAAGGCTCAGTGGGAAACTCAGATTTTCCCAGACCTGCGCAAGTCTGCCAATGACGGGGAAGGTGCATCAAGCACGGCTCTGGAGGTTACAAATAAACGCCAGCAAGTGTGCAAATTCACAAGAACAGAATCTGTGAAAATGAGGACTGCCCACACGTGCGCATTTATTCACAGCAAGCTCCCGGCGGAATATGTGGCCACAGGAACTGCACACGACAGGTGGATTTTCCTGGAAGACAGCGGCTATCTGACATAGTAATAGCACTCTTCACAGAAAACCCCGAGCTTAGGACTTTGCCTGTGTTAAATTCCCAATTATAGTTCCTTTTAAGGTTTCTGTTCAACAAAGGAAATCAAATGGCAAAGACTCCGAGTTCAACACGCTACCTCCAGAGCCTGCACTGAGGCCCACGAAGATGCCTCACTCATAACTATAAATGTTATTTGCTTGAACACACATGCAATAAATGTTAAACACTTTCCTTTATTTCCTGATTTGTGTTCTTTCCTCTTTTTCTTACTGGCTTTCATTTTAGTGGCTTAATTATTCAGTTGGTGAATAAAGGCGGAGGCAGGAACTTTGGCTGCAGTGTGTGACATGGCTCTGACCCCCCTGCAGATCTGTCACTCTGAATTCGGGGTGCTGTCTTCTTTGGTTTTCCTCAGAGTTCTCAGAATGTTTCTAAGCTTCTGGTGGAAATCAAGGACACCATAAGCTTTCCATGAATTGAGTGACTATTTTTTAGGTGCCAAAAAGTAAACAGCAGTCCCCAGTGTCACGGGACCGCAGGCTTCCGTCCGCACTGCGGAGGAGCACTAATGGTCGGGTCAGAGTGATGCTGCGCTAGGCAACACTGTAAAGCAATCTCCTCTCTCGTGCCGCGCTCCAAATACTACTTTCATCACCGCCTCGCCACCACTCTCAGAAGTAAGGTGCTGTCAAAAACACAGGCCAACAAGCTTTAGCAGATTTTCCCTTTGCAGGACTTATGCTGTATTATGTCACTAGGCCAACAGTCGCCTAAAAACATTTTTGCTGCAAGGTTATTCTAAGGGCTTTGGCCCTCTTGGCAGATGGTGAGCACCATTCCTTGAGAATGTAAGTGTGACCGTACACCTGCCCTTGGAATGGAAGTTCGTCAACTACTGTATGACATTTGACCTGCTCCATTCTCAACTCTGGTCTGTCATGTAATCTTTCTTTCCCTGGGTGTCTGTGTCATCAAAATGAAGAAAGCAGAATAATTTTTGTCAGATGAATGGTCTGAAATGTATCATTCAAAGACAGTTTGTCTAATATGAGGGGAAAATGCTCTCCTAACTGCTTTGCTACAGGACAGATAAGGAATGAAAGGAAAAGGCCTGGGGAGAAGACGACAGTCAGAAAAACCATAACAAGGACGCGTGCAAAGACTCTCCGCAGCAGAGGCCGCAGGAGAGGATGCCCCCTACTTCTGGTGCTCTGGGGCTCCCCTGAAATGGCAGGAAGGAGAGCTGTCAATGCAGAAATCCGCAAGGAAGGAGGAAACAGAGGCGTTAACAGCAGTGACTCTGGGTGCGAGAAAGCAGACGGGTGGAAGAGAATGAACTAGCGGCCCCCAGACAACAAAACCCTAAAAAGAGAGTGAAGAGTCCAACTGACTAAAACGAGTCTGTGGAAACCTCCGGAACCGCCCCGCTGGGACCGCGGGAGGTGGGGGTGGGGGACTTGGGAAGTCTACACAAGCAGCCGTCAGATCACCAGTCACCTCCCAACCAGAGCAAAAACCAAGGGTTCCTCTCAGAGGAGCATTAAAACCGTGCACAGGGGCGGGTCCACACCGTGGAGACAAGGGGTTGGTGGCTGAGGCCCCATTACCCTCCCCTCTCGGTCTCCTAGGGCTGGTGGGCAGGCCTCCCCTTCCTGGCAGAAGACAGGATGTCTTCTCCAGAGAACGTGACCTGCTCCGGGAGAAACACCTAAAACACAGGCGTGAGCGATGTGTACTTCACCAGCCCAGGCCCATCTTCCGACAGCAAAGACTTTCTTATCAGAACATCCAACCTATTTTTCAGTCTCCCCCCATTTGAGAACAAAACCAGGTTACCAAATAGCTGAGGAAATTCATCAAAGAATGAGAGAGAGAGAGAAACAGAAGAAAGTTACTTGAAAAAAGAAAAAAGGGACTACACAAAGGAAAGACATTGCCCCCAAAAACTAATATTAACTAAGAGAAGATATTGCAACCACAGAACAGGGAGTATAAAAAAAGAATATATATGGGGAAAAAAAGATGAGACAAAGAAAAAATTCTGTATACTTCCAGAAAGAAAAAATTAAGCGCAAACAAACAGACCCCACATGAAGGATCAGAATGGCCTCCATTATACACATATAATATATGTAATGGAATACTACTCAGCCATAAAAAAGAATGAGATATTGTCATTCGCAACAACATGGATGGATCTAGAGATTATTGTACTGAGTGATTTAAGTCAGAGAAAGACAAATATTACATGATATCACCTATATGTGGAAGCTAAAAAAACAGTACAAATTAAGTTATTTACAAAACAGAAAGAGATTCACAAACATAGAAAATAAACTTATGGTTATCAAAGGGGAAAGGGGATAGCGATAAATTAGGGGTATGGGATTAAGAGATAAAACTATTACATATAAAATAGATAAACAAGAATTTACGTGCTTGCTTCGGCAGCACATATACTAAAATTGGAACAATACAGAGAAGATTAGCATGGCCCCTGTGCAAGGATGACATGCAAATTTGTGAAGCGTTCCATATTTTAAAAAAAAAAATTTACTATACATCACAGGGAACTATAGTCAATATCTTGTAATAACTTACAATGGAAAAGAATCTGAAAAAACAGACATAATTGAATCAATATGCTGTACAGCTGAAACTAACACAATATTGTAAATCAACTGTACTTCAATTTAAAAAAAAGAGAGGAAAAAAAGAAAGAAAGCAACCATAGTGGGGGGGGTGGTACATAAAGTGAGCATCTCTGACAATCCCACGGCGCCCCTCCCACCATCAGAAGCAGTTTCCTGATTGTCCTGGCAGTCTCATCCTCGCTGCACAGAGGAGGACGCTGAGTCCCAGAGAGGCTGTGTGGGGCAGGGGGTCAAGAGCCGGCCAGACCCAAGCCGCTCTGAGCCCACTGCAGGACACGCTCGCGATCCAGAAAGTATTCTGAAGGTGCTGTGGCCTTCAAAACTGGTGCCCTGTGTCAGACGTCAGTTTTGGCTATCATGAAACATTCCTACACCCGCCCTACTGTTTATTTCTTCAGAGACTTTAACATAAGAGCCCCACCATGGGACGGCTGTGGCTGAATTTAAGTAGAGCGAGATGCAGACATCTCAGGGTCAGTTTTCTCTGGATTTTTTTCCACCTGTTAACCTTATCACCGTCCTAAGGTTTTTATGCTGCTTCCAAAGTGCAGAAGGGAAACTTTTTTTAGGTGGGGGAGAAATCATTAGTTTATTTTTTTAATGGAGGTACCGGGGATTGAACCCAGGACCTCGTGCCTGCTAAGCGCGTGCTCTACCACTTGAGCCACACCCTCGTCTCCGTCCCCCACCAAAAACTTTTTATCGTTAAAAAAAAACTGTTCTTGAGGGGAGGGTATAGCTCAGTGGAAAATCAGGTGCTCAATATGCACAAGGTCCTGGGTTCAATCCCCAGTACCGTCATCTAAATAAACAAATAAATAAACCTAATCACCAGCCCCAAATAAATAAATAAATAGTACAATAAAATAAATGTTCCAATTTTTTTTAAAATGTTCTGTCATTCACATGAGCTCATCAGCACTTATTAATATTCTAAAGGGTCGGCTTGCCCCACTTCCTATCAGGTCCATTTTTTTTTACCGCATAATCTCTGTTAATTCACGAAGAAAGAGGAATGCACAAAGGAAATCGTTTGCTTATCAGGCTTTTACTTTGAAGGGAAAGAGTTCAGATAAATTCAACCCTGTTTTGCAAAGAAAAACTTCAAAGCCTTTAAGAAGGCTCCTCCCCTTAATTCAGTGTGTTGGGCTTGTTCCCCAATTTGAAAGGTAAGAAGATGAAAGAAAGTTAATCCTCCATAAATTCTCCTCCTGTTTTGCCCAGAGTTTCAATACAATTCCTCTTTGCTTAGTAATTCTCACAGTGAAAGAACCCAGAGCCAGGACCCGGCAGAGCTGCAAATGGCCATTGTTTCCAGTGGTCTTGGACACACCTTAACCTCAGGGTCCCCACCAGGTCGCAGACAGACGCTCCTCCCATCCCAGAGTCTCTCAACCTCTCCCCGGTTATTTTGACTTCTCATGGAAGCCCCCAGAAGCTGCTATGGAGCTGTGACAATCAGTGCAAATCTCTCTTCTCTGGAAAAGCATCTCAAAGCAGAAACAGAATGTTTCTTTACGGTCTTAAAACGGCTACCACTTAGGAACACGCCACCTCATCACACTTAGTCATCAAAACTTAGGATGAAGAATTTCACCTGCAGAAGCAACGAGAACCCTCCTGTGTCTTATTTCTAGCTTGGGACAAGCTTCCAAAATCCTAAAGATGTTGGTCTTTGCTTATTTCAAACTGTGAGCTGGAAAAAAATCTCTCAAGTTGAGGCACTCTTGAGTACTGCAAAAGAATGCTCCCCTGGGTCTAAAAAAAAAAAAGAAAAACAACCCTAAGGGCTCTTTATTCTATGGCACGTGGGCCTGAATATTGTTTTCTCAAAGCTCTGTTCAACCATGTTCCCAAGGGTTGGCTTAATGCAGAATCGGAAGGTTTTAAGAGTCAATTAACATTCCCACTGCTGGATGAAAATGCAATTAAACCCCAAATTTCTTCCCAAACATGCAACAAATCCTCTCCCAAAAAATGGGAGAGAGGACTGGGGAGGCCTTGCTTAGAACACACAGGCTTTGTTTGGGATGATGAAGAGAAGTGCCGGAGGTAGACAGTGATGGTGGTTGCTTTGTATTCTGAATGTGCTTAATGCCCCTGACTTGTACACTTAAAATGGTTTAAAGGGTCAGGTTTATGTTATATGCATTGTACCACAATTTTTGAAACTGAATAGATAAATAAATGAAAACTTCGCATCAAAAATGTTAAATTCAGGGCTGGGAAGAAGCACAAAAATAAAATCATGTTTCTAGTGGACAAAAGGTCACTGACAGATATCAAAAATCTAGTAACATGAAATTTTTGACACAGAAATTCCACTTTTACCCAGTTATCTCAAGGATATACTTCAAAATACACACAAAATCTATATGGAGAAGAGCGTTTATAACAGCCTTGTGTGTAATAACAGATCTCTAAGAAAATGCTGGGAGGACCTAAATGTCCAACAGTGCTAGTTTAACAAGTTCTGGTTAATTTAGTAAATAAATGACCCTTACCTGGTGGCCACGCCCCCTCGTATCACTGTTTACTCTTCTGTCTCTGACTCTGCACTAAGTCCGGGCAGTCCTCTGCCTCTTTCTAAGACTTTCCTTCAATTATCATTGGTTCACTCAGCAATTACTTACTGACACTTCCCGTGTCAGGACCACAGGAGGTGCTGCGGATAAAGCTTTCAACAAGTCGGACAAAGTCCGTTTGCTCGTGAAGTGTATACACTTTGGGGAGAACACAAGGAAGAAAATCGGCCACTATAATTTTGCGTGCCGGGATACGCATCCTCGGGGCCCGAGGGTGTCAGTCAGGTCCCTAAGCCAGAGCTGGCGCATCTGAGACGCCTTCCGGGGAGAGGTCCCGGCGTCAGGAGGAGGAGCACAAACTAGGTTGGGGAAGAAAAGGAGAACATTCCAGGCAGGCAGAGAAGATGGTATAAGGACTCGGGTTAAAGAGAGCAAAGCATACTCAAGAAACGGGACATATTTCAAAAGAGCGTGAGCATAGAGATGCCAGGAAAAGACAGCAAGAGAGAACACATCTGTGAAAAAAATTAGTTAAAAAAATAAACAAAGACCTACTGCAGAGCACAGGGAGCTGGTGGACAACCTGTGATAACCTACAGTGAGAAAGAGTGTGTGCGTGTCACTGAATCCTCACACGGCGCACCAGAAACTACACAATACTGTACATCACCTGTACTTTGATTTAAGAGAGAGATCCAGCCATGACCATGCAGCTTCACAGCAGACTCCACCTCAAGACCAAGGTCAGTGACTCACCTACTGGGTGTCTCCAGATGGACCAGCCACAAGCACCCTGGGGCCACGCGGTCCCCATCTGCTCCCCACCCCCCACCCTGAGCCTGGCTCTCCGGCCTCAGTCCCAGCCCTAGGGAGCAAAGCCGCCAGAAACCCTCCTTCTCTCTTCCGCCCGGTGCCCTTAGGGTGGGCACCTTGGGGAGCAGGTGAAGGCAGGGCCAGGTAGAGAGGACCTCAGCTGTGGTGCAGGCCCAGGGACAGCCTCACGGAGCCCACAGGAACGGCCTCTGCGGCCACATCACTCAGTCCCTGCCTGTGAGCCGCCGGGAAGGGCCTTGGGGAGGCAGTCCGAGTGGCTGGCAGACCTCCCCCCGGGGGGCAAGTCCTTTCGTAGGGGGGCGTAACCACGCACCTCCATGCCCATTACAGACATAATGAAAGTCCTTTCCCATCTACTTCCTAAATATCTCGATTCCATCTCCACTCTCTGTGTCCACTTTCCAAAGTCTACAGTGGCCTCTTCCCTGGTGTCGCCGTCACCTCCAGCGCTCCGACAAGCCCCTCCCCAGACTTCAGTCGGCATAATCTTTCCAACCGGATCGTCGGTCTCCTGTTCAAACACTTTCACAACTTCTCGATGCACCTGGGCTAAAATCTGGATTCCCTAGCCATGTTTCAGGGAGCTTCTGTCACCTCTGACCTTGACTTGGTGCTGCAGGTCCCCACCTCCCCACCCCGGTGCGCTGGCCACACCCACACCCACACCCACCTCCACTTGGTTTCCCGTGACCCCTCTGCCCCAAACAGCCTCCCTTGGCTCTTGGTCTGGTTAATTCTCACGTATCTTTCAAGGCTCCGCTTAAATACCCCTCTTTCCAGAAAGCTGTGGTTCTACCCCGCACCTGCCCTTTACAGCCGGGTGGTGTCTCAGTTCCCTGTTTCTTTATCCCTCACTGAACTATAAGCTTTGTCACGGCAGGAACTCTGTCCCTCTTTTCTCCCCACTTTTACTGACAAACAACTGACTTCCATCCCTGATAAGTGGAAGGCGTCCCGCATGATGGTGTGATTCACACACACTGTGAAGAGACGACCACAGTGGTCCAGCTAACACCCATCTTCTCAACAGATACAAGAAGAAGAAAAGAAAAAACACTCTCCTTGTGATGAGAACGCCTGGGACCTTGCTCTTAACCACATTCCTCAACACCACGCAGCAGTGTGACCGTGGCCGCCACGCCGGACGGTCCATCCCCAGTCTATTTATCTTGTAAGTAGAAGTTCATCCCTTATGCTAACGTTGACAGACCATCCCAGAAGCCACGCAGCACCCAGGACCACTGCGGCTACACACTCCTGTCCTGGAAAGGCGTCGGGGGTGCACTGCTCAGGGAGAACAGCAGGGTCCCGCATCACCCCATTTGTAGCTAACAGACACACACTACTATATATAAAACAGATAAACCACCAGGACCTACGGTACAGCACAGGGAACTAGACTCAATTTCTTGTAATGAGCTTTAATGGAAAAGAAACTCAAAATATATATGTATGTATGTACATATATGTATAACTGAATTGCTCTGCTGTACATCCAAAACCAACACTGTACACTGACCGCACTTCAATAAAGAAAAAAAAGATATCATCCCATTTGTAGAGGAAAATGTTCTCAAAAAGTTCTCCAAGGACAAATGACACCTGAAATTGTCTCAGGTCCGCTGTCAGCCTACTCACTAAAGGGGTGGGGTCATCTGTCTCCCTTGGCTTTGTTTTTGTTTATGTGTCTTCTGAGATTTGGGAGGCATAAGCTTCTTTTTTTTTTTTATTTAAGACTAATAATAATGAAAAACGAAACGGACTTTTACAGAAAAGTAATTTAGGAAAGTCAAGATGTGAAGCGGCAAAAATGGCTAAGCTTCTCCAAGAACACAGACTTCTGAGGCTGTTTGTTAAATCTACAAAAACAAGGGAATTGACTCAACTCCTGACTCTTGGGTTCAGGAATTGGATCCTCAAGTTCCCTGTCACATTCTGCTTTTACGACAAAGGAAAACATCGCCGCTTCCCTAGAAACAGGCTGTGTTTTCCGACGACAGTGTTATCGTCGCTCAATTTTTCCTCTCTTCGTTAAATCTGTGTATTTTGGAAGAATGTTTTAAACGCTATCAGAAGGCACTTCACCTTCCAGCTATTTTTCTTGCACACACTGACCAGTGTCTCCCAATACTCCCCACTGCGGGGCGGGGATGGAGCCCGAGGGAGGCCGACCGCGGCCACCCGCTCTGAGTCCGGATGAGGCCACCACTTACTTAGTCCGCACCTGTGCCTGCTCCGTGCCAACATCTTAATTTCAAAAACAGCACGATTTTATCAGTTTTGTGTGAAAGCCACTTCGCAGCGCACAGATGATCTCTGCGCTTTTTCTAGACCCTGGCAGAAATCTCGGCTTCCTGGTTTCTCACCTGCCCCACCCCCACGGGGAACAGCAGGTTCTGAGGCAGCTACCCTGGGGGGAGTGGGGTCAGCGGGTTTTGGGGGAAGGTTAACCAAATACCCTCCAGGACTATTCACACGTGAACCCTGTCGGCCGTTTATCTTGGCACCTGGGTGAGAATGGTGTTTGCAAAACTGGAACAGAAACCCAGCTACTTTTTGGAAAGGGGGAAGGGGAAGGAGGGGGGGCAGCTAAAGGAGGGGTCATCTGAAAGATGACCAGCCTCTGAGAGCAGCAACATGCAAGTCTCAGGGAGGGAGGGGCAAAGCCAGGTGGAATTTTTCCTCTGTCGTTTTCCCAGGCTTCTTTTTTTTTTAAATTCTTGTTTTTTACTGAAGTGTAGTCGATTTACAATGTTGGTTTCAGGTGTACAGCAAAGCGATGCAGTTATACATATACATACATACATATGTATATTTTCAGATTCTTTTCCATTACAAGAAATTGAATATAGTTCCCTGTGCTACACAGTAGGTCTCTGTTGTTTATCTATTTTATATACAGTAATGTGTACCTGTTAATCCCGGACTTCTAATCTATTCCTCCCCCACCTTTCCCCGCTGGTAACCACAGTTTGTTTTCTGTGTCCATGAGTCTATTTCTGGTTTTTAAATAAAATCTCGTATTTTTTTTTTAGATTCCACATATAAGCAACATTATATGATATTTGTCTTTCTGTCTGACTTACTTCATTTAAAATGATAATCTCCAGGTCCATCCATGTTGCTGCAAATGGCATTATTTCATTCTTTTTTATGGCTGATGGCTGAATAGTATTCCATTGTGTATATATACACCACATCTTCTTTATGCAGGCATCTGTCCGTGGACACTCACCCAGACTTCTTACAGGGGCGGCTTTCAGTCGGGGCTTCAGACGGGCTCTGTGGGCCCTCTGTGTCTCTTGTGCTGGGAGAGAAGGCTGGGAACTGGTCATCCCTGCATTTATCACCACCTTCATCATAACAGCCAGGGACGGGGGCTACCCTCCCGTTACAAATGGAAGTGGAGATTCAGAGAGGTCTGCGACATGCCAGGGCCCTGAAGCAGGCGGCCCAGGCCAGGCCCTTCCTCCCCTGCTCTGCGCCGGGCACCAGTAAGGAGGGGCTCTCAGACCTCGGGCCTCCCCTTTTCTGCAAAACCCTGGATCCCTCTACAGCGGCGTCCTATCCCAGGTTTTAAGCTTTCCCTGCACAGCGCTGGACACCAGCTGGTCTACTAGACAGTGGATCCCCCTCCGCGCCCTCCTCACTGCTTCCCTGGAAGTTTCTGGAGCGTGGCAAGCATTCAGTACACATCTGCTGATGAATACACTGGCCTAACCTGAACGGTAAGTTTTTTTCTTTTCATAGTGCTTATTCTCTGTTCGATTCCTGTGTCTCACTCATACTCCACGAGGACATTTCTGACCTGCCAGGAGTCCTTTCTTGTCAATTCTGAGTCGTACAGTGTATTAAGATGCAAGACTAAACACTGGATTCACATCAGACCCATACCACTCGGCCTGCACCGACGCATAGGCGTGAAATCAACATCCAAGAAAGAGCAACAGATGTGTCCCAGCTCCTTCCGTAAGGACGGAACTCTCTCCAGAACGAGAAATGCGTCAATATGTAGGAATATAAATACACAGAGACATTCTTTCACTGAAAGGCCACCGCGGACACTGCTGCCCCCTTACGTTTCCACCCCTTTGCTCCTCCACGTGACACCCTGTTGGAGTTCGGGTGGCACTGATTCCCAAAAATCAAATCCTTGATTGACTCAAAATTGATCTTTGATTGTCAAAAGGTTCAGGGAACCCAAGGTCAATGTGGGGCACTCCTCTGGCCCCGGGACTTGGTTCTGGGACAGGACCCATCAGTGCAGAGCCCAGGGATTTTATTTGGCCCTTGAGGGATAAACGTACTCTCTTCGGCTCTCACTGAACACAGAAATAAATAGGTCGACTCAGTTGCGTGTGTCTGTATGTCTCTCTTACTTGTGTGTGTATCCATATAGATAAACATACAAACAGCCAGAAAGGGAGGTGGATGGAGTGACAGACAGCAGTTCTCAGCAATGCTCAGCCGTTAACAGAAGGTACCGGACGGTGGTATTTTGCGTCTCACCTCTGCAGTTTACAAACACTGTCACACAGCTGTTCTCTGATGTTCACAGCACGCCTCTGAGGTATGATTATTACCCTACTTTACAGAGACGACACTGGGACCTCGGAGAGGTTCTGTGCTGTGTCCCGTGCCACGGAGAGCAGGTCACCTGAGCACTGTCCCCACAGGCAGCACGTGAGAAAAGGTGAGCAGAGAAACCCCTGGAAGGCAGAGCCCAGCCCAGGACAGAGCTGGGCGTGTCTGAGACTGTCAGGGGGGCAGGACAACACTTTAGATGGGGAACAATGAAAACCACCAGAACTCGGGAGAGAAAAGAGATCCCAGAGCTGAACCAAGGTCGGTCCGCCTCCAGAGCTCTGCTTCCACTCAGGCCAGTACTGACCCCAAGATAAAGACTCCTAATGCACCAGGAGTGAGGGCCAGACACTACCTGAGAGGAACCCACACGACCATTTGTGGGCTGTGAGCAGTTGATCTTTGACCAAGGCGGGGCCGGGTGGGGGGATGACTGGGGCCACCCCAAACTCCATCAAAGACCACGTATAACCTCAGTCGGTCCCCCGTGTCCCAGTTCCTCATCCCCATCAGCAGATTCAACCAACCCACCCTGCAGCACCAAAGTGGGTTATTTTTCCAAAAATCCGCATGTAGGTGGACCCGCACAGCTCAAACCCGTGTTATTGAAGGCTCAGCTGTATTTAAATGGAGTTCGCCCTTGTAAGTGTCCCGGCAAGGGGGCCATTTCTGTAGAACGGGTCCAGGGCCTGGCGTGTTTTCACGTGTTACCACGTGAAGGACTCTGCGCCTCCTCCTTTAGGACTCGGGAGCCCCACCTGGCCCACGAGGAAGGGTCCTGATTCTCTAATGCTCCACAGCTTAATGCAATGTCTCAAACACACAGGGCCCGAGAGCTGGGACACTGTATCCCATCAACATTCAGACGGTGGCAGAAAGTGATGACAACTTATTAGCTATTGTGTGGGTTACTGATCAGTGTCTCTCAGCCCCACACCCCCTCCCCCAATGTTCTGCTCTGTAACTCTTCTTCTACTCGTGGTAGAATACACAGAACATGAAGTTTACCGTCGTAACCATTTCCAGCCATGCAGCTCAGTGGCGTTAGGAACATTCACACTGTTGTGTCACCACCATCACCACCATCCGTCTCCAGAACTTTTTCATCTTCCCAAGCTGGAACTCTGTCCCGTTAAACAGTAGCTCCCCGCTTCCCTCTCCCGAGTCCCGCAAACCACCGTCCTCCTCTGTCTCTGTGAACCGGATTCCTCTAGGAACCTCGTATCAGTGGAATCATACAGTGTTTCTCTTTCTGTGACCGGCTTACTTCACTTAGCTTGAAGTCCTCAGGTTTCATCCATTTTGTAGCCTGTGTCAGAATCTCCCTCCTTTGCAAGGTTTGCTACAACGGCTTTGTACGGATGAACGACACGTGCTTATCCGGTCATCCATGGATGGACACTTGGGTGGCTGCCACCTTTGGCTGCTGTGAACAATGCTGCCATGCACATGGATGTACAAGCCTCTATTTGATTCCCTGCTTCCAGTTCTTTGGGGAGTATACCCATAAGTAGAATTACTGGCTCATATAATAATTCTAGATTTAATTTTTTTTTGAGGACTTGCCATACAGCTCAGTGACTCACAGGTTGGCTAGGACTCCAAAAACCACATTTCCCCAACTCCCTCGGCAGCTAGCTTCTCATTACTCTCTACCGACAAGAGTCAAAGACAAGAAACGGGAAGATAAGAAGAGCGAGCGAGCCGTCCTGCCTCCACAGGAAGTACCACGTCCAAGAAGAGAACCCAGCTCTGCCCTTCCCCCAGCTTCTGACCTTGACAAATCTCTACCCTTTGGGATTGGGATTATCTCTAAAAGTAAGAGCTGAGTTGGTGGGAATGTCATTTGGTGCAGCCACTATGGAAAACAGTATGGAGATTCCTTTAAAAACTAAAGATAGACTTACCATATCATCCAGCAATCCTACTCCTGGGCATATATCCTCAGGGAACTCTAATTCAAAAAGATACATGCTCCCCAATGTTCACAGCAGCACTATTTAGAACAGCCAAGCCATGGAAGCAACCCAAATGTCTTTCAACAGATGACTGGATAAACAAAATGTGGTATACATATACAATGGAATACTACTCAGCCATAAAAAAGAATAAAATAATGCCATTTGCAGCAACATGGATGGACCTAGAGATGATCGTGCTAAGTGAAGTAAGTCAGACAGAAAAAAACAAGTATGATACCAATTATATGTGGAATCTAAAAAAAGATACAAATGAACTCACTGACCAAACAGAAACAGACTCACAGACATAGAAAACAAATTTATGTTTACCAAAGGGGAAAGGAGGGGGATAAATCAGGAGTTTGGAATTAGCAGATACAAACTACCATACATAAAACAGATAAACAACAAGATCCTACTGTACAGCACAGGGAACTATATTCAATACCTTATAATAACCTGTAATGAAAAAGAATATGAAAAGAGTATGCATAACCGAATCACTATGCTGTACGAAAAATTAACACAACGTTGTAAATCAACTGTACTTCAATTTTAAAATAAAATTAAACAAAAATAAGAGCTGAAAACATTTTTAAAATTCTTTTAGGCTATAGAAGGCTACCATTTTATGTAAACAGAAGCGCATTAAGCTAGGCAGAATAGTGTAAAAATCATACACACCACAGAGGTAAATCCCACTTGAGTTCTCCTAGCCTAAAGGTTTGCTGCTTCTGCCAAGATTCAGACTCCCAGCTTCCAGTTCTGGCCAAGTACCTCGTACCAGCCCTAGGCTCCCACCGCAGATGACTATTAAACTGTCCATGTATATAAACCAAATGTCTTCTAGCCCTGGACAACAGGAAGCAGAGGGTGGCAATCCTTGAGAAAAGGGAAATACTCGAAATGAGCCCCAATTCACCCTGGCTTTCAGCCCAGGGTCATATCGGACGGCAATGCAGGGAGTGGAACCCAAGCACACAGCCCTGACCTCTACGACGTAAGTAGAGGCAGATGGAGGCAGTTGGGGCAGCAGGGGGCAGCTGGAATTCGTGGGGACAGGGACAAGGGAGAGGGGATGGCAGAATCGAAGTGATAGCTGCCCCTGGTCCTGGGCTGGCAGCTGGACCCCACCAGCACAGAGCAAGTTCCCAGAGGCGCTGCAGAGGAGAGCTCAACGGGGGTCCCCAGGTCAGGGAGAAGCTGGATTCCCACGGCCACAGGCATTCAACTCAGCTCCCAGGAAGGTCATGCCTTCTGAGTAAAGAACATATCCCAGAATAAGGACCAGACCCCAGGATGAAGGCCAAACAGAAACAGACTCACCTGGTAGGATCAAGAGACCCCACTATTAACCACTTGCTAGAATTAAAACTCAATAATCTTTTTTTTTTTAATTAAAGTATAGTCAGTTACAATGTGTCAACTTCTTGTGTGCAGCACAATGCCCTAGTCATGCAAACACATACATATATTCATCTTCATATTCTTTTTCAGAAACTCAATAGTCTTTAAAGGAAGATGGCATCATCGAACAGCCCTGAACATACATCCTCCTGAATGCTCAGCATGCAATGAAAAATTACTGGATATGCAAAGGATCGTGAAAGTGTGACCCATAACCTAGAAATTATACACCCTCCTTGTGTGCATCCAGTCCAGTCGAGAGGCTGAGGCGATGTCTGAGGCAGCAGAATGGCTGGGGGGCCTCCTGAGCCAGGAAGACCCTGCAGTAACCAACTCAGCACTAATCTTACACAGAAGCAGAGGACAGAATGAGGCTGCCAGGGGCTGGGGGGGGGGGGCGGGGAGGGGACATGGGGAGATGCTGGCTGACAAGGGGTTCAAAGTTTTAGCTGTGCAAGATGAGTAAGTTCTGGGGAGCTAAAGTCCAGCAACGTGACTGTGGTTAACATCACTGCCTTGTAGGGATGGCTGAAACCTGCCAAGAATTAAGAGCTCTCACCCCCCCCCCAACACACACACAAGACAACTACGGGAGGAAGCGGACACGGGAATTAGCCTGACTGTGGTGACTGCTTCACAGTGCACATGTATATAAAGCATCAACTGCACACCTTAAACATGCACACTTTTTGTTTGCCAATTACACCTCGATAAAGCTGGTGGGGGGCGAGAGCGGACTTAACCTGTCAGCACCGCCCCCCGTGCCCGGCCCTTACCCACATCAGCTCATCCGTCCTTACCAGCAGCCACAGCCTGGTGTTGTCCCCCACAGTTACATACGAGGACCGGAATCACGGACAGGCAAGGGAACCCACCCAGGTGTCACAGAAACTTAGTGATTTAAAGAAAATTTTTAATGAAGTGACTTGAATTTAACCCTGCTGACTTAAATATCTCACCTTCATCAAGTGCTATAAAACTATGTGTTAACACAAAAACAAAATAAAGAAAGAAACAAAAAACCCAGCAAGAGGTCAATGGAAAGCAGAAACCATGTACAAAATGCTTTTTCTTAAAAGAGAAAAATAAGACATAAAGGCAATTTTATTTGTCACATTACACCTCAAACATTTGTGTGTGTGTGTGTTTCCCTTTCTTTAAAATTTCTAAATTTTTTCTAGGGGGAGGTCATTATTTATCTGTTTATTTTTTAAATGGAGGTACCAGGGATTAAACCCAGGACCTTGTGAACACCAAGCATGTGCTCTACCACTGAGCTATACCCTCCTCCTCTAAAAAAAAATTTTTAAGAGGTATATTGAGAGCAAGGACTCAAAGAGATATCTGCACACCCATGTTCATAGCTGCATTATTCACAACAGCTAAGAGGTGGAAGCAACACAGTGTCCACTGATGGGTGAATGGATAAACAAAATGTGGTCCATACATACCATGGAATATTACTCAGCCTTTGAAAGGAGGAGAATTCTGTCACATCCTACAATGTAGATGAACCTTGAGTTAATGACAGAAGGACAAACACTACAGGATTCCTCTTATGTGAGGTACTTAAGAGTAAAAAAATTCATGGAGACAGGAAGTAGAATGGTGGGGGCCGGGGGCTGAGAAGAGGGAAACAGGAATGAGTGTTTAATGGGGACAGACTTCCAGTCTGGGAAGATGAAGAAGTCCCAGAGATGGATGGTGATGATGGTTGGACAACTGTGTAGATGTATTTAATGCTACTGAACTGGACAGTAAATGGTTAATACTAAAAATGGTTAAGATGGTAAATTTTATGTTATGTGTATTTTACCACAATTACAAAAATAAAATAAAAAGAGGAAAACAATGATTATTCTGTTTTAGGCTGCATTTACACTTATTTTGCTTCTTGGGAGCTCAAACTTCCACATTTTTTTAAACTTTTTTTGTTTTACTGTGAATATTTTCATCAAAATTAAAAACATACCATTTACTAAGTTTAAATAGAGGGAAACAATCATTAAAAACTCTCAGTATGGCTAACATTTATACTATGATGTCAGTTGGGACCAACACTTTGAAAATATCTTGTATTTTAATGTAAAATGACCAGGAAAAAGAAATGGAGAATTAAATCATAAGAATGATCACATTGGTATACCTAGAAAAACACAGTGCTTATAAAATTGTCACATATTCAGTCTTCACAAGATCACCTTTAATAAACTAAAGTTGTATGAATCAAAAACCACTCTCACTAAACATTTGAAAATAATTCAACAAAGATTCAACATTAGTTTATCTGACGTTCTGATCAGCTGTTGTGCAGAAGAAAACACCCTAAAACTTAGTGGCTTAAAATAGTCACCATTGGTTTGCTCGTGATTTTGCAGCCTGGGCCAAGCTAGGTCTTGGGCTGGTCTTGCTTGTGGGCTGATCTGCCACTCAGATGCACGTGCCTAGCAGGCCAGCGAGGGTCAGGAGGGCAGGGAACAGCTGACCTTCTCTTTCTATATGGTTTTGGGCCCTCTCCCTCTCAGTGTCCCTCTCTGCAGGGTCTCCCTGGTAGCCAGACAGCTACCTCCTGGACTTCCAAGAGCAGCAGCACAGAAACCATCCTTCACACCCGGGCTTGCCAGTCCCAGAACATACTTCCGCTGCGGTCCATTGGTCCAAGCAGTCCCAGGGCCGGCCGGGGTTCCATGTGATGAGGAAGAGACACCACCTCTCGACAAGCAGTCAGGGTACACTGAACAAGGGCCTGTGGGGTGGGCAGTGCTGCGGCTAGCTGTGGACACGGACCCACTGCCTCTGGCACGGGGCTTGTGACCAGCTTGACAAGCAAGTGAAACGCATTAGAGGACGGGGTTGGGGGGCTATCAAGCAGAATCCACGTAAGAAGCAGCTTCAACATGACAGAACGCTGACAGGAAAGACAGATTTTGTCTCAAGGAAATGGAAGACAAGGCTGCTGCCTTATTGTGCAGTTGGAGGATAAAATACACAAAAGAGAAATGACCACAAAGGTATTAGTTGATTCAGCAAAAATTTTTTTGAACGTTTAATGTGCTGATCTTACACCACCAGGTAGTGTAACTTTTCAAAGACAACTTGAAAACCATGACTCTCGCTTCTCTTCTAACTACAACCACCGTCATTTAAAAAAAAAAAAAAAAGAAATGATGACACAGGAAATCACAAAACAGCTGTCATTTGTGGGGTGACTACTAGGGGTAGGGTTGTGCTACGCCCAGCCCTCTCAAACCCCTGCAAAGCAAAGCCAACCATTAGCCATGTTACAGGTGAGAGCACTGATACCTCGGAGCTAAATACCCTGAAAGGTACTGACTCTCCAAAATAGGTGGGTTTTTTTTTTAATTTTCGGAATTTTATTGGGGGGGATTAGGTTTGTTTGTTTTTGACTTTTTAAAACTTTTGTTGTTGTTTTGTGTGTTTTGGTGGGGAGGGCAGGTAATGAGGTTCATTTATTTCCTTTTCTGAATGGAGGTACTGAGGGGTGGACCCAGGACCTCGGGCCCGCTAAGCACACACTCTGCTCCTGAGCTGTACCCTCCCCTCACCCCGAAAAGAGTTGCTAATAGACTGACTGAGGGAGCCTGATTTTGGAAATGTCATTGTTTACATATTTTTTAATTTCCAATTTTACCCAGCTGTAAGGACAAGCCCCCCGGAACGAGGGGGACCCTCACCAGTCTGCGGGGCTGGGGTGCGTCTCCAGGGCCGCGCGCACCGCGCCTCCCGCACCCACCACCGCGCGCTTTAAGGCCCGGGGACGCCCCGTGGGGTGCCCCCCAGCACTACCCACCCAGCTCCGCTCCCATCACCGCAGGACCTCTCGGGTCTACAGTGTTAACTGCTCTCTCCCCGTCCGGCCCGGCCTCCCGCCGGCTGCGGGGCTCCCGCGACCCGGACTGCCCGTTCTGAGGGAGGGCGGGACGCTCCCCCGCGCACTCGGGCGAGGGAGGGGCGGCGGCCGCGGCGCGGGGGGCGGGGGGCGGGGGCCGGCCCGGTCCCGGGGGAGGCGCGGCCGAGAAGAATGGGGCCCCGCGAGGCCGCAGATAAGCATCTCGCCTTCTCCCTCCCCTTCCTTGTTCCCGGGGCTCGCCCACCCGCGCCTTTTAACTGTCAGGGAGCCAATGCCAGGCGCTGGGCGAGCCACCGCCGATGACATGTGAGTTGTGTGTGTTCCAAATTGGCCTTCCTGCCTTTCTGCAAGAAAAACAAACTGGAGCTGGACCCCAACAAACATGACAGGAAAAATAACAACCCTTGTCCAGGGCTGATACTGAGCGCGGCCGGCCCCTCCGCCCCCCGGCCAGCCCCGGCCAGCCCCGCTGCGGATGGGCGCAGGTCGGCCTCTGGCTCCAAGGGGGCGGGGGCGGGGATCCCAGCTCGGGAGCGCGGGCGGGGCCCGCACGTTGCTCCTTGCGAGGTCACCTGTGCCGGGCACCCCGAGAGGCCCCTGCCAGGGCCCACAGTGACACCACCACACCAAGTGCGGCAGCATCAAGCCCGTTCCACAGGGAGGGCAGTCAGTGGCTTCAGGTAACACAGCGATTAAGCAGCAGAGCTGGGCTGTCTGACTCCGTAACGCCGACTTTAAATTTTTGGCTAAAGCGAAAAATGAGAATTCAGATCTCCTGCTATTGTTGGGCTCAGGTCCCGAGCTAATGCGCTACAAGTCATGGATGAAAACCACTGTCCTGATGGGTACGACCAGAACACGAACGGGCATCAGCATTCTGAGCAATCCGCCTCCATCAGACCTGTAGCCCCCCCACCAGCCAGAATCTGCTCTATTTGTCACTGACGTCTTCCACATAACTTGAAAGTGTTCAATTGAGTGGGCTTAACTAAACTGAAAATAACTTTTTCTAGACTCAAGAAACAAATTTATATACACCCAAAATCATGGAAAACAGGGATTCAAACAAATATGTGTACACCTGTGTTCATGGCAGCATTATTCACAATAGCCCAGAGGTGGAAGCAACCCGAGAGTCCATGGATGGATGGATAAACAAAATGTGGCCTATACCTATGGTGGAATATTACTCAGCCTTAAAGGAAGAAAGTTCTGACACATGCTACAACACAGAAGAACCTTGTGGACACAATGCTAGGTGAAAAACACCAGCCACAGAAGGACAAATACTGATTCCACTGAAATGAGGTGTTCAGAGTGGCTGAGTTCACAGACACGCCAAGTGGAACAGTGGTTCCCAGGGGCTGGCAAAGGAGGGATGGGAGTCAGCGTTTAATAGGGGATGGAGTTTCAATCTGGGATGATGAACGATTTCCAGAGGTAGATGGTGGTGATGGTTGTACAACAATGTGCATGTACTTAATACCATAAACTATACATCGAAAAGTAGTTAAGATGGTAAATTTTAATTTATGTATATTTTACCACTATTTTTTTAAAAAGGATCAATACCGAGGCATCTAATGGATCTGTATTCAGCCCTGACAAAGGGGGAAAAATACTAAATTATGCTGAAGTCTGCCCCAATGTGTGCATACTGACAGAATCTTCAACTAACAATAATGGTATATTCAACACGTTATCATCAGATCTGAGCTTTCAAGTGAGGTCTAGGACACTGACATGAGGAGTTTTGCAGATCTATTTTTCTGAAGATTTTAGAGCATTCCAAAGAGGCTATTTCATAGGCTGACACAGAAAGCCACGACCTCTTAAGGTTTGATGTAAAAAACAAAGAACAGAAATTTGCTTTGCCTACGTGTGCTGCACTAACAAACTTCTCAAAAGGAGCTGAAACAGTTTTGACTTGTCCTCTTTCACACCTTGAAAAATTCTTCCAAACACACACTCTTTCACTGCCCTAACTTTTCCACAGGGGGTTGGTGTAACTCCAGTTCCGAAAAATGACAGGGATACTATAAAAAGAGGAAAATTATGAGGCCATCTCACTCGTACCTTTCTAAACCAAATATTAATAAACTCATTCCAGCAATATGGAAAATAGATAATACTTTGCACTTAACTAAAGATAGTTCATGAATGCAAGATCAGTTTAATATTTAAAAATCAATTAGCCAACCAAGTAATCACTAAATGAAATAGTTATGAAATTAACAGAATAGAGGAGAAAAAAATCATACAAGTATCTCAATATACGCAGAAAAAAAGCAGTTGAAGAAACGCAATGCCCATTGTCGATAAAAACTCTTGGCAAACTAAAAATAGAGAAGAACTTCCTTCATCAACCAAAGGGTATTGACAAAAACCCTACAGCAAACACCAGACGTGGTGGTGAAAGGTTGAAAGCTTGCCTTCCGGGACTGGAATAAGACACGGATGTTCTATCACTACTTCTACTGTACTGGTGCTCTAACCAGGTTGGCAAGGCAAGAAAAGACGTGAATAAAATGCATATGTAAAGGAAATAAGAAATACAAATCTTATTTACAAGTAATGCTTTTTGTGTGAAGAAAAGCCAAAGGATCTTACATAATACATGTTTAGAATTAATAAATTCCATCAATACTGACATAGATATAAATGAAATTAATAGGACATCAGGGGTGCACAACCCAGAAAATATTTTGTGTGTTCTGGAAACGGGAGGTGGGTAAGCGAAATAAGAGTGTATGATTTGATTTGAGAATGGCTGAAGTTGGGTGATAGGTACAGGGAGTCTGCTATAGTCTTCTACCTATTTTTGTATCTGTTCAGAAGTTTTTATAATAAAAAGATTTTTAAAAAAATAAGTAAGATTGGTTGCTGGATACAAGGTCAACAGACAAAAATCAATTATAGTTCTCTAAATCAGTAAAAGGAGCTAGAAAATATTTTTTAATATACCATTTGCAACAGCATAAAAACATCAAGTGGCTAGATATATTTCTAATAGAAAAGCACAAGACAGAAGATTGTAACCATTACTCAGAGAAATTGGAGAAGACATAAATAAATGGAGGGGTGTACCATGTTCATGGATTGGAAGACTCAATGCTGTAAAAACGTCAATTCATCCCCTAAATCATCCAGAGAGTAACTGCAGTGCCTGTTGAAATTCCAAAGGCCTGTGTGTGTGTGTGTAACCTGAGAAACTAATTAAAATAGAGGGCTAAGGACTAGGAAAAGCCAAGATCTTGAAGGAGAAGTACAAGGTGAAAAGATCTGCTCTACCAGATATGAAACTTATTAAGAAACTACAATAATCCAGACAATGTGATGCTGATACAAAGACAGAAAAAAAGACCAGTGGAATAGAATCAATAGCCAAAGAGAGACCTTTATATGTCCAACCTCTGCTATTTGGGAAGGAGTACACTGCAGAGTGGTGAGGAAGGAACAGTCTTCCCAATGAATTGTGCCCAGGCAGTGGCACATCCATATGGGAGAAGTCTCACATCAGATCTAAAACTAAACTCCAAAAAGACTTTAGATTAAAATATGAAAGGAAAACAGTAAAATATCTAGAAGACAGCATAGGAGAAGTTGCATGGCCTGCCATCAGCAAATGTGTTGTTAAACACATAAAGAGCACAAATGATAAAAGAAAAGACTTTATACATTGGACCACATTAAAAATAAAAATTTCTGCTTATCAAAGACACGAATCAGTGAATGAAAATATAAGCCAGCGAGTAGAAGATACTTGCAACATACATAAACAACAAAGGGGGGAGGGTATAGCTCAGTGGTAGAGCACGTGCCTAGCATGCATGAGGTCCTGGGTTCAATCCCCAGTGCCTCCATTAAAAAAATAAATAAATACAGCACAATGTCTCAGTCATGCACATACATACATATATTCATCTGGACACCAGAAATTGACACATTGTAACTGACTGTGTACTTCAGTAAAAATAAATAAATAAACAAATAAATAAACCTAATTATCTTCCCCAATCAAAATTTTAAAAATAAATCAAATACTTCAAATAAATTTAAAACAACAACAACAAAGGGCCTGAGTCAAGAAGGTAAGGATTCCAAATCAGGAAGAAACATACAGATACTCAGGAAGAAAATGAGCAAGTGCCTGACGGGCACTTGGGAATTCGATGGCCAACACTGAGTAGCAGAATGACTCGGAATAATTTGTAATAGTTGTCCCCATCTCAGAGGGGATGAAACACCACGGGCAGAATAAAGTAAAATCAAACATCTTAAAAATACACACCGAGCATCCAGGTGAGCAGACTTCCTGACACGGCCTCTCTGCTCATAAAACCTCACTTTCCTGCCTCTTGACCACTGAACCCGGAGGGTTTCTCCTTTTAAGTCAACTGACTTGTAAGAGTTATTTGATGTCTGGAAAGTCTTCTGGCTCTTTTTTCAAACCTTCTACTGCCTTTTTTGTTAAAAATTTTCATTTTTTTAAAGTCTTATGTTCAGCACTGACTTCAAAATAGATTCTGATCTGAATGAGATCAGTTCCCTGCCTGAGGTCATAGGGCTCTCTTTAGCCCTTCAATAAGAGTGATAATTAAAATGTATCTGAGCCATTTTTAACATAAAATTCTCATGCATTTTCCCCAAGCATACTGAAGGTTTATAAATTAATTAAAAATAATAGTCATAGCAGTAGTCAAACATGTAAAGAAATTAAAATTCCTCCTAAGAATCAGCCATCAAAGTTATGCACCGCAGATGTATGATACAGTAGAGATTTGTGTTTACGAACATCACATCGCTTCAATTCTGTTCCATTTCCATCAAGTTTCTAGGCATTTATCAAGAATTACCAGCCTAAAAAATAACAGAGTCCACAGACAAAGAAAACGAACTTATGGTTACCAAAGGGGAAAGAGGGGGAGGGACAAATTAGGAGTTTGGGATTAATGGATACACACCACTATATATAAAATAAACAAACAACAAGGACCTACTGTATAGCACAGGGAATTATATTCAGTATCTTATAATAAACTATGATGGAAGACATAGAAAACAAACCTACGGTTACCAAAGGGAAAGAGGGGAGAAGGATAAATTGGGAGTTTGGGATTAGCAGATACAAACTACTACATATAGAATAGGTAAAGAAGGTCCTACTGTATGGCCCAGGGAACTACATTCAATAACTTGCAATAACTTATAATGAAAAGAATATGAAAAAGAATATATACATGTATAACTGGATCACCATGCTGTACACCAGAAACTAACACACACTGTAAATCAATTAAACTTCAGTAGAAGAATAAATTTTTTAATGTGAAAAAAGTAATAATATTTGTTGACACGTATGTGGAGAAATCAGAACCCTTGTGCATTGCATATGGACATGTAAAATGGTACAGCTGCTTGGTAAACAGAATGGTGACTCCTCAAAAAATTAAACAGAGAATTGCCATATAATCCAGAAATTCCACTCCTGGGTTCAGACCCCAGAGAACTGAAAGCAGAGACTTGAAGACGTCTATGGATATCCACGTTCACAGCAGCATTATTCACAACAGCCAAAAAGTGGACACAACCCAAAATGCCCACTGACGAATGGATAAACAAAATGTGGTCTATACATACAATGGAATATTGTGCAGCCTACAGAGGAAGGAAATTCTGACCCACACTGCAACATGGATGAACCCGGAGGACATGAGGCTGAGTGAAATAAGCCAGACACAAAAGGACAAATGTCGTATGATTCCACTTACAGGAGGCACCCAGAGGAGTCAGATTCACAGAGATAGAGTAGAACTGGGTGGTGGTGGGGGTAGTTAGTGTTTAATAGGGACAGAGTTTCAGTCTGGGGAGGTGATCTGGTTCTGGAGATGACGGTGGGGGTGATGGCTGCACAACAGTGTGAATGTCCTTAGTGCTACTGAGCTGTACACTTTCAACTGGTTAAATGGTAAATTTTATGTCATGTGTATTTTAACCACGATGAAAAAGGTAAAACAAAAATAGAAAAAAGAAGGACCAACTTAGATGATTATAACAATGTTGCCCCAGTGAGGCTGGTGTCAGAATTAAGAGGGGACACATGAACAGCCCTTGAACAGTGCTCAATACTGTCGTCAGCACACACACAAAACCACCATTCCCAGCACAATCACGACGGCCATGAATTCCCCCACAGACACGTTTTACTCCATCGCGCCACTATTTTAAAGGCGAAATGTTCCAGGTGTCACGTGAAGTCATCTCAATAGAAGGCTCTCTGGCACTTGTACCTTCCTCAAGGGAACCATGCCGGCCCTGCTGGAGGGCAGACTCCAGGACTGCCAAGGTCCTGCAGAGCCCAAACCACAGGACCCGGAACCAGGCAAGTCCTACCTCCACTGCTCCTCGGCCCGCGTCCGGAGCCCCGCCAGCGCTGTCTTGGATCGTTCACAGTAACTCGCTCTGAAAGAGAACAGAAAATGCAGGTTAAAATAATAAATGATTTTCAGTCCATAAAACACTCAGTACCCACAAATCAATGCTTTCAAGCAGTTCTGTTTTTCAGTCCGAGGACTAACTCTGGCGCAGGCGTGCTGCCTCCGTTCACAGTGAGGAAACTCAACCTGGCAGCAGGCAAGCGCCTCGACCGGCAGGAGACAGCGTGTCCTCGAGGAAACAGAGAACACCCAAGCTCTGCAACTTGCAATATATACTTCAAAAATCAGAAATAAATCTATTTTTTTTACATCGAAGGCAAAAGGAAATAGAGAATAGAGACACTGATTTGTCAAACTGAGATGAAGTGCTTATAACACAAAATTTGACACCCTGGATTTTGATACGTTCAGGAAATTACACACCGCATGAGGCCTGGCCAAAGCCTCATGAATTCCAGTCATTGCTGCGGGTGGCTCCAAAATCCAGCTATTTGTTTAAGAGATCCAGGCAAACCTGCAGACTGCGGAAGTAAGCAAACTTCAGAAGAACTGTTTCTAAGACAACTCTGTCCAACCTTAAAGAAACACAGAAAGAAACAGATCTAAAAATCCCCGTATCGAAAACATGGTAACATGGACCAGGGGACACACAGCCCTGGAGGAGGAGCCAACAGGTAAGCCAGGGCCAGGGGGGTCCTCAAATGGGGACGCCAGGCACCTGGGCTGAGCTACCATCTCGGGGTCGGGTCTCCGAACAGCCCAACTCAACGTACCTTTGCAGAGATCAGGTCGGCATGTGGAGCAGTTCTGATACTGGCATCCAGGGCTTCCTAATTAATCTCTTTAACCCTGTAGTTTCAAAGAATAAAGTAAAGGCCACCAGAGACCAAAGAAAAAGAAAACACAGTCAAGTTGCTACCTCCTGGCCAGGCAAGGAGACACACGCCAGTAAAGAAACCCACTGAGGAGTCGTCTCCAGGGGCTAGTCGGGGGTCGACAGTGGCGGGGTCAGGTGTGCAGTAACGTTAACTCGGGCACGAGAGCTCGCACCCTGCAGGGGGAGTCCATGGTACAAGGCTGGTAAAAACAAGCCCCACTGTCCACTGGTCGAGAAACCGTCTTCGGTGAGGCCCAGTTAAGGTCTGTTGTACAAGGGCGTCTCGAAGTTCATGGTGCTTTAACCAAGTCCGTTGGTTAGAACCAGTTCTGACGAAACACAGTATTTAGCTTTGGCAAATTCTGACAGAAACAGAAAATGTTCCTTACACGTAGGTTATAACAACCACACACAATGCAGGACATCGGAGTGGACACTCATTTGCAGAACCAACAGTCAGGACATTTGTGGGAAGTCCAAATATGGGTGGGGTTGTCCACGAGAAGAAAACCTACCGAAATGGGAATGGCTGGCTGGCAAAATAGGTCCCCAAACAGCAGGTACCGTGTGATACATTTTGATAATGATAATGATAATGATAATGGACTTACGGGTGCACGTAGACAACCCAGCGGCGTGCACGGTGTTAGTAGCGAGTTGGGGTGAAGAAGGTGAGCTAGGCTTTTTTTTTCTTTCTTTTTTTTAAATTGCTTTATAATACTGTGTTAGCTTTAGGTGTACAGCAAAGTGATTCAGTTATACATATATATGTATATACATTCTTTTCTCATTTTTTCCTATTATAGTTTATTACAAGATATTGCATACAGTTTCCTGTGCTAAACAGTAGGACTTTGTTGTTTATCTATTTTATGTATGGTAGTTAGTATCTGTAAATCACAAACTCCCAATTTATCCCTCCCCACCCCCTTCCCCTTTGGTAACCATAAGTTTGTGTTTTATGTCTGTGAGTCTGTTTCTGGTTTGTAAATAAGTTGATTTACATTTTCTAGATTTCTAGATTCCACATATAAGTGATACCATATGACATTTGTGTCTTTCTCTGTCTGATTTACTTCACTCAGTATGATAATCTCTGGGTTCATCCATGTTGCTGCAAATAGCAAATTTTCATTCTTTTTTATGGCTGAGTAGTATTTCATTATATATACATATTTCATTTTATATATATATATATATATATATATATATCACATCTTCTTTATCCAGTCATCTGTTGATGGACATTTATGTTGTTTCCACGTGTTCGCTTTTATATATGGTGCTGCTGTGAACACTGGGGCGCATATATTTTTTTGAATTAGAGTTTTCCTCTTTTCCAGATATATGCCCAAGAATGGGATTACTGGATCATACGGTAACTCTATTTTTAGTTTTTTAAGGCACCTCCATATTTGGGGATAGGCTTTAATTTTTATTTTTGCTCTACTTTCTGATATTCTACAACGACCACCTGCCATTCCTATTATAGTAAAAACTTATTACTATGGACTGTTGCAGTTGAACAAGCTCGCCTTTATTTACCCTGAGGATCTATAGCAGAAAGGTGCTCTGAGATCATGTTGGCCTCCAGACAGACAGAAATGACAGCTTGACTCCCGATACCTGAGGGTTTTTTGCCTCAAATCTACAGCTCTGGCCTCACCGGCATGACAGCCCCCAGTGAGTCAGATCTGAAGGTGATTACGGAACACTAAGAAAATGCTGGGAACGTGCCCAGTTCTTCTTACCACCCACATGAATGCCTGGAAGGTCGGCGCTACCCTGGGCATCCTCGGGCCGAAGCGAGCCGGCCAGTCACATGGAACCGTGTGGGCGCTGACACCAGCACGAGGAATCAGAGACCAAGAACAAAGCAGCGGGTGACTGTCAGGCTTCCTAACTCTCAGGGTCAAAAACTAGGTTTCATGACAGGGAGACAAAACTCCCACTGATTTATCTTTCCTTTATCCTGTAACCGGGGATTTCAAGTCTATTTCGTGACTCTATCTGTAATTGCTGGGTGGAGAGTTTTTAAAAATGCACAGGAATGTCTTTTCTAAACCAAATCAGAGCCGTAATTTGCAAATCCTAAGAGACCAAGCAGGATGGTAAGGGCAGACCCCAGGTTTATCAAGAATAAGGAGGGGGCAAAGTTCAAAGATACGGGAAAATCAAAATAGGCAAGTACCGGATAGTATTAACTTAAATAAACCAAAAGTAGGGTTAAATAGGCCCGCTGATGTGAAGAGGTTACATCATTACTCAACTTCAGCCTTCTGAAACAATGGAGAAATGTGAATAAAATTACCTCCTAGCATAAATCATTCTTACCCAACCCAAATCCCAGGGAGGACTAAGGAACTGCCGACTTGTACAATCTGAGATGGATGAGTTCCCCGGGCTTCCAGCAGGAGCAGCAAAGATCAGCCTGGCCTCCCCGCAGAGATGCAGGCAATGAGAAAGGACCCTCTGGAACATCCCACAGAGAGAAAGCTTCTGTTGAATTTAATAGTATGTCATTTTAAGAATACAAAATGGACATGAAAGGGGTAAATTAGGAGTTTGGGATCAACAGACACACACTACTACATATGAAATAGATAAACAAGGACCTACTGTAGAGCACAGGGAACTCTATTCAAATTCTTATAATAACCTATAATGGAAAAGAATCTGAAAAAAATATACATGCATATGTACAACCGAATCGCTCTGCCGTACACCTGAAAGTAACGTTGCAAATCAACTACACTTCAACACAAAATAAAATTAAGAAGAAGAATATAAAGTGGAATATAAAAAGTGATATCCTTTATGCCAATTGTGTTTTTTTTAAAGGTAATAACACATGGTTAAATAAAAAGGTTCCCTCCCAAATTTGCAACAAAAATGTATCTTCTCCACTGACTTTGTCCAGGGTCATTATTTCAAGCTTCTTTCAAGTCACAGTACAGGTAACACATACACTTGTTAGATTATGAGCTTGGATGATGGAAACTTGTATATTAGTTTTTTTCTATCCAAGTCTATAGTAAGTGTCCAATAAATGCTAAAGTAATCATTTTTGTTTGCTTCTCTAGTAATTTATTCTTCAGAATTTTCAGATCATACAGAGGCTATGCCCCAACTAAACAGAGCTGTGACTTACCAAAGTGTATGTGCTTACGTAACATAACAGTTAAGTTTTTATTTTAGGACACTCTCAATATAACTCTTGGAAAATTCTAACAAAAAGAGGCCTATATCAGGTTTCAACGCACGGAGTGAAGTCATTTAGCTGCTTATTCAAGGGAAAGTTGTAAGTAGAAGAGCCACAACCGTGAGACACCACAACATACGTCTGAGAACAACTGAAGTCCCCCGAACTGAAAACATCCACTGCTGGCCAGGGCGGAAGCAGCGGGACCTCTCATTCGTTGCTGGTGGGAATGCAAAACAGGACCGCAGTTTGGAAGATGGCCGGACAGTTTCTCACAGAGCTAACAGTCTTGTGACTCTGCCATCATGTTTCTAGGTATTCATCCAACTTACGTCCACAACAACCACCTTTATGTGAACGTGTACAGCGCCTTTAGTCATCACTGTCAAACACAAGGAGCACCCAAAAAATATGATTCAATAGGTGAATGGATAAACAAACTGCAGTACATCCGAGCACTGGAATATTACTCAGGGATGAAAAGAAATGGGCTATCAAGCCACAAAAAGACACAGTTGAATCTTAGTCCCTATAACTAAGGGAAAGCATCCAGACAGAAGATGCTACACACTGTACGCTTCCAGTTGTAGGACATTTTGGAAAAGGCAAAACTGCAACAAAGGTAAAGATGAGTGCTGACAAGGGTTTGGGGAAGCTCTGAATAGGCAAAGCACAGGAGTTTTTTTTTTTTTAGGGAGGTTAAACTATTCTATATTATGCCATAATTGTGGCTTACCAAATCACACGTGCTTACATAACAGTTTATATAACACTACGTGCACACATATATACATAGCAACGGAGCACAGTGACTTGTGGGCTTTAAACAGAAGTCTTAAACTATGAATGTTAGTCTGGATAACCCAGATATCATGAGCCAGGTCACAGACAATCCGGGCGCAGGAAGACAAAGGTGTTTCCTTCTCGGGTCTTCTAAACTCATTTGGGATCAAGGCAAACTATGTTCCCTAACCGGCCTCGGCCATCCACCCCCCGCCCCCCCAGTCTCCTCCGAATCCTCCTGGTTGTTAAACTCCATTAGCAGGACTTAGGGAGTCTACCACCCTTTCTTGGGAGGAGGTGCTCTTTGCAATTGCCTTATACAAAGTAAGTCCTCCATAAATGTTTGTTCTGAAGGTCTGTCACATATTACCTGACCCTTGCAGGGCCTCTTATCCTGCCTTCATCACTAGCCAGTGGATGCGAAAATTCCTCCGGATAGCTCCAGGCTGGGTGACTGATAATATGCAAAAGAAAACATTTTAACTTGGAACCAGAAATTTGCATATGATTGCCCCCTCTCCCCTGCTGTCAGCACCTGCCTTCCTAATGGGGGCTGGAGGGGGGCATGTGGAAGGGAAGCTCCGAGCTTACACTTCTCTGGGGACCCTCAGGCTGACTTCTGAGACCCCCCCAAACCCTCTTCACCTCGCACTTTATCAACTTAGTACATTTCAAGTTTGGTTTCTGAGTGAATGAGACTAAACAAGGAGCTAAAAGTCCCCCGATTCCTAGAAGAACAGGCACTGCTTAGATCCGGAGTGTTCAGACGTGCAGGTCACTGCTGCAGCCTGGAGACCTGCTCCCTCAAACATAGACGACATTCCCTAAGTGCTGAAGCCAAAGAAGGACTTCAAGATGACAGTAAGAGAATTACCCAGAATTAATGGAAAATCTGTAAACCCTGGAGCTTTGCCTTCTAGCCAGACACCAGGCAGTGGCTTGAAGGAAAGAGCCGTCTCGTTGAGGGCATGCTGCCCCGGTGGCCTCAGTGGCACATTGCGGGCTCACCCCCAATGAATAATAACATGACAGTGCTGTCCCTGCCAGGAGCTCAGTCCCTCCC
The DNA here is from genome assembly GCF_048773025.1 of Camelus bactrianus. Classification (NCBI taxonomy): domain Eukaryota; kingdom Metazoa; phylum Chordata; class Mammalia; order Artiodactyla; family Camelidae; genus Camelus; species Camelus bactrianus. The sequence goes on along the minus strand of NC_133567.1, from coordinate 3,509,933 downwards.
CGGCCCGCGAGCCCGTGCGCAACGCCACCAGCCACCACTCCCTGCGATGCTGCGGCCCCGTCCTGTGGGGTTCCTGGACGGCAGGCCGGGTCAGAGGCAGACGGCATCTGGGAGACCGCCCCCACTGACAGCTCGCCGAGAGCCGGGAACGCGGGCTGCCGGTGGTAGTTCCTACTGGGAGGAGCTTTGTCCTTTGCTGGGACTATTCACTTTGAGGGAGACGCCCAAAACGGGCGCTGGCTTGAAGTCAGACGGAATTATACCTGAGTCTGAACCTGTGATATACACATGCATACGTGTAACACACAGGAGTCACAGCAAAAATCGAACAGTCAAAGGGGGGAGGGCACAGCTCACGTGCCCAGCGTGCACGAGGTCCTGGGCTCACTCCCCAGTCTCTCCATCAAAAATAAATAAATAAATACACCCAACCCCCCCCCACAAAAATCGGACGGTCAATAACATTGACGTGTCGTAAGCTTCATGAAAAGAAACAGAACGTTACAGATCCACTTGAAAAGTCCCCATTCCCCGCCCTTCCGTCCCTCCCGGAGGTAGCTACTAGGCTAATTTGGGGATTACGTGTCTTCCCCATCCCTGTTCCTACACTGTAATCATGTCTCTATCCACAAACAACACGGAGCAGTACTTAGGGTGTCTTTAATCTGCATACATCGTACTGTGAACACCAAAACGAAGCACCTACTCTCGGCAGTTGTTTTAACAATTAGAGAGGAGGGGCATCATGTTTTACCTGCTTTAAATTCATTATTTCAAATGTAATTGCCTTGTCAAAGACACTACCTGCACACAGAACAAAAGTCAAAGGGCAAGATACACGGCAAAGCCCTCTCTTTTCCTCTGCACCTGCCCAACCACACGGTTCTTCCCAAAGCGACCTCCTCCGCCTGCACCTACGTGGCTATGAGGGAAAAGTGTGTCCACGTTTTGTGCAGCCTTTTTAAAATTGAGGGAACTGCCCATGTAAGCTCTGTCCCTCTGCCTTTCAAGAGAACGCTCCCCCTCTCCCTAGGACCCCTCCTGAAGGTCCCTCCCCCCGCCACGCCTGCCCTAGAGAGTGTGTCCTTTCTGAGGAAACTTCCAACCCCTCTCCAAGGCAGAGAGTTGATAACAATGTGGAGGCCACTGAGTTCAATTAACCAAGGTGCCTTTGTCTGTTGAAGCGAGAAAGGCGTAGGGATAAAGAACACAGCACGTGATAACATACAATCACTAATTTCTCCCCGGGGGCTAAGATTTAGGCCAAAATCAGATTGCTTGTGGAAGAAAAACAAAAACTAAAACTGCAACCCCCATGAAAGGCCTGGAGGACTGGAGAACAGTTACTCTCCTGTGAAGAGACTCTGAACCCCTTACACCCTCAAAAAGTGGGCACGTCTGGCATTCTCCTTATTCCCTGTTAGGTGTGCATTTTCTACTGCCATTCACAGTGTCTGCTAGACAGTGTTAATCCATACCTATGTCTAAAAACTGCAAAGTATTTACAAGTTGCAAACCCCTTGGTACTGGAAAGCCTCTGATGGGCCTTCAAAACTGTCCAGCTCTCTCCACCACCTTCCCAGGCCACACGATGCTGGGTGCGAACGTCCTGGCTGACGCTCTCACGCACATCAACCGCTCCTTAAAGAGAGGCAATCCCCGGGATGCTATCAGGCAGTGCTCAAAAGCCGTGGTCCGGCCCCGGCTGTGATGGGGAAGGGTGGTTACACCGGCGCATTTGAAACCATCAATGACCACGGAGCTGGATAAATTGTTCCGAACCCGATGGGCCCAGATCTGACGTGCAGCTCAAAGATCTCAAGAAAATGGCAGAATAACCTGCTCCCATCTCTTCAGTGTGGTTTCACTCTGCTACCAACCCCAGCGGGCATCACGGATCACGTGGAAGCAAGATGAAAATACACAGGAGGAAAAATCCTGGGACCCTCTGGCTAGGGATGTAATACGTATGTGTAAATAAAATGCCTCAATGGAAAACAAACAATCTTGTCTAGTGTAAACGACACCTCCCAGTTGATCACCAGGCTGTTCACAGAACAATCTTTCACACACCCATTGGCAGCATTCCAAGCACTTAGGCAGATGCCTTGGGGAGCACAGAAAATAGTATTTTTCCAAAGTCCTATTCCCCTTGATATTAAAAACCTTCATTATTTCAGAGAAATTGTATCTCATTCTTCTTAAACCACTTTTTCTCCCTGAAATCAGCTGTCCTGTCCTGCCCAGGAGATCTCTGTTACTGTCCTAAGCCTGCACTGTCAATACAATACTAGCTACATATAACTATTGAAATTTAAGTTAACTAAAATTTAGTAAGATTTAAAATTGTGTTCCTCAGTCATGCTGGATGCATTAAAAGTGCCCAGTAGAAGGCAACTTTTTATTTTTCCTTCTGTTAACAGGAAGTTAGTGGCTACCATATTACACAGCACAGATAGCCATCATCACTAGAAAAGTGATGAAAAGTTCTATTCAAACAGCACCACTCAAAAGGCACCTTTCTATTTTTCCTTCCTCTTTTAATCAGGAAGTTACATTTTGGCATAAAGTAAATGAGTTTTCAAAAAGCTAGAGGTTACCAGATTGTTTCAAACGGCAGAAAATCTAAACCATAATAAAGACAAGATTTCTCTGCCCATTTCTGCTGGTTGAACACCAAGTCATCTTTCAAGATTCAGCCCTCCCCCAAAAGGCTTTCCTGACTCAGTTCAACCCCCAAGGGCCTCAACAAAAATGATCGCTGTCTCCCTCACGGAACTCTGTACGTGGGGTCCAGCAAGCCTCCCAAATAAAAAAATATTTTTTTTTCTACTTCACTGTCTCTACCTCTATCTTTAGATCCTTAAGAGAAGGGACCTTAGCCCATCGGTCATTATAACTGTGGCGACATGGTTAAAAGTAAATCAAGACACTGGCTACATCATGTCCTGGGCACCAGTTTGTGCCAGGAACTAGACTCCCGAGCGGTGGGTCGATATCCAGAAGCCACTCCCATCCCCCAGGAGCTCACAACCTGGCATTTATTTTCTTAAAATGGGTTCAAGGTGTCATATGAACTCACTGAGTAGGACTCCGCTCTCCTAGAGAAATAAGGAGCATTCCAGAAATTAAATAATTCTTAAAATTAGTACGTGCCCCAAATAAGGAAAGAATGAGGAACCATCACAGCCAAGAGAGACTCCAGAGAGGTGACAACTAAATGTAACGTTGGGTCCCGGATGGGACCCTGGAACAGAATAAGGACATCACATAAAAACTAGGGAAATGTGAGTAGAGACCTCAGTTAATGCTAACGTGTCACTCTTGGGTCATTCACGTCACAATGTCGTGACAAATTACACTAGGGGTAAGATATTAACATGGGGAAACGGTCGGGGGTATTCAGGGACTCCGTGCACTACTTTCCCAATATTTCTGTAAATCTAAAAAGATTCTGAAATGAAAAGTGTGTTAAAGAAAAAAAAATTAATGTTCATTAAATAAACGCCGTTTCATCCTCATGAGGAAAGATTGTGGCATGAACTGAGGCTAATGCAAAACATCCTGGAGGCCGGGAAGTACCTGCAGCACGACGCCACGCCACCCACGTCCCCGTCGCGAAGGCGTGCTTGGCCCGCTGCGGTCACACGGCGCCGTCCTTCGCAGGAACACAGTGCGGTCGCGAACGGTCCCTGCTCTCTGCACGGAAATTATTTTCTTGTTTTCAGCCTGGTCCCTTTTTCAACAGTTTGCAAGAGGCTATGAAAAAGTCAGCCTGTGACAGCGTGGGGAGGGGTGACGTCGGGAGCGACGGGACGGAACGGAGAGCCAGTGGAATCGGGAGGCCGCGGGTCCCCCGCGGGAAGGTGCGCGCAGCCCCCTGCGGCGCGGGCGGCCAAGCTCCCGCGGGCCCCGGCGCGGCTGTGGGGGGAGCCGGACTCTGTCCGCAGCGCGGCGATGCCGCCGCCGCCGCCGCCGCCGCCGGCCCGCGCTCTGCCCCGCAGGACGGAGGCCCGAGGCCCTTTACAGCCCGGGTGGTCGCCTTCGCCTGAGGACCGCTGTCCCGGCGCACCTTCCACGGCAGCCACGGGGACCCTGCCGGCTGTGTCGCGCACTCCCGGGGGACAACCCTGAACTCGTCCCGTCCCACCGCACACGCGCACCTGCACGTGCAAACACGCACACACACGCACATACCAGATGCGCATGCGTATACATGCGCACACGCGCATACGCACGTGCACACACGCACGGACACGTGCATGCGTGCACACCCGTACGCACACACGTGCACGCGCACGCGCCCAGTGGCTTGGCGCTCCTCCTGCCCCGCGCGCCCGCAGCTCGCGTCCGCGCCAGGTACGAGGGGCTGGGGCACAGCTGTCCACCTGCCTACGAGCCCGGCCCCAAGGAGCCCGCGGTCCAGGTGAGAGGTTTGGCTGATCGCGATGCAGCGCGCTAAGGCAGGGGGTGAGCAGAGGTGGAAATACTCCCCTTCCATGCAGGAGTCTTGTCAGTCTGTGCTGGGCATCCCCGGCGTCATTCATGGTTTACCGAGAGCTGAGTCGTATCCAGAATTACCTCTCTTGGTCTAAAAGTGTGTGTGTATAGTGAATGTTGTATAGAATTTACCATGCAGCTCTGTTTTAAGTGAGTTAAATAAAGATGAAAATGCTTTGTGTGGCTGGCATATGCTCAGTTATTACATGAAGAGGGAAAATGTCCCTCACCAAGTCACAGGTGGTCAGAGGAGCTGGCATGGCAGTTGAGACTTGAAGGTTAGGTTGGTAGCATCCAGTGTTCCCCGTGGAATGAAAGGGCTGGAAAAGGAGCAGCCAAGGTAAGGGCCTGGAGTGGGAGACTGGAGGGCTGGGGAGGCTATAGGTGACCTGGAGGAAGCACACAGCCTGAGGTGGGGGACGAGCCAGCCACCAGGATCAGAAGGAGAAAGGCCAGAATCTTTCTAACCAGGTGGCTCACATTGCTCCCACATTCTTACCCACCAGCTCAGTTAACAGTTATTTCTTCCACTAAATTCTACTTCACTTAACGTCACAGCTCAGAATTTGTGACCTGGATTTAATGACCTTGGCAAATAGCTCATTTAGATGGGAAGGCTCTAGCAGAAAGGATAGTGCTTGATTTTCCTCTGGGGCGTTGTCACACTGTCTTTCATATGATTGGTGCTCAGGAAATATTTCTTGGATAAATAAGACAATTAGAGAAGCCAAGAGTTTTATAAGTAAAGCATGCTGTGTTTACAGTGTTCATCTGTTGCTCTGAGGATTCTAAGTCCGACTAAGTTGGTTTGTCTTATATTTTTTGAGACCTCCCTGACTTATTTCAAATGCTTAGCACAGCATACACATACACGGATTGATTTTTCTCCAAGTCTCTTTTCTGTGTGTTTAACAGCTTTACGTAGTCGATCTTTCCAGCACATAGATGCTTCTGGTCCCTGCAGTCAGTCTCTTGGGCACATTCTTCCAGGGCATTCCGGGCAGATTCCTACCCTTCCAGGTGGCAAAGCTGCTGTTTCTTTTTTTATTGCCCCAAACAAGAAGTCTCAGGAACACTTCCCATCCCTCCCAGTAAATTAACATCTATTCATTTGTTCACCGAGCTATTTCTAAATATTTTCTATCTGCTGCATCCTGTGTCTAGACAAAAGAATATATAAATAGGTTAGAAAATTCCCACCCATGAAGACTTTCCCATGTGATTCAGAAGATGAGAAATGAACGATTTTATCATAATAAAAGAGACAAAAGAAGTTAGATGGTACACACTGTTGGTGGGAATATAATTTGGTGCAGCCACTATGGAAAACAGTATAGAGATTCCTTAAAAAACCAAAAGTAGAGTTACCATATGATCCAGCAACCCCACTCCTGCCTGGGCATATATCTGGAGGGAACTCTTAATTCAAAAAGATATATGCAGCCCAACGTTCATAGCAGCACTATTTACAATAGCCAAAGACGGGTGACTGGATAAAGATGTGATATATGTGTGTACACACACACACACACACACACACAATGGAATTCTCAGCCATAAAAAAATGAAATAATGCCATTTGCAGCAACATGGGTGGACCTAGAGATCATCATACTAAGTGAAGTAAGTCAGAGAAAGACAAATGTCATATGATATCACTTACATGTGAAATCTAAAAGAATGGCACAAATGAACTTACAAAACAGAAACAAACCCACAGACTAGAAAACAAACTTATGGTTACTGGGGGGAATGGGTGGGGGAGGGATAAATTAGGAGTCTAGGATTTGCAGATACACCCTACTATACATAAAACAGATAAACAACAAGTTCCTACTGTTTAGCACAGGGAACCGCATTCAGTATCTTGCAAAAACCTATCACGATAACATGAAAAAGAACATATATATGTATAACTGAATCAATGTGCTGTACCCCAGAAAGTAGCACATTGTAAATCAACTATACTAGAATTTTAAAAAAATAAAATAAAGAAGTCAGATGGTACCAGTTATAACTCTTAAAGGAGGGAAGAAATCAGTCTCTGTGAACAACTGCGATTAAGAGAAGCTCCAGGATAAACTGGGGTCCCAAGCGGGTATTGGTGTCTGGTTAGGGTTTGGAGAGAGAAGAGGAGTGAGTGTTCAAGACTAGGACAACAGCCAAGCAAAGACGAGATCAGCGCTAGCGCCGAGGGCTGTGGGTGGGCCGCGATTCCCACGGGGCACAGCGGGGAGGGTTTGGGAAGGTGAGCTGGAGTCAGTGAGCCCCAGATTTCTCTCAGTGGGTGATAAGCAACCTCTCTCAGTGGGCGGTTTTGACCCTGGTAATCTGCCAGCAAAGCTCAAAATGGGCAGAGTGAACAGAGAAACTCTCAATTTCCTTTAAAATGACAGGCTCCTTAAAATGATCGATGCAAAAAGTTCTAAGGGTCTTTTTTTTTCATTGTCCTTTTAGTTGAGTCACATCAGCATGGAAGAAGACCACAAAGAGTCTTCCTTGTTATACACGGTGACGAAAAGTCCTCACTGGAACAAGACACATTGTGTTTGATGATACTCAGATTTTCATCGGGAAAAACATCCAGCTGTGACCGCGGTATAAATGTGTACTCCAAGGGACAATCGCTTGGAAATTTAAAGAGATCCTGGATCCAGCACCAGTGCCCCCCGGACCTTTCTTTGAAACCCTCTGAGCTCAGACACTGCATCCCCCATTAGCATCATACACAGCCAGCAAGGGTCTGGTGCCGGGGAGTTCCTGGGCCAGTTGCTGCAAGAGAAAAGCGCTCTAGCGCGTCCGTCCCCCCGCCGCCGACACGCGTGGCGCCCAGCGCGGGCCGGCCGCGCGCCCGCCGCCGGGGCAGGGACAGCGCCCCGTCAGGGTCCGCCGTCCGCGGGAGACACCTGCAGCCGCGGGCAATCCGGCCGGATGTTTTCCTGTTCCAGCTGCTGAATCCCTGACCCTGCAAGAGAGCGGCCCACGCGCTCGGCTTCCGTGGGTGTTTGTTCGTGAAGGTTCACAACGGCGCCCACAGGCTGACGGCCGCCCAGGCCGTAACGGGGCGCCTCCCTCGCCGAGGGCTGAAGGAGACGTCCCGAGCAGGTGGCCCGACCTGACTTGAGGGAGAGGGCAGGCACTACAGTTCTTCAATGCTAATACGTGCATTTCCCCACTTTTTGACATACCTGAGACTAGGATGCGTCCCACAGTCAACAGCAGGTCATAGTGTCACTGGGAACCTTGTTCCTCTTTGTTCGTGGCATATAAAACACGGGGCACCCTGCAGACCATCACCACCTCTCAGGCTTGTTGCAATTTGGTCTCCAAGCCAGAAATCTGCACAGCCATGATAGTGGACAAACCTTGGCGATTCCGCCTCTGTAATGCCACCTGCGTACACAGCTGGCTCTGTTTCCTCTGCTCCAAACCTTGTCCTTTCCATCTTTTATCCACCCCTCAACCGGGCAGATCTTTCCAAAACCATATTTGCTTATGTGACCTTCCTCCAAGACAAAGTCTAAACACAGCAAGCAGCACAGTGCCCAAGGCCTCTGAGCTCCGGTCTCCACCAGTGCCCTTTCTCCGCCACCTCCACCCTTGCCCTTGGCTATCTCCCAGCTTGTTTTATGGAATCTAAGACGCCATGAGTGGTAAGTCACACCTTTATTTTATGGAACATTAAGAAAGAAAAAGACTCTCAATCAAATGGGAACATGCTGTCTTAGGCCAGGTTCCCCAGGAAAAAAGCCTCTGGGGAGATCTGAGTGCAGAAGGTTGATTGGGGAAGGCTCCCCAGAACAATAGGGGCGGCAGGATGGAGGAGGAGGAGACGGAGAGGCTGATCTGTGATGAATAAAAATGGAGGCCTGGCAGCCCCCAGGGAGCCCTGCGCCCGTGGCCCTGCAGGTGGTCCCGCCTGAAGGCGGGGGAGTAGGAGCTCTGAACCCCACAGAGCCCAGTCACTGAGTAGGAGGTGTAGCCTTGGGTGGGGCAGCTCCCTCCAACAGAAGGCAAACCCCAGGATGGGGTGCCCAGCGGAGAGCTGTCCCCGTCAGCTCTCCAAGAGATGAACTTGAAGAGGGGGATGTGGGCAGCACTGGCCTCATCCACCACAAAAGCATCCATCGCACTGGACATCTTCAAGTCAGTTAAACATGGTATGTGTGGAATTGATTCCTTTCCTGCCGACATCATTCAGAGTTACTGTTGATGCTTCCAACAAAGCATCCCCATAATGCAGAGCAGAGGGCGGTCACAGGAAAAGGGACACACCTAGTTTGTTTTTTTAACATCATAATCATTTTTAAGTACATAGTTCATTAGTGTTAAGTACATTCACCTTGTTGTGCAACCGTCATCACTATCCATCTCCAGAACTTTCTCATCTTGCAAAACTGAAACTACCCATTAAACAGTAACTCTGCCTTTCCCCTCTCCCCCAGCCCTTGGCAGCTACCATTCTGCTTTCTGTCTCTATGAATTTGATCACTCTAAGAACCTCATCTGAGTGGAATGCTATCGTATTTGTCTTTTTGTGACTGGCTTATTTCCCATCACGCAATGTCCCTAAGTTTCATCCACATTGTAGCGTGCTGCAGGGTTTCCTCCCTTTTTAAGGCTGAATTATATTCCATTGTATGGACCCCCCACATTTGTTTATCCATTCATCCATCAATACACATTTGGGTTGCTCCCACCTCTTGGTTATTGTGAGTACTGCTATGAACACAGCTATGCAAATATCTCTCCAATACCCTACTTTTAATTCTTTTGAATATAGACCCAGAAGTGAGATTGCAGGATCACATGGCAGTTGTGTTTTTAACATTTTGAGGAACCACACTGTTTTCCATGGTGGTTGCACCATTTTACAATCCCACTTGCAGGGTACCAGGTTTCCAGTTTCTCCACATCCTCACCAACACTTGCTGTTTTCTGTTTTGTTTTTTTCATAGTAATCCTTCCAGTGGGCACGAGATGATGTCTCACTGTGGTTTTTATTTACACTTCTCTGATGAGTAGTGATGTTCAGCATCTTTTCAGATGTTTCTTGGCTGTTTTATGTTTCTTTGGGAAAATATCTGTTCAAGTCTTTTGCCCAATTTTTAATCAAGTTATTTGATTTTTGTTGTTGTCGGGTTGTAGGAATTCTTTATACGTTCTGGATGTTAACCCCTTATCTGATATGTGATTTGTCAATTATGTTGTCAACTTTCCAACTTCACACTCTCCTGCTGCCTCACCCACAGCCTCACCGACAGGCTGTGACCACTCAGCCCTGGGGACCAGCGCATCAGGGCGAGAAGGCTGGTCCCTGCCCTCTCCCTGACTGTGACCTAGTGACCTTCACATGTACCAAAGCCTGTTTCTTGTGTAGCCCATGCTGAACCCCAGTAAAGGCGTTGTGTCTCTCAGCCCCCCAACTGCTGAGTTGAGCTGGTTCCCTTGGTGTGCCCCTCAAATGGCCCTGCGCGGCATGGCCTGCCGCCCCGTCTCTGGGACCTGGGAGTGTAAGAAGCATCATTCTCCTGCCCCTCTCCTGACTCCCCTTTGGTGGCCAAACCTGACTGAGCATCTCACAAAAGAACACAAAATGCAAATATGTCTCCCACACCATACGCAGCCTTTTCACGGTGTTGATCGAGTCCTTTGACGCACAAAAGTGTTTTAAGTTTGATGTGGTCCCGTTTGTCTGTTTTGCTTTCATTGTCTGTGCTTTTGGTGTCATACCTAAGAAATCATTGGCAAATCCAATGTTATTAAGGTTTTCTCCTATGTTTTCCTCTAGAAGTTTTATAGTTTTGGGGTCTTATGTTAAGGGCTTTAATCTTATTTTGAGGGAAATTTTTATTCACTGTAAGAGAAGGGTCCAGCTGCACTCTCCTGCAGGAGGACATCCAGTTTTCCCATCACCCATTGTTGGAGAGAGCGCCCTTTCCCAGCTGAATGTTCCTGACACCTCCCTCAAGGATCATGTGGCCACGAACGCCAGGGTGTGTTTCCGGGCTGTCTGTTCTGCCCCGTTAGTCTGTTTGTCCATCCTTCTGCCAGCACCACACTGTTTTGATTACTGTGGCTTTGTTACACGTTTTGAAACCAGGAACTCTGAGTCCTCCAATTTTATTCTTCTTTTTCAAAAAAATGTTTGGTGTTTAGGATCATCTGAGATTCCATATGAATTTTGGGGTTTTTCTTTTCTATTTCTGCAAAAAAAAAAAATGCCATTGGGATTTTGATGGTACCCCTGCTTTTATGCACATCAAGTTTACGGCTCCTGTGGGATAGCCAAGCCCAGTAGGCAATGGCGTAGGACTCGGAAGGCACAGAGGGTGGAGTCTCTCCTCTTACGCGGTGTTCCCAAGAGCTTCAAATGCTTGCTACCTTCCAAAAAAGCAGCAGGGGAAACAAATCCCAAAGGAAAAGGAGCTTCTGTATTGTTGATATTTATCTTGCTTCTCTGTTCATCCATAGAGTCTGTACCAAGTATTTTTTGAATAAAATCATTTGACTTGATTTTCTCAGAGAAAAGAGAAGGCTTTGCTAAATTTGAGGGAAATCACACTCTATGAGGCAAAGAGGAGGCTGCCTTTCGCGCTGCTCCTTCCATCTGACCTGAGTGCTGCGTCCAGTGGCCAGAACAGCGTGGCAAGGTGCTTCAGGGCCGGGCAACCAGCTAACCTGCCTGCCGAGGTCTGAGGACGTGGCCCGGGGTCTGCATTATGGCCATGCGCCCCTAAGATTGTTAAGCGTGTGAATGTTTGAAAAATCCTGAACTAGATCAAATAAAAGTTTAACCCAATGGAATTCAACTAAGAAGATAATTCTCATAATCAGAATAGAATTCTTGCACAGTTATCAACATACAATTTGATCCTAATTCACATAGGAGAGCATTTTACAAGTTCAGTACCTGTTGATTCTTCCTAAGACTCATGTCTTTATTTCTGTTTACGTCTTTTAAAAAGTGAAGCTTATTCTTTAAGAAACACAGTCATGAAGTACGCCTTGAGCTGTGTGACTTACTTTCTCTTTAAGATTGAATAGAATTTCCAGCCGTATCTTATATCATGATTCTCACACTTGAGAAATCCTTTACACTAGCTGTTAAAATCATTAAGCCAATGTCCTCGATTTAATCTTTAAGGTTGACCAGCCAGCATTGAGTCACCGTAATCTTCTAGGTCAGACAGGAAAAGAATTGACGTCGTTACAAAATACCACTGCGTAAGTGTCTTTGGGAAAATGGCAGCCAAGTGTACACAGTTGGGTAATGAGATGTGATGGACAGCAGTCCCTGGGCAGGTGAGCTGGAAGGCCTGGCACCTGGCATCGCACCCCTAGCGGTCCCTGAGTGTCAGCTGTCGAGGACCTGTGACACTTTCTCTGACATGACACATCTATCTCAGGGACGTATCAAGATGTTTCCTCTCCCCAGACAATCAGCCCATTAGGGATGATAATTTGGCTCTTGCTATGCTCCAGGGACACGTGCAATAAGGGGTGTTTCCTACAAGGGGCTTCCACCGTGAGCCAGCAACGTTGATCTGCAGCTAAAAACAGAGATGCACAAAAATAAACCTCCAGCTTCTCACCCTGAACAATGAAGATGTTTTCCAGAAAAACACACACAGTCTAAGTAGCCTCAGAGGTAGCCAGCCCTCTTCCCCAGCTTTTACTTTCTAAAAAAAGGGAAAATAAAAAAGTGGGATCAGCTGGCCTCCCTGGTTTCCCTCATCTGTAATACTGCCTGCCCAGCAGAGTTCTAACCCACACGTGCCCAACCGGCCTTGCGCTTGTTTCTGGCTTTCCTGAGCAAACAAAAGTTATTTTTAGCCATTCATTTTAATATCATAAGCAACATAAATACCTCCATATCAGAAGTTAATGTTAGCATTCAACACAGTTTTAAAGAGATAGGCCAGGATAACTCAGTTCCAGCCACACATCCATCCTCTCTCTCTCCCTCTGTCTCTCCTCCCAACTTAAGTGAAAGAGAGGAAAATCTGGAGGCAATTATCAGAGGTCAGAGAGGTAGACGACTGTATGAGTCCAAATTGCCCAGGCCCTTTGACAGTGCAGACAAGCAAGTCCAGGAGCCAAGTGTAGCCCAGAGGGCCAAATGCTGAAGACAAGGCAAATCTCAAGTGAATTTACATCGAAATTAAGATTTTTTTAAATTATTCACTCTATTGAACAAGAATATGAAAAAGAATACATCTATGTATAAGTGAATCACTATGCTGTGCACCTGAAACTAACACAACATTGTACATCAACTCTACTACAATAAAAAAAAAATTCACTCTCATCCTGGGGTCCTGATCATAAGACACCTAGGCAGTGAGTCTAACTGCCAGAGAACCAGAGGCCTGCCCTCGTGAGTAACTGTGGTTAAAGAAAGACAGACAGGTTGCCCTGTGTGGGATGGGGAGACCTCCGGCAGTGAAGGCGGGGCAGGGAGGGTGGGCACGGGGCCCCGGGAGCCGGGGTTTATGTCCATATTCTGCTGATCCATGTTTATGTACTTGTTCATATCCCTTGTCACACCACCGTCCTCCTGCCGGTGTCCCCAGACCAAGTCCAGTCTAGTCAATTTACCCAGTCCCTTCCAACTTCCACCATTCTCATTGAGACTTCTGCTATAGAAGCCACATTCTGCTGGTGTCTGCTTTTTGTTTTAATCAAGGCAAACCCAGGCAAAGACAGCATCCTGTGTGCACTCGGCCCTCCAGTCGTGGGGTGTGGAAAGGAGGCTCGGGGTTCCTCTGCCTCCAGTGGGTGTCTGGCTGCCCTGGCCCACCTCTGCCCACCACTCAGCTCCTCCTGGCCCAGGTCTCTCCATCTGTCCGTCCTGGTGATTTTTAAAGCCTCTTCCAGCCACCAGTTTCCTGGAGTGGGAGGTGAGGTCATTCCTGCTTTCCCTCCCTCAAGCAAAGATCCATCCCACCCCAGTGCTCATCCACAGTGGGAGAGCACACACCAGTTCTTCTGCCATCCCCTCATCCCCAGGAGCCTCTGACCAGCTTTGGGGGTGTTGAAAACAATCAATAAACAATCTATAAAAGGAACAGAAAATAGTTATATTTGAGCCAAACTGAGGACTAGAACTAGGGGAGACACAGATTCAAGAAGCATGTGAATTGTGTCCCACTGGACTACAAAGTGAGGGAGGCTTAGAAAGGCAGAAACGGCAAAATTCTGTGAGTTGTTTGTCAAGAATTACAACTGGAGCTGCAAGAAGCGAGGATTGTTTGGGCTCTGAAATGTTACACAGTCAAGGGGAGACCTTGAGACCATGAGGCTGCAGCTGGCAGCTCCCAGCAGAACCTTTTTGAGAATGGCTGGTGGTGTCCTTGAGTTTGGCATGGGTCAAAAAATTCATGGAACGTGTTTGAAGCCACACCGACAATGAGCACCCAGCTCGCTCCTGGGTACCTGAACCACAGTGACTCCATTTTGATTTTGATTTTTAAACGCATTCTTTTCTTTGATGGTTAAAGCAAATGGTCAAGGGCCACAGACAAGCTCTCCGGTTAGCATAAAGCTTAAGTTAAATCATACGTAAGCCAGAATGACTTTCCCAAAGCGACATTCAGCCCACCTTGAATTCCAACAGAGCTCCAGTCCTGGCTCTATGGCGGGTCTGTGCCGCAGGCCGAGGGGAGTACCTCCATCCCCAGCTGCAGTCAGCTCTGCTGGAAACCCGAGCACTGCCCGGGTCTCAAGGAGGCTGGGGGACAGGAGAGACGGGCAGCGACTGCACACGAGAACTCTAGGACAGCAGGACTTCGGGACACCCCCAGGCAATGTCCAGTCTGACACAATTGTTCTTATCAGTGTTGGGAGAATATTCAGACTATCGTCTTCCTGAAAGACCGAACCACAAAATGCCAAGTGTCAGATTCCTAAGAATGTGACTAACGGAATCCCATTTCTCCACTCTGGTTCATCCTTTCCCTTATTCTCTCCCCAGTAAATACTAACTGAGCACGTGCTCAGCACCTAGGACCAAGCTTCCTGCTGGTGGTCATGGCATCTGTAACTTACTTTGTATTATTTTAGTGTAGTCAGTGTGTAAGTGTGTGTGTGTGTGCGCGTGCACTAGCTAGTGTCAGCTCAAATTCACACATGTGTGACCAGGAGTACACACTCCAGGGGCTCTTGGTTAGCTGCACATCCGACACCAGCCGGAGACAGCGTGACCAGCCTTCTGCCCCGAAGACAATCCCAGCTGGCACTAAGGACTTGCTCTCCAGTATCCTGACCATCAAAAATGGGTATTCGTTGCCAACACTAGGGACTTAGTCATTATCATAACGAATGTTAGAACTGGGCTCTTACTGGTGAAACAGTCATTCAAGACAGGAGTGATGGTGCAAAAGGTTGGGACATTTCATTTGGAAGATGAAAAGGTTCTGGAGGAGAAGGGAGTGATGGTCCCACAGCAAAGTGAATGTATTTAATGCCACTGAACTGCACACTTAAAATGGTTAAAATGTAACTTTTATGTTATGTGCATTTTATCACAAAATTGTTTTTAAGGTTTAGACACCGCCCGTCCTCGCAGGATCATGGACTAGCCACAGCGAAGCCTGTCACCAGCATCCTCCAGAGTGGCCCCCAAGGCGTGGTCCCTGCAGGGTGCCTGCGTCACCGCTGCTTTGGGAGGATTTCTGATTGCTTAGTACCAACCAGAAAGTTCCAAATCAGGGCCCTATTGCAGAGGTCAGCAAGCTTCTGCCATAAAGGGCCGGATAGTAAATATTTTATCTCTGTGGACCACAGCATGTCTGCTGCCATCACTCAACGCTGCCGTCACAGCAGGAAAGCAGTCACGGACAGTACCTCAGTGAATGTGGAGCTGTGTTCCAATAAAATTCCAAAAACAAAAAAACCCTCAAAAAAAAGGAAAACCAAGCCTTCTGCTTTAAGGGGTAAGGTCTAAATGAGGACAGATGTAAGGGAATTAATCGGGTTTTCCCAGGGAAGAGATGGGGAGGGCTAACCTTGCATTTCTAGCACTGACTGGGAGAGTGGGGGAGGGGGAGCTTAAATCCCAAGGAAAGCCACAATCAGCCTGTCTCCCTGATCATTTCAGGCACTTCCCTCAGGGGGGCCCCACCCTGTAGCGCCCTCCTTGGAGAACCAGGGCTGACATTTACTTCGCGTCTCTTGGTGCTGTTTTTCCCCTCTGATTTGCCTTAGTTCTGAGAAATGCAGAAAATGTCTTTTGCAGGGATTTCTTTTCAGCACCTCTGATATTCTGGGGCCAGACATTCAACTCCTGGCACCGCCATTTACGATGTGTGTAACCCAGCACAAGTTGTGAACTTCTCTGCACCTCGGTTTCCCCTGTAAAATGGGGATCGCTGATTCATGAGGATTAAGTGAGAACACACACGAAAAGCGTGTAGCAGCCTCCTTGATTATTACGCAGGCGGGCACTGCCCTCCCGGCCAGGGCACATAGGAAACAAGCTATGGTTACCAAAGGGGAAAGTGGGGGAGGGACAAACCAGGGGTCGGGGATTGGCAGACACACATTACTGTATATAAAACAGATACACTACAAGGACCTACTGTAGAGCACAGGGAACTATATCCAAATTTTTATAATAACATATAATGGAAAAGAATCTGGAAAGAAAATACATGTATGTATGTGCATGTGTAACTGAATGAGTTTGCTGTACACCTGAAACTAACATTGGAAACGGACCACATGTCAATAAAAATTTTCTTTTTTAAAAAGAGTCCTCTCGGGTCTAATGGAGTTGCCCTGCCTTTGGGATCTAGGGCAGTGTCCTAGGCCAGCTAACAGATTTGGGGCAGCACTGGGGGACAGTGGGAAGCCAAGTTGGGCTCAAATCCCTTCCCTATCAATTTGCTCATAGAATGACCTTGAGCACTTCAATTAACATCTGGATCCCAGTTTCCCCTGCTCTCAAATGAATATCTAATACTCATTGGATTGGAGATAACACCTGTAAGGCGTTATCTGGAAGGACTGACTCCAGTTAATTTTCTCGTTTCCCCTTATAACATCTTCACAGGAAGGAGAAAAGGTAATCCTCATTCCAGGGCCCCTCACTGGGCATTCCTGAAGTCCTGCGTGATGACTCGAAGTTAGGACGTGGCCCAAAGTTCCAGCCACCGCTAGGAATTCTGCCAGAGGCGAATGTAACGTACAAGAGTAAAGCAAAGTACCCTGTGCAGTGAACTGGACCCAGACCCAACGAACAAAGCATCGTTCCCACAGGAATTGTCCTCTTATCACTGGGACGTTTTTCTTGATAAAATGTTTCAAAATGTTAAACATAACGATTTTAAAGAGCCAGAATTCTCCTTCCTACTACAGCTATTTTTGTTCTTAGCTATTACCTTGCAGCCTTTGCCCATATGCAGACATGATTTCTCATAATTTCTGTCAAGGAGTAAATGATTTCTATCCTACTGTTTTATGTGACATTCATTATCCATCACCCAATGAAACTGCTTCAGAATAGACCATCTTGTAAAAGTTTTACAGCATTGGATGTGAGTAGCATATTCAGGTTTATGCTGTGTTGGGCTCCTTACCACCACAGTTTTATCATTTTCCTTTGTTCTCTTTAGTTGAGTACATTCTTTGCAAAAATTTGGAAGGCTTTGATGCTTTATATTTGTAATGCATACCCGTATAAAGGTGAGAACGGCCTTTTGTTAACAAATAGATTCTTCATCTGATTACAGACAGGAATTTGATCTGGGGACTGATTTCACACTTGGAGAAACTGGGGTACCAACACATTCACGCAATGTACTCATCTCATTTTTAAGTGACCAGGAAAAGCAATGCTGTGGATTTCAGCAGTGGGGTCCCATGACAAATCGCCCAACATTTCCAGAACACCCTCGTCCTGGGCTCAATCCCCAGTACCTCCATTAACAAAAAATAAAGTTTTAAAAAATAAAAAAATTCCCCAAAAAAGTTAAAAGGAAAAGCCCCCCTGGACGCACTGTAAGTCTGGAGCAGGAGTAAAGTAATAGGGGAGGGGCCGGGGCAGATTTAGGGCCATAATCTGTTACACACACACGGGGTGCGGTGAAAACAAACTGGAAGGGCGCTCAGCCTGCTTGAGGAGGGAGGGTGCAGCGCTGTCCTTCTCAATGGGTCTTAGGTCCTATCGAAGCCCATTGTTTAATGGAGCCCAGGCCGAACAATGTTCCATTGTGGCGAAGGCAGACGAGCTGGTTAAATCCGAGGTTCCCAGATCCCTGCCTTCATTTTCAGTCTCCAGGACGGTACCCCTAAGGACGGTTCTGCCCTAGCTGCCTGGGCTGCCACTGTGCTGGCCGTGTGAGTAAGGGAGGTTGACAGGCTCCTTGATGTGGGTTGAGGACACTGGAAGTCTCTCGACCTTGCTCTGATTTTTATGAAGTATAAAGACTATAGCGCACACTTCCAGAGAGATGGCCAAGGGGAAACTGTGGAATGACGGATTCAGAGCCTGCTGCCTCTCTGCAAGGCCACCTTTGGGACTAGGATGCTTCACACAGATGGAAGATGCTCTTAAGGATTTTATGCAAATCAGTGGATGGTTGCAAATTTTCATTTTAAAGGGGGTTTGAAGACCAACTTCAATTGCAATTTTGCTTTAAATAAGCCTGGAAGGGCATTAGGACCAAATGGATTTTAACAGCCCTGGACCAAAACAACAGCTGTATGGCGACCAAGTGTTCTTGTAGCCCCAGATTTCTGGGTCACGTGACACCTTTGTATCACCACAAACTTACAAGGACTAGGTGAGCAGCCAACTGGAAATGGTCCATAAGGAAGGACTGGGGTGATGGGAAGTTGCTTGGCAGTACTTCCTACCTCGCCTCCCAGGTGGGGACGGTGATGGGCAGCTGTGTGGGGAGGTTTTACATCGCTTGCCGACAGTTCCTACAGAGGAGCAGAGAAATGAAAACCCAGATGCTTCGACGGAGGGGAGATGTTGTCATTGCCATGTGCCCCGTGGCCGTGACTTTGTCTTTTCCTTCCTAGCTGGGTCGTAGGATTTTGGTACAAGACCCCAAGACAAGAATGCCTGCTGGATGTGGGGGTACATAGAAAGAAGAGGCTGGGTTTGGGCACTCTTAGGCTGGTTCCCGTGAGAAAGGATGAGCTGCAGAGTCTAAAATGTGTCCCTCCATCTGGTCAGGGAGCCTATGGTGTGGACGTGGACGGAAACCCCCCAGCCCCGCTGCCGCCTGCCCCGGGGGGGTCACCGGCCGACGGCTCGGCCTCTCTGGTGCATCCCTTCCTCCGTCTACAAGACGGGGCATAGCAGCCCTACCTTCCACACTAGCACACCGCTGAGGTGCAGAGTGCGTGCTTTATACAAGTAAGTTAGTTGCATTTTGTGTTGATTAACAAACCCAGGCAAGGCTGGTACTTGAATCGCACCCACGGCGTCTTCCTCCAGGAGCCATCAGCAGCAGGCGCACCTCTTCCTAGCAGGCCCCGCTTTCACACTGACTAGTTGCGAGCTGCTTTCCATATTTGCAGAAGCTGTGTTTCCTCCTTTCCTCCGTGGGGGCTGGAGTGTCCGGAGGGACGACGACTTACTCAGGCTCAGCAGGGAGCCCCTTAGGGCTAAACTCCTCGGAAAAGGTGGAAATAGGCTTGAGTGACGGAGGTGGGGGGTGGGGGGAGGACTTGTTGGGAAATAAACCGTAATACACATTTCTCTGGTCAGAATATTAGCTCAAATCTAATTTTGGATGGAAGAGACGTGGGTAACATTTTCTAAATTGTGTTAGGACCTTCCTAACTTAATTTTTCTGCTTTTTATATGTTTAGCTATGTATTTTTAAGACTCTTGGGTTCTGGTTCTTCAGATCTCTACCCAACGCCCTGATTCATTAGAGCGTGTTCCTTTTTCCTATCTGCGTTCCCCTCACCAGCCTCAGTGGATACGCAGGGGGCGTGGGCGACTAAATGTGACACGGAACCTTCGTCATGAAGGTCGTCATAGAAGAAGACAAGTGACAGTCCTTCCTGTGCCTCTTTGGAGCTGCTTCCCCCCCTGTGAAGGGGGCTCAGATGAGCTCCCACCCCGTCAGGACGGAGTGAGCGGTCTCCTTTCACTGTGGGGATTTTGTCTGCTGCTCGCACCCCACCCGCGCGTCCCCCACGCCCCTCCGGGGCTCAGTGATAGTCAACCCATCGCAGGGGCAGGGGGAGAGGGGGGGTCCACGTGGATTCCTCTGGACCACTCAGCCCTCGCCCTCCTCCCAACACCCACCCACAGGAAAACCTGAGACTCCTCTGAGCAAGTTTAGTTCAGGTCGGCAATGCTGCGGGGCTGACTCTCGCAGAACAAAATCTGTGCTGGGCTCCGGGAATACAAACCTAGGCGAATGCCTGTCCTTTAAGGGTCTTTCCACCTTAGTGGGCGAGAGTCAGAGAACCAGCGCCGGAAGGTGAGGAAGTCAGTGTGAGGCGCGCGCCCAAGAGCGCGGCGCGAGGAGGGCGGGAGGGCCTGGGCGGCGGCGGCGGCGGCGGCGGCGGCTCTCGCGGCCGCGCGGGCTCAGCTCTGCGGGCCCAGCTCTGCGGGCCCGCGGCCAGCTTAGACCAGACGGAGGGCCGTGCGGCGCTGGGCCTCGGAGGGCTTCCGAGCTGCTCCCCGAACGTTCCGACAGAATCGGACGGGACTGTGTGGGAGGTGAGAGACCAGCGGCGGGAGAGCCCGGCCCCCATTAACCTTCGCACAAGGGAGCTGATAAAGCCCCCTCTTCAAACACAGTCTTGGCAACCCCTTTGTCAGATGCAATTACGTTTTCTAATCTCACGGTGACTTCCTGGCAGGTATGAGGGGCTCGGGTTAAGGATCCTCCCACAGGTTATCAGTTTGGGTTCTGTCCAGCTGAAGGCTGCAGGTCTCAGCTTTATTAAGTATTGTCCTGGCCCCACAGGTGGTGTCACAGCAAAGCCATCCCTAAACCCGGACAGACTGACCCCCACCCCCGGGCTCGGGGCCGTCTAATCCGCGCCTATCTCTGGGCAGTGGCATCGCTACGCCCCTCCCTGCGGCTTGAGAAGCCGGAGACTGATGTAACTTCAAAGGCATCTGGTGAAACTCAGACTGAGGGGTGCCTGCTGCGTCCAGGGTGACCCCCGAGCGGTGCGCACCTCACAGGTGGGGTCTGGATCACGCCTGAGGCTCATGGTTGCTAGGCCCCGAGGTTTCCCCTACGAGGAGGCTGTCGGTGTGACGAGGTGATTAAACACGAGTGGCCTTAAGACCTGGTGTGAGATTGTGTTAAAAATCTTAGGTGCTGGAGTGATCCGTCCACCATCCAGAGCTGCTTATTTGTGAGCTGGTTAAAGAGAAGAAAACCTGGGGTGGGGCCTGGGGAGGGACCAGGCTAGTACTTATGACGTCAACCTTAAATTTCTTTTTTTCAATTGAAGTATAATCGGCTTATAAGTATTAATTTCTGGTGTACAGCATAATGACCCAGTTATACACACACATGTATATTCCTTTCCATGTTCCTTTTCGCTGTGGGCTGTAACGAGGAGTGGAATGCAGCCCCCGTGCTGCACAGCACACACTTGCTGTCTACCTGTTTTACATACAGTAGTATCTGCAGATCCCAAGCTCCCACTTTGTCCCTCCACCCACCGCTTCCCCCACTCCCTGGTAACCAGAAATTTGGTTTCTGTGTCTGTGAGTCTGTTTCTATTAATCTTAAATTCTTAAAGTTACTCAATTCTTTCTTTTGGTGAATTTTTCTCTTTTTGGGGGAAATATTTTCCTAGTAGTTTTAGGATTTCTCCAGCTCTGATCGTGCTGCTTGCTAAGGACTGATTTGATTACAAGCCCCTTCGCCCTCTCCATAAACAACAGAGATGAGTTCTCCACCAAACCTAAGAGTTATGAAGCTCAGTATTTCTCTCTTGTCAAGTTAGAGCCGCGAATGTCTGTTTGGTTACATTCTATAAACTTGAAGCTCCGTTCTTCAGAAATAACTGAACAACACCTGCACTTCCCAGGCACAGAGGGGAGGTCCCTCCTCTCCACTCGGTCCTCACCCTTGACCTCTGCAAGCGACACCCGCATTCCTCGGGGGTAGCTGTTAAGACGTGGGACAGCAAAGGTGTCCTTATGAAAAAGTTCTCCTGTACTTTTGTTACCAGTTGGCCCTTTCAGAAGTGATAAGGGCTTTGATATCCAGTTAATTTCAGCACCATGAGATGATAAACGGTGGGTGGTATAAACCAGCACCTGGTCTGGCGTGATCAGGGAAGTCGTGCCCGAGGGGGTTTGGAAGCCTGGTGGGTGGGAACAGGGGACCCGGGAAGCCCATCACAGCTCTGCCGCTAAGCCAGCTCTGCGACCCGAGTCACTGGGCCTCTTGCTGCTTCCTTCTCCTGAGGGTCCTGTGCCGTCGCTTCCAGGTATAAAACGTGTGTCCTGAGGGTTGTCCCTTGTGGCACTGGGACTTGACCGGGACAGGGGGCCCTCTTTCTTTCTTGTACCACCTTATGAGAACTATGTAGTCTAATCTATTTAAAGAAAGTGGTGCAATTAACGCCAAGATGATGACTCTGCCAGAAAAAACAAAACCCTGGTCACTCTTTTAAAGTCACCTGTGTTACCACGGGCCAGGTGAGCTCTTCACAAGACACCCCCGGGTTAGACCCCACACCGCCCTCTGGTCATCATACCCATTTCTGAGATGCAGAAAGTGGAGTAGAGAGGTTAGGAATGAGCCCAGGGCACTCCCCCAGGGAAGCTGGGGCGCATAAACCCAGCCTTCACGCTCTTCACTACTACTCCTGGTATCTAAACTCTCAGCAGTTCGAATTGCATCTCCTCTGAACACCAGACATGCAGACAGCAATCAGTGTGTTACACGGGGCTGGGGCTGGGGCTGACCTAAAATTCTCCTTTATTTCCATGAACTCGGGTTTCTGTTTCAATTTCTTTTATGGTCCTCTAAAGACAAGACTGTAAGTTCTTGCATGAATCAGAAGAAGAAAATGTCCAAGATGCTTGTGAGGGAAGGGAGAGTGTGAAATAGAATTAGATGGTTGAGAAAAGATCAGTTTCAAGCTGCCTGAGTCCACTGAATCGCTCCCTATTTGTACAAACAGGATGGGGCGATCCAGGCCAATTCGTGTTCCTATCTTTGGGGAGTGATCGTGTGACAGTTCCTGAAGATATTTTAGCAGCCCCTCCCTGTCTCCACCCCTCCCGCCCCCAGGGAGGCACATCAGACCTGGGGGCTCGAGGACCCCACCTCTCTGGAATGTGGAGAGGTGGGAGCCGGTTGCGTGTAAGGGAGCAAGCTATGCAAAGACTTTGTAGAGGAGACAGAAGTTCACGAATGGAATGGCCTCCAAGCTCCCCAGAGAGTCTCGTTTCTGATCTTCCTTCGTGTTGTAGAACGCGGTCTGGAAGCACAGCCAGCCGGATGAAAAGACAAAGCCCACTTTCCACGAGGGAGGGCCCTTCTCCACGGACGCCCTTCCTCTTAGATGCCTGCAAACTGATGATCTGCTGGCCCTCGAAGTGTGGACTCTCCCTCAAATCTCCCGTTGGCCGCCCTGGCCCACGGGTGACACTGAACTCTCTGATGGCGGCCTCCCCTCGTGAGGCCAGCTGTGGACAGGCGGCCCAGGCAAGGCGGTGGGAGAGGAGAGGACGTTCAGGCCGAGGGAGCAGCCAGAGCTGGGAGCCGCCCGCAAACACTGAGCAGAGCCCCTCCAGCCCCCTCACAGCCCCGGGAGCTCAGGACGGCCCCCAGGCCACGTCTGACCCCAGATTTATGAACAGGACCCCTGGGGCTGGGACGCAGACACCCGTGATCCCGCGTGCAGCCCCGTCCGAGCAGCTGGGGTGCAGGGGGTGAGCCCGAGGAAGGGCCAGCGGGGAGGCCGAGGGCTGGCGCGGGGAAGGCCGGGAGGAGGTGGCGGGCCCGTCCATGAACCTCCCGCTCCGGGCCGTGTGCCGCAGGTGAGTAAGGAGCGGGAAGAGGAGCACAGGGCGGCAGGGCAGACAGCGACGGCCGGACAGGAGACGGCCGCGTCTGCTCCCGCTCCGGACACAGGGAGGCTCCGGAGCACGCGGGACGGGGGCTGAGGTAGAGGAGGAAGTGACCCAGGACACTGCGGAGAGGGACAGCTTCACGAGCAACGGGGGCGACGCGCGAACGGCGGGTCACGACGACTCCACGCAGCCTCGCGGGCTTCTCCCAATGCTGTGCGAGGTGTGCCAGCCGGGACCAGCCCCGGCCCGGCAGCCCGGGGCCCCGCACGGTGCTGCTGCCCCGGCCGTGGGGACGTTGCTCCATGCGGGTGAGCAAGACTCATCACCTCCAGGCCGGCAGGACCCACACCCACGTCTTAGGGCCCCAAACAGGCTCCATCAGCGCCATGGACGTATCTACAGGCTGGCCGTCTTCTCCGGACCAAAATCTAGACACGTGAGCCGACCGTGAATTTTTATAACACTTCAGGTATAATCTCAGGGACATCACTTGGATAACAAAGCTCAACAAACACTGAAGTTTCTAAGTCCTTTTTAATTTTCATGTGAATATAAGGATAGAGTATTTAAAACAGGGCTATCCTAGCAAATGCTGGAAGCATAATGTCCACAATCATGTGTGACACGTACTGTTTACTCGGTAGAAAACGCTTTTGCAGACGCTCACCAGAAACGACGCTGATGTGCGCGGAAGGAGGAATAAGCTGTCTTGTTCTTACAAACACAGAGATGTAGCCGCCCAGGCGAATTCAGCTCTGCTCTGCGCTGTCTGTCACGTGTTTTAAACTCATTATATTTAATTGTTATCATCAAAACTTAGCGTGATTCAGTTTCACAAAGTGAATTCTTCCCCAGTCTTCCAAAGTCTTTCACAATTCAGCTCTACACAAAGTTGTGCTGAGAGAGGAAGGAGGAACCAAGAAGTAAAGGCGTACCCAGAAACGACAGAATAAAGCCCTCTGATTCTGTCTATAGTAACAAAGAGATTTGAGCTATGAATTAAAGCTACGGGGAAGAAACCCAGCCCCGTCGCTGCAAATTTAGATAAGTTTTCAGCCTTCCATCCATTTGCAGATATGTTTCAGTTCAGGGTACCGGTACATCACAGCCCTGAGCAAGACCACCGAGCGGAGGCCTGGGGCCCCGGCTGGCCGTGCCCTCATGCTTTCTGTGGCACCAGCAGCCCTTCCTTCCTGGGTCTCAGATGCCTCTCTGTCTCGTGAGCCGTGAATAAGGAATGTTTCTCTACCCTTTTGCCCCTTGGAGTCTCCTTGGGAGAGTTTCAAACACATCAGTGCCCCTGGAAATTTCCAGAACTCTTAAATTGGACTCTGGTAGTTAAGGGCATCAATATTTTTTAAAAGCTCCCCAAGTAGTTCTAATGCGTTGCCAGAGATGAGAATTGCTGGATGAACTAGACACCTTCTAGGTGCTCTTTTATTTTTATTTCCCGAGGATCTATTTTTCTTTTTTTCTCACTCCCTTTTTTTTAATTGAAGTACAGTCGGTGTACAGTGTTGTTAATTTCTAGTGTACAGCGTAGTGATTGCTTTTCATGTTCTTCTCCATTAGAGGCTGTCACAAGGTATTGCGTACAGTTCCCTGTGCTGTGCAGTAGGCCCTTGCTGTGTGTCTATTTTATATATAATGGCATGTATCTGCAAATCTCAGACTCCCAATTTACCCTTCCACCTGCCCCTTTCCCCCAACCCTGCTTCCCCCTCTGGTAATCCCGTTTGTTTTCCACGTTCTCTTTTTAAAACTAGGTTCTTTAATCCTAATTTCATGGGTCACTTCTCCCTCAGACTCTCAGTCTAAAGAGAAAATCCGGAACAGCACAAGCTTCCTCCTGCCTCCGGGAGCCACGCACACGCAGAGACAGCGCACCCAGGGGTCGAGCCCAGCGTCGAAGTGCGAGCCCCCGCGTCATGATGATTTGGCTAGTTTTAATAAGAAATTCTGAAGAGCTTCTAAGAGGTGTTAGGGGCTCACGGGTGCACTGAGAGGCCCCCAGGTGAGCAAGAAGACAAGGAAAGCAACGGAGCCCTGGGCTGGGGACGCTGGGCTGTGCGGCGGCTGTCGCTAACCTTTATGCCAGTGGAGTGAGCCGTTCCCCTCAACACAATAGGAC
The DNA here is from genome assembly GCF_048773025.1 of Camelus bactrianus. NCBI lineage: Eukaryota > Metazoa > Chordata > Mammalia > Artiodactyla > Camelidae > Camelus > Camelus bactrianus. The sequence goes on along the minus strand of NC_133567.1, from coordinate 3,484,275 downwards.
CTCTGCCACTTTGAAGATAAGCTCGAGCAGCCTGCTTAAAACAATAATTCTGCACTTTCTTTCCTGTTTCTAGATTTATTTTAAGTATTAGTATAAAATGTCAGAGCAGCTGATAGCAGCCAGATCAGTTTGTATAAAACTTGCCTGCCTGTTTGTGGTATATTACGGCTATATTTGACACAGGAAAGCACTCAATCACGCGTGCTATCAGCAGGCCACACCCACCTTTGTGAGGACCCTCCGGGGCCGCGAGATTTATCACTGTGAACTTGAACTGGATGGACAGGCCCTGATGGATAACACAGGCTGCTTCTGAGAAGTTGGGGCTAAAAGTGACCATCCACTGCCCAAGTGCCAAGAGAAAGGTCAGGAGATCACAGCCGCCTCCCAGGGATGGCCTGAGTGTCTCCCACCTATGCCCGGACTCTTATCTCAAGCTGCTGAAATGGCGTGAGTGTAAATATGATGATTTTGTAATTGTGGGACCCTCTCTATGCCCCATTTTGCCTCCAAAATGACCTTTTCTGCACCTTTAACCACCTTTTCCTCTGCACGCAAGCCGATATGTGGTTCTGCTTCGAGAGACAAGGCTAGCATCTTAGCTGTTCCCCGTCCTCTTTCCCCAGGGGTCACAGCACCTAGGAGGCTGGCACCGTGGGCAGGAGGGGGTGGGTGGCCACTGTCTCCAGTTTACATCCTGGACACCTGAGGCCTGTGCTGGAGGTGAGTGAGCTGACCATTGGGGAGCCCAACCCAGAAGTCCCTGCCCTGCGGCCTTTCTCTTATTACACGGGAAGCACTCGGGCCAGGCCATCTGGTGTCCACATTTGACCTGAAATCAAGAAATCTGGGTTCCACTCTTGGTTTCCGCTTTCTGTAGTCAATATGTGCCCTTCCCCAGATCACCTCTGACGTCAGCTTCCACCTCTGAGATGAGGGTGACTGCGCCCATGTACCAACGGGGATGCGCCCGGACAGAGGTGCATATCTCAGAGGGTTGGTGTGGGACGGGAAAACACTATCAGGTTGTCATTAATTATGGATATTTTAAACACCTGTCTGGGGCGAGAGGGCGGGCATAGCTCAGTGCTAGAGTGCCTGTTTCACTTGCTTGAGGTCCTAGGCTCCACCCCTCAGTACCTCTTCTAAAAATAAATAAGTAAACTTAATTACCTCCCGTACAAAAGAAAGGAAGGAAGAGAAAGAGAGAGAAAGAAAGGAGGGAAGGAAGGAAGAGAGAAAAAGAAAGCACACCTGTTTGGAATTACACTCTGAAACCAGACTGACTGGTCCCAGCCTGGCTCTTCCAGCTTCCTAACCCTCCCCTCACTTCAGTTTCCTCATTTGCAGAACAGCAGTGGCAGAATCCCATTGTTTTTTGTTTGTTTGTTTATCCTCTTTATTATGGCCATTTTTCAAACATGTTTATTTTTAATGGCAGAGGGAACAGCAGAATGAACTACAGAAATCCATGCATCACCTCGTCCTAAACATTTTTCCTAAATCCCTCTAAACTAAGTCTCTCTGACTAATTAGGTCGTGCGCTTTCTAACAAGTGCTGTTGTCACACGCAGCAAAATTAGTAATTTTTAGAATTTAATTTAGGGGTGGTAATTAGGTTTATTTATTTATTTTAACAGAGGTACCAGGGATGGAACCCAGGACCTTGTGCATGCTAGGCACGTGCTCTACCACTGAGCTGTCCCTCCCCGCTAACGATAATTCATTAACATCATCTAAATATCTAGTCTGTAGCCCATTTCCCCAGCTGTCTCAAAGATGTATTTTAGAGCTGGTTTAGTCATTCAGACTGTGAATACGGTTCGAATGTTGAATGTGGTTACTGTAGATCATGAGCCATGTTTATTCCATAACAGTTCTCTCTCTCTCTCCCTCTTTTCTAATCACCACCTTGTTTTGTTGGAAAACCCACATCATTTATCTTGTGGATGTGGCACATTTGGAGGAGGCTGATTGCTTCCTTCTGCTGGTAGCTTCTCCCCCTCTGGCTTCAGTGTCGGTTCTGTTGTGGGTTTGACGGTGAGGCGCACACGCGCTAATGCCTGTGAAGCACTTAGCGCCACGCTGGCTGGCGAGGGCGCGACAAGGAGGTCTCACAGGCTGGTGGCTTCAACAACAGAACTCATGATGTCACAGCTCTGGAGGCCAGAAGTCCAGGCATTCGAAGGGTCGGTTCCTTCTGAGGACCGTGAGGGAAGGATCCGCTCCAGCCTTCTCTCCTTGGCTCGTGTCTCCACCTCATCTTCCCTTTATCTGTGTCTGTCTCTGTGTCCAAACCTTCCCTATAAGGACACCAGTCATATTGGACTAGGACCCACCCTAATGACCTCATCTTAGCTAATCACGCCTGCAACAACCCAATTTCCAAATAAGGTCACCTTCTGAGGTGTTGACAGTCAAGACTTCAACACATGCATTTTGTGCGGACACAGTTCAGCCCGTAACAGCACAATACCTGGCACGCTGTAAAATTTCTATACATATTAGCTAAGTTGTCAATAATTCCATCATTACCATGTTACACTGTTACTCATTTAAGGATTAAAATTAAATGAGTCAGTGCGTGTAAAACATTGAGCATAATACCCAGCCCATAGTGAAATTTCTATAAATATTAGCTATGAAGTTGTGATGTGTCATAGTGTTACTTATTTAGTAACTGTTTTTAATAGTAGTTTATACCGATGTTTAGAATGAGACTGCTTTGGTAATTTTTAATACTAAATTCATAAGACTCAGTAAGAATGTGCCACAGGGCTAAATACATTTTAATAGGCAGGGGACAGGAAGAGGGCTGAAAACTGGGAGACCAGAGGGAAAGGGGGGAGCTGCTGGACCCCCGCTTGGGGACGGTCAAGTTGTAGCTCTCTTGTGTCACCAGCCATGCCACCCTGCACAAGCTGCTTCTTTTTGTCCAGATACCTTCTCTCTAAAGTGATCAAACATTAAGTGTCCTCTAAGCCCCTTTCACTTCTGAAATTCTGGGTTCTATAAGGAAAATAAAGTGAAAGCTATGGCAAGCAGCTGCCGTCTATAGCATCAAAAATATTCCACTATACCTGTGGCATCACCAAAAATTTTCCAGTTATTAGGCAGTAGATCATTCTTGAAAAGCATTGGGAAAAATTATTTTAGTCAAAGTAGTAAAGCTGACCTCTGTCAGCCTTCTTTCATACCACAGTCTTCTTCACTTTGGTTTATCCCAAAGTGTTGATTTTGTTTTTTGGTTTCCTATTTCATGGATCATTTTTATTTTCTTCTTATGTGTGAATTCTCTATGTGACTGTCTCATGGAGGGTCTGTTGGAAGCGGTCTGGGACCTCAGGGGTCGTATTTCACTTCCATGTTCATTTACCAATTGTGCTAAGTGCTTACTACATGCAGGACACTGAGGTGGGCGACAGGCGGGACACTGAGGTGGGCGACAGGCGGGACACTGCGGTGGGTGACATGAGGGACACTGAGATGGGTGACTTGAAGGACACTGAGATGGGTGACAGACGGGACACTGAGGTGGGTGACATGAAGGACACTGAGATGGGTGACTAGAAGGACACTGAGATGGGTGACAGACGGGACACTGAGGTGGGCGACATGAAGGACACTGAGATGGGTGACAGGCGGGACACTGAGGTGGGTGACATGAAGGACACTGAGATGGGTGACAGGCAGGACACTGAGGTGGGTCACAGGCTGGACACTGGGATGGGTGACAGGCTGGACACTGGGATGGATGACAGGCGGGACACTGGGATGGGTGACATGAGATTGTCCGAGGATGAAAGCACAGCCCACCTTCCAAGAAGCAGGCAGAGTCGAGTCGGGAATACAAGACACGGGTAAGTCACAAAATGCACACATACTGGTCACTTGTGTCCTGTCATTTAGGATGCTGTCTGCAGCACATCGTAGAAAATTCAACTTTTAATTTGATTTAATGAATAAAATAAATGTATTGTCTCGCTTACTGAGAAGTCTAGAAATAGGGTGATTCTGGGGCTGGTTAATGTAATAGGTGAGGATTTCACCCTGAACGAGGGTCCTTCCCACCCTCCCCCTCTGCTGTCCAGGCGTCCTGGCCTTGCCTGGAGCTCGTCCCCTCCCGGACACAAGAGGCCCAGCCACTGGCCGCAGCACATCAGGGGGAAAGAACAGGGCCCGGTGGCTCCATGTGTCTTTCTTTCATTTTTACGGAAAGAAAATCACCCTTGGGTCTGCCCCCCCTCCTTCTCTACGTCTCACCTCTCAGAATTATGTCACCACAAGACAAGGGACACCAACCTGAGCACTTGGACCAATCGAGATTCCATGCCTGGACCTGGGGAGGGAGCCCTGGACACCAGGCACCCAGACAAAATCTGGATTCCGTCACCAAAGGGAAAGGGAGGCAGGGGAGGAGGGCCCTGAGGGGGACAGTCAGCTGAGCGGCTGTCACACGCACACTGTCACCAGCACATCCACGTGATGCTGTTCAGCCCCAGCCCAGGTGTTTAGACTGATCTAAACCTGGACGACAGAGTGTCTGAGAGTCTCCCGTCGCTTTGCAGGAGAAGGAAAACACCGCGCCCCCCAGAGCCCAGCCCCAAGCGCAGCTCTTGGGTCAGAGCAGCCGCCGTTCACCGCGGCTCCCGGGTGTGCAGCCCCCGTGTGCGGTCCGTGCTAAGCGCCCTGGGCCCGCCAGCGCCTTCAGCCCTCACCCCAGGCCTGCCGAGGGAGGTCTCACCCCCCGACACAAGGGAGAGGAAACAAGACCCAAAACTCTGCTCCAAGGAGCCAGTCCTCGGAGCCCTGCCCTTCCAGGTCACATCTCTGCTGCAGAATTCCCAGGACAAGCGCGCGTGCACTTCTAGGTCTGCGTGTGACAATGTGGCGGTGGCGGGGGGCAGCTGCGTGCCCCCACAGGCCCTGTGCAGCTGCAGGACACGAGGCTGAGGCTGGGTGGAGAGGCGTCCCAGAGAGCTTGTCCGGGGCCGACGCTGGACCCCCTGGGACTCGGGAGCTAGCGTGACAGGGGCTTCCTTCTCCTTCTGCCCAGGAAAGTGGATTCTCAGCACTGCTGACTGCAGGGGGACAAAGGGAGCTGACCTGTAGGGCTATCGGACACACGCGCCAAGGGGCAGATTATTTTATGAAGCTCCTCTTTAGGAAATCTGGAACCCCTGCTGCATCCACCCCAATTACAAGTGACACGGTCCGAGCTGCCCTTCACAACGTGCCCCGCGCCCCCTACGGCCGTCTCTGACGCCCGAGGTGGCGCTGCCCCTCTCAGTGGTGACACAGCCTGTGGCCCAGCGCCGTCCCAGAGCACTCTCCACGACGTGGAGATGCCCCAGGTCCGCCTGCCCAGCGCAGTAGCTACGAGCCACAGGGAGCGACTGAGCACGTGAGGTGTGGCCGGTGTGGCCGAGGAGCTGGCTCTAGTTCTAACTAATTTCAGTTAAAATTTCAGGAGCCATGTACAGCTGTGGCTCCCGTGGTGAACGGGGCAGGTGGAGGTGTGCAGTGGCTGGCCCCGGTTTATTGCTCTAGTGAGCTTGACTCCCCTCTTTGTGCAAACCGACTGCAACAGGAATTCTCCCCGGGTGCCTTGAGTTAATCATCAGCCCGACCTGAACGCTGGAAACGCCGTTCTGTGGTGAAAACTTCTCAAGTCTGCATTCAGTTAAGCAGAAGGGACCAAAAATAGTTGAAATCAACTTTCCCTTATGTCAATTCGGGCTGAATGTATTGAGCCAGAGAGTGTCCTACACTCCTTCACTGAGTGAAGTTTTCCACTCGGGCTGCGTGCCAAAGGATGAACTTCTGAACCCAGTAACACAACTGCCTGAGAAACCCTGTTCACTGAGGTGCGTGGCCGTAACTGTCCTCCCACTTCTGGGAGAAAAAACAGAATCAGAGTCTCTCTCATGATTCACTCTGAGACCATAATTTCTGGGAAGTTCTAGGCACTCAACAGAAATCGTCATCTGACGCCATTCCCACTGGTCAAGCCGGGCCAGGCCGTGGAGGGGACGCGGGGACAGGAGGGGGAGGATGGGCAGAGATGGGCTTGCATCCGTGCAGTCTCCTGCTTTTACGGAAAAGGGGACGAGGGAAGAGGGTCAGAGCGAGTCCCCAGGGAAAACACCGCACACCTGGTGCGGGGGTACGCCTCGCTCCCTGTTCTTCGCAGCAAGCCCTTCATCCTAGCAAACCAGAGACACTGTTTCTTCATCCAGCTCTCTGCCCACTGAGGGATCTCGGAAACGCCGGAGAAGACCTGCCAATGACCACATCCCCTCTCCCACCCAGCCGTCACCTCCAGGATGCTCAGGTCACTCGGTGGCGTGAAGCCGAGGGACTTCCAGCAAGAACCTTCGTATCTCACAGGCTGCCTTCAGATAGGTCCCTTCCTTCCTGGACAGATAGGCGGGTAGGTTTGCCAGGCAGGTGACCCTCACCTCCACCCCAGATTCGGTCAGATGTAGTCAGAAACTTCACTTCATCACCATTATTAATAGCTGGGTGTGCTTGTGCTTCCTGGAGAACATGATAAGCCCCACGCAGAATCAGGAGGAAGCAAATCCATGACTCAGCACCTTTCCCCGCTTCTCGACCGCCCGAGAGCATTTCCTGTTCGACCTGAGGATGTCTGTGGGGTCTGGGACTCTTGCCCAAAGTCTGCTTGAAGATCGAACATGGTGTGGGACAAGGGTGTGCAGTGCTGAGACGCAGAAGGACGGCACAGAGCCTCCCTGTCACAGCGCTCGGAGGCCCCACCCCGGCCCCTGGCCCCCGGCCGCCTCCCGGACTTAGCTGCAGCACCAGCTTCTCCTTCCTGAACTCCAATTCGTTTTTTGTTTTTGTTTTTTTTGAAGAGAATGACTCAAATTAATTACTAACTTTTTTCCCCATCTTTGGACCGTGTTCCATTTCCTGGGATTCAAATTATAATGAAAATTTTCACTCTTTTTTTTTTTAATTTTAGGATAGTCAGTTACAATGTGTCAGTTTCTGGTGTCCAGCATCATGTCCCAGTCATAACATCACTTTTTGTTTTGTTTGGGGGGGTAGGTATTAGGTTTTTATTTATTTACTTTTAGTGGAGGCACTGGGGATTGAACCCAGGACCTTGTGCATGCTAGGCACACACTCCACCACTGAGCTATACCCTTCCCTCCTGAATTCCAATTAGTTTGCCAAAGGGAGGGAACCTAACATATACTAAGAATTATGTTCAAGGTTTACATATGGATGGATGGATAGACGGATGGACGGATGGATGGACAGGTAGATAGACAGATAAGCCTCTTCATCTCCCTGTGAGATAAGGAGGATCTAGAGATGGAGGGCTGAGGTCTGAACCTCAGCCCTCCATCTCTAGTGCCAGCTGCCATGATGGGACAGGAAGCGGGGTACCCACAGTGACGATTATTACTATTAAGCTGTTATTAAGAATCAACAAGTCTGGACTGAAAGTCTGGACTCTGCAGACTCTGTCCTGGGTCCAGCGTGCTCAGTCATGAACCCGGGAGGTGAGGCTGGCTGCCTGGAGAGGGCAGTGTGCAGAGGGACCGCAGGTAAGGGCAATGATGACAGTCCAGCGGGCTCGGCTGCAGGCAGGCACCTGCCCAGGAGCGGGGCTGCCGGAGGCACCAGGAAGACACCTCAGCACCGACCCAGGGCATCAGGAGAAGCACCTGCGGAAGGTGACATCTTAGTTCCCCAGGCGGCAGGGGCGGGTAACGTGTGTTCAGGGACGAGGTCAAACCACCGATCGCCTCAGCGAAAAACAGGGGCAGGTTCCACGCTCCCTTTTCTAATTGGAGGCTTCCTATCACAGGAGAAAGTGCTCCCGGGGGACCCAGACAACAAGCCTGCCATCCTTCCCCGGTGCTCCCTGGAGGAGAGAGCTCGAGAGCTGTCAGAGGGCTTCCTGATCTCCAGCACCTCCTTCGGTGCTCGAAAGTCTCCTCCGACCACTCCTGGGGTCAAGTATCAAGTTTTCAAGAGGAAGGCAGACTGACCCCTGGCTTCCAGACTGGATGCACCACGCTGCCACTGCACCCAGTGCCCCTGGGGAGAACACTCACAGCTGCTGAGGCCTCCATCACCGGGGTGTGTGAAAAGGCAGACGACGCCAGCGGCACGACGTCCTGGCCAGCTGGCAGGCCTGGGGGCCCCAGCTCAGTCTGAAGACTGAGTCCCGTCTTGGTTTTCAGAAAGACTGCCTGAGGGGCGGTCCTGTCGTACCGGCCACCGGCGGAGCAGCACGCCTCGCCCCACAGGATGGCGGAGCATGGCTTGGGCAGAAGGGGGAGACATCGAGTGACCCCAGCAGGGTGGGCTTGGTTTTGCGCGTGGGCCCCCCTGCTGCTCCTGATGGATTTCTTCGTCAGGTTAAGGTGCCCGGTGATCAGCGGCGGTCAGAGTCCCCGGGAGGAGAACGAGGACCCAGCGGCCTTCAACCTGAGTCTCTCACAACAGCGTAAAGAAGCCGCCCCAGGGCGTCTCCCCTTCTGAGAAAGGCTCCCAGAGGGTGGCTAAGGTCCCTCACACGTCCTGAGGTCCACAGCCTTCCCTCCCCCGGTGCTCGGGAGGGGCCCTCCCTCCCCCACCACAAAATCGGCGCGGCCCATTCACCATTGGGCCAAATACTCCCGCAGCCACAAGACCTTCCTCTGGAAGAGCCCAGGGCAAAAGGGAAAAGGGCACGTCCATCAGGCGTCCAGAGAACGCACGTGTGGCCGCTGCAGCCGCCGGGATGGCACGCCCGGGACAGGCGCTCCCGCCGCAGGCGCGCGTTTACTTTCTCCCCGTTCCCGAGGCCGCGAAGTCCAAGGCCGGGCTGCCCGGGCGGGCTTCTGGCGAGGGCTCCCTCCGGGGCGCGCACACAGACGCACCTGCAGTGTGTCTTTCCAGGCCGCTCCTCTGTGCTCGTGCAGAGAGGGCGTCAGAGGCACAGGGGGTCTCTGGTGTCTCTTCCTTTTTTAAAAAAAATTTATTCAAGTGTAGTTGACTGACAACGTTAGCTCAGGTGCAGAGCGGTGCTTCAGTTGCACGTACACATTACGTTTTTCCTTTTCAGAACTTCTTCTCGTCCTGTCAGGTTAGGACCCACCCTTATTAACTCATTCAGCCTTAACCAACTCCCTCAAGGCCAGATCTAAAAATACAGTCGCCCCGGGGGTCAGAACTTCCACACAGGGGCTTGAGAGGGTGGGGCCCATAAAGCCCTCACTCCCGACACAGGCCGCCGGGAGGACCCGGTAAGCGGTGTCCTCAACCACGGGGAGCTTGCCTTCGCGATCGAGGGCCGTGCTTGTCCTACAGGAGAATCCAGGTGGCCGAACCAGAAGCAAGTTTAAGTCTCCCGTTAGCTGGGCGCCCGCAAAGGGCATCCACCTGGCCAGCCGACCACTGCCCTCGGGTAAAGGAACGGAGCATCGCACCAGGTTTTCGTAAGGGAGGACCCCACATTCTCAGGACAGGCCCACATCCCAGCTGGGAGACAGTCCCTCAGGCGGTCTCTCCGCACCCCCGTGAGCTAAGCCACGGGCTCTCTCAGTTTCCGACTCTTTTCCCAGGTGTGTCCAGCCCCCAGCTGTGGGGGGAAGACAGCGTCCCGCTCCAGCTCCGAGGCAGCCGTGCTCACTTCCCAGGGTAACAGCGCTTCCCTCCAGCCCCGACCTCTCCATTACGGATTTGGGCTCCTTCGACTTGGGGTTCCTGGCAGGGATGCCACCCACGCACGTGCCTCTTTCCCCAGCCCCTCTCCATGCTGCTCGGTGGCTCCGGGACTCTGATGACCCTACTGCCATGAGTGGCCGTCCTTGGTCTCTGACCAGGGGTCTCGTGTCTTCTGCCAGCATCGCTGAAACCATGGAGGCCAAGTTCTCAGTTTGCAAGTAGGAGACCCCCTTTCACAGATGATGACAATTGCTGCCCCCCCCCCCTTTTTGGCCTGATCGTGGCCCAGGAAGCTGCTGAGAGAAGACACTTCCTTCCTGGGGACGGCCAATCCAGTGCCCACACCGCCTCCCCCAGGTGTGGGGCAGGAAAAGGGGAGGGAGCAGAGTCAGAAATGCTCTCCGTGCACTTTGGAGGAGGCGGTGTCAGGCCCCAGCCGCACACGGTGCCTGTGAGCAGCCAGGACGCGAAGCTCCATCAGAACATTTGCCTGTCAGGTGCCTGTGGCTCACCATTGTCACGATGCAAATGGTCCAGAAAGACAAACACAGACATGGGTCACTGTCACGGCCACGGTGCACGGCAGAAGCCGGCTGCTCAGCACAGAACAACATCGCAACCTGAAATTGGGGCAACGGCGCCAACAGCCCTGACAGGGTGGAGGGTGCAGCGTGGTCCGTCTGCCCCCAGCTGTCCAGGGCCACATCCACATGACGTGGTCCCCGCTCTGGGAGGACGGTTGAAGGCTGGGGGACTACAGGGTGCTTCCGGAAAAGGTTCAGCAAGGCCGACAGGGAGTCTCAGCACCCAAGTGGCCTGGGTGGGGGGGCATCCCAGGAACCGGCCTTCGGAGCCCCGGGCGCAGCCCTGGGCGGTGCGTCCCTGCGCGGTGCGTCCCTGCGCGATGGGAGACGGGGGTCCAGCTCGGCCCGCAGAGCCGTGTCCAGCCACACTCTCCGCACGCAGGAAGCCCTCGAGGCACGTCCTCGGGCCCTCACGACCAGCTGTGTTAACAGAAAGGGTTCCCTGGTGAACCAAGATGAGGAACAAAGGGACTAAGGCTCTGAAGCAGAAAAATGGAACAGCAGATACAGCACATTCAGCGTCCACGGGTGTGTCAGCGTGGAAGAGGGAAAGGGCCAGACAGGGCGCCAGGCAGCGTCAAATCTGTCACGTGTGAGTATTTACTTTAAAGAGAGTTTATGAGGACACACAGTACTGTATATAAGACAGATGAACAACAAGGTCCTACTGTGCAGCACAGGGAACTATGTTCAGTATCTTGTAGTGACCCACAATGAGAAAGAATATGAAACGGAATATTCGTATGTGTACGCGTGACTGGGACACTGCTGTGCCAGAAATCGACACATTGCAACTGACTGTACTTCAATTAAAAAAAAGAAAGAACGAAAAAATAGGAAACTGAATCCAAAAGAAAGCGTCTACGAGGAACACAAACCCATGTTTCAAGCTCTGCAGAGAAAGCTGTGTTAACCTGTCCGTGAGCTTCCAGTCTGAGAGACCATACTTTTCTTTTCTCCATAACAAAAAAAACAGCCTGAGTGTCTTCTTTTGGTCTTTTCTGTTGGTGGGACTCAGACAAGTTGGAGGAGGGAGGAGGGAAGCCCCCTCCCCTCCCACAGCCCAGCAGGAAAAGGCCTCCCTGTGGGGGCTGGGGTCAGGACATGGGGGGAGGGGAGAGGAGGTGTGGGCTGCAGCAGACCCAGAGCATGAACCTACATCATCACGTCTTATCAGCCGCCTACCTACATGTCAATTATTTTAAAGACTGACTGAGATACAGTTTACCCCCATGTGAAAATTCACCCGTGTGAAATACACAATGCCGCGGCCTCAGTGTCTCCGCAGGGCGGTCCGCCATCACCACGGGCAGAGTTTAGGATGACCACATCACTCCAAATACCAAAACCCATTAGCAGTCATTCCTCCAACTTCGCACCGACTCCAGCCCCAGGAAGATCACTCCCCCACCGCTGTCTCTCCGGGTCTGCCTGTTCTGAACGTTCCTCGCCAGTCGTCCCACGCAGGATGTGGCCTTGGTGCCTGGCCTCTGCCATCTAGCGCAGCGCCCCCGTGGTTCATCCACAGTGTGGTGTGTTATCAGTATGTCATTCTGTTTTATGGCCAAATAACATCCATCGTCCACCACGTTTGGAGACATCGCTTGTTGTGTGTCCGTTCATTGATGAGCGGACATGCGGGTGGTTTCCATGTGTGGGCTATTATGAGTAACGCTGCTGTGAACATTTGTGTGCAAGCTTACATGTGGACATATATTGTCAATTTCCTCAGGCGTATACCTAGGCGTAAACGTACGGCAAGCCTTTGTTTAACATTTTACGGAACTGCTAAACTGCTTTTCATGCCATTTTACTTTCCCACGAGCAATCTAGAAGGGTCCCAACTTCTCCATCTCTTGGCCAATATACTTGTTTCATTGTCTCTTTGGTTACAGTCACCCCAGTGGGTTTGAACTGGAATTTCTTTGTGGTTTTAATTCGAATTTCCCTCACGGAATGCCAGTGACACTGAGCATCTTTCCATGCGCTCGTTGACCACTTGTACATCTCCTCCGAGACGTGTCTCCTCAAATCCTTTGCCCATTTTGAAAATTCTGTTACTTGTCTCTTTGTTGACTTGGAAGGGTTCTTTGTGTATTCTGGATACCAATTTCCCATCAGATACATGGTTTCTAAATGCCTCCTCCCGTTCTGGGCTGTCCTTTCGCTTTCTGGATGTATCACCTGCAGCACCAGAAGTTCATATTTTGATACAGTCAAATTTATCTGTATTTTTTCTTTGATTGCTGATGTTTTTGGCGTCATAGCTAAACAAATCTAAGGTCCCAGAAATTTACTTTTTAAATTTCTTTTTATTTTGTTGAAGTGTAGTCAGCTTACAATGTTGTGTTAACTTCTGGTGATGAGCACGGTGATTCGGTTACACATCACACATACTCCTTTTCATGTTCTTTTTCATCATGGGCCATTACGGGGTATTGAATTTCCTCCTCTGTGCTGTGCAGTAGGACCTGGTTATCTATTTTGTATGCAGTAGTTTGTACGTGCAAACCCCAAACTCCCAGTTTATGCTCTAGAACTGTATTCCGACGTTCTGCTCTAGAAGGGGAACGGCTTCAGCTCTGACACTCGGGCCTGTGCTGCCGCTGGCGCCCCCGTGCGTGTGAAGCAGGGGCTCCGCTCCCACTCCTGCGCGGACGCCCGGTCCTCCCACGCCATTTGTTGAAAAGACTCTTCTTCCCCTCTTGAACTCTGTGTCAACTTTAAGCAAAAATGACTCTGTTTCTCTCTGACCACCTCCTGAACGGAGGACAGCCGGGCTCGAGAGCCCAGTCCGCTCACATTCCAGAACTGCTAGTACCTGGCACGTTGCGAGACAAACCTCCAAACACATTTGTCAGCTAAACAAATACGAGAAGCCTACTTAACCTTGCTGAACTACCTAAGAACTTGGACCACTTCTCTTCGCTATAAATACTCGGTGCCACGAAGGAGGCTACTGGTTTCTATTGAAACTCGATCCCGGAGTATTTGTCTGGGAAGCGGGGGGGACTGATTTTCCTGTTTTAACCATGACCTCTCCCAATAAATGCATTTATTAATTTCCATGAATTGTTGTGGCTGTGAGGAGGTGCATACAGCCGCCCGCAGTGGCTAGAAAACGCGGCTGCCAGTGACGGCCACAGGGAGAGTGGAGCCGCTCTCCCCGACGCCATTGTGGCCTTGGACCCTACAGTTGGTGCCGTGACTCGGCCTTCCACCTTACTGCAGAGAGAAGGATGGGAACACTTAACTGGTCCGGGCCCGTCCCATGGCAGCACTTCCAAAGCATCACGTGAAGGTCTTGTCTTCAAGGTAGACCAACTGTCACTTGACCCACTGAAGGCCCTCAAACCGTATCATAGAGAATGTTAGATTTCCTGCAAAGCCCACGCATTTCTGTGTCCATGGGGCTCCGGAAAATCTCTTGCAGTGGGCTTCACAGAGCCCAGAAGCAACCTCAAATGAGGGCTTGTAATTATTTTAGAGAAGTCAGTCTCTCATTCAGCCTCACGGTCCTTTCAGGCTGGCATCGCCCATTCTAATGTGGGTACCACAGTCAGAGCCACAGACGTTCCAGGAAAAGGACCCTGGGGTGGGCACAGTCTGAAGTCCTGGGCGGGACCCAGAGACACGTGGTTCAGGCTCTTCCTCCCTCAGCACAACAGCCACCGTCTGCTTCTCCCCTAAAAGGGACGTGGAAAGGCCTGAGCCCCAGGGTCTGACCTGGAAGAGCCCTTCGAGACTCCGGACTCTCCTTCATGTCAGCTGAGACCCCTGAGGCCCCGAGAGTTCAGGGATGTGGGCGGTGTCACACAGGGAACTGAGGTTTTGGAGGAAGATTGTAAGGTCCTGGGGGCATGTTAACGTTCTGAGTCAAAAATCACTGCTGTAAGAGTTTTCCACTCAAAATCTGATGCTGCATACCTGTCGTGGTCCTACTCAAACTTTTAAGCTGAGATTTTGATAACTGACATCAAGTGTTAGGTAACTGATGGCGGTGGGGAGGGAGGGCAGCTACTATGGCCTCAAAGAAACCAAACCTAAATAAAATTCCCCACTACCTCATTGGGACACAAAAGACATCCTCTCGTACCCTTTTCTCTGCATTAAATGTGTGACAATGCGAGGGCAGTTGACCTTTGTTCCTTGCATTATTTTGAGATTGTTCAAAGAGCCTCCAGTTTGCGTTTCCCAGGGCCCAGGTGCTGGCCACCCCGAACCCGGGGCCCCGGCCTCACTGTCCAGTTCAGTAATTATTCTCTCTCTCTCTGCAGCTGCACCCGGAAGAGGGCTTTTGTGGACCACCAGGAATTTCCTGTGATAGAATGTCAGAAAGCTGCTGGAGACGCGGAGGAGGTGACTTCACAGGGCAAAAGTTCCCTTTCTACAATAAACATTCTCCGTGTGGCCACGTCGGAGACTTCCTACACAGACCCCACACCTATGAGCCACTTGTCATCCTGACACCAAGGAGCCAGGGAAAGAAACAGGACCATGGCTAAGAGACGATCTTTTGGGAAAGCGAACTTGCCTACGAGTTCCGAGGACATTAACGTCATAAAAACCAGGGAAGGAAAAGCTTACCTAAAAAGCAGTTTAAGAGGACATAGGGGCTTTATAAAGCCAACTGCCTTGCCGTTCACGGCTCCTAAGCAAAGGATGGAGGCTGTCAAACGATGCTTTACGGGGCCCCTCGCTGGCACGCGGACCCCTGGGAGCGCTGGGGGAGTAGCCGCGGCCGCAGCCCCTGAGGCTTTGTCTCTCCAGCAGCATCCCGAGGAAGAAGCCAGGGCTGCTGGGGGATAGGCCTTCAGGGCTGCTGTACGTGGAAGACGTGCCCCATCCTCCCTGAATCAGGGGACGGTGGTCCTGGGGAGGGAGCCGGCACCCTCGCTGCAGCATCCTCAGTGCACCCAGACACCCACAGCCGGAGGCGGCGCCCGGGCCGGAGCTTGACGCTCTCTTCTCTCTTTCCTCCGCTCTCTGTGCTGTAACTTCGCCTTCGTGTCTTAATAGAAAATAGATTTTCACCCGCAAATTCTCATTCTTGGGACCTGCTTGTACCGTCACTGGGAAATTAGAAGACCTGTGCCTGAGTGACTGGCTCGCTAGCCTGAGGGAGGGCGGGCCCATCGAAAGCTGGGGGTCAACGTCGGCCCTTCTGAGGGTCTTGAAAACAAGCCACGTGCTCAGCAAGGACCCCAGGAACACACTGCCTGCCCCTCCCCCCAGCTCCCAGCTTCCACCCTCCTCTCGCACTGTTTCCAGGGGTTAATGCTCCCCATTCAGACCTTCATCCCCTCGGCAGCTAGTCAACCCCTCTCCTCGCAAACCAGGACCTAGCGGGGGGATCAGGTTCGTGTCTTCCTAGGCTCCGTGGTTCCTCTCTCTGTCACACACACACACACACACACACACACACACACACTCTCATGACACCGAGAGTCCTCACCATCCCTCTGTAAGGTGACAGCGGCTGGGTGAGCTGCAGGTGAGTGGGCAGCTGTCTTCACCTGTCCTGAGCACCCCCGGCCCCCTCCCCTAAGGTCAGGTGGAAAGCCAGCGGGACCGGCCCCAGCAGCAACCTCTTACTTGAATCTGCAGCACAACCCTTTCTCTTCACAGGGCGGATGGATCTCAGTTCTCCTGAAGGTCCCCGAGTGTCAGAGGAGAGCTCCAGCCACATCCTTTCCTCTTCTTTCTACACGAATTGGAATTACAGGCAGGACGTTGGAACAACATGTTGCCCCTTTCCTGGGACAAAATGCAGTTTGCCTTGGACGTCTGTCCCAGTGTCTCCACCTGAGGATTTGACAGTGGCTCCTTTCAAGACCCCTGTGTGGGTGAGCCGGGCCCCCTGCCCCCATTCCAGGGCACTCCAGGCAAGCCTGCCGTGGTCTGCAGTGGGGCACGTCCATCTGGGGCTAGGAAAAGGAGGTAGCAGGCCCCGGACAGGAGGGAATGCCAGATCCCAACTTTATCCAAACAGCAGCTACACCTTCAGAGATGTCTCAGGGCCAGGGCCCTTGGTCAGGTAGCCCCCCAGCGCCCTCCCAGCCCCCGCAGAACCATCCCTGCAGGGAACAAAGCACACATCGTGCAGTTTGGGTAACAGGGGACAAGGCACACCTGTCTCCCCACTTCTCGGGAGCCACTCTTGGTGGCAGCTTTGTCCTGACACACGAGCTTTCTGCCGCTGGGGCCCCACACAGAGCTGCTGCCCCGTGTTCTTGCTGCTCCCCGCCTTTCTGTCCCCAGGATGCCTGGGTCAACCTGGACTCTCATCCACTGTTCACCGTCCTCCTCACTGATCTCCTATCGTGGGGGTGGACCACTGCAAACTAACATTTACAAACACACGTGTTTGGGTATAACCGATCAGCACTGACGTCTTCTCTATAGAACATTCAGGAAGGACACATACAGTGGGACACAGACAGAGACCCAGGCCTGGGGGAGGGGCCAGGAACTGGAGTGAAGTCATCCGGGTCCCGCGCAGACGGCCCCTCCCTGCGGGGACAGAGCACAGGTGCGTCACCTCCCCAGACCTCAGCCTGCTCCCGCATCTGTACACCAGCAGCATGTGGTCAGAGGGCCTCTGAGGCCCTCAGGCTCTAAAACTTCAGGTCAGTAATATGGTTTCTGAGTGCTTACCTGGTAGCAGGCATGAAACGGCGCAGACCCCTACCCCAGTGAACGGAGAGTAACGGGGAAGGCAGATAATCAAATGAATAATTCTAAACAATGAACTTACAAGTGTCTAAATCACTACAAGGGAAACTCAATGTGCTCTCGGGCGAACGATCAGTCTGGGGATCGAGATGGCATGAATTTTCGCAACTGCCCAGCAGCCCTCGCTTGTTTAGGGAAAACACGTGCAGGTGAAGGAGACGTGCAGAAAGCACAGGCTGAGTCTCAGTGGGAATGCGGGAGCGCGAAGGCATCACCAAGAGGGCGGACCTTGAAGGAAAGACAAAAGCAAAGGAGCCCCGGAGCTCGGTCGTCCTGAGGAACTGACAGCCGCGGTCATTTCACAGCGTCTCCATCAGCCGAGAAGCTGGCCAGGTGGGTTCCAGCAGAAAAGCGCACCGAGCTGCTCAGACTCCCCAGAGAACTGGGCTCAGACGACAGGCAGGAACCAAGGCCAGCGGGCGGGGGGCGGCGAGGCCCACCCCGGCACAGACCCCCGCACACACCCCGCAGCAGCGCAGGGACGGCCCTGGGCAGCCTGTTTGACCCACGTCTTCCCACCACCAGCTGTGCAACCTGAGCACACTGTTAAACCTCTCTGTGCCTCCATTCCTCATCTGTAAAATTAACCTAAAAACAAATTTCAACACGTCTAAAATGTCAGCTGTGAGATGCGCTGCTATTTGATGAGCCACTAAGGAGAGGAAACACACGCACACAAGGCTAGTTAAGTTACGACACAGAACCTTCTCATCACTTCAGGTTTTTTATTTTATATCGCCTAAAAGCGCCTTCTTCGACCTATGGAGATACAGGTTTTTGCCACGTCACTCCGCCATAAACATAAAAAGGAAAAATCAACTCACTGGGATGCTTCCAGGCCTTTCCCAGTTAAGAGCGCAGCTCTCGCCGCAAGTGGCCCATTGGCCTGGCTGTAGCCATCCACGTTCCCGGGCCACCACGGCCACCCACAGCATTTCTGCAAAGCTGGCGCCACCGTCTTCCCCTGGACTTGCGTCCAGCCTCAGACCCCCCTCCTCCAAGGTCTGTGTTCTTGCTGCTGCTTCCTTGATGCCACTGGAGGTGTCCAGCTTTCAAAGCTCAGCCACAGTCCTTTCCATGGCATCCTCGACCCCCTGTCTCCAGAGACAGCGGGGACTTGCGCACCCTCCACACCACCGGGAAGACAGGGAGGCGCGAGGACCACGGGCGCGGGGACTGCGGGCAGCCGAGCCCCGTGCTGGCCCAGCGTCCAGATGCCAGAGCGGCGGGGCCTCAGAGCCCTGCGGAAGGTGGTCTTGCCGGCCCCCAGCTGAGGGTCATGAGGCTAGAGCTCACTTCTACAGGGAGCCGAGGGCCAGTACGTTGTCAGCACTCAGTACGCTTTGGTTGTTTTCTGCTTTTAAGAAATACTTATTTCTTAATAAATATTATTACTTCGTATTATTACTTACTATGAGAGTTTTACAAAGACGAGCCTTTTCATCTGAGTTTTGCAGACTGAGCAGGGTGCCTGGAAGACAAGCTGAAATGAGCTAAACTCCTAACTGCTCCCCCATTTCTCCCTTCCCACAGACATCTGGAATTGGGGTGGGGGCGATCAGGAGAGGGCAGGTAAGTGAGCCAGTTTTCTGCAGCTCTGAGGGGCAGCCGGAAGGCCGCTCTCCCCTGGATGGAGTTAAACGTGCAGAACCGGGGCCAGCACGCAGACCCACGCGGAGAAGCCCCAGCAAGCGAGGGACGGGCCTTCCGGCTCAGTGCAAGTGCGCCGGTCACTTTTCCCCTCGTTTTTCCATCTCTGGTTACTGAAGCTTAGCTTGCTGATGTGTCCTTGGGAGCCCGTGACAGCCTCATTGGTTTTCTTTTGTGTGACAGCAGGACTTGGAACACTGGATTCTATTTCCGACCTGACAGCTCACACACCTTGGCGGGAGGTGGGAAAGGCTCTCCCCGGGGAGAAGCGTCAGAAGAGGGAGTGGACCAAGGCCAGGACACCCTCTCCCGGTCCCCAGTGTGAGTGACCAGCGGGCGGGCGGGCGTGGCGTGGCTGATGGGTTGCTCCGTCCAACTGGAAAAGCCTTTATTTCACAATTCTCTTCAGAATGTCTAAGACCTTTCAGCCCTGAATCACCCTCGGTCCCTCTCCCTCGCATTCGCTTTTGGAGCAATTTGGTATTTCTAAGGGAAATGTCTGAAGAATACTTTGAACTCTTCACTTGACAAGTCATTGGCTGAAGGCACCAAAGTTCTGCTCTGTGTTTTTCGGTGGGAAATGAGAACAAGCGGCCGAGGCCTGGGTGGCAGGTGCGCAGGAGAGGAGGCTGGTCAGATGCTGGCTTCCCGCTGCACGAGCCGCCCAGGCGGACAGGCCTCTGGCGCTTTGGGCCCAGAAGTCTGAGTATGTTTTATTTTGGCCAATCGGTCAAGCTGCCCACGCAAAGGCTGGGCAGAGAGAGGGTCTCAGCAAGGAGGCCGAGCGCGCCCGGCTCCGCACACGCTCACCAACGCTGGATTCTATGATTTCTATCTCGTCGGTGAGGCTGTGCAGGCCTCGCACGCTTATGAACTGCTTCCCAGAATTCCTCGTTTCTCTTTCAGATGGTTTTATCCATCCACAGCCATTTATTTGCATCTTCCAACAGCAGCTAAAGAGGTGACTATCCATGCGGGCAGAAGGAAGGCCAGGAGTGATAGAAAAAGTGCCCTCACTTCTCCAGGGCAGTCGGGCCCCACGCAAGCTGGGAACCTCTCTCCAGGAAGCCTGCTCCTGGAACCTGGAAGCGGAGAAAACGGAAGTGCCCCAAGGAGCTGCTCCAGGGCCCCACCCTCCCCAACTGGCAGCAACTGCGAGGCCGGGGTGCCAGGCAAACAGCCATTCCAAGCTCCCTCTCTGTCACTGGCCCAGCCGTGGCGGGTGAGCCTGCAGTCTCAAGTTATAGATTTCTTTGTTTGTTCTAAAGAAAAGAAGCAGGGAGTTCATTTTGACCAGTAACCTTAACTAGGAGTCTTGGATGGTGAGGTTTAATGGGTTAAGTGTTTATGGTTTATTCATGTCATTTATAAAATGACGCCATCCTTGTTTTTACATTTTTTCACATTTTTTTAATAGGTGTACTTCCTGAAATAAACCACACACACACACACCCCCCCCTGTATTTTAATGCAAAAGTTATTCAATTTAACATACCTATTTTTTATTGTAGCGCCACCTGAACCTATCATACAAATGTCATTTCATTCTCAAATAGCTACCTGGACTTTTAAAACAATCATTGTCTCAGTCTTTCTAAAATGTTTTAGGCCTTAATAGAGAAATTTTAAAACATTCCTCCTCCGCAATCATTCATCAAATACAATTTGTATATCGTTCAAAGTATTTTTGTATTGCCTTTGTCTTCTCTTCTTTTAAAGAGCGAAATGTTATTCCGATGGAGGAAAAAAGTTTAATCACAAAAAAACGACTTAACAGCGATGGTTCTAAAGTCACCCTTAGGAAGTGTAAGAAATTTGAGGAAATGGCGCCCTCTCGTGCTATAGGTGAGGTACTGCAATATTCGAGCTTTATGACTTGTTTCAGAACTTACCAAACTTTCACGTGTACAAAAATTATCTGGGATCTTGTTAGAATGCAAATTCCTACTCAGACGGTACGGATGAGGACTGAGATAGATTCTGCGTTGCTAACAAGCTCCCCAGAAATGCCAATGCTGCTGGTTCATGGAATTTCAACGAGTTTATCAAGCCCGGTTGTTTAAATAGAATTAGAAAGTTGTAATGATTTGAAAAGATCTTTTTAGACGTTAATAAGTCAGATTTGCTTTCCCCCTTTTCTCCAAGGGGCTCTCTTTTAGTTGAATTGGTGGTGTTGATTACTAATTGCAGAAAAAAGATTGTCCTAAGTGAATCTCCTTTAATGCTCACCCCTAATTTTGTAACTACGCATCTAAGAACCTGCCCTCTTTCTCCTCTGCCCACTGCCTTACTGTGAAAACAGCTCTGAGGGCAGCGTTTCCACGGTCCATTCTGTCTCCCCAGCAGCTGGCAAGGGCTACATCACGGCAGGTTGTTGACCACGGCCCAGCCTGTTGGTCCAGGGAGATGAGTGGACACACACTGACTCCCCTCTGGCTGCAGCAGGTGCAGGGAGCCCAGCCCAAGTGTGTGCCCTGAGATTCTGCTGCGCAAGGAGAGGTGTGTGTCACCAGGGCCCATCTTCCCTGAAGCCGTGCGTATCATTTCTTCAGAAGAACAGCAAGTGCTGGTGCCTCTCGGACCCTGCTCTGCCCAGCGCTTGCTGATGACCTAATACCTTCTCTCTCACCCAGCACCATGCCACCCCGGCCCTTCCACTTTGCCGCAGACGCTGCTGCGGCTTTGAGCTTTAACGTCCACCCGGGGCAACACTGGCCCTGCTGGTGAGCAGCCCACTCAGGACACAAACCCAGGACCGCCTCATTCAGACTCTCCCGCTTTAAACCGCTTTGCCGCCACATTTAATGCTAGCTCGGGAGTGCACAGCGTCTGGGGTGTCTCTTTCCTAAACAGTCTGCAGCTGCTTTCAAATGTGCATGTTAAGAAGGGGGAAGGTACGGCTCAGGGGCAGAGCACGTGCCTAACAGGCACAAGGTCCGGGGTTCCATCCCCAGGACCTCCATTAAATTTTTTTAAAATAATATTTTAAAAACCTAATTACCTTCCACACCACCAAAAAATCAAATGTTTGTGTTAATATATAGTCTCAGAAAGTAAGAGTTTCTCCCTTCCTTACCCTTAAGACGCGAGGAGGCCCCCTGAGTGTCAGTTTTGGAGACTCGGGCAAGTCACATAACCGCAGAGCATTTCTGAGAGTTACGTGAGAATCAGTGTAAAAGCCGTCGCTGCTGCTTTGGGTTTGGATTCCTCCCCCTCCTTCTTTGGCACCAGCTACACCCAAGGCAGAACCTGGGTTTGCCACGCCCAGACTCAGGGTCCAATTCCTTTAAAACTCAGGGTGGACCGGAGTGTCGGGAGCGGGCCACCCACAGCACTTACGGCCCCGCGACTTAATCACCCCTGCACTTGGTGCTCTGCTCCTTCCCACCCGTCTGTGTAAGGCGATCACGGCCTTTCTGGCTGCAGCAGCTCCCGGGTCTGGGCTGTGCCTGCTGCGTGAGCCCCTCAGGCGGGCTGAATGCATAAATTCACGACCCATCAGGGATCCTGATGAAGCCGGACCAGGGTCAGACCTAGAAACCCTGGGAAGTGTTCGCATGTGGTCACCAGGTGGCAGTCTTGCCTCATTTCTGACGGCTAAGTTGGTGTTGTTTACGGTTTTTGTTTGTGGCATTGAAAGTCCACTTTCCCTCCTTAGAGCAGAAAGGAGAATCGACCGGAGGCTGCAGGGTTGGAAAGCACGTTGGAGGTCACCGCTCATCACTTCTGTGGGTCCCTCCCTCGTCTGCCAAAGCAGAGGGCCAACGCTTCACTCTGGGACGCTACTGCCCACAGCAGCCCACGCGGCCAGACACGACCGCCCCGCATCTGGGCGCCCTGCCCTCTGGCACATGCTAGGCTGGGCCACCCTGCTGGCATCTGACAACGTCTCCCCCATTGCAGAGCCGCCCCATGTTCCAAAGAACAAAGCAACGTTAAGAAAGGAGAATAAACCCAGGAAATTCCGAGGCGCTCAAAGGTCTTTGCTAATGCCTGTCAACCCGAGAGCCTCTGGTCTTGGACACACAGGCCACATACAGTGACAACCCAGGGCGTCTTGCTTTTATCCTTAGATCTCCAAGTGGCGTGAACTCTTCCTAAGCTCCAACTGCCCCGGCCCCGGATGCTCCCTCATCACCCTTGGGAACGACCAGCAGCCCAGGGCGCCGGGCAGCATTGAACTGGAGCCTCCCTGCCACGCAGCCATGGAGGGACGGGCTGTGTGGAACGTGCCTGTTCCGGCTGAGAACGATGCACACGACTGTGGTGTCAAGCCCAGGAAACAGCTGCGGGTGACTAAGCCCCAGCTCCCTGAATAGGGGCTCCCTGAGCAGGTCGCGACCCCAGACAGCTGTTTCCTGTTTTCAGTCTTCCTTTATCGGTCCATCCTGGTTTCCTCTCACCTGAAGGCCGCTGAAGACAGCCAAGTGAAGCCAGCCTGGTGCTCGCCCATCTCCTCTTCCACCTTCTACTGCTGCTCTGGGGACCCTTCCAAGGGCCTCAAGTACATCCTGAGACGGGAGGGCTTGCCATGTCTCGACCTTCATGTGACTGCTGCCTCCCCCGGATCCCGAGAACCATGTGCTGACGTCATAGGAAAGAACAAATCTGCCCCCACGGGCGATCTGTCCCTTTGGCTCTCGCCCTGGGCTGTTTCCAGGGCTCAGCCGTGCTGCTTCTGCACCTTTTGTAAAACGATGTTGCCTGTAGCCTGAAATGTCCAGGAGGGCCCCTTCTCAAGGCTCTGACCCTTAAGGGGGTAACACTTTTCCATTTGTATAGAGATAAGAAGTTGCAGGATAGAAAATAACATTTGTCTTGATGGAGGTTTACAGGGACACCGTGACCTGGCCCACGTGCACAGCTGCAAGAACAGAAGATTCCAACACCAAGACGTCTGCAAAAACCAACCACACCCCCTCCCCTTTCTAGTATAAAAGGAGCCTGAATTCTGACTTGGGGAAGACGGTGCTCCAGGACGTCAGCCTGCCACCTGCTAGGTCTGCTGGCTCTCCAAATAAGGTCACTGTCCCTTGCCCCAACACCTCGTCTCCCGACTTACTGGCCTGTCACGCGGCGAGCGGAGCGAGTTTGGACTCCGTAACACTGAGGAGATACCGGTCCCTCCAGAACGCAGCTGCGAACTGAATCACAAAGAGGGCGTCCAGCAGCACGTGGGCGGGGCGGCGGCCCACCTGGAGCGATGGCCACGCTGGCGCAGAAAGCGGGCTTGCACGTCCGTCTGCAACTCCAGGCCCGACACAGAACAGGAGGTGTTTAAACGCAAGCAAGTTCATTTCTGCGGAAATAGATGGAGGTCAGCGTTTCCCTCGGCCCCAGGCAACAGCTCCATCATCACTGTATTAGAGCCCAGAGGAACTTCAGACGCCACTCAACACGACTCCTGCACGACACAAAGGTTAAGTGTCACTGCATCTTACAGGTAAAAAGACGAAGTGGCCAATTACAGGCTGCTATTTCAGTGGTTTAAGGGTGCAGCTGCCCCTCAAGGGAAGTGCCTCTGAAAGAGATTAAATGCAGTGAGGAAGGTCGTTGCCTTTATCCGCCGTCTATGCCTTTTTGATTAAAAAAAGAAAAGACCCCAGACAGACTCAACAGTGGTTTAATTTCCTCTGGAAGGAGGTGACAACAGGCAGAGAAAGTGGACTTTTACTTTTCAGACTCAGCGTTACAAAATTTCAAAACAGGCGTGGACCACTTTCACAATGAAAGGCAGTTTTTTGGGACTTTTCCCAGCAGTGATTTTTAAAAAAGAAAACGTACCCTACTCCTGACTCAGTGAGTCGCTGTCATCGTCAATAAGCAGTTTCTCTGCACCTTGTGTTTTTCTGCGCAATCTGTCACCCCCTCTTCTGTGCACGCTATTCAGACACGGCGTTTCAGAGACCTACAGGAAGTGTAAGGCAGCTTTACTGCCAGAATGTTTAGAAAAGGCAGGCAGAGAAGAGACGGCTTCCAGGGCTGTCATCGCTCTCCCTCAAGGACACCGTGCTTATCGAGGCTGATGAACTAACCAGCTCAGGTCTGTAACTTACTGAGCCCAGCATTCCAGAATGGTGGATATACTGTAAAACACAGAATTAAAGAATTCTGCACTTTTCCAGATGTTTGTCTACCGTAAGTCAGTTAACCTCAGGGCTGAAGTTTGGTCAACACCAAAAAAGGCATCAGTCCCCTCACTGGTTGTCCAGTGCAGCCACTCTCTTTTCCCACCCGTAACAATTTTTTAGCTAAGAACACACGCTACCAAAGAAGACTCCAGCCCCTTGTGAGACAGAAGGGCTGGACCCAAGCTCTGGCCAGTGCGATCTAAGTGCAGGTTTGGTGTGGCAGCTTTCAGATGCTCTCTTAGGAAAAGCTGGCTCCTTGCTGGTCCCTGTGGATCCTGAAGACGCACATCTCACTCTAGAGATAGGAGAGGGCGGGGAGGGGCTCAGAGACCTACACTGGTCTCCACACCCCATCTCTGAGAGAAAAAGAAACTCTCACTCAAGCCACTGTGACTTGGGTTCTTATCAATGGAGCCAAGACCCCAGCTCTCTGTAAAGTGAAAATGTTTTTAAATTTTTTCCTATCCTCTGAAATTCATAGGTGACTATCAGAGATGGTTCTACTAAGAAGTGGTCTAATGACAAGCCAAACTATATAATACTAGATAAAAACTGAAATGTATTCTTGATACATAAATTATTTATAAGCTGAATCTTATGACTGGATAAAGAAGTTGTGGTATATTTATACAGTGGACTACTCCTCAGCCATAATAGTAAGATAATGCCATTTGCAGCAACGTGATGGACCTGGAGATCGTCATTCTAAGTGAAGTAAGTCAGAAA
This sequence comes from Camelus bactrianus, assembly GCF_048773025.1. Taxonomy (NCBI): domain Eukaryota; kingdom Metazoa; phylum Chordata; class Mammalia; order Artiodactyla; family Camelidae; genus Camelus; species Camelus bactrianus. Next base: position 3,458,759 of record NC_133567.1, on the reverse strand, counting down.
GAGAAAGAAAAATACCATATGATGTCACTTATACGTGGAATCAAAAAAAAAAAAAAAAAAAAGGACAAACGAACTTATTTACAAAATAGATTCAGACACAGAAAACAAACTTACAGTTACCAGTGGGGGAAGGAAGTGGGAAGGGACGGACTGGGAGTCTGAGAGGTGCAGACACTGACCACTGCGTATCAAACGGACAGACAGCAAGTTCACACTGTGCAGCACAGGGGACTACGCTCAGTTCCCCGCAGTCACCTGGTGAAGGAGGGTGAAAGCGAGCACGTGCGTGCTCACGCAGGACTGAAGCGCTGCGCTGCACACGAGACACTGATACAACACTGTAAGCTGACTATACGTCAACAAAAAATACATACATAATTGAAAAATAAAATAAATTGAAACTTAGGTCAGCAATGTATGAGGTAGATAAGTTAACTGTACTGCTCAGGTTTTTAATTTTTTTATTTTAATAAACAGACAGCAATTACTTTATTTCTACTGTAGAAGAATTATCATGAATTATTCAAGATTCAACTGCATTGAGACAAATTAAGCTTTCGTACGGTTTGGCCACAACAGATCCTCACAAAGCTAATGAGCTTACTGACTGCTGAGCCTTTCATGTTAATCAGGTTTAATTTTCACATGACCAACTGTTTTTATGGCTTATATGATCATTGAACATTTTTTCAAAATCATTTACAAGGACTGAAAGACAAAGGTTTCCAAGGTCAAATCACATCCGTCAGAATTAGAACATCTGCCTTCCTCGCTGATGGCTTGATCGTTTTTGTCGACTCACCAGAGTTGAGAAACTGAATTTGCTTGGAATTTTTGTCTCTATTTTGCTAGCAGATACCGAACTATTTACAAGCTCTTCACCAGTCTTGAACCTTAAACCCACATCCCACCTCTGAATGGTCCCGAGTTGAAGGCTTACTGTCTGGACCCTGGGAGGCTCACCAGCTCATCAGCGGCCTCTGACCTCGCCCCAGCAGCACCGCCCCACCCCCCGCCCCGCTCGTTCCCTCGGACCTGCAGCAATGATGAGACAAGACCTGGAGGAAAAGACGATGAAAAACTCGACTGGAAATTTTCTGAGAGTTACACGCGTCCTTGGACAGAGAGCCAGGGAGCCTGTGTCTCTGAGGACGCACACAGATCCAGCTCCTCTATGCAGTGCCTGCTTACTGCATTTTTATTTCAATTTAGATGAAACAGAGGAAGATGCACGCTGCCGCAGAGAACAGCAGCACCCGCCGAGGGGCCCGCCCCGCCGCGCCCCCACGCCCCGCCACGCGGGCTCAGGAGCTGTGGTACTGGAGCAGATCCTCATCTGTGGGCTTGAGGAGCTTCCTGTCTGCCACGCTCACCACCCAGCCAGGAGCAAGACCGAAGAAAATCTGCCGTGGATCCTTTCGAGCACTGAGCATTCTGAAGAGTTCATCTTTGGTGATATCAGGTAAAACGTAACCGTACTTCTTGGCGAGCTCAAGTCTTGCTTCGGGAAACCCGGCAGGGTCCGCCAAGTAGCCGCGGTTCTTCGCGTCAGTGTAGTAGGGCACCAGCGCCTCGGGGGGGAGCATGCGCTTTGGAATCGGTTGTCCTCGGAGAAAGAATGGAATAGGTTTGCACAGGATTTCTAAAAAACAAATGTTTAAGTGAAAAAAGTTGCAAACATTGGCTATGTGCATAATGATTTTCTTCTAATAATGATATACTTCAACTATTAATTTTTAAATATTTTCAAGGTGAGAACTTAATTCCAAGAACTTTTTTCTTTATTAAACAGGCTTGTCTTAAGCAAATGGAAATGCTTGGTTTTCAAAAATCTGCATCTTGAAAGTCAGTTACTCCTGGGTTACCAACAATTAGTGAATTTCCAAACATGGGAAGTACCGTGTTTAAGCCCCACGTTTCCCTTTTTGTGACATACTGGCTGAGGGACACGAAAAGACAGAGCCCCACCAGCCACACCGCAAGCAGAACATCCTAAAACAGGAAACCGAGCTGCCTGGACAGCAAGTCAGGGAGCCGTGAGGCCGTTCAAACCCTGGCTGGGCGGTCAGCACGAGGCCCTGAGGGGAGCGAGCGCCTGGGGACGAGCTTACCCAGGCTCCTGGGGTCGTAGAAGGCGGTGGTGACCACGCCTCCGTTCTTCTCAATTGCAGCGATGGCGAGCTCCGAGGCCAGCTGCACTTCAATGTTAACCTTCGCCTTAAAGGTGTCAGCGCCCTGTCACACGTCAACACAAGGCCTGTGAGCAGACCACTCGCCTACAAGGGGGTCAGTTCGGGCGGGCTGCCTTCTACACTGTTTCTCCCCAAAGTGCCTACAAGGTAACAGCTATTCCTACTTTAAATACCTCTGCTTTGAGGTCCCACCAAACAACATCAAATTCTTTCACCCTTTTTTAGGCCAGCTTGTTTTACCAATCTTCACTTCCTATGAGCAGGGATGGCTAGATTTCCATTGTATGTTCTCAGCGGACACCAGCATAAGCACTCCTTCCCACTGCTTCACTAACAGGAGACTAGTTAATCCGCAAACAACCCTCAACCAACAGAATTATCGCCACACCAACAGCACAGATGGCGACACTGACGCACAGAGAGGTTAGGCAACTTGCCCAAGATCACAGAGCCAGGGAGTCTACTCCTGGTGCCTGCATTCCTGCCACAACAGCACGCGGTGTGATACAGACAAAAACACACATTCTTTACCCACGCGTAAGCCAGAGGCCAAGAGATGGTCAAAGAGGGTGATCAGCAAGCTAGAACCGGCGAGAAACAAAACATCTGACAACGGCATTTGAGCGTCAAAGGGTCAGGCCCTCTAAGGAAGGAGGCGGAGAGGACGGCAGAAATACAAATGTAGCACTGAACTGCTTAAAGTCCTGTCCTTGGTCACTTGAGTTAAGATATGTCATATTTTACTCTAATTTCAAAACAGAGTCTGGCAAAAATAAAGAGATGGTCACTGTTCTTTTTGCAGTGATACAAATCTGCTACTTTGGTGTGCCTGAAGCAAGCTGGCTTCCAACTTCAAAACATGCCATCAGTTCCAAGACACATTCTCTCACATTCCCCACCTGTGACACTGGTGGGCATTTTCAGTCAGTGGGACCTCTGATCAATAAAACAAGGTCTTGCCGTAGCATTTGAGATTTCTAATTACTGCTCCATAGATGACTTAACCGTTTCCCTCCCCTTGGGCACCGGGGTTGATTCCAGTACTCCAGTACACTAAGAAGCGTATTTACAATTTCTTTAATTAGGTTTCTTTCATTTTGTTCTTCCTTGAGAACATATATTCCCAAATTGGTAATTTTGCACTGAAAGATCAAAACAGTCACTACCCATGATTTACCGCAAATCTGAAATCCAGAAAAGTTTACCCAGTTTACAGGGCTGTAGGTGACGTGTGACTGCACTCAACCACTGCCCTGGGGCAGACCGCAGAATGGCTTCTGCCGGTTTAACAGACACAACCCGAAAGCTGCTGGATGTACAGTCTGATGCCTGGTGAGGTCGTGGGCTTTTCCACATGTTGATCTACATGTGTATTCCTTATACACCCAAAGCAGAGCACTGAGGCTTACTCGTGTATTTGGTATTCTCCCTTCAAATCATTTTATTCAGAAAGCTTTTATCCACATTTACTTTTTCAAAGGAATCGAAACGGTCTTCCTGTAAACATATGCTGCCCCCTGGTGGACATGCAGTCACTTACACAGCTTTATTGTATTACTGACATACAAGAAACAGGTGCTGCTTAACAATGCACTTTTATTTGCTTATGAAACTCCTGGCCAATTTCTATAAATAGAAAACATCTTCACTACAATGAGAACTAGATTTGATTTATTCCTTTCTTCCATAAATACTGAGTGACTATCATGAGCTAATATTTCCAATATTGAAAATACAGCAATGAATCAAAGCACTTGCTCTCAAAGAACTGACATCACATTGAGGAAGACAATGACACTCAAATGCATTGGTAATGAACGTCAGGTGTTCATACATTCAAAGAAGCCTTTGCCAAAGTAAGGCAGTCGGGTTATGCGGGTGAGAGTGCTCCTTTATAAAGAACGTCAAAAAGATCTTCCTAGTAGGATGACGTTCAAACAGAGAACCAAAGGGAGAGCAAGGGAGCAAGCGGAACAGACACATGGGAGCGGAGCCCCCCCACCCCAGCCCCCAAGACAGCGTGCGGCTTTCCAAAACCACAACCCAGTATAACAGTCGCCACTACATGACGGTCACGACAAATCAAAGGGGATAAAAACAAAGGAGGCACAGTGTTGATTATACGGAAGTCAGAACGCCGTCTGTGTTTTAACTCCAAAAAACCGAATGCAGGCTTACCTCCTCCACCAGCTGGACGCCATAATCCCTTTTAGATGGCTGGACGGTCACACCTCTTCCATTGACAAGCTGGGTTAAGTCAATAGGTTGTGTAGGATCAACTCGACCCAAATCAATAAGATACTGCAGTCTACTGAGACTCAAAGGCTGATACTGGCGTCTGAAGCTAAAAGTAACAGGTGGAAAACTCAGTCAGGCCTACCTTCCTGTAGGATCTTCAAATTAACTCAAAGCTCTGTCCTGTGTTTTCCTCTATCAATTTAGATGGCTTAAAAAAGATCCTGAGGACAGCATAAACATGTAATATTCCTTGATTTTTGACAATGAAAAAAAAACCAGTATTTGCCTCTGGAAGCATTTATTTCACTCATTTACACAAATAAACAAATATGTGGAAAATTTAACCCACTATCTGAATTACATTATAAATGAAACTCAAAGTAATGGCAATTACCTTTTATTGGGCAACTACATTGGGCCAGACTTTTATATATATATTACTGCTCTAGACAACCCTGAGAGCCGGCACTATCGGCTCCACCTTGCACGTCTGAGTGCAACGCCTGGCTTTTTCTCCTACTAATCCATGCTAAATTTCACTACTGAAAATGTTCCAGAGAAACAGTAGCAAAGTTTGCTTCAAAGTGGATTTAAACTTCTACCAAGCTATTTGAAGATGATTCTCAGTAAAAAGTAGGGATTTTTATGCTAAGAAGCAAAGCGAAAAAAAAAAAAAAAGCAAAACAAACTTACCTGTGTCCTTCATTAAACCCGTATTTTGGGATTCGAAGGTAAAACGGGGTCTGGCCTCCCTCAAAGCCCAGTCGGGGCAGAGTTCCTCTCTGCCGTTCTCCCTTGTGGCCTCTGCCACATTTTCGACCTCTTCTCCGACCTCTTGGTCGTCTTTCCTACAAGGAAAGAAATGTTTTATGAGCTACAGACGCATCTTTTTAAACTGTATTTCACCTTTGAGCTGTTTCTTTTCATTAGGCCCTTCATTCAACCCAACCGACCAGTACCAGCTAACACCACTACATGCAGGGCACCATTCTAGCTGCTCTAAAAAGTCCAAACACTCTACATTTGCAACTTTTCCCTTGAAGATGGAGCTAGTTCTTGCAACCAAAGCCCAGGATGTGTTTCAAAGGCAAAGTTCCAAGGACGAGATGAGAAAAAGGATTCTTTGGTAGGCTGGAAGTGACACAAATCCTGGAATTAAACATCCAGAACAAGCCAAGTTTACATGAGATTCAAGCGCATTTATTTTGGACTTAATTGTAACTACGCCATTGTTACCCACATACAGTATTTTATTTAAATGTGAATTTATAAAGAAAATACCTTTCTTAATTTACTTCCTGTCATTTCATGAAAGCAGTGAATTATTTATTGGGGGCTAATTAGGCTTATTTATTTATTTTTAATGGAGGTTCTGGGGATTGAACCCAGGACCTCATGCATGCTAAGCGTGAACTCTACCACTGAGCTATATCCTCCCTACAACGAGTTTATTTTTAAAACGACAGTCTGTCCACTGACACCTTTTCTAGCCGTGTTTGGTGACTGGCAGAACAGACACCTAACGTAATCAATCTTTCCCACAAAGGTTAAGGCACACTGGAAAAGGACTTCGTTTTGAAAGACACAGTCATTGGTAATTCCTGCAGCTTCGGTCTCCCGGCCTACTTAACGTAATTATGCTCCTAAACAGGAACCTTACTGCCAATTGGAACCGCGTGGGCAGCTTCTCCCGCGTCAGTTAAGGACCCCGCGTTCCCCCAGTGCCTCCGGACCCGCGACCCCGCACCGCCCCCAGCCACTTACCGGTTTCCTGGAGCCCGGGTTCGGCTGCAGGTTGGCCAGGCTCACACGGGGCAGGGCCCGTAGCAGGCCCAGGGCCCGGACCCCACCACCTCGCACCGGGCCGGCCATGACCCGCGCGCCCGACAACCTGCAAGGGCGCGGGGCCGCTCAGACCCAAGTGCTTCCGGGCGCTGCTTTACGGCCGAGGCCCCGCCCCCGTCGTGCTGCAGGGCTCGCGGTACGGCCAGCCGCAGGGCGCGCCGGAAGCCGGGCTCCGCCATGGCGGCCGAGGGGGTGGTCTGTTGACCTCTGGGGGCTCCGGCCTTGTTTTCAGCTTCCTGGGGATGAGATCGTGTTCTGGGACGGCGCTCCTTGACGTCGGCTCTGAACGTACGACGTTCTCTGCCGCCGCACAGAGCAGGCGCTGAATACGCTGCGCGTTGGAGAATGTGGAGCCCTCGTGGCCGGCCGGTTGGGTCTCTCCGCCTGTCCTCTGGGCGCGCCCTGGGCGCTGCGGTGCCGGCTTGAGCTTGGCTGCTTTCACCCCCTGAGACAGGACAGTAGTGCCCGGGGCCCAGCTGTCAACCTGCCCGACGGGGGCAGCCTGTGAATAAGGTTCAAACTGCAGCCCGCCCGAGTCCCGGAGATCCTAGCTTCGCCCGTTCACGGGGGAGACGTCGGCGAGAGTCACACGCGTGCCGAGTCAGCCTCTTTCGGTTCGTCGGCTAAACAGCCCCTCGTGGCGTAGATGTTTTTTACCTTTCACAGACGTGGCAACGTCGGTGCCTTGACCAAGGTCTCAGCAAGCCGCAGAGCCAGGGGTCAGGCTTTGCTTCATATTACATAAGTAGGATTGTTTAATAACATAAAATTGAATATCTGCATCACAAAATATGTCACGTTATTTTCGCTCAAAAAAATCAGCTTCCCTAGTTTTGTCTTAAGTGAGTGTAATATAGCGCGTACTCCTTCCTTTTTCTTTCTCTTATTGTTCTTTTCTGTATTTCACAGCCTTGCAGCAGGCTTGTTCCTGCTGGTTCCGACTAGGGATCGCAAGTCGTGAAGGTGAGAAATTTTTGGAGGGCAGCTACGTCTATACTTAACCTTTTTTAAAGTTATTTAAAATCAAATATTAAAAACTACAGAAAGAAAAAGTTGGCGTTTCTTCCTTTTTAAAAGCAATATTTGTGAGCAAGACACTGAACTTACTGAAAAATATACTTGGATGAAGTCAAACAGGATCTTGCTTCCAGGTTGTTTGAATCTAGTAGAGACTTTGCAAAAATGAGTATTTTTTTTAAAAGGTTAAAGAAAGTAGGCCTCTTTTAGACCTAATGGCACAAATACAAGAAAAATACAGATGTATGAGTTCTATAAAACAATATGAAGATAAAGTCCAGACTATTTAAAAGTACAGAAGAAAATATAGTGGGAAAAAACAAGCTAGCTAGTTTCTGCCTTTAAGATTTTTCAATTCAATATATTTCATCATTTTTTTTCTTTAGAAATTTCATACTTATGGGAAGAAAATTGGGAAATATGTTGCAAAATGTGCCCTAATGTATAGAAAGATCCATAGTTCCCCCCATCTAGAAAATCATTGTTTGCATTAAGTAATGAGCTTCTGATGAGTGTTAATGCCAGTGTTTTTTATCATCGAAAAAAAATTTGTTGAATAAATGAGATACAAGAACTAGAAAACAGTGTGCTGCACTTCTGGGAAGTAGATGCCTTGTGTTGTGTAGGTTATGTAATGGTGGACACCAGTTAATTACAGTGGAAATAGTAATTGTAGTTAAGTGTCAGCTACAGATTTGTTTATCCTGTATGCAACATGCTGATAAAGCAAATTAAATAGTCAAAGTAACTTGCTGAGTCTCGTCTGTGCTGTAAGAATGTAAATTAAGGGTGTGTGGTAAGTCATCCATCCTTACGCCTGCGGATGTCCCACATCATCGTTATCATCGCAGGAAAATATTAAGGACCCATATGCTTGGGGTGTTGTGCCAGTCCCTGTTTAAATCACATTAAGGAGACATTAAACAACAAGAAAATAGTAAGTAATGATAAGAAATAAAAAGAAAACATCTCAGCAGCTATTTCAGATCCATCCTGATTCCAGCCCTGGTGAATAATGACTACTGATTCATGTAAAAGAATGAAATGAACCCTATAAAATAGTATAACCTGGTCCCTTGGTAAGGGCCTCTTTCTCGTACAATCCCAAATGATCTCCCCCCCACCGATCCCAGTGCCTTGACAGTCTGTCAATACAGATTGATTCCTTTGAGCTTACTAATTAAAATAAAAATTCTTGAGGATGTTGGAGAATAGAAGTGGGGGATGGAAATAAAGGGGATAAAATCACACGAGGTACTTTGTGTGAATGGTAATGGTAACACACTATGAAAAGCCTAGTTGACTCACCTTTCTGTTTCTAAGATCAAAAACCAACAAAACAAAAGCATATATATAAAAGTCTATCTCACCTCCCTAAGTGAGATCACACATAAAATAATATTTGGGCAGAGATGGGAACAAGAGGAGGAAAGGAATTTCAGTGATTCGATTATTCCTGAGTTTCACCATGAGTCAAGAAGTCATTTTGAGAATGGGACCAAGAATAGGCTGATTTTGTGATGAGCAGAGCTGAGAAGTAGAAAACAACTGGAGAGGTAACTTTCCTTAGTGGAGCTGGAGGAAGCCAGGGGCAGGAGAGCAGTGAACCCCTTTGCTATTGGGAGAAAACAAAATATCAAGACAGCTAAGACGGTATGGAAAGGGCTACAAATAAACGTCACCTTCATAAAAACGACCTAGTTCTATCAAAGGTGGCTCCCTGACTCGGGTCTTCACATCCAGACAGTTTTTGTTTTGATTTTTTTAAAGTACGTAATGCATACATTTGTGATGAAAAAAAAAAAAATCAAATCATACGAAAGGGCCCGTAATGAAAAGCAGGAGTTCTTCACAGGCTATCACATTTAACTTCCTGTTTTCATTTCCCCTGGTGATTGTCTCCACATTTACAAGTTAAAATGCCCCTATCACTGATTGTTTTATCAATTTTTGACTTTGTATACTCACTTGTCTTATGATAGAGGAAGATTTAGATAATTTAAACTATTTCCTCCTGGTCTTTCCTTTTCTCTCATGGTAATCCACATGATTTCAGTAATACAAGCACTTTAAATTTTCAAGTTTCAGAAAAGTACATGAGCTCCTCAGCCTACTTAAGGATGCTGACAAGCCTCACCTCCCACTTCTTTGCCTCACTTCTTTCCAACTTCTGTAAACTATCTATTTTCTTTAATGCTGTCACAGATTACAATACACCTATACACTTTAAATGATCATATATGTAAATAAGAAGCTGCGACAATTACTAAACCTCCTCTCTTTAGAGCAATTTTCAGTATTTTCCTCTTTCCTGGCCACACAGAACTGGCTTTCAGGTTGATAGGCTTTCTTTAAATTCATGATCTTAAGGGGGAGGGTATAGCTCAGTGGTAGAGTGCCTGCCTAGCATGCCTGAGGTCCTGGATTCAATCCCCAGTACCTCCATTAAAGAAATAAATTAACCTAACTACCTCCCACCACAAAATGAAAATAAAATAAAAATTGAGTTGTCTTTAAAAATAATTCATATCCTTAAACCTCAAATTAACTATCATCAAACATTATTAAATTGCTTATCCTATCCCCATGTTCTAGAAGGCTTACTTTTCACTCTCCATGATGACTACTTTGTTTTCTCTCTCTCTGTCTCTCTCTCAGCCAATGGTTTTCCCTTTTACTTTAGAAAAAGAAGTCATGAGATGGGGAATTTCTTCCATATCCCACCACTCAATATACAACCCTTCCTAGAACAGCATTCATCCTGTAAAACCTGGTAAAGAGCAGGAAGTGGCTTTTCTCCTGTTAATGGTCAGTCTTTCCACTGGTGATCTGTCTCCCACACCTCCTCCCTGTTTGGGAATCTTGCTGTTTTCATGATGCCCTCTCTTCCCCTCATCACTAGTCCCTCCTCATGCTGCATGGTCTCATCAGAATGTAAAAACGTAAAACGGCACAGCCTCTGTGGAAAACAGTATGGAGGTTCCTCAAAACATTAAAAGTAGAACTACCATGTAATCCAGCAGTCCCACTCCTGGGTATATATTCAAAAGAATTGAAATCAGGATCTTAAAGAGAGATCTGCACTCCTATGTTTACGGCAGCACGATTCACAACAGCCAAGAGGTACAAACATCCCAAATGTGCATCAACAGACAAAGAAAATGTGGGATGTGCACCCAGTCAAATATTATACAGACTTAAAAATTAAGGAAATCCTACCATCGGTGACAACATGGGTGGACCTGGAAGACGTTACGCTAAGTAAGTCAGGAATAGAAGGACAGGTCCTGTGTGGTTCTGCCTATATGAGGCGTCTAAAGTAGACTTAAATAAGCAGTTTGGCAATTTCTAGGGAAGAGGCGTGGGGGAAATGGAGAGCTGTTGGCGTCTGGGTATACAGTTTCAAGAGTGCAGGGTGAATACATTCTAGAGATCTATAACGTTACAACATTGTGCCTATGGCTAGCAATGTGGTGTGCACTTAAAACCTTAAGATGGTAAATCTTATGTTAAGTGTTCTTACCACACACGCACGCACACACACAAAAGCAAGGGGACACAAGAAATTGGAGATGAGGAGTATGTTTATTACCATGGTTGTGGTGATGGTATCACAAGTGTAAGCGTATGTCCAACTCATCAAAGTGTATACATTAAATATATGCATTTTTGTATATTAATTATGCCTCAATAAGCTAAGAAATAGAAATTATCTTCTAAAATGAGTTCTTAGCAATATTCAAGGCAGTTGACCACTCCCTCCTTGAAATATTTTGTTTGACTTCTGGACAGCCCACATTTCTGGTTTCCTTCTTCTATCCTGGTTAATCTCTCTCACCTTTACTGTCTCCTACACTCTCTGATCTCTAAATGTTGAAATTTATTCCTTCTGTGCAGATGCACGTGAGAGAGTTCACACCAGCTTGCCCACAGGATGCAGGTTTCATGCCAAGAAGGATGTTATGTGCGGAACTGTGCCCCTGCAAAACTCCTGTGTTGAAGTCCTAACTTCCAGCACCTCATAATGTGATTGTATTTGGAGAAAGGGTCTTTAATGAGGTAACTAAGTTAGGATGAGGCCTTTAGGATGGGCCTTAATCCAAGATGACCGGTATCCTCACAAGAAGAGGAAATCTGGACAAAGACTTGTATAGTGGGAAGACGTTGTGAAGACACAGGGAGAAGACAATCACCTGCAAGTCGAGGAGAGAGGCCTCAGAAGAAACCAACCTGGGCAACACCCTGACCTTGGACATCTCACCTCCGGAGCTGTGAAAAAAAAATGCCTGTTTATTTCATCCACCCAGACTGTGGTACCTTGTCAGTGACAGTCCCAGCAAACAGACAGAGACTGGTACCAGGAATCAGGGCACTGCTCTGACAAACATCTAAAATTGTGAAGGTGGCCTTACAACTGGCTGATGAGTAGAGGCTGGAAGAGTTTTGAGGTACGTGTTAGAAAAGGAACCGAAACTGAAGATTTGGCAATTTCCCATCCTATTTATATTGCAAAAAATGAGAAAGACTGTTCTGGGGGGAACATCAAAGGTGAACCGAACAATCATTCACTAGAGGGGCCCAACAGTCGGTGTGAACTGCAAGATGGCAGAATCAGAGAACTAACTTAAATAGAGATTATGCAATCTGAGGAGAGAGGAACAAAAATGAAGAAAAATGAGCAGAGCCTTAGAGAACTGTGGGACACCACTGGGCACACCAGCATGTGTGCAATGGAAGTAACAGAAGGAAAGGAGGGAGAAGAGCAGAAAAATGTTGACTATATAGTGGCTGAAAACGTCCCAAATAATACGAAAAACATTACCTACCCAAGAAGCTTAATAAACCCTCAGAGATTGAAAGAAGTTCTACACTCAGACACATCATGGTCAAATGCTGAAAGCTCAAGGTATATATCAGAGGAATTGAAAACAGGGGCTCGGACACATATTTGTATACCAATGTTCACTGCAGCATTATTCACAAAAACCAAAAGGTGGAAACAATGCAATTGTCCATCAATGAATGAGTGGATAAACAGAATGTAGTGTATACATGCAAAGGCATATTATTCAGTCATAGAAGGAGGTGAAGATCTGACACTTGCCACAACGAGGATGAACCTTGAAAACATTATTTTAAGTTAAATAAGTGAGATACAAAAGGACAAATAGTGTATGAATCCACTTATATGAAATATCTAGAATAAGAAACTCATAGAGACAGAAAGTAGATTATACATGACAAGGGTCAGGGAGAGGGTGGAATGGAAAGTTGTTGCTTAATAATTACAGAGTTTCTGGTTGGAGTGATGAAAAAGTTTTGGAAATAGTGGTGAAGATTGCACAACGTTTTGAATGCAATTAATGCTACTGAACTGTACACTTAAAGATGGCTAAAATGGCAAATTTTATGTTAAATATATCTTACTACAATTTTAAAAGTCAATAAGGTAATGTACCAAAAATCACTGAACTGCACGCCTTAATGGATGAGTTGAGTGATTTGTAAATTATATCTCCATCAAGCTGTCAAAGTAAAATAATGGACAAAGATACACAAACAGCAATAAGAGAGCACGAGCAGCTATGCTAATATCAGACAAAATAGATTTTAGGAGAAGAATTGTAACAGGAGGCAAAAACTGACAGAATTAAAAGAAAAAACAGATAATTCAGCAATAATAGTTGGGGATTTTAATTCCCCTCATTCCATAGTTGATACGGTATATAGGTAGAAGGCTGATAAGATTATAGAAGATTTGAACAACATTAAAAATGAGCTGGACCTGCAGATTGAACTGACAAAAGACAGATGAACAGGAGAAAAAGGTTTAATATGCATACTGCAGTTGGGAGTGGGTGGGGTTGCTCACAGAAATGACATGAAAACCCCAAAGATGCAGTCAGACATGGAGTCCTGTGTTCCATGTTAACAAAGTGAAATAAATACGTGTAGCATTGATGAGACAAAGGGAAAGAGTTTCGTGCTTCTAGAGGTGGTAAATTGTGGGAAGGTAAACGTAAGGGGAAACTCATGGAAGATACAGTTTATTTTGCAAAGTTTGTGCAGGACCATCTTGATACTGACCTTGTGTCGTCTTTGTGGCCATGAAAGTACTCCTGGAGAAAGGATTGCTGGCAGTCTTCATTTCTCAGAAGTTCCTGCCCTTAGTTAAATGAGGGAAGCTTCGAGAAGGTGTCTTTCTGCGTCTGCTGACTCTCAGTGTCCTTAATCCACGTGCCAAATGGCATATGCGGGGGGGTGTATGCTGATCCCCTTCAACGGCATCCATTTGGTAGGGGTGGTACCTCCGATTACTCTGTTTCTTTCTTAATATTCCAGAATACTCTTCCATATTTACTCTCCCATGTTTATGAATTTTACAACTATTTGATAAAATTTTAAGATATTATTGGGATATTAAAAATAATTTTTATTAAAGTGTAAGTTACTGGGCTTTTAATTGGGAGTATATTGTTTTTTTTATTTTGGGGGGGGTGAAGCTAATTAGGGTTATTAACTTAATTTTTTTTTTTTTTAACAGAGGGACTGGGGATTAAACCCAGGACTTCGTGCATGCTAAGCATGCGCTCTACCACTGAGCTATGCTCTCCCCTCCTTAATTGGGAGTGTATTGTATTGGTAGATTGATTCTGAGCAAATTGATAACCTTAAAAAATTGCATCATCCTATTCAATTATTTGTCTTTTCTGGTCCTTGGGAGCTTTATACTTTTCCTGATATAGGTCTGGTACATTCTTGTTAAGTTTTGCCTAGATATATATTTTAAAACTTTAATTGTGAATATTTTTTCTTCCATTAGATATTCTAACCAGCTATTATCTGTAGCTAGAAAAACCATTCATTTTTGTATATTTATTTAGTGATTGGCTATATTGCTGAATTTTTGGTTAGTAATTTTAAAATTGCTTTTGTTAAATTTTTCCTTTGTACCATCAGCATCTGAAAATAATGATAATTTTGTCTTTTTTTCAATTATTATGATTATTTAATTCCCTAGCCCAGGGAAGAGAGAGATCAATTAATTAGAACACTAAGGTTCCTTAGAGGATGTAGGGCTTGCATAAACCTTGCAGGAAAGGCAGCATTTAGATTAGGAGAGAGGGGAGGGTGACTGAGATACACCAGAGGAGTTGTCCTTCTCCTTGCTAACAGAGGACGGAACCCAGTGGTAGAACTCTGCATGGTACAGCCTAGAAAAATCCACATGCTAGTGATTTGGAATGTGTTGTGTTCATAGTAAGAGCTAAAGATAGTTTCGCTTTTTCTATTAACAGCACAACCAAATACTTAAAAGCCTGACACAAATGTACACTCGTATGTGAAATGTGAGTCACATTACTCTCATTTTCATAATTCAGCATTAATTTAACATTGTTGAGAGTCCACAAAATTCTCAGCACTCACATCCAGGACAAGAATGGTGAAAAAAAAAAGGAACAAATAAGACCACCTACCTTCAGCATTCTAGTTACGTGAATTAAAGTGGGTTTTTAAAAGATCTCTGTTCACTAGCTTCCTTCCTGATCTTACACTGGGCTCCACAAGGATTGTTAAGAAACAAAATTCAACGGAGTAAATTAAAAAATGTAATTGGTAAATCAACTATGCTTCAATAAGAAATTAAATTTAAATTCAAAAAAAATTTTTTTAAATCTAACTTGCTTTATTCAGTAATTCATAACTCAATCGGCATCCCACTCAACAAGGAGAAAGGAGCTCTGAGGAGCTGTACAAGTGGAAGACTTAAAGGCAGAGAGAGGGTGGGAATAAGGAAAGAGCAGATTACCTCATTTTTCTTTGGGGCATGGAAGGGGTCACAGGCTGATGACCTCACTAGCGCTGACCAGGAAATTCCAGACTGACTGTAAGATTATATTCCTGGCAGAGATTGAAGTGGGGATAAGGTTAGGTAGTGAGTTGCAGTTTGGTGACGATGTGGGCCGAGCACAAGGGCCTCCATTCATGGCCTGTTGTCTCTCTTTTAACAGACTGTGTATATCTTTTACATTTCTCCACTGGATTGTGACAACTAAAAACGTCGTTTGCCATCTGATTCCACAAGAATGAAGTCACTAGCCACTGCAGTCGCCAACCGACCTTCAATACACCCTGAAAGGAGTTTGGGGTGGAGAGCTGGAATGACGCACTCTGTGCTCTGGGAAAACTGGTAGAACAGGACTTCAGATAGTTAGACACTTTCAGGAGAAACATTTTATGAACCCAAACTCTTGCATCTTCCCGTACTTAGAAAAGAGCTGAAACCGGTAACTAGATACCTGCTGCTTGTGACTAGCAGCACCTTCTGCTGAGGTGTGTGCTTAACTGCCCGCACACCCTTCCCACGCACACCCTTCCCACAACCGTGTCTATACTGACCGCCCCCACCCCCCCTCCTTTTCAGAGCAGTTCTTCGGAGCTACTATCTGAGGGCCCCCCATGCTTACTCCTCAGTAAGTCCCCAAAGAAAAGGGAACTCAAAGCTCTCACGTTGTGCATTTTTCCCGGGAGACAACTGCAACCTTGCAGAGGTCTGAGAATTTTGGCTGCTTCCATCTCCGCCCCTCCCAGATCCTACCGTGTATTTGATCGGCATCCAGCCACCTCTGTCCAAAAAGGGGTCAGTAGTCTGCCGCCTAAATCAGTGTTCTGTCAATATCCGGCAGTCAGTACACTGCGGAAACGGCGACAACTGCGCGTCTCCCTCTGCAATTGAACTTTAAAGGGGAAGGGGAGTGGACCCCCGCCAGACTACGTACAGGTGCAGCCCCACGTGGAAATACTGCATAAGCTCCCCCGACCGCAAGTCCAGTGCCTCCCGCTCCGGAAACAGGGAGCACTGGGGCCGGGGGTGAGCGGCCTCGGGGCCCACCCCCCCACCGCGGGGTCCCGAGGGCGGAAGAGAGGCCGCCCCGCGGGACCCCGCCCCGCCCCCGGCCGCCCGCAGGGAGCATGCGCCGCCCGCGGGCCCGCGAGGTCAGCTCGGGCCGCCGCTCCGCCGCAGCCGAGCGCGCGCCGGCCGGACTTTGTGACGCGCGGGCGGCCGGGGGCGCGCGGGGCCCGGAGGGCGGCGCGGCCCCGCGTCGGCGCGCACGCGCCCGAGCGCGCGCCCGTGGGGCGGGCCGGACTCGCCGCTCGCTCGCACGCCCTTGGGCCCGGCCGGGCGCCCGCTCTGCCTTCCGCTTCCGACGCGCGCGGTCGGTCGAGCCGGTGTATGTGCGGCAATAACATGTCTGTCCCGCTGCCCGCCGTCGTGCCCGCCACCCGGAAGGCCACCGCCGCGGTGAGTGCCGGCCCGGCGCGGGGTCAGGTCCAGCGGGCGGCGGGGCGGGCGCGGCGCAGGGTCGCGGCGGGGCCGGAGGCTCGGTGCCCCGCACCCCCAGGCCCCCCACCCCTCACCCCTCACCCCAACCCCTCACCCCGCCGGGGCCCCCACCCCAGCCCCCAGCCCTCCCCGGGGCCCCCGCCCCCGCGCCGGTGGAGACGCGCCCCAACCCGAGGTGGCTTTGGAGCGTGTGTCCGTCTCGTCTGTGGACGCGGGAAGTCTCGGGTCCGCAGGAGAGCGACTTGGTTTTCTCGCCTCGCACCCCTGTCCTCTGTTAAAGAAGTTGGAGGCTTGGTGTCTTTTCCGGTCAGAGGTGCTGTTCCTGGCTGACTTGTGCGAGAGCATTTGAAACTTACTTTCCCCGGCCTCCCACCCCCGCCGCCCGGAAGCTCCTTTTTTGTGATGGAAAAATTCCACCGTACATGTGAGACTTTGACTTGAAAGGGAGAAACTATTTTTCTTAGAATGTGGTCGATTGCCCTGAAGAGTGTCTAACTGGGACCTCGCCGAGTGCCAAAACCCCACGTTAATTATCTTAGGAGCTGCAAGGAGAGAAGCTAAGTGCTTCTGCCGCCTGAGAGAGGTCTGTAGAGATTAACCAACTTGCTGCAGGCGGTGTTGCGCAGTCCCGGCGTCCACCTTAAGCAGGGCTCCGGTGGGGAGCAGCTCTGGGGGGCTTATCTAGGCGTCGCTTGTTAATGTTTCCTCCTCTCTTCTAGGTGATTTTCCTTCATGGACTGGGAGATACAGGGTAGGTACCGTTGTTAGCGCCAGTAATGAAACGGGGCCATGCAGCTCCTCGCCTCCACGGTCAGAGGTTTACCGTTTAGGAGCTCCAGGACTGTGTTATAAAAAAGGGTTACTAGTAGTATTTCTTACAGTCCAGTAATGAGGTAGAATCCTTTCTTTCTTGAAGACCACCACAATTTTCCCCTCATCATCTTGATTTGTCATTTTTCAACTCCTGTTTCTGGAACATATTAAAATTGCAAACTCCTCCTTGAGTTGCTGTGGCTGTTGGATACCAGAGATGAGAGGTATGTTTGTAGCAAGTGCAATTGAGAGCTTTCCAGAAGAGGTACAGTTTCAGGGCAGGTTGAGGAGAACTGGTTGATTTTGATAGAAGAAATAAGAGCAGTGTGGGGTCTTGAACGAGAGCTGGGAGGTTCCGAAAAAAAGAAAAACCAGTTGAAGGGCAGGGGACGCAGCTCAGATTTCTTGGGAGGTTTTGAAACACATTTGGTTGTGCTAACTTTGGATAGATGACTTAGCTTTCATTCAGGCTTTTTCTATATGGAGAGGTTTTTAAAATTTAAATCAGTGATGATCTGTTTGAAACTTAAGTAAAATTGTTACAAAATTGCAGAATTGGAGGAAAAGTGAAGATAAGTAAATTTTGATAAAATAGCCAGGAAACTGTTAAACCTTTATAAGGAGGCGCTGGGCTAGATTAATTCATAAAAGTCATTCCCAGTATTCCTTTATGGCTGCCAAGCAGAGGTGCCTGACACATGCCTTGCATGGAGTTCTGGGAAAGTTTATAGGACTCTTTCTGGACCATCAGGGAGTCCTAGGAAAAAGAGAGACTTATTTTACTATTTATTTACTTATTTCAGTGAACAGAGGTTTTAGAGAAGCTCTGTTTTATCACCAAGCCCCTCCTGATGCTGAGAGCCAGGCAAAATCTTGCTACCCTGTAACCTTCCTAATAAAGTGAAAGTCCAGGTCTGAAGAATTGGTCCAAGAGAGAAACAGTTCAGTTGTAGGAAGGTTCTCTGTGGACCCCAATTTAGCCAAATTCCTGAGACTGAAATTAAGAATGGAAATGATGAAGGAAACGAGCAACGTGAGATTCAAAATACCAAGAGCAGCCGTGCCGTCTTGGCTGAGAAGTACGTGTGTATAAGAAATGAAAGTTGTCCAGTTCTGAAAATACTCTGTGAGCGAGCACCAAGGAGAGCTGGTGCCAGCTTGGTTCCGTGAATACACGACAAAATTCAGAGCCGACCAGTCTGACAAGGGGCAGTTTTATGTTTAAAATATTTTTTGGAGAACTAGTTAAACTTCTTTTGTCTGGTTAACTCAGGGGATGTTGGGAATTACGTGATTCAGTTTGTTACTTATAAAAATGGGCAGCTTTTGCCTTTTTTGTTGTTGTTGTTAAGATTCTTCTTGGCAGAACCAGCCAAGATGTGCTGTCTGGTGACTTAGGTCTTGCAGTCTTAGATTCCTCATGAAAATTGTTTGGCAGCCAAATAGGATTGGGAGACCCTGTGTAGTTTCATATTTTCTGAATTCTGATATGTCATTCTCACCACATTTTTATGCTTCTGAGATTGATAGTCATCTTATCTGTTGTGTGTATTGTGGTGATTTTTTTTTTAATAGAAAGCTTTTCTTCAGTGATGCCTCTTAGATTGTCACGTCCTCCTCTTGAGAGTTTGCAGTGTGTACAGTAGCACGTTTAAAGCTCTGAAAAGTTCTGCAAGAAACACATCTGACCGTCAAAGTGGTCCTGTGCATGATGTGTACAATAAACTGTGAAACATACTCAAGGAAATACATTTTAGACCAAACTCTGTTGCATGAGATCAATTTTCCTTCCAAAAAAAATAGCTTTTGTTGTGATTATGAAAATATTCCATTTGTATTGTAAAACAATTTCAAATGCACATATGCTTGAAAAGAGAATGAAAATCTTGAAATCCTACAACCCAGAGATCCATGTTTATCTTTGATAGCATTTTAAAAATGTTTTATCTTGAAGTGCTTTCAAATTTGTAGAAGAATTGCAGGAATAAAACAGATTCCTCACTACCTTTTACTCAGATTCCCTAACCTCGATTGAATATGTTACTGTGTTTACCAAAACCTCCAAGAGTAAATACGATTCTTTATTCCAAACTTTAGCCTGTCCCTCCGAAGAACAAGGAGAGACCCTTATACAACCACAAAAAATGATCCAATTCAGGAAATTTAGCACTTATTTAATATCATCATCTGATAGGCGGTTACCTGACAGACTCCAGCCGTTGCCCCGGTAACGTCCTTTGTTGTAACCCTCTCTGCTGGCGGGCAGCTGGCCCGCGGGGCACTGAGCTGCTCAGATCTCTAGTCTCTTAATCTGGAACCGTCCCTCAGCTCTGTGGTGGCGTGCGTGACGTTGGCATTTCTGCAGAGAGCAGGCTGGTCCTTCCGTTGAGGTTTGCTTGACATTTCCTCGTGGTGAGGTTCAGTTTTTGCATTTTTGGTACAAATACGACGTAGGTTTCACGCCCTGCTCATTGCATCGCCTCAGGAGACAGGCAGTGCCTTCTGTCCCATGGCTGACAGTGGCCTGGATCACCTGATGAAGGTGGTATCTTCCTGCCAGGCCCCTCCGCTGCTGCTGTTTACCCTGTGTACTGAGAGCAGCACGTGGGGAGATACTTTGAGGCCATGCAGACTGTACGTCAGACTTTCACCCAGTGTTTTCAGCATCCGTTGATGATCCTTGCTGGCACGGCTGTGACGGTGATGTGATTTTCTGACCCTGCCACTCCCTTTATTAGTTTGCCACTCCCCATTTATGCAGTTGGACTCATAGGTCTCCCTTATTGGGTCATATGCCATCATTATTACGTGAAACTTTTAACTTCAAATTTACAGGAAAGTTACAGAAATCGTGTTTAGAAGTCCTTCTGCCCTTCACTTAGATTACCCAATCGGTAACATTTCTTACCGATTTGAGAACAAGTTGCAGGCATACTGCCTCGTTACTCCATAAAGCTTCAGTGTGTATTTTGTCAGTGCAAGGATGCTGCCTCGTGACCACGGTGTAGCCATCAGTCAGAAGTTGACGTTGCTCTGGTGCTACCATCACCTCCGCCAACCCCATTCATGTTTCCGTGATTTGACCCACTGATGTCCTTTGTGGGTTCAGGATCACAAGTTAGTTCGTTAGATTGAGTTCACCCATCTCTCGAGTCTCCTTCAGTCTGGAGCAGTCCGTTTTCTTGTCTTCCGTGACCTTGACACTTTCCCCACGCAGGCCAGTTACTGGCTAAAGTGACGTCTCCCTTTTGGCAGGAACGCCACAGAGGTGCTGCTGCTGCGCAGGTCTCAGGCCCACCCAGGTTCATGTTTGTCCCTTTGGTGATGATGTTACGTTTCATCACCTGGTTAAGATAGTGTCTTAACTAACAGGTTCCTCCACAGCAAAATTAGTAAGTATAGTTGCACTTTGAAAGTATTTTGTAGGGAGATACTTTGATTTTTATGAAAACATCTGTTTTGCCTGTGAATTTAGCATCCATTAACAGTTGCTGTCTGAATCTATTATGATGGTTGCCAAATGCAGATCTTTTTAAAAATCCCTTCGGTCTAGATTCATTTGTTGGCAGTCTACAGTGTGGGTAGAACTTTCCCTTCTCCTTGGCTTATTGTGTATGCATGCATTCATTTTAAATCAGTGTAGACGCTTGGATTCCTGTTTTACTCTGACGGTTACAATCCGCTGTTAAATCTGTATTTATTTTGATGCTCAAATCATCCCGCCCTCGGCCAGGGGGGAGCCCTTTTCACTGGTGCTTACACCTTTGGAGCACAACCCCATCACTCCTTAAGCACTTCCTTGCTTTCTGGGGCAAGATCTTTTCCAGGGGCCACAGGCAACCACAGTCTGGATGGCCGAAACCAACAGAAGTTTGTTCAAGAGGCTACACACCCAATATCGAGGTGTCCGAAGGTGCCTGCACCCCCTCCGAGGACCCTCAGAGAGGCTCCTTTGCCCCTTCCAGTTCCTGTGCGCTCCTGGGGCTCCTTGGCCTGTGACCGCCTACCTCCAGTCTCTGCCTCCCTCTTCACGTGACCTTTCCTGCTGTTTATCTGTGTTCTCTCTGCCTCTTACAAGGACACCTTACCACGTGTAGGGACCACCCTAATCCAGTGTGACCTCGCCTTGATCCTTAATAAATTACACCTGCAAAGACCCTCTTTCCAAATAAGGTCACATTCTGAGGTTCCCTTTAGACATGGATTTTGAGGGGTATAATTCACCATTACGCCAACGTTTGCTCACTGCCTTTCGTGGCCTCACGGTTTCTCACAGTTTTGCTTCTTTTTGTGTATTTGACACACTTTCTTGTCACCCAGAAGTGGACCATCCTAGCTCTGACTTCGTATCTGCATCCTAGCTCTGAGTAGTCATGTCCAGTTAAGACGCCAACTCATCTGGGTCATTTGGCTCTTGGCCAATTAGTGAGACTGAACAGAACGTGCAGGGGAGACTCCGTCACAGCGCTGGGTCGGTGGGACGGGCACGGGACTGTGAGGTGTTCCTTGTGCACATCTGGGAAGGTTCCTTGAGTTTTTAGTTCCATGCGGTGTTACTGTGGGTAGTGAACATAATGGAAATACACTTCAGTTACTTTGTAGTCTTTTCTAAAAAGAGCGCCACTGAGAAGCAGAATAGAGTGAATTTGCAGTTGTCTTGGGGTGTGCCCCCAAATTCACTTTCTGAACTCATATAAGCCTTTGTGCGTGTCCACATTTTGTTTTCCTTTTCTGCTTTCTAATAATAAAGGGAAATATATTCTGATTAATCTAGGTTTCTGAATATAGACTGTGTTTAATTGAAGCTTTGTGTAGAGTTCTTAAATTCTTGAATTCAGAGGTTTCCACTGACCTTGAAAACTGTCAAAAGGACTGGAAGCAAGTGGGCCGTGCTTCTGTATGGTATGGTTGGGGGTGAAGATTTTATAGCCTGTGGGGACCTTTGAAATCATCCAGGACAAGCCGCTCAGGCTGTGGATGGGGAAACGGAGGGCTGGACAGGCACTGATCCTCACCCTTTAGCATAAACGTCTCCTGCGAGGCTCGATGGTGATGGTGGCCCCACCACCAGAGTTTCTGGTTCAGTAGCTGTGGGGTGGGGCCCAGGGATCTGCATCACTAACAAGTTGCTGGGTGGTACCACACTTGTGCAAACCACTGGACTGAGTGAGGCCACCCTTCTAGAGACAGACAGAGTTGGGACTAGAACCCAAAATTCCTACTCCTTTTACTTACGTAAATGTTCTCGGTTTCTCATGTAAAACAGAGATTGGCAAACAATGGGCCACAGTTCAGTTCTTTCACTTTCTGAGAAACTAATTTTGTTTTTGTTAATGTTATTTATTGATGTATAATTTCCTGTAATTCATACCATGAAAGTCATACTTGTAAAATGTACAATTCTGTAGTTTTTAGGATATTTGTAAAGTTGTTTGACCATTACTGCTGTCTTAATTCCCGAATATTTTCAGCATCCCAGAGAGAAACGCCCGTTAGCAGATGGCCTTCATGCCCCCTGGCAACCGGCAGTTTCCTTCTGGTTTCTATGGATTAGCCTATTCTGGGTATTTCATACCTAATATAGTGGAATCAGACGATATGTGATCTTTTGTGTCTTGAGTTCCTTCACGTAGCATAATGTTTTTTCTGGTTCATCCATGTTGTAATGTGTATCGGTACTTTATTCCCAAATAATGTTCCATTGTATGGATAAATACCACATTTTAAGGATTCATTCATCAGTTGATAAACATTTGGATTGTTTCCACTTTTTGGCTATTATGAATAATGCTACTTTGAACATTTGTGCAAGATTTTACATGGACATAGGTTTTTAGTTCTCGTGCTTAATTGCTGAGTCACTGGTTTATGTATAACTCTTTGAGGACCTCCTAGACTTGTCCGGAGTGGCTGCACTATTTTGCGCTTGTACCAGCAGTGTTTGAGGGTTCTAATTTTTTCACATTCTCACCAGTATTTGTTATTATCTTTTTATTATAGCTATTTTTAGGGTATTCTATGTATAAGATCATAAAATCTGTAAACAGAGGTAATTTTACTTGGCTTTCCAATTCCTTTTATTTCTTTTTCTTGCCCAGTTGCTCTGACTAGAACTTCCAGTACCGTGTTAAATAGAAGTGGTGAAAGCGTGTGTCGTATTTTGAATTACTTTTGTATATGGTGTGAGGTAGGAGTCTAACTTCATCCTGTTTAATGTGGATTTCCACTTACTCCAGTTGCTTTTATTGAAAAGACTATTTCTTCCCCATTGATTTTTCTTGGCACCCTTTTCAGAAGTAAGTTGACCATAAATGTGAGGGTTTATTTCTGTATTCTCAGACCTATTCTATTGATTTGTATGTCTTTTCTTATTACAGTACCACAGTCTTGATTACTGTTGCTTTGGCATAACTTTTGAAATTGGGAAATGTGAGTCCTTTAACAATATTTTTTTTTCAAGATTGTTTTGGCTATTCTGGGTCTCGTGAATGTCCAAATGAATTTCAGAATGAGCTTGTCAGTTTCTGCAGAGCCAGCTGTGGTTCTGATCAAGGTTGCGTTGACTCTGTAGATCCTCTTGGGGACCACTGCTGTCTTGAGAATAGTTAAGTCTTCCAGAACACGGGATGTCCGTTTTTATACGTCTTCTTTAATTTCTTTCAACATGTGTTGTAGTTTTCACAGTGAAGTCTCACATGCACACACAGCACACACACAAGACACACACAGGAACTCACATGGAAACACACATACACATGCACACACACATAGCCAACTTCTAAACCAGTGCCTGCTCAGTGTCAGTGTTACGTAAGTGTTAATGCTAATACTGTTGTCATTAATTTTTCTCTAAGTCCGTAACACTTTTGGAGAAGGTAGATTAAAATAGAGAAGTAGTTAACAGAAAAGCATTTAGTATTTATTTCTAGACTATTTTATATATATAAAATGGCTTAAGTTCTATTTTATCCTTAATAGAGGTCACGTAAAAGTGTCAGGTGTAGCGTCAACTGTAAACAAGCAGGGAGCTGCGTGTACATATAGTATGGTCCCATTTTTGTAAAATCTGTGTCCATTTTTCAAGTGAACTGCATGGAAAAAAATGGAAGGAAATACATAAAAAGAATAACTATTTCTGGCTAGAAGGATTGTGATGATTTACATTTTTTAGTTTTCCTCAATCTGTTTTGAGCAGTTGTATGTTCACGTGCGCACAAGGAGATGACGTTAAGGTTGTTACTGTTAATGGTGTCGTAAGCATGTAGAGCCATCAGACAGCTGATGGACTTTACTCCTTGAGGCTTTTTTTCTTTGTATAAAATGTGAATTTTATTATCTATATTGCCTACTTTGTAAGCAACATTGTTGTGAGGTTATAAAGTGATAAAAAATATATTTTGTAAGTTACAAAGCCCAGTGGAGATACATGAAAGGAAAAATACTGTTCCTCAAATCATGAGAGGTCATCTTTATCCACAGGTAGAGCGTAAATAATAAACTGCGTTGTTTCTAGGTCGGTAGTGGTGTTTTAAGGAGTTAAAATTTACCCTCAGAGATTTACTATTCTGTTGCTAACTTACTGGAATTTCAAACAATATCTAATGGCATTATTCAAATTATTTCTCTACCAGGCATGGGTGGGCGGAGGCCTTTGCAGATATCAGAAGTGCCCACATCAAGTATATCTGCCCACATGCGTAAGTGTTGTTAATTTTCAGGTTTGGGATTCAGAATCTGATGAGACAACTGTGATCACTTTACTTTTCCAGAAAAGTATTTGAATATAATTAATTTTTATCTTTTAAATGTTCAGCTTAAAAATAAAGATCAGTAAATTCTTTAAAACAGAATGATATCTTGGTTATGTTGAATTTTTTCTTTTCTTTTCTTTTTCGTTAAGAAATTTAAAATAATCCTCTTTTGGAGATCAGTTGAACTCACAGCCAAAAAATTCTTTTAGATACACAAACATCTGTGAAGTGCTAAGGATGTCTGTGAGCTGTCTCTGAAGGGGTTTGCCTGTCAGGTGTGTGAGAAATCTTTACTGCCTTGAAAACAGTCCTGAAGTTACCGGTTAGAGGCAGTGTGACGCCCCGTGGAGAGACCACAGACTTTGCAGTCGGTTACATTTGGTTTCGAATTCTGAGAATGCTTGTGGGTGTCAAAAAGCAACGAGTAAGTTTTGAGCAAACTCAGAAAACTGGTAAGATTAGCAGGTCTTAGGTCAGAGGGTCCCGAGAAGCAGTGGCCTGGAGAAGACAAATAGGATTAGACGCCAACAGTTCGTATTTCATCCTCAGAGGTGTTAGTGGCAGTAGGGCTGATAAATATAAAAGAGGATGAGCAACAGGGACCGACTGTGCAGCACAGGGACCTATATTCAGTTCTTGCAATGAGCCGTAATGGAAAAGAATCTGAAAAAATACACGTACAAGTGCTATATGTATAACTGAATCGCTTTGCGATTGAAACTAACATTGTAAATCAACTGCACTTCAATAAAAAATAAGAATTAAAATGTGAAAGAGGAAAAACATCTGAGATTAGGTAAGAAAACACTCCGTTCCCTGGAGTAGATGGTTTTCCCACTGTTGCCGGCCAGCAGCTGGGTACCTCTGTTAGTCCGACCCCTGCAGGAGACGGAATTCTTGATTGTGTTGGAATTTCTGCTGTATTGTTATTGGCCCCAAGATTGAATTCGGTTTAAGGCTATTTCCCAACCTAGGGAAGTTTATGTTCTCAAGGAAATTTTAGTAAGATTTTGAGGTCTCTGAGGTAGGCTTGTTTCATGAGTCGAGAGGGTGGTGGTGAGCTGTAGTTGTGGGGTGTGTGTTTTCCTTTCCTTTGTCCCTGTCTACCCTCAGGTTTTCCAGCAAATTTTTCATCATAGCCTTGATTCGGGTTATATGGACACTTAGGCAAAACTTACGTTTCCCTTATTTATTTAGAGGTCTCTCAAATAAGCAAGGTGCACAGCTAAGAACTAGAAAATAAGCAAAGATGTAATTTGAGCCTGCGGGAATGGATGCCACGGTCTCTGTGCAGTGAACTGCTCACTCCTTAGTGCCTCAGCCAGAGGCTCGTATTTTATACATTTCCAACTGTCTTGGTTACTGGTTTTCCTTCTCGTGTCTGGTTTGAAATTATGAAGTGAAGGTGTTGAAAAAGAAAGATATTTTCATTTGCCAGACTTAGTCCTTCCTGGCTGCTGCTCTGTCCTGAGAACACACTTGGGGGGCGGTTTGGAGAACAGAGCTGTAAGGTGTGGATGCTGCGGAGCCGCTGATATATTACACTTGCGGCACGCGGTTCTGGGTGAGCCTTGAGTAGTGATCCATCTTTAATTGCTGGAATTTATCAGGTTTTGTGCTTCGTTATATTATTCTTACTCTGCTTTTGTTCCTTTCCCGTGTAGGCCAGTTATGCCTGTAACATTAAATATGAACATGGCCATGCCTTCTTGGTGAGTAAGACTCTGCTTATCCAGTAAGAACTTTTTATTTATACTTAGTTGTTTTTCTTTCATCAGAAGTGAGTTTGCAGACAGCAGTTTTTAATGAACTATTTTTAAGTTGCAAAGATTCACAATTAACTTTAAATTTAACCTTTCACTGTTTCTCTATAACTGGTTTTCGAACTTTAGATTCGGGGTAAACTTACGGAGCTGCACCAGCAGGGAGAGGAGCGGGAGACAAGGGGCGACTAGAAGCACGCGGGGAGTCTCTCGTTCTGCTCCATACACCTTTGCTGATTTCAGTGACCAGACGCCTGCACGAGCCCACGTGGCCTCCACTCTGATGAAGGCACGGCCTCTTCACCCTTCCAACGTCTTGCCTTTCTGGGGAGCTGGCGAGTTTTTAAGGAAACCATTTTCTGTTCAGCCCTCTCAAGACGTTTCAGGATAGAAGACCTCCCCGTGCGCTTCACCATCTGGAAGGAGTGTCAGTTCTTTGTTCTCTGGGCCACTTCCAGGCCTTGATTTCTTCCTGCTGCCCTCTGGACTCCTGCCAGCAGGTCTTTTCACCCCTCCCTCCCCTCCAGCCCCGCAGCCGTCCTGCCTTTCAGGTAGTTGCGGACCCAGGGTGAGCGGCTTGTCCACAGCCTCGGCCAGCGGGTGGCTTCCTTGACTCTCCTCTTCTCGGTGACATCATCCTTGGCCTTGGCCACCTGGAACAGCCCTGTCTCTGAAGTCCCTTCATTCAGACCTGACTGAGCTTGCGTGCCCATCTCCACACCACTGTCGAGACCCCATCAGGACTTCCAGCCTGTTGCCGTCTTGTCCTCGGCTTGCTCCCTCCCGTCCCTAAGCCACCCCTGCGCCGCCTTTTTCAATCTACTTTCAGTTCCTTGGTAACTTTTACAGATTCCTTCCTGCCTCGGCCTCTGATTCTTTCATCTTCCCTCTCCCCATCCAGAACCAAACTTTCTACCTGACGTCTCTTGAGACTGTAGTGGAAGCACGTAGCCGGGGCCAGAGGAAGGCCTCCCGGTCTCTGGCTGGAGGTTGCCGCTGTGCGATGGGAAGGTTTTGCAGAAGGCGGCTGGACAGCAGCATAGCCACCTGTGCTGAGCAGGGTGGACCCTGCCTGCAGGGTGACGTGGCACCGTAGGTCTGCTCGGTGGGCTGCCTCAGGACGCAGTGGAAGGAGATGAGCAGCTGGCATGCACTGCGGACTTCTTAGGCTGTGCTTTGAGATTCCTGTGTGGCTGTCAGATTGGGCTAGGCAATTCTTTAGATGTTTCTACGTTAAAAATTACGTGGCACTGTGGCTTTAATAGAATCTGTATCTAGTTGGGTGAAAGGAACTTACGGAATGTCAGATTCGTGCGTTTAAGTTGACTGGCCTACAAAGACAGTTTAATTTGAATTTAATGTTCTGGAGAATATCCTTGGTTTGCTTTTTTTGCAGAACTACCGCGAGTTTAGTGACACACTCCTACCAAGAGTAGATATTCTTAGAATCGAATGATTCTTTTAGGATTTTGTCTTATTTTCCAGGTTTGACATCATTGGGCTTTCACCAGACTCGCAGGAGGATGAGCCTGGAATTAAACAGGCAGCAGAAAATGGTAAGTAAGAGGAGCTTCATAGTGGAGTCCGTAGTTGTGCTGCTGTGCATGAGACACTGAGCGGCTACCTGCACGCGGGTGGCAGCGCTGCTCCCTCCCTCCCTCCCTGACCGCACTCTGCCTTGCTTGACTCCTTTGTTGTCCATGAAGACGAGGTGGACGGGGAGGAGAGGCGTTTATCGACCTCCAGCTGGGTCAGACCCATCGCTTTGCTTTGACTGACGCAGGCAAGTGGGGAAGATCGTAGCATGTCTAAGAGTCCTGGCCAGTCACCGTCAGGAAGGGGATGTGAGATAAGGACGAAAATAATGACATGACGATGTAGTGACGTACACTGACAGTTACGCTAGTGGTTGATTTCAGTGTGGTGCCCGCGTGCACCCTGCTGGCACCGGGCCGTGCTCCCGGACCGTCTCGGGTAACCCTGCCCTGGTAACAAGTGTCAGCTCCCGTGTGCAGACTCTCCGCTCGTGCTCTCCCTCGTGAACGTGGCGACTTCTCTTATATTTTGGGTGAAAGCGTAAAGAACACCGACTTACTGGGAGAAGCCTGGTTTTAGCACACTCACAGAAGCACATATTTCCTTTGCACACACGTGTGTGCTGAAATGCTGATGTGGAGACAGCGTGATGGCCAGGGTGGCCTGCAGTGTAACCTGGGAGGTGACGAGGTGGCCTGACGCTGACGGGACCAGCCCGGCTGGGAGTTGACCACGGCAGAAGCGAGGTGGCATGTACCTGGGCAGACATTACATGCTCTTTCTGTTTTCACATTTGTTTGAAATTTCCCGAAATTGTTTAAAAACCAAAAGCCAGTAGGATCCTTTTTAAAAATATTTAAAAAAAATTTTTTTTTAAGAATAATTCAACTTTAAAACAGGGAAGGTGCATTCAAAACATACTGGATATTTAGGCATTTCAAACCAAGAACACTGAGCTTTAGGATCATCACAAAGTAAGTCAAAGATAGAACCCTAGAGCCGGTATTCTGTCAAGAGATAAATAGGTGATAAAGTACCTGTTGGGTCTGGGGCTGAGTTGTTAGATCCTTGGAGGACGGGCGGTGGGCTTGTGGCCTGGTGGGTTGCAGAGTGAAGTTTCTTTCCCTCTAATGTATTACTGGAGAGAATCAGGTTCAGACTCGGAGCCGGGAAGGAAAGGTGTCTCTGTCTGGGGCTGAGAGGATGTGCCAGTGGACACGGAGGGGAGGGCTGAGATTGGGTCCAGGGATGGGAATCAGGACCCATCAGGGCACCGCTGACTGCTGTCTCGGGATGTGGTCTAGCTTTGTCTCGGCAGGTGCTATAACCCGGGAGTAAAGCTGGTGAAGCGGGAGTGGTCCCCCAGCTCCCTGCTGGCAAGGCTCATGTCCCCCAGCCCCAGCCACGACCCCCTCTGCATCTTCTCCCCTTGGGGCTCGCATACCCCCCAGTAAACCCCTTGTCCTCTTCAGCAAGACTTCCGTCTCGTAACCTCCTTTCCTGCCCTCTAGCCCGTTCTCCATGCACTCACCAGGGTGCCTCTTGCTTTTCATATTGTTCTAAGAACTAAATTATATTTAAAAAATCATTTTTAATTTGGGTATTTAGGGGTTTTGCAGTATTCTAATAGAAGCAGATTTTTGTTTTTTGATAAAAAGGAAATGTAAAGTTGGAAATTTTAATCTTAAAAAGATGAAACTCTTACACATATGTCATAAATGAAAGGAGATAAATTTGTAAAAGGTACAGATATCCCAAAAATACAGTATTATAAAGCAAAAGGAAGTCCTCCAAGTTATCAAGTAGTATATTTAATGATGAGCGTCAAAGCATTTTGCAGAAACAGAAGAACTCATTTGATTTTCCTCTCCAAATCGTTTGCTGAATATAGGGAAGATTAATACTGTGGGGGTTTTTTTTTTTTGAATAATAGAATGAACGGTTTAAACACTGTAAATCACAAACCAGGTAAACTACTTAACTACTTATGATTTTAAAATAACAGCTTTTAGGTATAAATGCCTATGGTTCATTGAAGGGAGAGAAATATAAAATGTGTATGAGCAGAACTGACCATAATTAAAAGAATCCCCAACTCCACCTATTGGAGAAAGAACTTGTTTACAAATTATGTGACAGGAAGTAATTGAACAGCGAAAGCAACACCTGCAAAATCTGAGCTTTTGAAAATGCACCCTAATTTTGTATTTCAATAGAGTGCTTCAATTTTTTCACTTGTTTTAACCGTTAATACACTTTGTACTTTTCTGTTACTAGTTTTTTCCTGTGTAAATTGTATCAATGGACTTGACTTTGAAAGCATTGGTGATTTAACTTTCATGTTATTTTTAGTAAAAGCTCTGATAGAACAAGAGGTGAAGAACGGCATTCCTTCCAGCAGAATTGTTCTGGGAGGGTTTTCTCAGGTAAGGAGGAAGTTGGGGCGGTGTACCAGCGCGTTGGGGTGTTTGTCCAGAGGTCTGGTCTCAGCCCTTTCTCTGTGGGGAAGTGCTTTTCCAGGAGGGTGTTACCGGCTCTGATATACTGCTTACCTTTAACTCTGACTTTAGTTTGAATGGACTAGAAATAACGATTGATTAGAGAGTACTCTTTGTCATACTCTTTTTTAGTTTTCTCTCTTCAGTGATAGCCTTCACTTTATAGATTATGTCTTGAAAATCAGTTTATTAGGTAAATTGATTGGAACCTGGAATGCATTTTTTCTAAATAACCTTAGTACACCAGTAGTTAGATCACGAAGTTAACACTGTGGACCACTTCAAACAAAACTGTTTAAACGCAGGTGTGAGTCCCCTGTCCCAGGAGACGGCTGGTGGGACAGTAGGTTGAAGACATGAGAATTTCTTCCCTCTTTTTGTCACAGTCAGATTCCCAGTAGTTGAGCCCCTGTAGCAGATTCCCCTGTAAGCCTGAAGGGGTGAGATCAGAGTAGGGGCTCCCACAGGGCGACCCAGTGCTGGGGGCTGGATGTCTACCCCCGGGGAGACCTCTGCAGTGTGCTGCACTGGCCCGGGTGGGGCCGTGCGGTCAGCGTGTGGCCGCTTCCTTCCCTCCCTGCATCTGTCCTGTCTCTGGGGTGCCTCAGCCTCGCCCCATATTCTCGGATTCCCTCAGTGGTGTCCTGTCCTTGAACGTGGACATCAGTTGTCTGCGTCACCAC
Source organism: Camelus bactrianus (assembly GCF_048773025.1). Classification (NCBI taxonomy): domain Eukaryota; kingdom Metazoa; phylum Chordata; class Mammalia; order Artiodactyla; family Camelidae; genus Camelus; species Camelus bactrianus. The sequence continues at coordinate 3,427,077 of NC_133567.1, read as the reverse complement.
CTTGTGACTTTATCCTCTCCCCTCTTTTTGTCATGGAAAACAGGTTTTAGGTTAAAATATATGATGTATATTCTTAGCATCTTTCTTCTTTTCTTTCTATACTTTTTGTCCTACCTTCCATACTTTGTCTGCAGTTACCTCATATTGACTTCACATCTTAGTTCACCATGTCACTCACCGCAAAAGTGCCCGAGCTTCTAACCTGTAAACCTTCTAAGTCAACAATTTAGTGTCCAGACGACCTGAATTAGGGCAGCGTCCGAATTAACGGAATTATTTGGAGTTAGAATTCAATAGAAAGATAGGTTGTTGATATAATACAGCAAAAAGATTTGTTATTGGTTTGATACTTGTTGAAATTCATAGGTAATGTACATTGTACTACACATTGTGACATAAATGTGGGTGCAAAAGTGAGTGCTTGATTTAGACAGTCTGTGTACGAGATTCTTTGATTACAGTTTGCAGAAACCAACTCCTAATACCTTTATCAAGAAAGAGTAAGTAATGAGTCTGGGATCACATCGAGGAGGCCAGGGGTGAGAATAAAGCGGGCCCAGGAAAGAGCACAGGCTTGGCAGAGCCACCGGGACTTACCCCCTCCTCGCCCGCTGCTCTGCCCGCCTGCTCGGTCCTCCTCTCTGTCTGCAGCTGGCTTCCTGCTGCTGTCGCTTTTCCGTGTTACAGTTCCAGCCACACAGACAGAGACTGACAGTCACTGAATTTCACTTTTAAAATCCTGGGGGAAGGACTCTCCTGAATGAGAAAGAATCTCGCATCCTCACGTGGCTCAGTGAGCCCTGGGCACGGTCAGGATGACGTGCGTCCCCTGGGCTGAACGCGGGCCCGGATGCAGGGTGTGGTGAGCTAGGAGGTGCTGCTCCAGAGGTGTCTGCTGTGGCGTCCTTGTCATCGTCAATTTTTTCATTAAAGTATTTTATATTCTTTGTAATATATTTCCTGCCTCTGTTTTTTTTTTTTTGAAGTATAGTCGATTTACAACATTGTGTTAATTTGTGGTGTACAGCGTAGTGATTCAGTTATGTGCATGTATATATATATATATATATATATATATATATATATATATATATATATATATTCCTTTTCATATTCTTTTTTTATTATAGGTTGTTACAAGATACCGAATGTAGTTCCCTCTGCTTTACAGGAGAACCTTGTTTATCTCTTTTATATATAGCAGTGTGTATCTGCAGATCTTGAATTCTTTTTTGGAAAATAATACCAGTTTAAGACTAGATTTGATTTTCTACGTAAGACTTTGCAAAGAAGAAAATCATAACTATAAATTCAGAATATTCCTAAGGCATTGTCAGGGCAGCAGCTAACTCTGCTGTTAACGGTGTCTGGCTGGTTGGGCGGCCCTCAGTGTAGACAGTCAGGTCCTCGACACGGTGGGCTGTGCACGTAGTCCTGCCGTTTGCCGGATTGCATCTGATGTCCGCTACCCAGTTTGGTTTTGTGCGTACAGTATGGGTAACAGGAATCACTCCTGTTGCCGTTGGAGAAGATGGTCTGCCTGACCCGTTCCTGTCTTTCCAGGGAGGAGCTTTGTCTCTGTACACCGCACTGACCACGCAGCAGAAGCTGGCAGGTGTCACGGCGCTCAGCTGCTGGCTCCCATTGCAGACTTCATTTCCACAGGTGCCGACAGGCGGGTGCGGGACCCAGCTGGGATGGGAGACTGATGCTGAGGGCACGGTTGTCGATTTTTTTAAATTAGTAAACTTAATTAGGGGGAGAAGCTTTTAGATTTATTTATCATTACTAGTTTTTTAATGGCGGTACTGGGGATTGAACCCAGGACCTCGTGCATGCTAGGCATGCTCTCCACCACTGAGCTCCACCCTCCCCCTAAAATTAATTTTTTTAGGGCAGTTTTAAGTTCACCACAAAATTGAGCAGAAAGTTTCCATATGCCCACTGTCCCCGTCCACACACAGCCTCCGCATGGAGCTCCCCCAGCACGGGGTCTATTCCCACACTGACACATCATTGTCACCCACAGCCTGTGGTTGAAATCAGTCACCCTTTTCAAAAAGAATTTTCGTAGACTCTGGTGATGTGCCACTTGGCTTTATCTGTGCCCTACAGTGTCTTCACTGCAGACCACACAGAGGGGAATAAGTCCTTAAAAGAGGAAAAAGGAAAGAAGTCCTGATTGTCATAAGTTCTATATTTGAAGTGTTTGCTACATTTTAAGATATATATCAAAATTAAGGCTATTTTTATATGTAGAAATAATATTTCTGAGCGCTCAGGGCTTGACAGCGGGATTTTGCCGTAGAATGTAATTCCTACGTACCCAGCAGAGGAAAGCGGTTTGTGGGACACATTTATACATGGGGGTATGGACGTGATTTTATTTTCGAATTCATCTTTAAATCTTGTTTTTTCCCCTAGCACTGTAGAGTAGCTTTTTGGTGTGCTGCACACAGTAAGTGCTGGTTGCTAACCATCTTATTTAAAAATCAAATAAGAGTTGAGAAGAGCGTGGCTCGGCTAAAACACACCTCGTGTCAGGACACTGAGCATATAATGAGGTTACACTCCACGTCAGGAACCAGTTCATTAGGAAGACGTGTCACACGGGACGGGGTACAGACGGGGTACAGACGTCCTGTAAAAGTTTAAAAAGAGATGGGTGTGCAGGGATGGAAGGAGCCAGACGTGACCTGTCCTGGGGTAGGGTGTCTGTCCACAGTTCACACACGCAGCATAGTGCTCCACCTGCTGGAGTAAATAACTTGGGTTTGTTCTGGCTTTCGCAGGGTCCTATCAGCGGCGTGAATAGAGACATTTCCATCCTTCAGTGCCATGGAACCTTGGATCGTTTAGTCCCCCTAATGTTTGGTTCTCTTACTGCTGAAAAGCTAAAAACCTTGGTAAATCCAGCCAACGTCATCTTCAGAACCTACGAAGGCATGATGCACAGTTCATGTCAACAGGTAAACGTTTGGAAGCAGGAACCGTAGAGACAGATTTACAATGTCTGCATGTGATGTTTTTAAGATGGTAACATTTGACTGCTTGTGGGTTAAAGACGTTAATGAATTCACATTGAACCATAGGTTAGTAGGACTTAGACCAAAGTTTATTCAGTTTAATTCGATGAACCTTCACTGATCTATTAATGCCAGCAGAGTGCATAATTCAAGGACAAATTAAAAACATCCCTGTATTAAAAATCTAAAGTAGGTTAATTAAAATAAAATCAGGAATTTTAGTAGAGGAGAAGGATGTTTACCCAAGTAACTTTATAGAAAGCGGAATGTTCTGTGTGCTACGTTGGGAGGTTTTTAAAAAGTCCTTGAAGAAGTATGAGGGGTGAGATTGATTTCATCTCAGGAAGCACTAAGGTCACGAGGAAAGAGCCAGATTTTGAAGGATGGGCAGGCTCTGGAGAGTAGGTGTGCAGAGCTTGGGCTGCGGGACAGGAGGGCCTGTCCAGGGGCCGCAGGACGGAGTCAGGAGAGCCCCCCCCCCCCCACCTGGGAGGGACATGTGCTGTGCTGAGCTCCCGTGTGCCCTCAGCAGAGCGAGCTGCGACCTGGCCTACATTCTGGAGACAGAGGAGGAGAGCCCAGTAGGGTTCGGTGACTAATTCTGTGGGGTGGGACAGAAGGGGGCAAACCACGGAGGCCTTAGATTTCAGCTCTGATGACCGAGAGGATCATGAAGCATGTACAGGACAGCTTAGGGTAACAGGAAGGAGATGAGGTGAGTCTGTGAACAGACTGAGACTCACGGGGCCTGTGGCATCAGAACGGGGTGTTGGAGACGCTTGTCCGACGGTCAGGCCTGTGGTAGACACTGAGGGGTTGACCAGCGAGGGATTTCTGCGGGAGGGCGCCCTGAGGAAGGCGAGGGCCAGAGCTCTGGGGGTTAAAGGGGTCAGGTGTGAACGGGGGACAGGCGGGGAGAACTCGGGGTGCAGGAGCGAGTACCCTGATTCGGACAACCACCCTGCCCGGTGAGGAGGAGCCACACGGAGGGGCCGGGTAGAGAGGATGGGGCCGACCTTGCGAAGACGGGTTTGGTGACGGGGAAGGAGTGGGAAGGCTGTTTCGCAGTGTGACGGGAGGAGACCCTGGGGGTGCGGGGGAGGGAGGGAGGAGGCGATGGGTGGGGGGCTGTTCAGGGACCCTGCCCTGTAAGTAAGCTCTGAAATGGGTGGCGTTTGCCTTGGAGTTACGGAGAGGACACTTGGGGCCCCGGGGAGACGAGGCCGGTGTCCATGCCAGAGGCGCGCTGGCATCCCGTGTTAGGGCCTCTTTCCCTTCTTGGTAAAGGAGGAGACATGCTCGCTTGTTCAGAATGAAGCACGTCAGGGTAGGTTTGGGGCTTGAAAAGGCCCGGGATAAGAGGCGTTGAGACAGCTCACGTTAACATTCTGTGCAGCTCTCGGCCCGGCTAAGCCACTTGCTTTAGGGGCAGAGAAGACCCCTAGTGATACGACTGACCCAGGGAGACCAGGGGTCCCTGGGTTCTAGGTTGTTACTGGGAACATCTTTGGAACCCAATGAACTCTGAATCCTGAAAGGGAGGCAGGGCCCCCTGAGCGGGGGCAGGGGCCGCGGGTCGGAGCATTGGTTTTCAGAGCTGGCCTCGCCCCCCCCAGGGACCCCACCAGGACCCCACCACTTAGGAAACACCCAGACAGCAGAGCTGCAGGGCCAGCGAGGCATCGGTGCTGTGTGCACGAGTTCCTACAGTGAAAGCTCTGTTCCTGGCTCCCTGTGCACCCGCACTGGGGGCCGCTGGGCTGCGTGGTTAGGAGCAGAAGGGGAGGGGAGGTGGTGCCGGCAGGCTCTCAGGACCGCAGGGTGAGTAACAGAGGCCACCGTCACGCTGGCCGTTCTTTCCTGAGTAAAGGAGAAGGTTGAAGGTTCTCTGCATTGCTGACGTGTGCATCTGTGAGGCTGAACTGGGAGACACTGCGGGAAGTGCGGAGACTGGGAGAGTTTGCTCCATGCTGGGTGTTCGGTGTGTTCACCTCCACGTCTCTCCAGGCCTGCCTTAGGCTGGTTGTATGTAAATCCTTCTGAAAGGCACACGGTATTTGCTGGTTTGGCGTTTTGTTCCAATGAGGGGATGTTAGAGGCATGGATGCTTAGTTGCCCGTGACTGTGCTCTTTCTGAGTCTTCTCCGTGTGGTTGTTGTCTTCCTTCCGCCCCCAGTGTTTTCTTTTGTTCAAGTGGAGCAAAACACAGACCATTTTCTCGGGACGAGATCGTACATGAGAGCTGGCATTTGAATGTGCGATAAAAGAATTGCAGGAAACGTTTTCAGATTTCTTTGGGGGCCTCCTTTCTCGTTTACACTTTTTATTTAATTGTAGTTGTAAAAAGGTGAATCCACCTTGCCTGTGCACACCATGGATTTAGTTAGTGGTACTTTAGTGGGGATTTAATTTCTGATTTGTGTAACTGCTTATTAAGTCCCTTTATTCCAACAGGAAATGATGGATGTCAAGCAATTCATTGATAAACTCCTACCTCCCGTTGACTGAGTCACGAAGAGGCCTTGTGTGGGAGTCACACCAGCATCCTCGTGGTAGAGAGAAAAGCTTGTCCTGCGCCTGCTCTCGAAACCTCTGATGTTTGCAGTGTTAAAATGTTTTGCAAATATGCACCAATGACACAGACTAAATAAACCTCCTCTTGGGAAATTTATGATCATTTAGGTTTCTGTATATGTATTTGTATAATATGATCCAGATTCTACTAGTATTAAAATAGAGGAAGCAGCTAGCTTCTTTTTCCCAAATGTAATTCAGAAAAATAATAAAATACTACAACCAGATTTTTTATTACATCACTTGAAAATTATTAGTATGCTTAATGAAAACTTGTTCAGGTATAAATGAGTGGCTAAAATGTAACTGGTTTATGCATGCTGTGACTTAGTCCACGGACTTACTCCAGGATGACTTTGTCACCATGCAGTGTGTGTATTTTTATATTTACGTGCGTCACGTGCACTTAATGATTTTAAGGCGTCATAAGAATGAGGTGTTACTACATTACTCCTAATAGTAGGGTTAATGCTTCTAAGTGTCAATAAAGAGTAATACTGCTCTCTTCAATTAGTGGCCCTTTATTTTGGGGACCAGGTTTTTCTTTCCTGAATGTAATTTCTATTTAAAATTATTTTTGCCTCTCTAGAAAAGAAATGTATTCTTTCTTGTTCATCCTTCGTAACAGACCAGATACCACCTCCTTGCCATAGACATCCGCTGTCAGTACCTGCTGTGACTTGACACTGAATCGCAGACAGGATGGTATTTAAAACGTACTTGAGCTTACAGGAAGAAACCAGACACCCCTTCAAACGTCCTACGCTACTTACTTCTCAAACTGTACCTTTGTCTGAAGTTTAGACCGACATAGTTCCTAGAATCTATAGTCCTGGTAACAAAAATAATTCTGTGTTTGTATTTTTCTGTAATTGACTGAAAATAATTAGGTCACATTCTAGTATGTTCATGAATATTTAAGACTGATCTTAAAAAACTAATTTTTAAGACAATTTGCTCTAAGGTGACTCTCTTTGTAGCGTAGTTTTAGTTTACTGATTTTGTACATCTGTTTGAAACCAGCTGCTGTGGGAAAGGAGCAATCCATTAGAAAATTCTGCTTTGCTTTTATCTGCCAGTGGACTTCTTTGAAATTTTTACTTTAGTCAGGTGATTTTTTTTTAAAAATTACTTTTTGTGCATACATAAAAGTAGCGATTACTTGATTTTAAATCATCAAAAATTTCAGGTTATTGGTGGAAATTATTTGGAAACAAATTTATGGGTAATAAAAGTCAGTCAGAACTCAATACATATGGCATAGTTACCACACAGTTTAATATGCAGCAAAAATGTACACTTGGTATTTCTGAACTGTTGTCAATCTTTCTGCCATATTCCAACTGACTAAAACAATGTTAGGAATGTATCTTTATAAATGGGTGCTACTTGATAGTGGAAATAATTTGGTAATGGACTATAGAGAATGTTAATAATGAAGCCATATGTTTATGTCTGGATTTAAAATTTTTAAACAATCATTTACTAAGTCATTTTGCTCTACCTTGATTATAAGCTGTTGTTTCACTTACACAAATCAGCAAGATCTAACTTATGGCAAGAAATATTCCGTTGAAATATTGTGCTGTAACGTGGGAAAATGTAAATCTTTTTCACGGTTTCTATCAATGTGAAATAAAACTCAATTCTCACTTTTCTCTGACTGGCTTTTTCGAAATTTTTTTTTAACTTTTGGGTTTGCCTTGGAATGGCTGCCTGTAATGAGAAGGAGGAAAATGACAATGTGCCCCCAGGAATATACCCTCAGGGAGAGAAATCCTGGTGCCGGTGTGGTCAGCCTGGAGCGGAACCAGGCAGGAAGAAGGCTTCTCCTGTTCCTCAGTGCTAACAAGCTAAAAAAAAGTCCTGAACTGGCTTTTCAGTGTTCCTAACCTGTTTTAAGTTTTGTTTGGTGTTTTCCTTTTGTCTTTTCCTTTTATGTCGTATTCATGGGATTTTTAAGTTGGTGTCATAAATTGGTTCTCCAAAGAGTTTTTCTCCTTTTATTTTGCTACTGACGCCTAACTTTTCCCAGTAAAGGAATCCTGTCCTGTCTCTTAAGTGTCAGCTGTAAAAAAGAATGAAGATGCTCTATGTCAATCTAGGGAGGTAAAAGATTTGCACACTAAAAACTATAAAATGTTGTGGGAAGAAATTAAAGTAGACATAACTAAATGGAAAGACATTCCAATTTTATGAATTAGAAGGGTTAATTTCATCAAACTGGCCATGATAAACTTTTAAGACCTTGGATTTGGCAATGGTTTCTTAGATATGACACAAAGTACAAACAACAAAAGAAAACAGATACGTTGGACTTTGATAAAATTAAATAGGTTTGTGCATTAATAATCACTATCAGGAGAAAAAACCCAGAGTGGGAAGCAATATTTTCAAATCATATCTGATAAGAGTTTAGTGTCCTGGACATATGAAGAGCTCTTAAATCTCAACAACAAAGACAGTCTGGTTGAAAATTGGGTGTAGGATTAGTCACGACATGTCTCCAGATGCACAAATGGCCAACAAGCATATTAAAATATGCTCAACACAGGTATTAGGGAAGTGCAAATTAAAACCACAAAGAGATGCCACTTCACATCCACAAGGAGAGTTAGCATAAAAGTATGGGTAGAAACAAGCATTGACAAGGATGTGGAGCAATTGGAACCCTAGTATATTTCTGGTGGGAATGTAAAATGGTGCAGCTGCTGCAGGAAAACAGATTCCTCAAAATTAAATACTTACCATATGACCTAGCAACCCACTCCTGGGTACATACTGAAAAGGACTGAAAATAGGTGTTTCCACAAAACCTTGTACATAAGTATTCACAGCAGTACTATTCCGCAAGAGTGAAAATGTGGAACAGAGAAAGCTAAGCAGAAACAACCCGAGCAACCCTCCCTTGATGAATGAATAAATGAAATGCGGTGCGTCCTTCCAATGCAAGTACTAACCAACCGTAAGGCGGAATGAAAGACTGACAGCTGCCACAGCATGAACTTTGCAAAGTCATGTTAAGTGAAAGGAGCCAGTCCAAAAAGTCACATATTGTATGATTATATGAACGATCAGAGCATTTGAGACCATGGAGACAGAAAGCCAATTATTGGTTGGCAAGGCTTGGGGGGCTGGGGGAGTCACAAGCGACTCATTAAAGAGAACAGGGTTTTTCTTTCTGAGATGATGAAAATTTTTCAAGATCTTTTTTGAAACTAGATAGTGGTGATGGTTGCACAGCATTGTGATTGTACTAAATGCTACCAAAGTGCACATTTTAAACTAGTTAAAATGGTAAATTTCATGTTAAAGTTAATTTGTATAGGGGGTCCCACAAGTGGTGTGACCCACTTCACAAATCTAAACCTGAGTCAGCCTGCACTTAGGGGAAATATCTGCCAAGGGAACCTAATGCCACCATCATAATCCTCCAATCCAGCTTTGGTGAGTCCACCTCACCCTAGAAAATGGGACCCACCAACCTTGTAAGGAAACCCCCACCTCCTTAGCCAATCATGCCCTGTTTCAGGGTTGCCTTTTAAGCTCTATAAACCTCACTCTTGCCTTCCAATCCCTGGGAAAGAGTACCCACTGTTTGTGAGGCCCTGTGCCCCCACCCATGGAGTGTCTTTCCTTGGATCAAGGACATCACACTCATCACCAGGTTGTTTTAGTTTTGTCCTTTGACAATGTTATGTGTATCTTACCGCTGTGAAAGAGTAATAAACTGAATCTTTGGAAAAAAAACAAAAGCGACAATTACTAGAGTAAATGTACAAATCCACAATCATACATGGAGACTTGTACATACCCATGAATTGATGCATCAAGCAGGCAATAAACTGGGATATAATTATTTGAACAAAAAATTAATTTTGGGCTAATAGGTCTTTACAGAACTTCAGATTTGCCATTATAGAATACACGCTTTTCCAGGACACATAACATTTATAAAAATTGACGAAACAAATCTCAATAAACACCTTAGAACGAGTAACTTGTCATATATTCTCACTACAATTTGAGAGTCAATAATAAAAAGATAATTTAAAAGTGAAACAAAATAAGTGAAATAAAAAGATACGGTTCAAATTACTCTTTCCCCCGAATAACTAAACTAGAACAAAATCTGACATTAGTGTAGAAAAACTATGAGGTGGTGAGTTTGGATTAATGATCGTTAACCTGGGTATGGGATACGCTTGCAAGTAACTGGGCAAAGAACTGAAGGAGCCCATACTCTTGACAACACAGCTGTTTTAATGTTTTGCCTCGGCTTAAGGCTGTCACCTTCCTCACTGATCTTCAGAGCAGGTGAGATGCCTCATTAAATTTCTTTGATGAGAACGTTTCTGTCAACTACTATTCAACTGCATTCAAAGCGCACCCTGCATTCCGAGTCAGGAAACAAGACTGAGTCTCCATCCTTAAGGAGCTCACAGATGACTTGACTTTAAACAAGGAGACGCCCACAACGATCCAATCTACGGTCATGGGTCTGCAGGGACGGGGTTCTGTACTTCAATCCACCGTCACGGTGGGTCCGATCGACTGTAAACCCGCCCACGTCCCATCCTCCGAACCGCCTGGGCTCAGGCTCGACGCTGCGAGGGTCTCCGCGGGCGCTACAGCCTGGGGGACCGGGAACCGCGGGGCGGGGCGGGGCGGGCGAGGGCGGGGCCTGAGGGAACGAGCGCCGTGCTTGGCCCCGCCTCCCGCCCACTTTTACGACAGCCGGGGAGCCCTGCCGCCCGGCGGGCTGGTTGCCCAGCTGGTGGCGCCTCAGCTCTCCCTCCCCAGCCATCCGCTGTCGATTGGTGGCGCCTGCTCGGCACGCGCGGAGCTCGATTGCCGCTGCCTGCGGGGGAGGAGCGTCGCCGCCGCCGCCGCCGCCGCCGCCGCGGGCTCGGTGGTGAGGAAGCGCCTAGGCCCCGGCCTGCTGTGGGGCCTCGCCGAGCGCCTGGGCTCGCCTGCCGCCCCGCCGCCCGCTTCGCCCACTTCCCGTCCCACGCGGCTGGGCGCTGCGCAGCCTGCCGGAGCCATGGAGGACGAGGTGGTCCGCATTGCCAAGAAGATGGACAAGATGGTGCAGAAGAAGAACGCGGTGAGCGCGGCCGGCGGCGCGGGCCGGAGGGAGGCCGGGCGGCGGGCGGGGGCCGGACTCGGGGGCCCATCGGCCCGAGGGAGCTCCTGGCCCGCGCCGCCTGCCTGCCGGCCCGGCCTCCCCGCGAGACGCCGGCGAGGCCCGCGCCCTGGGGAGGGGTCCAGATGGGGGGTGGGGCATCCTGTCCCGCGGCCGCGTCCCGGGGAGGGAGTTCTGGGGGAGGTCCTGCGGGCGACGTCTGATCCTGAGGCCGCGTCCTGGGGAGGGGGTTGTGAGGAGGGAGTCCTAGGGGGGGGCATCCTGCCTCACGTCCTGAGGAGAGAGGGCTCTCGGGAGGGAGTCCTGGGGGCGTCTTCTCCCTCGTCCTGGGGAGGGGGTTGTGAGGAGGGGCTCTGAGGGAGCGTCCTGTTCGTGGCCGCATTCTGGGGAGGCTGTCTTGGTGGGGGTCGGGTGGTCCTGAAGCCACGTCCTGGGGAGGGAGTCCTGGGGGGACATCCTGTCCCACGTCCTGAGGAGAGAGGGTCCTAAGGAGGGAGTCCTGGGGAGGGGGTCTCAGGGAGGGCGTTCGGTCCGGCGGCCGCAGGCGTTAGGACCCACTCTGGGCGCTCCGGGGTCCCTCGTGGTTGGTGCAGTCTAGTAAACTTGATCGAGGCGTTCTCCTTTATTATTGTAAACTTGATGGTGCTAAAGCCTCGCTGATTTCGCTTAAGAATCGAAAGAGTACAGAGAGCCCTCACTGTTTGAGAGAATTCATTCTCCGGGCTCGTTGGCCAACGACGAGCAACATCAAATAGAGGGATGTCTGTGATGTGTTCTAGACCTCAAGCTGATAAAGCAAGATGTGAGATTCCTGGATCTTATTTTTGAAGAAGGCCAAACATTCACTTGATTATCTCAACTACCCTGCATGTTTGTTTAGCAATTTAAAAAGTTTAACTATGCCAGCGGTGTGCTTGGCAAGTAGCTAAACGCTTTTTTACGAGTCGATCCTGTTAGGCGGTACAGTGCGGAAGAAATAATTTAGGCACACACACTGACGAGGGTGTGCTGGTAGATGGATTTGGACAAATGTCGTTGCAGGCTACTCACTAAGTGGTTTTACGGTTAATGCCAGTGGCGCTATCTGTTATGATAATGTGTTTATGTGAAGGTGTCCTCTGGTGGTTTTTTATGAGGTGTTCCAGTTTCTGCATCTCTGACCACCTGTGTGTGTGTGTGCCATTCTTAGTCCTTTGCTTAAGAGTCATCTGTTTTCAGCTCAACTTCTAAAATTCTTTGTCAAACTAATGTTAAGGAGGAAAGGGATGCTCTGATTTGTGCGGCACTTCAGAGCTACAAAGTGTCTGTGCAAAATTTTTCTGAGACTCAGGAGACACAGCTATGCTGTATCCACTTTACAGAATAAGCAACCAAGTCAGAGATCAAGTAGTTCACCTACTCAAATTAAGCGTGCAATTTGGATTAAGCCAGGACCCAGGTTTTCTACTGGTCAGCATGCCAGAGCAGGAAGTAGTGTTAAACACTGAATTCTTCAGACTTCAGACATGGTCTGTTCCTCTTTTCCTCTGACAGGTGCATTGCCCAGCATGAAATTTCATACCCCTGTTAATCTGTATTTGCAATTTTGGCCTTTTAAAGGATATCCTGTTTGTTTTCTGTGCCAGACGTTACTTGTGCCGTTTTTCCTTCCTATGGATGGAGCCCTGTCATTCTCTACTGCAAGTGATGAGTTCTGGGTATTTGATAGGCTGAACATGTCTGTTACTTTGTTTAAACTGGCAAGTTGTTTTCTTTGGGGAGAGAACCTAGACTCCCACAGTAGAAGCTAGCTCCTAGGAAAAAAGGCCTTTTGTTGGGTGATTTTTTTTTCTCTAACTCAGGCTATATAATGTGTATTCTTTAATCATGTAGTGCCCGAGGTGTTTGTTTTTGTTTGTTTGTTTCCTCTCCCTGTAACTGATGCTTCTTAAAAACGAAGGATTCCTTAGTGGGCAGGCGTGTTGAGGACCAGTTTGTATTTATCTGCAGTTCTCACATTGTAAACGCATAACGTGTTTGCGAGAGAAAGAGGATGGGCTCGGCAGATAGGCCTCAAGTCTCATTCTTCTCAAATCCTATTTTTCTGGTAGTACAAAACTTTACCGATATGAAACGTCTCTCCAAAAAGAAAGGTTAAGGTTGACTGTCTCTTTTTACTTTTTTTTATTCTCTCTTTTCCTGTCTGTCTTACAGAAGTTCAAACAGGCAAATGAAATAAAGGGAAATGGTCTGAATGACTCTCCCTCCCTGCCCTTCAAAGCTCATCAACAGACCATAAATAGCTTTTTAAGTGTTCAATAATTTAACTGAAGTTGTTCTGTGGGTTACAGGATTATGGTAGATTTGTTTCTCTCTCTCTCTCTCTTTTTTTTTTTTTGTGGTTTCTAGATTTTCCCTGTGAGCTATTTTTCATATTATTTTTATACTGAGAAAAAGTGAACTTTGCTTGAAAAATAATGGTTGTGTTATGAATTGAAGTTTAAATGCCGTTATTAGATTTTCTTTTTCTGGTTTGCTGTAGTTTTTGTTTGTTTGTTTTAACTAAAGCATAGTTGATTCTCATAGTTGTTTCTGGTGTACAGCATAGTGATTCAGTTATACATATATATTCTTTTTCATATTCTTTTTCATTATAGGTTATTATAAGCTACTGAATATAGTTCCCTGTGCTACACAGTAGGACCTAGTTGCTTATCTATATCTTTTTAGATATTTGTTTGTTTTAACAAAACCATAGGTGTCACTTTTAAACAATAGTAAAACCATTTATTGAGTTACTGCTCTGAACCATGCATTCTACTAAGTATACCTACCTTATCTCATTTACTCCTCGGATTGTTTGTTGAGATAAGTATTATCTCCATTCTTAAAAACAAGGAAATGAAGCAATTAGAAAGTTAAGTGAATCGCTTTAAGCCATATGGCTAGAAAGTGGTCAAATTAAGATGTGAATCTAAATCCGTTTTGCTTCAAATCCAGTTCTACTCTTGTTTCGCTGTACCATCTCTCTAGAAGACCGTTGCATCTGTGTCTGAACCTTGCCTGGGTCCAGTTCAGTGCATATACGACTGGGAAGTAAGGGTATTTGCTGTTCTGGAGCAGACAGATTTCCCTAAATATCCCCACAACATCGACCCTAGTACTACCCAGAATGTTGCCCCATGTGTATACTTGATTTTAATCAGTATTAGCAGTTTTACAAGTACACACTTTGAGACCATGATGAACCACATAAATTAGTTCCAAATTTTCAGATATTGGCTGTTTTTTACTTAGCTTTTTTTCTTGTCATTTTGACTTGATGTCAGTAAGCAAATCTGACTACTCATCTGGGTTCAAATTTTGGCTCTTCCAAACTTTAGCTGTGTAATCTTAGGCAAGTTTCTTAACATCTCTAAAATGTTTTTCTTGGTGGTAAATTGGAGATAACTTAGTAAAGAATGGATGAATAGAAAATTCTTGGCCTAGGATATGGTAAGGGCTAAAAAACCTTCTGGATTATCTTTGTAAAGAATTTATAACACTAGACTGGAAAGAGGAGTCAGGTAAGAACTTAGAATTTTCAAGTTTATGGACACATTTTGTGAGTGGCGTTGAGGTTTGTCTATTTTTTCTTCATTGAAGGCTAAGGGCTGAGTAGATTAAATTGTGCAGAGAGAGAAATTGAAACATGTTAGAATTTCCTAGGAGCTGGGATACTTGGAATGTAAGTCTTGATGGTACCTGGTTTGCAGAAAGAACTTTCGTTTCCCTATCAGGGTTAGATTAATTAGCATAAATCAAAACTTAGAATGACTATATAATTTTTTATAACAGCTTTATTGAGGTATACAATACAGTTCATCCTTTTAAAGTATACGATTCAGTGGTTTTTAATACATTCACAGATTTGTTCAACTGTCACCACTATCTAATTTTAGAATAGCCTCATTCTGAATAGAAACTGTAACCCATTAAATAGTCACCATCTCCCTCCTCCCCCCAGTCTACTTTCTTTCTCTGTGGATTTGCCTGTTTGGGACGTGTGGTATAAATGGCATCACACAGTCTGGTCTTTTGTGTCTGGTTTCTTCCACTTCATGTTTTCAGTGTTCATCTGTGTTGTAGCATGTGTCAGTACTTCATTCCCTTGTATTGCTGAGTAGCTCTCCTTTCTGCTGATGGATATACCGTGTTTTGTTTATTCATTCATCATTTGATGGACATTTTGGGCACTTTCCACTTTTTGCTTATTATGGGTAATCTGCTAAGAATGTTCTTGAGCAAGTCTTTGGACACGTTTTCATTTCTGTTGGGTATATACTAGGAGTAGAATTGCTGGGTTATCTAATTACTATGTTTAGCCTTTTGAGGAACTGCCCAACTGTTGTCCATAGTTGTTGCACATTTCACATTCTCAGTAGTGTATGGGAGTTCCAGTTTCACCGCATCGTCACCAACACTCATTACGTTGTCTTTTTGATGATAGCCGTCGTTGTGAGTGTGAAGTGGTGTCTCATCGTGGTTTTGATCTGCATTTCTCTCATGACTGATGGTGATGAACATTTTTCTTTGCTCGTTTGCCATTTGTATATCTTTGGAGAAATGTCTGTTCAGGTCCTTTGCCCATTTTTTAATCGAGTATTTGGATTATTGAGTTGTAAGAATTCTTTATATTCTGAATACTAGACCCTTATCAGAGACAGGATTTGCATATATTGTGTCCCATTCTGTTGTCACTCTCTTGATGACGTCTTTTGAAATACAGGAGCGTTTAATTTTTGTGAAGTCAAATTTATATATTTTTTCTTTTGTCACTTATGCTTTTGCTGTAGAATAACTACAAAATTGAGGTAACAGTAAAATTATATTTCCTAGTTTATAGTGATGTTGCTGAGCTGTAACTCAAATATTTATAATGTGTTTCCTTTCTAAAAAAAAAAGTGGCATCATAGTTTTTTAAACCTTGAAATCGCATCATAATTCTTACTAAGAAGTATTTTGAGTTGGTTGAGGTTAAATAATGCTCACTTAAAATACTGGCTTTATGGCTCTTTGAAAATACTGTTGTGGTAGAAATAGATAATTAAAAATTTTTTTCTACGCCTCATCAGCCATCTCCTATGTGTCAGGCACTCTGTTTCGATATTTCGTATGTGTTATATTACCTCACCTGACTATTTTAACTACTGGGGGTCGGTGTATTATGCTCACCAACATATAAAGAAGCTGAGGCATGAAAAGACCAAGTAATATTCCCAAGATCTTATAATTAGAAAATGACTGAGCAGGGATGTGGATGCAGGTCTGTCACATACACGTAGCCCGTGTTCTTAACCGCATGTTCCGTGTTACTCCTTCCCTCTTACATCTCCTTGAGGAGAAGGATGTTTGTGTCCTGCACAGTCTTGTAGATGCTGGGTCTGAATACCATACTTTGTAAAAGTGCTTGTTTCTGATGACAGACAGCAGTGTCAACGATGTAATACAGTAATATGTTGCTGTTGTTTATTTTCCAGCCAGTACTGTGAACTAAATTTGACTCTGGAAGTTAAAGTAGAATCTTTCTTTCTCTTGCATCATTACCTGTAGGAGATGCTGCAATCGGATAGACTTGACCTTTGGAGGCAGGTGATGACTGGGGAAGGGTGGAGTACAGTTTGTTTGGTGATGCTGTTCACCGAGTTCACGGAGCACAGCTGCCAAGGGGGCCTGTGGAATGGGAAGTGAGTGGGGCAAGGTTGGGACCCTGGGCTCTTGTCTTAGGAAACTTGTAGAATTGTGATGCTGTACTTCCTTTCTGAGTGATGCTAGGTCAGAAATCAATCTGAAAGACCATGGAGACTTGGGTGGAAGAAAATTACCTACGGTTAATATAGGATACAGGTCCACAGTCTCTTAAGACCTTTAGAGTCTGATATATTTGAGAGTGCCAGATTGTTCAGGTTTTATAAGGATAATATGGTACATACATCATATATTTCGTAATATCCGCAACAAGATCTGGGCAGTTTCCAGCAATCAGACATCAGCATTTCTGTAGTGAAATGCAGCACTCTCACGTGAAGTGGGAGAAGTGGAACATAAACAGTTTCATGCATCTGTTGAGATTAGATGTTGCTACCAAATGAGTTTATTGAAAATCTAGGAGAAATCTTTCGGTTTTCAAAAGGATTTTGGTTTGGGGATTTGCTGATATGGGATTGAAGACACTCGCTCACGAAAATGTCATGCCTGTAGAAATTCTTGATTAATAGTAAATTTAAAGTCAGTGTTTTATTTTTTAACAATTTAATGTTTTACTTTTTTTAGTTACCTCTAAATAAAAAGAAATTATTGCATTTTATGATCAGAAGGGATCTTTAAGCAATGAATCACTAAAATCCTTCATAATAACCTGTTTCATAATTTCTTTTTTCTTTCTTATGTGGGGGGAAGTAATTAGGTTTGTTTGTTTAATGGAGGCACTGGGGATTGAACCCAGGACCTTGTGCATGCTGGGCATGCTGTCTGCCACTGAGCTATATCTTACCCCCATTTCATAATTTCTGTTGAACTTGAAGGACTGGGTTAAATTAAAATGACATACCTGTTTATTGCCAGAAGTTAAGTTAATACTGTTTTATTCTCCACAGGTAAGTCTGTCTGTCAGCTTTGGATGGAAAAATTATATGGCTGGAAATCCTTGCTTGATTTTAAATTTGAGAAATATAATGATACCATGAGATGCCAGGCTTGTTTCCTGCTTTGGAGTGCATATGAGGGGCATGCGCTGGGGCGTTCTGTTTTCCTGACGTGTGCTGTATTTCACTGATCCGCATGGTGCCTCGTTTTCACATTTTCACATTTCAGAGAGCAGAATGAGATACGTATTGTTGGCCAGATGGCCACTGGGATGTATTTTCACAGGCAGGACATCAAACCCAGTGTCAGCATTGCAGGATGGGTGTCAGGGGCTCTGAACCGTGAGTGGAGCGCGCTCTGAATCCCAAGGAACCGAATGGTTGAAGAGCAGTGGGGGTGAAGGGGTTGAGCTCTGCACACTGCGGTGCCTGCCAAGAGCTAAGGGCTCTTAGCTCTTTTGTGGATTCTTCTGTGAAATGCAGCATTATTAGTGTCTTGATATAACTTTTTGTGGACTAAAAACAGATATTATTGAGTCTGAGTCAGTGAGTGATTCATAAGCGTTAGATGCTGAATGCGAAGTAATTTTAGAAACACCTTAGCCAGTTTTGCTTATATTTTTCTTTTTCTGTATGTAAAAGTTGATGTATGATAAAAATTCTAAGTCTGAAGGAATTGTGAAAGTAAGAGGAAATAAGACAGTTTCTTATTCTAGTTTAATCGTTTTTTAATTAGTGGTATATAGAATAGTGTGTCCAAATATAGTACACTAAGTACATTAAGTGACTGTTAGACTAAATAAGATATGACAGATTAAGTGATGTATTAGGTGAGATGATGTCGGGTAGATTGAATGAATATCTAAATTGCAGTGTTGGCCACAGCCTGTAGGGGGAGCTGTTGCTTCTCGTGCGATTCCATTGCTCTTTTAACTTGAGCCACTTTCCATAAATCTTCCATGAGTCTTACTTTGTTCCATCTTCAGCTACATGGGAGCCTTTTGATCCTAGATGGGAACTGGCAGGGGACAGGCCTGTGAGCTTAACGTAGATTTTAATTCTGGATTTTCTTTCAGAATTTGCTCTTTACTCCTTTGCGAGAACCAGGGAGACAGCAGTGTTCTTGTGACAGAGCAGTGAGCCACAGAGATGTCAAGACACCCCAGTGAGGCGGTGCCCCCCCCACTCTCCCTGTGTGTGAGCGGGTGCGCCTCGGGACCCCCATTCCCACTCCCCCGTCCTCACACAGGGGCTTGCCATGGAAATTTGGGGTGGGTCATACCACCACAGTAAGAGATGTACTATATATTTCTCATCAGGACACATGTAAATAAATACTGAAAATAAACATCACAAAACAACTGAGTCATAACATAGTAAACGGATTTTATGATCCTCTAATGAGCCGCAAGCCCTATTTGGAAAACTCTCTCTGTCTTATCTGCATCTCTGTCTACTATTCTCTTCACATGAATAAGTGAGCCATAGTGAATTGTGGACAGGAAAACATAAATTTAAATCTCTAGTTACTCCTTGCTTTACTGTCTGGGAAATTCACTGTGAAATTACTTTGCTTTATAGGCTGGAGCACTGGATTTGTTGAAGGAGCTTAAGAACATTCCCATGACCCTGGAGTTACTACAGGTATGTGCTGCTGTGTGTCGTGATTTTTGAATAGGCAGTTGTGAAATACTGAAACACCTTCCGTACCAATATAATTATTTTTGTATTTTCCTGTTACAGTGTAAACCATTATTAACTTCTGTTTTTTTAAGGTGGTAACGTAAATAAATAAACTGAGTTACCATTATAGAAAAACGTTGCCTTCCTCGAGAAGAATAAAACCCGAATGTCCTGGGTTGGCAGTGGAAATGAAATCTCACTGTGAAAGGAAGTTGGACTCTCGGCCCTGATTTGATCTCCCAGGATTTCACTTTCCTATCTGCTGTCCCTTGCTGCTGCAGGGTGAGCGTGGCCTCAGGGTGAGGGTGGCAGCTCGCTCTCCTCTCTTTGCACCAGCCGGCGTGTGCACAGTCAGATGTCAAGTAGTCATTACGGAGACTCGTTACTGAAGTCTTAATGTTCCATCAAGACTAAACCTAAAACTTTAACAAAAGTCAGAATGTTAAAAAGGAAAGGAAATAGTTAGCAACATGAGTCTGGCTATTTTCTTGTGCACATTTCTTATTGTATGAGTGCCACCTTTGATATGTCTATTCCATTAAGTCAGAATTTAGCAAAGTGTGATGGGGTATGTACGTGGTTGAGAAAAAAGATCACTTATTTTCACTAACATCTAACTGAAATTGAGCGTCTATTTCAGTTATGAAGGCAGTGGACCACAATTATATTAGCATTGTTTATGACTAGCTGAGAGAAATCACAGACGTTCTAACTTCATATTGTAGTTCTTATGGGTGTACTGACGTCTGGTTTTGCTCATTATTATGTTGGCTATTAAACTTAGGCTAGAGCTTACTCAGTGTTTCAATAAAGGAGCGCATATATTACCATGTCACATTTAAGAAAATATTTTGTAACTTTATATTATGTAATTGGTTTTCTCTGTAATCCTATGTATCTTATTTAACTTATTTTAAAAGCATTCTGAGAAGGAGCCCATAATCTTCCGATTACCAAAGGGATCCGTGGTGCGAAGAGGTGAAGAACGCCTCCTCTAACTGTAGGACCAGAGAAAGAGAGAGGGGGCGAGCCGTTAAGTCCTGTCTTCCCAGGGCAGATGTCCCATCCAAGGGTCAGCAGCTTCTGGCAAATCAGTTCTGAGAGTAACCTTGCCTTTGAGTCACCACCTTACCACCTGGGTGTGACCTTATCCTGGCAGATCTATGTAGGGATAACCACATTGACAGCAACATAGTAATCCCAGGGTTCAAAAGATGCGTAGCTTTATAGAAGGTGTGGACTTTGGGTAGGGTTATCCTATATAATACACCTTTAGTTTTTTTGTATGCTTCGTTCCTTGGAAAGTCGGTGTATTTATATAACAAACATTTGAGTTTTTTATTAGGATTAGAAATTGTGTTGGGGTTATAAAGACATGATAGTTTACATGTAAAAATGTTTTGTTTCTCTTAGGTAGATACCTAAGAGAGTGCAGCTGCTGAGTGGTATGGCAATTTTATGTTGAACATTTTGAGGACCTGCCAGACTATTTTCCTAAGTGGCTGTGCCATTTTCCATTCCCAACAGCAAGTAAATGAGGGTTCCAGTTTATCCACATTCTTGTCCACACTTGCCCTTATCTGTCTTTGATGATAGCCATCCTGGTGGGTGTGAAGCGATGTTTCATTGTGGTGTTGGTTTCCATTTCTCTGATGACTGAATGAGGAAACGTCATTTCATGTGCCTGTTGACCATTTGTGTGTCTTTGGAGAAGTGTCTATACAGATTCTTTGCCTACTTTTAAGTTCGGTAATATGTCTTTTTATTATTGAGATGCAGTAGTTCTTTATATGTTCTAGAATACAGTTATCTCCCGTTCTGTAGAATAGCTTTACTTTCCTGGTGGTGTTCTTTGAAACACAGAAGTTTGAAATTTTGTTGTAGTCTAATTTATCTATTTTCTTTGGTTGCTCTGCTTTGAGGTGTCATGTCTAAGAAACCGTTGCCTAATTCAAGATTACAGAGACTTATTCCTATGTTTTCTTCTAAGAGTCTTACAGTTTTAGCCCTTTCATTTAGGTCTGTGATTTAAGTTAATCTTCATGTGTGGCATAAAGAAGTCCAACTCCATTCTCATTTGAATGGAGAGCTAGTTGTTCCACCTTTTTATATTCTTTTCCCCAGTGATTGTCTTGACATCCTTGTTGAAAATCAATGATGAAAAATGTAGAGGTTTATTTCTGGATTCTAAAGTCTGTTCTTTAATCTGCATGTCTCTCCTTATGCAGGACCACATTGTATTGATTACTGTTGCTATGTATTCAGTTTTGAAATTGGGAATTGTGAGTCCTCTAAGTTTGTTCCCCTTTTCCGAGATTGTTTTGGCTATTTTGGGTCCCTTCCGCTTCCATATAAACTTCAGGACAAGCGTATCAGTGTCTTCACAGAAGGCAGCTGTGATTCTGATAGGGATTGCATTGAATCTATTAACTATGTTTTGAAAGATTGTCTACTGACAGCCTGAACTTACTGAGTAACTTACCACTTTTTATTTATCATCTATAATTGACCTGTCATAGCTTTTGTTCTTTGAGCACATTTTGAAAACCGCTGATGTGTTGGAAAGAGCATGGACTTCAGAGGTGACAGACCTGGATTAAAATTCCAGGTTTGTCAATTAGTAATGGTGTAATGCTGGGCAAGTCATTTATTGGTACTTCCAATCTCTTCATATTTAAAAACAGGGACAATGATCTCAACTTTAAAGGGTTGTTAGGAAAATTAATAAATATGGGTGTGCCCAGCATAGCTCTGGGCACACAGCATCACCACAAGTTAAATTTTCTATATTCTGTGAACTGTTTTTAATATGTTGGTTATGTGCTGGTGTTTAAACCTCTGTGGGTGCTGGTATTTGTTTGGATGTCTTCCTTATAAGTTGCAGCGAGTGGTTATGTGAAATAATGCACGTCGGAGACTGTGGAGAAACAAAGTGCCTGTGTTAGCCGTGACGGTGTCAGCCTGCCTTGTCTGCAGACACAGACGTTGTACGTTCTGTTCTCTCGTCAGCAGGACTGGCTTGCCCGGCCTTCCTGTGGGCGCAGGCTGCATGCTTGCAGAGCTTTGTGATGAGAACCTTGAAGAGTCCGATGCTGATCTGAAGATGTGTGTGTCTTAAGTCTATAGTGTACTGTTAAAAGATTTCATGTACTTGAAGTTTTTTTCTGTTCTAAAATGGAAACAGGCATCTGGGAAAAAAGAAGTGAAACACTGAATTGCCTGAAATAAATTTCCTTGTACAAATTTTTGTTGTTGTTGCCTTTCAGTCCACAAGAATCGGAATGTCAGTAAATGCTATTCGCAAGCAGAGCACAGATGAAGAAGTTACATCTTTAGCAAAGTCCCTCATCAAATCCTGGAAAAAGTTATTAGGTATATTTGTCCTTCCTTTACATATTTATGATGTTCTGGTTTATTCAGACATTTGATTGTTGCATTTTTTTCTTTTAATGAATGCAGATGTTTTGAAATCAGTGCTTTGTAATATGGGAGGGGGCTTTCGTCGGGCCTCCTGGAGGGGTCTGCTTTTTAAGCTAGTCAGATTTAGCTGTCTAGTTTTTGAACACTTGTAATTGGATTTCCTCTTTAAGAGGAATATTTCCTCCCAAGAGGAAGGTGTCAAGCTTTTTGAAATAGTTTTCTTACTTACAGAAAATTTCAAGAATAATAAAAGTAGCTCACATGTCCTTTTTCTAGTTCCTTAAGTTTTCATCTTTGCTGTCTTTGGCTCTGATGCATAAACTCACACTTACTTTGTTTTTGCTGAACCATTGGAGAATAGGCTGCATCTGTCATGCTTTATTTACTCTTTAATACTGAAGTGTGTGTTTTCTTGGAACAAGTTTATTTTCTTGAGTGATCGTAATACAGGAAATTCAGGAAATGTAACACTGGTCCAGGAGTTGAATCACAGTACATGTCCGGTTTTGTCAGTTGTCCCACTAACGTCCTTTACAGCTTTTCTCCTCCAGAACAGGGTCCCACCTAGGAAGTATCTAGTCTCCTAATGTGGAATAGTTCTTATGCCTTTTTGTCTTTTAGGACATTGACTTTTGAAAAATACCCTTTCCCTTTTGTTTTCAATAATGTGCTTCTTATTTGGGGTTTCTGTAGTGTTTTCTCACGATGAGATCTAGTTGTGTGTCCACTGCATGCATGTGTCCGTGCCCTCCTCGGGGTGTCGTGTCCAGAGGCAGTGGTGGTGGTAATGGTGAGACCCGACCGAGGGGTACCCTGCACCGTTTAGGACTTTCCCTCGTGTCTAATAGGAACTCTGTGGGAGACACTTTAAGACCCGGAAACTATCTTGCTGCCCCTCAAACCCACCCTGCCCCCTTTTAGTGTCCACCGGTTCTTGCCCAGACCACCCCGACAGTGACAGCTGCACAACTGATTTTCTAACTCTCCCACTTCTTTTTTTGGGGGGGGGAGGGGTGGAGAGAGATGCAGCAAGAGATTAACTGACAGTTGTAGTTAGAGAGAGATAAATAAGCAGGCTTTTTCCCTCCTCCAACTCTCCAAATTAAATGAACAATGTAACCTTTTAGGATAAATGAAAACCTTTTTTTAAAGGAGAACTTGTACTCTTCTTTTCCCCCAATGCATGATTTTTGCTTCAGCTGTAATTTTTACTTACACTATGTATTTGTATTTCTATTGTCTTCTTAACAAAATTGTTTTTATATTTTTCCATCATTATAACAAGATTTTTACTGGCTTCAAAATTCTCTATTGTGTGATTATGCCATACTTAAATCACATACCTGTTAGATTTGTTGTCCTTTTTAACTTTAAGCTATTATAAATAGTATCTTGATGCATTTAAGCTCTGCCTAAAGCGTTCTCTTTGGGTCGTTAGCTGGGTTTCTGGAAGGTCTGCTTCCGCTGCTGCTGGCTTGCGCCGTTCTGAGTACTTAAGACGTGCCGAGCCTCAGCCTGTGTTAGCGCATTTAGTCCTCCCAGAGCCGTGTGTGCTCAGTGCTCTTGTAATTCCCGTCTCGTGATGAGGGAACGGAGGCACTGAGAGATGAGGTGTCTTGTGTGCCCTTGGGTCCGTGGTGAGTAGCCACGCTGGGGGGGTTATCTGCAGAGTCCAGAGTCCAGGGCACGTCCCCGGGGCTCTGCTGTGTTGCCCACTCTGTTCCCATAGTGGGGTTGTTCTTAAGGCCGTTCACACCTCTTATTGCTTTGCCTTCTCAGGACTGCACCAGCACACCCCACACTGGAGCAGTGTGTCAGGGGCCAGCTTTACTGCCCCTCCCACAGCACTGGGTCCTTGTTAGATAGTATTGCATTATTACATCACCTCTCAGAAGCTTTCTGCCCTGTTACCTTGGGAACGTATCTCATCCTTGCTATATTCTTTAATGTCATTATTGATCTTTATTTTCTTCCTCACAGTACTACAGTGTCTTTAGGCCTTGAGGCTTCCAGGTGACTTGCAGGACAGAGAGGGCGGTAGTGTTAGTATGTGAGAACTGACGTGTATCGTAGGGGCTGGAATTGTGCTTCAGGTTTGGTCACCCTAACCTTTACAGGATAAGTTCTAGAATTGTGATCTGGATTGTTCTGTCAGTTAGTCTTATCCGGACTGGCATGTTAGAGTCATCTGAGGAACCTGTAAAAATTTTGACGCTCATGCCTGCCCTCCAGAGATTTGGATTGAGTGGTCTGGATGGGAGTGTGACCATGGGATGTGCTTAAGAGTTGCCTGGTGGTCCTGCCACACAGCTGAATGTGTGTTCTTCCATGTCTTATACAGAGGGACGTGGAGAGTTGAGTTGTTTATGTAGCTCTTATCATGTACGTAGGGTCAAAATGTAGGTCAAATGGGGTAATTTACACGGTAGATCCAGACATTTTCTGAACCCAGCTTTCAAGGCTGTTTGGTTGATTTAAACACGACTGTTTTTTTTCAGTGCTAAACTGCTGCCTTGACCCAACCTGCTTTCTGTGCTTCACTCGCCAGTGTCTGATTGCTGAGGTCCTCCTTAGGTCCTCACGTGTGTGCTTTACTCGTGCTAGTGATCTGTGTTAGTTCACAGGGCATCTAAGACAGAGGAGGTGCTGGGCAGGCGTAACCAATAGCCCTGCAGTATATGCTGTGAGATGTTCTTTTGTTCACTATCCCTGAAATAATTCCTTATGTTTCGGGTACCACCTCAAATTTCTTGACTTCATGAAAAATTATTAAAACAATATTGCAATATATGCTTTGCGCTTTCATTTTTAAATGACAGTGCTGGTGCTTTTTCCCTGTTCTTTGCTTCCCTTGTTCTGTGTAGTCAGTCCTCCCTTTTATACTACCATTAGCGTAGGACCAACCGAGAGCTTATCTGGGGATGCTGACCGAGCACCGCTGTGAAACCCGCGTACATATGCTAGTAGGGCAGCTTGCATAAACTCCATTTACTTGTTAAAAGCTTAGGGTTTTAGTGTTTTTTTATTGCATAACACGATAGTATGATAATGTAGTAGTTTTTTTTTTTAACAAATGTCAACAACTTAGGAATTTCTTAAATTTTTCAGATGGACCATCAACAGATAAAGATCCTGAAGAAAAGAAAAAAGATACTGCAATTACATCGCAGAATAGCCCTGAAGCAAGAGAAGAAAGGTATTTTTTGCTTTATGGAAATTCGTTTATGTTGAAAGTCACGGTTTTATGTGACCATCGCTTCCCCATGATCTTACAGTCTCATGTCTGTTCCCCTCTATTTTCTAATCACACTAGCATAAATAGATAGATAAAAGCCAGATAGAAGTAAGGTTTCTGACAAGATTTCCTGGAGGTTTAAGAGAATTAGAAGATAGCACATAAATGAGAAACTGCTTACGTCACGCCTGACGCGTGTGGTTGCGTGGACTCTGAGCAGCACCGGGACAGCGTGGTGAAGGCGCTGCCTGGGGGTCCACGTGGCTGCTTCCTTTATTTGCAACGTTTATTCTTTAGATAGTTTTGGACGTGGATCTAATTCTCCTTTTGATGCTTCTTTTTCTTTCCCAGTTTAGCTGTTTATCATAAGAACTTGAAACATGTTCGGTGATGAAGGGTTCAGGTTGTTCCTCAGCTCTTGGGAGGCCTTTGTGTTCACCCCTTCCTGTTACACATGGTGAACTGTGCGGTGTCTGGTGTGCTGACAGGATAGGTGGGGAACCTGGTAGGTGAAATACAGATCTGTGTTCTTGGGAGGCTTGACTTTGATGTAGAGCACTCGTTCTCAAAGTGTGGTCCCAGAAGGGAACCTGGTGGCTTTGTTGAAAAGCAAACTCCTGGGCTCTACCCTGGAGCTCCAGAACCAGGGTTTCTGGTGGTGGGGCCCAGAGATAGGCTTTTAACCGTCCCTTCAGGTAACTCTTGGGCCCTCAAGTTTTAGGCTACTTATTTTAACTTCATCTGTTTCTCACTGTTTACCCCAAATTGATAACATACTCCTCATTTTTTAACAACAATGATTAATATCCCATACGCAGTTCTTTTATATATTAGTACTCACTAAACGTGATGATAAAAAGGTAAGCTAAAGATAGGGTTAAACACCAGTTGTTAATAAAATTTCTTCAGTTTTTTTCCTAAATATTTTGAGATGGTTTTGGGCTTTTAGGAAATTATAAGGATAGTACAGAGGACTCCCAGATTGCCCCTGTGATACTTCTATACATGTATGCAGATGTGTGTATAAATGCGCACACACGAGTTTTATTCTGAACCAAATGAGAGTAACTTACGGGCATTATGCCCTTCATACCCCTGAATACTGACTACGTCAACGTGTGTTTTCTAAGAACAAGGACATGTCCTCACATAGGACCGTGATAGAGTTAGCGATATCTGGAAATTAACATTAATATGATCCTTCCTCCTAGTCTGCAGACCTCATTCATATTTCAGCATTTGTCCCAATAATGTCTTTTGTTGCAAAAGAAAAAAAATTTTCCAAAATGTCATCTCGGGTCACATTGCATTTAGTTACCATATCTGGTTTCCTTTAACCTGGAATGATTTTTCAGTCTGTCAGTGTCTTTCACGACCTTGATATTTTTGGAAAGTACAGGCCATTATTTTTTAACACACACTTTCAGTTATGTTACATTTAAAGTCACTGATTTAATGCCTTTAATATAAAATGTGAAGGTATAGACAAATATTTTAAATAAATATTGAAAGAGGAGTTCTTGGTATTATTTTTTCAGATTTAAGTAACTGAAGTTTAAGGTTAGAGCTTATCTGCAAAAGCATAGCATTACTTACGTGAAGCCTAATAAAGTAAGTGGTTGGTATGTACGCATGCACGCACACATGCACCTACACGCACGCATATACACACACACTCACACTTGTACAGTGAAGAAAATTTTTAACAGATTGGAGAAACAAGTCAGAGGTATCATCTACAGGAAGACCTAGGTGACGTGCAGGGTTTCACACTTTGGTGTAAGAATTTAAGGAGGAAGTGATGTGGGAAAATGCTTAGGATGTCAGGGGTGGGGCCAGTGGCAGTGGTGCTAGTGAGGAAAAGGCCCCGTCGTCCACCTGGACAGCCCCCAGGCCGCGCGAGGCGTTTGGCCACCCGCGGGCTGACGTGGGCACGTAACTGAAGGATTTAAGAAGTGGAGTTTGAAACAGTGATTGATCACTGGCAGGTGGTGTGCTGCGTCCTGGGAGTACAAGGAAGAGGAAATAAGTTCTCATCTTTGCTCCCAGAGCTCAGGCTAGGAGGGGAGGACACGGGGAAGTCACCGTAGTACACACCTGTGTGCAGACAGTACTTGGGGAGGCAGGTTGGAGGAGGCTTCGGGAAGGAAGCGACTGTTGTGCCCTCGGTCATCTGTGGAGGGCGGTCCGGCTGCGGAGGTCGCGGGGTGGGGAAGGGGAGAGGGCAGGGAGGGACCTCCTTGCAGCCAGGCAGCAAGTGACATCCGTGGAGGGTGAGAGGCTCGATTAGTCTGGAGAGGTTTGTGGCAGAAATCTCTAATGTGATAGGAGTTAATTGAAACCAGCCAGAAAAGTATTTTGGTAAGAATCCAGTACAAGAAGTTAATCAGAAGCAGTTGAAATGATTAGGTTGACTGGAAAAATTACAGAACTGTCTTGATTGCATTGATGTTTCTGGGGAGAAATTACCAGACATTTTTGTATTTTCACAACTTACTTCTCACTACATGTGGTTTTTATCCAGAAGTGGGTGTTTTATGTATAAACCTCATTGGTTGTCTAATTGAAACAGGGTTTTTCAAACTTTTTTCCCCTCTATTTTTGGATCAGAGCTGTCATACTCTCTGGTGCCATCCCCTCACCTCTCTCGTAACCAATATCCTTGCTTTTCATTTATTGTGTTAAGCTGTAATGTGTATTTTGTGTATTAAAAGTATTTTTAATGTTTAAAACAATAATCAAGGTTAAAGAATAAGGGACTTGAGACTTGTATCTCATATCTTTACTGAAATTTTAGCTTCTTTTTAATCTCCACGTGGGAAATTTTTTTTTTCACGTAGGAGTCACTGAAATACTATCTCATTTAATCAGGGGAAAAGTTTTAGTTTTTAGAGAGTGGTAGTGATGATGTTTACTGTAAGAGAGTCTTCCTGACTTGTTTCGGGGTGTGTGTGCACGTGTGTGTGTTTCAGCAGCTCCAGCGGCAATGGAAGCAGCAGGAAGGACGAGCCGCACGCTCGAGACACGTACGTGTCCTCCTTCCCTCGGGCCCCGGGCACCTCTGACTCCGTGCGGTTAAAGTGCAGGGAGATGCTCGCTGCAGCTCTCCGGACGGGAGGTAAGCTCGGTGTCCGTGGCTCCGCTCTCTGTCCTTTGGCCTTGCCCTCCCCCTTACTTCTGCGCTACCAGTGGGACCCCAGTGAGAGCTGCCACCACTGCCCCGCGGGGAGAGGCTGCTGCAGGTCACTGAGGGCAGACTGCGGGCCATCTGGCCTCTGCTTATTCCCATGCAGTTCCGCACTTCTCATGTGCAGGTGCTTCTCCTGAAGTTTAGTCATTTGTCTCTTTCACAGCCTTTTTTCTCCTCACATTTAGTGTGCAAACCAATCACCCCACCCCTCAGGTTGAGAGTTGACGACGCTGTGTTTGGGTCCCCTTGTTAAATGTTAGTATGTTATATATATTTGTCATTTCATTTCCTACATTTCTTGTTTCTTAAGTAGAGAAGAGCTTTGTATGTGGGAGCTTTAATTTAATTCGGAGGTCTTCGTTCTTTTTTTGTTTGTTTGTTTTGGTTGTGGGAGGTCATTAGGTTAATTTATTTAGGAACCCAGAACCGCCTGCATGCTGAGCACGTGCGCTGCCACTGAGCTGTGCCCTCCTCCCCCGGGGTCTTCATTCTTATGTAAAAGTTTGACTTCCAGGTTCCATATATAGGAGTATGTATTTATTGTCCTGTGCAGAGTCACCCTTTTTCTTTTCTGTCACACGGAACCACAGTCCGTGTGGCCTGTTCTTCTCCTTACTCTCCCCTTTCTACTCTGGTTCCTCTCCTTTCTCTTCATGTATTTTTTTCTTTTTTCTTCCTAGTTTCTTTTTATTTCCTTCTGTCCTTTTGAGTATTTGCATAGGAGCCTTCTCAATGTGTCCGTGTATGTGATTGGCAGATAAAATGAATGGTTTCTTTGCACTGAAGTCTGAGTCGCAGGAGCCAAGATAGTTCTTTGTGTAACTTTCTCTGCTCTCTGCTGGAGCAGCCAGAACTTACGGAGTTGTGAATTGAGAAACTGTCTGCGAGATGAATTACTTCCCCACTCATGAGGGCTGAGGACTCGCTCAAGCAGGAGCCAAGTGGGGAGTAAAGAGACCAGATTCTGATGAAATGAAACTGAAAGGAGTCTTTGTGCAGGGCACATGGGGTTGAAGCAATGGGAACCCAGTTTAATTGACTCTGTATTGAAATTTTCTTTTGATTTGTTATAATTGCTTATGCTTGACAATTCTTTGTGCCTGTGTTTAGATGATTACATCGCTATTGGAGCTGATGAGGAAGAATTAGGATCTCAGATTGAGGAAGATATCCTTTGTGTGTATATGCGTAATTGTTTTAAGTAATCTAGGCTAAGTATAATTTTTCCTTTCTGTAAAGAATTCAGAGTTCATTTTATTCTTCAGTTTCTATCTTGATTGTTTTGATGGGAAAGGGGAGGTCTATCCATGTCCTTTTCTTGTTTTCCTGTCATTCAGAAGTAAATCACATAATTGTATTTTTTTCTGCCTTACAAATTGAGAATGTAGCGTCTCAATTGAAGTTGTGCAGAAGGGCATGGAAACACTCACTTCACACTAGTAACTGTGAACTAGTAAGTATGAAGTCGGGTTTCACATTTGGGCAGACGCAGCAAAGCATGTACAGTCCTCTGAGCTCATGACGCTGGAGGTAGGTGTGCTCATGCTAAACACCGCGTTGTGGGCCCTGGGGGAGGGGCTCACATGTAGGTGCACGGAGCAGGAACCTTCCAGGGGATTGTCCTTGTTAGAAAGGGGGTCCTGGGGCTTGGTCCCTGCTTCAGCCTGTTCTGCTGAGAAAAGCCACCTGCTAACCTAGCTTCCTGCTGAGCCGGGGAGGAATGAACCCTCAGGGCCACTGTGAATGGTGGGTGAATTGCCTTCTTAGAAGGCCCTCCAGGGAGCTGTGTGGTCTTTTTGAGGCTTTTTAGGATCCTTGGTAGGATTCAGACTTGGGCAAGGGAAAGTATGTATAAGTTCAAGTTCTTTTTCAAAGGTGTTCTCACTCAGATTGAGTACCTGAGGTACATTTTGAAACCCTTTTGTTTTGTGTGCTGCTTGGCATTAAACACTGAGAAAGCACTGCTGTTCCATAGCGTGGATATATGACCACTGTTATTTGCCAGTTACAGGTGAGGAAATCAGGCAGAAACAGAGCCTGTTGTTAACTTAATCTAGGTTGGAAACACTGCTTAGAAATTTCAGGAATTCTTGCTGTGGCAGAAGAGGAGGAAGAATGGTCTCACCATTACCATTTAACCTCTGTTCCTTAATGGCCGAATACCTATATATCAAGAAATAAGGAATACAGACATGAAATACAAGAATAGAGTACGAAGTAGAATATCGAATCTTAAGGATGCTAAGAATCCAAATTTAAGGAAGAATGTGCTATGTGGGAATATTCCTCCGGACCTGTTTGCTAGAATGACGGCAGAGGTGAGTATATCTGAATATAACGTTTCCGTGACAGGTTCCACAACATCAGATGTAAAGTCCGTTTAAATCATAAAGTACTCTGTAAGTACCAAGTGTATAATGAGCCAAGATTGGCTGTTCTGATTTACTCATACATACAGTACATCAGACAGACACCAGCAGTGATCAAATCTCTTGGCATTGATACTTGTCCCTTTCATAACTTTACCATGATCTTTGGGAGATTGCCTTAAGTTATTGTTTAAAAACAAGTGTTTTTACTTATGCTGGACTCATGTAGAATCAAAGAGTTGAATCTCTAATTGCAAATAGACTTTGTAACCTCTAAGCTTTTTTCATGGTTAAATACTGTAAAATTGGTCACATCTTACTGACTATTCCTTAAATTTATATAAGGAATGATGGTGAAAATGAAATTCATTGTTTCCTGTTTATGGACAGTAACTGTTGTGTGTCTGTAATCTCACTATTTTACTAAGCATCCAAGAGAGTGAATTTGTCCTTCTATATAGCTAATAAAATTGTTATATTTTAATTAATTTTTTAAAACCTCATTAGAGTAATTTAAAACTTTCACAAAGTAGAGAACATGGTATTATGAAATCCTATGTATCCTTCACCCAAGCTTCAGGTATTTTAAATAATTTGTCACCCTTTTCATCTATCCCTTCTTCCTTTTTCTTTCTTTTCCCCTGAATTATTTTCAGTTATTTTATTTTGTTACATCATTTTACCTCTCTGTACTTGAGAGATGGCTTTAAAAATGTGGCATTTTTCTGTAACTACATTGTCATTACTGCAGCCAACAAGTCTAATGACAACTCCTTGGCGTATTTACCGCCTGGTTCACATTCAAATTGTGTGCCTGACTGTACGTTTGTTTTGTATAAGGATTCAGAGTCGAGATGTTACCTTGAGTTTGGCCTCTTAAGATCTTGCACATAATTAAATCTAAATAAACCTAAAGCAGTCTCTTCTACTCCTGCCCCCTTCCTTCGGGACAGTGACACTGACCTGTTGAAACCAGTTTCTCTCTTCTGTGTCCCACAGTATGAACTGCCCGTTTCTCCCTTGTGATATTATTTAACTTTTCTGTCCCCTCCGTTTTCTGTGAACTCCAGGCTAGTTCCGTGGGCTTGATTACCTACAGGTTCAGCTTTTTTCTGCGTAAATACTTCGTAAGTGGTGTTTCCTACTCCATGCTGCATCACATCAGGAGCCACTTCCCTGAGCGTGTGGAAATCGATCGGGGGTTGAGTGCTGGCAGTCTGGTCACGTTCTCTGTCAGCCTTTCCTCTGTGTGTTCGTCCACTGTCATCCTTGCCTGAACTGGTTCTTTCACTGGGAGTTGCAAATAAGAGACTTGTAAAATCCTGTCATTCCTTGTACGTGTGTTAGCTGGATTTCCTTGATAAAGAAGGACTTGCCCTGAGTGAGGGCTCCTCCGGGTTGCCCTGTTGCTTAGGATGGGAAGGGCAGGGGAGGCGTGTCATTCTTTCCCTCCGCTTAACAGTTACAGAAGCAGGGGTGGAGCCCTAGTAACTGCCGGGGCAGGGGGGTGGGGGTGGGTTGTCATTTTTGCTTGTGTTTGTGCTGTTCTTTTCTGAGTGTCGTCATGGCCCTGCGACTGTATTTATCCCGTGGAGATTGGCCTTTCCAGCCATTCATATGATGGCTGAAGAAGCCGTCCTACCTGTGGCCAGTGGGGGCTCCTTCCTGTAGCTCCTCTCTCCATGTGACTTAACCACGGTAGTCAGGTGGCTTCCATGCTTTCTGGCACAGGAAGATGACCCTGACTCATCCTGTGCATGTCTTGACTCAAGCTGAAATCACACGTTCCTTCGAGGTCCCTGGTTCCAGTCTTGGGGGTGTGGGGACAACGGTAGACACCAGTCTGGATACTAGAGGTGCCCATTGCTACAGGGTTACACTGTCTACAAGCCTTTACATGGTAATTAAAGCCAGTTTTCACGCACAAACCTGTAAGTATTTGAAAACCTTTTAAGAGGAAGCAAACTCTTATGAGTCCTGTGAGGAAAAATATTAATTTTTCACTTTTGAAACTTTAAGAGTTGATTTTGGTCCTATTACTAAACTAATGGAGCATAAAAAGCATTCAGCGTGTGTGCAGAAGGTGCCTGTGACCAATGGTGTTGCCGTCTCCCCGGTAGGAAATGGCTAGTGACGAACTCAAGGAGATGCGGAAAAACCTGACCAAAGAGGCCATCAGAGAGCACCAGATGGCCAAGACGGGGGGGACGCAGACGGACCTGTTCACGTGCGGCAAGTGCAAGAAGAAGAACTGCACCTACACGCAGGTGCGTGGCTGAGCAAGGGCCCTCGTTCTCTCGCGAGGGGTGCTGCTGACGGGTTCCTGTTAATTAAAAATACGTTAATGTAGTTAGACTTTCTTAAAAAATTGTTACTGTGAAAGCTGTATAAATTAAATGAAATTTGTAAGACAATACAGAATTTAAGGAAATGGCCACATTCTTTCTCTAAGAGCTAATTAGTTGATTATTGGTTAATATGTAAACAGCCTATAATTCTTTTTATTTGTCAGGATCATGTAATTTAGGGAAAGTTCTTTGCTCTTCCTTCCTTGGGTCCTGGTACTTTTAGCTTACCTAGTTTCCAGATAATTTATTTCTTTTTTGCAACATATTGATTACTTTTATCTTCATACATGTTGTGACTAACCTTTTTATTCTTAAACAGCTGAAAGGAGCCACGTTAGTAGTTGTTTTGTTTGTATGTGCGTGTGTGAAGATTTTTTTTTTTATTACTGTCATTAATTTCATTTGCCAAATAAATTGTGCTATATCTATAATCTGCTAAATTCAAAATTTTCCCTTTAAAGAACAACTAACTGTTATGTTTCAGGTTAACAGGTTTAGGGAATTTTCTTTTTTCTTTTTTTTTTTATTGAGGTTGAATTTTTTGATTGACAGAAAATTAAATATTTAAAAATAATATTAAGTTTATTTAAATTATTGTGTAAGTATACCTACTTACAAACAATTTGGAAAATACAGAAAAGTTTGAACAGGAAGTTAAAAATCACTCATTAACCTGCCATCCAGAGAGGACAGTCATCCATATTTTGGTGCCTGTAGTATTTTGTGGGTTTTTAAAAAAATGTAGTTGCAGCTAAATATTGTAAATCATTTTATATACTTTTACCCCAGTTAACTACTATAGTGTGAGCATTTTCCTTTAAGTTTTTAAAAAACCTTCATAAGCATCTTAATAGCTGTATACTGTTCCGTCAGATGGATAGACCCTAATGTATTTCATTATATCCCTGTTGGATGTTAACTTGTTTCCAGTGTTTGTGTTGTTATAAAATTATACTCTTCAAACATCCTTGTATACAAATCTTTACCTCCAGCTTTAACTGAAGAATAATTGACAAATATAATTGTATATATTTAAAGTGTGATGATTTGACACACCTATGTATCGTGGAATGATTACCAAGATCAAGATAATTAACACATCCATCACCTGACATAGTTAATTTTTTCTTTTCTTCTTTTTTTTTTTTTGTGGTGAGAATGCTTAGCTCTCCTCTAACAGCAGTCACCATGCTGTGCATTAGTTCCTCAGAGCTGCTTCTTGTAACTGCAACTTTATGCCCTTTGACCTGCAGCTTCCCATTTCCTCCCTCCCCCAGCCCCTGGCAGCCACCATTTATTTATTGTTTCTATGAAATCAGCTTTTTTTTTTTTAGATGCCACATGTGAGTGATGTCACACAGTGTTTGTCTTTGTCTGGCGTATTTCACTTAGCACGGTGCCATCCACATGCATCCATGCTGTCTCAAATGGCAGGATTTCCTTCTTTTTTATGGCTGGATAATGTTCTTTTGTGTATATATGCCGTTTTTTCCTTTATCCATTTATCTGCTGAAGGACATTGAGGTGGTTTCCACATCTTGGCTATTGTGAATAATACTGCAAAGAACACGTGTGCAGATAATCTCTTTGAGATACTGATTTCATTTCCTTCAGATACATGCCAAGGTGTGGAGTTGCTGGATCATCGTATGGTAGTTTTATTTTTAATTTTTTGAGGAGCCTCCATACTGTGTTCCACAGCGGCCACACCACCTTGCGTTGTGTGTGAGCAGCAGTGCGCAGGGGCTCCCTTTGCTCCCCGTCCTTGGCAGCACTTGCTGTTTCTTGCCCTTTTGCTCACAGCCATTCTGGCGGGTGTGAGGTGGTACTCCCTGTGGTTTTAATTTGCATTTTGCCCGTGATGAGTGGTGTTGAGCTGTAGGTGGACCTTTATTAGTGTTTCTAATTACCACCTTACAACAAACCAAATACCAAGTTCCTGGGTCACAGAGAATGGGTATTTAAGGCTCTTGCCTTGTTGCTGCCTAACTTTTAGAAAGGTTGTAGCAGTTTATATTTGTAGGAATGAAATATTTGTAAGCTTTACATCTTTGCTAATTTTTAAGAGAAAATTGATATGCCTTTTAATTAATGTTTCTATGTTTCTTATGATGAAAATTTTTCATATTTGTTAGCCATTTACCAAAAGTATAATGTGTGACTTTAGATGATTTTTCCACTTATTTGGGGTAAATTAAACATGGAAAGACAAACAAGGAGGACTTGGACAAATGGAGTTTGGAGATGTGTGTTCGTTCCACGTTACTTAGCTTATTTGAACTTTTCTCAGGCCCGTACACATTTTACTGTGGCACCATTGTGGTGGTTATTGGATCTTCATGTAGAACGTTCTTGTCTAGCGTGGACTTTGTGTAGTTTTGTGAGAAGTATCTTCCCCTGACTCTGCCGCAGGTCCAGACGCGGAGTGCCGATGAGCCCATGACAACGTTCGTCGTCTGCAACGAGTGTGGAAATCGATGGAAGGTAGGGCGTCCGCCGGCCCCTGCCCCCCACTCACGGGGCTGCCTGGGTCCGGGTGTGTGACGTGCTCACACTGCCTAGCACTGGGGCCCCACTGGACGTGAAGTGTCACCCTGACCTACCCGCCGTCACGGTGGCCTGGTGCGGGAAGGGCCGGGTGGAGTCTCAGGTGGGCAGTCGCTCTGCCGCCTTCCTGGGCGTGCTGGAGCCATTCAGCTGCTTAGACTTCTGCTCTTGCAGAAAACCTGTGCGTGCGTCTGCCTTGTCTTCGTGGGTTTTGATTCTGGAACAGCTACTGTGCCTGGTTGAATCCAGCCGGTGTCTCTAGTGCTGATTTAGGGGCCCCGGACGAGCACTGTCGGGGTTCGGGGGCTTTTCACTGGGCCTTCGTTCACACTGTTAGCCCCACATGGGCCAGCTGTCACTGAATGGTTCATTCCTGAGTGACTTTTGTCAGCCACAGAGGTGGAAGAACTACACAGCATGCCCAGGATGGAGGGGGAGGTGAGGGGTGTGGGGTTGGGGAGGCCCACGGGGCAGGAATGTACGGTCTTCGGAGCCAGACAGACTCTGAACTCCTTTCTCATGTAGTAAATGTGAGTAAGGCCTACGCTTCAGGCTGTGGTGACGAGCAGAAATAAGATATTTAAAGTGCCTGATAACTGTTGGTACTCCAGAAATGCTAGTATTTTTTAAAGTTTTTGTGAAATTTATACAAGATTTTTTTTTTTAAATTATAGTTACATTAGACGTTTTAGTCTAATGCTTATTTTGAATTACTCACATAGGTTAAACATTTTCTGAAAATCGGAAGTGAATAAAAGCCAGCCGAGGGGACGGTATCCTCACATAGTGTGAGACTTTGGCTCTGGGTGCTGTTTTAGGGGCTGAAGCCAGGACCCATTGTGTTACACACAGAGATTTAGTTCTGAGTGGGAACATTGGTGGTGTTGAGAGGACCTTCATGGTTGGAAACTGTTTCCTCTCCTGAGTCGGCAGGTGTTTTAATTGGTCTGAGAGCGGGGTGCTCCTTTTTTTTCCAACCCCGTTGAGCACGTCTGGCTTGGCCAGGCAGCGTGCTCGGGTTTGTTTTGCGTGGTGGGCGGTGG
Source organism: Camelus bactrianus (assembly GCF_048773025.1). NCBI lineage: Eukaryota > Metazoa > Chordata > Mammalia > Artiodactyla > Camelidae > Camelus > Camelus bactrianus. Next base: position 3,389,894 of record NC_133567.1, on the reverse strand, counting down.
TGGTGGTGATGACTGACTGGGTGTTTTGCAGTTTGCTGTTGCGTGGTGTCTGACGCAGTGCCTGTCAGATTTAAGAAAGTTGAAGTTAATGTAGAAAGCTGGTGCCTGGAGTGGCTTACTCTAGAAGTTCAAATTTGGAATGAATTCTTTTAACCTAAAAATTAAAGAGTACTTTTTATTAAGTTTTAAATACTTAATAAAAAATATTTTATACTATTTCTTCCTCTGTGTATTCCTAGGATTTCTAAGTTGGAAGAGCCAGACGCTTAGTACAGGTGGCTGTTCGCGTCGGGAAAATAAAGCGTCTTTCTCAGAACTGCCCCTTTCTCTAGCGGTGTGCGCTGCAGGCTCTCGTAAACGGGGGAGGGCACACCCCATGGTTTGTTCTTAAAATTCTCACACGATGTTTCTTCTTTTCTGACAGTTCTGTTGAGTTGGAAGAATTGGCGAAGTGTCTGGACCATTAAGAAAATGGATTTTGTAATTAGCTTTAAGACTAGGCCAACCAACTAGTTTTCCTGCAAATCAGATTTTTAAAGTAACGTATATCCCTTGGGTTAGTCATGTTTTTGACATAGCATCCCTTCCTTAAATGCCTTCTGTAGTTTCGGACCAGTAGGAAGACCACATAATAATTGTATGGTACCTGTTTCAAAACATTTTTTTTCATTTTTATAAGTAAGTTGATATTAAACTTTTGGCAGTTTATTTTTACCTTTTTTTTCTTCTTAAAGGAAAGTGTACCTTAACTTTTTTACAATCTGAAACATATGCAGTAGCAATGTTATTCTTCTCAGTTGATACACAAATGGAAATTACATTTTTTTCCCATATTGGCATGTACCTGCAAATATTAAAGAGGAGAAGAGGTAATATAATTATAAGTTTATCAGACGTGGTGTGTATTCAAATAATACTTGACCAGCTTATCTAAATTGTACATAATATTTGAACTAGCATATTAAATTGATTTTACTTATTATGTACACAAGTCTGGGATAATTAGATATTATTTTGCATTTGTAACTAAATGTGATCTTCATTTCTTGTAATTTCTTGTACATGTTTATTACTTGTTCTTAATAGATTTTACGTTTGGAAATATGACTTTGTTGAAATGAGTTTTGTTTATTGTTTATTTGCCTGTTTGACTTTGTAATGCATTTTAGTTTTGTGGAACACTGTTGCCGTCTTAGTAGGCTTTTCATAAATCCCAGCACAGGCCAAGAAGGAAAGTTTTCTACCATTTTTTTCCCCTTGTAGGAAGACATACTGGGAAGAAGATGTTAGCGTTTTAGGAGAGTGTAGTTACTGTGAACAGTTCCTGACTTGACTTTAATTTGGAGATCCACGCTGACCAAGGACTTGAAGGTTTATAGAAGTCTCTACAGCGGTGGTCCTTATGCGTGGAAAGGGTGGGGCACATTTCTGTCTTGACTCTAATTTGCTGGCTCTCTTTCTGTTGCACAAGAAGGAGGTTGTGGAACGAGCTAGTCTGTGGGCTGTGACACGGCTCGTTTACCGTGAGGACCTCACAGTTAAGTGTGTGCCATCTATTTTGTTAAGAGTAAGAGAAGATGATTTTCACGTGGGTTCCTCGGTGGGCTTGCTGTAGCACGTCTTCAGGCCACCGGTGCCACGCCCATGCTTCATTCTGCTCCATCTGCGTGCATCAGACACGTAGGGAGACCTCAGCATGTGCTGGGCGCCCCCTCCGCCCCTCTCCCATCGCTCACTGCAGCTCCCTTCGATGTCAGTGCAGATTAAGACCCCTGTATGAGAACTGGCCCACTGGTACCAGCCCATCTCTGCTCTGTCAGATCACAGAGTAACCTATCATTTGAAAAGTAAAGTACCTTTTTGAAAGAATAAGTTTAAGAAGAATAAAATTAAAGTAGCTCCACTTTAAAATAAAGTGATCCATTTTTAAATTTGTAATTCAATAAAGTTTCTTGTTATTAAACATGTATCACATTTTGTCATTTTATTTAGGCATTGACGCTTGCTTTATCTTTTGTTTAAAAAGTTCTCCTTTCTCAACTGTTAAGGTGTTTTTAAAGCCCAGTTTTAGTTAAATGACGGCTGCCTGGTTTTAAGTAGGAACTAGTACTGAGCTGTAGTGTCTGTCTGTCTCTTCTCCTGGACCCCTGCGGAAGGGTGCGGGGGTGGTTCTGAGCAGAGCACATGAGTGCATCCCTTGTGGGCACCTGATGTAATATGAGAGTGAGTCTTATATTGAAAACTACCCACCAGTTATAAAGTATCCGGAAGTAAATGTTCCCAAGGGCGATATTTGATAATGCTTATTTCCAGGGCAAAGTAACTTAAATGAATGCACAGAGGAACTAAGCTGGACAGAGTGGCAGCTCGTGAAGACCCGTCCTGGGAAAGCAGAAAATCTCCACCATGGTTTTCTGCTCAGCTGAGAGGTGATGAGCGTCGGTGCAGGTGTTGAGAAGCCGTGTTGGGAGCTCTGAAATGCTCCTGTGCATGCAGACGTCGGAATCTGTGCGTGCCTTACAAGTGGAAGAATGTTGAATATCAACAAGACAGCAAAAGGAGTAACAGGCTAGATTTTGACAGTGATTATCTACAGGGCAGAGTGTGCTTGGGGATTTGAACTGAATCAAAAACTACAGTTAAAGTATTGTGATTTTAGAGGTTTTAATCAACAGTTACTCTGTCCTGTCCTCTGTGGCCCCCCTTCCCCCATTTAGCTGTAGAAATTAGCCATTCAGGAAGATTTGAATGTCCCACTGGGAAATGTAATGTGAATAGTCATTGACGTAAAATCCACATATTTCTGTAAGTTTCGAAAATAAGCAAGGAACCAACACTGAAGATGCTACTTCACGGTAAACAGGAGCATTACTGCCTGACGAGCTCCTAGGTAGTGATGGAAGAACTGGGTTGAAGAAACTGAAGTGGGGTGAAATCAGGCAGAAGTGACAGGCGTGCTGGGACAGCTTATCACGTGGCTGTGCTGGAAACCTAGAGCTGTGACGTGAGGGTGGGCAGTACGCTTCTGCGGGGGACGTGCTCGTTGCTGTGCTTAGAACCTAGGTCGGGTGTCACGCAGTAGGCACTCACGAAATAGTTTTCCTTGGTTACGTTTGTGTTCCATTTCGTTTGGCTGTGGGAGCTGAGATGTGGGGAGTGTCCCACCGGTCGGGTCCTGCAGGAGCAGGCGGGTAACCAGCGGCTGGCGATGTTTCAGCCTCCGGCTCTAGAGGAAGAGGTGTCACAAGCCTGCGTCTCTGGAGGTCTCTCTGCTACTTCAGTTCTGCAGAGTGATGCAATAGTTTTATTATGAATTAAACATTCGTTCAGATGGTCCTGTGTACTCTTCTACTTGTTTATCCAACCGGTAGACGGAAAATGAAAGCGCAGATGACTGCCTCCAATGACTTGTTCTGGTTCTTCTCCCCGCGCTATAAAGACACCTAATTACTATTATTTTTTTCCTTAATGACTGACTGCAAAGAGAAACAACATTTTATAGGTGCTGGGCCATCCAGTCTGGTTCAGTTAACCCAGGTGTTTACATAATTGGAAGACGGAGCTGCTTTGACATGAAAGGGTTTCTTTTTGCCCTAATATGTGGTTCACAGTATGTATCCAAGTTATTTTTATAATATTGCCAATAGGAAGTATAGCTGATGTATAGCCCTGGAAGGGGGGGGGGGGTGCACAGCTGTGCCTTTCATCTTTCTGGTGCTCGTTCCCAAACATCTTTTCTAGTTCATTTAGGGGACACGTCACCTCCACGTGACCCTGCGGGGCCTGTCAATTCGTGCCCCACCCTGTGCTTCTTCCCCTGGGTAACTGTGGGAAAGATGGGAGAAGCATTGTTTCTCCTGGGCTAGGCTAGCTAGGCTAGCTGGGCCAGCAGGAGCTGCCCCTGGGGCTCCCTGTACCATGTCACCCACTCCCCACCGTGTGTGATGAGCCCAGGGAAGTTGAGATGGAGGGACGGTCTGGACAGCACTGAACGTCTGGGTCCAGCCGTGGGGACACTGGAACCACCCCGGACCTCCGGCTAGTGAAAGCCAGGCAGTTTACTTTGAGTTTAAGCCAGTTTGAGATGCATTTCTGTAGCAAGCAATGGGAAAAAATTTTTTTTAATCCTGAATTGTTTTGGATGAGTATTTGAGTTAAGTAAACATGTAATGATTCTAAATAAAAGCACTTAGAACATCAAAACCTGTGGGAGCAGTACTAAGACTTCTGGCTAATCACAGAAGCATTTTTGATCTGGAGAGTGTTAAAGCCGCAGGTGAGTGTCTCGATTCTCAGGCCCGTTGCCCTTCCTCCTGGATAATTCCAACTTTAATTCTCTTTCTAAGTTCATCCATACATCTCCGTAAGGTCAAATGCTCGTGAATCCTCTCTGCATTGAAAACTGAAAGAACTGTGGTTTACAGTTGACCCTTGAACACCATGGGTCTGAACTGCACAGGTCCACTTACAATGTGGATTTTTTCAGTACCTACTATTGTTCTACAGGATCCACGGTTGGTTGAATCCACAGGTGCGGAGCCCAGGATGTGGAGGGCCGACTAAAATTCTACGCCGATTTTCAGCCTGGTGGAGGGTTGGTGCCCCTAACCCCTACGTAGTTCAAGGGTCAGCTGTAATTGACATATAACATTGTATTAGTTTGAGTTGTACAGATGACATAGTGATTTGACATATGTATATATATTGCAAGATGATTGTCAATATATCCATCACCACGTATAGTTTACGATTTTTCTTCTTGTGATGAGAATTTTTAACATTACTCTCTTAGCAACTTTCAAATATATGATATTTTTACCTGCATTTACCATGCAGTTACTTTTTAAAGCATTTTCTGTTTAAGTAGATAATTATTTTATTTAGACTTCTCATTCTGAGGCTAATCAAGTTTTAACTCCTAGTTTTCTTGTAGTTAATATTTGAATATTTGCCTTCCCAGAATATTCCACTGGGACAGGTAACTCCAGTGGACCGATTATCCTGTCAAGGCCACAGTTTAAGCCCCCGAGGGATTAGGTTGGTGTTGCTCAGGGAGAACCCTGTTCAGCGACTGCTGTAAGTTAAATGATTCAAAACAAATTTTTGATTATACGATGTCAGGAAAGACGCTTAATGGTTTAGCTCCAAATTCAGTAACAGGAAAAAACATGACTGACCTGTGCGAGACAGTAGTATCACCTTTATATGCAAAGGCTGACTTTTTTACTTTGTCGTGTCATACTGAGTAAGAAAAACCGCCCACCTGAACCTTGGTGAGTTCTACGAGCAGAAAGGCCGGCTGGGAGGCTGTTCTCAGCCACCATCTCGGGAGGCTGGCTGGACCCCTCCGTCCTTTAGGTCAGAGTCGTGCAGCAGAGAAGGCGCTCCCGGCTCGGCTTCCTCTGTCGCGTCTGCGCGCGCCCCGCGGGCCAGCCCTCTCCCCCCCCGGAGACGCGCCCTGCGCCGCGGCTCTCGGCGTGCGCTTCGGATCTGCTCCGGTTCAGATCCACGACCAGCTGTGAGGCTCCGACCCAGGACCTCACCCCTCTGCCTGCTCATCTGTGAACAGGGACACCGTCCTGCCTTGGAGGGTTGTAACGACTCAGTGATTCGCCACAGTGAGACCTTGGAACAGTACCCAGTTCCAGCCAGGGGAGGGCTTTCCTGGGGGCGGCCGGCGTTACCACTGTAACCGGGCACGCGGTGCACCCCCCCCCCCCCCAGCGGCTGCTTTCGCCTGGAAGGCCGCCTGCCACGCACAGAGCTGCGGGGTGGGCACTCTCACCGGAGGGCGGGCAGGCAGTCTGCGGGGGTACACCCTCCTTCAAAGACCTGGGCCCCTGTGGGTAGTTTTTGCCCTGCTGATTTGTAATACAGATTTAGAGGTTTGACAGCTCAGCGAGTGGGTACGTGCATTCAGAATGATGGTTATCACCAGACTGCTTCCGAAAAAGTCGGACCAGTTCACCCAGCTGCCAGCAGGGCGGGGACGCCCATTCCCTGACACCCTGTCAGTCCTGAGTGTTACCTATTGTCCTGCCTTTGGCAGGTCTAGGAGGAAACGCTAGCCACCGGCATCTCATTGCTTCACTCTGTGTCGCGTGATTGTCTTCTCTCATTTGTGACGCTCATGTTTTCTTGTTTTCCAGCCGGTTGGTGTTTGCAGTTGTTTGTGTTGTTTCTTTCCTTTTCTGTCTGTAGAGCTGCCTGATTATTCGTAGACACTCCTGATGCCTTCCGCATAGTGATTGCTAGCACGTTTTACAGCGCGGTATTTGTGTTTCATGCTTTTTATGTTGCCTTCTGTTCTACAGAAGGTAAGTTTTTATGTAAGCTAATCTATCAGTGTTTCTTGTGTGGCTTCTGGACTTTACGTTTTGCTTAGGAAGACTGTTTCCACCTGAAGTTACAAAAAGATTGCCTACATTTTCTTCCAATATTCTTACAATTTTTTTAGATCTTTAAGCTGTTTGGAATTTACATTTGTTTATGTGTACCTTTTCCCAAATGGAGAGCTGTCCACCCCCGCAAAGTCAGCTTGCCAGATTTTACATAAATGTCTGTAGACCTTGAAATTGCACGGAATTTGTAGGATGCTTCAGGGGTGGGCTTCAGGATTCATTCATACACACAGATGGCACTGGATTGCTCCATGGCAGTAGTGAGTTCTGTAGTATGCCTTGATCACGGTGACATCCTCTTTGTCTAAGGAAAAAGGGAGACTGTAGGAGACTGGGTCAGAAGCACACGTGCGGGGTTGACGCCTTGAAGAGGAGGAAACACACCTCCTCTGGGGCTGGACTGAAGCAGATGGGAGTGGATGCTGATCTGCGTGGACTTACAGGCTCCGAGGGACAGTGCAGGGTTAGGGCCACGATTTCCACAGTCAAGCAGGAGGTGAGATGTTTTGCTGAGAATGAGGATGCAGGGCTCAGGTTTGGGGCTCTAAGACTGATGAAGAAATGGTCTGGCTGAAGGGCCAGGGGAAGGAGGTGACAGGAGGAGGCGTGGGCCTCACGCAGGTTACTTCCCAGCTCGCTGCTCGGGCCACTCCGGTGCTGGGGTCCTTCTTTCTCCTTTACTCTGGTGACGGGCTTCTTCAGGACGGTCTAGGTCCACAGAGCTGTCTCTCTGCGTGTGAGCTATGAGGTTATCCAACTCACCTGTGATAAAACCAGTAGGATCTAGAAACTAAATCCCAGTCCGGGAGCTGAAAGGTCTGCATCCCCCTCTACTGACTTAATCTTGTATTTCCCAAATAGTTACATGTGAAAAAAAAAGATTGAGATAAAACTCTTGGGATTTTTTTTTTGAGGGGGGCAGCTTGTTTTATTGAGCTGGACACATTAATTTGCTAGACAATGTGCCAGCCACTTGGGATGCAGAGATGTTTGGCATCCAGACTCTGCCCACAAGGATCTCACTGTATTTGGAGAGACAGACCAGTAAGGGTAACAGCAATACAAAAGGTGCCGTGGGAGGGCAGAGGAGGGTTTTGTTGTTAAAAGCCAGCCTGGAATCCAGCCTTGGGGTTTAGAGAAGACTTCCCAGAGGAAGTAGTACGAAGCTGGGCCATGCAGCGGGCCCCCCCCCCAAGCTGTGTGCCACGATTTCTGGGGCTCCCTGGGTTGTGCCCACTTACCTAGAAATCAGTCTTACCTGGAGGACTTGGAGGCCCCTGCTCTGTAACTGACATGGGAATGAGTCATCAGAGGAAGCCAGGACCCACACTCATGCCCAGGACCCAAAGAAATCGTATTCTGGCATCAGGGAAGATAAAACTCTTGTGCTTTATTTTTTTAGAGTGAAAATGCCCACGTTTCTTCCAATAATAAAAACAGAGGTACACTTCCTTGAACGTTTTGTGATGCACACCACTAAGCTGTGGACTTAAGAATGCCTCCTTTAGGTTGGCAGATTCTGGTAATAAAGTAACAGTAAATTTTCGACAAGAGAACTTTTCTAAGCACAACTTCTCTTCCGAGACATTCGAGGCTGATCCACTTAAGAGCACAGTGCTTTCCATTAACCACGTAAGATACACACGCACACGTGTGTACCTGCACACATGTGTCCTAAGAGGAAAGTGGAATGCCGTTTTTACAAGGTGCGGTCACATCTTTGTAAAACGGGAATCTGGATCCTGTCTGTCCCCGTGGATGGACCTGCTCCAGGCAGTGAGATGTCCTCTTGTGTCTTTGCCACTGAGAACACGCGACTGCTCCTACAAATGTAAATACACTGCCTCTCTACCACAGCCCGAGGGCGACCCAGCAGAAGATCCCACCGCCTCCTCGCGATTCCCTGTACCAGACGGAGCCCACGAGTTCGCTTATCAGTTCATGAACAATAAACAGCTTTCACAGCCTATGCTTCCGCTGACTTCTCAGATAAGGACCGGAGCAGGTCTTTGTAGAGAGCAGAGTTCATGAAGCGGGGGTACGAGTCCCTGTGCATCAGGGTGTAGATCTGGAGCTGGGCGTCGTCGAAGATGTGGGGGGACGGCTGCGCCATGTTCCTGTTGATCACCTCCCTGACGCGGGAGTCCAGGCTGACCTGTCGGCGGGGACACGGGAGCGCTGTTAGACACGGGCCCCTTTGGAAATCCATCCCAAACTCCTACAACTGGTTTCGTTTTTCAGAAATCCCAAACCAAACAAGGTCATCCAGGAAGCCAGCGGCCGCAAGGGAACCTGAGCACAGTGAATGGGGTCGGGGTCTCTGGGCCCCACGGAGCTTCTGACTCGGTGGATGGTGGGGGGGCGGTAGTCTGTACCTCTTCTGAGCCTCAGTGCTGCTGGCGGGCATCAGCCCTGGGTGACTACTTGAGAATGAATGTGCTGCAGTCTTCAAGGAGCAGAGGTGGGGTGCACGCACGCACCCCGGCTAATTCCCTCAGAACGTTAGGGCCAAAGCCTGGAGCTGGACCCGCCGCAGGGCGCTGGGAACGGGCCCGCGCTGTCAGCGCAGGAGTCTGACTCGGAAGCCCCGCGGCAGGGCCAGCATCGCCGGCCGGGCCTTACATTCCAGCTCGGCCACCGGTTAGTTGTGGGGCGTCAGGCCGGTTAAACCGTGCCCTAATGCACTGGTCCCTGTAGTGGGGGTGACGGTGATGGTGGCTGGCCAGGGTTTCATGAGAATCTGCTCAAAGTGCTGGGAGTTCATGAAGTCCCGGGAGACGCTGGCTCTCGCCCTCCGAAGTCGGCTCTCTCCCTCCTGCGCGAGGCTCGTCGGCGCCCAGAGCGGGCCACGGGGCTGGCCTCTTCACTGGACACCAGACGGCCCAGAACAGGACACCCCCGCCCGCATGAACTCACACGTCCCCTCTGCGGGGTGAGGAACCTCGGCCCGGCCACCTCGGCGCCAGTGGGGCGTGGTATCTATGCAGTGCGCGCGCTGTGGTTTAACACAAAGGGAAGCTATGATCACCCAGATCACTGAATGCTGGCTCCAGCGATCTGCCTTTCCAGAGGCACCACCCATCCTCCTCCTGCAAAGCCCCTTTGCCTGCCCACCCGTAACTCAGACCTAGCACAGTGGAACAGCCTCAGCATCTCGGGGTCTCTGTCTTCCCAGCTTGGCAAGGATGGGGCCACGGATTCCTGCCCTCCCGTATCCTGGAGCAGCTGTGAGTGGGCGGGGTGCCGGGACGCCGAAGGGGTCCCTCTTACCGTGGCCTCCAGGGGGCACCTCTTGGGGAGCACCTCCTGGGGACACCTCTGGGGGGGCACCTCCTGGGGAGCATCTCCTGGGGGGCACGCACCTCTTTGGGGGAAAGGACGGAGATGTAGTCCTCATAGATTGTCCTCGCCTTCTCTTCGATGATGGTCTTGCTGGCCTCCTGTTTCAGCTCCTCGCACGCCATCCAGAAGAGCATGTTCTCCTCGCTGAACTCGGTTCGGAGGAACTCTCGGAAGGCGTTCCGCCCTGCGGGCGTCAGCATCAGCTTGTCGAAGGACTGGGCCCAGGCGCTGGCCTCCTCCAGTGTGGGGCTCGGGCTGGGCGGGCGAGAGGAGGGGCAGAGGGGCTGTGTCACTGGTGGCTGCAGTGAATGGCACCCCTCTGAGAAGGAAAATGTGCACCAAGGACCAGAGCTGTGCTCGTTTCCCTGAGCCTTGGGCAGAAACACCCGAGCCGGGCACCTTCCAGGTGTGGAGTGGGGCGCCTGCCAGGTGTGGAGTGGGGCACCTTCCAGGTGTGGAGTGGGGTGCCTGCCAGCTGTGGAGTGGGGCGGCAGGGCCACTGCCGTGGTGCCTGCAAACCAGATTGCGAGACTCGCTGCCAAGAACGTGCTCCTTCATGCCCAAGTGCACGCGGCAAAGGTTTAAAGTAGGTAAGTGAAAAAAGGGGGGCGGGGGCAGCTCAGTGGTAGAGTGTGTGCTTAGCATGCACGAGGTCCTAGGTTCAGTCCCCAGTACCTCCATTAAAAAAATAAACAAAGCTAATTACCCCCACCTTAAAAAATAAAAAAAAAATAAAAGGAAAGGAAGTGAAAAAAAAATCCTACCACTGTCTGACCACTCTCAGGCTTATGCAAAACCTGTCGCTGTGCACTGGGAAGGCCCACAGATGGAGCCCTCTGCCGCACTGCCGAAGGCTCTCTGCTTAATTTTGGGGGGTAAAGGATGTACACCCAAGAATTTGCTATATAGTGAATTTGTCCCGTGTATGTGATGATTGTAGACAAAAACTCTCCCACATACGCAAAGTTCACAGTGTAAATTCTAGCTCCTTTTCTTGAAATCGTATCTTGGAGGTGGATTACAAGGGACCCAGCAGTGAAGCCTCGGGGAAAAGCTGGAGATCAGACAGAGAAAGGGGGTCTCAGAAGGAGAGCAGTCAGCTGAGCCGACGGTGGGCGAGTTTAGCTTCAGACTTAGGTTCAGTGCGTAGATGGATCCCATTTAAGTGCAGCTGTGTGTGAATGCATAGAAAGTTCCATTGGGGATACATAAAGACACTGTTGGTGGCAGTTAAACCTAGAGATTGGGACAAGGTCTGGAGTAGGAGGACAATCGAGCTTTTATTGCAAAGCTTTTGCACTGTTTGATTTGACTGAGCAGGTGCTTAGGCTTGCCATCGTGCAAAAAGCATCCTGTGTGAAGATGCAGATATCCATCCCAACTAGGAAAATTACTTTTGAAAGAAGTATTTTAAAAGATATTTAAAAGATAATTAAAAAATAATAAGGTAATCTACATAAAACTCCTGGATTCTTTTTAGGAAGGTTAATTTAATTGGTGAGGCTTCATAAAGTGGGTTAAATTATGTTCCTTAAATGTGGGGATTCAAAATACGTCTTTTTACTCCTGTCAATTTAAGAAACACATTAAAGAATGATTTTGAAAACTTTAATCAGGAGTACATTAAATAAAGAGCGAGAGAGAGCATATCCTTTCCACTGCACTGAAGAACCAAGGAGCAAAGAAAGCACAGTTCACATGGCAAAAAAAAAAAAAAAAAAGAAGGAAATAATTAGAAGAGATTATAAGCAAACAATCAACAAAAATATGCTGGAAGATTAAACATACCGGTAATCGTCAACATAACTGACCCAGTGTAACTGCGTTCTGACTCTAATTCCCACTCAGTGACAGAGACTCAAGCCAGGCCAAAATCCAACATGGTGCTATTTTTTGGGAAACATACAAAATAGTACCAAAAATGAAAAACAAATAGGCAAAGATACGCAAGGTAAATGCAAATAGGAATACAATTATTATCTAAGTAGAACTAACTGGAAGCCAAAGGCACTGAATTGGACAAAAAGTCATTTTCTATTACTGGATACAGTTGAGAATGAATAAAGTCCAACATAATTGAGTCCTTGCCTCTTGTTTCTCTCTGTTCTCAGTGCTTTACTAGTTACTCGGTATTTATGACAACCCTGCTTTGGCTGAGCCACAACAAACTATTAATACACCCATTTTACACATGAGGAGACTGAGGCAGACTGTGGCTGCCAAGGGCCCAAGGTCATTCTGGCAGAATGAGCGGAGCCAGGACTAGATGTGGGCTTTCTTGTTCTGGGTCAGACCCAAAGCCTCAAGCTTTGGTACAGAATACAGTATACTGAAATATTATCAAATAAAAGCTGTTTGGTACAGAATACAGTATACTGAAATATTATCAAATAAAAGCTGTTTTTAACAGACTCATACATTGTGGAAGATTTTAATATGCTTCCTAGACTTTGAAGTATCGGGGTAACAAATAAGATAAAGACTGAAGAAAAATATTTTAAGTCAACTTTTAGGTTACTTGGTTTTTTTCTCCCATCAAAAATAAGTAATTTAATAAAGACCTATTTGAATGATGCTCTTAGGATATTTGCCTAGTATCTGCAATTATAGAGGCATAATGTGAAGGCAAGTAAGTGAAATATAAGAACAGGTAAGTGAAAGCAAACCAGTTGATAATACAGGAAGGAAAAAAGACAATTAAAAATTTTGGCATTACAGAAAGTTCTTTATATGTTTTTCCAAAGTTTTTTCCAAAATGCTTTCAAAAAATACATCAGCTAAGTATAAATTAATAGTAAAGAAAAACATGAGACTAGGAAAACTTTCCTGAAAACCCAACTTTTATGTTTTATTATGTTCTTTTTTAAAAAAAAGTATATCACATAAAAATAAAATGATGTCCTATGTTTTGCCATGAAGCATCAATTTATAGTTGTGATTAACAGGCATTAGATTAATAACGGAACTGATTTTTCTCCCTGTCACACAATTAAATTAATTAACTTGAAAGGAATTCTGCCGAGTGAAAAGGTGATGGCACGTTATGATCTGATATTGTTAAACTGCAGTTAGAGAAGCCGCGTTCTGTTGGAACATATGATGCAAACAGAAATCAGGTTGAGACTCTATATGAGATGGATGTTCACGAAACATATGTGATAATCATTTCATGACGTATGCAAGTCACATCATTATGCTGTACAGCTTAAACTTCTGCACCGCCGCATGTCAATCATACCTCAATAAAACTGGAAGGAAAAATAGTAAGGCTGGCATTTCTGTGACTTAGTGAGCTAAACAATAGGAGATTTTACCTTTCTTCGCAGGTTGGAAGGTCCTCTCTGCTGAGTTCATAGGAAGCCCTCCTGAGTCTCTGTTCCTCTTGGTTTCTGACAGTCAGACTGCATGCAAGGGACATAGATGTGTCAGTTGAGATCCTTTTGTATCAAGGAAAGATTTTTTTTTACAGATATTTCAGAGAACTCCAGGTTACCAAGTACAATTTCTTTCTTGATAAAACTGACACTGCTTTGTCTTAAGAACACCAAAAGAATGACTACTAGCAGAGCATTGGCGAGATAAACTGTGTAACACTGCGGTCTGCACTAATGAGAGTGTTCCCATTTAGAATAACAATTCTTTTCATAAAACATGTCCGTTACAAAAGCAGTAAAAAGTTACGGTTTTCAGGAATGTTTGGGGTTTTCACTTCACTTCCTGCATCTATGAAAAGGTATACATTCTCCATGAATACATTCATGTTTCAAATGAAAATGGAGGTTTTGTATATTTACAGGCATACATTTTACAAAAGTATGAGAGAAAACCAGGAAAGTATACAGTCAAAGTCTCTGTCTCTTTCAAGAGAGTTTGAGTTTCCTTATATACATTTTGTACATTTCTTTATAAATTTACTCCAAGGTTTTTTTGTGGTTACAGCCAATGGAATTTTCACTTCAATTTTATCTCCTAACTCCTCACCTTACTGTTTGTATTTCTAAAGGCTACTAATTTCTCTCTTTCTTCCTTTCCTTTTTAGTGACAGCCGGTTACAGTGTGTCCGTCTCTGGTGTGCAGGGCAATGTCCCAGTCATGCATATACACGCATATATTCGTTTTCATGTTCTTCTTCCAGTTTTTTTCAGTCAGATGGATGCTGCCATGAATCCTCTCACAGTATGACACGTGCAGCAGTGAATATTCACGTACAAGTCTTTGCGTGGAATATGTTTTTATTTCTCTGGTTAAACATTGTTTTATTTCAGTGCAGTCAAATTTATCAGTCTTGTCCTTTTATGGATTTTCTTTTTTCTTTTTTAAAGTAATCCTCCCCTAGATCGTAAAAGCTGCCGCCCTGTGTTTCCTTCTGTGCTTGTCACATGTAGGTTATTAAGCCATCGGGAGTCGATTTTGGACTTGAATTGACCACCTGCACTGGGACATCTCTGCACATGTCTCAGACGTCACCTCACTGAGCCTGATTCGCAGAGTGAGAGTGGAAAGGGGCCAAAACCTACTCTCTTCACGGCTGGGGGGGTCTCCTCCCCGACTAGGTTGGGTCCTGGACACCATGTGTGTCAGGAGCATCTACACGTGCCTGCCCTCTCGTCTCCTGCTGGGGCCTCTAGACGCCTCCTCAGGGCTGAAGGCTCACCTTGCATGCTGGGCTGCTTGGCTCTTGTCTGCCCCTCTCCCCCACATTCCCACTTGGGTCTGGGGTTCTGTCCCTCATGGGGAGACCTCCCTACATCATGATGCCATCAGTCTTCAGAATGTCCCATTACTGGGTCCCACCCACCAGAGAGGACCCTCTTGGAAACTGACACTAGCCCAAGGCAGACAGGAGCAGCCCAAACTATCCTGGAAATCTCATTTCCAACCTCCAACCCCCCCATCTCGCAACCCCCAATTCTAACGGTTCTATGTCACCGATCAATCCCAGTTTTTCTTCTCCACTGGACAGTGAGGTCTTGGTCCAGCTTGCAGCCGAGCCTACATTAATTTACAACAACCTAACTGCCTGAAGCTGCACACTTTGGGCTGGCACTAAGCACGTGCCATATCCGAGGCTTCAGAACCGCAACCTAACATCCCTGTGATCTCCAGGTGTGAATCATACGCATTTCTCCAGACCTTCAACAATGACTCAAATGGTCAAGTTGTATCCGTTTTTAAGCAATAATTGTGTATCTTCCCCTACCAGTAAATTAACCTATATTTTTTAGATTTTTTTCTCTTCCTGCCAAGCATTGACATTTTTCTTTATTAAAAAGCAAAATTAATAAAACAGAAGCAGCAGAAGATAAAATCCAGGCTGCTTCTCCTTCATAACCCTAACCTTCAAGACCCATATTAAGCCCTCCGCGAAGCCTCTGTTACCAGCTAGCAGGCCTTGGGTTCACTTCTGGGGGGAGTCTGGGCGCTGTTTTTGCCCCAGTATTAACAGTCAGTCATCACTGCCTTAGACTGCCCTTTCGTTGTTTGACATCTGTCGGTTTGCTTGGTTTCAGGGATCTGAACATGTCTCTCCAGCGCTAGGGTGTGGCCTCTTGCTTTTCGTTTTGTTTGCTTGTTTTTTGTTTTTGTTGTCATTCACAGAGCCCCACATCACCGCACACGGCCGTCGCTTCAGAAGCGCGACTGGCGTGAAGCCCAGGCCGGGGGCTCGGGGCCGCTCCCGCCGGGGCGCACGCGGGCCTTACCAGGAGCAGCTGCAGCAGCAGCACCAGCAGAAGCAGCAGGCGTTGGCCGCTCGGCGCCCCGCCCCGCGCTGCCCGGGCCCGGGGCGCGCCGTCGCCGTCGCCGGGGCTGCGGGCGCCGGCCGCTTCCGCGCCTCCGTCCGCTCGGAGCCCATCGGCTGCAACGGGGAGAGCAAAGGCGGGGCAGTGAGCACCACGGAGCCTGGAGCGCCCCCGCCCCGCTTGTTGACCGGACGCCGTGCGACGCTACCCAGGTCGTTTCTAATTCTGCTAAAAGCTGATGCTTAAATCTATTAATGTATCAGATACTTTTTCACTGTCTAGAACCTGCCAAGTACGGCGATGAATTCTAGGCGTAAAATGACAGACCGAGGGTCCCTGAGCCAAGGTGCTCACAGTTCAGCCGAGCAGACAGACCCGCATCACAGCCCTCGGTGAGGACCCACAGCAGGTGCATTTGTCCTGGGACGTCAGCCACTGTCCTGATTTGTAACTCCTCGTTTCTTTCCTCAGTGTTCTACGTCTCAGTTCATCTTCGCAGAGTCTCGACTTGGGCTCACACTCTAATTTTGCTCTGAACATCATTACAATTTCTTACATGGTTCCTTGGAATTCTTACACATGGTTCACTAATTCTGACATCTTAAATCATTTAAAATTTTGAGTAAACAAGTATACAGAAATCTATGCCATTTCTATAACATTTACGAGCAAGCTGTCATCCCTCAGTTCCGAAAATTCTAAACCGACAGGTGTGATTTTTCACCCAATGACTAGATGCTGGAGTATTCAGCAGCGAAGGGTCATGAATACACCACGCCGAGCCGTGGTGACCTAGGAGAGCCCGAGAGGAAGTTAAAAGTGTTAATAAAACATGCAAATAAAGATAAACAGTGCTGATAATTAAAGTTATGCCATTAACACATGGAGTTTGTTAGATTATTGCGTCTACACTTAAGTATGTTTGAAATCTTTCCTTAATAACGTTTCAGAAATGTCAAATTCTATTGTATTAAAAACACACCTGGGGGTGGGTCTAGATCAGTGGTGGAGCGTGTGCTCAGCACGCACGAGATCCTGGGCTCCATCCTCAGTCCCTCCACTAAAAAGTGAATAAATTAAAAACCTAACTACCCCCTCAAATAAAATAAAATAAATATCTATTGAGATGATCCTATGAATTTCGTCCTTGGGGTAGTTAATAAAGTGAATCACATGAATACATTTCTTAATGTTGAGTCACCCTTACTTTACTAGTACACTCCTGTTGGGTCTAAAAGATGATTACTCTTTTATTACACTGCTGAAATTGATGTGGTAATATTTTACAAGAGCTTTTAAAATCCACTTATCTACCTTTCTTTCTTTTTTCCTAAGGGAATTATTTTTTCCCCTGAAGAATATGTAGACTTCGGCGGTAAAATTACTGGAATCTTTCAGGAGTGGCTTATTGACTGTGTTTGCAATTTGTTCTTTGATTTCTGTTCTTTTTCACAGTTTCTTTCTCTCTTTGAGTCAATATGGTATTTTTCATTTCCTGGGGGAAAAAAAATCCACCCATTTCATCTAGTTTTCAAATTTACTGAAACTTACTGTTACTAGTTATCCTAATTGTCAGATCTAGATGCTTTAAATTACCGCAGGCTTGTTCAAAAGGCAAATGTACATAGTTGCTTACGGGAGAGTTGCATATTGAGTGTTATTAAATATTTGTAGAGAATTAATTTTGTAATGTAACAGCTAACTAATATGAAGACCAACAACATACAGTAAATGAACGCTACTATTTACAAAATTAAAAAGAAACATGCCATTGGCGTATGTGTTAATTCAGCTTGTCCTTTCAGACAGTGATATGTGGTCTGATCAGCAAAACTAGCTTCACGCATCTTTTCCTTTGCCTTTATCATGTGTGAGGGGGAAACTCCACACACGCTTCATTTCCATTTGTTCCTTCTAAGTAACACGGAATCAGTGCTCCTCTGCCATTGCTACTTTATGCCTCTCCCGTGTGTCCGGGGCCGACTGCTGGCCGTCACCTCAGCGTCCGTTGGGATGCTGTGTGCATGTCACAAGTGTGATGCCCCAGGAACTGGCCGCCTTTGCTTGAGGAGCCTGAGGCTCACAAGTTAGATGAATGTAAAACCAACATCAGCGACCTCAGGGGCTTTATTCTGTGATTTATGACATTTTAAAACCAGCCCGAGGAAATGGGAAAAACAGGCTGGAAGTTTATTAAATGTTCAGATCTCAACAAAGAGATAATCCTACTCAAACACGGCTTTTCCATTCCTAGGAAGCCAGCATTTAAGAGAAGTCTTTCAAAGTTCAAGTAAAAGCCAAGATACATTCTTAATCCTGAGAGCAATCTGCTGGTAATTTGAAATTGAAAATAGTAACCAGTTAGAAAAAAATTCTAACCTAACTATTATTAGCTCAGAAAAGTGATTTTATTTATTTATTTTTTACTGAAGTACAGTCAGTTTACAATGTGTCAATTTCCGGTGCACCACATAATGCTTCACCCTTACGCACACATATACTCATTTTCATTATAGTTCACTATAAGATGTTGAATATAGTCCCCTGTGCTATGTAGTTGCATACTGAGTGTTATTAAATATTGTTGTATATCTGTTTTATACACAGTAGTTAGTATCTGCAAATCTTGGACTCCTACTTCATCCCTTCCCACCCCCTTTCCCCCTGGAGACCGTAAGTTTGTTGACTGTGTCTGTGAGTCTGTTTCTGTTTTGTAGATGAGTTCATTTGTGTCTTCTTTTTTTTTTTTTAGATTGCACTTCTGAGTGATCTCACATGGTATTTTTCTTTCTCTTTCTGGCTTCCTTCGTTTAGAATGACATTCTCCAGCACCTGTTCACATGACCAGGTCTTTGTTGCTGCTCTGTGTGAGGAACAAAGTTCCCTTCCTCCTGAGCCACGTCTATTCACTTTTCTAGACTCTCTGCTTCCTGGGCTTCCACAGCTGTGGTCCCAATGTGCATGGAAAGAGGGGTGGTGTTCCAGGAATGTTCTCTGTGCAGCAGCCTCGAGAGGCCCGTTCATTTCCCTGTTAGTGCAGTCACCATTTGTTCCTAATTTTAGCCTTCTTTGAGTCTTTCTGCCGTCTAAGTCTCCCCAGCCTGAGAACCTTTTTCTGACATCATTTTCCCCAGGATGGGAAACTCCCATCACTGGTACCTTCTCAAGCACACCCAGAGTGTGCTCGGTGGGGATGGCGGCCTGGTAGAGGGTTGAGCAGGACCTCCTGAAGGCTCTCCTTGCAGCCTGGTGCCCAGCCGAGGGTTGGGGAGGAGGCAGCTATGATCCAGGTACCTCTCCGCCCGAGCCTATCACTCCTTGTAGAGCTGGAAGAAACCGAGGGCACAGGCTGCAAAAGGAACTGTTAAAACTCCTTCCTCGAGAGGGAGGGAGGAAGGTTCCAATGTGGCGTGATGGGCACCATGCTTCCAGAACTAGGAGGGAGCTGTATGTGAGGATGTGGGGCTTGGAGGCTGATTAACCCACAGAAAGTCCTCTTTGGCTGCTGCTGCTGCTCTCTCATTCAAGAATCTACCCATCAGTGGAGGGTGTAGCTCCGTGGCAGAGCACCTGCTTAGTATGCACGAGGTCCTGGGTTCAATCCCAGTACCTCCATCAAAAATAAATAAACCCAATTACTACCCCCCAAAATAATGAGGAAAAAAAAAGGAACCAACAAAAATAACTGAAAAGAATCTACACAATGAAGTTTGAAACACAGACCGACTGAAACCAAAAGGGTGGATGCTGAAGTCTCCCTGGGTTTAGCTACCGGCTCTGAAAACAGCAGCAGGCAAACACAGCTTTCTCTGAACCACGTATGACGAGCATAAACACCGCTCACCTGATGCCAATTAAGTCACAAACAGGGCCTCTGCCTGCCCACACTCCCCAAGGCTCTCACCTGTCATTATTAGCCGCTGGGAAATAAGCTAAATCTAGTCCACAGTGATGCTTCTGTAGTTTTGGGGGATCCTGAAGTAAGCCAGCCTCAGGCCTGAGGACGCTGGCCCGTTATCCCGCCATGTGACCATCACCAAGGAAGTCCAGCTCGCTCCCTCTCGTGAAGTGTTAATGAAGAGCTGGGATTACTTGCATTGACTTCATCACAAAGAGGCCAAAATTCAGATCAAAGCTGTGTCTTCCACTTTATAGGACACAGAAAGCTCACAGTGTTTAGCAGCTAGTGGGTTTCAGTGGGAGAGCTTAACTCTTCCTCTGTGTGAAACTGTGACTTTTCAAATGTTTCTGTCTTTCGGTTTTTTTTTTGTTTTTTTTTTTTTGTCTTTTTGGTTTTATTGTCTGAATAATTCCAGGACTGTTTTAAGAAAAAGCTGGTTCATTGTTCTAGCAGGGGAAGTCAACTGAAAGCTTAATAATAACACTCGACTTTTTTAGAATTATAATTACTTCCAGATGGGTGCCTTCACATGTCCTTACCTTAAAAAAAAAAATGATTTAAGCATGTTACCATCTGTTTTTTGGCGACTCTGAATGGAAGTCTTTACTCTTGTTTATATAGCTGTCGCCAGGTTTGTAGCTTAAGCCACCAAAGGTTCTAAGACTATAGGAGCAATATCTTTCTCTTCTGCTGTTACTAAATGAACATTTTGTGTAAGTCAACGTTTGCAATTGCCTTTGGGATCTATTAGAAATAGTAAGAAAGTATGCGCTGAGGGAAATGAGTAAATTATGCATGCATTTACTTGTTCTTCCTTAACACCAATTAACGGTTAAAGGGCATTTCGCAAGTGCTGATTGAAATCTTAACCGCCGGCTCTCTTTACCCCAGGAGGCCACAGGGTTCCTCAAGGAGACTGTAGGTGGGGGGGTTCCCACGACAACCGAGCCCAGGGCACCCCTGAAAGTACTGAACACTTATTAATGTCTGTGAGGCTGTTTCAGGCAATCTTCAAATCATTAAAGAACGTGTCAGGTTTGGGGTGAGAACGTCTGCTAGCTTTCTCAGTGTTTCACAGCAAGGGGATAGGTTCTTTGAAGAGAACTTCTGAGCAATCCTTGCCAATCCCAGAAAAAACGGGATGAGATATGCACAACACAGAAAAGTTAATGTCTAAAATCGAACTGACATTTCCCTGGACAAAACTACCTGTTCTCTCCCTCCTTGTCTCTTGGAGAGCAGCGTCACTATCTGTCCAGTTGAAGTTACCCTCAACTTCCAGCTCCTGGCAAAGCCAGATGAAGTCTATCGCCCGATGTCTCTCACGTCTGCCCCCATTCTCCCTCCATGGGCCACGGCCCTGGTCTGCTTGGCAGAGCCTGGGTTAGGGAGGAGGGCTCCGTGTCTGTGCACTCTGCCTCTTACCCCCAGTGACCACGAAAAGGGTCACATTCTGGAAGGATCCATGAGAGTTATCACCCGCCTCCATCTCCAGAACTCTTCATCTTCTCCAACCAAAACTCTGTCCCCATTAAACACTGACGCATACTCTCTGCTTCGGCCCCCATCATCCTATTTTCTGTCTCTGGGGATTTGACTGTACCAGGTACCTCAAATAAGAATCACATAATATTTGTCCTTTTGTGACTGGCTTATGTCACTTATGTCTTCAAGGTTCAGCCATGTGTGTCCTGTGTCAGAATTTACGGGGGAAGGTTTTTGAGGGAAGACAAGGGAAGAAATGTAGTGGCAACAAGAGCAGAGACGCCGACCTGACTTCTAAGAACGGAAGTGGTGGGATTTCAGTGTAAAAATGTCCCCAGCTACCAGGGCCACAGGGAAAGCGCTGTCCTCACAGAGTGGCCAGAGTTCAGGGAGAGGTGGACAGGTAGGGACACGAGGGGACAACTGTGGAGGACAACTGACTGGGGGGGTCCCAGGGGCGGGAGGGAGAGGGGCTTCCGGAGAGGCCAGATCACGAGACGAGCAGCCCTGGGAGGACCAGGACCAGAGAGGCTGTGGCGGGAACGGGGGGTCTGTTTGGAGGAGTCCCTCACGTCTGCGGCGGGCCTTCCAGCCGCAGCTGGAAAACATGAACGGTTGATCCAGAATTTTGAGAAAGGCGTGTAGTGGGAACAGAGGAGAGCTGTCGTGGGGTTTCAAGTCCAAGGTCTCGTCCAGTCTGGCCTTTCCACTTGTGAGGCCTGGACCAAATTCCCTCTCTGCTCTAAGCCCCCACCTCCGCGTCTACAGAACAGGAGCTACACGGAGACTTACGCAAAGCAGGCCGGGAGCGCGTGCACGTGAAAGGCCCCTGAGCTCCGGGGCCACTGCCACTGTTCCACCTGAGCTCTTCCCGACGGCATTTCACGTAACAGAGTGACGCATGTGGAAGGTCCTCAAATTATGTCTTAAGACCATAAGCAAACTGATCCTACACCCCTGTCTACATTCAGCAGAGACTCAAAGAGCCAGGCCCCCATCCATTGACCCCCAGACACCTGGCAACTTGACCGCTCACAAACCTCGAAGGAACCTAAACGCCCCTGAGGACGTGCAAGCGGTGACCAAAACCAGCGCGGAAAGCTGAGGCTGGGAAGCCTGGAGAAGGGGTGTGAAGCCGGCCCGTCAGAGCCAGAGAGCACGCCTGCGCTTTGCGGGGAGACGCGCCTGTCCATGGGCATTTGGGCTGCTTCCGTGTCTTGGCTGTTGTAGACAGCGCTGCTGTGAGCACGGGGTGCGTCTAATTTTCCAATTAGAGTTCCCTCTGGATATATGCCAGGAGTGGGATGGATATCCTATTTTAAAGAGTGCTAAGGTCATTATGTTTCTTAAAAGTAACGTTCATTGGTATTTGCACCATCTTTAATAGATAACATTGATAACGAAGCTCCCTATCATTGTCCCTAAGTTTTTAGCCTGAATGATGTAAACTCTTAGGGACAAGGTGTCCTTGCTGTATCCCAGGTGAGAGCCGGTGCTTGGTCCATCCCGCAGAAGCCGCCCGCACGCTGGTCCAGTCGGCGGGGCTCCCGTGACCCCTCTGGGCTGGGTGTAGCTCTCACACCCGTCAGGCCTAGATGAGTATTTTCTCTTTGAAGAACTTCTTTTCCACCCATTACAGCAGAAGGGTTATGAGAAGTGTTAACGTACGTGCAAATTAAGGAAAATAAAAGGTACAAAAAGGCGTGTTTGTAAGTAACGAACTAGCCTTTTCTACCCCGTATGGGTCTGCCTCTGAACACCTTTTCTCCGTCCGTCTCTTTTTTCACAAATTTCCCTTTCCCCATAGCAGGTTTTCCACGATCCCGTACTGGATGGCAGCGCTGGCTGTTCACACTTTGCCTCACGTCCACAATGAGTCAGAATTTTCATCTGTGATGACGACCCTATTACAAACGGTCTGAACTACCAGTAGGTCTCGTCCTATTTAAAGCTTTTTCTGTGAGTGGCTTGAATCCCTGAAAGTGTCCAGCATCCGAGCTCTCATCCACAGAACCTCTGTGTGTGTCACTCCCCTCCGGCCCCTCCTCGCCAGAACTTTTGGGGCTTGTTAATTGTCACTAGGTTTTCCCTTCAGTATAAAATTCGGAATGTTGAAATGACGGGGACGGCAAAAGGAAACTTGAGTTAGATCGTTTGGTTTTACTTCCTATGGGAGACTGTCTTTAATCGGACTTTTGGTCTGATTTCTGCATTTTCTTTTCCTGAGAGCACACCGTTTCTCTAAGGAAGGACGTTGTTACCTGTCGAACTTACTTTCGTAGAGACTGCTGCCCACAAGAGCGCATCCCCTGCCCCACCGTGTGCTCTCCAGCCTGCTTCAGGTCCTCCACGCCCCCCCCCCCCCACATCCCAGGGGTCACCTCGGGCCTTCTCCTCGGCACCTCGCTCACCGCAGACGTGCTCACTTCTCTCCAAATCCCCTGCACCCCCCACCCCGCAAGTCCATCTCCTTCTACTCTGTCCCCTGCGGCTTCCGGACACAGTGGCGGAGTTGAGAAGCTGCAATAGAGACCCCTCGGCCCTGGAAGCTCGAAACATTTACTGTTTTAAAGCAGAATCCAGATTTTGTTAGTCCCTCCTGTGGCCTTCCACGGCCACCCACGGCGCCGGAGCACAGCCTGCTTTCCCGCCAACAGCGTCCAGCGCACACGCAGGTCCCCCTTGTCCGATGGGCGGACGCCGTGACCCCACCCCACACCTCCCCTGCGGAGCGGTCCCCACGCCACGCCCAGGCCCGAGCTCCTCCCCCCACAGCGCGGCCCCGGCCGCGGGCAGACGGACACGGCTTGCTTCCGGACGCCCGTCCCGATGCCCCGCAGTGCTTCCCCCAGGCCTGCGGCTGCTGGCGGCGGGCTAGCAGGCACGCCGGCACGTCTCTCCCGGGCTCCATCCTGCCTCGTGCTCGCGACGCCGGTCCCTGGCGCTGGGCTCGTGGAAAAGCCGGCTTGTCTGCTGTTCCGGGGTGTGTGTGAGAGAATCTGTGTTCCTCAAGGTTCTGGTTTTCTACAGTTTATGCCAAAATAGCTGCTGAATTTTAGGTCCCAGCCCCTTGGCATGAAGTGTTAGGTAGCTTGATATGTTGAACAAGCAGATCTAACACTGAAAAAAATCTCAGTGAATCGAAATGCGTAATGGTTATGCATTTTGGACTCTGCAGGGAACCGTAGCCACGTGACCCTCTTTTTGCGACAACAGAAGGCAGTTAGATACTGAGATTTAGGAATAAAACCTCCATCCTAAGGGATACATAAAAAGGCTCATAAAAAACAATCTGAAAAGAAAAAATATATATGCATGTATATAGATAACTGAATCACCTTGCTGTACACCTGAAACTAACATTGTAAATCAACTACAACAAAAATTTTTAAAATATAAAAATACAATGAAGTTGAAAAAAATTTTTAAAAGGCTCATAAAGGACCAATTTCCATTAAAAGATAATCTCTATGTAGTCTCCTGATTCTCAGACTAATTTGGTATACTTCTACAAATATATGCTCTATCTAAATTAGTACTTACAGTTTTAATACCTGTATAATTTTAAGCACATGACTAGAAGATAAGGGAAAAATATATCTTTTTGGGGTTAATTTATGAGACGTGTTTAACATGAACAGGTGAGCCCTTCACCTGATTAGATTTTGGATTCCTGTTTCATCCCTTCTTGTACCATTTTATTTAACCTCATTTAACCCAAATTTATTCAACATGGCCTGGTGTAGTGTTTGGATGTTTCTGTTAATAAGTACCTCATTTTGCCAAAAGAACAGCACAGAACTCCCAAGTCGTTTAAAGGGCCAGAATTGACTTATTTGCTTTAGCAAAAACTTGGCTCTTAGAATTTGATAAATTCTAGGTTGTTGTAAAACTCAACCCAATAATTCTTGTGCCTTGATTTATCTGATTTAAATCTGCCTACAAATTGTCTGAAGTTCAGTCTTCTCAGAGGGCCGAGGCTGGATCAGAGAAGCCGGCTCTCGTCACACTAAAGAACTAACAACTAAGCTGCATCTGCATCTCTGGCCTCAAGGATTCAGGCCTGAAGGGCTGTCCACTGGGGGGAGGGGCAGGAGAGCCTGTTGCTCCAGAGCCACCCAGCTGCTCCCAAGATGACTATTCCCATCTTGTACTGAGAGTAGAACCCAACTGTTTCCATTTATTAGTGAGGTCTTTGAAAAAAAAAAAAAAAAAAAAAAAAAGAACCAAATGCAGAAGTCAAAATAAAAGAGCAGGCAGACTGATAACAGGAAATTTAATACGAAAATTAATTATGTTTCAATAATTCATGGAGATATCATTAAAATTACTCATTGACCCCACAGACTGTCCTCTGCAAAGGTCAACCAGCTGTCCTTTCCAGAAAATACTGTTTGCCTTTTCTTCACATTTCTTAATACTGTCTTCTTGTTGCCAACGTCTTATAGTAAAGCCTGCCACCAAGCAGTCAGCTGTGAATCTTACTGAGCGCAGACGACTGCGGATGTAACTCTTCCTGCCACTAAATGTTATTTATGTATTTTCAGCCTAGAAAGGCAAAGATTAAGGCAAAATATGAATTCACAAATTTATTTAGTAATATTTTCATAGATATTAAGTCAAAGGTACAAGCCTTTCACATTAAGAAAAAACTTTTTTTCAGCACCTTATTTGAATGGTAAAAATTTTATAATCTGTACCCAATATAAATATATCAAAATATGTATTTCAAATCAGATTATCCATGTTCAGCAGCCTGAAATAATGATGGATAAATATTACAGGAGTAATGATGACAGCTGCCACTTACTGAATGCTCTCTCAGACCGTCCTCTGTACATCTCTTGCTATAAAGTAAGTTTAATCACCCCCGTTGGGTACATTTGGAACTAGAGGCTCCCAGAACTAGTGCGCAAGGTCACAACTCAAAGCCAGATCTCTTTCGCCGCATCGCTGGTGCGTCTTACGCCGCAGCACCGCAGCGCGGAGCGTCAAGCACTGCAGGGAAAACAACGCACTTCGTTGCCTTCTAACATTTTAAAACTCAAAAAACAGGTATTATATTTCAAACTCGCACACAGCAAAATGTTTAACGTGCGTCTTCTAAACTGCATTGGAGACAAATGATGTAATAGAAAGGGAAAAATGTGCTCCCAAGATAGAAGAAAAAGAAACTTAATTCATGAAAAATATCTCCAGGAAAAATGGTAATAGGTCAGGGCAGACCACGGTTCCTGAGCAGCAACTAAGAATGTCAGAGGAATAAGTGAAGTCCCATTTCTAAAGACACCAGACAGCTGTGGAGGCAGAAGGGCTGAATTACCTGAAGTGTCACCAGGGCACGGGCTGTCACAAGGGTCTTCTTCCCTGAAGGAGGGGTGGGCCCTGGGCATGGGACTCTAGGGTCTCACGTGGGAGGACAAGTCTCCCTTCAAAAACCAGGTCTTCCTTAGACGCACAGCTGGCCTCCTCACGTCAGTTACCACATGTGGAAGATGGGGAGAGAAAGACACTCAGAGCCTCTGACGGTGAGACTGAGTCTCAGTCTTTCAGGACTGAGTGAGGAGACGGAAACCTGTTAGGTTCTAAATCCAACGCCCAGGAGGAAACACCTGAAGAGTGGGAATAACCAAGGGTACCTAAGTCTCAGCAAAACTGCAACCAGCCCCAACCCATTTCAGTTCCTTTTAGGAGTGACACGATCAGCCCCTTATCCTCACAGAGGAAAGCCCTCCAAGGGAGGTTCCTTGCTGGTGGAAGATATCATCTCTGCTTACACAGTTTCTTTATATACGATGTCTACATACAACGAAAAGTGCTAGATATGTGAAGAGACAGAAAAACGTGACCAATAATGAAAAACAAACACCAGATAGAAGCTCCCCCCAAATGTCAACACTGGACTCAGTAGATGAGAATTAGATGGAAAAACTGATGAGGAAAGATGGAGAATTTCATCAGAGAATGTAAATGTATTAACAAGCATCAAACGGACATACTGCATTTAGAATAAAACAGTTTTTGAAATTAACAATCATGAGATGATTTGGCAGAAGCCTGGGCACAGGAGCAGACAGATTAAGTGAACTCAAACACGGTTAAAAGACAGTATTCAAGCTGAAGGAATGAGAGGGAAAATGGACAAACCATAGGAGAGAAGAAAAGACAGGAGGGAAAAAAGGAAAAAGTCTAAAATGTGTATGATTCGCATCTCAAACGTGGGAGAGAAAGAGAGAAAACAGTTAAGAAGTGACATCTGAAGAGACATTAAATGAAAACTTCTGAAGCTGATGAAAGTTTTCAATCTGCAGGAGACACCGCTTTGGGAAAGATCCCCTGTGTTCTCCTTGCTTGTGGCAAGAAACCATAAATCCTTCCTTCTCCCGACAAAAACTAAAAAAAAAAAAATCAATCCACAGATACAAGAAGCCCAATGAATCCAAAGCAGGACAAACTCAGGCACATTATATTCAAACCTGTGGAGAGTGAAAAACAAAGAGAAAAATTGTAAATCATCCAGAGGGAGAAGACGTGTTGCTTTCATAGAAGCACGATTTTCCAACAGAAACTATCAAAGTCAAAAGACAATGGAAAGAAAGTGGAAAGGCAAGACACAGACTTGGATTTGCCACACACACACACACACACACACACAGATAGGCAGACACACACACACACATTTTGACAGTAACTTATATCCAGAATATATAAAGAACTCTTACAGATCAATAGGAAAAAGACAGACAATACAATAGAAAAATAGGCCAAAAACTTGTAGAAGCAGTTTGCAATAGAAGATATACAAATGGCTGAAAAAAAAAAGTGCTCACCATCATTAGTAATCAGGGAACCACAAATTACAACCAGAATGGCACACCTCTGCAGCCACCAGAACAACTACAATGTAATCAGTGGACAATACTAAGTGCTTGTGAGGATGTGAAGCAATGCACATGTTGCTGGTAGGGGTGTAAATTGGTTTGGAGTGTAAAAGCACTTCGAAAAACTGACAGCATCCAACAAAGCTAAATATATACTGGATCTATTACCCAGCAGCTTCATTCCTGAGCATCCAGCGGACGTAAGGGCCTACGTCTATCAAAAGACCTGAATCAGAATGTTCATAGCAGCATTACTCACAATTGCTCCACACTGGGTGTCCTTCAAGAACAGGATGGAGACTCTATGGTGCAGTCACACAAAGGGACACTGCATGGAGAAGTAACTACAGATGCAGCAACCCCGCACGGATCTCAAAAACTGAATGCTGAGTGAGAGAGCCAGACGCAAAGAACACGGACTGGGTAATTGTACAAGAGGTTCACAAACAGGCACAACTAAGATGTGGTTTGGGAACTTACAACCACTTACAAGAGTGGTTACCTCTGGAAGAACTGACTAGGAGGGAGCTAGAGGGGGTCTTGTGGATACAGGCTGAAAACAGCCAGCATCTTGATCAGCGGTGAGCCCCTAGGAAATATCTGGCAGTGCCTGGAGACGTTTTTGGGTGTCACTTCCAGGGAGGGGTGCTCTGGCATCGGGCGGGTAGAGAGCAGGCTTGTTACTAAACATCCTGCAGTGGAGAGCTCAGCCCCTGCAGGGAGGTGCTCAACCCCAAAGGTCCACAGTGCTGAGGCGGAGAAATCCTCACCCAGATGATGGCGACATGACGGTGCACTTGCGTTAAGTTTATTAAACTGCACACTTAAAATGTGTCCTCTTTAAGTTATAACAAATAAACAAAGTTAAAAGGAATCAAGACTCTCACAAAGCAGCTATAGCTCCTCACTGAAATTTAGCAAATGTATATGAACTTTTGTTTTCATTTTATAAATTGTCTAATTTATCAAAGAGTACCAATGACCTGAATTTGCCAGGAACTGCATTAAGCCAGGAAGAAATGAACTCTTGATCTGCAGTCCCCATTAAATGCAAAGCAGCATCTATTCCTTTCTATACAGCAGGAGATATGGTGAAATAGCATCCTGGTTATCACTAGAAATGGCTATTTGTAGAAACACAATAAAGGTATAGGGGGAAATGCACACATCTGGGACTCTCCTGCATCCACCAGGACACACACACAGAGAAATACACATGTACTTTTTTTAAACAGTCTGATCTTGATTTCACAGGTAATAACTTCTTGCCATTAATTATCAACAACACTTTTACACAAATTAAGAAATCAAAAAAGTAGAAAAGAAAAGAAATCTACTGGACCCTTAAATCTCATTATCACCCCACCCTGAGACTTAGAAGTCATTTGCAAGGGTTGGGTAAGGCGTGGGTTGCACAATTCTTTCCACTCTCTTGCATAAATGGAACAGCTGTACAAGCCTGTGTTGATCTAGCCAGACAGCCCAGAAGGGCTGGAAGTGCTGGCTGTTGCAGCCTTAGAATGACAGGCACCACAAACTTGTGTTCTGGTTTCGGAGCAAACACAGTTCAGTTTGCATCGGGGGTGTCGAGGCACAGACAGAGACAAACCAGAGAACAGGAGGCTTCCTCTGCTTCTCTGTTTGGCTGAGGTGCACGTGGTACAGCCCACGGCCTCAGGAAGTCCAACTGCTGGGTCACTTTGCATGAGATGCTCTTGTCTAAATTTCAAACACTAATTTGTACTTAAAAAGGATTTTACAAGTCAGGGCAAAATTAATTAATATCTAAAAACTGAGCCTTCCCAAATCAGAAAGGTCAACTGGTTGTAATCCTCATTGAAGTAACTCCAGTAAAATGTCACTGCCGGTCAGTGGAGCATATTACGTGTATTTCACAAACAACTCCCCGTGCAAATGGCTAGAATCTAATCAGCCGGATTCTGTGAATTCATGACCCAGGAATATCACCTTAAGCACCCAGTCACAGACTCCACCGTGAATGGCTGCTACGGAAGCCCATTCACTTGTACGGTGAACTCGCTCACTCGGTGTAGTGTTGTCTACACTCTTGAACTGGTTGCTTAAGGTAACATTCAGGGGCCAACTGAGATGGTGCCAGGTCGTGAGTGCCTCACTGTAAACGCCAGGCCGACTCAGCGTGGACCCTGTTAGCTGCTGACTGACACTACGTGTATGAGGACGGAGGCTCCGAGTGTGAGTCACCCGGTGGTGCACAGAAAACCAATCGGCAATATTGCCAGCTGCAGAGTGATTCACATTGTAATCATAATGAGACCTGATGGACACATGCGATTTCAAAACTCAGTTCTGCTCAACTGGCTTGGGAGTGTGCTAGAAAGTCACTCGCTGCTCAATGCCCTGCATTTCTGACTAAGAACATGGGTTAGGGATCGGGAGAGGTGCAAAACCAAGAGGGAGATATCCATGGAGAGAACCATGGGTTCCTCCTTCAGAGAGGCAGACACAGTTCCTAGAGGCGACTTCCCTGGAAGACACACCACTCCTGTAAACAACTTCGCAAGGCCAGCAGCTGGCTTGAAAGGCTCCGCCCTGTAACTCCTAAGCCACTTATGTGAGGGCTGGACCTCTTAGCCCCCAGCTGCATCTGTCTGTGGAAGGTGAACATTATTAGATGGCCACCTGCAGATATGAAACAACAGGACGACTTCAGGAACTCATCTTCAAGGGTCTGCGTTGAAACCAGTCACCCAGCAATTGCATTAAAAAAAGAAAGCTTTTCTTTTTCTTTTTTCCTTTTTCACTCTTGCTTGTTTACAAAATCTGGAACAATAAAATCTCCTTGAATGTAATCTTGAAAGACTTTCCTAAAAAGCTGTGTAAGACCTTCAAAGCCAGCAGGAAGATTTTTGAAAATTTAAGAGCAGCTTAAAAATGATTTCTAGTTTAAAACTGTCAAAAGGGGTTAACAGAATACACAGCCAAAGGTGGGACCTTAAATTCTAACTCTGGCTCTGCCTCTGGCTCCACCTGTGACCTTCCCTTCCCTCAAGCAAGTCAGGTGGTCATTTTCAGATGTGAGGGACCCTGATAAAGCTGTGGGCCAGCAGTGGCCACATTACCACCCAGTCTTCCTGGTGCTGGAGAGAATGGATGCTTGTATATTTTTCTTTATATAATACCTTCTGGTTTCCTATCTGTTAAGCATTCATAAATCTGTTGCGAGCAGGAAATCCTGTGTGGTGTGCAAGAGCCCCGGGTGGCGAGTCAGGACCTAAATCTAATCCCATTTTGGCCTCTGTTTACCTCCAGATATCTGACCCAAGTCCTTAACCTCTGAATCCTTCTTCACCTGTAAAGGGAAGGAGGTAAATAAGTAATGACTTTTATCATTCTATATGCTTGATAGCAAGGGTATTGTGGCTAAAATGCTTACAATGATCTTAGAGAAGTTAGCATTTCTAGCTTAAAAGGTAAGTTCCCACAGTCTCTTAAACAAAATTGACTCAGTGCAATATTTTCATGCAGACATGGGGTTTTCTGTATGTATCATGACCTAATACCTATTTTTAATGTGTATCTGTTTTACAAAGTGAAGCATTTTGAAGGCTAGAGATTATTTTCTTAAAATTCTGTTTGAAGCTTGTATGTAAATATTTCATACTTATTTGAGATAAAAGGGTTCAGGTGGTGTAGAAATGTTTTTACATTTAGATACTGACATAGAGAACGTTTTCTGTTTTTACATTTTGACGGACATCTTCTATTTCATTATGTATACTCTTAACAACAAACAAAATACGCATTTTGTTCCTGATCTTGTTATATTCTGAGGTCTGCGTAGCCAATTTAGCATCCATATAATGAAAATAGTAATACTACCTTTCATCTGGTATGTGCCAGAGCTCCACTGCGTTCAGTTACTGAATGCAGGCAGCCAGCCTGTGATGTCGGTACTTTTCTTATCCTCACTTTACAGACAATAAAACTAAGGATCTGAGAGGTTAAGTAACTTGCCTGAGGTCACACAGCTAGGCTGGGATTTGAATCCAGACAGTTACAGAGTCCAGGATTCTTATCCATTCGTCAATGTTGCCCCTTACAGGCGTTACTGATACGTGATGCCACTTAATGTACAAAAATGCCACTTAATGAGCAGAAGATAAACAGGATGCGGGCCAGTAGAAAATTAGGTTGTGAGAAGGAAAAAAACGTTTGCAGATAGACTCCTTTCATCACAAACCTCCTTTGCCAAGTCTAGGGAGTAAGTCAGGCTGTTTCGTGAACTCGGACCCTCGTTTAGCCAATTGCACAACCTGGAACCACCAGAAGTGAAATGAAACCAAGCTACGCAGGGACACTGCGACCGGAGCTGCAGAGGACAGGGGCTGACCCCGGAGGGTCACAGGAGGTGGTGGGGAAGCTCCCCGCACGCCGGGGGCAACTGGAGCCCCGACCGGCGAGCGCCTGCTCGTGCTGCCCCGGGGGCGAGAGGAGTTGCGCCCGCGCCGCAGGCACCGGTTCGGGTTGGGGCACCCGGCGCGCTCCAGCCAATCGGCCCGGTGGGGGCGGACAAAGAGCGCTTGGCCGCAGCCGGATCTCGGGAGGAGGGGAAGTGGGGGAGAGTTCCCTTCCAGCGCGCCGCTCCTCCCGGACAGAAGTTCTGCCCACGCGCGCACTCCTCCGCCCTATCCGCCCCCCTCTCGCCGGGCCCCGAGCGTCCTCCACCGCCGCGTCCGCCGCCGGGCTCGCTCCGGGACCTGGACGCCCCCCTCCGGGCTTTCCTCGGACGCTGGCGAGGCCCGGAGGCCCGCAAGCCACTCCAGTCCCCGGGCGCTGTATCCCTTCATCCCTTCCCCCAACGCCCCCCAACGCCGCCGGGCCGGGCCCCCTCCCCCTCCCTACAGTTGGGGGGGGATCACCGCGCCTACCGACCCCCAGAGCCCACCCCGCGGCCGCGCGCCGCAGCCCCGGAGGTCCCCCGGCCGCCCCCGGCCCCCTGCAGTCTCCGCAGCCCGAGTGCCAGACTCGTTCCAACTTCGGAGCGCCGCCGCAAGAGCGCGGAACACTCAGTCGCCGGTTCCTTCAAGAAAAATACCCGCGACGCCCGCATCAACCTCCTTGGCGCCGGCAGGGGGTGGGGACAGTTCTGTTCATCCTGTTTTCAGAGCATCAGTGTCGACACCGCGTCAGACCCTCCGGGGTCTGTGGCGGGGGCCGGCTTCGCGCCCGGCTCCTGGGTCCCCGCCGGAGTGGCGCGTCTCCCGAAGGGAGGTTGCGCGGTCCCTGGAAGGTCTCCGCTTCCTTCCCACCTGCGCTCAACTGCCCGCCTCCGGCGCCGGGAGTTTCCCAGATCCCCTCCGGGTGTCAGCACGCCCACCGGCTCGCAGATGCCCGGTCACAAAGGTCGTGGGAACGCCCGGGCGGACCCCCCTTCAGACGCGGTCACACCCTAAGCCCCGCACCCCCGACGCACTGACTACCGTAGGGGCTTGATGGGCGGAGGGGGCGGCCACCGCGGAGACAGCGAGAGCGCCGGGTCCTGCCCAGCGTGCGCGCCCCCTCGGCCCCGACTACCTCCCGGCCCGAGGCCTTGGGGTGAGTCCGGGAGGGAGAAGGGGGCGTTGAGGAAGCCGGGTACTCACGGTTCCACAGTCCAGCCGGCGAGCCCGAGGGGCAGCTGCGGCCCGCTCGCCTCCGTGAGCCGTGCGCATGCGTCCCGCGAGGGCCCGATTTTTGTTCTAATACTCAGCGCTACCCTTACTACGCCCGCGATCACTCTCTCTGGCTTCCCTCTTCCTCTGACTCTGGTCTTTCCTGTCGCCCTCTTCTCGCCCCCTCTCCCTCCCTCCCTCCGCTCTGCCTCTCCCCGCCCCTCACTCCCCCCTCCCCGGCTGGGCGATCCCAGGGGCTTCCCTCCCTCCCGCGGCGGCGCGCTCCTCTGCGGCGGGGGCTTGGGGGGGGTGTCGCCGGAGGCCTCGCGCAGGACCCAGTCCACGCCGGGGCAGTAGTCCCCTTTTCCAGCCCAGGTTAGGAAGTACGATAGTGCGGGCCGCAGAGCCCCCTCTGCTGTCCCTTTGCTATGGCGCGTGGGGGCCGAGCGAGACTCTAGCGGGCGGGGAAGCGTGCTGGGACCTGGTGAATGAAGCGGGCGGAGGGAGGGGCCGGTGTGTGTGCGGCGGTGCGCCGCGCGCAGTCAGCTGGTTCCCGGGGAGTCTGGCCCTGAACTGTCCGCCTCTGGAGGGCAGATCCCCTCTTCTCCCTTTCCGCAGGGTGCTTCTCCCAGCTCTGCCCCGCCCACCCGGCTGCAGCCTCCGCCTCCGGGGCCCCGCACTGGAAAGGGGCTCCTCGCCCTCTCCTGGCCAGCCTGAGCCGAAGTCCCTCCGGGCTGGGTGGCAGGAGTGGCTAACTCCCGACCCCGGAGTGGGGGCAAGGGGAAGACCCACCGCCCAGCTCTGCCGCGTGTCCCTGTGGCCACCGGTGTGCCCGCGGGAGCCAAACGCAGTCAGACCACAGGGGTCTTGCGCCTGAGCTCCAGGGGCTAAACTGAGGCTGGAAACTGACCTGACACTAAAATAACATCACGTCATTTCCTCCCCGACCTCCCAAGCCCGCAGTGTCTGAGGGCTGGGGAGTGGGAGCGGGAGGAGGGGGCGGAGGCTCGTCCCGGGGAGGCTTGGAGAAGGGGGAGGAGAGCCATGTGTAGCGAACGAGAGTTCGAGAAGCAGCCTGGGGGAGGGCGGGGGCGCCCTCCCTCTTCCACTGACCCTGGAAGGAAGTGGCCTGGGAAAAGTAGCTTCAGGGGTCTCCTGGGGGGAGGGGGTGTCAGGCGGGCAGCCGTCTCCTTGAACGTGCTCAGCTCAGTCTCTACCTTCCTGTCCGCCCCTCCGCCCCCACCGCGCCCCTTGCTGGCTGGAGCCCCTGCTGGCCCCGCGTGGAGAAGGGAGGAACTCCGGGTGCTGGAGGCCGGGGGAGGCCGGAGATGGGACGTGGTGGAGACCACAGTACTCACGGGCATGGGCCAACTCTGCCCAGCGCTGGCGTCCTCTTGCCGGGGCAGGCGTCCCCCAGGGGGTCGGCCGGGCAGGGCCAGAGCTGCCCTGAGCAGGAGCGAGAGGCGGCCCGGCCGCTCCTCGTGCTCCCGCGAGAGCCCAGCGCCTGGCAGGGCGGGAAGCAGGAGGGAGAAGTCCCGGCGCCGCTGGGGAGCTTCAGGAGGGGGTGGCCGGAGAAGGTGCGAGAAGAAGCGCGCGAAGCCGGAGAGCGTGCCAGAAAGGAGGCTGAGCAGCTTCGGGGCAGCAGGCGAGCCTGGGAGCTGTGCAGGCCGACGGCGGGAAAGGCGAGAGGAGGGGGAGGAGAGAGACAAAACCAGCACACCGTCACTGTTGGATCCGGCTACAGGCTGAAGAAAAGGGGTCTCTAGTGCCATTTACTGCGGCGTTTTGAAGCATTACTTTGGGACTGCAGAAGGTCAGTGAGAGCTAAAGGAAAGGCCTTTGCTCTGGTTCTCCCCTCTTCTCTCTTTCCTCTCACTCCCCCTTCCTCCCTTTCTTCCCTCACCCCTTCTAACTCTGTGCTACTCAAAGTGTGGTCCTTGGACCAGGGGCGTGGGTAAAACCCAGGAGCCTGTTAGACGCGCAGAGTCCCAGACTCTCTCGTGACCTACTGCATCAGAATCGGAATGCTAACATTCTCAGGGAATTCTTTGGCATGTTAAATGTGAGGTGTGGTGTAAAAGAGCTCCTGTGTCACCTGTCTTGGTTCTTTAGAATTTGGATGAAAATCTAGTTTACGTCTGGGACACTTTGCTCTGCCTCTTCCTCCTCTCGGCCTGCCTCTTTCCGCCTGTCCTCTCCCACCTTCCAAAGTGCCTAGAGCTCTACCACCAAAGGCACAGCTGGACATGGTTACTGTGTCCTTGTGACAGGTGTCTGGGGGACGCTTGGACACTGGCAGAAGGCTGTGGGATCCTCGGACTGGTGGAAAAGGGACTGGTGGTTTGACTTTTGTTGTGCTGGGTGCAGGGGAGACCAGGAAGGACTTAAGTGCACACTCTGTGGTCCCCCTTTCTGCATTCCATGTGTCCATTTCTCTGAACACAGGCCTTTCCACCCTCCACTTGTTGCTTAGGGGATCTAAGCGGCCTTGGTGAAGACAAAATTACTATTTTCTTGGGAAGTACAGGGAAGCATTAATTTAGAAGTCAGAGGCTCAGGGCTCTGGACTCAGCCTGGCAACGAATTTGACAGCCTACCTTGGGAAATTCTCTTTATCCTTTGAGTTTATCTGATTCATTTACGGAGTCAAGGGACTGAACTCAGTGGCTTTTAAGGTCACCTGCCTTGTTCGGGTTCTGGTTTTGGAACTCTCAAGGTTTCTCGGTCGCCTAATATATAGTGAAGTTACAAACCGAACCTAACACAGCCAACCAACGGCCCCCTCGAGCAAAACAAAAAGACGGTTTAATCTGTTTGTGAAAAACAAGAGAGGAGGTTGCCAAGAAAAGCGAACGTGGAGGCGGGAAGCAGCGAACGCAAGTGACAAGGAGGTGAGGCGCGGGAGGGGGCGAGGCGCGCAGCGGCCGCGGGTCCCAAGGGCGCGGCGGCTGCTCTCCAGGGTCCTGAAGGCGTGAGACGGCCGCGGGCGGCCTTGGAGGGCTTGGCGCGGTTCCCCGGCTCTGCAGTTGCCAGGCCCGGCCTGCTTTCTTTCGGCGGTGGAAATCTTGTGGGAAGCGGGTGTTGGGAGGAAGCAAGGAACCTAGCAACCCATTTTCATTCATGAGGCCCTTTCTGGGAAGTCGCCGAGCGCGTTGGCCGATTTGTCCTCCAGTCGTTTGTATGCGTCCGGCGAGAGTGGAGCTTGGTTTGCATTTCCGAGTAAGTTCACACAGTTTCTCTTCCCCTCATTACCTTTTCCTACAGAACGGGGTCGTTCTAGTATTTTCATTTTCTGCGTGCAGATGCTCTCTCCCCTCCCTCGCTTTCTGGAAAGGCGCCGCGTTTGTTTTAGGGGTTGGAGCTGGGAACCCGGGAGGCTTCTGGAGAAGCTCCAACAGCTCACTCGAAGGGGGAGATGAGCGACTCTGAAGATGCTCAGAGCCGGTTCTGGTGCCCAGCGTCGGTCTCGCAGGGAGGGCGGCAGGGGACGAGCCCCTGGGCCGGGGATGGAGTGGGGGCTCGGCCTCAGCGGCGCGACTGGTCCTGCGAGGGTCGCCGCTAAACCGGTGCGCACCTGCGGGGGTGGCGGGCCAGCCGCAGCCTCTGCTCCCGCGCGATGCCAGTGGCCGCAGGCACCTTAGCGGACGCGGGCACCGGGCCGGAAGGACCCTATGCTAAGGAAGTCAAGAGAAAACCGGCCGGTCCCCGGAGCGTCGGAGCTTGGCCAGCCCACTCCCCGCCTTCCCGAACGGCTTCAGGCCAGAGCTGGAACAAAGCGCAGAACGCAGAAAGCGAGCCGCAGACGCCTCTGCGATGCACTCCGGCTCCCGGGGCCAGAGGTCGCTCCACCGGCCTTCCATGGGCCCCAGAATTTGCGTCTCCAGCTCAGATTTTCAAATGTTTTTTTGAGAAGGCGTGAACCTGTAACCTGACGCTCCTCTTCTCCTCCCGCCCCGGCCCTTCTTACCAAGTCACTGGGCGCCCCTTTCTCCGCACGCTTCATTAGGCATTCCGCTCCGGTCCTGTGCTTCCAGACAGAGCCGCTTGTCAGGGAAGCAGCGGAAATGTTCAGGCAGAAGAAAAGCCCTGCACTCAGCCCCAGAAACGCGAAGCCCGGCTCCTGTGCTCCTCCGGAGACACTCCCTCTTCCCTCTTTCCTGGCGTGGTCTTTTTCCTCCTCAGTTTTGGCTCCCATCTGCTGAGGGACCCACGGCTTCTCCAACTAGCAGAGGTGTGAAGCTGACAGCTGCAGGATGCTGACATCCGTCCACTTCCTTGGGTCGTCCCGGCAAGGACAGAGTACGGGGTATCAGTGTAGCCACAAAATCCGATCCGAGAAAA
The DNA here is from genome assembly GCF_048773025.1 of Camelus bactrianus. Lineage (NCBI taxonomy): Eukaryota > Metazoa > Chordata > Mammalia > Artiodactyla > Camelidae > Camelus > Camelus bactrianus. The sequence continues at coordinate 3,352,169 of NC_133567.1, read as the reverse complement.
GTTATCTGAGGAGAGACCTTCCGCTGCTAATGGTGCTGATCTTCCAGACAGTCCTGTCTTCTTTTTAGGCCAGCTTCCAGATGATAGTCTGAGGGTTTCAGAAACATGAGCCACCAAATGGAATCATCTTGGAATCTGGATTCCTGAAAGCACTGCTCCTTAGGGATCCAGAAGACTTAGGGAGCATCTTGTTCTGCGTATCCACTTCCGTAATGAATCATGTTGGTTACTGAACCTCGCAGAGGAGAACATCACCACAGCCTTACTCAGTATAACAGTCTCATCCCTTTAAAAAGCAAATTGAAAATTTTCATTCACCCTGAAATAGTACCATTTCATAAAGGAAACATCCATGGCAGAATTAGCCTACTTTTGTACCAAAACTTTCTGAGAGCCTTTAGAATTAAAATCACAGTTAGGATGGAATTTGAAGTTAGATTTACTTTTAAGAGATGACCTATTTTCCTCAACTTTATTTTTAAGAACTCTGTTTTGCTGTGATTTAGTTGTATTATACATTTTAATTTTCTGTTATTTGGAGAAGTCGTTTTCCCACTTGGCTCTAAGAATCTAATGGAGAGAGACTGAAAACTATAAAGGCACATCTTTGCTTGTGCTGACTATAAATCATGTAGATTGGGAAGCGACCATAAATGAGACAGATAGACCATGGATTCCAAAGTCACAGGTTACTCTTAATTTGAGGCCAACCAAACTGTTAAACATGTTTCTGTCAAGGTTCACTTAAAATCTCAATGTTCCTTGTGAAAGTACAATTTGTTACAATGAATACCTCTGCAGCTCATAGTTAGTTCTGACTTTATCCTTTCTTTGAATAACTTTGTAAGTGGACTTGTGCCTAGGACCTATGTGGAGGTGTCATAAGGAGGTGCTGACTGCTGGAGCAATGGCCGAGGAAGGTGGGCTATGAACAGAAGTGGAGGGGACCAGAAATAAGGGCTGCTTGGGAGACATGTTTACCTGGGGAAGAGAAACACTCTCAGGCTCCCAGGCTCTGTCAGCTTTGTTCTTGCAGAAACAGTTGGGCCTTCTGCCTCCCTGCCAGTTTTGCGAATCAAGTGAGGAGCTTCAGATAGGAGATGGGTCTTTATTTGAATATATCCATATATTTCTTTGAATATATCCTAAAGTGAACTCTGATTTCCTCCTCCAAACTTTCTCTTCCTGAAGTCTTCACCATCTCAGTAAACTTGATTAAAAAAAATTTTTTTTTTACTTTTTTCTTTTCTAATTTTTTGGGGGAGGTAATTAGGTATTTATTTATTTATTTATTTATTTATTTATTTATCTATTTTAATGGAGGTACTGGGGATTGAACCCAGGACCTCATGCATGCTAAACATGTGCTCTACCACTGAGCTATACCCTCCCCACTGATTCTTTTAATTCGTCAAATGCTGGCGTCTCCTTGACTTTTCTCTTTCATACTCTTCAGTCAAATCCAACTGCTTCTCATAGCCTCATAACACAACTGTTACTCTGTGTTATAGGCTGAATTGGGTCTCCCCAAATCTGTATGCTGAAGTCCTAACTGCCAATATGCCAGAACAGCACCTCATTTGGAAACAGGGTTGTTGCAGATGTAATTCAGTGAGGTCTTGCTGGAGGAGCATGAGCCCCTCCAGTATGACTGGTGTCCTTATGAAAGGGGAAAGTTTGGACACAGACATGTCCACGGGGAGAACGCCATGTGAAAATGAAGGCAGAGATGAAGGTGATGCATCTACAGGCAAAGGAACCTGAAAGACCGCCAGTAAACCCCCAGGATGTAGGAAGAGGCATGGAACAGAATTTCCCCCAGAAGGAATTTGGCTACAAGACTGAGTTTCCAGCCTGCTTGGGCTGCCCTGTGGATTTCAGAACAAGACTGAAGCATCAACTCTTCCCTGAATTTCCAGTCTGCAGGGCTGGCTTGCCCTAAATATTTCAGACTTGCCAACAATCACATGAGTCAATTCTTTAAAATCTGTCTCTCCCTCCCCTACCTCTCTCTTATCTATCTGTCTATCTATCTATCTACCTACCTACCTACCTACCTATCACATATATAGCCTATTGGTTCTAATTCTTTGGAGAACCTTGACCAATACACTCTGGTACAGGTCTTATCATCTTTCACCTGGACTATTGGAATAGGCCCTAACTGGTATTTTTACTTCATTTGCCTCATTTTCCCTCATAGTCTAGTCTCAATACTGAACCCAGAGTTATCCTTTAAAATGTAGGGCAGATTATGTCACTCTGCAAATCCAAACTTTCTATTGGCTGCTCTTTTCAGAGTAAAATCCAAAGTCCTTGCACCGCTCTCAAGGCTCTCGGTGAATGGTCCCACCCTGCCTCTAAGACCTCCTCTTCCTGTGCAGTTCCTCCTGCAATATTGGCCTTCCATAGCACCTGTTACCGTCCGACACATGTATTCACTTGTTTCTTAGTACTGTGTAAGCAGTGTCTTTTTCTCTTGTGTTTTTTGCTATATCAGTAGTGCCTAGGACAGTTCTTGGCCTTTAACTAAGTTCTCAGTGAATATTTGTTGGATGAATTAATTAGAAAGCAAACTCGAAGGGGAGGGTATAGCTCAGTGGTAGAGTGAGTGCCTAGCATACACAAGGTCTTGGGTTCAATCCCCAGCACCTCCATTAAATAATAAATAAATAAATAGAAACCTAATTACCTTCCCCCTCCAAAAAAAAAAAAAAAAAAAGAAAGAAAAAAGGGGGGAAAAAACCAAGTTCAAATATTATTCAGCCATAAAAAGAAATGGAATTCTGACACATGCTACAGCACGGATGAGCCCTGAGAACAGGCTGCTCAGTGAAAGAAACTGGACACAAAAGGACAAATACTGAATGAGGCCATTGACGTGAGATACCCCAAATAGGAAAACATACAGAGAGAAAGCAGAACAGAGGTTACCAGGGGCTGCTGGAGAGGGTGATGGGGAGTTACTATTTAATGGAAGCACAGTGTTTGGGCTGCTGGAAAGGTTCTGGAAATAGATAGTAGCAGTGGTTCCACAACATTGTGAACGTCGTTAACGCTGCTGAATCGCACACTTAAAATGGCCAAAGTGGTAAATTTCATGTTATTTATGTTTTACAATAATTAAAAAAAGACACTCAAAACTCTTCAAGGTGTGAGCTAAGAGGAGCCTGAGAGGGTCCCCCCACACCGCCCCAGCGGGAGGCCAGCTGAGTTAGTCACTCTTGATTCTGCCACAGAGCTTTCTTCTGCCTCTTGGGGTCTCTCACTTTGCTTTCTGCTGCCGCCAACTAGAAGTGTGTGCAGGATAGACACTGCCCCTCTCACTCTGTTCCTGGCGCTTGGCGGAACCTGGGTGGTGATTTGGGCAAGTGGATAGGGAAGAGCGGACGCAGGGCTCAGACCAAGGGATCTTGTGAACCACTCGCTTATTCATTCTGTCCACAAACATTTATTACCTGTCTCTTAAGTACCAGGCGATGTCCTAGATGCTCTGGATTTAAGGTGAGTGGGGAAGAAAATGACCTACTCTTGTGTGTTGAAGGACGTCGTGTCCAGGTAGACGGAATAGGGCAAGTGAGTCATGGGAAGGACTTTGGATTTTATTGTGAAGGCAGTGGGAATCACTGACAGGTTTTAAGCAAGAGAGTGATATCATCTGATTGATATTTTTTAAAGACCCTTTGACTGCTTTGTATGGGAGAGAGTTGGAAGGCGGCAGGCGTGGGAGCAGTGAAACAGGAGGCTTTGCACTGGTCCAGGTGAGAGAGGATGATGACTTGGACAGGCAATGGGAACAAAATAGAAATGGATGGATGTGAGATACGTTTGGGAGAGGATTAATGGACTTCGGGTGGACTGGAATGTGTAGGCTGAGGAAAAGGGCATCAAGGATAATTCCTAAGTTTCCTGCCTTGTGAGTGGCTTGCTGAAATGAGGAAGGCACGGGGGGGGGGGGGAATCGAGAATCATGGTAAACACATGTTTTAGATGCCTACGAGTTACTCAAATGGAGACGTCACATAGGCTGTTGCTAAGGAGCCAGAAGCCCAGGGTAGAGGTCTCAGTGGGAGTCTAGGAGATGTAAATTTAGGAATCATTAACATAAAATGGTATTTAAAGCTATTGGAATTGGGGACGATCCCTAGAAAGAGATGGAAGAGAGAACAAGATTGAATCCACTTAAGGAGTTTGAAATAGCAAGCACCGACAAAATTTAATCAGGGAGTTAACACGATCAGGTTGGTGTTTTAAGAAGATTTCTGACATCTGGTGTCAGAGGCAGACACGACCAGAGAAGAGGGCGCTGCAGTAATCTGGGGGGAGATGATAGCGACTTGCTCTAGAAAAGTGCCACAAGGGATGGAGATAACACAGATCAGGAGAGAACTCTGAATGGTGTGGACAAAACTTGAGGGCTGATTAGGGGTGGGACGTGGAGACAAGGGCAAGGTCAAGGGTTATGCCTCTGAATTTCTAGTTTAAAACTGGTTGGAAGATGGTACAGCTTTAGTGTCACAGAAGAGTTTGGGGAGGTAAAGACATACTGGTAATTTGGAAGTGCCTGTGAGACATTTCACTGTAGATGGTGAGAGAACATTTGTACCCGTACATTCATGTGTGGCCTGCAGGACAGAGAGCGAGCCATCACCCGTCAGCTGTCTCAGAGCCACCGACATGGCCATGACTAGCCCAGGAGGAGGCGTTGAGTGAGAAAAAGGGCCGGGCTGAAAACCCAGGGAATTTCCAATATTTCAAAGTCAATCAAGGGAGAGGAACTTGCAAAAGAGGTTAAAAAAGAGTAGTCAGAGCAGCAGAAGGAGAACAAGACAAAAGGGACATTGTCTGTTACGTTCCAGACCCTGGTATCTGTTACGATCCAGACCTTGGTTACATGCTGTGTCGTTCATTCCTTACAACAACCCTACGAGCAGGTCTCAGCTCCAGGTCACGGACAGCTGTGCTGAGACTCAGAAAAATGAAATGACCTCACCGAAGACTTGTATCTAGAAAAATAACAGAACAAGTTTGAAGGAATTTAAGCAAAGCTGGACTTTCTGGTTTCTATCTTTGATCTTTAGTAGAAGGATTGAGGGGTGTGTGTGTGTATGTGTGTGTGTGTGCACACGCACGCACATATTTATGTACACATAAGCCACCTCTATAGAATGCAAAGAAGCTGGTAAGAGTGCAGAGCGTTTACCTTGGGTGTGTGGGGGAATGAAGGCTGGTGACTGGCTGGATGCAGATTGACTGTGTAGTATGCGCTTCCACGCTCTGTGTTTTGGTAGTAATCATTCTCCGCGGCCCTCTTGGGAACCCCCTCCAAACACACATGAACACACACACATACACCAATCCCAACCCCAAACCTTGGCCCTGCCTTAAAGTGGAGACACAGAGCAGAATCCACAGAGAGAGCTCGAGCCCCGGCCTCCCCGGGCGAGCCTTCTTCAGCATCCCCACCGGACTGCCTGGCTCGTTAATTAAATCACAGCAACTCCCAAACAGGTGCCTCCTTGGCGTCTACACAGCCTGTGTCCTCTCTAACCTGCTCCCCACCCTGCAGGAGGAGTGTGGAAAAGGCAAGTGTGACCGTGTGACTTTCTAACCATTCAGTGGGTCCTCGTGTCTCTACAGGATTTCATGTGGCATAAAAGACCTTTCGTGATTTGTTGATCTAAACTCGGTTGACTCTCCCAGCTTTCTTTCTCACTCACTGTTCTTTTCCACTCAAAGCCCCAGTCATGTTAAGGTTCCTTTAGCTCCTGCCATCTCCTTGTTGGTCCTCAGCCCTGCTCTTTGTAGAAACTGCTCCCTCCGTGGTGAAGTTTCACAACGTCTGCCACAAGACTGGGATCTAGGTGAAGGGTGTTGTTCATTGTCTGACGGTTTCAAATTTTCTGTGAGTTTAAACATTTTCAAAATGAAAGTACAGCAGTCAATGAATGAAGAAGAGAAAAAATCCTCACCGGCTGCCTCTGCCGGAATTGCACCCTTTTCCAGTGGGCTCCTCCTGGTCCCTCCCCGGGCAGCTCCCACTTGGAGCCCCAGCCCGGGTGCTGCTTCGTTGGGGACCTTGCCCAGGCTGGGTCTGCTGCCTCCCTGCTCTCTGTGCCACAGCGCTTCCTGCCCTGCACTGTGACAGTCAGTGTCCCCGAGAGACTGCAGCCCAGTGTGTGTCCAGGACTTTGCCTGATTCACAGCCGTGTCCTAAAAACCTAAGGCAGTGTCAGGCCAGGATGTGCATTCAATCAATATTTGTTTAATGAATGAACTTAGACATGATCTGGCATTGATGACTGTGGGAGCTGGGTAACAGGTAGACAGGATTTTAACATGCTGTTTTCCTTTGTTTTTATGTCTCTCTGATATTTTCTGTAATAAAATTAAAAAAAAAAGACATAGTTTTTAACATCTAGATGCTGTCTCTCGTAGCTTCTTAAATTGCAATAGACAAGTAACGGTGGGATAGAAGCGGCCACTGGTGTGTGCACAAGCCTCAAGGGTGTGAGTTTACTGCCCCGGGTGTTTGGAGGAGGCCTCGTGCAGAAGGGGACCCGGGCAGGAGCCTGCACTCTGTTGGTCCCCATCGTCCTGGCCAGAGCTACCAGTGTCACACTGGAGGAGCACAAAAACCAACAGACAGGACGCCGACAACAATGGAGGCTGTTGTTCCATGGAGAGGCCAATCTGTGACGGGCCGGGGGGGCTGCGTGGGCTCCGTGCTTTCCCAGGGGCTCCCTGCAAACCGGGCTCTGCGCACATTGCTCAGGCCCGGGGCCTGCGATGCTACCGCTCCCCGCCTCCCGCCCCGCTGCCCGAGACCATGCCTCCTTGGGCACTCGCCCTGTTACCTGGGGGGCAGGGAAGCCGGTGCCCAGGATGCTGTCCTCCCACAACACCCCAAGCCTTGGTGCCGCCTCCCCTCTGATGTGAAGCCAGAGGAGAGCCCTCCTACTCCCAGGGCCCCGTCTGCCCTTCGCTGCCACGTCCACATTCAGTCCTTCTCTGGACCACAGGCTGGTGTGGTCCCCCGCCAACTCTGGGACACCTGCTCACTCTGCCCAGAGCCTCGCTCCCCCAGCACTCCCGACTGTGTGTATCTGGCAGCTACGGGGCTGAGTCTTGCTTTTGTTTTCTTAGTATTTCTATTATTATTATTATCATTATCATTATTATTATTATCATTATTATTATTATACTTTTCTGTACAGTCTTCGTGTCTTCCTTTCAGGACTGGTCTGGACGCAGGGCACCATTGCCTTTCCTTCGCCAGTGCTCAGGTCCGCCCTCCTCAAAGGCTCTCCTGCCTGGGCGCTCGCTCTGTGGTCCGCCTTCCTTCCACCTGCCCCGAGGAGCGGCGATGTCTCCTCTCTCCCTTCCTCTGTGTCGGTGATTTAACCTGGCATTCTAAGCCTCTTCACTCATTTCCCCCCTTTATATAATATGATCACATTTCTAAAGAATAATCACATTTTACAGTCACTTTTTAGGTATAATTCCTCCATCCAGTTAACTGTTTCAACAGTGACCACCAGTCCCTCCCAACTGTGACTTTCTCATTCTTTGCCCTCAGTTTTTGTTGCTCTGAAACATCTTTCCAAGTGATTTACACAGAAAAGCGTCACTGCGTCATGTGTTGGCCATAGGTTTGCATATCTTGAAATAGCTTTCTCTTGTGTTAAGGCATGAATGACTCCTGGTTATGAATGTCTTGAGACAGTTTTTTTTTTCTTCAAAGCTCTCTGTTTGTAAATCTTTAATTTTCAGTTATTTAGTGCTCTGGAGAATTACATGGTGAAGGTCCTTCTTTGCTTTCTTGCAGGTAATCTGTTTTTCTTCCATTCTGGATGTTTATAGAAACAGTGTCTTAATTTTTGGAATTGAAACATTCTGTGAGGTTACTTGTAGGTTCAGTCCTGTTTCCACTGTTTGCTTGGAATACAATCTGTGTCTTTGAGCTACTGTCTGAAATCTTTATTTACGTCAGGAATATGCAATTGTGTTTTTTAAAAAGTTGATTATTGCTATTTCATCTGCTCAGATCCCATTTTTAACTATTCTCCTTTCCATCCCTAAGGTGAATTTCCAAGATATGTCCTCCACTGATAGTACTTCCTCTCCTCTCTCATAATTTTAATTTCTTTATCTTTCTCCTCTGTGTTCTGGTAGACTTTCTCAAACATGTTTTTCTATTTTGGTATTTTCTACTTTGATCATTTAAATTTTTGTGGCATCCAACCTGCTATTAAAAATCTCCCTCCCTTTAAAATTGATCTCAGAGTGTCTTGTTTCCACGTGAAACTTCTTTTTCTAGAGTTTTGCATTTTTTGGTGACTCCTCACCAATTTCAGAAATGCACCACCTGCTGGAGTATTACAGTGAATATGGCACTGGTACGGATTATTAAGATGCGTGTTCTGTTTCCTGTGTGAAGTGTGCCCCGTGGTTTGGTGAGCGTCAACCTACAACAAAGCCAACAGTAGCAGCCGAAGGCGCCGGGCTCTGTAGGCAGACCCTCCAGGCAGGGACGCTGCCCCCGGCTGCAGAGAAGCCCCGTGTGGCTCTTGTATGATTAGGACCCCGTGGCAACACCCAGCACCTGGAAATCAAGAAGTGTTTGAGAGTGCAGGACACCAAGGAGTCAGGGGCTTCTGACTGCGTGCCCTGAGCCTGGGGTGGCTGGTGACACACATGCAGCCACCCAGAGCCATCAATTTTAGCATCTCTGACAGTGCTTTGTGCATAATTCCTGTCTAAGACGCTTTTCCTCTCTTCTTTCCTCCACCTTCGGGCCCGCTGCACAAAGCTCCGTTGTCTTTGTAGCTACACTTTGGGGCCTTGGAATTCATTTTTCTCCTTTCAGTATGTAATGTCTCAAGGCATTCGCCTGTGACTCTGCTTAACGCACACCCTTCAAGGCAGCCTGAACCTTGAAATTATATGTGTGTATGCACATATTAGATATATTCCACATGCACCATACATGTGACACATAATATATCTGTACACACACCACATGTGCTCTGTCACTGCTGTCTGTTTCATCAGATGCAGTCTCCATATCCCCCCTTCTAGCAATCTCTTTTGTGTGCATTCCCTTCATTTAGACGCCCATTAATTGAGGGCTTCTGGCCATTATACCCCATTTCATTGTCGTTTCCTAAAGACCTAGTGCTTATGTGATAACGGGGGCTGAAAATTCATGTATTACTTGTTCACATATTATTTGTCTGAGCACTCAAAAGTAAAGGTCGGTACCTTCCAGCAGGAAAAGCTTCCTAATAACGTAAAAAACCCCACATTTTCTTCTCCCTGTGCCAATTGGTTAAAATAACATCAGAGAAAGAGCAGAACCAGGTAATTATAAAGAGTCTGCAAAGAAATGGTGACTATGATGAGGAAGTGAGGCACGGCGAGGGGGCAGATATGTTGTCCAGTGTTACAGCGTTTGGCCAGGTTTGCTCTCGAAGGATTTTGCCGCATTTAATCCTGAGCTCTGAGCATTATTTGTCAGGCATTAACACATGCCCGTCCCCCGCTGCACCAACTCACCTTTTAAGCGATGGTTCTATTAATAGTTAAGAGGATTTACAGACTTAAACCGTACGCGCTGCAAAGCTCCGCACAGCAGCACCGAGCGGGAAAATGGTCACTTTTTGGGGAAATAACGTCATCGAGCGGGAGAAATTTACTTAGAAAACTACGAATTTACAAAAAACACCCCGTAGCTCCTTCATGCTTTTATGTGCGTGTATTAGTTTGTCAATTTTGTTTTCTCAAGCAATTTTGATAGAAAGCAATCTGTAATTTTTCATTACTGTATGAGATAAAACGTTCCTATCAGAGGAAAATATTTAAGGGTTAGTTATCAATAGCCACAAAAGTCTGTGTCCAGCTTTTACTGCTTTTTAAAACATGACCTCCTGAAACAAACACAAACAAATACAGTCGTTTGTGTTGGTAAAGGGAAGCCGTTTAGGTTGGAGAAGACTGGACGGATCAGATAACGATGACCAATGTTCTAGTTTTCCTGTTGGGTTTAGTTTGAGAACACTTCTGACAAATCTACCATAAGACAGAGTGAGCACTGGCACTAAAGCTTATTGCTTTATACTCTTTCTGGATAAACCTACTCCTTGTCAAGAAAAGTCACGGACTGTGGGGATGGTCTTACCTTGACATTGTTCACAGCCCTGGTGCCTCCTTCATCTTCCACAGTTTGGTGAATGCTGGCATTATATTCCTCAGCCCTGGGCGGGGGCAGGAATTGCGTCCACATGGATGGTCTGGAGGAGTGTTTCTGGAGGCAGTCTTGGTGGTCTCGGGAAAGTCTGGGCATGTTTTGACAACACAGGCTCCAAATGAGTCCTGTAGCCTGATTTGAACAACACCAGCCTGGGATCCACTCTGTTCTCCTCCTGTGGCTGGTGCTGGGCCGTGTCTCCATCTGCGGGGCTGTCCCTGCAAACTTACCCCAATCGAAGCCAAAGGATTACTGGTGTTGTGGACCTGCAGTTTATCCACAGATCTTTCGGGCTCTGTTCCAGGAAGAGGCACTGGTTTTGAGCGTCTGGGTGCACTGTGACTGCCCTCTACAGGTGGCAGGGTATTCCTAATTGCAATTCAGTCCCAAATCAAAGCTGAAAGGAATGATTCAAGTGACATATTGCTTAGTATATAATGATAAAAGAAGCAGATTGGGTGGTGAAGTCCTGTATTTGTAGTATGCGATAATTCCCAATCTTGGGCAGACCGCCCACCTAGTCTGTCTTGACGTCTTAAAATTTACAGTGAGTTTTGGTTTACAGTGAGCTTTGAGGCTAGAAACATATGCTAAACTCATACCCAAACAAGGATTACTACACTTTTTATTTATGTCATGTAGAATTAATTGAAGTGATTTTCTTATGAGGTAACTAGTCATCAAATGATTAAGCCAAGACTTGGCTTCTACACCATCCTTCATATTTGTAAAGTGCTTTATAAATATAAAATCATTAAACAAAGTGCAAAAAGAACACAATGCCTTTCTCTCAGAGGGTCTCTAATGTCCCAGTAGCCTCTGCTGGGTCTGGGGATGCACGGAGGTGAGGGCCCCAGGTATGTATTACTGGGGACAATGAACTGGAGAAGTTTCCTTTTATAAAACACCCTAGACCCCAAAATTGATAAACAAAATGAACACAGTCCCCATCAACATCCCAACTCCTCCTTTCCCCACAGAAATTGACAAGTTGATTCTGAAGTTCATACGAGATTGTAAAGGACTCAGAATATCCAAAACTTCTATTCTGGTGTCAAACCTTGGAGGAAATGTTTCATTTGAACATTTGTTAACTTCTCTTAGCACTTTCTCCACATTTGTAAAAATTTGCCTTTTTAGAAACTTCTTGCTACTTAAAAATTATTTCTATGAAAGTTCTTTCATCTTCTTAAGTTTAATTTGTCAATGACTTTATCTCAGTAAGTCTCCCAATAAAACATGGCACACACAATGCTTGTGAGATCCTGGTAAACGTTATTTTTTGTATTTGTGTGTGTGTGTGTGGGGGTATGTGTTAGTATAACTGCAGATACAGCATGGAACATCCATGCTTTGCTACATCCGCAACCCTAGGGCAGGATAACTTGGTTGTCGCGTCTGAGCATCAGTCTCATACCGAGAATGGGAGTAAGGACGCCTGCTTTACTGACTTGTTAAACCCAAGTGAAGGTCAGTCTGGTTCAAAGCCCCGAATTAAACTTCTCAGAATGATAGTCACAGGGAGTTTCGGGCCCGCTGTCCGGCCCGGGCGTGCTCGCGGGCCCCGGGTTTCGGGGCGGTGGGGGGTGGGGGGTCTCCGCGTGTGCGCAGGGAGCTCCGCGGGCTGTTTTGGGCCCTCCCGGCTTCCGTCTTCCGCCTTCCGGGTGGTCACGTGCTCGGGTCACGTGCCGGCGCGCCTGTCACTCCGCTGCGGCCGCTGCGGCTTTCGTCTCCCCGCCGCCCTACGCGTCTCCCGGGTGCGGGATCCGCTCGCGTCCAGCCGCCGCGTCCCGCCGCCGCTCAGGCCCCGGACCCGGCAGGAGACTCGCCTCAGCTCTGACTCGGCGCCAGCGCGGCGGCGGCACCGAGCCCGGACCTCGCCTGCGGGTGCGTTGCGGGAGGGAGGCCGCCCTGCGGTTGCGGCTCTTTCCGGCGCGTGCTGGGCGAGCAGCCCTGCCTCCCTCCGGCCCCGGGTCCCGGCTCTTCCTTTTCGGGGCCTGACCAGGCTGACTCAGCGGCAGAGCCTTCCCCGCAGGGCCTGGGGCGCGCGGGGAGGGCGGGGAGAGGGCGGGCTCGCGGGGAGCGTGCCTCCCCGGGACCCGCTGCAGGGCCGGGTTGTGCGGGGACTGGTGGGCCGCGCCGAGGCACCGTCACCTGCCGCAGCAGCGGCCGCTGGCCCAGCCCGCTCGCCCCCAGGCTTCCCGCTTGGCCCGGACTGAGTCTGTTTCTGCCTGGGCCCAGCCGGTCCGCGTCGCTCATGTTTGTTTAGGCAGCAAACCCTCAGATGTAGAGATGAAGTTCCAAACTGAGATGTTGAGATCTTGGAATAGAACTTGGGGTGTGGTTTTAGCTTCTTTGTGGCCATAACTAAGAACTTACGTTTTGTAACCCGGAACCTGTGTTTTGTGTAGTGATAAAACAAGGCTGAAGCTTTTGTCTTTAAGTTTAGGAGTGAGAATTACTTAAAAGCTCATTAAGTAATTCTTAATTAAGATGATATGTAGGTTCGTATAATCAGGCCCGACTCTCGTTGGCTGAGCCTGAATTGTAATTTCTATTTGTTCCCCCCAATTCTCTCAATATTGATTTCAAAACACTGTGAAGGTTGATTTCAAAAAGAAAGCTCTGTCTTCTAAGATACTACATTCCCACTTTGGGTATTTTAGTTTGAAGGAATAATGTTAGAAGGGACATAGGCTTTTCAGATGTCACTTTAAAATGACGCTTAGTAAATGTAAATAATTGGTCCTATCTGTATTGTTCAGGTTCTTGTTTTTCCTCTGTCAGAAGAGGAAAGTTGATCTCAATTGCATACATTTAAAACACTTTCCTATTTTGTATGCCTATTCTAGTTAAGCACGGTTTCTGATGTCAGTATCATAGACGGTTACTTTAAAAAAATCTTCCTGCAATGTTCGTGCCAGTGATTTAAAAAAACCCTTTCCTGGAAAAGTGAAACCTTCAGCGAACACTTTCATGGAGCAGTGCATAATTGGACAAGCTTTGAAATACGATATTAATGTTTAATATTTAATATTTGAGTTGAATGCTTATTGAGATTAAGGTGATAGTGATGACATTAGTAATGAAATAGCAGTAGTAGTTGTTAAAAAAACAGTAACACCTGGTATTCTGGTTTCACCTTGCATCAGAATTGAAGATTTGTTGAAAAACTTTCAAGATCATAAAATTCGATGACCAAAATGGATATTCGGGGGGCCGTGGATGCTGCTGTTCCAACCAACATAATTGCTGCCAAGGCTGCAGAGGTCCGAGCGAACAAAGTGAACTGGCAGTCCTATCTTCAGTAAGTGCCTGCCTGCTATGCGTGATGGGGAGTCATGTGCCTTTGCATCAGACCTTTTCATGGTCATGCTCTTGTGAGAGAAGTACTGGAAAAATACTAATACGTGTGGAAGAAAGCACTTCCTCCTTAGACTGATGAGCTGTCATGGGGAGACAGCACAGGGTGGTGGGAACAGCTTGCAGCGCCGGGGGTGGGGGTGGGGCACTTTTGACCTTCTCCATCTGGAAGGTAAGTGGGAAACACAGGAAGAGTGTTCATGAGCCGTGGAGGGAGAAGGAGGACAGGGGGCAGAGCCTGCCGGGTGCACTCAGGATGCCTTGGGGAACCGTGTGGGCACGGGTGGTGTTGCCGAGGGGCTCAGACAACGAGGAAAAAGTGCTGAGTTTCAAGATCTGGGTTTGAACCCTGGTTCTTTTGTCTGCTAGTTTGGTGATCTTAGGCAGATCCCTCAACATCTCAGGTTCATTAAAGTAAATGTGAAATGGGGATACGTATCCCACGGGATTGTTGCCGAAATAGTGTATTTTAAGCATTGGCACAGTTGTATACAAGCAGCAGTATGTTGAATACACTGAAAAAGTTTTAGTTCTTTCCCCCTCCTTGTGTGTATTAAGAGTTAGCATGGGTTGGGGGAGTGGGGAGGGCATAGCTCAGTGGTAGAGTGCATGCTTAGCATGCATAGGGTCCTGGGTTCAATCCCTAGTACCTCTGTTAGTTAATATTAAGAGTTAACATGCTGTTTTGTATTTGTCTGTTTTGTATTTGTTCATTTATTCTTGACCATATTTTATCTTACTGACTTTACTTTTCATATTGGTTTATTTTGGTATCTTTATAACAGTGAGTTATTAAAGAAATTCAGCTAAGATTTGCCTACGTATTTTGAAAAACAAATTGAGGGATCTTTAGTTTTATATTTAGCAATTTGCTTTGTCCTAAGAGGGATATGCAGTGTGCAAAAGTGATCGCATTTATTTCTGTTGACTTAGTTACTCATCAAACATTTATTGACCACCTGCCAAGTTTGAGGCATTTTTCCAGTCTTGGGAGCTTCAGCAGGAGAAACTCGTCTTCTAGTAGGAAAGTCAGGTATATAAACATTTACATTAGGATGTTAACCGGGGTAACAGAAAGGTGCAAGCATGGTTGGTGCACAGAGAGAGGACCTGGATCCCACCTTCAGAACATGTTCCTGCATGTGGTGTTCACAGGTAGGGAATTCATAGCCTGCCCGGGCGGGGTGCCATAACACGTGTTTTGGAGGCAGGCAGTGGGGACACTGAGGCCGGAGAGGCAGCCGGTGCCAGTGGTGGAGGCCTCCAGTGCCACCGGGGGAGTTAGCGCTTGTTCCTGTGAGTCGGAGCTTTTCAGCCTGACATGCAAGCTGTGTCCACGGCTGACCTGAAGGAAGCACAGCACATAAAACAGATGAAAATGGTGGATGAATGGAGGTGGGAACGGAAGTCGCAGAACCTTCTTTTGAGACCGTTTACCACCCTCATTAGGGCTCCAAGGAGCACAGGGTTGTGTTTTTGTTCATGGTTGACGTAACAATGCAGCACGTACTTATTGTACGCGACTCGCTGGGTCTAGGGGTAAGTACACACCCGGGAGGCCAGCACCGCAGTCTGTGCCGTAGACACGTCCCCCCCGCAAAAGTGTCCTCCTACTTTTTAAAAGTTTTGTGATAAGAACACTTAATATAAGATCTACCCTAGCGGCAGATTTTTCAGTGCACATACAGGCCTGTTAGCTAGCGGCGCGGGGCCGCGCAGCAGCCGTGCAGGGGTGCTCATCCCGCGTGACCGAGGCCCGCGCCCCTTGGCCACGTCCCCCCCCCCCCCCCCCCGCCCAGGCGGCCGCCCCTCCGCCCCCCGCGGCTGCGGCTGCGGCTGCGGCTTTGGCTGGTGTAGGTTCCTCACGTGAGTGAGGTAGCGTAGCGTTTTTGTTCCTCTGTGTCTGGCTTGTCTGGCTTAGTAGAACGTCCTCCAGGTTCATACATGTTGTTGTAAATGGCAGGATTTCCCTCTTTTTTAAAGACTGAGTAATATTCCATTCTTTGTAAATGCTTCGTTTTCTTTATCCGTTTATCCGTCCACAGACACTTAGGTTGTTTCCATTCGTGGCTGTGAACGTGGGAGTGCAGCTGTCTTTGAGATCTTGATTTTAATTCCTTTGGGTATACGCCCAGACGTGGCGTTGCTGGATTGGGTGGTGACTCTGTTTTTCAATGTTTTTAGGGCCCTCCATACTGTTTTCCATAGTGGCTGTTCCAATTTACATTCCTACCCACAGTGCAGAGGGGTTCCCGCTTCTCCGTAACCTCACTTATACTCTTTTGTTTTCTGATAACAGCCTGTGTGGTGATGTCTCACTGTGTCTCTGACTTGCATTTCCCTGAGGATCAGTGGTCTTGAGCCCGTTTTCATGTGCCTGTTGGCCATTTGTTTGTCGTCTCTGGAAACTGTATGTTCAGATCCTCTGTCCATTTTTAAATAAGCTTTTTTTTTTTTTGTTGCTGAGTTATGTGAGTTTTTTATTTATTTTTGAAAATAACTCATTAGAGAGAGATTTTGCAAGTACTTTATCCTATTCCGGAGGGTGCCTTTGCATTTTGTCTGTTGCTGCTTTTGTCCTGCAGAGGCTTTCTAGTTCGATGTAGTCCCTCCCGCCTGTTGATTTTTGCTTTTGTTGCCTGTGCTTTCGGTTAATATCCAAGAAATCATTGCCAAGGCCATTGTCAAGAAGCTTTCTCCCTATGTTTTCTAGGAGTTGGACAGTTTTAAGTCTTAGTGTTTAAGTATTTAACCCATTTTGAGTTGATTTTTATGTGTGGTCTAAGATAAGGGTTCAGTTCAATTCTTTTGTGTGTGGCTGTTCAGTTTTCCCAACACCATTTATTGAAGAGACTGTCCTGCTCCCATTGTGTGTTCTTGGCACCCTTGTTGAAGGTCAGGGGACTGCCAGGGGTCTATTTCTGGGCCCAAGGAGCACAGTTGCAGGAATGGGAAATGTCTGATGCTTCTATGCTGGTGTCAGATGATCAGATTTGCCTTTTGGTTGGACTGTTCTCCCCTCAGCGTACGTGGTGGATTTGTGGATAACAGGCCTGGAGTTCAGAAGAGGATGTAGCAATTTTTAGGTTGTTGGAACGGACAGAATTGGGGAGATTCGAGAAAGTCTTGGTGATCGATTTGATGTATGAGGCTGGAGAAGAATCTAGGATGACGCCTGGATTCTCACTCTAAGGGCCTGGATTGTGCTGAGGCCGCGGATTCCAGGGCAGGAGGAAGATGGATTTTCTGGTGTTTTCTCTGTTCGTCTGTATCTGTGTGTTTGCTTAAACCCTGGGAAATTAGGGTTTTGAGTTCTGTTCCCTAGTTTTAGTCCACAGTGTGTTTAGCCTGGAAGACAAGGAGTTTCACGTTTCTAAAGCCCGAGTATGTAGAACCTAACTAGAGTACTGTTGAAATTCGTTTTGAGGCTCGGGCGGGCCGGTAGGTGTTCTGTAGCATTGGCGTTTGGAACGTGTGTGGTCACGTGGAGATTTCTAATTGCTTTCTTTCCTGTTCCTCCCATTCCAAGGCCTCCATGCTCCCTAAGTCCCAGTCTCCCTTTTTTCCTATTTCTGTCTTTTATTCTGTGGTCTGGCTCGTGGATTTCTTTGATAAAACCCATCTACTCTGTACGTCTACACACAGATGCTCGCCACATGTTAACTGTGTATCTGCTGTTGAGCCAGTTGTTGTGGGGACACTGGTGGGTGTGAGATGTGCGCCCTCCCTTCCCCCAAAAGGGCTCACAGAGAGTTGGGGGCTGGACAGGACGCTGAGTTCTCAGGGGCCCTGACGTTGCACAGTGTTCTGACGGTAAACCCTGGGGAAGGATCGCCCAGTGCCGCCGGCCGGCACGCTTCCTCCCTGCCACGTCAGCGTGTGGTCAGTGCGCCCGTCCTGCGGGTCAGTTAGCTCAGGTCCAGGGAGGGTCGTGATCAGTGGGTGATGCTGCTGAGCTTGGGACGCAGGTCCAGGGCCGGCCTGTTAGCCTCGCACAGCTGGGCAGAGAGGGGAGGGCCTGGGCGTCTGTTGCTGGCGCACTGCGGCTCTTCCGCTCCTACTGAAAAAATCAACCAATTCTTACTTTCTAGGGGGCAGATGATTTCCTCCGAAGACTGTGAATTCATTCAAAGATTTGAAATGAAGAGAAGTCCCGAGGAGAAGCAAGAGATGCTTCAGACTGAAGGCAGTCAGGTGATCGGCAAAAATACTGTATCTAAACACTCCCCTGTGCCATTAAAAGTTCCAGGAGTTTTCTCCAGGGCTCTGTGGTATTCCATTGTAGGCAGATGTAATTTAACTAAAAATTCTTTTTAATTGGAAGGCATTTGAGTCATTTCTAGTTTTCTTTATTAATTTTGGAAAACATGTTACAATGAGTATGTTAAGTTCCTCCATCCTTTCCTGCATTTTTGAAAAAAAGAATTTCAAATTAAAATAGATTCCGAGCATGGAAATTACTGTCTCAAAGTATCTGATACTGTCAAAGGTGCTTAACTTTTTTTTTTTTTTTTTAGAAAATTTTTTCTCCTTTGTATTCTCAGTGGAATAACGTGCAGTTCCCTGGTCCGTCAGGTCTTCTGTGAGTTCTGGAGGGATCATGACGTAACCTGCCAGCTGGAGGGCAGAAGCTGCTCAGGGCCTCCTGCTTCCAGTGCCTGCACCCCGCTCCTGTGGCGTTGCGTAGTGTCCTGCTTCCTAGTAAACGCCAGGCGGAGGGCAGAGCCTGGTAGTGGTGTGCACGTTGAGCGTGCACAAGGGCCTGGGCTCAACCTCCAGTACCTCCACTTAAAAAAAAAAAAAAAAAAAAAAAAAAAAAAAATATATATATATATATATATATATATATATATATATATATATATATATATATAAACCTAATTACCTCCACCCACTAAAAAAAATAAATAAAACCTAGTAAACACCAAAAAAACCCACCCCAACCCCCCCAACCCCTCCAACTAAACCAATGATAGTATTAGATAGTCTGCGTAATTTAATCTTTTTGTTATCGTCAGTAATCAAGAGTTGACAGTGGCTAGGTCTATTTTAAAAATGGTAAACATTTTGACATTTATCACTAGAAATGATAAAAAAAAATCTGATGCAAGTCATGGTCCATCCTTACATCATCACGATATTTGTAAAAGGTGTGCATTTTCTGTAATTGCATGTTTTTCCTGAAATTCCATTAAAATGTGTCTGTTTTTGACAACAGTGATTAATGTTCGTTTCATCTTTCCTAGTGTGCGAAAACGTTTATCAATCTGATGACGCACATCTCCAAAGAGCAGACAGTCCAGTACATCCTAACCATGGTTGATGATATGCTGCAGGTGGGTGTATCGTCCTCTTGATGCGTCTGTGACCTCGTCTTTCTGTGTTCTCCCAGTCAGAACATCCCTGCAGGGGTTCGCTTGGAGCCCTGGTTCTCTTCCAGAGTGTGATACTGTATTTTCCTTCACTGTGTGAGCTGTAATTTGCTAAGTGTGGTAAAGATGGAAGTGCCCCTCCGCAGGCTGGCTTTGCCGTTTTCAGATGTCAGGGAGTCAGTCTGTTGTTTTTCCGCATCACCGCCGCCTTCTGTGCTGAACACCAGCGATGCTCGGTGAATCCCTCGACGTGTCCCTGATGCTCTGAGCACTTACCGGTGGTGTGACTCCCTCTCTTCAGTATTTTGTAATTAGAAAGAAGGGAGATAATAACCTCATGCAAGTGTGTTCTCCTGTGGTTGGGAGGAGACTTCATGGTAAACTCTGAGAAGTGGGAATTCCGGGTGAAAGGGGATCTGCACGTGCAGTAAAGGTGTTACCACGTGTTCCGTCTTGTGTTGCCACCAGCGTGTGAGAGGGCCTCTTTCCCTGCCACTTCACCGGCGGAAAGCGTTGTCAGGCTTTTACATTTTCCCCAGCGAAGACGGTATCTGAAACTGGACATCTTCAAATGCATAGTTTTGGTTGTTCTTGGTGACCTGTGTTTATGAAAGATCTGTGGAGAGATTTAGATTTAGGTAACCAACATTGTCCTCAGCTACTGATTAAATGTATTTTAACAGTTGATTTTTTTGGTATGACTTCAGTTACATTGAAAAATTTGCACACATCTTTACCATTTGAGTTCTTGTGCTACTTAAAGAATATTATAATTACATGTTTCTAATGCAGTCATTTTATTCCTAAGGTTTCTGAATAGAATACTTTGGGGCAGAATTGCTTGTTTTTCCACATGTGTTTAGTTTTTAGTACATACCTTTGAAGATTAAAATGTTTTCTCTGCTCACATTTTAGTATCAGTTGCTTAGTGCTTCTGAGAAGGGCTTTATCCTGATTCTCTTAAAGATTTGTAATGTGGGTGCCCGAGCAGTGGTGGCTGGAGGTATGTTTTAAGCAGGAATCAAAGCCACAAAGGACTAGTTGAGGAAGATGAGCTTTAAACTTACTTAAACATGTGGTGTAGTTCCTCCTCTTTCTCCGTGTAGGGTAGGTACTTTGTTCATGTTTGTGTGCAATGGTCCTTTCAATTTTAACTTTGGAAATAATCCACCAGTGGAGTTAGTGATGACCTATCTGAACTTTGAGTTCCTTGATAAAGGCATTATCATAACCATTTTAATTGTTACCCTGAACTATAGTGCTTTACTCCGTAAGGAGACAGTAGTCTACTCTTCAAATCAGAAGCTGCTAGCGCAGACCACGATTAAAGCCATTGTGTTTAGAAAGAGTTACATGTTGATCTGAGGATTAAAATGACTGTTTGAGTGGTTATTTGTACTTTTACCGAATATTGCTACTTAGCCACCGTGTTCACTTAGTGAACCAGATGGAGGATTCAGCCAGCCGTGTGCAGAGAAGATTGAGGTGAGAGGTGGAGTTTGCATGATTTGAACTAAGAATTAATTGCTCCTCAAATCTACCTGCTGATATCATATGCTCTTTTTTTGCTGTCTTACCTGCCCTGATTTTTCTATCATGATGTGCTGGGAGTAATCACGAACATGTGAGATTTCTCTGATTCCCTGTTTCCCTAGCTTGTAAGTAGCTTGAGGTGCTTCCTACTGACCCTTCCCTCTAGAGCCAAACGAGGATCTTTCTGCCCCTCCCGATTTTGTTTGGCTGGGAGCAGGGGAGAGGTGTCACACTGATTGAGGGCACATAAGATGACAGGCTGAGAAGCAGTGTGTAATTGTTACATTCTTCAGGAAAATACATTCTGATTACTGAAATTTCTTCCTTTTCTTTTTTTTTAGGAAAACCACCAGCGTGTTAGCATTTTCTTTGACTATGCTAAACGGAGCAAGAACACCGCCTGGTCCTACTTTCTGCCAATGCTGAACCGCCAGGACCTCTTTACTGTTCACATGGTAACTACTGAATGGGTCAGATTTCTGATTTAGGGGAGAAACACACTCAGGACATTTTTGGCTTGGTAACCTGCCACTTCCCAGAGGAGTGACTGCTCTGATGTTGACTTTTCAAAGCAGAATTTCCTTATTGGCATTTAGCAGTGTGGGGTGTTGGGATATCTGGGGAGCCAGGATTGCTCCGATACAGGTAAAGTTTTGTAGAGCATTTGATGAGATCGTCGGCATAAAAGCTTTTGGTAAATTTGTAAGTGCAAACAGCTTTAGATTGTCTGTGACAGAGTTACCTGTATTTTACTATGGAAATTAAGTTTTGCTTTGAAGCAGCTGTTGTGTTTGGTTTTTATTTTAATTACTTAACTGCTTTTTAATCTCTTAAATACATTTCTGTCTTACACTGAGCCTGAAAGGCTGTCTTTGGAAGCCTTAGTACTGACCAGTCTTTTGTGAAGTGTGCAGAAGGTGAGGGGGGGGCGGTCAGAGGAGGAGTCTTTGTCCAGGCCTTTTCTGTCCCCAGCGTGCTGTGGGCGGCAGGGGGCTCCTGCCGCTGCGTTCAGGAACCACCGTCAGTGACCCAGTCTTGAGCACGTGCTTTCTCTCTCTCCCATGTACATCTGTGTCGTATGACTGTGTACTGCTTGTGTTATAGAACAGTTACGAAAGGAAATTAAGAAGGAAGACTCATGAAATTAAACTATATTTTAAAGAGTGTTTTTTAGAAACAGTGATGTATTTTCTTTCAAATTGTAGAGGCTTGTTTTCACTGTCTAGAAACACGGTTTAAACGTCTTCTGAATTTTGATGGTTTTGTACTGAAATTGACAAATAAGTTAAAGACCAAACATACGTTTAGGTACTATTCATCACCAGTTATTGTGCAGCCAAATCCATGTTTTAATTTCTTTATGACTTCAGTTACTTTTGGCTAATCTTCCAAATTTTGAGGGTCAGGCTGTTGGGAGTTGAAGCTCGGAGACGGAACGCCAGGCCGGGTTTCCCTGCCTCTTCCCTTCTGCTTGTGCTCACGCTGTGGGTCAGGGTTTCCATCCCTGGTTTCCTTACGGGAATCCTCTCGTGCTACGTACCTATTTCGTGAAAGCGAGGTCTGCGTAAGCTAGATACACATCTGTGCGCTCACTCAGCGAGGCACATGGAGGCGTCCAGACGTCACTGCTCGGTGCGTGAGCCGGGCTGTGCCCCCAGCCTGCTGCCGAATCTGAGTTGCCTACGAGGCGTGCTGACCTCTGTCACCTGGCTCGGCTCTGTGCAAGTCTGAGGACAGACATCAGTGTGCTCTGTGGTTAGCTGACCTCAGCCCTCTGCTCTCTACTACTGACTGGAGCTTTGAAACACTTGCTTACAGAAAGGACTGAAAGAGTATTTATTAAAGTGGGTTTGTATTTTTGGGGAGATGTATATCTCTCTATATTTTTCCAGATTTATCAAAGTATAATTGACGAATACAATTGTAAGATGTCTCACGTGTACAACATGGTGATTTGATGAATGTAGACTTATGTTGCCTATTTAATAAGAAAAAGTTTGTTTTACAGCTTAAAGAAAACTGAGAAATTTTTGAGTGAGGAGAAAGGGGTATTTGGTTGTATTGAGAGAGGTGGCTCTTTAATACCCGGGACATATTTTATACCAAGATACAGGTTTTTAAATGTGAGAACTCACGAGAGGCTTGAATGAACAACGTAGTGGCTGGCGGTTTGCTGTAGAGTTTGCTCAGAACTCTAGCAAGTGATGGTGAAAGTCTCTAAAGACAGTTTCTGTGTTCTTTGGATTTTTGCTGGTGTTATAATGAGTCCCAGTCTTACTTCTGAAACTCAGAGTAACGACGGGAATGTGATGAAATTCTTAGAACACAACTGCTTTTGGTTCACTTCGGTGGAAATATTTAAAACTATATTTTGACCATATTAAAATATTTTAAAAAATGAAATGTAATCTATTATCTTTTGAGGAGTTGACTGTTAAAAAGATGATGCAGCTGGGTTCTTACGAGTCTTGTTTTTTAAAGTCTGTGATGTGATTTGTTTTGAATCAGTATAGTGTCCAAATGTATTTCTTCTTTTTCAGGCAGCAAGAATCATTGCCAAGTTAGCAGCTTGGGGAAAAGAACTGATGGAAGGCAGTGACTTAAATTACTATTTCAACTGGATAAAAACTCAGCTGAGTTCGCAGGTAAAAAGACATTCCTTTTAGTATGTTTGAAAGGAATGTGACATCCATGTTCTCTTAAGCGATTTACGGTAATGTGAAATTACAAAGAAGGTGTGTCAAAGCGGTGCCGCTTTGAGCTCGGTGAGTCAGCGCGCTGCTTGTTGGTCTGGTAGCTGCTTCACTTTCTCCTCCTTTGGCTTCGGCTCCGACCTTCCTGTCTCTTCTGTTTCGGCGGGCGGGCGGGCGGGGAGTTCTGCCTGGTTGGAGAGCTGGAAGGACACACGGGGCTCCAAAGAGCACGCTCACATGAGGCTCCTGGGAGGGCAGCCGGCGAGCGTGCAGGCGCCGGGGGCCGCCCGAATTTGTGCCAGATAGCTTGGTTTGGGGACAGTTCTCTGAAAGTTCCTAGTGGGGCCTGTGTGACCTCAGGTGTCCTAACCGGGTCAAGCTGTCTGACCAGTTACACCAGTAAACGGGCCCTGGCTGCCGCTGGGGAGTTTCAGACGGCAGCCAGCACGTTCCAGACCCT
Organism: Camelus bactrianus; assembly: GCF_048773025.1. NCBI lineage: Eukaryota > Metazoa > Chordata > Mammalia > Artiodactyla > Camelidae > Camelus > Camelus bactrianus. Next base: position 3,328,499 of record NC_133567.1, on the reverse strand, counting down.
TCGTCAGCCCAGGGCCCTGGGCTCGGCCAGGGGTCCACACCCCACACCAGGCTTCCGGCGCCGCGAGAGGCCTGGGGCCGCTGGGCCGCGGGCAGCACCCATCTAGCTTGGTGGCTCATCTCCTGAGTCCGCTGTCCCCTTGTGTCTCTGGATTTGGGCCCAGAGGGATGTGCTAAGCCTGCCCGTGGTTGCCTTGCTGCTCTCAGGCCTCTGCTTGTCCGGCTGGCTTCACAGTTGGCAGGTGACATGTCTTCTGTGGTGTCTTCTCGGTCCCCAGAGCAGGGCAGGCACCGGGACACTTCTCATGGCCTGGAGGAGGGTGCCTTGCAGGCTTCCCTGACCACGTGCGACGTGGGGAGGGAGGGGTCTTCAGGGAAGGAGTGGAGCGAAGCTGGTGGGGAGGAGGGCTCTGCGGGCGGGCTGGCGGGGCCAGCGAGGGGCCGACTGCGGCCGGGCTGGGGCCCGGGGGCTGCGGGGTGTGGGCCGGGGGCAGCAGGGGTAGTTACAATGTCAGCGTTAGGTTGCAGATACGGGTCTCCTTGAGATAAGGTTGGGGGGGTTGTAATTTAGGTCTCAGGTGGCTTCATTATTTCAGTGGATTTTAATGTGAACTGCAAAGAGGCACCGTGACGTTTTGCTTGGATTTATTTTTGTCTTGTCGCGCCCTGCCTTTCCGGGGGAAGCCCAGGAGCCTTTTATATTTGGTGAGAGATCCTGAAGTGAACAAAATTAGTGACTTTTTTCTGTCAAGAGCACACATTTTAACACTATTTCTGGCTTAGTTTTTAAAAGTATTTTTTACAAGATCCTGAAGTTTGCAGATTTTGCTGAGTTGGTGAGGTGTTTCAGAAATAAGTTACTTAGAACATGAAAAATCGGTATGTTAAGATGAGATTTTAATTTCTAAATGTGTATCATTCGGACTTAGAATATTGAGTCACATAGGCAGTCCGCCCCTTTGTTTTTCCTGTCTTGAGATTGGTCCTCCCTGGACAAACGTTGCTGTGCTGCAGTGCAAGCTCCGTGCTGCGGTGGGGACCAGGCGCCGGTGGGCCTCGGAGGGCGGCGGGAGGAGCGCGCGCTGCGGGGTGCCGCTGGCGTTCTGGGTTGCTTCGTCTTAGACTCGGCCTCGTAGGAGTAACATCTACGCTGTGCCTCAGACGGTTCGACACTTGTAGGGTGATTGGCTGCGGCTGTAACATGTCCAGCAGTTGGGGGATACTTCTCTGGTCACTAGTGGAAGCAGAGACTTCAAAATCAGGACTGGCCGTTAGAATGGGGCTCCTGGGTCTGAGACACGGGCTCTCAGAGCCCGGTTTTGTCTCCTTCCTGTGCGCTCTGCCTCGCTCCGTTGTGGTCTGGCACTCCTGCTTTGCAAGTCCTGCTCCAGGGAGACTCTGCAGGGCGCCCCGGCCCCTGCTGGCCTGGCTTCCGCTGGACTCTGGCTTGCTGTCTCTCTCGCAGTGGGCAGGCCCTTCTTCCACAGCCTTTGATCAGGGTTAAATTACAGACCTCTTGTTTAAGGAACGAAACAGCGTTGTTCGGGATTTCATTTTCTGCTTTGCTTAAATGTCTTGTGACAGCACTATGTCTGGAAGTCTCCTTTTCTCTATCATAAGCGTTTTCTCCTTCATAAAAAGGGCCACATTTTCATAATTCTAATAGAAAATAAACTTTCAAAAGCCCAAATTAGTTGTAAATGAAGTATATTAAGCATACAGTTTGTTCTTTGACTTCACAGTGACGTCTAGGAGCCTTTTTTGGTAGTCTGAGCATTATACTTGGGTTACAGGGACTCATGCCTGGCACCTAGTAAGTGATAGTTACTGAATAAAACAAAGTAAAAAGTGCCTTTCAGAAATTCATTATCACTTTTCTCTCTCCTATCCAGCTTCTGATTTTCTACATTAAATTTTCTTTGGTCATTTCTCTCTAACATGTAAGGTTTTGATTTGTCATTGTAACTTGCTAGCACTGCTGTGGATAACCTCAATTTTAAGTTCCATGTAATATCTTCCCATCAACAGTCACCTGCTTTGAAAGCTTTGCCATGGAATACAGTGTAGATGATTCAGCTTAACACAGTTGTCTTACTGGAAAAATCAGCTCGGGAAGTAAATCCTGAGACTTGGAGATTTGCACTAGCTTCACTTATGAACCATCTGGATGACTGTAATGGTGTTTAGAATATTTCCTATCATCCCCGTGCCTTTTATTTGTTGATGATTCTCCACTAAGTAGGATTCGGAAAAAAATTATAAAATTTGCCTAGCTCCCTTTTGTAAGCTGATTAATTAAGATAAAGTTAAAAACAAAACTAAGTAATAAGTCATTTATTTCGTAATAGAAACTGCGTGGTAGCGGTGTCGCTGTTGAAACAGGAACAGCCTCTTCAAGTGATGTAAGTACCTTCCTTCTTAATTCACTGGCCTCCTGACGTCCTGAATAGAAGTTATTTTGAGTTGTAGGCATTTACCATTTTGAGGATGTTTATTGGTTTCCCAATGTAAACCCATGGATTTGGTGTCCCCGCCATTGGTTACTGGCTCTGTGGAAGCTGTATGTGAACATGTCTGGTCTGGGTGGTCACTCTGCTGCTGGTGGACGTGGGGCTTGTTCTCCCTGCTGCTCCCCTCGGGCGGGTGTATCTCAGACCTGAGGATCAGAGCAAGGGTCTGGCCTCAGAGGCACAACTGAAGGGAAGAATCAGACTTCAGCTGGGACTAGCATCAGAGGTGACGCCGAGCGAAGAGAAGGGGGCCTTTGATGGTCCATCTCTTCCCTTAGCGCCCTTCAGACCTGAGCACACCCCCTCTCTCTTCTGGAAGGCTCCTGCTTTTTCAGAAGGCTGTTGCCTTGGAAAGCAGACTGTGCTAAGTTGAGATTAGCCCTTTCTCTGACACTTGTGTCTCAGTGGGGGAGTCTGAATTGGCAGCTGAGATTTACTGAGCTCTTCTGTGTGCCTGGTGCTGTTTCACTCCTTTTTCATTTACATGGCCTTGAGCCTACACACTCCCTCCCTGTCATAGGACTTACCACAGGCCATATTTTAGGGATGAACAGTGAGGCCACTGGGAAGGCCCACTGGCTTGCCCGAGGTCATCCAGCTCGAGTGGCAAGACCCCAAAGAAACAAATTGCTTGCTGAGAGAGTTCAGAGGCACTGGACTAGACTCGGAGCTACAGGCATCCCCACGGTGCATAGCCTGCATAGACTTTAAAGGAATACTGATATTTTATCTTAAAATTCCTTTAGGTTCTCAGAGAGCATGGGAAAGCAGTTTGGTAAGCTGCAGTGCATGCTGTTGCCACTTGATGGCAGTGTAAAGCAAACAGAAAAGGCTTGACGCTGCTCTATGTGAAAAAAGCGTGCTGCAGCGGTCTTGGCTTTCAGAACAGCCAGAGGCATAATCGCAGGTTCCCAGTCGGTCATTACAAATGTTTTTATTTAAATGACATTGTGTAAATGAAATTTTCCTAAAATGCACTGTGTCATTTTTACTGAAATGTAAAAATACTAAACGATGTCCAAGTCCAGGTGCTTACCTTAAGGCCTCTGCTCAGGTCTCTGTTGGCCCTTGAGTGTGAATTATCAGTCTTCCTTTCTCCGGAGGAAGTCTCGCAGCCTTGGAAGCTGACTGTTGTGCTGATGCCCTGATGGAGAGGAGTCCTGTGGCCTCTCCGAGACTTTGGATTCTTTCTCCTCTGTCGTCTCCACTCTTGCCCGTGTTGCCGGGCAGGGTGATCCTTGTCGCTGGCTCTTGTAGGCCTGGCCTGGCGCTGGTTGCTGCTGGGTGAGGGTGGCCTCCCTGGCAGTGAGTAACGTGGCTGGGCTGCCAGGTTCTCCGTGTTGTTTATTTTCTTTTGCCGTTTAATGTTCTGGAGCGGTTCTTTCCAGTGGGATGTTCCGTGATGACGGCCCTATCCCTTACATTTGTCTCATCCACTGTGGCAGCCGCGAGCCCCATGGGGCTGTGGGCACTTGGGAAGGTGGCAAGTGCAGGTGAGCAGGTAACCTGTCAGTTTGATGGAGGCTTTTTGGTTGGTTTGTTTACAGCTTTATCAAAATACATTTCTTACACCATACAGTCCTTCCATTTGCAACTCAGTAGGTTTTTAGCATATTTACACAGGCTAATTTTATAGCATTTTCAGCACCTCGGAAAGAAACCCTGTCCACGTTAACAGTCACTCCTGTTCCTCATCCCCTCGCTAACCTCGGGCAACCACTGATCCACGTTCTGTCTCTGGATTTGCCTCTTCCAGTCCTTTCCAGTAATCAAGTCTCATAATACGAGGTCATTTCACTTAGCGTAAAGTTTTCAGGATTTATCCACGTTTTAGCACGTATGGCAGCATTTTTGAACAAGAGGGGAAAAAAAGTAGCTATTTTGGCTTTTGACCTATTCCTTAAATTGTTTTCTGTGGCAATTCTAATCTTCTTGTTAATGTGAGGTTAAGTATTACTGCTTTGACTGTTTTTAATTTAAGACTATATTTTTTAATTGAGGTACAGTCAGTTACAATGTGTCAATCTCTGGTGCACAGCACAATGTCCCAGTCATACATATACATGTATATATTCGTTTTCGTATTCTTTTTCATCAAAGATTATTGCAAGATACTGAGTATCTTGTAATTGAATACCCTGTGAACTAGAGAAGAAACTTCTTTTGAAGTCTGTTTTTAAATGCAGCGGCTACACTTGCAAAACTTAAGACTTCAGTTTTTCCAAAGAGATGGAGTACTTCAATGATTTAGTTCTTTACTGTTGTTTTTTTGAAACGGAGGTGCTGAGGATGGCGCCCAGGACCTCGCACATGCTGCGCGTGAGCGCTCCCTGTGTGCCCAGGGTCTCACACATGCTGCGCTGCCGCGTGCCCCGCACTGTGTGTTGATAAGTGCATGGAAAGTACTGCCCAGGTAGCAGGGGTGAGGGGGCCGCGTCAGGGATGCATACAGTACAGGCCTGTTATTTGCCTGTAGTCTAGTTGGTGAGCTGTAAAGGGTGAGGACCCAAAGAAATTCGCAGTCAATTCCATGTCTTCGCAGGTTTCTAGAGCATGGTTATGTACCTAAAGCAATTCTTGGGTGATTTTCATCGTTCAATTATCCTTTATCTTCTTACCACAAAATTAATGTCTTAAGCTTTGGGGATCATTAAAATATATGCAAAGAATGAATATTAAGAAAAAGAGGAGATAAGAACCTACGAGTTCTGTTTTTCTGATCGGATATTTGGAAGGACTGCCTGGATGAATATTCTGGCAATGAGAAGGAAAATTAAATGGTAGAGAATTTCAGTACGGAGCATTTTCAAAGTATAGCTTCAAAGCAATAATAAGGTAGCCTGCTACTGTGCATTAGGTGTGTTCTTGGAACTTGTATACAGAGCAGTAATTTATACAGTAAATCACAGTTTCTTAAGTCTGCAATAATTTTTCCCTATAATGAAGAATCCTAGTAGTGATGTAGTTAAATTACATGACTAAACAAATTAGATTGAAAGCGATACTTGAAGGAGATTTATAAACTTGTAAATTAATAGTGAAATTGCTTTTTTGGTTAAGACTGAAGTCTAACACTAAATTATCTTAAGTTAATTTAGGTCTTAATTTAATATAGGTATTTTATGAGTATTAACTAGAGGGTCTCTTTTAGTAAGCCAAGTTCAAGGGAATTCTTGCACTGTATGTGTTTTAGTTCTGATTTTATGAGGTAATAGTAATAATAATAGTAGTAGTAATAATAATAATAACATACCTTACAATTGTTGTGTTTATGGAAACTGATTTGAGTGGCAGAGGTTTGTTCTTTTTTTTTAATTTGGTAAGGCTGGTATTGTTTTCCTTTACTGAAACAACGATTTTGAAGAGTTTAAGTGATTTGCCAGAGATAATTTGTCAAACCTCTCTCCTCTTTGCCTCCTTTCCCTTTCTTTGGTCATTAAAAAAAAAAATGTCATAGCTTTGCCGGGGAGGAAAAAATTACCCTGCCTTTTCTAGGTTCTTCTGGCTGGTCTAAGAATTAAATTGATGGGAGTCAGATTAACAGGAGAAAATCAAATTTAAATGTGTGCGTTCGGGTCTCTGTAAGAGTATGAGGCCCCAGGGCAAATTAGATAATTGAGGCTTACATGGCCTCTGAGCGAAAGAGAAGGGGTGGGGTCGGCGACTTAGGCGGGGGGACAGCTGTTCACACGGAGATGGAAAAGCAAATGTCTGGTAAACAAGATGTTTGCTGGGCGGTGCAGGGACGTGGGGCACAGAGAGGACTTGGTCTCCAGGTCCTGTCTCCCACCTTCCACTTCCTCCTCTAGATCGTGAGCCCTTGCCGGCAGGACCGGGGTCTGTTGTGTTCACGCCCGTGTGCCCAGTGCAAGCACAGTGTCTGGCACGTAGTCATCACTCGGTAAATGTTTGCTGAATGAATCCTGAGTTCAGAGCCTTTCTGGGGAACAGCGGAGAACGGGGGGTGACGCAGGCCTCGTGCCCTGCGTTCCGTTCTGACGGCGCAGGTGAGCAGGGTGGCGCTGTCCAGCAGCGTCCTGGCGCCGCAGCGGCAGGCGGCCTCCTTACCTGGGCGGTAACAGGCGCGGTGTGTTTGCCAGCGGAACGGAGCTCCTCCTGCGCCCCTGGGTACGGTCCAGCCCAGTAAGTGCTGATGAATTCAGGAACGCTTCTTCAGAGTTGAGAGCACCATGGTTTTGAAATCTTTGTATAGATGAAGTTGTTAAAAATGAAGTAGCTTTCTAAGTATAAGATTTATTAAATGAAAAAAGAAAGTTACAAGTCAATGTTTAAAAAAGAAAAGACATGCATATAGTGTGTAGAACATTTCAGCATTGTTAAGAGTGGCTGATCTGAGGAGTGGTACTGAGGGCTGGAGTGAGTTGATTTTATGCTGTCCTGTGCCAATAGGGTATTTATGGTAAGTAATGTCCAGAGCGTCTCATGTAAAATTCAGGTCAGTAAAAACATGCACAGGTGTTAACACGGCCACGTGCTACTTGCAGGTCAGCCTTGTAGTTTATAACTGGTCCGAACACCCAGAAGCTGTGGCATCTGCACCCTCGGGGCGTTCTGCGCAGAGGGGTCGGGGAGACCGGGGAGAGGCCGCCGGGGGGGCCAGGCCTGGGGCGGCTCGGGAGGCGCTGGGCCACTCTTCCGGGCGTGACTCTCTCTCGTGGCACTTGGTTTGGAAGGAGCAACATTTGAACACCTCGAATGCCACCTCCTCAGTTTGCTGGTTCTTGGCCTTGTCTTGTAAGGTAGACTGTTTGTCTGCCTTTCAGTTCTCGTTCACTTTGCCTTTGTTGGAAATCTTGTGAGATTTCAGTATTTTCTATTAGCAGTTACAGCTACTTCAAGAATACATTTCAGAAGTCATACGGCCTGCTAGTAGGGCAGGAAGTTGTAGCGAGAGAAGAACGTGTGCAGCTTCGGAGAAGCTCAAGCCCAGTGTCTGCCCTGTGCGCTGTGGAGGGCCGGGCGCTCCTGTGTCACTGTCACGGCAGCCGGCTTCGGGGGAAGGGGGCGTGCACTCTGGGGGCCTCTCTACTTTGTCCTTTTCTGCCAGCAAGATGCAGTTTGAACAACAGGCAAACAAGAACGACTTCATCTGGACAAAATGCATCTTAAAACTTCAGGTTCTACTTTCTTTCTTTGAAAGCCAAATGGCAAAATAGAAAAAAATCCCATCAAGTGAAGCAAATATTCATTATTCGTTTAACAAACAAACAGTGAAAACTGCTGTGATTTATCAGGGACTGTACCTGCTGCTGAGACTAAAAAAGGCTCCTCTTCTGCTCTCTGGTGTAATGGGGGTGACTGATCTCTCACACGCACACGCACACACACACACACATGCACACACACTCAGGGCGGTACTGGAGACTGCCGGGTGGCGCCGCAGGGCTGGGAGTCCCGTCTGAGAAGCCAGACCACAGAGGCAGGCGCAGCCGCGGACGTTGTCGGGTGTGCTGTGCCAGGTCCCGCCGAGAGCCCTTCCCTGTGTTAGCGGTGAGATTAGCCCCACACTGTGGGACCTGCCCCTGTTTTCCCTGTTTTATAGGCAGGAAGCTCATTCAGGGTCACCTAGCTTGGAAGTGGCCGAGTGTGGCAGGCTGCTTCCAGAGCCTTTGTTCGGAGCCATTACGCTGCGTTAGTGCCTTTCGCACGTGGCGGAGGAGGTGACGTTCGGTCTGAGACTTGCAGCTGGAGCGTCAGTTCAGCTGGAGAGAGCAGGGGAAAGGGCTTCCAGGAAGCAGCTAGAGAGAGGGGTCTGGTTCTCAGGTGAGAGAGGAGCTGTTGGAACTGGCAATTGAAGGTCACGGGTGACCTCAGCATTTGCCATGTTAGTGGGCGATAAGAAATTAGAGAGGTAAGAATTTGGTGATAGTTCTTTCAAGAAACCTTCATATATTGGGAGGAAAAAAGATGCAGAGATTGGCACGAGGTTTAGGGATAATGTTCAGACGGGAAGGACTGAGTACGTTAAGGTGCTGAGGAGAGGACACTGATGAGCAGGGACTGAAAATGCAGGAGAGGGGTCTGAGTGGTGGAGCGACGTGTGTGGGGGGGTGCGTGCTGGGGCTGCGGGTCCTGGGCAGGAAGAAGCCTGTCTGCGGTGAGGGAGGGGTGAGTGGCCGCCAGCGTAGCTCACTTTGAGGGGTGAGATGTTGGTGGCGGAGCCAGTCTCAGGATTTTCCTCCTGCTGCTGCGAGTAAGGGGGTAGGACAGGAGGACAGAGGGGAGGGTGTGAGGGCTCCGGGGTGGCCGAGAGGAGTGGTCACACAGCCTTGCACGACTGCGCAGCGTTCCCCAGCAGCGCGTGAGCTGTCTCTGTGCAGAATTAGATTTGGTGACTGGTTGGATTGATCAAAGGCTGATTATTTTCTTTTGAAAAAAATAATTGAATAATTTTATGTGTGAGACCAATAGGACAGTGTGAGCGAAAGCTAAGGGACTGATACAGTCGTTCCCCAGTATTGCCTTCACTGTATATTTTGAAAATAATTTCTGGAATGGTATTTGGACTGCCCCCTGCAGTGTAGGAGGAGAGAGCAGTTTTAGCACCAGCGTCTTGTATGTGCTCGTCTGTAATGTGAATAATGAAGCCGTAACTAACAGCGAAGAATTCATTTTTAGAATGCGTCGTGTGTTTTAACATAATATGGTGAATGGATACAGAGAAGAGGACCTACAGTGAACCAGGGGATTTCTGTGTGAGAGGAGGTCGATAATAAATGGAAGAGGAAAGGGTGCCCTAGGTGGCCTTTTTATTCATTTCGTGTGGAAACTGAGCTAAGGCTCTCTCTCCAGACAGACAGACGGAATCCTTTCACAAAGGATTCCTTACCTGCTGACTGAATTGGAAAAATACCTGTGTATTTTTTCCCATTATGGAAGATTGTTTTAGAGCTGAAATTTCACCTTTTGTGCTCATTAATTTCTGCTAATGTTTTGAGTTTTCAGGCAAATTATATTACTGGCTACGTGGTATTTTGGGCAACTGTGTTCACTACTTTGTAGGTAAAACCTAAGACAGCCTGTTCATGAGAACTTTTGATTTTTTTCCACCAAATATACTTATATCATTGTGTTTTTGTGTTTGCGTGCTTGGAATTTCTTTGAAGTGTTAAGTTTTAACAAACTTAGTTTAAATTAAAACATGAGACTTAAGGAGCATCAGGTGTGTGAGGTTTTGTGCATTTATCTAACATCCACCATCCTCTCCTTTCTTTTTTCTTTTTGTTAGCATGTTCTTTAAGGCTAGCGTCCTCTTGTCCCCCCATTTCTTGTAGATGCAAGTACTTAGGGACAAGCCCGGGCCAGGTGTCTCTCCCAGCTTTGCTGACACTGAGGAGCCTGAAACTTCCTGGGGATGTTTATTCGTGTTTATTTTGAGCTTCGGATGTAACCTCAGTTTCTCTAAGACGGTGCTGTCGAACTGATAGTTTAAAAAATTCAGTCTTTATCAAGTGTTTAGTTAGACTTTTTATATGCTGTATGTTCTTTTTTAAGTTCTTACTGATTCAGTTTCTATGGAATGTCTCGGCTCTAAGCTGAATGAATTACTTGACTTAATCCTAAGCCACCCTTTCTGGGTGCCTGCGGGTGTCATCCTGCTTAAGGATGGAGAAACAGAGTATCGAAAAGGTTCAGAAACATGCTCAAGACGGTTCAAATAAGGGCCTGTCTCAAAGCATAAGCTTCTATCTTACTCATTTTGTTGTTATTCTTTGATATTTGTATAACGTTGAAGAGCCGTATCTCTGTAGAACGCCTCCTTCCAGGGGTAAGTGACACTTTGCAAGATAAGCTGCTTATCAAACCGCATCAAAGACCTAATGAGTTTGATCCTTGATTTCCCTAACACCATGTGTCCAATAGGCTTGAACCTCATAGGGTTAATTTGGCAGAAAATGTTTCATTTCTAAGTGGTGGCGGGAAGAACAAAAAGGAGGATTGACTTTTGAAAAAAATATTAGAGACGTTTGGGTGTTCTGATGATAAGAAACTCTCGGTGGGAAATTCCAGAGTTTGGCATCCGCGTGCCGCGTGCCTCTTGGTGCGCCCCGGTGTTAAGCCCCGTGCTTCTCCCGCGCAGAGCTCCCAGCACGTGCAGTGCGTGGCCGGCTGTCTGCAGCTGATGCTTCGGGTCAACGAGTACCGCTTTGCCTGGGTGGAAGCAGACGGGGTAAACTGGTGAGCGCCCTTTGACTTTTCATGTGGAAGAACATTTAAAAGTGTCTCTCCTTGACGTTTTCAAAGAAACTAATACATTTAATTATTAAAAAGGAGGGTTTTCTTCTTCTTGTTTTTTTAAACTGTCTTCCGTGAGGTTTCTGCCCAGAGACTTAGGACCCACGGTTTTCACTGGGGATGTGTGAGGTCGGCCCCCCGCCTCGCACACAGAACACTGCAGGAGGAGGGCAGGTACTCAGCATAAACACGAGCACATTGTTTGTGCAGACCGTCTAGGTGCAGCGAGCCACCGTGCCATTAAGGACAAGTTTCGTTTCCGTGTGGGGAACTGCTTACCAGTCGCGTTCCCAGCAGCCAGCCAAGGGCCAGCTTTGTAAGCAGGCCTCTCCAAGGAAAGCTGTCTCAGGACCATGATGTTAATAACTCTTTTCTGCACGGAAACCTGAAGGCAGACCACAAAGATGGTGTTTCCAGTCTTTACCTGCTTAAAAGTGATGCAGTATTTGGGGCAATGCGATAAGTATTGTAAATTCTTAATTAATAAATAATACTTACTTCACTATTATATCATCTTCCTAGATGAGTCCACCAGTCTCCCAATTTCCTCATCATTTTAGTCTTTAACGTTTTCTAGCAGAATTGAGAATAAGAATGAATAATGATAAATAGTATCTGGCATGATGAAACAGTGTAATTCTTCAAATTATAGTTAACAGAATCACCAAGATCTCATAATTTATCATGGTTTGTAAATGGGTCCAATAGACCTGTATTGTAATTGGAAGATAAATTGAATTTTATTGTATTTAACAAAAAGTAGCTTTTCTTTTTGTTCTTTGGAAGACCTGTAAGAGAGTGAAAGTCATGAAATGGCAGTTTCTACAAATAGTTACAATTACCCAAAATATAAACTCAGATGTAAGAATTTGGCCCAGTGGACCTGGATGGTAAACTGAGGGTACCAGCTGTTGCTGTTCTGATCACTGGCACTGGCAGCCTGGAAGACGGCGAGCAGTATTAACCGTTCAGTCCAGCAGGAGGAGCAGGCGGAAATGCGTCTGGAGTAGTCCCCGTTCAGCCTGCACGTCTCGATACGCTAGTAGCCCCTGCCGAGGTCGGCCGTGATCTAAGTAAGAGGCTTGTGGGTTGAGAACAGGCATCAAGAAAGGTGTAATGTGCTAACTTGCCGGTAGCTGAGCAGTTCGGGAAAGTCATTTAATTTTTTCGTTTTTAAAGAAATCAAACATACACTTTGCCATTTCTTTTGTTTAGGATTGAAAGTTCCCTTTTTTCCCTTCTGTTTTTGCCTTTTTGGTACTCCTCAGATCACAAAGCAGGGATCACGGGAGGAGGGAAAATAGTGAAAGGAGAGAACTGGTGGTTTAAGACCCCAGGACATCGGGGTCTTAAGAAAGAGAGCAAGGACGTAATTGAGACTGTGTCCTTAGTGCGGAAAGAAGAGTCGCTACGCGTCTTCCGCGCTGTGCCGCCATCCTAAATGTCTCCTCGGTGTGTGCTCCTTTTCAGCATCATGGGAGTTTTGAGCAACAAGTGTGGCTTTCAGCTGCAGTATCAGATGATCTTTTCAGTGTGGCTCCTGGCGTTCAGCCCTCAGATGTGCGAACACCTGCGGCGCTACAACGTCATCCCTGTGCTGTCCGACATCCTCCAGGAGTCCGTCAAAGAGAAGGTGACCAGAATCATCCTGGCCGCGTTCCGCGTAAGTGTCCCGTGCTGCTGCTTACGGTGTGTGTGCGCGTGTGAGGCGTTGCTGCTGTGGAGTGTTGGGGGCTTTCAGCAGGTGGGGCCCAGCTGCGTGTTCCCCGTGTGGTGGTGGAACTCTGCGTCCTGGTGGACGTGGGGTCGGGTGTCCCTGGTCTGTGCTGGTGCGTCGGGGAGGGGCGGGCCGGAGGAGGCCGCTCAGAGGGGAGCCTCGGAGGTGCCAGAGTGTCGCTGTGTTACCTCCGCACGGAGGGGAGCCCTTTCTGTTGCTTGTGTTCCAAGAGGCTGTTACTGAGTTTTTTCTCCTGTGGGACGCTTGTTTTAGCATGGAGTTGTAGTTCAGGTTCTGGGTCTGCTGACCAGCAGCATGTTTCTGAGGAAACTATAAGGATCTAGTGACGCTTTTGAGCAGTAAAGTGATCCTGTTAGGATATCAGAATTTTGGCAGTGACTTAAGTCAACGTCTTCACTTGAACAGACGAGAAAGTGGAGGATACTTTTACCTACGGGGATACTGGGGCAGAGGGGGCGCGTGGCTGGAAGATGGTGGACATACAAGTGCAAGCTACTGGCTTTGGAATTTGTGCTTTTAAACTGTTACTTGTTCTTTGCTTTCTTTAAATAAACAATGACAAGTCAAAAATAAAAACTAGTACAGAGGTATTGCAAATGTAAATAGCAGTCTTCACATTTGCGAAATATAGTCACTAACATCTTTTGGATTTCTCTAAGCACACAGAGATAAATATATAAGTAGGTGTATCATTTTGTTTTGTATTTAAAAATAAAAGGGGTATCATTATAAATACTGTTCTGTAGCTTTATTCTTAGAAGTATGTAAGGAATATATTTTCATTTTCTTGTGGTAGATCTTCAGTGCTCTTTTTAATGGCTGTATTCTGCTGTGTTCACGTAAAGTGGTTTCTTTAACCAGTATCTTGTTGATGAAAATGCGAGGTGTTTCCAGTTTCTCTTACACGTTTGCCCACTTGAGTGAGTATTTCTGTTGGATAAGTTCCAAAGGTGGAATTGCTAAGTTGAGGAATATAGTTTTTTTTTATAGTTTTGACAATTAATATCACATCACCTTTCAAAACTGCAAATTTACATCGCTGTCCACTATATATCGAGAGTGCATATCTTTCCATTCTTTTGCATTAATGTTATCTTTTAATTGGGTTTAGGAAAAGCTTCAGGGAGGAGAGGGCTGGAAGAGGCTTGTGAAGGTTGCATAGGAGTCTCAGATCTGCAGAGGTGGAGGAAGCTTGATAAACATTACCAAGTGAAGAGAGAGGACCTTCTGGGGTTGTCAGGGGTTTGTTCCTGAGGAAGGACCCATCCCTGCCCCTCCGTCCACACTCCCCCCGCCCCCGCCCCTGAAGGGAGCCTTAGGGGAGTAGAGGGAGCACGTGGCTGGTGAAGATGCAGTCCTGGTGTTTGTGGCCGTTTGCTTTCTGAAGGAATAGACTTTGGCTCTGCTGACCTGTGCTGCCATTTGGGCATGGAACTGGTGGGGCCAGTCGTGATCCATTACTGACCACCCCTCTCGTGGGCCATCACCCACCAAGGCCTGGTGCCTTCGAGTAAGACTGTCAGACCTAGCTAGGTCTTTTTTTTTTTTTTTTTTAAATCATTCTCAAATTCCTGTAACCTTTAATAAAGATTTCACTGATGAGGTTTTTTGAGGATTGTCTAGTTATGAATTTTTTCCCCCATCCTGAAACTCAGGAAGGAAATTTTTGTGCTGAAGACTGTAGGAAGCTTGCTGAGCTGCTGTGAGCTGAAGAAACCTAGCAGCTGTTTTTTTTTTTTTTTTTTTTTTCCCATTTGGCTGGGTGAGTTTTATTTTTGAAAATGTCAGTCTCACTTATTCATAGCCGGGGCTGACACTCCAGGTCTCCATAAATGTTATTCCATCGGTGAAACTGATGTGTCAGTTTTAGTTTCAAAAATAATTTGAAATGTTTTGAGGCTGTGACTGAGAAAGACTCTGAAGACCATGCTTGTTGTCTAGAGGTTTACATCTGTTGTGGGCTTTGCTTCTCTTTTTAACTCTGCTTATAGTCAAGAGCCTCTGTAATAGGTCAGGCGATAAAATTATATTTTACAACTGCATGGTTTTCAGCAGAAAGGCTTAGAAAGAAATATCACCAGATCGAATTTGGATTTTACATTCGCTGTATTAGCCATGATGTTTAATTCCCACCCCCCCCACCACACGCACACAGACACAGACGAGCACGTGCTCCTGTCTCCCTGTGCAGGTAGTTCATGGTCATAGCCTTTCATGAGGCTGCCTCTAATCTGGGCGTGTGGGACTGTACTGCCCACTGCTTTAACATGGAAGTATTGCTATCAACGAGTTTTATTCCTAGGTCTGTCCCTCATTCCCTGTTTTAGGAATTTATCTGTCTTGCTCATTAGATACCAGGTTTGGATGAGGTCTGGTAAGAATGAGACATTTTAAATCCTGGGGGGAGTGCTTTAACACAGCACTGCTTCAGGTGTGGTCTGCGTGTCTGTGCAGTGCTGTGAGCTGTTGGGCACAGCCTGCAGGAGGCAGATACAGCAGGCGAGCGTGCGTGTGGAGAAACTTTCAGTAATCTGACATGCCTGTCAAGCTTAATGACACAAAATCTGAGTTCGTATTTTGCATGTCTTTTTAAATTCATTTAAATTCATCTAGAAACTCTTTTTTTTTTAATTAAGAAAATTTGGGGGGGCAATTAGGTTTCTTTATTTTTTAAGTGGAGGTACTGGGGATCGAACCCAGGACCTCGTGCATGCTCAGCACATGCTCCACCACTGAGCTATACCCTCCCCCCTAGAAGTTCTTTTTTTATTGGAATTTCTTAAAAGTATTTTGTTTGTGACTGATTGGAAATCAAAAAACAAACACTAGTCTCCTCTGCAGCTGGTTTGAGAAGCGCTGCTTGCCACGTGTTTTACAAGGTTAGCAGCTGTGGTGGAGGAAGGATCTGAATTGTCACTTGGTTCCCCCTTGTCCTTGGTGAAGTCCAGACCACTTGGCACCATTGCCTGGACAAAGGCCAGGATGGTATTTATGCTTATGATTTTGTTGTGGTGAAGATGCACTGACTTTTAGTGTCTTTAAATAGTGCACCGCTGCTGGAAAAGCTAGCTTTGTTTCTGGCAAATTCATTTTCTTAGGTGTTTTTCATAACCTTTTTATTCTTCATAATGAGACAGAGAGATGAAATTCAAACATGTTTTAACGGAAAAACAGATGAGACTTACTGATTGATTTGACATAGGGTTGAAGGAAAGGGGAGAAGTTGAAGTGCAGTTGTCTTAGGGAGTGGAGGGGAGAGCTGGTTTCAGGAGAGCGCCCGCCTCCAGGCCACTCTTTACTAGTTCTGTTGACTGTGTTGAGTTCACAGTTAAAACCGTGAGTTATGATGTATCTTAAATATGGAGTGTAGCTCTCCAGTCTTCCTCGGGATCTGAAGTGCTCCCCGCGGCCAGTGAATGCAGCGTTGGTGGTGGTGTGCTCAGGAGCAGGGCTGTGAGGAAGCATTGTGATGGACTTAACTGTGTATGTGTCCAGTGTTTTGAGGCTTGCCTGGGTCAGTCATATAAAATGTTTGTAAGCCAATAAGGAAGGAAAAAATCAGAGGTACGCTTCTGATATGGTTCAGGTGCTGGGGAAGGCAGTGCAGATTTGCAATACAGGCATCCACTTAAGAGTGATGGTTCACGTACGAACAGGAGGAGGAGCGAGCAGTGGTCTGCAAGAGCAGTGGTCTGAGAAGAGCGGTGGACTGAGGACATAACAGATTATAATCACTTCTCATCATGTCTTTGTCTAACCCAGAACTTCTTAGAAAAGTCAACTGAAAGAGAAACTCGCCAAGAGTACGCTCTGGCTATGATTCAGTGCAAAGTCCTGAAGCAGTTGGAGAACTTGGAACAGCAGAAGTACGATGATGAGGACATCAGTGAGGATATAAAATTCCTTTTGGAGAAACTTGGTGAGAGTGTCCAAGACCTTAGGTATGTCATTCTTCTTAATGCTCGCAGGCTGGATACCTCGGGCCTTGTTAAACTTGCCTCGTATTTTAAGGGAATCTCAATTTGCTACTATCAACTCAAAAGACTGCACTAAAACATGTCTCCTGTTAAAACTTGGGAGGTATGGAAAAACCAGCTCAGCAGCGTGGCAACAACTGGTCCTGGCCAGTGTTGCCTCCTCCCTCTCGGGGAGATCGCGCTGTTCTGTGTGTCTGGAATCCGCAGGTTGTTGGTGCCGCCCTCTGAGAACCTTTCTGGGCAGCAGGCGCTGTTAATTCATGGAGGAGGTTTGCTCATATATGGGAAGAGTTTTGTTTCCCCCGGCTTTTTTGAAGTTCCTGTTGGTTTTATTTATTTTTTATATTAAAAATTATGCAAATAATGTATATGCAGTAAAGAAAAAAAAAATCCCTTCTACACTAACAGAAGAGACACCAGCCTTGTCCCCCACCTTCTCTACCTCGTTCCCCCCGCACCTCTGGCTTCTGGTGTTTACTTCCCAAAAATCCTTCTAGCCCCCACCCTGGCGCCCACACGTGCACACACGCACAAATGGGGTTCTGCATACTCTTCTTGACCTTGTTCTTTTTTGTTCAGTGGTATCTTGATGATTTTTCCCATTAACCCATGTATTCTGTGTTTTTAAACTATTGATACATTTTTTGTTGTTGTTTAATGGCATTTAATCTGTTCAATCTGAGTTAATCAAACATTAATCAAAGAAAAAGAGAAGTTGAATATTCTTTTTTTAACCATTTTAAGAAGTTTATTTGTTTTAAACAAGTTTTTAATTGAGTTATAGTCATTTTACAATGTTGTGTCAAATTCCAATGTAGAGCACAGTTTTTCAGTTGTACACGATCATACATACATTCATTGTCACATCCTCTTTCACAAGAGAGTTACTTGCTAGAAATAGATCTTTCTCACGAGTGGATTGGGTTTGGGAGCCAGGCTGACTCTCGTTTGAATTGTTTGGCTACTTTCTCCATGTGTGGCCTTGAACAAGCTTCTTGCCATTTTAGTCTCAGTTTTCCTTTTGGTAAAATAGTGATAAAATTCCAACCGTGTAGTATTTGCCGTGAGTTGTCCAGCAAATGCCTTCAGTATAGTGTGTGTTCCAGAAGTGTATTTACCGGACAGTTCAGTGCAGCCCATGATCCCAAGGATCGAGAGCTTTTGTAGAGATGGGAGTTATCACCCATGTCAGTGGTTTGGATGAGTTTTGTGGAGGAAAGCAAATGATTTTTGTCTTCCTATAATTTCAGATATGAATAAGTTGACTGTAATATTTTAGGGCACCAATAAGCTTGCAGTTTATACAGATTCTGTTCTGTTTATTTAAAAGATTTATTATTCTTTTGTAATAATGATTTGAGCTCGTTTAAAAAAATGAATAAGATTACTTCTTACACTAACTAGCCTTACATTAAATTACTACTTAACAGGATACTCTGGTCAGCTTAACCAGTGAATCCTTGCTATATTGAATTACCAATTAGTATTAAATGGCTAGTTCTTTTTGAAATTTTTCCTTGAAAAAAAGTACTAGCATGTCCTGTCATTACGTTTGTTCACTGGCTAACCACGTTAAAACATTTTCATGTTATGAAGCTTTGAATGATTGTTACTCAGTACAGGTGAATAACTTTTGAATCAAACTGCACTGCAGTTTGTAATGTGCATGGAGGTTTTTGTTTTTAATAATCTTTAATGGGCTAATTCAGTGAATGAATTCCCGCTACATTGTTGGTAGTCACATTCGAAAATATTTTACTGATACGTGTTTTTATTTTTATAGTGCAGTATCATAGTTCACAACATTTATGGTATAATAGAATTAGAATGTACTATTGTATTTTGTGTTAAAGTAATATAGTTTTACATCAGTTCCCATTAATGTATCTAGTGGTCTGGCAAATAGTATTTTAGGCGGCATGGTGGAAGTGATGCTAGATTACTAGGCATTTTAGTGATACACATTTATGTGAATATTAGGGCAAGGATTCTGAAAGCAAGTGCTCTTGCTACTATCTGATGATGAGCTTTCAAATTCGACAGGAGTATTGCCCCTTAGTACCCTGAATACATTTCACATGATTTATAGAGGATTATTTAAGCTGTCTAAATTTTGTTTAGTGGGAGTTTGTGAATGTGCAAAGGATGTCAGTCTTTGTTGTTAAATCATCAGTGAAGACATTTTACATTTTTAAATTTTGGTGTATCTCTCAGATTCTTATAAATTTTGAATTCTTCAAAAATTTTTATAGCTCATTTGATGAATATAGTTCAGAACTTAAGTCTGGAAGATTGGAATGGAGTCCTGTGCACAAATCTGAGAAATTTTGGAGAGAAAATGCTGTGAGATTAAATGAGAAGAATTATGAGCTCTTGAAGTAAGTTTTAAATTCCAGTTTATGCTCTAAAACCCCTTGTTCCACATACGAACATGTTTTTGTCATTCTTAAGAAATTTTAGATATTCCATGATTTCAGTTTCTATTTTCTTGCTTACTAATGTGTTTGAATACCTTTTCATATGCTTATTAGTCACTTGGATATCTTTTGAAGCTGTAAATCAATTTGCGGAGTTCTGCCATCTTAACAATATTTAGTGTTCAGACTCATGAACGTGGGATGCTTTCCCATTTATTTAGATTATATTTAATTTCAAAAGTGCTTTAAAGTTTTCAGAGTAAAAGTTTTGAGGGTTTTTTTTTTTTGGTTAAATTTATTTATAATTTTTTTCTTTTTCTTTTCATGCTGTTGTGAATGGAAATGTTTTCTGAACTTCATTTTCAATTTTTTGTTGCAAGTTTATAGAAATACAATTGACTTTTGTATATTGCTCTTTTATTCTGCAGTTTTTCTGAGCTCTTTTTATTGGTTTGCATAGTTTTTTTAAGTGACT
Source organism: Camelus bactrianus (assembly GCF_048773025.1). Lineage (NCBI taxonomy): Eukaryota > Metazoa > Chordata > Mammalia > Artiodactyla > Camelidae > Camelus > Camelus bactrianus. Next base: position 3,309,127 of record NC_133567.1, on the reverse strand, counting down.
TTTTTTTCTCCCATTTGCTATGTACAAGATCAGGGTATCTGTGAACAGAGAGAGTTTTATTCCTCATTTTCCAGTCTGGATGCCTTTCTTTCCCCCTAATTACAGCCTAACCATGTTTAGAATCTCTGTTACGCAAATGCCTTAATGAATTCTTTATTTTGTTCTATCATTTATTTGCCTTTTCTTGCTGCAGAACTGCATATGTTCATTGTACTTTGTAGTAAATAAGTCTTGGTATCTGACAGCATGAGCACTTCCAATGTGTTGTTCTTCCAAGGTGTCGTGGTGCTTTTGGCTCTGTGAATTTCTGTATGCATCTTATTTTATTTTATTATTATTTTTTCTTTATGCATTTTAGAATAAACTTGTCAACTAAACAGTTCTAGTAGAGTTTTGGTTGAGTTTGAATCCATAGTTCAGTCTAGGGGGAATTGATACTTTAAAAATGTAGTTGTTTCCAATCCATAAACATGGTGTATATACCCTTTCGTTTGTATAGGATTTCCTTCAGATAATGTTAGGGTCTTGTCCTTCTTTCATTAGATTTATTCCTATGTAGTTGATTTCTTGGCATTCCTGTATATTGTACCATTTAAATTTTTTTGTTTTCTCCTTCAGCTTCAATAGAATATTTTGTGATGGTAAAACTAGTTTATGTTTGTGCCGTTCAGTGTAGTTGTCAGTGACTGAAATATTGCTGATGTGACCAAGAAACTGAATTTTAATTTAATTTAATTTCTGTCAATTTAACTTTAACAGTGTGGCTCGTAGATGTCGTATTGGATAGCACAGCTTGAGTCTGATTTGGAGAAATACTGTTCAAGACGGTCTGTGTTACAGATCAGGTTGCCACTCAGCTTCCCTCACTATCAGCTTGGTATTTGGTTTTCTCAAGTTATTTAGTGTTTGTTCCTCTGATTTTCCACTTCAGGATTTTGTTACTGTTGTTTAGTTTTCCACATTGTCTTTTCTTACGGGTTTATGTTTTAAAAGGAGAAAAATCCTTTTGCTGTCATTTTAATGAGATCTCTAGAAGGAGCAGAGAACGTATGTGCATGTGTCCAATAAACATTTTCAGGCAGATTTGTTTCTGTTGCTTAGACGTTATCTTCTAAAAATTTATTGGCAGGACTGATGGAGAATAGGCTGAAGGGAGAGAATGAATTACCTTTCCAGCATTGTTTTGCCACTTTGAGTTTTTAGCAACAATAACAAAATGAGATAATTTTTTTTTCAATCTACTCTTTGGAAAACTTGAATATAATGGAAGGAGCTTTTACTTTATAAAGCATTACACATATTTTATTAAGATGCACTTAAAGGACTTTTGAAGTGCATGTTCTGTCTTCTGCTGTGAGGTTTTAATTTTCATGGCTCCTTCAGGTTACTCCCTTTGAGTTTTGTGACTTTTCTGAATAACAAGAAACAATGACGTGTGGTCCATTAGTTTCGTTTTATGCTAATGTGTTGAGATATTTGAAGTCATTGTCTTTAGTTTTTATTCCTGTTAATTATCTGCATGGGGATGATTGAAAGGGCCACACCAGTGTTGCCCTTTAAACTAGCTGATAAAGCAGACACGGATGAAATCTGTTTGGTTTTGTTTTTATTCTGCTGTTAGAAAAGCACAGTGCACGCGGGCCTTTTTGTCTGTGGAGAGCCGTGCTTGCGTCAGGCTCTGACCTGTTTTCCACGGGATGCCAAACTTAGCAGTTACGTGATGTTAGTTGGTTCGCCCTTTACCACTTTTGAGTATAATAGTATATGGAAAATGCATTTTAATCTGGCATGTTATAATTTTGAAATAGTATGTATTTTTTAAATTCTTACTTTTTATTTAAGTGTTGATTTACAGTGTTAGTTTCAGGTATACAGCAAGGCAATTCAGTTTATATATATGTATACATATATATATACACACACATATATATATTTTAAAATTCTTTTCTGTTACAGCTCATTACAAGAAATTGAATATCGTTCCCTGTGCTCTACAGTAGGTCCTTGTTGTTTACCTATGAAATAGTATGTATTTTGAATAGGGAATATTCTGAAATACAGGAAACCATGTAGATTATAATTAAAGAAAAGCAAAAGCAAGTTTATAAAACCGAGGGAAAACACTGTGAAAGAGAAGAAACGCAAATTTGTGGAGTGATCAGTTAGAATAATAATGTGAATTCTGTTTTGGATTTGAATCCTTGCTTTCTAAGATTACATTGCTAGCACATGTGAGAGTGAGAATTCACGTTTGGTCCAAGTCCAGAGCTGTGATGTGTTGCTGTCTCCATCCTATTTGTGTACCTGACAGTCTTGGCTTGTGGTTACCGTGGTGATAGAGACTTGGATGATGATCGTCGGGTCGGCTGTGGACTTAACATCTACATTCAGAGATGACTTGGAGGGAGCTCTCTTTACTCACCCGAGAATCTAGTTTTGAACCTATACTTTTGGACATTTTTATTGATGATTTGAATATAGAAATAGAAAGTATGCCTAGTGGATTTACAGGTAATAATATAAAGATATTGCTGAAGATATTCAGTGGAATGGCTCTGAAGGATAACCATTAAAATCATTTCTGTGTTTATCAGGAAATCTGTCCATAGGATTCTGGGATTCCTCCTAATTCTGACTTCTCTGATTCTAAGACTGCTCTTCAGATGTTCCCAGAGGTCTGGTTAAAGGGCAGGTTCTGTCTTGGCAGGTCTAGGGTTGGGTCTGTGATTCAGCTTTTCTTGTTAAGTGTCCAGTGATGCTGACGGTGCTGATTCGCAGACCTGATTGTGAAAATCAAGGTCTCAGCCGTGTGGAGAATGTCTCAGGCCACTGAATGTGGTTTAAAGCAGGCATTGGCAGACTTCTGTAAAGGCCCAGGAGGTAAACTCTGCCTTGTAGTGCGAGAGCAGCCATGGGCAGTGAGTAAACTGAGTAGTGTGACTGTGTGCCAATAAAACTTTATTTGCAAAAATGAGACTCACAGACATAGAAAACAAACTGTGGTTACCAAAGAGGAAAGAGGTGGGGGGAAGGGATAAATTAGGAATTTGAGATTAATATATGTACATACTACTACATGTAAAATAGGTAAACAACAGCGACCTGTTGTGCAGCACAGGGGACGATGTGCAATATACATAATAACCTATAATGGAAAAGAATCTGATGAAAAATTATATATATATATATATACACACACGTATAATTTTTATATATATATGTAAACACTTTGCTGTACACCTGAAACTAACACAACATTGTAAATCACCTATACTTAAATTAAAAAAATAAAACTATTTATAAAAGCGGTGGTTGCTGGGTTTAGATTTCAGCTGAGATTGCTAACTTCTGGTTTGGGGTATTCAGAACAGATACTCTGTTACACTTTAAAAGACATGTTAATATCAGTTTCTTATTTTATAAAATAATTTTAAAATAACATTTCAAAGTAATTTTAAATGCAAAGTAATTTAATCCTTTGAAATTATTAAAATGTTTCGGTTGAATTAAACTAAATTTTAGAATAATTTGCCTGTTGGCCTTATAAAAAGAACCTTTTTTGAAATTTAAAAAATACAAATGTATGGGAGATTGTAAGTCTTGTTTTTTCTTACTGGGTCTTCCGTGCTTGAGCTGAGTAACGGCCATCAGGGTGTGGTTGTGCTTTGTGAGGGCTGCAGTCAGCAGATGATGATGCAAATCTCGGTTTCCACATCTGCTGTGTCCTGAGGCATGTTACCTAGCTTCTCTGAGTCTCGTTTCCTCGTTTATGTGTTGTCACGAGGAGCAGATTTACACAGACTTGGGAACAGGCGTGTGTGCAGTGAACGTGCATTCCTTTCTCCTCTGTTGTTTGGAAGTGTGGGTTCCCACTTAGTCTGAAAGAGAGAAGGTGTGTGATTACTTCCTGATGAAACGGTTCCGTGGTTGGCAGCGGTGCTTACTGTGGAGTTAGCTTGTCGCCAGGCTGAGGTGCTGGCAGGAAAGGGCGGGGAAGGCTTGAGCCAGTCTCCGGGACCTTACCTGGTAAACGCGCTCCAGGAACTGGAGTCAGCGAGCCTCACGGACGCGTGCAGACAGCGAACAAAGCGCACTTTTATTCTCGTAAGGATTTGCCTGAACGCAGATGACGAGGGATGTGGGGGCTTGCTGGGCGGCGGCGTGTGGTGAGGGCCGTTCCCGGCGCTGCAGATGCAGTGGCAGATACAGCCCCGTTCTCGTTCTCATTAAGCTGCGTTGTATTCGGGAGAGAAGGACTCAGTCATTGGTCGCGCAAACACCTGGTTTCCTCGGTCCCGTCTTGATCGGTCGCGGGAAGGTGCTTGGTTACTGGCGCTGGCAGGAGGATGACAGAGTATGATGAGCAGGGACCCACGGGTAGTTGTATATTAAGGCAGCATCTACGCAGAATTCTCGTCGTCCTTCTCGAAAGAGTAGGAGAGGGAGTCTCGGATATTTGGGGAATTGTGCGTGGTGTTATGTTTTGACTCTGAAAGTAACCTGTCATGTGCGTAGAAAGATTTGAAAACTGCTAACGTACGTGTAATAAAATACGTGTGATGTATTGCGCGTAATAGTGAAAGCTGTAGAAAATACGGTCATGTTTGTAAACGGCTATTTTCAGGAAGATACTGGCATTCAGCCTGTGCTCTGTTGCACTCTGTAGACGGATCAGAAATCAATCTCTCTTTGGATTAAATTTATTTCAGGATTTTGACGAAACTTCTGGAAGTGTCTGACGACCCGCAAGTCTTGGCGGTTGCCGCTCACGATGTGGGGGAGTACGTGCGGCATTACCCCCGCGGCAAGCGGTAAGCGCGGGGCCTCGTTCCTCGGGGTTTCCCGAGATGCTCAGCGGGCCCTCCCCTGCGCGCTTCTCTCGGACGGAGCAGCCGGCAAGCGGAGTCAAATTCCCGTGATGCTGGGAGTTCCGGTAGATGGTAAACCTGATTAAAAATGGATAGTGTGAGTATGTGAGCACCCTGCGGTGTGGGAGCCGACGGAGACCACACCAGACGTTGCACGTTCAGGGTTTTCTCTGGTTTGTACGATTAAACTCAAAAGCCGTTTTGTTAGCGCGCGTGATTTCCCCACTATTCTTTGTGGTTTCACTTTTACTGAACCGAGTCAGTTCATAGTATAAAAGGAAATGTAACTCGTGTGAAGAAAAGTTACAGCCGATGTACAGTAATGGAATCACGTATTTCAAAGCATTGAAGAGTGAGGAATTTTCTGTGGGAGGAGACAGGTAAAGCTTTCAGAGGAGGTGATGCTGGCCATGTAATGTAAAATCACTTAAATATATTGACAGTGAAATGGCAGACAGCCTTTTTTTTTTAAACCAGGAAGTCAAGAGGCCAATATTATATTGAGGGAGAAAGCACTAGAGGAGACCGAGGGCTGTTGCATGCTGCCTGTAGAAGCAGGGATGCCTCGGGTTGGATGGCTGCCATTCCACTTGGGGATTGGTTCCCTGACCTCTACAGTTGGGGTGATAATCACATTCCTCTCTCGTGAGGCTGATGGGAGGAGCGAATGAGTTCATCCAAGCACAGTGATTAGTATTAGCTACTTTTATTGTAATTACTGTTACTGTTTTATAAGAGGCATACGACGGCATTTATCCTACTCCTCGTAAAATGGTGTCGTGGAAACCCAAAACTTCTTAGAACGTGGGGAAAAATTGGCAGAGCCACTGCTGGAGGTGCTGACTGTAACATTCTGCAGCTACTTCATGACTTCTCTGTCCTTACTGTGTACAAGTATCTAAACATCATGGAACATCATGTCAGTGACAAGTGAAGTCGTATCCTGTCAAGCAGAGACATCACCTTTTACCCCAACTGTCTGTGGAATATTTTACTTTTGATCTTTATCTTGTTATTTATATCTGATTTGTAGTAGGTCAGGCTGCTTTGTATGGTAGATTTTGGTAACCCTGACTGCAAAAGTACGACTGTTTCGTCTGGAGCAGAATCTGCCAGTGCTGAGTATCACGTGGGTCACACACTGACACCGTTATATGGAAAACTAGGCTTGGAGTAGGTAGGATGCAACCCGCTTTGGGTTCAGATAGAAGGAGGAGAGGCGGTAGTTTAGGTCCCTTTGGCGCGAAGGGGAACGTTTCTCTGGGTTGGAATAATGACCACGAGCATGTCTGAACTCCACGTGGTGGGTCAATGTACAGAAGGCAGGTGGCACAGATGCAAATACAGAAGCCTGTGTGTAAAAGAGCTTAGTAAGCATCAAAAATAGAAAATGAATGTTGTGGAAAAGATTTTTTTGGGGAAAAATAATAACAAAAATAACGAAATACTAGACTCATGCCTCACTCAGATAAAAGAAAGCACTACAATTTAAGTATTAAAGCCGTGCTTCTTGCAGCGTCATTTAAAATAGCAAATGATTCTGAAAGTAGCCCGAGCACGCGGCGTTAGTGACACAGGTAAACGCTGTGGCGCACTCCGTGTGATGGGACGAGGGCCGGTGCTCGCTCCACGGCCGTGAGCCGGGCGTCGTGCAGCCTCTGGCGTCAGACGCGCGCGCACGTGGCTGCGTGAAACAAGTCAGTCCCGGCGCTGGCGGCGCTGGCTCGCGTCTGTAGGAGTGCGGGTGGTGTCTGGTTTTCCCTTTGTAGATCCCGTGCTTCCTAGTTGCCGGTGGGGCGGGGAAACGAATGTGGGCGGGTCCTTCGGGCCAATTCGGTGACTTGTTGCTTCTGCGTCTGAGCGCCTGTGCAGACTTACTGTGCGCGCCTGCACATCCCTGTACCGTGAGGGGGAGGACGTTCTAGGGCGCGGTGGAGGGATGGCAGCAGCTTCAGCGCTGCGGAGAGAGTCCCCTCAGGCCCCGGGACCGGGGGCAGAGCTCCACGGGAACTTCCCCCAGCTGCAGATTGAACCATTATCCCCCATCACTGCAGACGACGTGAAAATAAACCGCCAAGGGAACTTACTGAGCCGCAGCCGTCCCGGCCAGTTCAGTCCTCGTAAAGGACCCATAACCTTTACGATTGTAATTCGATTTCCAGGCGAGAAGCACAACTTACCATTAATCTTACTTTTCAGACGTGCGTGGTGTTTGTGAACAGAACTGTTCCTCAGAAAGCACAAGTCCACCCGTGACCCTGGCAGACGCCCAGAAGTCACACGTGGACGACTTGGGGGACTGTGTGTCCTTTGCGGGTGTGACTCACAGCACAGATGCTGACGTGAACGTTGTCGCAACCATCAGCATGTCAGACAGCAACATCCCAGCCACAGCAGAGCCTCGTGGGGCGTGAGCAAGGGCGAGCCCCTCTCTGCCTGGGACGCCATAGGGCATTTCCTTTTTTATTTTTAAGGAGTGCATCATCTAACCTGCCTTCCTCTGTTCGAGGAACGCCCCCCCACCTTATAAGGCACATGCTCCCTCCCAGCGGAGAAGATAAAAATGCCAGCAGCCCCCATTCCTGACCTGCTTTCCATCTGACGTGTGCTCCTGGCCTAAGCTTAGCTGGGCAGCTGTCTCTGCCCCAGATTTGCAGGAGGAATGAAGAACAGGGAAGTGGGCATAGCGGGCCTTCCCTCCCCGCACTAGTGCCTGGTGTCTGGGTGTCACTTGATGGCTTTGCTGTGACCACAGGTCAGCCGGGCAGCCTCCGGAGACGGGTCCCCAGCCTTCCAAGCTGTGGTTGCCTTTCTGCGAAGCCTTGCTGCTCAGATCAGGCAGTCAAGTTTCTGTTTCTGCAGCTGAAAGTGCTGACTGATACAAAAGCTTCTCTTCTTAACCCGGCAAACCAGTATCTTGCCGTTAAACCAGGACACGTTTGTCCAATTTTCTGCGCTTCTGCGGTGTTCTGCTTGGGTCTCCATGAAACAGCACTTTGCAGTCAGCACAGTGATAACTGTGGACGCTCAGAAAGGGAAGCTGTGTCTGACCAGACAGAGGGTTTGGCACCCAGTAGGCGTCCTGAGCGCTGGAAAGAAGGGCTGCCAAAGAGCTCAAGCTTGTTATCTTAGGTACAGACTTTCATGCGAGGTGAAGGTCTATTTTCCTTTGTACAAAGCCTAACATAGCACATGCAAATGAAAGTAGTAAATTGCTTTGATGGTGGCACAAACCTTTTATCAACCAAACTCAAATACTCCTTTGTAAACGATCATTATCATGGAAAAGTAACAAATACTCATTACAGACACCTTGAAAAACACAGGAAAGAGTAGTGACTCACTGTTGGTACAACTCTCTAGAACGTGCCTGCAGTGAAAGGCGGTCACCAACTGTATTTCCGTGTTGGGAGGTACCCCGAAGGGTCCCCATAAATAGTGCCCCTCCTGTCTGCCTGAATTCTGAATTACTTGAGAAACACAACAAAGGATGTAACAGGTGGAGAGCCCTCACTGCTGAGGCCAAAAGTGGAGAGCGTGGTGTGTGTGCGGCAGGCAGGCGGCCGTCCGGAGACCGGGCCCCAGAGCCGGCCTGCCCCGCCGTCCCGGGGGCACTGGACCGTGTGGACGGCAAGGAGGGCGGATTCCCGCCTCCCACCTCGCCAGGCACAGAGGTCCCCAGGTTGGGGAGGAGACAGGTGCTACCAGGGGTCGAACCAGCCCCGCCAGGCTCTGAGAGCGGCGTTTACCCACGGACACCAGGCTGGTCGGCTGAGTAAGCAGTTTGTGGTGACATAAGAATGACTTTATGTTTGGTCTCGAAATCCCTTTACATTTTATTCGGTGATCATCTTCTCATCCTCCCGATGGAGACCTAGGTGGGCCTCGTTACCTATCCCCTCACCCTTGGTAACGGATGGCCCTCTGGTCATCGTAAACCACAGAAGGCGTTTAGTCCAGGACACGTAGAGCCCCCCCCCCCCACCGCTCATTCAGGGAGGACTTCTCTCTGTGATGCCCTCGGCAGGTGAGGGCCTGCTTCCCTGAGCGTCCCGACTGTGGCCTTCGTCACCAAAAGCCCTGCCGCATTAAGATGTCACATGTCACTGACCATGTAGTGGAGATTTGCCACCAGACAGTGCAGACCAGAGAATCCACACTGTTGAGCTGGACTTAAGAGACTCGACACCCTTGCCGAGGAACAGAGAGCCTCTCTTCATTCATGAAGCACGTGACTGTTTCAGTTTTGCATCTGCAGTGACTGGAGGTTTCAGGGTGTTAGGGGTGTGGTGGCAGAGCCAGTGCCAGTTGTCAGTCCTCATGGTGCTCTTGACAGTGGGGATTTCCCATCTGTCTCACTGCCCAGGAGGTCGTGTGGCATAGTCCGTCATCACAGGAAAGGGCCGATGTCTTAAAAAATCAAGCTTTTGTCAGGAAATTAACAGGACTCCTACTGGGTGCTTTTTAACCCCGTGTTCCCTGCTGTCTGCATCTGAGCCCACATCTATCTCACGGCGTGGCAGCTGCCAGGCTTAATATCGGTGATCTGGTATTATTTCAGATGTTATGTGATGTTCAGTATATGGACTTTTAAGCAAGCAAGAAATACTGGTAATAAAGATATTAATACTCAGCTGCCTAGGACACTGTATTCTAGAACACCACCACAGTGCAGGTTACTGATATTTGCCTGGACTAGGATTGGGAATAACAGTTGGCTTTATCATTAGGAATTCAAGAGAAAATACATGAATACTTTAAATCTGTGATTTGGGGAAAATTATATTTAAAAAAAGACGCGTGTCGGTTTACTTACCTGTATTGCAACTTTTTAAAACCCCTTGGTGCTTTGGAATTTGGGCTTTCTGCCGACTCTGAAAGTAACTGCGGTGTCTTCCCCATGTGGCTTCTGTTCTGCAGGGTCATCGAGCTGCTGGGCGGGAAGCAGCTGGTGATGAACCACATGCACCACGAGGACCAGCAGGTCCGCTACAACGCGCTCCTGGCCGTGCAGAAGCTCATGGTGCACAACTGGTAGGTGCCCGCGATGCCCCGCTGCCCGGAGGTTTTCATGGAAATAAATGCTCGGATGGGTGGTGGTTTTCAAAGCAGTGATTTTGATGACTATCTAGAAATATATTGTAGCCATTCAGAACATGGCATGATCACTCAGAAGAAACAGCTGCACTCCTGTTCTGGAGAAATGTGCATTCAAAGCGCTGCTATGGAAAGCGGCTCCAAAAGTAACTAAGAGGACCTGGTGACGTGAGCGGCTCCGTTGTTTGGGGCTGGATGGGAGTCAGCTGGACTGTGGATCAGAGACTCCGCAGTTTTGCACGGTTTAACGATTCAGCTTATGCGTTACCTGAGTGGATTTTTACCAGCTCACATGAAGATGCTAAAAGCTCGGTTAAGGTCCAGCTCTCACATTTCATTTGTTTTAGCCTTTTGCTGTTGACATAGCAACCAAAGTCATGTCTTCTTCTTGTTTTTATTTTTTAAATCAAAATGATGGACCTTTTTGTGCCCACTTAAAACAAGGTAAGTTAAGAGTGACTGCTTAGATACACGGGTGGGCCACTGGTGGACGTGAGCGAACCACCCAGGACTCTGTGTCACGGCTGTTTTAGCAGTAGGTTGGAAGTTCATTGCTTTCAGCTCTTTCCTGAACAGCTCAAGTGCCTCTGTTCCCACCCTTTGGAAGATGCTCTGGTGCGGGACTGTTTCTGTTAAGGCACAGTGAACAGACATACCCTGCCTGTAACTGACAGTAATCCTGCCAGTAGTTCCAGAGGAAAGAACTGACGGCTCATCTGAATGCGTGCGTTGGAAAGATGCGCGAAGTCCGGCGTAGGAGAGGACCCGGGCGTCCTGGCTGCTGAGCATCATGTGTTGTTGAATGTTGGCGCCTTGCCCCTTCAGTCCTTTTCTCTTGAATGCTGACACGTTCCCTCGGCACCTGCTCTTTGGGCACTTAGTTTGTAGCCTGTCCGCCAGGCGCTGGGTGATGGGCGCGGTGGGAGTGGGTGATCAGAGGTGGCCTCGCCATTTGGCTGCAGCGGCTCAGCAGAGGCAGCGACAATAAGGAACCAGCCCTGCAGCTCAGGTTTGGGGATCAGCATTTCGGGTGGAGGGGGTGGAGGGGGTGGGAGGGGAGAGGCCAGGAAGCAGGGATGAGCCTGGCTCTTTGAAAGCATTGTCTGTTTGGAGATGTATTTGATGTGACAGCTGGGGGGGTGGTGCTCCTGGCACCTGGTGGGAGAGGCCAGGGATGCTGCTGGGCATCCTGCAGGGCGCAGACAGCCCCCCTCAGCAGAACCGTCCTGCCCAGTGTGTCAGTAGTGCTGAGGGTGAGAGAGTGACGTGAAGGATGATGGGCGAGGAGAGGTTGGCGGGTCTGATCGCAGAGGGTCTTGCTGGCTGTTGTTTGAGTCTTCCTTTCATAAGATGAGTTAAAAGCTCTTGTAAAGGTTTTAACAGGGAAGCCACAGGATCTGGTTTATATTTTGGGAGGGTCTCGTAGGCTGCTCCGTGGAGGATGGATGCTGAGTGTGGGAGCAGGAAGGTCCTCCTTGTGGTCTAGAGGAGGGATGGCCCGTGGCTGGGACTGAAATGATGGAGGTTGAGATGCCGAGAAGCAGATGGACGTGGACTGGGTTTCAGAGCCAGTGCTCATGGCACTTAACGGACTGAAAACGCTTCTTACTTTTTTCCTGTTGTCAGTGCAGGAAGAATGAGATCAAGGCAGAGGCACTCAGTTGTGGTTTTTATCTCCTGTGTAGCAAAGGGAAAACTTTCCTGTCTGTCAGGAAAGTAGGGAAGACTCCCCTGGGTTCTGCCTTTGATTCACTGTACCCCGAGCTGCAGTTTTTAACATAAATTACTTAGTAATTTTATATCTCTTGGTTTGTTTCTGTCTGTTTCATGAAATTAGTTTAGAGAATGTTGGCATTTAGTAGAGTTTGAGGCGGTTGTGATCAGTGAGCTTCTATTTGGTAGATCTTTTACTAAAGTTTCTGTTGAACATTTTTATTTTTCCCTTTTGTTGAAAGTTGGGTTGCTGAATAAAAACCAATCTCATTTTAATAGTTCTTTCTCTTGAATTTATTGTTGGGTTTAGCTTTTTAAAATGTATTTAATTAATTAATTAATTAATTAATTAATTAATTAATTAAATGTGTATTTCTAGTGTGAAAAAAGAGCTGAATGTGAAATAGGACTTTTCCCTTTGCCAGTGGAGAAAATTTTTAAGAATTTTTGTTTGTTGTTCAGATGATCATGCATTAAAGATGAAACATTTAAAATTTGAAAAATCTTCCTTGAATTTAGGAACTTGATTTAGTCTCATGGTAAATTTTTTGATACATGATTACAAAAGGCAAAGTAAACGTCTTTATAGCCAGAAACTGGCTTTTTTGCTCTTTGTCATTGACTAGCTTATGAGAGAATGTCCCCCCGACCCGTCTGATCGTGTTATCTAATCATGCTATCTTAGCTTTAATGTTCTAATTATGATAAACCTCCTTTAATGGGGAAGCTTAGTGTCAGTATTTTCCTGTACTTTCTTTATAAAGGAGTTTTCATACAATGAAAGATTAGAATTCACATGTGATCTATAGCTTTTGTTGTGATGTGTACATTTCTGTGGCTCTATGTGCCAGAGAATGAAAATAGCAGTTTATTTCAACATCAGATTAAGTATGAGACCAAATAAAATGCCATTGGGAAAGTAGCAGAGCTGTCCGCAAATGTGAAAGGTTTTGCATCAGTATCTTTGTGCAGGTGACCAGGTTGCCTGTAACCACTCCTGCCGGTGAAGGCGGCCTTTCTGCTGCCCTGGAATAGAGGCTTTTCACCCAAACCACAGCGCTGGCGGCCAAGGTGTTTCACACCCAATAGAACGTGAAAGCGCAGTTGACTTGGTTTCCTCTTGGCATTCTGTGTGTTTTGACTTAATTAAAATGAATTTTTAGAAATGGTATGCTTCAGTGCTCGGCAGTAAAATAAATCAGTTGAAGATAATTAGAATACAACCACGGGCAACGGAGGAATAAAAGCCTGCCTGGGCGGCGGCGGCGGCGCTTCCTGGCGCGGCCGCACGTTTTGTGTGTCGCTGTTTTGCTCTGAGGCCCTGCTGTCAGGTTGCCAACACGTGGTTGATTTTCTTTTACTTTTCTACATAAATGAGTTTTAAATTTTTGATATTGTGGTATTCCCAAAGTTTCTGTTGATTAGATTAAATCGTAACTTTGGAGATAGTGAAGTTAACATTTCTTTTTTATTGTAGGGAATGTTTTTATTGCTGTTTTAAGTTTAAAATAACATTTTAAGTATACACTGGATACTTACGAAATCATGGAACTGGGTTGTCAATGGATTTTGATTTAGATTCTGCTCTAAGGAGTTAAATATTCCATTTCCTGGTAACGTACAGATACATTTATCTCTGGTTTGTATAACATGAATTATAGAGTTTTATATCATGTGAAAATATTACTTAATTCCTTTTTTTTAAATAGAGGTACTGGGGATTGAACCCAGGACCTTGTGCACACTAAGCACGCGCTCTACCACTGAGCTATGCCCGGCCGTCACGATTTTATGACTGATTTCAGAATCATTTCTGTGAACTGCAGGTCTTAGAGTAGGCAGTGTTGACAACCTGTGTTTATGTGGAATCATGGGTTGCATGTAGCCCTGACTGATGCAGGCGGACGTGGGGGACAGAATGGAGTTGCTGGAGAGGGAGGCAGCTGTGGGCACACGCTGGGTGCTCCGGAGTTCAGGGGACCTCGAGCTGGTCAGTCCCACCCCCAGCCCTCCTCCTGGCTCTGATCTCCCTGTCCCCACAGTGCCTGGTATGTCCCTCTTCTTTTTGAGCTGGGCTGGATGTTTATAGTCATACATTTGGCAACATATATAACCAATGACAGCTTACTCTAGAAAACTTTTATATAGACCCTCAGTTTACACTTTATAATTTAACATCGTAAAATGTCACCATTTTTCTCCTACAGAACAATTCTAAATGTAATCAGCCTCTAATTCAGAAGCAGCAATATGTGCATATGGGCAGCTCAGGACTTCAGGAAAGAAACACTGAATTTTGTAGATAGAAGATCTCATGTAGAATTTTCTCTTTGTTTCCAGATTCTTTTTCAACCAATGTTCAAGCAGAATAGTAAGTTCTGTGAGTGTTACCCTCTCGATCTTTACGTGTAGGTAAATAGTGTAACAGAGAGGTGCTCCCCAAGCCAAGGGTCTGGGTGATACTGCTTTATTCTCTGATGTTTACATCTACTTAGGATATTTTAGTTATTCTGTAAGAACACAGCCATAAATGCAGTGAGTAAAACAGTTACTTATGAACAGAATTGAAGAAAAAAGAAAACCCAAAAACCCTTATGTAAGTTTAAACATTTTAGCATTAATAATCATGTTACTAAAACATTCCATGTGATTTTAAATAAACATATAGCACTTCCAGATTTCTTTAATTGAATTTTAGTTAAATTTACATTTTAATAGAATTGCGCAGTGATGCAGTTGGTACCTGTCCTAAATGTAAACCCCCTTATATGAGTTAAATGAAGTTTATCCCCCCCAGTCCTTAACTTATATTTTAAACAATGAGTTCAGTATGAAGGTACCAAAGTGTTAGTACCAGGCCAGTGGTTTCCTAACAGATGGTGTTTCTCACAGCGACACAGCGTTGGAGCTCTGGCACGGCTCCCTGTACGTCCCCACCTCCAGAAGCTTCTTGCCTGTTTTACTTAAGGGTTAGGTGTTCGTATATGCCTGAAATGAAGACAGTCTCCTGGAAGATTTTTTTCCTACCTTGCTAAAAAGCCTAGAAATATCTTATGAGGAACATTTTAGGTTTGTTCAGACACTGTGCTGTCAGTCCATTTGTGTCCAGCTGCTTTCTCAGTTGAGAGAGAGTTTACTTTTAGCTCTTCAGGGAGTGGTCATCCCATCTCAGTTATGATTTTCTGAAAATGATCTTATACCTTTGATCTCTTCTAGAGTGTTTTTATGATAGATGTTACAAAGCTGTTAGAAACATTTCTGCTAACTGTGCTTTTCAGCGGAAGCCAGTGCTGGCGGTTTGCTGTGCCGCACAGGAGTCTCCCAGCACTGACACGCTCTCCGAAGGTTAATCACCAGGCATTTCGATTACTGCAGACACTGGTTTTCTTCACATATCAGGCATATAAGTGAATGTTTGGTAAAGTGATTATACGTTCATGTCAGTAAAATAATTACTTTTTCCATTTGTCTCATTTTGTTCTGCCTGCATGAGAAAAGATACACATAAACACACACACACACACACACACACACACACACACACACACACCTGTGTTGTTTTTTAAGATCATTTTTTCTTACTACACACGTTTAAAATAAAATATATCCAGTTTGTCATCTTTTGGCAGCCTACAACAGTTTTGCGATTTTTCTCAAGTGGGAGAAAGTGAAGATTTGAGAGGCGGGTGGTTGATGGAGGGAAAGGGCTGAAGAGGTGGGTGGGACTGTTCCCAGGGCCCAGGGCTCAGGCCCGGACTGTCTGCTCTTAAATGTGTGGACACGTTTCCTTGCCAACATCCCTCCCATTGGTGAGATTAAGCCTCTGTTGTCTGTCCTAATTTAGCAAATCAATATTCGTTGAAATGAATTGGTAAATTGGGGAGGGTAGGTGCCCAGTTTATGCTGAACATGTGCTTCCCTCATAGCTGAAGAATCAACCCTTTATGGTTCATACTTTTAGTTTGAGGGTGGGGTGGGTCGTTAGTGGTTAGGAGGCAGCGCAATCTTCAGAAATGTTCAGAGCAGTTTGCGCCCTTTACCAAGCGCTGGCCGTGCTGCAGACAAGTGAGCGGGGTCGGGTGGCGCGGCCCTCATCCGGGCCGTGGCCGGGAGAGAAGCAGCGTTGCTGAGGCGCTGGCCGGGGAGGTGTATTATCTCGGCAGGTAAAAGCCCTGCTCTTTTCCTCCCCCAAGGACCTGTATTTGAAGTTACCTCTGTTTTATTATTTATCATCATACGTTTAAAAAAAACCCACCTTTTAATTTTTTGTAGTCTCTTTGAAGTGCTGTTTCTCGTACTTCTCTCTTTCTCTCTTTTCTGAATGCTGTGGGATTTCCATTATACAGAATTTATTTATTGGGTGACAGCAGACTATGTTAGTTGTTTGGACCTCTGTTCTGTAAATTATATTCTGAAGTTCCTCCTGGTGGCATGGTAGCGTGTCATCTATTCAGTATTTGGTAACCATGATTTACTTTAACCTTTTTGATTTATCTTTGTAGAAATAAAAATTTTTTAAGGACTTTGGATTTAGTATATTAAATAAATACTTTTAAAAAATTAGGGCTGTAGGGATAGATTTTTCATATTGTGACAAAACGGATGACTTAGTTTTCTGAAAAATATTAAACTGAAGCTTTAGAACAAAAAACATAGAGCTCCTAATTTGGAGAAAATTGCTATTAGAAATTTTTTAGCCATAATGTCATGTTAAATTAGATCAAGTATGATAAATTATAAGCATGTAAAAAGGATGATTGTTAAGTAGTAAAGAAAATGTGTTCTTTCTTTTGCTGGTGTACGCGTCACATTGAGTTGATTTGCAGGTATTGACCCATCCTTGCATCAATTAAAAAACGTATAGATTTGTCTGCAGAACGGAATACATACTGCTGCTGGAGTTGCTCTCATCCACGGCGGCTGAGGCGGCAGGTATTGCTTCTCAGCTGAATGATTTCTCGCGTAGTTTTGAGGATAAGTTGTGGTCCAGAATGTTTAAAACAGAGAATTTTCATTTCCATTTGGCTAGTTAAACACTTCACCTTGTCTTTTCCCCGCTAAGTGGTTTCTTGCCAGCGGTCAGCGCTCTGCAGACCAAGCTGTTCGTAGGTTATGCTTTTGGGAACGTCCTTGGCTGCTGCGCGTTGAGGCAGAACCGTGAGGAAGGCTTCAGGACGTCAGCGTTTGAAAAATACCTGAGTCCTGCCATGTGTTTGGGTTTACGTCAGTGTGGGAGTGAGCTGTTACCGAAGCGTATTTAACGTGTCAGGTGGATTGACCTCGTCACAGACACTTGCATTAAAGCCAGTGCACGTGGACACTGTTATTTTTATTTAAGAAGAGAAATGATTAGGAGGTAGGTTCAGCTCCTGACGTAACTGAAACCCAGAAAAGCAGTAGGTTAAACGTGAAAGGTGTTTGTCTGTGTCTCACGGCAGCGTGGGGCACGCCCGCAACCCTCGGGGAGCCCCACCGCCCGGGGGGAGCCCCACTCGCACGCGCAGTGTGTCCTCATAGTCCTGGGGGAGGGCTGTGCGGCCACGTGGGGAGCAGGCCCAGTCCAGGCCCGGGAATGCTCTGGGCAGAGGGCATGTAGAAGGCGTTAACAGACAGGAGGAGGTGGCCGGTGAGAGGGGAGGAGGGGAGCTGGAGTGGGGTGGCCCCAGGAAGGAAGCTGTGTGTACAGACCCATTGAGGTTGGAGGGATGCTGACCCGCTTGCGGAGCTGGAGTTTGGTTCTGAAGCTAAAAATAAAACTGGAGACATAAGTAGTGGCCAGATCATGAAAAGCCATCTTTGCTGTTCTGAGAAGTTTCAGCTCTTTCCTGAGATTGTGGAAAATTACAGACAGATAGTAAAAATGATGTGTCATTTTAGAAGGACTATTTTAGAGGCAGTGGGGGCTTGTGATTTGGAGGAGGAAGGCTGGAGGGAAAATGCCAGTCAGGAGACTGCAGATTTGATCCAGGCTGTGGATAAGGAGGACGTCCGTTTAGTGAGGCAGGACCGGGAGCTGAAGGGGATAGAATCTCTAAAACCCGGAGACAGCTTGGATCTGGGCAAAAGTGAGAGCGAGGAAGCCGGTGTTTCCCACAGTTTATAATTGGTGTTCTTAATTATCAAACAAAATCAGACAAAAACCTCTTACATCCTGGTTTGTTGTATTTCAAATGTGCATAATTGCTTTTGTTTAAAAAAAATAGTTCTGAGATTCATTACAGGTGATTATGGATTCATGTTGGAGGAACAGCTGGCCCACATTTGGTGTATTTTAGTTTTTACATATCTTATGGGGAAATGATTCTCTAAAGAGTACTTTTATAGGCTAGGAGATCTTTCAAACTTAATAATAAAACTTATTTAGTTCACTTTCCACTACATTATCATTGAAACACGGGGCTTGCCTTCTAAAATATTGTTTCTCTACTGTGGGGTTAGTTGAACTTTCTTGTCTTTTAAGCAAACTCTAATTTAAAATTTTTTCTTTTTCATTGAAATGTAGTTGATGTACAACATTAAGTTACAGGCACAGTATGGTGGTTCGCAGTTGTTAAAGGTTACACTCCATTTATGGTTAGTATAAAATATTGGCAATTTTCCCTAATTTAAAACAATTGCACGTTTCGTTTGGACGTTCTGCTGGTAATGAGCCGCTTAGACTGGGGTGACTGGTAGGTTTAACGGCTGGCGTTGTCTCTCCTAGTGTTTCTCCGCAGGAGAAAAATGTATCTTTTTTTCAGGTTCTAACTTCCCTGTAGGACTTTTCAACTATTTGCATTCAGCAGTTCTTGAGCTCCTGGAATATGCCAGGCACTGATTTAAATAGTAGAAGGTAGGTCAGGCACCCTATCTCCTCTTTTGCACGTAAGAATCTTACATTCTGAATGTAATGCAAGAAAAAAGAGTCTATAACAGGCCTTAAATGTGGTCTTTGCTGACATACTATTTTTGTAACTAATAGAATATGAGCTTTCTCCTTGAGAGTCCTTGCAGCAGCATGGACGTTTCTCGCACACGGCATGTTACGTCACTAGGTGTGTGTGTACTGTGGCCATTTAGGGACACGCTTTGCATTGTACAGATTGATTTTGGTTGTAACTACTTGCTGATGCAGAACCAGCATTTAAAAAGGAAAGGAGAGACTTCTGGTCTCCAGTTCTGCATGTAAGGAGCTTGGAAGTCATCACTCCATCCAAACAACAAATAAAAAGCTGAACCAACTGAAAAAAATCAACTTTTCTTGGATCTGTAAGAGAGGGCAGGACACAAGGCACACGGCTGCTGCCAAGCCTGGAGAGACAAATGAAGACAGGGAGTTGTGGCTTACAGGCGCAGGGACCCAGAGCGAAGCCAGTGACGAAAGCAGCACCACATGGGAAGGCCGGCACAGTGATCAGTGAATTGCAGGAGGCTCGGGGTGCGTGCACACATCTGAGTTAAAAACTCCAGGGGGACCCAATCATAAGGGCCCCCAGTGTATAGTGAGATGTGCCTCCAGAACCTAGACCGGCTTCCCACCGTAAATATCTGAGAAAAATTCCCTCAGGCTCTGGCACAGGGAGGGGAAGGGAACCAGAGCCCTTTGTTCTCAACAAGGCCTGCACTCGGGAAACTGGGTAACCAGAGCCTAACCTGCTGAGAGGTTATCAGAGTTCGAACTGAGGGAAGGGAAGTAACTAACTCTAGCTGACCCTAGCCGTCCTGTTCCACCCAAAGGGGTAGAAAAACCCTAAGGGACAGCTGCGAAGGTCACAGTCCTGAGGCACAGGCTCGATAAGGACTGGGAGCCAGTCCGAGGACTGCAGAAAGCTTCCTCTCCCCCCGCCTCACCACCACGTACTGAAGGCTTCTTTACAGCAGTTTCTTTTGCCTGGCACATCACGTCCAGCTGTCAAGAAAATATTGCCAAGGAGGGGAAAAAAAAAGAACAAGAGACATAGTAAACATCAGAACCGGCCGTGGCAGGAAGGTTGGAATTATCAGACTGGGAACAGCTATGATTAATATGCTAAGGACTCTGATGGATACAGTAGACAGATGCAGTAGCCGACGGGCAGGTTAAGCAGAGAGACAGAAATTGTAAGAAAGCGATCCCAAAATAAATGTTAGAGGTCAAACACTGTAACTCGGTAGTAGACTGGACACAGCTGAGGCGGGAATCCCTGCGCTGGAGGATGTTCAGTAGAAACCTCCAAACTGAAAAGCAAAGAGAACAAGACCGAAAAAACCAGAACAGAATATCCAAGGACTGTGGGGCAACTCCGAAAGAAGTAAGATACATGCGGTGGGAATATCAGAGAAAGAAAGAAAGGAACAGAAGCAGCACTTGAAACGACAGTGACTGAGGATCTCCCCCAAGTTAATGTCAGACACCAAACCACAGATTCAGGGAGCTCGGAGAACACTTGTCTGTGTACGGTAAACGGAGCGTTCAGAATTCCTGTGGTGCGGGTACTTTTGGTGTTTGGACAAGATTCGTTTTCTGGGGCTCTTTTACTGGTTTTTAGATACTAAAGTAAGTATAAATGATAGTATACGTGGTGCTTCAGTTTTGAAAGAGTTTCTGTGTTGTTGAAATTCTAATCCACCTTGCTGTCCCTGTCTTTCAGGGAATACCTCGGTAAACAGCTCCAGTCTGAACAACCGCAGACCGCGGCCGCCCGGAGCTGAGCGGGCCTCCAGCCTCGGGGTCTCCCGCCTCCCTTCCCGGGGGCCAACGGCCTGGAGTGAGGGTCTCAGCAGTGAGGGTCAGGAACAAACAATTTCTCATTTTAGTGTCCTTTTCTTCTCTTGTGTAGCTCTTCCCCATGCTGATTCCCGATAAAAGGGTTTGCCCGTTAAGTTGTTATTAAAGTAGATGCTTTCTGTACCTAAGGAAAATACTACTGTTACATGTACTGCTTGTCATTTCTCTATTTATTGTTCTCTGGAAATGAATATAGTTATTAAAGGATTCTCACTCCAAATATGCTTTTCTCTTTCCTTGTTCCTTACTTGTATTTTAACAAAAATACCTATTGTCCCAACCAGATTGGGAGAACTGATTTTGCCAAGTAGTGAATGGTAAGTAAATGTTTTGAGATTATGCACATCTACACTGTCTCCTGTCCGTCCATCTGTCCGTCCATCCACACATACATTTTGCAGTAACCCTCTGCTAACATTTAGAGAGCTCCAAATGTTAAATTAACTTTTAACACATCGTGGTCCAAAAGATTTGCTTAGGGAGCTCAGTGAAGAATTTTAGCTTTAGATTATTTTATTGCATTGGATTTTAGTACCTTAAGTCTGTTTCCTTTAATACTTTTCAGTTTAAGTATTGTCAGTATATATCCCCCACCTCCATCACCTCTTTATTCTGGAACTCCAGGCCTTCAGTGGGGCATACGTGGCGTGGAGCACCCCCGCCCCAGAGCAGAGCCCTTTGAACCTCGTCGCCTGATCTGAGTCTCATTTTTCATTCGTTTCCTAGCAGTTCTCTGAATGTCGAGTTGCTGAGTGAAGGCAGTAAGGCAAATGAACAGTTCACAGGCTGAGTTGTTCTCCTGTGCAGAGACACCCGCAGGCCCCGCCCCCTGTGTGAGGCCCTGTGGGAGCCGCAGTTAGGGTGATGGGTGTTCTTGGTCGGTGGGTTCCTGTGACTCAGTGGTTTTTCTTAAAGAGTTGATTTCATATTTGCCAAGAAAACAGGTAGACTGATCAAACCAATTTTCTCTTGACTGAAAGTTTCAAGTTTTCACAACTGCTTAGACCTAGATGTTTTTACTTACCGCAACATGGAGAAAACTAGACAGTGGTAATGACAGTCTGCATTGGCAAGGGATCTGTTCTGATGTTAAGGTGTTAACGGTCTGTGAAATTAGTAGGTTTTTAAGACACTCACGTCTAGAAGTTCTGGTAACCAGTGACACTGAAGGCTTCTGAATTTTGTAAGAACACGTTGATTCTGTGATGTCACACTTTATGATTTGAGTTGCATTTTGCATAACCCTGTGGCTGTAAAGTAGACAGTCGTCCTGGTGGAAATTGTTAGAGCTGCAATCTCCAAGAAATGCTTTTGTACAGGGAAGCAGTATTCCCACGTTCTCATGTTTTAATTATTATCCCAAATATTAAAATGAACTATCTCTAGGCACCTTTTTTTCCTTTTAAATCTTTACGCTCAGCTTACAGAACTTACTTATAAAAATTATAAAACAATCACTTTCATTTTTTTCTGTGCTTAATGTTTTTGATTAACATTCAATGGTTAAATCCTTCATAAATTTAATACCACTTAACATTTTCAAGTAAACCACAAACACTAACAGTGGAATTCTAAATCCAGCAAAGAAAAGCTAAGTAGGTAACATTTTTTTAAAAAGGACCAGTTGATCATTTATTCCACTGACAGGCTAGATGCTGTCATTGGGTACCCAAGTATGGAATTCCACATCTGTGCTGAGAATCACCTCTTTTTTTTTTTCCTTCTAGTTTTATTGAGATATAATTGACATCCAGCACTGTACAAGTTTAAGGTGTACGGTGTTACGATTTGACTTACATCATGAATTGACCACAGTAAGTTTACTGAACGTCCATCTTTTATACATACAAAATTAAAGAAATAGAAAAAAACTTTTTTCTTTGGGATGAGAACTCTCTGTCATTCTCTTAACAACTTTTATACATGACATACAGCAGTGTTCATTATATTTATCATGTTGGACATTACATCCCCGGTACTTACTTATCTTATAACTGGAAGTTTGTACCTTTTGACCACCTTTATCCAATCCCTCCCCTCTCCCGCCACTCCCTGCCTCTGATAACCACAAATACGATCTCTTTTTCTATGAGTTTGGTTGGTTTTGAAGTATAATTGACCTACATCACTATGTTAGTTCCTGGTGCACAGGATAGTGATTTGATATTTCTATAATTTCAAAATGATCACCAACCAGGTAAGTCTAGTTACCACCTGTCCCCACACAAAAACATTGCATAGTCATTGACTGTATTCCCCACACTGTACATTTCATGTTCATGACTCATTTATTTTGTAACTGGAACTTTGCACCTGTCCTTCCCCTCACCTCTGTCTCTCATTTCCCCTCTGGCAGCGCTTGTTTTAGCTCTGTGTCTCTGAATCTGTTTCTGTTTAGTCATATTTATTTGTTTTTAGGTTCCACACATAAATGAAATCAAGCAGCATTTGTCTTTGTCAGACTTATTTTACTTAGCATAACTCCCTTTGGCTCCATCCATGTCATCACCAATGGGAAGATTTTATTCTTTTTGCACCAGTACCATACTGTTTTGATTACTGTAGCTTTGTAGCATAGCCTGAAGTCAGGGAGCATGATTCCTCCAGCTCTGTTCTTCTTTCTTAGGATTGTTTCAGCTGTTTGAGTTCTTCCATGTTTCCATACAAATTTTAGAATTGTTTGTTGTACTTATGTGAAAAATGCCATTGATATTTTCATACAGATTGCAATGAATCTGCAGATTACCTTGGGTAGTGTGGTCATTTTAACAATATTAATTCTTCGAGTCCATGAACATAGTTTATCTTTCCGTTTGTTTGTTCCTTTATCAGTGTCTTGTAGTTGTCAGAGTACAGGTCTTTTACCTCCGTCGTTAGATTTATTCCAGGTATTTTGTTCTTCTTGATGCAATTGTAAATGGGATTTTCTTAATTTCTCTTTCTGATAGTTCATTATTAGTGTATAGAAATGTAACTGATTTCTGTATATTAATTTCATATCCTGCAACTTTACTGAATTCATTGGTGAGTTCTAGTAGTTTTTGGGGGGCATCTTTAGAGTTTTCTATGTATAGTATCATGTCGCCTGCAAACAGTGGCCGTTTTACTTCGTTTCCAGTCTGCATTCCTCTTACTTCTTTTCCTTGTCTGGTTGCTATGTAGGATTTCCAATACTGTCTTGAGTAAAAATGGCTGGAGTGGGCATCCTTGTCTTATTCCTGACTTAGAGGAAATGCTTTTAGCTTTTCACTATTGCATATGATTTTAGCTGTGGGCTTGTCACATATGGCATTTATTATTTTGAAGTATGTTCCCTTTTATGCCCGTTTTATGGAGAGTTTTTTTCATCGTAAATGGAGGTTGAATTTTGTCAAAAGTTTTCTGTATCTATTGAGATGATCATACAGTATTTATTCCTTAGGTTGTTAATGTGGGTGGCATGCTGATTGACACTACACTAACAGAGGAAACTTAAATCTGACAAATTCTAGGTAATTAATGCTTTTAAATATAATTAGGTATGCGTTTAGCAGAACAAATTCTGTTAAGCATTTTTAAGCATCTTAATGAACAGTGTAAACAAAGGGCACGGTGATTACAGATTGTGCTACTGTACCTACATAAACACGATCTACACAGAACCATCAGGGGTCCTGGCATGGGGATACCCAGAGCCTTGTGCTCAGGCTTGGCTGTCACAATGTGTGAGAAGCAGTGGGAAACCAGAGAACGTCTGAGGATGTGTCGGCAGCACTGAAAAGTAGGTCAGACATAAAGGGACTGAGGAGACCGGGGAAAGCTGGACCCGGTCCGTGCTGTTGGGATGGCTTTTTGGCTCAGGATAAAGAGCTTCCTGTTAGAGTTGTGTAGCATGAAATGTTGCCTAGAGGAAGTGATTCTAAAATTAACTCGTGTGCCGTGAGTCCTATTTTACGGAAGGCCTGTGCCCAGGGCTGTACGTGGCTCCTCTCATTTGCAGCTTAGAACAGCCCTCCTGTGAGGACACGATAGTCGCCTTCTTTCAGAGAAGAGGGCGCCCCCGCGAGGGTAAGCGACTCACCCAAGCCAGTGGTGTTTGAACTCAGCTTTAACAGCCCCTCGGCTGGGACAAGGAAAATCGGGGGAGATATTCTAAAGTCTAAAACATGCACCAGCTTTTACTAGATGAGTTACTACATGATAATGCAGTAAAACCCTCTTCCTTCCTTCCTTCCTTCCTTCCTTCCTTCCTTCCTTTCTGAAATACAGTTGATTTACAGTGTTGTGTTAGTTTCTGGTGTACAGCATAGAAATTCAGGTACACATGTATATGTATATATTATTTTATTCATATTCTTTTTCCCTATAAGTTATTACAAGATACTGAATGTAGTTCCCTGTGCTGTGCAGTAGGTCCTTGTTGTTTATATACAGTTTATATATAGTGGTGTGTATCTGTTAATCCCAAACTCCTAATTTATCCCTCTTTCTGCTTTGTAAATTTTGTTTTATTTAACATTTCTTTTAGATTCCACCTATAAGTGATCTCATGTGATATTTGTCTTTTTCTGTCTGACTTACTTCACTTAGTATGATAATCTCCAGGTTCATCCATGTTGCTACAAAAGGCATTATTTTATTCTTCTTTATGACTTAGTAATATTCCATTGTATATCTATGCCACAGCTTCTTTATCCAGTCACCTGTTGATGGACACTTAGGTTGTTTCCATGTCTGGGCTACTGTAAATAGCATTGCTATGAACATTGGGTTGCATGTGTCTTTTCTAATTGGAGTTTTCCCTGGATATATGCCCAGGAATGGGATTGCTGGATCATAGGGTAACTCTGTTTTCAGTCTGCACCAATTTACATTCCCACCAACAGTGTAGGAGAGAGTAGAACCCTATTTAATATAAGTGGAATCCCAGTATTCATCACAGACAGAAGTGGACTTGCTCTGTGTTAAAGTGGAGATGCACTGGCAGATCTCCTCCCTGGACCACTCAAGTTGGCTGTACCTCCTGCAACTTCATTCTTAGGACTCAAGGGAGCAGAGTTTGAAAACCTTTGCATGAGATGATCTTTAATGATCCTGTGATTTCTATGGAGATGAGAAGTGATGCAGTAAGGCTTGGGGGTGAGAAAGCTGAAAGGCAGCTGTGGTGATGAGAGTCTGGTCACTCGTGCTGGGGAAGGATGCTTTAAGTCAAACCTTTAATGTTTAGGTAATTGTGGATTCCTATGCAATTGTAAGAAACAGCAGAGAGAAATCCTGTGTACCCTTGCCTCAGTTTCCCCCAAGGATAACATCTTGCAAAATTATAGTACAGTATCGGAACAGGAGACTGACCTTGGCACAGTCAAGAATGTTTCCGCCACAGAAGGAGCTCTCCTGTGGCCCTTTAATAGCCACACCCACTACCTTCCGCTCCGTCCTTAACTCCTGGCAACCACTCATCGGTTCTCCATCCCCATTATTTTGCGTTTCAAGAAAGTTGTGTAACTGGAATCATACAGTGTGCAACCTTTCCAGATTGGCTTTTTCCGCTGAACACAGTTCTCTGGATTCATCCAGGTCATTGCGTGTTTCACTAGTTCATCTCTGTAGCTCTTCACCCACTGAAGGGCAGCTGGGGTTTCCAGCCTGGGCTCCCTGGTGTGTTGGTAAAGTCATGATCTGGGACTGAAAAGTTGAGGAGCAGGTCTTGGAATGTGGGTGCTCCTGGAAGCCCGTCCACCTGGACCAGCACAGCTTCAAGCTGAGCCACATGTGATGTCTTCCGACTGTATCAGGAAGCACCATCTGCCAAGTGCATTAAGATTCAGTTGACGTTCCAAGTGAAACCAACACGCGCGCTGAGCTATAAAAGACATGTCATGCATATCCAGCTTCAAAGACGTTTAATAAGCATGTGACTAATGTCTGGTGCAGATTTAGTCAAATGAAGTTTTATTTTGAGGTGAAAACATGACACCAAGATGGAAATAAATCAAATGATTAAGAACAGAGTTGCTGTATCACCACCATACAATCCGACCATCCGTCGGGGACAGGGAATATTTATTTTAAAAAATCTTAGCAAGATTTTTTGGATGTAGAGTACATTAATTCAGTTCAAATCAGGTAAGAGTTATTTAAAAAACCCTACTGTGTGCAAGACTGATGTAGGGGCTTTTGTCCAGGGGTGTGTGTGTGTCCAGGTGTGTGTATCCATCCAAGTGTGTATATGTGTATATGTATCCAGGTGTGTGTCCATCCAGGTGTGTGTGTGCTCAGGGGTGTGTGTGTGTAAAAGGGAATGTGTAAGAGATGCTACTTTGTCTTTGAAGAGTTTATAATATAGGAAGAGAGAGGAATCATAACCTTAATGTAAGGCAAATGTGATGAACACTATAAGAAAAATTTAAAATGTTCCATGTGGTGGCCAGGAGTGATTTATTGCTTTGGTTTGGAGAAATGGGGAAACGACTTACAGAGGAAGAGATGAGATTTGAGGTCAGTGTAACTTCTCCACGGAGGCTTTTCTTGGTCGTCAGTCCACAGTCACCTGGCTTCCTGCTGCATTCCCTAGGGTGACTGCTCTCAGCACCTTAATGCCACCATCCTGGTTGCTAAACGGAGCGGGTACCTGTCAGTCCTCACCTAGCAGACCTCACGGCACTGGTCATCCTTAACCAGTCCTGCTTTCTCTGAGGATGCTCCACTGTCAGCTCTGCCTGACCCCAGCGAAGAGACGGGACCTCTCCCACCCGCTCAGGAGAGAAGGAGCAACTGTGCTCAGGTGGAAAAGCCACCTCCGTGGCCACATACACACCCACCTTTGGGATCACCTTGCAAAGATGCAACTGTTAAAAATGGCTCCTGCGACTGATACATGAGCTAGAAATGGGCGTTCCTGAGAAGAGAGCAGATGATCTGGGCCGGGACAGCACGGACCCCAGGGAGAGGACCACACCGAGCCCGCACAGCCGCGGGGGAAGGGCTGTCACCGCCCTGCAAAGGAGGAAGCAGACGCTGGTCTTGGCAGCCACCTGCCTCTGAGGACGGCACGCTCCACGCAGGCCGCGCCTTGACGTCATGACCGTTCCTCCTCACTTGTTCTTTGTCCCACTCCACAAAACAAGGACAATCCGGGATGCTGGTGTTCCCGAGGCCCTTTCCATCGAAGTTCCGTCAACCCACATAGGGGTTTCTCAGTCTTAAATCTACGGCTGTTGAGTGAAGGTGACGTTAGAAGCAGTGTTTCGGTCAACAGTGAACTCAGATGCATTGCAGATTGGGGCAGGGTGAGAATGCCACTGTGTATTTGGGGTCCCCAGCTTCCTGTCTGGACCCCTGGGAGTAGGCATCGCTCTTCGGGGAGAGTCCCCTGAGAGCCAGGCTGGGAGAGCCTCACAGAGGGTCGAGGCCCTTGCATTTTATCCACCCAGATACACGCTCCAGGCCTTACTTGAGGTGCCCACGGAATCAGACAGCAGGGGGACAGAGGCGTTCTGGGCGCATTAGCTGTTCCCAGACCAACGCTCTGCATTTTGGGAACGAGGCAGACCCCTCTCAGTGGCCCATTTTGTGGACCGTGTCTCACCTCTCAAGGTGTATGGTTTCAAGGAGGATGAGGTGAAAAGATTCATGTTTACTGCTGTCAGAGAAATGTTACAAACCGACAGCGGAGATGCATGATTGTCCCACATCGTCACAAACTTACTTAGACGCAGAGGGAAAAACCTGTTTTCCTTCACATTTGCCAGATCGTTGGAGACCGTGAGCACGGCGTACCGAGTAACAATTACTGATACGGCTTTTGTAGGCGCCACACCTGCCAGCCACACAGCCCACCTCTTCTTTTTGCTTGTTTCCAAAGAGAAGATTATCTTATACTCTTAAGAGCAGAGCATTTTAAGCATGAATAGGGAAAAAATATCCCCATCTCCAGTCACTACCCTGAACTTCAGAGAACCAGTTTAATTACAGTCAATTCACGATACAGTCAAAGCCTTGGCCTGCTGCTGGAGTCCTGTCAAATCCATTATTCTAAATCTAACCATTTAAAATTACCGTTAATTTATTTGTATATGATAATTCATATTTTCCTTTCCATGAGTTGTCTTTTTAAAGCAGACAGACACAAGCAGGAGAACTGGAAGTTAGCATGAAGCTGTATGTTTTAGTTCATAGTCAGTGGGAAAAATCCTAAGATAGTCAATACTCAACTTTACAGGTTTTTACTTTTCAGTCCAGTTTTATATTAACTTGGTAAACTAGGTGTTTCTACGTTAAAGAAAATCAAGTACAATGAGCAGCATTTGGTAAGTCTAGGAAAAGCCTTTTTTTTTTAAATGCCTTCCCCCCACTGAGAAAGAGGATAACTCGGTAACAAATCAGTTTGAAAGGCAAGTGATTTGCAGAGCTTTACGTCCAACACAACTGAAACAGGACCTGAGTGAGCTGTCAGCCAATAGGTCTTTTTTAAAAAACAGGTCTAGTCAGTTCGCGATGTTGTGTCAATTTCTGGTGTGCAGCCTAATGTTTCAGTCCTGCATACAGACCTGGGTTCCTTTTCTAAGTGGTCAGGAGGCTGGGATGAACTGCTTCCTTCCTCCCTCAGGCGGCAGTGCTGGGGGGACCCCCCTCTGAAGGATGGAGGCTGGCCCTGTGCTTCCGGGGGCTGAACACGTTTTGGAACCGCGGGTTTCCATCCCGGAGTGGTGTTCGTCGTGCCTGTTTTTACGGCGTTGTCAAGAGGGTGAACTGAGGTCATGAGTTTGCCTCAGGGGCTTGTCCCGGGTCCTGACACACTGCTGGTGCGCCATTATTTACTCCAGATAACCAGGAACAAGCTTGTGGGATTATGTCCTTACAGGAGGGAGGCCCTCCACAACCGTCACGGTAAGTTCAGTGTGGAATCAACCTGGGGAGCCATTGCCCTGACGCCCTCACCGGTCTGTCGTCATCTGTCCTAGACTCTCTCGTGGCCTAAAATTTCAAGCCGAGCTGCTGAAATTACCTGCCGATGCCCGCTTTCTCAGCACCATGCAGCAATGACCGTGGCCGTGGTGATTTAGGAGACTAAAACCTGGATGGAGTCTTTTTCAGATTTCCGTTAATGCAGATGAGCACCTGGAGTTGAATAGTGTGACCTTGTTTGCGTCCTGGACGCGTGGGTGGATGGTGTGGGATGTCATTTCCCAGAGCAGGTTGGTTGGTTCTGCCACCTTGCCCAACACGCAAGGTCTCTGCTCTCCCTTTCAGGGCAGGAGACCATAGGGACGCCGCCGGGCACTCGCCGGCTGGCTTTTTCCGTGCACATCTGGGCACGTTGGAGGCAGAGCAGAGGGCTGGTTGCACTGGCTCACTCTTTTCAAAGGTGCAGTGGAGATGAACCTCATTTGAATTGTCAAGTCAGTCCTCACCATAGAGGAAGAAAATGTGAGCAGCACAAGGAAACTGCGGCAAACAGACAAAGAGCTTGGGGTGGCCGAGCCACGTCCCTGCCCTTCCGGTGCCCACGTGACAGACACCAGGACCAACAAGAGTGGAGTGAAGACCACGGGTTCCAGGCTGAATCCTGTGGTTCTGGCTTGAGACTCTCCACCAAGGCTCCTACAACTCCCTGTTCTTTAGTTTTACAGGAAAGCAAACAGCTCATCAAGACAAATTATTTGTGCTGGTAAATAACACAGGTGATGGAGGGCAGTCAGAAAGGGCACATTATACCTCAGTGACCATTTCCAGCACAAACAGAGTCGCACGGCCACACCTGTTGACTGAAAAAACTGCACAACCTAAAAGCTGAGAGTTGTGTTTTGTTCGACGGACTTCCTGAGGACTCGAACCGGGAGGCAGCCTCCCAGATCGCTCTAAGAGACTATTCCGCGGAGGCAAGGGAGGAGTTAGGAGATACAGGAGATCTCCAACAAAGACCAGGTAGTTGGAACATCAAAAGATGGCTGTTAATTAAAGAAAACCAGACATCTCAGGTTAAGGAACTTAGCGCTTTTCTACGCATGGGAAGGTGCACAGGTCTGGACTCACTGAGATCATCCCTTTAGGTGCACCTTACCTGTCTAGGGCCGGTGTCCTGTTCTTTCCCATCCTGAGTCCCCTTAGTGGGCACTGCTGTGGGGGCAGCAGAGGCCGGGCTGCCTGCGTGTCCCCATCCTGAGTTCCCTCCGCTCGCTGTCGGGGGCGGAGCTGCTGGCTGATGACTTGACGGCCACAGCATCCTTTGTTTGCCCATCTGGCTGGCAACAATTTTCGTTCACACACCTGCGCTTGGCGTGCGAGTGCTGACGGAGCATCTGGTAGCTGACAGCTGTCCCATCTGCTCCCTTAAACGGGGTGGCCTCAGGCCAGCGGTGGGGAGGGCTGGAGGTGTGGGTGGGTGCCGCCGTAGTCAAGAGATTGGGTATAAAGGTGGGGTGTGTGCGGGCGGGGGTCGGGGGCACAGATCACAAAAGCCAGGGAATAGAGTCTAGATGGATCTTTAAGATTAAGGGCCAGGGAAACGTGCAGAAAATTCAGCGTTTGAAGCCAAGACACTGCAGATACTAACTACAATACATAAAATAGATAAAACAACAAAGTTATACTGTAGAGCACAGGGAACTATATTCAATACCTTGTAACAGCCTATGGTGAAACAGAATATGAAAAGGAGTCTATATATGTGTAGAGCTGAATCACCATGCTGCTCGCCAGAAGTTAACACGACATTGTAAGCTGACATTACTTCAATAAAAAAAAGAGAGGACTGTTTCTTTTTACTTTTTAAAATGTGGCTGCTAGAAAATTTTAAGTTACATGTATTTCTACTAGCATTATATTCCTACTGGAAGATACTCATCTGAGAACAGCACCATTTCATTGCTGATTAGGTTCTGAAATGCTCCCGTTAGAATGGATTAAAAATTCTCCCATTTGCTTTCCCAGTTCTTCTGAGTTTACTGAAACATTTGGTAACATTGTCTGCTCAAGGATGGCCTTTCTTGTATAAAACATCAGTTATACATTTTCAGATTATAAGCCAGTGAGGGGTCTTTTTAAGGTTAAAGGCTCTGGACTCTCAATTATTCCACATTCATGAAATTTTTTTTTCCTTCTCTCTAATTTTACTGATGTGGTCTTGCTCAGTATACATAAGATGTAAATGTTTCCTTTGCTGGAGTTTATTCATACAAAATCATAAATAGAGTCATGGCTTTAACGCGGCTCAAAAACTGGCCAGTTATATTTACATGGTCTTCTGCTGGCCGTCTGGTGAGGCTCATTGAGAATTCTTTCGAATTGTGTTCAGACGCCTTTTTTTTTTTCTTCTCTGTCTTGAGATGGGCAAAAAGAGAAATTAAAATCTACAAGTGACGAGTGAATTTGGGAACCAGAGAACCAAGAGCAGAAGAGGCTGCTCGCCAGCTTCTTGCTGATACACGCCGGTATTGGGATTCCATTTTCGTCTGCAGCTCAGAGGGCACAACGGACTTCGCAACAGACAAGGGAAGTTTCTGAAGCCGTTCCGAGCTCCGTCAGGGAAGGCACAGTACGGGCGAAGTGGGCATTTAAAACATGAATTGGGAATTTGAGAATTGCGCCTCTTGGGGAGAGATGGAAACGTTCGCTGTCTTGGTGGTGGTGGTGGTGGTGGTTTCATGGGTGTAGACATCTACCAAAATCCATTCAGGTTGTACCTCTGAAATGTGTGTAGTTTCCTGTGCAGGAGCCAGACCACAGTAAAGATGTTAAACAATGAAAAAAAAGTGCCCTTCGTGCCCCTTTGCCTTCCTGAGCAGGTACCTGTCTTCACAGCTCCTGAGCTTCAGAAGGCCCCCTGGATAGAGGCTGAGAACGGGGACCCCGGGGGTGGTGGGGTGCGGGCTGCCGGGGATGAGGTTGGGTAGACCAGCTGTTTGGTGCTTTCAGCTCATCTTTTAGTTTTCAGGACGCTGTTACTTCAGTCACAGCGATTCCTTGAGAAAAGGTTCAGTGAGGGGACGTGTGTGTAAAACGTGTATATTCACTAAAGGCATCGTAGGTTTAAGAAACTCAAAATACACTCGCAAAGCAGACCCGAAGGTGGTACCGAGCTCTATGGCGTCTTCAGTGGACCCCCTCAGACTGAGGCCGCGGTGGCCCACGTGGCTCAGCGCTGGCGCCGCCGGTCCTGCCGCGAGCGCCGGCCGTGCGGGAGCCCCCGAGAGGCCGCTCTCCGGGCCCATGCATTGTCAGTGCTCCGGGCCCGGCCGGATCAGGGTGGCGAGGGACGTCGTCTGGCAGCCTCTGGGACATCAGCTGGTCTGGGGCCCCTCTTCTGCTGCCTCACGTCTTGGCTGCCACATTTGGATCCTTAGGAAGTGGCCTTGGTGCTCTGAGGGAGGACCGTTTTAAGGAAGGGCTTGGACAAGGGGCCTTGACCCTGTTTGCCTCAAAACAGGGCAGGCATGGAGCTGGAGAGACCAGGACAGCAGGCGCCTCGGAGAGGACGTGAAGAAGCTCTTGGTAGCAAACGGGAAAAACGGCTAAGCCGCCCTCTTCCATTTAAAGTCCAAGCTCACTCGTCCTCCGATGCCTTGTCGTGTCCTCATTTCAAAGACCTTCCCCAGTGAAGATCTGTCGCTTTTCTGAAAGCCAGATGGCGAGTGCTCCAAGCAACTGCACGGTGACCGTGTGAGGGACACTGCCTCTTCACCCAGGCGTGCACGGCATGCCCTCTGCAAAGGCAGGGCTTTATTGCTGACTGTCGCTCCTTTCTCTCCCTTTCTGTGCTTCCGCACTCCCAGCCTCCTGCTTTCAAAGGCCCCTGGGCGAGCTGCCTGTGATTTAAGTCATCTCTCCACAGCGGAGCCCTGGGCCTTGGGTGATCTGCGGTGGGAAGAGATGAGGCCAAGAGTCAATCGGTTTCTTATTTGCACACAGTGTCTCGGCACATGATAAACCATCAGGTTTAATAACAAACCAGGGGGACTAATCACAGTTTTCGCACATTATGAAGTGCGTATCTCAGAGCTGTAGTCGTCAATCCGAGGGAAATGCGGGCTAAGTGGGGATTTTAGCCGTAACCCCACCGTCGAGTTCCTCGCGGGCACACATTATACTTCAATAAAGCAATAACTCATGAGAATGCGTTCTTGCAGTGAATTTCTGTGCGGTATTATTGCTTTAGAGGAAACTCAATTCTAAAAATCTTACTTCCCATTCACACATCTGAAAATATGTTTGGACTTAACTGCTTTTATTCTCCAATTTGGTTATCAACTTTTAATTATTGCCATTATGCACCTTCTTCCTGAAAATGAGTGCTTTATAAGTACCTCGGTGTCTCTGTCCTCGAGCTCGCCAGCCCTTGGGAGCCAGCTGCCCCTTTAATGTCTAAACAAAAGCGAGCCCTGATCTAACGGGACCGCAGCAGTTCCGTCCTAA
Organism: Camelus bactrianus; assembly: GCF_048773025.1. Classification (NCBI taxonomy): domain Eukaryota; kingdom Metazoa; phylum Chordata; class Mammalia; order Artiodactyla; family Camelidae; genus Camelus; species Camelus bactrianus. Next base: position 3,275,311 of record NC_133567.1, on the reverse strand, counting down.
AGCCCCGGAGGGCGTCTCCGGAGGTTCTGGGCTGTGGTCACAGGGGCTTTCCTGCTTGCTGTTTGCTGCCTCTTATTTCAAGTGACCTCTAGCTGTTTGCCTGCTCTCTCTGGCCGTGCACGATGCCGCTGTCTCTGTGAATGTCTGTGTCCATTTTGTCCACGCCCCAGATGCTAGAGCAGTGCCATCCCCTTAGTTTACAGAACAGAGCAGGTGAGCATGGGGCTGGTGTGAAGGCTGGGAGGAGAGACAGCTCAGTTAGACCCGGGACAGGAGATGGTTTGCATCTTTGTCCCCAGAGTCATTGCCTGTACCTCAGACTCCTTCCCTAGCGACTGCCCCCTTCCCTGGAACGCCTCCTCAGGGGCAACAGGCCCCCTAGTCATGTCTCCTCCCCACAGACCACCAGGACCCCAGGCTGCCTGATCACAGGCCTGTCAGTGGGAACCCCAAATCTCTTACCTCATAGTCATCCCTAAAGAGACGCACTCGACCACAGTAGAGGTAACCTTTTCCATATTTAGTCATAATAAGATGAACGTGGTTGGAAGCACCTGCATTTGGATTACTGCACCAGCGTTCAAGACCTGTATGGGCAAAATTGCTCATAAAAAAGGCCCCTCCCAGAACAGAGGTAAAGTTTCCCCAGGGATAAATTTCAGCTTCTGGCTGGGATGCATGAGTCACTGGAGCTTTAAAAACAGTGCGTTCTGGAGGGTTTTCTACCTATCTTTTTTATTCTCCAGCCAATTTTGACAGCTCTGATTATTTCTGTCATCTATTGCTGTGTGACAAATACCCCACGCCCCCAAATGAAGTGTCTAAAAACAACAGCCACATATCATTATTCATGAGTCTGTGGGTCAGTTTGGAAGTTCTGCTGGTCTCAGCTGGGCCCACTCGTGTGTCTGCATCAGCTGGTAGGTCGGGGTGATGGCCAGTCTCAATGATCTGGGACAGCCCAACTCACTTGTCTGACATTGGCGGGCTGCCAGCTGGGGCGATGGGGGGGTGGTGTCTCACTGTCCAGCAGGTTAGCGCTGGCTTGTTCACACGGTGGCTGGGAGGGTCCAAGAGAGGGGGTGGAACCATGCCAGAGCTCTTGAGGCTGGGGCTCAGATCCAGCACAAAGTCACTCCTTTTACTGCCCCAGCTTCTCAAGCCAGTTTCAGTAATTCTGTTTTCCTGTCTTTATAGAGCATGTGGTGACTGTGTTCAGGGGAGAAATGTAAGGCAAGGTCAGCGTCAATCCTATCTTGTTTGTTTATCTAAAACCTCTATTTTCTGGCTTTAAAGTGAATCATCTCACTATTTGACCTCATCTTTTTCATCAACAACATAAAAGTTGACTTTCTTTTGGAGGCTGTTTCATAAGGAAACCAAATCCCCCTTCACAAGAGTTGCTAAATCTGGTCACTGCAGAGAACAGTGGGCCAACCCTGAGGGGTCCTCATTGGCCGGGTCCATGCTCCCCACCAGCGGAGTGACTCCTGCGGCCTCGTGGCAATTTAAATCCATGCTTCAAGAAAGGTGACAGTTCTCCATCTCTCGATACCCAAGAGACGTTGCTAATAGTTACAGCTGCAAACATTTCAAAGGGAACATCTGTTAGATTTTTCTGCATATAAAATTTATATGAGAATAAAAGTGTAATTTGCTCTATTCTCTGGCTGCTTAGCACATTCTTCTAGAATCTTGGTGGGAGAACACATATATACACATACATTTGTGTATGTACACAGAAAGGAAAGAGAGGGAAAGAGAAAGAGACTTATTATTTTAAGGAATTGGCTCATGTGATCGTGGGAATTGGCAAATTCGAAATTTGCACAGTGGCTAGAGATTTAGGTAAGAGTTAATGTTACAGTCTTGAGTCTAAAGGCTCAAAACTTGGGCAGAATTTCTCTGTTGCAGTCTGGAGACAGAATTCTCTCTTCCTTAGGGAACCTCTGTTTTTCCATTTAAGACTTTCAACTGATTAGATGAGGTCCACCATTCTGAAGGATAATCTGCTTTATTCAGAGTCTACTGATTTAAATAATCACATCAAAAAATAGCTTCAGAGCAACAACTAGACTGGTGTTTGACCAAGCAATTTGACACCATTGCCTACCCAAGTTGACAAACAAAATTAGCTATCACAATGACCTTGGCTGTCTCCATCACAAGCACTTGGACCAGACTTTGGCTCAGAATCTGGTGTGCCCATGGAGCAGGTCAACAAGGACTTCTTCCTGGTGAGGACAGCAACACAGGCAGTGCCCACTCCCAAGGAGAGCAGTGGTGGGGGTGGTTCCCAGCAGAGGGTCCAGGGCCTGTGGTTGGGATGGCAGCCAGAAGGCAGTGACGGTGCTGAGGTATCCACAGGGATGGTTTGTGGCATAATTTTGAACTGTTTGGCTGTGTAACCTCAGCCACTGGTTCTCTAGCCCCCGAGAGATACTTTGAACAACTCAATATCATTTACTAAACTCCTGCTAAGTTAGTCAAACTTTATTTCTGTAATTTCCAACTGATTCCCGAGGTCATTCGAAAGTGAGGCTGAACATTGTGCTATATTGAACCTACTCCTCTGGATGTCTGTGTATTAGACAAGGAAGGCATTTCCGAGGCGTTCTGGTGTCGTGGGGGGTGGCAGTCAGAGACAAAGACAGAAATGTGAGCCGATGGGAGTGCCGCTGAGGGGGCCACAGAGGGGATGAGTGAGGTCACGGAGCAGACAGCCCAGCCACTGGGAGCGATTTATGATTCAAATGTGAAGGCAGGAGTCCGGTCTCCAATTAGGTGACATATGAGACCTATACATCCTTCTGGCAACCTCTTGATTCAGGACAGATACCTCCTGCGTTGAGGGAAATTTTGCCCCATTTCAACAGACAGAGTGGAGAGGACGTTCCAGCACGTAGAAGGTCACGTAGTGCTGGCTTCTGCACAGAGCAGATGTGATTTCTGGCTGCAAAATTCAGAGCAAGAGAGAAAGAGCTCTCTTAAAATAGATTAGCTGAGTATTTTCAATGCCCTTGAAGCATACGCAGTAATTCTTTCTCCCTGCAGACACATCTTCTCTTTTGATTGCTCTAGTCGCAATAGTCCTTTATCCTCAAGTACTCACGCGGCCCTGATGCTCTGTGAGCTCCTCCATCTCTTGTGAGTTTATCAGAGTTCACAAGGTTAATTATTTCTTCAGAGACCACAGAGGACAATGGGAGACACTGGCAGCGGAGTAATTGTAACGCTTGGAACGGCTCGGGGCTCTGTACCTCGTGTAACTTTGGGATACATTTTACTCGCTCTCCTCCCAATCCCTGTAGTGAACTTCCTTTTTCACCTGTGGCATCAACCAGAGAAAGTACTAGCTGTCCCAGCCTCCATGGCAACATAATAAAGCGTTAAAATGAAAACCTGTGACCCTGAGCTTGGCAGGTGTTTGTCACCTCTCACATAGAAGTGATAATTGACTCAGAATTTAGCTTATTTCTGTCGGACACAAAACCCATCAAGAAACAATAAACACTGATAACCAGATAAATCGAACTTAAACAAATGAGAACAGTAAGACTTAAAAACAGTATCTCAACAAGGACTCTTTGGGACCGGTTAACCAAGTCAAAGGGTAGTGTTTGAACCAGTTACTATGGAAACAGGGGAATGATAACAGCCCGCCAGGCAGTGCCTCTGGTCCAGGTGAGGTGAGGGGGCATCTCTGTCGCGGCTCCGTCTCGGCAGGTGAAGGAAGGCGGGCAGCTGTGGTTTCACTGAGAAGTGGTGAGGACGGAGAAGAGAGGAGTGGGAGGAGGTACAGCTGAAGGGCTGGAAATGAAATACGGACAGAGGGGCCTGAGAAGGAGGCAGAGCGAGATCTCCATGCGGAAAACTATATAACACTGTCGAAATGGACTTAAATCGGGGGGAGGTGCACGATAGTTATGGATTAGAAGACTCAGTATTGATATACAGAACTTGGATAATCCAATAAAAATCTAACAGAACATTAAATAAAACCTGATGGACTGATTCGAAGATTTATACGGAAATGCAAATGACCAAGAACAGCCAGTGCACACTTGTAGAATCAGAGGAGGGGGCATGGCTGGTCCCACGAGGCATTAGGACATCACACAGGTATGGTAAGACGTTACACAAGGGATGTTGGTGCAGAGGTAGACTTGGGCTAAAAACTCAGAACAGAGAGCCCAGAAAGGCGACAAGGCACGTGCTGACACCGGTTATGGCAGAGCTGTGTCTTGGAGCAGTGGGGGACAGCAGCCTTTGCAGTGCTTGATGCTGGGACAACCAAGAGCCTGGCGGCCCTCACGTTACACAAAAGTCAGTTCTGGATGGCTGAGACGCCTAAATGTAAGAAGCAAACAAAAGCATTTAGAAGATAATCTTGAGAGAGAACCTCTGTGTAACCAGGCATCCTCTCTTCCTGGTCTGGACAGGTGCGTGAAGCTGCGACTGGAGCGGGCGATGGTGGCGCTGCGCTCTCTGCCCGAGTCCCGTGCCTGGGGCTTTGTGGTTGGTGCCCTGCGGTCGGTCCCTCTGGGGTGCTAACAGGAATAGCCCATGAGTTCTGCTGTGGCTTGAGTCAATTCCGGGCAGAAGAACGCCATGTCCAGGGGTTTTTACTGTGTGTACTGCAGGACAGTTTTATGGACGATCAACTTGATTGTCTTGCCAGCATGTCTGTCTTCTCCTCGCTGTCCTAGAAACGTGTATATATATTGTTTTCTTTCTTTTAAGTAGCACATTTGCTCTTCAGCTGTGGAAGCTATCTGCTCGCCAGTGCTGGGTTCCTGGGCGTGTCCGCAGCCGCCCTTCCTGTGACTGGCGGTAAAGTGAATCGAGCCCCGCACTTCTTGTCCGAGTGCCTTGCCGTGTCTGAGGCTTTTCCGTTTCCTTTCCATCCCACCTCATATTAAAGTATCCTCAGCTCATTGTCACTTGGGGACCTCAATTTTCAGGTGAATGAGATTTCTGGCAGAATGGCTCCAACATTCATGATCACTATCGCAACGGGGGGGCTATTTTTTATGGGTGGTTGATGCTACTATAAAAAAACAAGAGTCCCTCGCAGTTTTTGAAATATATAAATAAAGGAAAGAGAAAGAAATTAAAACTATATATACATTTTCATCGCCCTCCCTTCAGATGAGGGGGCCATGTGACACGGGCAGCCTGTCTTCTTGAGTAAGTCATGCTAACACCTGCTTTCCTTTTCTCGATCTAGCACACGTCTCTTACGAAATGGGCCAAGAATATGTGGGTTGTAATGGTAACGTTTTAATACTTAGATCGAGCATTTAATTTTCTTACTAGGGTTATGGAAGGAAAATTTAACAGCACTTAAAAATCACCAGTAGATCCATAAAGACTTAGAAGTTTTGTTTGTTGGACACAAGAGGAATCAGCAGTGGAGCGATGGTGTGACTAAATTCCCCGGCCCCACCTTTGTGTTTTCTTCCTGCTCCCTGCCCATCGCACCCACGACCAGCGCGGTGACGGCTGAACAGTAAGTGAACCAGCTTTGCCAATGCCTGTATGTCTTTTGCCTCTAAATCTACATCCTTTTCCTCTTCCTCATTGGTTATCCATCGAGGATTCACCCAGAGGAGAAAGAAGAGAGGTCTGAGGTTGAAGCAGTGAAAGAAGAAAGGATGTGCAGTTTGGAGGAAAGCAGAACGAAGCCACCCCCGTGGGCCCCCTGCCTGCCTCTCCCTGGACTCCGTTTCTGAGCTGGGAGGACGGAGGCACAGACGTCTTTCCAAATCTCACTTTCAGAGTCTGTTTTAACATTTCTGCCAGCGGTGAAGCCAGACCACGTTAGCTACACGTGCTCGTGATTTAAAAAAATGTCTTAACACCTTTATTGTGGTGTGATTCCTGTACAGTAAACTACACACATTTTAGGTGTACAATGTGATGAATTTTGGTAGATGTGCACACCCATAAAACCACCACCACCATCAAGATAGCTAGCATTTCCATCACTCCCCAAGAGGTGCGATTTTCGAATTCCCAGTTTATCCCTTGGGATACCGGGTTAACCCCTGGTAACCATAAGTTTGTTCTCTATGTCTGTGGGTCTATTTCTGTTTTGTAGATAAGTTCACTTGTATCCTTTTTAAAAAAATTCCATATATAAGTGATATCATATGGCATTTTTCTTTCTCTCTGGCTTTCTTCACTTAGAATGATGATCTGCTGGTCCAAGCATGTTGCTGAACATGACATTATTTTCATCTTTTTTATGACTGAGTAGTATTCTATTGTATACATATACCACAACTTCTTTATCCAGTCATCTGTTGATGGACATTTAGGTTGTTTCCATGTTTGTCTATTGTAAACAGTGCTGCTGTGAACACTGGGGTGCATATGCCTTTTTGAATTATTTTTCTCTGGATATATGACCCAGGGATTGCTGGGTCATATGGTAAGTCTATTTTTAGTTTTTTGAGGAACCTCCATACTGTTTTCCACAGTGGCTGCATCAAACTGCATTCCCACTAGCAGTGTAGGAGGGTTCCCTTTTCTCCACAGCCTCTCCAGCATTTGTCATCTGTGGACTTTTGAATGATGGCCATTCTGACCGGTGTGAGGTGACACCCCATTGTAGTTTCGATTTGCATTCCTCTGACATTTAGTGATGCTGAGCATCTGTTCCCGTGCCTGTTGGCCACCTGGATGTCTTCCTCGTGCTCATGATTAATTATTCTGCAGACTATTTTACTTTCTTTCCTGCCTCTGTTTTAAGTCTGGAGCCTTGTTTTTCTTTCTCTTTTTGCCTGCTCTTTTGACTTACATTATCTGGTTAGATTTTACGTGTCCTTTTGGGTTATTTCTGACACAAGGGATAATTTAGAAAATACGTGTAGAGACCACAGTGTCTTGAGTCATCACCTAATCTCTCTGCCCTTGAACAGCCTCTCACTTCTGTTTCTGAAGGTGATTTTATTGTCACACGCTATTGCTGCCCTCAATATTTATACCCCTGAGAGTGATTTGTGATTTTATGAATGCTTTTCTAAGTTTCTTGGGGACAAAAAAGATATCCCACTTAAGAAAAATCTTGCTTCATTAAGATTAATTTTGTCTTTGAAGAATATACAGTATTTTAAAATACTTTACTCTGAATATAGACTTTCCTGGATAGCTTCCCCTATTTAGAGGACACTATTGTCCATTCTCTTTCCTTGTTGCTTTTCTTTTCTTTGTGGTGGGGAAGGTGATTAGATTTATTTATTTATTCTATTTTAGTGGAAGCACTGGGGATTGAACCCAGGACCTCATGCATGCTAGGCATGCCCGCTGCCACTGAGCTGTTCCCTCTCCCCTCCTTGTTTATTTTCTGTTTCTAAGTTTTAAAAGTTTTTATTTGCAGAACAGTTGCTAGAGTAATTAGAATGCACTGAATTCTGGGGCTTGAACACATTTGAAGGGCTGAATGCTTTTTGAATGATTTTTTCCCCCATGAGCCTTTTAAAATATAAACTTCAAGTAACAGCGACCTTGACTGTCAGCCAGCAGAGCTCACGGGGCGCTCACGGGGCGCTCACGTTTTTACTGCTGTCAGGAAGCTGTTCGCTTCGTTGAGAGAAAACCATGTTCTGGATGAGGAAGTTAACTGGGGAGTTAGCAGTTTATCAGGGGTGAAAATAAATTGTCATTCACAGCTAAGTGAGTTTGGCCCTGAGCTGCTTCCTGGAATCCATTTCCGCAGGCCAGGAAGCTGCGGCGTTGCCCTGAGCGCCGCAGCCGGAGGCGCCCCCGGAGGCCTTGCGCCCCGGGCGCCCATTTCCACCCTCCCCGGGGCGCGGGCGGTCGGCCTCCGGAAGCACTTTCCCGGAGGAGTGACTTGGTCCGCTACTGTCATACATTAGAGAAAAATAAAGTCACATTCTGCTCCTTTGGAAGGAGAGGAAATCTCCTGCAGAAACATGTAACAACTCTCGTTCACCCGAGTCCAGCTCCCGGAGGGGAGCCTCGGGGAGCCTGCGCCAGCCGCGAAGCGGGAGGAGCCGTGGGAGGCCGGTCCGCTGCTCCAGGACGGGGGCGGGGCGGGTGAGGCCTTGTCCTGAGAGCAAAACCCAAGGAGAGCCCCCCTCCATGTGTCATCAGGATAAAGCCTAAGTTAATACAACATTTAAAAAAAATCAAAATCAGTGCAAAGAAACAGGACAATGAGTGTGCCAGTGGGGACTTATATGGACGGATGAGTTGGAGGGGGGCATGCAGGGGGCTGACACCTCATCACCCCCTGACTTGAGCCTGAAGAAAAATGAGAGGAAATCCCCAACGTGACTGAGGTTAATTTCGTTTGCCTATTTGGTAGGAATGGGGTTCAAAATAGAAACCAAATGCGTTTATTGAAAAATAGATTTGTGTGAGGATGCCCTCACACTTTAGTTTGTGAACTAAGGATCATTGTCTTTAGGCTGTATAACCATTATTCTGCCAATAGAGAGTTTTACACATTGTATTCTCGGCGCTCACATGCTGTGGATGAGCAGGACCTGGTGGGTCCAGGCACTGCTGTTCCCTCTCGCGTAGAGCACATGCCTTAATCAGTGACGTGAACAGTGAGTGGCTCTACGTGAGGTGGGGGTTTGCACTCTTCTACGCAGTAGAAGAGATAACAAGCTTCTGGGTTTTTTTTTTTTTTTTCCTGGTTTACGTTTTTAAGAATTAAATAATGTCTAATACTAATAATATATTTCTCTATGTGTGCGTATACCATAATTATAGTAATAATAGTACTTTCTATAATTTTTTCAATGAGACAATTGCTATGGACTGAGTGTATTTCCCCCCCGTTCATATGTTGAAGCCCCAATGTGATAGTACTTGGGGGGGGGGCTGTTGAGAGATAAGTCATGAGAACAGAGCCCCCATGATGGGGATTGTCATCCTTACAGGAAGAGGAGGAGGGGGAGCCCTTTCTTTCTCTCTCTTGGCTTTATGAGGACACAGCCAGCAGGTGGCTGTTTGCAAGCCAGGAGTCAGGTCCTCACCAGGCACAGGTCCTCTGGTGCCTTGGCCCTGGACTTCCCAGTCTCCAGAGCTATGAGAAAGAAACTAAATTTTGTTGTTTAAATCACCGAGTCTGTGGTCTTCTGTTACGATGACCTGGACTAAGACACAGTATTTTAAAGGCTATGAAGTGCTCTACATGAGTAAGTTGTCTATAACATACTAACACAAGCAAAATGTATCCTCCGATGTGTGCAAAGGCTTATTAACAAGGTGTCCAGCAGTGAGTGTGCCTGCATCCGGAGAAGGCTTGAGCTCCAGGAGAAGTGGATGCATCTTTGGGCGCACTGACGATTGTGCACAGGTGGGGCAACTTCAGTGTGTTTGAAATGTAGCGATGGGGGTGGGGGCAAGGGCGCTTGAGCTGGGAAGGAACGAAAATGAGAAACCCCGTTTCTCTGCACCCTCCCCCATTCGGTGCTGGCACCACTGTCTATGTAGCTGCCCTAGAGAGTGTGCGGCGGCATTTCAGCGTGGTCTGGATTTTCACTTCCCTAGGAGCCAGTGACGCTGGGCGTCCCTTGACGAGCCTGCTTGCCGTTTGCACCCCACCTTTGCCGAGACGCCTTCTGCCTCCTTTCTAACTGGATTGTGGTTTGTTGCTGAGCTTTGAGGGTTCTAGATATGAGTCCTTTGCCAGCTATGTGGTTTTCAAATATTTCTTTCCCCAACATCTAGCTTGTCTTTTCATGTCTTAACAGGATGTTTCATAGAACAAATGTTTTTCATTTTAAGTCCAGTTCACCCGCTTTAGTTTTAGGGGTCATGCTCTTGGTGTTATGTCTAAAAAACCCTTAACGAAGACCTAAGTCCTGAAGATCTTCCCCTATATTATCTTCTGAAATGTTCGTTGTTTTACATTTAAATTTATAATTTATCTGTGGGCTTGTTGCTCTGGATCCCATCACTCATAAGTGGGCATTTGGGTCTTGTTGGGGCCGGGGCTGACGCCAGAGTCCGTCCGCGTCACCGCCGTGCTGCACGGCCTCTCTGAGTCACGCTGTTTGATCTCTCCTCTCTGCAACGCAGGACGAGGGGGTGTGGGGCGGACAGAACGGGCTGTGGGATCAAAGCCCTGGTGTGACTCTCGTGTCTACCAGCTGCTCTTTATTCTGAGCTACGTTGGCTTTTGAGGCTTGGTTTCCTCACTTGCAAAATTGAGATGATACTCGTTCTATATATATATTCCGAGTGTGTTTTGAAAATTTCCATATTATATATTCCCAATAGCTTCATCTCGCAAGCATTTTCTTATTCCTTCTTTTACCCAGTCAGACAGTATCCAGCACCAATACTTGCAAGATGCAGTGCGGTGAGCTGTGGAGGACACAGTGGTGAAGGAGGCAGACGCCCTGCCTAAAGGGGCTTTCAGCATAGCAGTGACTAAAAAGTGTGAAACTCTGGAATCAGAAGGGCTGGAGTTCAAATCCCGGTTCCACCAATTCTGGTGTTTGAACTTGGGGAAGTTCCCTAATCTCACTAGCCTTCCTTTTTATTTTCCATCTATAAAATGCAGATAATGACACTTAATCCTGTTAGTGGACTGCACGGTCATTAAGTGAGATAATAACTGCAGAACCCAGCCAATAATAATATAGTTATGTAGAGAGCAGATGATGTGTAAACAGCTACACAGCCTACGCGGGGAGCATGGATATTTATGGAAATGTCTGCTATAACCTTCTGGCCATATATTTTAAGAAATCAGTGTATGTACAGTTGCCAAGTTAAGCTTCATGGTAATAATACATGCACTTGAATTTCATAATTAAACAAACTCAGGAGAAATTAAGCATCATGAAACTCACTCTGAATGATTAGGCTACAGACCCATCCAAAATGTAATTTGATGTTTCTGTAATAATCTAATTTCATGGAACAAATTCTGAATTTGTTAAAGCCCAGAGTAATTTGTGATTTGTAAGTGTTCTCCTAAGAAGCAGACCTCCATAGCATCTTTGTTAAGTTCATTAAGTCATCCATTTGAGAGGAAAAACAATCCTTCCCCATGTAATTAACAGTTCTTCGTTAAAGGATGGACAATGAGCTCTAAAAACAAATACACATAAGTGGAATAAAGATAGAATATTTCCTATTCCAGAGGCCCGAGATTATAGTAAAATCATCTGTATAAGTAAGTTTCTCACCCAAGGGAAGTAACTCTTTCAGAGGAAGCAGGCGGAATGGAAGAGTCATGGCTTCAGAGCCGTGGGGGAACTTGTAACTTGCATCGTCTCACAGGGCAGTTGACTTAACAATAGCTGTTCACTGGGAGAATAACTGAGGTTTTAGAGAGGAAGCATGACTCGGTAGATTCATTTTCAAAGGTGGGTTTTGATTAGTTATATTTATACATTTATTAGAAAAATAAGGCTGCATCAGATTTTTTATCACTCCATCAGATTCTAATCCTAGAAAATGCGCATAATATTGCAGAGCTTAAAAAAATTCTGAGAAAGCCTGATCATAAATTACCTTCCTAAATAAAAAAGCGTGATGCCCATATAAATGTCAGTGCTCTTCTTCTTTCATTGACTTAGTAAACACTACTGAGAGCCTACAATAGACCAGGCGTATGTCAGGCCCAGGGAAACGCAGATCTCACTAGCTCAGTATATTAGGTGAATCTGTTACATGAACCACTAACTGCAAGACGCTGTGGTAAGTTCTCTTCAGAGGGTTCAGAGTTGGCATGAAAATTACCAGCTCAGGCAGCTAGGGTCAGGGCAGATTTCACCCACGTGCTTTGCTTGGCCTGGTGCTAAGAGGCAAGGCGGAGAAGGATGTTCTGGGAAGATGCAGCTGCGTCACGAAGCTGCCAAGTATGAGGGTGAGTTCGGGTGATGGGATGAAGTTTGGTGTGTCTGCAGTGTGGTTTTCTGGGATGGGAAAGGACAGAAATAAGGAGAAAGGAAAGGGTGATTTATGAGGTCGGAGAAACGGGCACAGAACGTATCGCCATGAAGGGAGCGCATTGCAGCCGCTGAATATATGTAAACAGGAGACTCACATTATTACATTTCCTCTTTGGCAGCTTTGGGTGGGGGTGGTAGACTAAGTGGTGACGAGAGCCCCGTTTTCAGCTGGAATATCACATTTTCCTACCTATATATTGATTTAATCACAATCACATTACTTTTATCTAGGCTCAGATACTGTGACTTGGACACCGTTGCTTCAAGGTCTTCCCTTTCTTTTCCTGTTTTCTTTGGGGACTTGAGTCATCTCGCAGGAGTATTTCAAACTCAGTGTCCCAATGTCCTATTCACTATTAAAATTATGAAACATTTAAAGAACAGAAATGTGTAGAAAGCACCAATATAGGCATTCAGGTGCCCACTGCACAGGCTTAGTAAAAGTAATATTTGGCTGCATTTAACTTAAATATTTTGAGATGAAAAATTTATAAGTACAGCCAAAACACCCCTTTCCTACCCCATTCCGCTCCCTCTGTAGGTAACCACTGCCCTGAAGTTGGTGTGTATTCTTTATGCGCATGTTTTACACTTTTCTACATAAGTACACGCACAGAAAACTATGCCCACACTTCTACTAAAATTTGCCTAGGTCACCTGTGGTTCCGCTGGACTGTTTTTCCTAGTTCTTGCTTTATTGGATCTCTTTGTAATTGAATACTCTCTCATTGAAATTATCTGTTATCTTAGTGATTTTATTGACATCGAAACCCCCAGGTTATCCTCTTAATTCAAAACATTCTTTTCTTTCCTACCAATCCCTTAAGCGTTAGATTCCCTGAGTCCACTTTTGATCAGCACCCTGGACAGCAGCAGCGCCGACAGCCCCTGGCCCCTTCAAGTTATTCGCGGCTGACACTCCAGCCATTTCCTTTCCATTTCAACAAAGTCTTTCACATTTTGTTATGTTTATCCTGAAGTAGTGCATACTTTTTGGTGCTATTGTAAATGGCATCAAAAAATTAATCTCCAATGGTCTGTTGCTAGCATAGAGACACACAATTCAATTTCTGCTCAAAAAGCCCCTTTATATTCTTTAACCTGCTTTTTTAAAAACAATTTATATTCTTAAAGATTGTTGAGGCCCACAGAGCTTTTATTTATGTGAGTTATATCTATTCATATTTCCATATCAGGAATTAAGCCTGAGAAAATTTAAAATACATATTCATTACATCCACTTAAATGACAATAATTATGTGAAATGTAAAGAACTATAATTTCCCAGGGGTACCATCATGCATTGGTTATTTGGAAAATAATGGCTATGCAGACCTTTCAAATATTGATGCATTTCATGATACAATATCATTGGGAAGCTGGCAAGCAGCTGGCTTTCCCGGGCTTAATTCAGTTTGGGGATGGAATGAGCCCTCGGCTGGAGGCACAGTCTGTACTGTGTTGTTGTTTATCTGTTCACCCAGATGCTCTTCCCTCAGACTAGTAGCTTCTGGAGGGCAGGACCCACATCCACTCAGAGCCTGGTCCAAAGCACCTGCTTGAGACAGGAAGAGGAGCAGCTCTGGGAGAAAGACACACAGGGAGAGCGATCAGAAACGCGACAACCGTGGGATGTCGGGCAGAGCAGACCCAGCTCTGTCCTTCCCACGGCCCACTTCATCGTCCACCACCCGTGGTTTGCTTGCCCCGTGGCTGACTTGGTGGTGGAAGGAGACTGTTGATACCATATGGAGAGACTGAGTTGATCCTTGTGGAACCAAAGACTTCATTTTTGTGCTTCATGTGGAAAAAAATCACATCAGCTCAATTTGACAGGAGAACAGCAGAGCTTCCATGAAGAAAGGTCTGTCTATAATTGGAAAGGCACATGCACCCTTTACAGCAGCACTGTTTATAACAGCCCAAACATGGAAGCAACCTAAGTGTCCATAGACAAATGATTGGATAAAGAAGATGTGGTATATTTATATACACAATGGAATACTACTCAGCTATAAAGAGAATGAAATAACGCCATTTGCAGCAACATGAATAGGCCTAGAGATCATCATACTAAGTGAAGTAAGTCAGACAGAGAAAGACAAATGCCATATGATATCACTTGTATGTGGAATTGAAAAAAATGATACAAATGAACTTACTTATAAAGCAGAAACAGACTCACAGACAGAAAACAAACTTAAGGTTACCAGGGAGAAAATGTGGGGGTAGGGATAAATTAGGAGTTTGGGATTAACAGATACACACTATTATATATAAAATAGATAAACAACAAAGTCCTACTGTACAGCCCAGGGAACTATATTCAATATATTGTAATAACCTATAATGGAAAAGAATCTGAAAAAGAATATATATACACATATTATATGTATAACAGAACCACTTTGCTGAGCAACTGAAACATTGTAAATGAATCATACTTCAATAAAAAATTTTTTAAAAGCCCCAGAAAACCCATGAACCAAACCAAAGATCACATATTTAATTTCACAATCTGTTAGCCGGGGTAGCATTTATTGATAACCTATATGTTGGCCTTTACATACATCATCTCATTAACACACAATATCCTGGTAAGATTTTTACTGATAAGAATAGAGACTCAGAGAAGTTAGGAAGCTTGCTCAAGATCAGAGACTTAAAAATGCAAGCCCAGTTGTTCTGACAGTGGTGTGTTGGGACGGAAATAAGGGAGTTTGGGAGGGTGGGGGGGCATATTTTAATTTGAAATATTATCTTTGACACTGAAGGGTGGCAAGTTGTATTTAATTGCTGGGAAATTTAAGGATTTCTCTCGGTAAATAATGCTTAGCAATAACCTTAGGGCTCGTTTCATTAGACAAGAGAGAGTAAATTATCTACCTTTTAGAGGTGGTGAGGATATTAGGCTGCTATTTGGCTAATTGCTCTTCTGCTGTGTTAAATGGCTGCTGATTCCGATAGGTGAGCAGTTCATTTCCTATGGACCAGTCAGATCAAAGTGACACCTGTAGTAACTGTTGTTATGAAATGCATATTCGTGCTGGAGAGGGGCTTGCGTGGGTGTGCTCTGAAGCAGCGAGGAGGGCGCATACACGAGAGAAGTCATCGATAAAAAAGAGAGTGGGCTGAGCATCCGTCCTGCAGGAGACCTGGTTACCACTCACCCAGGGAGGGATGAAGTTGCTTAATGCATATTTTCATTTTTACAAGCCATGAGTTTGTAGCTTGAAAAAGTATCTCCTGAGTTCACAATGTGCAGGGAATGGTGTGCTGAGTTACCATGGTGATCACCTTTAGTGCTATTAACACTGCTGATTATGCTGCCTCACCCTTGATGTGTTTCATAAGCAGGAATGTTTCCTAGCAGCCACGTTCATCTGTGTTACTTCATAATGTGATTCCTTTTCTTCTCTCCATGTCTTTGATAAAGTAAATTCTCTGAAAGACGTTCAGATTATACCTTTAAGCGAACATAAAGCAAAGCAGAATTCATGTTTCCTGGCAGCAGATTTCAGATCAGAATTCTGTTGCTTGGGACTCACTTTTCGTATTTCTCCCTTTTACTTCACATCTCTGAGACTGCTTGAAGCCACCTGTCCGTCCGTCCATCCATCCGTTCTTTAATGCATTACGTGAATTAAGCACCAACTACACACGAGGCTTTGTGCTGCATAGGGCTTATAAAAATAAATTATACACTATACCTCTTATCAAGTTTGCAAGCTAGCAATAAAAAGAAGATAACACATGTACATTGCGTAGATATGAAAGTTTTTGGTAACTACCAGAGGGTGCGTGTACAAAATGCTATTGAGGGAAGGGAATCACTTCTGGACAGAGGCCAGCAATTCCACCTGGATGCCTCATACTTAACGGGCAGCAGCTTAAAGATACCTGCGATGGATTGTTAGGGCCGTGACAGCTGTCTTGTACTTAGGAACCAAGGCAGCACTTCAGCACTACGCTTGGGGGTCATTTAAAACAGTGAAGTCACCAACAAGAAATGCGAAAACATGGCACTTAACAGTGTGGAAGAGACACGTGTTAACAGCAGGAGAGCTGAGACGGGGAGGCAGTGTCACCTGCATCTCCCTGAGCTGGGAACACGTGCTCGGGGTGACAAAGTTTTCACCTCTCCGAGCAGGTCTGCACGTGAAGGCCGTGGGAGCGCTGGTTTTGGGGGTACACAGAAATGTCAGTAAGAAGGGAAATGCGCCCACCCGGGGTCCTGGAGTCATGAGGATCCACCGTGTTCTCTAAATTTTTATGGTGTGACTCCAAGCGTGTGGGGTAACTTCTGTGAAGCTACGTAGTCCAAAGCAATAGAAATCCGATTAGAGCTGTGAGGCTCCTCGTGTAAGCCCTGGACTATGGGTCAGATTCTAACAAAGTTCTGCGGCGTTTTCAGCTTATGTTGACATAGGTTTGCAGAAGACAGTGAAGGACTCCGCAGTGATAGTTAACTAAACAAACCGACGCACGGCGAGGCTGACCGGCCGTCGGTCTGCTTAGGTCTCCCTGTGCGGTGAGCACAGAGTCTCCGTAGCCAGACCTTGTGTTCCAGACCAGCTCTGTTTCTTAATAGCTGTGTGACCTTTGGGGGAGATACTAACCTCTCTGTGCATCAGTTCACTTATCTGTAAAACTGGGACAGTAATAACACTAATGTCATAGGGTCCTTGTAATGAGTTACATATAGGAGGTGCTTCTAGGGTGCTGCAGAAGCACGGACTATGACCGTTAACGTTAATATTATCTGCGCAGTAAGTGGGCATGTTTCTACTCACTCAGGAAGTACTGTGTATTCAACGGTCATGTCTAAAGTCCCGGCATAGAACACGGCACGTCGGAAGTGGAAGCTGACAGCTGAATTCTTTGTGTAGGTGATGGCAGCTCTGCCCAACAGGACCCTCTGCAGTGACGGAAATGTTCTGCATCGGCGCTGCTCAGCTGGTGGCCACTGGCCACACGGGGCCGTTGGGCCCTCGGAACGTCCTTAGTGTGGCTGAGGAAGGGACTTCTACATTTTATTTAATTTGAGGTGACTCCAGCCTCCTGCGATAGGAAAGGGGATCAGACGCAGCATTTGCTCACCGCGTCCCGGCACTGCTCACTGGGGTTTTCTGGCTGGAGGACTTAATCTTTCTGTCCTTTGCAGAAGCGTCCACATGAGGCAGTCGCAGCTGACGAGCATTCCAGCAGGCTCCCGCCACATCCCCTTGTTCTGACTCTCACACCCCCGACGTCCTTCTCCTGGCTAAGTTGGCTCTGCCTGGCGCTTGACCTCAAGGCCGATGTGCCCAGCAAGGACGGACCTCCACATGCCCCGGGGCCTCTCCTTGTTTCCATACGTTAATCTCTCTCCTCCCAACACGGGCTGCTCCTGAAGGTGCTGACCAGCGGGCAAGCCCTAGAACGTGCCTTGTGAAGTGTCTGCCCCCTACTGGCCCCTTGCAGCGTGCAGTGGTGGCCCCTCCACACGTTGGAGCACAAGTGTGGGGCTCTCCTCACTGCCCCACGGGGAAGCCAAGTCCCTGGGAGGCTAAGGGACTCGTCCAAGCTAATTCATCACTACGTGTCTGAGCTAGGACCAGAACCTTCGTCTTCTGAGTTTCAACCCCGTTGCTCGTGCATTATACCACATCTCTTATGATGGCTGAACTGTGTTCCCTCGCCCCCCAAATTCACGCTGGAGTCTTACCACCAGTGCCTCAGAATGTGACCGTTTCTGAAGACAGGATCTTCAAAGAGGTAATTAAGTTAAAATGAGGTTGTCAGGGCGGGCTCTGATCCAGTATGACTGGTGTCCTTATAAGAAGAAGGGTCAGGACAGAGACACACACACAGGGACGACCATGCGAGGACACAGGAGAAGCATCCATCCTCAAGTCACAGAGACAGGGCTGGGAAGGAACCAGCCCTGCCCACATCCTGACCTCTGGCTTCCAGCTTCCAGAACAGCGGGAAGATAAACACTGCTGTTTAAACCAGGCAGCCTGAGCTACTGCGTTACAGCAGCTAAGAAACCAGTACGACACCCGGCCTCCGACAGGCATTTTAAGCTGAAGTAAGATGTGAAGATACTTCTGCTAAGTTGCTGATGGTGTTAATGGAACAGGTAGCAGGTGATACCACCGTAGCAAGTCCAGTGCTCACCAGCGCTGCAGAGTTCACGTGAAGACTGCTAGCACCTGGAGAGTCATGTGAGATACTTCTGCTTGAGAATGACAAGCAGTGATGTGGTGATGTCAGGTACTCTTCAAGAAATAGTAACATTTCCAGATGGGCAAAGACCTGAAACATCATTGTTTTTTTAGATTGTCATGAAGTTGAAACATCATTTTTGAGAGGAAAAGAAGTAAAGTGGCAAAGATGGATGCATCCCTGTATTTGAAGTGCTGGCCAGATTTAGTCCTTTCTGTAAATTGTGCTTTAGAATATGGAGGTGTTCTAATATAACAATAAATATGCAAAACTTACTGCATCTGAAATTGTTTTGTGCCCTATTTTGATAGCTCCTAGATTTCTTCATTCAAGTCTTTTTATAATAAATTGGAATTTCTAAAATTCCATCAACTTGGTCACTCTCTAATTTTCTCTGCAGCAAATCCACCACGGTCCAGAGGACACAGAGGAGGTGGTGGTTATGACCTTTGTGCTAATCTGAGACCACACAGATGATGACAATGTTTAGTGGGATTTTAAAATCAACACGTCACAGAGACAATAGGAAATATCCCAAAGGTAAATCAATAGAGGATTGGTTAAATAAATTACAATTGATCTATATAAGCAAACGCTATGTGGGTATTAAAAGTGATGGTGCAAATTACATTTTCAGGCCAGTAAAGATGAAAGATGCCTGAGACATAGCTTTATTTAAAAGAAGACATGCCGGGGGAGAGTACAGCTCAAGTGGCAGAGCGCACGCTTAGCACGCACAAGGTCCTGGGTTCAATCCCCAGCACCTCCTCTAAAAATTAATAATAAACCTAATTACCACCCCCACCAAAAAAAATGAATAAATAAAATTTAAAAGAAGAAGAAGACATGCTAACAAATAGCATTAAGTTTTGTAAAAGTCAGTTACGTGTGTATATTATCCCTACGTGCCCGTATGTGTATACGCACATGTGGGAAACACACAGCAGGATTTGTATCACATGTCAGCAGTGCTTACCTGCATCTGCTGGGAGTTTTACAGGTGCTTTTCAGTGTGTATCTTTATGTGTTATCTAAAGCCTTGTTAAGACTGTGTCCATGTCTAAAAAGAGAAGCGCCCAGGTGAAGCCGGGCGCTGTCTTCCGAGTCTGTCTGTGGAGCGGGTGTGAGAGCTGAGTCTCCGAGGAGGACACCGGACATGGTGGGGGCAGAGTTCTGCTGTTCTTGAAATCCAGGGTAGGCAGAATGTCTGCTGATAAAAGGCTCCATCCGGCTTCTACGTTTTTAACAAATTAACACAGAATGGGTCAATCTGACACTGGAGAAGGCTTCCACTGAGTACATTAAGACATTGCACCCCAGGTGAGTTGAAACTAGTTACTTTTTCTTTTAATCCTAAGAGAACAGTTTTATTTGTGTCCTTGTCATGACAGTCAACCCCTGAACGGCCAGCATCAGTAGGTTTATCTCAGGAATAGCTGTAAAGTAGTCAGTTTCTACCTACATCTCTTTCCTTCTGTCTCCATTTAGGTGTTTTTTTTAACTCTTACCACCTGCACAGTTTTACATTTTTATTTTAATTTGATGTTACATGATACATGCCTATGTA
This sequence comes from Camelus bactrianus, assembly GCF_048773025.1. Taxonomy (NCBI): domain Eukaryota; kingdom Metazoa; phylum Chordata; class Mammalia; order Artiodactyla; family Camelidae; genus Camelus; species Camelus bactrianus. The sequence goes on along the minus strand of NC_133567.1, from coordinate 3,255,586 downwards.
ACAAATTCAGACACAATAGGAACATTTAAAGTGAAAAATGAAAGTTCTCCATTTTGATTTCACCCCAACCTTTCACTCCCTGGAGGAAATCACGATGAACTGGTCTGGGTCTCTCCAGACACATAACACCCACACCAGAAATCTTCTCCCACAAGACAGTCAATAGGATTAAAAGAAAACCCTAACATTGTGGACAGCGGTGGCTGCGTGGCAGGGCATGGCGCGGGCACACCGTCACTTACTTACCTGTTCCCATGACGACTGATGTTCAGGTTGTCTCTTTTTTTTTCTGTTTTAATTAATACTTAAGGTACATCCTCCACACTTACGTAGGCTTATGTAAGTCCAGGATCCCAGATGAAGAACTATTGAGCCAGAGGTGTGGACATTTGATAGGCCCTAGTTCTGCCTTCAGGTGAGCAGAATTTCTGAGGGACTTGGGAGCGCTTTGCACACCTGGGGGAGAACACTTCTTGCTTCCGACCACCTCTTCTCTGCCTCCCCCAGCCTGTTCGTGGCCTGATAGGCGAGCATGCCAGGATCCCATTCGGTCAAGGCTGAGGTTTTGACAGAACTGGGAACTGGGAATGTTCCCAGAGCACAGACAGGCCCTCTGGAGAGGCACACATGTTCCTGCAAGGACTGGGGTTCTGCACAGCATTTAAAAACTTATCATGAAACACCTAGACTCAGTGTGCTGCTAAAAACAGGAACAGAAGAACAACGAGCTTAATGGAACGGCTGCTTCCCCTGGAACTATTTGATACTTTAATTTCTGAGATCTGTCTTAAAACGTCACATGGGAATTTTATTTTAAAATCTTGTGATAGAGAATCCTTTGTCATTCATGAGAATTCTCTCCTGGGGGTGGGCAGAATTAAAATAGCAGTCCCAAAGTCTTGAAAACATCCGCCTGGTCCAGGGGCCGGGCGCCTGTCCTGGCCACGTAGCCGTGTTGGGGGTTTCGGGGTGACAGTCCCTCCTGTGGCTTCACCGACATGAGCTGGGCTCCTCAGTTTATCGTGTGTGGACTTCCACAAACCATCTCACGTGCCGTTTCTGTTTTCCCCTCTCCCCGGAATTGTCAGCATCTTTTGGCGATGGCAGTTTCAAAGCTCAGCAGTGTGCTGAGATGGGGGTGGGGGGTCCCAGGTGTCTGATAAAGTCATGGGTCTTGAGACAGTTGTTTCAGTTGTGGACTATCAGCATCATGGAGTGACATCGAGAGGGCAGACGAAGCCAGGCCGTCTCAGTAGAGTGCTGGCGGCCAGTCCCTCACCTGTGCACCCATCCACTCGCACTGCGCTCACGGCCCGCCTGCTCGGCGCCGTTCTACACGCGGGAGAGGAGAGGACAGAGTCCCTGCACCCAGGGGCCGTATGTTCCAACGGGGAGTGTGGCAGGGAAGCAAGAAGCCACACCAGAAGGTAGAGAACTGCCCGCCTGGAGGGACGCCTAGCGGGGCCGGTCGCCGGGAGGAGGCGTGAAGACGGAGGGCGGAGCGGGGGGGAGAGGGGGGGCAGGCAACTTGGGTGCCGCCTTTGCTGGAGGAGATGATGGCCTTTCCCGACCCCGCCAGCGTGGCCTGGACCCTTTCCCGGGTGAAGGTGTGACGGCGGACGGAGGCCGCGCTCCGGGGCCCCGCCGGCCCCGCGCCGCCGGGGCGTCAGGAGGGCTCCGCCTGCGGCCCCGCCTGCCCAGCCGCGCTGTCGCCGCCGCGCGTCCCCGCGGAGCTGTCACGTGGCGACGACACTGCCCCCTGGCCTCAGCGACTGAGATGTCTTGCTGTTGGCGCACAGCGCTGGTTTTGGCTGACAGTGAAACTCACGGACACGGACACGGACACGGGCTGATGAGCTCTGTTCTGAAGTCTAGGCGTCTGGCGTCGCTGCACCAGAGCTGCCCCCGGGCTGGCGCCGGGGAGGGCCTCACTCCACAGCCCGGGCCTCTGGGCCGAAGAGGGGGCGGCAGCTTGCGGGGGGCGGGGGTGGGGAGTGGGCCGGCTCCTCTGCTGGCTCAGGTGATGAAAGACTTCTGGAAAATTAAAAGGCTGATTTCCGTCAGGTGCACGAAGCTTTGCTTCCCTAAGTGTGCATGTGGCTGCTGCTTGGAAGAAGACGTATCTCCCCCCCCAAATGCTTACATTTCAAATTGTTCCACACAACAGGTTGGAATTGGAACCCAATAAACATGTGTCTGTGTTTATCTTTCTTTATGGCCTTTGTTTTAAAGTCCATTTTGTCTGCTAGGAGTATTGCTACCCCCACTTTCTTGCCATTTCCATTTGCGTGAAACATCTTTTTGCATCTCCTCACTTCACCCTAAGTGGTCTCTTGTAAGCACCGCACTGTAGGCTCTTGTATTGTCCAGTCTGCCACTCTGGGTCTTTTGATGAGAGCATTTAGTCCACTGGCATTTAAGGTGATTATTGATAGATACGTGTTTATTGCCATTTTAAGCCTTGTTTTCCAATATATGTATGTGTTAGTTGATCCAACACACGTCTACTGACTGCGTTGTGGTAGAGCTTGGATATGAGGAGGGACACGTAACAGTCCCGTATCAAGTGCTTTACCATCTAATGTGTTGAAAAAGGCTGTTACAAGAAGGGCTGCCTGTGTACCCGAGGAGCCCAGCTCCTAACTTCAAGTCCTTCCTGCTCCAATTACATTTGCCATCAGTGGTGTCTTCATTTAAATTCAGATCTGTCGTGATAACTGATAGGAAAGGGCACTTCCTAGGAATCATGAAATAAGCACCCAGATCTTGTACTTACTAGTGTGCTAATTGTATCCATCAGGAAAGGCTAGCTGCAGTAACAAACAGCCCCCAAATCTCACTGGCTTAACAAAGCAAGCTTTATTTTTTGCTCATGTTGTAGTCCAGGGAGGGTCAGGTGTGTATATAGTGAGGGTGAGGCTGTGCTCCTTCAGTTTCTTCCGTCGTCTCAGGCCTTGAAGGTCACCCCTGAATTCCCTGAATCTGATGGGAAAGACAAAGGAAGGAGAGTGTGGAGGACTAAGCAGAACTTTTATGGTCCAGCTGGAGACCTGAGTGTCTCTTCTGCCCACATTCTATCCAGAACTTGGGCACAAGACCACATATAACTTCAAAGGAGATTAGGAAGTATATTTTCTGTGTGTCCAGAAAGAAAAGAAATGAGCTGGTGAGCACACAGACAGTTGTTGCTGGAGAGAAAGCCCGGGAAAGCTGCCTGGATTAAGCACCAGCTACCTGTCATAGCCTTTATGTTAGGTAGGTCCTATAGGGGTAACCAAAAGGGATTCATGCTATTAATCCCCTCACCAGGTTTACAAACCAGTTAGAAGACTAAGAGACACACACAGACCATCGTAACACCAGGCAGTATGTGTTAATTGCCTGAAGTGGGGAAGTGGTATAAAAAGGTATTTTAGGAATTGGTGGGGGAGAAAAAGCCCTTCTGGATACAGGGCAGGTGGCTGATATCTCTACCTGGAAGTGTCCAAAGTACCTTGAATTCCACGTGACCCAAAGTGACACAACAGTGCCCTCCAAACTTGTCCCTTTCTGTGACAGTTCCCGTGGACCAGTGGCATCAAGTCCCAGACCTCCACGTCCCTCGCTTTAAAGCAGGGACACCATGTCGGAGGACTGTGCAAGGGTTCACTCTACACACTTACGAAGCGTCTGCGCTTGCAGTGGTTTCTGTTCTAAGCTCTGGGGATACGGTGTTGAAACAAAAAGACAAAGATTTCTGCCGCATGGAGTTTAATGGGGCTCGTGCTGCTTACGAGCTGTGAGAGTCGGTGCAAGTGCGCATTTGCAGTTTTTCGGCAGTACCCGTGTGATCCCGGCGGGGCGCTGCCATGCCGCTGGCCGGGCTGGGCTGCTGGAGAGCCACGGCCGTCTGCTCCAGGCAGCCGAGCCCGTCGCTGCGTGGTCGCTAGGGTGAAAGCTGCCCGGCAGCAAACTGACACCCGCAATTCAGATCCTCAGCTCTTGCGACTTGGGCTTTGTCTTGAAAGCCACTGTGGCTTGTGTTTCGCTGCAGCTTTTTAGTACAAATGCCATGTTCCTCCTAACTGCGCTGTCTTCTGACGCTTTGGAGGGGAGTGACCTCTCTCAGATGCCTTTGTTACGCCCACTTTGACACAAAGAAACCTTCCAACTTTAGTTTAAAAATGGCCCCCAAATCCAAAAAATCCATCTGGCTGTTGTTTCTGTGTCTTGTAGTGAGAGACAGACAGAAATTTCAGTTACAGAGACGTCATATCCTCTCCCTTGGGGGTCAGGGTCCAAAAGCTGCACATAAAGTTTGCAGAGTCTCATGTTGACAAGACTGCCCTTGAAAGTCCCTGAGGAAGGGCCGTGTTGGGGACTGCTGCTGTCTCTCAGGGGTCCAGTCCTGTGGGTTCTTCTATCCTTTGTTTTCAGCTGATCATCTGATGGAATCGTCTCCTGTTCATAGAGGATGTTGACAGAGTGAAGTGCCTTCAAGCAGCAGAATCACAGCCAAGGAGCTGAGGCTGTGGGAGGGTGCGTGGGGGTCTGTGCTCTCTGGGTGGACAGGCAGCCCTTCTCTGGCACTGTTTCAACGCTCCTCACCCAGCTGTGCAGTTGAATTTGTATGGCCGCTTGTGCATGGCACACAGCACTCACGGCTCTCCCTCCTTATCCCTCTTCTTGGAAGCTTCAGGGTTTTGTTGTTTGGCTCCCAGGACCCTTTCCAGAACCAAGTCCAGGTCCAGCTGATGAGGAAGGGGTGGAGATGCAGGTGGAGAGGCTCAGGTAGAACAGTGACTGACTACAAAGGGCGGGTATCCGTTCTCACAAGAACACAGCAGACTTCAGAGGACTGAATGTTTGCTGGGAGGAGGACAGACCTGGAATGTGAAATTTTGGGATCGTTGCTCTGTGTCTTGCAATATGAATGGCCCCTTTGATGTTGGTAGCAGAAGGGGCAGTAGTTCCTCTCTGCTCTGGGGGGAAAGGGGACTACTGCAATGGGGGGCGGGGGATCTTTGCAATGGGGGGAGGGTATTATTACAGTAGGGGGAGGGGAAGTTGCAATAGGGGACGGGGGCTGTTAAAGTTGGGGGAGGGGACTGATGCAGTTGAAGGAGGGGCTGTTGTTGGGGAGGGGCTGTTGTTGGGGGAGGGGACTGGTGCAGTTGGGGGAGGGGCTGTTGTAGTTGGGAGAGGGGGGCTCTTGCTGTAGGGTGAATGCTCTGAGCATGCGTCTACAAGTGTCTCAAGGGTTCACCAGAGAGGGTTCTTCTCTTTTATAGGGAGGAGTAAACATAGCTAGGAAGAGCCCGCCGGGGGGAGGTGGGCTCCAGGCTAGCTGTGTGGGGCGGGAGGCTGGAGAAGGTCTTCCCAGAGCCCAGCCTGTTCTCACGGGCTCTGTTTGCTGCTCAGGCTGGGGCCGAGCCGGAGTTCCGGAGGAGAGGGTCTGCGCCACAGTTCGGTTAACAAGCCTCCTGTCCTGACGGATCAGGGAGGACCAGCGTGCCGCTAAGCATTTATGAGGCAAAGACGGGACTCTGGAAGGTCTGTGAGTGGCGGTGTCGTAGGAAATCAAGCGGAACATCCGTGACTCTGACCCAGGCCACCTGGGGAGGGACTGGAGGTAAGCCATTCCCCCAGCACGAAAGGGGTGTTTCTTGACTTTGTTTTCCAGGACCACCAGACTCAAGTCAAGTTCCACATTGTCATTAAAACACTTCCAGGGCTGAAACGGTCTCAGAGTTTAGTTTGATCTTCTCACTTTGCAGATGGCAAAACTGAGGCCCAGAAGGATTTTTTTTTCACCAGATTCATGTACGTGGTTCAGGTCAAAGGAAGCACGTGCCAGAGGCTCCCGACACCCAGTACTGCCCTTCTACACGTGGTGACGGCGCATGGAGTCACGTGAGATTCAAAGGAGGTAAGTCTGAAGATTCTCTGGTAAGTTGAAGGCCAGACGTAAAGCAAGCTCACGGCGCCTGAGCCGGGCGCTCAGCTCCGCCTCGGCCCCAGGCCCCCCCTTCTGCTTGCTGCTTCTCCGGGGCACTCACCTCCTGACATAATTTGTTTACTCATTGTGCTACCTTACGGCCTGTCTCTCTGCACCAAAATACAAGTTCTGTGAGAGAAGGGGGTTTGGTTTTCTGTTTTGTTTCCTAGTGAATCTTTAGCGCCTAGAATCATTCTTAGGGGTTAGACGCCCGGAAAAGACGCGCTGAAAGATCAATAAGCCCAGGGCGTCTTGAGACGCAAACCCCTTCACCGCAGCTGTCGGGTGGGTGCACCCCGTCCCCCGGCCGGCGTTTACGGGACGCCTTCAGAGCTGCAGGAGTCCTGCCAGGAGCCGGGGATCCTGCCAGGAGCCGGGGATCCGGTGACCCTGCGGGCAGGGAGTGGGGCGCCAGCTACTCACTGGTGAACACGTGAAATCTCAGGGAGGGACCCAAACACGGCAGAGGGTTAAGTAAGGGGGCTTCCCGCTTAGGCTGGGGTTAGGGTGGAACTCTCTGGGGCAGCGTTTAGGGCTGGAGGGCAGACATGTTAAACCACCAAAAGAAGCCCTCAGGGAACAGCCCGCAAGAATCAGGTTTCCCTGGGATTCACATTGGCATAATGTTTTATCTGTTTCTAAAGGCTCTTTCATCATTATCACCTCATGCCTCCAAGGGTTAGGTTTTGTTATAAAGTGTCTGCCTGATTAGAAAGGGCTATAAAGTTTTCCTTGAGTCTAGAATCCCATCCTTCCTGTTTCTATGAGCAGGGGACAAGAGAGCTAACCTTTGGAATTTCTGTTTTAATTTGCATCAAAACCTAGCTTTCTAATGAATAACAATAAAAGGCAGTAAACAGATAAAGGCAGGTCTGATGCATAAATGTTTTTTCCCCTCTCTCTTCAGTATAGGGCTAGAAGACATAATATATGATCTGCACTTACTTTGATGTTGGAGAGGGGCTAGCCTGGTCGGATCTCATCGACTCAAAATAAACCCAGCTTAATGATGACACCACTGTAAGTTTTAAGTATATATTCTGTCTGTAGAGAAGAAAGGGAGAATCAAAATTAGTTTTAATGACAAAGTCAGGAAGAGGTTGAATCGGTTGATGCATAAATGAGACTGTCACTAAAAATATGTTCAAAAGAAGCTTCAGGGTAATAAGAATGCTCATAAAAGCTTTCTGATTAGTGTCAGACTAGAAGAGAACAGTATCTTTAAAATAGGCCACACTTTAGTTTCTGCATATCTGTCGCATCAAACCTGGACATTTTAATAAAACATTTATAAATATATGAAATATTTAAATTGATACAGTGAAACCTGTTTCCTGTGGAATCCCCGAGTTGCCACCAACAGGTCCGTGCAGTGATCTCTAAGCTATGTTTGCAACAATGAGCCTGAGGCACTGTCAGAAATTCCTTTATCCATTCACCACGTGTTTGCGGGGTTCCTGCTGTCTGCTGTATCTGGGGGTACAGAAATAGAGGCCCCCATCCCTGCCCTTGGAAAGCTCACTGTTGCAGGTCAGCAAATGACGTCAGACTTGTTGAGTGCTATGTGATCATGAAAAGAAATCTGGTGTTATATTGGCTTACACCCTTGACAAAGTGATGTGTGAGTGTGTGAGTCTACGAAAATGAAATGACCATGGCTGTCCGCACCTTGAGGAGCCCAGGCCTCGCCGACGGGCAGGCTCCCTGCGGCCGCCGAGACCCGAGCTGTCCTCTCAGGCTGGTCCAGGGCTCCTCCAGAAAGGAGGCTGCAGGCCGCAGTGTGTGAGGACTTCTAGCCATGCTGATGAAGGCAGAAGGGACTTGCAGGACTAGCAGACTTACACAAACAGTTGAAAACTACATAAGCCTGTTTATGGTTTTATTTTTAATGAAAGCGTCTGTCTGTGGTTTTCAGAGGCCACACAAGCGTTCTTTCCACCTGCTCCCCCTTCCCCGCCCCGCCCCTCCCTCCCCGCCCCGCCCCTCCCTCCCCGCCCCGCCCCTTCCCAGCCCCGCCCCGCCCCTTCCCAGCCCCGCCCCGTCCCCGCCCCGCCCCTTCCCAGCCCCGCCCCCGCCCCGCCCCGCGTGCTTACAAGGGCTCAGCAGCACTTTCACCCAAAGGACGAGTCAGAGGAAAAGGCGGATGGGTTCCGGGCAGGGCGCTCGTGTCCGTGTGACTAAAACCCGGCAAGAAACCCTGAGAGTCTGGAAGGAACTGGAGCGCGGATGTTGCTCACGACCTTCCCCAAACCAAGTAAGAATTAAAAACAGAGGCCGAGTAATCAATCACATAAGCTGTCACTACTTTCGGGCTTCGTATTTCAAAAAGTGATTTAGATGTTAGCCGTCCAGGCGACCGAACACTGTTTCTTTCCATAGGGCTTTCCCTGGCGGAAGCGCACAGAGGAGACCAGACAACAGATAACGCGACAGAGGGCGTGCGGGCTGCTCCCCTCTGGGCTTCACACCGCCTTCCAGAAGGGCATGTGGGCACGTGACTAGTTTCTCTCAGGCCAACTGGGTACGTGTTCTTCTTAAAGTAATCATATTTTAAATTCGTGTTGCAGTTGAAATTTTTGAAGCCCTTTCAGGAGTGAGTATCGTGGCCCCTGAATTGGGAGGCAGGTGTATGGGCCACGTTCCTAGCGCCTATAAACTTGATGCTTTCCCATCTGCCCTTGTGCGTAATCCAGACACCACCCAGTGGTGTTCCAGACGCGTCTGGTCCCGGGCCACCCACTCATACGCCGGTCGCCTCGCCTTGGTCTCTTGCCTCCCTTATGGCCCCTCTCCCGGATCTCGGCGGGGAGTCCTGCTCCCAGGGGCACGTTTTTTAAAATACAAACCAACCAGTCCAGAGTCTGCATCCTCAACGGTCTCCCTTATCAGGCCCTCACATCCCGGGCTGCTGTTCACCTGCCCTAATTACCCCAGAGCCAGACACCAGACAGCAAGGACCACCGCCACGCCCCAGAGCTGCTGAAATTATTCAGACTAGCCAGCCCTAAGCCTGCCTCCCCTACTTCGCCTGTTCCTTCCAGTGGAAACCAGAGAAGGGTTCTTGCACACAGTTTCTCCCTCTGCCTCATGTCCAAGCCTGGAGATTGCCCCTGTGGCCCTGTGGCGGGGCGCCTGCTCCCTCTCCTGGAATCTGTGAGTGGCGTGAACTGTCCTTTCAACGGCAGTTGTCTCCTGATCTGTGGGTCTTCTCTTTCCTAGAAATAACAAAGTCTATTAAAACACAGGACAAGTAATCTAGCAGAGGCTGGGGATGGAGGCCTACAAGGTGCAGACTTGGCTGCAAAATTTTGCAATAGGTTTTTCCGTCTTCGAGCCCCAGGCTTCGTCCCTGCACGACATTCTGGTGGGATGTGGAGTGAAGTGAGGGAAAGATGTGCCTTGTCATTCCTCAGGCTCTGTCTGCCCACTTGTCTTGGTTGGGCGTTTCCAGTCCTTGGTCGGGACATTTTTAAAACTGTAGTTACAAAGCACTAGTACGTCACAGTCCCTGATTTCCCGATTATGAGCAGACCTCTTTCCACTGAGCTGCTGTTTGTGACTGCCAAGACTTTGAAAGTGTTTGACTTCAGCTTTACTTCCCGCATGCTGGGTCCACATGTGTCTGTTTGACTGTTTCCTAGGCTTAGCGCAACGTCTTGCACAAAGTAGGTATTGGCTGGATGGTAGCTGAACAAATCAGTGGATGAATCATTCAGCTATTGAACCTAGCTGTCTCAAAGCCACCCAAAGTTTATAAGGGTTGGCTGCAAAGGACTCCATGGGTTTCTATGGTAGGCTGAGTAATGGGGGCCCCACAAGGTATCCGTCTTTGAACCCCTGGAACCTGTGGCTGTTACCTTACATGGCAAAAAAGGTGTGATTTCACTTTGCAGATGTGATTAGGTTAAGAATCTTGAGACGGGGGCAGTGTATAGCTCATTGGTAAAGCACTTGCTTAGCATGCACACAGTCCTGGGTTCAATCCCCAGTACCACCCTCAAAAAAAGCCCACCTAATTACCCACCCCTCCCCCCAAAATCTTGAAATCAGGAGAGATTATCCCGCATTATTTGGGGCCCCTAAATACAATCACAAATGTCAACAGAAAAGAGGCATAGGGAAATGACAGCACAGAAGAGTGGGAGGCAATGTGACCAAGGAGGCAGACATCAGAGTGATGTGACCGCGACCATGGAACACAAAGGAACTTGGATACGGCAAAGAAGCGTTTCCCCCAAGAGCCTCCAGGGGGGAGCGTGGTCCTCCTGACAACTTGATGTCAGACTTCTGGTCTCAGGAACTGTGAGAGAAGACAGTTTTGTTGTTTTAAGCCCCTAAATTTGTCATAATTTGTCGCAGCAAACTCAGGAAACCAGTATAGTCACTGAGGAAAACTTTCGGGTGTTCCTTTCTGGAGAACTCTAAAAAAAGCAAACAAACAAAAAAAGAAAACAAAAAAACCCAAAACACCACGGTCACACACTGGAGTGGCCAGGTGACAGGAACCAGATTTGATGGTCTCTAGAAGTTCCTTTCTAAGAACTTTTCTTTGATTCTAAGGGAAGCTTGGTTACTGGGCTTCAGTTTCTTTCCTCGGGTAAATGACATGGGTGCGCTTGCAGGAAAGGCAGGCAAGGGCGCAGACATACTTGGTCATATCTAGAGCTCCTGGAGGCTCAGGGTGTCCCGGCTGCCATCACTGTTGGTCCATTCTCATGACTGCCAACTATCACTCAGACAAAAGGGAGGAAAGGACATGCTGTCATTTCGCAGGGGTTGCATTTCTGTGTCTACTGAGCTAGCGTTGGAGACAATGGATCAGAGAGCTCGTTGACCTGGGGGGCGATGTTTGAAGGTAAAGGAGATACGAAGGGGATTTTTAATAAAACCTTAGTCAGTCTTGGTGATGAAATTAGCATTTTGTTTTGTGTGATGTTTTCCTGCTTTTTGGGATCAATTAGCATATTAATAGATCACTGATGATTGTTGCTGTTGTTTTGAAAATCAGTTCAAGTAAGATGAGCAGAAGTGTCTCAAATCTTGATAAAAAAAAAACTGAGCCTTAAATGTGAAATAAACTTAAGGAAAGTGCAGCTTTGGGTAATCATTTGGGTATGAATTGTTAGAATTCTTGGAGTCAGAGTCACAAATATGTCCAAATAATGTCCTGTATTTTCTTGTCTCCTAGGCAATTATTAGAGCACCTTTGAGTTCTTTTTTGAAAAAAATCGATGTCTTATGTAACAAGCTGGCAGTTAAGAAGACAGAACATATGACTCCTTCACCCCCATTTAAGAAAAACACAATTTGGTCACATAGATGGTGTAGAATGTAAAACTCCACAGAGAAGTACACCTAGCCTCAAGGGACACGGAGTCCATATACAGCGTGTTAGCGAAGTTTACTGACACAACTTTGATGCATTATATTTCTTTCTTTAATATAGAATTTTACGTAAACTTCTTTTACAGGACACCCCCCTCACCAGCAAGCTGAGTTGCTAGGTTATCACTTGGTCTCATTGTATCTTCAGCTTCTATTCCGTGTCTAGGTTTCATCCAATATCTGCAAAGATGCCGTATCTAGCAGAGTTTAACCATTCTCCATCTAAAGAAGCTCTTACAGAGGACAGCCAGCTGTGTCCCCCTTACAAGGGAGGTCAACTAGTGCCTCTCCTCTCTTAAGGCAGGTTTATTTCTGATTCTGACATCTGCAGGACACATTGTGCCCAGTCAGGTGGCGTCTGAAAGGTCTCCGGGGGAATCCAGCTTACTTTCCTCCCTCCAAGCCAGGTCTGGTGGGAACTTGGTGTTTCAACATGTGCTTTTCATGAGCTTTGTTTTACCTTTCTGGAATTCCCTCGGGAAGTTAGCCTGTGCCTTAAAAACGTAAGCAGGTGGCCAAGAATTTATATACTTTCTCAGCCAAGGGAATTGACTTGTTTAGTAACACTTCTGTATTATCATTGCCAGTGGGACGAGTGATGTGGGCAGAAAGTACCTCCTAGGTTTCTGGTGCGTGACTGTGGTGCTCGCTGAGGAAGACAGCACGAGGTGAGGAAGGCTCCCTGGAGAAGGTGCTGGCTAGGTTCGGATGTGTTTGGTTTGCACGTCGAGAAGAGCTGGAGCCCTGCAAGTGGATGCGAATGCCTAGGGGTGGACTGCAGGGTGAGACGTAAGGTTGTTTGCCACCGAATCCCGAGGCGCATCCACAGGCCAGGACGGAGGGGGCGTCCAGGCCAGAGTGAAAGTGACCAAAAAAGGGAAACACTGTGGAGAGCCTGCTGTGTGTCAGACAAGGTGCTGAGAGCTGGGCATTGAGAGAGGCCTCGCCGAAGAATAAAGCTGAGAGTGTTTAAATGATAGAAAATAGTCAGACAAATGCGTCTTGGGCACGGAGGCCACTGGTGACTTTAGGAAGAGCCGCTCAGTGGGGCGGTGGGAGCCGAAGCCAAATGATAGAGGCTTGAGGATGAAGTGGGGGATAAGCAAATGGGGCGACGAGCGTAAACAGCCTTTTGAGTGATTTGCCTATGACTGAGGAGGACAGAGTTTGGATGGTAGGTGGAGGGGCTCAGGAAACAAAGGGGGAGATGGTGTCAGCAAAATGGTGAAGGAAGGAACTCTGAATTCTACCCTCCGTAAAAACAGTGAGAAGCTGGCAAACGTAGCAGAATCAGTATTTTGGGAGCTCTGGAAGTGAACCAAATGCTTGCAGCAACGTGGGGAGTGCTTGCATAAGAGAAGTGCAGATTCTTGCTAATAACGGGTAGCTCTGTGGCATTTTAACTTCCTCATGTCTTTGGAGGTTCCCAAGTCAAGTGCCAGGGTACCAGGATAAGGATGGTCTCTGACGTGAACACTGAAATAGCCAGCAAGGATGGCAGGTGCTGAGATGGGGAGTGAGACAGGGTCTGATGTTAAAATGTACTCTTCCCATTTAGATTTGAGTTTTTACTTCATGGCAGGTGACGTGGAGCCACAGAAGTTTCCTAGGATTCCGAAAACCAGGCTGACTTGGATTTATCTAAGAAACCTTAGCTAAAAAGCAGGGGTCCCAGGGCTGGCAGCGGTTTTATTTTTTATTAAATTCATCGCACTTCATTACCAATCAAAAGCACACCTTTGCATACTTCCTTTGCCGTCGCCATTGTGTCAGGTACCGTGTGGGGTACCAGGGAGATCTAAAACGCGGTGCCTGGGGTCAAAGCTTAAATCTGAGTTTGAGAAACATAAAAGCAACACACGTGAGATATAAAACAAGGAATCACGCACACTAAATTTTGTGATCCAGACTCTGGGTCCTAAAAGCGTTTGAAGAAGGAAGAGACCAACAGTGGGTATTAAAGACGACGCAGAGAAACCGTGACAAGCTGAGGCTGGATAAATGGGTATGATTTGGAAAACGGCTAGGGAGGAAGAAACGTGTTACTGGTGGAACGAATCACCTAAAAGAAAGCCCAGCAGTGCAGGTGAACATGGTGTGTTTATGTACGGAAAGAACGTGACTGGACCAGAAGGAAGGGCACGTGTCGCCTTTAGAAGTTAGAGTGGGCAGTGGGAAACAAAACGAGAGCTCATGAAACAAAGAGTAACTTCGCATGACGAGCAACACAAATTTAGTTAAACTTTACTTTTCCCCTACATCAAAGTAATGCAAGCATGACTGTACTCTTAATTTTTCAGAGATTAAAGTTTATCTGTAAGCTTTATCTTTCTTTTCTTCACTTCATTATAATGAGTTTAAACAAAAATCTTCTGTAAACTTTAATCTTTCCCAATTTAAGCCACTCTTGGTTAAGCAAATGTCTCACATTTCTCCTCACTTACAGGACGGCTTCCTCCCCGACTCCACATAAGCTGAAACAGCAGCAGACACGCCGTTTTGGTTCCATGTCCCATCTGGTGATCGTCTCTGCCCTCCTTCGAGTGGACTGCCTTTTCCCTAAACTCTTCTTAAAAACGCTGTGGACTTATGTACCCCAAACTCCTCCAGAAACAAGGAATGCTTCTAAGAAGATGAAATGCATAATCTTTGCTGAGGGTTCACATTAAAGTTACGTGTTCAGAGTATTCCAACACCTGGCCAAATAGTAACTTGATTTTCCACACTCAGTCCCGAAATGAGGGAAAATTGACCATTTCCCACGTCACTTCACCTTCTGTTCTGCATTCATCGTTTTTTCTCTTGAACAACCTCTAAGCAAAGGTCCCAAGAGGATGCGTTTTAGCAAAAATACTCTTTAGAACTGGATTGTTTGAGACTTGCGTGCAGCGTAAGGGAACAGCTTGCCTTAGAGCGGCGCACTCTGCTCACTCTGGAAGTCTCCCTGCCGAATTAAGAACAAACAATAATGAGCAAATTGTAGCTGGAGCTTATTATGCACATATTTCTTTCTTAATTAGAAAGTGCCCAACTGGGACAAATCATGTGACTATCCACAGAATAGACTTTTTTGCACCAGTAATTTTACTTTAAATCGTTCGTCAAAGCTGTTATTCCAGTCAGTGTGACAAAACGGCATGGAAACCCCAGGGGCATAGACGGCTTGTCCGCCTGTTTCCCTGACGGAAAGGATGCTGTCTGGTAGCTCTGCACATCAGGAAAACGCACTTCCTGCAGAAGTTCAAAACTCTAGTCTGAGTACTGGCCGTTGTAATCTGACAAAAGGCTATAAAACCAGATGTTGAGGCTGCCCAGAATGGTTCTCACTGGTGTCTGGCTTTTAATCCTGTCTCCATGGGTTCTATTCTGTGGTTGCCCAGGGCACCCAGTAGTACTGACAACTGATGTAACAGAGCTAAAAGCTTGAAATTAAAAGCCTGAAATCCAATTCTATTATTAACATGCTATGTAATCTTAAGCAACTCCTCAATCTCTCAGAATCTCATCAAAAAATAAGGATAATTGTAGTTAATTTTTAGAACTATTAGGATTGTTAGAAACACTAAAAGAGGTATAATTATACTTAGGGCAGTGTTTGATACTTAATAGAAATATAGTTAATGCTTCATAATGAAACTGACTTCATTAAATCATTCAATAAATATTTATTATGGGTCTAGCTGGGGCCAGGGGCTTACCTAGTTACTTGGGATGTCAGCAAATAAAATAGCGAAGTCTTGTTCTGTTGAGGTTTGCGTCTGTGTGAAAGTGTATGTGTGAGTGTGCATGTTGTTTCCCTGCATAATTAGCAAGTAAACAAATAAGTTATTAGGTAGTGGTTTGTACTATTTTGGGAAAAAAACCTCAAAGGATCTACGTGGAGTAGAGGGTGACAAAAACAGGGTATATTTTTAAGATGTAAAAAATAAGAAGAGAATTTTTTTTTTTTTTTTTTTTTTTTGCCTGGGATAAAAAGAAAAAGAAAGGCACAGAAGGAAATGAAATCCGGGAGGACGTGGTGGGTGGAGTTGATACAGATTATAGAGTCTCACAGTTGTTTTAAAGGCTTTGATTCTTCTTTGAGCAGTAGTTTTAGGCAGTGGAGTGATGTGATATGATTTACATCTTAAAAGGGATGCTTTTGCTGCTACAGAGTGGACTGTACCAGAGCGGTTTTTGATTACTGATTTAATATCTTATTAAAAGTATGTTCAGATTTTCTATTTTTCTTGCATCAGTTTAGGTAATTTATGTATTTATAATAATTTGTCCTTTTTTCTAGGTTATTTAATTGATTGGCATATAATTGTCCATAGTATTCTCTCATAACTCTTTGTATTTCTGTAGGTTTGGTAGTAGTGTCCTCACTTTATTTGATGATTTCAATTGTTTGCATCTTGTCCCTAATTTTCTTAATCCAGGTAAAGGTTTGTCAGTTTTGTTGGTCTTTTCAAAGAAACAGAGTTCGTGTTCTCTATTCTTCTTTTCCCCCCTTTTCCCCCCATTTATCTCTGAGTAGACCATTAATTATGCATGGTGCTGAGTTAGCAAGGAATTATTGTTTAAAGGGATCTAGGCACAGAAAGTTGTCTTGGTAAGCTATTTCAAGCATTATGGGAGAAATAATTCCTTTTTTATAAAGCTGTTTCTTAATGTAGAAAAGATAAGAAATGATTTTTTCTCTTACAAAAATACACAATGTTGATACACAAATAAATACTAGAAATGCCTACATAAATTATTAGCAATTATGATTCCAAGGCATATTAAAATCCAAAGGCAAAGCCTCCTACAATATGGTGAACACAGACTATAACTGAAACTGAGCAGGACCCTGCAGGGCCTTCCTGGGACCAGATCTCCCCACCTCCTTGTCCCCTGACTCTTGCTTGTAGAAAAGCTTTAGCCTCCTAGGCCTTCCCCAAGTTCCAAAGAACATATTTAATCAGAGAAATGAAGAAATGAAGAAACAAAGGGAAGCAGTCAAGCAAGACAAAATCATAATTGTTTAGCCATAAACAAAGTCAAGGACCCTTAGTTCCTCCTCAAGGCTAGAGATTATATTCTGAGTCATATGTTTGAGTTGTTCTGCAGGTACTAAAACTCCCACCAGATGGAGGAAGTTGACTGAATGCTGACCTGAGTATGAAGACCTCAGACCAGCTGGAACAAGAAGGTTGATGAAGCTGACTCCTGAAACACCACCTGGTTACCTCAAAGCCAAGCAATCAGAAGAACGTCCATGAGTTTGATCACGCACCCTGTGGCCCTCTCCCTCACCTTGCCTTTAAAAGCCTCTTCCCCGAAAACCATTGGGGAGTTTGGATCTTTGAGCACGAGCTGCCCATTCTCCTTGCTTGACACCCTGCAGTAAATGCTGTGCTTTCCTTCACCACGACCTGGCATCAGTAGATTGGCTTTGCTGTACATTGGGCAAGCAGACCCAGGTGTGGTTTAGTAACATAATGATGACTCACTACAAATCAAACAAGCGTTTGTGTTCATAAACATGGAGACATTAACTTCTAAAACTCACCACCCACCCCGAGAAAGGTAACAGTCAGAACAGTAGTATAGCTTCGTAACATCAAGATTAAATGCAAAGCTGAGTCTGTAGAGACCATTAACATTAGCATCAAATTAAGAATCGATGTCATCACTGTTACATAAACATTAGCTTGGAAGTTCTGTCTTCTACAATAAGACATGGAACAGAAGTAAGTATATAAAATATTGGCAAGGAATAAAACTGATCACTTTGTAGTTGAAAAATTTTTTGACTAAAAACGTCAAAGCAATCAATTGAAAATGAAAAAATATGAGGTATGAACAAAGGAATGAGTTCACATTAAAAATCAAATGGATTACTGTATGTCAAGAATGACTAGTTAGAAAATATAACAAAAATTTAAAAGACACACTTCAATGTAGCTACAATACATAAAGTGCTTAGTAGACTCTTAGTCACTTCCTGGGTCCCTTGGATGTTGCTATTGGCAGGGTGTGCGTTCCCAGGGCCCTACAGGGAGCAGCGCTCCACAGAGATGCTGCAGAGTGACACAGCGACTTGGGGAGGCAGTCTCGCAATTTATATTAAGAGTCACTAAAATATTCATGCCCATTTATTATACTAATATTACATCTAGGAATTTGTCCTGAAGAAATAATCCAAAGTGTAGGAAATGTTACATGCAGAAAAGTTTCTAGTTCCCCAAAAGTAAAATAAAAAATTATCAAAATCCTCAGTAGTAGGGGAATAATTAAGCAAATACAGTTCCTTCTTATGATGGAATATGATCTGATTGTTAAACTCTGTGCTTAGAAACCCCATCTTCCAACTGGCTTGAAAAGGTTCCTATTAGATGGAATTATAATTGAGGTCCAAATAGTCCCCATCAAATTACGTATTTGCGACCGAGAAAAAAGAGGTTGCAGAAGGGCTCTTCCCCACTGCATCCGACGCTGATTAGTCTGACTGATTATAAGGTTGCAAATTTGCAAGGCATGGAAGAGTCTGTGCAAGTGACAACAGGACAGATAGCTTTCGTTGGTCACTCAGCGGGAGGGTTCACCTAGAATAAGCTTTGGGAGCAGGAGAGAACCAAGGTAACGTGTCAGATACACTCGGCAGGCACCAGCGCACGCAGCGTGAATCCCATTGTGGTGGAAAGGTCTATTTTTACATTTCCTCTCATTGTTCCTGTTACCTAGTCCCTGCATAATACTTCTCATCAAAATTTCAAGGTACTTTGCAAATTGCGGCTCTGCTTTGAACTTAATTGCTGTGTGGTGACAGTTAAATAAAGGCTTGGGAAGGAAAAGGACATTTGCTTCTCTCTGCGCGACAATGCTGTGATCATTCTCTGGAAGCAATCACCTCTTCTTGCTCACTTCAACTCCCCTCTTCCTTCACATCCTCTTTATCATCGCAGAAATAGTTCCTTGGGTAAAGACGTCTATTTTAGATACCGTTATGATCCCAGATGTGTTCCTGTACATGAGAAACTTGCTATTCAAGAATATATAAATACAGCAAGAATCAGGAAAAGTAGCAAGAAAACAAACAGGGACTTTTTGGCATGGCTCTCAGGGCTGCCACTGCTGCTCCTGGGACTGGGAGGGGAGCAATGGCCCGTCACCCAGTGAGGGCCCCGCCCAGCCCCGCTGAGCTCCCGCCCTGTGCAGGACATTGAAACGTGCTGCCGACACGATCTGATTTTAACTCTCAAACACTGCATGAACTAAGTATTATTAAGAGCCTCATCATCCTTACTATTCAGGTGAAAAAACTGAACCGCAAGGAAGGAAAACCAGCTGCCATAAACCACGCAGCTTGTAAGCAGAGTAACTTGGGGGTAAACCCAGGTCTCTCTGCCTCCAAAATCTGAACTGACAGCTCAGTGAACACATTTTTTTGTCTTTCTTCTAGAGCGTTAGTGTTTAAAATATTTTTTTTTAATTAAAAAAATTTAAAGCTGTTTCTGTGTGGCCTTCCTACCACTCGATCTTCAACCACCCAGGTATTTTTTCAACTTAACTTGAGTGCCTGGGAAAATATGGCAAAAACTGCCTGCCTGGTTTAATCAGTTTTAAACCTGGAGCTGGCTGACGGCTTGCGTTAACTCCGCTGTCCCCTCCATCCTCTGGCCTCCGTGGGCTTCCATGTTTTAGGAAGTTTGAGAGCTCCTCACTTCCTGCTGTAGCAGACATCTGTCGTCTCCCCAGCATTGACGGTTTCTCTGTTCTCCCGCCAGCCTCAATGCCCCAGTCCAGCTGCAATTCCAAGTCTTGGCTGCAGGGGACTTAAGCCCACTGGTTATTCAATCCCCCTGGGACAGGGACTGGCTCAGATGTGGGCACATGAGCCAGTCAGACTCACAGAGACGTGAGAGAGACCGGCCTTAGGGAAGGGGAGATGTCTCACCTCCTGGGGCAGCCGTTGGCAGAGTCTTCCTTGTTCTGGGTGGTGTGGGGTGAGGGTGCGGGGCTCAAAGCTGCTGCAGCCGTGCGCCACCAGCGGGAGAGTCCATGGAGCTGCCGAGGACACACCTGACGTGGGGAGTCACGGCAGAGAGAGGGAGAAGCCAGGGCCACTGGTGACATCATTCCAGCCGCTGCACAAAGTCTAATCTAAGCAGTGTGTTTGCTTCCAGACTTTTAAAGTATGTGAACCAATAAATTCTCTGTATTATGTGCATCATGCATGGGTTTCTGCCACTGGCACCTAACTGATAAAACTGCTTTCTAGATTTCTCTAGAAAGACAGTCTTCATGAAAGACACTTTTGTTACTACAGTTACTCACCTTAAAGGAGTTCAGAGCTGCTATTCGCAGGAAGGGTAATAATTAACTGGAATAGTATTTCTGTTTGAAATATTGGAATTTATGCCCATTTTAGGATTAGCCGAAACCAGTTTTTATTTCAGTAGTTGCTACTGAAACACGTTCTCTAAAGACGGCGGAGTCAGCATGGACCTACAATTACTGACAGGCTTCTGGTTAACTGAGGTTTATCATAAACAATAATTTCAGCTCTTTCATTGCTGAGAGCCCCGTGAGACCACAGAACGCCCCTTCTTCTGTCTAGAGGGTCTCCGCTCAGCCAGCCGCTGTGTTTACTGAGACTGAGGGTGAATTGTTTAACCTTTTGATACCATTTTCTGTAATTCTAGGGTGATATTTGCACATGTCCTTGGCCTTTTTTTTTTTTTTTTTATAAACTATACAAAGCTTATTCCAGAATGTTAGTAAATGTGGAAAAACAACGAGCTGAGGGCAGACTGGCATTTTTCACTAGTTAGGGGGCCATTTAAAATGCAGTGTATCCTGCAAACAGCCTTCAAACCATTTGGTTACAAACACTGTGACATAAAAAAGTGAGCTTAGCATTGCCTTAATATCTTATTTATTGCCATAGAAGGAATTTTTTTTTTAGAGATGAATTTTACTGGCTTTGAACTAGGCTAGAGACATTAAAGCCCTTTGGGGAAAACAGCTCCCATTAAAAGCAACAAGATGTGCACCGTGGAACACAGTGTGGTGTAGAAATAATTCAGAGATTTGCAGCCAATTAAGCTCATCATGAGTTACTTCAAAGAGTCAGTAGGGAGCCCAGAGAGGTACAGGGAGGTTTTAAACCTTCATAAGGAGAGCTGGGCAGCCTGCCGGGGAGTTTGGTATGTTTTCTAGTCTTTCGGGAAGTGGGAGAAAGAGTGTATCATTTACACGCTGATGGGCGTCCTGACAACGTCCTGACTCAAAATATCACCTGGACAATTTGCTTCATTTTCCACTGTGGACTCTTTTCTTCAGAAGGTAGCCGGAAATCGGGTAGGTTTTGCCCGAGAAAGGGAGCGAGCAGAGGCCTCCCCTGCGAAGCCCGCGCCGCCGTGGGGCAGCGGCAGCCGGAGCCCGGAGCCCCGCGGGCACCTGCTCCCCGAGGGCTTCCGCCGCGGGCGCCCCTTCTGCCGCCGGGCAGAGATGGGGCCGGCCGGCCGGCTTCCACCGGGAAGCGGAGGCAGATGGTTACTGCGAGAAAGGCAAGACTCTCCTGAAGTGGTCTTAACCGCTACCTGCGTTACCTAGTTTCACGAAGGCCGTGTTGGAAGAAGAAGATGCTGTTTAGAACGTGACGAACTTGGCAACGAGGAAGGGAAGACGTGACCGAGAGGCCCCGGCGGCGCAGCGCTGCGCCGCTTACTTATCCCGAGTCCCCCAGAGTTACGGCATTAATTCAGTACCTTGTAATAACCTGGAGAGAAAAAGAGTATGAAAAGGAA
Organism: Camelus bactrianus; assembly: GCF_048773025.1. Taxonomy (NCBI): domain Eukaryota; kingdom Metazoa; phylum Chordata; class Mammalia; order Artiodactyla; family Camelidae; genus Camelus; species Camelus bactrianus. The sequence continues at coordinate 3,234,445 of NC_133567.1, read as the reverse complement.
TATATATATATATATATATAACTGAATCACTATGCTGTACGCCAGAAGCTAACACATTGTAAATAGACTATACTTGAATAAAATAAAAAAAAAAAGTTTAAAAAAAATGGCTCTCAAAAATAAAATAAAAGCCTGACAGTAGAGCTGGTCTGGTCCCTGGGTAAGAGGGGCAGGCAGAGAGGTAAGCATGTGAAGACTGCGGCGGGGAGGATGGCTCTCTGGCGGCCCTGCAGGGCCAGCGCACAGGGGACATCCAGGGCTCAGGGCTGGAGATAGGAACTGAGAAGCCAGTGGGGCCCTGCTGGTTAGGACATGATGAGCATTCAGAGAAGTAAGCATTTTAATCAGAAAGTCACCAGGGAATTTTAAGTGAAGTAACGACATGGACAAATGTTTTCAAATGAACTTTATGTTTTAGGGCAGCTTTGGATTTACAAAAAATCATGAAGATAGTTCAGGAGTTCCCATGGTCCCTGCTCTTGGTTTCTCCTGCTGCTATCTTACAGGACGATGGTACATCTGTGTTGTACTTATAAACAACACATTATTATTTTAACAGGTTGTATAGTTTTCCATGGGTGCATATATTATAACTTACTAACCTAGGCTTCTTTTTTTTAAATTTTATTTTATGGAGTTATAGTTAGTTTACAACGTTGTGACAATTTCCAGAGCAGAGCACAATTTTTCAGTTATACATGAACATACATATAGTCATTGTCACATTCTTTTTCACCGTGAGCTACCGCAAGATCTTGTATATCTTTCCCTGCGCTATACAGTATCATCTTGTTTATCTATTCTATATCTACCTGTCAGTATCTACAAATTTCAAACTCCCAGTCTGTCCCTTCCCACCTCCTTCACCCCGGCAACCACAAGTTTGTATTCTATGTCTATGAGTCTGTTTCTGTTTTATATTTAAGTTCATTTGTCTTCTCCTTTTTTTTTTTTTTTTTAGATTCCACATCTGCACAATCTCATATGGTATTTTTCTTTCTCTTTCTGGCTTACTTCACTTAGAATGACATTTTCCAGGGACATCCATGTTGCTGCAAATGGCATTAGGTTGTCATTTTTTATGGCTGAATAGTATTTCATTGTATAAATATACCACATCTTCTTTATCCAGTCATCTGTCGATGGACATTTAGGTTGTTTCCATGCCTTGGCTGTTGTAAATAGTGCTGCTATGAACACTGGGGGGCAGGTGTCTTTTTGAAGTAGGGTTCCTTCTGGATATTTACCCAGGAGCAGAATTCCTGGGTCATATGGTAAGTCTATTCCTAGTCTTTTGAGGAATCCCCATACTGTTTTCCACAGTGGCTGCATCAAACTGCATTCCCACCAGCAGTGTAGGAGGGTTCCCTTTTCTCCACAGCCTCTCCAGCATTTATCATTTGTTATCCTTGGCAGGAATTTTTATATCAGGAAATCTGTCGATCTATTCTTTTACCTAAAATTAAAAGTTTAAAGTGCTACGTTTACATTACTAGATGCTAAAAATTCATTAAGTAATATTAATAGCCATTCCTATAAAAACACAAAGTAAAAGATGATGGTAGGAAATAACTTATACACATTAGAGAATATTTTCCAAAAGAACTAACACTAAATATTATTCTAACTTTTGAAGCAAAAATCCATTTCACTTTAAGTCAGAAGCTGGAGAATGCTGCTGATCAACTCTCATTAAAATTCTACATTGCCCTCGAAGTTCCAGCAAAAAGAAAATGAAATACTTAGAAGAAACTCTGGAAAATTAGAGCCAAAATTATTTACATCTTTGCCGATCATCTATACGTATATGTAGAAACCTTGCGAGACTTCAGGGCAGAACTACTGAAACTAAGAGGAAAAGTCGGCGAGGTGAACAGATACACTTACAGAAAAGCTGCAGCTTTTACTTCAATCATGAGTAGATGAAAATGTAAAGTGAAATATTTTTATTCACAACAGTGAAAAGAAACCTCTACAAATAGAGACAAATTTAACAAGAAAGCCAGTGGACCTGGAAAGTTACTGAAGATGGTGAGAGATCAGAGTGAGCAGTTACTCAGCATGTCCTAGGATGGGAAGAGTCAGGGTAATTTAATGCCAGTTCTCCCAAAACTGATGTGTAAATTTAATTTACAATTAACCTTGTAAGGGGGTAACATTTTAATGGAGTTGGAAGATTCTATCTTACAATTCATAAGAAAGGACACATACTTAAGAATAACAAGAAAAGTAGGCAAGAAAAAAAAATGAGATAGGACTGATTTTACCAAATATCAGAACAGTATAAAGTCAAAATAGCTCACTGAACAGAATAGAGATTCACACACACAAAAAAAAAAAGTCCCAGAATATATAAGAAGATAAAACATAACATTTGATATTATGGCAAAAAGCTGATTATTTAAAAAATGGTGCTGGCAAGACACCCCGCCCATTTGCAAGACAATAAAAGTGGATTCCTATCCTACCCCACAAAGGAAAATAGACTGTAGATATATTAAATACTTAAGTGAAAAAAAAAAAAAGAAATGATATGAGTCTTGTAAGGAAACATAATGGACTACAGGTAGAATATAGAAGTGAGGAAAACACTTCTTAATGAAGACAGAAAATCCAGAAGTTAAAAGAAATACACATATATAGTCGATTTAAAATCTTTTATATGGCAAAATACCATATAATCAGTTGAAGAAAATGGCAATAAAGATGTGTAAAAGTGTTACTTTATCTAACACAAAGCCGTCTGAAAAACTGTCTACATAAAATTTAACAATTCAACAGAAAAGAGAGCAAAGACTATGAAAGAGCAATTTCACTGAGCGACGAGTTCAAAAGGTCAATAAGCACATGGAAGGCGCCAGCCTCCAGGAGGATTTGAATGATGGTATCGGTAAGCTGGTCTTCTGTGCACAGCACTTTGGTAAAAATAGCACATTGACGGCAGGATGCGAGGAGAAGTGTGCGCTCATCACTCCTGGGCAAAATGCGAATCCTTATCACCTTTGTTTGAAAGGTATCAATAGCCATTAATAGACATACACTCACCCCATCGATTTCACTCTCGTGAACACATCCCAGCAAAATAAAGACATCAGTATGCAAGGATTGGTCTCTAAGGTGTTTATTTCATTATTGTAGCAAAAAGCGGGACAGAAACCATTCCATCAGAAGGAGAAGGGGTGTGCAAGATAGAGTCTCTTCGACTCACGGAGTTTTTCATGGTCTTTAAAAATAGTAAATCAAAACTCTGTCATCTGACTTGGACACACGTGGCTGATGTGGTTAAGTGAGAAATGCAACTGCGGAAAAGCATGAATAGTGAGATCTCATTTTTATGAAAGACAGAACGTGACCTTTGTGTATCTAATATGTGTGTCTGAATAAAACCATATAAACAAAGGGAAAACTTTGGAAGGGTGCATTCTGGGTTAGTAATAGGAGTCACACTGGGACGTCGGTGAAGTGGAGACGGGAAGAAACGGGGACAAGAGAAAAAGGGAGACCACCATCGAGGCGATGGGATCCCATCTGTGCGTTCACGTGGATTATTCCCCCCCCCCAACTCCGCTCCAGCCAGCTGTGGGCCTCCTTGCCGGTTTCCCAACGCGCCAGATCAGCTCTCACGCATCTTCACCCACGCATCCACCCACGGATGCTCAGGTTGGTCCGTGTCGCGGCCATTGTGACTCCTGCTGCAGTGAATATGGGGGTGCAGTTGTCCGTTCAAGGCAGGGAATTAATTTCCTTCAGATAAATACTCAGGAGTGGAATTGTTAGATTCTGTGGTAGGTCTATTCTTAATTTTTCAAGGAACTGATGTCCGTTCTGTTTTCCACAGAGGCTGCACCAATTTACATTCCCACCAGCAGCGACCCAGGGTTCCCTCTTCTCCACATCCTCACCAGCGTTTGTAATCTCTTGTCTTTTTGATAAGAGCTGCTCAAACAGGTGTGAGGTGATGTCTTATCGTCAACACATCTTCAAAACACGAGGCACGTGACTGTGGTGGGGTTCACGGCTGAAGGGCAAAGTCTTCCGGGTTCTCCTGGAGACCCTCTTCACCCTCAGAGTAAGGAGGATCACACTTTGAGAGCAACTTCTAGGAATAAAGGACTGCATTTGATCATTTTAAGAAGACTTGAGCTGTCAAAATCTTAAATTTCAACTTTAAAGCATACATTTAAATTATTTTAAATTCAACAATCTCACATCTGTTTTATGGTCAAAGCTTCATACTGAAGAATGCCAGTGGTCGGTACACACACACGGACACCAATTCAACTTCAGGATCTTTGTTTCATCAATAATAATGTTAGTCCTGGGAAAGCGAAAAGGGTGTTTCATTACGTCTTTAGGAAGGAAGAGTAGTGACGGCCAGATCATCAGTGCTCATTACTATCTTAATTACTCCTGTTACCGGCGTTTAGTCTTCATGAGTCAACGTACTAATTACTTTGTCTGTGTGACCAAAGGTAATAATTAGTTAAATGTTTTAATCTGCAAGAGCCAGTTCCAAAATTTCCTAGAAATTCTGGAGTACATCACAAATGCTTTTTTCCCCCAGCCAGTAAGGTGATGGGTCATCTGTGGCTAGAATGCTCTCTGTCTCCATTCCCACTACAGATGGCTTCTGCCATTATTTTCAAGTGTAAAATTGCGCCCTGTGCCGACCATGAAATTGGAGTGCCCTCCTTCTGAAGGTCAAACATGATCATTGCAAGAAATGATTGTGAACATTAATGGGGCTCTTTTCTGAAGGGAAGATGATTAAACTTCTAAAAACGTGTACAGCCAAATTAAACGAAAGGTACAAAGTGAGATCGACCAAGGCCGCACACTGGCCAAGGGCCAGGCTGAGCAGCCTTGCTCACGGGACGTCTGGGGTTCACAGCTGGCGTCAAGGACCCTTGGGTCAGTTAGTTGCAAGTTTGTCAGGGTCACAAGTGGCAGCCTGGCCCAGGTCAGCTGTCTGGAAAATGCATGGCCCTTAATTGTAAAAAGGCATAGTAGGATGAATATATTAGCATAAATTCTTTTTTCGTCCCTGGAAGCACAACTCAGAGTACTACCACCCTTGGGGGAGCTGTGCTGTGTGTACACACAGAAGTCAGTGTTCACACACACACAAATATAGCCACACACAAATACAGCCACATACACACACACACAAATACAGTCATAGACACAAATATGGTCACACACACAAGAGGACAGCCATACACACACACAGTGTTACACACACGAGTCCAGTCATATACACACATACACACAGTCACACACACACTCACATTAATGCCCACGTGGAAGAACAATTAGCAGACCGCTGACACTCCTCTTTACTTTCCCACTGCTAATGTTTCTTAATTTTTTAATAAATATGAGAACACAGCAATATTCATCGTTATACAAAAGTGTGGGCCGACATGGTTTCTGACGTAAAACCCCTTGTGTCCTAAAGCAACCCTGTGGACAGTCACGCACATCCTTACTTACACACCATCACACGCTGTGGCGGTAAACAAGCAAGCTGCCTCTCTAAAAAGAAAAGGGCAGTTTCGTCTACAATTAGTTCTTACTTTTTTCCCGTGCTGTGGGCATTAACTCAGTCTGACTGTGAAGCAGTTGTGGGGGAGCAACCGTTTCCACACAGGGATAGCAAGAGAGTGAGGTTGTATCTATATTCTTGAAAAAGCGTCCTGCAGATGCTCTGCTGTCCATGTGGGTCCCCGTCGCTGTGCCCTTGGTTGGTCAGAAGCACGGTCATGCTGGGAACGGTCTCAGTTATAATCCAACCCTTTGGCAAGATTTTCATTAATTGCAGTTGGTACACTTTAGAAATGTAAGAGTACAAAAGTCTCATGATTCTTGTCGTAAATAATGAAACAATTGTTTTAACGACAGCAGTTGTTTTAACACGCGAGGTGAAAAACGATAAGCATCTTAGGGGAGGTACAGAGGGGCCTGTGGCCGCTCAGCGCAGGGCGCGATTCACGACCAGAGTGATGCAGGCGGAGCTGCTAACACACAAGGCTTCATGTTTTTGAAGTGCTTTACAAAGTGCGTTCAAACACACCATCAGCTGTTTCCTCAAACCAGCATGTTCATAGACAAAGAAAATGCCACCGTCATCGTGTCGTAGGCTGGCAGCGTGAGCGCAGGGCGGGGGTTCAGGCGACGAGCTGACCTCCCACGGCCAGTTAAGGGACAGAACTGAATCTGTGAGCGGCTTCAGGACAGTCCTATTTCTGATCCACCGATATTTTTAACATACCAAAGTCAGGAGAAGGCAGAGTGAAAAGAACAAAAACCTAACTCTTCTTCCTCCTTTTTCTAACTGAGTGTTTAAAATGACTTAGCTCCAGATAGAACATTTTAGAAAACAGAGCATGATGTATTGGAGAGAAAATCCTGGCGTGAGCGCCAGAATATCTAAGAGGTTTGCCACATCGGTTCACAGTGTGACACGAGGTCAGGCATTTAATTTGTCTTGTACCTCATTTTTTTAACCTGGAAAATGAGCATAATTATGTTCCCTTCCTTTCAGGGATAAAGGTGGCATGAGGCTAAGTGAGTAGCAGTGTTTCCTCTTTATAACTTTGATGCAGAAGGAGGGAGAACATAATTTGCATCCAGTCTGGGGTCTGATTAAGCCACAACTGGTCCTCACTGCGTGCAGTTCACAGCGGAGAGACCGGATCTGCCCCGGGCTGGTTAGTCCTGCCCTGATGAGGCTCCTCAGAAGGCAGGCAGTCAGGGCCTGAGTGGTAGATGTGCCTTCTGAGTCTTTTCTAAGGGGAAAAAAGAAAAAAAAAAAAAACTATGTCCTGGCCATGCTGTAAATTGAAGTCAGTTTTACTTTCTGCCTTATATTTGGACAGTCTTATAACTTGTAAAACACAGAATTTAAAATTCTTTTAAAATTTACCTGTAAAACTACGAGGTTCAAAAATAATGCCCTGGTGATTAAATAAATGGTCCTTATTATTATTTTTTTAATTGAAGTCCAATAATGTTTTCACAAATGAAGCCCTCAGCTCTTTTTTGAGGGACTTCCTATAAAGCCTACACTTTGGTTCTGTTTATGTCTTAGAAGTTCATTCACTGAGTGATGTCACCTAGTCCAATAGAACTTCCTTCTTTTTTTTTTAACCTAACAGATTTCTTATCCCACCCCCACAATTAATATTTTGAAAAAGTTTAAAGCTTGAAAAAAGTTAAAATGTCAGCAGGGAGCACCTGCATACCCTTCACTTAGATTTACAGGTTGTTAACACTTGCCATGTTTGTCTCTTTCAGTATGTCTGTACACGCACACTTCTTTTTTCTGGAACAATCTGAAATAAACTACAAACGTAATGATGCTTTACCCCATGCTTTAGCAGGTGTCTTGTAAAAAAAAAAAAAGAACATTCTCATGATACTAATTTCACACTAAAGCAATTCTCCATTGATTCTATCATTTAATATGCCAACCATGCTAAAATTTTCCAAGTTGTTCCAAGATGTCATTTAACTTTTTAAATTTTCTTTAATAGCAGGATCCAAGTAAAATAAGTGAGTTACATTCAGTTATCACATCTCCTTAGTCTCCTTAGTTGGCATTCTTCTGGGGTAGGGGGAAGAATTTCTCCTCCCTTTGTCCTATTCGTTATGAACCTATGAGTTCTCTCCCTTCCTCCCTTTCTTTTTAAATAACCATTTATTTTGCAGCAATTTTAGATTTACGGAAGAGTTGCAAACATAATACAGAAAATTCCCGTATACGTCACCCAGCTGCCTCATTGTTAACGTCTCCTGTTACCGTTGTACATTTGAAAAGAAACTGACATTGGTGTATCACTGTTAACTAAACTTATGGATTAAAAAAAAATCAAATAATCCTCTACTCTCATTTTTCTTTTTGATGCTCAGATTGTCCCAAATTTGGCCAATCAGGGTTCACATTGGTCAGCTCCTGTGTCATCGCTGCATGTCACCCTCGGTCTCTGAACACTTCTAGCTTTCTGTCACATTGGAATTTTCCAGCCTCACTGTGTCTTTTCCCCTCCCAGATCTGGAATCAGTCATTTCTTTACTAATTTATGTAGCCAAACTTACAAATGATCTGTTTTAAAAATTGTATCTGGATTTTGGGTCAAAGTTAGAAAGGTTTCCCCATACTCGTGTTATAAAGATATTCACCCATATTTTCCTCCAGTATTTATGTGGTGGCTTCATTTTGATTATGACCATTTGAAATGTACTCTGCTCTGCCTGCAGAGGAGGGATGATGTCAGTGACGAGGAATTCATCATTAATCGTGAAATATAACCCTGAGAAGCTGCAGCACATTTTCTGAAAAAGGTTAAAAATATTAGGAGCATGCTGAAAAAATACCAGAGACAGTGTTAGAAGCAGATAATATCAAGAAACTGACTGACACCCTTGAACGTAACTCAGGGCTAGCTGTTTTGCTTATATTACTTTTTGATATTTAACTAATAAATATAAAGCCTTTGAAAATTGCCTTTATTGCATATGGATGTTATTTTTAGAATTTCACTTTTGAGAGTAGGTTTTGAATAGACTCACAGTTCTACTAGTAAACTAAACCTATTTGCTGACCTCTGTACACATAATACATACGTAATATGCATACATACATACATACGTAATATGAATGATTTTAATAATTTTTGTGCCTCCTTAAAAGCTCAAAGTGTCCTGGTTCAGATGATAAATTATAGTGTCACTCTCTACATTTGTCTTTCATATAAAGATATGAAGAGAGAGCTTCTGTTCTTTGGATCAAATTCAGACTGTTTCTTGTTTTATTTATTGAAGTGTAGTCAGTCACAATATGTCAGTTTCTGGTGTGCAGTGTAATGTTTCAGTCAGACTGTTTCCTTAATTACTTTTAATTTATGCAAGTGGAGCTGGATCCCAGCTGGGATTGACTTGGTTTCTCGGGGTGGGTTACACCGAAGCCTGCAGCTCTCTCTCACATTCATTCCCCTTTCCTCCATCCCAGGAGAGGCCATCATTTCCTTCCATCTGCACCCCCCCGCCCCTCCCCAGGGGAATCCTGTCTCTTAGGCAGGGATTGATCGCCTCCAGAATGGGACCCGTGCGGGTCTGCAGCCTTTGTGGGAGCGCCTGAGCAAATGCCTTCCTTTTCCTTCAGAGGAAGTCATGACAAGCTGCTCTCTGTCTGCTGCTGGGTGTGAGTGTTGGAGGAGGAAGCACATAACTGCGGCTGCTACTGGCAGCGCCCTGACATCACTGGGGAGCCTGCCTTAGCAGAAGCTGATGCCTCGGATGGCGGAGCGAAGAGGCAGAGAGAATCCAGTCCTGGATGATACCTCTGAACTTCTGGCTTCTGGTCTTCTTGTTTTGTGAGCCAACTAGTAACCTTATTGTGTAAGTGTTTCTCCTGAATTGAGTGGTCCATCACTTGCAGATGAAGGCAGCCCAGATGAAACGTTTTCCCAGAAGAAGCTGTGTCCTCACCATCCTCCCGTAGTGCCCGTTTCCACACTTACACACAGACAGAGGCTGTCTACTCTCTCCACATGCATAGGAACAATGCTTTTAAAAAAAAATAATAAGTAACGATTCAAATAATGAACAAATGATTACATGCCTACAACGGCCTAGGTGTTGTCGATGGGATTTAGGAAACAGACATGGAAGGAGACAAGGTTTCTGCCTTCATGAAATTTCAGACGAGACTTTACCAACAGGGTGCCATGTGGTCACAAGGCGCCTTCACTTTGGTGGAACTGTGTCTGTTGTCATAGAAAAGGCAGGGCACGTATGACGGCAAAGAAGCTGTCAGAGCTTCTGTGCTTCAGACATAGGACAAAGCAAAGGCTTGAAAATGTTTCATGACCATAAGCCACCTTTGCAACTATTTCTTGTGTATTTGAAACAAGTATTTGTATCTGAATGATCTGATCAGACACCTAAACTGCCTGCCAGCTACATGCACGAACATTACCCCAATACCCAGACTTTCCCTCCCTCATCTGTTCCTCTTCCTATACACCTAGCATTTAAAGAATCTTATCGTCCAACCATACAAAATAGACGCCTTGACTTTTTCCTCTTGTTTAACCCCAGGACTTATTGAGTTTTCAAACCTGTGAACATCTTCTAAATTCTCTACCTCTTCTCCCACAAGCTTCTCATTCCATGTTCGCTGTGTGACTTCGGACAAGTTGTCTTACCGATCAAAACTCTGGTCCCATAAAAACAGCACTCCCCTTATAACATTATTGTGAGGATGGATTGAGCCGACGTTTGAGACGTGCAGTGTACCCCGCCAGGCACAGAGCGCTTAACACACCTTGGCCGCCACTGTGTGCCACACCTTAGGCTGATTCCCACCAGCTCTCTGTGGGGATTAGGTTGAAAGCCTTTCTGTGACTACGTACTTCTTGTTTTAATCCGCTCTTTCCTTTGTGGCCAAAATGACTATCCCCCAGACATAGATATGACTGTGCCTCTCCCTGTGGTTTACAGCAGCACCAAGGATGGTTCGGATGAGCGAGCGTTACGGGAAAGCTACCTGTGCGTTCACTGAGCTGGTCACCAAAAATACGAAGGCGATTGTGTCCAGCCCCTGCCTTTAAACACCATTTGGAGGGGGGGGGAGGGGAAGATGGATCCTTAAACATCTCCCTCCACATCCGGTGAAAATGGTGCGTGAAGGCACAGAGGTCGTGTGCAAGGGGTTTGACGGCAAAGCACGGACTAGACCCCATCTCGCAGGCAGCGGGAGGCTGCGGGCAGGTGTGAAGCAACGGCTTGCCACGCTCAGGTTACCGTTTTGGAGAACGCCCTTCGGCTTTGTGGAGGGTGGGTTTGAGGGGCCAGAGAGTCAGGCTCACGGGGAGAACGGACAGGAGGAAACCTGGGGAAATGGCAGACGGCTGGTCCTCTCGTCCCAGAGGGAGCAGAGACGGGGTGGGCTTGGCTGCTGACCAAGACGTCGGCGCAGCCTCACCCCAGACCTCACCCCTGCGTGCCTCGGCTTTACCTTCCGACCTTTCCCGAACAAACTCCCCCGTGTTGGCCTCCCCTTTTGTTTGAATGGGCTCCTCACCGCCTAAAACAAAACCCGAACCAACGACCTAGCCAGGAAGGAGGCGCAGTGCAGAAGACATACCCTGCGGCGCAGCCAACATCCAGACGGAGCTAACACCTGCTGGGCGGCGCAGCTCGAACAGCGCCTCGGCCCCGCGCGCAGAGGCGCTCCGCCGGCCTCGTTCTGCGAGGAGGCGCGGCTGCGGGGCAGGGGCTGCGCTGTCCGTCAGCGGCGGCGTTGGGCCCCGAGTCCCGCTCGGCCGCTGCGCACAGCCACCCCCTCCCGGGCTCTCACCGCCTGCCCCCCCCCCGCCCCTCACCCCGCAAAACCCCGCCTCCCAGCGGCTCTCGCCCCGCAACCTGCGGAGGCGGCACCCGGGTGTTTCTGCGGCGGCGCTCTCCCCTGGATTCCCTCTGGGCGACGCTCCTCGCCTCTTCAGACGCAGCCTAAATACCAAGGCCCCTGCAGGCCCTGCCGCTCCCCTGCTCCCAGCCCCCGGCCGGACGCAGGAGGATGCACGGCTCCCCTCGGGTCCTGGGGAGGCTCGTCCACGCCTGCATTCTGATGCACCGCCTTCATCCGCTACCGTGTCTATTTCCCCGCTGCATTCTGACCTTCTGCCAGGAGGCACCGTGGCATCCGGCGCGTAGTAGGTGAGTGCCTGGATGGACAATCTGGTGCACAAATAATGAATAAACTGAACCAACAATGCTGGCGAGTGCTGGAAGTATCTGCCTTGAGCCATGATTTTCAGAAGGACAGAGTGTTTTTCAGACACTCAGGGGACCCTCAAGTCTCAGGAAGGGGGGCACGTCAGAAATCCAAGCCGTGATGGACTGAAGACATTTCCTTTATTCCGTGTTCCCCGTTTTCCAGGACACGTCTCCCCTACTGCAGTGGGTGCACTATGATGGCCAAGTTACAGCTCCCCACAAGTCAGAGAGGCCTCCCTGCTCCTCCGATTTGCTTTCAAAGACATAGAGGAGGCAGAATTTGGCTGCCATTCCCTCTGACTGCCGGGCGGACTGTTTGCATCCTAACGCCTCTCTCCTCTCCTGGGTGGTCGTGTCCACGTCTGTCCCACAGCGAGAGCCGCCTGTCTGACACCCGCACCCGGAACCCGCACCTCCGTGTCGCCGCGGTGGCACCATGAACTGCCCAATGCACTCCTGTTACAGGGGGCAGCGTGGGGCCCTGGTCTTTCCTCCCCCTGGGTCCTCATTTAAAACCCAGGTTCTGTGAGGCCAAGAAGCTGTGCAGGGCGCAAAAGCGTAGACTGAATGTTTCTAACTAGGGTGCCGTGAGTAACTCAGTGTTCTCGCCTGCCCTGCGTGTGCACGCGCTGTGGGAGCTAGGGATCGACACACACATTTTATCCTTAAAGTGCTTTTCTTCTTTCCTGCTAATGAGTCTCAGACCTGATTACCAAGAGAGCAACGGGCATGCTTTCTGCGCTGTTGCTTTATGAAATAAGTAGTGTCATTAGAGCAAAACAAATTTGATTTTCGATTTGTTTCAAGTTGTCACTTTAGCATTCTGCCATCATTCTTGCCGGAGGCCTGTCAGGGTCCAACCCTTGTTTATCTCTTGCAGTGCAGTGAGAAATGGAGATCTACTCGGCAGGGGAGACGCGCCAGTGAGGCGAGGCCAGCCCAGAAACCCACGAGGGTTAACCGAGATTTCGGGAGCGGGTAGTGCCTGTGTGCCGTGGCGGCTGACAAATGTTTTAGAAACAAAACAAGCTTGAAAAACCAGAGAGCACAATTGACAGAATCTAGAGGGATCGAGACGGAGCTAGGATTTCTCTGTGATAGATGAGAGGATATACTGACTTCCTAATAAAACCTGAGGCTCACGTCCCTCCGGCCACGCCCCGTGGGGACAGCTCAGTGCCCTGGGACCACTGACTGGCAAGCCCCTGGGTGGGCAGCACAGAGTGGGGAGTGGGCAGGAAAGCAGGGGAGGTGCAGACAGACGCGTGGTCCCGCGTGTGCTTTGCACCTTTGTCCGTGTTAGATGTCTGACATGTATGTGGAAACATGTGCAGAATACCTTGTGCCTTAAAAATACTTCCTAGGACACCGTGAACTATGGATGTATATGTGTAGGTGTTGGAATTAACTGGCACGTGAACGCTACGGGGACACCTGTGTGTGTCACGTGAGAAACGGCAACCCCCGTTGCAGAGATGCTTTCCCCGTCTTAGAAAGCCACAGGGAGGGGCTTGGCTGTTTAACGTGTCTGTTTTGTTTAACTGGGAGATTCAGTAGAAATCACGAACAGGTTCATAAGACAAAGAAGAGAATGCCTCTTTCCTGGGAACCCGGCTATGGCAGTGAGGAAGAGCGTTTCCAGGGTGCCCTAAATAGTCAGACTTCACCGGCTCAAAGGAGGGGAGAAGTCTCAGTTGTCAGTTCTACCAGCTGGGGTCTGGTTGCTTTTAAGTGTCAAAGCTCTGCATCTGTTGTATTATAGGAGTTCTTAAGGCATTAAAACACACACTTCACAGAGACTTGGATAGAATACTTATTTCTCACACACGCTAAAATGGGCAAAGTTTTATTTAAAAGTTGTGTGCGTTCACCAGGGCGCACGTAGGTGAATGAGAACCTGTGAGTGCGTGGAGGGCGCGACCCACGCTGGGGGAGCTCAGAGCTGGGGCAGGTCTCCTGGGCAGGGGGACAAGGAACACAGAGACGATTTTTTTGCAGGTAGTGGTAGAGTAATTTAAACGAACAACCTCTTGCTGACACTTTCCAGAAAATGGCATAACGACTATTTTACTTGAGTGACGTAGGTAACTTGCCTTTTCTCCACTTTATTTGTTTTAATGAACTCAAATGAAGGACCCCGCTCAGCCACTGGATATATGCTAGAGAGAGAACGTGGACTTAAAAACAGTCTTTAAAAGTTGACAAGGCTGCTCAGCTACAAAGCACCATCATCGTTCTGTCTCCAAGACCAGCTCGGCCCCCGTGCAACACGGGACTGTGCCCGAATGCCGAGCTCATCGGCCTCCAGCGGGAGCGGCTCCAGAAGAGCCTGGCTCAGAGGGTCCCGGCCCCGCTGGGGTGCCTGTCGGTGTTCTCGGAGGCAAAGAGAACAGGATTACCACCCTACTGAGCAGTACTTGCCTTTCCCGGAACACACCCCGTGTGCACAGCCCTGTCTCTGAGCATGCTCTTTTGCGCTCCTTTTTTTTTCTTTTTCTGTCCTGCAAACGCCTTTCACGGCCCAGCTCAGACGCGGCTTACTTAGTCCAGGAAGCCTTCCTTGACCGCCTGGTAGATCTGACTGCTCTCTGTTGTATCCACAGCCTCTCGGGAAACTCGCACCTTGGACTCTCTCTCTGCTCTGGGCACTGACTCGAGAACAGAGATGACGGCTCGTTCCTAGCCGACCTCCTCAGCCTTCCGTCTGGGGCCTGGCAAGTGGGCCTGCTCAGCAGCTCGTCACCAGCTGGGCTCGCACACGCTTCTGGCTTCCGGTGGCTTTGACAACCAGGATGAGACCCTGCCGACTTTGCCCTGGACTGTCTGAGTCGATAAGGCGCCAACGACCATGAGAGAATGAAGGTCTGTCCTGAGAACACTGAGGGTTTTACAGCTCTGTTTATTACCCAGACTGCCCGCTTCTATTAATTTCACCCTAAAGGTGTAACATTCTTTATGATAAATCATGTTTTGGAAAAATTTTCTGGGCAGAACCTGCCAGTTGCATCCTTTTGGTACACCGCATTGTGTTTTTTCCAAAAATATTACAAGTCGCATTCTCTGATTGTTTGATGGTGCACTTGGATGTGAGTATGACCTGGAAACACACTGTCTGTACTTAGAGTCTGGAAACGAAGGAAAACCACCTGAAACAGCATTTGTTAGGCTTTTCCAACACACGAACTGTTTGTATGAGCTTCATGTTCGTAATTACCTGAAAGGTCAGGAGGAAAGAGGCTGCTGTTCATTCAGCTTGATCCCTATGTGGACTCGGGGGCGCCGTTTGGGGTTCCCAGTGGGGTTTTAGCCTGTACTTAAAATAGAGTGAAGTCAGTCTTTACAGTATCAAGCAGTCGGATCAGACAATCCAGGTCTAAAAATACCACGATGGGAACTGATTCAGTGAGAGCGATTACTTACTTAAATTAAAAATAGGACCTTTCTTCAAATATGGACATTGATTTATGGTGTCCTGTAAACTGAAGAGATGACAATCAAAGCAAATCACACAATGCTGACTTCCTGTCACGTTTATGATCCTTAATCCCTCTTTCCTCTCAATCCCATTGTAGCCAAAGCTATTTTTTTTAATCTCTTTGGACTTAATTTGGAACTTAAAGAATTAAACTCATAGCCCCTTAAGAAGACTCACCTTTCCCCACTCCTAGGCTTTTCGCTTTCCCCTCTGCACACGCGCACATACGTGCTGCCCTTGGGTGGAACGGTATGGAATCTGAGAAAAGATATTAAGGTTTATTTTAAGGTAGGTTGTTTTAAAACACATTAGAGAAGTTCACACGCTCAATCTTTTATGGTTATCGGTTTTTTTTTTAACTTTTTTTTATTGAGTTATAGTCATTTTACAGTGTTGCGTCAAATTCCAGTGTGGAGCACAATTTTTCAGTTACACATGAACATACATATATTCATTGTCACCTTTTTTTCACTGTGAGCTACCACGAGATCTTGTATATATTTCCCTGTGCTATACAGTATAATCTTGTTTATCTGTTCTACATATGCCTGTCAGTATCTACAAATTTTGAAATCCCAGTCTGTCCTTTCCCACCCTCTTGGCAACCACAAGTTTGTATTCTATGTCTATGAGTCTGTTTCTGTTTTGTATTTATGTTCTTTTTTTTTAGATTCCACATATGCGCTATCTCATATGGTATTTTTCTTTCTCTTTCTGGCTTACTTCATGTAGAATGACATTTTCCAGGGACATTCATTTTGCTGCAAATGGTGTTTGTGGTTATCTTTTATTCTGGTGCCACATCTTACAAAAATCAGGGTAAATTTGTAGCTCATTTTATATTCATCCATAAATGACCACAAACATGGACTTTTTAGTCGCGGCCAAAGATGTGAGAGTAGCCGGGGTAGGGGGCACGGGCAGGGCGGGCCCCATCCTAGGGACCCCCTTCCGACCCTTTCCTTCCAAGGTTGTCACTAGGCTTCTCTTTTCACATCTCTCCTTTCGAGGATATATTTACCTGCTGGTTTTACTTGGTCCTACTAGAAATTATTTAATTAAAAATGCACTTGCTACTTCTAATCCTGGTTTTGTGCCAGGTGGACATACATTTTGTTTATTAAAAGCAAATTTTACTTAGAGCTTCTGTTTATTTATCATTAATGTCACATGTCATTAGATTTTTCCCCTGACTCGCTTCTGTCAGTAAAGTCACTTCTGAAAGGTGGAGAGGCAAATCGCACAGCACTGCCTTTGCACTCCTGCGGCGCGGGGCTGCTCCACACGGGTCTGAGGAGTTCATCTTGTCTGTGGCTTCATATGTCTCAGCTCTGGAATATCAGCTGGTCTTCATAACCTTGAGACTGTCTTAAGTTTAACAGAATGTTCTTTTTAAGGACTATAAAAGTCAGTTTGACGAGCAGTTGAACCGTTGAGGTAAAAAATCAGAAATAATAGTTAAATGGCACTGAGTCCTGTAGAATGTGAACAGATGTGGGGAAAAAGTTTGCAGAATTGAAACTCTCTGAAAGTAGTAATGAAAAATGGAAGCTCCTTTTGGTTTTATAGCAACGTTACCTCTGTTGGTTACCACGTATGTAAATGATCAGAAAAGGACTTAAGAATTGTTTTCAATTTGGGCAAAAATAGGAGACAATAGAAATACAGCTGACAACGGGAACACACTGGAAACTAAGCTGGGAACTGTCACCAGGGAACTGTCAGCTAAAGTGTCAGGTTCCTGGGAGCAGACACTGAGATGGAGTTTGGGGTGCAGATGTCTGGGGGGCAGCCAAGCCTCTGAAAAGAAGACGGAGCAAGGAGCAGCAGGCAGAGCACGAGGCAGGGGCCCAGCCACCCTGACGGGAGCGTCTAAAGCAAGACCTGCCCGTGGGCACCGTCCAGATCTGGGCTGGTTGGCCGGGCCTTTGTCCTCCCTCCTCTCCATCACCGGACACTGCCAGTGTAGATCCTGACTGTATTTCTCCAACCGTTGCCCACACGACTTGCTTTGGGCAGTAGAATGAGGCAGAAGTGATGGTGTGGCTGTTCCAACCTAGACCTTAAGGGTCTTCAAAATTTCTGCTTGTTTTCGCTCATCCACCACCGCCTTGAGCAGGCACACTTGCACTGGTCCCCTGGTCCCAGGAGGAAGATGCAGTTGAACTGCAGAAGCCGAGAGTAGAATCCTCAGCCGACCTGCAGACATTTAACTGCAGATGGTTTCCACCAGCCTCTAGCTAACCCACAGATACACGATCCATTCAAATAGGCAGACACGTAGCTTTGCGGTGGTCTGTTACACAGGGATCAGTAGCTGTGTGTGGCCCGTAGAACTAATACAGCCACATTATATTTGTATATAACGCACCAGGGTTGGTCCTAGGAGAGGCAATGTCATTTAATCATTGTTTTCTATTGAATAGTTCGTTCATCTCTTCGTAATTTGTTAAAGCTCTGTGCATTGGCTTTGCATTTTGTCATGATAGGGTACAATCTCAAAAGACAAGAATCCATACATTTTAAAAAAACAGCCATTTTTCTTTTATTTTTAAGCTGAATAATTTATTATTCTAGTAAAATAGTTACACAGATTTTAGTTATTCTTTTTAGTTATTCATATTCATTTTGCACAACTTCCTGAAATAGTCCGAGATATTTCAGTAATTAGAAGGGAACTGGAGGACCTTCTAGGTCAGTGATGATTAATATTTTCTTGGTTCCTTTGACAACTTAATGAATGCTCTGCACGCTTTTCCCAGAAAGAAAACACATATGGAAAGTATTTTGTACGTGATTTAAGTTGGTGGTGAGGAGGTTCATGGAGTCCTCAAAACTCATGTGTGCACCCGGTTCGAACACCTTGGCGCACGACCAGCCACACAGAGCTCCTTTCTACAGAGGGAACCGGCATCAGGGCAAAGCGAGGAGACTACGTAGGCTGTCTGAAGAGGCAAAAATCCCACAGCAGGTGATGAATTTGAACCAAATATAGTATTGACTTTTGAGCACCTGGGCTGCGCTCTTATTTTAGTCTGAACTGAGACTAATGTCTTCCCAGCTGCGCTTTGGAGGTGCGGCTCCATCTGGAGCAGTTAGCCTTCTTCTGTCAGGTTCATTTTCATTCTCTTGGCAAAGGAGCAGCTCATAAAATCAAGTGCTTCTTCACTGTCCTCGGGACAATTTTTCTGGCCCCAATTTTTCTTTCTGGCAATTTCCTGGGCAGCAGTTTTATGAACACGCAGGGCACAGTGAACAGGAATGTGGGGGAGAATCTGTGCATGGAAGTCACCCATTTGTGAGCAGGGGATCAAGCCTGGGGGGACCTGGCGCCATCCAGGTACATTTGACCAGAATTTGTTTTCATAGTCCAACCTGACGTGATAAAGTATCAAAAGTCTGTCATCTGAATAAAGCATTTCCCTTTGTGATCTTCGATAATATTGCCTTGAATGACTCTCATGTCTTCTTTCATATTTTTAATATATTGTGGTACAAGCAAGAGCCTGCAAAAATAAAATTTTCTTCTAAGGGGAGAAAATAAAAGCTGTAGATCATCACTCCCCAGGGCGACCGCGGTGTCTCACAGGGTTAACACAGCTGTTCTCAACGTTAGACTCGCCTGGGGATGTTCGGCAACATGGTCACACTCAGCCCCGCGCAGACACGGTGCTGAGCTCCCAGGAACGAGAAACAAGACCTGGCTTCTCCTTCCAGAACATCGTGCCCTAGTTCAGAGGACGTACCGTTGCCAGCCTGTGGTCCCGTCTGGCCTGAAGTTGAACGTCATGTCTAGCTCAGACAGAGCTGGCCTCCTAACTTTTAAATGGTGGCAAGTGCATTTTACATTAAGCTAGTACTTGTTTTGTAGTCTTAAACCCCCAGCGGGGCAGCATCGCTACGCCCACGTTACGCGGCACAGGCGGCGGCTGGGCGGGGCTGCTCCTTAAGACGCTTCCGCCCGGCCTGGACGTTCAGGCCGTTGTGGGGCCTTGTCAGCACCTGAGCCTGAGACGTGCGGTCCCGGGGACCCAGTCAGTGATGACACTGTGTGAGAAAGGCTGCAGTAAACGCATTTGCGTGAAGCTGGGGGACGTGTGTGTGTGTGTGTGTGTGTGTTAGAGGGGTATTTCTGGGAACTTTATGAGCATCATATGTTAAGTGGCATTTGTAATTGAGACTGACTTGCTGGTCGTCTAACAACACCTCAAGAACAAGGCCTCCTGCGCAAGCTGTGAAGCTATCGAGTCTGGTTTAGGCACCTGCCCTTCATGTCGTCAGCCCGCAATTCCACTCACCGTCCGGGGTACGTACGTGTGCCGGGCACTCAGGTACATGTTAGGGGTGTGAGGCCACCCCGGGGACTGGCTTCAGCGCCATTCTCTTCCCTGCCCAAGTGTCTCTCCGGTTCTCACATCTATGGCCTTGCTCAGCCAGGGTCACTCAAAGTGCTGGTAATGATGTTAGTGGTTGTCACATCTCAGAGGTCTATGAATTTTAATAGGGGAGCCTTCAAGTCGGAAACACCTACATGACTAACAGGAACAGAGTCCTAGCAGTAAGATGCCCTTTATTACAGCAGGTCAGGATTTGAAACAGGAGCCCATCAAATTATGTCCTGTAGACTTGGATATCCACCCTAGCTTCGAGGTAAGTCTTGCTTGAGTGCTTGGAAAGCAAGACTGGTGAACTGAGGACGAGAGTAAGGAAAGGGTTAGAAGAATTAGACCACACAGAGCCCTGGGATGCCCTGGGCCCCCCGGGGCAGGGGGACAGCAAGTGGCATGTGTCTGTGCAGCTATGACCACGAGGAGGTAGGAACACACAGAAGAAGGAGTTCACAATTTGCACTGGGACTTCAGCTAGGCCTGACCTTGTTCTGCTGCATTCTCCTTTAACAAAGGGGACCCTCTCTGCTTGTGCGAGCGGTCCTGTGGCCAGTGAGGTGTGTTCTTGTCAACAAGCTCCATGCGTGCTGGTATCCCCCAAAAAACCCAAGTGGTTAACACTGAGTCTTCAGTCCAGCAGCATCATTTAAATGACATGATATTCATAACTATGAAATACAATGTTGGTGCTTGACATGAAATATAAAACATCTAAGGAAAATAAAAGTCAGAGCATTTTCTTATTTTCCTTTGATCACATTACTGAAAGCAAAATAAAATGACTGTTGAAAATAATAAATTCTACAGTTTAAATTTATTTCCATTAAAGAACAAAGCAGTGTCTCAGAAACCTGGGGGCTCTAGATTGATTGCCCGTATTGGTAAAAATCCTCACATTATTGCTTAATCCTTCATTTTTTCATGCCTGGTTGAGAAAAGCAGTGTAGTCTCAACCAGCTACATATTTAGTCCCATTTCCCTTTACTTGGTAATTTATTATTTCTCTGCAATTACTCAATTTATACCACCGTTAAAAGAAAACATTCATAGTCAGGGAAAGGACAGGTCTTAATTTCCTGCACAGGCAGGTGGTGTTATATGCCAGAGATGAATGGCCCTGCAGGGATCAGGTGCAGACTTGAATTTAACAACCCTATCAATTTATTGGTTGTCTTGGAAAAGTGATGTATTACCTGCCAATTTTAAAACTGCAATTACAAAGGACAGTCAATCGGCAATGAAACAAGAGTGTTGAGAGCAGCTGAAATGCAAAAGTGCCAAACATTTCTAGGTATGTCCAGAGGTAAAAAAAATTATGCAGCATAAAAAAGTGCAAATTAATGATAGCTCTCTGCTATTTAGAAAAATGGAAGAAAAAATATAAATTTACAACTTCATTGGTTATAATGTCCCCAAATAATGATAAATAAATATAATTTTTTAGTAAGATAGAGAAAGCCCGCATACTGAGATGCGTGTTTTTTCCAGTGCCCCCGTCTAACCGATAGTTAATTTGGATGCTTCCGTTACTAGTCCTGATTTCCATCTTAAGAAGTCATTACTCTCTCTTTTGTTAGGATTGATTCCTATGCCAGAGATACTGTAAGTCAAATCTTAGGAAAATATTACTGAAAGTATGTGATCATCTACCCTGTCCAACACACACACACACACACACACACACACACACACACACACACACACACACACAGTGGAGGGAGGAGGGAGAGGCAGAGAGATGGTGCAGAGAAAGAAAGACAGAGAGAGAATGAGAGTTCCAGGCAACTGGCTTGGCTTGAGTTACCTAAACGCAAAACAAGGGCTGGGATAAGAGCTATGTCTTCCGAAACGCGGAAGGAGAGCCTGTGTTGTAGATTTGAGTTGAGCAGGCTTGTCAGTACGTTGCTCTCTGTATCGACATACAAGGGAGGGGAGGATCTGGACAAACAGAGATGATGACCTGTGCTGCGTCTGCAGCAGAGGCCCCAGTGGTCCCCTCGGCGAGCTCTGGATCTGAGATGGCCTCGCAGAACTGTTCCACACTGGGGCGAGGGGGTCGAGCCTTTGTAGTCCAGTTCTGACCGGTCCTGGGTATTGACTGGCCCGGGGACAGTAGTAAGCTCTTGAGTCACGCGGTGTCTTCAGTCACGAGCAGTTCTCAGAGGGCCAGCAGCAAGCAAGACTTGTACACCTGGGACAAGCATGCCTTCGTCCCCACGGGAGGGCTGGCAGAGCGCCTGGCGGCCACTGATGCTTGCGTTAAGGGAGACTATTCTGGAAAGTGATCACAAGGACCAAGATGGGGTGGGGAGGACCGGACACGGAGAAGAGGAGGAACTCAGCTCAGGAGGCGTTAATTCAGGACGAGCTGGTCACTGCTGTGGGCAACTGGGGCTCTTGCTGAGAACCCTGTGAAGAACTTTGCAGAATGCACAGAAATATCCACCTGGCATGGAAAATGGGAGCGTATGATTGGTGTCATTCCCCTGGGGAAAAGGGTTACTCCAGGGCAGTAAAGTCCCAGGCACTTCTGGATTGGTGCTTGTGCCGGGTTAGCTGAGCAGCCCTGCAGGACGCCCACCCCGCAGGACGCCCACCCCGCAGGACCACCATAGCTAAGACGTCAGGGCAGAAAGCACTTGAAAGTACTTACGATCCAGCACTAAGAGATGAGGAAATGGAAGATATGTTGGAGAAGTTAAGAGACCTCCAGAAAGGTGGTCCAGCAGACACTCAGCACTCCAGAGGGGAAGAACAGAGAACGTGAAGATGGAATATTTAAGGAAAGAATGACTGAGAAGTTTAAAAATTGTTGAAATATAAACCCATAGTCAAGAGGAACACATATTCTCAACAGGATACTTCCCCCCCCCCAAAAAAAACCCCCAAAAGCCTCAGGTAATTGTAGTTAAACAGCCGGAAGAGTGAAGAGAAAGATCTTAAAAGCAGATGGAGAGCACAGGCAGACTGCTCCCGAGACATGACCTTGAAGCCGAGAGCCGACTTCAGCGCAAGACGGTGGAGCTCAGAGCCAGTGTCACACCGTCCACCAGGGGCGCGGGGGAGGTAACGGTCACTCTGAAGCTAGGTAGTCAGCCTTCCATTACAAAAGAAGCACAAAATAAAGACACGGCCAGACACACACCGAGGGCATTCACACCCACCTGGTGCGCAGTGAATGAACTTGTGAAGAACTTAAGAAAAAGACAGTGGCTCACAACAGAAGGTCTGGCTGCGAAAAGGTACCTTTAAAACCAACAACGAAGAAACTAAGAAGGAAAATAACAATGCTTGTTTTGGGGGATTAAATACAACCAAAGTGCTGACCTAAATGTTGCACCAACTTGAGAAATTTTATGCATTTAAAGAAGCTAAAATTATTCCATAACTACATGTATAATAGTGTCTCCACCAGGGAAAAAAAGCGAAGACCATAAGCAAACATGCCTAAAACAAGTGTCGGTCATTTGACTCTCGAAGCGTGAGCTGAATGTGCTTCGTGGAAGCACTGGTGCCCGCACCTCCGATGCGCCCCCAGGAAGGCCTGCACAGGAATCTTCTTAAGGGCCAGACAGGGAAAGTCTCACTGACACTCGCTAGAGAAACGTTAATTTACAGGCGAGACAATTCTTGAAACTGAATTCTGGAATGGGTAACGTAATATTTTTCTTCACAGAAGAAACCAGTCCTCTGATCAAAACTCGATGGAGTGTTGTTTGTAATTTCTGTAAAAATGGAACACACACAGTTGCTGACTTGGTTTATTACCTGCCCCCCCCCCCCCCCCCCGCTCTGTGGCTTAAACAAGCCGAAGTGCCATCTTCTGTTTCATTGCTAAGTGGTGCTGCGTTTGTGGAGGAAATCCCTGAACTTTGATTTGAAATCTTTCTCTCCAAATTTTTTCATACGGGAGAGCTTTAGGAAATACTGTTTTCTCATATGTATCAATGAGATGTAATGCTTACATGGGATAATAAGATGTATCTGTTTATTTCTATCAAGTCACAAGTGTAGCGAGTTGTGCGTGTGCGTCCAAATCTCCTTGCTGGTCGCCCTCTGACTCCTGGACCTCACGCTGGCTGGTCAGCCAGCACCACTGATACAGTGCTAGGAGAGACGAGAGAGGCAGGTGGGCTTCATCCTGGGGGTGAGCTGTGTTTTAAACACACTGAATGCGTGGTACTGTGCAGCTAAATGGTGTCTCTGAACAACGTAACCTGCTTCCGGCTTCGATGAGGGTGGGCGAGGATGCTGAGGAGATGGGGGAATTAAGTACGATTTCTCAGTAGACTTGAAGGATTGCCCCCTTTCCCCTTCCTTTGTTACAGTTGCCACACGACGAAGTATTTTCCTGAAGGGCCCTAGTCACTTAGATCACTTAATTGTGATTCTATAATGCAAAAAGCCCTGAAAATCAATTTTTCCCCAGAAACAAGCAGCAAATTCAGGGGTGAAATCTGGTCTGAAATGAAGTGAGGCTGCTTGTAGTCTTTATCCCATCCTGTCTCACTCCAGAGCTATTGACGTTTGATTACAAGAGCGCTGCCTCAGAGCTACTGAAGGACTTATGGAAACAAGGTGTACACACCAGGTAATTTTCACGTGAGAGCCCAAGGGCTTGATATGTGAGACTGTGAACCTATAATGATTAAATGTGGCCTTATGGTAAGAGACGTTTTTTTGTGTTAGAAAACTGAAGAGGGGAATGTGGACAGATAAACATTCTGGAACTCCTTTTTCTTTTATAAAATAAAAGCACAGAGGTAATGTACTTCGTAAGAGATAATTAATAGAATTATTTTTCAAGACCTGATCTGCAATTGGAGGAAATAATTGGACACATTTAGACTGACCTGGGAAAAACGGCTACATTTACATTACTTTTGATGCTTCTGTTCACCTGAATTTCTGTTATAATTACAAATTTGAGTATGATCCTTCAAGGACAGAGCCTTTAGTGCTTGCTGATCCCTAGACCTAAATATGTACCATTAGCAGGACCCAGGGTTTAAGATAGGAAATGTTCTGTTACTTAAGCCACGTAATTGTTTGTTAATTTATTTAAATGGAGGTACAGGGGATTGAACCCAGGACCTCGTGTGGACCTCGTGTGTGCTGAGCATGCGCTTTGCCACTGAGCTACACCCTTCCCCGATCATTTGTTAATAGCTGTTTTCAGGGCATATACCTGTTGCAGCTGGATTGAAATATCAAAGTGGAAAGAGGGTCTCAGAGAGTCACATGTGCCCTTAGGAAATGCTTCTTTTTTGCCACAGTCTTGTGGGTCTTGGGGAGCAAGGCTTTGAGAGGTAGGTGTTTGGGGGGCCTGTCCCCCAGGTGGGGTCATGATAGTCGAGGAGCTGGGTGTGTCTTCTAGACCCTTCGCTCCCCAAGGAGAAGCTGCAGTGAGGAGCTCCCTCCCAACTGCGAGGAACGGAGCGGGGACCACAGTGAGGCTGTGTCTTCGCCTTCCCTATCTGTTTCGATGTGGGCATTTTCTCACATGCCTGATGTGTACATAGGAGCCACTTTCAAAGGGGATTGCTCTGTGTGTAGCTGTGGAATTGGTGCGTCTGTGGGCGGAGGGACACTCACAAGCCTTCTTTGTCACCATTTCGGTCAATTCCTTCAGACAACATTTTGATCTCGACCTCAGAAGAACAAAAATGAATTTTAAAAATCAGAAAACAAAGTTTTTTATAGGAACATTTAAGAAAAATCAATCTCATTCAAATGACTCTTCTATCAAAGAGGAAATATGAATTGAAATTGAAGAATTTCCTGAAAAGCACAATAATGAAAATGTTGTGTTTGAGATCATTTGGAATTAAAAAAAAAATCAAAGCTCAGAGGAAAATTTATAACCTTAAATACTTTTATCTATTGAAAAAGGAAGAAATAAATTATCCACCAAATGGAAAAGTCAGAACAATAACAAATTAAATCACACAAAATGAGGAGGAATTAGTAGTTAAAAGCCAAAATTATGAAATTGAAAAAGAAAAAATCAATAGAATAATTCAGGTCTGTATTGCAGAATAATAACAAAAATTAAAACAGATAAAACATTAGCTAATCTATTTTTGAAGAGGGGAGAAATTTCAAATATAAAAAGTAAGAAATCATAAGGGGCAAAATAAGAAACTATAAGAAGGTATATTTTACCAAAATGACACTTGAAAGACACTAATTCTGCAAATTACATCCTGGTAAAAAAAACAAGGACAAATTCCTATCGAACTTATGCAAATAACTATACTGCCATGAAAGGCAAAGAGGCTCAATAAAAGAAGTGAATTCTTGGAAAGTGGGAATCAGATGTCAGTTGGAAGTGTTTAATTTGTTTATCAAAGTCTACAACATTGTTATAGATTATTATAAATAGCTTACAGTCATCGATGGTATGCAAGTAGATTTTAAGAACTGGCTCTCTGGAGCAAACAAAAGCAAACCCTGGTTTGTAGCAGTTGCCAGTTGCAAAGGTGTAGACACCCCTATTGGTACCGACTTCAGCTGCTAACAGGTTGCTACTGAACGTGGGGCTGGGGACAGACAGGCAGTAGCCCCTGTTCTGTGGTCCCCGCACCGACGCACCAGTCACAGCCTCCAAAGCATAAATTGTAGTAAAACGTAGGACAGTAAGTGGAAGGGATTCTTTTTAAAAGTATTTATGACCTTTATGTATAATATAATTTACTTAATTGTAAGTTTATGTAATTTAACGTTTAGTAGCGTCCAGACAGCTGGAAGAAGATTCCCAAATTTTAACCGCTGACTTCAGTTCCCTGCGGATTCGACGCTCTGACCACATCGTCCCCCTCTGGGACCTTATCCTGTGGATACACCTTACACACGCCCCGTGACACAGAAACACACTTGAGCACTGTTTGTGGTAGCATGAGATGAAAGCAACCCAAATTCCTGTTTGGGAAGAACTGGTTGCACAGACTCTGACATTTCCACAAAATGAAACGCCATGAAGAAGTCAGATTATTTTAAAAAGAATGATAAAACCACGCATCGACATAGCAATGTCTCCGGTATATACTGTTACACGGAGAACACATGGTGCAGAGCGATAAATATTTTTGTGTAAAAATGTAGAGAAAGCAATTTAATTGTATTTGCACAAAGAAAACACCAAAAATTACAAAGAAAACTTAAAAAAAAGTTTCCTTCTATGAGTTGGGGGCTGGATGTGGAAACGGAGCTAAGGCTCCTCACAGTGCCTTTGTAAACAGTCCTCATGTTTGGTCCACGCGACTGCATCACCAAAGAGAGCAGCATTCTTTTAAACCAACAAAATCTCTGTCTTTTTTGAACTATAAGCGATATTTTCTTAATGTTTACCAGCTAAATAATACATTGTACTGTGTTTATATAACTGTATTACTTTCATTTGCCTTTGGCTGTTAAATACAACTGGTATTTAAAACATTTATTGACATTCAGTTGATTGACAACGTTGTGTTGGTTTCTGGTGTACAGCACAGGGATTCAGTTCTACATACGTATATTCCTTTTTATTTCATTATAGGTTACTATGAGATCTTGAATATAGGACCCTGTGCTACACAGTCCGACCTTGTTGTTTATCTATTTTATATGTTGGTAGTTTGTATCTGCAAATCCCAAACTCCTAATTTATCTCTCCGCCTCCCATAACTGTATTACTTTCATTGTTCTATATAATCCTCTTCACATCAATTATTTTTCCTGGAATAAACGTATTTGCACATTCACTTATTCAATCTCTTTCTTTGAATTGAGCATGGAATTGATCAGTCTTTCCACCTTCTTGCTTTCGCTGTCTGAATACACCCCCTTTGTATGGAAGTTTAACGCACTAACATTGAGGCAACTTTTCAAGATAATTTCCATTGGGACCTCTTGTCTCTGTTTCATGAAACAGGTTAACCAGCTCTTGTGCAAGAGACAGTGAGGCCTCAGCTCATGCTTCAGTGTCAAAGTGAACACTTAACATTCTTCTCACATTTTAATTTTTACTCGTGTGACTCATCTCTGCTTTCATTCAAACTGAAATTTTTGTGCAACCTGGGAAGGTGAAGAGATCACGGGGTAGGATTCAAAGGAACAATTCTGTTCCCAGTTCCTTCACTTATTAGAGGATCATGATTATGCAGCTTAGCCCCTCAGAGCCTGTTTTGAATTATAAAATCGAGATAGGGCTATGCTGCATGAAGCACAAGGAAGTTTTCATAACCGAATGAGATGTTATCATAGGAAGCACTTGGACGAATTCAAAGCTCGTACACATTTACGATCTTGTCATTACCATCCACACAAAGCAATCTTTTAATATGCTGCATAGACTTTGAAATCAGAAAAAAACCGTATTTTTGAAATAAAGCTGGGTTCAAACTTTGCTGCGTGATTGAAAATATTGATATGTCAGTTCTAATTTTATTTACTTTTATCTCTTTACCAAAAACAGTATTTTATAGCACCTACTCCCTCTGCTGCTCAGCTGTCCTTGTTTCCCATTAAACTGGGGGTCAAAAGGGTGAAGGTTAGGAATAAAATCAAGCAGGACTCACCTCTGTGTCACCTGAAATATTCTTGGAATTATCTCTCTCTCTCCAAGGGTAGATTATTCAAACGTTCTGGACTTTTTATTGGTAGTTTGTAGCACTAGGTATTGATCTTCTTTTAAAACATCGCTGTTTGGGTGCGATCTGAAGCTCATTTTCATTTCAGTGGCACATGATTTTAAAAATGCTAGAAATTGGAGGAGATCTTCTAAGACAAAAGAGTCAGTCAGAGATGGTCTCATGCGATGTCAGGAGCTACTGTGGCTTCTCCACTCAGGGATTTTTGTTTCTAGACTGCGTGCTAACTGAATAATTGTGGGATTTATAGCAAAACAAGAAATATTTTTGGCAAACACTGCCTCCAATCACAAAGCTTGTTCTGAGTCTGAACTCTCTGGAGTCATGCAGTGCTGAGTTTTGTTAAGCTCAGTCAGTTTATTGATCGTAAATGTGCACAAGGCTACATAGGCTTCAAAGGAAGCCACCTGCTCATCTTCTCTAGATTTACTATCCCTTGAGTTCTGTCACTTTGCTCATAACTTTGCTTTAAGAAGTATGTAAGAAAAAGGGAAAGAAAGTGCTATTAAATGTGATGAATCAAACATGACCACTGTCTCGAGTTAATGCTACCTTCCAAACAAATGCTAACGTTCCACCAGCATCTTTCCTCGTCCCAAGCCTGACCATCCGCGTTTGCTCCTTTGCTGTGGAATGTGCCACGTGACCTGCCGTTATTCTTAGTTCACTCAGCCAATATATGTTTTTTTTGATGCCAAATACTGTATGGGGAATACCAGCAGCAATATCTCTATGAATATTTATTAAGTCAAAATGCTCTTCACTCTTTGCACACAGGACGGTGGGTTTGGTGAGGTCGAGAGAGTGAGTGAGGGGTTGGTAGGGGTCTGCGTCTGCTCCACTCTGGGGGTTCTGCACAGCCTCTCCAGGGCCATTCAAGGGGAAAGAAGAAAGACACTCAGGCACCAGGAGCCCCTCAGCCCCTAGGAAGCCAGTTATCCTCCAAAGCAGGGGTGGGTCAGCTCCTCCAGCGACAGCGCCGCTGTGAACCTGCCCTCAGTGTCCTTTCTTGCTGAGCTGGGCACCAGTGGTCATGGTCATTCCTGAAGATGAAAAGCTCCTGACCTTCTCGTGTCTCCCTTGAAACTCATGTTTTTATACATAAAGTGAAATCATAAGACTATCGTCTGAGCTGCGAGCAACACTGCAAACACACTTGTGTTTTTAAAATGGCTTTTCTGATTCAGCTCTCAGAGGCTGAAGATCTGAAGTGCCTTGAGCTTTACTCCAAACCAGTGTTCTCACGGAGAGTGGGGCAGTAGGGGCGGAAGTGGAGAGGCCCCCCAGACCCGTGTCGAGTGCGTTGTGGCAGAGACGGAGGGATAGGTTCAGAAAAGGTTGATGGAAAGCACCCCCAGGGCATGGCCTTCTTACTGTGCCTCTTCTGAGCCACGCCAGGAGCACACAGACGGGAGCGAAATCTCCCAGCAGAGTGGCCTTCACAACGATGAAAACGCGAGGTGCTGAGCGGGGCTGAGCTGGGGACAGGGGACCCCACTGGTTTGGCAGAAAGCAAACCAAACAGAAAGGGGAAACAAATAAAAGACTCCCTTGACTCCAGTGTGTTTCTGCGAGAGACTTAGACAAACACAGTCATGGCAGCTGCACGGAAACTTTCCCCTCTGCAGACCATGTGCAGCGTCGGGTGAGCCGAGACAAAGTGTGTGTGGCGTGTGTGACCCCCTGGCCTGGCGGGACCGGATCAGCCGCCGTCTCTCTCCACAGCCAGCATGGACACCCCTTGGACAATCTCTGGTCTAGCAGGGCATGACCTCCAGTGTGTGGAGTTGGCTGTTTTAGTCTCAGTGGAAACCTGCTGATGGTGGTGACTGAGAGGGAGAGGCACCTCTGCTTGGGGCACCTCGGTGTGGAAGGTGGCTGCTGTTCTGGCCACCGCGGCCTTGCTTCACCCATCCCAAGGCAACGCACAGGCCTGCTCTTCCCCTGCGCACCAAGCAACCGTTCAGGTCCCATGAGGGCATTCGAAAGACAAATGATCAAACACAGAAGCATAATCTTTCAAAGGCAGCTTAAAGGAAGTCACGCCCGATTTGCTTCTCTGTGGACGTGGGTGAACGTGACCCAGACGACGTGCGAGCAGCTCCCGCCCAGCCCCCCCACGGCTGGCTGAGCACAACTAGCAGAGATCCTGCGTGAATGGGCTATGTGGGTCCCGGGCGGAGACAGACCAACACCCTGAACTTAGTAACTGAGAGACTTTAATAAAAGGCGGCTTACAAGGTGTGGGAAGACCCAAGGGAGCCAGCAAAGGGTGCCTCTGCGGTTCTGAGAGGGCAGCCTACAGGGAGGGCTGCTAGGCGGGGCTGCACCCTGCAGTGGTGGGGGGACCACGGGCTGACCACGGAGCCCCGGCGGGAGGGAGGTGGGCAAAAGCAAGACTTCAGCCTCCATCTGTCCTCTGACCTCTCGCAGACGCCATCCAGAACTGGACCCAGCGAGAGCTGTCCAGACTCAGAGCAAGTGGAGAGTGATGTGCTGGGAAGGCCGAGAACACCCGGGGGAAACAGGAAAGCTGGTGTCCTCACGCCCTTGTGCTGAGTCCTTGACCCCCAAACATCACAGCAGCCCAAAGCCTGTGACCTTGTCTAACATAGATGAGGCCCCCCGCCCCCCAGAGTGCACGAGTCTCCCATCCAGCAGCCAGCCCAGACGGGTGGGCGTCTCTGTCCCCGCAGTGCCATAGAAAGTGGGGAAGAGCTGTGGGCAGGTGACCTCCACACCCACCACCTGACACAGGCGACCCCTCTCTCCCAGGTAAGCGTTCCTTCAGCAGGGAACTCAGTGTCCACTCTCATTATGGTGTATTATCTGTTCATTTCTGTTCTGGCATGCAAATGTAAGTCACAATTTTAATGCCATATAATGTGTGGGCCCCAGTGACGTTCTCCTTGTCAAATGCGGCATTTTCCATCCCCTGTCCTGTGGACATGGTTGATTACCTCTCCTTCCCAATTCTGTTTCTCCCCCTTCCTTCATGCCTGTCGCCAGCCCCTCGTCTGGCTCCCGGGTCAGCCGGGTGGGGTCTGCAGCATTTTCTCATCAGCTTGGGGCTCCCTCACCCTCACCTGGTGCTCTGTTCTCCTCCGTGGCTCCAACTGCCTCCGGCGTGGACGCTCCGAGCAGCAGATGGGGCGACTCCATGTGCACAGACCCAGGCCCCCGGTGCGTCAGACCCAGCCCCGCAGAGCCCGAGCTCCTCACGTTCCCCCAGACCTGCTGCACGTTCTCCTGCCTCCTACTTCAGCTAACGGCGCCGTCACTCCTGGAGCGGCCCAAGCGGACGCCTAAAGTTGTTCCTGACTCTTCCCCCTCTAGTTTCCATGTTCAGTCAAACTGCAAGTCTTGGCAATTTCATTTCCTAAATGGTTCTCAGCACTGCCATCTCCTCTCTGTTCTCTCAGCAGCTGCTTCGGGGTTCAGCCATCTCTCACCTAGAACATGCCGCCAGCTTCCCCACTGTCCTCTCCTGGAACACGCCCTCCGCAGACCCGTCAACCCCCATCGCCCCGCGCCGCGCCGTCTATGCAGAACCCAGCGCCGCCAGTCTGGCCGCGCGCCTGCTGACCTGCGGGCTCTGCTTCCATCTCCCTCCCCCCTCCACCGGCTGTCACCTTAGTGCCATCGGTGCTGGGAACACTGTGCACACAGCACCGCGGGTCAGGCTGTCACGTCTGAAGGAATGTTTCCGTGCCTCCTCTTCCTGGCAAATTTGCTCAAACTCCAGGCCCCACCGGGACACCACCCTTGCTCTAGTACCGGAGACAGTCCCGCCTCCTTTGGACTAACTCTGCTCAGGCGTCTTTCATGCCATTTACGGCTTTGTGTCACCCTGCTTTCTCTCAGTCCACAACCTGGTGCCTGACACGGGACCAGCACTGAATCTTCAAATCTGCGGATTCAATTTGATCAAGAGTTTCAGTGTAAGAAGTTTCAGGTTTAGGCCCCAGCCTTGTGACCACAGGAGGGTCCTCATTTGTATGCCATGCAGGATGGGGCATACTAAGATGCCTTTGGTTCAGTGTGGAGCTCCCCCCATCTGCTCCTGTCCCTCCAGTGCGTTCTCTCATCAAAGACAAGTGACGGATCAAAAGCCCCAGATCTGAGCACCCGCTCTCCTGCCTGACCTCCTACAGGGTCTGTTACTCAGGCTGAGATCCAGCCACACTGGTCAGAGCCCCGTGGGATTTTACCTTGTGCCACACTTCCCTTGGCTCCCAGGTTTGGATTCCCTGACCTCCCCTCAGCTCCACAAATGTGTCTTCTCCTGCCAAGCACAGCTGCTCCTGCCTGGAATGGTCTCTTCCTTCCTCTTCGCCTGGAGACCTCCCAAGCAGCCTTCAAACGTCAGCGCCAAGGCTGCTTGGTTCCAAGGTCCCCTGACATCTGGTCTTCAGGGTCCCTGCAAGCAGCTGCAGCCTGTGCACCTTGTGAGCGATAGCTCACCGGATTCCTTCTCGCCGGGGGCAGGAAGGGGACTTGAGCCTTTAACATGGCCGTTTGCTGATGGATGTTTATTAGCAGCGTCTTGAAGCAGGGAGCCGTTTTTCACTGCGCGAAGACGTGCTGCCTTGGCTGTCGGCTCCTCTGTTTTATTAAACACTTTCCCCACGTAACACTTACCAGAGGTAACCGTATTTGTTATCAATTAATTATTTATAAAATTTGAAAAAATTAGGCTCTGTCTCTCAGCAGATCGCACGCCCCCCTTGGGAAGGGACTCCCTGGCGTGCTTATTTTTGCACCCTCAGCATCCTGCCTCCCCGTCTCCCGCCTGGGGACAGTCAGCCGTGTCTGCTGAGTGACCGAGAGTGGCTGCATCCTACTCGTTTCCAGGCGGCACTGGCTGCACCCTGGGCGTTACGTAAAATAGGCTGCTCCCTTCAGCTCTACCCTGGTTGCCAGTTTATGCTTCTTGCTGGAGCCACAAGAAAGCGGGTTGATCACAGCTTGCTGGTGGGTTCTCTGGTCTCTGTGACAGAAAGACCAACGCACCCCCCACCCCCGGAGACGCAACGCTAACTGATAAAACTGGCTGAAAACACATTTCCAGCTTTAAAAGCGCTGTGCTTGCAGTTATACGCATGGTGTCTGCACGGAGCAGAAGGGCGAGTGGAGAGGGAGTGCACGGGAGTTTAACCGCGGGCTTTACCTCGGTGTGGAAGCGCGCGCAGCACGTCGGCTGCTCCTTTAAGTTCCTGGTTTGTAAGGCTTCTCCGATATCATGGTAACAATCTCGTGACAACCTGAGTCCCTGTGAGCAGCGTTCTTCACTGTGTTCAGAGACACGGGCCAGGCCTTCCAGACAACCGGAGCCACCTGAAGGCTTCTTAATGCTCTGCTTACTTTGACTTCACTTTATTCTGACCATTAGTTTGGTAAAAATAACAACGACAACAACAACAAATAGGAGTATTCAAGTGAAACACTTGAATGAAACCACTGTATCATAAATAGTAATTTTTTTTTTTAAAAAAAGACTTTAAAGACTAGTAGATGGTTCCTACCTATAATCAGAATTGAACCATCATCTTACAGTCGAAAAGTCCTGGGCTGAGTTCTGCATTCTGCTTTCAGGATGGAAGTACTTTTCCCTGCAATTCCGCTCCCCAAACATACTATACGTACATGTGAGAACGGAAGACCAACTTTTGAATTATTGAAATCGTGCCAACTTTTAGACACTTCTTTAAAGGTTTTCACTTCTTTACAACTCTCCTTACATCTTTTCAGGTAACAACTTTCCCTTTCTTCCTTTTTGTTCTTGCTGAGTGCCCTCCTCCTATATTGTTTTGTCTTTTGGGGAAGAGGGAGTCTGCTTTTGGGCCCTTGTATGAAATCATTCCTTTCAATTAGCAAGTGGCAGGAGCCAGAAGCACCTGTGTTTGAAACAGCTCTAGCATTACCAGCTGTGCTAGCCCCGAGGCGTGCAAAAAGCGAACGAAAAAACCCTATGTGGTAAAGAAGTGCAAAAGGAGGAGAGATACTGTCAACACCCTTTCGGAAGAGTGCGGTGCGGAGGCAGCGGGTTCTCAGTGCTGAACGCACAGATAAATAGGTACATCGTAACAATGATAGCTGGATCCATAAGCCCTTCTCATATTATTTCTACTTTCCTTCTGCCTTGCATACTGCTCAGTGTTTGTGAACTTGAACAGACATCTTGCGGGGCTGCTTCGGTGGTAGGCTGGCCTCCCTCCGGCAGGAGGTGAGCCCCCAGACACCTGGAGAAGACTCACCTGCCATCTTCCTAACAGAGAGGGACCCTCAGACGCTCAGAGGTCCCAGCATTCCGAGGTTTTGTGAAAGTAGACGTCGTTGTCTAATGAAAATCTGCGATCAGACTTTAAAGAAATATAAGATTGGGTGACACGTATTTTCAAAATCCCTAAGGTGCCCAGAGCAGAACTGTGGCTCTCCACGTCACACTGAGGAGAGCGGCACGCTTCCAGGCTGGGACTCAGGTGGCCAAGCCCCTCCCTGGGGTCACAGCGTCTTGGAAGGGGCAGGAGCTCTCTTCTGCTGCCAGCGATGGATGGAATGACTGTATCGGCCGTCACGGTGCCCAGGTGTGGGCACGGACGTGAGCAGTAGGAAGCAGTGGAGGACCCGTGTCCGTCTTGAAAATCGGACGTAGACAGGAATCCACTCGGGAAACTCAGGTACCTCGGTCTCCCCGCATCCTGCCTCCAATACCCAATTAGGCAACGGGAAGTTCCCCCATGTCCTTCAGGTCTTCGTCTCAGCGGCCGAGTCCCGGCTCCCCTGCTCCAGCTGACCTTTGCTTTCCTATCTTTTGGTCGTTGTCCCGAGGGCCTCCTCCACCCGCAGAACCTGATCCTTGAGCTGGCAGAGTCATGCTAAGGAATGGTGACTGAATTTCTCTGTGGGGCTCAGGTTGTCCGAGGTGTCAGAGAGAAGGAACCACAGTGAGGGAAGTCGTGGGCGCAGAGGTGGATGCAGGAGGCAGAGACCTTGTCAGCTCCCTGGACCAGCACGGAGGCCTGAGTTAGGCGTGTGCTTTGATTTTCCGCAGGTAACACCGCAAAATACGAGTGACGCCCTAAGGTGCAGTCTGTGTGCTGTCTCAGACGGAGGAGACTGAAAGGGACGGAATATTCTACGTATGTCAAGTAAATCATTGAAGTTGTGCGATCTGGGCCTTATTCTATTTGTACAATTTTGCTGCTCTATTTGGATGGGCCGTTCAAATAAACAAAGCTACGACTTCCCCTCCTCACTTGAAAGCGGACGTGTCCGGAGAACTAGGCCTGCAGGAGTTCCAGACGAATCCTGAGCAACCCACGCGCACTCGCGCGCGGCAGGCACGCCCTTCCCGACCACTCCATCTGAACCGCACGGCGGCTCGGCGGCTCGGGCGGCGGGGAAGGCCGGGGACCATCGGAGGGCGGCTGTGCGCGGCTCTGCGAAGTTCACGCGCAGGGTGAGCGGGCGCGGGGCCGGGGGCGCGGCGGGGCCGGGTGGGCGGGGCGGCCGGGGCGGGGCGGGGCGGGGCGAGGCGGCCGGCCCAGCTCTCCGCCCGCGGGTCCCGGCGCCCGCGCGCCCTCCCCGCGTCCAGCCCCGCTTGGCCGCCGCCGATCTGGGAGCCGCGCGCTGGGCGGCGAGGACGCGCTCGGGGGGAAAAGGCGTCCGCAGCCAGAGCGCAGGGCCGGGGGCTGAGAGCCCGCGGCGACCCCAGGGCTGAGCGGTACCCGGGAACGCGCGCTTCCGCGCCGGCCAGGGCCCCCTGCACCGCTCCGCTCGTCTCCGGGAGCCAGAGGTGAGCTTTGGGCTTTCGAGACGCAGTCTCGGGAGCGAGGGCTCTGTGCTCTAGGGGTCTTTTGTCGTTGGGGGCTCCGAGAGGCAGTCTGGGGACAGTTTCAGCAGGGAAACGTGCCTAGGAAAGGGTAGGGTGATTTCAGGAACGGGAGAAAAGGAGGGCGCGCTCTCTGCCTCTCCCGGCATCTGCGGAGCGTCTGCTGGCCGGGGAGGCAGCCAGAGGTCCGTCCTCCCTGTCCCGCCTCGGGGACGTGCGGCCGGGTGGGCATCAGCGGGCCCTGGGCCCCCAACACCGCCGGCCCCGAGCGCTGGCTCGGGAGTGGCCAAAGTTTGCCTCTCGGGTCCAGCCGGTTCTCTCGCCCCCGCAGCCCGCAGGTGCCGCCTGTCCTCGCCCCCCAGCAGCAGCCGCCCGCCATGGAGCCCCCGGTCCAGATCTTCCGCGGCGAGCCGGGCCCCACCTGCTCCCCGAGCACCTGCCTGCCCCGCAACGGCAGCGGCTGGTCCCCGGGCTGGGCCGAGCCGGACGGCAACACTAGCGCAGGCCCCGAGGGCGCGCCGCCCGAGCCCGCGCACATCTCCCCGGCCATCGCGGTCGTCATCACGGCGGTCTACTCGGTGGTGTTCGTCGTGGGCTTGGTGGGCAACTCGCTGGTCATGTTCGTGATCATCCGGTGAGCGCGGGGTCCGGGCGCCGCAGCGGTCGCAGCCGGGAGGGAGGGTCGGGCCTGCCACCCGCTGGGAGGTGGGGAGCCCACTGCGTCCGTACTGGACTCTGGGAACCCCATTCCGTCGGGGCTCCGCAGATTCTGAGGGTGGACTCAGAAGTGAAGGATTTCCTGGGAGAATATTTGGTGCGAGACCGCGAGGTTCGCATAGGGCGAATCCGAGGCCAGAGGTGTCTTGAGGATTTCAGAGCAACCCTCCCGTGCCCCCCAAGACCCTACTGCGAACCCTGCAGACAAGGAAGGTGCTGGGGTGTGGAACAAAGTCAGGGTCGCCTGGGCAGGAAACTAGTCCGTCTGCCAGGCCGTTTGCCTGCTGCCTGCCCCAGTTTGGAGCACCGTGTTTTGCCCTTTGCAAGTATTTCTTTAGATACAGTTCGTGCCCACCTAATGCACTGAAGACACCTCAGTATTTCTCGTGACTCATCAGATTGGTGTTAAGGTTTATGGAGCAAAGACACTGCACTGCTTAGGGCGGTTGGTGTCCATACACAAGCCTCTAAGAAGTGCTGACATGTCATCTTATTTGCTTAGACTTCCAGTGACCTAGGATCCAAGCCGCCTAATATTTGTCCTCTAAAGGATGCTGGAGGTTTTCAAAAATTGCTTTTTTTTATTGCCCACCTTAAGAATTGACTGTTTTATTTTATTGTTCTTTTGTGGAATTACACTGAAGTCAACTTCCAA
Organism: Camelus bactrianus; assembly: GCF_048773025.1. Classification (NCBI taxonomy): domain Eukaryota; kingdom Metazoa; phylum Chordata; class Mammalia; order Artiodactyla; family Camelidae; genus Camelus; species Camelus bactrianus. The sequence continues at coordinate 3,196,965 of NC_133567.1, read as the reverse complement.
TGATTAAGTATCCAATATCGACATATACGCTCGCTTTCTGGTTAGTGAAACGATTCCTATTTTGGCCTCTTGCAACAAAGAAAACAAGAAAAGAAAAGAAAGGAAAGAAAAAAAAAAAGCCTCAACGTTGTCTGGGCACCCTTTGAGAAGTTTCACATTCTGGGAGACTTAATGCTTTGGAGATGCACCTTTGAGAGAGAATACAAAGCTGACACTCCTTTGGGAAGTTCCTGTGAAATAAAGGAAGGATGCAAGTTACTCTGTTTAGGGGCCTTGTAAGGATGAGGAGCTAATTTCTTACTATTTTTTATCCTGACTTTAGTTTTGAAACAGGCTCTTTATTTATTATGAACTTTAAGAACAGTATCTGTAGTAACATGAGTCTTTCAAATACCCCTTAATCTCTCTCTCTCTCTCTCTGGCTTCGGAATGTCAGGCCTTTTACCCTTGTCTGGGCTCTGGAACTGAAAACCATCATTTAAGCCTCCAGATACATGTTATAACGCTTTTTTTCACCCACAATCAGTGTCTGTAGCTTGCTGCCCCTGGCTTCCATAAGTGCTTATTGCGTTTTACAGGACTTCTATCAGTGCTGAGTACAGGGTACAGAAGGAGGACTATTTTAAAAGTGAATTGTTTTCCCAAGTCATTAGTAATTTCAGGGCTGCTCTCCATTGGAGAGAAGATTATAGTAACCAAAAGAAAAGAAAAGAAAAGACAGCTGTATTCTAAACCATAATTAAAATTTTAAGGAGATTTTTGTTACAGAGGCCATTGTTTTGTAATAAAACATTGCTACAGAAAAGAGGATGTGAACAAAACCCCCACTCTGTCCCTCCTTATGTCACGTTTAAGTGCTTCAGTGAAACAGATACGTCTTATTGTCATTTGAACAGGCACTTGAAGTTTTGAGTCTAGGAAGGGCTTCTGAGTTGCTCTACACCTTTCTGTATAGCCTTGCAGTCTAGGATGAAAAAGAATGAAGAAACAGACTCACAGACACAGAAACTAAACTTACTGTTACCAGGGGGGAGGGGGTGGGGCGGGATAAACTGGGAGTTCAAGATTTGCAGATTCTAACTACTATATATAAAATAGATGAACAACAAGTTTCTCCTGCACAGCACAGGGAACTATATTCAGTGCCTTGTAGTAACCTATAATGAAAAAGAATATGAAAAGGGAATGTATGTATGTACTTGTATGACTGAAACATAATGCTGCACACCAGAAACTGACAAAATATTATAAGCTGACTAGACTTCAATAAAAAAAATAAAAAGAAAAAATAAAAAGAATGAAGAATCCCAAAATATGTGCACAAGTAACTCTATGGGGAGCAATAGGCATGCCAGAGAGAAAAAAGAATCTGTAGACTGGCTGGGAGTTTTAATGGTAAATATAAAGAAATATAAATATAAACTAAATATATGTATCCCAAAGGTATCCAAGACTAAAATTTGTGAGAAGGGGATAAATTCAGCTGACGGTGCGAAAGAAGTTAGAGAGTTCACATGACAGCATTACCCATCCTCCCACCCCGTTCTCAGCTACCTGGAGATAGTTTGATGATAAATGAAGAGTGAAGGGGTCTGTCAGCATTCTGGAATGCCGACCCACGGAAATAAGAGCTGGCTTAGAGCCACAGCTAAGAGCACCGAGGAGCATTTAGAATTTGTTCAGATTGATAGGTGGTCAATGAGTTGAAAAATACAACCCCAGAAGAAACGCTGACGGACTTGGGTTTATTTCGCTCAGGAGAGGAAAGGACTGAAGATGCGAGCGAGGGTGGCCTCTGGCGGTGGTGCACCCATCAGAGCTCAGGGCAGAACCGGGGTGTGGGATTCACATTCAGCTTTCGTGACTGACGTCGAGGGCTGAGCAGCATTGCTTGGAAAGATGGAGGCTCAATTTTGAGGTCATTATTTTTAAATGTTAAGCATGCAAAAGGGCCGTGGTTGTGTCATCTGGGAAATCACTCTGCAGGTGGAATTTAGATGCTCGGATGGTGGGGCAGCTGCGGGTCTAGGATGGCCAGCATGGACCTGGGGAGAATGTGAGAGTTGTGGAAAAGCTTTGACTGTTTTTAGACCTGCCTTCCGAGTAGCTTTTCCCACCCTGGGCACCTGGTACTCTGTCCAGTACCTTTTGAAGATAATTGAACGTTTCAAGGATTTTCATCATTTAACGTGTAGCAACTGCTAACAGCTGAATATTAGGGTACTTTAACCTTCCACGGTGAAGCGCTCCAGCCTCCCTTCTCAGCAGGCTTTGGAGTTTGTGGTCCTGGCGTACAAAGTTCTTACCTCAGCCTTTGCTTCATGTCCTTGGCTCCTGCCAACACCTTGGGGGTGCCCATGGGGTGACACTCAGGGTCCTAACCCCAGGTTATCTTCACCTCTTCCTGTGCAGGTCACCTGCCATGATGGCCACCCACGCCCACACCACCAACCTTGCCAGCAGCCCCACCTCTGACACCTTAAACCTCTGTCTCCCATGCATACAGCTGTCTCCTCCCTTAGCGAAAATGATTAAAATTCAATGAACACTTCATATATGCGAGCTGGTAAATCTACTGGGCTGGTAAATCTACTGAGCTGGCAGATTTACTTCACATTAAATACTCCATGTGAAGTATTTAATCTTCATAATGACAGGTATGTTTCCACACCCATTTAACAGATGATGCAACTAAAGCAAAGAAAGATTGAATAAACCGACTAAGGTCACACCTTGCCAACTTGTGGGGCCAGAAGGATCCCAGCAGCCTGGCCCCCGGCCCTGTGCTTTCATCCACTCTGGTCTTCAGTCTGCACCCACTGCCTCTGCAGACGTCTGGGCACCTCCCCCAACGGCCCTGCATGTTCTCCCGGGCCCTGCCTGCTCTCCCGGCTGAGCCCGGACTCTGGGAGCCGTCCCTGCAGATGCTCGACTGCCTGGCCTCCTTGTCCTCCTGCCCTGCCTTTCACCGAGCCCGCGCCCGGGGTCAGGCCAGTAACTGGCCTTGTTCCCATCCCTAGATCGCTGAATGCTGCTGAATAAAATCAGTTTTCCTTTTGTCAAGGTAAAATCACTGCCTCCAAGTGTATCTGACCTCTGTTCTGCCTAGTTTTTCTGTCTCCTGTTTTCCAGAAAGAGCCCAGGAAAGGACTGGGCTTTTCCCATTTCCCATTAAAAACCCCCAAAACTCTAGTTGCCACTAATTCCCAAGCCCTCTTCTTGGCCACTTCCCCTCAGGGCAGGTGGCTGGTCTCAGTGGTCCACTGGGACCGTCCGGTCCAGCTCCTCCTGCAAATATGATAAAAACAGCGTTGGCAGCCCGCTGCCCTCATCCCGCTGCATCCCTGTGAAGGGTCCCCTCCTCCTGCTGGAGCCAAAGCCCTGCTCCTGTGTTTGAGTCTCACGGGGTCTCTGGTACCGGTCATCTCCTTTCTCCTGTCGGTCAGTTCTCCCTCATTGCTGCTTTTGACCCTTAGGCACCTGGATGCGCTCAGTGTCTGTCCTCCTGCAAGTGTCAGTCCACAGCCTTCCGTCTCTGAGTTCCCTGAGCTAACGTCCTCTATTCCTCCTGTCTGCCGGGGCCTCTTGGAGGAACCATGCCTCCTCTTCACTTCGGTGTCTTCCACCGGGTCCTCAGCCCGGTGCACTTGGCTCCCCACCCCGGCGCTGCTTCCCCAGAGCGGCGTGCTCAGGCTCGGATGCGCGCTCCCAGCTGGCTGTCCCCTGGCTTCCGTGGAGACTCCGCCCGCCTGACCAGCCTCACCTGCTCCTTGACCTCCTTCCACACCCACTGGGTTTCTCACTCCTCTCCACTGGTGTTTTTTCCCCCATACAATTAACTTTTTATTGTACTTGCTTTGTTACATAATTATGCATCTGTCCATCGCTCTTTTTTTTTTTTTTTTTTTTTTTTTTTGACTTTTTACATTGAGATATAGGCAGTTTACAGCGTGGCGTCAGTTTCTGGTGCACAGCATCATGCTGTGTCTAAATGATCCTCTTCCCAGAGCCTGCTCAGCAATCTCCGTCCTCACTTCGCTTCTCTCCATGTTAGTCAGGAGTCACCCAGAGAAGCTGAACCAGTAGGGGATGTACGTGTTGAGAGACTGACTACAAGGAACTGGCTTATGTGACTGTGGGCTGGCTGGGCGGCTCTGAGGCTCAGCAGGCAGGTGTCAGGGGAGGCAGGCGGCCCTACGCGGGGGGGATGTCTCCTTTCTCGGGGAGGCTGCAGCTCTGCTCTTAAGGTCTTTCAACTGATTGGACCTGGCCCACCCAGATCCTCAAGGGTAATCTCCTTTGTTTAAAGTCAATTGACTACGGAGTTTATCCACATCTACAAAAACCCTTCACAGCAGCACCTTGGTGAGTATGTGACTGAATGTTCGGAGACTGCAGCCTGGCCGACGTGACACCACCCTCCTCAGCGGTAGCATCCGTTCTCGTGGCTGTAACTGTCAGGGAAATGCTGACCAGCCCTAAATCTGCGCGTCTCTCCCCGCCTTGTCCACCCTGGCTGCAGACTCAGCCGGCCGCCTTCCTTCTGGACGGCCCTGGGTGGTCATCTTACAGGTCGCTCAGATTCCTAGAGGATCTGCCTTATGAGCGTGCTGGGGCTGCCGTAGTACCACAGACCGAGTGGCTTTCATGACGGAAATGTGTTGCCTCACAGTCAGAGGCTCGAAGTTCAGGATCAGGGTGTCTCCAGGCTTCGTTTCTTCTGAGGCCTCCCTCCCTGGCTCGCAGGCGGCCGCCTTCCCCCTGGGTCCTCACAGGGTCTTCCTGCTGTGTGCTCGTCCCCCGTCTCTGTGCCCTGATCTCCCTTCTTCTAGGGATACTAGTTACGTTGGATTAGGGTCTACCCTATGACCCCATTTTACCTTAATTTTACCTCATTTCACCCCCTTAAAGGCCCTACTTTCGAACAGTCATGTTCTGAGGTGCCGGGGTAGGACTTGAACGAGGAATCTGGGGGACACAATTCAGCCCTGAACACTTTTTATCCATTTTCTGTTCTCTGTAAGAAAACACTCTTCCAGCTTCAGTTTTTATGAAATTTGGTATATATGCTTTCTTTTGTTTAATTTAAAGAAAAGCTTTACTCTTGCAAAGGTATGTTTCTTTTAAAATTCAATGTAAGGCCAAAGAAGGAAAAATTTATCAGGAGAAACAAAACAGGAGTCAGAGAATTATCTGGTCCTTGGTCTTCCGTTTTGCCTGCTTCTTTCCTCATCGGTTTCGTTCGTTCTCCGCCACCACGGTGAAGGCCCCCTGGGCCCAGTCTGCTGCTGACCTTGCCCTGGGAGGGGAGGACCTTGGCTCCCCTATAGTTCAGCCTGGGCAGTGTTGAAATTTCCTAAAAGAGGCGACTTTATAAGAGGCTTAGGGAAAACCAGAACCACAAAAAGACTTTGGAAGTGATTCTATGTCCTGAACTCAAATTTCTTCTCCAAAGGCAGCTAATCCCCCAGGTTCGCTGGGATGGAGGTTGTTCCTCACGAGGTACCTGTTGTCTTGCTCATAAATACAAGAACAGGGTATTTCTTCCTCAGGCGACAGAAGTCCCACACTCCACTCTGCTGAGACCTTCTTAAGTTACTGACATAAGCTGACTCACTCAGGCCACCCCTACGTTAGCAGGGGCCCCACGGTTGAGCTTGTACCAGTCCCACCAAAGCCGTGTGGCTGTCACCGGATTGGGGGTGCACGGGAAGGGATGGGGTGACCCGGTCAGGGTGTCTCCTGCAGCGCACTCCTCTTTCCCATCCCAGGTGTCTCGGTCCTTCTCCCGAGAGTGTTGCTTGTAATCACTGCAGCTGTGTGTAGACACCTGCCTATTCCACGTCCTCTCAAATGTCACTGCAACCGACCTTGGATAGTATCACCAAACGACACCCGGGAAGGCGTTCAAGGGGGGCAGAGGTGTAGCTAGCCACGTGCCCGCGTGCCGCTGCCTGTCTGACGGCAGTCATACCTGAGGCTTTGGTTTAAAAAAAAAGGTTCTAATTAGTCTTGAACCCTCTTTTGGAATCCACACTCCACATTTCCTTTAAAGCAAGCAAAGCAAAAATAACTTCAGAAATTATTCTCAGAAGAGCCTGTCTTGAATTTCTCAAAGTAATTTTATTATTTGACAAGCTCTGAAAAGAGAGCATTGGCTCCATAATCCTGTTTATATGGATTCGCTAAATGGAATATTATTTTCTTCCCTGTGGCACATGTGATCACGGAAGGCCAAATCCTTGCGGAACTGCTTCAGAGATCAGAGATCAGACAGCTGCCAAAAAAAAAAAAAAAAAAAAAAGGAGAATAGAAAAGAAGACAAAAGAAAAAAGGAAAAAATGGGGGAAAAGAAGAAGAAAGAAAGAGGAAAGAACCCAAACGGGTGATCGGGTAGAGCGCTCCTAAGCTCTAACAGACGGGCAAACCTGCAGTGCTCACAGCGGCTTGTGCTGCCTTCGCAGTTCTTCCTGTTCTCGCTGGAGACGGCAGCTCCTCTCCGTGTATCCTTCAGCCCCGTCTCGGCAGCAGCAAGCAGCGTCTTCGCGGGAGCCCTGCGGCTGGCACCTCCCTCACCGCACACGAACCTGTGGACACGCTCCGTTGTCGCCGCCCCGGGGGACTCTGCGCTCTGCTGAAACCCTGCAGCTGTTTGGTCGCAGGGGTGTGCTTCACACAGGCCCAACAAAACGCAGCGTTAACAGGAGGTGGTTTCAGAATGAGGTTCGCGTATTCCTCAGTGGACACCAGTGGATAGTTTTGTTTGTTTCTTTGGAGAGGGTGCTGGCTTGTGTCTTCGACAAGGCAGACTTACATAAGGAGAGTAGATTTTAGGAGTGGGGACAGTACTGTGAAAGCCTTACGTCTTATTTTTTTAAAAGACTTACCCTCTCCACTGGCCAGGCAAGGCAGAATTTAAATGAAAAATGAGAAAAATGTAAAACATGTGATGAATTGAGATATCTCAAAGGAACTGGTCTGACAGTGGGCAGGAGCCTTCAGACTAGAAACGGCCCAGAGTCACGAGCCTGGAGAGACCAGCTGTAACAACAGGGGTGATTTTCTGAGCTCCTGTAACTTGGCAACAAAACTCTGAGTGCTCTCTGCCGTACCCTGCTGCTCTCGGCCTCGTGGAGGGGGCACTTCCTTCTGATGGGGGACGGAGCGGGAGGGTGACCGTGCGGCCTCTCTGCGGCACCCTGCGGCTCACCTTAGCTAGGCCAGGTTTCTGTATAAAGATGGAAAAGTAATTTAAGAATTCTGTATCCTTCTGGGTATCCAGATAGTTGTACACTAGGAAAGAACTTGTCACTCATTTGAAATTTGTCATTTTCTACTGTGTTTTTGGGCAGGATGCACACTCACCCTGCGTGCCCCACAGAAGGCACTAGAACATTCCTTCTGGGGGGCAGGGCCGTGACGGCAGGCTGGAGGAGCGTTCCTGGGGTCCTGGCTTTTGCAGTGAGATCATTACTTCTGCTTCCCCTTTGTCCCCGCACCGCCACGCAAGGACAGCCCATCCGGGCTCGGGGCAATGCCTGTGCGCCCTCCTGGCTGTATGTCACTGGGGGACAGGCCCCGCCCCTCCTCTGTTCTAGTTACAGCGTTTGCTCTTTGCCTGTGGGGGCGTTTCAGGGACCTGGTGACTCCTTCAGAGTGCTAGAGGTAGAGGCAATTTCAAAGTCACATCATTGGAGAAACAATGGCTGGATTTCCCTTCTTTTTTTAAAAAAAATTAATAAGCTACTGTCCGTTAGTAAAGCACCGTAATTTCAGCAGGAAACAATCCACGCAGGTTAATTTCACTGAATGAACTGGAAGTACGCGGAGAATGTGACGCAGCAGAGGCAGCATGCTTTCAGATATGTTCTCCTGAGAATTCACCCCCGTACAGCCATCATTTCTGATCATTTTTATCCTAAAATCTAGAATGCTTTGTATCTGGAAAACATGCCCAGGTTGATGAATCAATCGTGCAGAGAAAAGTGTGCCGAAACCCATCTCTCACTGTGCTCATCTCCCGCCACTGGTTAGGATGGGGCTGCATTATCCCAGGTGCTGCAGACCCTCCTGCTCCTGAGTCGGTGTTCGGTGCATCTCCGGGGTCGTGGGGTGGCTGCCAGCTTCCCGTGGGCAGGGGCGTTTGGTCACATGCGTTTTTTTCCCCAGACCAGCTGCTTGTCCAGGTGCTTTCTCCCAGCTGCTGGGTATCTGCTGTATGAAAGGAGTCTATTCAGAAGAATGGCCATGAGGCTGTTTGCTTTTTCGTGACGTTGCAGCTGCAGTTTGGTGACTATTCATAAGGCTTGTATTTCATGTCCCACTGTCGCCCAAGTTTGAAGCCGCCCGCAGTCCCCTGGAAGAGGGCGGTGCGAGGAAGGACTTGGGTCCACGTGCGATGGGAGCCCTGTGAGCTCACAGGCACACCCTCTAGCACGTTGCCGGGACGACCTCACGGCTGGTGCCCTGAGCTCCCTCCTGAGCCCTCTTCCTGGATGGCTGCCCGCACCCCGTGTCATTTCCAGGTTGGTGACACTGACACATTTAGCGGGGACAGCTGGCAGACTTTGCTCTTTTAATGCCACACGCTCCGGTGGTGTGCATGTCGAGAAGTGCACCCACCCGCCGAGACTACCCATCAGATGGCGCCGATCTGCTTGGCATACTTGCGAGTGTTTGTGGATAAAATGGAAAATAATTTCATATCTGAGTGCAGCGAGAAAGCTGACTTGTCTGCACCAGGAGGCGCGCAACGACTGAGAGGTCTGACTGCCGGTCTGTTTTAGCTAAACACGGACGGTCCCCTGAGGGCTCAGCCAGGCTGCCTCCGAGGGCAGGGGTCTCATCCTCCTGGCTAAACAGGTTCCAGTCCAGAGGGGCCCATAAAAACTGTCGGTAAATATTTGTTGAACTCAGTCCGTGCGATACTTTTAACTGTGTCTGTTCAGTTCTCCCTTTCAGTGTTGTGGGCTTGTAAGCACCCGCCTTCCAGAGCCCTAGGGTGGGGGGTGGGCCCTGCTGAGCCCCCACATCCTCCCACTGAGCGCCTGTCTTTGCAGACACTGGAAAAATCACTTCGCTCACCTGAGTCCACTTTCTTCAGCTGGGTTAGGGGAACGACGTAAAGCTCCTGGGCAGCTCAAGGGCAGTTGCAGTGAGGATCAAGTAAGATGCATGGAAGTCAAAACGCTGGGCACGGTACATTGTAAAGTTCTGGGGGGACGGACGAATGCAGGGCCTGCAGGCAAACCCCTGGGTTTGACTTCGTGCAGCGCCTTTCACAACCATGTTACTTTGAGAAATTTACGGAGCTCCTGCGGTTCTCGGGGGCTCGCCTCTAGAGCCGGGGTGCTGGTACCGACCGCGTGGAGACACGGTGAGGACGAGCCAGGTAAAGTGTGTGGGCCGTGCAGCAGAGTCTGACACAGGGAGTGTTCTGAATGAAACGGTTATTATGATTCTTGTCATTAGCGTGATCCATCTCGATGCCGGGACACTGGGATGTTGGCGGATGCAGGGGTCACCACAGCAGGGGGTACAGGCACGTCTTGTGTGTCTGGCAGATGCCTCCAGCCCTGGGGGCGGTAACGGTGGTAGCTGGGCAGGCAGGGTCTGAGCAGCACTGGTCTCTCTGGGAGCAAGGACTTTTGTAATTAGTATAATTACCGTCTGTGTAATTTGTAGACGTCTCTGTTTTAGGTGGTCATCTGTCTTATTCTGAGATCTGATGACAGCATGTGAACTCTTTATAAGGTCAAGCCTTAAGCAGTTTCACACATCCAGTTGTTAAAAGTATTTTTGAAATGCTAAGAGCAAGTTCTCATTCAGCATTTTGTGGCTACTTAAATGATGCAAATTCTATTTTATTGTAAATAGAATACATTTATGGATTCATGGAATCATGTATCCTTCCATTCTAGCAGTTAAGGTTAGCAGCCAGGCTTAATTTTACAATTATCTCTCATATTCAAGCTGAAATCAGTAAATACGACCAGGGGTGTTAGCTAGGAACTGTGTTCCCTTCTGCTTCCTGTGGGAGCTGGTGGCTTCCACCCACATAAGAAGGGGGAGACGAGCTGGGAACATGGGATAAATCAGGCCTGGCGTCCGGATCAGGGGCCTCCCCTAACGATCTCAGGAGCTCTGTGAGATGAGTGTTACAGTCCCCATTCTGTAGCTGGGAGACCGATGCTCGGGGCTTTCAGTGACCTCCCCGAAGTCCATCAGCTGCAAGGAAGACCAAGGACTAGAAGCCAGGGCTGCCTGGATGTATCGGGCGGAGAACCGCAGTCTAACTTGTAGAGAAAGAGGAGACTCTCCGGTCACAAAACCCGAGAGCAGGAGTCAGAGGCACTGGCTGCTCGAGTCTTTGCTGGTATCAGGGATCTGGGGGAGGAAGCTGAACGAGTAGGAGGCCAGCTTTTAAGATGCATTTTTCAGACATAAAACCGTAGTTTTAGGAAGACAGTACTTGAACAGATAGCATTTTAGTCTTGTTCACTAGAAGCATTTGGCTCCTTCTCAGGAAGTGCCCCTGCTTACTTATCCGTGCCTTTAAGCGCCTATGCCCGGAGCCCTGGGCACACGCAGTCATTCACTTCCTAAAACTTACGGGCCACATGATAATATCTGAGTGAAAACTGTAAAGGCAAGACATATTTTAAAATAAACTCCTCACTCTTCAGATTAAAGCACTGTTTAGTTAGCAGAGCATCAAAACAGAAACCCAGAGATAAGGACTCCTGTGCCCGCGTTTACAGCCCCTTCATCCCAGCGCCGGCAGGAGGGGGAGCGAGGCCGGGAGCCGGGCTGGGGGTGCGACCCTGGGAGTTGGGTGAGGCGGGACGTCTGCTTGTGTCCCGCCAGTTCCGTTTTGTTAGCCTCATTTCACAGGAGCTGAAACTCAGAACTAAGTCACCTACTGAATTCAGACTCGGGACTGCCGGACTCGACCTCAACCCGCAGTGCCCCCCGGGGGAGCCGAGGCTGCTCGGTCTCCGCGCGGTAGCAGAAGGTTCTCCTGCGGAAACGACAGCCCCACAGTGATCAGCAGGCTCTGGTGGTGTTGACGCGGCAGCCAAAGCAGGGGTGGTTTTCCATAGTCCGCTCCTCATAAATAACCTTTAGTAAACGTCAGGCCCTAACGTGGAAAAACTCTGGCACCGTGAGGGTACATGGGGCATGGCTGAATTAATTCTGATTAGGTTCACAAACTGAGGCGTGTAGACAGTAATTAACATGTGGATTTTCCCAGCATACCTTAGCATTTGGCCTCCGAAAACCTGCAGTGCAGTTGGGAACATTTCACGCCCCAGGATCCATGAGGACACATCCCCTAAGTGAAGCAATCTTCTTAGTTCAGTTTCAGTTGAGAATGGAATTGTTCTAAACTTCATGTGAAAATGGAAAGAAATGATTTGGGCTTAAAGGCAATCTTTCTGACCTATTTCGAAAATTTCTGTTCCCTCAGTTGGAAGATGAAACAACCTGTGTGCTTTGCTAATCTCCTGGGATGAGAGAAGGAGAACCAAGTTGTCTCTCACCTGTGGGACCCGGCGGTGTTTAGTGCCGGGCCGTGTGTGAGAGGACCCAGCCTGCTCTGTTTCCATAATGCATCTGAAGTGAGAGGCTAGTGGGACCCTGGTAAATAAAAATCAGCACATAGTTGTTTTAGTCATTGAAATGAAATGAGTTTAAAAAAGAAAAGAAAAGAAAAGAAAAGAAAACCATTTTGCATACCATGATTGATTGTCTCAAAGTAACCTTGAGGAAAAGGGGTAGGTTTTATCTTTGTTTTATGCAATGAAAAAAAAAGTGTTAAAAGGTGATCAAAGCCAAGCAGCCTGGGTAGGATTAAAATGAACTGTCAGTCACAAATAAAGAGCCGTACTGCATGCAAGTCTTGTTGAAAAGATCTGTACGCATACTTATCTGTTTATCTATAGTAATTTCTTTACTTTTTAAAATTAAACATATTTTGGAACAAAGTACCAGAATAAAAGCTAAGTAAAGTCAGGAAATTTTGGCCATTTTTCTACTACCCCCAATGTCTAGAACAGCCCTTTAATCTTAGATGATAAATACGTGAAGAATAAGTGAATGAAGAACAAGCTCAGTGATTGGAAGGCACATTTACCCCATGGGTGTGACATGACAACGGAGGGAAGTGGTCTAGTTTCTTGTCTTTCAGGTACACGAAGATGAAGACAGCAACCAACATCTACATATTTAACCTGGCTTTGGCGGACGCCTTGGTCACCACGACCATGCCCTTCCAGAGCACGGTCTACCTGATGAACTCCTGGCCGTTTGGGGACGTGCTGTGCAAGATCGTCATCTCCATCGACTACTACAACATGTTCACCAGCATCTTCACCTTGACCATGATGAGTGTGGACCGGTACGTCGCCGTGTGCCACCCCGTCAAGGCTCTCGACTTCCGCACGCCCATGAAGGCAAAGATCATCAATGTCTGCATTTGGATCCTGTCTTCCTCCGTTGGCATATCTGCCATTGTCCTTGGAGGGACCAAAGTCAGGGAAGGTAAGGGCAGCTGTTCTCATTTCTTTCTCTCCTTTTAAAGTTATTGATTTTGTGATTGTTCATAAAAGGAAAAATATTTTGTATTGATTTACAACATTGTGTCAGTTTCAGGTGTACAGCAGAGTGATTCAGTTATATCATTTCATTTTTAAAAACGTAACTTCTCATTACACAAACTCTTAATTTGGGAGTGAGGAGGACACATACCTAGAAAGAAAGCAGAAGCCAAAGGAAATGTAATGCCCACCTTCACGGAAGATGAGAAATGACACAATTTTGTGTTCCTTTCCACATCTAAACGCAGGATGGGATAATGGTGTGGCCAGAACGCAGGCACCCAGCCCATTTTCTGTTCAGAAAGCACAGATGAGGATCTGGAGAGGTGGGATGAAGTAACGAGCCGCAGGCGTGTGGGTTCTTTTTTTTTTTTTGAAGTCTAGTCGGTTTACAATGTTGTGTTAATTTCTGGTGCACAGCGGAGTGATTCAGGTATACACACATATACTTGTTTTCATATTCTTTTTCATCATAGGCTATTACAAGATACTGAATATGGTTCCCTGGCGTACAGCATGGTGATTCAGTTATACATATGCACATATTTGTTTTCATATTCTTTTTCATTATGAGCTGTTATAAGATATTGAATGTAGCTCCTTGTATAAACAGTAGGACCTTGTTGTTTATCTGTCTTATATATAGACATTTGTATCTGCTAATCCCGAACTCCCAATTTATCTGCCCACTGTCTCCCCTGGTAACCATAAGTTTGTTTTCTACGTCTGTGAGTCTGTTTCTGTTTTGTAATGTGGATTTTTAAAATACGTTTCTGCTGCATCCTGGCAGTTCTGATCCACCTCCTCGCGCCTCTTCTTTCTGCCTAAAAAGGGCCCGGAATCAGAGCCACACGCTTGCTCTCCGCTCCTCCTCCTTAAGCGTTAATCTCCTCACCACGGTCACGAAGCTTCATTGGCTGTCGGCCGTTCACAGGCAGGTTCACGGATGGAGGTAGTACAGATGAGCAAACCCATCAGACTTCGGACTCATTACTTTTTACCCCATGCATACTGTATACTTGATGTGTTCCCTGTGTTTCTTGCACCATGGTTCTCACCCCAGGCTGCGTGTTGGAATCACCTGGGTACGTTAGAAAATACTGCTGCCCAGGTCCCACCCCAGAGGGTCTGGTTTCATTGACCTGAGGCACAGTCTGGTTGTCCAGATGCTTGAGGTCTCCCCAGGTGCCTCTGACCCGCAACCAACGTGAGAACCACCGTTCTAGGAGTTTTGTTTTCCTAGTAAAAGAGAAAGCTGTGACAAACTCTTTGAGCTTAATAGAAATTCACAGAGGGGAGGGGAGCAGAATGATCTCTTTGGACTTCATCAGTGCTGGTTATTGCTCTAAGAGTTGGCTAAATGCTCCAGTTTGTTAGGGAGTTTCATGATACCTGCGAGCACAGATAAGTCGGGAGGAACCTTCCAGGTCATGGTGAAAGGGCACTGCTGAAACCCCAGCTTATCTTGCAGGATACACATTTTTAAAGGAAGCATAATCCTTTTCCTCTTAAACTATAAAATTAATTTCCAACATAAGCACTGCAGGTGTTAAGCTATAACGCTTGGTAAATTTTAAGAAATGCCAAACTTTATTAGAGAAGCATTTAAAAAATATGAAATAATTTTGCTTATTTGAACCTTCTGTCTTTTTTCTTAGTCTAGCTAAGGTTTTGTTATTTTTGTTTATCTTTTCAAAAAAAACCAACTCTTTTTTCTTTTTTTAGTCTTTATTTCATTATTTCTGATCTATTTTTTCTTATTTCCTTCCTTACTAACTTTTGGGCTTAGTTTGTTCTTTTTTTTAAGTTCCTTGATATGTGCAGTTAGTTTATTTATTTGAGAACCTTCTTTTTTTCTCACTATAAGCTTCCCTCTTAGACCTGCTTTTGCTCCATCCTGCCAGTTTTGGTATATTGTATTTCTTTCTCATTCATCTCAACCTTTTGATTTCTTCTTTGACCCCTGGGTTGTTCAAGAGTGTGTTGCTTAATTTCCACATATTGGTGAATTTTCCAGTTTCTTCCTGTTACAGGTATCTGTTTTCTTTTGGTCAGAAAAGATACTTGATATGATTTTAATCTTTTTAAAGTTGTTAAGACTTGCTCTGTGGCCTGACATGTGATCTACACACTGTGGACTGTTTCATACACACTTAGGGAGGATGTGTATTCTGTTGCTCTTGAATGACGTGTTTTGTGTATGTCTGTTAAGTTAATTTTATTTATAATGCTGTTCAAGTCCCCCATTTCCTTGTTGATTGTCTATCTGGCTAATCTACCCATAGTTGAAAGCTGGGATTGAAATCCGTCCTGTTACCGTGTTGCTGCAGTGTCTCCCTCCAGCTCTGTTCATATATACTTTATATATTTAGGTGCTCCAGTGTTGGGTGCACGTATGTTTACAATTGTTGTGTCCTCTTGGTGAATTGATCCTTTCATCATTATATACAATTGCCTCTTATGACAGTTTTTAACTCAAAGTCTATTTGGTCTGATGTAAGTACAGCTAGGTTCTCCTGCTTTCTTTTGGTTTCCATTTGCATTGGGTATCTTTTTGTATCCCTTCACTTTCAGCCTACTGTGTCTTTAAAGATAAAGATGCACTCTAAACAGAACATTTAATGAAATGGTGTGTTTGGACTTGGATTTCCTTGATGGCTGCCTCAGTATTCTCCTTTCTCCTTATTGTTATAAATTCAGCTTCACTGACATTTCCTGAGGATATTTTCACCTCTGTCACTGGGTGTTTTCCAAAGTCTTGTAAAAGCAACTGTAGTTGATTATTTCACCCATTCATTAAATATTTAATGAGCTCCCACTACATACAAGATAATTGTTCAAGAGGAAGCTGATCCTCAGAGTTAAAAGATGTATCCAAATTCAACACTAGCCCTTATGTTGCCTTGCTTATCTTAGCAGATTACTCTCCCATAATAACTACTATATTGAGTCCATATTTTCAGGGGTTTCCATGTGGTATTCATTTGTTTATTTATTTAACAATTTATTCTCCTCAAACACCATATTTTTCTGCCTCCCTATGTGGCAGAGATTGAATAGTATTTAAGGAGGACTGGATTGAGTGCCTACCCTAAGGTAGTTTACATTCTGGATGGAGAGAAAAACATTAGGAAAGGCAACACGTTATTGCAGAAGAGCTTCTGTCTGGCTCCTGTTTAGCTTCTGTCATTATGTAATGACAAAAAATAGATAAAGTATAATAAGTAGACAGAATATAAGTTGCAGGGAGGAGGACTATTCAGACAGACCAGCCTCTGTATAAATGTCTCTAAAGTGACATTTAAGCTGAGTCAACCACAAGAAGAGGCACTGTTGGAATATACAAAATCAGGAAAGAAAAAACCTTCAAGGAAGCTAGCTAGATTACAATGTGCCACCCTAAAAAAGTTAATAAATGCATTTATTCTATAAAATAGTAATGATTTTAAAAAATGGTTTTAACTGTTCTTTTCCCCATAAACACTAAAGCAAAAATTAAGAGAGGTGCTTGTCTGTTTCTTATAGTTTTCATAGTAATAGTACTTTGGACAATGACTTTTTCAGAGAATCAAAAATCACAGGTTATTCTGGGAGCTTTGATTTAGTATTTAGTTGATAAAAGATAAGTTTACGATAATCATCTTTATTAATTGGCCAAAATGATTATATTCTTTGTATTTTAAATTATGTCTAATTGAAATGGAAAGAAGATGTATTTTGTTTTACTAAGGCATATATGATTAAGAGAACATTAAGATGTTTTAGAAAACATTGTTAATAGAGCTGTTTTCATTATTCAAAAATATTGTACTATTTTTAACACAGATATTTTTCAATGTCAGAAGAAAATATTTTCATTATAAAAATTACAACTTAGTATTGCTTGATTCCTTTATCTGTAAGGAAGGATCAGGACAAAGAGAGTGTAGCCTGCTCCGTGCTCAGTGACTGCTCAGAGGCAAGAGGAAAAGGTGTTGGCTGGTTGTTGCCTGGGGACAGGGGAGCCTGGACAGGTGAGAGGGCCGCCAGTGAAAGTATGATATAAAGTGCTTATCCTGGCTCTCTGCTCTTTCTAATCTTACGGCCACTCCAAAGAGAATACTATCCAGTAAAGAGAAGCAGAGCAAATAAAGCAGGTTTCTAAGTAATCATATCAATGTAATTGTTTTACCTGTTACCTAGTCGATGTTTGCAAAAGTGAAAAATGTGTCTGACTTGTGAATTTCCTTGATGGTGATGATGATTCTCTTCCTCATTTTCCTCCCCTTCTATTTTCTTTCTCCTCCTCCTCCTTCTTCAAAAGTTTGCTCGTGTTTTAGCAATGCTCTGTCACAATGACCACCATTGGTTCCACTAAATCACAACAGCTGGGTCATACTTAAAATTTTGCTTGTATTTTCATTGACCTACATAATAATTTCTTGTAAACCATTTAATATTTTTCAGATAAGTTGGCTTTTGTTAAATGGAAAGGATAGATTGGAAATATTTGATCATTTATCGCAAAGAGATACTAGCTTTTATTGCCAGAGCCTTAGGTCTGGGAGAACTGGTAATATACGGAAATGCAGGTAAGTACTCACGCTATAAATGAACAGATTAGCTCTTCTGAAAGCCATCCATGTCAAACCAGTTCCACAGCTAGATAACTCATATTCCTGGCTAATCTCATTTATTCTGAAGCCTTGTATGTGTTACCAATAAACGGTGACCTTCTGGCTTCATTGTTCTATGCGCAAAAATCGGATGGTTAATGTATATGGCATTCATTCTTAATTTGGTGATCTGCTTTGGGGAATATCGCCTCAGCGTGATTGGACCTTGGCGACCAAAGGTATCAAAATTCACATTCACACTTGGCAGCCACGGTAATCACAACCGATTTTCCTTTTGTGGTCTCGTTTTGTCACCCGCTGCAGACGTGGATGTCATCGAGTGCTCCCTGCAGTTCCCGGACGACGATTACTCCTGGTGGGACCTGTTTATGAAGATCTGCGTCTTCGTCTTTGCCTTCGTGATCCCGGTGCTCATCATCATCGTCTGCTACACGCTGATGATCCTGCGCTTGAAGAGCGTCCGGCTCCTCTCCGGCTCCCGAGAGAAAGACCGCAACCTTCGCCGGATCACCAGGCTGGTCCTGGTGGTGGTGGCGGTCTTCATCGTCTGCTGGACCCCCATTCACATCTTCATCCTCGTGGAGGCTCTGGGCAGCACCTCCCACAGCACGGCTGCCCTCTCCAGCTACTACTTCTGTATCGCCCTGGGGTACACCAACAGCAGCCTGAACCCCATCCTCTATGCCTTTCTCGATGAAAACTTCAAGCGGTGTTTCAGGGACTTCTGCTTTCCCATTAAGATGAGGATGGAGCGACAGAGCACGAGCAGAGTGAGAAATACCGTTCAGAATCCCACCTACATGAGGGATGTGGACGGGATCAATAAACCAGTATGACTAGTCGTGGAGATGTCCTCTTGTAGTTCTCCAGGTGGAGGGGAGCTCAACGATCTAGGTCTAACTCAGGTTACTACTGCAGTCTGAGAAGGAGAGGTAGGACTTTAAACAAACTTTAGAAACCTCGTCGTCCGAGGTCATAGGATGCAGGTTGCCTTAGCGACCCAGGTCGGTGGAAGCATCCGGTCTGCAGGGGTGGCACACGGAAGGTCCCGGCAAGCAGACGCAGCCTCCTTCCAGGGCGGGGAAGCAAGGCTGAGCCCAGGTTCCTCTGATGAACAAAGAAACAAGCCTCTTCCTTCCGGTTACCTAGATTTAGTTCAGGACACATCTGCTGTGACTCTTCTATGCAATGTGGTGTCAAAAGCTCTATTTAGGAAACAGGGAAAGAAAGTGGTTTCAGAGCTTCGTGGGCATCCAGTCCAGAAGCTTAACATTGATAGCACAACCTCAGCAAGGTGAACGTTCCCAGGGCCCGTGCCCAGCTCACTCTCCACTCTGTGGACATGCATTTCCTGTGACCACGGGGTGAGGAGTCCAGCCGAAGACACCCACACCGGAGGTGTCCGCTGCTCACGTGTAGCAGAAAATTACACGATGTTTACGGAGCTATTTCGCCGTGCAAAAGGCGGTTTCCAACATACTTTCACTTCTTAAACAGTACGGTTTGTTTGTTTTTAGCATGCTCTTCAGATGAATAATCTCATGATAAAGCATGCCCTGATGTTGAGACATAAAGTGGTTCAAATACCACCAAATATATATATTTATAGTTTCACCTGTAAATAATAGTATACGTGCAAATAAGGAATAGGTTGGCCTTCCCACTGGGCAGTTTCCGGAGGGCACGCTCCCGAGGTCCCCGAGCCATCGATGCTGAGAAGTTTTGCTGCCGCGTCGGCTTCTGTCCGGGAATCAGTCACGGCGCCATCTCTGTCCGACTCGCCGAGCACCCGCTAGTCCTTCAATAGGGCTCAGAACGCGTGCTAATGAGTCAAGAAATAGTTAACTGGCTCCCAGGTTGTGGCCTTGGCAGAGTCAAGTTTACAAGCTGCATCTCTTTATGAAGGTGTGGCTACTGCCAGAGTCTCCCTCTTCATGGAAGGAGGGCGTCTTGCTTGTGCAGACCTTGAGACACTGCTTTGTGGCTTTCAGCAGGAAGTAGGGCTGATCCTCATCGTGGGCACAGTGGGGACATTATGTCACCCATGGTGCTTGGACACATCTGGCGCTGTGTTCCGTGAGGAGCACACCTGCTGGGGATAACACCCATGGGCAGTGCACTGAGGGTAATTTTGCTAAAACTTCCAGAAGACATATAAATTCTTCCTTCTTGCCCCTGAAACTTATGATCTCAGAGGAAATGGCTTTTTCTGCAATTTGCCTGGGCAGAGGAAAGGGCTGATTGATAAATGACACCCATCTCTTCTTTAAGCTTGTATGTTATTAGGGTAGCCCCCACTGGAATTTATTGGAAAATAAAACGTGTAGGCCATAGACGTCACTACATCTGTGAGTCCTGTTCACCGTGCACCTTCTCTTGTGTGTGTGGATGCTCTCCTTTTGGAAGCACCTTCCATGGAAGATTCTGTTTGTGGGGCCCCAGAATCACGCTGTGATGGTGTCTGGCTGCGCTCCAGACTTTCATGACTCCTCACACAGGTGACTGGGGGCAGCGAGGCGAGGTTTTCCCTAATGAAAATGAAGTGTTCTTCCGAGCGCTTCTTATATTTCATTGACTTTCCTAGGCGTTCCTACATTCTTGTGATTAAATGTACCCAGGAATGGCTTAAATATTGGTTGAGATTCACCCCATGGTTAAAAGTCTTGGCCATCATCTACTATATAGAGAGTAGCTCCAGGAACAACTCCTACTGATGTGGGAAATACAGAAACCTCCTTAAATCCATATTCCACTCACGCTCACAGGATCCACTGCCATTGTTGGAGTCTAGACATTGGCCCGTGCATCCTGCATCTCTCTGTGTCTAAGTTTGCAGCCCCAGGAGAGAGGAGCAGCTCTCAGTGCCCGTGAGGTCATGACGTCCAAGCGTCTCCATTGCTGTAAGCACCAGTTTCCCCAAACTGGAAGAGGGGAGGACGGCTATTCATCTTAGGCCAGTACTTTAAAGAATGATAAAGTGAATCATGTATGTTAGGGAAATACCACTTACACAAATGCATTTCTGTGTCAAAAGTGTGTGTGCGTGTGTGTGAGTTGAGTGTGCATGTGTGTGCATGTGTATGATCCTGTGTGTGTGCATGGGTGTGACAGTGTGTGCACGTCTATGCCCCATCTCTTGGTGTTCCTGGTCTCCCATCACAGAAAGGAGGGCACCATCCGCTGTGTCTCCCTGGGACTAGAGCTGCATGTGTCTAACTCTGAATTCAACTTTCTCTGTGAACTCCATCTTCTCTCCCTGCTAAAAGCTTAGGACCTAGTGAGGGGTCAGAAAAAATGCAGAGAAATGAAACATTGTGCAGGAGGCAGCAATGAGGATGAAAAACTGTAATTCTTACTCGGGGGAGAGCGGAACCACCGTTAGTGTCTCTGATTACTCTTACGAATCTGGACACATCCCCTATGCAAAGAGGTTAAGTCAAAACTCCAGTCTTAATACTAAAAAGGAAGCATAGTTTGGAAAGATAAGTTTGAAAAAAAATAAAGGAAAATTCACATACGTTTTAAGACAATTGTTTCATTCTACGAAGTATCACTGAGACGTAAAGTTCTTAAACCTGCGTGACCATCATCAGGGGATTCATCCAGCATCGGGCCGTCAGATGAGTAACTGGGATGCAAGGAGCACATCGGTTGGCTTTAACCTGGAGCTTTTAAAGGAGAACCTGTGACGAGGTGGTGTGTCCACTCAGTCAGACTTATTTTCTACGCAAGAGCTGTTTGGAAACTTCAGCATCAAAATGAAAAGTCTCATCCCCAAAGGGCATGGACTTGCTTGCCCTAGGGCAGCTTTCTTCTCTGAGACAGAAGTCTGCTCACACGCTCTTTATGCTACTGCACATGATTTATAGCTTGTGCTTAGAAGCTGATGATTATGCATCGTGTGTATGGTTGTGTGCCTTGAAATAAAATAAAAGCCACTGCTAAGTCACAGCAGCCCATTACTGCGCTCACTCATCTACGCTCTCACGGCTTCGATGGTGCCGCACGTCAGCAGGGAGGAGGCTCACTGCTAGGCAGAAATATAAACTGCCGCCTTAACTTCCCATCCATGGCGATGGTGTGGAGGGTTAGTGGGAAGGAACGGAACATGTAGGAATCTAAACTGTGTATGATCTAAATTCCCAAACACATCAGTCGCTGAGGACAAAGCACCTGTTTCCACGGTAATGCTGCCAAGATCCCAGAATCTGGGTTACCCACTGCCTTCCCTTTGAAAAGGCACTTTTTCACTCTGAAAAACATGCAAAATTCAAAATCAAACTGTCCCACCCATAAAAACACAAAACAACTCTTCTGGAAGCACAGGCAGCCTCTGCCCTGCTCCCAGTAAAACACAACCACATCGCTGCCGTGGATTGTTTCTAAACCTCATGGTGTTTGAACACACAAGCAGAGCAATTTAAAATTCATCATCTTGACAAAAGAAAGATTTTTTTTTTTTTGGTAAATAAAAACAAAAACTTAGGGAAGGGAGGTGAGCAGGGCCCCCCTTTTGCTACTTGGGGAGGACACACTAGCAAGTCTCAGTCTCATTTAAAACAGCAAATGTCTCATTACCGTTCACCTCGATTGCCAACTCAACTTTTCACTAGTGACTGGAGTTCAAGCACATTATAAGATCCCATGTTTGGCGATCCTTTGACTTGTTTAACAAAATAAGGACCAAGTAAAATTTGGAAAATTCTAAGAAAGCAAATATGTTTTTCATTTGAAACAGGATCCTTTCCTTGGGCTGGATGCTATATGTTTGGTCGTAAAAATGTCAGGATACGTTGAACATGATTAGACATTTATTTTTAAGGAAACTGCTAATCTCCTTGACTGGAGGGAAAGCTCAATGTGCAGCAAGCTTGAAGCATTATGGTATCTCCTCCTCTCGGAAATTAATTTACAGCATTATCCTTCCTAGAGGACGGTGTCTAGGTTTGTGGATAACAATCACAAACAAACACTGCAACTGAATCTTTTTCAGCTACTGATGTTTGAAAGGACGTTCATTCCTATTTGTGCCAGGACTCATGCTAGATTCTGGGCAGACAGGTGAAGGAAACAGATATGCTTTCAATGCTAACAGTCTAAGAAAAAACAAGGAATTGAAGAAGTGATTACAATACACTGCAACGGAGGCACAGGTAGTGGAATGCAGCCTAGTCTGGAAGGTCTGCCTACCTGTCTACCTAGACATGTTTTAGAAATTGCTCAATCCATGTCTCTATGCTACACCTGAAACTGCTAGAAAGGTTAAAATAACAGCACTCCATTAACCGGAGACAGCAAAAACGGCAACTGCAAAATAGCGTAAGTGACTTGTTCGAGTTTCAAACAGTCAAGGAAGCCAGTGTGTTGGATGCCAAATAACTTAGGGATAATATAGTTTTGGAATTTTACCAGGAGATGAGACATTGCTCATCATGAGCTGTGCTGTAAAGATGCGTATAAAACACAGGCCACACTGCAGAGTTGCATGGCCTGCAATGTAGTTGCTTTTGATATTTTTCAAATGGAACTGGAGAGTAAAGAGTTAAAGTAGCTGGGCTGCAGCCAATTCGATCCCCTTGTGGAAGAGACCCCCCCTCCCCTCCCAAGGTGTGCGGCTGGGGCAGTGAAGCCAGGGCACTTCCTGATAGCCTTCTCAGCAGGACCTCTGATAACTGACAACTTTTGCTCGGAAGAGACCGTATCTACAGAACGCCCTTAGCAGGATGTCCCTGGCTAGAGGATTACTTGGAACAAACCTGTCATCTGCAGGTTTATGGTGTCAGCGGGGTATAAAATGGATCTGTTTCATAACTTAAAAGACTTCCCATGCTGTTTGAAGTGACCTAAGCAATAATATTATTTAGGGGATGGGAGTCCACATCTGACGTAGAAAGAAGGACCAGGGAACCACACTCGAAGTCTCAGATGTCTCTACTTCTTCAAAGTGTATCTTTGAAATCAATAAAACTTGACTTTTCTATGTTATAATGTACCTCAGCCTGAAATTTAGGCCACAAATACTCAGTTTAAGGCTGAGAGTTATTTACTAAAGGAAAGTGTCAGTTATGTTTTGATTTAAACGTGACGGTGCCGCCATGGCACATTTAATAATCATAAAGCCTTTCACTTATTGCTATGCTAAGTGCTTTATGTGGCCTGGGTTAATATTCTCAACAAACCTATGAGTTAGTTGTGTGAAACAGAGATACCACGTAAATTTGCCAGTGCCACGTGTTAGTAAGTGGCAGAGGTGGAGAACAACGTGATTACCACACGCAGCGGATGGGGTGTCTCGGGGAGTGTTCACGGGAGGCGGTAAGTCACGCCAGCTGAGAGAGGGAGGCAGCCTAGCACAGACAGGCTCGGGCATTAGGGGGTAAATCCCAGCTCCAGCTGAGACACGTGTGGTCTTGTGCAAGGCATGACCTTTCCTCTGCTGCAGCCTCCCCTGAGAAATCCTGACAAAAGGGACGGCCACCGTGGAGCGTCGCTGGGCTCACACAGCCGCAGTCACTCCTCGGTGAGCGCTCGTTAGTGTAACGATTGTTATTCTCAATCAGCCTCACTGCAGAGACATCGGATCCCATTATGCCTGTGGTTTCCTCCAATTCTAACATCTCGCACTCTGAGATCCCTGTGGGCTGCTTCATGTGTGACAAATCCAGACGCAGGAAGTGACTGGGACACTGTGCTGCACCCCAGAAACTGACATGTTGTAACCACGGTACTTCAATAAAAATAAACAAATAAATCAGTAAATAAATAAATAGGAAAAAAATCCCGATGCAGGCGATCTAGCAGGCAGTGAGGACACGGTTCTACTGGCATCCCCTTCCCACCAGGAGCTGTGAAATCACCCTTGCACACTGCTGTGTCCTGGGAAGGCGGCCTGAGCTTTCCAGTGTGATGGGACGCAGGTCTCTGTCTTCCAGAATAGTGAGAAGCCTAGTCCGAGGGCTCTGTTTTCTTCAAACCTGGAAGGTATTTATTCCTGATCAACGGACTGCCTTATCCTCATTGGTTAATGCCTCCTGTAGGTGACGGTGTGTACTAGGAATAGGAAAGGACTAACCTGGTTGCTTTCTCACCTGAAGGGACCACCGGAAGCTGGCTCATAAGGCATAGGGGCTGTTTGCAAGGCAGTTCAGGGACGCTGGCTGTCTCCGATGACAGACACGGATGGATTCATCACTCAGATGATGGCATCAGGGCTCTGTTTCACTCCTCTTATCTTTATTCTAATGCCTTCTGCACTGCATCCATCTTCAGGCAACCTGTCTCCAAGCGTGGTACCGGCAGCTCCAGGCTCGCACGGTCCTTACAGCTCAGACACCCAAGGAACAGAGGGACCCTCTCTTCTCCAGCACCACGCATCCAAGGAAGGGATTCCCACTGCCATGACCCTGGGTCAGTCGCTACTACTGGGGATGCGATGCTCCAGTTGGCCAGGCCTCGTTTATCTGTCCCACAGCCCCACGCGTGTGCTAGCAAGACGGAGTCAGGGAAGGTGAGTCTGCCTTGAACCTCATGGAGTTAATTTCCATTGGAAAGAGGAGTCTATCACCGGAGAAGGGAAAAGGGACTCTGGGAAGAGAAATGTAACAACTGTCCACCAGTGCAGCCATCTGGTCAGAATTTCTCCCCATCGTCAGTGGCTCTACGGGAAGAAAGGGGAAGAAACCGGTGGGAACAGAACAATGAGGAAGCAGGTTTGAGAGGGACGCACCTGTACCAGGGTGTGTGCAGGGGGCGGGGAGGGAGCTGAGCCATGGGAGGGGTGGAGCGTGAGGCAGCCGCCTCGTTAGCATTGGCGCCACAGCATCGAGGGACACAGCCTTCTGACCAACCACGTCACTTGTCTCTTTCTGTTCTGGGAACTGGGCTCCAGACTGACGTACTGCCAAGAGGGAAACTCATGCTAAAAATATTCATGTTCCTGACTATTACTCCTGAATGCCAGTTGGTATTCAAATTTACAAATTCTTATTAATAGAAGAGAATAGGATATTCTTAAAATCAGTAAATAAAGTCAACACATAAGCCACAGAATAATGAATGCTTTTGAAGAGTTCTGACACTTCACTTTTATAAATAATACCAGGTGACATTTGTTAGGAAAACCCGCACAGACAGAAGCAATCAGACGTCACCGCCTCCTCCGCGCGATACCTCCCTGTGCGCCTTTCCCCGCTGCAGATGGAGGAACTAGTCCTCTCAGTGATACAAAGATGCAGCCTTTCCTCCAAACCTTGTTAGCTCACCGATTCCCATCCAACAGGAAGACGTAAGCGCGAAGGCGTCTAAGGTCACCTTGGATTCCCTTCCCTCCAGCTGCCGCTGGACCATGGCAGCAGATAATGAACGTAACAAAAAGGACAGCTGAGTGGTGGGGGAGAAAACCGCAGTGCCTTTATGGGCAATGGAAGCGAACAGCGAATGCGGGCATTTTATAAGAACACAGAGAGTACGTTTCTTGTTGACTTGGATGATAGTTCGCAAAAAGTAAATGTATCATTGTATGTCATCTCAGGTTCCTGACTATTATTGTCTCAAATCACACAAGTGTCATCCCTGACAGCACTGTAGGGAAGCTGCAGGGTGCTGGGTTTTGTGAGCTGCGGCGATTTGGATTTGGAATCATCTCCATTATCTGGCTTGATAACTTCGAACATGCTATTACACTGTTCTCGGTCCTGGTTTCTTTATGCGCTTAAAAAAAAAAAAGATGAAAGTGTCCGCTGTGATAATCTGTTATCAAATTAGATTGTTTGAAGTTTTGATTCAGAAATTAGAAATACAAAGAGATACGTACTTTTTTGGGTACAAGGTTGAATATATTTTCCCAAAACAAATTATATAAAGTTTAATAGGCTGGACAAAGCATCAAAGAGCCCATAATTATTTGCTCTCAGAGTAACGACCATTATTTGATATGAATTAATGGCAGGTGGGGTGTTAGGGCGCATGACGAGGGACAAGAGTGGGTTATTGACGCTTTGCAGAGTTAGAAGGGCAGGAGGGCTCAGAGTCAGTGCTTTAGAACTCAAAATGCTTTGAGTGCCATTCACAGTGACTTTGCTTTAAGACTGATAACAGATTTTCAGGTAAAATATAAGGTCGAGGGAGTTTGGTGGGGAGAACATTTTATTTCCGTTATTCTCCAGAAAAGAGAGGCTGTAACTAATTTAAATGCGTAAAAGCATTTATTTCATTACCTAACAGACATATATCTCCATTTATGTGTGTACACACACCCACACTGACACACACACTCATACACACTCAAACGATGGCCCCCGTATGAGTCACAAACTGCAAATCCTCCCCCACCACTGGGCAAAGAGCTTTGGAGGACGGTGTCCCAGCAGAGGCTGTGAGCCACCCGGATGCACAGAGGGGAGGTGCCCACCCTGGGGGTGGCGGCCACCCGCCCTGGCCCTGGCTCCCACGGGCAGGGGCGCAGGGCCTGTGGGAGACCCTGAGGTCAGGAGCAGCCTCCCCGACTTCCTCAAGGGAATCATTATCCTGATGATTTTTCCCCATAAATTACTTCTGCCTGTTCTAGAACTGAAGCTAAAAAGGACGACCCTGTATGCTGCTCTCTGGGCCATGCTTCTGTCATTCAGCACGATGGTCCTGAGAGTTCCGCACGTTGTGCCCCAGTAGTTCACTCCTTTTACTCACTGGGCAGAATTCCAAGGGCTGAGTGGTCTCAGAGGGTTTTTTTTTTTTTTTTTTTTTTCCATTTTCCTTTATATTGGACATGTGAGGTATTACCAGTAAAGTGTCACAAACATTTTTATACAAGTCCTTGTGTGGATATATTTATTTATTTATGTACTCTTTTGAGTAACGACCTCGGGGTAAAATTGCTGGAGAATAGGGTAGGTTTATGTTTAGTTTTATGAGAAACTGCACAGAATTGTATTTTCATATGAAAAATAAAATAGGAGCTCATAAGTGAAAGAATTTCCATGAGGCCAGTAATTCTCTTGATTGAGTAGGTATTAGGAGCCTTTATGGTGTGTAAATATACCGGACCCCAAGCCCTGTCCTAAATCAGGATGGGGGGGGGGCACAGTGACAGGTCCTCGCGGCTCTAAAGCACCGCAGGGAAGTCGGCGGTGTGGTTGCTCCGGGTGGCAGTGGCCTTAAAGGAGGCCTGAAAGGAGGTTTTGCCTACAGTGTATCCTCAAGGACTAGCATCGAGTGGAGTCCAGCGACTTTGTGTGACAAGTGTTTGTTGAACTGAGATGCTGAACACTGAGGCTCAAGTATTAAATGTACTTACTTTGCCCAAATGAACACATCAAATACTAGATGCAGAAATCTGAGCGCTCAAGTAATGTTAATTAAGAGTCTTGTGTTACACAAGTACTTCACATTTATATTTCCAAAGTTTATGAGCAACAGTTCCAAGCTGAGATCCTGTTTGTCTTTATTTTCTCTATGGAGCCTTGGCAAAGCGCCTTGCACTTTGCAGCTCCTTAAAAAAAGGCTTGTCTAATAAGTAAACAAACAGAACAAAGTGGAGTGGTTCTCACTACGATCACTTCAGTGCAGAGAATGTACCCCTAACTTTTGAAAACCTAATGTTCTAGAACATTAGTGTGGCTTTAATTTTAAACACACTGAGATCACAGGCAAAAAAAACCAAAACCAAAAACAAAACAGGCTTTATTATATTAACTCCTGTGAGTCTAAAGACCATGGAGAAATTCTAAAGTCCCGACCAAATAAAGGTCCATGGGTTCAATGTTTAATTCAGCTCTGGAGAGTCAACCACGTGTCCTGAGCATTTCCGTGATGGTCCCCACGTTTAACTTCAGATCAGGTATCATGTTTATAGATTCAGAGAAGATGCTCACCGGACCAGGCAGGGCTCACGGCAGAAAAAGTCGCTGTGAAACCACAGATCTTCAGACTCTCTGCTCACCTGTCCCCTGTCCTTCCCTTCATGCTGTCTCCCCCTCAGATTTCTCAGTCCCTGGGACTCTTCTGATTCCAGCTTCTACCCCAAATCACCTTAGGAATCCAGAAAATATTGCATAGCATGGACTTACTGTATTTATTTCAGTTCTGTTTCTTAGTAAAACCAGCCCTGGGACTCATGCCACCCTTACAGGCTGAAGATATGAGGGGTCATTTTTGGAAGATCATGACTAAGAAAATTCAAACTCCTTGTACGGAAGGAGGTCGTATAGTAATGACCAAGACGCATCTTTTGGCATCCCCGTTTTTGCACTCCACAAATGAATGGACAAATGAGTGAGCTATGAGAGGTGGAAACACACCTGTATTCTCAGTCATTGACCAATTGAAAAACTTAACGTTAGTTGTGTTTTTCTCACCTAGGAAATGAGGATAATAACTACCTCCCAGGATGATTCAAAAGAGGTGTTTCTATTGAAATGATCTGCGAACAGTCAAGCTCTGTGCAAAAATGGTTGTTATTAACCTGCTAAACGTAACCTGGTTAGCAACGAGGAGACTTTCTTGAGTTCCAAAATTCAGACTCCCGGTGGGGAGGGCATAGCTCAGTGCTAAGGCGCATGCTTAGCATGCACCAGGTCCTGGGTTCAATCCCCAGGACCTCCAAAAATTAAAAAAATATATATTTTCAAACTCCATGTTGTCTTTATTTTAAAGCAAAAGGAGGAGTCTGTCCAGAGTCAATTATTGCCTCTCAGAAGAAAACTATGCTTAAACTGAAGTCTGTGTGACCTCAGGGAAGAAGCAAATCCAGAAACTCTAGCCTGATGGTACTGAGCTACGTCCGGCCAGCTCTGTACGTCGGGAATGCTTGGTAAATGTTAGACCAAAATCCAGGCGGATTTTTCTGGGCTGGAATTCAAAGGGCTTTTGTTAAGTCCAAGGTTTTCCTTCTTGGACACAAAACACTTTCTTGATGACATCATTATCCTTGAAAAAGCAATCTTCTTCTCCTGAGAAAGCTTTCTTTGGAGAAATCTTCTGTTCGTTGTTCAAGGTCCAAGCCCACTATATGATGTGGATGATTATCTGCCGAGAGATTTTTCCTAAACTGTGGTCCTTTAAATGTGCTTTCACGAATTGCCGAGCCTTTAGACCAACGGCAGTTTTGCCTGGAACAGTTTAACAGGGAGGCAGAAACCTACGATAAAGAAAGGGTTAATTTTGTCACTGCCAACACACCACCGCAGTCCCAGGCTTTTGCTGCTCAGTTAAGCGCGGCTTCCTCCTACGCACCGGGATGCGGGGTCTGGAGTGCCCTTCATTCCTGGGAAGAGCGGCCCGGGGGGCCCAGCCGGGCGAGGAGAGCCTTGATGAGTAAAGTGTTAGTACGGGGAGGCGAGAATGTAATTTTGTGGCAAGTCCGTGGGACATCACAAGCAATAAAGACAAATCCTAAAATATTTAAGTGTGTATTTACACTCTGTAAAAAGGACACCCTTGGTTTCCCTGGCACTGCACGGTCTGGTTCTCTGACCTCTCCCGGCTCTGGTGGAATCAGTTCAGTTTCTAAAAAGTAGCATGTTCCGGGGAGGTGATGTGAGGCAGAGGACCCCCCCCCCCCCGACCCCGCAGGCTCCTGCTCCTGATTTTGTCCCATTGTGCACGTGAGCTTAGCTTGCTCTGTTTTTCCACCGGAACACGGCTTCCAGCTCTGCACCTGTGGTTACGGGATCTCCTTTCTTTGACCTTGCTAGCCCTTGACGCTATCACACAAATTCCTTTCACCTTAAACATTCTGGAAAGCCCCCTGTTGGCTCACTGCCTCCTTTCGAAGTGCCCTTCTGTCTGGAATCCCACTGCTGTCTCTCCACCAAAGAGGAAAGTGTGGGCTCAGGGGCTGTTTCTTTTGCACGCGGTCAGACCCTGGGCATCCACCTGCCTGGAGGGGCCCTTCCCGCCGACTTCTTAGCTGCCTGGAGAGCCAGGCGGGTTGTCCCCTCCGTGTTCCACCCCTCTCCAGGCCGCTGGGTTCCCCCCCAGCCCCTCTCCCGTCTGCTGTCTGTCTCCTCCGCTCACCACCCCCTTGGGCCCTCCTCCCACGGCCACCCCGCCCCCATCTTTCTCAGCTCTTTTTGTTTAGATTCCAAAGCTCCTTCTGAGGCTCCGCCCCCACCTCTTTTTAGCTCCCAACCCCGGTATCTCCGACTCAAGCTCCTGTTCGTCCCACCACCCCCTCTCCCCACTCCGGTAGAAGTTCCCACGGTCCTGCAGCTGAGCGGGGCTCCTCCTCTCCGCGGCGGCTCCCCGGGCTGTGCGCCCACCACGCCCGCGTCACGCGTCCTCCCCTGCGCGCGGTCCTCCTTCCCCGTTCGCCCCGCCGCCTTAGTCTTCCCGCCGCGCCTCCCCTAGAAGTAAATGTGCAGCCACCGCCAGGCCAGGCGTCCTCGCCAGCTCAGGGTGACGCCAGCGAAGTCAGTCCCCCGGGCCTTCTAAGCCTCCTGAGCGCTTCTTTGTTTTAGGGACACACACCTCAGTCAGTGGATCCTAACAAACCCTATGCGGGCGACACTATTATTTTGATTCCCACCTTACAGGTAGAGAAACAGAGGGTAGGCAACTTGGCCGAGTTTACAGAAGCCTAAGAGGCAAGGCCAGGCCTCAGGACAGGTCACCCGAGGGGGGCCTGGGGCCCCGGTCCGGTGTGGACCCCCGGCTGTGCGGCTCGGCTTCCCCGACCGCCCTCCGTCTTGCCTTCGGAAGGGGCCTTCCAGCAAGTGTGAGAGCCACTGAGCTCACAGCCCCATCCCCTGGGCTGGGGCCTGCTGGCTCCCTGCCCCCTCCCCACGGCCCACACGCGCCTCAGCGCCTGGGGCGCCCCAGGTGGAGCGGGGCCCGCGCCCGGAGGGGGCGCGGGGTGCAGTGTAACTGCACTTACAGGGACGCCCCTAAGACCCTACACCCTCCCGCTCGCTCTGCCAGGAGCCCGACCAGCAGTTAGGACTAGTCAGTTCAACATTGTCTTCCCCGCTAGTCTTACCCTAATTAAAGCCCGTACCGTCCAGCTTGACTTCGCGGGCGGGCCGGCTCTGGCCCAGCCCCGGGCTGCTTTAGTCTCTCCCCTGCTTTCTGCTTCACGCCTCTTCCGGGGTTCCCTGCCCCCCCCCATCTCCGCAGACTTCCCCGCCTTGTGCACAATGACAACAAAGCGTTGTTTCACCAACTGTGTGTCCACTTCCCAAGGGAAAGGGTACGCATGAGATCAGTGGTCTTCAAGCTTCACAGTCACCTGAGAACGTTCAAACTGCAGGTGACTGGCTGTGCTGGAATCCTGCTGAATTCGGATCCCCACCCAAGATGTTTCCGGATCCTCAGGGCTGTGCATAACAGACGGTAATTATTCATGATGGTCCTGCTTTCTTTTTCTAATTCTCCAAAGAGCGTGTAGATTATGCAGGATAAACCACCTGGCCAAAAGCCTGACACGGAACAGGTATTGAGTCAATGCTAATTATTTCCCCTACTCTCCGCCTTGGCCGTCTTGAGGTTCATAGCCTTCATTCGTTTAAATAAGCATTTTAACAGATTCATTTCCTGCACTTCTTCCTGTTCTGTGTGTTTGTGGCTCCTTCCCTCTGAGGTTCTCTGGCTTGCTCTTGACCTTCAGGTGCCCCTTGCAGATTCTTTCTCTGGACATTTTCATATTAACCTCGTTCTTTGGTCTGCTTATTTCTCAGAGCTTCTGTGCAATCGTGTGTTTCTGCCACCTACTCATTTTTTTTTAGACTTGATCTTTGCTTCCTTCTTTTTTGCTGTAACATTCTTCCAGCAGTTAGTGATGTAGACCTCAAAATCTCAGAACCATTGATTTTGACAGGTATTTTTCCCACAATATCTTATTTTATATAAATGACCTGTGTTGAACAATATTGGAAGAGCTTAAAACTTAAAATTTAAGTTTTATGTCTGGTTGGAACGGCCTGTATAGGAGGAAAAGGTAAGAGGAGTATTTCAGAGTAAAAAGAGATCCTAGATCTTACTGAGACGGGAGGGGGCAGGGCACAGCCACTCCAGGACTGCCACCGCAGTTAACATCAAAAAGGTGGAAGATTCAACCCCAGGAGGCCTTGAGGCTCAGGATGAGGAGAGATTTAACTTCCAGCAGATCTTAGCTTCATTATACGCCCATTGTAATGTATTAACATGGTGAATAACACGCCCACAGGCACCATGGCAGTCCCAAGGCTAGCTACAAAAGGTCAGAGTGGGAAATGGCTAACTTCCTGGGAATCCCAGCCCTTTCCCCTTAGACTGGTCCTTCCACTTATTAGCATATGAAGCCACCAAGCCCATAAAAACCAGCAATGCGGTGTCTCACGGACGCCTCTCTCTCTTTGGAGACTGCCCGCACTCTGTCTATGGAATGTGTACCTACTTTTAATCTGAGCACCCAAGCCCTACACCTCATGGCTTTTCTCTTGCCTTTCAATTTATCTCTCTGAATAAATCTACCTTCACTCAACTGTGGCTCACACTTGAATTCTTTCCTGCGCGAAGCCAAGGACCCACACTTGGGGGAGCACGTCCCAGGGGCTCAACCAAGACCTGAGACACAGCCCTCCTCACGCCCCACACCCAGTTTCCTGCATTGTTATCAGTTCACCTGCTTTGTTTGACACAGGAAGAGACACAGAGATAACGTGAATTGCCAAGTCTACATTGCTAATTAGTGGCAGACTCACATTCTTTGGGGTGGGGGTAAGGAAGAGCAGCTCATGTTTAATTGTAACATTTTAAAATTGTACAATAGTTTTGACATTTGCCTCTCCCAGCCCCATATTTAGTCTCTTAAAAATGACAAAAACACCTAGCAGTCACAGATTTGGGGTTTAATCATTACTTTCAGATCCTGTTTTCATCACTCAATATTCCTTTGAAATCCCAGATTCAGCCAGCAGTGGCCAACAGTAAATTTCCCAACTCCAGTTGGAAAAGTTCAGGTTTTCTTAGTCTCCTGTGTGGCAGTGACCCTTGTCCAAAACTGGTACTTCCCCCGAGTTGGGGAACTTTAAATGTGCCAATGAGAAAAGCTTTTTCTCCTTCAAGGAGAAGAGAGAAAATCACTCCTCAAAACACAAGCTGTCTCCGAGGCCTCTCTCTCTTCCTTTCACACCTCTTCAAGCTGTATGCTTTAAAATCATCTTCATTTATACTTAACTTATGCGTCTTCTACTCATAATAATGATATTATGATAGCCTTCCAAATGTTTTAAAGAAATCCCACTGAAGTCACCGGAGTAGATATTACTGTCAGATTTGATAGCAATGTTCAAAGGAAGATTGTAGGAAATTTTCTTTGCTAATAAACCGCCTTATTGCAAGAGACTGATGCTCAAAGGGTTCTTACCATTTCTACAGTGTGGAAAAAATTTATCTTGAAAGTTTGAAAATAGATAATTTAAGACACCCGGAAGGGCCAAGTTTATGCTTTTATAAACAATGCATGATTTCTATTAACTGCTACTTTAAAAATGAAAACCATAGAATAGTTTTGAGAGAAATTATAGAAAAGACACATGTCCAGATTATATAAAAAATACTTATAACTCAAAAATAGGAAGACAGACAATTCAATTTAGTTTTGACAATGATATTGCACAAAGATTCCACTAGAGGCGATACATAAATGACCAGTAAGCCAATGTGGAGATACTCATTGTGATTAGTCCTCATGGAAATGCAGGTCACAACCACAATGAGATATCACTGCATACCCATTACAATGGCCCAAATTAAAAAGACTGAAAATATCATGTATTGGGGGTGCTGTGAGCAACTCAAACTCTCCTCATACAGTGCTGGTGCGAAGACAAAGTGGTACAGTCACTTTGGGAAAACAGATTGACAGTTTCTTACTATTTAAGCGTATACTTTCCATATGATTCAATTTCACATCTAGAGAAATGGATACATCTATCCACACAAAGACCTGTACACAAACGTTCATAGATGTTTTATTCGTAATAGCCCCAAATTAGAAACACTTCATATAAGTGTCCATCAACTGGGGAGTGAATAAACAGACTGTGGTAAACCCATGCATTCAAATTCTACTCAGCAGTGAAAAGAATGAACTGCAGATACATGCAATAGTATGGATGAAAGTCAGGAGTGTGGTCCTGGTAAGAGATTTCAGACAGAAAAGACTGTGCGCTGCCTGATTGCATGTATGTGATGCTCCAGAAAGAGCAAAGCTAAAAAGACACAGAGAGTATCGGCAGCTGTGAAAGCAGCTCTTTTGCCCCTTTCCTGTCTGCCCCCTTCTCTCCCCTCTAACTGTACATGAACCTAATTACAGGAATGAGATCACTGGACAGTGTAACCCAGCTCCTGACTTATGCTCTCCTGAATGCACACCATGCCTCACCGAACCGATGATTCTTTTCCTAGATCAAAGGAGGTAAGAATGAAGAGTCAAGCAGTTAAAGAGTGGTTAGCTCTCCACCCTCCATGGCCCCCTTAGGAATCCTGCAGGCAGGTCATACGGGCAAGATAACACCTGAGGAGTCAGCCAGTCTGCACACAACGGAGAATGACGCAGAACCCAACCTCCTGCCTCTATGAGTCATCAAGATTCATCCCTGTTTTTTTCTCTGTAAAAACTATCATGGCTGAGAAGAATCTTTGAAATTGGTCTTGGGATGTGAATCCACCTTCTCCCCAGATTGCTAGCTTTTCTGATTAAAGCAACTTTCCTTTCTACTGACACTTGCCTCTAATTATTGACTTTTGAACGGTGGGCAGCTGAAACGGTGTTTGGTATTAGTTGCTGGGGAATTGGGGTAAGAGAAAGGGGAGGAGTTCACTGAAAAGGGGATCTAGAAAATTTAAGTTGATAAGTATGTTCTGCATCCCAATTGTGGCGGAGGTTAAGTGATTATACACATTTGTCAAAACTCATCAAGAGCACCTGAAAAAGGTGAATTTTATTGCATGTAAATTACACCTCAATAAACCTGACTTCAATATGTATATACTTTGAGCCTTGCCTTATTCCATTCATAAAAACTGAGAGGTTGTAGATTTAATGGTAAAAGTTAGAACCATTCAGCTAGAGAAAGCATACAGAACATCTTCTTTGCCTCACGTTGGACAAAGATAATTTGCATTGATCAAAGTGCACTAATGTTAAAAGAAATAATTGATAAGTTGGATTTCATAAAAATTTAGTTTGTGGTTATCAAAATATGCCATCGGGATAATGAGTACACAAGCCACTGACTGTAAAAATATATTCAGAATGCTTCTATCTGATAAAGAACTTAGGTCCAAAATGTGTAAACAATGCCTATAATTTGACAGTAAAAAGACAAATGACCTAACAAAATAATTGACAAAAGGCTTGAGGAGACAGTGCATGAAAGAAAAATATTCTAATATGCTAATAAGCAATGAAAAGGAATAACTGACTAATAGATTACGGATTCCAGTAGTGATACAGATTAATTTTTAAAATATCCTGTGGAGTGAAAAAAAAGTTCTGCACAAAGAATATGTATTGAATTATTCCATATTATGAAACTGAAACACAGGCAAAGCTAGTCCAGGGGGACAGACACCAGAAAACGTTTGCCTGCGTCAGGAGGGGTATGTAGATCAGCGGCGCAGTGGTGCGAGGGAACTCTCCATGGTGCTGGAAACGCTCTCTTGTGTTGCGCGTTTATGTGCATGACAGTCCAAATCACTGAATGCTTAAACCTATGTATCTATTGGGTGAAAAGTATACCCTCATTTTTAAAAAGCTCTGCGTAGACACACACATTTGCCTGCCTTGGGCAAGAGAGGAAGACTGTCCCACAGCTTTCTAAACTCCCTTCAGCAAGCCTTTCCTTATAGGGAATTGGTAGGCAATTTATTAGCACATCCAGTAAAGGAAGTTTTATTAGTAGATACAAATCTTAATAGTGTGGATTAATAGGCAGTATGCTCTCATGGAGTCCCCTTCAGTTATTCATTGCACAGTGAATCCACCTTCTCCCCAGATTGCTAGCTTTTCTGATTAAAGCAACTTTCCTTTCTACTGACACTTGCCTCTAGATTATTGACTTTTGAGCAGCGAGCAGCTGAACCTGTGTTTGGATCAGTTGCTGGGGGCTTGGGGTAAGAGAAAGGGGAGGAGTTCACTGAAAAGGGAATCTAGAAAATTTAAGTTGATAAATATGTTCTACATCCCAATTGTGGCGGAGGTTAAGTGATTATACACATTTGATGTTGGTTATCTTTATTGGATGAGAAAAATCATATAAGTCGGCATTCATCATGATGGCAGAAAAAGCCTGAATTTATTTCAGAGCAGACTGTGTATAGAAGAGGCCACTTAGCAAACAGAAGCCAAGCCAACCCAATGTTGTTTGTACTGTCTCTCCCACTAGGTTGAGGAGACTTTGATGTGTACAAACCTTGAGAAACCATGTCTTACGTATGTTGATATTTCTGCAGAACCCAGGGAAGAGTTTGTACATGGGTACTGAGAAAAAAATGTTTACTTGAAAAATATAAAACGCAAACATGAATGGAAACAAGACGTTGTGAATCACAGTTGTTTATCTGGAAACACAAGGCATCTGGCCCCCCTCTTATTCTCCCTCGTCTTGAGACCCAAGGAGTTGGTGTTGAGAGCTTCTCTCTGACATTTTTATTACATTTACATCTGACAGCACCATTTCACACCCAGAAAAGGAAAATACATGAACACCATTGTTTATCATGTGCCAGACGACGTGTTAGAAGCGCTCTCTTATCTAATCATTAGACATTTGATGCTAAAATGTTGGTATTCTTCTCCACACTTGAGGAGGAAACTGAGTTTCAGAGAGTTTAAGTAAATTTCCTGAGGTCACAGGAATGTTGGTAAATCAAAAACTCCATACGGCCTCTAAAACCTAGTTTTCCTAATTTCTAAATTATCTCTAGTCTCACGACCTTTCTCACAATGCTTTTCTGATTGAAACACCTTCCTCCAGTCAGAGTCCTCCCACTTCACCTGCAGTGGTTTAGACGTCACTTGCTCTGAGTAACTTTAGCAACACACAGGGTAAGCAAGACCGTGGTGGCCAACATGGAGAGGACATGTGGCTTGAGAGAGAAATGAAACCTCGCTGTTGTAAGTCACTGAAATTTTGGAGTCACTTGATATCAAAGCCTGATTTAACCTATTCTAACTGATAAGAAAATCCCTCAAATTCACATAACGGCAGATCTTGGATTCCAACACAGATCTACACGAATCCAAAATTAATACTCTTTACCCTATAAGTGAAACTATGAGCCTAATTAATTTAGGACCCTCGTGATCTGCACCATGCCCTAGAAATTATATCGATCATTTTAATAGTGCCAAAGCGGTCAAGACAGTGAGCGAGAGTTATGAAACTCAGTTAATCATAGTGATACTGTTTAACTGCCAACGGCCAAAATTGGTTCAAAAGGATCTTCATCTTTTGAATGTGAAGAAAGTTTAGACATTGATTTGTGTGTGTGTGATTCTGTGGGAGAAAGTTTTTTCACTGTAACACTGAATGTTTACAATTATCAATTAATAACATTATTTGTGTATGCATTTAATGTTTTGATTTCCTTTTCCCTAAATGTTGACCCTCAGTCTCATGGTAGATTTTTCAATCAAGAAAATTCTGTAATTAGTTTTGGGTCTGAGAGAGGTTTGCATGAAATGACCCCTGTTCAGTTTCTTCTAAGGAGCTGTTTGATCTTGAGGGGTGTAGCTAACCTCTCCAACTTACTTTCCTCATCTTTAGAGTCGATCTAATAATGTTTACCTTGAAGATTGCTGTGACGATTGAGTAAATAACATTAGTAGATACCTTATGGTCTGTGTCTGGTACCAAGCGGACTTAATAAATGTATTCCTTACTGTTTTGAATCAATACCAGTCTCGAAGCTAAATACTTGCTACAGATTAAATGTTCTCTCCCATTAAACAGAGGCTGGTCTTCCTATTTTGTTCAGTCTGAAATAGATGGTAACCAATTGGTGAGATTATGAAGACAAATGTCACTTCTCACAGTAAACTTGACATCAACTAAAGAATTACCACACCATGCCATGGTATAGCTTTGTTTACTTAAGTTTTGTGTGGCTTGCAATTCACCCTTGATTTTTCATATCTGAGCAATTTGAGTTTGGTTATCTAACCTGCTGAATTTTTGAAAGCTTAAGTCAAAAGTTGGAGACAACAGCGCAGCTTCAGAAGGAGAAATCAGAGATGCGCTGATTCGATCTTTCTTTTACTTATTCAGCAAAAATCATCTATGTGCCAGTCTGGAATGAATTAAAGGTGAATACAATGACTAAAACAATGAATGAAACACGCTCCCTGTCTTTAAGGAATTCCTAGTGGGTGGAAGTAATTCAGTGGTCCCTTTTTGCCTGGGTGTCAGAAAATGTACACAAATGAATATCCATTAATGTCCCTCCTTCCACCATATAAATCCCCCTTTACATGCGTCCTAATACTGTGAAGGATGTCAAATACCTTCAGCAAATAGGTGGATGTACAAATCCTTTAATCAGATGGAAAAAAATTTTTGAAAAAATAGAAAAGTAAAAAAATTAAATACATCCTGGGGTTTGTTTATTTGGACATCCAGAAGGAGAGAATGTTATTTTATTATAAAGATCCAACCTATAATAAACAAACAAACGTAATAGATTAAGACGTGTATTAAAGGACCTGCATAGGTATTAAAAAATAAATGTTTTGCCAAAGGGCCCTAAAAGCCACTGATAATTTCTCTAAACTTTCTTTGTTTTCTAACTTACAGAGAACTGCTGGCAGGGAAAAGAAAGCTTTCAGTTAAACACCATCGACTGCGTCTTGAGGCTCAACGTTCCAGCTGATGTATTTCCATCACTTTTTCCCTAACCTCAAGTAACTTATGACGAGTTTGGCATCAGCAAGGGGCATGTTTTCAAACTTAAACCTACAATTTCCACTTTTGGATTGGAGTTGTCTTTTGAAACAATCATTAAAAATCACACAAACTTCTGTTATGAGGTGAACCCCCCGAGCTTCGGTTTTGTCCCCTTGAGCAGCTGCACGCTCGGCTTCCCCTTGCAGTCGCCAGGGTGTGGAGACGTTCCTGACACCTCGTCCAAACAAACACGGACGAAGCTCTTCAGCTTGTCATGTCTACTGCTGCAAGGCAAACCACCACCACATTTAACTTCGGTAGATCAAGTCTGGAATTAATATCCCACCAAGCTGGTCATATTCTGTTGGTAAACGCCAGTCAGTAGGGCCATCCCACACTAGACGAGGGAGAATCACACACGGGTGCGAAGGAGGTGGGGTCACCGGGGTCCAGGTTAGGAGCTGCTGGCCACCGCCCTTACCCAGAGCTTAGAGCCGCTGCTCCTCGCGGCCCAGAGTGAGGGCGTCCGTGCAAGAGTGAGCACGTGTCCATGGGGTTGGACCAGGGCAGGGGGTCCACAAACACCGCTCTGGCCTCTCCTGGTGGGGAGCGGGGCCACCCCTCTGGCACCTCCAATGCCTAACATGGTACCTTGTCCTCAGTAAACCCTCAGTGTTTATGGACCGAGAGGTAGTTAGATGAGCTCATTAAATTTAGGCGGAGGTGCCAATATACTGTCATTTATTACCTTCACAGTGGTAATTCGATCACAGAATTACCAGGGTGGTATAAATACAGGTGATTTTCAGTTTCTTTTTCATACTCTTCTACACTATTTGAATTTTTCACTGTGATGAAGTATGATTTTTATAATGAGAAAATTGAAGCAACTCTCATATCAAAAATTATAGATGAATTGCTATCGTCAGATGTTCCTGTTGATTCAGAGACCATCCGAGGATGGATACACAGCCGTGGACGACGGTCGCTCCCACGCGGGGAAACTTGCGGCCGGGAGACTGTCACACGACCTGGTTCCAGTTCTGCACCAAGTACACGGTGTCACCGAGTCCAAAAGGTACTAAACTTACTCTAAAGGGTTATAGCTCAGATAGAAAACTGTGAACTATGTATGTATAAGCAGATTCTTTCAAATAATTTCACATTTGTGTCATTTTCTTTTCTTGGATTTAAACATTAAATCATAAAAAAGAGAAGAGTTGTTCTTAATCGGTCAGAGGGGAGGGGCCCCTGCGGGGCATGAGGCAGTTTTCCCAGGGAGGGAACGGGGAGCCCCAGGAAGACAGGGGAGATGCTAGCTTCGAGGCAGCCGCCGCTCCCCTGGCTGTGTCTCTCCTTGTCGTGTCAGGCGCGGTGTTCCTCCTGGCGAACAGTCCACTTCTAACGAAGTCATAAATCCAGGCAGCGCTTATCAGGGGCCATGAATGTCACAGAAAGAGACATGACGGGGCATCTGTGCTCCAAAGAAACTGCGCCAGCACCGGTGAAATGAAGTGTTCTTGTTAAAGATCAGACTTGAGTCTGATCAGTCCCTAGCTCTAAATGCTGATTCACCGTAAATAAAAAAAGTGACGGAACATGCAAAGTAACGCTATGGAAAGTCACCCAGATCCAGTCAGGAAAAGTGAATTTGTTTTGTCAACAAACAAATTGCAGAAAGAACAAAAGGAGAGAGAAATCTATAAATTAAAGAAGATTTAAGTGGCATATCAATCCATTCCAATATATGTACCTTATTGAGATCCTGTGTAAGCCAACTGCAAAAAAAAAAAAAAAAAATTATAAGACAATTGGGAAATTTAGAATACTGGCTGTAGAAATATTTGCAGAGCAAAAGAAACGCTGCTGTCGGGTGGGTGTGGGTGGAACAGCAGCCCCGAGTGGGGTGAGAGGTACTTGTACTGCTCTGTCTACGTTTATTATATTTGAAATTTTCTATAATAAAAACGCCTCCTTTTTTAAAGGTCTGCTAAAGCGAAACTCTTTAGTGTTACTGAATTATGTCACTGTTTTGGCTTTAGTTGAGCCCTTTCGTGAGGTGGATTTTTCTCATAAATTCACCAAGGGGTTTACTGTGCATGGGGCCTGCGGGGGACAAGTGGCTCCAAACTGGGAAGCACTGGTGTGAAACCTGCCTCGGGTAAGAGCGTGTGTATTTCAGCGTTGGAAGGCAGTTACTCTCTGAACATAGCTGCCTGTGGGAGTGGCTGTGTGGGGGTGGGGGATATTTTGAGCCATTGTTTTCCTGTTCACTGGGAGTCTAGAAGAGACACAAATCTTTTGTTTTAAATGAAGGAAAGCTGCTAATAACGTGCCACCTTTCCTGCCGCATGTTCTCTTAAAAAAGGGTGTAAGCCTGGAAGTCTATGTGAGCATTACAAGTTGGTGGTAAGAAAGCTGACTTTTCAGGAAGCCAGACTCTTTGAGCTGCTAACTATTCATAGAATAGATGTAGTAAAGAAAAAATCAGCGGAAGAGGCGCATTCCAGTATGAGAAATGGTGCCTCCGTTGGCCGGTGGTGAGGGCGGCAGGATGAACGGCGGCTCCTTGTACCCATCCTGCTTCTGAAATTGCCCTCCTGCCTCTCTTCTCTCTTAGAGGCAGGAAGGAGGTAACAGTCTGACGTCAGAATCCATCACATGCTTATGTGTTCCCCAGCGGGCTGCTCTCTGCAGTCAGGGCTTTCTCTCATATTTTAAATGATTCTGGAGTTATTATTTTTTTTAGTCTATCTTCCACCACCTCTACTCCCCAGATTATAATAAACTTAGGAACTGAAAAGTCTTTGCTGGGACTCCTTATATGTCATTATCTTTCACTTTTAATTCTTATAGAAAACACCAACTCTAGCAGGAATGTTTGGGCTGCTTTTCAAAAATCCATAATTATAGGAACTTGAGTTTTAAACCAATTTTCAAACACATAGGTGCTGAGTTAAAAGCCATATGTCATGTCAATAAATCAGGTATATATAAACAGTGTTTTGCCCAAGCAATGGAGGTTTTAAAAAAGGTTATAAAATACAGTCTCTAACTTTCAGCTCTCATCCACAAAGCAAGTAAGCTTACTACCTTATAATTTTTTAAAAGTTTCGTCTTTTGCCATATTCGTGACTATTCTCAGTGTGCTGGCTGCTGAGGAGCCTCTACCGTGGAGGACTGTAACTCAGTTTTATGGAATCTGAAGGTAATAAGAGTCCTAACTGAGCTTTAACTGTTTTGCAAAAGAACTGTGTCACTCAGTCTTTTAAAAAATTTATCAGTATACATAAAAGTAATTTATGGTTTCGAGTAAATACATTCACTCTAGTAAGTCACTAAGGAAATAGCAATGCTATTTTGAGGAGTTCAAAATTTTAAAATTAGGATCTGTAGCAAGAATTTGCAGTCCTACATTAATCTTAGCGTTAAAGGAAGTTTAGCTCTTTACTTTTATTTCAGTTCTTCTCTTATTAAGCGGTAATACATGCTCACTGTATAAGCTGAAACATACAGAATAATAATTGTATACCTTGAACAGGACAGAAGCATATAAAGTGAAAAGTGAAAACAATTCTATTTCCCATGGTCTTGAAATAAGGAAAATTGCAAGCAGCTCGGTCTTACTTCCCTCAGTATCACTTGTGAACCAGTAATAGTCTAAGGTTTTCATAATGCTTAGTAATAAATTTAGATAAGAACTGTTGAAAACTGACGTAAGCCAATTCAGTCACTGAGAGCTGTCGGATTTGGGGAGGAAATATCGGTAGCTTCTGATAGTCAGAAGTAGGCCAGTGTTACAGGTTTCCTCTACACAATATCAAAGTCCAGAAATAGGTAACAGCCAGGGCGTATCTGGTATCAGATCCCGCCGTACATTTACAACATCACAAGCGCACAACATCACAGTGTTAGGGGGCCTTAAGCTCTACCCGTTGAGGTGTAGCTCCATGCAAGAAAGACCCTTTTAAGGCAGCTACGATTATATTCATCCTCTTGTCAATTTGGCCAAGCTAGAGTCCAGGGACAAAACCCTCTTACGGTCCCTGAACCCAGAGCCAGATGAAGCTCTCCTGCACGGACGCATGCACCATTCTTCACCATTTGTGCGAAGCCTTGTATTCTGTTCCTGCACTGCTCTTTTCACAAGTGAGGTCGCCCCTAGTGTCCGTGATGCCGACAGGCAGGCCTCTGGTGACTGTGCCGAAAGGCCGGAAGGCTTGCGGGCAGCAAGGCAGAGCGTGGGCTTTGCATGTGGATGTTTAAGTGCAAGTAACTGCTGAGGGTCTAGCCTCATTTTGGTTCTTCAGATGTTAATCATTCACCACCAGGTTGCGGATTAAAATCAACACCAAGAACAGTAATGTCTTCACATTATCCAGGCTGAAGCACTTTTAAGTAGATTAGGCAATATAAAATATGTGATAGGGAGCAGATTTTTAAAACCATTAATTTTTTATTACAGAAGAAAACAATGTTCTCCATGTGATTTTTTCCGGCCATCCCTTTAAAATTTTCCATAACTTGTTTTTAGTGGATTTCTTGTAAACAATATGGAGCTAGGTTTTTCTTTCTGTTCTATTTCACCCTGTACTACCAACTTCGCTTACAGATGGGACATTATATTGTGTTTTTAGTGTTGTAGCTGTTGTATTTTGGTCTTACCTTTGACTTTTAACCTATCTGAAGAATTCTTTTTTCAAATAGCCTTAGGGACAATGGAGTGAACAAAAGCACTTGTCATTTTGTTCTAAGTTCAACAATTTTTAAACATCACATCTTAACCAGTGAAGGAAGAACTGTTAGCCCCCACCTTCCTCCCAAAATGAAGATGTGTCCTCAAACTGAGACCTTTAAGTCCTATCCTACTGTAAGAATATGTAAATTATTCACGAGACCCGCACTCCAGCCCAGGTTCCTCAGATGATTCCACATGGCGTCGACTCTTAGAGGAAGGCGTGACTCCAGAGGCTGAGAGCTTGGCCTGGGAGGTGACAGCAGGTAGGGATGGAAGCCCGCGAGGTGCTCCCAGAGGTGAAGCCCCGACATCGCCGGCTTCATTCTCTGATTGTTCAGCTCCTCCTGTGACCTGGTTTCAGCCGACTCTGACACCTGTGTCCTGGGGTTCTGACACCGCTGAGGGCCTGGCCTTCTGTTTCCTGCCCCCGATGCACTTTCCATTCCCAAGCTGGGGACAAACTTACTTATTCTAAGACTCCACTT
This sequence comes from Camelus bactrianus, assembly GCF_048773025.1. Taxonomy (NCBI): domain Eukaryota; kingdom Metazoa; phylum Chordata; class Mammalia; order Artiodactyla; family Camelidae; genus Camelus; species Camelus bactrianus. The sequence continues at coordinate 3,152,664 of NC_133567.1, read as the reverse complement.
TGGCATGTTTGACTTGGGACTGAAATCATAATTAAACAGCTAAAAGAGCTTGATTTTTTTTTCTAATCTTACCCCCTAGGGCTTCTGTCTAATGTAGAAGTCTCTGTACGTCCATATTTTAAAAACTTGAAACCTTATGGGCATGGAGAAGGAATGTCCTGATGCAGGAGTCCATGGGCTCAAGGGAAAGAAGTTGACTTAGGTGATTGCTTGGCACCAACAAAATTGTGAACATGTTGTGGGTTGAACAGTGTCTCCCCCGCCACCATTCATATGTTGAAGCCTTGACCCCAGTACCTCAGCATATGGGAGTGTGATTGCTGCAGATATAATTAATTAGGATGAGGTCATACTGGAGTGGAGTGGGACCCTCATCCCACGTGACTGGTGTCTTCATAAAAAGAGGAAATTTAAACATACGTGCACGTACACACGAGGGGAACACCACGTGAAGACGGGAGTTGTGCTTCCACAAGGCGGGGGACTATCAGAAGCCGGGAGGGTGGGGAACAGGTCCTCCCCTTCAGAGTGCCTTCAGAGAGAGCGCGGCCCTGCCGACACCTTAACTGCAGACTCCCGGCCTCCAGGACTGTGAGACGAGGAGTTTCTCGTGTTCAAAGTTCCTCATCTTGTGTCATTCAGTTACAGCAGCTCCAGGAACTCAAATGCAAAAACAGGCAGAGAAATTAAGCAGCAATCATCTGTTTAAGGAAGGACCCAGCAAGCTCAGAGTGTTTGAGTTAATGTTTTAAAGATTACAATCACTCTGTGATGACAAACATTTAAAAAAATGTGTGAGTAATTTATGGCTCCCCCAGGATTGCGTTATGTATAACTTGGGGGGGGGGAATCTATTTTACAGCGCGAGGTTCAATCAATAGGAGGAGAAGCTTATTTTTATTTTTCGCTCCTCTGTCTTCCTCTGCCTTGAGGGAAAGGACTGTGCTTTGTCTCTGTCGCCATCACGAGTGAGCAGTTGAAGGAGTGAGCGAGTCAGTGAGTGAGGGAAGGAATGAACTAGCCCCAGAGTGAGACCACTGAACTTTCTCTTTCACTTTATCTGCCATCTGAGTCTTTGGTTTGAAGTTCTCCGTGGCACCGAATAACGTCTTTGAAAGTCAAATCTCTTATTTTAACTCCTAAGATTTTGACCCTCCTTACTGGATCCCACATCTCAAATTCAACACAAATCCTCTTTCTTCCCTTTAAACTCACTGCAAAGAGACCAAGAGAAAGCAGGAGGCCTCCTCTGCGACACGCGCAGAGTACATGCCGTTGGTCCCTTTCAGACTCTCAGTCGCCTTCTTAGTCTGTCGCACACAAAGGTCTTCCCCAAATCTGTTTCTCTCACACTGATTTCCGTCTCAGTTGAAGCAACATTTCCATCCTGTTGTTTGCTTAGTCCTTGGACTCTCCTTATCTCATCCCTTCTGCCAGAAAATCCCCTTAGCTCCACCCTCAAAATATTTCCTGAGTCTAACCTTCCTATCCCCATGGCGGCGGCCATGTGGTCCACACCACCAGCTCCTTCCACCTGTGCCTCAGGGTGTCAACTCCTCTTCCCGCTTGGACCCTCCATCTCGCCCCACCCCCTCAGAGGCTGTTTCCCATACAACACTGAGAATTGTCTTTTTAAAATACAAGCCAGATCATGTTGCTCGTCTACTTAGAACTATCCATGGGATGTTGCTTTGTTTATTGAATTGCCAAATTGATCTTTAATTACTGAAATGTAAGTTCCAAGAGAGCAAAAATTTGCTTTTCTGAGGCTTCCCAAGGGCCAGAAGGGTGCTCAGTAATATTGGTGCAGTGACTAAAGGACGTTGTAAGTCAGTTGTTAGTGTGAAATGCTCTTAAGAAGCACCCCAAGTATTACCAAAAGGGTTAAAACAAGCTGAATTGTTGCATCTTTAATGGATTTTAACATTAATGCTAAAATCAAAACTCAGCCTTAGCATTCACTACCATGAACTCTCAAATGCGTAGACATAGAAAAGACACGGCATTACCAAGCGCATTCACACCAGGAGGAGGAACGCGCAGGCGCGTTTCTCTGCGAGGTATTTCTCACGAGCTTGTTTCCAGGAAAACATTCTAAAACAGTGACCACCGGGGGGACGGTGTTTGCGGTGGCTAGGACGTGAGCCTGCAGCAGGAGACCTTAGTCAGATCCTGACTGTACCACTAATGGGCTGTGTGACCTTGAGATAAGCTTTCACATCTTCCCGTTCATGTTAGGCTTGTAGTCAAGTCATCAGTTTTAAAGAGAATTTCTTCTCTTAGGAAGAGGCAGAGAGTTTCAAGGACAACTTCGAAAGTTCTAAATTCCAGTCACAATTTTCTTTGTAAGGAAGCTAGGAAATGAGATGTAAACTGCAGCAAATCCAGACTAATTACAGTTTGAGCAAAAGAAATGGCCCGCGTGGAAACCATAATCGCTGGTGAAAACCTTCCATGGAGTAAACATGCCGCTGTGTCAGAATAATACGGCAAAGGGGTGCAGATATCTTCTCCCCTCTTTTGTTTTGAAATCTCATAGTTTAAAAAAATTCAAACCATTACCAGACGGATTATTGGAAAACCATTCTCTGAAGGAGCTGACGTTTCATCACTCTGATGAAAATCTGAGGTCCTATGTACAGCTCCCTAACTGCGATCAGAGGCATTTTAAGAAAGCTTAGCTAGGAGGTTTGATAATTAGAACCCTTGACTGTGAACGAAATTATTTTTGTACAATTAATTTTCCTTGTATTAAAAAAAATTCTGCCTTCTACTATGATTCAGGAACTCCTGACTAAAAAGCACAACTAATCTTTGCCAAAGCTCTGTGAGAAGTCACTTGGGACGGGAAAGACATTTACCCTAGAAGGTGGCTGCATATCTGCAAAACCCGCAGACACCTATGTAATCACTTGTCTGACCAATGTCAACTTTAAAAAAAAGAGTGTTAAAAAGTGTATCTAGAAATTAGATGATTAAGGAACAACAGTTCCATTAAGCAAAAATTGGAGGTTGTATCAGTCAGTATTCTTGGCTGGAAGGCCCAGCTGTGGATTCTAACTTAAGAATCTGTTGGAAGAATATTGTGTGGTTTACAGAATCAAACCGAGTCTAGAGAGGAGGCTTGGACACAAGAGCGGGGAGGCTTGGCGGTAGGTAGGGCTCAGCGCCAAGGTCACGCCCTGCGGTGGTCCTGAAGGTCACGCCCTCCCTCCGGAGTCTCAGTGCCACGGGGCTGGACTCAGCACATTTGCTGCAAGTAATTCCCCAAGAGTCCCTGGTCTCTGCGGTACCTTGTTTAAGGAAAATTTTGAGTTAACAGCATTGATTACTTTGGAACCCTTTTCTTTAATAAAATATTTTCAGAAAAGTCAAGAAAGTTACCTCTTTGCAAAGGGTAAATTCCTTTATAACATGAGGTGTAACTAAAACAGTTCTGATAAGAAAACTAAGAGCTGAAACCTTGCCCTTTAAAGGTGGCACCTTAATCTTCCTGAAAGCCTGGTGTGTTTCAGGCTGGAACTACTTTGGGTCACGGCATTTCAGCGGACACCTCTGCAGGTGCGTGTCTTGCGGCCCTTGGCTCCGCAGTCCTCTGAACCCAAACAGCCAGCCTCGTTATTCATCTGAAACAGGTTTCCTTCAGCACTTCAACCGAAACCTCGGTGACATCCTCACACCTCCTCAAGCTGCATTCTGTTAAAATCTTTAGCAAAATGAAAGCAAGTATTTTTGTTTCTCCTCGGCCTTCATTTACGACTTGATTTCAAGTTTTCCAGAATCCTTGACTAAAGCACACACGTTCTGACTGCTCCCAAAAATCATTAGGCCTTAGTTTCTTTTCTCGTCTGTGTTTATCCAAGTCAAAGACGTAATCCTCGGAAGAACACAGAGTAGGGTGGTGTTTACCAGGGGCTGGGGGTGGGGACGATGGGGAGATGTTTGTCAAGGGGTACAAACTTCCAGTCACAACAGGAGCAAGTTCTGAGGATCTAATGCACAACACGATGATTATAGTTAACAATTCTGTGCTATATTCTTAAAAATCACTAAGACAGCAGACCTTTAATGTCCTCACCCGCGACACACACACACAATTACAATAATGTGAGGGGCTATATGTGTTAATTAACCTTACTGCGGTAGTCACTTAGCAGTGTATAAGTGTATCAAATCATTATGTTGTACACCTGGAAATTACACCTGTTATATGTTAACTGTATCTCAGTAAATATTGTGTTGGATAGGGGGGCTATAATCCTTAAAGGAAAGTGCCACTCCTTGATTCCAAGGTTCCAATAATATTTGAAAACTAAGATAAACATTATTTGAAACATTAAATCTCTTCCTTGGTATGTTATGGATCAGAGACTCCCTACGTTACCCAAGAACATGAGTCTCTAGAAAATCATAGCACAGAATTAAGCAGAAGTTTTCTGACGACTGTGCCCTACCTGAAGGCGAACTTTCATGCAGGCTGTGATTTTCAACATGCCCATCTGACAATAAGTTGTGTTCTCAGGCAACTCAAAGTGTGTAAACACAAATGCATTCTATTGCTTGAAAACAAAAGAACCGAGTAACTCTCTCGAGGTCTCAGCACCAGAACTCCTTCATTTCATCAGTGTTCTAGGACCGTTAGGGTCCAGACACCTTCAGTCTGCACGAAAGAACGTACATCCCTTCTCTTCAGGTTTCTGGTCTCCTGTACCTTTGCGCACAGACAGTTCATTCCTACATAAGGGTTAGTACCCTCATCTGGAACAAGTTTTGGTCATTTTAGAAAATTACTAAATTCTATCAAATTCAGAGTTAACTCCTAAAAGCTCTATGTTATGTAACACGAAACGGTGCCAGTCAGAGTTCATCAGAAAGACAGAGGCGGAAGCAGGTAGGTAGATAAGCACATGGACAGATGCGAGGAGATTAACTGTGGGAACTGACTCATGTGACCATGGGGACGGAGTCCCGTGATCGGCTGTCTGCAAGCTGGAGAACCAGGGAAGCTGACAGTGTAAGTCCCCGCCCAGAGGCCCAAGAGTTGGGGGGTGGAGGGGATGGGAGTGGGGCCGATGGCAGTGAGGTCTGAATCTGAAAGTCTGAGAACCAACAGTGTCCAGGTCAGGAGAAGATGGACGTCCCAGTTCAGGCAGGGAGAGTGAAATATTTTAAGATGTTTTAAGAAAACAAATCCTAATTTATGAGAATAAACTTGATTTCATAAGAGAAAACTGTTAACTGAATAAAAAGAATTTTTGAAACATTTATAGCAGTATCTTGCCTCTGTGGTAAGGTGCCCTATTTATCCAGGGTTACACGAGAGGCAACGAGAGACAGGCAGAGGTACCCAGGAAGGAAGGGGCCTTTCTCATATTGTGGCGTGCCTGGGAGGTGTTGGAGAGAGCTCACTACATTTTTGCCTAAATTCTCAACTCCTAAACTTCATTTGGTCAGTTTGAGAATGCCTTAGGGATTTACTTCCATGGCCTTAGCACAAGTCCTGCCAGAGACTATGTGCTCAGCTCTAGGTTTTGTTATTACCAGCAGGCACCTAAACTCATCAAAGATGGATGTGTAAATAGGAATGATGTGGACACCTTTCACGGGATCTTGTCCACTATCGAAGACATTTCCTTTCCTTGAATAGCTGGGAAACTGAATTTATGACCTGAAAGGGCTAAATGGGCAAGAATCTGGACCAAAAAGAATGGGATGGCTTAAAGATCCACCCACACAGGGCATGGAAACTGCACGGGGTGGACGGTGCTTCTCTCATCACAGAACGGCCTTGGGGCCAGAATGCTCGTGCTTCCCAGGCCTGGATTCTCCCTGCAGACGGGGCTACGACCTGGGTAATTGACGAAGGTACTTTTCAGTATCCTCACAATGGCGCTGTGACCTCGCTAGCGGTCTTAAGTGCCCAGGTTACAGGTGAGCAAATCGAGGGTCTGGGATGTTAAATGCTTGGCCCAAGGCCATGGTCCCAGCAGGTGGTACAAGGATGCAAACCCTGCTGTTTCGATAACACCAGTGGTTCTCAAGTCATTTTGATCTCAAGACCCATTTACACTATTAGAGATGATCAAGGATCCCAAAGAGCCTTTGTGCATGTGGCCTGTATCTCTTGATATCTGCCATATTAGAAGAAGAAACTGAGACTCTTAGAAATATTTGCTAATTTGTTTTAAAATAACAGCAATAAGTTCATCACACGATAACATAAATGATATATTTCTTAAGAAAAATGTAACTCTTTTCCAAAAAAACCAAAAAAATGGTGGAGAGAGGCACCGTTTTACATGCGTGCAAACCCTTTAATGTCTGTTCTATCTGCAGCTACCTTGTTTGGGTTGAAGAACAGGAAACAGACACTTAGGAGAATGGCAGAACACGGAGATGCTAAAAACTCATTAGTGTTTAAGGCTGCTTTCCCCTGGGATGGACCCAAGCACCGGAGTCTGAGCATCTCTGTGGGGAAAACCACAGAGAGAAGGGAAAACAAGGCTGACTCAAGAAAAGAGAGTCTTGTCATACACTGAGCTTTCCCGCAGCTCCTCCCTGAGGCTGCCCTCCTCAATGCCGTCAGCACCTACTTGTTCTTGTTATTTGTTGAGTCTCCCAGGTCTTGTGTCCCCCTGCACTTGGCGGTGACTCCGTCATTACACATATCCCCCAACCAGTGAATTATTGTTTCCTGTTGTGGCCCCAGCCCAGTCCCACTAGACTGTGAAGCGGACAGGAACCAGAGCTGCATCGCTCAGATCCATGTCCCAGCTCCCAGCACGTTTCAAGCACTGAAAACATACCCTGCAAGGATCTGTGTGGACAGAGAACTAAATGAATAAATGTGTACTTGACTCGAATCAATCTCATCTCTCCTAAAATACAACCCACTTCACATAAACAGCATCTCAATTACTCTTTTTTTAAAAATTGAAGTACAGTTGATTTACAGTATTATTAGTTTCAGGTGTACAGCAAAGTGTCTCAGTTATACATATATGTGTATACATCTACACTCTTTTTTGATTCTTTTCCATTATAGTTTATTACAAGATATTGAATATAGTTTCCTGTGGCCTACAGGAAATCCTTGCTGTTTATCTGTTTTATGTAGGTAGTGTGCATCTGTTAATCCCATGCTCCCAATTTTTCCCTCTCCTCCCTCCCCTTTGTAACTGTAAGTTTGTTTTCTACATCTGTGAGTCTGTTTCTATTTTGTAAATAGGTTCATTTGTACTATTTTTTAGATTGCACATATAAGTGATATCATATGATATTTGTCTCTCTGCCTAACTTACTTCTTAGTATATTGATCTCTAGGTCCATATATGTTGCTGCAAATGGCATTATTTCATTCTTTTCTATGGCTGAGTAATATTCCATTATATAGATATACCACATCTTCTTTATCCAGTCTTCTGTTGATGGACATTTAGGTTGCTTCCATGTCTTGGCTATTGTAAACAGTGCTGCTATGAACATTGGGGTGCATGTATTTTTTCAAATTAGAGTTTATTCTGGACACATGCCCAAGAGTGGGATTGCTGGGTCATATGGTAACTCTATTTTTAATTTTTTAAGAACCTCCATACTGTTTTCCATAGTGGCTGCACCAATTTACATTCCCACCAACAGTGTATATAGGTTCCCTTTTCTCCACACCCTCTCCAGCATTTATTATTTGTAGACTTTTTGATAATGACCATTCTGACCGGTGCGAGGTGACACTTCATTGTAGTTTTGATTTGCATTTCTCTAATAATTAGTGATATGAGCATCTTTTCATGTGCCTGTTGGCCATCTTTATGTCCTCTTTGGAGAAATGTCTATTTAGGTCTTCTGCTCATTTTTTGATTGGGTTGCTTGGATTTTTTGTTATTGAGTTGGATGAGCTGTTTGTATACTTTGGAAATTAATCCTCAGTCAGTCATATTGTTTGCAAATATTTCCTCCCAGTTCACAGGTTGCCTTTTCGTTTCATTTGCAGTTTCCTTTTCTGTGCAAAAGCTTATAATTTTGATTAGGTCCCATTTGTTTATTTTTGCTTTTATTTCTGCTGCCTTCAGAGAACAACCTAAGAAAACACTGCTACATCTTAAGTCAGAGGATGCTTTGCCAATCTCAGTTACTCTTAATGCTCCAGCATCCTCCTTCTGTGATGCTCTGAATGGCACAGCCCAGTGTGGCCACCTCCTCAATCTCCTCCCGTGGTGCCCACAAGGCCCTCTGAGCGGCCCTTAGCAGCCCTCAATCTAGTCTCCTTCATAAACAAATCCACCATCATCCACTATCAGTGGTGATTCAAATAATAATATGATACAAAGCAGAATCTCCTGATTTGACTTTGCATTTTCTCCATGAGAGATTGGAACTGTGTGAGAAAGGCTATAAACAAAATGTGTTCCCTTTAAAATAGGATGGCCTTAAAAATAATCCAGTTTGATGCCAGATCTTCATTGAGTCAGGGGCCTTTTCATCTCTCAGTTACACTTGGGAGAAGCTCAACTCTAGGAAAATCAAAGGGACGTGTGCAAGGAAAACTATAAGATAAAATAAGACAAAACCAATTCCACCCAAATGACTTTGATACCTAACGGAAAACAGGTTTCTTCTTTTTTTTTTTTTTCCTGTGTGTATCTGCCCTCTGTTTTTGTGACAGATGCCTAATCACTAAGATACACAAAAAGCGAAGGCGAGAACTGGCCGTGTGCTGGGGGCCCGGGTGGTGCACCTGCCAATCTGAAGACATTAAACCAATTAGAAGTAGTTTTGCTTAGTTTCCCATCTTGGTTATTTCCCGTCTTCGGAGAGCCTGAGCAGAAATAACGGGAAGCACTTCCCTCTGGCTGTGAGACTGAAGACAGTTTGCACCCATTCCTAAGAGCTATGAAAAATACAAAGCGTGAAAGATTAAAAGCCTGGATTTTCTTTTCCTCCATCAATCTCATCAGTTCACAGTCGGTTTTGAAATCTGTCTTTGCCTGATTGTCTGGGACCCTGTTGTCAGGCCTCAGGCTCTGGCCTTCAGTTCCTCTCAAATGTTACTTGGGAAGTGCGTTTTTCTCCCTCTGCCCCCCAGACAAAGACTTTGATTTTCTGCTTCTCTTTTCCAGCAGAAGTTGGCCCTCTCTCAGTAACATAGCATCCTGCGGTCCTCTTAACATTCCCCTCCAGTGCTGGACTGGTCTGGAGGGCAGAGCGCACGGCTCAGCACTCACACAGCCTTTTAGGGTTTCCCTGTGCCCCACTGGGCAGCAGGGACCTTCCGAGCGAGACACCAAGGCAGCATTTGGTTAAATGAGCATAGGTAGCATAAATAATAATAAAAAAATTTTTTTGAAAACCAGCAAGCCATGTTACTCTCAATCAAGATTATCATGGCACAAAAAAGCCACAGCAGACATGAGATCCCTGTAGGGGAGGGCGGAGCTCAGTGGTAGAGCGCGTGCTCAGCACGCACGAGGTCTTGGGTTCAACCCCAGCACATCCTCTAAACATAAATAAATAAGTAAATCTAACTACCTACCCCCTAAAAACAGAAACGAGATCGCTGCAAAATGCTTTAGTGTTCTTTGCTAAATGAAGTGATGAAAGTAAAAAGCACCTGGCTTTCGGGCTACCCTTTCTATACCCCTGAGTACGCTACGCGGCAGGACTCTCTGGAGGGCTGTGTTTCTCAGTCACTACGCACGTGAGTTACAGTGAAGCCATAAAAAGAGAAGGCAAAACTTCAGGTAGTTAAGAAGCCAGGTTTTCCTTCCCAGAGCTCCGCATAAAGTAGTGTAATTACGTTGATGTAATCAGAGCGGTTGTGCAGAGAGCGCCCTCCAGGAAGTCCTGGAAGGTCTTTCAAGAACAGCAGCTTTGGAGAAGAACAAGTGGAAATCCCTTTTCAGAGGCGAGGATTCATCAGGCCCTGGCAACGCGACCACGTGCTCAAAGGTGCACAGTTATTTTGCTCTCACAGCGGCCTGCCACGCTGAGGGGCGTCTTAAGTCACCCAGTGAGTGGCCAGTGAGGAGGAAGATGAGAGAGCCTGTTGTCCTGGCTGAGTTCCGTTTATCTCCTGCGCTTCGTGCGTGACACTTTGGGTTCCATCTAAGTCTTACTTCTTCAGTGAGGATGCTTCTGACGCCTGATGATCTGTCCCCACACTCTTTCTCATACAGAACATGTAAGTTCTAGTTTTCATTACACAGTAAACAATAGGCTTATGTATTTACTGTCTCCCACACCGACCTGCAATTTACATGAGAGCATGAGGATCGACAAAAACTTACTGGTTGAAAGAAATGATGAATGACTAAGCGGTGAGTAAACGCTTTCCCTGCTGTCTGAGAAAATGATCGCTCTCACACTCCGGGACTCATTTCTTTCCCTGGGTCTTCAGATGAGTGACTTTGCAAGGACCCTGGGAATTCCCTGAGAAAGCACCCCCCCCCCCGAAAACTGCCACGGGGTTTATAATGAGTTCGGAGCAGCAGAGGCACAGGCCCCGAGTCCCACCCTGCGCTGACGCTCATCCGACCTCGGGCACTGACCGCCTCCCGGGCCCTTGCGGTCTCGGGGGCAGCTCCGCGGGTGCGGCCTGCACGCCGCCTACTGGGAGACGGGAAGGTTCCAGCATGGATCACCTGAACCCTCCCCTTCAGAAACTACAGGAAGAAGCCAGAGTAAACCGAAGCGAGCATGAGGAAGGAAATAATGAAGACTAGAAAGGAAGTAAGCGAAATAGAGGGTAGAAAGTGTCGGGAAAGGCAGTCTTCCAACCCGCACTCAGGCGCGGAAGAAAAAGCCCTGGGCCCGGAACTCCACCTGAGAGAGAGAGAGAGAGACAGAGAGAGCGCCTTTCCTTCCAGGGCCGGCCCCGCTGCCTTGGGTGAGAATACCTTCCCGGGTTTCAGACTCAATGAGCCCTTCGTTGTTCTATTTAAATGCCTGTGCCCATGGCCCGCAGGCAGCGCCCTCAGCCTCTGCATTTCAGCCCCCACGGAGGAGGTCTGGAATCATTCATTCCGCTGCAGCGTGAAGCGGGCTGTGTGCAGCACACTGCCCGAGTCGACTGCGAAGCGGGGCCACTGGCTTTGGAGGGACTGACTCGTTGCAGGAAGCCGGATCTTGTGCCCTGTGTCCCCTCTCTTACTGCAAAAGCAGCACCACTTGAGGCCGGTGTGTGTTGTCTGTTCTCAGTGATCGTGAGTCATACAGAGCCTTCCCAGGCTACCCTGTGTCTGCCTTTTAAACTTGGCTGTGCAGCCTGGTCACCCAATGAGTGGAGAAACAGAAAAACAATATAGAAGAAAAAGTTGGTTCCTTGAGAAGCAACAAATTTGACAAAACTTTAGCTAGACTGGCTAAGGAAGAAAGAGAAAAGATCAAATTACTAAAATCAGAAATGAAACAGGAGACTTTAATACTCATCATTTAGAAACAAAAAGGATTATGAGGTAATACTATGAAAAATTGTATGCCAAGAAATTAGATAACTTAGATGAAACAGATAAATTCCTAGAAAGATATAATCTACAGAAAATGACTCAAGAAGAAGTAGAAAACCTGAGCGGACACATAACAAGCAGAGAAGATGAATTAGTTACCAAAACACTCTGCGTTAAATAAAGCACAGGACCACATGGCTTCACTGGAGAAACCTGCCAAATACTTAAAGCAGGACTCACGCCAGTCCTTCACGAGCTAGTCCAAGAGAGAAGGGAGAAGGTGACGCTTCTGAATTCATTGTGTAAGGCCAGTGTATGCTAGTGACAAAGCCAGCCACAGACACTGCAAGAAAAGGAAACGACAAGCCACTATCCTTTGGACAGAAACACTCGGCAGAATACCAAGAAAACAAGTCTCATTTATGATAAAGCCCTCAAAAACCTAAGCATAGAAGAGAATTTTCTAAGCATGATGAAGGGCACCTACAAACATCCGTAGCTGAGGTTGTGCTCAGTGACGAGAGGCTGAAACCTTTCTCTCCGAGTCAGGAAGAAAGCAGCGATGTGCCATTTCCTACTAACATTGTAGTAGAGATTCCAGCCAGCACAATTAGGCAAGAAAATGAAATAAAGTGTATCCAGATTGGAACGGAAGGTGTAAAATTATCTCTATGTGTGGGTGATATTATCTTATATACAGAAATCCTAAGAAACCCACTAAAAAGCTATTAAAATGAAAAAACATGTGCAGAAGGTTGCAGTGTATTGATCAGATTTTGATACACCAGTAGTGAACAATTTAAAAATCACATTAAGAAAACAATCCCATTTACAATTACATCAATAAGAGTAAAATACTTGGGAATCTGCTTAATGGTAAGAAGGTTTATTTTGTGCTGATGACAATGTTTCGAAACCAGACAGAGGTAGTAGTTGCATAGCATCAGGAATAAACTAAATGCCACTGGATTGTTTGCTTTAAAATGGCTAATTTTACCTTAATAATGGAATTTCAACTCTCTCAAAAAGAGAAATTCTTAGGAACAAATTTTTAGAAAGAAGCGCAAGGAATGTACAATAAAACTTCAAAAATTTATTGAAAGGAGTTAAAGACAGGCTTCGTGAATGGGAAGTTACCTTTTGTCGTGGTTTGGACTTAATATTATTAAGATGGCAAAACTACTCAAAATGATCTGCAGTCAAGGCCATCCCTAGGTGAATGGTTATTTCAGAACGACAAGTTAATCCTAAAATTCATACAGAAATGTAAGGGACCCAGAATAGCCAAAGGGCCTTAAAGAAGGAAAGGACAGTTCAGACTCGCAGGACCCTGTGAGTGCAAAGTCCCGACGTGTCCGTGCAGCACAAGCTGAAGACCAGCCGCGCCGGCACGACAGGGCCCGGGGGAGACACAGCCTGTAGCTCTTCTTCTAGTCTGGGTTTTTTGTGAAGTTTCACCACCTGCAGTACTTCCAGTGTGACCTGCATCCCAGCCACTACAGGAAAAAAAAACAAAGCAGAAATAATTTCCTGTTCTTGTTAGTGTCGTCTGGCTCACTAGTGACTAGTGTGCACTGCGGTTATTTTTCTAACGAGAAGACACAGACGGTCTAGTTGTGAAGGCTGAAACACTCGGTTGCTGCTGTCTCAGACCATTTTACTAGCCTCTGATTGCAAAGAAAACATACCTCCAAGAGTCTCTAGCCTCTTGCCTGACTGCCAGTCCTTCCGTTGTAGACCAAGCCCAGGCTGTGTTTAAAGCACTGCAATTAGCACGTCCGTGAACAGCCCTTAGAAGAGAGTCACAGTGCAGTTTGTGGAAGGCAGGCGGGGCGGTCATTCTGGGACTAGGTTGCTGGATAGAAATTAATCTTCACGGCTGTAGTCACAATAGCACAATAGCTTGGAGGTAGAAAGTCCCCCGAGGAGAGATCTAAATCCAGCTCTGGCTTAATGATCCTTTTTTTTTTTTTTTTTGGCAACGTTAGCCATCCGTTATATAATTTGAGTCTCAGTACAGTTCTCGGTGGTGGGAAGTTACTTCAATTTCCACATCCAGACAAGAAAGCCTGAGACAGGGAATAGCTGGGTTTCACTTTAGGGCCGGATCTACGTCAGGACTAGACTTCAGGTCCCTTGACCCTTAGCTCAGGACTCTTCTCACATACTAACTTTCAACGTCCAACCAAAGATGTACGCGTACAGGTGAAATGATGGCCCAGTGTGCCATGCCCGTGGGTTGACTCAGGAGGACAAAATGAAGGAGGAAACTAGGGAACCAAGCCATTTACTCGTTCAAAAGTCATCGCAGACATTTGCTGAGCATTTTCTATGGTGAGTGCATACTGGATCCTACATTTGAATTATGAGGCTTTGGGTTTCTCATGATTTGTCCCTTAGTCTGGCAAAAAAAAAAAAAAAAAAGCCCGTAAGGAAAGATCCCAAACCAAATTACCCAAGTGACAAATGAGAAGTGCAGTATGAAGTCCCACGAACCTGCACAGAAGACCCGGAGGAGAATGGGCTGTGTTGGAGGAAGCGGCTCTGACATGCCCTGAGGGCGCCCAGGGTGCAGGCAGGGGAGACAGGCTGCAGGTGGGGGTGCGATTTCTAAGACAGGAATAGTTTTTCTCAGAAACTAGAAAGAGAAGAAACAGTCTTGGTGTTAAAAGTGAGTTGACCAGTTTGATGGAAGCAGCTAGTTTAGATTTCAATACAGAATTTAAAAAATCTAAATGAATCAGGTGTTGTTGTCAGCCAGCCTTAACCTCCTGGATAATTTAACAAAACTTCCTTATTCTGTGCTATGTACACAGTGTCACACCTAACAACAAGGTTTAATAAGCTTTCTTTCTCTTGATAATTAATAGCAATCTACTTAAAACTAAATGTTACCAGGATTACTTCTTTTGGCAGGAATGGATAGTAGAAAAAAAATAAGGCATTTGTTGTAAGGCATTACAATACTCACTGAAGTGCTTTCGTGAGTTTCACATTCCTAAAGTATTATGTCACTCCTTTAAACAAATTCAAAGTGAATTTTGTGCTTTGAAATGTCTTCTGCATCTTGCCACATTACTTCCTCCCGACTTATCCTGGCAAATGGATGGTTTATATCAAACTCCAAAAATGTTTTTGACTGATTGACAACCTCCGTGGTTAACTGGGAGGTCCCTCCGTGACCTCAGCGTCGGCCACCGCTCATCGAGGGGGAGCAACTGCGCTGTTTTCTGACTTTCCGCATTTACGTGCGCGTGTGAGCACCACGAACACTGGTTCTCACTACGCGGCTCCAGGGCACGTGCAGAAGGACCAGCTGTGGAGACTCTGTGGACGGGAAGCTGGTCACGTCTTGCAGGCAGGAGTCTGAAATTCTGTGTGAGGTTCACAAGTATTTCTCTTGCTGTCAATCTAGTCCTTAACTTTTTTTTTATATGGGTAAAACTCCACGTGGGGCCCTTAGAATAGGCTCATTTCACTCTTCAGTGTTTACTTTCCCACGCAGACGGGGGTCTGTGGAAAGGGGGGCTGTGTGGGCTGGGAACAGCAGCAAACACGATGGCTGACGGACCGGCCACGGAGGTGTGAGCAGCCCGCAGGGAAGCGCACGGGCACGGGGGGGGGGGGGGGGGGGGGGCGTCACCAGCGGGCGGCTCCCGGCGGGACGGGGCAACCGGGGGAGGCGGGAGAGCTACCCTGGGGAGGGGACCGCGGCCTTCAGGAGGGGAGGCGGCCACCACCGACCACCGGCACCGGGGGCGCCAGGGGGACAGACAGCGTGACAGCTCTCCACTTCCGACCTCCGAGCTGCCAGCACCTCCTGTGGACAATCCCAGCCGGGAGCCAGAAGGCAAGGACCAGGTGATGTAGTTCATGGGCGTGTTGAGGCGCAGAGACGGATGAAGAATGGCGGTGGGTAAACAGGGGTTCTGCCCACTAGGCAGCGCCCTTCCTTATTTCTCTTGTGCTGTAGAAAGACGGGCGCGCCCTCAGGCTGGGGTCAGTGTGTGCGACAGACTTGTCCACAGACAGGCATGTTCTCTTCTGCTGATTCGTCTTGGGGCACTTTCCCTGAGACGTCAGGTGTAGATTGAGGGGGAAATTGTGAAGCAGTGGAACAGGTCCACCCAGGACCAATCCACAGCCACGCATGGAGGGAGCCTGGTTGTGGAAGCTCTAATCTCGCTCTCCTGGCTCCTCCAGCCTGTCAGTGCTTGACAGGCTGACGCAGCTGACAGCAGACAGAGCAGGTCAGGTGAGCGCCGGGTTGCAGGACCACGTCCGGGGCGTGGAGAGGGGATCTGCAGGGACCAGCGGAGGATGCTCAGAAGAAGGACGGATTCCTGTCTTCATGCATTTCCTCCTCTGCTTCTCCTCTCCTGTTCCCCATCCATCTGTCTCTCTCCCACACACACCCACACACACGTGCAGAGACACACAGGCACATTCATGCATGTGTGAGCATGTGAATTTATAAGCATCTTGTGAATTTACAAGATAAATGTCATTTGCTGTCTTCTGTGATTGCAAACAGGCTTTCAGAGGTTATTAACAGTGCCCTAACACATGGCTTTTCTGAAAATTATGTGGAGTTTCTGGCTGCTTAAAAAGGAAGCTTGCTTTTCCAAAACATTGCAGTTTGGAATAGTCCAAGTCTGAAACGCACCGTCTCAGCCTAGTGATCGGAAGTGCCTGCGGGGAAACGTTCATTTTAGGTGACAGTCATTTCTTTGACAGCTTGTCTCATGGGGAGCCATTATCATCAACATATTTTAAAATTCTGGAGCCATTACATTTGGTTCAGAATCTTTTAATTGAATAATAAATAATTCTGAGGTGTTGGGTTAAGAGCTGAGCTGACTCCTGAGGTGATCAATTTTCTACAAAACTCATCAAAAAGTGTTTACAAATCTATTCTGGGTTGACATAAATCACACCACAGAAGAATGATTTCAAAGGATGGTTTTTAAAAGTATGATGAAACAGTAGTAAATGAGCTTCAGTTTTGAAGAAATTGAAATTATGGAAAAAGATAAACCTTTACATTTTAAGTCAACACTCAGATCACTATTCATAGGAAGCAAAGGTAACTGGAGTGGGGACAAACTTGGACAAAACAGGCTTTTTCATTCTCTTTTTCCTCAAAGTTCAAAGGTTCTAATCAAATACTTTTCTCAGAAGCAATGTATGGAAGTATTCAAATACATACAAATTGCACTTATTTTGATATTGTTTACAAGACTAAGGTAACTAAAGGGCATTCATGCCATTCAAAACTAAGGAGCTTAGGTTCGTAATACTGTAGAAAGCTTGTTTTTTATGAGTCTAAAGCAAAGCAGTGGGTCCCTCAGATGAACCTAAGAACTGAAGAATGCCCGGTAGTAAGCACTCACTCAAGCCTCTACACTCCAGGCTTGACCAGACTTCAACCTGGTCTCTAGCAGCTTAAGGCCGGGCCCCTGGGAGGACCTAGCTCCTTCTGAGTTCCTGCTTGAGATGCTCAGGACGGTCAAGAGTTTATTGTCTGTTCCAGCTCACACGTGGGGATGGGTCCTTGGCCTCCCTTCCTTACAGCTTTTACTAAGAAGGGCTTACGATTCTGAATCCTTCCTCTGTCCCTTTGAGATGTGTCTGTATCTCCCACAGGTCAGGAGTGACTTTCTCAAGGACCTGAAAGCCATTCTTTTGAAAGAATCAGGAAGGTTAGGGCCTCAATCTCCCAGTCTCTGCAGGAGAACAAAATCCTGACTTCCACAACCGCCAGCTGGCAGACACAGTGCCTAATCGCATTGACACTGACCCTCGCTTTGCGATTTTTCACTGCCCTGACTCTGCTGGGGGTCCCGCCTGCTGCCAACCTGCTCCTGGTCTCCCTTTTACACTCTCCGTCCCGCTGCACCAGTTGGAGTGGGGCTCCGCTCTCTCCCCTGCTGTCAGTGGCAACCAAGAAGTGCTGTCACCACGTTAGCTCCCGTCCACTGTGTTTGTCTTTGACAAAACCATCTCTGGGCTCCAGAGAGGTCCCTTTTGTGACCGTAAGTCATGAAACTTCCCCCAGCACGAGCTTTGCTCAACAGTTTCCTCTTCTTGGGCTGCTTCCTCCAGTTTATCAAATTTCAGAACAAAATATAAAAAATATTTTTTAAAAAGAGTCTAAAATCAGCCCCGAGAGATCTGGTTTAGTTTGTAATCATTTGCACGTAAGGATTCTGCCACCTGTTTGCAAAACAAATGTCATTTGCAAGCAGTCATGCGGTTGCTTTGAAGGCAAGAAGGAGACTCTGCAGAAGGCCTCTGAGTTTACTCTCTGAACACACAAAACAGTCTAATTAGAGGGAAAATGACTGGGAGCCAAATTCTTTTAATATCTTGACCTTGGCACTTGCAAGAACATAGTGTTACCATGAGATTTTTAAGCAGAGTTTTCAGTCCCAGGCAAATGTCGAAAGTCATCCCACTTGTCAGGAACGAAGTGAGATATTATGAAAATGGAAAAGTGGTAATAAAAACTGGGTTCAAAGTAACAGTTAAAGTTTCTAAAAAGCTATGTCAAATACAACCGAACATTTTGAAACTTCTTTCCATCTGCTGAATGTGGAACAAATCTACAGTAGGGGACTAAGAAAATATTGTCTTCTGACATAATAAATGTTCACTTATCCACAAAATTTGAAAGCTAACACAACCAGGTATTTATTTACAATAGTATATGTTGGTAAAGAGATTCAAATGCCAACTCAGGGGAGGATATAGCTCAGTGGTAGAGCACGTGCTTAGCTTTCACGAGGTCTTGGATTCAAACCCCTGTACCTCCATTAGAAAAAAAAATTTTTTTAATGAAAAATGCAACTCATATTAACTCAGAAAGGAAAATTAAACTGTGTTCAAGACAGTTATGGTGTAAAACATGTAGTAAATTCCAATGCCTTGAAAATGGTTTAATCAGACATTGACTGAGTTAGAATATGTAACTTCTAATTTTTCCAGCCATCATGGAAAATGGGGGTTTCACGCACTTACTTTTCTATATTTTTTTCTTCCAGTTTTATTGAGCTGTAATTGACACACAGCCCGGTACGTTTAAGGCGCACAGAACCATGACTTGACTCACATACATCAGGAGCTTATTGCCACAGTAAGTTTAGTGAACACCCATCATTTCATAAATACAAAATTAAAGAAATAGGAATATATATGTATTTTTTTTTCCTTGTCATGAGAACTCAAGATTTACTCTCTTAACAACTTTCATATATAACGTACAACACTGTTAATTATATTTATCATGTTGGACATTACATCCTAGTACTTATTTATCTTATAACTGGGAGAAACATACCCTATGATATCACTCATACGTGGAATCTAAAAAAAAAAAAGGACACGGCCACACGGCCTTGGCCGGAGGCGTGGCCTGCTGAGAGCAGCCTGGCGATGGGCTGGAGGGGCCGCGGGGGCCACAGAGAGGCAGTGTGGCGCACCGCGGGTGGTCGGCCGAGGTCGGCCAGAGCGGAGGTGGCCTTTTCGGTGCTCCTGCTCGTCGTTGCCGCCTTCGCCACCGCCTTCTCGGCGCCCACCTCCGGCGCACTGCGTGCCCATTTTCTTGCCCGGGGCCCCTCACCCTCCGCACACTCCACTTCCGTGCTGGCATCCACCTTCGCGCCCCCTGCCGCCGGCAAGCCCGCGCGCCCGCACCCGGCGCCCCCTGCACCCGCGGGGGCTGGCCCGGCTCCTCTCCTGTTCCCAGCCCCGCGGCGGGGCATCGGGCTCCGGGAACAGCAGCACAGCGGACCCCGGCCCATCCCGGGAGCGCCCCTCCCAGGCCTCTGGCGTCCCAACTCGGCTTCTCACCGGCCAGCCAAGCACCCCCGACACCGCGGTAAACAGAGGGCACTGCTGACCCCCGTGCCGCACTCCCCAGGACCCCCTCCACGTGCGCAGTGGGTATGCAGCCCCAAGCTCCCCCTGGCTGTTCCCAGAGTCCTCGTCTACCTGTGGCCATCAGCACCTCTGCCAGGCCCAGGTCAGCTGGCAGGAAGAGGCTGCTACCTGGTGGAAGAGGAATCCCTCATGTCAGTCCTTGCGTGTGCCGCCCCCACGCTGCCCTCCGGGCGTCTGAGCCCAGAGGCTGCAGAGGGTGAGGAGAGGGGCCCCAGGAACCTCAGATCGCCTCCTGGCAACCTTGGCCCTGCCTGCCTCCCTGCCTCCCAGCCCCGACCTCCACGAAGGGAAGAACCGGTACCACCAGCCTGGCCCGCCCCACAGACAGCCAGCCAGAGGGGAAGCCGGGAGGCGGAGCAGCAAAAAGAGCGACCTGGACCCAAAGGGCGTCCTGACCCTGACCGAGATGTGAAAGATCCGAGGCCACCAGCCCAGGCCAGACTCCACCTGCAGCTGCTGTGGCCGGAGCAGCGGCGTCAGTGGCTGTCCACAGCGGCGACGGCGGCCTTTGGCGAGGGCAGGCCTGGGACCCTTCAGGGCGTGGTCCTCCTACCGATGGGTCACTGGGCCGAGGTGCTGGCAGGCCCCTGGCCTGGGACCACTTCCACCTGACGTCCTGGTTGCATTCCGCCTGCGGAGTCCTTGTTCTCTGGAAGAGTTCCCCTGTGGAGGGGAAGGGACGCTGCGCCTTAGAAGGAGAGAAGCTGGAAGAGCTGTGGGCGGAGGTGACACGCCTGGGAACGCCCTCGGCCCTGTCTGGCACAAAGCCGGAGCTCACGAAGACAGCTGTGGACACAAGCGGGGAGCGCGAGAGAAATCTCCACAAGACAATGTCTGAACCAAAGGGAAAGTACAGCAGGTCTGAAGAAGACCGAACGTGAGAAGGCGATCGTTCACTTCTCAGAGCAGGGGCGCCCTTTAGGGAACGCCCAGGGCGTGGCGGGGGGCGGGCAGGGGCACATTCCGGGGAGCCCCCTGCCCTGAGCACAGGGGAGTCCTTGGCTGAGCTCCAGGGCTGCAGGAGAGGTGCCGTCAGTCGGAGGGGGAGGGGGAGGCCTTGCAGGAGCAGGGGGAGGGGTGGTGTCAGCAGGAGGCTGAGGTCCTTGAGCTGGAGAGTGTCATCGTAGAGCGGGGGGTGGGGGGGGTGGGGGGAGGTAGGTGGGGGAGTGGGAAGGGGGAGGGGGGCATGGAAGGGGAGCTTCACATGTATATGAATTCTCAATAAATAGTGTGTTGGAATGCAAAAAATTATGATAAAAAAGTTTTTAAAGGACACTATGAACTCATTTACAAAACAGAAACAGACTCACAAACATAGAGGACAAACTTATGGTTATCAGGGAAAGGGGGTGGGGAGGGATAAATTTGGGGGTTCAAGATTTACAAATATTAACTACTATATATAAAATAGACAAGTTTCTTCTGTTGAGCACAGGGAATTGCATTCAATATCTTGTAATAATCTTTAATGAAAAGAATATGAAAATAAATATATGTATGTACATGTATGACTGAAATATTATGCTCTACTCCAGAAATTGATACATTGTAAACTGACTGTATTTCAATAAAAAATTTTCTTAAAAGTTGAGACGTTTAAACCAGCAATAGGTGGCCGGGGATACAGCTTAGTGGTAGAGTGCGTGCTTAGCAAGCACAAGGTCCTGGGTTCAACCCTCAGTACTTCCATTAAAAAAATTAATTAAAAAAAGGAGTAAACAGTAATAGCAGAGCATTAAATCAAGTGCCTGGCCTTGTGCAAATGCACAGGTTGTGTGCTCATAAAGCCAGCCCTGTTTAGGAATGCAATTATTTGTCAAAAGACTGGATTTTAAAGGACACTTGAAAATGGAATGGAATCTAAAGTGATGGTCAGTGATTTCAAGTGCTTCTCGAGGAGGCATGAGAACTCAAAGGTGCTGAACAGGAAGACGTGGTCACACTATAAAAACAATCCTTAAGGTTAGAAAAAAAGAGTAGATGCTCCAAAACTGATCTACCCTTTGGATCATCCGAGGGTGCTTATTAAAGCCACAGATTCCCTGAGTGACACGTAGATCCTAACCTGATAGGTCTGAGTAAGGGTGAAGGAGACGGAGGGGAGGGCTTGGAATAGAAATTTTTGACGAGTGCCTTGGGTGAATCTGATGCATCTTCCAAGCTAACATCCTAACGTTTTCCAGCTCCTGGTAATTTAACGCACAAAACATCACAGGAATATAGGAAAACAGGAAGCGTTTAATCAAATATTTTTGGGGAGATTGTCTGAGATTTCAGTGCCACTTGCTCCGCATAGCAGCATAACCGTGGGTGGGAAATAAAAAATTACTGTTGTACACGCGAACACACACACAGCTGACGTCTGATGACAGCCGTTTAAAAATAACAAAAGGAGCTTTTACTTCCATGGAAGTAGGTGAGGCCTCTCAGGGCCACGTGTTTTCACATCCACTCAAAGAAAATCATTTCTCAGTCCAATTTGGGAAGGGGAGCAATCGTCCTTTTTTGTTATAGCCTGTTTCCTATGACAATGGAAAGTTGTCAGAATTACAGCCTTTTATTTCTGAACTTACAAAGAAATTCAAACAAGAAGAGTAGCAGGTTTCTCCAGTCTCAGTCGCTGTGGTTTTACAATTACCTGCCAGCTTTGGAAAAATAATTTCTCAAGAAGTGGAGGAATCTGAGACTTCAGCAGCATGGCTCTAATAGATGTTTCAGTTGCGCTGAGGACTCAGTGAGACCGTTTCTCATTCAAGGCAATTGCTTTCATGAGCGAAACCAATTATTCTCTGAAAAAGAAATAATTCTCCAAACAACACTTTTAAATTGAGATGCCTTGTAAAGGCAAACTAGAACACATTAAAAAATAAAATAAACCTAATATCTACCTTTTTGGAGAATGCTCTGAAGAGTCTCATAACTCACTTACCATGAACGTCTGTCTAACTGTACAAACTAACTTACCTTGAGGCAGGTGATTATCTTCACGGGCAAGTAGACCTGTCTTTCAGAACAACTCATTGAAGCTTTATCTTCCTTTTCAACCTGTGTTCCTCCTTGTTAGGGCAGAAGTTTGTAACTGTTGAGATTTTTCACTAGATGTTGCTAATTATTTTCTCCCCAAAGACTTTGCTCACAAAGACCCTCGTTCCTGGACCCCAGGTACAGGGGATCCTAAGCGCTGTCCCCCGGCCCCCCGGGCGCCTCCCCCGCCGGGCGCGCTCGGGGCCACATCGGCTGGTCCCGCTCAGTGGGCGCTCAGCGTCCGGCTGTGCCTGGACCAACCAAGGAGGCCGCGAGGGGAGCCCTGAGGCCTCTGAGCCCCCGGGGTTCGGGCTGGAGGCTGTCTGGACCTGCCCCATTCTCAGCTGGTACCCAGCGGCTGGCGGTTTCATTAATTCCTGTCGCAGCTGATGCCGCACTTCTCTTGAACTGCCTCGCGTCCCTCAGGCAGATCTTGCCCTGGCCCTGCGCGGGCTTTGTGTCTTCAACTGGGGCAGTGATGCGCTGGGCTAGTCTAATGTCACATTTTGCTCATTCACGTCTTGTCACGTCTTGTTTTCAGTTGCTCAATTTCCAGATTAACAGAGAGAAGGGAGGTTTTGCTTCAAACAAATGTTTACTTATCAACAAGCTTTTAAAATGCTCTATTGCATTAAAAAAAAAAAAAAAAGGAAAAGAGGAGTAAAAAGCAAAAGTAAAAAACCCAAACGGATTAAACCGCCCGTGCATAATGAGGGTTTACCCAGTGTGCACCAACAAGCTCATTTCCTCACTGGGAAGAACTCATCAAGCGGCATCGCTGCTGAGGCGGCGCTATCACGCTGGAGGTAATGAGGCCGCTGCGGAGAGCAGGGCGGTTACCTTCCCCCCGCGTGCTTGGAGGGCCAGGGCGGGGGCGCAGCGGAGCGTTCGATCCCACAGCGCGGCGCCGGCTCCGCCCCCATCCTGCCCTGGAAGCCCCGGGACGCGCAAGCATCCCCGCGGCCCCTCACTCCGACCTCGCGCGGTTCGCACACAGGCCTCCCACGTCTGCAGCCTCCGCCCCCGCTTTCTGAGCAGCCTTGCAGGTTTTCCGTGACGAGCAAGCGGGAGGAAATGTGGGGGATGGGAATCACTCCCTAGCCATTTATGTAAATTTAAAGGAGTAAAGTTCAAATAAACATAAAATAAAAAATAGTGACTTATTATTGTTCATTCTCCGTTAAGATTTTAGGGCTATACTCAAAAAACTAGAAATAGACGGGAACTTCCTCAACTTGATAAAAGGCATCTAGAAATAACTCAAAGCTACTTACTACGTCCCCTTATGTCAGGGATAGGACAGAAGCTTGCTCTAGCCACCTGTATGCAACACTGCACTGGACGTTCTAGCCAGGAAATTAGCAAGGAAAGAAATAAAAGGCACCCAGACTGGGAAGGAAGAAGTAAAACCATCTCTATCTGCAGATGACATGATCTTGTGTATAGAAACATCTTAACATGTTTACTAAAAAACTGTTAGGACTGGGAGACAGGTTCAGCAGGGGTGCAGGATGCGTGGTCAATACATGAAAATCAGTTGTGTTTCCATACAGCAGCGAAGTGCAAACCAAAACTAAAATGAAGGAAAATGTCATTTAAAATAGCATCTGGAATAAAATGCTTAAGAATAACTTTTTTTAAACGACGTGAAAAGTTGTACTCTGAAAATTGCAAAACACTGTTAAAAGAAATTAAAGCAGACCTAAAAAAAGTAGAGGGACATCCCAGGTGAATGGGTTCAAAGACTTCATGTTGTTAAGATGACAAATTGACCTGTAGATTTAATGCAATCCCTACCACAATCCTGACTGGCTTCTTTCCAGAAACTGACCAGCTGATCATACAATTCATATGGGAATTCAAAGGACCCCAAATAGTCAAAAAGATGTTGAAAAAGAACAACGTTGCAGGACTTACACTTCACAAGTACAAAACTTACTACAAAGTTCCAGCGATCAAAACAACGCGGTGATGGTATAAAGCCTCGCATAGATCAAGACTAGAACTGAGAGGCCAGAAGTAAACCTCACATTACATTCGTAGTTAACTGGGTTTCATCAGGAGTGCGAAGACAATACAACAGAGTAAGAATAGTGTTTTCAACCAGTGACTCTGAGACAATTGGA
Source organism: Camelus bactrianus (assembly GCF_048773025.1). Taxonomy (NCBI): domain Eukaryota; kingdom Metazoa; phylum Chordata; class Mammalia; order Artiodactyla; family Camelidae; genus Camelus; species Camelus bactrianus. The sequence continues at coordinate 3,128,132 of NC_133567.1, read as the reverse complement.
TATCCACATGCAAAAGAACTGAGTTGAAACCCTGCTTCAAACCATATACAAAAATTAACTCAAAATGGATCAACAGACTAACTGTAAGAGCTAATACTACAAAAGTCTTAGAAGAAAACATATAGACTTAAGTCTCAGTGACCTTGGAGTAAGTGATGATTTCTTGGGTATGATGCTAAAACCACAAGCAACAAAAGAAAAAAAAATAGACAAATTGGATATTATCAAAATTAAAACCTCTGATATACAAATAACACTATCAAAAAAACGAAAAAATAACCCTTAAAATGAAAGAAAATTTTTGCAAAGTATGTGTCTGATAAGGGACTGGTATCTAAACTAAAGAAAGAACCCCTACAACTCAATAAAAAAAGACAAATAACCCAACTAAGAAATGAGGAAAGGATCTGAATAAGCATTTCTCCGAAGGAGATACAGCAAATGGCTGGTAATCACATGAAAACGTGCTCAACATCCTTAGTGACCAGGGCAGCACAAGTCCCAGCCACAGCAGGATATCATTTCACTGCTACTTGGATGGCTGTAATCAAGCAGACAGAGGACGACAAGTGACAATGAAGATGAAAGAAATTGGGACCCTCGTACGAAACTAGTGAGAATGCATGATGGTGCAGCCACTTTGGAAAAAAGTCTCGCAAGTCTTCAAAAATTTAATCATAAGGTTATCCTGTGACCCAGCAATTCAACTCTTGGGTATATACCCAAAATAAACGAAAACATGTCCACACAAAAACCAGCACAGAGAACATGTTCATAGCAACGTTATGCATAATAGCCAAAAAGTGGGAACAGCCTAAATGCCCATGAACAGACCAATGGCTCAATAAAATGTGATGCATCCATTGAATAAACTATTATTCAGAAATAAAAAGGGAAGTAGTGACACTGAAACATGGATAAACCTTGAAACATTAAACCAAATGAAAGAGCCAGTCACAAAAGACCGAGTATCATATGATTCTGTTTACGTGAAATGCTCAGAATGTGCAAATCTTTTGAGCCAGGATGTAGGCTGGTTGTCACCGAGAGCTGATGGAACTGAGGGAACTGGGCTGAGGCTGGAGTGTGGGTTTCTTTTGGGGGGCGATGAAAGTGTTCTAAATTTACTGAATTGTATGTTATGTGAATTATATCTGAATGAAGTGGTTAATTCCAAGAAAGGTTTTAAGGGTAGAGACAAAGTAAGCAAATTGGTTAAATAGTTAAATGAAGTACTAAAGCCCTGAGCCCTGTAATGCATTGAGGTGGACTTCGCCCGTCGCTTCCTGAGTTTTAAAGACTCACTTTCGAAAACAGTCAAGGACATTAAAAGTAGGAAAAGATGTGTAAGAGATCAATGAGGCCTTGTTTTTCTTCAGTTAGAACAAGAAACCAACAATATCAAAAGAAAAGGATTCTCGACGTTCACGGAAGTCACTGACAACTCGTCGTTGTTAACTTTCACACGATGCCAGAATTCTCTGGTCACGATGCACAGCTTATACACAAATTGTCTCAGTATGCTATAGGAGAATATTACTCAATGTTTCACGAACGCGATAAGCTTCTAAAATAAATTCCTGAAATGAGGTTAAGGAAAACAGAGCTCATTAAAAATCTACACAGGGGTCCCCTCGCCAGGGTGACAGCCCCATGCCCGTCTGCTTCCGTCTGTTTCCTGGTCTGTGGCACGGCTCCGATCTCCTCTGTCACGTCCCCTCATCTGGAAACAGCTACTGTTGTCCTCTCTTGGCAGCTGAACTGAGTCCTGGCTGTTTGTGCCGGGCTGCCTCTCTGGAAATGGTCCTCCTTCTGGCTCGTGTCCCCGGGGAAAAGGGTGACTAGGAAGAAAGGACACTGACCCTCTTCTTGGCGTTGACGGGGACCTACTGATTAACAATATTTAATTAACTTGCGTAATTGTACTAACATTCATTCATAGAACTCAGCAAATATCCAATGAATTATAAATAATTTGGGGGGGTTCATGTTTTGGATTTGGGGGAGGAGGTAATTAGGTTCATCTATTTATTATTATTATTTTTTAATGGAGGTGCTGGGGACTGAACCCAGGACCTTGTCCGTGCTAAGCATGTGTTCTACCACTGAGCTATGCCCTCCCCTGAGAGTGAATTAATTATGTGCAATTAATTATATGCAAGAATATCAAGAGGGACCTATCAAAGGCCTTGCTGCTGCTGGATCTGCCTGTCAATCACCATCTTCAGTTCACTGTCCTTGCCAAGGAAGTGGGTGTCCCATGTTTTCCTGTCCTCCAGCCAGTAAGTGCCAGTAGCACCTCCCAGTTGTGACAATCAAAATTGTTTCCAGACATCGCTAAATGTCCTTGGTTAAGGAAGGGGGGTTGCAAAATAGCCCCGGGTTGAGAACCACTGAGATGGACGTACAGATGAGGAGGGGAGAGAGGGGGCTGGGGTTTGCTTAATTTGTCAAATCACAAAATTCTCTGATGTGCCATCATTCTACTTAATCCTGCAGGAGACGTCCCTTACCAAGGGTCCAAGTGTTCTGCCCTCGTGAGACAGTATGGAATCTGTCCTCTGTAAACTTAATGATGAGTAATTTAAATTATAGTTAAATTATAATTATAGTTAAATTAAACTATAAACAAAAAGGTACAACATATAGAGCTGTTGAAAAGCAATTAAGAAGAAAAAAATAAAAGGCAACTGAGTAACTCAGCTGAATAAAGATCCAGTACCTGCAAAAGCAGAACAGGAGGTGAACACTCTGTAAACAAGTGAGCACCAACCTCAAATACAAAAGGATGTAACCAACTTGTTAATTCGGCTGCAAATCAAATTTCTGATACGCAGTGAAGGAAGGTGTAGACGGAGGGCGACGTTATGACCTACTTCACGTGGTAGCCCGAGGCCGGCATTCCCTGACGGAAGGAGCGCCGGAGCGCAAGTCCAGGGCCTGGCCTGGAGCCCTGGCAGCACCATTTGTCTGCAGACTTGAGCAAGCCACCTTTTCAGTATTTTCAAATCTATCAAAAGGATTGGCTTAGATAATTAAAAATTTTTTCCCACCTCTAAAATTCTATGATTCCAGATTAAAAGAAGCCGTGCTTGAAAGCAGAAGGACTGGGTGGTACTTTCCTTAATTCCAGTCAAGGTTTCTACTGTCTTTAGCTCCTCAACTCTTCCCAAAGGAGGAAGCTTGATGGATACTTGTGGAACAAGGTTCTCACTGCAGGTGAGCAGATATGCCTGGACAAAGCCCGCTCAGCTGGCTATTTGAGCAAAAGAAACCGTTGTCTCTCAACCATGTGAATAATTGAAACAAAACCAAACAGGTCACACCAAGCACTCTTTTCACTCGGCTCTGCGTAGCTCTGGTCTGAGAAGTGAGCTACGCACCAGAGAAAACAGATGGGAAAGGCTGGCGCCCACGGTCCCCTGACTGGCCCTGTCGCAATGGTAACAGGAAATATGCTGTTTACTTGGGATCTTCTGTTTTTAATGCAGGCATTTATCGGCGTAAACCGCCCCCCTAGGCTGCTTCTCCTGTGTCCCGTATGTTTTGATGTGTTGTGTTTCTACTTCCACTTATGTCAGGGTAATTTTTCATTTCCCTTTTGATTTCTCCATGGGTCGTTCAGGACTGTGATGTTTAATTTCCACATAGGCGTGAATTTTCCCGTGTTCCTTCTTTCTTGATTTCTAGTTTCATACATTGTGGTCATAAAAGATACTTGATATGATTTTATTCTTTTTTACATTTGCTAAGGGTTGTTTTGTGACTGAACATACGATGTATCCTGGAGTATATTCCGTGCGCACTTGAAAAGGCAGTGTGTGCTCCTGCCGTGGGGTGGAACGCTCTGTGTCTGTCTGCCCTGAGGCATGGCTCCGTTCCAGTTCCCCGTATCGGTTTTCTGTCTGGATGATGCGTCCGTTGCTGAAAGGGCTTACTGAACTCCCTACTATTACTGTATTGTTGTCTCTTTCCCCTTCAGATCTGTTAGTAGTTCCTTGATATATTTTGATGTTCCAATGTTGAGTGTGTATATGTTTACAATTGTTATGTCCTTCTGATAACTTGACTCCTTCATCGTGGAATATATGACCTTTTCTGCTCTTGTTGCGATTTATGACAAAGTGTATTTTGATACTTTGTCTGATATAAATAAATATAGCTACCCCTTCTCTTTTTTTCTTCTTTCTATTTTCATGGAATATCTTTTACCATCTATTAAATTTTAATATACTTGTGATCCTTGTGGCTTTGCATTGGTGTCTGCACATTTGAGTAATTAGGGGCCTTTTCCAATCTTTACAGACTGACTCTGGCAGGCAAAGCTCTTCACCAGTTTGTTCAGAGTTCTGGGTGTACCATCCGGTGGTGTCCATGAGTGGGCTTGCTGCTGGAGTCTTTGGGCAGGTAGGTCTGGGGCCTGGATAAGCAGGTGGGCAGAGCTGGTATTTGAGTATATGGGGAACACCGTGGTGCCTGTGTCTCTGGGGAAGGGACTGGAGTCTTGGTTCACTAGGGTGAGCCTGGCACTTGGGTCTGCAGTAGTGGGTCTGGGAACCGGGTCTGTGTGGGCCCATCTGGATTCTGGGTCCACGGGGCGGATCCAGTATTGGACAGGCCAGGAGCCGGGTTTCATGGAAGCCAGCCTGGAGGCTAGGGTTCAGGTGTCAGCCTGGCACTGGGGCAAGCTCAGAGCCTGGTGCCGCAGAGTCAGCCTGTGAGCTGTGACATCAATGGTCAAGCTCAAGGCGAAGGGCACTGGGGCAAGCTCAGAGCCTGGTGCCGCAGAGTCAGCCTGTGAGCTGTGACATCAAGGGTCAAGCTCAAGGCGAAGGGCCCTGGGGCTGGCCCGGTGCTGGGGCGGCCAGGGACCTGGGTCCATGGGGGCTGGTCCGAAGTTAGATCCCTGGGGGCTGGCTCAGAACTGAGGTGGGCCTGGGCCCTGTGCTGTGGGAGCCGGCCTCATGCTGAAGTGAGCTGAAAGCCGGGGTCCGTGGTAGCCAGCCTGCTGCTGAGCCCAGCCGACATCCTGGGCTCGTGGGTCCCACCGAGAGCCTGGGTTTGCGGGCTGACTGGGAGACAGGCGTTGCAGAGGCCTCTGAGGACCATGGGCTCCAACTGGAGCTGGGAGAGCTGAGAGCTTGGATTCCCTGAAGCAGGGAGCCCAGATCCATGGGTGCAGCACCTAGGGGAGCCAGGAGCCTGGTTCACGAGGGCCCTCTGGGACCCTGGGCCAAATATGATGCCTGGGGCCACGGAGCTGCCCTGGGTCACTGGCGCTGGTGCGTGGCACAGTGAGCAGGGAGCTGTGTTCACAGGAACACTCAGGGAGCCCCCCAGGGCTGCCGGGAGTCAGCCGGGCTGGGGCGGGCGGCTCTCTTCACTCTCCTCCCGTGGAGAAGGGGTCTCTCTCTGTGCTGAGCTGCCACGCTTGGGGCAGGAGTGGTGAGGGTGGTGGGGAGCTACCTTTCCGACCCTCTGCAATGCATCTTTTTATTTCTAGGCTTCACCCAGGTACTGGCTCTTGTGAAGGTGTTTTCATGCATGGATAGTGTGAAATGAAAGTCATACTTTCTGGCAAGCCGAGAAAAATCTAAACATTAAAAAATCCTCTCCCTTTGGCCTGCTCTCCCCGCACTGCGCGCTGTGTCGCTGCATCAGGCAGCGAGCAAAGCTCCCCCACCGGCAGGAACACCTGTGCCACCGTAAAGACCAGCGCTCTCCCAGCACCTTAAAAGGTGACATTCCTTCCTGGATCCTTTAAGGGGCCCCATGGCCCCCCCGGGGAGACACTGACGTCTAGATTTTGTGAACTGTCAATACGTTATTGGTGCACAGCCCTCGGCCTCAAAAAAGAACTTAACAAAACTGTACCTCGATTTCTAACTGTAGAACGGTCCTCAGAGCTTTCCCAGATGCTCTTCCCGGGTTATCATACTCAAATTTGGCTCGAATAAAAATTTCCATTTCTTTCTTAGATCAACTGACTAAATTTTCGTTGACAATGGTTATTCAAATTGTTGTTTCTGGGATGAGAATGAGTTACCATTTTGCTGACATCACACTTTTAAAGTTACCATTTAACTTCCTGGATTATCACTAGAAATAACAGTTTGCTTCCTGCAAGTCTGACTGTAGGAGAGAAAAAAATTTTCCTCTATCCTCTTAAATTCAGTGACAGGGGCATAAAAATTAAACAAAAACAAAAACAAAAAAGAAGATTAACAGGAGAAAAGATTAGTTTGCATGCATAAAGAGGCTTTATAAAACAGAAGTGAAACCCAAAGAGATGCTTAGAGTGGGGATTTATATACCATTTTAACAAAGAGGGACATGAGAAGTGAGTAGACAAAGGAAAAAAGGGTTTGGGCTTTGGGGGCAGTAAATTGTGGGAAGAGAACATTATGGGAGAAACCATTGAAAGATGAGGGCTATTTTAGTAGGGTTGGTTTATGTATACCCTAGTCAGTGCTATCTCTAGTAAGAAGAGTCATTTCTCTTAAGAGAGAAGAGGAACGGGTTATTTAAATCCAGACAGTAGAACATTAAAGAATCTGCAAAGCTTTAAGCAAGAGTCTGTAAAATTATCATCATCCCTACCAGTTAATTCAGTCTCATGTGATTATTTCTTGTTTTGCTTTGTCTTGGGTTAGCAGTTTCTTGAACCCATCAGCTTCTCCACTCGAGTCCTGGAAATCCTTCCTTCTTTGTTGAAGATGAAGCATTTGACCTGTAGTTGATTGCAAAAGCTTTCAAGAAATCGTCAGAGTAAAACAATGTGTCTGTGAATAATAAAAGACTTAAAATAGCCATGGTTAAAGGTTTGATGAATTCATTATAATGCCACTGACAAGAAAATTTGTTTGTTTCTGTGACATACAGCTTTTTAAGATAATAACTAGAATTATGACAGATAATATTATACTAGGACCTACATGGATAGCAAAAACATTGACAAATTTTTGGGAGCTCTATATAATTTCTGAAATATTTATGTTAATAACATACACTATATGAATATAACCTAAGGGAGGCTTAAGCATGACTCATGTAATTTAACATATCAAGCCTGATTAATTTATCATCTCTCTTTTGACAAGATGAGAGAACAAATGCTTTGAGATTTTCCAGGAGCCCTGTGGGAAATCTCGAAGTTAGTTCAAGGCCAAGAGCACTTAGAATTTGATTTGGAGACATTGTCAAAAGTGTCAGAAGATTTGAACACTTGATTAAATAAGATCACAGGTCATTATAAATAATACTTAGTTATCCATTTAACCAAAATGACAATGAAAGATTTTTTAGAGTCATCAGAAAAATGACAACAGAGGAGAACCCAGTCATCCAATCTCCCCATCCCTTCACAAAGATCAACCATGGGACAGTGCTGAGGAGGAAGAAATTTTCCTCTACCCTTCTAGGTCCTCCTGGCTGGGCTGAGAATTATATTGACATGAGACAGATTAACAGGAGAAAATCAAACAAAAGTTTCTTAACACGTATACGTGGGAGAGACCCAGGAAAACTGAGTAACCTACAAAAATGGCCAAAGCCCTCATCTTGAATACCACCTTCAGCTAAAGACCAAAGAGGATGCTGAGGGTGGGAGAGCCAGTGATGGGAGGTGACCAGGAAAAGCACAGTAAGCAAGGGTGATTCTGATGCAGATTTGTCTTGCCTCGTCCATTGATAAGAATTTCTAGAGATTTGGTCATCATGGCACTGAAAGGAAGACACCTATACTAATGGAGATTTGCTTTACAAATGCAAGTATTTCTTACAAAGGGGAAATTCCTACTGTGCTTTCAGAGTCCCATGTCTGCTGTTTCTCAGAAGATAACCAGCTTAAAACAATTAATATGCCAAAGAGATCTATTTCAGAGTGGCAAATTCCACTCCCCTGCGACAGCTAGCCCACAAACAGCTCTGGGAGAAAAACAGCTTTGGGAGACATCTGGAGGCCACCTAAGAAGTTTTAGCACTGTGAAACAAAAACCCTGAGAAAAGCTGCACAGGAAGAGAAGGAAAACAGCTTTTTTTGTGCTTGCATCACTGCATCCCCCAGCCCAGCACTGCTCAGTGCCAGGAAGGAACTTCCCAGCTAGGAAGAGGTCTCCTCAGCAGGAGAGGAAGAGCTTGGTAAGTGACCAGCTCCTCTAGCCTTTAGGGGCACTGCATAAAGGTCCCTCTTTGGCTCCACCTCGTCCCTCACCCAGAGCAGCAAAGCTATGGCAGATAGAGTCGGCTGCCAACAAAAGAAAAAGCAAAGCAGGGACTATTATTAGCAGGCACACACCGGGAGCATCCACGGCTCACAGACACTGGCTCTGCAGGAAAACACAGCAGATTGCATTGCAGATGAAGCCCACAGTCAGCACAGCAGATTTCACCAACACTGACACCACAGGTATTCACATTCATTGATGCCAGATACCCGAGTCCCTCACTGCTCCCTCCTCACCTCCAACCTCCAACCCACCCCCAGTCCCCAAAGGAGCTTGGGAACTACACCAGCAGCCAGCTCAGGCCTCTGTGGCTGTGTGAATGTAAAACACCAGCCACCTGAGTCACCCCCTCCCACCCAGAGTTGTGCTAGCAGCCGACACACTACTGAATAACCAACAAGCCAAAGAATAAATCAAAAGGGAAATCAAGAAGTAACTTGGAAAAAATTAAAATAGAAACACAATACACCAAAACCTGTGGGGTGCTGCAAAGGCAGTGCTGAGAGGGAAGTTCATGGTGATAAATGCCTATATAAAGAAGAAAGAAAGACTTCAAATATAATCTAACTTTACATCTCAGAAACTAAACGAAGGACAAACTAAGCCCCAAATTATCAGAAGAAAGGAGACATAAAGATCAGAGCAGAAATAAATGAAATCGAGACCAGAAAAACAATATAAAAGATCAACAAAAACTAAGCTGGCTTTATGAGAAGATAAACAAAATTGGCAAATCTTTGGGTCTACTAACTCAGAAAAAAAAAAGAATCAAATAAAATCAAAATTAAAAAGGAGCTGTTACACATATCACTGAAATACAAAGGAGCATGAGAACTACTATGAACAACTGTCTGTCAACAAACTGGGTAACACAGAAGACGTGAACAAATTCCTGGTAACACACAACTTACTAAAACTGAATCATGAAGAAATAGAAAATCTGAACAGAATCAAAAAGCACCCATTACAGAAAAGCCCGAGAGCAGATCATTCTACTGGTGAATTCTACCAAACTTTTACAGAATAACTAGCACCAGTCTTCTCAGGGTCCTCTGAAAAATTTAAAAGGAGGGAATACTTCTAAACTTGTGTTAAAAAGTCAGCATTACCCTGACACCAAAGCTAGATAAAGACACAATAAGAAAAGAAATTTAAATACCAGTATTTTTTGTAAGTATAGATGCAAAAGTCCTCAACAAAATACTTGCAAACCAAATTCAATGGCACACTAAGGATCACACACCATGATCAAGGGGATTGGTCCCCGGAATGCAAGGACGGCTTGACATATGTCAATTGGTAAATGTGGTGAAGAGCTGTTCTGCCTTCCTAGTGCAGGAGAGGGGAAGGGAACGCTTTGCAAAGGGAATTTTTATGCCCTGGTTCTAAGCAGATAGGGGGGGGTAAAGAGCCCTTTTTTGCACCTGCTGTTTCTGTACTGTACTGTCATCAGCTCAAAATAATCCTCATGCCAAAGTGGCATATTTTGGGGTGGCATGTTCTGATCTGTGACTTAGAGCAGCCTGGCTTCCTCGGTTGTTTACTATAGATAGGGGGTTGGTTTCCTGGACAGGTTGCTGAAGGTTATGGGTCAAAATACTACTTTTGTATATGTCGCCTGGCCATTGTGTATTCAGTCTCTCACTCTCCTCTGCTGTGTGGTAACTGAGGACTTGACAAAGGCCTGAAGAAGAACCAGGGGTCTTTCAAATTGTGTGGTGTGGTCTGTGCCTACAAAATAAAAGATGAAGAATATTAACATAATCATAAGATTAAAACTTAAGTAAAGCTCAGACAATTAAAGAAAAACTTGCAAGCCCAACTCAATATTTTTATTGGGCAAAGATCATTAGGCATTTGCTTTGACATCCTGTCTGTTGCCTTTTGGAGGAAACCTGCTGTTTGTAAGAACAGTGGCGTCCTCCTGCACTGTTTCTGTACAGCACAGTGTGCTCGGCAGCTCATCTGGAGACCCCGTAAAATGCTGCAAATTCCCCTGCCTTGACTTGCTTGTGTTCACAGTGACGACCACACAGCTCTGAGAGGGGGTGCGGGGGCACCCTTGAGTGCTGGCGTGCCTCCGGAGAGACCCAGAGCCCCCGACCCTGCTCCCTGCACAGCACTGGACGCTCCAACTGCAAGCACGTCAGAGGGCCACCAATTAGGGGAAGAACAAGGTCCCAGGCTTTGCAGATATTTCAGTCAAGGAAGCCCTGACTAGAGGGAGAACCTCCTCTGTTTTGGTAAGAACCGCCCGTTATCTGCATGCCTGTGACCGGGAGACAGGCTGTCTTCGCACACCCTGCACACGTCGGGTGGAGCTGGGGTGACTGGGGGGCCCTGGAGACAGTGCACAGGCACACGCACCACTGAGTAAACTTCTCTCCTCAAATTTTACTCTTGAGCATCACAGTGGACGTCGCTCAAATCAGTCTCACGGTGCTGACAACACGCTGGGTGCCCTCTGATCTCGTTAGCCTGGTTCAACACATGCTGTGTGTTGCCCAGGATGGCAGGAAACCTCTGCTGGCTCAGATGCTCCAGACCAGCAACCAAACCAAAGGAAGACATGACGTTCCTGCCAAACGTATTTTAATATTATGACCCTTCCAACCATTCTATTCAAGAGTTTTGACCGTAACACGTATAGGCTTTTTGTAATGGAAGTGCTACCGATATATCTCAGTTTTTAGAAAAGGATTCTGTCATATATAAAAAAAAATTTTACTTAGATCAAGCCAAATTCAACTCTTAATTAGCACAAAATAAATAGACCATTACTGTTCAGGTTATTTCTGTACAAATAACCAAATTAGGACAACTGCTTGACCATATAATGAATTGCTTGGGCTCAGCTGTTTCATGGTAGAAAAGAGCCGATTTAACATTATAATTGTTCTTTGATGCATGCAAGTGCATTGACAATGAGCGCTAAGTGTGAACTTTCTAGCTTTGACAGTGGAGGGAAGTTTACAGGAAGACAAAAGGGGGGTTTTCTGAGAATAACTGGGTGTTCTCTATGGAGAGAAGCTGAGGTACCAAGTAGCCTCTACTATACCCATGTCTCTCCTGTGGAATTGCGTGACCAGAGCGGTCATTTTCCTATGATATCCAGACATGATAGGGACATAGAAATAAACCAAGACCAATCAAAAGAGAGTAAGTGAAGGCTGTTTATTCAGAGCTTGCCGTCTACAAAAAGAGGGGAGAGAGAAAGGGAAGAAGGAAGGGAGGGAGGGAGGAAAGAAGCAAAGAACAGCTTCCAGCGAAATGAACTTTCATTTTCTCTTAATAACCAAAAACAGAAATAGCTACCTACACAGAGACAAACAGGAGAAAATATCTGAAGCAGAATGAGCTGAAAATGACCTTTACAAGGAAGAGCCCCACGGCAGGGTAGGCTGTACCCCACAGGTAGCCCCAATTTACACGCACATCATATTCGCCAAGTTCCTTTCTACCAAGACTGTTTGGAACTTTAAATGCATTTTCGTCATGGGAACAGTGCTATAAATTGGCTTGGAAATGCAGTTTGGATGTGGTAAAGGTAACTCTTTCTAAGAATAAGAATATTTTGGTTCTCTATGTCAACACTGGAGTGTTACCTGTCTGGGGAAAAAAACAAAAACAAAAAACCCACTCTCTATTTCCTCTGTATAGGGGGTGGGGGCAGGGAAGCACCACTCCAAATCCCAAAGGAAGAGGTAAAAATACCAGGCTCACAGCCATCTGTTGCTGAAGGACCATTCAAAGGTAGAGGCACCAGTCGCGAGTTGCCCAGTTCTCATCTCAGAGTGAGGCAAAGCCCACACAGTGGAGAGAGAGCCGCAGGTAAAGCAGCCCAGATGTGGTCCAGCTGTGATGCGGACGCCCAGCTCACCACCTCTCAGAACCACGGCTTGCTCTCTGGAGCTCTCTCAGCTGTCACTTACTGTCTCCCCACAAGCTCCCCTATAGCACGGTGGCAGAGGGGCGGCACGCGGGCACTGACGCTGGATAGGACTTCGGGTGGTGATGGAGATGCTCATTACCATGATTGTGGTGATGGTTTCAGCTCCACAGGATCATTAGAAAATGAGAAATACATTACCCATGTGTCAGATGGTCATACTAAACACTTCAAATATATGCAGTGTATTGGATACCACACCTCAGCAGAATTAAAAAATCCTGCATAATTCGACAAACAGGTTCTAAAATTTTATGGAAACATTAAGTTTTAAAAGAGTCTAAGATAGCTGAAAAGAAGAAAAACAAAAAGTTAAAAACCTGTCCCATTTGACGTTGACAATTATATATATATATTTAAATCTTAAGTAACAATACAACATTGTACAGGCACAGGAATAGGCAAGAAAGATCAGTAAAATGAAGTGGAAACTTCAGGGTAAGTACTGTTGATGATGGATAGGTAGACAGATGGATAGACAGATAGACAGATGGAGAAAAGAAGATGAATTGGAAGGATTTGTGTTGATTCATGTAAATGCTTCATGCAGTGGAGAAGGAACGACTTGAGAATTACAAGGACAATTTCAAGTTTATTAAGAATTTTCATTTTTTTTCCTAAAAGTTTGAAGAATATGACCAAGTGTTGGCATTCATCAGTCTCCTGTGTTGAGTAAATTGTTGTTTTAATAATCACTTTAATAAGACTTTACAGAATTTAAAAATGTTTTCCAACAGAAAAGCTGTCATCACAGCCGTGGAAAAGAAACTGTATCAAGTGATTTTATGTAGTTTTAACAGCCTTAGAGAAGGGAGCAATTGTGTTTCCTTCTTGAAGCAGCACACATGAAAGGAAGCACCCAAGCCTTAGGAAAGTTAGGGGTAAAGAAATAAGAAATATGATATTTGTCTGTCTCTGTCTGAATTCCTTCACTTAGTATGATAATCTCCAGTTCCACTCATGTTGCTGCAAATGGCATTATTTCATTCTTTTTTATGGCTGAGTGGTATTCCAATGTATACACACACCACATCTTCCTTGTCCAATTATCTGTTGATGGACACTTAGGTTGCTTCCACGTCGTGGTTGCTGTAAATAGTGCTGCTGTGGACATTAAGGTGCATGTATCTTTTTGAATTAGTTTCCTCCGGATATATGCTACGAAATCTAAAAAAATAACGAGACAAACGAACTATTTACAAAAGAGAAGCAGACTCAGACATAGAAAACAAACTTATGGTTACCGAGGGAAGGGGGATGGGGATAAATTGGGAGTTTGGGAATTGAGGATACTAAGTATTATACGTGAAATGGATAAACAACAAGGTCCTACTGTACAGCACAGGGACTGTATTCAGTATCTTGTAATAACCTACAGTGAGAAAGAACCTGAAAAGGAACATATATATCTGTATAACTGAGTCACTATGCTGTACACCAGAAACTAACACCACGTTGTTAACTGGCTATACTTCAATAGAAAAAATTTTTCTAAAAATTTAATTAAATTAATAAAAGAAATGGGGAATAGAAAATGCCACGGCAAACTACCACTGTATTAGCAAGATGTCTGTTTGGAAGGAATGATAAACTAGAAAGGAAAAGCCCCTCCAAGACGACAAGAAACTGTGACCCCAGTGACTTGGGCTATTTTGATGTCAAGCAGACAAACGGTCCTTGTTAACCAGGGCAGCCGTGGGAGTATTTAATGCGCAACGCACCATCCTCTTGGCTGCCTTTAGATCATGAGCATCGACAGCTCGGCGGCCGAAACGATCCCGCGCTGCGGAGCCCCAGGGTGTCACCTCAGCAGGGCAGAGGCTTGAAAGGCTCATTTGGAAGAAAAACATTCTGTCCGGCTAGAGAGAACGGACCGGCTGGCCTTGCAGGGAACCCCCACCTCCTTCCTCTCAGAACTCACGTGGATGAGAATCCATAAAAACAACCCCATTCTGACACAAACTGGGACTCACGACACCACCTCAGTCAGCCGCTGGTATCTGCACTTAAATCGTTTTCCATACCCTTTGCCAAGGGAAGGCAAAGTTGTTGAATCCTAAAAGTTTTCATATGAATGATTTTTTTCTAAACCAAAAGTGAACCTTAAGAATGTGTTTCCATACATCTATCAAAATTCAAAAATTGTACATCTGAAATATGTGTAGTTTACTGTGCAGGAACCCACCACAATAAATGTGTTATAAGAAAAAAGAGTGCCTTCTATGAAAGAGCTAGATTACCTTAGGAAATCATTTAAGTGGGAAGATACACACAGCACGTGAAAATCTCAAATGCCACAAGTCCTAACGTAGTGAATAAACGGAGCAGGACATGGCGCTCCCTTCATGCTGCACACTTGACTTTCCAGCTTGAGAAACCAACAGCATGAGACTCAGACGGGAGAAGGGATAAGGCAGGTACCATGAGCGGCCACCGCAGTCACCCCAGAAGAGGTGATGGTGGCTGTGATCAGCGTGATGGCAGAGGAGGAGATGAGAAAGTGGCAAATCATAGGTGCATTTTGAGGTTAGAAGTGACAGAGGTGATAAACTTTGTTACAAACTGGACACAGGACACAACTGAAAGGTGCAGGTCAAGGAGACACCAAGGTTTTTGGCCTGAGCAGCTGGAGAGGCGGAGTCCCCATTTACCAAGACGGGGAAGACTGAGAAAGGACCAGGTGTGACGGAAAGCACGTGGGAACTGAGGTGCCTCGTAGAAACCTAACATCTGCAGCGTCAGGCAGGCAGGTGCATAGGGAAGTCTGGTGCTTTAAAGGGAGTTAGGGTCGGAGTCCAGAAGTGCACTTGGAAGCGGTGAGCCTGCATCTAACCGTAGACGGTGTTCAAAGCCATGAGACGGATCAAGGTTACATAAGAGGAAACGCAGCCTGAGAAACTGAGGTCTGAGGACGGGGCTGTGGACACCCCAGTGTTTTCAGGCTGCAGGAATGAGGGAGAAGTAGCGAAGGACTCAGAAGGTTAGCAGTCCAAGAATCAGGAGGACAGCCAGGAGAAAGCGGCGGCCTTCAGGCCCGTGACGCGTGTCTGGAAAGCGCGTGGTCGGCTGCGCCAGACCCTTCCAGAGCCCGCGGGAGGCGGGGGGAAAACCCACCGCGGGGCTAGCCCGTCGGTCACTGCTGGCCTCAGCGGGAGTGACCGATGGAGACCAAGGAGTCAAAGCCCTGTTCGTGTGGGCTGAAAGAGAAGAGGGGCGATTTCTAGCTCTGGCGAAGACCCTGTTCCTACCGCTTCCTCCTCCCTCCTCCAACTAAAGGTCCCCAGGTGCACCAGCCACACCGCGGGAGGACCCTGGGAGGTGGAGAGAGAGGGGGCAGCCTCGGGACGTGGACTGGAGCAACGGCACAGCAGAGGCCCCCTGGTCCCGCATCCCGTCACACAGACCCCAGCACGTGCTCCAGAGCCTCCGCCCAGAGCCACCCACAGCACAGGCAGGAAGCGCTCCGAGAGCCCTCAGCCCAGCAGCCGGGATGGTTTAATAATGGGAACCCTTTTTGGCAACAACACCCAACTCCAGCCAAACACCGGACCCCACTGTGGTTTCCACAGGACCGAGCAAGGAGCTAGTCTTCCCCCACAACCCCTGTGGGAGCCCCCAGCAGGGCTCTGGTCCTTGCACAGTGGTGACCGTGCAGACGAGAGCGGAGCTAATCTCCCGTCCCCTGCCTGGCACAGACATCGTCGTGGGGGCTGGATGGGGAGGAGGCGTCTCACCCCCAAATTGTGTAGCTCCCGTCACATTTACCAACTACAAACTGAATGACATACAGCAAGTTTTACACACTCTCCCCAAGCCTCAAACTAGAGAGTCACAATAATGCGAAAATGTAGGTAACAGTCTGTTTCTGAGATGTTAGGGAATTAAACGGGCAAGCCGTGGTGAGGATCTCCCGCGTACTTGAAACCTGCAGGTAACCAATAAATGTCAGCTTTCACAGGACCCTCTTCCAGTATGTTTCTGCTGGAATTAGGATTTTGTCGTTTGGTGCAAGAAAAATTCATAGTATTTTCTAAGAAAAGCTATAAAACGCGGACTTCCAGAAGACAGGCCTTCGATCATAAACAAGCCGTCTGCACTTTATGCCTGAGGGTCGCTCTCTGCTCTTGAAATGAAAAGGCCATTCCCAGTGAGTGGCAAGCCTGGCTTTTCTCTCACTCCCCCCACAATTTACTGAAACTGATAAACATGGAGGTGGTTCTGAATTCAGTTCTATATGATCATGAAGGCTCGTTCAGTCTTCAAACAAGAACCATTTTATGAGCACCTGAGACAATCATGGGCTTTTGAAATGATGATTTGTGATGACCGGGAGAGACCACGAAGAAATACATGCAGTGAGTGAGAAGTGGAAAACGCAGGCCAGTGAGTCAACGGAGCTGTGCGAGAACAGGGAGGGAGCAGGCTGGGGACAGAGGGATGAGTCAGAGGGACCCGGGGGACAGCCTGCGGGCCCAGACAGCGGCGGCCTCAAGTCTAGTCTGAACAGGGGCCCTGCCCCTTGAACCTCCAGCTAAGAACCCTGTTTCCTTAAGACGCAGGCAGCCTTAGCGACCGCTCAGGGCGAAAGCAGAGGTCTGGATGCTCGGCCACGAGGAGCCCTGGAGCTGCTGATTTTTACTGAGTTCATTTAATTGCCCTATAGCTGCGCTGCTTTATGTCCCGAATTATTCACAGTTTTGCCCTCAAATTGAGGAGATGAAGAGGAAAAGAATTTGAAGGCGAGACCTCAAGGGTGGCTGGTGGCCACAGAGAAACCCCGGTCTGCCGCCACAGTGACCAGGGAAGTGGCGGGCTCCAGTGTAGCGGACCTGGGGTTTACCTCCAGCTCTTGTTTAGGAGGCAAAAGCCACAGCCAGTGTCATGATATCTCATCATTTATTTCTGCATTTTGTTGCTCTTCTTATTTTCTTAAATATTAAAAAAATTTTATTGAAGTACAGTCAGCTACAACACGTCAGTCTCTGGCGTACAGCACAATGTCCCAGTCATGCTCATTCATACACATAAAGCCCCACAGGATCTCAGTGATAAACTCTCAGGTCCCAGACAAAGGGCGATGTGTGCTGTAAACCAACAGATCAATGAGAAACACCCAACTTAATGCTATAAAATGGCTTCCTTCTGATTGAGTGAAACAGTGTTTCAGCAGCTCTGAGGCTGATCAGTGTTACAGATCTGTCTCCTACTGCACCCCGGTGGCGTCTCTGCTTACCTCAGGGACACCGCCTTTCCCCTGCGTTGGACGTGACAACCATTAGACCGTGAACTCTCTGGAAGTAGGAACCTTTTCCCATATTTCTGCAACCCCAGTGGTCAGCCTAGTGCAGAGAGGAGGAGAAGACAGACTCAGTTCACGAACATGTGGTCCACGCGGGCGGGGACCCTTCGTGACTTACTCTCCACTGTGTCTTCAATGCGTAGTTCAGACCAGGCACGTATCAAGATCTCAGATATGTATTTGGTGAGTGAATAAATAGGTTAATTAAGAGATGCAAACATTCAGCCTTTTTCACTCATTTGAGCTTATGGCCCATGTTAAAATATCCAAATAGAATTTTAAAAAAATAGACGGCCACTTGGACAACTTTCGCTCACACAGCCAAACAGCTGCATGTCGGATGTGTCCAGATGTTTGACGTTATGAGTCTGAATGACCGAGCGGCAGACTTCCCCAGCTGTCTTGACAAGGGCAGGTTCAATCATTTCCTTTGTGAGCACTGTGCGTTAGCCTTCTCTTATATAAAACAGGGGACAAAACAGGATTTGTAACCCAGCTCCTTTCTAGGTAAGGGCGATTCCGTGCTGGGTTAGCCGGCACGCCATGTGTGTGTGACTCCTCTGCGTCCCTTTCTGAGCTGACGTGTCCTTCTGCTCTGGGAAACGACCTGGATTTTCTGCTTACGATTCATCTCTCAGAACGTTGGGTCATTGGGGGTGACTGTGGCCTGGTTTCCTGCCTGTAAACTACTTTTCTTTTGATCGGAAATGCTCCTGTGCTCTTGTACCACTGCCAAAGCAGCACACTGTCACCCGGAAACAGTAACAAGATAAGGGGGAAAATGTAGCCCCTCCTGGGCTGTCCAAGCGTGCTTTCCCATATTTGCGTACAGTAAACGCTTGCTGTTCGGGTGTTTCAGCAAGTAGCCTGGCAGGTCAACAGAAGCACAACAAAGCAATGGTAGATACTCAGACTTGAAACAGACCAGGAAACTAAGAAATCTAAAGTGCCTTTGGAATCACAGAAAACATGTTATTACAAAATCGTTTTAGTACTGGGAAAACACTGTTTTAGCCAAAGTCTCAACATTTTCAAATAACTTATAGTAAAAACTATTGTGTGTGCGTATATAATGCCAATCAAATCGCTTTTGTCTTAAACCATAAACCTGTTTTCTGGCCTGCCAGAGCGTTCTGATGATGAAAATGGGTAAAACCACTGCAGACCCTCAAGACTACAGGTGCCCAAAGCTGCTTTTATGTGTAAGAAACACTGAAACGTTTGGGTCCCCAGGGGAAAAATCCTGCGTTCATCTTGCCAAGAACGTCCCATCAGGAACGTTTCAGGAAGCGCTGGCGCTCCGATCCCTCATTCCTTCGCACCTGGTTACTGGCTACTGACAAGGGCCCGAGGATTCTCATCCTGCTTCCTGGGGCCTTTCCAAAGCTGTTCTCTTCAAAAGGGAAATTTCCCTTTGCCGACACTGAACCAGATCTAGACTTCAGTTTGGTTACTATCTTATATATTTGATCAGAGGATTTAAAATTGGGGCCCAAAGCGAAGGTACCTACAGATGCTGTTCCCAAATACACTGCTTCTGGCGTCCGTCCCGTGAGCTCATCCAGCGTCTATCCCCTGATCTCACTGAGCGGAGAAGGCATCGCTCTGTCATAGGGCACAGGGGCTGTAACAAGCCCTGTGCGTTTGTTACTGTCATTATTTTTTTTTCTTCAAAAGCTCCCTCCATGAGAATTAAACTAAAAACAATTATGCCACAGGGTTGTTCAAGAGTAAACAAATGTTGAACATGTCATATCTCCACATTTAACTTTCAACTGTTAAGCATAAGTCATCAGAGAAAATCAAATGGATATGCAGATGTTGTAGACTACAGTCCTACACATACAACCCTGCTCAGACTCGTGGGGAAATGTCTCTGCCCTTGAAATGTCAGAATTGAGACTCACAACTTACTAAAATATTGTTAAACCGCACTGTGTTAGAGCATAATTTTCAAAAATGTAAAATCGTTACTCTCGTGCAGATACAAAATGAAACACTTTTTTAAACTTAAGAAATGAATGAAGGAGGCAGTAAGATGGTAAGCCAAGTCCAAAGTACTTAAGAATTTGTGTGTATATGGGCTGTTTGACAAGAAAATGTTAGAACAAGACAGCTACACTATGTATAACACTGGTTTAAGTCCAATAGAACCGCAGACCACAATCCCCGGGTCAGCTGATGAACGGACGGAAGTTACCTGCATCGCTCCCAGGCAAAAACCTACACGTTAACCTTCGCCCCTGCAGAGACGGATGGTCCAGGCAATAAAACCAAGTCCAGCACTGCACTGAAAGAGTAGCCAGTGGCCTTCTGTCTGTCTCCAAGTTTCAGGTAAGTTTCCGACTACTTCTTTACAGAGAATGCATCTGGGTTTTCTACACATTCGACTATCTTCCTTTACCTTCCTAATCCTGCACATCAAAGTATGAGAAATGTCCACATCACAGCAATGTCAATAACCCAAAAGAGAATTGGTTTCATAGGACTGAATCAACATCCATTCATTCATCAGATGTTTCTCAATAACAATAATAATAATAGTAATAAGTGGGGGGTGACATTTATTGAAGCCTTCCTGTGTTCAGATACTGTGCTTCACCTCCATTATCTTACTTAATACCCAGCGAAACTATGGAACAGCTACTACTGTTGTCTTCATTTATTTTATTTATTGTTAATCCCCAACTTACACAGCCCAAGTTAGCTTGTGCAGAATCTCACCTGGTAAGTGGTGGAGCTGAGCACAGGCCAACGTCTGTGGAGCAGCAGAACCCACACTCCTGACCCAGGAAGAGTCTCCTAACCGCAGGGATGGCGGCTAAGACCCAGCCCCTGCCTTCAGGGAGCTGCGGTGCAAGTGCAGGGGGTGAAGGAACTGTTAATTACAAGACGCAAGTGTTACGGGGTGGTGAGCACAGATGAGGGGGTGCGAGGGTGTGTGGGAAAGGCACGGGACCCAATCTGGGGGCCATGAGAGGCCTTGTAAGGGGAAGCCTTTGTAAGAGTCATTTCGTCTGGTGCTGTGATTTGACTCTATTGTTGCTTGTTTTCTGCATTCATCAAGCCACCCTGGACTGAACCCGAACTCTCACCCTGTCACCAGCCTATCTATCTCTTTCATTTTCCCTTAACTAGAAAAGAAGGTAAGAAATGCCAAACAAAACAAAACAAAAAAACACAAATGTAAATAACTACCCAGGTCTTATAAAGGATCATTATTTGCAAGGTATAATATGAAACCCTTTTATTTTTCAAATACTGATTGGTCACTGTAATGCTTTGATGTTTAACCCCTAGTAAGACTTCTGTAAACTGATTACTGGACATCCCATTGAGGTATGAACATCATCTTAATTTCACAAAATGGGCCAACACACCTTAGATGTTAAAAAGGAGAGAGATATGAACTGGGAGGTCACATGCAGCCCAAACGCACATCTCAGGTGAACACCCCGTGATGCCTCCTAATTTGTGCAGATCTGACACCTTCAACTCAGAATTTTCCTCGAGATTCTGTTAGAGGCATTTTCTTGCTAACATTTAAGCCTTCGCAGCATCTGTTAAAAGTACGTGATCGCCACCGGGCCCTGCGATGCTGGTTTCCTTGTGCCATCTAGTGAACAGGGACAAAGCATTAATAGAGAATGAAATCCAGGAAGCTATTGCTGAAGATACGAAATTTAAGAATATTTAAGGCATATAATCTTTTTTAAAAAGCCATTTACCTTTGCTATTACTGAATAAATACTAGTGCCCTTTCCATAAAATTCATAGACTCAAAAATAAAGGTTTTATGAAATCTAAACAGAAAATAATTTTGAAGTGTGGCAAAGAGGTTTTACTTTTACAAAAGAGCATTTCCATTACATTTTACTTTTTTTCTTAAACAGTTTTCTTAATAGTCACACTCTGTGTTTTTGTCTGTCATGCCCTTTACATGAATGCACAGCAGTTTCAAATAAAATAAATTTCAGCTCTTTGCTTAACTAGGGAAGAGGTTTTCATTTAGATTTTCCCACTTGATTCATTTGAATTTACCAATTCTACTAGTGACATGCAAAAACGATTGCTTAACTTGTAAACATTGTTGAGTTTTGTTTCTGTGTTTAGACCATGTTGTTGGTGGCACGGACTTGAGAAGGCAAATACCACATTTCTTGTGTGTTTTCTCCACTACTCCTCTTGTTCCCCACATCCTGGTCTGAAAATGCTATTCTTGACCTCATTTGACTGCATGTTATTAAGGAACAAGCCTTCTGAAAGATACAGTGTAACATAGCAGCAACTATAACTTGCAATGGAAAACAGTCTTCCAATACAGCTTTTGTGTTGTCCTCTACACCTGCCTAAATCATCATTTTCCTGACACTGCGGTGGGAACACCTGCAAGTGAGGAATAGAAGGAAATTTCCTAAGTTTGACTTTTTAAAAAAAAATCTATAGAAAACCTATGTGAACATAGTTAATGGTGAAAACCTAAAAATTTTCCCACTAAGATCAAGAACAGGGTAAGGATGTCCCTTTTCACCACTCCTTTTCCTCATCTTATTGGAAGTCCCAGCTAATGCAATAAGACAAGAAAAAGGAACTAAAAGTTATACAGATTGGGAAGGAAGAAATAAAACAGTCTTTGTCTGCAAATGACACGATTACCTGTGTAGAAATACAGTAGAATGGAGGTTACCAGGGCTGGGAGGAGGATGGGAACTGGGGAGATGTTGTTTGAGGGTACAAACTTGTAATCAGTAGATAAACAAGTCCTGGAGATCAAATGCAGAGCACAGCGACTATAGTCAATAACACTGTATTATAAACTTCAGAGTTGCTAAGAGATTAGAACTTAATTGCTTTCATCACAAAAAAGAAATGATAATTATGTGACATAAGAGAAGTGTTAACTAATGCTAGAGTGGTAATCATATTGCAACATATAAATGTAACAAATCAACACATTGTGCACCTTAGATTTACATAATGTTATCTGTCAATTATATCTCAATATATAGAGAAACAGAAAGAGAGGTAACTCAAAATGGATCACAGATCTACGTGTAAAATGCAAAACTATAAAACTCCTAGAAAATAACATGAAAAAATCTAAATGACATTGACTTTTTTCAGTCCAGAGTTATCATAATTGTGTATCTGTTTTAAGAATAAAATCTGTAACTATCAAAAGTTTTAATTTTGTGGGTCTAATTTTGCAATTTTTGCTTTACTGTATCAGACATAATTACATAGCCATAAGAAAAGTTTCTGTTCTGAAAGAAAACTGGTGAAATTCCTTCTGTAAAAGACCCAATTGACTTGAATAATGAATAATTCTTGAATTTTTTTTCCCTACAAAAATTATCTCAGGACTCCCTCTGGTGGCCTTTCTCAAAAACAGACTTTTATCTACTCTGAATTTAAATTGTTTTCAGGACTGAAATTTTCAAAGAAAATGGACCAAAACCCTGAACAATTGTTGTGAGTGACAAAATATGCAGTGAAGCAGCCTGCACCCTAAACGCCTGCATTTAAAGATGTTCGGTCATATATCCCTCCATTCAGAGACACTCCTTGAGTGCCTGCTGTTAGACTGAGATGTATTAAAACGTTTAAGAATTTATTTGAGAAAAAGAATCTATTAGAACCCGGCAGCGCCAAAGCGGAAGTGGCCGGGCGCCCTCCGCCCTCGGGGTCCGGGGAGACTTGCAGGAGCGCCGCGGAAGCCCAGCGAGGAAGTCCCTGGCCGGCTGCAGAGGCGGCGCCCCACTGGGAAAGCCTGGGGCTGCCGTGGCGGTTTGTAACCCGAGGCACGGGCGGGCTGAGGTGGTGGTTCGCTGCTCAGTCTGACGGTCTCCTCGTCTGTTCAGTTCATCTCTGCCGTGTGTCACATTCTGCCTTAGATGTCACAGATTCGTGGGACTCAGGCAGCACCACGCCTGCCCTCAGGGGGCCCTCCTTCCCGTGGGAATGACAGACAAAATCAGAGAGAGAGAGAAAGGAAACACCTAGAAACTGCAACAGAAACACACGAGGAGTCAGAGGACAGCAGTGAGCAGCAGGGCGAGCCCTTCTCGGGGGACAGCACTCGGCTGGCCCCGGGGGACAGGGAGGAACTGGCCACGTGAGAGCTGCGAGGCACCCCAGGGGCCAAGAGCAGGTGCAAAGCCCCGGCGTGGGGCAGTGCGGGCGGGGTCCGGTGGGGGTCCAGGCCGCGGGACACCCGGACTGGAACCGTGTGGCCCCCCGGCACATGGCAAGGAGTTTGGACTTCATCCAAACTGTGATGGAAATCTATTGAAAAGGCCGATTCAGGACAGTGAGTGGAAGAAGTTCTGTTTCCCGAGAATCTGAATTGCCGCTGCATGGCCAGAGAGTGATCAGAGCGAAGCAGGAGTGGCTGGCGGGACCTGGTTACAAGGGTGTTTCAGTGGAGGCGGCTTGTGCTGGGGGGCTTCAGGGAGGAGGGGGGAGAGAGGGAGGGAGGGAGGGGCAGGGTGAGAGGAGGAGAGAAAGGAGAGGGACGGAGACAGGGAGCGAGAGCAGGGTACTTATTCAAGATCTGCTTTAAAGGTACAACCTAAGCCCCTGCGGATAAACTGGACATGGGAGCAGGAAAAGAGAAACAACCAGAAAACTCACATCCAGACGAGCGATGCACACCCTGGGGGGTGGGGGCGGGGAGGGGCAGAGGTTTGGGTGAAGGACAGATGTTCCGCTGAGGGGCTTGTTCACGGAAGGCTGCTGTGAGACATCCGAGTACAGACATGAAGGAGTCAGACACGAGAGCCTGAAGAGCAGAGGAAACGTCTGTGGACAGGACATCCGGGCATCGTCAGCGAATCCAAGGTGACACCTCGGACTTGTCCAGATCGCTGGCCAAGGGTGGTAAAGAGACCAGTGGACTCTGAGGGACACTCTGGGGTCTCCAGGAACGCACACTAGGAATGGACGGTGGGTGAGCCGCGGTGAGGGGACAGGGAAACTGGGTCAGCCGAGGACAGTTTTCACACAGGTGGAATTGTGGAGCTTTCTGAGTGGCTTGGCTGGGGCCGATGAGGTCGGAGGCCTGCAGAGCACACAGGAGGAATTTGGACGCGTGGGCTTCTTTCAAGACTGGCCACACAGGCATGTGGATAAAGGACCAATAGGTTCACAGGAAACATGTTGCTCAAAGACCATTTCTTCTTTGTAAATTTGCATTTTCTTTCCAAAAAAAAAGGTGTTTAAACATACAGAAAAAGTATGAAAGATAAATGTACAGAAGGGTTTATGAAAGTGCTTAATTGTATAGAAAAGCCAAAACAGAGTTACAGTGAGCATGTTTTCCCTTTACCTGTAAATATTTTTATGTATTTGCTTTGTTTTTATAGCAATATAAATGTACACACAAGTATCTTGCCAAATAATTTGAAAGTAAATAACAGGTATTATGACACTTCGTCCCTAAATGTTTCTATCTTCATATCCTAAGAATAGAGAAGTTCTCCTATAGAGCTAAAATATCATACCACAACTAAAGAAATTACCCCCAAATCCCTAATAATTTAAAAATTCCAATCCATATTCAAATCTCCTGAATTGTTCACAAAAGCTCTTTTAGCGCTGATATTTCAAGTCATGAGCTGGTCAAGGTGTGTGCGTTGCCTCTGATCACTATTTTTCTTTAGCTTCTTTTAATGTAGCATGTCTCCCTCATCTCTTCCAGGTGTGTGTCACGGCGACTTTGGGGGGATTCAGCCAGACAGTTGTCTTTCAGAACTGCCGTCCACTCTGATTTGAGTGATTGTTTTCCTTCGTGGCAGTCTCTTCTCGAGTCCTCTAGCCCTAATTTTTCTCTGTTAACCAGAAATTAGTCAAAGGTTTGATTAAGTGACAGTTAAAAACAGCGATGCTGTGTATGTTATAATGCGGCATATATACACACACATATGTACGTGTGTGTACGTGCACACATGTCTGTGTTCTGGGATGTGTTTTCTTTCTTTCAGCATTTTCTCATTTCTCTGGTTAAATGTACTTTTTGGAACTTGGGGAAGCCTAGGAGACTAGTTTTTCTACAAGAGGCCGACAAGAGCTGAGGGACTGTGAATGTGCCGAGGGGGTGGAGGGGGTTGTCTGTCCCAGGAGGGCCCCAGAGGGCGCCGCTCAGTTACACCATGTTCTCGAGAAATAGAATATTCACTCGCCACACAGAATGTTTCAGCTTTTATTTTAAACAGAGTTTCTCTGCAGAGTTCCTGCATTTCTCAAAATAACATCTCAGCACGTACGTTACATAACTGTACTAAGTTAAGTGAGACTAAATGGACACTTTAAAATGCTGGAAGTGGTACAACCGAACAACACAGTTCATAGGAAGACAGCAAAAAGTCAACACAGAGCTAAAACCTTTGCAATGCAGTGACGTGAGTTAACTCTGCTCTGGCATATTTATGCTACCTAGGACCTAAGTCACAGGAAGGAAGTCTGAGACTTACGACCTGGACTTCTACATGCTAATATGACGGCAACAATCTAGAAATAACGACACAACAGCTTATCCAATGATTTAGGAAGCTGGGACGAAACTGAAGTCCTGGATCCTGTTTAATCACACACACACCCTATGGGGATGCCAATCCATGCCTTGCTGTGGACAACACAGCCCTGTTTCTCCAGCAGTCTTCTTGGTAGATTCCAAGACAGTCAGGCTGATCTGCCGTAGGGATGATGTAGTGGACAGATGGCTCACACGGCTCTCCTCGATCTGTGTCGCCAGAAGATGTCAAAGTACAGCCTCTGGGTTTATGAAGACAGATGAGGTTTCAAACCCAGATGATCACACTTGGCTGTTTGTGGCCAAATGTCCACTTTACTCTTTACGTCCATCACTTTAGAGAATGCAGCAGTTGTTCTAAGCTTAAAATTTTAATTTGGAAAAATTATTGAGGATCAAAAAAACAATGTGAGTCACAAAAAAAATCAAGAGAACATTTCCAAGAAATGTGAAAGATACGAAAATGAATTCCAAGAGGTGTCTGAAGCCCACCAGCAAAGGACTGTCTAAATGCCATAATGTGTATCATTCAAAATGCACTGGAGATGAAAAACCATTTCTTAAAATTTTACTATTATTTGTCATTTAAGGTAGGTTTCTAAATTTACATTTTATAAACTGATAGCTACGAATAATGCCATTGCTCCTAATTGCTTTAAGAGCTAAGGAAGCAGTTCTTATTCACAAAAATCAGGGAGTGAGTTTGCTTCCCCCGACCCAAGGGAGAGTTTTACCTTTCCACCTATTTTGTATAAAGTTTTTTGAAACTAAGTAATCGAGAAATTTGTTAATGTCCATCAAACTAAGTCAAAATCTCCTGCCAGCAACACTCATACACTTTATTACCCATAATATTGACCACAGGAAACAAATACTTTTAGAAATTTTCATTGTTGTTTGGAATTCATCCCAAAGGGGAAAAAAAACCACCTTTTCAAACATTGTGATCAATGACCACAGCCTGGTTAAGGCTCTGCCCTCACGTCTGACGTGCACACTGTCTGTGGCTGGGCAGGCCCAAGGGTCCGTCCTCTGTCTCAACCCACTGCTGTCTCCCATCAATAGACGTAAAGACAGGCTGCTGTCGGGTTTCCCTTGTCGGACCAGACCGGACATCTACCAGTTGCCGTCTGGGACTAAGCGAGGGATTTAGTACAAACAATCCATAGCTCCCTGAGGAAAGGAAGCCAGGAGAGGGAAAGACGAGGGTGCCAATCATTTCAGCTTCCTGGCTCCCCCTAAGGCGGAGAGGATGCAGACTACAGGAGAGAGGAACGGACACGCATTTCCTCTTGATCTCAACTCCTCACAAAAACTTGTGAGACTAGGACATAGCTGTTTATAAAGTTCTCAGACTTGAAAAACAATGCTCTCACAAAGAATAGCAAGTAACTGCTCCAAGAGGTATGAGAGGTCGACGGGGGGCAGAGGGGCGTGGGGGAGGGAGGCCCTCTGGAGAGAGGTGATGACAGCAACCAAGTCCCGTAAAGAGCAGGTGCGTGCACCTGCACACGCAGCTGTTTTAGGACGCGCCGCGCCGTCAGCCGGCTCCACCAGGGGGCGCCGCAACCGCGGCTGGGGGTCTCTGGGCTCCCGACCGTTCCCGAGCCCGGCAGCCGGGTCCCTGCAGTCCGAGAGGAGTGGAGGGCTTCCTGGTGACAGCAGGGGTGGGAGCGCGGAAGGGCAAGGAAAGAAGGGACTGGAACAGGAAGGAGAATTATCACCGTTCTTCTCACATCACTGTTGCGTAGGCATCATGGCCAAATTCCATCCTTCTTCACCCAAACCCCGCTGGACGCGCGCGCAAACACGTGCAAACACACACACACACACACACACACACACACACACACACACTCACCCTGCCCTCCCACCCGAGCTTCACTGTGTCCCCTCGTCAAAGACCCTGGCGGCCTCGGCATCTCTCCGCACCTCGGGGGGGGGGGGGTGGGGGGGTGGGAGCGACCGCCCTGGCCCTCTTTCTCCAGCGGTGGGAGCGCGCGGAGAGGGGCTAGGGGCCCGGGCCAGGCTGCTCGGCAGCTTGAGCAAAAGCGCAGGCGGCCGGTGCGGGAACCCGGAGAAGCCAGGTGCAGAGGCCAGCGGGTCCCCGGAGAGCCGGGCCGAGGATGGCTTGGGCGAGAGTCAGGAGGGGAACGGGAAGAGGGTCGCAGCAGTTTTGACCCCTTCTCCTCCCCCTCCTCCCCTTCCATGTCAAGCTGGGAGTCTCTTCAGTGCCGTTTGGCATTAAGGAGCTGTCTGTGCGCTCTCAGCCGCTAAGAGCCTCACGCTCCGCGTGCTCCCGCATCACCCGGAGGGCTTGGCAAATTCAAACTGCGGGCGCAGCCACAGCGCGTCCCAGTCAGTAGGTCTGGGGAGGAGCCCGAGAATCAGCATCTTCAGCAAGTTGGGAGTGGGGTTGGGGGTGGGGAGGCTCAGGGGGTCAGGGACCACCCTGAGCGTCGGGGCGCCGGCCCCTCGCGCGCGGCCTCAGGCGGCGGCGCGGCACGCCAGCAGCTGGCGGAGGTTCCTGCGGAAGCTGTCGTCCAGGAAGGCGTAGAGGAAGGGGTTGAGGCAGCTGTTGGCGTAGCTCAGGCTGGTGATTAAGTAGGAGGCCGCGATGACCAGCGGCGTCTGCGGGAGGTCGGTGGTGAGCGCCACCACCGTGCTCAGGTGGTAGGGCGTCCAGCAGAGGAGGCAAGCGGCCAGGATCGCCACCACCAAGACAGTCACCCGCTTCTTCGCGCGGTCCAGGGCCCTGGCGTGGCTGTCGAGGCGTATGGAGCGCAGGCGGCAGAGCAGCGCGGTGTAGAGGGCGCAGATGGTGGACACGGGGATGGCGAAGCCCAGCACCAGCGTGTAGAGGCGGCTGGCGCGCCACCAGAACGCCTCGGGCTGCGGGAAGACCAGCACGCACTGGCGCCGGCCCTGCTCGTCGTCCAGCCCGGCGAAGACGGCGAAGGGCAGCACGACCAGCGTCACGAGCCCCCACACGGCCAGGCTCACCGCGCGCGCGGCCCCGTACGTGCGGCCCGCCACCCGGCGCGACTGGGCGGTGGCCAGCACCACCAGGTAGCGGTCGGCGCTCATGACGGCGAGGAAGTAGAGGCTGGAGAAGGTGTTGTACTGGTCGATGACCACGATGAGCTTACACATGAGCTCCCCGAAGGGCCACTGCCGCAGCAGGAAGTCGGCGATGTTGATGGGCAGCACGAGCGTGAAAAGCTCGTCTGCCACGGCCAGGTTGAGGATAAACAGGTTGGTGACCGTCTTCATGCGGGGCGCCCGCAGCAGCACGCACAGCACCGCCGAGTTGCCCGCCAGCCCCACCGCGCAGATCACCGCGTACACGACCGGCACGGCCACGGCCAGCGGCGTGGGCAGCGGCGGCGGCAGGCCGGACGCGTTGGGGCAGGCGAGCGCTGGCCCGGGGCACGATGCGTTGGCGCGCCCCGGCCCCCAGGACGACGCGTTGTGCATCCTGGCGAGGGCGGGCGGCTCTGTCTCTTCCTCCGCCGCCCTGCCGGGCTCTGCGCTCTCGGGGACCCGACCCGCGCTCCGAGCCCGTCTCCGGCCTTCCCCGGAAGGCGCGTTCCCGCCGCCCTCCTTGAACACCCGCGCCGCGGACTCCGGGGCTGCAACGCGGACCTGGAAGCACAGGCCCGGCTCGTCGACGTGCAGCTCCGGGAAGAAGTGCGGTTCCGAGGGGAGGAGGCGGCGCGGCGCCCAGCCGGCCCCACGTGATCGCTCTCTGCTACTCGTTGAAATCTTATTCTGACCTGTTGGCTACATCAAACGAAGTGCTGGGGGAAGAGTCCTTACCTTTATAGGAAAAACACAAACCCACTTCCCCTGCTTTAGCCCCACCCCGCCCCGGGGAGGTCACCCCAGCGAATCCTGCAGCGGCCAGCTTCTGTCCCCCGAGGTCCCGCGCGCCCCTGCTAACTGCGACCCCAACAGCAGCCTCTGTCTCACCTGGCGGGTCCAGGGGCAGGGTCTGCCCCTTCCGGACGGTCAGCAGAGGGGCCAGCGGATGCCGGGGACGCTGCGGCGCCAGCCGGCTGCGTGTCCGCTCCCCGCGTGCGCCCGGAGGCGGCCGCCCGCGCCTTCGCTGGTCCCGCCCGCGCGCGGGGAGCTCGGGGCTGGCGCAGCCGCAATGGCGCTTCGACGACCCTTCCGCCGCCCCCGCCGCCCCCCCCCCCCCCCGCAGCCAAACAGCCGGACCGAGAGCAGCACGACCCCAAAATTAAGGAATTCCTTTTTTCGTTTCAGTAGTGTGACCTCACCCCGTTTGAATTAATGAAAAGCGCTCCTGGTTAAGAATTCAATGGAAGAGAAACATAGGGTGTTAACGGCCTGTTTTAAAAGGAGAGCAGGAGCTGAGGCTCCCAGTCCATATTTTTAACACCACATCCGCAATGGACTGATGTAGTTCTAAACTTTAAGTTACGTCCCTACTGCATGGCTGGCTACACAGATGGGGGACGTGACGGCAATTCTAAAATGCAAATCACCCGCTTTATGTCACTCTGCTCCCCACAAGGTTGCAAGATTGTTAGGAACGTGTGTGTATGTGTATGGCCTGGCATTAACAAAGACAAACCGCTCCTGGTTGTCCTCTGAAGAGAACGACCCGCCGCCGCAGCGGTCTTGCCAAGGCCGGCGGAGCAGCGGGACCTGGCCTCCATCTCCCGGAGCCGCGACGTCTTCCACTGTTAAGGGGAACTCACTGCAGGCACCTCCCCTTTGAGGACCCAATGAAATAAAATCAGTATTAGTCCTCTCCCATGCCTACTTCCTTCCTTTGGGAGACCCAGCAAATTAAAGCAGAGGAGTCTGTCTTGCGCCCCTCCAGTAATCTTCCTTTGCAAGCGCCGACAAAAGCCCCACAACGTGCGCCTCTGGTCCTTTAGGAAGCGTTTGTGAAGGAACGAGCCTGAGACGCTGAGGAGACTGGAAGGAGGCTGATTGGAAGGGGCCAAACCTCTGGGGGGCATGCACTCAATCCTCTTTCTTTTTTTTTTTTTTGCTAGAATCTACATAATTTTGGCTTCTCTGCAGTTTCATGCTTTGCGTGATGAAAATGACAGGCAACTCGGGCTATGTACATGAGCAAGAATATTTGAGAAGACACCATAGAAAGTTGAGTGAAACAAAAAAGAAAAATTACATGTGAGAGATATATATATAGTGTATATATAATACACACGTGTATATACGTATGCATGTATCTGTGTGTCTCATGTGCATACACACAACTGTATGTATATGGCTGCTTAATTTTCAAACACTTGGAGGTCTTTCTAGCTTTTTAATTATTGATTTCTAGCTTAATTACATGTGGACAGAGAAATAATATGATTTCAGTTCATTGCCATTTGTTGAAACATTAATCGGTATATAGTTTGTTTTCTGATTATTTCATGTTTACTTGAAAATAATGTGTGTTCTGTGTTTGTTGGGTGCAAAACTCTACCTCTGTCAACGAGTCAGATTTATTCTTGTGTTGTTTAAATCTTCTCAGTATTTTTATCTGGCTGTTCTATAGGTTTTGAGACAGATGTGGGTTTCTCTGGGCTTTTAGCTTCGCCGATTTTTACGATGTAATTTGATGCTGTTGCATTAGATGCACACAAGTTTAAGATTGTCATCTTCCCCGTAGAATGGACTCTCTTACTGCTATAAATGCTCTTCTTTAACTGGGCTGCTGCTTCTGGTTGGATGCAGTCTCCTTTGTTTGGCATAGTACAGCTGCGCCAGCTGTGTTCCTCTCGGTATTATCATGGGGTACGTTTGGGGTCTGAACTACTACTGTCCGCCCATCAGTGAGTTCACTGTGACAGTTTATACAGCACATTTTGGAGTCGGAATTAAAGGTATTAGTTTTATGGATTACTCTTTCATTAACGGTCTTGATTCTTTTCTACAGTCAGTTTTATGTAGTTGCCATATATCGTGCATCGTTTGTGCATCACACATTATAGTAGACACAAGCAAAAGACATGGAAAAGGGAACTTGTAGACCAAAAGAAACTTAAAGGATATATAAGGTTATCACAATGTGTAAAATTTAAATACTCTCTAAATACTTGAAAAGATTAAACATTTTTGTCATTGGGTCTTCTTAGAGATAATGGTACTTTTAGTTTGGCTTGTTTTCGCATTCAACAACAAGAATTTGGCATCCATCCATAAGCAGAAGTGCCTCTGTGGGATTTGTGGGACCAAGCACCATATGCCAAGGGACCTGGGGGCCGTCTCACGCACTGGTGCATTGGGTAATAGGCAGACAGACTGCGGCACCAGCTGTGGAACCACCAGGACAATATGAGCTGGTTCTGGCCCTTCTTGGCCACTATCTGGGAGCATCTGCAGAACACTGACTTGGGTGGTCTCTTTCAGAGGAGAGAGCTTTCGTGAATGTTCAGGTTTCCAGAGAAGTTCCAGCACTGTGTTGGAGGGGAAAAAAATACAAGCATGGATGCACTCAAGTGGGTAAGAGGACAGCTTGCCTTTGCTGGCATCACCCACAGCCAATGCGGCACAGCTTAGGGCTAAGCTAGACGGCCTGTGAGTTCTCCCACAAGGGAAAGGGAGAGCCAGTGAGTGAGCTCCTGGTTCTCTGAGCTGTGTAGGATGGTACCAAAGAGCCTTGTTTCTCCCACAGCATTTGGAGCACTGAAGAGGGAGGACCACGATGGAGGAGGGAGCAGATAGGGAGGGTGTCATATGAGATGCCCAGGGGCATTAAAGGGATATGGTTCGTGCTGACTGTATCGCGAGTCAGTTACCAGGAAGCCTGACTCTGAAATACCACCCACAGGCAGCCCCAGCACACTGTGCATCCAACACACCCCCACTAATGCTCTACAGGAGGCTCCCTGTGCACACCCCGAGGGTGGGGAGCAGAGCAAGCCCTGGTGGGTATGGAGCACAGGCAGAAAGCAGGCCAGGGTCTGTGGGCAAAGGAGAAACCACAAACGTGGCTGGGCTGCGTGCCACCATCAGAAGAGCACAGCAGAGGCTATCAGCCACCCGTTTGGTGCTTGGTAGAACTGGAGAAGACAACAGGCTTAAGATTTCTGCTATAAGAGGGAGCAAGAAGTGAGAAGCAGGTGTATCCATGCAAGGTCAGAGAAAGCCTCAGAATCTATAGCAGGAGTAATGAAAGGAATTCTGCCCTGAAGGCAATTAGTAAAAACTGGAGGAGGTGACTGCTACTTCAAATTTGAATACAACAATGCAAAACTCCAAAGAACATGAAAATCAAAGAAACATGAAATCACAAAGGATCACAATAATCTCCTATTAACCAAACCCAAAGACATGGAGATTTACCTGTGATTTACCTGATAAAGAAATCAAACAGCTATTTAAAGGAAACTCAATTTTAAGGAAACTTAAGCTACGAGAAAATACAGAAAGGCAATTGAATGAAATCAAGTAAACAGTATGTAATCAAAATTTAACAAAAAGATGGAAATTTAACAAAGAGATAAAAACCAT
The DNA here is from genome assembly GCF_048773025.1 of Camelus bactrianus. Taxonomy (NCBI): domain Eukaryota; kingdom Metazoa; phylum Chordata; class Mammalia; order Artiodactyla; family Camelidae; genus Camelus; species Camelus bactrianus. The sequence goes on along the minus strand of NC_133567.1, from coordinate 3,094,626 downwards.
AAAAAAAATCAACAGAAATTCTGGAGATGAAGAATTCATGAATGGAATGAAAAAATGCAACAGAAAGTATCAACAACAGAGGAGACCACACAGAAGAAAGAACCAGTGAGACAGAAGATAGGAACTTTGAAATAACCCAGTCTGAGCAGAAAAGTAAGAATGAGAGAGAGTGAAGAAAGCCTGCATGATCTATGGGACACCATCAGAAAAACCAATTTCTGTGGTATTGGTATATTCTGAGGGTATATAATTCAGTGTTGGAGCACATGCTTAGCATGCACGAGGTCCTGGCTTCAATCTCCAGTGCCTCCATCAAGAGAAAGCAAGCAAGCTAATGGTCCTTCCCCCAAAAAACCAAAATACATAAAATAAAATAAATTAAAAAAAGAAAAACCAACTTCTGAATTATTGAAGTTCCAGAATAAAAGAAAGTGAAGGAGGCAGAAAGCTTACTTAGAGAAATAATGGCTGAGAACTTCTCAGATCTGGGGAGAGATCTGGACATTGCAGTCCATGAAGCTAATAGATCATCTCATTAATTTAGTCCAAAGAGACTTTCTCCAAGACATATTAAAATAAAACTGTCAAAACTCAAAGAATTCAACTAAGGAGGTGAAGGATTTTGAAAACTACAAGACACTGATGAACAGATTTGAAGCAGACACAAATAAATGAACAAGTTACCCATGTTCATATATTGGAAGAATTAATAGTTAAAATGTCCATACTGCCCAAAGTGTATCTACAGATTCAATGCAATCTCTATCGAGATTCCAACGGCACTTTTTATACAAGTGGAAAAAGAAAATCCTAAAGTTCACGCAGGCTGGCTGGGTGTACGGGTGGAGTTGCACAGGCCTGGAGCCCGAGTCCTCCCTGTGTCCCAGGTTCCTGCACCAGCCAGCAAACATCTGTTTACCAGACATTTGCTTTTCCATCTCCACGTGAATTGCCTTCCTCTCTGTTGAAGTCCCCGATCCCCACCCCCCTCTCCTTCTCTCAGAGGCCATATAAACCTCAACTTGTCCTTGGGTCTCACATCACGGGCCCCCTATACACACATAATTAAACTTGATTTTCTCCTTTTATTTGTCTCATGTCAATTTAATTCTTGGACCAGTCAGAAGAACTTAGAAACAGTAGAAGGAGATTCTTTTCTTCTCAGATACCACTCTGATATCAGTTTGCTTTTACAGCTTAGGAAGACAATAAAAACACAAACTGACCAAAATTTGTCTTCATACTGGAACTCTGTTTGCCAAAAACACCATTAAGACTGAGTGATGGGCAGCGAAGGCACTGACAGCCTCCAGTCTGAGGGCGGAAGTGTATGCATAATGCTGCTCTGTTTACACAGATTGTTCTTTGGAAGACATTTCACACAATAAAATAAGTTGCAGCATTTATCTGTGTTCATTTTAGGGGGATAAAGCTGCTTAGAGCTGCTTGGTTATTACTGTTTCAAAATGGAATGGCTTTTGATGACACGAAGCACATGATGACCCTTTCTGACTTCTGTGCATCTTGAGAGATTCACTAAAGGGAACAGTGAGCAAAGTGGTCATCAAGTTTACTAATCAAATCTCAGGGGGAAAAAAAGGACAAAGAGAGAACCCTAATGTAAACTATGGGCTTTGGTTAATAGTGATTTATTTAATGTGCCTCATCAATTGTAAGAAACGGACTACACTGATTTAAGATGTTGATAGACGATGAGTCCTCGTCACCGCGACAGAAGGCAGGTCGGGGCACACACACTCGTGTTACAGTAAAGTCTCGGAATATGGCACCTACACGACTACGCACCGACCAGCCAAGTCATGGCCAATATGCGTCACCCCAGGTGAGCGTGTGAGTCCACCGCCTGCGGGAGGTTGGAGCTTCTCGGATGCAGCTGACTCGTCAGCACTCCATCCAACAGGATGAATGCTCTAATATTTAGTTTGAATAGTGAATCTTAAATTTTGATGTCTTCTTTCATCCAAGAGTTTATCATTGTTCTGTCTAAACTCCTGTGATATAGTTTATTCACCTTCCTCCCTTTCTCACTGACAGTGGCCCCAAGCACTTCTAATTTCTCAGCCAGCCCCTTCTGCTGGTAGCTTCATCACGATTCCCCTTCGTTCCTGATGGCCTGGTTAAGGCTCTGGAAGAGCTGCCTGGAAGGAAATGTCACCAAAATGTTGTCTGAGATTGGCCTACTTCAGCGTGTGGAGGAACACACAGCATCTCCAACAGCCCCCGATAGCCATGACGCATAACACAACGTACAGAATATGGAGAAACAGGTCGGGGAGAGAGCAGCCTTTGTACAGGGCAGAAGGGGTCTGCAAGGTGACAGCGTGTCACAAATGAAAAATGGGAGAACGAGCAAGCGAAGGCTAAGTAAGTTTCTCTATTGTGGGTCCTCCCAGAATCCTCAGTATGCTGACATAAATCAGGAACCCCAAGACAAACAGCGGTAGGCAAAATTCTCTAGATTTTGGTTCCCCAAAGGGATGAGCGTTCTTCAGAACATACTTTAGAAAATGCATTGAAGAAAAAGGACCATGATAAAGACGAAGAAGGGCTGGGGCAAAGTCTGGTGGAAGTCCATGAGAAGAATTGTTCTTGCCAACCAGGGGAGGCGTCGCTGAGGACGTGGCATTGTAGCTGGTCTCCGGGGGACGTAATGGGGATAAGGACAGTCCTGGTCAAAGAGCGTGAACAAAAGACTGAGACAGGAAAGTGCGTGGTGTTCCTTGAAGGGAGACTAATTTTGACATTTCTCTTCCAGAAGACTGAGAGGATGACGGGCCGTTTACCAACGATGAGGAAAAAGAAAAGGAGACATTTGGACCAGAAAGAACTAGAGATGAAGGGAGTGGTGTGCGGGAGACTGAGGTGAGGGGTTCGTTTGGATTTGCTACATTTGTGATGAAGAATTTCTTGGTGAGGTTTTCAAGAGACAGCTGGAAAGTCTGATCCTGGAGATGAGAACGGAGCCCTCAGGAGACCACAGAGATGTGCGGGCTTTCCTACAGGCAACATGCGAAATATGGAAGTAGACAGAATAGCCTGTTAGAGTCCAACCCTTGGCGGCATTAACCCGTGTATCTCAGAAAGCAAACATCTTGATAAAGATGTCAAAATCACGCCCATCCTCGCTGTGGAAGAGAATGATGTTTTTGATCCTCGTTTACGTGGGCTTCTTAAGGACAATGTGACCTTGTTTGTGTCTCATGATGAATAGCCCAGTCACATGGTAGGTGTTCAGAAAATCACAGCAAAATTTAATCCTAACTCCCTGATTTCTCAGCCACCTTCCATGTTATTTGAAAGAAAACTGGTCTTCCTTCTCTGGTCTGGCCGATGGCTGGAGGTGTTCGCCTGCATCTCCTACGTGAATGGGCGGTGAGGGCACAGGAAGGACAGGACTGGAGGACCAGCGACCAGGAGGTCTGGGCAACAGGTGTGCGGGCGATTCTCCCCGAGCGGGCTTTGCATCAGCAACGAGGACCGCTGCAGAGTACGGGGAACTATATCCGTTTCTTACAATGAGCTGTAATGGAAAAGAGTCTGAAAACTTACACATGCGTATGCACATGTGTTAATGAATCGCCTTGCTGTACCCCGACACTAACATTGTAAACTGACTACACTTCAATAAAAAATAGGAGTTTTTAAAACTGGGGCTCATCTCTCTGTTAGTTATGTATTTCTATCTAACAAATTACCCCCCCCCAAACCTATTGGCTCAAAACAACAATCCAGTTATGGCTTAGCTGGTCCCCAGCTTTATGATCTTGCGAGGTTGCAATCTAGGTGTCAGAGCTGCCGTGGATTCATCTCCAGCCTCACTCACGTGGTTGTGGGCGAGACTCGGTCTCTGGATCTGAAGGCTCCAGCCCCTTGCTGGCTGCTGGCCAGACCCCACCTTTCACCGCTGGACAGGTCACCCTCTGTTGGGGCAAGTGCGCTGGAGCCGGCCACCGTCATCTCTTCCAGCCTCACTTTGGAGGAGGCACGTCACCACTTCGGCCACACTTCATGTCCTCAGAGCAGCTCACCGGGCCCAGCCCACCCTCCAGGGAGTGCCTCCCACAGGGGCATGAGCGCCCGGAGGCAGGGACCACCGGGGTCCAGTTCAGAAGGCTGCCCTCCCCACCGTCCCGTGTGAATGCTTGTCCAAGGGCGCCCACTGCAGAGGAGGCTGTCGGTCCCCAGACAGACAACAGTGTCCTCTGCAGATCCAGTCAGCATCCTTCCCTGGCCCCACAGCACCTTTTCATGAACAGGACAAAGGTATCCATGGTGATGCTGATGGCGCTGCTCCAGGGCTCACTGCACGGCGCGCTGCTCCTGGCCAGGCTGACCCCGCTCTCTGCTGCCTTCCTGAGCAGAGGGACATGCGGTAGCCCCAAACACGGAGCAGTTCTCCCGGCAGAACCGCCGGCTACCTGGTTGCAGGCTGATGGCATTGGATCTATTCCATCCCGGGGGCTGGGGGGACATGCATCCTCACCAGTGTGAACTTGACATTCAGTCTCGAGGTGGCAGAATTTTCAGCGAAAGATGACTGAATTTAAGGAGCTGAGAACACAGTCTGTGACAGGGACAATTACTGTTGGGCTGTGTTTCTCCTCATTTGGGGAAAAAGTTAAGAACTTCACTTGTGGAAAGAAGAGCTGCCTCCCGTTCCGTGAAACCGCGAGCGTCTAAGTCCCGCGTGGACATCAGATGTCCGAGGACGGCGCGTGGAGACCCCTGGAAACCAGAGGGGTGGGCGGGCCCAGCGGTCACCCCGTTCCCGCCCGGCGCCGCGTCCGCCCCTCCCGGCCCTGTTCTGCGGGACTCGAGGTGGGCCCTGGAAACGCCTCTCCTTTGCCGGCTGATGTGACGTTAGGCTTTGTCCAGAGAAGGCACCGGAGGGCCCCTCCCAGGCCAGAGCAAGAGTAAGGGCGTCTCGTCCCTCCCGGGCCTTTCCTGGGGCGCGGCCGCCGCTCAGCTCAGCGACAAGCCCGGCTCTGCCCCCAGGCCCCGGCCACCAACCTCCCGGCCTGCAGGCCGGCGGCGGTGGCGCGGCGGGCCCTCTGCCCGGGGCTGGATTCAGCCCAAGGGCCCCTCCTGGTTCACTCTCTTGAGCCTGCCTCCTCTGGTTGCCGTTTCTGCATTCCTCAGAGTCCTCCTGCTTTCCTAAGTCTGTTTTGTAGTTAACCACCTTTGTTCTAGTTGATAAATCTTTTCTTTTTTCAAGAGAATGACTTAATTTATTTATCATTTACTTATTTAATGGTGGTACTGGGGGTGGAACCCAGGCCCTCGGGCAGGCTGAGGGCGGGCTGCACCGCCAAGCTCCCCGCGCCCCGCCCTCTGGCCGCTAACTCTGGGGACAGAGACGGCTGCGCTCTCGGTCCCTCCTGGACACCGAGGGGCACACAGCTCCTCAGGATTTAATCCTTGCTGTTTCTTTCTCCGGTTAGATTCTTACAGCAGGGATACTTTCACACGCTTGGTATGCCCGACTAAGCTTTTTTTTTAATCAAGAAAAGCAAAAGTTCAGGAAACTCTTCATATATATATATATCTCCTGCATCTCCATGATCTTTTCAACTACTGATGTGCACTTAGGATGCTTCCATGTCTTGGCAATTATAAATACTGTTGCTGTTAACAGCAGGGTGTACGTAACTTTCGTAGTTCATTTTTATTTTGTGCTTGGCTATGTAAGTTCAAAAAGCGAAAGCTCGAAACATTCTTAGAAGCAATGAATAGTAGATATATGTAAATTAAAAACTATACGAGCAGTTAAAAAAAAGGAGCTATCAAGCCACGAAAGACATGGAAGGAACTTCGAAGACGTGGTACTAAATGAAAGAAGCCCGTCTGAAAAGGCGACAAACTGAATGAGTCCAACCAGAGGACGTTCCGGAAGAGGCACAGCTACAGAAACAACAAGAAGATCGTGGTTTCCAGGGGCCTCGGGAGACGGAGGGAGGGAGGGCGGGATGAACAGATGGAGCACAAGGGGTTTTTAGGACAATGAAGTTATTCTGTGTGATACTACAGAGGTGGCTGCATGTCATTATGCATTTGTCAAAGCCCGTAGAACGTACAGCATGAAGAGCGAACCCTCATGTAAGCTATAGACTGTGGTTGATAATAACGTGCCCATGTTGGTTCATCGATTGTACCAAATACGCCCCACTGATGAGGGATGCTGAGGGGAGGGGAGGATATACGTGTGGGTGGGGAGGGCTACGTGTGAACTCTGTATTGTCTGCTCAATTCTGTTGTGAACCTGAAACTGCTCTAAACGAATCAAGTCTATTTCAAAAAACTTCAGGAGACAAGCCTGCAGTCCTCACTCACCGGGTGTCCCGTGGAGATAAAGGGGGGCAGGAGGGAAGGTGCGTTTGGCGATGTGTCCTTTCCAGGAGTCCTTCGTGCTGGTGGTTGCAGTTTCTGCATTTACTTTGTTATTATATCAGATAAGCTATATAATTATCTCATTTATGCCACGTGTTGTAGCATTTAAGGCAAGTACTATTGTTATTTCATAGCACAAAGCACAGTCGCTCCATGAAAACATCACGTGTAAGTTAACAGATTTTGCATTTGGGCAATTTTATTGCCCCACATGTTTACCTCATTTGAACAAACTGTCACTTTATAGGCCTGAATTGAAACAAAAAGCACGGGGACACAGAGCAGTAAACGTAGTCTGGACTTTCTCTTCTACTTCTTTCTCTTCAGATTCTATAACAAATGTTTTTCCACATTGTCGCATATTTTTCGCTGTATAATTTTTAATGCCTGTGTCATAGTCCACTTGAAAAAATACGTAATTCAGCTGAATCTCTTCCTTGTCTTTTTTTTTTTAGTATCTTGCTGGAGATTTTACAAAGTGATGGAAGATGCCTTGGCCAGTGTTGGAGAGAATCAGGAAAGAGAGAAAACCCTTTTCACTGCTCCCCGAAGAGAATGTGCTTAGTTGAGCGGTCAAATGGATACGGGTTAAAGCACACTCACAATCTGGCCACTTCACGGTTACTGAAGCAAATTACAGAACTTCTTCCAGAGTCCCTGCCCGATTCACGAGGATGCCCAAATTGGCCCTTGAAGTTCAAGGTTTACATGAACGAGCCAACAAACCCGCGGAGCGAAGGGGCAGGTTAGGTCACGGACCAAAGCCAGCTAACCACAGTATAATGTAAGTCTTCCATCTTGGCTGTGATCCGAGTGCAAAGCGGATTTTTAATAAATGCTTTTTGTTGTTAAAAATTGACGACTGGCTTCCAGTTTAAGTGCCATCTTTCATCACCATTCGGCGTGGCGTCCTTTCCTGTTTAGTTCTGCTGTATCTCTCTCCTCCTCCGTTTCCCTTTATTTCCATATCGCGATGGCTCAACAGCCCCGCCTGTAACTGACTCCACTTCATGAGCTTCCTGATTTAATACTAACATTTATTTCCAAATGTGAAGAAACATTATCTTCTGACCCTTCTGTTCTTTGAGTCTCAGCACGGATGTTAAAAAGAAAAGTCATCAAACTCCTTTTAGCATACACGTTTCCATAGCAATTTGAAGCCGTTGACTCCAATTTCCTTGAAATATTTTCTCCTCTTGAATCACATGCTGCCCTCCTGTCTTGGTTCTCCTCCCTCCTCACTGGCTGAACGTCTTTGGCTCCACTTTCTGGCTTCTCCTTTCCTGTACCTTGATGTCAGGGGGCCTCAGATCTTGGTCGTCATATTTCTCCATCGCTGTGTGACATTATCTCGTCCCGTGGTTTCAGATGCCACCCTTGCCCTGACAGTTCTACATCTGCATGCCCAGCCCTGTGTCCCTCTCCTGGTCTGAGGGTCTCAAGTCAACACCTCCACTTGGACGTCCAACAGACCTTCCAACTTAACATACATAACACATAAATTAGCATATATATAACTCATACAAAATCGAGTCTTGATTTGGTTCCTTCTATCCCCAAATTTGCTTCTAGCCCATCTGGATTCATCTCAGTACATAAGAGCACCATTTGCCCGGTTTCTCAGGCCAAAGTACAAGGAGTCCGCCACAGCTCTCCTCTCTTCAAAGCATGCGTACAATCTGTAAGCCGGTCTGAATGCATCTACTCGCAAAATAGAATGCAAATCTACCTGTCCTTCATCATTTTTGGCTAAGCCAGCATCTCTACGCCTCTGGCGTCTCAGTGGCTCTGTAATCAGTCGCTTCACCTTGACCTTAGTCTTCCTAGAGCAGGACTGGATTTCTCGACGGCAGCACTTTTGACATTTCAGGCTGGATGACTGCTGCGTGGAGCCATCCTGTGCATTGCAGGTCGATGATCGGTATCCCTGACTCTGCCCACTCGGTGCCAGTAGCATCCTCTCCATTCGTGACAATCACAGATGTCACAGACCAGGTCCTGGTATAGCCTCATATCCCCTGGGCTGCAGTGGGGGCAGTGGGGGGCGGTGGGGGAACCACCCCCCCACCACCTCCCCATTGAACCACTTGTCTAGGGTCTGCATCTCACAGCCACCAGTGTGATCCTTTGAAAATATGTCACACAGAGTCCTCCCCTGCTCCGAAGCTTCCGCAGTCTTCCTTTTGTAAAGGAAATAAATGTAAATTCCTCTTCATGGCCAGTAAGGTCCCTACTGTCGGGCCTCTGTCCCTCTGCACCTTCACCTGTGACCACCCGCGGCCCCGCTCCTCTCCGCCACGATGGAGCCTGCTGTTACCCCGGCGCAGCCCCGCTCTCGGTCTTTGCACTTGGTGTCTCCTTCCCTACGACTCTCTTCCCAGACCCCCGGCGGCTGCCTCTCTCCTCTCATTCAGATTCGGCTCCCGCATCACCTCCCGAAAGAAGCCTTCTTTGAACACTATCTAAGTGAACCTTCCCACGTCCCTCCCTCTCCATCTCCCTGTCCTGTTCTGCTCGCCTTGGGAACGCCGGTGCACGGTGTTTCAGATGTGTGTGTTCTCTGCCCGCCTAGCCCATGAGAAGCTGAGCCCCTGGACGTCCAGCCAGAACAGTGCCTGTAAAAGGCCTTTAATAGATACCTGTCGGATAAATGAGTATGTGTAATTTTGTAGTATTTCTCGGTACTGTTTTACTCAGCACATTTAAAGCACAGGAGAAAATGTGTACAAACAATAATCAACTATTCATTTTTCTGGTCTCTAATTTTTAGCTTCAGGGTTTAAAAACATTTAGCCATATGTTTCATGAATAAGGATGAGGGAGTGTGACTTCTATATTTGGGGGAACAACTTCAGGCAGATTTTAGTGTTTCTATTATCCTATGATTTTTTCACAATAATATTTCAACTGGAAGAACTTCATTTTACCTTGTTTTTTTTTTTTTTTTTTTTTGTAAATACGTGGTTCTAATACGTGAAGATATTTTACAAGGGCGAAAGCACTGCAGACGGCAGGTAACGAAAGCCAACCTCAGCCCAGCTTTGAGGACGCTTTCCAAACGGCCTTGGGAATTATCTGGGGAATCGTATGAAGTCTCGTATCGTCACAGTGAAGACAAGACAAAGCGCGTCTCTCCCTAAACGTACACGGTGCTGAATGTCAGGTACATCTCAACAAAACTGGAAAAAACTGAAAATACAAATAATGTACAACACGATGCAGCAGTTAATGCTGCTACACGGTGCAATTTGACACTTAAGAGACTCAATCCTGAGAGTTCTCATCACAAGGGACGAACTTTGTTTGGATCTATATGACGGATGTTAGCTGAACTGACCGTGGTAATCATTTCACAACATACATAATTCAAGTCATTCTGCCGTGCACCTTACATTTATACGGTGCTGGGTGTCAGTTATATGTTCATAAAACATGGAAGGAAAAAGAAAGAGAATTTTTCCATCTCTATCAATAAGAATATCAATGTAAATGATTTGTCTCAAATTTTACAAAGCTTAGTGGACCCTCTGTAACTGTCAAAGTGAAAAATGTGGTCCAAAAATTATTTTTAGAAACTTTATTTTCTGGCTTGATTATACCTTGTAAATTACATATATATATTTATATGGGTCAAGGTCCTACATAGCCGACTAAGGTAAGATGACTGAACTTCATACTTAAAAGCAACTTACCCTCTCAGGGCACACTGGCTGCACATTTTGCTTCAGGGTTCTCCTCAGGGACACAAAAATTAACTAAAAGTCAGAGTCTGTAACTTCTGGACTTTGAATATTCTGTAAAATAGTGCTGGTCCCTTTTTAACATGTTCCAATGGAGCCCTAACAGACAGGACTTCTTCCTGGGAAGAAAAGCGACATGTTAGCAATGAGTCATGCAGTCACACTGAGCCGTGAAGTAGAAACGGCCGCTCCTGTTAGAAGTCACAACAGCTAGGAGCAGCGAAAGCCGCCCCGACTGCTGAGAACGTGAGCGCATCAATAGCGATTTTCAAGGGAGTGGCTAAGTCAGCATCACTGAGAATACCTGGGATTGAAGGCAGAGAAACATGAAGCTTTATAATTAGCGTTAAACGCCAAGAGCCATAGGTGTCATTAACAAAACCATCAGGAGACACTTCTGCTGAGCACTGGAGAACGTGCTTATATTCTTCTCCCCAAATCTTGATTTTTTATCTGCTTTAAAGCTATCATAGTCTTTTTTTTTTTTAATAGAAAATGTAATTTCCTGCACATTCAACATCATAACACAACCTTGTTCATGTTTCCATAAAGCGGTGTTACCTGTGCACACACGAGGCTATTTGTGGTCGCATTTGCAGCACGTGTTATTTGCTGGCCAGATTCGATCGCTTTTTTGGTAATGCCGCTCCAAAGCCCTCAACACTCTCAGCCAGAGCTGCCTCTACATTTTTCTAGGTCATTATATTGTGTTCTTTAAAAAACGTTAAAAAGAAAATCATTTGTGTGAGAGAACTAATTTTTAAGGTAAAACTTCCATACATATAAAATATTTTGCCCAAATATTTGTTCCTAAGTACTTTACCTAAAAGCGATGCCACTAAGGGGTGCAAACCACATTTGCAAACTTGTGTAAAATTTTAATAACCTCATTGGTTTAAAAAAATGTGTTTTATTCGCTACTAAATGCCAATAGAGCAGTTTAGCATTTAGTTTCTAGCTTGTGGAAATGATCAACAATGTATGTAAGTGTTTTTGTGTATTCAGTTATCACCAAATAGTTGTAGACTTGGACAGTGGCTTCATATTTTAAAATTTTACTTTTGCAGGGAGGCAAGTAAAGACAACATCTTGATCTTGAAAGTTATTAGCAAAATGCAAATAATATAATTCACATAGAAACATATTAGGAATGAATACAACAAAACAGAAACAGACTCACAGACACCAGAGAACAGGCTGGTGGTTAGCAGTGGGCTGAGGGGAGGGGGAGGGGGCTAAAAGGTACAAACCAGTGGGTATAAAATGAATAAGCTATAAGTGTACGTTGTGCAGCACAGAGAAGGTAGCCAATATTTTGTAATAAGTTTAAATGGAATATAGTCTATAAAAATAGCAAATCATTGTGTTGTATGCCTGAAACTAATATACTGTTGTGAATCAATTATACTTCAATAAAAAAAAAATATATTTAAATTCTTAGGTTAAGTTTCAATAAATCCTATGCCTCCAAATGCTACTGAGGGCGCCGTGCTGAATGGTCTTCAGATTGTTCGGGCTGTGGGTTCACCTTTTCTGTAATTGCTGGCATTTCTCTTAAGGTCACAGAGGAAAAAAAGTTCTTAAAACGTTAATGAGTGTGTCTCCTGGAGCTCCAAAAGGAAATTGAGACGGTCTGTAGTTTAATGACGGTCTGCCCTCCCTGCACCAGGGCGTGAGAGGTAACGTGCTTCCCTCTCCGACAGGCTTTGGCTGCTTACCTGCTGACCTTCAGGGAGCGTGTATCAAGCAGAGTCTTCATCTCTGAGCCATCAAGTGACTACATTTAAGCACATATCTTGACATTTACTTTCAGGGTGTTACCAACAACATCCTGTCACTCATTTGATCAAAACCTGCTGTGAAGTGCTGATTTTAATGGGCACATGACGGCCTTCACATCCAGGACTTCGCTGAGTCAAGTGACTCATCGATCAGAAACGGTAACGGACATCTGGCTTCTCCTCTGTAATGTAACTCAAGTCAGCACTCACCGACTCAGCACCCACGGCCGTAGCCACAAGCCCACGTAGGTCTCTCTCCAGCTCCCTCTCGCCTGTTGTGGCGTGGCCCACCACCGCCTCAACGTTCACACTCACTCCTCCAGTGCTCTCTCCTATCTTGTGGTCTCAACTCTTACCCCAGGGCTGGTGGGTCCCAAAGCTGCATCTCCTGCCCAGCCTCCATCACCAGTGTCCTGTCCAACTGCGTGTCGACAGCTCCCACGTGTACCCCAACAGGTAAGGCCCCACCCCCATCAAAGTGCTCCTCTAGCTACACTCACTCTTAACTTAATGAAACCACCACTTACATGATCTTAGTTCACTTCACCCCCCCCCCACCCCGTCTACACCCAATCAGTTACCCAAGCGTGTTGATTTCCTCAGATTCCTGGCCTCCTCTCCCACCCTCTGCCCATCTCCAGGCAGGGTCTGTTGCAGCACCGTTGTGGCCCCTCTCCCTGCCATCAGACTCGTCCTGTCAGTTCTGCCCTCAGCACAAGTCCCAGGGTCATCAGGACAACACCCCCTCTGCCCTCACCACGATGCTCACCACCCTTCCGTGGAGAAGCATCACCTGAGTCGTCAGGGTGCCGACCCACCACCCCTGTCACCGTTACTGCTCCCGGCCTGCACCACTGAAAGGCTTGGAGTTTCTGTACAAATCATGCTACTTTTCGCCTCATTTGTTCATTCATGTAAGAAATAATTATTAAGCTCCCTGCTCTATGCAAGGCTGGAAATGTAACAGTGAACTGAATGTCTACACAAGGTGACAGACGGTCGGACTCCTCTGCAAATCCCATCGCCTCACCCAAATCCAGCTGAATCTCACTCATGGTCGGGCATCACCTTCTAGGAGAGACTTCTGACCAGCCAGGCTCCCCAACCCCCACCCGTTTCGCACCTGTCTCTTCCCCCACCGCGTGTCTCTCTGCAGATCTGCTCTCAAAGACCTTGTAATCTGTGAGAGAAGAGAAGAAATATGTGTGTCCCCCACAAAATGCAGAGAGCAGTCAGAGGGACAAAGCACCCCTGTACGACAAAGCAGAGATTCCTTCTAGAAACGTGCCCTGAACACCTGGTCAGGAGCAGCTCCTGGTGCCTGGAGATGAGGATAAGCAGTGGTCCACACCTCTGCGGCCATGACGGAATAACGTGGGATTCTGGCATTTTCACGGGAGGAAGCATCTGAGACGGACAGAATTTCTGAAAAGGATGGAGAGGTAAGGGAGAACACTGGGCTTGAACAACGGGGAAGCAGTCCGTGGCGGGGGTGGGGGTCGGGGGGACGAGGCTGGGGTGAGCTGGGCGAGCTCAAATAGCCCAGCACCGAGCACTCTGCTGAGACGGGTAGATTTACCATCATGGACAGCCGGCGTCCAGTCCAGGCCCTGGGCACGAGTGGGGCAATCCCAGCGGCGCTTTGGGAGGCCCTGAAGGGGAGGATGCGAGCTGGGGAGAGCAGGGCTCAGAGGCCTTCGGTCACGCTCTGTGTGAAAGATGCCTGAGGTTGACGGCAGAAAGGAGAGCAGGAAGGAGATGGAATCAGAAATATAACAAAAAGGGACCGAAGGGCACAAGAAAATGTGCCAGCACAATAAAATGCATTCAGAATGTATTCAACTCCCATGGAACGGTGTCTGTGGGGAGACTCTGTCCGCACCCCCGCCCGCAGTGGGAGCTGGGGTCCGCGAGGGAAGGACCCAGACCTCGTTCCAGATTCTCTGCGTCCTCAGCTCCAGCAGTCTGCCGTTCCCGACGCACACTCACGGACAGCTCCAGGCTGGTAAATCGGCTCTCAATTCACTGGTACTCTCCTTCCTGAAAAATCATCGCTTAGTAGTCATGTCATCGTTGAAATCCCAACCCATTTTCCTTTTGTGTTTACTAAGAAGAAATACACTAAAAAGAATTGCAAGCCTTCGCTTTGTTGCCAACAATCCCACTTAACATTTTTATTTCTGGGTTTGCCAGCTGCTTTCTCGAGTCCTTGCGTTACGTTGCCGGAGCACGGGCAGTCAGCCTCTCCTGTCCCCGGACCAGGATGCGCGCCCGCCTCCCCTCAGCTGCTCGGGCCCCTCCTGACCGGGTCAGGCAGAATCTGGGGGTGAGCCCAGGCCTCTGTCCTTGTTTGGCTCCCAAAGTGATGCTCAGTGAAAGCTGAGAACCACTCGTAGGATCCAACTTCACCATTTCTCAGCATATTTTCTTCCATATTAAAAAAAAAAAATCTGTTTTCATTAAGAGGAGTACCAGGTTCTGCCTCTGCTGTTTGTTTTGTTCTGCTTTGTGTTTTGTTTTGTTTTTAGCATGTTGGTGACACCCGGCACGCTGTATTCCTCTCTGCCTCCCAGTGGGCTGAGACGATGGGTCTCTGTGTCTGACGCACACGCCCTTTTGGTGTGACGGCACCCAGGGAGCAAACCCTCGTGTTCTGTTCACGGCTTGTGATCACGGAGAAGCCACTAGTCTGAGTGCTTGTTTGTGAAGTAAGTGGGTCGGACCAGACAAGCTTGCAGTGCGTTCAGTGCTAGACAGTCGGGCCTCCATAAAGATAGCTGTGGTGAGAACCCCACTTCCGGGATTCTTGACAGCTTACTATTGTTTTTTGTTTTGATGTCATAACTGTCACATACAAAGAAAATAAGTAACTGCAGTGCTTTATTTTAAAAGAAAATAAACAAAATTAAAATCCATCAGTATTCACTTCTTCAGCGACATTACTGAGACGTTATGGAGAGCCTACTGTGTGCTATGCCTCAAGCATATATTGCTGAGCACTGTATGCAGACATCACCCTGTCCTCACGGCACCCGAATCCTCTCCCGGCTGTTGCTGGATGTGTGGGTAATGATGACGGCACCAGTGTTCACGGCGTCTGTAACTGTGCTGAGCACTTTGCATTCATTGTATCATTTCATCCCCCAGCCACCCTGAGAAGCGAGCCTAGTGATCGTGTCCTCTTTACAAAGAATAAACTGAAGTTAAAGAAATCCTCCCACTCCCACGGTCCCCAACCCCCGGTCACAGACGCCAGACGTGACGGTGCTTAGGATTCAAGGAGGGGTGTGTCTGAGCCCTAAGACCAGGCTTCGCCCAGGATAAATTCTCCGATGTGATACAGTGCACAGGCTGAGCCATGTCCACAGACGTGCTCAACATCAATTAGCAAACCCCACCCAGCGAGGGGACGGTCAGAGTCTGCGAACAAAAAATAGTCAATCACCTTAAGTTACATTTATTTAAAGTCTGCTCACTGAAGAATGTGTCAGTTACTATAGAATCCGAACAGGTAAAGTGGCTATTTTTCTCCCTCTGGAATTATTTTCATGTAATACTCCAAATGGCCAGGTTGTTACCCAAATGCTGCACAACTTGCACAAGCAGTTTTGGCCACACTTGAGCAGGCGGGGTCCCTCTGAGCTTTGTCACATTCAGTGAGACAGCCCCTCTTCGTTCACTCGCATCCCCTGTGTGCTCACCTTCCAGGTCGCGGGGCTGCAGCAGCGCGCTCGCACACGTAACACTCGAGTGTGCGGTGGCCGTGCTGACAAAGGCTTGGGAGAGGACCGAGGCAGGGCGAGGGCATCCACAGGCGGGGGAGTTAGCAGACGCTCCCCTGAGAGGGCAGACAGACAGGAACTCTAACGAGATGACGTATAAGCAAAGTCACAAAGGAAGTGGAGGAGCCCTATGGGCTGATTGAGCCAGTGATTAAAAATCTCCCAGCAAAGAAAAGCCCGGGACGAGATGGTTCCCCTGGTGAAATCCACCAAACATGTAAAGGATTAATGTTAATCTTTCTGGTTTGGGGTGGGGGGTATAGCTCAGTGGTAGACTGAGTGCTTGGCACGCACGAGGTCCTGGCTTCAATCCCCGGTACCTCCATTAACAACAACAGCAAAAACACACTTGTAACACCAATCTTTCTTAAACTCTTCTTGAAAAAGATGAAGGAAAAAAATTTAAATATTTTTCTGTGTCCTCATACACTCTCGTCTGAGCAGTACTTCCAGCTTCACGGATCCTTACATTACACACGGCAGCAGGAACTAGTTTTTGCTGAACATGTGTATTTGACCTAACAGGTGGGAGAGCACAGGGGGCGCGTGGTGACGTGGGGCGTGCAGCCTCGGGTCTGGGTGCAACCCCGCCAGGCCACGTCTTGCCATCTGTGTGTGGCGAGCTACTGAGACATTTGGTGCTTCGATTTGCGTCGTTGTAAAATAACACCTTAATGTTATTGAGGGGACTGAATAAGCTGGCATCGTGAAGCATTTGGAACAGTGTCTGAGCCACACCGTGCTCAGCAAACATTAGACGGCAGTGGAAAGCCGGCGGGGTGTTTAGAAGCAGACGCCCCATAGCTAAAATTTGCTCTGCCTTCTGAAAATACTCAAGAATGTTCCCTAAAGAACAGCCCCTCAACACAGCTGCTATCGATGGTGAAAACTGTAAGCTTGCATGAACAGCAAATACATACATGCACAGGCCACTCTTTTATTCCTCTGACCTCCAAACAACCTTGCCGCCTTTATCTGGGTCTGTATTCTTAGTTCTTGTTCGTTCAACTGGGAGTTAGCTCCCTGGAAGAAGGGACAGCCAGAGAATTGACGTCTTAAATAAACAAGTACCCAATCTTGTAGGAGAAGGTGTAACCTCCAATTGGCTGAATAATGTTTGATTCTGTTTTTATTTGAGTTTTCTGAGTCGCCAGGGATGGTCACCATTAACTCCGAGTGCTGGTGTCCAGGCAACAGGGTGGGATGTCAACCTACTGTGAGTCCTTCAATAACTTAGTTGTTCAACCTGAGTTTCAAAACGTACTTTTTTTCTTCCTCTCTGTGTGCCAAGCATGGATCTAACACACAATTACTGATGGGTTTATTTTAGGTCTGGTGTAATTAAGTCATATGCTTTGTGAGTCATGTGGTCTCATCTTTTTGCTTTTTATGATTAAATTTGACTTGTTTGAAAGCTAAAGAAGTGAATTCCTTATAAAATTATCAAAAATACTACATACAGAATTTCACAAGTATTTGTTAGTTAGTTATGCCTTAAAGGCTGCTTGTATCCAAATCAGAGATGGCATCACACCTCCTTTACTTTCTGACATTTCCAAGTCCTTCAGTTCGCAAGGCCGGGAGGGAGATGTTGGAACTGTTACACAGCAGGTGTTGGGTCACATCTGACCTGACAAGAGCAGTCTACACATCCTTTTAAAGTACCCATAAATCACGTACCGATACTAGACCATATCCTGGGCCATGAGAAAAACCCCGATGTACTTAAAAGAAGGGAAATCACGTGGTGTGTTCTCTGACCACAATGGAGTTAGTGAGAGATGGAGAAGAGGAAGATCCCCAAACATGTGGAAACCAAACAACACATTTCTAAATAATCCACGGGTCAAAGAGGACGGCTCAGTGAATTTAAAGATGCATTAAGTTGGATAAAAATTAAAATGCAATATGTCTTAATGAGTAGGACACACCTCAGTCAGTGCAAAGAAAAACGGCACAAAATGCTTGTGTTAGAAAAGAGGAAGAGTCTCAGACTGAGCACTGACGCTTCCGCCTCCAAACCTAGAAGAAGCGGAGAACATAAGCACGAAGAATGCTTAAGGGAGTGAACAATAAAGGTAAAAACAGAAACTGAAGAAATTGAAGACAGAAAAACAATGGGGAAAATTAATGGAAAAATAAAAGCTGGTTCATTGAAAGATCAGGAAAATTGGCAAACGTCCAGCAGGACTACAAAGGAAAGAGAGAAAAGACACAAATAACCATTAGGAACGAAACAGGAGCCACCAGCACAGACTCTGAGGTCTTCCAAAGGGAACTACGGGAGCACCGCCAGCAACTCTGCATTTGACATTTGACAACTTACATGAAACTCTCTCGAAAACAAATGATCGCCGCTCACTCAACGTGAAGTAAATAACTTGAGCAGCTTGGAATGATTAAGGAAACTTAAATCTTACTTTAAGAACTCAAAAAAAAAATCTTAGAGCCTAATGGTTTCCCTGGATACTTCTGCTGCTAGTTTAAAACGTTAACACCAGTCCTACACAATGGCTTCTGGAAAATAGAAGAAGAGAGAGAGCATACCTCAACTGATTTTTTGAAGTTAGTATTACACAGATAAAAAGCAGATATAGACAATATTTTAAAAAACAAAACTATAATCCATTACTCCTTATGAATATATGCACAAAAAATTCTTAATTAAGTATTAGCAAATATGTAAGAATTATATCCTCAGGCAAAAGAAAGTTGTATCCTTATCTTATACCATACATAAAAATTAACTCAAAATGAGTTAAAAACCTAAACATAAGACCTGAAAATATAAGGCTCCTAGAAGAAAACACAGGGGAAACCTCCCTGACTTGACGATGACTTCTTAGATATGATGCAAAAGCACAGTTGTCAAAAGCAAACATATACAAATTAGAATAATTAAACTTTAAAACTTTCGTGTATCAAAAGGCAATCAGCAGAATGAAAAGGTAACTTACATGATGGCAGAATATACATTTGCAAATCATGTATCTGATTGGGGGATAATATCCTATAAATATATGTAACTCCCATCTCTCAACAACCAAAAATCAAATAGCCTGATTAAAAATATGGGCAAAGGACTTGAACAGTTACTTCTTCAAAGATGATACACAAACAGCACAAGCCTGTGGAAAGATGCCCTGCACCACTAACCACCAGAGACGCGTAAACCCCAGGATGCGCCTCGCACCCACGAGGATGGCTACTATCAGTACAAACAGAAAGTAGGAAGTGTTGGCAAAGATGGGGGGACATCTGAAACCTTGTGCACTGCTGGTGGGATCGTAAAATGGTGCATCGACTGAAAACTGTATGGAGATTCCTCAAAAAATTAAAAACAGAGCCGCCATGTAATCCAGGACTCCCACTTCCGGGAATTTAGCCAAAAGAATTGAAAGCGAGGTCTCAGAGAGGTGCTTGCACACCTGTGCTCGTAGCTGCGCTATTGACCGTGGACGAGAGGTAGAAGCAACCCCAGTGTTTACCAGCAGGTGAGCGGATGATCAAAACGGTGTGTGCAAATAGGAAAATACCTTTCAGCCTTGAAAAGGACGGAAATGAGCCTTTACCTAAACTTCACATCTTATACAAAAACTAACTCAAAACGCTTTGGACGAAGTCAGCAAGATGGGACCATGCATGAAAAGACACCTCATAAATCGTCTTTGAACAAAATGTGCTGGAGGTGCGGCCCGCTTGATGAAATGCACAAAATCAGTGAGAACAGGGAAGGACTCCTTGTGGGGCATCCGGTCGCTCCTGTCATTTTGTTTTTCTCATTAAAATCCAGCCTGTGGCACATTTAGAGTTCCCGCCCACCCGACAGCGGACGGTAAGGAGCAGGACACTGCACGTGCCCGGGGAGGGTCAGGTCAGCCCCTCGGCTGACGAGACCCGGGACGGTCGCTGGTTGCGTGGATCTGACACCTGCCAGGTGGAGCAGGTGAAACATGTTGATAACAAATACAAGGATGCTGGAACTGAGTCTCACCAAGGTTTCCTGTTTTGTCGGCGGAAAAAATGAAAGCAAACGATTCAAAAATCAGGCTTGAGGGAAAATCGTGCTTCTGCCCCGGACATCTGAAAGCGTGGGTGTCAGCTCAGCTCCTCTGTCCTAATTGTTCCACTAAATCTGATTTGCTTACAGTGATGCACTGGTCTTTTTAATTCAATAGTGTTCTTGCCTGAAAGCTCAGAAACTAATCATCTTTTTTCACGCTATTGCCAATAGCTTTAGCTCTTGTCAGAAGTGCCCCCCAGGGAGAGGGCATAGCTCAGTGGTAGAGTGCTTGCTTAGCGTGACCTCGTGGTCATGGGTTCAATCCCCAGCGCCTCCGTTAAATCAAAATAATAATAACAAATAAATAAACCTAATTACCTCCCCAAAAAGAAGTGCTCCCCTCTCCCAATGGAAACCTGCAAACGAACACACAAACAACCCTGAACAATTGCAGAGAGTTGTGTCATCCTTATTTAAGTACCACGGGAAAAACAAGTCTTCAATTTTTAAAATAAATTTACAAAGAAACTCAACATCTCCTTAATGAGTGAATTTAATTCTCTTCCCCTGAAAAGCCTTGTTGAAAGTGAATTCTGGGCTGCGTCCTGGACTTTTGCGGGGAAACTTCCCACGCCTCTCCCTAAGCGAAGCCAATACGGTGTGTAACCCAGGTTAAGAGGAGTCGCCCTGCGCCACACGTGGAACAGAAGGATGGAGGGAGGTTGCCGGGCCATTTCTGTGGCACCCGTGCTGGAGATAAGCTTCTACTAAGATAAAAATCGTGTAAATATTATTTTTCCTTTCTATTCAATTTTTGTCCTACTTTTTTCTTTTTTGAAAATGCCTTATTTAATCACCACTTTCTTTCTTTGCTCTGTAAGATTATATTACTGGAGTAGCTTTCCATGGGCTACCCTGATTCTAGATTGCATCCAGTATGCCAGAAAAAACTCTACAATTCTGCCTTCTCAATGTCACATCTCTGACCCCAAAATGATTCCCACTGTTTGTTGAATTAAATCCGAAATACTCGGCTTGACTTTGGAGAGCTTCCATAATCACCACCCTCTTCCTTTCTGTTTATTGTCCACACTGGTCTTTAGATTTTATCCTCTGATCTGTCAAGAAATGCCAATCATCCTTTTAACAAGTCTCATTCTCTATCTCATGACTAGGCCAATGTTCATTAGGACCCACTGCTTAAAGAGCTGCTTCTCCTTAAAAGATCAGATCAGGTTTTCCTCCAGCATTCCCCATATGATCATGATAAGCTTGCTTGAACCTTTCAGAGCTCTGAAAGTAATTTACAAAGTGAATCACACAATTGTGCCTCTAATTATTCTTATATTCTAATTTAAATATTGGCTTTTCTTTGCATTAAATTTGTAAGTTTTGGGGGACAGACTGTTTCTTAATGAGAAGCAAGATAAACATGCAAAGAAAACAATATCTTGCCTACATGACAGCCGTAACCAACTGCAAAATGTAGCAGGAGAAAGATCCCACTGTGGTGTAGCTCTGAGTGTAACCACAGAGAGACATGCAAGGCCGTTACAAAGAAGCCCTTATTGAGGGACAGCAAAGGAAACCAGAAAAAAAAGAGAGAGACATACAGTTGTCACTGTAGGAGACTCAACACTCTAAAAAGTCAATGCTTCTAACATGTTAATTTCTCAGCCTAAATCAGCCCTCCAAAGAGTCCATCTTCTGACAAGCTGTTTCTAGCTCATTAAGGAAATAAATCAAATGGCAAGAAAAACCTGAATACTTTAAGGGGGGAAAAATCATAATATAGATTAACTTGCTGTAGCAGACAATCAAACATTTAATAATTACTCTGTAATTGTCTTAGAATAGCAATAGGAAAATAAGAAAAATGAGTCAAGAAGCAGAATTAGGCATAATATTATAAAATATAATGAAGTAGTATCTCAAATTGATAAAGAAAAGATGGGTTCTTTAATGTATAGCTGAGTAAACGTCTTATACTAAATACAAAAATAAATAACAGATAGATTAAAATCTAAACATTAAGCTGTCATGGAAGAAAGAGTTAAATGAAGTGCGGCGTTAACACCGTGCCATGGCCTTCACCACTAAAAACGGAAAGGTACATCTATTTGCTGTGACATTTAAAGTTTCCAGGAAACTAAAAAGAATAAGGTAGACTTATTTGTGCTGACCTTTAAAGTTTCTAAGACATAACTGCTGCGCGGAAGAAGCCAGCGAAATAAGCAGACGTGAACCTTGATCTCGTTTATGACTCTGTGACAGATCCAGGGACTTGGTGATGCGCAGGGGAGGAGTCAGGATGCCGGACCGAGTAAACAGCAGGTGCCCGGGGTGTGGGGAGGGGGGTGAGGGGTGGGGGAGCAGAGGGCGCGTGGAGCCCGGGGATGGGAAAGTGGAGAAGACTTTCGTGCTCCTCCCCTAGTTTGTCCACGTAGAGTTTAAAACTCTGCAGAATTTTGTCAAAGTCACACAACAAAACAAATAAGAGACGAATATCTGGACTCACATAGATATGTAATTAGACAAGGGAGGAATACTTTAATAAAAAGTTCTTTCAGATAAAAAATAACATAAGAGGTGAGTAAATTTAAGATCTGAGCAATATTTTAGGGAGCTAATGTACTGACATTAAAACCATATTAATCACAGTGAAGTTTGTTTTTAAAATTTTAGGTTAGATGGATATGAGCAGTCACATTAACTGTTAATACAACACTAACCATTAATTAAAATATTAAATGGTATGTCTACCATTTAGAAAATTATTAGTAATTTAATTTTTTAAATCCAAAGCTGTCATCAAATCTTAGCAGTAAAGGAAAAAAACGTAGAATAATTGATGTTCACTTTTTTCCATTGAATATTAAACATCAGAAAGCAATTAATTTTCTAAAAATTACCTTTATTATGGCTTATCAGAGGAAACGGGCAATACTTTATTTAGCCTGCAGCAACCACGTCTGGGTTCCCAGCATACAAGACCAATCATGTCCTTCTTAACCGTGAACAGTGACAGCAACCCATGCCCTAACATTTTCTAGAAAAAAACTTACAAATAACTGCATAGAAAACTTTCTTGAATAAAATTGTTAGGAAAAAGTAACTCACGGTATTTTCAACTACAGTTGTAACTACTAAGATCTTAATATTATATGACAATATCTTACCAACCAGGCAAGAAAAGAGCCACTAAAATTCTTCTGTGTAAATATGAAAAAAAAAAAAAAACTGTGGTTGAAAGACTCAGATGAGTAAGTGATTAAGAAAACACACAACGACCCGTAGAGGACCTGCTGAGGCTACTCCTGTGCGCTTCCGTACAGTGGTGTGACTTGTTCCTCAAAACAGCACATGAGAGCCTCACTGTCTCTGTTTACAGATCAGCAGTCTTGGTCCCAAAGGTGGCCGTTACCCACCACGGGTCACTCGGTAGGATTCTCAGCAGGTCTGCAGGACCCCGAGGTCCATTCGCACATCCAGAGAGCAAACATTTCAGCGTCTGCGGGGTGACAGGAACTGCGACTGGCACTGGGTGTGAAACCGTGAACAAACAGGCAAAAACCTCCATCCCGGTGGAACTCACATTCTAGCAGGGGAAGAGCAGGCCATAGACACAAAAATAAGTGTCGACCAAAGAATCAAGAAACAATCAAGGAAAGAATAAAGAAAAGATAATTTTTTTCAAGCCAAACTGAGGGTTATAACCTGGATAACACTCTCCAAAGATTTGAGGGACACCCCTGGTCAGGAGTTAGAGATGCAGTTTTACACACTCTCGGCAACAAAGAAAGTATGTATCATGGTGTCAGGTCCACGTTGTATGTAAAGTTTGTCGGAGATTTTTTGGCCCATTATGCAGGTACAGAGCAAGCCTGGGTCATGCAACACCTGGCACTAGATGAAAAAGAACCATTAATCTTACAGTTACAACGCAGGTGTCTGAAGGGAGGTTTTTCTCTCAGGTTTGACTGTCTCCCTCCTTCTCTGTATTTCTCTCTGACTTTCTTTTCTTTTAAATATTCTTTGAGTCTTTTATTTTAACCCAAGACAAAAGTAAATGCTGAAACTATTTCTTCTGTAAGGATACTGACAATGAAATCTGATTATGGGTGTCTTGGTAATCCTATGCAACTCCTTTAAAAAATATCTCATGCAAAACTGGAAAAAAAAAGTTGTAGTTGCCTCTACTTTACAACATATATAATAAAATTTAAATAGTTTCCTTCAACCAACATTTTCACACTGTACTTTTAAAGCCTCCCTCTCTAGCTGTCCAACCTCTTCCACAAACCACAATGTCTGTAACCCTCTAATTTCAATTTTCTTCTAATTTTATTGCAAAGAATGTGGTTTGACTTGTACTAATGCACCTTGTCCACTGAAGTCCATGTGTCACTGCGAACCCGACTGCAATGCACTATTTTCTGTTTCTTTCTTTGATGTCATGGGGTGAAGCACATTAATAGATAATATTATCCAGAATCAGATAATTACCAGATTTCTGGTAATATACGGATATGAATCTATGTTCGTATGATAAAGAAACACAAACATGTTGAAATATTTTTAATTGACTTGAGAGGAAACCATGGAGTCATAGGTAAAAATCACAGAATCTTGCAAAAAGCTTATTTTTATTTTTTTAGGAAAACTCCTTCCCATTAAATCCTCACCAAATGCGCTAAAGAGCTCAGCACTGCTGGGTGGGAGACTCGCCTCCCGGCGCTCTTAGGGACAATTAGCAAACGTTCTTAAGATAGAAGAATCTCCTGAGTGATCTCCAAGCTGAGTAATAATAAAATCAACAAGTGTCACAGAGCACCTGTAGTTCAGGGAAAGCTGGCCCACACAGCCCGCGGCCCGCGTTTCTGCATTGCCTTGGCCCCTAGCTAGCGGCCTGAACTTGGACAGGCTACTGGCCTCTCTGGGCCTTCAATTCTTTACATATAAGATGAGGGACTAAGAATAGAACCTCCAGTTCTAAAGCCCCGTGATTCTATATCAGCGTAAAAACATTATTGTCACTCACAGCAATCGTGGAGGGTATATATGAGTGAACTCCATTCTCCTCCACGTATTTTTAAACTCGAAATAATCGTTCTTGTGTTCAAACTTGACACCACTGACAGCTGTACCTCCCAGTACCCTGTTCTCTATGCAAATGGGCTGACTCACGGAGGTACTGGACTTGGGGAGGCACTGGGCTGATGTGACCCTGTTGGACTGCTGCACGCAGGGAAGGCTCAAATATTTACACCTTTCTCTCCCTCCCCAGAGCCAGCCAATTCAGAAGATTTAGTCATAATGAAAGACTATTGCGCCCAACAGTCGGGAGCATGGAAACAGTGACACTGTCCCCACGGGGGCTGCAGGGATTGCAACAGTAAATGAAATGTTCAGTTTGCTCTTCCGGCAAAGAGATCCTAAACATAATATTTCAAGCTTTGTCTATTAAGGTAGCAGAACTGAAAGAAAATCAAATCAAAATAAAACAAAAAACCCATTACAGATGAAAGGCATGGGTTAAAGGTATCTCTGCCTTCCAGAAATAAAGAGCAATGTGCAGATGCCTCATTTATAAGCACTTACTTTCTCGTGAAATAGAATCAAGAAAAAATATAAACAAAAATGCAAATCAGTATCTAGGGCAACAAAAATCTGAAGAAAGAACAATGTTGGCTTTCAAATTCTCTTGAGGTGCCAGAAAATATTTATTAGCAAAAATAACAAACCACCACTTTGCCTAGCATCTTGAAAAAATAGCTAGCAAGAGTGAAAGGCAGTTCACGGCGCCCACTCCCCGCCAGGCACGCAGACAGGGCCCAGACTCCATCGTGAGCAACCTGGGCAGTGGCGGGTGGGCCTCACTCAGGGTAGAGCGCAGCTAACACCAACACACACAAATCATCTGTTCATAGATGAGTACTTAAAACTCTAACGTCGCTATACCGTTTTAAAATTTCCAATAAACTTTATAGACATTGCCTTGCTTAATCATTCATTCAGTACCACCACCTTTGCTGAGGGTTTGCTATGTTCTGGCCCTTTATAAGGTGCTGGGGAAGCGGTGACGAATGGATGAGAAAGACCATTATCTTTCAGAGCTGACCCTTGACATGTACTCAGACCGGCTTTCTCAGGTCGGCAGAGTGGCTGATCTTGCCCACAGTTCACAGAGGAGGAAATGGGTGAGCAGCAGAGTCAAGACTTAAACTCAGAGCAGGAGCTTATAGCTCAGTGGTAGAGCACATGCTTAATATGCATAAGGTACTGAGTTCAATCCCCAGTACCTCCATTAAAAAAAAAAAAACTACTAAAAAAAATTAAACTCAGGCCATCTGATTGCAAGGCCACAATAATTTACGTAGATTCTACTTGATTTAAAAGGCAGACCGATAGAGCTGCAGCGTGGTGGTGAGGCTCACACCTCCCCTAGAGTGAGGGCTGAGCCCAGGCTCTATGCAGAGAGAGAAGAATGAAAAAAAGACATGTAGTCACGTGCTCAGTTTTAAGGAAACTGGTTTTCAAGAAATAAGACAACTCTGATTAACAAAACAGCATGTTCCAAAGGGCATATTCCCTTGTAGAAATATTGTTGTCCACAATTTCTTAAGAAAAAAATAAATATTAGTAGTTGCTACCTCAGTGAAGAAGCCTGAGTCTTAGGCAAGCTATTGAACATCTCTAAGCCTCAGTTTCCTCACTTATTAAAGTATTAAAGGGGGTATCACTGATTTGTACTTTATAATATTGCAGTAAGAGCTAAATTAAATAATACCTATAAAGCTATTTTGGGGAAAAAATTAAGCATGATCTCTACCTCACACCATACACAAAAATTCTTCTGAGATGGACCATGCGCCTGAGCTGGTCAACAGCCAGCTTGTTTGCCCAGATGCCCAGTTCCAAGAGTCAGCATATCAAGAGCACTGTTAGCCCCGTACCTGTTTCACCCAGCAGGTGCCGTACACACCTGGTGGCTCCCTGCTCCTGCTCTTCTCAACAGGACCTTCTAATGAGACTAGTGTGTGGCTCCCTCATGGTGTCACAGTTATCAGAGGTGAAAGGAGGACAGAGGCCCAGCCGTTCTGATTTCACGAAGTTCCTTCCAGTTAATCCCCACCCATCACAGTTACGTGAATCTCATTTTTAAAAGAAAAAGAGTACAGATAAGAGAAAAGTTTGCCTTAATGTGGTTAATTTAGATAATATGAGTATTATTTCAGTAGTTATTTGTGGAAATGTTTTATAGGAATACATTTACCCACTCATCTTTTAAAGCATGGTTGGATTTCCACGTGGTTAGAAGGCTAGGTGTCTGCTGGCCCACGGAAGTTACCGTTAGAAGGAACCAAACGATCTGAAGGCCAACAGCTGGGCACCATCGGATTCTCAGGCGAACAGATGTGGATGGGCAAGTTCAGCTGGGAGAGCAGGAGGGAGCAGAATGATGAAAATGAGGACTAAACCTGGACTGCAGCCTTTTCAATTCTGTAATCCCACTTTCTACAGTTCTGTCGCCCCCCCTAAAATCCCATCTCCTCCAGGAAGCCTGAAGGAGCCCCCCTCCTTCCCCGTCTCTCCAGTCCTCAGTCCGCGATGCCACTTTCCCACCCAGTAATCGCCTTTTTATTATTTATCTGTGTGGGTGTTTTATGTTTCCCCACTAGAAAGTAATCTCCAGGAAGACAGGAAACTCGTTTTTCAGAGATGTGTATCGAGATATGTAGCAGGAAGGGTGCAGCTCAGTGGCAGAGTACGTGCTCAGCACGCACAAGGTCCTGGGTTCAATTCCCAGCACCTCCACTAAAAATAATAATGATAATAATAAGAGATACGTAGGGGTATTCCACCATAACACCAGGATTTATTTACTTTAAACTATATCTCAGCAAAGAGGAAAAAAAAAGGAAAAAAAAAAGGATAGAGGAGACAAATGGGAGTGAAATCTCAGTAATTGTTGATTCCGGGCCATGGATGTTTGGGTGTACATTGCATTTTTCTCTCTATTTTGGTAGATGTTTTAAAATGTCACACAAACAATTTTGAGCATTAATATTTTTAAAGTTTTGCAGGCCCATTGTCTTTCTGTCTCCTGGCAATTGCTTTCAGTGGTTCTGCCCCAATCCTTACTGTGAGCATTTTATAGCTTAACTCTTAGGTGATAATTTCCTTATTAGTATGATTTGGGGAAGTCATATGTCCTTTGCCTTGTGTGATCCCTGTATCATTATAAACATCTTCGTATTTCCATTTTTTTTAATTGTGGAAGTTTTTACCAAGTAGGAAAAAGTTTTTAGGGGAATTTAAAAAAAAGGAAAACTTCCCTTCTGTCGTTTCCCTCTTCCCTTGTTCCTAGCAAAGCTGACACAGAACAGAGGATGGACCATAAAAGAACCATATTCTTAGAATCTAAGTTTAGACTTGGAATTACAATATGCCACTCTCTATAAAGCCTAAAAAAAAAATCCAAATTTACTTACCAACCATTTTAGTTAGACTGTTTAGTAACAAGGGAGAGAAATGCAACTCAAAGTCAGTTAAGCAAAAAAAGAGAAGTGTACTGGTCCACATAAACAGAGCTACCGAGGTGACAGTGGCCACAGAGCCAAGGAGGACGCGGACCTGGTGCGGATGAGGATCTGTGAGCGCCTCCCTTCGCCTCCCCCGCCAGGTCTGTTCCCCCAGGCCCGTTTCTCTGGAAGGCAGAGTTATGTGTATTGCGGGTAAAACAAATAAACACATGTTAATGTCATACGTACTGTTTGGCTCTCCACTGAAAGGGCGTTGAAGCAACGCTACCCTAACAGCAAGAAGCACTTCTGATGATCAGTCCTTGCTTCCTAAAGAGAGACCGTTGTCCACTGGAAGGAACCAAAGGTCTTTGAAGGAATGGCTGGTCCTCTACCTGCTCAGGCGCATCAATAGGGCACAGGAGGGAGCTTGAAGAGTAGGCAGGGCCCAAATTGGAGGTGTCTGGATCATCAGGAAGAATAATACCTTTGATTTGCAAATGCTGCATAAAGAAAAGCCTTGACCTTTATAAAACGAAAGAGAGAAAGTGAAAGGGGAAAGCAGGTTTGGGCTACCATTAGAGGTGACTAGCTACCCTTCGCTCCTAACTCTGAAAATCGGTAGTTAAAGAGAAAGAATTAAACATATACTTGTGTCTTTAGATGGAAATGTAATTCTTCCTCAGTTCATATGGAAAAGCTCCTTTTTTTCCCCTCTTAACAGAAGAATGCCAGCTAATGAATACAGAAAAAAATAGCAGATTTGGACGATCAGCACTTTCACAACAGCCAATAAAGCCCTTGACAGAAGTAAGGATCCTCAGTGGGAATCCACAGTCATGACTTGTTTCTGGGAACCAGGAGAGGCACACGGCAGGAAAATTTCAGAAATGGAGACCTGATTGAAGTAAAGAGGCATTTATTTGGAGTTGGTTAGGACTGTCACAGCCTGGGAGATATAGATTCAAACGGCACTTCAGTTGGGTTCTGCTGGACCACAAAATGGGGGAGGCTTATAAAGTCAAACACTGCAAGGTCACAGTTATATGGGTTGTTTGCCAAGAATGATCATTGGAGCTGCAAGAAGTAAGCGTGCTTGTTAAGCCGGGGCTGGTTTGCAGAGTCACTAGGAGGAACAAGCTTGCGACCACAGGTTGCAGCTAGCATATGCTGTTTTCAAAGAGGCTGGGGTCCTCGGGTTTGGAATTGTTCACAGAAAGTTCCCAGTGGTGTGTCTGCTTTGGGCGGCACCCCGCCTGCCAAGGCTCTCTGAGGGACTGTACAAAGCGGAAAGCTTTTATGGGAGGAAGGCGGGTGGGGCGAGAAGGCGTTAGTGAAAGAAAAGAAAGGATCTGGGAAGGCCACCTCATCTGGGGAGAAGAGAACAGCAGGGGCCTTTACCTTGGAGATGACCTCAAGGGTGACAGCCAGGAAGTTCGGACTGACTGTTGTAAAGACCAGTATCCGGGAGGGGTTGAAACTGAAATTCAGTCAGTCTTGGTTTGCTGTCCTGGGGGCAAACGACTCTGGGGCTTGTTACTTCTCTTAAACACTGCCAAGTGTGGATTTCCGGGTTACTCCCCAGCTGTCTCTGAGGGTTTGAGGGATCAGACAAGACAATCTTCATAAAGCTCCTAGCACAGGGCCGAGCCGGGCAAAGGGCGCAATTCTAATTACTTCTATGCCTTGACTCCCCGTCTTCCTTTCCTCCCCACTCCCGCCAGCATTCTGGTGGTTTTACTGCGAAGTGGGCCGTTCATTTTCTCCCCTGTTAGCCTGTAAGGCCCCCGGGGCTGAGAGTAGGGGGCGGTGTGTGATCTTCCTAACGTATTAATCTGATTATGATACCAGTCAGTTAAAAAACCTTCAGAGGCTCCCTCCAATGAAATTCAGTGCCTTTAGCTTATCCTGAGTAGCTCCTTATCTTGAGTCAAAGTACTTTTCCTCCCTTAATCTCATGCCACAGACACTACGCCTCCTTAACGCAAGACTCTCAACTCAGATGATCCTTCTCCCCCTCCTGGCCTTGGCTGCTGCGAACACTGGCCCTTCGCCTGCGGCAAGGGACCGGGAGAGGGTCTTCCTCCCTCCTAGGCTGGCTTCTCGGGCTGATCTCTAGACCTGTTTAGGCAGCACTCCTACCCACACGTTCCCAAGCCTCTTCTCCCTTTGCCTGTTACCTCAAGGTCAGTGACCCTCTACAATACACAGCTGTCCAGTGCTGGGTGGGCCTCGGGGCACTGACGGCAGAACTGAAGTACAGTTGTGCCCGAGGGCTCTCTTCTCGTTCCTTTCTGGAGACTGTAAGTCCCCTGAGGACAAGGCATGGTCGGATTGGATTTTTTCCCCTAACTTTCCAGTGCTTAGTAGTATCTGGAACACAGGAGGAATCCAACAACTGCTAGTTGACCCAATGAATCAATCTTCTCTATTTCGGAGAACTTGAAACTGTTTCACAAATTTTCACAGCTGTCTGCTGCCTCTTGGGATAAACCTATAGCCCATCTTCTCAAGGATATAAGCAATTCCTACTGATGCAGGAAATCAGATGCGGGGCGTGAGGAGGGCCGAGTCCCAGGTCTCGGCTGAGCCCCTGGGACGTGCCCCGCCGAGTGTGGGTCCTCGGCTTTGTGCAGGAAAGAATTCAAGTGCGAGCCACCGTTGAGTAAAGGTAGATTTATTTAGAGAGACACATACTGCATAGAGTGTAAGGCAAGAGAAAGACCAGGAAGGAAGTGTGGGAATTGGGTGCTCAGGTTAAAGTAAAAGTAGGTATACACTCCATAGACAAGAGTGCGGGCCGTCTCCGAAGGGGAGAGAGTGCAAAAAGGGCCGCTAGGCATGGTGTTGTCAGTTTTTATGGTCTCAGTAGCTTCACACGCCTACAGGTGGGATCAATCCCACTTCCCTGGGGAAGGGGCTGGGATTCCCAGGAATTGGGCCACTGCCCACTCTTTGGCCTTTTGTGGTTAGCCTTGGGGCTGTCATGGCGCCTGTGGGCGTGTTATTTGATCACGTTACAGTGAGCATATAATGAAGCTCCAGGTCTACTAGAAGTTAACCCTCTTAATCCTTAAGGCCAAGTAGGAGATGAACCTTCCACCATTTTGGTGTTAGATTGCTGCCATTCCTTGAGTGGCTGTGCCCTGCCCCCTTCCCTCCTGTCTCACTACCTGAAGACCAAAAGGCTCTTTGGTCTTCTTTTTGATATGAATTAGATGGTTGGGGGAGGGGTAGAAGCGCAAATGGTCCCAGGGAGGATTTAAAGCCGACTGTGACCCTACACTGACATTTCTGCAGTGTCTGCTCTCTCCTGCCCCTTGACGTCTACCAGGAAAAGGTGAGTGAGACTGAATGTTTAAAATGTAAATGAGATGGTTTTTCCAATTGCTTTGCATTTCAAGTACTAAGTCAAAAAATGCCAAATTTATTTTTTGCCAGCTTGAAGAGTGAAAATGGTTGTTTTTTGAACATTTAGTTTGCCATGAAATGAAATGAATTTGAAAAATATGTACTTTCAAAACATTTCCTTGCAGATTATTGCATTTAACTGTGAACTAGATAATTTTCAAACAAAACTATTCTTTGGATGTGAAAGCCAACGGGCTAAGCTTTTGATCAATACATACTCAAACCAAAAACATTTTCAAAATAAAGTTAACTGCTGCGTGGTCTTTGAACAAACCTGGAGGTAGAGCAAAGCGATAATTTCCGGATTAGAAAGGAACAGTTTTAGTGGAAATGTGCTAAGGTATTTTTGCACTTGAGAAATGTAAGAATTGTGACAACTGAAATAAGTTTTCTATGATATAGTCACAGAGTCATACTTTGAAAAATATCTGAGATGTCTTTGGTTTGTTTTGGTTGCGCTGTGCTGTGATTCTAGTCTTGGCAATGTGTCCGCACGGGTAAACATGAACACACACAGGCACGTATGATTTGGGAACCAGACTTTGCCAATCAACACTTAGGCGAGGTCTACGGGAAGGGGTTATTCCAGAAGAATGAACTGTTAGGAGTTAGAATTCTAATTTGTCAAAGCAGTAGTTCTTAGAATCATTCTTAGCTTATTAACTGTTCCCAAAAGAGATCTTATCTGGTTTATCTAAGAAATGAGATGCTAAATTAATCCTTAAACCACTGACATTGACTCACTAGCGTCTTAAGAAAGGCAGAACGTTTACCTTGAAGCTTATTATTTTCAAAATTTTATGTTTTAGCGTAAATGTTTTAGTTCAAATGATTGTGAATACCCTTTGTCGACTGAAATAAACACGCAGCCGAAAAGTTGAGTTATGTTTTATTTGGCGGGAGGACTCAGTCTGGGATGACAGCCTCCCAGGTCGCTCTGAGGGACTGCTCCAAAGAGGCAGGGGAGCAGCTAGGATGTATAGGAGCTTTACAACAAAGACCAGGGAGTTGGAACAATAAAAGATTACTTGTTATCTAAAGAACACCAGGCATCTCAAGTTAAAGAATTCAGTGCTTTTCTATGTATGGGAGGAAGCAAGCATTTGGGCTCATTGAATTCATTCCTTTGACAAGCACCTAGCCATCTAGGGCCAGTGTCCTGTCCTTTCTTGTTCTGATCCCCTCAGGGTGCACCACTGTGAGTGGCTGCAGAAGCCGGGCTGCAGGCTGGTCCTCACTGGGGGAGGGGGTGGTGGTGGTGGGGGTGGGGGGGAGTGGCAGCAGCGGCTGACAACTTGACGGCTTCAGCATTCTTAGTTTACTGATTCGGTTTGCAGTATTTTTCCTTCACACCTTAGAAAGGCACATTTGAAGGGAATGAATACTTGGAGCTAGCAGTCCAAGCATTTACTGCTTTCTGTTAGAACATTTCAACCCTTCCATTTGCATTGACTTCTTGACACAATTGCTTAATTGTCATGGTCTGCTTGCAGTTCTAACAACTCAGGATCTCCTTCCCTTTTCTCTCCCTGGTCCAAGGCTTACTGAGTGCATTTATTCACCTCTCCTGCCAACGCCAGAGAGGAATAAACAAACTCAGCTCCACATTTGCAAACAGACCTACTGTTTTCACACTTTCAGTCCTTGTCACAGAGCTCAGGCTCCCACTCTGGCTTTCCTGGTTATTCTGCCTTGGTCACTGCTTCCAGAATACCCTCACTCACTCTCCCTTTGACCAGCTGTAAGTCACAAGAAATAAGCACACCAATTTTAGGTTTTAGCAGCATAAGTCAATGTTGACTAATGTACGCAGTTGTGCAATTTCCACCCAAACTATGATGTAAAATATCTATCGCTCCAAAGAGTTCCATTGTGCCCCTTTGGCGTCTGTCCCCTCCCTGACCCCTGCAACCCACTAATCTGCTTTCTGTCACTATGGTTCATGTTTCCAGAATTCCATGAGTGGAATCATACAACATGCAGTCTTTTGTGCAGGACAGGAGTAGTGTGAAAGGAGTGCTTTTGTGCCTGACTTCTCCCAGGGAGCCTGAGACTTTTGAGATTCTTCTGCGTGGTTGCCTGATTCTATAGGTTGGTCCTTCGATATGACCAAACCCATCGAATGACTATTCTGCAATTTACTTCTCCACTCATCTGTTGATGGACACTAGGCTGTTCCTAGTTTTTGGCTGTTGTGAGTAAAGCTTCTTTAAAGATCTGTTGTACTAGTATTTACTTCTCTTGGCTAAATACAAGAGTGGGGTTACTGAGTTGTCTGGTAAGCATTTAATTTTGTAAAAGAAATTCTTCCCGAAGTGACTGTACCATTTTACATTCCCACCAGAAATGTATGAGTGACAGTTGTTTGTATCTTTGCCAACATTTGGGATTGGAAGTCTTTGATTTGTTGGTTTTCATCACGTGACGACTATTCAGCCATCATCTCTTCAAACATTCTGTCTGAACTCCCGACTCCCTCCCTTCTAAGACGAGTTATATGTGTGATGTGTTTTAGCCACAGTATGTTGCTCTATTCATTACTGAAAAATCTCTTCCCTTGGAGTTTCATTTTGGTTATTTTCAATTGATTTGTCTTCAGTTTTACAAGTCTTTTTTTTCTTTTTGGGGTGTCTGATGGTATCTTACCTGCTGTTAATCTCATCCATCTTTTTTTATTTTTCATTTTAGGTGTGATATTTTTCACATCTAGAAATTTAACTTGGATTATTTTACAATTTACATTTCTTGTCTCTAACCTTCTCGAGCATATGTAGCATATTTTTAACAGCTGTTTTAATGTCTTGTCTGCTGATTGTATTAGTCATGTCATTTCTACATGTGTCTTGATGTTCCTTTGTTTTGTTTCTCTTGGTGTTGGGACATGTTTTGCCGCTTAATTGTCTGCCTGGTAATTTATGATTAGATGCCAATGTTGTCAATTATATGCTACTAGATGTTGGGTTAAAAAAAATTCCTTTAAATACTTCTGGGTTTCAGTTCTAAAATGAAGTTAACTTATTTGAAATCCATTTGATGATCCATCTGAGGCTTATTTTAAGCTTTGTTAGGGGGGCCTGAGAGCAAATCCAACTCCTTTTATTCCGTCATGGCCAGAAGTGGGAATCCATCCAAAGTCTTTTTTGATAGCAGCTCCATGAAAACATTTAAGTTCTCCTCTCTTATCAACCTTCAGGTACATAACAATCCTGTTAACCAGTCATCCTGCTGTATGTTAGGTCCCCAGGACTTATTCATCTTATAACTAGAAGTTTTTACCCTTTGACCAACCTCTCCCCATTTCCCCCACCCACCAGCCACTAGCTACCACCACTCTACCATTTCTGTGAGTTTGGCTTTTTTAGATTCTACATATAAATGAGATCTGACAGTATTTATCTTTCTTTGATTTATTTTACTTAGCATTATGTCCTGAAGGTCCATCCATGTTACCACAAATGTCAGACTTTCCTTTTTTACGGCTGGGTAATATTTTATTGTATGTATACACACCACATCATCTTTATCCATTCATCCTTGGTAGACACGTAAGGTTGTTTCCATATTTTGCCTTTAATGTATAGTGCTCCTATGAACATGGGAGTGCAGATGTTTCTCGGAGGTTTTGTTTCCATTTCCTTTGGGTGTATACCCAGCAGGGGAATTGCTGAATTAGACGACAGGTTTTAGTCATCTGTATTTCTTTGCTTACCCATTGGAGTCACTTTGTCTTATTTCCTCTTTTTGAGTTGCTCGTGTTTTTCTCAGTGATTTGCATGAGCTATTTTGCTAATAAGCAGCCAATCACTTTTTTTAACAAATATTATTTCCTACCATATTCTCTCATTCTCATTTTATTCACAACCATTGTGATGTATAGATACTTAAATTTTTTATAGTCAAATCTCTCTACCCTTTCCTTTTTAGAGGCCTTCCACTCCTTTGATGCTTAGAAAGATTTGCTTATTTACCTAACTCATTGAATGGCTCTATAGCCAAACCAGAAGGATGAAAGATACATTACGTAAAGGCTACTCATTTGTTTAAATTGTTATTATAAGTTTATTATCAATGCCTAAACCAGTACTAGGCACTGTTGGGCACCAGGACAGCACGGAGCAAAAATAAACATCTGGTTGGCCACCCTGCCACCCCAAGTGTTTCCCCTCTTCACTCCCACGCCCATCACTGCAGTGCCCACCTTCATCTCCTGCCTCTGTAAATCCATGATTCCTCCACGATTGCCAGAGAGATTTCCCAAAAAGCCATGCCTGATGCTGCTACACCTTCAATAACTCCTTCAAGATTAAGTCTCAACAGTGTAGCTTGACTCTATCCATAGTTCACCTCTCCTGTTTTATTTAGACACTCCCTAAATCCCACCAGTCTTGCACACCCATTATTCCCTGTGGTGTTGGGAAAGTTTTGAGTGTCTTTCCTATTTAAACAGTTTTTCTCCATTTAATTTATATTACCATCCTCTCTAATACACACTACATTTTCATTGTCATATCTGCAAACCTCCTTGGTCCCCCAAACAAATGGAAATCTAACAAGTCCTTCCCAGGTTCTGATTAGCTTTCCCCTGAAGGAAGGATGGGTGTGCAAAGGTAGTCATGAACGCATGCCTGTCTACATCACAATGAAACACACAGTAGTCTACAGTGTCTTCTGAAATCCATCTCCGCAGGGATGGGGGGAACAGGCATGACGGCAATCACGTAGCAAGTCAAATGAAATAATCATATTCTTAAAATGAACTTCACAGTAATGATTATTTGTGACTCAGAAGTGCACATTTTCCTTCATAATTTTGTTGCCTCCTAACTTTGGAGGGACAACTCATAAAAAATCCAAAGGAAGAGGGTAACTTTTCAGCCTTAGTAGGACCGGCTCTTCTGGGTGAAGGCACTGATTCCTGTTTAGACAGGCTGCTCACGAGCAGCACTGTGCTTCTTATCATGATTAGCCAGTGGCTTTGGTGAGGCGAGTTTGCTGGGTACTGAAATATTCCCAATTCAGATCTAACTGTAGCTAAAAGCAAACCTACAACACAACTCATCCTTACTTATCATTTACAAATGAGAGAAATCAGACTAAAATGTCTACAGTGAGGGGTGGATAAGGTAAAGTGCGTGCCTGGCATGCACGAGGTCCTGGGCTCTATCCCCAGCACCTCCGTTAAAAACATTAATTGCCCACTTGAAAAATAAAAGTCTACAGTAGAGTTTCTCAGCATGAGATTCTTGGTTCTTCATTGGTAAACCCTGAATTTTGTGTGTTCTTCATGGTCAGAATGTCTATAGCTATAAACAAATTCCAGAAGGGCTTAGTGACTCCTTAAAATGCTAAAATCTAGTTCGGTAACAGGAACTCTATTTCCTGTCCCATCTGACCTGAAAATTGAAAAGTATTCTACTTACTCTGCTGTCTTCATCCTTCGTTTATTTGCCTGAAAATAAATACTGAATTTATTTTGCTGTGGGTTAATATTCAAATAAAAATCGTGTGATTGACATTAAGTCAACATTTCTTCTAAACTTGTTTGAAGGTTTCTAGTGTACAGTGGCCCCTGGTGTTATTCTGAGAAACATGCAGTAGGTTACTCATCTCTCATCTTTTAAGACCATCTACTGAAATAGCTCCTGGTAGGCGTGGGCAAACCCTACATAAAGCAGCTTATTCCTGGTGGCCCTCGGGGTTATAGCAAACTTCTCCACAGGGAATTAGATTCCGTATAGTAAACATATAAAAGAGCAACACTGTGTTAGGTAACACCTACACGTGCTATTTTTGAAATTTTACAATAAAACCACTTGGGAAATATATTCATTTTATCAACTCAACTATTAAAGTAATAGGAAAAATAACAGCAATTATAGGACTTCAGGCTTATCTATAGCTTGATCTAGTGGAAGGCAGTATCTAAAAGGAGAAACATAAAAGACAGATATTTTCCAGTGCCTTAAAATCCTTAATTATGCAGAATCATGTGTTCCCCCAAGAACAGCAAATTTAAGAAATCAGTTATCTATGTAGTAATATGAGACAAATTCAAGTTACTGCACACCAGAACGTCTATGTCTGGATATGCTATAGTAATGAAAAAATTTCACCTCAAATTCATGAATGTATTGACCATAATTTAACCTGTCTTCTATTAATGTACAATCTGTCTTACTACTGCAGTTAATATGGCAATTATTCTTGCTCATGTCAGTTCCCACACATGCAGTTATGTCTACAGAATTAGAATGGACACTTTTATGATATAAATCATAATAGATTGCCAAATTGCCCTCCCTTGAAGTTGTAATATAGACTCCCTGAAATAAAGTGCCCATTTTCTCACACCCTTTCCAAGGTTATTTTTTACTTAAATACTACATATTTTGAGATATCTATAGCTCTAGTTCATGCATTTTAAACTACTGGGTAATAAGCAATTATATAAATTGAATATACTGCAATTTACTTATCCGTATACCCACTAATGGACAATTACAGACAATTACATTTTTCTCATGTTGCTTTATCCTGGTCAGAGTGCCATTCGTAATGAATGGCTGTTGAGTGAAAGAATAAACCAATGAATCAATGAGTAATAAAGAAACTGCTTACAAAGCATGCAAAACAGCTGGTGTGGACTGAGACGGACTGTAGTTGGCATTCTCTACTATGAACTGCAGTGTCTAAGGGACGACATAGGAAGATGTTGGATGCCCAGGAAAATACACGCCCATCATCTGCTGTCATTTCAAGACCTTAGGGGTAGATGGGAAGGGTTGGGGAAGAACAACCTTTTACTGCTTTTATGTTCTGTACTTTTTCAGTTTCCGTAATTGGCATTAAGAGCCTCAATCACCAGTTAAAAAAATCCCTCAGTATATATCAAGGGTAATTTTTCTATTTTTAAGTGTAAACAGTACTTTATCAGTCATCTCTTAAATTGCAGGGACACACCCAGCTGGCCAAAGGCCACCCCAGCCTGTCTATACTTACTGAGTCAAGAAAAAAATCCAGCTAGGTTGCTTTGTTGTTAAAAGAAGACCAATTATTTAAAGCTCACGTTCCTATGTTCTGATTCGCCAGCTGCTTTTCTTATCTTGACAAAGGGGCAGCGTCCATGTAAGACAGCAATATTTCAGAGTTCCAGTTTCTCCACACTCTTGTTATTGTCTGTCTTTGATTTTAGCCGTCCTAGTGGGTGTGAAGTGCTGTCTTGTACTTTGGATTTGCATTTCCCTAATGACCGACGAGATCGAGGCTGTCTTCATGTACTCATTGGCTATCCGCATAACTTTGTAGAAATGTCCATTCAAATCTTCGGCCTATTTAAAAAACTAAGTCGTCTTTTTATTTTTGAGTAATAAGAATTCATTATATAGTCCAGATACTTATTTTTATGTGGTATGTAGTTTGTAAATCTTTTCTCACCTTCTGTGTGTTGTCTTTTCACTTTTTGATGGTGTCCTTTGAAGCACATTTTTAATTTTGATGAGGTTCAATTTACCTAATCTGTGTGTGTGTGTGTGTACTGCCTGCGTTTTTGGTGTTATATCCAAGAAACCATTGCCTCACTCAAGGTCACTAAGATTTACTTCTATGCTTTCTTCTAAGAGTTTTATAGTTTTAGCTATTACACTTACGTCTTCGATCCAGTTAATTTTTGCATATGGTCCAAGGTAGGAGCCCCGCTTCATTCTTTTGCTTGAGATATCCAGTGTCCCAATCCCATTTATTAAAAAGGCTATTCATCCTCCATTGAAATGTCTTGGTACCCCTTTTGAAAATCAGTTAATTTCAAATTTAACAGTTTACTTCTGGACTCTCACTTCTTTTCCTTTAATTCGTCTATCTTATGTCAGTATCATGCTGCCTTGATTACTGTAGCCTTGTAGTAAATTTTGAAATTTGGAAGTTTCAGATTTGAATTTTCCACTTTTGTTCTTTTTGAAGATTGTTTTGGCTGTTCTGGTCCCTTGCATTTCCACATGAATTTTATGATGAACTTGTCAGTTTCTGCAAAAATTGACCTGGGATTTGGTAGGACCTATGTTGAAGCTGTAGATCAGTTTGGAAAGCATTGCCATCTTAGTAAGTCTTTAACAGGGGATGTCTTTAATTTCAACATTTTGTAATTTTCAGTGTACAAGTCCTGCATTTCTTTGGTTAAATATATTCCAATTATGTTCCTTTTAAATGGATGCCATTAAAGTGGAGTTGTTTTCTCAATTTCATTTTTCAAATTTATTACTATATTACAGAAATCTAATGTTTTTAAGTAAATAATGCCCCTGAGGCAGATTCATGAAACAGGAAAAGGATCTGTTTGTTCAATCACTTGATGTGGACTTCTGCTGCTCCTGAATCAGCACTACTTGCTGCTGAAGACATCTGTTCCACAGCTTCTTTAAAAAGGCTGGAGGAACTTTCTTTCAGGAAACCTGGAATTCTCAGCTTATTTCTTGGTGATGTTGGACATTTTTCAGAGATTATCTTGTTGAAATAGGAGTAAAAAGTGTTCCTGGGAGCCTTATATAGAAAGGAAAAGACAAGCATTTCACACAAAGATCTCTTTGGTCGGTTTCCAGAACTTTAGACGTATAAAGTTATGAAAAGGGGAAGAGGTAAGAAGCCTGTGATATGGATGTGACAGGAAAGATGTAAAATTAAGAAGTTTTGGGAATATTTTGTTTTTAAATGTAATTAGATGTGTGTGCTGAAATACATAGAAACACTTCATTAATTTCAAGAACTGATAGTGCTGATTTTTCAAAATGTATCCAGTGGCCGTTGTATAATTACTGTTCAGGAACCACACATAACACCTGAGTTGCAGTAAATTACACGCTGTTTTTCACTCTAACCTACAGATTATTGGAGGAGCTAAAATAGGTGCTGCCAACACCATTCTAACAGGAGTAAAGTGAAATCATAGATTTTCCAAATCCAAATGAGATCTCAGGTTTTCTGACTCCTAAATGCCAACAACCTTACAATCTAGTTGTGTAGAAACAATATACATCTGTTTAAAAAAAAAAAAAAACCAGGGCACGTTTGAGAATACCACTGAGTTCAAATTAGACTGTTCAACAGTACAAAGAAACAAAGTTGTGAATGGATTAGGATTCAACTGATTAATTCATTTTGAGGGAGAGGGTGGCAACTACGGTTTAAAAGAAGGGAGAGGTGTAGGCCTGTAAGGCTCTTTAGAAATTTAGTCCGTTGTTTCTCAAAGCCATCATCTGCATTAGAATTCCCTTCATAGCATGTTAAAAAGTAGAGCCCTGTGCCCTGTCACTGATATATACCTAGTATATTTGACGGTCAAAAGTGAAAAACTTTCTAATGCTCCATTCTTCTATACAACAAAATTAGTTTAAGTAACAATCATGAAATAATAATGACCAGAAAAGGACTGAAGATTTTTATTGGAAAGTCACATAATGAAGGCAGTCAAAACTTAAAAGTTAAAAAATAACAAATATTAGAGGAACAAACAGCAAAACAATTTTTCTAATTTTTATATCTGCCTGAAAGTTTTAACTTCATCTTTTGTTAACAGATCAATATGACACTTCATGTAAATAACTGTCTAGCAGTGAAGTGAGTTTTAATAAAATGGAAACATCAAAAGATATCTTAGATAGCTACTAAGTCACACTGCTAATGTAATGCTTTATTTCTTAATTAATTTTAGTCTTAAGCAGAACGATAAGCAATTAAGGGTAAATTTCAAGTTTAAAAGATATGATTTAAAGTTCTGTAAAATATTTCACATATGAACTAGATTCAGCACGTACCCAATGGTCCCACGAGATGACTGAATGAGATGAAAGGATGGAGTCAAGGGCCCAAGGCTACCTTCAATAGAAGGGACGCAAGAGTGACTGGCGGGGAGACTAGTTGTGGGTGCGGGTGCGTTTGCAGATTTTATGGCAGAAGGGGGAAGAAGTTCTTTCTCAGAGTTTCTATGACCAAGAATGAGAGAGGAATTGGAAAGGGCTAGGGATTAGGGATTTAACAGCAGTGCAGACAGTTTAATGGAGAGTAGAAAGAGTTGACTACGAGGGAACTGCCTCTGGCTGAGGCAGGACTGGACACCACTTCAGTGCTCCTTTTAATAAACCACACTGAGAACACACGCCTACTGGGAGAAGTGTTTTGCGGGCATGGGCGGCAGGTAGGGTTGACAAAAACACATGGATCATCTGAGGTAGTAGTTTCTGCTTTAAGATATTCCAGCTCTACTTCTAGACATTTTAAGCTCTTCTTCAAAATAACAAAAGAGAAGAATTCTATGTGAAAAATGACTAAACATTTTGTCTCAATCTACTGGCTTAAATCTGTTGGAAAATGAAGCATGCTGTAAGTATGTTCTTGTAGGTGTTGTGGCACTGGACACTGTTACTAGCTCATCAAGCTGCACCAGCTTTGAAGAGAGTCACTCCTACGTTAACTATCATTATCATTAATGACGTGTGTACCCACACACCAAGTTGGGCAGCTTCAGGTCTGTAAATAGTACTGGACATATTAACTTAATCATCACATGCCTGAAGCCTCTAAGCAGTACATGACCATATTTTACACATCAAATTAGCTATGATCTTAAAAACAAAGTCTGAGACTTTGTAAAGGGGTTAACCTTTAAATATGGAAGACTGTGATTCATGCTTTGAATAGTCATTATGTCAGCTGTGGTTGCTGGTTGTTTGAACATAACCTAAAACAATCAGGCTTAGTGACACGAAGGTGTTTGGAAAATATCTAATGCGTGCGGGAATGAAATCCCAGTCAGGCAGTTAACAAAATTAAGCTGTGTTTGGGCTATTCCCAATATCTTGATGTATTCTGGTTAAATGATTAATGTCATAAACTTGTCACTACAATGATTTTTGAATGGTCCCGTCTGAATTTACATTCAATATTTTATTAATTGCTAACTATGTGCCAAGTTCTCTGTAAAATTCTAGGAACTTAAAAATTAGTAATTCATAGTTTCTTATCTTAAGGGTGTCATAGATATAGATGGGGGCGACAACAATTTATAGTTGTGTGATTATGGGGCAGAGGTGGCAGAAGGGTGAGTGATCATTATATTGTCTAGAAGCTGGAAGTTGGCCAATGTCCAAGCTCTGTTTTAAGGGATGACTTTGAAAGGTGGATGAGAGGGAAGAACATTCTAGATGAGGAAACTCATGTAAATCATGTGTAAAGGTGAAAAATGCCAGGAGATATGGTTAGAGAGATGGGT
This sequence comes from Camelus bactrianus, assembly GCF_048773025.1. Classification (NCBI taxonomy): domain Eukaryota; kingdom Metazoa; phylum Chordata; class Mammalia; order Artiodactyla; family Camelidae; genus Camelus; species Camelus bactrianus. The sequence goes on along the minus strand of NC_133567.1, from coordinate 3,051,719 downwards.
TGTTACCTAATGAGATTCATATGCTAAGAAGTTTAAGTTGTATCTAACATACAAAACAACATCAGTAAAGGTTGTAGGCACGTAAGAGGCATGATCAGATCCTAGATGGAGTATCAGATGAGTTGGGAGGTGAGCTGAAGTATAAATTGAGGGCCTGAAAAAAGTGTAGGACATCAACAGATGTTGGAGTGTTCAGTATGGGGGAAACAGTTCTCTTAAATAAGGACTTACATTTCAGCAGGTTAGACAGATAATGAAAGGTAAAACACAAGGATGTAGGGGAACTACAGGCATGTTGGGGAAGGACTCCCTGAGAAAGTGACACTGAAGCTGAGACCTGGAGGAAAAACAGGTTTTTAAAGACTGGAACTGACTGGAAGTGAAGCACTCAGGGTGTTGAGTAGTAGACCCTACATACTCTTCCTAAAAAGAACACTTTCTTTTGCCCTCATGGGAAATCAAAGAACCTAAAATGTTTATTAAATTTAAAATAATAATAATAATAATAATGTGATGAGGACAAGACTGTCTCTTGCCTCTGCTCCCATAGTACCTTATATTTGCATCATTCACATCTGTATTAGAATTACTTGAGAATTTGGAAGAGGATCAAATAAAAGGACACATTTAAGAGCAAAGAGGGAGACACTTCAAAAGGGAAGGAGAAGGAAAAATATATTTTAAAATGTAAAATGGCAAATGGTTTAGAAAGCTCAAATTAAGCCTCAGCATTGTCCATTTAATGCTTTAATTGGAAGGTTCCTATTAATCTGCAACTTTAGCAAGAAAAGTACAGTGGACAAAAATGAAACTGGATCAAGGACTTCCAATCAAGAAGCTTGGCTGAGAAGTCATGTTGCATGAGGACTTCTTGTTTGTTCCTATTTTCATTTATCAACGGAGAGTACAGAGGGTTTTCAATATCCGTGGTCTGAAGGAAAATGTAACTTGTTGAGAATAATTATGGACACATGCAGTATTGCGAACCTGTAATAGTGTTTTCCCTAGATATATACATAAATATAATAAAACTAATCTTGACAGTTTCACTTATCACTAGGAAAGCACAATAGGCATAAAAATTCTTAACATTTACACTCTGGAGAAGGTGTACACCTTTAAGGCATGACCCAATCATTTCTGGTCATTTCTTCCAGCCCGTGACTAGGAGAAGATGAAGAATGAATTAACTTTTTTCCCCAAAGAAAGAAGTCAGACAAGTAACACTGAAAACAATTTATTTAGACATTGTTATTTCATAAGAATATAAGCATATATTCATCATATAAACATTCTCATTTCATAAGATTATGAAAAGGAATATATACGTATAACCAAATCGCTATGCTGTACACCAGAAATTAACACAAGGTTGTAAACTGACTATACGTCAATTAAAAAAATTTTTAAATAGATATCACTGGCATATTCCAGTCATGTTTTTACATTCGAAGGTGTATTGCATTTGTAATGATGTCACCGATAACTCAGAGGAAGGTCAAGCACCAAGACATTCTTTAGAGGCTTAATATTGTGCTCCACTGACCAGTTTCCTGGCTGAATCCCTTCTCACCACTTATTTTGTGTGCTGATTACCGTGCTGTGCCTAATAAAATCAGCTCCTTTCTTCAGTTTCGCCAGTTCACACCTTCCCCCCAAGGCATAACAATTCAGCCTCTTAAATTTCACTTCCCTGCTGTATCTTGTTGGGGTGGCGTAATAAAAGTCCAGCTTAACAACAACAACAAAAACTAAAGTGACATGCCCAAGACAAGACCTCTTTGGGCTGTATAGGAAGGGAAATCAAAAACAAATAAAGTGGTAATACCTATAAGCTGTCTCAAACAACTTTCAGATACTGGGTCAGCGTGATGGAAACGGAAACTCCATAATGCTTACCAGTTGTTTAAATTTTTTTTTTTTTAAATCAGTTCCCACCATGACAAATGAAGGACAGCAGACCTGGCTTCCCGGTAGTGTTCGTTCGGCTTGGGTGCCCTTGAAAGCGGCGATAATACCCATTTTTATGCAAACACAACTCAAGAGCCCTTTAGGTACTGAGCGGTTAGCGGTAGCACCTCCAAGCTTTTATTCACGCCAGATATTCCCGGATATAGCAGGGAGTTTAGACACATTATACACTATTCTACCCGTAGATTCTGCTCACCAGACTGTAACACTTAAGCCGTGTGGCCAACCATCACCCCTGAATCAGGACCCCCCGAAATCGCTCCCCACCGCTTCGAGGCCTCGTGCTAACCCTCTGGGAGCTCATCATCAAGCTGAACGTGGGCGGTCGCGGCGCCTGCGACTTCCAGCCGACCGAGCCTTAGGTCTTTCCCCCTCGGACGTCTCTGTGCCTCACCTGGCCTGAGGGTGCGCGCCGCCCGCAGGTGCGGAGCTACCCGGAAGCCGGTCAGCGGCCCGCAGCCCCGCCCGAACGCAGCCCTCCCGGCACCCGGTCCCCTCACAGGCCCTGGCCCGGCGGCGAGCGCCCCGGGGGCAACGAGGAGGCCCCGGACCCTCGGGTGCCTCCCCCGCACCCCGCGCCAGGCTACTCCGGGAGTTGGCGGGGTCGGCGAGCTCAGGCCCACTCGCTGCAGCGGGGAACGTCAAGCTCACCTTGGGGCAGTCGCGCCCGGACGGCGGCCAGCAGCGAGTCTCGGGGTCACGAGAGAACAGCCAGGTCACCCGCCCGGAAGCCGCCTGAGGCGGAGCCGACGCCGGCCTTCCCGGCAGCCCGCCGACTTCCGGCAGCTCGCCGACTTCCGGACCTGCGCGGAGCCTCCCTGCGCGGCCGCGGTGCCCCTCCCCCGCCCGCTTCCCGGCGTGCCCCGCGGAGGAAGGGACGGAGTCGACAATAACAAACCCGCGGCGGCCGTGTCCGCGGCCCTGCCGAGCCCTCGCCGCTGCCTCGGGGTCCCCGTCGCCCGGCCCCTCGGCTCTGCCCGGCCGCGGCCTGCCCTCCACCGGCCCCCGGGCCCCCACCCAGAGCCGAGGGGCCTGACCGCGTCCGCGCCGCCCGGAGGTGGCGGCCGGGCGGGCACCGGCGCCGGCGGCTGTGTCGGTTGGCGGCGCCGATGGGCGGTTGGTAGCCGCCGCCGAGGACGAGGCGGCGGCGGAAGATGGTGCCGGGTGCCGCGGGCCCTGCTGCTGCTGCCGGCGGAGGAGGAGGCGCCGCCCGGTGAGTCCCGGGCGCGGCGGGCGCGGGCCTGTGCGGTCCCGGTCCCCGGCGCCCCCGCCGGCCTGAGGGAGCGGCCCGGGCCGAGGGGCCCGCCCGCCCCGGCGTCCTCGCCGCCGCCGCCCGGCTCGGCCCCGGAGGCCGCCCTGCCAGCGCGAGGGTCGGAGGCACGGCTGTGTCCCGCCCCGGAGTGCGAGGATCCGGATAAAGTTACTCCGGGGATGACTCAGCCTCCGCCCGCCCCCCGGGTGGGTGTGGGACGCGCCGTGTGTGCGGGTCTCCCGGCTTCCCCGGTGGCGGCAGGACCGCGGGAGGCACGGCGGCTCCTGGGGGACGCCTGTGGTTCCTTCCCCCGCCCGGGGGCTGTGCGCCGCTTCTGCTCTGGTTTCGTAATCGGCTGCTCTCCACCATGGCTGGAGCGCGGTGATCCGCCGGGCGGGGGGCCTGGGCGCCGGTGAGCTCCGATGTGCCCGCGGTCGATCGAGTCAGGTTACCGCGAGACGCTAGGCCGGGGGTGGTCGCCGCGGGCCCGCCGGGCCGAGAGCACGATCTGAGCCGGAGGAGAGTGTGCCTGCCTGCTTGCTCGCCGTCTTACTGTACATACAGTTTGTAGGTTCTCGTGTGTGGAGGGTGCTCCCGTGATTCAGCCCAGGGCTGGGAAGGTTGGCGACTTAGGAGGAGACCGCTCATTTTCAGTAGAACAATCTCATTATGATGTTTCGATACTTGATTCAAAGAGGGTCCTTCCAATTCTGACATTACTACTGAGAAGCAGAGGACCACTGAGGAAAGTGGCTGGTTTGATTTGGGGCTTACTTGATCTGTAAGCAGACCCTTGCTTGGGGAGGGGGTGTGTGAAGATATTTTTCCTTTGTTGGTAACGTAACAGAACATGGCCTGAATGAACACATTTTCTTAGCAACATTTTAGTGTGTATGTGTGTGTATGTTGGTGTATGTTGTGTTCAAAATCTAGGTGGAGTTTTGTAAAAGGGATGTTTTGTGTTGGTGTTTATGTTGGTCAGTGCCTGTTGATGGAAGTTGAATATGGACTCAGGCGATTTTTTTTTTTTTAGGTAATTTTGTTTGGTCTATTTTGAATCTTTTATGTTAGTCAAAGTTAGGGTTGGTTGTTGGCCTAATTCTTACGTCGTGATGTTAGGATGACAGGGAAGACGGGAAGTTGACTCCTCTGAGAACATTTTTCTGGCCCTTGCTAACAAACACAAGGTCGGAATACATGACAGATTGACTTTTAGCAAATGAAATTCGTTAAGTCAGACAGGGTGTAGGCCACTAGACCTCTGGTTTTGAAAAGCCACACTTTTGAACTGAAATTTTTATTATGTAAGCTTGAGAGGAGCTTTTATTTGTCCTCTAATTTGGAGACTGTCTTTAAATTCTCATGCATTCAGCAAATGTTTGAACACCTGCCATATGCTCTACTTTGCAGATATATGTAACTTATGGATGTGTTTATAAAAAGTAATGGGTAGTAAGATTGTCTCATTGGGGTAGTGCTATTCTATAACCCCAGTAAGCCTTTTGTATGCAGGAAATACTGGTTCAAGAAACTCAAGTGAAAATCTAGCAGCCCCTTTCCACACACACTCATTCGTAGTTACTTACTTACCAAGGCAGACCATTGAACCAGTTACTGCAAGGAATATAAAAATGTATGCAGTATGACTTTTGGCTTATAAAAGTAAGGAAATTGAGGTCCTGAATGCAATTACTTACCGTTTAAGCATTATTGGACATCTGAAGGAAAGATTTAAGAGACGTGAGAAAGCCAGCTGTGTGACTCTGGGGAAAGAACACTGGCTGAAGGAATAGTAAATACAAAGGCTCCGAGGACTTGGCACATGCCGGCAAAAGTGAAAAGATCACCGAGACGGGCCAGGGCGGGCACGGGGAGCGGGAGCTGGAGGAGGAGGCTGGGGTGGTAGCGGGGCTCTACGGGTTTTCAGGTTTGGGGGTGCTCTCAGTAAGAACTGATGTGCTCTAACCCCACCTGTGCAAAGCACAGAGGTTTGTGCAGTAAACCCCGCGAAGCTGGAAAGCAACTTGGAGCCAGATTCATTTGTTTTTTTCATGAAATGTTAAACCCCAGGAAGACCCAGTTTTAGCTCCAGTGACGTGAAGAGTGAACAAGAGGAGCTTTATATGTAAAGCTTTGTATAGACAGTTGTAGAAAATGGTGAAACACTGGAAATTTTAAGGAAGATAAATTGCAAATGCAGCCTGCTTGAAGATGCTGAAATAGACACAGTGCTAGGGAAGCAGATTGCGGAGGGCTCGAAGATTCTGTACTTGCAGTCTCTCCGTAATAATTAGAAGTATATAATTCTAGTTATTACATTACTCTGGTGCTTTCACTGTCGTGGACCTAGTAAACCTGATTTGTCTGTTGTCAGGACTCCTGTCCAGAGCCCTGAGAGGACAGCTTTTCTTTCTGACCCTCAGTGAAGTTACGTTCTGTTAAATTACTCTGTGTAGGTGCAGTTCTCGAGCACCTCCAGGCACCTTTCTTCCACTGGTTAGTCGCTGCTTTCACAGCTGTAGAGTGGGTGCCCTGCGGATTATGGAGTGACACTCCCACCCCTGCCACTGTGATTTTGCTCTCTGTTGAGTTGTCATATTTTATTGCCTTGTAATTGTCCTAAGAGGTGAAAATAATTGTGGACAAGCCCCCCTCCATTTTAGTTACTAGTTTAGGACTATCCACATCATTTTTTCCTTCATATGCTGCATATGATTGGTTAGTAACTGTCCAGAATATCTGTTGAAATGTTAGTCAAATCTGTACAATACTGTTAGTATTTCCATGGCTGTTTTGGCCATTATACTGGAAATTCTAGATGTGCGCATCCTTTTTTGATGTTGCTATATGTTTACATATAGTCTTGGTTTAATAGAATGGAGCTGATTCAACGTTTGCTGTAAAGATAATTTTGGTTTCATTTCTTACTCTCAGTATCTCATATAAAATGAAGCATAGACCTAGAAAATCTTTGCTGTAGATACTATTATGTGAGAAGTTAGAGTTTAAAAAAACAGAATTCACATTTAAAGAAATTGTCATAGCTTGATGTTGCCGCCTCTTAAAAATCATGCCACGCACAGCCCTGGATGTAGCGTCTTAACTGGGAGGGTAATGTGGGAGAAGTGGGTGTGGCTTCCAGGCTTGGCCCGTGTGGCTGGAGAGCTATTTTGTAGTAGACTGCCCTAAGCTCATTTAACCGTTATTCTGAGTTTCTGTTAAGCAAAAGCTATCAAATGACATATATATGAAATTTTTTAAATTCATTAAGAATAAAATCTAATGATATTCTCTATTGGGACAAGTTTTTTAGACTATTTACTAATATTTCCAATTCCAAATTATCTTTAAGTCATGCACTTTATGCAGTGTTTTTGACTGGACACCACAGCGTGTGATCTATCTGTGTGTACTGATATGGAAAGGTCCTCATTTTGCTGTGTTATTCAGCTCAATCAAGTTGCAGGTCCGCTTGACAATCTCTCATTTTTGAGAGATTACGCTGTCCACAGACCACACGTGCTTCTGTGTCCATGGGAAACCCTCAGGGACGTGCTCCAGGCTGTTGGGAGTGCTTCTGTGCGGCCATCCTTGCCTTGTGTGGTGCAGACAGGGTGTTCGTTTAGGACCCCCAACCTTGATGGAAAGCTTCCCTTGGAGAATGCGAAGGAGATGGCTGACCTGCTCTTCTCTTTTTCTTTTCTTCTTGGCAGAGAAAGGGCAGGATCAGATGGGAATAAGTCTGATCTGGAGAGGCTGAAGCCCAGTGTTCAGTCCCTGGTGACTTGGACACCCCATTTGTGGTGAACGTTGCTGTTTTCATTGAGGCAGCAGTGGCCCCTTGGTGAGGGCCAGTTGCTACAAATTACACTGCAGAATTGCAAGTCAGACAGAATTTTTCCTAATCCTTCTTTCTCTGTGAAGCTTTTGGCCCGCCTTGTCCAGCATCATCCATGTGTTCTACTAGACTGGAAAGCACCTTGAGGGTTCTTGTACTCCTGCACCTGGCATGGTGTGTGGCTTATGTCAGGCGTTCAGTATTGGTGTTGTTTGGGGAGGTCAGAAGTTGTGGTCTAGGATTTTCCCTTTGTTCTCCCCATGTAAGGAGGCGGATTCCAAGTTTTGAATGGATTAGACCTGTTGACAGTAAGCTGGAATGACTGACCAGATCCTTGTAGGGGTGATCTCTCAGAGAGGACATTGTAAATTAATTCCAATGATAAATGATAGTGTTTTTTATGAGTGTGGGAGATGCTTTCTTGTTTTGAGGGGCTTGGATGTACAGTTATAACGCCTGTATGTCTGGTAATAAATGCAGTGGAATCAGTATTTTAGAAAATACACCTCTCCTTTCCCCCTCATTTACAGCTGACTGCATCCCAAAAGGATCTTGGCAGAACAGATGTCCTTTCTCGATGTGAGATTATTTCCCCCCATATACGATAATTCACACCACTTCATAGCTAGTTAAGATCCCCACCTGTGATTAGGGAAGACTTCCCAGAAGGGCTAATTGGACTCAGAAGGGCCTTTTGACCACACTTGGTTGAGTGAAACTCAGGTAAGCAGAAATGGGGGCAGGTGTTTTATCTGGGAAGACTGTGTAAAGTGGGAGTGCAGGTTTCGTGTGGGGGAGTAGTTGGAGATACTTTTAGAAAGAGAAACTGGGCTTCCTTAGGGCGTCCTTGAATGTTGGAGATTCATTAATAATTGCCACCATCTTTAAAGCTTTTATCGTACTCCTTGCGCCGTAAAGTAATCTGAAATACATGATTGCTGTCCTCCCCCCCCATCCCCGTCCACTCTGCGGAAGGGATCATTTCCGTCCTAGATGGTGAGCTGATGTGTGGAGGTGTCTGAGGCTCAGTGGGAGAGGTGATTTCAGTTGCAGGTAACTCTGCTCCAGAATCTGCCATTTTAATGCTAATCGAGCTTTCTGCCAGAGTTGGCAGACTCACACCTTTAAAGGGCAGGCAGATGCTGAAGTTAAGTGAGACTGTCCAGTGCTGAGCCAGGTCCTAACGGAGGTCATGGGAGAGGGAGCTGCAGGGAAGGGAACAGCGTAGGGGCCGCTGACTTGTAACCTGCTTTGGCAATGGTGAGGGTCCAGGAGGCGAAGCAGCTCGCCTGGGGTGTTTCTCTTTGGTGGGTGTGGTCAGGAAGGGCTGGAACAGGATGGAGAAGTTTCCAGGCTCTAAAATAAAGGTTATGTCATTGGAAAATGAGGGGTTGAATTATAAAGGGAAAAGGAATAGGACTTAGACAGAAGTAACTGAAGTCTTGGGTAACAAGGGTAATTTTGTTCACAGAAGAAGTTAGGGAATAGCTTTTGTTGGTTTGTTTTGGGTTGGGTTTTTGTTGTTTTGTTAAGGCAGAGTACTGGAGTGAAATTTATGTGTTGAGTTGGAGGTGCAGTATGATTTCTGACTGGAAATGCTTGGCAGCGGTCAGGTGCTAGTCCTGAGCTGAGGACGGAGAGCTGGGGGGGGGGGGTTATAACATGAACTTATGACTGTACTGCCCTTGGTTTGAATGCTGTTCCGTGAGTTGGGAAGTCTCCTTCTTTTCTGTATCAAAATAATTTAGGTTAGTTGAGGTCCTTCAGGGTCACACAATCCATAGTGGGGACAGGACTTGAATGTACATCTTCTGATTCCAAATCTCATGTTCTTTTCACAGTTCTCTTCTCCCTCTTACGGGTATACCAAGACCGTAATTGGAGAATGAAATTTGAGTGACTGTCTAGGGTTGGGAACTGTGCGAAGTGGAGAGGTGGAGCTCTGCTTGAGCCCCCAGGTGGGGGCAGCCTGAGACCAGCAGGTGGGGCGGTTGTCTTGTCTCTTATCTGGACCAGCTCTTCTAGGACAGCATTGGCAGGTCCTGTATTTCTTTGCAAAGCATAGAAATGTTGTCTTTTTTTCTTTTTCAAAATGGAAATAAGTATTTTTAACCCCAGATTGTAAATGTGAATTTTAGAGACCAGGGAGGAAGTCCTGCATCCAGAGTTAGCCTTTGTTAAAAACATTGATGTTAAACTGTTCTAGACCCTTTTTTTAGTGCTCTTTACATTTTTAATGCTAATACACGTAAATCCCTCAGCATTAATTAATAAAATAAGCATAAAATCCACAAACAGGTCACAGGCTGGATTCTATAACTGGCTTTACTTACTAAATAATAGATATATCACGCATTGGTAGCTATAGGTCTAGTGAACATTTTAAAATGTCTGAATGAAGCCACATTAAATAGTTGCACCGTGATTTATTTGACTGGCACCTAGGAGAGTCATTTTTCCGGTTTTCAATGTTAATAATGGTGTAACAGAAATCATTGGATATGTCCCTTTGTATACTTGTCTGGTTATTTGCTTCCAGTACATCTCAAGATGCAGAATTGCTGGTTTGCACATTTTAAATGTTGGTGCACATTGCCAGATTAAATCTCCTTAAAAGTTGGACCAATTTATATTCTTGTCAAAACTGTGCCAGTGTGCCCACTGTGCCTTGTCAGTGTTTTATTCATTTTAATCATCAGTAGTAATCTGAAGTGTAAAAATGGTATTTATGTAGACCTTGTTTTTCTGCATGCTGTAGATAACCATTTATTAGAATACTTTGTTTGGACAATTTATCCATTCTCCCAATTTGAGATTCTATTGTGCATCTGTGTGTGTGCATTTAAAGATATGCTTGAATCTGTTCTGTTCCGTATGTTAATGGGCCAGAATCCTAGTTGTAATTACTGTGATAGTATGTTTGACATGTTTTGATAAATGTTCTTTCCTACGGTGTCTCAGTGTATGTGTAGCAGACTCTTTAAAGTTATATTCTCAATGGACAGAAAGTAAAGACAGTGTTTACACAAAGGGCCACATAATTTTAAGAAAATCTTGTGTCAGTGGGTGAGTCACTAACCCTTTGCTTTTAATTTAAAATTGCTTTGTATTAAGTCATGTAATACTAAGTGATTTCATTTTGAGGAGATTAAGAAAAGTTTATATATAAAATGAGCATGCCAGATTTTAGAAAATCTTGACTGGTGGAAAGTAGTATTATGAACTAGGCTTGTATTTTACGTAAAACTTAAAAACTTAGCTTGTAATTCCTTCAGTGGTGGTTGACTTCTGTGCTTGTACTTTTTTTGGGGGGGGGTTAGGTAATTAGGCTTATTTATTTTTAGAGGAGACACTGGGGACTGAGCCCAGGACCTCATGCGTGCTAAGCACGTGCTCCCCCTTCTGTGCTTGTACTTTACAGTTGCAGGTACTTACCAACTGTAAAGTGCACTTTGTTTACAAAACGGCGGCAGTGAAACGACACAAGTAAAGGCACGAAAGGTGGAGGCTTACTGTCTTTCTTCAGGAGGTCGCTTCAGGTGCCTGCAGCCGTGTGCGGTGAGGCTCAGAAGGGCGGTGCTGGAGTGTTGGTTCAAGGGACTTAGACGGTTGAGTAGATGCTGTCCAGCATTTTTAGTTTGTGGACAAGTTGAAGTGACATTAAAATAACACTGCAGGTTGCGTCCTGGGTGGTGTCCTCCGTGGTGGATTTGGGTGGATACTAACCTCTTGGGTGTCAGCGACGGCAGTCCGCTTGGTTTAGCTGTCACATGTGAATACGTACTCCCTGGCCCCGGAGCCTCTTACGAAGAGGAAGATATATTTAAGGTAGAGATGATGATTATTGTTTTGTTTAGATAAGCAGCCTTGGAATATGTTGGCTAATAAAGAAACTGCCAACAATTAGCTCCTTGGAAGTGATCGCTCTCAGTTACTGTTTGAACGCCGCTTTGTCGTTTGCTTAGTCTCCTGGAGAGTTTCCCACGTGAGAGTCCACTCGCTCAACAGGCCCTCTTGAGTACTTTGTGTTATGTCACAGAGATATTTCCTGTCCCTCGGCAACGTTTTGGAGTATTTACTGAGAAGTTGGCATTGTGCTAAATAGGCTCTTTTGCACGGATTATTTAACTTGTTTTCCATGAAAGCTGAATGAGGCAGGTATTACTAATACCCCGCTTCACAGGTTAGGGAGTGGAAATTTAGATGGACGTGCAGTGATGGGAATTTTTTTTAAGTCCAGTTACTTACTTGACAGTAAAACCATGTGGCTCCTGGATTGGCTGGAGAAGATGTAATTCAGAAAAATTTTATGACTTTGATTTAGATTACACAGAATTGGCCTTTATATAGGTCTTATGACATTTCTTTTAAAAGAACTCAAAATAGTAGCATGAATAAATATATTTTGTTCGTTCTGTTACCCATTTAGAGCAGTTAATTTTATAACCCATACTTGAGTTAAAATCCGACCAGAGCTTTTACTTTGCTCACACACAAATTCTTATTTCCATCCCTTATTGTGTCCAATATACAAATTATGAAAAAATTAAATGTAGAAATAAAATCTTTCTATACCAAACTTAACCTTGCTGTGAAGCTGTGACCTGACCACCTAAAAATTAGTAATACAAGGTTGAAATAACAGCTCAAGATAGAAATAGATTTTTTAAAGGACTCTAGTCTAATAGGAGCTAGGATAAAGAAGTGAGAACTTGAATCGCGCAGTTTTCTGAGGGGCTGTAGCTGATGGCCACGTGGGGATCTGGATGGTGCCCCTCTCTTGGCACTGAGGCCCCGCATTCACGTAGGAGGGTCCTGGCGCCCTGGCGCGTTGACTGCTTACTGCCGGTTTCCATATGCAAAGACCTTGCCGTGTGAGTCTTGAGGAGGTTGGCACTGTGGGTGTCCTCCAGGTCATCTTCCCTCTCAGTGTAGTGACAGGCCCGGGAACTCTTAACTCAGAAGTAACTTGCTTTTTCATGTCTGAGTGCGGTTTGAGAGTAAGAGTGCCTTGGCTGTCATTGATACTTTCTGATGACGCAGTGTTGATGCAACATGGAAGTTGGGTGCGTCCATATCTGCACATACGTGCTCACTTATGGGAGCTAGGATTTCATTTTATTGGCAATTGTTACTGTCCCTTTATTTAGTAAAGCATAATGTTTGTGCCCTGCCATGGACGCGGTGGTCACAGAGTCCTTATGTACAGACATTATTTGTATAATTTGCTCATTTTCATGCATTGGCTGCAAAGATGATATGCTGAGAGCTGACATGGTGTACCCGGGTCAGACCTACTTCACAGTGGGATGAAGATTGTCTTTGAGAAATTATGGAAAAGAAAATTTCTTAGCTCTGTCTTAACCACAGCGGAAGACTGCTCCAGAAGTGTTTCAATGACTTGTATCCATCAGCGTGAGAAAGGATGACCAGTAGGTATGGGGGAGGTTAAATTTGTGTCCAGCATGAGTGGAGGGAGGTGGGCTCATCACTGCTAGGGTGCACGCAGCCCCTGTACAGGCGGGTGTAACTGTCATGTTGTTCCAGGAGCTCACTCATGGCCAGTCTTGCTTCAGCTGTGTGCACCCCTCGCTCCCCTCTCTTACTGCTCTGGTCCTGCAGCACCTCTGCAAGGAGGATGTTCTCTCTCCCTTTGAGATGAGAGGCGTGTGTTTGTTGATGTATTAGTTACCTGCCCCATCAACGCCAGCTGCTTTTCAGAAAGGTCATAATTATTTATAGTAGAGTCCCACCTATAATATTTGAATGCTAAATAGGATTATTAAAATAATTGTGATGATTTTTGTAATATTTTATCATGGAAACTTGCAAGCATACACAAAACTAGAGAGAATGTAACAGTGAAACCAGTCTGTCCATCCTTTGTGCTTTAATGGTGGATCGGTGTCTTGCTCGTCTTATCTGTCCCCTGCCCAGCTGACCTCAGCTGACCTCAGCTGACCTCTCCCTTCCCTGCCTCACGTCCTTCCGTCTTTCATTTGTTTCTGCTAGAATGTTTTAAAACATTTCAAATATTATTTTACACATGAATTTTTTTAGAACTAATTTTTAGAATTATTATTTTGTAACTAAAATACCATTATCCAAAAAGAGGAATAGTGATTCTTAAGTATAATCTAATACCTGGTCCATATTTAGATTTCCACACTTATTTCAAGTATGTCTTTTTACAGTGGTTTCTTTGATTTCAGGATCCAGACAGGTGCACACATTACATGTGGTTATTTTACCTCTTACATCTCCGTTAGTAGGTAGAATTCTTCCTCCCTTGTCTTTTTGAAGCCATTTGTTGAAGAAACTAGGTCATTGTCCTATAGAATGCTCATTTCTGATTTAGATGGTGGTTTTCTTATAATATTGTTGACTTTTTTCCTCTGTGACTCCTTGTTGTGTATAAACTGGGAACTGTAGGTGGATGTAGAGGCTTAGGTAGATTTTGGTTCATTTTTTGCAGGGATGGGGAGCAGCGGTCCTTTATGGCGGGGTTGTGCTCGTGTCCAGCGGAGACGCGCAGAGACACTGTCAGTAGCAGAGTGATAGGCGGTCAGTGTGTTCATGTCTGTCAGCCCCATCACATCGCACTTCTCCTCATTGTGACAGTGCATGGTTGTCTAGATCTGTTACTTCATTGCAAAATGGTCATCTTCTGTGTTCTGTCTGTAGTGTTAGCTGGAGTTTGTCTGCAGAAGAGGCCATTCCTTCAGCAAGTGTTGGTTTTCCCCAAGGTCGGTGCCCCAGGAGATGCATGTATGTCCTTCCCTCCCCAGCTCTGACACTAGGTTGCTGCCCCAGCTCCCTGGGTGTTTCTTCTTTCTTTTTTGGGTAACATTATGAACACTTATTATTTGCCATCGTTCCGTTGATGCCCAAACTGTCCCAGCTTAGCGAAGCCTCTCCAGGTTGACCTCTTCGCCCTTCTGACGCTGTCTCGTTAGTCTGTGGCGGCTTCCCAGCTTTTCTATCACATTGAGGTGTTCCAGGCTTACATGCTGGGTACGTTTTGGAATCAGCCACTTCTCTAGAGCTTCTTTGGGGAAACCACGTGTGGGTGTGCAGGGGTTTTAGTCCACTCTGGACTGAGATGGAACAGTCCCCACAAGTCCACTCCCACCGGGAGCACCAGCCACAAGTTTGGTGTTGTCCAGGACCCCCTCACTTCAGACCAACTGACTGCAGAGTCCAGGGTTCCCAAAATTACCTTTGAGTTAAATTCACTAGGAAAGCTCACAGAATTGAGGAAGGCGCTATACTTATGATTACAGTGTTATTGTAGTGGGAGGCTACAAGTTAAACTCTAGCAGACGAAGGAAGATATGCAGGGAGGGGGGCCTGGCAGGGCTGCAGGTGCAGTGCTCGGGTCCCTCTGTGGGGTCAGGGAGGGCAGCACTGCCTCCCCGTGGCCGGCATGCGCCACAGCACGGACCCCTGGGGAGCCTCCGTGAGTCCTTGGCGTCCAGGGTTGCGTGGGGCTTCCTCACCTGTGACCTCCCTGTGGCGGACCTGCAGGCTCTGGCTGTCCCTGGAGGTCATACGGATGCCGGGTGTCCCAACAGTGTGCGTGTCTGTAAAGAGTAAAACAGGAAAGTGCGGATGTGTGTTTGGGAATTGCTTCTACTTGAAATGAATGCTTTCTTTGCTGTTCTTTCTGAGAGTAGGTATCATGGAGTTTGTGTTTAGATGAAAAATTCTCACTTTGCCCGCTGCGATGTAAGCTTCATGAGAGAAGGTGATAGTAATTTCATCACATTGTTTCCTCTTTTATTCCCAAAGCTAAGAAAATCCCTAGGTTGTACTGGGTTCTCACAGTGATGTTTTTATTGAATTAATGTTATAAATTGACCTGGTTTCAAGCCCCCGGAACTTTGATTTACTAGTTGCTGTCTTCAGGCAAGTTGAGTAACCTCTGAATCTTCTTCCTCTTCTGCAAAGGGAGATGTTAATAATGTGGATGTCTCACCTGTTGTGAGACATCGGTGAAGGAGACTGGCACGTGGTTGATCCCTCCGGAAGTGCTGGCAACGAGCATTTTATGTGCTGTCTCCTCAGGACCCATGGCTGGGGCAGCCCTCAGGCTGACGTCCATGCAGGGCCCCCCAGGGCCGTGGCCGTGGTAGGGGGGTGACAGGATGTGCTGTGGGCCACGATAGACACGGGATGTTGGCGTAGGGCAGGCCAGCGTGGTGTAAGTTAGGTCGTGGGGCGGAGCCGTCGGGGCTGTGTTGTGGGGGCCTGCGTCACCCGTGGGCCGTGGTGGTGGCCCGTGTGCTGGTGGCGGATGCGATGGAGATGACGACGCTGGGAACAGGCAGAAGCAGCCCTGTGGTGAATGTCACGGTGTGGCTTCTTAGCACTCTTCACAAGGATATAGAATAATCCTCTGCTGGGTTATTCATTCATTTTAGTTAGAAAATATTTTGGAGCTAGTTCCCAGGAATGCGTGGTCCTTGCTTTAAAGAAGCTTGCTGTTCAGTGGAGGTGGGAGCTATGAAGTGCGCAGCTGAGAAGTGCAGGTGGAGTCCAGGCAGCAGGGCTCCTGGTGGGGCTGTGCCCTTAGACCTGAGAGGGGCTGGTGGAGGGAGGGCCGGGGAAGTGGGGTCCAGGTGGGGAACAGGCCTGCGAGGCTCAGACTTGAAGCAGTGTGTTTGTTCAGGGAGTCACGCGGTGGGAGGTTGGGGAGGGCGGAGTGGGCGTTACGGAGGAGGGGAGAAGCCGTGTGGCGCCTGTGGTTTTGCTGGGTGTCATCTCCATGGTAAAGGCGCGAGAAGCTGGCATCGGACTGTCCGAGTTCGAGTCCTCACTCACCCTGTGACATTACTCAGGCCCTTGATCCTTAGTTTCCTTATCTCTGCAATGAGGATGATATTGTTTACCGTAAGGGTTTCTTATGAGGATCAGATGAAAGCATTTTATTTAATAAAGGGCTTAGAACAGTCGCCTGGAATATAATAAATACTCACGAGTGGTGGCCACTACCATAAAAATCATCATGATCCTGATTGGTTGGTTTCAGGGAGCAGAACATCGTGGCCCCCCTGGCATGTAGAATGGTCCCTTCAAGGGTGATGTCGGGGAGGGAGGAGGATGGTGAGGGGCGGAGGAGACGGAGCAGGTTGAGAAGCCGTAGTGGAAGTTCGGGGACAGCGAGGGCTTGACTGAAAGCCGTAGCAGGAGGAATAGGGATAGGCCATCAGTAAGCGGTGCGTTGAACTGACCGGGGGTGAGGAAGACGGCGAATCTGGGATAGCACCTGTGAGACTGGCTGCACGAAGGTCCTTCAGCAAAGAGAAGCACACCGGAGCAGAGAGTTGTTCAGGTGCAGGGAGTTGTTCAGGTGCAGAGGAGCTGTGGGAGGGGCCGGATAGAGACCTCGGTCTGGAGAGGTGTTTGGGCAGGTGTGGTGGTCAGCAGGGCCTCGCTGCAGCCCCCGGAGCAGGACAGCGAGCAGGGAGGGCGAGACCCCCGGAGAGTTGACCGAGGAGGGAGAGCCCAGGAAGGGGCTTGTATCTGCCGAGCACCATGGGACCTCTCTTCTTGCCCAGTTCTGGTACTGCCCCTCGGATGTTGGGCGCTGGATCACCGGTCGAGTGCGGACCTACCACAGTCTGAGCTGTTTAAAACAACACAGACGTGTTGTTTTGGGTTTGTGGGTGTGGCTTGGCTAGGGTCTCTCAGAAGGCTGCTGGGAAGGTTTCAGCCAGGGGTGGGGCTTGTCGGAGATTCAGCATGATCTGCTTCCAAGCTCACTGTGGTTGTCGATTCAGTTCCTGGCAGGTTGCTGGACTGAGGCCCTCAGCTTCTTGCTGGCTGTTGGCCAGAGGCCAGCATGAGTTTCTTGCCACCCACGTGGGCCTATCCACATGACAGTTACTCCATCAGAGCTGGCAAGAGGGAAGTTAGTCTTGAATAGCAGTCACGTAAGTGACATTCCATCACCTCTGCTGTGTTTCAGTGACTAAAGACAGATCACAGGCCCCACCCACATCCAGGGGGTCGAGGTTCACTAGAGAGGGGATACCTGGAAGGAGAGGCTCTCTGCTGCAGTTGCCATTTTTTCCCTGTTTTACAAAAGATGAAGCTGAAACCTTTAAGTGACTTGGCCAAGATCATGTAGAAGTAACGGGACTGTTACATTCTAAGGACTGAGAATGACTATGGAGTTTGGCTGTGTTGGGGAGTTCTTTGGGGACTTTTATTTGATGTCTTTTTAATGGAATGGTTAGGTCAAGGTCACATGCTTGTGGTTCAGTGAATGTGCAGGTAGGAAGAGAGACTGAGAAGAGATTACTCTTGCAGAAGTTAACATTAAACTGAAGAGACTGCTAACATTTTTGTTGTCACGTTTAATTATTTCTCTCAATAATAATCCAGAAATCTTTCTTTTCCAGTTCACTGAGTTTCACCAGTAATGCCATTCAGTTGCCAATATCAAGCAAAACAAACATAAGCCACTTTTATTCTGCTTTTTAAGGAAAGTGGTAATCTCTTTCACAGTGCCTGACGGTAAGTCACAGTTCCTACCTTTATAACAGAGATCTTGATCTAATGCATTTAAAATAGTGATTGGAAACATTAATTTTGAAACCTTTTTTGCTCTTTCCTTCTTCCCTCATAATTCTCCTCTAAAGCTCATATGCAAAGAGCATAAAGAAAGATAACTACTAGTTTCTGGAAGTTTGTCTTTCATCACTTAAATTAATTTGGGGGATTTATACCTCCAGTTGTTAAAAGTAAAATGCTAGCTCTTGAAATCTATCGCTTTATTTTATAGAGGGGGTTTTGACTTGGACCACTAGTTAGTGGCACAGTTGTTTGAAACATTCTGATTTCCAGACCTGTGCCCTTTCTGCTGTTCCATGGAGTGATTAACTGTCAGGGCAGTTTCTTGTGTGGAGCGTTTTTGACTGTGGAGGTGGACCCCAGATAGAGGGGCACCCGGTGGAAGGACCAGGGGCTAACTCTTTCCCTTCTAATTGCAAGCAGTAACTTTTCCTATTTGCTGTTAGTAAGTTTAACCTGAAGACTGTTGTTTATTGTTACAAGGAAGAAGTGAAGGAAGAAATGTTGGGGTTAGATTTTTTAAATCTGTATTCTTAACTTGGGGGGGCGGTATGTGAGAACAGTGTGAAAAACACACAGACCTGTTCTGACCACTGGTCTTTCTCTTCCTTAGAACAGTTTTGAAGGTAGCAGTCACGCTTTCCAGCGGTCTCACTCCTGTGTGTGACTGCTTTTTAAGCACCGAGTTCACTGGGTCGCACAGCTGGCCAGCGTGGCCGCCAGAACCTGGCCTGGCGTGCGCTGTTGCTGCGGTGCAGCTGTGCTGGGGCTCACGTGAGCACATCTGCACGGGTGCTTGTGTTTGTGCGCTGACCACGCTCCTTGTCTGTTTCCTGTAGTGACCGTATCAGAGTGTGAGGTGCAAGCTCACAGAATCCAGAGAAGTCATCATGAAGTTATATGTGTTTCTGGTTAACACTGGAACTACCCTGACATTTGACACTGAACTTACAGTGCAAACGTGAGCTCTCTTTCATTGATTCGCATCAGTTTTGCATTCTGGGTGTGTAAGAAGTTAAAGACCTGTTTGAGTTTGAGAAAATGACTCCTTTAAGTAAGAGTGGTAGTGCAGTGAGTCTTAGAGCTTTGATCCCCAGCGTGTTACACGTACAGTTGTCATCTTTTCTAAAACGCTAACGTTGAATGCATTAAGTTGTGCTTTGTTCTGTTGACATGAATATATTGTTCATAGTAAACAAACTGGTTTCAAACCAAGGCAGTCAAACAGAAGTAAGTTTTCGTAGCTGATTGCTGTTCTCAGTTCCACAGGACACTGCAGAGGGGACTGTTGCTAGCTGTATAAACCAGCATGCACCAGGCCTGTGTTTTTTGTCATTGCTTTTATTCTTTTATATGAATAAAGTCAATAGTGTTTGGTTTGTTTGTTAATGATAGAATAAAATTTGGAATTTTATTTTTTAATGGAATTATAAAATTATTTTTTTGAAAGTTCTAGTTTTTAATAAAACACAGGTTGACCTGTGAAGGAATAACTTTTTTGAAAGATTAGAAAAAGGAAGCAGTTTTCATGTGATACAGACTTAATGTATTTTGTGTAATGTGACCTGGAGATTTTAACACACATCCTGTGTTCTGAAGATTTTAACAGACCTGATGCTAACTTGAGCAATTCTTTTGCTACGTTATATAAAGATTACAAAAATAAATGTTTCTACTGTCTGTATCTCATAGATTGACTTCTAGATGTGGCACAGGGGTCATTTATTGACCTTTTATTTATTTAAAATTGCTTACTTGATTATGGAATCCAATTCCAGGAACAAGCAGCTGATAGTTTTTACTACTCTTTGGAGGAAAAACTTTAGAGTGAAATTCATTTATCTATCAGGTATTTTTACATAGTGCTACTTTAGTAATAAAAAGGTTTGTTGTTGGGCAAATGTAAATAACCAACTTACCCTCCTTTGTTTGAAAAGTGTGGCCGACCTGAAGCATGCCATCCACAGCAAGTACAAGATCGCTATTCAGCACCAGGTGCTGGTGGTCAACGGCGGAGAGTGCATGGCTGCAGACCGGAGGGTGTGCACCTACAGCGCGGGGACGGTAGGTGGGGGCGGGCGTCGGGAACTGGGCCGCTGATCCGATTTGTATATTGAGGGCTGTGTGCATGTTCAGTAGTTACAACATTTTACCTCAGTTTTTTTTTTCTCTCTTGCATTTTTACTTCTGTAGGACACAAATCCAATTTTTCTGTTTAACAAAGAAATGATCTTATCTGAACGTCTACCTGCTATTCCTAAAACTACCTTTTCAACAGAAAATGACATGGAAATAAAAGTTGAAGAGTCCCTTATGATGCCTGCAGTTTTTCACACTGTTGCTTCAAGGACACAACTTGCGGTGGTAATTGTAATATTTATTTATACCTAGTATAGTTGAAATTGTAAAATTGCTGTATTTAACAAAATAATGTTGAATTCATACACTTGGTAATTTTTTGGGAGCCATGAGCTTATTAGGCATTGGTGAATGATCTGAACCGTCTATTGCTTCTAAAAGCATTTAAATCTAAATAGCAAAGTAGTCTAAATTATAGAAGAAGCATGCCAAAAACATGAAAAATAACAAACTTTTTGAAAAAATATTTCCTGGTTACTGTGTCTGGGTTTTAAGTTTCAGGTGCATGCTTTGTTGGTCTACACTGCAGACGATGACGGGATCTTTAGAGTGGACAGGCTGTCTTAGATGCTATTTGTCACCCTCTTTCCTAGATGATGTGCAGATAATGACTTCAGAGCAATCTTTAGTCAGTAAAGTACCTACGTTAGAGTAGGTGGACATTGCAGAGAGAGCTCAAATAACTCTTTAAAATCACGACCCTTTCTCGCATGCTTAGGTCTGGGGAAGAACCCAGCCTCTTCCCAGTACATACCTCTTGGTTGCCGTGTGCAGTTCTCATGGGTTGTTCACAGTCGTTTGTTTTTTGTTTGTTTGGTTTGACTTGCTAGCGCTTTGCTGTGATGCTGGCTGTAAGCTGTCAGTAGTAGGACACAGTTTGCTTTCAGCCATGAAAAAAAATCATCCTTTAGAATCAACTAAATAGGTGTATTTACCTTTTATAAAAATAAACAAATTGTTAAAATAAACTATTATAAAGTATTAATATTTGCTTTTCGAAAGAAGTCTGTTAGTTTGTTTTAATGTATTATGTACATTAGTGAAGCTATCCCATTTTGCACCTAGGATACAACATAAAAAGAGAATAAACTTACCTTTCTGGAATATCTTTAATAAGCATTAGAGTCTGGAAATGTTTTTTAGAAGGCAAAACTATTTTTTAAAAAACAAATTCTGTAAGTTGAATTTATGTAATATAATCCCTTAGATTTATTTTCTGAGTATTGGTCTATAATAAACTAATAAAACTAATAAAGACAGGCTGCACTATTGCATGCCATTTAAAGGTAATAGTTTTGATTTAGTTGAAATATAAACACCACACGCTAATAGCAAAGTGTAACATTAGATACAAAAATTACCAATAGGATAACCTGATAGGGTATATAACTGTTACATGATTAGAGTGAGAAACCAGAAGAAGAAATAAAACTTGATAGAAAGATTTAAAAATCAAATAGATGAAATGAGAAAGAGGATTAGTCTAGAAATAAACAATCTGCGCAGTTTGTAGTGATGCCAGGTGGCAAGTTACAGAATGGTGACGGGTCCATCCAGTCACAGATTAAGACAAGCAGGAAAGAGAAGGGGGTGTGCTGAGTAGCAGAGAAGAGCTAGGACGGAAAGGAACACTGACTTCACTGGATTAGCACACATCTGCATAGGATACAACAGAAATAGTAAAGTGAACCCTGAACATGAAACAGTGAGATTAATACAGCCCATCATATTGGTTACTAAGTAATTTAGCCAACTTTTCCCTTACTTAAAGAAACTTCATGGTATGATTTTAAAAAAGGAACCACACCATCACAAGAAATCCTGGTAAAACAGGTTGCTAAAGTATGGAAAGAAAGGTACGCACAGAACTAGAGGCCAAGACAGGAAAAGGGGGTGGTATCAGGATGTGACGAAGTGGACGTTAAAGCATTAAACAGAACAGAGTGAAATTAATACTGAAAGATTTAATTGAGGAAAAAGATAAGCTGAATCTGTATTTGCCTGTCAAAGATAATAATTTCAGGAGAACTTTTAATATAATGATGTACATCAGTGTTCATAGCAGCATTATTAATTATAGCCAAATGGTGGAACAGCTCAAATGTTCAGTGAATAAATAAACAAAATGTGGTATATTCATACAGCGGGGTATCAGTCAGCCTTAAACAGGAAGGAAATCCTGATAGGAGCTACAGCGTGGAGGAACCTGGAAGACAGTATGCTGAGTGAAGTAAGCCAAACACGAAAGGACAAACAGTATACGAGACACCTAGAATAGAGCAGAGTAGAGTAGATGTTACCAGGAGCTGCACAGGGAGGGGCTGTTGGGTTCTTGCGTGATGGATGCTGAGTTCCGGTTCGGGTGATAGCAGTTCTGGAGATGGACGGTTGGGATGGTCACAGCAGTGCAAATGAGTCCACAGGACTGAACTGTACACCCGCAGACAGGTTAAAATGGTAGGGTTTATGAGTATTTTACCACAGTAATTTTTCAGAGGGAGATTTCAATACATCTCTTTCATAATCAAGAAAAACCTTGTGGACTAGATTTAATACTCCAAATCTGAAAATACAGAATATACTTTTTTCTTATGGCTAAAAACCCAGAAGAGTATCAAAAGAATATATTAATAGCAAAAAAGCAGATGTTTTGGGGATGCAAGGATGGCTCAGTATTTGGGAATGTATTAATATAATTAATTGCCTTAATCATGAATACTTCACAGGTAAAAACATATAGGGTCATATTAATGTTGTCCAAAAGAGACATTTGTTAGAATTCGGCCGCTGTTCCTAATAAATTCAATAGCCCTAGAAGGGAACAGAATAAATGTAATGCAGACTAGACCAAGTATAAAAAAGTAATGAGATTTCAAGTCAGTGCAAAGCTAGAGTCATTTGCATAAATCAGAGAAAATCTGTTCAGTATTCTTTTGGAACTTCTGGGAAATGTACTAAAATTAAAAAATCAAGTAAGTGATGAAATTAATGGAAAAGAAGTGAAAAACATCCATTTTAGGTGTTATGATTGCATACTTGGAAAATTCAAGAGAATTTAATAAAAACCCATTGGAAGGAATTGTAAGGTTGACTGGGTGTGTGATAAATACATCGACATTATTCAGATTTCTCTGTATTGGCCCTGTTTTGGGGAAAAAAATGAAAAATATATTGCATTCTCAATAGCAGCAACAACAAAAGTCTGTAAAATTCTGTTCCAGGACGTAAAACATAATCAAATGAAAAGATACTTTTTTTTTTTAAATTGAGGTATGGTCGATTTACAGTTTTGTGTGACTCTGTGGAGTGCAGCATGGTGCTTCAGTCACACACACACACACACACACACACACACACACACACGTATATTCAAAACATGGAACGCTTTGCGAGTTTGCGTGTCATCCTTGTGCGGCCCCGCTAATCAGCCATCCCTGTGACATGCCCGTTGCGTGTGCGCTGCTAGAGTCAGCGCAGAAGATGGATGCTTACTATCATTCTTAACATTTGTGGTCACATGCTACTTCCTATCTATCTGTGTTCATGAGCTTAATTAATCACAGTTAATTGCCATGATGAGGCATTTTTGCTTTTGGGCGGTGGGGGGAGTTTTGATTTTTTGTTTTATTTGTGTTACATAAAATGGACTTGGAGTTCCCTTGAAAGAATCCCTGTCCAGGAATCACTGAGAAAGTGACGATAAAGAACGGGAAGTGGAGGGAGAGTGTGTCCTCAGGTTTTAACCCACACCCAGAGCCGCTGCAGCCCCAACCGGGCCCGCAGGCCAGGCCGCCCGTCGTGTGAGGACTGAGAGGCCCTGAGGGCCGGCCGTCTGGAGCACGCTCTGGAGTCAGGCTACCCGGCTGCTTGTTATGTGACCTGCACTGTTATCTTTACTGTCAGTAAAATTAATAATGGATTTTTGTTTCTTGATATATGTTTGAAAATGCACAAATCATGATACATTCATTTTTAGTGCATTTTCACAAAGTGAGCACAAATTTTAAAATATGTATCACCCTACTTCATGCTTTCCCCCTTTCAGTACCTGTTATTCCTCTTCCATAAAGTTAACCAGTGTCCTGACCCCCAAAACGGCTTTTTTTGTTGTGTGTCTGGCCTCTTGGACTCAGCACTGTGTTCCTGAGACTCATTCGTGTAACTGCGTGTGTTAGTGGTCTGTAGTCATTGCCACGTGGCATTCATTCCATGGTAGAAAGTTCAGAGCCTTGTGTTCCACAGTTTTTGCTGAATTGCCCTGTGTGGACACCCTAGCAGTGTGGACGCCCTAGTGGGGTGGACACTCCAGCTGTGTGGACGCCCAGCAGGGGTGAGCTTCTCTGTGTTGCCACAGCGAAGACAGGAACGGCCACTAAAAAGTTCCTTCAGGAGAGCTTCCCTCGGAATGTGCTCAGGGCACGTTCGTGTGTGTGTGTGAGTGCCCGTGTGCGGACGTGCACACAGACATTACCTTCTTTCACTGTTCGTTTCTTGTCTTCCAATGCAGGAAATGTATGAAGTTGCCAAGAAACTCTGCTCGTTCTGTGAAGGTCTGGTCCACGATGAGCACCTGCAGCACCAGGGCTGGGCTGCGATCATGGCCAATCTGGAGGATTGTTCAAATTCCTACCAAAAGCTACTTTTCAAATTTGAAAGTATTTATTCAAATTATCTGCAATCCATAGAGGACATCAAGTTAAAACTTACTCAGTATGTTTGCCATTAAAATGGATAATAAGACATTTGTGTAAACACCTTTGTAGTTTATCTGTTTTAGTAATGGTAACTTCGCTTCTAATAGGCCCTGTATTTATTATAACTGAAGTTCATGTTTTTCAGACTTTCATGATGACTTATATGGACTGTAAAATCTAGAAAGTATGGTCAGTTTTATCCCCCACGTACTTCACGTCTACCACATGCCTGACTTCTGTATTCTTTATGTAAAAGGCTCAGAATACTTTTGAAGTCATTTAGGAACCCAAGAATTTTTGTTGTATGTATATGTACAGTTTCAGTGTTTTGTGCACTTTTGGTTCTTTTTAAATTTATTTTTTATTCAATTTGAATTAGAGGGAAGTAGCATGTTCTTTTCTTATTTAATGAAGTAAACCTTATTATTTCAAGTTTCTCTATTTTGTGGTACGAATATTTAGAACATTTTGGCCTTAAGTTGACAATGGGACACATCTCGGGGAGGAAGGGAATGATTAATTAAGATGGGAAAGAGCTTTTAAACGTTTTTATAATTACCTTTTCAAGTAACTTTTTGCAGGGGAGTTCTCTCAGAGAGGTTAATTTAATGTAATTTAATGTAGGAGCCTGAATACTTTTACTATGTTTTTACACAAGTCAAATCATCCAGATTTTATCTTTTCCCATGTTTTTTGACAACATACATCTATCTACCTTTCTGTCTGTTTCAGGGTCTGATGAATGCAAGCGTTATCGTAATCTTTTATAAAAGTGTTAATTTTATCCTCTACTTTCAGTATATCGAAAATATTTTATTAGCTTAAAGACAAAATGTTGAACTTTAAGGGACTGGTATGGTAACTCTTCTTTATAAATTCAAGTTTTTTATACCTTAAGATTTGTTAAAAACCAATTGTCCACTTGTTTAGCATACACTTGCTGCCTTTGCTTTAGAGGGTGTTTCAGTGTGTGAGCAGTACCCTTTGCTGTGTCTAACGACGTGTTTCTCTGTCTAACTGAGAGCACCTCACAGACTACTTTAGGTGCGTGTAATTATTAGCGAGGTGGTAAGATGTGTGTGTGTGTTAACAGTGTTCTTTCTTTCAAAATGCTGATCTCTAACTAGAGCAGTCCCATTGTTTTACTGACAGATCTTTCGTATTTTAAGTTTAGGAACTGCGGTCTCAGTGATGGCCAAGATCCCGCTGTTGGAGTGCCTGACCAGACACAGTTACAGGGGATGTTTGGGAAGACTGGGCTCCTTACCTGAACGCGAAGGCTCAGAAAAGGCGGAGGTGAAGACCTCCGCGGAACTGGTGCTGTCTCCCGAAATGCCTGCAACGACGAACAAATCCTCGTCAGCCTCATGTCACAAGTCCATGGAACACGTAGCCCCAGACCCCACAGATGCTGAAAGTGGAAAGGAAATTAGGGAATCTTGTCAAAGTACTGTCCAGCAGGACGAAACTTCAGTAGATGCTAAAGATGGCGATCTGCCTTTTTTTAATGTTTCTTTGTTAGACTGGATCAATGTTCAGGATAGGCCTAATGACGTGGAATCGTTGGTCAGGAAGTGCTTTGATTCCATGAGCAGGGTAAGTGACGGTAACTTGGTTTTCCTTGGGTCATTTTACCACGTGAAGTTATGTTATCGACACTAAATGTTTCCTATGCAGTAACGGGGAGTGAGTGCCATGCTGGAGTGGAAATGATGGGCTGTGGAATCAAGCATTATCGCCATGTGTATGAGCTTGGACACATCAGACCGTTGAACTTGTAACTTTACTCGAGAGCTGATAGTACATTTGGGAAGATTATCGGAGGGCAGACAGGAGAAATTCTGTGCAGTGCCGAGCCTTGCTGTGTCCCCTCCGCTGGGGACAGTTGTGATGGTGGTGGTACTTTGAATTTTTCCCCCGACCCAGTAATTTCACTTGGACTTTGTAGTATCTCCTGTCATTTAGTTTGTCCCTACAGTCAGGTTCTTTCATCCTCTGGGTGAACCTCCGTCCTGGCTTTCTGTACTGGCCTGGGTAAAACAGTCGTATGATTTTCATCCTTGTGCATTGAGTCCTGAGCACTCTCAGTACAAGTAAACCGGTAAAAGGGCAGTGTTCGGCGGCCTCTGACCTGCCCTGTGTCCTACATTCACTTAGTAATGAATCTGGTGTTCACATTTACAAATGCTATAGAACTTCCAAGCTTTTAGGGGAAAAATATTAATGATATAATTTCATTTTTATCTTTACAGTTAAAAAAAATTTATACGGAGAATGGTTTACATTTGATGAAATACAGAAGCCTTGAGTGGTTAGTTCAGAGTAGCCAGCACCAAAGTACTGAATTTCTCCGTCTCCCAGGAAACTGCGACGGGCCTCTTTCTAATCGTCCCACCCCACACCTCCTGGAACCGATTTCTGACGTTTAAAAGAAGTAATTTTGCGTCTGCCTGATGCATTTTAAAATTCAGAATGTAGACATTGTGTTTTTGTATTTTATAATTACAGTGAGCTTGTGTTTTAGATTAAGTTCTCCCCCGAGTACACTTACAGAAACCTGGGGAGTCAATACCTCTTCAGATCTGAGGAGTGAGCTGGGAGAAATCTTTGAGGCCTGCGTGGAAGGGGACGGGCCCGTGTGTCGGGGGTGCAGGAGCATGAAATGATATTCTGAAGGCTGCGGTTGTCTGAAGGTCATGGGCAGGGCAGCTAAGCTTTTTTCAAAGGTAAACTTTTCATTCAGTTGGAAGAGAGACTTAGTCTTTGGTTTGTTATTGAGAGGAGGGCAGCACATTGTCTGGGTGCCTGAAAATAGCAACATTCTTTCCTCGTTTAAGTTACTGGACAGTAAAATGCAATGGGTTCCACGTTTCTTCTTAATTCTTCCAGTACCTGTTTCCTTGATGACACCCTTCTGGCGTTTCTTTCATTGTGGCCGTTTATTATTTGTGGTCAGAGAACGCTTCAGTTCAGACTTGCCAGGGCAGGGAAGTGTGGAATAGATTATGCCGAAAATGAATGAAAACTAGTGTTCTGGTCAAGTTACTGACGTTTTAGTAGTCTAAAAAATCCATCTGGAATTGTGGAAAGTCAGCCACGTGATTGTGATAGGATGGTTGAAATCTCATTTTTTCTTTCTTTCTTTCTTTTTTTTTTTTTTTATAATTTTTGTAATTCCACATGAGTCAGAACGGGCTCTAGACCATGAGGCCGTTTTTGACGGGCTTGCCCTCGGCTCTGCGCTTGCATGTTGAAGTGAAATCTAGCAAAGCCCTTTGTAGGACAGGAGGGAGGTAACAATGGTCCTTTACTGGATGAATGAGGATTCACAAGCATTTTTACCTACCGAAAACGGAAGTTAGCTGTGGTGGTGTTGCCAGGGGGTCGCATCATCGACTTCTCAGAGGGAGCGGTCGCTGGCAGCTCATGCGGCAGCGTGGGAAGTCTTCATGTTGTGAGAGCAGGGTGGCGGCCCCTGCGTTACACGCGCTGTCAGGAGTCAGCGGACACGGCTGTGGTACAGCGCTGTCATCAGTGACGCTCGCGTGACACCGAAACGTTCTGCTCAGCAGAGATGAAAACGCATTTTGAAGAATCAGTTTATGTATTTGTTTGTGCTGGACACAATAACAGTACGTGCTCCTAGTGGGATGTGCCGCGTAGTAAACGGCACTCTGCCGTGATGGTTTGACTAGATTAGTACTTTGCTCCTCTCGGTAGTGTTGTGTATTCTTGATACTACTAATGGCTTTTCTAAAGATCGACTGACCTGAGTATGGGATCTCTCTCACCCAAGATGCCTTCTTTTCATCACATGTTCAATCCATAATTGTCCAGAACAGCTGCCTGCCAGGTTTTCTGATAGCAGGAGTGCTCATTGCCAATGAACTAATTAAAAAATGTTCCAAGTTTTGATACTCTTCTACAAAAGCAAATTCTGGTTAAAGCCATCATTTTTATAGACTAACCAATTTTAGTAGTATTCTTAACATGTATTTCCAACTGCCAAAGTCAGAAGCCGTTTTCAAAAACTGAGTCAAGAGGCAGGTATCATGGAGCTTGAGTATGATTTGGAATCATAAGGGCTCAGATCGTAGCACTGTACTTCATTTCTGACCTCTGTCATCCACAATAAGTCATTTAAATTCTCTATTTTACGATATTTGGGTGGATTGATAAATGCTAATTTCACAAACTTTTTAGTTTTTACCCTCACATATCAAGGAGAATCTAGAATTGTTGCTGCGTTTTTGTATACTCACATGTTTTCTTAGACTGTATTGTGTTCGTATTAGAACAACTCTTGGGTGCTCTATTTCAGATTATACTACAAAAGACAAACTGACTTGCAAATCTGATGGTTGACAGTGGGAAACATGTTTAGTTAGATAATTTCTCAGCCTTCCAGAATGATATGAACATAAGTTATTGAATCTCTTCTTAGTATTTCATTCAGGAGACCTGTGACCTGATTGGAATATTCTTGTTTACTCTGTGCAGTGGGGTGGGTTTAGAGGTGAGGTGGGAAGAATGGAGAAGGTAAGAAACTTTTTAGTTTTAGACAACAATAATGTTAACCTTTGTAGTTGTCAGGGGAAAAAGCACCAGACTGAAAAATTAGTGTAGCACTGTGTTTAATTATTGAAACTTTGCTGAATCATTACTAGTAAAAATCTGTGATTTAAAATACATAATTTAAAATATTCACAGACTGGAAATTTTAGTTGTCATTACTTGTGCACTGATGGAGTGAAATATTAAGTAGAATAAGCTTTTAGGAACTCAGGTTGTGTAACCTGTATTCAGTGAGTCTCAAACATTCTTCTGTGCTTGTCTGTGTTGTATACTGTACTTCCAGTGAATTGTGAGACACAGAAACTGCATAATCGGGAGCCGTGGTTTGGGGTTTGGGTTTTCTTCCTTAAATCACTGCTGTGTTTTATGTATAGTTGTGATTTTGCCCAGGTTGAAAATTTGAGTCTATTTTAGTCATCTTTTTAAGGCTTTTATCACCCACATAATTTATACCTAGTCATTACTTTGGATTGGAAATGTGTGCACATTGGAGTCACCACAAAAATGAGAAAACATTCACCTATTAACAAATTTTAGTTAACATTGTACAAAGCAGGTGCCGGCTGTATTACATAGCGGCCATGTTAACTTTGAGGTACTAGAAATGCAGCTTCTTACTGACTATACTGAATTCTTGGTAACAATAGAACAGTTCATTTTTACCTGCCTTTGTATGTTCTCTGTGTACCAGACACTGTACCTAAAATAAATAATTTAAGGTCTCTTTGACTGGAGATCAGGGAAGACATCATGAAGGAGGTGGCGTTTGACTAGGACCCTCACAGTCACACAGACGTGGGCTTCAGCGGCTAGGGGGACGCTCACTGCGAACAGAGATCAGAGCTAGAGAAACATTTGTCTGCGTGTACTAGGCGGTTCAGTATTCCGTGTTTTCCGATGTCTTTGTGGGCAGAAGGGAGCCATTTAGGGGTTTCAGCAGAAGACAGCTCTAGTGAGTCAGTGATAGAAGATACCACAGGTGTCCCTGTGGAGGCAGCAGCAAGTAGTCAGAAACACAGACTGAGAGTTTGTGAGGAGGATGAAGGGTTGAACAGGGGCTGGGGTTCCCTCCTTGGAGTTGTGGTTACTGCTGAAATCTCGTGAGGAGCAGGAAAGTGGGCCGCAGCACGGAGTCCCTGGGGGTAGTAGGCGCAAGGAGCTGCCAGAGCGGGTCCTGAAGGAGCCAGCGGGGGTAACGCCGGACGCGCGACAAGTGTCTTCAGCGTGAGCGTGGGAGCCGCACAGGGAGCAGGGGCAGGGCGTCTGGACGAGGATGGCCGGTGTACAGGGTTCTTTCAGGGGAGGGCCCAGCAGGGTTGAGGGAAAGTTTTGGGGTTCTGTGACTTCCATAAATTCCAGAAAATTTGTAGAGTTAAAGCCAGGCAACAGGAGAGGTTGAAGAGTAAGAAAGCGTAGTTGGTCAAGCAAATTCCTTGAGGAGATGCAGGCTAAGAACACAGCCATCTCCAGGGCAGGGGTGTTGATATGTTTTAGAGGGAAGTTGCGTTGATCAGTTAATGACCCAAGAAAGTGTTATTATTAATTCTGCTGTACTTCATAAGACCTGGGAAAAAATGTTTTTGGTGGGATATTGAGAATTGAATAGATGGTGGCTTGAATTGAAAGATATGGTCCCTAGAACTGGATTCCTGTGTCGGCATTCCTGTGTTTTGTTAACATCATAATTACCCTGTTCTTGACCTTCTTGTGGAAATACACCCTTGATTTCTCATGCTTTTGCTTTTCTCCATTTTCCACTGTTTGTTTTTCTTTGAAGCTTGGTTATCAGAATAGTGTGAAATATATTTTAAACCATTTGTTGAAAATTTCATTCATGTGTGTTTGCTTGTCATTAGCTTGATCCACGGATTATTCGACCATTTATAGCAGAATGCCGTCAAACTATTGCCAATCTCGATAATCAGAATATGAAAGCCATCAAAGGGCTGGAAGACCGGCTGTACGCCCTGGACCAGATGATCGCCAGCTGCGGCCGACTCGTCAACGAACAGAAAGAGCTTGCTCAGGTGCTTCTCGCAGACTTCTCTCAGGAAAAGGAGTGTGCGGTTTTCCTGCACAGTATTTCGTGCGCAGCCTCACCGTGCTGCGCACCACGAGCACTGCTCATGCAGGTGCCACTGGCCCCTGCGCTCCTCGGGTTGGGTGAGGTCCGGGCCGGCTGCCGTGCTGTCCGCGGGAAGGTGGACCGCGCTCTGCGAGCAGCAGGGGGCGCGCGCGGGCTGAGGGGGAGGCCGAGCGTGTCGTGCTGATAAAACCCCTGCTCCCTCCTCGGGGGAAGTAAAGGGCTTAAGAATTTACTAATACTTAGGTTTTTAGGTCTAATTTAATGCAGTGTTCCAAGAACTCTGTTACCAAATTAGATTTATAACCAAAAGAAGGTGACGAAATTGTGAAGAATGGTTGACCTAGACACTCCCCCCACACGTGACTGCACCTCAGGCCGCTTCGTTTGCCTCCCACCCTCAAGCCCTTGGAAAACAGCCTATAGCAAAAGAGGTGACACTAACGTTCACTCTTCTGGTTTAACGTTCCCTGCCAGCGTTTCCTCTCTAAATGTGTTCTTTCATTAGAACCTCTGAACAATCGTTCTAATGGGTACAGGTGTTTTGTTTCACCTGCATGGCTGAGTCCATGCAGTATGGTGTAGGTAGGTAAAATGTGTATAACCATGCTGCAGTCCTTGTAAACACGTTTAAAATACCTACAGCGTTTTTGTAGTTTGCTGAGTTCACCTTGTAACGAATTACCAGTTTCTCTTACTCTCTCTTTTGATTTTGGGTCAAGCTGCTTTACCGTGAGCTGGGTTTTTTTTTATCTTGTCCAAACACTGAATGGAACCCCGGTACAATGCTAAGTAGATGTGCTAGTAGGTATCCTTGTTTAATTCCTGATCCATAAAAAACGGTCAACATTTCACCATTATAATATTTGTAGCCTTTTTTTCCTCCCTGTTCTAATAGAAAACCCCCCATCAGAATAAGAAAGTTACATTCTATTTCTAATCTTGGACCATGCTTGGATTCTTGGAATAAGCTCAACGCGGTTATGATACGTTGTCTTTCTTGTGTATTAGCTGTATTCCTTCTAAGTAATACATGCAGCCTTGACGTAGTAAAGTCTACTGTACGTTAAAATAGCCCTTAGTAGTTCCTTTGAGTGGAAAATTCACTTTTTGTCATTTGAAAATTTCTTTACATCACCTTATTTCTGAAGGATATTTTCTCTTGATGGAGAATTCCCAGTTGTTAGTGATTTGCTTGTAGTGCTTTGCCTTTGGCTTGGTTTTCAGCAGTTTGGCTACGCTGTGGTGGGCTGTGGCGGGCTGTGGCTTGCTTGGTACTTCTCTTGCGTTGGGCTTGTACTGCATGAACTGGATTGATTCTGTTTTTCTCGGATTCGGGAAAAACTAATTGAAAGCCCATTAAGACTTTACCACAGGAGGTTGATTAAAGCAGTAAATTATTTTTTTAATGGATTAAATTACAGGAAAAACATAGTCTTGCAGCACATTGGAAGAAGTGTAAGATATAATATTACTATTAAAATTGTCTTATTTTCAGATATTGAGCCACTTCGGCTTTATTTTAATACACATCATTTAAACTTAAATATTTTCGTAATATTTAGGAAAAACATGAAAGAAAGGAGAGCGAACCACCAGAAAGGAAGAAGACACACTTGCTGCCCTTGGCTGGTCGTGTGGCAGGGGGATAACCATCTGCAGCAGCAAGTGTGACAGTGAGCAGAATGTGACAGCAGAGTAGGAAAAAACCTATAAACACACTACAATAATTATTTTTCCTACAGAATAATAAAATGTACTATAAAGCTCATTATTCTCAAAATATGAGCAAAGGTCAGGGGAACAAAATACAATAGCCTTGAAACAGTGGTGAGAGGAATGACTTCAAGAAAAAGTACAAGGTCAGTTGATTGATTGTTACTGGGGGAAGTGTGTGGTCTCCCGTCGGCTATCACTGATTAGATTGTATCTGCTGGTTTTTGCAACTTCAGGCCAGTGGGCGTGTTTATTCATTGGCTGTGCCCGGACGGGGCCGCTGTGTGTGTGGTAGAGGCTCAGGGACGTAGGTTCTGGTTCTCGTTTGCCTGTTGCATCCCTGGATACAGAGCTTCATCTTCCTGGGTCTCATTTTTCTTCTAGCCTGAAAATGGAGCAGCATTAGATGAGCATAAACTTCTTAAAAGCTCTGAATCTTTTGCTGTGGACACATCCACTAAACTCAGAAACGCAGGAGATTTTTAAGTCTTATTTGAAAGTAGAACAGTGCATGTCTAACAGATTTTCCTCTGAAATGAATGTTTGTGCCTTTCATGAGACTTAATGTTCTTTA
Organism: Camelus bactrianus; assembly: GCF_048773025.1. Taxonomy (NCBI): domain Eukaryota; kingdom Metazoa; phylum Chordata; class Mammalia; order Artiodactyla; family Camelidae; genus Camelus; species Camelus bactrianus. The sequence continues at coordinate 3,018,299 of NC_133567.1, read as the reverse complement.
ACATATTTTCTGTTAAAGGGATTTTTAGCTAATCAGATGAGAGCTGAAAACTTGAAGGATGCATCTGTGTTACCTGATTTGTGCCTGAGTCACGCAAATCAGTTGATGATTATGTTGCAAAATCATAGAAAACTGTTGGACATTAAACAGAAGTGTACCACTGCCAAACAAGAACTTGCAAATAACCTGCATGTCAGGCTGAAGTAAGTGATTCTACTATATCTAATTTGGGATGTTGAGGGTTGATATTTTTTGTTTCTCCCAAGTGATGGAGTAATTTTAAACTGTACTGAAACCCTTCATCTGTCGATTGACATGGGGTGAGATGGTTTTTGTAGCATCTGTGTGTCTGGACTTGACCCTGCAGGTGGTGTTGCTTCGTGATGCTTCACGCTGACCAGGACGGAGAGAAGCTGCAGGCTTTGCTGCGCCTCGTGGTGGAGCTGGTGGAAAGGGTCCGCACTGTGGAAGCCCTGAGCACGGTTCCTCAGGTGTACTGCTTAGCTGTTGTCGAGGTCGTGAGGAGAAAAATGTTCATAAAACACTACAGGGAGGTACGCAGGTTGAATTTGCTTTCATTGTGTCTGAGCCTGCCTGAACTGGGTGATTATTAACACAAGCTCTCCTCTCCTCAGTGGGCTGGTGCTTTAGTCAAGGATGGAAAGCGATTATATGAGGCTGAAAAGTCAAAAAGGGAATCCTTTGGGAAATTATTTAGTAAGTGTTCTTTTTTAATTTTTTAAGGAAAAAAATGCTGGTTTTATTTCATAGATAAGAAGGTAGCATTACTAGCATGAGTTATAAAATAACCATATTGTTCATTTCTTTACACAGGGAAGTCTTTTCTAAGAAACCGTCTGTTTAGGGGACTGGACTCCTGGCCCCCGTCCTTTTGCGTATGTATTTATTTTCTAACATGACTAAATCCTGTATGTGGTCATTTCAGAGGTAGAGATCTTTATCAGAAGCAGACATTTTTTATCAAAATAAAACTGTTTTTGGCTTTAAAAGATCATTGCCAAAAAGCTTTAATGTAAATTCATAGTTTCTGATACAGAGTCTTCACAACACAGGCGACACTGCTGAGATGGTGGGAATAGATCCTCTTCCTCCCCATCGATGTCTCCCTCCTCCTTGCCCCCTGCTCCTCCCCCCTCACTCCCCCCGCCCACCCTTCTCCTCCTGCCCCATTCCCTGCCCTCCCCTCTCATTCATGTTTGGACAGATCAGAATAGGGCGACCCATCAGGTAAGCTTCATTAAACAGCGACAAGTAAGTTTGCTGTATTTCTGAACCAGGGCCACCTGGGACCACTGATCTTACTACGTTAGGAAAAACCAACAACAGATTCCACGGTCAAAGAAGTTTGGAAGCGCTATAGGTTTTCTGTGTTCTCCTCAGACATACTCCTTGACTCTTCACCGTGTTTTGTGCTGCAGGGCTTCTTAGGGCTTTAGATGTATGTGTTTCTGTGTACGTGTGAATGAGTGTTGTAACGGGCGGATTTCCCACACTCATTCACACGTAGGAGCCCTGCTGGTGAGGAGCGTCCTGACGTCCCTAAACTGCATGGCTCGTGACTGAGACACCTGGAGTTATCTTGAAAGATGTAGTTCTTGGCAATTTTATAGAGAAATGGTAGATACTCATTTTTTAAGAGGATTACGTGGACTAAGACTTTGTATTTTGGAAAATGTGGTGAAAAGGTAAAGTGAAGGGCAAGGAAAGAAGTAAAGAAGAAACTATTTTTACTACATTAAAACAACACGGTGCACCAGGAGGTTACAGGAATAGATACAGGTCTCAGGCTGGCAGGGGCTTCGTGACCCTGCTGAGGGTCAGATGAAAACTGGGAACGCCTGCGCGAGAGGGAAACAAGTGCGTTCCTTTAATGTCGGCAGGAGAGCTAGAACCCCTTACAGGGTTGCTGGAGCCGGGCGCTGGCAGGAGAGCTAGAACTCTGTACAGAGATGCTGGAGCCAGGTCGGGGGAGGAGACGGGAGCAGAGGGGCATGTCAGTTGATCAGCAGCAGCTTTCATGTCCTGGTTATTTCAGACTCAGAGACATAGTAGCGTGTCCTCACTGAATAGCCCTTCATTTTTGTTTGATTATTTTATTGTTTCTCCAGTATGGGTACATCATTTGAAACATTTTTGCTTGTTATATTGAACTTGATTATACTAAGAAACCATTTATGAATTTGATTTGCCCTGTATATTTTTTTGTAAATTATTTTTTTATATAGACACAGAAGCCTCGAAAGTTTGACTGTGAACTTCCAGATATTTCACTAAAAGATTTACAGTTTCTGCAATCACTTTGTCCGTCTGAAGTTCAGCCATTCCTCAGGTAAACGTCACTGGTGTTTTAACCTTGGGTGTCACCTCACGGTGTTGTCTTTGCTCTGGAGCTGTGCAAAGCAGCAGCAGCGCACTTAGGAGACGCCAGAGTAGAGGCAGGCTCTTCTGTGGCTGCTTTGGGACATTTCTGGGGAGTATAAAAATGATCAAAAAATAAGGTTCAGAAAATGAAGGTAAAGTAGAGGAAATGGAATGCCTACAGGAAGGTAGTTCCTTTCCGGTGGTGGTCTGTGTTGTTGCATACTGCGGGAGATTTCCGATTGATCCCTTCCATGATGTGTCTCAGTCTGAAAGTATTCCTGCTGTTGGTTGAAAGAGGATGATAATGCTGTAGTTATTTTTGGCATAGATTAAAATATTTGTTGTAGTTACTCATTTTTCATTACGAAGTCAGAACTCTAATTTGCTCTGTGTTTCAGGGTCCCCTTGCTTTGTGACTTTGAGCCTCTGCACCAGCATGTACTCGCTCTGCATCATTTGGTGAAGGCAGCCCAGAGTTTGGATGAGATGTCACAGACCATTACCGATCTCCTGAGTGAACAAAAGGCAAGTCGCGTTCTTTGAAACGGTCCCCCCGTTAGTGTAGATGCCTGTGCTGCCGCAGCTCTGAAAGCCCGTCCCTCTCTTTTCCAGGCCTCCGTGAGTCAGACGTCCCCCCAGTCGGCTTCCTCACCCCGGACAGAAAGTGCGACAGGCATGACAACTACTACCTCAGCCCGAACGCCGCCTCCGCTCGCTGTGCAGGACGCCCTGTGTCCCGCGGTGTGTCCCTTAGAAGAACTGTCTCCAGACAGCATTGATGCACATACGTTTGACTTTGAAACCATCCCCCACCCGAACATAGAGCAGACTATTCACCAGGCTTCGTTAGACTTGGATTCGTTAGCAGAAAGCCCTGAGTCAGATTTCATGTCTGCTGTGAATGAGTTTGTCATAGAAGAAAACCTATCGTCTCCTAACCCCATCAGTGACCCGCAGAGCCCCGAGATGATGGTGGAGTCCCTGTACTCGTCGGTCATCAATGCCATAGACAGCCGGCGCATGCAGGACACTGGCGCGCGCGGCCCGGAGGACCCGGGCGGCCGCGCCGCCCTCAGCGAGCGGCTGGAGGGCTGTCGGGCCTCGGCCCGCGACTCGCGCCTCAGCCTGCAGGGCCTCAAGGAGGATCTGGGCCGCCTCCGGGCGTTCGTGCAGAAGGAGCAGTGCGACTTCTCCGACTCTTTAACGTGTACAGCAGGAGAAATAAGGAACGCTATTGAGAAAGTAAAGTACGCTTTGGAAATAACACTAACTGAAAAGCACCAGGAGGAGCTGCGGTCGCTGCAGAGCGACTACGAGGGCAGGCTGGCCGCGCTGGTCCGGGAGGGCGAGGAGAGCGCGCGCAGGATCAGCCAGCTGAAGGGGGACCTGCTGTGCCTGGAGGAGGTGTTGCAGAACAAGGACAACGAGTTTGCGCTGGTCAAGCACGAGAAGGAGGCCGTGGTCTGCCTGCAGAACGAGAAGGAGCAGAAGCTGCAGGAGCTGGAGGCGCGGCTGCGCGCGCAGCACGGCGAGGTGGAGGCGCTGCGCCAGGCGCGGGAGGCGGCGCGCGAGGAGCTGCGCGGGCAGCGCGCGCTGGGCGAGGAGCGGCTGCGGCTGCTGCGGGCCGAGCTGCAGGGCCTGGAGCAGAGCCGCCGGCGCGAGCTCGAGGGCGCCCTGCAGCTCCGGCACGCGCAGGAGTTCCAGAAGCTGGCGGCCGACCACCAGGCTCGCTTGGAGAAACTGGAAAAGGAAAGTCAGCAGAGAATTGAGCAGATGCAGGATTCCCACGCCGCGGTCATCCAGGAAAAAGAACAGCAGCTCCAGGAGTTGAAACTCAAGGTGTCAGATTTGTCGGACATGAGGTGTAAGCTGGAGGTTGAACTCGCGTTGAAGGAAGCAGAAACTGATGAAATAAAGATTTTGCTGGAAGAAAGCAGAGCCCAGCAGAAGGAGACCTTAAAGTCTCTCCTTAAACAGGAGACAGAAACTATGAGAACAGAGATCCAGCAACTAAACCAGAAGATTCAGGATAATAATGAAAGTTACCAGGTGGGCCTGGCGGAGCTGAGAACTTTAATGACAAGTGAGAAAGACGAGTGTATTTCCGAGCTGGTCAGCAGACACGAGGAGGAGTCCCGCGTGCTCAGGGCCGAGCTGAGCAGAGTGACGTCCTCGCATCAGCAGGCGTGTGAAGTAGAAAAGAGCCTGAAAGGAGAGCTGGCCGAGCTGCAGAGGAAGCTGGACTCAGACTTGAGTGCTCTTGAAAAAGAAAAAGATGAAAAAATCGCCCAGCAGGAAGAGAAGTACGAAGCTATTATCCAGAAACTTGAGAAGGACAGAGAGAAACTTGTCATGAGCCAGGAGCAGGAGAGAGAACAGCTACTGCAGAAGCTCACTTGTGAAAAAGCAGCAGCCGTTCAGACTGCCCTGGAAGGACTGAAGTTGGAAAGAGAAGCTGTTGAGAAAGAATTAATAGAAAAAGTCAAACATCTTGAGGGGCAAATAGCAAAAAGGTAAGAAATTAACCTCAGTCTGTAATCATCAAGTTGAAGTCATGATTCAAGTCTTAATTGTGTGTGTAATCACATACGTTGATTTACTCACTTATCTTAGATGTAACAGTTGAAATATTTTATAAAGTAAAAACTCTTTAGTGTTTCTTAATAAACATTTTAAAAATAACAAACAACATAACTCCATTAGTGTAGCTTTTAAAAATGGATTCGCATTTTGGATTTCCAGAGAAATATTTTTGAAAATCTCAAATGTTTTCAGGATCTTCTTTGTCCTTTTTTAACTCATAAATTTCCTTTTAGTTTATTTTTAATTTTTTCCCCTAAATTCTTCGTTTGAAAATTATGTGTTTTCATTCTTTAAACCGTGTATGTAGGTATAAAAGAAGTTTCCTCTGAGCAGTGTTTAGTAAAGGCTGAATTCTAGCTTAAGGCTGTGTAACTTCATGGTTGTTATGATTTTAGTTATTTCTTCTGGGTTCAAATGGTAATAGGTAATGTAAAATTCCAGGTTTGATACAGTAGTGGGGTTTTTGCATTTTTATTATTGTTACTGTCTCATGTTTCTGTCTTTGATCAGAGAAAAAAGTCTTCAGTATTTCTGCTCCATTAAAATTTATTGAGATTTTTATGGCCTAATAAACAATTTCTAGAACATGATCGATTGGTTCTAGTGTTAATTCTTCCAAGGGAATCTGTTTACAGGTATACAATGTATTATATGTGGTACCCTCCGGACCTCAGCTGCAGAGGTGTTCGGGAAACAGTCCAGTGCGGGTGAGGTCCGAGCAGGGGAGCCACGGCGGGACGGCAGGCGGGGCAGACTGGGCGCCCATTCTGACCCCATGGTCCTAGTCCCGCTGCCACCTACACCGGACTGCCAGTGCTGCGGTCTTGCCCACATGGCTTGGCTTCTGTCCCTCGTGTCACCGAGGACACCTTTCTCCCTCCATATCATTCCAGCCACCCTCGAGTGGCAGACTGGTGCTCGCTCACCTTGTACAGACGCGCTCTCTCTTGACGGTCAGCTAGGTAGATGCGGAGCCCCAGGGCTACTGCCCTCATCACGACGGTGTCACATGCCAGGGCACTGGGGCAGGGTGGGGAGACGTGGTTATTACGTACAGGATTCGCCACTGCTCTTTATTTCTGTAACCAGCCTCGCAACTCCAGTCGCTATTTACAGCTTCCATCACCCACTCCATCTTTTACCTCGGACAGTGTCTTAGCTTGTTTCTTCTTCTCAGCCTGAAACCCCTGCCATTCATGGTACTTCCTCTACTGCGGCTGCGGAGGTGTTTCACTTGGCTCTTTGTTGCTGGATGTGGCCGTCTCCATGCTTCCATTCTGCGTCCTTGGTAACCCTGAGATCATGCAGCCTGTAGTTCCCACCCTGCAAATCCCCTCTCCTCTCGCCCAAAGGAGAGGCTGTGAAAAGCATTACGTGTCATTTGAAGTTGAGTAAATGTACACTTAAAACCAGTTTGGGAACATTTACATGTTTTAAGATTTATTTAAAATAGTTTGGGAATATTTACATGGCACCCTTTCTCCTGAGGCTCGGCATGTTGTAACACCTTTGATGAGAGTAATGATCCACCTGGACAAGCTTCCAGATGTAAAGGATTGTTAGGTTGGAAGTAGATAGGATTAAAGTAAGTGTTAGGTCGTGCCTGCTCCCCTTCCCTGGGCCTCTCCGCTCCTCCGCTGTTTTGTCAGTGCGTTCTCAGAGGAAGGAACGTGGCGCTTTCTGCTGGTAGACATTTAAGTTCGCTTTAGTTTTGTGTTATTTATTCATTAGCCAGCAAAATGAACCAAAGCCTGTTTTAAAAATGAAAAGCCTTTCCCCAGGTGTGTTCTGCAGGCTGTTTCTTTTCTCACCTCTCAGCTGTCCTGCCTGCTGCATTACAGAGAAGGCAGGACTGAAGCTGACACTGAGCTCTTGAGAAGTGTGTTGACTTTTACACCAAAAGCATTACCTTTTGCTGGTAGAAGCTGATTATCCTGAGTTTATCAGACATGTTTGTTCAGCCGTGTCGGTGTCAGGGAGCATGTCATCTGTGCTGAGCCTTGCCCCTCTGCTCGTTTCTCTTTTGGGGCCAGATGTAAAGGGTTCACCTAGCACTGTCATTAACCCCGAGTCACCGCTGTTAGGCATGAGGAAGACACTTAGCCTTGCTGATGTCATCTGTTGACGGTACTTGGTATGTTTGTGATTGCATCTGTAATTTTGGGAAAAAGTTTTAATACTGCATTTAATTTTTAAAGTCATGCCATTGAATCTGCCAGAGAAGATTCTTCAAGCCTAGTTGCTGAACTTCAAGAAAAACTGCAGGAAGAAAAAGCTAAGTTTCTAGAACAACTCGAAGAGCAGGAGAAAAGAAAGAATGAAGAAATGCAAAATGTTCGAACATCTTTGATCGCGGAACAGCAGGTATGCGTGTCCCCTGCCCTCGTTTCATTTATTTTAGGGCCAAAGAAGGTGAACATACATCAACAAATACAAGTTCCTTGTGTAGCTGGGGTTTCTTACATCTTAGGTGTGCTCTTCCTGCACTGATCCTGAGACACAAATTAAATGTCTTCATGATAAAAGCGTTTGCTTGTTACTGGTCATTACGTCACACAGGTACTTCACAGTGAAATAGTCCTAGATTAGAAATTAGGAAATGTGAATTGTGTTTCCAGTCTCTTAGCTGTCTGTGTGATCTCGGAAACATCATTTAACCTCTTCACAACCCAGATTAGTTTTTTGCAAATAAAGGTGTTTATATTTGTACCGCTACAGAGATGATACTTGGGTTTTTTCCTCTAAGCTAGAACTTCATTATATATTACATGCTGATAATTGTATTGATGTGATCGGCCAGCAGCAGGTTACGGTGGAATATGGTTGAACTTTGGTGATTCACTTAATTGGCGTTGATCAGCGGGGAGCGGCAACGCATGTGGGCTGAGCAGGGCCCAGACCCCGGAACTGGGATGGCCGTCAGGGAGCCTGTACGCCAGCTATGGTCTGGATAACAGTAGGGGAGCACTTCTGCGCGACAGAGGTGGCGGCGAGGACGTGGAGAAGAGCGGGGGCTGCGGGGCCGGGCAGGTGTCGGGACAGGCACGGGGACACCGGCATCCTTTGTTTACCTTGCGGAGGCCGCTCCTGAAGCCGGTGGATGCGGCGTCATTGACTCACAGGTGTGATACCGTGTGGTACAGCTTCACTCTTCTCAGTATCCTTTTAGAGTTCAAAAAATGTCAACCAGAGAACAAGTGTGGGTCAGAACCCTTACTTACGAAGTTTAAATTTCAGGGCCCGGGGACAGACAGAAGGGCCGAAAAGGAGGAATGAGGATGGGAAATCGGAAAAAGGAAGGGTGTGTGTAGCGGAAACCAGGGAAGTAACTGCCAGGGTGGGAGCAGTCACCAGCTTTCAGTGAGATCGTCAGTGAGCAGGTCACTCACAGCGTCTCTGTTTCTGAAATTCTGAACTTGTCAGTTCTTCAGCGGATTCATCCTGCCTGAGACAGGTCTGTCTCCTTCTGGCCGCCTTTCTCTCTGCGGGCTCCTCTGGGAGCACGTTTGCGGGCGCAGGCCTCCAGGATCCAGTGGGGGTGAAGTGGCAGATGGAAACCATCTCTTCAACTTTAGTTCTTCCTCCAGTACTTGTAAAGTGAGAGGAGAGGTGACTCCTGAGACACCTTCCGATTTTCCGTAGTGTTTGGATGTTAAGTAGTGGTTGCTAAGTTGATTTAGAGCTAGTTTTGTAGGGATGCCTTGGGCCTAGCTGTCTCTGACCTTAACCTTGTTTCTAACATGTGTATTACAATTGTGGTAAGTTTTCTGAAAATCCGCTTCGTATTACAGAAGCAGCAAAGACTATGAAGACAAAGCAGCTAATGCACTGTTAGGACTATTCTTTTTGCTTTCTGCATGTGAGCAATGCACAGAGGAGTGGCTTACTGCACAGGCGCACCCTAAATGCTCTTTCTGAGGGATCGTCCTGTCTGCCTTCTGGCTGGAAGTCGGTTTAACCCAGTATTTGATGAATTCACTAAATTAGGTCCAAGAATGCCACATTCTTGTTAAGTCTCCCTTTTCTAGCATTATTGGCATTATTCATTGATGAGAGGATCTGTGACTGTTAATTTTGGAAGCTGGCTCATGAGGTCTCTGCAGGCAGTTGGATGTGTGAGCTTGGCCGTGAGAAGGCGTTGGTGGACTCGAGGACGGCGCGTCGGCGGTGCAGGGCAACGCGCTGCCCCAGGAGCCACAGGGAGGACTCAGGGCAGGGAGGCTCCTGAAGGAAAGAGTCCCGTGTACAGCGGCGCTGGTTAATTGTTGGCTGGTTTTTTTTTTCTTTCTCCAAAATTTAAAAATTATTTGCTAATACTTTTCCTCTAAACATGTGGACAATAACGTGAAAATAGAATTCATTTTCAAGATACTAAGTTGGAACACACCTTAATACAGAGCTAATAAAATGCAGCCACAGTGCCTTCACCACAGCGTAGCATTTTAATTGAACAGTTCCCATCGCTTGTGAGTGGCGCGCGCTCCTCCCCGCGTGCAAGTGCGCCCGCGGCCGGAGGGGCGGGTGTCCGCCCTTTGCTCCGGCTGCCCCGTGCGTGCCGCGCGTTTACGAGGTTCTCACTCTGTTGTCCCAGACCAATTTTAACACTGTTCTGACGAGGGAGAAGCTGAGGAAGGAGAACATCATCAACGAGCTGAGCGATAAGCTGAAGAGCGCGACGCGGCAGCAGGAGCGGGACAGAGGTCAGCGCGGGCGGGCGGGGGCGGCGGGCGCGGGCCGTGGTGCGCTCGTCCTGCCGCTCGTCCTGACGCCCGTGTTCCCCCCCACCCCCACCCCGTGCGCTGCAGATCTGATAGAGTCCCTGTCCGAGGACCGGGCTCGCCTGCTGGAGGAGAAGAAGCGGCTGGAGGAGGAGGTGGGCCGGCTGCGCGCCGGCGGCCGCGTGCCCTCGCCGTGCGCGGCCGCAGCCCCGGAGCTGTGCGGGGCCTGCGCGCCGGAGCCCGCGGGGGAGGCGGAGCGGCCGGCCCCGGAGGCGCAGGACGAGGGCCGCGCGGACCCGGCGCTGGAGACCAGCACGATGTCGGTGCAGTGAGTACCGCCCCCAGCCGGGGCCCTCCCAGCCCGGAGCGCGGCTGAGGCGGGGGTGTGGAGCCCCTGCGGCGTGTTTCCTGCCGTGCTTCCCTGAGCCCCAGTGGGTGCTGAGCTGTTTCCAGGGCGCGTGTAAGCGGTCAGGTCCTGCACGCACTCAGCGGACGGTGGTCACTGCGGTGACAAGTGTGTTTGTTTTGCCGAGGCTGTGTGGGGTATGGGGGTTAGCGCAGTTTCTTGAAAAGTAAAATTGTAGGTAGGTTTCTGTTTAGTTCAAAGGAAAGGACCAGAAACTGGTTAACTTGAGTCTTAGGAAGAACAAGGCTTAAGAATGGATGAAAAACAGAACAAATAAAATGTAAGTCAAATCGGCAAGGCATATAAACATCAGGAGACCGCAGTAATTAGAAAACTTAAGTGACAGAAGTTAAGTCCCAGCTTATTTGAAGAAGTAAATCAACCCATCACAACAAAACCTCTCAGAAAAAAAAGCATCCAGCTGCATTCTACATGCAAGAAAATCACCTGAAAATGACAGAACGTTTAATGTAATGTGATTGTAACAGACTTGTAAGGCAAATAATATGTAAGCCATTCAGAGCAAAAGGTTTGAACAGTTGAGGGGGAAGTCTCGTGCTGAGAGAGGATACCGTTCACCACGGGCAGTTAGTTGTTAACCCGTAGGTGCTTAAAAAGTGGAACTTTTGAACTAGTTAAGGTAGGTCACTTCCTCTCAGGAAACGAAGTGAAAAATAGATAAAGCGATAGAGAAACAGTTAAGAAAGTTAACTGCATACGGGGTCACAGAGGAAATCTCAGAGGTTCCAAATATTGATATAATTTAGGCTGCTGAACACAGGCAATAATATTAAAAAGTAGTAACAAAATAGGAGTTTATATAAACCTAAGATACGTTCTTTATTACATTTTGGTTCACAATTGATTGGTAATTAAATGGAATGATTTCAAAACCTGTAATGAAGGAATATATCAATATAGCAATAAAAAAAGTAGGAGTTTATACGTCTAGAATGATTTTAAAAATTACAGCAGATAAGATAGAGGTTAATCTCACTTGTGAATATATATGTAAAAAATCCTGAAGGCGGTTTGGCACATCAGGTGCACTGGGAAGTGAAGGTAATGTAGTCATTGTGACCCAGTGGGGTATTACAGGAAAGCAGTAACAATGAACACTAGACTCTCTCAACGTAACCGTGTTCCCTGGTTGCACGAGGAGTATGATCCTCACAGTAGACGCAGACATTGCGTTGGTAGAAGTCAGTGAATTTATTAAAAATAATATTAAAAAAAAAAAACCTTAGCACAAACTAGGAATAGCAGGGAACTTCCTTAATTTGAGAAACCATATGTGAAATATTTATAACAAACATCACATTTAATGTTGAAACATTTCTAGGCATTTTTCATAAATTTAGGAAGAACGCAAGAATGCTAATTGTCACCATCACTCTTCATCAAGACAATAAGTAAATAACAAAAATTGGCAAGTAAAGTCTGAACTGTCATCATTTCAAAGATAATATCCTTTTCAAACCACAGAAACCTAACAAACTATTAGAACTAATAAAGACTGAGTTAGAGTGTAAGTCACAGATACATCAAAAAAAGAAGTTTGTGTATTTACCAACAAAGCTGATCGGAAGAAATATATATATATGTTAGTAATGAATTTAACAAAAAGTGTGCATGACCCTTGTGGAGGAACGTATAGAACCTTATGAAAGATATGTAAAGACCTGAAAGTTAAAAGATGGATGGAAACACAGTATTATAAAGATACTGTTCCCTCGTCAGAGTAATTCAGTGATTTCATCTATACCCAGTTAACATTTCAACAAGTACCTACATTTTATATTAGATGCTAAAATTCATATAGAAATATAAAAGTACAAAAGTAGTTGAAAACTTCTTAAAAAAATACCAGTGATTAGGAATTTATTCTGCTAAATGTATATCAGTTGTAGCTCAGTAGAGCTTTAAAAAAAAAAAAGCTAGGACTGGTGTTGCAGACTTTGTCCTCTCCTGATTACCTGTTGCACGTGCTGGGTTTCTGCCTGTTTCCACCTACTTTAGAAATTTTTGAAATCCTTCTTAATTTTCTATTTGTGCTTCTAAACTTACAGAACTGTTCATTTTTAGAAAAATTAGAAATAATAGATTAGCAGCATCATTTTCTAGATGAGCAACATTAAAATTACTATTAAACTTCTTAGAAATTAATATCTTAGAAATTTCACATCAATAAATTCATTTCTATTACATTTAATAAAATATTTTATAACTATACATGCAGATATTCCCAACAAAATACCAGTAAACTGAATCCAGCCACATGCAAAGTGAATCTTACAGGGTATGTTTCAGGACTGCAAGCTTGGTCTAATATTTAAAAATCAATTTATGTAATACAACATGTCAATAGCAGTGGATGAAGAGAAAGCATTTGACAAAATGCAGCAACTTTTAAATATGAAAACCCTCAACAAACCCCAAAGAGAGTGAAGCCATAGCTCAGAGATGTCTGCACCCCCTGTGTTCACTGCAGCAGTATTCCAGTAGCCAAGATACGGACACATCCGTGTCCGTCGATGGGTGAATCGATAAAAGAATGATGAAAATATATATAGAGAGAGAGGGAGTGAGAAAGGAGCGGGGGGAGAGAGAGAATGGAATATTACTCAGCTGCAGTAAGGAAGCACATTCTGCCCTTTGTGGTCACATGGACAGACCTGCATGGCTCTGCCAAGTGATGTGAGCCAGACAGAGAAGGACAAACACCACGTGGTATCACTTATATGCGGAATCTGAAAAAATAAAGTCAAACTCTTAGAAACAGATTTCTTCTTATCTTTTCTAATTATTTTTTGAATATTTCAGTGTGATGGGCAGATTCATACATGACACAGTGACTAGCACATTGTAGCCACTTAGTAATACTTTTGTAACCTGTATTGAGATTTGGTTTGTTTTTTATGAACTGAAGCTTTTGAGTGTTTGTAGCTCACTCAAGGACATGTGGCATTTTGTTTCTAGTTTTAATGGAGATGCCACCCAAGAATGACCATTTTATCTGTAACATGGATAAGAGGAGGAATGATTTTTAATCCCTGGGAGACAGCTTGAAATTTCAGACATTATTCCAGAAAAATGCATGCACAGAGTTTTGCTCATAATTTCAAACGTTTTATCGATACAGGTTCAGGATCTCTGGTACAAGGAACACACCATTAAAATGTGTCCTAATTTAAATGGGCTGCTTTTGAAAATTAAGTACAAATCTTAAAATTTTTAAAGTGCTCTCTATTAACAATTAAATTTCCAAAATCTTACTGGAGAAGGTAAAGTCCAGAATTTTAAAAGACTTAAACTGAAATAAATCATTCTCTCCTAGAGAAAATACCCACGTGCTGTCTGAAAAGCAGAGGATAATGCTGTTAGAACGAGTAAGTAAGGTGCCTTCTTGACACAGAGTTCAGCGTGTTCGCTCTGGGATGCAGTTAAGTGAACCTGATGTTAAAGCGTGCTTTATTTGTGTTTATAAATTACATCTTTTTTAATGGTTATTTTTATGGTTAACATTTTGAGAAGTCCTGTTATTTTTGGTCCAAGTGACCAACAGTTCAGAATTCAGCAAGACATTATAAATAGGTATTTTACACACTAATTTCCAAAGCAAAGTGTAAAGTATTGTCTAGAATAGGGCAAAAGTAGAATATATGAATAATGGAAAAGAGTTACGTGCTTTATAGAGATTAATTGAAATGAACAGGAGAAAATTGGCAGCAAAGAGCTTCCTGTCAGTAGCAAACTTTATGTATCTCTGTTCATAGATGACTTTTCATTCCTCGGGCTTTTAGGACTTGGCACAATTTCTGTTGCTCTCTAGGAGATAACTGGTAGGGATCCAGAGTCGGAGCGTACAGACTTGTGCTCCAGTGTGTGCTCGCGCTAGTAAAGGTCCATCAGCACCTGCTGGGTGTGTGTGTGTCCTGACTGCACGTTCCTCCTCTCGGGCCCCACTCCCTCGCTGAGCCTCGGGGGCAGCTCTCAGCTACCTGCAGCGTGTTTACCGCTCCCGCAGGTGGCGCTGAGGCACGTTCCCCGTGCAGAACCCTTGGCTGAAAGAAATACACCTAAAATCGTTGTAGTTCTCTTTTAAGCCAGGAAATAAAAGTCGATAAGGATCCCTGAAAAGGATATCCCCACAGGCCCTTGATACTAGAGCCAGACGTAATGCGAAGACTTAGGAAATTCGGACAGTCTTTATGTTTAGAGTTGAGTGCTTATGAGCAGAAACCACAGGTCTCTCTTTCCCGCCCCTGCAGACACTACAGTTGAAAGAAGAAGAAAACAAGCGGTTAAATCAGAGACTGGTAAGATTTCCCTGTCCAGTTGATTATAAAAATCAAAAGGTTGTGTGCTTTGGTTAATTCATTCCTGATGGTTTTTGTTGAGCCACATTGGTCACTGATGCCAGTTGACTCTTAAACCTGACCACGTGCCCTGCCTCACTCGTAGAATTTTAAAAGCAGTCAGCAAAATTCAGGTAGTCTTCTGATTATTGAAAAGCTGTAATCTCTTAGGATTCCATAATTATATGTGTTTTTGGATCAGGTCAGCTCTTAATTAAGTCAGTAAGTCGGTCAGAGCTGTTCTTCAGAAGCCTTTTGAAGATTAGCAAGTCCACTCATGAGTGTGCAGAATCAACACATTCTGTCCTTTGGTGGATTTCTTTTTAAACTTGTGGTGTTTGAACCCGATGCCTTGCTTGAGACCCTGTGTGGCCCTCTGAATCCCGTTGTCTTGACTCTAGCCTGGGAATTTAACCAAGTACTCGAATGGCCAGTTTCATATTCAGTCTCACATGCTGTCATAAAGCAACTGCTTCATTCTTCAGATTCGAATGACTGCAGATTATGAAGGCGTAGGAACAGTTGAAGGCCTGTGTGCAGCACTTTCGGGAGGTTTCAAGGCCCGATTAGAATTGAGTTTTTTTAAAATAAAGCATCTCGTAGGGAGGCATCCACTTGCTTCCACGCGCCTTAGTGTGACCACAGATTCCACACTAGCTTCTGTAGTTAGTAGACTGTCCACCATACATTTATCACCAAAATAACATTAACTGTTTGCTGTTTCTGTAAGTGAAGCAGACCCTTTTCAGAAAGACGTGGAAGAGGTGTCTGCGGCAGACCTCGCTCCACGTGGTGGTCCGCGCAGTGTCCCCGGGAGAATGGAAGCTGTTCGGTGACGGTTTTAGTCACTTTTGTTCACTGATGTGCTGCTGGCACCCAGAATAGCAGCTGGCGCACAGTACCCAGTACATGCTTGGGAAATGTTTAAGATTGAAAGAGTTTTGCCCTCAGACCCAAAGACTGCCACCCTCGGAGGCACCTCAGCTTAACTCCTAATTTCATACCAATTTATAACTCTCTTCACCAAGTGTTTCCTCACGTCTGAGCCCTTGTTTGTAACAAATATGTGAAAAACTGAAGCTTTTAAAAAAATCTCAATGGAGTTGAATATAGTCTGAAAAATGGATGGTTGAACTTGTCCTCACTATTTGGATAGTTTTGAAAATAAGTTGGCCTCACAATTGTAGGCCTTTCTATTCATTAATTTGCTGTTGTTTTTTTTCTGTCTTGTTTTTAAACACCAATTGAGAACCTGCACAGTGTTCAGAGGGAGATGGAAGAAATTCTGAGCATCAGAACTGAACTTAATGAACAAAGAGAAACTCATTTATCTGTCCTTGCTTTGCACGGCCGTACCTGGGCCCACTCTGCTAAGGAGGATGTGCATCCTTGCCACCCTTCTGGCCCTGGGACCTTGGCACACGTGTCCCACGTGTCCTGCGACAGTGTGAAAACTGGGCTGGAGCCTGACTGAGGCGGGGCAGCCTTAGTTGAGCTCGGGCAGCAGCAGACCAGTTAGCACGCCCTGGGCCGCCGCCCCGGCCGACAGGGGAGGCCTTGTCCAGTGCCTCCTCGGAGTGGTGGGCTTCAGACTCTTCTCGAAAAATGTCATTCTCTTTCCTTGTGATATTTTTTAGAATTAAATGTGTAATTATAAATAAAATGAATAATTGTAAATATTCATTTTTTTAATCCAGCCAAATTGGATTAAGAAACACCATAGATAGAAACATAGGTAAATTTATCCTTGGAAAGTAATGGTTGAAGGAAAAGAATTCTATTAATGAAACACACGAGTTTGGACCCTCAAAAGCTGGGACAGACGTGAATGTGTGCGGCCTGGGAAGAGAGTCATGGGGAGTGTGTGCGGTGTGGACTAGCCGGCACACACAGAGCTTTACCAACTGTTCTGTTTTCAGATGTCTCAGAGCATGTCTTCAGTGTCCTCAAGGCATTCTGAAAAGATAGCTATTAGAGAGTAAGTATTTTATTTATATTTTGCGCTTTTTCTCTGGGAAGAAAAAAAAAAGTACCTACCTGAACAGCACTGAGTAGTTGGTGACAGTCTGAGCGGCTAGACCCTCAGCTTCAGGCTAGCTGGCTGAGTGCTTTGCACTGGTTGGTAGTTAACGCTTTCTTATTGAAAAACAAGATTTTTCTAAATTATTTTGGGACCATTAGGATTACATTCGAAGGCCTTCCTGTTACAGCTTTAATTACCATTTGTGCATACATTCCTGAGACCTTCCTGACGGGACTTCACTTTTCAGCTGGTGCCGCCTCTTTTGAATCCCATGTATCACCTTCGTCCTTTCCATTTTTGATTGGAGAGTCTTGCTTTTTGAAGTTGCAGTGTTTCTCCGTTTTTATTTCTCAGACTTCATTTTATTGATACGCTGCAAATTCAAAATACACTATTAAAATTATGAGTTGAGTAACAGACAGTCTTCCTGGCCCACGTTGCCGTGTAGCGGTGTATTGCTTTGGGTGTGGGCTGTTTGAGAGGAGGGTGTCTGGGGCACTAAAGCGCTGTCAGCGGCTCACCGACTCTGGTCGTTCTCCTGTGCCTGTCCGGATGGAAAACTAGGCGCTCTGTTCTGTCCGCAGTAGCGCCGCCAGCCAGCCCTCCGGTTACCAGACGTGACTGCCCGCCGGCTTCTCGCAGAGCCCTGTCTTTTCTCAGTGACTGAAAGAGCTGGGCATGGCTTTCTTGAGCCACCAGCCGCACGTCGAGCCGGATCAGCTTACGATTTTTCAGAGATCAGAGAGAGATGAGCCTTTAAAAGCAGCAACAAAAGGCTGCCCCAGGGAGGCCCGTCTTCCTTTTTTAAGGAATTATCTCCAGGTTTATCCCAGCCAGTGCCTGTCACATCTCCTTAGGCAGGCAGCTCACATTTGCAGGATAAACAATGAATGAAAGCAAGCCTCCCCTGTGATTTTAATGATTGACCAGGTACAGGACCCACTAAATTATCTTCGCTCCAGATTAGCCCTGAGCTGATTCCCTGAACAGCGGTTCTGAAGGACCTGGCAGAGGCAGCACCACGGAAACCCTAGGTGGTCACACCCTCTTCCCTTCCTGCTCCTTTCAGGCTTCGCCCCAAGTCAGTGATCACCAGTGACTTGTTTAAACTTGAGTACATGCACCCAGTTTAGTTGATTTTTCTTTCAAATTGAGGAGCACTCTCCTTGGAGACTGGAGAAACGGTATAAGTTGGTCCTTTTTTGCCCACTGTGACTAAGTTTGCTCCCTCAGAATTTGTTTATTGTTGCAAGATGAAAGATTGGGATATGTGTCTTGTTCCAGGCGCTGGCGTTACCCTTTGAACGTCTCTGTATGTCCAGCATTCTCACCAAGGGCTGGGTAGAGTTTAAAGAAATCATGTAAATGTGAAACTTAATATTGCACTGATAATTGAAGTTGGAGGTAGCAGAATACAGACTTAGAGTATTGAGAGGAGGGTGATGGTGGCTCTTCAGGGCAGTGAAAATCTCGCTTTGCTCAGCTTTCAGGTGGGCGACCTGGTTCTCATCATCCTGGACGAACGCCATGACAATTACGTGCTCTTCACCGTCAGCCCCACCTTGTATTTCCTGCATTCGGAGTCTCTGCCTGCCCTGGACCTCAAACCAGGCGAGGGTGGTAAGTGTCCCATCCACTGCTCACCTGCGAGCCTGGGCTGGAGGGAGTGCATTAGAGGTTTCTCTCCCTTGTCGCCTAATTATGTCAGCAGTAAATAGGTAAGAGGGAACTCTGCTTAGTCTGTTTTTCCGTGTGTTTATAAAATCCGCGTTATCCAGGTGACTTTCCTGGATTCTGTTGGCGATTCAGAGTTAGAGTGCAGCTAATGCAGTTAGGTCGGACGTCTTTTACTCCAGCAACGACAGAATTGTTAAAATTCTCAGACCTGTGTAAGCTTAAACGTGACGTGCCCATTTGTTTACAAAGGCATTACTTGTTTTGGCAAAAATAAATTCTTTTAAATTAGCAAATGTCTTTTCTACCCAATTTACCATCCTGTGTTTCTGCCTTGTTTTTCATTAAACTTGTCAGTACTTCCATGTTTTTTAAAAGAGGCAGTAAGCTGTGTTGAAGCACACCACGGCACAGTTAGCGTGCTACTGCTGCCTGTTGCGCTGATCTGCAAAGAATTCAAGAAGCACGAAGTGAGCGTCCTGGAGCACTTAGCCTGAGTAGAACGCTTTGAAAGCAGGAATGTGTGTGGGTGTTGCTGCTAGGAGTGCCTTGTGCGCGTGGCCAGGTGTCACCTCTGCGAGCTGGGCCGATGCCACAGGGCCCTCGCTGTGGCTGTTGGCAGTGGGCTGGACGGAATCCGTGGACGTGTGCAGTTTTCGTGTAACCCTGAGAGACGGGGAGGACACCTTGCGATTTAATTTACTGGCTTTATACCTTGAAAACAATGAACTTGATTTTTTCCTTCAATTTTTCGGGGGGGTTTGTTTTTTCACTTGTTTAGACTTATTTGAGAATGCTTTTTAAATTTGCCAGGAGGTTGCATAAATAAGGACAGTATAAAAGCCCCCTGTCCCTCTGCTCAGAGTCACCTGCTGTTAGAGTCTTGCCCCATTCGAAGTGTCTCTGCACACCGTGGCTCAGAGTGCAAACACCTGACTGCACGCAAGCCCGTGCGCACTGCTTGTTTCCAGAACCGCGTTAGGCTGCGTGATACCATGACCTTCATCTTCAGATGTTTTACAGTGCATTTCCTAAAAACAGGAGGAGTGGGGCTTTAAATCCAGTGAACACTCACCGTGCACACTGCACATCTCCACGTTAAAGGCCCTCCCAAGTCCCACAGAGAGGAGCTTATTTCACAGTATTCCCGACCACAGAGCTCCAGCCTCCCTCTCCTTCTCCTTCTCCTGGTCGTCATTGTGCAGGAGACAGGGCATGCCGCCTGGGGCTGTGCTGCCCACCCTGGGGCATGGGTCACCGGGCGACTTGATGCCTGTGACAGTGGGTACCCCCCCCCCCCCCCCGCCCCGGACATTTGTGTCAGATGGTTCTTCTCAGAAACGGTGAACTACGTGTGAAGTGCTGTATGAGCCCTTGGGGCAGGCTGTCCCCCACACCCTGTGGTCCAGGGGCTCCTGTCTTTGTGTCACCTGGTGGCATCTGTATGCTTGTGTTCGATGGTTTATTCAGGATATCTTTTATTTACAAATTGTCAGATTATGTTTATGCAATAAAAATCAGTTTTAGCTTCTCTTGGAAATCGCAAAGCCTTCACCCTAACCGGATGATTTATGGTCGATACTTTTGCAATCAGCTTTTTTATGACAACTTCTCTTCTGTTGAATTTAGAAAGAGAATGAGTCCTTGTCGCGCTTTGGCCGCGTGAGGACTGGCTCTCCCGTCCTGTCTGCTTCCACCCTTACCTCCCTTCACACAGCACCACCCTGTTGACTCTCGTTCTCACCCCGTACTAGTTATTTATTGTACACTGACTGTGTTTGCACTGTGGGGCCTCGTGCAGCAAAATACAAACAAAAGAAGGCCGCCCTTTGAACCTAGAGCATAAATGTCTGCCTGCTTTCAGCAGCAGCAAAGGTCATCTGGTCGCGCTGTCACTAGGTGGCACTGCTGAGCTAGTTTAGAATTCCTAGATTCATTTGTTCATGGTTTGTGCTCAGATTGTGTTTGTATTTCTTGAACTTTGTTAGTTCTCTGATTTGACTTGCCGTCTGTGTTTAATGAGTAAATGAAGCCAGAATTAGTGATTGAAAAGTAAAATGAATTCAGTTTCATTTTACACATAACGATGCACTTCTCTGATTTCCGTCTTGAGGACGTCATTCGTCTGCTCTGATTCTGGCCGTTAATGTTTTCATGAGTAATTATAACTGTACTTTCACAAAGAAATTCACAATTTGATTCCATAGCTTCGGGCGCATCTAGAAGACCGTGGGTGCTTGGGAAAGTGATGGAGAAGGAGTACTGTCAAGCCAAAAAGGTAACCCCTGGGGCCGCGGACCAAGGGCTGGTGAGGAGGACTCTTCTGCTCCGGGAGGAGTCAGTAACAGCGCTCTTCTTGGCCTCTTAGTTCACTTGAGTTAGGCCTTGAATTTCATGAGTGTGAGTTTGCACGAGCAGTTCCATCAATACTTACGTCATTTATCCTCTGACAGTAGTAGTGGATTATCAGCAAGCCGCCTGCCTGTCCAGGAGAACTGCCGCAAGCTTCTGTTCTCTGAGTGTTAAGTTACTAGTGTTTTCATGTGCAAAAAAGGAACACAGCACAACTGGTGATGGACAGTCTGTTTGTAGGTAGAGTGGATGGTTTATTTTCGTAGTGCTACCCCCACTGGAGAGAGATGATGTAAAATGTTTGGTGGCTCGAAGTGCACCTGACTGGATGTCAGCAGTGTCAGCGTGTGGACTCATGAGGTCCAGTGAGCGTCCTGCTGACTCACTGGTGGCCCCTGCGCCCCAGGACAGTCATAGGCCTTGAGCGTGTGCTGCTGAGGCTTCTGTGATGCTCAGATAATGGCACACGGCTCTCTCTGCACTGGTCTTAGCCGTCGGTGTGAGTTCAGGGCGCTCTCTCTGGGGAGGGGCGGGCCTGGGCCGTTTGATACAGGAACCCCCCCCCTCCAGTCATCTAGCGTTGAGTTATGTGATGGGGCGGTTCCTGCGCAATTTGGTTTAATCGCCTTTTTCTTTCTGTCTTAGGCACAAAACAGATTTAAAGTTCCTTTGGGGACAAAGTTTTACAGAGTGAAAGCTGTGTCGTGGAACAAAAAAGTTTAATTTATGGAAGAAATCAAGACATTCTGTGACATTTTTCTGATTTGTCCAACAGTGCTCATCCATCACTCCAAAAACATCAGGCCATCTTTTTATATAAAAGTCAACACGACAGTGTGCTTCATTGGTGTATATCATTTACTTTTTACCTGGCTACATTTTAGGAACAATAAATTCGTCAAAACTGTTGGCTGAATTAAAATGGTTTGTTTTTGTTTTTCTACCTGAGTAACTCTAGAAATGCGGACCAAACTAGTTCATTTTCTCAAAGGGCATACCCGTGCATTGTGGCTTACGGTTAGCCATGTTGATTGCCTGTTACATATACATTAGCTTGAACTTAGATATTAAATGTTAGTTATTATTACCAGCATTTGTCCTTTTGTGAAATCAATGAAAACTTGCACTCTTTAACACATTTATAAAATGTATAAATTCTTCAAAACTATTTAAAGAGGAGTGTTACTGCATGCAGATAATCATAATTTTGAGTTTGCCTCTGTAGATTACTAAAGCAAATTGTTTCATTTATTTTTTTAAATGCCCTTTGATGTTTCAAAACAAAAAGGAACTCTAATTTGATTGACTGACTTTAAGATCAGCCGTAATCAGCAGTCTGCGGAAGCGCTTTGCGCAGAGGGGCCGCTGGGTTCTGCAGGGCAGGGTGTGTGCTGGTGGAGCTCCTGGGGCAGCACACGGGCTTTCCCGGCGTCTTCGCTGTTCTGTTAGGATCGTCGTGCCGATGACGTTATCTGTGGTTGGTTCAGTTTCAGGAAAAACGTGCTCATTGTATATTAACCACTTAGAGGTCATCTGAATAACATGTTGTATTGTAAAAGACGTAGAATTTTACAACAATAAAGATTTGAACCTGTAAATGTGTGTGCCTTTTAAAGGAGGATGCATTTTTAATATATTTGAGTGATTGCTGGGAAGTGTGAAAAACTTGTTCTGTATCATATCAAAAGAGAAACATGTTCTTACAAAAATGCTCTTTAACTGTACACCACGTAACAGGGTAAAGCAGTGTTATGTAGGATGGAATTGTGCAAACTCGGTCTTTAGATTAATTGCCGTGGAGCAAAGTATTTAAATGAGTTAGTTGAGTTGGATGAGATTTGTTTCAAGTTTGTTGTTAGAGAACAATAATAAAATGATTTTTTTTTCCAGAAAATATTTAATTTCTTCATAAAAATAAGTTAAATATTTTTTTAAATATGTATATCTAATAGTACGGAAAATGGAATAAACACCATAGTGTATAGAAAACTGAATTTGACAACGTATTAATGAATAAATGAACAAATGATTTCACACGTTTCTACTCAGTCCTTCCATTACATCTTCACAGACTGCTTTGTGTACCCGGTGGTGTCGTGAAGCAGCCGTGGTTGGGGCTGCGTGAATCTGCCGGGCGGGCCTTCTGACCTCGGATTTCACGCGTGCTTGGAGCTGCGGGCTGGCACGTGGCGCCTCATCGGTGCTGCTCTCCAGTGCTGGGCTTGGCGCTTACAGCTTTCCTCATGCCCTGCTTTATACCCATGTTGTCAGCAGTCACACATACCTGTATAAAGCAAGCAGGAAGAAAATGCAGCTTTCTCGGTTAAAAAGAAGAAAAGCGGGGCCTGGCTGAGTCCTTCCCACTGTGGGGTGGAGGTGCGTTTGGGGGCAGAATGCCTGAGCTTCAGCCCCAGACCTGACTGTGACCCGGGGCGAGTCGCACAGACTGAGCCTCAGTTTCCCCGTGTGTAAGGTGGTGCAGTAGTCGTAGGACCTGCTTCATAGGGTTACTTTGAAGATTAAGTGATGAGAATTGTAAACACAATACAGAGCTTTGAACAATTTCAGATGAACAGATTAAGTACCGGATAAATGTTAGGTGTTGTAAGATTTCTTTGTATAATCAGAACCTTGTAAATTCACCATTCAAACTCTAATAGAAAGAGGTGGCTTTCTTTATTAACAAAAGTTTAAATCACATTTAAAAACTGCAAGTAAACGTTAAGCATACAGGAGTTATGTGGATAGTCTTATTTATTTATTTTTGCATGAGTACCTGGATATGCTAAGACCAGAACAAGCAAAAAAGTGTATCAACTTTTATTTTTATTTATTAAGAAAAATCATCATGGTGTAAAAACATGTACGTGCTTTCAAAACATTAAGACGCCTTTAAGCCCCTGCCCTGTTTCCTAACCTTGCCACAGGGATACGTTTTACTTGTTTAGCCGTTTTTATTTTAGTGCCAAATTGTCTGGCTATACCCTTACTTCTTGATAAATCGACTTTTATTATCAATTTACTTTCTCATATGATACGAAGAGTTACTTCGCAAGAACTTTTTCTGCTTTATGTAACGTATGTTACTTTATAGTTGGCTCATTAGCACTTGCATTGTCATGACTTGCATTTTTAATAGCCATCCTAAGTAGGTGTTTTATTTTTTCCCATTCTGTGTATCATCTTCTCAATTATCTACTTTGTTGATAATCTACTTTGATGCACAGACGTTTATCATCTTGATGAAGTCCAATTTATTTATTTTTGGTCTGCTTTTGATGTCATATCTAAGAGTTGTGTGGTATTAGCTCTTATATTTAGATTGTTAATCCATTTTAAATTGATTCGTGTCTACGGTGTGAGGTAGGGGTCCAGCTTCATTCTTTTGTATGCGGATATCCAGTAGTCACAGTACCACTTGAAACTTTTTTTTTCCCCAGTTGAATTGTTTTGAGACCATTGTCGAAAATTATTTGTCCATTGATATGTGGGCTTATTGCTGGTCTTGAGTTCTGATCCATTGGTGGTGTAGCCCCCCAACTGTGGGAACAAAGGAGTGAGCCTTAGGCTGGAATGGTAAACAAGTTATAAAAAGCTGCAGACCCACAGGTGAGAAGGCTGGTTAGCCAATGACGGGTAAGATCCCCAGAGGGGGACAACCTAAGACAGGCACAGAATGTTGTGAAGCAGCCATTTCTCATACGTTCCGCCCCGATAAGCTGTAAGGCTCACAGGTGCCAACACGAACATGATTTACCAAAACATAAAGGGTCTTCTGACCTTGAGCCAGACACTGCCTGTTAACCATTTCCCTTGTCGTTCTTCTTTGCTATGTAAGACTGTAACTTAAAGCTTCAGAGTAGCCATCAGCTCTCTCTGCATACGGTGTGTATGTGTACATGGTATCGCGACACCAACAGGTGTGTGTGTCCTTAAGTCAGTCCCACGGTCTTTACTATATTGAGTTTTATAAGCTTTGTAATAACTTTTGAAATCTGGAATTATGGGTCGTTCAGCTTTCATCTTTTTTAACACTGTTTGACTACTGAGGGTACATTGAGTTTCCGTATGAATTTAAGAGCTGGCTTTTCCATTTTGGAGAAGTGGGTGTTGGGGTTTTGTCAAGCATTGCATCGAATCTGTAGATCAGTTTGTTTCAGTATTTCCATTCTTAATACTGTCCTTCAGTTCATAAACACACGATGTCTTTCCATTTATTTATGTCCTCTTTATTTTAAAGAAGTTTGTAGTCTCCAGTGGACAGTATTTCACCTCCTTGGTTAAACTTATTCCTGGGTATTTTATTCCTTCGGATTTTGTAAGTGGAATTGCTTTCTTAATTATCAGATTATCTACAAATGGAAGTAGTCCTCCTTCTTCCCTTCCAATCTGGGCGCCTTCTGTTTCCTTTCACGGGGGCCGAGCTAGGGTTATCGTCAGGGGTGCCTGGTTCCTTGTGTGTCCTGTCAAAGGACCTGGGGTTCTGAGCAGTGGCAGCCATGCTCCTAAAAGAGGGGGCAGCAAAGTCCGAGGCTTGGGAGTCTAATTACGTCACTCCCACCACAGCCTTTGGTCAGACTGAGTCATTGAGCCGACGCAGAGTGTAGGAGTGGCTGTGTAGACGTTCCTTTTTTAAACCGTTGCACTTCCTTTTGAAGTTAGGGCTGAAAAAGGTCTTGGCCTTTAATGTTTAGATGTAGATACACTTGAAGATGTTTTGTAAAGCATGTGATTTAATGATGCGTAAAGCCGCAAAGCTCAGCTGCTGTTTACTTTGAATTCTAAGTTTCATAAATTTACCCATTTTTACTTAAACTTACTGGTGATAACTGGGATGAAGTTTTAAAAGTTATTACTGTTCATTGATTGGTAGCCTTTATGTTAGTCATCCTCTTAGAATATAAATAAGCTATCTTTGGCCAATTTTAACAAATACTTTTGTATAATTTATCTTCTTTATGGGTAAGATGGGAATTCAAGCAATTCCTAATGTAAGTGGTGCTGAGACAGTCTGCCAGCTCTGAGCTGCCTGGCTCACATCCTTAGGCGTCTCAGACACCGTTTAGGTTGAGCTGCACCTGCTCGTCCCACTCTCACCTGGAATAGGTAAGGCTTCGTAGCAGTGTCACCTCAGTGTTAGGGAAACAAGCCTCAATATAGCAAAATGCAAGATGAGTCCTCCACGTGCTTTTCCGCTAACGAAAGCCATTCTGGTGTGTGTGTCACGGAGGCATGCCTCTGTCCAGTGTCCCTGCCTCCCTAAAACACTGGGCCGTTATTCTTACCAATGTCACCCTTTTCCTTCCGAGCAGGGGCCAGCCTGCTAGAGGCAGGAATCCCCATCCTCACTAAACTATCACTAGAATTTGATGGCAACTTAGGGACTTCCATCACTTGAAGTGGCTTTCAGGAACTGTCCTTACAAATGTCGTGTGTCGTTTCAGAAGGATGTCTCCAGTTCTGCTTCTGACAGTCTGGTCCCAAACTGCTGCGGAGATGCCCCTCTCAGGCTGACTTAGAGCTGCCCCAGTTCCCTCTTCCGCTGGCCGCGGGAGTCAGCGTTACTCAGTGAGGAATGCAGGTGGCACCTGTAATCTCTGGAATGCTGCCTGACAGTGGATGTCTGCTTAACTAGCTTAGGCTTCTGACATGAACTTGGTTTCTTAAAGAATGGATTCTGAAACTTAACTCCTACGGAAGTGTGAAGCCTCGTCTCACAGTCATATATGATGTCTGAATTCTTGGCAGTCTCGGTCACGGTTGTGCACTGATCCGCTACCCCAGCCACACGTCCACAGCCTCTAGGCTTTTAACGTAGTTTTAGAATATATGTGCCTAGAATGTTTATGAAACATCTTGATTCTTGTTTTAGTGTACATCATTCATTATATACAGCTTTTTAAGTTTTCACAATGAAAATTCGTTTTTCTCTAAAATGCGTTTCATGAAAAACATGACATACATGAAAAACACTTGTTTTTGTCGTAGGACTTAGAGATCTGGACGCGGTAAGAGGTGACAGTATAGGTGCAGATGTGTATTTTCATTTCCAGTAAGAAAAGATCATTAACCACCGTAAAATATAAATGAGCCCTTTTGAGGTTGGTACAAAAGTGCTTTTTAAATGTTTCTTATGTTGATTCACTAAGTGCTTTGAAAACAACTGAACTGGCAGAGCGAGCAGCCGTGTCTCTTCCGCGCCCGCGGCCCCTAACTCTGTGGCTTGTCTGCACCGACCGAGGGCTTCACGGAAAGCGCTCAGGCACAAGTGCGCTCCCTTTTGGTCTCTCTGTATATTGCGAACGCAGACGCACCGCGGGTTTTGCAGTGCTGATCAGCCCGTACTGGCTGCTGTTGGGTAATGACCACTCGCTCTACGTTTATTCTCCTAACAGAAACCTCCTTTTGTGAATGATGACATCGCTGTCGTTCGTCCACGAGCTGTTGTGTTAAACGGTACCTCTAAAGGACTCATCTAGTATTTTGAGGAAGCCCGAGTGGATAGAGGGGAGTAAAAGAGAGACCTGCCGTTCTGCCTTTAGAGCTGCATATATTGCTGTACCTGTTTTTATGAAAGCCAGGTGCATTCTGAGATGGGGTTAGACATCTTCACAAGGTGCTCGGTGTTCGGTGACCAAGTACTTGCAGAGACTTGAATTTGGTATACGAGTTCCTCTGTTGGCATCAGAGAAACTGATCAACACTTACATCAGGAGATTTTTTTTTTTAGTTGTCAGCTGATTTATGAAGAATATACAGAATTTTATTTCTTAAAAATATCACAGCCAAAGTATATACAATATTTCTTCTTCTAGCTAATGTTGCCATTCACAAGCAAGAGCTAAAAACGTACTCTTCTGATGAAACGATCATTTAAAATATACACTGCAAATACAGGGATAGCCCGAGTATCTATAATAATTACTACATTAAATGTCAAGATTAAAGATAAACACATGTAATTTTATTAACTCATAAAAGATAAGAAAAGAAGTTAAAGTCCCAGGTTATAGCACTACCTGTTATTTCCTGGGGACCTCAGGACATTTATAGGATATTTCCATATTGTCTCTATACGGACAATCGGGAATATAGGAAATGAATTATGAATAATGCAAGATAAAGGCTCCTCAGGCATCCATGTAATTTCATGTCGTTTTCTAGATATTGGGTTAAGGGACATACTAAATTTTATATTGTTAACCTTTTTTCTATTAGAAAAAGTATACATAGTAGAATTTATAGCAAAAGATTCCTGGGTCACCACTGCCGCTGCATGTCCTGGCACTCACTGCCATCTTTGTCCTTATAAAGGGATGGAAAGTAACCCAGGGAAAAGAATCAAAAGAACTCGACCAAAGCACAAGCATCCGTGTCTCCACCTAAAAATAGCATCTCAAGAAGTCACTATCTGTGGCCTCACAAATCCAGCCCCGGGTTCTGCTCACAGGGGAAAGTGGAAAAGAAACAGAGTCCAGAAATAGACTCACATGTATACAGTCACCTGATTTACTACAGAGGCACCACTGTAATTCAGTGGGGAAAGGATGGGTGTCTTATTAAAGGACACTAGATGAAAAATAATGAACCTTGGCATATTATGTGCATGTTATGCACAAAATGTATTTGAAACAACAAAAAAAGTGAAACAGATTATAAAATTAAATGTAAAAGGTAAAACAATAAAACTTAGGGGAAAAAACGTAGAGAAGTATCTTATTTTCTCCGAAGGACACACACAAAAAAAAAACCAAGCTCTGCAAAGGACAAAAAAAGCAATTAAAAGATTAAAATATTAGGTTTCATTGAAACTGAACTACTGTTTACCAAAAGACCCCATTAAGTAGAGTTGAAAGGCGAGTCACGGACTGGGAGAAGATGCGGGCCATACCTGCGCCCAACAAAGGCCCAGCACCTAGAGCACATGAAGGACTGCAAGTCAGGCAAGGGCAGGCAAAGGAGCCGACTGAGAGTGAGCAGAAGAATCGAGTGGGTTCTTCACAGAAGAGAGTAACCAAAGTGCCCATCATCGTTAATCATCAGGAAAACGCAAGTCAAAACCACGGTGAGGTGCCACTACACCCATCGGAATGGCTTAAATTCAAAACCTAACAATAGCAAATGTTGGAAGGGAAGTGAGACAGAACTCTCACACTCTGCAGGGGGAGGTCATTTGAAAACGGCAGCATCTTTTGAAACGCCGCGCACTCCTGCACTGACACAGTGTTTGCCCGAGGATAATGAGTGCCTGCGTTCACTGGAAGATGCATACAGTAACGGCCACAGATGAAACCTGGAAACAACGTGCATGTTTTCAACTAAAATGGATGAATAAATGGTGGCGTCTTCTCACAGTGGTATATAACACATTGCAACTCAAAGAACAGTTGGTACACACCGCGACATGAAGAAATAGCACAGACATAACAGTGAACTAAAAACGCAGACACAGAAGTTTAGACACTGGATGATTCCACTTATATGAAGTTCGAGAATGGGCAAACGAGCTGTGCTGGCAAGTTAATTTTGTATGAGGGGCCCGAGGGAGGCGTCTTGGGTGCTACAAGCGTATTTCCATCAGGGTGGGGCTAAGTGGGTGTGTCAGCCTGTACAGAGCCTCCTTTATAAAGCAACGAAAGAGAGAGGCCCGTTTAGCCAGACCAACACACTTCACAGATCCAGGCGGAAGAGACATCTGCCCTGCTTAGTGGGGGGAAAAAAAACCAAAATCAACTCAGTTCATTGCCCAAAGTAACGTCCAGATGAATGGAAGATAGAAACTGCAGACACTGTTGAAAAACAAGCACAGTGATGGGATTAAACGCTTGTCCCCACCCTGGGAGGGGGAGGACCTGATCTGACAGGGAGGAGCGACTACAAAGAAAAATGTGGAAAGGTAAACTTGTCCACGCTCATGGAAGAATATCTCCAGTGAATGGAATGACCAAAATAGAATGTGGCCAACCGCTTACAAAGAAGTATTACCCCCGCAATGATAAAGGCTTACTATTTAAAACGTAACCACTAATTGATGAAAATTGACTGGAACCGATACATGAATGGGTCCCATTACTGTAAAAGATGCTAAGAAAAATTTTAAGCAAATCGGAACCTGTTTTATTTTTTAAGTTTTGGAAAGAATGTATTAAAAGAGTTGAAACTAGACATGTCGGTTGCAGAGCCTGAATCACAGACTGTTTGCTGGTTGCCTTCATGGTTAATCCCACCTACCTCTTGGTGGGTTTTAATTTCTCCTCTGGAAGAAATTCAGCTTTCAAATTGTCCTATCAGAATGTTCAGTTTTATTTCTGTTGTGACCTAAGAGCTTTTGATAACCTGCACAGAGTCAAGCCCCTCACCTCCCGTTTTCTCCCCCCTCCCCTTCTACTCTATGTGTTTCTGAGTAACCTGGTCCACGAGCACTGTGATTACATCACATACGACTGCTGGTGGGAAATCTCAGAGGTCTGAGCCTGAATTTGGACAGCAAGAACCATACTGAGGTGTCTTAATAAACTCAATGGTGTTGTGCCATCTTGTCAGACTTGGAGTAGTCTGTGCAGTGCTAGGTGTTAGGTCAGAGCCCTTGAAGGGTTTTGGGAGACTTTGTAAGCATCAAATCCGCTTAAGTTCAAGTATAGGCACTTTGGAGCCTTCCTCCTGAGCTCCAGAAACGGGCATTCCCGGGTGTCAGGTGGGCGTTAAACGCATGGGGTGACAGATGCCAGGCTGCCTCTTTGCTTTCTGTCTTGGCAGATTTAGTCCCAGGCCTCTTGTTCCAGACTCAGCAGGTTTCCCTGAACTCACAGTCCACGCTGGCAAGCCACCTCCCTGAGGAGGAAAAGACCTGGAAAACAAAGCAGGTTTGCAGCTCCACCTCTTCGCGTCCGGCTCACAACGCCCATCGGCAGCGCCCATGGAGAGGGTTCTGGGGGAACCCGAGCCACCCTCCTGGTAAACACCAGGGGTGCCTGTGCTTGCTTCTCAGCGGCCGAAGGGGGCCCCGTGTGCAGGCTGACACCAGAGCATCCAAGGGACGTCTGTTTCCCACGTGTCCTGTATTGTGTAGGGACAACGTTTATTTTATTTATTTTTGGTTAGGGCTTTTTAAATTCTTATTGTTTATTGAAATGTAGTCGATTTACGGTGTTAGTTCCAGGTGTACAGCAAAGCGATTCACTGATACATACATACATTAGATACATTTTCAGTGTCTTCTCCATTATGGCTCATTATAAGAAGTGTATGAACAATTTTTAATTACTATATATTTAAGGCTGAAATCCTTAAAGCATTGCCTTCAATCAGGAAATCATGCCATAAATCAATGTTCCGTCATCAGCACCTTCAGGGCAGGGACAAATGTCACGGAAGCTGCTTACGCAGACACTTGAGCGCCGGGCTGGTTGCTTGGCAGGTGTGCCGACGCCCGGTGGACGGGCTCGGCAGGGATGTGGGGGAGCGCTACTGGGCAGACACGGCTCCCGGATGACCGCTGTCCATTTGAAATGTGGGCCCTTTTGTGGCTGTTGCATACTGACGGGCGTCTCTGTTCGTGGGAAGCGGTTGTTTATTATATGAGCAGTTATGTCAAAACGCTTGCAGCCAAGCCAGAGAACGAATTGCTAATTTTGCAGAGATGCAAATGTATTGTCTGTAGCTGAGGGAAGCCAAATTATTAGCAGTCTCTCCAGGACCATCCTAAAACAGGTCAGAAAAACAGCCTCCTGACAGGCACGGCTGGTGGCATTTGGTTTGGTTTGGATGATTCTGTTCCGTGAGTGAATTCATGCAGAATAAAGAAACATGGGAACACGGCATCCGGTGAGCGCTGAGCCCGTGAGGCCCGGGGCACGCGCCCCATTCAAGTCCTGACTCCGCCGATTACGATGACCTTGACGCTGGACCCGTGGCCTTCTCCCTGATTCAGTCTTTCCGTCTACACGATGGAAATGGGGAGGGTCACGGCGTTAACAGCTCAAAGGTGGTTGTCAGGATGTAAGTTGCTTCCATACGGAAAGTGCTTCAGACGAAACTGGTACGGTCTCCAAGCCGCCAAGGTCGAAGTGAGCTTTGTCATCGTGCGGCCCCCGTCCTCCTCCATGCGAGCTTGGCGTTCGTAGGTAGCACGTCTTTATCTCTCCTAAGGTGAAGGTGCCACCCACCAAATCCATACGTATTAACAATAGAAGGAACAAATTACGATATAGTTCAGTAAAATGACAGTCCTCTTAGTGATTTAACAGTAATTTTTACAGGTGAATATCGATTATTTCAAGAGTATAATCTATTAGAAATCGTGACTCAGAACCAGTGGGAAAGAACGTTAACTACTCAGTTTCGTTTCATCAAACTTCATATTGGCAACAGTTTGTATTAAACATGATCTAAACAGTAGCTGTATATTCATTAAAATGATGTACTTTATGACTCTAAAGATGTTCTAAAACATAAGTTACAAGCCAGTATTTCTCAAGTCAGTGTTCAGAGCCATATTCTGATGGTTCCATTAAAGAATTCTTCTAATTTAGAGATGACATTTAAACCATTTTACCAGTAATAATGACTAAACCTCTAGTTTACAGGGCTAAATCACAGCTGAGAGACATTTTTACATCAGATTACATTTAGTGCTTCTAAGACTTTTAAAAAAATTCTAATTTCTTCTAAAAGCCTGAAGATCAATTTACAAAAAGGCCTTAAGTACACTTTCCGAAGTACGTAAGCCCAGAAGTACAACAAAGGCCTCAATACCAATGGCTGACAGCGTCAGAAAAAAACCAAAACTAACATGTTAGCAACTAAAGTGTCCTGTGACTGAGAGACGCCCTCAGCGAAGGGGGTTCCGACAGCCCCCAGCAGCGCCAGGTGGTCCAGACCCCTGCAGTGGTGCAGTAAGGAAGGAGACAAGTGAGAAGGCCCTCGATGTTGAGTGAGGCACTTAGGAAACCCATGTTATTTCTGACCATCTGCTCCCCTAAAACATGCCTGGACGTGTTTCCTGGTGGCAGAAGGTGAGACCAGGCAAAGTCTCACAATTGTGCAGGATGGTCCCACTGAAAACAACAATCATAATCTTGCTAAAGTGAGTGTGGTGTTTCAGCGATTGGAAACCAAGTTCATGAGGCTGTTTCCTCTCTTCGGCTTGACAGCTGTGAGTACTGGTTATAAGGGTGGCCATTGCTTTAATAATTAGGGCATCAAAAGAGCATGTGAAACTAACCTCATTTTCTTGAACCTGGCTAA
Source organism: Camelus bactrianus (assembly GCF_048773025.1). Classification (NCBI taxonomy): domain Eukaryota; kingdom Metazoa; phylum Chordata; class Mammalia; order Artiodactyla; family Camelidae; genus Camelus; species Camelus bactrianus. Next base: position 2,985,557 of record NC_133567.1, on the reverse strand, counting down.
TATTTACATGCAGAGAGCAGCAAGCCTCTTTATGATGCATCTAAGCTCAGATCTCTTTGAGCTGAGGAATAATAGATGAAAAAAAATCTATTATAAATATGTAATTTTTTCAACCATCCAGATTTTATTCATACAATAGACATTGATGGAGTCTTCCTGCAATTACTGACTTAAAATCTATTCTCTTAATTACGAAGCAATTTCTGAGGAAAATCAAAATTTAATAGATGATTTCTTTGAATGGCGTATGATTTTTCTCCAATGTGATTTGGATACAAACGTGAATTCAAACGTTTGCCTTTGCTCCGGTATTCTACAATTCAGACCTCTTAGAAATCATCAACAGAGTTGTATAAAATCACAAAGGATCGGAGACCATAAAGGCCACCATCACCACAAGCCTCAACAATGCTTGTCTGTCACGTATATGGATTTCCTAGGGGTACCCAACTGATGTTTGAATTACTCCAGAGATGGAGAAACTCACTATCACCCAGCACAGTTCATTTCATCTTTGTATAATCTCTGATTCCTTTTTTTGTTTTGTTTTGATTTTGTTTGTTTTGGCAGGGAGGAGGTAATTAGATTTATTTATTTATGTTTAGAGGAGGTACTGGGGATTGAACCCAGGACCTTGTGCATGCTAAGCTTGCACTCTACCACTGAGCTATATGTTCCCCCGCTCCCTATAACCTCTGATTCTTAAAATATTCCATCACTGCAACTCACTGGTCTTCTTAAAGGCATATAGAACAATTCTGATCCATCTTCCGTAATGAAAACTTTCAAATTTAGACAATTTGGACCCTGCCTTCCTAGCAAATCAGGCTGGCCCTCTTCTCTCATCCTTGCTGACTGTCCCCTACTCCTTCCCACCAAGGTCTCTGCCCGGCCACCTCCCTGAACTATCTCCCACCTCTCTGTCCTCAGGCTTCTGGTGGGATTTGGCCAATGGGGGCGCCACACAGAGGTCGTGGGAGGGAGAGGAGCACCGGGGTAGCTGACCTGACTGAGGTTGCTGCCAGGCTGCCTTAGCGCTCAGCCCTTCCTGTCCCCTGTGCTCCCCGGGGGTGGGGGTGCTGGCACCGACCCTGTTCGTAGCACACTTGTAGTTTCCTATCGCTCTGTCCATATCTTTGTAAAAAGTCCAGTTATTGAACTCTCTTCAAATTCTCCAAGTTGGCGGGGGACCTGAGGACCCAGGTGCTGCTGCTGGGACCCAGGCTGACCCTGAACCACCAAGGTTCTTAGGCCAGGAGGTCAGGTCGTGGCCCCACCCAGAGCTTCGGGCTCAGCAGGTCCTAGGAGTCGGGGGGGGGGGCGGGGGTGTCGTTCCTACCACCTTCCCAGATGTGCTTCCGAGCCCCTGCTCAGGTGTCTGCATCTTCAGAGAGAGGGCAGTCCTGGTGCCTTTTTAAAGGAAGGCAATTGATACATAGACACAGAACTGAACAGAATGAGAAACAGAATGCCTGCTCCATAAATCTAGAGAAAGGAGGGGGCAGGTCAGAGTTGAAAAAGTGTAAATCTTTACTGTAAGCTGCTGTCTGAGCAGGTCGGAGGAACGGACACCTCAAACGAAAACGTGGTGTCTGAGCAGATGGGAGGAACACACATCTCGAATGAACACAGGGCTCTCCACGCTGAGTTTCCGGGCAGCAGCGGCAGGTGCAGGAGCACCTGTTCGATGCCGTAGAAGGGGGCAAAGCTATTTAGCAGGAATACGGCTACCAGGGCAGAAGCATTGCTTTAATCACTGCATGAATTTGTCATCTTCCCAGAGAGAACCGCGGGTGAGAGGGAGAGCGCAGAGGACCGTCTTCTCAGGTGAGATGCCCGTGGTGTGACCTTGGGACTTCCCTGTGAACGAGGCGCACTCAGAGGATGGCGTCAACGGTGGGGGAAACGCAGCTCGGCTCCCACACGGGCCCCGAGCACAGGGCCCGCCTGCAGGCGCCCCAGAGCGATGCCGAGCAGCTGGGAGGGAGAAGACCGGCCGTAAAACAGACAGTCACTAATTCCCTCATAAAACTGTCAGAAACCCCCTGCGGGCAGTTGGGTTTAAGTAATCATATTAATCGCCCTCAAGAGACTTACAAGGAGACTAGCAGATAAATAAGGGAGCTTTTTTCCTTAAAGGGTTTGGATTGGTTTTATATTTAAAAAAGATGGAAGATGGAAATTTAAACAAACTTTATAGGAGGCTTAAGCAGCCCAGCCGTGCTGAAGGGCTGGAGGTTCTCCCTGTGACCACATTCTCAGCCCAGCCATTGACCTCACCCAGAAAATATTCATTAACTTAGCTTGTGGCATGTCGTCCATTCATAAGAAATAAGCCATGGGGATGGCTTATTGGAAGCAATAGATAATATTTCTATCTATATACCTCAAATTATACTTTTCAATTTTTTAAATAAATGAGCAATCTCTTTTTTTAATAGATAAAATAGAGCTAGAAACAGCAAGTAAACTGAGTCAGTAAGTCTGAGGCAGAAAAAGCCACTTCCCCCTTAATTCTCACGGTTTTTAGGCATTTTAACAATCTGAGTGGACGGTGATACTTTCTTCAGAGGGCTCAAGTGATGAGAGTGAGTTCCCTTCGGTGCTAAGGATGACAACCAATTAATTTGTTTGTGGCTCATAATGACAGGGGATACACGTGAGCTATTGCAGTGGGAACCAAAACTGCGCCCTGCATCCTGACGGAAGCTGAGCCCCAGGGCTTGTTGGTCATTCGCCCAAATTCACACGCCAGGGAGTGGAGAAGCTGCTTCTAAACCTTTGCTGTTTTCTCTTTTCTTTTCTTTTTTTTTAAACCAAAACTTCAATTCGACTCTCGTCCCTGACTTACTGCTTCAGGTCCTCCTTTAGGACTGAAGTCAAAGTTACACGAGCATCCATACAACTGCTATCGAGTCTACTTAAACCCATGGATTTCTAACAACGTCAGAAACTCTGGGCGTTTTGTCACCTTTCCTACGATGGTTCCTGATACCGCAAGTCTCAGGACGCCCAGAGCCTTCGGATGGCCAGGAAGCAACCTGAGTGTCCCCTTGTGCAAGAGCGGAGAAAGGCAGTGCGGGGGGTGTGTGCGCACGCGCGCGCACACACACACACACACACACACACACACACACACACAATGGAAAATTATTCCGCTATGAGAAAGAGGCAAATTCTGCCACTTGTGACAACGTGGATGGACTTCGAGGGCATTTTGCCAAATGAAATTAGTAAGACAGAGAAAGACAAACATTGCATGGTATCACTTGTTGTGGAGTCTAAAACGCTGACCTCAGAGAAGCAGAGAATAGACTGGAGATCGCCAGAGTGGGTGAGGGCAATGGGAGACACTGGTCAGAAGAGACGAACTTCCAGTTACAAGATGGGTAGATCTGGGGGTCTGATGCAGAGCACGGAGACTCTAGCTGACAACACTGCATTCTACACTTGAAAGCGGCTGAGCGAGTAGATACTAAATGTTCTCACTAGGTGTTGTTTTATACTTTTGTAATACAGGTTGCTTGTTCCATTTGGTGTACCATCCTGGGATCCCACAACCTTCTAAATAATTATTTAAAATCCTGTATGCACTACCTTAAAAATCCCCTGTGTTTCACCCATTCAGTCCTCCCCGCTTTTCCTGGAACCATTGGCATCCCATGATTTCTCTGTCACTGTGGTTTTCCAGAATGTCCTGTATTTGGGGTCACATAGGTTGCAGTCTTTCATACTGGCTTCTTTCACTTAGCAATATGCATTCGAGCGTCATCATGTCTTTGGCGGGCTTGATAGATCATGTCTTTTTTGTTGTTGAATAATATTCCACTGGGTGGAGGTGTCTGGGAAGGGCTGAGACTGGGATGTCCGGTTGAGAAGGCTCCCACAACTCCAACCGTTCAGACAGCGGTAACTCAGGGCAGCGGCAGACAGAGCTGAGAGAGATGGGGAGGGCTTTGGAGGCTGGCAGAAAGCACAACACGGAAATGGGAAATGAAATCAGGGATTTTTTGGGTGTGTATGGAAGTACAGTCAGTTATAATGTATCAATTTCTGGTGTACAGTATGTTTCAGTCATACATATACATGCATATGTTTGTTTTCAGATTCTTTTTCATTACAGGCTACTACAAGATATTGAATATAGTTCCCTGTGCTATACAGAAGAAATTTGTTTTTTAAAATCTGTTTTATATATAATAGTGAAATCAGGCACTTCTGACAATTTACTGCCTTTCTGTTAAAATAATCTGTCCAGAAATTAAGTCACCACTGCCACCTGCTGGTGAATAAGCGGCCCATTCTAAGGTTGTCCGGCACTGAAGGAGTGACGTTTTATAATACACCAGTGAGGACGTTGTCGATTTCTCTCTCCCTCATTGACTCATCCCAGCCCAGCAAAGTTACCGAGTTCTGTTCAGAGGACTGATGCGGGTGGTGGGGAAGAAATGCCCTGTTTCTAGGCTGGAAAAGTTTAAGATATGTGTTAAGGGAGAAAATAAGCAAAATGGTTACCTGCTAATCTGTTTAAGTGCCATGTGAGGTCCCAGACTGGGACTTTTTTTTTTAATGCCTTTATTGTGGTTTGGTCCCTGTATAGTAAACCACACGTATTACAGGTGTACAATGTGATGAATTTTGACAGATGCACACATCCATGAAACCACCACCACAATCAAGATAGCTAACATTTCCATTTCTCCCCAGCTTATCCCTTCCCACCCCCTTACCCTCTGGTAACTATGTTTGTTCTCTATGTCTGTGAGTCTGTTTCTGTTTTGTAGAAAAGTTCATTTGTGTCCTTTTTTTTTTTAAGATTCCACATATAAGTGATATCATATGATATTTTTCTTTCTCTTTCTGGCTTACTTCATTTGAACAATCTCCAGTCCATCCATGTTGCTGCAAATGGCATTACTTTTCTTTTTTATGACTGAGTATTATTCTATTGTATAAATATACCACATCTTCTTTATCCAGTCAGCTGTTGATGGACGTTTGGGTTGTTTCCATGTCTTGGCTATTGTAAATAATGCTGCTGTGAACATAGGGGTGCAGGTGTCTTTTCGAATTATATTTTCCTCCAGATATAAGCCCAGGAGTGGGATTGCTGGATCATATGGTAAGTCTATTTTCAGTTTTTTAAGGAACCTCCATACTGTCCTCCAAAGTGGCTGCACCAGTTTGCATTCCCACTAACAGTGCGGGAGGGCTCCCTTTCCTCCACACCCTCTCCAGCATTTATCGTTTGTGGACTTTTTAATGACGGCCATTCTTACTGGTGTGAGGGGATACCTCACTGTAGTTTTGATTTGCATTCCTCTAACAATTAGTGATGTTGAACATCTTTTCATGTGCTTATTGGCCATCTGGATGTCTTCTTTGGAGAAATATCTATTTAGGTTTTCTGCCCATTTTTTACTGGATTGCTTGTTTTTTTTTTTTTTTTTAATATATAAAGCTGTGTGAGCTGTTTGTATATTTTGGAAATGAGTCCCTTGTCTGTCACATCATTTGCAAATATTTTCTCCCATTCTGTAGGTTGTCTTTTTGTTTTGTTGATAGTATCCTTAGCTGTGCAAAAGCTTTTAAATTTAATTAGATCCCATTTGTTTATTTTTGCTTTTATTTCCATTACTCCAAGAGCTGGTTCAAAAAACATATTGCTACGATATATGTCCAAGGGTGTTCTGCGTATGTTTTCCTCTAGGAGTTTTATAGTATCTGGTCTTACATTTAGGTCTTTAATCCATTTTGAGTTTATTTTTGCTGTGCTGTTAGAGAATGTTCCGATTTCAGTCTTTTACAGGCAGCCGCCCAGTCTTCCCAGCACCACTTGCTGAAGAGACTGTCTTTTCTCCTTTGTATATTCTTGCCTCCTTTGTCATAAATTAATTGACCATAAGTACATGGATTTAATTCTGGACTCGATCTGTGTGTCTATTTTTGCCCAGTACCATACTGTTTTGATTACTGTAGCTTTGTAGTATAGCCTGAAGTCAGGGAGCATGACCCAGAAGGAGAACTTGATGGGACTAATCTAGCTTGCCGCTAGGTGAAAGGGTGATGGCAGGTGGCCCATCTGAAAAGGACACACACAGAAGGAAGCTTTAGATGTGGTCTGAAAGGGGTTCCTCAGGTCCAATGTACCCAAGAGAGCTTTCCGCTTCAGGCTCCTGTGGCATTACTAACCAACAGATCTGAGAGTTAGTTGTCCCATGCTTTCAGCCAGCTGTCCTTTTCCAAGATGTATGCGAGATGCTTTGAGGGGCAGAAGCACAGCTCCCTTCTTTAAAGCAGACGCCACTTGCAGGCAAAAGCCCATTGTGGCCACCTCCTTAAAGGTAGAAGATCTGGGTTCATCCAAAGAAATGAAACATTATTCATATCACTAGCGGGGACTAAAATGGTTTGTGCTAAACTGGAGACTTAAGTGGCATCTGGTCTCTGGCAGTCCCAGAATTTCTACCTTTGTTTTTACTTTAAAGGAGACTAAAATGAAGTCTAACCTAGACATGGCAGTCACCTAAAGTGGGGGGTGGGTGGGGGGGTTATTGTTCTGTTTTACAGAGAGGAGGTGGAGGCTCTGAGAGAGCTAGATACCCCCCGGGCACACAGCTATGCCGTGGTAGAGCTGGGGTTTGAATCTGGGTAGACTGATTTAGGACCTGCCACCTCAGACTGTTTCCTGTGCTCTATTTTCTTGAGTTAACAGCAGCTACTCGATAAAGCATTAGTAAATGGCTGGTACCACGAACTATGATTAATTTTTGTTATTTTAAACACAGTCTAACACATACTATCTTGTTTCTCCTTCAAGATCAGAGTGGTGTCTTATAATTCATTTTGCTCTGTATAACAGTTTACATGTAAAAGTTTATGAAATACTTTCAAATTCCAGTCTTTTACATTTTTGACTTATGCCCAATCACTTGGATGGTTTATGGGCACTCAGCACATGACACAAATGTTTTAAAAGTTTGTAATGATTCAAACATTGACCTAAGAACATCACAATGTGTTTCTTTATGTTTGTAGCTGAGTATCTCAGTTCAAGAGTATGAACAGAATGCACTGTGGTGCACTTGCTAGAGAATTATAAATGGTATCGTTTTTCCTCCCATTTCATTTAAATATGTCACTTAGCTGATTCAGAATCATAAATGTGACATAAAGTTAGCTCAGACTTAACGTGTGTGAGAGGAAGTACACAAATTAAGCTTCTTCTCATTCAGACATAATTTAGTACTATCTTTAAAGACCACCATGTGTTCAGACAGCACTGCCCGTGTGTTTGCAGGTACCCGGAGCAGGGTGGACTCAGCAAGCGTAAGGCATCAAGGAGAAGACGTAGTGCAAAGACACCATGTAACTCTCTTCTTGCCTTGATTAAAAAGGACGTGTGGACGAGGAGTCTTGCACACAGAGAAAGCAACTTTCCAGTCTCCCTAGATGTAAACATCTTTTCTCTATTTAGATGCTACACTGTATTGCAAATTGCTTTTCCCCCAAGATTATAAGAAATATGGAATATTTACTACTCAGCACACTGAACAAAAAATTACCTCTGTTCAGCCTGTGATTTTAAAAGAGATCAGCTGTCCCATTTATCATAGGCTGTGGATTCTTTGCCTCATTTTCCTGACATGCAGTGTGGAGATAAGGGTTTTGTGTTTCCATTGTTTTACCAGAGAGCCTTTAACTGTCCGTGATGTAACTCATTAACTCCAAAGCTTGTTAGTTGTCAGATTTTCTGAAATGTGTTCATGGAAATTGCATGTGGTCATAAAACCAGTTTGTTATAGGAACTGCCCAGTGGAAACTCTGTGAGCTAGTAGTTTAAAAAGCCAAAATTAAAGACATCTTTAACAACTAATTTAAAGGAAGGGGTTTAGTAAAGTTAACATTAAAATAGAAACAACCGCATGAACTTATGACCTTTAAAACTTAGATCTCTGATACCCAGCTGAAGTGTCAGCCACCTGCCGCGTTGTGCCTGGTAGAGCAAGACGTCTCATCTCCGCTAGAGCCTTGGGGAGAGTACTTGACTCCGGGTCTCTCCTTACTGGGAGGGGACTAGGGAACTCGGGACGCACGGGGGCACCCTTGTTGGTGCTGGGGAGCAGGGGTGCTTGATGCTGTTAGGTGTTCCTGGAGTGTCCCGGGGAAAGGAGACGGCTTGCAGACTTTAGCTGACCAAGTTGCGTTGTTCAGGCATCAAAATAAGTAATTTTGTGAAAACTTTTGTGAATTCTTCATGTTACTCAAAGGCGTAGGTATAAGCATATATTCTTCTGTCGTGTTTCCAGAACATGTTCCGTGTTACTCAAAATTCGAACTATTTGTGTATTGAATGAAGTTTAGGTCCAATCAGAGAGTAAAACATTGTGTAACAATCTTGCAGCCTGGAGTTATGTGTGTGTGCAAAATTACATTCATATGGGCAGAAAAAAGCTGTGAAAGAAATTATTTTAGGAGCTGTGTAAGAGGTCGTAGTTAAAAAGAAAAAAAAAAGGTCAGGATGAAATGTTAATACACCTAGTTTCAGAGAAAAATGAGCTTGAAAGTTTTGATTCCCATAGAAAGGGGATTGGTTCCCTAAACTCCACGACTCGCTCTGCCTTGGAAGTTCTCCCAGGTTTTTGTCTCCAGTCATGACCTGGGACTGCTTTTCTGGGTTGTGTCTGACAAGGTCTCTTTGTCGGGCAGTTTAACACTGGATGACGCCCAGCGTGATTTTTTCCTTCCTCCTTCCTTCTGCCTGTTCGGCACTTTGCAACTGAGAGATAATTAGTCCTCAATATACTTAATATAAAGCAATAAAGAGGGCTCACGGAATGACTGAAGTCGCAGTAATTTACAGGGCATCATTTGATTAGAGATACTCGTTTTAATTTTAATAAGAACAAGTGGGCTTAATCTCATTTTCGATCGTTGGCATCGACAGAAAGCTCGGAGGGGAGTTATCTCAAGGAAAAGAGCCCCGCTGGGCTGCAGCCTTGGGCGCGCGGTTAGGTGGGGGCTGGAGCCTGCGGGAGGCGGGGACCGGGGTCTGCGGCGGGCGCTGGGGGCAGCGGTGGGTACCCCCATCCCGGGAGGGGGCGGGGCGCGGGGCGGGGCGCGGGCTCGGGGTGGCGTGGACCCGCACCTTCCCGCCTGCAAGCCGGGGCTCCGCCGCCGCGCGCCGCTCCCACACTGCACCCCTCGGTCCAGACCGAGGAGTTGCCGGTTCTCTCGACCTTCGTGGGGTGGGTGGGCGGCAGACAGAGCCGGCCCGGAGTGGGAAGCCGGACACCCACAGGGTCGAGTCTCGGGACCGTCTGGGAGGCCGCGTGAACTGTGAGCATCCGCGCCCTGGGACTCGCCCAGGCCTCCGGGGCAGCCCCGCGTCCCCGCCTGTGTCCTTGCCCCACGTCCCGGCCCGGCGTCCCTCCCCGAGGCGCGCAGTGTCGCCTGCCCTCCGCCCTCGGGGCGCGGACCCTCCGCTGGGACCCTCCTGACCCACGGCCGCTCCCGGCGCGCCCATGCGATTGGCGAAGCTGTTCCTGCTGGCTCTCGTTCTGTGCCCGCACCGCACCCAGGGGAGGCCCGGGGGCCGCAGGGGCGCGCGCGTCGCGGGCGAGGAGCCGAAGGCCTGGCTGTCCCTCCCCGTGGCCTCCCGGAGCGCAGGTAGGCGGCCCGGCGCCCGCGCCCCTTTGCGCCGAGCCTGGGCCGGGGAGGACTCGTGCGGCCGGGAGGGGCGATCGCTCGGGCAGCCTGGCTCGTGCGCCGTGAGCGGGCGGGCGCTGCCGACAGCCGGCGCTCAGCGCAAGTGGTCAGTTTATTCATGTCTCGCGGCTGAGACCTCAGTAACAAGGAACCCGTCCCGCAGAGGACCAGCTTGACGCGCCCCTTCCCGGTGTGGAGCCTTGTAAGTGGCTGGCACAGAGCCGGAGGACCTAAGATTCAATCCCAGGGGCCGAGGCGCAGGGGACAGGTTAGCACCTGCCAGCGCCACGTTCCGGGTCTTCCCGAGTTTGGGGAGTTAAGTAGAATCACTGGCGTCAGGCGCCGGAACGCTCCTTTCCGCACCCCTGGAGCTGGCGCAGGGGATGGTTGGGGGGCTACTGGGTTGGTTAGCTCCGAAGGCCCACAACGCTGCCCGCGGCTGGCAGATCAGCTCTGGGCGCTCAGGTTCCTGGCTACTTAGATGCCCAAGGAGTCATGGGGTGGGTGAAGAGGGAGAAAAAGTAGCCACTACTGGAGCGTGTGGGGTGTGCAGAGATACCCCAAGGTGGAGAACCGGGCGGTGAATGAGGAGGAAACGGGAGAAGGCCGGGGCAGCCAGCTCAGAGGAAGGGCAGGGGCGCAGGGCTCCCAGGGCAAGAAGGGTGGGAGGAAGCAGGGAAGGAGGAGAGAAGTTGCTCAGAAAGGCGCCGTTTGGAGCCTGTGCGAAAGTAGAGCGAGGTGGAGGTACCCGCCTAGGCCGGGAGCGGAGGCGCCCCTCCGGGGGCCACCCCGCCTGTACCCCGCTAGCCGAGAGGTCTTAGCCCGGGGCAGCCTGGCCTCCTTTCACCCCTCTTCTGCCTCATCTTATTTATGATATAAATATACACACATGCGCACTCCACACGCTTTCATCCGGGACCCATTACATGACAGTCACCACGCGGAGGCGCAGGCACCCGGGGAGCAGGCAGCCAGGTGTCTGCGCTCTGAGGGCGCATTCTGGGCACGGAGCGGGGGAGACTGGCCCACAGGCAGACCTAAGGGGGGGGGAGGGGCGGCGGGAAGGCAGGTGGTGGGGACCGTCCTGGAAGCTGAGGTGGGCGGCTGAGCTCCAGGACCTGGCGTCCGGGGCCGGGCCGAGCTTCCCGGGGTGACCGGGGAGAGAAGGGCTTTCAGGGCGGAGCTGGGTGGGGACGGTGACCACTGGCAGGGATGCGGTGACGCTGTCACATCCTTCACGCCCCTGGACTTGACAAGTTAAATTTTGGTTCAGTTGTATTTCCGTTTGTGACCTTTATCTATCCAATCTTCTTATCCCACTTACATTCCAGTTTTAGCACAAATCTTTCCTGTGAGTGCTTATTCTATTTTAGCGTCCAATAAAATGTTTTAAATTATTTTGGTAAAGCTTTTAACGTTTGATAATCAGGAAGTAAATAAACATTTCAGTAAGGCTCAGGGTAAGGTGTTTTGAAATAAGTTTGTCAACTATACCTCCATAAAGCTGAAATTTAAAAAAGTGAAAGGAGCATATCGGAAAATCCTTGCGATGTAAAGAATTCCTTTGCCTCATCTAGGAAACAACGTATTTAGAAAGAGTTAATTTAAAATTGTTGTGGAAGATTACAAGGAGGAACACAACCTTTCTTGAAACCATTTTGCGCTGCTGCCAGACGGTATAAAACAAGTACTAAGATTGGTGGGTACAGCTTGGGGTGGAGCGCGTGCGTAGCACGCACGAGGTCCTGGGTTCAGTCCCCAGCACCGCCGTTAAAAAAAAGCTATTACAGGGGCATCTAAGCCCTAAATATAGACTCATTTTCAATCAACCAGTTGCTTAGTGAAAAGTCAATACAGATTTAAGTTAAAAAAATGTTAAAGTCAGTAAAAAGAGTGCACACTGACAGGTCCCTCTGCCCTCCCACCCCCGAGTCCCACTCCCTGTTGCCTCTCTGCAGGCAGTCGTCACTTTAGCTTGTTTTAATACAAATGGGGTGCCACGGAGGAGGCACTGGCAAACTTTTTCTGTCTGAAACATTTTCAGAGTATTTTGGGCTTGATCGGTGGTATGAATTCTGCAACAATGACTCACCTCTGCAACGGTAGCACACGAGCGGGGGTGGACCGCACATGAACCATGAGCGTGGCTGTGTTCCAATAAAACTTTGCTTACAGAAACAGGCGTCAGGCTGGATGACTTCTGAGGGTAGTTTGCTGACCCCTCTGCGGGCCAGCATGTCCAATGGACACAGCAACTTCTCTAAACCTGTAGCTTGTCTCCAAATCAATTCTTGCCCCTACACACCAGGCATAGTGATCTTTAAAAATGAGACTTGGCTGTGTCCTCCCCTTGCCCAAAACTCCCAGACTTCTCCTCACCCTAGAATCAAGGACAAAGTTTGGCAAGGATGGGGAGTGTCCCCACCGCACCTGTCTCCCCCCTTCCAAATCCCTGGGCATGTCGCAGCCCTCCCCTTCAAAGCTAGCTCTTCTTTCTCTTTTTTTCTTCTTCTTGTTTTTTTTCTCCTACCACATTTTGTGAGGAATCTTGTCTTTTGAAGTAAGAGACATTCTGCCGAAGTCCAGCAGGTGCTCTGAGAGAATGCGTGGGTCTGTAGGTGTCTCTCTTGGTGTGTTCGTGGGGGGAGGGAACTGAGCGCCATCCTCCTCTGCCATCTTGGCACCCTCCCCCCCACTGCTTCGTTCTTTGCTCTGGGGTCTTCCCATCTCTTCTTACCTAGAGAGCTCTTGCTTTTCACTGCAGGTGTCACCTTAACAGTCACTTCTCTCAGTTAAATTGGTCTGCTCTGCGTCGCTCTGTTTCTATAGAATGCTGGCACTTTGAGATGAAAACTCAAGTGTATTAAAAGCCTGGTTTTCTTGGTGGCCTCCGTCAGGCCCAAGTGAGGCGTTGTTTCTGTTTCACAGATAAAAACCCTTTCGGTTTTCAGTTCCTTGAACACGGGCCAGGCGCCCCATCTGCCAAGCTCGGTCGTACACGCTGAGTGATAACAGATGAGCAGGACATTGTCCCTTTTCTCAAGAAGCCAGCAGCTCACCCTCATGCTAGTCAGGATGTGACCGCTGTAATAGAAGTGGCTGTCCGGGCCGGAGAGCCGCGGACCCGGGGAGGGCGTTCACACCCTCACCCGCCGCCGGGGCGCCACGGGCTGCAGGAATTGCCGGGTGTTCCTCCTGCCTTGTCTCAAGTGTGGTCACGGGAGTCCGGGTGGTGATTCAGACTGACCGGCGGCCCCCGTTGTGCTTGTGTGATGTTGGACGTGCCCGGGGTCAGTCTACAATAAGGACGGTGTGAGTTTCGATGTGTAACTGCCATCACACAACATGGAGGTTCATGCCTTTATTACCAGGTTTCAGTTTTCTTTTTTTCTGGAGGAGTCGCACATGCTCCCATTGTTTTCTTTTATAAATTGTGTTTTCTGTATGCTGCATTTCCAGTGAGCGCACAGGGACGCCTGAGAGCTATCTGAATCTTTTATTTCCTTTTAAGTGCAAAGCCCTGTAAGTGGGAACGCATCATGACCCGAAGGACTTCAGTTTCCTTGCTCTGGCTGCTCCGGGGAGAGCGGGTTACAGGAAAGAGACCGGCTAGGAGGTCGCTGCCCGAGTGCGGTCCCAAAGCCCGACGGCTCGGACAGCCTTGCGTTAGTGAGAGGGACAGAAGTGCGTGGGTCTCAGATAGTTTTTGGAAGTGGAAGATACAAAATTAAGTACTAGCCATGCTCTTCTGAGACGTCTCTGGGGTACCCTGAAGACAGCAAGTGAGCAGTTACCTCTGTGGGAGATCTGGAGCCTCGGGGGGTGGGCAGGGCTGGAGATGCAGAGTCAGAATCAGCTGCATAAACAGCCACGACTTACGTGTTTAGTGCTTGTCATTACAGTCTATTTTTAAGAATATTAGAATTTTGTATTGAGGTCAGATTGACACATAACATGACATTGGCTTCAGAAGTATATAGCAGAATGATTCACTGTTTATATACATTGCAAACTGATCTTCACAATAAGTCTAGTTATTCTGTTCCCACCTGCCACCACACAGAGTTACCTTTTTGGATTTACCCTCTTGGCAACCTTCATGTATGCTCTGCAGTGTCACTGACCGTATTCCCTGAGCTGTACGTCACATCCCCCTGACTGACTTATTTTAGAACTGAAAACTGGTACCCCTTGACCTTCCTCTCCCATTTCACCTACTCCCTAACCCTCCTCCCCTCTGGCAACCACCATTCTGTTCTCTGTATCATAACTAAGCTCATAAGCTTAGTTGTGCTTGTCCATTCGTCTTGTTTTTCAGATTCCATATATATGTGAAATCATACGGTATTTGTCTTTCCCTGTCTGGCTTACTTCACTTAACATGATTCCCTCTATGGTCCATCCATGTTGTCCAAGTGGCAAGATTTCATTCTTTTTTAAGGACCGAGTAATATTCCATTGTAGACATATACCACATCCATTGATCCATCGATGAGCAATGAACAGACCCCTAGGTTGTTTTGTTAATAATGCTGCAGTGAGCATGGGGGTGCAGGTACCCTTTTGAATTAGTGTCTTGTAAGGATATTTTTAATGAAGGAAATGCATGCAGGAAATTCTAAAGTTCTTCTTTTCTTTACAGAAATATTCCCAAGAGATTTGAACTTAAAAGACAAATTCATAAAGCATTTCACAGGTAAGCATAAACTTTATCAGTGATTCAATTAAATAAAAAGATTGTGTGCAAATTACTCCATGTGGCATTGGGGATATGAAGGTGAGGGGATGGAGAGGCTCACAGTCCAGTCAGGGAGGTGGACACGTGCTGTTGCCTTGTATCCATTGTGGCTTAAACCAGCTCTTGAGAAGTGGTAGAAGCGTAAGCAGAGTTTAAGGGGTGCGCCAGAAGTGAACAGTTTTGCCAAGAAAGGCTGTAGTGGACACAATACATGAGTTGGGCTGTAAGAGGTGATACGTGGTTTTCCCAGATGAGAGCAGCATCCTGGTGAGAAGGAAGCCTTTGAGCACATGGTGTGGTTTGGGGCAGGACAGTGGATGGTGTGGCTGTGCCGTGCAGCCAGTTGAGGGAAGGGTGTGTGTGGCCACTGGGCAGAGGATGGCTGCAAAGTGGGTGAGGTCATGTTGTGACCAGCCCTCCGGGCTACACTAAGGAATGCAGACTGTGCTCCCCAGCCAGTGGCGCAATGGAAGGGCTTTGAGCAGGACGGAGCCGACTTCCAGATGCCACCCCTTAAGCACAGGTGGCTCACTCTCCCACGATGCTCTTTTGTTCTTCTCATCAACTTTGTGAATCGTCACAGTTGTCCTGTGCCCTACGCTCTAGTGAAGCACTAAATTATTCTGAACTGGGCACCCCCACTTTTAGTCTGTGCCTAACCATCCCACCACCTTTCACTGTTTGACACATGAGGCTGATAAGCTGGGAAAGATGCCGTTTGCCCACTTGACCAAAGCCAAGGGCCATCTTGTTGATTAACCTCAGAAGGACGGGGTGGAGACCCCTCTGAGTCACGGGTAAGTGGAAGGAATTTCCGTTGTTTTTTTTAATTTATTTTTTCCCCCGTGAGTTCTTTTTTTTTTTTTCTTTTAAATTGGAGTGTAGTCAGATTACAATGTTGTGTCAGTTTCTCATGCACAGCATCAAGTTTCAAGCAGTTTCCCGATGTTGAGCGTTTCCAGCCCTCTGTTAGTGGCTGTGGGCTCTCCTTCAAAAAGCAGGTTCCAGATATAAGGATGCATTTGGTGGGGACTGTCTGGATTTGTGGGGTTAGGTGAGGGAAGTCTACTTTACAATGGTCCTTGGCATGAATAATACACAAATCACTATAAGTAGAAAATGGAATAAATGTCTCTGCATATAAACATTACTTCCTATTAAATAAAACACTGAAGAACAGAAAGTAGAAACCAAGGGTATTTATTTTTTATTCTCACATCCACTTGATTTGCTCTCTACAGTTTTTTTTTTTCCTGTCTAGAGCTCTTCCCTCTAAATTTTCTGAAGAGTTCTTCTGAAGTCAAGATTCCATTATGCGAGCTGTTGAAAATGTGGAATGAATTCAGACTATTTTTCACAGATGACACGTCACAGCCTCCCTGAGTCTGGGTGAGGAGGTGTGGTCGCAGGAAAGTTCTTTTTAGGGCCTGGAAGGATGTAAACCTGGTTTATCCTCTCCGTCCATAAAGTGCTGGCAGGTCTGTTTGGAAAACAGGCCCACGTTTATCTCAGGCATTCTTTTCCTGTCCGACAGGGCCAGTCACGTTTTCAGCTGAATGTAGCAAACATTTCCACCGCCTCTACCACAACACCAGGGACTGCTCGACGCCAGCTTGTGAGTAGCTTGGGCCGTTTTTGTTCTTTTAAAAAAGTCTTTATCCAACAGTAAATGCATGTGGTTTTGAACTTCAGCTGTCTGCGAGAGGGAAGTAACAGACTAAACACTGTGTGACACGCTGTTTATAGTATTGATGGTACTTAAATTTAAGGGGTGTGTGTGCGCTGTTGACACTGCATGGAATGAAACCACATTCTAATTGGGACTATTTCAGACAAATCTGAAAATAACCAGAGCCCCTTCAGGACCAAAATGTTTGTCAAGATTTCAACCGTTTGTCACTTTTCAAATTCCTTGGCATAAATAAGGTACTCCCTCATATAAATAAAAAAAAAGAGTGACCATGAAGTAAAAGTCAAAATTTCCTTATAAAGATTTTTAAAAACAGTTTCATGTCACACCATTTATACGACGGATTGGGATGGAGTTTTCTAAATAATAGTAGCGTGTGATTTACAGGCTGATGAATTCCTTTGGATACTTAAGTTACTGAGCCAAGTAACAATTCCAAACATAACACTCATTTATTTATTTTTAATTCTTGTTTTTTATTGCAATGTAGTCGATTTACAATGTTAGTTTCAGGTGTACCGCAAAGCGATTCGGTTATACGTATACGTACGTACATATGTATATTTCAGATTCCTTTCCGTTACAGCTCATTGTAAGGCATTGAAAATAGTTCCCTGTGCTACATAATAGGTCCTTGTTTATCTATTTTATGTATAGTGATGTGTATCTGTTTTTTTGTTAATATTTACTATTTTATCATTTATTTTATTTTAGTGGAGGGGGAGGTGATTAGGTTTATTTATTTTTAGAGGAGGTACTGGGGATTGAACCTATGACCTTGTGCACGCTAAGCATACACTCTACCTCTTGAGCTTTACCCTCCCCCATGATGTGTATCTTAATTCCCAGCCCTAATCCTTCCTCCCCGTCCCTACCCGCCCCCTCCCCCCACCCCCCGGCAACCACAGTTTGTTTTCTATGTCCTCAAGTCTATTTCTGGCCACACATAATATTTCAATGCTACCATTTAAACTGCCCGAATCACGATTAAGTGTGGTAACTCAGTTGGCTGTTTTTAAATTCCTTTCTAAATCTAAACTTTCTTTTTAAATAAAATGAATTTTAAATATTTTGTATCTTTTTAACTAAACTGGCCATCTTGAGGAATATTTCATTTTACTTGGGATGTTGAGTCAGAGTTGTTATGATTTTTAAGAAAAAAAAAACTGCTTGTGTTTGATGACGAGGGAAGAGGAACATGCTGGAATCCAGGCAGAGTGACTGGCAGCACAGGGTGGGGGAGGGGCCTGGGCTTCGGAACCCGGCTGCTTGCAGGCAGGAGGCTCTCAGCCCCTGAGGCCGTTTCCTCTCTGGAGCGACAATCACAGTAGCACCCAGGGGCTTGTGTCATCAGGAGAGTCAGTGAGAAAATCCAGGGGAGCACTTGCCATGCTAGACGCTTATTAAAGGACAGCTACCATTATTGTGAATTAGTGACGGTAATTAACATGATTCCCCCACATCTGTAGTCGCCATGTCTGTAACTTTCTTTTAAATGTTTTCCCTAGATTATAAAAGATGTGCTCGGTTGCTAAAAAGATTGGCAGCGAGTCCACTGTGCTCACAGACGTAGAGGACGTGCACTGTGAGTATGCACTTATTAAGTTTTCATTTTCCTTTTAACAGCTTGACTTTCTTAAGAAATGTTGAGCAATTTATAAAAGACAGGAAGCTGTTTTAGCAATACCTAATGAATTCAATCTGTGCATTTTCCACTTAGTGTTAAAGTTGGTCTAAATGCACAGGCTATTTATTTATTTTTATTGAAGTGCAGTCAGTTACAATGTGTCAGTTTGTGGTGTACAGCATAATATTCCAGACAGACTGGTTTATTGAATTAATAAAAATATACTCAGCGGTACTTGAATTAAGTAAGATAACAGCCTTTTTGGCAGCCTTACCTGTGTGATTTTAAAAAATGTTTCAACATTTGATGTTATTGTGCAGAAATCATATGTAAATATGTATTAGCTAAACAGAATTATTTAAAGACCTACTTTTTAAAAAAAACCCCAAAGATATAATAAAAGTAAACATAATAAAAGTAGGGCGTCAGCTGAGGGGGTCTGAAGAGGGATTCGAGGAGGGCAGCTGCCCGACTAGAAAAACGCGCGAGGAGTGGCCATACTGCGCAACAAACTGCATGAGGAGCCGACGTGGAGCAAAGCAGCACTTTATTCTAGGACAACAAGACGGCACGCGCGGCGTGGTGCACCTGTCCTGCTTTTATCTGTTCTGCCCGCACATGCGCGTTGTTCATTTCTTTGTTCGTGAGGACCTTACACTACACCACTAGCACATGCGTACACCCGCTTCTTACCTCACACACAGGCGAGTTGTTGTGACCTTTGGCCTGGCTCCCACGGCCTACTCACTTAGGGCTGCCGACATAGAGCCCTAAAATCTTGGTTTACTCAACGTAGGGAAGGAGAAGAGAGGAAATACTGGCAGAATGGAAGGAAAAGCAAATGATCCAATACGTAACGAACATGTCATCATTGCATGCTCTGCCGTACACTTTGCCAGGGTGAAGTGGTCAGTTGGAGGGGAGGGTACAGCTCAAGTGGTAGAGCACATGCTTAGCATGCACAAGGTCCTGGTTTCAGTCCCCAGTACCTCGTCTAAAAATAAATAATATAAAAAATACTAAAATAATAAATAAATTAATTAGAGAAATGGTTAATCAGAATTTTCATTCTGGCTAAATTACCCTAGGAGCCCTAGGGCAGAAAAGTATTTGTGTGACCTAAATAAATCAAATGCAAATTCTAACGTGTATTTACAAAAGTAGAAACTACATAAAAGACTGAAAGGTATTCATTTCTTTGCAAAGATCTTCCTCATCAGTAGTACTTTCCTGTGTTGTACACAGTCAACAATATTTGGGGGGTGGGAGGGTGTGGTCAGTGCTTCAGTACCATGGACAAGTCCCTCTAAAGACAAGGTTCCTCGGCTTTTGAGGGTGGAGATCAAAGTCATGGACACTCTGCGGTCAGGTATCTGCGAACGTCTCCATCTGGCCAGTGTGACTTGATCTACCCCGAGTAGCTGCCTGGGGATTCACCCGTCCGATAGGTCTGCTGTGACTGTCACTGAGGCAGTTTGGACGAATGTTGTGGGTGTCGCTCTTCTTACTCTTATTGAAAAAGCAATTATGCGACAGTAATAATAATTGCACTCAATTCTGCATACTTAAAGTTGTGAAACCACAAAATTTCCCTTGTTTTAGGTTAAGAAAATGAGCTGGATTGTTTCAATGCTCAGTGGCGAGATACTCGAATCAGTTACTCTCTACCTGTCCATCTCAAACCTTAAAAAAAAATTTTTATTGAAGTTTAGTCAATTTACAATGTGGTGTCAATTTATGGTGTCCAGCATCATGTTTCAGTCACACATGTACATACACACATTCGTTTTCATATTCTTTTTCGCTGTAGGTTACTACAAGATATTGAACATAGTTCCCCGTGTCAAACCTTTTGAATAATGCAAAACATGAGTAAATCAAGAAAAGTCATTAGGCTCTTGAAACGAACTAAATCAAGCCACGTTTCTCTCTTTGTTTTAATATATTTTATGTGAATGAGTAAGTTTAAATAAAGTCCCCAAAACAACGTAATAACTGGGAAAGTTCTCAAAAAACAAGTACTGTATTATAATTTAAAATATTGTGTGCAAACTTATATTCTTCTGGGACAAGAGTCATAGAAGACAGAACTGATAAACATGTCCCTTTAAAATTGCAGAGTTTTGGAGACTTAGTGAGCAACGTAGGAGTCATTTCTGATAATATCTGTTTCCAATTACTTAACAAGGTCTTAGAATATTACAGATTAATACGTTTTAGGAACATTTTTGTGTTATGTAGGTGATGTCAAGTTCATTTTTTTGGTTTATGCAGAATTTTTTAAACTTTAATTGGAAAGTCATCCTTTAAACTTTCTAAAATATGGATTAAACCCTCTCCCCCTCCACACACAGTAATCTACATGCTCAGGGTTATATTATAAATTAAGAGTCCACAGATTCTTTGTTTTTTCTTTTTATGTGTCTTTTTTATTGAAGTGTAGTCAGTTTACAGTGTTGTGTCAATTTCTGGTGTACAGCTCAGTGCTTCAGTCGTACATGAATATACATATATTCGTTTTCATACTCTTTTCCAATGTAAGCCACCACAAGAGATGGAATACAGTGCCCCGTGCTATACAAGAGTTCACAGATTCTTCAAGCAAAATAAAACAAAATATAATTATATTAAAAACCAAGTCCTAAATACCATTTTTCTTTCTTTCTCCCACAGATATTTCTTAAGAATGTAAATCTAATTTGAATGGGAAAAAGTGCCTGGAATCATATTTAATGTAAAAAGGGATGAGACGTCTAATGTTATGGTGTATTAAGATGAGCAAAGTAAGGCACTTCTCAGAACCAGCTGATGAGCTGCGAGCCGATGAGCTGCGTTCCACCCCAGAACGGGCTCTTTCCTTAGTGTACCCAGTAATTTGACATTTTTTAAAACAAAGTTTAATTCACGTGTTGCAAACAGAATATTAAAAATTATGCTCTTCTACTTTATTTTTGCTATGTATATTATTTTCTTATGTGGCTAACATTCTGTATATGTATGAATAATATACTTAATTATGTAAATTATGTCTGAGAGTGCCAAAGAGAAATGGTTTTTGTATATGATTTTTCATAATAGATCTTTTGAATAATCATGTACAAAGTCCACTTTTATAATTCTAATTTAATAGTATTTAATTCATTTATTCAGAAGTTGTCTTTATTTGCGTTAATTTGAAATATGAATTTTATTAAAACAAATGCAAAAAATCTGTGCTGTTTTCCTTTGGGTGAAGGGCATTTGTAGCAGAGGTTACACTGTTGAGATATGATTACTACATGTGTATATGTGTGTAAATATTCGTTTTCTGAACTGAGAGCTAGGATCCTGAGACGGTTTGTGTCTGTTTGAATTTGGAGCATGTGGTACCGCTGCCTTGAATAAAAAAGTCCAGCTGAACTTGGTGCAGGAGAACACGTGGGGCTCTGTTTAGAAAATGACAACACGTCTGGCACGTCTGATCAGTTTCATTTAAGGACAGCAACGTGAAAACAAGAAACCTGCAATGAAACGACAGAAACCCCGTCCCTTTAGGGGAGGCGACGCCCAACAACGCAGCGGAGGTGCAACCACGGCCTCTCGCCTCGCCCCACCGCTCGAGCTGGCGTCGTGGAGACGTGAGTCCGGACGCGTCTCTCCCACCCGCACCTCCGTCGCTCCCCCTCGGAGTGTGTGTCTGCTTGTGTCTGTGAACACACCTGTTCTTTGGTTCATCAGAAAAACAAGCTCGAAAACCCCCTTTGGCCTCAGGGATATTGTGAGCTACATTTCCAATTTTCAGCTTTATTTGTGTCGGCCTCTGGGCAACGATGTACGAATAATTCCACTTAAAAGGAAAAACTTGGGGGTGTGTGAAATCCAGCAAGAACGCCATGCAGTGAAACAGTGAGACGAATAACATAGTTTCAGTCCCCTCGCCTTTATAGAGCTTTATACTTTTTACAACATTTGGAAAAAGGAGGTAATTTTTACTCAGAACTGTCTAGAGAGCTGGAGTGCTATTTATTACAAACGTGAAGAGCCCGTTGAATGGTGGCAAATGAGAACTCGGTAGTGAGACACATTTGGCTGAAACACTTAAGGCGCCTAAAGGAGCCGTGTGATTAGCGGGGTTTCAACAACGTAAGTTATTTCAGACAGAATCCTGTGAAATCAGGTTTTAAACATTCTCGTAGACGGCTAACAAGCCTCAGAGATGTGTTCCATGCTATATGTACATTTAAAACCCTCTGAGCTTGACTGGAGATACCTCCAGTTGAGATGATGTTTATTTTACTACAATTGACCCTGGACAACGTGGGTTTGACCTGTGCGGGGCCACGTAGAGGGTTAGTGAGTACTGCCCGTCCACATGATCAGTCTCGGTTGGCTGAATCTGGGGACGCGGGGAACTCGGAGATGGAGGTTAACTGTCAGCACCCCAAGCCCCCACCTTGGTCAAGGGTCCACTGTACTTGCCACTCACCTTCTCACTGCGTTGACTTTGACAGAGAGAGGTTGGGAGGGGAGTGGGTACAGAGGCTTAGGATTTTCTCGCGTGGGGAGCTGAGTGATCGCGAGACGGACAGGGAGAAATACGCACACTTCTCAGTGAAGTAGCGTGCGCACGCCCCAGAGGTAGTCTCAGCGTCCGAGCAGCCGGACGGGGGGGGGGCCGACAGCGTTAACGTGGAGCGCGGAGGCTGTGCTGAGTTGGCTGTTCCCGGCCGGCACCTGAGGGATGTGGTGGGCAGCCCAGACAGTCCCTGAGTTACCTGGATAATGACTTCCCATTTCTCCTTCTTTTGAGCATCCTCGGCTTTGAAAGGCAAGACGCAGCTACTACAGCCAGCCCCTGAGAGCACCTGGGAGACAAGAAACCTGTGCGATTTTTATCTGGGGGGGGGAGTGTACAATTCTTTCCACTCCCTACATGTTAAATAAAAAGGTTACTTGCTTGGAAAATCTAGCATGATGTAAAGTAGGCTTTCCCCATGTTTCCTTGTTTCATGTCGTTTCCCACTCCAGGTAATAATGACATTTGCTTCCTACCTCTCTCTGTGCAATACATAGGGTCTGGAGGAGGAGAGGCTACGTTCTGAAGTGTGTTCTAGAGCCCAGGTCAGTGACTGGCCCGTAGTGGGTGCTTTACGTAACACAGGAACAAGCAGTTATCTCGCAGTCCACCGATGAGAGTACAGACCATCTTTTAACTCACAATAAAAAACAGTCAGTGATTTATGAAACGCTGGCGAGTGGCTGTCGAGTTATGCATTGTTCTTGTTGGATGTTTTATGTAAAATCCCCACAGACAAGACTGTCTGTTCCGTGTCCACCTGCAACTGCTTCCTGTCACCCACCTCCCAGGGATGGACACGGGGTTAAAGCCACGAGAGCCGTGTGACCGTGGACGTGGGACCTGAAAGGCCGACAGGGCCAGGTGCCCAGCACAGGGACACAGGGCCACGGGGCAGTGGACAGTGTCTGCCAGGCTGATGGGCAGGTTTCAGCCCTGCCTGTGCTGCCATGTTAGGCGCAGGCTTCCTGTAGATTCTTCGTGGGAAGCTGCAATGTGGATTTTTCATGTGAATTATCTCGACTTCCAAATGTTGGTATTTAGCTAGAAAAACACTTAACACACTACATCGCCAAAGCAAACGTTCTGAGCCTCATTTGGCTCATAAGCTGCTGTTATTTGACGTCTGATGGACATTTTAACTTGGGGATTTCTTCAGTTGAATTTCCTTTCATCCTCTTTGAAGAATTTTGGATCCCTCTCCTCTCTGGTTCCTACGGAGATTTAGTGACGAGTTTCAGAGTTTTACCTTGGCTTTGGCTTGGCTGCTCGCTAATACCCGGCTTCTGGAAATTTCTCGCAGGCTCCATGCCGGTAGCCCCAGGCAGGGTAAACCATATGTCCATGCCTCTCACAGAACCCAGGGAGCCTCTGATCTAGGACAAAGTGACAGTCCTCAGCCGCGTCAGCCTGTGCCAACAATGGGCAGGAAGGTGGGTGAAGGGAGGGGGAGTGAGAGCAGCTGGAGGCACAGAAACTCCCCGTACACCTGTCTGCACCAGGTCGGGGAAGGGCTTCCAACTGCATCTCGGACGCGGTATGGAACGTGTGCCTGAGTGAGTGGTCGGCTGATGAGCGCGATGCTGCCGGCCTCACCACCTCCGTTGTCAGTCTGATGGGGCAGCAGCAGGACGACAGACACCCACTCTGAGGGGTCACTGCTTTTGGGAGGTAGTGCCCTCCCAGGAGGGCTGGAAGGTTAACCTTCCAATGGAGCCAATTCGTCTGAATAGGGCGGTGTCCCTGCAGCTTCCTTCAGTTCCACCACAAAACAAAAAGGAAAACAAAGAAATAATAATTGTTTAAGATAAACGTCTTGGGCGTCCCAGCCATCGCGAGTAGCTGTGTCACCAGAAAGCAGAGGGAGCCACACAGAACAGCAGCATGGGCTCCCGAGGAGGTGGGAGGGACGGATTCCACAACAAACGGGGAAAAACTGAGGCTCATTACAGGCATTTGAAGAAATCAAAAAGCTAGCACATCTGCATTTTTTGGGTAAGTTTCGGACTCGGTAAGTTGTTACAGTTGTACAGCCCTGGGGGTCTCCGGGCTCGGTGCCTCCATCCTCTGGTCAGTGTGGGATGAGGACAGGTCCTGCCTCCCAGAGAAACAGGTCAGCTAATGGGTCAGGCTTGTCCCGTCTCGACCCTCAGACGTTGCTGTGAACGTCTGCCGGGTCCGTGGGGCCCAGGCCCGCTCCCCGCCCCGACTCCACGGCTAACACCCTCGTCTCCACCGACCGCCAGGGGCCAGGATTCCGCTCCCAGCCTTCGACGTAACTGTAGTTGACTCTTGTTGACAGAACTTTTGAGTTTTTTAACTATCTGCACAAAGGCAACTTAAAACCGGCCTCTGCCCTGACTTCTCACACCGCAGACAATCTCTGCACAGACTCACACAGAGCTCGGGTGGCCTCTGCCCCGCTGGCTCACCGTCACTTTGACGAGGTCGGTCTGGGTACCTCAGGCCGCTGTCACCACCATTTACAAAGCCGGCTTCTCCGATGGAAGCCTCCCCACCCACCTACCAGCTGTGTTCCATCTTGTGCCCTCGTCGTGGAGCTGACGCGCCAGGGAAAGAGCTGTTTCCGGGAAAAGACGGATACAGGGACTCTGCAGGTGACTCTGAGGACGCAGTGCGAGCAGCGGCTTCACAGCACGGGTTCAGGGAGGGGACGGTTAGGCTCAGCGTGCGCTTAGCTGTTCAATCCCCGGCACCTCCTCTAAAAATAAAGAAAGATTAAACAAAAAATCCCAGATTTCTTCCGTACAGCACAGGGAACGATATTCAATATCTTGTAGTAACTTAACGGTGAAAAATAACATGAAAACGAATATATGTTTGTGTACGCACGACTGGGACACGTGCTGCACGCCAGAAATCGACACATTGTAACTGACAGTACTTCAATTAAAAAAATTTAAAAAAAAAGAAACCTAATTAACCACAGCCCTCCCCCCCAAAAAACCCTACATAAATAAATAAATCATTCTTCAAAAATTTTTTAAAAAAATCTGTTGCTGGATATGGTGGGATTATGGATGAGACAAAAAATATTTTTTAAAAATTGAAAAAAAGCACATTGGCTCATGAAGTTGGGTCTGAGTTCTGCTCCAGCAGGCCGTCCTGAATGGCCATCTTACCCCCCTCGACTCTGGGTATCCAGTCTGCAAGCAGATCACTAACCCTCAGCCCGTGATGTCTGTCAGCCCCTTACCCGCCCCTCACGCACCGTCAGGCACACGTGAGCATGGAGACGGGGGCTCTGGTCATACAGCCTCAGACTCCTTTATGCTTCTTCTAAAAAATATAGTAATGAATATTCAGTGTTGACTGAAACAGAACTAGTTCCCATGTAAAATTAAACAGAAACTTAGTTGTGCGGTTTGCTTTTTTTCCCCACCGGTTTGAGAAAATTCAGCTGAAAACTTTTCTGCCCCCTAGAGGATTTAAATGTCAAAACAAAACCCCCCACAATTTCTCATTTTTGCAGCAAATGGTTTCAAATAATTGTTAGTTTCTTTTACCCAATATATTTATGTATGTGTTAAAAATTACCTAGTTTCCAAATAACAAAAACAGCCAGTTTTAGACTAGGCAAAAAGAGACCGTTGATGGAAACATACGAGGGTAAGTCATGGATTCAAACCTTGGCCTTGGGGAGGACAGGCACCCAAGGTCCTGGGACCGTGACAGCAAGAATCTGTGGAACTTCCCCTGAGAACACTGCCATTGGTGAGATCCAGCTTTTAAAATGCCCAGTTTCCACATTTTTCCGTTCAAAAGTTAACATTCTTAATACGGCGGAACTAACTCGCCCAGATTGGATCATGCGTTGGCATCAAAGAGTGAGCTTTCCTTGGGAAGTAGATCGGCTCTTCACTGGCTGTTCTGTGCCCTCGTGGTTCCAGGTTTCCAACAGTCTGTCGCAGCCTCTCACTTCTGTGAAATATTGGACATCTCTTTAATCCCTTTGCTTGAGTTCAAAGCCAAGAAGACAGGCTATAACAGCGGCAAGGAGAAGGAAGTTGAGTTCTATTTATTTTACTAATTCCGCCACACCCTGATTTATCACCAGTGGCAGGAGAGCCCTTGGTGATTCATGGAAAGTACTTGCTTTGCTGTAAAGAATTAGACTCGGCCTCCATCATCATTCGGAGTCATGTCATTATTATTAAAATAGCAGCTCCCAAAGAATTTTTGTTCATCAGCCTCAAAGCATTTGTGGAATGACTTTAAATATGAAAATACCAATAAATTAAAGACGTTCTGAACCATGTTCTCATGGAAACTATTTCAGGTGTCTGAGAGGGAAACATGGTAACAATTTAGTTTTGAATGTGTGTTATGTGAGAAAGATTAGATGGGGCAGTTTCTCAGACGATCTTATTTAATTCTTAGGAGGTTAAATTACGAGGTAGAGACAGATCATCAGTGTTCAGCCTTGTTTTAGAGACAGGGGCCTGAAGCTTAGAGGTTTCCAGGAACTTCCCCAAGTGTGTATGTATAGTGCGTAGCACAGTGAAGACTTGGGCGCAGGTTTTCTAGGTCCGATACTCTTTGGACTGGACAGCATGGCCCAAATCTGAGTGCCCCCAGTTGGGTCCCTTGAGCCCAAAGGGGGTGTCATCGCACGCAGAAGGGAGCTTGGGTCCTGGTGTCTGCAGGGCAGACCTGACAGGAGGTGGAACTCACGGATCTGCTGCGACAGAGAGGATGAGTTACACCAAAGCCAAAGTCAGCACCAGAAAAGGCAAAAGCATGCAGGGACCTGAGTGCAGGGTGCAGCAGAGACGCGAGCGTGGTGTCTGGGAAGCGCAGAGAGCAGAGGTTTGTGGTGTAGACATTTAAGAGACGGTCTCTGATATATTGGGGTGTGCAGGAGATGCACTGGGTGGGATTCATGGCCCCAAAGATCTACACGGAGCCCGTTGCCTCCTTTCTTCCTGTTTCCTGTAACTTGCAAACTACACAGAACCTGGGTTTCTCTGGGGCTTCTTGGTGGCATCTCTGCTGTGTCTGGAAGCCTCTGTGAGTGAGATCCCAGATACGTGCCTCTGGTCACAGCTGTCTTATTGAATCAGGTACCGGACAGTATTGTCATCGTGCTTGGGGCCTAGGACCTCTTTTTTCAAGGATTTTTGTTGTATTCCCAATAGTGGTGTGAGTCCTGGGACCATGGAAATAACACAGTTCTAAGTGTGTTGACTAAAGAGAGGTGGTGGAATGGGCCCGATGTGGATGGAGTGGAAATTTGAAGTGTTGGCTGCTGGGTGTGCAATTTCAGACATGTAAGCTGTCCCCAAAGACCGCTGCTCCGGGTGGTCCGAAGCCACTTCCCAAGGACTGAACCCGCCGCTTCTGGCTCAAGCCCATGTACCACGCAGACATCACAGAGCCGGTAATTCTCCCCAGCTTCTCCCTGATGGTTAAGTACCACACCTGGCCTCGGCCATCCCAGAAACCCACGACTCCCGCTAGACCAGGTAAATTCATGCCATTGGAGTGTTCCCACTGTTGTCTCTGCCTACGGAGCCCGAAAGCTCCTTGTTGTCCTGGTGAGTGGAGTTTCCGCACGGCCTTCATAAGGGACAGCTAGCAGACTGCCCCCCGGGGAGTCATATAACATCCATTTATCAGAGCCTTGAGCGTTCTCTTCGGCGTTCTCGTGATGTCCTGGCATTTTGACCTCATTAACAGTAGGTCATTGCCAAGTTCAAGCTTCAGTTAGTCAACTGACCAGGCTTTCATACCATTTACAGGGGCGCAAACCGACCCAGGGCACCCCGCATCCCAGACGAGACTGACCCGTGCCGGTGAATGCAGACAGGCTGAGTCTCTTGTTCCGCCGTCCTTGGTCTTATGTCTTTGGAATCCACGTCCATTGACGTCCACGGGCTGTGTCAGTGAGTTTGGCCCTTTGGTGCATATGTTACCTCCTTCTGGAACAGGCCTTGTTTCTGCCCAGCTGGGTATTTGGGGATCTAACGCAGGACCTGGGAGGCAACAGCAGGGGGCGTCCTGAGAAACCCGACAGCAGTCTGTAAAGCGGCTTTCGCGGGTGAATCGCTGAAAGTCTTGTGTGCAGAGGAGGACTGACTTTTCTCAGAATGGGGTGAAGAGAGAGAAGGGAGTTTCACTCACTGTGTTTATCAGCATGTGGAAGACCGGTTTTTAGCTTGACGTGTTTCTGTCTTAATGCTCCCATTCCGTGACTCAGAGTCCCACCTCCAGACAGAGCCAGCTCCGGGGGCCGAGCGTCGGCTTGGCGCTACGACTGCTCACACTGCAGCCGGCCTCCGGCTCGGCTCTGTCGTGGTCACAGCTGCTCTGCGGCTCGGCGGGGAGGGGCCCGTGCAAGGCTGCGTGGAGGCCTCTCTGGCTCTCCAGTGTATTCTCAGATTCACACTCATGTTCACGATTGAATTCATGCTTTCCACTTTCCACTTCTCCCTGGCGCGGTCTCCGTGGCCATCGGGAGACGCACTGTGGCTCCCGGGCTCTGTCATCACCGCCATGTCTACGGGCCGCGGACACTTGCTGTCCCAGTAACCCGCCCTCCATCACACACCCTGTGCTGCTGCCGACAGCGACCATGTGAGCAATCCTGCTACGTGTAAGCGCGGCTATAGATCCCGATTGTTCAATCCAATGTTAACCTAGGTTTTGCCGTGAAGTTATTTCACGGTGAGGACCTTGCGACAGGGAGGTCATCCCGGGGCATCCCGGGGTAATTGCAAAGGTCCTTACAATAGAGAAGCAGGAAGACCAGAGTAAGTGCAGGAGACAGGGCTGAGCAATGCAGGGAAGGGGCCACGAGCCAAGGGTGCAGGAGCCCTAGAAGCGAAGAAAAGGTTTATATCAGGGGAGGGCATGGCTCAAGGGCAGAGTGCACGCTTAGCATGCAGGAGGTCCTGGGTTCAAGCCCCAGTACCTGTAATAGAAAAATGGAAAGAAAAAAGTTTTATATCTGCCTTTCATACTGTTGACTGAATTCTTACCTTCTGGTCTGCTTGTCTCTAACCAGCCAGCTGATCGGTCAGTTAGATTATAAAAAAGACCCAAACACCTATTTTTAAAGTTTTTAATTGAAGTATAGTTGATTTACAACATTTCAAGTGTACAGCAAAGTGATTCAGTTATACATATATATCTATTCTTTTTCAGATTCTTTTCCATTATAGGTTATTATAAGATATTAAATATAGTTCCCTGTGCTGTACAGCGAGTGGGAACTTGTTGTTTATCTATTTTATATACAGTGATGTATATGTGTTAATCCCAAACTCCTAATTTATCCCTCCCCACCTTCCCCTTTGGCAACCATAGTTTGTTTTCTGTCTGTGAGTCTATTTCTGTTTTGTAAATAAGTTCGTATGTGTCATTTTTTTAGATTCCACGTATAAGTGATATCACATGATACTTGTCTTTCTCATCTGACTTACTTCACTTAGTAGGGTAATCTCCAGGTCCATCCATGTTGCTGCAAATGGCAAATTTTCATTTTTTAAAAAACCAGAAATGGAATTCAACCTGCCAGCCAGGAGTGCCTGGTCAGCGCCAGGGAGGGCATCTGCCTGGTGGACCCTGGCGTCCCCTGGAGGAGAGTGACTTTGCCACCGCCGGCCCGCTCCTTGCTGTCGTGGCTTCCTTGCCCCCACCCCCTCTGCTAACAGAGTCTGTCCTTTTGTGCAGCCCCTCGGAGCCCCTCCCTCTGCTGGGTGCCATGATGCCCATTCAAGGATTGCTGAATAAAGCCAGTAAGACTTCAAATGTACTCAGCTGAATTTTGTTTTTAACCTATGTTTTCTTCATTTTATTTTTCTGAAACTTCGTCTTTCACAGAAGTGTTTTCAGTCCGTGACCAACTGGAGAACGAATAAAGCAAAAAACCCAAAACACCCTCCAACCTTGTTGACCCCCTGTTCTACTTTTGTGCAGTACCCACATTTTACCACAAGATGTCGCCGTAGAGCCAGAGTTGCTCGTAGAGGCGGGCGGGGGTGGGGGGCACGTTCCGGGTTGAGCTGCCCCACCTGGCTTCACCCCGACTGTCCCGGTTAAAGCGTTAGAGCAGAAGTCAGGCCGCAACCGCACCCGCCAATGGATCCTTCCTGGGTGTGACGCTTTATTCTCAGCAAGCAAAGCACAATTCCAATGACGAATGAGTGGAATTTCTTTGAGTGTCCCCAGGTCACGGCTCCAACGCCAGGGGTGGTCGTGGCAGACTGATGTCACGGGTGCCTGTGACACGGAGGTGGGTGTGTCGTTGGTCTCCAGACGGAGGTCTGAGTGTGTCCTGGGGTCCTGCCTCTCGGACTCGAGCATGCGTCGGAATCACCTGGAGGGCTTGTCCAAGCACGGATGGGGGCTCCGCGGACGCTCCGATCCACAGGCCCAGCACGCTCCCGGGACTACGACCGGGCTGGTCCGGGGACCACACTGCCAGGACCTCTGCCCTGGGACGACGTGTGCCGGCCTTGGAGCTGGACGCCGGTTCAGACTCAAGCCCTGCCTCTCAGAGTAACCTGGGGCCAGTGCCCTGGCCGTTCCGAGCGCGCGGGGAAGGTGACTTGGGGCAGGGGCCGCCCCGTGAGCGGGCCGAGAGCCCAAAGGTCCAGCAGACGGGCGGGGAGGACACACACCCAGACCTAAGTGACGCCGTGAAGAAGCAACCAGGAGCAGCCGGGGCGCAGGAGAGAGTCCTCTGGGGGAGCAAGGGGCCCGGGGAGCTTCCCCAGGCGTGGGGCTCAGAGGCCCTGGGACGACCGGGCCGCGGGGCGGGGAGGCGCAGGGCGAGGCTGCAGGAGGGCGCGGGGAGGACGCTGGCTCCGGGAGTGTGGCTTCTGGGCCTCGCTTGGGCAGGCCTGGAGAGGCTGCAGGGGCTCGCCCGGGGTTCGGCTTCCCTCCTGCGGGCGATGAGGGTGTCGGTGCGGCCTGAACAGCGTCTCGCGCGTCCTGGGTCGTCCTGCCTTTGGCTGGGCGGGATCCGCGGCAGCCTTTGGCCCAGGATCCGGGCGGAGAGCGAGCGTGTGTGCGTGGAGGCGCAGCCAGGACGCGCCGAGCCCCGGGCGGGACCGAGCATCTGCTCCTCCTCGGCGCGCGGTTCTGATTCCAGCCTCATTTGGTCGCGTTTGCCACCTGCTGAACGATCGGGAAGTCAGGAGCTGCGGTCTCCTCAGCCTACCCCCGCCCGCCACTCGCAGGCCACTTGGCTCCGCAGAGTCATTTTCAGAAATGTGGATAATGTCCTGCGACTGCCTGTTCCATCTGCTCCTCGCTCTCGGGGGCCTGGCTCCTTCGCAGGACCTGGGCGTCGGGCGCGCTCCAGGAGCGGTTACCCGCGCAGCTGCGCGGCCGCTCCCCGGGCCTGGCCCGGGCTTGCGTCCATCCTTCCACACCCGACCAAGGGCAGCCTTTCCTCCTGGGGAGGCCGAGCCTGCAGCTGGCCCTCATGGAGAGAAAAAGAAATGATACAGACTGACTCCCCCCTGATACCAGCGGGCCAGCACTGCAGTCCCGACGGACACACAGGGACGCGTTACAGCGCACGTGCGCGTGCACACACACAGTGGTTCAAAACGAACCTTCCACAGACATACTTTGCTAAAACGCTGCATGGGAGAGCTTGTTTGTGTATGTTTCATCTTTCCTGATAAACGTCAAGTTAAAATTCATGGTAAAAATAATCCTCACGCAAGAGATGGCGAGACTCAGCCCAGTCAGGACACGGAGCATCAAGGTCACGGGAGTGGAAATGACCCCGGAGGTGCAGCTGAGCCCCGGACTCCTGCAGGCGCGTGGACAGGTGTGCGTTCGATCACTGCAGTTTAAGAACAGCCAGCAAATAGAAGTGGAGTGTTTCTGAAATAGAAATATTTAACTGAAGCTTTAAAAACACCTCAGCTTTATATCCTCCTGTTAAAAGTATCATTCTTTTGAAGCTATTCGTCAGGGGTAATCACCTGCAGATGCACATATGTTTTGGCTAGTAATATAAGTTTTATAAAAATTACGCTAGGTCACCATCCTTGCTTCTGTGATTTAATAAATTCTTTTGAATGTTTTCATATTTGCACCAGCTGCCTATGGAGTGTGTGTTGTGTTTGCCAATTGAAATAGAAAAACGTAAGGCCGATACCAGAGGTCTCAATCAGCAACCAGCAAGAGCGGTCTTTCATTTTCTGGTTGTAGCAAGAACTCCTCCTGGTGGACTTTCTCAGAATTATTCATTGCATTTGCAGAGAAAGACATGAGGAAAAGTAATGGCAAGAAATCAATAAACCATAACAGCCAGTATCTTCTGCCAGTGGTACAGAAACACTTCTTTCCGTCTTTGTGGAATAAATTGAAAGAACTTACAAAGTGCATTAAAAAGTATTGGTAATCAAAAAACCTAGACTCAGTTTCTGGTTATTATCTACTTAACACCATGCCAGTTAGCTGGGAAACAAACATAATTCTAATTACAGAATGACTCAGATGCCTAGATGAATATGTGAGCAGTTTTTAAGTGTCCTCCAGATATTTATGAAATTGCTTGAAAAGGTATTTTTAACAGTTATAGAACAATGTTAAATGCCTGGTTTTTAAAAAGAAGTACATGGTGACTGCTGATCTTCACTTGGTCAAAAATGTACACTGCACGCTTCCTCGCTGACAGGCGGCAGATAGCAAAAGCTTTTAAAAAATAATTTGTGTCAAATTATAGAATTTTAATACACAAGCAGTAAAGTTTATGATTTAAAAAGACTATTTATGGGACAACATCTAGTTTGTCTACTCTCAAAACAATGAAAGAGTTTAGTGGAAGACAACATAATTGTGGTTACAAAATTGCAGACACAAGACACTTTTAAGCTCAATTGGTCAGGAGGGAGGGCGCAGCTCAGTGGTACAGCACCTGCTTATCATGCACGAGGTCCTGGGTTCAATCCCCAGCCCCTCTACTAAGACAAAACAAAAACAAGAACTCTGCTAAATATCTTCTCCACAATCCTATTTACTAAATATACATGTGAAGTAAAATCCCAGACAGGATGGTGGGCCCTCACGACCAGATATACTTGGACTGCATTTACTGCAGCGTCGCTGCACTGACCTCTTTGAGTATCTTGAGCAGGGAAACAAGATGAAGAACCACAGATCTTATCAAAGAGTTTACTTACAAATAATAACATGAGACATTAAAAACCAGCCCGATCCCTCCAGCTCACTGAAATGAAAAAGCCCTTCCACTGGGGCACCACCCCTCCCTGCGACGGCCCCGATCACAGCGCCTGACACGGCCCCGAACGTTCGTGAGCCACGTCTCTGCCTCAGTTCTTTCTTACTGACAGTTCAAATGCTGCACGTGGCTTTCTGAAATCAAGCTTCTTGTGATTCGTGCACCTCTCCTCTGCAATTCGGTGAACTCATTTTCATATTTTTTATTGCCAACTACAATTCCTCGTTAATCCTGAGACATTCTGTACGTGGAACATGTTGGATACACACCTAGTTTACTAAGTATCACTGCTTTGAATCCTGCTGGCTTAGTATCACTTTTAAAGAAAACACCCTTTTCCAGTATCTGAACAAATCTTCGATTTAATGGGTGCAGATGGAACGCTGAAAGTAAGCCAAACAAACACTGTAAAACACTACACTGTCTCCTGGCGGTCTTCATGCACCTGTCACGATCCTCTCGATGGCTGTGCTTTAAATAAGGAACTATTAGGAGCAGCTGGGTTCCCCTGGACGGGACGGGAGGGGCTCGTTCTTTCCCGACACCTGCCCTGCCGACGTGGTGGGTGGCCGTGACAGGGGTGGCCGTGGCAGGGGTGGCCGTGGCTTTGGTTTGTTTGTGACCCAGTTTCCTTTTCACACATTACCTGCCGTCCCTTGAAGGCATCACGTGTGGCCGGACTCCTGGGTCAGACGTCCTGAGGGTCCCCGGCCCCCCGCCCTCCGTCTCAGGCTGGGAGGCCTCGTCCAAGCAGAGGGTGCCAGGCCCAGCCCAGGGGTTCTGACTCTGGGTCTGGGTGGGGCCTGGGGAGAGGCATTCCTGACAGGTCCCCAGGAAATGCAGGTGCTGCCAGACCGCAGCACCCTGAGGGAGTCCTCCCTCTGTCAGGCCCAAGACAAAACCCCGTCCACTCGCCTCTCGTTTTCTTACTTTCCTCGCCAGCACGCACGCTCCTCGCTGCAGCTGGTGTTCACCAGATTACCGCCGGTACCGTGTGTCTGGTGACCATAATCCCCTTGAGGACGGACGCTCTGACACCTGCCGTTAGACCATGTATCAAAGTGCAGCCGTCAGGCTCCCTTCACAGCAGCTCCCGGGAAGTCTGGGGTCCCAGCTGCACCCAAGAAAAGAGGCCTTGGGGATGGGGTTCTAAAATGTGCTTGTAACACCTTCTGCGCGCTGAGGGTGCGGCCCCACCTCCTGGAAACTGCACCTGCCGGTCAGGGGGGCCCTGTGCCCCCTCACACCCCCGCCAGGTGCTCACGGAGTGGCACACAGTCAAGGAAGTGGGACATGGTGGGGGGCAGGGCTGGGTGCTGAGGGGTCCAGGGTGAGGGGAATTCTGGAGGAGATGCCCCATTTTTCTACTGCAAATTTTTTTTTCTTCTTTCTAGAGAAGACTGGGTCATTCCGGACTAGAGAATTCACCGTTTAGAGGCTTAGCTGCAAGTTCCCGACTACAGGAATGTGCCCTGCACCCCCACGTCCGAATCCAGGCGAGGGGCTTGGATGCACCAGTGCCCTCGGGGGCTCAGCCCCCTGTGAAGAGCCTGGATCTGACAGTCGCAGGGGCTCCGGCCTCTCCGGCCTCACGGTGCCAGGGAGGCACTGCACACAGTGAAGAGCCCGGGTGCCGCGTGGTAACCAGGACACTTACCCGGGAGTTTTCCAGACTCAGAAGCTTCAGGTTTGGGCCATTTATTCCATGCCCCCGTTGCTGTTCGCGCTACATCGTGACTTGGGCTGTTAGCAGGTGGGTGGGCAGGCAGAGGAACCAGAGCAGGGGGTCCCCCCAGGGCTGCGGCCTTGCCCCACGCCTGGCTCCGTGTGCAAGCCTCCAGGCCCGGCCTTTGCTGACTCAGCATCACAGCTGCGCCAGCAGCGGGTGAGAAGGCGGGGAGGGAACGGTCACGGGCTGGTCCTGGCTGCGCTGACTGGTCCGCCGCTGTTTCAGGGCGAGGCACCAGGGGCTCGTCTGGAGAGGAGCTGGTCCTGAGCCTCTCTGAACTTCATATCTTTGCTCTAGGGAAGAGTAAAGGCTTAGACTCTGATGCACGGAGGATGGGGGGGTGGTCTGCAGGGCTATGCGTTCGGGGGCCCTTTCAGTGACAGACACTTCTAGAGAAGTTCTGTCCTTTGACCCGCCAATCAACCCTTGGGGGGACCGCACAGGGGTCGCTGGCCCCGCCTCTGGGTTGAGGAAAGTCCAAGGTCAGTGATGGCTCAGGACAAGACAGCTCGCACCACGCTAAGCGGCCTCCCGAGCACAGCCGACCGGCCGCTCAGGGGAACAGGCGACGTGCCAGGGTCGCTGGGCTCCCATTTCTGCCCGTGATAACCCGAGGTTCCCGGAAAACAACGTGGCTTCACCAGAGTTTCAGCTATTTCAATTTTTAAATTCACCTAGTAGATTCACACTTGTTTATAAACAAAATATTCTGTTCCTGAGAGAAATGTCATACTCTGAAGGTGGAGCTGGGCCTTATGTTTACCTGTGTCTCTTCTAGGACAGCCCAGTAATCTTCACATCGTAATTTCTCAATTACAGTCACTGCAAGAGTCTGATTATGGAATTTTAATCTTCTCCTTCCTGCCTAGTTAGGGTTCCTTTTCTCGATGTGACTGAGAACCCAACTCAAAGTGACTTAAACACTGAGGTTCTTCACTGGCTCTTGAAATGAGAATTCCAGGGAGAGGGGAAGCTCTGGGACTGACCCTCCATTTGCTCGACACGCTGGCGAGGTGACAGGACTTCCTAACTCCTCCACTGTCCCAGAATCTCTTCCCTTGAGACTCCAGGACCGCACGCCCTGGCTCTCCGAGGCTCCACTCTCCCCAGCCGTATCCTCAGCCTTCGAGAGAAGGGACGTGATCCTCCCGGAAGACTTCCTCCGGTCCCATGGCCCTGACGACATTGTCACCCTCGGCCTGAACCTGCCACCAGCAGGGTGAGCGCATCTGCTCAGATCGGAGCAGACTGAGCAGGTGACACCTGGATCCGGGGGTTGATTTGGCTTCCGAGCTGCATGGGCTTCACAGGGAGTGGTTGGAACAAATCCCAGAGAGAGGAGGAGGGCGTGGGTGCAGGGCAGCCCGCGGGAGAATCCGTACAAGGACCTGTGTCAGCTGGCGCCCCGTTTCATCCACAGGAGCGTGGACTCATGGCCACCCCAAGCTCGTTACGCTTGAAACCGTCATAGCCAGATGGCTGCGGGGACATCTTCCCAGAAACAGTGGCCGGCTCCAGCTGGACAGACCTGGGCTGGAGCCGTCCGTCCACTTACAAGCAATGTTTGAGTACCGTTTGGCAAGTGGCTGCATCTCTCTGAGCCTCCATCTCCTGACGTGTGAAGTGAGGAGAACACAGCAAACTCAGGGATGCTGCTGTAAGTGGGGAAGAAAAAGGCCACGCCCACGTGGGATTCGACATGAAACCCCGTAGCTGAAAATACCCCGGAAACAGCCGCACAAACAGCCCTTCCGTCTCCAGCCCTCCGAGGCGCCTGCTCCCGCGCTCCGCTCCGACCCGCAGGGAAGCGGGCGCTTTACCCGGCCGCGCGGCGGTCCCGTCCGGGTCGGAGCCGGTGTCAGGCCGCCGGACTCGCTAGTCCTCCGTTGCGGCGGTTTTAGGCGCTTGGCTGTAGTGTGACCGAGAGAAGTCCAGCGGCGGGGCGGGCTAGCTCGGCGGCAGAGCGCGTGCTGACCACGTGCGAGGTGCTGGGCTCAATCCCCGGGCCCCCATCAAGGAAATACACAGATAAGCCGAATCCCGCGCTCCTGCGGAAATCCACACGCTGCAGACCAACTGCACTTCAATAGAAATGGAACAGAACCCTCACTTCACAGATGCTCACGGGGCCCCGGTGCGCGCCGGGCGGCTCTCCGGGCCCTCGGCTGCAGCAGCGACCGCGGCACGCGGGTGCGGACCAGTCCCACCTCCTGCAGGCAGCACCCTTCGTGTGCAGGGAGCGCTTGGTGACTCCTGGGGAGCGGCTTGAATCGCTCAAACAGTTGTATGTATCTTAAACCCCTATCCACCACCAATTTTAACCCAGAAGTCAAACTGGGATCTCATACTCTTTCATAGTACTTACCTGATGCCAAGAGACCATTCAAGAGGGCTTAACACTGTTTACCGAGGGCTGCCCTTGTGCTGAGCGCCGTCCGGCCGTTCATTTCCCAGGATGGAGCTTCCCGGGCGGCGGCAGGCCAGGCCCTGGGACCCACTCCAGCACCGGACAGACGCTGGCCTCCGCCAGGCCAGGGCGGGGCGGGGGCTGGGCAAGCAGCTGGGGCAGAGTGGAGGTGGGGGCCCGTCTGGCGGCGAGGGCTGGCGGGTCCGCACTGGACGGGGGCCGCCTGAGACCTGCTGACCCGTCAGCAGGCGGTAGGTGATGTTTATTTTGCTTTCGGAATTGCTTCCTGACCTGCTGTGTCATTTATTTACGTAGCTTCTCCACCTTGTACCTTTTCCTAGGTGGTTTTGTGCATTTGGTCTGTGACAAGGGACTGTTCGGAGGTTTTACTGTGGACTCTCAGTACAAGGCGACGCCGCAATGTGTCATTTAAACGATGCCCCTCCCTGCCCTGCTGAGATGGACGGTCAGGTGACGTGGGGGAGAGTTGCAGTCTCAGTCACGCCCTGACTCCGTGGGTATCCTGGTCCAGGGGGAGCCGGCCAGGTCTTTACAGCTCACCCACAGGCAGGCGCTCTGTCTGGCCTGGGCTCCAGGGGGTGTCTGGATCTGGGCAGCGGGGAGCAGATGACTCACAGAGTGGACAGCCAGCCACGGCCAGACAGCATCGCATCCCTGGTTCCTAAGGGGTCCCTGACAGCGGAATTTGATTTTCCTTTGTTGTCCAACTTGCTCATTTTTTCAAACAGAATTTTATCTTGATAAGAGAAATGTTCACATCTGGAGTATCGGGAAGCCGTTCTGGTTTATACCAAAGTACCTCGCACATCTGCTTTGATTATTAAAGAAAAGGGCACACTGACCAGAGGTAAGAATGTCCATGTTAAACATGAAGACGAAATGCCTCCCTTCCTGGGATGTCACTGCTGGTCCTCCTTTGATGGTGACCCCCTTCCCAGGTGCTGGCGCCACACCGACTTGCCGTGTTCATGCTGATCTTTTTTTTTTTTTTAAAACTTTGAAGAAATGTATCCCCAACATGTTTAATGTTTTTTGTTTTGACAAGACATCAAATTGTGCTGAGACTCATGCTTCTGCAGAGCAGTTTCTCAGTGTCATCAGGGAAGCCGGCTTCCTGGCTCTAGTCTGTCAAATATACAATCAAGTATCGTTAACCATAGTCACCACGCTCTACATCATATCCCAGGACTCATTTATCTTATACCTTGAAGTTTGTACCTTCCGACCCTCTGCACCCATTTCTCCCACCCTCAACTCCCACCCCTGGCAACCACCAGTCTGTTGTCTGTATCTATGAATTCAGGTTTTTTTTTTTATTCCTACTGTAAATGAGAGCATAGGCATTTGTCTTTCTCTGACTTATCTCAGTTAGCACAATGCCCTCAAGGTCCATCCATGTTGTTGCAGATGGTGGAATTCCCTCCTTTTTAATGGCTGAGTAATACTCCATTGTATATACACACCACATCTTTACCCATTTAGCTAAGAGGAGGGAGCTGCTCCAGGTAGAATGTAGTCTGTCGGGCGCCTTCCCTGCCCAGTGGCAGCCTGGTGGCAGCAGCAAAACACACCAGGTCGCAGGTCAGGTCACTGGCATCAGATGATTACCACGGACAGACTCGCCAGCTCCGAGCTCGCTGCAGCTACCGTTCTCTTCTTGTCATTGGTGTTAGAGCGTTAAAAGCACTGAGAAGTCCTGCAATAACTACGTTTGCTTAACTTCACTTAAGCCAGTGTTTCCCAAATGTACGTGACCACAGGCCCCTGGATCTGAAGATCTCTATGCACAGGTGAGGTCAGCATCCCCCATCCTTCGTTCATCCTATAGCCTCGAGCAGGTACTGACTCGCTGGGGTTGCCCTGCTGTCAGAAATGTGGGTTCCCCCATCCATCTGTCAGCTTGTACCGAGGGTCTATCCCGCCCAAGCATTGTTCCAGGTACTCAAATGCTCTTGGAGAGTCCACTGCCCTGAGGAAGCAGCAGGTGACCACGCAGGTGTCTGACTGCAGGTGGAGAAAGACGCTGAGTCAGGCAGGGTGCTTCCTACACAGTGAGGGAGGAGGCCTCTGCACGGGTGATGGTTGGGCAGAGGCAGGAGTGAGTCTTCCAGGTAGAGAGGGGGTGACTGCTACGCTGCCTTGCCTGCGCTAGGGACAGGGGAGGCCCGTGACAGAGCTGGAGGAAGGAGGGCAGTGGTCAGAGGGGCCTGGGGCAAGACAGACAGACAGGCCCTCAGGCCACCACAAAGACCTGGGACCGGACTGCAGTGGTCGTTGATCAGCCGGAATGTCCAGGGCAGGATGGCAGGAATTACATGCCAATTCCATGACTTTCCCTGACCTAGCCAAGTTTCATAGCTTCCCATCTGTTTAATTAAGGTCTAGTGTTTGTGAACTAGGGCCCGGCTGTACTGATGTGAAATGTACGAGTCAGCAACACACCGGGGTCCCCTGTAGCGCATCAGCAAGGCGGCGGCCTTGGTGCAGGAGTTGCATCTCCGACTCCAACCAAGCAAATCTAGCTCCCAAAAGTAACAGAAGAGCTCCCCACAAAGGTCTGCGACGGCTCCTGGAGTAAGCTCCCCAAGAATGGCATCAGAGCAAGGGTCCCATAAATGTGCCTGACCTAGACCTGCCATTGTCTGGTGCCCTTCAGCAGTGGGGGTGGCAGGTGGGGCGGTCCTCACCTGTAAGAATGTTACAAGTCTAATGTGACTTTAAAAAACAAAACAATGACAACAACAAAGAACAAATAGAAAGAAGTCCACTTTCTTTAATGTTGTACCAAAAAGTATGAGTAGAACAAAAGGTAAGTGAAACACGACCACAATTTGTTTACACTGCGATCCAGTTTTTCACATTAACTTCACTATTCAAACGAGAGACAGTAGGGGCAGGTTAGGGACTGGGAAAGAGAGAAAACCAAAAAACTTTTCTAGCATGCTTCTTGGATGGGGTCCCACGGCAGGGCAGGTGTGCACGGGGTAGGGTGTGCATGGCGGGGCGTGCGGGGCGGGAGCAGGGTGGGGTTCCCAGGCCTCTGCTCTCATCCAGGCAAGAGGCCGCAGGCTGGGCCCAGGCTGGGCCCAGGCTGGTGGCCACATCCACCATGAAAAGGGGTTGAAATCAGCAGCTGCTTCTCAGGTGGGGCTGAGGGTTGACTGAGGACTTAGGTAGGTGTGGACTCAAGTTAGGATCATGTTACTGCCCACGGGAGGCTCATGTGCAAACAGATGGCACAAACCAGCTGATCCCCCAGGACCGTTCTGGGTCATCCAGCCTCTACCCTCAACGAGCGCTGTGGCCGCAGCTTCTGGACACGCGGCTCCCAGGGCTGAGATGGGCAGGACAGGTGCGGGGCCTACCTCGAGGGCTCAGCTCTCAGCTTCCATCATCCATGGTGGGCGTATTGAGGCGAACTCAGAAATGGAGAGGCTGATCCTACGATTTTTAACCACAATGAAAACCCTGTATATACATTACATACATATAATGAAAGAAACGGATGCAGGGCAAGGGAAAATGATCTTTCAAGAGAAGGTTATTCTGAGACGTATGCGTTGGAATCGGGACGCCCAGGGAGCAGGGGGAACGGGGCGCCGACATCCCGGGCAACTTGCTGGAGCTGGAGCACGGGCAGCACCAGGTGTGCATAATTAAGCTTTTGTTCCGTCGCCTGAATGCGGTGCCGGTGCCGGAGTCAGCTCTTTAGAAAGCCTCTCCCCACGAACTGTGGAAGCTGGGTGGCCAGGTGCCCTTGGCCTGAAGTAATTAAACACCCCTCCTTGAAACACAATGCTGAGCCGTTAGGTGCTGAGTGAGCAGGAGATACATAAGGATCTGTGGAGGTGGGCTGGCCCGCGCGTGGGCTCTCGGGGGAGGATGCCCGCCCGGCCCGGCGCGGGGGCCTCGGGGAGACCCGCACCCGGGGGACCACTTAGGCCGGGAGTCCGCGGCTCTCCACGGCTGGCAATCTTGGGTGGACAATGCGGTTTTACGAGCCTGGCACGCTCTTCAGATGTGAACTTCACCTAAGTAAATAAAGCCATCTGTCGGGTCCGAAGTTCTCCTTTGTTTTTGAAGTGGCTTCTTAGGAAAGTGGCTAAAGGGTTCAGCTGTTTCAGGAGAAACAAGAAACACTGGCTTTCTTTTCCTTTTTTTTTTTTTGTCTTTAAGGAAAATCCCCCTTTAAAATGGAAAAGTAAAGAAAAAAAT
Organism: Camelus bactrianus; assembly: GCF_048773025.1. NCBI lineage: Eukaryota > Metazoa > Chordata > Mammalia > Artiodactyla > Camelidae > Camelus > Camelus bactrianus. Next base: position 2,943,640 of record NC_133567.1, on the reverse strand, counting down.
CTACAGAATTCAAGTCAGCAGAATGTACCTTTATTTTAAAGAAAAATGCTAGGGTAGTTTGAAGGTTTTTTAAAAAATTTGTCGAGTTTTTTAAGTGTGGTACAACTAAGGAAAACTATTTAAAATCACGTATTTACAGAAAGCCGTGTTACATGTCATGTACCTATTACTTTACAAGCCAACAGAACGACAGTTAAATATAAAATATTAACTTGATGCACCCCGCACTGCAAATTAAAAGCTCCTCTCCCTGGAATGCCTTTTAAACTGCGTTCAGTCAGGTGGCCTAGAGGCCGTCCTCACACTTCTAATTTTTATAATTAGCTAGTCGTCCCTGTTGAGGGAATGCGTCATCGCAGATTCAGTGAGGCCACAAATCAAGGAGAGGAAGCTGTGGTCAGCTGCTCAAACGCAGCGCGAGACAGTTTTCCTTTTCAAACCGAAATGACCCTATGCTAAGTCTTGATTCAAAATCATAAAGAACTATTGTTTTTTTAATTCAGGAAAATTCAAGCTTCAACATTGTTACTAAAAATTAGTTATTTTAGAAGTTACCTTATTCTGATATTAGAAGGCTTAAAATAAGATGGCAAAAAAAATTTAACAAAAGTACTTCCAGACAGATCCAGATTTGGTTAGTTGGATTAAGATTTTTTTAGGTATCTAACTTCTTTATTAAATAAAAGTGACAAATAGACAATTTGGTAACTTACCTAAAATTAGTTAAATTTTGTCAGTTTCCAAAACAGAGAATACTCAATTAAAAAGAAAAACTATTGAGGGAAGCATTTTTTTTTTTTAATTCTTACTTTTTATTGAAGTGTAGTTGATTCACAATGGTAGTTTCAGGTGTACAGCGAAGTGGTTCAGTTACACATATACACATGTACACATATATATTTCATATTCTTTTCCGTTACAGCTCATTACAAGATGCTGACTGTAGTTCCCTGTGCTCTACAGTAGGTCCTTGTCGTTTATCTGTTTTATATATGGTGGTGTGTATCTGTTAATCCCCAATTCTCAATCTATTCCTCCCTCTCCTTTCCCTGCTGGTAACCACAGTATGTTTTCTGTGTTGAGGAAAGTGTTTTTTGATGAGGTCTTTCAAATCCACCTAGAAATCCTCATTCTCAAGTTTGCTGATAATTTTTTCTGCTGGATTTGATACATAATTTTTCAGACCGAATGCTGTCTGGTTTACTGATATAATTTATGTGCTTTTATAAATTATGCTTTGCATCTTTCTTGAGCCCGGTGCTTTATGAAGGGGTGGGAAAGCTGAAAGAACGTATCACATTGGGACGGATCAGCCAGCTTCATGCCTTAAGAACCCCACGTCGCCTTAACTGGTGCATGGTCACCACACGGCAAGAAAGACCCGCGGGAGATATTGCAGCATCGCAGCTTCAAGTGCCGCCCAGAAGGGGCGCAACAGCTACAGACAGAAAAGCAAAAGCACCAGCAGGGTGACCTTGACCCCGTCCACGATGGCTTTTTAAAGTAAATCGTTCACAGACAGTGACCCTCTGTTGGTAACAGATTCTTTGATGCTGCTTGGGTGTGTATGCACAGTGGGTGTGCTGAATCAGCACGTCTGGGCTTCACGGGTGAGAACCACCGACTTAGACAAGCCACACAGCCTCCATCCGGCTCAGTTTTCCTCCCCGGGTGGGGCCTTTCCAGTGTGTGAAGCCATCAGTTTCACGATATTGCGTATCAGAGGACTCACTGTTGAATGTGATTGTTGAACGTTCTTCCTTGTGACCAACCAAATTTTGGGTGCAATTTAAGTGTATTTTCCCCCTGTTCTTTGCTCTGAAAATATCCATGGAGGGGAGATACAGAGTGGACTTTATGGACCGAAATACCTGCAAGAGTCTTAAAGAGCATCTCTCTGGCCCACCCCCTCTCTCCAGTCTACTTAGAAATAGCCTGCGTTACGCTTAGGGCTTTTGGAACCGACTTTATTGGCTTCGTTATTTTAAAGCAGAAAGAAACGTCTTGTACAGGTACTAAGGAAACGCCTCTCCTTTGTGAGGCATTGCCAACCACGAGTCCACGTTTCCTGCCCTGGATGCGAGCCCAGGCGGGCAGGTGGGAGGTGCTGTGTTGGTGCAGGGTGACGTGTAGGGAGGGTGAGTGTGGGACGGTGAGCTGGGCTGGGTTCCGGAATGGACTTACCACAGCTTACAAAGAGGTGGAGCTTAATCTCCAGGTCTCCAGGTGGGTGACACATCCACATCGCTGTTGGCGCTGGTAGCGGGAGGGTGAAAGGTGAAGAGGTCACAGGTCGATTAGCAGGTTCATACAGAGGCTGGCGAGCGGTGCAGAGGGCGCCAGTCGGGGCGGCTGAGACAGGAAGGCACGGGAGGAAACGTTTGAGGGAAATTCATTTCATTGATGAAATCTGTGGGATTAGCCGGCAAAATCAATGTTGAGTCAAAAGGAAAAGGACAGATGGGAACCTCTGGGAAGTTTATCACAGGTATGGGATTGTAGGTAGGGTAGTACGGGAGAACTGGGCTGCGGGCGGCTTATCAGTGTGAAAACGACCCCAAAGACCGAGGCAGCATCATACCTCATGAAGGAGCCTCAAATGCTACAGGCGACGAGCTACGGGGTTAGACAGCCCCGTCCAGGTTGCAGTCAGCGCCACACCACTTCCTCCATCCGATTTCACTTCTTTATCTAGGCGAGCAGTTTGAAAATCTTGAGAACTTAGCTGCCTCCTGGATAGAGGTTTAAGTCAGGTCCTGGGAAGGTAATTAACCCCAACGGCAGCTTCTGCTGACAAAACGCACACTTGGCTAGAATCCTGCCTTTAAGACTTCATGCCATTTAAACGATGCTAAGATCGTCATTCTAAAAGCTGTTTCTGGGTTTAACGGGCAGAGGCTTCGGGTAAGGAAACGCAATAGCCTGTGTTGCCTTCCCACAGAATCACTCATTTCACAGGCAGGTTTCCAGCACCTCCCACGGCCTTCTCTGCGGTGGGAGGGGGTTCTCTCTGCCTCTGAAAGTGGTGATAATGACTGAGTGTCTGTAGCATTTCAACACTGCAGGGAAGAGCGTAATGTAGGTTACACTTTGTTATCCACACAAGTTAGCAGCAATTTTACCAAATGTTAAAAAAGACATCTGCAGTGTGCCGAAAGGTCAGATACGTCATTTCCTGTTTAACTTGTTTAAATTTATTTAGGTGTCATTACACTGATTTCCATAGTTCCTTACAGGTTGGACCCTTTCAAAATGTCTCTCTCAAAGTAGTCATTGTCTAGAATTCTCTTGAGCTGAATTTTAAAAAGTGATGAAGGCTCATTTTGACCACTGGAGTGGGTACTTCCTGCTTAGGACGGAATTCTTATTCCTAACCCTGCAGCTGGAAGAGTAATTTTGCGCATGTAAACCGATGCAAAGCTGTCATGCAAATGCTTCTGACATTGCTAGACGACTACTCTGACTGATTTGACTGCTATTTTGGATTTTTTTTTCCTGTTCTGTTTTATTGATGCATTTGAGTTCCAAGTACATTTCCAAAAATCAAAATACATTTAAGGTTTAACACACCTCAAAGTATTTTTCCTTGACTCCAAAATAGCATATTATCCACTAAAAAATCCTCTTCTGATCAATGTTTCAAAGGTGTTTCAACCAGCATTCGGAATTTCAAGCGACATTGCAGGATTTATTAACAGGCTGTGAACTGATTCGAACCTTTGCCAACAAGCGCTGTAGAAGTTGACCTTTAAAGTTTTACAAACGTTCAGTTACTTTTCTGCTCTCTCTGATTGTTGGCTTGGAGCAGAAGTAAGGAATTTTCAAGAACGCATCTAACCAAGATGTTTTGAAAGAGATCCCTGTCTTTCATTCTTGTTTACGTTATTTCTATAGCAACGGGTGTGCCGGAGTATTTGCTTTTCAAATATATTTGGTTACAGGTATTAATACTCCTGAAAGCGGGTACCAAACTGCTTAATCCTAAAGCTAACCGTGAACACCTGTCCTAGACTTTAATGATGATGACTTTGCATCATGATTTTCCAGACTTCATAAGCAGGACAATAAGAAATTGTGATTGAACAGGGGAAAGATGAGCTGCTGTATTTTCAGTAAACAAATCTTGCTTCTGGATGAAAGTTGCATCACCACCCGGCTGAGACTGGTGGTGGATATTTTTCTATTGCATTTTTCTAGGTATCTCATATTTTTAGTTTCTTCAACGTTGACGGCTACTTTTAATACCATAGAATCTGACTAGAAGACCCGAGACTGAATTCTTTGGTTTGGCTTTTAAGGACCTCCCAGTTTATTTGCTTGTTACTGTTGTATTTGTGTGTGTTTGTGTGTGGTGGGGGTGGGGGGTGGGTAGCAGGAGCTACCATTGCTCTTTTTTTGTTTTGGCGGGGAGGTAATTAGGTTTATTTATTCATTTTTAATGGGGGTACCGGGGATTGAACCCAGGACCTTGTTCATGCTAAGCACACACTCTACCACTGAGCTATATGCCCCCATGTTATTGTATTTAAATCAGAGTCCTTAAGAACTATTTTTGAAAACTAAACTTAACATAGTTTTCATAATCTTTCTGCAAAAACGATCTTAGATTTAAAAAAATGGGCAGTAAACTTCAGTAGAGATGTCAACAGATGTTTGCCACTTAGCTCTATCAGGTACGCTTACAATGGGTGCTGGGTGTTAAAAAAAATCTGTGCTTTAAAAAACAAAAGCTAAGAGAAAACTTATCTTTAACGTCCCCCACTACCCCAAGAAACTCCTTGCATATTTTGATCAACTTGGATTGTGGCTAATAATCTTTATTTACAAAGTCAAATCTACCAGCAGGCGTAAGCCTGACTCTCTTACACAGCAAAAGGAGTTTTTTTTGAAGGTTTTAATTTTCGCTCTTAATTATTCATTTTACTGTCCTACAGTTCAATACCCTTTTTTGAAGGCGAGGAAGGGATTTCTGTAGCCATCCAAGTAGGACGTGGTTAAAACTAGTTTGAAAAACACTGACCCAGAAACCACATTGTCGTCTTCGGGCACGGGGTTTGCTCGTGCGTTTGTTGTTGTTTGTTTTTTGCTTTTCCGTGAATACTAATTTCTAAAATAAAATTTATTCTACCTTATTCATTTAGGCCCCAAATGTTCATAGGCAGCAATATATGTGTGGGATTTGCTTCTTTAATAATACTTAACTAACTAAAGTTCATGTAAAAACGAATGCTGTGTCAAATGCCCCACCGTCGGTGCTCTGTAAAGCACAGCTCTCTGCATTTCGCATGCTTTCCGTGTTTTTTTCCTGATGGGCTCTGTTTTTTCCTGATAGCCCCTGCCGAAGGCCCTACCCTGAAGCTGAGGACCGGGCACCAGGAACTCTCTCTGACATTCCCCCTCTTGGATTCTCATGGACTGTTCATACCACTGACCGATAACGCTCTTTGATGAATTAGGTGACACTAATGGCAAAGATACAAAGTTGAAAATTGAAATAGTCTTCCCTGCTTCAGAAAATGCCAGTAGATTAGAGCCTTTGCAGGAATTACCAGTCACGGAAAAGGTGTCTGGCTTTCCACCAAAACATATTACTTAATTTCTGATTGTCTTACACAAAAGAACTAGATGCAAACCACCTGCTCACGATAAATAAATCTGTGTACATTAGCATGGAAGTTTTGAATATGAACAAACAGGGAAAAAGGAGAAGTTGCCGTGGGACTGAAGTTGGAGTCACGTGGCTTCAAAGTTTGTGGAAAGTCTTTTTTTTTTTTTCACATTCTGTGTCTGTGTCAAGGTTTGGAGGTGAGTCCTTCAAAGCTGTCAAGTACGTTTCTCTTCAGCTGGTTTGGAGCTGATTTTCCAACTTCTTTCACAAGTAAGATTTTAAAGCAATTTTAAAGAAATGGTATTCTGGCTTTGTTAATTCCAGATTCAGATGGAGGAGCTTCTGTGGTTTCATTGCTGAGAATTCTTCTTTTTCTGCCTTTCATTTTCTTTCTGACACCGCTTTACTGGGACGTGCTGAAGTTTCACTGCCTGTGTGAAAAATGGTCTTTGTTTTTAGTGTAAGATTAATGATGTTTGATTTGGGATTTTTTTTTTTTTTTGCCGGTGTTAGTTTTGACTGGTTTGTGCTGACTTTTAAAGGGAAACTAATAGTCACTACCTCTGTTGTTTACCCTTGGTAACTAAAGCACGAAGGAAACTGTTATCTGTGTCCAGAAAGCCATGAGTGGCTGCTGTGTTGCTCGGTGCCCGCAGGGGACGGGGTGGGGGTGGGTCCCCAGCACCTCGCTACTCTACTTAAGTTATGAAATACATTTTCCCCCAAATCCCAGTGAGTCACTCCTCTCTCATGGAACTGTGCTGTGTTACTCACCGGACGTCTGCCACCAGGCTTCCTAAAATCCCAGGACACTGCCTGAGGCCCGTCCCCCAGGAGCCTTGCTTCTGGGGTCCCCTTTGCCCCACGTCCCCCAGAACTTGTGCGTGAAGCGCAGAACCCGTGGCGGCCGGTGGTCGTGTGTCTCTTCACGTGTCGTGTCTGCGGGCGGTTCACGGAGTCGTGTCCTGGCCGTTCACCTGCGTTTAAAAACCTCGTGGGATGAATACTGCGTTGTCTTCTTTAGGGTTTATCTCCGTCTCTAGAGCTCCTGCAATGACAGACACAGTGTCGCGTGAAACACGGGCGTTCAAAGCACTGCTGCTAAAGGAATGAAGTTAATTGTCTCTCTATGTGTAGAAAATAATTGTCATTCTTTGGATACCATAAAACTTCTCCTGTGAGTTCTGTTTATCAGGTTTTGACTCTGCTGGTGACATATCCGTCCTGTAATCCATGTAGAGTTTGTGCCAAAAATACCTCCTGTTTTCTACAGAAGAAAAGGTGTGAGGTGACAGCTTTTTCCTTAAAATAATAATTCACGGAGCGGGTTGGTGAAGACCCTGAGTTGCGCGGTGGCCCACACGGAGCACTAGTGAGCCTTGGGTCTGTTCTTTTCCTCACTCGTTATGGAGACTTTAGATGAATGGGTTACTCGATGCTGGTGGCTAGATAAATTTATACTTGGTTGGATTCCAGGCAGTCCACAGAAAGTGATGTTCTATTAGCATTTTACATCGTTCCTGACTGGGCAGGGGTGCGAGAGCGTGCCCTGCTGAAATATTTCCTTGCTTCTTGAAAACAAGCCTCTGCTTGATTTTTATTTTAGTTACTTCAAAGTAATTAAACTGTTTTTATGGTTATAAAACATAAAATCTAATGTCAAAGTTGAGCAGGGAGTTACTGGTGATAAACAAATGAGGTCGTGATCAGTACTTATTGTACTAAAGACAGAAACTATTATAGGAGCTAATTTGAGTTATAAGAAAACAGCTGTCTCATTAAATAAAACAAATATGATCCCCCCAATGCAGTATGAAAAATGCAGGTAGGAAATATGGGGAAGGGGAAACAAGCTTTATGATTCCAGGCTGCCTGGGAGCACTGATGAGCAGGCCCTTCGCAGGGAGCGTGGCAAACCCTGTTGGCAAATGGTAGTTTTTTTTCTGCTTCAAAGAGACATAATTAATTTTTTTTTATCATATACTTTGTTTTTACATTATTATTTTTTAGATGGAAGTGCTGGGGATTGAACTCAGGACTTCAGGCACGCTACGTGCGCACTCTACCACTGAGCCCTGTCCTCTCCCCACAAGTAGGTAGTTACAATATTCACACTATCGGTATAAAGATAAACCAGGCACTCAAGGTAAGCAGAGCTTTTCCTGAAAACGAAACCAGTGAGATGGCGATTTTGGGTTCTCATCATGGGGACCCTGAATGACACTGGATCATGCCGTCGGTGACATCCGTACAGTTGTTACAGTGGCCAGTTCTGGGGACAGACCTAAGGATATTGTGTTTGCTATTTAAACATTTTCCAGGTTTTCATTGTTTTCTGTTAGTATCTAAAGTGCGTGATTTTTACATATCGACCTTGTGTCCTTCCACCCTGTGAACATCACTTACTAGTTCAGTAATTGTTGGATTTTTTTGTGTGAACAACCATGTTCTGTGCAAATAAGGACAGTTTTACTTTCTTTTTTGTCTCTGTGCCGTTTATTTACCTTTCTTGCCTCGGCGTGGCCAGCGCCTCCAGCACAGTGTTGCTTGGAAGGAGAGAGAGGGGCGCTCTTGCTTTGCTGCTGACCTCAGGGAGAAAGGGCTGCGCATTTCACCGTTAAGTGTGACGCCAGCCGCAGGCTCCTTTCAGACACCGCTTTTTAGAGGGGGAAGTTCCCTTTCATCCTGGTTTGCTGGGCATTTCTTAAAAATCAAAAATGGATATTTTTGGTCAAGTGCTTTTTCTGTGTCTATTAAAATTATCATATGGTTTTCAGTTTTATTCCATTAAGGTAATAAATTACATTGATTCTCCAATGTTAAATCAACCTTGCATTACTGGGATTAACCTACTTGGTCACAATTGCTGGGTTCAATTTGCTAATTCTGTAAAGTATGTTTGCATTTTCATGAAATATATTGGTCTGCAATTTTTTCATCTGTAATATCTCTGTCAGATTTGAAGATTAGGGTTATACAGACCATATATAATGAGCTGCAAAAAAATCTCTGTTTTCTGAAAGAAATTATATTGGATTGTATTGGAATTTACCAGTGAGGTCATCTGAGCCTGGCATTTTCTTTCGAAAGAAATTAGTTTTCTTCAGTAAGTACAGGACTATTCAGATTTCTGTCTCATTTTTCAAAGAAACTTTCTATTTCATCTATGTTTTCGTATTTGACGGCATAAAGCTGTTCATAGTATCACCATTATCTTTTACTGTTTGTAGGATCTGCATCGATGACCTCTCTTTCATTGCTGACGTTGGTAACTTGTGTTCTTTCTCTCTTTATTTTCTTCTTCAATCTAGTGTACAGTTTTGCTGGTCTTTCCGAAGGAAACATCTTTGGACTTTGTTAATTGTCTCTTTTTCTCTCTTTAAAAAAAAATCTATTGGTTTCTGTTTTTCACTATTTCTTTCTTCCTATTTATACTGGGCTTATTTTTACTTTTTAACTTCATAAAGTGGGAACTTGGTCATTGATCGTAGAGCTTTATTCTGTTTAATACAGGCGTGTGAAGCTGCAAACTGGTCTCTGGACACGTTAGCTGCATTTCATCAACTTTTATTGGTTTAGTTCTGGTTTAGTTAGAAATGTTTTCTAATTTCCCCTTCGATCAATGAATCATTTAGAAGCGTGCGGTTCAATTTTTAACTGTATATTATATATATACAATATACAATAATATATATTACTTTTTAACTTCACAGCCACGTGGGGCCATTTCCCACCACCTGTTGTTACATATGCATCGCTGTCATATGTACCGCATTTACGTACATTATAAATTCCACTAATTGAAGTTTAAAAGTTCTTTAACATTAACCTGGATTTTTACTGTTTCTGATGATCTTCATTTTTTTTCCTGGGCGTCGAGGTTCCTCTGGTATCGTTCCCCTTCAGCCTGAACAACTTTCTGTAGAATGCCTTGCAGGTCGTGTTTGCTGTCAACAAACCCTTAGCTTTCGTCTTCCTCCTCCTCCTCCTTGCCGCCGCCTCCTCCTCTTCAGTGTCTTTATCGTCAGCCTTGGAAGACATTTTCACTGGTTTGACCATTTCTTCTTTTCTCACTTAAAAAAGACGTTATCCCACTGATTTTTGGCTTCCTTAGTTTCTGATGAGAAGTCTGCGATCATTCAAATTTTGTTCCCAGGTAGGTAGTGTGTTTTCTCCCTCTGACGACTCTCTGCATTTTCTCTTTGTCTTTGGTTTTTGGCAAATTGCTGGTATGTGCCCAGGTGTGGCTTTGTTTGTATTCATCCTGCTTGGGGTGCACTGAGCTTCTTGAATCTGTAAATTCATGTCTTTCACCAAGATGACAAATATTCCAGCCATTATTTCTTCAAATATTGTTCTGCCCCATTCTCCGTCCTCTTTCTGAAACTGTATAATGTGCAGTCATAGGACGTTAGACTTGTAGACCTTGTCCCACTGGTCTTTGAGGCTCTATTATCATTTTTCCCTCTTTTTTTTCAGGTTGGATAATTTCTACTGCAATATTTTCATGTTAATTGACATTCTCCTCTGTCATCTCCAATGTGCTGTTAAGCCCATTTAGTGATTTTTTTTAAATTTCAGAATTAAAAACAGTTGTAGAATTTCCATTAGATTCTCATTATATTTTTCATTTCTCTGCTGAGCATCCCTCTCTCCCATCCCACGAGAGGTAAACAGGCATCTGGGAACAATTTCCTCTTGCAAAACCATGGCTTTATTGCCCTGCTCCTGCTGCTGCCAGTTTCCACGTGGAGAGCCGCCGTCCTACTCAGCTTCTTCCTTGTCTCTGCCGCACCCTCATTACCACGATGCAATGTGGAGCATCAGCACCTGAAACAAATGTAAAGCTGTATGACAATTATATCTCAATTTACAAAACTGATGCTTGGAAAAACCATCCACCACATCTGCCAATGTGGGAATTACCTAACCCCCCCAACCCAAACCCTCCAGCTACTGTTTGGTAGAAGAGTTTGGTAATGTTAATAGTGATAAGTCAGAGGGAGGGACCCCGTGACTCTCATTGAGGGCGTTAGATTGTGACACCCTCAATGATCTCCAGCCTAGGAGTGAAAGAGGACTGGCACGGGATCAGAGAGAAAAGTGGAGCCCGAAGGGGAATGCAGCTAAGCGGACACGGCTTTTAGGCACAGGGATCTGTATGTGACCACTGTTGTTTTTTTTAAAGGAGTACCAACCAAAATTCATTATTTTTTTTTAACTCAGTGTTTTCTGATCTATCAGCAGATCACTCCCACAGATTCTGATCCTTGCAGAGGTACCAGGGGGCAGGTTTTACAGAGTCATCATGAGCCTAAGTGTGTACCACCGGCCATTGAGGTTCATCTCAAAGGATGACCAAAATTTTGCCCCGTACATTACTTTACTAAATAACCCGATTTCTAATGATTTTATAATAATATAAAATCTCAATTCTTATATGTATCTTAATTGGTTGGAATATATTTCCAAATACCTTTTTCCCCCTCAAGAACACATCAGGAATATATTTTCTAAGCCTTTTTTTGTTATTAGAAATTGAGATACAAGTCACACACCAGAAGATTCGTCCTGTTAGCGTGTGCACATGGGTGGCTTTTAGCACACTCACAAAGTTGCGCAACCATCAGCATATCTAATACTATTTATTTATTAAAAGGACCATTTAAATGTAATATAGAATAATGTAAAATAAAACTTAGAGAATAAGCAATGTGTTTAGTCATTTTTAGCCATGGTAGGAATAAACATTTATTTCATAATTTTGGCTCTATCACCAGTCAGCTATGTGACTTTGGATCAATAACAATATTTTTCTGAACATCCACTTCCTTTTAAAACATCTAATACTATTTAACTCCAGGACGTTTCCAGTAGCCACCAAGGAAACCCTAGACCTGCTTGTGGTCACTCTGTATTTCCCTCCCCCGAGGCTCAGCCACTTCTAATCTAGTTTCTGTCTCCATAGATTTCCCTGTTCTGAACATTCAGTGTAAATGGAATTACACAGTATATGACCTTTTATATCTTATTTCTTTTTCTATTTTTTTTTGAAATTTGTGTATTTTTTACTGAAGTATAGTTAGTTTACAATGTTGTGTCAATTTCTGGTGCACAGCACAATGCTTCAGTCACATAGGAACATATATATTTGTTTTCATATTCTTTTATATCTGACTGCTTTCACTGAGTATAATGTTTGCAAGATTCATCCATGTTGAAGCATGTATGAATACTTCACTCCTTTTTATGGCTGAATAATATTACATCATGTGGAAAGACCGTATCTCGTTTTCTATTCATTTGCTGATAGACATTTGGGTTTTTCACTTTTCAGCTATTTTGAATAATGCTGCTGTGAACACTCATGTACAGGTTTTTGTGTAGATATGTCTTCATTTCTCTTAGGTGTGGATCTAGGCGTGGAGTTGCTGGGTTGTAAGCCTTTAGAATTTTATCTGTTAGTGTTACACACAAGAGATAACACAGCTAAGGATAATGTTTGGGGTTATAACTCTTTCCTTTAAAAAGTGGGTATTTCTTTGTAATCATTTTTTCCCTGCATAGACGTACAGAGAATTGTTTTCCTCGCTGCAGATCCGGGGAGACCACGGGAGTGTGGTCCTGGGGAGGCTGTGCTGTGCCCTGCGAGCCTCTCTGTGCAGCAGCCTTTGTGTTGAGCTGTGTGCATGTGCTTTAAACGTGCTTCCACTGCCCTGAGTTTGAAAGTGGAAAGTAAGTCTTGCAGTGAAAGGTCTTCTAGGGTCCCGGCACTGGGTTTGGAAACAGCATAAACGTTTACCTTGTCCTTTTTCCTTCCCTGTCGTTATTTTATGGGAAGTTGTGAGAGACTGTGACAGGGACAACTTAAATAGATGTTATTGAAACTGAATGTTTGGGTTCCTCTTTTTGTTTCTGTTCTGAGCTGAACAGTGAACCTATACTTACAGGGTAGCAGGTTGCCAACAAATTGGCAAAAAGCAGAACCCATTATTCAGAGTGCATCTCGGACAACGGGGGCAGCAGACAGTTCTCACAGGCGCTTTGTCTGGCGCAGGCGAGGGCACCTTACTGGGACCCCTTTAACTGTGGTTGACCTTCATTTTCAAAATCCCCCCAAAGAAGCCTCCATGACAGAGTGTGAGTTTCTGGATTCTTAGCCACCAAAAATTTGCCACAAAGCATAGTCTGAACACGTCACATACATTAGCAGGATGTGGAGGGACAAGGAACAAGGTTCTTGCATTACACAGCTCTGCCCAAGGCGGGAGGGACACGTACCCGGGAAGGAGAGGGTGTGGGAGCCCCAGTGGGGACCTCAGCCATGGCTGGAGAGTCTCAGGCTGCTGTGGTTCTTGCCACAAGTTAATCTGAGACGTTAAGTTCCTATTTAGGTTTATTCAGCACATTTATTTCATGTTCCCAGTTTTTTCCTACCGTTTTAAATGTTTTCCTTCATGGCATTAACACACATCGGATGCAACTGCTCTAAAGAGTAAATGCATCTTGATCTTTCCCACAGTTTTCCTGTCAGGTGTTATATAATCTGTATTTGTATCACTGGCCTGGGAGCTCCTGGAGGGAAACAATCCTCACCCACGTCTGTGTTCAGGACTCGGTGTATTGTCTGCGCGTTCCATCTGCGTAAATGTTTGCTAATTCCTCAAACTTGCCAGTCCCTCCTGTGGGCCCTGGGGACAGAAGATTACCACGATCGTCACAGGACAGGTTCGCTCAGCCCCTGTCTCCCAGGGAACAGACCATGAAACAAGCAGTACTGTGAAGCCGAGATGCTGCTTAAGAACAGCCCTGAAGGCGCACTGGGATGAGAGAGCAAGTGTTCAGGGTAGGCTTCCTGGAGGAAGCGCCCTTTGTGATGAAGTCTGAAGTTTGTGTGTGTGGGGTCCATCAGGTGAAAGGGGGCAGGGAGGCTGTCTCAGCCTGAAGGGAGGACACGAGAGAGGTCAGTCCAGGGCGATGGGGAGAACGTGGTGTGGGGGGCGGGGGCAGGAGGTGGTGTTTTATGCAGGAACAAGACCACGCTACAGGCGTTAAGCTGGGATGTCATCAGTCTGTCATCTTAAGAAAAGACCACTCTGGTTGTGGGTCGGTGGGGGCAGGAGAGGAGCCAGTGTCCACTGCTGTGCTGGTGGCTTAAACTGTGTGACAGCAGCAGACCTGGAGAAAAATGGGTGGATAGGTAGATATTTAGAGACGTTCTGGCTGGAAATAGCAGAGCAAGGGTATTTATGGCCCTTAAATTAATAAAAGCAAGACAGAGATTGTAAACAATGAAGAAAAATCTCAGTTTTCATCACCTTAGGTCGTAAGGAATGAAAATATCTGCCAAGTGCAGTGAAGTTTGGGCAGGACGAAAGGACATGTGGGGCGGAGACCTTCTTCTGAAAGTTCACGTCAGGCCAGGTTTTCCAGCAGAAGGTGGCACAGATCTGATGGGTGGACTCCTTCCTCGGGCGCCGTGGGCCAGCACACCAGTGTCTGCAAGATCCCCGAGCCCCCGGCACAGCCCAGAGCAGAGGCAGGTGGCGGAGGCAGAAACCCCAAGGTGTCTCATGAGGGACAGGCTTCCAGGCGTCAGTCAGCTTTGGGGTCACTGTTCCTGGCGCAGACATCACTCACATGTGCAGTGAGTCGAGGGCAGCATCCTCAGGGCACGCAGGGCTCCCTGGGTGAGCGGTCCCACTGTCACGGCAAGGGTGGGGCAGGGGGCAGAGCCGGCCTTCTGAACCGAGGCTTCCTGTGGCCTGAGTTCACCCCCTGTATCCTCCACACATTTCCCCCCTGCTCTCAAAACAAATAGCTTGGCTAGGAGTAATGGATCCCATACACTATGAATAAAAATTGGACAAAAACCTAGCAAGGGACACAGATACCAAAAGGGGGGAAAGTAGACATTTCCATAACAAAAACGTTTCAAGAATACATGGGGAAGAAAGCTGCTCAGTGTAAACACTCGCTGTCTCTCCGTGGTATAAAAAGTGCCTTTGCTGGTCCTCACTCAGCAAGACGAGATGATGCAGCAGCGGAAGAAAATGTAAAGTGAGCTGGCAGCGCTCAGCAAAGAACTGGACTTAAGGATAAAGTGTTAGAGATGAAAGCCCCTTACCAGCAGGAGGCTTTGATGCTTCTGACCCTGCAGGTGTGGTCATGGAGGACAGAGGCATGAAAACGGCACGAAAAATAATACAAATTACAAAAAGTATATTTCAACACAAACTGAATTTTAGAAAGCCATAGAGAATTCTCATCTCCTTTGCTTTCCGTAATTTATGTCCAACTAGTCCTCAAGACAAGATTTTTAAAAAAATCTACATTGAGAACATTCAACTGAGACCACCCTCAGTAAAGAAGTTCAAGGGGCCCTCAGTGTCAGAGCTAGAACACCAGTGTCTTCTGTCCCCAGAGAGGGGACTTGCTAGCTGCAGACCTGGGGCAGCTTACTTAATTCTCTGCACCTCATTTTCTTCTCCTTCAGGATGGAAATAATAGTGCCTGTACCACAAGGTTCAGAAGACCACACTTGTTAATTTATTCATTTTTTAAAATTAAAATTAAGATTTTATTTTTTAATGGAGGTACTGGGGATTGAACCCGGGACTTCACGCATCAGCGCGCACCCTACCACTGCGCCACAGCCCCACCCTTGTTAATTTAAACAAAGTGCTCAGATTAGTGTCTGGAGAACAGCCTGAGCTTTTCTTTCTCCGCTTCCTCTTCCTTTTTTCTTTCTCATCCTCCTTCCTTGTGTTACTCTGACTGTTTAACAAGTTCCCAGAATTTCTGGCCAAGAAAAGAAATAAGCTATTAAAAGGCTGGAAGGAAGTGAGAAAATGGTCATTATTTGCTGCTCACTTGATCTCCTTTGAAAACTCAAGAAAAAAGTTCAGCCGGATTCGCAGACGTGAGTGGGCACGTAAAAGCCAGGGCGGATGGCACGCGGCTGCCAACCCTCAGAAAAGGAAGTGAAGTGTTTTCAGTTAAAGTGTCGATCAAACTGTAGAGTTTATAGACAAAGACCTAGCAAGAATGAACCGTACCTTTAGCGGGGGAGAGTAAAACCTGTTTTAAAACATTTTAGAAGGACCTGAAGATTTATAGGATACTCAAGGGCCGCATGACTCATAATGACAAAGATGTTAATTTTCCCAGGTTCATTTATACATTCAGTGCAGTTTCACATGAAATTCATTTCATTTGAACATCCCAGCAGATAGCTGAGGACCCCAGGAAAACGGATGCTGAAACTTACGTGAACCAGTAAGGGCCCACAAAACGGGGAGACAGTTTGCAAAGCCTGGAGGAAGTGCGCGGGCGACGGCCGGCTTCTACCGCGCCGAGGCGCGGGCAGCTTTCTGCGCGTGGAGCCCACGGGGGCCGCGGCGCCGGGGAGCCGCCGGGGGGGGGGGGCAGCGGCGGGGGCGGCGGGGGCTCCGGGCCGGCTCGGCGGGGCTCGCTGAGGCTGAGGGGGCGAAGCCAAGACGGCGGGGGGAGCTTTAGAGTAACGGAATTTCCTGGAACAGGGAAAACTGAAGACGGGGTGGGGGGTGGGGGCGAGGGGGGGCGAGGGTGGGAACCGGGCGTAGGGGGGGTGAAAAGCGCCCGTCAGTGGCTCACGTGGAGATACTCGGCCAAGGCGCCAGGCGCGCACGCATTTCGGGTAAGACCGTAAATGCCGCTCACTGCGCGGTGTTTCCACACGGCTAGCACGTGCGTTGGTGCCTCATACGCACTGGCCTGCAAGGTTGTCTTCAGAACGAATCAGGGTGTGCAGGTGCCCGCAGGGGCCCCATGAGACCCACCGCCGCAGAGCAGCCTCGGCCCTGCTGTTCCCGGAGCCCAGGTGAGCAAGGCGGCCCCGTGTCCCCGCGCCCCTCGGACGCCAGCCGGAGCCCCCAGGCGCCGCTTCTCCCCCGGGGACGCTGGGAGGGCGTAAGGCCTGTCCCCAGGGACGTATGCGCAGCTCTGGCAAGCGGAGCGTGTCCGTCAGGTCTGAGCCCAGTCCTCATCTGTAGGGGAGACGAGTCGGTTTGGGTTTTGATTCCAGGCTCCTCATTGCACGAAGAGTTCCTCGGGTTTACGCGCTGCACTTGGAGGGAGAGAACTCTGCGTCCGAGTCTATAATGACGACCCTTTGGAGCTGTGATCTGGGGGACAGCGCGCCGGGGGCGGCAGGAAGAGGTGGCAGGGGTGTGCCCGATGTTTTAAAAATGGAGACGCACTTTACTTACTTACCACTTCCACTCGTTCTCTGAATGGAAGAGACCTCAGGATTTGGGGGAACCGTGGGGTCTTACGAGTACCAGTGATCAGGATCGAGGAGGGTGAGGCGAGAAGCTGCTGGGCCGCGGTGAGACTGGTCCCCGTCCGCCAAACACCCCCGAAACAAGCGCTGACATAAACCAGAGCATATTCTTTATTTTCAAGTAAAGTGTTTAAAAATGACCTTCTTCACGGAATTCTTTTCCCCCAAATATTTCTTTTCTCTTTTAAGAAGAGGAAAGATCAAGGTTATCGATTAAGCTATTTAATGAAATAATAAATACAGTATAGTTTCAATGGACATCCGAATGACAACTTTAACTGCAAGTAGAATTACTGGGTCAGCGGCTGTTGACTGACTCCATGTATCAGGGGGTTGTGTTGGCTTTTTTAGGGGCTGTGTTTGCTTTTGTAAAGTGTGACAGTGGGGACGCAAGGCCAGGACTGAACTTCGCCAGCCCTGCCTTCTTTGTGGCTTTGCCCTCAAAGCCAAAATTATGCAATATTTTTGCACCTGGGATTAATTTTTGTTGGAAATCTAGGTCTAAAATAAACAAGAGGGGCAGTTTGCTTCCACTTTGGAAAATCTGAAGAAGGTTAAGTTATCAGTGATTCAAGCCAAGCTGTATTATACGTGGTTATCCAATTGATAGAAATGGTCTCCATTAAAAATTTTTTCTGTGGGCCGCTAATTGCTATTTTCAGCCTACAATTTCTTGCAGATGATTTGTTTGAAACCCTGATTGTGGCTTCTGCTAAATCCTTTGAAATTCAGGCCTTTAATCCCATGCTTTACAAATTGTGTTAAAAGTACTGATCTAATTAAGCAAATTGATGCAAATATCACTTGCCAAGACCAAATTTTCTTGTCTAATGGACAGTCTTTGTTCACATCATAACTTTAATTAAACCCATGGGTTCTGACATGCATAGTCTAGTGTGTCTCCGTGTTCCGTGGCATCCGTGTCCCTGAAGATGGAGGGGGAGTATGTTTCCTGGCACAGTGATAGCTCGGACGGTCCAGCCTCAAAGTATCATTAACAGTGTGTTCTCTGATTGGCTTGGTCACTGGAGAGCTTTTGTGTTTATGAACAAAGACGGTCCAATGACTTATACTTAGTGGTTAGAATGATGCACTGAAAAAATGATCACAGGAGCATCCTCTGTAGCCTCTGTAGCCGTCAGTGTATTTTCACTTCAGATGTGGTGCCTTTCATCACCAGAAGTTCTGTGTGGGTCTTTTTTTTTTTTTTTTTTTTTTTTTGGGAGCCCTATCGTTTTATCTGGAGCCTTATTGAAATATACAATTCATGTACTGTACCATCCCCCACAGAGTGTGCAAGTCAATGATTGTGCAGTGGTACCAAGGGGACATATTCAGAGTTGGGTAACCAGTACCACAATCAACTTTAGGAAATTTTCACCACCCAGAAAAGGTACATATGGGCCTGTTTATATCTTTCCTTTCTCACTAAATTGTGTTCTGTTTCCCTCTAGATTCTTGAGTATAAGAAACATTTAAAATAGTTATTTCAATCTGCTAATCTCATCATCTCCAGGATTTCTGAATCTGTTCTTAGTTTATCTCTTAGTAACGGATCGCATTTCCCCGGTTCCTTTTATGCTTGGAAACTCTTCCCCCTGCTTTGCTGAACTGTGATTGTGTGTATTTAAGGTTTATGATGTGATACTTTGACATAGGTGTGTGTCGTGGAATGCCCACCGCAAGCAAGCTGGTTAACACAGCCATCGCCTCGTGTGGCCACCTTGTTTTCTCCCCCGTGGTGAGAGCACTTGAGATCTACTCTGTTAGCAGCTTCCAACAGCACAATATATTATCGTTAACTGTGGTCACCACGCTGTGCGAGAGGCCTCCAGAGTCACTCACCTTATAACTGAATGTACCCTTGACCAGCATCTCCCCATTTTCCCCACCCCCAGCCTCTGGTGACCAGCATTTTCTCTGTTACCATGGGCTCCGTGTCTTTAGATCCCACATATAAACGAGGTCATGCAGACTTTGTCCTTCTGTGTCTGGCTTGTTTCATTTGGCACAAAGTCCCCCAGGTTCCTCCATGTTGTCGCAAAGGGCAGGATTTCCTTGTTTTTAAGGCTGAATAAGGTTCCATTTTATATGTCTCTCTCTATATATATATCCATATACATATCACATTTCCTTTATCCATCATTCCCTGCTGGACACTTGGGTTGTTTCCACACCCTGAGTCCTGCGGAACACGCTCTAAGTCCACAGGACGCTGCTGCTGCGGTGAACACGGGAGTGCGTGTGTCTCTTTGAGATAGTGATTTCGTCTCCTTTGAACACGTAACAAGCAGTGGGGTTGCTGGATTGTACAGTAGTTCTGCCGCCTATTTTATGAGGAACCCTGTGCTGCTTTCCATTGCGGCTGCACCAATTTACATCCCCACCGACACTGCACAAGGGTTCCCTTTCTTCACCTCCTCGCCGAGCCTTTATCTTTTGTTTTTGATATTAGCCACCCTGACAGGTGTGAGGGGGTATCTCCTTGTGGTTTTGATTTGCATTTCTCTGATGATTAGTGATGCTGAGCATCTTATCATGTGCTTGTTGGCCGTTGGTAAGTTTTCTTTGGAAAAATGTCTATTCCGAGCACATGCCCATTTTAAAATGAGGTTATTCATTTACTTTTGCTGTAGAGTTGTATGAGCTGTGTGAATTTGTACTCCACATTGGGCAGCAGGGGCAGCTTAATAATGTTAATTTTTCCAGTCTGTGATCGTGGGCGTATTTCCATTTACGTGAGTTTTCTTCAATTTCTTTCATCGATGTTTTATAGTTTTGAGTCTACAAATATTTCACTTCCTTGGTTGAATTTATTCCTAAGTATTTTATTCTTTTTGATAGTTTTGTAAATGGAATGCTTTTCTTAGTTTCTTTTTTAGACAGTTCCTTCTTAATGTTTAGAAATGTAACTGATTTTTATATGTTGATTTTGTTTCCTGCAGCTTTATTGAATTTGTTTATTGGTCCTGACAATTTTTGTGTGTGTGTGTGTAGTCTGAAGTTTTCTATATACAAAATCATGCCATCAGCAAAAAGAGACAGTTTTACTTCTTTTCTGATCTGGGTGCCTTTTTATTTCTTCTTCTTGCCTAACTGTTCTGTCTAGGACTTTCGTGTTGCATAGATATGGTGAGAAGAGTGGGCATCCTGGTCTTGTTCCTGGGCTCAGAGGAAGAACTTTCAGCTTTTAACTGTTGTGTGTGCATTAGCTGTGGGTTTGCCTGGCAAATTATGGCTGGATGTTGGCCGTTACTGACCACTGTGAATGATGTTGGGTACCAGGTTTTGTTGTATTCCTTTAAATAGTGTTGGAGTTTCTTCTGTAATTTAGTAACTTGTAACAAGTTGGATGCTTTCAAGGCTTGCGTTTCAGCTTTGGTAGGGAGGGTCTCGCTCAGCCATCTGTCTAGAGCGCGTTTGGTCCTGTTTCTAAGGCAGTAATCTTCTGAGAGCTTGCCTTTAAGGCGTGCACAGCTGAGCGTCAGTCTGCAGCGGCTGAGGATCTGGGGGGAGTTTATGCAAGCCTGCAGATCCGAGGCGCTCTCTCCTTTCTTCAGTGCTGCCTTGTGAATTCCACCCAGGACCGGGATCTGCGTCTTCTCCACGAAGCCAGGCGTCAGGTGCTGCGCTGTCGCTTGGAAAGTGCCTCCTGTTTGTGCCGCTCTCTCATCGTTCAGTCCCACGTACCTGAGGTCCAGTCCCTGCACGCGGTCATTTCATGTGCTTGTGCAGTCTTCTAGCTGTTTCAGGTGGGAGAGCAAGTCTGACCCCCTCGGTCAGGCACGGCCGGGAGGAAGTTACAGGCTTCGTATCTGAGCATCTGCTTCCCATCCTAGGATGATGACCTAGGAAATAATTGAACAAACGTTCAGCGAGGACACGCTCAGTGCGCGTGTCCAGGGTCAGCGCCCTGAGGACTTAAAGGCGAGTCAGTCATTGTGCTTACTCCTCTAACAACACATCCAAGAACAGTTTTTGCCTTTCGTTTACTCTCTAGAGGCGGAAAAGAAAGGGTCGGACAGCAGCCCTCACCGTCGTGGAAACACGTGAGATCACAAGTGGTTTTCTAGTTAATCCTGATGTGAAGACTGAGGGGTCCCCAGGATGGGGGCTTTCCCCGCTCAGGGAAGTCCCGGGCAGCCTGCCAGCCCCCAGTCCCGTGCTCCCGCATGGGCGTCCCCGGCTCTGGAGCTGGCTGTTCCTCGTCTCCTTGTCCTGCCCCAGCTTCCCCCGACTCTTACTGTCGGTGTCTTTAACTTCGACTTTTAACACCGCTGTAGCTTGGGGGAACCGGGAGATGTCATCCTGGCTTTTGCTGTTGCTTTCAGGAAGGACCAAGCACTCATTCGAGATTCCTTTTGTCACCTCATCCTATCTGCACTGCTTCTTGGTAAAAAGTCTTGGATTGAAGTTTAAACCCTTCCACACCAGCTCAAGGACATTTGAGGTAGAACTTAGACAGGCCAGCATCAAAATAAGGAGCATAATGAGAAGGAGGAGAAAACTGGATGGGCGCTGACTGGCAGGAAAAGATCTGAGGGGCAAGGTGGACCCCAGTTTGGTAAGCCCTGGCCTGATCCTTCAAGGAGGGAGTGAACATGTGCAGCAGCAGTGACCACGCTGAGGACAGAGAGCAGGGGGTCTCCTCAGGTCACCACACGCCCTCCTGCTCTTTGCTGATATTTGGTTTCCATGAAACGAGCTCTCCTGTCTCTCCCGTCCCTTCCTCCACGTCCCCACGCTCTCGTCCCCTCTAGTCCCAGCTCCACAACATTAATTTCCCACAGCTCTGGAGGTGGGAAGTCCAAGATCAAGATGCCCGCACATGTGGTCTCTGATGAGATCACTCTTCCTGGTCGGCAGACACCATCTTTTCATCATGGCCTCATGTGGCCAGTTCCTGATTTGTATGTGAGAGAGAACGGTATTTCCTGTTCCTTCCTCTTTTTATAAGGGTGTCAGTGCTGTCATGAGGACCCATCCTCATGACTAACCCGAGTCACCTTCCAAAGGCCCCACCTCCAAAGCCAGTCACTTTGGGGATTTTGGGGGGACACAAGCATTCAGTCCATAGCACAGAGTTTCTAGTCTTAAAAAGGACTGGGACTAGAAACATGCGGAGAACAGAAATATGGGCTTAGTCCGGGGTCTGGTGGCAAGGAGGTCTCTGACTGATAAATACAGGACTTTGACAACAGCCCTGTCCAAGCTCATCCCGGGGCTCATCAGAGGTGAGTGACGGCCTTTGCTCAGCTCAGGAATCACGGAGCCGTAGTCTGCGCTAGTTTCCTGTTTCTAATCCTAATAATAAAGATACACGTTGACTGTTCCTGTGGCCCAGACGTAGTGCCAGGGCCTTCCCACTTACTAACTCATTCGAAACAGGTGCTACATTACTTGGTCTGACAGATGAGACACGAAGCACAGAAGGCCAAGTAACAGGCCCCCGAAACCTGAGTCCAGCCTCCGCCAGTCTGACCCCAGAGTTCGGTTATTCATGTCAACATAACTCGAGACCAGCAACCTGGGTCTTTCCTTTCACAAACCCTGAATTAAAAGTGTCTTCCATGCTTTCGCGCGAAGTAATCTTCCAATGCTCAGGTGCTCCGTGCGCTTGTCAAGTGGCACTTCCTTGTGTTTGGAGGAGATTTTATCGTCTTTGGAAAATTGCTTGATTTGGGTGTACCCAGGACGTTCGGGTGCGACGAAGGAGCACGCTGCATTTTGCAGGAACCGTCTGTTGTATGCATAATCCCCACCTTGGCTTGTGGCATCATTTAAAAAAAAATTTTGTACAAAGCATGAGTTAAGGGTAGTGCTATTAAAAATCATGCTCAATAAACCGAGGCATTTAAGAAAATAATTTGCTCCATTTCAGAGGTACAGCTTACCAAACACAAGGGCGGCAATTAATGCCTATTGTCCGGATGGTCCCTAAATGATAATAGGCTCCCAGGCGGGAGGCATTTGAAGTGGCCACATTTGGTACCAGGTGTTTGAGTGAAGGGTGCTGTTTGTCTTGAGATGTAATTGGGGTCAGCTACGCAATAAACAGCTTTAAACTTTCCGCCTTGGCTATTATCAGTGGGCCAGCCCAGCCCCTTTCATCCACCTCTGGCTCCGTCACCATCACTAACAGTCCTTTCTCCCTGGGAGTTATCAACCCAGCAATAGCTATTGTCAGAATCCAAAATTACAGACTCAGCAATGGACGTTCCGCAGCTGCAGGGTCACTCGTTCAGCAAGACACTCCGTGTGTGTGAATTACAGTACTACGTGACGCACGCGGGTTAAATTATGCACATACATACAAAGATGATTTTTTTAAATGGATTTTTAAGAAACTGTTCAGCTGTATCCGGAGGTAGAAATCACTTTATCAATGGAAACTATGCGAATTGGCTACCATCTTCTCTTAAAAAAATGCCATGTAAAGAAAGGAACTAGGTAACTAAACAAAGTTTTTCCATTTTTTAAATTGAAGTGTAGTCAGTTTACAATGTTGTGTCCATTTCTCGTGTCCAGCACAATGCTTCACTCATACATAAAACATACATATATTCATTTTCATATTCTTTTTCATTATAGGTTACTACAGGATATTGAATTTTGTTCCCTGTGCTCTACAGAACAAACTTGTTTATCTATTTAATGTAGAGTAGTTAGCATCTGCGAATCTCGGACTCCCAATTTATCCCTTCCCCACCGGTAACCATAAGTTGTTTTCTATGTCTGTGAATCTGTTTCTGTTTTGTCAATAAGCTCATTTGTGTCTTCTTTTTAGTTTCCACATATAAGTGATATCACATACTAGGAACTAGGTCATTTAAAACCTAGAAGTGATAAATACCATTACTATATTAGGTTTATATGTTACTTTTCTATCTATGAATATGACATACACATTACATGAAAATGATGAGTAATACTTAGAGATCTAAAACTCTGAACCAGTATAAAATCTGAGTAAGATTTTGGAGGAAATAATGTGCAATCATATCAGTGTGTCTGCAGCTAGTTTCTCGGCGACATTTCGCCACCTTTAGGTTTCTAACGTATATGGAAATCTTGAACGTATTTATTACATATCTGTTAGTCTATGGGCCATAACTGTACTGCATGAGTCTTTTAAAAACTTTGCTTAAACTCTTATGGTGCATGAATCCCTGTTCTGGAAAACCCTCTTTCCAGCTAAGATTATTTTAATAGCTCTCACTAAGTCTTCACCTTCTGTTCTTCCTTTATTCTAAATGCTAAAAGAAATTATTTTAAATGCATCATAAAGGAGCTATTTTATGTTTTTAAATCCCTGTCTGCAGCTTACTGCTTAGTCTAAATGTACGTTGGTGCTCTCCAGAAACACCTGGAGGAAAACACCTTTCTTCTGACCCCTCACGTGGAATATTTACCCCGGAAAGAAGGGATGTCGTCCTGAACGGACGTATGGTTCTTCTCTGGCCTTGTCCAAGGTACACCGTCACTGTCAAACTGGTAAAAGAGGGGCACTCTCTAATACAGTGCTACCACAGGTTTATCAATACATTTAGCTTTATTTTATTTATTTAGTTTTTAAATTGAAGTCTAGTCCGTTTACAGTGGGTCGCTTTCTGGTGCACAGCATCCTGGTTCAGCCTTACATACACACACATCTGTTCGTTTTCAGATTCTTTTGCATCACGGGCCGCTGCGAGGTACTGAATATAGTTCCCTGCGCTCCACAGTAGGACCTTGTTGCTTATCTATTTTATATAATAAATTGTGTTTTAATACACAGGTAAAGTGTTCACACTCAGCATTTTTTAAAATATCAACACTTAGCATTTTTATTGATTGACGGTGTTTCTTTGCTTTTAGGCAAACCTTATGAAACGCTGTTCTGCAGGGGAGAGACTCGGGCTGGCAGAGATTGGTTTTATGGTCACACCAAAAAGTTTCAAATATTTGAGGAATAGCACAGGACGGGGGAATCCACACCCGCTGCCGGCTCAGTACCTGGTGGCTCAGGAGGCGGGCCGCGCGGCTGGCCGTGGGCGGGGCTTGTCGCCCGGGGCCGTGGGCGGGGTTTGTTGCCCGGGGCTGTGGGCGGGGTTTGTTGCCCGGGAGACGAGGCCCGGCGCTTGGCCGCTGCGGTGACGCGCGCCGGCTGTGCTTCCGGGAGTCCTTCTCTCTCAGCTGTGTGATCACAAACGAAGGGAGGCTGCAAAGGACGTTAAATGTAACGGCTTTATTCTTGCACAGATGACACGGGTGAATTTGACTTTCTAACGGCAGCTTTTGGGAAGGTTCCTCAGTTCTTTCTTGCAGAACCCCAGGGACCCGGGGACACACTCTCCAGGCAGGGCTGTGACGTGGGGGGCAAGTGGGCACCACCTCTGCCCACACCTCTGTGTTTCCCTCCAGGAAACGCGGAGGCCTGGAAAACAGCGGTTGCCCCTCCAAGGAACAGGAAAGGAAACGCCAGGTAAAGTCTCAGGAGTTTGGAGGAGAAGGCGTGGAGGGTGGGGCTGTCATTACGCACAGTCATTGAGTCATAAAGGAAAAGTATCAGCTGATGTGACGTGTGTCATAGGAATGGAGCTAGTTTCTACATGCGACACATTAAATGCCTCACCGATATTGTTTAAAGATGGACAACAGGGAATAGGATGTTGTTTTCAATAAACAGACCAAACACTAAGATGAAGCAAAGGATCTTGCATTAAATATAGAAGTGGCAGTGAAAACAGAAAAATTTTGAGAAAAGACAGAATTGGTTTAGGGAAAGTAGAAAAATAGACCAAAAATGGGGAGGAAGGGACAGGGGTAGAGTCCCCGAGGAGGAAAGGCAGGGAGAGGGGCCATTCCGCTGGGCACTAGCGAATTTTCTGTGAAATTTAAAGCAGGTGTTCCCCTGGGCTGTGGGCTTCCAGTTGCTTCCACTTCTTAACTAAAACTCTTCATCTTTCCTAAGTCCACTTTGCTTGCAAATACCGACTTGCTCCTAATCCTCGCTTTTAGAGTAAGCATTAGACATTCACTCTCTTCCGAGGCTGGGTAGGAAGTGTAAGTGAATTAAGCTGTCTGCAGGTAAAAAATGAAACGAAACAAAATGCATCCAACTGCCAGAAACATAATCACGTTTTCTTCATTTTTACTGAACTGTGATTTAAACATAAGCCTGTACATATATGCACACATCTCTCTCTCTCTCTCTCT
Source organism: Camelus bactrianus (assembly GCF_048773025.1). Classification (NCBI taxonomy): domain Eukaryota; kingdom Metazoa; phylum Chordata; class Mammalia; order Artiodactyla; family Camelidae; genus Camelus; species Camelus bactrianus. The sequence goes on along the minus strand of NC_133567.1, from coordinate 2,917,511 downwards.
CTCACACACACACGCACAGTGTTTGCTGCGTGTTTGTTTGAGAATGGGAGATCTGACCTGTCACTTCTACAGCAAGAGCTCTGTGCGGGGCCTTGCATCCTGCGTGGTGTGAGAACAGACTTGGCCATGACTGCGTTGCCTGGGAGAGAGATGTAGATGAATTCATGTCCACAGTGGAAAAGCAGCTGTTCACAGACACGCCCAGAGTCTCTGAATCCTGATTTTTACTGTTAGGGAAACACTCCTGAGAGAGTTGAAAAATTCTGGTATTTCAATGTCACCATATTTGGATTTTACTATTTTACTAAAGCTTGGCAATTTCCATTTCGTAACCTTTTTCCCCCAGTTCAAATATTATTTGAGAAAGGAAAAACTAACCTATCGGTTCAATAGTTCTAGGTACAGACTTGTTAAATTCACAAAACGATACACATTTGTCCGAGCAGGTCACTGTGCACACAGTGCATGTATATATATACTGTGTGTGCAAGTTACACATAGTAGCTTTACTTCCGGGTGTTTTATTCTCCAGAACTGGGAAGTTTTCCATTCAGCCTGATGACAGCTCTTTGGTAAACTGTGTCTCCCTCTAGTGATACAAATCACTGTTCTTTTAAAAATACAGTAATTCAAACCCTGTAAAAATGAATATTGATAAATACTTGAAACCGAAGAAAGACCAGTAGAGGTGGGATCCTCTGAAAGTGGTATGTTCTTCAGCCCAGAAGGATGCACGTCGTTAGGAAGCGAAGCTGGCGCTCCGTCCCCGAGTCTCCGCGTCTGCTGAGCAGGAGTTTGCAGACTTGTTTTAGTTATGGTTTTGAGGTTCTTTCTGTATGATTATGGCCACTTTAGAAAAGCTGATAGAAAGCAGTCTTCCTGATGTGTGTGGGTTGGTTAAATAAAAGGACGCGGCAAATGACGTGCCAATGGCTCCAGCAGGAAGAGGCAGGCCTGCAGCTACCTAGACCCCGCAGGGTGGAGACCCCGCAGTTTACCCGCGGCTCGCCATGGGGTGTGCTACCCACCGAGGCAAGTTCAGCCCCTCCCTCCCTCTCTCCCTCTCTCCCTCTCTCCAAGCTCTGCGGAGAGCTGCAGGCAGGTGCTGGGGACACGCCGATGAACAAGCCACAGTCACTGCTTCCAATGCCTGGTCACACCAAAACGGGCGTCTCAAAAAGCACTGGAGAAAATTTCGTATATTATTTCTGCATTCAAACATTTTTGTCCAGGGTGTTCATTTAGGGGACCTTTATATTATCCTCGTGGGCTGTATTCAGGTCCTCTAGAGAAACAGAACCCAGAGGAGAAACAGCTTGGTTTTACGGAGTTGGCTGACAGGATTAGGGGCCTGGCAAGTCCCGATCTGCAGGGCAGGGGGCCCCTGGACCCAGGGGGCAGCTGGTGTTGTCACTGGAGTCTGAGGGCTTCTGGAGCAGAACTTCCCTTGTCCACGTCTGGGTTCAAATTTTCCTTTTTCATAAGGACACCAGTCAGACTGGATAGGGGCCCACCCTAATGACCCCATTTTGACTCAATCACCTCTTTAAAGGCCTTGTCTCTAAATGCACTCCAACTCAGAGGTCCCATGGTTTAGGACTTCAACATATGGATTTGGTGGTGAGGGGACAATTTGGCCCATGACATAGCCATAGGAAATACTGTGTTTTAAAAAAAATGATGTCCAGGCCAACCACAGTGACCTCCCCATGCTGATTACAGGGCAGCATAATGCCTGTGCCTGTCCTGGGCCAAGGACTTTGCAGGAACTAATTCAACAAGCTCTTCGGGGTTGGGCGCTATGATTCTGCCCAGTTCGCAGATGTTGAAACTGAGGCACACAGAGGTGAGGGAACTTGCCCTGTGATATCAAGTGGCCGCCCTGCCCTGGGGACTGGGCCCACGCTATGCAGTCCCGGGCAAGACTTCAGCCATCAGGCCATGCCAGGGATCGCCTGACACCTGCCAAAGACATGCTCCTCAAAATATCCTCCAGGGTCCCCGGGCCTCTGTTAAAGTGCAGATTCCTGGGGTCAGAATCCACCTGCCGAACCAAAGTCCATGGGGAGTCAGAGACTGGCGAGGAATCCACATTTTTTTTTTTGTTTTTGTTCCGGGGGGAGGTAATTAGGTTTACTTATTTATTTATTTTAATTTTATTTTAGTTTATTGTTTTTTAACACTATTTTTTTTGTTAGTTTTCTTAGGGGGGAAGTAATTAAGTTTATTTTTACTTAATTATGACTATTTTTTAATGGAGGTGCTGGGGATTGAACCCAGGACCTTGTGCACGCTAAGCACGCAGTCCACCGCTGAGCTACGTCCTCCCCACCAGGAATGTACATTTTTAACAGGAAAGCTCCATGGCCAGGAAAGTTGGAGGATTGCTAGAATTATTCTGTAAAATTTAACTCCGCTTCCCTCGGTCTCTGATTCCAGTGTTGATTGGTTTCGCTGTCTTGTGGGTGGGACATATTTTGGGGGATAACATTCATTTGTTTAACCAACATCCTCCGAGTGACACTGTGAGGTTCTGTGGGTTTATGTGGATAAATCGGGTGTGGAATTTCTCTTCAAAGGCTCTCCCAAATCACGCTGATATTATGAGGTTTTAAAATGTTCTTTCCAATGAGAAATATCTGTACCGTATCCAATTTTTAAAGGTTCTAATTTCCGTAAGTGTGAATGCTTCTCTCATTTCCTATCCAGGGGCGGCTTTATCAATCATGTATTTTAGTTAACTCTCTTAATTTTATGGAGGGAAGGTGAATAACATGCATTATTATCTATAAATAATGGAGACCGTGTTTTTGAGAGAGAATAGTGAAAAAAAATTGTAAGCCAGCTGTGGCTATTATCCCCGCCTTTGCGTGGCTCCTGGGCGTGCGTGGATGTCCTGAAGTGTGCAGGTGCATGCGTCTGTGGTCCAGTGAAAATGCTAAACCTGTCATTAGAACAGTTCTTTTAGAAACACATCACTCTTTTCCTGATGAGTAAAAATAATTTCTCGAGTTCCTAATAGCCTTCCTCCGGAAGTCCGTCTAGAGAGACGCGGCTGCCTTCTGCTCTCCAGTGGCTCCCTTCCTGTCGGGGGCGGTCCTGGGGCACAGGGCGCAGCGGGGGCTGCTGGGTCTTGTGCGCCGTGGGGGGACCCCTTTGGACTCGTCACTAGCGATGCCTTTCCCATGTGACCCATGGCTGAGCCCCCAGGCGGTTCCAGGGTCTGTTCCAGGACCCGGCAGCTCCATGAAAACCTCTCTCCTCCCCCTCCCCTACCTTCCCTCTGCTGCTATGATGAAGTTAAGCCCCTGAGGAGACACCAGCCGACATCCCCGCCTGGGAGCGAGGCTGAGGAGCTGGTGGACCTCTTTACAAGGGTCCAGAGTGATGGCGGGGAGTCGGGGTGGGAAGGTCGGAGACGTGAGCGCTTTCCTGCGTGTCCTGAGCTCCCGCACAGGGGGCGGGCGGGTGGACAGTGGCCGGCAGGTGGCCTGGAGCCGGGCAGCGCGTTCTGTGTCGAGTCAGGCCTCGTTGTTAGGGCTTGCTTGCTCTGGTCGTCTGTGTTTTAGATTTTCTGCTTAATCGAGCCTGGGTCTGAGCCACTCACACCGCTCAGCTCGCTCTGGTCACCTGGCTCGGTGGTGGCAAAGGGCCCAGGACTGTCCCTCTGAAGCGGTCAACAGGTTTTCTCATTGCCGCCCAGGGCAGGGGCAGGCTTTCTGCTAAGCCCCCAGCCTTTAACTCCCTTCAAAGACAGAGGAAACATCCTGAGCTGCTAGCCAGTAAGAAATATAAAGAAAGGGCCTAAGTGTACAATCGTTCCTAGCAGGGCGTCTCCCACCTCAGTCTAACTGTGGATCGATTGTAACTCCAGGTCTCAAATATGTGCTGTATGCGTGCTTGTCATATGTTTAAGATCTTGAATGAAAATCTGAATTCATCACCAGGATGACTGGATTAGTCTTAGAAAAATCTTCATTAACAAGAGATGTTACACAGAAAGGGGGAAAAAACCCCAGCAATTTTGGAAAACTTTAATGCTTTTTTTTTTTTTTGAATAAAAATGACGTAGGCAGCCTCATGGGAGTGGAGGGGCTCTTCCTTGGGAGCCAAAGGCAGGAATTCACAGGATGCAAGAAGGGAAGGTAGAAGCGCAGCCCAGGGTTTTCCAGAGGCCGCGTGCCTGTCAGGCTCTGCGATCCGGTGTTACTTACGAGGTTCATGTCTTAATTTTCCCTGGAAAATTAAATATTTCCCCGGAAATAGTCCATGAGGTCTATTGTTCGACACATAGAGGGAACATTTATGAGAACTTGGAACGGAGGTAGCGATGAGGCCCCCCGGAGCCCAGCCTCTGCTCTTTCCCTGGCCGCCACCCCTGCCGCTGGTCCGCGCGCTGCTCCTGGACTCCCGCCTCCTTCCCTGCGCTCCTCCGCGTGTCAGGAGACAGCCCTGCCCTCGCTGGGCCTGCCTGCTCTGCGCCAGCTCAGATTCAGCACCGGCTCGACCCCCAGGGAAGCCCTTCCCACCTCCCGGAATGAGGCAGGATCTGCTTGCTTGTCCGTTCACAGCACCTTAAGCTTCTCCTTTCCAAGTTCGCCTCCGTGTCCTCCTTGCCCCATCGGCCGCGGCCACCGGCCGGCTCTCTCCGTGAGTGGGGAGTTCGTCCTTTTCGCCTGTGAGTTACCAGGACCCTCCGCGTGCCTGGGCCGTGGGACCCTCTGTGCAACACTGGTTTACTGATTGATGCCCCACGAAACCCACCCCTTGGGCGCCAGGCTGCCTGTGACTCAGCGCTGCTTTTGAGCAGCCCCAGAAGATCTGCTGGTTCAACGGCAGCTACACGTGCAGTCGGTATTTGGTTCTGGGCTGTTCCAGAAGCGTCCTGAGTGAGCATGGAGCTCACAGGGCGGAAGCCTGAGAGCTGCGTTCTAGGGCCCGCGGGCTCTGTGGGTGTGACTTGGGGCAACTCAGGGTGGATGAGAGGCTGCACAGGCTGGGCTCTGAAGCCCCACAACCTCAGACTTCAGAATCCAACACGCGTGTAGGCTCAGTGAAGCATGTCACACAAGCTAACCCAGCTGCCCCCACCCCACCGCAACAACGCAAAGTGAGAGGCGGGGTCTTCCTCACGGGGGGAGCTGAGGCTCGGGGCGGTGGGGGTGGGGGAGTTACTCCAGGTCCCACGGCGGCAGGTGCAGCACCAGGGGAAGCCGCAGTCAGGCCCCAGGGTCCCGGTCCCATCAGCCGCAGCCGGACGCCTCCCTGGTCGCGGCACCTTGGCTCTTGCATGTTCTGGGGGTCGCACTTCAGCATTTGAGGAAAGGCTCTGCTCCCATAAAAATCTGAAAACTGCCAGCGATGTCCAAGGTCTCCTTGAGCAGCCTCGGTGCAGCGGGTTTGTGTTTCGTGCTCCCGCTCCTGGTCCCGGTCCTGAGGGTGCCCGGTGTCTGTGCCGGACTGTGCGGAGCGCTGAGCTGCAGATCTGACCTGAAGAAGACGGAAGACCGCGGGCCGGACACCCTGGCGTCTAGTTTGGGAGGCCCTCAGTCCTCCGCCTCCCCCCGCCCTGAGGCCAGGTGTGTCTCCCATCGTCCACCACGGGAGGTGGGCCCGGGCTGGGAGATGTCCCGACACGTGTGCGGGCCAGCAGAGTCCCCGGGTGTCCCTCCTGTCTCCTGCTTCTCCAGTGTCGGTCTCCCAACAAACAGCAAGGGGCAGACCGGCCGAGGGCGCCGTAGGTGGTTCTCTCTGACGCAGGCTGCCCTCGGAGAGGACGAGCCTGTCAACCATCGTGTCCCTTGCGAGCTGCGGGGACACCAGCTCTAAGGCCGGCCAGTCCTGCCTTCAATCACCTTCCCTGGATGTGCACACGCGAGCACTAGCCTGGGCGGCCCTGGCCCCCCCAGGGTTGATGGCTTTAGTTGACGACTACAGCTGCATTTTCTGGTTGTTCTGAGGTTTTCCGGATGTTTTAACAACAAAGCTTTTACAATATTGCAGAGCAGCTTGAATTACTTTTTTAAAAATCTGTTGTGCTTTTTAACTATTTTTTAAAAACTTGTTTTTGGGAGGAACAATTAGATTTATTTATTAATTTTTTAAATGGAGGCACTGGGGATGGAACCCAGGACCTTGTGCGTGCTGGGCATCCCTCTGCCACTGAGCTGTACCCTCCTCTTTATTTTTTATTTATTTATTTTTTTGCCGCTTGTGCTTTTAAAAATGTTTGCTTGTGCCTAGAACACCCGCAGGCAACATGCTGAGCGGTGGCCGTGGGGCTGATGGTGAATGGACAAGCATGGGGCTGGGGGTCTCAGTCCCGGTTCTGCCTGCAGGGGGCGCACTGGGAGGGGCAAGCTGGGAGGGGACAACCCCCAGGGAGGCGCCTGGCCCGGCTCTCCGCTCCGATACCATCTTCTTCCTTTTGAAGCTTCCCACTTCCCATCTGTGCCCACCCACTGGTTTCTCAAAGGATAATAATAATGAAAAAAAAAATTGGCGCATGGTCCAGGGGAAAAGAATCAGAAGCTGTGGGCTCTCCGGTCCTGGGCTCAGGCCTGGCCGGTTTCTCGTGCCTCCTCAAAGCTGTGACCCGCTCTGACCGCCGGGGCTGTGCGTCCCGCGACGGCAGGCGCCGGGGGTACGGGCCATGCTCTGTAAGGTGCCAGGAGAGCGTTTTCTTTTTCCTGTCATCTTTGCCAGCGCTGCCTGCCGACTCCAAAAGGCATCCTCTGGAAGCTGATAATTAAAGCTCTGGAATCGCGCACGAGTAATCACTCCCTATTTTGCCTGGGCGCCGTCCTCCAGCGAAAATGACGTCCCTGCCAGTAATTATTAGGTTATCACCTTGTCACACCATTCCTCCTGGGGCCTCAGTTTGAGCGTGAACGTTAGGCCGGCCTTCGCTGTTCAGTCCCCCGGTTCAGGTACATGTAGTGCTCCGGAAGCAGCAGCAAAACCAGCAGCCCCGAGCAGAGCCATTGCTGAGTGGAACACAGCCACACGGCGGTGTTCAGGACAGTCTGAAAAATGAGCCCCTGTGAAATGGCAGGTGTCCCCGTCCACGAGAACCTGGACACAGCCGGGCCTCACCGTGCACTTTGTGGGAGGGTGTCTGCGCCCCGCCACCTGGCCGGAATGCTCCTGCGGGTGAGTCCGTCTTGCCTCAGGTGGGTCACAGCAAGTCCAGCCCCCCCAACCCCAGAGCGCAGGCCCCAAACCACAGCGCCCGGTGACGTACCGCTTTGTCCATGTCCTTTGGAAGTGGGGAGAGGCTTGACAGGCAAACAGCTGGGGTTTGCCTCTGGGCTGACAGGCAGGTCTCTTTATTCTGGCCTTTGTCTCAGTGAGGACAGAGCCAGGGACGGGCTGAGGACAAGCGGGCTCACGGGGCTGCCTGCAGGAGGAAGACCCCATGGGTGTGTCTCCCAAAGACTGTGGCCCCAGTGGGGATTTCTCAGCTTCCTCTGTGAAGCTTATCCAGTCCTCAGAAGTTAGCTCCAGCGGGGAGAAGCCCAGGAAGGCAGACAGGGTGAAGGGGCTCCTTACAGGCGGATGAGCCTTCAGGGCCAAAGGCACCGGATGAAGCGCGTTTCACTGGCCCCAGAGGCGGCCGCTGTAGTCCCCGCGTCTTGGACGCCAGTCACGCCCTCCACCCTCAGTCCCAGTGTGAGGAAGGGTCGTTGCCTGAGCTGTTCCTGACATCTCGAGCAACAATTTGTTTTGTTCTGGATCCATATTTTATCAGGTAAGAGCCCTGTCTTTCCAAATGTGCTCCCAGATCACTTGACTTCACTTAGTGCAAAAAAAAAAAAAAAAAAAAGAATTCAGCAAGGCTTGTGGGGAAAATCTTCCCGAGTGAGGGTTTGCCTGGTGGAAGCTGGACGTGGCGAGCCCGTCTGCGTGACGCAGGCGTGTTTCCCTGGGCGGTTCAGCGACAGCGCTCTGAGATGCTGTGTGCTGTCAGCCGGTGAGGGACGACTAGCACATGGGGGTTTCCAAAACTGGGTCTGCGTACGCTCTGCCCAAACCCGCTCCGTCTGGGAAGCGCACAAGCAGGCTTGCCTCTGGTATGCTTCTTCCCCTGAACTTCTCTTTCGGCCAAAGAGAAACTGCTTCTGTGCCACTCAAAATACCTGCCCTGCCCTGCCACCCAGAAGAGCGGGCAGCAGTGAGCCTCTCTCGGGAATTCATCAACCCGGAGGTGACGGGTGGTGGGATGGGATAGATGAACAGGGGGAGAGTCCTGTCCCCTGTTTTCCCCTGGAAACCAAGAATTGATGTGGATCTAGAAAAAGCAGCTCAGGAGAGAAGATGCTGGTGGGTTTCCTGATAAGCCTTGAGCTCCTTGGGCACGCTGGCTGAGGGTTTCTTGCATTGGTCTTGTTTTGATGACTGAGCATCAAAACTTGCATAAAATTCATCTTTGCCTACTCTGCATAGAACACTGCTGTGGCTCTGGTGGGGTCTCTGAAAGAGAGGGGCCGAGAGAGGTGGCATCCGGGGTGAGTACAGAAACAGAAAAACAACTTCTTTGTAAGAACGTCTTAGAGGTGATCAAAAGGTTTGTGAGGAAATATAATTACCTAGATTTCTCTGGAAAGACCGTGGTGAACAGCAAAGCTGCAAGTAAAAGCAGTGAGAACTGCTGGGACAACGCGGTAGCTGGTGCCACGGGCCCGGGCGCTGTGTTAGGCTCCGGGGAACGTCCAGGAGCATAAAACACAGGGTCCCTGATTCCTGGAGCTTCTAATCTGCCAGGGGAGTTTATCACGTGCCACTTAAGTAACTGATATGTTGAAAAAGCACTGTCCTTGACAGAATCAAAATATAAGGCACGCTTTCCCCTGTTGATGTCAACTTTGTTCAGTGGGACCAATGTCCTCACCCCTTGGTAAAAGCCAGCTGGTCCCCGGCTCTGCTGCTCCTTCTCAGGTGATGCAAACGCCCCTCGGGTCGTCAGAGGCGCCGGAGCAGCCTCGGTTGAGCACGTGGCTTGTCTGGTCCAGGCACCAGTCGCACGTGGGCCTGGACCTAGCTGGACGCCGTCCAGTCTCCTCCTGGGGCCTCTCCACCTGCTGCGGGGCTGGGCTCCTGCTCTGTCACTCCTGCTCCTTCCGCGTCTCACGGAGCCCTGCCACTGTGGTAGCGCCGCGTGCGTGCGCGTGCATGTGCGTGCGTGTGCATGCGTGTGTGTGTGTGTGAGCGTGTGCGTGAGTGTGAGTGTGTGTGCTGGGGGCGTGAGCGGTAAGCGCCCCAGCCCTTTCTCACGTGGCTGGTTGGACTTCCCAGGGCGCTAAGTCTTTGGAAGCTCCGGGCAGCAAGGCCCCTTGTTCTTGCAGTCTCCTTGGTCCCGGCGTGGATGCGTCTCATTGCCCTCGGGTCACCCCTGGACGTGCCTTCCTCAGCCCTGGCTGTCCTGTGGTCCCCCTCCAGCTTCTTCCTGCCCCGGTGCCTCCTCCCTGTAGGGGGCCCGTTGGACAGATGCCTTCTGCAGCCCCGGGGACACGCATCCGGGCCGGGAGCTCTCACTCGTCCTCCACGCACCCAGGCAGGTGTGGTCCTGGCCACCAGCATCCCTACGTGCCAGCTCTGCCCCCAAAGCTGCTTGTGGGCTCCCCCGTGGTCCCAGCCAGGTTCTGGGCGGACCGGTGCGCAGAGGGCTTTCCGGGGCCCGCTCCTACCCCACAAGTGCGGGGGACGTGCCCGAAGCCCCCTCCGCCCAGACCTGTGGTTGGGGGGCAGCGCCCCCAGCCCTAGCCCCGCAGAGCGCGCGCAGGGGTCTGTCCCTGGCCCCCTCGACCCGCTGTCTCTAATCATCTTCTACACAACTGGACCGGGGAGGGCCATGAGCCTAGAGGGGGCTCCCGGGCACGTCCTGCGGCGGAGGGGACGCGGGGGACTGGGGGGCGGTCTGGGCCGTGCAGCACCCGCGGGCGGACTTGCTGCAGTCCCGCCGGCCTCTGGTCCGGGCGCGGTGGCGGCCTCCACCCGGGTGACCTGGACTCAGACCTAAGGAGACGGGCTGGACGCGGTCACCGTGGGCAGGAAACAAAGGAAACCAAACCCCACGGGGTTTAAATAACCTGCCCGGAGGCCTCGGCCCCAGGCCTGGGCACCAGGTTCTGACTTTGCGGCCGGGGGCGAGGGCCGCCTCCTGACAAGCTGGGAGCCCACAGGCGAGAAACTTGGGGCCAGCAGAGAAGCCCCCCGGCCCACCCCGCCCCGCCCCCCCCCGGCCCGCCCCGCCCCGCCCACTGCTCACAACAGGTCCTTGTAGGAGGCGGCGGCCGTGCCACGCGGCGCCGGGGGTGTGACGGCCGCTCGGACATCAGCCCGCTTGTTCGCTCGCCCGCAGTGAAAAGAGTTTTGAAATGAGTTCTGAATAGACAGCATTTTCTTTGTGCGGGTGGTAAATAACCGACAGCAAAGTTAGCAAGTTACAGCGCTTCCGCGCCCTAATTCCATGGAACTTTTCTGTGGGGAGAAGGGCAGGATGTTTTTAACAGAATGTGACCTCCTGGGAACGCTAGAGGTAAGGAGCAAACATCACTGAGATAACCGGGACTTATTTTCCATCTTGGAAAACAGAGCTTCTAACAAAGCTACAAGAGGAGAGAAGGTTTCTGCCACCAACCCCAAACCAGTGCCTCACAGAGTTTCCCGAGGTGCTACGCACGTTGGTTTGGCATTTATTTAGATCTGATGGAAAGTCAGTCACGTGGTTACGATCATTTTCATAGGCACCTTTTTTTTTCCTCCTGTAGAAAGTCATCCCGTTCCTGAATGGGGCAGAGTGGAGACACCCCAAGAGGAGCAGCATAAGAGCGTTTTGGAATATATCCCGGAAGAGAGATCTTTCCACGCATCTGTAGAGATTCTCCAGGTAAAGGTAAGAAAAAACAATGTTGTAAAAAAGTAGATTCAGGTTACTTCATGGGTTGAACTTTGGGAATAAAACACAAAGCACTGAAGCAGAATGGATGGGGGGGGGTGGGCAGCGAGAAGAGTCCAGCTTCTGCCCCTCCCTCTCGCGGGGATGGGTGTGGGCAAATGGCTCTGGTCCACTGTGACCGTGGGAGTTTCCAGGGCCGGTCGGAGAGCCTCAGAGCACACGTGCACGGGGTGCCGGGACTTGAGGGGTTGTGCTCCGCAGGCACGTCTCCCACTAAAACATCCATGTGTTTAACGCTGCAATTGTTACTCGTACAGTATGGAATTTCTTTTGGGTTTATATTTGCACTGGGACTGACTCATTTTCTATTTAGGATTCTTAAAAAATCACTTTTATGGTGCTCAGATGAGAAGTGCATCTGTTGCTTACCCATAATAAGCATCAAACATGAAGACACGTTGCTTGCTGGAGCCGTTACTTTGTTGCTATGTGAGACCTGCGCTATTCGCACTCTGTAGGTTTCCTTTCCTGAGTTCAGGTGCCAAGGAATCAAAATTTATGGGTCTTCCCCTGAGTGATAAAATCTTTAAAAAAAATTTCCCAGCTAATTTTGGTCCCTAGAAGTGAACACCATTTAGAACTCTGGCGTGAGTGCTTTGAACGAAATTCAAAAGGATAAAGATTGCATGGGTCAGTTCATGGTACTTGGACTCCTGGATGAGTTTCTGAAGCAAAGCATGGGTAACACTGTTACTTGTTGACGGGTTATATACACCTAACTTTAGCACTGTAACAAGATGGTCTTTGCAGCAGGCTTAGAGGTCAAGCCCTTGGTTCTAAGGTCAGTTTTTGTCAGTTTTCTGTCTCATGATTGTGGGTAAAGTAAAGCAGTTGTAACTCAAGTAGAAATTATGATTGCAGGCGTTCTGACTTGGGTCAAGCTTCTGATTTTCGAGCAATTGGTGAGATACATTTGCTGTATGCACCTTGGAGCCTTGATCTTTCTAACTGTTTCAGATAAACTGCTGTCAGATTACTTGGAATGGCCCCCTGTTAGGTCAACTTTAGAGTGAGTAACGCAAAAGAGGTGATTCTCCTGTAAGTCATGGTGGCGCAGTTGAGATAAAAAAATGATGACATTCCTCATAAAGCCATCCTTAATTAAGTAAGTTCAGAGCAACCTATTGTTTTCATTACCAACTTGATAACTTTTTTTTTTTTTTAGATGAAATAGTGTCCTTAGTTTGCTGTTAGCATGCCTCTTGTGATTGTGTAAGTTCTCTGGGGAAAAGTTTTACCTCCAACCTGTGATAGAAATTAAACTCAAAGATCCTGAACTTAAACAAAATTTACCTGAATTAGTTCTTTAAACATTTTAAATTAAAATACAGCTTTATACATCACCGCATCAGAAACAGGGCCCCTTAAGCGGCGCACTGATGAACTCGGGTGGAGATGCGGGTGGTACCGGCTTGCGTCCTGAAACCATTTGCAGGAGGCCGCCAGCAGAGGGCAGCGCAGAGCAGCGAACCCAGAAGCGTTTCCCAGCAGCTGCCTGCAAACCTGAAGTGAGAATGTCTGTATGAAGGTAGCACTTTTTGGACAGCAGCCTCCACCGAACTCACACACCTCTAAATAAAATGCCAAAAGGCCCCAGCACCTTAATCTCTAAATAACTCACATGGAGGTGTTGGGGTGTGAGGACAAAACTTGATTTCCTCGTCAGAGGTGTCTGCACTGTGATCTCACTGTGATGTGTTTTGTGACAAAAGGCTCTGTGAATGCAGATACCAGCAGTATGCACATGTTTTCATTATAAAGCTACTCAGAGTGATTTTTCTGTTGAAAAACATTGAAAAAAATCATAATTCAGATTCATGGAACAGCCCCTACCAAACTCAGCTTTTGAAGGAAAATGCAGCTTTAGAAAGGTTTCCATTAACTCCACGTCCTGGATGTAAATGATCGCACACTGTTTTACTTGTTAAATTTTTTTCTCATCAAAATTACTACAGCAAACATTTTATGTTCTAAAAAAAAAAAAACCCATATGTAATAATAGTCAACACTTGACGTACGTTTTGGAGGGAATAAGATGAACCAGATTGGAACAGAGACCCAGAGAATCCGGAGGGACAACTGTATGTCCTGTTTCCTCAGAGGTCACGATAAACGCCGTGTTTTGTGGTCAGGGCACACGTGTTCAGGGATTCCAAACGCCCTTGTGCTGAATTTCCTCCTGTAGTCTGAAAGTCGGCATTGAAGACGGTCGTTCCTACCGGCTAATTAGGACCCGAAAGTTCACGAGCGTAGCAACTCGGAGAGACTCCCGCAAGCCAGGTGTCCCGCTCGTGCCGTCAGGTCTCTTGGGTTTGCCTATAAGTGACTCGGGCTCATGTTGACTTCAGATATTTGACGTACCAGGTACTGTTGTCCTCAAAGGTTTCCCGGGCAACCGCAGCCGTTCATCTGGTCCCAGTCAAAGTGCCTTTGAACTCCCTTACACTTCGCTTCCCGGTGTGAGTCATGAGCGTAGCAGGAGGGGCACCACAGACTCCGTGCAAGGGGCTGGTGTGAGTGGTCCGGGGAAGGGGTGGGTGGATTTCACACGGAGCCATCCCCCTGGGTGTTAGGCCTTCAGCCGCTGCTGCAGGCTCATGTCGTGAAGCTCTTGTTTTAATTCGGGGGGTGGGTGGGCCACAGTCACTGCCCAGTGTCCTGGGAGGTCCTTCTCTTTGCCTCACGGCCCCCGGGCAGACTCCTGAGAGTGAACCCCTAGTCTCTCACCCCACGCCCCCCCGCCCCCCGCAGGACACCTTCAGGGGCAGATTGCCGGCCCCCGGAAGCCACCACTGCTGGTCTGAGTGGCATCTCGGGACCCTGATGGCTCTCATAACCACTGACTCAGACCCACTGTGAAGCCACGAGGAGAGAGCCTTGTTCCACTGTGCTACTTCCACCCCAGAATCGTTCCTGAAGAGCAGAGGGGAGGGGAGAAATGGGAGCCACTGACCCTGTGGTCAGGGAAGCCTCCTCTGCTGCAAGTTGGTCACAGTCTGTGTTTTGTTTCAAGTGAAACATTTCACCTCATCTGGGCAGACAGTGCAGTTAGAATTCTTTTCTCTTTTTTTTCTTTACCCTGGCTCTGGTCCTCACCACGGATTGAAGAGTGCCTGGGTTGATTGACAAATGTGGCAATGGGACATACAGCCTGCGGATCGCACCAGCGGAACTCTCTAAATGGGAGCAGATTGCTGTCCGAGTGGGGGCTTCTGCCACCGTCTCCCTATTGGCTCCACATTGCACTCAAAGTCTAGAGAGCCGGGCAATTAATCATCTGTCGTCCAGACCCGGCCATGAGGGCGGAGCGCCCACCCCTCCCCTCCCCCTCCCTCCCCATGTTTGTTATATGTTGTCTGATACACTCACTGGGATGTGAGCATCCCATTAAAATGTGTCTAAGTAAGAAAATTTTTAAAAAATCTAAAGGGCCTAGAAGAAATTTTGATGAGGATGTGTGTCTGTAATAGGCATGCACAGAATAGGAAAGTGTATGTATTTAGTAACGTTCATAGTTGCTTTAGCTACCAGTCCCTCTACCAGCTACAGTTCCCGCTGTGATTGTCACTCTGCATAATCCTTGGCTTGTCAAAATTAACGGCGATAAATGTAATTTTATAGTAGGACATGTAGCTCTCAGGGTGTGAAATAATAGTAATCAATTTGAATAAATATTTGCTATTTGTTTTCAGAAAAGTTTAAATCCTCAGCAGAGAACGCTGACCAAAATAGGAATAGAGCAGAATCAATGAAACAGGTGGTATGAGTCATATCGCTGGCTTTTAATTAAAGGATGCTGTGGCTCCTGGCGCGGACCGGACGGCGCACAGGCAGTTTTAGAATTTCTTAAGCTGAAATCCAGCTGGAGAGTTCTTAATCAGGATGGACTTCTTTTGATAATTTGGAGTCTCTGCTGTTGATGAGCGTTGGTGATAAAGGTTTGATACGTAAATTGCGGTTTAAAAAATTCAAAGAGGCAGGCGAATCCTGGACACTTACTCCAGAGCCGGAGGGTTTTGTGCAAAGCTAGTATGTGTAATAGAGAGTCGGCTCGCACTGTGCGGCTTTGTCTTAGTGTTTCAATAACCGAATGAATATTCTGAATTAATAAGCATGGTGTTTGTACAAGCCAGAGACTAGCCTAA
The DNA here is from genome assembly GCF_048773025.1 of Camelus bactrianus. Lineage (NCBI taxonomy): Eukaryota > Metazoa > Chordata > Mammalia > Artiodactyla > Camelidae > Camelus > Camelus bactrianus. The sequence continues at coordinate 2,902,409 of NC_133567.1, read as the reverse complement.
GCTCTGCATTCACTGATGGGAAACTTGAGCAAACGTTCCCCTCCATCCGTGTGTTCAAGGGGCATAAGCACAGTTATGGTTCTGAGGCCGTAACGTAGCACCTGGTTAAAACAGTGCCCGGCTCTGGAACAGGCGACTTAAAGCTACGGGTGGCAAGTTGCTTGGAAGATGCTAAAGGACTGGTTTTTTTTTTTTTTAATATATGTATATTTAGATACCATCTTTTTATAGAAAAGTGTCTGAGCCTTAAAATATATCCATAGGATTGAGTTTGTTCTGTTTTTAACTAGCGGTTTGGTTAAACATTAAACATAAGTTGATATTCTTATCTTGATAGAAAATAGAGGTAGAAATATAAAAGGATGAGTTGGCGTTAAGGTTCTCAAAATGCTTAGAGGGACAGCGTGGGGAAGAATGGGCGTCGTTTGCCGTCTCTTCCTAGGTCTCGTCTGCTGACCTGGTGCAGGAGAACGGGGTGCCCAGTTGCAGGAGTCACTCCCTGTTCCGCCTTCCCTTCCTCCGCCCCTCGGCATCCCTCGCGTCACCTGCTCAGTGTCTGTTCGATGTTCGGCTGCGGTGAAACCAGAGAGGCAACCCGCGGGCTGCTCGCTGCCTGGGCGGCAAACGCCTCAGTGCCTTCCATTCTCCCGGGGCCGCCAGCCGTTCTTTCCGCAACGCCCCGCGCCCTGTCCTGTGTCGGGCGTGCGTCTCGTCTCGGTGTGTCACTTCATCTCATTCTCTCAAGAGCCCTTGAAGGTTGTCATTACCATCTGCGTTGTACAAGCGATGGGACCGAGGCTCTTAGAGAAGGAAGGAAAATTTTCGAGACCATAAAACTACTGAGGGGCTGGAACTGGGTTTGAACCCCAGGGCACCACTGTCCTCTCGACGGCCGTGGACACAGACCTGTGCCTAAGGAAGCTGTGCTGCCCTGCTGACATTTCCAGCCTTCTTACTTTGAAATAACTTCAAACTCAGAAAAAGTTGTAAGTATAAAGACTTCCTGTATACCGTTCACCAGGATTCCCCAGTTGTGAACGTTTTACCAAATCTGCCTCCTCTCTTCCTGTATTTCTGCGTACGTGGCCACACACACACTTACGTATTATTTTTTTCATGAAACGTTCGATAAGATCTAGACATGACTCACCTCACTTCCTGCTGACCACCGTAACGTGTATTCCAAAACATGGGGACGTATCTGACCTTCCTGCAACGCAAGGTCAAAGTCAGGCAGCTAACAGCGATCCAGTCTACACGCTTTGTTCAAAATATGCCAGTTGTCCCAACAATGTCCATTACAGCAAAAAAAAAAAAAAAAAAAATTTGTGCAGGATCCACCCAGGGTTATGCATCGTGTTAAACTGTCCTGTGTCCTTGGTTTCTTTTCATCAGGAACACTCTCAGTCCTTCTCTCCCATGACCCTGCCATGTTTGAAGAGCAGAGGCCAGTTACTGGGTAAAACATGCTCGGTTTGGGTTTGTGTGACGCCTCCTCATGATTTGATTCAAGACGTCCGTTTGGCAGGAAGACTGCGGAAGGGACACCGTGTTCTCCTCCGTGTGTTGTGTCAGGAGGCCTGGGGGCTGATTGGCCTCCTTACTGGTTTGTCCGATTGGGCAAGGAGTTCTTCACGGCAAGGTTACCGTTTTTCCTTTTTTAAGTATTAATACCTCCTGGGAGGTGCCTTGAGACTATGTGAAGATTCTGTTTTGTGTCTGATTTTTTTTAAGTTGAAGTGTTGCTGATTTACAGCGTTGTGTTAGTTTCTTGTGCACAGCACAGTGATTCAGCTATACATGCATGTGTATGTATACATATATATGTTCTTTTCCATTATAAGCTATTACAAGGTATTGAATATAGTTCCCTGTGCTGTACAGTAGGACCCCATTGTGTATCTATGTTATGTATAGTAGTTTGTATCAGCAAATCCCAAACTCACAAGTTATCCCTCTCTCCCACTTTCCCCTTTGGTAACCGTAACTTTGTTTTCTATGTCTGTGAGTCTGTTTCTGTTTTGTAGGTAAGTTCATTAGTCTCTTCTTTTTTTTTTTTTTGTATTAGATTCCACATCTGAGTGACATCATATGGTGTTTTTCTTTCTCTTTCTGGCTTACTTCACTTAGAATGAAGATCTCCAGGTCCATCCATGTTGCTGCACATGGGGTTACTTCATTCTTTTTTATGGCTGAGTAGTATTCCATTTGTGTATATACACTACATCTTCTTTATCCTGTCATCCGTCAATGGACATTTGGGTTGTTTCCATGTCTAGGCTGTTGTAAATAGTGCTGTTACATGATCCAGGATTTTTAGATGTGGAATCCTAGCCCACCAGCCGCACACGCCCAACCTCAGGACAGCTCCTTCCACCCGCTCCTGATGCTGCTGCAATAGGACATAACTGGCTGTGAAACCTCCGAGGAGCAGGGGGCGGGTGTCAGGGACGGCATGGTGCACGTAAGTCCAGGGGAGTCTGTCCAGACCATCTTAGAAAGACAAAATTTTCATCCTGACAAAATTGCACAGGTTACATTAGCATAAATGAAAGGAAATGCTGTGACAGCCAAGCAAAGCATCACAGAAACGAGAAGAAGAGAGCAAGGAGGGCAGGCAGGAGGGCCAGGGGAGGGGAGCGGATGGCTGGTGACGTGCAGGAGACGCTGTGTTCCTGAAACCTGCTCTGGAGGTTTCCAGGCCAGGATGGCCGGTTGCACACATACATCTATTCTTGTGCCCTCCAGCGTCTCCCCAGAAAGAATGAAGAGAATTTAAAAATTTTTGGAAGCTAGGATAAAGTTTGATGAGAGGTACATGGCGGAACAGGTTTCACCCAAAGGTCAATCCTACACCTGCAGGTGAAGCATCGAACCTGAAATGGAAAGGAATATGTGTGCGTCCATGTATGACTGAGACACTGTGTGCACCTGTGTGCCTCCATGTATGACCGAGACCATGTGTGTGCACATGTGTGCGTCGACGTATGACTGAGACACTGTGCTGTGCACCAGAAATTGACACAGCATTGTCAACTGACTCGACTTCAATAGAAAATAAATAAATAAAATAATGGGGGAGCTAATGTAAGGACAAAATCCGCTAGGGGCTCAGGGCCTGGGAGCCCTTGGTGACGTTACAGGTGGAGCGCGAAGGGGCAGCAGGAATAGGGGTCTGTTTGATCGCAAGTCCGCATCAGCAGGGTTTTCCCTGCTTCATGCTGTGCAGCCCGAGACACGGGTTCACTTCCCAGAGTCAGTAACACAGGGGTGCTCTGTCCTGCAGGGCCCGGGGCGCCCGAGCTGACACACCTGAGGTCAGTAGGTCAGCTGAACACGCGCCTCTGGAGGCCGAGGCTCCATGCCCACCGTCTCCCCTCACCTCGCTCCCACCACACCCGCAGCCAGGCCTTTGACATCTGGGAAAACAGCAGGAAAAATGTCCCTGGGACTGGGACCGGCCAGGGAGGAGAGATGCTGAAGATTCTGGCACAGGAGGACGGGCCGCCCGCACAGCCCGCGGTTAACGAGCCCCACGCCCTCGCTCTTAACGACCTGGGAGGACCGGAGACCCGGGAGCCTCCCGGCCAACCGGCTGACGGAGCAGCACCCCGGGGGAAATGGAAATAATAAAGAGGATGAAAAGTGTAACAACAGGCTGTTATTAATATTTCCAAAGACATACAATTGTGAAAAGACATTTAGAGAACAAAAGAACTGCTGGAAATTAAGGAAGTCACTATAGCAAGATAAGAGTGCTCACCCGAGGGGCAGTGAGAAGGGCCATCGGCGTGATGGAGACGATGGCCTCCATCAGTTTCGGTTAAACTATCTCATTTTTTTCAAGTTTTGCAAAATCACACCTGCTGATGCTGTCAGGATCCTTCCCGGGTCTGGAGGGGCCTCGGGCCGCTCCGTAAATGCATCTCTGATAGTAGCTGGCGATCACGGCTGACTGAGGTGTGGGCGCCCCCTGAGCACGTCACCTCTGGGACCTTGTCTGGCCCGCTCGCCTCCGGGGGAGCCCCTGTCGTCCACGTCGTCCGGTCCGCGCAGGTCGTGTGGGCGGGCAGGTGGCTGGACCAGCGTCTCAGCGCTGTGAGTGGTGTACGGAGTCCGTGCTCCCGGCTGCTGTTCTGTTTTGCTTCTCCAGGAAAACAAAAAGTTGGATAATTGGAGAAACCCGCTGTAGCTCCTGAATTTCTCAACTGAAGGAGCAGCCGTAGCGGCAGGCCTGCTCTGACCACTCACACCGGGAAAAATCATGGTGGCGTTATCCTGGCGGAGGGGGTGGGACTGTGCTGGGTGAGTGGGGCGGAAGGGGGTCATCTTAAATCCGAGGTGGACTTTCCAGAGTTAATCAACGAAACTGAAATCAACTCAGTGTTTTAAAGTGCGGAGGTGAAAACAAGAATTAACTAGAAGAAGGGAAGGTTGCAGAATCGAAGGGAGGGCAACACTGAACACGAGGGTAGTTTTTAAATGAAACTCTCTCTGACTTCCTAGATTGTGTGTGTGTGTAATTTTGATACAAATACAGATAATTTCGATTTTTTGAATAAAATTAAACAACGTAGGCCATTATTAAACGAAACAAGATACTCATCAAGCTGATGAACAAACACACATAGTTAATTTGGTGGAAATAGAGGGTGGTGTTAAGGAAACAAATTGGCGATCTAACAATGCCACCGCAGAGCTGGTCCACGCACGGGGACAGTCAAGAGGAGAGCGCAGTTTTCTTGAAAACCAAGTGGGTGATGGAGGCGGTATCTGGAACAATTCCTTGGAATGCAGAGGAGAAGGAAGACTTAGCCAAATAAAATAAAAAGGGAGGACTGGCAACGCTGATGCCAAACTGGAATACTGCAACGTGCGAAATAGGGGAAAACTTCCCTGCAGCAGAGAGAGGGTGAAGAGGAGGAGAAGTCAAGCCGTGCTGGTCTCAGACGGCTCTCTCCTCAGCACGGCCCAGGGGAAAGGCAACGACGGGAGCTCTGAGGGAAGGCAGGACTCGAGACTTTAACACCCAGCCAAGCTGCTGTTCATACAAGACACATAACAGACCTGTTTAAAGTTCCATGAACTAGGGAAATCAGTGCCTTTGGGCTGTTTCTGGAGAGCACACTTGGTGGTAAAGGTCAGCCACTCAAGCTGGAGTGAAGGGACGGCGGGTGAACATCCCGCCCCTCTAGGAAGGATGGAGGTGGACCCGCCGTGGAGACGTGTGCAGAATAAAACGGAGGTGCTTTCAACTTGGGTCGACATAGGGCTATTATTTATAAGAAGGGAGAGTTTCCAAGGAGGAGAGAAGAAGAGAAGGAAGATGAGGGAGAGGTTCCTTCATCCCTCACACAAGGGGATAATAGTGATCGAGACAGATAACTCAGTGTGAGTTTCCTGATGGCCAGACTGTTATCAAACGACTGTGCTATTTAAAGGTATACAGTAACCACCGGGGAAAAAGGGATAGATTAGGACTTGGGACTAACAGACACACACTGCTGTACATAAAACAGATGAACAACAAGGACCTACTGTATGTACAGCACAGGGAACTGTAGTCAGTATCTTGTCATAACATGTAACGGAAAAGAATCTGAAAGTATTTATGTCTCTGTGTGTGTCTAAGTGAATCGCTTTGCTGTACACCTGAAACTAACATTGTAAACTGACTACACGTCAATAAAAAATAAGAATTAAGAAAGTAAAGAAAGTAACCACCAGAAGAACTGAATCGGAGGTTACACTGGAAACTGTTTCCATCTGTGACTGTGGTTTCTGCCAGGATGGAAAGCCGGTGCCCTCCTCCCCAGCATCCCTGTCCTGCAGTCAATTTTACTAGACGTCTGAGTTGCGCAGAGAGCTGGCCTTGGGAGGGGACATTAAGTGGGGTTTGGGGGCCCACGGGAGGGTTGATCGTCTGCTCAGAGCTTTGCCCACCCAGAGTCAGCTCCACGGCAGATTGTTCCCGTCTCATCAAGCCTGCTAATTCCGCGTCAGAATGGTTTCTTCCACAACAAGGCAATATCCCCTCTGTGTTTAAACTCTGAAAAGGCGTCTCTCTGGCTAACCTCCTGTCACATGGTCTCCTTTCCAGGCAGAGTGAACCCCTCATCCCTGCCAGCACCTTCTCTCACCTTTATGCCACCATCATCCCATGACCCTCTGTTCACCACCTCCATCACCACCATCCACTTCACCACCACCAGCCAGTTCACCAGCACCAGCCAGTTCACCACCACCAGCCACTTCATCACCGCCCCTTCACCACCTCCGCCGCCCACTTTGCCACCTCCACTACCATCACCTGCTTGATCACCTCCACCTCCGTCCCCACCACCCTCTTTATGACCTCTAGGGCCACCACTGCCACCCCCACAGGCATCAGCTGCTATTTACTGAAACTGCTCCTTGCTAGGTCCTGTGCTAAATTCTTCACATATGTATTCTTCACTCCTAAGGTAAACCCTCTGAGAAAGATATTCTTAATTTAATGGTACCCTTAACACGAAGCACAGAGCTTGCCCCTTACAAGATCTTCAATAATTCTGTGCCAAGTTTTTTTCATTTTGCAGGTGAGGACTCAAGGCTCAGAGAGGCTAATTAATATCCTGAGTTAATCAGCTAGTCTCTGGTGGATCCAGAATTCAAAATGACACGTGGCCTGCTGCCCCCCGCCCGCCCCCTAAACCCTCCAAACTCCCTTCCTTTGCTCCGCCTCTCCCTCTCTGGGCTGCCCTCCCTCCTCCTTTCTGCCAGTAAAATTCCCGCCCAGTCCTTCGCGTTCTTCCAGCCAGAGTCCATTTTCTGCTTCTTCCCCAGGGCTTTTCAGGTTCAGCTGTGGGAAGTGGCTCCCCTCCCGCCACGCTCTCATGGCCACGTTACAGCCCTCTGTCAGCCCTGCGAACGTCTGCGCTGTGCTCACCCGTGCCTGTGCTGGGTGTGCGGCCCGGAGATACGCATTCTCGGTTTTAAGAACGCAGCCGTGAACTCAGGCTCTGAGTGGGGGTTTTGGCCGCAGGACGGGGCCCTGACACCTGCTGGGGGAGCGACCGCAGCAGCGGCCAGCTGGCCCGGGGAGGACACCAAAGACAAACTCTGCTGTGTTCACCAGAGGCAGAAGGCTGGTCCTGGGTACACACACATCTTTGATAAATAAACCTGTTGTATTCATGGTGAACCAGAGAGACGAAGACGCAGCAGGTGCTGAAGATGAACAGAGCGTCGTTAGCCTGTGTGTGCCCTGCAAGCTGGTCCCGGGTCTCGCTCCTTCCCGCCTGCCCAGGGCCCCTGCCTGCCCGTCAGGTTTACCTTTCAGTGCCGTCTGCACCTGTGGCCTTTGGACCTGGTGTTTATGACAGATGGCCCGGGCCTGCTTGCGCCGTGGCGGGCCCCGCTCCTCCTGGGCTGCTCGGCGCCCTGGGCACGCGGGTCTGCGTCCACGCCCAGCCGCTGCCCGCGGGGTCCGGCGCTCCCGAGGCCCCCTTGTGGCTGCCATTCCTCAGAATCTAGTGCTTGATGGCAGACAAAACAACGAGGGCGGGGACTGTCCCTGCAGACGTCAGAATTGGACGTTTCCAATTCTGTTTCCCCCCTTTCTCAGTCTCTCTGTATAGCTGCTTTTCAGAGCGATTTCTTGGTTATTTTCGTTGTCCCTGTAACGAAGGTCTGAATGCGCCCGGGGAACTGACATACGTCTTTGTTTTCTTGAAAGATGGACCGACATGCCTGTGAGCGGTGCACTCCGGGCTTTCTTAGGGAGACTCACCTGCCGGCTTCTTCACCTTCCTCCTGAATGGCTGAGGGTCAGAGTGTAGCCCAGCGCAGAGCAGGTGTCCACCTAGGGACAAGGAAGGGTCCTGAAAGAGGGCGTCTTACCTGGAGAAATGGACCTGTTGCCAGAGTCCAGATAACGTCCCCGCCTGCACCCTGACTTCCCTGCAAAGCGTCCTGCTTGCAGGCGGAAAGGGGCCCACTGTTACAACGTCAGTTACTTTGCTCCCTCAAACGGCACACTTGTCTTCCAGCACCTGTCTCTAGACAACCAGGAGAGAACACTATTTGGACAAGAGAGGACAGCATGGGAGACGTCTGTCTGTATGTCACCAGGCGCCAGGGAGGCCTGGGCAGAGCCCGCCGCCTCCTCGCCCCGTGTGCGCACAGGAACAGGAGGCCGGGCTCTCTGGGTCCCCGTTGTCCAGTTCCTAGATGCCCAGCGCAGAGCTTCTCCTCTCCCCCCACTCCGCGCCTGCCGAGGAAGCAGGTAGTGTGTGTAGAGCTCACAGGTCTCAGAGCCTCTAGGGAGGACCCTGGCAGAGACGGGCTTTGTAGGGATGTGACGTTCGCTCCTGCGTCCTCACTTCCCCTTCCCAGGCGTCACTCCCGCCCATCATTCACAGGACCTTACCTGGCCCATGTGTGGAATGTGTTACCACCTGTCCCAAAAAGCACCAAGCTCCTGCACACGTGCTGTGACGGCGTTCCTGGGCCCCCAGTCCCTGTTTCCTTTCCACGCACCGCCCACACGCCCCAGGCCTTGCTGCTCCCGCCTTTAGCTTCCAGGGGTTCCTGTTCCTCCCCAGTCACCCTGGGGCTGTGCTGTCTTCACAGTCTGGCCCCCCTCCCGTTTCCTCTCACCGTCCAGCTCTGGGGTCTCACCCCATCTTCCAGCACCATGGGACTTGCAGAAACAGCAGTCTTTTAGGGGAAGGAATCCAAAATAAAGCAGAGACAAACAGACACCTTAAGAGAAGTATGACTTCCCGTGGCCCAGGGCACTAACGATGGTGATTTTGAATTTAGTGTAACCCAGACCCAGAGGAATGCCTGGGAGGACAAGCATCTTGGTACCAGATCGACAGGCTAGCATTAGGATCCTTTTACCTAAACAAAGACCCCATCAGAAGTGTCACTTGAACGCTCAGGGACACAGAAGAGAAAGGAAGGGTGCCGAGCACGCCTGGGCGGAGAGGTCTCGCAGACTCTCAGTTTCCATTATACCTGCCGTTGGTTGCGTTTGCACAATCTCTGGGCTTTCTCAGTTTAAAGATAGAAGGCAAAGCAGTAAGAGGAGAAAGGAGAGAGAGAGGAAATGAGGAAGGGAGGGGGGAGGAAGGAGGGGGAAAGGAAGTCACCTGTGCACCAGTGTAACTGCTCGTGGGGTGGTGACAGGCTTCGGGGGATCCTTTTGTTTTTATTGGATGCACGTTCCCAGATGCTTCCATTTAGAGAAAGTCATTTGCATTACGCTGGTTGGATGACGCAAACATTTGTCTTCTATAGCTTTCTCTGAATCCGAGGAGCAGAGAAGACACAGGACGGTAGGAGCCCAGGTTGTCACCTGGGAGCACCGTGATTGTCTTCTGGTCTTTAAACTGGTCGGTCGACCGGGGCAGTTGAACACACGTTACACGTAACTGTTGTTTCTTGGTTTCAGACTTTTTCCCGCTAACGCTGTGTGACGCAAATTCTACCACGGCCTTGAGCAGGCTTTATAAAAGTGACTTTCAAAACCTGCAGGACATTTTCTTCTGCTTCTACTTAACCAGCCCCCTCCTGTTGAGTGGACATTTCCGTTGCCTGTAGATTTTGTGTGATAAGGAAGGCGGTTGGTGTTTCTGCATCTTTCTGTGTCTTTTGGATTTTTCCTCCACGATCAAGTCCCAGGCGTGGAATTACTGGGTCAGAGGGTGTGCTGCTGAGGCCCGTGGCCTCAGAGGAGGTGCTGACCGAGGGCCTCTCCCAGGGCAGGGCTGAGAGCGCGACAGCTTCTCCTGACTTCAGTGAGGGAGTCTCCACTGCAGCCCCCTGGACAGGGCCTGCGGCCCCTCCCGGGACACGTCCGGCTGCGGGACGGTGACCCCTTCGCTGGAACGAGTGCAAAGAGTGACTGCCTTGCTGTCCGAGCTTCTGGGAGGTGGGCCTTTACACAGAAACTAGAAGACACCCCGCTCTCTCCACTTGTTTGCTGGGGAGGTTGGTGAGGGGTCCGGGGAGCAGGAGAAGCCTGGCAGAGGGGGACCCCGAGACTGCATCTTAGACCTCCATACTTTGCAGTGCAGCCCCGCCCCTTCTCGGGCAGCTGTGTCGGGTGGCGGTCAGCACGCGCTCTTCCGCCGTGATGAGACTTTAGAAGGAACCACTGCATCGCTGACAGCTTCTACATGCATTTTAATTGTCTTTGCAGTTTAACCTGGCCAGTTGGCAACCTAGATGCGAATTACCCTATGGCTCACCTTTCTTTTTTTAAACTGAAGTCTAGTTGATTGGCGATACTGCATTTGCCTCTGGTTACAACATAGAGGTTCAATAATTTTATGGATGACGCTCCATCTAAAGTTGTAAAATGCTGGTTGTATTCCCTGTGCCATACAGAATACCCCCGCAGCTCATTCACTGCGCGCATGGCAGTTGTACGTCTTAACCCCTTATCGCTGTCTCACCCCACCGGTAACCGCTAGTTTGTTTTCTGTGTCTGTGAGTCCATTCTGTTTTGCTACATTCATTCATTTGTTTTATTTTTTGGATCCCATATGTAAGCGACATCATACAGTATTTGGTTTTCTCCTTCTGACTTATTTCACTTAACATAATACCCTCCAGGTCCATCCATGTTGCAAAGGGCAAAATTTATTCTTTTTTTGTGGTTAAATGGTTTTCCCTTGTGTGTGTGTGTGTGTGTGTGAATATATCACATCTTCTTTATCCAGCCATTGGTTGATAGACACTCAGGTTGCTTCTGTGTGTGGGTTACTGTAAATAATGCTGCTGCGAACACTGGGTGCAGGCATCTTTTTGAATTAGCGTTTTTGTTGTCTTTGAATATATACCCAGGAGAAGAATTGCTGAATCACATGCTAACTCTGTTTTCAGTTTTTTGAGGAACATCCACACTGGTTTCCACAGCGACTGCACTACTTTACATTCCTACCGACAGTGCGCGAGGGTTCGCTTTCCTCCACCTCCTCGCCAACATTTGTTCTTTGTAGGCTTTTTGCTGGTAAAGTAGCCACTCTGACAGGTGGGAGCTGCTGTCTCACTGTTGTCTTGATCTGCATTTCTCTGATGATTAGCGGTGTTTAATGTCTTTTCATGTGCCTGTTGGCCACCTGTATACCTTCTTTGGAAAAAAAGTCCATTCAAGTCTTCTGCACATTTTTTAACTGGATTGTTGGTTTTTCGGATATTGACTTTAGGAGCTGTTTACATATTTTGGATATTAACCCCTTAGCATTCATACCATTTGCAAATATTTTCTCCCGTTAAGTACAGTCAACCTCTCTGAGTCTCACTCTCCCATCATTAACTGGGCGAAGGGCTATTGGGGATTAGACACAGCATCTAGCACGGACGTATGGTTCGGTGGAAGGCATTAGTTCTAGCAGCCTGACGTTCCTCTTCCATTGAGCTAACTCACTGTAAGTGCGATTTCTTCCATATCCTCCAACAATTCCAAGTGCATCCACTCAGCACAGTGAAGGAGTCCGCAGTGGTGGGGTACAAGCTGTGAGTTCCTAAGGGCTCTGGTGGTGGTGACACACACCCGCACACACAGGTGGAACCACGGTGCAGGGGAGAAACAGGTTTTGCAAGAGGGGCATGAAGGTGCAAAAGTTTTTTAAAAAGCAATTAAAATTACACTTGGGGAAAAACAGTTCTGAGATGCCTCCACCGAAGAAGCCATAATAAGTTAGTCGCTGCAGGCTGTGTGGGCTCCGGGCAGACTGTTAGAGGACGGGGAGGTGTGGCCCTGCAGAAGCAGAGATGACCTGAATTCAGGTGTGTAGGTGTGAGAGCCGGGCCGGGAGGACCAAGGGGGCAGGTGTGTGTGTGTGAGTGTGTGTCTGAATATATGTGGTTGTGAGTGTGTTTGTATGAGTGTGTTGGACAGAGTATGTGCTCATCTGTGTGTTGGGAAGATGTGTGAAGTGGGGAAGAAAGAAAGGAGTTTGGGGCCAGATCGTTGTTCCTTGACTGCCTTGTTCCTGAGAATTGTCCATAAACTGTTCAAATACTAGAAGCAAGAGTCACCACACCCAGGAGGCGCTGACAGGTGCTGCTGCTACGGTCAAGACTTTGCTTTGATTTCTACAAAAACTGCCCAAGATGGGACATTGTTTCCGGGAAATAAAAACGAGCAGTAATTACGCCTGCACAGGGCGTTTTCGACATCACTGTCCACTTCACGTTTCTAGAATTTCCATCCTGATTTATAGACTTGACGGAGCCCGAGGAGAGGTGTGTTCAGCGCCTTCTGAACATGGTATAAAGGCTCCATCCATTCTGTCGTAAATCACAGTTGAAAGTAAATCATCCACGTGAGGCCTGCCGTCTCGGCTTTTTCAGGCCTTTTTATTTGTTTACGTAGTTAGCAGAACACAGAGGTGAACTTCTGAAGTATTTCGCTCTGTGCACGCGCCCTGGAGAAGGAGCCGGGAAACCCGTCGGGACAACAGGGTGTGTCCTTTCTCCGGGTGACCGGGGGAGGCGCATGTTGACAGCTGCCCCTGCCCGTTCCCCTCCCTGATGCGGTGAAGGCTGAACCCTGGATGCGGGTCTCCCTTTGAGCCCCCTGTTCCCTTCCAGCTTCTGAGTGTGAGAGTGAAGTGCCTGCTTGGGGTTCACTGGCAGAGGAAAGAACGCGGGCTTTGAGCTGGAAGGGCTGACTGGAGGCACGTAGCTGGTGTTGCCGACAGGCCTGAGGACCAGCTGCACCGGTGCCTCTTCCGGGAGGCCGGGGACCCCATCATAGCCGGGGGCTCCCTGGGTGTCCGCCCCCTGCACCCCCGCTCCCCACGGCCGTGGCCCTGGGCTGGGACGCAGGGCCTGAGCACTTACAGGTTATCCTGCAGCACCTCCCTGCTCTCCGTCTCTACAATAATAATAATAATACTACAACCCCGGAAGGCGATTTCCCTGGAGGAGGCTCCCTCCCTGCCTGCCCCCGGCCCCCACCGCCGAGCCACCATCGGACTGTCCTTGCTTCCGGCGAAGCCCTCCCCGCCTGCTCTGCTCTCCTTTCATCTCTGTTCCTTCTCTTCTCAGTGTCTCTTGGACAAGATGTTTTGTGTCTCCACGATTCCAGGCAAACAGGCCGTTGTGCCACACACAAAAATGGAAATAAAAGGGAGATGCCGTGCGACAGCACAAAGGAAATGACTTGCCTTCAAGATTAAGCTCAAATGCTTCCTTGCGCTTCATGCTTCATGTCTGAACATCCTGCCACTTCACTGGGTGATAACAGAGTGTTTCTCTTTTCTTTTTCCGTTTTCTCTTTTTTAGCCAGGAAACCCTATCTGTGCTAAACCAGGGCCACCTTTCAGTGAGGATGAGCAGGAGGCCGCCCTCTGCCATCCAAACATGCCTCTAGTCCTATTTATTTATGACACGCTTTGTACTGGATGCAAACTGCCGCACGTGTTACCGGCTTTGTGGCCGACATCACACGCTCCCGGTAATCTGATAGAAGGCTTGAAATGGATGGGCGGGCCTGCCAGCTTCGGGTGCCAGAAGGTTTGGGGCTTTGAAAGGAAGAAACAACAGGCAAGCCCCAAATCAGACTCTCTAAGTACTGTGTATTCCCAACACCCTAGGAAGCATCTGAAGTTTTACTAGAGGTTCCCGGGGCAAATCTGTAACGTCTCTTGTATTTTTTTTTAAAAAAATACAAAGTATAGCTTTTAAATTTTACTTAGTGTGTTCCCATTATTGTGTTATTTTAAACTTCACAAATCTTCTTCTCATGAAGAAGGCAGGACTCATGAGCTCTTTGGACACACATGCAGCTTGCATTGTTTGCAGTGTGCTTGGAATACAGCACCCCCGGCTTGGAAGGCAGTCAGAGAGACTGAGGAAAGCGCTCACAGGTTGGCCTCAGATGGGGGAAAGCTAGCCCTGATCAGCAAGAACACATACCAGTAACACCCAGTGCTCAACATTAGTTGATCTCATTCCAGGATCTGGTACAATCTGCCCAGCAGAGCATGATAATTATTAACAGAATGAGTTATTATGTTGTAGTTATGAGATGAATCCAAGAATCTTTGCCTGGCGGGGGGGGCGGGGGACACAAGACTGGCCGGCTTACCATACGTGTATGCGGGCCTGGAATAGGCTGCAGGCGGGGCTGTTTTGACGGAAACCAATCCATCTGTAATTTTTTTTCAGTAGTTGTGAAGGATTTGGGAAATCCTGGGAGATAGGTGGTAAAAATGAGGATCCTCCCCTCCCAGGGGCTTCTGCCTAGCTGGGGAGACAGAGCTGCCTGGGACAGCCCTGGGAGGAGCAGGCGGCGGAGACAGACGGGCCCTGTGTTCCCCGTGCGGCCGCCGGGCTGGGGCGGGAGGGCGGCAGCCATCTGACGAGAGGTGGACGGTTTCTGTCTCTGGGAAGGAGCCGGGTGCCGGTTCCAGAATCGGGGTGATCCACGTGGAGAGGCAGCAGTCCCTCCTTTCCCACCCTACTGAACCCCGCCCCACGCCCGGGTCGACGGGTGAAGACGATTAGACGGCAGGCAGCAGACTAACGTGGGAGCAGGGGTTCCACGGGGCTGCACCCGACGCCTCCGGGACTGGCCCCGCTTGCTGCCCGCTTCCCCCCGGCCCGCGTTCCTGTGCAGGTGGGAGAGAGGACGGAAACGCGGGCTGGGACCCCCGAGGGCGCCTGACTCGGCGCTCCCAGGCCCAGTCAATACCTGCCCTGAGCCTTGTGCGTCGATCAAATCGCATCGAGTCCATAGGTTGATTGAATGTTTGTTCCCTAATTAATTGCAAACCCTGAAAACCATATTTGTCTTCATTCCTGCTCTGTCCCTGGTCCCTAAGTGATGCGGGAGGGTGCGGGAGACGGACGTGCATTTTCCGTGAACGGGTTGGGCAGTGGCGCGTCCAGCCCGTCAGCCTCTTCTGCTGACTTTGGCTGCTGCATAGCAGGTGCCTCCAAGGCTGAGGATGGGACTGATGCCTGACATCTCCATCAGCATGAGGAGGAGTCGGGGGGTGGTCAGGGACGGGAGGCTGGCGTGTCCTCTCCCTGCGGGCCAGTCAGCCCCGCCGTCAGGGCTGCTTGTGGAACAGGCACCGGTCAGCACTAGCGCGCGTATGCTCCAGTCTTAGACTTTGTTCTACCTTCAGAGGACGATGGGCAGATAGCAGCAGAATGTGTTACAGCAGCATTTACTCCAAAGCGAAGTTCCTCATGAAATATGACACGTGGAACGCAGGAGTTGTGACATCGTCAAAAGCAGGGGGAAGGGCACACGCAGCTCTTGTCTGCATCAGCTCGTGGTCATCCCATCCCATCATTTACGTCCCGGGGGCCTGTTTTGCTTGACATGTTGGTGTCAAACAGTTACGTCTGATACGATATCAAGAAAGCGAAGCCTGGTGTGTTCAGCACTGGAGTGACGGGGACCCCTTGCACAATGATTGGGAGAAGGGCATTTTAGTTTCCAAAGCCCTCATTCCGCATTATTGTCTAAACGTATTCAGATCAAGCAGTGACCCGGATGAGTGACAGCACAAAGTGAGGTTCACCTTCTGCAACTCTTGAAATGCTTGGGTGGCGTAGGCATGTTTTTTCTGGGAGATGTTTGTGAGATATATCGTGTCTTTGATCTGCCTTTTAATTTTAAAGGTTTCCTAGATGCGTCCCACAGACCCTTCACTGGGAAGCAGACTTTGAGTCGTGATGTCTTCAAATTAACCGTTGTCAGCTCTGGTTAGTAGTTCTCGTAACAGCCCTCAGGGCCTCTCGCCTCACTTACTAGACCCAGGTTGGTGGAAGTAACAAAATATTTGAAGTAGGATTTACGCTGAACGCCACCTGAAGATCTGCTTCTCTTTTTCACATGGATGCCTGCCCAGCTGGTCAAACCGGGGAGATGACACAAGGATTTGACAACATTAAAGAAATACATTAACCGCACACACATGCGCCTCGCTCTGGGGTTTAGCATGGGCCGTCCCTGTAGGAGCGGATGCCCCTGTGGCCATTAAATGCTCTTCCTAAGGCTGAATCTCCCTCATGAGTCCCAGCACAGGACTCTGTCTCCTCACTGCTCCCCCAGCTTCCTCTCCCACCAGAGCACTGATGAAATGTCCCGGTTTCTCAGCCGCCACTGGAACCGGGAGTTTGCGCCGCGGTAGAGGGGCTGCGAGCAGGGACGTGGCCACCAGGCAAGCGCTGCTCGAAGCTGCCCTGTGCGCTCTCTGTTGAGCCTTATTTGAGCGGCTGTGGCCAGCATTTAGTGCAGGCAATTCATTTTTTTCTGAGTTAAAATACGTAGCTAACAGCAGCATTGAAGGCGGTGCGTGACTAATCCGACATCATGAGATTCGGAAGTGCGGGCTTCTGCGGGGAGACGCTCGTGAGCTGCCAGCGGCACCGGGAGGACCCAGGGGCTGGGTCGGGCGCGACGCCTTCTCCTCCCGACGTGCGCGGCGCTCCGGTCGCTTCCGTCAGAGACACGAGGTCCCGGCGGAGCAGCGCTGCTGCCAGAGGGCGGAGAACAGAGGACCCCCGGCCCTCCCTCGACCCCCCCGAGGCTGCTCTGCAGAGACGTGGCGCTCTCCTGGGGGGAGTTTGGAGACTCAGCTCTACCACACTTTCCCTGGTGTTCTTTTTTTATTCTTTCAATGATTTATTTTGAAAAACTTCAAATACACACTGTACAATAAACACGTACTCATCACCCAGCCGGAGAATCTTAAAGTGTATAACGTCATACCCTTCGGTGTGCGTCTCGAGAAAAGGACATTTTCTTCACGTAACTGCAGGGCCGTCGTCACACCTAAGACCGGCAGGGACTCCCTGACAGCACCTGCTGTCCTGCTGTCTTCTCAACCACACGCATGATGTGACACAGGTCTGAGCGCATCCCTGTCGCACGGACGCCTGGGTGTTCAGCCGTAACCTGACGCCCAGTCGTAATCAGCTGGACCGGTTCGCGTGAACGAGTGTACTTTTAGATGACACTTGTTGGCTGCTTTCCACACACCAAGAGGAGGACTGAGGATTCAGGCCTTGAACTCGTTCAGTGATGTCGCAGGGTTTATGCTGCTCTCACCCTCACATTTCCCAGAAAGCTGGGCTGCGCCGCTCATGGGCAGCGGGAGGCGACGTGGCCAGTGGGGGGCGCAGGGTTCCTGGGAGCGGAGGGCCCAGGCTCAAGTCCCATCTGAACGGCAGGACCACGGGGGACCCCACCACGCGGGGCTATCGTGACGATTCCGTGACTCAGTGCATGCATAAAGCAATAGGCACATACGTGTGGGCTCTGGTTGTATCAGGAGTGTTGATTTAGAATTTTAACCCACTTCTGTCCGACTCCAGGGCCCACGCATGACTCTAGTAGAAAAATGCACTGTATTTGGTAAATTAAGATATAGAAATATATTCCCTTTTTTTTTTTGAGATGTGACTGGATCAGTTTGCTTAGCTTATCACAAAGAGAAAAAATTCAATGGGTGATCTGTACGGGCTGGAATGCGAGCTGGGTGGTCACCTGCAGCCCCCCGGTCCCCCGGGGGAAAGGGCACATGCTGGTGGGTAAGGGGGCTGCTGGTGAGAAAGACAGCAAGAAAGGCAACGTCATCCCCGCACGGTCAGACGGGAGACAAGCCCGTCCGCCCGGACACGCGCTCACCAGTCACGCACTCACCGCTGGGATCCTGGTCGTTTCAATAAGGTCGAATTTTTACTTCTTAATCTATAAACCTCTAGCAATGTTTTGTCTGAGAAAGCCCCAGAAAAACATGTGAGCGCCTGGGAGGTCCCAGATCGGTGGCTGTGCTGCGGTTTCGCCTATAAGAGGTCCAGCCCCGGCCCCGGGTGCTGAGAGCATGTGTGTGCGCCTGATGGACGTCCGCGCCACAGGCCTCTGCTCCGCGCCTCTCGTCCCCGTCTCCGAGCTTAGCCTGCGCCGCCCACTCCTCTGACCTCCCTTGGCACCCGGCCTCTCTGGGCGCCTGCCGTCCAGCAGGAGCCCCTCCCGCCCCAACCCCGAACAGCAGCTGTGCTGGCGTCTCTCAGGACCCCCAAGCTCCTCTCTTGGCCAGGGCTCTTATCTTGCTGTGGTTCACACTGACGCTGGCCTAGTGGTCAGCCTAGAGGGACGTGGACACGTGTGAAGAGAGGACAGTCCCCCGCAACGAGCAGGATCTGAAGTCCGTGTCAGGCAGACGAGGTCGGTGTCCTGGTGAACACTGCCACCTTCTGCTCCGGGGGGGACATGGAGAGACCCTCCAGGACATTTCCAGGCAATCGTCTAAATAAACCAAGGAGCATTTTTGTGAACTTCATGGCAATGAGCTTAGCCCTTGAGCAGGACGCTGATTATTTTTCACTATTGTCCTGCCTTCAAGAGCCACACGCTTAATGAGAAAAACCGTTAATCCCGAGTTCAATTCACGTTGTGTGACTGGAGTCAATACGTTGGTATTTTCTATCTTTGGCCCGAGTTCCTTTCTTTCATCCCCTTTTTACAGCATTTTAAATGTTGAGCTGGGGATGAACAGGATTCCATATTGTTCGCCATATGTATCAGTTATAGGTTTGGCATCTGTAGTGGAGATTTGTGGAAAACAGAGATTTAAACAAGATCAAGTGCGTTTCTCTCTCATTTAACTGTCGGCATAAGTAGGCAGGTCTGTCGTCAGATCAGAGCCCCGGGGTCTCTTCGCTCCCCGACACAGGGGTTTACTCTCCGCAGCGCGGCCCCAGGGGGCTTCCCGGCGTGCTCGGCTTACGCCCTCCAAGTTAGAGGAAGGGACTCAGTCGGAAGGAGAGAGCAGCCCTCTTCCCTGCCGGGTCACGGCTCAGAAACAGCGCACGCACGTCCACACGCCTCTCCTTGGCCGGAACTTAGGACAGGGCCACAGCCAAGCAGGAGGCTAGAATGTGGGTCTCTGGGAAGCCGTCGGCGTGGTTAAAATACAGAGGTCCTAGAGTAATAGCAACAGGGGAGAGGTGAAGTGAGGGACAGCTAGCAACCTGCCCCGTTATTGAAATAGAATGCCTTTCATTTCTATTCTGATGGATGTTAATATGAAACCATGTCTGTCTTTTCCTGTCTTTGGGCCACTAGACTCTGGCTGCCCTGTTTTTGGTGATCATGGTTTACCAGCTGGTTTACCGCTCAGACATGGCTGTCCAGCTAAGGACTACACTCATGAGTCCTTTTTGCTGCTGAGGATGGCCAGGTGGCCGTTTCTCGATGGTGGAGCAGTCGTGAGAGGAAGAGGGGTGTGTGCACCACGGCTGGGAGGCAGAGTGGGTGTGAGTCCTATGGTCCCTCCCTCCTTGGGTCACCTGAACGCAGGTGAGGAGGCTCCAGGCTCCAGGAGATGCTGGGACCACAATACAGAGGGAGCCTGGATCCCTAAGTCACCACGGGGCACGGAGCTGCCCCTGACCAGCAGCTCACGCTTGGACCGCTTCGTGAGTGAAGCCGAAGCGCTCCCCCAGCTTCGGCGTGACGTATTTGGGGTCCCTTAGGAAACGTCCCTCTGACTCGTCCTCACACCCTCGTTTTAGGCCTCCGTTGGCCGTTGTGTTCGTGTGTGCTGTGGAACTGAAGGATCCACAAGAAGCACCAGAATTTCGATTTCTAAGCAGCTGGTGAACATTTTTGGGTTGTAACGTTTCTCCAAATTTTGTTGTTATTCACAAATTCTCCATTTGTTTGTGAATTTTGTTCTCTGTCAAAACATTTAAGACTATTTTCCATCTTTTAGAAATTGAACAGCAGTTTTTCTGACACTGGTTTTTCTGATGATAAATAGTTTTTTTTCCTTCTATTTTTGCGTGTTGGGATGCCTAACGGAAAAAACCAAAGTGCGCGCTGACGGGCAGGGGTTCCCTGTGACACTTGACAGAGTGCTTCCCACACGAGACCGGGGTTGGAGCTTAGAGAACAAACCTCATGCAGCCAGACTGCATTTAATTAGCTTCAAGGTGGAACATAGGATCTGAAACCACATAGAGAAACAGCCAAGACCTTGTCTTAACATTAAACTCCCAAGCGAAAGCAGTATCATAATCCTGCAGAGACACTCGCTCAGGTATCTTCTCGATAAGTTTCACTGAGCTTCTAATTTATGCAAAGTCAATCAAAGTGTTTCCAACGTCAAGAAAACACTGTGGCCGCTTGTCTTCCTCCTGCAGAGCGGAGTTCCAGTCCAGGTTAGGGTCACAGGCTGGGAGAAGGGAGGGCACCAGGGTCTAGGGGCTCAAGCACCACGTATCAGTGGTCATTCCCCTGCTCCAAAGGCTACAGGTTTAGTAAGATTTTTTAAAAATTACTAATTAATTTCAACTACTAGTCACACTGAAAAAAAGGCCCAGGAGAGATGGCCAAATGCTGTCTGGTCTCTGGGTCTCATGGTCTTAAGCCGTTGCTCCTCTTTGGGGACATTCTCCTTCGTTGGATGCTGTGTTTTTGACAATTAAAAGGGGGTATCGTGTTCATCACACACATTTTTTGGAAAGAGAATTTCAGTCGGTATCGATGACTGTGCCGTGTTTACGCCCTTTGATCTGGGAGGGGTCACAGTTTCTGAACATCCCCCATCTGTGTTGATCTGTCACAGCATAGTCGTGAAAATAATCTAGGTGTTGGTTAAACCAGTTTCTGTCCGAGAGAAGCACCCACTCTAAGGAAGGTTACTATGGGAGACCGTGTTTAGGACACTTTTCAGCCCTGCAATTTGGGGGCGGGGATTTTTTGCCAGGAGCGCCTCCATTTCTTTACTTCGATTTAGAGTAGGCTTCCGACTCTTTACTCAATTCCTGGGTTTTACTCTGAAGTGGTCAAAGCATCTCCTCCAGTCTGGGACGCGTTTGCAGTAACTGCGTGGGAGGATGAGTCTGTGCAATCCGGGTCTCACTGCAGCTGGGGTCAGTCACTTAGCTTCGCTGCAGTCCAGACTTCACACCTGCAGAATAGATTTCCACGCTCCACTGGCAGGACTGACACGCAGGCGAAGCATTCGATAAATACTGGGTTTTATCGGTTCGTGTTTTTGTGCACGGATGTGAGAGAAAATGTCTAAAGGAACTTCCTACAGGAAGAAACGTCACTTGAAGAGATGTACCATGACCGGTCTCGGGGGGGGGGCACCAGGTCTTGACTCCACTTTGGGACAGTCTCCTCCACCACAGTCTTGAGCAAGAGAAGATCGTCAACTCACTTAACACCACGGCGAGTCTGGTGATACCTCTCCACTTCGTGAAAAGCGCATGTCGGTGTCGGTGGATTTGGTCCGAAAGACAACAGAACATTCGAAATGTCTTCATTTCCTCCGGATGAGCCCATCTGCTGCTTCTGTCAGGGAGTCTGAAGTGTTCTGCGCAAGCCGGTGTCTCCAGGTTTCCTCCCCGCAAGCGTGCCTTGACCGCGCTCACCTGCTTGCACTCGAGCAGCCCCGAGCAGGAGGGACTTCAGAGGTCGTGGGGCGCGGGGAGGGAGAAGCGCTGACCCTTAGACGTGGCTCGGCTCAGCCGGGAGCCAGTCCTTTTCCTTGCAGAGCTGGTCTTGTGAAATCTCCTTTGCTCCTCTCATTCCAGGGTCTTTTCTCAGTAGGCGCCAATCGACTGGAGGCTGAGAAGAGAGAAAAGCGAAGGTTGGCAATTCAGTTAAGTAAGAATCGGGGGTCTGGAGGCACCCGTGAGCGAGAGGGGGCTGTAATCTCCCATCCCGGAAACACTGCTTCGGCCCTGGTCTCACGAGCCTAGCAAAGAGTGTCAGCTGTCTGAAACTGCAGCTGAAAGACGGCTCCTGGGTCATTGCCGGTCGCGCCAGGACGGAGTCTGCAGAGCTGGACGGCGTGACGAGGAGCGAGGGCCCATGAAGAGTGTGTCCTCCCTGTTGCCGCCAGCCTTCGGCTGGTGAAGACGCTGAAGGAGGACGCCGGGCGCTCCCGCGTTCGGACCCAAGCCCGGGACTTTACAGCGGTCCCGCCCTCCACCGCGCCGCGGAGGCACGCTGGAAGCACGGGGTCAGGACTCGCTTTGCTTTGGTTGGCCCGGCTCGAGGCTGTCACGCGAGTCCCGAAATTAGAGAAAAATCACACACACGTCACATCCACCGCGGCGACGTTCGGAACGGACAATGCTGCCATCCCAGAGACCCTTCAACTCCTCTTGCTGGGGTGTGGCCTCCCTGAGGGCCGGGAGGGGTTTTCATTTGTGTTTCCCATCTAGCTGAGGCTGAGTGCATGGCTGTGCTTAACAAATGTTGGATGCATGAAGGAAAAGGCAACGCTCGCTGAAACGTTGTAAGCCAATTCTGATATTACCATAAAGACACAATATTTTGCCAGTTTAACCACCCAGGAATGTGACAGTGCACTTAAAAACAGGCAGCATCGAGCTGTCCACCGTGTGTCCAATCCAAACAGAGCCCGTGACAGTGACCAACCTTAGATAGTCGTTCCGTTGTTAATTAATGGGCTGAGCATGAGACAGAGATAGATACAGGGAAACAGCTTGGAAGAGATCCCTAAAGAATCCAAAGATGAGCTAATTCACCAGAAAGATGTAAAAATGCTAACTGTCTACACCCTTAATAACATGGCCTTAAAATACATGAAGCCAAAGATGGGCAGAACCTAAGTGCAAAAGAGGCCAGTCTCCAGTCACTGTGGGACGCGAAGCACACCCCTCGAGTAGCTGACACGGCTTGCACCGGGGGGGGGGGGGGGGGGGCTTCGGAAAAGGATGCCTGGTGCTGGGGGAGAGGACGGGGGTCTCGGGTACCAAGGACATGGCGGGCACGAGTGAGCCTCGAAGACAGGCCGCCGCTGGCCCCAAGTGCTGGAAGGAACGGCCTGTAAAATCTACCAGATACTTTAAGCCTGAGTAACTCACCTCTAGATCGCCGTGCGCCGAGGGTTGCCTGTGTTCTCAGCAAAGCATGCGGAAGGGCGCTGGAGAATTGTGTTTGCAGAATTCGGCGGGGAAATTTTGCTACAAAATAGCATCTAACCAGAACTGAACGCCTACTGTGTGTACCAGGCATTATCCTAAGTGTTAACTCATTCAATCCCCACAACAATCCTGTTTCTAGGTCAAGGTTTCGCTACGACTGTGGAATTTTATAGATGAGGAGACCTTGGCGAACAGAAGGAAACTCTGCCTTAATGACCCAAGTTGTTGGGAACAGTGCCTGAACGGCAGCGGCCTGGTGGCAGCTTGTGCTTCTGCGACTCCGGGCGCCAGTCAGGTGTCTCGGTTTGACGTGGTTTCGGGCAAACTTGCTCAGTGACCCTGATTTCATCTGCCTTTAAAAATACGGCGGCGTAACTCCACGCGGTATGTGTCTCTCTAGATGAATCTACCTTTACTCACACAAAAAATGGGAGTGTAACTGTTCTGCCGTTAGAGTCTGGTTCCTGACGGCTAGTTAGTCTGGGCTTGTAAATAGAAGCCAACGTTTTGAAGTCATCAGGGGTGCTTTTCATCAATGTCTGCATTTCTTACACTTAAAAAAGGACCAGAAAGGATCCTGGAGCAAAGAGTAGAGATGAAGGCAGAAGAACGTTGCTTTTGACTTTATTCTTCTCTGTAATGTTTTCGTTTTTTCCCATATGAGTGTGCTGTTCTTATGGTAAAATTAAGAATGTTTGATTTTTTATTGTGTGCCTGTATTATCTTTAAAATAAAAGTATTTAAAAAGCAAAAAAGTATGGTAGCTTACATGATCTATATTTATGCTTTCTGCCTTCCAAGCTGATAAGATTTGATTCTCAAATGTCTGAGAAATGGCATCACATTATTTGGAAAAGTGACCATCAGTGCATCTGCTGTCCCACTTGAACTGAATGGGAAACCATTCCAAGTTTCTTCCACTCAGAACTCCACATCGAATGGCACAACATAAAAGCCTGACTTTATAATCTTTCTCTTTTGATAAACTAAAAGCTAGGAAATGTTTTCTAAATTCTGAACCAGCGTGTTGATTCAAAGCGCTACGAAAATAAATATAATTAACCTAAGACTGAAGCAAAACCTGTAGAGAAATCACCTTCAGACATACTGGATTACATCCTGAAAGGAAAGGAAAAAAACCGAAGTGTGAAAGCAGCAAATGCCTGGAATTGCAGTGATGGAAACAGAGAACTGGTCCTTCGTTAGTTAAAATGATCACTAACAAGTGAAACCTAGAAATACCATCCCACCTCTCAGCATGACCCCAAATACCAGCTTTTCCCCATCGTTAAAGAATTGATTCTTGAAGATGTTAACTCCTTCACCCTCTTCAGCCCCTCCTAATGCTTCTCAGCATCACTGAGCTGCAGCGCAAAATATTAAGACTGGAAATTAGGTGAAGAAAGTTTTTTTTTCCTAAAGGAATAGAAATGTGCTCAAGAATTCGTACTGCTCTGTGAATTACAGTGAAGTCTCAAAAACATGAACAAAAGGAATCAGCTAAATGTCATCCCATTTACGTGGCGAGCTCTCATGCCGTGTTTTGCAGTGTGTTGGCAGTGAGTGAACCAGGCGACATGGCCCCTGTTTGCGTGTCCTTTCTTCCTCCGCTCCCACTCTCGCCGCCTTCCAGAAAGTCCATATGTCTGAATCAATCTGTTGATTTCACTAACACCTCCCCACCCCCTTCAAGACGAGTGAATCATCTTAGACTCTTTGGTATGATCAGAAACTAGGAACCTGATTGATTATATATTGTCTTTTTTGTAAAAATACTTCCCGGATCCACTTTTTGCTGCTTCTTTGATTATTAAAGGTAGATTATTTTCAAGAGCATAATGGCCAGCAACGATCGATTCTTATGTCTAAAGAAAGGGAACTGCAAAGGCTTAAAAATGTTGCAAGATAGCATTTGGGGGAAAACAGACTGAAGTGAAATATACTGAGACCAGGACTTGATAAAGCACATCACTCTCTTATATTTAATATGTAGTTTTCAATTCAGAGTGTTCAATGCTCAGAGAAAGCTCACAATGGAAAGCTGTATGATTTTTCTTTTGAAATCCTCATGCACTTTAAGAAGATTGGAGAAAACACATTTCAGCAGGCTTGGCAGTCACTCAAATTTGTGTGCTCTAAGTTTAGAACCAAACTCAATCTGCCCTGTTCAAGTTCTGTTCTGTGCTGGCAAAACACCACTTGCTTGTTAGAAGGAAGGCTTTGTAAAACTCAGAAAACTTACCGGACATTAAATAACTCCTTGACAATTACATTACTCTCAGTTTAAGGAAAATTGAATTCAACACATATGGGTGATATTTTCCTTATAACACATGGGTGTAAAATAAATAGAAAAGTACGCAGCAACACTTCTTTGGGGCTGAGCAAAAACTCAGTGGTGCCTGTTTCCCTGAGTTCACTTGCTTTTTCCCAGACGCCGTAAGACCTCCTAGCTTTATTTCCATGTTCACATCACCATCTCCTTTTATGTTTTGAGGAAATGTTTGTTTAGGTATCATAATTTTTTTTTGCAGCATTTGAAATCCAAATATTGCAATATTGTGTTAAGATGCAAAAACTGAAATGTGAAAAGATGTACCATAATCTATTTATATTTAATTATGTAGACTAGATTAAGCATACACATAAATATTTTAAACATATATATACACACGCATGTATATGTGTATAAAAATGTCAACCTACGTGTTTATGTAGATTTTCACTTTAAATGATTCTGCATACTGAATCTCTGAAACCTGGTAAGTAAATCTGTGCTGCTGTGGGTAAAATACACGGAAAAGACTGACAGTTTAAGACGTGGGGGTTGAGGTGAGAGCTGTGGCACACGGTACCGAGTTCCTTAGCATCTCTGAACACTGTTCCTTAACTAAGCGAGATGGAGTTGGGCCTCATAATATTTAAGTTTGTTTTTTATACTAATTTTATGTGACTCAGTGATGCCGACAAGAAGTTTGAAAATCACATGGTTAGCAATGTCAACTTCCACCTCGTCGGGTTCTCTGTTTTTTTGCTGTATCTTTTCCTGTCTCAAGTGGATAAAAGCCAAGCTGAAATTTCATGCTCTCTTAAAACCTTCAGACTTTTTACTGTGTGCTTGATCAGTCGTAATGTGTATCAGCCAAATTTAAAGACAGCGATGCAAACATCCGTTAGTGGGATTCCGAGGAACGCCAGCCGCGCGTCTGCAGATCCCCTCCCACCCCCGCGGCGCTGTCCAGTGTAATGGTTAGACTTTTGGGCTTAAAATCCTGGCTCTGCCACTTTGTAACTACTTGACTTTGGGTGAGTTGTTTTCTCTCTCTGTGCCTCATTTTTTTTTTTTTTAAATCTGTTGAATGGCGATAACCTGTTTCATCAGGTAGTTCTGAGAAGTTTGTGATTTTGTACTCAAAGTGCTTAGAATGGTACCTGGTACGAAGCAAATTGTCCACAACCGTTAGTTGCTTCTTTGCTGCTTCTGTGTCCTCCACGTTGGAATCAAGGCATTGCATAGTTGAAACTTGCTGAGAGAGGGTTTTTTTTTTAAATGTGAACTTCATTTTTTCAGTTTTTTAACTGAAGTGTAGTCAGTTTACAATGTTGTGTCAATTTCTGCTGCACAGCATCCTGTTTGTACCTATATGTACAGATACTCGTTTTCATATTCTTTTTCATTACAGGTCACTGCAAGATATTGAATACAGTTCCCTGTGCTGCACAGTAGGACCCTGTTTATCTACTTTATATCTAGTAGTCAGTATCTGCAAGTCTTGAACGCCCAGTTTATCCCTTCCCACCCCCTTTCCCTGGTGACCCCGCACACCACCTCCTGTGGAGGAGGTGGGAGTGGGCTCCGTGGAGAAGGGCCTGGGTCTTTCTTAAGTGTAAGGCTGGGCCGGGAGGTCCTCACTTGTGCTCACAAGACCCCCTGCGTGTGGGAGAGAAGCCCACCAGCTCCGGGCTGAGTGCCCGGCAGAGCCCGGAGAACTTTGAGAATTTGTGATTTGAACATGGTCTTCCAGGCTCTTTCGCAGGAATAGTCATCGATGCGAGAGAATGGAACGTGTTTCAGTTAAGAGTCTTTTTTTTTTTTAATGGAAGTACTGGGGATTGTAACCAGGACCTCATGTGTGCTCAGCGCACACTCCGCCCCTGAGCTCCCCCCTTAATTAACAGTCTATGATCTTATTCACAACTTCCAAATATTTAGACGCACGGGAAGCCTGTGTGGATGCCTGGAGCACCGCGGGGGTTAGGGGTGGGCTGTGGGGATGTCTGTCTGCTCCTCCGACGTCTGGCATCACGACCCCACACTCCCGAGCTTCCTCCTCCCTCTCCGCTGACTTGTCTCACTGTCCTGTCCTTCCAACCCCTCCCCAAGCAACGTTGGAGGCTCCAGGCACTCCTTGGCCCGCATCTCTTTTCTGCCTACATCCGTGTTGTGAGAGCCCCAGCTCAGACTGTGGATCCAAACACAGCAGCACACCCGCTGCCTCCTGTACATCTCGGCTTTCTCCAGCGGACACCTGTTCCAGCTCAGCTCAGGGCAGTCCGTCCTTCCAGGTCCTCAGGCTCCAAGCAGTATTCTCTCTTCTCTTGGGTACCACCTCCAGTTGTCCTGGAAAGTATCTGGGCCCCACCTTCAAAATGCTGCATCCTGGATCTGCCCACTGCCCGCAGCCCCCACCCTGGCCCTGGGCCAGGCTGGCCCCTGGCTCAGCTGGTCACTCTGCAGCCTGCGGTGGGACTTCCCTTTGCCCACTCGAGACAGTGACGCGGGAACACTGACTCAGGTCGTTTCTCAGAAACCGCGAGTGGCCCCAGCTCATCCAGACTGAAAGCAGAAGCCCTTTCCGTGGTGGGCAGCGTGCGTGGGGGTGCGTGCAGCCCCGCTGCCACCTGTGAGAACCGGGGCTGTGGCGCTTGCTTGGACTCTGAAAGGACGGGACCTCTGGTTGGTGCTGGACTTGGTTCTGGGAGAGTGAGAGCTGGGCGTGGCGGGAGTCAGCGAGCAGGCGCAGCGGGTCTGCCCGGGAGGGGCCCAGAGGGAAAGGGCTGAGAAGCCGAGAGGCAGCTTCTGACCCGCAGCTGTAGCGGGAGCCAGTACACAACCGGTGTGGCCTAAAGCAGGTGGGGCTGTGCTTTCTCTCCTGCGACCACGTCTCCACTAGAGCAGGGTGAAGGGGAGAGGCCGGCGCTGACGCCCACTGAACAGCCCTGCTGGCGGGCGCCACGCCGGGAGCCACACCAGTTATCTTGGTATAATCAGCCCTTTCTTACTGTTTGCAGTGTTAGTCCGTTTCCTTTACCTGTAATCATCTTTCCATTCTGCCCTGGCAAGTGCCTTAAATCACCTGATCAGAACTCTTACTTCCATCAAAATACGTTCAATTTGCCTCCCGTTAATATCAAAATCAATAGTTTCTCCGTGGTAATTCCTAGCTGCTCCTTCATTTGCTGCGTGTCTGTGTGATGGCGTGTTCCTGTTCAGACCAGAAACTTTCTAGCCGCAAAAGCAGTGTTTTCTTTTTCTTTTTAATTTTATTTTATTGAGTTGTAGTCAGTTTACAACGTTGTGTCAATTTCCAGTGTCGAGCACAATTTTTCAGTTAAACGTGAACATACGTAAAAGGCAGTATTTTCTAATTCTTTTTTTTAATCTCCTCTCAACACCTATTACTGTTATTTATTTTTCCCAACGGACTTTTAGTGGCTTAAAAATACCATTTGCAACAGGGAACCACCTTATTTACGGCGACTTCAAAGTCACTGACTTACAGTAAGGCATCTAAGAAAGATCATGCTTAGTGTATAGTTCTAGAAATTTAGACGAAAGCGTGTGGCGCGCTTGGAGCAGGACTGAGTACACTGTGAGATGCTCGATGCGTGGTATGGTGCTGACGGCCGACCGCGGAAGCGCCCTCCCACAGCAGCGCGTCTGACTTGCCTTTCATACCCGACGGGCCCCACGGTGGGGCCGTTGTCCTGTTAGTGGGGGTGGGCGACAGTGGGGAGCAGAGGAGGAGCAGGAGCCCTGGACCCACCCCGTGGTTGCCTCTTTCTCCCCATGCTGAGCTTCAGTTCGCCATCTACAAAATGGCCTAAAACGCGCCTAATTCCCAGAACGCTTGTGGGGGGACGCGAGGTCCCTGAGATGAGCCCTTGCCAGGACCTGCTGGTTTCTCAGCCGTCGGCACCTCGGCGGTGTCTCCCCGTCCAGCACCTTGACCTCATGAGGGCCTCAGTAAATGCAAACTGAAAAGACACCAGGTGTACTGATTCATCCCCGGGGGCGTGGGGACGGTCTCGTTCCCTGTGTCTCCTTCACGTGCCGGCAGACAGGAGGAGCCCCCTGACCTCTGGCTGATCCCACCTTCGTACACGTCTAGTCCGTCTTCTCCTGGAGTCTGGCTCTCGGCTTGTCTGAAGGGCTCATCCGGCTGCTGCTGCTTTTGCAAAAAAAAAAAAAAAAAAAAAAAAAAAAAAAAAAAAAAATGGGCAGGGGATGCCCACAGAGATTCTGGGAATAATGAGCTTTGTGGGTCTTTAAAACCCTGAATGCTCTCTGGGTTTCATGGCCATGTTTATGCTCATGTAATAAAAAAATAAATCTACCCACTTGAAGGTGTCGATTTGCCTTTGTGCCAGCTGTCGCTCCCCAGCAGTTGGTGGAACCTCACCTCCCATGGCATTCGGGTGAGGCTGGCTCCTGGGGAAGCAGGGTCTCGTGGCCTCGCTGAGCCCAGCCCAGTCCAGGCTGACTGGGTCTCCTTTGTCTCCCCGGCACGTCTCCCTCACAAGAGCCGTTCTTCGCAGACGTGACCGGCCGTGCCAGAGTGTGTGGTGTGCAGAGCGGTGGGGGCAGGTGCTCGGTCTGGCATCCGCACCTGCCAGCCTGGCCGCCCTTTGCCTTTCTGGCACCTTCTTCCGTCCCGTTTCCAACTCTCCGGGCTCTGCAGGTTTGGGTTTTCATCAAAGGCACAGGTACAGTGTTTTTCTCAATTTCCATTGCAGCTCCTCACATACGTTTTTGGATCCTTATAAAACTGATTCCACCGTTTAATGTCTATTTAGACCAGTGACTGAACTCCTCTCCTCAGACTCTGTGACTGTATAACGTGAAAAGTACCTGTTTTTCTACCCAGCCTTCAGATTTGAGATTTCTATTTGATTGTCCTTTGTTGGGGAGGTACCGAAAGTCATGTCGTGTTTCCCTGAAATAAATCAAGCCTAGATCAATGGCGGTCTAATCTGAAGATTCAAGAAGTTGGTTCCACATCTCCACTCATTTCCGTTCACATAAACAATAGGATAAATATTTGAAGAGCACATTTGACTTTTTACAAGCCTTTCCTCCTCGCCCACGTGAGATGGTCTAACTAGCTTTAGTTCTGTCTGACAGGGCAATTCAGCCTGTTTCCTTCCAGAATTTCACAGACGATGTGTGGAAAGACGTTGGAGATGGCAACTGGAAGGATGTCACACAGACAAGGGTGCGCTCTGTTCTACACGCCAGCGCGTGTTAGTACGTTTCAGGTTGGTAAGTGACTGTTGTGCCGTCACGAGGTGCAAAGCACGTGCGATTAGTCCACGGTCTTCGAGAAACCTGTTAATAACTGTGGGGTGTGGGGAGTAAGTCATGTGTCGGGAGAAGCAAAGACCTGAAATGAGAGCGGTCAATCAAGACAGGAACGTATTTCTCACGTGCAGCTCAGAGAGCTGGTGGTCCGGGAGGACTACGGCAGGTTCACCCTGCGACGCCCTCAGGGACGCACGGCCCCGCCACTTCTCCGGCATGCAGGAAGGATGCAGCAGCGGAGAGGGCCCAGTCTGGGTGCACACCAGCTGTTCTCAGGAGGGACGCCCAGCAGCGCCCTGACCCGAGCGCTCCCGTCTGGTCCAGTGCAGAGTCTCCTGGTCTTTGCTGCAAACAACGCTGAGGAATAGCGTCTTTTCTGGGGCACCTGATTTAAAACCTTTTTACATGTGACCTTTTTTCCTGTCACATGGAGGTAACATCTCACCCAGTGTCTATTACTTAACAGTCATCTTTTAATTTCTATTTTGTTTCTTGAGTTTACTCTATTTCTTCTGGAGTCAGTTTTTGGTCCCTCTCTTCATAATGGTCATCCTCCTCATATACCTAACAATCCGCTTATGTTTTATCAGCTGTATTATGTGCCTTTTCGTCATTATTGCCCATGTCAGATTTTTAAAACTCTTTATCCTTCCTTTGAGTGGAAACTCCGGCAGGAGATTGTGTGCAGAGGAGAGCAGGGGAGTCTCTATGACCAGGACTCTGCTTCTTGGTGAGTGGCTGTGTGATCAAGTCAAGGGCTCCACCAAATGAGAAGGGCCTTTATCTGGAGGTAGAAACGCACACGTTAGAATTCTCGGGTCTCCTGACAGTTTGTTCAGATTCCCTAGAGAAGAGCTGTTATGCTTTTGGCCCGAGTGGACACCTCAGCCGTGTGTGCTCTGTGGGCCCCGTCGGAGGGGTTCTGGCACAGGGCAGCTGGTGCCGCTGGGCCGTGCCGAACGCCTGCTTGCAGCCTCGTGTCGGGTGCCCGCTCGCACCGTACCTGCCGCGCTAAGACGCCGGAGTTTGCGAGAGGCTAGCCCACGCCCCTCCTGTAGCCCCTTAATAGGACCTGATTTCCATGGGTCAGTCCCCTCTGCCTCTCATCTTCCAGAAAAGGGTTGGCATCATCTCTCAGTGACAGACCCTTTCCTGTGATCTTTGCTGTTTTGGGTCATTCCTTTTTATCAGGTGTAACTTTCATTTCAGGGGCAAATAAAGAGGCAGGAAAGATAGGAGGCAAACTTAGCTGACTAATTTGTCATCTAGAACCGAAGATCTAAGTTAGCGTCTTCACTGAAAAGTAAGTGACGTTTTCTCTAAGGTTCTCTGGGATTTAAAGATTATATTATAATTGTGTACATTGAGGCAACATAGCTAAGCATGGAAACTTTGCAGAGTGATTTAAATTCAGATTCTGTTAACCGCCACCTTTTAGCATTTTTGGCTTCTCACTTGTAAATGGGAACAATAATAACAACAACAACAACAACAAAGACAGACATACCGTACAGTCAAATGATGGAGTAAATGGAAAATGCTGCACACTGTTCTTGGCACATGGGAAACCTTCCAAAATTATTAGCTTTATTGATATTCATTAAATCCCTTCTGCTTTTAAAGTCAAATATATATCTATTAACTACAAAATATTAATACCTTCAAGTGGTGTTCTGATGTGTTATTGATTAAAATCCTGTTTTGTTAGAAGTGGCAGTTACTATGTGGGATTTTAATCAGATCTAAGACGTTTCAGCAGAGATGTAAGGCAGGCTCCGAGGGTCCTGTTTAAAGTTAAATTATTTTAACGTTTCTCTACATTAAAAAAAAAAAGTTGAGACTCTTAATACATTGTTGAAAAAACTCCGTATTAGCTTTGGGGAAAAAACAAGGTTTCTTTTATGCTACCTGACTCCTTCGTAATTGGCCCAACTACTTAGAATGCTTTGGGGGCATTTAAAATTGCACCTAAAAGGAGTCTTAATAACTTTTTGATAATAACAAAAGTTCTGACTAGATTTAAATTGATTCTGTGCCTCCGTGTTAATAGCTGCACGTTACGTAGCGTTAATGGTGATGCGGCTGTTGTAATTACAGCCATTGTAATAAACGAGGGAATTATTTCACTGGTTAAATGTTACATTATCATCTGCATAAAATGGTCATTTTTTTGCTCCCTGAAAACACTTTATTAGCATATCCATACTGTGCACGTGTGTGTGAGCTCGAGAGACCACATTCCCGATAGGGTGTAGTTCTTTTCACGTATTGAAGGAAATATTAACACTTTCAAGTGAGAAGAGAGTTGGCTCCTTAAAATTCACTTAAAAGCATTCCAGGGATGTGGGGTCAGGGTTTTACAAGACATGTTTTGCCAAAATCTTTATGAAATAGGTGATCTCACTTCTGCTTGACTTCCCACCGTGTGGGAATCTGAAATGTCGTCTCTGAAACGTTGATTCACAGCTGTAATTTTAATCCTTTGCGATACCTTTAATCCACTTGCAAATGGCTGCGTGGAAGGTCACTGCCGCTCTGTCCTTCGGTCCTTGGCTGCCCATGACGGTTCCGCCATGTGTCTGGGATTTGGGTTTCAGCCGGGGCGACTTTGCTCCCAGGACTAGTGGGACCTTTATAAAGCCAGCACGGTCCCTCCCGCTGGCCCTTAGGGGAGATTTTATAATCAGGCTTTAATGATGGAAACGTCTATGGCTGGTACGTTCAAGGACGTCTTCCCCAGCTCTGTGAGTAAAAGATACGATCGCCTCCAATAAACCAGGACGGGGAGACAGGAGCGTGGTCCTGAACTGCGCATCTGGGAGCCGTTCCGGGCGCCGGCCGCGCTGCTAAAACCCGGTAGTAAAACCCGGCGTTCCCAGAGCGAGTTGTCTGGCGGGCAGGTTAGTAGCAGCCTGGTTTCTTTCTGCACGCGGGGCCTCCCGCCCATGCCCCACCTCTGCCCTGGCTCGAGAGCTTTCCTTCTCTGGGAGCAGATCTCCCGCCTCCCATCCCTCCCCGTGTCCCGCTGACAAGTGGGGCACCTGCTGCTCCGTCGGAGCCCGGCTCCGATGTGCTTCTCTGTGAGTCACTGCCTAATGAACGGAGGGCGTGTTCCAGCTGGCCCCCTCATCCGCATCCTCTCCCACCCGTGAAGATGGAAATACACCTCGTCCTTTAGCTTGACCTGTCCCTTTGTTATGACACTTAAGAGGTCAGCATCCAACACCCGCAGTGCCCCGCGTCATGTAGTGACCGGGAAAATGGCCCTTCTCAGTGGCTTCATAAATGTTCTCAGGAGAACAGTTGTGAGATGAGGTGCATAAAACAGGCCATGAGTCCTGGGTTCTAGGTCTTTACTGTTCAAAACGTGGTCCCTGGGCCAGCAGCTCCCACGCCTCAGAGCCCCTGAGAGATGCAGAGTCCTGGGTGCATCGGTCTGTCTCGCAGCAGCGCCCGGGAAGCTTCAGAGGCACAGCCAGAGCCGGCTGACTCGTGGAAGGGGGTCTGGAAATGTCACTTCCGAGGGAGATTTTACAGCGTAATATAGTAAAACCCATGATCTCATCCTCAGGGAGGCCTGGGACATCGGAAGCACTCCATAAACATTTGTCGAATGAATAAACAGAAGACCTTAACTACCCTCTGACGACTGCTGTTGGTCTCCTAGACTGTTCTGTACTCTCTGGGGTGGGGGGTGAGAGCTATATGAAATCCCACACAAGATCCTGAAGTCCCTCTCTCTCTGCTTCCTCTTTGTTCTGGAACCCTCCCATGAATGCCACCTGTTTTCCTGTCTGGCTCTGAGTACAACGCATTTCAAGGTGCTCTCTGGAAAGCTGTTTGCTTAAGTGAAAGGAGGACGGGTACTCTTGCAGCTCATCAGGGGACACCTTTGTCCCGCCAGGTGGCAGCAGAACTGGGAGTCCCTGGGGCTGGGCTGGGACCCAGGGGCCAGCCGAGAGCCCTGGGTCTCAGTGGAGCCACAGGGATGGGTGGGAGGAGCAGAATCTCAGTAACCCCTCAAGGTGAAGGTCAGGGAGCACCGCCGAGGCTCTGTTCTCACCCACAGCGGAATTCTCACCATGGACTTTCGGGGAACAACCAGAAGATCTGAGCACACGTCTAAATGTTGCCCCTGCGGCCCCCTCTTCCACTTCTGTGTGGATTATATTGGCCCCCTGGATAAGCCAGGCTACTCTCCCCACCTCCAGGGCCACCGAGGAGCAAGGGTAGTTCCACCCACAACCCAATTCCCCTTTGCCGAGTGAGGCAGCGTGCTCCCGGGGCCCGGCGGCCAGGACCCGGACATCGTAGGAGGTCATTGCTCTGCCTCCCACGGGGAGAGGAGAAGACGACCTCAGAGTCTCCACACGCTTTTAAACATTTTAGTCTGTATCCTAAAAAGTCAAACCTTATTATTTGCATCCTTTTCAGCTCACAGACAGCTCGTCCTGGTGACCTGACTCCTCTCTTTCTGTGTGTCTACGAAGTAAAAACAAAAAAAACCCCACACTTTTTTGGCTGGGGTGATTTCAATTCACTTGTGGATAAACTGACGATGTCTGTGTAAACCGCATCCTTGCACGCATGCTGGTGGGTGAGCTTGAGTGGGGGGTGGGAGGGACAGACTTCCACCTTGTTCAGCGTGACTGGGGGCACCTGCTGGTCCCATACACGCTTATGTTTTTACACTTTTGGCTGCCGGACTCCAAGGAGTCTTCTTTTCAGCTGTACTTACTGTAAGTTTAGGAAAGTGGTCTAGGGGTGCTCCGTCTTCAGCTTCTTCCGCGGGGTGCTCCTCAGAACTTCCCCATCTAACTGCTTTCAAGGTTCAGAACTTCCCCATCTAACTGCTTTCAAGGTTCACGCTGGAGCACTTCGTGTTTTCCAGTCCTACGTCACAGCTGAGTCCAGCGACAACCAGGGAGACGCCTTTAAGCTGTGCGTTAGAACAAAGCGGAGAGAAAACCGCATCCTTCTCCGTCTAGAGGGCACCAGGGTGCGTCTTAAGAAGTGGGTCCCATTGTGTGGGCGGGGGAGGGGCACAGGTGATGGGGGCAGGGCTGGAGCGGCAGCGTTGCTGGAGAATCAGTGTGAAAGTCCGCTCCTGCCGCTCACGGGTAGGAATGGAACCCCGTCGGCTGATCCCCAAGGTCGCAGACGTGCTGAAAGGGGCAGCAGGCTTTCTGGAACCTGGGAACCTGCTCTCGTCCTCCCTGGGGATGTGGTCTCCGCCCTTTGGGGGCGGGACCCGCGCCCCGTGCCCCAGCGGGTGAGGACCCGGGGAAGGAGTGAGGGGCTCTGTTTACTCACACAAGTCGGAAACAGATCCAACCTCCGGAACATCCCGAAAAGATACCCGTGAAATGTCGGGATTTGAAGACATGGTTCTAGTGTTGGTGGTAATCATTCTGCGCTTCAGCGAGGAGAATGGTGCTCCGGGCCTGGGGGACAGATTCCCCCCCGGCTGTGTGTCAGGAGATGGAATCGTGTAAAATCAACTTCTGTGTTTCAAAGCAACTTTGCGAGATCAAATTGCCTCTACTCTGAGTTACTAGCCGTAGGAACAAGTAAGGCTTCAGATCGGGGGAGGCCTCCGTCTCCTTGGTAGAATCACCTCGCTCCGTGCAGCTGAACACTTCACAGCAGAATTAATACAGGGTTAAAGGCAAAGCAGTGTGACTTACAGAAAACAGCAGTGGGAAAACATTATTTGGCAAATTATTTCAAATGTTCCTAATGCCAATATCAAAGGGTGAGAAAACTTAATAGGCGTGGGAAGCGAAGAGCAATTAAAGGTGTGGAAAGATCCGCACAGATGAGTGACATCCAGGCAACCGAAATAGAACGAGGGAAGCGGCGGCGGGGGAGGAGCGCGCCAGCCGGGAGCACAGCCTCACGTGACCTGCGCGCGGGCCCGGGCGCCCCGAGCTGGGCGGGGGGCCCTCAGTGGTGGGGGGCAGAGCTGGGCAGCCCCTGGGGGCCCCGGCCCACTGTCCTCAGTCCAGTGCCCTCCACTGGGCTGCCCTGGAGCCCAGACGCCTAGGGGGAAAGCCGACAGATAAACGTGGACGTGGGAGCTCCGGGGTAGATTTCAAACCTTCACGTGGAGGCAGATTCTGAAATGGCCCCTCTCTCCGCAGCCTGCGCCCCTGGGCCTGTGACCCAGTTGGAGCACGTTCCCGTGAGCAGGATCTGTTAAGTGTCACAGGGGACCTTGAGATGGGAGCAGTCCTCAGTGAGCCTGAGCTGGTCCCCTGAGCCCTTTACATCTGGTCTAGAGGCCAGAGCAGCAGGAGAGGGTCCCGTGTGGGATCTGCTGCTGCCAAACTTGGGGCTGGTGGAGCCACGTGGAGGGAACTAGGAATGGCCTGGAGAGGCCAGCGAAGGCCCAGGGGCCGCAGTCCTACAGCCGCAGGGACTGCGTCCTGCCGCAAGGTGGGTGAGCCCGGAGGAGGCTCTGGTCCCAGGCGTGCCCGGTCCTGCCTGGGCCTTGGTTTCGCTCTCGTGAGACCCTGAGTGGAGACGCAGTCGTCCTGTGCGTGAACTTCTGGCCGGGAGAACCGAGAGCTCGTCAGCGCACACTGTTGGAGGCGGCTGGGTTGCAGTGATCCGTTGGTCTGTTCTGCTGACAGAAAATGAGCCCACTCTCTGAGCTAGCTGTCTGAAAGAATGTTCCAGTAACTGAGTTCATGAAACCCCATCCCTTTCCCAAGTGCTGCCGTGCTGCGGCTCCTTCATACGCTATTGTAGGTGCAAGTTACAGACTTTCCCTGTGCGTTGGGAAGCACCAGACACACTGTTAAAAAGGAACAGTCCTTGGCATTGCTGTAGCCGTCATCTCTACGTTTTAGATGTGTTCCCCCAGGAATGGCATTTTCCTTTGCAAGTTGCTGTCCAGTTCGTCCAGATGTTCTTATGACGACAGATACGACACGGTCACCACGTATGAAGCACACAGAGAATTGTCGTGGGTCAGTTTGGTCTTAAAGTTTGAGCAGCAGAAGAAGGAGACCCTCTAGGCTGTAACTGGTAGCACTTCTTCAGGGGGCTCTGGTTCTTAAGACCACCGCTGGGGGAAGCAGGGTTTGTAACCCGCCGTTCCCGAGGCCTGGGGGTCCTGTGACGAGTTTAGCGAGGGCTCCCCTGCAAACGGAGAAGCTCTGGTGTCTCTGTGAGACGCCCGCTACACCAGCAGTAAAGCCGACAGCTCCCCCTACACAGGTTGGTTCCAGGAGAGCCCACGACGGGTCTCCGGTTCCGTCTCTGCCCCTTGAACTGCCCACTGGGGTCTTTGCTGCCCGGGTGGGGAGACTCGGTCACGCGGCAGCCGTCTGGGGAACGGGCTGAAGGGGAGCGAGAGCCTCCGCGTCTTCAAAGTCGGGGCTGGGATGGTTTTCTTCCAAACCCGCGCGCCTTCAAAGCAGATTTTCGTCTTCCGCGTGGAGAGACAGAAAGAGTACTTGCAGTTTCCACTAGTAGACAGGCATAATAATAATCAAAGAACACGGAACCGAAGCCAAAACCTTTGCCAGACTAAAAGAAACAAATTGCACCGAGGAATCAGCCCAGACTTCCTGGCTGCTGCAGGGCAGCTCTTGTTACTGTGTTTCTCAGCCCCATCTTGCTGTTTTTCTTATGGCAAATGTCACACTGTTGACTTTCCATCGTTTAATGTCAGAGAGAATGATCATTAAGCCACCTTTTGAAAAACAAACATCTTTACTGGGTTCTGAAAGGTTTGGAATAAAGGGATTTCTGAAAATGACTTCCCCACATTTCAGTGACGTGAGTCCACGAGAATGTATGTTAGTCTGATCGCCCTGACTGACCTGTTCTAAACTGGCTGCCCCGCCTTGTGTCAAAATCCTATAAAAAGAAGGTATTTGAAAAGCAGGAAAAAAACCTTAGGCACAACAGTGGATTGTGGCAGAGACTAGGTAAGGGGCAGACTCTTAAAATGAGGCAAGATGGCTTCCTAGAAGAATGTCTCAACCCTGGGTGTCAGCGGACCCCCACTGCCCACGTCCAGCCCTGGGTGTCAGCGGACCCCCACTGCCCATGTCCAACCCTGGGTGTCTGCGGACCCCCCCTGCCCACGTCCAACCCTGGGTGTCAGCGGACCCCCACTGCTCACATATTTTCTTTATGAGAACTTTACGTGCATCACGTATGTAACAGGGGACTAGAGGGAACTTATCGCAGGGCTTTTCCAGCCCTTTTCCTCTCCAGTTACCCCTCAGGCCATTAGTCTGGGTCATCTGTCTTTTCCTCCTGATGGTGGGAGGCAGAACTTTCAGACCTGGCTCCTGAGACAGCTCTGTGAATTTTGTCATATTTTCAGCTACATAATCCAAAAAGCAAGGTATAACGTTGGTGAGAAAGTCCATGAGCTGCATTTTTGTTTCCTAGTGACTCACTCTTGAGATAAATGTTAACATGGTGAGGAGGGTAGACAGTGTATCGTCTGGGATGTGCGGACAGTAGAGGCAGGAGAGACGGAGGGGCCTAACAGACGTGACCTGGCCACTGCTGAAGCACTACTGTCTTATTCGAACAATGGTGGGAGACCTCTGAAGGGTTTAAGTCTGGGGGTAACAGAATCAGAATTGTCCTGGCGGGATCACCTTGCTGGCTGTGGTGTGGGGAATGGATTGAAGGAAGGAGCCCAGAGCTTTGTGTAACCGGCCAGGAGGATTTCAGAAGTCCCAGCAGAAGGTGGGGGAAATGAGAAGTGGCAGATTCGTAGCACTATTTAGGAATTTATATCAGGATTGGTGACAGGCTAAGGTTGATGGCAGGAAGGGACACGTCATAGAAGATTCCTGAGTTTCAGAATGGCTGTGCTGTTGCCTGGAGCCTAGAACCTTGAAAAAAGAACTATTTTTAAAATTGTTTTGTTTTGGATAGTGGACTTGCATTCCATTTTAGGTGTAGTAAGTTTAGGGTTCATTTTAGGCAACCAGGTGATGACCAGGAGGTGCGAGACAGCAGATGTCTGTATCACTCAGTGGAAAAAAAATTAAGAAAATAACATAGAACTCTAGAAATAAAATTTTATAGTGTTGAGTCAAAAAAAAAAAAAAAAAAGAAAGAAACTTGAGATCTCCTGTTCCATTTGCAAGGTATTCTTTCCACGTACTGTAATTTTGTTCTTTATCCAACAAGTTGTGGCCACAGTTTAATTTCTCTGAAAGAAGAAGCTGGAGGTGGGGGCAGAGGGTGGGGCTAGGCCTGTGGGTCGGGGTGTGGGTGGGACGTTTGGAGGGTGCAGGGCTCCTTCTGAGTTATCAGAGGCTGTCAAGAGGAGCCAGTAACAGGAAGCATGTGGGCTGCTTGGATGGAGACTGTGGCTGTAACAGTCAGCACAGGGAAATACAGAGCAAGGGGCAGCTCTGGGAAGACGCATTTTTTCACAGCTCTCTTTGGAAAAGTCCTAGGGTTCCTTTAGGCCTCATTGCCTGGGGACAGATTTTAACAGATTCTTAAAACGAGGCAAGATGATTTCCTAGAAGGATGTCCTGCAGACCAGGAGAAATGGAACCAAATCCAAATCCAGTATTTGCCTATATATTATTGATTGAATTTAGATTCTCTAGTAATGCAATCCCACGGTCCAGGTTTCTAGAACCTGGGAGAATGATCTTTCTGTGAGCGTCCCAAACCGTAAGCTGTACACACGGATGCTTTCCTATTTGGTCAAAAATGCACTTCCAAGAAATTGTGAATCACGGGAAATAATATTTTTCCCTATTGTTTAAATCATATCATCAACTGAAACAAAGGAAAATTAGAAAACAGAGTTTGTCAAACGTGATGTTTCTTAGTGAAAATGTGTTTATCTATGCATTTATTACATCAGAAAAGGAATGAAGTAGGGGAGATAACCTAAGTATGGTTCACTAAAGTGTGGAAGAAGGATTCAAGTTGTTTCAATGAAGCCAGGTATTCTGTGACATCAAATATTTTGCAGAGAATATAAAATAAAATGTGAAAGGTACAAGAGTTGGGCCATCTAAGTGCAATTTTATTGTCCTGCACGGGAGGGCAGATGGCCTCTCTGGTGATATCTAAAAAGGTACCTTGTAGCTGACAAGGGATCCTCCTGGGACGGAGTGACCCAGTCTCCCAAAATGACTCCCTTGTACAGACATGGAGGCCCTTGGCTTCCTTGGAGGCGTTGCAGAAACTTGTGTATTTGTGCTGGTAAAAATGATAACGAATGCAGTTATCAATACCCCATACGCCTAGAACAAGATACTCTGTCTGCTGTGGCCAAGTTTCAGGAACAGGAAGGTCGTCCTCCCCCGGGACTGAAGGTTTCCATATTGTGCGTGATATTTGTCAGTGAATGTGACCGCAGGTTCAAAGTTGATAAAAATGCAAAGAAAGAATGAGGAGAGGTGTGTTCCTCTGTCTCTTCTGGAAGCTGTCTTTCTTGTCTGCAGCTTCTGTTTTTCTCATCCCCCCAAATTTCCCTCTGACTTCACTTTGACACTGTCTTTTTTCCATCCTTTGCTCTTTTCAAGACGCCTATTGTTCTCAGCATCCTTTTCCTTGAAATCATCTCCTGTCTCCTTTCAGCCGAAACTACAACCTGTCTATTCAGCCTAGTGGCTTCCTGGCTGAGAAATGAGTCTGACACAGGCACCCCCACCGAGTGGGTCACTTCCTTCAAAGAGTTCTCAGTGGGGTCCTCTCAGCCACTTGTCTTTTCTCTTCAACATCTTTTTTCTTTTTCTTAATAGAAAATGCCAAGCAAGTCTTGTTCTGGTAGAATGATGAGTTACACAAGAAAATGCAGCAAACTTTCCCTGGAGAAACGTTTAGGAGACGCTCACTGGAAGAATTTCCTGTTTAAAACCTCAAAATACGTGTCTCACTTCACAGTGCGTGGTGAGCTCAAAGCACAGCTGATTCTCTCTGAGCAGGTGGGAAAGGCTCGGTGGATGAGAGCTTGGGCTGGAGAACCTGATTCCCCCTCGGCTGTTCACATGCTCTGGGTTTGGGGACATCTTTCCCAGCCTAGCCCAGAGCCAGCGTCCTTGTCTGCAAAGTGGAGGTAATACGAAGGTCCTGTAGGATGGTTGAATGACGCGTTCTAGCACGTTGGAGGGTCTACTGAATTTTGGCTTAAAAAGCATAAGGCGCACTGGTTGCTCCTTGGTGAAATGGAGGCAGTGTCTTCGCCGTGCCTTCCAGTCTCTGGAAGCATGCATGAGTTCTAGGTCTGAGTGGGTGCTTTTGTCCTAAGAAAATTCTCTTCTCAAGTCAAAGGTGGAAAGAAACACTGAGTAAAGTTTAGGGATTTCAGGATGTCTCAGAGAAAATTTTGTAATCACAGTTCTTAGAAATGAAAAAAGAAAAAGTTAC
The DNA here is from genome assembly GCF_048773025.1 of Camelus bactrianus. Taxonomy (NCBI): domain Eukaryota; kingdom Metazoa; phylum Chordata; class Mammalia; order Artiodactyla; family Camelidae; genus Camelus; species Camelus bactrianus. Next base: position 2,860,525 of record NC_133567.1, on the reverse strand, counting down.
ATCAAGGCAGTACAAATTCAGACCCACAATCAAAATGAAGTCCATCAATTAAATATTTCTGCCCTATGAGAAATGTTTCTCCACAATAGTAAATCTATTTTGATTACTGTTTAGATTGCCTGATACATATTTAATTTTTAACATGTAACAGTGAGTAACTGTACTTTATAATGGAAAACAACTCATGTTGTATTTGTTATACGCATTTGTTACACATTTTATATGCATATGTATATTTTTTCATCTTCCAATATTTTTATTGAATGTAAAATTTATGCTGTGATATTTCTAATTATGAGGAACTCTTTTTGTTCTTTAAATGGTCCTTTTAAGATAGTGTTCTTTTTTCTGCTTTTTAAAATTTTAATTTTCTAATTGTAATTTTTTCATTGAACTACAGTTGATTTACAGTGTTGTGTTAGTTTCTGGGCTGCAGCATGGTGATTGAGTTATACACATACATATTACTTACCAGAGCTCTGTTTTGGTGGTGTGGGATGTGAGAGGAGGAACCCTTCCTTTTCTCCCCACCCCCCAGAATATTTACTGAGCACCAGCTGCATATAAACAGATTGACCATTATGACTATTATCACTGAAATGACTGCTTTAAGCCAACTGCTCGTCCGCTACACAGTCATGACCCCAGAGCTGGGTTTCCCTGTGCCTTCGGACGGACCACACACACATCTCGCAGGAAGGAACGGGTAAACCATCTGGTGGAAGCTGTCAGCGAAACAATGTGCTGTCACTCACCCACTCCCCAAGTGTGCTCTGGAGCTACGATGTTCAGGCTTTGTGCACGTGGACACAACTTCCTCCCTGAAACATACAGGTCTCTCTCTTTGTGCCTCCAGGTGGAGGAAGGTCGGCTGTGTCAATATGTGTGTGTATGTGTGTGCACAGGTGTGTGGGCGTGCAGGTCGGGAAGTGACCTCTTAATAAATCCACGTCTATTCCCCTGGGCTGCAGAGCGAGTCAGGAGACGTGTGTGTCATATAATGTACATATTACACACGAGTCTAATGAGCATACAGACATAGGATACAAATATAAATAAACCCGCAAGCTGATACATAAATACATCGGCTAGAGAGACATGTATTTATGGGCCGCATCCAAGCCCCTTAGTGGACGCGGCGGGGACCAGACCCGGCGTGCTGGGGCGCGCCCCCTCCTGCAGCCGAGGAGGGCACCTCAGATGGCTCAGACGGGGTGGGGGCTGGTGAACGGAGGGGGCGAGGAACCCCCGGAGGAAAGCAAGTCAGCTGACGGCAGGGAGCAGTTGCGCAGCAACAGCCGCCAGGGAAACAGGTCTCAGGGAGCAGCCAGCGCCGCGGGGATGCTCCAGCCAGGAGGCACCGGCTCCCCGCCCCCCCCCCCCCCGTTCTGGTCCTTCCTGCCCCCCCTGGCCTGTCTCTGTGTCTCGGTGGCTCTCTCGTGGTCTCGGCGGAGACACAGCCCGCACCCCGGTTAGAAGACGCAGGAGAGGACCCCTCGCCGCTCAGCGTCCCCAGTTTTTGAGCAGCTGCTGCTGCCACGCGCATGCGCCCTGCGGTGAAGTCCGGCTGCGCGCTCCCCGGCCCAGGAGTTACCTGCCAGGTGAGCGCGAGGCCCGCCCGAAAGTGACATCGCCACCCACCCAAGCTGTGCTGAATCAGCACAGACTGCAGCGCAGCCCCCAAAGTGACTTGCTTTATGAGAGAGATTGACGCGGACCCCACACGCCGAGACAAGGCGGCCCTGCGCGCCGCGCGCTGCGTTTGTCCCCCGCGGTGACTCTGTAGTAGCTGCTCCTTGAAAAAGGACGCCTGGTGTCAGGGTTCCGAGTCGGCCTTTAATTCTTCCAGAAGAGGTGTGCTGGCCGACGGCCGGGAAGGCTCCTATTACTTTTTTCTCCTCTCAAAGCTGGACCGGCAGGGGACTTCCCAGTATTAATTAATTAACTCCAGGCTCTTTTGGCAAAATGCCTCGAAAGCGATGGCGCGTCCCGAGTGACCCTCAGGTGTACTTTCTGCCCGCGATCGTTAAAATCGCAACGTCGTCTCACCTGGCTCCTTAGGACATTAAATGAAGATAACAAGATTAATCAACCTGCATATTAACATAAAGGAAATATTAACGTACTAGACACGCAAAGAAGATGATGGGAAATGCCTCCTGGACCCTAGGGCGAATGCAGATCTGAAGACCGTGTTTAATGTTTGCCGCCCAGGGCTCAGTGAGCGCCCTGAGCTCTGCTACACTCGGGCATTTACATAACCCGCAAACACGCAGGACAGAGGCCCTTCCCGCCCCAGCACAGCTCCCGGCCCCGTGCGGACACTCACTGTGAAAGGCCGGGCTCTCAGCTGGGAGGGCGGGCTGCTCACGCTCCAGACCTGGGGACGCCGAGGGGTGGCGCTGACCCTCACTCAGCCTCCAGGGGAAGCAGTCTTAGAAACGGGGCTTCCTTAGAGAGTTCAGGATTCCACAAACCAAGAGCATCTTAGGGAAACACCTGCCCTGCCTCCCGCCCATTGTAAAGGCCTGTATTTAGATGTGCTGCAGGCCGTGTGACGCCCCCCGAGGCCTGCACCCGCACATGGGGGGAACCATAATGCCCTTGGCTCTGGAAGGCTGGCTCAGCCACGACTTATAATCCAGGAACACACACACACACACACACACACACACACACACACACACAAAGTATATGCACACATAGCGGCCTTCTAAAGACTGTCCACCTGTTAAGTCATTGGAATATGTTCTGTGAGAGGAAGAAAGCTAAATTAATACCAAAGGGGAAAAATGAGCTGAAAGAAATGAATGATGGGGGCACAAAAGGCGACATTAAGGAAGCAATGAAAATACGCATCCACAGATGATGGCAGAAAGATGTGGTGTGTGTACAACAGAACACTACTCAGCCATGAAAAGGAATGAAATGAGGCCGCTTGCAGCAACATGGATGAACCTGGAGACCAACATACTGAGTGAAGTAAGTCAGACAGAGAAAGACACACATCACATGATATCACTTATATGTGGAATCTAAAAAAATGAGACGAACGAACCTATTTACAAAACAGAAATAGACTCACAGATATAGAAAATAAACTTATGGTTACCAAAGGGGGAAGGAGGGAAAGATAAATTGGGAGTTTGGGATTCGCAGATACAAACTACTATATGCAAAATAGATAAACAACAAGGTTCTCCTGCACTGCACAGGGAACTATATTTAGTACTTTGTAATAAGCTATAATGGAAAAGAATCTAAAAAGTAATATATATGTGTGTACCTGAATCACCATGGTATACACCAGAAACTAACACAACATTGTAAATCAACTATACTTCAATAAATAAATAAATTTAAAAAATTTTTAAAAAGAAGCAGTAAAGCGTGGGGAAGAAAGTTCAGTTTTATGAAACAGTCCCTCACTCAGCAGACTGAAACCTGCCCTGTTTATCAGCAGCCCCTTGCATCCACTCTCAGTCCCCTACCAGAAAAGCTGCATTTTTTGTTTTTTGGGGCTTTTTTTGGGCAAAAACTGAAATGTAAGTTACCTTTCAAAGGCTTGCATCTTTATGATGATTTTGTTCACAGTCGTCATTCTTAGGGATGTGAAGCCATGTGTGCACCTGGGACGGGGTCGCACACTGTGGGCTGGAGGTCTCAGTGCTGGAGAGGGTGACTTGCAGGGGATGTTGGCATCCCAAGGCCTGGGAGGCAGAGAGCTCATGTTGTCATTTAAAAACCCTCAGGGGCTTTGCAAGTGTTGGGGGGGGGTGAATATCATGTGCTAAACCACGGATGTGACCTGGTCCACTTCACGTCTCAAAGCAGCCCATAAATGCCAGTTACTAATGTTAGTGCCCTGATCATCAGGGGATGGAGAGGGGGGTTATCTCAGGGTGCACCTGCTCCGTCTAAACCTCATAACTTGGTGATGGGGATGCTTGGTCCTGCTAATGCCATGTTAGACACAGCAGGCCAGGGAGTTGGCCCAGATCACCCTATTAGTAAGTTCTCACTCTGTTCCTATTACTCCGGGTTGCCCGTTACGGAACAGCTTGGAAGACAAGAGAACTATTGAGGCCTAATTAGTGCAGGGTTTGGGTCTGCATCTTCCACGTGTTATTCAAATTGAATCCAAAACCAAGAGTAGGGTGAGTCCTCAGAGATGGTGATTCTCCCTAGGGCTGGTCCCTCACTTTGCTAAGACACCAAGGATGCACGTCAGCTTTGCTTTCTCAAGTTAACATTGTCCTCAGGTTCCTGAAAGAAGACGTTCCTCTTCCCACTTTCCGGATGGGATCTGGGCGTACACACCCATTCAGTTATGAAGCCAAGGGCAGAAGCAAGGTCCCTGAATCTGAGTTAATGATCGCGGATGAGCCTCCCCTGGGGTTTTCTGCTAGGGACGTTTCAGGGGCCTGAATCGCAGCTGAAATGGGGCTTTGTCCCTGCTCCATAGAGGGAGGTGTCACACTGAAGCCAGCGCTGGCCCAAGTTCACAGTGAGAAACCTGGATACGGATGGGGCCGGGCTTTGATTGGATTCTGGAACTTACTGCACTCAGCTGGGTGTCGTCCAGCAACTGGGTGGCACTGGCAGAGGGAGGCCTGCTTCTGCAACAATTACTGGTCAATGGCGAGTGATTAGAATGGCACCGTGTCTAAAACAATATGGAGGGAGCGTGCTGCCTTGGAAACACGAAACTGGAGCCTTCGCGGGCTGAGCACGCGGCGGGGATCAGAGCAACGAGAGGCTTTGGAAATTCGAGTCCCCGCTCTAGACTACTCGAAAATCACTGTGGAATGTTTTCTTCTCCTTAGGCAGGCAGAACAAGACCCAGGGTTCTGCACGCACCATCTCTCGTGGGGCGTGGACACAGTTCCACTGGACACGGGCTGGCTGGACACAGTTCAGGAAGGGGCAGGGCTGATCAGTCTCGCCAGGTGAATTGACCCAAGAAGCAGGAAAACCTGACAGATAGTGCCTCACTGCATCGAGCTTCACCTCCACCCAGGGGGGGCACGCGTGGTGTGGGAGAATACAGATGCCCAGAGGCGACCGAGTTAGGAAACTTTCCCGGGATGCTTAAGAGCACATGCTGTGTGGGCGTGCCCAGTGGACGGTCGCTGTGATATTTGCAGATAGCGCAGAAGAGTTACCATCTCTGCCTTTATGTCCTTGGCTGTGTGCGAGTGATGCGGCTGCGGGAGGATGTGGGCAGCCGCGGACCAAGCACTTGTACCACCAGGTCCAGGCGGGGACTGCCAAGCATCCTGGGCGCGGATGCAGTTCCCTCGGTCCTGCCTCCCTGGCTTCCCAGGGAGTGCGACACGGGCTTGGCCTGGGGCAGTGGACTCCTCGTGGGCTGTGCATGGACTGTCACCAGCCCTGTGATGGTTGCCTCACTCCTGTGAGAGACTGTGACATATTCATTCTTGGCAGCCACTGTCTCAGGCGTTAAATCACTTTCCTCAAATTTCCCGAGTTCTGACACATATAATGGGCTTGGTGGGGGATTTGCAATAATTCTTTCCCAGTATTTATGAAACTGTGCGGCTCCCTATGGCTTCTGGGCCCTTAAGCTGCCTCTCAGATATCCCTCCCATAAATTTTCCATGATTATCACTTTCGAGCTTGAAAATACACATCTTTATGCGTTGTTATTGGGACAAAGGAAGTGCCGTTGATTTTCCTTATGTTATTGAACGTGTAGCACGTCTACAGCCTCACCTGACCAAGTGTGTAGCTCGCTAATGGGCGTTTCAATGCAGAGTGAACTTCGTAACTCTGCGTCTTTCATCACTGCCAGCGTGAACCCCGCGGCTCTGCCCAGTCACGTAAACCCTCATGCGCTAAACCAAAGGTCACACCGATGAATGTTTCTCCATGGTGGCACCTAGAAGTGCCAGAAAAGCGTTGCTTTTAGCATTCTGTGCCCCGGTCTGTAGTAAATTCTCCCATTTCCCGTTCTTATAAGCTCCCTTGGTCCTCTCCCCTGCTGCTATACGCGGAATCCGGTCTCCACCACTGTGCTCGTGGGAATGGTGGTAAGATCGCGACTTGCCAATCACATTTTGTCTCCTTTTTGGAATTTATGCTGCACTGTTAGAAACGTAAACAGTTGGAAATAGGTCTGGCGTATTTTCAAAGGTCTAGGGGTTTCTGAAATTTCATCTGGCCTTTCTGTCTTTATACATATGACCCCACGTAACTACAGATGCGAATTTAAAGGATTTAACCTAAGGTTTCACCATAAAATGACTGGGCATTCTTTATAGCTCTTAGAATTTAGTGCTACTATCCTGATATATGGAAAAGGAACATTTGAGAGAAATTTAAGGTTTGTTGAGAATTCCAACAAACAATTGGAAACTGCATTAGGAAACATTCCTGGCATGCTTAAGAGTAAATCCTCGGTGGACTGGACCAGTGGATAGTGCTCTGTGAGTTGTGCGTATTTAATTTATTTGGGAAGTTGAGTTGACTTTTTCTTTTGAGACCCTCAGTCATTCCTAAATGAGGATGGGTAAGAGCAGAAAAGGGGACAGGAGTGCAGAATCCTGTCTGGGACAAGTCTGGGTGATGGAATCTGGGGATACAGAAGTTACAGAACCACAGAAGTTTGCCTCTGAATTTTAAGATAAAGGTAATGAAGACCAGAAAAGTTTCCCTAAGCTTAAAATGCAAGGGCATTATTCTCTGTCCTCTTTTTACTGTCTCCTTTTTGAAAATTACATTGATGTCAACTTCTTAGTGTGGTGTTATCATAATTGCAATAATGCACAGACACCATGTTGCACTGAAGCATTCAGACTGCGTAACTTATAGGGACCGGATCACATATCCTTATGTCAACTTATCCTTTACTGTATAATGGAAGCAGTTATTCGATTAAAGTTGCTTTATTGTAAAGAAAATTGATCAGATAGCCATGTCACAATTTTTACCATTTTATTTTTGTTTATCGTACATGCAATACAGGAAACCCAGTAAGAATGTCCACTAAGACTGTTTGTTACAAGTTACAAAACTGGGGGCGGGCATAGCTCAGTGAGGGGGTGTAGCCCCCGTGGTAGAGTGCATGCCGAGCATGCGTGAAGTCTTGGGTTCGTTCTCCAGTACCTCCTCCGAATGTAAGTAAATAAATAAACCCGATTACCTCCCCCTCATGAAAGAAGAGAAGAGGGGAAAAAAGCATCTGAAAAACTCGAGTAAGTAAGAAGGGGGGGGGAGCCCAGGAGGAGTGGTGGAGTGTCTCACAAGACGGCAGAGCCACAGAAAGGGCGAGACTGCAGGCAGCACCGCAGACAGGACCTCACTCAATCACGTGTTGCCAAGACGTCGCCCCCCTCCTCCCACCGCCGTATGGGCTCCAGGCATCTCTCTTATTACAGAAGAGCCTTTCCCAAACATTTCGGAGAAGAATCCTAGTTGGCCCCACATTGTTCATTGCCCGCCTCTGATCGCGTCTGCAGAGCCAAGGAAGCAGCGTCCCGTTGTACGGATCGGTTGCTCCCACGGTAACCGTCCGGGGGGGGGGTGGGGAGCAGGATGCTGGGGACCAAGCAGTGTGTCTAGTTTAATAACTTTCAAAACATATGGCTTTCACCCAAGTATTTAGGGGCTGATGGAGAAGTTGCGTGTGGTGGGCGAAGATCTGGAAACAAAGACCCTCTCTGTTCCATCAAATGGTGATCGCGGCACCATGTGAGAACCCACTGCCACTAATTCCCATAAGGAATTTTAAAAACTTAAAATTTAAATTTTGCTGACTTAGTTATTTAACACTTTATTTTTATTTTCTAATTGATTTTTTGCTACCGTTTCCGAGAGGAATTGTGAAACTTGTGACCCAGTCAGTGGCTTGTCTTGACATCATCCTTGGGTTGTGGAAACACACAAAAATAAGCTCACGGCCCCCCCAGGGGACAAAGAGACGGTTCCCCTTTCACAACTGTTCACAGCCCACTCCCACCCAGGTCAGCCCAAAGCAGCACCACAAACAGTGTTTCAGAAACCTGTGTCGGCCGTCGAGATTACTTAAACAGGAGTGCATTTTATAAAATGTCTTTCTTGTTTTCATTATGAAAATAGTTCATAGGCAGAAAAGTGTTGATAAACCTAGAGCTAACATTGCATGCGAACGACGCAGATATAAAAAGTATTGGCAATTTGCGAAGTATCTTCAGATCGCTGTGTCCTGGAGAAATTAAATGGTCTACACGGTTCCAGCCTTCGCTGGGCCCCTCCTTGACCCCAGCCCCGTGTCTTCTCCTTCTCCATGCGACCCTCCCCTCAAGTGGGAGTGTCTCTTCCCTGTTCGGGATCGTCTGTTTTCCCCCCATGGGTACGCGTGTGCACACAGACATGAGCAGAAGTGGCACTGGTTTTGTGTGACTATAGAAATTTGCGTCATTGTGTCATGCTAAAGGAATCCTTCTGCAACTTGAAAAATGTTCAGTCCATATTATGTTTACTAAACTTAAACATACGATGAAGTACGATGTCACAAGGAAAGCCAGCCCGGTGTCTTGCTGCTGTGCTGTTTTCCGCGGTGTGTCCCTGTGGATGAGAACTGACTGACTGCCACTCAGTGTGGCCTGGGCGTCCTCACGGGCGCCTCGCGCCCCCCGGTTTCCCGCGGCGGTGTCTCCAGCAGCTGGATGGCGGGCTGCCGGGTAGCCGTCCCTCTAACTCTGCAGGCGTTGCCAGGCCGCGTTCAGAGTCGGGTCTGAGCGTCTCGGTTCCGCGTCATCGCTGGTGTTTGGTGCTGTGACGCTTTTCCGTGTTTGCCAACCTGACAGTCCCTCCCTGCAGGGTCAGCACGTCCCTGATCATTAGTGAAATCAAGCATCTTATTTTTCAGATCTTTGTGTGTTTTCCTGTGTGGATTGACTGTTACTCTCCTTGGCTTGCCCGTTTCAAAATTGGGGTTTGTGTGTTTATTAATTTGCATGAGTTCTTTTCACTTAATATACTTGAAGCAAAATATTTAGAGTATGAATGTGATGTGATAAAATTTGGCCCCCCATTTTCCTGCCCTTCCTTTCACTGAGAGGTGGGGGCTCTGTGTCCCTTCCTCCTTCATTTGGGGGCGCTTGTGTCTGCTTCAAGCCATCAAGTGTGGCTGATGGGATGCCCTGTGGCTTTCAAGGCTCAGTCAGAGGAGACCACGCGGTCCCACCGGGTCCTCTTGAGATGCTCACTGTATGGGGAAGCCAGTTCCCTGTGCCGTGGGGCACATGCTGGAGGAGGCACGTGCAGGGCTCCAGGGAAGAGCCCTGCCTGCCTGCCAGCCACATGCATCCAGCCACCATCTGACTGGAGCTGCATGAGGACCTGGCTGAGAACCACTCAGCTAAGCCTTTCTCCAGCTGCTGGCCCACAAACTGTAAACTGCTTCAGACACCTGTTGTAATACAGGACTAAGCTTTGGAGAAGCCCAGCACACAGTACAAGTTACCAGAGAAACTGCTATAGAGCAAAACAGAATTTATGGTAAAATAATTTTTAAAATGATGAAGGAAGATATTTCATAATAATAAGCTGAAGGAGATAAACTGCTTTTAGCCTTTGGAAATTGACATTTTACTTTTAGCCTCGATGTAGTCACACGCTTTCCCTCCCAGTCCCCAGAGGTACTAGGTTATCAGCTAATGGAACCCAAGGTGCCGGCCCAGCCACGTTCCCTCCTGGGTCTCACAAGGACCCTTCTTTCCTGGTGGCTCCAAGCGTCCCTGGACTTGCAGCATCGCTCCGATCTTTTCCTTTCTCTTCCAGGACCTTCTCCTCTGCGTCTCTGTCTTCTCTCTTCTGCCTCCTGTAAGGACACCTGTCGTGGGACTTAGGGCCCACCAGATAATCTGAGACGATCTCTTGTGTGAAGACCTGTGTGCTAAATGCAACAGCAAAGACCCTGTTCCCAAATAAGGTCACACTCACAGGCTTTCTGGGGCTGGGATGTGAACCTATCTTTTGGGGACCACCATTCAACCCATGAGCAATAAAATCAAAAGGTGATTTTCTAAAATATTAACAAAACTCACTAAATTAAGAGAGTAATTACAAAAATTTAACACTCACTCATGATAAGCATTCTTTGTGAGCTGGGAAGAGAAGTCTTTCTTAATTTGATGAAGAGTATTCCCCCAAATTCCCAAGTCAAGAATCCTCTCCTCGCCATTACCTCCGCAGGGATCCTGGACGTCTCACCAAAACCATAAAATGAGAAGGACATCCTGAACAGGACCCAGACTGTCTTGCACCCGAGATGGCCACTGACTAAGGAGAGACGTAGAACCAAGTGACAGATTCTGAAAAGAAATCACTTAGCAAGGGAAAAACGACTAACTTTTCTATACACGGGTGACAGCGACTTAGGAAATGTAACAGGGGAAGAAAGATTACGTTCAGAATAGTAACAGCAAGTACAACGTGTCTACAAAAATACCTACCCCAAATAACCATCGTCGCTACGGGGAAACCTATAAAAAATTAATGAAATCCATAAAATAAAACTCAGATGAATGTAGAGCTGTATCATGTTCATGGGAAGGCTCTGTGTTATAAAACTCTCATTCTACTCAAATTATAGCAAGTTTTGCAAAAACCGTAAAGTTCGCTAACGTCAAGGGTAGGTGAGGGTCTGGGCGCGGAGCGGTGCTGCTGGGGGCGCCTGCGCCGGCACGGGCACCTGGGCGGCGTTTGGCAGTCCCTGCTGAAATTTAGAACAGGCACATCCCCTCGCCTGCAGGCTCTGCTGCCTGGTATTTACCCTTAGGAAGTATTTCTACGTGCAATTAGACTTCAGAACACAAACAAACAAGCTCATAGAAAAAGAGATCAGGTTTGTGGTTACCAGAGGCAGCGGAAGCGGGGGGGGGGGGGGGGGGAATTGGATGAAAGCAGTCAAAAGGCAACGAACTTCCAGTTCTAAGATACACAAGTACTAGGGGTGTCACGCCCAACAGGATAAATAGGATTAACCCTGCTGCGCGTCTCATCTGAAAGGGGGTAAGAGTAAATCCTGAGCATTCCCATCACGAGGAATTTATTTTTCCTCTTCTTTAACTTTCTGTCTACATGAGATGATGCATATTCACTAAACTTACTGTGATCGTTTCATCACCGTATACAAGTCAAACCGTTGTGCTGCACCCCCTGAACCTACACAGTGCTGGATGTTAATTACACCTTAGTGAAACTGGGAGAGAAAAATAAAGGAAGATTCGTGTAGTTTTTAAAAATTGTGCATTAAGAAAGGGAGGCATATTTAATGATGTCCAGACCACCTAAATGCCCATCTTCAAGGGAAGGACTAAAAAATAAATGTCGGTGTATCTGCAGGATGAGATTCTAATTAGCAACTTGAAGTTTGCCGACATGATCTAAAATGCGCACCCTGTTGAGACATTTCAGGTGTAGAATATGTGTATTCTATGTGTGTTCACTTAAAAACACAAAACACCAAGATCATTCTTTTTTTTTTTAATTGAAATGTAGTCAGTTTACAACGTGGTGTCAATTTCTGGTGCACAGCACAGTACGGCCATACGTATACATACATATATCCCTTTTCATGTTCCTTTTCATTTTCATTATAGGTTACACATAAGATGTTGAATATAGTTCCCCGTGGTCTACAGTATAAACTTGTGTATCTATTTTATGTATAGTAGTTGTATCTGCAAATCTTGGACTCCCAATTTATCCCTTCCCACCCCCTTCCCCCCTGGTGACCATGAGTTTCTTTTCTATGTCTGTGAGCCTGTTTGTTTTATAAATGAGTTCATTTGTCTTATTTTTAGATTCCATATATAAGTGAAATCATATGATATTTTTCTTTCTCTTTCTGGCTTACTTCACTTAGGATGATGATCTCTAGGTCCATCCATGTTGCTGCAAATGGCATGATCGTATTTTTATGGCTGAATAGTATTCCACCTTATAAATATACCACAACTTCTTTATCCAGTCATCTGATGATGGACATTTGGGCTGTTTCCATGTCTTGGCTATTGTAAGTAGTGCTGCTACGAACATTGGGGTGCATGCATCTTTTCAAATTAGAGCTTCCTCTGGATATATGCCCAGGAGTGGGATTGCTGGATCATAGGGCAAATGTATTTTTAGTGTTTTAAGGAATCTTCATACTGTTTTCCATAATGGCTGCACTAAACTACATTCCCGCCAACAGTGTGGGAGGGATCCCTTTTCTCCACACCCTCTCAAGCATTTATCGTTTGTGGACTTGTTGATGATGGCCATTCTGACGGTGCAAGGGGTTACCTCATGTAGTTTTGATTTGTATTTCTCTGATGATTAGCAATGCTGAGCATCTTTTCATGTGCTTGTTCCCATCTGTAGAACCTCTTCTGTGTTTGTGTTTATGCTCCTTTTCAATGTGTATGTGGTGCTTCTGCTTTATCTCTCTCTCTGTCTCCTCCATTTCTCTCTCTGGTGTTCTGCCAGAGGTTTGTTTATTTCAGGGTTCAGCCCATTTCTCTGTGAAGGGCAGGGAGTAAATATGTCGACTTGGTGAAGCCACAGGGCTTCGGTCACAACTGTTCAGCTCTGGTCTTGTTGCCTGAAAGTAGCCAGAGATACAGTAAATGAGTGTGACTGGGTTCCAGTAGGGCTTTATGATGGACACTGGAATTTGAATTTCATTTAATTTTCATGTGTCACAAAATATTATTTTCCATTTTCCTAGAACTATTTTAAAAAATCTAAAAACCATTTGAACTCGTGTCATATGACAACAGGTGGCAGGCGGGATTGTGGGGCCTGCAGGCCAGTTTTCCAACCCCTTGTCTATTTTACAGATTTGGGGAAAAAACCCCAAAACAAACAAAAGAAACACTTAACTTTGCTTGTCGTGTCTGTACCTAATTCTTTGTTCTCTAAATTAATTAACATTTTATGAATGTAGTCATCCCCTCCATCTACTTTTTTAATATTTACTTTTTCTATCTTCTTGTGTTTTATGTTTAGTTCTCCTTTTGCTCTTTTTCGTGAATGTTTACGTGTACAGCGGTCTGTGTAACGTAACGAGCAACCGTATCCCCACTATCGTGCTCAGTAAGAGATTACAAATAGGGAAAAGCACTGTTGTGTTTGGCAGCCAAGTGGGCAAACTAACTTTCATACCCTCCCAACGGAACCATTTTAAGAACAACCAAAAAAGCTGGATTAATTGTGTTTTGAAATATATCACCGAGCTAGCTAAACAGAAGGAGTCAAAAGAAGGCTGAAAACAATTTAAAATCAGGGACCTCAAAGGGCTGAGCAAGGGATGTCAAAGCTGCTCTGGCCCTAAGAGGGTTATCTGTCGACTCTTTGGGCTCAGGGCTTCTGTCGTGGCTCCTAAAGGGACATGAGAGGGAGGGCACCCCTCCCATGGTTGCCAGAGCAGAGAGCAGGGCCTGGGGCTCCACCCTCAGGAGAGGGTGGACATGGAATTAAAACTGCATGACTTGGGCCGGACTCTGTGGGAGAAAAATGAACTCCCATGAGCATTTGTAACCCCGAGTGGCTTTCCCCTCCACCTGTCGCCCAAATTCAGACTATGAGGTTGAAAAGCTGAAGTTGACGATTTAATATAAAGACGTCTCAGTCTGATAATGCCTGCAGGTGACTGGCTGAAAAGCTCAGAAGTGATGCTATTTCTGGTAGACCTGAAAATTTCTACAAGACACATGGACACTTGTTTTAAAATCTCCAAAAGAAATAGCAGAAATAACCAAGTTCAGCCTGAGCATGATCAGATTGAGATCGTAGACTGAGTCGGTTGAATATGTTTTCATGTAGAAAAGAGAGGCTTGAAAATATGAAGAGGGTGCTTCTCCGTATTTAAAAAGTGACAGTAAAGATTTGAAAAAGAACAAAATGCAACAACTAAAAATGAAAAATAGGGTTAAACAGCACATGTGTAGACACAGTTTCGTATCATTCTGCGGCTCCATGGATGTCTGTTTTCCAGAGTTGGACAGAGGATTTCAATGCTAGGCTCAAATCTCCATCCTAAAAGGAAAATTTCTCACTCCTTTTTTTTTTTTATTAAATAAATGTAATGCATGCTTTTTGCACACAGGAAAAGAAAGAGAAGTAGAAAAATATATGTTAAGGTATCAATCATTTATCACTTATCAATATTTCCATGTATTGCTTTTAGTCTTGTTTATTTGAACTTTTTCCTTTAAAGATTCATGCTGATTGTATGATCCACTTTTGAATCACTACTGTAAAACGAAGCTTTCTCCATAACATGGAATATTCTTCAGAAAGATCAGTATTTGACATTCCATCGTTTAAATGAACAGTAATGTAGCTGAGACCAGCCAGATGCTCACCAAGCCCATTTTCTCTGCTTGGGTACAAAGATTTTCTTCCCAGACTTTTTTGACAGTCACTTTGGGCCAGTGACTGTGTTCTGACCAGATACCTCGCAGCATCTCCTGCGGCTGAAGGCAGGGCAGGGAGGAGCTCTGATGACGCCGCAGTGGCTGGCCACGCGTGGGGGCCTACATTTCCTCCCGTGGGTGTCAATTTAGAAGTGGACAGAGGGGTCCAGAGAGCATAAGAATGAGCTTACGGAAGAAAACTCAATCATCATTTGGGGAAAAGAGCTGAAATATATTTTTTATATACTGTTGTCAGTTACTTTCGGAAGAGCAGCCCCAGTCTTAGCGGTGGACGTCTGCACACGGCTCTCACTAACTCGGGGAGACCACCTACTCCTGGTGTGGGACGCTCGCACCTTTCCTGGGCTTACCGAGCAGGTGTCCGAAAAAAAGTGCCCAGTTAGCTCCCTCGGGATGTGACTTTCTATCTTCTATCCTTCGCCATTTTACTTGCTTTAGAATGCACGTTTAAAATGTGTGCCCTGTTTGCATGTTACAAGTATGTTACAAATACTTCCCACTTTGCTGGTAGCTGTTACTGTTTACAGTGTTTTGATGCGCTCCCTTTAACTTTTTGAATCTTATGAAATCAGACCTGGTTTTTGTTGCTGTTGTTCATGATTCCTCCCACTGGTTTTATTCTTAGCCCCTTAGCCCTCTTAGAACAAACCTTCTTTTTAGGCAGGTTTTAAGTCCCACGTCAAATGTTTCGCTTGATCTGAAATTCATTTATGTCTCCAAGTGGGAAATAACACTTAACGTTAATATTTTTAAAATAATTGTAATAAAACAAAAGTGTAATTGTACCATTTATTGTGTGCTTTTTGAGCAAAGCATGACTGCTTTACACACACAGCTAATTTAGTCCTTGCAACAGTCTGGTGAGAGGATACTGTTGCTAACATCCCAGTTTAGAGACAAAGAACACAAGCTGAGGACCCTTCCGTATCTCATCTACAGGGACAGAGCCGAGAAGTGGGGGGCCCTCATCCGAGCCAGGCCCGCCATGTATGTGCTCGTGGGCACCATTTTCACGGTGTGACGGGGTCTCTGAAGAGTCACGGTGATGCTCTTTATTGTCCACAAATTCTTACAGGAACTGAGGACTAGTCATGGGGTATCAGTTCTGTTCTGTGTGTCTCCCTGATTCATGCATTATTATCTCATTATTAAAATTTTGGTAATTCTCCAAGAAATCATATTAAATGCCGTTCTGCATTAAGCATTTAGCCTTTCCTCACCTAATTGTGGCTTCATCTTTCTTTGAATTTCAGTTGTACCTTACTGATATTTTCTTTCAGAATTCCTTCTCAGAAAAATTTTAATCTTCATTCTGTTTCATTTATTGCTTTTTTGCACACTTGTCTTAGATCCTGCACTAGGCAGCAGTCTTTTACGACAAGGGATATTCATCTGTAGCATCTGCACTGTGATTTCTCATATTCAATAAATAATCTGATTTAATTCTTTTAAATTTGGCGGGGGGGTCAGGTAATTAGGTTTATTCACTTATTTTACTAGAGGTATGGGGGATTGAACCCAGGACATCACATATACTAAGCACCAGCTCTACCCCTGAGCTATGCCCTCCCCCCGATTTAATTCTTTCAAAACGGATCACAGGGATTGAATCTAGTTTGCTTAACGCATACTATAGCAGTGCCTTCTGCATGCCAAGCTTTATTCTAATGCACAGGACAACTTGGTGAGGCAGGAATGATTACCGCCCCATTGTAGAGGTGGGGAGGCTGAGGCACAGAGTCTGAATTCGAGCCCAGCAGAGGGCTGGCTGCTGTGACCTGCATGGTTTGTGCTCACTGGGCTGCTTGCCCCTCCGATGACCGGGGTGTTAGTGGGGAGAGGCGGTGGTACCTGAAGTTCCTCAGAGGCCCTAAGGCTCCCCTTGGAGGGATGGTAGCGTCCAGGGAGGCTCAGAAGCAGCAAGCACAGTCCTAGCAGAAGGGGCAGTTCTCAGAGTGTGGGAAAAGCAGAGCGGGCCGTTTGTGGAAACGGACTAGACTTCCATGGAAGATTCTGTCGAGACACCAAATAGCTCTGGTTGTTGGCGGAAGGGGTGGGGGGGATACGTTACAAGCAAGTCGTCGTCATTTTTAAAAATCATTTTTGATTAGGGATTCTTTATCAGACCTAAGCAATTAAAATTTCTACTTTTACAATGTTTCTCCTGCACAGCACAGGAAACCACACTCAACGTCTTGTAGTAACCTCTAACGAAAAAGAATCTGAAAAGGAATATCTGTATGTACATGTGTGACCGAAACATGATGCTGTGCACCGGAAACTAGCACAACATTGTAAACTGACTCGACTTCAATTTAAAAAAAGGAAAAAATGTCCACTTTTCCCTCGCATTGTGCTGGTTTTTCCCTCTATACGTACAGACTCTGTTACAACAAAAACGGCGCCCAGCAGCGGGAGAGGTTACCTGTGAAGCCCAGCGCGCGTCTTCCAGGCAGGGGCTGTGTCGTCTGGAGAAATGATGCCCCCGATTTTCCCAGCGAGACGTCAGAGGAGATCATCCGGCCCCACCGCTCATCCCGGAGCAGCTGCTCCCCTCTTGTGCTTGGCCCACGTTCCCCCGAGCCCCACGCGGTCCGGCAGGTGCATGTCCAGGGAGGAGGCAGGCAGGACGGGGTGCAAGTCCCTCTGCTGTAAACTATTTCCCATTTGCTGTGTTAACACGTGGCTGGAGCTTGTCTCCCTTAATTCAAAAGAAGAGAAAAAGCTTTTTTGCTTGAGTCCCAAATGACCCCCAACCCCTCTAACTTTCTGCGTTCGACCTTCCAGCAACCATTCCACGTGAAAAGCGGGGAAGTCAGAGAGATGTCAGAGAGGGAGTAAATGAAATTTCGCATCAGGGAAAATTTCCTCGCCGATATTTCAGAAGGGTTCATAATTCTGGGGCTGTATACAAATGATCCATTTTGTTAATCTGAATTTCTAGGGTCATTAAAATTTTTTTTTCTTGGCGCTGGAGTAGTTTATTACTCAGAGAGGGGGGGGGGAAAGCCAGTTTAAAACCAGGTAAGGGAAGAAAGCTGACAAAAACATAAATTAGAGGAAGAACTTAATTTAAAAAGTGTCAAAAAGGACAGATAGTCTTAGTTCAATAATACAGGCTGGTCGGAGAGCCTTCTATCTTTAAATAAAGCGCTCAAGCACTCTATTACCTGTGTACAACCCATCTTTGATTTCCAATCTAAGTCTATTTTTGCCTCTCGTGATTAGCATACAAATGTGAAAGCAAGAAAAAAGTGGTTACACGCGTGACGATCAGGACATGCCTTTGACTTTAATGTCGGTGGGCTGTCAGGCGCGGGGTGCGGAAATGAATTGCCGTTTGCAGGCTCCTTGGAGGTAAGTCTTGTCCGAAAATGACTCCTATCCGTCTTCTTTTATTTGCATTCCAAGTTCATCATACCAACCACAAGTGCGTAAGCATGTGTTTGTTTTTAAAGGAACAAAGTGGAACAGCATACGGCAACTTGCTAATACGGGGGGGGGGGCGCTCTGGGTGGTGACCCCGGGCTGCACGTGCCCTTCTGTCTGCACGGGGGCGTCGAGTCCAAAGACTGAGCCTAACTGTGGGGGCTCAGCCCTGTGGAGAATCACGTGCTGGATACGAGGTGAGAGGATGGGGCACGGGGACGTGCTGACCCAGTGACGGGACTGGGGCCGACACAACCTTCTTTTAGTCTTTTTTTTTTTTTAGCCCTAAATCTTTATCTTTTAAAAAAAATTTTTTTTTTTTTTTATTGAAGCCTAGTCAGCTTACAGTGTGCGTCACTTTCCGGTGCGCAGCGTCACGTCTCAGTCCTGCGTATCCACACGTAGGTTCATTTTCAGATTCTTTTTCATTATAAGTCACTGCAAGGTATTGAATATAGTTCCCTGTGCTGTGCAGTAGAAACTTGTTGTTTATCTATTTTATAGATAGTAGTGAGTGTCTGCAAACCTCAAGCTCCCAATTTTCTTTTAGTTTTGTCTCTGAGGGTGGCGTTGAAAAGCCCCACCTGTTCATGGGTTTATGCAGGTGGCACCTGGTTCACTCCTGGGTGAGCAGGGCTAAGCCTGCAACAGCGAAGGCTTCAGATGCCCCAGTAACGTTGCTCAGACGGGCCCCTCGCTGGCTCCTCACCTACCAGCATCCTCGAGTCTCCTTCAGGAATCTTCTCTGAAGACGGGGTCCGGGGTAGGGGGCAGCTTGCCTGCCAGAGCCTGGGCAGGCTGTGTCCCCGGGCGGGGCTGGCTGCGGTGGACAGGGTCGCAGCATTGCCGGGGGCTCCTGACTGATGGCCCCATTTACATCAAAGGCAGTTATTATGCATGAAACCACTCAAGCATCATTTGTTTCAGGGAGCTCACCCAGTCCATTTTTCAGTCCCTTTCTGGTTCAGGGTCAGAAGCGGATGAAGGATCTCAGGTTGGCTTCCTTCGGGGACAGTGTACGTCCTACCTTCTTTAGAGCAAATTTGTTTAAAGAGTGTCATCACACTTGTACCGCTAAAAGGGCCTCTCCCCGTGGGAGGGAGACACTCGGAGGCCGTCTAGAGCTGGAGCCGCTGTTGACACCACACCGAGTTCATCTGAACAGGCCACCCGGACTCTCAGAGTCACACCCCTGTGGGCCGCCGTCCAAACCCCAGGTCATCTTTCAGTGTCGCTCGAATCTGAACTTACAGGAAACACTCTCTTCCCACTTTGAGATAAACCTTCGGATTCCGTTCCAGGACGAGGCCCACGCTGACGGCTCCTATCACCTGGGTGCTGCCTTGTGGTTTAAAACCAATCGATTATTTGTAAACAATGAGGAAGGCGTGAGCCCCGCTCATCGAGAGGAACCCGAGGCTCCAGCCGCTTCCATCACACTTCATAGACACAAGAAAGGAAGCAGTGTCACAAAAAACAGAAGAAAGCAGAAATCTTTCCCATGTAAAGAATTCGGCAAAAATCATATTCTGGATGCAAAAAGCGAGAACCAGAGTGCTGTGGCAAATGTCACCTTGGCTACTGACCCAACGTCTGGAAACCCGGGGCCCAAAGCCCCTGTCTTTGACTTTGTCTTTGAGTGTGGAGCAGGGGGAGGTGGTGGCAGTGTCCGTGCTCTGGAAGCCGCCGGTCACAACGGCGTGTGTGGCACGTCGCCCTGGCTTTGTTCCTTTCCCTTGAGACCGTCCACACGGCCAGCCCTGGTCCACGCAGCGCGGTCAGGGAGCCTCTCTACTCTGCAGCAGGGCAGGCAGAACTGAGTTAAGCCCGCCTTCTGACTCGACCTGTCACCTCTTCACTGCCCCAGTGACCTTTTTGGTACCACTAAAGAATCGTGGGAGTGAGACGAAGAACTGAGACGCTTCGCATGTACTGTTGCAGACCTGGGGCCTCTCCTCCTTCACACGTGTAACGACACCACATTCTGGGGGATCCGTGCAGAGGTACAAATACCTATGCACAGAGAGTTCACGGTCCGGAGGGCACATACTTCATTTCTCACTGTCTTCCACCTTCTACGTGCGGTTGAGGCCATCCTAGGACGATATTTAATTTGACGAGTTCCGTGTGCCTGTTTGTTCACAGGAAAGAGGCCAGAATGACTTCATTATACGCAGATCCCATATCTGAGATTTCCTCCTTTATTTGAAGGGAGGAGACAGAGTTGACTGACAAGCTAATTTCCAAGCATTAGCGTCTCAGAATTACAGAACCACGGCTTTGTGTTTACTGGCTGGTGGAACGAGGTTTTGTAGACGAGCCCCATGGTTTAAAAACACTCATTTGTAAATCTGAATAAAAGTAAAAACAATGAAACTCAGCAGACACACGCTGGAGAGCAGTGCCTTCCTCAGTATTCCCAGCGGCGCGTCCGGGGACGCAGAGCCAAGGCTGGTCCCCACGGGACGCGGGCCGTAGCGGATTCATTTTATGTCAATACTGTATTGTCGTCCAGAGTGAGAAGATTCTGCCTGAGAGATACGCGCACGCCTGGCGCCGTTCAAGGCATTAGATGGACGTCTTCTGGTGCCGCCACGTCTCTGAGCAGGTACTTCCTGCACAAGGAATACATTTAACCAAACAGTTCTCCCCCGAAACAGGCACATGCCCACAGTGTCACAGCCCTGTCTGCCTGAGTGCTGTCACGTGACGTCCTGCCATCTGGCTCCCAGACACCGGCACCTCTCACCTGGGTGCATTTCTGCCTGCACTTGAGGTGACACTGCTTGATGAAGGCACGTACATAGGTCTTTCTTCATCACTGTGCAGAAATGAATTTTTTTCAGCACTAATGCATGGCATGCTGAAAGCAGTACCAGTGAGCATATTTCTAAATTTTGCCAGGAAAATATTTCCCCGACAGAAGTTAATAACACCTATTTTCATGATTTTCAGTAAATAATAGTCAAGTTTCTGTGCACATTCAGCCATTGTATGAGTAATGTGTGCAAGAACGGAGATAATGCCTTTTAATGACACTGAACGGTGAGACGTACAAAGGAGATGCGATGCGACGAGGGCTGTTTGTAAACCACTCTGTGAAAACACACGGGTGTAGAAAGGAGCAGTTGAGGGTCTTTAATGTGGATGGATTCATCTGGGAGCGTAATTGATGTAAAGTATTCCTCTCTCGTATTGTGACAGCGACACTGGGAAAGAGAAGCACTCAAGATCACTTTAGTTTTCAACTTAACACTTTCCAGCCGTCTAAAACTTTTTTGGGAAATGGTTAAGCTAAAGGTAGTAGGCAATAGATCCTGCTCTTCCCAAGCACACGACAACAGCGGTGATCACGGAGAACAATTACCAGGAGCCCAGCAAACTCCGGGGGCTCGTAAGGGGCCCCGGGTCTCGCCAGGCGCCTTGGGCACGGAGCAATGAGCCGGCGCGTGTGACCTGACTCCTGGGGGAGAAGGCATCCACCGGGAAGCTGCATTTTTTCAGCAGCTATTTGGTGTCACCTGCTGGGTGCTCAGCACTGGGACAGGGCAGTGGGCAAGGCTGGCGGGACCTTTGTTCTCCTGAAGCTTACTTACATTGTGGCGGGAAGGGAGGCTAAGGAGGCCTCCTTACCAGGCGGTGACTGACGATGCGGTGAATCCAGCAGGAGGCTCTGATGGAGAGAGAAGGTGAGGGAGCGATTCTGCACTGACGCCCTGAAGGCTTCTCTGCCAACGTGCTGTCCGTGCCGGTGGTGGGCAGGTACCAGCGTCCGACCACAGCGCAGTGTGCCCTGGAGGGACCGGTCAGCAGGGAGCAAAAATGGGACGGTTGAGAAGAAGTGGCAGTGGTTTTCATTCACCGAGGGAACCCTCCATGCGTTCACCAAGCAGCCGTCAGGACACTGAGAGGTCTCCCACCCACGGAAATGCGAGGAGCCTGGTGTGCTCACGCTGGAGAAGGGGCCACTTGGGGGGAGCCTTTCATTACATGAAAAGGGGGTGGATTTGTGGTTGCTGCTGGGCCAGCGAAAGGCAGGGTGGGCTCAGAATTCAGGGAAACAGGTGGTTCTGGTCGGGAGGACTCGGCAGTCAGAGCCATGCCGGGGGCACCCCCAGCAGGGACGTGCCCTGTGTGCGCATCCTGGCTGCACCGTTCACTGACGCCACCCTCTGGGGCCCCATCTCCCCGTCTGTGAGAAAGGCGGTAACCACACCCATCTCTCACAAGGACCAGAAGGCAAGATGTCCAGGAGCGCCAGGGCAGGCTGGCTGCCCCAGGAACGCTCACCGCTCGCCTCGCTGCAGGGGCGCAGGCGGAAGGTGGACAAGGTCCGTGATGGCAGATGGTGCCGAGTGGACTTCGGAGAGGAAGGAAATCCGTGATCTCCTCCTCGGGAACCCCCAGCCCGTGGGTCTGCTACTCACCGAGGAAGAAGTAGACGCCGCCTGATGTGGGCGACTGGAGTGCGGCCTGTGAGTCGTGTGCCCTCCTAGTGCCGAGCGAGTGCTGGGTTTGAGGGTTCCCGCTGCCTGAAGTCAACCCTAGTCACACTGTCACGCCTAACGTACAAGGGAAAGGCCCGGGCTTAAACGTAAGCTTTTTTTGGAATCCCCAAATTGAGCCTTGGCTTTGTCATCTGTGGAGGGGTAGCTTCCAAGACGTTTTCTGACCAGCAAGGGCGGGACTCCTCTGATTCGGAGGGAGACCGTCCGCTGCAGCTCAGTGTCCGTTGTAACATGGGTGCCAGCAGGCGGGTCCCCGCCAGCCGCTCTGGTGATCGTTTAGGGGAAGAGGGAAGGGTCCCAGGACACCCCGCCGCGGGCTCGCTCTGCAGGGCCCCAGAGGCCACGATGCCACCCGCCCTGGCACCCACTGCTCCGGCCTCGCCCCGATCTCCTCCTGGGCTTGTCCTGTAGGAAGCACACCCCACCTGCGCCTCGGAATCTGCTCTGGTCAATTTCTGTGGGCCTCTTTGCTATTTTGAGAGTTCATGACCACCATCTTTATCCTGCTCAAATTTCTGGCGCTATTAATGCTCTTAACAGACGATGCTGAGTGATACCCTGTATTTCTTCTAAAGGCATCTTCTCTTCACATTCTCTCATCTTGTTCCCTTCCTTCCTCACCTCTTCCTTCAGTCTTACTTTCAAGAGTCTCTGCTTCTGGGTGAGGATGCACTGCTCCTCCCTGACACACCCAGGTAGAAGCGAGGGGCCCCTGCTGCTGCCCAGGCTGAGAGGAAGGAAGGAAGGAAGGAGTGGCCGCCCCTTGGGGGCTGGACCTGTCCTGGCATCCTGACCCAGGCGCAGGGCTGAGCAGACGCGTGGCCACTGACCTCGGCTTTCTTGGTGTTCGTGGTGCACTTGCCTCAGATTAGCCAGGAGAAGAAAGGTTTTCAAGTGTTTATATCACAGACTGAGACCGCGGTCCTTCCCGGGAAAACCTGGCCGCTCCTGACGCCGGCAGGTCACAGCTCGGCGCACGGTCCCCAGCCTGCTCCGTCCCCCGGTAACACTGCTGCTGCCTGACACCGTGCCGCGGGCCCGAGTGTCTTCCCTGCACTCTGGCGTCTCCTTTGGAGCCCAGACGGGCTGAGTTGATGCTGGTAAAATTAGTGTGAATTAACTTGCTAGAGGTGGGAATCTCTGCCCACGAGCTCAGAGAGGGTGACTGTTTATAAGATGCCGCATAGTCTCCAGTTTAGAGCATCCATTATGCTGAGTAAACAGGAAAACTTAACTTCAGTCCCCCTGGGGTTACCTACTGCTGATTGATGCAAAACCAAGGGTTAGGGTGGAGGCGACCTAGTTATGTGTCCCACAGCAGACTGTGCAACTAGTTATCTGTGCACACAGCTGACTGTGCAACTAGTTACCTGTCCACACAGCTGACTTTGCAACTAGTTACCTGTCCCACAGCTGACTATCCAACTAGTTATCTGTCCCACAGCTGACTGTGCAACTAGTTACCTGTGCAGACAGCTGACTCTGCAACTAGTTATCTGTCCACACAGCTGACTGCACAGCCCCTGGGCCCTCGGCTCCCACCCACTTCATCCTCTGCCATGTCTCCCCTTCTCTCTCCCTCTTCTGGAAAAATTCTATCAAGAGTCTATTGTAGGTATTTATCTGCATCTAAAAATCCCCTAACTTGAGTTACCAACGGTATTTTATATACTTAATCTCTCCTTCCTTGACTCATTATCCATTATCACTGTCTTCTGGAAATGCTTGTTCCGGAAAAGGAAGGGAATTCTTTCTTTCCTTTCTCCCTTCCTTCCTTCCTCCCTCCCTTCCTTCCTTCCTCCCTTTCTCTCTCTTTTTAAAACTAGGCTTTCGGTTCATAGTCACCTCCTGGTTTTCTTCCTGTCTCACTGGCTCCTCCTCAGTCTCCTTTGCTCATCCTTTGTCGGTCCCCTGACCTGTGAACTGTTGCGTGGTCCAGACCCCAAGTCATCTCACACTCAGCCTTCCGGCTTTGTGCACAATTGCGGTCCTGACAGTCCTCCCATCTCCGGCTCCCCTGATCTCTGAGCCTGTTCGTCCAGCCTGCTCCACGTGTCGTGGTACCTGAGTCGTAGGACTCTGAGTGCAGATGCCGTGAGAGCCGCACCTCACCCCCAGCCACCCCAGGGCATCTGTGGCTTTGAGAACGGTTCTGGAACAAGCAGAGGGATCTGTACCCCACGTGCTGGAGCTGCTCTGCCCGAGCGCTGTCCCGTGGCCAGGGGACTGTGATCCATCTGCCCGAGGCAGCTCGGAAGTGCCGGGGGGACCCTCACCTGATGGGGGAGGCGGTGCCCCAGCCTCCTCTGGCGGGGCTGACCTGGAGAGGATTCCTCAGAGGCCCCAGTTAGGTTGAACCCCAAGTACCCACAGTGCTAATTCAGTCACCAGCACGCATTTTGCTTTCCTGTTTTAAGTGCTGTGATTAGAGTGTTTACTGCTGAATCCACCTTGTATCGCTGAAATTCATTCGCCCAGCTTTGTCATGGCCGGTTACCTTTTTGGTATACTCAGGGATGAGTTTGCTTATATTTTGCTTAGGGTTTGGTGTCTACGTAAGATTATCCTGGAATTTTCTTCCTCCCACTGTTTTTTCTTTTTTTCTTCCCCTGGTTTTAATATCATGATTGTACTTAACCTCATAAGACGAGTTGGAGAGGGTGCCCTCTTTTTCTGTTCTCTGCATGGGTTTGCCTGTGATCGGAATCATCCGTTTGTTAATGCGCTGGTGAAATTCATTTGTTAAACCTTCTGGAACTGTTTGTTTGTTTTTCAGGGGAGAATTTTATGTACCACCTCAATTAAGTTAATGCTATGAGACCATTAGACGTCTAGATAATTCTGAGTCAGGCTAAGCATTCATGCTCTCCGAGGAATCTGTTTGTTTAACCTGCCTTCAGATGTTTCAGCATAAAGTTGTTCATATTATTTACACACCTAGTGCTTCTATGAGCACTTCCCTTTCCTCATTTCTCATATTTTTTATTCCCACTGTTTTCCTTGTCTTGATCACTCTCACCTGATTTTTCCCTTTTAGATCAGTCTTTTAAAACAGCTTTGACTCTGTTGAGCCCCTCAATTTTATCCTTATTTTCATTGCATTAATACCCGTTATTTATTACTTCCTTTCTTACTGTTTCTTTATGATTATTCTTTTATTTATTTTTCTAACTTCTTAAATAGGCTGCTTACGCATTACTTTTCAGATTGTCTTCTTTTAATGTAAAGTATACAGACTTTTAAGGCCTCAATAGATAACATTTTCCATACCCCACGGGTTTCAATACCTCGCACTTTTGTTACCTTTCTGTAAAAATGTTGTCTCATTGCTGTGTGCCCCATGAGGTATTTAGAAGCATTATAAGTTTTAATTTTCTCATATTTGCTTTTAAGTTACTCTTTGTTACTGATTTCTAACTTGATTACCTTATTCTTAAAGAACATGGTCTCATGACGTTAATTCTTTAAAATTCACTTTCTGGTGTATGATCATTTTCATAATAACTTATGTATGCTTTTTAAAAGATGGGTCTTATAGACGTCTGTGAGCTCAAGCTTGTGTGCTGTTCAGTTGGCGGCGGCCTCGCTGAGCCCTGACTGCGCTGTCGGTGCTGAGGAGACGCGGTGACGACTCCGTGGCCAGAGATGTGCTGATTTTTATTGCTGTTCTTCAAATTTTTGCTTTATGTATTTTGAGGCTATGTTATTAGATGCTTACAAGACTAGAATTGTTATAAGTTCCTGATAACCTGACATTTTTATTATCTAATGGCAAATTATGTGCTTTTTCTTAGTTTCATTTATCCTTTCTTGCCTTATTTCAGACTGATACATTTTTTTCTTTAATCAATACTTCATTTTTTTATTGGTCACCCTAAAAACTTGCATAAATATGTTTTATTTAGTAAGTTTAGAATTAGCCAGTACCTTCACCTTCCTCTCAGACCACATGGCCACAGGCTCCTTTAAATCAACCCCACCCCCCGCCCCGAACTTCAAGCCTGTAGCTTCGTAATTCTTCCCCAAACCAGGCGTTATTACTGTTGCACTACGGAGTCAGTGTTTGCTCGTATATTAACTCTTTCTTTACTAATGCTTTGCAGTCAGACGTTCATTTTGGATGGCTTCTTTCTTCCTGAAGTACGTTCTTTAGAAGACCCCTTATGGACAGGCCTACTGGTAATAAAGTCTTTCTTTTCGTATTTGTCTGAAAGCGGTTTTCTCTCCCTTCGATTTCTGAGGCAGAACCGCTCGCTCTGTATGACCAGCTCGGCGTTTCCTCCTCCTAGTCTGTCGGCCTCCGGAGGCGTTAGCCCGCGGGCTCCTGGCTTCCCTTCCTGCTGTGGACCAGGCTCCTGGCCGCTCGGCGCGGGGTGTGTCACGTAATCTGCGATTGGTTTTCAAACCTCCTTGTTTGCCCAGTGATCTGTACTTTCACCGTCACACATGCAGAGATTTTGTTTTATGTATTCTGACTGGAATTCGCCGTGACTCAGAAGAGCGAGGGCCCGTCCACCCCGCGTCTCCTTGGACAGTGCCTGCCCTCCCCGATGCTTCCCGCTTCCGCTTTCTGAGATCACCCCCACCTGCCTGCCAGGCCTTCCCCTCCTCATTCTAGCCTCCGCATCTTTTAACTGTTTCAATGTTTGAATTTCTTTTTCTCCTTGTGCCACGGTGTGAGTGATTTCTTCAGGTCTGTCTCCCAGCCCTTCAAACGTGTCGAGCCTGCTGTTTAGTCCGCCTACCAAAGTTCTTACTTTATTTGCCATATTTTTCATTCCTACACATTACATGTTCTTTATCAGATCTGCCTGGTAATAGTTTCTTGCTCGTTAGCCATAGATCAGGGGTGGTCATCGGCTGCTTTGCCCGTGCTAAGTGGGTTTTATATTCTGCAGCCGTTATTTCCACAATTTGCAATTTTATGTCACTGCTGTCCTTTTCTTCTGTTTACTGTCTCTCAACCACTTATTTTTATTATTTTTTACATTAGTTACACTTTTGCTTTATTATTATCTTTTGACAAACCGCGCGTTCGCGTGCCCGGAGCCTTACCTGCGGGGAATCTGTGAGGACTGACTGAAGGTTTGCTTCTTTAGGAACATTTGTGTTTGCTTCCACCAGGAGGCAACCCAGACCACTCTTAACTTGGACTTGGGGTGCGGGGGACTTGGGTGCCAAGCCCACCAGAGGGACTAGGTCCCGCTGCAAGGCGTCCCCGTGACTGGAGGTGGGAGTGCTCGCCACGGGCGTCCAGGTTCGTGGTGGTTTTCCGTTTTCACCCGGAGTGGGGTCTCTCCAGATCCCCTTCCCAGACTGCGCAGTCAGAGGCTCCGTGTCCATTCCCTGCAGAGCCAACTCAAACCAAAGCTCCTGGGACCAGAGACGAGCTGATGTCCCCAGAATCACCCGTCTTGCCCACATATGTATGTTCTTTATTTCTTTAATCATTTTGCTTATGTTTAAAAATATTCTGTATTTTTCTTTATTTTTTATGGAAGAGTTCTTTTTTACACTATTGACTGTAAATATTGCCAGCAAATGGAAACTACATAATCCATATCTTCTATTAAAAACAAACAAAAAAATAAACCTCTTTTCCAGAATTTATGATGCCAGGGGACAATCATGACGCTCATTCCTGGCCGGAGATCAGCCAGTAGGATAGTGTCGACATTCAGATCAAAGTCCACAGCATCCAAGGGTGGGGGGACAGCCCAGTGGCAGAGCACACACTTAGCACGCACAAGGCCCTGCGTTCAGTCCCCGGTGCCTCCTGGACACAACGTTGAGCGTCAGTCACTGCATGAAACTTCTGGCTGTGCAAACAAAACAAAACCCCAAAGGGCTGCTTTACTCCACGGGCCCCCGGGAAGCTACATGTGCCGGTTTCAGAAAGGTTCGTCGTTCTTTCCACCCTCCGTTCCTCTCCCTCCTGCAGAAGGAAGTTGACACTAGTGACTTCAGCCCAGGCATTAAGGAGGAAACAGTAATCAACGTGCAGAATTCGTATTTTTCCAAAGGGAACTTAAAAACCGCTGCTATAGGTCATGTCAAGGCTGGTTCACGCCCCGTGAACAGAGGACCACAGGTTCCTCCCTGTGTTCAGCTGTACAGCATTTCCAGATTCAAAATGGGAAGAAAACCTGTTTTGTATCAAACCGTCTAAGCAATAAATGTTATATTTAAAAATAAATAAATAAATCTAATTACCTCCTCCCAAAATAAAAATAAATAAAGTTAAGTCAAAAAAATTTCAAACAGTTATGAGAATCCGTCGCGTCCAGCTGTAGACAGTGCAGAACTCGCGGCCGTCACCGCCATCAGCATATGTGGTATTGTCGGCGGCGGCTTGGAAGTTCTGGCTACATAGTGTGTCTTCACGAAATAAGTAATTTTATGGTATCTTATAAATTTTCATGACATTGTGCAAAGCGTGTCAGTGTGTCATGCCCACTTCAATAACAGGACTATTATCCGGTCTATGTGGTTGTCCTGGAAATGGAGAAAGTTAAGGCTTACAAGATAAAAACGGTCTCAAAAGATCCTTTTTCCTCTGGTGGAGATATATTCATCTCAACAACAAACCCTAAAAAGCTTAAGAACTTGAGAAGGAGTCCGGGGACTCTTGGACGACCTAAACTGCTTTTGTTAAGTAACATTTTCTAAGTGTCGCTAATGGTGAGGTTAATAACCCAAGAATTCTGTTTCCACTCTTTAGGCGACAATTTCCTAGTATTAACACTGAGGGTAAGTACATTATTTTACATGTTTAGCATGTTTTAAGAAGCATATTCATTATGACTTCAGATTCTCTTTGGGACGAGGCACCATTTATATAATCCAAACCACAGACAGAGACAATGTGATTGAACACATTTCTTCTGAAATCTAAGAACATCCTGAGATGGGAAGTCCTTCCCTTGTGTGAAATCTCAACACTGCAGTGGAGTAAAGTCCTATATTCTGCTGTTCTGACTATTATTTTATTTTTGGATGAACAAAAGATCCATAATTTCTGAGATCTCAGGGACATTAAGGACTGGAGCTGACTTGCGACTCAGCCAAGAAACAGGGCTCAGGACCGCTGAGCGCCAGACTGCCTCCTCCCTCATCCATCCTCAGACGGTCTGAATGGTCTCAGCTAAAACACAACGATTGTACAGCTTCGAACGTAATTTGGACAAATAATTTGTTTGTTTGTTTGTTCTCTGCTCTCAAAACAAATGATTTAATTCCCTGTGGAGTTAGAAGGTGCAGAGTTGGTTTTGTGAAGAGTGACTGAGTTGATCAGCGGGCAGGGTTTGTGGGTGCCGATTCGGGGGACAGAGCCTGGAGGCGGGGCCAAGGCCTGGGGCAAGGTGTTTCTTCCTGCCAGGAAATACAGGATCCTGGATGTCATCACATTTATCTAAAGGAACTGGGGAAAAATAGCTTCCTTCTCGGGTTTCTTGGAGGACATTCTGCTCAGGTTGGGAGGAGGAGTGTGTCCCCAGAATCATGGCTCCTTGGAGAAATGACTCTCACGCTTGTTTCTTGCTACATTGGTGGGCTCCGACCTCCTAAATTTTAGAGACTTCCGGATTTTTCTTTTGTGTCACTTCTGTGGTCTGGGAATGAGAAGCCTGTGCTTCTGTGCTCTGAAAATCTCATGTTTAGGACCGCGGGCAATTTGCTCAGGAATATGGTCCACGGCTTTGGTCACCTTCGCAAAACGGCTTGTGATACCCTCTTCCTAAAACCTATGAAATGATTTACTATAACAGCCTGTCTTACAGTTACGTCTGCTTAGTTTCTAGAAATCATGGCACATTTTCTGTCATTCCTCCAACTTTTTAGTTAGAAGGATAGTAATTTACCACGGATAAACATCGACTTGCATTGGACTTGCATTTCGGTAATGAAGAGATTATTACCATTCGGACCTTCAGCTCTGATGATGGACTGCGTCTGGCAAAGCTCGACGATACGACGCACCAAATGCCCTGAGACGAGATTGCTTCAAAGTTGATAAACTGAAAACAAATGAATTTCAACTTGACATGAACTTTAGCAAAAGTCATCCATCTCATTTTAGTTATAATTTACTTTTTAAAAGGACACAATAGACGATGTTATAATCCAGATAGTAGGAGACAGGGTGCAACTCCTAGTCACAAGGTCGGAAAGCTTTGGTTTGCTTATGTAGTTTCCCTCTTTCCAGGTTCGATAGCAAAGGTGTCTCTCATGATTTTACTTGTAGTCGGGGAGGGTGCAGCTCAAGTGGTAGCAAGCATGCTTAGCAGGCACGAGGTCCTGGGTTCAATCCCCAGTGCCTCCTCTAAAAATAAACCTAACCACACCCCTCCACCAAAAAACTAAGATTTTTACTTGTAGTAAAGAAAAAAAAGACAGAACTATCCATCACTAAATTATTTTAATTTAAATTTTATATCAGTTAATATTTAGGATTTTGACTAAACATCATACAGAAACCAGACCTGCTAATACTGTTGGGTTTTTGATCTGGAGGAATAAATAACTTGTTTAATATAAGAACATCAGAACTAAAATGTTTCAAAACTCCATATATGGTTTGGCTTAAGATAAAAATTTTTTTGTGTATTTTACATATTTAGATGCGTATATATGTAAAATTTAAACAAAATTTCTTTCATGAATAAGTAAATTGCTTTCTATGACTTCAAAAAATTAGGAAAAGAGAAAATAATACATCAATTATTAAACTATGAAATCAACTGGACCGTCTTTTACAACTCAAAGTATGACTGCGGATCTGGACAAGTTTTACAAATCGGGCTGGTGTTTGTTAGTTGGATGGCTTTTTGAAAACTAATTTATTACATATCAAAACTATGTGCAATCAGAGTGTAATACGGTGTTGCCTTGAAACCGGGGACGGCTGCGTTTGGTTTTTGTGTTTGTGGTTGTGTGTTTAACAGTATGGAGCAGGCGGAATCCACCCCCTGTCTCCCCCCTCCACTTGTTATATTGGAAATTACCTGGTTTTCGACAGGAAAGAAGGTTGTGCCCCTGAAATACATCATTCTCCTTTCCTCCTATTTCTGTTACATTCGCAAATGGAGTTTTGCTTGAGAAATACTGGTTTCTGAGAACAAGGTTTGGAGGTAAAGGACATATATTTGTCACATACACGTATTTTTATATATTTAGCATAGACATGTATATAGTATAGACACATGTGTATAGAGATAAGTACGTTTTACCTACAGACATTTTTATTTTAAGCTTCTTTGATGCCTTGTCCCGTGAAGGAAATCTGTGCAGCATGTAAACATCCGTCATTACGGCTCAGGAGTCAGTGTGGAAGTAGGCTACTGCTCGGTGGTTACTGCATTTGGTATATTTCCTTCTTTTAATTTTAATCATTTTCCACATTTCTACCAGCAGTTGACTTATTCTTCTTTAGCTGCTCCAAGGAAAGATGTCAAGTACCCAGGCTTGAGGTGAGAAGGATTATTTCTAGAGAGCCCACCAGTGTAGAGAGGACACACAGAGGTGTCATAATCTAAAAGAAAGTCACTTACGAGCCTAGCGGCACTGGGTTGTAGGACTGCTGGCCTCACTGGAAGCACTGAGGAACGAAATGTCTGAGAGATGCAGCATTCATTATTCAGGTTGCTAACGAGCTGCCTTGTCAACCCATTTGCCGTGTGCGTGTCGCGTCATTTCTGGGCTTCGTCGGCGTGCTTGAGGCTTGTTATTTCTGACATGCACGCTGACTGCGCGTTGTCCGTGCGCTGGGGCTGGACGTGAGATCAGGCTGTAAAGTACGACCTCCCGCCTAACAGGGACTCCAAATGCAAATAGATCAACTTATGTAAAATTAAATTAGTCCTAATAGAACCCATTTTGCCTGAGCAGCTGGTGTCACATTATGATCCACGCTGTCCTGTTGTAAGAAATGAAGGGCTTCTCCTGACAGAGCCTTATATCCTCTGAAGCTGAAGAGCCGGGCACGCCCGGTGTGAGAGGTGCACTGAGACTCCCAGACACGCGGGATCATGCTGTGGCTTCCCGTAACCCATCCCACCGTGCCCTGGAAATGCCACTCTTTATGCCACAACGGCACTGGGGACTGATTGCCAGCTTTCAGAATGCTTTTCACGATAATCGTCTGTTTTCAGTCACTTACAACTTCTGTGAATTTTCCTCTTGCACTGAGATTCTCCAGATCGTCTCAGTTCATATATTCAAACATTTACCGAACCATTCTTTGCCTTAATTTGCAAATACTTTAGGCATGTCCCCATTTCTCACCTCCATTTGATGGCTAAATTTCTAAAGTCAGATTTAGCAGTTAAGAAGCTAAAGACCAGGAGTTTATTTTCAAACTCCTTGCAACAACACTGAGAAAGCAATTGTTCTTTCATTCGTGTGCTCCACGAATACTTGCTGAGTCGCTCCTGCTGGATATCACACTCCAGACTAAGCCCGGGTTGGTGTGGAGGAGAGCTCCCGTTCTCAGGGAGGGGATGGCTTCATGGGGACGTATTCGGAAGGAAGACGAAAGACAAGGCAGCAGGCTGGGTGGCGTTTGGAGGGATTAACAGTGCGCCGGCAGAGAGCAGAGGACCCAGATGGAAATTGTTGTTGTCAAGGATGTGGTTACTCAATTCACACGCCTCCTGTGAGATGCATTTCCTGCGAAAACCTTCGAAGTCATGAATCCACGAGCTTTGGGGCCGGGGCAGGGGTAGGGGGCTTGGGGGGAGAGATCTGAAGTGGTGATGTTGAGAGTCCACTGACAAGCTCCTAGACACGCAGCAGCAGAGGGAACAGCGCCTTAACGAGACGTGTTCAACAGCGCTGACTCCCGGTCGGACAAGGACTCTCCTGTGGTGGCGGTGCACACGGATGTCACCTCGGTGGGGCCCAGTCTGGAAGAAGGTATCAAACACTTGAGACATATCCAGACACTTTAGTGCAGGATTTTTATTTTTGAGAATCAATCCTTCCTTCCTTCCTTCTTTCCTCTCTCTCTCTCTTTCTTTTTCTTCTTTTCTTCTATTTTCCTTCCTTCCCTTTCTTTTCTTCTATTTTCCTTCCTTCCTTTTCTTTCTTCCTTCTCTTTCTTTCTTTCTCTTTCTCTTTCTCTTACTGTTTTAGAGGTGTTTTTTTAAAATTTTTTTTACTGAAGTAGAGTTGATTTACAATGTTGCGCTAGTTTCTGGTGTACAGCAAAGTGATTCAGTTATACATATATAAATTCTTTTCCATTATGGGTTATTATAAGATGCTGAATCTGGTTCTCTGTACTATACAGTAGGACCTTGTTCTTTATCTATTCTGTACGTAGTAATTTCTATCTGCTAGTCCCAAATTCCTAATTTATTCCTTCTCTGACACCTTTCCCCTTTGGTAAACATAAGTTTGTTTTCTATGTCTGTGAGTCTGTTTATGTCTTGTAAATAAGTTCATTTGTATCAGATTTGAGATTCCACATGTAAGTCGTGCGATACTTGTCTTTGTCTGTCTTACTTCACTTAGTGTGATCATCTCTAGGTCCGTCCATGTTGCTGCAAATGGCATGATTTCATTCTTCTTTACGGCTGAGTAGTATTCCACTGTATAAATATACCACAGCTTTATCCATTCATCTGTCAATGGACGTTTAGGTTGCTTCCATGCCTTGGCTGTTGTAAATAGTGCTGCTATGAACACTGGGGTGCAGGTATCTTTTTGAATTAGAGTTTTTGAGACTCTTTTCCTAAGTAGGGAAAAAAATACTTCCCAACAGGGATGTTCACCGCAGCATTGTTTATAATAGAGAAACACTGAAAACCCCAGTCATGCAGCAGGGGAGGACTGAGCAAACCACAGAACAAGCATTTGACGAGATTAAGTTTTTGACCCCATCCACTAAGATGATTTCTACAAAGACTTGAGAAGATTTAGAAAATGCTGATGCTATGTATGATGTTGAGTGAACGTAGCAGGAGACAAAACTGTGTGCACAACACAGGCACACAACGTAAAACAAGATATGCACATTTTCTTTCCCTGAGAAAAACTCTAGAGGAAAGTAAAGTGAATCATTATTGTTCTCTTGCACTTTTATTTTCTAAATTCTCTTTCCCCATTTGTTGGGGCAGGAAAGAAACTTATTGAAAATAGAGATGAGCAACAAGAGGTACAAGTGTGGTTTTGCCACGATTGTCAAAGTGAGGTTTCTGGGAGCCTTCATGGAGCCACTCAGCAGGGTCTCCATCCCTGAACGGGTAGGAGAGGATGTTGTGGGAGAAAGGGCCAGTGTGGAAGAGCAGGAGATTCTGGGTCAGAGAGCCAGGAAATAAATAACCCCATAAACTGGGCCAAAACCAACTTCTGTGTTTCTTCATCTGTAAATGGAAGGGCTTGTGCAGAGTGACTTTTAAGGACCTAGTAACCTCTCCCCTTTGGATTCCATGACCCCACCCTGGAGGTGACAGTGCAGAGAAGAGGGTCACTCTCTCTGACACAGATGTCGATACTCAGACTCCAGTCTCTCGGAGGAGGAGCCAAGCAGATCCACAAGTTCTCAAACCTGCCCAGAGACCACTCCAGAACGTGATTGCCAGATGCATTGAACCCCACCCTCTCTCCCTGAACCCGCACCGGCCGAGCTGCCTGGTGGTCGAAGGGCAGCCGGTGTGTCCTTGGAAACGTCTGTGGCGGTGAGGCACTGTGCCTTTGTGTGGTTCTAAGTGCTCCTCCTTAGAAGGCCTTTCGGAAGCCTGGCGTCCCAGACTAGGCTGCTCTGATAACTCAGACCTGCGGTTAGGTTCTTTCTTGGCCGTCTTCCTGCACAAGTTCATCAGTCATGCTGTGTGCTGATGCATTCACCCATTTATCTGTGCCCTGTAGTTTATCCTAAAAGTTTCCAGGGTGGGAGGGAGAGCATAGCTCAGTGGTAGAGCTCGTGCTTAGCATGCACGAGGTCCTGGGTTCAATTCCCAGCCCCTCCATTAAAAATCAATCAATCAATCAATAAATAAGCCTCGTTGCTTCCCCCCCAAAGACAAGCAAACTGACACTAAATTTTTGGCAATGAAGGAGGAGGGGAACTCATTCTTACCTGGACAGACGTGCACGCTGGACCGAAATGCTCTCTGCTGTTTCCCAGTATTTGAGTTTTGTCGTAATCAGCAAATTCATAGTCTTCTGCCCAGAGGGAGCTTGCTGATGGCGGGGAGGAGCCGACGGCCACTCAACCCGCTTGCAGGCCAGGCTGAGCGGCGATCCTTGTGCCTCCTTTCCTGTCCTGCTTCCTCGTCATTTCGCTCTGCTCTCAGCTGTTGCCACCGAGATGAATTAGCCGAGATGCAAGGCAGGAACGAGACAGCCGTTGAGGGAATCCCAGGGAGGCGTCTCCGAGATAAGACATGTCTGTTCTTTGCCTCGGAGCCAGACAGCCCCGCGCTACCACCGACCCTAGGTGACGTGTATGGACGCGGACACCCCGCTTACGGCTGCTCTGCGGCCAAGGGGAGGCCTGACCCTTGTCGCGAAGTTGGGCTGCGCGCTGGGTTGGTTGGTACCACATCTTCCCGCTGGTTCAGGCAGCCCTTGCGGCCGGGGAACTGCCAGTCCGCCGTCTTCTGCGGACACTCTCGCCCCTGACTCCGTCCCAAGGGGAGGCTGTGGGTCTCCCCACCCACCTCTGCGTTTGGGAGAGCTGGCAGCCTTGCTCCCCGTTGCTCCTTCCAGCTTATTTCTTCAGCTTTTGACGGTTCCAGTGTACGTGGGGTCGGCGTGTCTTCCTCTCACCTCTTCAAAGTTGGTGGCAGCAGCTGGGCTTCCTGAGCGCCCGGCCGGCCTCACCGGGCGCCCAGGGTGTTCAGAGCGTGTGCCAGCCGCCCGGCTTGTCTGCGCTGGTCGGGCCGTTCCGAAGCCATCCTCCCTCATGCGCTCTGCCTTTCCCCTGTTGTTCTAAATGCTAACTGTTCAGTCATGAGGACACGTACTTCAAACGCATTCACAAAGCCAATTGTAGAAACTGCAGAGAGTCCTTTGTTTGCCATGTTGTGGTCTGCTACGTCAAACCACAGCGAGACAGAAACCAGGAAGTCTAGAAAATGTGGGGTTTTTTCCTAAATGGAATCATAATAGGCCTGATTTGCCTTTCTGTGAAGAGGGAGTGAGCTAGTTGTTATGGACTGAATGTTTGTGTCATCCCTGAATTAATATCTTTTTTTTTAATTGAAGTCTAGTCAGTTTACAATGTTGTGTCAATTTCTGGTGGATGGCGCAATGTTCCAGTCATACATATGCATACGTATATTTCTTTTCATATTCTTTTTCAGTATAGATAACTACAAGATACTGAATATAGTTTCCTGGGCTGTACAGTAGGAACTTGTTGTTTATCTATTTTATGTATAGTAGTTAGTATTTGCAAATCCCAAACTCCGAATTTATCCCTCCCCACCCCCTTTCCCCCATGGTAACCATAAGTTTGTTTTCTGTGTCTGTGAGTCTGCCTAAATTAATATCTGGAAGCCCCAGTGGCCAGTGGGATGGTATTTGGAGGCAGGGCTCTGGGGAGGTGATTCATTTTAGATGAGGTCATGCGGGTGGAGCCCCCAAGGTGGGATTAGTGCCCTCACAAGGGGAGGAAGAGACCAGAACTCTCTGTCCACTGTGGGAGGACACTGAGAAAGTGACCACCTGCAAGCCAGGACGAGTTCTTACCAAGAACCAAACCACCTTCGTCTTGGGCTTCTCAGCCTCCAGAACTGTGGGTGAGAGCATCTGCTGTTCACGCTGCCCAGGCCGTGGTATTCTGTTAGAGCAGCCTGAGCTGAGACACCCGTTTAAGCCCAAATCCATCTAAATAGAGTAAGTGCTGTGTGTTTGTGTCTGTGTGTAGAGGGAGGGGTTATGCAGAGAAACGAGACCCTCCGCACCTAGAATGATTTGCACGCGCTCAGTGCGTGCACAGTGCAAGGCTTCCAGTGATAGGAACGTGACCCAGAACCAGCCAGAGTGCCACGGGATGACGTGAGCGAGTGGGTCACCATGGCGACTGTTCAGATCAGCTAAGTCCATGGTCCAAAGCCACCGTGTCACCACACGTGCAAAGTATGCGCAGGAGTCTTAACTTGGACTTTGTGCGGCTGAGGGATGCAGCACATCACCAGGCAGATGGGGTGAGTGCGCGGCCCGCCAGGTGCACAGCCCGAATGCAGTTCAGCTGCTGTGTGAGGGCGCAAAGCTGTGTGTATTGGTGTGAAGACCATATTGCAAACGTATAGACACAGACATGATGCGTTCAGTGGTGATGGAGCGCGGCCGCCGGGAGGCCGGCCGCCGGAGCCTAGCCCTGGCTCAGCCCTTTCCTGGCGGGACACACCTGGGAAGCGCGGGGAGACTCTAGTACTTCTGCTTCCACATTAGCCGCAAAAGGCACTGAGGGCAGTGCCTGCGGTGGGGGGAGCGCGAGACGGGTGCTCGCTGCCAGTGGTGTTGACGACGTCAGCCTCCTTATCGGGGTCACTTGTGCTAGCCGGGGCTGCGCCGGGGGCGCCTCGTCTTGCACGCACTCTCGACATGTCGTTTGAGTCTGTCATGTTCTGATACCTGATTCCGTTTTGCTACGTTTTATTGGCTACAAGTCTGTCTACTTTTGCAAGTAGGCACAGGAAATGCTCCGAGCCCATCTGCAGAGATTAAAAATGGAAGATGCAGGGATCCCGGATGGGCAGGATCCTTACGACTGAGGCTGTTTGGTTTAATCCCGGGGAGCAGGTGGAATTCAGGTGGGCTGCCTGCCCCTGACCTTGGCAGAGCGTGTTCACAGCATGGGCAGGGAAGGCGACAACCTAGAGGTGGGCCCCTACAACATCACTGAACCTGGGGTCCAGTTGACCTTTGCTACCAGAACCTACATTTCAAAGCACACCTAGCCACTCAGCCCCGACAGGCTGTCGCTGACTCCCCTGTGGGGCTCTGAGCCACCACAGCAGCCCGAGCCCTGTGTCAGGGGTTCCAGCCACACCTTCGTTTTGGGGCGGCAGCAGTGAAAATTCCACGCCAGGTGCTTGTGAAATTGTGGACATAGAGGGTTTCTTTCTGGTCTCTCCGGAAGTCACACCAATGTAGGGCAGTTCACTGTGCCAGGTAGAAATTAGCTTTAACTTTTAAAATGGTTTTAAACTGAACTTTCAAAATTCCAAAATTAGCTAACATCACACACACCCACGAAAGACTGAATTCTCACCTTCTGAGACCAGGAACAAAGCCACGGCATCTGCTTTTCCCACTCTGTGCTGTACTGGAGGCTCCGGCCAGGACAGTTAGGTGAGAAAATGAAATAAAAGTCGTCCATGTTGACAGGAAGCAGCAAGACCGTTTCCATTTGCAGATGACATGATGCTGTAGATAGATGCATACATAGAAAATACTAAGGGATCCATTAAAAACGATTAGATCTAAGAACTTATTTTGTAACTTGAAACCTTACTGAATTTGTCATAAACGTAAGCATCAATTGTATTTCTACACAATAAATAAACAAACAAAACATGAAAGTAAGAAAAGAATTTTACCTCAAATAGTATCAAAAAGAATAAAATACTTAGGAATAAATTTAACCAGAGAAGTGTAAACCTTTGAACGCTGTAGGACGTCGTTGAAAGCAAAGAAAGAAGGCCTAAATGAAGGAACAGGCATGTCCGTGGGTGAGACGCGCCAGCAGCGTCAAGGTGGCAACGCTCACCGAAGCGCTCTGCAGACCCAGCACCGTCCCTATCAAAGTCCCTGCTGGCTTCGTTGGGGATGTTGACGAGTTGATCCTGAATTTCATGTGGAAATTCAAGGGCTGCCTACGGGCCAAAACAGTCTTGGAAAAGAACAAAGTGCGGGGACAGAGCTGCCCCAATTTCAAACCTTACTTCAAAGCTGCAGTAGTCAAGGTGGTAAGGCACTGGCATAAAGAGGAACAGAGGAGAGTGGAGTCTGGAAATGCGTCCTCACCTCCATGGTAAACCGACCTCAACAAGGCTGCCAAGGCAGCTCAGCAGGGAGAGCATGTTCTTTCCAACAAAGGTACTTGGACAACTGGATATTCACACGCAAACGAACGCAGTTGGATCCCTACCTCATGCCACAGATGAGAATTAACTCAAAGTGAATCAGAGACCTACCTGCGAAGGCTAAAACTACAAAACCCTTTGAAGGAAGCACAGACGTAACCTTTGTGACCTTGACTTGGCAATACTTCCTTAGATATGACACCAAAGCAAAAGCATCAGCGAAACACAGATTAACTGGGCATCATCGAAACTAAAGCCCTTTCTGCTTTGAAGGACAAAATTAAGAAAGTAAAAAGACAACCCACACAATAGGAGAAATGTTTTGCAAATTTATATACCTGACAAGGGACTTGTATCTAGGAGATATATATATATATATACATATATATATATATGTATAAAGAATTCCTACAACTCAGTAATAAAAAGACAAACAACCCAATTTAAAAATGAGCAAAAGATCTGAATACACAGCTCTCCATAACAGGTATCAAATAACCAACAAGCACATGTAGAAATTCTCAATGTCATTAGTCATTAGGGAGATGCAAATCAAACCTGCTTACATGCACTCACATGCCCCAGGAGGACAGTGATAAAAATAAAAAGATAGATAATAACCAGTGTGGGTGAAGATGTGGAGAATTTAGAACCCTCATGTGCTGCTCAGGGGAGTGTGAAATGGTGCCACTGCTTTGGAAAACAATTCAGAAAGTCTTCAAACAGGTAAAGGTAGGGTTTAACCCAAATGACCCAGCAATTCCACTCCGAGGAATATGCCCAGGAGAAATGGAAACGTACCTCCACACAAAAACTTACACAGGAATACTTAGAGCAGCACGACTCGCAGGCCTCTATCAGCCGGTGAAGGGGCGTATAAACGGGGCAACGTGCCGATACCCGCCACAACACGGACGACGAGATGTGAGAACACGCCAAGTGAAAGATGCCGCTCTAAAGGACAAGGCAGTGCACGAGTACTGCGAAATATCCCAGAAGGGCGAGTTCCCAGCGGCAGAAAGCAGGCCAGCGGCTACCTGGGCTTGGAGGAGGGGGCTGGCTGAGCGAGGAGGGGTCGGAATGGGGAGTGGCTGCCAACGGTTATGGCGTGTCTTTGGGGGCTGATGAAAACGCCCTAAAATTGTGGTAATGATTGCACGACTATGAATGCTCTAAACATCATTAAATTGTATACTTCAAAAGGGTAACGAATTTGGTGTATCATTTATATTTCAACAAAGCTGTTCTTTTAAAAATTTTTGATAATAGGGGATTGTTTATTTCAGTGCTCATCGTACCTGTTAAAGTCCTGAGATTGGTCAGGAGCCTGGTCTGTCAGCCAGGAATTCACGTTATCACTGCACTGTACAGACGACATCCCGGATGGTTCACTCAGGGACAGGCTGGTAACTCAGGAAGGCGTTCTCAAGAGTGGGTGTAAGTCCCATGCACTCCCAGCGTGGGGGTTTTCAGGTGGAACTTTCGCTGCTCCTCATGCATCCTTACGCTGGAGTATTCCCTTTAAACTGCACAATGAAATTTTGCACTAGGCCGTCAGATTCTTTACAATGTCAAATGTCCTGCAAAACATCGATGGACTGATAGCCTGCATGCTAGGCAGGACTGTACGTCTGAGTGAACACACCCCGTCGTCACATGGGAAGTGGAACGATTCTTAGAGTCAAGCTGTGAAGAGTCTCATGTTGTAAGGGCGAGGAGGGATAAACTAGGGGTTGGGGATTAACAGACACACATCATCGTATACGGAATAGACAAGCAACAAAGACCTAGCGTACAGCACAAGAAACTACATTCAATTTCTCGTAACAACCCATAATGGAAAAGAATCTGAAAAGAAAATGTATGTATGTATGTGTAAGTATAAGTGAAACTGACACCTGAAACTGACACTGGAAATCAAGTACATGTCAATAAAAAAATTAAAACCCTATATTGTACGCAATTCTAGCGAGCGGTAGACTGCTTTGTTTTGGTTCACAGAGACTTGGAGGACAGGACCGCAGCAGACCGGGGGACGCTGTCTGGTGCTTGTGCTGAAGGTCCCTTGGAGGGCGTGTGCTCGGAGGGAGGCTGGGGCCAGGGAAGGGGTGGGGGGCCCTCTCAGGAAACCGGGATGCAGAGAACGCTGGGGAAAGGGCCTCCAGCAGTCCCTGTCGGTCCTGCGGGAGGAGAACGCTCAGGGCCTTTCTCTCACTCCTCATCTGCGCAGAGAGCCTGGCACAGAGCCTGTGAGGTTTGTTGAGCGTCGAATGGATGGGAGGTTTTAATTCCTTTTTAAATTTTTTAGTAGCTTTTCTCTTCTACGGCAATACATTCTTATTACTGTCTTTCTCTTTTTCTGTGCTGGACACAGAGTGTAGCCTGCTCTTGTAAGAGGCTACTGCCATGGTGGTTTTCCTTTGAAAAACAGACAAACTTTCTCAGATGTTGCCACGGGGTTCAGCCCTACACACAAACCAACAAAAAGCTCAGCCTTCACTAAGTAGTTGCTTAAGAGGAAACTACGGCAAAGAGGGTTTGAAAAATCGTTTCCAGGCACATATTTGGAGGCAAGATGTTCCCCCTTGATTTTGCGTCCTTCCGTGCTCCCTAAAAGCACCCGCTTGTTTTTGGCAGTTTGGCAGTGGGCGGCTGCTCGTTCTGAAGGCCTGACTGGGTTTTCCGTCGTCATTTAGTTACCGAATGCCGGTAGGAGGGGAGGCAGAGCCCTGGGAGTCAGGGAGGAAAGTGGCAGCAATTCCCTGGTGAGCTCGGCGGCACAGCCTGCGGAGGGGAGTGCGGCCCGCGGCCAGCGTGACAGGGAAGGGACGGAAACGCCCGGGGATGCGGACTGGAGACCATTCTGTGCGGGAGCCCAGGGCCAAGAAAGCTCCGCGAAGCTCCACCCAGAAGTGTGGTCGCCTTTGTCATTTTAATTGGTCTGTGTTTGTGAAGTGGGGCCTCTATTTACTTATAGCTCCGGGCTCGTGTTTACCAAGCCTGGTGGAGGCCAAGTGACAGGGCTCTCGCAAGCTCCCCTGCTGTATCTTGAGGCACTTTTCTTTTTAGTATCTGTGCCGGGGTAATTCGCGAGCTTCTGTGAAGCCAGCGCAGGAGGGTACAAGGCCTACAGGGAGGAATTACACCTAATTACTCAAATAATTGCTAGGCTGTTGCCTTCTTAGTCACTGAAAATAATTTCCAGGTCCCTGGCTTTTATAGATAGTCTTCCAGAGGCAGGAGGACACGGCCCCCTTTTTAACTCAGCCCATTCAGTCACAAAATCAGAACACTCGAGCCTGCAAAATTAATAAGCACCGCTTCCATTACATATATTTTAGGTTGTTGTTGCCGTGGCGATAAAGTCAGGGACATTGAATCTCCTCTGTCGGGCCATTGTTATCATCCCTGGCCATCTGCTGCCGAGGAGTGATATTCCATCTCATTTGCATGATGACTGATATATGGGAGGTTTGGAAGGACATATGCCACAGCAATCATGTGATGAAAATTAAAGTGAAAGTTTTGGGCCCAGCGCCGAAAAAAATCTGGGTATGCGCACGAGGCTGTTGATGTGCAAATGCGAGTCCTGTCGAGGAGGTCTGAATAGGGAGGTGTGACGTAAGGAGGGGGCGCAGACGCAGGTGCTTATCTCTCTGCAGTCAAAGGCGCTGGATGGCATATCATGGGAACTACCTTTCAAAGAAACAGCTTTAGTGCGTCCGCGCAGCACACCCGGGAGGGGAGAGAGCGAAGTTTGGGAAACAAACAACAAAGTAAGTCGAAAACTTTGGAAGCGCCCAGTGCTTGCACCGCGCTGGGTGCTGCTCAGAATTTTAGTAAGTTTCCGTGTCTGAAGTCGCAATGTGTAGTTTCGTTTCTGGGAGGGGAAGGAAACTGGGAGCGCTGAAGGGTGAAGTTTGGAAGCATGTAGCTGGCTTTTCTGATGTTTATTTGAACTTCTGTGTCTGGTTTCTGCTGCGATATATCCTTGGTCCTATTTTACATGCTGTTTCTGTCTGTCTCTCTCTTTTTTTCTTTTTTTTGGTAAAAAAAGATTGTATCTTCGTTGATAAGGATTTCAGAACAAAATGTCTTGGTGCAACTGCATTTACACTGCATCAGTAACGCCTTTGTTCATATACATTTTTGAAACGAGCAAATTTGCAACGGAGAATATTTGATGTGCAATGATACTCAGTACACTTTTTTCCTCTGAGACAAAGTCAAGTGGAAATGATTTCTGAGATTACAAAATTTACCAGCGAGATCTCAAATCTGACATCTCACTGGGAGAGAAGAGATCTTTTTTTTTGGGGGGGGGGAGGGTGTGCTGTCAACATGACAATATCGGTTATTTTTAGAAATGAACAACCAATGTCAAAAAGATGTTTCATATATTCTTTTTGGAAAGTCAAAATTCTGGTCGTGGCTGCTACACATGAGGGAAAGAGTTTGTGGAAAGTCCCAAAGAAATTTAAAATGATAAGTGTGGTATTTATAATCTTGTCTTTTAAATATTTAGAGTTGACTAA
Source organism: Camelus bactrianus (assembly GCF_048773025.1). Lineage (NCBI taxonomy): Eukaryota > Metazoa > Chordata > Mammalia > Artiodactyla > Camelidae > Camelus > Camelus bactrianus. The sequence goes on along the minus strand of NC_133567.1, from coordinate 2,816,588 downwards.
GAGTGATTGCCTTAAAAACAATGCAGTTCAATTTTTGATAAATGCAGGTGCCACGAGACTCTTCAGAAAGTTAGAGTGATATTTTAAAAGGTGGAAGAATGAGAAAGACTTAATACTAGCCTTGAACAAAATTTTGCTGAAGGATAAGTGCAATGAAATATTACTAAAGATACAGAAAATTTCAAATATCTTGATGCACAGTCCTTTGCCTCATACTCCTTCATCCCAGCGAGGCATTTATTAAACATGTGGAGATGATGGACGTCTCCTAAAGGCGTGTAGTGGGCTTTTTTTTTTCAGTTTCAAAGAACAAAGCAGCTAATAGGCAAAGTGTGCAAAATAACTTACTCAGTTTTTTTTTTTTTTTTTTTTTTTTTACAGAGAGTGGCTTATTGTCAGAAAAGTTAAACCAACTCTTGTCTTATACCCTAATCAGCACCGCAAAATCCCCTAAACTCAAGGGGAAAAAATTGATGAAGAAATCTTGACTGTAACTGTGTAATCTATCTTTATGTTAGAGGGGAAAAAAAGTTCCCGGGAATGATCAGATTCACAGTCTAAAATAAAACTGATGTTAGACTTTCCCTAACTTTTTTTTCTCGCAAATATCATCTGCATATGATCCTACTTTGATGCGTGTAACCTAAGATCACCAGTGATCTCTCTTCTCCTTATTCTAAATATTCAGTTACTCAGTGGTGATTATTGTGGCCTTCTTGGCTTACTCTAATATTAGATTAATATGGATTTCTTGTACCAAATTAGCGGAAATCACTGTTGCACACAAGAGTGATTCACTGTTTTTTAGTTATATTTGTGTTATGGGAACAGCATCATTTTAAGCTTAAAAGCTTTTACATTTTAAATTTGGATATACTGTACCTTGGAGAGCATAAGGGAGTTGTATTTAAAACCTTTCAAAGTACATTGGAACTTTTATGGAGATTCTAATTTAGTTATGTTTAAAGGAGACTTTTTTTTTTTTTAAGAGTGGCCATTACTATTCTGCTACAACATCAGACAGTAGGATTTAAAGTTTCCTGGTTCTTCTTAAATTAGATGTTTTAAGTGCAAATTAACTAATAGAAATGCTAGGAGCTGTCCATGGTAGCATGCTCTTTAAAAAGTTAAGTGTTATAAAATGCAGATCTACATACTCTGTGTAATTGGCTTTATTACCATTTTTAAAGGTCAGGATTAAATTCTTATTAGATAAATTAACTTAGTGTATACAGCAGTTATTTGCAGATAATGTAACAATCTTAATCTTATAACTCAATTGCAAGACTTTAAACTTCCATAATGTTAATGAATGTTTCTGGTTGCAGCTTTAAAGTATTTATGAACACATTTTGATTTATGAAACAAAAATCACAAGCTATTAACTATGTAATTCTTTAGGTTGACATTAATATAAAAGCACAGTGCAAATAGTTTCCATGGTAGTCGGGCAATGCGAACAAACATCAAAAAACGTAACGTGTATGACTTTATTGCTCTTGAAATTAATTCCTGTCCTTATGTGACCTGCCGTGTCTGCTACAGAAATCCAAAAGATCATAATTGTTCGATATGAAATGCAAAAAGAATAGTTAAATTGAAAGTTTAACATCATGAGATTCAAAATCCCAAGCGGTATATAAACATTAAAAGAAACTTTGGACTGCTAATCCTAGGAAATGAGTTGTATGGATTGAATTCAACAAGGCTTCAGAAATGGTTCCATCTGCTGCCTAGCAGCTGGTGAAAGGATAAATTTAATTCATTAATTCATTTGGAAAAAAGGATCCAAGTAGTAAAGACTTCATCGCTCATAATGCATATAGGTGAAAACACAAACTGAAATCTGGTCCAATTGATCATCCTGGATAATGAGCTACATTTTGTCTTCTCTTTTTTGGTAAAGGTCTTAGTGATTGAGTCAATATGGTGTTGATTTTTATGACAATAACCAATCATTTCCAATCATTTCAGTGATTAAAAAAAAAAAACTCAGGGAAATGTAAAATAAGTCACGGTTTTTAATCGAGGGAACTTTAAGCATTAGAAATCATACACTTTTCTATTCTGTGTATGTGTTTATGGGTAGCTGTGTACCCAAGCACACAATGCATACACACCCAGCTCAGATATGTCTTGTCTGGGCTACTTATATTAAGTAGCAGCCTCCCATTTGTTGAAATAGCCGGACTTATTTAGCGCTCAAGATTAATATCAGCAAAGCGTATTTCAGACTCAAAATTCATGTTTGCTCAAAAGTTGCCAAGTTCCAAAGAACACTTGTTTTGTTTCCTCTTTCTGAGCTTCAAGCTAGTTTTTTCAGCCTCTGTTTTCACTCGTACGCTGCAGAGTTCTTCGAAAGGTAAAAAGTTGTCCTTGAGAAGTTGTCTTTTCACAAACGCTCTTCTGTGTGAGTCACTTGGAGGTAAAGCAAGGAAAAAAGATTCAGTTGGCTGGACTTAGTATCTTTATATAAAAATAAGAGATTTGATGCCCAGTTTCTCAAATTGTTTCACTTGAACCAACATGAGGAGGTCTCGGAAAAGTTAATGTTGTTGAACTCCCTTTAGCTTATGATTGTACTGGTGGATTTCATCATTTTTTTTTTTTTAATCTGCTGGCATTTCAATTTCAGCAAGGTTTCCCTGAGAAGTGGATAGTTCACCTTCTCGGGTGAGGTAAACGGGTCCTGGTTGCCAGTGAATTGATCGTGATGGAGATAACGTCCCTGACCTGCCCCAGTGGTCAGCGTACGTTGTAGCCGCTTTTTTGGATGGCGAGTTCATGAATGGTTTTGGACGTGTCTCTCTCTGTGGCCACAGCTCACCGTGGTGGGCTGGTTGGATTTGCTGGGAAGGCTCTGTCTGCGCCCTGTGGATGGGTTAAGAATCAGGGTTTATGCATTTACTTGTCCTCTTGCATTGTTTATACAGCTTTGGTTTAGTTTTGATCTTTTTTTTTCTTTTTTCTTTTTTTTTTTTTTTTTTTGCCTCTGAGGCTCTTCCACAGTGTCAGCTGCTGACTGATAGTAGGAAAAACGGCCTCGTGGTGTGAATGAAAGGGACCTAGCGGTTGGTAAACAGAGATAAGGAATAAATAGAGCACAGGCAAGAGGAGATAGTTCTGTGGGGGCCAGATTGCTGCCAGTCTGTTCAAGGGAGATGCAGAGTCTGTCCTTTTCCCAGATTAAATTAGTGTGCGAAATCTCCAGTGACCTCCTCCCCTTCTCCCCACACTCTTTAGCCAAGCCGAGCAGCCTCTGCTGTAAAGTATTCATTTTATCCAGGGACAAGCTGGACAATAGAACGCTCCCTGATACTTATGGACAGCTGTCGTCATTCATAGGGCTGTCAGCATTTCATTTTTCATAGGAGTTAAAAGGGTTTTTACCTTGTAACTGAAAGAGGGCATAAATGCAACTTTGCCAGTTCCGAGGAGGCCGCCTGGGCGGCGGGCGGGGGGAGGGTCGATGGTGGGGGGCGGGACTGGGGAGGGGGTGACTTGGGAGGAAGCAGAAACTGCAAAAGGAAGCAATTCTTTTTTGTTTGGCTAATATGATTAAACTAGGACAGACCTTCCATTTCAAACCTGGGTTCCTTGCAAAGGGAAAATATCTTTGGTTCCAAAAAGTTGCTTTTAAAAATTAAGGTCACTGGTGCAAACTTGCTCCTTCATGCCTGCCTGGTCTACCCTTGTTTGGGCTAAACATGCATGCATTTTATTACCTGCCAGGAACCACCCTTAAACAGCAAGCCTGTAAGATACCTCGGTAGTCTCATATTTTTTTCCCCCTTTTTTTTTTTTAGTGATTTACTGCAAATATATTCAGCATTTGACTGATTAAATAGACCTTCGGCAACCTTGAGGGTCACTGTGTAGAGTTTGTACATAGAAAATGCATCAGCCCACTGCACCCTGGCAGCTAATGAGATTGGTCGTTAAGTAAATGACACAAAGCCTACAAAAAAAGCTTAGCAGCTCACTAGAGTATCACAGGGTGTCCCTGCACACCACACCACGCCACAAACACTGGACTGCCCCAGCCCACCCTGCTTCATTCTACATCACTGCTTCCCTGATGTCAGCGTGAGAGGCAGAACAAAGACTGGGAGGCACGGTAAGTCAGCCCGGCAATTAAGCCCCAGGGAGAAAGTAGAACCAGTCTTCGCCTAACCGTGGCGATGCAAGCAAGTCCGATTCCCGACAAGTAGGTCAGGATGAAGCGGTTTTGCTGCCACTGGAAAGACTGCCTCAGGGATGCAGGCTCTCCTGTCGCTGCTACTGGTGTGCTGTTTGGCCATTTCATAAAAGTTTTTCCATTTCAAAGTAAAGTGTCCTCCAGAAGGCAGGTGAACTTGAGCTGGAGAGGTAGGCTATTTGCTGGAGGGATGGTGCTTTTGCAAGGGACTGCCATCCAGGTGTGTGTTCAGGTGGGAAAACTTTCAAATGCATGAGGCAACTCTGATGCTAGTGAACCCGACTGCCTTTGAGAGAGAATGGGTGACTGGGGCGTGCACGTGTGGAGGGAAGTTCACTCTGGTCAATATGAAATTGTCCCATCTGCTAGTGTGTATTTAATATTTGTGGGATAGCCATTTCCTGGGTCAGTGTCTTAGAAATCAATCCATCAAACACATCAAAACAAGGAGGTACGATCTCTCCCTCTTTTTCTTTTTTGGTGGGTTCCATTTCTCTTGAATCTGCAAATAAAATCATTGCTGTGAATCTGTAATGTTGAATCGGATTAGTGGTTATTTGCTGGCTGTACTTGGGGAAAAAATCAAAGCTATCAGACGCTGAGCAGTGCTGGCTTACTGTGTCCCTTGAAAAAAAAATGCATTTAGTATCGAAGTATAGCATTGCAGGATCCGTTAGAGAAATATGGCAACAGGAAGTTGCCAGAAAGTCTTCTTTGCTTTGCTGGAACGTCTGTCTGCTTTAGCCCGGCGCACTCAGAGAATGCTTAGTGCAGGAGAGAATGATATTGTTATAAGACTGTCAGGGAAATTAAATATTTTATTGTAAGAACTGTCAGCTACGTGGATTCTCAACGGTTTAACAAACTCTGACAATCTCACTGAAGACATTTTTAAAAGTACTGTTAAGTGTGGTGTTTTATAATAGACAGATTCATAATATCCGTGTCAGGATTCAATTTTTGAAGACACTGTCACTTAAGAAGAGAATGGCATGTCAACTGTTCATGAATGGAAATTCTCCATATTCCATAGAAGCCAGTTTGCAAACTTGCATTACTCGCCCTGAAACATTTTTATTTATAGAATAATGTGAAAATATTATGATACAGAATAAATTGCTTACTATTAGTATTCATGAGAGATTCGTACTAGAGGTCCATAAGATGGTCTGGGTGAGCAGAGGTCACAGACTTCTTTTTTTTTTTTTTTTTTGTCCTCAGAGTACTTTTCTCCTTCCAAATGTGTCCCCGACATTCATTTTATTTTTAGGAGTCATCTAAGACTATATGTGTATAGCAGAGAACACATATTACATATTACAAACTCTAAGTATTATTTTTACAGTAAACAGAATTTAGAAGGGAATAGATTTTGTGAAGAAAGTGGTAAAATTGTGTCTTGTCATTTCAAGTAAACTCTAGGTAGGGAAGAGAGACTTTCATTTTACTAAGCTCAGATTTTTCTGTTAAATAATCTCATCGCCAGGTCTTGGCAGTGGGAGAATTTGGCGGAAAGCAAGCTATCTGAACATGGCTGCACTGCTCCCTACCCATCTTAATTTAAGGCAGAGTTAGACAACTGGTTTACTCTTCCTGGCCTTCTGAACAACATGTGGCTCCCTTTCTGTACTGAACATTTTACATTTGAATCTCGTGGAGTATAATTTATTTTTCTGTGGTTGCTAGTGTTCATCGTGTTACTACGGGAGTGAGATAGATGTTTGATGACACGCAGTGCTTTTGGCTGGCTCTCCGCACTTTGCCCCGGTCCTCACCGGTGCAGCAGAGGGTGGGCACGCTTGGCCCAAATCGGTCAGGTGCCTCTCTCTGGATAAAACTGAGTGAGGTTACCTTCACAGAAACACACTTGTCAGTCTCCAAAACAAAATCGGGCTGTGTTGTAATTAAGAGAAAAGGGCACAGATCATTACTCTTGGTTGATATGAACTTGCTTTCATCATGACTGGTCTTGAATTTGAAATTAAAAAAAATTTTTTTAACTATGAAAAACCACGAAGAGAAGAGTTTTAACTTTCTTCTTCAAAGAAATTTGAGGAACTTGATTCCAGTTGACAGAAAGAAACTTTGTGTGACTGAACTTTTATTCAGGTTTGCTGATTTGAGAACTTAAGTATGACAAGGTCAAAGGATGGTGGCATTTGCTGTGGGTGATACGGGGAACTGACCCCAGCCCTAAAAACCCATCATCGAAGAAGACCTATAAAACGTTCCCTAGAGACAAGGCCATCGCTGTGAGGGCCACACGAGTGACACAAAGTGACAAGAGAATCTGCCACGTTCCCTGTTCGGGTTTGCATGTCGGAAGCCTGGTGCTTCCACTCCCCAGGCTTACCTGTGAGCTTGGATAGTTATTTACCTTTTCTGGGCCTCGGTGTCCTCGGTCTGTGAGATAGGGGCCAGGGTTGGTCAGTCTCGCCTCCTGACTGCTGTGGAAATTAAAGAAGATAACGTACCTGAAGTCTCTGGTTGGCGTTCAGTATTGAAAAAGCAGTCGAGTGTTGAACTTTCGCTTGGAGCTTGAGGCAGTGACCGCTTCCTGTCTGCCAGCTTCACTTGGGGACCCCGCCACACCTGCTTTCCCCGGTGCAGAGCTCTTTCTCGTGTTTTCACTTTCAGAGCCCTAAATTTTGTGAGATTCCTTGAAAGATTGTGAAAAGTCCATAGTACGTGGCTGTGTGCTTGTATCCAGTCCGAGGTAACAAGGTAAAAATACCGAATGTGTGTTGATGTATGTGATTCAACTGGCTGGTTGTGCACGGTTCTATTAACAGCGGTGAAAAGTGTATACTAGGGTTCTACTACAGTTCAATTTAAACTTTCTATAAGCACAAATACTCAATTTCATTTAATTTCAGAGTGGAATCTCCATAGCTTAAGTATTTAAATAAAGCAAAGGTCTTCATCTGCTGTTGTTTACTCCTCATCTTTTAAAATTGGTATCTTTATTTTTTGTCCCTTTGGGATTTATTTCATAAGGTTTTGGCTCAGATTATATTTTTTAATTGATACTTTGATTTGGTAACAAATGTTTTCTTCTTCAAGGACAGTCTGATTGGAAAATATTTTATTCTATTAACTATTTAAAGAAACTTGAACCTCGCTTATGGCTACATGCTTTATAATTCCACCCTAGTGAGCCCTAGGAGGTACCTGAATTTTTCTATAAGTATTTGAATATTATTTTGTCAAGTATAGAATCAAACTGATAAGCTTTTAAGTATGAATTTGTTACTTTTTTGCTTTAACTCTTTAGAGTCTGATGATAGCAATATTTGTGCCAAATAGGGTTTGACCTGTACATTTAATTTGCAACTTTGGGAGAATTTTGTTGCTAAGAAGAATTTCTGATCTTGTGTATCTTGTATCCACAGGTAAATTGCATTGACCCTCAAAAATGTGAACGCATTCAAAGACTTATTTCTACTGCTAAGTAGTATTAAGTATGACAGTGTAACACTTTTTGATCACAACATTTTAATTTCTTAGACTTCTATAGTGTAAATATAAAGATGTAGATATACGTACAGTATATGTTCTCCAAATACTCCTAAATGCTACATTGGCTGGTTCGGAAGAGTAAAATGTATCTTAATTGGTGTGCCGTTATGATGGAGAGTTGCACCTGGTGTTTCCATGAAAAAATATGTACATCATGATTTCATTAAAAATAAGTATACAAATATTTATGGTACATTTTCTCCACCTTTTCCAAAATTTTAAAATAACATAGATAGCTTAATTTCCTAAATTTTGTGTTTTTCTTCATGAAGAAAACATGGCTCAAGGCCAATGTCAATGTGTGTATAAATCTCACCCCATTGTATTTTTTCAGATGTATCATATATGTGTCCAATTCCTGTTTGAGTGAATTCATGCTTAGCATGAGACCAACTTCCTTACCTCTCCTTGCAGTGCTGTGCAGAACCAGACCGAAATGAAATGGTTAATTATTTAAATAGAATAAACAGTATTTTCCTTCCTGGCATGTAGATTAAGGAGAATAAGAAAACAAAAAATGAAAAATTTTGTTATTGAAAACCTAATTTTGCAAAGAATGGCCTCAGCCAGGAAGACGCGGCCACTGTTTGCTCTTTTGTTTCTGGAGTGTGTTTGTTGCGAATTGGCATGAAGGTATTTACCTCTTTTAAATTTTCTTCTTTCAAATATCAAACAATGGCAGGGAATTAGTCTTAACATTTCTATTCTGAAGGGTGAAAATGGGGTGAGGATGAGATCTGCTCATGAAGAAAATGAAATCAAGAAAAGAGTGAGGCTGACAATCTGACTACTCCAGAAAGGGGGCAAAAATGAGAGGCTACACGCCATTATGTACACAGCCCTGGTCTTTTTTGTGTGTGAAATATACCAGTGTCTACCAAAAGGGTTAAAGAAAATGCATTCTGTTGCATCTGCTGACTAAATCCCTTACTTTAGTAGAAATTCAAATTTTGTAAAGATTATTCGTTTTATTGATGCATATAATTATAATCACAAGCCATCTGCTGATTTGGCAGGCATGGTTAAAATTCTCCAACTCTCATAACCTTTCAAGTACAGTGCCCCTGGGACTCTATTTCACTTTTATATTTTGGAAAACATGTAGGGACAAATAAGGACGGTCATCTGCAGAATGTCAGGCCCGGGGAAGAGGGAGAATGGAGATGGGGTGCCGGGTGGTTATTTTTTAATAATAGAGGAAGTTCTGTTTTCCTTTCTTTTTTTTTTTTTTTTTCCGCTTCTGACTTCATGAAGGATTATCCTAGTTTCCATGATGTGTTTGGGAATTTTTTCCCCTAGGGATTAAAGCTCTAACATTTTACTCCTGAAAGGCAGGTTCTAGGTCTCAGCAAAACAAGCAAATAAAAAAAACCTTCCAAATATTGCTTACAGTGGTTTTCGCAGGTACATTGAATATATTTCAGCCAGACTTTTTGAACTAATAGGATATTCCGCTGATTTTACTTTTCTGAAATGCTCCCATTTGCTTGAATAGCCTCCCAGGCATGGAGTTCAGATTCTAGAACAGTGTGTGCACTTCGGTGTGGACCTTTGGTTTGAAGGAACCGTTGCCGAGTATTTTCGCAGGAAGCCACTTGCTGACCAGCCTTCCCGAGGCAGGAATCTTCTGGTGACCCTGCTTTGCTCCATGAACTTCTGGAGTTTGGTGATGTCCCTTGCCTGCATCACTTACCTCCTTGGGAGTGTTTCACACTCGGTCAACCAGGGAGCCCCAGGGGTCAGGATTTGTGGATCAGGGTCAGTATATAGGCCGCATCAGAGCAGACTGCGGGGGGGCTGAGGGGGACGGGCAGGAACACAGGCTGCCAGGCTTTGTCAAATAACGGAAGTGCACGCCCCTCCCCGCTCCTCTCCCTCCCTCCCCCACACTCGCACTCTCTCACACACACCTGTTTAATCATCAACCCGAAAACTATTTCTTAGGCTCGGCAAATAAGGAAAAAGATTTCGGGTACCAACATGGTGCATGTGAACGTTTTCACGACCATGATGGTGCATGTGACAATAATAATAAAATAATACTCCCTGACACCCCCCCAGTGCTCCCACTGCGCCCTGCCTGAAGCCCCTCCATGTGCCGTATGATTTAATAGTCGTGACATTTCCATCCAAACCCCTTTTTGTGGATAAAGCAACTGAAAATGAGAGGCGTGAAGGTGTTTTTCCTTAGGTCTCCAGCAGGATCGAGGCTTGAGCCCAAATCAGACGTTCTCTAAATCCATGCTCTTAATTTCTTTCTACGCTGTGTTGTCTCTGGGCACAGAGATCAGGAGGGGGAAACAATGTCAGCCACCAAGTGTCCAGTGACACTGGGTCCCCAGGACTCTGGGTTCTGCTGGTAGTCAAGGATCGGCAGGTGGTGGAATGAACCCGACTTGACAACTTGCTAACTTGCTGTGTCTTGATAACACTTGTCACCGTCGGGGTGGGCAAGGTGGCCACTGGAGTCCTTTTCATCCCCAGATTCTACGACTCTATGTACTTTTTATAATGAAAACATCCCCAGATTTGAGAAGGAGTTCACAGACAGCACAGGTCTTCAATATACCCCTCGCCAATAACCGTGGCACGGGAAGTAGCCTGTTGCAAGAACTGCGGGAGCCTCGGCGCCGATGATACACATCACTTCCAGGCTGGACATTCAGCCAAACAGCCGGGAGTCTTAGGCCTGCGCGCACCAGCACAGACACTTGGAAATGCCCGGTCACTGGACTCCTCCTCTGAGACTTTTGGTGTCAAGCAGAAGACTATTTTGTTTTCTACCATGATAATAATACGGCACTGACCTCGTGCCAGCCGCTATTCTGAGATCTCTGCAGCTATGAATTCTTTTAATTCTGACAACAGCCCCAATCAGAACAAAAGCCGGTCGGTGAGGTCTGCCAGGATCCTCTTTCCTAGATGAGGGGACTGTGCCCCGGGGGGACCTGCATCCACCTGCCCGGAATGGGGCTGTGGGTTGGAGCCTGGCTGACCCCATGGCTTCCGGGAGGCTGGGCTACACACCCTCTTTCTGTGGACTTGTGAAGATTTCACTATGCTGAAAAAAAATGTTTGAAACCATCGATGACGGCTTAAGACATGTTTAGACTCATTGTAGTCTCTTTTTTTTTTTCATTTTAGACCTTAATTAGGCAGTTGCTATGATAATACATAGTTTCCTTTAATTATTATAGAAGATTAACCCGAAAACGTTAAATCTTTTGCAAATACCATGCTGAAAATATACATACAGAGCAACAAGAGTCAGGTTAATGAGACTTGACAAAAATCATTTGGAATAGAGACTGTATTTAAAATAATTTTATTCTTCTCAGCAGCCAGCACAGAAACTCTGAACATGGTGAGAAATGCAAAAGTGTTAAGTTGCAGAAAGAATTGAAGAATGAAGAATTTCAGTCACAGTGGACCTCTTCCTAGGCAGATACCACACCAAGTTCACAAGAGATGAAAACATTTTATTCCAACTGGATATGATTTAAGATATTGTTTGTATTTTATCGTCTCCAAGAGAGGGAAGCAAAGAAATGTAAATATGAGTGCTAGAAGCTGCGAGCTGGTTGTGCAGGCTCCCAGCTGGCTGAGGAACAGTGACGTGTCTAAAAGGCACCGGAAGGAGAGAGAATGAATGTGAACCATGGGCTGCCCTCAACGGCTTTCTGAGCCGGCTGGAGGACGGGGGGCAGGCCGGTCCCTGCTCGTGCGCGGGCAGGCTGGTGCAGATCCACTAGGTCATGGCCACAGGCCGTCCCACTTGGCCCTGATGTGCATGGGGCCAGAGCACCTCCCCGGGACAGTCAGTTCTGCTTCCCTCTAAAAGATAAGGTGTGGCCTAAAGAATGGAATGACCCTCAGGGAAGCTTTCTTAGAAGAGACACTTGAACAGTCTTGAGTCCATCCACCCAACAAGCTTATGGACGCTCTCCCACGCTCCGGCAACGATGTCACGCGTGGAGAGCACAGACTTGACTGTTGTAGGGTATCACACCTTAGCAGGTGCCACAAGCAGTCACACAGCCACAGTAGAGGGGCCTGGGCTGTTCGCGGGGCAGACCCGGGGCACTGATCTGAAAGCTGGTCAAGCGTCCCACATGGGAGTCGTGTGCTGTGATGGCAGGGTGGGTGGTTAACCAGGGTAGGACACTCAGAGGGAAAGATGATGGAGGTACTGAATGTAGGACAGCCAGGTGGTGACGGTGAGCACACAGTGGATCCGTGGATCTGAGACCCAGGAGAAAGATCCAATACAGAGAGATGGACATTTGGGTGTGGCTCCCAAGGAGAATATGGGGGGGGGGAGGATCAAAATTAGGAACTCCGGGGCATCTCCGTGCTCAGTGGGAAGGTGGAAAGGGAAGCCAGCAAAGAAGGGATTCAGGGAAGGCTGAAGAAAGCCAGGATTTAGAGGAATCAAAGACATAAACGGCTCGCTCGGGAAATAACTGAAAATGCACCATGAGATGCACGGAATAGGGGGTCACTGGTGATCTTAGCCGGGAAAACTTGAGTAGACTCGGGGGCTGGGAGTCAGGTGGCCATGGGTTGTGCAGGAAAGGGATGGTGAGGAAAAAAAGGGAAACGGGGATTTCAAAGTGTTTGACCCTGAAGAATAGAGGTGGCCGTATATAGAGGAGAAATATGTTCACATACTGAAGAGAAGGAACCAGAGGGCATAAGAAGGCTGGGAAGTTTGAAGATATGGACGAAAAACAAACTAGACCACGCAGAAGCAGGTGTCATGGGGCCTGAGAGCCTGCGGTTAGAAAGGGGTGGGACCGCTTCCCCCACCAGAGCAAGGGGGAGGAGCGGAGGCAGGTGGGAGTATGCCTGTGCGTGTGAGGGTGACAGGGGCGGCGCGCCGGGACCATTCAGAGCAGAGAGCCCCAGAGTTTTCTGTAAAATTAGGCCGTGGATTCTACATCCACACTGTGTAGAATGGCTTCAAACTCCAAGTGCCCTTTAACGTGCTAGTCTCTTATTACTCACTACACTTACATCACTAGAAACAAGAAGTTCTACCTCCCTCCTGAACGCCGTGTGTAGTGGAGGCTGGTGTGGAGGCTCCGCAGGCTGACGAGGACCAGCTGGGCGCTGGGCCGTCCTGGGGGTGCAGACGGCGAGGCGGGTGGGGGCTGGTGGGGCGGGCGCGCGGAGCGGGCGAGGCGGGACAGGACTCGTGTCGCACGGCTGGGGCGATGGCTTTGGAGCCGAGCGCCTCTGCTCTTTCTCTCTCCTCTTTTGGTGCCTTCCCTTGATTTAGACCAGACACAGAACTTCAGCGGCCAGCCTTCTCCATCCTGACCGCCTTCGCCCCCGCCGAGGTCCACCTCCCCATCCCCGGGCGACCGCCACGGCCTGAAGCCCAGTTTCCCTGCCTTCCCTGCTCTGCCCACAGCTGCCATGGGCATCCCGTCACACTTCACGCAAAATACAAACTCCTCACTGCGGTCTCTGGGGCTCCGCCTGCCCTTTTTAAAAAAAAAAAAAAAAAAAACCAGCTCTATTGAGCTATAACTCACAGGCCGTACAATTCACCCATTTAGTGTTACAGCTCAGCAGCCTTTCTCATGTTCAGTTACGCGTCAGGTTTAGAACAGTTTCTGACTCCCCAGGGTTCGCCCTCCAGCGTTGGCTCCGCCCTGAGCTGTAGGCAACCACTGCCCCGCTCTAGGTTCCCATGGACGGGCCACTCCTGGACAGTTCGCACAGATGGGTTAGCATCCCACGTGGCTTTCTGCAACTTTTCTTTCACTTGGGCTAATATTTCCGGTTTTTTTAGTGGAAATACTGGGGACTGAACCCAGGACCTCATGCATGCTAAGCACGCGCTCTGCCACTGAGCTGTGCCCCCTGCCCGCCTAGAGTAGTATTTTCAAGGCTCATCCATGTTGTGTCATGTGTCAGGACTTCACTCCTTTTTATTGCTGAGCGACAGTCCATTGATTAGATAGACCACATTTTAATAATACGTTCATTAGTTTACGAACATCTGGGTTGTTTCCACTTCTCTGCTGTTACAAAACACAATGCTGTGAGCGTTCATGTACGTTTTTTGTGTGTAGACATATGTTCTTATTTCTCTTGAGTGATACTCAAGGGCTGGATTGCTGGAGTATATAGTAACTCTGTCTTAACCATCTGAGGCCCTGCCAGACTGGTTTCCAGCACAGCCGCACCATTTCGCAGGCCCACCAGCAGTGCAGGAGGGACCGAGCTCTTCGCGTCCTCGCCGACACTTGTTGCCATCTGTCTTTCTATTCCGGCCGTCCTGGTGGCTGCAAAGCGGTGTCTCACCATGGTTCTGATGTGTTTCCCCAGTGACTGAGCATGTTCAGACTCCTGTCAGGGGCTTATTGTCCACGTGTGTCTTCTTTGGGAAAATGTCCGTTCAAGTCCTTGGCCCATTTTACTTGATAACTTGTCTATTACTGAGTTGTGACCTTTTTGGTACGTTCTGGATGGAGGGCTCTGGCTGTCTTCACCCCAGACACACGGCTCTCGTGCTCTTCCTTAAATGAACAAGGATTGTCGTTACTTCAGTTTAAAACACCCCACTTCTTTTCACTGCCAGTATTTTTCCTTAGCACTTGTCACTGCTTGAAATTGCCTTGTACACGCGTCGTCTCCTTGGCTCCCACACTGGAATATAATATCCATGCTGTCCGTCACTGCCTCCCCGTCACCTGTCTTACGATGATGCGAGACTGTTGTCATTAAGCACATGGGCCTTGGAGCGAGAGCTCAGTTCCCAGTCCTGCCCCTCAAGGGCTCGGTGACTCTGGGCAAGTCCTTAACTTCTCTGTGCTTTTACCTCCTCATTCACAAGATGGGGAAAATCAGTAATCTCTGATTCTCACGGTGGTTGTGCAAGTTGAGTTAATACAGAACACATGTAAAGCCTTTACAACAGTGTCTATCACCAAGAAATTACAGAATGTATAAAGTCGGCACATATTTTTGAATGAATACTTACTGAATTTTCCTACTGGCTAGGCGTTCTCGTGAAGAAAACGGACGGTTAGATTTCCAAGGATGTGATCAGTCTCACCAGCACACGTCCTCACCGCGACCAGACGGGGTTGTTAACTGGGTGCCACCCACCTGCGGGCTTTGCTCGGGGCTGACCTCTTTGGGGACCGTGGGGTTTTACAGAGTTTCTGGTGTGCCCTGCCTTTGTCAGTGGCAGCCATCCATCGTCACAGCGCTAGAGGGAAGCTCTCTTATCCGACCTCGTTAACAGACGAAGACCTTGAAAACCAGGCAGGTTAAGCACAGTCCTGAGATCACACACCCGGCCAGTGTTGGCGTTAGGATCTAAATTCAGCTTGCTGCCGGCTCAGAGATAACGTGTGTCCTGTCACCAGTCTGCACCTGCTGCCCTGGCCCGGGGCTCGGGGTCTCCTGTCTGCACAAGCATTTCAGACCACGTGTCAGTGTCTTTCCCCACATACCGGTTTTATGGTTTTTTTGTTTTTTTTGTTTTTTTACCACATTTCAGCATCTCTGTTGTGTTAGCGCTCGTCGTGGACTTTCTAGACATCCTGTCTCATCTGTTTCCAGTCCAAGTGCAGCACAGAAGCCCCGTTCCTCGAGTGCCCGTCCATCGTGGGCCTTTCCAGGGTTTGCTCAGAGAAGACACAAGGCGTGTGTCTCCAGCTGCCGGGTCAGCCAGTGACACACGGCGGGCGAAGTGCTGGCATACCTCCTGGTCGTGAAGGCTGGCTCGCCTTCAGTCAGGAGTGAGAACTCCAGCTCCTTGGTAGTCGTGAGACTCGAATGAGAAAATGCTGCTGTGAAGTGCCCAGTCCGGGGCACGAGTCAGCACCGACCGAGGGACAGCGCAGGACTCCTGCCGGAAGCCTCCCCTAATTCCGCTGCCCCCGCCCGCCAGGGCGCTCAGAGCCCCCGCCTGCCGCCTCCTCCTCCCGCCACCTCCTCTGTCTGCTTGAGATCCGCCTGCCTCTCAGCGCATTCATTTATATTTTCGTGATATATCACACTAGGTTTCCTCCAGTACCTTTTAACTTTATGTCATGACATTTTCAGAACGGCCCCGTTTAGTTCCTTTAGGCACTTGCGACACGCGGGTCACTCTTCTATTTTTAACGCTTGATTGAATTGGCAGTGACAGGCTGTAGTTTGAATCCCCTCACCTTGAGTTAAAGTCTATAGTTTTATGTATTAAGGGTGTAGTAAGATTACATAAGCTTTTTGTCCATTTTAAATTTGTAAAGTTATCTTTAATTTGCAAAATTAATCTCAATTCACCAGTACACTGCTGCTAAGAGTGTTACTTTGCACACCTCCAGTTTTCAGACAGAGCGTTGATAATACAAGGATCTCCCTTAAGCGTTACGTTTGCTAGTCTTACAAGCTGACCTGGCTGTGCGTCTTCACCAGCATAACTTTCTACTACATGCGATGGATGCTTTCATGTTTAATCTCTAGATATTTGTTCCATTGTTTCCCTAAAATTCATATCCCGGAGGTAGTGCCTTGGTCACAGGTCCCTATGTTCTTAATCATTGGTCAATGGCCCTCATGCAGTCAACCCTGCCGCTGAGTTTCTGGACCACGCAGGAAGCGGAGAGGAGATTGTCCTGGCCCGGCAGGAGCTTCACCAAGAGGCGTGAGAGCACTATGCAGGGTGATGCGCAATGGGGGGTGGGGGTGTGATCAGAGC
Source organism: Camelus bactrianus (assembly GCF_048773025.1). Classification (NCBI taxonomy): domain Eukaryota; kingdom Metazoa; phylum Chordata; class Mammalia; order Artiodactyla; family Camelidae; genus Camelus; species Camelus bactrianus. The sequence goes on along the minus strand of NC_133567.1, from coordinate 2,800,167 downwards.
AGGCACAGCTTCCTCCGGGGAACACGGAACCGGACTGGGGAGGAAACTCATCCAGGTTCCTCGCAGCCAAAGTCTTGTTCTTCACACTGAAAACACGTGGTTCTTTTTCAGATTCCACACATGAGGGATCTCATACGGTATTTTTCTTTCTCTTTCTGGCTTACTTCACTTAGAATGATGATCTCCAGTACCGTCTGACTACTCTTACGTGGAATCTAAAATAAGAGGGGGAAAAAAAGAAAAAAGAAGATGCTAATGAACTTTCTGTTCACAAAACAGAAAGAAACAGACATAGAAAACAAACTTAATTTACCAGGGGGACAGGGGTGGGAAGGGATGAATTGGGAATTAGAGATTTGCAAATACTAACAACTATATATAAAATAGAGAAAAACAAGTTTCTTCTGTCACGCACAGGGAACTATATTCAAGATCTTGTAGTAAAATTATAATGAAAAAGAATATGAAAATGGATACATGCATGTATGTGTATGACTGAAACATGATGCTGTGCACCAGAAACTGACACATTGTAACTGACTATACCTCAATAAAAATAGATAAATAAAAAAATAAAATCTTTCAGAGTTAAGTTAAAAAAAAAAAAAGAAGGCACATTGTATAAATTACATCTTTAAAGGCAGAGATTTCATAGTTCTCCCAACACTTTCTAGAAAAATTTAATGTACCCCCCAAAATAGGTAGTCTGTTACCTCCGACAGAAAACTAAGGTCAAACTCCCTCAGTCACCTGCCACAGCTAATGAAACACTGGGATCTAGAGGGAACCCAACTGGCCGACAAAAACCGGTTAAGGTGACGGCCTGGAGCTGGATGAGCACAGGACAGAGGCTGATGCGAACTGTCCTGACCTCTGATGAGCCACAGGGCACGACTGTGAAGCCAGGTGCTCACGTGACCACAGGCTCTTGGCTAGTCTGATTCATTGTGGCTCTTACAAAGTGCCAAGGAGACAGACCATTTAGGGTCCTGAGACACAAAACAGTCTCAGCCCATGACAGCGACGTCCAGACTGACCAGACTTGCGGGATTTTGAGTTCTCCCCTGCCCACACTGGACACCCTGATGCTTGTGCTTCTGCGGAAGAGACTCATTAAGCCACCAGACTGTTCTCCCAAGGTCTCTCTCATACCGAGGAGTGAACTCGGGCACCTGCCTCCCCTCAAAGATCTGCACTTCACTGCCTCTTTGCTCTGTGTGACAGAGGAGCGCCCGCCCTCTCTCCAGGGCCCCACCTGTTTATAGAAACAGCTTCTCCCTTTCTCCGGGAGGATGGGTGCTTAATGAAGACTTGCGTGCTTAAGTGAATGAGTTCAGTAAATAATACTGTTCTATACAGAGAAGGCTGGTTACACTGGCATCAATGGCATTAATCAACCTCCTTATTTGTGACATTGTCTTCTTGTATTTAGATGAGATTGGTACTTTTAAATTGGCTTGGTTAAGTAAAACTCAGTGGGGTAGGACCAGGTAAGAGGCAGCAAGAAGATTCCTCAGAAATTGCTCCCATTTGGTCACCGCTGCCTCTTACACGCACGTTCGCCCAGCTTTGCTGGAGTGCTGTTTAAGGAGTTCGTGTTTCAGGGCTCTGCACAGCTTCTCCCGGCCTGAACAGGTCGCTGAGAAACCTCCTAACTTCTGCTCACGGGGTCGCTGTCAGTTGGAAGAACCATCCTCCGTCTCTTCACTAAAACACACTCCAGGGATGTTTCATTCTGTAATTTCTCTTACTACGAAGGGTTTGCACTCTCCTAGTCCTAAAATATGTATTTCAATGAACAATACTGCAAAATGCCCTTGGAAGAGCTTTGTCACTGAAGTATTTACTGGGACAGCAATGCCAGTATATTTTTAGCATTAGAATAAAAGGTGTTTTCATCCTTCAAGAAGTTTTCAGGATAATGTGTTCTGCAAAATAGCAGCGATGGCGAAAGAACACTGCCCATAGTGCGTGTGAGAAACTCGCTGTATCATTTAGAAATAAGTCAGAATTTACTAGGGCTGGAAAACATTGAACGTCTCAAGGAAATGTGCAGCCTCGCTTGACTTTGGAATTTGTTCTTATGATTTAATTTTTAATTAATTCGTTCTCTTATTTAAATGCCAGTTAAAATGCAGTGCAGTCTTAGATTTGTGATTTGTGAGCTTGCATTTGATAGTGGTACCTGTGTGAGGGAGAACATAATTGCTGTTTCTTTCTTGACATGAATGGCCTCATCTGAACGGAAGATCAAGTTCAATAAGCTATAAAGCGGTTCCCAGAATGTACTCCAGTGCTGAGCCAGAACATTCACTTTTTATTTGTTCCTTTCTATCGTGAAGTATTCAAAACAGAGCAAATAAATAGCTCTGGAATAGAGGGGACGTGCTTCTGTTCCATGGGGACGTGGAGGACTTCCACCTTTGGGACTGGAGTTCCTTAAAGCTTGTATTAGTCAATGTCTAAGGTGTGGGTCTCAAAGTGTGGCCCCCGGACTTCCGGTGCCTGCATCCCCTGGGAGCGTGTGGGAAAGGTCCTCTCGGGCCCCGCTCCAGACTCCCCTGCAGGTGGTTCTGGCTGGTGGGTGAGAACTGCTGCTCTGACACTTGGCTGTTCAAAGTGGTCCATGGAGCAGCCGGGGCCCCCGGACCCTCATTAGCAATGTGGGACCTCCGGGCGTGGGACTCGGCACCTGCATTTTAACACGGTACCCAGGTGACCCCGATGCATGTCAGCGTCCGAGAGCCACGAGCCACGGCTCAGTGCAGGGGCACACGGGGAGGGCGTCTGCTGCGCAGAAGTGTTTTGAAGGTTGTCAAAGTGGGATCTGAGGGTGCTGTACTGTTTGTGTGTCCCTCTCCATTCCTTCTGGAATGAAAAGGGGGGAGAGGTGCACAGACCTCTTGGCCATGATGTTCAAAAATACGTAAAGGCCCGTATTGTGAGATGGAGAGCTGAACCACTGTTTGGGTAGCAGAGCAATTAACTGGATGATAAATCACATGTGTGTACACATACATGTATGTATAGCCATATATGCACACCCCCACACACAGACATGTATACACACACGTATGTGCACACACACGTATATACACATATACGTATATACACACCACACATACATACACATGTATTTATATATACACACATATAAACATACATATATACATATATGTATATATACGTGTCACAATACACATGTATATACACATACAGATGTATACACACATATATGTATACATATATCACACATGCATACACATGTATGGACACATACACGCATGTACACGCATGTATATATACTGCACACACATATACACACATGCAATACACATCACACATACATGCACATGTATGTACATATATACACATGCACACACATATATACACATGCATATATGCATACATACATATCACACACATACATATGTACATACACACATACAGATACACACTATATTTACACATACATACATGTAAGCATTTATACATGCACAGACACTTATATCTACATACCCCATGATGACCTAGACATTTTAGGCGAAAGCATAGTTTTCAAGACTAATTTTTTTCGAAAACTCAACTTTCTGATTCACTTTTCATGTACAAATAAATCTAAGATACATTTTATGTCTTTCTAGCTTAGATTATTTTCTGTCCTTGAATTTAATTTTCTGGAAGGCAATTTTTTAGACAAACATTTTACCAGGAGAGGAGTTTGCAAACTCTGGAGCCTCCTCCCAGCCCGATGGAGTCGCCGTCACGCTGCTGACGGGTCAGCCAGACAAAGCTTTCCGCTGAGGCCGTCAAGTTTGTCTCTTTCAAGGACTTGGCATTTTACACCTTCAAGTGAAATCTGATTTGTAAGAGTATTTTTTAGGGTGGAAACACACAAAAATGAAGGGATTTTGAGAAAAAATCCTTTTGAAGCCTTTGCACAACAAACACCCCCGTATGTAAATAGGACTGTCACTCGCTGTTTGTCCACAGCGAGGGCCCAGATGAACCAGCGCAGTGCGCGCCGACAGGAACAGCTGACTCATTAGCGGAGAGCAGTGAAAGGTAATTAACCCTGGGAAAAGTGCAGCTGCCGTGCGGGCTGTGCCTTTCTGTAGGATCTGATTAGAAATTAGTGTTCAACCACTGATTCTTTTTTTTTTTTTTTTTTTTTTTCAAAAAGACTGTCATTGATAATTCACTTTCACTCTCAGGTGTGTCCCCAGAAAAGGTTCTCAAATGCACTTGTGTACAAAGGGACTCAAATCTAAACAGCGTTTTCTGCCGAGCAGACACCTGTTTTTCTCGTTGAGAGGGAGTTCTTTCAAATGAATCTTGTTTGGCTATTGAAGACGGATAGCGCCCAGCCCATACTCTGTCTGTCTGCAGATGACTTGAGAAGATTGTTTTATATGGTTAATAAGCTGTAGATAATTACCATTTAATTAAGTTTCTCTTTTTCTCTCCATTTTTCCCTCCAATGACGTTCCTTGTCAGTAGCAATGGAAATTCTCCAGTTCAAATCCAGTGGACGTTAGGGAAGGTGAGTGACGATTCTTTCAAAATAAACTTTCCTCCCTAGAGAGAAGGGTCCCTAACTTTCCAACGGCCTTCAGAAACGAGCATGTAAGGAACCTGGTTTTAGGGAACAACCAAAGAGGCCTGATTTTGTTCATGTCGCATCATCGTGGTAATCTGAACTAAAACGGCCTGTTCTTTTGAGAAGTTTGTGCACCTGTTCATCCTGATCTATGACTTCACACTCAGAGGAAGCGCATTAATAACCTAGCACAGGATTCACATACGTAACTAAAGAAAGTGGTAGACAGCGTAAATCGCCAGCCCGCAAGCTAAGTCCTAATTCCTGAAGCCTGCGTTACCTTATATGTGAAAGGAGTGTGACTGAATTAAGAATCTGGTGATGGGAGGTTAACCTGGATGAGCCAAGTAGGCTCAACCAGTCGTTCCCGTGGGCCGGAAGAGACAGGCAGAAAATGCGCTGGGGGACGTCCGCGGAGGAGCACTCGTCTCCACCGCTGGCTTTGAAGGGGAAGGAAGGAGGCCTGGGCCACGGAATGCAGCAGCCCCTCCATGCGGAGCACAGCTTCCACCCACAGCCACCAGGAGGACGGGGACCTCAGTCCTACGACGGTAAGGACCTGGAGTCTGTCAGCAGCCCAAACGAATTCCCCTCTGCAGCCTCCGGAAAGAGGCCCGGCTGGGCTTGGCTTCAGCCTGCTGGGACGGCCCCGACTTCATACCTCCGGGGCTGCGCGATGACGTATGCGTGTTGTTTTAAGCCACGGAAGCGTGTGGCATTTTGTTACAGCAGCAATAGGAAGCGAATATAGTAAATAAGCCAGCTGCCAGACGGGACGTATTTGACAGCTGACAGTATAAATCCTCTGCAGAATTCCCTGTGTTTGAGTCACGCCACAGACAAAGATTTCGGAGAGGCCCAGACTGATACATAGACTTTCGGAACTGGAGTGTGTTGATCCTGATGACAGCGATCACCGGCTCTGAGAGTTCTACCTTCTCCCTTCCCACACCAAAGACAAATGTCCACGTGACAGTTCCGTCAGCCTGGTGCGTGTGTCATTTGCGGTACCAACAAGCACACGCTGTGTTGGAGAGGTTAGTAAGTCTGGGTTTCCCTGAGCTTGGGGTGTCCATGGTGAGGTCCTTTTTGCAGAAAGAAAACTGCCCTGACCATTGCAGGTAGGTGGAGCCTGGCGCTCAGAACCAGAGGGCCGGCACCCAGAACCGGGGTCAGCGGCTAGGTACCGCGGGCAGGCTGACGTTCTCCCCGTCTTCGCTGCGAGGTGGGTAACGTCCCCCCAGAGGCACGTGGCGATGACTGAGGAAAGGGTGTGTGAGGGCACTCCCCAGGGCGTCTGTCACGAGAGAAGAGTTCAGTAAAGGTGAGCTACACTTACTTAGAAAATGCCTTTTACCATCTCGATAAAAAACAGTGGACTACTTGTGTCTTCCCTCATGGTTCCATTTTTATCTCCAATACAAAAGTCATCAGTGTGGAGCATGCAGACACACGTCATTTAAACTGAAACGTACGTGATTAATGCTGTCAAATTTGGGGTAGGAAACGTGAGGTCTAGAAACTGGAAACTGGACATCACTTAAATGAGTTAGAGGTCTTCATAAATTGTTTTCTTGCCAAATTTGGAAAAATAAGACTATCTCTGTTTTTACTTTACCTTTGGCCCTGATTCCCACAGAAGGACAGGTCTGAATCACACACTATAATTTTTCATATAAATTAGATAAAAGTAGGCATGGGGGAAGAATCTGACCGTAAAATCTGTTACACTCTCTGCTTGTTCTTCTTTGGATTTTGGGGGCTGACGTTTTTAACATAAAGGAAGACAAAACTGTAAATTCTCCTTAACTGGCAAAGCGATCAGACAGACAAAATCTAGAGTTTCCTGATGCTGTGCTGGGATGTCTTGTATTGAATATGCTTAATAAGATAATACCGCAGGCATCCTAGGAGGACTATTTTGGGCTTATTTTAATTCAATTCAGCAGTAACGTCCTGAGCTCCCCTCTGGCCCGACATTAGCTTGCAGGGACGGCCCAGGCTTCCGTGCACTTATCCCGGAGCAGGGGAGATCAGTGGGCTGAGCGTGACGTCAGGCAGGATGGAGGAGGGGTCGGGATACAGGATTCTGTGAGGTGCACGGGCGACAGATTGCGTTTCAGCAGACTTTGCAGTTCTGATGCCAAAGGGAGACATTCCTTTGAAAGTCACAAGAAAGATCAACACATTCTAAACATTTCACTTTAGCTAGCTAGTTTGACTCATCTGGTCTTCTTTGACCCTTGTGTGGCTATACCAAAATATGGCTTTAATGCATTGTTGAACCAAGCCAAGTAGAGTTTTGACTGTGTCTTTCCCTCTGGTCATTGGGGGCATTTATTTACATTATCCAAGGATCCTGGACCTCTCGGGACGAATTCCTCAGGATCCGTCATTTCCAGGAGTTTTTGCAGGCTCGTCTCGGCCTGCAGTGCCACGGGTCGCCCTGCCTCCTCCTTTCCACATCACATTGGGATCCACAGTTTGCTGTTTTGTGCCCATGAGGACCAGAGCTCGCTGGGTCTTTTAACGCCCACAGTCTAGCAGGGAGTTCCACAGACCAGTGCGCAATGAATGTGTATGGAGCCAGTAATAAGTAAAGTCTTTAGGAGAAAGGAACTCGTATTAAAAGAATTCATGTGAAACACCATCGTGAGAACAAACTCGTTCTGCAAAGACCCAGCGCCCTTTGGCCTCAGTGCTTAAGAGTCTTGTCATTTTGTCTGTAAGTTCCATTAGCTTCTCCCATTCCGTATTTACTAGTCGGACCATAAGGATAAACAACTTTATTCTTTTACCTTAATTCAATTTTACAGAATATGGTAAAGATTTTCATGAAAAACAAACAGTTCCTGTTGGGAAAAACAGCACACTTGTTGAAAATAATTCTAAAAAAAATCCTCTTTAAAATGGGAAAGGAAAACAGAAAATGTCTCAGGATAGCAACCATATTGTGTCACAATCTGTATAATCAAAAAGCTTAAACAGAGAAATTCCCTTTACATAATAAAAAGCCTCATTTTTAAATCAAGTGCTCTTTGAGCTTTATTAAACATGTTTTGACATTGTAAGGTTTAGTATAGATTTACGCAAAATAGCACCTTTAGTTGCAGCACAAGCCGTGAAGATAAGTGGTTAGTTTAATAAAACAGAGTTTCCATAGTTACCACGAGAGAACAGAGGATAACTTTTATTTCTTTGGAAGCCAGGAAGGGGCTTTAGAAAAAAGATGAAGCAAACAGACCCAAGCAGGTTCATTATACGGGGCTTTTGCCCCCGATTGGCTTTTTTAAAAGAGGAAGCTCTTGATATTACAGGAAATTTAAGCTTTCCCACTAAAATCAACAGCAGTGCACGCAGAAGCCTGCACACGCCCTTTCCCTGGGCGTTCCAGCTTAGGTGCTGGGTCGGAGGGAAAGCTGGCTCAATAAAGTTGCCTCTGTGAGACGCGTTTTTGCTCCTAGTGTTTTGTTAAGAAAGCGTGTCATAAACAAGTGGTTAAAGCCAGGCTGGAGGCAGCCACGGCTTGAGATGCTGCCCCCTCAGGTCTGACTGGGTCATTCCCGACCAGCGTCCTGTCAGGAGACCTAACTGGGCTGGGGGGTTGGGGATGGAGGCCCACGATGGTGAAGCCGTCCTTGCGCCAGCTTTGCGTTCTCCCAGCTTCATGCCGAGATGCGCCCTGGGTGGCCAAGGAGGTCACTGTCCTCCCACATCCTTGGCTGTGTCCGACCCAAGGAGCTCCTCCCAGTTGACCGTTGAGAAGTCAGATGACGTGCTTCCTGCCAGCTCACCTTCAGCCCGTGAGTCCCCAAAGCAGCCGTGATTAACAGGACTTTTACAAAGTTTCTGTGTAGTGACAAGGACAGTTTCAATCTTCTGTCATTTTTTTTTTTTGCATTAGCTATGATTACGCCTTTACCAGAAAAATGCATTTGTTTTAAAGGTAACAATACAGACTCGGAGAACAGCTTATGGTTCATCTATATTTATCAGCACTCACTGTACATTTGTGTCTTCATTACCAGGAAATATTAAGGGACATTGTGCCATCGATTCCTGTTTACAGTTTATTATGCAGAGATAGGAAACACTTAGCATGTAAAGTGAATGTAGAAATTACTCCTGGATGGAAACACGGACGTTTCCCACTCGTTGGCTCTTTCTCCTCCATCACCGGATCAGAGTGTAATTGTCAGTAATCAGGCCTGCTTGCTGCTGATAAAACCGCTCTGAATGCTAGCAGCCTTCTTTGTGTGATGACTCAATTATTCCAGAAGTGCCTCATCAAATCTGCCCCATCAGCTGGGCTAATAAATAAGGAGAAGAAACTGGCCCCCCAAAGCAAATTATAAATCCATTTGCGTTAACCATTTCGCTGGTCCATGATCTAGGCAGAAGTAAGCGCGGCCGATTCTGTTAAGCTTATTTGAGTATGTTTATAATGTTTACAGCACGCAACTTCTTCCCCCACAAGGTGTGGGAACGACCCGTCACAAATGGTATCTGAATGCAGTTATGTTAATTGCAGCGAGGCTGTAAGTATCTTTGAGGGCTGTTTTGTTCCTTAAATCAGGTGGAAGTTAAGTCCTCTTGCAGGAGAAATATGGGCCTTGCACAAGTCATTGGCATGGCTTCAGAGTTCCAAGAGAAGAGGCCTGGGTTTTATTTTCACAGGTAACAGAAGGATACACACAAATGCTAACACAAATACGAACGCCTGCCAGCACGAGCACAATTACTTCGTATCAATCACAGCAGAAACCAGAAGTTATTTGGATGCTCTGTAGGACTGCCGCAATTTGCAAAGCAAAAAACTGCATTTTCTAGAGAAGATCTGAGTTGCCATAGCACGTCCTGCACTGAGAGTTCCTTGAAAGGCTCTACAGGGCAGAGATTATTGCAGAAAGCCAGGCAAACCAGTAAAAGTCAATTAGACTCAGCGATGGAGGTTTTGTACGTTGACAAGTCTTGTTTTTATTCTTCTTTTGAAATGACAAACTCTGCTGCATAACAGGACATTTTGTTCAGATTCGACTTTCAGTGATTGCTCAGGAAGCACGAAGTACTCAAAATGGATCATGAAAAGCAACGTGGTTGCTAATATCAAAGAATTAGTCTTGTTGAATATGCAACGATTTACAATCCACCCCCACCCCACCCCAAGTAAGCAATATGGCTGCCCAACTTTGCAGTTGGGGCTGTTTTTTTTTCCCATCAGAATACTTCCAGTTTGGGTGCAGTCCCTTTTTCTGATCCCCCGTGATCAGGAGCCTAATTATGGGCTGATGGTAAAAGTACGGCTTGTGGCCAATAAACAGTATTTTTCTTCACCCGAAACAACTTAAAAGAAAGTCACGACTTCTCTTCATTTGTTCCAGCCAATAACGCGTATCCAGGAATATCAACGCGGAAAGCTGAGAACAAGAAAGTCATCTTCGATGGCCTAAATACAAAGTGGCAGTTGGCTAACGTAATTTTTATACATCGGTTTCTAAATATAGAATCTCTTGCTCTGATGGGAAAGCCTGTTCTGTAGCTCATTGACTAGAAATGTCAAAATAAGGGGTTTCAATTTTCATTGGAAATTTAATGGAGCAACATGGTAAATGGAAAACCAAACAATTCAACTGTCCGGGCAAAGGTATCATTAAGGTTTACACGAAATTTTGCTCCCACTTAAATTATGCTGATTAATATAAAAGTAAATCTGGAAACTTGGAACTGTAAAGGACTTGCCTTCCCATTAAAACAAAACAAAACAAAACAAAACAAAACAAAACAAAACAAAACCTCCCTTCATCATCGTTCCAACCAAGGAGCGACTGGGGGAGACGCTGCGGTCAGGAGAGGGGCTGAGAGGTTAAGTGGAGACCAGGCCCAGGGCCGCAGGGCGGGGTCGATGCGTGCCCCTCTCCCGCTTTCGCTGTCCTTGGCGGGAAACTAAACGCAGGAGCGGGGTTCAGAACTTGCGTTAACGTCCAGACTTCTGAGAGGAGCCCGCCCCGCGTTCGCGCCCCGACGGGGCCCATCGGGAAGCAGAGTCCAAAGCCAGCAGCGCCCCCGCAGGGCGGCAGGCGCTCTGATGCTTCGTGCTCAATTTACTTGCTCTCTCAGTGAATTTTTCACTTTGAGTTTAGTTTGGAGAATTTTTTTTTTACATTTTTATTGAGGTGTAGTTGACTTACAATGCTCATTTCAGGTGTACAGCAAAGTGACTCAGTCATACATGTACCTACATGTACATTCTTTCCTTTTCAGATTCCTTTCCATTATACGTTATCACTGAAATTGAATACAGTTCCCTGTCCTCTACAGTCGGTCCTCGTTTATTTTAGATATAGTAACGTGTGTCTGTTAATCCCCACCCTTTCCCCTTCGGTATTTTTTTAAAAAATTTGTTGGGGAGGGAGATTAGATTTATTTATTTATTTTTAGTGGAGGGACTGGGGATTGAACCCAGGACCTCGTGCATGCTAGGCATGCTGTCTACCACTGAGCTGTACCCTCCCTGGTTTGAAGAAACGTTTTCGAGAGTTTTTTGTTTTGAACCGCAAGTAACTCTAGAGTTCTCTGCTCTAGGGACACAATTGGCAGGTGCATGTTGTCACTTTAGGACCCCCCCCCAGTAAAATATAATCTTATATCCCCTCTTTTAAATCACATGGCGGGTTCATTACATTATTTCGTAGGTTTGAAGAACTCTCTTTTTCAGAAGCAAGTGCTCCCCGAGTAGGTGACTTGGCCCTCACTCCGGGCGTGCGGCGGAGCAGACAGGGCGCTCCGTGATAACCCTGTTTAACAAGTAAGACCGGGCCTGGCTTTGTGCACAGGCGTAAGGACCGCGTGTCCCGTCAGGTTTCCGACACTTGGCTGTCTCATAGTTTCACCTTTGAAGGTTGCTGTCGCACAAGAACGTGAGCTTTGACGGAAGAGCGTTCATCCTGGTGGGCTGGGGGTGGAGTTTGGTCAAGACCCCAAGTCTTAGGTTAACTGTCTTCCAGAAGGTGTATTTCCTCTGAATACTTTAGTAAGTACTTCAGTCTCAGAACGCGGCTTAGGATCAGCAAAGAGAGTGGAGCATGGCAATTAACAAGAAATGGGTTTGAGAAGGTGTCTCTTTGACACCATAAAAGGGACACACACAGAGCAGAGACGGAGCCGACTTCAGTGGAAGCTCCCTCTTGGCATCAGCAGAGAGCCTGCTTCCAAGGAGAGGGCGGGGAAGTTAGGCGTGATGGACGCAGGGGTGCGGAGCGTCTGGGGGTCCCTCCCCACCCCCGTTCGTGTTTTGGTGGGCTCGGGCTGCCCAGCACTTTGGTGTCAAATCAGATTTCTGAAGTTACATTTCGTCGGCGCCCTCTGTGGATCTCAGCTGCACTGCCTCAGCCCTGGTCCCCGGGGAGGGGGAGACAGCAGATGGGTCAGGGCAGAGGGCTGATGCCTGACAGCAAACGGCGGGGCTGTTGAGTGAAGCCGCCGCGTCGGGAAGCTACTTCTCCCCTGAGAACCAACTAACCACTGAAGAAAGTTGAAAATGAGCCCTTTGAGAAACGCTATTAAAAGTAGTAAAAAATTGCAGTTGTGCAGATGATGTGCCGCTGTGTGGTTATCCGGATGCTAATGAGTTTGACATTAGGGAACTCAGAGGGTTTACAGCTACTCCCTTATGCGATTCGGGTCTTTACTGGCAATCTTTGAGAAAATAAATGGAAAATGTATTGCTAATAAACACACAACACGATTGGGTGTAGACAAAAAGCCATTACTTTCAGGATTTAGAAAGAGCTCTGCCCACCAGTGTTTTCCGGGATCTTTTGTTTTAGGTTAGAGTGTGGCAGACAAAGGGGACAGGCAGGTGGACCGAGGGGGAAGGAGGGTAAGCCAAACGCATTTGCAGAGAAAGCCTTTTTCTTTCTCGCTGCCGTCAAAGGCAGACTCAGAACCCCCGAGTCCTGCACCACACTCCAGCCCTGACCTCACGGGCAGTAATCTGCTTTCTCCTCGAGAGTGTTATCCCCATTTTCTTTCCCCAGGAACTCCAGTGGCTGACTTGGGTTGGAGAAGCATCTGCTTAATGTCTGGTCAGAGCTTTCAAGGAACCCAGAAATTCATGCTGAGAAATCTGGGCACCCCAATCTACTGCAAAGGGTGAAAGACGGACGCGAGAACTCTCCTGCCAGGAAGGTTGGCGCCGCGTGTCCTACAGCACCGGAACTGCTGGCCAGAGCGCTCTGCGGGTGTGTTGACAGCGACGGTATATGCACAGTGCTTGTCTAACTGTCTGTCTGAGACTGAGTGTGTCGCACTGAATTTCAGAGTTTTCCCTCCAGGGCCAAATGGCCAGAGGACAGACTCCGTCCCACACCTGGGACAAAATAGAGGTGGTGCAGGCCTGTGTATTGTGTCTGAAAGCGAGGAGGTGACGTGCACGTGGTTTCCACGGAAAGCAGGTTAAAACATTGGCAAAGAACACTGGTAGCGTTTAAGGACAGCCTCACGCAGGAGATAATGACGCCCTCAGTCACCCGAAATAAGGACGCCTTTGGACGCTGTCCTCTGTGACTCCTTGAGTGCAGCTCATGCCAAACCTCGTCTGAGCTTTTTCTTCTGGTGGTTAAAGCAAAAAATGACAATCATGACCACTGAGAGTCCCTATTATCCAATTTTCCAGGTCAACTGAAGGCATGATATATATATAGTTTGGTAATACAGATAAAAATTAATTTGGCTCACCTTAAAAGATGTAAACATCTTTCTGCCATTAAGACGTTAGTATAAAATGTCTACTCAGCTCACACTGTAGCCCACCGGGTCACGGGTGACGGTTTAAGCTCATGTCTGTGCTTGTCACTGACCTTCCGTGTATTTGTCCTTTCTTACATGCTTTTGTTCTCTTATTTTTTATCTTCATAGAATGAATTGCAGGATTCCTCACTAAAGCGAGCAAAGACATTTCGTCATTCTGGCGGAGGAGGGAAAACCTCAGTGCACAAGTCACCTAGAGAAAGAGTGGGAGGTAAGGCAGCGTTTTTATTAAAAAGTAGAATATATTGAAATAAAAGACATCGGCCGCGGCGTCCGTGTACAAGTTCTCCTCCACAACAGTGCTGGCTTTCTGTGGATTCGCTTTGAAAGAAATGTACTGTCGATGCTCAGTGTAGAGCGGTGACTTGGCGGGAAGCACCATCGCTTTGATATTTTAAAATATTCAGCAGGCGAAGTCCTCTGGGCCCACAGCGCCTTTCACATGCTGATTGTGCGTGTACCATTTGTTCACACGTTTGCCCTCAAAGAAAGGTTCAGCATTTAAAATAGTTTTAAACATCCAATTTGAGTTCATTTGTATTAGAAATTAGTTAACGTAAGGATGAAGAGTGAATGAGTGAGGTTGTTTTTTAAGCATGTTTTTAAAAGCGCCGTAGATGGCGTCCAGAGTTAACGCCTACAAACAGAGTTGCGGTGCGTTGGGTTGTCCTTGGGAAAAATCCATCTAAAATAGCCTATCCCTGCACGAAGGAGCTTTTTTCTAACATTTATGTGTTTTGCAACACGTACACCTCAAAATAACAGCAAGAAAGAAAATTGTTAAGGCCCTTTTAGGGTGTCACTTACAATGAGTTGTCCTTAAGCAGGGCATATTAAAAAGGGTTTTAAAGCCTTCTAAAATGTGAAGCTGGCGATTGCCCCCTTAGGTTACAGAGCTGTGACTCAGAGCCGTGGCGCGGCGGTGGCTAATGGAAATCCCTGGCACGCGCTGTCTTCCTCAGGGAATAACTGACTATCTGCTGGAGTCGTTTGGCAAAAGGACACAGACATATGGCTTTGGTTCACGGTCACACTGCCAGTTGTGCAAAGTTAGAGGGTGAGGCTTTGGGAGCAGGGACAACCCAGCGATGAGAAACATCGAAACAGACCTGCCTCCTCCTAAGGCCACCCAGGCTCGTCGAGGTCCAAGATTTCTTCCATCGCCAGGCATTTCCACGCGACTCTAGAAACCCCCTTTGAAGATCACCTGCTCCGGGGGGGTGTGCATGCACCTGGGCCTTAGGAGTGGCCCTTTCCAGACAGCAGTGCCTGATCTGAAGTCACACTGGACCTGCTTCTCCCCTCAGGCGCGGTGTTCGCCAGGGCGGGAGGGGCTGGGGAAGAAGAGAGGGGGCCCAGACGTCAAGGGCACAGTCGTCCCACCCCTCAGCTCTCTGTGCAGAACCCAGAGCACCACGAACAGGAACAGAGAGTCAGAATCAGTGCCTGTGCCCTCCATAGAGGGTTCGGAGACTTTTCATTTCTCTTGGGATAAGGGACTCAGAAGGGGCTCGGCAAGTGCCTTCACACGTCATCAAGGACGCTGTGAAAACCCCGGGCTTTCTTTGCGGAGATGCTAGTTTGTGTTCTGACTTACTCTCCCTGTGTAATGAACAAACGTGTGATAGGAAGACCAGGAAGATGGCAGAGAGAGCTAAGCGCAGAGAGACATGGGCTCGAATGGCTCGTCTTCGCAGTCTTCCTGGCGAGTCGGCGAGTCGGCGAGTCGCGCGGCACCGCAGCTCGTCCGCCCGCCTTTCCCCCGGGTAACGGGGAGAGGTCTTCTGCTGCCGTTGTGGGCGGGTCCGAAAATGCGCTTCGGCAAAATGGTGCCACAGCCACGAGAAGAGAGGGCGCTGGGTGTGGGCCCTTTGCTCTCTGTCCGGCCGGGCTGCATCCCGAGGTGCTGGCGTCCTCTAGCTGTTCCATTTTCTCGGTTCAGCTTTTTCTAACTTCCTGGGTTTCTCACTGTCATTAAAAAAACAAAAACAAAAACCTTGATTTTTATAAAGGAAGCATCCACGAGGTTGGGGGGCTCCTCGTGGGGAGGACCCCGGGACCTCCTCTTGGCAGGCAGAGCTGAATTCCTCCCCCCAGGGCGGCGGGCATCCTAGGAGTGAAAGGACGGCTTGCGAGAGTCCTGTGGCACAGCAAACAAAACTCTCAGGAGAGCAACACGTGAGATCTTGTGAAAAGTGGGGGTCGCTGCGGTTGAAGGCACGTGGCGGGCCTCTCAAATTCAAAGTGGCCGCCGGCGTGAAACTGTGTGTATCTAGACAGCACTCAGATTAACTGGGTAAGGATTTTGAGGAAGTGTCCTCAGGACGTCATGATCACCATGGCTTTTTCGATTAATATTAAGAAACTCAAGGCTACTTACAAACATATATTGAGTACATCTGTGTTTAGAATTCGGCTGAAAGGAGAAATAAAACTTACACGTTACCAGGAGATTTGTTTTTTTCCCCAGTTCTTAAGAAATGATGACTATTTCCTTGGAGGTCATTTGGTTTTGTTTGTTTATTTGTTGGTTTAATTTAACCATTAGCTTAAAACAGGATTTTGAGTGAAAAGTAAAATCTCAGGGAATGAAATCTCCTCACGTACCAGTAATTTGCCTCCATGAATGAAAGCCAAACGGAGGTTATAAAATTGGTGTCCTGCTCCTTGAATCTCTCCTGCCCACGAGTTCGCAATCCCAGGCATCCGTCTTCAGCCCCAAAGAAGGGGCAGATCTGCGCATGGCGAGCACGCGGGAGCGAGCTCTGCTGATTGCCCCGATGTAAGCGCCTGGAGGAAAGGCGGGCACGCCCACGTGACTAGGGAGTCACTGTGCACACCCATGTGTAGGTGTGCAAATCCATGAAGATGCTAAATGGAAGCTTTCCACATTCGGCAAGTGCCAATGTGCCTTGTGGTCATTTCCCCTGCATTACCTGTCTGCTCACCTCCAGGGTGGGTTCTTGCATCTCCGGCCTCCAAGTTTTGTTTCTTTTCTTCTTTATTTTATGTTTCTTTTCCTCTTGCCATTTCTCCCTGTGTTCACGCCTCTCCCTGGAGAACTGCGGAAGAAAGTTTTTTCAAATTTTCCTTCGTGGCTTTATTGTGAAGTAGATACCAAAAAACCCCACTTTCCTTCCTTTCTGTACAAATATGATGCATAATATACCTATACTTACAGGCTAAGGGAACTTTTCTTAAAGTAGTTTCGGGAGAAATAAGAGCAGCGAACCTTGCCTTTAATATTTTGTCTCTATTGAGTAGGTTGTCAAGGCTGGGAGGCCCCCATTGTAGAATCTCAGAGAATCTCTTGTCTTGTTCCCATCCATAAGCGGTGGGACGCAGAGAAAGGCCCAGAGGCATCGGGACAAGGACAGATTTTTAGAAAATCCAAGCTCTGTTTTGAGAAAACAGATGATTCATCAAGTTTTACAAAATTAATTGCAGGCTTGTCGATAGCATTTAGGACGGAGACAGGAAAGATGACCAGTTCTCCTTCTCCAACAATAATAATAATAAAAACCTCGCAATGTTCCCAACAAGAAGTGACATTTTCAGGACTGCAGCCCTGTTAGGTCCGTGTCCGAGTGGCCCCAGAGTCGCGCGCCTCGTCTGTCACTGGGGGAGCTTGGACGTGCGGTCATCCCCTCCCACTGCACGTCTTGAATGAACCGTTACTGGAACGTGGCGCCACTGAATCTGAGTTTTGATTTTACAAAAACTGAGTCCACCTATACGCAGTTTATTAAAGTCCAGGAGAATAATCCATATAAAGAAAACTTAGAAATTTCTGCTCCACGTGTTAGGTTTTTGAGAACAAAGGCTTGTTCTCCAGTGAGATCTACCCGGAGAGAGCTTTCTCCTGAGCACTAAACTTCCGCCTCGCCCCCCTCCCCAATCCCCAGTCGGAAGCTCTTATGCTCTAGGTCTCTGGTGTTTTTCTTCCCAGAGGGTTGCAAGACAGGACCAGACACCGAACTTGGTCCCTTTTATTGTCCTTTGCGTGTGAACAGGAGGCAGGAGGTGAAACAGATGGGAGACACGTTAAGGCCTTGATGGCTCTCACTCCTACAACTTGGCCCACAAGTTAAATTTGGGCACAGAGCCTCGTGAGTGAGTTGCTGCTGCTTACAGGGATGAGGTAGGACGTTGACCCTATGCCAGCAAGAGGACGGGAGCCCCCCCCCAGATACAGTCATGAGGCCAGCGCTCCAAGCACAGTCTTGCAAGGGTCCATGAATATTTATGCATTCCTTCCAATGGCTTCAGTGGCATGGGGTGGTGGCAGAGCTGGTCCCGTCCTGGGACAGCAGAATTGCAAGACAGAATTAGCCCTGAAACTGCTTTAAAGGAGGTTATGTTTAAGCAGCTTTCTGAAACTTTTCTCCGTGCCTCCTGGCACTCTGCAGGCTGTGTTTCAGTTTTGGTAAAGAAACTCATGAGGGTTTAAGCCTCACCTGCATTTTGGTGGGCAGAGGGGCGTGATTTCAGAGCAGGTGGGAGGGCTGACATCGCCCACGTGCAGGATGACTGTACAGTCGTGTTGAGGTGAGGTTCCCCCCCAAACCCATGAGAGCGTCTCCTTCAGGAACAGCTGATGGTTTTCACCATGTGAACTCTCCAGTTCAGCTCTGTCCTAATTGCGTTACTCATTCCGCACACGGAGGGGAGTTTGCATGAGTTGAGGCAGTTTATATGCAGCAGAGACCCTCCCGGAAGAGGATTTCACAACCCAGGGCTCACTGTCCTGTGTAAACCAAGCCACTTTAATCCCAGGCGGTGTCGTGTGTCATAAATCCACGTGGTTTTAAAAGAAGGGAAATCTACAGAGGAAAAGAAGCAACATCTGTTTTATTGTTGTTTCCTCTTGTTGTGTAGTTTTAAAGTATTCATATCAATGAACCGTTTTATTTAGACTAAAGCAACTGCTGCTCGAGAAGGCAGCGGACACTTTTTGTTTGCTAATTTGAAAAACAGTTCAGTGATTGGTGTGTGGTGTTTATTATGAAATGATGACAAAAGAGTGCTGGTGGTTTTAATAGTTTTAGCTCACGAGAGCCGCCGTTAATTTCGTCTGTAGTGTTGCAGGTGAAAAAATGCACAATGGATAAATAGTCCGCACTGGTTTAACTGAACATAATATATAGTGTCTCCCGGAGTTGTTTGTCTCAATAGACTACAGTAATCAAAAGTAATGAACCTATTATGTGCAGGACCTTGGAGAGCGTCGGATGGCAGTAAAAGTGTGGCACATAAAAGGTTTATTAAAGGAAATTAAAGTCCATCATTGCCACACCTGCTCCCCTATTATAAGTCTATGGCAGGTCAGTGCCTTTCATCACAGCGCAGCCTCGCAGAGCAGAGCTGCGTCTCCCATCCCCGTCACAGCCGCATCCTGCATCCCGCCAGCCTCGGGGTTTAAGGACCGCAGCCCCGGAGAGCACCTTCTGCCTGCCTCTGATTTCCAACAGGCAAAACCACTTCTTTCCATTTAAGGATTCCTTCGGATAATGTGCAAAAGTGAATTAAACTCGGAGAGGATGAGACATTGCTAGTGAAATGGCTGGGTGTAGACAGGTCAGAATCTGTCGCCATGTGGACAAAAACAGCAGGCTTGTTAAGTCTTTGCATCCCTTTGATATTTACCTGACTATTGAAAATCATTAGTAACGATGTTTTGGGGAATTTGATACTGACACACACAGCACTCAAGTTTCACTTTCCTTATAGATTTGGAAGATTATAACTCCTATTTATTCTAGAATTGCATTAGTAAATGTATGCATTGTTTCAGGGGAGGGTTTGTTTCGGTTTTTTGTTTTTAATGGAGTCCTGGGGATCGAACCCAGGACCTCCCTGGCACACGCTAAGCACACGCTCCACCGCAGAGCCACACCCACCCCCCGCGTATGGCACTGCTGAGCAGCATTTCCAGCGGCATTTTGCAATGGGGGCATTTCAGGATTTTGCCCTCATGTTGCTTTTTCATACCAGAAATAATTTTTCCTGACTTAGAAAGAGGCATATATCAGAAAGCGTTAGAAATGCAAAGGAACCCGGCTTAGTCTGAAACTTTTGGGTTTGGCATTTGAGGTTCTGTCTCCTTCACAACCACCGTGGATCTGATGATCCTTCCTTCTAGCTTTGTAATGCCAGAAGGGTTTGACTCACTAGCAGACGCTTGCGGGCAAGGACACCTGCCCTTTTGTGCCCTTCTGCCTGGTTCCAGCCTCTGGAGGGCAGTCACAGCTCTCCCCACGGGGTCAGATGCTGCTCCAGAGCGTGGAACGCTGTTCCACTTTTCATCATGACCTTCAGAAGTTTAATGACATGCTTTCCCGTTTTGGTCAATGTCGAAGCAATGACCTCAGGACTTTGTGTTCACGTTACAGATGGATGCAGAAGCAGAAGATAAAACGCTACGCACCCGCTCTAAAGGAACCAAGGGTGAGTTAGCCAGCGGGTTCCACGACACCATGCCCACCACACCATGAAATGTGGGAGTTCCAATGCTCAGTCTCTGATGTGTCGTCAGAAAGATTACAACTTCCGCCTCAGGGCTTCCGTTTTTTAAATCAAGCCAGGACGCTGGATCAGGGCTTTGAGAGGCAGAGTGCCCTGAACCAGGAGTTAGAGGACGCGGAAAAGCCCAAACAGTGTAGGATGCTGACTATTACAGACTGCAGTCATGAGTGGATTTAAACATCCCGCAAAACAGCACACGGGGTCAGCAAGGAAAGAAGGCTTCCTGGAGACCTCAGATTACTGAAGTGACCTTTAATGGCCAAGGGAAAAGATCAAATTGTTAGCTTATTGCCAACGCAGGTTTTGATTTTTATGTGGTCTGGTTTAGTGGCTCCCAGTTTAAACTTAGTTCAAGTAAAATGATGATGTTTGTCTTTGGACTGTCCCTGCTGGGAATTCCCGGCAGCCCTGCGAAGTCATGTTCGAAAGGTTTAACTTGCCGGTTAGCCCTCTCTTTCTGTAACCAACAGATGGTGATGTAATATTGAAATATAAACAGGCCCTTGATGATCCAAACATCTGGAAAACAGGATTGACTGGCAATAATACCCCTTAAGGAAAATAACTTTTATTATAATTAGCTATATTTTTGTGACCCTTCATTCTAAACGGAAGACTGTGGGTTCGCCACGGCCTCTGGAAACAGGCTGCAGAGCTGCTCCCCACCCAGCCCTCCCCCGGGTCGGCCCTGCTGACCACGGGTCGGGGTCGGGCTGGGCAGCCGTCACGCAGTCATCTGGAAGCGCTCTGAGACTCACAGTTGAAAATGGCTAATCAAATGCCACGCTTTAGCTAGCTGTGTTTGTGGACGTAGTCAAGGTAAATAATTCCTGTTTCAGTGAAGTCCTCCCTCTTTTTTTTAAATGTCAGGATGCTTTTTGTTTTCAGTTAGAATACGACCATGTTATTATCCGTAGCCGTGATAACCAAAGCGCAGACTAGGGCTGCCCAAGGCGTAGGACTCCCCTCTGCCCAGACTGAAGTTTCACTGCGCGCGCTTTTCCAGGCCTGGTTTAAGTTACTTTAGAAGGAATTGCATCAGACATCCTAATATCTGGAATGCAGTATTTGTAAGCATAGAATTCTATTGCAGCAGACTTCTTCATGGAATATGAGTTTAAAAAAACCAGTTTTATCATTGTTTGGGAGAAGCTCATGTTTACTATAAACGTCGGCACTTTAGGGACCATATTTGGATTATTTAAATCTTTTGTTCTGGCTTCTGAAAGCACGTGACTCTGCCATACTTTCAACATGTGAATCTTTTAATTTGCTATTCTTTTGCGCTTTGAATCCTTTTGATACACACACACATACACCCTTAAGTAGAGCCCAAACATTTCAAGAAAGGAAGCAGCTGTTCCTCGTGCAGCATGAGTAATCCTAAAGCCACCTTATCCCGGTGCCATCATGTACTTGTAAACACGAACTTCCTTAGATCCTGTCATTTCCCTAAGAAAAATCAAAGCTCTTTTTTTCTATAAAGTTCTCATTTTTATTTAAAAAATTTTTAAAGTAAAGTTCTCATTTTTAAAAGCATGTTGAGATGGACATGGCTGAACGTTACCCTCCTCTTTCCATCGGAGTGAAATACATGGAACAGAATCTTTGGGCGTGTTTATTAAGAACACGTTGCCAGTTTTGTTTAAATACTTGTTTAATGTCAATTAAAACATAAACAGGATTCTTTTGAAAATTTTCCTAGAAACAAAATTTTCGATTTAAAAAATATTCCGAGTCCTTCGTGCTCCTGTAGTTTTTCAATAATCTCTAAAGACAGGTGTTTGGAAGCCCAGCCCATGACCGTAAGGCTGCAGGGTCAGCCAAGGTACCAACCCGGGATCCGTCCTCTTGTCTCCAGAACCAGAACCAGAGAAGATGAGCTGACCCCGAGGGCAGTTGGGCGGGGCCTTCGCTAGCCACGCACTGGCATTACCTCTAGGTGGGCAAAAGGCTTCTGTCATGCAGGTTTCAACACTGTAAACTGATTCTCCTTTTCTTTCTTTTTGCCAATAGTGCCAATGGAGTCTCTAATCCAGGAGCTGAGGTAAGGGTTTGCCCTGTGTTACCTTTTCTGATGTTGATTGGCTTTCATTATTAGAATGTTTTGTACTTTTCAAGCCCCGGAACCCTCATTTTACTACAGGGAATAATCCAACGGTCTTACTTCACGTAGCCTCTGTCTCTCCACCAAAGGAACAGGGGACGGGAGGAACTACTGATTATCGGCCCAAAACAATTCAGGCTAGTCTAGTATTTTGATAATAAGACGCAACAACATTTTCCTATAATGTGAGTCATTTCCCACCTCCTCCTGTGGGGGAAAACCAGTGCATGGATTGTCTCTGTGCTGGTGGAGGTCCAGGACTGGGCCTGATGAAGGAATAACCCAAGTCCTGAATTCTCCACTTTTCTTTTTAACAATCAGATAATTCTCTCGGATAGTCATGTGAATCTTTGAACGTAGACCTTTGAAGATGACGTGACTGATGGGATGTTGGGCGAATTCGGGCTTTTCCGCCTTAGATATTGTGACACGTGCCTCAGGCAATGCTCTGGAGATCCCACCTTCCTGGGTTTTGTGTAATAAAGTCCAAGTAGGTTTTCTCTCACAGAGTCTTTGCAAAGTATAGTTGCTGTTGTTGTTTTTAAGTACATGTTTATAAAGAAGCACATGCTGCCAACACGCTTTCTGTCCTGGCGCTAGTCTCTAGTGAAATTTGTCAGGAACAAGACGAGCCCTTTGTGTCTTTGGGACCCAGAAAGTCCCCAACTGGTGGTCTGCTCCACCTTCGGGGAAACAGTGTGGTCTCTGTGTGTTCCTCCGGGAAATGTCTGGTTCTCCTTGAAACTTACAACGCATGCACTGACGACGGACGTGGTTGCTCTTCCAGGCACCTGTGCTCTGTGGTTTCCCGGAGGAGGGCTGTCCTAGTACCTTCATTCTGCAGCTTTATGTTCACCACCTGGGTGGGACGGGGCCTGCCAGAACTGGGTGCAAGCTTTCCTGCGGACGCGCTCCTCCGTGGGAACGTGTCTGTAGAACATCCGTGGCCCCGCCCACGGCGTCGATCTTGTCATTGAGAATTTTGCACTTTGAACTACTTTTGTAAGAGTAGGACACACAGACGCTGAAACATCAGGATGGGGTTAAAAGGCCGAAGGGTCTGGCTCTCTTCAATTCTTGCTTATTAAACCTGCCCCGGCTAACATTGCTAGTCGTCTGGAGACTTGAGGTCCCTGCAGCATGATGGAGCTCGAGGCTCCGAGCGCCTGGGCGTGCGCCCTCCCGGGGGTGGGTTCCTGGGGCCCCTCACAGCAGAAGGACTGCCTGTGCTTTCAGTCGGAGGCTTTTCAGGGAGGCGGGGAAAGGCCTTTGGAGCGATGTGTCTTCAAGAATAACTTGAAAAACAAAAGAGAATTTTGAAGAAATGAGTTACGTTGTGTGCTTTGGCCTACGGAGAAATTTCCAACTCACAGGAGAAAAGGAATTAGCACAAAGAACTTTGTGAGGAAAAAATGTTGACTATAACCTTTCTGGAGAAATTGAAATGACTGTTTAAGCTCTTGATTAGCATCGATAATGACAATAAAACTGATATTTATTGAGAGCCAGGCACTCCGGAGCATCCTGGAGCAGCCTGTCTCACCAGCCCTTCAGGGGCGTTGCAGGGCAGGAGCTATGATATTCCAGCCCTCAGATGAAGAACGTGGGAATAAACAGTTGGTGTGAGCGGCCCAAGACTAAGCAACCTGCAAGAAAGCAGACTTCGGACCGCTCAGGCCAGCTCCTCAACCCCCGGGCTCGGCTTTCTCTCCTGCACGGTTAATGCTAAATCATCTAGAATATAAATCAAAAGGAAATGGTCCGTTGTCAATGTCCTCAGAGCTGGATTTTTAAAATTCTACATTTTAACCCTCTTTCAAGGGTTTATTTTTCAAGGCTTGATTTTCTGAAATTAAAAAAACTTTTTTTAAATTAAAAATAACATTTCCCATCTCTTAGTCTGTAAAAATTATCTTTTGTCAGATTTTCAGTTTCACCTAATTTGTCATTAGACCAACTCAGAAAGCTGGAGATAATTGCTGAGAACATACCGAAGCAAAACTAATTCACCGATTTTTCTTTAATAAGAACAAGTTTATTAAAAAAAAAAAGACTGATTATTGTTAATTTCATAATTGCTTATTTTCAACAGCGTGATCATGTGTAGGCTAAGTAGGTCCCAAGCTGGTTCTTACGCGGTTTAAGCTGACCCAGATATAGACCCTACTCACCATTCTATGTAAATCTTGGGGGAAAAGTTCTGATTCATAAGGAAGGTTGTATTTTTAGTATCTTTCTAATTTTGTCCAACTTTATCCATTTGCTACCATTGTGCCTCCAATTTATTCTGCAGCTTCTTGTGATCCAGATTCCAGGCTTTGTTGCGCGCCTCAATTCTGAGTCGCAAGAAATGTGGTGTATTTTCCCTAGTGTGAAAGTTATGGCTATTTTGTGGCGAACACTGGCAACTTTATTTAGTTCTTCTTTTTAGAATGCATTGGACATGTTATTGCTTCCAGAGCTGCTCCTTATAAAAATACTAATACAAATGAAGCTAATTTAAAAATACTGCATATTGTTCCTGACACTAATAAAAATTGATACTGACATTCTCATCTTCTTATTATACTTGATGTCAGCTCCCATCACCACCATTAAAAAAGCAATTTATAACCCCAGACCCACCTTTAATCACATGCCTTATTAGCATTTCCAGTCTTTCCTCCAGCACAGCTCAGGTTACAGGTGGTGCTGAGAAGGCTCTCGTGCGTCCGGCTGAATCATGGCCGCTGTATTGTCTCTGCTCTTGTCCTTTATCACTATTGTCCTTAATCTGGTGCTTCCGCCATTGCGCCTTACTGGTATCGGTAATCCCGTCTGGCTCTGGCAAAGGGCTTTACATCAGTCCAGCCCATTTCCTCTAATTAAGAAAATATTTTCTAGCCTCCGAAATGGCTTTCCTTTGTGATGACTTAGAGGCGCCAGTGAATTCAAGGCTCTTAAGTACATTAGCGTCAAGTCCTACTGTCCTTTGATGGTCTTATTGCTGCCTATTACTTGGCTTAAGTTTTGTAATAAAATTTTAATTTAGCTGTCTTATTTTATTTTATTTTATATACTTTGTTCCTTCATTCAAAACCTCTCATTTGGTGTTTCCTTGTAAGTTTTTAAGGTGTTAAGTATTTCATGAATTCTATAATCAATAAGCTATAGATTTAATAACAACATTCAATCGACATGTGAAAAAATTTTATGATTTACAGATTAGATGGCTTTCTCTTTTTTCTTTTGTCTTATTCCTTGCACTACAGTCTTTGTGTCAGTTAAGTACTTCACATTTAGTAGCTTTCTTTTTAATTTCTTTTCTGTTTTTCTTGAGATTAAAGTTTCCTTTCACTGTCATGACTTTGGGGGAACAAAGTATCTGTTGCACAGAGACTTCTGGAGGTGACAACTAAAGGAAAGAAAATGAACAGAAACTGATTTCTAGAATGAAGTGTCTCGTAAATCCATCACCCAGGTTAAAGGAAGTAAGTCGTTTTAATCACAAGGTTGGAGAAGAGAAGGAAGAAACCGTCTTCTTTCCTTTCATCGCTGTGATTTCCAAACGCAGGGCTCAGCCATGTTTGGATATTTAGTAACAGATCTACTATATTCACATTAGCAGCGTGTCCTTGTTAACGTGGCCAGACCTACAAATTAGAATCCAAGGATGTGACAGCTTAAAGAAAATCGTTTTCCTAAAACCACGTAGAGGGGAAGCGAGACTGATGAGCAAAGAAGGAGATGGTGAGAACTCAATTTAGAAGAGACGTTTCCAGCAAGGGGCTGCCTGAGGCATCGCTTTCGACCCGCCCCCATCCCCGTCCTCCTCACCGCCTCCGGGCAGAGGTTGAACCTTGACTCTGAGGACTGAGCAGTCCTTCCGGAGGGTTAGTTTGTTTACTGTATCGAACTTCCTGGGGTAAGAACGTGTCTTAAAATATCTCAAGGACGCTTTCAGCAAGAATGAAAATTTGAGAAGCCTGTGTCCCCTGAGAAGACCCCATTAACTGTGCCCATCAGTGTCTCGTTCTTGGAGTTAGCTGAGCCTGCTGCTGGGAGGGTCTTCAGTAGGTGTGTGAGGTGTGGAAACGGTGCCCAGGGTCCAACTGGATCCTTCAGCCCCACCCACAGGGCCCTCGGGGCAGGCGACGTTGTCCACATTCAGCTTGGGAGCCGGATCAGGGGCGTTAGTGCCTCACACATGCCCAGCCTTTGGCCACCGAGTGCCGTCTGTGGTCCGGTGCGCTCCCCGCGCCTGCCTCCCGGGCCCACAGCAGCCACTGCCTTGTCCTCCGTCACTGCAGGCCCCCGGGGTCCTTTTTTCCCAACAGACTCTCCTCTTCGGAGCAGTTTCAGGTTCATAACAAAACTGAGCAGAAAGGATAGAACTTCCCGTAGACCCGCAGCCCCACCCACGCCCAGCTGCCCCCACCAGCAACGTCCCCGCCAGACGGTGCGTCCGCCACAGCAATGACCCCGCGCAGCACCCCGCCTTGTCGTCCACAGTTTGGGGGGAATGTTTACGTAAACGCCATCAATAAATGTAGTAAGACACGACGGGGTACGTCAGACCTCTATCCATGGCCCTGCGGGGCGGGAAGAGACCCCTGTCCTTTCCTGGTGGGTTTTCTGTTCCCTGAATCGTGCGATTGTATCACCTGGAGGTGATACACATATCTGTGTGCCTGTTTTAAAGCACTTACGACTGAATTATAGCTGTTTTATTATTCCTCCATCCATCTGTCCACCCATTCAAAAGAAAGCAGACCCCTGCCTTTAAGTTTAGAGTTTGGTTGGGGAGACATTGAAAAAAGAACAAAAAACTTTAATGAATCATATACAATTCTTTCTGATACACTGTAAACTTTTTAAGGACCAGAAATTTATTTTACTCATCGTTGCATTACAAGTACGTGATATTACTTGAGAAATCTTTTATTTTACGTTGTCGACTAATACTTGTTTTGAGGCTAATTAATGCTGTTAGCAGCTCATAGCAGAGGAATTCCTGTTTGATGTATTGATTCTCTGCATCTTTACATAGTGCCTGTAACTTCTTTGCTTCCAGATTCTTAGATTCTTTCCCTATGTCTGTTCTTTAAAGTCAAGACTGTTTAGTTGGCAAAGCTTCCACTGGCCCCTTGACTCCAATCCAGGCTACTTGAGCTATAATAATCATCTCTGATTTATTTTTCTACCATCAGTACATGTCTTCCTCTACAAATATATTTTGTCAAAGTATCAAACATCAAAATGAGGTGCTCTTACTCTGTGAACGTCTCCCTTCGTCTCACTTGGTCATTTGCAGTGAGAAAATAAATCACAACTGGGATAGAAACGCCCACTGCCCATTTCTGAGTGACTTGCTTGAAGGGAGGAGCCAGTGAGTCTGGGGACAGGGGTCCCCGAGGTCACAGGCAGGACAGTGATGCGGCTGCTTCTGGACACATGAACATTGGAAGAAACCGGGGTGGGGGTGGGGCGGCCAGGCACAGAGCATCTGACCCTTGAACCTGCTCGGTGCTCCCAGCCTGAGGCTGGGGGCACACCCACGCCTGTGGATATGCTTCTCCTGGGGCGGGGACGTATCTCCAGGGCCAGGACAGTGAGACCTGTAGGGGAGTTTGCACGCGCCGGGGGCACACTGTCCTCCCCGACCCTGCCCCGTGCAGACTCTGTTCTCCCGGGTGCCCAGACTCCTCTGCCCTCGAAGGGCTCTTGGGAATTGCTCCCGAGCCGCTGAGGGCCCCGAGTCCTCTAGGTGGAGGCTGGCACAAAGCCCGCGGTCTGGCCTGCGGGACCACGCGTCTCTGCGCTCCTCGAAGGGAGCGCCTCCCCCACTCCTCCCGCCCCTGACTCTACCTTAGTTCTCATTGCTGGTTCCCCCTGACACCCAGTCTCTAAACTGGACCCCAGGTATGTCCTTCATCCTCTTTCATGGCCCTTTCTTCACAAGATGGTCCCGAGGTTTTAACAGCAATGGAAGTCATGCATCAGGAGAGAGCCTGGGCCATAAGACCCCAGTGTCTTCGGTTCTGTGCTTCAGCGAACTAGGCTCTGATGTTCTGTTTGTTTCTATCTCTGAAAGAGACGAGGGCGATTTCTTGACAACCCTGTGGACCAAGCTGCAAACAGCTTTCTAACCTCCCGGTCCCTGCTAACCATGGAAACATCTTACAAGAAACAACTGATGGGGTAGCTCCCAGAAGTCCATCCAGCCGGCGTCTGGGTCAAGGGGTGAAGCGGGTGCCCTGAGCCCTTCCGAGCCCTCGGGCCTCGGGTGCTACGTCCACGTCGTCTAGATGAGTGAGCTCTGGCCCGGAACTGGTTTTCCTATCGTCTCTGTGTTCTCAGGGAAGCACGGTCCTATAATATTCTGAATGAGAGTATGAATTTTTTAAAAAGGCCACGTGATGGGCTATTAAACTAGGATGCAGGTGCTGGCAAAGGAGTCACTCCCCCAGCCCCACTGGCAAGGGGAAGGACAGGGCGTCCTGAGAGTGGTCCCGGGTGGTGGCCGCCTGTGGGGCTGGGCGACGGCAGAGCCGTGTTGGGGCCAAGCCTGCCTGACTTGGTGGGGTCTGCGGACAGAGGTGGGCAGGGGGAGGGGGGTCCTCAGAAGCCCTGGAGGTGGATGGGAAGGGAGGCACTAGTATGGTTAAGGGGTGGCTTACAGGAGCTGACGTGTGGCTGACAGCCTTGAGTTTTAGTTGAGTGCTTCTAAGTCAGGGGCAGCCTTTAAAAGCAAGTTATTTCTGGTTCAGTAGGATACTCGGCTGCCAAAACTCCACAGATTTGTGTGTGGACACATACAAACTTACGGATCCCCTAGACGGCGAGATGACACATACATTTACACACACATAGTTGCAAGCCTGTATCAAAGGTGGTGATCCCTACCAACTCAGGACTCACTTGGCTATTTAACAAATCGCTTTAAAAAAGTAACTCAGCACGGCGGCGGGTCCTGGGAAATGATTCATAGTGAAGCTGAGCAGGGTGAACGAAAGCCTTCCGAATACGGACAGTTCTCTTTCTTGCCCCAGACCCTGTGGGTGTCTGTAGGTTCCTAGTGTTTCAGTTCAGGGAACTAAGAAAGGAAGCGGGGTTTACGGACCAAATATCTGCATTCCGGTAAATGTCAAGGAATAAAGTCAGCATTTACGACAGGAGTCGTGTGAAACAGCCACGTGGTCTTCAAGAGGCTTTGGTCCGCGTGGGGGTAAGAGCCCCGGCTGCCGCGGTCCAGGCGGACGTCTGTGTGTGTGTCTGCGCTGGGCGTGCTCTGTTTCCCTCAGTGGGCGTGTCTTTCCCTTGTGTCGGTGTGTCTGTCTCCTGGGCTTCCTCCCCTCGGGTTGCTCTCAGCGCCTGCTTCTGCTGGTCTTCCCCCGGCACACACACACGTGCACGCAGATGTGCACACGCGCGCACACACACACACACACACACGTGCGCTCAGTCCCCCCCCTTTCCAGCCTCCCTGCCTCCCTTCCCTCTGACCCTCCCATCTCACCCTCTCTCTCCCCACTTCCTTCTTTTCCCATAGTCACTCCCTCTGCACATTTTCTACTCCAAGTGTTCCTGCTAGACCCTCCCTACTTGGAAGTGAGAAAACCATTCTTTTGAACGTTGAGAAGGAACTGTAGTAGAAGCCACACAGGCATTGCTAGAGAAAGAAATCGGTGAATTATGAGCAAGGTCAGCGGTGATCAGTTCTGCTCTCAATGGCAACAATAATGTGGCTCAGCTTCTTACTGCAAAAGCACCAAACACAGAGGCTGCCTGACCAACGCACTCACTCGTGTCATCTGAAGCAGTGACTCACTTATATTTTGAAGAGAAGAAGTTGCCGTGTTCGTTTCCAGTAGGCAAGATGTGGTTGTAATTATCGACTGCATGTAGAAATATTTCATTCTTACAGCAAATTCTTAAACATATTAAGCCTTACTCTCCGTCATTCTCAATAACCATTCAGAGCCTGTTCCTTAGAGAGAGTTCATGTCTGCCCATCTTGGGAAAAAGAAAAGTAAATAAATGTTCACACAAGAGATCAGAGGGACACCAATACTGTATTCATCATGGCACTAAATAGACCACACTTTCTGTTCCCTGCTCTTCATTAAAAGTCCTGCCAAACTTACTCAGTGTTGCTCCCTGCGGCCCTGGTGTGAGTGTTTCTGGGGGTGAGGGACCCACAGTAACAAAGAAGCTGCAGACTTCACCAGTAGTTCACAGTTCTTACTTCGTGAGTGAATGAGAGCATTTTCATTTACTAAGGGCATGTCTGCACCGCAAACATAGAAAGGAACTTGGCATACGACAGATTTGGACCTGGTGCATAAAATAGTTCCCTTCATAAGTTGCTTACAGTAAACTTTTCCCCCTGGAGTGGTCTGGCTAATTCACGTGATCTTGAGTTTGTTCACATGATTGTGAATTAAATATTAATCGCCGTGGCAACCTGGGTTCAAGAGTAACTTTAGAGCAGACCTTTTCTATGTGACTTTTATAATCGCTGTCAGTAACTCCATCTGATGTTCCCAAAGATGAGAGATGAATTGGGCTTTTTGAAATGGGATTTCGCCCCTGCCTGCATCCTGGGCCAGCATTCTATTCAACAACCTCTATAAAAACTTCATGTGCTCATTCTGATTATGAAGTAGTCAGGTCATTCAAATACACTTTGAATTCCAAGTTTTATGATGAAGTTAACTGAGTCTTCTTTCCTCAGAAGTGTGTGTGGAAGGGCCTGATCCTCCCCAAAGTGCTCGCACAGTGTCTACATGGTCATAAAAAATACCGTGTGACCTCTAGGAGGCCCCAGGCCCGGTGCTGCACACCCATGCATAAAGTATAAATAAACACAAATAAAGTATAAAGTCAGGGAGGGTACATGCAGGATGTCAGTCCTCCTGAGACTAACACAGATGTTTGCCAAACAAAATAAAGTAGGATGTTGATGAAATGGCAGGATGACTATAGCTTCTCTGTGTCATTCATGGGGGTCATTTGAAAATAACATGAAGATACTGGCATTTAAGATTTCTCTTTCTTTCAAGTTTGAGGTTTGGGACTTAAAACCCTTTCCCCCAGGGACCATCTGAGCAGCATGGCTGGTTCCTCCACAGGAAGCCAGGAGAACCCTGGCAGCCGGCAGCCTGCAGCCTGGAGACCCAGCCTAGGGAGCAAAGGCACCTCCCACCTTCTGATGACATAGCACCCAAGCTTTTTGCTTTGTTCATTTAACCATTTTTGTAAGCATACTCCACTAACAAAATTTCTGCTGGTAGCTCAATTGCTACATAAAATTATGTAAAATACTGTGCTAGGGAAATTAAATGGGACTTGCTTTATTTTCTTATAAAACTAGGCATTTGTGAATACACACAAAAATGAATAGATAACGGCTTTATCGCATACTAACATAATATACAAAGATAATGCGCAGTGTTTTTATCCCCATTTTCACAGAATGTCGCTGCTCTCATTTTATTTTATCTTATTTTTTGGTTAGGAATACAAACTCCAAGTCAAAAAAAAAAAAAAAAAGGAATCAAGAGTATTGCCTAATTCATTAAAGTGAAGAGAGCAACTTTGAAACCAGCTCTACAAATGCATTTAAGTTAAATTGTCAAGATGCTATAATTACTCAGCTGCATTTGATTTTTTTAGCGGACATGATCTATAGTAAAATACTTATCATAGAGCCACTAAGATGATGCAATAATCTTTTGAAGTTTGTTTTTTTTTTTTAAGTAAGTCTATTTTAAACATCTTCTCCTGAAATATAATTATATTGGCAAGGCAAATATTTGTGAACTATGTGAATTTCATTTCTACATTTCTTCATGATCAAAATAAGATCATTTGTTTAGTTTTTCTTAATACTTTTAGTTTTATACCGCTTTTTGACAAAATTAGTATAAAACCATGTAGAGTTTAGTGCTTTATACACTTAAGAAAAAGTATTTTGAAGTATTACTCAATAAATTAAAAAAAAACAAACTGTGGCTTTAATGAAGCCAAATTACCAGCAAACAACAACAGATCTCCCTTTGCACGTAAATTCTTTCTGAACTCTTCTGGTGCCCTCACTCTAAAATTTACATAATAACCAGCTCTCGCTGTCTTTACTTTTCTAATTTCGCCTTAGTATATCCAGTTTCTATCTTTTGCGGCAGTTCCTATGAATGACCCATCCCACTATGCTTCTGAAGAGGCCAGTGAACGTCATGTTTATGTATTGCACAGCTGTGTGGCTACACATGAGCGGAACTGACCCGTCAGTCTGTAAGCAATTCAAAGGAGCTTGGCTGGACCACATTATTTACCTGAGATCCATCACTTTTCTTTGAGTGTAAATTAGAGGACATCCCAATTTTATGTTGGACTGTATTCCAAGTTTTGGTGTATTTGTGTTTTAAATAAGATTAAACAGTTGTTTCCTTTAAATTTTTGGTTCATGTGAGGGTTGAATCATCTTTAAAACTGCCTGATTGTTCCGCCGTCTTGGGGAGCAGAGTTTGGAAATAACCAGTTGCTCATTTGGCCAATCCTCGTGTGGACCACCTGGGATTTCCTCACTCACCTGCTGCTGTTAACTTAGCCCCGCCTCTTTCCTGGCTGTCTTGCCAAAGCAGCCCCTCGGTGGTGAAGAAACCAGGAGCCAAAGCTCGCTGGATCTTCTGTTCCAAAGAGGGTGGGCGGCCACGTCATTCGAATGTTGGATGGGCAGCTTTCTGATGTCTCTCCTGGGGAAGCGCAATTCCCTGGGGTCCTGTTTGCACCGAGGTCGTCTTTGTACACTGACACCTGGGAGGCGTTCAAGTTCAGTGAACGTTTACCAAGCATGACCCAGGCCTTACGGATGCACAGGAGGGAAAAAAAGAACAAGAAACAGTCTCCGTCCCCTCGTAGCAGTTTCCGGGTTACCGGGAGAGACAATTACAATTCAGAGGGTCAAGTTTTATAATCACGGTAAATGCAAGCCCACTTTGCCACAGAAGCAGTGTGTTCTGACAGCGTTGCCGGATTCCACCCCAGGGGAGGGCGTGTCCGGCCAGCACGCGGGGCAGCGGGGGGCTTGGGGAGTCCCCCAGCTCTGCTCCACTGTTACCTCGCAGTGCACAGCAAGCTTTTGTTATTGTTGTTGTTGTTGTTGTTGTTGTTGCTGCAATGTGGCTATTTTGTGAAAAAACTGTTATGGATGTTACACAATGAATTTATCCTTCATAAAACTTAATCCCAATTAAATGAGGAACAAGCATCTGCTAGCTCTGGCCTTATGGGAAACAAACCTCTCCCCTCTTACAAACCTGATACTATGGAATAACCTTGCCAGCGGAGTCAGTGCTCCGTGACAGCAAACCAACCAGCAATAAATAGCAACAACTTCGACGCTGAGTTTATGACGCAAGTCACAGGAGAAGCTTACGTGATGGGCTTACCACGGCACACTGTCGCTCAACACAGCTCTGTAAACACGGGTGTGGTCACGAGTTTCCACGACAGAGCCGAGAGAGCCGGCCGTGGGTTTCAGGGACTGTCCTCCAAGAGACGGCCACCTCCCCACCGTCCCGTCTGTGTAAAAGCAAGCGTGACGTTGACGATGGCCTGTAACTGTCTCAGGAGTCAGGGGGCCCATTTCTTTTTTCCTTTTTCCTTTATTTAGTTTCGTTGACGTAGAATTGATTTACAAAGTTGTGCTGGTCTCAGGTGCACAGCAAAGCGATTCAGTTATATGTATCCATATATATTCTTTTTCAAATTCCTTTCCACCGTAAGCTATGACAAGGTATTGAATGCAGTGCCCTGTGCTACACAGTAGGACCTCAGGAAGCCCATTTCAAACAAACAAAGGACTTAGCTTTTCCACAGGAGCCTGTCTCCTGGTTTTGTGGGAGCTGGGCAGGTACCCGGGAGAGGAGCGGGCCGGTGGGGATGCCAGCTGTGATGTGCTTGCCACAGAGGCCTCGGCCAGCCCCCCGCAGGACTCCGGGGTGGGGATAGCTCTTCAGGGCTCGTCCTGTTCACCGTCCACCCCCTTCCTCCTTGCTGAGCACCTCCGCTCACCGAGCGGGCTCACCTGGCGGCGTGAGTCAGCCCTTCACCCCTGAGGGATCCGAGCCCTGGTCTCCATGACCTGCAGACACTCTGGCTGTTGCGCGTGTTGCTTTGCTGGCAAGTGGGGGCAGAAAGAACCAGGAGACACTCAGGGGGTCACTTAAGGGCCAGACGTGTGCCACTCTGTCCCCAGCAGCCTTGCCACTCCCCGTGGTCTGGGTCAGCGAGTCCTGCCAGGAGGGTGGCCCTTGCCCTTGCCTGCTGGTCTCCCAGGACGAGGAGCCCAAGAGACCGGGAGGCAGTCAGAGCTTAAAGTTTGCGAGGACCCTCACACGCCCCCGGGTGGAAGCGCTCTCCCTTCAGGGGCCAGGATCTTCAGACCCACTGAGCCTAGATTTGGGTGAGGGATTTGCAAGGCTGTTCACTGGGAGGCCTGGCAAACCAGGCCGCTCCTAATCCCACCTCCTGGTTCTTGGACTCACGTATTCGAGCTGTGTGATGCCCATCGAGAGTGCGTGCTGCCCCTCGCAGGGCACCACCTCCAAGCCGGCGTCTCAGCTGCACGCTCCGGGGTGGCTCTGCCGTTCCGTCAGGCCTGCGGTTTCCAGGATGTGTGGTAAGTGATGCTAACCGCCTCTCCAGGGACTTTCTTCCCGTGGTCATCTTCCTGACTGGGTCTCCTGGTCCGTGATACGTACTCTGGTGGGTAGGACACTCAGGCAGTGGTCCTGTCTGTGGCTCTGAAGATGGTCACGCAATCCTTGCCCAGAGCGTGTGTCGGTTCCAGCCAAGCTGATCTGCTGCTCCTTCCAGTAAAGGGTCCGGGGGCTGGCTGGCCTGCTCAGGGGATGGCATCATCCTGGGTGTCATCGCTGGCATTTCTCTCTCTGGCTGGCGGACTGGATGCTGGGCTGGGGGAGCGTCTACACCCACCTTCGTGGGAGCCAGGCTGTCAGGCCCGCCTGACTCCTCGACCCCTGTCTGGAATTCCCAGTCCACCGGCAGCTCCACTGGGCCAGCCTAGCACAGGGCTGACCGCGCCTGGCCGGGCCGCTCTGCCTGGAGGGCTGGTGAACGCTCTTTCCTTGGTAAATGCGCTCTGGTGGGTGTTGTCCAGCTGGAGAGAGGCCTTCACATTTCACCCCAACTCTCACAGGTGCCCCCACACGTCTCTTCCCCAGACCTCCTGACCCAGATCACCTGCTTAAACCGCTCGGGTCCGACACTCTGATTCGGTAGATTGACAGAAGCCGGTTCGTGAGGGTCAGGGACTCTGTCTACTAGCATGTACCTCTTTGCTGCAAAGGCCATGGCCTGGCTCCAGAAACCCGCGGCTCTGTGGGGTGGTTCTTCCATTGGACCTTGCCACGAACTCCACTAGTGTCCTTCCTTGTGCCCCAGACACCCACAGACTTGCCACAGGCTCCACCAGGTCTGTGTCCAGCCAGCCAGGCTGTCCTCAGGGCTGCCTGGAGCCGCTTGGAGGCCCTTTCAAAGCTGGCCACCGCCCGGGTCACTCAGCACCGGGATGGAAGCACTGTGCCCAGGTGCACTGGGCCGTTCCCGCAGCCTCGGGGGGCAGTCTGGCGTCAGGCTTTCTTCTCGGCGGTGGGAAGACTAGATGCGGTCATTTGTCCTTTATCATAAGTGGGGGCATCTGGAAGGCCCTGAAAACTTCCCTGATATGGTGTGCCCCTGAATCTTGGCCAGCTCGTCTGTCTCGCCAACGCTTCTGTAACACTTGCCACTTCTTGCTTCTCTGTTCGCATTAATGTGGGGTCATCAGCAGCGTTCACCCACGTGATGCTCTGCAGGATGTCCGGGGCACCCGGTCCCTCCAGCCTGTGCGAGGGCCGTGGGCAGCAGGTTTGCACAGGCCTCGGCAAGCCTGGGGTCTTGCTACCAGGACGCTAGCTGCTCCTGGTGCTGCTCTCCGATGGAGACAGGAGAGAATCTACCTGGCACGTCTGAGACAGAAACACGCAGCTGAGTCTGTGTTCATCCGCCAAAGCAAAGACCCCGTATCTTGGTCCAGCGGCTGCAGTTAGAAATCACTGGTCTGAGTCTGTGGCCGCCCGCTGGTAACCACGGGGTCAGCCTTGCTAGAGTCTGTGCTGGCAGGTTTAGTGGAGAAATCGCAGGACCGCCGGCCGTGCGCCTTCGGAGCTGTACGGGGAGCGCGCATCACTGTCACGTCTGCTAGATGGAAATGTTTTGGACATGCTGTTTTGCTGATGGAAAGGAGAAGGTTTAGAGGATTCCACTTACAATTCTCACTTTCCTCGCCAAGAAGCCTGTTACGTTTTGCATCCACCTGGAGCCGGAAGGGCCTCGGGGCTCCTCATTTGTGTGTCAGATCTTTGGGGATGTGCCTGGCATGTGTTTGCCGGTTTTTTCTTTTCCTTTTTCAGTGGAGGGACTGGGGATGGAGCCCGGGACCTCGTGCCTGCTAAGCACGCGCTCCACCACTGAGCTGCACCGTCCCCTCCCCACCCTCCACTGTTTAAATTGATCATCATTTTCTTATTTATTTGGAAGAATTCCCTTATTGGCCATTGAAAACCTGTCTGAAGAGTATAACGTACACCTGGGAGCAGGTACTCAGCACGAGGGCCGAGCTCGGCGCATCTTCCTGACGCGGCCAGGCTCGTCGAGGCAGATCAAGAGACAGAGCGTGGAAAAGAAGCCCCCCTGCCTGGTTGGCGTCTTCTGATGAACAATAATTCCTAAGTCTAAGGCGCTCTCGTTCATCCGGCTTCTCCTTTAAATCAGTGCTCTCTGTAAAGCACTTACGAAGTCTTTGCCAAGGTCACAAAGGTGTGTTCTCACGTTTTTCTCCAGAAGCTTTAGTGTTTTGCAGTGTGGGGTTTAAATGCATCAGCCTTCGGGAACTGTTTGTCGTATGCGCCGTAAGGTAGAATCAGACTTTTTTCCAGATAAATATCCAGTTGACCCAATGCCAGTCATCGAAGAAACCACCCTTTTCCCAATGACACCTTTGTCCTAAGCTGACCGCACATGCGTGAGTCTCCTTCTGGACCCAATGGTGGAGCGTCCACTCCGTGCCATTGCTCTGCTGGTCTGTGTTTGTACCAGTCACACCGCATCCCAAGTGCTGTCGGTTTGGGATCAGCGTTGACCTCCAAGGCTGGGAGTCTCTCAACTTCATGATTGTTCTTTCTCAAGACAGTTTTTGCTGTTCTTGGTTCTTTTCGTTTCCATACAAATTTTAGAGTTAATGTGTTCATTGCTTAAAAAAATTTCTTCTTGGGGTTTGTTTAGGATTGTATTAAACCTGATAGATCAATCTGGGGAGGACTGAAATCTTGCAGTGCTGAGTCTTTTAGTCCACGAACACTTTCTGTTTCTCTGTTTATTAAGATCTTCCTTCGTTTTCTCAAAATGCTACTTGTTTTGTATAAAGCCTTTTGTTCGATTTAGGCCCCAGTGTCTCAGACTTCCTTGCATCATAAATGCTTTTATTTTAATTATTTTTTTTATTTTTTTATTGCTGGTTTATAGAAGTTCAAATAATTTTTAACAGTGACCACTAAGTTTACTTTCTTGTTCTAATATTTTATCTGCAGATTCTTTTGGATTTTCTCAAACACAGTCACATCTCTGAAACTAATAATAGTTTTTTTTTTTTCAATCATCATAGTTTTGGCTTTTCTGCCAATCTTTTTAATTCAAATTCATGCTCTTGGTCCCTTTGCCCGAGCCTGTGGTGTTCTGCCTAAGCGGAGGAAATCGGTAGGAATACTCACTGTGAATTTTCCATGGAAATGTTGGCGCATGGAAATGGTTTCCTTGGACTCAGGGGTTCATGACTCCCGGTTACTTTTCTGTTTTATTCCTTTAGGGGGATGTGCTCAGCATATATCTCTTGCAGAACCTAGATTTCAAGATGTGTTGCGTATCTTCTGGTAACTGGCACTGAGGATTTATTACTGTGTGGAAAGTAAGCTGGAAAACCGTTCTGAAGCCCTGCGCTCACGGGGCAGGTGTGGGGGAGCCACAGTTCCCTGCTCTACCGGGCTCCCTTCGGAAGCCTGGCAGGTCAGCGACCTCCACGCTCAGCGTCCCTCCAGCACCAGGTCCACCCTTGGTGCCGTCTGTTTGTTGTCTTCCGCCACCGTGTTTTGAGTCAAATTTCAGCCATATGCTGTCATCAAAGGAAATAGAATTCGAGTTTCTAAATGGAAGCACTTTTCAAACCTGTAGCCAAAAGTTTCAGGTAAAAATACAGATCTTTTCAAGATATTTTAATAAAATCCAAACCGCAGATCTGAAACACGGTGCGGAAAGGTGTCTGACGCGTTGATAAAGTTCCCCCGAGGACTCTGGGTGTTTAAAGCAACAGTTCAATTGAATAGAACAATAAATGCAGGGCTGAGTGTATTTTTTCTCTTTCTTTCTCATCTACTAGAAAAATATAGAGAATAGAGCTCATTTATTTCCTTAACATTTCAGAGCTCCACAGATGGGGAAACACAACCCAGTGGAAATTATTTCTGGCAGCCTTGAGAAGCTATGTTAGCATTTTGTGGCATTTCTTTCAGTGGCACATAAAGCCTGGCTTGCCCTCATCACAGTGTCACAGTGAAGTGTCACAATAAAGCCAAAATAGTGTGCCCTCAGGGAAAACGAGGGAAAGGGGCCATTTTCCATGCACACACAGAGGGTAATATTTATTATAAAGCCTCTGATTTTAGCTCCAAATGCAGCCTGGGCCATGGCTACTTTGCAGCGGAGAAATTCACAGAACGTGAGATTTAAAGCAAACGTTACATATGAATCCAGTGTAACCGGTGTAAATGCAGAGACCTGGCACAGAAGCAGCGCGCATTCGCGGACACACGAGCTCGCGTCCGTCCGGGGAGGGTTCCCGGGCCCGCCCCGGGGGCGGCGGCCTCAGCCTGGTGCCGGCGGGGTCCCGGGAGCACAGTCAGAACTGGGAGTCAGAAGAGCCCCATCCTGACCGAACTTTGTCATCAGCAGCGCAGCTGTCACCTTCTTTGTGGGGACAACCTGGGGTATGGAGGTTATTATCCCTCGGTTGGATGAGGAATTTAGGGGTCCAAAGACTCAGTCAGTCGTTGCCGATTACACAGCTAATATTACTAACTTCAGACGCAGTCAGTGTCAAATAGCCACTTATTTTAAGCGAAATGTGTACCTTTGGTAAAACTTTACATACCCTCGTCGTCCTCCCATGGTTACTATTTGGACCCAAATACTGAAATTGCTTTTTATTATCACGAAATGTCTTCTCAGTGGGTTCACTCCACTGCCCCAGGCTGTGGACACATTGCGGGGTGACGGGGTGGGAAGAGGGGCCTTAGCTCGGTTTTTCATCATGTTTTTCTTCCCTGCAACTCAGTGTCATCTCCCGATCTAACGGGTGTCCTGAATCACTGGGGAAAGACTGCGGTAGGCACTCGCCCAGTCTGGACAGTGGCTGGTTTATCCAGGCCCCACTCCACCCAGTGGTCGAAGGCAGGCGAACATTACCCAAGCGTATTTTGACTTGGCAACACATCAGAGGAGAGAGCGTGAGCTTTGGGGACCAGCAGACCGGATTCAACGTCAGCCCCGCCGATTATGAGCCACGGGACTTGGGGAACGTTCCTGGTCTTTCTGAGTAAACTTGGGTGATAGGATTAACGAGACGAAATCTGCAAGGCTCTTGCTGGTGGTAGAGGTCCGGCCCACTCGTCACCCCAGCCATCGGAGGGGCAAACGACATTCGTCTGGCTGACCCTTGCTTTGCTAATCCCCCCGCCAGCCCACGTCTCTCTGGTCAGTGCTCCTGGCACTGACAAACCTTTATTTTAATAGCCCTTCTTGGCTTCTTCCTCATACCAGCGTGGCACTTAAACTGGTTTTTAGAATCCACTTTCTTTTCCCGCTTGACTACCTGAATAACATTTGCCAAGAGCCTCCTCATTTTCTGTCCATCTTGGTTCCAGGTAACGGTTAAGCGGTCTTGTTTGTGTATTTTCTAAGCATCTTTGATGGAAATTCACTTGATGTCGGAAACTTTGGTTCAGGGAACTTCTTGAACTCGCTTCGCATACCCGGGAACTTTGTCCCTCCTGCCTTCAAGGTCGGCCTCCGTGATGGAGAAGGTGCTGTTTCATGGTGGAGGAAGGGGCGCCCTGCTCCCCTGGACTTGCTGCCGTGACATCGTAGCCTCGCGTTGTAGACGGTTCTCCGTGACAGGCCGCAGGCTCAGACGGTGTGGGTCTGCCCCTGGTCTCCTCACAGAGGCACGTGTTTGCTCTCATGGTCCTCTCGTTAGATTCTCGTTTGCGCCATCTTCTGTACGCGGTCACTATACATTTGGGCTCCTCAGGGAAATTTTGCAAAAGCATCTTAGTTAATTTAGGAAACTCACTGTCCTCCTTCTCATCAAGATCATTTGCAATTCTCAATTTAGTCTTTTGTGAGAGATTTCTAACCCTCTTGAATTATCTCTCTCCAGAATCCTTTTTCCCCTGGAAGGAATACCACTTTTTTCTTCTGAAATTTTAACATCTCCCCTTCTAAATTCAAGAATTTATGCACGATGATAATCAAATAATTTTCATGAACAGGCCACCATTGGTGTCTCTGCATCGATGTTTCCAAGAGAACAATTTAAGGCCTCATCCGAGGAATGTTACTGACGCTTTGATCGTCTTTTACAGATGTAATGAGCACTGTTTCATTACTCGGAGTCCAGGGTTCTCTCCTCTGGAATTTTTCATCTCAAGCTCTTGCATTTTTCTTCAAAGAGCATTTAATAGTATATGTCATAGACTCACTGTTGGCTAAACCCTCTGGTCTTCCCAGATCTTGCCAAGAGAATGTTTGTCTTAACTTCAACACGTGGAGTGATCTGCGTTAATTCCAAGTGAGCTGAACGTGGGAAATCTATTTTGAAAGGGCCACCTCAGGAGCATGTCCAAAAAAAAAAAAAAAAATCATATGAGAACAGGAGGAAGGATAAACTGTTGTCCGTTTTTGTGAAATCCAATCTTATTTCCCCTCCTTTTATTTGTTTGTTCTGCGTGCCAAATGGAGGGAAAATCAAAGGCAGCGTGCCACCCGCATCTTTCCACTTTTTTCCAAGGGTGGGGATGAGCTGATCAAATGTTCACAGCTTGTCCTCTCCCTTAATGCCCCCGTCTTTCAAGTCAAAGCCCAGGATGTGGCATCTCAAGTCGGACGTGCAGCTGCGGCAGAGATAAGCAGTTCCCGCAGCAGGCCGCCGTGGGAAGACCTTGTGACTTACCCGCGCTGGACACGTTTCTCGTATCTGCTGGTGTACTTTTCACATTAGGTCCTCCTCAGGATTAGCAAACCAGTGCGAATCTTGTTTCATCCCTCCCTGGTATTGAGCGCAGTGCCAAGCAAAGCGCAGATTAGCATATGCTCACTCAGGATTAAGGATGATTTTTTCAAACTCTTCTGATAGGCAGTAACATGGAGTCTGCACAGTTCAGTGCATTCCATGGACGGGCTGTTGCTGTTCGTGCCGACCGCTGACCCCAACCCCTGGGTCCCAGGTGTCTGGGTTGCGCTTGGTGATGGTCAAGGGCAGGCGGCAGTGAACCCTTTCACCAC
Organism: Camelus bactrianus; assembly: GCF_048773025.1. NCBI lineage: Eukaryota > Metazoa > Chordata > Mammalia > Artiodactyla > Camelidae > Camelus > Camelus bactrianus. Next base: position 2,758,468 of record NC_133567.1, on the reverse strand, counting down.
GCTCTTCCTCTGTCCCCTCCACTGCAGCGCTGCCTACGATGGCTCCCCAGCCAAGAAGAGGAGGGCTGGAGAGCCGGCGCTGGGGGTCCCGGTCAACAAGAGGAAGTCCCTGCTCATGAAGCCCCGACACTACTGCCCCAGCGTGGACCGCGAGGAGGGTCGCGCCAAGCGGCCGGAGGCGGAGGGGCAGGACGGCCCCCAGGAGACCAAGCACCCCCCCAGCGCAGGTACCAAGGGCGAGTGGGCCCAACTTCACGCACCCCGGGCACCGCCTTACCTTGCAGAAAACCCGCCGTTTGTGTGGTGGGAAAAGCACGTTGCAATTAGATTTGGTGTTGGCTTTGGTTTTGGGTTTTTTTGGGGGGGGGGGTAGTTTGAGCTGTACCCTCCCTCCAGCACATTGCAATTAGGAAGCAAAACCAAACATTCATGTCCCTCAGCATCCACCCAGGGAGGACCGGTTGTCCCTCCGTCACTGGAGAGTGTAGATGTAAGCTGCAGAGCATCCTCACCCTGAAGCCCTTTTCAGGGGCACAGGATTGGGCTGTGCCTCTTTCTGAAGGAAATACAAGCGACCAGGCCTCAGAGTCAGGTGGCCTCGACCCCCTGGTGGGCCGGCGTCTCGGCCCTGAGAACAACCCGCAAAACACGCTTCGAGACATTTACGACAGGACCCGTGAGACACTATTTCGAAATTTTATTTTATTTTGTTTACTTTTTAACTGCCGTATATTTACAAGATTATGTTAGTTTCGGGTGTACAGCGTAGTGATTCAGTGTTCCTGCAGACAAAACTCCATTAAAGCCATTACAGTGTAGTGGCCGTAACTCCCTGTGCTGCACAGCACATCCTGGGTGCTCACCTACTTTACGCATAGTCGTATGTGTCTCTGAATCCTACACTCCTGATTCTGCTTTGAGATTTGGGGATCAGTCCCTGGTAGCCACAAGGGCCCCACACTGGGCACGAGGCCGGACTCGAAGGGCATATGAGAAGTACCTTAAAAGTTTATTTAAAAGAATACATGGAAGTCTAAGTGTGACTTACTAGAAAATGAAAGGAGATGCATGTATGTTCTGTTACATTCCCATTTTTTCTGAATGTGAGTTTTTAAGAAGTCAAAAGAGACAAAATAAGTTGTTATTTGAAAAGAAGCATAAACTATACAAAGGCAGCAAGATTCCCAGATCACACATGTCTATTGCGTATGGAATTGTACTGACCGCAGGAGGTGTTAAAGAAAAGAGGTGAAGGCTGCTGCCTGAGTGAGCACAGATCTCTGATCACAATCACCAGATTGCCAGCAATCTCGACTTGCAAGTAGCCTGAAATTCTGTGGTTAAAACACAGTTACGTGCCGATTTGCTAGCGTTTGAGTAAATTTTCTGACTTTTCTGCATTTAACATATGGCTTAAGACCTCCTCGCTTACCTGTAAATTATAATCATCCTTGACTTTTTTGTCTGTTTCCTTGAGCTGGTCCGTTTCTTGTTGGTGGTGATTCAGGAAAATTGCAGGTTGAATCTAGCATTAAGGGAAAGTCTTTGAATCAGTGTGAGACGTGAGGCGTAACTCTTCTTAGGGTTAATTCACCAAGCATTTCAGAAAATGAGTGTTTTTGTTTGTTTAGGGGTTTTTTGAGGGGGGAGACTTAAGGATTTTTAAAATTTTTTTAATGGAGGTCCTGGGGACTGAACCCACTGAGCTCTGCCCTCCCCACCAGAAAATGGGCATCTTTAAACCAGCACCCGCTTTGCAAATGCCGTGAGGACGAGGGCTGTATCTGCAACCACCCACTGGCTCCCCACCTTCTGTTGTAGCCGGACGGTCAGTGTAGATGTAGCCAGGAAAGTACACTGCCAAGGGTTCCCAGTCAAATATTCGCTTAGAAGCACTGATGGGCGTCTCTGTGCGGCTTCACGAATGTTGACTCCTTTTATATCTGATGTTAGAACCACTATTGCTAATAACAAATGTGCTCAAATTACAGAATCATGGCCATTATTTCCGAATTCTTAATATATTCCAAGCACATGGACTATATCACTGAATCTGCCCCACAGTGACGTGGGGTGTGTAATTACGGTCACAGTTGTACAGATGAGACCACCGAGGGCGAAAGGATTCAGTGCTGAAGCCGATGCAGCTTGTAGGTGTGGGAAGAAGACATTTAAGAAGCAATCGATGGACGAGCAAAATTAATGCTTGCCCAGCTCTCGGGCTCCACAATCCAGTCCTCCCCACGCTCTGACTACCTGCAGGAGGCAGGCCAGGCAGAGTTCCCACGAGATCAGGTCACAAAGTCCCATTTCCAGAAACGACAGGTCACAGATGCTCCTACCCCTGGTCGAAATAGCAAACTCTGAGTTGTCTTCGGCCCTCTGAGCGAGTTATCCACCCCTCTCCCCGAAGGAAAGAGAGCTGAGTTTGCGCCCAAGCCCAGCATAAGGGTTTGCATCTGCCATCGCATTTCCTCCGGGCACCCAGGGCCTTCACCTGCCCAGGTGTGTGTGCCCGACTGGGCCCTCAATGAGCAGTTCAGGTGAGGGGAGAGGGCGTAGCTTGAGAAGGCTAAAGGCGTGACCTTAGAACCCTTCAGTGGGAAACTCCGCCCCTTACCCCCCGCTGGCTCCTTCCAAGACATCCAAGTGGGCAGGAAGGATGGTTGATAGAAGAGAACGTGGCAAAACCACGCGGTGCCCCTTCCTCCCTGGGGCCAGCAGGAGGTGGGCCTGCCAGGTGGAGTCAGGAGGCGGGATGAGCCCGCATTTCTCAGCGCAGACGAGGGGGCGGGGGCCAGCGCCACATGGGGGCCTTCCCAGGCTGTGAGCCCGTGACTCCGGAAACCTGCCCCATCGCGGGACCTCCAGTGGCTGGGACGGCACTCCTAACGTATCACCTCTCAGCAAACAGCAGAGAAGCGCTAAGCCACTCCAACTGGGAAATTCTGAGAGATGAGCTCATGTTTTTAGAGCTTTTATTCCCAGCAAAATGTACACACCCAGGGGTCTGGAAAGCTACTTTACCCTAAAAGCAGCTAGAATAGTTACCAAAAAAGAACTAAAATCCAAGTATAGTAAAATCTAGTTGTACTGAAGGAATCAAGCTCAAAACATGTTGTGAGTTTCAGAGGATCTCTCTTGTCTGAGTTGTTTCGCTGCAGAACAGCTAACACACGGAGAGAATCACTAACACGCACCTTCAGGTGACCAGACACCGCACAGGAGGGACTTTGGTTTAAAGCAAATTAACAAGTGTGAACTTTTACATATCAGGCGAAAAACGTTGCCCCAGAGCCAGCCCCTTCCTCCTCCCCGCACTGTGAGCTGCACTCAGGGAGGAGAAGGGCCATCTCGGTGCCGGTCCGGCCCTGCAACGCCCCAGGTGCACCCGGGAGTTTTCCAACCTGTGTTGTGTTGCTGAGAAAGCTGATGCATCGATTTGTTAGTTTTGGTTTTGTTGTGGTATTTGTTTTTACGTATGTTCATCTATAACTTAGGGATCATTGTTTTTTTTGTTAGAAGTTAGCTGACAAGTGTATTCTAGTGTTTTCCTACAAATTCGCTTTTTTAATCAGGTCCTGATTGATTGAACCCAGGGCTCGCACATGCTAAGCACAGGCCCTACCGCTGACCTGTAACCCGCCACCTGCCCTGTAAATCCCCTCTTGAAAGTATCTGAACCTGAGGAAGTTCTAGGCACCCCTCCTGGGTCTGGATCTCAGCGCCACCCCCCTCCACTGGCTGCTTGTGTGACCTTGAACAAGGCCTTGGCTCTGTAGAAGCAGGGTTTCCCTTCCGTAAAACGGAGGAGAAAGTACCTTTCTTGTGGTTATCGAGAGGATGAAGTGAAATAAACAACTGAACACCATGCCAGGAACGTACTAGTTTATTGTCTTGAGATGTCATTGGCTCATCCTGGTTTGGGAGATGAGGACCTGGGGCTCAGGAGGCAGGTGGTGCTGGGCTGGCTGCAGGACCCCCGTCTCTGGACCTCACACCTAGGACCACACTGTGCGCTGACCCTCCGCTCCCTAGGCGGTTGGTAGCATGTGTCGCGTGTGTGGTGAGCTGGGCTGGGCCTTCTCCACACCCTGGCCTGAGAGCTTCCTCCATGTGGGGGGTGTCACCTCTTACTCTGAATAAAAGCCAGGCCCCACCTCACTCATATGGAAGGTCGCAGGTCTCCTCTGCCATCGCTAAGGTCCCAGTAGTATCTGGGGAGGGTATCACCCACTCTCCAGAGAGGGTGAGGGTGCTGGGCCCAGAGAAGGGTAAAGCCCCCGATGGGACACACCGAGACACGTGCCAGGCCCATAGCCAGCCCGAGACCCCTAAGGCAGGGCTCCACGGGTTATTTCGGTGGCTAAAGCACATCGATCACCCTGGAAGATAAAAACCCGCAGCTGAGGGAGCCGAGCCCCCCTCCCCGCCCGGCCACAGATCTGTCAGCCTCAGGAGCTGGCCCACTGCTCCTTCCGGCATGACTGCAGTGGAAGCGGAGGGGGCAGCACTCGGGCGGGCGGCCCGCAGGCTTGCGGGACATCCCTGGAAGCCCACTGGCGAAGCACGCGGGCACCTCTCCCTGCCGGGCTCCTCTCTTGCTGAAGAATAATGAATAAATGTTTTCTTTCAGCATATAACCAACAGTTGAATCAAACAATTCTGTAAACTGGGAGTGACCCGCAGGGCTCATGTTGGCAGCGGCACAGGGACGGGCGTTGCCGGGCACACGTGCGTCCCTGTCGCTCCCGCCTCTCTGGAGATCTGCACTTAATAGGAATATTTTAAACTATGTAGCTAAGCAACAGAGGTAATTGTTGCTTTCAGAGCTTTTGTTAGCACTCCCGCACAGCCCAAATATGCATAATTAGGTATAATGTCTATAAATCATTATTGTACACATGCGGGTAGTTAAGTGCAGTGAGAGAATAGTTCAATGAATTGAGCATATTCACTGAAAATGCTTTTTATTTGTTTTCTCTAGTTCATAATACTTTAAAATTATCATAACCTTTTACACTTTCTCTTAATAGCCAACCGCGACATTGAGAAAAACTTCATTTGCATTTTAGACACTGTTTAATATATTATTTAAACCTGGAGTCGCTCTGATATGAATTCAGGAGAGGATAGCCTGTCCTATCAAACATTATGTGCTTGGTGCGCCAGCCTCTTTTCTAGAAAGTAAAATGTTAAATTTTTCAGTTTATGTTGAATAGATCCCAACAAAAGACTTCACCCTATAATCAGCATTATTTAAAGGGGCTAGTGTTGTGACTAAATTCTTCCCTTCATCCAAAAATGCTTTTAGTTACTATGGCAATATTTACTTGATCCTGGCCGTCCAGTGTTGATTTAGGGAGATAATTACCAGAAAGGAAGATGATGGAGATGTATTTTTGAGTGTCCTTGTCAGAGACAATGTTTGTAAAAAATTAAATGAGACCAAAAAAAAAAAAAAGAAAAAGAGGCAGATTGTCTTCTGCACAGACAACCCCTCCCGCAGCCCTTCTGTGGGACGGCCGTGCTGCCTTCCCTCCCGAGATGTTTACGAATGCAGGGTGCTCTGCACTTGGGGTCTGCAACAGTCTTTCAGGGGCTCATTATTTTGTGTTTCCCATCCCCCACCCTGCCTTTAGAGACACAGAAATGGTCCTGCTTTTTTTTTTTTTTTTCTTTCTTTCTTTCTTTTTTTTTTTTTTTTTTTGGTCTTAGTGAATGTCAGGGACCACTGCCGGCTTGTCTGGTGCATTTCATAGCCAGGCGTGTGCTGGGCGCTGGCTCCCTGGACCACCCCACGTGCTGAGTGGGGGGCGAGGGCGCCAGTGAATCTGCTCCTCTGTTTGCTGGTGTGTTTGCACTGAGACGGGCTTGGGGAGGCTGACTACACACACACACACACACACACACACACACACACACAGTCTGTCACCCCTCCTGAGCCCCTGCCGAGAGGGGAAGGGGCAAGTCTGGGACAGTGGACATCCAGTGGACAGACTGGCACTTGGGGCCCTGTTCTCAGTCTCTCAGTCATAGACCTTCTTGGACCATCAAGACACAATCGGCCCTGACCTAAGAACAACGAGCTAACATTCGACATCCTCCAACCACCCCCCCGCCCGCCTCATTTCCTCTTCACACAAATGTTCGCAGGTACCAGAGAGGTGCTGATTTGAGACACTGTGGATCATGTCGACTCTCCCACTTACCTGTGCTTCCCTTGGCGTGCAGCTCTCCTGCGACAGTTATGCAAGTGCTCAGGAAGCCTTGAAAACTCCAGGCTTCTTTTAGTTACCATTTCTATGTAGACATGTTCTGTGTTTTAGCTAACGGTCCATAAAATCTGAAAGTGTATTTGAGACACTATGGAGGCAGAGAAAATAAACCAAAGACGCTTGGACAATGTATCTGCGGTGCTGGGAGAAGTCCCGTGAATACTTCCTTCATCACGTACAGCATGATGCGTATTGGCTGAGATGTGCAAATGTGAGAGAGACAGGAGCATTCACTTCGTATTCAGAACCTGTTACAGTTGAGTATTCATTTCAGCAGCCAGAAGCACTTAGCTTTTACATAATTCGAACAGCTCGTTGCTGTATAAAGGCAATTCTTAGAACATTAAGGGCCTAAGTTTTGTTTTAAGAGGGTATGTGTTTTTCTACCCAATGTTTATGAAATTGATGGAGCCCCCATACTCACATATTACACATGTATGTGTGTGTACGTATATTTACCTATCAGTGTAATTTCCTTCAAGTAGTTTTTTTCGTTTTTCAAATATTGGCTTTCTTTTTCTACAGAAGAGATCGTGATAAAACCTGGGGGTGAGACACTTCACTTGGCTGCACAGGAAAACTCCGAGGGGAAGGAAGACACGTATGGCTGTTACCGAGAGCTCGTGGTCAAATCTTTAATGCACTTGGGGAAATTTGAGAAAAATGCATCCGTGCAGATGGCAAGTGAAAACTTAAATGACAGCGGCATCCAGTCTCTACGAGCCGAGGGGGACGAAGCCGACGAGTGCTTTATGATTCATTCCGACGACGGAGGAGACAAAACCGAGGACTCCCGGCTGCGGTTCTGCTCCTCCTCCGACAACGAAAGTAACTGTGAAAGTGCGGAGAATGGCTGGGACAGTGGCTCCAACTTCTCAGATGAAACCAAACCTCAGAGAGTCCCAAAGTATGCATTAGAGGATGATCGGAAAGACCTCTTGGAAGCCCCCGAAATAAAGATGGAAGGCGACGAGTTTCTCTCTTGTGAAAACGCGTGTGATTCTGCGGCAGAAAGGAGAGACCCGGAGGATGCTCAGGTGGACCCGACGGAGGGCAGAGCCCAGCCCTCGTTCCCCAGGAGGAAGGGCGAGGACCTCGGGTGCCCGGCAGCGGGGCCAGGGGAGGCTGTGGACCTGGAGAAAGCGAAGGGGAACTTGAGTTTGCTGGAACACGCCATTGCCCTGCAGGCCGAGCGAGGCTGCGTTTTCCATCACACCTACAAGGAGCTGGACAGGTTTCTCCTGGAGCACCTCTCCGGGGAAAGGAGGCAAACCAAAGTCATCGACGTGGGCGGAAGACAAGTCTTTAACAATAAACGTAAGACACGGTTTTGCTTTTACTTTATTTTAGGGATAAAATTGCTTTAGAGTTGGAAAAATAATTGGTGAGATTTGATTGCTTCTTCCAGATAGCTTTTTGACAATTGCACACAGGTTAAAAACCTAATTTATATTATAAAATGAACAACTTTTTCCCTACTCTCTAGATTGTTCTCAGATCAAGCTTGGCCAGTTCTGCAGGGTTTTTTGCACGCACACACACACACACACACGCATAAGTCATTGCCTCTACTTCTTTTAATATAACTGCTTTTTGAAAATATATAGTACTTTTTAAAAAGTACTCTATTGGATATGTTAGATGGACATTGGTGCTTGACTGGATTTTAAGTCATTTAATTAATCAGATCAATTCTGCAATTTAATTCTTCTTTCCCGCCCTCTTTCTGGATACTCTGACTGTTTTTGAGCTTAAAAGTAACGTCAAGACAGGACACTCTGACTCTTCTTAGGACCAGAGGGATGTTAATGCTTTTACAAGCCTACACTGTTCCAAGCTCTCTAACTCGGGGTCCACAAACATCTGGACCAAACTTGAATGTGAGGGCAAATGTGCTTGGAGGAGACCTTAAGAGCAATCCTCAGACTTTGGGGAACCACGTCCCCTGTGCCCCTAAAGATGCCCCCGCCCGTCTTGCACCAGCTGGGCCTGGAGGTGATTCCTGCCGTTCGGTGGAGTTTCCCAAATGGTGGTCCTCAGGTGCCTAGAAGGCTTGTTGAGATAGGTATTTCCAGGATCCAGCATACTCACTGCTTCAGAACTTGCTTTTTTTTTTTTTTCCAACCAGGTTCCTCTGGTGATTCTTGGTCACCCTAAAATCTGAGAACCACAGAATTAAGGGAGAGTACCTTCGAGAAAATCAGGGTCATGAACCTAAAGAGCTTACAAGAATAATGCATTCATATAGTTTAGATACTCTTATTGCTGAAGTTTATCCAGAAATAATTTGTACATTTCAAGTCCGTTTTAATACTCACCCACAATATTAGCTCAGGGCTGAGAGGGAAAATAAGAATAAAATAATGTCATGTCATGAGGAGCAACATAATAATCTTATGCAAGCATATTACAAGGGTAGGGATGAGGACAGAACATTAATGAGTGTGTGGTCTGGGACAGGACGCTGCCTGAGCTCTGAGCACTCCACAAGTCTGCAAACTGTTGAACTTACCTTTTTTAAAAAAAAAATGAAATGATTTTGTAAAATCAGAAAAAAAGAGAGGGAGGGTATAGCTCAGTGGTAGAGCACGTGCCTGGCATGCACAAGGTCTTGGGTTCAATCCCCAGCACCTCCATTAAAATAAATAAACAAAACTAACCCCCCCAAAAAAGGTTAAAAAAGAAAAAAAGATGAACTTCTTTTCAAATTTCCAAACCCTGTAGTTTCCAATATACTATGTTTCATTCATTCTAAGACACACAGTGTTCCCATGTTAACATCTCTGTTAAATTAGAAGGGTCTGCCATTATTTATTTGTTTATTTTAGGCTTTATTTTTTTAACCTTTTTTGTTGTTTTGTTTTGTGTGGGCTTTTTTGGAGGGGAGCTAATCAGCTTTATTTATCTACTTGTTAAGGGGGGGACTGGGGATTGAACCCAGGACCTCGTGCATGCTAAGCACGCACTCTACCACTGAGTGAGACCCACCCCCGGCATTATTTAATTTTCAGTCATTCTTCCTTCCTTACTAGCACACACAATGAGGCTTCATCTTACAACTGACTGTATCTTCCAGCCAATGAAATCCAGTCTTTGGAGAACCTTTACTTGTGCCATAGCTTAAAACACTGGAAGATACTTTGGTCATTTTCATAGAACTTTTAAAACTTTATTTTTTTCTCTACAAAAATTAACAAGACAATAGAAAGTGTGTTTGTGAACACAGGTCATGCTGGAGACTGAGAACCACTAAATGAGGCTGGATGCGTCAACAGCGTATCCCACTGGGGAGGCGAGGTCCTGCCTTGGAGGGTTACAGTCCATGCAGGGAGCTCTAGACCACAGGAGACCAGGAGGAAGCAGGCAAAAATGTGAAGCCAACTGCAGGGGACTCTGGGCTTCACCCAGAAGATGCTCTAGTCAAGTGTCCGCTCCTTGCTCCCTGTCCCGGGCGTGGGAGCCAGGGCATTAGAGGAGATTTTTCCCTCCAGTGCGTATTCCATGTTTCTAAGTAAGCACTCATCGTGGACGATGGCTGTGCTGTTTGAATTTCCAGGCACGTTGGGCACAGGACTTCACTGTTAGAGAGAGAACACTGGGGTTTTGAAACACTGTTTCACCCAAGCAATGCTACTGTGACAAATTCTGGCTGTGCTGTTGCCACCAAGCACTTAAGGAGACTTTGGGCCGCAGTATAAGGAGCATCGCCATGTGATTTATTGCACAGCCTAGACACTTTCGGGGGAAGGGGAGCGATGTGAACAATGCCACAAGTCCATCGGGTGTGACTAGGACAGTCCCAGGCAAAGCGGGACGTGAGGTCACCGGAGTTTAAAGTCACCTTCACGAGGCAGCATCCAACAAAGAAAATAAAAGGAGAGCCAGGCCTGAGAGCCGCGCAGAGCCCCAGCGCCAGCTCGCGTCAGGCACGGGGACGGCGCTGGAGAGCATCGCGTGGGCATCTTTGTTCCTCGGCTGGGGAGGGGCTTGTCGACTCAGTGCAGGACGGACTGTCAATGGCTCACACCTGGTCAGGGGCCAGCCTGCCTTATCTCCCACACCCTCTCTGGCTCTCCTTATACAAAGAGTGGGGCCAGGAGGGAAATACTCGACGCCAGCCCTTCCAGCGTGGTGTAGCGATGCGGTCTCACCTGGACGAGATCCGAGGCCGGAAGGCCCTCGAAACAGATGTCGCTTCTCTATCTCTCTAGTTCACTCTCACGGGGCGGTCCCCCCCCCCCCCATTTCATATTCAGCAAACAGCCAGGATTCTGACTAGCGTTCTACCGATGTTACGCGCCTAAATGAACCTGACGTTTGGCAACAGTTTTGGATTAGGTAAAAAAATATTCCCTGCAAAATCACACGTCAAAACTCCGAACACATCCCCTTGTCTCGTACAGAAAACAGTGTCGTCTGCACGTCGCGGCATGAAATCCTGCCTCCCAGGAAACACACATGCCAGCTGCTCCCACTCTCTCACGACCCGCGGCGGCTCCCTGCCGACCCCGCCCTCCCTGCAGGGCACGGGAGGGGTCCTTGGCTCCGCCCCCTTTTGAAGCCACGCCCCTCGTAATTGCATTACGTCCGGCCTGCCGGGCCCATCCGCGCGGGGCGGCGCGTGTCACGCCTGCTGCTTGCAGCTTTCTGCCCTGGAGACGCCTGTCGCGCCCGGCGGCGACGCCCGGCTCCCGGTGCCCCGCGCGGGGCCGGAGCACGCGGGCCGGGCAGCCTCGCAGCCAGGACCGGTGCCGGCGCCCGCAGCCCTCTTGCCGCGGGCGTGTGCGGATGAGCTACGTTCGCTCTCGGCGTCCTGGTTCCTGATGCTGCGCGTCCTGGGCCGCCGGCAGCCTCCTCCGCCCCACGCCGGTCCTTCCTCGGACGCCCTGCCCGTCTGGCTCTGGGTCCTCTGGACGCCCCGGGAGGGAGGGACAGGCTGGCCCCAGTGACTGGCGTTGGCGTTTGATGCACGAGTTCGGGGGGCAGCTTTGGCTCTAAGACTGCATTTCTGTTTTATCTACCAACTCAGTCACCAGTGTGAAGTATGTTCATCTTCACTTATTTTGCATATTTATGTAACATTTATCTAACCCTCCGCCATGTGTGTGCCAGCAATTAAAACCCGGGCTTGTCTCAGTCTTCCCCCTCTAGGCTGCCGTCCCGGGCAGCCCGGCAGAATGTGTGACAAGGTGTCCCTTTCCTCCGCGGGGCTGCCCCGGGGACGCAGCGCCCTCCCGACCCCTCAAGGCGGCCTCCAGTCCGTGTCCTTCCAGTCCCTGGGAGTCCCCGCCAGGATGTGTCCCCGCCAAGCCTCTGCCTCTGCCTTCAGTTTCTGCTTCCAGAGTGAAATTGGTAGCTTCTCCGTCGTTACTGCTGACTGAGCCAAAGCAGGAAGCCACTGGGGTCTCGGCGCCTCGGGCCCCTGCACCGCTGCGCACTGGTCGGGCCTGGCGAGAGATGGCATTCTTTTTTTTCTCTTTATTGAGGTGTAGTCAGTTACAGTGTGTCCGTTTCTGGTGCACAGCGTCATGTTTCAGTCACACATGGACATGCATATATTCCTGTTCATATTCTTTTTCATTATGGGTTACAAGATATTGAATATCGTTCCCTGTGCTCTACAGAAGAAACTTGTTGTGTATCTATTTTATATAGAGTAATTAGTATCTGCAAATTTCGGACTCCTAATTTATCCCTCACCACCCCCTTCCCCGCTGGTAACCATAAGCTTGTTCTCTATGTCTGTGAGTCTGTTTCTGTTTCGTAAACAAGTTCATTTGCATCTTTTTCTTTTTTTAGATTCCACATATGCGTGACATCATATGGCATTTTTCTTTCTCTTTCTGACTTGCTTCACTTAGAATGACAATCTCCGGGTCCATCCATGTTGCTGCAGATGGCATTATTTCATTCTTTTTAATGGCTGAGTAGTAGTCTGTTGTATAAATATACCACAGCGTCTTTATCCAGTCATCCTTTGATGGACACTTAGGTTGCTTCCATGTCTTGGCTGTTGTAAATAGTGCTGCTATGAAAATTGGGGTGCGTGTCTTTTTGAATTAGAGTTCCCTCCAGATACGTGCCCAGGAGGGGGATTGCTGGATCATAGGTTAGGTCTATTTTTAGTCTTTTGGGGAATCTCCATACTGTTTTCTATAGCAGCTGCACCAAACTGCATTCCCACCAGCAGTCTAGGAGGGTACCTCTTCCACACCCTCTCCAGCATTTATTGTTCGTGGACTTTTTGATGATGGCCATTCTGGCTGGTGTGAGGTGACACCTCATGTTGTGATTTGCATTAAGAGGTGGCATTCTTGACTCGCATCCTAAGTCTTGTCCCCACATGGCCAGGAGCAGCCACTTGAACCCAGAACCAGGACCCCCTGCAGCCAGGACCCCTGGACAGGCCAGCTGGCCCGCCTCAAATACAGTGGCTTCTTCACTGTGTGATTGTGAATCTGGCTTTTTCCAGATTCCTCCTCTAGGAGACAGTTTTGGTTTAAACAAATTGTTTCTTTTTCACTGTATTTTTTTCTTTTCCGGACCCTACTCGTCCTCTGGTACAGGGCTGACTTTTCATCACGAGGCTCTGACTACACCTTGTGACATGACAGCTTGAACCCTCTCTGTGTCCCCCTTCGCCTGCCCTGGGTCAGCCTTGGCTGAGGAGACCAAGAGGATGCAACACAGTTTCTATGCTTCCACAGGCCTTCATTGAGGGTCTTGTTCAAGGCAACATGGGGAGAATGTTTATGATGAGAAAGCTGAGCAGAGCAAGGAGATCGCCTGCAGGGCCGCTCCGCGGGGTGGGAGGGAAAGCGCAGTGACCAGATGATTCTCGTGATTTAATTCCTCCATAGATTCACCGAGGCCTGAAAAGAGGGAGACCAGGTGCCCCATCCCCGGGTGCGACGGCACGGGGCACGTGACGGGGCTGTACCCCCACCACCGCAGCCTTTCGGGGTGCCCCCACAAAGTGCGGGTCCCCCTGGAGAGTGAGTACCGCCCACCCCCTAGAGGAGGGGGCTGCTTGTACATCCACGGTGTGACCCATGGACGTCCAGAGTGTTTGCTCTGTGTGTCAAGACCATTTCTGTTGAGCCGGGTTTTTAAAACATGCTGTGTTAATAGAAAACTTGGGGCACAGTCAGGCGGTAGATCAGGAGACGGCTGACATTGAGAAGATCGTTTGCTACTTACTCACGGGCCCCAAGATGGGGAGGCACCTCAGGCCGGGAGGGGGCACTGGGGGCAAGAGCCTTCGCTGTGGCTCCCTGGAAGGGAACAGAGTAACAGGCCCCGGACTGGCTAGCGGGAGGTCCTTCAGGGGGCCCTGGGGCGTGGGGCTGTCTGTGGCTGGCTGGGACCTGGCCCCAGGGGTTAGGGCAGCTGCAGAGTGTCCTGAAGGGTGACACCCTGCAGAGGAGGCAGGCAGGTATGGGCTCCACATTGGATGGCTTGCATTCGCAAAGTGTTCACTACCTCTAGGAATTAGCAAGCCCTGGGGCGGGGGGGGGCGTGTCTCCAGGAGGCCCGATATCAAAGCATTAGAATCCAGGAGATACCAGGTCCTGTCTCATCCGAGGCCTCAGTGCCTCCTCTGACACAGGACGTGAGTCACGTCCCCACCGTCCTCCTGCCTCCCCTCTGCGCACAGGGACACGTGGTGTCTGTGATGTCTCCCGAGGGCCCTGAGTGAGGACCAGTCTGGGTTGGTCTCTTCACGGCAGCCCTGCTGGGGGCTGAGAGACTGGAGGAAAAAGAGACGGCAGAGCTGCTCCTGCGTTTTGAAATACCCGCATGTCACATCCTCTACTTACTGGACCCAGTTATTTAAAGTCCTATTGAGTCACACCAGCCACAGGGAGAGAGGTGTCTCAGCATCACCCTTCTCAAAAGCACGGTTCTGCAAATCACTGAAACCAGCCCTTTCAGAACCGCCCAGATCAAAGGGATTACCTGAGTGTCCACCCAGCTCTTTCACGGACACAGAAGGCAGCGGGGTGGGGACTGGCGAGTTGTGATCAAAGAATCAAAATAAAATCTCCTAGGAGATGTAGGAGACTCCATGCAGACTCCGCGCAGTGGGGAACAGACAGAGCTGTTTGACAAATAGTGGCCTCTATCCACCCCCAGGGAGAAGGAAGTAAATACACAAGGAATGTTAGGAGTTTTTCAGTTTAAGTTAAATAAAAGCAGAAAAAGTCTCGTTTAAGTCCAGGGTTAACCATCCATGAGGTTTAGAGAAATTAAAACTGAAACGAGCTTGGTGAATTTAATTTCTGAACTTCTTAAGTGTTTGTTAATTTCCACCCGAGTATCTCTGGGGCGGGGGCACGGTGGATTGTGTAACTAAATTCATTTGAACGCCAAGTGAGAAATCAGTTTGTTGGTATGTGATGTATTTCTGGTAAACGGCTCTTTTCTTTTATGTGATATTTTGTGCTTAGTTCTTGCCATGCATGAAAATGTGCTCAAGTGCCCCACCCCGGGATGCACAGGACGAGGGCATGTCAACAGCAACCGCAACACGCACAGGAGGTAATTGGGGTGAGACTTGTCCACCACAAAAACGCGGAACTCACCATGTGTTATCAAAATTGTTGGATCACTGTCAAATATGGCAGCACCTGACACAGATAAGAAATAGTCTCAGTGTGTGCAGAGTGGGAAAAAAACCTTATTATTTACTTCCGTAGAAATTTTCACCTAGCAGCCAAGTATGCCAACAAAAAAACGATATATTTGAAGACTGGGGTAGATGCTCATATAGTGATACACAGAGAGCTTGTTCTCGGCTCTGAACCTCCCCAGGGCTGTTTGCCGTGAAAAGAGTTGCTTAGGGGTTATCTTGAATCTCATCCAATAAGCATTAAAAAGGAACCAAAGAGCTTCCCGATTGCTGAGGGTAAACACCATCCCATTTCGCTGGGATTCATTTCATTGAGACGGCAACTAACTTAGAGCACATATGTGCATTTATACATAAATGTATTGTGTACATGTAAATATTTCCATGAACATGCGTATTGTTTTATGTGTGTTATGTATAGATTATGTGGTCATGAGAGACTCAAGCTCACTCATAAACATATTACCTGAAAACCTCATATTCTGTAATCTCCATTTAAACCAAGATGTAAAATTAAGTCCCTAACATTTTGCAAAAGATCCTAAGATCTCGTGGAATTATCGTGCTACATCTAAAGTTGGACAATTGCGGTTGGGTGAACGTATTCTACTTAAATTAGTATAAAGTTTCCAAGTAATTTAGTCATATTTTGATTTTAAATTAGTTTTTTGTTTATCACCTCTGAGACGAGTTTGGGGGACAAATGTTGACGCAGTAGTTTGCAAAACCCTTTGGGATCTTTTCATACGAGAACGGTGCTAAGCGAACTATTAATACGACCTAACATTCGGTGCGTGCCAAGTATGCCGTGAGGTATGTGCCAAAGCAAATTACGTTCTCTTTGTAACTCAAATTCTCCCACTTTTTTTTAAAAACAGTCTTTCTGGTTGTCCAATTGCTGCAGCTGAAAAATTGGCGATGTCCCAGGACAAGAGTCAGCTAGATTCTCCGCAAACCGGGCAGTGTCCTGAGCAGACTCACAGGTAGGGTGTCCCAGGGCGCGTCCAATTCCTGCAGGCGGTGCTCCTACGCAGAGGGTCCCTCACCCACCACATGCCACTCGCCATGGGCTCCCTTGTCCCAGTGCACAGCCGCCAATGTCCACTGGGGAGGCTGGACCCCTTCATCATGCTGTCAGTGAACTACTAGACCCTCCGGAAGTTTACCTTAAAATTCACCTGCAATGCAGAGGTAACATCATGCAGGCGAACATAAAAGATACAAAAGATGCGATGAGATATATTAATCAAAACTCTGGCAATTTAATAGGTAAAATATTGAAATGCTGTTTAAAATAGGACTTAAAGCAGTAAAAAAAAAAAAAAAAAAGATGCAGTCTGGAGGTGGGGGAAAAGGTGAAAAGCCTGGGAAGAAATTCACATTCTGGAATCGAGCTCCTGGTGCCGTCAGGGCCCCGCCAGCACTGCTGAACAGAACATAATGACGTTTCCCCCGTTCGTTACCCCTGTGGCCTCGCCCTGCTGCTCGGATTCACAGTCCCAGCCAGCAGAACGTGCACCCCTTATCGGTGCCCTGAAGACAGTCCAGGACTCTTTCCTCCAAGGCGCTCAGAGAGCTAACAGCGCTGAGCGCCCGCTCCCTGCGGCCCCCGCGGGGGATGCACGGAGGCCCGCACTTCCTCCTTCGCTGACAGGACGCTCAGACACACGCCACGCGGCCTCGCCGCAGCCGCCAGGCCCCCGCGTGTCCCCGGCCCTCCCCCCGCCCCACCCTGCAGTGACCACAACTCCTTCCCACGTGAGAGCGCGTGTCTCTGTGGGCACCGCCGGGCGCGACTGTCCCACCTGCCTTAGCTGCTGCTGCCGGTACGCTCGCCAACACTTCATCCTGTGTCTTTTCAACTCTGCCCCTCCCTCTCCAGGACAAGCTTGGTCAAGCAAATCGAATTCAATTTCCGATCACAAGCCATCACCTCTCCCAGAGCCACCGGGTCAAAAGAGCAAGAGAAGTTTGGAAAAGTACCTTTCGATTATGCCAGTTTCGATGCCCAGGTTTTTGGTAAACGGCCCCTGGTACAAACAGGTCAAGGACGAAAAACACCACCGTTTTCCGAATGTAAGCTTCGAGGGCTAACACGTATTCCCCCCAAAACGCGTCCTGTGTGTGTGTGGGGGGAGGGGGAGGCGCATACTTCACTGTGTGATGTACCCCTTACTGAGAGGAGGGAGCGTGTCGCACAGTGAAATAAAATAGGAGTAACTGTAATGAGTAAATCAGCATTACTGAGTTTACCTGAAGTTACCCCGAACATGGTGAAGAGTCAGTGGATTAATTATTCTACAAATATGGTGCCCTTGTTGAGTTTAAATACGGTAATTCTAAAGAACTTTTAATTCCCATTTAGCCAGAACTGGGATTAATACACCGAAAACTGCAATTGCTACTATAATACAGTGATTTGGATTCATGTTAAAATTACAGAAATTTAATTGGTGAAATATTAGAATACTGCTTAAAATATTACTTACCTCTGCCAAGGAGTTCAGACTGAAGGTGTTAGAAAAAGTGAAAGGCTGGAAAGAAACTCACAATCAAGAATCAAGATTTTACTGGGAAAGAAGAACGTGCGTGGCTGTGTGAACTGTCAGCCCGAGTTTAAGGACCAATACAGAGACGTCCACAACATGGCGCCCTCAGAGCTAGCACGTCCGCACCGACGGCTGTGGTGCCGACGCCGTAGCCCACAAACCCCGGTGTTCTCACTGACACCTTTCCTCGGGCTGTCCAGTCTGTGAATATTCTAACGGAAAGGTGAGAAAGTGAATGCTGGGAACAAACCCAGACATGATGCTGCGTTATCGTGACCTAACTGTACGGATCTCCCAGTTTGAATCCTCCGTAGATTGTGAATTTTTTACCACATTGTACGAACCCGTGGAACGTCTTTGTTCCCAGGTGTGGTTACCTAGACTCAGTGCCCTTAGGAACACCGGGTACTTGCCTCCTCCTGTGATGAGAATCACCTTTTTCAAAGAACTGGAATGCCACATGAAACCTCACGGTGGAGAAGCAGACTTGAAAGGAGCGTGTCCGACAACCAGAAGCACATTATACTCCAAAAGATGTTTCACCTCTTCTTACTAAAAATAGGGGCTAGCCGACACAAATAGCCTCCGACAACCTGTTAGATTCAAGAAGAAAAAATGTTTGCACACAATATTTTGTATCTATCTGCACAAATACAGATGTGTACCTGTATATACACACACATATGGTTTTATTGTGTATACACAAGATAAACATACATCCCTTTTGGTTTAATTCAGGTGAAGCTAGTTAACACGGACATTCTGCACACTCACAGAACGTGGGTATTGATTTAAAAGCAGAAAACGTTCAGTGACATTTTCATATTTTTACAACTACAGGAATAACATCTGGTAATGTTTTAAACTATTTTAAGAAAATAATGATTAAATATTTAAACTAAATGCTATTTACAGTCAAATAGCTAAACGCTTTTCTGTTAGCCCACATTAAATCTTGGGTGTGTCTCCTGGGCCCTGAGTGATGTTTACAAACACCCGGAGTGAAGAATGCACGTTCAATTCCCTCTCTCAGCAATGCCTTGGCGCCCACAACAGGCGCGGAAAGCAGGACTCAGCCTTGACAGCTCAGTTGCCTTTGGGTTCACCTTGAGAACACGTGCTCCGCCCTGTACCTGAGCATGAAAATGCCAGCTTGCTAAAGATGTTCCAGCTACTTAGATCCACCGAATTGGGTGAAGAACAACACCCAGGGATTTAAGCACAAAACAAACTTGTGTACCAAATAGCAAAAATGTATAAATTGCTACTGTGAAAACAAATATTGAAAGGATGCTTTTCTGCTGGAACTGCTGGTCCTCGCACACCGTTTGCAGATGTACAAGCCTCAAGCCTCTCTAGCCCCTGATCGGTTTTGCCAGCGTGTTTTTGTAATCTACAGTTTTTGCTACCAATACTGCCAGTGCACCTGTCTGGTAACATTAGTTACGGAGGTTTTGTCATAAGAAGTGTAAATACAAAAAAATATTAAGAGAATAGGCATTCTTTCCCAGCAATCACATCATTTGATCTATGACCTTCTGTGAAAACCAGTCTGAATAACCTTCATTTAATGTACTCATGGATAATGGAGCGGGTTTTAATTTATTCTTCACATATTTTAATGCAAGAAGTTATATCTTTAAAACAAATCTGTTTAATGACTACATCCATGTCCATGCAATTGCTAATCAAATCTCTCTTCAACAGTGAAGCATTTTTCCAATGCAGGGAAATTTCCTAATCGACTGCCTAGTGCAGGCGCCCACACACAGAGTCCACGGCATGCCAGCTCATATAACTACGGTCAGCGCGGGGAAGACACCCACGTGGCAGCAGCTGCCATCCTGAACCTCTCCACCCGCTGCAGGGAGGCCGCAGACATCCTCTCCAGCAAACCACAGGGTCTGCATGCCAAGGTAGGCTGGTCCAAGAGCCCGGAGGGTGGGCCAGAGACTGAACTGGGAGAGTAAACTGCCTTTCATGATCCTAGCCATGCGTGCCACCCCCCCACACGCCCCCCACCCCCCTTATCTTGGGAAGAGACTCAGAAAAAGGCAGACAGGGATGAGTGTGGTGGATTTGGGGAGAGGGGGAGAGTGGCTGTGCTGCAGGCTGTGTGTGCACCCAGGCTGGGGGAGAGGTGGTGATGGAGGCTGGCTGGGAACGTTGATAGAGCCCAGACCTCTTTCTGTGTTGGGGACGTAGGCGCAGGAGGACAGAGGGTTGTCACTGGAATCAATCTGAACAACGGAAGCCGTTCACTGTCTTTGAGTCTAAGATGGTAGGACACGTCCAAGTCAACAGCAGTGTGTAAAATGTTGGCAAAATCCATGAAATGTCATTATTGTGCACATTGCTACTGTATCCCGTAAGGTGGTCCGTGTTGCTGTAGCCTTCTCGAAGGATGCATTGTAAAACCAGGTATGTTCAATCAACAAGAGATGACTCATGGGGGGGTCTTGAGAACTCAAGGCCCAAATTGAAATCCAGAAATCTGTTCTGTGAAGTGTATGAAGACCCCCCACTTTCGGGAGCTCATGAAATTCATCACGTTTCTCTAATAACCTCTCCTTCCCGACTAACACTGAGAAGGTGACATCGTGTTGACGACACCTTGATGGAAATAAAACCAAAGATCCTTTGTCCTTGCTGGTTGAGGAGGGGGCTGTCATGTTTCCGAGTAACTCTGACCCTCAGGGGGAGTGTGAGAGCCTCCTGCAGTCAGCTGGCGCTGGGAACGCAGGGCTACACGGAGGGCTGTTAAAAGCAATTGTTTTCCTACCTAGATGGCTGGAGCCAGCTGAAATAGAGAGCCAGGCTTATTTGGAGAAGAAATTTTCCCCTCCCTTTCGGGGACGAGCCTCTGGGTGAAACTCTAACCTGAAACTCAGCGAGCACAGGCTCCTGCCCCCACCGTCTAAGCACAGCCCGTTCCTGGGGTGGTCAGCTGCTCACCTGTGCTGTGCCAGGCCTTCGGGACAGCAGGGACCGCAGGGGCATCGAGCATTTGACAGAAGAATCAGAATTAGCTTCTGGACAAATCTGAGCCAAGTAAACCCCAGGAAGAGTTGGTGGCCAAAAACCACTCAAAAACAATTTTTAAACCAATGAGGTTCTTAAAACAAAGAAAAACACATTGCCTAAAAAATATAAAGAAACTGCCAAGCTGGCCAAAATCACAGGAATTCAATCACAGAAATTACTTGCATAAACGAATGTTGTAGGGTCCTTTAATATGGAACTTTGGTGATTTTCAAATTCATTTTTAAAAACCTGAGTGAATTTCTCTTTTCTAAAGGGATGTTCTAATATGCAGTGAGTTGAAGAAATACTGAGCTATCTTCTTTCTTGGTGCTTTATTGTTTGTTTGTTTAGGCTGTTCCCCTAAGAATAAAAGTGCCAGTGTGATGATGATTAATGCCACTTAAATTACTTGAGGAAATGGTTGTGAAATGGAGGCTTTCCGTCTGCATGGGTAGATACTTTTTAGTGTCTCAGAATTCTGCCTCTAATCTTTACCTTCTCCACGTCCTATTAATCGCTGAAGCCAAACAGAGACTCAAATGAAGAAAAGATGTTCTTCTCTTTTTAAAATGCATTTCTGTTCGGAAAAGCGACTTAAACCAGCACATTTCAAAAATTCAAACAGCGGACTTGCTGTGTGTACTTCAGCTCCTCTTGGGAGCGCCCCAGGTGAAGGGGTTGCTCTGTGGAGCAGACACGCCCACCCTCGGGGACAGGAACCCCTCTGCTCATCTCAGCCTCCAAAGAGCCAACAGGTTGCCCCGGCAGGAGCCACACCGCTGACGTGGCGGCGAGCGTGGAGGAGACAGCACACCTGCGACCGGCTTTTAGGAGAAGTCGGCGATGCCAGCAGTTTCAAAAATCGTTTTCCCGCAAGAATTGTGTCCTTGGACATGGTGGTTGTTGAAATAGGCTCCCTCTGGCAGCCAGGAAAGCCACTTTGTATGGAGCCCTCTTCCAGACGCACATTTGCACACAACTGCCACAATTTGTGAAATTCTCGCCCGGTTGGATCCTATTTTCTGAATTTAAAAAAGAAACTCATAAATTCCTGAAACCACAAAAAAAGTAATTATTGTGCAGGAAAAAAAAAGAGAGAGAGAAAGCCAAAGTAATTAACCCCGGAAAGCGGGCTCTGATCAAACAGTGCCCGGTGACAGCCAGGCCTGTCGCCCCGTTGGCCTCTGCTCTGTGGCCTTTCCTCAATGTGGGAGTAGGTGTACACACGCTTCCTGTCCACGCAGAATCCTAGCCTGATCCTCTCTCCACCAGGATTTGGTGGTTCCCCGTGGCCGGCTGTTAATGTGTTTATTTCGGCTACCCAAACCCATAGGTCTCTCAGGTTCCCTGTTTAGAAAGAAAGATGCAGAGATAACTGACGTTCCCCTACTCTTGTCTTCTAGAGCTGAGCGTAGAAGCATTTTTGATGGGCTAGGTGGCAGGTGCACTCAGCTGTCCCAGCCCTAGCGCTGCAGGTGCTTGGCTGCCCAAGCCACAGGTTAGAGCCCATCAGAGACCCTGCCTTCAGGGAGCTTGCAGACACGGCGGATGAAGGAAGGGCCATTCTGGGTGGAGAGCTGGGTCTCCAGAGGTGACCGGCCTCGGGAGGTGCGTGGGGGGCTTTGCAGGGACCTTGGTCAGGTCTCGGACGGGGAGGGCTTCTTGCTTTCCTTCCCTCCATCCGGTCCCTTCTTTTACTCAATGAGCTTCTCTGAAGCTGCTTCAAGAGCCCAGTGAGAGAACAAATAACAGACCATGCTGTCATGCGTGGGCATGATACTGTTAAAGTCAAGCTGGAGGACGCTTGCCTTGAAATTACCTTTATACTCACTTGTCAGGACAAATGCAGATTTTTTTTCATGCTGTGGGCAAGCTCACATCTGACTCCACGTTTAGGGGGAGACCTGAATTCATGATTTGCAAAATTCTGCTCTTATGGAAGGTAAGGGGGCAGAGGCTGACCTTAGAGAGGCAAGAGAACTTCTTCTAAAAACAATGAAGGATGGCACAGATGTTCCAAAGTCTCTTCTTCTGAAGTTTCTCAGCCTGAGCATCTGTCTGCCCAACACTCAGACTTTCCTCCGTCGCCCGTCCCCAACGCTGTGCTGAGATCCCAGAGCTAACATCACCCATCACTGCCCAGACTCCAGTCCACTAGGTCCTGAAAGCAGAGCTTAGGAGGAATTCTTTGTTAAACTCCAATCCAGCACGTACACAACGCTCCTATACCATCTAAATTGCCTGTGTGTGTTCTAAGTATCTCCCCGAGGAACCGAGTCAGGAGGAGAAGTTAGCAATAGCAGTGCTCGGCAGAGGTCGTCGTGGTTAAGGGAACGCTCGCGTGAAGGAGTCCTCCATGATACTGGCACTGTCCTTGGTCCTGAGATTTGTATAATGTCCTTCATCCCCATTTGGAATTACTAGGAGTTTACAAAACATACGTGGACCACAGCTTCAAACCTTCTCCCTTTAGTCCAGCTCCTGAGGTGAGCTCAGGGCTGTGCAGAAACGGGCAGCCCAGAGGAGTGAGCTCTGGGCTTCGCCGCGGTCTCTGAGCCCCGAGCTCCGTGACTTCCCAGCTTTCCTCCTCCTCCTCTCGTCCCCGGAGGTGGGAACACGCATACAGTCTATCTTTATCCTGATCGCTGCTGCTTGCCAAGCGTTCTGTTGTTTGTTTTGGTGTTTTCCCCACCTGTTTAGACAAAGTGGCATATGCGCAGTGTGCCTTAAAAGAAAACAAAAAATTGACACTTGCTTGAAATGTTTAAAGTTCAAAGTCTGTTTTGTGCTTGAACAAGGCCTAGAAACAACAGGGTATCACGTTGCCAGTCCCGCTGCCTGATGGCAATAGCCTGGCGGCTGGGTGCGGGGGTGGGGTCAGGACCCAGAAGAAGCCTTTTTCAGTAACCTGTGCGTGAAGTCAGAGTATGCTATAGACTCAGAATGAAATGTTCCGAGAGCCTCGAGTCAGGGTCTCAGGGAACCGGCTGGCCTGTGTGTGGGGGAAGCTGCCTCTTGACCTCCACGTGGAACAGCGCGGGGAGGCCTCCCTCTTGGTGTTGAAAAGCCCAGTTAAACGATTATTATTACGATCATCATCCTTATTATTTATTAGTTGTAGTTTATCCAACAGCTACTATGTGCCAGACACTGTAAGTCAGGACTTTGTCCATCTTAATCCTTTCTAATCCTTCTAGGAACTCTGTAAAGCAGGTATTGTTGTCCCATTTGGCGGGTGAAGAAACAGTAGTGTGGAGAGATTCCATAATTGGCTCTTGGAGCTGTCAAAGCTCAAATTTGAATTCACGCCTGTCCAACTTCTGATCTTCTTGAAGGTTTTATCCCTGCGTGGTAGACAGACTGCAAGCTTCCCTAAGCGTTGTCACTGACTATGATTCCAAGCCCCAGGCAGAAGTTTTGGGGAAACGGTTGTCAATTGAATAGCATACCTTGTATCCGTCACTTCCTTCTCTGAGTTCCATCACTGGCTTTGTATTGAGTACGTCTCACGAGTTTATACTGTTAATGGTTTTCATATTCAATTAGTAAGAATAAGATGTTTTCAGTTCATTTGCTCATTATTTAATACCCTGCCTCCTGGAAAACATATTTCAGAGGGCTTCCGATACCAAAGAGATACCCCCTCACCCCCAACAAAGCCCCCTGAAGTAGGAACAGAGGAGCAGGAGCGGAGAGACAGAAGCCGGGGGCTGGCCCCAGCAGACGACAGAAGCCGGGGGCTGGCCCCAGCAGACGCCGGGCTGAGGGGCCGTGCTCCTGCACCCGTCTCAGCCGGGTCGCAAGGCGAGGTGCAGGCGGCCGTATTAACAGAAAACTTATCAAATGAGGAAAACAAGGCTACCAATGTTCCATCAATGTCTTGAGAGTTAATACTTTTCATAATCAGACTATTTACAGTAAAATTATAATTTTGCTGCTTTTTTTTTTACTTGATCACCATCTTTGAATG
Organism: Camelus bactrianus; assembly: GCF_048773025.1. Classification (NCBI taxonomy): domain Eukaryota; kingdom Metazoa; phylum Chordata; class Mammalia; order Artiodactyla; family Camelidae; genus Camelus; species Camelus bactrianus. Next base: position 2,734,015 of record NC_133567.1, on the reverse strand, counting down.
TAAGATAATTTCAATCGTTGTAACAAGATAATGTTATCATTTGATGGCAAAATATGGGCAGAAAACAGCCGACGGCCTGTCCTCTGAATACAAATCCAAGAATTTCTGTTTTCCCTTTTGCTTCTCTTCAGAAAGCAAATTTCTACCCATAAGCGTAGCTAGGATGCCAGGCCGTCTCCTGCTTCCAGTGGTAAAAGGCTTTTCCCTGTGGCAGCAAAGTCCTCTTAATCATCCTTTTTATCCTTTTACTGGTCACATAATGTGCCTTTACATAGACGCAGTGTGATTTCATTAATCCTTTCTCTGTTAGCAGACATCCGAGTTGCTTCTTCTCTTACAGATAAGGATGATAACGAATAATCATCTCAACTCCAGTTCAGTAATAATTTATAATTACATCATCTATAGTGGTGTCATTTATAGTCATAATTTACATAATAATAATGAAAATTCAGTCTATTTCACTAAAAATCTCCGACAGGCATGAAACAAGCTCCTTGAAGGCAGGAACATGATAGTTTTCGATTTTCTTTTCCCCAAAACATAGTGGCTTGAAAGTATTCCGTGCTTTCTTGATGACTCGCAGATAAACGCACCACAGGCAGCGTCAGTGACTCAACCGGTGGTTGCTGATGTCGCTCCCAGGCTGGAAAGTACGTGAACAGTGCTGAACCCGAGCCCAGCCTCAAAGCCCCGAACACGTGACTGATGGACGTAAGGGCCTGAAGCAGTGCTTTGAAAACGAGCTTATTAGGGGTCAGGGTAGGGGGGCCCCGCCCCCCTGCAGCCCCTCCCACCCCCTCTGCATCCTGATTGTCCTGCCATTTGGAGTTCCAGGCACAGAGAGGAAGGGTGTCTGTTGATACTGCGCTGAGTAAAATCCGTGCAGTAAACGTGCGATCCATCCTTGACGGGCAGAGAGGGGCTCTTCTCTGGTGCCGTGCGTAATTGTCAGTTGCATCTGCGAGCTCACTTAAAGCCCATCTGTGCCCGCCCGGCCGCCTGGCCCCCCCAGTCCAGTCAGGTGCTCAGAGCAGCCGGCTGGCTGGGGCGCGGGGCACAGGAAAGCTCCTCTTTAAACATTAGGAGTGATTTTTCCCCCAATTAGCCCGTGATTGCTCAAGATGTGCAACCATCACAGCTCTGAGAATCCCTAATTTTTTAATTGAGTCATCGGAAGATCTTTTTCCTGTAAAAACTAAAATATATATTCGTGTTGTCTTGGAATAGTGGGGTTGTTTTTTTTTTTTTTTTTCAGTGAGCTCGAATCTGCACTATTTATGGGTTTTGCACTATAAAACGCTGCAACCCAGTCACGTGGTTGCTTTTTCCTAAGCCATCTGTCACAGAGGTCTGGAATTTTATGTGAATGTTGGTTGTGCAGTCTTAACCCAAGTTTTTAATTTTTTTTATGAAAAATGTCAGCAACTACAATATTTAGCATTTTACTATACATTGGCCATTAAACTTGATTGCGCTAGTCTGTTTCATGGCGATAGTTACATACCAGCTCTGAAGCCAAAAGTTGTTTTGATGTGCTTGTGGCCGACTTCATTGTCGTATCCTGGGGAGCGCGCAGCACCGACAGGGTTAATATCTTGGATTTTTGTAACTAAGGTTTGTTAAAGCTGGTATAAAAATGTATTTGATATTATACAGATGGCCTAAGATGCTGTGGTTACTGAGTTATTATCCCGGATCAGCTGTACTGTGAAATTCAGGGCTTAAAACTATCACAGGAGATTAAACTACTTACTAAAAAGGACACAAAGACGTGGCCAAAGCACCTTAGCACAAATGTATTAGGAGTGTATTTGCCTCCCACAAATAAAATAAAGCCTGCCTGCCTCGTGGGCCGGGAGACTGAGAACGGGGACTTTGCAGGCAAAACAAGCAAACTGAAGGGATGGGTTTTTTGTTGTTGTTCTTAAATTCAGGCACCAGCTACCTGGGTCACGCTCGGTGGGAACTGTTAAAGACAGGATGGGGGCAGAGTGTAGATGGGTGTTAAACTGAACCCCTGGGAAGTAATGGTTAAGGGGTCTCACTAACCTTCAGAGGAGACTCTTGCTTTGTGGCCAAAAGGGAAAAAGAGTAGAGACGTTGTCCAGAAGTTAACTGTGAATTGACGGATGATGGTGAAAATTCCAGAAAGGTATTCATTTGACCCACTTAGGAGAGTGACAAGCTGGTTCTCCCCGCGTCCCGGGAGTTACTGCCTGGCAGCGTCCCCGACTCGGGCCAGCGGAAGCCATCCTCCAGCATGTGACCTGTGGAAGGTCCAGGGCACATGGGGACTTTGTTGGCACTTGGACCTTAAAAACCAAATGAAGCTTAGCCAAAGGTCTCTCTCCCGAGGAGAACTGTGTTGAGGTGGAATTAGAGTCTCATACGAAGTAGCCGGAAAATAATCACTTTTATTCAGAAGTTTTCGCTGTAGAACCCCCACCCACCCCCCACAGTCACACTGGCAGCTGCTCCCTTACGGCCCCGGGGGAACCACGGTTTGCACTGTCTGCTTCCCTCAACCCACCCCCCGCAAGTCAAGCTTTTCTGGTTCAAGTCACCCAGGCAGGGTCAAATGTCCCTGTCGCAGGAACCTACCTTTCCAATAAAAACTCTCTTCCAGCTGGTTATTTTTGTGTGTTTTTCACGTCAGAATCACATTGTGATGGAGGGGGAGGAGCATTGTGCCTCTTTGTAAACTCAAGTGTTGAAGCTTTAAAGGACAGATTGAGAGCGACAATTCTGCAAACTAGAAAGACTGAAAGCTAAACTTGAAACACACACACACACACACACACACACACACACACAAAATCAACAGAGATAAAACAGGTTTAACCAGTACGTTCAGTATTTGGACCATCTTATTTACATCAGGCTTACCTTTGTTTAAACCCAGAAACACGAAGCTCACTAATGGGGCTGCTTTTAAAAGTCTGCCTAAGAATTGAACATTAACCAAAGCAAATCAGAAAGCTAGATTTAAAATCAGATATACTTACATAAAAGCTTGCGTCTAAAATTATCCCTTAAAAGCCCCACATGGCCAGGCTACCACTGCAAACTGCTTAAATGTTTTTCTGTTTCCTGTTGCGTACCAGGGAGCCGAGATAGAAGTGGACGAAAATGGCACGTTGGACTTGAGCATGAAAAAAAGCCGAATCCTGGACAAGGCTGTGCCCCTAACTGCCACCAACACTTCTGTTCCAACCCCTTCCTCCTCCCCGTTCAAAACAAGCAGCATTTTGGTCAATGCCGCCTTCTACCAGGCCCTCTGTGACCAGGAGGGCTGGGACATGCCTGTCAACTACAGCAAGGCGCATGGGAAGACAGAGGAGGAAAAAGAGGTATTGTTGCAACACGTCTGTCCCTGAGTGTAGGACCGCGCGTGGGGGGCGAGGAGGTCATCTCTTCCTCCTGCACGGTTCCTCGCATCCCGTTTAGAGAACACGTAGTTCTGGGCCTTGTTTCCAGATGTGGTAAGGTGACAATTTTAAATTTCAGGAGAAATTCATAACTGACTCCAGCTCCCCCATCACTTGCCCAAAACCCCGTGTCACTCCAGTGCGTTTTATCCCCATCGTGGCTGCAGCTGTGTGCCCTGTGTGAGCGTGGGGTCCCCGTCCCCCCAGACGCCGCAGCCTGTGTGTCACTCAGCACCGAGACACCAGCCTGCTTGTTCTCTCTGCACCAGGGGCTAGAAGACAAGACAAACCAGGGACAAGGCAGAATCTCATCAGAGTCCCTCCCTTGGTTTCTTGGAGGGACGTGTTTGGCACCCCCCGTGCAGAGCCACGGTCTGGGGACGGGCTGTGGGCGTCGGGCGTCTCGGCGGCATCAACCCGAGGGCCAGAGAGGCGCATTTGCCGACTGGGTTTTCTTTGGAGATGGTTTCACCCCGCTGAAAGCCAGGCTTGGTGGCCGTGCAGAAATCCGTCAGCCTCCATCTCCTAGTTTGAGCCCCCTGGCTGGGTCTGATCGGCGGAACTTAACGTCACGCCAAAGAATTCATGGCCAGACCTTTCACTGTTTAGACTCTGTTTTGCAGATGTGACCCCAAGTATTACAGGATTGCTGTTTTGCTGTTTGTCAGGAGAGTGGTTTGTACGTGCCATTGACACGTTGAAGAGCTGAAATGGACATTTGGAAGTGTGCGTTGTCGCCCTTTTCAGCTTCGGGAAGTTCAGAGACTTTGAGGGGAGACTGACTGGGTTTCAGCAAACACTTTCACATCTCAGGGCAGGAGTCAATGTAAGCAGCAGTGACCACAAGCCTGGGTTGTTTCTGGTTCCCCTTCCTTCCTTCCCTCCTCCCCTCCCTCCCTGGCTCCCTCCTGCCCCGCATCCTCCCGGCATCGCTGCCTCCAGGCCTTCAGTCGGTCCGGAGGTGCTGCGCCACCCGGGACACGCGTGCGCAGTCGGCTAGGACGACTGACGTGTAACCATGCGACAGACAGGAGCCCAGCAGGAGCACAGAGGAGACGGGCAGGGTTGCTCTGGGACGAGCCCCTGGAGGAGCCCCAGGACCCCAGGCAGTCACCGCGTCACCACCAGCCACGCCCTCACGGGGAAGGGCCGGGGACTCCCCCACGGCAGTTCCCGGTTGGATTCTGCCATGCTGGTCTCAGTCGTTTTCATCCTGCTTGGCTTTTTTAATTCACCCAAAGTGCTTGGGGATGGCCTTAGTAATCCTAACACTGTTTTAGGAGAACTGTTTCTCAAAGTCATATATGTTGACTCTAGAAAATTTAAAACTGACTCCTGCAAAGTGTAAGAAGCCAGTTCACCTTAGGTGGTGATGGTGAGTGGTCAAATGTGGGTCCCTTCCCTCTGCCACCTCCCCTACCGTTTCTGGTTTGTGCAAAGCTGCGGAGTTTACCCGGAACTTCTGTCACTGCAGAACCCAGAAATCCCACTCTGCTCACTGGTCTAGGTGGAGCGAAGGAGGCGGAGGGGCTGTCGGGGGGACACAGCCCAGGGTGAGACCCAGATGGTTGATCCCGTCCACCCCATGCAAGTCAGCTCTCGAGACGGGGGACACCCCTGGTCCACCAGACCCTCGGTCGCTGACCAGATCGCAGCCTCTTCCACTCCCCACGGGGGGGCCTAATCCCAGTTACGAGACCTGGAGGTGGGGGTTCAGTCTCAGTCACGCCGCACAGAGGACAGCGCCTTGTAGCGACCGTGTCCCTGTTCTTGGGTGCATCCTGCTGGGATGACACCGCCGTGGGGTGCGGTCTCAGCACCACATGCAGGGGCTGAGGCTTTCTGTCCTCGGCCTTGTGACCTTGCTGTACACAGACCAAGGTCCACATTCACCAGAAACCTCCCTCCTGCTCATACAGTAGGTGTCCGGGCCAGTCCTGAGCAGTAGCCAAGCACAGCGGGTCCTCCTTCCCCTGCGGGGCCTCTTGTGTCCTTTGACGCGGGTTGTCACTTTGGGCAGCAGCGTCAGTGGGGTGTCCCTCACATTCCCGGAGGCTCCTGCTGTTGGGGGTCTCGTAAGTACGCCAGGGAGCTCCTCGGCTGCCCTCCTGATCGCTCAGACGGCCGGAAAATGAGGTCCCGCAGCAGGCACTCTGCTTGTTCCCAATCTCCTGTTTGGCATAATTCCAAAGAGTCTGGATGCACTGTGGCAGCTTTCGGGATCCCACTGGAGTACGTCTGCATCTGAAGCTCCCGTCCCTGGGACAGTGTCTGCTCTCCCAGCAAATCCACGGGAAGGCTGGGTTTGTTTAGATCAGAGTTCTGCTCTTTTCCAAGCGACTCACTCACTTCCAGCTGACAGGGCAGGCTCTCCCCGTGACCATCTGCCCCCGAAGTCTCCTGGCAGCTGGAACTGAGACGTGACGCGGAGATTCAGTGTCACTGGGAGTAACAGAGAGGACTTCGGAGACACCGAGTGAGCTCCTAGGGCACGCTGCTGCCCTGGGTCTGAGCCGACAGAACACTTCCGAGCTGAGTGCCTGTTGTCACGGTCTGGACGCGGGTGGGTCACTGCTGGGGAGGCCGTGCTGACCGGGACGCACTGTGCTGCTGCCGAGTCTCTCAGCCCCCGACGGCTTCTCACCCGCGTCCTCTGTTGCCGCGTCCGTGCAGGGTGACTTCCCCGTAGAGAGTATTTTCACATTCTGTTCTGAGTCTTGAAATGAGAAATGTGATACCTGATAGTGGATCTTTTGAAAAAGCAGGTTATATCCAGTGTTCTCGCTGGGAAGGCAGCAGGGGGCTGCGCGCCCAGCAGGAGTAAAGCTTACGGATCCCTTTCTGCGGGGACTCCTCACCTAACAGTTCGGAAGAGCAAGGCTGTTATCAAAGATCTTGGGGGGGCGCCTGAAGTTCGGCGAGGCGCGGTGGCTGTTCTGGGCCACACGGAAGCTAGGCGGTGGGAAGACGCAGAGCCAGGGGAGAGCAGCACGCGAAGCGCAGGGACAGCTGCAGGTGTCGAGGAGAAGCAGGAAGGAGGGACGGAAGAGAGTGATGGAGAAACAGGGCATGGCCATCTGTGTGTGTGAGGCCACCATGGGCTCCGTGCTGCCCAGGACAGCAGGACCAGAGTCCCCAGAGCGCAGTTACAGGACGTGACCACAGGCTGGGGACCAGGAGGGCCCTTGTTGTCATTCCTGGTGGGCTCTGTGGAGACACTGTGCGTGTCCTGGGCAGCGCTGTGAGCGTGGTCGGCTCCTAGTCCCCGCCAACCCATCCTTCCTGCCCCGACCCCCACCCCACCCCCACTCCCCACCCCCCACTCCCTACCCCACTCCACCCCCACTCCCCATCCCCCATGCCCCCTACCCCCGTCTCCCCACCCCACCTCCCAACCCCCAACTCCCTACCCCACCCCCCAACTCCACCCCACCCCCAGTTCCCCACCCCCCCCCCACAGGACACACGCCTGTACCCACAACCAGAAACTGGGCAAGTATTTCTAATTCATCGTTATCTATTTCATATGCACAACAGTTGCTTAATTTGGGTGGTAATTTTCAGAAAATATTGTCTGTCTCTCTCAGTGAAATAGCCTGTCCAGATGCCCCCTAAAAAAAAGTCCTGAATCTGGAAAAATCTCAAAATTCTCTAAAGGAAAGTGCTGAGAAATAACTGGGCCTGTCGGCTTCGTTCAGGTGTCAGTTCTGCGAAGATTCCAGGGCTTGAGATGCTGAAGGTGCCCGACGCTGCTGTCTGTTACTCTTGTTACCATTACGTTCTGGTCTTCGCTGAAGTCCATACAAAATTCCATCTGTACATTAGAGGAATTTCATTCTCTAAACACACACATAGGCGCCACATTTTCTCTTATGTAGAATAAAATTATTATTTCCAAAATGATACTTCCAATTTTGAAAAAATTCAGACAAATGAGGTTGACGTGTTTTTTCACGTTGTGCTATTTAGGAGTTTATCCAATATAAAATGCTTTTGTAACAAAATTAAGCTTTCTTTTAATAATAGTCACCTATTTTAATCTCTGCAAGTTCCCAGAGTTAATATACCAGCCCCCTCCCCCAAAAAAAGGAAAGAGACAATTATTTCATAATGCAATTGCATGTACTAGAGTCCATCGGTTTTGAAAGAAGTTACAAAACATTTAAAAGGTGGTACCCAATAACATCCTTCTAGTTAAACATCACCACGTCTTACCACGCTGAGTTTAATACCACATATTCTGCAAGCGTTAATTTTGAATGCATTTTAGTCAAACAACTTAAACTTTCATAATTGATCATTTCTTTCAAAATCCCTTATTCCCTTGTCTTCCAATATGTGCAGATTCAGTCAAACAACAGCTGATGATCTTTATGTTTATCTGTAAAGGCACATGCCTCCTTAGAGACACTTTGTTCTTACATTTATCACAAAGAAAATAATAAAATACCTCTCTTTTACTTTATGTCATTTTTGTGAAAAATTCAGCCACTAAACAGAAAAACAAAGGCTGTTCCACGTTGAGACCACATTGGCCAAGACATTTATAAATTACAGCAGAAAACACTACCCAGGCCGAACCCAGGGAGCTCCAAATGGAATGACGGTGGTGTGTCAGGTTCAAGGGCACGAGGCATTTTCACGGTACCACTTGGAAAGGAATAACCTCGTTTGCTGATTTCCTGTAGACTCCATGGAGGCAGCGTTAAAACAGCCCCTCTCTCTGTACCTTCATGGGCAACGGTCATCAAGCACTCATTTGCTATCTACCACTATTTTCAAACATTTGTTGATAACATAAAACGGAACACTCAGTATTGAAAGTAACATGAAGGAAGGCATTGCACCAAACCAGGTTTTACTCTCTTGGTCTGAAGATAATGTTACTTGAGGTACTTTTACCAAAATATTTACCACTGTGCGATCTTGTGTGAAATAAATGATTGAACTGTTGTCTAAGCAACCAGTGAAGGAAACTGCATCTGCCTCTGTGGCGGAGATCGAGGTTTAGAATTCTCCTCTGGTTGGGAAAGTCCAGGGGTGCTGCTTTTCCATTGAGCGTGAGTGTGGTTGTACATTCAGCATGATTTAAAATTGTGTTTGCCTTTGCAATCTTATATCCACCTGATTTAAAGGAGATGTACCTTGAATAACTCAAAACTGTTTTCTCACCTTAAATAGATCAGGACTTTTGAGATTCTGGAGACTTTTTTATATTAGTTAATCTGATTTTTAATATTAAATCCAGGAAGTATTATATTTGCTGGGTATAAGCTTAATGATGAAAAAAATCAGCTAATTACACGATTGAGTAAAGCCATCATTAGTTTTCTGTAAGGTAACGTATCAGATGGTAAATAAGTGGTTTGAAAGGATCGATGAGCCTTCCTTACAAGATCAGGAGCAGGGCTAAGCTTAAAAGCAGGCCGTGAAGATTGGAGATGATCCAAGAAACTCGACGCAAGGAGCAAAAGCACGGCAGAATACCAGCTTAGCCAGGGGTCGTGTGAGGAAAACAGTTAGTGATGTGAGAACGAGAGCAATTACCCAGGAAAAACAAGCTGAGAAAGCTGCCTAGACACTGTGGGCTCGGTTGCTCTGTATTCAAATAAATCACTTAAATCTTAATTATTTGTACATCAGAAAGGACACTCTATTCACCTGAATATACTTCTTCTTTCTCTGCTTAAAAAATCTGTGTGATTCGTTTTTGCAGTATTTGTTTTAACAAGGACTGCTGTATACAGGAAGAACTATTTCTATGTTCTCTAGGAAACTGGAGACACATTAAAATATCACCTTATTGACATGGCCTGAGAAATACCTCTGTGGTTGTTTGCCAAAGTGTGAACTTTTTAAAGGTGTCCCCATGAATTATAATTTCTCATTCTCCACCAGGAATAAACACTGTCCATAACAGTCTGGATAGAACCCTTATATTCATTATCTTATTTATTTTGTGTAAAAATCCTATGAGGAATTTCAGCTGGGTCTTTAAGTCAAAACTCAAATTTGCCCCAATGGCTTCAAATACAGTTGTCTTTCCAGGGTTCCCCAGCACCTTGTGTTTTTTATTTTTCCAGAAGGACCCAGTGAGCTCTCTAGAAAGTTTGGAGGAAAAGAAGTTCCCCGGAGAGGCCGCCATACCAAGCCCTAAAGCCAAGCTCCACGCAAGAGATCCCAAAAAAGAACTAATCACGTAAGTGGCCTGGAGCAGCTTGCCCTGCGGCTCTGGAACTCAGAGACTCCCGTTCGTGACTTTGAGTGACAACACCTGGGCCTACAGAGTTGCCTTTAGGAACATTTCAGGGCAATTTCAACCAGTCAGTAGTTAAACATTCTATATGTACCTAAACCTATGTCAGAAGTAAAAGGATTATGGGGAAAATGTAAGGACAGGATCTCAAGCTAAGAGGATTGGAAGTCTAATGTATTGAAAAACAAAACATAGAAAACAGTTAGAAATGTTTATGTGCTGATCAGAAGGTCTTAGTCTGGCATCCACTGGCCCGGAGAAGCCAAGCCAGGGCTTCAGGGAGCCTGCAGGCTTACAGACTTACTGCAAAGGGGCACGTGGGAAGGGAGTTCGTGGCGTTCACCATGTTTCTCAAAGGATTCTGTGACTGAAAGGCCGAGAGACCGGGGCCCGTGAAGGCGGGTGGGTCACCCGGAGCAGAAGTGTTGCCTGTGGCTCTGTGACTAGGTTCTTGTCCCGTCCAGAAGGAATTCAGAGACAAGACACAGAGGCTGAGAAAGTAAAGCGAGGATTTATTAAGGGATGGACGGCACGCGCTCAAGGGGAGAGCGGGCAGGCTCAGGGCAGCAGCCGCCCGAGTTTCTTTGGCAAGTTGGTTACATAGGGTGTGAAAATGAGTGGGCGGAATATTCACCGGGGAGGGAAGGGTTTGGGGTCTTATTCCCTAATTTCCATCCCAGCCCCACCTTCCCGAGGGGAGGAGGGGTTTTGTCCTTGTTTCGTCTGTGTGGGAAGTGTCGTGGTGTCCCTGCACGAGGGTGCTGCTCATCTGCAAGGATAATTGCATTGAAACGAGGGCATAAAACTTTACATTCGGATGCTGGAGACTCCTGTCTTTTCCCACCTTTCTTTGTTGGCCTCCAGGCCACATGTCGCCCCAAAGTGTGTGAGCTCTCGTCAGCCCAGAGGTTCCTGCTTTTCTCTCTCTGCCCAGGGACCCCTGGTGCTCACGTGATGCAAGGTTTCCTGCATTTGGCCTGTGTCCCTCCTTTCTGCCCAGCTCCTGCCACTTGGCCTGCGTCCCCTTCCTCTGCTCGTATCTAGCTGCCCGCCTGCTCTGACGGAAGGACCAGGCAGTCTGGGGAGAGAGAGCAGGACGAGGGCCCTGGGAAGACGGCCTGACTGCCGGTTTTACGTGAACGAGCCCCAGGTGTTCGAGCAGACACGTGAACTACTGTCGTGGAGGAACAGCCTGCAGGCTCTCCTGAGGCTGGATGTGCGAGGGGGCCGCCTGCAGTCAGGAAGACCACCCAAATGATGATGCAGAGACTCAGACGTGAGGTCGTGGGGGTGCAGCTGGGGGATGGCGTGTCAAGGGCGGCTGTAAAGAAAACAGGGGACGGAGTGCTCGCCCCAGAATTCCAGGACACGCATCCCGTGGGACCCGGGAGGGAAAAGACGCTCACAGAGGAGACAGTAGTGGGGCCAAGGAGGAGGGCGGGGCGGAGGAGGGGGGAAAGTGATGGTCGTGGCAGCTGAGAGCTTAGAAAATTCCAGACGGGGCCTTTGATCATTTCAAACGCCACAGGAAGTTCAAGGAGGTCCAATCAGAAAAGGCTGGGCAAGTCCTGGGAAAGCAGGTCTTTGGAGCAAGGAGGCCGGGCAGCAAGTGCAGGCGGGGGAGGGGGGGCAGGAGTGGGGATGCAGGGGTGTCTGGCAGGGAGACGTGGCCACCGGTTCCTTCAGGGACAGGACTCTGACTGGGGCCGAAGCCCAGCTCACACACCCCTTGTTTCTTACCCGGGGCTGTCAGAGTTTGGAGTGTGGTCCCCATGACCTGCTGGTGGATGTGAGTCTGTGGGGCTGTCCTGACTTGCCCTCACCTTCCAGTTCCAGCGAGGGGAGGTCGGGACACCCAGGTGGACACTGAGTGAGGGGGCAGGGGGAGGAGGGAGAGGAGGGGCTTTCAAGTGAAGACAGAGCAGGAGCCAGGGCCCTGTGGCATTTACGTCCCCAGCAGGGAGCAGTTTCCCGGCTGAGCGGTGTTCCCCTCGAGTGAGGGAGCAAAATGCAAGAAAATGTTTTCTATGTGAAAATGATGCGGCGTTCGAGCACACGCAGGCATGAATACATTTAAAGCTGCGGAGAGTTTCTAGCAGGGAGTAACCCTTCCGCACAGGCACCGGGTCTGTACCGTCTCTTCCTAATTCCCCGGCTTAAGAGCGTGGTTATGTTTTTCTAATAAAAAAATTAAGACCCCTCTCCTGACCGGCTCCCACCTCCACCCTGGTACCGCCTTCCTTCTACGGCTGATCTTTCAAGAACTGGGCATTCTCTACTGCACCAGGCTGTTGTTTCTCTCCCAAATTTTTCACAGATAGACTTTCACGCTCACCGTTCCTAAGTCCTCTAGGGACCCCAAAGGGATGTTGGTCCCTGGTCCCCTTGGAACTACTGGACGGACCGCAGGAGCTGGCTGAGCTGGCCTCTCTCTTCCCAAGTCTGTTTCCCGCACGTGGCTTCCCGGACCCCAGACCTGGGCCTTTTCCCCACCTCCCCTGCAGCCGTCCAAAGGTGGGGCTGCCCGCCCTCAGGCCTGCTTTGGTTTATGTTTCTAACGTATAAAGTTACCTTGACTGCTTACCAAAACTGTCTGGCTGGAGTAGGACTTTCTGATGTCACTGATGAACATAAATTTGCTTAGAGTCTGAGCGCCACTTCCTGAGGGAACTAACTAGTTCCCGTTCTCTAAACAGTGATACTTCCACTTGCAAATCTTCCCAGAATGTACCACCCCACTGCACCGCATGTTGCTGTGTGGGATCATCGAAGAGCTGTGATTTGAGCCGCTACCAGAATCCGAAACAGAAACATGTCCCACCGCACCGCCCCTTCGATCTTTTCTTTGCTGCTGGACCTGTTTATACCGCGAAGCTTCAACCAGATAATTAGCAGCTATTTAAATGCTTGCTTTATTATTGCATATCTTCAGTAATTTATAACTGTCTGGTTTAAAAATCGTTGGCACTTCTATTGCCTCTCCTGGCAGTATTAATAAGAGTAACTAAAAAGTGGAAATAAAATTTACAATAAAATCAACGCAATGCTGTTTTGGCACACCAGGTGGCGATGTATTCCAAAGTGGGAATTCCCACTCAATGACGACCGGCTCCCAGGCTCTAAATATTCCAGCCGTGCAACAGTCAGAACAGACTGTGTCTCCACTTAGTGGGTGAATGGCACCTGCAGGATAACTCGGCTCAGGTGTTAATCACTGTTCTTTTTTTCTTTCCGTGTTTACCTGTATTTGTAGCTTGCGCGTTTTCCTTTCGGATGTCCTGTCCAGGAAGTGCAGGGTGGTGGCCGGGCTGGTGGGAGGGAGCGGGGTGCTAGCTGGTTGCCCTGAGATCAAGTCCTGACAATCAGGCATCTCTCTGAGATGGAGATGTTCTAACTCTTACAGCTTCTCTCGAGTGCCTGAGAATGACTGAAAAGTAGCTCACAGGGAAAAGGCGCTTCGAAGGTGACATTTCTGAAAACCTTGAACGTCTCCAATCCGCGCCAATGTCCCTTTGTGAGGGCAGATTCTGTTCTGCGCGTGGGAAAGCCTTCACTTTAGGCCCGGTGCCTAAAACATCAGGAAGCACCGGTGACGGAGCTGACTTTCCTGGGATTACTGGCACCGCCACGGGAGCACTGAGTGGGCTGGGGTGGCCCGCTTGCTCCAGCCAGCGACTTCCCAGCAGTCAGCAGCAAATAGGTGACTCAGGTCAAGGAATCTATTAACTATGGAAGCAAAACTGCTCAAGATACATTGCTTTAATTTAATTCAATTAAAAGCAATTTTTTTTGTATTTAGGGGAAGATAATTAGGTTTAATTTTAGGTTTATTTATTTATTATTTAACAGAGGTACTGGGGATTGCTGCAGGACCTCGTGCACGCTAAGCAGGCTCTCTACCACTGAGCTACGCCCTCCCCCTTTAGTGTTATTTTAAAAACACACCTAAGAGGCACAGAATGGGACCGGTTTCTGAGATAAACAAAGTGCACGGGACAGACTCTGGTCTTGGGCAGACAGCCTGGGGGGCTCCCTGCTGAGGTGCTTAATTGGCGAGCGTCTTTGCTGGGTTCAAACCTTTGGATGGAACTGGTCACGAGCTTTATAAACTGAATTTCCCGACTGCTTCTGTGCCCCCAGCGACTTTCCATCTAGCGTGTCCGTTCACATTTCAGTCGCATGAAGCACTTTCAAGGGTCGTCTTTCTTAGACGTTTTCTGACATGTTTATGACGTTACTACGTAGTCCTTATCTTTCAAAAACAATCACAAGAATTTCTATTCGAAATCTGCAGTAAAATTGGTGCCAGGATTCCTAAGAGCTGCTGTCATGACAAAGCGCAGGTTTATAATATTTGTTTTTATGACTCGTATCTTCAAAGGAGTAAAAGTCCTTGACTGCAGACTCACAGGCATCACCAGGACACAGGTTTAGCATCACTCCCCTGCATCACCTGAATCAGACACCTGGATGTGATGCTGGAAACCAGTACCTCCCGGTCAGGCCAGTTTCCCCTGAGCCCGTGCCCGGTGCTCATGGACCCGACATCCTCAGCTCGCCGGCTCCTGCGTGTCCTAGACTCTGTTAGCTGACCTTGAAGACAGAAGCTACCCTGTAGCCCATCAGACAGAGCAGGAGAACCTGTGCAGTGCACTTGACCCTAATTCCGTGTTTCTGCTGACCCAGCTGCCCGACGCCGGGATGCGACGGGAGCGGCCACGTCACTGGAAACTACGCGTCCCATCGCAGGTACCGCGCCTCCGTGGTCGGGCTTTCCTCGCCCTGCCCCGGCTGAAGTCCTTGCTCTCTCCCGTTCCAGAAAGAGATTGTCTGGATCAGAAATCGGAGACCGAGTTAGTTGGGTTTTCGGTTAGTTTTGTTTTGTAGAAACAAGGCAAAGTTAAACATTCCATCTGTGTACTTACGTAGAACAGAAATCAGACTGTTTTTGTCAAAAATGGTTTTCTGATCCTGCAGGCCAGGCGGCAGCCCGGAGGCAGTTTACGTCAGGCTTTGGCCCTGTCTGGCTTTAGGACTCAAGCGAGAGCAAAGACAGGCAGCAGTGACCCAGGTCCGGGCGGGCGGCCACTGGTGGGTTCGAAGCTGTGCGGTGCAGAGAGGCTGCGTCCAGCCCTTCCACCCACCTGAGTCACCCCTGGGCGCCATCCCTCAGTGCTGCGGGTGGGGGGGGCCAGCGTCAGTCATCACTGCCTCACTGAGTTCCGGAGCTGGGGGGTCTCCCTGGGCTGAAACCCCTCATTTGGTACATAGCAACCCTGAGTCCACGAGAAGTAATTAAGGTGCCCAGAGCCCCGACCTGCTAGAGCAGCAGAGCCAGGTTCAGACCTGGTTCCGTCCCTCAACCCCGTCAGCGGACTCAGCGTGTTGTTCACAAGCTCCGGCTGCCGGTGGGTCGGGCTGGGGGGTCAGCCTGTGTGTTTCTGTCTTTGCCTTTCTCCTCCCTCCGTAGCGTGTCCGGATGTCCTCTGGCGGATAAGACTCTGAAATCCCTCATGGCCGCAAACTCTCAGGAGCTGAAGTGAGTGCGGGAGCCCAGCCTCCGGGTCCTCGTCCAACCAGCGGGGCCCCAACCAGTGGCAGATGGCGCCCAACTCAGTGACCACCCACGAGCTTTTGTATCAAAAAGTTCAAATGACTAAACCCAAATCAGTGCCATTTAATTTGGTTACTCTGCTGGCTTCCAGGGTTTTATATTTTTTTTTAAAGCAGTGATGCTCACCACAACGTCATTATTCTGTTCATCTCAGAGCTCACGTCCTAAATGAGACCCAGGAGGGTGCGGGAAGCCCCGTCATTCTCTGACTTCAAGACAACTACACGACATTTTGCCTTCCGGGCATTTTGAGTCGCGGGACTGCCTTTCACTTTTGGGTGCTGGACACGATTTGGGCTCACTCCCACCTGGTCTCCAGGACCTCAAAGTCACATGGCTATTAGCTTTTATTGATTGATTTTATTTTTCCTACTCTTATCTTCTTTTACCCCAAGTTTCTCACCTACTTATTTTCGGGTGTTATTATTATATATATAGACTAATAAAAAGTTACAATCTACTCTCTGCCCTTTAAAAATACAATAAGGCATACATTTAGAAAAGCTAGAGAATAACCTTAAACAAAGTGGATAAAATTTATTTGCACATAATAATATTTTAGGAAAAATGAGTGTTACTAAGTCTAGTGATAAAATAATGTTTGTGTAAATCGTAGAATCAACATTTGGTATCGAATTGACACATAAAATTTCAGTTATTATGTTTTCTCAATATTTTCTTCATATTTTCATTTTTTAATTTGTTTAAAATTTATCTAAAAATTACCCCAAAAAGTTTATGAAAGAAGATGTGACATTTACTAAACAGGTATAAAAATGCTGAATTTTAGCGCCATCAATAGAAAAGACAACTATAAAATATGCAACTGTTCCCATTTTCAAAGTGAACGCACAATTAATTGTCAGTGTAGATTCTAGAAATCGTCTGGCTGACAACCGTTTTTCTAGACTGAAATGTAGGAATGTGACGTGGAGACTAATGAGTGGGTTGAGAAAAGGGCCAGACATTCTTCCTCAATCTTACTTAAACTCAATTACTCAGCACTTATATACTCAGTCTTAGTCAATTGCTTTAAGCTTCTGCATTGCCAGATCTTAAAAATAGCTATCGGTTCTAAGTATTTTCTCTAAACATTATTTCTAGAAAAGAAACGTTGCTAGTACATTGAAAGCATGTAGACTGCAAGGTTCTCTAGCGACGTTCGGTGTTGGCATGTTTCATGCAGCCATCCGATAAGCAGCACCTCTGGCTTTCTTCTGTACAAAGAAGAAAAAGCGACATTTCATTGACCTCAGGCTTAGATAGTCAGGGAGGACTGCAAAACAAGGCTTTGGGCACAGATTTCTCCAGGATAGCAATGTGTTAGTAAATGACTAACCATTTTACTAAAAATATTAATAGAAAAAGACGAGCGTCTGCGCCTCGCCCACAACATAGAATACATGTTAAATCTCTAAGCGGTTGATTCAAGAACCAGAGCAGGGTCCTCCGGTGACCTTGACGAGATGTGTGCTGGTTTCACATTTCCTTTGAAAAAAGCATTCGCTCCCTGTATTTTGCCTCCAGATTGAACATAAAGGCATTTCCATGGAGGTTCAGTGGGTTAGAATTGACAAAAAGGAATGTTGTTTACATTCTTCTTTGGGTTATTATTTTCCTCAAACTCTTGTTTGGGGAGAAAGCTGAACCAGGGTGGACGTACAAGTGAAGTAATCACAATCACGTTGTCCACAGGGCCTTCAGGGAAGCAAACGTTTTATGACAGACTCTGTGTTTTTATTTCTATTTGGCATTTTTTTAAAGGCAACAGAAATGTGAGAATCTCTATATATTTTTGTCTTCAAGTGTATTTTAAAACTTGTTCCTAATTAGCATTCCTAGTAGGATTGGATTCTCTTTCCTTCTTCACTCTCCTGAGTCCGAATTCAAATGTTGATTGTCGGTCAGAGTTAATGGTAGATTTTCCAAAAGGCCGTCTAAGCAGGGCCGAGCAGGTGCAAAATGTCCTCAGTCCTTTGGCATCGACAGGAATCTGCCAGGTCTCTGGGGTACCCAGACACTACCGTTGTCCATCTGAACTGGCAGGACCCTCTAAGGGTGGAGCAAATCAAAGAAAATAAATGATGCACAAAAACAATTTGGCAACTCTTTTTCTTAAGCAAGAGATAAGAACTTTGCAGGATGTAGACAGAGGCCCAGCAGTCAGCTGTGGGTAGAATTTCAGGTTCCTTCCAAAATAAGGGTTAAAAAGAAGAAAAAAAAAATGCAGGGTAACACCTAAGACGTTGTCTGCCAAGCATGGGGCAGTAGTTACACACCTCAACGTCGCCTTTAAAACAGAACCTTAGCTAAAACCCGGTTACAGTTGAGCAAAAAGAGCGCCACGGCATCAGCTCGTTCTACGCAAACGCTGGCTGGCTGTGATGCGGCGCCCCGCCCTCCGCGACAGCCCCTCGGCCCGAGCTCCACCCTCCTGTTTTCCAGGTGTCCGACCCCAGGCTGTGACGGTTCGGGACACGTGACGGGAAACTACGCCTCCCACAGAAGGTAGGACTGACCCCCCCCCCCCACAGAGGGTGGAAATCCGAGTGTCCAGCCGCCCGTGAGGTCACGTGGTTCTGCTTTGCTCTTTGCCCGGTCCGTTTTTCAGCCTGTCCGGCTGTCCTCGCGCCAGGAAAGGTGGTGTCAAGGTGACTCCTGCAAAGGAAGAGAAAGAGGACCCTGAACTCAAGTAAGTTCAGGCGCCGAGGCCCCGGCGCAGGGCAGGGGGTGCTCGGGGGTTGAGCCGGAGGGTCCTTGGCCAGGAGGCCCCGGAGCAGCGGCAGAGGCCTGGAGGCTGGAGGGACCCTCCCCGTTCCAGCAGGGCTCCCCCAGGAGGGGAGGGGGTCCGTATCTTCCCAGCTGTTTCAAAGGAAAGCAGCGTTGTGGCCGTGCGCCAGGGTGACAAACCCGCCAGCGTGTTCCCTGACCCTTTAATTTTGTTTAAGGTGAAATTTTATCTAAAGTGAATTCCTTCCTCTGCGAAATAGGGGGGCCTCGGGGGGTAAGTGCAGACACACGCAGACCCGCAAATCGCCCGCTCTGCAGTCTAAACACAGTCCTGAGACACTGGGAAACCAGCCGCTCTACGAGCAGGGGGCTCTGTGACGGAGGGCGAGGAAGCGTCTGTTTTCCCCTCGGCCTCGGCCTGGACACGGCGTGACACCAGACGGCCCTTACCTGGCTGTCTCTAGAGCTGCAAAGTGTGGCCAGCACTTGACTCCATTCTTGTAAAGTGGGAGGCAAGTTCCCCGAGCTCTTGGAAGCTCCTTCTCCCCGCCGACAAGATGGGATAATAGCATCTCTGCCCGCCAGGTGTGCAGAGAAGGTTACCTGAGCTCACGCATGCAAACTGCTCAGCTCCGAGCCCGGGGACCACTGCTGCTAACACCGGCTGTTCCCGGGTGGAAGGGGCATCTGTTAGACACTGCCGTCGCCCCGCTCCCCTCCCGGGTGGTTTGGACTCGCCACCACCTCCTTCCTCGCTCAGGGCTGCACCTGCCTCGTCTGGTCTCTCCCGGCAAGTGACGTCTCTGCTCTGTCTCCCTAGGTGCCCTGTGGTCGGGTGTGACGGCCAAGGTCACGTGTCGGGTAAATACACCTCCCACCGCACGGCTTCCGGCTGTCCCCTGGCCGCCAAGAGACAGAAGGAGAGCCCGCTCAATGGGGCACCCCTCTCCTGGAGGCTGAACAAGCAGGAGCTTCCGCACTGCCCCCTGCCTGGCTGCAACGGCCTGGGCCACGTCAACAACGTCTTTGTCACCCACCGGAGGTAACCCTGCTCTCCGTCTTTCTGTTGCATCGTTGTGGTTGTTTTTGTCCCCTCCCAGGTCGTTAACCAGAGCCCCTTAGATGTCACTCCAGCCGAGTCTTGCCAGCTGGGTATTTGCCTAGTCTGAAGGACGGGCAATGTCATTTTCTCTCTTTCTGAAAACTCACTGCACACTCTCCAAGGGTTCTGATAGCTGCATGTGGGTTTTGTTCTAAAATATTCTTCTTGCTGCCCCTTCGTGATGGACCCGCCTCCAGACGGTTCGCTCCAGTTCCGCGGGTGATACTGACTCTCCGACACGTGTGGCCGTGAACGTTCACTTTACACACTCCTGCCGATCCTTTCCCCTTGGGGACTGGCTCGAGCTCAGACCAAACTGTAGTTCTTTTGTGGCTGGGAGCAGCGGCCAGAAAGAGCACGTCGCAGTGAAGGCCAAGGACACAGAACGGGAGGCCCGGGGCTGTCTAGTCTCACGGTGACGCGATGCCTTCATCCCCGGGCGGCCTGCAGGCATTGCTGACCTTCGTCCAGGGCTTTGGCCCACGTTCTGCGTCAAGGAGAGGAGCTGGGAGACTCACGGCCCGTGTCTTCAGTCCCCGCGCCCTGCAGGTGGGGCCCCCGTGCGTGGTGCAGAGTTCAGGTCTAAGGAAGCTCTGCTGATGCGCAGGTGCAGACGGGCCGCGCTGGGCATTTCGACGCCTGTCCCGCCCTCAAGGTACCTGTCATCAATGGCGTCAGGAAATGAAGCTTTCCAAGAGCCACACCCGCTTCTGGAGAGAAGCTGCGCTTTTTAAGTAGTTTGTTTTCTGATGGTTGTCGGACGCCCGGTCGGGTTCACAGCAGCACACGCTGAGTCCACCTGCGTCTGCGCCATCATCCTGTGATCCGGAACGGCAGTCCTGGTCAAGCCGCCTGACGGCACACCGGCCACAGTGCCTCATCGCGGACCCTGTAAGATCTGTGTTGACCCTGATCGTGAAATACTAATGCCGGACGGGGGTGAGCACAGCCCTCAGTGAGAACAAGACAATCTCTGTGAAAATTGTGGCGTCGTAAATGATGCCGCCGAGGCCTGGGGAGGGTGCGGAGCGGCGGGGACCCCCAGGTGCTGCAGGGGGAGGAGGAGTCGGCAGAACCCTGTCAGGATGCCGACTACCTTCAGAGTCAGACGTAAGGAAGCAGGTGCAGGTGCCCGGCCGTCCAGCCGCCCCGCAGCCTCGCCTGCTCCCTGGAGCCCGGAGACCAGCCATGTCCCAGGGTGCAGCGCTGCTCCCCCCGCCCCATGCCGGGACCGCCCACCACGCCCGCCTGCAGTGCCGGGAGCAGCATTGGTTCCATGTGCGGGGCCCCCAGCATGGTGTGGGCATAAAGGCACCGGCAGGCGGGTCTCGAGCAAGTGCTGAGTGGGAAGCAGTGCAGAGGCATCTGTGTGGTGTGATTCTGTTTCCAAACAGCGAAAAAACATGCGACAGAATTGCATTTTAAAAAGCGGGGCTCAGACGCTGGCTTGGGAAAGCTCTCCGGTGTTCTTAGCTTGCTTCCAGTAAAATAAATCCTTCCTTCTTCCGAAAAAAAAGATAAAAAGGAAAAGAAATAAAAGGCAAAATAATTATTCATCTCGAATTCTAGTTACCGGCTGTCTCGGGGGGACAGGCAGCCGCTGTCACTCGGGGCACGGGGGTCTCAAAGTGTGTTCTGTGCCCGGCAGTGAATTCAGGGTGTTCTCCTCAAGGGTGTTCTTTAAACCGCAAACACACATTGTGTGTGTCTGCGTACATACTGTTTATTTCACAATAAGCAGGAGTTAGAAAACGTAGGCTGCAGTGCAATGCAGAGACTCTTTTCCACGAGAAGAAAAATAATTAAAGTTTAGACAAATGAGTGATTCAGATTCCACTGTTTTTCACTCATTATTCACAGGATGGAAGAGACCACATTTAATATGGGGTATTCCCTTTGGGGTAGAATGCTTTTGTTTAAAACTCTACACAGGATTTAAACAAATAGCATAATAAAATGTCTACCTTGTTGCCGGGCACATACCAGATGTTCAGCACAGATAACTCCTTTCCCTTTTGCACAGTCACATGGCTGTGTGTGCAGGTGTGCGGTCATCCACTGAGGCAGGAACAGCACACTGGACAAGCACGTTCTGACCTACAGCACATCTTTGTTTGTTCTGTACCTCGGCCCTGACACCCTGAGGGTGGTCACCTGTCTTTCTGATGCCCAACAGCAGCTAACCTCTGTTCAGGACACTTCGTCCCAGCAGAGAGCCCTGCTCTAAGCTCCTCACGAGGTTTAACCCCTTAAACCTTTACAAACCCTGAATAAATAAATAAATAAATAAATAAATAAATAAATAAATAAATATATAAATATTCAATGAAGTATTACTCAGCCATAAAAAAGAAGAAAATAATGCCATTTGCAGCAACAGGGATGGACCTGGAGATCATCATTCTAAGTGAAATAAGTCAGAAAGAGAAAGAAAAATATCATATGATATCACTTATATGTGGAATCTTTAAAAACGACAGTAGTAAACTTACTTACAAAACAGAAACAGACTCACGGACATAGAAAACAAACTATGGTTACCAGAGGGGAAAGGGGGGAGGGATAGATTGGGAGTTCAAAATTTGTAGGTACAAACTACGATATATAAAATGATAAACAACGAGGTCTTACAGCGTAGCACAGGGAACTGTACCCAATACCTTGCAATACGTATGTGTAACTGACTCACTGTGCTGCACCCCAGGAGCTAACACAACGTTGTAAATTGACTCTACTTTAATCAAAAAAGCTTCAGCAAAATGGGGATAATTCAAAACTTACCTTGGAGGACAGTTGAAAACAATTACCTGTGCATTATATAAGCATTACATTTACATACTAATTACTTTAAAACCTTTCATTAAGTGTTACACACTTCCACTCTGGAAAAAAAATAACAGCTGAGAAGACAAGCGATACTATGTTAAGTGCACAGACACACACACTTCATCACGGAGGTTTGCAGCTTTAAAACCGTAAGTTCTGTGACTAACGGAATTCGTTTAGTGCCACCCATAGCTCTGTACTTTCACTGAGGTTTATTAATACATTACAGACAGTGATGTCCACCGCACAGATTTGTCGTTGGCCATTCTGCTGTAACAGGGCAAGTGCAGATACAGTCTAAAATTGCCTTCACGTGCCTGAATAGAATTGCGAATTTGGTCCAAGCCGTGTAGACACATTTTTCCTGCCTTTTCAGTGTGGAGCCCAGACCCTCAAGGTGATGCTTGGCCAGCCTTCCTTTTTCCCTGCACAGTGAGATTGAGACTTGCAGAGGACGTGGCCATCCTCCAGAGGAAACGGGACTTTTAAAATATTTTCCTGCCTCAGTTTTCTTACATTTAGGATTTATTTTATATCCTGAAAGATATAACTACATTGGGAGACATAAAACACCCAGTTGCATTTTTTTAAATTTTTTTAAGGATTTAATTTTCTTTTAATTGAAGTCAGTTGATCTACAATGTTGGGTCAGTTTCTGGTGTACAGTGATTCATATATATATACACATATATATATAGATATATACACACACATACGTACATACGTAATTTTTCAGGTTCTTTTCCATTATAGGTGATTACAAAGTATGGCATACAGTTCCCTGTGCTGCACAGCAGGTCCTTGTTGTTTATCTATTTTATATGTAGTAATTGTATCTGCAACCCCCAAACCCCTGATTTATCTCTTCCCCCGACCCCTCTCCCCTTTGGTAACCATAGTTTGTTTTCTACACCTGTGAGTACATTTCCGGTTTGTAAATAAGCTCATTATATCTTTTTTTTTTAGAGTGACATTTTTTTCCAGTGGCATTTTTTAAAACAAAGCCTCATTTCCATCACTTCACTGTAGTCGGTTCTAAGTCTCCTGGTTTTTGGGGGGTGGGGGTTCATGACCTTTCCACACCCCTGTTACACCTGGACACGTCAGCACCCTGTCGTCTGGACACAGCAGATCCTGAGGGCAGAGTCAGAGACGTTATGAGGAGGTATTACAAACGGATTTCCTGCAGGTCACTTTTAAAATCCAGCTTACCAACTAAACATGAGAACACAGTGTGTGACATAAAACAAGACAGACTTGGGCAGACTTTCCAGAAAAAAAGGTAAACTTATACAGGCCACTCTTTACAACGAGAAGCTTCCAAAATAGAAAAATCAGGTTCACAGTTCAGCTTCTGCTTTTTCATTATGCTCTTCTCCTGTGTAAAATAGTTCATAATTTATCAAATCTTGGCAAACCACATAGCCGTCCTTTTATGTGTAATATTACTTATCTCTTATTGTTTTATTCCATATAATCTTAATATGGAATCATTTAAAATTCTTAAAAATGACACTCATTCTGCAAACATTTATTAAGGACTCTGCTTCAGAAAAATTTTCTTTCACTTTGCCGAGTGTTCTAATCTTTGGATTGAAAATGATGATTTCATGCGTGAATTGTAACCAAATTTCTTTGGGGAAAAGACATTTTAAATGGCTGATTATGATAATTTTTAATTGTATTTAAAAATTGTGTCTCCAAAAATATAACCAAATTGCAAGAGAATGAATGGCTGTGCAGAACAACAAAACCATCTTATCATGAACTACAGGAAATTAGCTTGGTTCGATGTTGTCAGTACCATTTTGGTGCACTTTAAGTAAAACAGATGATATTATAGGAAAGAAACACATGGTGAAGGGTGCAGCTCGCCAGGAAAAGCGTACAGACCCCGCCGGGGCCCTGCGCTGCCCGGCACCGAGTGCACCTGAAGGTGCTTACAGCCGTTCTTTTATTTCCCTTTCACGGAGAGATTTTTCTACTGACAAATAATGTTCTAAAAGTTAAAGAAAACATTAGAGCCTTTCCCCTGCTCAGACTGAATTTGCCTTGGAGGGGGTGTTGTTTTGGGTCTGTATGGCCAGCACGAGGTCAGGAGAAACTGCATTCTACTTTACTATGCGTGGAGTTTTGACTCATTTGGAGCAATTCTTATAGAAACTGTACAGGTACCATCTTCCCTTTACAGAGAATCACCGCTGCTAAAGGAAGGTGCCCGTGTCAACGCACAATGGCAGCGTTTTAGCAAAAGTGATTAAGTGAAGTATCGCCTGTAGCTATTTGTATTTTGATTTAAGGGAAAAGACACACAACGTTTTACAGTGTTTGAGGGTCCTTCGCTCTTGTTTTCACAGGTAGCGTTATTTCCTGCAAAGAGACTTCAGATTACAGTCAGCAGGCAGAGGCTGAAACAGGAAGTGGGGGACACAGAATTCTAGTTTTTGTAGGTGTTTACACATCAGTGTAACTTCTCTTTTCACAGCTTGTCTGGATGTCCTCTCAACGCGCAGGCCATCAAGAAGGGCAAGGTCTCAGAAGAACTAATGACCGTCAAGCTCAAAGCAAGTGGAGGTAGGTGCGCTCGGCGGGCCGGCGCCCGCCCGCCCGGACACGGCCACGGCGAGGCCCCGCCGCGCGGCTCCGGGCGCCGCGTTCTCCCCCGGCGGCCGCCTGCGCGGAGAGGGAGCGCGAACGCGGACGCCCGCGTGCGCAGGTGTGACCGAAGCGCGATGCGCCGCGCCGGGCGTGGACGCCCCGTCGGAAACTGACTGCGCCTCCATCTTTTAAATTTTTTAAAATAAAATAGAATGGAGATTTAAAAAAGTAATAAAATAAAACAGACAATAAGGACCTACTGTTGAGCACAGGGAGCTGTACTCAATGTCTTGTAGAAACCTGCAATTATAAAGAACAAGAAAATGAATACACGTATAGATACGCACGACTGGGTCGCTAAGCTGCACGCCGGCGGCTAACAGCGCTGTAAACCAACGGTACTTCAATCAAAAAACCTGGGACAAGAACTCCGGTCACTGAGGACCCGCTGTGTGTGCAGCGCTTCGTGTTGCATGTCGTCGGTTCTCACAGCGAGGACTTCACACCGGTTTCACGGAGGAGGGCGCGGAAGCACAGGGAGGGGCAGGGCGAGGGTCCGGCGGCGGCCCCGCCCCGGGTCCACGGGGAGCCCCCCCGACAGCGGCCCGCAGGCAGCGGCCCCGCGCGCGGCGCGGTCTCGCGCGCGCCCGTCCCGACACCCCGGGGCCCCGCGCTGGGGGCTCGGCCGCCCCGCCCCGGGCGGGCACGCGGTGCCCGGGGCCGGCGTGCCTCCTGCGGGCCCCGCGAGGCTCCGTGCGGCCGAGGGGGGGACGGCGGCTGCCCCGCAGGGTCCGGCCCGGGCGGAACGGGAGGTGGCCGGGCCCCTCCCGCCGCAGAGCTGGCGCAGAGCGGAGCTGCGGGGACGCTGGGGCCCCCGTTCAAAGGGCGGGGCTCCTGCAACGCTTCTCACCCACTTTTTTAGAATCCTGGGTATGGATTCGGGTAAAAATATAACGTTTCCAATTAAAGTCTCATTTTCACTGAACAAACGCCAGCTAAACGTAAAATGACTCAGATTTGTCACAGTCTCGTATTTTTGGTGTGAACTAAAACAGTCTTGACTTTTTTTCATAGGTATAGAGAGTGATGAAGAAATCAGGCACTTGGATGAAGAAATAAAGGAGCTGAACGAGTCCAATCTTAAAATTGAAGCGGATATGATGAAACTCCAGACTCAGGTAAAAGGGAAAAAAAGAAAGAGAGGAAGCAGTGGCTTTAGGTAATCATAATCCTAAGTGGAGACAGAATATCGAACTGTTGGGTCTTAAACCTCGCGATAAAGCACACCCTGACCTCCTGCAGTGAATACAGAGAAGGTCCCGCTGCACCATCATGGCGCAGACCTGACCAGGTGAACCCCGGGCCATTGCGACTTGGCAGCTGTGGGCAGGACCGCTCCCATGGCCTCGGGCGCACCAGAGGTTTTATCAGCAAATAAAACAGATCCTCCTGTAATTGCAGACACTTGTCGAGCACGTGGTGCTTTAGAAAAACTGTCACGAGGAGATTTGAAAATACTTACCTTCACCCGTAGTTCAAGGTAAACAGAGCAACTTTTTAATTTAATTTTCCTAGAACACCCCTGAATGAGTCAGTTTGACAGAAACAGATCTTTTCCAAGACTTTCGTGAGAGATTGTTTCCTGAAAAGCCAAGCAATCTCTCAGTTCTGCATTCCCCTGTATAATGTCTGCCCCCACCCCCGACTACATTTACCCACACGGAAATTAAAGGTTCAGTCCCGGACCTTTAAAAACACTAATAATGAGTCTATTGCAACAAACCCAAAGGGAAAGAATAGTGAGATGAAGTTAGGGTGCGGTGCCTTCCTCCCCCTCTCCTGAACCGTGGGCGTGTAGACCACCTGTTACTGGCTCTCAGACACCCTCCCTCACAGCAGCTGTGAGTCCGTCTGAAAAACAGGCCTCAATGTGACCAGCATCGTGACCTCCCACTTACAGCGGCCAGGACTCCGAAAAGGCTTCATGCCTTGGTTTGCAAATCATTGAAACGCGTCCTGCAAACCATTAGTGGAGAAAGCAAAGATCTCTGCCCTCCTGGAGCTTAAAGTCTAGAAGGGGAGGCAGACAATAACCAAAAAAAAAAAAAAAAAAAAATCATAAATGATGAATTGCATCGTCTGGGAGAAAGGGCCGGGAGAAGCAGTCAGGTTTCCCCAGGAGACAGGACAGCCCAGCTCAGCCTTGGGAGAAGGAGGCATTTTGGCGGAGACTTGAGGAACTGAGGGGGTGAGCAAACAGGTTGGGGGAAGAGTGTTGTGAACAATAACACCGGCCACTGCCAGACCCCTCGACCCCGAGAAGGCCCAGGGTTGGCAGGTGTGTAGTTGGGGGGGATGAGCCCCAGGTAACCCGTGGGGCCCCCCAGGCCACTTTTCAGATGTCGGGTTTTGTACTGAATGAACGCAAAGCCATTGTGGGGTTTAGAGCCGCGGGTGAACAGGATCCTATATGACCCACAATCTGCCTGACGTTTTAAGAGACTTGTGTTGGTAAGTGTGTTGAAGCCGGGGAGGGAGACTGGGGGACACAGCCGGATGCAGGGACGCCCCTGAGAAGGGGGCACAGTCCAAGTGGGGACAGTCCCCACTCTGGGCCTTTGGAAGGAGGAGCCGGTGGCTGTGAGTGTGAGAGAAAGAGCGTCAGGCCGCCTCCCAGGCCTGGACAGCAGGCAGGTCGCCATCAGCTGGAAAGGAGAGGACCACGTAGGGAGTGGGTGCAGGAAACAGCGGGGGTTTGCCCTTGAACGGGCAGAGCTCGAGATGTCCATCTCCAGCCTCATGGAGACATGGACCTGTCATCCCGGGGGACATCTGGGCTCCAGACACACTCGGGGATGCTCCGTATCCCCAGAGCGATGGGGCTGGGGAGGCAGGGAGAGGCTGCAACCTGGTTGGGGGGGAGGGGCTGCCGTCTGCAGCTGATGCCTCGGGCTTCCCAGCTCCGCCGCTTGTACTCCCAAGTTATTTCCGTTTCAGATCACGTCGATGGAGAGCAACTTGAAGACGATAGAGGAGGAGAACAGACTGATAGAGCAGAGCAACGAGAGCCTGCTGCAGGAGCTGGCGGGGCTGAGCCGGGCCCTCATCTCCAGCCTCGCTGACATCCAGCTCCCGCAGATGGTGAGTCCCACCCCCGGCTTCCCGGTCCTCCCAGTGTCGGCGAGCTGTCACCCATGGGCCAGGGCGGGAGTGTCGGCTCTGGGGGCGCCATCCACCGTCCCAGCCGCCGCCCCCCACTTCGTCACGTCGATTTGCAGTCACTTCCCTGGGAACGTGACAGATACGTGCGTTTACACTGCATGACGCCCAAGCGCTTTTGATGCCGCGGGAGTCATTTAAAGATGAAGGTTTATTTGAAACTTGTTTCATAATGTAATATGAAAGTTGGAAGCCAAAGTTCCCACTCTAAAGATTGGTTTCCAAAGAGAAAACTTGCTGACATGGCTTACAAAATCTGAGACCCAGCCACTCACCTCATCCACCCAACTCAAGAACTGTGAGAACACCATTCAACTTAGTGGTTCCTTCATCCTAAGTGTGAAGAACTTACCAAAGGTCTCTTCACATGGAGTAAAAAGCATAAAAGTGAGCAAGGTATCCTGTTTCCAAAAGCTGAACACATATGTGAGGCACTGAGATTATTTAAAATTCATAGAAAATTAGTTTCCTTTCCATTTTCACAAATATAATAAACATTTGGAAGATGGGCTGCCTGCTGAATGCTTTTAATTTCCTCAGTGCATATGTTTTTAGAACAAGTTTTCTAAAGCTGCAAATTTGATATACAGGATGGTTTAAACAAGCAGCAATTTAATAGAGAAATGTGGCTGGTTTTCCTGAAAGCAGTAAATCTCAATTTACCCAACTTGCCAGCATGGAGCGCCCACCTTGACATATTCCAAATATGTCTCTTGACAAGTAAAAAACATCAATAATTTTTTAAAAATAATGTAATAAAAAAACAAAAGGAAAATAAGCTGTCACTTTATGGCCAATAGTAAGGTAATTATTGGATGTTACTGTAATGTTATTCCTTAACGTTTGTCTAACTCTTACTTGACATTTGGATTCTGTAACACTTTTCTCGACGGTGCTGTGAGAACCATTAACCGTAGGAGATAAGCCGTACCTTGCATAGTTCTGTACACGGCACGCTCGTGGTGATCTGGGGGCTGACCACACTGACCGTTCACAGTTCATCCGAGCACCAGTCTCCTATCCTATGGGTGACAAACTCGAGGCTCAGAGACCTACGTAATTTAACCGAGGTTCCAAAGCCAGCGCGAGCGAAGTGACCTGGCTTTGCAGCGTGGCGCCTTTCTCTCTGCCACGTGCGTCCTCGGCGAGCTAGAAACTCACGAAACTACAGCAGAAACGACACAGGGACAGAAGTCAGGGTCAGACAGCGCTGAGAGATCAGTGCCTCGCTGAGCACCACACAGTCAGCTTCACGCTGGGAAAGCCAGTGGTGACAGTGGTGTTACTGCTCCTTAGTGTTCAGACCTCTCACAAGTCCTGTCTTCCAACCTCTTGAGAGGTCAGGGTGGCACGGCTGCAAAAAGCTGGGGAACGCACCCAAAAGTGGCTGAGCGGCGCTCCCTCCCCGCCCCTCAGTCCCTCATACTCTCTTGTGCAGTTTCCACATCTGCCCCACATCTGGGGCTGTTCTCTGAAGTCCCACATTAGGCAAAGGAGATACCAGCACACACACACAAAGAATCAGAGGCGAACAGACCCTGATGTTGTGAATCCAACATTCCACCCAGAAAGACAGAGAGGTTTTAAAATAAATAAATGAATAAGCCTATGACTGTGACCCTCAGGGGAAGACGGACAAAAGGAGGAGATGAGGACACACTCCCACTAGGCAGCTGGTGACTGAGCAACTTGTCCCACCGTAAATTCCTTAAATTCCAGCCCAGAGCTGTCAGTGGGAACTTCTGGTGCCGGCAAAGCCTTCCTCCCCACCCCGTCCACACTCACCTCCCGCAAACAGTGTCTCTGTGCTGCGCACCGCACATCGGGCTGAGCCTCCCTGTCGGGATTCACGGTGCAGCTGTGAGTGGCCCAGCCCAGCAGCCAGACGTCCACCTGCTGTGGCTGCAAACTGACCACAGAACGGGAGCATTTGGGCACACTAACCCCATTAACCGAGTGAAGAGGGAGCAGCACCCACTTAGTCTCTGCGTCTCCCCAGATGCCTGCATTCCTCCCAGATGCCAGGGTCACACGCTTTCCCATGCCCGTGGTCCCCGTTCCCCACAGCCTGGATCATGTGTATGGTGCAATGTGTCTTGTCCCCATTTAGGGGCCCATCAGTGAGCAGAATTTCGAGGCCTACGTCAACACGCTCACAGACATGTACAGCAATCTGGAGCGGGACCATTCCCCGGAGTGCAAGGCTCTGCTGGAGAGCATCAAACAGGCGGTCAGAGGCATCCACGTGTAGGAAGGACCACGCACTGAGGGTGGGGGCTCGCCCCCGCAGCCACACCGCCGGATGTGACCGGGGCTCGCCGCTGAGGCGGGCAGGTGCCGCCCTGCGTTTACAACTGCACCATTGCACTAATTCTCCCCCAGCTGACGTGAAAAGGAAAAAAAATCTATGATAAACTCTTTGGATTAAACGCAATGCAGTCAAATATTAGATCTTATTTATTTTCGTATGTTTTTCTTTTTTTTCTTCATTGCACTCTCTCTGGGTTTTTCTTTTTGTAAAGTATATGTAAAATAAATGTGACATTTTTATATTTTATTTATTTCTAATCAAAGAGTTTTTTTTATCTTTAACTGCATTTTGAAGTCTGCCATATTTTTACAAGTGTGTTTATTAATTTATTTTCCAATAGAATTTAAATAGAAATACTATTGTCAAATCACATATCTTGCTGGGTTTAAATGAAAGACGGAAAAGTATGAAGGAAATCCTTGTCTAAGGACTGCACTAGGGTCCAGTTTGATTTTTATTGCACACTTCTGCCCCCTCCCCCCTCACTGGCTTCGTATTTATAAATGCGCTTGGGCAAGGTGCACACAAGGTAAAGGACGCCCACTGGTGGGGTGTGCGCCCTCACAGAAGCACAGGAGACTGGAAATCAGCCGGTTCTGAATTTGTCAGCAATAATTAAGTAGAGCAATCAGCAAAGGATTCGACTTGGCTATGGAGTTTCAGTTAAAATGAATTATTTGTTTGGAATGTTTTAAAGGAGCAAGGTTTTTAGTGACGCAGATTTGTCTATTTGTTTTTCAAGTTAAATCAGATAGTTGGCAACTCTTACCCCAAGACAAGAAGGAAGACTTGATGTGACCGGCCAGGCTTTCCTTCCCCACGTTGGTACAACGCACAAGGGGTGATGACGTAGGTTTGTACTTGGCAAATGCAAACGCATCCAAATGGAAAACCGTGTAGATACCAAATCCCCTGAAATAGCATTTATCTTACTGGGTTGACTGGAAAGGAATGGAAAAAATAGTCACACTTGCAAAAATGTTACCCGGATCTCAGTCGTTGCTTTGAGCGCTGGCGACGCTGTCTCAGCCTCCCTCGACAACCAGACAGCATCCAAGTTGGTAGAAGTCTTTCTGCGGGGCTACACGTGCTGCACAGTACACACACGCACGCCCACAGGCACACACCCACACACACTCACCGACACGACGTTGAGCCCGCGACCTTGAATTTCCGGATGGATCAGAGTTTAGTAGTTGCTATCGTAAAGGCAATGTCTATTTCAGGGATTGTAAAGTAGTTAAGCATTGTTTCAAAAGTTTTTTTATATTTATTTTTTTTAAGAAGAAGGTATAGACAACCAGCTCAACTGCCTTTCTGCTGTGCACACACGCCTGGTGTGCGACGTGCCTCCGTGTAAATGGGCTTGATTTCTGTGCTGTGACAAAGTGCTTATTTTTCCTAGCCTCATGGACGTGTGCACTGAATGCAATGGCACTCACAGGCTTGCTGTGTTCCGCTGTAGTTGCCGCTACGGCACAGACTGAAGTACCGCGGACAGCGACCGCACCCCGTGACACTGCGGTCGGTGCTCTGTGCTACGTGGGGCTGAACTTCGGTTTGGGGTTCATTTGAATCCTCGACTCCTAGTCTAGTGAAAATGAGATGTCTGTTCTTAGGTAGGAACGGTGTTTATTTAAAAATCAACTTAAAAAAAAAAGAGCTACCATATGTGCTGTCTATTATAAATGAGACACCAAACGAAATTTTCTATTAAAGTTATGTACTTGCAGACATTTTACTATACGATACTTGATAGTTGCATACAAATGAGTTCACTTATTACAAAGACAAAAGTTTAATTTGCTAAATATTTTAACAAGTTTGTTATATATTTTATTTAATTTAAAAGAAATCTCTTACCAACCTATGTATTTATTGCCATAATTTACTATGACTTCAGGTTAATTGGTTTGTGTTTGCCTAGTTCGGACAGGATGTTTTGTGACGTACGTTTGTATTTATTTGCCTCCTTTGTACTTGATGTATTTTGTAATGTGCACTGAAACTTTTTTTCCTTTCAACTATGTTAATGATCGATACTGTAAATCGGGTCTTTTGTAAACAACAAAAAGGCAATGATGTATGCATTTTTTTTAATTTGAAGTAGTTTGTATACTGTTTCTTCAAACAATTAATATTTCTTACATCAAAGCAACCAATTGTGTTCAGTGCTGTACATTTGGTGTATGGTAGGAAATAAAAATTGATAATGAGTTTCTCTGTGGTCTTTCTCAAGCTCTGAGAATCACAATCCCGGAGGAGCTCAGTGCAGGGAGGGCACACCTGGGCCTCTGAGGGACTCTGATGC
Source organism: Camelus bactrianus (assembly GCF_048773025.1). Taxonomy (NCBI): domain Eukaryota; kingdom Metazoa; phylum Chordata; class Mammalia; order Artiodactyla; family Camelidae; genus Camelus; species Camelus bactrianus. The sequence goes on along the minus strand of NC_133567.1, from coordinate 2,701,617 downwards.
TTTCGAGTCTATCAACCAGTCTGCTTGGCTTACTTTTTCACTCCAAGTGGACAGGATTTTTTTTCTTTTGCCAGTTGGTGAGCCATCCCAGCCGTGGGTCAGGAAGGGAATACACATCCAGGACCGCAGGAGCTTTCGATGTCCGGAAGCCCCTGCCGGCAGCAGCAGGAAACACCTGCATCTAGCGAGCGGTGGGCAGAGGCCCCACGCCCCCGATTCCAGCTCTGCTCTGAGTGCTGAGGGTGCCTGTCTGTTCAGACAAGCCAGCGGAACTCCAATTACAGGAAAATAGTAATAATTCTTGACAGCAACTCCTTTGTTTGCATGTTTTTCCTATCTCATGTCCAACCATCAGCTTAGTCTCATTTTCCAGTTTCTGCTCACTTTTACACCTCTCTGGGACTGATCTCCATTTATACTCAATGTGGGAAAAACCTACATAACCATTGTGATAAAGCAAACTTACCTGAAGGGAGGTCTGGGGCCCCAGAGGAAAGCTGCGGTCCCCGGGTAGACCTTCGTGCCACAGGGGGTGGCACACAGCGGTTAACGCACAGGAAGGGCAGCTTGCTCTCAGTCCCCGCGTTTGTGTGCACAGGACGCGCGCGTGGGCTGTCCTGCGTAAGTGGATCACAATGCAGCCCGCTCCCCGTTCCTTGCTCCCCTTGCAGAGTACGTGCCCCTTCTCTGCCTGGGATCTTACCTCAGTGAGCAGTGTCTGCATCCCTGTCACCGAACGCATCAGAGAAGGAGCCAGTCCTACTGGAAATAAGAAGAGAATGGGGAGTGAGACCGACCCACACGACACACGTGCTGTCGGAGGCGTGTGCGCCCGCCCACCTCCACGTGCGTTCAGCCTGGGGCGATGAAATGAGTGACGGTGTTACGACTGGGGACACGGGCTCCTGTGGGAACAGTGGGAAGGGGACCTCCTTGCCTCTGATTTCCCGGGAAAAGTGCTGGTCCCAGGTGAGCCGGGCAAACCCGAGGACAGGCATTGCAGGCAGCGTGGGCAGCACGTGCAAAGGGCGGTGGTGAGGCAGGTACCCACCAAACAACGGAAGGGGATTAAAACATCCGAAAGCTGGTGAGATGGGAGAAGAGGCGAGAAGCCCGGGTCAGTGGGAGAGAGAGTCATGGACGTCCAAGCTGAGGAGCTGAACTTCTACCCGCAGACCTCAGAGTGCCAGAGAAAGATCCAAAACCGCAGAATGACAAGACCAGACATCCACTAGAGACAACTTATTCCACCAGTTCAAACAACGAGCATTTCTCACACGAAGGCAACACACTTGTGTTCGGGGCTGCACCTGTGAGGCACGGTAGGAAATAAAAATTGCAGGCGTGTTGTTGGGACGGTTTTCAGGCTACTGTGTGGAGACCCTTGTCCTCATCTCATGAAAGGCCCTGGACCCTTCAGAGACAGACTCAAATGCTTCTACTCAAACCACATTCTGAGCAGAAAATTGACTTGACTCCTTAGAAACAGTTCTTTAAATTCACTTGTCGTGGTGCATACACATTTTACAAGTGTTCTTAAAAGGAATGCTTTCTACATCTCTTTCTGCACATTATGTCCATCTTACTGTGGTCTGGGCGTAGTATCCTGCTGTTGCCTCTCATTGTTGAGCAGATAATTATAAAGCAAGCAGACTTAATCGGCTAATAACTGCCTACACTGTCAGTCACCATCAGTGGTGCCTGTGCACTCATCCCCTGAAATCTTCAAACCCATTTATGGAGTAAGGATCACCGTGCCCAGCTGCACTGGTGAGGAAACTGGGACACAGAAAAGCTGGCAACTGGCCCAAGACCCTAAAACTGGGAAAAGGTACCACCTGGTTGGACCACCCTCCATCATTTTTAATATCTAACCCACAGGGGTCTCTCTACTCACCTGTCAGATGCTGTCTCACCTGGAAGCAGGAAACAAGAATCAGTCAAGGTAAAGACATCTCCTGGGCCCAGACACGCGGCATGGCCCTAAATCTGGATGTGATAACAATGTCTCCCGGCAACCTGAGCCCCTGCACCTGCTCTTGTAACTTCAGAGCCACAGCCCGACGGAAACCCACCAGCACTGTGAGCCTCGGAGAGTCAAGAATTTGCCTGGCGCTCCAGAAATAGGTACAGGGCAGGTACCCAAAGAGAAGCTCTTATCCTTTCTGCAGGCCACCAGCCCCGTCCAGCCAACCCCTGACTGGCTGGCCGGCACCCCGACCTGCCTCAATCACAGCCCACGGGCAGGAGGGGCCACTTTAATCACCAGTCAGGATAAAGTTGCTCAAAGAAACTTCATGTTCACATTGCAGCCACGCTGCTGTGATGTGTTCTCCTTGTAAAGTCACATCAGGAAAATGTGACACCCCAATAATTCATGTGACAAATTAGGGTTGAAAATTTTGATATGGGTTATAATATCAGCCCCCAAGTAAGGAAAATGCAAATAACTCATTTTGTTGCTGTTGTTTTTAGAGCAAAGCAATGTAATTACTCTGTTGGGTCATTAGCTGCTTGGTGTTGACAGTTTCGTCTTGGGCCCTGACAAATAAAAGAACACTTTGTACTGACCTTTACCAGCAACTGAATATTTAAAACCATAAAGAGGGTGTACATTTCCCTGCCCTTAAGAAACAGCTATTGATAATACTCAAATGCGTGTTATCACACAGAAATGCAGTCATTTTCCTTCTGCGACCAATTACCTTACTCATTTTGGGAGGAAATCCAGGATTGGACGCACGGGCTAGATATTTCAGATGTTTTGATGTAGGAATGGTACTCTGGGGGAAAGACGCTACTGATGCTTTTAAAGAACCAAACTTTCAGCCACTGGAACTCTCTGTAAACATTTCTCCCCAAGACTAGTGTTCTTGAATTTCAAAACTAAGGCGCAAGGACCAGAAGCGTCCACACCCCACCCGTGGGAGCAGCCACGAGTTAACGCCTCTCGCCTCTGCTTTTTGGTCAGTGGAAACATCAAAGGCTCGATCTGACTCATCAGAAGTCTAGCAGCTTAGCTCTAAACACATCCACAAATTTCTCAGATACTTCTGTGGACGGAAAGGAAAACTGAGTGTTTCACTCTCTCCGCCTTTGTCTGCAGAGAATCATCTAGACCAGAAGCCAAGATGGAAATAATCAACAGAATCGGGGGGGAGGAGGAAAGGAATGGGGCTGGGGCAGAAATAGAGAAGAAACAAGAACAGGAACATTACCCATCCTGGTATCATATGACTTTTTAAAGGTAAATGGAAAGTGATTGCAAATTCCTTACGAACAACAGCAGAAGCTGGTTCTCGGGATCGGACCTGTCCCCACAGGTACTGCCAAGAGCCGCGAGTATTTAAAAAGCAATGCGTGGGTGTGCGAATGTGTGTGCACACAAGTCCGTTTTAACATTTATTCAATGCTTAACGTTCACCACGAATTTCCCAAGTGTTTTCACACGCGATCTAGTTCTCCCTACAATCCTGAGAGCCATGAACTGTTATAACCAGTGCGCACCTTGAAAGGGATTCGCCAAGTGGCCGAGTCCCGCGCACACAGCTGAGGACAGCTGTCCGCCTCCCCGCTTCCCAGCTCCCCTGAGGACGGGCCAGTCCACACCCGGTCCTTCCCGCCCACCTGCCTCTCCCAGCTCGCCTCCGGCACCTCCTGCGCCACCCGGAGCAGGAGCAGCTGGGCACGAGCTGGGGACGTGTTGGATGTGGTTGAATAACACAGAATTTTAAAATTAATTTTTCTTTTTGTCTTATTGATTTTCCATGTAACTGCTAGAAAATGCAAAGTTCGTGTGTGACTCTCACTAAATTTCTGTGAAACAGTGTTATCTGACCATTCCTTCTGCAAGAAGCCAGAAAAAATGTCCAAAAGGGAAAAGCCAAGAGTGTATTTTGGCCGCTTAGAAATCACAAGGCTTTTTTTTTCTTCTTCTTTTGCTTTTTGAGGGAGAAATTGCCAAATTCTGGAAACATCTGAGATCTATTATAATTTTTATGTGTGCAGGCTGAAAAACAAAGTGGCTATCAGCACCATTACATCTATAACTACATCGAATATGCTCACACAACCTGAAAAGCTACTCACTTTAGCTTTTTTTTTTTTACAATCACCAATCTGCAGAACCAGATTCTGTCTTACAAGATCACTGTACTAGTTGGAGTAATTTCTGCAGCGCACGCCTGCATACAGTGCTGAATCAGAGCCTTACGGAACCTGTCTGGAATGAGCGAGCCAACGAAACAGCAAATGGGTTTCTCCTCCTTTAAGCAGGAGTGATCACTCAGGAGGACCGTCTGTCCCTGAAGGGGAAGGCAAGCTGGTTACTCATGGTTTGGGGGCGCTGGTCTAGGGCAGATCTTTCCCTGGAAGCCCTAACTGGGTCAGGTTTATGCTGTAATCACTTCCAGTGGACCCTGGCTAAGAGGGGAGAGTTCTGAAGGGAGTCTTAGAAAGTAAACAGATATTGGAAGTTGATTGCTCCAGTGTTCACGTAAGTGGATTTGGGAGAAGTTCCTGAAATGAACGATATAGTTAACTGCTCTATCTTCCTGGGCAGAATTTCCTGGGATTGTAGTCATTTAAATACACACACTGCAGTAGTAAGGCCGTGTGGACGTGTCTGGTAAGACGTGTGGGCGAGTTTCTGCTCTCCAAGGTAAATTTGCAGAGGTTTTTCCGAGGAGGTAAGGAATCTGGAGGCCCTGGAGCTGATGGCCTCAGGGAAGGTGTGGAGCCCAGGCAGCCAGAGGCACCAGGAGTCCTGGGCGTGGGGACACTGCATGTTCTCAAAATGTGGCAGGAGCCAGTCAGCTATCTACCAAGGCCAACAGCATCAGCCTGGACTCCGTGAAAAGAGCCAATTAGAAGGCACACACCTGCCCTCGCCCTCAGCAGACAGACCCGGATGTCTCGAGTGGGTGAAACCAATGAGCGGAGCCCGCGGGAGGGGTGTCTAAGGGAGAGCTGCCAAACACGGACGTGTGCGGTCTCGGGGTGGCCCCCACCACAAGGCAGACCATCGTGGTCTTATTATACAGAAGCCTCCAAAAAGTTAAGTAACTTGTCCCTGATCACCCAGCTGGAGAATGGAGCAGCTGGAATTTACAGCCAGGTCTGTCTGACCCCAGACACCATGACCATATCCCACGACCAGATACCATGGTTCTCCCACCACATTGCCCTGAACCTGACTCTTGATTGAGAAGAATCTTGGCTCTGGGTTAGAGGGTGAAGTAGACAATGGGGGAAAATGTGGGAAGACTGCCGAGGCTCCTGCAAAGCTGAGAATCTGAGCAAAGGCAACCACGTTGGAAATCTGGAGGAGACCAAGTTCAAGGAGCCATTTCAAAAAAGTGGAATTATTATAACTTAGAATTGCAAACGAGCTGCAGGATGCTCTGGGCTGGTTCATTCAGGGGGACATGCAGCCAGTGGGGCTGGCCCTCTCGGCCAGTATGTTTTCACATCAGTCCTGCTACCCGTTTATGCTGATTACATTTTCATTGTCCGTTTTGCTGAAGTGAAAAGAAGAGGCAGCCAGAAGGGAGTGGAGGGGGCGCGACCAAACAGAGCCCCATCCCTTCACTGTCCTGTGGGTGACCGATCCCTTAATATGGGGATGTCAGGAGGGCCAGGCACCTGCAGGCAGCCCAGTGGAAGGACTGTCACCCCCTACACTCCACCTCGAGAAATCCTACTTACCATGCAAACTATTGGGTTTTTTTTTTCCGCCCAAAATGTGTAAAACTGTGAGTTACAACAGCAAACACTGTAGGTGAGATATTTGGTATAGAGCTAAAATCATCTGCGTCTGTATGAGTACGGTTTTTGGTTGTTTTTTTTTTACTTTTCACCTAAGGGTTTTGGCACTAAGTGGGCAGAGCCTGAAAAAATATCACTGCCTGACTCACGTTCACTGATGCTCCACAGATTTAGAAAAACAAATTGGCCAAGACACAGTTTTTCAAAACTGCTCTGTGATAATCAGATGCTAATTTCTCCACTGCAATTACACTTGGATCTGGCCCCAACAATGAGTGGATCAACTTTGCAATGGCCTTTTTTAGCCTGTTCCTGTGACTGAATTATGCGCATTTCCCACGATGCTCTCAATTTCCAAACTCATTTCCTTCCACAGTGCACAACATTTTCCTGAATGTTCCCTCAGGATTTTGAGGCTGTTTCTGCACTTGATTCCTCCAACACCTGATGTGGTTAGGGCACGGCACGCGAGGGCAGAGAGATGCCCCACTCGTCCGTGGAAGGTTTGGTTTGTGTCATCTACATGGGGGGGGGGGGGACTTACGTGGATTTCACAGACCGTGACAACGTCCAACAACTCATTTTGGGTTTTTTTCCCATCTCTTTTGCACTCATGATTCTTTTCCAGTCCAGCCTACACAATATTCTTTTTTTTTTTAATTTTTTGAACATTTTTTATTGAGTTATAGTCATTTTACAAGTCAAATTCCAGTGTAGAGCACAATTTTTCAGTTATACATGAACATGCATATATTCATTGTCACATTTTTTTCTCTGTGAGCTACCACAAGATCTTGTGTGTATTTCCCTGTGCTGTACGGTATAATCTTGTTTGTCTACTCTACATTTTGAAATCCCAGTCTGTCCCTTCCCACGACCCCACCCCTCTTGGCAACCACAAGTTTGTATTCTATGTTTATGAGTCTGTTTCTGTTTTGTATTTATGGTTTTGTTTTTTTTTTTTTTTTTAGATTCCACATATGAGCGAACTCATATGGTATTTTTCTTTCTCTTTCTGGCTTACTTAGAATGACATTCTCCAGGAGCATCCATGTTGCTGCAAATGGCATTATGTTGTCAGTTTTTATGGCTGAATAGTATTCCATTGTGTAAATATGCCACATCTTCTTTATCCAGTCATCTGTTAATGGACATTTAGGCTGTTGCCATGTCTTGGCTATTGTAAATAGTGCTGCTATGAACATCGGGGTACAGGTGTCTTTTTGAAGTAGGGTTCCTTCTGGGAGCGGGATTCCTGGGTCATATGGTAAATCTTTTCCTAGTCTTTTGAGGAATTTCCACACTGTTTTCCACAGTGGGTGCACCAACTGCATTCCCACCAGCAGTGTAGGAGGGCTCCTGGTGAGTTTCTTAACCTTCCTGGACTCAGCTTCTCCCACGGTCTCAGGCCTGGGTTTAATGCAGTTCAGCATTTGCTGCATTCCCACCTGGAAGTAAGAGACCCCTCTCCCTTATACATCCTCTGGGCAGCTCAGAGCTGTTCTGTCATGAGCAGGAGACCCAGACGGGACTCCTTTTGATGCTGGGCTTGGACACAGGGTGGGCTCAGAGCCCTGCTCCATCCGTCCATTCAGCAGGCACAATCTGGGTCCTTTTCCTGCGGACACGTGCCAGGTGCTGCCAACCACATCCAGCGAGGAAGATGTGAGATCCCAGGAGGGACACACGGGGGTGGAAATTTGCCCAGAGGAAATTTAGTGGGACGTGCCCCGGCATCAGGTCCCGTGGGAGTGGGACTGGCGGTGGAGGGGCTGGACGGTCGCTGCAGAGCCCTCGGCCGTGCCCAGGGGGCGCTCTGGAGCTGGGATGACCCTGCAGAGCCGGTCAACCCCGCAGCCAGGGGGCTGAGCCTGTAAAACCTGCCACCCCCCACAGAGGGGTCCTGGGGTCCTGGCAGCCTGTGGAGGGCGTGCCCCTTCGGGGGGTGGGGACCCCGCTGTGGGCTGCTGGTCATCCACCTCCCAGAAGCTGGGAAGGGGGCGCTTCGCCCGGGAGAGAGGGGCTGGGGTGCCCCAGCACGGCTCCAGCAAATCCTGTGCAACAGGAGGCCCCCACCTAAAACACAGCATCGCAAGGCAGGTGGGCCACGCGCAGGCGGAGGACACAGAGGACAAAGCAGCCCGGCCAGGAGACCGGGGGGCGGGGGTGGGGTGGGGGGGAGCAGTCTGCACCGAGGGACCTCGGACAGTGTGCGGAAGCCGTCGCGTCTGGGCGGGACCTGAAGGGTGGACGGAGCTGCGGAGAAGAGCCGGGAGGTGGCCGCCCGCGGGGAGGAAGCGGCCTGCAAAGAGGAATAAAGGGGCGAAGTGCGGGGCGGGGTCTGGGGGCGAGTGTCCGCAGGTCAGATTAGCCGGGGCAGGAGGCGCCGCGGGCAAGGGCCCGGAGGCAGGGTCCGTGAGCCGGGGCGGGGGGGAGGGGGCGGGGGGACGGGAGCAGGGCCTGCGGTCTCAGCGCGCGGCCGGAGGGCGGGAAGGCAGCTGTGAGGGCTGTGCGCCTTGACCGCCTTTCCTAAGATGCAACTGTAGCCCCGGGCAGCGTTACCTGTGAGTGTCACAGACGTCCTCAGGTTCTGGCCTCCGAGTTGTTTGCACGGTAGAGAAAAGCGTGCTTTAACTCAAGTCTCTGTCCCCTTTGCTGCGGGCATTCCTGCGCCTCCTCCAGTACATACTAGGATTCCCAGAGGGGCTGTGTTCTGCTGGTGGCCTCTCGCACTAAGAATCTCTGCACCCGCAAGTCCCCGTCACCCTTCAGAGCACCTACAGCTGCCTTGGTCCGTGTGGCTGCCTCCTCTCCCTCCTCCCCCCCACCCCGTGAAGCCGGCCGCCCCCCGGAGAAGTTACTGAGCTCACCCGAGTTCACCCACCTTCCAAAGGCGGGTCTTCCCGGCCCCAAGCCATCCACTCCATCTTTAGATTTAAAAGATCCAGGGCTAGGAGGTGGCTGCGGCGGGGCGGGGGGGGGGGGGGCACTCCGGGTACATGCGGAGACTTTTACTGGGCTTTAATGCTTAACACACCTTTTGAAGAAGAAATATACTGTATAAAACACCTTCATTACTAAGGTGTATGGCAGGCTAGTTATTACGACAGAATCTCTAGCAAACCCCTTTCTCTGATTCACATTGTGTGTCTTTTAAAAATATATGAAACTTTATCTTCATAAAAGTCGCTTGAGCAACAATTGGATAAAGAATATAACTGTAAATGCTAACCATTTCGTTACTAATTCATAAACTATTCATTTCGTTTAAAACATCAGAGTAATAAACGGATACAATTTCGACTATATAATTTACAGTCATAGACATCCTTTTTTTTGCCTCCGTGGAAAAGCTAGAGAGATGCAGACCACGTGACTGTGTTTAATGTGCACAGGAAATAGCCTGGCTTTCTGGTATTTTGTGAAGGACACAGGGAAAGTCTCTGCCGTGTTTGTTTTGTCTGACCTCTAGTGGCAATGACAACGATGATGTTTGTTATTGTTTAATACCCGGTTGTAGTTTTTCTTGCAAATTATTGTCACACAAATACATTAGCCTGTAAACAGAAAAACCTGCGCTGAAAATTAGGAAATACAAAGAAATATTAAAAATAAATTTTATAAAACGTTAATCTTTAAATGGACATGTTCATTGAGGCCATTTCCTATTGTAGCAAATTCCTTCTCCTCACCTCCCCCCAGTGTTTCTCCAATAATTTTCATAACATATATCAACACATACATGTTTATTAGAATTTTATCACTGGAGAGATGAGAGGAAAAGTTTTAGCAGTTAAAGCTTTTCTGGTAAACCACTCTAAGGAAAAAGCCAAACCAAAACAAAACCAAACCTGTAATGTTACCCAGAAAGCATCACTAAGTACTTTGTGCTTCTGGCTGTTCTCAGAAAACGTGCCAGTTGGAGGTGAATCTCATATGTGATTATAGATGGGGTCTCACTGCTCAGAGCAGAAGGAAGGGATGGTGAGTTAAAGCGGGAGGGCCGCGGTGCCTCGAAACATTTCCATCCTCCCTCAGTCTTTCAAACTGCGTTTCCTGGAGCAGTGAGAACCGGCAAGGAGCAAAGCAGCATCGTGAGCAGAAGGCTGCCAGGTGGGGGGCAGCCCCGTGAGGCGAAGCAGGTGCCCGCGGGCGGGCAGTGCACGAGGATGCAGACTCCCGGGAACCATGTGCTGGGCGGGCGGCTGTACCACCGAAGGGAGGGCTGCCTTTCCCTAGTTCATCCCCTTACCATAGGCTCTCTCATTCTTAATTTAATTAATCACATAATTAAAACAGCGCTTGGCACACTGCCTATTATTTTACTATTACTATATTATAATTATTGTCATTAGGAAATGAGAAGTAAATTCTTCATTTACAACATCTACAGTAACACAGATTCGTAAAATTCACTTGGGTCAGAGAGAAATGCACAGAGAGGCCGAACAGAGATTTATCCGTCCCCCGTTAGCGTGTCACAAGCCTCACACTTTTCGGCACCTCATTTCAGAAGTGCTTCCTCTTGGGTGGCTTACTAGGATAACCTTTGACACCGTAACCTCACTTCTTTAGCAAGTTAGGTTATTTTGCAACAAAATATTCAATTACTCGGAGATTATTTATGGCTTGCACAGGTGAGAAAACATGTTAATGTGGGCAATAGGTAATTTAAATCCCCCACTCAGAATAACTGAATTTAATTCTTCAGGATGTCATTTGTGTATTATTTCAAATTCTAAGTTTATTTGAAGACTCTAGGCCACATCGCCTGGGGAAACCTGTTCTAAACTCTCTTTCAAAGTTAAATATTCTCAGAGGACAAGATTACACACACACGCGCACATAGAGAGCCATGATTATGTAGATATAGGTGTAGATGAAGAGAGATGGATATTTGACAGACAGGCAGACAGACAGATGGAATTGATACCAACCTAGGTAGAAGGAACACTGGATTAAACTCAACTGGGACGTATTCTTCTTGGATCTGTAACTAACGCTGGATAAGCCGCTTGGTTTCCCTGACTTCCTACAGCAATAAAACAAGAGGCTGGATTAGATCATGTCTTGGGCATCTTCTTCTAAAGACGTATTGAAATTCTTCCAGCGAAACAATTTCAGCCCCTGCAGTCATCTTATTGCTACTTTATCGTTTCCTGTATCCCTTCCTAAGCCACTTCTTTTTTTTAAATAATTCTTTTTATTTTATTTTATGTTACTGTGCTAAAATAAACATAACATAAAGTGTACTATTTAAACCATTTTAAGTGTGCAATTCAGTGGTGCTAAGTACATTCTCATTGTTGTGTGACTGTCACCACTGCCTGTCTTCAAAACTTTCTCGTTATCCCAAGCTAACTCCGTGCTTAGCAAAGAGCAAATTCCCATTCCTCTTCTTCCCAGTCCGTAGTAACCACTGTTTTAATTCCCATCCTATGAATTTGACTACCCTAGGCATTTCATGTAAACAGAATAATAGCATTTGCCCTTTTGTTTCCGGTTTATTTCTCTAAGCATAACATCTTCAAGGTTCATTACTCATTTTTAGCATAGAAAATAAAAGAAAAATAAGATGCGGGAATCTTTCCAAGATTATTTTTTTTTAGCTTGTAACACACAGAACTTAAATTTACTGTTGTATCAAGGCCAATTGAACATAGTTACTCTGAAAACCTATAATAGTTTTGACACAGAAGTAAGAGCTACTATTTCAGATGAATCTGCTTCACATCGTCCCCAAATTAAATATATTTAATGGAAGTTTCAGGTAGGCTAGGCCACTTCTTTTGAACTCCAGCACTAGTGACCAAAGGTGACACTCCTGGCAGAAGGCATCTGGTGCAGGCACAGTTCATGAGGAACGCGTCAGATCAAAGTGAAACTGAGACGGTTAAGAGTTTGCTTTAAAAAACATACTGGAACAAACAAAAGAAATCCTACCTCCATCAAGAAAATTGTTCTGGAACCAGTAAACTCACTTGATCTAATAATTCCACATTAATATCATTTTCTCTTTGGGGCTGAGCCACATGAAAGCTTGTTTACGCAAGAGCAGATCAAATCGACTTCTTCACTCTAGATTTTCAGCCTCTTCTCTCAGATGACCTGAGGGAAGTCATTCTAGTAATGACCAATTATGTTAGAATATTAAATTCACAGTAGAAAAAATTTGCAACATGTGTTGAAATCCCTAAAAGGTGAGCTTTTTCTAATGTTAGGATGGATAAACTTTAACAAATGGTAGATTTCTTCTGATTTTATACCATGAATAAGAAATTTGGTTTTGTGACAGTATTTGTGGAGAGAAAAGTAACATTTGTATTTTAATTCAACTACCCTAAGTGTGGTTTTTAAAAGTGCTGTGGAGAGATGCCTTCGGTGTTGGTCAAAATCAACGGTGTCTCAAGCCTCTCAGCTGAGGGAAATTCTGATTTTCGGAAACAAACAAGGAGACGGACTTCCTGGGACAAGAAGAGGCTGAGGCAAGTCAGGGATCGTCTATTACCAGTCTGTCTTCTCCCCAAAACATGATTCAACACTTAGATGTTACCTACCTGAGTTTCAGCCTTCTGCTGGGTTCATTTAAGCCATCTGCCAGAGAGATTCCTCTTCCTTTGTTTTTCTTTTTCAAAAGTCCAGACTGGCTCTGAGCCTCACCCTCTTTGGGAGGGTGTAACCTGTGACCATTCAGGAGCCCTGAGCACCCCCGTATCACCTCTCCTGGGACAGAACCGATGAGCCGCTGTGCAACTAATCCTTCCATATTTGCAGGTCTCTCCCGCTGATCTAGTAACCGCATTTAAAAGGAAATAAAAGAAAATACAAATTTCACTTTTGCAGTAGGCACCATGAAATGCTTCAGAGAAAGATGTTAACGGATGTTGATGTGATTAATTTAAGGACAACAGGCAGCAGTCCCGGGTTCCCAACCCCCACAGGACTCCTCCCCCTGAGAAAGGAAAAGATCGCGCCTGTAAAGGGTCTCCGTGGCACTTGGTGACGCACCTTCTACCAGCTGTTGTTACCAGTGGACTGAAAGGAAGAAGGGGGTGTGGAGAGGTTCCTTCCCTCTTGGTCGTGTTTTCTTGTGTTTTCCCGCCTGCAGATCCGTCAGCAAGCATGATCGCCTCTGTGTGGAAGTCGCTTTGTTGGTTGGGTTAGCAGCAAGAGGTCTCCCGAAAGAGGAGGATGGAGGATGGAGGCTGACTCGAGACTAGTGGGCGGCCCCACCTGTCACCTGGACTGAACTCCTCCCCCTGGCTGCTCTGGATGCCGAGCGTGGACCTAGCAGGTGTTCATTTAATGCCAGAGTTTGTCCTTGGATGAAAACGCACCCTTCTGCACCCTCACTGGTCAGCTTTGTTGCTTTCCTGTGCCAGAGGGACGGCCCGCTCATCTTAGGTACCTCGGACGTGGACTGAAACTGCATGAATAGTACGTGAAGATGCTTGTACAGTAGCCGGCTTGAAACAAGCAAACAGCAACAAGCTGTGCGCGAGTCCTCCCCTGCCAGACCTCCGCGGGTCTCGGGGGAGGGAGCACAGTGGTCAGAGCTGTGAGAGGCCTGAAGGCCCAGGCTCCGGCCATTCTGCTCTCAACTGCTCAACGTTGGGATCACAACATGCTGATGCGTCTCCTGTAATGATTTCCTGTGGGTTCTGCCCCGTGTTTCTGCCCCTCACTTCCAGTCCCCTTGCCCAGCCATCTCTGGACAACTCAGACTAGGGTTGGCCAGAAACTCGTTTATCCCCTGGGATTCCTTGTTCAGCGGTCCCAGGGCCAGTGACCGAGGCCGAAGGTCCCTCCCCTGCCTCCGCTCAACCTTGGCGACCTTGACCCTTAGTTCCTCTCACCTGGTCTCTGGTATGAGGTCAGGAAAAGCTTTCCTTCACGTCATCAATTAAATCCACGCAGGCTCAGTATTTACAGTGTATGTTTAACCTCCCCTATTTTGGGCTCATCTGCATAAAACTTAAAAAAATCAAAACGTTAGAGCTTAAAATAAAACATACTCATTTTTAACATATTTTAAATTGAAAACAATGAGTTACACTGATTCATCAAAGTGGTAAAGATGAAAGAAGAGACAAAGCTGGTCTTGACCAAGGTCTTTGGAATTCCTCTGTAACACTGGTGTCAGAAGCATGAACTGCTACATTTCTGGAGGGAAATTTGCAAAATGTGTCAAAAACTTTAAAAGTGTTACCATTGTGGACCCAGCAATTTTATTTTTAAAAATTAGACCTTAGATAAACAAGTTTCTACTCTATACAGCACAGGGAACTATATTCAATATTTTATAGTAACTTATAATGGAAAAGAATATGAAAAGGAATATGTGTGTGTACATGTATGTCTGAAATATTATGCTGTGCACCAGGAATTGATACAACATTATAAACTGACTATACTTCAATAAAAAAAATTAGTAAGTAAGTAAATAAATAAACAAAAAAATTTTAAATGAGGCCTACCTAATAAAGATGTGTGCAAAGGTGTTAATTGCAGCATTGTTTATGGTGAAAATATAAAAATATCTTCATTGTCAAATAAGACGATGGCTTAGCCACATATGGCAAATTCATACAATAGAAGGCTATAATGATTAAAAGGTAATTTGAATTATTTTCATTAATCAGGAAAAAAATTTCCTGATGTATGCTTAAGAAAAAAATTGTAAGCTTTAAAACAATGTAAAAATATAACAAAATATTACCAGTGGTTATCTCTGGTTAATGAAAATTCTGTTGCCATAGATTTATATTTCCTTTTTCAATATAGACTTTTACATTTTACTATCATAATCTTCTATTTTTACATCTTTCAAGTTTAATTTTTAATTTTTTTAATATTATGCCATTTTAAGGTTACTTTCCATTTACAGTTATTACAAAATATTGGCTGTATTCCCCGTGCTGCACACAACACATCCTTGAGCCTGTCTTACACCCAGTGTTGGCACCTCCCACCTCGCCCACCCCTAAGTTGCCCCTCCATCCCCCCACTGGCAGCCACGGCTTGTTCTCTGTGTCTGTGAGCTTCTTTTATGTTATATCCACTAGTTGGTTGTATTTTTTAGATTCCACGTATAAACAATATCATACAGTACTTGTCTTTCTCTGTCTGACGTATTTAACTTGGCACAACGCCCTCCAAGTCCATCCATGTTGCTGCAAAGGGCAGGATTAATTTTTAAAACCCTCAGACTGATTCCATTTTTTAAAAGCCTTTAGGACTGTTAACATACCAACTCCGTAATCCTATTGAGACAAATTATTGGAACGGCAGACAGACCACTTCCGGAAGAGAGAAGCCCACAGAGGCACGAACCGCTGAGATCTACGGACAGGTTAAAACTCCCCTGCGTATCGTCTTTTTCTAAGCAAACCTGCAAGTAAGAAATTTGGTCACAAAGTTTCATCTCAGCAATTCCTCATGTTCCCTGAGAAAACCGGGCGATATAGTGAGTGGCCTGGAACAAGGGAATTATGTCCACCCCCAGACCAACCTGCCAGTGTGCCTGGATCGACCTGCTGGTTCCGTCAGGGTTGGCTACGAGCCTTTGATAATCAACATTCACATTAATAAAGGAGACTGGGAGGGCCCAGGAGTTTTGCTGGGCTCGGGTACTAGAGCGAGGGGTTAAGGAGGGACGTGTTGACACCTCAGTGTTTCTGGTCTCACAGTCACCTCCACGATTATCACCTCCTGTTGGATGGTCAGCTCTTGAGAGAAAGGACACACCGCATGTCCGTGCCCCGCCACGCGCCCGGGAGCCTCGCCGGCAGCACATCCTATGAGTTGAATGAATGAACCAGTGGATCACAGACGCCTTGCTGACGCCCTTCCACCCACAAACCACATCTCAAACCTCCAGCTTCTGCGCTTGGCCCCCGGCCCCTGCAGCCAGCCTGGGTGGGAATCCCCATCACACATGAGGGGAGACGGTGGGCAGCCCCCCTCACCCCCCACATCCCTCTTGCTGGTCCCTGTGTCCACATCCAGAAAGAGCGGTTCTGTCTGTCCGTCTGGGGAACTGCTGGGAGACACTGGGCCATCCTCACCGCTGCCCCCTCCTCCCCAGCTATGAGATCGGCCCAGCTGGCTAGATACGCTCATTTGTAACAGAGAAGAGAAAACAAATTGCTTTACCAGTGTTTTAATTCAATTCCACACATTTCTTAGTCCCTGAATGTCTCAGTTGGAAGAATGGGTCTGAAAGTCTCCTTTCAGCAACTCTCCAAACTGCCGTTTGGTGCCTGGATAATTATTAACACCAATCTAATAACAGGAGAAGGATCTGTCTGTGGAAGTTTTCCTGGCAGTGACTGCGATGGTCGTCGTCCACCTCTGCATCATTAAAAACAAATGTTTCATCCTTTTATGTTATTATCAGGCTGCTAATTTTTTACACTTAAAAAAATCTCAATTTCATATGACAAAGACTTTGGGACATTTTCCTTTATTCCTTCTCACAAGGGAATACAAATTTTTCTCTAAGAATAAAATATTACGTGACTTCCTGTAGAATTTCACACATGCTTTGGTTCCCTTCAATCTTAGGTTGGTTTTTTTTTTCCTTAATACATTTTGAACCTTCTTTTCAGCTAAGTAGCATCAAAATGAAATATTTTTCTGGTTTGAGCATTGATACACTGCACTTTTCTGGTTTCTGAAATTTTGTTTCATGAAATAAATAACGTCCATAAAATTATACACTAGCCATAAATTATAAAAGAGTGAAATAAATCATTCTGAAATCAGAGATCATGGTTCAGGCTCTTGATTAAGCAACATTCCTGACACTGGTTTTCCAGCTTTGTGCCGTCCGTGGGCCGGTTGATCCCAGCTGCGAGGAGACTGTGCACACTCAGAAAGTGACCGTTTCTACTGCTGTTAATTGTGGTCACTGCCCCCCGGCCCCCGCATTGAGGTGGCACCACACTCACCCACCCACAATTGCAGTTACCAACACCTGCTGCGTCTCACTCAGAATCCAAGGGCATGAACGCCACCTTCTGCTGATGACGCCCAGCTGTATGCATCTCATCCTGATGGAACCCTCGGCCCCAGCACCAAACCCAGCTGCACACCTGACTCCTAACTTGGCTAGCTCGTGGGCATTTCAGACTCAACAAACCGCACGCAGGTCTTCCTGGAAGTGCCTGAGCTTATTATCCTCCCAGAATTTCTCAGCTGAGTACCTGTCAGCACCTCCCGCCCAATTCTAAACCCAAAAATCAAGGGATACCATGCCTCCCCCCTCGTCCGATCTCGACAGGTCCACCGCTCCTCCTGGCCGGATGACCAACGACCTTCTGTGCTCGACCTCAGCTTTTCAATTTGCTCTCAGTAGCCAAAGCAATCAAGGTGGTGTGCACCTTCATGGCCCCAGCAAAACTGACCCCAGGAAACCCTCTGGACACCACGGCTCAGGCGAGCTTCCCCTGCTGCCAACATTGTGCACGTGTGGCCACACATTGTCGTGGGAAGATTCAGTGCACGTGTGCGTTCACGGCAGAGGACGCCTGGAGGCCACACCCGCTTCCTCCCGGACGTCACTCCAGGCACCTTTTCCTTTGCTGGTTTTATTCTGTATCCTTTCACTGTAATAAACCATAACCATCAGTGCAACAGCTTCTGATCCCTGCAGGTTCGTCTACTGAAACCCAGGCTGGGCTTGGGAGCCCCCAACACGAGGCTGTGAAAGGTATTTTGCTCCAAACAAAGGCCACTTCTCAGGGAAAAGAACTATGACCCAGAGGGAGGAGCCGAGGGCCCCGGACAGACGTCCCGAGGGCAGGGCTGAGCAGCGTGCGCGGTCGGGATTTCAGCAATGCTCCAGAGCAGCCGCTCCTCTTCCCTTCTTTTCCGGTTCTCCGGCCACTCCCTTGTCAGTGTGTGTCGGGGGCGACAGACCGTGTGAACCTTGAGGTCACAGGTCATTAGATTGGGAGGCCGGCCCTGGAGGGGCCTCACCGGCACCTGGACCTAACTTAGACAAGGCGACCCTGGGCCTCAAGCCTGCGCCCTCTGGTTGATAGGATGAGACATTTGGGAGCCATAATAGGGGTGAGTGTATAACGTGGAACGATTCTGACGCCAACCCCAACGTGTGTGAGTTTTCAACCCACCACTAGGCGATTCTGCAGCACCTGCTGAGTGTCCTCCACTCAGCTCAACTCTGACACCGTCTACCTGGGGACAGCGTCGGACCCCACGGGCTGAGCTCGGTCCTACAAGACTGCCTCTCCCTCTTCAGGTGCCAAACTCGCCCATGTCGTCACCTGTGCTTCTGTCCAGTTGGCTGTAGTTCGAAGGCTCTAGCAACCCCTCCTCGGGGTGTGTAAGAGAGGGGAGAGAGACGGAGACCCTGTGACCCCACAGAGGAGCACAGCCCACCCAGAGACCCCCGTAGAGCAGCGCCCACCAGCCCCCAGACATTGAACCATCTCAGCTGAGGAACCAGAAAAAGTGAAGAGAACACGCTGGGCACTCCTGCCCCAGAAGACCCCGCAGGGGGCGCGAGAGCCTCCCGGCCACAGAGCAGGGGGGACACTGGACGGCTGTGAGGAGCTTCGGGGAGCCTGTTTCGTACCAACAACAGATGTGATTCACCGAACTCTCCCCCAGGATCCCCGTCACTTTCATTTTGCAAACCGGTTCCTCTTCTCCTTCAGAAGTAAAGTCAAATGCTACCCGTTCATGTGATTGGCAGACAGAGCTCGGGGCATCAGTCTCAGGACCTGAGTCAGAGTCCAGGGCTCCCAGACCAGTAACAGTGATGTGTCTTTGAAGCAACTAAGCTCATTCTCTAGTTCTTCTGCCCACAGCGGAGACTACCAGCTTCTACGCGGGGCATTCCCCGGCCCCCTGCCCGTGGGAGGACAGCAGACACGGCGGCCGCACGCACTTGTTCGATGGGCACCCGTCGGTGACTGTGAGGTGTCAGCCAGCCTCAGCCCCAAAGGACACGTCACAGACGCACGTGGATGCTAAAGCAGCTCTTCTGTCCACCGCTGAGACGGCAGGGCCTCAGGCAGCTGCCTTCCCATTTGGTGTGAGCGTGAACTTTGGAATCAGACAAACGTGGGGCGAAACCTGGGCTTTGCTGATTATTCTGTGTGTGATTTGGGGTGATACCAAACCTCTATGCAATCTACTTCCTTTTTCTGTGAAGTGGGAATAAAAATACAATGTATCACTACTGATACTACATTTTGTGTTGGTTGGATATAATATTGTGACATTTATCAAGATCCTATTCAATTTTTCTTTAGTTTCGTCTATGACTTCCATGAAAACAAAATATTCCTAATGAAAATAATTGTGCTTAATTACCGGCACTAAAATTTATATTCATCTATTCATTGCAGGGACAGCGTTGGGAAATTTACATAACTCTACAAAGAATGCACCCTATTTTCTCTTTCATGAATAGAAAGATTCTTCGTGATGATTGTTTTTTAATTAATGCTAGAATAAATTCTTGCTGCATGAATTAGCCCATGGATGGCAGGACTTCAGAGAAAACTGGCGATGCGCGGTCCCTGTGCAAACCCTGTGTGCAGAATCCAGAAGGTAATTAACAGAGATGCAGTAGCTCCAGTGCAGTTTTGAATTCAAGCTTTGCATGTGTATAGTCCAAAGGTTATGCTGCCTTCTTCCAGTCTAATAATCATTTGCGTTTTTGTATAATTTTAATACAAAAACATCCCATTAAGCATGAAAGGACGATGACACGAGAGAGTGCTCAGGGGAAAAAGAACTATTTAAAACACGAGGGAAGATGCGTAACACATTTCCTAATGGAGGGTTCTTAGTCTAGGGGAACGTGTTTTTTAGGGAAAAGTCTCCTGTCTCCCTTTTTCCTGCAGCCGCTTGTGAGCTCGCCTGCAGTGCAGGTCCCGAAGCACCTTGTCCTTTTGAATATCTCCCCTGGGCCTGTGATCTCAGGTGCGTTCACGTGCTCTCAGCCCGGGGCTTCCCTCTGATGCCGATTTGCAAACTGCTGCCAGTGCTCTGCTCCTCTTACAGCATCTGCCCGCAAGTTTAAATCTACAAACAGCAGCTTGGGTCGGGCTCTGTACGCTAAAATAATTCTCAGGCACACTGGGACCTTCCTACCCTGGCACTCTTGGCAAGAGCTCAAAAGTCATTGTACACGACGTTAATGTTCAACAAGCCCTTTTAAAATTTTCCTGAAGGCAGTGATGCAGTTTCAGTAGCTCTCTCCTCCTCCCCCAGGCATTTATAAATACCAAATGGGTTCAGTAAAGAGGTGCCGTCAGAGGGCTTCACTGTGAACGGCGCCTCTTAAAATAACCTTTCCATAAGCCATGTAGAAACCCCCAAACTCTGCTGTTGGAACCGATGGTACAATTGTGTTGTTTAGCATCAAGTCCACCTCTGGACTATTAATTCCAATTATGAAATGTAAGTCGTGAGGAGCAGATCATGTGACGGGTGCCCCTCAGAATTCAGTTCTCCTAAGTGACACCTTTCTCGGTATCACTGCACAGTGGGAAAGAGGGGTCTGGTGACGCTCACCCCAGACCACTGCCAGGGACGCAGAGCCTCGTCTGAGGACAGTCTAGGTTCGTCTCAGGTAGAGTCAAGGCCTCCTAGGGTGGACTCGAGACGCGGGCTGGTGGGACCCCATGTTGCGGCATCTTTGTTTTATTTGAGAGGCTCCTCTGAAGCAAGAGGGCAGAAGGAAACATGAAATCAAGGCAGAATGGAGCCAGAAGGCAACATCTTGTTTTCTGCAACTGAACAAAACAAATGATAACAAAGCTTAAAAGCCATGTGAACGACACAGGAGCTGTCCCACAAGGGGAGGGGTGTGACTTCACACAATCTATGATCTTTGGAAAGAGAATGATAGAGAAGAAAGACAGAGGATGCTAAGGCTTTCTGAGGGGCTCACAGTCCTGCTTCTCAGCCCACAGGAGCAGGGTGTGGTACTGCAGGGAGAGGGTGAGTCACAGACCCTCCAAAATCGTGTCGTACCAGAAAAGTGCATTCATGGCGCCTAG
This sequence comes from Camelus bactrianus, assembly GCF_048773025.1. Lineage (NCBI taxonomy): Eukaryota > Metazoa > Chordata > Mammalia > Artiodactyla > Camelidae > Camelus > Camelus bactrianus. The sequence continues at coordinate 2,680,810 of NC_133567.1, read as the reverse complement.
TTCTTTTGGGAGTTCGCTCAAAAGTGTGCAGAAAACCATTCAAAAGTGGAAATGTCTCTCACCACTTCCATCTCAGGCTGGGGAAAAAAAAGCCAGAATTTGTCTTATTTTGTTTGGATATTTTAGTGGCAATTGGAGGGGATAGGAAGGTGTTGGCTCAAACTTTTTGGAGAAAAAAAAATTAATGCAGAAGTGAAGTTATCACAGTTATTGTATTAGTCAGCGCAGCTGCCATAACAAAACACCACAGCCTGGTGGGCTTAAACAACAAAAATGTATTTTCCCACGATTCTGGGAGCTGGAAGCCCAGCGGCAAGTGCCGGCAGGGCTGGTTTCTCTGAAGCCTCTCTCCTTGGCTTGTAGATGGCAGCCTTAATCCCAGAGGGTGGTTCAAAGCCGTAGGAGCAAATGAAGATAATCAGCAATAAGCAAAAAAAAAATAAGGGTAATATAACAAAAGTTATAAGTATATACTGACTCTCCTGTCTCAGAGTCTTTAAAAAATGTAAAATTGTGTATTTTATGCCATTTATACCAATGTATTGTTGAGTTTGTAACTTTCATAGTCATTACATGTACAACAATAATAACACAGAAAGCAGGAAAAAGGAACAGAGAAATATAGCAGTAACATTTCTGTATCTCTTTGGAATTAAGTTAGTATAAAGCTGAAGCTGATTCTTGCAAATTAAGATGTATGTTGTAAGCCCTAGAGTAACACTAAGGGAACAACTCAAAAAACAGAAAAAAAATCATTTAAAAGACCAAAATGTTACACTAGAAAATATTCACTTAACACAAAAGAAAGCAGCTGAGTAGCAGTAGCAGAACAGAAATGACATGAGACGTTTAAAATAGTAAAACAGTACACAAATCAACTGTACTAACAGTTACATTAAGTGTAAATGAAATAAATTATCTAATCAAAAGGCAGAGATTGTCAGACTAGGTTTTATAAAAAGATTCAACGACATACTGCCTACAGGGGACACACTGCAAATTCAAAAATAAAGAAATACTGAATCAGAAACGAAAGAGGGGATATTACTTCTAACCTTACAAAAATAAAAGAGAATTATTAAAGAATAGCATGAACAATTTTATCAATAAATTAGATAACTTAGAAAAAATGGAAAAATTTCTAGACAGACAAAAATGATTCAAACTGACTCATAAAGAAATAGAAAATCTGAGTAGACCTGTAAGAGGTAAGGCGACTGAATCAGTCATTTAAAAACTACCATCAAAGAGACAAAGTAATCCAAACACCACCCTCAGAGAAAATCTGAGGTAGCTTCACCAGTGAATTCTACCAAGTGCTCAAAAAACTAATAATAATTCTTCATAAACTCTCACCCCAAACAGAAGAGGAGGGAACATGTTCCTACTCATCCTTTGAGACCAGTTATCACCCCGACACCCCAAAACAGACAAAGACACCAAAAGATGTCTAAGAAAACTATAAATGTCAAAAGAAAACCACAGACAGAATTATCTTAGGAATACAGATGCAAAAATTCCCAACAAAATACCAGCAAGCTGAATCCAGAAACGTAAAAACATCACACACCATGACCAAACGGGATTTATCCCTATATCGCAATGTTGGTTTACCATATGAATATCAACGTATGTAGATACAGATCTCCAAGGTGATACACTTTAAGACTGTTAGAATGAGTTCAGCAAGATTATAAGATACAAGATCAATATACAAAAGTCAATGGCATTTCTATGCACTAGCAATGAACAATCTGAAAATAAAATTCATGACACAGTTTTATTACAATAGCATCAAAAAGAATAAAATACTCGGCAATAAATTTAACAAAAGAACCTCACACCAGTCAGAATGGCCATCATTCAAAAGTCCACAAACGACAAATGCTGGAGAGGCTGTGGAGAAAAGGGAACCCTCCTTCACTGCTGGTGGGAATGCAGTTTGGTGCAGCCACTGTGGAAAACAGTATGGAGATTCCTCAAAAGACTAGGAATAGACTTACCATATGACCCAGGAATCCTGCTCTTGGGCATATATCCAGAAGGAACCCTACTTCAAAAAGACACCTGCTCTCCAATGTTCACAGCAGCACTATTTACAATAGCCAAGACATGGAAACAGCCTAAATGTCCATCAATAGATGACTGGATAAAGAAGATGTGGTATATTTATACAATGGAATACTACTTAGCCATAAAAACTGACAACATAACGCCATTTGCAGCAGCATGGATGCTCCTGGAGAATGTCATTCTAAGTGAAGTAAGCCAGAAAGAGAAAGAAAAATACCATATGAGATCGCTCATGTGTGGAATCTAAAAAAAAAAAAAAAAAGAATATAAATACAAAACAGAAACAGACTCATAGACATAGAACACAAACTTGTGGTTGCCAAGGGGGCGTGGGGTGGGAAGGGACAGACTGTGATTTCAAAATTTGTAGATACTGACAGGCACACACAGAATGGATAAACAAGATTATACCGTATAGCACAAGGAAATATATACAAGATCTGGGCGTAGCTCACAGCAAAAAAAAAAGTGACAGTGAATATATGTATGTTCATGTATAACTGAAAAATTGTGCTCTACACTGGAATTTGACACAACATTGTAGACTGACTACAACTCAATTAAAAAATGTAAAAAAAAATTTAACGAAAGAAGTGAAAAGTTATACCTTACCATAAGTCATTATTAAAAGAAATTAAAGAATATCTAAATAAACAGAAAGACATCGTATCCATGGGAAGTGTTCCCTCTACTTCTTTTGGGGGTGGATAGTTTATGAAGAATTAGCATTAATTTTTTAAACCTTGGGTAGAACTCACCAGTGAACCTCCACCACTCTGCTAATCCACTTCTCAAGCCCCCGCTGGACTAGAGTCAGGGCCCCGACCACCACGAGCTGCGTGTCAGCCAACTTGGGAGATCTTTGGGCTTAAAAGAGAGAGACTCTTACACAGAAAGAATGGGCAACTCAACAGAGACACCGGGTTTTTATTTACGTTCAAGTTCCTCAGTGAAGTTTGAAGTCTCTGGTACGTAACAGATTCTTAGTAATTGTGGAACAATCCATTTTAACTATTTTTGCATAAATAGAGCAGGGCTTTCCATGTAAGGCTTCTCTGCCCAAATGTCTCTCACTCTCTGTATGTATAAGCCGCTATTTCATTTCCCATCCTAACACCCTTTTGTTTCCAACATTCTAAACAGAGTAACCCGCCTTGACCAGCGACGGTGACGGGAGCTTCCTGGTTGAGGCTTTTCTGCTTCTCCCACCCCAGTACCAAAGGATTCGCTCTTCCAAACCTCTAAAACCTCACAAGAGCTTCCTGAGAAATTATGAGATCCCCAACCATCAAAAAACCATTTTGACTCCCTACCCTGAAAGTGTCCAAGTGCATTTTTACATGGCAGCCCGAACAGAAGGAAAGCCATGGGTACCACTGGCCCAGGCTGGTCCTGAGGGATGCAGACCCTCTCAGCCCTTCTAATGGCCCCGAGGACCGGCTCGCAGGCTTCCTTCTGCTTGTCCAGCCACCGGGACCCAGTACACACAGAGGGATGGACTACGGGCCCTCATCCACAAAAGAAGGAAATTTAAAAAAAACAACAAAACACTGAGAGGACATTTCTTTTCATTTTACTTTTGTTATTATGCAATATTTCAGAAAAAAACTTCAAGGATAATTTTATAAGCACTCACATACCCCGAATCCAGCTGAACAAAATAGGCACATTTTGTTCTCAGACGCCTTCACATTCATCTCGTGTGCTCCCTGACCTTTATTTTAATTACACAACAAGGAGTCTGAAAAACACACCTGGGCAAAAACTAGAATCCAAAGTTCAGGTCACGTCCTTGGCTGAGCTGTTCCTTCCTCATTCTCCTGGGCCTCAGACCAGCTGAAGTCTTCACGTCCTGCATGCTGTCAGCTACGACGTGTTTTATTTTCTCTTGTTCAAAAGCAAGCAATAAAAACACTGCCTCCAAAAAAACCTCTCTAAAAACCATCTATGCAGAACCCGTATCTCCGACATTCGCAGGTGAATGTACAGTAAGAGTCGCTTGTAGGGTTTTGCTGTCAATTACCTTTAAAATTTTAGGCATCTTTTGTCACTCATGAGCCATGTAGACAATGAGTGACGGCAGCATCTGGTTGCTTTTACGAATTCACGGGACATTGTAACATGAACATGGGAAGCAGTCACTTCCCGTTGGCCGTTTTCAGGCTTTTCTGAATCCAGAGGTGCCCAGGACACAGTCAGCAGCTGCTGGTGGGGACAGAGCGCTGTTTCAGGACCCGGGGACTTGCACATTCCAGCGGGAAGCCCGAGTCTGAAGCATAGCCAGTCCTGACTGTAATCTGGCCTGAAGCTGAGGTAAGCCTGCACGTGTCTGTTAAAACCGCTTGTCAGTCAGCCTTGTCAGAAACACGGCAGAAGTCTGAGCAAAGCGGATTCACGTGCCCATTTGTGAGCACTGGTTTTTTTCACCTTGGAAAATATTTCACCGATTTTAAAACACTCTTTCTGTGGACGAGTGTTTTGCTTCAATAAGTTGGAATCTGTCCTTGCAACAACAAAATGGCTTCACTCTCTAGTCTAGTAGGATGTATGCACTACGTTTATTTTTCCAAAGAATTGTGGGTGAATCACCGTGTTTTCTTTTCAGCCTTGGAACTGACCCAGAATTATGACTGAGCCATTACTTTTCTCACAAAATACAACGCTCAGCAGGAGAAAAGGATTTGAAGACAGGCCTGACACATTTTCTCCTTAGTTTCCCGGAAAAAATAAAAAGAGAGAGAGAGAGAGGAAGGTAAAATCGTTCACTTCCTTTTGTTTACTCAGAACAAAAGTGAAAAATCGAATGTATGTGCTGCTCCATTAGTGCCGCAGGGCTGACACAACAAGACGTGGGGACCTGGGTGACGCGGATACACACACTTACTTCTCACTGGAGGCTGGAGGTCAGAGGTGAATGCGTGAGCAGGTTCGCTTTCTCCGGAAGCCCCTCTGTGGCGTGTGGACGGCCGTCTTCTCCCGTGTCCCCGTGTGGCCTCCCCGCTGTGGGTACCTGGATGCTGTGTCTGTGTCCTGACCTCTTCCCACAAGGACGCCGGTCAGGCTGGATAGGGCCCACCTGAATGACCTCACAGTACCTTCAGGACGTCGTCAAAGACCCTGCCTCCAAATACTGTGGCACCCTTCCGGCCTGGGGGCTACGGCTTCAGCCCGTGTTTCGGGGACAGGATTCAGCCCCGAACGCTTACACGGCGCGTCTCAAAGCTGCAGGCTCAGCCGTGGGCCGACGCTCGTGCTTTGGCGGCCACGCTCTAGAGGGAGCCCGTGCGTTTTACTTCAAGGCGATGGTCCCCATCCTCGTTTTCAGTTCTGATGAAATGTTAACCAGCACCGCTGAATCAAAGAATCTGCTAAATATTTGCAGACAGAGAAATCAATTATTGGCTATTCAGCTGGAAAGAGAGCATTCACCTTAAGTCCCTGAAGCTGCCAAGCCTGGCTCAGCGTGTCCCCAGCATTTCTGAAGTGGCTGTGGCATCTGCCAGTGATGGAACCCCCACTCTGGGGACAGCAAGCGTCCCTGTGACCCCAAAGGAAGGCGAATGTGGGTGGAGCATCCACGCTCAGAGCCGCAGGTGGGACCCAGCGCGGCCCTGCCTCCAACGCTGGTCCTCCACGTCCGCCTCTGGGCACGGGCGCATCCCCGTGGGGAGGGTCGGCCTCCGGGCACAGGAGCAGCCCTGTGGGGCAGTGAGGAGGGGCAGCCTGGCCTCACCTTGATGCTGTTCTCTCTAGAAGGGCTCACATTTAGTAGGCTGAGTCCAGTCTTTCTTACACAGATAAGAAGTATATTCTGTCATTTTTATTCTCATGAATGGAGGAAATGGAATTTTATGCAAAACATGTTTATGGAAATCATGTTCTATCCTGGGCGTCGCATCCCTATGGCCAGGCAACTTATTGCCGTAGGACCTCTGCCGCCTGAGGATTCTTGGGTCCCCGGTGCTCCAGCAGCGGCTGCGGCCCAGTGGCCAGCTCCAGGCAGGAAGCAGGCCAGGACGGTCCAGGCAGTGACGCCGTGGGAGCCGCGCGCTCGGCCTCTGGGGGGCGCCTTCCCACCAGGCAGCTGCTCTCACCTGTTCGCCCCAGCCTCGCAGCCTGGGAGGCATGTGATTGCCCCTTCTTTTAAGGAAACTGAGGTTCGGGGCAGTTACTTCTTATTGGCAAACAGCTCCTAAGTAGAAATGCCGAAATTCCGCCTCTGGTCGTCCTCCTGCTAACCCTCCATCCTCAGGGGGCAGAGCCTCATGTAAGCACAAGGGAAACCCCGCAGCAGTCTGGCCGTCACTGTGCCAACCGGATGTGCGGCGTCTTTTGTGAAATTCACAGTAACCTCTCAGGGAACCCTCATTAGCTTGAAAGACGTTATGTGGGGTTTTCAGGTGGTTGAGACTATAATTCTGAACGAGTATATATGAGTTATTTTGTAAGAGAAAACTAGGCTCAGAAGACCAGTTTATGTCGAGAAGCGTTCCGAGCACTTAGTAAATATTTGTTGGGGGAAAGAATAGAGATGCTTCCAAAGTGGGTAGGGGGACTCAGCGTGCTTCCGTTGGTGATGAACGTGGCAGCGGCAGGCAGGCTTCCTCGGTCCAAACCCGTCCTCTCCCTCCTGCCAAATACCTGGCATTGGGTAAGTCATTAGTCCTCTGTGCCCATCTTTCTTAACTGTAAAATGGATATAAAACCAGTACATCAATGGATAAACAAACTGTGGTACATCCAACCAATGGCATATTACTCAGCACTGAAAAAGAAATAAGCCATCCAGCCTTGAAAAGCCATGGAGGAAACTCACCCGCATATTACCAGGTGAAAGAAGCCAATCTGAAAAGGCTACACACACTGTCTGATTTCAGCCATGTGACATCTGGGAAAGGCGTTACTATGGAGACAGTAGAAAGACCAGCGGTTGCCAGGGTGGTGAAGCAATGAGAGACTTGCATCATCTCGAGTCAGTTGGGCTTCCAAGGGCCCAAGGAAATCATAGTCGGCAGAGGCAGCCTGAGACACAGCTGCCGCCAAGGATCACAGTGGAGACTTGCTGGCTGAGGCCAAGAGGAAGGAAAACTGGGCAGAATTCTTTCCAGCTTCTACACTCTCCCTGGAAATCTGCTAACGTACAGGAATGTCTAAGGGTCAAATTAGGAGCATGCTGATTTTGCTAGCTTCGTAGGGCTGTGTTTATGGCTAGTCTTTCCTTTGCTTATACAATGTCTGGGGATCTACACTCGACTACATGGCTGGGCAGGGCGAGGGCTGGGGACAGAGCAGGAAGGGGCTCGTCAGCTCAGAACAACACTGTCCTGGAGCAAAAAGGGTGTGTGACTCCCTGCTGGTACAAGTGACGTGTATCTGGAGGGACGCGGGCGAGCCTGGATGTCAGGGCACCCGTGTCCTGAACACCGGAGCAAGGCTGATGGAGAAAACATCAAACTTCCGATTTCCTGCATCCAGGTTGAGCCACAAGCCTGTTGTAGACGATGTTCTCCATGCCTCGGCTGCTTCCCTGGGGCACATTTGCCAGAGGGACACCCCTGGCCCTGTCCTCAGTCCGTCCCATACCCCCGGGGAGGCGTGGCTTCTCTGGCTGGCGAGTCCCAAGGGGACCGTGGGGCTCAGCCCGTCTCCTCCCACAGGAGCAGCCTGTGCTCCCTCGTTTAGCCGTCCCTCCAGCCTGCGGGGGAGGTCCTGCAGCCCGGGGGTAGCGGAGTCAAGTCAGTTCAGGGGGTGGAGAGGAGGCGGGAGGGAGGGGGCGTGGGGTTACTGGCCAGACCCCATCTGCAGTCTCACACCTTCACTCATCCCTCGGACAGAAGATGGAATTTTGACCACCTGTCTGATTTCTGCATCGACTTCCCCACTGGCTCCAAACTGGAGGAACGGCCAAGTGCACACAGTTATCACCACTCAAACGTCAACTGTGGTAATAGAAATGCCCCTGGATCCAGCCGGATGGGCTGTGGCTCGCGAGCCACCGCGGCTGCAGCTGTCTCACTTCTGTCTGAGACCCTGCCTCCCCGGCTCTCCCGCCGCCAAGACGCCGGGACGCACGCTGCAGGGAGGCCATGCTTTCCACGGGGCTTATCGCCCAGTCCCAGCCAACAGGCACGCCTGCCTGGGGAGAGGGGCGAGGAAAAGGGGCGTCTATACTGATGGTAACTCTAAACTCTAGCTCCGACTTCCTCCCCACACCCTTTTCACTGCCAAGAACCAAAACAAAGGACTAAAAACCACAGCTACAAATTCAACTTCCTCGTGACTGTCCCCCCTCACCCCGGTCACTTGTGTCCTTTCCCCTCCGTGGACTCCTGGGGTTTTAGGGCTTCTGTGGGGACACTGGCCGCACTGTCACACACTGTCGTGTTGCTGGCTTCCCCACTCAGCTCTAAGCCACACGAGGGTGGGAACGCCATCTCAGTCACCACGTGGCTTTAGGACGGGGATGGGCACGGGGCCCCTGATGCAAGGTCGTTGGATGAAGGAGTTTTGCCTCCCGTTGAAAGCGTTTAAGGAGCTCGGAGTTACAGCACTGCACATCCAGCCCGTGGGGACTCACTCTTTTCCGCCCAGGAGGGGTGAACTGCATTTCCGATGCAGCTTGATTAAAACTGGCCTCGCCGGCAGAAGCCCCTCCTGCGAGCACCGTCAGTGGTGCCAGGGCGCCGGGGCCAGCTGGTCCGCAGGCTTCTGGGTGTCAACCAACATCAGTACCCCTGTGTTCAAAACGGAAGCAACAGCCTTCAGAAGACTTTAACCTGTGCGATCTGAGGGTTGGCCTGGCCGTCGGAGCCGTTCAGCCCGTGGATCAGCAGCGACGTGGGCTGAGTCGCGCGATGGAGACTAACCAGAGGTGACAGGTCCCGATCCCTCTTCTGGGAACGAGGAAACTGAGGGGCGGGGAGGGGCCAGGATGGCCTGGACGACCTCGCAGCCGGGCGGGGGTGAGACGCCGGGTCAGAGCATCCGTCCTCGGCTCTGACTGAGGCTGGGCTGAGGGGCCGCACGCATCACCGCACAGGTGCAGGGCCCACCGACGCCTGCCGTGAGAGCGCCAGTGGTCTCGGAGCACAGGGAGACGTGACCCACGTCGTGGGCAGAACGGCCTGGGCCATGTTCAAGGTGAGGAAGGGCAGGGAGCAGAGGGGAAGGAGGCCACCAGGAAGACCCCGGGCCAGGAGGAGGCCCACGGTGAGGGCGTCAATGATGGAGGGCACCTCCTAGGGGACACCCTGGGCAGAACAGCCTGAGAGCATTTTACAGAAATGATTTGCCGGGTGGGCTGTGTGGCCTGAGAACCGCACAGCCTAGAAGCTGAGAGCTGTGCTTACGCAGCGGACTCTCTGAGGACTGGGACCTGGAAGGCGGCCCCTCACGTCGCTCAGAGAGACTGTCCCAGATGGCAGGGGGCAGCCAGGGTACATAGAAGCTTTTCCCCCAAAGACCAGGAGTCGGAACATCAAAAGATTATCATTAATTAAAGAAAACCAGACATCTCAAGGAATTTAACGCTTTTCTACGTATGGGAAGGCGCAGAGGTATGGGGTCATTGAAATCGTTCCTTTGATGCGCACCCAGCTGTCTGGAGCCGGTGCCCTGTTCTTCCCCACCCTGCCTCCCCTGCGGGGCCACCGTGGCAGGGACGGCAGAGGCCAGGCTGCCTGCGCGTCCCCATCCTGAGTTCCCTCCGCTCCCTGTCGGGGGCAGTAGCGGCTGATGGCTTGCTGGCCGCAGCTTCCTTTGTTCACTGATATGGCTGCAATGCTTTTCATTCACAACTGCTCTCTAAATACGTTAAACACTGTTAACCTCACTTAAGCTTTGTGATGCTTGTTTTCCGTGTCTCCCGCCAGATCTTCCTTCTGGGCAAGATATGAGAAAATGCTGGTTCAAGTTTCTGTCCACAGCAAGGAAGCTATGTCCTTGTCCTCTTTCTTCCATCTCAGAGGAGGAAACAAAAAGGCCTGGACACACGAAATAGAAGCACTCACCCCCTGGAATATTATTCAGCCGTGAAAAGACAGTGCGACGCAGCATCGTTCTGGGAACACGCGTGATGTTCTGTGAATCACGCAAAGCGGAGGACGGCGCTACAGCGCCAGCCTGCTCCCCTGGAAAGCAGGCAGCGAGCAGCGGCACGTGCAGACCCGGTGTGGGAAGACAGAGCGCAGGGCCGGCACCCAGAGCCGCCTCTGGGGAAACAGGAGCGCGCCCTCGCCGGCCTGGATCCCTCCACACTGTTCACGTCTCTGTCAACAAGCATGTATTCCCACGATATTTTTTGTTGTAGAGTAAACCTAAAAGCGTGGCTACCATGCCCGTCGTTTTTGTGCTGCAGACGTGAAGGAGACCTCTGCCCAGCTGTCCCGGCCTGTGCAGGTCGGCAAAGGCTACAGCGAGAGAGTCTGGGGGAGATGTGGCTTTGTACAGGCTGAGATTAGTTGGTCCAGGAACCTGCAGCCAGGGGGGCCTTGGTGCACCTGCCCGAGACCCTCGAGACGCCCCCACACCGGCGGCCAGTCCCCAATGCCGGCGTCAGAGACGCCACGGCTGGACGGCCCTGAGGCTGCCGCGCGGGGCCGGCCCGAGATTCCCAGTCTGAGGGGTCGGGGCTTAGGGAGTCAGTGCTCAGCCCCACACAGGCTGCTCAGCGGTGTCCGTGCTCTGGCATCCCTTCTCGGTTTCCTGCAGTCAAGCCCTTCCTTCTCATTAACTCGGCTCCGGCAGGTCACACAAGACAACCTTCCCTTAGCACAGAACCTGCAGACTCGAGGAGCAGCTCGACAGCGTTAACATTTCGCCTCATTCTTCTTTCCTTTCCTTCCTTCTTTTCTTTCCTGATCAAAATAATGTGAGGCTTTACTGGTCTGTTTCATTTTTTTTAATTACTTGGGCTCTCCCCCAAAAAGTGATCCAGCAATTAAACAATGGATTATTTTCAAGATTAATTAAGCATTGCCTAGGGGACCACAAGTTTACTACAAATGTTTTATCCAGAAACTACAGAAAAATCACCCAGTAGCTTGAAGCTGTGGGAATATTGCTAATGCAGATCCTAACAAATGCTGAATGTGCCCCTTTCAAAATGAGAAAATAACCTTCAGCTCCTTTAAAATGTAGAGTTTGGCATTTTACTAAATTTCATAGGGAGAAAATGTAATGAGTCAATAAACCCAATTTGGAGGCTGGTTATTGTCACATAAATTAATTTGCCTGCTAAATGATCAGACTCACATCCACCTTTTCCCCCACCATCTGCCTCCCAACAAAGTTGGCATTGTACTCCTTCGAGGACGGACTGTAAAAATGTCGTTACTTAAAGGCTGATTATCCACCAAGTCGTGTTAAACTCCAATTTCCCTGTGCTTCCTGGCTGATCAGGTAAAGAACAGTCTGGATTTTTTTTTTTCAAAAAGCGGTATTCACCAGTGGTCTAGATTGAGGTATTTCTTTCCAGTGGGCACTGGTCCAAAGGAGCAGTGCTGTCGTGTGACCTTGGACTCCTGCTTGGCAGGCCACCCCGGCACGGGGAAGATGGCAGCCACGTTTCCATGGCTCGGCTGTGACGAGTCTCTCCAAACACTTGTGATCTGTGAAATCTCTCCTGACTGTCACACTGAGTGATCCCATCCCTCCCTGTGCAATCAGGCACCTGGCAGGCTCCGCCAGGCAGAATGCTGGTCAGGGAGGGGTGCGCGGAGCCGAGCGCTGCCCCAGCCAAGTTCTAAATATGACCCTGGTGGGATCCAGAGGCCAAGATACCCGACCAGGGTCTTCCTACAGCCCTTCTTTGAAGGGGAAGGGGAGACATGCTCAGTGGAACAAACACGGCAGCTACAAGAGAACGCTGGAATATCGAGAGGCTTTTAAGCGAAGCTGTAGCGTTCAGTGGTGGGTAATGTCTTTCGTGTTTTTATTTTTTGCCTTTTCGTCTGTGCTGTGTGACTCCAGCTGTCTTAGCGTCGCCGTGAGGATACGATGGAATCTCTTGTTAGATAGCTCAATTTTTTTCAGAAAGATGTGACATGTAAATAATGTCAGTAACTCAAATAACGATTGATGATTATACGACTCGCAGAAAGGTTAGTGGGGATGTATTTTGACCTCAGATTTTCACAAATGTATTATTAATCCACTAAAAGTTTTTGGAAATTTACTATCTGTTAAATATGCAAAAAAAAAAATACAATATAAAGAGAGGTGGTCCAAAGGTTACCAAAGCAGAGTGGTGGGTGGGATAAATCAGGAGTATGGGATAAACGGATGCACACTGCTATATATAAAATAAACAGCAAGGATTTACTGTCTAGGGAACTATATTCAGTATCCCTGTAATAATACACACTGGAAAAGAATTGGGAAGAAAAAGGAATATATACATATATACATACAACTAAATCACTTTGCTGTACACCAGAAATGCAGGCAACATTGCAAATCAACTGTACTTCAATTTAAAAGAGAGAGAGATGAAAACGAGTGTCTGATTGAAACATGAAGCCGGACACCAGAAACAGACACTGTCACCGATGATACTTCAGTGAGCAAAACGTACATGAATAAAAGAGAGAGAGATGGTCCATTCACACAGGGCCCTTGTCTGGACTCTAGCAGGAAATCGGGCGAGTTAGCAACGATCCGCTACAACCTGTGACATAAACAACACGATGTTAGGTCCCCGGGAGGGACAGAGTAGGGGTGTCATGGAAGGCCTCCCAGGGACAGGGCCAGGGTCCCCAAGCCGGAAGACCCCCACAAGGCCCCCAGGGGCCACCAGCTCTAGTGTGGAGCCAAGATACAGGCAGAGATTCAGTTCTCAAGGGTTTCAAATGTCGTGCAAAGGATTTTAGAATTTGCTCGTTGAGAGCCATTTAAGAATTTTAGGCAGAAGAATAACATGATGAGTATGAGCTTCAGGAAGGGTGTTTATTCCGCTGGCATCGCAGCAAATGGACTTGGGGGGGGGGGTCAGTGGGTGAAATCTGAGCATGGAAACCAGACTGGAGGCCACTGTGAGTTACTCCAGGCAGGAGCGCGTGAGAGTCAGAACAGGTGGTGACAGCAGGAGGAAAGGAAGGCGGGTTTAGGATCAGGACAGGCTGCCACATTGCTCAGCCCAGTGCAGAGGCGTCCACCACCGCGGAAAACACCCCTGGGCACTGGTGGTAGGAGTCCCACCTCTGGAGTTCATTGTTCTTATGTACATTGTCTTACTGTTTCTATTTGAAATTGCTGTAAGCCCACAAAACAGGAAACGAGTCGGGACAACTGGCAGCAACTGGGGAGCATGACCCAGGCAGTGAGGGAGGGGGCCGTCCGCGAGGGCTCCCGGGTGAGACTCTCAACCTGTGGGCTGAGTGTCCACCTCCAACACAAGCTGTAAGCACCCAAAGTGCCAAGGGGCCCCGGGGATCCAGTCACCTGGAGGACGGAGAGCTGACTGCGGGGGAAGTGGTGAGTGCACGCCACTCCAGCAGCACCACGAGGAAGGCGGCAGGAAGCTAATCACCAAGCGTGGCTGATGGCTTAACCATCTGGAGGAGCGTTTGGGGAAAACAGAACAATGACAACGAAATGCTAACGGGTAAGAGGACGTGGGGTGAGGGGGCTCAAGCTTAAGGGGTTCTTAAATTGGGGTTAGAAAGAAGTGAAGGCAGACAGAACGTTGGAACGTGCTAAATTACGTCTCCTGCTGGTGGCGGTGGCAGTGGGAGGGACCCAGAGGTCAGCCGGGAGAAGAAGCCGGTCCAGAGCCCAAAGCACAGGGCTGCCCACGCCCGAGAGAGGAGCGGGGCTCCCGCCAGGGGTGCTCGGTCGTGTTCCTGGGCCCTCCAAGCACAAGGTCAGCCCTGAACCGCTGGGATTCCCGCCGCTGTGACAGACCTGCTACTCGCTGCGTTTTCTCCACGAGGTTCTGGAACATCTGGCTGCTCTGAGTGCTGGGATAGCTTAAGGGGAGCTGGAAACATTTTAAATCTTGAAAGACCGCCAAGCCCACTCCCAAGTGCTGCGGTCTGTGGGCTGACACGAAATCTGTCAGACTGATTTCAACTGTGGACGCTAACTCAGTAAGTCCGGCTCCAAATGTTTACCTGGAGACGCCTATCACCCGAACCTGCTGTCTGCACTCACTCCAGATTGGACGACCTCCAGACAGTCCTTTGACTTCATGCTGCAGACCCTCAGCTCGGGGGATTCATTTCTACAAGAAGTTAAAAATTCAACCCATGGTTTCACTATAGTCGAGTTAATGAGGACCCTTCCCAAGGTTAACACCGAATTCCGCCCCGTGGCCTTATGGAAAGAACGCCACCCTACCAAGAGGCTTGAGTGGAGGAGAGCGCTATTGGAAATCAAAGTGTTTTAGAAGACAGAGGAATTACACTTACAGGTTGTCATTTGTATTCCGAAAATAGAACAGCTATCTCAAAGACACCCTGTGAATTATTTGCGTGACTTGAGCCCTCCTTCCATCTGAAGGATCCTTGTACAAACTCTGGCACCACCTGGCAGACTTTTTGTCCTGCACTTGGCAAAACCGTTTTCGGTCATCTCCCTGGGTGAACGTTAGTGAGAATGCTAAGAGTCCATCTGGATGAGCTGGGTCTCTGTGTGCTGTCCCGCCCCCCGACACAGGTTTCCTCCCTTCTCCCTCCCAGTGCAAGCATATCCCAGCATTTCATTATGGAACTTTGTCAGAAGCTTTTTCTGCATCTACTGAGATGACCACACGGCTTTTCTTCTCCAGTTTGTTCACGTGGTGCATCACATTGACTGCTTTGCAGATGCTGAAAAGTCCTTGCATTCCTGGGATAAATCCTACCTGATCATGGTGTGTGATCCTGTCAATGCATTGCTGAGGTCGATTTGCTAGTATTTTGCTGAGGATTTCTGCATCTATATTCATAAGTAAGACTGGCCTGTAATTTCCTTTTTTTTGTGATATATTTGTCTGGTTTTGGTATCAGGGTGACGGCGGCCTCTTAGAACGAGTTCGAAGTGTTCCTTCCTCTGCGGTTTGTTGGAGCAGTTTCAGGACAGGCGCCGGTCCCGTTATGAATGCTGTGTGAGTACCAGCGGCCTTCCGTGAGCACTGCTTCACTGCTGAACCGATCCGCGTGCTATGAACACATGTTCCTTTCTGTACAATACTTCCATTGCCTCATTTTTGTCATTAGCTTCATTTTCCTACGTCCCTATCATTAGTTCTGCTGAAACGTCCCAGCAGTGCCGTTTGAACGCTTCCGAACGGGACTCTGCACACAGTCCGACCACCCAGTGGGTCGCGGGCTCCCGTTTCCTCCGTCCTGGGGGCCCCAGGCTCGGGCTCCAGCGGAAGCGGGGCGCCGGCTCCCGGGCTGCACAGCCCCGCCCGGGACCCGCGTCTGCCTCCGCTCCCTCGCTCGCTCGGCGGGCTCCTCCGGCCGGCGCAGCCGCCCTCTCCCCGTGGGGGTGTGTCCGAGGAACGCAGCGCCCGCTGCGGGCGTGGCCTCTTCTCGGCGGCGGCGCGGGGCAGCTTTCTCCGCCGGCGTTCCGAGCCAGGCCCCGCGCGGCCTTCGGAAGCCCCGGGGCGCTCTGAGCCTCCGCGAGCGCTCGGCGCGAGCGCGGTTTTAACCTCGCAGGATGTTTCGACGCCTTTCTTCGCCGCCGTTTGTCTTGGGGGAGTCAGGCTAGTGGGAGGAGAGGCGTTTACAGCAGAAGCCAATGGTCTTCGGCTCTGGGGGAAAACGCGTTTAAAAAATCTTTTTCTCTCTCCCACGTTTTCTCTTTTAACGAAGTTCTTTAAAAGACGTTGGAACTCGGACGCTGTTTTCTTATTTTCTTGTTGCTTCTGCTCCCATTTTTCATTCGTTTCCATTTTTTTCTCATTTCTTCCAGTAGGTTTTCTCTGCTCTATCTTCCGAGCCTTCGGCTGAGCTTTTCAGCTTCAGTTGTGCGTGTTCTGCGGGACAGAGCTCGCTCTTCCCTCTTTGTGCCTTGCGGCGTTATTTCTTTTTCCCTTGACTAAAAGGTCATCTCTTATTCTCTAAGGGTTTAAGCATTGTTTTGTTGTTTTATTCTAG
The DNA here is from genome assembly GCF_048773025.1 of Camelus bactrianus. Taxonomy (NCBI): domain Eukaryota; kingdom Metazoa; phylum Chordata; class Mammalia; order Artiodactyla; family Camelidae; genus Camelus; species Camelus bactrianus. The sequence goes on along the minus strand of NC_133567.1, from coordinate 2,664,656 downwards.
CAGCTTCATTGCCGTTTTCTGACTGAGGTTTTTTGTTTCCTCATTTTGTTCCTTTTTCTTTTCTAGTCATTGAGGTTATGAGTTTACTGCTGGCTGTTCCTTCGTAACTAAGAGTGAGACGTGACAGATCTCTCGGAACCTCTCCTCAGTGGGCAGGACTTGGAAGCCAATCAGCCCGGGGAGCTGGGGGCCCCCAGGTCCCTTGTCTCAGGGTTTCCCTGAGGCTTTTGGTTTCTCCAGAGATGAGGCCCCGTGTCCCAGCCGGAAGGGACGCCAGGGTCCCGCCGGGGGAGGAGTGCAGCATCTCCCCATCCACCGGGGAGTTCCTCTCAGTTCTCCTGGGTTCTTCAACCTCTGTGGAGCCTGGTGAGTGTGGGTCCCGCGTATTCATGGGGGAAGAACACTGGTGTCCTTGTGGGGAAGGGGCTGGTGGCGCGGAGCAGGGGAGCAGAGAACCCAGGGTCCGGCCATGACCACCCCCCAGCTGCTTCTCCTGTCAGGAGCTCAGCCTTCCTCCTCGCCCGCACCTCCTCATCCGAGGTCCTCCCAGAGCCCCGGGGGGACGGGGGGTGCAGCCTGAGCTCAGCAGCCACCTGCCCCATCAGCACGTCTGGTCCTGCTCCCTCCGCCCGGGGAGGCCCAGCACGTCTCCATCACCTGTCGCTCCGCGCTCACTGCCCCGATGAGGACCAGAGGGCACCCTCGTTCTCGGTGAGTCTATGGACTCCGGCCTTTCTAAGTCTTCCTCACGCTGGCGTGGAGGTTCACCTGGTCGTGGCCACCCAGCCCGGTGTCACAGATGAGCCGTGTCCTCCCACTTCAAACCTCCCCTCTTATTTCTAGGTGAAGAGAAGGAAGCTAGAAATCTGGCCTTCGAGCCAAGTGAAAGATTAGAGTTTGATGTGATTCACATGGAGATGTTTGTTGCCTGGTCTCTTTTAAATCATTCTCAGCAGTTAGGTAATTACTTTTCCTATTTAGTTTTACAGAAGATTTTGCATTGAGCTGTCCTTAAAGGTGGTGGAGGAAAAACACCCAGGGAGGAAGGATTGCTTAGCTAAAGGCTGAGACTCAGGATTCTGGCCGGATGCACAGGAGGGGCTGCGGGACTGTCACAAAGGAGAACCGAAAGCTGACAGCCACAGGAAGTAAAAGCTTTGTATTTCTGTCTGAATAGGAACAGCACCGCCATTTTTTTGGTTAAGGATTTCCTTGGGCCCTCAGCTGTGGGCTGTTTGCAGAAAGCTACTCACCAGGATGAGCGTGGCTATTACTCATCAGAGTCTGAGAGAAGTAACAGCCGCTAGGCAAAGATCAGGAGAAAAGCAGAGGAACCGGCAGGTGCCAAGGCCCTGGGGTAGGAATGTGCTGGGACTCACGAGGACCTAGGAAGAGGCCACGAAGCTGAACCAGAGATGCTGACAGTGGGACTGGTGGACAGCCAGCCAGGCGGCAGCCCGAGACAGACTTGGGAGGGGCTTGTGGGTCGGCTGAGAGCTTTGGCTTGGACTCCGGGTGAGAGCAGGAAACCCCAGAGGGTCTGAGCAGAAGAGAGACGTTATCATACCTGGTCACTGCTGCTCCTGATGAAGGAGAGGGCAGCGCATTATAATTGTCATCACACCATCGCCATTACAGCACCACCGTCAGTGTTACACTGCCATCAGTGTCAGTGTCATAGCTGTGACTCCTGAATGTGGGGCCATATTTGGCACGTGGAAGAGTAACTGGACCAGAAAAATAAATAAATAAATGGCAAATTGAACCTAAGTGAGGGGATGGGCGTGGTAACTAACCGCGTCACCTCATTACGGTAATCATTTCATTGCTGTGCAGGCATCAGACCACCGTGGTGGACACCCTAGACTCACACCATGTCTCAGGCCAATTATATCAGTAAAACTAAGAGAGAAAGAAAATAAAGGGATAAAAGTAACATTTTAAGAATGAAGGAAGCCAATACATGGTTTAAGAAGCGTTTACTGGAGTGGGGCGGTCTGAGTCAGATCTCCTCCACTTACGGAGACATCAGTGCGGGTGGAGGCGCTGGGCTCTGGCTGACAATCTGCACGTCGCAGCCCCTCTGCGAGGACACCACCAGGGCTGGGGTGCACTTAACCACGGAAATGAGAGGCTGATGGAAACCGCTGATCAGTGTCATCAGCTAAAATTCCATTTTTGCATAGAATTCTATTATATTCTCCCCCCAAATCTCTCTGAAAAACCTCTCTTACGTGTGTTCCAATTGCTGTGTGTGCCCTTAAAAATGAAGGCGTGTGACCCCAGGGGTCGACTGCAAACCAGAGTAAAGAGGAGGCGTCGTGTCTGCCGAGCTCAGGACGTTCGCTGTGCAGAGGCGCACTTAGGGAGCACTCGGCTCCTTCTCTGAAATGTGCGCTGTGAGCACTAAAACGGCCCCGCGGCAGGTCGCTCTGTCGGAGCAGTTTGTTTTTTAGGAAAAGTTTGTTAACTAGAGTAAGTGAGCGGTAAACACATGGCTTACTTTGTAGAGTGCTTTGTGATTTCAAAAGCAGTTTCATTTCCATTTGAAAAGCACTTGCTGTCACAGCAAGGCTGTGACAAAACTGTCCATCTCGCCACTTTCCCATCGCTGTTCTAAGATGAGAAGGTCGAGGCTCAGCGGGGCCGGCAGGAGGGCCTGTCGGTCGTTAGACATCCGTCATCATATGGCGGGCTGAGCAGGGCCACACGACGCTGATTAAGACTGAACTATTTTCCCTTAATGCAAATTTCCCTAAATGTGTTAGTTAGGATTCTCTGGTTATAAGCAACAGGAACTCAGCCTTCGTAACAAGTGAGAAGAGGCCTCGGGCCCTCACCTGGTTCCCAGGATGGAAGTGGAGCCACAGAGCTGGGCTTCTGGCTGATGGGAACCCCGGGCAGCTCCGGAGACCTGGGGGCGGAGATGCTGGACACCTGGACATCTGGGAACGGGCTCTGGGATGGTGGAGAGCATCTTGTTGGCCTGGCAGGTCACAGCTGGTGACACAGGACAGGGGAAACGCTGACCTACAGCCCTAACAGGACTGGAGATTGTGGGGAGCTGTGTGAGTGCCAGGGCCCAGGGAAGGACAGTCACTGGGCAGACAGAATGACATCTGCCCCCTCCAGGTTCACAGATCTGCTTAGTCGTGGTGATGCTGGATGCCAGGTAATCCAAGCCAATCTGTCCAATCTCCCAATGCACTCATTCCTAAGAAGGGGGAAAATACGGTCTAATAAATGTGGAGTTGGGTAAAATCCCAAAGAACTTGGAATTTCCAAGCCAACAGGAAGAACTCTTTTATAATTGCCGCCGCTTTCTTCAAGAGAATAGAGACATCAGAGCTGAACAGAGCATCGGGAGCTCTAGCATTAATGGTCTGAATCAGGTCTGATTTTGTATTTCAGCAAGTTTCCAATGATTGAGGACCTCTCTGGGTTACGAATTCTGAGTTTAAAGGATAGAAGTGAACTGCTTCATCCTGGAAATTATTCTGTCCAAACTAATCGAGGAAGCAGAGTTTGCTTTTTTGGCTTATCTCCCTAATCAGGAGTCAGATTGAAAATGCCTGATCACAAAAATGGCAAGATGAGGTTCTCCCACTGCGTCAGCTGTACTGCGTGCCCCGCTCGAGTTCATGTACTTGATATTAAGGGAGTATAACGTACATATTTCAGTTGTATTCTCTGTCAATTCCTATAATTAACCTCTGCTTATGTATCCTAATGTGCATTCAGTAGACACTGGGGAGTTTACCCAACGCCAGCCTGCATGCTGGATCTGCGGGGATGTCAAGACACAGGACAAGCAAAACCTTAGAGAGATCGAGGTGTGGCTGGTGTGAATGGAGAACAATCAGTGCACCTGCCGATCACCTCTCGTAACAGCAGCATCCGAGGAAACAGGTCGCTCCCAGGGCCCAGAAGAAGCGTGGCTCGGGGAGTCCACATGGCTGCAGGCAGCGGTCAGGGATCCAGCCCTCTGCACCAAAGCCGGCGCTGCGTTCCGCACACCAGGCTCCTCGGAGTGGCTGGGTGCACAGTGAGAGGCTGGACACTCAGCAACAGGGCCACAGAAGAGGTCCTGACTCATTCCACCTGGAGAGGCGGTGACCGCTGACTCAGGCTGGGAGGTATGTCACATCACGCCAAGCAAGGGAAGAAGAGACACTTGGCACAGAAAAATAAAGTTAGCAGAAAGAGCACAGAGACTTAAAACGCACGGAGTCTCCACAAGACCAATCACGTGCGGATCTCTGCTCAAAGCAGAGCCTGAGGTGATGCTGGTGGACCGGCCAGAGCCAGTCCTGAAAGCCCCCAGAGCATGAAGATTAGTGTCCTGGTCCCAGCTTGCTGGCTCGTTTCTTCAGGCAGAATCGTGATCAGAGCTGGGCTTTATGAAAAACGATATCCGTGGCCACGGGGAGAGCAGCTGGAAGGGGAGAGGCGGACGGGAAGAGGGGCAGAGAGAGAAGGCACTGCCAGTCCGGGGCCCCAGATGGACAGAGGGACGCCGGGAGGGCTGTCTGTCTCAGGGGGCTGAGGAAGGAGCTGGTGGTACAGACGACCATTCCTGGGTCATCAGGAGCTTGGCACCAGGGAAACACAAGTGGTCATTTTCATTTCGCTTGTTCACCACAGTCAGCATTCTCAAAACGCTGGATCTCGCTGTTCGGCAGGAACCATAAACTGGTGTTTCCATTTTCCCCAAGAGAAAGAGTCCTGGAAGGTCTGTGTGTCTACGTGCAACCAGATATCTGTGTCGTATAGAAGTGTCTGTTAGAATTAATTCTTCTAACTCAGAATACAAAGTGAATCCGTTCTCAACACTGACGGTGAAAAAGACCCATCAACAAGCACAAACTGCTGCGTAGTGATGACCCGTCCCAACCGCTCAGTGACGACCAGCATGGGTGCTCCTGACTTCACAGCGTCGGCTCCTTGAAACCCTAACGTACAGACGTCATTTTATGCTTTTTAGAATATATATACAGCAGAAATGAATGTGTATGTGTACTTTTTTCAGACTCTTGTTTAACTCCGTGAAAACGTAAGACGACCTAATCTCTCACCCAAACCTTAGGATGGACTTCAGTGCGTAGGGGCGCTGATGGGAAGACGGTACCACTCAGGGCTGAGACCTCCCGGGACGGTGTGAGGGCAGAGGGGGAGACACCGAGCAGAAGCCAAGAAAGAGGAGAGCGTGCCAAGTACGAAAAAGGTGCGTTTTTAGAAATACGTATCCAGGCATCTGCCCTTTCAGAACTGTTTTCACAAGACGCGGTTTTCACTTTGTAAACTATATTTTAAAAAGTTATTCCTAAGCTATATACCCAACACCCTGACTCCTGAGTACCGAACTGTAACGTGCAGGTCAGTACCAGAAACTTAAGGTCACACGATGTGGCGAACATGATGGAAATGTTTAAACGTCATCAACGCTGCTTAAACTAGACGGCACACTCCGCTCACTTGGCGTCAAATGGAATCTCTCTCTTCCTACCTCCTGTCAACAAAATCACAACTCTGAACCCATGAAACCCTAAGAAAAGGTCTGAGGGTAGTTTTCTTAGGAAAGTACGTTGACCTGTGTTGAACAGGGGTGGTAGTTTCCTGTTATGCTTTTTACTGTGTTTCTGAATGCGTTAAACATTAATTACTTTTTTAAATTGGAGTACTGTTGATTTACAGTGTTGTGCTAGTGTCTGGTGTACGGCACAGTGATGTAATTTTATGAAGATTTTTGTTCCATTCTGGTTTATTACAAGGTATTGAATACAGTTGCCTGTGCTGTACAGTAGGACCTTGTTTATCTATTTTATATATAGTAGTTTGTATCTGCTAATCCCAAACTCCCAATTTATAAAGACTTTCATTAAATATATAAAAGTTCTCTGTTGTAAAATGAATTGTGCACCCAGCATCCCAGGTGGTCTTTGTGACCACAGGACACGATGGTACCCTGTGTTCGAGCCCCAGAGGGACTTCCCAGCTCCTCGGAGGACCCCCTGATGTCGGAGCGGGCCTGGCCCTCACAGACAGCCGGGCGTCCTCCTTTCGAAGTCACCCTCCTCACTGGACACCGACCTAAACAAGCCTTTCTGAGGCTGTGACCCGTCCAGACAAGGCGAGACCACGGTCCCGTGACCTGTCGGAACAGCCGCGGCTCAACCACAAGTGGCCACACACCCCCCTCTCCTGGCCAGGACGGGTCACTGCAGCTTCTGCGTAAGCCCAGCTTCAGCCTTGCCTGTGTCGCAGAAACCAGGCGCGATCCGGTCAGTCATCCAGCTGAGGGATCGCCTGCTTCCCGGCGGCATCGGCACTTTTGGTTGTTGGAGTCAATCCAGCTAAATAAAAAACGTTCAGTGGCGCAATGTAAAAAGGGAAAGACATTAAAGGAGTCATGGTCATAATATATATTCGTATATGTACACATATAATACATACAGTGCTTTTCTGTCACTTACCCACACAAAAATGATATGGAAATGTCAGAAAAACAGTTATCTTTAAAAAAAATACATCAGAATGATTAAGGGGATAGAAGCAGGTGATGGCAAGAATGATTATGGGTCCCAAGTTCTCTGACTCAACCTTGATTTAAATCATAGTTGAAACTGAGAATCACAAGTTTCTCACCAAGTGAGAAAACCCTGAAAAGTGTGCTTTAGCAACACAAAGAGGTGGGTGGGCCGGCAGTTTTTTGTTTAGAAAGAAAAGAAAGAAGACTGTTGAATATTTGCCCAGTATTATATTAAAAAACAGGCTTTTGTATGTCTGTGTATCTCTTCCCACCTGTCAGTTTATTAAAAGGACAAAAACTTATCAATAAAAATGAAAGGTTCACCTTAGTCATTTCAAGGATCTGTAACCTTAAGATTCTGATTGTTACAAGAAACTACATTTTAAGCACATTGGTTGTAGAAAGTTGTATTTGGTTAAAGTTATAAACAGTCTTTTTCACAGGAGGCTGATTTTCATTAACTGCCTTGTCACAATGAACTATGAAAACCTCAAAGATTTTGCGTCGAGTAGGCTGTTAACTGTTAATATGGAACAGTGCGTTTTCTTATGAGCTACAAGCATTTAAAAATCCTCATTCCTCCTCACAGAAGTTACGATGCAAGTAAAATACATAAGTACTTCAGCAAATTGACTTTGATACACCATGAAAAAGTTCTGATCTTTGACAAACTGAAAGACAACAAAATCTAGGGGTGCGCAATCTCAAACCTAAATCTCAGCTTGTTCGACCCACACACCCTCCCTAACAGGTGTGCTGGGACGCACCTGGAGGCTCTGGGTTTCAGCCAGGTGTGTAGGAAATGACTGGGGGCGGGGTCAGGGACGGCGGCGCCCTGAACAGGCCTGGCACCCTCGCTGGGCACGGCTGGGGACAGTCTGAACTGGAGCGACCGAGCCCCACGGGGGCACCAGCGGGGAGGAAACCAAGTCGCTCACCCTGAAGCAGGCGGGTTGGGCCCAGGGCTGCCCAAGCACAGGGCTCACGCTGGAAGAGAAGGGCGATGTCACACAAGGGTAGAATTGAACCCATCACAGCTAACACGTCTCAGGTCATTTCCGGAACGGTCTGCAGAAATTCTGCGTTTCCAAATGAGGCTGAGTTCTTAGCAGGTTATTTACGAAGGAGACAAAAATGAAACGCAGTTCATCCTTAGACCCAGGCCCTCCTGCGGTGTCCCCTCCCCTCACTCCAGACATGAGGGACTCAGAATTCCTCTCCCAAGTTGCCTGCACCTGCGGACAGCCTCGCCCTCCTCTTCCTGCGTCTGTTCTTGGGGGGTGAGGCCAGACACCTGTCTGCGGCCTTAGGGCTGAAGGTGGCCGCGGGGCGGCTGCTTGCCAGGGCCGTGGACCCCAGGATGGCAGGAGAAGAGGAAGTGCCCCCCCACTGTCCTGGGCAGTGCCTGGGGGTGGGGATCACCTCAGGGGCCACGTGCAGCCTCAAGGCTGAGGAGGAAGCTGCCTCCACAGAGAAAAGTGGGGACGACAGGGGCACTGGGCCCCACCCATGCTGCCACTCACCAGTGGACAGTTTCAGCCGTGTCCCTGCACATCTGTAACCGCAGGCTTGTCTTCAATACCATACTGTCCTGTACAGTGACCACTCAGCACGGGCGGTCACAGAGCCCTTGAAATGCGGCTGGCCACAGGGGAAGATGCTCTGACGGTAAACACACGGGATTGCAAAGGCAGTGCAGCAGAGAAGCGCGCGGACTCTCTCATCAGCGATTTCACGGTGATTACCTTTAAAACTAATATTTTGAAGCTACTGGTTGAAAAGATACTATCAAAATTCATTTCACCTGTTTCCATTTTTTTTACTGTTACTATTTAAAATGACTCCTCTGACTGCTGTTAGATTTCTCCGAGACAGCGCTGATGGACACAAGTGCCGTGGCCATCTGTGCCGGTGCCCCCAGAGCAGTCCTAAATCACACCTAGTGTCCTTATGGTCCTTATGGAAGCTTCTGGCTTGGCACTTTTCCTGGATTTTTTTAATCTTTAAACGAAGTGGTCTAATAGGTGCGTTAGAGTGAGCTGGGGTGCGTCTTCGGCTGCACGCCCCGCCTGCACCGGGGCAGGGGGCGCCTGCGCGGTGGGCAGAGGCTGCTGTGCGGGCAGTTCTGCGGTAGCCTGTGTCTTCTCCTGGCTCTTTCCAGAAGCGGTTTTACTTACACCTCCCTCTCCAGGACACACGCACTTACAGATTAAACAAAACGCGACGTTCGCAAATACTCGTGCATTTTGACAGCTGCAGCCTCTCTTTGGATGGGAACCACGCTGCAGCTGGTGCGGACAGGCTGTGAGCCACCCCTGCGCCGCGACCAGATCCAGTGTGTCCAGTGCGTCCCTCACCGGGCTTTCTCAGGAAGAGCCTCACTTTTACCATGTCGCTGGCCTCCGCCCAAAATGAGTCATCATCTCAAGCGTCTTCCCCGGGGCAGAATTTCCTCTGCAATTGCTAAGTGCTTCGACATCTGGGGAGAATTTCCTGTTAAGAGTATTGGACGGCAACTTCTGGAGACACTGTGAACCAGAAGTGCCCAGCTGAGCTCTTTCTGAGTGGCTGACACCTGAAACCACGAAAAATAAATGTTGTTTTAAGCGAAAAAAAAAAATTCTGGTCCATAATTATGGTCCGTGGAGAGAAGTCAATGGAAACCACCAACAACTCCCACTTTGCTCATTCTGAATGCAGCTTGGAAAGCGGCTGCAGACAATTTTATTTTAAAAAACTTAACATAATAATAAGATTATAAAATATTTTTGAAAAAAATGCCAGTGCCATCGTGTCAAAAAAAGTATGTCTAAAAATTTAAATGTTTGAATATGTACCAAGAATAATGATCCTTCTTATGTTATTTTAATGATCAGATAATCGATATAAAGTAGCTTAAATGTTTTCTTTAATATATGCTATTCTTTAAAGAAAATTTATATTTGAAATTTATTTTTAATGTAATTATTTTACAGGTCTACCACTATAATAAAACTGATGGGTGTTCAGTTCTTTTAAACTTAGAAACTCCTTTCATTCTCAGAAGTGCCCCAGCCTACCTTTCGGTCACCAAGCCAGAGGCAATCGTCACCCGGCCCAGGGCCGAGTGGAGGTCGGATGCTGACTAAGTCCCAAGATTGCTGGGCCCGGTACATCCTTCCAGCCGCGTCCATCCTCCTGGGCTTCCCACGATGCTCCTCTTGCCGACTTCCCTTTGCATCATTTCGAATGCCTCCACCAGCAGCCCGAGTGCCACCGCACCTCCGCACTGCGCTGGAATGGCCAGTCACTAAGAACAGAAACATCAGCATGCACAATTTCTCACCCAATGTGTCTTTTCTCAACAGCATTCCTTTTAGAGACTTCATGGGACCAAAGAAAGGGTCCTTTTCTCTGAAATGACTAAATGACCTCAATTTAGCATTTTTATTACCTAGCAACTGTACCTTTCAAGTCAAAGATTACTAATTAAATCAAGGCCTTAGTGCCGTAATTTCTAATCAGTACCTACTCACCAATACATGTTTTAAGTGTTAAACAAAATACAAAGTTTAATTTATTATGTTACAATTATGCTAATGACACTAATCTGCTATATTAATTTACCAAGACATCCTCACACAGCTAGGATGGCTTACAAGCGAGACCGTGAGTGAACATGGTGACAGTGTACCTAGGAAGGTCGAAATCGAATTTCTTTTGTCATTTTGGGTTAGATTTACGTAAGCTAATGTGGTCTTTTCAAATTACATATTTAGACCCTATTATTTAAAATATAAAATACAGGCTAATCAGTAAAAAGAATCTATCCTGCCTGAAGCTCCGAAGGACGTGGGGCGTCAGGTGAATTCAGAGAGCAAGGCTGACCAAGGCTTCCGCCTCTCGTCCGGTTTCCTTTCTGAGCCTGTGCCGTGGCGCCCCCGCTCCTCACGCCGCAGCCGCCCCTGCGCCAGGACAGCACCCAGGGCCCTGTCCCGCCCGCCCGTACCGCGCCGCCACCGAGCTCCCCCGTCGGCCCCAGACCCACCAGCAGCAGCGTCCGGACCGCTCAGATCCCCCGCAGCTCCCCGCAGCCCTGCTCTGTCTGGAGCCCGGGCACTGAAAGCCTGCTCCAGGGAGGCCCACTGCCGAGCTGCGACAGCCGTCCTAGTTAAAGAACTTAGAGCAATCGATGATCTGGGTGGATAGGGTTTTCAACTTTAAAGGAAAAAAGTCCTGCCCTGCTTTGATCCTAACAGCTGATCTCTTTTTTTGCTGCTTCGTTTAAGTTTCATAAACGATGCCGGCGGAGGCGTGGAGAGTCAACAGGATCACTGAACTGATAGGAACTGGTATAAACTTGTTATGTGTTGTTGTTCAGTATCACATAACACGTTATGAAGCACAGAGGAAGACTGTATCTTAGATCTGAACTCTGGCTCTGGCCCTAGCAAGTTGCGTGACCTGAGGCGGTTTACTAAAGGTTCTTGGAGTCCTCTCCCCACGAATAGTTAGGATTATGCTTGGTCACTTATAAAGGAAGCCCCAGAGGACGGTGACTTAACCAGGATGAACATGTTTATTTTTCGTGTGTAATTTACACTTTATTATTATTTTTTCTTGTTATAAATCTTGGTGATTGGGGCTATGTACATTGGAGGGAGCCTGTTTTGTAAAATTAGATTTGGAGTCACCTAATTTAAATTTATACTACTAGATCCGGAATTTCTCTTTCTATTGGATTTGAACACATAAACTCCACAGTCATTTGACTTCCTGAAACTTTCTATCCTGCTGCTCTTTAATCTTCAAGTTCTGAGTCTTGTGGTTTTTATCTTTAAGATTACCTAAAGGTCCAATACGGTGCCCAGGGCTCCAGCCATCACCTGCGTAGTCCCGCAGACAGAAAGAAGTGTCCACCTTTCTGAGTTTCCAGTCCTTCGTACTAGTTAACTAGTACTAGTTAACAGTTGTTACCAAAATTCTCTCCATTGAAGTAACTGGTGTGGTTTCCACTTTCGGACTGTCCCCAACTGATCCAGTGGGAAAAATACCTTTGGGAGCGAGGGGCTGGGGCACAGAACGTGGCGCACCACTTCCTGGCTGTATGACTTATGGCAAATCCATCAGCCTAATCTTAATTTCCTCACCTGTAAAAGTGAGACGGTGCTGCCTGAAGCTGTGAGGACTAAGAGCTCAAATTCCGCAGAGCAGGTCCATTCACGAACATCGCATCTCAGACGTGAGGAAGTACAACGGTGTTTTTCTGTCAGAGGAAACTCTCCGGGAAGGCCTTCACGACCCTGCGGCCTTTATAGAAAGAACGAAGTAGAAATAAGCAGAAAGTAATTGTTTTCACCACAAGCCCCTCCATACTTGTTTGCATTTTCTACTGCAGGTGTATTCCTTTCATTTTATTTTTAAACGGCACAGACATTTTTCTGGGCAGTGGGCTGTGCCTCATTTTTGTGTTTGTATAATATTTTCTACTAAAAATGGGTGAATGCTTGACTCAGGCAGGTAAAGACGTGTTACAAACTTTCCACAGGCTTCGCAGATCCGGGTCTGGGGCAGGGTCCCAGGTCTCCTCCTGCCATCGCTGGTCCAGCTGCTGGCCCTTGGGAGCCGGCAGCCTCGGCGCCAGGGAGACAGGTGCCCAGCGTGTGACCAACAGGGCAATTCTCTGCCTCAGTAACGGTGGCTTTTAGTCACACAAGGATACTGCAGGTCTTTGCTAGATGAGGCATGTCCCTATGTAGTCTGCATTATTCTATGAAGCGTTATTCATTATTCCACATTTGTGTGAAAGACAATGCCTTCCGTAGCCTAGAAGCAGGATGCGGCTGGGGAGCTCACCAGGAAGAAGTGATGCAAACCATGCTTACCGACGGTGGTCCTTCTCGGAGTGCGGACGGAGAAGGGATGGGTTATATGTTAGCGAGCATCAGCTTGTGATTTAAGGGCATTAATTTAGTTAAGCAAATGTATGCGTGTGATTAAAATGCAATATTGCTGTGATTATAATACAATCAGCAAATTATTAAACTGCAACCCAAACGTAAACAAGTCCTATGTGTCTGCCAGGTGTCCTCTCATCTCATTATTTTAACTCAAGCCATAAACTGGTTTTTAGTAAATGGATTCTTTCAGACCTCTCAGCTGTCACAGTGCTTTTCTTTTTCCTTTTAATTTGCCAACTGAAAGAAAATATCGGAGAGACCTTTTTAAGGAATGTAGTGTACCATTCCAAATATAATGTTTTTAAGTATACAAATCAGGGTTATCAATATTATTATACCAAATCTGATCTGTTAAAAGGAAAAAAATATATACGCACTAACATCGTGCTCACTTGCTTACAACACAAAGGTTAAGCACCATGGTGATGAGTGGTAAGCTGAACACAATTTTTGTAGTCGATAAATCAGTTTACAGATTAATTTTTTAAAGTTTACAGTATGTAAAGGTGCTCAGCACTAGCTTGGATATGATTATACTTTTAAAATATTTTAATGTAGGGGATTATTAGGTGTTAAAATTATTAAATCTCTAACATGTAACCATCACAACATGCACTTTTTAAAAAGTCATCCATGTTAACCACACCCCTGGCTTTCTTTGCTTTGCCCACAGTTTTAAAAATACCTGGCTGATAAGCTGAGTCTAAATCATTCGAGAAAGAAATAAACACTCTAAAATATCTCACCCACCATGTCCCAGTACATGCCCCTAAAAGGAAACCTAAAATATTTTTCACCAATAACCTCCTCCTTTTTATTTAACACTGCAGTGAGTTTTTTTTTGTTGTTTTTTTTTTTTAACGGAGGCGCTGGGGCTTGAACCCAGGACCCCGTGCACGTTAAGCATGTGCTGTATCACTGAGCTACGCCCGCCTCCCCCCTGTGCTGTTTGATGTGAAGCATCTTCTCCAGGCCTCTGGACTCCTCCAGGCTTCCACAAGCTTTGCTCCTCCCTGGAAGGCTCTTAGCAGGGACTCTGACTGCAGCTGCAGTGGCGCAACATAGGCGCACCTGCCACCTTCAAAGGCTGAGACACAAAGAGCTCTTTCGTTTAAGGACACAGTGTCTCAGAACTGTTTTCTTGGACTAGGGGGGGTCCCGGGGGCGCTGACGGCATTGGAGGGTTTGCCCCAGACGGCCTGAGGGCCAGCACCGCCTGTCTCCGGGAAGGGCCTGGAGGCACGTTAAAGCTGACCTGGCTGTTGTGGGGATCGCAGTGTCTCCTTTCTGTATCTTCTCCTTTCAAATAACAATTTGCCAGGGCAAAACCAGAAAGGGTGAAACGGAATCTTTACTGCTTCTGATCTTTAAGCACTCAAAGGCTACATACGAAATCAACGTGTAGGTGTTATTAGGTATTCTGTCCTTTCCTTGTCATTCCTTTCCCAACACAAATTCTCATGGATTTACTTTTCCTACATGTTTGCTCTCTAATAAAATATCCTGTGGTTTACTTACTCATTCTGTGATTATTGGACGTGAGTCATTTACGGCTGGTAGCAATACATTGTACAATTACCTGTATACAAATTATGTCTTTGGAGTTAGTAAATAAAATGAATGGTTTAATCTATGAAACCAGAAGTTTGAAAATCGTAATATTAAAGAGAGAACTCACTGAATTGTAGGAACGCACTATGTGAAACAATGAAACTGTGTGCCCAGCAATGTTTCACCTGCCTTAACATGTATTGACTTTTAATCTTCAGAACAATCGAACAGAGGTGGGGCAACCCTTTTACAGATAAGGAAACGGAGCGTGGGTGTAGCTCAGTGGGAGAAGCATGTGCGCAGCACGCAGGAGGTCCTGGGTTCAATCCCCAGTGCCTCTGTTACAAAGCTAATTACCTCCCCACCAAAAAATAGCACAAAGGCCAGAGACGGGCACTCTTCAGTGTTGCTGGAATGGACAGAAAATTCCTTGGGCAGCTCGGGTTTCCAGGGCAGGCGCTGGGGCTGGGGTGGGAGTGAGACTCCAAGCTGGTGTTTCCCAAGGTGGCTCAGGCAGGCAGGAGAGGGGGCTCAGAGGAGACCTTCGTCACCTTGCGAACCACGCACATGGGCCTGGTGGCCAGGTCCTCGAGGCAGACGTGACCGGGGGAAGCAGCCCAGGTCGGGCTGTGATGCAGCCACATTCCAAAGCGGATTTCTCGTCCTAAATAAACACTACTCTGTAGGACGAAGGATTTTTCTCCAGAGGAGCAACAGCACGTATTTAGTAAATTCCCATTAAAAGTCACCCATAAGTTCTGCAGATGCCCTTCCTCATAGAGCCTGAAAGAAAGGAGGTCAGAACCCAAGTTCACGCAGGACGCAGAGAGCCAGGGCCCTGGGGGTCGGGGGAGTGTGTCTGTGGCTCCCGGTCCATCAAGATGATAAAACATGCCTTCACTTTGTTCTGTTCTCCCTTCCTCTCGCCCCTAAAACAGGAATTTCATTTCTCAGTCACCCCCCCCCATAAGGTGGAAAGAGAAAGACAGACAAGAATAAACAGTACACCTGAAACACTAACATTGCAAGTCAACCACACTTCAGTAAAAAATAAAATTAAGAGATAACAGAATAAACAGAACCCTCCACCCCCTTGAGGCCACGCTGACTACCCGGCACCTGCAGGGCGAGCTCCCCACGGCCCTCCCTCCCGGCCCTCAGGGTCGGCACAGCTGCCCTGCGGCGGCGTCTAGGAGGCAGCTGCGGACTCCCAGGCTCAGAGAGGGACCGTCCAGCAACGCCCACCTGGTGCTGGGCAGACAGGGACAGGGCGGTCCCGTCGGCCTCCCCTCGGCCTCCCCGGGCCCCCTTCTGCTGGGATGTTCTTGGAAAGCTGTCTCATTTGGCTCAGGCTGATGTAACAAAAATACCACAGACTGGGAAGTTTGAGTAAGAGAGAGTTAAGAAGCCGGGAGCTCCAAGGCCAAGGCGCTGTCTGTCTGGGTCCTAGTGAGAACCCCCGCTGGCCTGCAGGCAGCTGCCGTCTCACCGTGTGCCCGCTGCTGGAGGGCGACGGAGACCACTGCCCAGCTGTCTCTCCTTTTAAGGGCACTAATCCCATTCACGAGCCCCCACCCCCCTGGGCAAGTTACCTCCAAAGGCCCCAAGTCACCTCGGGGGCCAGGACTCCATGCAGGAATTCGGGGGACACAGCCCCCAGCAGAACCCTCGCACCGAGTGCACAGTAGCTAGAAAGTGAGGTGGACCAGGATAGCCCCCACCCCTCATCAGCACCAGTGACAGGGAAGGTGCAGAGTCAGCTTTGCTTCAGACGCCGTTGAGTGACACGGCCTTCACACCGGGTGTGTGACGTGAGCTGCACCAACCACCTCGGGCTGAGTGCATTTTTTTAGTGTCTTAAACCTGAGTCCTGACCAACTGAAAATACGCAGCACTCACTCCTTCCAGTTTCTGTATTTTGGTTCTTTAAAATACCAGCTTGTATGTTGTATTGCTCTGTGGTGCAGAAAATGGCTGCTTTAAGTGTGTACGTACATATTTAAGTCTTAATGCAACGTATGTAACGTCTGACTGTGAATTAAGAGGTTTTCCTCTCAATTCAGTGGCGGAGAAAATTAGCTTCATAAAAACGATCTAGGATGGAGGCGTTTCGGTTCCATGTTTCAAGAAAGAAAAGTAATGAGCCTCCAGGATCATTAAACTCTTAATAAAAAGTTCTTCTGTGGAAACATTATTATTATTTTAAATCGTGAAAACATCTTTAAAGCCAATAAAATGCTACGTAGGTTTGGAAAAAGTGAGTCACTTGGAGAGTGTGAACGTGACTGACATGCTCAGAGCTTTACTCACTGCCTAACGTCGACCAGTCCAGGAAGGGCGGGCGTGTCGCTGAAGCAGGCGAGCAGTGGGGACCCTGGCTGGCAGCACCCCGGAAGCCTCGTGTATGACCGGGGACTCCGGGGGTGTCTTTCCCTCATTCACACGTTTACTCCCTTCACAAAAGTCTGTTTGGAGTTGGTTCAATAAATAAGCCAAGGTCTCTGCCTGCCAGTCATGAGAAAGTCACGGGGAGGACCACGGGCCAGTCCTGCTGTGGGCGGTGGCGCCAGCACACAGAAAGCAACCTGTGGGTGCCCACGGGGAAGGGGATGGGGAGGAGTTTGGGGTTAGCGGACACTAACCCCTGTGTACAGAACAGATCAACAACAAGACGCTGCTGCAGAGCACAGGGAACTGTATTCAGTTTCTTGTAACGAGCTGCAGTGGAGAAGAATCTGAAAAAGTACACATGCATGTGTGTAACCGAGCCGCTCTGCTGTACACCTGAAACTAACACTGTAAATCGACTACACTTCAATAAAAATAAGAATTTTTAAAAGTATATAGAAAAAGAACATGAAAATGAATGCGTGTATGTGTATGTGTGACTGAAACATGATGCTGTGCACCAGCAGTTGACACGACACTGCTGCATGAGAGGCGAAAGGGGGGAGCCAGTAGCGGGGGTGTGGGGGGGTCACGTGTCCCCGCCCTGGGGGCTCCTGGGGGTGAGTCCTGGGAGGGCCCCGGTGCGATGCTGAAGTGGAGGCGGCTGGCTTGCTCCACGGTGACAGCCGGGGTGCTCGCTGGGCGGGGTCCCGGGGCGGCCTCCCTGGGCTTTACACGGATGTCTCAAAAACTATCACTGAACATGAGACCCTCCTAAATTCCTCCATGTCCCTCAGTTTCCCTCCCAGCCTCCAGCTTTTAGTCCTTTCCCTTCCATCTCTGGTTCAGAAGGAGCTGAAAGACTGGAAACAATTGGGGGGGGGGGATAATTAGGTTTATTCACTTATTTATTTTTAGACGAGGTACTGGGGATTGAACCCATGAACCCACTTGAGCTATACCCTCCCCTGCCCTGGAAACAATCTTAAATTATCTGTTTTTGCCTCGAATTTAACTTAAGCCAATAGCCACCAAGCCAGATGTGCTGAGATGGCGTCACAGGAGCACAGAGAGCGGAGTGGCAGCCTCTGCTTGGACAGAAGGAGGAGGAGGAGGCGTCCCACAGGTGAGAAGGCTTACAGGTGAGAGGCTGCTCACGCTACTGGCTGCCCCGCCCCGTCAGAGCACGTCCGTGTGCTGCGCAGGGAACGCAGGTGCACCCCGGGCTCTGCTGGAAGGACTGGGAAAGAAGTCGGGGCTTTAAAGTCCTATAAAACGTCAAATGCAAATAAAATGGGTAACTTTTCCCAGAAAGTTTCTGTCAGTGGCATCGCATCCGTCACTTACTAGACATGCGCGATTTGACGTGCAAAGGTGTCTGTGCACCTGGTACCCCTGGGCACGGGTAGTAACCAGCCCATCGGCGTACGGGGGCACATGTCTGTTCCCTTAGATTTAGGAGGTCGGTGCCAACCAGCTACCCAGGACGTTGCTGCCTGAGCTGCTTCCGTGGTGTCGCTGGGTGTCCACCGTGTTACTTGCCCTTGATAAACTTTGGAGCTAGAGAAAACTGACCAGCGTGATTAAAGTCACACGTGTGGCCATGAGACGACGCAGAGCTAAGCGACCCCCTTAGAAACTGACCGAGCCCCTTGGCGTGGCGTTGGCCTCTCCCGCTGCTAACTAAGGCATGTGCTAACTCACTCTGCAGGCCAAAACCACAGACCCCGCGTCATCCCGCCTCCAGGGAGGGAAGAGAAAGGAACGGACAGGAGGGGTGAGAGGAGAGGTCTGCTTTGCAATAAAACAGAGTAGCCGACAAGGAAGGAAGAGCCGTGCCAACAACGTCACGTTCACAAAGTCGCTTCATCAGAGCTCAGTCTGTCGACTCCCTTCAGGACTCTTTGGGGTGGCGGAACTCTGAAATCCTCTCCAAAACTCCTGTGTACAGAAATCTTAGGACGGGTGCGAGTTCCTCTTCACTTAATTTTTTTTTTTTTTTAGTATCAGTCACCGCCCCCCCGCAAAAAAAAAAACAGACAGCTCTTCTGACTCACTGTGACTTAGTAATACACGTCTCTCCTGTTTTATAAATTAACCCTCGAACCGCCTTATTCCTCTGGGCACGAGCCCTGAAGTTTGCAGCCTTGCCACCAGGGGGCAGTGGATCTCCTGCTTCAAGTAATCCAATCTCATCCTTTCTTGAGACCCAAATTCAACCAAGGATTTTGTGCAAATTCTGTGTGGGAATCCAGTGCATAAGTCCATGAAAGCTGGTAACCTAGTATACGTGGAGGGTACATCTGGCCCAGACCCCAAGGATGGTCTGACACTGAGTCACTGCCCCACAGTCCTTCTGGAGTGGACAGAGAGGGACAGAAGTTTCTGTGAAGTGGGTACCATGTTGGTCCTCTTCCCAGCAACTGTAAGGTTTCCACTCTCAGCACCAAGTCACTATATTCCGTCCACAGACCTTTGGTCTTGGAGTCAAACCCCTGGGGGGGGACCAGCACCACCCTGTAAGCCTTCAGCCTGACCCGCATCTCGGGGTCCCAGCTGTGTCTGGCATATTCGCTCCTTCCAGGATGTCAGAGTGGATGGAAGTCCACTTGTGTTTCCAGCAGTCTCAGTACACTGGGGGGTGGGGGGACAGGAACAGCTCCGTGGTGACAGTAATGTAACTGCTCCATTTCAGGGGGAGTGGAAGCCAGGGTCCCCGAGGGTCTCCCGGTGCCAGACTGCACCACGGGCTGACTCTGGGACTCCGACTTACCCTCCTCACCCCTGAAATGGGGCCACAGCCCTGCTGCCGGGGAGCACTGAATGGATGCTGTGTGCGTGGGAACGGGGTAAACTGCCCGGCCCCGTGCCTGACAGCACCCGGCCAGCTTCAGCCGACACTCTAGACTTGCAGACTCAGCGACAGACCCCAGGAGCTCGAAAATCTCACTCTCAACTCTAGCCAAATTTACGGTGAGGCTCGAAGCCAGGCCCACGACCCCCAGAGCCGTTCCTTCCATGTTCTTGCCTCACTGTCTGTCCTGTGCTGAGAAAACCCTCAGCGATGAGTTTGCCCATCTAGGCATCACTCCTGCCTCTCACATGTACAGTTTCATTCTGGTGTTCCTCTTCTAAATTTCCTCTCGTCGAGTGGCTCTTAACTTTTTTGAGGTCACATATGCTTTGAACATCTGATGGAAGTTCTGCACTATTTCCACCCCCAGAACAAATGCCAAGACAATCTTGGACATAACTTCAAGAAGGCTACACGCTCCCAAACGTCTTTCATGGAACCTACATTAAGGAAGTCCACTCTAACTCCTCTTTTACTAAATACCTTATTCTTTAAGTCACTTTCAACGTTCAGCTGGCTGCCAGTAATACCAAATGTTTGTGCCCCCCCCCCCCACCAATGTACATACTGAAGTCCCAGCCCCCAATAAATTTCTGTGGCGGCCCAAGCTAAACAGTGCCCCAGCCACACCTATTCACAAACTAACTTTCCGTGCAAACTTACGTTTATGTTTTATGTTTTATTTTTAGTAAACTCATGCTTGTGAAAAATTGAAGTATAGAGAAAAGTAAAACTAAATTAGCAATTTACTTCTTTACAGATCAAAGATCACTACTCTAAAAGTTTTAGTGTGCCTTCTAAAATATGATTTTGCTCTGTTCATATATAACTTTATGCACTTTTTCAGATTACACTATATAAAAACATTTCTCAATTTGCTGGATTAACATAGCTTCATTACATTCCTCCAAATGTAAACATTTCCCAATTTAGGTTATTTTCAATTTTTTGGTATTAATTTTTTAATATATTTGATGTCACTCTTTTTTATACTTTCATTTAAGTGTAGTCAGTTTACAACGTGTCACTTTCTGGTGCACAGCACAACGCTTCAGTCATAGAGGAACATACGTATATTCATTTTCATATTCTGATGTCACTCTGAATGAGTCACAGTATGGGATCATTGGATGCAATCTAAGATTTTTTTCAAGGCTTTTTGATACATTCTGAAAAATCATTTTTCTAAGTAGGAAAATAAATTTTTTTATCTTTTATAAGCAGTTCATACATGTGAGATATGTGCATGTTTTTTGCTGCGTATGTTTCCAACATGCATGAATTTCAGTTTTCATGATTTGATTAAATAATACTAGTTCAACACTGTTACAAAGACTGCAGGTAAAGAGCTGACTTTACCCAAAAAGAGGCCTGGCCTTCGTCCCCGGCTCCTGGGGGGGAACCTCTACACCGCTGGGATTTCTGGAGCAAGAGGAGTGTCTCATTGGACCCCAAATAACATTGACAGTTTGTGGAGCTATTATTGAAATCAGTATATTATTGAAATATTATATTATATTGTGGAAATTAATATTTTTAAAGTTAGGGTGCTAACTGTAACCTCTAGGGCAACCACTAAGAAAATAACTCCAAAATTACAGCAAAAGAGACAAGAAATGAAGTTAAACGGTACAATAGGAAACACCTACATAATATAAGAAAGGTGTGAATGAGGGCTAAAGCGGGTAAGGAGTGGGAGAGATGAGGGAAACACACAGCAACATAGCAGAAATAAACCTTATCCGTAATCACGGCCACTGGAAGCTGATTCAGCCCTCCACCTGAAAGGCAGAGATTGCTAAAATGGCTGAAAAAAATCATGACCCAACCCCATGCTATTTATAAGAGACACTGTTTAGGTTCAGAAACACAAATGGGTTGAAAGCAAAAGGGGGTAAGAGACATAGTGCAAGAACAGGGATCGAAAGGAAAACGGAGCGGCTACCCTCATACCCAACACGGTGGAGAGAAAGAATGTCTTGTATTGATAAACAATCAGTCAGTCAGGAAGACGTAATTATTGACAAGGAAATAAAGTAATAACAAATAGGTAAATTCCTACAGACAGAAAGGCCGCCAGAAGCTGGAGGGGGCAGTGAGAAGGGGGTTCCTTGGGGGGGGGCTGTAAAATACCTCAAATGAGACTATGCTGCCAACATGCTGTAGCTGCGAACACACCAAAAACTACTGGACTGTACCCTCTGAAAGGGTTTATGGTTTATGAACTAAATGACAAGAAAGTTGTTATAAAAACGGAGAAAGCGAAGGCTTCTCAGTGTTGGCATGCAGGTAAATGTGCAGAGTGCCCACCTCCCGCTCCTCGCCTGCTCTTAACAGATAACGCTGACTCTCCCCTTTGCTGAGTGAGCCCTGCTGGCCCCACCAGTGCCCGTGTGTCGGCTGTCCACAGGGTGCGGGAAAGCAAGACGTGTGATGCTCTTCCTGCAGCAAGAACACAGTGATGGAAAGACGAGCTGTCGCATGGTGTCATCCAGCAGCTCCCGGGGGCACCTGAGTGAGCCGTCATCTCCTGGGGAGAACAGGGGCGGAGGACCCCTACCATTCTTAGGTTCTCCAGGACAGACTGTTTCTGGTGGGGATTCACCCTGATGGAAACAGAGGCGTCTTCTCAGCTACATGGCGAACAGCCAGCTGCAAATTACTACCCCGTAAAAGGCATCACCTAAAGTGCCACGCTTGGGACTGGCCCCTTATATGTCTCTAAATTTGTTGAAACAGGCAGACATGCAGAACTCCGGGACGTGGATACACATGTCCGCATATGTGCCCTACGCATGGGAAGCTTCCTTCTTTATTTTATTTGATTTTTTTGGTGGGGGGCTTCCTTCTAAAATGTGATCTTATTTCCCTCTCTGAATGTCTCCACCACTTTCAATACCGAAGCTGTTTAGCGATCATGTCACAGTGCCTTGGCAGAGAGGTGAATTTATATTTGGAAAAAGCTCATGTGACAGTCCTGTGATGTGGAAACAGCCTCAATGTTACTGTAAGCATCTGCTGGTCCTAAAGTCCGTTTGGCCGTCGTGTGGGGAGGTTGGGGAGAGCCATCTTCACGTCTGTCTGCTGTCCCTGAGCTTCCACAGTCTGTGGCTTCAATGTTTCTGTTAACTTTGTTTATGAGCACGAGACAGTCACCAAAATTTCAGATAAAGAACCAACTGATACAGTGGAAACAAGTCGTACATTCACTCAGAATTTGAAAACCAGACTTTTTTTTTAAACCTTCTTGCAATGCTTACAATGAAGCAACACTTAATCAGACTTTGTATACAAAGCGCTGTGTGTTAGGAGGAAGCACGCGGCCACTTACCATCATTCCATCTGGGATCCAGCAGACGCGGAGTGCACAGAGCAGCACTGGGAGAGCCCCCTCTCTCCCCACGTCCTCCGGGTTCTCGCAATCCCTGTGTAAAGCCTCCCTCCGCCTCCTTGCGGGGCTGTGCTCCCTTCGCTGCGTCATCCCTGGGGAAAGCGTGTGGACTTTGTGCTTACATAACGCCTGTCCCTTCTCTTCTCTCCTACTGAAGTTCACTCACAGAGGTTTGCTCACCCTTTCTGGCCTGAGCGCAGCCCCTGCTCACCGACAGCTCTCAGGACACAGCTGCTGAGTGAATAAACAAAAGTGCATTCTAAGGGTTGGGGGAGGCGGTACAGCTCAGTGGTAGAGCACGTACTTAGCGTGCACAAGGTCCTGGGTTCAACCCCCAGCACCTCTATTAAAACAAAACAAAAACAGCAACAATAAGAAAGCTAATTTTAGGCTATGAACGCAAAACGTTGTAACCTTTAGCTCCCTGGTTACAGGTGGACAGGAAAGTCAATGAATTCGAAGCCCGTCCCCCTCTGCCCCCAGGCAAACACCCTGACTCTAGTCCAGAGGGACAAGCGTGCCCCATTCAGCTACTCCGAAGCCCAGAGATGTGCCCTGGACAGGGGAACGTCGATCCCCAATGCAGGGTAATTTATCCAGGGTCAGAGAGAAGCAGAGAAGCAGAAAGGTGTGACCGGTAGCAGTTACCACGTGGCGAAGAGTGACGGGTGGAAGCTGGGCCGGGGTTATTTTAAACCCTCTCGTAACTGCGTGTTATTTGAGCTCCGGGAGGGGAGGGCCACTTGCTTGGTGACATTCCATCCGCTTTCGCCTGCCTTCCGGAGCAGCTGCACGTCACCAGCCGGGCTGCCCGGCTTCCCCGCGACTCAGGAGCGCAGGGCCGCGCTGGGCCTCCCCGCGGCCGGGGCTGCGGCCGCGCGCCCGCCCGCAGGAGGGCCGCCTCCCCGCCCGCCGGGCAGCTGCTCCGGACGGTGTTCTCGGTTCTGATCTACGCGCACTTGCGTCCCCGAGATTTCAGTTGCCGTAGACTAGGTATAAACGAATCACTGCTGTGCACAAGAAATCAACACCGCGTCCTAAACTGACTATAATTCAAAATAAATAAGAACAAAAAATAAAAAGCACCCCGAGGCGTCAGTTGACAGTAAATGTAACTGCTATAAACGCAACACGTACCGAAGCACGGGAAACGTCGCGAGGCTTGTCCGCACAGGCTTCCCGGCTGCGGCCCTCTCTCTGCGGAGGCGTGTCCGGCACCCCAGGTGCGGGGAGGACACCCTTCACTTGGGACGTTTATCTCCTGCTTTCGGGGAGACAGAGAGGACAGAGTGTTCTTGCGCTGGCCATTTCTGAAGTAACTTTAATTGAAAAATAATCAATATGCCCTTGAGATCCATTTGGGGGCAGCCCACCTGCGCCCCAGACAGTCATGGGGGCGGCGCCCCCAGGAATGAGATGAGTGCCTTGGAGAAGAAACCCGGAGGGCCCCTTCGCCCGGGGACGGGGACGAGGGAACGGCTGCCGCCGGAGCCCGGACCGGCGCGCCTTGAGCGCGCACTCCCAGCCCCGGAGCTGGCACGCGCCCGCGGCTGGTCCCCGCTCGCGCAGCGCCGCTCCCGGACGCGCCCGCCGCGCGGGGTTTCCAGGGCGGGGTCAAGGCCTCCGGTGCGGCTGCGGGCGCTTCTCATTTCTGTTACATGAGGCGGATAAAACATTTCTTTCTCAGGAAGCATGAGCTTTCCTCCCTAGATAAGAAAGAAGAAAGTCACAGGTTTGTAATTTCTCCAAGTCAAAAAGGAAAAATGTTTTTGAGTCCCTTCCCCTCCCTCAGGGCTGGATGAAGGTCCTTGGCCTCCTGCACCCTCCAGGGCACCGGACTGTGCTGACGTTTTCGCTGTCCAAGTCCAGAAGTTTGGGAACTCGAATTACTCTGAGCTAAATGTGAAGACAGGGTCTCTAGCAAAGCAAGGTCAGGAGCGCCACACAGCTGTCTTCCCCCGGGCCCCCCACTGTCCTAGAGGCCTGGGTGGGCCCCTCAGACCCCCAGACCAGGCTCCTCCAGGGCCCCCGCCCGTCACAGCTCCCACTCTGGGTGCATCTGCACAGACTCTGCTGGACACCCTTCTGGGGGCCTATTTTAAAAACAAAGGCAACCTCTGGTTTGGCCAAGTTTTTAAAAAAAAATGGGATTGAAGGAAGGCAAAGTCCTAGCCATAGATGGAAACAGAAAATATCTACCTTTCATTTCTTTTTTTTGTTTTGTTTTGTTTTGTTTTTGCTGGATATTTAGTAAAACTTTTAAATCAAGAAGGAAATATTTTTCCTGATACAAAATTTTCTTGAGATAGTCTATCAAAAATTTCCTCTCTCATTTTTTTTTAACTTTTGGTTGTAGTACATCTGAAACCCCTATTATTTTGATATGGGACCTCCTTCTTCTAATTCTGGTACATTCCTCACTCTTATTTTCCTTCTCTTCATTTTTTATTAACTATAATTGACATAAAGCACTGTATTCATTTTAAGTGTACAACATAATGATTTGATATATGTCTGTGTTGCCAAATGATTAACACAGAAAGTTTAGTTAACACCCATCGCTGCACATAGTTCCATTTTCTTCTCTTGGGACGGGAACTTTTAAAATCTACTCTCTTAGTGACCTTCAAAAATGCAACAGCTTTGTTGAGCAGAGTCACCATGCTCTACATGACACCCCAGGACTTACTTCTCTTGTACCTGGAAGTTTGTACCTGTGACATCTTCACCCAATTCACTCCCACTCCACCCTCTTCTGGCAACTCTCAATCTGTTCTCTGTACCTATGAGTTTATGTTTGTTTTGTTCTGTTGCTTTGGTTTTGGGGGGTTCTCCGTGTAAGTTAGTTACATGGTATGTTTGTTATGACAAATCCACACAAACTGAGATAGTGCCTATGTTTGGAGACAGGGCCTTTCTTTTTTTAAATTTCTTTTCTGCATGTGTGCGTTTTTTTGTTTGTTTTTTGTTTGTTTGTGTGTGTGTTTGTTTGTTTGGAGGGGTAATTAGGTTGCTTTTTGTCTTTTTCTTTTCATGAAAGTGCTGGGGAGTGAACTAGGACCTCGTGCATGCTAAGCATGTGCCCTGCCTCTGAGCTGTACCCTCCCCCCAGGGTCTTTAGATTTAAAGACAGGGTCTTTGCAGAGCTAAGTTAAAATGAGTCCTTTAGGGTGGGCCCTAGTCCTACCCGACTGGAGTGCCTACAAGAAGAGGAGCATGAGCGCAGACTCGCGCACACAGAGGGAGACCGAGTGAAGACTCAGGTGGAGGAACCAGGGCCAAGGAGGGAGGTCCTTCCCTCGCTGCCTCAGAGGGACCCCACCCCGCTGTGACCCTGATCTCGATTTCAGCCTCCAGGACCGTGAGAAAATGAGCTTCTTCTGTTTGAACCGCCCAGCCTGTGGCCCCTTGTCCCCCAGCCCCAGAAAACAAGCGCCTTCCTCAGACCAAAGGGCCATCTCTCCAGCCACGGTCTCTGCCCTCCCCGTCTTTGCTTCTGTCGTCTTCTGTCTGTGGAGTCACCATCTCTGCCCACTCCTGGGTTGGTCAGCATCAGCGTAGAAGCATCCCTGACCCTCCATCTGGCACCGCTGAGCTTCTGTGTCCACACACAGCATCCTGGCCTCTTGGCTCACCTGCACGGTGGCAGGTCCACCCCGGCTCCAGCCCTGAGCCCACCACCCAGACTGGTCAAGGCCGCTGGCTTCCTGGTCCCTTGTGAGTGGACACCAGTGTCTTCATCTTCCACGCCCTCCCCGTGGCATCTGCTCTGCCCTTCTTTCCCCTTCTAGAACTCTCTTCCCCCAGAGCCCAGGACCCCGCCTTCTCCTGGCTTCTCCTCCCACCTCCTGGGCGCCTCCTCAACCCCCTTTGTGGACTTTCTTCAGCATGAACCCCTTCCTCTTCTAGCAAAAGTCTCCACAAACTCGTCCTTCAGGAATAATCAGTGCCCTGGACCACAAGAGATTAGCGTCCCCATCGCAATGTCACAAGTTGTGTGAACAGCGAGGTCATTTCGGTGTCTTGGCCCCAAATGATTAGGCAGTAACCACCCAGCGTCGCGGAAATGTGACTGGCTGCCAGGAACAGGGACACAAAGTCCAGAGGACTCAGCTGACACTGCTCTTTGTGTGACGTCCTGTCTGATGAGATGAAAGTCAGAGCTTAGCTTTGCAAAGAAAGCACATCTCAGATTTGAAGGAAGCGCCCGTCTCAGCCCGCTCCCCGGGGAAGTGGAGCCTGAAGCCAGGCTGAGATTCCTCAGTTTGTTTAGGAGGAGCAAGGCCAGGACGGTGCGGCGGGGAGAGGGCGGGGAGAGGGCGGGGAGGCAAAGACGGCTGGGCTGTGTGTACGTGGCGGCATTGCACAGCCACCTGGTCTCACCGAGCTTGCTGGAGTGGCCGCCGCGGGGGTGGGGAGGGCTCCCCAGCTCCCCCGGGTCCCGTCTCCCCCTTGTTCTCGGCTCCCGCCCCCAGGCGCTGACTCCCCACTCGGGCCACCTGGCTGTGACTCCCACATTCATCCGAGTCTGAAAGTGGGGGGCAACTCAGTGTGGGCGAGACCCCAGCGACAGGGAGGAGGGGGGAGGAGGGGTGTCTGAAGTGGAACGTCCTGGATTTTCTGTACAAGCTCCTTAAGAGGAGACCATCCAAACCAAGGTTTAGCACTTCCAGGATTAGCTGCCATCTCTTGTCAGGACGTCCTAACTTGCCTTGAGCTAAAGCCTCACTCCCCTCTGTGCTGCCCTCCCCAAGTCCAGGCGGTCCTCACGTGTCCCTCCGACAGCCCTATGAGGTCAGTGTGACTGTCCCAGGGTGCAGACAAGGACAATGAAGCTTAACCATCTCCCAGCAGGGCCAGGCTCCCACGACCATTGGGGCCGGGCTGGCACGTGAGCCCCAGCTGCCTGGCTCCGAGCTGGCCCTGCCCTGTGCTGGACGGCCACCCTGCCCAGCCCCAGGTCAGGGTACTTCCCCCAGGGCCCAGAGGCCCTCCACCCCTGAGCCCTGGCCCCACGGGCCCCCTCCTCTGCAACTGCCCTGCAGAGGCCTCCTCAGTCCCACGAAGGCTCCCGGGGTCATCTCTGCACGTGTCCTGCGTCAACACCTGAGTGCAGGTGGGAGGAAAGGCAGAGTCTTCCTCGACTTTCTGTATAAACTTGGTCTTTCTCCAGGTGACTCACACACACACACACACACACACACACATATACACATGCAGACACACACGCGTATACACACATACACACACATTCACACACATGTATACACATATGCACAGATACAACCTACACACACACTCACAGCACCGCTAAATCTCCGCCCGCAGCGTCTGGTGCTGGAAGCTAACCCGAGGGGGCTTTACAGCCACGCTGCACAGCTCATTCTTCCAGGTTTAGAAGTGTCTTTGTTTCCTAGCAGAGTTATCAAGTGTTACTATATTAAATCCATTTACAATGTTTCTGTTAAAATTCTAGTGTCTCAAGGATTGTGTGAAAACTAAGTGCCAAACCCCAGAAAGAGGAAACTAATGATAGGACGATAAAATTAACAATATAATATAATCTTTGCTCTGTTGTTTGTATTTGAAAAGTTCTACATTCTGTATGTTGCAGTCTTCATTAATTAAAACTCTGATCGACACAGAATATTACGCCACTCAAGGCAGAACTTACACTTCATTTATTTTTTCCTCCCAGTTTTACTGAGATGTAATTGGCATACAGCGCCGCACACGTTTAAGGTGTACGGTGGAAGGATTTGACTTTCGTGCGTCACGAAATGACCACAGTAAGTTTAGTGAACACGCAACATCTCAGGTACAAAATAAAAGAAAAAGAAAGTAAGTATTTTCTCCGTGCAGTGAGAACTCTCAGGATACACTGTCTTAGCCACTTCCGTCTGCAACCTAAGGCAGTGCCAGTTACATCAGCCCTGCTGTGGCTACACCCCTCGTTCTTGTTTATCTTCGTACTGGAAGTCTGTACCTTTTAGCCACCTTCATCCAACTCCTCCCCCACCTCCACCTCTGGTAACCACAGACCTGGTCATTTTTTCTGAGTCTGTCCATTTGTTTCTGAAGTGCAATGACCTACGGCACGAGATGAGTTCCTGGTGCACAGCGTCGTGCTTCCGTATTGCTACGTATCACAAAATGGCCACCACAGACTTACACTTCAGAGCAGAGGAGCAGAGGAAGTAGTAGGCGCCCGCTCTGGGTCCCAGCTCCAGCCCCGTTCGGGCACCTCGTGCTACGCAGGCCCCCAGGGAGCCCCAGCGAGTGGACGGGCAGCTTGGGGTGGGGGCAGCAGCAGAGCCTGGGCGCCGAGAAGGAGGGGACCCGGCAGGAGCCCACTGAAGGCGAGGTGCCCTCCGAGCATCAGGAGCCTGACCCGGCGTCCCCGCCAAGGGCACCCTGTGGCCCCCACCCCGCCCCCAGCCACAGCCTTCCCCGCCCTACAGAGGCATGCAGGAGTCACCGGGGTGCCCTCCCTGGGTGCTACCCCCCCCCCCCGCCCCCGTCCGCAGTGGCACAATCACTGTCCCAGCTCCCTGGTCTTTCCTCCACCTCCTTTCCAGGAAGTTCTCCAGTGGCACCGGCGCCCTGCCCCTCCCTCCCTCAGCCACCCACAGTTTTCTTCACTGGGTGAAGGCGTCCCCAACAGACAGTGCTGCAATTGGTTTAGGAGTCTTACAATATTGGAAAAAATGTTTGAAAAGCACTTTCTTAAAGAAAAAAAAATTCAGAATGCCTTCTGATTTCTTGTCCTTAGGAAATGCTAAACGTAAAAGGATTAGGCGTGGCCTGGACTTTCAGGATCAGGATCAGCTTCGTTTAGTAAATACTGATTGAATGTTTAGTTTATACTGGGCACCAAAGATACATATATAAATTCATAACCAGGCGGGTGAGCAAGGCAAGAATGTATCTCTCTATCTCTCACAGAAGGAAAAGTGGGTTTAAGGAAACACGAAGGCTTTGCTTTCTTCCAGTGAACAGTAGGATACATGCGTCTGGAGCTCAGGAAAACATGGGGCAGAAGCAGATTTCCAAGTCAACAAGTTCTAGTCCAATTTCCTATTTAATTTTGGGTCATTATTTTAGGGTCAATCTTTTCTAAATTAGAATAAAAGCTAGAAATTCTGAGATTTCTACAGATTGCAAGGGACTCGTGGCCCATTGCCTCGAGGCAGGAATCCCACGGACACCCTACCCACGGCTGTCCTCTGCTGTCCACGGCTCTGAGCTCAGGCACCGCAGGAGCCTTCTTCCCCCTCAGTAATTACCTCGATGGCACGGCTGGCATCAGTCACCTCTGTGTCTCTGGCTCGCCTCCCTCCTTGTTCTGTGGTTGGTTTGGTTTAGGTTTTGCTGTTAATGGCTCCTGCGGGACGCCTCTCCCCCTAGGAGGTGGTCAGACAGGGCCAGGCCAGGTTCCTCCTGCCTTGTGAAATCTGCGTGGAAACGTGGGGGAGACACCCTGCGGCCCAGCGAGAGGCAGAGCCCGGCGGCTGTCTCTCCCATCACACCCTGAACCTGCGGCCCGCGGCAGGCAGACCCGAGCCACCAGTGTCCTTCCGGGTGCGCTGAGAGCAGTGGACGCTTCGCTTCTGAGTTCCTTCCAGGGGATCTGACATCTTAAATGAGCCAGTTAAAATGGGAAAGTGGAACACAGAAGGAATGTACTTTATACGATCAATACAATGTACGGAAGTACTGTAACCCGGTGGAAAGACCTAAAAGTCTTCTGTCTGACAGACGCGTCCGATGGTCACTGCCCGTGAAGGAAATGAACAAAGGAGCAAGCAGACAGACAAGTGAACTCGAGCACGCCGCGCAGGGCCGCGCAGGGAAGAGCTCCGAAGTCGTGCGGTAGCCGCCGGCTCGGGGAGCGTGCAGCTGGAACGCTGGGCTGCTGCTCGCGCTGTGCGGGCCGCGTTCGGGGGCTGGAGCGACCGTCTGGGATGAGGAGGGGCGTGGGCTACGGTGCTTCCCACCGCTGAATCATTCGCCAAAAGGAACCGGAGCTCAAGGGCGACTCCCGGGCAGGGCACGTGGAATGTGCCCAGCATTGTGGCTCTTTGACCAAGCTGGCTTCCTGGGGGGAAGCCCTTCTCACCCTCCAAAGCAGCCCTTGAAGAGTCAGAGCTTCCAACTGCATTTAACCCTAAACTGCAAGAGAAGTTGAGTGAAGGGCCCTCAGGGGCCTGAAAGCGAGAAAACTCGCCCGTGGGAGCCTGGAGTGCTGCTTGGAAATGCCGCATAAACCCCAGGTCCCGGGTGTACGCCAGGCGTGAGGCGGCAGTAACCAGTTAACCCCCTGACGGGCACCAGCGCCACTGAGCGCACTGACCTCGGCAAACTCAGCCTGAACACGCTGCGTCCCCGCGGCCGTCCTTCACTCACCACGTAACGTGGCCCTTCCAGCGCTCCCAGACAGTGCTGGTGGGCGCTGAGAGGCCACTTAAACAGGGTGAATTACAGTCCGGCCCGGGGTGTCCTCAGGCCGAACACTAAATGCTTGTTAATTAAAACTCTCTTTGGAAATTATTGGCAATAAAAATTTAATAACTTGTACCAGATTAACATGGAGCAAAATTAATTTGCTAATCAACAGAGTGTACTGAGTGACCTTACATGAAAGAATGTAAAAAATTCAGTTTCAAAATATATTTACGATACTACATAATATTTTAAGATTGTAAGAAAAAGTATGAGGTTGGGGAGAGAAAAAGGGACAGAAAAAAGTGTCTGATTAATGATTGTGAATTCTGAATTTAATTCCTCCTGAGAGCATGGTTCCTGGAGCTGCTGCCGATCGTGACAGAACCCACTGCAGGTTAGGCTGGATTCTCTGACAAAGTGAGTTCTAGAAATAGCCTGTTCAACCTCGGGAACAAGAGCCAGGAGAGCTCGCTGCATGGCCGAGCCACGGAGGAGGTCAGAATGGAAGGAGAGTGTGGAGATGAAAAAAGAACGACTTACTCAAGGTCACACAGGGAATCGTGCCGCGCAGGGATCTGAAAACACGACCACAGACAGGTGCTGGTAAACCTGCAGCCGAGCCGGGCTGTCTACAGTCAGTTAGGTCATCCCAGCCCTGCTCCCTCGGACCTTGACACACAGCTGAGGGAGCCTCACTCTGAGGGCAGAGCCAGAGCAAACAAGGGGCGTGCGGGCATTAAAAGGCCCATTCCTGGGGAGTCAGCTGGCCCGCAGCTCACCCCAGTGTCTGTGACCTGACTCCCATTAGAATATTTTTACTGCTAACTCTCTGCCCAGCCACATGCCTGCAGCCCAGCTAGGTGGCCGATGTTTAAACAGAGAGCCCGTGGCCGTGCTCATCTCTGAAACTGTCTCAGCCCGCAGCTGACACAGAGCTTCCCGGTGGATACAGGACACGAGTGTTGTTCAACTTCAAGACACGGAATAATACAGAATGGCACGTGATTTTTAAATTACAGCTGAGACTTAAGTAGAAAAAAACTAAACCCATAAGAACATGTGGTTCTCTGGAGCCGGTGGGACCCAGAGGTGCTGGCTGCTCGGGGCTGGGCGGGGCCACACTGCTCACCTTTCGGGGGGACACGACGTCTCCCCTGTTCCCACTGTCAGGTAATCTGCTGGGGCTGTCAAATAAGTTGGAACATTAATTTATTCTAACGCATTTTAGAAATTTTGAAAAACTTAAAATTTGCTGTTTTCAACTGATGTGCAAGGAACAAAACACAAAAGGCACCACAAACCCCAAACAGGACTTCAGAGCAAGAACTATGTGTAAATATCAAAAACTATTATCAACCAATTCCAGGATCAGAAGGACCCTTCAATTTCAGTTTTAAACAGTGGGTGCTTTTCTTTCCTTCCCATCACCTCCCCAGCCTGAAGACCTTCTGAAATGACGGGATTTCACCGCCCAAGGAACCCAGTTCCCCTCCCACGAAGTAGCTCTCCCTCCCCCAGAATAGCTTCCCTGGCAACCATGCTGCCAGAGTTTTCACGTTTTCCTAAATGTGGCTTGGTTACGTGTTCTCTCAGCAAAGTGGGTGCTATTTCCTGTTAAATATGCTTGTGATACAGACAAACAATACTTGGGAAAATCTGGATCCTTTTGAACTAAAGTAGACGTACTACCTGAAGTAAAGAGCAAAATGCAGGAAGCCATGCAGAGATAGTAAATAGATTTTTGAAAGTTGGCAGTATTCACCAACAAGATGTATTATTAATTGTAGCTAGTTATTATAAAGTAACAAAGTATATCCCATCCTGCACGTGTGTGTGTGTGTGTGTGTACTGTGTTGTCTTCACATTGTCTCTCTTAATATATACTAAGTAAGTTAACTCTACATGGTTATAAATTCTTATTTAGTTCATTAAGGTGGAGGTGCTTTAGGGCCTGACTCAACCGTCCGTGCGCAGTTAGACCCCGACTCCATTTCTGTGGCTGCCATCAAGATACCTGTTATGGTAGCTCTGGCACCTTCAGTGACTCAGGTTACCTGCTGGAAACATCCCACTTCCAGGCGGCGGAGTGGTCTTCACAGCAATTTTAATTTGAGAAGAGCTCACAGCTCGACCGACCGGGTCCACACAGTCGCGGCCCTGACGATGTTCCATCGCACATCGCCTTGTCACCTGTGCTCATCACTTCCTCTGCATTTTCTGAGTTTTTTTCCTCTCCCTCCTCAGATTATTGTAAATAAGGGTGGTAACAACTTCTCTGCGGTCTCCCACGCAGTGAGACTCTCTAGTCCCCCTTTGGCCTCTGTGTTTCGTACACACCCCTTGCCCTTTGTTCTCTCCATGAATTAATCATTCTAACCTGGAGGGGTGCTTCCACTTATTAGCACAAAAGAAAATGTGAAGTTATTTTATATTGGGAGACAGAAAGATGATTTTTTTTTTTTTAACTAAAAGGCATTTCTTTTCTTTAGGAAAAAAATACTTCAAGGAAGCAAACGTTGATTTTTTTTCATCAGTATATTCCTTCTTATTTTTAACGAAGACGCAAGGGGTGTGCTAGGCTGGAATGGCACCTTCGAGCATTTTGAAAAGGTCAGAGCTTTCACAAGACCGTAAGAGAACCACAGTCCCTGTGTATGACCACCTACTGTCCCCGCAGCTTATCTGGAAAGGCACAACTTAAAAGGAATGTGGGAATTTAAAAGACCATTGTCCTCGGCAGAGACGACGACTTCCTAGAATTCAACAGTCCTGTTTCCTGCCGTTTTCATCTTTGGAAAAACCGTGATTTCTGTGAGATGCAACATTTATTTATGGCACTGTTTTGTTTTTTAAAGTGTCTAATAGGAACCATTTTCTAATACTTAAGGACAAAGTTATAAATTGTCTCAGGTAAATTTGCCCACAAAACACTCCCATATTTATTAACTCAACACACACACACACACACACACTTTTGTATACTTTCATATAACTTATGGCTAAAAACGTTTGTTTTAACAGCATGATCCACCATGAATTTTTTTAGTTTTGATATAACCAGTTAAAACATAGTTGGACTGTCTTCCATGGTGCCTTTCTGCAAAAGCTTGAACAGAACCCCAAGGTCCAAAATTTGACTCACTGCATAGACCCAGACAAACGCTCCTCAGAATACACCGCAGTTGCTTTTTCACTCAATTGCTTCTCAATAGTTTACAAAACCGAAAGAGTGAAGGACTCTTCTGTGAAATTAAGGATTAGGTCAGAAATGTTAAATAAAGGAATCTGCTCCTACTCAGAGAACATTTTGCATAAAAATCCAGCTTAACAGTTACTAAATCCTTTATTCTCCTGGCATTAAAATTACAAAGGAGGGAAAACCTCCAGCAATTTATTCACTTAAATCGCAGTGTGTTTCACAGGTTATGAGTCTGACTGAAGTTGAATGAGGGGAGAGACCGCTGTTTCCTCAGGAGTGATCCTCAGACCGCCTGCATTGGAGTCACCTGAAGTGCGCATCACG
This sequence comes from Camelus bactrianus, assembly GCF_048773025.1. Classification (NCBI taxonomy): domain Eukaryota; kingdom Metazoa; phylum Chordata; class Mammalia; order Artiodactyla; family Camelidae; genus Camelus; species Camelus bactrianus. Next base: position 2,630,036 of record NC_133567.1, on the reverse strand, counting down.
AACACCGTTTCCTGGCACGGGGGTGGGGGTGGGGGGGTGTACAGCTCAGTGGTGGAGCGCATGCTTAGCACGCATGGGGTCCTGGGTTCAACCCAGTCCCTCCACTCAAACCAACCAACCAACCTAATTACCGCCCCCAACCCCGCAAAAAGAACACCATTTCTGAAACGTGCCCTGAATGAGCTGTCGGAATCGGGAAGGTCCGTGTACTCGGCTGTCTGATGCTTCCGCAGGGACAAAAACCACCGCGGGCCTCAAGAACTAACTAGCGAGACTCGAACGCGCACAGCACTGCCGCACGTCAGGCACGTTTTCTCGAACGTGGGGACATCCTCGGGACGGTCTGGACGTGGGGCCTCTGTGCTCTGTTGCACAGATAAGGGAGCAGAGGCCTGGGCGTGTGAGGCCACATCTCAGCTCACTTTGCTGGAGGGGGCAGCGCTGACGGTCACACCAGCCCCGGTGTCCCTGTGTCCTTTTGCTGAAGGAACGGGCCCAGCAGTCCCGTTATCCACACCCCCACCCCTACCCCCGAGTCCCAGGAGCCCACAGGTCCCCATGTCGCTGAGCCCTCCTCCTCTGGCTCCCTGGGGTGGCGGGGAGCGGTCACAGCAAAGCCCCGTTCTTCCCTCAGCTCACCCGCAGCCTCTGACATTCCTCGTGATGTGCCCGAGCGCGGCCTTGAGGACCTGACCATCCTTGACGCCTGCCTTCCAGGTCTTCCTCTTCTGAGCTCTCTGCCAAAACCAGATCGTAGTAGACGTTGCATCCGTCATCTTATTTCAGCAAGGTTTATGAGCCCTGTGGTTCAGGTTTTAATCTGAGGTTGTAAAAAATGGAATGACGTCATCTTATTCTTTTAACTCGGTGTGCAAGATGTGAAACACTTTTTCTGTCTACTCATTCCTTCCCAGTTTCATTAGGGTCCCAAAGGCAACTCCTAATCTGCATTTACACGCGTGTTTTCACAGGCCTGAGTGGGCGGCCGGGAATCCCGACGGAATGAGGTCCTAAAAGATGCGTGATGAACAGGGTCTTGATCTCAGGTCTCACTTGGACTTACAAGTGCCGACTGAAAGGAAAACACATAACCTAAGAGCTGTGAGTTAAGCTGTATGCAGGGTCTTGCTGAGACCCACAGCTCTGAAAAGCTGCCCCAGAGACGTCGGGAGGGAGGTTAGCTTGGGTATGGTTTTGGCCACGGGACATGCGCATTCAGTATACATCTTGGTAAAAGGTGACTGCTGGTCACAGAGAACAGCTGTCTCAAGTGCCCGCAGACCCGGGTCACCAGCCACGCCCTCTCTTCCTTGTTTACACCAGGCAGGCTTAGAACTGGGATCAAGACTCTCACAGAAGACAGCACCAAGGCCATCTCAGAGTGTTAGCCAGGTGCCCCCGCGGGCAGGTGCTTATCCTCTGACAGGAGGAAGGCGAAATGCTTGGGCTCCATGCTGGGACAAAGGGGAAGGTGCATTTGAGGTGGGCAAGGTGGACCTGGTGACTCCAGCCCCCTTTGGCTGAGTCCTGGACGCACCCGCTTCATAAACCCGGAGAGAAGAGGACGCTATATGCCATGCTTCTTTGGAGGAAATTACATAAAAGTAGTAAATAGTTAAATAGGAAAACAGTTTCGTTCAGTGCTTGCAGCCGTAGGAACATTGGCACAAAGCAAGAGGGACGTGTGGGCCTGCCCTGAGCGCTGGTCTCTCAGGAGGACTCTGTGAGCTCGTTAGAAGCACACGTGCACGTGCCCACCAGACCGACCACACCAGGGTCTGGGGACAGAGCCCGGCATTCAGAGGGTCTGGGGACAGAGCCCGGCGGTCAGAGCTGTAACAAGTTTTCCACGTGAGTCTCACGTGCATTAGAGTCCGAGAACTATGGGTGTATTTTGTCACACCTCAAATTCAACCTGCGGGGGACACTTCTCCCTTTCCGCCCACAAAGCTCATGGCACAAGTGCATCCCAGCTTCACACGCCAAGCAGAGCACAGAGGACTTAGGGAGCTGAGGGTGGCCCTCAGACCAGTGGCTGGGCACGCCCTGGGGGCTGGGGGTGGGGCGGGAGGAGGGGGAGCAAGCCGGGGTCCAAGCTGCTGTCCAGGTGACCCTGATGCAGCTAGAGCTTGGGAACCACCGGGATGGAGAAGTGATGGGCTTTAGAGCAAAATCCGGATTCCATCCCAGACTGGGAGACCATGAGCAGCAAGCGTAACCGCTTTGTCTCCCCAGTTACAAATGCGGGCGTGCTGGTTCTGTCACTGGAGCTTCAGCCTCACGGAAGGGGCAGCATTCGGTGCAGACACACACGAAATAAAAACCAGGAGGAAGGTTCACTGGACCCACACGGCAAGAGAAGGAAGTCCTGTGACAGATGAACCTAGCTGGCTGAGGTTTCCACCGGTTCTAAATGAAGAAAGATTCAAAGCTAGCTTCAGAGAGCCAGTTTAAGGACATTAATAGACATTACGCAAAATTTGTTGTATGAAAGTGTGCATGCTTGAACTATGACCCACACAACCCTGGTTCTCTAGAAATTTTTCTCATTAAATCCTTTTACAGCCTATAAAGTCCCAGGTTGAAGAACCCTTCTAGTTTAATTATAATTTTATTACAAATAATAAATATGACGGTGACCTTGAGAGGTCACAGAGCTTGGAAGCTGGGAAGGGATGAGGTGAGGAGACAGTGGAAGGGACATGGGAGCCGGGAGAGGGAGGCTGTGCTGCACAGGACAGGACGCTGGGCTCATGCAGGGTGTTCCAAAGACAGAGCCATGGTAGAGAAATCAACTCAAAGGAGCAAAGACAGGAGAGCGGCCATGGTGAAGCAAGTGAACCATTTCCACGTCCATTCTTGGAAGAGGATGATAACCTCTGCACACGGTAGTCAAGCTCCTTAGGTGTAATTTTAGAATAAGAAATGAGCGCCCTTCGAATTGTGAAAGGAATGGTTAAGAGCAGTGCCCCCTGGGGAGACGGCCCAGGGGTACAGGGGATGTGGGTGAAGGAGCTGTTGGTTTTGTTTTAAATTCTGCAGCAAGATTGGTCTTTATTAACCATGACACCCATGACTTTGATACAATTTTAAAATGTAAATTAAAATAAACCTTTCCAGGGATCCTTACAAGTAAACGCCTGGACAGGGAGGACCTGGCGGTGAACCCAAGTGCGTTCTGCTGCGCAGACGCTCACAGCAGGCGAGCCACGCCCTCTGACGCCGACGGTGAGCGCGGCCCGGGAGTGCTGGGGCAGGGGTGCCCTCCATCGCGCGGTAATGGCCCTGAACCTGGGAGCCCGGCGGTCGGCAGAACGAGCGTTTTTAGCCCAAGAGGTTTTTGTGCTCAAGAGAAGGCTGAGGCAAAAGGCTAACTCCTCTGAGTATTTCAAACACGAAATTCTATGAAAATCTGAGCTGACAAGGCCACCTGGGTTTGGGACTGCCGACTGGAAAGAAGACACACGACCTGGACGCTGAGAATCAGGCCTTATTTGGTGGGCTTCCTGAGGACTTGGAGCCTAGGAGACAGCCTCCCAGGATGGCTCTAACGGACCACTCCGAAGAGGTCAGGGAGGGGACAAGAGATGTGGGAGTCTTTGCAACAAAGACCAGGTAGAAGGACCATCAAATGATGACTGTTAATTAAAGAAAACCAGACACCCCAAGTTAAGGAATTCAGCGCTTTTCTGTGCATAGGAAGGTGCACAGGTCTGGGCTCATCGAGACCGTCCCTGTGATCTGCACCTGGCTGTCTAGGGCCTGGGCTGCCACACCTCGAGGCCCTGGGGTGCGCCGCCGGCAGGGGTGGTGGGGGGCTGCAGAGGCTGCAGGCTTGATGGCGGGCATCCGGTTTCCATCCTGAGTTCCCTCAGGGCTCTCTGTCAGGGGTGGGGGGCTGCAAAGTGATGGCTGACGGCCGCAACATCCTTTGTTTACTGATGTGGTGGCCCATATTTTTCATTCACAGGAAACAATGGTGCTTCTTAAATCAAAAAATATTTTAAAATATAGTTTTATATATAGACACCAGAGTCTATGCTTGAATCTGTAGCTGCTGGAGCCCTGGGTCAGCAGAAGCTTATTTCTCACAGTTCTGGAGGCTGGGACGCCTGAGATCAAGGCACCGACACCCTCAGGGTCAGGCTAGAACCCGCTTCCTGGTTCACAGATGGCTGCTTCTCTCTATCCTCACGTGGCAGAAGCCGGACTCTCTGGAGCCTGACTTGTAAGAGGATGCACCCCATTCATGAAGTCTCCTGCCTTATGACCCAGTCACCTCCCAAAGGCTCCACTGCCAAATGCCATCACACTGGGCATTAGGATGTGCCCCGCAAACTTGGGGGGACACAAGCATGCAGTCTACAGCATCAGTGTTCTGTGTCAGCCTGGCCAAGCCACGGTGCCCTGCTGTCTGGTCTGATACTAGTCTAGGTGTTGCTGTGAAGGTTGAGGTGATTAACTTCCACGATCAGTTGACTTTAAGTGAAGGATGGCATCCTTGCCAGTAAGGGAGGGACGTCATCTAGTCAGTTGAAAACCTTAAGAACAACAGCTGAGATTTCCCAGAGGAGAAGGAAGAATGCCTCAAGACTGCAACACAGAGGTCCTACCTGAGACAAAGCATGGAGGCTAGGAGAATTTTGAGGAGAATAACAGAAAAACCTTAGATTGTCTCGAACAGAGTGTTAGTTGAATTACGGTTGGTCGTGGCTCCGCTCGTGCGGACTCAGGAGGAGGTGAGAAGTGCAATGATCTGGTTTTGGAGAGCACGTGAGTCATCTGGAACAGACTGTCTCATACAGGCAAAGACATCGAGGGCGCTGCCGTGAGCGCTCGGCAGGAGACGGGGAAGACGTGCCTGGAACTCGCGGAGGAAGGGGACCCTTGTTATGTACTGGCAGTTTCTTATTTTTAGGTGGAAAGCAGAACTTGTAAGTGATGAACTAGGACACTGTTAAAGAAGAATTTCATGACCCTCATTAAGGCCGGTGAGGTTGACCTCACTCAGGGACCACGACAGTGGGATCTGTAGGAGAAAGAAATTCAGCTCACTGCCCACGAGCACAGGACGGCCAAGGAGCAGGGTGGGGGCAGCAGATGGAAAATTACTAAGAGGAGCCATCAGGGTAGGGGGATCCTGGCCAAACTGGCCTGACAGGATTTTTACCAAAGGCAGCAGGGGAAGCGTCAGAATAAGGAATCTGATCAGATATCAAGGGTAGGAATTTTCACTAAATGGAGTCAGCAGGATTCTTGCTAAAACTGGACTAAGTAAGCTAAGGACAGAGCCCGGGGGCAAGATCTAGTCAAAAAGAGGGTTCAGAGGAGCCTGAACAGTTTGGTCAAAGGAGTGGGTCCTTAGATGTAGCTGAGGAGATGTTCAAGGAGGGTGTCGAACGTGAGGCCTGGTTTCTTCTTGGTGCTCAGAAGTAAAACGCGAGGGAAGAGATCAATTAAAGGAAGAACTGTTGAACAAAAAGGCACCTGGGCTTGATGGTTTGGGAAACTCTCATTCTGTTCAGATTGCAAAAGACGCTGAAGTGAAGAGACTGACTGCCAGGAAGGCATTCCCTGAGGGCAGGCCGAGAGTGCGGCTGGGCACCCTTCAGGTGTGCGTCAGCAGGGACCGAAGGTCGGAGCGCTCAAGCACACGGGGGGCTTTTTGAAGACAGTGGGTATTGGACCCACAGACATCCTGAGACATCTAGGCATGAGCATGGAACAGAAAAGGGATTATCCAAACCTTCAATGAAAAAAAATATGAAACCAAATATATGTATGTACATGCATGATTGGGACATTGTGCTGTACACAATATAACTGCTGGCCACACTGTCACTGATGGTACTTCAATAAGAAAGAAAGAAAGAGAGAAAGAAAGAGAAGAAAGAAAAGAAAGAGAAGAAAGAAAGAAATGGGATTACTCAGGACTGATTTGTAGAGAATCCTCTTATCCAATGCAGTGAATCCCTAAGACACCCATGGGAGACTCACCAGGTTCTTGGCAGAAACACTGAACTGAACTGAAATGATCAAGACAGAACAAACTGACGGAAGGAGGCCAAGGATGTCAGACTCCCAAAATTCTACAGGCAGGAAACAGGCTGACAAAAGCACTCAGTTGCAAATACCTGCCACCTTTCATGAAAAAAGGAAGGACACTTCCAGCTAAGGAGCCAGGAACCCAGAGGACAGAACTACAAGCCCAGAGGACAGATCAGGAATGTGGAGGGTGAATCTGTGAGCCCAGATGATCATCCCCAAGCCCTGAAACCTTGGGAGTTTGCCATTTGGATTTCTAAATTGCTTGTGACCAGTAACTCCTTTTTCCCTTCCATTTTCTCCCTTTTGCAATTGGAAAGTCAATAATGGGATACCCTAGACCTGCCCACCATTCTATTTTGGGAGAAGATAACTTGTTTTCTAGTTTCACAGAACCACGTAGTGACAGAGATTTTGCCCCAGAATGTATTATACAAATTTAAAAGAAGTCATACAGACTATGCTCTTTGAGTACAATGGAATCAAACTAGAAATCAGTAACAGAAAGATAACAGGGAAAACCTCCAAACTTTGAAATTAAAAAATACACTTCCAAACGGTCCATAAATTAGGAGGGAAACCCCAAGGGCAATAGAAAGCACATTAAACTGAATGGAAACCACCCCCCCATAATTTATCAAAATTTGTGGGACACAGTCAAAGCAGCACTAAAAGAAAAATTCATAGCATTACAGCACTTACATTAGAAAAGAGGAAAGTTCCAAAAAAATTATCTAAGCGGTCTCCTCAAAGTATGAGGAAAATAGCAAAATAAATCCAAAGGAAGCGGAAGGTGTTGATGAAGACAGAGGCAGAAATGAATGAAATCAAAGACCAAAAAATAGAGAAAACGAATGAAACAAAAATTGTTTTCTTGTAAAGATCAATAAAATGGACAGACCTCTGGGGAGACTAACACAGGAAAAAGAGGGAAGATACAAATTACCAGCATCAGGAAGGAGAGCAGGACGTCGGTACAGATCCCGGATGCACGGAAACGACGCCAAAGGAGTACGAAGGAATTCCACACACGTAAGTCTGACAACTCAACTGAAACTACTACAACTCACCCAGGACGAACTAGAAAGTTTGGATAGCCCTATAATTACTAAGTAAGTTGAATTTTAAATTAAAAACCTCCGAGAAAAGAAATCTCCAGGCCCCGATGGTTCCACTAAAGAATCCTACCAGACTTTGGTTTAAAGAATATTTAACACCAATTTTATACAATCTCTTTCAGAAACTAGAATTTTGAAAATAGCCCCCTTACCTTCTAGTTCAAATACCTAGCAGTGAGATTTTTCACACTCATATTCCTTCCTTCTTGAAAAATGGGAAACCCCCACCCCCGCCAGCAGATTGAGTTGCATGAATAGCCCAGCCAGCAGGCTGGACCATTTACCTGCAGGCGTAAGATACTGTGAGAGCTCCCTTCTCCCGCTGCGACCGTCGTGGAAGGCACATGTTAGTCTGGTGGTCTTGAACGCTGAGCCAACTCACGGAGGACGGCTGCCTGGAATTCACCTGACAATGTGTGTCCTGTGAAGCCATTGCAGTTTTGTGTTGTTAGAGCAGCAGACGCCAGCCTGTGCAGACTGACAGTAGTTGAAGGAGTTTTGTATCAGGGAGCCACATAATTTCTCATCCAAACCTGGACACTTGAGAGGACAAGAGAGCCTACGCTATTAGGAATCACCACAGGACAGCAGTCATGAAGTGTGGCTGTCATGGGCAGACCAGGGTGTACGGTCACCTTAAGCACGTGGGGCTGAGAACATGTGACCACCAGATAGTTCTCCAGTAACACCCTCTCGTGGCACGTGGGAATGCAGTTAGAACCGCAGCAGGCTGTACGAGTTTAGATCGTACGTCAACAGCGTCCATTTTCTCTAGTTAGATTAATTTTGAGTGTGAATGCATAATCTGTGGAACAAGTGAGAAATTTTAATTTGGGTTCTGCGTTCAGGTCTCCTATCTCCAGGATGACCAAAGATTCTGGGTTCCTGTACAAGGGGAAGTCACCGAGGAGGCTCTCCTGGCCAGGCACCGTCAGCCCACAGTGGTTACTGCGGAGATGCCCGTTGTCCCAGCCGGCATAGACCCTTCACTTCTGGAGCTTCTGCTGAGTCCATTCAACCTCAAGGGCGTGAGAAAATGCAGTGAGGCTGGCAAGTCCAAGTCCACAGCCTCTCTAGCCACACTGTGCATCCATCCCCTGCGGTTTCCGCCCCCTGCTTGGTAAACAGGCTTTTGTTTTGTTTGGCTGCTCACTGGACCCAGAGGCATCTGTTTCATTCCCGTCTGGGGAGGCCTTGGGGTGTTACTGTGCAAGCAAAGTCACCTTTCTGTCCTGCCGACAGCTCCGCCTCTTCAGCAAGGCAAGGAGCCACGTGACTCGGCTACCTGCTGAGTACATGAAGGGAACAGGAACCGATGTAGAACAGAAATGCAAACTAGTATCAGAGATGTAGTTCACCTTTAAACCTTCTGAGAAACGAAGGAAGCTAAGGAAACAAGGCGTCCTTCTCCTGAAACATTCAGCTAGAGTTTACTTCTGGGGCCAAAGTTCTCTGTGATTAGAACATCACTAGTAAATTCCTTTGTAAGAATTCTAGATTTTTAAGAGTTGTCCAAATAAGAAAAACTCCAGGTGGGAAACCTAGCTGATTTGGTACACGCAGCATCTTGGCATGTATTTCTTCATAAGTTCTTTCCATCATGGTTCTAGTCCCGGGTCCAACAGGACGCGTGTTAGAGAAGCAGAGGAAAATTTGGGTTGTAAGTCTACGCAGTGGGGGAAGGTGTGGATGAGGCCACGGAGGGTCCAGACACAGCCTCAGGCAGCACGAAGGCACCAGGCAGCGGAGGAGAGCTGACAGACCGCTCATGTTACATGCGGATTTATAGCTGGTCCTGGCGGGGGCGGGGCTGGGGGCCAGTGGGAGCAGGGTGTTCCAGGCACCTGTGCTGCTGGGCTGCCTCCATCACTTAACCATGACCTTCAAATCAGGCTACACTGAACACTCTTCCAGAGCGTCTGGGGTAGACCAGACTCTGTAAATATCTCTTTGAAAAAACATAGAATGTAAATCACATTCTGATTTACCCAGCATGTTTTGCTAAAGGGAATGGTGTTGATGATTATTTAGTCCAAGGCTTTGTTTTAGGATTTTTCATTTAAATTCTCTGCTCTGTCCTAATATGGGATTTGTTGGCACAACCCCTATTTTTAGTACTATTTTTAGCAGAAGATTCTATTTAGTGGGATTTTAAAAACACTCTATATTTGAAGATGAGTTGGTTCTAGTCAATTCCTCCTAATTACTGTGTTCAAAATTATCAACCTACTTGGTGCTGGAAGAATCTATAAACACTAGTTACCACTTCAGTGCCTGGACTCATCACTGTGGTGCAATTATGTGGTCAATAAAGACAGGTTTATTGGCCAAGGAATCTATCACCTTCCTTTCAGAATTCAAATGCCATGGCTAACACACCACACACACACACACACTTCGCTGATACCATGACTCCCTGAGGCAAACTCCCCGATGGCCTGAACTCACAGCAGTGGTCATGTACAGCATCCTTTCTGGTCCTGATAGAAGGCACTAGAGTTGATGGCACATAAATATGACAAAACGTGTCACCTTGTTGCTGCATGAATCTAATGACCCCAAATCTGGTGACAGTTTACCTGCCAGACTCAGCCCCAATAACCCTTTGCACTGGGTTCTGGATATCGGAGATGAATCTCCGCTCTCAGAAGACGCACTATGAAGGATTCATGTCAACGATCTTCTTCACCCACTCCTCCATCCTAAAGTGACCATTCTCATCATCTTTGTGATGTAAACATTCTATCTGCATTTTGGACCTTGATTCAAATTTGCCTTCTGTCAGGGAGCACTTCTATGAAATAATAGCATCTAATTTTTACCCTTTTTATTACATCGTGGGTCACTCTCTTCCTTGTATTATTTGACTACAAGTTTATTAAGAAAGCAACTATGTCACATTTTGCTTTGTATCTTGAACATCTATCATAGTTTCTTAGAAAATGTTCATTAAAATGTTAAGATTCTTTAAAGTATTAATTTAAAATTCAGTTAGATGGAAATTTAAACATTTTTATGTATAGTTTCAATGCATCTTGTTTTACAAGCTGTACTCTAATGAAGGAAAAGCATCTATATAGATTGAAAAGAATATTCATTTTAGAGTTTTTAGAGTTAAAATCACTACTGCAGACAATAAATTAGAAATGCTTATTTTCCTAAAAGAAATCCTTTTTGTTGGTAATTTTTCTACTTCCTTTTATGGAAGAATTTCAAGTGTCTTATCAAGATTAAATCTACTACAACTGCAAAGTTCTAGTTAATACTCTGTCCATTTCAAAAGCACGAGGAGCTGACCAAATGCCTTCGAAGGTGATGCTCGTTTCCGACATTCCTTACACTATTCTCCCATGACTTCCTCTCCTGTTTTACACGGAGCTGCATGAAAATATGAGCTCTGAGGAGACAAGGGCCTTTTCCATTTCCCACGGTGCCTCTCAGGCCCAGCGTACCTTCCATCCTAACAAACAGCTGTTGAGTGAATGAGTGAATCCAGCACTTACTCTAGTGTCAGTCTCCTCTCCCCCAGAGCCTTCTACAACCTGGAAATTCCACTTGACGCTCCTTTTGGTTGAGCCCCTCCCACGAGCAGAGCCCTCGGCCCTTTTTCGGCTTCTCACAATCTATTTGGAGATGCCTGTCAGCAACACAAATTAAACGTGAACACAAGAGCTGCTAACAACAAGGTAATACAGGAAAGGTGATTCAAAAGGATAAGAACAATCAATTAATCCGGCTTCTGTATTAAGTGGAGAACAGGGGGTGTGGATGGTCTTTGACTCCTTTCCCCTCTGCCTCCCCCACCCTTAGCACGAATGTTGTAAATATATATATATGTTCCTCACGGTGCCAAGGAGTAGGACATACAGAAACGGTCTCCTTCCAGTATTTTTCTCCTTCTCATTCATTCATAAAAGATTAATCTTACCAAATTCGAAGGTTGCATGCCATTATTTTTCAAGTTTATAACAGAAGTCTGCTTAGATGCAGCTCTATGGAATAAGCCTTGATAGAAAAAAAAAAAATCTGAAGATGGATCTGGATCCAGATGGAACATGAAGGTTAGAGTTCTCTTCTCTTAATTATTAATGATCTCTGAAAGTGGAATCACTTCCTCCTTCTATTTGCTGGCACCTGAATACCCATGGTAGCAAAGATGATGAAAACTTGGAGGAAGGAGGAGAGGAAGAGGCTAAAAGTTTTCATGGAAATAGAGTATCTTAAATGCTATTTCCTTCAATAAAATAGTATCTTCATCTATCCATTATGTTAGTAGCGCCTGTGATACATGCTTAGCTTATTAGGGCAATTCCTTCCCTAAACAGTTTTTCTAATGAAAGAGAAAACCACACAATCATATTTGAGTTCCAGAAAGGAACCCGTTTTGCACAATTTGAAGCTAAGAGAGAATTTAAATATTTCTCATAGGGAAATAACTTTAACTTACTGCACTTTATTCAAGAGGGAGGCAAAATCTGGTATGTGGAGGGAAGACAGGTTCTAGAGCAGGAAAAAGCGGGGAAGAGAACTGTGAGGTCACTAAACAACTGTTTCAGCTGCTCACGGCGAAGCAGTCAAAGCTATGTCGTGACTGCAAAATAACTGCATCAGCCATGGGAATGGATATAGCAATAAGTTATCGAATTCATCCACTTCTTAGTCCCATGACATAAAAACACAGAAGCATAGGAGGTGGGTATAGCTCAGTGGTATAGTCTCTGCTTAGCATGAATGAGGTCCTGGGTTCAATCCTCAACACCTCCATGAAAAAAATAAGTTTTTTAGAAAGTGGAAAAAACAAAAAAAAAGACAGAGAAGCACAAACACAGCACGTTAGATGACCCAGTCTATCAGATCATCTCATAAATGAAATTTTCTCTTTAATGTGGCTGGCACGTGTCCTTCTTTCTCTCTTACTTTTATTTTCACTGCATCTCTATCAATTAACTTATTAATAAAATGGACATTACACGTCCCTTTCAAAACCATCTGGCCAATTTAATATTACATAGTATACAGTTAGGCAAATGCAACAGGTTAAGTCATCTTAATATATCTCAATCTAGGTGATCGAAGGGGCCATCTACACAGCTTTCTTTGAGCATCAAGACGTCTAAGCCAACAGAAAAGAAGAAAAGACGTGAGAATCTGCAGTCTGTTATCAGATAACTTATTGTCAAGTAAATTCTGAAAAAGTGAGAAATGAGGCCTAAGACACTCAGTCATTTAAATGTCATTGATTTTTTATATATTGTCAGATGGAATAAAAGAGATCTCTACAGAAACAAATCACGGGTGGAGAAGCAAGATGGCGGAGTAGAAGGACGCTTGCAGCTCACCCTTTCCCACAAATCCACCAAAACTCACAGCTACGGACCCACCCAGCCAACCAGAGTACCTGTCGAACTCCAAAAGAACATCGCCCTCTTCGAAAGACAAAGACGCCAAAAATCTGGTAGGAGAAAAGGAAGAAAGAAAGAAGACACGGCAAAACAGTGCGGGACAGGTCCCATGGGGAGGAAGCGGCGAAGGAGGACTGGCACTCATTCGCTGGGTCTCCCCTCTCCAACGGAGAGGCCAGTGGGATGGAAGGGGAGCCTCTGAGGCTCAGATCTGCCCCGAGCACCCCTTGACCGACAGAACTAAGTTAAATGGGCACAAAGGGTCCCTGAGACACCCAGTCCGAGATGCGAGCTGGCAGCTGGGGGCCGGGACAGACTGCCCGAGCCGGGTGGAGGACTGGGACAGCTGCATTGAGGCAGCCCCGGGGGACTGCAGGGGGCTGTGTGCCGTGGCTGGGAGGGGATACGGAGCAGAACAACTTGGGCCCCCCCATCCAAGTATAGGAGGCTCAGAGGCTCCCAAACAGGAAGAACCCAAACAGACCCACACCAAGACATACCATAATCAAGATGGCCAGAGTCAAGGATAAAGAAATGATCCTAAAGGCAGCAAGAGAAAAACAAAGAGTGAGTTACAAGGGAACCCCCATAAGGCTCTCAGCTGATTTCTCTACACAAACACTACAGGCCAGAAGGGAGTAGCAAGATATATTCAAAGTCCTGCATGAAAAAAAGATGCAGCCTAGGATACTGTATCCAGCAAGGCTATCCTTTAGAACAGAAGAAGAGATAAAGAGCTTCACAGACAAGCAAAAACTCAAAAGAGTTTAGCAACACTAAACCCATGCTAAAAGAAATAGACAGGTCTACTCTAAATAGAAAAGAAGCAGGATGCTACAAAAATGAGAAACTCATAACTGGAAAGGTGATAACTACCATGAATTATAAATAGAATAAACATTCATTTCTAATTGGACATAGTCAGTACAAACCAGTTTCATTTTTAATACTAAATACAGCAGAAATTTCAGAAGTATCCTCTTAAAGAATAGGATCCTGGTAACCCTAGGTTTTTTTTCTATGTGAGTCTGTTTCTGTTTTGTAAGTAAGTCTGTGTCTTTTTTTTTTTTTTTTTTTTTGGATTCCACGTCCATCCATGTAGCAGCAAATGGCGTTATTTTATTCTTTTTTATGGCTAAGTAGTATACCACAACTTCTTTATCTAGTCATCTGTCAGTTTACATTTAGGTTGTTTCCCTGTCTTGGCTATTATAAACAGTGCTGCTGTGAACACTAGGGTGCATGTATCTTTTTGAATTAGAGTTCCCTCTGGATAGATGCCCAGGAGTGGGATTGCTGGGTCATATGGTAAGTCTATTTTTAGTTTCTTGAGGAATCTCCATACCGCTTTCCATAACGGCTGCATTAAACTACATTCCCACCAACAGTGTAGGTGGGTTCCCTTTTCTCCACATCCTCTCCAACATTTATTGTTTGTTGAGAACCACTGACTTAAACAAAGTCTATTTCACTTTTCTTCTAGAGGACAGCTACTTTTATGTTGTCACAGATAAATCTTTAATTTTGACTATAATGTTTCTCAGTATGTGGAGTAATCTTTAGGGACCACAGTGGAACGCAATACCAAGGAGAGACCTCGTAATAAAAAAGCGTGCTAATGGCTATAAACAAAGGTTGTCGCCAAGTTAGAAGATTCCCTTTCATCTCTGTCAGCTCTGAGACTGCTTTGTATTTTCTCAATTTGTAAATTAAGTAGACATCACTTCTGTGGAATACAGGGTCTTAAGCTTTCTCCTTCATTTTCAAATTCTGGTCCCACTCTAGAAAACATTACCACCTTCCCAACAAACTAAATTTATGTTTCTTAAAATCAGTAAGGAAATGCTGATGCGTTGTCCTCGTACTTTCAAACAGAGAAAGATAAGTACAGTGAAACTAACTCTCTTTTTGAGAGGAAGTATTTATTTTTATTGTTTCTTTTGAGGGAGTAGGAGGTGACTGACTTGCAACTGTACTGAAAATAGCACAAAGAAATAAAACTGCAGAACAAAACAGGTCCATATTTAGTAAGATTTAGTTCTGGATTTTCCCCAGACGTTGCAAGTCAAATGAAAAATACAAGGAAATTCTTCCAGGCCTCATACCAGACTTGGCACTGTAAACCATACCAAGGCCCATTATGCAACAGAGGTGTTTGCAAAATAGCTAGATGATTTAAGGCCAACCTGGGTAACACACGAAGACCTCCAATCCTAAGGCTGAAGAAGACATGCAACAACTCTTGCCATGACTTTGGGAAACATGAACTTCTAGGACGGTAACAGTAATTTGTATTCTGAGTTTGATTTAGTTTAATAAGCATTTGTTGAAGGCATTATACATACAAATAACAGAGCATTTCTGGTATTACAAGGCACCTGCCTACAAAGAATTCTATATTCACAAGTCTTCAGTTTGCCTATTTTCAGCTTAGTATCAAAATTGAAGCAGCCTGCTGTGAAGAGTTAAGCTATTACAATGTGACTTTGCTGTTGCCTGGACCAGACTTGCTGGTCAACTGACCAAGGACTCTAGGAATAACTTGTGGGTTTTTTAATTAATCAAAGTCTAAGTAAATTTCTAAATAATTCTTGATGATGGAATAATTTGAAATTAGCCATTCACCAAATGCAGAGTATCCATCCTGCAGCAGACACCGTCCTGAGTACTGGAGAGCAGCAGGGAACACGAGGGGCCTGTGCGGGTTACCTGTCAGTTGGCAAGCACACACTCACCAGAAGTAGATTATTCAGAAAAGTGCTAAGTGAAGGAATAACCAGAAACGGTCTGGAGGTGGAGAGCCCCGGGAAGATACTGAGCTGTGGCCGGTTTGCCGTAGGACCACTCACCCACAAGGACAGCACTTGGTCCTGTTTATTGACCAAGCACTTCCTCGGAGTCTTATTAAACAGGACCGGTGGTCAGCTTTAACGCTGTTGCAGAAAGGAAAAAAGATCTAGAACTCTGAAGAATTCCTATAGCAGAATGGAGGAAGTATAAAGAAAACACTAAAAAAAAGGGGGGGGGGGCGCCGCAGGGAAGGGGCTGCAGCAGCTGTTTCGTGACCTGAGCTGTTTTCCTTACTTGACCTTTTTACTGATGCTGCTCATGGCACGCGATGCCCGTGTGCTGGCGTCTCTGCCCGGGACGGCAGAAGGCGATCCCATCAGTGTGCAGCGCCCTCGGGCCGGGCCAGCGGCCAATGGCCCGGCGACCAGGCTCCGATCCAGACTCCGCGGTTGGGAGCTCAACGCCCGCCCGGCGCGCATTCCCATTTTAAGCGTAAATAAAGCTGTCGAGGGGGAACGGCAGGGCGCCGAGCAGCCGTTCCGCTCCGGCCGGCGGGCCCCCGGGAGAGGTGGGCGCCGGCCTCGCGGGCAGGCCCTTCCCCTCAACGGTGAGTGCGCGGACCCCGCTGCGCCCAGGCCGGCCTCACTGCCTGCCTTCCGGGCCCATGACGCTGCCAGCGCGTCTGGACACCAAGCCCGAACGACTCGGGCGGGCGGAACCGGGCGGACCCTCCCGGCCCGGCGGGGGCGGGAGCTGAGGGACGCGGACGGACGGACAGGCGCCCGCAGGCCGAGCCCAGCCCCGAGCGCCGGGGAAGCGCGGCGGCGGCTCAAGCGCGGGGACGGGCCCCGGCCGCGGGACGAGTCTGCGAGGACCAGCCCGGCGCGAGGCCGCCCCACGCGCGACCGCGGCGGCGACACGGTGCCTGCTCTCGCGGGACCTCTGCCGGCCTCGCGTTGTTTGGGCCTGGGGGCGGGGCGACGCCGAGGGGCGGAGCCGGATAGGGCGTCCCGGGGCCTTGTTGACTCCGGCGTCCTCGCCCGCGCCCGCGCGCCCGCCGCGGTCCGCGCATGCCCGGTCCCCGGCGGCTCCTTGGCCGCGGCGGTCGGGCTTCCCCAGCCTGCGTCCCGCCCCCGCCCCTCCCCCGGCGGCGGCGGCGGCGGCGGCGGCCGAGGAGGAAGCGGCGGACGTGTTGTGGCGGCGGCGGCGGCGGCGGCGCCGGCTGCTGCGGAGCCTGCCGAGTCCCAGCGCCTCACCTGTGCCTGCCGCGGCGGGCTGACCGACCGACCGCCTCGCCGCAGGTAACGCTGCCGCCGGCGGGCTGGGGGCCGGGGGCCCAGGGCTCGGGGGCCAGGGGTCGAAGCGGGCCGGGGAGTTGGGGCTGGGGGCCGGAGGTCGGGCCTGGGAAGCTGAGGGGCGAGGGGAGGTTGGGGGCCGGGTGGCCGAGGGGGCGCTGAGAGGGGTCGGGGGTCGGGCCTGGAGGCTGAGGGCGCGGGGGCAGGTTAGGGGCCGCGGGTCTCAGGAGTCGGAGGGTCTAGAGGGCCAGGGGGTCGGGACCCGGCGGCGGAGCGGCTGAGCGGCGTTGGGGACCGGGACGTCGGAGGGTTCGGGGGGGCCGGGGGGGTCGGGGCCGGGCGGCTGAGGGGGCCGAGGGGCCGGGTCGGGCCCTGCGGTCCTGGCTCTGACCCGGGCGGGGGCACCGCCGAGGCGGGCCTTCCCCGCCACCCCGTGACTTTGTTGTTGTTTTGATCCGGAGGCGGAGGACCGGCCCACGTCGGCTCGGGACGCCTCGGGCGCCGGGCGGGGAGTGGTTTTGGGAGCTGGGGCCGCGCTCGCATTTTTTTACTTTCGGTTTTTTGTTGGAGCGTTTTCTGCGGTTTAAGTGCGCGGCCCGTCCTTGGGGGATTTCAGACGCCGGCGTAGAGAGGATCCAGGAGTAGAACCACATGGGGAGTAATTTTGCAAATCGGACTTTTGTCTTTTTCTTTTTGAGCCCCGCTTCCAGTACTGTGTTTTCGTTTGCCCTCTTTTTAAAATTGAGAGATCCTAACTATATCTTTTTTTTTCTAACTATATCTTTAAAATTGCATATTCGAAAAATTTGGATACGGAGGAGAAAGTATGGTTTTACCAATAGTTTTTCTCCCACTTTTAAAAATTATTATAACAAGTGTTACATGCTTTTTAAGAAAAAATTAAGCAGCCTAACAATGAAGTCTTCTCCCCTCCTCATTTACCCCCATCTGAGTACCCAGAGTAATCAGTCTTCAAGTGTGGTATCTAGCTATTAAGGATTTTTTCTGTGCATGTAATAAGCATATTATAAAAACGAAGTTGGGATCGTATATAGCATACGATTTTTACTGACTGACAATACTCAGCAGATACGTCTCCATTTTATCACATCTTTCTTTTTAAAAACTACACAGCTGTATATTTTATTGCTGAATACTGTCAACGTTTCTACATTCTTTTAGCTTTTAAATAGCTTTTAGCAAGGTCTACAAACTAATATTTTGAAACACAATGTGGTAAAACTTTCAGAACATCTAGGGCCAGTTGGGGATACTTACATATTACGAAGTTGAGTAATGTGTTTACACAGAGCTTAATGGTAGCTTACAGGATTCCGGTGACTTCATAAAGCAGGTTACGAAAATAGTTTATGTTTTGTTTTTTTACGTGCATTTTTCAGAGTAAACTTAAATTCCCTATGGTCAGTTGAAAACAAATTCAGTCCCTCACACATGAACTACCCGTGTGGAAAAGAGGTCAGGTAGAAGGCCAGCAGCTCACAAGCTTGTATTTAAGACAGGTAAAAATGGTCTTGATGGTGAACAACAGGGAGTAAGCCATTAAATGGGAAGTGATACTAACTGCTTACTACTACTAAGACAGAAAGCGAGGAAATCTCAGTTACATTTTATGTTTCTGCCTGCGGAAGAACTGGAGGCTCGGCTGATTTAATCACTGACTTGTATTTATGAAAAACGTGCTGTGTGTTCATCGTGGTGCTGGCTTCCAGGGATGATGCAGAACTGAGTAAGGTAATCACAAAGAACTGTCTGGTTCTAAACATGTGCAGCCTGAAATCTTAGGCCCAGTTGTGTAGCATTTTATTATTTGAGGAAGTGGGTTCAGAAGGAATCAGAAACATCCATGGTATTTTAGTTATCGTTGTTGATAATGCTCTTTCTTATGTGTTTCTCACAGCATAGGTGGCATTCTCCCCATTCTATGGATTTTTGAACAGAGGCTCTGAGAGATTAAGTCAATTGCTCAAGGTCCATTTAGTGCCTTTTTTGTGCTGGTAACTGCATTAGACTCAGGCATGCTTAATCCAAGAACCTGTTTTTTGTTTTGCCATGCTGCCTCCCTTTAATGACAATTACTCTACAAAATTACTGATCTTGGGCTCTCTTTCTCCTTTTTGCCTTGGAAGTGTTCCTTACAAGGTAGAGATATGAACATAATTGTGTGCGTTGAAAAATCATCTAAAGGACAAGTAGTGTGAAACTCTAAATGAGGTTTCTGATGATGTATTATTAAAATACTAAATTCCTTGAGGTGATGCCATTAACTAGGAAGATGGAGATTGCGTTACTTCCATCTCTAGTCACTCCACTTGATGCCATGGTAAATTTGGACACCACAGTAGTTTTAGCTCTTACAGATGTTCTGTTCCTTGCAGACTTGAGTGGATAATCTCATTTCATTTAGTGTTATTTTTATGAACCCATTTATACTATCTGTAAACCAGGATGATGAAAACAAAGAGTGCCCTGAAAAGATTAGTTTGCTTGTTTATTTTGGTGTTTTATGGTCTCCTAAAAATGCATAATTGTAGACAGTATAGTGTATGTCATAATATTATGGTGTATTAATCTGTTTTGGTTTTTCAGCAGATGTGACAGCTGTGTGGTTTAAAGAAATATGGTAAATACTGAAGTTAAAGTATGGTCAGTTGTAATACGTACTTGAGAAGAAGCTTATGTATAGGGAAATATTTGAGCTTTTTTTCCTGGCAGTTGTTAAGGATGATAATTAGATTCACATTTGAATGACATAATTGCCATCACTTATTTCTTGAACAACTTACGCTGTGTGTGAGTGGGTTTCATAGTTGTGGGACACAGAAAACAATTCAGCACCAGAAAGATGTCTTTATAATATGACTTCTAGCTGTTGGAGAATGGGGATCCAGTGCTCTGTGTATGTATTCTCAAAAATTAATGAGAGATTTTAGGGCTGATTGGAAGAAATACAAAGTTTACTTTCCAGTTTAGCCCGAAAATCCTGTTGGGGGACATACATTCATGGGTAGCCAGAAATCAATAAACTATTTAGGTTCTATGAATAGTAACAGAAGCATCAGGTGGTACTGTCTAGAGTATAAAATCTAGTTGGGATTTTAAAACTGAGTGTAAAGCAGCTGTTGGGGAATTGCCTAAAAGACGTGTTCCCTGATAATTCCGTTTCTAGGCAGAAGCTAGTTAAGATGAAAGAAAAGCCAAAATAGAGGGGAGAAAACCTGAGAGGTAGTGATCACAGTGGACAGAGGGAAAGGTGGGCCATTCCTCAAAGAGTCAGGTGTGTGGATGGCGGTCAAGGGAGATGAGAACTTAGAAGTTATAGTTCTTTGAACTTTGAGATACTGAAACAAATCTAATTATAATTATTATCCTATGTTAGCTGTGTCCTGCTGGGGGTTGAGTTGGAATAATTAACATTTTCCAGTAACATGCAGGCTCTTAAAAACTGGCGATAACCACAGTATCGCGTCAGTTCAGTTTCTAATCTCAAGTGTAACCAGCGTCTGAAGAGCTGTGGGCCCTTGTCTTCTGGGTTCTTCCCCGGCCAGCACGTCAGACTCCTTGTCCCTGTGGCCTTCGTTTATGTTCTCATCTCCATTTTGGAGCTGGGTTTCTTCCTTCCCAGTGGGTTGACAGACCCAGGGTTCCCACAGCTCATTCCCTCTGCTGAGGCCCTGCTTCTGCATCACCAGCTTCTGTATCTTTCCTGCAGGCTTGTCTTTTGTTGTTTTCCTTGACAGACTCTTTAAGTGGCTGTCATTTTGTTGTCTTGAATCAAATAGATACAGAATTGTTTTCTTTGCAAACTGAATCCTCCTTCCCTCATTTGCTTGTTTATATTAAGGCCCTAACATTTTCTTAGTCATCTAGGCTCAAAATCAAAGCTCTTTACTCTCTCTTTTTTCAGGAATAATTTGTCATTTTATCGCATGTGGTTCCTGATTCTCCTGCCTCTTTTCCATTTTCCCAGCAGTGAAGTACTTTTAATCCCTTTGCTTCAACTGCCATTAACAGGCGACAGTCTAATCCCTAGGTTTTGCCATCCATCATGCCTACTGCTGTCAAATTAATTGTGCTAAATGCAGTCCTGATCATGTTTTTTCCCCCTGCCTGCAGAAGTAAACAAAACAAGAAACCCCAAAACGTACTTTCTTGTGTCAGCCACTGTGCTGCATGCTTTGTCTCATTTGGTCCTCACGATAGTTTAATGTCATAGGTACTTTCATCCTCCCTAACAGATGGAGAAATTGAGGCTTCATGAGCCTGAAGGAGTTGCTAGTAGGCAGAACTGGAGTTTGCATCCCAGGTGTGTCTTCCCAGTCTGTGATCTCAACCTTTGTGCCTCCACTGAGTGGCTCCTGACCAACTCTGGAATAAGATCCTTGCTCCTCATTGTTGCCTTTCAAAACTATGTTCTGTGGCCCTTGTGCTCCTTCTCAAATTTGTTTCTTGTTTTATTCAAACTTTTGGTTTCTGATGCATTTCTGTTTCGAATTTTCTCCCTTTGGAAGTCTTCCACATAGAAGGATGCACTGCATCTCGGGGGACCCCTTCCCTTTCTGGTAGTGAGGTCTCCATGCATTTGCACAGTTGTTTAATCCCCACATGAGAACTTCCTATGCTGAGTTTGTTTTTGAGTACTCTGACAGCTGTAATTGGATCATAAAATGCTTGAAAGCAGAAACCATGTCTTCTTATCCCTTGCGTCTCCCAGCAGATGATCAAGAAATGTGTGTGAATGAATGTGAAAATGATCTCTGGTCACCTGCCCCGTTAATGGCATTTCAGTAGTATTTGATTTTAGTTGGTAGATGACATGAAATGGTTGGAGTTTTTAATTGTGTGTGTATGTAACACAACCAAATTTTCTTGTTGTAGGCTATCAAATGAGTTCAATTTTCAGATTGATTGCTAGGTAATTAAGATAAGTTGTTTATTTTTAAAAGCTGTTTTGTTTTTCTATACGCACATGTCTGAGTTATTGACAGTTATATAGATAAATAGTATATGAATATAAATTCTCAAAGTCAGCAGTTTGACATTTGAATTTTTTTCATGCTGTTGAATTAGACACATTTTTAAATGAACTGCAATATTATTATAAGCTTTTCAGCCTCACAGCTTTCTCTGTGCTTATTTGGATATGAAAGAGTAGTGCTCTGCTTGTGCTGCAGAGCTGTTTGTTCCTTTTGGTGATACCCAGAAGCTTCAACTTTTTGGTCAGCTGAGATGCCCTCACCTGGATTGTACGGAACTCTGCTTCCTGAAGTGCTCATGTGAAATCTCAAACTGTTTTGAATCCATCAAGGTTAATAGTTACTGTGCAGAGAATAACATTTTATATTTCTCTTGTATCTACCTTTGCATCTTATATTGTGTTACAGTTTAGCTACTTAGTAAGTAATTAGTTTTTGCTTTATGAAATAAAAATAAAACACTTTCTGTTAGGAGTTGAGAATGCAGGACACCTTGGTGACAGGGAGATGTGGGTATCTTTTTGGAATGCTAAGTGCATGATTATGATGGGGTGAGATTGAGTCTCAGACTAATAAATTTGTTAGTCTACCTGCTCTCAACTTTATAAAATATGAAAATAGTCACAGATATTTCTCTGAGGATAAAATTTTTAAGCAAATTTAAAATATTAATTGTTTTTGAAAAGAGGTAATATAATCACATGATTCAAAGTTGAAGTGGTATAAAATGTTTATAGACTGAAAATGTCTCCTCTTCAGCCTCCCACTTTCCCTCCTGGGAGGTAGCCACTCATCTCTGGAATGATATGAGAGAAACATTTGTATACAAGTAAATTTGAATAAATACTATTTTTCTTTCCAGTTACTTAAAGATGAGGTACATTGCAAACAATCTCACTTGCATTTTTCATTCAGTGTATCTCTAGTATTCTATATAAAGAATTTCTTCATTCTTTAAAAATGCTTTTTTGCAGCTTCAAAGTATCTGTTACATATTGCTACATATATAGACTGTATGTATTACAATTTACTTAACCATATTCCCTACTGAAGGGCATTTAGATTCTTTCCAGCTATTTACTTTTACTCCTGTTGAGGCAGCAGTTTGAAGGAAGAGAAATAGAAAGTAGCAGATCTTTCTCTCTAGGGAAAAATGAAGTTTGAAAGTGGAGGTGGATGTTTCTTGGTGGGGAGTGAAATGGATTCCTTTGCTAAAGGCCAGATGATTGATGGTAAGTGTGTGGAGGGAAAGCTGGGACCACGTGAAGATGCTCGCCGGAGTCCACGGTCCACAGTAGGGGTGGCAGTGGCGACTGGTAGCAGCTCCCATGACTGATGGTCTGCTCTGGGCAAGGGCCAGCTCTGCGCGTGTTAAGAATTTCTGTGCTTGGAAGTGGTGCTTTCTGGAAACTCATCTCTGGGACCATGGCCTGCAATAGTATATTTGTCACAGGGATTCTGTTCAGGGAATGAACTGAGATCCCTGTATATCATCTAGAAGGCAGTGTCATGGCCAACAATACAGTGTATTTTATGAGGTCGTTAAATTTTTTATTGTAGAGTTATTGTATGTTCAGAGATAAGATTTAAAGTACCGAAATAAATGAAGGTAAGCAAATTCCTCCTTCAGCAGACCTCTCCCATCCACACCTGTACCTCATGGGCTGCTTGGGTAATGATAATTTTTTTAACGGTGTGGTGAATCCTTTCAGACTTTATGTGTAAACAAAAATAACATTCATGCATCTTAAAAATGTCAGTCAGAGTCCTACTGAATAGCAAAGAGTAAGAATACTAAAAGTCAGAATTGTCTGGACTGACAAGTAAGGTGACGATGGGGTCCAGGGTGCATGGTGCGTGCTCTTTGCCCCTCGGCCCAGTGGCGCTGTAACCGCTGTGCGTCACTGTGTGATGTGTGGTGGCTGATGAGGCTCCAACTGGCCCGCAGTTTACTCCGGACAAGTCATTCAGCGTTTCTCAAGCTGTGCTTTATTTTTATTTATTTTTTTATTTTTTTAATACTGTAGTAGACACTGCCTACTGAATAGTGATGAATTATCTTTTCTTTGTTATTTTCCAGTCATTCTGTACTAAATATGGGACTTGAATGTTTTTCTGATAGGCATCAAAAAATTAGGTTTTAGGTGTTTGATATGCCGTTTCTTGTTATGCTGCCTAGGTCCATTGGTTCATGTTTTCGTAACAGTGGTTCATTTGCACTGACTCATTCCTGAACACCTGTGATTCTGTTTTGGTCACTTACACAAACTTTATTGGCCATGTAGAAATAACAAGTAAAAAGGTCATTGTTTTTGCTCGTCCCTAGACCCTGCCACATGTAATAGCAGTAAGAAGTCACTGTAGAAAGACTAGAGAACGTGGGTAAAAAAGAAACAGGTTCTCGGGACTGTAATCACCTGGGGTGACGTTCCTCTAGTTAATTCTGAGAGTTAACGTGTGTTAATGAGGACACCAACTAGACGAAAGCCTAGCTTTATAAATCCAGCTGCCATATAAGCCTGGGAAACGCAAGTGCTTGAATCTTCTCTGACCTGGAAGCTCTGCCAGGTAACCGAAGCTGCGGCAGGGCCCAGACGTAGCTTGTCAGGTGGTTTGCCCACACGACCGCCCAGCGCTGAGTGGTTAGCTGTCGGTGATGGGAGCCACGCGGGTGTCGGTGGCTGGATTAGTGTCCACCTCTGTTGCTGCTCCTGGATTAATAGTTCAGAGCTTTCGTTCTGATTACATAGCATTCTGGTTTTTGTAGTCCATCTTCAAGATGCTGGATCTTAAATTTATTAGGAAGAAGTATTTAGAAATGCCAAAGCTTACTAACAAAAAGTGAGCCTTTGTTTTACAGTATTTAGAAGGATGGCATATTTTATCCCTGTGACTTCTATGAGTCCTGGTACTCTTGGGCTCATGTTTGCATGGTAGTCTCTGGATGACTAGAGTGGATTTTTAAATTCTTGGTCATCTCAAGACTCAAATATAAGAACAAACTTAGGAACACATGAAGGTAGTCACTACAATTTTAGTTTTAAGAAAAAGCCTGGCAGTGATCTGTAGTGATTTCCCAGGTATTGTAAATCCCATTCTGAAAGAATTACTTCAGATATTTCTTAGCCATTTTAATGGTTTAATGCACTTGACTTCTTTTCCTGCAAATAGTGATTTGAACCTGTATTATTTTATGAACCAGAGAAATTAGAAATGGAAAAAGAAAGATTTAGACTTTTCTACAGTGATTTACGTGAATATGTGTACTGTAACTGTTCATGAAATTGGTTTGGTTCTAAAGCAAAGGGAGGGGAAGCACCATGGTCTTAAAATAGTTAAGCTACCTTATTGTTTATGGCAAAAAACTTTATCTAAGCTTTATGTAAGCTTTCATTTTCTTGTTAAGGACTTGTTCAGTTGTCAACTTTTTATTTTAATGATCCCTGGTTTTATTGTACCTCGCTATTACAGTTTATATATCTGTGGGTGCACGCTGTGTACGCACGTGTATGTGCACATCCGTGGCTCACAGCTCCGGGGGCACCGTTCGCACCGGGCTCAGTGTGATTGCCCTTCCCCGTGTCGCCCCCGGAAGTCTCACACTGTCTTTGTGTGGTCTTCCTGGAACTGTGCAGTACGAGATGCTACTATGTTGGTGGTTTAACATTTTCACACTTTCTTGTAACTTTCCATTTATTTAGTCTTTATAATAGTCTTGTCAGAGAGTGTTCTGTCTGATGAGTATCATAGGTCTGTTTTATAAACACATGAACTCAGAGTTATTTCCTCTTTTTGAATTTGCTTTCTTTTCTGTGAAATGATCTGTAGTCTTTAAGGACAAAGGGCTTGGTGTCACATGGACCTAGAACTCAAAGCCAGTTCTGTCTCCTAAGCAAGTTAACCCCTTTCCTCAGAAATAATACTGTCACACAGTTTTGTTAAGATTAAATGAGTTAATATACGTAAAAATGGCAGAGCTTCCTATGCAGTAAGTGCTCAACACTGATAGGAAAAGTAATGATATTTCACGAGTCACACTGCTTTTCCAAGATCACAAGCTTGGCCGTTGCTTGGCAGAGCGAGAGACCTGACGCAGCAGCAGTGCCCATTCACGCTGGAGGCCGGGCTCGGGCACAGTCTCACCGTCGGTACTGTGTGTGCAGATCTGAGGTGAAGAGGAGGAGGAAGGCCTGGATGTAGCTAGGAAGCTGTCAAGGACAGACAGGCTGTGGATCCACGTTTGGCTCCACAGAGTTGTGTGGAAAACAGCAGGTTTGAATCATCTGGTCAAAAGTAAGAAATGAGAAATGACTGCCTTGAGAGGGAAGGACAGAATTCTGAACTGTGGAGTGTTTGTGCTGCACACACGGACCCAGAGGTGTTCCTGCATGCCCTGATCACTAATACTTTCACGATGACTTGGAAACCATCAAGGAATGTTGAATTATACTGGATATTCTCTAGGACTCTGGAACTGTTACACTGTAGGAAGAATTTAGTTAATTTGTTTTAATCTTTGAAGTTTAAAGAGCTATCTTTTACTTATCTGCAACATTAATCCTTTTTACTGTCAATGATGTTAATAGAATTTTTTAATTAAGTTTGAATGTTACGTTATTTCATTTGGTTCTTAGAACTGAGGTATAGTTGATAGTAAAGTTGCTGGCCAGTGGTAAGGTAAGGGCCTGCAGTTCAGACCCTCATGAATATGCTGGATTCTGGGCCTTTCTCTCACTGTTAGCCCACAGGTTATTTATAAGGGTCAGTGTCTGCTTGCTTCCTTTTATATCTGTATTAGTGGTTCTGTTGTGTAGAGCATTATTAAAATCAAGTCCTGCTCCAGATTGTCTGGGTGTTCTTCCAGCTCGTGTATCTTCCCATTCATCTGTAGTGGTGCGCAGAAAGCATCAGCTGCAGGGCAGTCTGTTTTGAAGAAGGTGCTCCCTCTTGAGGCCAGCGTGGAATGGCACTGCATTAAGGTTTGGACAGTTTTGAATCTGCTACAGATAGGCTGGTGTGAGTATCAGCTCCCATGTGCAGGGTCTTAACTTGGGCTGAACTGAATTCTTGCCAGCACTCAGAATGATTCTGTGTAGTGACTTCCCACTGTCCTAAAAGTAAGGTCAGGAATTGAGCAGATTTGAGCCCTAAGCAGTTTTAAGCTTAGGTACAGTTCCTCCCAGGGGTGTAATATATTAGGAATGCTGAAGTTTTTTTGTGATACTTTTTGAGGGTTAGTAGTGGGCATACATTTTCTTTTATAAGAAAAAATGATTACATGGTTTAGTAATACTTAAACCAAAAAGTTAATGTTTTTATTTGTTGCAGTGTTTAGTTAGTACTTCAAATTGAGTTTCAGGGTTTTCTTTAAAGTCCTTGAACACTTAGCCTGTGGTATAGTTATTACTGTTCAGAGGACTTGGGGCTGCCTTCACGTGACTGTGCATCGTGTATTGAAGAAAATGAGTTCCAAGTGCTGTCGAGGAATATGAGCATCTCTCTTGCCACTGATTATCCTTGTGATCTCTTATTTCACTTCCTGTATCTTGGGTGAGAAGGAGGAGAGGAGGGAATGGATTCAGTCCTCACATGTACAGATTTAAGTAGGATTTGTTTGATTCTTTGTGGAGCAACATTCTGCTGTAGAGTTTGGGTGGTGCAGTAGGCAGACGACACCCCTTTCCCCAAGATGGTCATGCTGTAATTCCTGGACCCTGTCAGTGTGTTTCCCTGTATGGCCAAGGGGAGTTAAGGTTGCTAATTAGCTGACGGGCCTAGTGTAATCTCAAGGTTCCTTAGAAGAGGAAGAGGGAGGCAGAGTGAGAGGGACTTGGCTTCACATGGCCGGCTCTGAAGGTGGGGGGGGGGAGCACCATAAGCCAAAGAAAGCAGACGGCACTAGACTCTGGAAAACGCAAGCGTGACCCCCCACCCCCTGCCCGTAGAGCCTCCAAAAAGGGACGCAGCCCTGCCGACACCTTGGTCATAGCCCAGTGAGACCTGTGTTAGACTCTGATCTCCAGGACTATAATGTGATAAACCCGAGTGGTTTTAAGCAGTTTCATTTGTGGTAATTTGTTATGGCAGTGATAAAAAACTAATAGTTTTTTTTTTTTTAATACTGTAATCATTTGATTCCTTAGGGAAGTGATTGCTAAGCAACCTCTTCTCCCAACAAAAAATACTGAGGTGACATTTACAAAACTGTTAACAAAAAAGTTAAAACCAGTGCTACTGTGTTTAAATGGGAGTGGCCCTGAGCCTTGCCAGGTGGGGTTTTTCTCTTACTTTTGTAGTGTCCTGGAGGCACCTTTGAGTTTCTAGGCCTTTGTCCTTTAATGATAAAAGTGGTATATTTGGCAGGTGAATTGAAATGGTATGCAGCATACTGTTGACTTTGGGAGAACCCCAGGTATGAAGACCATTTTGAAGTTAGTTGCAGTAGTCTAGCTAAAATTGATGAAGACAGCGAAAGAATGGAATTGTCACTACGAGCAGTGGGAGTAATTGAGGAGAGTAGCTAGATAGAAAGGTGAGAGGCTGTGGGGAAGGTTTTGGTTTGCGATGTATTTAATTTGAAGTGATGGTGGGAACACCCACTATGTGAAATTAGTCTAGTAACTTATTAATTACACTGGATAGTTTGTATTGAAGAGGAGGGTGATTTTGAATCAGCTCAGCAGAAGAAAGGAGAATTACATACCTGCCCTAACTTCCCTGAGGCAGTATGTTGGAGGGAAGCTTGGACAAAGTTAACAGCGGTTTAAGTCACTTTTCTGGCAGACAGAAGCTGGGGTCCTTGTGAAAATGCCAGGTGGAGTCTTTCTGGTTTTGGGGACAGAGTCTTGTATTTGCAAGAGTAGAATATATGGTTTGTTCTCAGTAGGAAAGGAGGACTGTCCTGTGCATTCACTGTAAATACACATACGTAAATTTTGACCCTAGGCTCACCAGCAGTAAATAAAGGGAAAATTACAGTAAGGTAGTTGGATAAGCCAAATTACTAGAAATTACTGTCTTTGAAAATATTTTTATTCCTCCGAAACACATATACCTCCCTGCTGAACACACTAAAATAAAACAAATGTGCTATAGAAACATGAGGGTGTGTTTCTGGCAGTTACTACCCTTCTCTGGCCCAGTGTTGCATTTTTAGGACAGCAGCAACATTTGTGTGGCTTATTTAGTGTCTTTTATGTTGCTTTCTTCCAGAATTATTTTCTGCTAAATGAGTAGTAAGACAAGTTCATTGAATTCTTTTCTGCCTGTTTTTATATTTAGTTTTCCCTCGTGTTCCTACAACTCTGGGACTGCTTTTTCCAATGAATGTGTTTTGGTGGCCTGGTCTTCTTTTCATTTGAAATGCCACTAGCAAGAAAAAGTAGCCTTTACTGTCGCTTATCTCTGGCATCTCTTTCGAGACTTTGGCTCTACTGTTGTCCTGCTCCTTGTTCCCTTGTGAATTTCTGTTTTTAGCCTGCCTACTATGCCTGCATGAAATTTAATGACTTTTTCACTGGTTTTATTTTATCCTTTTCCAGGTGTGCTAATGATCAGTGAAGTCTATACAGGGAAGCAAGGGTTCCAGAAGGATGTGATGCTTCGGTGAACAAGCTCATGTGTAAGCTGACTCCCAGTAGATGAGGCCACCTGGCATCCTTCTGTCTAAAAGTTTGGCTCAGCGATGTGTCTCCTGAGCTGGAACTTGAGGACAGCAGGACGGGCGCTGCTGCCCTCAGTCCTCTCGGTCACTGTTGGCTGTCTGACCTCCCTCTGTGATCAGGATGGGCAGCTCTCATAACACAGAAAAGCTGGTGACCAGTGTTTAACACAGGAAACTAAGATAAAACACTTTCAGATACTTAGAAGTTTAAAAAAACAAGGACGGTGTGAGGGAGAAGCATTGGAAGATATGGCAACTTAAGGCAGGTCCGTGGGACTGCAGATGTCTGGGGTGGAGCGTCAGTGGCTGGGGGCGCCCCGCTCATCTTCCCGCCTGCCTGCTTGTCCTTCATTTCCTCATTGACCTGAATGGAGGCATTCAGTCTTCAGGCTTGTGTCAGTCTAGTCCAAATGGGAAAGAGAAACCACGTGGTCATTTGAACAGGCAGAGTTTAATGTAAGGAATTATTACCTGAAAGGGGATTGGCTGTGAGTAAAGAGAGCTCCGAAGACTCTGGAAATGGCATAAGGAGCAGCCCCTACCCCTGGGTCTACGACTGAGCCCTCGGGGGAGAGGCCATGGGGGCTGAGATCCAAACCTGGTGAGAGGGCATAGGGCTCACTGAAGGGCGGAGGCGTTGCTGTGGTGCCTCCTTGGTGGAATTTGCTGAAGTCTGCTCTCTGGGGTGCTGGGGAAAGATGTTCACAGAGAGGTGTTTGACCAGAGGCTGTGTTCTGCAGACCATCCGAGGGAGGCTGCGGAGGAGCCTGGTGCGGGGGAAGTGGGGCTGCCCAGGTCAGGATGTTGCTGGAGGAGTGAGGCGGCCGCTTAGGATGAGGAGGGGAGGGCAGCGCGAGGCAGTGCGTGGGGCCTTGTTGGTGGGACTGACATGGTTTGGGAAGGAAGTGATCCTGGTAGGTGTCAGCAGATGATGGCCCGTGCGGTGGACCTGGCCCTCTGCCTGGTTTTGTGTGGCCTACAAACTAAGAATGGTGTTTACATTTTCAAATGAGTGGGAAAAAAAATAAAAGAAGAGTGATATTTTATGATGTGAAAATTATGTGCAGTTCAGGGTTCAAGTCCATAAATACAGTTTGTGGATCCCAGCCATTCTGGCTTACTCGTTCGTGGCTGCTTTTGCTCTCCAAGCACGGAGTTCAGAAGTTGCGATGGAAGCCGGCCTGTGAGTCCAAAAAATCTGCTGTCTGGCCATTTACAGAAGTTAGCTAGAGGACTGGGCACTGAAGATGAAGTGTAGTGGAAATTAGATGTAAGACAAGCTTGCAGAATAAAAGATGGATTCAGAGGGGCAGTGGGCGAGCCGACCCTCCATTTAGACAGCGCGGTTGTTGGGGCTTTGGAGCTTGCGTTGGCGAAGGTGCCAGGCCGATGGTGGGAGCTGGGAGCAGAGAACCTGCAGGTGACACATGAGCAGGGAGCGGACACTCAAGGGTCTCAGTGTGCGGGAGGAGAGGGCAGTGTTCGCAGACAGAGTGGAGTGAGGAGTAGGGACGCAGCACCTTCTGCAGCAGGAGGGGAGCAGCCGTCGTCAGTCTCGCAGGTCTTCATGAACAAGGAAAACTGTGCATGTGTGTTTTCTGTAGCTTTCTCTTTTCACTTGTATGTGTGCTCATGTGTACATACGTGTGTATATATATATTTTTTAACTCGTATCATGAGTTCATCATGTTGACTCCTCCAGTTCCATCCAGCTCATGAGTTGTATCCCCACGGTCATGCCCCAGTCTTTCCAGGCTTTGGTTTCCCTCAGACAATCGTACGGTTATTGAGATCTCATTGAAAATTGGCGCCTAACATCCAAAGTATTTTATATGCACTTATTATACATTACTACTAGATTTTTATGCATTTGATGAATATTTCTTGAAATGGGGACACGCTCATCTGTGAGAGGACTAAGCGGGTCTCTGCTAAATCGTGGAAGGAGCTGTTGAGTGCTCGGTGTGTGTCAGGAAAGTTCACAGGCAGTTTTCGTGTGTTATTACGTATATTTCTGACTAATCCTGCGAGGTGATTGTTATTATTAACACTGTTTTCCCTGTGTAGCAGCCGAGGCCTAGAGAGGTCAACTGTGCTTCCTGAGGCCACGTAGCTAAGAAGCTGTAGAACTAGGCTCCCACCCCAGAGCCCCCGCTGTGTCATGTGAGCTTTCATGTAAGTGTGGTTTTTATGTTAAAAGAGCACTTTTCTGTTAGACTGGGACTCACAGTGGACATACACCTTGACACCAAGGTACTTTGATATACTGGTGTTCATTCTCCAGATGGCCCTTGTAAGGGTGGCAAATGAGCCAGGTGCACTTGCTGCATTCCTGTGGATGAAAACTCTGCTGAATTCTGACCGGTTTCACATTGCTGACTGTTGTGCCTCAGCACTGTCCCCTGCGTGCCTGTCAGTTTCCGAGACATACATAGGTGATCAGTTTTTGTTTATTAAATGAAGAAATCATCAAATGAAGTCTTTGTGCTGAGCACTTAAAATAGCCAAATGTAATACTGATTGCCTTGAGGAACTTTTTGTTGAGAGAGCATTCAGTGGTTTAAAATACACTGTCGATAAACATAATTTTACTCATACGGTCTGACTGCTGTTTATAGTTTGAAGACCAATCTAATTAAAATGAAATAATTTGTTATTAAAGATCTTTAGTTCTGTGAATTCATTTTAGCCAAATTGAAAGTAATTCTTAAACATTTTTCTGAAAAGACACTAAATGTGTAAGAGACTGATCTCCTTGAACAGAGACCATCTCTGTGAACTGAAGCCTCCTTTAACATTCTCTCCTCCTCGTGTCTGGGTCCTGCTCATCTGGCAGGAAGGACCCAGGGTGAAGAAGCCTTTAGTGCAGCCTGGAGGGAGGTGCTGGGCTCTGGTTTAAAGAGCTTCCCAAGCCTCTTGGTGGTGCAGTTTGGACAGCTGTCTCAAAACGAGTTTCATCAAGTGAAGAAGCCCTTGAGGACGGGTTAATCGTTTGAATTTAAGGTGAGCCTCCTCGTGCTTCCTCTAGAGCCCCTGGTGTTATTATGATAATGTAGTGATGGCAGTTCATTTTTAAAAACTTCTTAAGCCTTCTCTGGGTTAGGAGTAAAAATAAGGATAGAATTGTTTGTCCCAGTAATTAGTATCAGTGCGGTGTGTGTCTGCATTTCCTAAGGGTCTCAGACCTACATTTCTAGTTGTTTTCTTTCTGATGATGTGAGTATTAGTAGTGGTGTGTGATGTAAGATCTGTGAGTGAGGCCAGAGTCCACCTCTGTGTTGCTTGCGAAATCTGGAATAGTCTACTCCTTTTCAGTTGACTCGTCATTTGTGTGGTGTGGGCAGTACCACCTGTCCCGTGTAAATACCCTAAGGTGCTTATGAAATCACATGAGTTGGGACTGATACGTAGCGAGGCTCTGCTCTGTGGAGCTGTAACTAGTGTCTGTAGATAAAATGACTGTTGTGGACTTCAGGAAGATGCCGTTTTATGATGCTGAAGAACTCTAGTCCATCTACTTACATTCTTTGTTTAGTAAAGGAGTTTATTTAGATTTTCTGACAGTTTTTAAAAGTGCTATCAAAACAATTTGATTTAATGACTTTATCTTCCAGTTGAAAACACCAAAATCAGAAAAGATAATGACTTGCTTAAAGTCACCTTGTGTGACGAGGCCAGCCTCGGCATTACATGGAGCCACGAAGTGCAGCTGTGGTGGGAGCTCATCTTTTGGTTTCTTCTATGACAGACTAGTGGAGGGAGCAGACACAGGTTGTCTGGACTGTGGTAGTTCCCAGACCGTGTAATTTTGCTTTGGAGTATTCTTTTATTTCCGTTTGAATGTTGTTCTGTGTGAATTCATAACTTTTCAGATGAAATAAGCCCCACTTTGAGGGCCTGGCCTGGGAGGAGCCAAGGGTGTGCTCTTCCCTCCTGCTGCCCTGGGCTGTCGTGTAGCACTGCTTAGTGTTTCTTGAAGAACTGAAAGATGATGAGCAAGACTCCTCCAACGCGAGTAGGTCATTGCCCGCGGACTGCTTTGTCAGGTCAGAGGTCCCCGGGAGTCCGTGTGCTCGGGATGTTCGTGTGTCCACTTGGGGCCATGCCCGGTGGCCCACAGGCTGGCGCTGGGTGTGGGGGGCTTGAAGAGGTCGTGTATTCAGGTCTTTGAGTGAAAGGAGAGGGGAGACTTTTGGAGCTACGTGAAATTCTGTAACTGTCAAAATAGGGAAATTTCAGAGTGGGTTGCTTCCAGTTTGTCCTTTTGAAACAGTTTGTCCTTTATCACCTCATGTCCTGCACCTTGAACTCTGAGCCGCCACCTACTGTTTCTCCACCTTGGACTTCCGCTGCTGTTCACTGTCGCCGGGGAGGGGAGGAGAGTGAGAGGGTGGAGGGCAAGGAGGGGCTGGCAAGCAGCCCTGGAGTAACGTGACTCCAGCTGTAGAGCCTGGACAGCCCCGGCAGACATCCTTCCTTCCTTTAAACTCCTTGTAGTAGTGAACCCGCAGGGCTGGGGGAGGAGACAGCGGCTTATCAGTTGTTGCTTTTCTTCTTGGCACCTCCAGCCTCAGGAGTGACATTTCCCCCTGTAACGTGTCTTAGGGAGCTCACTCGGTGGTGACGCTGCTGGATTTCAGAACTGGCACTTTTTTGTTTGTCCTTTTTGGTCTTCTGTGTTTAAAAGTAAAAGTTTCGACTGTGTCCTTTTTGTCATAAAGTGAAAGAAAATGAAGTGTTTATTGGATTTGTATATGTTAGGAGCTTTATATGCAGCACACGGTGTAGTCTTCCCAAATTTATGATGCGGTTATTATTTTGCCCATTTTATGGATGGGGAAGCGAAGGTCACAGGTTAAACAATTTGCCTGAGGCTGTCCAGTCAGTAAATGACGTCAGAGGCTTCATTTCTCGCTGTTCCATTCTTTTTTTGGAACCGAGAGTACAAAAGGGAGGAAAAAGAGGAAATGAGAGGCTGAGAGAGAGGGAAGGAGATCTGAATTGAACATCTTTTCAGCTAAGAGAATGAAAAGTTTACTTCTGAGGGAGGGATCAGGAGCTTCTGTGCCGCCAGCTGCTCTGTTTCTGGAGGTTTCATGGCCTGGTGGACGGGTTGGAGTCCTGGCTCAGCCCCCACCAGCTGTGATCTTGTCTCGTGGCCTCTGACCTTTGTTCTCCGTAGGATAAGGTCATTGCCTCTTCATGGGGGCGGTGAAGAAGCAGCCCCCCCCAGTAGGTAGCAGGTACCTAGGACGCCGCACGTGTGTGTGGTCCCCCCGGAACCAGGGGAAGCTTGTCTTCATCTGTGGATGCAGAGACAGCTAGATGTTCCCTGCAGTTTCTGGCACAGCAGTGGTGGACCTTAGCTTTTTCTTGTTCTTTCTTTCATGATCTGTGTTTATATTTCATTACACCTGTTTGTCACCACTGAGAGAAGTTTCCACCTGTGCAGTTACACTCTGCTGTACTCAGAGCAGCCTTGGTCCATCGTGAGCCCCATGACAGGCACCTTGAGGGCTCGAGGAAGAGAGATACCTGTTCACGCCCTCAGATAGTGTGTTCCCCTCTGGGTCACTGGGCTCCTTCCCCCAAGGCCGGGTGAGCTTTGTCCTCACCTCCGCAGAGGAGGGAGCATGAGGAGCCACTGGCTGCCACCCAGGTGCAAGAGGGGAGGGGCGGAGTCAGCGTTCGGTCTGTCCTCATCCCATACCAGGACATCTGTCTGCTGTCTGCCTGCTTCCCACCCCCTGGGGTTTGTCCCTGACCTTCCATAGAACACCCCAGGCTGCCTGGAGACCCCGTGATACTGAGCCAGCCTTCAGCAGACCTTCCTCTCAGCCAAACACACAAATCACAGATCTGAGTCTGAAAGAAAGGCAGGCAGCTTTAGAACGCTTGCATACCAGTTCAGATGAATTCTTGTGAACGCGCCCTTGTTCCTCCCCCCCAGACACACCTGCTGGAGAGAAAATGCCAGAAGCGAGTGGTGTCCTCCCCAGACAGAGCTGCTTTATCGTCTTGTTTGCCCTTTGCCTTTTCTTCTTTGTCTCGGTCCTTACTTCGCTTTTGCTGTTTAGTGCAGGACTTGAACACCCTTAGTTTTTTTTTCTGTTAGAGAAAATGGAGTGGGCAGAAAAATACTGACTGAAGTGATGGAAATGCTGAGGCTTGGACACTCACTCCCGAGTAACTGAAGTGCCTTGTACTCAAGGCGAGCAGGCAAATCAGAGCCCGGCGGAGCCTTAGGACTCGGAATGTAGCCTCTTGGTCTCGCAGGTGAGGGCCCGGTGTTCCAGAGAGCTGCCCAGAGCTGGGCAGCAGAGCTGTCCGTGGGCTCCGGCTGGACCTGGGCCTCTTGGCTTGGTGGGCACTTTTCCGTGGTTGAGGTGGAACCATCTCAGAATGACCACGTGGCAAACACATTTCATGACCTGTGCTGTAATGGCTTTTTAAATTCTGTTTGCTTTACTCATAAAAAATGGACTGTATTTCAAGTTAGGGGATTATTGTTGAATTATCACAATATTCACTGCAGATTTAACTTGCAGCCTCCTCATATGTGCACTGATTATAATCAATTTAAAATCTCTTGGTCCAGCAGTCAGGGGATTCGGGCATCCGTCTGGTGGGATGTCATGCCCCTGGATTTTGGAAGAATTTTTGATGGTGTGAATAAATGCTGAAAACATACTAAGTGAAGGTCTAAAATATCATCTACAGTTAAATACCAGTGTCGTGTTAAACAACGCAGATACTAAGAAAATAATAGTGACTCTTTGAAGGTTAGGATTAGCAATACTTTTTTTTTTAAATTTTACTTAGTTTTCAAATTTTTTACAAATGCACATACTTCATAATGAAATCAGTGACTTATAAAATTCAACTTATAATAATTATACATATAATTTATGTATAATATATGTGACTTTTTACTCAGTTTCTGGGAACAGTATATGATAAAAATGACATCTTTGAAGCTCTGTAGTGTAAATTATTGTTTATATTATGATCTCTTTTTTGTTCCTTGATTTTTCTGCTGTGGACTTATTTTGTTAAACGTATTTTTATTCCCTAGGAAATTATCCTCCACATGTCTTTATTGTACTTCATCTGGTATAAATAAATACACATGTATGTATCCTTTATTTTTACCTTGTCAGTTTTGTTCTTATACATAAACACAGCTTAGGAAGTTCAGTGAAAGTACAAGCCTTGAAGACAAGGCTTAGCAGCTCCTTGCTTCACTGGTTTGCACCCCGGGAGGCTCACACTCCAGAGGGAGCTTAGGAAGCATCTGGCTGTCACACAGGGACATGACCTCCATGAGCAAACCAAGACCTTCTCGGACACTTGCAAGACGCTTTGTCTTTTAGACGGGTTTTGCTTTCTCTGCTTTCTGTCACAGATGGCATGTTAACTCCCATACCCCTCCCATCCTTCCAGTGTGGCTAAATGATTGGTCCAATTCAACCAGCAACTGTGTTTGCACTATTCTGACTATGTAAACGTGGTCCTCCATAGACCAGATAGTGTGTTGTGACTTTAGTCCCTTTCTTGTGCAGTTTTGGTTTTTCCTTAATGTCGTGTCACACAGTATGCCTCTCCTGGTCTAAAACCCTTCCCTGGCTTCCACTGTCTGCAGGAGGAGGTCCAAGCTCAGTGTGTGTGTGGCCTGCGAGTTTGCTGGCTCCCTGGTTCTTCTGGCCTCACTAGCACCGCTCTCTGTCCCTGAGCTCAGCTCTCCGGTACTGTTTTTTTGCTGTGCCCTGAGTGGGCGTCTTGCCCCTTGTCTTTCCTACATTCCTAAGCACCTTTCCTTCCTTCTGCCTCCTGTGCTTGTTACAAGGGCTTCATCTCCTGTAGGAGACTCTTCCCATCCCTCCATCCCCTCCCTGCCCTCACCATGTCTGGACTAGGTGCCCCGTGACACCCTGTCTCATCCGATTCTGTAATTGTTTATGCTAGCTGTTTTTCAGGTATGGTCTGGGGTCGTTGAGGTTCTAAGATCTTTTCAAAAGTCTGAGAGGTCAAGTACTGAGTTTTCCTACTGTACCATCTGATAACACCTAATGTTCTGCAAGACAGGGCTTGTGGGAGAAATAGCCTTGGGGCATACCACTCAAAACCTCCATAGCCAGTTTACCGGCAGAAACAGTAACAATCGTAAAATTTCTAGCACAGCTAAATCTCTCCTGGGATTTGCACCTGGCATCACAGTCAATCCTTCAGAGCCTTAAACCCTAGGGCTTACCTTCCTCCTTTGAGATTCAGGTCCTGGAAGATCATTTCCTTGTGGATATCATTTTATTTGCATATGGATATAATTTTTTATCAGCATTTAAAAATCTGAAACTGGCTATAGCCTTCATTAGTTTTAATTCAGGGAAAATGCCTTAGCGTTATTTCATCTTCACTCTTGGTCCCCCAGATCACTTGAAGACACTATACCAGCATCTAATGTCTCATGGGAAGGTACTCTGTTTTCAGCTTTTTACTTAAAGTCTTAATGGGATCGTGTACGGGTGATGGCAGATGGTAGTAGTTCCTGTTTGCTTGGTTCTTCCTCTTGCCTCTCACCCCCAAGAGTGTGAGCTTCTGCGCAGTGAAGCCCACGTTTGCTCTGCTGTGATAATCTTGCACAGAATTCCGAAGGACCTGAGAAGGGCAAGGTCACTTTTCATCCCCCGAACAGAAACAAATGGGAATACTTTTTCAAACAAGTAAATCATGGCCCTTCCAGTCGAGCCACTTGTTAAAGGTCCATGCAGAGGCTGAATTTCTCTCGCAGAGCCCTCAGCGGGGGCTGCACTGGAGACGTGCAGAAATGGCCTCCCAGCCCAGCCTTGCAGCTCTTTCTTGGTCTTGGGAGGATGTTCACTCTGAGTGCCAGGAAAGATAGTCTGTCTGTGCTGGAAAACACGCCATTAAAAACACCTGTGAGTGCTGGCGTGGCCTCCCCAGGGCCAGATGCTTGAAGGAGCAACGGTGCCCGTTTCTGGGGTCACCTAGGGAGGCCACCCGTCGTCTGGGTAAGGGAGTTTGAGTCAAATAGGAGTGTGACATGAATTTACAATCTCTCCTCTGCCCGGAAAATTTGAGGAGATCCTAGGAAAAGACCAGAGGGGGTCCGGACAGTGAAACAGGCTCTGGGGAGGAAGCGGCCTGCAGTGCTGGGGCTCGGGACACTGGGGCCCTCACAGCCTTTCAAGTCCAGAGTGAAGGTTCAGCCTTGCCAGGTGGGCAGTCGTAACTCTGGTTTTTGGCCATGGATATTTCATTTCTCACTTTCCGTCTCTCCTGACTTTTTAATTCAGAAATTAATTGAAATATGAATTTACTTATTGACTGATTGAATAAAGCTTAAATTGTGTATTTACTATTATGTATTGAAATTCTTACTTATCAAGTTGCACTTAAGTTTCCATTCAAAGATGCTATTTGACTTGTTAAAAAAGTTCACTGTACATATGTGTATAACAGCATATGTTCTAGTGCTTAAACTATTAAAGTTAATGAAATTTGTGGTTTCATTTATCATGACGGGGTTTACCAGACAAAACAATCTTAATACATACATACATAGATATATTTTAAATGTGTGAGTCTGTTTTAAGTTCCATTTTTTAGTTCAGTGTTTAGTTAGCATGTTTTTCTTTATGTTAACCTTTTGAATTTATATGGTGCATTTAGGAATTGTTAGTGAATTTTTAAGTTTAGGAATTTTAATTTTAAATCAATTAGCTCATGTGTATTTCCACACTCTAAAGAAGGCCACACAGCTTGGTGATGACCCGGTGGTCTTGAGTCTGAAAGACGAGGGCCCATGTCCCAGCGTGTCCTGCCAGGAGCAGCACTGTCCAGTATGGCAGCTTCCCGCCATGTGGAGCTGCGAAGCACTTGCAGTGTGTCTGGTGTGATGGACTCAATTTTTAATTGCATTTAATTTTAATTAATTTAGGCCTAGGTAGCCAGGTGTGACCAGTGGCTACCTCACTGGGCCTCACAGCATGAGGTGACTTTTCTGTGTCCCAGGTTTCCTGTCTGCACAGGTGAGACCATGCATGAGCTGCCTTTGTGGTGGCTGTGAGAATTCGCGAAACATTCAAGGAGCTTGGCACTGCCTGGAACACAGCGTGTCCCTGAGAAATGGCAGTCAGTCGTGATGGCCGTTACCTACTTAATAAGCTGGCATTCCTTTCCTTTTGAACTTTAATTTAAACTTGTTTATTTTCATTCCCTTTCAGAATTGATTTGTTTTTGGAAATCAAGTGCAATATTAGAAGGAAAACAAACCACACTACACGATTGGAAGCCATTTCTGCTAATTTTATTACATTTTAAAATTTATGGTTTGATTTGAACACTATCATGGGAGGAGCTGTGAGTGCTGGGGAAGATAATGACGACTTAATTGATAACTTAAAAGAAGCTCAGTACATCCGCACCGAGAGGGTGGAGCAGGCCTTCAGAGCCATCGACCGCGGAGACTACTACCTGGAGGGCTACCGAGACAGCGCCTACAAAGACCTGGCCTGGAAACACGGCAACATCCACCTGTCGGCCCCTTGCATTTACTCTGAGGTCATGGAGGCCTTGAAACTTCAGCCAGGATTGTCTTTTCTTAACCTGGGAAGTGGAACCGGATATTTAAGTACAATGGTGGGCTTAATTTTAGGTAATTTCATTTTTGTAAAATTCTCTTTTTAAAAGTAAGCTGAGTTTGTGTTACTGTTTATGATTTGTAGGGTATGTAACTGTGTGCAGTGTATGTCCGAATGTATAGACTCAAAGTCCTTGTCTTCCTTACTTCAGGGTGGGACCACAAGGCCACAGTGGTCATCTTTTCTTATTTTCAGCCTTGACCCTGATAGTTCACTTCTGCGTTCAGTCTTAGACTTAAAAAGCTCTTGGGACTGTTTCCTAACCCTCAACTATTGCCAAAATCGAGCAGTTGGCAGCTGGGAAACTCAGGAGTGTCCTGTAGTCTATTTCAGGTGGTGTCCTGACTGCTGGCGTAGAGAGTTTAATAGTTATCAGTGTCGCATTTTAAAGGCAGTGGTGCTGTGTTTCTGTTAGTGATGCAGAGGATGTGGCACTGTTGGGGCAAAGCCTAGGACTGGGGAAGAGGAGAGGTGTGCATGTCATTAAGTGTTCAACTGACTCATTGAGTCTCTTCTGTCAGGTGTCATTTCTGGTGTGTGAATGCAGCAGAATCAAGAGGGACAAATAAATATATCTGCCTTTGAGAAGCTAGCCGGGTCTTACTGTGAGGATGAGGCATTGTTTAAAGCACTTAACATCCAGTAACTCATTTAATGTTCCTTATAATCCTGTAAAGTATGCGTTACAATTGTTGTGTGCAATGTGAGTATACTGAGGCACAGAGGTTCAATAACTCACCAAAGTCACCTGGCTGGGAAATGACAGCGGGGACGTGGGGTCTGTGGGTGGACAGAGCTTGCCTGGAGGGAAGTCTGCTGTAAGACATGATGCTGGGTGGGGGATGAGCAGCCATGAATTTTGTTCCCTCGGCCACTCAGTATCTCCTGAGTGCTGCTCTGTCACAGGTGCTAAGGCCTGTAACACGGGCTGCTGCCCGTGAGTCAGACCAGTGGGCGTGGGGAGACGCCGGCAAGCCAGCAGTTCTTGTCCGCTGTGATACGTGCTGCAGTTGAGGAGCGCACCCAAGATGCAGGGATGAGACTGGCTTAAAATTCACTCTGAAGTAGCGGGGAATCACTGGAGGACTTGAAATAGAGAAATGGCTGCACCCTGGTGGATGCCTCTGTACCCCAGGATGCTGGATAGTTCTAGTTTTTCCCGGTTCTCCTGGCATCAGTACTAAAAATGTCCTTTTCTTTCCCAAAGTGTCCCAGTTTGGGCAGTAATTATGTGGTCACATCATATGACTTTAGGCATTTTCAGGCCTGAAATTCCTCTTTCCTGCGTGCTGGCTCCCTCCTTACTTTCTCTCCTGGTCTGGAACCTGCAATCGTGTCACTTAAGAAAACACAGAGCCCTTTTATCCCACAGCTGAGTCAGTTCCTGATGGTCAGTTCAGGAACTGGTCAGAAACCACAACAGAGTTAGCTTTTGCCGAGAGAGACGTTTAACGCTGCCTGGAGCAGAGTATGTCTTGGAGAAGTGGTGTTGGTTATCATTAGCTCACACTGACAGCGCACATAAAATTTGATGCTCTCGCTCATCCTGAGATAGGACTTTCTCCACAGGTTGGGAATCCCAAAAATATCACTTCCATCATTAGATCCTCTCTGAAAAAGAAATCTCTATAGAGTCTGAGAGGCCTCCAGCCCAGAGGGACTTAGTAGAAGGAGCAGGGAGAGAGCCTCTTTTCCAAAGCAGGAGTTATCTTCCTTGAACCAGTGCATTTCTTGACTGGCTCTGGCTACTTAAGACGCGAGTCCAGGCCTCAGACCATGTCTGGCCAGCCTCAGAGCACGTGTTC
Organism: Camelus bactrianus; assembly: GCF_048773025.1. Classification (NCBI taxonomy): domain Eukaryota; kingdom Metazoa; phylum Chordata; class Mammalia; order Artiodactyla; family Camelidae; genus Camelus; species Camelus bactrianus. Next base: position 2,588,263 of record NC_133567.1, on the reverse strand, counting down.
TGACTTCCTCTCCTCAGCCTGTCAGCTGGCTCCTGCTGAGGGAGCAGTTTAGCCAGAGGCCTGGCGGAGGAGAAGAGGGGTCATAATTAGCAATCTTACTAGCAGTGAGGCCGCCCTCTTAAATGCCATTCCTTAGTCTCAGTCCCCAAGAAATCAGGTTCCTGGGACCAGATATGTTTGTAGGCTGACCTCAAACTTCACTGTATCTTGAATGCTTTCTACTCTAGACTTGAAGGCAGTGCGGGGAAACAGACCCTCGAGGGAATGCCCCGTGGGGGGGACGTACTTCCTCCTGTCACCAGCCCCTGGGAGTCCCGGGTCTTCAGTTACACATGTGCCTGCAGTTACTGGATGTTAGTCCAGATTTGTCTCTGTGTGGTCCTGTAGTCAAGGCCAAGTAGAATTCCTCTCCCCTTGGTGGGGTATCCTCATTTGATGAGAAAGATGAAAAGCTTTTTAAAAAAGGAGAGGCGGGAAGAACAGAGCCTGTAAAACTACGATTACAGCTAGTAAATCTTCTGAGGAAGCTTAAACTCCCCTTTTTGGCTTGTTTTTCATGAGCATTTAATTAAGTCAAGGAAGGGAGGGTGCACCTGTAAAAATCACTTAGAACTAGCTCCGAAGAAGGATGCGTACGGGTTCCCTGTAATTATCCTGAGTTTAGTGCATCAGGCTTGGGGCCGGGGCGTCCAGTGACCTGACTGACAGCAGTTCTCTCCTTGTTAAGTCACTCTGCACTGTGGCTCTCAGCCCTGACCCCTTCTGGTCACAGGATGGGGTGACAGACGCTCCACAGTAGGCTGCGGGCCTCTTCAGAGTCTAGGCGGGTGGGGAGGGCAGGGCTCCCGAGGCTGGTGCGAGGTTGGTGCCGCAGGCGAGGAGGAGGCCCCTGGAGGGAGCTCGGCCACCACTCGCTCCACAGGCTCCTGGAGAGGCTGGGCCTCAGCCTTGAGGGAAGAAAGCTTTATCCTGAACTTCAGGGAGTTTCTTGTGATTAAAGACACTTGGCACTTGAGACAGTTCTTCACAGGCGGAATTTGTTTTCCCTACACCTGGAAAGTGATCTCCCCGTCTTCGAATATGCCTCACTTCAGACAACTCGTTCTGTTCACAACTGAGGATAAATTCTTCAGTCACTTCTCCTTAAAGCTATGGGTTTTCACAGCGAGTCTGGTCCTCAGTGCCTCCTCCTCCTCTCAGTGCTGTCTTCCACCTCAGGGACCCCACTGAAGACTAGGGTGTGGAACAAGGCCTCCTACACTCTCATTAGACATCAGAATGTGAGGGCAAGTTACTCTGAGGCTTTTTCTGGTTCAGATAGGGATGGTTCTGCATTCCGATCGTTTTGCTGAGGGACTCACCCTGGTTTCCTAGATATCAAGGTTCATCCAGTTGAATGACTTTCTTAGTCTCTTGCCTAGATCCTGAATTAGCAGGAGTGACTCGGAGGCCGTCCTCCCCGCAGACGCACGTCACCACGTCAGCACTGCAGCCTTCGTTTCTGAAGGCCAGACAGCTGACAAGCCTGTGGCTTTGCCAGAAACATGCTGCCGACCTGCAGCAGTGCCTCCAGGTGCGCTGTGGTCCGAGTGAGCTGGTTAAGCTATGTGTGGTCGTCAGGTTTGGTCTCGACTCTTTCTCTTGACCACAGGACGTTAAATGGTATTTGGTTATTGAGCTACACTTGTATTGCCTTTGACCTCAGACACTCATGTTTTCTCTCTCATTTTAGCCCTCTTCCTCCCTTTGATCAGGAATAATTTTTGTACCATAAATTTCACTGATTTTAACTTGGCAAATCAGTGAGTTTTAGTCTGTTTGCAGGGTTGTGCAGACATTACTGGAATCCAGTTTGAAAACACTCCCACTGCCCCATCGAGATCCCAGGCCCAGCTGCATCCACCCCCTGTCCCCACCTGGCCCTGGCAGCCACTCCAACCACTCACCTGTTTCTCTCTCTGTAGATTTACCTTTTCTGTACATTTCATGTGAATGGAGTTGTGTAGTATAGGATTTTTTGTGTCTGGTTTCTTTCCTTAGCATTGTCTTCAAAATTCATCCATGCTATAGCATGTGCTAGTCCTCCCCTCCTTTTTCTGGCTGAGTAATATTCCATTTTGGGTTTCCCGCATTTCATATGTCCTTTCACTACTTAAAGGCTATTTTGGATGCTGGTGCTGTGAATGTTCACGTACAACTCTTGCTGTAGGCAAACCACTTTGATTTCTTGTGAGTGGACTCCTAGGGGTGAGATTGCCAGGCTAGACGGTAAGTTTATGTTTAACTTTTTAAGGAATTGCCAAACTGTAGAGAGGCTGTACTGTTTTGTATTCCCACCAACAATGTGTGAGATTCCAGTTTCTCACATCCTCACTGATCCTTTTTTTCAATAGCCATCTTAGTGGGTATGAAGTGGTATCTTGTGGTTTTAACTTGCACTTCCCTCGGGACTAGTGATGTGGAGCATCTGTTCTGTGCTTTTTGGTGAAATGTCTATTCATTTTTAAGTTGCTGGTGTTATTATCACTGAGTTGTATGTGATCTTTATATATTCATATACAAGCCCTTTATTGGAAATAGGATTTTCAGATATCTTTTCATAGTCTTCAGTACCTCCTTTGGAAAACTCTTGGCTCACTTCAGGCCAGAGAATGAGGGAGATCCAGAATGGTCTTCTGCCCCCTCCCCCCATCTTTTTTTGGTAAGACAAAACACTTTCTGCAGGTTTCCAGGCTTCTCACTGAGGTAGCTTATCTTCTCTGCATTAAGCCAAATGTCAGTTTCCCCTTTAACCATCCTTTAACCTTACTTCTTAAAATTTATTTTTGAGGAGATTTTCTTTTGTCTTTTTAGGAATTACAGAGACTGTTCTTGGTATGTGCTTTATGTGGGGCTCTGAGCAAATGTGCTTTAAAAAGAACCCTTCTATTTAGGCTGCTAACATTTTCTGAAATCGATAAAGCTCCTTACTGTTTAAACTGTTACTTCTTAGTCCAAGTTAGGTTTTTGTACATCTTGTGTCTGCCCACGTACCCTTTGCGGAGTTGCCACCGTCATTTATATCTCAGCGTTTTCCCCTCTCGCTTCTGGTTGTGGAGTGGAAATCCTTACTGACAACTGTCTCCTCCATTGCTACTGCCTCTGGAGGTCTGTCTGCAGGTGATTTTGTGTTTTTTGCTGATTATTACAGGGCAGCAAGTAGTAAGTAGTGAAAATATCAAATATTAGGGAATGGTACAAGTTTTAGAAATTTTACAAAGTTTCATAGTCATTTCTTCTGGTTACATTTCCTCATAGTCTTCCTTGAGGTTGAAAGGCACTTCCCTCAGTGCTGTGAAAATCTCGTCTTGAGTTTTACCTTGAGGCTTAACTCTCCAAGCCGGATCATCCACGCACCAAAAACCATTGAACCCTGTTTGCGAATTCACCTGCTGTCTAAGATTCACTTGTAACCCTCGCGTTGGTACTCGTTGGCACTCGTACGTGGGGGCTGAGCCGAGTGAGGGGCTCTGCGGGCCTGTCCCAGCGGGTGCGCGGGGCCGGTTCTGCCTCCTGGGCCCGGGCCCGAGGGCTTGGGGCGGCGCCGGGCCTGGTTCTCACCTGACACTTCTCAGGCTTACTTCCTCTTCTGTGAAACAGAAAAGACTAGCAGGGTGTGTTTTTAGGATTTAGGATTATTATCCAGTTGTGGGTGTGTGTGTGGGTGTGTGTAGGTGTATGTGTGTGTGTGTACATGTTTCCCCAGTAGCAGTGAGTCAGCATTTTGTCCATTTTGTGTTTTCTGGACCGTATAGCACATAAACTACTGCAAATAAGAAGCGCTGGCTGTACACTTCAGAAAATGACAAAACCTGTCTGAATTTGTCTCTCTGTAACATGATGTGTGAATCTCCAGCTCCCGTGGTTGATTCTAGAGCTGGTGCCGGCGGAGTGGTCTCTCCCCGTAGCTTTCCCTGCGCTGAGCCGGGTGTTGGGCTGAGCTCCTCAGCTTAGAGCCCGAGGTCCGCTGCCCTGCTTGCTGTTCCTCCGGGCATGGCTCCTGCAGGGTCAGCCCATCCTTGTCCCATACCTTTGGCCTGCAAAGATTCTGGCCTGGATTTCGCTTCTCTTTGTGTTGCCTTTATATACACTTTCTCTGTCCTTTTACAGAAGCTGCTTTGGCTGCAGCCTGTGGTGAAGGGTTGGTCTTCCTGCTATCTTCAGGTGCCCTGTAGACAGACCTTCAGGTCCAGGTCTGTCTGCTGAGCTCGGGACACTCTTGATCCTCCAAGCTGGCCAGCAGATGGGAGGCCTGGTTACGTGCTGCTCCCTGCATCTCTTCTCTGTGTGCAGGATTGCGGAGGCTCAGCCTGTCTCTGGCTCAGGTTGCCCTTCCCCACCCTGGCCCGCACAGGGTGTGGCAGCTCACACTGGCTTAACCCTCCTGGGCTTCCATTTTGGTGGAAGGTGCTTCTACAAAAATTACTCAAGGTAGAACCCTGAACATTGGTCTCTCTTCTCTCTCTTTAATTATATTTTATGGAAGAGGTAATATATTCACAGGGTTAAAAAATCCAAAGGACTCAAAAGGCATTCTTTGAAAGAGTTTCCTTCCCTGCCTCTCCTCCACTTCATCTAGTTGTCTCCTCACTGAAGAAGAATGTATGGAGCCCCGAGGACACCCCCATTTTTGCATAGTACTTGCATGATGTTTACAAGGATGACAGTGGACTTGAATTCAGAATTCAGAAGAATTTTCTTAGAATAAGTAAAGGGAAATATATATTGCATTTTAAAAGATTTATAGAAGACAGCCAAAATGAACAGGAAATGTATTTTGAATGGAATGTACTTAACTGTAGTATTTGCTTCTGTTGAATGCTTCATTCTGTGATAAAATAGATTTGACACATTTTTTTTTTGCCAGTATATATATCAAGACATGAAAAATACACATTTTTATGCTTTGTATGTATCATCTGCCTCAGTCTTACTTGCGAACCTTTTAAGTTTGGGACCATAGCTACACTTATCCTACATACTTTCATCATATTCTCAGATGCTTCAGTCATGAACATGCAGTAGCATGAAAGAGCTGGTGAAGCGCCTTTCACAGGAAGTGATTGCGTGAAAAGAATTCGGATCGAGCTCCCAAGCTGTTCAACGTTGCAACTCTGTTCTGTTACAATTGAGCACATTTTCTCAGTGTATTGAATTTGCTGTGGTAATATTCCAGTGTAGATGTGTGAGATACAGCCGTTAAGTTGCTGGGGCCAGGATAGACTTGGATATCGTCAGCTCATTGGGTGGCAATGTATAAAGGAGCTGATTGTGGCTTTGACATTTTAGACACGTGGTTTACTTAGGGGCTTGGTCCCTTCTCTGTTACTGTTTACCCAACACTTTCCAATTTGTGTAAACATATTTCTAAGGCTCAAGTGTAGTACGAGGAAACAGCACGTATGCCCATAAGCTGAGAAAAGCCTGAGGGACTGGAACTTTCTGATAAATTCCAAGACTTGCTTCACGAGACCTCTCCTACACCTAGAGAACAGAGATCAAGTCTCCAGTCTTAGGTGTGTTCAGCCAAGGAACTCCACGCTGATACGGCAAGATTCAGTGAGTGCTGACAGTGTTTGTCTCCTGTTCATGTGCTTTTTTTAGTGTGATACAATAGATGGGAAACCATAAGAAACCTTAAGAAAATAATTATATCTTACTAAGTGGCAATGCAGTAGATGGTTTCTTTTTATCTAGTTGCTGCTTACTTGATCTTTTGCTGATTCCTGTTTCTCCCCTTTATCTACCTGTGCACTCTTTTAAGTCTTTGCATTATGCCCCAGGGTGTTCACCAAAAGAAAGAATGAAACCTGTTCTTGTCTGTGTTTCACCTGTTACTGTCTCTGAATTCTTACAAAGTTACTTGTAAATCTTCCCAAAGATGCCTTATTTTATCAACTAAAATTAGTAATAAAATATTGTAACTTATTTGAAGGTGTTTTTACATACACAGTCGGCCCTCTGTGTCCGTAGGTTTGCTGTGTCCTATGCAGTGCTTTCTGCTTGTGGCTGTGCCCTGCAGGTGAGCACCCCACACGGGACGGGAGGCCCCAGTCGTCCTCGGGCCTGCACAGCAACCAGGCTCCCGGCCTGCCGCAGGCCACCACTCTCAGACCTCCCCGGGCCTGCGGGCTAGGGGATGGAGTGCTGGGCATCATGTGTGGTCCACGTGGATGGAAGTGAGGAATGGAGGTGTTGCGTATTGATACCTAAATCTGATTAATCACTGACCTTTCTGTATAAGCTCAGGTTATTGACTGTCTGGTAGGTAGAAAGTGAGCTGGATTAGATCCAACTCCTACAAAAGGAAAACAGGCTTTATATTTTATTATTATATTGGAATTTTTTTGTATTTGTCGTTCTTAATAAATGGGCTTTTCCTAGCCTTAGAAATCACTTCTAATACTATGTAGGATGCCTAGGTGTTTCTGATAACTGTATTTTTCTTAATAAACTTTGACTTCTGTGTATAAGTTTCTACTTTCTCTCTAATATTTAGCTATTAAAGGTAGTGGTCAACTGTTAGTACTTTCATTTTTAAAACTTGGTATGACAAAAAATACGCTTTTATTGTTTTCACAGGAACATCTCTTTACATTGGCACATAAAAAATAACTTTGGAATGTGTCCAGTAGTCAGATTTGCAGTTTGTCTGTCAGGTGGTGCTGGGAATCTTAACACTTCTGGATGCTGTCTTTTCCAGCAAAAGCTTACATCTTTCTGTTAGAATTATTTTATGTTGTTTATTTTACTTATTTGAAAATCTTGTACTCTTTTTTTAATTTCTTTGACTAGCCCATTATTTTGGTTGAAAAGGTTCTACATGCATGTGTTAAGACACCATTTAGACAAAAGGGTGTGGTGGTGAGAGTGTCTCCTTCCCACCCCAGACTTCTTAGTCTCCTTCCTTGGAAGCAGCTATGTGTGCTTTTTTAGTTTTCTACAGTTTATTTTTCTGTTCCGTTCAATACGGTTGTCAAGTATGAGTGTAATAAGCAGCATCACACTGCATTTTTATCATATACTTGATGTTTTCTACTTGTTTATCACATTCTGAATAAATGAACTACTGGTGACATTGCTATTTAAGTTCTGCCTTCTTTTCAATTTATTATTTTCAGTATGCTAATTACTATTCAGTTTATTAGTGACAATTAAAGATGTCTCCATGTTATTTTAACATTGAAGAGTTCTATCTATTAAAAATCAGAAATGGTGTTTGCACTAGAAATTAATGCATAGTATACTTATTGTACATGTGTTTATGATATTGTCAAATCCACTGTATGTTAATGAAATTATTTTGTGTCAAGGTGATACGAAAAACAGTCTTTAAGAAAAATTTTCTTAGCAACATTAAGCCTTGTTTCCAAAAGTTGCCACTTTGCTTTTAGATATTACGTAAGCAGAAAGCAAGGAAAAGAAAATGAGAGTGGTGGCCTCTTAGTGAGAAACAGCCTGTGTGGCTTTTTGACTTAGTACTCTGAAGGCCAGGCTCTCTCTGTTAGGCAGGCAGTCTGAAGTACTAAACACAAGCCTTGATTTCTGGCTTCTGTACTTGGCACCTTTATTCTCGTGCTTATCTCCTCAGTCCCACTGACACTTCAGCTCCAGCAATATTGACCTTTTTATTGATCTCTTATCCTTAAAGCTCTACTGTTGTTTTCAAAATGGTTGATTAGCATAGCTTAGATTCTTAATGGTTAATGAAAATATAAAAGTCTGTTATGGTTAACATTCAATGGATTACCATAAAGGGGTGAAAGAAAAATTAGATTCATTTCCTAGAGCAATATTTTCCTTACTATGTATATAATGTTAAGTAATTGTCATGTAATTTAAGGTTTTTAGATGAGGAAAACTACCCAGTGTTTCCTGGTAACATTTTCTGTTTCCTTGTGGAAATTCAAGTTTTCAAAATATTCAGACTTAATACTAAATTAAAAAGTGACATCACTGTGTGTGTTTCTCTAAGTTTATTTTTTTTGCCATTTTCGTTTATATTTTGAAAAAAGGAAGTTTTAGTTTTTGTCAGTTTATCTTTGGTAATAACAAGAAACTGTAAGACATCTTAAATGATATTGGATGGATGTTCCAGTTTTCAGATGAAGACCAAAACTTTGACAGTAAGGAAACAAAAAATGAGAAGCAAAACATTTAAGATCGTATCAGTCAGAATAACTTATTTTAAAAAGTATAAAAGCATTGCAAAGGAAGTTTATTCTGTCTGTGGTTTGATGGCTCAAGTACCTTTTTATATAATCTTTCTATCTGAATACATTTTTCAAGTAGAATCAGGTTTTTTTTTTTTAATAATAATCAAATACAGTAAAAATATGGTGGGTCAAAGCATTATCTTTGTCTGCTCTTGGCTTGAAGACATTATCTAAACATTTTGGCTTAATTTTTATAATTAGGTAATTCCTAGATTACAAACCGGCTTTTTCATGTGCCTCTTGTACATTCAGACATGTTACTTGAAGACTGATCTTTTGTTATTTTAAAGTTCTTGGAGGTCATTAGAACTCCAGTATGTATTGTATTTTTAATGGCATTCAGGAGGGCACATCCAGTTAAGTCGCTCCCAACATACATATCAGATACGGAAACTAACACACGTACACCCTCAAACACACTTTTTCCTGGGAGATCAATCTCAAAGTAAAAGAAGTGTAGAGTGGAAGACCTGGTTGGCCCACTTTGAGAAGCTTGGGAAGAACTGGGTAGCTGGATGAGGTGGTGTGTTCCTTCAGGTGGGCTGTGGCCAGCAGGGTGCACCTGAATCCTGTTGGTCACATTCTCATCCAGTACAGGCTGGGGAAAGGAGCCTTCCAAGATCATCTCCCTTATTCCTCATTCCTGAAGTGTTGCTCATCCTTGGCTGTGTGCAAAAAGAAATACCAAGTGAGATGTGTGGAGTGTGCTGGAACAGGAGCGTAAAACCAGCTGGCTGTGCCAGGTGGGGCCACATGCCCCTAGACACGGGGGCGCCAGAGGCAGACGGTGTGGGCGGCCCTGGGCGGGGGGTGCTCTGAGAGATACATGCAGTACCTGAGTCAGCCCATGTTCCAGACATGTTAGAATTAACGAGTTTTAAACAAATGATACAGGAAACCATTATGGTAAATAGCTTAAACTTCATACACAAATGTGATTATTTCTTTCGCAGTATTGCCCTGACAGATAAGCTATAGCCTCGAGAGAAGTTTTTATTTTTTTTTTTAAGCAACGTAAATAGATTTCCATACAGCTTTTAAAGTCTGTGGCTAGCAGACGTTCACATATTTCAAGCCCTCTTTAAATGCTCCTGTGATAGATAAATGAGCAGAAATTAAAGAGTTCTGTAAAGACATGATTAATATTTTTAATAAAAATGCTGCTGCTACGGTTGCAGGTCCTTTTGGAATAAATCATGGGATTGAGCTTCATTCAGATGTGGTGGAATATGCCAAGGAAAAGCTGGAGAGCTTCATCAAAAATAGTGATAGCTTTGATAAGTAAGTATTCGTGCCTACAGTTCTGATGTGAAAGTGCTTGATGGGAAGATACGTGTGTGCCGTAGTCGTTCCTTGATCCTGAATTACTCAATTGAATGCAACAAAAATCAGTGTCGTATAAAGTGAGAGAAAAAAACTTAAGAAGAAAACTTACTCCGTGCTATAATTTTTATTCTGTGTGAGTATATAGTAAATTGTAAATAAATGAAATAACTTGCATCTTTTAATTATGAGCTGCCATCACTTTACTCGTAGGGTAATGTCCATTCATTAAACATCACATAAATGCCTTTTCTGAAGATAGAATGGAAAGATGTACTTGGCATTAGAATATTTTTCAGGGACTGTGTTTATCCCTTGGGATAGTAGTTTAATAGTTTGCCTTCTTTATTTGTAGCATAAGAGTGATGCCTGTTAGCATACAGAGGACTGTCTTGTAAACATTCAATTACTTAGTAATATATCCAGAGGAAATTACCATACAAATAAATAGATACGTCTTGTGAGGGCTGTGTTTGGGAAAGTTGTTTATAAAACCATTGTTATGAACGCATACTTCCCTTGGAAGAAATAGTCCACAGGCTTTAGTCCTTGAGCTGGCAGGGAAGTCTGTCTGGTGCGTAATGCCCCTAAAATCCAGCAGTGATAACGCTGGAGCAAGGGCTGCTTCTGCCCAAGTCCGTGAACTCTTGTGGAACTGGAAAATTTGGATGGCGTTTTTCTCTCTCAACTAGTCATGTTTTCAAAGCGAGAAAGACTTAAAAAGGATAGGAGTCAACCTTAGAACTTAGTCACTTTATATAAGAAAGTTTTAGTGCAAAAAGCCATCCAGAGTTCCAACCTGGCTTCTTGAGAGTGAGCCTGCCTCTCCTGTCTCTACCTTGGCCAAGGAGGGGAGAGGCCTGGGTTGGGGGTGGACCCGAGCTGGGGGCTTGTTTCTGAAGTCCAGGCTTGGGTTTAGTGCCAAGAAGGAGGCCGGAAGGCCTCTGAGTGCCTCCTTCCCCTCCCCACCCCCTTGTCCCCCTCCCTGGCCCTTTGCTTTCGGTCTCTGTTGCCGGACCAGTTTGAATCTGTCCCTGGCCGTGGACTCTGTGGGTGGAGAACAGAACTGAGCTGTGGCAGAGTCTGCAGTGCAGAGGAGAGGGTGTCTGTGTCCGTCTGGAGTGTGTGTGACTGGGTGCTGAAGACCTCAAGTCCGCAAGCTAGGGGATTGGATGTGCTCAGGTTTTGTTTTATTCTACAATTAATTCAATGGGTTTGAGCAAGCCACTCGAATTTCCTTCACCAGTTTATTGAACACCACCCTTTATCTTATTTATTCTGTTTTAATACATAATCAACATTTAATTCGCATTTTGAATCATTTTTCAAATGCTTACCGTGTTGGTTCATATTCTGTTTCCAAGAACAACATAGTGTTTGACAGAAATAAGAGTTTTTAGTTCAGGTTAATTTTATAAGAAATTGAGATTCAATGTTAGGATCCTTTTGTGTCTTTGTCATTTCTGTCTGTCTTTTAATTAGTAGTTGTGGGCATGGATTTTCTAATATTACTTATTAAAACTATGGAATTTTGTTGAATTTATTGAATTTCTATTTTTAAAATTTGATGCTGAAACTTAATGTACATGTAAGGATCTTTTGAATACAATTAAACTTAGCAAATATGGAAGTAATATTAGTAAAAGTAAATGTTTAGGGTCTATCTTGAGATCTACCATATATTAGCTAGTAATGTATTTCTGGTACTAACATAAGAAAGGCACAGATAATGTAGCTTTGGGTCATTAGTCAGGCAGAACAGACCCAAGGAAGGACTCTGAATCACTGAGGCACTTCTTCACAAGTACCCGTGGAGTCAGTTTATGGCTTATAGACACGTGGTCCCGGTCCTGGCAAACAGTAAAGTACGTCATTATTTAAAGTACTTCTCTGTTGATGTAACTTAAATATTAAATAACCATAACACAGATAAGTTTGAAGGCTATATATAAGTGTCTCAATTTTTAAAATTTTTCTAAAATTGTTCTCATGTAATTGTAAAATGATCAGATGTCCTTGGCTTGTGTTTCTTGAGTTTTGCTGTTTCTGTGTTGTATAGATGTTATTCATAAAATGGTGAATCATCAGATATGGTGATATGACTGGTCTAAATGTTTCTTTATAATTTTTAATGGTCTTGTTATTTTAGTTAAAGTAATCAGACTTTATAGGATGATTATTTCTGAAGTGTTGCAACTTACCTTTAAAACAGATTCTCATGTTAATAAATTATTCTGAAAAAGTACAGTTCTAGAAATGTTACCTATCCTGGTTATCAAGTAGCTTCTGAAATGGTGGTTACGTAGTTCAGATTACAGAGTTATCTTGCACATGAGGGTCGTAGGGCCTGGGAAATGCTCTGTTCTGCATAAAGAGTGAGTTGGTTGGAGGGTAAATAATTGCAGTTGATGAATTATTTAAGGGGCTCCTTTTTTGGGTCATTTTACATCATTTGGTTTTTGTGACAGAAATTACGAAGATGCAGTAGTTTTCTCCCATCTTGTGTTTTGATGATTTCTTTGCAATTTTTCTTGGCATTTGTGGATAATGTTTCTGGTTACTTTCAGTTTTTAGATTTAAAAAACTTGCTGTGCAAAGTGATTTTAAAAATTCCATTCCTAAGTTTTATTATATTTAAATGGGTACAGATCATCAAAATACATATTTTAATTAATAAAGTATAAAGTAGCTCTGGAAGATAAATTGTTAATACATTCCTTAGTACCAGAGTATCCGTGATTATGTGTAACATTAAGGGATTGGATAGCTAAAACCTAATGCCTTTCCAGTCTTATTCCATTGGCTTGGATCTTTTTTTATCAGTTGCTTTTTCAAAAGTATTGTTATGTCGTTTATCATTTAAACTGCATCTTGAAAGTTTTCTTACTATTTCTCCTATTGGAGATCATAGTGGACTCCCAAATATAGTAGGTGGGAAAAGATTCAAAAGCTACTCCTTACATATTCTAATATAGAATATATAATGTAAGATGACCTTTAAAAAATACGAGTGCATGCTTTTGTGTATGCTTTTTAAAAGCAGGCTTGGTTCCTGTGTCTTGAAAGTACTATTTCTTCTTTCAGAGAAAATATCCTTATTATAATGCATGGACTTTGAAACTTTCTGTGTCTTAGTCCTATCTCAGCAAATGAAGTGTCTGGAGAGGCGGCTCTGAATTTACTCTGCTTGGGGGTAGCAAGGAAGGGAGAGTTCTCTTGTGTGTTTGCATTCCAGAGTCACTGAGGTTCCCTCATAAAACTGACCTCTGATTCCACAGGTGCTCTAGAACGCTGGCAGGCCTTTCCCGTGCAGGACAGAGAATACACGTTTCAGGCTCCCTGAGCTAAGTGGGCGCAGGTGGCTGCGGGCACCACGGAAGGGGCGGGTGTAGGGGCCCCAGTGACACTCCGTCTGCACAGACCGGCGCCGGCCGTGTCGCCGCTGTCCCCGCTTGCCGAGCCCTGCTCCACCCTTCATGTGGACGCTCCAGACGGCGCTGTTTTAGCCCACTCTGATAGAGACGGGTCTTTGGGCCTCAGTTTTAAAGTGGGCCTTTGGTGTCCGGCTTTCATGAGGGAAGGAGAAGTCGGGGGAAGGTCACATTATATGAATCAGTATTTGTGCTTGGACAGCAAGCAAAATAATCTCTCAGGCTGTGTTTATCTGGAAGAGTGAGTCAGTTAAAGGAGGCTGAATTGCAAACCTTTAAGCTCTGAATATTTTGCAGGGAAGTTGGTAATTTGCATAGCAGTTATTCATGGCTTCATTTGTGTATTTATATAACGTGTATACGGGTGCGTGTAGCGAACTTTGCGCCCTAGAATGCATGCTTTGGGCTGCGCCGTTCACTGGTAAGGCAGTAGCTCCTGCCTCCTGTCCCCGCCAAGGATGCTTTACCTGATTCTGGAAATACTGTCCTGTCAGCCACGTGAGTGTAGCGTAGTCTGATTTATTGAAGACTTTCATTCTATTTGAATGGAGGACCATTGTTCTGTAATTTTTCCTATAAGTGAGTCATGATGTGAGTCCTGGAAACAGTAATGAGATGATAAAAATAACAGCGGCTGACATGTATTATCTGTTCATTAAGTACCACGTACCATCCTGAACGAGGGTAGGCAGGCCAAAACTTCAGCAAGGCCGGTTTTTTTGTTTAGTTCTGATGTAGCTACGGTGAGGTGAACATTTTCCTTCCTGGCAGTGAGCTGACCAATGAATTACAGCCCAGCACCTCAGCGCCAGATGACAGAAGTGGAAGCCACACTTCTATTTCCATCATTTATTTATTTTTTCCAGATTAGAATTTAAGGAGCCCTGTTAACATGTTTAAACGCACTAGAGCGTTTTTATTACAAAGCACACCTACCCTGTTCACTAGTGAGATTGACCTGCGGTGTGAGTGACTGTTGGGGGTGCGGGCGAGCAGGAGTGGCAGTGACTTCCTCAAACTTGGTTGAGGAATAAATTTTAAATTAAAGTCAGGGTTAGTTTAGTTGTTTGTATTTTAGCAGATTTTATTGATTGATGTCACCATCTAGTGTTCTAACTTTATTTTAATTACAGGCTCATTTTTCACAGAACTCAGTTTGCATTGGAAAAAGCTCAGTGATGCTGTCTGTGTTCTGTCAGCTTTACCCCTGGAGGAGCCCTGCTTCGTCTTTTAGAGAATGGTGTCATACTTGGAGTCGTTCTGCTGTCTATGAACATGCACTCAGCGTTATTTCAGACTGTTTCTTAGATACCTGGACGTTTTGGTTTATTGGTAATGTTCTGATGATAGTTTTATGAGAGGTATTACAGGTTGTCAACACAGGTTTAATCATGAAAAACATTCACGTGATGGGACAGAGAAATACTTCAAAACAGTCATCAGGGCTGTTAGTTATGCATTTTATCATCAGTTAGAAATGGCACGGGGAAAAGTTTGATGGCTTCTAACACGTTGTTAGGAGAAGAAATTATTCCAAGAATAACATACTGTTTGACAGAAGTAAAATGGTGTTTAGCCCAAGTTTTGTTTTTTTTTTTTTTAACAAGAAATTACTGTTGAAATACACGAGGGCTCACTTTTACATGATGTACCTGCCACATTTCTTATAAAATGTTGAGAGGTTGGTGTTGGTCTTGCGGGGTTCCCTGAAGCTCTGTTCATTGAGAAGCCTCTGTATTTCCTCTCAACACTTTGCTTTAAATGGTGTTGGAATGATTCTGAGGTGAGTTTGATGCAATTGGAAGGGAAAACACTTGAAAAGGTAAAGTCTTTGTTTTCTTAATTTTTAAAATTCAATAGCTTAATTCTTGGTTGTAAAAGTTTTTAAATGGTTTAAGTGTATTTGGAGATCAAGAGATGAACGTTTCCCTGGGTTTCCTTCTCAATGTCTTGTTTTAATGAAGCAGTCATAGCTGTTACAGCTCAAAATGTATGTTTTGACAAAGTGTTTTAAGAAAAAGAAGTGTCTGTGATTCATTCGGCAGGTTGTTTTGGACGAGGTGTGAGAACAAGATAGGATTCTTTCCTATGTCCTTGAAATCCTTTATTCCGTTGGCGTACGAGTCTAGGAGTCAGTGGCAGCGTCCTGTGGCACACGGTAAAGCAGGGGTGCAGACTTTCGGCCCCGACTTCAGCGGTGTGGTCAAGGGGAATGTTGTTTCTTCTGCTCTCAGTCAGCTCCTAGACCTAGACTATCCGTCTGAGAGGGGAGCTGCAGGGCAAGGCTAGGTCACCTGCTCTGCTAGCAGCTTATCAAAGAATTATGTGGGCAAGCTGGCAAGGTCCCTGCCGTGGACGAAGTCGCCCGCCCGCCTCACGATGAAGCTAATCCAGCGTGCACCTGTGAAGAGAACCACCTTGAAGGTAGGTGATCAGACTCCTGTGTTACCCCACCAAGTGTTCACTTTGTGAAGCAGGAGTCCACGTGCTCTGTGTTTTCCCACAGATGACTGTCGGTGTGCGTCTTACTAAGAGTGTGTCAAATAATTCTCCCTCTCTCCGGAAGAGAGTCTTCAAGTCTTTGGGTTTTCGGGTTTAAGTTGTTAAACCGTTTAGACATTATACTGGTCTAAGGTGAATGACTGTGTAGTTATTACACACATTGCAGAACTGTTTTTTTTTTTTTTGTATACAGATGCTTACATTGTTAGGAAGTGTAATTTAGTGTAATTCAGGAGTATGAGTCATCTCTGTCTGGGAAATTTTGTTTTGGAGATTGCCTTCAAGGAATAAAAATGATTGCTGCTTTTCATTTTACTGACAGACGTGAGATTTTAATGAACTCCCCTAAGTCAGGTGTGGAAACTAGGGGGCGCACAGGAGCCTCACTTGCAGGGGGGCCCCCTTCCGGTCGGCCTCTTGGTGCTTTTGTTTGTTTTTTGTTTCTCCCCCATCTGAGGTTTCATCTGTGTGTGGTCGATGTGAAAAGGTGCAAGTTGGATTTTCTCTTTCACTATTTCTAGACCTAGATGTTGTGTGTGAATCTGTAAGTAAGGTAGCACTATTTTATAATAAACTGGGAACTTGTGCTCAGTGTGTCACTGCACGCTTCCAGATTACGCAGAATTGTGCTTGTGGAACAAAACGCGTCCTCTGCCTGTGGAGGTCTGTGGAAGGAGCAGCTTTCAGAGTCCAGAGCAGGTGAAAGGAGGGGAGTGCCTTGAGTCGCTTCTTTGCTGCAGGAACTGGTAGCAGTGGCCTCTCCTCGCGAGGCCGCTGTCATCCGTGTCTCCGGTGGCCGTCCTTCACGCACATGTGTGCAGATACGAGCGTGCCCACAAACGCTTGCCTGAAAAATGTTAATTGTAGACTTTCCGAAAAAATGTTATTAGCAGAATTGATATGAATTAATTTACATGAAATGCTATTATAAAAGTAAGCCATAATTTCAGTGTGGGAATACAGAATGTCTACGTGAGATCCTCAGTTCTGCGTAGTCAGAAATACCAAAGCTCCTCTCTAAGTCCTTCATTAGGAAAGATGATCCATAACCCATTTGTGTTTAAAAAATAACGTTGTAATTACAGACAGCGTGAGAGTTGTTTTCTTTATTAACATGAAGGGTTGGTGCGTTCTTGGAAAAGGTGAAGCCGTAGCTGTAGGTGTAATAGACAGTCCCCGGATGGAACTGTCTCTGGTAGACGTGTTCCCTGTAGCTAGTTAAGTTGGTAGAGTCAGGACTTTCTTATGACGTGCTTGGTATATGAGTTCTCTCCTTTGTTCTAGGTATCTCAGTGCCTGTATTTAAAAGTATTACACTTTTCTCCCCAATTATGTGCTTGAAGTTTTATTGTTTAGTATCTAGAAATAGTCCAGCCCTTCAGATCCTTTTAGAATGTTGTCTCGAATTTAATTAATCTTTCAAATTTGAATATTTTTGTAAAAAAAAATATATTAAATGAAAGTGTAAAGACCCCATGAGCACTTGTTAGAAATAGATGCTCCATTTGCTTTATAGACATTATTTGTACATTTAGAGGGCTGGTTTTTCTCTATAATGATTCTTTGTAATACTCCTGGAGTGGGAAGCACATATCCCATCTGCATTACAAGGCAAAAACTTTGTTTCCTAGAATAAGGGTGGCTTATTGAAGATCTGCAGAAAGGCCCCCAAAAGAAACTTCCAGTTTGAGGACATTTGGTTTATTCATTAGAGGCAAGAGTTAGTTTTAGTTTTTTTACTGTTTGAGCTTTGCACTTTTGGCACTTTGTGGGGGAAAAATCCCGTCTATCCTGTGACGTGAAGCTACAGTTATTGATAGAGCCATCATGTTGATGCAGGGAGTGACATAGGTATGTATTTTTCCTGTGACTGTTTCTGGGCAAATTTCTCTTCTAGTCCTGAGATTTTTGTGATCAGTGTATTTGATTTATCAAATTTGGGTTCATAGTCAAAGTTGGTAGGTGGAAAAAGTGACAAAACAATTATTGTTCTTATGTTTTTCACTTGGTAAATGTTTTTTTGAGAACTTATAATAGGTGATGGAAACACAGTTAAAATTCAGAGGAAATGTTCAAAGAGATAAAAGGAAAAACCAAGAGAATGTTCCAGAGGGAAGATTGTGTTGAGGAAGGTATTTGAAGCTCCTGTTTACAGGTAAAGAAGTAGAGGGTGGTGGTTTAGTGTTTCAGTTTATTCGGCTGTTGAAACACACGTGCGCGCGCGTGCGTGCGTGCGTGTGTGTGTAAAAGAAATACTGAGATAACTTACATTTCCTACTAAGTCTTTTGGATCGTGTGTGCTTTTTATCCTCTCAGTCCACCTCAGTTTGGACAGGCCACGTTTTAAGGGCTCAGCATCCACATGTGGCTGGTGGCCGCTGCCTCGGATAGTGTGGCTCGGGTCGTTTGTCCCGCCTTTCAGATCGCAGCTTACCATTTCTCGGGGAGCCTTTCTCCGACTCCCCAGCCTGACGGAGCCGTATTCCTCTCCTTCAGAGCGTTTGTCATCATTGTAGATTGGTCTGTGGCGTGAGCTGTGTGACGCTCGTCTCTCATGTGAGTTGTAGGTGTGAGTGTTTCCTGTCGTGTTGCAGCCTTTACACGACCGGTGCTCCGTGAGTAGCGTCTGGCGTGATGAATTGTGCTTGTCATCAGTGCAGGGTCACTTGACCAGAGTCGCACGTTTGGCCTTAGAGCCAGTCACGCAGTTCTTTCTGATTATGTTGCTGGGATGAGCATGTGGTAAAGTGGAATTAACACGAGAAGTGGTTTTCATTGTAAGTTGTTTCCGTGTAATGGTGCTGTCCTAGGTAACAGTTCTGTGAGCAGTCACTTATCTTTAACTAGTAGGAAGCTTTTAAACTATAAGCATATTTTTAGGTTGATTTAATGATAAAAGAGGTTTTTAATCATTCAGATTGTTAAATTTAAATTCCCTGCTCACATTCATCCTGCAAATTATAAGATGGGCTTAAATTATTATAAAATTAAGTTATTTAAAATGAATTTTTATAAGATTGAGGATTTTTAGATAGAAGAGAGTATTTTTTTCTTTTTAAAGAATGTTTACAGTGAGTTTGGTAAGATGATTAAACCATGTGATCCACAATGTCTAACCATTTAAAAGCCAAGAAATGATATTTTGGCCGTATTGTAGACAATCCTACGTTGTATTGTAGTCTTGAGTAGAAAGGAGGAATTAAACATTTTCCCCATAACTTAGGTAGGTTTACACTTTTGTGTGTCTCGTGCAAGTAGAAAGAATGAAATCCTGTTGAAGCATTGGGCTGGGGCTCACTGCATAGCTGATACTTGAGCT
The DNA here is from genome assembly GCF_048773025.1 of Camelus bactrianus. Lineage (NCBI taxonomy): Eukaryota > Metazoa > Chordata > Mammalia > Artiodactyla > Camelidae > Camelus > Camelus bactrianus. The sequence goes on along the minus strand of NC_133567.1, from coordinate 2,569,433 downwards.
GTCTGGAAGGGACGCTAGGCATTTATCAGGGGGAGAGGGGGCCACTTCAGCCGAAGGAACAGCGCGGCAGGTGCATAGGCAGAGGCTGCAAGACACCTCGTAATAGTTCTCCTGCGCAGTCAGAAGCCAGGCATGGAACTGTGGCTGTAAGCAGCGTGTGAGGGGTCGGGGAGCGTGGGCACCAGGGCACAGTCACTGCAGACGGAGCAGCGGGACAGGGACGGCCTCGCGGGGTGCGCCCTGCCCTCCACCCGGACAGGAAGCTGAGGGCAGGGCGTCGTTCTGCTCGGCTCTTCTGTAAATGCCAGAGACCACAGTGTGTCTGAGTTTTAGTAACTTTAGTGGAAACCTAACTATGTAATAAGTCTACTAATTACCAAAGGACAGGGTATGTTTTATAAAATATAAATGATAATGACCAGAGTCATTTTTCACTGCATGCTAAACTTTGAATGTATATTATTTCTTCCTCAAATGATAGCCTGATGTTGCCGTATGGTTGTATTTCAGTCAGCTTAAAGGTGAGAGGATATTCCATGAGTTGATTGAAAGATTACCGTACATGTTTTATTAGTGCACTGGGGTTTTAACTATGTGTGTGTTAGAGACTGTTTTCAGATTAGTCAGAATTTGAGGAATAAAGGAGAAGTCTAACTAGGTTAGTTTGTGAAAGCATAACTCCATGTACCGTGAACCAACACTGCAACCAGGAACAGGCGGCCTGGACAAGTTGCCTTTGCTTTGGAACTGTCTCTTCTGTGGCATAGGGAGGTCACAGGGGCCTGCAGCAGGAAGAGAGAGCCCTTCCTTTGCTCTCTGTTCCACTCCTGCAGCACGGCTCTGCCGGAACGCGTCAGGAAGACCTCCCCGATCTTAGTGGCGGCAAGAGAATGTGGCCGGGCCCTGATGCCTTCTCCTGGCAAGCCCTGGTGCTCTTAGCTGCAGGGAGTGTTGGAGGAGGAGCCTGCCCTGCCCTGCCCTGCCCTGCCCACCCCACACCTCAGGCCCTCAGCTTCCCCGGGGCCAAAGGGCGGTCGGTGAGGAAGCCCGCTCCCTTTGTCTGGCCCTTGGGGGTCTCACCCTTGTCTGTGGTCCGTGGGGCATCACGACGGTGGCAGTGTGCTGGCCTATCACTGTTTTCTCCTTCTACGTATGGTTCCAGTGTGGCAGGAGACAGGTTTATGTTTTGAAAAAAATGTGCACTCTGTCAGTGATAATAGAACAGTGTCTTTGGTCAGGGTTAAACTTCATGAACATGATGTTTAAACCAAATTTCATAGTGGTATTTTATCTGTATAATTAACTTTGGTAACTTTATTATTTCAAAGAACTGGCTTATGTTAATTTTTTTTGGACCCAATCTTTTGTTGAAGTGGATTCAAATGTTTTTTGTTTTTCTGTACAGATTTGAGTTCTGTGAACCAGCGTTTGTGGTGGGTAATTGCCTCCAGATCGCGTCGGACAGCCATCAGTACGATCGGATTTACTGTGGCGCCGGGGTCCAGAAGGACCACGAGAACTACATGAAAATACTGCTGAAGGTCGGGGGCATTCTCGTCATGCCTGTCGAGGACCAGGTAGCTCCCAGCACCACTGCTCAGTGGCGTAGGGGACGGGCGCCTCTAGTGTAGATGGGGAAGGTGCATTGAAATTCTTAAGAAGGGAGTACTCGTCACAGATCTGTCTCTACAGGAAAAAACTGGAGTGGACTCTTCATTATTTAACCAAAGCAGATGCAGAGCAGGCCCCTTTACTAGGTCAGCAGAGACGGTCTCGCTGCGCCCTGCGGCTTCCTCGCTGGAGGTGCCCCAAGTGTGAGGACCTCTGCAGCTGCTGTTTCCAGCACCCCCCCACTCTGAACATGTGAAAAGGAAATCCCACTTGGGGTTTAGTTTGAGCTGAACTCAATTACAGAAACAAGTGAATTTTTAAATCTGCTTTTACTACTGCGTAGACTCATTTGAAAGTATTTTTCATCTATTCGCCTGCCTTTGGTTTGGAGTTACTAGGTATAATAAAATGTATAACATACTAATTTATTCAGAAAATGGATGGGTTTTCTTTTCCTTTAAAAATATATAAATACAGGTTTTAGAAAATACCTTTTTTATTCCTATTAACCTAAATCTGAGATGTTTAAAACAGCTTGTGGTTTGTAAGTAGAAGGTTGATTGTCCAAGATGACTGGGACCTAGCGTGGTTGTTCTGGGGTTTGTGTATCTGAGGGTCCCCCAACTTCACAACACGCGGTTTACAGGTCAGGGGATTTCAGCATCGCCATGTGCTGTACTTGGTAGCAAGTAGTTTGTCAGTTATTACAGAGACATGATGTAAAACATTCGTTAAAATACATTCTTGGAAAAGTGTCGCTACTTGCTTTTGCTTACAGAGTCGAGACTCCCGGATGAACAGTCTTTTCTGATTTTCCTTTAAAGATACATCTTAAAACATTTAAAATACATTTTCCCAATGGTGTTTTATTGAATATTTGCTATACACTGTTGTGCTAATGTCAGTGTGATAACGGGCTGCTTTTTATACTATAAACTGAAGGTCCTAATGCAGCTTGATCAGGCCGTGTCGGAGCGAGTGTGTTTCCAAGGACGGCTGATGGGTGGGTGCAGCTTCCGACCCCTGTGTGACTGATCACACATACTTACGAGATAGCATGTTGGGATTAGAATTAGAAGCTGTATTTTATCACCACCGTGGAAGACCATGAAGTTGACTCCCTGGTACAGTAATCAAAGCTTGTTTCTCTGATAAAACTTGCTTTAACCACACAGCCTGTATTTTGGGAGCCAGTGGCAGGCGTGGATTGGAGTAATATCCCTAAAAGCTGTCAGGCCCTGCAGAATCTTCCCGTGTGCATTGAAGTATCCGTCTTGAACAGCTAACATTTGTGACTCCTTCTGTATTACTTTATGGTAGATACTTAAGTGAACGTAATTTGGTTGCATTCAGGTGCACGTGACTACAGAGCAGTCATTGGTGCCTGTTCTGAAACTGAGTGTCAGATGATCACACTTCCAGGATTAACCTATTCCGTTTGCTGTCTCCCTCTAAACAGCTGACACAGATCATGCGAACGGGACAGAACACCTGGGAGAGTAAGAACATCCTCGCTGTCTCCTTTGCTCCCCTGGTGCAGCCGAGCAAGAGTGACAGTGGCAAGCCGGACTGCGTGGGGCTCCGTAAGTGACGCCGGTCCCCCCGTGGGGCCGTCACTCCATGTTCCTCCACTCCCGTGCCTGGGGTTTCGTGGGCTGGTCCTCACGGAGAGCCAAGTGAATAGGCAGTAATGTAGTCAGTGGACGTGTTCCATTTTGCGTGTGTGTGTTTGGATAAAACTGCCTTGCACCAGACTCTGAGCTGCCTTCATTGAAATGTGAAAAGAAGGGGCAAGTCAAACAAAAAGGAATGTATTAATCATAGTAAGTGTGTCGGCATCGTTTTCCACACACAGGGGATGGCAAACACAGGGCAGCCTTGGTTGAGTCTGAGAAGAGCTGGGTCGCTCCGTCACTCCGAGCCCAGACCTGAGTCTCAGGGTGGCTGCAGCTCCTTGGCTGGGCTGCAGTCAGGCTTGCGGAGAACCCCGATGTGGGGAGGGTCCTGGGCGGGGCGGGCGAGACGGGCCGAGCGCCTTTCTTAGTGTCTTTCTGGTGTCTGACGCCCTGACATGGGCTTGGCCTCCCCCGCCTCCCTCGTGGGTGCCTCCCCGGCCTTGGCAGGTCACGCCGGGCTCCTGGCTTCTGTCTCTGGCCTTGGCCCTGCCTGAGTCCCAGAGCCGGGGCCCAGCTGCTGTGGCTGGAAAGGGCAGACGTCTGCCTCCAGGTCCCACTCACGTTGCCGTGGCCTCGGTGGCCCTGGGCAGGTTAGTGACCCTCTGTCTACTTCCTCACTCGGCCCAGAATGAGCTGCTAATGCTCAGCGTCAGCACGGTGACCGGATGCCTCTGTCGTCCATGCTCCTAAAACCTGCACTTGGGACACGTAACAGGCACCCCAGACCCAGCGCAGACACGGCACGTTCTTTTCTTCCTGTCACACGAGCGCCTGCCTCGCAGTGGGCCCGATGATCCCTTATCCCGCCCCTGTGTGCCTTGCCTTCACAGCCAAGCTCAGACCCGTCCCTTTCTCTCCGTCCGAGTGTGTCCTGTCCCCCGTGTGTCCTGGAGTGGCTGCCGGCCTCCTGCTTGGCCCTTCCCACCTGCACTCCCCAGGGGAGCAGCGAGGTGGCCTCACGCTCGACAGCCCTGCTTTTTTGCTCTCTCAGGGCCTCGGCATGGCTGCGCAGCTGCGGCTCGGGTCCCTCCTGCGTGTACTTGGCCCACTGGCCTTCAGCTCCTTCCACCACGACTGAGCCCTACGCTCAGGGCTGTGGTCCCTGCCCCTGGCACTCAGGCCACTTCCTCCTGTCATGTGGGTCCAAATACAGATGTGACCCCCACAGCAACACCATGCAGACCACCTGTTGACAGCAGGTGGCTTTTCCACCTCCCCTGTTTTTCCCCCATAATTTTTTTTATCTACCGCCTCCCCCAAATGTGCAGTGTCCCTAATGGCAGGGCTGTTTCTCAGTGTGTCATCTGCTGCGCCTGCCCGAGTTCTGTCCCGGCGCCTGGCAGGTGGCTTGGCACATGGTTGTTGAGTGAATGTGAAATCACAGTTTCGGCAAGTGGTGTTTCACATGTTGTGACATCCAAGGGAGGAGGCTGTCACTTCTGACCCGTGTTCACACGGCTGACCGCTGGCGGGAGCAGAGCTCGAGCTCCGGTTCCCGCGGATGGCTGGGTAGATGGCCAGCCGAGCCTGCCCGGGGGCCTTTAGCCTCCTTTCCGCTTCAGGTTTCAGTAGAGTTGGAAGAGAAGGTGTGCTAGCAGGCCAGGACGTGTGTGCCGGGATCTGAGTTGGTCTCAGAGGCCTCCTTCCTGGTTATGAGAAACTTCACCTGCTGCTGCAGGGCGTACCCAGCTTGCGGGCGGTGGAGCCCAGGGCACTCGGGCAGGTGGGGACGCGGCAGGAGCTGTGAGCCTGGGACAGGAGGTGTGCTGTGCAGGGCCCTGAGGGGAGGGGACGAGGAAACGCCCCAGCTTCCTGCCCCTCCAAGAGCCGAGTCTGGGCAGAGAGACCACATACACATACGGATAACTAACGTGAGAACAGGAAAGTCTGGAAGGGAGGTTTCCAGAAAAGAGTACCGACAGTAAAGAGGAGATAAGTGATGAAGGTTTTTAATGTTGAACTGAGGAGGGCTGTGTTCTGTCGTATTGGGTGTTTGAGAAGGACCCTTGACAACGGATTTATTTCCACAGGGATGGAAGCTGGGAGGCAGGAATTTCAGGTGGGGACTGGAGAGTTTATTTCTCTAGGGGTTGCGTGTGGGAGCAGGCTACCAGGAGGAGGTGTGGTGCGGGGCTCCCACGGTTCTGCGTCTGGGGGAATGCAGTGACGCGGGCAGGGTGTGTCCCGACCCCACCCCATATCTCAGAAGGGAACAGCAGTACTGTGGCGAGGGCTGTGGGGTTTGGGGGCTGGTGAGGTGTTTGTTGCAGCGTGGTTTCTGGCGGTCTTAACCTGTGAACCAGCTCTGCTTGTTGGTTTATAGAAACATAGAAACTGCGTGTGTGCACGTGTGTGTAACAACTTGGGAGCTCAGACGGAGGCAGCTGCCCCAACGGTGCCTTTATCTGAGTTTTTAAATAGATTCTTCATATGCTTTTCAATGTCAGGAGGTGTATGACACATGCAGGGAAAGTCTCTCTCCTAATCTTGCCTCCCAACTACGCGGTTCTCTGTGCCCTGACTCCCAAGTTACTTACCCCAGAGAAGCTCTGTGCGCACGCGTCCGCACACCAGCCCCGTGCTGCCCGCTGTCCTTGGTGCTGAGTGCTCTTGGCACCCGGTAATCACCCTTCCTAAAATCTTCGCTAGATGAACGTCAGGGTTTTTATACGTCGTGTCTTCTCCTAGTCACCAAGAAATGAGCAGCATGTAATGTTCACTTTCTCTGTTTTGTGTGTGTTTTTAGCCCCCTGTGCCGTCAGGAACCTGCAGGACTTGGCTCGTATTTACATCCGCCGCACGCTGAGAAATTTCATAAACGATGAGATGCAGGCCAAGGGGATTCCTCAGAGGGCGCCACCCAAAAGGAAAAGAAAGAGGGTTAAACAGAGAATTAACACTTATGTGTTTGTGGGTAATCAGCTTATTCCTCAGCCTCTAGACAGTGAGGAGGAGGAGAGGATGGAGGAAGACAGAGAGGAGGAGGAGAAGGACGACGGCGAGGCCACCAAGCCGGAGGAGCCGCCGCAGAACCTGCTGCGGGAGAAGATCATGAAGCTGCCCCTCCCGGAGTCCCTCAAAGCCTACTTGACGTATTTTAGGGAAAAGTAACCTAGAGCGAGAAGAGAGAATGCCTACTGATGATTCCTTTAGTCTTGAAAACGTAGCGTCTGTTAGGAGTTAAAGGAGAATTCTTTCTTTCATCAGAGTGAATTTATAGTGGAAAACGTATAACTTGTTTCTGTCTTAGTAAATAAATGATGTATTCAGTGATTACAAAGAATCCCTTTTATAAAATATATTTTCTTTAAATCTTGGGAAAATCGCTGTTTTAACTCAGAGCAACTTCAAGAGTGGAGTCCAACAACCGTCCGGAGTGGACTGCGAGTCGTCGCCTGGTCCTCGCACAGGGGTGGTGGTGAGGGTCCGGGTGACTTCTGAATGGGCTGAAGTGACCACGAGGCGTGTACAGTCTGATCTGGATGCAGCCGTCTGCGTGTCCTCCGTGGGAACTTTGTCACCTCACAGGGAGAGGAAGTGCTCTGCAGACCCGCCCGCCACTTCTGTGGCAGCCACCACGGGACTGAGCACTGAGCTTTAAGTCAGCCCACCCTCCGCGGCATTCACGGCACTGCTGCTCCCGCTTTTGAATCCATTGCCAAAAGACACGGGGAAACGCCTGCTTCTCTCGTAGAGACCTGCACGAGCACGTTAGGTGAGTGTCCGCGTTCAACACTGCGCAGTGCAGCTCGCGGTCCGCGTGGGCCCCCGCGCTGTCAGCGCTCGCGGACCACGAGCTCGGCGAGGCGGGTGCCCAGGCCCTTGGGTGACTGTCCACGGCCAGAGCAGGTGTCGGGAGCGCGTTGGCACAGGGAGCCCCCGGCGCGCCCGCCCGCTCACCGTCGACGAGGGCGGGCTGAGCTTCCCGCGCCTGCCCTGGGACCCACCCCCGCGGCCCGGGAAGCCCTGGGGCTCTGTGTGGAGGCCTCGTGCTGTGAAGGGTCGGTCGGCGTCACCGTGCGATCTTCGGGACCTGCTTTGTGCTCATCTGACTTCCTCCTGTTTTTCGTTCTTGTTTCTCGTGTTAACATTACAGCGGCCTGCATCGTTTGCTTAGTGTCACACGTTCCATTCATCGCTGGAATGTTGGCGGTAACGCAGGCAGGAGATGCCGTCATGAGCTGTTGCTTTTCTTCCTTCCAGGGCCTGGAGAGCCCTTCCTTTTAGGAAAGTACGCAGTGCAACTTCTTTACTAGTGTTACATGGATTATATATTTTTTAAAATGAAAAATTTGAGAGTTATCACTTACTATCACCAGCATCACTGTTACAATAATTGATCAAATACGCTCAAGGAAACCCGATCAGTGTCTAGTGGAAGGGTTATTCTCTCACTGCAGAGTCAACCCTTAGTAATATATAGATGGTTTTAAAGGTCCCAGCTCTGGGAATGCTCTGCATCTAAAAGCAAGTGTTTGAAATATTCTAAGCATGAATTACCCAGGTAAATGAAGATATTTTAGTAATAGGAAAGATACCTTTATGGAAGCCGTCTGTTGTACCAGTAACTGGGCCTGCGGCTTGGGAGTGGGGGTTGGGGGCTAGGGGGGTGTCTCCACAGCTTTTCTTAGATGACTACTGAGCTGTTATTGTTAAGAAACGCCCCATCTCATTTCTATCAAGGAAAAAAGTAGTTTCATACGGTTGTCATCCGTTAGCAACGTTCATTTTATTTTGAAATATATGTTAGTTTTCGAAGTTTAATCTTGAGTTCTGGTGCCCACATATTTTTATCAAGCCCCCCGACCTCCACCCAGCTTTGTTGTTTTTGGAGTGAGTTTCCAGATATGTCAACATATGTTTTCTTAAATGATAATTTTACTATTCATGAGGGAGGTTTCTGTTAAGAATATATTCGAAGACTGATTTTTTTCATATCAGCTTTCTTTCTGTTGACCTTGGCAAAATGTACAGTAGATTTTCATGATCATTGCCTATTTGTTGTCATTGAAATGTGTCTTTTGTGTTTTTAAATGCATTTATTTTACAGTCCTGACTTTATTATTGACTTTAAATAAAGAAATAGAAATAAAAAATGAAATTTTAAGTGAAAGCCCTTTTATCTGTTAATGGGAATATATCAGAATGATTAAGAATATTTTGGGTGTTTATTTTTTAATGAATCATGTTATATTTGTGGATAATTATGCTTTATATGTGGAGAGTAGCAAATAAAGATGAAGTAAAATTAACTGAAAATGATGAGCACTGTATTCATGGAATTTTTACACCAGAATAAAATAGAGGAAGTCACCAAATCTAGTCCTTTATTTTGCGGTGAGGCAGGAGGCCTGGGGTGGGAGCGTGACCTTTCTGAGTCATGCCGCTCGTTGGAGACGGCCTGCTGTGGCACCGGGAGTCTGCTCGATCCCAGGAGCTGGTCAGCAGCCCCGTGACTGCCGGGAAGATACTCTAGATCTGTACTGCTTGTTGGTCAATATATCTGGTTCTAGTATTAATAAAGAAAATGTCATTAAAATAGCATACACAGTAGTTAAAATAAAATACAAAAAATGTTAAGTCTTGGTTTCTAGCTGTTTGAGAGGACGAAAGTGAAGCAAAACCTGTTAACTTTTGGGAAAAACTTGGACAATTATTTTAAATAAACAGTTGCATTTAATTAAGCCTCATTCTCCAGTGGCCTGCCTTTTCTTTTTCTCTTCTTTTTAAATTTAGAAAATGTCAGTTCACCTATGGACGCCTGCTGAGCTAGGATGTAAGTGGTCCGTGTTCAGACCTCCCATTTCCTCTTGACTGTTGCCACCTCTGAAGGTTAAGATTTATTTTTATGAAATATTCAAGCAGATACGAAGGCTTAGTTAGGGCCTCCAGTGTCATGCTGACTAGAAGTGGTGAACAAGAGCAAGCGTACTTCTTGTTTTAGTCCCCCTAAATCATCATTTTTAACAAATGCTTGATGTGTTTAAAAAGAGTATGTATTATGCAGCTCAGCATGGTGCTCTGTGTCAGCTACACCAAGTCTAACGCGGGCCCACGCAGGCTCAAGCAAGCGCTTCGTGTGCACGCTGCAGCACATGTGGGGTTTTGGCAGAACCCCTGTTGTCCTCGGCGTTGCTGTGTGTACTCTGATGTGACGACACCGCAGGATACGGTGTGGGAACCCTCTGCACCCTTTGCTTTAAAGTCTGTTTGGTTTGATTTGATGCCCACGTGGCAGTTTCGTTTTGGTTAGTGGTCACCTAGTTCATCTTTTAAACTTTATTTTCAACCTTTTCTGTATCTTTAAGGTGTGTCTCTTTCTAACTTTACAAAGCTGAGTTTCTTAAAAAATTTTTTTAATTGTTTGAATTTTACTTGAAGCATTTCATCCATTTACATTCATTTAAAAATATTTTATACAGAATGATGTTTTGTGGTATCCTTTTAAACATGTTTTTGTTTTTTCTCCTTTTTTTAGGATTGATTTTTTTTTTTTTGGTCTGTTAGTCTTTTTTCTGCTTTTAGTGCTCTTGACATTTTAACACACTCCCCTAACTTACCAAAGTCTCAAGTTATTCACCCCCACACACAAGACACTTCAGAACTCTTCCGTCTGATCTCCTCACCGCAGTTACGTGCGGTGTAAGCCCCTGTCCTACCATCTCCATCTCTATGTGATCCGTGCTTGGTTAGCTTTACTCCCACGTGGGTGCTTTTTTGCTCATTAATTTCTTACTGAATCTTAGAGCATCTCAATTTCCTTTTACCTAAAGTACACCTTTTTGTTTCTTTTAGTGAATACATAAACAAAAAATAAATACTTATATAAATTAAAATCATTCTTGTTCATGGAGATTGAGTTTCTTCTGATTTGTGTATTAAAAAAACACGACACATTTAATTAAAAGTTGCAACATTTTGCCAAAAGAGGGCAGTGTTCACCTACAGTAGGATGTAAGCCGACCGCAAAATGACTTGAGAGAAGGGAGAGAATTTGTCTTTCCTCATAAGGCTGATAGAACCGGACGTAACTAGCTGTCCACGGACTGCCCTGGGCTCCCAGACTGGTCACATGGGACTGTTGCCTAAATGGACCACCCAAGTTCTCCTCCGTGTATCTGTTTTACATTTTTTAAAGTTGTGTTTTAGTGATGAGAGTTGTTTGAAAATTTCAGCCTTTAAAGATAGAACCAAAACCCTTAAGTACCTGCTGACAGAGCGACCACACAGTGCACGCCTAACCCCAAGAAGCCTGCCGTTTCCAGCAGTGTCCCCGACAGGGCCGCCCGCCCCCTGCCCCGAGGTCGTGACCGCCGCGCCTGCCGCCGCCGGGGTGGATCCAGCGAGCGCGGGATCACGGCCGCCGCGGACACGCGTCTGGGGCGCGTCTGCTGCCCGGGGGCCGCGCGCCGCGCTCGGACGCGCAGCGCCAGCCGTGCGGCTCGCGGGGGAGCGAGCGGTGGCGGGCTGACCCTCCCGTCGGGGGAGGCGCGCTGCGGGCTTCCGGAAGGAATTACCTGCAGAAGGAAGTGAACCCGCTCTGGGGCGCGGAGCTCGCAGCAGGGAGGAGCGCGCGCGCCTGGACTACGCCTGCCCTCTGGGATTGCGAGATGTCAGCGGCAAAGAGGAGGAGCCGTTCCGCGTGGACGCAATGAGTAGCCGATGACCGTGAGCTTCAGACGCGCGGCTGGGGCCCAGGAGATGCCGCCCGAGGAGCGCGCTCCCTGCCCAGCCCCGCCCGCAGCCCCGCGCGCCGTCCCCGCTGCGCGCACCTGCCGCTGGAGCGCGTGCGCGCCCGCCCGGCCGCCCCCTCACCCCGGGGTCCCGGCCCCCAGTCCCGGCCGCCGCCGCCGCCGCCGTCCGCGGAGGAGGAGGAGGAGGAAGAGTCCCACGTTTCCCGCGACGTCGGGGCTCCGCGCGGTCAGGCTGGAGGAGGTGAGCGGCGGTGCGCTGGCAGGAGCCGGGCTGCTGGGGTGCCCTCTCTCTTCTGGCGTCTTCCAGAACTTACGGCGAAGCAGGTTCGTCTCCATCCCGCCTCCGGTAGTTCCCCTGCGTAGATTGTCAACTTAGCCCCTTTATCGTCTCCTCAAAGTTTCCTACTCTGAATCGGGTCAACAGGTGTCTGTCCCACTTGGAGAAAAGTAACTGAGCTTCTAGCGTGGCTTCTCTTCTCTCTTGAGTTTCTCGTTGCGCGTCCGGCCTTGGCTCCGCGCGCGCCTCCGCGTGGGCGGTGTTCCCGGGTCCCCGGAGCAGACCCTGACCTCCCCGCTCCTCGACCACCGACCACCCCCCTCCACCCCACCCCACCCCGACCAACGAATACCCCCTAACGCCCCTCCCTTCCAAGCCCGACCAACCCCCTCACCTCCCACCACCGCAGGGGGAGCGCGGGGCGCGCGGGAGCCTCGCCGACACCCGGGAGCCGATGGGATGGTGGAATGAACCAGACTTTAGGGCCACAGGGGCCTGGGTTCAGATCCTACCTCCTTGTCTTCAATATGGGCGTAAAGAATTTGTATATTGAGTTGACGTTTGGACCAAATTAAATCCTGTGTGAAGTGCAGATCTTTTATTATCATAATCCTCGCGCTTTACGCCACAAGAAAGGAAGAGTAAAGATGCTGACAGGATGTGCCGGCGGGAAGGAAGGGCTCACGGTGCCTGACGAAGTGTCTGCAGACTCAGGCCCAGAGAAACAGCCCGAGGCCCCCAGGATGTGGACACGGGGCAGGAAGACCACCGCTGTGTCGTTTTTGGTCGTAATCCTGAAACGAGGATTCATGTTAAAGCTGGGTAATGGAACTTGAAGCTGGTGGCTGGTACTTGTATATAAAACATGTATTTGGCCCATACGTCTTCGTAATAGTTTTTATTAAGCACTTTGTTAATTTTATTTGCTTATAAATATGAGAATAAGCGCTACTCTAAAAACTGACGGGGCAGATTCGGGAGCCTGGGGCCGGTGCCCGTGGGCAGTCAGAGCACAGGGCACCTGGAGCAGCCCGGTGTCGCCTCGCGGTGACGGTCCCTCGCGCAGCGCGCCGCCTTCTGAGTGAGCGCGGCCCTGCGGCCTGTTACTCCTGAGCTGCTGGTGTTTGTGAGCAAAATGTGGAAGTCAGAAACACCACTCCCTGACGTTTCAGTGTTAGCAGCCAGTTGTGTCTTCTCAGAGGGAAAGCCCCGGCCACACGTATCCGTAGGTTTCTCTCAGCCCAGAGCCTCGGCTTGTGACCCTGTTGGAGAAACGGTATGAAAACTGAGATCTGTGCAAAGTCCACAGGTTAGGCCTCTGCTTCTTTTGGGCCGAAATGGTTTGACACGGGGCCACATGGGACCACAACTAACAGACTAGGGGAAAATTCTGGAAAAGAGAAAGCGAGTCAGCTTCTGAAAGCTGAGGCAGAATCAAGTTTTTCTTAAAGCACACTTAAATGTGTATGTTTAAAAAATTTTCTTACTGTAAGATCCTTGCCTAGCAATTTTTTAAATTAAATTGTAGCTGATTTACAGTGTTGTGTTAATTTCTGGTGTGCAGCATCGTGATTCAGTTATACACGTGTATGTTCTTTTTCATACTGTTTTTCATTATAGGTTATTACAAGGTATTGAATATAGTTCCCTGTGCAGAACAGTAGGACCTTATTGTTTATCTATATTATATACAGTAGTTTGTATCTGTTAATCCCAAACTCCTAATTTATCTTACCCACCCTTTCCTCCCCCAACCATAAGTTTATTTTCTATGTCTGTGAGTTTGCTTCTGTTTTGTAAATAAGTTTGTGTCTTTTTTTTTTAGATTCCACATAAAAGGGGTATCAGATGGTATTCTTCCCCCTTTCTGTCTACTTCACTCCAGGTCCATCCACGTTGCTGCAAAGGGCATTATTTTATTCTTTTTTATGGCTGAGTAGTATTCCACTGTATAAACATACCACAGCTGCTTTATGTAGTCATCTGTTGATGGACACTTAGGTTGCTTCCATGTCTGTAGCTTTGTTCTTACTCTTAAACTCCTGAGTTTTGTTTTTTCATTAATCAGATCAGCCTGTAGATTTGCACTAGTGGCCTTTGTGGATGAAGAGATACTGGTTAGTAAGCCAACTACCTGTGTAGATAACTCTCGTATAAACGTATGTTCAGCATAATTTATGGGAGAACAAAACCCATAAAAGCTCTATTATTCTTACATACATATGTAATTTTGGAAGGAAATGAATCAGTCTGAGACCTTAGAATTTTGGAAACCCTTCCTTGGGTGAATTATATGCAAAATACAACTTCACAATGACTTAAAATCCCTTGTGTATCTTACTCCCAAGTGCGAAAATGTATTGCGATAATAAGTGCATTTTTGACCCTTCGTATGAATTTCATAAAACAAGATGGAGGAATTAGTTGTATACATTTTCAAATTGTAGGGTGTTTTGTTTCTTTCTTTTATTTTTGCCAATATTACATAAGACCAATAATAAGAAGCCAAACGAGAAAAACCAAGGCCCATTCTTTTGTATCCACTGTATTCACGGACTTTCAGTTCATCCCTTTAAAAACCTCTTCTGTGAACTTACATGGCCAGAAGTTGCTGGTTCTTTTTAACCACTTAGATATTAACAACCATCTAAAGCTGTTCATATTTTAATCTTCCCACCCTGGATAATTTAGAAAAAGGAATATCGGAAAACAGTAAGGAATGACGTTTAAAAATGGCAGTAAAACATTTGTCTTAGTCAACTGGTGAGTACCATTGGAAGTTAAACTGCTTTTACTCTTTTGAGGTTTGACATTATTGCTGTTAAGTGGGGAGAAAAAATCTGATATTCTTCCAAAACAAAGCAGAAGTTAGGTACAGCATGGTCCTCACTTTGAAAATTCACTTAAGGTTCTGAATATTAAGAAGGGAAAGAATCCTGTTGTTTCAGTCATCGCTAAACCATCGAAACTGCAGAGATCTTCAGTGACCTTCCTATAAAACTATACTTCAGTGGGTTACAAAAGGCATTCATTTCAAAGTGCTGTTTTGAAGTTACACTACAATTAGTATTCGAGGCTCTTTTAAAATCATCTTCTACATAGTCACCATCTTTTCTTATATCAGTTTGCATGTTCCCAAAGAGTTTTTGGACTATTACTCCCAGAAGCAATACTCATTTTGGGGAGAGTGTTTCATAAAAGAAGCAAGGACTGCAGAACAGGACGGCAAAGCACGTTTTCCTGCTGCACATAAGGAGTCAGTTCAGTGGAGCAGCCTTGAATAACCAGTAATGAAAAATGGACCACGGCTTGAAATGGTGCGCGCTCAGTGCAAGGACCTTTCGATGTGAAAGTTTCAAGGAACTCTGTGTCCTAGCAGAACGTAGAGTCTGATAAATGGTAAATAAAGGGAACTAACCTGGCAGAACTACAGCAGAGCAATCTGTTACATCTGACGTCTGACAGGAGTCCCAGTGGAGAATGCAGGCTGCGCTGGTCTGGTGGAAACTTGGGGAGACTCTGGGGGGACTGTGGGCAGATGTGGCCTGATCGGCCCTGGGCGTCTGGTCTCCCCCCGGGGTCTGTGTCCTCCACACCCGATGTCAGCGGCAGGCAGGGAGGCGCTGTGGGTCTGGGCCGGGCGCTCGTCCCCGGGATCCCGGCCAGGGGGGAGGCGTGGGGCAGGGGATGCTTCCTACCACGGGCTCTCTGGCCAGACGGGAGGCTTGAAGCCCAGCTCCATCCACAGGAGCCCTGACCTTGACTGAAAAAGAAAGGCAGCAGAAGTACCTCGTCCTTTGTCCTGAGGATTAAGTAGGAGCACTGGTGTGAGGGGCTGCGTGCGGGGTCGCCAGGGAGCGGCCCACCCGCAGCTTCTGCTGCTGGTCCCCAAGGCGCGCTGGTCAGTCTTCTCACTGCCCGTTTGCTGTTCCCGGTGTGGTTTAGCCAGACCTCTTGATGCTCCAGCCCATGTCCTGCCGTGTGAGGCTAGGGCGCGGTTGTGCTGCTGTGAGGTTACGGAGGGTCCTATGTGTGGTCTACCTGGGACCGCGGCAGCACCTGGAGCAGGAACCACAGTGTCCTCTGTCGGCATCTCCGTGGCGGCTCAGCGGCCCGCGGGCTTCCAGGTTGGAGCCCCCAGTCTGCCTTGTGGTCCCCACCTCCTCCACTCTGACCTCAGCAATCGAGCCCTCTCCCCTGACAGAGCCACCCCAGGGTGTCATGTTCATGGCCTGCAGCCCCTCCCACCCCCAGTTCATCTCCTGAGACCCTCACCTGCCATCCTGGCCTGGAGGTCAATTAAGGTCAGTCACAGTGTTGCTTCCTGGGTCTCCCACTCTCCTGCTCTGACACGGCTCCTCCCCAGACCTCCGGGTCCTCCGGGCCGACCTCCTCGGCCCTGTGGCCTCCTCCATTTTCCTTTCCCGACAGCCGAGGCTGCCTGTGCCCCAGGCTCTCCCGCCACACCCTGCAGCTGCTGCCAGAAGTTTCCTCCTTAAAAAGCAAATCCAATCCTGAAAACCCATTGGGTTCTTGATACCACAGGATTTCCCCAGAAAGAGCAGGTGCTGGCTGGTTACTCCCAGCCAGAAGAGAAGGTGGCCACTGAGAGAGCAGAGCCCTGGGGCACCTGGCCGGTCCCCTTTGGTTCCCCCTTCCTCTGCAGTCATGTCCACCGGGGAGTCTGTGACCTCTCCCTCCAGCAGGCCTCCTGCCGATGCCCCCACGGGCACCCCCAGTCTCCCCACAGCCTCACTGCCCATCTTCTGGGGCAGTTCTTCCCCTCCCGTTGTCTCCTTGCTCTAGGGCTGCAGTCAGCAGAAGCTCTGATGCTGGACTTAGCCGATAAAGATTTCAAATCAGCTATTATAAATATATCCAAAGAACTAAAGGAAACCATGTCTGAGGAATTACAGGACAGTCTGAGAATGGTCTTACCAAAGAATGTCAGTAAAGAGCTATAAATGTTTTAAAACAACTGCATAGAATTTTCTGGAGCTGAAAAATAACAAAAATTGAAATAAGAATTTTACTGGAGGGGTTGAATAGCAGTTTTGAGCTAGCAGAGTAAAGAATCAGTGAACTTGGAGATAGGTCAGTGTAAATTACCCAAATCATCTAGTCTGAGAGATAGAAAGAAAAAAAGTGCAGAAGAATGAACAGAGCCTAAAAGACCCATCGGATACCGTCGAGTGAACCCACACACGCGTAATGGGAGTCCTAAAGGAGAAGAGGGGGAGAGAATGACAGAAAGAATGTTTAAGTAAATAATGGCTGACGACTTCCAAAACTTGATGAAAAGCAATTGTTAACACACATCAAACAAGTTCAACAAACACCAAGTAGGAGAAACACAAAGAGATCCACACCTCGATGTGTCTTACTCACGCTGCTGGAAGTCACGGACAAAGAAATTCAAAAGCAGCCAAAAGAAGAAGAAGAAGACGGAGGAGCAGGGGAGGGGGAGGAAAGAGGAAGATGACTTACCGGAGACAAGGGTTCCCAGTAAGAGGAACAGCGAACTTCTCATCAGAAACCGTGGAGACCAGGAGGTGGTGGGATGGCACATTCAAAGTGTGGGAAGGACGCCTGTGGCCCAGCAGTCCCGTCCGCCGTCCTGCGTTCTGTCTCTGTGCCTCCGACGCTCCAGGGACCCCTCTGCGCAGAATCACACAGTACTCGCTCCTTGGGGGCTGGAGTAGTTCACTTCGCATAATGTCTTCAGGCTCACCCAGGGAGCGAGAGGGTTGCTTTGAGATATCGTATGAAATACAGGTAAAGCAGTTAAGATGGTGCCTGGCAGGTGAGCTCTGTATGAAGCATTATTGTTAACATTCATCCTGCTTGTTTCCCGTTGGGACAGTCACAAACTCCCACAAACGCGGTGGCTTAGAACAGCACAGACCCACGCTGTTCCAGTTCCGGGGGTCAGAAGTCTGAAATCAGTTTCACTGAAGTCAGGGAGCTGGCCGAGCAGACACCTTCCAGAGGCACAGGGAGCGGCCGTGTCCTTGTCTTTTCTGGCTTCTGGAAGCTGCCGTGTCCCTGGGCCCCTGGCCCTTCCTCCAGCTTCAGAGTCTCCTCTCCTGTCTGACGTCTGCTTTTTTTTTCATTCCCTTGAGGTATTAAAAAAAAGGGCAGACAGCTTTCCAGAATGACCGACGTATCTGTTCACTAGCGCTGGTTCAGGCGGCGGCGGTCTGGCAGGGATGTGCCGCTGAGCTCTCCTCGGCGCCCGCAGCGGACGTGCCGGGTGTCAGCCCCGCGGCGTTCCGACATCAGTGGAATGACGGGTGGGTTCACGAGTGTGTGGTGTGGCCAGTGACGAGCAGGCTTTCTGCGAGGCCCGGGGAAGGTGCCTATTTGTTAAATTAAAAATTCGAGGCCAAGAGGAAAACGTTTTATAAAATGTGACCAATTTACGCAACCGTCACTAGGGATGACTTAATTTTACTCCTTACAACATTCTGTTCTTAACAAGGGGTTGAAATCGGCATGCACTCTGTTTTGAACAGCTTTGAAAGGCCTTTTGGGGTGATTCCTGCATCTTGCTATTTTTGCAGTTTCCTGCGTTGAAAGTGCTGACGAGACAATTTACATGTTTATTGTCTGGATTCTGCAAACACAGTTGTGTAGAGGATTAGAGTGATACAGAGAAAGGGTAAGTTTTCCTTATATTCCAGTTTAATTTTAATACAGCTAGTGGCTGTCTTGCTGGGATCTGACATCCCGTACATGCTGGGAGTACACTTCCAGCCCAACTAGGATAAATGGTCACGACGGGAAGGTCAGATTTTCCTAATTAGCTCTTCTCTTCACAAATGATGTCTCTGTAAGGCAAGCACTTTTTCTTGTCACATTTTTTCCGCTTTGATGATGAAAGGACGAACGGGCCTCCGGCGTGGTGGTCTACACCTAGGGGGGCCGTCAGGGCTAAGCAGGTGGTTCTCAGCACCCAGAACCGTGGTGAACGGGGCCACAGAGTGAGAGCCCCGCGGCCGGTCTTGTCCGAGGGCCCGGCTGACAGGCTGCTGTCGCGGGGCGAGGGCGCCTGTGTCCCCTCCACTCGCCCGCGTCCCCTCTGGGTGCTGCACTACTAAATTATATCTGTGTAAAGTCAGTCTGATTAATGTATTCAATTTAAGTTACTTAGGACAGAAAATGAACAGAAATTCCCTGGAAGTGGAAGGGCCCAGGCCGTGGTTTTGCACGCAGGGCCCGGGGCTCTGTGGGTACCAGACCTCGGCTATGGGTCTCGGTTTCCGAGAACGACGCAGCTGTGGGAGAAGAGAGGGCTGTTTCTGCAGAGGTGCTTCTGATAGGGAGGAAACGCGGTGGCAAGAACGAGATGATGAAGAGTGTGGACGGTACCTGGGGGCCCCGACTCCGCCGTCCCTCCTTGTGACCAAGCAGCCTGCCGAAACAGGAAGCTGCCAGGAAGTGTGGTTTTGCGGCTGCATCTCAGTGCGGCCCTGGGCTCCCTGGCGGCCAGGACCGCGGGTAAGGACTGGACCGTTTTGACACTCCGACAGTCCAAGTGCAGTTCTGGGAACGTGATGACAGTTCCTGTTGATTCTCAGGGGAGGTGATGTAGTTTGTCTTCGTGACCAGCATGGGGTGTGGATTCTGTCACCGCGCCAACCGATGGCTGGGAGAGTCGGGCGGGCGAACGTATGTATCCCATGGCAGGTCTCACGGTTAGTGAACCGTGGGTCGAAATCCCTGCCCCAGCCACACCCCTGCCACCATGTCAGAGCCTTTCACACAGGTTTGCAGGATGAGGGTGGGCGAGTTGATTCTGATCTGAAGGTTCTAGTGAGAGCTGGAGAGTATTCGCTTGGCTGTATATTTGGATTTAAAATAGGTTTTCCCACCCGGTTTCCAAAAGTGTATCTCTCCAACGTCCACCACTGTTGTCACTCACTTCCCGCCCTAATTCCCAGATCTGATGCCGGAGGGTCGCGTTTCAGCTTCAGCTGGGGGTTGGGGGTGGTTACTGTGTTCCAGGGGGTCTGTTTCATTCCCGGGGTTCAGCACGCTGAAGTCATGGAAGGTCAGTGCCCTTCGCCCAGCCTGCTGCGGGGACCGATGAATGAAGGAACGGGTGCTCCTGCCGTGTCAGGTCGACCGCCTCCACCTGTAAAGTTGGGGGAATGGGGGGTAGTAAATGGGTGGGCTTCTTAAAGTAAGCCCGGATGGGAAGCATGTAGTTTTCTAGCATTATGACAGCATCTGAGGGGGTGTTCCTGGTTAACGCAATGTCATTTCTTCCAACATAATCACAAAAAATAAACTGATTAGTGGCCTAGTCTCAGTCTTCATCCAAAGTCCAAAAGTTGGTCCAGTGGGTCCCCGCCCTGCCCGCGCACAGGAGCCACCAGGTCTGTCCCACGTCACCCAGATGGAGGACCTGAGAGGGGACTCAGGCATCGGGATTCCAGAAGTTTCCTTAGGGGAGTCCAGGGCGGAGGCAGGGCTGAGAACCACCATCTTAGATATTTCCCATTGAAGAGCCGTTAGATTTGTTTCTGAGCAACTAAGGAATGTGTTTTCTTTATTCCCATACCTGAAAGATCTTGCCCTGACCTTTTCATCAAGATGCAGTAGCACACCTCAGCCTCCCTTGATGGAGAAACAGCCAGACATTCAAGCAGACGTGAGATCTGTCTTGCCGGAGCTGGAGGCGTGTGATGGGGAGAGGGTCGTTACCAGAGGAAGTCAGTCATGCAGGTAGTCGTTTAGTTCCAGCAATGCCGAGTGGGATGTGAAGTGTAACCATGGAGGGGACGCCGATTGTGGCAATGAGCCGGGGGGGCCGAGGCGGAGCGGCTCACTTGGCATCCTGGGCGTGGGGTGGAGATGAGTCTCTGCTTCCAGCCTGAAAGCCAAACCTTGGAATTTCCAACTTGCCTCCTAAGAGAAGGGGGAAATAAATTATAATTGAATAATGCATGGAGTCTGCTCTGGAATGATGGTCACCACACGGTATTCAAAGCGGTGTCTGAAGACCTGCTGGATGCCCTTCAAAGGGGAGGTTTTGATGCTGGCTGGGTGAGGGGCCCGGGGCTCACTGTTTAAAATTCACCCTGTTCATACGTTTTTATTTTATTTTCGTCTGTAATGTAAATGTAATTTAAATGTGATGGAGCTAAAAATTGTTTCTCTTAAGTGTGTACGAAGTA
Organism: Camelus bactrianus; assembly: GCF_048773025.1. Lineage (NCBI taxonomy): Eukaryota > Metazoa > Chordata > Mammalia > Artiodactyla > Camelidae > Camelus > Camelus bactrianus. The sequence continues at coordinate 2,548,993 of NC_133567.1, read as the reverse complement.
CTAATAATGAAACTGCTAAGACAGTAAAACAGAAGAGGAATAGAACTTCCCTACAGAGAAAATAGTGTTAGGAAACAGCAATATTTAAAACAGTTCCCTTGTCACCTGCGCAGAAGCAGACCCAGGTCGTGTCAGGGGAGCACATGTGACTGTACACACACACACACACACACATGCCCGCGTGCGGCCGTGCACATGTGAGTGAGTGTGCGTAGGGATGTGTCTGTCAGTAGTAGTGACAACATACTAACAATTAAAAAATTAAATCAATTCAAGATGAATCAAAGATTTAAGCATAAAAACGAAGCCACTATAGCTTAAGAGAAAGTAAGGATTTTACATAATTTTAGAGATTCAAGGAAGCCGAAGCATGATGCAAAGCCACAGCTATGAAAAAACTGCCAGTAATTTCATTACATAAAAACTTAAAACGTCTGTGATACAAGTCATAAGAGCGCAATCAGCTTTGAAAAGCTATTCTCACACACGTTATAAGCGGAAGTTTAATTTTTTACACGCAGAACGTTCCTAAAGCAGTAGAGAGAACGCAGATGACCAAGTGGAAATACGGAGAAAGACAGTATTTAGTTAATTTACAGAACCCCCCCCCCCAAATAGCCATTAATGAAATTTGCAAAGGAGCTGTGTCTCTCTTTCTCTTCAGAACATTTGAATTTGAAGTCTTAGAATTTCAAGAGAGAGAGAGGATGGTGATCTTCGGGATTTGTGAAAGAATGTGTCACTCAGAGAGAGGTTTCACATACAAACCTGCCTTTTCCTTCCAGAAAGATTCGTGAAGAAGGGCGGATGTGTCCCCCTGGTGGCGAGTTTGTGTTCCTTAAATCAGCCGGGTTTTCCCCTTTGCTTCCCTTTCCCCTGCTTCCCGCCCCCCGCTCCCCCGCCCCCCTCTTTTGTTTGGTCTGAACTACAGATGATTACGTGGTGCTTGTCACAATGTCTGTTCTTAATGGTACGGACGAGGACAGATGTTCCAAGGACGGCTATCACTGACTCTGGCCACGACGACCAAGCAGGAAGCTCAGGAGCCCTGGTTCATGCGGCTTGGGGTTTGCTTCCTTCTGCCAGCGCGGAGCGCGTCCAGGTGGGAAGCAGCCGTGGTGATGGTCAGCAGAAACAGACCAACGTTATTGTCGCTTAAAGAAAAGAGAGAACTGTCGTATTTGTATTTAACTGCAGGTACAATGGTTCACTTTCAGAGCAAACCCTGGCTTTGAGTGGAAATTCTGTGTGATGCCGCGAAAGCCCGATGCTGCTTCTTCCCGCTTTGATGGGTCGTGAAGGTGCAGCGAGCTTTGCGCCTCCTCAGAGCGCCTTCCCGCTTTCCAGCAGAATAGTCCCCACCAGACAGTACGCACTTGTGCAGTGAGTATCAAAAGTGCGGGCGTCCGTGTGCGCGCCGTGTGCTCGCCACTGTGCCTCAGCGACAGAAGACGCTAGCGAAGCGGGCCTGCTGCTGGTCCCTCGTTTTTGCCAAGATGTTGGTCGTTGAGAAAGGCAGGTCGCCTATCTTCAGGGAGTATCTTATTTCCTCAGTGAAGCAGCACTTCCCCTGGGACTTCTGCATGCTTCCTCCTCCCTCCTGGGCTTCGTGGCGGCGTCAGGACGTAGAGGACAGCGAGTTTGCTCAGGCTTGTGCTGAGTTTTGGTGAAAGGATGTTAGGGATTGTTTGATGCCCCGAATTTCAGTAGAATCGCTCGTAAATTGACTGCCTCTCCTTTATGAAAAATAAAACAAAAACACTGCAAGTGACAGTGTCTGTATTCACTTAACCAGAACACTGTTAGGAGAACATTCCATGCGTTAAAATGATAACAGAGGTATTTTGATGGAAAACAATGCTTTGAGTAAAACCTTGGCAAGAAATGTGTACTTGTGATTGGAAAGCACATTCAACTCTGAACCATTTTAATGGACTTGTTTCTTGTCAGCAGTAAAAATCTTTCCAAGGAAACCTGTGAGTTAAATATTGTATTTCATACTTCATTCACAGTCCTGTTGAACTACGATGCTAACGAAATAAAAACTGCAATTTTTAGAAATCTCACATTTTGTTTTAACCCAAATTTAGATAACTGTTTAAGAATATTCAGAAACAGGACATTTCTATACTGAAGAAACGTGGAGTCCGACGTGGTGCATCTTCCCGTCCTCAGCGCGGCACTGACAGGGCAGCGGCACTGAGGCGTTCTTTGTGCTGGAGGGGTGGGCTCCGCCCCAGACACCATCCTGGGGAGGACCGTGGAAGCAGTCAGTGTGCCATACGCACACACATCACATGTGCGCCCACAGTTCAGGTCGTGTGCACAATGCACACATGCACACGTGTGTACACACGTGTGTAAGTATATGCGTACGTAGACACAGACGTGTGTGTACAGGTGTGCTTTTTTCCGTATGCATTGCTACACACGTTTAATAAAATACGGGGACAGGATAGTCGTTTTTTGAAGTAAAAATATTGGTATGGTAGTAGTTTGGGGACCTAAAGGAAGCGTGGTGATGGGTTTTGAACATTAAATTAAAGGAAGATACAGAGAGAGTCACTGAGTGACAGGTTCTCTCGGGACAGAGTTGTGTCTGGAGCTAAGTAGGTGCTCACCGGCCACAGGCTTTCCACCGGCCGAAGAGTCCGTGAGCACACGGAGGCTGTGAGGCTCCCGGGATCATTGGCTGAAGCTGAGAATTACCTGTAAAAACGGGCTTTATCTCTGAGCGGCAGCAGCTCTGGTGTGGACCGTGGATGGGTGCTCTGGGCAGTGGTGGGCGGTGAGGCGTGGCCTGGGTGCCCCCCAGGGCGGGTGTCAGCGTCCTCAGACGCTGTTTGTGGAGCCATGGCTGAGCCTTCAGGGTGGGGCACGTGGAGAGAGGTTGGGGGCCGGAGAGCCCGGGGCCCCTCGCTGGCTGTAATTGGGCGTAATGGCTAAAACAGTCACCCGCTCTCTTAGCCAGAGCACGTCTGTTTTCCTCATCAGTCATTAAAAAAAGGAGCACAAAACAAGCATTTTATCCCGCACTAAAAAGGAGCCCCTCGCCTTGGGCCCCGGCAGTCGTGCTCGGAAGCCGTGCCTTTGGCCGATGTTACGGGATGTTCAGAAACGCGTGTGCCAGTCCAGGTAGCCGACCTTCCCTGTGCATCGAGACATGTCATCAGCATACGCATTCGGAAGAAATCTTAAGCGTATTTATCTGAAAAAAATCTGTACTTTTCATTTGCCAGCGTACATTCCCCAAAGCTTTCCAAGTTGCTGAAAGGTGATTTTTTTTTGGTAACTTGTTTTTATGTTCAAATACAGTTTATTTCTGCCACCTGTAATTCTTCTCTCTGGATTTTTTAAAATATTTTTTTTCATTTTCATATTTTTTATTATAGGTTACTATAAGATATTGAATAGAGTTCTCTGTGTTATACAGTATTCAAGTACTTAAATTTTATCAAAACTACCGTGATGAGCATTCTTTTTTTTTAAACATGTTTTATTGATTTATAATCATTTTACAATGTTGTGTCACATTCCAGTGTAGAGCACAATTTTTCAGTTATGCATGAACATATATATACATTGTCACATTTTTTTGTCTGTGAGCTACCACAAGATCTTATGTATATTTCCCTGTGCTGTACGGTATAATCTTGTTTATCTACTCTACATTTTGAAATCCTGTCTGTCTCTTCCCACCCCCTGCCCCCTTGGCAACCACAAGTTTGTATTCTGTGTCTATGAGTCTGTTTCTGTTTTGAATTTATGTTTTGTTCTGGATTCCACATATGAGCGATCTCATACGGTATTTTTCTTTCTCTTTCTGGCTTAATTCACTTAGAATGACATTCTCCAGGAGCATCCATGCTGCTGCAAATGGCATTATGTTGTCGGTTTTTATGGCTGAATAGTATTCCATTGTATAAATATACCACATCTTCTTTATCCAGTCATCTGTTGATGGACATTTAGGCTGTTTCCATGTCTTGGCTACTGTAAATAGTGCTGCTGTGAACATTGGGGTGCAGGTGTCTTTTTGAATTAGAGTTCCCTCCAGATACATGCCCAGGAATAGGATTCCTGGGTCATAGGGTAAGTCTATCTTTAGTTTTTTGAGGAATCTCCATACTGTTTTCCACAGTGGCTGCACCACACTGAACCCCCACACACAGTGTAGGAGGGCTCCCTTTTCTCCACACCCTCTCCTCATTTATCATTTGTGGGCTTTTTTTAATAATGGCCATTCTGACTGGTGTGAGGTGATCCCTCACTGTAGTTTGGATTTGCATTTCTCTGATAATCAGTGACATTGAGCATTTTTTCATGTGCCTGTTGGCCATTTGTATGTCTTCACTGGGGGAATGTTTAGGTCTCCTGCCTGTTTTTGGATTGGGTCGTTTGTTTTTTTATTATTGAGTTGTGTGAACTGTTTGTATGTTCTAGAAATTAAGCCTTTGTTAGTCACATCTTTTACAAATACTTCCTCCCAGTCCGTAGGTTGTCTTTTCGTTTGTTTATGGTTTCCTTTGCTGTGCCAAAGCTTAAAAGTTTAATTAGGTCCCATTTGTTTATTTTTGCTTTTATTTGTATTTCCTGGGTAGACTGCCCTAGGAGAACATTGCTGTGATGTAGTCAGAAAATGTTTGGCCTGTGTTTTCTTCTAGGAAGTTTATAGTGTTTTGTCTTATGTTTAAGTCTCGGAGCCATTTTGAGTTACTTCTGTGTGTGCTGGGGAGGGCGTGTTCTACCGTCACTGACTGACCTGTGACTGTCCAGCTGTCCTGACACCACTGGAACATTTCTGATTTGTTCACTTGCTTTGTCTCTGCTGCGTCCACCCTGGTTTAAACAGTCATTACTTCCCTGTTTGACGTTTCATTTTAATGAAAGTCAGACCCCTGTTTCTGTCTGTAAGCCCCAGCGTGGTTTCGGAGCCACGTACACGTGTAAATTCATCTTCTGTCTCTCTTTTTCTGTTTGATGCACTGTTTTTTTATTTCTGCAGACACAGTAAGTGCTCACTGTCCATCCCCGCGGGCCTTCACGCAGGCGGCTTTTTGGTCTTTCCTCGGTGATTCTTTCCTCTTCTTGTCTCACCTTAATGTCCTCTCCCTTAGGGACCCTCCTCTCTCTCTTTTTTCCTATCACAGGGCCTGTTCATTTATTACAGTGTCCACAGAACTTAATGTTTTTCTCTCTGTTTTCCCCCTGGATTCTGTGAAGGCATCGCCTCTCATTTACCACGGATCCCAGCATTTGGAACACAGTAGCTGCTCATTAAACATTTACTGAGCAAACAAGAGAACATAGGTGCTCAGTAATGCTTGGTATGTGACTGACTCATAGTCTTAGTTATGCTGAGCTCATTATTTATTGAGAGGGTGATAACGCCATTGAGTGTCTCAGCTTTTTCAGTGCCACGTGTGACAATTAATTATTTATGTTGTGGCCCTTCCCAAGGATTTCAGATTTTCCCACGAAGCAGTTATAGCGCGTTTATGTTCAGGAAGCTAATTTTTATTAGACTAAATACACCACAGAGCTGCGGTTTTGCCCCACCAGACACAAAGGGAGCACAGATTTTTTTTCTTTTCTCTAAAACAAAAGCATTTCTGAACTCTTCTGAAATTCTGACATATTTTGGTCCAAAATATATCACTGATTCCCTTGGGCAAAAATAAATTGAAATGTCTTAGGACAAATTTTGCTTTCGGATTCACAAAATAAAGTACAATTGTTTGCAGGTATCTTTGGGAACTGTGGTTCATCTAAGGTTAGCTGGTTTTGAGACCTGAGATACATTGAAAAACAGAGCAAAATGTTCCCTTCCTTTGGCTGCGTGGGCCGGCCTTGAAGGACCGCGCTCCTGTGCGCACTGCTGTTAAACCGGTTAGACTTAATCTAATGATAAACTCCAGAGTCTTTTGTGCGTGTTGAGAAACATCTTCACTTCTACGAAGCGGTAATGATCTCACCACTTACAAGAACCGAACAATTAAAAACATATCCATTGGGCAGAAGCGGCTGCATCTGTGTGCAAGTTGAGATAAGCTGAACATCGTTTGGTCGTATTTACAGAGGACCGTCATTCCGCACTCAGGTCCGTGGTTCTGTTTCCGGCGTGGCTCCCCGTCAGCGTTGTAAGGGGCGCTGAGCCTGTGGAAGGAACGTGTTTCTGGAACTCTTTTTCCTGCCGTCCTAACATGCAGCTATGCTTTTGAGACTTTGGGTCAAAGCGAGGTCTCCCATGATACCAAGTGATGCTGTGCAAGAACCTCTGGTTAGGCAGCAGCCCCCAGCAGCCACAGCTGCTCTGGGGAGCCCGGCGGGGCTCCAGCTTGCGGGCGGAGAGGGTGGACCAGGACGCCCAGGGCTCCGCAGACAAGGCTGGGGAAGCAGCCCCGTCTCCGCTTTCACGTAGACTTGTGATTCCTGTGGTTGTGAGGGTTTCTAAGTCACCTGCAGGCGGACTGAGTCAGGGTCCCCTGGGGCTCTGGTCTAGCAGGTGGCTTCCTGGAGCTCCCGCGGGAGATCTAGGCTGAGCGGGGTTTGGCGTGGGCTCGTGGGGGGGGGCGTGTTTTTATGAGCCGCCGGGTGATCTGGTGCGCTCCCAGGAACTGGGCCGGCGCCCATGCAGAGACACGTTCCCAAGGAACTCAAGGGAAGGTTCCAAAGTTCTGATCACCTCAGCTCTGCCCTCCAGCGGCCCCGCCAGCCCTGCCCTGGAAAAGTAGAAAAACCCAGGTTTCACGTCCGTGACAGGCACAGAGACAGAGAGGTGAGAGAGGAAATGACTTTGCTGTCCTCTAGTTGAAGGGAAAAGGGCCCAGAAAGTGCTTATGGGTTATAGATTTGTTACGTGATTGTGATCAGCTCTGTGGGTCAGACCAGTCACATGGCTGTGTCTGTAAACCCAGTCACAGTCGGCTCTCCTGCAGAGGGAGAGCGAGATCCGCCTGTGGGCCTGTCCCTGTCTTCCTCCCTCACACGAGCCCTGTGGTGGTGTTCGTCCGCTTTGCAGGTGTAACGCCCAGTGCAATGTATTCAGAATGAGAGGATGGATTTTAACAAACTGTTGACATCATCTTTTCTTTTTCCTAGAGAAGTTGTCCCTGGGTACATACGACCTCATTAGTCAGAATTTTTTCACAACCGCACCAATTTTTAGAAGCTAAGGTAGTGATTCTTAATTTTTTGGATCAAGGGTCCCTTTGAGAATCTGATGCGACCCTTGGAGCTATCCTACCAGACAGTTGAACTATTTATATGAGATCAAAGTTTCCCTAGATTTTTAGGGAACCTGCTAACATCCCAGAGCTCTGTGGGTCCGCAGTGCAGTTTAAAAGGTCCCGATCTTAGGTATGTGGCATCCATGCTAATTTACAATTTAATAAATGTTTATGTGTTTCCCAGGTGCCCGTGCAAGAGTGAGATTCACACACCGGGCGAGCAGACATTGAAAGGACAAAGGACCCGTCTCCCTGGAAGAGCCGTGAGTAATAGAAACGTCCCTGTTGAGTCCCTGGCGTGGTGGTTCACAGAGAGCCCTGACAGTGCCACTTTGGAAGAGCTGAACAGCCCGTTTAAACCCTGTGACGCAGCTTGACGGGTTGAATATTCTGATGTCAGGTGGAAGGTGGGTAAAAGCCAGAGCGTGTGGTGGGGGCGGTGTCGGCGCAGGAAGACGGGCTCGGCTGGAATCCCAGCTCGGCCTCCGGCAGCCGTGGGCGCCGCCCGCACGGTGGCCTCCGGGCTCCGTGTCCCCGTCTCTGAGGTGAGGACACTTGTGCTGTGAGGACTGCGATGTTGCGTGTGAAGGACTAGCTCACTGCTTGACACGAACCTGGTGTTTTACTGCGAGTAATGGGTGGTGGTGATGATTGTTGATTCATGAAGCTCACAGATGCGTCACTGATATGGGAGCTCCCAGAACACTCGGTCTAACCGGTCATTTTACAGATGATAAAACCAAATTCAATGTTAATTTAAATGACTTGCCCCGAGTGAAAGTCCGCGGAGATGTGACTGCAGGAGACTCTTCCCCGCCGATCACAAGCTAGGGGATGTTTGTTAAGCTCAGATATGTAGAATGCTTTTGATTTTTTCAAAACATTTTTTATTGAGTTATAGTCATTTTACAATGTTGTGTCAAATTCCAGTGTAGAGCACACTTTTTCCGTTATACGTGAACATACGCTTTTGATTTTTAGTTAGCAGTACTAATAAATGCCAGAAGCCTGTGACTCCCAACTTTGCTCCTGTCTCCAGTGTGGCCTCTCAGTTTCCAAAAAACGCTATTCTCTCCCCACCTTTTATTGTTTTTAAATGAGGATAATAGTGGTGACCTACCTGGCTGCCTGTGAACTAGGGGTAACATATGTGAGGCACTTGGCAAGGGTTAATCCTGAAATAACGATACTTTTTGTCTTTGTTACCAGATTTATCACTACTTTGTAATGATTATTTCAGTAATTCTTTTCCTCAGAACTTCTTTAACGAAACAGCTAATTTTAAATGGTGTATTTTTATACGCAAAATTAAATTTAGCCAATGATACAAAGCATCGTTAACTTAATTTCTTTGACCTTTCTTGATCTGTCTAGTTTATTTTAAAGGACCTTTTAATTTTATTTCTTCATGTAAGTCATCGCTGGCTGTAAATGCTAAACAAAATAATTTTAAACATGAATATATCCCCTAATTATAAAGTTGACATTTTGAAGGTTTTATTAAAGTATCTTATTTTCTTTCTCAGAAGCCTAATTAAAATGCTTTAATAATCCAGAGTTACAAGGAATGGAATAACTAGCATGACCCTTTTGAATTTATATAGATGCTTTGAAAATCCAGAAATTCTCACTGGAACAGAAGACGATACGGGTAAACCTTCTTTTGCTCATTCGTTGCCGGAAAGGTCTGCCTGGGAGCCACCTGGGGTCTGCCAGGTGGTCGGTGGCACGTGTGCAGAGACCACGAGGAGCACGCCTGCGGCTGAACGGGCCGAGCTGGCGGCCCGTTGTCGCGGGAGAGCGCGTGTCCGGGGCTCATGGGCGTGTCGGGAAGACACGTGGCCGAGCTCGGTGTCTGGCTGGGGGACTCGAGGGGCTGGGGTGCAGGGATCTGCTCTCTGTGGGAAGGTGTCAGACGCTGTGCATGTTCTGTGACTGTGCGTCTTGATAAATCTTACCTGCAGGGAGGGGAGGCTGGAACGCAGGTGAAGACCTGATTGCGAAGGGTCCAGCATCCGCAGGATTTGTCCGCGAGGTCCTTCATGGACGGTGTGCTCACATGAGAGACGGGTCACGGGAAACTCTCAGCAGAGGTTGTCCAGACCCAGCCTGCTCCCCGGAGCTTTTTCAGTCGAGATGGAGCGAAATTTTCACAAATCATCAACTACTGTCTCCTTTTTGCTTAAGAATTCTCCCCGCAGTTTTTCCCTCTCCTCTCGCGTTTCACTGCACACAGCAGGAAGGAGCCAGGCTGTGCCCAGGCACGTCGCTTCGCAGCTGCCTGTCGCGATCACGGCTGCGATTCCCACTCTCCGCACGGCCGGCGGGAGGCCCGGTGGCTGAGCGTCCCGCCTCTGCTCAGCCGGGATCAGCTCTGGCTTCCAGGCCTGCTGAGCCCTCATCAGCGCCTTTAGCCCCGCGCCTCGCCAGCCCTCTGCTGGCGTGAGACGTGTGCTCTCAAGGATGGTGGAAGCTTTGCCTGCTGGGCCTGGACCTCCGGGGCCTCCCTGCCGTCTTCACAGCCGTGCTCCTGTCGACAGCCTGCTCAGAGCAACCTGGGCTTTGCTCTCACGCTCCTCAGCCTCTCCGGCCTCCACCCATCCCCAGCTCCAAAGCCAGGGCCGCGTTTCCCGGTGTCTCTGCCAGCGGCACCGCTGTCCCAGAGCCAGAGTCTCCCTTCGTTTTTGGCCTGCAGGGGGCTTGGGGTCAGACACATCTTCCCTCATCCCGTCCTGCTCTGCCCCTTCCAGTGCTGAGAACAACCACATCTGCTTGAGGGGAACTTGGGGACACCTACCAGTGGAAAGTCACCGTGATCTTCTGTTGCCAGTTCTCTGCCAATCAGCTAATAAATTTGGTGAATTCTGATCAGAATCTGAGGGCTCTTCTCTCGTGGGGGTGAGGGGGGCAGGAAGAGAAGTGAGAAGCTGGTTCCGAGATGGAGGCGAGAACGCAAACAGTGTCTGTAAAGAAAACCAGAGTTGGCAGCATGTTACTGTCTGACTTTAAAATGTTATAAATCTAAAAAGAATCAAGGCCGTCTGGCACTGGCGTAAAGATGGACGTGGGCCAGATCTGGGGTCCAGACTGACTGCACATGCGTGTCTGTTTCTATGCCACGCGAGTCAGGATCATGCAGTGGGTCACTGATGATCTCCTGAGCCAGCAGTGCTCAAAAACAAACAAAACACATGCATCTCACTTCACATTTCATACAAAAATTAACTCATGATGGATCGTAGACGTCAAGATGGCCAGTTGTGGAAGGCAACCTAGAAAATGCGTCCGTGGCCTTGCGCTGGGCAGGGGTGTTTCGGGTGGAACACAGAGAGCACGAGACCCACGGAGACGTGCTACATTGGGCTTCATCGAAAGGAGAAAACATTTGCTGTTTAAAACATCCTGCTAAGGAAATGAGACAAGCTACAGGTGGAGTGAAAACGTTTCGATAACCTGTATCCGTGGAGAACCTGAAGCTGGAGCATAAAAAGAACCCCTGCAAGTCACTAATAAGGAAACAAAAAACCCAGCTTACAAGTCGGTGAAATGTCTGAACAGACGTTTCACCAGAGAACAGGCGTGGAGGGAAACCCGCCCGTGGAAGCATGTCATCATGAGATCTTCGGGAAATGCGGATCAAAACCGCCCTGGGTACCGTCACCTACGTTTTAGAGTGGCTGAAGTTCAAGAGCCTGAACATCCCCAGCGCCGGGAGGACGTGGAGCGGCTGGGCTCCCTCCCTGTGGTCATGGGAGGAAGCCACTCGCCGCCTTGAGACGCGGTTTGGCAGCTCCTCTTACCGTTGAAACGCCGAGTGGGACACAGCGATGTCACTTACAGGCGTCCACCCCGAAGAAGGAAATAAACACATTTGCACACGAAGACAACCGTTTGAATGATGATGGCGTCTTTAGGGTAATAGCCCTGGGTTGGAAGCCACCCAGGGGTCCATCGGCAGGTACATGGCTGAGCAGGTGACCCTCCACAGTGACAGGAACAAACTCTGACGCCTGGAACGAAGTGGGTGGATGTCAAGTGCGTGCACTCAGTGAAGGGAGCCGGACCAGGGAGGTTCTGTGCTCCCAGGTCACACGCTGTCACATCCGAGGGAGGGCCCAGCCTCAGGGACAGGAAGCAGAGCAGTGGTTTCCTGGGACCAGGCAGAGGACTGGCTGCAAAGGATGCGAGGCTGTTATTTGGGGTCATGGAAATACTCAGTGTCATAGTTGTGATGCTGGTTACACGGCACGTTTCTCACAGCTGGTTTATTTGCATATTTTAAATTGGGGAACAGCTATTGCACGTGAAGTATATCTCAATAAATCTGACCAGAAAAAGGACAGATATAAATATCTCATTCTCATTTGCCAGATATGTCTCTGAATTTACCCTCATTCCCATTTTTGTGTGCTAAATCTGTGACTTATATAGTGACTCAGTGTCTTGAAGTCAGACAGCGAAATGCCTCCAGCTTTTTCTTTTAAGAAATAGTTTGCATTCCCGAATGTATTTTAGAATCAGCTCATTCATTTCGGTAGCCACCCCTCCGCCCCGCCCTGCTATCGAAGCCGTCTGAGATTCTGATTGGAATTATGTTGAATCTGTGGATCAGTCGCTAGGAGCTTCCGTCACCCAACACACCACTCACGTATTCAGCCCAGGCAGAGTGAAATGTTCTTATTTATTCTTGGTGGAACATTTTAGCTGCGTAAACAGTTTGGGCAAAATCAAAGCACACCTTCGGCAGGTGACAGCCTCGTGTGTGTCTGGGGCAGAGCAGTTGGGGACCTGAGGGGCTCGGGGGCAGGTGTGCAGTTCCAGGGACGGCAGTCTGGTCCTATTTCCTGAGCATCCTTGCAGCTCAGTGTCTGAGCGCCTCTCCAGGAATAGTCCTGTCCTTGCGTTATTTAATTGTGTCTTTCCTCCTGGCTTTGTGACCAGGTCTGGGGTACACTCGATGGGAAAGCAGTGATGCAAGACTCCCACGGCTGACGCCCAGAGCAGCCCTGGGGCAGGCCTGGCTCCCCTCGGGGGAACTCGGCCCGGCTCTTCCTGTCCGTCCCGCAGCGCCACCCTCTGCCCCGCCGACTCGCCCCTGCAGGAGCCTCACTCTGGCGAGCCCTCTTTTTGGGCATCGCATGAAAGGAGGCTCCGAGGACCTCTCCCGCTCTGTGCCATCCTCGATGAAACCTGCGTGACATCAAGAATAGACCTGACTTTGAAAACGTCCAGGTTTGTTCTTCAATAAGAGGTGGATGTTAGAAACAGACGTTCTCTGATGTCCTTGGGCTCCAAGGTCTCCTGGGGAGAGGCCCAGACTCTCACACTGGGAACTGGGTCAGTGCGGGGATGGACCGTCGCCTGCCTGGCCCGGGCCCGCACGCAGGTGCTCTGTGGGCGGGGGTCAGAGGGAGGAAGGGCTCGCCTTGGACTTGAGGCGCTGCTGCGAATGAAAAGTAAGGTTCACAGGCGTGAGCATGTTCTGAAGGCACTCTGTAAACAGCAACTCCCGCCACTCATCTGCGATGAGCTTTTGATCCCATCTCTTCTTCTGACTTCTGAGGGCAGTCTGTGGATTCGTGCTCTGAGGTTAAAACTTTCATCAGCCCTGCAGCGCGCTCGGTCGTGTCCCCGAACCAGAGGACACCCAGGCCAGAAGCACCCAGCCAGCTCATTGACAGCGCGTCTGCCCCCTCCCCCCCCCCCCCAGCACGTCGGAGCCGCGGGAAGAGGGCTGGCCGCGGTGCCTTCCTTTCAAGTTCCCTGGGAGAGTCTAGCTCGAGTCAGGGTGTAGAACCGTCGTCGCCACCTCAAAGGGTCACATGCCCAGGCTTGGGGTTTATGTTTCCTTTTCTGTCTGTAACCCTCTGCTGGCGGCCACCTCCCACAGCTCATAAACCTTGTGTAACCGTGAACCTCTCTGTCTGCCCCAAAGCCGTGCCAGGGTCCCGCCAAATAACACGTGGGGTTTAGGTTTTAAGTGAATTATTACAAATACTCGGGGCCAGGCCTTGAAGAGGTAGAAGCTGCATTTCTCTGCACCTCCCCGAACTGCGGGCGTGACGTCCCAGGCGCGTGCTGCCCCTTCCCGGCGCCACCGCGGGGGGGGGGCGCTGGGGCCCGGGCTCGTTTCCCTTCTGTGGCACAGCGGATGTCTACGCTGGGACAGCGCTCGCCTGCCAAAGTCAGCTCTCATAGAATATGTGCTACATTATCAAGAGTAAAGAATCCAAAACTTAAAAAATAAATGCACTTACGTTTATTAAGAAGAAAGCTTGATTATCTAACAAACGATCCGCCTGCAACATCCCGTTTGCTCCAGGCACCACCCTCCTCGGGGCTCTGGGTTGCAGTGGAAACCTCCTCTGGGCGATTCCCCGCCCCCTTCCTTCGGATCTCCCGTCCTCCCGGCCTCCTTCCTTCAGGACCTGCAGGGAAAGCCCGCGTTCTCCCGGAGCTGCTGTCCTCTGTCCCCTGTCCTCCCCTCGTGTGTACACATCATGCTGCGAGTGCCACAGACTCAAACGGGCTTAGACAAGAAAGGGAACCCATGACCCAATGACTTACCTGGAGGAGGAGTTAGAAAGAACCCTCAAAAACCCAGAATCAAGACTTTACCCCCCGTCCCGCCCCGCCAGCAGTGACGGGGGAATACTTCAGTCCACTCGTGGCTGTCATATTGCAGTGGCTTCTGGTCTCTCCCTTTTCCAGACCACCCTGCCCACAACCACCAGATTGGACACATGAGGAACCGGGGCACAGAGTGTCTGGGCTGCGTGGCTGAGGGCAGACAGCCTGTGAGCACAGGGGCCAGGGCTCGGGGGCCAGGTCTGTGCCTCCACCGCTGCATGGCTTCCTTTCCAGATGTCCTCTCCCTTCAAAGCCAAGTAGAGGCCACCTGTCTGTCCCCTGTAGGCTCCCAGAGGGCTGCACCATCTCGTCACCTCCTCGGAGGCTTCCCCCTTCTGCCCCGGGTTGTAGGGACCGGGGAGGGTGGGGTGGGCGTGTGTGACTGCTGACTGGCACGGAGACCGCAGCCCTCGTTAGGAATTCATGTGCAGAAAACTGCTATATGCAAACCACTAAATGCAAAATAGACAACAAGGACCTCCGTACAGCACAGGGAGCTGTATTCAATGGCTCGTAGTAACCTAACCAGGAAAAGAACCCGAGCAGGAAGATCTGTACAGTGTAACTGAATCACTGAGCTATGAGCTATGCATGCACTGGAAGCTAACACAGCCTTGTAAATCAACTCTACTTCAATAAAAAATTAAAAAAAAAAAAAAGAAAGAAAACCGGTGGCCACTTAGACCGCTGCCCTGGGCCCTGGGCTGAACAGCTGGGGCGCGGAGCGTGAACAGAGTGGCTCATGTCAGGTGGCGGGGTCAGCGCCCGGCACGCATGGGTTATGGCCGCCAGGTGTCAGGTGGCTGGCTTGGAGGAGGAGCAGGCGCGCCAGGTGCGCCAGGTGCAGACTGGAATGCGACGTGGGAAGCAGCTTAGGCCAGCGCGGCCGGCAGGCGGGACCACGAGGGACCTGTGAGGACAGGTGCTGAAGTGAGAGTCCCTGGTCAGGGGCTGACAGAACCGCCTCGTGGGGGCCCGAGCGGCGTGAGGGTAAGAAATGACGGAAGTCCCAGTCGCGGGGGCCTGCGCTGTGTGCTCAGGTGTCTTGCTTATACGGAGATGCTGGGTGGTGGCTTCATCAGATTCCCCTCCAGACAGGTGTTTGGACAGCTGTTTAATAAGTGCTTGCAGGCATCCAACATGAGGGGCAGGTAAAGAAATCAGTTAGAAAAAAAAAAGAGAATGAAGACAAGTGAGGGGAGGGGGAGGTCTGTGAGGCAGGTGGAGCCACGGCAGCCCAGAGGGGGCAGGAGGTGCGAGCGCTGCGGCCGAGTGAAGGCGATGCCCTCCCCGGGGCGGCCCTCGCTGTGGGCAGCACCGCCTCTCGGGCGGTTAGATGCAGGACAGTTTCTGCGTCTCGTGTCGGGAAGGACTGGGCTTGGAAGGGGTGCCGTGTGTTTGGAGACGCGGGCCTTGAGTGGCAGGAAGCGTGTAACTGTTCGGTGACAGAAGTAGAAGAGGCCGGCGGTGGCGGGGGACGGGGACCAATGACAGTGGGTAGTCCGGGGGTCTGGCCCGGAAATGGAAACTTAACTGCTGGGACATTTTCTGTCTCATCCTGGGCGGTGTATCTGTAACCTTGGCTGCCGTCTGTCACGTAGACGTGTGCGCACCCCGGGCTCACCAGGCTGCGTGTGAACACGGACACCACCCGCGGGGCCGTGGCACGGGAGCACGTGCGCGCCCCCAGGCCCCGTCTCCCCGCAGTGCAGACGCGCGGCCTGGGCTCATGCTGCTTCCCGCCTGCAGGTGGCGCTGTGGACTCACGGTCCAGCCCTGCATGCGGTCCACGCAGCCGGCCGGTCCACACCGCCTGCACGCCCGGTGCGTGCACGCCGGCAAGGTCCCATGTTGTAGCACGGTGAGGGCGGCACTGATGTGTCAGTGACACTTTTATTTGGGTCGAGGGGAAAGCCACAGATGTGGAATACAATTTCAGGTGGAGAAATGTCTGGATTTTTGGTAACGACCCCCCCTCCCACAACTGTAGAATTCTCGCAGGATGTTTTACACACAGCAACGTTCCTGGGTTCGGTTTTCCAGTTTCTTATTTTCCCCAGTTCTATGTAACCAGTGTTTGTGTTTTTAGGCTCAAAATCAAGGTGAGCCTCCCGTGGGCCGAGGGTGGGGCCGTCTGCTCCCTGCTGGCCGTCATCCCAGGGACCCAGGGACAGGACGCTCTCTGGTTGTCAGCAGTCACCCAGTGAGGACACAGGAGACCCCTAGTCGGAGTCTCTGTTTGCCTGTTCGTGTCCTTGGGCGGCTCTCCCCACGAACCTGTCTGGTGGTGCGGCACCCGCTCCGTTTTCCTTCAGGTGACGGGGCTCCGAATTCGGAGCTGTTCACTGAGGCAGCTGAGGAAGTAGAGATGTTCTGTTAATCCGGTTACACATTTCTGAGCACGTGTGAGACAGACAGAGGAGGAGAGGGACACGCAGCTGCAGAACGTTACAGGTGGTCGTTACCCAGCGGTGGGATTGACGAGTTTATTTAATGCACTTTTCTGTATTGTTTGAATTTTCTTCACGTAAGATGTCTTTTTTTTTGCAAAAAAAAAATATTTTTTTTTACATTTTTTATTGAGTTATAGTCATTTAACAATGCTGTGTCAAATTCCAGTTTAGAGCACAATTTTTAGTTATACATGAACATACATATATTCATTGTCACATTTTTTTTCATTGTGAGCTATCACGAGATCTTGTATATATTTCCCTGTGCTATACAGTATAATCTTATTTATCTATTCTACATTTTGAAATCCAAGTCTGTCCCTTCCCACCCCCTGCCCCTTGGCAACCACAAGTTTGTATTCTATGTCTATGAGTCTGTTTCTGTTTTGTATTTATGTTTTTTTTTTTTTTTTTTTTTTAGATTTCACATATGAGCGATCTCATATGGTATTTTTCTTTCTCTTTCTGGCTTACTTCACTTAGAATGACATTCTCCAGGAACATCCATGCTGCTGCAAATGGCGTTATGTTGTCAGTTTTTATGGATGAATACTATTCCATTGTATAAACATACCACCTCTTCTTTATCCAGTCATCTGTTGATGGACATTTCCACGTCTTGGCTACTGTAAATAATACTGCTATGAACATTGGGGTGCAGGTGTCATCCTGAAGCAGGGTTCCTTCTGGATATAAGCCCAGGAGCGGGATTGCTGGGTCATATGGTAAGTCTATTCCTAGTCTTTTGAGGAATCTCCATACTGTTTTCCACAGTGGCTGCACCATAACTGCATTCCCACCAGCAGTGTAGGAGACTTCCCTTTTCTCCACAGCCTCTCCAGCCTTTGTCGTTTGTGGACTTTTGAATGATGGCCATTCTGACTGGTGTGAGGTGATACCTCATTGTAGTTTTGATTTGCATTTCTCTGATAATTAGTGATATTGAGCATTTTTTCATGTGCCTATTGATCATTTGTATTTCTTCCTTGGAGAATTGCTTGCTTAGGTCTTCTGCCGATTTTTGGATGGGGTTGTTTGTTTCTTTCTTGTTAAGTCGTATAAGCTGCTTATATATTCTGGAGATCACGCCTTTGTCGGTTTCATTTGCAAAAATTTTCTCCCATTCCATAGGTTGTCGTTTTGTTTTGCTTATGGTTCCTTTGCTGTGCAGAAGCTTGTAAGTTTCATTAGGTCCCATTTGTTTATTCTTGCTTTCATTTCTATTGCTTGGGTAGACTGCCCTAGGAAAGCATTTTTGAGATGTATGTTAGATAATGTTTTGCCTATGTTTTCTTCTAGGAGGTTAATTGTATCTTGCCTTATATTTAATCTTTGATCCATTTTGAGTTTATTTTTGTGTCTGGTGTAAGGGAGTGTTCTAGCTTCATTGACTTACAGGCTGCTGTCCAGTTTTCCCAACACCATTTGCTGAAGAGACTGTCTTTATTCCATTGTATATTCTCACCACCTTTGTCGAAATTAGTTGACCAAAAGTTTGTGGATTCATTTCTGAGCTCTCTATTCTGTTCCATTGGTCTGTATATCTGTTTTTGTACCAATACCATGCTGTCTTGGTTACTGTAGCTCTATAGTATTGTCTGAAGTCTGGGAGAGTTATTCCTCCAGCCTCTTTCTTTCTCTTCAGTAATGCTTTGGCAATTCTAGGTCTTTGATGGTTCCATATGAAATTTATTATGATTTGTTCTAGTTCTGTGAAATATGTCCTGGGTAACTTGATAGGGATTGCATTAAATCTGTAGATTGCCTTGGGCAGTGTGACCATTTTAACAACATTGATTCTTCCAATCCAGGAGCATAGGATATCTTTCCATTTTTTTTAAGTCTTCTTTAATTTCCTTCATCAATGGTTTATAGTTTTCTGTGTATAATTCTTTCACCTCCTTGGTTAGATTTATTCCCAGATATTTTATTACTTTGGGTGCTATTTTAAAGGGGATTGTTTCTTTACTTTCTTTTTCTATTGATTCATCGTTAGTGTAAAGAAATGCAACTGATTTTTGAACGTTAATCTTATAACATGCTACCTTGCTGAATTCTTCGATCAGCTCTAGTAGTTTTTGTGTGGACCTTTTAGGGTTTTCTATATATAGTATCATGTCATCTGCATATAGTGACACTTTTAGCTTTTCTTTTCAAGATGTCATTTTTAACAGCTTTATTCAAGTATAATTTACATACCATAAAATTTACCCATTTAAAGCAGTATGTAATTTTTACAAAAGCCTTAACACCATTAAAAATCATGGGCAAGGCAGGTCAGATAAAAAATAAAGGGCTTCACTGAACACGCCTTTCCTGTTCTTCTCCTGGTGGGGGGGAGTGATATGTGTGGAGAATTTTAAAAGATTTTTTGGATGAAGGTGGCATATAAGCTCAACCGACAATTTTTTTTAAAGCAGCATTTTCTCTAAAATTGCTCTTTCTCAGTCCTCTGGGAATCACACTGTACCAAGAACAGTTCACCCCACTTTTGTTTCAATAAAGCAGGTTGTGCAATTCAACAATTTCAGCATTTTCTGGAATGAGGTGGAACTTTTGCATTTCCAACCTTAAGCTTTTTCAAAGATTCCAGAAGTTTCAAGATTACAGCCTTGGGTTGGAAAACTCCCAAGAGCAATTTCCTATGAAATTGTACTGTTTCTATTTCAGGAGAGAAACAATGACCACATAGTGGAATTGGATGATTTCCTGTTCAGTAACCAGGCGCACACTGAAAGTAAAAGCATCATTTCACAAACACATTCAAACTATTCAAATGATACCTTTTGAAAGACAAGTGGAAAAGTAATTGAGGAAAACACTTTATGCTGTACATTTTTTTTTTGTTTTCTTTTTAGTTAATGGTAGCATCATGGGAAGAATTTCCCATCCAAAATGAAAACCCAGTGTCATACATTTATGTCATATTCTCAATTCCATGCAAGTGGGAAGATTTGCCTAATGGTTGAGAGTCATGACAGTCTTTGAAAAGCCCAGAGAAGGTGTAATTGACTTATGTTAGTTCAGGTGTAGAGCATAGCGATTCAATATTCTTACACATGACAAAATGATCACCACAATAAAGATAAATCTTGTTACCATCTATCACCATACAAAGATGTTAAAATGTAATTTATTGTATTTCCCACACTGTACACTTCTTACCCATGGCTCATCCATTTTATAACCGGAAGTCTGTATCTCTTAATCTTCCTCACCTACTTCTCTCACCCCTCACCACCCTCTGCTCTCCCAATAATCTGTTTGTTCTCTGTATCTATGACTGTTTGTTTAGTTGTGTTTGTTCATTTGTTTTGTTTTTCAGATTCTACATGTAAGTGAAATCAAATAGTATTTGCCTTTCTTTGTCTGACTTACTTCACTTAGCATATAATACACTTTAGATTTATCCACACTGTTGCAAATGGCAAGGTTTTATTACTTTACATGGCTGGGTAATATTCCACCACTCTTCTTTATCCATTCATCTATTGATGGACACTTAAGTTGCTTCTAGATCTTGACTATTCTAAATAATGCTGTAGTGAACATAGGAGTGCATACATATTTTCCATTAGTGTTTGCATTTTCTTCAAAAAAATACCCAGAAGTGAGATTGCTGGATTGTATGGTAGTTCTATTTTTAATTTTTTGAGGAACTTCCATGCTGTTTTCCACAGTGGCTGCACCAATTTACAATACTATCAACAGTGCACATGGGTTCCTTTTCGCCCACATCCTTGCCAATTTTGTTAATTGTTGTCTCTTCGATGACTGCCATTCTGACAGGTGTGAGGTGATACCTCATATTACCCGGAAACAGTGACAGTTTTACTGCTTCCTTTCTGATCTGGATTTCTTTTATTTCTTTTTCTGGTCTGATTGCTGTTGCTCGGACTTTTAGTACTATGCTGAATAGGAGTGGTGAGAGTGGGCACTCTTGTTTTGGTCGTGATCTCAGGGAAGTGCTTCAGTTTGACCATTAAGCATGGTGTTAGCTGTGGGCCTGTCATCCATGCCTTTGTTATGCTGAGCTGTGTTATACCGACTTTGCTGAGGGTTTTTATCATGAACGGACGTTGAATTTTGTCAGGTGCTTTTTCTGAAATTATTGAGATGATCACATGATGTTTGTTCTTCAGCTTGTTCTTATGGTGTTTCACGTTGACTGATATGCAGGTATTGAACCATCTAAGGAGGGTTTTTTAAAAGTTTATATCGTAGTAGTTTAAATGTTTTGCCTTTTTAGAGGAAAAACGGCCCCCGTCAATCCAATTCTCCATGACGTGTCAGCCATTTACACGTTATTTCCGAGTTCTAAGACGTGTTTCTCAGCAGGAAGAGCTTGAAGTTGATAATAGCTACCGCTCCTCGTGTGTCTGGAATGTGTGGCGTTGTGCTGTGCGCTTTGCGCTTCTCTCTCTTCATTGCAGGAAAGCGTAACGTTTCAGAGGAATGAAAGAAATTGTATGTCACGTCAGGGGTCGTATAGAAGACATACAGGAATATGATTTTATTTATAACAACGTCACGCAGCAGATGCTGTAACTCTAGTCGTAACCTGGGATTTGGGACTCACGAGGAAGCTGGGTGACACGTGCCCGTGCAGTGCCGGTCACTAGAGGTCACTCGAGGTGGCCCCACGTGCGCTGGGGCTTGGACCTCGTGCTGCTCCGCAGCCCCGGTGGGTCTCACGCTCGCCCTTACCCTGTGTGCCCGAGGGTCTGAGCTTGGCGGCGATGCCGTCACGAATGTATGATCTCGGAGGTTTTCCTTTTCCGGCCTTTATTTTCATCTGTGCAACATCAGAGACTTCTGATTTCTTTCTGGGATTAAAAAAAACAATCGAGCCTGGCCTAGTCAGTCTTACGTTAACTTCCCTTCCTCTGCTAGGACTCCCCTTGGCCCGGGGACCCCCTATGCAGAGCCGGGGAGGCCACGCGCACTCACCTTGCGCGTGGCCGCGGGGCCCCCGGGAGCGCTGGACCGCCGGCGCGGGGCGGGGGGGCGCCGGCTTGCGTTTTCTCGGGAGCGCGACAGCGAGGCCTGGAAGGGGCGTCAGGCATCGCCACATTCCACCCTTGCGTTTCTTTTTTGCCCTGTTTTGCGTTTTGACTGATACAGTGAAGAACTGGATACCTTAACTGATTTTCTCAATGGTCACGAGGCACGTCCGCGGCAGAGCAGAACTGGACCCCGGGAGCGTGGACCGCCAGCCAGTCACTTCCCGGGACGCCTCGGGTGCCAGGCTGGCGCACTGCACGCACAACCGATAAGGAGAAAAACCGATACTTTTTAAAATGCACTTTTATGGTTGTTGTTATGAGAAACTAGTGAAGAAATGGACAAATAATGTGGCTACTTCACAGCTCTGTCCTGTCGTGTATAAGAATATTTTAAATGTGCATCGCTCACGCGTGCTCGCACCCTGACCGGCTCTATGCTTCCCGTTTCCTTAGGCACATCAAGGTGTTCAGTACCCTCCTCTCACACCGTGCCTTTCCCACACAGCAGAGCACAAAGCCAGGTTTTTATAAATACGGAACATTTTAAATGATTACTAACATAATTATCTTTTCCTTGTGGTGAAGCCTGGTCTCATAAAAGGACACCACTCCCAGGTGATTTCCTCTCTAGATAATGACACTGAATCAGGCAATAAATTTGAATATTTCCCACAAAAAAAATCATTAAATAAGGAGGACATCGATTATGTTCTCTGTAAAGCCAGTCCCAGTTGAAGAGAAATACACGTCTTATTTGTTCAATGAGAATGGTCTTACCTGGTGGTCCGCTCTGGTTTCTCAGTGGGTCCTTTAACACCAGAGCTCGCTGGCCAGTGTCTCTGCTGCTTGAGTGACTGTTCTCGTTCACACACGTCTCATCTCGTTTGTAACTGTTCACACAGACTGGACGTAACGGCAGTGAAAGCAGAGGCCCCGGACGCAGAGAGGAAATGTCTCTTCTGCAGAGAAGGGCTTTCGTTTGTTTGTTTTCCTCCCTTCAAGGTTTTCTCCTGGTCTTTGGTTTTCTGCAGTTTTCACGTGTCATGTTCAGATGTGTGGGGGTTTCTTGTTTGCTTTTTGCTTTTGATATTTATCCTGCTTGGTGTCCTTTGAGCATTTGGGATCCGTGGCTTAATCCAGGCACACTTTGGAGTGTTGCGGGTTCAGCTCCAGACCATCACAGTAAAGTGGACGTCGTAATAAGGTGAGCCAGACTTAAACTGCTTCTATTTCTTGGCTGTTGTGAACGGTGCTGCAGTGATCACGGGGAACAGAAATCTCTGGGAGATGCTGATTTTACTTCCTTCGCGTATACACCTAGAAGTGGGATTTCTGGATCACATGGTGGTTCTATTTTTAATTTCTTGAGTAACCTCCATATTGTCTTCCATAATGTCTGTGCCAGTTTACATTCCCACCAACAGAGCACGGGGCTCCCCTTTCTCCACACCCTCACCGCACTTGTTACTTGTCGGCTTTTGGTAACAGCCAGTCTGACAGGTTCGAGCTGACACTCAGTGATCTGTGCTTCCCTGGTAATTAGTGATGCTGAGCATCTTTTCATGTACCTGTTGCCCACGGATGTGTCTTCTTTGGAAGAATGTCCACTCCCTTCATTTGCTCGAATCTCTGTGCGTTATTTACTGAGTTGGCCTTTCAGCACGTGACATTTGCTGTTGCTGCGACTAAGCTCTTGGTTCCCGCTTCCTGATGAACTCAGGCCCCAGCTGCTACTGTCCCGCGTGGGCAGCTCCTCCGCCATCTCCCTCCTTCCTCGTTGTCCTCCGTTTCTCCAAAAGCTCCTGATCGCCCTGGGGCTGAGATGTCACCTTTACGTTAGCCTTCATTGTACGTAGTCGCCGTTCATTTTTATATCTTCCTGTGTTTATCCTAAAAACTCAGTATTAAAATTACTAATGACATTGTTTCTTGTATTTCTTTTCCACAAAAAAGAACCATCAAGTCTTATTTCAACATTTCTTCTTTCAAACCGGCTTCGTGTTCCAGAATTTCCATTTCTGTTTATGAAACATTCCACACTGAGCCCTGGCGCCATCCTTTCTTTCTCGTCTCTTCCGTCGTCTGCACTGGCCTTCCTCCCGCCCCCTCTCCCCCCGACGGGGCCTCCCTGCATGATGTGACACCTGCAGCTGCCACGCGGGGGCTTTCTGTGCTGTTGCTTCTCCTCCTGGGCCACTCGTCGCGTCTCTGTCGGGTTCACCTCAGCCACTTTCTCCCTCGTTTGCAACCAGCTGCTCTGTGCCCCCTCCGGGAGGAAACCAGACGCCCCCGTTCTCAAGGTGCCGGTCCGCTGACCCGTCAGTCATCTCCTTTCTCTCCCCGGTGCACGCCACCTTGAGTGAGGCTGGTTTTCCCTGTGACTTGGGCTGTCTTCCCGTCACTGGTCTCTCTCACGTTCCCTCCCGTGAGCGTTCACGACGGAAAAGAAGCCGTTCTACCGCGTTCCGCCCCAGTGCCAGTGCAGGGCGACCTGTCGCTGCGAACCAGCCGCACCACCCAGCTGCAGCCGACGGGCGGCGTGTCCCGCCCGCTGTCGCCCTGCGCCGTCTCGCGGGCGGACGCGGTCCTCGCGGTGCGTGGCCGGGGTCTCAGGCAGCCGCGCGCTCACCGGGGGCGGGGCCCCGGGTCCCCCCGCAGCAGCGCGCGCGGCCCGCGCCTCGGGCTTCCGTGACCCCGCGGGGGCGCTCCCTCCTCTAGCAGCGAAGTTGGCCCTTGTTCTCGCTCCTGCGCCGCCGACAAAACCCAAACGAGACACGCTGTAGGGCGGGCAGGAGCGGCGCTGAGAAACGCCTCTGCAGTGCAGACGGGTGGGGAGCCCAGCGTGCCCAACAGGACAGCCTGCGAAGCCAGCGGGCGTCAAAGCCCAAATGACGCTTCTCCGGGTTTTGTGCTCGACGGTGAAGGCGTCGGGTAGAGAAGGAAGCAGCCCTTTGCCGTTAGCCGTTCGTTTCCGGGGACTCAGGGGGTGCCGTCGTTGGCGTGTGGCAGACCAGGGGCGGCGGTCACAGCGCGCGGGGCGGCGGTCCCCTCGGTTCTCCCCGTGAGGCTCGGTGGAAGCTGGCCACCAGGCAGGGCAGAGGACCAGTTCGTGGGAAGTTGTCCCTGGAGGAAACACACAAAGAGCAGCGGCACGGATAACTGTATCAGCGCTCACCTGCGATGCGCTGCGCCGCGCCAGGCTCCCACGATGAGTATTATTTTGCACTAACCTTTCGGAAACAGCAAAGCCGCTGCTCCGGCAAAGCAGCTCGGACCAAGTCTTCGAAGCCGCGCGCGAGGCGCAGCCAAGTCCGCGTCGGGTGGCGCCTCCGCTCCCCGAGCAGCACCGTGTGTGACCTACGTGGGCTGCTGGCCCTGGGCTCGTCCGGGTGCGGTCGCAGCGCTCGGCCCGCTACACAAGCAACCTTTGCTCCAGGACGTGCTCTACTGTACTCCAGCGCTTCGCGGGTGCACTGTGGGAGCGTATTTACTGGGGCAGACCAGTGGGTTTCCACGGGAGCTTTTTTAAGAATCACTGGGAGAATTCGTGAAAAATAACAATGACCGTGTCCCCCACCCCCACCAACTTACATCAGAGTCTCTCAGACTGAGTGTCTCGCATCCACATTAAAAAAGAAGTTCTCGGCTCATCCTGAGCTAACTTATCCCTCTCCCCTCCCCCCGGTAACCATAAGTGTGTTTTGTGTCTGTGAGTCTGTTTCTCTTTTCTAAATAAGTTCATCTGCGTTGTTTTTTTAGAAATGAATGCAACACTGTAAATCAACTGTATACTTCAATTAAAAGAGATAAAATCAGCCATAATTCCAAATATTAACACGTAATGCACTTGCAACCAGTGTGTGTATTTGCATATATATGAATATGTATATATATACTTATAAACTTTGAAAAATAAAGGTTCCCCAAGCCAAGTTGTAATGCTCACCCAGAGTGGAGACTTAGTCATGAAAGGTCACACTGGAGTGAAGGGACTTCCTAATGTTGCTCTAGTTATTTTTGTAGTTTTTCTTCAAAGAGAGAAAAGGGCAGGAAATGCTAATACAAAATAAAAGCCGGATAATTAGAGCTTTTTGATCATCAGAATAAATGGTGAGTAAGAGTTGACGGTATGAAGCCCCGGGGCCCTGACAGCGTCTGGTTCCTGCCTTCCTCAGGCTTTGGTTTTGCAGCAGGGCCTTGGAGGCACTTTGCCTCTTTCAGGGCCCTGAGCATCTATTTAACACACAATTTATGCAGATCAGGTGACCCCTTGTGTCGTGAAACAGTTAAGGCCGCCCTGGTGGCATTACTACCGAGCAGGGACTCACAGGATAGCCAGGGGCAGGAACCAGGTGGCTGTGCGACTCGAGAAAATTCTGTCATTTCCTTGTGTTCCCACCTCATTTTGGCAAATGAGGAGAATACTGTAACCTCTAGGGAATGCTGATATTTTAAACCTGACTTTGTGCAGAAACAGACCGGGATAGAATGTCAATTTGAACTAAAAGGATGAGCCATGAAAAAATGCTACTGATTGATCATCATGGGTTTTCTGACTGTCAATCCTTTTACTTTGAAGGCGAAATATAAATGAAAGTATATTCTTGGAAAGACTGTAATTTATGTCTGTCAAAGCCAAGATTCTCACAGAGGCTCAAGCTTAAACGCCAGTTTACCTGCTCAGTGGGCCAAGTGGAAGTCAGCTTCCTCCTGGATTCGTATTTCTAATCAGAAGTGGCTGTGCGGTGTTTCCACACTCGGGGCTCCTCTGGGCACCAGGCACATCGCACATCAGTCAAGTAGAAGAAATAAGACTGGGCTCTTTGATCTGAACCATGGGATCCTGCTTTTCATCTCAGAAGGATTTTTATAAATATAAAATTTGCTCTTTAAAATTACATAATTTTGTTTCAGAGAAAGTTTTAATGATATCCTTTCTGGGTCAGAAATAGAGAGAAAGAAAATGTCCCTAAAGCTGAATGTATGTCCTTTTGATCATTTTGTTATGGAAAAGAATATGACTTATTATACCTTTGTTGTGATTCTGAATGGAATTTCACATCCAAGCAGCTTAAACCATTACTTAGAGGTTTCAAAAACTATTACGTGTCTGTGTTAACATGAAGACTTGCACCAGGCGAGCACTTTGACATCTCATGAAATTTCAAGTGAGGAAAGAGGGAGAAACTACAGAAATATGATGTCAGGACAGCCACAATTTTTGTGTCAGTCCGTGCAATTTTTTTTTTTACGTTTCCCCCTCTGTGTACGTAGGACACCAAGCAGGATAAATAACAAAAACAAAAAGCAAACAAAAAACCCCACACATCGAAACGTGACACGTGAATTTTTAGAATGTAATACTGAACATACTTAAGAAGGTCATGGATTTTGCATTTGGGAAGCTTTGGCCAGTGAAGTTCCATACATAGGAACCTGACACTTTGTCTCCTGCTGTAAAGTTAATGGCTTAACAGGAAGGGAAGGAGGGTTCTAATTTGGAAACATTTCACTTTTGCTGGTTGAACGATGGAATCTCTTTGCAGTTTTGTTCATTAACTAGTTCATACAACTCCTGCTGTGGTTTTGTCTTTGTGTCTTTTCCTGTACTGTCATCTTCCACGTGTTCAAGGCTCATCAACTCTATTTATTTCTTACGCTTCCAACCGAGATGGAAGCAATTGATTCTCAAAGCAATACTCACACACCCAGGATTTCAGCCACAACCGCCTTCCTCGGGGAGGCTCCCAGCCCTGCATTCCTGCTCAGTGACTGTAAGCCGGTCTATTCGTGGCTGACAGGGCTCCTGTAATCTGTAAAGGCTTCAATCCGGAACTGAAATATAAAATAAAACCCTAGCTATGGGCACAGAGAAACAGTGGCTGTTTACGGGAAGCTTTGGTCAGAGACGTTTCTAGTTCCCTGCAGGCTGTAAACCCCCCGGAGGCCATCAGCCGCAGCTAGAAATTGGGTTTAATGGTTCAGCTGAGGGTGTGTTCCAGCCCAGAAGGACGTTTCGAGAATTGTGGAGTTTTAGAGTTGGGAGAGTTGGTAGGAGCACACTGCCGTCTGACGTTTGCAGTGTACGTGTTTAGAAAGTGAATTTGAGTTTCTCCAGCCGATTTAAAGCAAAAGGAGGCCACGTAAGTGGCGGGTCACCCAGAGCGCGCCGCTCCTCCTTACTGAACAAGTGCGTTTACGGCACGTTTTAAAATGTTGTGCATCTGGTGGCCTGTATTGCTGTTGGAGTAACTTTTACTACCACCTCCTTGTTTCCTTGTGAAGTGTTTTGTTACTGGTGTCGCCTGAGAAATGCACAGCCTGCAAGTTGGGAGCTGTGTTTGTGCGGCAGACTTTGAGGACTCGAAGCCAGGATGGCAGCCTGCCAGATGGGTGTGCGAAACTTCCCCGAAGGGGCCTGGGAGGAGCCAGGAGGCACAGGAGTTGTGCCGCAGGGACCAGGTAGTCGGAACATCAAAAGATGACTGTTGATTAAAGAAAACCTGATGTCACAAGTTAAGGAATTTAGCACTTTTGTGCTTGTGGGAAGGTGCAGCGGTCTGGGCTCATTGAAATCACTCCTCTGATGGGCGCCTGGCTGTCGAGGGCGTGTCCTGTTCTCCCCCACCTGCGCCCCCGCAGGGGGCGCTGCTGGGGGGGCTGCAGCTGCCGGGCTGCTGCCTGTCCCCATCCCGAGCTCCCTCCGCTCGCTGTCGGGGTGGCGGAAGTGGCTGATGGCTTGGTGGCCGCAGCATCCTTTGCTGGTCTGGCTGCGGAGTTTCTCATTCGCGTTGGTACAGTGGTCAGTGCCCTGCTTGTCTCTGGTCATAAGAAGGTGGCAGTGAGGTCGTACTGGTGTGAGAACTAAGGCCTTTTCTGGTCCCAGCTTCTCGGCCGTGTCCCCACCCCCCCAAGGGGAGTCCCAGTGACGTTCACAGGGGAGCAGGGACGCGGCTCCCCAGTGGGCAGGGCTCAGGCATAAGGCCCCGGCCGGGCCCCGGGGAATGCGGGCCTCCTGTGTGTTCCTCACTGCTCCGTCTTCAGAGCCTTCTCCCCACCAGTCCCCTGCTTTCCGCTGAGCACCGGGCAGGGTGCACAGCTTCGCGTGGCCAGGAGCCCCTCGGACGTCAGCTCCCGTCGGGACCCCTTTGCCGCCCCTGCCACCTGCTCATCTCCCTGTGAGCTGGAGTCCACTCTGTTTGACACATTTCAACTTCCTGACGCTCCTACAAAAGTGAGGTCCTTCGCGTGCAGCTCTGGAGGCTGCGTGGCAGGAGGCGCTCCTTCCACAGCAGGCGGGGCACCCCTCCGCCACGCCGTCCTTTGTCTGCGCTCTGCTCACAAACAGACCTGCCTGGAGGGCCCGGACAGCACACGCCGGGCTCTTTCCCCCTCCCGGCTCCGGCCCTTCCTGTCTGATGTCCGTCCGTGCCGTCGCATGTCCCAGGAGTCCTGGTTCGTGTCCTGTCCGGGTTCTCTCCCACCTTGGTCTCACGTGGCCGGTGGTGCAGCCCTCCTGTCCCCCCACGGGTCTCTGCCCTCGCTGGTCCAGCCCTGTTGTTCTCTTTACTTCGAGGCATGAGCTCTGAGAGTCCCACGTTAGGCTGCTTTGACCTGAAGTGCTCTATACTTTGTCCATTTTCAAAGCTTTAGTAGACGTGTAAACTGCATAGAAAGCCCCACTTGGGAGAGTCCATGGGACAGGTCTCAGGAGGGGCCATCTGAACGGATGAATGTTGTCCCCTGCGACAAAGCCGTAAAGTCACCGTGCGTGAAGGAAATATGAGATTGTGTCGTTTTCCCCTTCATTTTAAATTCAGCTAAAATATTTTAGCAAGTCCCTTGGCTGGGTGACGGGACCTCAGCATCCAGGACTGGAGGAGATGCAGCGACACCATCCCCTGGGAGTGGGCGCTTCTGCTGCTCGCCGGCCGGTTTCTCTAACGCTTGTCCTCAAGGTCAGTGTGTGCACGAGGGGGCGGTGCCTTCCCCCTGCCCTCCCCACAGGACAGGGAGAGGGCTCCATGGGCTGGTGCTTGATGTCCCTGAACCAGAATCACCCCGTGTGGCCCGCGTTGGAGGCCGGCCCACCTGCTCCTTCTGCAACAGGGAAGGGCAAATCCGACTCCATGCTGGGCCTGTTTCTTTTACTTGAGTCTTGGTATCTATTGCCTGTTAATCACTAAAGGGACGTTGCCTAGCGGTCAGACGGTACATACGGCCCATCTCCAGAAGCCCCACCTGCCAAGCAATGAGGTTACGCTATACACCTTTGTTCAGCTCCCAGGACACCTCCTGCCGCGGCCCACCTGGGAATGACTGTGGGGAGGGAGACATGAACCCCCTCCAGCAGCTGATGAGAACCAGGAGATGTCTGACTTTATTCCCTCCCCTCTTAGTATGAAAGAGGCCTGAAGTCTAACTCAGGCAAGACGACTCTTTGGGACCCTGGTCCACCATCCTCTTGGTCTGCTGGATTTCTGAATAAAGCCACCACTCCTTGTCCCCAGCACCTCATCCCGGGATTCATTTGCCTGCCGTGCGGGGAGCAGTATGCGTGGGACTGGGGAACACCTCTGCCCTGTCCGCAGCCGGCCCGCCGGCCCCTCACACAGCCTGGCTGTGACGTGGCGTTAAGTGTGCTCTCCAGTCCCGGGCCGGCCTCTGCCAATAAGTGTGGGGAGGACGGTCCCGTGTATGGATTTGGAAGCAGGCGGGGGAGGCCCTGCTGTGGCCTCAGCACCAAACCAGGTTGTCCCCTCCAAGTTTTCACAGAGCTCCGCCCTGGCGTCCCCACGCTGGTCCACGTCAGCCGCTGCCCTCGGGGGCTCTGGGCCCCACTGTGTGCCGGACAGGGGAGCCCTTGCCTCGGGGGCGAGGTGCGTGGGTTTCCTCAGCCTCCTCTGCCCTCGCCCTCCAGTGGGACGCCTGGACGCCTGGACGCCTGCCATCTCTCAGGGGGGCGCCGGGCGACTTCTGCGTGTGATCTGCAATGTCACCACCCTGACGGGGGGCACTGTTCACTCCGTCTTGCAGAGAACAGGTCAGGGCTGAGTCAGGAGGGAGTTGGGCTCCTGTGCCCCAGGCCCACACTTCTGTCCCGAAAAGGCCTGGATGATGGGTGATGGGTGACAGGGGGCTGTCCCTGTGTCACATGCCATGTGCTGCCCCTTCCTCCACCACCGTGGGAGCCTCAGAGCTGGTCTGTCCTCCCCGGTCCTGATGACGCCCATTCCCCAAACCCCTCCTGCTGTGACGATGGCTCAGAGTGCACCCTTCTGTCCCCTCACGCCTCTCACCCTGTGGAGAACACAGGCCACCGCGAGGCTCCCCGGGGATGCCACCCGCCCGCCCTCCCCACTGGGCAGTCTTCCTCGATTTGCTTCTTGGGTTCTTCCTCTTCTTCTCCAGCGCCTTTAAGTTGCACCCCATCCTGTTGTTTCCCCTGGGCGGCTCTTCCACGGTCTGTGGTCCACACGCTGTCCCCAACGTCACTGCTGCTCTTCCTGCTTAAAGATCAGAGCAGGCTGCAGCTCAGAGTTCTGCCTCCTGGACGCGCTGGACGGGTGGGCCACCCTTGCCTCGGGGGACGTTGAGTGACCTTCTGGCCTCCTCCCTCGAGATGCACCAGCGGCCCCGGTTGTGACAAACAGCAGCTTCCCCACACCTTCCCCGCCGGCCGCGGGCAGAATCACCCTGAGTTAGAGCCGCCAACCTCACTTGTCTCTCTCTCTCTGGAGCTAATGTGCAGTCTTTTGTTCACATGGCCACCAGAATGATGTTTTTAAAACGAACATTTCATGGAGAAAGTCCATTTCTTTACATCTGTTGGAACCTCCCTGTTGAGCAGGAAGGACGTGAGTGACCTTCCCGGAGCCCCGCGGGCTTCCCGCCTCCGGCCCACCCCTCCCGTCCCGTGAAGGGGCCCCGGGCCTTTGCGCCTCTGGGCTCCCGTGCGCCTGTGTCCCCACTTCCTAAACTGCCTTTGCTCTTTTGCATCTAAGTAAGTACAGCTTGTCCACCAAAGTCGGCTGAAGACCCTACTCTCTGATCAGCCTTTACCCTTAGGTCTGGCTGAGCTGCGTTACACGCCGGGGCCCCTCCTGCACACCGTTACCAGCACACACGTCCTGCGAGGTGTGGGCACTGACTTCTTGTCTCTTATCTCCTCCCAGACTCTCGTCTCTGAGCAGGTCGGGGCTCTCGTCTCACACGTCACAGGCCCTCAGGAAAGCTCCCAGGGTTCAACACGCCGAAGGGGCGTGGCCAAGGGAAGTCGCCTCCGACGTGAGCGACCGTCTCACTCTTAGTGGAGGAAGTACCATGTGAGTGCAGTCTAAGTGCAGGGGAAACGTTTCAGACATTAGACATTGCAGGAAGAAGCAGGGTTGGGGGAGACTCAGAGACAGGAAGGTGGAAATCTGGCTGGAGGACGGTTAGCCCCTGTGAGGGAGGAGGGCGGTCACCCTGGGCACTGGATCTTGGGAAACCTGCATTCCAGCTGGAGACGCTGGGGACACATTAGTGACCCTGGCAAGGGGACGGCGTAACAGCACGCTTTCTGCGAGCGTTGTCAGATGACCCAGCGTGGGAGGCCGGTCCAGGCGGACCGTTCCCACCTGTTGTCTGTGCTGCGGCCGCGGCAGGGTGGCTGCTGCTGTCACAGTTCAGGTGAGACGTACAGGCTTGAGGTGAGAGAGCGAAGCCCCGTTCCAGCTCTCAGTGGGCTGAACCGAAGCTGTTTCAGAGGCATGACTTTTCCTCCACGACTCCTGTAACTTTTAGGACTGAAGCAGCTCCTGGAGGAGTCAGGCTTGCACAGTGTGACGTTTAACTGGTGTTAACTTCTTCAGGATAAATACAGTCCTGTGTACGGTGCGTGTTGGTAGAATGCCCCGGTGCTGACTTCAGCACAGCATGCAGACAGGATACTAGAAAGCTGTTCTCTTAAACCTAATGGATTATGATAATTTAGTCTGTTTTTTCTTTAAAATCAGTGAGAACAATTTACTGTGCTCTGAAATAAGGATCTCCGTTCGGACGCTTAATTAACTCCTAAATTGTATGAATAATTTATTGCTCTGACAGATTATCCTTACTTGCTGTTGTGCACTGAAGCCAGAAAATGCTTGTTTTAATGGCATCTGACTTGTGTGGAGAGTTGGGGTCGCACCAGCATGTGGACGTGGACGCAGACTCAGAACACGCTGGTCCCCAAGTCAGCTGCCCCCCCGGGCTCCCTCCCCTGGCTCCTCGAGCCCTTACTTTAGACATGCCCTTGGCTGCCTGCTCCCCATCCTTATTTCCTTAGCTTCTGTTTTACGGACACACACGACGCGATTTCCCTCTGCCGGGAGCTCTCCTGGTTTCTTTATGATCTCAAGGCTTTTGAGGAAATGGAAGTAGCTCCTCTTTACAAACAGGCTGGGGCACCGAGCTTGGATCCTGTCCTGACTATGCAGCTGGATACAGATGAAGAGCGTGTTCTTGCCCGGTCTCCACTCCGATGGTCCACAGCGGTTGCCAGGGTGACGCCGGGCACCGCTCGGTGCGCTGGTTTGAGGGCCCAGTGAGGTCAGGACAAGGGTGGATCGACCCCAGCAGCGTCCCACCCCAGGACCCTTCCCTCCCCGCCGTCTTTGTTGGCATTCTTGGCCACCCGTGCTGCTCTGCGTGTCAGAGCCTGGGGAGACTTGTGCCCTCGTCTTGGTGGCCTGAGACCTGGGGTGGCTGTGTAAGGAAGCATTTTCCCCGGTAAATCTGTCAGACGCCGGTGAGTCCAGGACGTTGCCTTGGGCTGAGAGTGATCCAGAGAATGCGGGAGGGTTTGCTCCATCTCCGCTGGGCTCCTGGGGCCCAGCGAGTCTGCGAGGTCGCAGGAAACACAGCCAAACGTGCGTGATCACAGGCCTCACGAAGGTCAGGCAGGCGGCACTGGGTGGTTCTCCCTCAGGACAGAGTGACGCCCTTACTGGACGCTGAGCCGTGTTCATTCAGAGCTTTTGTTAGGGTTCGTAAGCCCGCCTTTTGTTTATTCCATTGGATGTGCTGAGAGTTCCTGTTTGCCGAGGCAAAGCTTGTGCGAATGTATGGCTGGTCGCTCACTGTCTCCGTGGTCAGCTCTGTGCTGAGTCGCTGCCTGTGAAGCTGGTGGTGGGGCCCTGGGATGTGGGGATGAGCTTAAACCCACTGTGGTCTCTGTCTCGTGGGCGCAGGATCTGGTTAGGGAAGACAGAGCCGGTCAGAGAGTCACTCGAGTGCTGTCCAACTGCACCTTGTGCTGCTGGCAGGGCCAGGGTGGGGCTTCCACAAGGGGCTCAGGGAGGGCTTCCTGGAGGAAGTAAGACAGCCGGGATCCAGAGATCCAAAACCTGGGTAGCGGTTCACCAGGCAGACATGGAGAGAAAGGTCATCAAACTGGGAAGACACCTGTGCAAAGGCTGGGCGTGCAGGAATGCAGCAAATACGAGCGACGGGGAGCCGGCGGGAGCCGGTGAAGGGGAATGGGGTGGGGGGCTGCAGAAGCGTCTTCAGGCAGGATCGTGAAGGGATGGGGCTCTGGGGAAGAATTTTACCTTCATCCATATCCGTCCAAAGCCTGAAGAGCTCGAAGAGGTGTCTGCACAGCAGGCAGAGCTGACGGACGCAGGCAGACCAGTGGACGGTCCTGGTCTCGCAGTCCCGGACGGCGCAGCCCGGTCTAGTGAGGGAGCCCGGATGAGAGGGCATCGAGGTGTGCTCCGGAGGTATTTGGAGGCAAAGTCGAAGTGATCTGGAGTAACTGTGGTGCAGGGAGGGCCGGGGGGTGTCAGCGCTGAGTGATCTGGAGTAACTGTGGTGCAGGGAGGGCCGGGGGGTGTCAGCGCTGAGTGATCTGGAGTAACTGTGGTGCAGGGAGGGCCGGGGGGTGTCAGCGCTGCTTCTCACGCGCACGCGCTGCTGCCTGTGGCTCCGCTGACTGAGCCGCTCACAGCGGAGGAGAGCAGGTGCGCTGGGGGCAGGCGACGCCTTGGGCTTCGGACGCACGGGGTGTGAGGTCCCTCGCAGGCTTCCAGCGGGCATTTAAGAAGGTGTCAGGTGTGTGGCTGTAGATCTCAGAGGTAAATCTGCAGATGCAGTCTGTCCGCCTTCCGCACGGAGATGGGCACTGAAGCCGCGGGCACAGATGAAATTATCTAGGGAGGCGGTATCTGAGTAAGCGTTCAGTGACGATGCTGATGAGCTCCTGCTTTCAACATACCAAGAAATAGCTACTCATGCATTTAGATTTAAATTCTTTGAAGTGGTTTAAACAGATTTCAGATCCTTTCAAGTGATCATTTACATTTATCCACTTGTGACAGATGCCTGAAAACGCCAGGATTCTCCACAGCCTGGTGAAAATAAGGTTCTAGGCGAGGGTGGACTTGCTACGTATCACATTGAGAAGGGAGTGAAAATCAAAGCTAAGCCCCTCTTTATCTGATGGTACTGAAGCCATGACACCATGACATAAATCAGACAAACCAATCGCAAAGTACTGTTCTGAATAGACTTAAAGTAATAAATTTTTTTTTTTGGAAAAAATTTTCTTAGAAAATTTGTCAAATCATATGGACAAAACACTTAGGGCCGTCCGCATTATAATCTAATAGAGCTCTTTGGGTTGTTTTATTCCCCTGCTGGGGACAAAAATCTCCTTCTGGGAGTTTTTCACATTCATTACTAGCGAATTCAAATACCCGCCGTGCGTGAGATTGAAGTCCAGCAGAAAGCATTCGACTTACAGGGCGTCCCCGGGCGAGTCC
Source organism: Camelus bactrianus (assembly GCF_048773025.1). Taxonomy (NCBI): domain Eukaryota; kingdom Metazoa; phylum Chordata; class Mammalia; order Artiodactyla; family Camelidae; genus Camelus; species Camelus bactrianus. The sequence goes on along the minus strand of NC_133567.1, from coordinate 2,513,888 downwards.
AGAATTGGGGCGATTTATTCCCGGGAGGCGCTGGGGGAAATGCACGGCCGCGATCAGCGGGGCCTCAGTGCAGCCGCGCTGGGAGGGGTGACGCGATCCTTCTGAAGCACTTAGTGTGAATTGCTGATGTAAAATGTTTAAATGCAAAAATCAGGATTTGTCAATTATTTTACTTCCTGTGGAGTACAAACCACCACTTCTGCTGATGAGAGACGTCACTGTGTGATTTGTCGGCAGCGTCCCAGTAGCTGTGATGTTGAGTCAAGTGTGCGCTGTTTTAACCCCCCCCCCCACCGTCTCTGGCCCTGAGTTCAGCTGGTTCCGTACAGCAGGCGCCCTCCCAACAGAAAGCTGTCTCCGTCCCGCCCGGTTACCCAGGCCCCAGACGGGCACGCGGGTGCACGTCTGGCGGGTGCTGACGGGGAGACTGCTGAGAACTGTGCTAAACCCGTTTTACTTGTGGTGAAAATTCAAATGAGGGGATGGTTCAAAAGAAGCTAAGAAACTCGGGAGGAGGGAAAACAGAGCTTGGGTCGTTCATCAACCGGAGCACTCACTCCTAAGAGCTGGAAGTGGGCGTCAGGTGACTGAGGACGACCTGGCTGTGACCTGCTGGGCTTCCCGGGCCAGGAAGGCAGGCGCTGAGGGGAGGAGGGGCGGCCTTCAGGGACGGGAGCAGCGCCTCGTCTGTGGTGTGGATTTACTGGGGTTAGTTCTGTGGCCCTGGGCCCGGCTTCTCCGTGCGGGGCGCCCAGTCTGGTTTCCAGACCTGGGAAGGCCTTGCTCCCGCCTTGCTGGGTCAGGACTCACCGGTCAGCTGTCTGCTCGCTTGTCCTTTGGGGCCGGCTCGGGGCCACCACGCAGGCTGCTGGATCTCCACCTGCACTGAGCCTGGTCCAGCCTTTCCATGCGGTGTGACATTAGGCAGGTTACTTAACCTCTGTCCCAGTTTCCCCGTTTAAACGATGTGTGCACTCACACCGCCTGTAGTTGTGAGGATCAAAACGGCCAAATGCGCGTGAAGTGCCGAGCACTTCGGTGGCGTCTGGTGGCCTTAGTGTTATTATTTGGTTCACGCTGAGCTCGGTGCCCTCATCGGCGCGAATCCACAGGCGTAAGGAGGTGTCTACTTGTGCTCTGCCCGAGCGAGCCTGGAATCCAGTGATGTGTGCCCTTCTCCCGGAGAGAGACCCTGTCATAGACCCCTGTCCACGTCCTGGTCACTGCCTCTCCCTCCTCCCGCCTCCAGCGCCCCGTCCGCCCCAGTTCCCACCCCGGATCTTCTTTCTACAAGCCTTCCCGCCTCCACCGCCTTCGTTATGTGCTAGACCAACCCTGGAGGGCAGTGTTGTACATGTGTGTGCACGCATGTGAGTGTGTGTGCACTTGTGAGTGTTACACCCAATATGTCATTCTTTGTCTTCTCTGGACAAAGTTTGTCATTTGGAGTTACAGAGACCAAGTTGTTTTGTGCAGACGGGAAAGCGGCCGCTGCGGGGTCTGACACGGTGGCGTCTGTGATGGGCGGACCCCGGGGTGGACCCAGGGAGGAGCGCCGTGACCGCCGGCCGCGATGCCCAGTTTCCGACGGCGCAGCTCTGCCTCCCAGCTCCAGCCAGGAGCAGTGGGAAGGGCTCGCCCCTCCCAGCCACAGCCTCTCATCCCTCTGTGATGGCTTTTGCGTCGTGTGTCTGACGCGCTGCTCCTGTAATAACGATTTTGTCAGAAAGAAGCCTGCGAATGAAGCAGGAGTGATTCTTTTCCTTAAGTGTTTTTATTTTCTTCTTTCAAAAATATTTCTCATTGTGATTAAATAAATACATCACATGCAAACAGGTAAGAGTAAAGCTCCTCTTTCTGTGTGTCTTCCAGGCAGGTAGCGCCGGGTGCGGCTCCTTGTGTCCGCCGTGTGAGCGAGTCTGGGGAGGGGCATGCTCTGTTCCTCTTCACGGTGACTTTCGGGCGTGAGGCGCTTCCTGCAGGCAGTCCGCGGGGCACGGCTGTGTGTCGCCGTCGGTGTCATTCTGATGATTTGGTAGAAATCCGTTTAGAAGTGGGGTGCGGGGCGGGCATTTACGTCTGTGGATCTGAGCCTTGCCCTGCTCAGCCCTCTGCTTTGAAGGCATCCTTTTCCGTTTCATCACAGGATTTCTGAGAGAAACAGAGACCTTTCCATCCTCAGCTGTGCCACTTACAACTTCGAGAAAAGCCCTTCTGAAGTGGCAGCTGTGGAAATATCTCCTGGATGACGTACACGGGGGACACTGAGGACTGGACAGGGCTCGTTCTAAGGGGATTAAAACACGACACGTTGCTTTCTCTCCTCCAGCATGATAATTAATTCATCTCCGATGTTCATCGTATTACATCAGACACACCCTTCTTTGTCTTCTCTGGACAAGAAAATCCCCTCTGTCCTGAAATGCAAATGAGCATGCCGTCCTGCGCGATGCGTCTCAGGGTTCCGATCTTAATTATTATTCTAGCTTCACTTAATTATCATTCCAGTCTTAATTATTATGACTCACAGACTTTAAAAGAGTTAACAAGTAACTTTCCCATCCACCTAGCATCTTTCTAGTCAAGAGCGTTACCAGGAACGGGGAAACATCAAGTTACCTCTTCAAGTTCCAGGCGCAACGCCAGTTTTTAGACCCAGGATTGTGTGGGACAGAAGACATCTGAGACATTTCAGAGCTGAATGGCGGCTGCAACTTTTGCTAATTCCGCAGACGTTTTCTTTTACTCCCAGGACAGGATAGAACCCGTTTGACTCTGGCATGTTCATTCCATCCAAGTAGCCCCGCAGCAGCCAGAGGCCTTTGGGGACCCGCTGACATCGCAGAGACGCCGCGCTGGCTCTTCAGGCGTCCTTCGCTCCCGCTTTGCACGTGTAGTGACGGCCTGGGGGCTGGGACGCAGTGTTGTCTGACTACGATGCAGGGCCTGCACCTTTGCACGATTAAATGGAGCCACTCTGAGACACTTTGTGGCTTGAATCAGTGGGGAGAAGTGGGTAACCCACGTGGGAACAGGGCGGGAGAGACGAACGGCACCTGACAAGTCAGGTGAAGCCGCTCTACAGACTTGGCGCGGAAACTCCCACAAGTGGCCGTACGCACCCCGTGACCTGCCGGTTCCATTTCTGAGAAAAAGAGAAACAAATCCAAACACTGAAAATTACACAGTTGGATTTTGTTTTCAGGAGAAGAACCCAACAGCTGGAATACGTGCGGTGTTCAGATCTCAGACGGGCCACCTGCGCAGAGGGCGGGGTTGGGGGCCAGCTTCTGCAGGACCCGCCGTGTTTTGTGTTTTTAAATTTGTCCTGGATCGTCGCAGCGCAGCTGCCTGGCCTCGGGGGAAAGCGTGATGTGTGCCTCGTTCTAGGTGGGTGTTCCGTCTTAAGAGCATGTCATTAAATGGCAGTGGGCGCCAAAGGGACACTTGCACAGCCTCCTTTTGCTCTGTCTTTCGTCGACAAGGGCAACCTGCTGCTTTGTCTCCTCTGAGACCTCATCTTAACGTGTTTATTGTATCTTTAGCTGAAGACATGGTTATCTTTTTTTCTGAAAAGAAAGAAAATGCAGAATTACACAGGTCTGTTTTCTTGCAAAATTTCCCCTTTTTGGGAATCTTAGTTTGGACAGTGAGGCAGGAAAATGGAAGACGTCTCCTCTCAAAATACTGGACAGAGAAAGGCCTTCTCTTGAGCTCCAGCCCCACACAAAGTTCATTGCTTTTCCTCTGTCGGTTTGTTCAGTTCCTGCAGAGAAGAGCTGACGTATATTTATGTACATTTTTTCCTGTTAGCAGTTGGTGTCTCATAGCGGTTGGCAGCTACCTAGTAACCGTGTTTCCCGTCCGCGGGCTCGGTCAAGCCCTCTGTCTCCACCCCCTCCCCCCTCCCCACCCCCACTGGGTGGGGTCTCTGGGCCCAGCAATCGGATGGTTCCTGCCCCCCATAGAATCCTCCCGGCCGCAGCTGTCTCTGCTTCTTCCGTCCACCCTCGCCCACACATTTTATGTTTCCAGAATTTGCTGAAATCTCTTGTCATGCCTGCAGCCTCCCCCATCCTGTCCCTTTGATGGTTATGGGTTTATTTATTTGTATTGACCATCTGGGCTATTATTTCAGTGGAATCTCGAAAGAGAGTGAGGCAGACTGGTGCACCCTGCTCACTGTGCTGAATCAGAGTTCTTCTCCCCATAACTTTGAAATGTGTTTGCTGAATTAAGATTTGAAGTATTAAAATTAAATTATTCTCTTAAAGGGCCTCCCTGAAGAAATTCAGCACGACTGTGCTGGTCACCGCAGGACAAGGGGGGTGCCTGGCGAAGCCCCAGGTGCCGCGCTCGGGGACGTCGGCCCTCCCACGCGCAGAGGCGTCCTTTCCAGCGGAGGCCCAAGGCCCGTACCCAACGGGGCGACCCGCGCCTCCGTCCTTCCTGTGAACACAAGGGTTGATCTGAGAATCCTGACACTTGACCAGTTAGGTTTTCCCCCGGTAGGCAAGCCTTATCTAAAAGCATCATTAACTAGTATGTCGCGAAGGCGGAGCGTGTCTGCACGCTCAGCGGAGCCCCTGGGCGAGGGGTCCAAGCCGGCTTAGTGCTTGCTGCTCAGGCGGAGAAGTGCAGTCGCCGCTGTGAAAGGAGGCAGGTCTGACGTTCGTCTCGGCCGTAATTCGGGACTGTCAGTGAAGAACCTGACACCTGTGCCCCTCTCTCCAAGGGCACTTGCAGACGGTGGGACCACAGACGTTTCGGTGAGGCCGGGCCCTGTGTTTATCGCGTACATGCCCCCTGGCCTCGGCAAGCCCTCGTCTGTGTTGTGCAAGCTGCTTCTGCAATCTTTAATGATTCTGTCCATAAAAAAAAAAAAAAGTACCATCAAGAGGAAGAAAACCTTGGTATTTTGTGCCCAAAAGAACATTCCTGGTGCCTGAGAACACACGGGTGGTGTCGGCTTGGGGGGAATACAGATCCCTAATGCTGCACACCGGGCGCTTGAGGGCGGCGTGCGCTGGCCTGGGGCTGACCAGCCAGGAACACGTCTTCTTCACCCGCGTGCGCCTCGCCAAGGCCAAGCCTGCCTCAGGAAGTCTTCTCAAGGAAGAGGAGCTGAATGTCAAGTTTTCTCGACTTCTCAGAAGTCTCTTGAATTTCCAGTGGCTACCTCGTGAAACACTAACCTAAACTTCCGGCCAAAGATTCATTTTCCTTTCCTTCTCAGAACATTTTTGTTGATAAAACACATTCCTGGCTTGGCTTTCTTGACAACCTGCGTATTTCTGTCACAGGAGAGGGAGACTTTGGTCTCTGTATGAGTTTCTGTGCAGGGGATGTTGCCAAAATATTATTTATTTGACCAAGTTTTTTTTTTAACTTTTCTTTTTATTGATTTATAATCATTTTACAATGTTGTGTCAAATTCCAGTGTAGAGCACAATTTTTCAGTTATACATGAGCATACATATATTCATTGTCACATTTTTTCATTGTGAGCTACCATAAGATCTTGTATATATTTCCCTGTGCTATACAGTATAATCTTGTTTATCTATTCTACAATTTTGAAATCCCGTCTGTCCCTTCCCACCCCCCGCCCCCTTGGCAACCACAAGTTTGTATTCTATGTCTATGAGTCTATTTCTGTTTTATATTTATGCTTTGGTTTTTTTTGTTTTTATTTTTGTTTTTGTTTTTAGATTCCACATATGAGCAACCTCATATGGTATTTTTCTTTCTCTTTCTGGCTTACTTCACTTAGAATTCAGCAAGGTAGCAGGTTATAAGATTAACGTTCAAAAATCAGTTGCATTTCTTTACACTAACGATGAATCAACAGAAAAGGAAAATAAAGAAACAATCCCCTTTAAAATAGCACCCAAAGTAATAAAATACCTGGGAATAAATCTAACCAAGGAAGTGAAAGAATTATACACAGAAAACTATAAAACACTGATGAAGGAAAGTAAAGAAGACTTCAAAAAATGGAAAGATATTCCATGCTCTTGGATTGGAAGAATCAATGTTGTTAAAATGGTCACACTGCCCAAGTCAATCTACAGATTTAATGCAATCCCTATCAAATTACCCAGGACATATTTCACAGAACTAGAACACATCATAATAAAATTTATATGGAACCATCAAAGACCTAGAATTGCCAAAGCATTACTGAAGAGAAAGAAAGAGGCTGGAGGAATAACTCTCCCAGACTTCAGACAATACTATAGAGCTACAGTAACCAAGACAGCATGGTATTGGTACAAAAACAGACATATAGACCAATGGAACAGAATAGAGAGCTCAGAAATGAATCCACAAACTTTTGGTCAACTAATTTCGACAAAGGAGGCGAGAATATACAATGGAATAAAGACAGTCTCTTCAGCAAATGGTGTTGGGAAAACTGGACAGCAGCATGTAAATCAATGAAGTTAGAACACTACCTAACACCATACACGAAAATAAACTCAAAATGGATCAAAGACTTAAATATAAGACAAGATACAATTAACCTCCTAGAAGAAAACATAGGCAAAACATTATCTCACATACATCTCAAAAATGCTTTCCTAGGGCAGTCTACCCAAGCAATAGAAATGAAAGCAAGAATAAACAAATGGGACCTAATGAAACTTACAAGCTTCTGCACAGCAAAGGAGACCATAAGCAAAACAAAACGACAATCTACAGAATGGGAGAAAATTTTTGCAGATGAAACCGACAAAGGCGTGATCTCCAGAATATATAAGCAGCTCATACGACTTAATAAGAAACAACCAAACAACCCAATCCAAAAATGGGCAGAAGACCTAAACAAGCAATTCTCCAAGGAAGACATACAAATGATCAATAGGCACATGAAAAAATGCTCAATGTCACTAATTATCAGAGAAATGACCAAGTGTTTTTGATGGAAGACGTCAGCAGCAAATAATCACAACAGTTTGCTTCCAGTATAGGAAGAAGTGCTCTGTAGGTCTCTGTTGGAAGTAAGGCAATCAAAGCGGTATTTCTGCAAGCAGAAATCCACGGGAACTTGGCAAAAGCGCTTTGAAGACTAACTTCAGGGAGGCTGGGCAGAAGAGAGACAGGAGCTAGGCACACATTTTCACGCCCCTGCTGACCAGCCCCCAACCCCATGCTTCTGCCCTAGCGCCGTCCCTGAGGAGCAGCCTAGGGGATGTGTAATGATAGCCTTTATGGTTATACACCCACATTCTGTAGAAAAAGGACTGGCACTTAGATTCCTCTGCTTGAAAACAGCTACAGAAATAACCAGTAGCAGTAACATCTGCTTTGGCGACCATAATAATGCGGACGACACAGACTGATGTTGAAGTAACATTAATTTGGAACATTTTGTCATCATTGGTACAAAATTTAAAAAAAATTTGACACTGATCTTCTGTATTTACGTCCCTTGCTTCAAAGCTTTTTCCTTTGGTTTGTTTTGCTTGTTAAACCATTAATTCTCCTTTTCTTGGCTTGGAAAGTGGATAATGTTTTCCAGTGTCTGATTACTGGTGCAACTTCCAGCCTTTTAAATGTGGCGAGAGAATGAACAGCAGTCTGTGTATTGTTGTGGTCACCTTGAATCACAGTAGGTGTAAAATCATGAAATCAGCTCCCCCAGGAAAAACGAAACATGCATAAATTGTGCAAATTATATGGCTTTTCCCAAGGTTTAGCTGCGAGGTACCGGAAGCTGTTTCTCCGTCAAGATGCCGTCCCAGTGTTCCCTGGGGTGCGGGTTGGGGTTTGCAGTGGGAGTAAGAATTCTGGTGTGGGTTCCATCCCCATGCCTGTCCTAACCAGCTGTCCACTATGTCTTCTCCAGTCATCGCTTCTGAGTTTGGCGAATCGGGTGGGGCAGGGAAAGTGACTATAAGGAATCAAAACAGAAAGAACTGTTAGCGAACCAAACTTGGGTCTGCTTGTGGGTGCACGTGAAACCAGCCTGCTGACCCCGGGTCGTAGTGAAGAAAAGTGCAGCGTAATCGCAGGGCACCGGGCAAGGAGTCCAGGCAGCTGGCGCTTAAAAGACCCGAAGTCCCTGACGGGAAAGGGTTTTTAAGGACAGGGAGGGAGGGGGGTGTGAGGGGCGTGGTCAGCTGGTGGACGTTCTTCTGACTGGCTGGCGGGGAGGTCATCCGGAGTCAGCATCTGCCTCTGGTTCCAAAAGGGGTCCATGCGCTTGTGGGCAGCAGACAGGTAGCTTCTCCCACCTGGCGGGGTTTTCAGGATCTGCACTGCAGTCCAAGGACAGGGTCAGAATACAACCTATAACCCCTGAGGGGGAGCTAAGGGTCCTTGGCTTTGTTTAATGGCTAAACTATTATTATTTTGTGTTGCTGGATGATTTTCCTTTTTTTCTGCATTTTCTCACTTCTCTGATTTAATGTTCTCTTTGGAACTCAGGAAAGGCCCGGGAGATTAACGTTTTTCTACAGACAAGAAGCAGGTGGAGGACACGGGGAGGTGGTCTGTCCTGGGAAGGCCCCAGAGGGTCCTGCTCGGCTACGTAATCAGGGAAAAATTTATATCTACTCAGATGTGTGTCGAGTTTCCAAACCCACAGAAAGAACGGCCCTGCGTGCGCCCCTTTACCTCAACCCCCGTAGATAAAATAGCTGTGCTGATGGGGAAGCGTGTCCGGGTGACCTGATTTAATTCTGAGGCAGGGACACCAGCCATTAGCAGGACCCAGAGAGGCTGGGTGCAGCTGGCTGTCAACGTTTCTAGACGCGTTCGACTGTGTTTGTTTCCTCCCAGATGCGGATGTGAGTGGCTGGGAGCTTTCCGGTCCTCTGTTTGGTAGACACTACTGTTCTGTCCTCTCTCCCTCTGTGTGCTCTCTGACGAAGGTGCATTCTGTGGTGCTAGAGGCCAGACCATCCCTGGCTGGTCACAGTCTGGTCATAGCTTCTCTGGTCCCAGCGGGAGGAGGCGGTGTGGCCAGGCGGTGCTGAGTGCACGCTGTCTGGGGAGAAGGGGGTTGACACACTGTGACCTGGGCCTCCTCTGCCTCCCGCCTGCCTCCGTCACCTTCCCTGGAGGAATCTGACCAGGAGAGGAGCCGTGGACAGCAGAGCCTGGGGAGAGGGGACCGGCTTGGAGTTGAAAGGCACCAGGCGAAGCGTTGGCCGAGCCAGTGACCACAGCAGCCCCAAATGGGACCATCGTTTAGTCAGACGGAGGCTGGTCAGAAAGCTGAAGCACAGAGAACTGCCACCTGCCAGGTCCCCTTCATCACATTCGTCTGCAGGCTCCCGGCCTCACGCATTTACAGCGTTGGGTTAGCGTCTGCTGGGCAGCGAGGTGGCTCGGTTACACACCTACGTTCCTTTTCCCGTTCTTTTCATTACAGGCTGTTACAAGATACTGAATATAGTTCCCTGTGCTGTACAGTAGGACCTTGCTGTTAATCTATTTTGTTTCTAGTAGTTTGTATCTGCTAATCTCAAACTCCTAATGCATCCTCCCTCACCCCCTGCTTCCCCCTTGGTAACCATAACTGTGTTTTCCATGTCTGTGAGTCTCTCTCTGTTTTGCAAATAAGTTCATCTGTGTCCTTTTTTTTTTAAGATTCCACATATGAGTGATATCATATGATACTTTTCTTTCTTTTTCTGACTTAATTCACTTAGAATGATGATCTCCAGGTCCATCCATGTTGCTGAAAATGGCATTATTTTATTATTTTTATGGCTGAGTAGTATTCCCTTGTATAAATACACCACACCTTCTCTATCCAGTCATCTGTCGATGGGCGTTTAGGTTGTTTCCATGTCTTGGCTGTTGTAAATGGTGCTGCTGTGAACACTGGGGTGCAGGTGTCTTTTCCAATTAGAGCTCCCTTGGGGTACATGCCCAGGGGTGGGACGCAGTCACATCTCTGTTGGGCACTTCTTTTTCACGAAGACATCATCAACCTTGATTTCCTATCTGTTTAAAGGCTTATTTTTGTGGATTTCTCTTTAGCATTTGTAATTGCTAACTAAATAAAACACAAAGCTCAAAAGACCAAGGAGAAAGCACCAGTGCAGTGCTGAGCGCAGCCCTGAAAGCGAAGGCCCGCGTAACCGACAGTAAGCTTTGCATCTGCCCTTTCTCATCGTGAAAAAAAATTGTCCCCTCAACTCATTGTTACTGAGTTGCGACTAAAAAGTTAACCTTTATTTTTCAGAGTTTTGCGTAACAGCAGATTATCTAAAACCCAGGCTGGGTGCTTTTCCCATCCGGATTCATCACAGAGACTGTAGGTGCAAGCATGTGCCTCTGCACGAAACCCCATGCTTCTCTCCAAAGTAAAGAGATCCCCAGCAGGGAGGGCCCGGCCTCTGAGCGCCGTGAGAGAGCGTCACGGCCCTAGCGAGTCAGCCGCAGGTGCTGGAGGACGCGGACAGCCGCAAGCTCTCCTGCCTTCTCTGAGAAGTCACGTTCAAGAGGGTTGTTGAAGATCGGCCTTTTCTCCGGTTCTCAGTAATTTCCTTGCTGGCAAATCTAAAGATTTCCAAGACTTCCTTTTCCTTTGGCTTTTTAGTAAAAAAGAGATGAGAGAAGTTCCACAGACAGCCTGACTCTGGCCAGACCTCAGAAGCCATCCCTGGTGTCCTGTGTGGGGGTCGGCATGGCTGGTCCCTTCATCAAACAAACGGAGCAGAAACCCCGCCCCGGTCCTCGGGGTCTCCGCGCAACGGGGCTGCTGGGCCCGGGGACTCACCCTTCACTCCGCCGTCTCCTCGCCCCGTGTGCGCGCATCGCTGAGGGTCTCCTGTCGCCGCCTTCCCCTCAGCACCACGATCTGAGTTCCAGCCATCGGGTGAGGGTCCTGCCTCGGATGCCTGCCAGAGAGGACCTGGGGCAGGGGCGCAGCGGTGCACCCCACCGCCCCGGCCTCGTCGCTGGCTTTGCTTCTGTTTTGCTTTGTATTAAGGGACAGTCAGTGCACAGTGTTGTGTGAATCCTGGCGTACAGCGCAGTGATTCAGTTACACACATACATATGTATTGCTTTTCATGTTAGTTTTCATTATAGGCCGTTACAGGGTATTGAATGCAGTTCCCTGGGATATGTAGAAAAAACTTGTTTATCTCTTTCATGTACAGGTGTGTGTATCTGCAAATCCTGAAGTCCCAGTTTCTCTCTTCCCACCCCCTTCCCCCTGGTAACTGCAAGTGTGTTTTCTATGTCTGTGAGTCTGTATCTGTTTTGTAAATAAGTTCATTTGTGTCCTTTTTTAAGATTCCACATGTAAGTGACCCCGTCTGGCGTTTGTCTTTCTCTCTCGGGCCACTTCACTCAAGCCATGTGGATGCTTCCCTGCCATTTCCAACCCACGGCCAGCACGTCCCTCACACGCCTGCTGGGGAAACTGAAGAGGTGCTTTTCAAAAAGTGCTTTGGGACCTTTACGTGAAAGGGAGTTTGTAAGTCAAGTGATGTGTTCCTCTATTTTCAAATAGAAGAGATTAGTCTACCCGATGCTTTTTTTCCCTTTGAAATTGCCCACTGAGCAGGGAGTGGACCTGAGTGAGCGACGGCTTCCGTGTCGCGAGTGTTGACCGAATGCCGGCAGGAGGAAGCTGTCTTTGCTCAGCACACCTGGTGTGACATTTGGTGCGAGAGCGCCTACAAGAGACAAATGTGTGCTCATTTCACCTTACAACTGTTCGTTTATAACCAATGAATACGGTGCTTTACAGAAATCATGTCAGTGTGGAAACGTGTCTACTCTGAGACGCGCTACCAGGGAAGCTGCTGTCTTAATCTATTGGTTGGTAACTGGAAGTGGAGTGAACATGCGACAGAGAAGGTAAATTAGGGGAAATTAAATACTTGAACTCAAAGGGTTTAAAATAGACGTTAGCAGTCACTTTTCACAGAGGTGACTCCTGCACTCCCGCCCGCCCGCCCGGGTCCCAGCGCTCAGGTCTGTGGCTCTGCCACAGTGTGTCTGGGGCACTTACGACGGGCTGTCCCCCTGTGTGGGGGGGCAAACGCAGGTGTGGGGTACACGTGACACCCCCGGGGACCCCGCAGACAGCCATGCTGCAGTAACCGCAGGGGAGCAGCCGCGGGGCGTGCCTCCTCCTGCCGAGGAAACGGGCGCGCCTCTCTTTGCCCTCTGCCTATGAGGTCTGTTGTCTAAACGTGCGTCTGGAAGAGCCTGGTACCAGAAGTGCTTTTAAGGGATTTAGCTGAAAGTGTGGCCAATCTCCTGTCCATCGTATGCATTTTTTACTTAAGGAACTTTCTATCATCGTACACTGAGCTGGAGGAATCTTTGAGGACCATGTGATCCAACCTCCAAGTTTCACAGGAGGAATATTGGGGAACAGCATTTTTCAGCAAGATCACGAGACATCGCGGCCAGCATCGCGGTCTCCACTTGCGCCTCAGTGCCGCTCGGCGCTGACAGTCAGCGGTTTCGGGGTCTCACCTTCAGGCCAGACAGGCACTAACACGCGCTTCTCAGGAAAACACTTCTTCCCCACAGAAGACAGGACCACAAATACCACCGAAGTAAGTGACATTTGCTTCAACATCTCTTTGTATGTTTTAGAAAATGCAAACTTTGGATTCAGTAAGCATATGCCTACGTTCTGACAGCTTCACTAAAGCTATCAGGCTCTTCTTACAGAGCTGAGTGTGGCTTCTTCAGATAACATTGGAGTCTCACTTCCAGGTCTTAATATAAATTAAATAATACCTATCTATTTATCTATTCCTAAATGTGGCTTTCAGTATGAATCGGTGAATATAAATACACCCACACGTGTGTGTGTCTATGTGTCTGTGTGTCTATACGTGTGTGTGTGTGTCTGCGTGTGTCTGTGTATGTGTCTGTGTGTGTGTGTGTGTGTTTGTATGTGTATGTATCTGTGTCTGTGTTTGTATGTGTCTGTGTGTGTGTGTGAGTGACGTTTGGGGTCCTCGGAGAGTTCCTCAGATTACAGCTGTGACAGGGCTTTGCTTTCTAATGCTCCAGCTCATTGAAGAACCAGGTTTAGAGTTCCTCTAAGCAGGTAGTTTGAAAGCTTATGTTAAAGTAGTTCAGTCCCATCCAGGCTGAGAAAAATGCCCTGCTGGCCTCTGTCGGCGAGCATGTCTCAGACTCGTGGGTCCTTCCGTCTTCACCGCAGGCGTCTCGCTGACGCCCGCCCAGTTTTGCCTGGACTACGTTGTGTCCTGTCTGCTGTCCCTGCTTCGGTGTCTCCCCCCTGCAGTGTCTGTTGTGTTTGGAGAGAGCTTTTAAAAACACTCATCTGACAACACCATTCGTCTGCTCTGACCCGTCCTTAGCGTCCCACGTCCTGAACTGAAGCCTAGAATCCTGGGCAAGCTGAGCCCTTCCTGCAGGGCGTGGTCCTGGGCACCCGCCCCAGCCGCCGTCCGTTCCTCTCCTCGCGGCCCAGCGAGGACGGGCCATCACCGTGGCCTTGCAGCTCCCAGGAGCCCTGCAGCTCCCGTCTGACCGAGCACTGTCTGCGCGCTGCCTCCTCTGCCTGCAGTGCTGCTCCTTCACCGCTGCTTTTAAATGTCCTCCTCTTAAATACGGAGCACTGGGGAAGGCTTCATTTAAACCCCTCCCTACCACACGCGCAGAGTCAGTCCCTTTTCACAGTCTATCAGAACATCATTTATTTCTCATCTTACGTTGAACACAAGCTGTTAGCAGACATTTTTGTCTTCGTTTAACTGCAGTTGCTTCAGTGAAGCTCCAGGCCCGTGAGTAGAGACTTTGTTTTGATCGCTGCTTCCTCACCAGTCTTAGCATCGTGCCCAACACTAGATGTTACATCGTTTTTAAAATAAATACATAAATAAAACCATTTTTCTAAAAAGGGCAGCCAAGATGCTGATCATACGGACTTTATTTTTAGTAGATAAATCGTATGGATTCTAATGAAGTGGATAAGATTACTAAAGATCCAGGCAGTGTTCTCCAGACATGTTAGATATGTTATTTGATAATGACTGGAAATCTCAAATAATGCACTTATTAAAGGAACAGTTTTATCACTTAGAAAGGTTTAAAGAGAATTATGTGAAATATGCTATAGAAAAGTGAAACTTCCCTTTGTGGATTGTTCTCTATAATTCGCATTCAGTGATACTGTCTCATTCGTTGAACATCAGTCACTCCACTTCCTCATTAAAATAAATTAAATGCCTTCATGTTTTCCACTCAATTATGATTTGATGATGAGATCATTCCTTTGTATTGAGACGTGGTTTTGCTCAACCAGGTTTGAGGTAAATTCTTATAAATTGCATGAAGCGGGTAGTTAGATGGCTAATTACCTAGGGAAGGTGTCACAAAGTCACAAGTTCAATTTAAGTACTTGGTTTGAAATACCCATAAAATCAAACTCCTTCCGTAAATACGGTTGCATTGAATGACTAGAAATAAAAGCACAGGACCATTTGCCTAATTTACCTCATTGGAGATTCCTCTATGCAGTGACTCTTCCGGACTCCAAGCTGAAGTCAAATGCAGGTCTCAGGTCTAAACTGGCCTGTGTATCACTAGGCGAAGGCAGTACAATGTGGAAAACTTTGGAAAGAAATGAAAATCCCCTGTAGATCTTTCTCAGCATTATCTCACGGTGCTGTAATTGTGTACCTTTAAAAATATGCTGATAATTCTGTTGTTACAGAGAGTCCTTGAATTACTCTGGAGCCCCAGCACGCAGAGGTGGGATCAGGAGACACCGTCTGTGGCACCTGCGGGGCTGGAGATAAGCCCCAGACCTGAGATTACCTGGACACATAGCAAGTGAAGACCGTGTGGGCGTGCGTTGTCATTTTTCTTCACATTCCAGTAACACGTTTGTTCTTGCACAAAATTTCATTGATTTTCTTCTGCCACATGTATAATCAGCTCTGATTTTTTTCTGGGTTTCTTCATATAATACTCTAAAAGATACTGTAAGTAGCTCGTGTCCTTTTTGTGTATAATTTGGATTCCTAATTGTAGTCAGAAACTCAGACATGTTTGTAAAATGTGTTTTTAATTCTGGCAGAAAACTAATACGTGTAGGTTAAAAATAGCTTGCAGGAAGGTGATTATGCGTACTATTAAATCTGGCATCTGGCCCAGGAGAAAGACTTCAGTTGAAAGAAGACTTCAATTTATTTCCATCTGGAGGGTGTTCAAGAAACCACTGCCTGTAATGTCTGAGAGCTGCTTGCTCTGACTTCTGACAGCGCAAACTCAGTCGTCAGTGTCCAAGGTTACCAAGGCGCTGACGAGGATTTAGAAAGGGGCAAATCAAGACTCATCTTGCTGACGGAAAGAATGAGATAAAGGTTTTAAATACAGCGACCGAAGAAACTCAGATCATTAGAAAGGAAACCAAGAAACTGAAAAGGAAGAAGTAAAATGAAGGGGTTTAAACTGTAGATGGAAATGTCTGTGAAAACGTTGACCACATCACATAGAAGGTTACAGATGACAGAAGAGTTTACGCCGAGAAATGTTTAACACCCGCAGGTCTTAACTGACTGTCGTTGAGTATTTTGTATGGAAAGATAATACATATACAGAAAGAGCATGAAACATAAATGTAATGCAGCAAATGCTCGGAACGAACACCTGTTTAACATGGCCCAGGCTGAGAAACACCGTCCCTTCATCGGAAGCTGGCCAGGTGTCCCTTAATACCAGCCTTCTCTCCTCCCTTGGAAGTGACCTCTGTCCTGACTGTAGGGTCCTTGGAGGAGTTGAAAGCTGGTCAGACACAAGCAAAGGCAGAATGAGAGAATTGGCAGGTGGGTCTGTTGGAGCAAAGTCAAGTTTCCGAGCGATGGGGAGTCCTGGAGGTGACAGTGCGAAGGTCCGGGGCGTGTCCAGGAGCTGTTCCAGAAAGGGCAGAAATAAATTAGAAGCCAACCGTTTGTCGGTGTAATTCTGGAGATTCTTTTAAGCTTCTTGGCAGGAAAATAAAGTGATTTCCAGTACCTAGAAATAACTGTAAAAAAATAATTTTGTAGTGAATAATTGACTAAATTCAAAGAGGAGGGAACGCATTCCGGCTGGAGAAAGGATGAGTTGAGGGCACAGATGGACATCCACGAGGACGATTCGGGAGAGAGGGTGGCCATGTCTGGCGGAGCAGAGGCCGTGCCTGTGAGAGTGACAGAAAGGCGCAGAGTGGCTGCAGGGCTCCTGACTCGGCTTCTAGTTCATAATCTCCCCACTAGACGGTGGCGATCAAGATAGTGACGTGGCGGAAGAGAGTTCTAAACTAGCCATGCCTTCCCTGACGCGGAGGTTCTAGGCCATGGAGCTCTTGGCCCTTTCAGAGCAGTTGGAACTGTGGTGAATATGGTGGGGATGGTTACGGTGGACGGCAGGCAAGCCTCACAGCTGTGCTCTGACTGACACTTAAACATGCCTTCGTAGGTGGAGGGTATTTGCGGTTTGTGGGCACGGATGGTAATTTATTTCTCTTTATATTTCTGGTACGTAGCCCCCGTGCCTGGTGCCTAGAAAGCACTGAATAAACGCTTGTTGCAATGAGTTGCCTTATTTCATAAGGCCATCGATCCTTCTCCATTAAACCAAATGTGTTTGTTGGCCTATTCTCAAGGAAAAGAGCTAATGAGTAAATTCTACTTATGCAAAACTTAGTGTTTTTGCATAAGATTGCTGCTTGGTTTGCATGAGGCTGACAGTGTGAAAGGAGTACTTTGAACCATGGAGACTTGCTTTGAATTTTTGAAGGACCGTCATGGTAATAAGGAAGCCAGGACAGAGAGGGGGAGGGGGGAGAGAGGGAGAGGGAGGGGGAGGGGGGAGAGGGAGGGGAGATGGAAGGGGGAGGGGAGGGAGGGGCACACTTTACCCTGGCGGGTGGGGTGCTGCTGCCCATTCTGTGTCATTTTTAAATCGAGGAGGGGCCTTGGTGAATTCTTCTGCATTGTTTTGTCAGAGGATAGACAGTCTGGACACATTCGGTGACTTCTGACATACTGGGGTTCAGAGTTTTAGAACAGAGCTTTTGTTTTGTGACACTTGCTTTATTTCTCTGTATGTTTAAGGTATGTACGCCTGTACCTTCTTCCCCCCCCTCCTCCCTTTCTCCTCCCCCCCTTCCCCTCCTCCTTCTCTTCCTCCTTCCTTTTGTCTGAATTCACCATCATGTGGAGGCTGAGATGAGCGCCCCGTGGAGTTTGTCCTCGAGGGAGACTCTGTGTCCACGAAGGAAGGGACTGTGTCCGTCCTGTCAATGCTCCAAGGGTCTGGGGCTTCCAACAGCGTGTAACTCAGGAGCAGCCAGCGGAGGGGCTGCACCGGGCGAGGTGAGGGACGGGCACGCGCCCAGCTCTCTGAGCCCTGCGCCCTCCCAGCATCGCCGCGTGTTTGCCAGAAGCAGCTAGAACAATATTTAGGAAACTAAATCATCTTCGGTAAAGATGCGATTCCATCATGGCTGGTACATTCCTTTGCAAGTGGTCTCCATGGGGTTCAAAGTTAGATGATTTTAGAATTGCATTTAAAGTAACTAAATTGCTTAAAACCAAATGAACCTTTGGAAGGTGGGCCCTTAATACAACATGCTATGGAGCCCTCATACCTGTGTTAAGAGATTGTATTGTTTTACTTAACACATCTGCGTAGATGTTCTCTTATCAAAAAAACAAAAACACTGGACCCTGAGAAACCCAGAAGAAAAGGTTGGCAACGGGGACCTGCCCAGCCTCCTGGAGTCCTGGTCGGGCGGCTGCGGGTCCGGGAGTGGACCCAGCAGCAGACAGGACCCTGCACCAGCCTGGCAAAGCCAGCGGTCAGTCAGTGTTTTCTGAACTGAACTGTTTGGCAGCACCAACTCCTCAAGCAGCAGCAGATCAGTTATTTCTTGTTTCCATTGGTGTGTCTGCAGAAAACCTGTATTTTCCTCTGGAAATGTTAATGGCGTGAAAAACATTTTCTGTGCTCTGAGAAGGTGCAGAAGTGAAATTTTTTTTGAGTCCTTGGTAAGTCCTGGGGGAAATTACTTTTAAAGGAGCCAAACATTAGTTTTAGACTTTCAATGTGTCGAGATTGAAAAATGCTTTCAGGGAGACGGTGTTGGGGTTTTGTTTTGCTTGCGTTCTTTCTATGTTTAATGGCTGTGTTTTGGAAGCGCGGGGCCTCATCAGACCTCTGCCCGGCACCGGCTGGCTCCTTTACTTCACACCGAGCTGGTCCTTCACTTCTCCGCTTCCAACTTAGGTTCTGTTTTTCCTGTGTGCTCATCTGCATCTGTTGCGGTTTAAACTCTGATCACCTTTCGGGCCTGTTAATTTCTCAGGCTCCAGTACGCTTGGGTTTCCTTGCAGCCAGCCAGTCGGCACTGAAGCCACCATCTGCTAGTCCTTTGTCTCTTGCAGCCCCAGGCTTGTGTGACTCGCAGCCCTGTGTGCCGAGAGTCTTTAATTGGTCTTGAAATGGTCCATTAATCATTCAGTATGTTTATAAAAGAGGCAGGCTTCTTTTATTTGACTAGTGCATAGATTAGATGTTTTAAGATGTTCCCTTCTGGTGGCATCTTAACAGGTGTTCTACCAACTTTCCTTAGTTCTTTTGATGTCCTTTTAAGCCAGGATCATAATTACCCACAGATTAATTTCCTTCCCTAGACAGGCTGAACAAACGATAAGTAAAATTTAAAAAAGGCTTCAAGGAAAGATGTGAATCGTGGTGTGGGCACTCGGGTGAACAGGACTCTGGTCGTCAGCAGTGTAAATGAAAGTGCTTCTCTGTGTGAGGCCTGGAGGCCACGGACCTGGTAAAACCCACCAGAAGAGTGGGTTTGAATGCAGCAGCAAAACGCTTCACCTGAGCACGTGCTGTTCTGGTGCTGGGGTGGGACCGGGCCACCAGGTACGAGGGAGGCCCGGGGATGCCCCCCGGTGGGGTCCTGCACCCACGCTTCCTGCCTTGAGGTGTGCAGGTCTTCTGGGATTTCTCACCAGTGGATCAGAGTTTCTTCAATGACCTAGCAAGTTGGCCATTTTAGTGGTGTTTCTGTTTCTCGGTGGGATGTAGAGCTTCAGGAGGTTTACAAAATACGTCGTGTGTGTGAGAGCCCTTTGACTGTAACAGTGCCCCCCCAGACTTGGCTATCCGTGCGTCCCAGTTGCTATTAAAAAGTGGAAATCAAACTTCCCAGCGCTGGGGCCTTGGCTCCATGACTGGTCGTAACTCCCGCCTGCTTTCGCGACCTCGCTTGTTCTGCGTCCTGAGTCCGTTCTTCAACGGAGAAGTATTTTTGTTCATTGCAGGTGACTCCTAGTAACTTGAAGAGCCTGTGAATGTTCCAGAAAGGACAGCAGGCCGGGTGGGTGACCTAGATTCCCACACGGTCCTGCCTGTGTCAGCTCTGACAGTCGTCTGCTCACCCCCAGCCTGCCTTCCCTCAGCCGTGGACGTCAGGCCGCAGACTGCGGGCTGTGCTCCAGGCCGGATTTCTGGGACCTTGTTACCAGTCCCTCGCAGGCAGTCCCGGGGGCTGTCATGGATTGGGGTGACCTAAGGTTTTATCTGCTCCCAGAGTTACTTAGCCTGCAGCCTTCCTTACAATTGGAGACCTTTCAAAAGCGTCACTCCCTGCGCACAACAGGAAACCTGAAACAGATCCACTTTGCCAAATATTCTTAATTTTATCATGTTTCTCCTGTTTCCAGGTGGTGGGTGGGGCCAGGAGTGGCAGAGACAGCAAAAGGATGGGACAGTGAAGGGGAAGGATCATCAGGCCATCTCAGAAGGGCGTTTGGAAAGTCATGCTTAGGGGTCACCGGACATGCCGGACCCCCGCTAAGCGGCCCCTGCGGATTTGTTTTCCACATTAGTAAGAGTCGTGCACAGATTTTACAGCTGTCCATGCAGCTGCTCGCTGTCCGCTAAACAAACTCAGCCGTAAAAGATCTGAATAGATGGAAATCTCTAGAATTTGACTTGAATGTGACTTATTCAAAGGGATCCTATCAGGTGGTGGAGGAACATTCATCTTAACATGAAGTGAAGAGCATTCATCTTCATAGTTTTTCATTCTGAAGTTTGTAGAGCAAAGGGTTTGAAAATTTACTGTGGGTGAGCGTTTGGAGATTTTGTTGATTCAAGTATGATTTCTGTTTTAAATGTGTCTATCACAGCTAATAAATAATCACGGTGAGGATTTAATCGTATGACGCAGCGCCCGCGAGATTTAGAAGTAATTCCTCCTCGTTGACCCCTGCGTTTTTGCTTCCCCAACCAGCCCCGTGTCATTCTGCGTTCCCCTCAGGCAGGCACGCGCAGGCTCCTACACCCTCGGAAATCCTTCGTCGTAAATAATTGGAAATACATTCTAGTTACACAGCATATTTAAACAGCTTTCCATGTTTCCCTTGGAATAAAAAATTATAAGATAATTTAAAATTCTGACATAGTTTTAGAACTTTTCGCTCGTCCGCAGTTCACAGTGAGCCCCCAGGATCGAGTGCTGCTGGACAGACGCGCGGCTGGATGTCTCTGCGAGGCTGCGGAGCTGCCTAGACAAAAGCAGGTATCTGTGATTGTGGGAAGAAGTAAGTAATTTCTTTTTGTGAGAGCACAAAGCACAGTTTAAACGAGTTACCCTAGGTGTGTCGTGGACATGGAAGCATCACACAGAAAGCAGTCGTTCATTTAGAAACGTCACCGTCGTTTGCTCTGTTTCAAGCTTCAGCATTCGAGTCTGGGGCCTTCCCCAGACCCTCCTCTCTGGGGCTGATTTTTCAAATGAAATTATTAGAAATAATTCCAGTGGTTTTAACATTTTTTTAAAGTGGCAGAATCCTCTTTTAGCACAAAATGAAATTCTAAGTGAAGAGAAATCGTCAGGGAAGCTCTGCGGTAAATGGACACAAGGGAGCAGGGGTCCCGGGGGGCGCTTTGCTCTCAGCGTCCCTGGTGCGCGTTGAGCCCCTCCCGCACCCGAATAAAGGCCTTGGGCAGCCTCTGCTCCTGGTCCTAATGGATTCACCTCCCAACCCACCGGCCTTTCTAGAGGCTTTCTTGTTAAACGTGTTAATATTAAATCCAAGCTAATTTAATTTTTTAAAAATCTGAGCTCATCGGTGTAAACTATGTTAAATGGTTATCAAATGGCAAAAATACCAATGCCAGAAGGGAACAGAAAAAGCAAGAATTTGCAAATGTATATTGGGTTTTCTTAGGAACTAAAGATTATGGAATGCAAGATGTATTCACAGCCCGAAAAATGTGGAGCCAGGGACGTAAGGATAAATGGAATTCAACATGCATGAGTTACTCTGGCTCAGTGTATTTGATCCCACATTAAAATTAAAAACCAATCAATCAGACTCCAAGGGGAGATCTGCCACCACGAGAACAAGTACCTCCATATTTGGAAGCGTCTCGAGTTGGCCAGCGTAACCGGCACCAGTTTACATTTTGTCAGCAATCTGGCTACAGAGCTGTAGACCTCTGCTGGTTGATTCTTAGTGGTGACCATTTACAAAGATGATTGTCATAGGTTTATACAAAATAAAATCCTTTTTCTCAGTTTATCGGTTCCTGTTGGAGGTGAGAGTCCTCTCGTAGGCAGACTCCAGGAGATGGCACTGACCCCCGAGCCATGGTCCCAGCAAGGCGGACAGGCAGTGATGACTGACTGCTGTATCCTCCGGTGGGGACGCTCTCAGCACGCGCGCCGAGTGTCTGCACGTGAGCTGACATCAGAGCTGCTCTTTTTGTGCATATGGGTGGAGGAGGTTTTGCCTTATTGACAATCAGCGGTTGAAATAAATGAGTTCAGCTACAAGCATGTGGAGTGCCGTTTGGGGCTTTGCCTTTTTTTTCTTTTTTGGTTTCCTTAGAAATAGGCAGCTTTCTTAAATAGAGTTTTGTATAAAGTTGCAGTCAACATTCCTGTTCACCCCCCTGCTGGACCTGTGTGAGAGCGTCTCAGGATACACATGTGGGCCGGCTTGCTGGGTGAGGGGGTGTGGGCAGACATCATTTTACTAAGTAAAAGCCACACCCCGCAAAATCACTAAAATAAAATTTCAGAAATAGAGACGTGGACTCTGCCTCCTCATCCGTCCGCCGTTGCCCATCAGCCCTGACAAAGCTTGGCGTCAGCCAGTTCCCTATTTTTGCTGGAATGAGGGTGAAGGGGTAGTTTGTGGATACACTTCTCTTCCTGAGGTTATACGTGATTTTGAGCATCTATTCTATACTTATTAACTTCGCGGTTTTTCTTTTATAACTTGCCTGTATACTAAATATTTTTCCTTAATGCCCCGCAAGCATTCCTCGTACGAAATCGAGTGTTTTCTGCGTCCCATTTAGAAATTGCAAGTGTTGCCCTTTATGTCATTTGCCTGTGACCTTTTTACCTTTTTATTCACGTCCTTCCTTGAATGGGAAATCAAATCAGTTTGTCTCTTTTCTCTTTCAATTATCTTTAGCTAATGTAAGGACAACCCAATGTGTTTTTTGGGTTTTTTTGTTTTTTGACTAGAAAAGGTGACACTGGCTTCTGGAGGTCAGCGTTGTGGGCAGGATAACGGTGGGGGTGTGCGGATGGTGGCTGCCGCACACGGTCCCTCCATGGGGAAGCTCCCCAGGGAGCTGATAGCCCTCTTGCCTGCAGTAGTCACACCACTGGTATTTTTTCTTGAAATTTTTTTGTTAGTGAACTTTTTAGGACAACGAACCAATCTAGTTTGTATATATTGTCATTTTAAAAAATATTGTAATTAATTTTATTATGACGCCCAGATGTGGAATGATATTTGGACCCACATATTGCAAAGTATATAAACATACATATATGTATACATTCATAGATATATAATACTTAATACTATGTTGTATTATATAATACAATACGTAATATGTATTAATATAATGTATAGTTGATAATATGAAAAACACACACCTTTGTATATCTAAAGCTTTTCTACTCTTTTATTTAATGACATTATTTTCCAACTCGATTTTGGAATATTTAACAGTGTTAAAAAGTTACTGTTTTCGTTGTCTATCATACACTTTTTTTCCTGTGTCATATAAATTTTCTTATACTTTTAATATTCTTAAAAATGAATTAAATGATATGGATATGGTTGATTATTTTTCTTATGTAGTTTTCAATAGTTCATGACCATTGTTATTGCCCTTTAAGGTTAAACTTCTTACACTATCATCTGGAGAAGATTCAATATGTCAAAGATGATCAACTCTAAGTGCAAAGCTTCCTGGGTCTGTAATATTGAACTGGACAGGATTCTCACAAGCTGAAGAGTGACAGACACAGCATGAATTACTTTTCACTGTAATATTACTGAGAGTTCAATTCTTGTTGTAAGAAATAGCCACAGGGATGTAATAATATCCACTTTGTTTTAATGTTTACCATTAAAGCAAGGTGGTTCAAGAGATACGCATTTCACACCTTCCCCCAGATAACAAATTGCTAACATACTTGAATCGGTGTTGTGAAAAAGGAAACACTTCACACAGCTAGACCAGACTTTGGAACGCTGTACTTCCATAAAAAACGCTGTTGTTGCTGGGAGCCTTCCTTCAGGATAATTACCTGCTTCTCCTCAGCGGACTGTGTTCGTGTGGACAGCGGGGAGCTTTGTGATGCCGTTCACAGCACATCCTTCCCAACTTCAAGGTGTATCTGGTATTTTTAATCATGGGATTGTCAAAGCCACGCGGGGCGGCCGAGCTGGAGGTGGTTTTGTTGAGCCATCCGTTCTTGACGCTGTGCGGAAGGTTGACAGTGCAGTTAACTCCACACGAAGACGTGTGCTTCCACGGTGAGAACTTACTTTATTTTGATTGCAAAATTGTTTGCCTTTTCATTCCTACTCAGTTGTTATGAGCTCCGTAAATCACAGCAGGGACGGTGAGGCCTGCCGGTGTGTTCTCCTCAGTCCGTGTGCACCTGCGCCCCTAGGCTGGTGGCCCTCCTGTCCGGGCAGCCTCAACGAGAAGGAAACTCTTTCCCCGTTGAATGTCAGTGGCAGTAGTTTATGCCACAGATCCGCTCCCCAGGGTCCCCCAGGAGACACCAGACATTGTCAGCCCCAGGAGCTGCTGCGGTCCGTGGACCGAGGGTGGCTGTCATGTTGAACGCACCTGCTCGCCCGCTGTCACCACAGGTGAGCATTTTGCTTAGGGGATGCGCTGTTTCACTGCAACCTGAGTCAGAACGTCTTGAGACCAGTGCAGCCTCCCAGTTCCTAAACTCCCCCGTTGTCCCGATGGAAGTACCTGGGACGCTTTGAACACCAGGACGTGTTCAGGAAAACGTGAATGCTGTCTACAGGGTCAGATGAAGCACAGACCAGTCTTCACAGTTGTTGGTCAAAAAAGAGGTTAAATGCCACCATCAAGCTCTGCTCTGCACCTGCTCATCGCACCGGCTCGGCCTGGTGGTCGTGGAAGGCGCTTAGCGAAGGTGAGCTGTCAACATCATCACTGCTATTCTGAGACCTCAGGCTATGATGGTTCCAGACGTAGAGCACCGGCCGTGCCTCTGTGGACCCGAATCTCTAACACAGCATCTCCCTCTCGGTGACCTTGTTATTCTTTCTGACTTAGCTAAGTGCGCCGGGTGTGCACAAACCAGGGCTGTGTGCTGGGCAGTGGGCTTGGCATTTGAGACGCAAAGATGAGTAAGGCATCCTGTCATCCTGCTCGGGCTTCGTCTAGTACAGGAGGCGCACGGTAATGGTTGAAGCGCATCGTGCTGTGTCCGTGGTGGATGCAGGTAGCGGGAGAACAGGAAACAGGGGAGCTTGTCCGACCACTGGGGGCCGGGGGGCTTTATAGGGAGAGCGGTGCCCGGGAGGACTTAAAGGGTGCGGGTGGATTTCCAGGCAGGTCCATTCGGGGCAAGAGAGGATGGACGGTGCCAGACCCACAAACAGAGTGACACGCTATTCCCGAGGGTCCGCTGAGCGCCCCGGGGAAGCTGCGTGGACCCCCCCCCCCCCCGCCTAGGACCACGCCCCGCCGGCCGCCGCGCACCTGCTCCCGCTCGGGGCCGCCTGGGGGTGCGCGCCCGGGGCCCGCGCCCAGCTCTGCGCCCCTCCGACGCCCACGTGCGCCCGCCCCCGCCCCCGCGCGTGCCGCCCGGGACCGCCCACCTCGTGCCCCGTGCGCTGCGGCCGGAGTCGGGCTCCCGAGGGCCGGCGCGCTGGGCCGCGGCCGGAAAGCGCCTGCTGCCCTCGGCCCCGGCGGGAGCCCGGCCGCCGCGGCCGCAGAGCCCAGGGCAGCCGGCGGGCACGGCCCCGCACGCCCTCGGGGCCGGGGACGCCTCTGTCACGCCGGCCGGAGGGCGCTGGGCGCCAGGCCGCTGCACGTCGCCTACAGCCCCTGCGGGCACCGGGCTGCGACCCCGGCGAGGCCGCCCGGCGCAGGCTGGCTTATGCGTTGTCTGCGGTTTGTCGTCTGTGGAGAATTTCGAGGATCTTCAAATTGAAGTGAAAGAGTCGCAGAGCGGGAGAAAAGTGAGTGCGCAGTATCGCCGGATGTGGTCGCTTCCGCGCGCGGCGGCGGGGCTAGGGCGGCGGCGGGAGGAGTCGGCGTCCCCGGGGCGCGGCCGCGCGCCGTCGGCCACCGCTGCGGGGCGGGAGTCCGGCGCTGCAGCCCCCGTCCCACCCCCGTCTGAGCACGTCGCTGGTCGGCGTGGGCTTGGCGGCCCGGCCCGCGGCGGTGGTCGCGTCCCGGTGGCGGGGTCACAGGCGCTCCCGTGCGGTCGTCCGGAACGCGGCGCTCCCGCGGGTGCTCTTAGGGGAAACAAAGGACTGAGATGCCGACAGATCACTTCTCATCAAAATAACAGGCAATTCTGAGCTTACCATCGAGTGCAAGCCGGGCCCTTTCACCGCCTCCTTAACGCCTTCCAGTGAAGTAGCAGTGTTCTTTTCTAACTTGTTCTCTGTAAATTTTAAGTTACAAGCATAAGACGTTTCCGGGACACGGCTTTACCTGTTCCTCATGCTCTCCGCCCGTCATCCCTTAGACTATGTAAAAAAAGAAAGGAAGAAAGAAAAAACTTTCGTCGGGAAGTGGCGTTGGTAGTAGGAATGAAGCTACAACAAACCACGTGCGTTTGATTCTTGCGTCACCTCAACCCCGGTTTCAAAAAATTAAAAACTCAGTCAGTGCCGTCGCCCTGCCAGAAGGGAGACACATGACCGAGCAAGTAACACATGACAGGAGGCCAATTAAAACCCGACTGTCCGTCAGTTGTCGCCTACGTTCCTGGTCTCCCAAGAAGGCAGCGGTGCTGTTCATTTAGCAAGAGCAAAATGCAAAGTGAGTTCAACCCTGCGAAGCACGGCGTTTAATTTAGCATCAGTTTTGTGGGTTTCACGGTGGTGCGTCTTAGTAATTGTGCTTTAGAGGTGAAATGAAATGACATTTATATATATTTTCTTCAGAATCTGCTTTTATTCCCAACTTTGAAATTTGATGCTATGTTAGATTATTTTACAATTATAATAATTCAACTAAAGAAGTTTACACTATATTACACAATTATTCTCTATGTTATACTGCTATATACTAACGTTATACTATAAAGTAATCCTTCCTGGTTGTATACAATGTGAGATCATAATAACTTATTTATGGAAAGCTTTATCATGAACAAAATATGTTTTATTTCATTTTTATATTTTATTTTACTAAAACTCTATACATTTGAATGCAATCTGATGTATTTTGCCTAAATCACCAAAATCTGGCTAAAGGAAAATGAACATGTTTTGGTTTCCTGGCTTGTCTTGTAACGTCTAAATGCACGTCGATTGCTGGGATTCCACCCTGGACTTGTGCACACGCGGCTTTGTGCCCCGTCTCCGTGGAAGCGCAGGACGAGCCCGGGGGCTGCCCCGCACGGCGCCCGGGCCCCTGCTTGGACCCGCAGCCTGCCTGGCGTGGGGAGCGCCCTGCAGAGCCGCTGTCACAAGCTGTCCTTCTCTCAGGTTTCTGAGTTTTGTGCTGCTCATCCTCCACTGTCTGAAAGCCACGGACTCACCTGTTTTACCTTCTTTTCTGATTGTCTGTCATTGAAGGACCAGTCTGTTTGCAGCGACAGCTCCACAGCCAGAAAAGGAAAACGCGTTCGCTCTCGGTTACGTATTTTTCTCCTGCAATTTTAGCCTTGGTGCCATTGTTTCAACAGAAGTTTTTCCTTCCTTAATTAAGTCCGTATTTCTGGCTGACTTTTCACAGCGGCTCCCCCTGCCTTCCTACACCACCTCCCTGCCTTCTTACAGCAGCAGGTTTATTGCAAAGTACAAAAATGAGACGTCTCAGCTCGCTGCATAAAAACCTCATAGGAGTTTCTCTTTCCAGTTAGCTCAGGAAAAATACTGAACTTGGAAACAAGTCCCTTCGGACGCAGGTCCTAATCTAAGTTTTCAGCTGTATTTCTTGTCGCTTCCCCACCCAGACCTTGTTGATGCTCATTCAGCCCATTCCGGAGCGCACCCGGACCTCTTCAGTCCCGGAGACGCTGCTCTCCTCCCCCTGCCTGGCCGAGCCCCCTCCGTCTGCAGACCCAAGTCGGTGTCCTCGCACTGTGAGCCCCACTTCTCCGCCGCCATCGCTTAGCACTTTCTACCTCAGAGGCCCCGTCGAGCCTCCCCTGTATTCGCTGAGCCACGGGCCGGGCGCGCTGCAGGGGCTGCCCTTCCTGATGGAAGCACTGCGGACCACCCGTCTCTAGCGCACATCTACTCCTCGCCCGGGGAGCCCGGAGCAGGAGAGGCCCACACAGGCGTGATTTGCTGTAACGCTGCAGATTCTTCCCTTAGAAACCTCAGACAGGAGCTGTGGGGCAGCCGTGCCATCGTGTGTGACAGCCCCGTCCTCCAAAGACCTTCTGTGGTGATTCAGAGGGGCAGGCAGGCTGCCCTCAGAGCCGCCTGAAGTGAGTTTGGGTCCCATTGGTGGTCATAGATTTTTTAAAAGTCTTGCTGGCCTATTTTTTTCTCTGCTTAAGAAAATACAAAAAAAGCAAGCAAGCAAGCAATCACACAGCCATCTGGTGCCTGTTTTCCCACAGACCGCGGCCCGTGATGTCTCGTAGCGCTGTTTTCTCCCCTGAAAGCCAAGTTACGCCATGTCTCTGAGCCGTTTGCTGCCTGCTCCTCCATAATCTCATCTTTTACTTTTTAATTGAACATACCTTTCCTTTAAACATTTTGACAGTTTCTTTTGTCCAATAGTTTTCTTAATTCCCCCTTTCCCCTTATTTCTGTAATCCATTAAAAAAAAAAACCCTCCTTCTGTGAGACTTAGCTTCTCTGCGTGAAGAGCGCTGGCCTCCTCAGGAGCAGGTCTGCTCTGTGAACGTCTATTATGCTGCTGCTGTTTACAAGCCAGGATTTGGGAGGAGGGGCGGCTGGGGGAGTAAACGCTGTTCCTGCCTTTCACGGTCTCTAAAGCCTTTTTTTGACAGTCGTGCAATGTATGTTTATTGTGATACTTCTGATCAGTGGTGCAGCTGATCTGGGACACGTTACCAGAGAACTTTGACATTATTTTTTCAGGACTGGTTTCTCGGTGGCGTCAAATTTCAGCTCTTCAAACATGAAGTTGGGGGCGGGTTCATGTCGGCTTTACCGTCCGTCTGCTTGAGCTTAAAGAGCTCCTGCCCAGTCCTTGGTGGCCTCTGGGCCGGTGTCAGCAGGCCCTCCAGATGTCTGTCACTTAGCTCCAATGAGTGATTTTAAGGAATCCATCCTGCTCCAACACAGCATCACCCGGACTCTCTCGTTTCTCTGCGATTTCCCAGCCTCTGGAACAGCATTGAGAGTCAGGGAAGCTCCAGGACCGCAGGGCCTGAAATGCGTCTTATGAGCACGCGGGTCTGGGGGGGGCCTGGGCTGTGAGCTCCGCTTGCTCGGGTGTCACCTGCTCCTCAGGGACTAGCCGGACTCGCCCCAGACGCTTTCCCTGGTCTAAGCACCTGTCTCTGAGGGTCGGTCACTCCGCGGCATCTTCACAACATGTGAGGCAGGCAGAGAATGAGCAGTGCGCCTGGCTGGCTGGCTTAGGCCCGCTTCGCACCAGGGGTCCCTCCAGGAGAGCAGGTCCCCGGTCCAGAGGGAGAGGCCCAGTGCCTGGGGAGCCCCTGGCAGACCAAGGACTTCCAGGCACGTGTGACCGTAGGGTTAAGACCCTGTGCCCCAGCGTACTTCGGAGAGTGAGACCAGCTCTGTGAGCGCAGAAACGTCAGAGTGGCTGTGGACACCCTTCATGCCAGCCCGTCACTCGGGCTGGCGGGCTGCAGCCTGCGGGCCGGCCGCCGGTCCTTACAGTTTTGTTGTCACTCAGCCCCGTCCACTCGTTCGTGTCTTATCTGTGGCCAGTTTCCCACTGTCACAGTAGAGGTGAGATCAGATCTTCCTCCGCTTACGGTGGCATCACAGCCCGATAAACCCATCGTAAGCTGAAAATATCAAGAATAATATTAATAATTATTAAATACTAATATTAAGTCAAAGGTGCGTTTAATATACCTGACCTACTGAGCATAGTTAAGATTAAATAGGACAGTAAAAATAAAAATGCTTATTCCTTAGCATGTAGAATAGACTTCTGTCGATCTATCAATCTGTCTATCTGTCTATCATCTGTCCATCTCTCAGGCTGTCTTACTACAACTACGGCAATAACGCGGAGCATGACTTCAGCGCCTTGAAGAAATCTCTAAACATTTTAAAATTTATGGCCTGAATGAAAGGGTTGATTGTTTATGTCACAGTCAAGAATTAAAACCATGGCTTATTACTGTGTTTCTGCAAGTGTGCGACGCTTACCCCAGGATGTGTTAGATAATTGTATGTGGATGGTAGACATGACATTCAGTGACGCCAGCTCACACAGGGAAAAATGTATTCCCTTTCTGTTTTTGGTTGTTTTCCTGTCTTTTTGGTTACATGTCTTTAACCCCCAAAACTTACTTATTAATAAAACTTTTAAGCAGAAAGACACTTCACAGGGCCAGAGATTTCAAAGGATTACTGTATGTCAGAAAAATTTAATAAAAACGTTTACTTTTTCAATATTTGCATCTTATCCTGACTATGAAATATACATGAAAAAGCAGATTTCTCATCCATGTCGACCATTAGGGTGAAAACGAAGGGAGGGGATTTTCTTGTTAGTAGTTGCTGCGCCGTGCATGTCCAGATTTTCATGGAAGAGTCTCTGGATCTGCCTGAACGCGCCAGTGTCCCACACACACGGGCTTCTGGTGGAGAGGAGCCCGCCCCCTTCCCGTGTGGCAGTCTGTCACGGCCTCTCCTGGGTGTGTCTCTGCCTCTCTCCGCATCTCAGCCGCCGTCAGTTTTATGATTTTATTCTTTTGTTTTTTCTTGTTCTTTTTTTATTTTAATTATTATTTTTGTTCCATCTCTTCCCCTTTTTCTTCAGTTGATCACAAGGTAGAGTTTAAGTAATTATTTTATATCATTGTGCATATTGATAGAGTTTGACATTCTATATGCTGCTTTTGAAAATTTGATGAGTATTACATTTTTAGTCCTCTGTAAAATATTATGTAAAGTATCTTAGATTATTTCCTCCTGTAAAGTAGTGGTAGAAAGAAATGTTCTTCCTTCTGTAAAAGCAAAAAATGGATAGTGTCATGCATTTGTTCAAAAAGGAAAACAGTGACAATTCGTTTTCCCCATTTATTCAGTTTTCCATGCCATTTCAGTTACAGAGATAATGCATCTTAAAGACAGGGCCTTACAGCTCTCCAAGAATGCGTAAAATTTTAGTCGTAGAGGAATTTTAAAAGAAAAAAGTTACAGCGTCATTAAAATCTTCCAGGACACGTTTAGAGCCTGAGGGAAGCTTCCAGGAAATAGTGTTCTGAGGAAAATTTCCTCCAAGTTGAGACTAACTTTTCTTTCTAGTGTTTTAGTGGCTCTGAGTTTTAACCGCCATGTCCTGCTGTCAGCGGCTCTGCCCTGGCCACTGTGCGGGGCTGTGGTTTCTCTGACAGCGTGTCTGCCCCTTGCTTTTCTCAAACTGAAGCAGTTTTGGGGGAGGGGGCGTCTCCCCCTCCACCCCCATGGGCCCTTGTGGCTGGGCTGATAATACAGTTGACACAAAACAGATGAACAAATGAAAAAGAAATAGTAATTCAGGCAGTTAAGGAAACAACGCATTTGTGAGGAACTGACAGGACACAGAAGCTCAGTCTTGGGTTCCTGGTTAGTGACGAGCCTGAACAGAGGTCGGGTTTGGGGGGTGTTGAGGCTTCTCCGCCTGAGTCCCCGGTCTCTGGTGAAGAGGGCGTCCTTCCACCTCCAGGTGCAGGGAGGCACCTTCCACACCAGAGACTCACGTCCTGCTTCCCGGGGGACCGAGAGGAGGGTCAGAGTGTCCCTCTTACACATTTCTGAAGTAACTTTAATTCAGAGGAGTCAGTATGCCGCATACGCCTGGGGGCAGCCTGCTCTGGACCCCAGCACAGTCGCCCTGAGACAGCTGACGTCTGATTCTGTGTAAAGTCATGCGGGCATTTGGCTTTTTTGAATGGTATGTTTCATATTTTCTCCCTGAAAGCTACTAAATGATCGTAACTGTTCTAAAATTTCAGAAGAGTCTCAGAAAGCATCTCCATAAGGACGCGTTGCCGCATAGCACTGTGCCTCAGTGTTTGTGGTAAAGGCTCTCGCTTCGTTTAAGTCACACCTGCTCTGTCACCTGCCCTTCGCGCTGAATCAGGTGGGAGGGGCGGCCCTGGGAAAATTCCGTGCAGGACCTTCCGCCCTGGTGCCTCTCTGAATGGTCCAGTTGAATGAAAATTCTTATCTTTATCCACCCTTTTAAAGCAGACGTTAAGGCAAAAAGACATAATGAAATTAGATAAGGACGGACATTGTTGTCTTCGGGGCATGAAATGGCTCATTTCCGGGTCCGCAGGTCTTGTCTTTGGACTCTGTGCACCAAAATGGCAAGAGAAGTACCGCTTTGAAGCAGGGCTAGACTGTTTCCTCTCATGATTCCATGGGTGTTTCTGCTTTGCAGTCAGAGAAAGGCTAGAAATTAAGCCAACACAGGTAAACTTGGCATCATCAGAGCCGGGCGGCCCTGCGAGGGAGGCTTCACACTTGCTCTGGGCGGCGCGCTCTCTTTCGGTGCTGATTCAGCTGGGACAGGGCTCTGGTCAAAGCCCCCCGCGGCCTTCCAGCTCGCTCCTGGGCTCAGCAGGAAGGGGGCTGGTGTCCTGTCACTGTCAGTCTCAGGAGCAGTGCCCACCAGGTGGCATCTCAGGCTGGGTAACTTTATTTACCGTCGTAACCCTACCGCTGTTACGCTGGGGTGTTTTAAGCACAGAACAAATGTTGCTGAGTATTAGATTTGGGGAGGACACTGGGCAAGTGAAGTGGCCTACCAAAGAGGCTAATACAGAAGCTGCTTTATATGCTCCCAGGGACTAATTGGAACCAAGGAGGAAGAGCTACAGTGTCTACTGTTGAAAAAAGTTAAAAATAGAGCTGACACTCTCCTGAGTAACGCGGATGAGTCAGTGAGAAGTGTTTTGAAAATTCGTTGATCTCCGCCTTCCCTCTAATGAGGTTGGAGCTCGCTGCTGTTCCTGTTTCAAGCATAAGCTGTAGAGCGTTAATGAGTTATTCAGTGTGGTTTATTGTTTAATGTTTAGCCGAATTGGTTAAGAATTGGTTAAGAATGGAGAAACAGATCAATAGCAAAGCACTACAATGAACAAAACCAAGATTACACTCTTCAGGAAGGTTCAATGTTCTGATTTTTAAAGCCTCAAACTACCATTTATTTTCTGAACTCTTACAATTCATGGATGTTAATTTCACCTTTTTGACTTCCAATTTCCATTAACCATTATTTCTCATGGGTATAATTTAAGTTTAACCATCCAGAATGCAACATATCTTTATTACTTATTCTGAGACATTCATCTAACAGTATTTTCAAAGATACAAATTTACATTAAAAATAAGCAGAACAGGACAGTGGTAACATTTGGCAGGAAAATTGTTTTAGAAATTTAGAATTAATTTAGAAATTAGCAGTGAATTTGTTACCAAGTCCAGACTCGTTCTTCTTGCCATGTGACAGGTCAGTAGATCGGAAGATGAGGTGCTGGGGCGAGGAAGAATGACTTTATTTGGAAAGCCAGAAGATGGAGAAGATGGGGGACTCATGTCCTTGAGAACCATCTTCCCCAAATCAGAATTCAGGTTCCTTTTATACGAAAAAGAGGAGATGGCGTGATGTTGGTTGTTGCAAACT
The DNA here is from genome assembly GCF_048773025.1 of Camelus bactrianus. Classification (NCBI taxonomy): domain Eukaryota; kingdom Metazoa; phylum Chordata; class Mammalia; order Artiodactyla; family Camelidae; genus Camelus; species Camelus bactrianus. The sequence goes on along the minus strand of NC_133567.1, from coordinate 2,480,573 downwards.
TCTTGGTGTTGGAATCCTTTGTTCTTGCAGCTGTCCACGTGGGTCAGGTTAAGGTGTCCCTGTAAACCTCCAACAAGACAAATGTTATTTTCTATTCTGCAACTTTTTAATCTTTATATGAATGGGTAAGTGTTACACCCTTAAAGATCAGAGCCTTGAGAATGGGCTGTCCTGCAGATTTCAGGCCACAAGCGACATTCTTTTACAAAAGGTACAGAAGCAGCACGACTGAGCACCGGAAATGGAGCCCAGAGTTAGCGCTAAGGGAGCAGACGTGATACAGGGTCAGGTTTGTTCTCCCTGTTACGTAACCCGGACAGTCCCAAATCCCATGGCGACTGTGATGACTGAAGCAGAGCGTGTTTGTCTTACTAAACTTGCACAGCACCGAAAAGGTAAAGGATTTTAAAGGAATCCCCATCTGACCACGCAGAGGCCAGTGCTTTTCACGTTCGGGAAGGTTGCTCCGCAGCATTTTGTGCTGTTTTCCTTTATGTGGCTGAGATAAATTTGAATCTATAATTTTACATTCTGCTTTCTTCATTTAACATTAAATATATGCAGCTACTCATATCATTAAGAACTGTTTTTAAAATAACAAGATAAATTTGCGTGGATGTACTAAAATATAATGGCAGTTGATCTAAATAATGACAATTGGTCTTAAATCAATCTCCTAATTTAGGAGCACATTTTAAATACCCCTTCTGCAGATTCAGTTTTCTAAAGATTTTCAAATGACGAGTATATTTGAATGAATCTGCTGTAAACATGGTGCAATTGTTGGTAATGGAGACATAAAAATAACAATTTTCCTTGGATAAAGTCAAATTTACTTGTTTTCCTAGCTACTCAGTGATCATATGGAAGCGAGAGATAATGTATTAATAGGCTGAGAAAAACACGGTACAAAGAAACCTCACGTTGCAAGTTTAGAAGCGACACTGTTTTAATACTTACGTATGTAATTACGTGATACTATTTATATAGTCACCTCACAAATACTAAGAAAGAACTGTCTTTTCTATTTCATGTGGTGGCAAGTGAAGTGACCCTTCTTTAGAGGTAATATCTTCATCTAACTATTTTTCCAGGATGTACCAGCTTTTCAGAAAAAAAAAACAAAAAAACAAAAAACCTCTGAGACTTAAATTTGAGAAAACATACTAAATTTGTCTCAAATACAAAAAAAAAAAAAAAGCCCTCCCGCGGCACTTGCGGGGCCCGAGTGCTTCTGTCCTGTTGTCCATCCCCTCCACCGCGGGCGTCCTCCCCCGGACCTGACACTCTCCCTCTGTTGGATCAGGGCGTTCGGTCCGGGTCGTGGAGGTGCCTCCAGGGCAGAAACCGGGCGGAAGGTGGCGGCCTCGCCATGACCTCAGCCCCTCCAGGCTCGGGCAGGAAGGGAAGCAGACACCCCGGAGCCCTGAGGGCAGAAATCTGACCTTGGAATCTTCCAGAGCTGAGCTGCCCGGGTCCTCCGCTGGGCTGGGCCCCCAGGGCTGCAGTCCTTGTGGGGGGCTCTCCGTGGCTCTGTCCTCGGGGCCTCCCGCAGCCCTCTCTCGCCCACGCGAGCGCACACGAGCCGCCAGGTTCCGTGGGGATGGGAGCCGAGGGGAGGACCCCTCCTTCAGGGGCTGGGGTCCCAGCGCGGCTGCAGCTCCCTGGCCCCTGTGACCAGCCACTCCCCGCCGGGCAGACCTTTCTTCTTGCCTTTGGATGAGCTGCGTTCCCATCAGGCCCAGGCTCTTGGGGACCACAGGGTACCCGCGCTTTCCCACGTGACAGCACTGAGGTTGTCACTGAAGGTCACAGGGTTTCCATTTAATCATTTTGTGCACAATGTTGTGTGGGCGGAAAATACACTGAGGCCATGAGGAAACCAGTTCTGCTCTGGAGCTGAGGCAGGACTTGGAATTTAGTCATAAACACCATTTTGGTTGTTTTTTTTTTTCTTTTAAGATTAAAGCTGCTCTTATCTAGAATCTCAGGGGTTACGCCAAGAAGAAGCAAACACCCTGCCTGTCAGCTGCTGCTGTCCTCCTCCCGGCCTCTTGTCTGTGAAGCTGTGTGATCTCCTCCAAGCCTCTCCCACCTGCCGTGAACACGGGACCTCTCCGTCAGCTGGCTGGACTTCTCATTTGGAGTCCTGTGCTAACAGACTGTAAATGCAACACTTGACATTTTACCATCAATTTAAGGCAATTTTCCGTATCATCTAATCAATAGATGAAGGGCCTCTGCAGCGTCTTGTAGGATTACAGATGCAATTAAATAATATCCATAAGTCCTCATTACCCATCTGCTTATTGCAGCAAACTCTATAATCGGCACATTTGTTTGTGTTATAAATCAACCTCTACTGATAAACTTGGTTTTCCGTAGAGCGTGAAGCCTTTCCTGGAGTACCAGGCAGCAAATGACTTACTCTCTATTCCTTCCAGAAATAAAAAAAGTAACACCGAGTACAGGTGGTACAATTTCCCAAGACCAGACGAGTGATGTGCTCAGACTCCAGGCCACTCGATTAAATAAAACCTCCTTCAAACAAAACAGTTTCACAAGAGCCAGCAGATGTGTATTTTCTCCTGGGACTTACGGGACCATCTGGTCGTGCATTTCCAGCCGTGCACTTCACATTCAGTTCTGTCTTTAAAGCATCAAGTAATTTTAAATACAGTGTAGTTTATGTACCAATGTAAATAAATTTATGTTTACTCGTAACCTTAGCTCAAATAAATTGGGCTTATGTTTGTAAGCTGATGAAAGTTTAATTCCTTCCGTAAGAGACTCATCTTATTACCGTAATATTTCATGATGCTGTGGCTGTTTCATGTTGACCTTATAAAAAGCCTTTAAAGTATGACTACAGAAGGAAGATTCCAGCAATTCCTGTAAAGCCTTTAATGAACCAATTAAATTGCAAGAGCGTCCTCAGGTTTGCCTTTGAAAGTTGCTGCTGTTTTTAACAGAACGCTGCAAGGACACCTCCTGCTCGCCTTGGTCCTGCTCGTACAGAACATCTTCTGTGAAAAGCTTGTTGAAATCAAGGTGAGAACAAACTTCATAGCAGGAGAACGGACACTAAATAGCCTGGAAATAATACAACAGTGAAATGGTGATGAGTCAGGCTCCGCTGGTGATCCCCACTTTACACGGAGCACGAAACATTCGCCTGGAAGCAGCCTCGCACAAGGCCCCAGGATGTTAAGTTATCTTCCAAGTGCAGCATTTCACATTTATTTACGATCCGTGACATCCCAGGGGGAAGGCGCCTTCCTGTTCCAGAACTAGGCTATTCACCAGCAAAGTTTCAGTAAGTTGTTTGAGTTAGGAAATGGCCTCTTGTCTACGGCCCCACCACCCTGAACGCGCCTGATCTCGTCTGATCTCGGAAGCTAAGCAGGGTCGGGCCTGGTTAGTACTTGGATGGGAGGAAATGGTCTCTTACTGCCCCAAATTTATTTTCCCATCGGATATGTCCCTTTTAGTATTATTTAGTGTTTAGAATTATTAATAGTGTTTCAATATGGATGTTGAAAACAAGTGGAAGTGCACTTCAGACATGCTCCCGTGAACTGTGAAGGTCCTCAGCTGTAAGACCAGGGTGTGTGACTGCAGGTCCCTGGGAGAGTGACAGGAACAAGGTTGAAATGGAAGGAAGCTTCCATGGACCACAATCAAAATGAAAGGAAGCTGATAAGACCCAGAGAGAGCCCAAGTGTTAATGCAGTAAGAGAGCTGTTGCCCGCAGAACACTCTTAGGTGTCTCCAAAGGCAAACGTCAGCTCCGCACCCTGCGGGAGACACACGGAAGCAAAACACTGAAAATGCTCAAATGGAAAAGTGTACATGAAAGTAAGTCTGGTCCCGAATAGACACAAACACGAGTGGCAGCAACAGCTTTTTAAAGAAGAACAGCATTAACTGAGGGACTCTATTCAATATCTTGTAATAAACTGTAATGAAAAAGCATTTACATAGTGTAACTGAATCACTTTGCTGTGCACCAGAAACCAGCACAACATTGTAAATCAACTCTACTTCAGTAAACAAGCATTAACTGAAACAAGAAGGTGCACTTCCATTTAACAATCTGTACGTGAGACGGTTAGAACTCCCACCTTTGAAATAGCTTAGCCTCCGTTCAGCACACTTCAGTGCAAGTGTCTTTGAGCCTTATTATTGAGATCAGTTCATGAGAGATGTATCCAGCTTTGTACCCAGTAAACTAAAATTAACTTTATGCTCAGGTAGTCGTGGATAATTTTCAAAAGTTGATTGTATGCTCTGTATCACAAGAAAAATGAAAATTCTCAAGAGCAAGCTTCACCTGGGCAATAATACCCTTCAGTTCCACTAATCTAAAAGCATACGGCTGAATTCAAAATAAAATTGTTATTTAGTTCAAACCATTTGAGCAGATAAATATTTTGTCAAGAAGGTAACGAAAGTTAAGTGGCTTGTTTAAAAAATAGTAATGATCAACATTCTGCATCACAAGGAGCACAGTGAGATTTAAAGTTTGCGGACCGGAGGCGCTCCCCGCAGCGGCCCTCCCTGGGGCTTGAGGGTTATGCGTGCTTTCTGGGTGTATCTTCTTTGTACCTAAGTTTGAAGCAAAGAGCGTTTATTAGTTTTTTTTAATACTCCTTCCAAAATTAGTAGTAATGATTTTACCTTACAATTTTTACAGAACTGTAATTACAGAAAAGGATAAAATTTGGAGTGTGTTATGCTCTGACAGTAAGGTATTTTTTTTAGTTGGAAGAAAAGTCCTTTTGATTCATGAGAGGACGTCAAGTCCAAGGCACAGGATGGATGGTGGTTCAGGGAGACAGAGCCTCGGGTCACCCCAGTGCGTCGCACCCTCTGTATCCCTTCCCGTCCGTCAGTGGGAACAGACCGGCTTCCAACCAATGGCCTGTGGCAAAGGGGATTGCATGTCACCCAGTGACGCCGTTACGTTATCTAAGGCTCCGTCTCACCAGGCAGAGTGAGAGGCCTGCTCCCGCCTGGTCTGGAGGAAGCAAAGGGCTGTGTTGTGTATGTCCTTGGAGGGGGCCACGTGGTGGGGAACTGTGGGCACCACTAGGGCCTGGAGGTGGCCCTCAGTCGTTTATGTAGTTGGGGGGAAGTGAGTTCTGCCAACAACCTGAATGAGCTCAGAAGGGATTCTTTCCTAGTACATGTCCAGACGAGAATGCCACCCAGCTGACATCTTGGTTGCAGCGTGAAGGGACCCCGGGCGGGGCCCCAGCTCTCCTGTGACATGACCCCTGCAGTAGCTTTTTTGGGCCGTAGCCCCGTCGTCCGGGCTGGCTGGCTGAGACAGTACACAGGCACTGTCTCACTGTTTGGAGGCCGGAGGTCTGAGGTGCAGGTGTTGGAGGTTGGTTCTGACTGAGGGCTGGGGGAGGATCCACTCCATGCCTGCCCCCACTCCTGGTGCAGGTGGCACCGTTAACGTTCTGGTCTCTCTTGTGTACCCCAGTCTCTGCCTCGTCTTCACGTGGGGTCTGCCTGTGAGCCTCTGTCCAAGGTCCTCCTTTTCATAAGCACACGGGTACTTTTGCTGTTACATCACACACAGAAAGTATAAAACAGGGGCCTCAGACAGACTTGCTCTAACTCCCCCCGAAACTGACTGTCCTTTTTATTTTTTCTTCACATTGTGGTTTGTACTTTTACCCCTTCCCTCTTCTTACAGGCAGATGAGAAGTGTGAAAACGTAAGAAACGAGTGCTGATGATAAACTCACAAGTGTGTACTTTTGCCCAGTTTTGAAGCCCGCCGTTGCTGGGAACCAGCATCCGCAGTCGTAGGGTTTTGGTCAGTTCACGGGGGACATGCAGGCGTGCCTGAGCCGCTGTGGTTCCGCCTCCCCTGCGTGGACTTGTTCCCCATCAAGGCGAGGCCGTGCATTCCAGCAGCTGGCATATCCACGCATATTCCTGCTGGCTTCAGAATCTCCTGACTTGGTTAAATTAATCATCAGTGTCCATAACTCTTGTCCTGAAGTATCTACTTCCACACGTTCACCTCTGGCCTAGATCAGGTGTGGTCTGAGTTTCAATGTGACTCTTAGGGTCGTGGTTGAAACCTGCATACCTACCGAACGAAGCTCTCCTTTTTCCACGCTCACTGCCAAGCCCGACGGGCTCCTTTCTGCTGACTTCATTTGGTTTCTACTGGTTTAATTTTAAACAGCAAAATGACGCACTTTCAAAAGCTCTGCAGAATTTTCTGTGCTATTTTTCACTATAAAGAAATGTGAATTTTAAAAAAAATCCTAAAATGCATACACCCAGTTGTTTGGGGGAAAATGTTTATTAAACTCATTTGGAATTACCTTGCAAACCAGTCTGCAAACACATTCTCTTAAGTTCTGATTCATTCAGCAGCCTTGCTTGAATGGCAGTTGTGTGCTCATGAACAAGAACGTATTTATAGCCGTGCATTATGCAGAAGTTATTTAGAAACTAAATAAGTCAGTTACCTTGTTCTCTAAAGTTTATTCCAAAAATAAGAGCCGCATTTGCGCCCACTCCGCAGGGTGCTCTTGCAAAGGGCTTTGCTTGCATTCGCTCAAAGCTCTCAACAGCGCCATGAAATGGATCACATTCTCCTCCGCATTTACGGAGGAGAGAACAGAGTCAAACGAGTTGAAACAGCTTCTCCGATGTAATATATTCTAAACGTGGAACACAGGGCACAAACCCAGACAGTCTGATTCCTGAACTCATACTCTTAAACTCAGAAAATGGCAAAAGAACTGGATATTTAAAAACAAGGATTTGGCCTCTTTGATGTTGTTCATTCGGGTAGATATCTGTTGAACATGTAAGGGAAGAGTCCTTTTCTTTCCTTCTAGGTTCTTTGGCCTAATAATTAGATTAACACAAGACAGATAATAACAACAGGAAAAAATTTAATTTTGCATGTGTGGAAGCCTCAAAGACACAGGGCTCAAAAAAGTGACCAAAAGGGCAACTTTCATACTTAGACAGAGGAACAATAAATGTGCAAAGAGCTGACAAAACCCAGGAGTTTGGGTTTGGGTAGCAAATTAATAAAGAACAAGGTTTGTTTGTACAGTCTTCTCACCCTGAGTTCCCAGTCTTGGGAGATTAGAATGCCGCCTTCTCTCCTGGTACAGGGAGGGTATTGTCACCTGGGAGATTTATCCCCTGCTTTCTGGGGGACAGAGGGAGGTCAGAGCATCCCTCTTACACCTGCTGTTTCTCAAGTAACTTTAATTCGAAATAATCAATATGCCAAAGGGCGTATTTAGGGGAGGCCTGCTCTGAGCCCTGTCAAGGGTGTACTGTGCAGACACAGTGCTGTGTCATGAAGATGAGCTGGTAGGTAGGACAGAGCCCTCTTCTTCTGTGTCTTCGCAGCCAGTGGAGTGTGGTGGGACAGGGGCGTGCAGGTGGTGCTGAGAAAGTGTGATGAGCTTCCACCTGGCCGGATCTTGGCAGTTCAGGAACGTGACCTGGCACGTTCGGTGTCTGTTACTCGGGTGAGATCAAACACGCCTGGAGCTGCATCATAGCCGTGGACGGTGCCCTCGAGAGCCGCGAGGCTGGAGAGGGCGGCACCTGTGCAGGGAGAACTCTGAGCCGGCAGAGATCTAGGACTCCCTTCCCGGAGCAGGGGCCGGGGCTCAGCTGGGCTGTGGCGTGAGGGAAGGCACCAGGCTCACCTGTATACGTGGCACCCGCTCCCGGGAGGTGCACTCTGCCGCCTGTCTCCATCTGTGCTCCTGCTGGGGTCCAGACACGCTGTCTGCTGAATTTCATGCTCCCAAGTCATATGGAGACCCGGACTTGACAGTACTTGGGAGCCAATCTGAATTCATCACCCCTTTTATTAGTCTCCCACTCCAGACCCATCCATCCACCCGTCCATCCATTTAGTTAACAACTGACATTTACATTACCACGCCAATTTACATTCCCGCCAACAGTGCACAAGGGACCCCTTCTCCCCACGTTTGCGCCAACACTTGTTATCGCTCGTCTTTTTGGCGACGGCTGTTCTGCCGGGTGTGAGGTGGTATCTCACTGTGGTTTTGATTTGCATTTCCCTGATGGTTAGTGATGTTGAGCATCTTTTCATGCCTGTTGGCCATCTGCATGTATCTTCGTTGGAACAATGTCTCTTCTGATCCTCTGCCCATATTTTAAACTGGGTTATTTAGTTTTTGTGATGCTGGGTTGTACGAGTTGTTTACATACTTCGTGCATTTGTTTGTTTGTTTTTACCCTTGTTTCCCTGGCTGGAGGAGACACATCCTGAAAGGCTTTGCTTAGACTGATGCCAAGAGCAAACTGCCTGCAGTTTTCTAGTAGTTTTATGGCTTTAGGTCTTACATTCAACTCTTTAGTCCATTTTGAGTTGAGTTTTGTGTATGGTGAGACAGTGGTCCAGTTTCATTCTTTTGCATGTGACTGTTCAGTTTTCCACAGGGCATTTTTACAAAATATCATGTTAATTTGCAAAAAGTTTGTTCTATTATTCTTATATTTTTATTGTGGTGAAAAACACACAACATAAAATTCACCACCTCAGCCATTTTTCAGTGTGCAGTTCAGTAGTGCAACTATACACACGTGGTGCAGCTGAGGTCATTTTTAAAAACAGTTGTCTGGTTACAAGCGGATAATGGGGACCTGGGCTTCCAGTCACGTCCACACGTATGCAGTATCAGTAAAGCACTAAGAAACATATCTTAGGCTCCACCCAAGACATTTCTTTCTTTTTATTTTCGACAGTACTGAGTGATTTTGCATCTGGCTCAGGACTAGATTTTTGTCAGAGTGTCCTTATCTTAATTTAGTTCTTGCCATGAATTTAAAAATTAATAGAGCAAGTGACTTTCACCCCTGGGTGTGGCATATGATGTAATATTTAATTTGTCACCTCTCTGTCACTGTGTGAGGTGAAATGAATAATTCATTGGCAAAATGCATACTTTGAGATCTAAATAATATGTCAAATATGTATGTAATACTACAACATTCCACTTACCCCATAGAAAGTACTTCTTTATCATGTTAAATAAACCATGTGAAGCAGATGGGATGCTGAGTTATCTTCTTACGTGCCATTTAGTTTTGATTTCTAACTCCAGTTGCATCTCTTTCTTTACACGACCATGCAGAGCAGCAGTCACAATGCCCCGTGCATTCCAGATGCGTAAGGAGCATTTGTTGATCTTTTTATCCTCACACAGCTTCCATTTTTCAGCATTTCATTTGCTTCCTGTATAAACAGACAGCAAGACAACTTGTACAAGGGTTAAGGATGGTAGGAACGTAACACCCAGGATTTTGGCAGTTTTGCAGCAGAAATTAAAAAAACAAAAACAAAAACAAATCAAAGCTCTCAAAGAGCAGGTTTGTTTTTTCCCCCGCAGGTAACTTGCCCTCACTGCATAGATTGGAATAACTAAATTTTAGAAAATCCTGTCCAGTAACTCTCCAAAGATAGAGCATTAGACCAGGATAGTAACCACACACGGGGAGGTTCCTCGTGACGAGGAGTGAGTTAAGGGAAGTCAGGCTTGGGTGAAGCTCACATCACAGGGATGCAGGAACCACATCCTCCCTGCCTGGGGCCAGTGTCTCGGATCCATGGGGTTCACTTCAATTAAAAACAAGAACCCTAACCCTAACCCTTAACAAAATACTAACAAATAGAGTATAGCAATACATTTAAAGAATCATACAAGATAATAAGTAGAGTTCATTATAGGAATTTAAGGCTTATTTAATATTAAAAAATCAGTCAGTGTGATCCACTGTGTTAACAGGCTAAATGGTGAATGGTCACATGCTTTCCCCCAGATATTGCAAACAAAGTAAGGATGTCCATCCTCACCACTCTTGTTAACAAAGTGCTGAAAGTTTTCGCCAGTGCAATAAGGCAAGAAAAGGAAAGGAAGAAAGAAAACCTTTTTGAGATGATATAGTGACGTCTGTAGAAAATCACAAGGAACCTACCAGACAACTCCTAGCAAGTCCATCAGGGTCTCAGGAAGGAAGACACACGAGATAGATGTGTGGACGTGAGCTGTGTCTCTGCACCCTAGCAGTGAGCATGCGGGAAGGTGGGGGAGGGAAGCCGTGGTCCAGAATATTCTGTGACTCCCCCACCAGACAGCTTTTTACTCTCAAGACCTTGTAATTTAGTCCAGGGCAAAACTTCCTCATGTACTATGTCTCATATTTATGGCACACAAAAGATTCTCAGACCATCTCCCTTCTTAAGGAGTTTCTTTGTCCCTGCATCAAAATTTGAAAATATTTTGTCCCTTGAAGTGCCTGAAGTTTACAATAGATATGCTACTGTCATTTGTTTATTTTTATTTTCCATACTTTTCTTCTTGAAGACGGAAGCTACCACCCTAATTTCTTTTCCATATTTTAGAACTACCTCTATTCTTTTTTTTATTGTTTTGGAATTTGTTCAACTTTAATAATTCTTTTTGTTCCCCCAGTATTTTTAGAAATGAAAGTGGTTTTTTTTTTTTTGGTCTTAATCTTCTGGTCTATAATCACAAATATTTCTGGAGACTTTTGAGATTTTCATTCTCTACACCAGTGATCCACTCCGGCAGCGGATAATTCATCTACATCCACTCATTGGAAAACTCTGTCCTTCCTGCCTCCACCATAATTTTTCATTTACCCCTTAACTCTCTCCACTCTCCCTGCTCACATAATTGGGTGTTCTAAGTGCGTTGGTGTTTGGCTGGCACATCCTGGGTACTTAATATTCCTATTGGGTAACAATTAGTGAAAAGTGCCTGCCACTTCCCAGGTGTAGGCACTGGAATACGAACGCACCTCAGAGGTAACTTTGTAACGCTGCCTTACTTCAACCACGCGTGGTGAAATATTTTACTGAATCAATTTTTCTTTTTACATCAAGACTTTTTGCTTCTTCCGTGAAGTCCAATTTCATGGTTATTCATGGCTAACCCATTTTTTATAACCATTTCACACATTTTATGTTCTATTCAAATGGAAATGCTCTCCGTTTCCCCTCCCTTCCTTTTAACTTCATTCACACATTTCCCCTCTCGCTGAAATGTACCGTTCCCTCCACCCACATGCCCACAGGCATAAATCCTCCCAGAGCCAAATGCCACCTTTATTCAAGGCCCAGCCAAGTTCCAATTAAATCATACATTTGCGCCTGATTACTCCCTTCGCCATTCCTTTTTTCCAAAAATAATTGTTTTCCCTTGAGTTCCTGTGTCATTGTGTGTCCTCTCACAGTACACAACATCTGGGCTTCCATCATCTTTATTTTTGTATAAATTCTCTCTCCCCAAACCAGATTGCAGATGCCTTCATAATAGAAACCCAGGCTTGTTTATCACGATAGTGTCCTCTAGACCTAACTGGCAAAGAGCAGGTGCTCAACAAGGATTTAAAAATAAATCATCGCTTTTATGCTCCTCGAGATCCAGTCTGGTCAGCTGTCTCAAAACTTCTCTTGGGCACAGTCATTTCCATCACATATAAACACCCTTGGTCAAGTATTTGAAATTATTCTGTCATTTCCAACCAGATAGCAGAGTTCAAAGGAATCTGAAGGGACCATCATCAGAGGATTGGGGCACAGTGATTCCTGGGTACTGCGTGACTCGCCGGGAAGGCCGTTAGAGAGTACGGGCTGGAGCCCCGGCAACACGGGCCCTGGTTTCCCAGCACGGCCATAACCCTGTGCAGCCTGGGCGGCTCAAACCGCAGACGTTTATTTTCTTGCAGTTCTGGCTGCTGGAAGTCCAAGATTGAGGTGTTGAGGGGGTTGATGTTTTCCTGAGGCGTGTCCTTGGCGTGTAGACGGCCGTCTTGTCTCCGTATCTCCGCATGGCCTTCCCACCGTGGGTGTCTGTGTCCTCATCTCCGCTTCCTAGAGGGCCACCAGTTCTCCTGGGCTAGGCACCATCTGTATGACCTCGTTTCAGTTAATCACCCCTCTGAGGACCAGCCCCATCGGAGGTGCTGGGGGTTAGGGCCTCCGCACGTGAGTTTGGAGGATGCACTTCCGCCCGTGGCACAGCGCCTGCAGCCTCGCGGGCCACCGTGCTCTCGGACTTAGCCTCAGCGCCAGTTGAGAAAAACTCAAAAAGAGAAATAAATATTCCTTTTGGTGAGTATATTCTAGGCATATTTGTAAAGTCAAGATACTGACATGAGAGACTGAAGTTTCTGATTATCAGTATAAACATGGCTGCTGTCTCACTGGCACTTGCCAGATGCCACCTAGCTTTTCACAAGGTCACCAACAAATGGCAGACCCGGGGCTCAGGGAGCTTCCGGAACATAGCTCAAGGTGACACCCGTAAACTGAGACAGACCTGGGGCTGGAACTCATCCCCCGATTGTCGAGGCAGGCTCACTGCAGACGGCGCCTGAGGGCCACTGGTAAACGACACAGTTCTGTGCGGACCTAGATGGTGTCGTCCCGGTCACCACTGAGAGAGGAGTGCGCAGTGTTGATTTAGCTGGCTCTCTGGATCTTGCCCCCTAGCGCATGTGCATCGCACCCCAGCCCGCCGGGGGGTTGGGGACGCGACGTTTTGTAGGCCAGTGCGCCCAGCCGTGTTCCTCATGCTGCGGAGATGCAGGAATGAGGGGCAGGCAGGAGCTCTGCAGAAGTGCTGACTCGCCTTGTGGGTCTCTCGCTGTATGGAGACAGTCAGCCCATCAGTTTATGTATTATGAAAAATTTAAAAAGCAGTTTCACCGGAATTTAGCAGCAGGAGGGTAATCTTTGAATGTTGCCTTTTTAAAAATGAGATAAGAATACAGTATCGCACATGGTAGGCACTCAGTGAACACTCTTTTTTTTTTATGTTTGATGGACGCCCTGGGGATTGAACCCAGGACGCCCTCACTCTACCACTTAAGGTAAGCCCTCCCCGTCCCAGCTACAATGTTCTTAATGCTTTAAGGGCACAAACAAGTTCACAGGCAAACCCTGGACAAGTTTGGGCTACGACTACTCTCCACTCCCCTCCTAAAGCAAACGATGGTGGTGCTTTTATCGCTCAGTTAAAATAATCCGGATTAGAAAACCCAGACATCTGGGTCCCCAGCATGTATTGTTCTGTCGCTGATTTTGTGAAGAACAACCTTGTCTGCTAGTTGCTGTGCACATCCCCACATCCTCTGATGGTTCTCAGGGCTGGGGTCATTGTCACGGGGAAGCCGGGTCAGTAAGAAAACAAGTTCTTCGTGGCAGGTCCGTTAGTTGACAGGCTGTGGCTGACGACGTCCTGGGGAACTGAAGGGCGCCAGGGCCGCTGGGGTCACGAGGACGGTGCTTCTCAGCTGTCATCACGCACTTCTCTCTTTTTCATGTGGTCCATCGCCTCCACGTTCCTTCCTGCTCAAGTCCGTCATGTGATTTTTATGAGTTCTTTACATTTTCTCTCTCACTGTCTTCCCCGTTCTTCTCAAAGGCGATTCCCATCTGCATAGGTTAACTAAAATCGTTTCTGCAGATAAATGTACATCCAATAAAGTACGCCCTGGAAAAGATACTAGTTGTTTTTCATGAGAAGAATTCCCGCGACATCAATGCTTTCTCTGTGGTCTGAAGGAGAAATTTTTATTGACCATTACTTTCTAGTTCTCAAGGTAAAGGCTCCGATACAGCATCTTGGTGTTCTAAACAATGATTTTGTTGGACTCAACAGATGTAAAATTCATTATTCAGACACGTAAAACCTGTGTCTCTTGAAAGCACTTAACATTGGCTTTCTTGGTAATAGACGAAGGGGTCTGTGTGCCTCTGGCCACTGCCAGAGATCCCTTGTGAGAGAAGGAAGGATGAAATTGCCACGAAATATGAGCGAGTGTCTTTTTGGATCACGATGGGGGAGTGATTCTATCCACAATTAGCTTGGCAGTAAGGATGTGTTTCTGTGCTTTACGGCTGAAATAAATGTGCACTGTGCGATCCGGGAAGGCTGAAGGATCGTAAGGAGAGGCAGTTTGCTGAAGCGCAGTTTGAAGCTGTGTCATTACGTGAGCAGCTGGGAAATGACAGGTGCTCACACGCCAGGCTGGCTTGGGGACGGCCCCTGGCAGGCGGGGATGGGGTGGCAGGGCTTCAAGATCCCGCGCTGACCCGTAGGTAAGAAGTCGGCTGACTCGGCGCCCGGGGCCGTGTTGTTCCAGGTAGGACGTTACTCTAAATGCCCTACAGGTGGGAGCAATGGTGTAGTTTCAAAACCCAGTGTCACTCTAGCAGGCCACCAGAACACTTTTACCAGCTTCAAACTGTATTTGCAAAGAAAGTAATACCACAAAACAAAGCAAAACCAAAGTCTTTGTCATGCTCATTTAAATAGTATGACCTTGAAGTATCCCAGTTGCAGAAGCAGAAGTGTGTTCTCTACTGAATAGGGACCGACAAAGCTTCTGAGGATCATAGTTTGAATTATTCAAAGATGGGGGTTATGGACTTAAGCAAGCCTGTTTCTCACTGACTGTATGAACAAGTCCTGAGGTTTGCTAACATAAACCCAGGCCCACAGGAAACAGCGGGGAGAAATCCCAGATTGCCTGGGGGGTTTCAGGGCCAGGACAAATGTAGGCATGTCGAGGATGACAAGTGAGTCATGGAGCCTGGGGGCTGCCCCTCTCCGAAGCAGACACACAAGATGGAAGTTGGATTTTGCATCCTTCAGCATACAGAAATTGAAACAGAAAATCAAGGCTGTCCTTGAGGTCAGTCATCAACATTAAAGTAGAAGCCAGCAAGGGGACTCGGTGTTCAGTAAGTTAGAATCCAGAAACCAAGTGGAGGGTGTGGGGAAAGGCAAGCGAATGTATTTATAACATACGTGTTTGTAGGTGTTGTTCTGATAAGTTCCAGGATTGCCAAGCGTCTGGCCCCTGTTTTGATTCTCGCAGTGAATTCTTCCTGTTCTTTTGTGTTGAGAAAGTTGACGTGGATGTGGACGAGGTCCTGGCTGGGTACTAAAGCTCGTCTGCTTCGCGATACAGTTTAAAGCTCATACCCCTCTATCGTGTGATAGCAAAACAGGAAATAGGTTTAAGATGACCTGAAATGTCACAGTAAAACAAACCCCCCAAATGGTCTTCAGCCGTTGTGTAGCTATAAAATTAACATAGCATGTGGATACCGTGTATGTTTTATATTTGTTTGTTTTTCAAATGTGCTTCTTCCTGCTTAGGGAGCTGACTCAGTAATATTCACATTAAACTTAGTCTAAAAACCTAGTCAAAAACCAGAGATCGTCAGTCTGGATTTCAAAAACAAACAAACACAAAAAAAGGAGATCCAGCTGTACCCTGTCTATGGGACACTCACTTGAGGTACAAGTCTACAAACAGGTTGAAAGTAAAAGGGTGGGAAAGATGTGCTCTGAAAACAAGAACCAAGGGAGTTCCAGAGGCTGGGCTAGTGTCAGACAAATTAGATATTAAAGCAAAAACGTTCCTGGACAGAACTGAAATGTTTTATGATAAGAAGCTCAATCCACCAGGAAGATATCACCATTCTGAGGACATACGCCCCTAGAAACAGAGCCCCGAACACATGGGGCAAAAGAGAAAAAAAAAAAAAAAAAAAACGGAGGAAGAAATAGACAATTTAGCAATAATGGTCAGAGGTTCCAGTACCTCACTTTCCATCATGGATAGAAGAATTAGAATATCCACAAGGTTATGGAAGACTTTAAAACCAGTTTAAACCAATTGCCATGAACAGACGCCAGCAGAACACTCCACCAGCATCACACGAGTTCTTTTCACGCACACGTGGAACATTCTCTGGACAGACTGTGTGTTCAGCCATAAAATAAGAATCAGTACATGTAAAGTGACTGAAATCTCACAAAATATGTTCTGTGACCACAATGGGTTGAAATTAGAAATCAATAGCAAAATATTTGGGAGGGATATTTAAAATATGTGGAAAATTTTAAACAA
This sequence comes from Camelus bactrianus, assembly GCF_048773025.1. Classification (NCBI taxonomy): domain Eukaryota; kingdom Metazoa; phylum Chordata; class Mammalia; order Artiodactyla; family Camelidae; genus Camelus; species Camelus bactrianus. The sequence continues at coordinate 2,464,587 of NC_133567.1, read as the reverse complement.
CACATTGCTAAATAACCAATAACTATGGAGGAAATCACAAGAAACATTGCAAAATACTGTGAGATGAATCAGTGAAAACATAACATGTCAAGACTATGGGGTGCAGCTAAATCTGCGGTTATCGGACCCTCAGAGCTGTAAATACCCATATTAATAATGAAAATAATATCACAAATCTAGCCTAATCTCCTACCTTAAGAAACTGGAAAAAAAGGAGGAGAAATTAATGAAGTAAAGAAGAGAAAAACAATAGAGAAGAGAAAGGCCAAGTTGGTTATTTAGAAAGACCAACGTAATTGGCAGACTTTAGCTAAATGAGTCAAAAAGAGACAGAACACCCGAATTATCAGTATTAGAAAGAAAGAGGAGATATTCCTTTCAAACAGAAAGAAAAAGGATTATAAGGGCACGCAGTGGCTAACTGCACCACAAACCACACGATCAGAGGAAGCAGATCCCCAGGCTTACTGCCGAAACTAGGACAGGAGGAAACAGGAAACCTTCAAAGAGCAAAACAAACAAAGATATTCAGTTAGTAATTTTTAAAACTGCCTGTGAAGGAAAGTCCAGGCTCAGATGGCTTCCCTGGTGAATTCTAACAAACTTTTAAAGAAGAACTAATAGCAATTCATCACAAACTCTTTCAAAACTTGCAAGAGTTGGGAATAAATTCAGACATACTCTATGAGGCCAGTGTTACTCTGATACCAAATCCAGACAAAGGTATCACAATCAGAGACCAGTATCTCTTGTATGGACGCAAAAATCCTCAAGCAAATACTATCTAACAGAATCCAGTAACATGTATAAAATGTCATGTATCAGAGCCAAGTGGGATTTATCCCAAGGATACAAGATTGGTCTAACATCTGAAACTCAATGTAATTCACTATATAAATAGGATAAAGGAAAAAAAATGCAATTATCTCAATACACAGAAACAGCATTTGGCAAAATTCAACACCATTTCATGATAAAAATCCTCAACAAATTTGGACTAGCAGAAAACTTTCTCAGCTGATAAAGGGCATCTAAGAAAAGCCCAGAGCTCACAGCTTTCAGTTTCTCCCCTGAAGATCTGAAAGGCTGTCCTCTCCACTTCTGTTCATTTGTGTGCTGGGATTTCTAGCCAGGGCACTAAGGCAAGAAAAATAAATAAGTAAATGAAAGGTGTTACCTTGGAAGCAAGCAGAATCATCTCTATTTAGAGAAGATGTGATTTTGTATATAGAAAACCTTAAGGAACCCACTAACAATGGCTGGAAATAATAAATAAGTCCATCAGAGTCGCAGCAATACTAGATCAGTGTATAAAAACCAATCACATTTCTCCGAGCTAGCGAGAAGTGCAGTGAAACTGAATGAAGGAAGTGATTTCTGTTTTTTAGATAAAAAAAAAAAGAACACTTAAGAATACATTTAACAAGGAACTTTAAAAGTTTTTTTTTAAGGAAACAATAATATGTATTTAAAAAAATTAAAGAAGACCAAAATAAATGGAAAGATATCTCATATTCATGAAATGAAGAAGTAATGTTATTAAGATGGCAGTACTTGCCAGTTTGATGCCCAGATGTGCAGAGGGCACCTCAGGTGAGAAAACCGGAGTGAGCAGAGAAGAAAATCGTGAACGTGTTCAGAGCACAGTGAACAGACCACCTTGGCAGCAACGGTCACTTGGATAGAGGAACTTCAGGGGACAAAGAGGGTCTAAATTTTGAGGACTCTGGAATGCCAGTCTTAGAAGCTGGAATTTAGTTCTTGAGGCCATAAGAGTCCTGCACAGACTTTCGAAAAAGTTACCTAGTGCTTAAGGAATTTGAGTCTGAAGAACACACGCCTGTCGGATTAGAGAACAAGGCTTGGAGGCAACCACGTCTAGAGCTTGGTTTGAGAGCCGCAGCCCCGGTGACCGGACACTGTTCTCTCTCAGCTGCTCCAGGCTCTGCTGTCCAAGATGGTAGCACTAGCCACGTATGGATATACACACTTACATTGATTAAATTACATGCTATTAACATTTCCCTACCTCAGTTCCACCAGTCACATCTCAAGTGCTTGCCAGCCACCTGTGGCCAATGGTGACCACATTAGACAGCACAGATAAAGGACAGCTCTATCACAAAGAGAGTTCTAGCAGACAGAACTACTGAGAGACTTGTTTTTGATCCTGGGGACCTGAGGTTTATACTTGGGGTGTATTACATAAAGACAGGATGGGTGGGACCCAGAAAACAGGGCTGTGGACCCAGGATCAGCCAAATGCACTCTTTCACAACTGATCCAATGAGAAATAAAAGGTGATAGTGTTACCAAGTCCAAACTCATTCTGCTCGCTGCACAACAGGCCAGTGAATCAGGAGATGAGGTTTTGGGGCAAGAAATAGCAACATTATTCGGAAAGCCAGCAGACAGAGACGATGCCAGACCAACGTTCTGGAGAACCATCTTCCCCAAGTCAGAATTCAGGCTCCTTTTATACTAAAAATGGGAGGCAGTGTGATTGGTTTTTGCAGACATCTCGGTGTTGGAATCTTTTGTTCTTGCAGCTGTCCACGTGGGCCAAGTTGTAGTGTTCCTGTAAACCTCCAACAAGACAAATGTTATTTTCTATTCTGCAACTTTCAATCCCTATATGAATGGGAAAATGTTGCACCTTTAAAGGTCAGAGCCTTGAGAATGAGCTGTTCTGTGTATTTCAGGCTCTAGGCAACCTTCTTTTACAAAAGGTGCAGAAGCAGCATGACTCAGCATGGGAAGCCGAGCACAGGGTGAGTGCTAAGGGAACGGATTTAGCGTGGAGTTGGTCTTGTTCTTTTCTGTGACACTGGGAGGGCTGCGTGGGAGAAAACTGTGCATGAGTGCGGGTCAGAGGACCTCCAGGGCCCGTCACAACTTCACCATTGTCTCCCGTGGATCAGAATTATTATGAAAGTGGTGAAGAAATTATTCAAGATACTGGGTTCTCTTGTGCACTTCCAGCCAAGAACTGGTAAGGTGTACAAGTTAACCAGTTATTCCGGCTTCAGAGTACCCCTTCATTATACTGCGAAGAGATGTCTTCTGACAGATGTATGTGCTTCTTATGTTTTTATTATAGAAATAGTGGTACATTTCAGCTGTCTTGGTTGTTTTTTTCCCCTCAAGAATGTCACATGAGTAGATATTGATGAGGGACCAAGATGGAATTGAATGCCAAAAAGGGAGCAATTGATTTTTATGTGAAAGTGGATTAGTGCTATTGAGCTGAACTTTGTTTGATACATTATTCATGTCTAGAAGTTATTGATGCTTCTGTATCCCGAACAAGTGAATGGGAAAACTGCTGAAAATAACTACTTGGCACAAACACATGACATTTGGTAGGTTCGAATCCACTCCGATAATACATCACAGTACTTAATGGTTGAGCAAGATGCAATTAAATATCTGGAAAATTAAATTTAAAATTGATTAGTCCAGAGTAAATGCAAAAGGATACTTAGAAAACATTAGAAACCTAAATATAATCTCATTTTAACGACAACAGCTACTCAGAGCTGGGGGATAAACCAGCCAGCCTCTGTCCAGGGAGCATGCTACTCCTTCCAGTGTTCATGTTTATTTCTGGGACCGCTGCACAGCCGGCGTCCCCTCCCCAGGCTGCTTTCCACGGTGGCTCTTGGTTCCAGGAATTGTGACTCACACGGGCAATTTGGATCAGAATTAAGTCGAGGGAACTGGCCAGTAAAGACTAGCCTGCCAGTATTCCAGCCACTTCTGAAAATTCAGAAGAGCCCCTGCGCCAGAGCTCGAGGTTGTACATACGCCGCAGCTCAGCGTCAGTGGCTCTCCGTCTCTGTGTGGTGGCGGGTGAGACACGCCCGCTCCAGCGGACGTGTTGCTTTCTTTACCGGACTTGGATTAGGAGAACCCAAGCGTCTCAAATAAAGGCAACATTTTTGAACAGACATTAAATGCAAAATATGTGATAATGGTACAGGGAGGGTAGCATCCAGAAATAAATGAGATATATTCTTTCTTATTCAAGAATCTCCTTTCTAATAGAGGAAATAAGTGCCTAGGACAGTGATTCAAGAATGCACGGTCTTTTTGTAACAAAGGCTCAAATATCACGCTGTTGAAGTGTGCATTACTGACAGTTTCTGTCTTGACAAATTACCATCATCACCCTTGAAGATTTAGAGGCATTCAGCTATTATATATACACATACAATAACTGCGTCATTCCTTAAAAAGCTAACTGACCACGTAACAAAATTATGGGTGAGTAAAACATTGTACATCTACTCATGCCTGTGTCGTCCTGAGAATTCCGGAGCGGGTGAGGGCCCCCCTGCCCTGGGTGTACACAGGGCACGCTCCCCCAGTGCGCCTGCCGTCCTTGAGCCGTGTTGGCAGCGAAAGGGAGAAGAGCGCTGGTGACGTGTAGAACGCTTTACCAGGCACACTGACTGCGCGGAGCCAACTCAGGGACACATGGGAAGATCTTTGTGTGTTTACCATCACTGCCTTCCAATGCGTCTGTCCCATGCCCTGTTTTATAATTTTAATTCACGTACTTCTTTTGATACAACCATTTTAGTCTTAAGAAAACATAGAATATAAAATGAAATTTCCTATGTATAAATGGTCAACGAATGAAGATAGATTAGATCTTGCTTCTTATCTATTCTAGTCAGTGGATTCAAAACATTCTAAACTTTGTGGGGGGGTTACATTCACCTCTTGCTAGTACTTTATTGTGACTTAAATAAGGTCTTTTTAAATCACATGGTTATGATGTATTGTGCTTGTAAGTCACTTGCTCCCAATTCACTTTGGAAATCTGTGGCTGTCTTTTATATTGAAAATATCCAGACTCTCTGAAGGACAGTAATAAAAAAATCTGTCAGTGAGAGAAACGTTGCACCTTTTGGTCTTTGCAAACACTAAAATCCTCATTAAAAGCAGATAAGCCATATGTACGCTTCGTTCCTAATGATTTGACTCATTATTTAGTCTTTATTGCACAGGCATCAGTTAGACACTTCGGAACTTGGCAGCTGCACACGTGCACCACTGAGACTTTCACGTCCAGTTTTGCTCCTTGTGCAAATTATTTGAGGTCACATACTATTTTTCATTTCCTAGAAGATCGAAGAAATATCTACTGTCTGTGCCTAGAACCAACAAATAATTTTTAGCATTTCTGAAATCCAGTATACAGCCTTAGAAATCTGCAATGAAATGGAATTGAATTTGGTGTATACTTTTATTGGGCTCCCTAGACGCCATAACTCACCAAGGCAGTGTTTACGGAAACACGTTTGTTGGTATCTATGCCCATCACACTACACACATCTGCGAGAAAAATACTTTTTACAATATTTCCTTACTTATTTGAATGATGATTCATTGAGTGACTCAGGATATTAAAAATCAATATAGAAATGATTAAATACACTCACTGATTTGTACTTTATTGCACATGAGTTCAATCATTTATTCTAAAAAAAGACTTCAAATGGTAGGAGGTAAGGAAAGCTATTTTATTTTCATAGCTTGTTTTTTTAAACTATGTTTTGGTGAAGATTCTTTTGGTTTCAGATTACGTTTAGTTTTGCATTGTTGACAGAGTAACAATGGTTTTTGTTGTTTCTGTTTTGTGATACACTGAAAATAAGTTACCAGGGCACAGAGTGTATTCTTCACGGAATTTAGAAGCTCATTAGTCAGGAAGGGAGAACTAGCATCTGCATAAAGTAATAAATCTGCACAAATAGCTTATCGCACAATATACATGATCAAGGAAGAACAGGCACTTTCTGTCTGCGAGTCCCACAGTCAGCCTTTCCAGGATCACTCGGAGCAAAGGGCCGTAACTGTTTCCCGCAGAAGCCGGGGGTTAGTGGCTTAGGCGTCGCAGGTCACGTGGTCTTGGCCACACCCTCTCAGCGCTGTCCGGGCGGGGCAGCCAGGAAGCAGGCGCCCTCCGCATGTAAACAGATGGGCGTGGTGGGTGTCAATAAAACTTTATTCACAGGCAAGCACATCCCCAAACCTCCCAAGGCTGACCTTTTTTTCTCTCTTCTTTTACCATAAAGCCTCGCAAGAGGTGTTATTTTTGCTACCTCCATTTTAGTTTTTTTTTTTTCAACTCATCATCCTTGGCTACTTGGAGGACAGATGATTTTTCAGTCCATCCCATGCTTTTCCAGGGTTTCCAGGGTTCCAGTTATTGAGACTCTGGCAGGGGCCACGGTGCCTTCCTCCCTGACTTACCCCGTCTTCTCCGCGTGTTCTGCCGCTGGGTCCTCTCCCTCCATTGTCTGCTCAGGTTGGGGAGCTCACATCGTTGCCTCCTCACCCGTCACTTTCTCCTGGGGTGACTATTCAGTGTCACGTCCTTACTGACCACCAGGCTGGTCTCTGGTCAGTGTTCACCTGGACTTTAGAAGTAAACGAGCAAATCCTCTACCTCTGCTGTTACTACCACTGCTGTTGTGGCTCCAAGGCCATTTCCACCAGACATCGCCCACGGTGCGAGGACCGTGTCTGACACACATGCGGCTGTCCTTAATGTTCGGGTCCCAGGGAGGTGAGGAGCAATCGGGCACCTCGTCTACAAATGAGGTCTTTGTTTCGGAGCGTTTCGGTGACTTATACACAGGTGCGGCTAAAACCAAAGCTTCAAGGCAGCAAGTCCTAGGGGCCCTGTTAGGTGGTTCCGATATTTCATTTGACGTTAATCTTTTGTAAAAATATTCTAAGAAGTCAGTCGCCCCATCTCAGTTGGTGAAATTCATGGTAACTGAAGAAGGAATAATTTAATGTCTTATAATTTCGTTTTCAACACTAGATATATTACTGTAATCTCTGGGAGGATTACAAATTATTCTAAATTATGAATTAGCCTAAACTGTGTGTGGGCATACGTGCAGAGAGAACAAAAAATTCTGATAATGCTTGAGTATTTAATGAAGAATTCTGGGTTATTTGGAAGAAAAGAACAGAAACCCTCTGGGTCAGTAGACGGGGAAGAAAAACACCACATACATGTTGGGAAACTTATAAAGTTGGATAAAATAAACTTTCAAATAAACTTGTCACCAAGATGGATACAAGGGAGAAATAACGAGTCTACTGAAACAGTGCATCTACCAAAATCATGACCCTAGTAAATTTGCTAAAACCCAGGGCTTGTTGTTGTTGGTTTGTTTACTGGCAGTGGAGATCTATTTTTTCTGATTCATTCTCGGTCCCGTGTTTGTCTCTAGTTCAGACAGAACATTTTCTGAGAGAACGGAGGTCAAACTAGCACATGCATTCATTTGCTAAAGGAATTACACAGACCATCTCGGTCTCTTTTGGCGACATCCTCTCACGCCCCAGGTGACAGGGTCGTGGGTGTAGAGTCAGCAGGGCTGTTGACGGGGTGGCCGCGTCGCGGGTGTGGATGTGCAGGGACAGAGGCGAGGATGAACTGCGCAGCGCGGCTCACACGCGTACTTATACGCACACCCTCTTCAAAATAACGAGCGGAGGGCCTCCTGGCTCAGAGGGCCTGCCAGGCCGCCTGGCTCTTCTCTGCCTCTGCTGCCCGCTCCCACCCCGGGGAGCTGCAGCCCGGCTGGCACCCGGCTGGGTCTCCAGCCTCCCGTCTGAAGCTTCCAGAGGCTGAGTGAATGTCCCACCACTCTCCACGGAGACGTGTCCACAACCGCGTTCACCCGACGTCCCCAGGTCGGCACTGGGGGTGCGCTTTTCCCTTTGTCCCCGGCTTTGTCCTGGTCCCCCGAGACCTCGGAGCTTCAGTTCCCACAGAGAATCAGTTGCCAGATTCCGCACATTCCATATTGTGATGCTTCTCAAAGCGCCTCCACTGTCGCCCCACAGCTTTGCCTCTGTCTCTTCGCTCCGACTCCTCCTCACGCGACCAGGAGGACAGCCTCCTTTCGGGTCACCTGCGACCAGTTTCTCTGAATTTTAGTCTGAGCAACCGCACCTCTAGAAACTTGAATGTGAAGCTTCCTGCTCAAGGGCGCCCAGTGCAGCCTGGCCCCCGCGGGTCAGAGCACCCTGAGTCCCTGTGCCGGTCTAGGGGGCACAAGGGCAGGTCACATGAAATCAAACTGCCCCCCGTCCCCTGAATAGTCTGAGTTTACAGTTCGTACAAGCTGTTCTTCCTACTAAGTGGCGTGAGCTCTGCCCATCAAGACTGGACCCAGGTCACAGCGCGACGGTGAGGAGCGAGGACAGGACAACGGGGCGGCCGCCCGGAGTCAGGACGCTTTGCATCTGTAGCTCGTTTAACCCTGAAAACCGCCACAGCAGGAGGTGGGTTCCAGTAACTTTTCGGTTCTGCAGGGAGAAGAAAGGCTGCTGGGAAGGGTAACGTGTCGTGGAGCGCCATCTGCTCAGCTGGGCTCCCTTCACCCGTCCCTCCTGGTGTTTATTCAGCTCCGCGCGTCCTGCGCTTCTCCTGCAGGACTCGTGTCGGTGCCCCCAGCCTGGGAGGGGCGGAGGCCAGGTGGGGACCAGGTGTGCGTCGCATATTTGATAAGCACGTGAGAGACGGCGTGGGGCCTCTCTCCCTGATGCCCCTGACGTGACCGCACCCCTGTTAGAGCTCCACCCCGGGGAGGGGGGCGTGGGGGCGCAGCTCCGTGGCAGAGCCAGTGCTCAGCATGTGCGAAGCCATGGGTTCAGTCCCTAGCACCTCTGTTGAAAAACCCTCCACTCTAAATGTTACGTCTTCTGAGAAGTCCTCTGACTTCTCCCGAATGCATTTGGCCCTTGCTGACTTCTTTCAATGTCTACTTTTCAAGTGTTTTTTTTTTTTTAACCATTTATTTTTTATCTTTTTTTTTTGTGGGGGAGGAGGTAATCAGGTTTGTTTGTTTGTCTATTTTGATGGAGGTGCTGGGGATTGAACCCAGGACCTTGCGTATGCTAAGCACACGCTCTCCCACTGAGCTGCGCCCTCCCACCCTCAGCTTCTTTTATGGAGCGTGATTGTTCCACACCTCATGTGTCACTCACTTGTGTGCTAATTTCATTCTGTTCTTTCCCTGGACACCTTCAGGGACCTAAGAGCCCTGTTTTTCCCGGATAATCTCTAGTGTCCTGTCTCCTGCTAGGAGTCGCCACATAATTATTTTAATTGACGTGAACTATCCAACTGTCTTGTGATGGGTTTTACTCAGGGTCAAAGGCCTAGTTACGATAGTGTGAGACCTCCGGACAACAAGGTTTAAAGGATAAAGCACTTTATTTCTCACATAAGAATTCACACACGTCTTAAATATAATCATACTTAACCGTGCAGCTTGGAAGTGTCTCTCCCACCAAGTGAGAGACACCGTGTGACAGCCAGTCTTCTCTCTGGAACAAGTGTCCTTTAAGGTGCCTCTGGTTACTCCCACCAGTGCAAAGGGAGAGACAGCCGGGCAGGTGAGTGGGAGGGCATGTGGAACACACCTGGACCCGGCAGGGAGCTCGTGCGCTCACAGCCCGGGGCTTGAAGAGTTGCACGACCGTGTCTGGTTGTAGTGGAGCTGGGAAGCGTAGTCGCCCTGTGGGCTGGGACGCCGCCTGTAGGGAGGACAGGATGCCTCTTTTCGTGTGGATGACCAGTGTTTCTGCCAGAGGGCACCCCTCCGGCCCTGCACACCCTTCTTCACACAGTCAGTCGCCTTCGCCCGGACCCCAGCAGGACAGCCACGGGGCCACCGCTAAGTCCAGCATGTGTGTGTGATGTGTGGTCCTTCTCAGCAGGTCCGGATGTGGCCCCCCTGCTATGATGATTTTTAAATTAGATGCAGGTTACTCGCCTCCATCTCCTCCTCCCCCCACACAGGTAATTCCCGGCTGGAGCCGAGACCCACGATGAAGCGCGTTGTGAAGGACAGGAAGGAACAGCTGTCGGTCTTTCACAGCGACTGGGAAATCCTGAGGGTCAGGTGCGCGAATATTTCCCTCCTGTGGCACCTCTTCAGGGCTGACCTACTTGTCCTTCTCCAGAGCTGACTGTTCCGTACCTTACTGTACCGTAACATAACGTACTGTACCACATTATGCCATGCCGTGCCTTACCACACCGTACCACACCACACTGCCTGCTCCACAGCACGTGGCTCTCTGCGTGCTTTCGGCCTCAGGAGGCAGGTAGGGGCTGCATCTCCTGCTGTTCAGTTTGAAAAGCATGTCACTTTCCAACCACTGCAAGCACCCAATTTCTGATTTTACCTGTTTCCTTTCCATTTTGCCTGAAATGTGGCTCTTACCTGGCGTCACCTCAGTTTCCTCTCCTTATTTCCTCTGATGGATGTACAATCTGTTGTGTCTATTTCCTTATGAGGTTAAATAGATCAACGAAGAGCCGGCATGTGGGCAGACCTGGGTGTAAGCTCTCACTTCTCACTGAGATGTGCTGCTTGGACAAGGTAATCGCCTGTCAGAGTCTCATTTTTATTTTTAATGATGGTCGTGGATTGTAAATGAGAGGCACTTAGCGGACCCAGAATACACAGTGGCTGGTGCCGTGACATCTCAGGAGACCTCACAGGTCACATTGTTTTCAGCGAGTGAGTTCCGAAAAGAAGTACGCTGAGGAATACTTGGTCTGTGTAATCAGGAAATCTAGTTACCAATATGCATTTTAAGTTTCTATCATTTATTCAGTCTCTATCCAAATAGTCATTTTTTCCCCAATGGATGCGACATGCTTGCATGAAGTACGAACAATGTGCGCATTAAAGGACGACTGAAAGTCAGTGTTAGGAAGGGTGGAAGTGGTGAGATGGTATGGGGCCTGAGAAGGGAGGACCGTTTTGATTAGGCGCTGGTGAAGGAGAGCGAGGAGTATATTATTTATAATTAACTAAAAGAGACATTTACATGCCATAAAAGATAGCCAACTCTGCAACCAACTTAGCTTAAAAAAAGTTAACATTCTTTCTTCAAAGACTTAATCTTACAGTTTCCATAGGACAGCACTGAAGTAGTGAGATTGGGTAAAATTTAATTCTGAAGACCCTGTCCATCCTTACTCCAGTGGACCTTTGGCATAATTTCTAACGTCATTGCTGCTCTGGCAGGAGCTGATAGCAACCCCCTCCTGGTGGAGCCGGCCTCTGCTTTTCCCTCTCCACCTTCGATCTCGTTATAGAGCTCTCATCTGGCACGCTTTCTGCTCGCTTGGCCGCAAATAGAAAACGTGTCACACAAATGCCAGGAGTGAAATGGTTTTCTTCCACTGGTCACCAGCAAGGCTCATCCATCGCCATTATAATGTCTTTGATACAAAGTGGGAAGAAAAGGAAAAGAGACTTTTAACACAAGTCAGCCGAAATTCCTCCAGTTCTACCTCGTAAGGTAGCAGCTGAATAAACAGGGATTGGATGTCCTACGGTCTGCAGGCCCACTGAAATCCGTCCTGGACTTTCTTCCCTCGATTCTGCTCACGTACTCGGGTGACGTGCACAAGCAGGTCTTCAGTCCACTTCCCCTAATGTGGACATCGACTCCAGCGAGTCTTTTTTCTTGTAACAGCGTCTCCACACCTGCCACCTGCTGCAGGAGGCCATCATCTTTGTGCTAATAAACACCGCCTTTGACCGTAGCCACCTGCAGTCCAACCTGCCCGCCATCACCTTAGCAGGCACCTCACAGACGCTCGCTGACTGAGTTATAAACGGACTTAATTAGAAACTACATAGAGTTGTATGTATACACGTAGTTGTAGCTTTAAAGTATAAAACATGTTCATCTGCACTTTACTAAATAAGGCCATTGAAGTTGGGTTTTTCCTGTAAGAATTGCCCAGCTTGCCTGAATTTTGTGTACTATGTAAGTGAAAGGAAAACATAAAATGCCTTTTTTCCTGAAATTTCCAAGAGAGCGTTTTACTTGATGCACAAAAGGTTTTTTAACTGGAAATCTTACAGTCTAGTCTAAGGCTTTGACTAACACAGGCAGGCTGGCTTCAGAGTGAGCGCCTAGTCTCACGGCAGAGCTGCCGTGGTTGTTTGTATCTAAAGAGATGCTCACGTCTTAGAGCTGGATTATTTATTTTCAGATAAACACGCAAAAATGTGTTTTGGTGTGTGCATTTATTTTTATTCCTCCTTCTCATCAGCATGGATTGCTGTCAGAGTTTGGTCCCGTTTACCTGGGATGTGCCAGATGGCGTGTGGGGGTCCTTCCCAAGCAGAAGTGTGGTCCTGCAATGGGAGGAGATCGTGGTCATTATCTTCTTGGAGCTTATATTTTCTCAGAGGAATAAGGATGAAGGTCGCCCCTGAGGGGGAATCATGGTGAGAGGCGCTGGAGGCTGGAGAGGAGGGGAAGGAGGTGGGTTAGCGCCTCCAGCCCAGGAAGGGGCAGAGGTCCGGGGACGCCCGCCAGCATGGCGGGGCCGGGCCCTGCGGGGCGGACTTGAGGTGGGAGGCCATGGATTTAAAGTTTTATCAGAAAGCACAGTCCTGTGAATTCTCACCTGCTGCCATCACTTCCCACAGAGGCGATTTGTGGATCTAAACGTTGAGATGCTTGAGTTAGCATAAGGCGGAGAAGTTCAGAGGTGAGCCCCAATCAGCAAACAGAGAGGAAACGCTCACCACAAAATCCAGTGAAGCGAAACTCATCTTTAATTCCAGAAGTTTGTCTTGGTTAAATTTGAGGGTTATTTGTAATTTGCCTTTATGCCGGATAATTTTTTACAAACAAATTGGCTGGTTAGTGAACTCTGTCTAATTCACATGCTGTGAAATGTTACTTTCTGTAATTTCTCTAAGTTCTGAGGCGCCTCATCTGTTTACACACAATTCCTTCATTATAAAGATGTGAATCAAAAAAAGCCCCTTGTCTCTTCCCCGAGATGCGCGTCTGGGCCGTGTGGAGCCTGCTGGCACTTGAAGACTCCGCGTGGACCTGGAGACTCGCCAGGCCAGGCGAGGAGTAGCCGGCGTGTGCCGCTGGCTCGTGATGTGTGGCTCCGAGGAGACGCGCTTTGTGAGAGGCACTCACATGCTCCCCCGCCCCCCGACGGGGTGGGTGGAGCTGAGTGCTGAGGTGCTGTTACAGGAGGAGCGTGCTGTCACTCCTCTGTGTACGTTTTACAGGCAGTATCCAGGCTCAGAGACAGGGGGACTGAGGAGTGTGTGAGAGATCTCCATTAGCCTCCTGGAATTTGTAAAACTCAGCTGCCCTGTGGCAGAAGGCAGGATTGGGGGACATCTGATTGGAGGACACTCCAGCCGGAGGTGAGCGGGAGCCCCGGGCCAGCAGGTGCGTGTGCGCAGGCAGAGCCCGGCCGAGCCTGGGGAGACGCCGGGGAAGCCGTCTGCGGGGGACAAGCGCTCGGGAGCCACGGAGGTGAGGTTTTAGTACCCGGTTGTGCGATCAGCACTTTCCTGCCAGCTTGTGTGGGCGTGGTTGAGGTTCCTCACCTGTGAGATGGAAACGTTTGTGGCAAAGAAGCGTGGAAAGGCTCTTACACCTGGGAGGAGGGCTGGGGGGGGGGGTCCTGTCTTAAATGCTGCGAACAAGCTCGGAAAGGGTGACTTAGTTTCTTTTAGGTGGAGTGTTCTAAGCAGCAGTGTTAGTGTAGCTCTTAAATGTGAGGCGCCTGACATCATGCAACGTTTGTTCTTTGAAAACAAACTTTCCCACACGTCTGACCTTCTCCTTTTGGCCGCAACACGCACACCGGCCTCTGCGTGTCGTCCTCCCCGCGGCCTCGCCGCTGTGTCAGGGTCTACGTGTTCTTCCCTGCTGGCTTGGCTGGCGCATCCGACAGAAGGGCCAGCTGCGCTTTGGGAAGCCAGCTGTCACCTCCGGGGGAAAAACAGCTACTTGCACAGTGTGAAAACTTGCTAAGACATGAGAAGAAACAGCGTTCGGTCAGAATTCTGAATGACGTGGAGTGACTTGTCTCTGACAAGCGATAAAAACGCACTAACTGCTTTTTGGGTATTGGGCAAACATTGTCAGACAGAGCAAGTGTGTCCCTGATTTCCTGCGCTGCCGCTGACGATCAGTTTACTTTCTGTAGCACAGTTTGTAGTTATTTAGAAAGTGATGTTTGTGGTATTAACGAACCATCTCAAGTATTGGTAGACGTGCTCTTACTAACTGGCAGCATCTAGAGTTATGATCAAGCTCCTGGCATTTAAAAAGAATACTCCCTGATTAATTATTTAATAAATTGTTATATAATACTTGATTTATCAAATAATTAATATTTAACAGTTTGTCTGCTGAAGTTATTATGAAGGACCTTAGCACTTAATAATTAAGGGGGCCCGGAGGCGACATAAAGGCCAGACTAGGGCCGTCTCGGCAGGGGTCTGTTTGTGAAGGTCCATCCTGGTGCCAGCTCTGTCTGCTTCATGGCGACAGAACTTTCCTGTGGTCCTCGTTTACGAGAAGTTTCTGCATGTGGGTCAGGTGAGGGAAGCTCTGGAAGGCTTCTTTCTACATCTGTTGAATCTCAGAAATATTTATCTCAAAATAATCCTTATGCCAAAGTGTATTCTGACCCCCTTCAGATTCAAGCAGCTGAGTAAACCCCGAAACGGATAAACTCGAAGACATCCGTACTGACAGATCATAGCTAAACTTCTGAAAAGTGAAGACAGAAAACTTGAATGCACCTCAGGAGAAAGGACACCTTCCCTGCAGGGAAGCACCAATCTGACTGTTAGCACGTGATTCCTCTGAACCACGGAGGCCGTAAAAGCGGCAGTTCACATGCTGAAAGAGGAGGGCCGGCCGTGAGTGCTGCCCGCCAGACGCCTCTGGGTGCGACGGGAGCCGGGGCGCTCTTAGCAGAAGCAAAGCTCAGAGAATGTGTTACTGACAAATTCCCTTAGAGAATGGCTGGAAGAAGTTCTACAGACAGAAAGGAAATGATGATAAAGGAAGGGTTAGAAATGGAAGAAAACACGGGAAGGAGTAAGAATGGCAACAACTACTCAAGGGAGCTTCTCATAAGGTATTGGTTCTCATATGGTATTATGAAATACCGTAAATGGTATTTCATAGTCGAAGCAAAACTTAGACCCCCCAGGTGATAGGATGTGGACCGTACTGCCAAGGAGATGCTTAAGGGAAATATATTTAAAGAATGGAGAGTGTACAGAGACCTAAATGGAGGTAAGATTCCTACACTTTACTTGAAGTGATGAAACACTGCCATCAGCAGGCAGTGGTAGGCTGCAGGATGTGTGTTCGAACACCTAGAACATGACTGAAATGCCTGTACGAAGCAATGTATTAAAAGGACCACATGTGATGCACAGAAAATTGCAAAAAAATTAGAATACTAAATTCTGAATAAAAAAAGACAATGTAAATAAATCAAGCTGCAACCCTAAATAACATTCAGGTAACCCAAAAGAAGATAAGAAAGGGGAAGCAGAAAATCAAGAAACAGGGATTCAAGCAAAAATCATATATTAATATGGCAGATGTGAGCCCTCAGATATTGATAATTACCATTTATGGCAATGGTCTAAATACACCAATTATAAGGTAGAAGTGGGCAAAGTGGATCAAACAACAGCAACTAATCACCATTTATATGCCATATACAAGGAAATTACTTAAAATACAATTACTTAAAGTACAGTTGTATAGTTAGGTTAAAAGCAAATGGATGGAAAATATATCATGAAACCATTAATTCTAGAAGCGTAAGTAGCTGTATTAAAATCACATAAAGTAGACTTCAGATCACAGACTATTACTAGAGACAAGAGGACAATTAAATAATGACAGAGGGTCAATTAACACAGCAGACACAGCAGTCCTAAATGTGCACGCACTGAACGAAAGAGCTGTAAGATTTGTGAAGCAAAAATATTGACAGAACTGACAGGTGAGAGAGACAAATTCACAGTTTAACTGGGGGCACCAGCAACCCACTCAACAATTGAAAGGGCAGCCAGACAGAAAATCAGCAAGGCTACGGAAGAACCAAACACCGTCGGCCAACAGCATCTACCTGACCCGAGGGAGCGCTACACTCAACGAGAGCAGAATACACATTTTTTTTCTCAGGTACCCGTGGAACATCCCCCAGGATGGAGACCATATAGTTGTTCATAAAATACTCAATGAATTTTTAAAATATTTAATTACACAGAGTATGTTCTTTGACAATAATGGAATCAAGCTGGAAATCAACAGGAGAAAGATGACAGGAAAATCTCCAATCACTTTAAAATAAACCACACACTTCTACATAATCCACGGGTCGAAGAGTAAATCTCAAAGGAAGTATCAGAAGTGTGCAGAACTGAAGGAAGATGCATATGCCACATATCAAAATGTGGATTCAGCTAACACAGTGCTGACAGGGAAATTATAGCATTAAATATTTCATTAGAAAAAAGAAAAGGTTTTGACTTGATAGTCTAAATTCATCCCTCCCTAAATTCGAATAAGAACAGAAAATTAACTCAAAGTTAATAGAAAGGACGTAAAAGCAAAAATGAATAAAATTGAAAACAGGAAAACAGCAGAGAAAATGAAATACAGAGTTGTTTCTTTGAGGAAAATCAGTAAAATTGGAAAACCTCTGGCAAGACTGGCAAAGACAAAAAGAGATAAAACAAACATCACCAGTATCAAGAATGGAACCCAGGCCATCACTGCAGGTTCTGAGGCCATTGAAAAGGGAATAAAGAATATAAATAAAATTGTCTGCAGTATACACATTTCTCGTGTGTGCAGACAACTTTGCTCCCATAAAGTTGCCAACTTACCTGAAATGGATTAACTCCTCAGAAGCAGTAACTATCAATATGCAACCAAGATGAATATTGCTGTAACTATAAAAGAAATTGAATTCATAATTTAAAAGCACCTGAAAAAGAAGTCTTCAGGCCCAGATGGTTTTACTGGAGAATCCTACCAAAATTTTAAAGAATTAAGACCAATTTTACAAACATAAAACAGAAGAAAAAGAAAGATTTACTAACTCATTTTATGAGGCTAATATTGCCCAGATATGCAAACTAGACAGAGTAGCAAAAAAAGCAAAAACTACAGATCAATGTCTGTCGTGATATAAGATACAAAAATCCTCAACCAAATATTAGCCAATCACAGCCAGCAGTGCATTAATACATCTTATTTTGTTTTCAGAAAAGGTGCTACTGCTATCCCCATTTTACAGCTGGAAGTGGGGCCCAGAGAGCTGACGTCACTCGTCCGTGTCTAAAACCTGAAGATTCGCAGAACATGGGTTTCAGTCTAGGACGTCTAACCCCAAACAAAAATTTGTCTTCTTAACAATTACAGTAAAAACAGAAATTCCTTATTTTCCTTTTTGTGGCTGAAACTGATCTATGTTTCCAAAACATGATCTCTGTTTCCTCCTCCTCCTCCGGTTGTGAAGCCCCAGTGCTGGCATGTTGCCGTGTTGTGAAAGATTACATCCCTGCTCTGAGGTGTGGCCTTGTTGCTAAGTGATGGTATCCGAGCAACCGTCTTCCCTGAGATTGCAGCCTGCTTCCTGCTGTCCTTTGGCCTGGCTGCATCTCCTACTTCCCTCTGCCGTTAGGCTGGCAGGATGTCTGAGTGCTCAGGGTCCGCGCTGGAGCATGAGGCGAACTGGGGATGCTGTTCATACTGAGGACGGGAGGACACAGGCTTGGAGATTGCATCTAGGGTGACAGCGAGGAGTTACCATAGGTGTTATGGGGTGTCCCGCTTTCAGATTCTTTTGTGAGAGACAGGAATCACCATCTTGTTTCAACCGTGGTTATTTTGGTTTCCAGATACATGAAGTCTAACTTACCCCTCATAAATAAAATAAAAAGCCATACTAGCTTCTCTATACTCAGTTCTGCTGTTAGAAGTCCGGACATCGTCCTTCTGCAACGTGTTTATATCCAGGTTGGAGTTTTGATTTGCCCTGAATAGAAGGACGTATTTTTGAGATTATTTCACAAATCCATTGTCCTTTTACTGTTGTCTTAAAAGGTTGACAGGAGTAGATGTTTTTAGTTCAGTTCTGTGGAACTGATACTCACCAGGCTGTCGATGAAAATATTTCCTTCAGGAATCTCACAACACACTGGCCCCACAGGTGAAGCAGCTTCGCCTGCAGCCCCTGCAGGTGGCTGCGTGACTGCCGCACTCCGTCCGCTCCCAGAGCGAGACAGCCCATCGGCGACAGGGTCTTACAGCTGTCTGTGCCTTGGGAGACACGTCAAATGCCATCAGCATTCTGCAGGATTCTTTTGCACCCCATTATTTCTCTCTTATTGCACTGACATTGATGCTTCATCAGTATTTCTTTATTTACCTCATTTTCATTCAGTTAAGAGAGGCAGTCACTGTTTCCTTATGCTGGTTTCCTTGGCAGGGCTTCAGACAGCTCAGTATTCAGGAGAGATGTATCGGGGTAATTTAATGGGGCACTTTATTAACATTCAAACCAGATATCTTAGGATGAGCTACACAGTGTAACCAGATGCTTTAGAATCTTTCAGGGGAAGTAATATTTGTGAAAACAAAGACGCACACACCCCCCCAAATAAAAATGGGATCACAAGGCTCTCGGCTGCCCCCACATCTGTGATTACAGACATTAAACCGGCAAATGCTTTTCTCCGTAGGTAGAGACGTTGAATATGCTAACAGTTTTGAAGTTAAAGTGCATTTACTTCTGCTGGGTAATGAGTTATTACAAGTATTTATAGTGATGTTACGATTATCTGGGGCACTAGTGACCGTCCAGGCGCCAATGACTGAGCTGTTGTAAGTTAGTCCCGGGTAGCGCCTAGATGTGAAACACACACTGTCAGGAAAGGTGGGCGGAGCGAGGCGCTCCCGGTGACGGCCCCACGTGCGTAAGCGTCTCTGACAGTTCAGTTCGACCATGTGTCTGGCCGTCGTCCTCTCCCTGCAGAAATCACAAGCCGGTCCCCAGCTCCGGGGATACTGGAACTCTGAGCGGGGGCCTTAGTCTGTTAGCCGAGCTAGGAAGTGTGTGGGCTGACACACAGGCCACTCGCCCAGCGCGGGGATGACCTTTCCTCTGCATCAGACGTGCTACGGTCCGAACGTTTATGTCCCTTCAAAACTCAGATGTTGGAATCCCAGCCCCCAGAGATGATGGTCCTAGCAGGTGGGGCCCTTGGGAGGGTCACGTAGCCAGGAGGGTGGAGCCTTCGTGACTGGGATTCGCGTTCTCATGAAGAGACCCGACCGAGGTCCTTATTCTGGTGCCCCATGAAGACACAGCGAGGAGGATTTGCCTGTGAAGCTGGAGGAGCCCCCCCCCCCCCCAGATCTAACCAGGCGGGCACCTTGAACTGAAACTTAGCCTCCAGATTGTGAGAAAGAAATCTCTGACATTTACAAGCCACCCAGCTGGTGGTGGTGGTTACAGCGGGACGGCCTCAGGCGACAGCCGCCCGTGTGAGAAGAAATGGCGGCGCCATCGCCGGGACACGAACGCTCGAAGCAGCTGCAGGCCAGACCCCCAGAAAAAGGCGTGAGCGCGCCGCTGGCCTTTTGACTGCTTTGAGGGGTGAGGGTGGGTGCCGACAGAAATGCACGTTTATTTGAACCTCTTCTTTACTTGCCTTGTGATGTGGGCATCCCTGGAGGACACAACAGGAGGTTTGAAAACAGCAAGTTCTCTCTCTCGTTGGCCTGTAATTGTCTCTTTAATACAAACAGAGAAGGCAGTGAGACATAACCACATGAACACACCCCAGTCCCTGTCACCCTCCCAGCAGCTGCCGCACTGAAAATCGCGATGAGCAAACAGAAGACTTGTTACATCCACAGAGTGAAAATCGCTCCAGGGGGCTGGCGTGCTCATGGCTGACAGTGTCGGTGGTGAACGGGCAGGCAGTGGGGCTGCACTGCATGTTTGTGGCTGAGAAGTGGGAGCAGGGGGTCAGGAAGAATCAATGACATAAATTTTTATTTCCCCCTCACAAAACGTTCCTTTCATTTTGCCCAATTCAGTGGCCCCGGGTCCACGTTTCAACTTGCACAGGTGCGTGGAAGGTGCTGTGAGTGCAGAGATGGTGACTTCCATCTCATTGTATTTGACGTTCAGTTGCTTCCGTCAAGTTTACTAAAGGTACATCAGCGTGGGTCACAGCTGATTTTTACAGGTCATTGTGAAAATGGCTCCAGTAGTGAGTGACGGCTGGCACTGTGATTCTGCCAAGTCTCATGACATCTCCTTGGGGATGTGGCCAAAGAGAAGAGTCATCAGGGCTACTGCTGCTGCAGGCTCTGTGGTTAAGCTGAGTCAGCAAGGGATAACTTGCCAGGGGGCAAGGATCGGGGTGAAACAGGCAGTAAGTGCACATGGGGAGACCACGGCAGACAGAAGGTCACTCCCACGTGGGCCACAGGCCCAAGAGCAGCGCGATAGCACTTTTCCGTGGGCGTAACTGGCTCAGCACAAGGGAGCGATGCACCTAGTGTCTTTCTTCTATCTGGTGCTAAAAGCCACCGTGGGGAGGCACCTCCGTTTCTTCCGTGGAAGGAGATTCTTTCTTTAGCTCTGCCTGAATATCCCCCCGGGTAATTGTGTGAAAGGGAGGGACGCACAGCTGCCCCGATTGCATCCCTTGGGAAGCTGACGGCAGCCCTCTTCAGTCTGCAGCTCAGAGGGCCTGTTTACAATCCTAGTTTCCTCCCCGATGACTTAGAGAAACAGCACCACCGTGCAGGGTAGGGAACGCCAGGCAGCGTAGTCGTCGTGTTCTGTGTGGCCGTAAGTCAGGAAGGGACGCTGCTGAGGCATGTGCTTGGGTGTTTGGGCACAACGGGAAGCAGGCTGTGGTTGCCGATGGTACTTAGGAGCTGGGTTTGCTCTTCTGGATGTAAGAATACGTCTGGGGATGAGGCCCACGTCAGGGAATCAGCAGTGGGAACCCGCCAGCCTGAGGGAGATGAATTTGGGATGCTTCTGTTGGCCTGGTAACGCCTCTCTGGAGTTTCCAGTGTGTGAGCTGGGGACCCGATAGTGTGAAGTCGTCCCCCAAAGTGCGAAAGCCTGTTTCCAGACAGTTTCAGACGTCATACCCAAGTGGGGATGGGTCTGGGAGTTACTGCACCTGATCGACAGGCTAGTGGTACACAGCTAGGGCTCAGGCCCTTCTTCAGCAGCGCTGAGGCGGTGAATGCCCAGCTCACGGCATATGTGACCGCCTGGTCAGTGTGGGCCCCACTGTGCTGTGTTCTCTAGGGATTGTAGATACTCGACTTGGGTCCCAAATCAGCTCCACGTCCAGGGGGTTCATCACCGAGGGGTCAGAGACTGCGACTGAGCACTTTGATCATGCTCTTCTCAGAGCCCGGGCCCAGCTGGAAACCAGATGGGGCCGGGAGAGCTTCAGGTGGAAAGCCCAGTTAAAGAGCTACCCGAACAGAACACTAAGCCGGCACCCCTGGGAGGCCCCTTGGACCTTCACCCCCTGGGGAAGCATGGATGTTCTAATCAGCACATAATCTGCTATCTTAAGGAGTCAGGGTTGGGGGGTGGTGTCCAGGTGAAGAGGGTGTACATATGGGACAGACTTACGGAAAAACTAAGGAACTGCAGAGCACCACGACGCGTGGCCTAAGTCACTGTCACTTGTGGGCAGCATTCAGTTGGGTTTTGTGTTTTTATCCACTTTGACAGTCTGACTCTATTAACTAGTGGATTTAGACCACTGACATTTAAAATGATGTATGATTCCAATGATCCTGTTTATTTCTTCTCCTCTCTTCACGTAGCAATCATTGTTTTTAGTACTGCCCTTGAGTTTGTTCTATACATTTACACCTAATCCAAGTTTTCTTCTAAACAGCACAAGTCATTTTTCCATGGCTCGTGAAGTTAGCTTCCTACAGAGTATTTACAGTCCCTCCCGCCCCTTCCTATGGCATTTCTGTCATTCATTTCATATACCCGTAAGGTACAATCATCAAATGTTTTGTCATTATTTTAAACAAGCTGTTGCCTATTCAGTCAATTAAGAATAAGAAAAATAGGTATTATTTTCCCATTTACTCATTTTCTAATGATTTTCCTTCCCTTATGTAGAGCTGAGCTCTGCCTGCTCTCATTTTCCTTCTTTCTAATGAATTTCTTATAACATTACTTGCAAAGCAGGCAGGTCTACTGACAGCACAGTTTCTCCATTTGTGTTTGTCTGAGAAAGTCTTTATTTCTCCTTCACGTTTGAAAGATAACTTCACAGGGTATGAAATTCTAGGCTGTTGAGTTTTTCCTTTCAATTATTTTAAATATCTTGTTCCATTCTGTTCTTGCTTTCATGATTTCTGAAGAGAAGCTAGATGTAATTCTTACCCTTGTTCCTCAATAAGTAAGTTTTCCCCTCCCCCCAGCTTCTTTCAAGATTGTTTCTTGGTCTTTGAGTTTTGCAGGTTGACTATGATAAGCGTAGGTGTAGATTTGAACTTGTCCGCCCTGAGCCTCCAGCAACCGGTCAGTCATAGCTAGACTGCTCCTGCCTTTGGACTGATGCCAGCGGCCGTGTCTGCTCCGGGGCTGCTGCTGGGTGAGCTGTGAGTCTCTGTATCTGCCTGTCGCCTCTCCAGCTTTGGGGGAAGTGATGTGCCTTCTGACCGCAACTGTC
Source organism: Camelus bactrianus (assembly GCF_048773025.1). Taxonomy (NCBI): domain Eukaryota; kingdom Metazoa; phylum Chordata; class Mammalia; order Artiodactyla; family Camelidae; genus Camelus; species Camelus bactrianus. The sequence goes on along the minus strand of NC_133567.1, from coordinate 2,441,974 downwards.
TGATGAAGCTAATAAGAGTATTGACTTTCAGTTGTTTCAGTGTTGGAGCCATGACTTTCAAATCCCTTAAAGGTCAGACTGGAAACTGGAAGTTGATCTAAACCACTTTGAGTATTTTTTCTCTTGCTCTCATTGCATCCTCTAAATTATGAATAGCTGTTGTAAATTTCTGTTTTAGGGAATTTATTTAAATGAATTTCTTTAAGTTCATTTTGATGAGAAATTTTCCCCCCAAAGTGGGGGGAAATACATACACGTAAGATTGATAATAAGTATGTTAGTACTCGGTATGTCCATATGCTTTGTTTCTGGAAGGACAAACGGCTGTGAAGAACTCAGTCATGTTTAATTGCTACAGTTTCAAATATTTCAGAACCAAATATTCATGTGTGTAAAACCTAACTTCACGTGCTGTTCTGTCCCCCCCCCCAACATCATACCCTCTCCCCGTCACCGCCAGCCCCCGCATCACCACCTCCTTTTCCCTCTCAGTTGCCTTATTTTGCTGTCAAATCCTTCCTATCCAGCTTGGATGTCATGGTAATTTGCTGTAATTTCTCTTTTGCAGACATTCTCAGCTCCCCTATCTTTCCCCTGTTAAGTTCCTCTGATAGAAAGTCAACGCTTGCAGAATCCGTCGAGCCCCACTCTGCCGGGGAGCGTGGCAGTGCCATTCCAAAGTCTCACTTGAATTCATGACCTCAGATTGTAGACAGGCGCTCTCGCGTCCAGCAGTCTGTCCATACTTGCTTACTGTGTTTTCTGCTCTTTCTGAAATGTCTGTTTGACAGCCTCTGTCTCCTCACAAGTTTTAAATCCAGCCCCCTTCCCCTTTCAGCTGATGGTCTTACTTTACGTATGTCTGAGAAAAATGGAAACAATCTGCATCTTTTCCGTTTCGTAATCAACACATCAACCACGTGCTTCCATTTACTCCCTGCCCTCTACTGCCTTTCTCGTTACAGGGAGTGAGCTGTCTCAGCTTCTTTGAAGACCCAGCCTTACCTGAGTACTGGCCTTGCTTCTCAGAGCCTTGGTCCCTGCCGCCACCTCTTCTCGCCCCTGCATCACCAGTATGGCTATTTTTAGTGCTTACGTCTTTCATCATAAAATCACATTTCCATCGCATAAAAACATCTGTCGTTTGCCCCGTTGACACCGCGCACCTGTCCAGGCACCTCCTGCCCTCTCGTCCCCACTTGGAAGAACGTGATGCTGTGTATTTGTAGGAGGGCTTGCTGAGACATTGCTCCCCTCCTCGCCGCAGCTCCTCCCCTGCGCCCCCTCTGCCCAGGCGCTGGCCTCCCGCCCGCGTCCTCCGTCCCAGGGCTGGCTTCTCTGACTATGCCTCGCCCAGATGCGTTTCAGTACTTGGCACAGACTGCCGCTTTTTCCTTCTTGAACTCTTTCTTTCCTGAGATTCTATCTAACAAAAAGCTCAGTTTTTCCTTCCGTATCATAGTCCCCGTTAACTTCCTTCTCCCGCCTGGCTTGTCTTCCCTTCCTTCTTGTCTTTATGATGCTGCAGCCCTCTCTCCCTGGCTCTTTTATCTTGTCTGTCTACCTGCCCTCTCTGTCATCCCAGCTGCTCCCTGGCTTTAAATACACCTGGATGTCACGACTCTCACGTATATTCCGAGGTCCTGACTGGTCTCTGTGACCCAGGCGTGTATGTCAGACTGTGCCCCTGATGCTTCCATTTGGATGTTAAATAAGCATCTCAAACTGAACGTGCCCCAGAGAGAACGCTCACCACCTTGTTTCTCAAACCCCGAATTTGGAAGCAATGCATCAGCGGTAATTGGCTTCCACCTCTACACCCAGTGTCCAGGGTCAGCCCGTCAGCAAGTCTTACTTATTCTGCGCTTAGAACGCATCCTGAGTCAGGCCGCTTCGCAGCGCCTCCACAGCCGCTTCACCACCGTCTGTCACCTCGTTCCTTGCATCCGTGTCTCACTGCTTTCGTTCTAAACCCTTAAGACCCGTTTTTCACGCAGTAATCAATAGAGAGTTTTTTTTTTTTAATGTGACCGCCACACCCTCGCTTAAAACTCTGATGACTTCTTACCCCAGATTTATCTTTACCTAAAAGTGTTTGCGAGATCTGGCCGTGGGCACATCTCTGACCTTTCTCTCCATCATCTGCTGTGTTCCTGACTGACTTTCAGACGCTTACGTACGTTGTGTTCAGTCCCATCTCACTGGTTGTCCCTTCTCTCCAGGAAGCAGTCCTCCCTCAGTTTTATAGATTTTGCTCTTTTTCTTTTGAAAAGGGCGTATTTGACCAACTCATGAAAAGAGTCACCCAGTTACTCTTCCATCTTGTTTAATTCTCCATCTACGTCCTTGTGGGACACGAGCCCAGGAGCCTGCCAGCCCTGGAGAGAATGAGTCTTACGTGCGTTGGCCGTGCGTCGGTGCCCAGGGCAGCGCCGAGCACTGACCAGTGTCAGGGGTGTGAGTGAGGTGAAAGGCTTTCACAGGGCTGCCAGGGAAATAGCTAAAGAAACGGTGGTCCTGCCAGGTGGGGAGGAGAGGAGTATCGTTGGAGAACAGCATTAACCAGGAAACGCGTGGGTTTGATTCAATCAGCGGATGGTGAGATCTGGCCAGTAGGTTTCAGACTTAAGTTAGACGACTCTGTAGGCCCTGCCGTCCGCGGTGGGTAGGGGGCCTTGTGCTCGGGGCAGCAGGGCTCCCTGCGTTTGCTCAGTCTCTTGGGCAAGACCCGAGCCCATCTTCCCGGCCAAACCCCTCTACGGGTGACGCAGAAGTCCTGGAAAGAGAATCGGGGTTTGTTCGGATGGCGTGATTGTTGCTGCGTAAGCATGCTGACTATGAATTCCAGAATAAATGGAATTAAATATAAAAAGTTATGTAGAAAATTGAACCCATTTTCTGAATATTCTTTTACATTTGGAACAACTGCAGACATTTCGTATCGCTCACTGTATTTATTATGCTTAAAAGAATTTGGAAGGTTAGAGGCCTAACAGATAACCTTATTTTCTATTTGAAATATATAAAAAGACTAGTTATCTTAATACTTACGATTGAAAGATATAGAGGAATTTTCACTAAGATTTTAAGCAATATTGCAATATTTAAAAGCGCTGAGAATGTATCAACTTTAGGAGTGTAACTCATTAGATTTATAAGACTTATTTAGTAACTGGAAGCATTTTGTTTGTTAGACAATTAGGCACTTAGGAAATCGGATATGTTAAATTTATAATGTTTATAACGTATAAAGGGTTTTAATTATCTAAGATACGAAAACCCTTGTACATAACTTGGTAAAATGTAGTACATTTATAGAATAATGCTTATAAATTGCATTTAATAACTTCAGATTATTTTCACTTGTACTTCAATAAATTAAATCAATCAAATAATAATTTAAAAATAAGTCTTTACTATAAACTGAAGCCGCCCCAGTGAAGGTAGGGACGCCTGTCTTCTCATACACACTGTGCGTTTTCGTCTCATCTGATCTCTGCAGATGAGCCCCGGTGAGGCGGGTGTGCACGGCTCAGCCCTGTTTCAAGGTGGGACGCGTGAAGTCACGTTAGTGTCATCAGCAAGCTGCCCTCCTTGTCACTGGTGGGCCTTCCCCGTTTCTTCTGCCTGGAACACTTCCCTTATCCTTTACCTTCCCCCTCTCGGCTAATTCCTCTCGATTTATCGCCAGAGACCCCTCCCCAGTCCTCCCCAGTCCTGCCAGGCAGAGCAGATGTGCTCCCGACATGTTTCCTTCGCTTCCTGCGTGAACGTCAAGGCCGTGCTTCACGCTGCCGGTGGATGGTTTATTTAGCTGTTCCTAGACCCTGAGTGCGTTGAAAAGGGTCTATATTTTCACAATTATGACCTCAGTGTCTTGCACATTTTTTTCAGTCTTGATGCATAATTTCTTCCTTTACTTTCCCCAGCTTTATTGGAGTATGATTGACGTATAAAAATTGTATATACTAAAGGTGTCCAGCAAGGAGGAAGCGTTGGGGGAGCAGCTCCTTGACACTAACCTTTGCAATGATTTTTTTTTTTTTTTTTTTGGTTTGACACCAAAAGCACAGGCAAAGAAAGCAAAAGTAGACCAGTGGGGCTACCTCAAACTAAAAAGTTTCTACATGGCAAAGGAAACAATCAACAAAATGCAAGGGTGACCTGTGGGATGCAAGAGGACGTTTGTAAGCCAGATATCCAGTAAGGGGTTAATATCCAAAATACATAAGCAACTCCTGCAACTTAATAGCAAAAGAATCAAATAACCCAACTGAAAAAACGGGCAAAAGACCCAAATAGACATTTCCCCCCAAAAAAGACATATAAAGATTCAACAAGTGTCTAAAAGAGCTCAACATCACTAATTTTCAGAGATGCAATCACAACCACGAGTTGCCACCTCGCATGTCTTTGTAGCGTGTAGTCGGTGCTAAGTAAACAGTGCTGTTAAGACGCTATTTTGTGAATAAATCCTTGCAGCTAGAGCTTAAACCCAATAGGTTTTCACTGTAGAGATCCCACTCTTTTCTAAATTCATCTTTTCCTCCCCCAAAATCAATATTTTAAAAGTCTCTGAAATAAATCTGTTATGAAAATAGTCCCTCATGATGGGAATTGGAAAACTGGATTTTGGAACATTGCCGTATTTTAAAAAATATATCAGGGTATGCTGAAATCAGTTCCATTTGTCACTGGGTAATCAGCCAGTCAGCCCCAGTAGGGCACTGGGAAGTACAGCAGGGAGACACTGCACAAGGATTGGAAGCCGAAGAATACACATGCACACAACACATTTTTATTTTATTTATTTTACTTTTTTTTTTAAATGGAGGTACAGGGGATTGAACACATGACCTCACACATGCTAAGCATGCACTCTACAAACTGATCTATACCCACCCCCCGACAAGACAGTTTTAAATTCCAGTCCATCGGCAAACCCCATCACCTTCACAATCAGACACTGCTCAGTGTTCTATGCAGAATGAGACCATCCCCCTCCAGGAGCTGTCACTCTCCAGCAGAGGAGGCGGATGTCACATGGAATACACAATACAAGGCAGTGCAGACCGTGACCACTAGGTGGTACCCGTTGTGAGAACTATGGGAGAACTAAAGATGCCCTGCAGGGCAGAGCCAGGAAGGATGCCCTGCTGGTGCGTGTGCCTCAGCGGCTACTATGCCAAGGACAGTGCCTGGTCCCCAGCAGGAAATAAGTATTTATGGAGTGAATGGATAAGTGGACGTGGAATTAAGTGAGGTCTTGAAGAAGTGATCAAACACGTTTGGCCAAACGTGATGAATGAAAATTATTCATACGCCCTACAATCCTTCAAAAATATTTTGGGACTGTTGAATGAATCTAGTCTTCCCTGTGCGTCCTCTCTGCACCCCTCCTCATGGCCAGTGAAGTCATCTGTGTTTTAACGAGCACATTTTAAAGCTTTCACCTAAAGAATGATAATTGTGAACTGTTAGAATTGGGTGAGTGGCCTGTGAAGAAAAGGTTTCAGAACAGTTCACAGCTCAGCACAGGAACTACCTACTCTAGTCTGAATAAACTATTTACAGAGGGGCATTGGAGGGGCTTAGGGACAGAAGCATTTGGTTTCACGTTAGTGTTTCCACATGAAGAAGAGGCCAAGGTGATAAGAAAATAAGAAAGAGGCTCGGCAGACACACCCTTGTGTTTATTTTCAGTGCTTTTGCTTGTGATGATTGCATTTTTCCTACTTCTACCTTTAAATATACTTGCAACATCTTAGGCTGTGTATTTGCAAATGGGAGTTTGAGGAAACTTTTCAAGATAACATCTCGAGGAAAATTATCATAAGATCAAATGAGCTCTTGAACTCTTCAAGTTATTAAAATAGAATGCAAAATCAAGATGAACTTTATTGTGTAAAAAAACCTAATGAATTAATTATCATCCTCAAATACATGACAGTTTGAAGGAAAATTAGAATTTTGATGTCATGTCTTTAGGGATTATTTCGTTTGTATAGGTCAAAAGATTTAATCATTCTGAATTCACAAATACTTTTAATGACATTTTGCAGCAATAATGGAAAACAGGATTTAGCATCGATACTCACACTGTGCTCGACACATCATGAAGTAATTTATTTGCTATGTTTAATCTGCAGATGGTCCGGTTTTCATTAACATTACAAGTGTTCTCTGACTGAATCAAATCAATATATTCCCACAAGTAGCATTAATTTACATGAGGAAAAAAAATTTAAAAGATAACTTACTTTTCAGATTGGCTCAAGTTAATACATTATTTACTGGTTCTGCACCTTTTATGTAAGAATGTTGCCTACAGCCTGAAATATACAGGAGAGCCCATCTTCAAGGCTCTGACCTTTAAGAGTGTAATGCTTTTCCATTCATATAAAGATAAAAAAATTGCAGAACAGAAAATAATACTTGTCTTGTTGGAAGTTTACTGGAACATCATGACCTTACCTACCTGGACAGCTAGAAGAACAAAGGATTCTGACACCAAGAACTTTGCAACAACTAACCACACCTTTTTAGTATAAAAGGAGCCTGAATTCTGACTTGGGGAAGCTGATTCTCCAGGACATGAGTCTGCCATCTTCTCGTTCTGCTATCTTTCCAAATACAGTCATTATTCCTTTCCCCAGCATCTCTTCTCCCAGTTCACTGGCCTGTCATGGGGTGAGCAGAACGAGTCTGGATTTGGCAACGTGGCTGTCTGCTGGACTTTTGTTTTTTTGTGTCTACTTCTTTTTGAAGATTCTGTTCTTCTCTGTTTCCTGACACTGTGGTTATGTGGGGTTTTGTTATTCTTAGTGATTTTTAGAGTGTTTTACCTGACTGGGAGAAAGGCGATTCAGAATGAAGCAATGGGCAGTGTTCTCCATGCATGTGCAGTTTTGGAAGCAAATAAATTCTTCCCTGGAATGTGATTCCTGTTTAACGCTGTTCTCATTCATTATTTCTGATGTCCTTGTAGCTGGGACTGAGTCCTCCTGACGGCTAAAGGCTTCCCAGTGATCTCTAATCAATTTTCCATTTCATATTACTCTCACCGTGTTCATTAATCATGGTTAGAGAAATATTCCAGGGACTCAAATTTCCATCTGCTCAAAGTGTGCTTGCTCTAAATCACTCCTTTGCGGTCCTTAGCTTGACCGATCTCTTTGATTAACTCCTTTTTCAGAACTTCTCATTTCCTCGTGTATCTCAAGGTTAGCCCAGGGGCGCCTGTTCCACGCCGACCTGAGAAGTGCACGGCATTCCTCAATCCACTGTAACGTAAGTTTCTTACATCAATTAGCTGCCGTTCACTGTGTGTCAGAACTCCTGCCAAAAACTTTACATGGGTTATTTCACTTAACCCTCACACGTCTGGTGAGGTAAGTGCGAGTAATGTAATTTTAGGTGTGAGGACACCAGGTCACAGATTAGCATCCAGGTGTGATTCCAAGTCCAAGCTCTTAACCTCTTTACTCGACCGTCTCTGCTTGCTAAGACTTTATTGCCTACATCCAGATTTACCTGATGGCATTCTCTCGACCTAATTCATTAGATTGTCTTCACCAGAAAAGAAACCAGACAGCTGAAATGAGAAGTCGTACCCTTGACTGCAGACTGTCTCGTCTGGCTCTGGAAAATGCTGGCTCAGATCTTGAAAAAGAATGATGGGGACCTGGCAGTCCGGGGGGGCGTCTTCCGTCTTTGTCCTCTCGGACCCCCTCTCCCCCACCAGCTCTGTCCCGGGAGGCTGACCGTGGGGTGACAGCAGTGGGTCCCTCCCCCTGCGGCTTAGGGCTGGGTTTGGCCAAAGCGAGAACGTGAGGGAGGGGTGGAGCTGAGGTGGGCTTTTATTTTCTGTGAGGTCTCCCCTGGGCAACTGCATTCCCCACCGAAAGCTTACAGCTTCTCTCAAAGAATGAATGAGCTTGGACAATGGGCATTTTTTTTTCCTATTCTGTTTTAAATAGAAGAAAATCTAAAATATAAGTGGATCCTCATCTCATAAAAACAAAATGACAAAATTTTCTTCATTTTCTTTTCCCTTGGATAAAAGTACATTTTTCTGTCTTACTTTACAATTCTATTAAAATATCCAAGTCCCTTATTATAATGAGATGTAAAACTGTACCATTTGGCCCAATTTTATCACATACAAGTAGACGTGTTTTCTCCTTTATTTTATAATAATATTCTCACATCAGTGTATTACTGCAATGATGTTTGGAAAATGTGATTGTCATCAAGGAGGTTGTTTATTGTTTACTTTATGACTGGCATTACTCATCACCATTAACATATGAGGTTATATACCCGACTGTTCAGTGTGTGATTATTGGCTCAGTAAAAATAAATACCAGAACAAGGATCATGTGGGAAACAGTAGGATTAAAGTTTTTATGTCAAATTTTGACTCAGTATGGGCTTCCGTGTCAGTGCTGTTTTACAAGGATTGGAATTGTGTCCACATAGTCCTGCTGATTTTCCTAGCAACACAGATAGCGAGCAGAGTGCTTTTCACAAAGTCAACGCAAAATAAGTATGTAATAAATTACTAAATACTCCCTGTGTGACCTAGTCCAAACTCGTTCTGCTCCCTGCACCACAGGCCAGTAAACTGGGAGACGAGGTGTTGGTGCAAGGAATAATGACTTTATTCAGAGAGCCAGCAGACCAAGGAGACGGGGGACTCACGTCCTGGAGAACCATCTTCCTCAAGTCAGAATTCAGGGTCCTTTTATACTAAAAAGGGGAGATGGCGTGATGTTGGTTGTTGCAAACTTCTTGGTGTTGGGATCCTTTGTTCTTGCAGCTGTCCCCATAGGTCAGGCCATGAGGCCCTGTAAAACCTCCAACAAGACAAACGTCACTCTCTGTTCTGCAGCTTTTTTATCTCTGTGTGGATGGGAAGTGTTACACCCTTAAAGATCAGGGCCTTGAGAATGGGCGTTCTGTATGTTTCACGCCCGAGGCAACATTCTTTTACAAAAGGTGCAGAACCAGCATGACTGAGCCCAGGAAACAGAGCCCGGGGTTGGAGCTGAAGGAACAGATCTCATGTGGAGTCAGACTTGCTCTTCCTACGACAGCTGCTCTCATGTCAGAAATCAGTCCAGCAAAGCTATACTGAGCGAGTGGTTCACGTTTTTTCTGCGTAAAATGTTACGCGGGATCAAAAATAATGGTCATTTTTGCATATTGAAGACTTTTTTATACATAAATTGAATCATCTTCTCTGAAGAAGCCTGTCCCTCTCTTAGGCACTCGCTGTGACGTTTACCGCACGGGCTCATTGTTAGTTCTACAGACGCAAGACTGTTAACTTACTCTCTTTCAGTGGGACGTGCACAGGACAGTATCTAAATCGTACTGGCATCAAAAACCTGTGTATCTTTTCAATATTAAATTCTGCAAAACTTCAGACCCTGAAGTATTTTTCTTTTCTTTTATATTGAGGCAAAAAGCGTATGCAGCAAAGCACACAAATCCGTAGTGCGTTACTGTAAACTCTCACACAGGACTCCTCAGTGGCACGTGCGCTGAAGCAGCTTCCTCCTTGTCTGCTCACTCCCTGAACAGTCTCACTGGCTTGTATGCGTCTTTTCTTTTGCGGTTGATGCCTTTTTGGCCTCTGTTGAAGCAGCCTTGGCCTATTCTGAGATGCAGAAGCAATTCTTCTTTTGTGAATTCTCGAGATTTGGCAGTTTTGCCTTTGACTTTAGCTTTGGGTCTGCTTCTGTGTGGTGGTCCATGGAAGGGCTCCCCTCAGGTGCAGGTTGATACAGAATTTGCCTTCCTACCTCAAATAAACTGGCGGGCGACTGTCTCTGCAGCTCTAAGGACATTATCCTCCCTCTGCAGCTTGAAGGAGAGAATTCACTTAAATAAATGAGGAGAAATTGTGCAATTGTAGTAATGCACGTTGCCTCGTGCAGTAGGGATTGCTAAGAGAAGAGTCTGTGATGGATGCCTCTCCTGCGTTGCTACGGTGACTTCCTCCAGCTGTGCTGGCCAGAGCTGGTAGAGAAGTTTAAGACATTTCTCATCAGAGGAAGGGCAGGTTCAGATCATCAGCGATCGTTTAATCAGCGATCGTTTACTTACATCTAGGTTTACTATTGACTCTTCAAATACACAGTTTTCATGTTGATTATTAACTTATTTTTCCTCCTTATTCACATCTTTGTTGACAGCACTTCGATGCTAACAGCATTCACAGCGTCTCCACAGAGTTGACTGCAGTAAGTATAACTGCTGGATGTTCTCAAAGGGATACAGGCAGGTGGCTTCCAGGAAAAAAGCAGTATGTTCAGACGCATCATTCAAACACTTCTGCTTGACTGTTCGGTCACGGAGCAATTTTCTTGTGGAAAAGTAAGATTATAAACTAAATTAGTAATGAAAGATTCACACGTTCTTTTTATCCATATCGTGGCCCATCTGTATCAATATCAAACTAGGATTTTCCTTCAATTTTGACTCGTTAGAGCATCAACAAGATTAAATTAAGATGAGAGAGCCTGTAGGATAGAGGTGAATAATTCCCGTCACATACGGAGTGTCCCGCACTCTTAAAAATAAACACTTCAACCACTCAATTTCTCTCCTCTCAGTTTCATCAAAGAATTTAAGTTAAAGGCACGTTGTTGTATCAGCGTTGTTTATCATGGTTCTTCTGTCCGTCATTAACGGATGAAAAACGTGTTTGACATAAATTGCTTTTATTTATATGTAAGTAAAACAGAATTTACCAGCTTTTTGGAAGAAGCTGCGCTTAAAAGGACAGGCTGAGTGATGGTTAGTAATTAAGAATGCCACATGTCCTCTGTAGTAAACCTCGTGAAGGTTTCCGACAGTTCCCGCTTTCCAGCACTGCTCATCAACGTGGACGTTCAATCTGTGTGGGCAGAAACCATAAAATAGAGAAGAGGGGAGCCCAGACTTTCACTTTTTCTACTTTGTTAGGAAACTGGATTAAAGCAAAAAACAAATGGTCTAATTAAACGAAGGCCTTGCTGGAGGCAAAGACAAAGAAAGAAAAAAGTAGGAGAATGTTGATAACTTATTAGTTAATATTAAAGAGCTCCTACCAGCCAGAGAAAAGGACCCAGTGCAGAAGTGAGCAAACCCCCAAGACAGAAAACTCACAGGAGTTACAAGAATACTCAGCCTAGGCTGTGATTCCAGTTTCACCCAAAAAGGCAAATGTGACGTGAAGCACTGAGGTTTCTTAAAAAAACCAAAGACCCCACAAACAAAGGCCTTGCCTTATTGCACTAAACATGAACTGACTACATTTACTACCCATTTACTCACGAGAAAGGAGCCCCAACGTGAGTGAGGCCACCGCTGCCTCCTTCACTGTTGGCTTCCCAGCGCTCAGCGAGTGTCCCTCACACGGTAGCAGACAAGGGTGGAAACTGAGCATTCTGGTTACAACCTTAAGATGCTCTATCGAGCAGGGATTATAAATTATTTGATAGATATTGAGATAAATTATTATGTATCAAGTAGAATTATCTTGCCAAACCAATTTATTGCCTTCAATTTAACATTTGAGAAGTTATACACTGTGAGTAGGATCACTGGGGTAGACGACCTCTTCTAAATCCACAGGACCTACTGTGAAATCCTAATTACCAATGACATTTTCCAGAAAACGCTGGGTGGAAGCTGCCGATTGGAAGTGATTGAAATTGTGAAATTTCTACCTTAGTGCCTGGCACACAGCAGGCATTCCTGACACGTTATTCTTCTTCCTCCTTACGGTTCTAAACTGTATTCGATTTAGAGTATGTTAGAAGCAGAGTAGTGCATTTTGAAGTCAGTGACTTCAAACAATAAAGAGATACCTCTTTATGCAAATGTAAACTATACAATTTATTAATTTTGTAATCAGTTATGCAATAGAAAACATACTGGTTTTGGAAACTGGCTGACCCGGATTTGAATACAGGTCACGTTTACTGATTGATTAACCTTGGGTCATTGTGTTGTAGTTCACCTACATGCAGATGTTGTGCTGTTACCAACATCCCAGAGGGGCCATCGGACAGATGCTCCCGAGGGTCCAGGTTGACTTGTTCTTGCCGGTTAGGCCGGCACAGCTAAAGTTTAACAGGAACCTGGTACGAACTGCAGAAAAGTAAGGTGAAGGAGACACACTGCCAACAAGTTTAAGGAAGAGCCCAAAACAGGCATGCGGAGAGGAAGCTCAGGTCAGAAAGTGCAGCTCTGAGCCACTGAGCAGGGACTGACTTGAAATAGAACTGTTTCACTTTGGTAGAAAAGTGCTGTGTCTCATGTTCCGTAATAGAATTATCCAATTTAGTGATGATAGATTTTGGGCAACCAGAATAGCAGCGCATCCCTCGTAAGAGCTGTGACTGACTTGGAAAACATTTCCCCAGATTGCTGTCACTGAAGGTGACGTGGCCCTCAAGGTGAAGGGAGATCATTTTCCAGGATTACGGTGCTCTGAGTGAAGTGATAGCCTGAGTGCTCCGTGTAGACGGGAAAATCAGTATTCTAGATGGTGACGCCTTTCACCATCTGGATGATGAAAAAAATGAAATATGCATCGTATTTTCATGTCTGGAGAAAATGTGGCTATGAGATCTTTCAAAACAAATGTTCCATGGGGGCTTGGCAGCTCCGGTGAAAAACTGGGAGGGAGGGGGTCATTGTAACGTAAATCAATAAAATAAGATTTATGGTACTACTTCAATTTTTAAATTGTTCTTTAGGGCATAGCTTGTGCTTTATGAAGTTTTTCCACACAAGTGGGTTTAAATGTGTACAATATTGATACCACAGTTTGCAGATTTGGCGTACTTGTCTCGTTAGCATTGTGTCTTACGAACAAAGACGATGTATTTCGGCATATGTGACACTGATTTACAGTAAGAAACGCGTATTTGGTCTCTGTCCCTGTTTCTGGCAAGAGCTCCCCAAAGCCTTGGGGTTTCCTAAGTGGTGAGAACAACAGAGGTGTCTCTTCTCATGTTAATGAGGCAGCTCTCGGCCCCACGTGGCGTCCAGCAGGTACCCTGAGTCTGTCCTCTTTCCCTGTTTCCGTGTCCTAGCCCAGCTCCCACTTTGCTAGGCTGCTAACACTGCTCAGCTTGAACCATATTCCTTTGCTAACGCTTGCTTTTTTTTTTTTAACCTAAAGAAAGAGCAATTTCAAATGGCTCAAATGCTAATACCGTCGGGACTAGCTTTGCTGCCTCCCCACAGGCCTGTGTCATTTAGGGTTAGGTTCCGCTGTGCATCAAGAAAGCGCACGACTTCAACGTGAAAGGCTCACTTTGTCTTACAAAATAAGGCGTCCAGAAGTAGGTCATCCAGGGCTGGGAGGCGGCGGCCTCGTCGTCAGGGAGCCAGGCTCGTCTTCTCTCTGCCTCGCCGTCCTCGGTGAGGCTGCCGCCCTCAGTTCGCGCCTCGATGGCGCTGGGGCCCCGTCCGTGGTGCTGACTTTGAGACCAGCCCAGCTGACTCACAGACTTCCCAGAGGTTCCACACAGTCCAGCCTACAACCTATCAGCAAGTAAACAGGGACCCCAGGGAGTTTGGGAAACAGGATTTTAGCTAAGAACACATAGATGATTATGAAGAAGAGGACAAGGGACATTGTGTAGACAAGCCCGTAACCCTAACGTCACTCTTCATTCAGCAGCCAGAGTGATCTTTGCTTGTTTTTTAAACTGAAATAAACTTTATTGGGATGTATTTGTTTCCCCCAATGTCCAGTTTTTCTGCTCCAGAATCCTTCCCATAATATTTTGTCTTATTTAATCACTGTATCTCTTCAGGCTGCCCTGGCTTTTGCCAGTTTCTCGGGCACGTGGTGCAATGTCCCTCAGTTTGGGTTTGTCTGGGGTTTTCTCGAGGCCAGGCTGGACTTCTGTGTTTTGGGGAGGAAGAGGAAAGAGGTCAGTGGAATTCTCCACACATGTCAAAGGCACGTGCTGCCAATACGATTTATGATTAGTGATGTTGATTGACCTCCACCTTCTGACTAAGGGCGTGTCTACCGGTTTCTCCGTTCCACCGTTAACTCCCCTCCGCTTCTTCCCCACCACACTTGGGGACGCAAGTCACTACATGTAGACCCCACTTCAAGGGTGTCCACCTCCTTGAGGGGGAGGTATAGACATAAAATTGCTGGTGTTCTCTACAGGATGTTTTTGCTTCCAAGCCCTTTGAGGGGGCAGGGCTAGGAAATGTGTCTCTGTACTAATTGTGTGCATGTACGTGTACCTCTCCCCTCACTGCCTACATCAAGTTCAACCACGTCTGGCTCTAATCCAGGCGTCCATGGTTCATCCAAGCTTATCTCTACAGAGTGACCTTCTAAATACACAGTTCAGAAAATTCCCCTTCTCTGCTTGAAACCTGCAAGCCTTTTCACCTCAAGTTAAAAATCCAAACTCTGGTCTACAAGTTCTTGTGCTGCACTTAATGAGCTGAATTCATCATATACTTTCTTAGCAATTAAGGACTGTCTGTGGAAGCATATAGAACCTCTTTGTGGCTATTTCTTTGTGCTTGTGATGAGAAAACAGTCATAAAGTAAACTCTGTTCATTTGTTTGAACTGTAAATTTAAAGCCAGATACATTTTGTTGATACATAATCAGTTAATTCACACTTACTTAATTATTGTCAATCTCACTGGTATTGTATTGAAGTCAAAATAAAAGGGTATTAAATCTGGAGTAAAACTTCTCAAACATTTGGAGTCAGTTAATCATGTTTGTTCCACACAAGAGACAACAAATGGAGAAATCAAATAAATCTGTAGTGGTATCCACTTCCTGGGTGTGCGTGTTTGTGGGTGTGCGTGTTGTGCACTCTGATTACAGGACGTTGTACTGATGCAGTTCTTGACACGTGTGTCCATATCAGGCCCAAGAGAGAGCTTGAAAGAGACAAATGAACTTAACTATAAAACTGAAACAGACTCACAGACACAGAAAACAAACTCATGGTGACCAGCGGGAGAAAGGGGGTGGGAAGGGATAAACTGGGAGTTCGAGATTTGCAGATACTGACTGGTATGTATAAACCAGGTAAGTTTATACTGTAGAGCACAGGGAACCATATTTAATAGCTTGTAGTAGCGTATGGTGAAAAAGAGTATGAAAGCGAATGTATGTGTACTCATGTATGGCTGAAGCACTGTGCTGCACACCAGCAATGGACACAGCATTGTAAACGGACTGCACTTCAGTAAGAAAAAAGAGAGCTTGAGCAGTAAGTGAGGCTCAGGGCGCCATTTGTTCCGCTAACTAATCTTCACTACAGCGGACGTGTCTAATTCATAATTGTACTTTCAGGAAGAGTGTTGGGACCTTTGTTAAACAGTTCTCAGGAGACTGGAAACTCCAAACTGCCTTTGACACTTGAAACACTTTGGAGACATTCTGCAGATTAGATGAATAAATAAAACCTAAAAGTTAGAGGTTTACAATTTAAGCTTGGAAGAAGGCAGAGGGAGGATTTCCTATCATTTCTTTGGTTTCATTCACATCTGGAATAGATTTCTGAGGGTTCTGTTGTTGAATTTCAACATGGTTTTAAAAAGACTTAAAAGTGGGTAAAACCCAATTATTCAATTCCCAAGATTCCCCCCCCCCTTTTTTTAATGATGATGGCTTTTTCTCAATTAAAAAAAAATTGTCATCTCAGGACTGATGGGAGAGGGTCAAGCTTTCAGTGTAACCAGTAATCTGTTAAAATATGCCTTTCTGGAAAATTTAAGAATTACTCACACCCGTCACTTTTATACAGTGAGTGTGCGCCAGTCCCCTGGATGGAGAGCACACTTAACTGTGGGGCAGACCTGACCCCGTCTCTGGACGTGGCGGCAGAGAGCTGACGGGCACGTCTGTGGCTTGCCAATGTCCACTCCTAACTGTTTCTTTCAACTGTAACGTACGTTGTTTATGACCAGTCGTCTGTAGATAAACAGTCTGAAGACTGGCATGAATGCACTTTCTTGCTGTATCTATGTTGATTCTAAAACACGATTTCAGTCTTTCCGTGGCTCCCAAAAGAGCTGCTCGGTGAAGAGAAGCCTTTTCACTCGGAGGAAAGCACCGTGTGGGCGCCCTGCCCTAAAGGACGCCCACACGTCTGCCAGAGCCCACTCGCGCGCCCACGGGGCTTCTGCCGGCTGCGTGGGAGCAGCCGCGCTTGCACTGTGATCCCCTCGGCGCCGCCTGTGAGGGACGGCCCACCCCCACGCGGTCTTCGCCTCCCATCATGGGACTTTTTCATTAACTTTGGCAGTGGTTTTTAAACGTCTCAGGAATAGAGTTACTTGGACAAGTTTTTGTTGTGACTTGTATTCCTCTAAATGTATTTCTCTAGTTTGGGTCTCTTGTGAGACATCAGGGCAAAAACAATCCATTTCTCATTATGAAACATGTTCTAGAAAACCAACATTTTCAGAAAAATAAAATGATACAAATTTTGCTGGCTTTACGCCATTTTCTGACAAAATTTATAAAAGTTAATGTACAGGGAACTAGAGATAGGGGAAATTATAAAAATAATTTTAGATAATTACAATTGTGCTTTCTATTCCAAATTTACTTTTCCAGAGCCTGGGTGCAACCAAAACATTTCAATATTTACTTCTCACTCGTGCTTCCAGTCCCGCTCCGTGAGTCATACCCTCCACTTGTACTGTTACTCTCAGTTTTACTTTTATGCTTTATGTGTTGGTATTTTCTTCTCTAGTAATTACTGCTTTTTGCTTTAATGAATCCTGTTGAGTCACTGATCCATGAGCAACATTTTAATAACAAAAGTGTAGACGTAGCAGAAGAAAGCAATGATGAGAGACTCACGCGAAGACGCCAGAGAGGAACGGTGCCCCAGCCTGAGGTTGGCTGGACAGTTCACTTACTAGTCATGCTGTGCCTCCCCTCAGGTGCAAAATTTAAGGGGACCCCAAAGAGCGCAAGATAAATAGTACTTTAGTGCAATAATTTAAAACATCAAAATTAATGCAGAAATCCCTGATGGATAAAAACGGTCAGTATTACTGACTTTTAGTAAGTCATTTGCTTAGACACCAGCATGGCTCTGCAAAACAGTGACAGACAAAATCTCTACGTGAAACTCTGAGTAAGATATGAATGAGAGCTGATATATAAATCTAATTGCCTCTGTCTTTTCTTCTGAGACCACCAGAGCAGTACTGAACAACTGAAGACCATAAGCAGATTAAATTCTAAGAAAATTCATTGAGAACAATGTGTCCATTCCGTGTTTATGCTTTCTGATGGGAAGGGCTGGTATTTTGTGCCTCTGTGTTTTTGTTTAGTGATAGTCATTGTTCATTAACTGCATCACGTATCACCTGCTGCCGTTAATACGCAGTGAAGGATGCTCTGCGTTCTGTTTTTCGTCCATTCATGAAGATGGTAGTTTCCACAATTACAGTTTTCAAACTCCATCATGAAGCAAGCAGATGATTCGACTTGCATTATCGTGCATAAGCACGCGAAACAGAGAGCGAGACATCAGTGCTTTGTTTAAATTCTCTGTTACTTGGGCTTGTTCGTACAGGAAACCAGTCATATCAAGGTGAAATATGTTTAGCGTTATACATTTGGGTTTGGAATTTTGCTTGAAATATGTTTTACCATAGTCAAACGTGTGCAGTAATGAATCCTGCATTTTAAATTTAAGCTCCGGGCATCCCACATCAAAGGCAAAATTTCTTTCAATAGCATGTAAAATGTTTATGACTCCCGAGCAAACGAAACCAGCTGAGAGCACGTGTGCAACATAGTTAATACGCCAGAAAGGATGGAAGACAAATACAGCACGGCGTGAAATCCCACGTCAGGGAGGGATGAGACCGTGTTTTCTAGCATCTCCTCCGTTGAGAGTAGGGGCTCGGGGGCTTGCCTCCGTGTGGCTGGAGCACCCGCGCTGCCGTCATGGCAGCTGGACCGCGTGCCTCCACCTCCAGCTTCACTTCCCCGAAACGGGAGACGTCTGCCTGGCGGCTCGGGTTTGAAATGTGAGATGAGTGTGAGGGGCTACCTTCTCCTTCACGTGAGCAGTCAGCCCGAGGATGCCCTGTCCGAGCGGCCTGTGTGCCAACAAGCCAGAAGTTCATTTGTCTTGAACAAAAGACTGTGATCAGATTCAATTCACACAGTCGCCGTGGCGGGAGTGCGAAAGACAGCCTCTGCTGGGCCTTCCTCGGCACGCCCGTTTCCCTGTCAGCTGGCTTAGCGTCTGAGGTCATCTCCACTCGGAAAGCGACTGGCATCATTTATCACATTGAGAAAAGATCTCGGCAGACAGAGTAATAACAATTGAAAAAAATGTACAGTAAGGCATGGACCTATTTTGTATGTATCTCATACTTTAAATTTGCAAAAGAAAACTGACTTCAAATTTGTGTTTTTAGCAAGCAGTCTTAATGATAAGTCAAACTAATTCAAAAGAAATACTTGCCACTGGGAGAAAAAAAGGGAGAAAACATTAATTTGATTCCTTAAAAAGAAATACAGCTTCTGTAGCTGTTTAAATGTTTCCAGGAAGTCAATGAGGAAGGTTGAGCTGGAAGATTCTTTGGCTTTTATTTTGCTGATGTAATTTCAAAACTCTTCTCTCCCAGTGGATGACGAATGGGAAACATCTATCAGGTAGACGGAAAGTAATAGAGCTAGAAATGTGGTTTTCAGCTTTGTTCAGAAGGATGTTGGTGACTTGGGAGGGCCGTTTACACGGGCATGCAAGTCCCAAAGGAGTCTGTTTTGTCACCGCGCTGGGGAGATCTGGAAGGGGATGCTGAGGAATTGTGTCCCGATTATGGAAGCACTGTTACCGCGGGAATGAATCACTTTAAATGGATTCATGGATGGAATATAAATTACTAGTATGTCCCCTGGGGAAGGTGCGGTACTCAGTGTGTCATAAATGGGCTTCTGTTTGAAGAGCTGCAAGGCTTATCCTCAGTGAAACAGTTCAGGTTAAAGGTGGAAGTAGCTGATCATCAGAGCAGGATGATTTTTCAGACAAGCCACGAGCCTGTTAGAAGGAAACTGCATTATTTGCTACAACTTGATGGTGGGATTAAGATGAAGACCTTGGATTTTAAACTACAAATGATTAGTAATAATAATAATTAGTAATAATGATAATGAAGGGTTTATCTTAATTATTTCTTTAATTAAACTTAACCGTTAGAGCAACTTTAGGTTCACCGCAAAGCTGAGTGGGAAGCACAGAGAGTTCCCGTGTACAGCCTGGCCACGCGTCCTCACGAGACTCCCACCATCGACGCACCTCCCAGAGTGGGGTGTCTGTTACAGCTCATGACTCTGCGTTGACATAGCACTGAGACTCACGTTTTGAGTTTCAGTTCATACTGAACTATATGTTTGGTAAGCAATTTATTTATACTTTGTACACAATTGTAGGTTCACGTGCAGTTGCAAGAGATGTTACAGAGAGACCCCATCTGCTTCTCCCCCAGTCTTACCCCGTGGTGTCACCTCGCTTAACTAGAATCTGTGATAATACAACAGGAAATTGGCATTGTGACAATCCACTGACTTTATTCAAATGTCATCATTTTTATATGCAGGTGAGTGTGTGTGCGCCTTTCATTCTATACAATTCTAACACGTTTACAGATCTGTGGAACCCCCTCTACAGTTTAGATAGAGGATGGTTTCATCCCAGGGTCCTTGGTCCTGCCTTTATAAGCCACGAGCCTCCTTCACCCATCCCCAAAGCCTGGAAACCACTGACGTCTTGTTCGTGTTTATAACCACATCATTTCAATAATTTTGTATACGTTGAATCATAAAGTATGTTATCCTTTCGGACTGACTTTTTTTTCACTCAACAAAATCCCCTTGAGACCCATCCCAGCTTCTGGGTGGGTTGACAGTTTCTTCCCTTTATGCCACGTGGGATTCCATGGCTGATGGAACACAGTTTGCTTAACCATCCAGCTGTTGAAGGACATATGTGTTCTTTCCAGCGCTTGGCTGTTACAAATGAAGCTCTTAGAAACCACGTCCAGGACTTTGTGTGTGAAGGGAAGTTTTTATTTCTCTGGGATGCATGCCCAGGAATACAACTGCTGGGTCACGAGGTGAGGGCGTATGTAGTTTGCAGAAACGGCCAGGCTGTTTTCAGAGTAGCTGCACTGTCTTACATTCTGGGCAACAAGTGTGAGGGACCTGTCCTTCCACGTGCTAGCCAGCGTGTGGCGCTGCCTTTTCAAAGAGACATTCGGCCATTCTGATAGGTGAGTGGCGATAATCTGTCATGGTTTTAATTTGCATTTCCTTAATAGCGAACGATGCTGAGCAGGTTTTCATGTGCTCAGATGCCATCTGTGAGTCCTCTGCAGGGAGATGTCTGTTCATGCCTTTTGACCACTTTCTAATTGACTTGTTGTTTTTTCTACTGTTGTTTTGAGGTTTCTTTGTATATCTAGATACGAGTCCTGTGTCAGAAATGTGGTTTGCAGACACTTTCTTCCAGTCTATGGCTGGCTTGTTCATTCTCTTAACAGGTTAAAAAAAAACAGGATTTCAGTGAGATCCAATTTAACAAATTTTCCTCCTATGGAATATATTCTGGTGTCAAGTCTAAGAATTACTCACTAAGCTCTAGATCACAATAATTTTCTCTTTATTTTTTTCTAAAATTTTATAGTTTTGTGCCTTACATTTATGTCTGTGATACACTTTGAGTTAACTTTTTAAAATACAATGAGATGTATGTTGAAGTGGTTGGGGTTTTTTTGCTGTTGTTTTTATGCACGTGGATGTCCAGTTGCTCCAGCACCATTTGTTGAAAGGCTGTCCTTTCTCCATTTGTTTTTGTAAACTTTTAAAAATTAATTAATCAATGTATTTATTTATTTTAATTGAGGTAGAGTTTGTACAATATTATATGTCTCAGGTGCAAAACAAATTGATTTCACAATTTTTAAAGGTTTTGATCCGTTTGTAGTTACTCTAAAATATTAGCTGTATTCCCTGTGCCAGGGAAAATGCAGCCTTGTGACTTACTCGTTTTATCCACAGTAGTGTGTGTTGCTTACATCCCCACCCCTGTCATGCCCCTCCCGGCTTCCCTCCCCCCACTGGGAGCTACTAGTTTGCTCTCCGTATCTGTGAGTCTGTTCCTTTCTTTTTATATTCACTAGTTCTATTTTTTTAGATTCCACAATTAAGTGATATCATACAGTATTTGCCTTTCTCTGTCTGCTTTATTTCACTTAGCATAATGCCCTCCAAATCCATCCATGTTGTTGCAAATGGTGAAATTTCATCCTTTTTTCTGGCTGAGTAGTATTCCACCATGTATTTGTACCCCGTCTACTTTTCACTTGAGTATATTTGTGTGGATCTGTTGTGCTCTCTGTTCTGTTCCGCTGATGGCTGTGTTTGTCCCGCGACCAGCAGCACAGAGCCCTGATGCCTGCAGCTGTGCCTTATGTCTTAGCATCAGGTACAGCGCTTTCTTCCCCTTGAATCTTTTTCAAGTTGTTTGTAAGCAAGCCCAGGCCCCTTGCCCTTGCACATAAATTTTAGGATAAAGTTGTGTGGGTGTGCAATAATACCCTGCTAGAATTTTGATAGGAATTGTACTAAACCTATAGATCAGTTTAGATGAATTGAAATTTTCACTAAGTTGATTATTCCAATCCATAAACACATTTCTCTCTATTTATTTTTTATTGAAGTGTAGTCGATGTACAATGTTGTGTTAATTTCTGGTATACAGCATAGCAAATTAGTTTTATATATATATGTCTTCCATTTCATACTTTTTCATTATAGACCATCACAAGGTATTGACTATAGTTCCCTGTGCTCTACAGTAGGACCTTGTTGTTTATTTTATATATAGTAGTTAGTAACTGCAAATCCCAAACTCCCAGTTTATCCTTCCTCACTCCCTTCCTCCTTGGTAACCATAAGTTTATTTTCTGTCTGTGGGTCTGTCTCTGTTTAGTAAATAAGTTCATTTGTGTCCCTTCCTTCCTTCCTTCCTTCCTTCCTTCCTTCCTTTCTTTCTTTCTTCCTTTCTTCCTTTTCCTTTTCTTTCTTTCTTTCTTATTCCACATATAAGTGATATCATATGGCATTTGTTTTTTTCTATCTTGCTCACTTCACTTAGAATGACAGTCTCCAGGACCATCCATGTTGCTGCAGATGGCATTATTGTATTCTATTTATGGTTGAGTAGTATTCCATTATATAAATATACCACAACTTCTTTATCCAGTTATCTGTTGATGGATATTTATTTAGAGATTCTTTGATTTCTTTCACCTTATACTTAAGATTTGAGGAGTAACTATAAATGATAAATTCTTAATTTTGGTTTCCACATGTTTATTTTTATATGGGAATGTAATTGAATTTTTTAAATGTATCTTTTACTTTGATTACTTTTATATTTCCAGAAAAGAACCAAAATTGATGTTGTTACCATCCAAAGTCCATACATAACCTAGATTTTCTTAATTTCAAACCAATGTTCTTTTTATAAACTAGGATCTTACAAACACAATAAACCTCACTACATGTAATTGTGGTGTCTCCCAGCCTCTCCTCCCTCTGCGACAGTCTCTCAGATGCTTCTGAGGAACACTGGTCTGTGGTGATATAAATGACTGAGTACATAAATAATAAATAAATAAGTGGGGAGAATGTGTTTGTTGGCTTGTGCAAGTGTTTGGATTTGAATTTAGGTCTAAACCACTCCTTATTCTGTTATATCTGTTTGGTCCCTCATGAAATTCATTCAAATTCTCAAGAAACAGATAATGTATTATGCCAATTAAATCATCACATATCACGAAAAAAGAGTAAATCTCTACATTATTTTTACTAACTGTGGTGTTAATTTTGTGTCAACTACTGGGCCATGGGGTGTCACAGGGGTGGGCCTCATCCAATCAGTTGAAGGTCTGAATAGAACAAAAATGCTGGCCTCCCCCAAGAAAGAGAGAAATTTCCTGCCTGACAGTTGTCACACTGGGGCATTGGCTCTCCCTGGTTCTGTGGCAGCCACCTGGCCTTTGGGCTCAGACGGGACGTCAGTTACACAGATTTGGACTTACTTGCTTTTGTAATCACATGAGCCAATTTCTCATGAGGTATCTCCTTCCCTCTCCATATCTGTATATATATTTCCTGTAGGTTCTGTATCTCTGGAGAATCCTAATATATTAGCCATATTTTTCGAGAAGCTTTTTTGTTACAACCTTTACAGTTAGACCTACAATCTACCTGTAACTGATTTTTTTTGTCTGATGGAGAGTAACAACTTTCAGAAGGTTATTTAGATAATTTTGCCCCAATTAATGCAAACATGGATAAATTTGCCTAAGTTAAAATCACATGTATTCTTATAGTTGTCAAAAGCTTTCTGAAGGGCACCCTGGGAACTAGTAACAGTGAGTATCCCAGTGGAGTAGAACGGATTTCCTCAAGTGCGGGGTCACGGTTTTCATGTGGATCAAGCAAAATGCACGACGGTAGTCAGTGTGCTGACCGTCTGTCTCTTACCAAATAGAGCTCCAGAATCATTAGTTTGTCGGGCCCAGAAAAGACGGAGATGAAAAATGTAACACAGAGAGTCTCTCAGGAATCAGATGAGATCTTTGTTCTTTTCCCTTCTTGTGCCAAAGATAAAAATTAAAAAACGTCTCTCCTTGCTGAGAGCCACGACCTTGCTTTACAATGCCGCTTGCACAGCCCTGAGAAACGGCGCCGTCCTCTCCCGTTATGCTGGGCTTTTTAGTCACTCGATAACCTCCTTCAGATCCTGACTGTGATTTTTCAGTCGACAAACCAATTAAATCAAGCCCCACTCAAGCTCAGCTTGATTATTTTTTGGCCTGACATGGTGTTGAAGGCGTCTTCGGAGCAAGTCTGTCAACACTGTGCCGGACGGACTTTCAAAGCCAAGGCTTCAATGATGCAAAGCAAAATGGAAGATTTTCACAGGAGAATATTAATAACACTTTACTGCCGTACAGGCCAGCACTTCCTTTCTTCATTCTGCTACCGAGGGAAAGAGTGGAATTATGTAGGGAATTGAACACAAGGAAGGCATTCGTGAGTCGAGACGAATCAAAATCTGAGTTCTCTGTAGAGTTTCTGCAGCCAGCAGTACAGTGGAGAGAAGATAGGAGTGGCTTTCACGTGGCCAGCACGTGAGTGCTCTGTTATGCTGCGAAAGGGGTGGATTTGGTTGAGTGCTGATCTGCAGATGAACTGTGTCAAGATGCAGATGAAGCTGTTGGCTAAGGCACTGACCGGCACTCCTGCTTGCCCTGGGGTAGGATGTAGACTCACTGCGTATGGCACTGAGGCGCATTATCTCATGTGTGACTGCAGTTTTGGGGTCTTCGTTTTGCGTGTATCATGGCACTGGCATGACTTTCAATAAGTCGGAATTGCTGTTTCCTCAAAGTGGATCAGCCTGTTGCGTGTGGGGGGTGGTACCACACTCGTTGGAAAAGGGAGGCTGCGGTCCTTGGCGAGGGTGGGGTGAGCGTTAGGGCTAGGCGACTGGTGTGGCGGCTGTCACTGGTCAGGAGACGCTGTGCACCTTGGCACAGAGGAAAGACCTCAGAAAGTGGATCTCGGTCAGTGCCCTAGCTTGGAGAAGAACTCTGAACCAAGGCTGGTTCGTGTTGGTTTAGCGAGGGGTGCCCCTTGCAGGTTGCAGGGCCAGCGAGCCCCTGCAGGTGGAAGGAACCAGCCCCGGGGGACTCGGTGCTCCTGTGTGGCCTCAGCAGCTCGGGGCTTGGAGCACGGCGCACTGCCAGCCGCAGCGCGTCCCGCTGGACGAAAACTCGGTGACCTGGGCCAGACCGGGGCACGCGCCAAGCTCTCCCCCCATCTGCGGGGCTGTAAACATTAGCCGAAGGAGCAATTTCACGGAGAAGTGAGCAACTGTCACTGTTGTCATAGTTTATTTTTAATATAAATTTAATTACTTTAATTTTAATTTTATTTATTTATTTATTTATTTACATTTTTTGTTGAATTATAGTCATTTTACAATGTTGTGCCCAGTTGCTTCCATAGTTGTTAAGTTCAGCTTGTAAAGAAGCTTCGCGGCAGCCTGCAGGGAGAATCACTTTGCTCCAAGACTGAGAGGTCGCCAGGGTCAGACCTGCCCTGGGAGATCTGTGCGCATAGGGCATCCTCGGCCGTCTCGGGGCGTCTCTCGTTTGGGTGTTTTTCCTGACTCTGACAATTGAGATAGAAAATATTGGTGAAAATTTTCATACTCTGAGAAACAATTTTTTTAAAAGCTCTATCAGATGTAGGACAGTAACAAAAGAAACTGTGATTATAATTGGGGGGAAGAAATACTTACCCCCCTGCCCTGGACAGGCTCCGGAGAAGGGAGCGCCCATTTGTAACCTAAGAGCGTCCAGTCCTTACCGCCGAGGGGAAGGTGTTGGTGCTGGAATTTCCAGACTGAAGGGTGTGAGGGGCTACCTCTCAGGCTCGTGTGGAGAGGACCCCAGAGCCCGGCAG
The DNA here is from genome assembly GCF_048773025.1 of Camelus bactrianus. NCBI lineage: Eukaryota > Metazoa > Chordata > Mammalia > Artiodactyla > Camelidae > Camelus > Camelus bactrianus. Next base: position 2,416,401 of record NC_133567.1, on the reverse strand, counting down.
TGGCATCACCCGAGGGGTCTGGGATGGGAAGAGGCAGAAACAGGCGAGGGCATGTGGAAGTGCACAGGCTCGGCCGCGGGCTGGCGCTGCGGCAGTGGAAACGAGGTGGAACATGCTCGAGTTCCCTTGGGTAGCGAGGTTTATTACTGATCTGCTTCCTGGCGGTTTTCAACGCGCACGTTCTTTTAAATGTCATTTGCCTACTTGACCGTGGATGAAAGAAAAAGGTTGTCCATCCAAGGAAGCTAGGTTTTGTCTCAAAACAGAAATCATTTAGCTTGTATACTATGGATTAAAGTTACAATAGAAAAAGAGGGAGAGGTTAAAATATGCTACGTTTAGAAATGAATCACTTCAACAAGTCCGTTTTCTCTTGTGACAACTTGTTCTCACGCAGTTTCACCAGAAGCCTCGCCATTAAGGTCAACGAGAAGCGCAGCTGTTTGCAGACGTGTGCTAACAGCACTTTTCTGGGAACTAATTACTTACTTTCTTTTGTGGCGTTCATTTGAATATGGGATAATTTGTAGTAATTCAGTTAAAAAATGCATTCTCAGACCATCTTTTCAAAGAATCGGGAAACCACACTTTCTTTCAGTTACTGTCTTGTTCAGCTTTCCCCAACACGTCATCCTGCTGAGATTGAGTAAAAAGGGTTAGCAGATCACCTGACAGACACCCGGTGGATGCTAGAATTCTTTACACTTGGTATTTCCTCTTATGATAGGGAAGGGGGTGGAAATCTATTTCTATTTTAATTCTTCAAGACTGAAATTACTTGCATTTACCAAGACAAAATTTGAGGTCCACTTTGTTAAGGATTTGCTTATCTGATCTCAAAAAGAATTTTGAAAACAAACGTAAATTTCTCATGACTCCTATTCATGTTTGTCAAAAAAATTTATTTAGAAAATGAAACTCAGCCTGTCAAATAAACTACAGGCACTTTATCCGAGGCCACAAAGAGAACTGCATCCAGCGCGTCACAGGTACACTGCGGCTGCTGTGGCAGCGCTCTGCAGCTCTCCGTCCGTACCTGCTTGTGATGAAGGCCGTGACGCCCTTAGACGTCACAGCCTTCGTGGAGCTGGGGCTCTTGTCAGTCGCTCAACTTTTTCATTTCTGTGTATTCTGTGTGTTTGTGATGTTGGCTAGCAGTCAGAGCATTCTCCGGAGTCAGGCTGTCTGAGTTCAAATCCCTCTGGGTCACCGTGGCCACTTACTTACCCCGTTGGTGAGAGTTTTACCCTCTGGAAGTGGTGAAAACGGATCCTTCACACGGAGTGGCTTTGAAGGGGAGATGAGACGATGTTTGTGAAAGACTGAGGCTCTCTGAGCTTCCTGTGTTGTTACTGTTGTCACTGGACAAAGGTGCGTGTTCACAGGGTACATCTTCACTCAGTGACGGACTGATACAACCCATCTCAATTACATCCACCTTCACTATTTTGATTTTAATTGATGTTTCCCATTTTCACAGTTTACTCGTTGAAAGAGTTTGGGATTGTCTGTGGATTTCCTTGAGAATTCCAGAGCACTCAGTGTAACTGGCATATTAGGTGCTTAATAGACGCCTTTTTAAAAAAAAGTATATTGAGATAACAGTAAAATTTCCCCAAAACTGCATCTGTTATTAACAAACTCTTCCTGCATGTTGTGTCTCACTTCCGACCAGCCCCGCGACAAAGAAAGCGCCTGATGTTACAGGCAGAGCTGGGACCTGGCCCCCACCCGTGTGATGTCATGAACCGGAGTTACACACACAGAGCAGAACCAAACAGAGAGGGTGGCGATACATTAAGAGAGCCTCAGTAACACAGCACTGCTGCAGCTCCACCACCAACGGAGCTGACTGAAAACGCACAGTGGCTCAGGCAGAAATGGGTTATGCTGACAGAAACGAGCTACTGTAAATGAGTGCAATTCAACTTTAGTTTGAATCTGCAGTTGTAATCTGCAAGGCTGAACAGCTTTAGTCTGGAGCAGCCATGTGACTTGACATTGAAAGACCTGTGCTCCCATCCTGGCCCTGCCAGTTGTGCACAGTGTTAGCTCAGGGAGGGTCTGCGAATGTCCTACGTGAGGACAGCAGAGCTGCAGCTGCAAGAGAAGGGAGTGTTGCTTGAGGCGTCCGGCTCACGGCCGAGTCTAGCTTCTCCAGAGGACGCGGTGGCGGCAGGACTGGCAGGGTCTCGTGTGGCTCCCAGCTTTGGACTTTTAGGGCTTGAAATCATTAATTCTCCAAATTGGTTGGTCTCTTTGGAATTGTGTGTTGATGACAAAGTTCACAGGAAAACGGTGTGTAAACTGAAGTACAGTTTAAAAACACATAATGGGGCGGAGGGGGCAGGAATACCTTCAAGTAAATTAAAATTCCCAGATGTAAATATACTTGGAAAGACAAGTTTATTCAAAGGATGCTTGCTGAACATGAGATAAGAGGAAGGTAAAAGTCTGATGGCTTGGCCCACGTTAAAACTACTATTTTTCATTCTTTATATTCTAACATACACGTCTCAACATTGTTGTTACAAAATTACTGTTAACTTTGATTAGTCTTGAGCAAATGATGGATGCAAATGAAAGCTTTTTCTAGAACCATTTTAGAGAAAGTAGCAAATCTGTGCTAGTCCTGTCATTTGAAGTGATGCCCCCTGGGCAGAGGCAGGCACCACCGAATCCCCCCGAGGCGGGGTGACAGCCCAGCCCCTACTCAGTGAAGGGCTGAACTCGGAGCCTTGTCAGCAAGTCTGAGTGGGAACCTGACCTCCCATCTCCAGCCAGTGGAAGCAGGTGGTGCTTGGGTTCCTCCACAGAGACCCAGCAGGGAGCCGGACCCCTCCTCAGCCAGCGTCAGTGCGGCTGTGCGTGTGGGGCTAGTCCGTGCTCCCCCTGGACCCCCACTGCTGTCGGCGGGGCCGGCGGTGAGCTGAGCATCCAGCCCTGTCCTGTAGCAACGAGGTCCACGCTCCGCCTTGCGCTGAGCTCTGGGCCCCCGCCACCTGAGCTCACACCGCCCCTCGAAGGCCATGGGGCAGTGCTGGGGCCAGAAACCCACCCTCTCCCGGCAGGTGTCCGCAGGCAGCATCCGAGCGAGTGAGGCACCCCCGCTGCCAGGGCGGAGAGACGGAGGATGCGGGCTGCCGGCTGTGCCGCAGAGGGGCCTGCTGGTTTAAAAACTCATAAAGAAAGAGGAGTACAAATGATAGGATTCAGAGCTTCAAAACACACTTTTCAAATGTCCACCATACAATACAAAATCACTCCTTATACAGAGAGGCGGAAAAACCACAATTCCAGTGTGAGAAGATGATGAGTGGATGCCAGCACGGAGTTGAGTCAGGTGCGGACATTAGGTGACAAGGATTTTACAGTAGCCTTCAAAAATTATTCAGCAAGTATTATAATCTTGAAATAAGTGAAAATATAAAATCCAAGAAAAATAGAAGTTATAAAAAAGAACCAAGTTGAAATTACAGAACTAAAAAAAAAATCACTTAACTAAATACACTCACTGGTTGGGCTCAAAAGTAGAGAGGTGATGGCGGAGTGGAGTCCACGAAGCTGAAGACAGATGAGCAGGGCTGGAGGCAAAAACAGAGACAGAGAGGGAACAGACTGAGAGAAAAGCGGGAACTAGCCGTCCTGAGGGCCTGGGAGACGGGACAGAAGGACCCGTGTGCAGCACAGGGGGCTGCCGTCGAAGCTGCCATGACCTGCAATGAAAAAGAGCCTGAAAAAGAACACACGTGTGTAACTGTATCACTCTGCTGTCTGCCGGAAGCCAACACAACATTGTAAGTCAACTGTGCTTCAATTCTTCAAATGCTCATTTTATGACCATAATTCAAGCCAAAACACTAAAGTTGTCATTTTTAATCGCAAAGCTCTACAGCGCAGGTAAAAAGTGGCCATCCCGTCCCGCACCCCTGGCACTTTGTGCGCCATCCTAAGGATGTGGGCTGTAGGCCCGCGGCCCAAACAAAGCCTGGTCCTGCACAGACGCTTCGCGTGGCGTGTCGTCGCCCTGCTGGTGCTCAGAGCTGCCGGGTGTCCTGTAACTGAGTGCTGACCTCACTGGCCTTCAGTCCGTGAGAGCGGACGTTAAGTCCTGGTTTCTCGTACCAGTTACTGTGGCAGTCAGCTTATGAGCTGCAGACCAGCAAACTGGCTGTCTGGTTTTTTGCCTTTTTAGCTTAAGCTGGGAGAGACTTAAGTGATGTCACAAGCCACACCCAAGGGGAATGACAGGATGACAGCAGTTTACAGAAGTGGAGACACGGTGCACGCAGGGACAGAATTCCACATGAGCAGAAAGGTGGTCTGAGCATTCCGGCGACACCGGGGCACTGGGCCTCTGTGAGAGGAATGCATCTTCGGCATCAAATAAGCAGAAAGCTGTAGAGGACCCATTTTATTACTGCGTTCATGGCCTAAGTGTTTTTGCTGGGCGCTTTTGTCACAGGTTCCACACAGGAATCTCCCGACCCATCGTTCGGCCGAACAGCGACCCATGTTGGAAGCAGCACAGAGGATCTTTTCTGACGGTGTCGCTACCACGCTGAACCCACGCAGGCACTGCAGTGCAGCCGGAACGTGGGGGTTTCTAAAGCTTGGTGTTTATTCCGAAGATGTTTTTTGGGGTGAAGTCACTGAAGCGGATGCTCCTGGATCTTGCCAAGCCGATCTGCCAGCGTCAGCCTTAGCAGGTTCCCTTTCGTTCGCTGAGTCCTGACTCGGTGGGTGATGACCTGGAATCGCGTAGCGTCTCCCACCGCCTTCTCACCGTGGATGTGGACCTGACGACGGTGCACCCGGGACTGCCGCCACGAGCCGTGGGCGACGTTTTGCCAGTGGAGGCGGTGAGAGGAGGCCTTTGGGTTGCCACGTACAGGACGTCGAAACGCCCTGGTAATTCACACCTAAGCAGGACCCTCTGGGATGGGAGAAGGACCAGCTCACAACACGCTCTCTCTTTAAGGCTCAACCACGGGGAAGAGCAATAATCGCACTTGTAAAGAATTTGCAAGCAAAATGCCAAAGTGGCAGGCAGGTTCTGGTGCTGGCACTTACATGACAAATGTCTTCACTAAATAGCAGAGAAAGGTGTGAGAATTTGATTTGCAAAACATATGGCCTTGTCAGAGAAGACCCGACAGCCCTCTCAGCGTCTCCAGCTGAATAAATCAAGAGAACTGGGTAAGCCCATGAGGTTGAAAAAACGCTGAACATCTGTAAAAGCTCGACGTTCCTCTGGGGGCTGTCACCTTGCAGGTTCAGACGGGGATGTTGGTACATGCAGTGTTGCTTGGCGTTGGTAAAAAGGTTTGCGTCTTCGATATGCGAAGAAACCTACCCAAATCACACGGGAATAGGAAAGGATATCTTTGCAGTTGGCGGAAAACTGGTGATGACCTTGCCTGCTAGGAATGGGGCCTGGAATAAAACGGCCACTGAGCCAGGATTGGCTGCGCGAGTTTCGGCAAACACGGCTCCCTCGTGCGTGAGAGCTGGTCTTACCCAGGAGAGGCCCGAGGTTCAGGTCGGTGCAGGCGTGCCCGGTGGGTCTCCCGTCCCGACAGCAGCAGGCGTGTGGCCGGCTCACTTGCTGAATCACCACGATGCTCAGAGGCCGAAACGTTTCACATCCGGGTTTCAAGCCAATGTGTCCACTTCCGTTGTTTGTACCAAAAGACGTGGGAATAAGAAAACACATTCTACCCAAATATAATACTATGTACATGTAGCATAAAGAACGGTATTGCTGGGCGATGAAGTTTATTTCTCATAAAAATGCTAAATTAGTATTAAACATCCAAAAGAATGTGACACAACTTACAGGTGGAAGAAATTAAATTCAGAATATGCCAGATGTGGGGTCCACTGTGCCACAAGCTTTTTTTTCAGTCATGTAACATTTCTCAGTTACAATGTTCTCGTTCAAACAACAGTAACGTCGTGCTGGAAGAACCAAATGTAGTGATGGATGTGAAAGTCCTTTTCAAGTTTTAATCTCTAAGCAAATGCTGCTTAACGTTATCAAATAGCCGCTTGTTTTCTATGAATGTGCATATTTCATCCCTGCTGGTTCAGAATCTTACTGCCAAACTTTCAAGAGGTTAATATGAGGCATGCATCTGTGAACAACCAGCTGTGTTGTTCCACATATTACATATTTGGAATAAATTATATCAGCATATTCTGATGATCATGCTTTTAAGTAACACGGAGCCAACTCACCTCTCATCACCTCTGCTGACTTTTCAGGGCTTCATCCACTTCATGACCTTGTGGTGGGAAAAGTTCATCAAATTGATATCAATTCTGATTTTCCAGGTGGACGTGAGAGTTAAAATTCTGCTTGAAAGAATGCTTAACCGTGTTACTGAATCACAACACCTATCTTTAAATTAGATTTGAATCGTGTAATTATGCATATTCAGGAAACACTGAACTCTGAGTTGTCAAGTCATCTGTTTCTCCCACTGCTCGGAAGTCCGCATCCTTGCTGCTGTTTTAGGTCACCTTAGAATCCAGGACTGATGACACATCAGCCAGTGCAACAGCCACCTTAGCAAGTTGCATTAGACGCGAGGTGATGACTTTACTGCCAGGAAGACCAAAGCACTAACAGAAGACACGGCCGAGAAAGCTGTGTCCGTGCGTAGCTGTGGCCGCCCGCACAGTCATAAAGACTAACAGCTTATGGCCGTGAATGAAAGGATCGGAGAAATGCTTTAAATAAATAAGCCTGTTAGTTTTCATATGCGTAAGTGTCTTTTAAAACCAAGTCTACATTGTTTGTTGTTCTAACTTGAAGACAGAAGTGAAACAGACAGAGATGTCACGTGCTGATCAAGGCCTCGTTTTTTCCAGGTGTGCTTCTCTCATGTGCGTCTGCAGAAGAAGTATCTTCATCCAGGGGACTTCAGGTTGCCTGAACGCTCACTTTTATGAGAAACGGGAAACAACCAGGACATCGTATCGTGTGCCCAGGGTGAACATGTGACTTCAGCCTGGGACGGCTGCCTTCTTCCCCAGGCAGTTCAGATTGGAGATGGACAGATGTCCTGGTGTCTGCTTGGATCGGAGAGTGAAACCTTAGAGACTGGGGCGCTTGGAGCCACGTCCCCTGCCCCGGGGAAATCCACCTCCCGGAAAGGAGAAGCTGACCTCCGGCATCACCGAGTGCCCCGTCCCCGGGGCCAGGTTCCTGCAATGCCTCCTCCTCAGTGAGCTCTCCTGTGTCCAGCCCAGCCTCCTGAGCTGACAAACGAGCTTTATTTCCCCTCAGTTAATTAATTCATTTGTTACCTTGTAGGAGCCTATAATGAAAAAGAATATGAGAAGGCATAAAGGATCTTTTTGCTTTAGGAAAAAACCCCAGCTTGTAATAGTGTCCTTACGAGTTTACAGATGCGTATGACATTTAAAAGAAAATCAGAAAGTTTATAATAGATTTACATTATCAGAACAGAAACAAAGCCAAGTTTTAAAAAAACGAGGTGGGGCTAAGGGGTCTGGTGTTAAAGAAACCTGAGACAGAGGTCCGACTAGATGTATAGTTGTGTCTTCACAGGTCTCATCCGCCGGTTTAATAGAATTGCAGTAGTGAAACCAAAATTAACATAAAAATAGAAATCCTGTGAGTTCTCTGTATCTCAGCCCCTGAATAAAGTGGCGTTCAAGTTTTTCCAGTGTCCTTAGTGCGCTGCTACCTAAGAGTTCAGGAAAAGCCGCTTGTTTTCCGCTGCTGAGGACAGAGGTGTCCCTCACTGCCGTCACCTTGTCCCTGTGTTCCCGAAGTCTGCGAAAGCCCACGGGCAAAGATTTGAAGCATTCTGCTGAAACTGTGTCAGAACTGGCCCCTTCACGTTACAGTCTGATCATCTGATGGAGAGCTGCCTCAGTGGCTGTCCCGGAGTCTCATGTCTCACTGAGCTTTTATAAAATCGACCTTTCTGCCTTTATCTGCAGTCGCTGAGTGAGTCCCACCACCGAGACGGGCCTGCGGTGGGTGAACCCTGGGGAGGAGACTGGCCACCACGGACACGGGCCGGAACCGCGGGCCTCCCTGCCCGGCTCTCTCCCTGGGTCGGGGCTTCCGTTCCTCACCCTTTCTTCCCTGACGGTGGGTTCTCTTCCCAGATGCCTCTGCTCCTTTGAAAATAAGCGTAAAGGAGAGGTTTGCCACACAGACTTGCAGACGAATCTGCTTTCCCTGGAGCTTTGAGTTGGGTCACGTGTTTCAGATGATTCAGCAGAAAAGAGGTAGAAGAGAAAGCACAGTACGACCGTATCTGGAAGGACGTACTTTCTTGAAAACAGAAACTTTGCTTCAATTTTTCTTGAAGGAAATAGAACATTTTCCAAAACAATCGCTCTACATTCTTCATCAGCCAGAGAATCCCAGTGTCCGTTGGAGCCGCGTTTTCCAGGCGGACAAGAACTTCCCTGTGACGTCGCTGTGGTTTCCAGCTGAGGTGCAGCTTCGGGCTTCATCGCTTTCGCTCCTGGCATCACTGGCGGGAGCATTGTAAGGGAAGACGGAAAAACAGAGTGACGGCGTTTTTGTAGGGGACCGTCAAATTCCTTCTGATTGTCTGTAGACGCGTCACTTCACTCTGTGCGTTACTCACCTGAAGCTGCACGGTGCTGCTCTGCAAGGAAAACCAGATTAACAGTGAGACGGTTGCCTCTGCTGCTGGGACCCGATTCTCAATGTGCTCTTAGACCCGGGTGTATTTTTCAGCGGTTCATTTGCATTCTTCAGTGAGACAGTCAGCACGATTTCCTTGTTTACTGTTACTTTAAGCAGCTCTGGAATCATGCACTGCTGGCTTCGCCTCCAAAACATGAAACGGTCCTCGGGAGGCTTAACGGCGTGTGTTACCTTGAATCTTCGGTTTGCCTCTCCTGGCATCGCCGTTGCCAGGTGACCTGGTGCACGTCCTGCTCATTCACACGGTTACGCCGTCAGGAACTGAACGTACCGCCGGTTCGTTCCGAGCTCATGGGTCTGCATGGTGGGGGCCTTGCTTTCCAGAACCCGCGGGGGTCAGAGCTGAGCAGCGACGTGAAATCATTTAAGGCAGATCTATTCCGAGGCCAGATTTTAAGAATGTAGTCTTCATGACTTTTTCTATTTTTGGTGTTTTCTCATGATGATTTAAAAACGAAGGCAGTGGTCTGAGCTCACAGTCGGCGCTTCTGTTGCGTTTATAACCTTGGTATAAAATCAGTCAGTGAGGGAGAGGGGCCTGTGGCGAGTCGGCGTCCCCCACCCCCGCCCGGGGAGGCTCCCTGCGGCCTGGTGGTGGGGGGAGGGACCCGCAGACCAGAGGCAGCGCTGAGAGCCTCACAGCCCCTCAGACACAATTAACTGAACCCTAAGCAAGGTGAGCAGGAGGCCTGCCAGCTGGCTCACCCGCCCCCGCAGCTGGTCTCGCCGCCCGAACACAAGCAGGCCCAGTAGGAGCACTAATTAGGGCTGCGCAGGTTGACATCCAGCACAGTTCAGGGGACAGACAAAGAGGACGCTGCCACCCGGCCCTGCAATCGCTTCACAGCCGTCATGTCCAGGGCTCAGAGGGGCCGCTGTGTCCAGGTCGCGGGGGCGCACACTGATGGAGCCTCAGGGGAGAAGCAGAAAAATCTGCAAAACACGTGGCAGGTCTGAGTCCAAGATTTCTCAGTGATGTGCCGTGACTTTTGAGGCAACTTGACTCCAAATCAGTGTTTCCTTTTCTTCTGAAATGCTGAAGAGCAGTTTTATGTGGTAAGAACCAGTCAGTTCTCAAGGCAGAAACTAGGGATCTGTGTAACGTGTGTAATAAGTTGAGAGAATTTTTAAGATAATTGCGCCGGCTTTCTCCCTTTTGAACACTGTTTAGTAAGAACGTTAGATGTGGAGCAAAGAACACTGTACTTTGTGTAAGAAGAAAATGGGGCAGAGAACGGCTTTACAGGCAGTTTAATTACGGCAATGCTTTCTAGCAGCCAATTAGTAAAACCAGACGAAAAGAGAACTGTACTCTTTAGTACATTTTTTAATGTTTTCAATTCATTTCAGGATAAATGTAGATTTTTCATGAATGTATTTGAAAAGAAGTGGTTAATTTTTTAAGATTGAGCCACGTTTGAAAACAATAGATTATCTCTGTTTCCGCTCCTTCCTCCGTGTGACAGGTGACCCTCTAAGTTACTAGAAAGTGCGCCCAAATACCCCAGCAAATCTCCTTCTCTCTCAGAAACAGGTGAGTGAGACATAAAATCTCTTTTTCTGTGAGCAAAACTGGGTCACCCAGTAAGCAGACACAACATGCAGGTGCCCAGAGAAACCGCGAAAAGGGAACGTTTAAAATGTGTTAATGCAATGTTTAAAAAATTGAATTAGTCATCATAGTCATCATAAGAAAAGGCGATTTTCTTTACACTTTGTTTCTTTACTCTTAATGTAAGTAGCTTTGTATTTTGATTTAAATTGCACATGGAGGTGCCTAAAGGTCTTAGCCTGCCCCTGACGGGGAGACGGCGCGGTGATCACGGGGCGGACGTCCCCTTGGGAGCCCTGCAAACTCCGCTTCCGGGCCTGGCCTCGCCGCCGAGGTTTTTCTTTCCCCTCTTGGTGAGCAGACGGTGGGGAGGCCCCCCGGTTCTGTCCCCCGGTGTTCATGCCCCACGTAATCCCGTCCTTGTGAGTGTGGATTGGACCTGTGACTTGCTTCCGGCTGACAGAACGTGGCCAAGGTGAAAGATCTTACAGTACCTGAGGCCCCAGATCCTCAGTGGGTGGTGAGTTAACCCAGAGGGAGATGGTCTCCAGAGGCCCGAGCCGGCCACGGACGGCCTTGACGGAGGGGTGGGGCCTCCTGGAGGTTGGCTCGAGCCATGACTGGCTGTGTCAGAGACCCGCAGGTGGTCCCGCAGGTGGCTTCCAGGAACCGTGGGCAGCCTCCAGCTCACAGCTGGCAAAGTCCCAGGGTCGTCAACCCCACGGCCACTGTGGGACGACCAGTGGAATGAAGACGGCAGATCCCTCCCCGGCCCAGCCTCCGGATGAGAACGCACCCAGCCACAGCGGGGTTGCAGCCTGTTCGGCTCTGAGCAGAGAGCCCAGCAGAGCCAGGCCTGGACTCCTGACCCAGGGGTTGGGTGCGGTTCTTAAGTCCCTAAGTCTGTGGGACTCAGCTGCAGAGCAACAGAAAATTAATATGTTCTTCCTCCTTGTTGCCAGCCTTTGAGACAATCCGGTTTTTCTTTCCAATTTACTTAAAATATGATAGAATTATTAGAGCCTCAGGAAATAAGCCATTTCTTTCCAGCAGTTGCTGGAGGAAAGGTTCCCATGTCTGTTGAGCTAGATTGACTGTCTCCCCGTGAACGCCCCTTATCCCATCCTGGCAGAAAGTTGTCGCTTCCTCCTTTTCATCGCCACCAGCACTGCCCGTGAGAGACCAGCCTCTCTCTTCACTCTTCCTGAGTCCATCGGTGGACTTGTTATTCTGCCAATCCAACTAGTAAATTACAGATTTTCCCTTGGACGTGTACTCGATTTCACTGTAGCTGCAAATGGAAAATTTTAAGAATATATCCATTGTTTATCTTTCAAGAACAAAGCCATCTCATGCTTAAGACGACACAGAAACTCTCGTCATGAGAAGGTAATTCTCTACAATCACTGATCTACAGTTTCAGTAGAGTTCCTTCCTCCCCGTGAGTTCTTTTCCAGTGGAAACCTGTGCTTTTAAATATGTTTTTCGATACTGATTTGCTGTGGTTGTTTTTCTTTAATTTCCCCAGGAAAATAAAGCCCTTTCTCCGGGTTAGTCTTTAAATCATGTGCACATAGCGTGAATGAAACAGCCGTGAACTTGCATGGCGCCCATAGAAGGTCACTGAGAAATGGGATAAATCTATGTTGAAACAAGGAAGTGGAACAGATTGAGAGAGACAGTCTGATCGTGGATCATCATACAGAAGATATTTCCGTAATTAGTGCCAGACGAAGGACGAGGCCGCTGCCACGGGGCCTGAGCTGGGCCTTGGTGGAGCTGGTTTCAGCAGCTCCACTGAGTTTCAGTCCAGTGACGTGTTCTCTGCTCGTTACTAACTCATCTTATTACAGTGCAGAACCATCTCACACTGTCCCCTTTTCTGCTCATCTGCTGAGAGTCTCTGGAATTTTCCTACTTAGTGAAAAGAAAAAGGAAAAAAGTCATCTCTTTTACGTTAGAAAATTCTATTTGTATTGATGTTTCTTTTTGATTACAAATTATGCATGGTCCATTGTTCGTTATGCCCTGTAATTTCCACTTAAAACTCAATAACCTTGCAAGAGGAGACAGAATTTCAGCCTCATCTACTTGGATGGAACAGGAAATGGACAAGGGAGGAGAGTCTCCCGTCTAAGAGTTTGCAGCATAAACAGCGGATGGAACACACGACTGAGAGTCTAGTACACAGGTACGAGGCTGCCCGTTTAACTGTCATCTTTTTAAGGTCTGGAAAAGTGGTGAATGCCAAGACAGGTTCAACCAAAATTATGTTGCGATTCAGTAAAGCTGTTCTTGATACATTTAGTTCAGTGATCTCCATGGTTTTGGTTTGATGCTTTGTTTTTCCTCTTTCCTGAAGATTATGTTCCTCCTACGCAGCATCTTTAGAAATGTTTGAAATGAATTATTAACCTGTGATGTTTTATTAAGATGCACAATGGGCTTTTTGAAAATTTTTAAAAAGCTGAAAAAGTCCATTGTTCAGACTCACGAGGTGGAAAGGCCAGACTGACTCACTCTCCTGACGTGCTCAGGACTCGGAAAACAGACATGTCGGCACCCATTAGACCCATAGTCTCCCCTGGGAGCCGCGTCTCCAGCTGACGAGGAGGGCAGAGACAGGGCGGTTGCCCTTCCTGAAGCCCGAGCAGAAGATCCAGTGTCGGTGGAGGGCTTCGGATCCCTGCTGGCCGCCCCGAGGGTCCTCTGCTCCCATTTCAGGAACAGAACATGAAGAACAAACCACCACCGAGTCAGGTGTCACTTGGCACCAACCCGACCTCGTCAGGAGGATAGACGCACGTACCGCACGACAGGGCTCGAGGCGGGTGTGGTTGTCACAGGGTCCCCACACGTGCAGACACACACACACACGTGTGCACACATACAAGATCAGTAACAAAGAAGGCAAAAAATCTCCTTGCGCTCTCGCACCACCAAGAACACACTGAGGCTCGATTTTCAGACGCTTTGATGCATGTAAATCAAACACAAGTAAACATCACAAAATTTAGACCCAGCACACTTTATATTCATTTACTTCAATCGTGTTAGACCGCGGCGCTCTGACGACGGGGTGCTTGCAGCACGAGGGGCCCGGGGCTGGTGCCCCCCGGCTCCGCCCTTCGGGCTGGGATGTTGAACTTGCTGGGGCTTCGCTGCTCTTCATTAAACCTCAGTGTCACCTGCGGGCGGGTTCAGTGTGCCTTTCCTCTGTAGCTCTTCCTTCTGTAATACACGTCCTAGTCTCTGCTTGTTTCCGGTGTTTTATTCAACGTGAAAGCTTGTCTTTCTGCGACGTGCAGCGGAGCCTTGCGTGTCAGTGACGGCGCCCAGGGCTGGCCGCCGTCCCCGGGGCCGGTGCTGTGCCGGTTAAGTGGTCAGTTAGCACCTGCGCTTCTCTCTTGACCTGTTTGGGCTTCAGTTAAGCACTCGGTTGAGCAAGGACGTTATACTAGTCAGCTCGGGCTACCAGGACAGAACACCGCCGTCTGGGAGGCTCAAACAGCAGGAATGCATCTTCTCACAGTTCGAGAGGCTGGAAGTCAAGTCGGGCGCCGGCGGGGTGGGTGTCTGGTGGGGACCCCTCCCGCTTGCAGACGGCTGTCTTCTCGCTGGGCCCTCAAACGGTCTTTTCTTCATGCAGCCCAGACAGGGGCTCTCTGGGGTCTCTCCCTGTGAGGACCTGGGTCCTACAGGACTTGGACTCCAGCCTTGTGACCTTATTTCATCTTAATTATCCCCCTAAAGGCCCATCTCCTGACAGGGTCACATCGGAGGTTCAGGAGGAGTTTGATACACCGGACAGCTTCCATCCTACTCGGGGCAGTGAGTTTCTCATGGGGAAATAGATGATTTTCAGAGTTACCTTTCTTTTCCTTGTCCTAATGCTTCTGCCTGGCCCTGCTGTCTGTGGGCGTTCCGAACGCTTCGTCTGCCAAGACGGTGCCCACAAAGCACTGCTTTGACCAAGGGACTCATCTTACAGGGAGGGAGTGTAGAAGGGCCTTTGTCATGGAATTCACCATCTTACTGCAAATTCCTGTCGCTCACAAGCCGCTGGCCTGAGATTCCTGGGGCGGGGGCTGTGGAAGGGTCAGGCATGCCCCTGCCTGAGAGGAGGCGTGTGGGGTTTGGGTCCTCCGGAAACGGACTGAGGGAGAGGCCCGTGTCTGGTGTGTTTCTCTGGGAGGACCCTTGGGATGGGCACCTACAGGTGTGTGATTCAGGCTGGTCGCTCCCGCATCCCCTGGGGAATTCTGGAGCTGAAAGGGGCTGGGCTGTTCCGCGTTGGGCCAAGTAGCCGGATCTCATCGTCCACCTGGACATGGACTGCGCCGGGGAGGAACGTGCCCTTGGCACCTCTCCAGAGCCAGGACAGGCCCTGGCGGGGCTGACTCGCGAAGGCGCTTGGCTGCTAACACTTCAGCCCTGGGACGGGCAGTGTTCCTTAGTGGTGTATCTCCGTGTCTGCCGTCGCCTGCCCCTCACGCATGGAATATGACCCTAATGGATACAGCATTTGCTTTAATCGTGCAGCCAGTGCGCGGTGCTGTTGCCACCCGTGGGCAGAACACCGGAGTCTGGGCGGGCGCTGGAGGAGGGGTCATACTGAGCGTCCCTCACTCACCTCCCAGCCACAAAGGAGTCTATGCTCTCCACCTCGCCCTTGAACTTGACGGTTTGGAGGTCTTAGTTCCCTGGAGGAAGCCACCTCCCCCAAGAAAGGCAGTGTAGACCCGGAGGCTGGGATGCTCCGCAGCCATTTTGGGTGCCACATGCCACCGAGAGGGCAGTCAGAGAGGACGGGACTCTGCTGGCGCAGGTGCCTGCTTGCACTTGCCAAGAGGACACCAGGTTTCTTGAAGGTATCTGGGCCAGTGAGGCCACAGCTGGAAGCCAGGTGTCCCAGAGCACACCTTGGGCTTCCTGTGTCCAAAAGTACGTGCCGATGTCTTGATAGAGACAAGCCACCGAGCACTGAGGTCTGTCAGGACTGGACGTCTGTGTCACACTCCTGGTACTGAACCTCACTGAGTGAAGGTGTTGGTGGAGGAAAGGGGCATAAAATAACTGGTGGGAGGAGGAAGTGGTGACCTCAGCCTTGGCCCAGCGACCTTTTGCAGGGGCTGGCTATGGCAGCTCCGAGCGTTTGCCTTTAATCATTTCCTGCCCCTTCAGTATTCCATTAGTACATAAGCGGAGTCTAACAGACTGCAGGTTCCAGGAGGAAGTGTAACAGTACTTACGTCATCTTGTGACACTCGATGGCTGGGGACACCTTGTGACTCCCGTACGCTCGGGATGGGATTTTCCCCAGGTGACCGCAGGGCAGGAGAGGATTCCAACTGGAGAGAGTCACTCTGCACTCCCTCCCCCAGACGCACTCTCTCCTCTCATCGTTCCCTGTCCTGTGCCCCCTCATCCCAGACGCTTTGCAGAGGCTGCCAGCTGGGAGAGTGCTGGGAATCACAGAGGTGCCATCGGGAGGTAGAACAAAACCGAAGTCGGACTGTTTCTTTCCTGCCCCTTCGGGCTGTAGTGTCAAAAGGCTGCCCTTTCTAGACAGTTCAGCAAACGTCGTCATCTTCCTGAATCTTGACCACACCCCGTCCCTTACCTAAGGACTCAGCATTTAAACCGTCTGGGGTGGATGCTGTTTCCTGCCTGCACTCTGACTGGTTCCGGTATTTGAATCAGTGGTGCTCACAGAGTCGACAGCTGCCCGCTTTAAATCAGTTAAGCTCCTTGCTTTATACACAGTGTGTGTGTCCGCCGGCCGCGTGGAGGCACGGCCGTGCGGCTGGGGATTCTGCACAGTGACGCGTTTCTAGAGTCGTGTGAAGGGTTTTCGCACAACTTAAGGAAAGTCAGTCGTCTGCTCCTGCTTCATCTGGTGCTGTCAGTGATGCAGCAGTCACTCTTGAATGAGCTTCCTGCCATTTCAGAAAAGCTTTGGAAAACGGAGGGCTGGATGGGGAAGGCAGGGAGATAAAGGAGGTGCCTTGTGACAAGCAGTGCCCTCAAACCAGCCCCGAGACACAACCCGTTACAGTCTCCCTTCTCTAGATCAGAAGCAGCTGCCGAGGGTGACGTGACGTGGCCCGACCCCCCCCCCCCCAGTCTGAGGGGCCCCCGGGAGAGGCACCACCTGTGAGCGGCGACCCACAGACCCTCAGGCACCGCCCCCTTTAGTCCATGTTTGACCCGCAGACCCTCAGGCACCGCCCCCCCGCCTCCCCCACTCCCCCCAGCCTTTAGTCCGTGTTAGGACTGGTTTTTCGTCTCTTCCGCTTTCTGATAAGCAGCTCGCAGGGCAGAAGCGCGGGCGGCCTCTCGTGGGTTAAGTCGGCCCCCGTGCTGATGCTGGCTTCAGCTCTGTTCAGCCATCTTGGAACCACACGTACTTAGAACTGGTATCTTAAGTGCCTCCTGCCAGCTCTGGCACATATATCCTCAATAAAAATTCTTCCTTGAAGATAAAATGTGCATTAGACAGATTCCAGAGATTTGGGGGCCAAAAAAAATAACACTGTCAAGCTAACCAAGCTTCAGCGAGTGTGCGGGGCCCACGGTCTCGGGCCACCACTCGTTTTATTAAATGCATTGGCTGCCGCCTCCGGCATCGGGCTTCTCCTCACGAGGTTATTATTTCTTTACTCTGCTTGGCAGGACGTTGATCAGATCTGCCTGTGGGAATCCAGACGACACCAGTGGTATCAGGGATTGGTCGTGTTACCTTGAGCCCGTCTGAAGCGTTCTTTCCAGAACTCAAGTCTGTGAGTGAAATTTTAAGAAGTAAACCGAAGTTGATATTTTCATCCAATAAATATATCACATTATCTTAAGATAGTGGGGGTAGAAGCTGTCAAGTCTGAAGTACTTCACTTTTTTTGGTAATTTAATTAAAATATTACATGTAATTATACACAACATAATTATGTATAATTATAACTATTATGTATAATTACTATATATGTATAATTATAGACATATAATTATAATGCACAATATTATTATGTATAATTATATGTAACTATATATAATTATATTATTATATCACAACATGTATTATATATTATATCATGCAAAAAAGTATTTGGCCCTTCTTACTTGGTTAAGAAATTATAGATGTTTCATGAGGGCACAGTCACCTGGTGGACAAGCTCAGACTTGTGCACATGAGCAGGCTTTGCCTCTGTGCTCTGACGTGGTCTGTGAAGACACCCTGATAATATGGGAAGAATGGGGAACGCACAAAAACATTGACGTTTGTAATATTCTAAGTGTAGATGTCATTAGCGCTGTGAAGCAGCCACTTGAAAGGGTTCATTTCATAAATATCTGTTAAATCCTTTTATTCATCCTAGAGATATTTTCAGATGTACGTTGAGCCAGGCACCTAAAAGTCAGAGACCTTTGAGCTCTTGCTAAGAATGCAGGTTCAGTGCCAAATACGGCAAGTGAACCTTGAAAGTGTTGTTGCAAAATATCCAGGGGAAGTTTGATCACTTTATAAGCTAAATCTGCGTTTTCCTGGGTATTTGTGACTGAACCTCTTCCTCGCTTAGAATTTTTCTTCCCAGTAAGGCAAAGCGTACAGAATACTGTATCGTGCGCATCGTGGTCCGGGTAGCAGTCGTTGGGGACGGTGTGCGGCGGCAGTGACTGCTCACAATGATGGCAGCTGCTCTCCGCTGCGGGACATCTCCGTGCACCGGGAATTGAGCTCAGGGTCTTGCCCTCAGCAGCCCAGGGCTGTAGTTGTGCCCTTGTTACAAACGAAGAAACTGAAGCTAACACGTGGTACTTGTCCATCTGCAGCTCGCAGGGTGTATGTGTGGTGGCGCTGGGATGGGAACACAGACATCTGACTTGGCAGGTGTGTGGTGCCCTGCGCCCTGCTGTTCCGCGCAGGCTTCCCGGGCCGGCTCACCGGGGGCAGCAGTGATGGCAGAGGCTGGGGGGTGGCGGCTGCCTGCCAGGTGGACTGACCCTCCAGCAGAGGGAGGAAGACCTCACTCACACTCAGCGCGAATGGGAATTTTCACGGGAGAATCTCCTCCAGGGAAAGGATACGTGTGAAGCTGGTGGGGTCTGCAGGGCGAGCGGAGGGAGGGTCTGCCTCCAGCTCCAGGACGTCCCTCCTCCCCTGGCAACTGGTCTACATTCCCAACTAAGTGAAGGTCAGCCTAACGCCTACCCAGCATGGATCTCTTCTTTCAACAGAAATGACAGACCCTGTCCCATCAGTGATTTTTCAAGCATCAGCCCATTGCAAGTGAGTACATTTATGAATATTAATTTTTATTATCAAAAGAAAGCGTATTTATACAGAAGGCTGGAAATTTCAGTTCAGAAATGTTGATCCCTTCATCAGTGAGAATTAACAGCACGAACTGACACAACATTGTAAGCTGACTATAACACAATAAAAAAAAAAGAAAGAAAAGCTTTGATGAAATGCAAAAATAAAAGAATTAACAGTACGACACAGATCACTCAATAGCACGCAATTATTTGGTAATGAGTCATAATCATAAGTAATTTCCCAAAGAATAAATTAAGTATTCATTAGAAAAAGTAATCACCATTAATTGCACTAATCATTTTAATTAAAAGGCGGAAAATGCACTTTTATATGAATCTGGAATTTTAATTTCTGTCTTTGAAAAGGCTCAATCCTGTGAATTTTTTAAAAATAAAAATTAAAAAATGAGCATATGGAGCTATCATTTATATGTGGAGTCTGGAAAAAAATGACACAAATGAACTTATTTCCAAAACAGAAACAGACTCACAGACGTGGAAAACAAATTTATTGTTTCGGGAAGAGCGGGTAGAGGGGTGGGTCAGGAGCTCAGGATTTACAGATACTGACTACTTTGTATAAAGTACATGAACAGCACGGTCCTACTGCACAGCACCGGGAACTGTGTTCAGTACCTTCTAACAGCCTGTGATGAAAAAGAATCTGAAAAGGAACATATATATATATGTAAACTGAACCACTGTGCTGTGCTGTGCACCAGAAATTAATACTACATTGAAAACCAACTACACTTTAACTTAAAAAGCTGGCTTCTGGACATCCATGCATTAGCGCGCTGGCGTCTGTACGCGGTGTGTGGCCGTTCCGTGTTGGGGACTTGGTGGCGCACCTCCTCTGCGTGTCGTCTGTACCCACATGAAGTAGCAGTGGAGCTTAGAAAGTTGGCTCCGTATTTCCAGAAAATAAAGTAAAATCTTCTCCTGTGTCACACACTGGTTTTTAAGATGCATCTGTTGGGTTTCAGCCTTTAAATCTGCGTGGTGAGCGGCACACCGGCTTCCTCGGTCCAGTGTCATAACGCAGGCTGCAACGTTTCCATGTCAGCTTGACCGGGCCGCTGGGACCCCGGGTGGTGGTCAGACTCTGTGTCTGCGAGGGTGTTGCCAGCAGAGATTAGCGTCTGCACTGGTGGTCTCCCCGGTGTGGCCTCCCCGGTGAGGGTCTGGGGCCTACACAGAGCAGAAAGGTTGGAGGAGGGAAGGAGGGAAGGCTGGCCCTCTGGCTGCCAGGGAGCTGGGCCGTGCAGGGGCTGCTGAGGGCACCTGCAGTGACGGGTGATGGCAGTGCTCGGCGTCTGGACTGCATCACCGCCAGCGTCCCAGGTGTGCTGTTCTTAGTTCTGCGAGATGCTACGGGGGGGGGGGGGGGGAGCTGGGTAAAAGGCACGTGACCTCTCTGCATTACTTCTCACAGCAGCATGTGAGCCCACCACTATCTCAAAATGATCGCTTTAATTAAAAATATGATCTGAAATCAATGAACAAACGTATTTTGAACCCTGGTCAACCTGCTAGCTTTAGACAAGAACTTGACTTAAATTCTCTGAGTCTGAATTTTTCTGTGTAAATGAGGATGTCATAGGGTCGTTGACATGATGGAGGTTATCGATGTAAAAAGCATATTTAAAAACACAAAGGGGTGTAAAATTTTAAATAAGTAGATTTGGGGGTAAGTTCTTTAAGAAAATCCAACTTTTTTTTTTCAATTTAAAATGTTTAAATGCCCACATCTGCACAAGACGTAATAAGTTGTCACGAGTTTTAAACACGGGCCGCGGGTTTCAGATGTCCCTCAGGTGGATGAGGGCGTTGCTTCCCTTCCGCCACCCTGGGGGACCCAGCGGTCCTCGGGTACACACTCTGAATGTTACCGATTTGTAATAAGTGGTTCGGTGAGGGCTAAGGCATAGCGTGGGTCCCAGTGCGGACCGTGCAGCCCACCTTTTACAAAGGGGTTTCCCTCTCTAGGAAGTAGCCTGACTATCGGTTGTCACCAAAGCTGAGCAGAAAGTTCTAGGAAGCAATTTTTGAAGGCCTGCATGGTTCAGACAAGCGATCCATGCTGACGCGGTCACCGTATAATCACGGTCACAGTGAAGCGATGGCTGTAGATCACCGTTACTGTCTGCTGTTTCTAACATAAAGGGATGTTCCCCAGGGGAAGCGCTGGTAAGTATTTCATACAAGAACATGAAAACAAAACGAGGCATTTCAAGGGCAGGACTCAATTCATTCACCGTCAAGAATAAATTTAAACAACCTGAAAAACGTTCCTGACTTTTTCTGACTGTATCTGAACGTTCATTTTATTCATGAATTATTGAACTTAAATTTGAAAACGCTGCTCCCAAAACTAGAACAAAAGACACCAATAAAACCCCAAACCTGGTAAATGACAGTTTGATGCAGCTCAAAGAAAGACATCTTAAGGACAAGAATGTGTCATTGCTTATTGAGAAAAGGAATGCATTCTTATAAGATAGTACATTTATTCAGTTGAAAATGTGAAGCCAGATGAGGGATCAGACACAGAGAACATGACTGCTCCAGGGTGAAATGGCATCACCTTGCTAAGCAGTGCCAAGGCCTCAAGTGAACTTAACAAACTTCCAAAGCTCCAGCTTCGTAAGCAAGTACTGACAGTGGTTGTGTTTCAGAGAAAGGACTTCTGGAAAAATCTTAGAAAAATCTTCCCAAAAACTAACTATATCTCCTGATTCATTTTTGAAAATGGCTTAATGATGAGATCTGTGAAAAAGAAGAATCTTCTTCCCACACCCATGAATCCGTGGCTGGAAGTAAGAAGGTGTAAATGATCTCATCGCAAGAGATGAGCGCTGCAGGCGTTGGCTTATTTGGGAGAAAAGAAAAACGTTCAGGAGGAAACAGAACGTGCCTGAACCCTGCCTTCCGGCCGTGACGAACGCCTGGGGAGGACTGCTAAGAGCCCAGTTGACGCGTGTCATGGGGGTGACGAGATCAGGGCTTTAGTTCAAGTCCACAGAGCTCGGCTGAGCCCGTAACTGACGTGTATATTGGCGGTTCCGGGGAGGAGGGCGGGGGTTGGTCTTCCGTGATTCTCGGAGGCGCGCTGGTGGTAGAGCATTTCTCTGGCTGCTTGAAAAGGCTGCAAACACCGAGTAAAGAGATGGCTGATGAAGCCGCCCTCGGATTCCTGAGCCCGACGCAGCCCGGGGAGGGAGGACGCCCGCCCTGCCTGCGCTGGGAGGCAGCAGGCAAACGTGACGGCCAGGCCGTTTCATTTACCGGCTCCACTGACCTTTGAACAGTAAAGATCTCCTCTGAATTTCGAGGACACAGTGAACGCGCCTTCCAGCTCTTGCTGTTTGTAGGGTTGGCAGGTGGACTGCCAGACAGCTGTCTTCCAGCAGAGAAGCCCCAAGCTTTATGAGCTCGTTCTGTCCCACTCTGGAAGTCAGGGACCTGGACCCTGGCTCCCGCAAGTGAAGGGCGGCAGGGACGGCGGGGAAGGCTGCCCGCCGCAGGGGACGCCCGGGGAGGGCGGGGCGCTGCTCTGTGATGGGAAACCACCCCTGGGTGCAGAGTCACACACCTGAGTGAATCTTCACCCGTCCCCCACGGGAGTTGCAAGTGTTGGGGAGGGGGGCGGGGAACGGAACAAAACCTAGATGAGAACAAGAAGTGGGCCCGAGAACCTTCTGCTACATGAAGCTCAAGCAGCGACACGACGTATTATGAAAGAGCATTTCTGCCTTGAAAACTTTCTGAAGAGCTGACTAATTCGTCGGGGAAATTAGCCCAAAAAGGACTTAACTCTCAACCAATCCAGCAGCTTCCGAGACTGCTGCGTGAAGGGAGACTTTAACTAGAGACATGGGGTTTTAGAAATTTTTATTTCATGACTGAAGTCAGCAGAAAAGTGTTCTTGGATGTGGAAAAGACTGAAAACAAATGCCCTGTTTTAAAAGAATTTTTGGAACACATATTCCTGATGGTCCTAAGAGGACTCTAAAGGGTGGATTTAAGGGTTTTCAGTGACATGAAAAAGCCGGCGCTGATCTCAGTGAAGTGGGGTGTGGGCACCCACTCAGCTGGTTTAGGGGGCGATGCTGCTGTGTGTCTCAGGCCCCCCGGCCCCCGCGTGCGTGGTCCCCACCCTGGCTCGTTTCCCGCAGCAGGTTCTGAAGTTGTGAAATGTGACTCTTCCGACGTTATTCTTCCTTTTTAGACTATTTTGGCTATTTTGGATCATGTGAATTTCCACATGAATTTTAGCATCAGTTTGGCAATCTTGTGAAAAGTAGACTGCGATTTTGACAAGAATTGTTTTGAATTTATAAAACAATTTGTGGAGTGTTGCCATCTAAACAGAATTACACCTTCCAACATGTAAACATAGATGTCTTCCCGTTTCTTAAGAGCTCCTTTAACTCTTTCCAGCTCTGTTTTGTAGTTTTCAGCTTGTCCTTCAGTTTGCACTTGTTCAATTAATTCCTAAGTATTTTTTGGATGGTGCTATAAATGGAAGTTTTTCTTAATTTCATTGCTCATTGCTGCTTTATAGAAATATCTTTTTATAATGATCTGCAAGCTTGTTAACCTTGATTACTGGTTTAGTGGATTACTTAGGGTTTTCTATGTTTAAGGTCATGACACCTGCTACTGGAGATGGATTTACTACTTGTTTTTCTAATCCAAATGTCTTCTTTCTCCCTCTGCCTAATTTCCCTGGCTGGAACCTCCAGCAAGTGTTGAGTAGAAGTGGCCAGGACAGACGCTCTTGTGTTCCTGATCTTCTCCTGGCGAGACTGCGGTCACTGTGGGGTCCCCCGAGGTAGGTGGTCACCAGCAGGTGCGGGTTCCATTCCCAGTTTGCTGAGGGTTTCTATCCTGAGAGGATGTTGGATTCTGCCAAACTAGTTCTCTGGGTCCATTATGAGACAATTATGTTTATATTTATATTTGTATTATGTTGATTAATTTTCAGGGTTAAAAAATACCAAAACCTTGAATTCCCGGGAAAAATCCCACTTTACCGTGATGTGTAATCCTTTTTATATGTTGCTCTATCTGGTTTGCTAATTTTTTTTTACTGTGGTAAAATATATGTATCCATCCTGTTTGTCATTTCAACCATGTATAACTATATAATTCAGGGGCATTAAATACCTTCACAGTGTGTGACCATCACAGCTGTCCAGTCCCAAAACGTTTCCATCAACCCCAGCAAGAGCTCTGTGCCATGGGACAGTCACTGCCCTCAGCCCTCCCCGAGGTCCCCGGTAGCTTCCATTCTGCTTTCTGTCTGCTTGAATTTGTCTATTCTAGGCGTCTCGTGTAAGTGGAATTCGGTAATATTCGCCCTTTTGCGCCCGCCTCATTTCACTGAGCGTAGTGTTACCAAGATCCAGTCACGTTGTAGCCTGTGTCAGAGTTCCATGCCTTGTGATCACTGATTGATGCTGCCTTGTATGGATACACCGTATTCTTGGTATTCGTTCATCTGCCGGTGGGCACATAGCTGTTTCTACCTATGCATGTTGGTTTACAAACACGTTAAGTCTTTTCTTTCTTTTCTTCCTTCCCCCCTCCCTTCCTTCCTTCCTACCCCCCTACCTCCCCTCCCTCCCTCCCTTCCTTATCCTCTTCCTTCCTTCTTTCCCCACTTCCTTCCCTCCTTCCCCCCCTCCCTTCCTTCCCCCTTCCTTCCTTCCCTCCCTCCCTCCCTCCTTTCCTTCCCCTCTTCCTCCCTCCCCCCCCTTTCTGTTTTCCATGCGCAGCTGGGAGCCTCTTGGAGCAGAGCTGTGAGTCCCATGGTTGCTGTGGTTTCATTTTGGGACGCACCAGGCTGTGCCCGTCTGAGGCTGAGGCTGTGTTACATTCCCGCCTGCGACACACACGGGTCCCAGTTGCGCCACATCCTCCTCACCGATTCATTTGTTTATTTTTAAGAAGCCACTCAGGTCGGGGAAACGGCGCGTGGCCGCGGTTGTCCTCGGGACGCAGCCCTGAGCAGGCGGGGCGCGCCGGCCGCTCGGTCTGTGCAGCGCCGGCGAGGGGGGCTTTGGGGGCGCCGGGGCGTCCCAGCGCCTTCGCCGACTCCGGTGGGGGGCGCAGCGCCAGGCAGACCGGACTGGCCCGCGCAGCCCCGCAGCCCCCGAACGGGGACGCGCCGCGCACCGCCTGCACGTCCCGGGGTGCGGCGCGGGGCTGCGCCTCGGGAGCGCGGCGGGGCTCAGCATGGCCCCGGCTGGTGCGGGGAGAGGGGTCCGACTTCGCCGCGGCCTAATGTGAGGCCCTCGCGTTGCATGCCGATCTTTGTAAGGTTTAAACACCAGATCTGACGGGGCTTTTGTCTTTTCTCGCTCTTGCTCTGCTCCGACGGCTGCCACCAGCACCAGGAGCGCCGGATCCGGTGACTCCCTCAGGAGCACGGGTGCGTCTCCACCACCGCGACCTGCTGCCGCCGCGGCAGCCGTCGTGCACACGTCTGCGTCCGCCCCCAGCAACACAGTAGGAACGTAGTGGCTTTTCTTATTCTCACTCACTCATTCATTTTTTTTTCTTGGTTTGCTCCTAAGTGACATATTAAAAATACAGCTTTAAGACTAATAGTCAAGGAGGATGTCTAAATCGAAACACAAGTTGTAACCAAAGCTCATTACTTCCCTCAAAAGGGAGGACTGTGGCCATCAATGCAAGGGCTCCTTTAAAATTATGAGCAATTTTTCATGCGTTCCCCTTCTCTAATATGTACATGCACTTGTACCTTTTAAGTATTCACCTGACTTAAAATACGGCTTCCAAGCCGCATTTCTGCAAGAAAACCGTGAAACACCAAGTCCTCCTGCTGATCGAAACACACTTAGGATGGTCCCCTGCTGAATTTCTGCAAATTCCACAAATCTTTCGAAGGAGCCTGAGGACGATCACATTTGCAGCTGGGTTGGCTGGTTAGGGAGGGGGGTTGGGGAAAAGTCAGGCCGTCGCTACTTTTTTTCCTGTGAATTAAGAAAAAGGTTACCGTGCACTTGCCCCTCTGTCGCCGCGGGGGCGCTCTCACCGGTGGTTGAAGACCCTGCACTCCGACTGCCATTAAGTCACGCTGTTTTGTTCCAAGCAACTTTACAGAAAGCCTTCGACGTGCGTCACTCACCTCTCGAAGCTTCTGTGCTCGTGCGCAGACCTGGTGTCCGTGGACCACACCACGGAGCGTACGGAGTGCTGCCAAGCGCAGCGTCTGTGCCAGAGCGGCGGGTCACACCGACGGTGCCGGGGAGGGGAAACGCTAGGGCCGCGCTGGGCTCGCACCGTCTGAGATGCCGGTTTGCACGACCGCAGCCCGGGACGAGGTTTAGTGAGCGCGGGGCCCTGGCGCCGTCCCGGTGCGGCTGCTCGCTGGTCGCGGTGGACTGTTTACTGTCGGGGGTTCTCGTTGGTCTGGAAAGGAGAGTGCTTTGTTTTAGGAACGGAGAGCTGAACGGTAAAGCCATCGCCTCTTTGAAGCTGAAAAATAATGTTTATTGAATTTGCACTGTTTCCGTAGCCCCTGGGCTCCCCCAAGAGCAGTCCTGGCACCACACCGAGGATTGAGATCCGTGGCTTCCGGGGGCTGACCCCGCAGCGGCCACTGGATCCTCAAGTTGAGCCCTTCCTCATGGTCTCTCTGTCCTCCAGCGTGACTGGTTTAGGAAACTGGAGGGAATTCCTGGTGGAAGACGCTGGGAGATGCCGCCTCCGAGTGCCGTGTCTCCTGCGTCGCGCTTGGGTTTGGTGGTTGGAACGGCCCCTTCTTGCTGTGAGACTCGGGCTGAAGCCGGCACCTCCAGGAGCCCAGAGTCAGACGCGTGCGGGAGCCGAGTTCGGGCTCTGCACTCCGTCCCTGGCGCGGTCCTGTTTCCAGACCTCCTGTCTGGGAGATAATTAGTGTCCTCGTTTTTTAAGTCCAGATGAACTGAGGGTTTCTCTTCCTCACAGCCAAGGGCATTCCACCTGAGATATTAAATATTTTATTGCAACTAGCCATTGTGAAATTCTTAACTGTTTGAAAAAAAATGCTCAGTGGCTTTGTTAAGGGATTAATTTTCAGAGATGGAATCTATTTCTCAACATAGAAGATACAAGATGTGCAAAGCATCAAAGCATATAGCCCACAGGTGGAGCCCCGCGTTTGCCTCTAACGTGTACGTGCACTTGCGGTTTTTTTCAACTCGTGTAACTTAAAATCTGTCTTCTGAAGAATATATTTGCATATGAGAAAACCACAAAATATGGAACACTCCTGCTGACAGAAGCACAGTGAGTCCTGTCCCCGCTGAATTTCTGTAAATGCTGCACAGGGATCTGAGAAGATGTATTTTCAGGTCTGTTCACTCCCCTCATGGGAGAGGGAGTCGAGGAAATCTCAGAACATTCTTCTCCTTTTTTTCTGTGAATTAAACAAATAGGTTATGCTGTGCTTGCCTCTTGTTGTGGGCTCTCACCACCTAGTTGGGTAATTTTTATGACACGCTCCCCAACAATTCAGAATTGGAATGTATAAATTATAGAATGTCTACATCATTTTATAAATATACGCAGGCTGTTAAACACAGGCATTTGCAGTGTGGCACCCGCGGCTTCCCCCGACTCAGGCTGGAGCTCTGTTTCTGCACCGGTGAGGGCCACACACACGCCTGCCTCCTGGAGGGGCGACAATCCCGTGGCGACGTGTCAGGGTCTGCGTGACGCACGTCACCTGGGGATTATAGCCGCAGTTTCCTGCCATGGTCAATGGTACCGTGGGAATTACTTTCTGAACAAAAAATAACACCCTTCTCTTTTCTGTAAACATTTCATCTTTCGGATCATTCAGATTTTCTGATTATTAACACATCATTTCCCATTAATTCCTATAAGGTAGATGTTAGCATTTATTCCCCTGGAGTTAATCCAATTTCAGAATTATAAACTACCGTAACAATAGTATGGACACCCCGGTTAGGGCAAAAAAATACCCTTGTATAAATTTTGTCATCTCCTTGAAAAGAAGAAAAACAAAACAAAACACATTAAGTGTCCTGGGTTAATACTGTTCATTTC
Source organism: Camelus bactrianus (assembly GCF_048773025.1). NCBI lineage: Eukaryota > Metazoa > Chordata > Mammalia > Artiodactyla > Camelidae > Camelus > Camelus bactrianus. Next base: position 2,388,730 of record NC_133567.1, on the reverse strand, counting down.
CCTGGGGGTGCTCTGCCCTTCAAGTTGTAATGAAATTACTCTGATTTAATTTTAATTACAGACTTTCTATTATTTTCAAGGATTATGTCCTGATTTTCAAAGGCTCTCACAAGGGTACTTTGTGTTTCCTCTAAATATTTTATGTCACTCGTGGTCCACGTGAGTATGTAGTCCACAGCCAGCCACGTGTTGTTGCTCGCATCCTGCCTTCCCAGCCATCACCCCACTCCGCAGCTGGTGCCAGCTGTGCTTGGAGGAAGGAAGAGGTCAGGATGTCGCCTCTAGTTGCAGATGAAAATGCCAGGCTGCCAAGTCGACATACCCCGCTTTCACAACAATGCATATGTCTATGTTTAACCACGCCACCGTTGTCCTCAGTCAGCACTGAATTGTTCGGAAGAGTGGAATTGTGAAAGTTATGTAAAATGGACTAACATCTCTTTCAGAACAAGCTTGGATGGACAGCAGCTGCTTTGTTTTAAGTGGGGATGTGGAAACAAGCTGGGCGTTTTCTGTTTATGACGCGTGGAGGCGAAATGTCTAACGGCATTTTGACTGTGTTTCCTTATAGATGCAGATTGCCCAGTGTAAGTCCCTTCCGTAGGAAAAACAATCCTCCATATAAGTTTTTCCTTCGTTTTTTTATCCCCCAGAAAGTGGAGAAAATCGGTTGAAACTCCTCTTGTGCTGTAGAGCGGAGGCTGCACTTAGGATCAGGGTGACCTGCACACGGGTGCGGGCCTTGCGCTCACGGAGCCTCAGGAAGCATCCTGTCGGAATCCTGAAGACGAGAGCCTCAGAGCAGCATGATCAGCCGGAGTGAGCGTGCGGGGTCCTGCCTGTTGTTAGGGAAATGGCAGGCCAGCCACGAGACAGGCACCTCTCGGAGGGCTGGAGCACTCAGGTTTGTTACGCTGCCGGCTCGGAGGGGCTACGGCTCCTGAGCTCCGAGCGCCTCCAGCAAGTGTGAGTGAGGGTTTGCAGGGTCACTTCCAAGCTCGGGGTACATCAACCAGTAGGGTGAGTGCAGCGAGGCGGTGTCACAGAAGCGGAAGCAAAGGTTGCTTGCAGTCACCCGAAACCGGTCTGCAAAGTGAGACTTAAACTCCATGCGTTAGCCCAGCCCAGCTTGGCCCAGCCCAAGCGTTTCCTTCTCAGTGTCACCTCTGTCGTGAGGGCTGCTTCAGTTATCCAGAGAACACGCCTCTGCAGCTTTTTATCTAATGCAAGTTTTCTAACGCCCTTCAGGGGTTTGCATGTGTGTGTGTCTTCGGGGAGGATCTAGTGACTGCAGGGCGCGAGCTGTGAGAGGCATTTCTGAGCCCTCACCGCCGTCCCCGCCTGGGGTCCGGCCTGTAGAACCTCGCATCCCAGGCTGTGCTGAAGTGACGGCCTGTCCTCGCACGGCCGGAAGCTGAGTGACGTTTAATGGACACTTGGTAATGTGTTAGCTGCGTCTTGTCTCATACCTGCGCGTTCAGGGACCTCCACTGCCATGCGCGCACCTCTCTCCCCCGGTTGGAGAAGCTGCGTGTCGTTCCACCAGCACAGGTAAGTGCTGTTTTCTAAGTGTAATGACGTTTCCAGTCCTGCGTGACGACTCTGACGGTAACACCGCGCGCCGCTCCGAGGTCACGGCTCTTCACTCAGTAGCAGCCATGTCGCTGACACCAGGCCACCAGGAAGCGGCCGTGCGCTGCCTCTCCGTCATCAGCGCGGGGATCGCTATCCCTGTAAGTAGGTAGGACGCTCTGCGTCACGTGGTCTTGTAATCTTGCTGTCTTGTGTTGCGAACACGTTCAGCATCTACTACGTGCAGCCCCCGCGGTGTCTTGCAGCATGTGGGGTGCACCACGCAGGTCCTGACGGCATTTCATCCTCTTAACCTAAGTACCGTATTGAGAATGCAGTACCGTCCTGCACGTTTGTTTTCTCCTCAGGGTTTTCTTAATAACGTTTTCCTTTTCTCTAGCTTAAAAATACAGCAGGCGATACATACAACATGCAAAGTGCGTGTTGGCTGACTGCATGTGTCATCAGTAGGGCTTCCAGGCAGCAGTAGGCTTTGTGGCTAAGTCTGGGGGTGCCAAAAGCTATCTGTGAATTTTCCACTGAGCAGGGTCGGTGTCCCGAACCCCGGGGTTGTTCAAGGGTCAACTGCACCAGTAATGTTCCGGCTGTGAGCAAAGTCACAGCCCCTCGGATGCGGCAGCTGGCCTCCGCGCCTTTGTCCCCTGCACCTGCTGGCGCCCTTAAGACGTTGTGAGCTTCTGTGAATGTTCAGTCAGTTCACAAATGGGAAGGAATTTCCCAGAAGCTGATAGGTTTGTTTTTTGTTACAAAACTGAGTTCTAGGCAACAGTGGTGCCCTGGAGCACTGCACCTTTAGGGAAGGTACTCAGCTTTACTCACATTTTAATTTATTGTGTTTGGTAAAATGGCACCTTGCAGGCCGGTGTGCTTTCCTTGCGTTCTGGTAAACAGTAGTGATAATTAATGAAAGAATTCATTAAAGGGAGTGACACTTTACCTGTAGGGGGTCTGGTAGCTTTCTGGAAGCATACGTACTAGAACAATGTATAATGCTGTAGTATTATCTAATCATATACATTATGTTTTGTCGTGTTTCCGGTTATGTACTCTGCTCATTGGGGTTTCCTAACTAGATATTTTCAAGAGGTACAGTGAAAATATTTAGAGCCATCTCTGTCCTCAAGGTATAATGCAAAATCATTTTTTCTAAAAATCCCTTAGGGCAAAAGAATAAAAATATTACCACCACGCCATTTAATACAAGGTGCCGTAGATTATAGGATTTCCCATTATTTAAAGAATTGCTAGAAAAAAACACTGTAAAATAAGTTGCATCACAATATTTTGTCATTTTGTAATTTTTATCTTTTACTTACGAATAAAATTCTATACTTACTTAAGTATATATTTTTTCATATCACTCATGTGCATCAATAAAGAATAAGATACATGCATTGACTGTGCTATTCCAAAAAGACTTCATTTTTTAGTCCAACTGAATTCTATAATTTTGCATTCAAAGCCACTATGTCCGTGTTTTCCTACACATTATTTTCCTCTCCGCTGCAAAGGTGTGAGGTGGCACGGGTTTCTCAGAAGAAGGCTTTCTCTGGCACCTCCTCCCATGTCACTGCGTCCCCTGGGCGGGTTCCACGCTGCTGCTTCCTTGGTTACGACAAGAGGTGTTACTGGGATGTTTTCCGGCACCAGCCTGCTGTTCTGTTGTCTCCTCAGAGGCTTTTTAAGGGGCCTGCTGACTGCCGTGCCGAGGGCTCCGGCCGACCACACAGGTCACCAGGGATCAGATCGATTCACCTCGTCTTTCGTCTCATTTTTCATCTTTCAAATTCACGTCCACGAATCGCCTTAAGAACCAGGACCCTTGGGAGCGAAGTTCAAGGCTCCAGGGCTCCGTTCCACGCACCCGCCAGCCAGGCTCCTCAGCTCGCTTGGCCCCGCGCAGGTTTCCGTGCCGGCGCAGTGGGTCACCGGGGAGGCGCCCCCCCTGGAATCGGGGCGTAGGCCGGAGCCCGGTGCGGAATCAGCGCCCGGGGGCCGGAGGGGGTCACGGCCGCGCGGGTCCCCAGGACTGCCTGCGGCTCGTCCTGACCGGCCTGGTGACCTCGGGCTTCGTAGCACTGGCCCTGCAGTCTTAAGGCAGGTCCAAACCTGCAGATAAGCCAGTTTTTTTCTGCATAGTTTTATTTTTTCCCAATTTAAGTCGCACTGGAAGTTGAGTAGCTTCTGGTCTACGGAAGTGGACGAGACGTTTCTAACACATTCAGGCAGCATCGCTGATTCTCCAGTTTTAGGAAGAAAACATTAAGCCATTCACCCTCCGGTGTGTTGCTAACTGTAGTTTTTCATAATTGCCGTTTATCAAGTCAAAAAAGTTTCTATAGAAAATTCATAAAGAAAAACAGATGACTTTCTGAAGCATCTAAAAAGCCAAAAACAAAAGTTGTCGTAACTATATCAATGTCGTTCTTTTTCCTATACCAATTACGTTCTTAATTAATGTAATTAATTCTTGAAAAGAGTAAATTTCAGTGTCAAGATTAGCTCCCCAACTAAGGTAAACCCGTAGAATATGTGCTGTTATTTGTCTGTAACAAGCTGTCTTCTCACCACTTCCGACCAGCTGTGCCCGAGGTCCGTTGTCAGTGTAACGTGAAAAAGAGAAATCAAGGATTACAGATGAGAAAGCGGGAATGGAAAACACTGCAACCATGTCAGTGAACGAAGAACGCTGAAGCCATCAAGTCATCAGCGGCTGCCGCCCCACCCCCCACCCCCCACCCCCGAGGGAAGACCAGCCTGCAGCCCGGCCTCTGCAGCCACTCACAGTGGTGCACCCTGAGGGGATCAGAACAAGAAAGGATGGGACACTGGCCCTAGATGGCTAGGTGCTTGTCAAAGGAATGAATTCAATGAGCCCAAATGTTTGCTTCCTCCCATACATGGAAAAGCACTGAATTCTTTAACTTGAGATGCCTGGTGTTCTTTAGATAACAAGTAATCTTTTATTGTTCCAACTCCCTGGTCTTTGTTGTAAAGCTCCTATACCTCCTAGCTGGTCCCCTGCCTTTTCAGAGCCATCCCTCAGAGCGACCTGAGAGGCTGTCATCCCAGCTGAGTCCTCAGAATTGTCCACGGAATAAAACATAACTCTCAACTTCCAGGTTGTACGTTTATTTCAGTCGACACATTGTTTTGGGGGGAAGTGCATATAACGTTACCTTTATTGTTATCTTTATAATGTGAAGCAATGAAATTGAAGTTTGGCAAAGTCTTCCTGGGTTGCGGGTGCTCACCGTAGGCATTTTTAGGTGGATTAGCAGGAAGAAAGCAGTTCTGCATGAGACGGAGACCATTAGCATGTCCAGAGGGTTCTGAAGTCTCGATTGATCAGAAGTGAGCAAAGATTTAAAAGGGGAAGAAAAATCTTATAGAATTAGTAGATATTAGTTTTCCTAAGGATTAGAATGAAAATCTCTACTTAATAAGATTTCTGAGCCCTGACATTTATTTAGGCCGTTTAGTTGCATTCAATACATCATTTTAATTGAATGAAAAAAAATTGAGTGTCTATTAAAGTTTACTATAACCAGATTTAAGTACACATCTGGAAAGAAGAGCTTGTGTAAGCGTCTTTATTACACTGGATGAAGCGTGTTATTGCAAAGGGATGCAGGGATTATAAAGATAAACCACAAAACCCAGTCTGAACTTCTATTATTGCAGAACAAAATACAGAGGAGGGGAAAACGGGAACGTGGGGAAAGCCTCCGCCTTTTGCACAGGCATATTTGTAAATTAGAAAATTTGACACATTTCACTTAATTGACAGATTAACCCCCAGATCTCAGTCCTGGGCCACCAGTAGTCTGCCTTGTGCCTCTGAGATGTGCTGGCTCTGGACGCTGCAAACAAGTGCAGTCACATGGGGGTGCTCCCTCCTCGGCTCCTTTCACTTGGCGCCACCGGGGAGCTCCTCCCTGCAGCAGGCGCCGCCGTCGCTCACTCTCACGCCAAGGAGCCCTCCACTGTGCGGCTGGGCCGTGTGTTTCTTTATGCTCTCATCCGTTGGTAGACTCTGGGTTGTTTCCACTTTCTGGCCATTAGGAATAAAGCTGCTATCAACATTTTACACACTTTCACATCTGTTTGGTACGAATGAGCTGCCGAGTCTGAGTGGCTGCCTGCAGGGCTGGTGTCATCAGAGGTGGTGGGGGAGCCGGGGAGCAGGCCAGGCCCCAGCTGGGCTGGGGGGAGGGAGAGGGCGGCCCCGGGCTGGGGCTGACGGCGGGCAGGCGGCACCTGGGGGCCGGCATCCATCCTACAGGTGGGACCTCGGTTCTGTCGGCTGCCCCCAGCCAGAGGGAGCTTCTGCAGCCCAGGGCGGAGAGGAGGGAGAAATGCTGGGTTCCCCTCCTGCGGCCGCACGTTCCAGAGCAGAGTTTCTGGAACAGAGCTTGGGTGGGGTTTAGGGGGTGGGGACGGCTCCCATGCCAGCGATCGTCTCAGTTCTTATAAATATTTAGTAGTTTTAATTGGACGATTATGCATCCACTTGCTCTATGCACTTAGGATAATTTCTGAAAACTGGTTAGGTTTATAATTTTCCCTAGCTAAACGGCCTTTTTTCTCTGTAAGTGCTGTATCTTATTTACTTCTGTCTTCTTCTTTTACTGGAATCTAGATTTAGGCAAAATTTTTTTAGATTTAGCACCAACAAACATGATCTATAAAATGAAAAATAAGGGAAGGGAAATTGAGATATGTTGAAATAACATTTTTGTATCTCATTGGAACTAATACATAGTATAAATATGAAACCGATTTTGCTATGTTAAAGTGTAGACAGCAAATCCTGGAGCAACTCCTAAAGAAAAAGAGCACAATGTAGCGGAAAAAATTAAAGGAATGGAAAATGTTACATTGATTTTTCACTTAATGCAGAAGAAATCATTATGCACCATCAGATGGCTAAATAAAATTTTAAAAAATAGTGCAACATCAAATGTTGGCAAGATTGTGGAGAAACGATCCCTCACCCTTTGGCGCTTTCATTAAAAATCTTCGTGTACAATTGCCATGCGGCACAGCAGCTCCACCCTTGGACCACGTATCCCAGAGCAATAAAAAGTCATCCTCACTACAGTCCTACACGCGAATGTTCGTGGTAGATGTTTGTTGACCACAAACAGAAAGTGGAAGCGACCTCGATGTTCCGAGCAGCTAAGCTGTGGTGCGTCCATGCCAGGGGTGGCCCCTCAGCTGTGCAAAGGAGCACAGAACGTAAGCCAGATGTAAGCGGCCAGTCTGAAAAGGTGATGTGCTTTGCAATTTGTTTTACAGCAGTTTTGAAAAGCAGTATTTTAGAAATAAAGGACAGATGCGTGTTTGCCAGGAGTCGGCAGCTGGGCAGGCCTGCGTGGTGAAGACGCCCAGGCGCACAGAGGGGCTGGTGGCGGAGTCGCTCTTCCTGTCGTCGTTTTGGTGGGTGGACAAAGTGACACCTGGGATAAAGTTGCACAGAGCTGATCACACACCCACGGATGAACACACTGAAACTGGGGAAGCCCGAGTGAGTGCATTTTACCAGCACAAACACCCTGGTTTTCATAGTGTTGCTGCTTTTCTCTGCAAGGTATTACCTTTGGGGCAAAGTGAGCCAAGGACAGACTGTTTCTCCACATCATTTCTGTGACCACACGTGAGTCTGCAGTTACTGAGAAATAGGCATCGTAAGGAACACAGCCCACGCGCGCCTCTAACGTGGGGCGCTGCTCCACCGCAGCCAGCCCGGGGGCGGGAGCCGGCGGCGGTGGGGGAGCTCACCGACGGGCTTCCTGCTGCACTGGGAGGTCGGCAGCCATCGGCACAGACCGCCAGGCCTCCCGCGCCGCAGCTTCACTGCCAGATCCCTGAGCAGGAAAACCGGTCGGCGACATCTGTTCTCCAAAGACAGGAGGACGAATAACAGGTTCTGCGGCACGCAGTGCACAGGCCCCGAGAATCTAGAATTTAGGAGCATGACTGGGGTGTCCACTTGCGAGGACTCTGAGAAGAGGCCCCAGAGTGTCCCACCTCCTGAAAGTGGATGCAGCGGGGCGACAACGGTCCGAGTCCAGACTGAGCCTGGTCACGGGAAAGGGTCAGAAGTCAACCCGGGGCAGCAGGCGGCTCCCCCCCCCCCCACGGGGTGCATGAACTTGGGAAGGAAGGAGGAGGGGCCGCCACAGAGGTCAGCAGGGGTGGGGGAGCCACCGGCAGCTGCGCAGGGACAGCTGTGAGACTGATGAGTTTCTTTTGTTTTTATGTGAAGATCGATGGCTCAGAGAGGTTAACAAATGTGGGCAAAGCCCAGAACTGGCCTGCTGTCTTTGGGGGAAAATTAGGTGGCTCTGATCCTGTTTATTTTTTTAAAGCATTATTATTTTTTTCAAATAGCTGTACTTGTAGTGGGAACTCAGACTGCTGGTTTTCTATTCATTGTACTGTTTTTTGACTGAAATATATATATACATATGTTATATATATATTTTTTTTTTGGTAAGAGTGACTGGATGACCTGATAGCCTCTAGCAGGTTGCAGTTTGCAAAAACTATTTCTAATTTTTAACTTTAACATAAGGCTTGCATATGTGTGGGCATCTTTAATATAGATACTTATGGTCAATGTGCAAGGTAAATGCCTAAACTTACAGCTTTGCAAGTTTTCTATGTTTATATTCAAGTTATTATTCTTGTCAAATTGCTGGGATCCCTGAGATGAAAAAGGGTTTACAGACTTCTGAAACGCTAAGACAGACTTCTGAAACGCTAAGGCAGACTTCTTAGCAAACCAGGAGAGGTTACTGGGCTGTGAATTTTGTCCCCAAAGATCTCACAAATATTGTTGGTTCCACCCTGGGCTGGTCTGTCGGCTTTAAAGGACACGCCCTCACTGCGTAGCGCCCCGTGGCATCACAGGACGCTAGTGAGATGCAACTGAGAACATGGCTCAATAGTAAGTAGCTCCCAAGAAGCCGGAAAGAGTCCACAGACTTCTGACACCTACTGACTTCTTGTCGGGGAGCGGGCCCGACTCTGCGGAGGCCGAGGCCGAGCACTGTCTCCCGAGCCCACTCGTCATGGAGGAACAGGGCTCCGGCCGTCACGGTTTCCGTGACGCACGTCCCAGCTCCCGCCCTGCTCAGCCGCTGCCGCCCCCTGGCCGCCCGCCGTGGTCTGGCCACGTACAGCGAGCTCTGCGTTGAGAGGGCTTGGTTTGTGTGTCAGACTTCAGGATGGCTGGGAATCAGAGGTTTGTATTCTTTTCCTGTCAAGTGTAGGAAAAAACGTGTCATAAGAATTCTGAGGAAGCGTCTCGGTGAGAGTCCCCTGGAAGGCCGCAGTCCCGCTAGCGCTGCTGGCCGCGAGGAAGGAAGGGCCGTGTCTGAGGCAGCGCGGCCGCCAGAGCCAAGGCAGCCTGTGAGGGTAAAAATGAAAAGCACATAGCACAGCTTTAAAGCAATTTGAATGTTGAATGTACTCAGAGCTAATGTTTAAATTTATGGGGCAATGGAAATTGTTTCTAAGGCGAGCCCTGAAAGACACATGTGAGGTGTTACACTGGTTTTTTTCCCATGCTAATTGTTGAATTAATGCGATGAAACTGCTCACGGTGCTGCTGGCTTCTCGTCTGGCGCCTTAATGCTTTCCCTCCCCCCGCCGATCATGGGCTCTGCACGTAGCGAGACGCTGCTCCCGTCGGCTACGTGCCGGGCAGCTCTGTTAGGCTCCGGCCAGAGATGCCGACAGGGTGCCTTTGTTCGCAAGAGGTACAACCTTTATTTGATTTTAATGCGTGGACCCTAAGACTTGGCTAATAAACCAAAGCAGTGGATAAACAGTTTTATTAGGCACTAAAGATTATTACAATGACCGTGACCTGTCACCTGTTTAACAGGGATTAAATGCTCAGTGAATCTCATCATCTCAGACACTGCCTTGTTCTTGCAGTGCATTATGTAACTGCCTCCTTAACGGCGAGTCAGTGAAAACTCTGAATTAAAACTATTGCAGTGTAATTATCAATCATTGCAATAGATTTCATTGCCTGTGTTTCTGAACGTCCCAGTGACTAACTGTGGACTCAGACTCAATGGCTTTATTTCTGGTACTTTGCAATGAAAATCTGAGAGAAAACTGAGGCAGAAAATAGGAAAATACATTGATATCAATATGAATAACAAGAGAACAGCTCATTCTCTTGTTGTTGTTGCCCCCCCACACATGCGCGACACACAGGCAGCCCTTCCTGTCAGATCTGCAAGTGTCCCCTGTCATCCCGTGCTGAGGCCACTGCAGACTGGGTAGAAGTGTCCTGTGATTAAGGAGTTCCCAGATGCAGGAATATTTCGTGCTGACACCGTTTGACAAACGCACTGAGAAAGCCTTATGAGGTGCTCAACTGAAAAAATACACATCTTCTCATGAAACAGGATCCTTTAATAAGAAAAATTTTCACTTTTTATATATTACAAAGAATGAGACATTTTTCTTTTTAATCATGAAGCAAAACGATATTTTCTGCTTTGAATAGGATCACTGTGTTTTATTCAGCGTGTTAGTCCTTAAATTCAAGTACTTGAATCTTGTATAAGATGTCTGCGAAGACAAATACAAAGGTTGCAAACTGGTCCAAGAAATGAAACAGGGCAAAGCGATTACAGTCTGCCGTGACTCTGGGGTACGTGCTGTTGACTATACAAAGTACATTCATGCTGCGGGTGGTAGCCCCTTTTGATAATACGGTCTGTGTGGAACTTAATATTCAGCATTTCCAGTTACGTTTAACAAGCGCTGACTTATTGTACAGCGTCCACTATACTGTGCAGTCATTGCAGATACAGATATCCCGTCCTCCGACCCCAAAGCTTTCTGTTTCAGAAGGAAATATGTAAATAAACTAAAATTACAGTCATTCTTATGTCAAATATTGGGTAATTTAGTACTCATGCACCGAACCAGTGCGGATCATGCCATATGAGAGAAATAGTGTTGAGAAAATAGACAGGAGGGAGGAATTGATTTGCTTTAAGGAGCTGGAGGAAGACTTTATCGAGAACAATATTTCAGCCAGGACTTTCATGGTTAATGGACGTTTGAAAGGTACATAAGGGAAGTAATGAATGTGCTCTTTGCAAATTTAAAGAGTCCAGTGAGAAGTGTGTAGATGATTGGATTCTGTGAGCCTCAAACAGAAAAAGACACAGTTGGGGAGGGAAGGTTAGAACCAAAGCTGGGAGCTCTTTTATTCCTGGTTGCATGATCTGCAGGTGCCTTCAGACGGAAGGGACAGTCACCAGGAGAATTTGAGGATTGAGAGTCTGTGAGCAGGTGCATGAATTTATGAATACTGCAAGGGTATCGATTGATGGTTCTCAACCATAGCTTCATTTTTTGGAATCATAAGAGAGGTGGTTTTAAGAAAGAACGCAGTGAGCTTAGAAGTCCTCACTCCTGTCCATACCACAGAAAAAGTTATGCAAAATGTAAATTAATTTTTTGGACCCATCCAGAAACTTAGTTGCCAGGTAAAAAGCTACCCCCAAACTGGAATCACAGCCGAGATGTGCTGACCTGGAGCAGAAGCTGCTGTAGCCAGCCACAGGCGAGCAGGAACACGGAGCGGGCGGTTGTGACTGACTGATGGAGGCCGGGTGTGGACTAGTCTGAAAGCAGGAAAGTGCTGGGGGCCTCAGTTCTTCTCCACGTCTCAAAGTGGAGAACCCTGACAAATTCTGCGCATGCCGGGTGGTCGGGGCCAGCACCAACACTTACAACTGTGCCGATCGTGTTGACCGCTGGCACGTGACGGAAAGGGCCTTTACCTCTGGTTTTCCTCCTTCAGCCCCAAGCCCCGTCTCATTGCCAGAAACAGACAGATGGCAGTGGGGGGACATTCTGTAAACACTGGCTGGCACTTCTCAAAACCATCAAGGTAATAAATTCAAGGGAAGTTTGAGAAACTGTCACAGCCAGACAGAGCCCGTGGAGAGCGACTGCGAGTGCAATGTGGCTTCCTGGGTGGAACACGGGAGCCGGAAAAGGACATTAGGTAAAAACTAAGGCGAACTGAGCGAAGCGTGGGCTTTAATGAGGGCCGTGTCAGCACTGTATCATTGTAAGACCCTAATCACAGGGGCACTAGCTCCGCCTGTGGGTTAGAGGGAAGGAAACGCTGAGTGCGCACCTGCAGTCCATCCAACGTGGCCCTGGATGAAGAGAGTGGACGGTGCGGGGCACCTACACCGGTACTGTCCTTAATAGTTTCAAAGCACAGCTCCAGGGCTGATGTGGAAAGGAAATGTGTGAAGATCTGGCTTTGTGGAGATTAAATTAGACCTGTTCAGAACAGAAAGTTAGGATCTCCTGACATTCTAAGGATATTGTGCATAAAACAGTTAATTAGAATTCTATCTATATTCATACAGTATTACCTTGTTTTCCCATGTCAACTTTATTAAGCTACCTTTAATTACTGGATCCATTTCCTAAAAGCATTTGGATTTTTATTATACTAAAAATTAGTTTTATCCTGATCCATCTTTTAATACTGAGTCTTTTAAACAAATGCTTTCTTTGGTTTTATTTTCCGTGTAAAAACAAGAAGCGTGCATGGCTTCAGCCAGTGTTAACGTCCTGCTGTGGCCTTTCTGTCTTCTGAACCTAATTCTCCATGAGCAGATTTTGCCAGCCTACATTTTGTCAAGATCTAAATTTGTCTCCTTTCAATCTTGACTCGGTGGATTTGACCACATGCGGTTCACCCATTGCCAGTTTCCCCCTGAGGCTGTGCGTGTTTACTGATGCGTTCCTTGGGTTTGAACATAATCTGAAAGAGAAATGAAGACAAAGATGCAGATGGAAAGGAAGGGATAATTGTTCTGAAGAACTGGTTTGAGCCGAACGAGAAATTTCCCATGGAAACTGTTGTGGGATCCAAACGGCAGGGTGAGTTTACGCAACACACACGCAACACATTTACTAAAAACACTGCCTAGATCCACACTAAATTTATGTTAGTGATCGCCTCTCAGAAAAAGAAAAGAGAAAGAGGAGGGTTCCTTGCTCTTTTACTGTTTCTGGCGTCTTTTATGACATGATTAAGTAGTACCGTACGTTACGTGAGTGTACACTGAAGAGTCTGTTTTTAAAGTGTATCGTTGTTGTTACATCAATATTTGATTGCCTTCTGTTAACTGTTGCACATCATTCTATCCAATTGATATTCTGAAGTTTGTTTGTTCTAACAAAGATGGAATATAGAATTTTGCCCAATAGTTTGTATTCTGAGAAAGTGTGGTGCACTGTTTATCTTCTCTCACTGGTCTAAGTAGCTTCGTAACAGCTATGTGATTACCTGCGACGCAGAGGCGTGTGGCAGGCTACTTCGCACGTCCCACCAGGAGTGTGGTGGAAAGCGTTTCTCGTGCTGACCGACTGCTGGACCCCACGCCCACGAACTTCCCTTCAGGGAGTTTCCATCTAGCTTGTGTTGTTTATTCCTCTAAGTTGATTTTAGAAATGCAGTTTTACCTTTGAGAGCAGCAGTCTCTTCCTAATGTATTGATTGTCCCGAGACACCGGACCTAACCGAGGTAACTTTTTATTAAATATCAATATATTTGTAAACACCTATGTATTTTCTGTGTAAATATGGAGTCTCTTTCTGGATTAAATCTTTGCTTCTGTTGGCCTGTTTTTCCTATCTATGTAAAAATTCCACAGCATGTAATTATGTCTTTATAATGATCTTAAATTCTTGGTACAAAGGAAATTATCCTTTTAAATTTTTTTCTAATTCTTAATCTTTAAATTTCTGAAAAATTTTTTAGTTGGCTCCCCTGAAACATATGTTCTTACATATTAAGAATCAGTTTCTATTTTTTTGGAAAAGTCTGTTTATGTTTTCCTCCATCTTTTCTTTCTTTTTCTTCTTCTTTTTTTTTTTTTGTTTTGCATTTAACTTGTGAATTAATGTTAGGTTCATCACATCTTCATTAATTCTTTATACCAATAAACATGGGAGAAAAAGATCTATGATTTTCAAAAATATGTGGTTTCATTTTTGATTCTTTCTCCCACCCACATGATTCTGTCCCACCTTTTTAAAGGTTTAATCTTAAATTACTTACAGTTCGGTGTGTTACTATTATTAATATCATAATGTTCTATTTTATTTTCTAATTAGTTATTTCTCCTTGATTCACTCACTCCATTTTAAGATTTCGTCTATTTGTCAGCTTAAAGAAGTCACTGGGCCCACTGGCACCGAGCGGTGTTGGAAACGAAGCTGCCTCTTTCCGCTCCTGGTCTAGCTCTGCACACACGCTGGGCGTGCGTTTTCCCATTCTTTTCTGTGATTGTGAAAATAATATACACACTTAAATTTCGTTAGTGCTTCTGTGCCTCTTATTAAAATGGGCCCCCAATGTGTGCGTTCTATTTCATCTGAGTTGAAACTCTCTATTTAATGTATATATGTAATGTTCCCTCAGATTTCCCGAATGTATTTGACCAAGAAACTCATTTTCACAGGTTACTTGGTAACGTCTATCAAAATACTAATCCCCAGAAATCCTCAGGTCACTTGGTGTCATAAATCGTGAAATAAAGACCCAGTCACACACTGTTCGTTTCAGTAAATGTGCATTTTATGCTTGAAGCGTTGGTACCTATTACCAGGTACAGGAATACCTTTATGACATTTACGTACTTGCAGAGTGACGGCGAGAGACAGAAGCAGGCCATTTTACCCCCAGGCGTGGCGTAGCTTGTACAGAGGATGCTGTGGGTGAGCAACGAGCACAGGTGGGGCGGCCTGGGCGGGGCGGGCCGGGGGCATCAGCTTCCTCTGCGGTCGGTGCTACCTTGTGCCTCAGTCAGCGAGTGGGAACAGCCAAGGGAGAAGAGGCCAGAGTGGATGCAGTTGCATGAGCAGAAGCCGGAACCAGAACCCCAGGCCGTCTGGGAGGGAGGGGCAGCGAGGGCCCAGTGGGGCATCAGGGCCGAGACTCAGGGCCTGCTGTGGTGGCATTGCCCGCCTGCGTGTCTGGGGACAGTGGGCCACTTCTCTGAGGTTTCACCAGGGGACTGATGTGGACAAATTTTTAATGAGTCCATGGTTTATATCAGGGTTCACTCGGTGCTGTACGTTCTGTGGGTTTGGACCAAAGGATGGTGACGTCTCCATCTCTGCAGAGTCGCCCAGAACGCTTCCACCACCTTATGCATCTCTGTGAGCGCCACTTGTCCGTAAGTAAAATATGTTAATCAGCACATGTTGTTGTGGAAGTCAAACCACGTCACGGGAATAAAGTATTCAGCATGTGGCAGAGTTCAAGCTGGATACAGCCAACCGTGAGGATAATAAAAATAACATTGTGACAGAACATTTCCACTGCACCCATGTTCATAACCTCATCGGTGACTTTTGCAAAACAGGTGTTCCTTCGTAAGTTACTGTCATCTCTTCTAGTCTGGTTTCTAGGAACCAAACCCCAGGCTCTTTTCTAAAAGTGGTGAGGAAGATAAACAGTGCCATTTTCTGCCATAATCAAAACTGGAAGAGGCTGTAGCAGAAGCCAGGCTAGCCTCGTTCCCGGCTGTGCCCACGTGATGAGTAGCCGCCTCTGTGATTGGCACCCCCAGCGGCTCTCACCCGAGACACAGCACCTCAGGCCCTGACTGCACTGCCGCCTGCAAAGCTGGGAAATCTCCTGTCGCCTCTGCCTCTGACACTGTCCTGGGGCCTATTCCTCTCTCCTCTCCCGTGAGATTTCAGATGAGTGGCTGCTTTATTATTTCCCCAGGGGCCTCTTAGCGAAGTTGGCTTTTAAATATTTTCAGGGCACAGCAGTGGCTTTCCATTCATGGATTTTCTGCGTGGCACCACAGGTGGCTTCAAAGAGTTAGACCATCTGCTCGACCCTGACCATGGCAATGCCTGTCTAATGCATGTGAACACACACACGCACATACATGCACACACGTTCCAACATGCATGTACACATGCATGGGCACATGTGCACACACACACACATATGTACACACGCACACAAGGCAGAAAGACAGAGCTGGAGTGCGGCAGGTGGGGTTAGGAAAGGCTAAACCTTGTTTTCTTTTGTCTCCCACAGTGCTCCGGCCCCTACACTTTCCCAGCGAGTTGTTTTGGTTTATCTGGCAGTCATGCTATTTTATTTCAATGAACTGTTCTGGATTTTCCATGAGGAAATATTTATTCCTCATTTTTTTGGTTCTGACTCTTTTCATCAGAAGTAACTGAGATGTTTGAACAAGAGAGAGAGAGAAGCTTTTGTCCAGGGGACATTAGGTCTGTTTTGAGTCATTTGGGGAGATAATTAGAACTCCAGACGTCAAGCAGCACTGTTTGGACAGCGGGCTGGCCCGTGGGGACGCCGGTGTTTGTGACCATTGCGCAGGCAGTGGCCCTGGTTCCGGGCGTGGGGCCCGGGGCTCTGCCCGTCCCCGCGGGGCACTGTCTGGGTCCTGGCAGGGCCTGCGGTGGCCCTGAGCCCCGGTGGGGGGGCAGGTCTGGTCGGGTCTTATTACGGGAACTCATCCTCTCAGAGAGACGTGTCCTCGACACCGAGGGGTTTTCAGTACCAGGCAGCGCGAATTTGTAAATCAGATTCAGCCTCAGAAGGGGCGCCAGAGCCTTGCTCAGGGGTCCTGCAGAGGGAGGAGCCGGAGCCCTGCTTGGGCCCCGCCCGCAGCTCCAGCCGGAAAGCGCCAAGGCGCTGACTCCTGCAGAGAAGTCTTTAAAGACACGGAAGTGTAACTGGCATTTGTATTCTGGTGTGGCTTATTGCTGGGTTTTGCTTCTTAAACAGTTTAAAGCAAGCTGTATCTTGCTTTTTCCATGAAACTGAATCGAACATGTCTTTATCATGTTTCACAAACTCCTTATAAATAGTATCTGAATGAAGTTAAATTTATTTAAGCTTTTTCAAAGTTCAGACATACAGAAAGATTCTAATTTTTTGCAATTATGATTTATATTTTCAGTTTTTTTAAATTAAATCCTTCTTCCTAACGTAAATCCCTCATACTAGAATTATTCATTTTAAGTAATATTTGTTTATAAATTTAAACTTTTAATATTTAATATTGATCTATATAATACTCATTTATTTTATATTTGTTTATATTTAATATTTTATTTGTTCAATTTTAAGATAAAGAAAAAATTGAACTTCAAATTTGACAACCACACGTGTTTTATATTAACATATAATTTCAGCCCTGAATGTTCAGCTTCTGCGGCCTCTGCACAATGAGTATAATAAGGAAATTTAACACTGAGAAACTGCTGCTGTCTAACTTACAGGCCGTGTTTAAGTTAATGACGTGGCACAATATGGACTAGAACTCGCCCCGTTCCGCCCACGGAGGACACGCCCACTTCCCTTCTCACTGTGAGTCGTGTCTGATCTACAGTTTGCACAAGACACTGTACAGACAGGCGTTCTGAAAAACGTTGAAACGACAATCTCAGAATGAAAGTAACATTTTAGATATTTTTAACTTTGTTATAAAATTAAGTTAAATCTCACTTTACTTTTCATTTTACTGTGGAACAGAAATATCTTTTCCAAGACTTGTGCCGACTCTTGGGTCAGCCCTTGTGAATTGATGTATCTTCACACTGTCTGGTATCTTTGCCTTTGTCATGTTTTTATGACCAAAAGTAAATGTCCCCCTTCAACACACACCGTAAAACTATACGCATAATAAATAATTTAAGTGAATACATTTAATGAAAACCATTATTCTCCTGTAAGCTTTTTTTAATTTAATAATTAACATTGGCTAAGTAGGGTCTTTAGTTAGCATTTTGAATTTGGGCCCAGAATTAAGGTTATTGCAAGGTCACAGCCTGTTTTGTTCAACTTTTAAACAAGGGCCCTCTCCAAGGCTGGCTGCTCTCTGACTTGAACATAGGGCAATATATTTATTCTGGGCACATACAGTCTCCCCCGGCGCAGCAGCACGGGCCGCTCCATCACTGCGCCTCCTTAGGGAGAAGCCACGTTCTGCCTCTCACTGCGGGTCAGACACGGCCTGTAAGCTGAGGTTCTCTGGGCTCCCGCCCGCCCCACTGTGGGTGGTGTGGTCGCACCAAACCACTGTGCACGGGGCGCTGGTGTTGCGCCCCAGCTGCCACAGACCCTCACGTTCCTGCCCTGCGTTGGGTTCCCACGGTCCACTTTTCTACCCATGTGCATCCTGCTGGACCAGGGGATAAGTTATAAGCCAACATTTGACTGTCATCTTCTCACCTTTTTGTTACCTCTTCTCTCCCATCATGCCACCTCTCCTTCTGCCTCACAGAAAGTTGCGTTTTTTCATTAGAGACTAGAGGGCTCATGGCTGTTTCCCAGGCCGTAAGCTGCAAAATGGCGATGCGGGGAGATGGCTGGGGAGGCGGGTGTTCTGCGGTGCTGCCTCACCCCGGGGTCCCCAAGTGGCTCCGGACTCTCACCCTCACAGGAGGAGGTGGGTACTATTCCAACAAAGGAAGGGGTCAAGCCCTTTTGGCTTCAAAGCTCGTCTTCTGGAAAAGCTGACCTCTTGCCAGAAATGTACTTGATTAGAGAAGATCCCTGCCATGTGTGACAATGTGACAGCCAGACGCCTGCAGGCCAACATTGTCTGTCGGGTGGGTCGCAGGGAAGCCCACCCTGTCTGGGGAAGAGGCGAGAGGCTTCGAGGAGGGGAAGGGGCGTTCACAAGGGGCGGGGCTCAGGCCCGCGTCATGCAGCTCCCATCGGCCAAGGTTTGTGAAGTCAACCGAGGCTGGGAGTCGTGCAGACAGATGGTATCTGATGAGCACAGACCTGGTGAGCTTTCTTCCTTTACGTCTGCCTGACCCCTTCCCACCACTCGCCAGGGATCCGCAGCCTTTCCCGGGCCTGCTGATCACGCTCCTGGAGAAGGAAATCAGTGAAGTTGCCCTGAAGCAAAGGAAGCCTCCGAGCGGCGCTCACAGTCTGGTCACGGGCTGGGTTACGGCTCCCGGCTTTTAGCGAGCACCTCCGTTCTCCTGCTGTCAGACTAATTAGTTTTATGACAGGCCTGGTATGTGAGTCTGGGATTTTTATACGATGACTTTACAGGATGCCCTATTTTCCTGGGTACTAGATAGGAAACCACGGACGAGACGCAGTCCTGCCCGGCTGGCAGACCAAGCACAGACGGTTTAACAGCGGCGCAGAGTCCGTCACAGGACGACGGAGGGGTCCGGAGAAGCCCGAGCGTGCGCGCGCTTCCCCGTGCGCGCTGCACATGTTCCAGCTCCACACACATACATTTAAAGAGAGAGCCTTGAGAACGTCTGTAAACGAAAGTGCTCCCCTCACGGCCAGCTGTCAGCGGTGTGTTCACGGGTGACCGTCGCCCTAGGGGTGGTAAGAAGCACGAGCCAGTTTAAACATGACTTCGGTCTCCTCTAGCTGGGCCGCCCGAAGGGCTCCCTGGGGGGTTTGAGTCCTAATGCCCCCTTTCTGCCACCCGGAAGAACGGTGTTTTCAGGACCTTCTCAGATTACTTCCCCATCTGGCTAAACTCACCATTTCCTTCATGTGTTTCTTCACCCTGACTTGCTGATTCACATATTTTCTAGGTTTTGGTGACGACGTCCACTCAGGTGAGGGGCGCTCTGGTCACCAAGTTCACGGCTGAGCACCACGCTCACTGTGCCAGTTCTTAGTGAATTTCCCGTGAACGTAAGGGTACTGGGTACAAACACATTTGAGTAACAACAGCGAAATAAAATGAGAGACACCTGCAGCTACGGAAAAAGAGGAGCCATGAGGACTGAGGCAGCCACTTAGAAGGTGATTTGGGCTGAAGGTCATCCATGGCCCCAGTGAGCTCCCTGTTTTAAAGGCAGAGCGAAGGCCGACAGGAGACGACAGTGCGGAGGTGGTCTCTTCAGATGACGCCAGTCATGCTGGCATGATTTTTGTCTGGTTTCCTTGAATCTCTAATTCAGAACTTAAGTGGCAAGGTATCGTCACAAACCACAAAGGACGAGTGGATGGAGGGACCCGCCCCCAGGCTTCACATCTGAGTGCTGCCAGCGTCTGAGCAGAAAGCATCACTAGGAAGCCGTGAGGTGGATGATAAACCGAGAACAAAGGCCCACAGGTGACCAGCTACAGTGGGGCCGGCACCGCAGCTGCCGCTGGGACGTCTTTGGCCCAAGCGTAAAGCTGAGCCCAATGGCCCAACGTCGCAAGGACTGACGGGCCTGCACTCTCGGACGCCTGTGACCTCTGACAACTGACCGGTTTCAAGTCCCACACCGAGGGGAGAGGACTCAAGGGGGAAACAAAGTTGAGCAGGACTGGGATATTAAAACAAAAGGAAGCAAAGTCCTGGATAAAACTAATGGAGGAGACAGTTCCGGGGGACCTCGAAAACAAAAGAGAAAACAGCGGCAGACACAGGGCACTGTAACAACCTCTAATGAGAAAGAACATGAAAATGAGTATGTGTGTACACGTGTGCACAGCTGGGACACGATGCTGGGACCAGAAACTGGCACATGGTGACTGGCTGTGCGCCAACAGGAAAAAATAAATAAAACAGCGGCAGAGAGGCTTTAAGAAGTTAAAACAGCTATACTAAGTATGGCCTCATGCTGACTTCAGGAGAACTAATTTTATGTAAACGGTGAGGTGCAGGAACGTGTCAACATCTAATTCCACCCAGAGCCATTAAGGATGACAGCGGTAGAGCGCCGGCAACGAGGGAATGCCAGACAGACGCTCCCCTCAGACAGGTTAAATGTCACCGACTGCTTCAAACCGTGCTGGGTGGAACGCACCGAGGAAATGAGGGAAGAAATAGAGCCCAGCAAAATTAGAAAAACTCAGGAATAAAATAAAATATTTCAGACAGAACTGGAAATGAAAAACATTTCAGGCTGAAGAAAAAATTATCAGGAACACAAAACCAAGTAAACATAATGGAATATGGCTTAAAGGAAAGAGAACATGCAGAGAAGGGCGAGTTTAAAACTTTGTAGAGAAGAAATCAAGGGGCTTGCGGCTCTGAGCAGGGCGGGACAGAGCGCCGAAGAAGCAGAGGCCTGACGGCACAGCGCTGCTCACCCCAGGGGAGAGGAAGACGCAGGCTCAGCTCGGCAGCGGCTCCCGGTTTGCGGTGGAGACAACGTCCCGACGGCAGCGCGGGGACGGGAGCCCACAGAGCCCGCGGCCCCCCGGGGTGGAGGGGCGCAGGTCAGATTTCAGGGAGGACAGGTCGGCGGGGGCAGAGGACGGGGTCCCACAGGGCGCGCGCGCCCCCGCGACCTGCGGAGGGTCCCTCGTGGTTCTGGCGCTGAGCGCTGGTCTGCGTGTGCATCGGAGGGACACGCGGAAAGGCCGCCCTCAGAGCGACCTGCGGGCTTCCAAAGGGGCGGTCGGGGGCACGAGCCGCTTTACCTTCGGCCCACGCGTCCCCCCAGGACTAGTGCACCGCGGTGCGCGTGCAGAACCCCTGCTTCGCTGGCGCGCGTTGGGTCGCTGATTTTACACGTATTTCAGATTCGGGGTCAGACGCCTCCTGCCCCGGGTCCTGCCTGCGCGCCCCGCCGCGCCCACGAGGCCGGGCCTCCTCGCCTCTCCGCGCTGTGAAGCCCGAGTTACACACTTGGCTACGTGGCACCATCTCTGGGGAAAAGCGCAGAGACGTCAGTACTCAGTAAACTGACAACGAGAAACAACGCAGTGCTGGCCTTAAGGTGCCGCGTGACCGCGCGTCTGGACAGCGCGGAGCTGCACACGGACTGTTTGCAGAGCGCGGCGCCGAGCGCAGGCCGTCTGAGGCTCTGCGTCGTCCAGTCAGGACTTGCGACGTCTGCTACCTGCAGGCGGGGGGCTTCGCGCTCAGATCCGTAGGGGTGACAGGGCGGTGGAAGCAGCCTCCACGGAAAAAGGTTAATGAAACAGTTTCTAAGGGAGAGAAGAGACTGGAGGGGAATGAAGTTGTGTCAGGGGCGCTGTGCTGGGGGAACTGCCCTGTATTTTCACTAAAGGTGGAACTGAAGGAGATTAGCTTCAGCTGTAATGGAAGCAGTTTGGTCTAGGTATGACAAAGAGACTTTTTTCAGCGTGGGGGCTGCAAAAGAAAGTGTCACCAGGGGGTCCTTGGCATTTCATATTCTCAGATATGAGTGTTTTAAAGGAAAGAGTAAACAGATAATAATCTGCAACCATTACTGGGCTATAAGGGTTCTCTAAAGTACAGGGAACTAACGGAGAAACAGAAGCTCTCTGTTCCTTTCGTTCCTTTAATCTGCTCATCTAGAGATACAGGCATTAGTCTTGGACAAAAATCAGAGACGCAGGTGTGCCGGAGGAGAGGGGACCCTGTGCTGGTGTGTGGACCACGGCTTGAGTTGTGATTGTCACTTTCAGGCTGTTATGTTTTATTTTAATAACAAACAGTGAGCATTACCAGAAAAACTCTATTTTGTCATATTTTCACCTTGAAAGAATGCAAGGCTTCCTTTCAAGTCTAGAGATAATTTTATTTTCCTAAGCATCAGCGTCTAGTGTTTAAAAGTGCACGGACGCCTCTGATGGTTGGTTCTTCTAGCTTCCTGTGCGTGATGTCCCATTCTTCTGCGAATCTGTAAGAGTGACCGAGAGTGAACTTCAAGCTGAGCATCATTTCTCCTACGTGGGTGGTTGTGTGGCATGTGGGTGACAGCCTCGCAGCTTCCTTCCAAGGGGACTGCAGTGGGGAGTGAGGGCGGAGAGGGTGTGGGAGCCCGGCGGGGCTGGGCCGCGGGCATCACCACTGCTGGGTCCCGGGTCCACCTGCTCTCCGGAGCTGTGTGTGGGCGACGCGCCGTGCCGTGCCTGTGACCTCGCTTCGCGGCGTGCTCTCTGTGGGAGCACAAGGTCATGAGGGCTGTGCTGTGCCCTCTCCCTCTCAGTCTCTCAGCACGTGACGGTAGCCAGCCTGTTTCCATCACCAGAAACCCTCTTTGCCAGGGGGTTTCTGAGGCACGTGGTTTACAGGGAATACACACATCTGGCCATTCTGATGACTGGAAGATACTTCTCAGGGGCATTGGTCTGTCACCCACAGTTCCTGGCTCCCAGCTGCCAGGCCCTGGAATTCTCTGATGGATAAGAGCAAGGTCCAGGTCTTTGGCTGTGATATTCGGTCTCTTGCCCTCAGTTCCTGAAACTGCATCAGAACCACGAAAGTGAAAAGGGTGACTTGTTACTTATAACAAGTCCGTTTCCACCGTTACGGGTGTACGTTGATGAAGATGAACTTTGGATCCTGCCCCGGCTGGGGACTCGCCGTCAGGAGAAGCAGACGTGTGAGAGAGGCCTGGAACGTTCAGTCCCACCCCCGGAGCTCCAAGGAGGAGCGAGGGGCTTAACTCTGAATCAGGCACCACTGGCCAGTGACAGCCAATCATGACAGTCACGGAGCCTCCATGAAGCCCCAGGGTAAACTTCCAGTTTTAAGATGAATAAGAACCAGGGATGTAATGTTCAACACGATAAATGCAGGTAACACTGCAGTACGCTGCAGGTGAAAGGAAGAGAGCAATTCTCAAGAGTTCTCATCACAAGGGAAAAAGTATTTTTTCTTTTCCTTTAATTTTGTACCTATAGGAGATGAAGGATGTTTACTGAACTTACTGTGGGCGTCAGTTCATGATGTACGTAAGTCAAATCATTACGCTGTACACTGTGTGTCAGTTATATTGCAATAAAACTAGAAGGAATAAAAACAAGCCAAACCAAACCAAACAAAACAAAACAAAAAACCCAACCCCAAATACAAACCCCTTAAAGGGCAGCGCTCTTTGGAGAGCTTCCACATCGGGGGCCAGGATGCGGCCACCTTGTTTGGGGGCCCTTTGTGTGGGGTCTCTGCGTCTCTTCACCTGGTTCCATTTTCATTTCCATTTCTGTTTATTCTTAAAGCTCTGTTCCTACCGCTTACCCTTGGGATGGCAGTTAATGTCTTCAATTTATAACAATGTAGTTAAACGATCAACCTAGAGCTTCAGTTTTATGCTAAAACTCATCTCTGATTCAGCTCCATTCCTCCGCCTTTATGTTGTTATCACAAATTATTTTTTACACATTCTGTGCCTATTGTCATAGATTTATCATTGTTTTGCATACATTTGTTTTTAAAATCGTGGAGGGGGAAACAGAGGACTCACAGACCAAAAGCACAGAGGTAGCAGTCCTTGTGCCCCCGTTTCTGGCCGCCTCTCACAGGGCCCTTTGCCTCCTAGTGGCCTCCTTTCACCACGACAGGCTCCCGTCAGCGTTTCTCTCAGGGCAGAGCTCTCGGCGTCTGTGTGTCTGGAAACGTCCTAACTCCTCCTCCCTTTTTGAAGGGTGTTTTGCTGGATAGAGAATTCTTGGTTGACAGTTTCTCTCTTTCAGCATTTTAAGTGCTTCCTCTCCCTGCCGTCTGTCTTCTGCAGCTTCTGATGAGAAACTGGCTGTTCATCTGACGGAGGAGAGCTTCTCAGCCACACATCACCTCTTGCTGCTTCCAAGATCCCCTCTGTGTTTTTGACTTCCAACAATTTATGTTTCCCACATGTAGATTCACGTGTGGGGAAACCCTGGTCCATTATTTCTTCAAACACCCTTTCTGCCTATTTCTCCAAACGTCCCTGCCCCTTTCCTTCCGTCGCCGCCTTCCGGAGCCCTCGCTGCGCGTGTGCACATGCCCGGCGGGGAGGCTGCATGTGCTTCCCCACCTGCGCTCGCTCTGCCCTGCAGGCTCCTGGTTGGAATTTGTTCGGAACTTTGATCCTCCTCCCTCTGCCTTCAGCCCCTCCTGTGAGATTTTTATTTCAGTCTTTGCACTTTCCAACTCCAGGGTCTGGGTTTGGTTCCTTTTATGAAATCTGTCTCCATTCATTTTCTCGATTTGCTAAGACAGTACTCTCTTGGTTCCGTTTGGTTCTTTGTCCCTGGTTTCCTGGAGCTTCTGATCACATACAGAGCAGCCGATTTAAAATCTGTGGAGTCAGTCCGTGTTCGTCCTGTTAAGGGATCATTTTTGTTAATTCTTTCGTTTTTCTTCTGAGTGGGCTACACTGTCACATTTCTTTGAATGTCTCATAATTTTGTGTTGGAGCCTGAACATTTTGCACACGAACATGTGGTCCATCTGAAAACCAAATTGCTAGCCTTCAGGTTCGGGGCAGTTCTTCGCCGTGCGCGGCGGTTGCTGTGCTAGTGTGTCAAGACTGTATTCTTTGTCATGTGTGGTCTCCGGAGTTTCCGTCCCTTTAGCTTGTGGTGAGCCACCGGCAAGACACAGACTCCCTTAAAGGTCTAGAGCCACAGAAAGAAGAAAGCGGTGGTCTCGGGGTCTGCCCACCGCCGCGCGCCCCGGCGCCCCTCGGTGCTGGGCCGGGCGGGGCGTTTCCTCTGGCCTCGGCCTCGCTCTGCTCACGCGGGGCTGGAGCTCGGCGGGCGGCGAAAGCCTGGGGCCTTCCCCACTTCTTCCCGATGTTAACTTTTTCTCCCGGGCGTGTGGCTGGCTTTCCGGGCGCCTGGTTACGTGCGGGAGGACTGTGAAGTCCTTGTGCCCAAGTTAGCTCTCTCCCCAGCTTTCGCTCAAAGGCTTCGGCAGCTCTGTTTGGTCCCACGCCGTCCCCGTCCCAGGCGGCGGCGGCGGCGGCGGCGGCGGCAGCTCGTTAGGCTCCGCGCGGCCGGCCGAGCGGCGCCTCCCGCGGGGGCCTCCGCCCCGAGAGCAGCCGGCGGGCCGGGGCCGCGGGCGGCGCGCCTCCCGGGGAACAGGGCGCCCTCCGCCTCCTGCACAGCCAGGCCGCCGCGCCGCGGCGCCTCACGGGGGCGGGGAACGGGCCGGGCTGGAGGGCCACCGGCTGCCCTCCCCCCCCCCACCGCCTTCTCCCGCGCAGGCAGGCACCCCGCTGCTGTGAGTCCGGCTGGTTCCCGGCTCCGCACACGCGCTTGCGACGGACTTCGCCTGTTCTCCCCGCGGTGATTCTGCAGCGGGAGGGGCACTGGGCGCCGCCCGCTCTGCCGCCTGAGCCGACGTGGCCGTTCCTGCCTGGTCCCGGTTCCGGTGGAGCATCGGGCGCGTGGGTAAGCGCGATGCCGACTTGCAGGCCGAGAGTCTGTCTCTTACACGTTGAAGAAGGTGCGAGCCCCCCCCCATGTCAGACGCCCCCTGGTGGTTTCCCAGGGCGGCGCTTTGCCAGGTGGTGTCTGTGCAAGTTATGTGGGTCGTCGCGATTCTCCTCTAGAGGTTTATAAACGTAAACACGTGGACGCACTTCTTCATTATGATCCACCTTCAGTTCCCGCCATCAGTCCCGTTCTGTTGTTGCATGTTACTGCTTTAATACACAATTTGATTCTGCTTGTTTCGATTTTATTTGGGGTTTGTGTATTGACATGTAAAGTGAGACTGGTTTAGAGCTGTCTATTTTATGCAGTTTTTATAAGGTATAGTTATGTTTCTGTTTCTTAGGAAAAAGCTGAAGTTTTTTTCTATGCTGTGGGACAGTTGAAATAGCCCTAGTGACATATGCCAGTGTTTTAAAACACCATAAAACCTAATATTCTGGGGACAATAGTAAAATTAGTTTGAGATGTTAAAAAATATTTTCTTTTGAGGTTTAACTTTCCCAGGCCACTGCAGTAAAATGAAGCAGAATGAATCAAGCACACCATTCGGTACTTCAGTGGCGAAGGAGGAGCGATGATCCACCAAATAAAACTTAAAACGATTAGCGACACTCGTGGTGCCTGTTCATACCTCAGCCTGTGAGGCCCCTGCATTTCTACACGGAGAGACAGAGAATGTAACTTGACCCTTCAGGATGGCAGTGGGCCAAATGCATCAGGTCGCAGTTTCCCTATTTGGATAAGAACGCCTTTCGATTGAAAGTGGTGAGCATAAATGCTAATCTTTCATTTATCTTCAGTAAAACTGTTAATTAAACAGTTCACACTTTTTCAGCTGCTTGTATCAAAAACTTCACAGGCTAGAATTCCTGAGGCTGTCTTCCAGGCACTGAGCCAACTATTAGCAAAAATACCGTATTTGCATCTGATATTTAAGGAAAGAGTGGGCTGAAAATACGTAATTTGGGAGACCTGATCTTAAAGGATCCATTCTTAATATTTTAGTGAAAGAAAAGATAGGTGTGAACTATGAATTATTTATAAAAGAAAGGCAAAAAGATGTGAAGAGGAAAATGTTACACACGCTTTTTAAAGAAAGACTATCGTGTAGACTAAAATTAGGTTTCTTTTTTTAACAAGAATAAACATTTAAACTATCTAATTATTCCAGCAAAATTTTCTTCCAGACTATGATGACCACATGTTCTTTGAATGACTGACCTTTGTGAACTTTACATAGAAGCAGGCTTCCCTTCTTAGGAAAAGTCAGAAGCTACTGACACATTCACATCCCTGCAAAATGATCTCTTTACTGAGAATGTTGTTGGAACTTTCAAAAAGTACTTCAAAATTTATTTAATGTTACCCCAATTCTACTACTTACACAATAATTCTTATCAATAATAAAAACTATAAGGCTGCCAAAAGGCAAGAGAAAACAGTCTAAAGAAATAAAACGATTATCAGAACTAGATTCAAATACATTACAGATGTTGGGACTATCAGATAGACAATTTAAATAACAGTGATTAATATTTTAAGAGCTCTAATGGAAAGAAACAGGCAACATAAAAGAACAGATGGCTAATGTAAGCAGGGAAATGGAAATGCTAAGAAAAAGTAAAACGGAAATGTTAAAAAATTAAAAGCACGGTATCAGAAAGGCAGAATATCTTCAACGGGCTCATTTATAGACTGAGCAGGGCCAGGGGAAGAACCAGTGTTCTTGAAGTTGTGTTCATCGGAACTCCCCCAAACAGAAATGCAAAGGGGAAAAGAAAGCAAAATAAAAAGGAACATCCAAGGGCCATGGAACATTGTTAACACGTACAACATTCAGGTGTGTGGAACCACAGGGTGAGAAGAACATAAGAACAGAGCAGGAGAAACATTTGAAATAACGGCTTAGAAATGTCCAAAATAAATGGAGACATATTCATATTCATGGATTAGAAGTTTCAATATTTTTGAGATGTCAAATCTTGCCCACCAGATTTGTAGATTAAAAAAATTCACAGTAAAATTCCAGCATGGCATTTTGCAGGTGTTGACAAAAACGATTCTAAAATTTTGCAGCATCATAAGGCCAAGGGTCTACAGCAGTAATACAGTTCTGAGAAATAAAAGTGAGTTTGGCAGACACACACTTCCTGAGCTCAAGATTACTATAAAACGACCAAAAACAACTGGATGCTGGTGAAAGAATAGACATAAATTAAAGGCAGGGAATGGAGACAACAGAAAGAAGTCACAAAAATGTC
The DNA here is from genome assembly GCF_048773025.1 of Camelus bactrianus. NCBI lineage: Eukaryota > Metazoa > Chordata > Mammalia > Artiodactyla > Camelidae > Camelus > Camelus bactrianus. The sequence goes on along the minus strand of NC_133567.1, from coordinate 2,360,694 downwards.
TTTGACCAAGAAATGATCTTTGACAGAGAGCAAAGACAATACAATGCAGAAAGAATAGTGTATTCAACAGATGGCACTGGAAAAACTGGGAATTCAAATGAGAAGAAAGAATCAGTGACAATGATGACACGACAGTTGCAATTTTCCAGCCTGGGGATCAGAAAGTAGACAGAATGATGAATGACTGACATATGCTCAGAAACCTGTGGGGTAGCATCACGCAGACCAACATACGTGTGATAAGAAGGGAAAAGAGAGAAGGAGGCAAAAAGACTATTGGAAGAAATAATGGCCAAAACTTTAGAAATCTGTGGAAATTTGTGAATCTACACATCTAAGAAGCTCAACAAACTCAATAGGGTAAATTCAGAGAGATCCACAGTGAAGAGAATATAATCAAAATGTCAAGAGACAAAGGGATAATCTCGAATCTAGAGAGAGAAGCAGTTTGTTAGGTACAAGGGACTCTCAGTAATAGTAACAGCTAAGCTTCCATCACAAACCACGGAGACCAGAAGGAGGTGGGATGACATATAAAAAAAATTGTCAATCAAGAGTTCTATGCTGGCACCTGGCAAAATTATCCTTTGAAAATGAGGGAGAAATGAAGCCCTTCTCAGACACGCACGGGCTGAAGGAGTTCATCACCGGTACACCTGTCCCACAAGGCGTCCCGCCAAAGGAAGTCCTGCAGGTTAAAATGAAAGGACACTGCCTAGCAACTTGAGGCCATGTGAGTAAACAAAGATCTCTAGTAAAGAAAACTACATAGACAAATATAAAAGCAGTATTATTTTTAAACCCCAATTTTAATTTTCTACACTGTATAAAAGACAAATGCAGAAAATTATTGTAAAATAATTACCTATCTACAGGATTGAATACATAATTTTTAAAGATGTAATTTGTGACAAAAACAACAGAACCACAGGGGAAGCAGAGCTGTGTAAGTGTAGAATTTCTGTATGCTATTGACATCAAGTTGGTTTATACTCAAGCCAGACTGTTTTAAACATACGAAGTTAATTGAAATTCCAGTGGTAACTTGTGAGAAAATGTACACTCAGAAGAGAAATGAGAAGGGAGTCAAGGTGACTGTGCAACAACAAATCGCCCAAACTCAGACAAGCCAGTGGTGGAGAGAGTGACGAACAGCCAACAACTAGTTCTGAGACATTCATGCAGCAAATGGCAAAATGATGGATTTAAGGCTTTTTAAAAATCAGTAATTACTTTAAAGGTAAGTAGATTAAACTCTCTGAGAATCCAAAATTCAGTGTTGATTCCCAGACAGTAATAGGTTGGAAGTGAAAAGCTGGAAAAGGATGTTCCATGCAAATAATAACGAAAAGAGAGATGGGACAACTACAGTAATGTGTCAAACTCGACTTAGGTAAAAAACTATCACAATGAACCAAGAGGACATTATATATTGACAAAAGGGTCAGTTCATCAAGAAGATAAAAGTAACTTTAAACACAAGTGCACCAAGCTGTAGTGTCCAATGTATATGGCAGAAGCATAAACAGACTTGAAGGAAAAAGTACAAGCTTGACAATAATAGAAGGAAATTTAAAAAATTCCCATTACAACAGCATCCAGAAGAATAAAATGTCTAGGAATAAATTTATCCAAGGAGGTAAAAGGTTTGTTCAATAAAAATACAAATGTTACTAAAAGAAATAAAGGAAATCCTAAATAAATGGAAAGTCATTCCTTGTTCAAGAATGGAAGACTTAAGTCAGTATTACCCAAGGCAATCGACATATGCTGTGCGTTCCCTGTTGAAACTGCAATGGCATTTGTCTATCATCTGGTCCATCTACTTACCTATTTATTGCAAAGATGGAGAAGCGAAAGTCTAAATTATATGGAGTTTTAAGTAGCCCTGAAGAGCCAAAATAATATGAAAAAGAAGAACAGGTTAAGAGGGTCCATATTTCTCAATTTTAAGGATTACTGTAAAGTCACAATAATCTAAACATCGTGCATTGGCATAATTACACACACACACACATATTGTTGGACTCTCGCCTCTATCCCATTAGAATTCCATTGGAGTAGAATTAAAAGTCCAACACTAAGTCCGTGCATCTGTGGCCAACAGATTTTCGACAAGAGTGTCAATACTATTCAGCTGAAGAGACTATTCCTCTCGTGGTCCTGGAACTACTGGATGTCCACGTACAAAAGAATGAAGCTGGACCCTTACCTCACATCATATACAAAAGTTAATTAAAGATGGATCAAAACCTAAATATGAGCTAAGACAGTAAAGTCATAGACAAAACACAGGGGGCAAATCTTCACAACCTTAGATGTGTCAGCGGGTTCTTAGATATGACTCCAAAAACACTGGTGCAGATGAAAAATAAATAAATCTGGCTTTATCAACGTTAATGACTTTGTGTATCAGAAGACATCATCAAGAAAGCAAAATGACAACCTACAGAGTAAGAGAAAATATTTGCAACTCATATACCTGATAAAGACTAGTATCAAAATTATATAATGTATTCTTACAATAAATAAAAAACAAAAAATTAGGAAAATGTGCAAAGGACTTGAAAAACATTTTCCAAGGAATACATGCAAATAGTCCACACACATACAAGAGGATGCTTGACATCATTATTCCTTAGAGAAATGCAAATCAAAGCCACTGGGAGATACCATTCCATACCCACTGGGTTGGCTATAATACGTTTTTTAAACAGGAAATAGCAGGTTTGGGTGAGTTAAGAAGAAATCTGAATCCTCACAAATAGTGCGGGACAATGTAAAATGTCCCACCCTATGTGGAAATAGTTTGGTGACTCCTCAAAAGAGTTAAACACAGAATTACCCCGTGCTTCTGTAATCCACTCTTCGGTAGAGAGCCAGAGTTGAAAGCAGGTACTCAGACCAGCCGTACATCTACATACACACATGTGCACGCTAGGATTATTGACAATGGTCAAAGGTGGAAACAGCCCAAATGTCCACCAGCCAATGAATGGATAAAAATGTGGCAAGTGAATGTGAAGGAGTATTACTCAGCCATGAAAAGAAATGAAGGGCTGGGACATGCTGCTCCATGGATACATGCTGAAATATTTTTAGGATCCTGATAGGAAACTTCACATTGCATTAATTCCATTTATGTAAAATAACCAGAGTAAACAAACTCATACAAACAGAGTGCTGACAGTTGGTTGCCAAGGACAGAGGCTGGGGGGGCACTAAGGAATGGGCAGATCACTTAATGGGCAGGATTTAACTTCGGATTGATAGAAATATTCTGGAACTAGATGGTGGTGGTGATTACACAACATAGTGAATGTACTGAATGCCACAGAATTGTTCTCATTAATTTTTTAATTAGGATTAGGAGATCCAAAAAAAGAAATTAAAAAAAAAAACCCAGAGGGTTCTAAGCAGTATTCTAGTTGATTACTAGCACTGGGGACATCGGGAAGACAGCATTAAATTAGTTTCTTAAACTAGAAATGCGTTTGGTGCCTGGCCGGTTCTTGGGTGCTCGGAGCGTGTTTAGTTGAGATGTTGCTGGGATGCTGACGCTTGCTAACACATCCTGAGTGACAGGGCGACTTGAGACAGAGGCTGAAATCAATCTCAATACATCAGTGTCAGTGCTTCTTTTGAAATTTGGTTTTCTGTAAGGTTAATATTTTGCTGTATAGCTTAGACTCATAAAAATACGAAACCAGAGAAAGCCAAGGGAAAAAAGGCTTCAAACTTCAAAGAAGATATGAATAACATCCAAATATTATGCCTACTTCACACAGTGAAACAGTGTTGCTTGGAGTTACATCCCTGATAGAATGAATTTACTATTTATATATTTTAAACCCTGTAATTACAATCATCTAACGAGATGTGATACTTGAAGCTGTTTTTAAAGCACTTAAAATCAGATGCATAAACAAGAACTTAAATTGAGTACACAGTTGGTCTTTTTAAAAATAAAAGTAGGTGTTACTAGTATAAAAGAATGTTCGTAATGCTGTTCATCAGTCCAGGTGGCGTGTTTGAATCCTTCCTCGCCTTTTCTTCACGATTATCAGAAGAGAAAGATTAAAGTCGAGGCCCTGCTGTCAAGACCTGAAACTAGCTGCCTGACTTACATTTTAAAATTAAAGTGTTACTGGACACACAGAGCGTCTCATTGGAATGCAGATAAAAGAGAGGTTCCATTGGAACGCAGAGGTGTGTGAAATGGGTGCATAGGTGCGGTGATCGGAGTCCCTGAAGAAAAGGGCGAAGAGCAGTTACCAAGAGTAGAAGGCAGAGTCGGCGCAGGACGGGAGCCGGAGGGCCAGCCGGGGTCTGCAGACTGAGCGGGGGCGCGGGGCGCGGGGGCCTGGACGCCGGGGTGCGCGTCCTTCCCCGCGGACGGTGGGGCTGCGTTCTCTGCTCGCCTCCGTCCTCCTTCGCTGTCTTCCACCCGGAGGCTCCTGCAGCTCCCCGGGCGTCCCGTTCCTTCACCTGGCTCACGTGTCTAATCGTTCATTGACTAAGTGAATTTGACTCATCTTTTCTGAATTACTGCCTGCCCTTTAAATTTTCCTTTAAAAGGTGGTTACTTAGCGTAGCGTCCCCTGTCCTCCAGCCGGATTTAGAGTCCATCTTTCGTGACAACCATTGTTCTCTGCATTTTTTTTTTTTAATGGTGTTCGATAACCAGTAAACCAGGTAGGATAGTGTGAAATCCTGAAGACAGAGCACACGGGGGCGGAGCGGGGCGGGAGACCGTGCGCGGGGGGCGTCTTCCTCGGGGAAGAATGTTGAAATATTACCCCAGACCCTGAAAAGCCGGCGATACACCTCAGCTTTGCTGAGGCTGTTTTCCTGAAGCAGAAAGATGCGCAGAGACGAAATCCAAGGCGGTGCGGGTTTCCTGCAAGCGTCAGAGGTGGGCGCTGACGGGCTCCACAGAGGAGGGGAGGGGAGGGCACGCAGATGAACCCGGCGGGGCCTGAGGCGCCGGCGTCGGAGCCCAGGGTCCGAGTCCTGCAGGTCCAGCGCTGCAGGCGGGCTGTCAGGGGAGGGGCTGGGTGAGCACCTGCGTGATGGGTCCTGTCAGCCGTGTGAGGGTTAGGTGGAACCATGTCACCTGTTCCAGGGAGGGAATCCTGCCGGTGCGGGTAAGGGTGTGTCATCAGAGTGGCTCAGGTAAACCTCGTAAGACGGTCCCGAGCCCAGGGTGGCACCCCCAGGCCAGCGAGCTCCAGGTCAGCCGTAGGTCAGATGCGTCGCCCAGGGCAAGGGGCTGTGGCCACCAGAAGTGCTGCTGCAGGAGCGCGCAGTCTGCTCTCTGGGCCACGGCGCTCCCAGCGTCCAGCTCGGACTGCCCGGGGGCAGGTGGCGGCCATTACAGCCCTGGCACCAGGTCCTGGGTCACTGCGGGTGACCTTTCCTTAGTAGGAACCGTGCGCTCTCCTGGGCCAGGGACGAAGGAGGCAAAGGAACACGTGGTCTACAGTCCCCAGTGGCGTAAACCGGGCACAGAAAGCCACGAGGCCGGTGCCCGGCCTGCGTTCTCCCTTCTGCAGCGCTGGCTCCAAGACCCCTTGTCCCTCCTACTGCCGTGTTCGAGCCTCCCAGAGGTTCTGGGCGCAGACGGGCTCACCGGATCCGGAAGCCTTTAGCAGAGGCCTTCGCTGGCTGGAACGTGATTAGAATTCTGAGTAAGCTGGGGAGTTTCGGAGGCTGAGGCCTGTTCCTTGCACTAAGGCGTGAGATAAAGCCCAAGCCAAGGATGTAGGTGGCGGGGAACCTGGGCGAGGCCGGTGCTAGTTTGCGCTTGTCTCGTGGCTTCAGCGGGATGTGCGCCAGAATTCTGCGCTCATGGGCAAGGTGAGTTCCGCTAGGAGGTCGGAGCGGACCGAGACCGCCCCACGTGTCACGACGAGTGTGCGGCGGGGTCGGGAGAGGGCGCGCGAGAGACGCGAGGCCCCGCACCAGGCGCGCAGGGGGGGAGTGGGCGTGGCGGCTCCGCGCGGGGCTGCCGGACCAGGGCGCGCTTCTGCTAGTTTTAGGGACGCATTAAACATGAAAATAAAGTTTTTGCTTCATAGTTATTTACAATTTTTATACTAATAATACTTATGAAAGTATAATGTTTATACTTTAATGGATAAATGGTCTTATTTTCACTTTTAAATATTTATGGAAAATATCATCTCATAAATATTGTTACACAATTTTCTACATCTGTCGAGTTTTTATAGAAACAAAATTATTTTAATAACTGTCACCTGAGCAGGTCATTAAAAGTCAAAAACTAAAATAATCAAAGAATATTAATTTGCACGCTTCCGGGAATGCCAAACAGATTACTCGCATCACGTTTTTTCCCTTCGATGGTTTCCACGTGAAATGTTCTAGCAGAAGAGGTTATGAATAAACTGGCTTAAATTCAAAGATGAAATAAAAGTGTCATTTTTGCTGAATATTTAAATGTGCTGTGCACGGTGATCAGTGTATAATATATAGTTAGTTTTTAATATTGAAGTGTCTGCACTATTAGCCTCACCCCACTTAAAAGGTAATAAAGCTTCAAGTGAGATTAAGGAACTTGCCCAACGTCACCCCGCTTTTAAGTGTGTCAGTCTGGATAAGAACCCCATCAAGCTGCTCCGGAGAGTGTGTCTTTAACCTTTAATCGCCACTGGCGTGCGCGTGAATCACCCACTCAATACGTGCGCTGGGGGAGCCTGAGGTTCTGCGTGCCTGACGAGCCCTCAAGTGCTGCTGGTGCTGCTGGTGCAAGAACCGGGCTTCCAATAACAGAGTCCACCCTGGACGTCCTTATTCGTGAAGGGCGCCGACTGTGCGACCATGAGTGCCTTAAATGGGTCCCTGCAGATCTTGAAATAATTGTAAGGAAGGAAAATCACATTCACTCCAAAACCAAATCGTTCACTATTTTTCTGGAGGTGGATGCCCATAGTTTCTTTGGACATGTTTTCCGTGTTTTCTTGTTCTGCTTTGTATTTTCACTCTCTTATATTCGTTTAAAGATTGCGCCTGTCACCAAGATGGTTGCCTAACTTGGGCATCGCACAGCTCTGTGTGCCAGCACTTTCTGAATTGCTTTTGGGGGAAATTCTCCTTTCTAACATTTTCTGGTTCTGACGGCGCTTCTAATAACCACGCCTCATCAGCTTGTTTAGCTGTGCGTCCTTGGGTGTGTGAGAGAAGAAAACCAGTTTTGACCAAGATCACTGATCAAGGATGACGTGGTGCTGAAGGGTTTCCTGTAGACCCCCCACCCGCCCCGGGGGAATCGCGTAGGGAGGGACCATGAGGCTGACAGAAAGGAAAATTTTGAACCACGAATTTAGGGGAGGTGAGAGTTAGCTGATATCCTTCAAATCTCCAAATTCTCAGAAGAGGACGTGTTCCCAGACCTCCCGGTTATAAGAACCAATGTGTTTGACTGTCCGCTTCATTAGGAATGATTTGACATCCCGCTACGTCCAACATAAATTACCCTGGAGTCGCTGCGTCCATGTGTGTGTCTCAGCTTTTTCACCGACCAGGTTCTTTTGACCATGACAAGGTTGTTGCACTACCAATGATAACAGCGCATCTTAAATAATTTGAGGGTTAAAAGACAGTGTGCACACACAAAATGAGCTCTTAACAGACATCACATGTAGTTGTAAGGCCATATTGTGCAACGCAAAACCAAACAAGACTCTGCTCAAGATCGACACAGTAGAGAAGACACGCAGGAAGATGAGGAGGAGGACAAACAGCGCTTCCACACCCTGACCTTCTCTTCTCTGCTTCCTTCTTTCTGCAGCCACGCTTCCCTCTTTCTATCACAGTCGGCGATTCGCTTAGCTACGTATTATTTTATGCGTCATCATCTGTCTCCCGTAGAGGACGTACATTTCCACAGAGGCAGGGAAGTTTCTCTGTTTTCTCTCCCAATGCATCAAGTTCTAAGAGACTGAGAACAGAAGCTCAAAAAATATCTGTTGAATAAACTCATGAAGTTTAAAATGCCTGCTCTGCCGCGGAGGACCGCAGGGGAACGCGCTGCTGCTAGAAGGACGGACAGGCACCCCCCGGCACCCTGCCGTCGGGATCCAGACTGCACGTGAGTGTGGAGCTCGAGTTCCAGCCCTCTGTGCGTCTGAGGCCTCCAGCAGTTTCTTTAGAAGCAGACACTGGTCTACCGGACCACCAGGTACCTGGAGGACACAAATGCTCATTTTCTTCCAAGGAACAGACCTTCAGCCCCAGAGTCACAAACTGAAAATAGTCTCAGAAAATATGAGCTCAAAGTAGGCAGAACAACAGAACTGAAAAAAAAAAAAAAAAAAAAAAAAAAAAAACCCCAAACCTACCCAAACAAAAACAGACCCCATGAAAGCCAGAAAGAACAATGCGCGTCGGAATCACAGTGGACGCCCTGAGTCACGGAGGCTCCCGGTTGGGAGAGGAGTCCTGAGAAGCGCAGGAGGGAGGGAGGGACCCAGACAGAGACCCCCAAACAGGAAGGTAGGAATCAGCCCAAATATATGACTAGTCATTATAAACGTAGGGTTAACTATTCACTGAAAATTATAGGTTGTCAGATTAGCTTTTTAAAAACGTGGCACACCCTCATCATGAAGCAGACAGTGAACTGCAGGCTATAATAAACCACGTCTGCAGCCACTAAACGAGGCTGTAAAGCCACGTTCATCAGAAACAAGCAAGCCTTCAAGGGAAGCAGCGTTGCCGCAGATGGAGGTGACCCTGCATAAGGATACAAATTAATCAAGAAGACACAGTTCGCTGCTCGGACCCATGAACACCGTAGCCTTAAAACACACAACTTACACGCTAGCAGAACCACCAGCGCTGAGGACAGGTCTGTAATAATGGGGGGGGGGATTGCATCGCTATTTCCCAATTACTGATGACCATGTGGTCATGAAAGTTTGTGAGATGGTTCACTAGAAAAATTATTTCAAAAATATTCATAGGAAAAATATATGATAGCAACAAAGTGTAAGCAATACAAATATGTATTTTCAAAAGGAGAGAATAATTCACTGTGATGTGTTTGTCTCTTTGGGGGACTTACCCGAGGGAAATGAAAACTTGTACGTGAATACTCATAGCAGGTGTACTTACAACAGTCAGTAATAGGAGATAACCCAGACAGCCGTTAACAAATGGACAGTTCAGTAAATTGTGCCCCATCAGTACCGTGGGAGACTATGCAGTGGTGAAAATTTTTAAATACTGATGAGTAACAACTTGCCTGGATCTCAAGGGAATATTGCTTATGAAAAAGGCCAATCTCTAAAGACTCAATAATGTGTGATTTCATTTACATGACATTCTTGCAATGACAAAATTATAGAGATGGAAAAAGGTAGTGATTGTCTGGAACAGGAAAGGGGTGGGAGGAAGGTGTCTCTGTCCACAGGTGGCACGAGGAATACTGGTGACGGAGCTGACCGTGAGGGAAGTGTCATTTCAAGTGGTATGCCTGAGAACTTTCTCTCTGGATTTGCCTTTAATAAACACATTCAAAGAATGCTCTTCATTTGTCAATAGCATTTACAGCATAAGGCAATGAGTTTGTCACATAAAAGTCTTGATTAAGTCAATGCAGTCACCAGGAATTAATGATCAATACACTTGGAAATACAGCCATCACCATTTACTATACACGCCCCATGGATTCTTCTAAATTCTTAATAATTTAAGTCATTTTATTCATTTTGTATGAGTAAGAATAAAGGAATAATGAAATGCAGCTTGTTAGAAATTGTGATTAAAAATGTAACCATTGTAAACTCAAAATTTATTCCTTCTTTCCCTGGTTTTCACTTTGTTTGTACCCCAAATGGGCGCTGCCTTTTGGACGCAGGTACCTGCTCACAATCGTCATTGTGGATCTAGAAAACAACCCGTCTCGTAAACGCCAACACTAGGTTCCAGATACACCAGCTCCAGCCCATCGTTACTGGCAAGTCTTCCCACACCTTCACCTTCAAAATACAACACTGGGATAATTTTTGAAATGACTGATGGCTCAAAATGATCTTGAACAGAAGTTGACCACCTTCTTGCTATATTGCTGTGTCTTTCATTTTTATTTATAAGCCTCATTTAGAATGATCTCTCCAATAACTTTTAAATATCAAAGCCATGTTTATGTCCAGTAACCTTTCTTTATTCATTTGCCTTCATCATTTGTCAGCTTTCAAAGAGCATCAAGTAAATTTTTGCACATAAACCTAATGAAAAATGAAATTAGGGTGGGCCAGGATCTTGTCACAAAATACTGCATGATGCAGTTCTGTTGAATGACTAAATTAATACGAAGATCAAATTTCCTTTTTCACTTAGACATACATTGTCTATTCATAAATTCCTAAGTTTGAGGAAATTTCATCTAGGACACCATCGTCTGAAGGTTTCTCTGACGTTTCATCTGCGGAATCAAAGTCAGCGCCACCGTCACCGCCTCGAGTACATGTTCTGTGTGCTCTCCTAGTCTGAACTTTCTAATAATTGTGACATGTTTTTCACGGCCAGTTTTTTTCTCTTTGCCATTATTAGTGAAGGATGAAAAATTAATGCTCATGTGTTCAATAAGATTAAAAACAGTCTGTAATGATGGTATCTCCAGTCTTGTAAACAATTTTGAAAATGCAGAACTCTGGGCACCTCAGTGGAGTGGGCTGAGCGATGGCGCAGTCGTGGTGGTTTGCTGTGCTGTGAACCATCCTTTAAACCCGGGGTGGGCACATGTTTGCTGCGAAGAGCCAAACAGTAAACGTTTTAGCTTTATGGGCCATTCGGTCCATGCCATCTTGCCTCAGGTCTGTCTTTGTAGCCTGAAGGCAGATACAGACGGAACGTAAGGCCAGCCCTTGGAGGGCCCCATAAATCTTCGTCTGTAGCATCAGGAGGAAGCCTGGGTCTGGCACACGGCCACACTGTGCCTGGCGTGTTCAAGGTTCCGACGTTCTTATTTCAGTGCATTTTCAGGATATACATCCCTAGTTGGCAGTAATTTCCATGCAGTGATGAACATCCACCATGATTAGAAGCAAAATAAGAAACACAGCCAAACGGCTGCTAGGACAGAAAAACACGTCACCAAGATTCCCGAGTGTACCTGGGATTTACAACCAGTGATTCAATATTAAAATTACAAAATACAATTTTTTTCTATTAAAACTTAGTAAATTTTATTTTTGGCTTCTGGATGATATCCAAATAAGAATAAAATAATGAAATACTAATCATTGCAAATACTTTTAGCAGCTTAAAAACTCATGCACCTGAAGTTCAGTGGGTGCTGGTGCCAGACCGAGGGCCTTCTTACATGGAGATAAAGAAGGGTCCTGATCGAGGGTGAAGAGATGGACCAGCTCATCTGAGCATCACCTCCACGATGGTTCCCTGGTAACAGGTCGGTGACAGTTGACCACAGAGTGTGGGAAGGACCGTGAGGAGGTGCACCCCAATAGGGGGGCTCACAGCCAGGACCCCCCCACAACCTGACACATTAGAGGGAAGGGAGTCTGGAGTGTGAAGTCTAGGAATCTTGAGGGGCACTGAATTGATCCGGTTTTGGTAGTTGCCCTGCTTTCCGGAAGAAAGCTTGGAGAACTTAAGCCCTCCGGACAGAGGCAAACTCAGACTGAGCACAGATAACACACAGGTGAAGCCGGGGTCGGAGGTGAGCTGCAGGGAGGCGGGAACAGCAGACCCACAAGAGAAGCCTCGCCCCGACAGCTTCACAGTCTCAAGCACTTTGGCTGTTTGCCTACTTGGATATTCCTCATTAGACGTGTATCTATGTAATATATAGGTAGATAGTAGATCACATTAGATATTATTTATCACATAAAATACAAATGCTTATAAAATAAAAGGTCACAGCACAAAAGCACAAAAATCATCAAACAAGAGGACATCAGAATGATCAGAAAGGTTTGAAAAAGATCTCTCTCCCTCTGTCTCCACGCACGCATCCTCTTCTAGCCGCGAACACCGACTCCACTTGACTTTTCATCCTAAATTCTTCTGTTTCAAGTGCTTCTCTCTTCTTCCCTGGCACCACCCTAGCGTCTCCCAGGTGCCTCTGCAGCATCTTCCAAACCGACCTCCTTACAGCAAGGCTCACCCCCCTCGCCCTCCCTCGCTGCAACTGGAAGGATTTTATTTTTCAAATGTGTATCTAAGTACGTCTCTCGTTCCCTTATACAGCATGTATCCACCACCGCCTCTTCGAGTATCTGCTGTCTGGGCTCGGCTTTGGGGATAAACGCCAGCCGGTGTGGGCGGCGGGGCTTTGCTTCGCCATCCACATTGTCCCTTCCATCAGCCACACGAACGGACCACCCCCTGTCCCTCCTCAGGCCCCTGCACTTGCTGTGTCCTCCTGCTGCCTTTCCCCCGCTTTGTCCTCTAACCCCGTTCTTCCTTCCTTCGTGAGCTCGCCGCCACGTCCTCATGGAGGGATCCTGCGCTGTCCTCCTTGGGACGTGCCCACGCACTTTGTATTCCTGCTTGATACTTACCTTGAAGTGTGTAACCATGTCTATCTGAGTGGCTCCTTTATTAATGCCATTCTGTGCCACCAGCTGCACATCCCAGGAGGGAAGGAAGCGGAGTTTTCAGCTAACACAATGCCTGTCACATTGTGGGTTTAAAAATATATTTACCAAGGAAAATTATTGAGTAATTAGCATTTGTGTGATGAAAACATAATTGGCCAGAGAAAATGCTGCTAGAGTTACTATCACATGAGTATTTGTCAAATGGAGAGCTCAGTGCGGTCTGCCATGAGCATAAAAATAAACAAAATGGGACAGAGTAAATGGATTCCAAGTTCATTACTTTTTATTACATGTAACACAGGAAGCATCACTTGTTGAGAATTAAGTGGGCGTTAAATAAACTGATATTTACATAACTGATTTGCATTTCTGAAATGAGTACATTTAATTCCCATATATATGGCTATTTAGAGAAAAAGAATACTCATTACTTTTGACAATAATTCAATTCTGAAAAATTTATCCTGAATGATCTCAACTTTCTTTACGATGACTTTGACCTGACCCATCTGTCTGTCCTCGGAGGTCCCTCGCCCCGGCCCCTCACACAAGTGACAGCTGCGCTACGTCTGCGTCCGGCCCCGTGTAAACTCCATCCTGCCTCTGGTCCTGCTTTCAGAGCTGCTTTTTTAAAAAAAGACTTTATTTTCTAGAAACAGCATTAGGTTTATCATAAAATTGAGAGGAAGGCACAGGGGGTTCCACAAACCCCTGCCCCTGTTCACCCGTTACCAACGTCACGCCCCAGGATGGGACATTTCTTCCCAAGGGTGAACCCCCAATGACACGCCATTGTCACCCAAAGCCCACACCCCAGGGACACGCGGGCTCACTCGGTGCTGCACGTCCTGTGGGTCCGGAGAGATGTGTGGTGGCCTGTGTCCATCGTTCACTATCACACAGTCTTCACGGCCCCCGCAGCCTCAGCCCTGCGCTCACTCACCTCAGCTGCTCCTCCGCGCGGTCGCCGCCGGCCGCGTCGCCGTCTCCACGGCGTTCCCGTTTGCAGACGTCACCCAGGTGGACGCGCACGGGGTGCAGCCTTTGCAGGGGGCGTCTTTCACTAGGAACACGCCTGTCCGGTTCTTTCCCCGGCCTGACGGCCGCCTCCGAGGCGCCGAGTCCCACCTGCGCTTCTTGCCGCCTGAACCGTCGCCGGGGCTTTTCGCCTCCACCTTCCTTCTCCTCCTCGCCTGACAACCCCCTGCTCAGTCCTCAGCCCCGGTGACGCATGATTCTCTCTGTTGTAAGTTATCCGTCTCCCCGTGTGAACTGAAAATCCCATCCTTTCACCAGGGTGACCCCAGTTACAGAGCTGGACAAGCAGCAGCGCGAGTTCAGACGTGAGAACAAGGGGCTCAAAAGCCTGAAGTCACTTCATTTTCTGTCATTACGAAGTACGGAGGCGAGCGCCCAGCACACAGACGGGGCGCCTCTAGCCAGCAGAGTACTGTGATATCGCCGGCAATGCCAACCGTATGAAGGCCTCGATGATAATAAAGCGCTATCACGGCGTGTGAAAGCGCACGGAAACCGCGTCCAAAGAGACATTCAGGAACCGTAAGCAAAGAACACGATAAAACGTGTAACAGACGTTCCAAGAGGACTGGAACAGATTTGCGTGATTGCAAGTATTTCTTTTTAATAATGTATTCAATGTGTGCGTGCTGCTTCGTATCAATACATGAAGAAAAAATTGATTGATGAGCGATAAGGGGACTTCCACTGAATTTCTAGTTTAGAGTTTTCAAAGCAAAGAAAAACTGTTTCTGTTTTCTGTACAAAAAGCATCAAAACACTTGTTAGTTCAATCAAATTATCATTCAGAATACAAATACATTGATTTGACTTTTGGTTTTATTAGCAAATATTTAATTCGGTGACTTTTCTCCTTTAAGTGATCATGTGGACTCCGTAAATACAGCCTAAGTAGATTCTTTTCCTTGACACATGTGTCCTCGTGTTGAGCATCGACCCACGTAACAGCACACCGCAGGCGAGTCTGTCCAGCTAAAAGGATACGGGTATAATTCTAGCTACGGTTTATATTGTTACAAACAAATACGTGTGGACACCAACACACACACGTACACACAGCACACAAGTGATGTGTTTTGTTGTATGTTGATGCATTCTCAGACATCAATTTAATATACAGACAGAGCCGTTTCCACCTCAAATTTTTAAAAATGATGTGTGTGCATGTGTGTGTATTTGAAGGAAATTAACCTACCATAGTAATAGAACTGGGCAACAAGTGAAGGTGCTACCAAGAGAAAAGATTAAACGCTTTTTGTTGTTGTTTAGAAATGGACTACATTGTCTGAGGAAAAGAGCGTCCCACAGCTCATGTAACCAAAGAAATGCTGCAGGCCTCGCAGTGGTTCCGAGCGGGCAGGCCCGGGGGACTCGGCGCGGGGGGCCAGTCTCAGAATAAGTGTGCCTGGGCCACACGGGCCGATGAACCAGGGCAGCGCGTGCTCCCTGCCCTTCTCGCCCCTTCTCGCCCGCACAGTGAGACGGCAGCAGAGGCCTTTGTGCAGAACACAAGGCACTGACAGGAGCCCCGGTCCTCCAGGAGGACAGCCCCCGCCCCCACCCAGATAAGGTGCCATCGAGCCTCTGTCAGGTCTTTTGAGTCACTGCTTTCGCAGAACAGGAAAAAAGGAAATTGTTTAAAAGGTAGGTTGATAAATAGGCATCTTTAAATTTATTAGGTCATTTTTAAAAGGCCCATTATGAAATACTTAGAATTTTTCAACTACAAGAGTATATTTTCTGGACTTTTCTTCTACCCAGACAGTGTTAACTTCTTAACTTATTAAATTCTATTGTGGGTTTTGATTTTTTTCTCCCAGAAAGTGGCTTTATTTGAGGTACCCAAGTCTTAAGTTTATCAATAAGGGAAAAAAAAAAACTCTACTAAAAAAAGCTTAAACTAATTCCAAATAATTTAAATGTATCTTGAATAAAATTAAAAAAATATTGCTAAGAATAATGAAATATTGAACACCCCATGAGACAAGATTCTCAATATCTAGAATTTTATCAATAATTCAGAGACAAAAAAGCAAAATATGTCCCATAATAAAGAGGAAGAACATCACAACTTACCCAGAATTGGCAGCGACTAGCAGACAGCATTGAATTGGTTACTATGACTCTACTGCATGTGTTAACAATTTTAAGTAGAGCCATGGAATTCATAAAAAAGACCCAAATCATATTTCTAAAGCTGAAACGACAATGTTTCCAGATAGATAAACAGCAGGTTAGATATGCAGAAGGTGAAATTAGTGAATTTAAAGACAGAGCAATAAAAATTATCAAACTGAAACATGGAGGAAAAAATAAAGAAACCTAACAAAGAATCCTTGACCTGAGACACAATTTCAACCAACAGAACACACATGTAACTGGAGTCTCTGAAAGAGAGACAGAAGAACGTATTTGAAGGTACAATTGCCTGAAATTTTCTAATTTTATCAGGCCCTGCAGGTCTGCAGAAAGGGCGTGCTCACATTTCTCCTGTTATGGGCTTCACCACTTAGGCACAAAATTTAAAGAAAAAAGCTCAATTATAAAGGTAAATAATATTTTAGAGCACTATTTTTTAAAATAAATTTATGCAAAAATCCATGGTTAACAAATTATCAAGAATTTATGTGAAAGAATAGAGGATTCGCTACCACCTTGGTCCAGAATGACCGCTGTCCTCACTCCTGTCTGATTATCGTGACGCACCCCCCATCCCTGCGCTCCTCCCGCCGCCGTTCCAGCCAGATGACCCGTGAGGTTCCCACGTCAGCCGGTGGCTCCAGGCCCTGCCACTCAGCCGGCCTCTTCTGTGATCAGCTGATCAAAGGAAGCTGCTAAAAAATTTGCTCACAGCCACACCGAATTTCTCCCCATCCTCTGTTTTGCTGTAAGATATAAACGCAAGTGTTTGCTTTGTTTTGTTTTCTAACAAATGCTACCAGTAGAGATTGCTTCCTAAAGCAGTGTCATAAATTATAGCTTTGACAGTTTAAAACATAGGAAGCGAATTTTATGTGAGCGAGAAGAATTTCTCTCAGTCAAAATTGCTAAAACACAGATATTGTTTACACAGGGGTTCTCATTTCTGAGGGTTATATATGTTTTAAAGATAAATAGACTTTGTGCAGAGGATTATGAATGTAATACACTTTCCAAATATTTTACTTTTCTGACTCACAAATAAACATTTATCATTTATGATATTTTTTTCTAAGAGGAACTTAATTCTCAGTATACATTTTGGTTTAATAGAGAGCATTCTGTAAGAAACTTAGTTGCCTTTTAAACAATAACGGTGAGAGTGAAAAGAAGGTTGGTACAATAATGTGGCCGTGCATTCCACGGAGAGCAAATATAGTTTCAGTCTGGGTCTGGAATGTTAATTCCCTTCCTGAATTTCTCTGAGTCATCTTCTCATGCTTAATGACACTTTGTGTTCACATTTTCCTCATAAGCTTTGCATGCAAGCCGCGTCACTGAGATTAGGGAGACACAGTATTTACTGTTTATAAGACGCAGCTGATGAGGTGAGAACACAGATGCAAGCGTGACAAAGGTGAGCCGCGCCGCTAGTTACGGTTCATTCTACTGCAGGACGCCCTGTGCCTCCAAGCACAGGTCTCTTTTTCTTCTTTTTAACTCCATACCGTTAACAAGTCTTAGGAAATAATCTAACTTAGTTCTTAGCTCTCGTACAAAACTACATGCATATTCGAGGTTCACATTCAGATGAAGCTGTTTCATTCATGGTTAGGTAATTTGAAACGAAGTCCCATCAGTGTATTCCATTGTTTACTACAAATTTTTGCGTTTGATTTGGTTTAAATGCCACATAAACAAGTCTTTACTTGGATACTTTTTATTGTGTCTTTAATGCAGTGGCGATTGTCACGACCCCTTTCGGACCAGAGGCAGCTTATTGGTCTTGCTGTTTCTGTATTGCTTTTCTAAAGGGATGCAATGGGCCTTGACACTTCATGAAGTGAGTCATGTCACTGGGAAACACGAGCACGTCCACTGGTTCAGGTGATGGAGACAACTGTGCAATAGGGACCACTGGTGACACCAAAGGGTAAATGGACTGATGGATGGACGGTCAGTACACTTGAATTGAGCCCCAGACGAATTTTTAAAAGATCTTTGAAGCATATTTGCTCTCTTTGAGCCAGGCGACCTGACAACATCGGTGTTACTGTTCACAGTCGGACGTCTGAACCTGGGAGCTTAGATGCGTGGACTCCTCCCCTGCGATGAGCTAGCAAGTCAGCTGACGCAGAATTTCAGCCCCGGCTCCTTCCTCCGAGTCTGTGACCCCACTACCTGGCCACCTCCTGACCTGGGAGCGTGGTTCCGGGAAGCCACGAGGTCTGTCGCACAGTTTTACATGGCGCAGGTGAATCCTAGAAAAAGTGACTCGGGGAAATTCTCGAAGCAGGTTTTTGTAAAGACGGAGAAGCAAGCACAGGTGTCCTGACTTTGTGCTCGTCCCTCTGCAAGACTGGAGGCCGCTGCACAGAACACCACCCCGAACTCCCGTGTCGACGTGACCGCAGCACGCTTCCTCTTTGATGCAGTGTTTTACATGGCTTCTGTCTCTTCTTATCCCCAGGCAAGAACGGCCAACTTTTCTATAACTTTTCTGTATTACCTTGTAAATGCCTTGTTTATAGCCCTGTGCAGTCCCCTTTGTTTTCCATTCTGTGTCCCCAAGTAGACTGTGAACTTCATGGGAGCTAGAATCTGTCATATTTTCATCTCTGAGCCTGAAACACAAGTGACACCGAACTGTATTTGTCTGTAAATGGAACAAACCACGGAGCTACTTTCACCGGTACCTACGGGATGAGGAGCTGTGTCCGGTCTTTCCTGCAGCCACTCCTTCCGGGTACCTAGCACGTCCTCCCACGGGACGACCCCCTTCTCACCAAAGTCAGATGGCCCGTCACGTGGGCTTTGCCACAGCCCATTCAGTGAAGGGCTGCGGGAGAGTCTCGGGCTTTGACGTGCAGGAAACTTACTGTTGCAAAGATCTTTCATCTTTTCTTTGTCTCTTTTCTAGCAGCAATTCTGATGAAAATCTGCATTTTTTTATTGAAGTACAGTCAATTACAGTGCGTCAGTTTCTGGTATACGGCGCAGTGGAAAATTTGCATTTTAACGTACCCGTTAAAATGATTTTGAGAGATCAGAACCTCTAAATCTGCGGCATAATGAGCTATGGTATAAAAAAGGCACGATTGCAGTGCTTTTCTTGGCCTGTATTTGAAATATCTGTGAAGATTCCTGTCTTATTTCACTATGACCATAGGATATCATTACTTCGGTTGGCTCAAAAGAACTTAAAATCAGTGAATGGGAGTTTGCTTGGTGCCTAGAATGTATGGCACTCAGCTGTGTGTTAGGGACTGAAAATTTATACGATAGAAAGAATGCACAGTGCCTTTCAGAAGCGAACCTAGTATCTGCCCCCTATTTATAGCCACTGGAGGATAAGGAATTATAAGTGTCCAAACCACATAGGATACTCTAATGAGGGGAGTCCTGCGCTGCCGCGAGGAGACCGAGAATGAAGACATTCCCTAGACGCTCTCATTATAGTTTCAGTTTGAAAAATAATGAGATTTCTTTTAAAAGGGGCTATAAAAAGGAAAACATCTAAACTGACTTAAATCACTAAGTAAAACATGAAAAACAATGTCCCCTGACCAGGCATGGCCGTGTATGAGGGCAGCCGTAACTGGAAAGAGCAAAGAATGACCCAGGAAGATGAACACTCACACCAGCCTACGACTGCCTTGCTGTCTCGTTTGCCCTCAGAGCTCCAGCTCCCAGAACAACACAGACTCATCCTGAAGGACTTTTAATGGATAGTGTATTTTACGGGGATTTTTAATTGGAAGTTTTAGAAGGAGCTATTGCATAACCCATGATCAACACGAGAGAGAGCAGCTCATGTGTGTGACGGCTCGTGCAGACGCTGCGGCACGTCACAGGAAACTGAGAGCAGTGCTGAGGTAAAAAGAAGCCATGGAAGTGTCAAAAAACATACGAATTTGGAATTAACAGTCATGGTCCTGAGAACTAAACTCTGCCTTTTTGGTAAATGCCACACTGTGTGTTAAATACCCGCCGTAATGGAAACGAGCTTCCGTTCCAGCTGGCGGTGCTGTCTTGGTGGCAGGAGCGCGTGTGCTGTGCACCGTGTCACAGCACCTGTTGGGAATTATTAGGAAGAAACGGAATCAGATGCTGCCTGATGCCTTGACCTGAAATGTGCATTAGAATCGACAAGCGTTAGCAGTCTGTGCGGGCACGCTGCCGAGGGTTTTGAAAGTTTACGGTGGAAAATCTATAAAAAGCTCCAAGTAAAGACCTTAGAAACATAAACTCCATATTTCATGTAGTTTAAAAATGTTTTAATTAAATTTATGTCTCAGCTATTCACAAGCCCTATTAAATTATAGAAACAAATCCATTTTCACTGTAGTTTGCACTTTCCACAGATTTTGTGCTGTGTTCCTGCCACACATCAGGCCCTGTTCTTGGTGCCACAGATACAGTCTAAACCTTTTTCTAGAAAGAAAAATAATAACCTACTGTAAATGGCATTATTTTATTCTTTTTTATGGCTGAGTAATATTCCATTGGATACATACACCACAGCTTCTTTATCCAGTCCTCTGTCGGTGGACATTGAGGTTGTGCTTGTTAGTTTTCGGTGAGAACATTTCAGCCCCCTTTCTCAGCAGATTTCGGTTTTACAATGTGGTGCTATCAGTCAGAGCCACGTGTTGAAGGTTAGACCCTCAGACCTATTCATCTTGCACCTGGAAGTCTGTACATCTTACCTACCTCTTCCTGTTTCTCCCACCATCACCCCCCGAGCCATGGCAACAACCTTTCTAGTCTGTTTCTAAGTCTCTGAGGTATTTCCCCCCAGATGCCACATATAAATAATACTGTACAGCGTGTGTCTTTCTCTGTCTGGCTTCTCTCTCGGCACCACGCCCCGGGCCCACCCGTGCTGTCCCGCGCGGCGGGCCCGTCTCTCTCGGGGATGGACGCACTGCACCACGTCATCTTCACCCAGTCGTCCCACGAGGGACGCTCGGGTTCTTTCCATATTTTGCCTCTGGTGACATAAGGCTGCATAGCGACTTTTTTTTTTCAAACGTTCAGTGTGTGTTTTAGAAGTTGAGTCTCCTGTCTTATCTTGAAATCAATTCCTTTCTCTCTGTGTCCCCCAGCTTGTCCCCAGCCTCTCCCTGGTCAGCAGTCCCCTGACCTCCCGGAGTAACAGCACAGCACCAGCGGCTGCCTTTGCAGATCCACCTCCTCTCCGGCTGGGGAAGAGGGACCAGCCTCCAGAACCCCCCTGAGCACTGGGAGGCGATCACTCGGAGCTTGGGCAGCAGCCTCAGCGTCCAGCTGGCTGTCCTGTCCCTGCTCCTCGCCTTTCCACCCTCCTCCCTGCAGATGCCGGAAACCCCACCGCCTCGGCCTCCTCGCGGGCGTGAAGGCAAGCATGTGATGCCCGAGTCCTGCTTTCAGCCTGTTACTTCTGCACTGTTTCTGGTTCTGTTTTTCTTTAAGCCACTTAAACAATTAATACTATGAACGATCTCTCTGAGTCTCTAAAAACAGTTGAAATCACTTAAAGCAAAAGTTTACGTGCTTAACATCAACGCTTAACCTCTGTGCTGTTGAAACCCCGCCCTGAAGGTCAGTGATTTCCTAACGTCCATCGTTGGAAGCTCTCCTCTGTCACTTTATGTGATTGCCGCGAGGCCCTGGGCAAACACCCAGCCCTTGTGGAGGTTTTGCTGGCTTCTCTGGACATGCTTTCCTGCTGACGCCGGCTCTCCCGGCCGTCAGACTCGGGACTCCTAGGCTGGTCTCCAGGCACGTCCCCTCTGTGCTCTATTACCACATTATGTCTCCTCTTGAGACCTTAATCGTGCCCTTGATCTCTGAGCATGTGATGCCCTGGTGTTTTCAAAACTCCAGCCTCCATTGCTGTTTTTATAATCGTCTGTGGGGCATGTCCACCTCTGGTAATCTAATCTCAGTGTCTAACAATGAAATTAGCATTTCCTTAAAGAAAAATATCCCTCCCCGCCCCTCCCCTGTTACTCAGTGTGGTGTATTTCAGTTTACTTACCAGACAGCTGACTTCCCATCTACATGGCTTAGGTCTCTGGTCCATGAGCCAAGAATATTGTGTGACGTGGTCTTTATGCTTCTGTGCAGTTCTTGCATTCTCTAAGTATAATATGTAAAAATAGCATATTTTAACATAACATATTTTAACATTTTACTTATTCTTTGTCCTCTAATTGTAATGCATTCTGAAATCAATTCGCTGACTGTTCCCATAGTTACATTTGTTCAAGAATGTAGTGGGTTAAGAAGGTAAATGATGTCTCAGTACTTAAATTTTACATAACTCAAATGAGGGTAATTTAAGTAGTCAGCTGAATTAAAGTTGCTAAAACATGTCCTGCTGCTATATGAATTACTAATAACTGGGGATTAAGAGATGAGAAAAGATAAGCATAATGAGATATAATTAAAACAACCCTGTTCACTATAGTCTCCAAACTCACATTTTATGTGAAAATAAATGTAATCTATTTTAACATTTCTCAAAAGAACATTATATGACACTTGTAATAATCTCCTCTGCCCTGTATCAGCCATTAGTGGAAGATGACAGAAAAAAATTGCTTCCTTCCATCTGGTTAAATGCACTGCTCTGGCCTTTGTTGCTAGGATACAGCAGATGTCAGTCTGTTTAAAGGCGTTTTGTAAAGAATAACTAAAATGCCTTTTTCTCAGTGGAAGTCTATAGGTGGCACCTCTCAAACCAGTCACCAGAGTCTTTCCACAAAAGTAGACATTTTTTACTTTAATATGCATAATGATTAATTCCATTCTATTCCTGGAAGAGAAGGAGCTTAAGAATTTTGACTATAAATGTCCTCTTTAAAATTTTAATATTTTCATATTTTTTATAAAATCACAAAGGCATGATTGTTCAATTTGTTTCTTCAGAAGAAATTCCTTAGCAGAATGTTTTTCTCCCTGGGTTCAGAAATTTACTGCCTGAATATGCTTTAACATTGAATATATTGCATAATTAAAATTACTTTTTCTCCTATAAAATAGTCTCATTTGAATACTAAATTCATTTATTGCCACTTTTGGATGTAAATTTGTATAATAGGCTAGATTCTCATAATACTGCAATATGTTACTAATGACTATTCGTAAATCACTAATGACTATTCGTAAATCACTAATTACTATTCATAAATCACTAATTACTATTCATAAGTCCATCAACTGCAGAGTGGTTTTTTTTTCAGGACATTTCTTTAGGATGTTTACTGAAAGGAAATATTTTCTCAGCATGTAAAATTCGGTATGCTTTCTTAAAATTTGGTGTTCTGGAAGATCACTCATTGGGCAAAAATTAATATGGGTTATGAACACTGCTAAAACACGCCAGGTGGCCCTGGTCCCTGCAGCGGGTACGTCAGCGCTGGTTTGTGCTCCAAATAGTTGTTTACTAAAGGAACACTATGGTAAAGGTTTGCTGTGCTCGCTGGTGTGTGTGTGTGTGTACTGTCTTATTTTTAAGACAACAGGAACAGTCCTTGCACTAATCAGGAACAAGATTAATATGCTGAATGGATATAGAATTAAAAACAGGTAGATACTAACCTCTTATAAAGAGTAAATTACTTTTTGTTTTAGGTTGAAGCATGGTTGATTTACAATGTTACATTAGTTTCAGGTGCACGGGACAGTGATTTGGTGTTTTTAAAGATCACACTCCATTAACAGCGACCACAAGCTCAGGGCTGTACCTCCCTATGCGGCTCAGTGTGTCCTGCTGCCCGTCAGTTTCGTACGTAGTGGTCTGTGACCTTCCATCCCATGTCCTCTGTTCCCCCTTCCCTCCCCACTGGTAGCCACTGCTCTGTTCTCTATGTCTGTGAGTATTTTTGTAAATGAGTTTATTTGTACCCTTTTTTATAAGTTCTTATATAAGTGACATCATGTGGTGTCTGTCTTTCTCTCTCTGACTTACTTCACTTGGTGTGACAATCTCCAGCTTCATTCATGTTGCTGCAAATGGCATTGATTCATTGTTTTTTTTAATATGGCTGAGTTGTGTCCCATTGTGGATACATACATCTTGTCCCGTCATCTGTCAATGGATGTTTAGGTTGTTTCCTTGGCTGTTGTAAACGGCCAAGAACATTGGGGCACATGTATCTTCTCAAATTAGCGTTCCCGCTTTTACAGGTACGTGCCCAGGGCTGGGGCTGCCGGACCACGTGGTAGTTCTGTTCTCACTGCTCTTACAGAGTAATTGTTTCTAGTCTTTCTCATTTTAACCAAAACAGCTTTTCATAAACACACTATTCTACACATTTAGGGGAGCTTATTTTAAACTGTAAAACATTGTAAAATCTTTGGGACACTCGGTAGAGTGACGACCTGCCAATTTTGGCTGAGATGTTTGCCCCGATTCAGTCTGTGACTCCCATTTGCAAGAGGCTTTACTGGTGAGGCACACTGATGTTCCTTACTGCTTTCAAAGTTCATGTTTGTCTCCATAACTTTCCACATGGATTCAGTTTGGAAAGGCATTTCCTATTATTTATGAAAATTTCAAGCAGTAGGTTAGTTTCATTAACTATCAAGCAAGAGAATACACGGTTTGGAAGCGACTCAGCAACAAAGGGGCTTATGTGTGCGCACGTGTGTGTGTGTGTGTGTGTGTGTGTGCGCGCGTGTGTCTGTCCTGTCGGGGGCATTCCGCGTGTTCCCATATGCCGGAGTGACCGGTAGCTTCAATAGCAATGAGGTCCTTTCACTGAGAAGAAAGTAACCTGATTTTGTAAAGACAACCCTCCCTCTGACGACATGCACAGAGTGATGCCAGAAAAACGCCCGGCAGTCTCTCCCGTGCTTCCGGCCATCGCTTCATCGCAGCCTGTGTGCGAGGGCGGCGTTGCCATGGTAATTACTTATCACTCCCAGCTACCACTTGCTGTGGTGATAACCGCCCCAGCAGACTCTGGCCGCCACGTTAGAACTGCCTGTGGGTGATTGTGCATCTATAGGAGGAACAGGTGCTCAAAACCCTTTAGGGCTGCTTCAGAAAATCAGGGGTATTCAACGCACGGAGGATCCAGCTTGACCTCAGCCGCTGCGCTGTGGGCACATCCCTCCCTCCCACACAGGCGGGGATGAGACAGCCCACATGCTCCTTTTTGAGTCACATAGTTACCAACACACTGCTGTACAGCTGTCACCTGGCAGCGACTTGTGATGAAAACTGTTAGAAACAGGATGTGTGATCCTGAATAATTATTGCCTCAGTCAGCTTCCGTCTGCTAAATGGGGATTGGTGCTGGCTCAGGCTTCCCCTCCCTCCCTTCCTCCTTCCTTCCCTCCCTCCTCCCTCCCCTCCCCTCCCTCCCTCCTGCATAGGTGAGAAGTCGGACATCTGGGTCACGACACCCTGAGGCAGGACATGACAGACGCACCAGGAGAGGCACTGAGTTGAAGGCGAGTTCAGAGCCCTGGGCGCCCTACCCCATGGAAGGATGGGGGGCCTTCTTGGGGACGGTGGCTTTAGAGTTAGGTCATGACATCTGAGCAGGGCTGTGCCCGCGGCCGAGATTGGAGGGCATTTCAGGCAGAGGGAACGGTGTGAAGCAGCCGTGAGGAAGGGCCCTGGGCGGGGAGTGTTTGAGGAGCAGCAGCACGTGTGCCTACGTTGGGTTTGAGTGAGGCGCTCAGTCCGGGACGGGGAGAAACGTCTGAGAAGACGGGCCAGTCCCTGACCGTGGAGGAACTTGACCCCATGGTCAAGTAATCTGCCCCGCGGGTGTCATGGCTGGAAGTGCCTGCACAGGGTCCACACGCCCCCCAACAGCCAGTGATGCCAGCTTCTTTCACAGCTTAGCCATGCATCACGGCTTCAGTCTCTTCAGTCTGTTAAATGGCCATTATTGCTGCCTCATTTTTCTTTACTTTTTAGACATCAAATTTGAGAAAATACTTAATAACTGGATTTCAGAAGGTTTATTCTCAGAAACAAGAATTCTGGGGTTTTTTTGTTTTTTGTTTTTGTTTTTTTTTTTTTTTTTGCGTAGAAAGTCCTATTCCTTAAAAGTCAATGCTCTGCACATTTGTATTTACTAATACTAGGAAAGACATGAATTTAATATTCTGCAAAATTTGCCACAGATTAGAAAAGAAACACTCCCCGTTTGCATGAGAGCAGTGGGATGTTTACACCAACACGGGGCAAGGGCGCTGCAGGACAAGAGGTACAGCCAGTGCCACTCCGAGCCCCAGGGGGCGGGGGGGGGGGGCAGCGACCGCACAAACAAAACACTGTGAAACCAAAAGCCACCAGCAGATCGACAGTGCTGTGAGTCACAACCAAGGCGTGATTGTGCGAGAAAGCGTGTTTATGTTAATCTTTTAAATTAATCAGTATAGTCCTACATTAAAAGAGAAAAGGACAAGAATTCCATTTCATCACAATAAATAAAACAGACCATTTGATAATATTCAGCACCTGTTCATTAGAAAATTAAGCCCCTTAGCAAAATAGGAACGAAACATAACGCCTTTAACCTGAAAGGGGCCGTGCACTAAAAGACCAGCAAAACTCCCATCTAATTCTCATTTGCAGACAGGTTCACTGTATTTGTTTACAAACTAGGTCTGTAGATAACTTATTTAAAATAAAAAATAAAAAATTAAAAGACTGCTGAATTAAAGTCAATGCTCGAAAGTTATTTTTATGTCTTATTTTAATAGTCACGTTTCTCAATTTCAGAGTTCACTGTGAGGCCCCTGGAATTAAACACATGCACACGCGCACGCAGACGCACACGCACGCAGACACGCACGCACGCAGACACGCACGCAGACACGCAGATGCGCTCGCAGACGCGCACGCCGCACCAGTCCAGCTGGACGGAAAGGAGCCGTCGGTGCCTGGCACGTACACCTACGCAAACACGTTCGGTTCCGTTTCTGCGGGCCGTCCAGTTCGCTGAGGTTTCTCCTCGTAACATACGGCCGCTTCTCCACCGCTTGCTTTAGCTGTAGACAAGAGGGAAGCGGGAAAGACAGGACCTCACGGGGCAGAGCCAGCAGCCGGGGGCACAAAGGATCGGGGGTCGCTGGGACCGCCCTAGAAGGAAAATCAACACTGGAGCAGAGTATGTTCTCTGTCCACGAAGTCCCAGGACTCCAGAGCGCTTCCAAGTGACATTTCAGAATGGCGATGGCCAAGGGACAGCTCTGTGTCTCCCGTCCCCTCCCATGTTGAGGGGGCGTGGCGCTGCCTGTCCCCCGCCGGGACCCTGGGCTGTGTGGCACAGACAACACGTTGTGGTGGTCCGGATCAGCAGGAGACAGGCGTGAACCTGACGTTGACCGTGGGATTTTGGATTTGGTCCTGATGCCCCACAGGCCCCGAGTGATTTGGGGAAGGAGGATTCGGTGTGTTTTGTGTCTCTGAAAGAAACAGATACTCACGGCTAAGTGGATGCACTGCGATATTGTTCCGTATGACCCGTGTCTGTCTACACGGCAGGCTGCGATGGAAGCCGTGTGCACATCTCCCGCGAGGACTGAGTTTCCACACAACACAACCCGGGTCAAAGCTCCGACTCTGAACAGAGGCTCTAAGAGGCAGCGGCCGCTCCTTCCAACCCCTGTCACCTGTGCTCTCAGACGACCGGGCTGCAGACAGCTTCTCCTGCTGGGTGTCTTGGAACGAGAAAAATGAGAAATAACGCAAGACGCTGATAATCTGGGATTGTTTGTCGCTACAGCAAAGTTGACTCACCAACGTGGTCGTTTTGCAGGGGACACAGTGCAGCCCCTGACGACTGTCGTGTGGACTGACCCCAGACTGTTTTCATTGGAAATCATGATTTCACCAACCCTAACTTTGCATTCTTGGTGCTTAGAGCCTCAAAATGCTGACGTAAATTTCCATGGCATCTCAGAGCCTTAATGGGATTCCCCGATGACCCCTCTGTTCAGGAGATCTTTTAATTTTTTTTTTTTTTTTTTTAGTATTTCTTGCTGAAACATGAAGATTCCACATTGGTGTTTTCCATGAATATATTTTTTTTACTGAAATGAAATTGAAACTTTGAAGTGTCTTTCAATATTACATCTTTAAAATTCTGTGGCTGCACTCAAAATTTCCTGAGATGGAATACATATCTGCATGATTCGTCTTTGGTCTCTGGTTATTTCAGAAATGACTAAATCTACATTATTCTAAAACTCAAGGTAAGTAATGCCGTTTTTGAAAACTGGGGAGTGACATGGTGATTTATGTTAGCATATAAGCTTGTGTTCAAAGCATCCTATTTTAAATATGAGGAGGGAAGCCCAAGAAAAAATTAGATTTCCTTTTGGAAAAGCTGTGTCTTTGTCCTTGGAAAAGTCTTGTTAAATCACGTCTTTGATTAACCTGCTTTGCACCTTTCTTACAACAAGAGCATTTTAATACCTGTTGTCTCGGGCATCACTGTGTGTCGAGGCCGCAGTGCACATGGCACTTAACCTGCTCATTTTTTTCAGCGAGGAACATGCTGTTTCACCTGACGTTCTGCGGTTTCTCCTTGCTCTGCCCTTGCTGTTTAGACGAGAGCCCCCTTGAGGAATCTCCTCATTCACAGCGACCGGCTGCTGCCCTGCTAACAGGGCTGTGGGACCATGTCAGGAGGGAGGTCAGACCCACTCTATGAAGAATCTGAACGCTGAGAAGAGAATGATTAGAAATAAAAGAGGCAGGTGACGTCCCCTGTGACGGCCTGACACCAGACTTTGCTCACCGTTCCGGAGCTGTTTGGTCTCTGTCGTCACTAAAGCACGGCTTTAAAACTGTTTATATAATACCCTGCAATACTCAGATGTCCATCCAATCAACCCTTCTTGCATTAATGAGAGTCCATTAAATTAGTTGCCGCTCAAAATAAAATGCTAATTTTTCTCATTGAAGTAGAGTTGATTTACAATATTGTGTTAGTTTCTGGTGCACAGCATAGTGATTCAGTTATGCATGCATGTAAATATTCTTTTTCATTATAGGTTATTACAAGACATTGAATATAGTTCCCTGTGCTGTACAGTAGGTCCTTGTTGTTTATCTATTTTATATATAGTAGTGTGTATTTGATAATCTCAAACTCCTAATTTATCCCTCCCTATCCCCTTTCCCTTTTGGGAACTAACCATAAGTTTCTTTTCTATGTCTGTGAGTCTATTTCTGTTTTGTAAATAAGTTCATTTTTTAAATTCCACATATAAGTGATATCGTGTGATATTTGTATTTCTCTGTCTAACTTACTTCACTTGGAATGACAATCTCCAGGTCCCTCCGTGTTGCTGCAAATGGCATTATTTTATTCTTTTTATGGCTGAGTAGTATTCCATTATATACATATACCACAGCTTCTTTAATCTGTCCAGGGACATTTGTGTTGCTTCCATGTCTTATCTTCTGTAAACAGTGCTGCTATGAACATTGGGGTACGTGTATCTTTTCAAATTAGAGTTTCCTCTGGACACACGCCCAGGAGTGGGGTTATTAGATCATATGGGAACTCTATTTTTAGTTTTTTAAAGAATCTACATACTGTTTTCCATAGTGGCTGCACCAACTTACATTCCCACCAACAGTGAGGAGCAGTGTTCCTCAGACCAGCACGCACAGTATGATTTGAGCTTCACTTTTCAGCTATCAGTTCTAAACTTACCTCTCCGGCACATTCCAAACGCCTGGAAAACAGAAAAGAAGCTGCTCCACAAATGTGCTGCCCGACGGCCTGGGCTCTGGCCTTGCTGATGTTATTTTCTGTCCCTAGAACTTGCATCCAACTGTGTCTGACCAGACTTTCCCCGACATTAACTCATACACAAGTTCTGCCTCATCATAAAAGCACCTTGACCCTAAGATGGCACTTCCCGCGTGTATATTTTTCCTCATTTAATGATTAATGTATACTTGCAGCAACACATGAAAATAAAATCTTAAAATAGTTGGTTCTTGTGATCCCTCTACCACATGGGCAGCACTGTTCATAATAGGTTCCCAGCAAATATTTTGCATACTAAACTGGAACTTGGATTATTCATCTCCTTGTTAGTTCCTGGTTGTGCCAGTCAATTTATCAGGTGGTAGCGATAAGCTAAAAGCAATAGAAAATCCAAAATGGCTTAAGACATTAAAAAGATGTATTAGCTCATGGAAGTGACAGAGTCTAAGTGCAGGACGCCCGAGAGGCTGGGATTCACGACGCTTCTGCCCCGTCTCCCACGTGACCGTCCTCTCTCTGCCCTGCTCCACACGCCCCCCTCGTGCCCGGCTGTGAGGAGCCCCGGACCGATGCGCGCGTCTGCACACACACAGACACAGAGGAGTAGAGATGGGTTTTTATGTTAGATTATTCCTCAAAGCAGAGGGAATTTCTGCAAAGAAAATGTCCTTGGCATCTGTTGACTGAAATTGGGGAAAACGGCTGTGCTGACTCTAACCCTCATTGCAGATGGACGGCCTGGGTCCCTGAGCCTCCTGTCCACGAGGGGAGAGGGGCCCGGAGACCATCAGGTACACCACGGCTTAGGGAAGTGGTCAGCTTCCCTTGAGGCAGTGAGTCTGCAGAAAAGGAGAAAGGGGTCCTGGGAGGGCAGCCCGGGTGGACCCACATCCCACCCCACCCCCCAGGCCCCCTTCCTCCCTGACTGTTCCGCAGGGGCCGGAAGGTACCGCAGGCCACGTGCCGCCCCCGGGCACAGTCCTCTGATGCGACACACGGAAGTCCTCACCGCTGCCCGATTTCCTCATTAATCCTCCCCGTAAACGTGCGCTGTAGGCCCCGCAGCGCCGTCCTGGGACGGAGAGGAGAAGCTGGCAAGCCGCCGAGACGCCGCTGGGACCACGGGGCCCCCGAATCACCTCCAAACCCTGGATGCATTCAGATTCTTCACGACGTGAGAAAAACCAAACTGCTTACGTCCGTGTAACTGGCTTTTCCGTTACTGCAGGTGGAAGTACAACGAAAGCATATGGTGGGAAAACCACACGTTTCACTTCAGTAAACAGAGGAAGAGGTGTGACCCCCAGAACCTGACGCGAGCATCAGACCTGGTCCTGCCTTTCACAGGCTTCAAGGCGTTCGTGTTAGGACCTCACCGACCCTGACTTTTCCCACCTGCACACCGGCCATCAGTACAGCGAGTTGTGGCCAAGTACAAGGGGTCTGATACCTAAAACCACAGCTTGTTCAGAAATTCTGGGAGCTTAAAATTCTATGAAAAGGCTCTGTAATATGTGCTTTGAATGATTTTTTGAAATCTTTTTTGAAGTATTTTTTAATTTCTGAAGATCGTTAATATATCTGAGGAAGGGCAGTGGCCACACGACACTCGATCACCGCCCTGTCCTCTCGTGATGGGGTGTGGTGGTCACTCGGGCGGCAGTGCCCTTTGATCTGGGGACCTGCGTGGAGTCCGATTCCCTGGAGGCCGTGGGCACGGCCGGGGCGCCCTCCCGCGCCGCCCAGCCCTGGCCTGACGGCTTGTGTATAAACCCCTCCCTCCCTCCCGTTTGGACACGGCCTCCCCCTCTCTTCTCTGACTCATTCTCTTCTGTGTCTCAAAATTCTCTTCACTCCTTGCCTCCAGGGCAGTGACGATCAGAGTGTGGTTCCCAGTCCCCCAGGATCGCGGAGGGTCTTTAAGTGGAAACCCTATTTTCACAAGAACGATAGTATGTAATTTGCTTATTTTTAAAATTGAAGGATAGTCCATTTGCAGCGTTGTGCTAGTTTCTCGTGTGCAGCGTAGCGATTCAATTATACATTTTATATGTATATTCCTTTTCATATTATTTTCCATTATAGGTGACTACAAGATATTGAATATAGTTCCCTGTGCTCTACAGTAGAAACTTGCTGTTTATCTATTTTATATATGGTAGTTGTACCTGAAAATCCTGAACTCCCAGTTTATCCCTCCCCAACCCCCTTTCCCCCTGGTAACCGTGAGTTTGTTTTCTACGTCTGTGAGTCTATTTCTGTTTTGTAAATAAGTTCATTTGTGTCCTTTCTTTAGATTCCACATATAAGTGATCTCATGTGGTATTTCTCTTTCTCTTTCTGGCTTACTTCACTTAGAATGATGATCTCCAGGTCCACCCATGTTGCTGCAAATAGGAGTTGTGGTTTATTTATACAATGGAAAACTACTCAGCCATAAATAATAGTTTAAAATTGCCATTTTAAATGAATTTAGATATAACATTTTAACTTTAAAAAATTTTAACTTCTATAAGAAATAGTGATATTTATAACCCACATTAGAAAAAAGCACATTAGTCCTCAAATAATTTTTAAGGGATGTTAGAATCTCTGAGAAGCAGCCTCACACAGAACACCTTTGGTTCTTTTCTTTAGTGACTCGTTCAGAACAGAATATTAATGACATTTGGCTCTGAAAAGCAAAGTAAGAATTATATTTGGTCATAGCACAAAAATATTTCTCTTCAGAATATATTAATCAAGATTTATAAAATGATTATCCCAAATGAAAGCTCATCAAATGGAAATTACTTAACTTTTAAGGCATATAAATAAATGTGTGTGTGTATATATATATATACGTATAATAAACTGACATTTATACCTGTACATGTGACACATAATGTATATAAACATTGATTTATTTGTCAATACTTAGGTTCATTTATATGTAACTAGAAATGTGTTGGTGTGAGCGTAGAGGGCAAATATATAGATGAAATAAGATACTTAGTTGCAATAAACATAAGTAGGTTTATTCACATTCATTCAAAAATTATTATTCTATTCACATCCAGAACTGTGCAAGATATTGCAAACAGCCCAATAGTCATATGAGCACATTTCTTAAGCTCAGCCAAGTGGCACACCATCTAATTAGTGTGACAACCTGAAAACAATACAGATACATTTGACTGCAGACGAACCCATAAAGATTATATAATTACACTTTGGCTTGTTAAAACACATAAGTGGAGAATCTAGGGTGCATGTAAGTCATGCAATAATTTCACTTAGTTCGTGATAACTACCTGATTGAACAGAAACGTTACACACTCGATGGGTATAACCCTTTGCTGATCGCCCCGCTTTTGCTGTTTTGTGACATGCCTTCGTCTAAAACAATAATGTAACCATCAGGCTGGGGAAGAACATGACGGCAGAGAGAGGGTTCAGTGAGGCGTGGGGACTGACGTCCAGAACCCTGCCTCCCCCAGCCTGCCACTGCCAGTGTTGATTACCATATGAATCCACTTTTATTGGCTACACTGCTGCACCTTTTAAAAATAAAATTGGAAGAAATGATCTAAAAGACCAGAATAAAAGTGATGGATGAATTGGGGAAATGAGATATGAGTGCGTGACTTTTGTAGAACATGAGGGAAACATGAAATCACCAGGACGACCTCAGTGAGCCGGGGAAAGACGCCTTATTAACGCTCCCTGGGTGGGAAGGATGGGCCCCGAGGAGACTGCTCAGCTGATCGTCTCTGAGGAGGTCAGAACAAGGACGATCGGGTCATTTGCAGAATTGGGAGCATTCAGTTTACTCGACAGGCAGAAGTTTTCATTATGAGGATTTTTAAATCTGTAGGAAGTCCTTGAAAGGCACGCGGAATAAAATGAGCACCTAGTTCTAGAGTTTATGAAGTTAAGACCGTTCACTGATTCATCTGTGTGATGAGACAGCAGGCACCAGACAAACAGCCCCGGGACCCTGGCGGCACCGGGGTGTGACGTTCTGGCTGTCTTCTCCAGAACGTGACCTCACACTCGGTTACTCTAGAGTGAAGCCATAGTCGCTAACCCCAACTCTGGGAGTGGCTTTTCTGAGGCACATAGAGGAAAAAAATAAACTGATGTCGGCTTCTATTTGTTACCTGATCTATAATTTTGGCTGTTTCTTTTGTTACACAAAATTCCGTTATCTTCTAGAGAATTTGTGTACTGAGTACCATAGTATCTTGCAGAATGAAAATCAGAGGCATAATATAAGGAACTGGGGAGAAGTGCTCTGCAGAGATAATTGGGGAGCAGGCAGTTTGGGGCGTATGTCCGATCTCAACAGGAAAGAAATGAGAATCAGAGGGTGTTTGTTTTATTCATGTGTTTTCTTCTGTCTTTGAAACCAAAAGAAGGAATGAAAAACGCTGAGCTAGCAGCACATGCCCAGCCCTGTGAAGAAGAGCGTAAGAACAATGTTTTTCTCCCGCAAAGCTCCTGTGAAAACTGCAGTGGTGATCGTCACTCCTCCTCCTCTCTTGTGGGAGGTACTAAGGTTTTCACTGTAAGGGAACTAAAAGGAGCCAGTCAAAGTGGATACATGAAGAGCTGCATATGTGGGTAAGTGCGCGATTCACATCCCTGCTCTACCTACTTCACGGTGCTTTCTGAAGCTTAAGGGGGAGAGATACAAACATTCTGGATAAACAAAATCAGGTAACATGTAGGTCATTATTCCTAGAAACATGTTATTCTCAGTTGTATATTCAGTTTACAAAGAAAAATCTTACATCTAAGCTATATCTACAAGGAAGAAATAAAGCCGTTATATGACAATTAAAATTTTGAATGTGAGTCTACTTTATATCTGGAAATGTGGATGTAAACATGAAAAGCCTTCTGACTTTAAACTATAATTGAATATGATAAATGTCATCAAATGGCGTCTTCCCCAGAGCCTTTATACATTAGCTCATTGCGCCGGTGCACCGGTCGGTGCAGAACATCCGGGGAGGTCAGTCAGCGCATTATTACAAGCAAGGGAGAAATTTTATTTTGTGACTGAAACCCAGTATGTTCAAAACTGGAATAATCTTTACCCATATTTCTAGCAAGTCAAATATAGCTGAAACGATCAAGCAAAATGGAAAGATTTTTTTGAGGTCAGATTAAAAGATGAAAACTCTGGTTAAAGGCTCAGAGATCTGATCAGAGCCTGAAACTGATTAACGCCCAGGAAGATGAACTGCTGTTCGGAAAGGTTCAAAGGCTTTAAGAATTCAAGATTTTAAACTAAAACAATGATCGACATCAAAGGTGACCATTACTCTGAGGATAAGGGTGGGGTTGGTTCCGTCCAGGCAGAGGAAAGAGACCACCACCTACCAGATCACGTGTCAAAGCCAAATTCAGTGTTACTGGGACAAAGTCAGCCTTGTCTCCCTCGCATGTCAGGGGAGGAGTAAGTGAGATGGGACACCGGGTTTCTGTGCGTTAGAGCCCGTGACACTTCGGGGAATGAAAAAGAGGGGCCAGCCCGAGGTGTCCCCCCAGCGCCCCGAGGGGAGAGCCCGGGTCCCGGGGTGGACGGCACCCAGCCGCTGCGCAGGTGACTGGTGGGGGGAGCTTCCCTGAGAAACTGACGTGATGGGCGCAGGGGTGAGAAGACTGTCTACAGCATAGAAACAAGATGAATAAAGGAGATTCATGAACGACTTTAAATCATCTGGTCACTCTCAAGCCAAGTGATTGGGTTACTAAACACAGACTTTTCTAAGACAGATATTGCTGCTTTAATATTATAATGTATTATATGGTTTTATTATATTATTAATTTTTATATTATAAATGCAGACTTCTTATAAAGTACTCATCTTTATCATCTAACAAAGCACCACTCAAAAAAGTAGAAGTATTAAGTCTGTAATATGCCGCTGGAAAACCAGCACTGAGTGAATAAAATTCATACACACCGTACAAGGGAGCAAACAGAGTGGTTCCAATTAGTTACTGACACTGTAAATGGAGTAAAAGTGATTTAAAACCCACATAATCAGCCTGTGATGTTTACGTGTCTATTTACATTATTCTGACATTATAAACGGAGATTTACTGTGCATGTGACATTCCAAGTTTACATATGAATATTATTTGTAGGATCATTTTTTGAATTTATAAGTCATAAGTCAGCTTCTCTCCTTCCGCTCATTAACGTACAAAGTTGAGAGTGGACAGCATGTATTACACGAATGAACGGTAAATCATGTTCGCACTGGTGAAATGTAATTAGGAAATTCTGTTTGGCGCTGTCTTTGGAATCAGGATTAGT
The DNA here is from genome assembly GCF_048773025.1 of Camelus bactrianus. NCBI lineage: Eukaryota > Metazoa > Chordata > Mammalia > Artiodactyla > Camelidae > Camelus > Camelus bactrianus. Next base: position 2,324,875 of record NC_133567.1, on the reverse strand, counting down.
CATCTGAGGCCGGACTATTTGTTTTCAGGCTCTTAGTTACCAGGGTTATTTGTATGTTTGAGAAATTTCTGCAACTCTGTTGAATCACATGCTATATTTTAACTGAGAAGCCAGGATTCAGAAAACTAGCTTTAAATATTGTTAATGAATTTCTTTCTTTTAACATATTTTCTTGACTTGTGACTTATAATTTAGTAAATACCTAAACTGCTATATGTTAAAAACCTCAGCAATCCCACTCCTGGGCATATATCCAGAGGGAACTCCAATTCGAAAAGATACATGCACCCCAGTGTTCATAGCAACTCTATTTACAAAAGATAAGACACTGAAGCAACCTAAACGTCCCTCAACAGATGACTGGATAAAGAAGCTGTGGTATATTTATACAATGGAATACTACTCAGCCATTAAAAAGAATGAAATAACACCATTTGCAGCAACATGGATGGACCTGGAGAATGTTACCCTGAGTGAAGTAAGTCAGAAAGAGAAAGAAAAATACCTTATGGTAGCACTCATATGAGGAATCTAAAAAAAGAACGAAGACAGTGAAGCCGGTAGACTGATAGTGCTTATTGATCGTTCATTGCATTTAACCTGTCAGTTAGAAACTTCTTTGGGTGCTGGGCCCTATTTATGCACTAAATGTGGAACGTCTGGGCTCATCTCCAACATTTGATGATGTTGAGTGTCATTGCTCATATTCTTACAACAACAAAGTACTGGAAAAAAATGGGTAATCAGTGACTTTTTGCAGCCATTGGAGTCCTGAGGTCCCAAGGTCAAGGTTCCCTAAAATTAGGTCAAATCGGTGAAATGCAGGGGATCACAGGCAAGCCTTGCTCATCTGGAAGGAGGCCACGCAAGGCACAAACTGGTGCCTTTAGTGAGTAACTGGAGGCGGAGTGAGGACTGGCTTGAGAATGAGAAACCGGGGGGACTGTCATCTTAACGGTGCTCCCACACTTGTGTACTTTACCTTCTGGAAATGGCTAGGCTCTCCTACTGAGCATCTAAGAAAGATCGTCTCCTGGCTCTGGCAGGAGGTGGAAAGGATGACTTCGTGATACACACAGGTACAGAGGATTCTCCACGGCCAAGGCCCGCTTTCCGGGGACGGAGATTTTACCAGTCGTAGCTCATCGGGGCAGAGTATTTTCCTCACTGCAGCCCCTTCGCATCCCCAGCCCCACTTAAAGAGCGGCTGAAAGCGGGGAGCACTGAATGTCCCAGACCAGGGACACACACCTCCAAAGACAGATTTCACAGTAAAATCTTACACCGCTGCCCCCTACCTTAACACCCCACGAAGAGGACACCAGTAAGGCACCAGCGGGCTGCGGCTGAAATGCCCGCGGCAGCCGCTCCTGGGGAGGACCTCCCGCAGAGCGCGAGCCACAGCCAAGGGGCTGGGGGGCCTGACGCCCTCTCCGCTCAGGGTGCTCAGATAGCGCTGCTTTCCTTACAATTCCTTTTATTTTCTGTGTTTTTATTCCAGTTTTATGGTTCAGAATTATGTCTTTGCACTGTACTGTCTCAGATTCATCCAAGGGTATTATCTCATTATGACGAGAGCTCCGGGCTGTATGTGCAGGCTTCCTCGCCCCTCTCCCTGTATGGCCATAAGCTTTACTTGTGATGTGTCCTAAGCCGAATAAAATATGGTGAACAAGAGGCATTCAACTACATCACCATTCTGGATGGCTCGCTCAGACACTGCGTGGCCATTTATTCCCTGGGAGTCTTTCTAAAAGGTCTTCCGTCCGAGAGTCTCCACTCCAGAGGTTGTTGGAAGGCTGGGCAGTAAGCATGTCATCTCCAGGATGCTCTCGCTCTGACGCTGACCCTCTTTCCCTCCCTCTCCATCTCTCTCCCCGGTTCCCTCGCATGCCAGCCAGCAGCGCTTTCTTCCTTCCTTTCCATTTTTAAAGTCCCCCCATGTCTCTTTACCCAGGACACCTGAGCTTTGGTGCAGCAGCACCTTCCAACTGGGAGACACTCATGTTTCTGGCAGTGCATCTCTCCCTGCATCTCGCTTTTCTTCCTGTGGTTGGTCGTCTTGATTAGCCCAGAGACCCCTCAGGACTTGGCTGCAGGAGCTGGGAGCAGGTGAGCGGAAGTGTGAATGCATTCAGCTAACCCAGCTCAGGTGGTATTTATCTGATTCATTTTAAGAAATGAAATATGCTTCTCTGAGGCTCAGAGTCAGTTTTCAATTCTCCGTGGCACCCTTTTCTATTTTCTGGTTATGGGAACGTTATTCGAGACGGGCAGATTGACTGTCCTGAGTCAATAGCCAGAGAACTGGAAAGGAAGCCCTGAATATATGTCCACTTTCCCAAATACATCTAGTGTCACGGAAGTGCCAAAGGTGACTCTCACGCCACAACCAGGCTCTCCCTTAAGGTTTGCTTCTGCTGGTTGCTTATCAAGCACGGAGCCCTAAAGGAATACTTCAGCTTTTTTGCACTTGGTGTTCATAATTGAACAAAAAATTCCTTTGAACTTTCTATCACAGGCAAATCTTTTTCTGTACTCAGAAATTCTGTTTTTAAATCAACCTCAGGTTCACAAAAAGAATAATTTACAATACTCTGAACTGAAAGGAAACTAGGGAGCAACTTATGAGACGGGAAATGGACAGGTTGTGCATGGGTGATGTGACATCGATCATTTCTAGAGAGGTGGGCGGTAATGCAGTGCTTATGATGGATCCTTTCTAAAGAAAATGCACTGGGGACGTGGTACTTCACACAGCGTGCACTTAAATTACAGTGTTCAAAGGTGATTGCTAACGACACTCATTTTATGTTTTTGAAAGTTAAATGCACTGTCTTTTACTGTCTCCATGCATTCATGCACACACACATCACTGCACCACGATAATTAAAAAACAAGAGATCTCTTACCCTAGGAGGACAGTGATTGTCCTGGGAAGCTGGGGACGTCCTTCATTTCTCAGGTTGCTACTGGACTGGCCACTTGCCCTTCGTCCCAGCCTCCATCCTGTCTCTCTAACTCCTGTGCGAATCCAGTCAATTACTGCTGCCTCGAGTCCGTCTGTGCAACAGACAGGATAGGCGACTTCAAAGGGGTGTTTGAAAGGAGGAAAAGAAAACAAAAGTCTTCAAATGATTAAAATAGATGTTTTCTCTCTTTCTTTTCTTTTCTTTTCTTTTTTTTTTAAATCTTAAGCCTGGAGGTAGAGAAAGGAATTTTGAAAGGAAAAGGTGACTTCTGGAAATGTTTGGAAAAACAATGAAAGAGGAAATACGATCAGATGAGACAAAGAATTTCTGCTTTTTTATTATCTAAGTCTCAGATGAACAGCATTGTAACGTGATGTCTGCATCCACCACAATGTGATCGTCACCACGATCTAGACCCCTTCCGCCACCAGGCAGCCAACCTCCTTTACCCATTCTGCCCACTCTCCAGGCTCCTTCCCTCTGGTAACCACGTATCTGGGCTCTTGTCTATGTGTTTGTTTTGGCTTATTTTGTTTGTTTTTATATTCTGCAGGAGTGAAATCATACGGTGTGTGTTTGTCTTTCTCCAGCTGACTTTACTTCCTTCAGCATAATCCTTCACTGTCCCTCCATGGTGTCGCAAATGGCAGGGTCTCATGCTTTTTATGGCTGAATAGTATTCCACTGAGTGCATCTACCACACCTTCTGTAGCCACTGATCCACTGACAGACACTCAAGTTGTTCCTATAGCTTGGCTCTAAGTAACGCTGCAATGAACATAGGGGTGCAAATGTCTTTTGAATTAATGTTCCCATGTTCTTTGGATAAATCCCCAGATGTGGAATAGTTGGGCCATATGTTAGTTCTATTCTTAACTTTTTGAGGAATCTCCACAGTGGCTGCACCAGCGTACAGTTCTACCAACAGTGCATGAGGGTTCCCTTTTCTCCACATCCTCACCAACATTTGGTATTTCTTGTCTTTGTGATGATAGCCATTCTGACAGGGGTTAGGTGACGTTACAGTTTTGATTCACAAAACTCCCTACTAATTGGTGACGTTGAACACCCTTTCATGTGCTTGTTGGACGTTTGTGTGTCTTCTTTGGAAAACTGTCAATTTGGGTCCTCTGCCCATTTTAAAATCAGATTGTGTGTCACATTCATATGAATAGTCAGTCGGCACATAAGGAAAACTGCATCCTTCATCTGTTGTGTGACTTGCAAACATTTCCTCTTTTCTCTCGTTTCTGTTTTAAACTTACGGTAACTTCCGCTTTCCAAGTGTTTATAATTATTAGTAACTGTGTTTGTCTTGCTTTTCCTTTGTGGTTTACATACAGTCCCAGGCTCTCCCAGATCTCCCTTATCCCCCCAGTAAGTCAGGGGCATATGCCCTTCACATGACTGGAAACCAAAATTGTCAGCACATGATCACAAGATTCCTAGGTATCTGTTAGCCTCTCAAAGCTATCAAGTGTCTGCCTTGCCATTTCTGCTGAGCTCCAAAAAGTTTGTAAAAAGCCACGATAAAAGTTCAGATAAACTCACACAATAGGTGATTTTACTAAAATTATAATTGTGTACAAACTTTGCTCTAAACAAGCACACTTTTAAGCTTTCTTATCAGCAGCTGACTTAAGTTTTAAAATTTAACTTTCGGTCCTTGAAAAACAAAGAAGTCCTAGGAGAAAAGTCTCTCTAGAAGGACACTTGCCTTTTTTCCATTATTAACCTTTTCTTCTTTTATATTTTTGTCTGTAACTCAGGCATGCTTTGCAAAGATGAACGATACTAAAGTGTTGAAAAATCAGTAACACCATAGACTAAAAGTTGCAAAATAGCAGCTGCTCTGAAGGCAGAGTGTCGCTGAAGTGCAGATATCAAGTAAGCGACGTGCTAGTCAAGCTGGCTGCTGGCGTTCTGTCTCAGTGTTGCAGAGGAGATCGTTTAACAAGTGAGTTCGTGGTGATACAGGTTCAATAAACATTTGCTCAGTTGAAATTAAACAATTTATTTGCCATACGTATCTTTTTTTCTAAATTAAATTCTTTATTTTCAGAGCTACGACGCTGCTCTTCATTCTATAAGGGGACTAAGTGCTTGTAGAATGCAGACAGGCCCCCCAAGCTCTGTACCGTTTCACTCGATTCCCTAACGCCCTTGCCGGAACACCTGCTAGCTTGTTCCCGGGATCGGCCAATCCTGAAGGGAAAATGGCTCAGTACGAATGGGGCAGTCCATGGCTATTAAGACATTTAAAGCCAAGGGCAAATAATAAAGCGGCCGCTTGGCTCAGCCCAGGCCATGTAATTTTAGTTCCAGCTGCTGACACCAGTCAATTAGAGATGCGCTTGCTTTCGACAGCAGGGATGGCAGTAAGAACAGGGCACACCGGGTGGGTGAAACTAAGAGAAAGCAGACAAAGCCCACAGTGCCTTTCAGGAAACTCTGAGTGTCTGGTTTGTGCACGAGGCTGTCTGGAGCAGTCTGCGGGAGAAAGAAGTTGATAGAACAGTGTCGTATCCCCCAGGGCCCTGGCTGAACAAGAACAACAAATGTGCTGGGAAATGATGGCAGAAATGTGAGGGAGGACCGTGACTGGACGCGGAAGTGCTGACGGACGGGCGCGGCGATTCGGACCCAGGGAAGGAAGTCTGCGTCCACGTCCCACAGTGCGGTGAGCAAGCAGCCTCTCGTGGGACCCGAGCGCGGACAGGTAGCCTTTGAAGGGTTAAACCCAAAGACAGACACAGAGTCCACCGGGAAACAGAAATAATGGATGAAAGTGCTGATATTTCTTCAAAATACACGAGTTTGTGCTCCTAATTATTTAAAATTGAATACCTCTTGACAAGCAATTTGGATTAAATGCTCATTTCCACTTTTTCTTTAAATATCAACAAAATCAGGTTTTTCTTCACATACTTTTTAATGCATATACTTAAATTTAATTAACAAGCACACATGCATATCTAAGCACCATTAACCATGTGGATACACAAATGAAATATAGTTTTTAATTTAATTGCTTCTAGAGCCTAAATTTGCGTAAACGTTTTCCACTGTAAGTCTTAAAATAGACATTAAATCACAAAACATTGGCTAAACATCCTACATACGCTCAGTTTAAACACAGATACGCTCACCGAACATTTATTTATCAGCACCTGTGGTTAGAAGAGGGCTTCGCAAAGAGTAAACGCAGGTCGATGGATTTCTAATTTTTTAACCTTTTTTGAAGAAAAAATGGTCAAAATATAAATAAATAAAAAACCAGGTAGGGGCATTTTGTGGACTCTCCTGACAAACCCTCTCAGCTTTGCTTTGCTCTCTTCACCGAGCCGGAAAGGCCCCGCGCACTCTCCTTGGGGAGGTCAGGCACGGCCGCCTGAGCCTGTTTCTGACGCTGAAATCAGACAGGTATTTGCACAGCTTCTAATTTCTTTTCTACTTGAAGTCAAGCCAGCTCTCCTGAAAATTGCCTCTTTCTTCTCCATCCGTTGGGAGTGAAATCTGGATTGGAATCTAAGCAACTTGGATTCCAGCAGAGAAGTCACTCCCAAAAATGAGGGAAGGAAAGAATCTGACCAGAAGTGACTTCGTGTCTTAGAGCCGCCTGTCTACGCCGGGCCGCGCCCACCTCGAAGCCCACATTGCAGGGAGGGGCAGACATCCAGCTTTTTAGATGCTCTTGGAGTTTCTCTGTTTTAGCAACATAGCCTTGTCAGTAATCTTCCTGTCTGTAAAAATATCCTTTATACCTGCTTCAACAGATTAAATCTTAGTTACCCTCCGGCTTCAGAATGTGTGTAACTTTCCCAAGAATTTATTCCTGGCTCCTAAGATTAGGCTGTGGACGGTGACCCCCAAGGTATTCCATTATAGAATTTCAAAAATCTTTACTAAATGGAGTAATAGACAGACTTTCATATTATTCTTTTCCAGTTTGGATCAGTTATCTTTTTTAACACATGTAACCTATTTTTTGAATGCCACCAAACATTGTCAAATACATTCTCTTGCAACGTATTACATTAAAGTTAAAATTTCGGAAACAAATACCAATATTTAAAATTATTTTAAAGAATGTTATAGAATGACATAATGAGGTGCAGTGTTTCGGTTTACAATTCTTAAAAGAATGATAATGGCGAAAGCGATGCAAAGTTGTCAGTGTGAAATCATGACTAAAATGCACTTTGCAGAAGCAGCGATCCCAGTCAGCGTCCTCGGTGAGAGCTCCTCAGAGAGGCCCGATAACTTCAGAGCCAAACAGCGGTGTGCACAGCTGAATCCTGCCACTGAGAAGTGAGCCTCGTGACGTGGACGACTTCCAGCCTAGCTTTGACGGTTTGAAGCACCTAGCTGGACTGATGAGTCAGTCGGTGGGCTCTCGTGACCAGTTTCATAGCTTTGCCAACTTTAAAAGTATTTACAGAGTGCCACTGACATTGCTGAGGGTTTTAAAAATCATTTCTTTTGGTATTGCAGCATTCAGGCTAGTTCCTGAAGACACTCACTGTATCAAGAAGCCCTTTTATTGCACCATTTATACCATCGTCTGCAGAAGCATCGCTCCATCAGTGCTCCCAGCTGCAGTCTCACTGATAACTCGTTTGCCCCTTTTCATTTAGGTCCTGGGATTCTGGCTCTGGGAGGTCAGCCACACCAGCAGCTGCCATACGTGGATGGGGTTCTGTGTTGTTATGATCTCTCCTTTTTCCTCTAAAATTTTCATAAATGGTGTTTTGTGTCAGACCAGGGCTCTCTTTTCCAGCCTGATGAAAGCCACTGTCAGTGTCTGAGCTCCACACAGCTCTACCCTGGGAGAGACCATGGCAGGGCGGGGACACGGAGCCCCACGCCTTCTCAGGTGCGCCCCCGCCCGGCACTTCCATGGAGAAGCGGTCCTGGAGCATCTGGACGTCCATCAGAAAAACAAACAGCAAAAACGCCTCCCTACTACCTGGTACTTCAGATGTATTAAAAACAACTTCAAATAGATCACAGAACCAAATGCAAAAGATAAAACTATGAAACTTGCACAAGAAGGAAACAGGGAAATCTCTGTGGCTTGAACTTACACCGAGAGCTCAGATTTAACACCAAATTACAATCCATTAAAAATAAAACCTGATAGATTGACTCCAACAATTACAGCTTTTGATCTGTGACTTTGTTAAGGATGATAAAAAAAAAGCCATGATTTTGTGTGAGTTCTCAACTCTTTTAGCTAAATTTCAAGTTTCTTTAACTTTTTGTTTTGGAATAATTATAGATTAACCAAAACTTAAATGTACACATAGGACCCACGTACCCTTTACTCGGGTCGTCTGGCTCCACGGTCTTTGCTCTTAAGAATTTTCCTGTCTCAAATATGCAACCTAGAAATGTCTAAATTATTTGTATCTTAAATAAGTAATTGAATGAAACAGGAAACAAAATAGACAAATTCTACAAGGGCTTGTGTATGATTATCAAGAACTGAGACGGCTCGGGGATTTACCTGCGTGCAGGCTGTGGATGGCATGGGTGTGGGCAGGAGACCCGAGAGTCCCAGGTAAGTGCTGCGGGCTGGTCTGCCGGTCACTGCGATTGCAGTAGGCAGAGCTTCATTATCCTTGTGCCGGTTTTCTGACCCTCAGTTCCCGCAGGGCGACGCAGAGAGGGCGGGAGACCCAGGAGCAGGACTGCCGCGCAGCAGAGACGCCCAGGGCTCCGAGCGCGGCGAGCCGGCCTGACCAGGGCGGCCGCGGAGCCGTCGTCGCTCTCTCACTGAGCGGTGAGCGCGCCTGCCCTCTGCTCCAGTGGGAAACTCTCATTTCCCAAGGCTGAAAGCAAACATGCTATTTGCTATTTAGGAAAACAGTAGTTCCATCGTCCAAGGCACTCAGCTATAAAAGCATCCTTGCTAACAGAATTCAGAAAGGGCAGTGAGTGCCTCGCTTGCAAGATACGCGAATCATGAGAGACACAGGGAAAAACTGTCTCCAAAAAACTGATCTCAACGTGGGGAAAGCATTTTATACCTAAAAATAAGTCATCAAGAAAAAGTTGGCATGTGTAATTAGGGAAAAATTTGAGACAGATGTGTCACATAACAGGCCAATGTTAGGTGGGAAAGCAATACAAAATAGTTATGAACGGTATAAAATAAATGTACGTATTACACATTGATGCAGAGGAAACATGCAAGGCCACATGTAATAAATCAATGGATGAACTGCACAAAAAGTGCCAGAGGCACAGATGAGCACTTTAAAAAATGATCAGAAGTGCTTGAAGGGAAACTTCAGCTCTGCTGGTAATGCAGTAAATCAGCCAGTCACACCCATCCTCAGTTCTCGCCCCGTGGAAACGCGTGCTTGCACGTGTTGCTAACAGCCATGTGACTCGATAGACGGCTTCTATGGGAGATTCATCAGATATGTGTGAAGCGTTTCAAATTATTTATACCTTTGATCACATAATTCTACTTGCAGAGATTTGTCCAGCTCTGCTGTAAGAGCTCTGTGTAAGTGCGTGTCCTTCACGACTGTGTTTAAAGAGGTTGGTGCTTAAACTGGCATCAACCCAGATGGGTAATAATTGTTCTAAAATAATAAGCAAATACTTAAAAGGATACCCCACCATCAAAAAAGTATTAATGTAGGAAACACGAAATGAGAAGAAAAAATGTCTCAGTGTATTTTCAAGTGATGAAGGTAGGGTGGAAAACACAGCGCGATGGCCCATCCTCTTCAGACAGACACCTGCATACACTTCCCTGAGCCTATGACGACGGTCAGAAAGTTAATACAGCTTTATGCTGAGTTCATGCAGGATTTTTATTTCTGAACTTATCATTTCCCTATTTGCCAAAATTCTTTGTAGGTAACTTTTAAACGTGATACACGTGTCCACAGGTAGGTGCAAAGTCAGCGTGAAGTGGCCCTGCGTACCCTGACTCAGTTTCTGTCAGTGTTGACAGGTCACTCAATCAGAGGACAGTGTCAGATCCAGGACGCTCACGTGTGCATTGCGTGTGCAGACGTGTGTCACCACAACCACAGTCAGGACGCAGAGCTGGTCCCCCACCTCCAAGACCTCGCTCATCCTCCAAGTCTGAGTCCCTCCCACCCTCCTGCCACGTCCATCCCTAGACACTGGCCCCTGGAAGGAAACTTTTTTCCGAAAGCTGCTTGAACGGACTTGAGATCGGCTTGTTTCATTTCTTGTAACACCTTTGACTTCCATCCACATTCCTGCACGTGTCAACAGTCTGTTCCTTTTTTTATTTCTGAGTAGTGTCCCAGGCTTGGATGCACCACGGTATCTTTGACCAGTCACCCATTAAGGGACAATCTGGCTGCGTCCAGTTTTGGCTGCTGCCAGGAAAGCTGCTCTGAGCACCCCTGCACAGGTCCTGGTGTGAACACAGCTTTAAATCCTCTGGGTCAAGTGCCCAGGAGGCAAGTCCTGGGCAGGGCAGCAAGCGCTCACTTGCTTATTTACGTATTTTAAAGACGCTGCCAAACTGTCTTCCCACGTGGCTTTAAAATTTTCTGTAAGTGGACTCCTGGAGAAAGCGAGTTGGCCTGTCAGTAAGTGAAATCACACGCACCCCCTAAAACTTCCCACCCCCACAAGCGGCACAAAGGGGAGCCCGTTTCTCCGCGTCCGGTCAAGACGCAGCTTTACTTACTTGTTTACTTTTAGCTGTTAGATACTCGTGTGGGGACACCTCGCTGTGGTTCTGATTCGCATTTCCTGTTGCCTCGTGATGCTGAACGTGTTTTCATGTGCTTGTTTCCTGTCTGTGTATTTTCTATGCTGAAATGCCTGTTCATATCTTTTGCCCATTTCTAATTTTTGGCAAAGATATAAAAGCAATTTAATAAAGACAGATAGTCTTTTAAAAAGTGCTGGAGCAACTGGACATACAGATATAACTGTCAATATGTATTTACTATATATGTAATATATAGTATCTCCAATAGATTTACTGTATATTATATAATATATAACATATATAATCTCCAATATATATTTTGCATACATATATAAAAAAATCCAATGACACCTAATCCTTACTCCTTATACTTTATACTAAATTAAGTCTAAATGGTTTACAGATTTAAATGGAAAATAAAGGAGAAAATCTTGAGGACCGAGGGATTGGTGAGATGTTCTTAGACATGATGCATAAAACAAAACAAAAAAATGATCAATTGGAGATCATCAGAATTAACATTTGTCCTGCTCGTTGGGTTTTATATATATATATATATATATATATATATATATATTTTTTTTTTTTTTTACCCACCACAGTGAATCGTTAAGTCACTTGAGAAATTTTATATCTGTTTATATTAAGTGTGTCTATTAAAGGTGCCAGAAAATGATTGCTTGTGACTGAGTCAGGAATATTAGAATATTCAGTATCCGTTCAGGAATTAATCTGTGTTGAATATTTATACTGCGCAGTGCAAAAGTCGACACTGGAAATTCTCCAGGCTCAGGAGTGTGTAATGGGTGATCTTAATATAGTCCCCAACCAAAAGAATGGAGTATCAGAGGGAAAGAAAAAAGAGAAGTTAGTTTACTTTCTGAAGAGTAAACAGTATTTGGAGAGACAATATTTACCTGTGTAGTAAATACAGTGAAAGAAGTCAAAGTATAAAATATCAGAGAAGAAAAAGAGTGAGCGCAGGTAGGAGAACACAGCCCGTGCTGAGGAGGAAGGCCGACCAGGACCCTGGCGAGAAGGCACTGGGTCCTGGGGGACTAGGTTTACTCCTTTCATTCAGAAGGCGATGATCATTTTTAAAAAAGGAATCAGTAAAACAAAGTCTAACATTCAAAGTATGGACATAATAATGGAATCAATAAAATAAATATGAAAGCGGATACATGTACGTATGCGCATGACTGGGACATGATGCTGCGCACCAGGGACTGACTACAGCTCAGTAAAAATGGAAAATGTATTTTAAAAACCTCACAGGACACAAACTCCGTTAAGAACTCTCTGTTCCCTCCTTGCTTGTGTATTTTCATTACTTTTATTTGAAAGGGGACAGATGCTCTGGCTTCCCCTCGCTCTCCCTGGAAGGTAAAACTTAATGACAGAAGGAAAGGCATCCGGAACGTCAGAGCAGTGACCTCTGACAATCCATTCTCCATGAAGAAAACAGAACACTGGAAAATTGTCAGAATACACTTGAAATTAACCCACAGCTTGCAACAACCCAGCAGTGTTCATCCAGGAAACAGCGGGTGCATCATGGCGAAGACACCAAAGTGTGTGGCGTCCAACCCTGCCCTCCACGCCCCCCGAGCTGACACGGCCTCCCCACCCCGGTGGGGTGCGAACCCGCAGCATCCCCCACACCTGACGGGGCCAACGGCTCGGCGCTCCTCAAGGCCCCTCCCCTCCCCGGAGACCCTGAACTCGAGCCCCCCCACCCCCCTCCCGGGTTTACCAGGCCGCGGGCCTTGCAAGAGCCCCTTCCCAGGGCGTTTATCAAGCCGAGTCGATGGCATTTTTGGTTTAACGTTGCAGCCGCGCGAAGGGACGTTCGCCCCGACTGGGACGGCCAAGGGCCTGCCCCCGGAGCGTAAGCGGGGGTCTGGGACTCGAGCTGTCCGGAGGGCTTCGGGAGCTCGAATCTGGAGGCCAGGGGCGCGTGCGGGCCGCGCACTGGGCGGAAGGGCTGCGGGCACCGGCGGGGCGGGAGCCGGGCCACGCCCCCGGGGAGGTGGGAGGCAGCGCGCAGGCGCGCCGGCGGGGGCGGGGGCGGGGCGGCCCAACGGCCCAACGGCCCGCAGATGGCGGCGGGTCGCTAGGCGGGCAGGCCGAGGTTCCTCGCGCTGCCCCGTCCCGGGCGGACAAGCGCCGAGACCGGCACCGGGAGCAGCGCGAGCAGTGACGACCACCAGCAGCACAAACACGGGGAGGCGACGCGCGTCTGAGTCCCGCGGCTGCCACGTCGCACTGTTTGAAACGCGCCGTTGTCAACAACAGCGAAGCGCGAAGCCGGGGCGGAGTCACGGGAAAAGCACGAGGGACCCGCGGCGGGAAACGGGCGGCGGGAGGGGCGAGCCCGCGGCTGCCGGGTGAGGCCGCGGGGATCGTAGCCAGCCGTTCCTAGATGGTCGGAGGTTTACACACTGAAGAATGCGTTTTTCAAGTATGGTGCTAGTGTTTCATTAAACAGAGCTTACCAACACAGAGAGGAGAATTGTAGCGAAGACCAGAGAGACATCTCAGGTGTGGGAAGTGGAATCACCAGATGCAGCTTTGTCTAGGGTGATTTTTACTTGCAGAAAAAAACATCAGTGAACTTGAAAAGAGGACAATTGAGATTTTCCCATTTGAGCAACAGGAAGGGAAACAGATACAGAAAAAAGGAGAAGAAACTCAGACACGTGCAGGACCACATGAAGGAGGAGGGCCGGTTGCGGGGAGCTGGGAGGGCAGACAGGACGCACGCTGGCCCCAAACGTCCACAGTTTAGGTACAAACTTCAATGAAGAGCATTGATCGTCACATTTAAGAAGAGCAGTCGAGAAGAGATTTACATGCAGACGCGTCAGGGTCAGAAGTCCAAGTCACAGGTGAGGCTGGATCTCCAAAGTCAGGAGAGGAGGGAGGCTCATCGTGCACCAGAAATTCGAAATAAGATGAAGAGCTCAACCCACAGCCGACACTTCAGAGGCCAGAAAGCAGCGAGACGGAAGCAGAAGGCTGTCAGCCACGAATTCCAATAATAGTATTTGACAATAAAAAGAGGTGAAGCTCTGACGCATGTCCCAAAACGGATGGACCTTGGAAACATTATTCTAACTGAAAGAAGCCAGTCAGAAGGAAAGAGCACATATTGTCCGATTCCATTTGTATGGAATACTCAGAGCAGGCAGGTCCAGAGGCTGAGAACTGGCTGGCAGTGGTCAGAGACTGGGGCAGTGGGTACACTGGTAGTGACTGTTAATGGGTCTGGAGTTCCTTTCCATGATGATGAAAACATTTTGGAATTTGACAGTGGTGATGGTTACACCACTCTGTGAATATACTAAAAACCACTGTGTTGAACATCTCATGAGAGTGCATTTTATAGTATTTGAATTATACCCCCCAAAATCTGTTGCTTGAAAAAGACCTTCGGGGGTGGGGGCAGAGCTCAGTGGAAGAAGGCGTGCTTAGCGGGCATGAGCTCAGCTAAACATGGGGGTCCAATCCCCAGTACCTCCAATAAATAAGTAAATAAATAAGCACAAATTAAAGAATAGAAATTCGTTAAAAAACTGTATTTAAAAAAGACCTTCAGAACACTTAAAAGTGTGTGAAGAACACTTCACATGTGTGAAGTCAAGCTAACAATTGCTTAACTAACATAAATTTACATAATTCTCAGAACGTCACCTAAGTTCTTAGCAATGCATTTATTCCTTGCCGCTGGTGAGGCTGCATAGTCATTTATGTGATGGCCAGTTAGGGGTTAGGCTGCCATATGTAATCGTCAGGGACAATGAAAAATTTATTAAAATGCTCTGTACAGATTGTAGCAAAATAAAAATAAATAATTCCACCGGAGATAGCTGTAAAATTTATTGCAAAGCTCATCAAGTAAGTTCAGTGCACGCCTGTGTCTGTCTGTGGCTGGTGTGTTTATGCCTGAGTCTCCCTCACATGTGAGACATGCGTATCTAAGGCGAAAGTCTGTGGTACCTGAACTGCTTCCAAAATTTGATGTATGTTTGGAGTTAAAGACATAATACTGAAAGTTTTTATGAAAACTTTTTCCAGATCTTACACTACAGTTATCTCTCATAATACCAGCTAGCTTCCCCGGGCTGCCTCCCCCCCTCCTCCCCGGGCTGCCTCCGTCCAACCCCTCCTACACGGAGTCGTCCATTCTGAATGGACTCATCTCTGCATTTCATAACTCTTTCTAGCAGTATTTCTGTTTGCTTGTTTGTTTATCAGTGTCTTTTCTAGGAGGACTATGACAGCATCTTTTTTCTGACCCAGTTACTAAAAACCGTTGAGAATTTCCTGAGCAATTGAAAAAAGTGTCTTGGAGACACTGTCGATAGATAATCGTTCTTCACGTTAATGATCAGAAAGCTCACGGCATCATCAGTGGGATGGGGAGATGAGTGTGCACCCTACACAAAAAAAGGGAAAAAACGCTTTGGGGTCATTGACAGTACAACGTGACTGATTAGGTGTATGATTAGAAACGTATAGCGTAGCGATAAAAAGAAGTAGAATATAGACCCAAGTTTTAGGAGAAATGTAAAACTTCCTTGTTGGGAAAGAAGCATAGAGAATTAAGCTACTTGTTTACCTGTGGTAAGTGTTTTCTGTTAATAACCCTAAAAATAACCTAAAAAGACATTCTCAACTCTTCATGTCATTAACATGTCAAAACTGGGTCTCTGCTCTGTATTATGCGTGCATTTAGGAATCAAAACAGGTTCGACTAGGTCAGGTGGAAAAAGTGAGGTCTAGAATTTGGAGGTTTTACCTATTAATATTTCAGGTGGGTAGAAAATTAGAAGCTATTAATGATTAAATTATCTTCACCAGAGAAGACATGAACTGAGCCTAAATTATGGAAATTAAGCTAAAGAAGCAATAATTTTACACATACACATAAAAATCACACGCACAGAATCAAATGATCATTCTCAAAATCTTTCACTGAAATGTTGCCATAATAACATTAGGAATTCCAAAAATTTAGATTTGAACATACCATCTGCTGAAAATACTGCTGTCTGAACAGTACAACTGCGTGTTCTGTTTGCTACACAGTCATGAAAACGAAGCGTGCATAAAAAGTACCCTTTTAAAACTAAAAGCTGAAGGACTTAATTCATTCAGCTGTTCTCTGGAGTGAATGTCCTTTTCTTTAGAGAAAGATGATGGCCGAAAAATTGCCTGAACCCACACTTGCCGGTTGCAGAGATCCCCCCATGACTGCTTTCTCTGGCTGTTTTCCCAAGAAGCTTTGAAGCCATCGCACTCGGCCCAGAAGCTGCATCGAGACCTACTTCATCTAAATGCTGCTCTCCATGGAAACAAGCAAACATCTGCAAAACCAATAATGCAGAGCAAACTTCTTGCTTATGGAGACCTTTAGGATATATTATTTCCTCATAAGCCTTCTAGATCTTGCAGATACTCTGGTGAATAAGAAACACTCAGCAAAGCTTGTCAGCGTCGTTACTTTCGGCTGTTTCTGAGAGAAGGGGGTTGATGAGTGAGAGGATGTGAGCTTGAAGTACATTTGAAGGTTTCATTCAGTCAAAGCAGTCTCAGTGTTCACACTGGCTTGAGGTGGCAGTGTTTCATTAAATATTTGTTTCCCTTGATAAAAGGCATTTATTGAGCTTGATATATTAAAACAAAGTGCTGCTGAGAATTCCTTCTTTGTAGTTTTTGTGTTTAGAATGGAGTTGCACTTGGGTGATGTTTTGATAACATGCCTGTTCTCAATGAAATGGAGAAATTTCTCATTGCTCATATTTATGCAAATTTTTGAATGCAAAGGAGCTACAAATCAAAGCTCATCATAAGCAACTTTGGTAAAATTTATAAGGAGTACTCCTGCAGAAGGAGTGATATTGGACAAAGTGATGGGAAGGGTGCCTCATCCTTATCCAACATTTCCTTCTTGGTGTTAGTTGGCACATAGTGCGTGTTGCAGGAATACTCTGCAGCAAGCATCGCCCTTACCCAGAGGACACAGGTGTGCTGTGAGAATAAGCAGGTTCGGGGCACTGACAGCTCCCGGTGCTGGGGAGGGGGGAGCAAGGAATGGACTCTCGTCACCCGCAGGGACGCAAAATGGTGCCGCCGCACAGAAGATGGTCTGGCGGTCGCTCGAAAACTCAGCCTACTCTTACCATGCGGTCTTGGTGTTCACTCAGCTAAGTTGAAAGCTGTGTCTGTATAACAGTGAAGGCATGAATTCAAATGTCTTCATTGTGGGTTTTCTCTAAACGGAGCTCATTTTACAAGAACACGTTTCCTTCCTTCCCTCCGCACTTGCTCATGAAGGGAGTGGCATCTGACTGGTGCCTAGAAAACGATAAAGCTGGTTGAGGACTGAAAACAGGAGGCCCCAGTGGACAGAGGGTGGAGCTGGTCACAGAGTCTTTGTGGTCACAGTGGGAGGGTTCAGGACGCGTGTCTTCTCAAAAGACGGCGTTTCCGGAAAGCCTTTCGGGAGAGAAGTCAGCCCCAAAGAGAGAGGATAACCTCAGAAGACACACTCCATACATTTCAATTAGACGTAAAAGCCATCAATGGTTTGTCAAGGGTTGGGGGTAGCAGAAGGGGGTGACTGGGAAGGGAAGCTGGACTTACTGGTGAGACTGAACTGTTCCGCGTTTTGAGCTTGGTGGTGGTGCCCAATCATACTGATTATTCAGAGCTTACAAAGCTGTATTCTGAAAAGGTTAATTTTTTGTTGTATCCAAAATTTGCCTTAGTTTACCCTAAAAATTAAAAAGAAAGAATATTTTTGAGGTCACAATCCTCTTAAAATATACACATAATTTCTCTTTTTGCTAATATGGAGTTAACTATCAAAAATTCATGTTTTCTATTCTTGTTCATATATTCCTCCAAAACAGTCATTTATTTATCTATTTTATATTGCAATTTTGCTGGAATATATTTACAGAAGCATTTCAATCTGTGTGCTTGTACATCAACTAATTATATTTCTTTTTACGTCTCCATAAACACAGATGTATGTATAGAGTAAATTTTATCTAAAATGAATTGCGCTTATTTTTGTGGTAGTGGGACTTAAGACACTATCTATATCGATTTTTTTTTTTTTTGGTATCTTTTTGTCTGCTTTAATTACTTATGATGAACATGTAGTATTTTTTTCAGCAGATTTTTTTTTCCCAAACCAAAAAACAGATGCAAAGTAAGAGAAGGTAAAGATGTTCAGTTAGCACCTAGAATGACGTGGATATCAGAATTGCTTTAAGGTTATTTCTACGATCACTCACTCTATGGCAATGAAATTACCTGAAGACAAGTGTGCCGTGGGTGACGCTAGGTGATGAGCTGCTTCTCAGGTACAAAGGACCAGAAAGTGATGCCTGCCTGACCAGACCTCTCAGTGTAGATTGAGCTCCTAATGGACCATTGGGAGGACATCAAAGTTGTCTTGCTTTCAACTGATGTAACTCTGGCTGCCTCAGTTATTCGGCAAACAGCATCTCTGTTCAATCTTCAATGCCTGCTGGGGTCAGATAGCTAAGCCTCGTAAATGCTGATGGACCCGGACAGATCGTGTCCTGAAGAGGTGTGCACTCCAGGCAGACAGCTGAGCTTGTCAGGGTCGTGCTCGAAGTATATGTGAAACTTACAGCTCAGACCCAGGAAGTGAGAACACAGGTGTACTCAAAAGTATCTGTTTTTATTTTCCAGTATGCGTCATTAAAAAAGGTACAGTTTTATTAGTAGTACATTATGAACTTAAAGAACAAAGTGACAAATTTTTGTCATAGATTTTAATGTACATTTTACAAACATCCACGAAAACAATTAAAAATGAAATAAATATATTTACACTCCACATTTCTGGTATTTTCATATCATTTTAATATGTATAAAACATATAACATTTATAATATTTTATTTATCTTTAAAAGCAACTTCAGATGTGCAAATAAGTGAGTTATGATTTTATAGTATTCAGGACCAAGGATAAATCATAAGAGTTTCAGAGGAGTGAATAAAGCAGGTCCTTATGGAGGGTCGTGGGACAGAAGGGCTAAGACCAGCAAAGTGTTTGTTGCTAATATTGAAACATCGACACTTACCTTTAAAAGTTAAGCACAAGATTGTCCTTGTGCTTTTAAAGCTTCTCCACCTTGCTGATTTCTAGCAGTCGTTCTAAATAATTGTGAGGATTATTATTTGTCCCCAGTAATCAAGCAAGCATTTCTCCAGTCCAGCGTTCAATGTAGGCAAAGTTTATGAACAAGCTCTGTTTTCGAAAATGAAGAAAACCTCTAACTTTAAACTAACACACCCAAAGGAGAGTTTCTCTGTTGACAAAGTGAATGTAGGATGGACGTTTATTTTCGAGGAATTACATTTCTTCTCGGTGAATGACAGCTGTGTGATCAAAGGCTTTCAAACAGTAAGTTGGTACATGTCTGCAAAGTGGGCAAGGATTGATGAGTGGATGATTTCCCCTTAAAAACAGTGCTGGGTTGTAAATGTTGGGGTACGCATTACATTTATATTACCTATTAATTAAAGTAGCTCTGAAATAAATACTTGTTGCAATATAACAAATTAAAAATGCCCCTGCTTTAATATACTTCAGCTTAAATGAATTGTTATTCTTTAGCAGGCAAAATGCATTCTTATAGTAGTTTGCAAAGATTTCAAGTGATGTTTGAACTCTCTTCTCTGACCTAAGTACCTTTATAATGTAATGTTCCCTTTGAATTCATACTATTTACACTAGAATGGACCTGTGGTGTATATACATATACACATGTGTATACATGTGTGTATATGTATGTATAATGTGTATGCACACACACACATACCAAGGCACTGAACAGGGATACACGCTATCAGGCATTCTGCTGTGAAAATGTGCTCTAGTACAAACTAGGATTTGATGACTAGACCTCATGCATCTAAACCTAAATTACACGAGAAATAGAGATTTATCTGAGTATTTTGGTTCATTTCTAACCTTTCTCATTCAAGTAGTCCAAGTTGTAACAAATGACAGTGCCTAATTGTTGCTCTGTGACTGAAAACATTAAATGTTATTCGCTAACTGATGAAAATCAAAATAAGATTTTTATACTAAGTGGCTTCTCCACTAATTGTATTAAGCAGCAATTTAGACCTGTGGTTTTTTTTTCTCCCAAAGTATCAAAAATAAACACAATATGATAGTATTATAAATTTTAATTCAAGATAAAATTTACAATGTAAATTTAAAGGATATTAAGTATATATTTGAAATATATTTTTCTATATAATTTGTGACTAGCATTTCATTCTGTATATACATATATGTGTATGTGTGTGTGTATCTTGCACAAGGAGATACACACTCAGACGTAGCTCATTGTGCACCTTGTCCTTCATACACACAAGCACAGGCTAGAAGATTTTTATGATACAACAAAAAAGGTGTTTAATTAAATGCCTTTTTGTATTCTTTAAATGGAGCTTTTACAAAATCTGACATTGTTTTTTAGTGATTACATTACACTTACATAAAGATTTAGAACTATTTCTTTTCCTTTAGGCTAATTAGCCCATTTCGTATAGCCTGTAGACTGCTGATCACACTAGGACACATGGACTTGCCCTACGCAGGGCACACTGGGGGCGACTGTGCTTAGCCACAGAGGTTCTCCAATGAACTGGCCACCACAGCCTCTGAGCCTCTGTCTGCCACTGCCCCTTGAGTTCACTAGTGGCCTGTTTTTGGTGGGCTTCTGGTTTTAGAATGACTCTTATGTTTGATCAAAACATAGCAATAATTCTGTAGTGTTATCCCAATTAGGGACATGTGTTTCATTTGATGGTCAAACTGCATGAACACTGCATGTTGTCCAGCCTGCCACGGCTCTTTTCATAAGGTTCCTCGATCGAACTTAACCCTCACCCAGGTTTTCTTTTCAATTTAATGTGCTTAAGAGTCAGTCAGGTGCAAACTGAGTGACTAACTGATAACGATTATGGAAGTCGTTTGATGTTTACTTTTTAATTATAATGTTCATGTGTCCTTTTAACACATCATCTGTTTCCTTCTTTAGTGACTTTTTTCCTTTCTATTAAAAAAGAAAATTCAAACCACCATGTTAGGTACTTGGTCATCTTCCCAGGGGAATATCCAATGTTGGGTGAGTTGGGAAAGCATGTGTTAACAAAAAGGTAGCTTTTCTCTTTCTTAGTAGGCAGGGGACAGTCTGAAAGCAGATCTCAGTAGAGCTGCAGCGAAGGACAGACAACATTATAGGAGAGCTAGGTCACACCTGGGGCGCGCGTCGTGTGCGCAGCTCCAGCGCTTCCAAATCCCCTCCCTCTTTACTTTGACTTTCCTGAGACAACCCGCGAGGCAGCTCATTTGGTGCTAGGGAACTCCTTTTTATGACATGGCCAAATAGACATTTTAAATTTTATTCTCATATCTCACCTTATTCTTTCATAAACTGTAACTAAAATGGGAAAATGCCATCTACCTAAGTGATAGCGTTGAGAATGCTTTCTAGGGACGTTTTGGTCCAGGACTGACAGGCAGGGATAGGACTGCAAAGAACTGTTCCAACGTCACATGTGTTGATACTATTTTCTGTACAAAAGTTTCCGGGGGTCACTGAAAGTTTAGCTAGAAGGTAAGTCCCAGGGCAAACATCAATCCCCTTAAATGAAGGACAGAGCAAGTGGTCACGGACGCGTCCTTCGTTCGTAATGAAACCGACACGTTAGCGAAGGAACACTCGGCGTCAATGACCCAAGGCGGAAACCGCCCCTTGCACGCGCGTCTGCCCCAGGCAAGAGGGAACTGCCCGTCTGCAATTCTCAGCAGTGTTTTACAACCAGACAAAGCCGGATGCCAGTGTCAGGTCACGGGATGCGAACACAAGGAGGGACCCAGACCGGCGGGTGCAGGCGCCCTCCTGAGACGCGGGTCCTGGCGCGGGTCTCCCTGCTGCCTTCAGGTCACTCCCGGCGCAGCGACCCGGGCCGGCGCACCTGAAATACCGAAGCAGCCGCTCGCTGTCTTTATCACAGGTGCCTCACAGTCTGTGTGTTACCTACATCCTCGAGCGCTGCGTCCCTCGCCTGCAGCCTGAGGCCGGGGCGCCGGGGCGCGTCCCCGAGGGGGAGCAGGGCCTCTGCCCCTGTAGGGGGGCTGCAGAGCCTTTCGAGACACAAGTGCCTTGGGGATCTGCAGGACCTTCTTCTTCTTCTTTTTTTTTTTTTTTTTTCTTTTTTCTGTTGCGGTTTCCATGTGATTCCGCGGTGGCCTCGGTGATGTGCTCGCTTCTCCAGCGTGGGAAGCGAGTGGCCACCGTTCCGTCCCGCTCACAGGTCGCGGCAAGCGGGACGCCGAGCGCAGCCGTCAGGTCGCGTACTTGGCTTTGCCCGTCAGCCCCGAGCTGGAAGCAGCGGACGCCGCGGCCTGGCTGCCCAGGAAGAAAGGGTCCAGACAAGCCACTTTGGCAGCAAAGAACGAGTGAATGCAGTGAAGAACGGCGAACAGGTTTGAAAACTCCAGCTCCTGAAAGGGAAAGCAGAACGAGTTACGTAAACGAAAAAAATCTCCTTAAAAATATTGAAAATAACTAGGCAGCTAGGTCACAGCCGGACAATGTCTTTCAAGCGCAGTAGACCCAACTAGCATCAGTTCTAGCTAATGAGATACCACAAAGCTCCCCAAATGCACCTGTTGTGTTTCTAGTAAGCGCTCTGCAGTTGTTGCAAGTGTCTGGTTAATTTCCAGAGCTCCGAGGAAGTTAACTCCGATAAAAACTGGACGTAGTTCCCCCGACGTGTTTCCAGCTGCCCCCGATTCTTCTGTGGTGAGAAGCATCACCAGACACGCTGACAGGGACCTGCATCGCCAAGCGGGAGCCCTGCCCCGTCCTCATCTTGCCTCCTCGGAATCGACACACTGGAGCTCTGCAGAATTTGTAGGGAGGGGAGAAGTATCTGGGAGTTTTAGAAAACTTTTGGTTCCAGATGCCAGAAAGAGTCAGAAATTGTGAAAAGCAGGCTACGTAAGAAGCGGCTCCTTCTTTTTCGAACTGGAGGGAGATCCTTCGTCCCAAATCCGCACCCAGCTTTGTGAATATTAAGCTTCTTAATTGGTGAGCCCTCAAAGGCCAGATGGCATTTATGCAGATTACCGGTCATTCTCTTCCAAAAGGCAAACTTCCGCACATCACGAATTCTTTAGTAGGATCTTTGACAGCCACTGCCTGAGCATGCAAAATGTTCATTCATCGTGTTATACATTCAGTTCTTGCCTTCAAACTACAGAACACTGTGTCCCTAGGGCAATCCTTTACGCAGGCACTTTTATCCACAATTTATAATGAGAAAATGAAGCTTTACAGAGCAGAGCTGGAAAGGAGCATTACTGTAACTCAATCCTCACTTTCTGATTTGAGCCTTACTAAACCATAATATACATGAAAGGTCTCTTTTGGGAGCACGATGTCTCTGAGGCCATGGAGACTGGGGGTCGGCAAGGGTTTGGGGAAAGAAGTCTATTTAAAATGTTTCCAAACTCTGCACTGTTCCACTAAATAAAAAAGCAATTTTCTTTTTCTTTCTCTTATTGGACACAAAGCACTCCATTGGCTGCCAGGCCACAGATCCAGTAATTTAGGATTAATATGCTGTATACACTGGTTTAGGAAATATTTTAACAATGCTTCCATGGGAGGAATGGTCATGAATTTCAATAAATAAAGCTACAACCATGCTTCTAGAAGACAGCCTGTTTTGAAGTCAGAGGATTGTCTGGCCATTTTATATCAAACTATAAAATACATATACATAAAGATAATAAAAACATTAGAACTAGTAAACTAAATATACATATGTATTTTTAACCTAGAAAATGTGTTACGGACAACTATGAGAATATGTTAGTGATCCTTGATGCATTCGAGTGTGTATTAACGTAATAAATAAACATTTATTTTTTAAAGTACCCAATAACAATAAAATGAGCTTTTTTATAAATTGTCAAACAACTACAATAGTGCTCATAACTTCAACTGGGAACCATTCTAGAAGAACTAGAAAAGTTCTGAAAAGTTTAATGAGGCTTTAGAACACAGATGGGAAATTTTTTCAGCTTTCTGAGTAATGAAGTGAGAGTTTATGAATTTTTGCTTTCAGAGAAAAAAACAGCAGACTTCTGTACTGTAGCATTGTCCTTACATAGCCAAAACCCAACAAAAACACCAAAACCCAAAACCAAAACCAAAGAATGCTCCCCTAAATCCATGAAAATCCACATGACCTTTTTTTTCAGTATTTCTGAGATTTTTCACAACAAAAATTTAAATACTATTTAGAATTTTTAATCTTCTAATACATATGGGCACTCAATCACATTCCCCAATCGCATTTCTTGCTAAGTGAGCACGAGCTGTTATGTGTTTGCCTGTGGCTGGGGAATGTGTTATGAATTACTAGAGTGTGTGTCACTGAACATTGTCTACTTAACACATATAACAAGGTCTGAGTCCACTTACTAAACCATTTTATCATTTAAAAAATAATCTTTAAAAGAAAAGAAACATTGTAATAGCCTCCATATTTAAAACATTGGCTCAAGTTATCTTTTTATTTTTTGTAAGGTTTATTATGACATCTTAGACATATAAAATTATATGTATTTAAGGTGTATGACTTGATGATTTGATATATACACACATTGTAAAAAAGTGCACCAACATCGAGCTAATTAAGCTAATTAACACAGTTCCCTCTGTGACTGCTATTGTGTGTGTAGTGGTAACGGTTAATTTTATCTATTCTGTCTGCAAATTTCAAGTATACAAATATTGCTCAAAATTTGTAGATACTGACAGGCATATGCAGAATAGATAAACAAGATTATACTGTATAGCACAGGGAAATATATACAAGATCTGGTGGTAGCTCATAGCAAAAAAAATATGACAATGAATATATATGTATGTTCATGTAGAACTGAAAAATTGTGCTCTACACTGGAATTTGACACAACATTGTAAAATGACCATAACTCAATAAAATAATGTTAAAAAAAAAGTGAAAAAAAGAAAAAAAATATTGCTACTTACGTCATTACAGGTACATTAGCTCCCTATTCATCCTGCAAAACTGAAATTTGTGCCCTTGACCAACGTCCCCCCATTTCCCTCCCCGCAGCCCCTGGCAACCCCCATCCTCCCCTCTGCTTCTGTGTGTGGCTGTTTCAGACGCCACATGCAGGTCGGGTCACACGGTGTTTCTCTTCCCGTGTCTTGCTTATTTTGCTCCACTTGCTTATTAGGACCTCACTCCACTCCACCCAAGCCACAAACAGCAGGATGCCCTCTTCATGTAAGGCCGAATACTGTCCCACTGTGTGTGTGCACACATGCTGTACATCTCTGTCTGTCTGTCTGTCTGTCTGTCCATCTACCTGCTGACCAGTCAGCCCAACGGTCTGTTAATCTTCTGATCCGTTAAGTATGCTGCTGCGGGTCTGTGCAGACTTCCTGTTTCTTCTTCATTCAGTCTTCCTAGTTTCTATGTCTCTAGGAATTTATCCATCTTCCAGGTTATCCAGTTCATTGGTGTTCATACTAGTCCCTCACCCATTTTCTCTGTGTTATCCATAGCAATGTCTCCTCTTACACTTCTGAATTTATTTATTTAGGTAGCTTTTCTTCTTTATCTGAGTTTCTGACTTTTGTTTTTCTTTTCAAAAAACACAACTTAATTTTACTGATTTTTCCTATTGTTTATTTATTCTCTATTTCATTTATTTATTCACTAATCTTTATTATTTCCTTCCTTATGATAATTTTTGGGTTTGGTTTGTTCTTTTTCTTTATAATGTAGGAACTTCCCTCTTAATAGTGCTTTTGCTGCATCCCATAGGTTTGAGTATGCTGAATTTTCATTTTTGTTTCTCTCAGGTATTTTTTTAAAATTCCCTTTTAATTTCACCTTTTGGCTAATGATTTTTTTCAAGACTGTGTCACTTAGTTTCCATGTATTTGTGGGATTTTTCTGGTTTCTTTCTGTGATTGATTTCTAGTTTCATCCACGTGTGGTCTAAGAAGAACTTTTTTTTTTAATTTCAATCTTTTTAATTTGTTAAGACATGTTTTGTGACCTAACAATTTGATCTACCCTGGAGAATGTTCCATGCCCTTGGGAAGAGTCTGAATGAGCTGTTCTGTTTATGTCTGTTTGGTCCGTTTGCTCTGTGGCGTTGTTCACGTCAGCTGCTTCTGTGTTGGTTTTCTGCCTGAATGAAGCCTCCTACCATAGCTGTGTTGCTGTCGACTTCTCCCTTCCAATCTGTCAATATTTTTTATCTATTAGGTTCTCTGATGTTGGATGCATATATATTTACAGTTGTTACAGCTTTCTGTTGAATTGACCCTTTTTTATTATATAGTATTCTTCTTTACTTTAGGGACAATTTTTGCCTTAAAGTTTATTTTGTCTTATACAAGTTTAGTAACTGAGATGAGCTCGTATCTTGGGCCATAAAGAAAAAGAGAAAGAAAGTGAAATCATACAGAGTATGTTCTCTGACTAACTGTATCAGACTAGCAATCATTTCTAGAAATATAACAGAAATCTTCAAATACTTAGAACATAAACATCACACGTCTAAAAAAAATCCATCTGTCAAAGAGGAAGCCTTGAGGGAAATTAAAAACACACTGGGTTGAATGAAAATAGAGAGTACAAGATGTCAAAATTTGTGGAATGCAGCAAATCCAATTCTAAGAAAGAAATTATATAATTAAATGTTTATATTAGAAAGAATGAAATTTCAAATCAACAATATTAAAATCCCACCTAGTGACAGGTGTGTGGTTGCCTGCGAAGGGCAGCACGAGGGGGAGGGCTGCGTGCTTGGTGTGGACACGGGCGTTCAAGTCTACATCTGCTATAACTGACGCAGGGCTACACTCGTACTGCTTCAGTGTGAAGCTCCTGTTTCTTGCATTGTGACTCAGTTGTACAAGACACACCCACTGGGGGAAACTGAATGAAGGACGTGTGGGCTATCTCTGTCCTAGCTCTCCAGCTTCCTGTGGATTCGTATTTCACAATAATAGTTTTAGTAATAACTGTGTATTACGTTTGTAGTTACGGTTTTATAACACTAAATAAATGTGCCTGAGAAGATACAGTTCTTCATAACCTGTAGTCTAAGACAAGATGTTTCTTGTCTAAAATCTCTAGAAGTGTCTTCTTACACAACCTATCACTCATTGCTGTGATAGAAATAGAAATGTTATTAAAGCAACGTCTGTGGCTATGTCATGTGAATATCAATAGAATTTGATTTTTTGTTAAAATCAATATTTAAATGACCATTTCAAATGCAACTTTCCACAAGCATATTACTTTGAAGGAAAAATGCCAGTGCCTTTTCAATTTGTGTTCTCATCACGTTAGACAACACAGTACATAAGCTTAAGCAATAGTCACAGAATCAGGAAATATCATCTTCTCCCATTGGTCAGTTATGTTTATAGGTTTTAAGGGGGTGTGTGTGTTTGCGTGTGTGTGTGTGTACATATTACACACACACACACACACGTTTTGGTATCCACTGAAACCACTGCCTAAGCCAAAGTAGCAAAATATAATCCCATGTTTTCTTGTAAGAGTTTTTAGTTTTAGCTCTTAAATTTAGGTCTAAGATCTATTTTGTCTTAATTTTTTCTATGATTTGATACAAGGTTTCAAAATCATTCTTTCGCATGAGACTGTCTGGTTGTTGTGTCATTTATTGAAAATAAGTTTTTTTCTTCATTGGCAGTTTTGTCCAAAATCAACTGACTATAAATGTGACAGGTTTTTTAGGGGGAAGCGCTGTCAGCTCTGTTTCATTGATCCCTGTCTACTCTCATGCCAGAGTAATCAATGCACTCTCTTGATTACCACAGCTTTGTAGTAACTTTTGAAATCAAGAAGTGTGAATTCTCCAACTTTGTTTTATTTTTCTGTATTCGCTATTCTGGATTCCTTGCATTTTTGTGAAGTTTCAGGATTAGCTTCTCAATTTACATAATAAAAGCAGCTGATATTTTGAAAGGTTTTTTTTTAATTGAATCTGTTGTTTAATTCAGGGAGAAACTGCCCTTTTTGCAATATTCTCTTCTGATTAGTGAACATAGGATGTCTTCCCCTTTATGCAAATCTTCTTAATTTCTTATAACAATGTTATGTTTTCCATATACACATTTTCCGTATACTTTTTTATTAGTTTTCCTAATAAAAATTTCTCATTCATTTAGGTGTTATTGAAAACAGAACTGTTTCTCAGTTTCATTTGGGAGCTGTTTACCGCTAGTTTATATAAATGTAAGTGGCACTTGTGTGTTGATTTTCTCTATGGAAACACTGCTGAACCGATTTATTAAAGCAGTATTTCAGAGGGGTCTTTATTATTTTTCAATATACAAGATCATAGCACGTGTGACTCAAGGTAGTTTTAACTTTTTTTCTTTTTGCCTGTTGCGTCTAGAACACATAGCACGATGCTGAATAGGAGTGAGAGCAGGCATCCTTGTTCCTAAAATCTTGTGATTTTACCTTTGACACACTGACTATTTAGGATTTTTTGCTCCCGCATACAGTAGATCCTTTTTTGCAGATTCTGTACTTGCAAGTTTACCTACTTGCTAAAATTTATTTGTAATTCCAAAATCAGTATTGATGGAGCTTTCAGGGTCATTTGTGGGGATATGCGAAACACTGTGAAATTTTAGTTACTCCACGGGCACTGCCCTTGCAGACCTCAGACAAAGCGCACAGGAGGGGAGAGGCTGGAGCCGCGTGTCGGCAGCTGGCGTTCACGCCAAGCAGGAGAGAGAAAGTGGAAGTGGGAGAAATAGACAGATTACCCGAAAAGTCCCCCCAAACTGAATACATATTTTTTCCTGGTCAAAAGGGAAAACTGAGTTTTGATTTGTGAAAAAGAAACTAAACTTTGTCCCCAGACTTTCAAAACCCAAGGATAAATCTCAGATCCCGGGGGCGGTGACCGGTGGGACAGCGGCTTGTTCTGCTGCGCCTTGAGAGGGCCCCGCAGTTGTAGTTTCCAGCTTTCGCTGTTTCTATTGTGCTATAGAGGTTTTTTGTTTTTTTTTTTTTATCAGTTATGATATTCATACTTCATAAAATCACTAAATATTCTATTTCATAAGAGCTAGTTTCTAAAAACTAGCTGCAAGTCTTTCTAAGCACCCTGAGGTGGTTAACGTACATCCTGCTTAAGGCAGCTTGTCTCTGATGTCAGTTGAAGATGAGAAAAATCGTGACTGAGGATAAGCTGGGGGTTTGTCTTACGAACGCGGGCTGCTGTCACTTCTGGAGACCCTCGGGCACTCAGAGCTTGGTCCACGCTCACAGCCAGAGCACGGGGTTGGCACTTCACAGTCCCCGCTTCAGCACACGCTCGTGGGGGGGGGGGGGTGGGGTAGCCCGTCAGCTCAGAGAGTTTCCAAATAAAACCCCCCGACTGCGCTGGTGCCCACTCACACTGCTCGCTGATTCCGACTGTGCGTGGAGAGGGCTCTGAACGGAGGCCATGCACCGCATCTCCTTCCTGCTCCTGCATCTGCTTCGGGTCACGGGCCCCTCTGTGGACTCATCTCATCCGATCTTCATGCTGATGGCACAAGCTCCCTTTCCACTTTTTCCCTACCCGTAACTTTCTGCCAGTTCTAGGGTGTCTTTGAACACGTCATGGAAGTATTTTGGTTTCTCCAAATCTTCTGAAAAGAGTGTGTGCACTTTTATCCTTACAGCAACCATGGAGCTCATGATCTCCATCTGACACAGGAGGACGCTGAGGCTGTTCAGATAACTTACCCGAGGTAACGGGCAACATATTTCTGTGTGGATGTCAGCGTGCTTTAACTATGAAGCTCACATTCTTACTACTACAGTATTTTTTAAAAATTCCCCCTTAGTCATTGTGGTGCATTCTTTAAAGATGAAGTGATCTGCTAAGAGTCTTCCATCTGCCGGGTCCCAGGGGTATTTATTCCTTATACTTTCCCTGCAAAGCAGCAGTCATAGATTTGGTGGTAAACTGCCTCAAGTAACAGAGCTAGGACACGGTAAAGAAGAGAGTCTGCCCAGGGCCAATGCTTCCTAATTTTCTTTCCACTGGATCATGTTGCCCACTCCCTCATTTAGAAAAAGTGATGTTCTCAACAGAGGACGTGTTGAATCCTCAAATGACATCAGTTTCAACCATAAGTCACCCTTGTGCCACGCGGTCCCGTGAGTCCAGTGATGTGACACACGGGCATCCTCCTTGCTTTCTTCCTGTGATGGTACTTTTGATTATTCCTCACAAGGTGCAGTTATTAAAGTTATAAAATAGTTAGCAATTGTACTAGTTTTAATCTTACGCAGTTTACGATCTTGGCGGCTGTGCTGTGCACCAGCACAGCTAGACAGCTCTGTAGCAGGACCAGCAGGCCCGCTGTTCTGCGTGGTGAGATGGTACCGCTTCTTGTTAACCGTCTCCATGTTTAATTTGGTATTTTCAGTGCTGCCCATGTAGGTATCACCCTCCCTCACTGAGAGAAGGCCAGTAACTCACCGATGGTCAGGCTCGCGCATTTATTTTTAAGACTGCTCCTTTCCCTGCTCAAAAATTGCTGCCTATAACATTTGATGAATCTCTTCTGAAACTATTTTTAATAAATGAGAAATTAAAACTAAGACACACAACGTGCTGTGTATAATTTATTTTCTTATGCCCTTCAGTGAAAATTTGCCATTCAAATCTTAAGGTGAATTCATCCTCTTGGCCACGAGGAGTGTTCCAAGGCAAACAGAGGACGTGTGTTTCCCCTCTTTGGAGTCACCTAAACTGTCTCCCCTGCTGCTTCTTACGGTATTAACACAGTTAGAGGTGGTGTATGTGATGGAATGGGTTTACCTTTGCTTCAATCTGTTTAGTATCTGAATTCTGAAACAAAAACTTGATTTTGCTCTTGCCATCATCCGAAGAGCCTTTAAGCTGAGAAAACTTATACCTCCAAAGCACAGCCTGCAGGGGAGAAAAGACACAGAGGGGTCAGTGCAGTTACGTCTGCGCTCAGACCAAGAAGCGCTCACTTTTAACTGGTAAATGTGAATCCCATTAAGTTAGTACGACCTCCCAGTACTTGAAAGTAAATTAAAACGTGTTTATCAAAGGCTGTAATTTAGTATTCAGTATATCCTTTAACTTCCA
This sequence comes from Camelus bactrianus, assembly GCF_048773025.1. Lineage (NCBI taxonomy): Eukaryota > Metazoa > Chordata > Mammalia > Artiodactyla > Camelidae > Camelus > Camelus bactrianus. The sequence goes on along the minus strand of NC_133567.1, from coordinate 2,293,902 downwards.
GAAATGACTTTTGTTCCCATGACGTACTTATTTAAAAAATACACCTTAATGAGTCAGTCTAAGAGTCTTGCTTTGCAGACGGTGAACTGGGAACAAGCCCCCCGACTGCTAAGTCTGCGTGGGGAACCGGCGGACACCCCGCATCCGTGCCTTTGCTTGTCGTCAATAGACGCGATGAGGTGGTTTTCAGCCGAACGTTCCGCAGACGCTCCCCTGGGGCCGCACTGACCACTGCGTCCTCGTCAGGGTGGACGGCCGGCCTGAGCGAACAGCTACGCCGCCGCGGGCACGACGCCCCGCCGGCCGGAGCGGCCCTCCCCGGGCCTCGCGGCGCGCCCTGGGCCCGGCGGCCGCGGCCCGCACGCAGCTGCACGCAGGCAGGCGTGACCCGCACCTGTCTGAGCGCAGAGCCCCTGCGGCCCGCGGACAGGCCGGAAGATGTCCTGTGCGGGAGAACTTTCTTCATTTAGAGGAGAAGCGAGCCTGCAGCACAGAGGCCCCTGCGCACGTTTCGCGCTCTCGCCCTGTCCTGCGCTTTCGGGAAAAGCGGTGGCGTTTCGCGCCCTGGTGACCCTCCCGGGCCCTCCCGCTGCTCCGCCCGCCCGCCCCGCCTCCCCGGCCGCGTTGGGAGCCCACGCGGTGGCCCCGCGGCCCCCGTCCCGGCGGCGCGGCCGGACCCGGCCGGACACGGTCGACCAGCAGCGGGCCTCGCGCTGCGGGAAGCATGCGCGCCAAGGCGGAGTCAAGGTCACAGGAGACAGACGCCGCGCCCTCCCCTCGCGCTGGTGACGTCCCGTTACTGAGGCGCGTCCTCGCGAGAGGAGGGGAGCCAGACCCCAGCAACGCGAGGGCTCGGGCCCAGCGCTCCAGCCTCCATTGCGCGGCGTCGGCCGCTGGCCGGCGACACCCCCTGTGCCGCTGCCTCCGCCGCGCAGTCGTGACCGATGGGAAACCCCGCCACCAGCAGTACCCGTAGTGTTAGCACCTGGTGGAGGTAAGTCCAAAAGGAGGGAGAAAAGAAAACAAACAAAAGCTGACAGCGGTGTGTGAACAGTTTTGAAATCTGGAATTGACCCAAATTCATAACAAATGGTCACAGACTAGATTCTCACTTCCTCAGGGCTTTCCATAAACGATTGTTTCTGCTTGCTTCTGGGGAAGAGGCAAGCAAACTTGGTCAAATCCATGTGGTGAAGTTCATTAGCCTAATAAAGTCTGAGGATGTTTTCAGAAAAAAGAAACTCATTTAACTTTGTCTATGTAAATTGTCCTGTGGAATACATCTCAAGAAAGGATAAAAATTTGCACTATAGAATAAAATAGTAGTTTTAGTAATAATGGAGCATAAGTAACTTACTGATTTATTAAAACTTATTTTTTATTTTTGACAGTGTGAAAGTGTTCAACTCAGCATATTCTATGAATGATTACATAAAATGTACCTGGCATTTTGAAGATACCTTTAAATATTTTTAAGTCTCTAAAAGCTGCAAGTAACGATATCTACACGCGTGAAGAAGAGCACGATGAATCGCGGCGTTCAGCGCCGTGGCTGCAGTAAAGCCGCCGAGCACGGCCGAGGGGGAGCCGCGAACGGGAAAATGCGCAGGGAGGGCCCAACCCCCAAGCGCTCTCACAACTGAAGACCTTTTGCCTCTGAGCTCTTCTTCATAGCAGATGCATGTTATGTAAATTAGTGCGGGCTGAGGCGGGGACAGCTCGGGGTGGAGCGCGTGCTCAGCGTGCGTGGGGTCCTGGGTTCAATCTCCAGCGCCTCCACTAACAATAAATAGATAAACCTAGTTCTATTCCCCAGCCCCCGCAAAATGCAGGAAGACAGAACAACGCTAAAAAGTTTGAATGCAATGCCATTTGCATTTATAATTTAGGCTCATCATTCTTAACCCAGAGAGAAATCTTTTACAAAGAGTGAATCTGTGTGAGATTGAAGATGGAATGCTGAAATATTATCAAGCAGAATATTCGCGTGAAGATGACAAGGCCTGTGAGGCATCACTCGTTCCTGACGCCGAGTCACCGATGGGTGAACACCCGTACACCGTTCACTGCCGGTGTGTCCACTGCTGTGCTTCAGCGGAACGTGCTTGCTACAACGACCATCACACTGCGCTAGACCCTGTCACGCGGTCCCTCTAACCCCTGCAAGAGCTAAACCATCGCCAGAGTACTGCCCTTTCCCAGAGGAAACAATTACGGGGACACCACACACACACACACACACACACACACACACACACACACACACACACACACACACACACAAGATACTTCACAGCTACTAAGTGGGGGCCAAACCCAAGTCTGCCATTCTCCACGGTTCCTGCTGGTCTTTAATCCCAACCTACCTCTTTGATTTTCTGGAATTACTTGCCTAACCAAACATCAAAAACCCACTGCTTGATGACGATTCACACTGGACTCCCACTGCCAATGCTGGAAGAGCCTTAAGACAGAGGCTAGACCCCAAGCCCGCTTTAGCACAAGGCATGAACCTGGGAAACTGATTTCCCGATTCTCTCAGACAGCGCGTGTTCTGAGCCATCATGTCTTTTTCCTTAGGATGCTGTTGCTGTCTCAAGCCCTTTTTCTCTCTCTACAAGTAAAAAGTTTCCCATACGCTCTTCATTTGTTGAAGATCCCCTGTTAGAATTGGCCTGAAGTTTGGAAATGCCGGTGATCTAGAGAACATCAGTGGGCAGGGAAAAGAGAAAGCTTTCCCTTCCTCTGTGTCTCTGATGTTTATGACAGAGACCGCCCGGGCCGGCTGCAGTCCACCTGGGGAGGGGCCGGGCCTGGCTCTCCTAAGGGACCCTGGTTAGTGAACGAATTCACGTTCACATGACAGCAATGACTCCTTGCATGCAGACTACTCAAAGACATAATTCCTCAGTTCTATGCATGTAAATGCTAAAGGAGGCTACAGAAATGAAATGACATGCTTACACGTTGAACAAAAACAGGCAAAACCACGTCCACCACATCTTTATCAGCCTCTCCCAGTTCACCGTCAGTAGGTCCCAATGTCTCACTCCCTCGGGAAAAATTCCTCTTCAAAAAGACTGAAACAGCTTTTACACACGCAGGTCATGTAAGCACTACGTCTTCTGTGTTATGGGAAACGGGGAAGGATGTTTTGCAACATAGGGGCAAACACACTGGAAAGTGCGATCTGTGTGGATTACAACTAATTACATAGAAGATGTTAAAAATCACAACAAAAATGCTTTGAAGGCAGGACCTACCTTTACTCTCTCTGTGATACTGGGCACCTGGTATTTGACATCTAACTCATGTTTGCCCATCAGTAACCACAAACATACTTTTTTTTCACTGTAAATGGTCTTGACAAGTCTCCTGGTTAAGCCACAAATCAAATCTGCCCTCGCAGCGCTGTTTCTGCTTTGCATCCTCCTTCAACTAAGCAAGACGCCAACCACGAGTACCCTCTCTTGCCTTCTGCCTACCCTCCCCACCGGAGTAATTAACAACACGTTAGAATGTGGATGTGCTGTCGGCGCCTCCTTTTCCTTGCCTTTGGTGTGGGTGGGCTAGGAGGCATATTTAGTAGAAACCTTTCCTTTAAAAATATTCTTTACACATCTTTATTCTTCTCATTTGGTCTCCATTCGTGTGAAATTTATCCTAACCAAATACGTTTCTGAACTTAATTAATTGGATGTTTACTAAAACCAGTGCATCTACTGTGTACTAATTTTACAAATCTTGTAAATTTGAACAGTAATGATAAAGGGATAAAAACAGAAATAGTGAAAGAACACAAAATTAGGTGAAAGCGTACAATGCTTTACAGAAAGCAGCTCTTTTCTGATTTCTTGTTAACATATGCACACACGTTTGCCAGCTCAGTGGGCAGTGACCGGCTCTAGAGAGAAAAAGAGGCGAGTTTACTGCGCTAGCTGCATCTGAGCCAACAGCTCTGCACACAGAACAAGCCGTCACTGCCTCACCCTCCTGCGGGTTGTCTGCAGGCTGCTCCGCCGACAGAGATTAAGCGCTTTATTAAGTAACCGCTAAATTACCACGAGAGTGTCTGCACATTTTATTTCCAAGGCAGCGCTATTCTTCACTTTTACTAATTTGATCTCTAAAATTTCATTATGAACTTTATCACTGTGATTCAATCATTTTTCTTTTTTTCCCTCAGTAGAATTTTAAAAATTCCCCGATTCAAAGAAATCTATATTTCTAGAAATTGACCCAAGTGTAAATAGCATCGCTTGGAAACGATTGTGTTCCTTAAATTAACAACGTACGATGAATTGCCCTGGGATCTTTCTGCTTTGAATCACTGCAGCGCTGCTTTGAATCAATGCACTGAACCATGGTTGAGGATGAGAGTCTGAGTCTGTGACGGTTAGTGAGGGCAGGGGTATATACGTCCTGTGTTTGAGGGGTGTGCACCGGCCGGATCTGACAGCGGGGCCCCAGCTCGAGCCTACATTTTATTCACCTGGTGAATGTGGAATAATTTCTTATCTCGGTTGCCTGGTGAAACCTGCCTGCCATAAATGTGTTTGTGTTAGAAACCAAGAGGTGTCGTGGAGAGCAGCCGCCCTGAGACGCGTGGTCCAGGGGCGGGGCGCCAGGACCACTCCTTGGCTTCTAAGTCCGCAATGCACTTCGACTGTGTATAATATTTGAGTTCTATGCTGTAGCACACTAGGCTGGAATGTGTTTTTTCAAGAAACTTAGAGAAGTCACTGCTGTCAGGCCCTCCCTAACCCGAACCCAGAAATCCGCTGGCATCTGTGGGATGCATCCCACACGCATACCAAAGAGAGAGAAGAGCTGAATATTACTTCATTGTCATGATAAAATGTTGTTCAAACATGATGCAAGACATTTTAATTTATAGGTAATTTTTTTGTATTGAAAATTTCTTCTTTAGGCTGATTCTGTGGAGTGAGACAACCTTCTCCCAGTGAGGTCAGCTCACTGGCTCCCCCGGCCTCTCTGTTGAAGCTTGTTGTCCTGAGATGATTATTAAAAGCTCCCCCTTTCCTCCGACAGTCACAGGTTCAGGAACGAATACTGTCTCCACAATGATGGGTTCGGATTCCTTCCCCTCCCTCCAGTTTCTCAGATGGCCTTGAAGGTCGGTACTTCCACCAAGTCAGAAACTGGAGGGACGGTCACTACTGTTCTGGTTTTTCCTGTGTGTCAAGCTTGTGCTGACTAAATCTCATTTCTTGCTAAAGGCCTTGCCCTGGACAGAGTCCCAGCAAGCGCTGGGTTCCCTGACGCACCCTCCGTCCCAGAGGACCCGGGCAGGTGCGCGCAGGTACGGCGGGTACCACATCCACACCAGGAGTCCTCCCCTCACCAACAAAAAGCCACAGCAGGGCCCCAACACGGATTTGAACCAAACATCAGCTTTAAAGAGAAACTCAAAATAGATTCAGAAACCCGTCCAGATGAATTTTACCAGTTTCCCTCTCATTTACTAGCGCGAGAGTCTTTTACCCACATGTGATAGAGTTCGGTGACAACTTGGGCCATCTTACTTCCTTTTTAAAATCAGAGTTTAATTTTTTATTCTAATCACTTTAATTTATGTTTAAAGTTATTTATTACATTCATTTAGTAGCTATGAAATTGATGCATTAATATTTAAAGTAGTAAATTTATTAAATTAATTTAATATTCATGAGCCTAGCCAGATTTGAATGAGTATTTTATTCAAAAGAACGTCTTTGTCATGGGACAAGTTTACAACAGTCTCTTTTGAGGCTCAAAGAGCCACCGGCACCTGAAATTCCATAAATAAAAAAGTATTCTTGGGGAGAGTGTAGCTCAGTGGTAGAGCACATGCTCAGCACGCACGAGCTGGGTTCAATCCCCAGCACCTCCATCCAAAAAAAAAAAAAGTTAAAAGAGAAAGAAAAGTATTATTTTGGCATCACACAAAGGCAACACCTTGAGTGATCAAATCTGAACTGAGTGTGTGCTACTTAATTTCCCGAAGTCAAAATATAAAGAAACATTGGCCACCCTCACATAATGTGAGATTTTGTGTGACAGTCTCAATCGCTGGGCCATGAAAAGTCGTAAGATCTCCAAACCCCAGCCCACGTCCCACTTGGCTGGGACCAGCTGGGCCCCCTCAATGGACGCCGTCTCCCAGGACGCACACTCCCACGCCCCGCACACTGTCCTCCCCACGCGTGTATACCGCTCTCGTTTTGTGTGCGTTTGCTTTCGAGAACCCTGTACAAGGCTTAGTGACATGTAAGTGCCCCAGTAAGGGATGACTCAGTCATCCTTCAGTAGCGAGAAGGAATCTGTCACAGTCCATTAAGGAGAAGACAGGTCTGAGGAGCCGAGGTTCTCTGAGGGGAGGAGGGCGTCTTCCTGGGGGCCTCAGCCCTGGGTCAGGAGCTGTGGCAGTGTCTCTGGCCCTGGAAGGGACTGACGGTGGGTAGGGGGGCTTCAAGACCCTTTAGATACGGCTGGCTGAGAGGCCCCCTTCATCATTCGGTGCACATCACTCCCGGGGACACAGGCTTTGTGGAAGAGGCGCCGGTCAGACAGACAGACCTCACTGAGCCAGGTGTTCACAAGGGCTACCCTCCCTGGCTCGGAACGCCAAACCCTCAACGGGGCCATCCTGTGATCCTAACGTGTTACCCGTAGAACTAAACAAATACGGTTCCTCATTTTGATATTGGAGAATGACTCAGAAAAATAATAAAGGGACACTTTGTTTTAAAAAACTGTTTTGAGATAAGAAAATTTCCCTTCATTATGAGGCCATACCTTTAATAAAAGAGAATATATATATATATAATGTAGAGACATATATATGTATGTATGTAACACATATACACGTACGTACTTCACGTAGTTATAATGTAGTTATAATGTGGTACCATATTGATTTTATTAAACTTCAAACTTTTGGTTTTCTCTAAATAGATTAAAGCTTAATTTATCTTCTATCAATGGAACTGTGGACCTAAAACTCGACCCCTGAGGACCACTGAGCATGCTGACTGGATTAGAAGTGATTTCGATCATTCTAGGTTAAGAGCTGACGGAACACAGTACCTTGGTGGCCGCGTCAAAGCAGATGAAGCCGGAGCTGAAGTCGATGGTGAGCCCCATCAGGTGGCCATCCAGGACACACGCGTACGTCTTGCACTGGACAGAACAGAAGACTGTTACTTTCCGTCAGATGGACCCAACGGCAGGTTTAACAGCCAACGCCTATCGACAGTGTGACCGCTCCTGTGAAATGCTCCTTATGCAATGCCACCTTCATTTCAGCAATGACTGTCTAAGGAAGCTGGTGTTCCCAACATCCCAGTGTTGACAGACACAAGCTGAGTGCCTGTGGCCCTGCCCGGGTTGGGGATGTGGGCTGTTTCTAGTTCTGCTCCATCTGACCTTGTCTCTGCCTTGTGCCCCATTTCTGCCCTTGGCTACACTGGCAGTAAAACTGTACACACATTTTCAGGTATAGGCAAGATTATGTTGTTAGATTCTGTAGCTCAAGATCACAGCATTTTCATTACACTCAAAGTAAATTACTAAAGATTAAGGTCTTACTTAAATTCTTGGCACATCAATTTCATCACTATTATTAAAAAGAGAGCTCCCAGGCCCACAAACAGATTTAATACCCAAGGCAAAAAATACAAGAAACCTCGTGACCTTGAGAGTCTCTGTGTATTCATCCACACGGTGCACGTTACATCCTAAAGACACTGACTCTTGCCTATTATTTGTTCAAACCTACTGATTCTCCGAAATCCAGAATTAACAATTATTCACATTGAGATCAATTTAAATTATAACTTTACTTATATGAATATTTTGGGAAGACTAATAAAATATAGATAGCAAAATATAAGAATAACAGATCTGAAAAACAAACTTGGAGCTTACAGGAAACATAATGCATTTTTATGTCCATAAGCCAGTTTTATTTGCATTGAATTGCAAACCAGAATGGGATGTTAAAATGAAGAAAAATACTTGTAATTCACACACAAGGAGAGGGAGGAAGAGGGAGAGAGAAACCATCTCAAGCGAATGTTCAGTACTGATGCTTACATCCTATCTGTGTTTATAATGCTGTTTATGAAAGTACATTAAGTGAACCTCATTCTGACTATAATGATGCCTAAACGCGTCAATGCTTTTGCCATCACCAAAAAGCTGTATTCATGTGCTTAAGCCCAATTCGCGTAGTAATGTTATAACCATGCCAGATTATTCATTTGGAGTTAAGTTTTCCAAAAAAAAAAAAAAAAAAAAAGCCAGATTAGAAAGCAAACTTAATGGTCCTTGTAAGTTCATTTTGGGTGTAATTTTATTTGTTTAATACACGAGCATTTTCCATGTGCACATCCACCCACTACCACTTCATTAAAGCTACTACCAACCTGAGGAATGTCCAAGGCTATCTCATTTTCTCCAATTTAGACATAATCATTTGCTATTTTCAAGTAACACTATTGAAAAAATACATCAGGTGGAAACACCTTCAGTATAGACCATTAAAATTGATCTCGTTAAGTTCAGAATTACAAATTAAATGCATTGTTTTAATAATCATTAAATTGATACAGATATGATATAAATTGAGACCCACTGAAGTTTGATTCCATGATTTATAGTCTTAACAGACATGTAATATGAGTATACTTGATGTATGTTTTAATATTAAAATATTTGATTTATGGTTTAATATCTATGTTTATTTTGAAATTATAGTTAGAAAAGAGCAAAAAATTACCCTTCTGGGGAAATTCAAATGAGAAATACTTTGAAATATTTTTGTGCAATCATATACTATTTGAAAATACATCACACATAAAATAAATTTTCATACACTCTTTTGTATGACAGCTAAATGTCTGTAGCTGGATAAAACACAACGAAAGAGTTTGAAATAATAACAATGACAGGAAATGAGTTTTTGAAAGTGATATACTTTTTCATTAAAAGTCTTATTTTCAAAGGGCGGTGTTAATTCAGATTAAATTAATGTAAAGTCAAAAACAACTCTCTGTCCCTTACCAGTATCATTCACTTACTCTGGGAAAACTGCTCAGAAGTAAGATAAACACAGGTGCTAAAAGTGCGGTAAGTGAATTCAGCCTAGAAACGGTACTTTGCACACTTGGGGAAGGTAAGATTTAGTTCATATCAGTTGTCATATTTCTGTTTCAATGTTCATTACATTTTCCAAATTTTGAGGTAATTTAAATGACAATGTAGGATGTTTAGAAATACCTGTTTTCAACGGACTACCCCCTAGATAAATATGTTGATATTTATATCAATATTAGGTACATTAGAGATTAGAAAATACATAAACAGATAAAGGAATAGATTAGAACCTAGAAAATGTTGAGGTGCTGTACTGTTAAGGAAAACCAATTTCAAAATAAAAATAATTTAACTGATTAATTCTTACTGTATTTGTCAATTTGCTAGTTTTCTACCTGGATGCCTGTTTCACAATAGGACATGTGTCTTCCTTTATTTCTTTGTCAACTTTAATGGTAGTGGAAATATTGAGAACATGGAAACCACACAAGGTTCTTCATGTAAGTATATTCATGTCCTTGAGTTTTGAAATAGAACTGCAGTGTTCAGTCATTGACTATTGATTTCTGGTAGAGTAAACAAAGGGAAATTATGAAATCCATAAAACAACCAGAAGCTAAAAAGGCATTAAATATTTCACTTTCCGCTTACTATATGCACCTTAAATCCATAGCATAAATATGTAAGGTGCTAATGCAAAAAAGTGCGTTGCTCAGGATGTCAGCTTAGAGACGGTGAGGTCCAGATTAACAAAAAAGGAAAGACAATGAACAGCAGTAAAATACAAATGGAACGACATGATTTTATCTCTATCTCATTTCTAAGCATCCGGAGACTTAAAATGAAATCTTAAATTGAAACCAGCAGGTAGAAATCGCCATGTATTTGCTTCCAAGTGATGTGATAGGCCAGAAGAACGGCAATTAGGAACACCTGAGACTATAGGTAACAATCACAAAAACGTCAACTCCTGTACAACCCTGTGCAACGCTCTGAAACGGACTTGGATGTGGACACTGGGAATCAAGTAACGTTGAAGGTATTTTTCATCTTTCCACTTTTGATATTAAAGTATCTATTTACTGAATTGAGGCTCTATACAGCTAAACTATGGAAACAACGATTCTCAGTCACATTGTTGGATACACGCAGGTCAGCAGGACTGTTGGAAAGTGTGAACTGAGCGAAGGGAAAAGGGAAGAACGAGTCCTCGCCTCGTCGCCCCCGGACTTCCACGTCACAGCGGTGTGACTCACGGGCTGAATATGGACGTTTGTGGCCGGAAAGGAAGGAAGGAAGGGATAATGCCACCGATCAGGTCAGCTCCACTGAAGACCACGCACCCCGAGGCCCGCGACCGGCGGGCGACCCGCGGCCCCCCGCGCCCCCGGCCCGGCGCGAGCGCCCCAGCGGCCGGGCTGCCAGCGCTCGCCCGGGGCCCGTCTGGGCGAGAAAACTTCGCTCGGAAGGAACGAGGCGTCACAAAACCTGCCGATGCTCCTGAGGGACGACAGGCCCTGGGCCGCGGTCGGCAGGCGCAGCAGGTCACCCCGGAACCTCCGCCCCGCGCGGGACGCCCCCGGGCGGGGCCCCCGAACACGGAGGGGGAGCAGGGCCCCCGGCGGCGGGCGGGGCGGGGGGGGGGCGCGGGGCGCGGGGGGCGCGCAGACGGGACCGGCGGCGGGGCTGCGACCGAAGTGCCAGAGACCGGGGAGGCTTCTGGCGCAAAGAGCCCCGGGAGGGGACGAAGCCCCTCGGGCCGGAGACCGGGGGAGCGGGGACGGCGCACAGGGCCGCCGCCTGCTTCAGATTCCGGGTAGAGCAGACGCCAGTTAAAATGAGGAACAGGTTTGAGGTGCGCGGCGGCCAGCGGCCTGGAGAGGTGTCTCAGGGCCCGCGCAGCCGCTGCCACCAGCGGCCGGCCGGTGGACGAGTCGGGGACGCTCACAGGCCCGAGCCCCGCCGCTGGCGCTCGAGGGCCGCGCGCACGCACGTGGGGCCCACACCCTGGACGCCGCAGACTCTCACCTGGATGCGCTCCACCTCCAGGAAGGCCGCTGTCTGGAAGGCTCGTTCCCACTGGGCCAGGTCGGACTCCAGCTCCACGGAGAAGTAGAGGTCCTCCCCGGACTCGGACTGCACGCTGAAGCAGTGTTTCCGCCGGTCCAGCAGGTCGCTGTCCTGGTGGAAGCCTGGAGTTACACGGGCTGCACTCACCTGCCCTCCGGCCGAGCCGGCTGCACACGAACCGCGCGGCCCGGGGCGCGGGGAGCCCCGTCGTGACGCCCCCTCTCTCTGACGTCACCAAGCCTTTGCTGAGATGGTCACGGCAGCCAGTTTCTAGCCCGCAAAGTCTCGGACTGACCCTGGGGCAAGTCCGTAAGCTAGACGTCAGGGTTTCTGGCCTCAGCTCTTACGAGCAAGGGAACTACCAGGAGTGCGTGAGATTTGCCTCTTCCTGGACAGATGGATGGCACCCAATCGCCCTTCCTCCTCACAGAAAGGTGAAGATGATGAAACTAAACAATACTTACTAATGTATCTGCAGATGTTAAGAGAGCCTTCGAAGCATGGCATTTTTAGCTGAGTTGATTTCTATGGCCCTCAAAGTATCATGGAAATATTATTCTACCTGAGACACGAAAAAAATGAATCTACTATGTCTCAGAATTTTTACTGCTTTAAAAAAAAACACACATTTACCTTATTTATGGAACCGTATTTCACTGAGTTAGAAAGACCAACATAGCAATTTCTTGGTTTTACTAGAAGTTTCCCACTGATGCGTTCACACATCTGCCTGTACAGCCATCTCAGAGATGTTAAAAGGGGAAAATAACGCAGCTAAGAATTGATGCCACAAGCTAATTCCACGCAGTATGTCACACAGCGCCTTTGAATCGCATGTGCCGTATACTGAAAACTGCCAGTCACTGATGGCTCTAACCATTTTTTATAGAGAGGTATATAAAGGTATTAAACACCCAAAATGCTAGAAGGAATTCTCTGCTTTGGCAGGTGTTTTCAAAATAATAGCAATTTTACAAAGAATTCCAATTGTCCTTGTTTTTTCTATTTATGTTTAAAATGACTAGAGAAGAGCTAATGAAAGGCAGCCCTTCCTGGGCTCCAGAGTTTCCCTTGACACCCGCTGCCTGTTGATGTTCTGGAAGCTTAAAGGAAGACACATTCTCTCTGTAGTGATGGATTTTCCGAGTCTATCTTAAGGGAGAACACGAAAGCATTGTATCTTTGAAAACGCAGTCCAAGTAAGTAGACCGTGCCGTCCTTTCTAGTAATTTGGAGCTTACAACATCCAGGGAGAGTGACAATGACAGACACTGAATACATAACTAGACAAGTCGATATGTCAGCGGAGACCCCTGTAAAAAGTAAGAATATGGTTTATCCCACAATAGGCTGGGAGGTCAGGGAGATGTCCTTGAGAAAATGCTATGGTTTATTAAATTGGCTTTAATGTTCCTTGTCAGATAAAATTGTTAATATAAAACAATCTGTGTCATTAACACCCAGAAAAGTGTTGCTGTTTTTCCTTCTCACAAAATTGCACATTGTCACAGATCTTAAAGGAACTTCATCTCAGATTTTCTGTTTTCTTGGCAAGTTATTAGCTCTCTCACTCCTGTAAAACCTGATTTACATCTTCTGTGACACGACCCAAGCTCTTGGAGACAGAGCCTCTGTCATCTCTGCAGATAGGACTGCGACACCTCTGACCACCGGTAGCCACTTGTTACCGAATTAACAGCCGCTCCTCGTGGGCAGACTGCCACTGCACCCTACAGTCATCTGGGTGTTCAGGCCTCACGGTTCAAAGAGGGAGACAAATACATAAGAATAATAAACATCTCTCAGACAGTGCTATAGAGGTAAAGTGCTAAGGAAACACAAGGAGTAACACATCATTCTGGAGAGAGAGTGGAGAGGAGAAAGCCTTGTTCTAGGAAGAGACCAGAGGGTCCTCACGGGCTGAGAGACACATGTGAGGGCCGTCGGCCCAGCCTGAATGAGCCCAGGTGCCCCTGCTAGAAATGCACCTGCTGTGAAGACCATGGGGGGCGGTGCTTGAGGGCGGGAGGAGCAGGACACACCCTGACTTGGAGGGAGCAGGGCCAGTGAGGTGGGAGGGCAGAAAGGCAGCAGGCTGGGGTCCACGTTCAGAGGTTCAGTGAAATGTGGCTACAGCTGAGACATTTCAAAGATCTGCTTCGAAAATAGTCATCCAGTTACCGGCTGATGGACACTTAGGTTGGAATACTACTCAGTCATGAAAAAGAAAATAATGCCAAATGCAGCTTTCTAAGTGAAGTAAGCCAGAAAGAGAAAGAAAAATACCATATGATATCACTTATATGTGTAATCTAAAAAAAAAAAAAAAAGACACGAACTTATTTACATAACAGACAGACTCACAGACAGAAAAAGAAAAAACTTATGGTTCCCAGGGAGGAAAGAGCATGGGAAGGGATAAGTTAGGAGTTCAGGATTTGCAAATGCAACTACTATACATAAAATAGATAAACAACAATGTCCTGCTGTACAGCACAGACAAATATATTCAGTAACTTGTAATGGCCTATAATGAAAACGAATATGAAAAGATACATATATATGTATGACCAACTCACTGTGCTGTACACCAGAAAGTAACACAGCATTGTTACTTTAATAAATAAATAAATAATTTAATAAATAAATAAAAAAACAGTAAATAAATAAAAAAGAAACAAAGGCAGAGACATTAGCAGAAATCTGTGCTTAAACCAGAAGAAAAGAGAAAACAGTTGTCCAAGACACTGCTGTCCTCCTGTCTCCGTCTGGTGTCCTCGTCACGGGGCCACAGTGAAGGCGCCCAGCCTCAGATGCGGCCGGGGGCGACCTCAGCTCTCCCGTTTCCGGGACGAGCTGGCCGGAGAAGGCATGGCTTCTGGAATGTCTGCTGTTAATGTTGATACTCAAAAAAGTAAATATATGTGGCTCCCCACGCACTGCGACTTAAACTTGCTGCCTGCACACCTCACCTTCTGTCAGGCTGTGATGTGGCCCCTGCAGACACACCATCTGGGGGATTCTTTATGCTGATTGGCGCGCATGACCCATCAGTGCTGACACAGTGACAGCCAACGTGTCTTGAGCATACCTTTGTGCATTTTTCTCATTTACTACTTTTCCTTCAGAAAGATCCTCTCTAGGTTTTTAGATTTACTCCGAGTCTCCTGCACACTCTGCAGACTGATAACCAAGCGCCGTCCTTCCTGGGCCACACGTCAGCTTAATAAGCAGCCTGACCCAGAAGCCACATGTTGCAAGTATGTTTGCTAATAATGTGCGTAGTTCGTCTAAGGCCAACGGGTATAAATAACTGCAACAAACAAGCAAGACAAACCGTGTCTTTATAATAATTACTGAGCGTGGAGATACTGCCAGCCGTAAATTTTCTATTTTGCTTAAAATGTACAGGACTAAAGGCAGGAAAAGCTGCCCCCAAATTGGTGAGTTGCCCCCACGGCCAGGTTTCCGCGTGTGGTCTCCTCTCTCCACTGAGCTGCGGTGGCTTCACCCAGTGCTCAGTGACGCAGCGAGTCGCTTGTCACACTCTCTTTCAAATACACTTGTCATTGTTTGAATAACAGCTATGGCCTTTCTTCAAGTTAATGGCATGTGTGGGATCAAAAATGAAAATGAAAAAGTAAGGATAAATGTGTTCACATTATTATATTAAATTTAAATTACTCTATGAGCTACATGACTTTAGCACATTTACGTTTGCCACTGCTTCTTCTGCTTGAGCTTATAGCAAATCAGGGAATCACTCGATCTAAGCATGGAGTTATTTAAAAACAAACAGAAATTGTGATTTTTTTAATGAAAAGAGAGGACCAGGCCTAGGACGGATTCTTCAGCTACAAATAATGATTTTCATTCTTCTGCAACTATTCTCATAATTTAAAATGAGGGGAAGGGGGGCTGAGTATCGCTCAGTGGTGGAGCACGTGCTTAGCGTGCACAGGGTCCTGGGTCCAGTCCCTAGTACTTCCATTAAAAAATAGATAAACCTAATTACCTCCCATTGCCAAAAAATAAAAATAAAATAAACTGAGTGGAAAACATACCAACAAAATTAAATCTTGCCAATTAATTTTCAGTGAGACTCTCAGGAATGATTCAGTCTCTAAAGAGACATTAAATGCACACCAAGTTCTGCACAAAAATGGTACTATGATAACACAGTATAGTGCTGTCTTCCATTTTTATACAAATACCATTCTTAACCCTGTTGTGTAGTGAAAATTTTTACATGAATTAACATATTGTTAGGAATATTTTTCCATCATTAGATTTTGTAAAAGATAAAGTTGGGGAAATTACTCAAATTTTATTATAAATCTGGTTCTATACATCCCAGAACAAAAAGGGTATTTGCATCTTATTCAGCCAATATGACCAATGTGGAAAACAGCTTGCATTTCAAATGATATTAGCTCAATAATTATGTAACTTCCCCTCTTCTGTGCTGTGTAGAAATACATCAAAAGCAGGTGAAAGTAAAGTACACGAAGGTATTTCCATTTTTTACAGCTATGGCAGATAACAAGACGTTAAAATTACTTTCCTAGTAAAATGTCATTAAATACCTGCCAGAAAAATTATTTTCCAAGTCATCTAGCCTTTAAGTTATTACTCATATATTCATAAATCATGAGACGTAAATCTCATGATCTGAAAAGTAAAATTTTCAACTTCTGAAAAAAGTAATTGAAAAAAATTTATAACTATTATTTTAAAATTAATTTAAAATAAAACTTAAGATATTTTAGATATTAAAAATCAATTAAAATCAAACCAAGTGAATGCCCTATATATGTAAGTCAATTCATTTTTTTATCTTTGGGATTTTAGTTGCCTTATCTGGGAAAAGAAGAAATAAAACTTTAAATTTCCTCCCTTTTCTCTCCTGGGAAACTGGAGTCCCTGCTATCAATAAACAGGCACAGTGGCAAATGCCAGATACAGTCTCTAAATCAGTCTTAACAGTGATCCATCCACGTCGGCTGTGCTCTTCTCTTTCCTGAGGAGGGAAAGGGGACTCGGACATGTCGGTCGTGTCCCCAGTCGAGAGGCTGCTGGCCCCAGGGACTCGGGTCACACGTGCTGGGGAGTCACCGGCTGAAGCTCAGAAGTCAGCTTTATTTCCACCTCTCCTAGAATCAGTGCCCGCACTTGCCTGAAGCTCTTGCAAAGACGAAATTCGCGGATACGTTTATGTATCACCGTCACTGATGCTGACTGTTGCTGAAAAGCTGGGCTGGGTCAGACTCCAGCGCCCACGCACACGCCAGTACACCCACCCGCAAACACACACACACAGCCCCCTCTGTAACACAGATGTGTGGGACTGCCTACGATGAGGTGCAGGATGAACAAGCAGTCGGAGAGGCTCCGTGTCTATAAAATACCGACCAGCATTCACATTGGAGGTGTACACACTGGCCCGAGTTTCTTTTCCGGGCACGTCTGACCCTTCTGCCGCTCTTGAGGGCTTTTGTGTGCGTGCCTGTACGGGCGTGTTAGTTCTGTCCCAGCACATCATGCGCATGACGAAATGCTCTTGCAGACATTAGCCCATTATCCCTCTGTCTTTACGGCTTGCAGAGGTCAAGTGACTTAAACAAGAACTTATTCTAAAAATTCAGAGATTCTAGAATTTAGGGTGAAATATATTTTTTTAAATACATCTGCCGTTCACAAATTTTTCTGACTATTGGCATGAGAACACATGTTCTAAGGCTAGAATTCTTAGGTTCAGAAATCTATGGTGGGTGTGGCTTAAAGGTAAATTTGGGGTAGACTCCCCAGGCCAGCAGGACCCTAGCACAGGGGTGGTTTAAGAAGACAACACTGTCCCAAGCAGCATCCCACTTGCCACGGAATTTACCTGATTTGGATACAAATATATTTATTAACTGATATCTTAGAGAAAGGCAAGGCTGATTCTTGAGGACTCTCGGACAGGAGAGACAGTGACCCCAGCCGACTCTCTGTCCTGAGCAATGACCCCTTGTTTCAGTCTATCCACACAGCCTGGCTTAAGCTCCTTCATTTGCTTAATATGTGTTAGATTTAGCTTCAGTCAGGGAACTTGGGAAGAAAATTCCTACTTTAAAAAAAGAGGAGAGGGGAGGGTGTAGCTCGGGGGCAGAGTGCCCGCTTAGCACGCAGGGCGTCCTGGGTTCAGTCCCCAGTGCCTCCATTAAAAGTAAATAAACCTAATTACTGCCCCCACCCCAAAATACCCAAGAACTTTTTAAAGCAGAGTTTCAGTGAAGACAACTACCCATGTGAAAAATGCTGGCTACCATCAGGGAAAATGCTCTTCCATGCGGTGTTGTTAGAAAGTATACGGTGTGCACACAAAACACTATTATCAAAAGAAACTTTTATCCTTGTATTTGATTTGCTTTCTTGAGTCCCTGTTTCATACACTTGGATCAGCTTTCACTATCAGTTTGATTGATGTCTGCATTTTCCCTAAGACATTATTATTGAAGCAAACAGAAGCTTCTCTGCTGTAAATTAGCAAAACTAGAACCAGAAAAGCACACAAGCAAGAAACACACGAAACAAGAACATTCACATTAATTTCTCATAATATTATTCAAAGGGAGGACTTTCAGAGCTGCTGACTGAGATGAATGGTTTTAATTAATAGTTGCAAGTTTCATCTTCCAATTCCAATTCTAATATTCTACTTCTGAGGACAATTGCATCACACGGAAACGAGCCCTCAAGCCCACGCTTTGAAACCCCCGGGAAGGGTGGTTTCAGGAGAAAAGGCTGTGCGGTGCGGGGCTGGGGCAGGTGCCACGTGTTTCCCTCAGGGTGAATTTCATGGGGTCGTAACCGGTGGGAGTTGTGGCTGGTCCCATGGTCCTGCCTTTAAGAAAGAATCCAAACAGTCCCACGTTTAAATACATCCAAAGAAGGCAATTTTAGGTTGTAGCCTTCAGTGTTTGGAACGTGAAGATGGTTCTTCCATCTCTGACTATTCCTGTTTTGAAAACGGAATCCCTCACATCGCAGTTTATACTGATTTACTCTTAATCTTTCTTCAGATGTGATTCAAAACAGGTGGTCACCAATTTTGAGAAGTCACCTTTTCTATCCTCGAGGACAAATATCGAGTCACCTCTGAGCTTTCTCTTTATGAAACTAAATGAAGTAAATCATTCCACCTTCCCTCCCAGGCCCCACGCTGTAGCTATTTGATGATCTTAGCATCTCCCTGCGCCGAAGCCGAGCCAGCGTTTCCCGAAGCCCTCAGGTAGTAAAAGACACCCGCTCCCTGGCACGGGCTCGTGCGGGTCTGGCCAACGTGAGCCATAAAAGGAGTTACTGTGTCACTTAACACGACACCTCTGTTTATGGACCCCAGTCTCCTGTATGAGTGCCGTGTCCGGGGAGATGTAGAAAGCGAGGGTCGTTGTGCAATGTGGTGTCTGGCTCGCAAGCATCTCACAAAATGTGTTCAGTTAATCCTGCACAATTTGTCCAACGAAGGGGAGGTGCTAGGGCCAAACAGCTCAGTTAGCTCTCCTGAATATACGTGGTCTGACCTCTGGCCTGGCTTCCGAGGCATCTTCTAAAGAGCAGGTCAGGACAAACCAGATGCCACTTACATCGCAGGCCCATCAGATGCTTTTTTTTCCCCTAGTGTTACTTCTTTTAAACAAAAACAAACAACTTATAAGCATGGAAACATCTTGGAGCAGAGTTCAAGGTTGCAGGTACCCACGGCTGCCTCTGAAAGTGTTTTATCCTGGCCTATCCGTGCCTGGAGGGGGTATTCAGCTGACGTTCAACCAAGGAGGACTGCCCACCGGCTGCGCCAGGCACTGCTCGGGTGGGGGGACGTCTCTCTGAGCCAGTCAGGTGGCACCTTTGTCCCCGGGAGGCTGGTCTGGAGAGGGTGAGAGGAGTCACAGCACAAACAAGGCGCCACGTCACGGCAACAAGGCCGGTGTCAGCAACGCCTGCTAACTCAGGGACGCCAGCCCCAGGGGACACTGCCATTTATACAGAATGAGAAAAGGGCGGCAAGGGAGGTGACAGGTGAGCAGAGGCAGGAGCAAAGGATTCCAGGAATCTGGGGGGGCGGTGACACAGAGAAGCCGGGGCTGGTGTGAGCGGAGGGGGATGGAGGGGCCAGAGCCAGTGGGCGGGCAGGTGGCCCGAGGCTGCAGCAGGTGGTGGGCGGAGGGCTGGGCAGGCGGGGTGGTCCAGGTCACAGCACCCGGCAGGCACCCTTGGGGCTTTACTTGGCGTGGCGCTGGCTCGCAGCCGGAGAGCTTCCTTGTTCACAGATGACAAGTGAGAGTAGGTGTGTGTTATTCAATGTCTGAAAATATTTCTCTCCAGGCCGTATAACCCAGGTGAAAATTTCCCCAGAGCAACTAAGAGGCCGATGGCAAGTTTTATGTGGGAAGGTAAGAAGTGTTGCTTGGCTGTGATTTGGGCAGAGTGCTGACCACCGGGCACTGCCGGGCTCTTGTGACAGCAGCGGAAAGTGCCAAGGGTTTTCTAGAGGCAGTTTAGATAAACGCATCCAGCGTCTTGAATATATTCAAACATTTTCTGCCCGGGATTTCCAAATCTCAGAATTCAGACTAAAGGAAATAACTTGGAGGTTACACAAGAGTTTTTCAATTCTTCGCTGTTCTTTTTCCTGGGCCCCTTAACCACACACGGTGTCACCCTAATAAAACGCCAGCTCGCTGAAAGCAGGGTGCCTCCACCTCTGTCTCCAGTCACACACTGCTTAGCAGAGGCCCTGGAATACAGCAACACTCAAGTGTCTGCGCAATAAATCAGAGAACGATGCTGCGATATATCTGACAGGGGGGTGTCTAAAGGCAAAATTAAGAGACTGGCTAAAAAGATGGCCAAACGATGGGATAGGTAAAACCTACCACAAAGTCATAATTTTGGGGGAAGAATATTATTTGACATAACAAAATCTCAAAGCATATTTTTACATGAAAAAGCAGATTTAAACCATATATATTTTTTCTTTTGTCTTTATCTTGTGTTTTCTTTCATATCCACGTATCGTTTGTTTCCATGAACTACCTATGAGCCCAGGACCCCTACTGGCTGAAGAAAAGCAGTTAAAATGACCACCACTTGTTGATCATACCTTGAGAATCTTGCACATAATCTCATAAACTGAAAATGTTTTCTCCGCCCGGGTCCAGTCCCACGTGGTCACCTTTAAAAAGATGAGAAACTCATGTGCCATTTGTTTTAGAAAGACAGCCCCTCTTTTTGTCTTTTCTTATATAGCACGGAACACCCATGAGACTTTCGCACGCGCACCACACAGACTCTGAGCTGCGAGGTTTCCGCACACAAACCCCGGGACGGCGTTTCCACCCCCGCCCAGGTTTCACCTCCACGTCTCTTCCCATTTCAGCAAGGATTTCACGTGATGCGCAACAATTTCTGCCCCCGACTGTGTCGATGCATTTTAGATAGTGCGTGTGTCCTCTACATGTAAATACCGAGTGTGTGTGTTTCACATGTGGAACTTTTTTCCTGCTTCCCACCAGTGACACACAGACTCCCAGATGCCACGGCAGCCCCGGCTGTGACTTTAAAGGGAGACCAGGAGCCCTCCTGCCCCTGGACATGGCGACACGCCGAGCGCCACGAGCTGCTTCCTTACTTGTGTTTAGCACCTATTTGCCTGATTGGTCATAAGAAACTATTCAGAGTGGGAAAATCAGGAACTTGTGAAAGAGACAAATCCTTATGTCTCTTTCCTGTCTTCCAGGTGCGTTGAGCTTTGTGTAAACAAAGACGTTCAAAACTGCTTCAAGTCTAACTTGATACTTCAAGGTCGTATGTGTTACTAGACTTGTGAGTGAGCGGTGTGACATTTAATATTTATACTCAGTAAACGTTAATTGAGACTCGACTCTGCGTAAGGTGCATGTCCCCAAAGCACGACCGCCGGCGAGCGGCTACCCACGCCCAGCTCGCGCACAGCCGCGGGACCAGACGCAGGACGAGGCCGCCTGTCAGAGCCCTGCTGACCGACTGGGGCAGGCCGTGCTCTGTGGACAAATGTGCGAGGCCTGCCCGTCACGGCGGCCTAAGCAGAAAGGCCTGCTAGGTTTTCCCAGGTTGTGAAGTTAATGTTTAACGCCAGCAAGATGCTCTCAGAAGCATCTGCATCTTTTTTCTAGCTTTCTCTGTATCTTAGCTTTGAAATACATGGGCACATGCCATTTGCTGTTGTGGACCTGAGGCCGCTGTGCTGCGACGACGCGGAGACGATGAAGAATGCCGGACAGGAACACTTACTGGAGGTGCCAGGAACCGGTAGAGGCACGAGCCCCTCAGGGCGAGGAACGCCGGTGAGTACGCGCGGTCCTGGATGGGGTCCGGCTCCCGGGCCTCGCACCAGCCCATGCAGACGACCTGCAGGGGCACAGGCACACACAGTGCGTTACACGCGTGCACGCAGGCACCTGCCAGGTGGCTTCTGTGTGCTCTTCACGTCCCGTGGTGTTCGACTTTCCTCATAAAACTGTCAGATTAATTGGCACAAAAGGTGCGTGAACCAGATCGACCTTCAGTAAGTGAATGTGAACCACTCTAAGAGTCTGTGTGTTTCCGTCGGTGTTTATCAACCACACACACACGCGTTGCCTTCCAGAACCAATGGCCGGACTGTGAACTGATTTCTCATGAGAAACAACGAAAGCCAGAACGTCATGGAACGTAGACTTCAATGCACAAAATGAGGACAAACCTAGCATTCCAGGCACCGCAGAACTTCCGTTTCCCCGGGATTTCCTAGCACTAACCCAGATCGAGGGTGACTTTGTGCACATATATTTACACTGATGGGTTAAGCCCAGAAGTTACAACCGCTGGGCACTGCTTTCTTTCAACTGATAAATATATTCGGAGAAGAGAAATATTTTAACCTATAGTGTATTACCAGCCTCACTATGTGTTTACCTTCCAAGGGGAAAAGTACCTCTCCATGTACAAGTTAACCATCCTGAGCCTGAGAAACGCTGCAGGGAGCTGCACGGAGTCGCATTTGTGTCACCGTCAGCTCTGCCTCGCGTGTAAAAGTGTTCAGAAGCGGACTGTAGCTTCTACCATGCTCTTCGTCGCCTTAGCAGACTTACATTGTGATTATTTTGCTTTCAGAAGTGTGAATGTCTAATTTTATGGTGCCAGTTAATAGATGACAGTCGGCCTCGGTATCCACGGGGTTCAGCCCAGTGGGGATTGTGAATGAAGTACATGATCTTGGGTCGTCTGAACCCGCAAACGCAGGACCCGCGGATGTGGAGGCCAGACTGCGGGAGGGACACCCGCAGCGGTGCCGGGAACAGCCCTCGCAGGCACCAAGGGGTGACTGTGTGAGCCAGTTAGACGGGAAGGCGCAGAAGTGTTAAACACGCACGTTTGCGCGCGTCCTTGTTTGTGATGTAGACGACCCTGTGGTTATTAACGACAGTTAACACTAGACCCAGGGGACAGTCTAGGCTATCCTGCTTTCAGATTACAGAGTAACAGTTGCTTGCTTTTCCCTTCAAAGGCAGATTTAAGCCTCAAACACAGAAACGTAATACTGAGCAGATAATTTAAAACACTGGCTAAAATCTTTTATGACAAAATTATGAAACATACTCAGTAATGAAATGGAAAAGCATAGGAATGCTATGTTAAAAATTTGGGAACGTTTTACCTGCTGTAAAATGTGATTCAACGTTTTTTCTTGTTTTCATTTCTTTTTCAATTTGCACATTGATCCTTAATTTTGTTCCCTTTTGCTATTTTTAACTTTATTTGAAGGTGCTCATTCACCAGTCTCTGAATTAAATTAACAATAGCACCAGAGTATAAAATACTTAGGGATAAACTTAACCAAGGAGGTGAAAGTCTCGTACACTGAAAATTATAAAACATTACTGAAGGGAATTAAAGAAGATACAGATAAATAGAAAGACACCTGTGCTCATGGATTGGGAGAATTAATACTTTAAAGTGACCCTAATAACCAAAGTGACAGATGTGATGCCATCCCTGTCAAAATCCCAATGAGATTCTTCACGGAAATAGAAAAATCATCCTAAAATTAAGGGGGTACCACAGGTACTTGAATCACGACAACCATATGAGTAAGACGAAGCTAGAGGCGTTGCACCTGCTGATCTTAAAATGTATTACAAAGCAACAGTAATCAAATCAGTAAGATACTGGTATGAAAGCAGAGGCAGACCGATGCAGCAGAACAGAGAACCCAGAAGTACACCCACGTTCATGTGGTCAGCTCATCTTTGACAAAGATGCCAAGAACACACAGTGAGGAACGGACAGTCTCTTCAGTAAGTGGTGTTGGGGGAACAGCACCCACGTGCTGAAGAATGACACTGGACCTTTATCTCACATCATAAACAGAAATCAACTCAAAATGAGTTAGAGCCTTACATGGAAGATCTAAATCCATCACACTACAAGAAATGCAATTTTAAACCAGTATGCATTTCCTGTGCATAATCTTCCAAAGTGGCTACAATTAAAAAACAGAAAATACCAAATTATGGTGAGGGCTTGTAGAAACGTAAGAGCTCCTATGCAGCCGGGGAGAGTGTGAGCCTTCACTTCTAATGCAAGCTCAGCCCAAGTGCCCTGAAGCTCATGTACAAGAATGTTCCTGTCGCACTGTTCTTAGTAGTCCTAACCATGTACAAATGGCTTAAAATATTAATGAACTGTGTGCCCTCCAATATATTCTGTAGATGAGTACAGTAACCGTGATATCAAAAAGGAACAGTATACAGCAAGAAAAATGAAACATTGTGGTTACCCAGGACAACGTAAGTGAACCTCACAGAACACAATGCTGATTGAAAGCAGCATGTATATACATATATATATATATATATATATATATATATGGAATATGTCAAATATATGTGTATACATATGTGCGTATATATATGAGTTGATTCAGATAAACTATGGTAGTGTTTTGGAATGCCATCTTGATTGGAATAAACGGTACTACAGTAAATTAAGACAATCGCTACCCAAGCTGTCAGGATAGTAGTTATTTTAGAAGCGAGTGAGCCAGGTGTGACAGGGAACAGAACAGAGCGGGAGGCAGAATCTGAGTTGCAAACAGTCCACTTCCTTTGACCTAAGTTGTGGTCACACAGGGGTTTGGCTTTTGAATAATCAAGCTGTACATCTACATTTTATGAATTTTCTATAATGTCTTATATTTGATAAAACTTCATTTTTAAAACAGCACACAATTATTAATAACAGTTTTACAACAATCTCACTTTAAAAATAATACAGAGTTTTATGAGTTTTATAGGAAGAAAGTATTCTAACCAACCTGGTTAAATCCCGTCATTCTGAGACCATTGCAACGAGATAAGATTTTAGTTATTATAAGTTATAAGAATTATATCACCTTAATCATTATATTATTTCTTAATTAAGTCAAAGGGTTTTGTTTTAATTCAATTTAATAAAACGTACAGTTTCTCTATGTTTATGACTTCTCTGCACTGGCGAGAGAAAAAGAGAATGAAGTGGTCTACATAACCACAGGAAGGGCAGATCTGGGCTTCCTAAGGCTGTGAAATTTGAGTTTGCTGTCTCTTTCCACCTCTCTAACCTGCTGGAAGCTGAAATATTCAGAACAGTATACTGATATTTTTCAAAAATTATCACTGAATACAATTTTACTATTTTGACCTGAGTGTAGCTCTGAGGAACAGGCTGGGGATGTAGCCAGTAAGACCGAGGTTGTCGGGTTTGTAAGGGATGTTCCTTCATGCCTGTTGTCCAGGTCAGAGAGCGACCTCAGCATTTTCTGTGTCACAGGAGAGGGCTGTTCTCAATTCTGCACAGAGGTCAAAGGCGCTTTTATTTTTCATCATTACTGTGACTCGTGTGAAATAATTATATGGTGGAGGAGACACAATGCACTTTCAGTAAATTCTTCCTACACCTGTCATAGCAAATAACAACTCCAAAGAAAAGCTGTATTGCTTAATCTTATTTTTAAAGTAAGAAACAAACGAGTAATGCAGGCATAGGATGTTTCAAGCAGGACATTTCCGAGACGAGTAGGACTGGAAGGAAGTCGTGTCCTGTATGCATGAAGTGGCACTTTCAGATGCGTGCTGTGCAATTTCTAGATAAATATTTCGGAAGCTCGCCTGTCCTCACTTCGGACAGCGGCACCCACGGCACCTGACGGAGCCACGCCTGCTTCTGGTGATGCTTCCAGGAGACGGAGACACAGCCTCACAGACGCTGAGGTGCTGTGGCCACGGCGGCCACCACCGCCTCCCGCGTTCTCCCTCAGCCTCCCCAGGCTGCCCTGGGCCGGAGCCTGCCCTGGCTCACCCACCTCCTGAAGCAGATGCGTCCTGTCTCCTCCGTCCCTGTTCTGGGTGACACCCTCCCAAAAGCCGTAGTCAATCAGCTCAAGAAAAAGGCCAAACTGGATCTCACTCCAGACTTCGGTGTCACCTGGCATCACGCTCACCCTCCCCCGGGACCCGAAGGCCCCCTGCTTTCCTTTCCGAGTGCAGCAATCAGCCCCCCTCTGGCACCTCCTTCCAGGAACCGACCAGGCTTTTGTCCTGAAGAGTGAATACTTTTGGAAACCATGAGAGACCTAGAAATTAGTAAGAAAACGATCTCAGCAGAAAGGCTGCCACTGGAAGCACAAAAGGGCCAGAGAGAATACAGAATTAAAGGAGGCTCTTAAAATCCCTAAATTCTCTTCGCGGGAGCAGCCGTTGAACGACTCAACAGCAAACACCCGCCAGCTTTCCTGATGAAGGGGGAGGGACGCACAGGTCAAGGGCCTGGAAGGCGGAGCCGAGGCCCACGGAGCTGTGACCAGGTCTCACACCTAATCAGGGAATCCAGCATTTGCCCTGCGGAGTCCAGCACTGTTTCAGACCAGTGACTCCTCTTGACCTTCCATTTCCCCTTGTGAACCAGAATGTCTGTAACCGTCAGCATATGCGTTTCTCACTGCTGTGCGCTGAGGCTGCTGGAGGCAGAGGAATGGTCTCTTCAGCCTCACAGTCCAGGGATGGAGAGGAATCAGCCCCAGGGACTGTGCCTGATGGGTCCCACCACGGAGTCTCGTGTGTGCGTGACTGAGGCACAGGGGAGGTGACTGCATTTTGGAATTCGGGCTGATAAGTTTCGGTGAGACTTAGCATTCCGAGCTGAGGTTACCGTGGGGTGAGCCTCCTGGGGAGCTGAGAGAGGAGGAAGGCGTCTCCTGTTTCAGAGGAGCGTGAGCCGCTGGGGGCAGAGGGCAGGCCCCAAAGATGCGCCTACTATGCTGTTGTGTTTATACAGCATTTTTTTAATAGCACAATTTTAGAAATGGAAAACGGATGATTGTTTGTCAGAGATGAGGACAGAGTGAGGGGAGAGAGGTGGGTGTAGCTGAAGGGTGACCCACGGCAGCCTGATGGGAACGGGAACCTTCAGGTTCCTGACTGGCGGTAGAGACGGGGACCGACGTGTTCTAACACTGTGTAGAATTGAACACACACACACACACACACACACACACACCCACTGCACACTAAGAAAACCGGGCAAAGGCGACAACGCGGAGGGATCGCATCAGTGTGAACACCTTCCTTGTGATGTTGCACTGCGAGCTCTGTGCAGCGACGCCCGTGGGGAGCGAGGCAAAGAGCACCCGCAGGCCCGAGACGCCTCCGCTTTGCCAGCACCCCGCCGGCTTCCCTCCGCTGAGACCTTGCCTCTCACACGCACGTCTCAGGCGTCAGCTCACCCTCTGACTATGTTTCAGGGCGTTTTCACCGATGACCCTCCTCTCCCCAGTTCTGGTATCTCAGCCACGCCTCTCGCTCAGATGGGGTTGGGGTCCCCCCGGCTGGGGACTCGGCCTGGCCAGACAGCTGCCACCCACCCCACACCGGGCCTGCGAGTGAACACACGTGGCCCCACCCTCCACGGCAGAACCACGATTTCTCTTTGTGTGTGACGGTCCTCATGCTTTTAGCCTTGGGTTTTTGTTTTTCTTTTTTTTTTACTGGTTTTCTCATATTTGGCTCCGAGTTAGACATGATTTCATTCTTTTACTTAGTATTTCAGGATAGGAAGAGCACACAAAATATCTTCTTAAACTAATAAAAGATAATAAAATAAAGCATAGAGCATACGTATCATTTTATGACATACTCCACCGTTTCCCAAGCCTGCCCCACCTTTCACAGCTGGAGTGTAACTGTAAGTGCAGATGTAACTTAGTGCACAGTTCTGTGTTCGGGGCTGTTTTGGTCTGCAGTTAGGGGTTTATCCCAGGCCTGTGAAAACCGACCGCTGGTGAAAAACGTGTCTCCTAAACAGGGCAGTACTTCTGCTTCAAGCGAGCTTGTTTTAAAGCATTTCTTAATGACGAATCATTTGACACATCAGCCGCATCACCTGGGCTGTACCTGGAGGCTCCCCACAGCGCGGAAAGCGGGCGCCGCGGGGTGCAGCGGCCAGGAGCCCGGCAGCCGCGGAGCCGCGGGAGGGACGCGCGGCAGGGCCGCAGGGTCCGCGCGCCACGCGCGTGAAACCAACCCGTTGCCCCCGAGGGGGTGAAGGGCGCTCCTCGGCGAGCACCCTCACTGTGCTCCTGTGCGCCGCTCATCACTTACGTCTTCTTCCACGTGTCAGGGGAAAGGGGTGCACAGTCGGGTCAGCGACATCACGCTCAAGGAAGTGACGAAGAAAGCGGCGCGCAGGGTCCTCCTGTCCGCGGCCACCGACGCGGCTCGTCCTCTGATTGCCCCATTTAACACATAATCACCCCCGCGAATAAGCCTTTTGGCTCCAGGATTCGGAGTCACTTACTACTGATTTGATGAAGTTCTACAAAGTGCTAAAAATTGTCCTGAAATCAGGAAAGAATGCTATTCAGGCAACCGTACAAACGTGTTCTGGTTAAACCAGATTTATAACATAGCCAGGGCCATGATCCATGATTATGGAGAAAACTGTGCGAAACAAAATGTATTCGCTTTCGAAACATGCCTGCCCGCTCACTGTACTATGAGAAGGGGCTCTCTGGAGTTCCTGGGGCTCCTGTGCAAAGCCCTCGCTCCGGAGACCAGGAAATGCTCCCAGAACAAGACAGGACAAGCTTGTCTTTACTGTTACTAGAAACAGTTTCTACCCTGCACATCTGGAGAATCAGATTCCAGATTCGTAGCTGTTTTTCTAGTTAATTGCTCTGCTCTGAACTGAAGGATAATAAAACTTCCTCCATCCCCCTGTGAGGCCGAGCGGCTGCAGCCCAGACGGGTCCCCGCTGAGACCCGGGGGCCGGGGGACCGGCTTGCTCTCTCCCGTGCTCATGTCAAAAAAGGAGGAGGCTCAGCGCTTGGAGACTCTCCAGGCCACATAATCCAGAGACGTCGGGGTTTATCTGGCCCTGGGAGAGACATTTAGAAATGTTGGCCCTCGCCCCTTCCATCCTGTCTCAAAAGGATGGGTTGAGTCCTGTCCTTTTGGGAGTGGGGACAGTGACTTCTGCCTGGGCACAGGCAGAGAAGCAGTGTTCTCCCCAGCCTGTGTCCTGGGGTGTGACTGACACTCAGGTGCGAAAGGCCATGGGTTCCCTGCAGGTCAAGGTGCGGTGACTGACACTCATGTTACTCTGGCTGCAGATCTGGTTGGGAGAATCAGTGAACTTGTTTCATGACCCAGGGGCCTCACCTCTCAGCTTTGCTAAGCTGGCCTGGCTTTTCACACTCGGGGGCAGGGGGTCGGCTCAGGGGACAGGGAGTGAAGGAGGGGTCCTGTCTGCTCACACCTCTCCTGTCTGCTTCCTGTCCGCCCTCCTGTGGGCATCACCCCAGGAAGGCTTCCTGGAGCCACAGCTGTGTCTTGCTCACAGGCTTTCCAACATTTCCGAGGCCAAATTTACATGTTCCTCCCACAAAGTTGCTCCTCTAGCTCAGAGCCCCCAGCATGAGCCCAGCACTGCCTTCTCCTCCTCAAAGCCTGAATTTCATGTCCATTCTCACATCTTAATTATTCCTGCCTGTGATGGTTAGTTTTACGTGTCAACTGAGCTGGGCTTTGATGCCTCGTTGTTTGATCAAACGCTGGCCTGGACGCTGCTGTGACGTTCATCTGTAGATGTGATGAACATCTGCAACAAGCTCACTGTAGATAAAGCAGGTCCCCCTCCACTAGGGTGGGCCTCTCCTAATTGGGTGAAGGGCTTAGGAGCAAAACTGAGGTTTCCTGGAGAAGAAGGAATTCCGCCTCAGGACTGAGTTTCTGCCTGCTGGCCTGTCTCATAGATTTCAAATTTCCAGCCCCAACACTCACAGGAGCCACCTCCTTAAACTAAATCTCTCTTCGTACGTATCTCCCATCGGTTACTTCATTTCCTAGAGCCCCTTGCCTTGTGCACGGCCTCTTCCCTTTGTCCCTTCAGCCCTGGGTGTGGGGCTGCTTCCTGCTACCTCTGCGCTAACTCTAGTCCCTTCTGTTTACCTTTTCAGTCACGTATTTAACACTTGATATCTGGTTAAAATTCTGTACATCAAATTCTCTCTGTTCAAACAACAGGAGTGGTTTCTGCCTCTTGACTGGACTCTGAGAGAGGCTCTCTTATAAAGGCTTCAGTGTTATTCAGAGAGGGGTGAGACGCTACGGGGAGTTCTTATGAAATGGCAGGTGCTCACCCCTCCACCTCTAAGGAATGGTCCGACATCTGCTAACATCCTGCCGCCTTGTCCACGCCCCCGGCAGTGCCTTCCCTCCAGCCTCTTTCCAGGGCCCCTGTAGGAGGTTCAACAGAGGACCTTCTCCACAGGGAAACCCCAAGAGGAGTTTAACTGAAGCTTTAACTGAACTGCTTTAAATGTCACAATAAGCCAATGAGTGTTCACTCCTGTTTTCCTTCCTCCGGACGCATCTCCATTCTGCTTCTGGATCTCCCTCCTCCTGATGTATTACCATAGAGTATCCAGTATTTACTAACTTCTAAATGTGCTGCGTCACTCCCTCCAGGGAGAGCTGCTCCCCAGCACGTCCAGTGCCCTAAACACGGCCTCATGGCAATTCTGCAGGCTCCTCACCGAGCACTTGTCAGTGCTTCACGCACATTGACGCGTGTTCTGCATTTAGTTTTGCTCAAGGAACAAAATAAACTATTATACAGAGCTTAAGAAATTCAAACAAATTTCATTAAAAAATTTTAGTTTCTGTCACTACAACAAATGCATATTAAGCATATCCATTTTAGTCATTCTCCTAAATCTGCCTGTTGTTGAAACTGTGATTAAAATTAATTCATGCCCCAGTGGGTCGGATTATGTAATTAAAATGCAAATTTCAGTGTGGGTCATTGCTCACTGAGTGGTTAAAAGTCATTACAAACGTTATCATGACATTCTCCTCTGCACCAATTTGTCAGAACACACTTTGAGGCCGGCCTGACAAACTCATTCTCCCACCAGGTTTACGCTTTCATTTCTGAGGACGGGACCAAAACTAATAACCCAGAAAAGTTGCCACACTTGGTGAGAGGGAGCGTCCTTGCTTCCTTGCTGGGCAAGTGGCCTGAGAACTGCAGTCCAGGGGTCCAGGCAGCAAGGCTCTCCCTCAGGTGCGGCGCTAGCAAGTGTGGTTTCTGTAGTATCTCAGAGATATGCTGGTATTTTTTTCAAAATGTAATTAAAACCTAAAATTCACTTGAAACCTTAAGAACTGCTATGTCACAAATAATCATATGTCCCATCTATATTTTCTTATTTTGGGTAATGAATTGTATGTAACATAACTTTTGTCTTATTTTTTCATTTTTAGTGTTAATAAATAATATATTTTTAAGCTAATAAATAATATCTATACAAATGTTTATTAAAAATAAATCAAACATACAAAATATATAAAATGAAACATGAAAACTGTATCTTCAAGATCCTCTGGACTCTGTGTTTGCTCTAGGGACATTCAGGGGCGACCATCTCATAGACATCCTCCTAAAACTTGAAACATGTGCAAAGGGAAGAAAAAACCCAAAGGTGGATTTATTGTGGGGGTGAGTGTTTAATTTTTAAACTTTTATTTCTGCACTTATAGACCTGTTGGAGTACGTTGGTATTATAATCCAGGGAACAACTGTAACAAATCTATGTGACAATTTTTCTATTGGTGGGACAACTGTCTTGTCTTTATCTTTCTGTTACACGTAAACTTCTTTCTGTTAACAATGCCCTTTAAAAAAGAAGAACTATTGAGCCAAATGATACGTGCAGTTTAATGTTGACACTTAATGCAGGACTGCCCTCCAGAAACGTGTGACCTCTCACTAACAATGCATGAGATTATCTGAAGATTTAAATGTATTAAAGGCTTTTATAAACGTAACTACAACAATTAAATATAGTGACATCAATAAATTGATGATATCTGTGCTTCACAAAATACCTGTATTTCCCAGTTCATTAAGATACAGGTAAAATGCACGTCTGCACATTTTTTCTCTCCTTACGTGTTTCGCCTGACCATAATGAGGTCATAAGTCACTGAATTCAGGCTTCTTGGTTTGGATTTTCAAATATGTGTTGTGATTTATCATTGTCCTCCACAAGGGATGCAATCTCTGTGACGAAGACATGAGCTCAAGGAAGATACTCTTTTATTGTTTTGCAAAAGAGACTCCTTTCATTTGTTCCAGACCCAACAACAAGGAAGCCTGCACTCAGCAGTCTGCGCCCCCTGCAGCAGGGCGATGCCAGCCACGCCGGCCGCACGCCTCTGGGCTCAGAGAGCGCGTGTCGGAATTGCGCTGGGCCAGCACTCTGAGGCTCCCTAAAACGTGCACCCTGTCTATCATTGCCACCACACACCCACTCTAGTCTTGTCTTTCAGTAGAAGTCTGAGACAGAATCGCCCATTTCCCCAGTTTTTAGGCAGGCCCTTGCCCTGTGCTAAATGCCTAAGAGCGGCCACAGAATGAAGCCTTAGTAATTTGGCCAGTGTTTCCTTCCTCTACGCGAGGCTTTCTGACCCCATGTCGGCTGCTGTTTCAGCCTCTTCAGGAAGTGAATTCTGAGCCCAGATGACTTGCATCTATGAGCCACATCTGATCCAAGTCACCTGCACATCCCTGTGCAACTGCTGGTCAGATACAGGCTCGAACCATCCATTGGACAAGTCACTAAATGGGTCCTGGAGTCGCTGTCTGTGACTACCCTGCTCTGATGCCCTGGAAGGTCTGCCCCACTGGAGAGAGATGAGAAGTCGGCTTCGTACTAAGAGGATAAGTCATACTTACACAATGGAGCACAGATACTACAACATGTTCAACACCGTGGACATCATCGCAGACAACGTGCGGGGCAGGACTTAGCAACCGCCAGGCCACTGTCTACTTCCTAGTATCACACTAACACGGTACTCAGACCTGAAGGTTCATCTCTCTGTTCTGATACACTTGTTAACATGTTACAGGACTAGTGGAAAAAAACAAAACAACAGCTGACGCTCTTCCTCTGCATAATAGTTAGACTTAATGCATCACACAGAAAACACTGTTTGAATAAAATCATATATTTAGCAACACACAAGTGTACACCATAGAGAACTAATATGCTATTCAGAAGACTTACTAAATCAAAAAAATTTATGTATATTTAAACCAAATCTTTTCCTGTGAGTTAAGAATTTGTAAAACATTCTTTATAGATCACTATGTTCAAAAGATCTTTCAGCTATTATCCTGGAGAGAAAAGTTCTCAAAAACTCTTAAAAGGCACAACGCTTATCATGGTGGCTTCAAATATAAGATTAAGCATTTATTTCCATTATAAATGCTCATCACGCTCATATGTGCCTAGGAATTTTAAGGGTAGTCCAATAGAAAGAAGAAAATTGATTCCATACTGTTACTCACTATGAAACACACTTAATATGGTGCAAAATGAAATAATTACTATAGTCATTTATTATCCCCCCTGAAAAAAAAAAATCTCAACACACAGAGTGTAACTCACAGAGAAGCCGTCACACGGCACTGCTCACATGTGCGCTGTGCCCGGGCCCCCAGGACCGGGGCTCGTCCTCTACACTGTGCCCCGCAACTGCTGACATCACGTGCTTCCAGAGCTGACCCCTCGCCTCTTGCTTCCTGGTGGAGGCACTTATGGGAGAAGCCAGTGGTACAGAAGTGGGGCAAGAGAGTGAGGCGAGGGCCCAAGTCTGCCCCAGCAGAGGCTGCTAAGGGCCCCCTGAGGCCCCAGCCCAGGGGGCAGAACATCTCTGGTCAGCATCCTTATCTGCATGAACACTTTAATAATCTGATACAGCGCCCTCCCTTGGCCTCTTCAGGCCTGCAACAAGCACAGCACAAGTCCTGTAAGCCATCACAAAAGACTGCTGACTTAGGCTACATAAAAATGCAAAGGTTAACTCCCCTTCCTGTACTGTGAGTATGCAGAGCTTACAGATAAGTAAAACAATAAGAAGAAAATAGGAACACGCTTAACATGTAGAGAAAGACACATGAGAGGATATGCCAGTGCCATTTAAAGATGCTCATGGATAAAGAGGAAGTGGTGTATCTATACTATGGAATACTACTCAGCCATAAAAAAGAATGAAATCATGCCATTTGCAGCAACATGGATGGACCTGGAGATCATCAAACTAAGTAAAGTAAGCCAGAAACAGAAAGACAAATACCACAGGAAATTCCTTATCTGTGGAATCTGGAAAAAGATAAAAATTTTATTTACAAAGCAGAAGTAGATTCACAGACATAGAAGACAAACTATGGCTACCAAAGGGGAAGTGGGGGAGGAACGGCTCAGATTTTCAGTGGAGGATGTTCCCTGATCTTCTAGCGCTCTGCTATCACGCCTTGCGGGTGAGTTTTCCCTATTATGCACAGAAAGGAACGTTGACCTATAAACGAACCCTATTTCCTGAAAGACTTCATTTGCACGGAGGAAGGTGGTAAGGGAAAAATCTATTAACTCCTGCTTAAAGTGTCAAGAAGAATTCAGTATGAATCCAAAATTGTGAAATGCTAAGAGATTTGAAATAAAATTTCACTACAATAATATTAAAAGGCTAACAAATAAAAAGCCATGGATGCTAATGTTTATCTGTGACAATTATAGACAAGTGGCTCAGAATACCGGTAGTTTTTATTACGGTTTATTTTCAGCTTTGTATTTGACTCCCCCAGTGTTACTCGAGCCCTAGATACGAGCCGCGGTGGGGAGGGACGTCGCTCGTCACGGAAGGGGGCTCGGGGGACACGCCCCTTGCAGTTGTCGCCGTAAATAACGCGCAGCCGGGGACGGTCAGGGTTGACTATTCGGTGGTTAAATCACACTCAGTGCTAACACGGCGCACGCTGAGGGTCGAAAAGGCGGGGGGGGGGGTGTGAAAACACAAATATTAGAGTCATTCTGAAATGAAATATTTCAAATGAAAGATTCTTCGCTCATTTTTTTGGCAGGAACTCCCCCAGAGTAGATCTTCCGTTTCCCACGTCTGACCGTGGAGCGACCGCGTCTGGGCCCGGGCGTCGCAAGCGCGCCCCCTGGCGGAGCCTCTGTCTGAGTCACGTGCGCTTCGTGACTCCCCCTGCTCAGCCCTGGGAACTTGTTAAACTGCTTTTCCAGGATGTCACCGGCGCGCTCCCAGCCTCGGAGTCACCTGGGCTGGGCTGGGAGGGACACAGGGAGCTTCCCAGGCGTCAGCCCAGAGAGGGTGAACCAGACGCTCTGGGCTGGAGGCCGGCCCGGCGCCCGGAGCAAGGGCCCCGGACACACGCACACGCCCCCCGCCCTGCACCTGCCGGAGCGTCGGCTGGAGGAGGGGCGCAGTGGCCTGGCCGGGGAGGCGGCCAGCGGACAGCACGCTCTCCGAAGCCCTTCTCAGCACCTGCTCAGCCACACGTGGCTGTGCGGGCAGTCGGGCCGCGGGCGTCACTGACGGTGCAGTTTACAGCAGAACATAAGCTGCAGACCGCAAAGAACTCACTTATGAATGTGATACGTCAGTCATGGCGTATGTTGAGAACCTGACACTTGGTATCACTTAACTTTCAAAAACAAACCTGTAAGACAGTTGCTGTCACACAAATGCTACAGACGAGGGAGCTGAGGTTTAGAAAAGAGAAGTAACTTGGTTTTAATGAGCTGCAGATGATTTAAACATTTGCACCACTGAAATTAACTTGTGACTGGAGCGCCATTTACCAACAGATCTGGGAGGTGTCTGGATTTTGATCAGCGGTTGTAAACTGAGATTGATGCCAAGGGTCAGAGTTTTGTGTCCCGTCACTGCAATTCCACCCTCACACAAACCTGACACAGGGGCGGCTCACGAGAGCCCAGAAGCCAGGCTCTCACTCACTTCTTCTCCCTCTAATTAACGTTCACGTTATGTTTATGAAAGCAAGGGAAGTTGGGTTTAGCATAATAAAGCTGTAAGTGGAATCAGTTATTTTTATAAACAATTATTTTATTCTATAGTCAATTGTTAGTCTAAGAAGCCAACTATATTCTTAGGTTGATTAATCTGACATGATTTTCCTTTCAGACAGTAATTCAGACTCATTTTAAATACTGTCAGCTAACTTTCAACTTCCCTTTAACTTTTAGATCAATTAAATACAGGCCTTCCAAATGTTAAGACGCAGTGAAGCGATCTAATGTAAATAGCTGAGTTATTCAACTTTGTATTCAAATAAATATGATTATTTTGTCCAAACAGTTCTGACTTAATTCACTTAGATAGAAAGCTTTTCTTAAAACTGCCTTTAATATTAGAAAAAAACCCAGATCTATTACATAATATAAAAGAAATCTAATAAAATATGTATTTTCCTAAAGTTGGCAAGTGATAGTACCAATTATTTCCACATAAAAGTTAAATGCAGTCAAGATTACCTTCCATAACAGATAAAATAAAAGAAATACATGATTCTTTGTGAGAGTTTTTCCATCTTACCTGCTGGTTTACAGGAAAGTTTCTGTTGATTTTTTTAATCTGCAATGATAGATAAATAATCAAAGTGAGAACAACAGAGATGAAGTAACACAAGGTCCCTCAAATTTTATGAGAACTTATTTCTAGTGAGTTAACGTAAACCGGTATCTATACTGACGCACTAAAATCGCTGCATATCAATCACCTCTTATGAAAACATTTTTAAATTAGCTATTAAAATCGTTCCAATTTCATATGCAAACATTTCAAAGGATTCCCATCTAATAATTTTCTCTTTATGAGAAACAAAAAGCCTATGTTTTCACACAATTTTAAATAATAATCTACTAAGAACACAGAGAGTAACTTTCTAAAATGTTACTTTCCACTTTGAAGTCGTGTTATATTCAATTGTTACAACACGTAAGAGAACAGAGGAAATGGAATATTCCAGCGCTAAAGGATGATGTGTGTGTATCGAAATATTTTCAGCTAGGACCTTGAATAAAATAAATATTTACATTAAGACAATTTATTGAACAACACGTCTTAAGAATTTAAAATAAATTTTCGGAGAAAGAGTTTCCTCTGTATTAAGTCATGTAAACTAGCTTAAAAAACCAAATGAAAATGAACATCAGATTTAGACAAATGACCTTATGATACACAAAGTCTCTGTTCAACAGAAGTTTTACTGATTAAAACCGGTTTTCACCTTTAGCTGGGTTTCTAGGGACCCCTGAGAGGTGCTCTCTGCATGCTATGATCTTACATCAGACTAAGACAGACCATTTCACTTAGGAATTGTTTTGGTGAATTGTTTTATTTTTTCCTTTTCTAGTTTTAGTCCCCTCTGTCTTACTGAGAAATGTGAATTAAGAGGAAATGTAATGAACAGGGTGCACAAGACTGGAGAAGCACCAAACGACTCAGCTAAGAAAACAGACTGACTGGGGGGGACACGTGTCTGTTAAAACACGGAAGAAAATCAAACTTGAGAAATTGATGTGATTATGTGATTTCCACACAGCCATGTACCAAAAAGCCTGTCTTTCTTGCATTGATCCGACCATTTCAAAGCAGTTTTTGCTCTGGTGAGGAATCAGCTCAGGAAATCTCTGAAACTATTGGTGCCTTCAGCTAAAATCAGGATAGTTCAGAGATGTAGGCAGAAAGAGCAGGACTCTAAACATGTTTTACTGACCAAACAATCCATGTTGAGTACGTTGTGCAACTGTGCCTTTTATTAGGTTTTAAGGATTGCTATAAAATTCTACCAATATTTTATGTGAACCACTGTCTTCGAGGACGTTCTATCCAGCCTTGTGTCTTTCAGTCCCCCAACATGTATTTTAGTTCTCTGAATAATGCAGAACGTATGACTGAAGTGAAGTAACTGACACTGCTTTGCCTGACATTTACTTAAAATGGCATTCAGTGAAAACTGCCTTTCAGAATCAGGCCTAGGCCATCAAGCTTGCTGAAATGGAATTCCCCCAGGTTTGTGCAAGGAAACAATATACAGTGCTTCCATTTCTGGTTTTTTCCTGAATCATACTGGAACATCTTCTAAACAGGAATTCAATACCTTGAATGAATTAGATAGGCAGGTACTTTCAGATTTATAGCACAGACACGTGCGCACACACACACACACACACTGATGATACACGGTGCTACGTTCTTATGACGGGGACAACCTGTGGAGCCCTACGAGGGTTTCCTGGTTAATCTGGGTTCATGCGGTCTAACCAGAGAATACGCTGAGTGATTTTAACTTGAGATTAAAAAATAGTTACCTGAACAAAAGTTTTTATTAAAATGTGTGAAATGACCAAAAGAAAGCAAATGAATTCTTTTAAGTTGCCACAGTGTGAATGAGAAATAAAGCAAATTGAGTCTCTTTACAACCCTCTAGGCCTGGAGGTAGCAGGGTAAATGCGCAAAGCAGTGTTCCATTAAAAGTGGCCTTTTCCTGATTTTTTCCTCTTCATACTACTTAGCGTTATCTAACATTGTTTATTTTAATTTATTTTTGTATTATGATTCCCTGAAAAATAAGTTCATGAAATCATAGGTTTCCACCTGTTTACGTCACTCTTTTAAAAAGCTTTTTATAGAGGTCCTGGGGATTGAGCCCCGGCCCTGGTGCGCGCTGAGCGCACGCTCTACTGCTGCGCGGCCCCGCCCCGGTTTGCACCGCTCCTTGCACTCAGAAGTCCACGAAGTCTTGTCCGCCCAGCTCGGTGATGAGCTAGTGAAGAGACAGGCGACTCGGAACGAAGAATCTCACTCTTGTATTTGACTAACTTAGTCTTGAATGTAAGTTACTTCTAAAGAAAAAAAAAAAAATCTTAATTCTTAGCTTTGAATGTCTATAGTACTTTCAGTGGCTTCCAAACCTAGAGTTTATGCCGTGCATAGAAGAACAGGGAGGAAGGAATGCTTGATGATGTAAAAGCAAGTTGCCAGCTCAAGGGAGAACAGTCTCTGGGCTGAGACAAAAATACGGGGGGAGAGAGAGAGGCTCAGCACTCTGGCCAAGGCGTGAAGCGCACATCGGTCTGGGGAATCCAGGTGGGAGCGCTCTGGGCTCCTCCCCAGGTGCTCATGGAATCCCCAGGTCCAGGGTGGTTTCCAAATGACAAAACAGCTGTAACCAGAGAAAGCGTTTCAGTCTGAAGGAGGGAATCCAAGCTCTTTCATGCCTGACTGGTAAGGAAATGACTAGGACGCTGGAGATCCCGGCAGGACACACACGTCAACAAGTGCATCACAGACAGAGCGTGAAGCCAGGCCACCTGGAAGGAGCTCCACAGAGAGGTCCCAAGGACAGGGTCTCCGCAGGGAGGAGGGAGGAGGGGGGACAAGGAGACCTGCAAGCCCAGAATTTCCCCTGATAACTGACTTCTGACGCTGGACTGGCTGGGACACTGGGAACCTCCAAGACAGATCACAGCGCTGGCAGAAAAGGCAGACAGAGGGCAGCGAGGCTCAGACTTCTGTTCACAAAATTCTTATGAAAACTGACCTGAGGGCTTATCCAGCAAATCACCACACACAGCCTTCTGAGCGGGACTCCTCCCGCCTGCTGCACCTGACCTGACAGTGACCTACATCCTGACCTTGACAGTGACCTACACCCACTCCCGCCTGCTGCACCTGACCTGACAGTGACCTACACCCACTCAGCTGTGGAGGAGATTCTGGCATTCAGTCACCAAGTTCATCATGTAACAACAAGAGACGTCACAGGTGAAGGTGCGTACTCCTGTAACTTTCTTCTTGATAAAAGACAGATGAGTAACAGCAGTATTTCAGGTTTGCCCTTCTGTCACACTTACACCCTCCATCTAGGGTAGCATTTTTAAAAAGCAAATCTTCAATTGCCCTTTCTTAATTAATGAATTAATCCCTGCCCAGAATCCCATATCCCTCAGACCCTCGTGATCTGGCCCCTGCCTCTCACAGGTGTCCCCGGTGTCCCGGGTCCCAGTCTGTACAGACCTCGGGGACACACGCCTTGTGGAGGTTTTGCTCACAAGCTCCCCGGACCCCCACCTGCTCGCTCTCCTTCCCTCTTCCCTCCTTCCCTCTTCCTTCCTTCCCTCTCCTTCCCTCCTCCCTCCCTCTGTCTCTCCCCTTTTCACCGGGTAAGAATCTTCTTTTTTATTATGTCTACCTAAGGTGCACAGAGATTAAATAGGATTGGTTAAGTTGCCCCGGGACATGGCACAGCCTGGTTGTGTCTGACACCACAGGCTTTGCTCTTGGACACACATTCGAGAACCATGTCGCCATGAAAGCATTTCTGAAAACCCGCGCAGAAGTGGTCAGTGACCTTCCCTGTGGTCCTGCCTGTGGGTCCGGCTGACTTTGCCTTGTTCTCGGTGCAGGTACTTCTGACCTCCCTGCACCGGAACCTTAACCGCAGACTGTCCTTCCCACCTCTTCTGCCCTCGGCCTCGCTCTGGGCCCGTGTGACCTCGCATGCCCTGTCAATCACAGCTAGACGGCTGGCGGGGAGGGCTCGGGGGGCGTCACGGGCTGCTCCCACCTTCTCAGAATCCTGGACCTGAACCCAGACCGCGGCCCCAGCCCCTGCTGCTGCCGCCCGGACTGCAGCGCATCCCCAGGGCTTGTGCAAGGCTCCCGGCTCTGACCCGGAAACCTGTAACCAGCTCAGCGGTCCTAATTCTTCTTAACGAGGATCCGATTTCATCCCCTTTCTTAGTCGAAGCTGAGAGCCTTGTAATTTATTGAAAGAACCCAATTTATCCACTTTGCTAATGATTTCCATATAAACAAATCAACAAAAATGCAAAACTAACGGAAGTCACTAGACTGGTACGTATTTTGGGCTACTGGCAGCAGCTGGTACTAAGACCTCACATCCTCTTGCTATGACAAAACATTGCATGTTCTAATTATATCAGAAATTCTGGGAATTTAATTTTTATGACAAATCTCAACATAAAAAATTTGACATTTACTTTAAATTTTAGAGACACTGAGAACTAAAAACAAAAACCTGTTTGTGAATGAGACGTGGTTTATAAAAAATGACTAGGCAACTTCAAGGTGTTTGAATACGAAATACAGATAGTAGTTTTCCTAAATTTGAAAAAAAAAAGAAATAGAAAAAATGCTTTTTAATCAACCTAATAAAAATAAAATTAATAATTAACCTCATATGAAATACAAACATTCATTCCTGAATGTCGAATGTCTTCCAAATTAAAATATTACCTGGTGGTTTTATTCTACTGCAGCTATTTTTAGACCTTTATGGGCCTGTCAAGAGTAAACGGTCAAATACGCCCAAGGGCATTTAAGATTCATCTTGGGGGGCGGGTAGACAATGCACTATGGAATTACAACAATTAAAACACGGTTTTACCACTGCAAAGCCAAACAAACCAATGACTTTTGATAGAAAATCAAAAATTGAATCTAAAATGTGTATTACTGAGTTAATGATAAAGATTGTATTTTAAATTTGAGTAGAGAACAATGCTGGGATAATTGGTTAATTCCTTGAAAAACAATGTATCACCCACTAACTCCCCCTGCGTCAGTGTTTAATGTAATGCACACACATTTAAGATGGGGCGGGATGGCCTGAGGCACACCTACCTTCCTATTCATAGTGACCAGAACGGGAAGGTGCATTTAATGAAAGCATTTTATTTAAAGAAACCTGAGAACATCATCCCCCCACCCCCACCCCGCCTCCCCCAACTGTGAGGAGGGTGAGCTCCTGGCTTCAAACACAACACCTCAAGGCATTCGCTGAATTTTGAATCTGAACAGGACAAAAGGCTAAAAAAGATTAATCT
The DNA here is from genome assembly GCF_048773025.1 of Camelus bactrianus. Classification (NCBI taxonomy): domain Eukaryota; kingdom Metazoa; phylum Chordata; class Mammalia; order Artiodactyla; family Camelidae; genus Camelus; species Camelus bactrianus. The sequence goes on along the minus strand of NC_133567.1, from coordinate 2,252,389 downwards.
GAAAATCTATGAAAACAGACAAGAGTTTAAGAAATGTATGCTGAGAGAGGAGCGAGGAGAAGCCAGAGGCAGTCAAGGAGAGGGGCACCGGGAAGGACCTGTCCTGGAATCAGGCTTGCTCTCAGCCCAAGGCCTGGGGGCTGTATCTTTGGGGCAGGAAAAACACAGAGCCTTACAAAAACCTCAACCCAGCCTTGATTCGGCTGGATTTAGACATCGGTCTTAGTTTACAAGACTAAAGAATGTTCATACTCTGATTCTTTTTCTAGACACCTCTATTAAGATGTAATTAGCAATGTTTTCACTGATTAATATGCCAAAAATCATAGGGCACTATTCCAGTAATGATATATTTTAAATGATGTGTGTGTCAAACAATAACATTCATTAATTATGACATTAACAAACAGCAAAATCCCTATCAGCCCATTAAATGGAGGTGATGTCAGGATGCAATTACTGTCATGGGAAAATGTTCATGTTTAACGTTAACTGAACAAAGGATGACATCACCCACGCAGGAGAACGGTCGTTTCCTTTTATGTATGTAAACAAGTTACACTTTTTAATGTGTACATAACACGTACACTAACAAAAACACTGGCAATAAATATACCATTATTACTGCAATACATTTTCTTTTTTTATTTGTTTTTTGGGGGGTGGAGGTGATTGGGTTTATTTATTTATTTCTAGAGGGAGTGCTGGGGATTGAACCCAGGACCTTGTGCATGCTAAGCGTGCACTCTACCACTGAGCTATACCCTCCCCTTTATATTTTCATTTTTATCCTCTTCTGCACTTCAATAAATAATTAAAATTTAAAAATACTATGATAGCACAAATTTTAAAACATATCTTTTTACCAGGTCTATTACCTCAAATGGCAAATAGGGCTTAGGGTCTGAATCTATAGGAAACAATATGCCCAAGAGATGTGAAAGTCAAGTGCTGGAGACACACTCTTGCAGAAGGAGAATTTTAAATAATTTTTAAGGGAAAGAACAAATTGGAAACCCAACGTGAGAAGAATCTTCACGTTGTGGATGAAATGGAATAGAAGAGAAAGTTATTTTCAAGATCCTAAAATTTATTACTAAAAATAGTTCTTGCTGCATCTCATCTACATATTTTTATAGATGTTTAATCAAATTGAGAAAAAGCTGCCTCTTATTTTGTCAAACATCTTCACCCTTTATTTTGCTTTCCCATCTTATTTTACTACATTAGTGCCTTTCTTTTTCTTATGGGAATCTTTGTACTGATGAAGTCTTATTTAAAGAAACAAATATTTAAAACCACATAGCAATATGAATTTATTGCTGCGTTATAAAATTTTAGTTTAAATTCAGTAGATTTTTCATTAGAGACTCTTCATTAGAACTTTAAACTTTAAGTTTGTGATTTTGCTTAAAAATCGAGGGGTACATGTAAAGGCAAAGAAAGCTTACATCACAAAACCTTTTCAGCTAATATTTCTTACACTAAAAAACTGAAAAAATAATCATAATTCTACCACTTTACAATTTTACCCAACGTCAAAAGTGAACATCTACTTAAACAGCATGAACTGTATTTTAAGTAACAATATAGACCTTGTCTGATGTCTGAACGCCGGGGGAAATGATAATGTGTCCCTTTTTTTCTTTGAAAGCATTTAATTGAATATTAATGATGGAAACCCTTAAAGGAAGTTAGTTATTGCAGATCTGTTAAATTGAGATAAGAATAATTACATGACTGGTTCTAATGAAGAACTGCTTGGACTTGATTTATTAAAAATAAAATTTGAAGTCACTAGAGTGCCCATCTGCTTTAAATATCACTCTAATTTTTTAATTCCTTAATTTTGTATATTCAATTTCAGCATCGCCAGTTGTGCCCAGCAATCAAAGCAGAAGTATCCTCCCCCGACATTCTCTTTAGACAAAGGGAGATGCAACAGGACATTTAAATAGTCCTTTACACAGTTTTTCCCCCTCCCACTTTAAATGTTTAGGGATTTTTTTTTTCCAATTAAAGGTTTACGGGTAAGTGAAGAGCTTACATTTAAAACCTGGGTCCTAATTCTGTTACTCTTTGCTGTTTAACCCTCATGTACACGTCGGCTTTGACGGCTGGGGAGGTGTGTTCCCCGGACACACACTGCTTACAAGGTGTATTTTCCCAGGAAAATTAATTGTGAAGATTTGTCCAAGCAAATAAATCCTATGGAAGCAAGAACCCACCGTCCAGCTCCCCTACAGGTCTGTGGCTAATACCAGCTAGCAGACGAGTGAGGGCCTGGAGACAGCTTCACCCTGCAGGCACAGGCCCTCCCGGGGACAAGGGGCGCTGGCGTGTGGGCGGCCGCCGCCGCCGCGCACCGGTCCTGCGGCTGCTCAGACTCTGCCTTGACCGGGGAAGGGAAGAATCAGAATTGATCTTTGCCGCAGGAGCCCCCATTTCAGCTCAAGTTTTTCACCCATTTTTCCCTGAATCTGGACTCTCTGCCCTTGCTACCTTGGTTGTTCCCCGTGCCTGTAGAAGCAACTTCAGAAGCACGCCATGTTGCTTTCAAAAGCCTGTCTGCTAACAGTACATCGATATTTTGAGATGATTAAAGGCACTGTCTTAAACTTTATTTTCTAGTCCAAGAATTTTAAAATTTTACCTATCATTGTTTTTAAGATTAGAATACATGTATGACACATTTCACACATAGTACACACACATACACACACACACACATCTTCATCGTGAATGAGCCGCCTGAAAGCTGAACTAGGTTGCAGCCATTTACAAATGTCTGTTTCTTCACTCAGAGCTGACGCCATTCGTTCTCCCACGAACTCACTAGACGCCAGACGTGACTGTGGGTTGGACACCAAGTGAATGCCAAGGATACCAGATTCCTATGCTCAGAATTGTCTGGCATAGGTGACAGGTAATTCTGGGCCTTTGGCAGGTGTGGTACAGCAGGTAACAATGTGTGCGGAGAGGGAGGAGGGGTCCTTGCGGGGGCAGCGTGGGAGCCCTGGGTTTCAGGAAGTGATGGAAGTGATGAGATGTTCTTTATCTGCCGGGATTGGTCAAAGGTGAAGGAAATAGGTTTGACCATTGCCAGATGACCCGTCAGCAGTCCTGGCGAGGGGGACGCACAGGCCTTACAGCTGAGGATTCAGACAGGACTCTCAGGACGTGTCTGCGGCCGCCTCTGCTCGCTGGTGCTCAGCTCTGAAGGTCCGTCTTAAGAGGAGGGGAGTCCAAGAAACACTGAATCGAGGGGCCACAAACTCAAAATTTTCGTGGACACCTTCCCTTCCACACAAGGCCTGCTACCAGGTGAGCCCGGAAGGCTTGGCCTCAGTGAGCATCTGGAGGTCAAAGGTGTTTCCTTGGACTCACTTCTTCAGAAATAGAGCCTGAGGAAGAGCCACAAGGGTTAAACTGCTCTTGAGCGAGGATGTTCAGTCTTATGGAAGCAAGAGTCACAGGCAAACAGACGTGAGGCCGGACAGCAGAAGGCAGGCGTCCACCAGGGGGCGGTGGCCATGGTTTCTCAGCCAGTCACTGTGGGTTTGTCACCAGGGAGTGACGCCTTCAGAGCGTCACGTGGTCACTGTGCTTCCCAGCGGTCCGTCTACCGAGGGATGGTGGTCATCTGTAGCTTGCCTCTTTCCGGCCCTTGACTTCCACTGGACGGTGCAGGTCCCGTGGGGAGTAATCACCCCCTGGTCCTCCTGAGTGGCCGTTAGTCTGGGAGCAGTGGGGGGCGGGCCCGGTGGGGTCAGCCCTGGGGCCGGGGGCATGACGGAGCCCTGCCGAATCCAGCCCGAGGCGGGAGCGGTGGCAGAAGGGGCGGTGTGTGCGGGCGCTGCACCTGCAGCTCTGAGGCCTGAGCTACCAGGAGCTGGGGACGCTCTGGCCGGGAAGAGAGGCAGAAGAATCAGGCCCGGGGGAGCGGCTGGGGGCTGGGGGCGACTGCACCAAGGCGGGCACAGCACTGCGTCCAGTGAAGCTGCCCATCTGATCATGATCGCACTGTTCAGTTAACCTCCAAGCAGATGCTCTGGGTTGTGCAAATAAGAATCAGCTACTATTTTCCAGTGTCAACCTTGACTTCTGGTGAGGAGTTTCCTCAGAGCCAAAGCAGGTTAGCTACTGCACCGAAACCCCTCCTGACGAGATACGCCAAGTCAGTCACGCAGAGAGCGAGGACATGACGGCAAGGAACACGCGCGCGGCACAGGCCCGGCTGGCCCTCACGCTTCCTCTGCTTCGGCTTCCTGGCTGCCTCGGCTCGACCGCCCTGGAACCGGTTCCGGCTGCCACCGGCGTGCCTGGCGCCCCTATTTTGGTCTGTGAGGAGAAACAGTGCAGAAAACAACACGCTAGCACAGAAAAGTGCATCTAAGGGCACAGAAACGCCAGCAGCCGTGAAGGGAGGAAAGTCGCCTTCAGTGGCGCCCATGCCTGTCAGAACTGCACTCCAGAAGCTCTGATCACAGACTCGAGTTCCTTTTCGGTAAATCTCCTTTCTTCTAGGCTTTATTTTGTCATGACTTTCAATTCACCTACGAGCTTTGTTGAGTCCTTTGAATGTGGCAGACGTGACAAAAGTTTTTCCTTCAGCTTTTCACACCCCACGGTATTATGGGAAAAATATTCCCTTTCTTTTCAAGTTGCAAGTGTTTGCCATTCAGTATAGCAGCTCTCTGTGGATTATGTATGACTCCCAAATAAGTTTTTTTTTGCTCCTGCAAGTAAATGGGTAAAATGTAGGCAGACGGGTGAACTACATCCTGATGGGCTCGAATGGCTGGTGAACTGAGTGTGCATGAATCCTGAGGGCTGCGATCGTCCCACGGAAATCAGAGGGGTATTGGCTGTTCGTGCGTTATCTTGAGAATTTATATGCTTTTGGTATTAAGCAATGCAGTAGATATTGTTGGTCGTCTGACTCAAAAGCCATGCACACTTCTTTTCTTGGTGACATCTCACCATAAATGCTAGAAAAAGTAGAGACTAGCCATGCCACCGCCCAGCCACTCACCCCCCAGAACTGTCAGAGGCTGAGTTCAAGAGGAAAGCGAGCAGTATTAGTCCAGTAAAGGGATTCTGGGAATTTTTGTCTTATCTTGATAAAAGGGGAGACATGTGGCTGGTGCTACTTACCCTGCTTCCCTTTCTTTCCTGTTCTGGACACTGAAGTGATGTTTGGAACTGCTGCAGCCTTTGTGTGACTATGAGGTGGCAAACATAAGGTAAAAGCCAGTACTCCAAGGGTAGTGGATAACAGTAGCGATAATGTGTGCAGGCAGGGGATGGGTTCTGGGTGGATGGTGGCGTCCAGCAAATGGCACCATCCACAATTATTTTCATGTGGGGAAAAAAACTCAACTATTTACTCCATCAGTACTTAGGGTGTCTCTAACTGTTACTGAAAGCATTCACAACTGATACATTTGAGGGAGAGAGTCTAATCTTTTTCACATAATATGAATTGTATGTCTTGAAAATCCCACATACGCAATCATACACTTTCATTTAAGACCATACTAATTCTCAATGAACCTTTAAGAATAGAAGCATATTATATATATTTATCTGTTTGTATACACACACACACATACACACACACACACAAGTGATACATTTCAAGCAACATATTCCATTCCAATAGAGGAAATGCGTGCATAGGATAAATATGGAAGAATTTAGACCAGAGGAGATTCTTTTATGTTAGTAGGTAACCTTGGGAGAAGTGGCACATGAAATTCTCTGTGTATTGGTCAGGGTTTATCTTAGTGCTGCAGCGGTAGAGAACAATGCGAAAGGGCAGACCCATGAAACGTGGCTGAAACAGAGCTCTGCCTTTTACCTGCTTCCTCTGTCTCTTTTAAAAACAAGGGACTGTGTGCAGATCTCTGGCTTGACAAATCAGAGCTGCCTAATGGTCTAGTCACCACTGGACATTTATTTTAACTCATTTTGTCCAGTTTTACCAACATTCTGTTATCCAAACAACCATCTCTCAGAAGAGGAAGAATCTCAGAGACAACGGGACAAAACCAAGACTGTACCCTCACGTGCAACGAGCAAATCGATGCTGCATTTGCCGGTGGCTCAGGGATCCAATCATTTAATCTAGAGGGAAACTGCAGAGAAGAGAAGCGCCGACGTCTCAGCGGGCTTTCAGGGCCAGCAGATCGGAAGTCTCTCACTCAGCCCTCGCAGGGACGGAAGCAAACCTAGGGTCTGCTTCTGAAGGGGCTCACGAAGCCCCAACCTACACGTCTGTGGACCCCAAAGCCTAGCTCCCTCCACGCGGCAGGGACGGCTTGGCCAGGGCGTCGCATGAACCCCTGTGACCAGGCAGCGAGCGCTCGGGGCTGCCCTTCCAGCCCCGGCTTAGTGCCCACAGACCCCTTCCCCAGCGCTGCCGTGTGCCCGCCCCACTCAGGCTCACAGCCCTTGGTCTCTTCCACTACCTTAGTCTTCGATGAACACTCTGTGTTCCCCGCCACACTGTGCGTGTGCGTGTGAACAGCGCTGAGATGGAGACCGTTAATACCACGAACATTTTCAAGTTACGATGAGGTCAGCCTTGGAGAGACTTGAGGAGTTGATCCTGGGGACGTTCCAAAATCGAACCTCTCCTTAATGATTTGTATTCTGCTGGTGACATCACAGGTTCTGCCGCCCTGGTGTTCAGTGACCTCAAGTGCCCAGTTATTTTAGGGACATATCTATACTGCCCTGTCAGCAAGGCTCTGGCTCAGCAACTCGGAGACATGCGTTTCCAGGAGCATTAAACTTCCAACAGTTCGCTGTGATGTCGTAAGCAAACAGTCTCTTACTTTATTAAACACCGATTTTAGTTAAGACAAAACTTACCTACGATAATCATTATTTTGTAACAAAACAGACATTTGACACCACAGACATAGGAAGATATGTATCAAACTGACAACCTGTTCCCAAAAAGTAATTGAGATTTATGAAAAACTCACTTATTTTGGTCTAAACTTTTTCGTTTTGCCCAGGACCAGTGACAGTCTCCGTATTAGGTGAGTTCATGCGTGTGCCTCACTCTACAGCCTCGCTCTTGCGTGGCGACGCCCTGTCACCTCTGCATAAAATGCCTTTGCTGCCAATTCACCTACTTTGACCTTTTTCATTGTTCGTCCGCCGACTTCAGGGAACGGCCCTCACCTCTCTGAGGGGTGCACACTCAGCCTCTCAAAGCATTTCTCTGTGTGACCTATGACAGCTGCAACTGCACATTTCCCTGTGTGCTTTTTAAATTAATACCTCCCCTCCCCACTAGACTATTTGCTCCATGAGGGCAAAGACCATTTTTGTTCATTACAGCCCTAATACCTATCAAACTGTAGGCCCTCCAAAGTATTTACTAAATGAAACGATGGCTGAATAAATCAGAGAGCTGACAGTTATCCTGAAAATACGTTAGTATCTGGGATCAATGTACATACATGTAACAATGATGGAAGTACATGTGTTCATGTTAATGTATATACACATCCTTATGCATCTTTTACAGTAATACACCTTTTATTTTAAAATGGTTTTAGATACAAAAAAAGTGTATGCAGATTAACTCACAGGCCTATCACTGCCCTTCCTTCCCACATCCTAAGCCTGGATCTGGAATCATTTTTCTTTCCTTAAAAAAATATCCTTCAAGAAAGCTGGACAGCTGCATAGAAATCAGTGAAATTAGAACACTCCCTCACGTCGCACAAAAAAATTAACTTAAAATAAGACAAGACACTATATAAACCTCCTGGAAGAAAACACAAGCAAAACATTCTCTGACTTAAGTGTCAGCAGTGCTCTCCTAGGGCAGTCCACCCGGGAAACAGAAATAAAAGAAAAATAAATGGGACCTAATTAAACTGATAAGTTTTGCACAGCAGAGTAAACCATAAACAAAACAAAAAGGCCACCTATGGACTGGGAGAAAACACCTGCAAATGATGAGCCTGACAAGGGCTTGACCTCCAGAACGTGCAAACAGCTCACACAGCTCAACAGCAAAGAGCAAACAGCCCCACCCCAAACGGGCAGCAGACCTGAACAAGCACTTCTCCAGTGAAGACATACAACGGCCAGCAGGCACATGAAAAAGTGCTCAGCATCACTAATTATCAGAGAAATGCAAATCAAAACTACAATGGGGCGTCACCTCACACCAGCCAGAATGGTCATCACTGAAGAGCGCACAAACGACAAATGCTGGAGAGGCTGTGGAGAAAGGGGAGCCTCCTGCACTGCTGGTGGGAGTGCAGGTTGGTGCAGCTGTTACAGAAATCAGTACGGAGGTTCCTTAAAAAACTAAAAATAGACTTAACCATGTGACCCAGCAGTCTCACTCCTGGGCATCTATCCAGAAGGAACTCTAATTTGAAAAGTCACCTGCACCCCAAGTTCATAGTGCACTATTTACCATAGCCAAGACATGGAGACAGCCTAAATGTCCATCAATGGATAATCGGATGAAGAAGCTGTGGCATATATTTACAATGGAGTACTACTTAGCCATAAAAAGTATAAAATAACGCCACTTGCATCAACATGGATGGACCTGGAGATTGTCATACTAAGTGAAGCAAGTCAGAAAGAGAAAGAAAAATACCACATGGTATCACTCATATGTGGAATCCAAAAAGAAAAAAAAGAGAAAAAGACACAAATGAACATATTTACAAAATAGAAAGAGACTCACAGACACAAAGAACAAACTCGTTACCGGGGGAAGGGGAGCGGGGAGGGATACGTTGGGAGTGGGAGCTTCGTAGATACTAACTACCACGTATGAAATAGACAAACAAGTCTCTTCTGTGCAGCACAGGGAGCTATATTCAACATCTTGTAATAACCTCTAATGAAAAAGAAAGTGAAAAAGAATATACGTGTGTGTGTGTGTGTGTGTGTGTGTATAGCTGAATTAGAGGATTAACCTGAAGCAAGCACTGTTTTTCACAACTCTTGAATTCTACCTTCACAAATCTGTTCAAATCCACTTCACCCAAAATAACAGCACACGACCAATGGGAACCGGTTTCGGCTTAGCTGGAACCCATTCCAGGAAACCCCAGCCTCGGTCACCCTCCCTCTCTGCAGGGAAAGCATATAACTTGAGGAAAATGAACGTGCTTCCGTGAAGCCCAGCTTTGAGACACATCTCCGAGAAGCACCGTCTTCCACTAGACGTGTTTACCAAATGCACGTAATTATTTCAGAGCCACCTTGAATAATGGTAAAGTAAAATTAAAATCGTTTTGTCTAAATCTTTCTCACTTTATATTCAATAACCTTCTGGAAAAAAATTCATTGAGCAACATAATTACAAGGAATTTCCACATAAAACTATGAAAATCTCCCTATTTCACAGAATTACTGCTGCTGAGAATCGGCGAGCAAAGGGAACAGACAACGGCCAGCACGTTGGCTTCAGTGATTGCAGCTGTTTTCTTCTCTTTTTTTGTTTTTTTCCAAGTTCCTCCTGCACCCATCCTCCAATGGTCCATACACTAGAACATGATTCATTATCTAAGTGTTCCTAAAATACTATTACTTTAATACTCCTCTTTTCTTTCTAGTCATTTGACCTCATCTCTATAGCATGATCGTCTTTTACTTTTAAACTTACTTTACGTGCATTTCTAATTTATTTTTATGCAGGCTAATCTCTCGAGCGAACAGGCAGACAGACAGATGCTTTAGTGATCACATGCCAAATGTCTACTTCCAGTCGTTTAACTAATGTCAACGCTGCAATGTTTGTGAAGCTTAGATGCAAAAGCACTCTTGGGCTGATACATTGGACTAAGACTCTCAGGACAGAGTGATTTTCTCTAAACCAGTATCCACAATGGCTTTTACGACGGACGTGCGGTGGCCCACTCTTAGACAAATACCATGCAGTTGATGCAAAGTTACATCCGTATTATATGAAGAAATCCACCAAGGCTGCTAAACCCTGGCAGGTGTTCTGCAATCAGTACTCACATTGTGCTTTGTGAGGTTGGAAATGTTCGTCGCTATTGCTTGCAGCCACTCACTGCAGTCTTCGGCCGAGAGGCACTGGAGGGTTCCGCTGCAGACCCCGTCCACTGCCGTGACTTGAAAAGCGTTCTGCCTGCGGAGGTGTCAGAACAAATTAGACCGAAGCATCATCTCACTTGTCTCTTAGCAACTTGAAATAGTTATCTGTTCGAAAGCTCTTCTTTCAAACAGTATAAATGCAGCTTCAAATTCTTATTTGCTTACTTCTCATAAAAATATGTTTTTAAAAGGAGCCCTCAGGATGAATGCAGGCAACACACGATTCTGAGGTACGAGAAAGCATTCTGAGATTCAGATGAATCTGGAAAACCTCTGAGATGTCAAATGTACGTTACGTAAGTGGAAAACAGCTAAGACATTGACGGGGCTTCTTTCCCCGTGTGCCATGGAATCCCACGTTGGTGTTTATCGTTTCGGGTACCATCGCCTCCTCTTGACATTTTTCAGTGCGTTTTCTGATGTCACAGAATGGACACACAAAAGCCACACACCCAGAGACTGGGCATCATATCACGTGACGTCAGGAGCTGGAGCACTTTGTCAGCTGTGGAACCAGCTGTTACCTACCTTCTCAAGCAGTTCATAGCTCCTCACCTGCTCTGAATACTCACACTCTAAGTTTACGTGCGTGTGGTGCACAACCACCACGCTTGACTTAAAATGCAACAGTCAGCCTAAATGTCTCTATAATCCTCCACTGAGATTTTGCTGTTTCTGTTGTTGTTAGAGAAAATTAAATGGAGCCATCGACAAAAGTGCTATAGAATTTAAAGCAGCTTCCTACAGCTCTAATTGTTCACTTTTTTTTTCCTGTATCAGGTTCTTGCATGTTTCGATATAAGCTTAATGGAGAGGAATAGATTTAAAAAAACCCCAAATGAATGAAAAGTAGCCAAATCCTCATGTTTGAGAATTACTCTGTGATGTGACACAATATACTTCAGAAAATGCACAAATTATATTTAAATCCCAGCCCATTTTGAAGCAATAGAAAAATTCTTTAACTCAGTATTCAAAATGTGATGTAAATGGCATACATTTATATGCTTTTCTCCAATTAAATAGTTTTTCTCTCTCTTCTGAGTTTTTTGAGTAGGTGTTTGTAGATTCTACACGTGATTTCATCTCCACAAGCAAAGACCCCCCCATGACGGGCACGTGTCTGGCCCAGGACCATCATGAGAGCCGCGTCGCTCTCCCGTCCCACGAGACTGGTCCGGGTCTCAGAACTGGACACAAGGCAAAGCCTTTCCCATCCGGGCACCCTGCATCCACATTATGAATATCTCCAGAGAAACCTGCTGCAGACCAAGCGCTTTCTACTGATAACAGGAAATATTCAAATATTCTTTTTTGTTTGCTCTTAAAAATACACAAAAAGCCTAAGAAGGGACAACTATTCTTCATCTCTTTGAAATGATGTTCTTTTGAATTTGTGGCAAGAAAAAAATACGCTAAACACAAGAAGAATATTGCAACTTGACCTGAATTTCTTAACTTAATTTTGATATTCAAGAGTGAGTGAGAGATTTGCGGTGCACGGAAGCTCAGCTCTCCGTGGGGGAACCAGTCTGCGTTTAGTCGCACACGGTTCTCTCTGCTCGCTGGTCATCACAACCATTGCTTCATGCACCGTAAGTTACAGTCTGTCCTGAACATCGCCGTCCTCTCTGCTGTAAATACGTCACGGCGCCTGGGCACCTCAGCTGGTTAAAGCCAGCGTCCCCGGAGCCAGTCTGCCGTCCGTGCAGTCACACGCGCCGCGTCGTCTCCACGCGGAGTCAGTCTGAAGACTGACCTTTCATAAACTTGGGCTTAGCTGCCAACATACATCACCGTTTACATTCTGTTTCCACTTTTTAGGTGGGTTTGTCAGAAACCCTTTCAGGAATACGAGTGAAGTATTTAAACGGGTTCTTTGCTTACATGTACCTCTTGGAAGGCAGACGGGGCATAAGGATGGCAGCCTGGGCCCCATTTCTGCCTCTGTTATTGAATAAATAAGGACACTGGCAAATTAGGTTACTTTGTTGTGCCTCGATTTCCCCAAAAGAAAATGAGCAAAATATCCTTTACGGATTCAGTCAGAATTCATGGAGTAACTGGTAGGACCCAGATGCTTTCACGTGTCACAGAAGCTCGTGAATGAACCACCGCCATGTGGTCCCGACTGCAGTGTCTGGGGCAGCTCAGTGACGACGTCCGCCACCCAGCACTGAGGGGCAGCGGCAGTGCGCGGCGGTGTCTGCAGCTTTCAGAAAATGTCATTTTTGGGTCAAGATAATCAGAAATTGTCAAGCCAAAACTTATGTGTTTCATCTTGTTTGATCGTACGCTCTCTGAAATCAATAAAATGCATTACCTGTTAATTCGGTTTTGTGCTGTGAGACATTAAACTTTAGCCACAATTATTGTAGCCTTGAGGGTCCCCGGGCTAAATGACAATTCTTTGTACACACACACACACACACACACTTGCTGAAAGAAAGCAGTTGCATGGCTAGAGTTGGGTAACCTAGGCTTCTGAGTGCAGGGTTTTTTCCCACTTTCTGCTCAATATTGTCTTATATTTTTCTAAGGATTCCTGATCACTTTTCTGGCAATAAAAGTTATTCTCCAGTGTTGCTGAATTTTAAACTAGGTTTATTCATTTAAAATTCAAATTTAGTTTTCCCTTTATATGAAAAATATACTGCACACCAAGCATTCATAACTACTTTTCGGCACAGCAGGATCCCCATGAATATGCATGCACTTCTTGTGCGCTCGGTTAAGTGGTGCATGCTTTGAGTCGCTGCTGCTCTTAGATCGCACGAAGGCAGGTGTAGGTGATGTTTAGTTTTTGAGGCGTGAACAGGCGAAGGCAGAGGGAGCAGGCATTTTAAGCACGAGGAAGAGGTGGAGAGACCAAAATGTGCAAGTCTGCAGCGGCGGGGATCCCCTGTCCACGAAGGGCAGCGGGGAGCCCACGGAGAGGCAGGCCAGCCCGAGGAGGAGGGTGTGAGCCTCGTGTGAGCAGCTCAGAGTCCACGGGACCCGCAGCCGAACGTCCCACGGAGGACTGGCTGCACAGTCCAATTCGTGCGGAGGGAGGGAGTGGCCCTGTTGGACCAGTTTGGGTAACTGGCCAAAGATGAGATGATGTGGGACTGAAACAAACCTGTGTCGGGGAGAGTGAGAATGAAGCAGCTGGCTGAAGGGGTTCATAAAGGGTGAGGAAGGGTGTGGCTCAGTGCCGCCTTCCTTCACAGATTACGAGGGAGCAGGTGGTCAGATCCCTGCAGGGTTTCGGGTCCCACGGGATGGATGGCTTAGACACGGGAAAGGCGAGAAGGCACACCCTTCAGACAGGAGGGAAGGACTCCAAAGACGAACGTCAGCCTCGTACAAGCATGGCAGTTTGAGAGAAGTGTGGTCGTCACTACAACGTGTGTCTTGGGAAGTGGCAAGTCACAGGGCGGCGACTAGGTGAAGCCCGATGGATGCGATGGAAGCGGGCCCTGCACGCCAGCTCAGCATCGCCACCTGTCCCGGGCAGGGAGAGCCCTGGGAAGCACAGGGCCCAGGAGTGAGAGGCTCGTGTCGGTACTTTGCGAAGGCCTGTCTGCGGTGGGTTAGAGCAGGCGCGATGCTGCTGCAGGCAGGGACGGAGGAAGGGTCTCGAGATACTCAAACAAGGGTCAGAATATTTCAGGGCAGGGCATCTCTTCCTGGAGAGAACCGACTCAAACAGTATTTGAAAAATAAGCCACTTTTCCTGAGTTGGTTATTAATTACTGGAGAGATGATGAAGAAAAGGGCAAAATGAAAGGAGACCATGGGGCCAGTGATTCCAGCCATTCACTCTGTTTCACACTGAGCTCAGTCCACCAGCAGCAAGTTCAGGGGCGTCTCCACCAAGGGGCCACCTCGGTGTGCTCTCTGCCCAATGCATGGTCTGTCCCGGCTCCTGGCTCAAAACCGCCACCGTTGGCTGAGGTTCGTCAGAAGCTCTTCCACAGTTTCGTTACCTGTCTCCCAAAGCGGAATCACCAGTTCATCTCCCGATTTGAATTTTGGCAACTCATCATCCCCACACAAGCCCTACACGTCCCTCCCACTCCTGTAAGGTGACGGCACAGAACTTAAGTTCATGCCACTCTCTGACCTCTGATTTCTCTGGGTGGAAAATGAACATGGCAGCTTTGTCCCTCAACCTCAACACTTCCCACGTACAGATACTAAAGCAGTATTTATTGAGTCCAAAATTTGTAGATACTGACAGGCATACGCAGAACAGATAAACAAGATTATACTGTATAGCACAGGGAAATACATACAAGATCTTGTGGTAGCTCACAGCAAAAAAAGGGACAATGAATATATGTATGTTCATGTATAATTGAAAAATTGTGCTCTACACTGGAATTTGACACAACTTTGTAAAATGACTATAACTCAATTAAAAAATGTTAAAAAATATTTTTTTAGGCAATGAGTGAAGAATAAGTTAGCTCTTGAATGTGAACTGCTGTGCAATCCACTCAGAACAGCGCTGGGTCTGTAACTGACTATTACTGTCATGTTTATCGAGTGTAATTAATTCAATTGTGCTGAGGTGCCATAAAAGTAAAAATGTCAGAATTCATCTGCACTCATGCAAATCCTTTTTTCTCGTAAATTGCTTCAGCTGAACACTTCTACTCCATGCAACTACATACATTTTTAAAAGTAAAAACAAAACAAAACAAATTCATACATTTAAAAATGCCATTAATAGAAATATTCTAAAAAGCTCTTAAGGCAGAAGAAAAATAGAACCAAAACAAATAAAGATGAACAAAAGAAAGGTTAAAGGTGGGTCACTGCTGAGGAATAGTTACGCGATGATAAAATATCTTCAGGAACTCAGGCTGCACACGTGAATCAGAGCTCATCAGAAATATGCCCAAGGACAGGAAAGAAAGGAGTTAGCTAAAGTGTTCTAAGTTTCTAGCGTTTTCTGAAAAAGACAAAAATAGTAAATTGCATTTATAAACAGTCATAAATCACGTCTGTGTGGTGCTGTGGTCTGAAACCCCGATGACCAATGTGATGGGCTGATGGGCGGGGCTTCAGGGACGCTGACGACGGGAGGGTGGAGCCCTGGGAACAGGATCAGCGATTGCGGGAGGGGCTCCCGAGAGATCCCTGGTCCCTTCCACCTCGGGGGGACAGAGCGAGAAGACGCCGCGCGTGAGCCAGGGCGGGGTCTCCATCAGAGACTCCACCGTGACACCGGCGCCTCGGCTAGGACTTCCGGCTTCCGGGCTGCGCGCACACGTCTCTGCCGCTTGCTCGCTGCTATCATCTGCTGTGTTGTTACAGCAGCTTGAAGGACGGAGACATACGGTGTGATGCTTAGGCAACAATTAAGGCAAAATAAGACGGTGTAGGTGTAACAACATCATAGAGGGAATGCTGAAAATCAAAATGTTTAAATATTTGAAAAAAGTGGAAAAAGTTAGAATACAAAAACGTGTGTGTTGAGACAAAGGAGTTTTTTCTTGAACACATATAAAACTGTCAAATCTCAGCAGTCAAAAAGTAAATAAAAATACATAAATAAGACCAATTACAAAATGGTCCAAAGACAAAGCGGCATTTCACCAAAGAGGGTTCCATGCGACGGATAAGCACAGGGCAAGACGCCCAGCAGCACCGGGATGTGCACATTCAGGCCACGGCGGTAGATCCTACCTGCGCTGTAGCTACAGGAACGGCGAAACGGAAGACAGCAACACCGCGGCCCGGCAGAGACGCGGGGGCCTGGACGGCGCCGCCCGCCCCGCGGGGCTGCGGGGCTGCACGGCCCCCCGCAAACCCTTGTCTGCCCCTCGGTAAACTAAACAGCTGCTGCCGTGCGGCCAGCTGCGCTGCGAGCTCGCGCCCAAGGAAGTGAGGATGCCTCTCCGCATGGAAGCCCACACTCCAGCGCTCACAGCAGCTCTGTCTGGAAAAGCCAACCCCTGGGACCACCCAGACGGCCTTCAGGGGTGGAGTTCTAAACGAGAAGCAGCCACACTACTAGGTTATTAGAGGATCCCAATCTCCAGTGAAAAACGTGACCGGGCTGCACTGTGTGGACACTGCACACTCTCTGAAGCGCACGTGGAGCATTTCCTAAAATTAGTTAAATACTGAGTGAAACCAAGTCTCAGGAAGTATCAAAGGAGCGAAACCGCTCAACACGAAGTTACACAGACAGCGGGAACAAAGAGAACAGCGCGGGACGACGCCTCGGCCACCTGCGCTGACGCGCGCCTTGCCGCGTGCAGGCAGCTCGGCCTGCTCCTGGGGGCGGACGGCCAGGGAGAGCCGCCCGCGGGACTCACCGGCTCAGGTCCGTCCCCGGCACGTACTGGGAGAAGCGGCAGTGGAGCAGAGGGATCAGTCTGAGGTCGCACCATCGCTTTTCCCACCTCAGCCCGGGGCACGCGGGCCACGAGGAGCAGGATAACGTGTCCTGAAAAGGAAACGAGCCTTCAGTGCCGTGGGTTCCACGTCACAAGCCCTCCTCATCTGAGGGACGCCTATCCCTAAACCATCACAAGACGCGGATAAAATACCACAAGACGTTCGTGTTCACTGACAGTGAAGTTACCTGTGTTAACTTCTCTATCCACGGAATTCTATGAGAAAGTGAGGAGGGACACACTGAGATCAAGAACCAAACTGCTGAAAACGTGAAAAAATGGGGTGAGGAGGAGGAAGAAAAAAATAAAACTGCGACAACTGAATTCACTCAAGAATGGGAAAGGTGGGGTGAAACTAACTGCAAAGAACTAGCTTGTGACAAAAGTCAAGTAATCATAGTTCATTCAATTAAGCAAATGGTTTCTATCTGCTCAGCATTAAACGTTGTTAGAAGGCCTTGTGATCCATCAGTTACTTCGAAAGATTTTTGAGTAGAATGAACATTCCCCTAAAACAGCTCTCCAGCTCGACTCAAGGAAACCTCTGTCCACTGTTTAACCCTCATGTTCACACAATGTTTGTATTTCCTTATGTTGTTTTCTACAGGTTTAAGATTACATGTTATTTTAGGTGTCATTAAAAAAGTGTGGGTATTTTCTCCTTATGTGTAGAGAAGACATGTATTTGAATAAAATCTGAGTTTTTCACTTGATGTGAATCCACCCTTCTTTCACGATCCCAGCTTCATTGCTAAACTTGCTCACAAGCGGCACACAGGGAAGGACGCCGACACTCACGGCGCAGGAGCTGTGAGAGCCAGGCTCCGTCCGGCCTGGGGCCCCGGCGCCGGCTCCCCTGCTGCCAGACCCCACCGTGCCCGTCCTGAGGCTGGAGGAGACTCTGCTCTAGCGCAGGTGCTGAAGCCCCGTGAGCCTAAAATTTTTAGCCTCTTTCAGGTATTAATTTCTTCAAAATTGCTTAGGGGAAAATCTGTTACGTATTTTTTGCTAAAGGTTGAGTGTTCTTTATGGTAACTGTCAACCACGGTGCCCGTGAGGGTCGGCCAAGTCCTCAGCCGCGTCCCGCAGCCAGAGGGAGGCCTGGCTCCGACGGTGGTGAGGGGCCGTGGCTGGTCCCCAGGACGCCCCCCCTCCACCGTGTAAGACATGCTCGTGGGGCCGCCCCAGGGGCCAGACCAGGGGCCACAGGAGCCATCCTCCTCTCCCCCGGCCTTCACGTCACATGACGTGACACAGGCGGTGGTGACAGCTCAGCAGGGCCGTCAGGGCTCAGGCTCCTTAGCAGAGTGAGACCCCCCGGGTGCAGAAACGCCACTCCCCCAGCCCACGAGTCCCAGGCAGGGTCCTGGATGCCCCGGCCTCCCCGCGCCTGTCCGAGAGACAGGCCGTCACGGGTCCCTCTCACAGAAGGGAAATGAAGCGCTTCCGAGCGCTCAGCCCCTGTGCCCCTGTCCTTTCTGCAGGAGGGCACCTGCAGAAAGAAACAGCGACCCTGTGTGACCCACGAGGGCAAACCGACGAGGCCCTGGGGCCAGAACCGACCGAGCCGCCCCATCACTAAGGCTGGAGCGGCCCCCACTGCCCCTCGCGGGCCCTGGAGTGCTGCGGGGCCCAGGGTGTGTCTAGCCGTTTCCCCACCAGAAAAGCAGCCGCTAAGTCACTCAGATCCCGGTCTTCCGAAGATCCGCATTGTAAACAGCCTCCCTCGTGGGACGATTTCTCTGGTAACAAAGTAAAAGAGGCAGCCAGATGAAGTGCCCCCGGTGTGGCGGGTCTACACCTGCACAGATGACCCTCGGTGGTGCCCAGGGTTCCCCTGCAGGAGCTAAACCAACCAAACGGGAGAGGCGTGGGGCCCGGAGGCCTTCAGCCGCGATGGGTGCTGGTGCGGTTCAGCACGATGGGCTCCAAGAGGGCCTGGAGGTGCCCAAGAGGAGGGCTTGGAAGAAAAATGCCACAGCGAGGGCAAGGATTCCCAGTGGAGAGTGAACCGTCCACGTCAGAAGAAAAAGCTACGTGTCTCACACAGCCTAACACGTGGAACAGAAAACAAAAATTCCACATAAAGTGAGCACAGGGGATGCCTGTGAGCCTCACGTTTAACCAGGCAGAATCGTTTGTCTTCAGAACGTGCGAATGTTCTGAAGGGGGAGATACAAGGAGTTTCAAAAATCTATTAGGAAAGAAAAAAGAAAAACCTGCTTACTCCCAAATACAGGTGGAAAATCAAAATGGACACTTTATTAAATGGGTATAAAACAAACATGTCAATTTTATCAATTATTAAATACATGCATAGTTTAATGTTCCTCACATCTCATGTAATGTGTAGGTTAGGTCTCCCCACTTTGCATTAATTTCCTGGTGTGCATGAAGGATGCTAAGAAATCCTAATGTGTGGCAAATTATATAGCCACTTATAGCGAAATAATTTCAAAAGAAAAAATGATGAAAGTTATGTCAAATGACATAGAACATGAAACCACATATAATATGCAATGTTATTAGGTGACTATATGATGTGACACGTGGTGTCCCAAAGGTAAGTTTCTGTAGCTCACAAAGGGCTTCATACAGACCTGAGAAGAGAAAAGTGACATTAAAAAAGTAACTGACCTACTCGTGTTTTTCCTCCCTGGATTATCGTGATCCTTAAATCATGAAGCAACCACGGATTTCAAACATATCAGAGAAACCGGACTTCACAGCAGTTTTTGCGCACTGACGCTACACGTATTCTCCCGGACCTTCCCTGGGCTCCCTCCTTACTAATGGGGGCTGCGCCTTGGCCATCTTACTGTGTTGTTGGGGTGGTAGTTGAGGTGCAAACCGCTGTCACAAAGAGGTGAGGACGTGCCGCTGCTCTGGTCGCTGGGAGCACCTGCAGGGGACAGAGTCACAGAGGCACCACTGGTTAGAATGCCTGCCTGCGCCAGACTCACACCGTCTACACTGTCTGCTTCATACACTCAATGACCAGGGAGTCATGTATGCCACTTACACCAAAAATAAACATTAAAACCCAAAGCGGGCCCCTGCAAGAGACCCGCAAATAGTTACCTTTGACTCCCGAGATATTAAGGCTTTATTAAGGAAAACAAAGCCAAATAAAAGCACTATTTCATTTCATTATCGAGCAGGGCCCGCCCTTAGCCGTCCATTCAGCAGTGCAGGGTTTTGTTTGTCTACAAAGTTCTATTTAGTGCCATGGATTAATCTACTAGCAAATTCCATATTTAGGTCCTACACTTTTCCATCATGCAAAAAATGTTTGTGAAAAAAAAAAAAAAGCCTGCGAGTCCTCTGTCCTTCTAAGGGCTCTTGGCACACACTGTAATGGGAAGTGTCTCATTGACATGATTTAATTTTGTGAATCCGCTAAGACACTTCATATCAGATCCTCATGAGAAACCTGCCAATATCTATTTTTAAAAAATGAGTAATATATGTCTTAAAGATTTGTGACTTTCTAAGATTTTAGAGTTTCGTGATTGCTACAGTCAGGATTAGAATGCATATTTCTTGATTTCTGATTCATTGCATTTTTTGAGAACATTTTATTTTTGGAGTTGCTAATGTGGGTAAACATGAGCTAATAATGAATCTCACTCCCAACTTTTATTTGACGTATTACACTTACATGCAAACGTCATTAAAGGGCACACTCCTAACATAGTGACCCACGTGCTCAAGAACAGTGACCTTGCTCTCCTCCTTTATGACTCTAAAACTTCACAGTTTGCCTGGTGCTGAGAAGGGAAACGGGCGTTCTTGCTATATACCAGCATGGATGTAGTTTTTATGCTTTTTAAATCTTAAGAATTTCAGTTTGTTTTAGATATTTTTCTTTTGATGTTTATCTGCATTTCTCTCTTATGAGACATTTTTAATGCATCCACATGTTACTCTAAAATGTAGATGTATTTTGAACTGAATAAAACAAAAATGTAGCATATCAAATTCTGTAATGCATCTACAGTAGTTCTTTGAATGAAATTTAAAAATTTAAATATATGCACAAGAAGAAGGTAGGTGTAATCTCAGTGACCTGTGCTTGGATCTTAAGATGTTAGAAATGGAAGCCAAACTGACACAAGGTAAACAGAAAACAGAACATAATAAAAATACAAGTGAAAAGCAATGAAATAGACCACTGAAAATAACAGACAGAATTAACCATGACAAAAATGGGTTCTTTGAAACAATTAATAAAACCTATAGCAAAAATGACACAGTAAAAGAGAGAAAACACAGGTTACCAATATCAGAAGTGAAGGCGAAGGTGTCACTGCAAATCAACAGATAGTCAAAGGGTAACGGAAAGATGTGACTGACTTCATGCAAAGACACTGACAACTTAGTTGAAATGAACAAAAATATTGAAAAAAAAAACCATATCAAAATTTACAAAAAAAGAAAAGAGAATATCAAAAAAGTCCTATATCCACTCGAGAGATTAATTCATACGAACAAAAATGATGCTTCTAGGATCGGACTGTGTCTCTGGTGAACTTATCCAGTCATTTAAGGAAGAGATACTCTCACTGTTAAACAGCTTCTTTCTGGAAATAGAGGCGGAGTCACCTCTTCACAACTTAACGTGAAGATGTAATAACCCTGGCACCCAGTTCCCACCAGAGCATTCAGGGAAAGACAGGCGCCTCTGGTTGTCGTTCATGACCATAGACTTTTTTCAAAATTAAAAATACATTAGCAAATTAGAAGCTGTGATATATTTTTAAAAAACCATAATACTTCATGACTGTGGTGTTTATCCTAGGAATGCAAGCTTGATTTGGCATTCAAAGTCCATTTTTAAACAGGTACCATATCAACAGAGTAAAAAAAGAAAAAATGCAATACCTCAATGGATAAAAAAACACTGAGGGAATTCCACTTTAACTTCTATTTTGAAAAAGAAAAAGGAAAGTCCTCAGGAACCTGGGAACAGAAGGGCACCTTCTATTCTAACAAAGCGTATCTGTGAACACCGACAGCTGGTGCCACATTTAACGGTAAAAGCTTGAAAGTTCCCCCCACTATCCTGAGAATGAGGACACCTGCTGTCAATACTCCATTCAGCATCTCACTGGAGGTCCCAGCCACGACAACAGGCAAAACCGAGGGAAAAAAAATTAAAGAAATATAGGTTAGAAAGAAATTAGCAAAATTTATTATTTGCAGATGACATAATTTTATATATAGAAAAATTTAAAGAAAATAAAAAAAACTTACTAGAATTAATATGAAAATTAAGCTACGTTGCAGAATGCCAGTGTATATAAATGCATTTCTATGTGTTAGCAGCAGATAATTAGAAAATTAAATCTTTAAAATATTATTTACAATAAAATGAAAAACATAAAATGATTAAAATAAATTTAATGAGAGATATGTAGTATTCTACCATTGAAAACATTAAAATATTGCTGAGAAAAATTAACACATAACTAAATGGAAAGTGATATTATGTTTGTGCATTAAAAGATTTAAAGTTGTCAAGGAGTTAATTCTCTAAATTGTCTATCAAGTCAATTTAGTCCTAGTCAAAATCATGATAGTGTTTTTATAATAGAAATTTTGACATGCTGTTT
This sequence comes from Camelus bactrianus, assembly GCF_048773025.1. NCBI lineage: Eukaryota > Metazoa > Chordata > Mammalia > Artiodactyla > Camelidae > Camelus > Camelus bactrianus. Next base: position 2,230,266 of record NC_133567.1, on the reverse strand, counting down.
ACAAAACGTGTGAGTAATGCAAAGGATCTAGAAAAACCAAACAAGCTTAAAATATTGCAAAGCGGACCAGCCTACCCTGGCTGAGCACTGGAAGTATTATAAAGTACAACAATCAACAGTGTGGTTTAGGTGAATGGAGAGAGACACAAGTTCATGGAAATAAGACGGTGATTCCTTCATTCTTGCCTCCTACCTCAGAACCAAAAAGCAGTAAGCACAACAACAAAAACAACAACAACAACAAAATGGTAATTTAGACTTTTTCAAAATTAGAAAGTTCTGCAAATTGGAGACTCCTTTAGGGAAAGCATACAGCCATACACAGATTGAGCGACACGTCTGTAACACGTGTAGCTAACGAGAGACTTAGAAACAGGCTTGTACGCTCCTGCACTGTGACAATATAAAAACATCCCAGTTAAAAAATGGGCCAAAGACTTGAGCAGACACATTACAGAATAAGATATGCAAACAGACAGTAAAAATGCTGAAATGGTACACTGGGAGGTAATCATCATTAGTCTTTGGGGAAACGCAAATCAAATCTGCAATCTGATACCACAACACACTCAAGGGAATAGTTAAAAAAGAAAAAAACTCTGACCATCAAATATCGGAGTAAGTGTGGAGCAGGCAGAGCCGCCAGCCATGCTGGAGCGGACAGCGTTTGGCATACGTTCACATACACGCTCATTGTAGAAATACGTTTGGCAGTTTGTTAGCAAGTTAATTGTACATCTGTCCTGTTCAATTCCACTCCTATAGCACTTATAGTAATGACATAAAATATTAAGACTTCCAAAATCCTTGCACGAGAATGTTTACAGCAGATTTATTTATAACAGCAGAAGACTGGACGCATCCTGTTGCCTGTGGACAGGAGGCTGTGTTATCACACTCCACTCGTATTGCACAGCGATATAAACCACTGAATACGCGACACGAGGGATTGTTCACAATGAAAGAAGCCAGACACAAAGGAGTAACTACAGTCTGCTTGCATTACATAAAGTTCTAGGAGAAGCAAAAATAACACATGATGATAAGAAATTAAGTCAACGGACGTTTCTGGAAAGCTATTCACTGGAAGAGGCACAGCGGAGCCATTCTGTGATCTAAAGGACTAAGCAAACGTGTGCCTTTGTCAGAACTGATCCAACCGTGCATTTAAGGTCTCTGCATTTCATTGCATGTAAACTGTGCCTCAGTTAGAAACACTCTTCTCTGACAGCAAAAAGTATCAGATAATATGCATTTCATTTCACAATATGCAAGAAGATACAGAAATCTTTGAGTGGCTCTTATGGAAACTGTTACACTTCCACATAGACGGGTGCTTCCTTCAATCCCCACATTCTCATCAGGACAAATTAAGTGTAAATGTTTATTTATTCAGTTCAGTAGCCAAATCAGAGTATATTCTTTTCTACTTAGAGAATATATATTCATCAAATATTATGAATGAAATTTAATAGAGATACAAAATGCATATATTTGACATGATATTTATTTTTAAGATAAAAACACTTCCCCAATTATAGGCTGGAAAATAACTAAATGTGAATACATTCTGAAACAAAAAGCAACATCTGTTCCCTTTGCAGAAGGGCTAATAGAATGCTTTGCAATATTTTTCTTTTAAAGTTTGTATTCAGGCAAAAATCCCAGCTTTAAAAAGGAATTACTAACTGCTGCCAGGAAATAATGGTCTAGGATGTAAATATGACAACGAGAGCATTTCACCTGCTCTTCACAAATGCTTACACGCACAGTCTTCGTTCAGTGGGAGCTTGAGGAAAGCAGGTGCTCTTTTCAGAAATGAGACTGTTAGGGTCACTTCTTCCCCAGCATTTCGAAGAACTTGAACCTAATGCAAAAATCATCATCATCATCATCATCTCATTATCAGTATGCCTACAAAAAATTTGTATATTATTGGAAGTCCTTGAAATAACTGGTTGTTTTTTCCACCTCTCACAGTTTTCCCTAGTGGTCGAAACTCTTCGTGGAAGACAGAGGGGACAGGCTCTCTCACGCTGCAGGAACCAGCCCCCCACTGCCCTCTTCCCACCACCATAGTCCCTGTTCACTCACAACGTCGTCATCGTCCACGCACGTGCACTGAGCCTCTCTTGAGGCGCTATGGTCTGTGTTCAGTCTACAGAAAGATGCACTGCTCAAACCACTGCATTTGCTGATTTAATAAATATTTATTGAGTATCCGTGATGCATTGTTTGGAGATGTATAAATGAACGGCCCCGTAGCTGTTGACCAGGGTGCTAATTCTAATTAATTAAATCGTTCCAACTCACTCAAACCGTTTTGCAAACAATAAATAGCTATTATTTCCCCATGATATCATGGCATATTTTATTTTCCTTTCCCTGTAAATTTAGAGCAATGAGGGAGACCCTTATTATCAATGAGTTGCAAAACTTTCCAAATTATGGAATTACTGGGTCTATTTCTTCCAGTTAAAAGATGCTAGTTTCTCAAAATATTACACCAAGACCAATGCAAGCAATAGTAAAAGGTCAAGGAGCTGAGGGTCACCTGCAGCAAACATAGCTGGAGAAGATCTAAGCACAGCCATAATTATCTCACAAACTAAGAGGGGAGTTAAGAACACAGCGAAGCAGGTAACAATCACGTGAGCGTAATTTGTCATTAAACATAGAAAAAGGGTTTGTCATTAGGTCGTTCAAGAATTGACTGTCAAAATGACTGAGAGTGACTTCTGGTCCCTGCGAGATGTGGTAAAGTTCTCTCACCCAGTAAGTACAACTAGCAAACACCGAGGAAAGCGCGAGACGACGGGGGTGCAACTCCGAAAGGCAGACGGGAGAAGCGGAGCTGACTGGGAAGCCCGGGGCCTCCCCAGGGAGGGCCGGCCGCCCCCTGCGGGACAGGCAGCCCCCACCCATGCAGCGGTGCGGGGCCCGACCTGCGAGAGCCCCTCCACCTCCTCAGAAGCACCCGCAGGGGGAGTGGGGGCCCGATGACACACGGTGAATCAACTGCACCAAGCCAGCCCCACAAGGGCGTGAAACAGTGTGCCGTCAAAGGGACCAGAGCCCACGGAGTCAGGCGAGGTGCAGGTGGTAACACTGTGCGCCCACAGCAGCCTGCAAGAAGCAACACACGTATTTACTCTGAATCCACAACATCGACACCACAGCGACACGAGTGTCTAGTTTGTAAACAGTGCACCCAATTTAAGGAGAATCATTGAAGGAAAGGAGAGAGATCACATTTCCTTGTTTTTGTAGAATTCTGCGTCAGATCACCTAATACAAAACGAACTGCCAACGTCTGAAAAACAAAGCGGGGTGTGGCGACACCACGTGGGATGTGCAGCCTTAGACACAGTTGTAAGTGTGTGTGTTTGTGCATTTTATCCCAACCTGTTGGCACAACACAGAACTAAGAAGTCACTATCTGAACTGCCTGTACCCTTTCCTTCCACACTCTGTCATCTCATCCTATCATGGAAATCACTTAAACGTGTTATTTTGACTTTTAAATGCCGTCCCCCTGGGGTGCACGCTGAGCACAGCACGAACACCCTGAGACACGGGCAGCGTGGCTGGGCCACCAGGGCAGGTTCCGCCAGCGTCTCCTCCGAGCCCGAAGTCCGCACGGGAGAAGCGTGGCTGTCCGGCCCTGGGGAGCAGTGGCTCCTCTGCAAGCCCGGTCATTTCAGATACTCGAGAGCAGAGCTGTGTGTCTCAAATGTTATGTGTTAGATGACCGAGGAGAAAACAATATGCCTTATATGTTGCTAAATACCTGAAGGAAAATACATTCACTTTGCTACTTCCAATCTCAGTCTTCAGAGGAATCTATCACACACAAAACTGGTGGAGACCTGACAGTTATAAAAGCCATTCAGGTATTTACTGAACTGGGCAGAATGCGTGACTTTATGAGACGCAGGCACTTTATCTGGAAACTGAGTGTGTCCTCATCTTATGTGCATGGAAATTACTGAGAATACAGAAGGATGGCCCTTAGCAAATTATCAACTTATTGCCTTTTGATTTTGTTTTCTCAGACGTCTCTCAAGTCTCCTTTTCTACTTGGAAGAGTCCCAAAGGACATCCTGCTACCTGGTCCCCAAATGACAAAAGCAAAAACCAAAAAGACTCTTCGGGGAACCCTCCTGTTCCCTCCTTCAGACCTCCTCACTCCAGGCCTCTGAAAACCACGTAAGCCTTCATCTGAATCCAAAGACACATTAAGGGAAGAGTAAATGGATCGTGACAACGTGTGAAACACAGCGGGTGCCAGGGCATCAGCCCCTCTGGTCCAAAGCCACCTCGTGTCAGAGGCCGCCTAGAATCTTACGGATCTGGCGTGGCCCCAGGGCAGTGGCTGGGTACCAGGGAACTCAAGCTCTGTCTCTTTCAATGAGTCGAAGACAATGAATGCCCATTTCAGAAGCCTACAGGCTGGTCACTTGAGATATGAAGCTGAGTTGGTTTATGCTCAGTTAGAGATTTTAGAAGAATGAGAGTCCACGGAGGGTAGGTGAACTCCCACGTGGTGTTTCAAGTGAAGCCGCCCTGGAGAAAACCACTGGCTGTAATTCTCACCAGCGTTTATATTGAAAAACAGAAGGAGGGGAGGGGAGATAAATTAGGGATTTGGGATTAGCAGACACACACTACTATACATAAAATAGTAAACAGCAAGGACCTACTGTAGAGCACAGGGAACTAGATTCCATATCTTGTAATAACTTATAATGGAAAAGAATCCAAAAAAGATATATATATATATATATATATATATATATATATATATATATCTCACTTTGCTGTACCCCTGAAACACTATAAATCGACTATACTTCCATTTTTACAAAAAGCAGGTGTAAGTAGGTGGGAGGAAGAGATGCGGGGCTCCCTGCCCGAGCCCGACGTGGTGGAAATGCCTTCACCCTCTCCCCACCTGCCGTCGTCACACCTGCCATCCTGAGCGGGGGGTCCATGTCTGCAGTCACGAGAGGAGAAAGGATGCGTTTCCTCCTGTCTCTTGTCCCCCTGTCTCCATAGCAACCTGGGCAGCAGCTCCCAGCTCAGCTCAGGGAGACAAAGAGACTGATGGGGCCCCAACTGCCAGATCACTGGTGGGGAGCCGTCCCCTCAGCACCGCTGACCACTCCTGTCTGGGCATCATAAGCTGGAGGCTCTGTCAGTGTGTCTGTGCCACCTGGGTCGCGGCTGAAGCTCCAGGACCAGCACTGTTTCTGTTCCTGGCTGGGCGGACCCTGGGACCTTCATCCCCGGGCAGAAACTACACCACCAACTGGGAGCAATAGCGAGTGCCTCCTGAAGGACGCCACTAGGCACAACCCAGCACGTCTCCTCTTTGATTTTGCTCAGCCAAGAGACTCAAAAGGAACTCTTAGACATTTCCCCAACTTGTCATCCGGCTCTTTCTGGGGCAACTGGGAGATACAGAGCTTCCTCCCGACTGCCGATGAGAACTCATCTCAGAGAGACACGAGGCGTTATCTCACCCAGTCCAGAGTGACACAGCGGAGGCCACTTCATGTGCCGTCGCAGAGGTGGTAACATGGGGGCACAGCAGAGGCTCTGAGTTTCATTTGATGTGGTCCAAGTTATGTGCTGCCCAGTGAGAAGCACAAACTTCACACTCCTTGAATATTCAGACCGTAAGTGATTATAGGGACAAAGTGTGAAAATCTCAAAATAAAGCACAAATATATATTTTTAGTCTATCAGTCACTAACTCTCTCTTAGATTGTCTTCAAACTACGGCAGCTCTGCTTTGCGGGAGCTGTCCTCTCAAAAGACACACTTTGCAAAGAGAAAAGAGTTTCTAGTCCGATGGTCTTATCCGAGAGCTGTGATGTGTATGTACATTGGATACTCAATACTTGTTTGTTAATAAAAATAATGCTAATCATGGCTTTGTGTCTCTCATAGTATTTAAGCTACATCAGCTTAAATGTGTGTTCCCTCATTTCCGCCACCTGTAATTCTCTCAATGAAATATTTTTTATTGTTAAATACAGGCTGATTTCTGTTGTGAAAATAAACAATTTTTAACCATTTTAAGGTTTTTTAAAACATTTTTATTGATTTATAATCATTTTATAATGTGTCAAATTCCAGTGTAGAGCACAATTTTTCAGTTATACATGAACATGTATATATTCAGTCATTTTAAGGCTTTAATTATAATTGTATAGATTAGACTGGGCATCAAAGGCGACTTCTGTTAGGAATATAAAACGCCTTTGACCAGACCTTCAGCATCAAGCCAGTGTGAGGGAAAGACCTGAGACATAAGTGCTTTCTGGCAGCTTTGCGTTGTTGCCATTTTCATGCCAAGGGTGTACCTCATCTAATTATTTTAGTGCTAACCGGCAGGTTGTTTCCGTTTATTTTCTTTGGATTTTTATGATGTTGTGTGTCCACTGCCCGAAAGCCTCTCCGGGTAAATAGTAAATAAATTTAAGTGAACTAAGCATTACACCTCCAACTGCTGCAGTGGACGCAGGCATATTTCTCTCCTGTGATTTTCAAGATATCTCACATTGTGGACTAAAAGTGGCCGAACCTCTCCCAAAGGCAGCTGCTCGCACCTGACAGTGGGCTGCCCAGAGTTAAACCTGTTCCTGCTGGAGAAGACTTCCAGGAAGGCCAAGATGATGGTATCTGCCCGACTCCCTTGGGCCCCGCAGCCAGGGCAGGGATAGTGTGGGGCGAAGGCAGGGACGAGGGGCACAGAGGGAGAGGCTTAACGCTGGGCTGAAAGGTCAGATGCGCGGTAGGAAGGGCTGAAACAACGTGCAAGTATTTCATTTAAGATATTCTATATGGAGTTCCAGCCCGAGGTGTTCTTTTCTCAGTTAGACCAAGGCCTGACGATTTTATAGTCTCCATTCTTAGGAATTCACCTATTTTTATAAACTTTCCTCATCCAATTTAATCTCCTAATCAACAAAACATTCACTGAAATTCTACAATAAAAATATCTAACCGCATTCATTAAGGGCCCAGGAAAATCTGAAACAGATAAGTATCTGGAACTGTCAAGATCTTGTCACAGAAACTAGGTATTTCAGACAGGAGGATGAAGTCAGGGATTTGGGGACAGTGTCAGCAGAGAGCGAGGCAGTGCACAGACGAGGAGCAGAGCCCCACAGCCAGCCGGAGACAGAGGACCCCCAGGGGGTGACGGCAGCCGGGCCCAGGAGCCACGCTGGTGCTGGACTCAAGCCTGGGCTGGCAGATCAGATGATGGGACAGGGATCCCCAGGGAGTCATGAGGAAGCAGGATACACAGATCTCATGCCACGTTAAACCTAAGGCTCTGCAGACACGGTAGACAAGCCATCAGGGACACTGAGGCGGTGGAGGAAAGCTGGATAGGACAGAGAAAACAGCCAAGAATGTCCCCCCAGAGGGGACAGAGGTGGAGAACAGGCACTAAGAAACCCATTCCAGAGGCTGCAGGAGAGAAAGCATTTTTCTGTTCACACAAAACATGCTACAGATTTGGAGCACTTAAAAATGGTTGGAGAGAAGCTGTGGTATATTTATACAGGAATACTACTCAGGTATAAAAAAGAATAAAATAATGCCGTTTGCAGCAACACGGATGGACTTGGAGATTTTCATACCAAGTGAAGTAGCCAGAAAGAGAAAAACAAATACCATATGATATCACTTACATGTAGAACCTAAAAAAAAAAAAAAAAAAAGGACACAAATGAACTTATCTATAAAATAGAAACAGACTCACAGACATAGAAAACAAACTCATGGTTACCAGGGCGGAAAGGGTATGAGAAGGGATAAATTGGGATTTTGAGATTTGCAGATACTAACTACTGTATACAAAATAGATAAACAACAAGTTTATGCTGTATAGCACAGGGAACTATATACAATATCTGGTAGTAACCTGTAATGAAAAGGAATATATGTATGTATGTGTATGACTGAAACATGATGCTGGACACAAGAAATTGATGCAACATTGTGAACTGACTAGACTTCAATTAAAATTTTTTTTAAAAATAAAATAAAATAGATAAACAGCAAGGTCCTACTATATAGTACAGGGAACTATACTCAATATCGTGTAATAGCCTCTAATGAAAAAGAATGACAAGGAATATATGTATATGTATAACTGAATCACTATGCTGTACACCAGAAATTGACAAAATGTTTTAAACAAACTACACTTCAAGTTTTTGAAAAATGGTTGGCATCAGATGAGATTCAGAACAGAAATTTGAATAATCAGAAGAGTCCCTTAACACCCAAACTCTATCACATTCCTAATGAAAAAGAAAAGAAAAAAAAAAACAGCCAAGAACTTTAACTTTGACTATGTCTTTGGAAGAAAGATTACTGTAACAAAATCACCCCAAACCGTTCACTCCAGATGGCACGTCCTTGTTAAAACCTGAGCCCTAGCGTGAGATTCCGTTCATCTGAGTTCTCTCTCCGCAACTGGCCAGCTGAACAGCCCGGGGTACTGACTTATCCCTCTAGGACACACCTGCTCCCTGTGAACCAACAGCGGTAGTTGCTTCTCCCCAGCGACTTCACGAAGACCAGGTGGTTCAGCACCAGGGAGATGCTCAGAGAAGAGCCTGGTGTCTCGTGCTTACTTCACACATGTAGCTAACGTAGGAAAATAATTAGTTTCAATGGAAAGAAGGGTTTCACATAAAATGCTTTATTATAGAGTCTCTGTGTACCTCCAGAGTAGAAGTACTTTATTAATAAATGCATTCAACACATGCATGGGGCACCAGTGAGACGCACTCGGCAGCCTCTGACCAGGCCTGCGCGTTCACTTTCTCACCTTCAGAGCCACAAGCAGGTCTCCCAGACCTAGACTACTGAGCTGTCTAACACGGGATAAACCCCCAGAAAACCAAGCCAGCGGCAGCCTGAGGACACACCACTCACCCTGAGAAAGAGAAAGAGGCAACGTTTGTAAACACAGGGACCCTGGAGCCACACTCCTTTGAACTGCATGGACCCGCTGATATACACATTTTCCCCAGTAAATACAGTACCTGTATTTTCATTTTACTGTCTTTAAATTCACTCAGTGTGGGGAAACGCTTGTGTTTGGTCGGAAATCACACTAAGTCGAATCGGAAGAACTCGGGTTTGACCCTGGTTCTGCCCACACCCCCGGGGCCCCCGCCCCACGGCGGGCCCGGCTCAGGGCCCCTGGGCCTGAGGCTCAGGGAGCAGCAGGCGGGCGGCCCGCTGCTGCCCACACCCCCTCGCCCGCCCTCGGCTGTGCGCGCTCCACGGACACAGCTCACTGCTGAAGGAAGAGCAGGGCGTTCTCCCAGAAGTCCTGAAGGCGAAACACCGCACAGCGCCCCAACGTGACGACTGGCAAGTCACCCCAGCGGGGGGAAGGAAGACCGCGGTCGGGTTTCAGGAGCAGAAAGGGTCTCAAACAAAGTCTTTTCAAACCTTGTATCTCATTCAGAAAGCCTCAGCTGGGACACAGAAGCAGATAAATAGGAGCTCAAAACTTAAAATGTGTCACTGAAGAATGGAGCCGGATTCAATCCTGAAGCAACCAAGTGTAGAGACGCATTAAGAATGACTCAGAGCCCGAAGAGCACCTCAAAGGGAGCTTTCGCAAGCGGTAGGTGGAGACGAGGTGCCGTTGCCTCCACTCTATCCCGCGGCTCTTGCTGGGAGAAGGAAAGACAGTGTTTCAAAACCAGCAGGCCAAGGGCTGCTGTCTGAAACTTTTATGTTGGTAAAAGCTACTATGTCGGTTGATACGAAAGCTGTGGGAATTACTTGGAAAGAGTGAGAAACGAAGCAGGAGCGAGGTTTACAAGAGGGGAGGAGAACCCTGACACCAGCGGGGCTGTCTCAGTCACTGCGCCCGCGGCTCACGCTCGCCTGCCCCGGGTCAGCGCGCAGAGCACTGGAGGGAAGAGAGACGGTTCTCACTCCCAAGATGCAGACGTTCTGACAGGAGGCAGAGAACAAATAAAAGTCAAAGACAAGGAAAAGTAAATGAGATCATGGTAAGTACCATTCTATTCATGTTTAATGCAAATGTTTCATGTTGGAACAGTTGCAGGTTTATACAAAATTGAACAAACATAGTACAGGGTTCCCATACAGCCTACTCTCAGCTTCCCCTGTTACAACGTCCCACATTAGTACAGTGCATTTGTCATAGGAAATGAACGCACAAAGCTGACCTGAGAACAGGAAAAATTATCCAGGCTGAAGAGAAGCATTAAACAGCAATTAAGTGGTGGACTCCCTGTGGATATGTAGTGCTGCTAAACACCTAACAACAAAACAGCAAAATATGTGCAGCAAATACTGATAGAACTCAAAGGAGAAGCAGACGTATCCAGTATCAGAGTTCAAGCAGGCAGCGACTCGGTGAGGACGGAGTTCGACTGAACAGCAGTCACTCAAGCGCTATGCAGTACCTCCCCCGTCCACAGGGGGCGCGCTCCACCACCCCGGTGATGGCTGGAGCCCCGGGCACCCCGGAGCCCTGTGTGGACGGTTTTATCCCGGACGTACCCACCTGTGATGAAGTTTAATTTATAAATTAGACACAACAAGAGACGAACCACAATGGGTAATAATTAACTGGAACAACTGGAACCGTATCCTGTCACAAAGTCATGTGAGTGTGGCTTCCCTCGCTCTCAAATTATCTTATCGCACAAAGTTAACGCCTTTTCCGTCTTAACTGAGCACCGCAACGTAACCCCGGAAACACGGCCCTGACTCTCGCCGCGTGAGGGGCAACGGCGAACCTGGGGCACGTTCGCGTCTCCTTCCTGGCAGTTTCGGGGCGGAAGGCCTTTCTCCGGGCAGGCGTCGGCCGCCCAGCTCGCGCGCCCCCTGTCGGCGCCACGCCCCGAGCACGCTTTTCACCTGCGGGAGGCACTTCACCGCTTCTCTGTGGCTCAGGGAGCCGCAGCGCCGCTCTTCCTGCGCTCCGGGGACGTTCCTGAGCAAAATCGGGGTCGCCTGATCGCACGCAGGGCGACGCCGGACAGCGGACCTAGCAGCCCAGCGGCTGTGGGGTGGCGGCGGGCGCGGCGGGGAGCAGGGAGACGCGGCCCCCGCGGACGCGCTGACATCGGGGACGTCAGCACCACACCCAGCGGGACGCGCCACGTAAAACGCGCGGGTTCCTTCTTCCCGGAATTTTTTGTTTAGTATCTTTGGACTGTGGTTGACGTGGGTCACTGAATCCAGGAAAGCAAGGCTGCCGATAAGGAGGGAACGGCGGTAACAGACTTTGGCCCAATACTCCATCCAAAGACAGCAAAATGCATTGGATTTTTCTATTCTTCCCAAGCTCATATAAAAAATTCACAAAGATAGACCAGATTCTAGTCCAGAAACAAAACTTAACAATTTTGAAAGAATATAAATCTACACACTGTGCCCCCGGACAACAAAGAACTTAAAGTAGCAGTCAGTTCCAGAAAGATAGCTTGGAAGTCCCACAAACATCTGGAGAATACCTTTCCATCTAACACAGGAGTCAAAGAAAAAGTCTGGAGAGAAATTTAAAAATATTTTGAATTAAATAAAAATGAAGTAGAACTTTTCAAAATTTGTGGGAAGCAGTGAAAGCAATGTTTAGAGCGAAATTCATGTAAAATGTGCTTATATGGCTATGCATTCATATATTCATAAAGGAGATTAAAGTCAATGATCTAAGCTTCCGCTTAGGGAACTAGAAACAGGGGAGCAGTCAAAGCCCAAAGAACACAGGAAACAAAATCACAGAGGAAATCAGTGAGATGGAAAACACACACACACAACAGAAAAAAGTTATCAAAACTAAACACTTCTTCTTTGAAATGATCAATAAACATCAGTGAACCTCCAGCCAGACTAAGAAGTAGGGAAAATGCAAATGACCAATATCACAAATGAAAGAGGGGCATCCCTGCTGATTCCACGGACGTTAAGAAAAGGTTAAGAAGGGAACAATATGAACAATTCTAAGCCCACAATCCTGATAACCTAGATGACTTGAATCGGTTCTTTGAAAGACACAACTGCTAAAACTCACGCAAGGAGAGACAGATACTCTGGAAGTAGCCTATATTCTTTGGTAGTAAAGAAATGGAACCAATAATAATAACACTAGAAAAAAGCATCCAATCCAGAAAATGTCCTTGGGCATTCTACCACATATTTGGTGAAGAAGTCATTAATACCAGCCGTCCATGATCTCGTCTAGAACACAGAGGCAGAGGCAACCCTTCTTAAGGCATTTTTTGATGCCAGCATTATCCTAATACCAAAAACAATTTTAAAAACATTACAGAAAAAGAAAATTAAGACCAATATATCTCATGAGCATTTATGCAATGATTTTCAAAAAATTATCAGCACATCAAGCCCAACAACGTATAAAAGGGACTGTATATCACATCAGATTGGGTTTATTTCAGGCAAGCAAGGATGATTTAACATTTTTAATTCAACCAATATAATCCACGTATCAAAAGTCTAAAAAACAAAGCAAGTATGGTCATATCAACTAAGGCAGAAGAAGCATTTGAAAGAACTCAACATACAACCATGATTAAAACTCACTGCAAACTAGGAACATAGGGGAACCTCTTCAACTTGACAAAGAACTTCTACAAAACACCCACAGCTAACGTCATACTTCATGGTGAGAAACTGGACTCTTTCCCACTGAGACCAGAAACAAGAAAAAGGCATATTTTCTCACAATACCTGTTCAAATCATGCTGGAAGCCCAGGCTAGTGCAATATGACAACAACAAATAAATAAAAGTGACACAGACTTAGAGAAAGAAATAAAGCCATCTGGTAATGGATGTGTTGGACTTCATTAAAATAAAAACCTTTCGTTCCGCAAAATACACTTTTAAGAAAATTAAAAGGCAACCCACCCACAGAGACGGAGAAAATAACTTTAAAGCATATATTTGATGTTGTATCCAATACATACAGGGAGATACCTCCAATATACATAAAGAATGTGTCACGTTCAATAATAAGAAAACAAATAACAGAATTTAAAACTGGACAAGTTTGTGAACAGACAGCACCAAAGAAAATACAAAGAGAGCAAATATGCATCTGAAAAGATGCCCCACATCATTCATCCTTAAAAAATTGTAAATTAAAATAGAACGAGATACCACTACACACATGGTTCAGATCCACAAAACCGGTAACACCAACTGCTAGCTGGAGAAATGGGGAACCCCCTGTTACTACTGGAGGAAGTGCAACACTGTTGCTACACTGTTGACAGCATCTAAGAATGATGCAGGCCCTCTGACCAAGTCTGTGCACAAGTGGCTGAATAAAAGAGAAGTCACATGTGCAGACCACCTAGTGCCACACCTTCCTGGTTTCTCCCTGAATTCGCAGCTCTGTGAGGCACTGACTAGGAATAAGGAACTAGGGGGCGGCAGCATGCGATTTTACAACCATCTACACCTCTGAGCTTGAAGCAGCAAAACCCACAAAGGGACCAGCAAGACCTCCCAGGCAGGACCATTACCTTCCCGCTTTTGCGCTTCTGCAAAACAGCTTGCTTCTAGGAAAACGAAACTTACCCTCAAAATTCCATTGGTTCCCAAAGACTCACTCCTGACTGGTCCATTTCTAACACCTCATTTGCATCTACCCCTAAAATTCCATTGGTTCCCAAAAGCTCACTCCAGACTGGTCCATTTCTAACACCTCGCTTGCATATGGCGCAAACTTAATCGAGACCTAAACCCCTATAAAAGCCTGTGTAAACCTACAGACAGGGTCCAGAGCTTGGAGCGCTAACTCCTCTGGGCCTGCAGGCGTAATAAACCTGAGTTCTCCAGCCCTGCGAGTGGCGCTTGGTCTCTTGGCGGGAATCAGCTTCCTATAACAAGCTCGCTGTGCCTTCTTCTTTCCCTGTGAGTCCGTTCTTACACATTTGATCAACATCTCAGTCCCACTGAGGGGTAAATCCATCTGCTTAGGAAATTCACAGTGAAGACAAAAGCATTAATAACTGCTGGAACGTGAAAGGCTGGAACTAAGTAAGAACACTAGCACCTACATTTCAGGATAAGGTTAAACCTCTCAAAACAAACAAACAAACAAACCATTTATCATGCAGAGCCACATGCAGTTTGCAGTGCAATTCTAAACCTCTTTTCCTTGGAAAGGAACACCATTGAGAAGTGGCACGATTTGCAGGGTCTGACCTCCCGCCAGGCCGCTCCATTTAATCAGAGCCCATCACGTCTGTGTGGGTCTGCTGCCTGCTCTGAAGGGCGGGTCCAGACACAACTCTGCCGAGCAGTGTGCGGTTTTGCAAGAAGATGCCCTTGCTTCTGCTCCCTGGACGATGAGCTTAAGATCACTTTGTTCTTCTGAAAAACTCCTAAAGTTAAAACATCTCTGCTTACAAAGCTGTGTTTGAAATTTGCATATGAATCTGCAGAGCGAAGTGCTCGCGCTGTGCTGGGCGCCCTTTGTCTGAAGCCTGCTCCGAACACTGCTTTTCTCTGTCCTGTTTGATGTCGACCTGCGATGTTCACCATGGAGTGTCTATGGGGGGCCCCCTCGGGATTTTTGAGAAAGCAGATGAGTGATGCCCGGGGACAGGCCGTGAGGGCCGCGCGGAGAGCCCTCACCAGCAGCGCACTTTTCAGACACTTGCGCTTGACTCTTTGAGGTTTGAAACACGTAAATATATCAGAAGAGTTTTCTCCAAGTCGCTGGCGGCAGAGGAGCAGCGCATCCACAACCAGATGAGCCAGAGCCCGGAGGAGCACACGGCTTACAGTGCTTTCATGTAGTTTGACCCTTGAGCGCAAACCTTTAAACAGTTTTCCTCTCTCTCCCATGTGAGCTGAGACAGGAATTCAGTGAAGGTTCTATGCATGTTATTTCATCAGCTGTGAAAAATGTTTCGTGAAAGCCAGACCCTGTCCAGTTCCTTCCTGTCTCACTTTCCACGTCCTCCCTCGGCCCCGAGAGACGGTCCTCACCCTCCCAGCTACACACCCCCATCCCCCGACAGTGCACTCACTGGGCTGGTTGTTAAAATACACATTCCTGGGTCACCTAAACTGAGTGAATTAGGCCCCGGCTTCAGATATACACATTTACCAACATCCAGGAAACACCGTGTCAACACTGATGGCCTGTCTAGTGCTACACCCGTGAGCCTCGGGATGGAGAGCCTCTGAGTGTTGTCTCTGCTTCTGTCTCCTGTCACAGACAGACGCACACAGACACACAGACACACACAGACACACAGAGACACAGACACACATGGACACACACAGACACACAGACTGTATGTTGCCCCATGGCCTCTGCTACTGTATGAGGTTTTAGAAACATGCATTTTATTCCTTATAAGCTTTTAAACATTTGCCAAGATTTAGAGATATATATCACTTCGAGATATCCTTAGTGGATACAGATTGGTAGAAGTTAACAGAAAAGCTGGAAAACATAGCAAATGGCCCTCCTTAAGAATTTCTTTGAGTTATATTCTGTTCTGGGTGATACTCACTGATCTGTTGCTAATACAAAAAAAAAAAAAAAACATCAAATAAAAGATTATTTGAAAATCTGATAGCCCACTGGACCAGGTCGTATCTTCCTAATGAATAAAATAAATAGTTTTTAAGCAATGCCCTCAATTCCCGTTTGCCCGTGCGGAAAGTCGTGGTATTAGTACAAAACAAAGCAAACTCACCACTTCTTCATGTCTGCATTTTCTCACATTAATCCCATTTATCTGCAGTGGAAAGACAGGCATAGTTTCACGTGGAGTACTGTGAACTGACTGCATGGGTGGGCTGTACGTGAAAACTAATGGTAAAATGTCTACCTGCAGAATGGCATCCCCGATAAACAGCAGTCCTGAGAGTTCCGCTGTGAATGGAGAAGGACAACAGATTATGCATAGTGTGTGTTCCTCATGCAAAGGGAAGAGTTTTTAATTAAATGAAGTCAAAACTGATAAAGGGAAAAAGTGAAACGTCTTATACAGGGAGCATCTTAAAAGATCCACAAGCTAGGGACGTGCAAAAACAATCATGATTCATTTCAAATAGTGAAACATATGCTGAGATATTTCCATGTAATGTTATTGTTTCAGATCTTAAAAAGAATGGCCTCTCCTCTGGATGGATGCCTAAATGCTCCCGTGTACTTGTAATTTTAAGGCGTCTATGCAAATGTTCAGATCTAGACATTCAGTCCATCAGCGATGGAATCAGCTCCAAGCTTCCTTCCAAGCACCAGGCTGTCCGAGGGATTTCAGCCACTGGAACAGTTGCTTTACATCTTTTGTGTTCTTCCTGGATGGAATCCCGTAAGGGCTGAGGTACACTGCATATGAGAACTGAAATGCCTACGTGTGCACCTATGTGTCAGGCATTGCCTGCATTTGATGTCTTGTAACCCTTAGGTTTGTTTGCGTTTGTTTAATGAAACCGCTGAGAAGGCATGTGGCCCCAGTTCCCACACAGTCACGCGCGCTGACCGCTTCATCCCCGCCCTCCTGTGGCAGACGGCCTCCCCTGGGCTGATACCAGATGCAGACTCGACGAGCAGACCCGGCCGCGGGGAACCAGGAGCTGGCCAGTCACACAGGACTTGCTGGCCCTTAACTACCATCTTTACTCTTCCGTGACAGTGACGTACAAAGGAACGTCTATGGTACAGTTTTCTTAACACTTTTACCTCTTTGCTCCTTGGAGATTTTTGAAATGACGACAGGAATATTATGTTCTGCTCCCCCCTGAAAAGAGAAAATCATATATTGTGCATTTAAGTTCAAAAAATAAAAATAGGAATTTGAGTTAGAAAACTCTATAGGCTATGAATAGTGTGTTAATGAACACCAAATCAAATTTAAATAAACCTGTGGAATTTCTCTACCAAGTAGACCGTGCTCCCAAGAAACATCTGTTTATAATTTCACTGTCTATTAATCCACTAATTAATAACAGTTGACTTTGAAAATTTTTAATTTTCCAAATAACGATTGGTGATGACTTAAATAGGCATTTTCTTCAACGTGCGCCAGGGCTTCCCATTGTAAAAATTCTTATTTAGGGCTCCAAACAGTAGATGATTATGTAGTTCCATTATCTGGCCAAGTTGTACTGTGCTGGTGACCAAGCTAGGACCGCTTTGGATGCTAAGTGACTAGAAAGACCTTTACCTGCACAAACTGATACAACAAAATCAGAGAGTACACATGCCTGATGGGGAGGTTTCTTAACTAGCATTATATTTCTCTTTGTGTGAAAGCACATGCTAAACATTTAACAGAATAAAATAAACTGGCAAGAATATCGCAGTCGTGCTTTATCTAACTGACCAAATAAGATAGGGGAAAAAAAGAAAAATAAAGGGGACGGCATAGCTCAGCGGGAGAGTGCGTGCTGAGCAGGCACGAGGTCCTGGGTTCAATCCTTCAAGCCCCAGCACCTCCACTGAAAAAATAATACATAAATAAACCTTATTACCTTACCCCCCAAAACAATAAGCTAAACTTCTATAGAAGGAAATAAAATAAACCCCTGAATTACCTGTATGAAGTCATGGTTTTATATTACAGAGGTGAGAAGGTTGAAAGAAATAGTGAAAAAATTGAATCAGTGCATTAGGAGTAAGACTGCACGCAGAACGTGAGCCCAGCACACTCAGGCGGCTCCAGAGGGGAGCCTCCTAAGCCTTTCCTCTTCAAGGATCAAAGTGATTTTAGAACTTTCTTTCCCCCATGAATGTCCACTTTCAGCGACGAACTGTCAACGTACTTAAATGTAAGATGGGCCATAGTTGTTGAGAAAAGCGTGGTTTTCAAGTTTTTCTTGGTGAGTCATCCTTTCTGCTTCCGGGATATTAAGAAGAGATGTGATAAATAAAACAGCAGAAATTGTCCGACCAGGGTAAGATCCAGACTGGCTCCTGGCTCCCCCGTCCTCACCGTTTCCCACCACCCCGACATCCGCCCAGCCAGCCTCTAACTGTGCAGGGCGTCTTTGGCACGTCGTTGGCCCCGATTCTGCTTTTGCCTTTTGGTCGGTGAGTTGCTGGCAAACCCTGACTCTGTCCAGGATAATCCCTCATCTGATCAGAGGACAGGGGTTTGTGATGGAGATTTAGGGAAATGAGTGCCTGCTTAGCACAGTAAATGCCAATCAAAAGTCAAGCCTCTTTATTTTACCTCTTAGGATTCCAAGTTCCCAACCCCCCATGTAGCTTTCTCCCAATATACTTATCAGCTTCTAGCCTACTGCTGTCTTTACTCATTTCCTACATTTATTGTTTGTTTTCTTTCTCCTTCCTCTGTCCTGAACTGGATGGTAAGTTCCACAAAGGCATTGGATTTTTTTGGCAATTTGTTTCATACATTGGTGTAATGTCAGTGCATAGAATCATGATTCTTTTTTTAATCTTTGGAATTTTTGTTGAATGAATGAGTGACTAAATAAATGAAGTCTAAAGCTTTTCCAGACCTAAAATTGTTCATCCTTTAAAATACCTTGCAGAATGATTTTACATGGAAACTAAGAAGATGACCAATGAAATCAAATGCCCATCATAACAGACAGTTTATAGGTAGAGATAGTTGGAAATTGAGGAAAATAGCTTAAGAATACATCTCCATTTCTTAGTAGAAAAAGCTGGTTACCTAAAGTAAACCATGCCCTGGTGAAGTTTTACGTGCTGTTAAAGAGAAAGGAACTCATCCAGACACCATGGCTCAGGCGTCTGGGGGCAGAGAGTGCCGTGTTCATGTCCCTCTGGCTGGGGGGCTGTCACCAGAGTGTTTCCTTCCAGCTGTTTTGCTTTTCACAGTTTTTCCTCCTTGCACTAGTGAATTTAAACACTTTCTCAGTGCTCAGATTTTTCAAGCAAGTTGCCATGCCAGACAGTGGGGAGCCTCCCCCAGGGTCAGCCTGGGGAAAAGGCCGCTGAGACAGCGATTTCCTGAGGGTCACCGCGGTTATTCCACCCCTCCCTCAGCACTGCAGACCTACAGCTGCCTTTTCATAATGAGACACAGAGAAGCCCTATTTTGTCAATGTTTTCTTTTGTATGTAAAATGGGAAATGAACATCACAGCGCCTTCATTTATTGAATAAAATGAGAGGACAGATCAGTTCAATTAAAGTTAATTTGATTTTATTCTGAACCTAAGTGGGGAAATTCTAGGTTTTCCAGACAGGAATCAAATAACGTGACGCCCTCTGTTTAGAACAGGTGGTGGGCTCCCCTGTCACGTGGACCGAAAGCCAAGGTCCTCAGCAGCCCACGGGCCCAGCCCCCCCACTTCCTCCTGCGCCCCATCACTCCGGGCACTGACGGATGTCCGCGTGCGCCGCCCTCTGCCTGGAACACTTTTACCCTTTACTCTCAACCTGGTGTAAACTCTCCTCATGTTCAGGGTTTCAGCCGCAGGGCCCCGTCGTCTCGTTCCCCTACTTGCAGGGGCTCATGCTGCAGCCGGGGTCACAGCCGCGGTCACGTTTCTCCCCTGGACACAGTGCTCAGCGCCCACTGTCCCTCCAGACTCTGAAGGGCCTGAGGCCAGGGCGCATTTCTCTGCCATCTTCTCCTGACCTACCGTGGGTCTGGCCCGGAGGCACGGCCAGGGTTCAGAGAACTAACCAGTCACCGAGCTGTGCTGTCCCAGCGTGAATCACGGTGAGAGAAAGCGAGGCAACGTCTGGAAAGTGCCCCCCAGAGAGGGTTAAACATAGGTGATTCCGTGTTGACAGAGGAGGAAAGTGGCGGGTAAGTGCGTCTTTAGTAGCCAGCAACATACAGAAAGAAAAGCCCTTTCAAATTTAACCATAAATGGAAAAGAACACATAAGTGTCATTGATGTGGTTAATTTTTTAAACTAAATCAGACGCTAAAACTTTGTCTGTCCTCGGTACTCGGCATTGTAACATGATATTTTACTGACTTCTTAAATAAGAATAAAAAAAAAAACATTGCGCAGAAGAACAAGATGAGAAGGAAACAGCTAACACTCAGCTTGCTCGCAGACCTTTTTTTTTGCTATGAGGTGTGGTTCCCTCTAGTTCCTTCGCCTGACAGGTTGGTATCTCCCACCCTCACTGGTTAAAAGGTATAAACACTACAAGGCGACGTTTGATATATTAGATGAAACCAGATGAAGACAATTCATGAGTTATCTTCAATTCCAGGAAAGACAAATTTCCCAAATACTCTTCCAATATCTCTCAGTCTAAGGTGGCCAGCGTTTTGAGAACTGACCTAATTTACGTCTCAGTCAAACTTTGAGGAGTTTGCTGTAGCCATTCTTAGCTCATTATCAATCAACACAGTTTAAAGGTACAGACACACAGGCTTTTCAGCACAGCCCCTGGAAGGACAGACAGGAAACACGGGCTACCTTGATGCTTAGTCCGAATCCTCCCACAGTCTGTCTTCTGATGGTCACGGCTCTCTCCTGAAAGACAGAGTTCAGAAGCGGTCAGCGCTTCCTGGTACCGTACTCCCCCACCGCTTTCCTCCTCTCGGTCTTAGTGTTTTGCTCTTTAAAAAAGAACATTTTGTGACAGCACAGAGGCTCCAAACCACGGGGCAAACAGAGGATGCTGTAATTGTTAAATCGAAGGCTAACAACGTGTCTGTCCAGCTGAAAGGGACGGCAGCGTTACTAAGCTGCGGAACTCTCAAACTTGCGTCCTTTCCGGGAGGTTTTGGACGTAGTTTGAAATCTCGACTTTAAAGTCTCTCCTCCTCACTCTCACATTAATATTCCTGTTGTCTGAGAAATGACAAGCTTTGGGTTACAGAAAAACAATTCACCGCCAGTGCTACGTATTGTCTTTGTCCACCAGGTCTGCTCTCCCTCCCTGCCCGGTCACAGGGCCTGTGGTCAGAGAGCTGGGCTGGGAGGTGCCACCTGTCAGCGCATAAATCACCCACGTGGACGCCTGGGACTGAAACGCTGAATAAACTGGGCTCACAGCGATTGCTTGTTTCAAAGAGTGGGTTTTACAATTAACTGGTAATGACAGTACATTCTCAGTTTTCAAAAGCAGCTCTCTTTTGCCTTCCATACTGTAAATAACAATTCAATCATGCACATATGAAACTTAAAAAAAATCACAAAAAGCCACATTTGGACAAATCCCTTAGTTTTTGACAAAAAGTCAATATTACTCTTTTGGGGCAATCATGTCTTCATAATGCTTGTCCTCCTGTCGTGCTGAAGGGTTGGGAGCTTTCATCTACAACCTTCTCTTCTTGTAACATGCTCGTCTTTTGAACCGCCCCCACCCACCCACCATGGGGCAGACTCCGCGCTCCTCCCAGGACCTGGCACAGACACTTGTTTTCTGGCCCCTGTGTCTCCACAGACGCCGTTTATTGGCTACGTTATCCATTCCCTGCTTAATAGTCACCTGATGCATTTCACCTGTGGTAGTAAAAATATACATTTTAAACCAATTTATCATTTTAAGGGTGATAATAAAACCATAGTTAACAACATTTATACTTCTTTATATAGATTTCTTCCTGAAGAAAGAAAAGTGACACTACACATTTAGATGTCTGTTGAATATTTATCTAATCATTTTCCAATAGTGACATCACAGAGCAGCTCAAATACTGGAAGACTCAGAGGAAGAGATCAATGAAAAGGTCACCTTTATTCTGAAACAGATAGGCAAACCACTTTCACAGCACTGCCCATCAATTACAGTTCTTGGATGGCGGAGCTATTTTTGTAATTCCTTTTCTGTGAGGAATAAATACTCGATTCCTTAAAATAGTATCAGAACCAGTGGTGCCTTTAGCTCAGACAACCCCCATCAACTAACTGTCTCAAAACAAAGACTTCAATCTGTCAAAGCAAATGCATCTTAAATAGCAAACAGCATCACCTAAATTTTCTAGGATATCCTGCACAGCAACCGTCAGCCACGCAGGCCTTTTGGTGAGTAGATCCCAGTGAGCATCAGCGTGCGAGCTGAGCCCCGGCTTCCCTGGAGGACAGTGGCACCCAGGGCTCCTACTAGGGGTCTGTGCCGTGCCTTCACTCATTCTCTACAAGACCGCCTTCCAATCTTTGGTTTAGAACATGTTCCAAATCAAATATAAAATTGCTGATGCAGAGAGGCGTTTGGAGAGACCAAAGAGTCAGTGGAACCTGACTCTTTTATTTTAATGTTGTTTAAACACGGGGGCGCCCACACATGCTCTGGCAAAGCCAGCCAGCACCTCTTGATGCTCCCACTTCATTAGCTTACTTGTCAGAAAGGAAGGAGCGCTGGGCAAGACAAATTACTTCGTGTTTTAAAGCCAGAATTTTAAGTTGGCCCCTGCAGGTAGCAGGAGGCACGGAAAGGCATGTGATTGTTCTCTGATGGCACCTGTGGTGCCTGCTAGGGGTCTGTGTGCTTGTGAGAGCTGTGCCCTCTGGCCCACCCCACCTCTCACACCAGGTTCTCCCCCCACCCCAAAAATCAAAGGGGAAAAAGCGATGTTAATGAATTGTTTCATCAATCAGAGAGTGGGTGGAAGCTGATGAGGAGCCGCCTTTAGTCAACACAGCTTGAGTTTCACAAAGTCGCTGCCTAGCAACAGCACGCTGTCCCACGGGAAACCGAGGTAGCATCAGTTACCTTATTTCTTAAAACACAGAATCGAGATAGGTGCTCCCATAGACTCATCTGCATAAAAAGCCTTTCTTTAATCTTCTTTTTCTTCACAAAATGAAAGGATGGAGCCCAAGAGGAGTTCTGGACTGTATAAAACCGTGCCACGCACCTAAGTACCAGCATTCATGTTACGAGAAAGATTTAAGTGCTTCACTTGCTTTATATAAGAACACAATTATTACCACCCCTGTCCTCTGGATATTACATCTGACATACTCTCTACCTCCAACGCATGGACTATATGGAACCAATTCATACATGTAACCCAGCAAAACACATTGGTCTCACAAATCCCAGGAACAGACACTTTTGATATACGTAGTGAAAAGAGGAGGAAGCTGTGAGATCAAGGCAGAGATGAGAGAGACGAGCAAACAGAGCTGTACTGATTCTGTGTGATGGGAAGAAAGCAGATATGCAGGAAAAGTGACAAGAAAAGTCATGAGCTCTTCCTGACAATTCAGGAAGGGTAACGAAACTTCAGAAAGGAACACCAATAGATGGTAGCTTCTAATTACCAAAAATCTGCTGCGTACACGTACGCGTCTCCTAACACTCTCGGCTGATTATTAAAATACACCGGGGCCTTGACTGTTTTTCCCACTACAGCTTTCTGAGTCCTGGGCCTCTTTTTTCCCAGTTGTAGCCAAAGAATTTAGCACTGGGCCTGCATCAAAGTTAGGGACTCACGCACGCACTAAGTGCATAAGGGCTATCGTCCAAACGTTCTCATTTCAAACACGTAATCACCACAACAGCCCACTGGCACAGGCGATGTTTTCCCGACTTAGAATAAGAAACTAAAATGCATGTGAGTTAAATACCTTGACCAAGAGCCACATCATGACTGAAATGCAAGTTTCCCTAATTCCCACTGTTTTTTCTATCACATAGACCTGAGCTGAGACAGAGAATTAAGATGAAGAAACAACGATTGTGAAAAATCGGTGCGTGATGTAACAGAAGGGGAAGGAATTGTAAGAAACAGTGCTCTCCTGGGAGACTGTGAATGGGGCAGTGTGCCCCCTCCCACCACGGCTGCTCAACACTGTGCTCGAAGTCGCAGCCAAGGCACCACAGCAATAATGTGAAATAAAAGGCACACCGATTGGAGAGGAAGAAAGAAAACTGTCTTTGTTCTCTGTCTACGTAGAAAATCCCCACAAAACCTCATGGAACTAGTCAGCAATTACAGCAAGGTCGTGGGAGACACGGTGAATACGCAGAATGCAGCCGCCTTCCTGTACCTCAGCTGTGAGAACTGGAATTGGAAATTAAAACCACAGTGCCATTTATGATGCCACTAAAAAGGGGGTACTTTGGTATAAACCTGACAAAATAAGTAAAGGTTTCTAGGTGGAGAACTATAGAATTCTGAGGAAAGAAGTCAAGGATGATCAAAATGTGTGTGCGTGCAGGGCTGGGACAGGATGCGTCACCAGAAATGGGCGTGTTGCAGCGGACTCTACGGCAATTAAAAAAAGACTTCCTGCTCACGGCTGAGAAGCCTCAGCACTTTTAGGATATTGATTCTTACATCCTTGGTCTATAGAATCAATGCAAACCTAACAAAAATCCCAGCGAGCTGTCTGAGGGCGTCCACAAGCTGGCTCTCGGGTTTATACAAAGAGCACAGGACCCATCGCAGACACAGCGCTGAGCGGGGACACAGCTAGAGGACTTGCTAAAGGAGCTACAGGAATCGAGACAGCATGGCTGTTTTGAACACTAAACGCAGAGATCGATGGAAGACAACAGCAAGCCCAAAACAGAACCTAAACAAACGGAACTGATTTTGACAGAGGAACAAGGCGATTCAACAAGCTAAGAAGAAAGCAGAAGGAAAGAAAGAAAGGAACTGAAACATGAATGTTACCCTTTCACAAAAATTAGCACGAAATGAATCACAGACCTAACCATAATCCCAATATTGTATAAAATTTCTAGGAGAAAACCTACATGACAGGGTTTGGTGATGAGCTTTCGGAAAGGACATTGAAAACGTAGTCCATAAAAGAACAAGATTTGATGTCAGAAAATATTAAAATTAAAAACTTCTGCTTTGCAGAAGATCCTGTTAAGAGAATGAAAAGTCACAGGTGGAAAGAAAATGTTTGCAAAAGGCTGATCTGATGAAGACTTGTTTCCAAAATACGCAGAGAACTCAAAGCCCAGCAGGAAAATAATCTAATTAAAGATGCCAAAATATTTGAGCAAACATCTCATCAAAGAACATACAGACAGCGAGAAAGCACATGAAAAGAAACTCAACGTGCTATGGTACCAGGGGGGTGCAGGATGAAAATGAGCGAACATCACACACCTGTTAGATGGCCGAACCCTAAAACGCTGACCCCCAAATGCTGGGGATGTAGCTCACTCCTCGCTGGTGGAGATTCAGGAGAGAGTTTGGAGTCTCCAATGAAGCTAACGCAGTCGGAACCTGTGGTGCCCCTGGGCATTTATTCGATAAATTTTAAAACTTGTGTTTACATAAAACCTGCATGCAAATGTTTATAGCAGCTTTATTCATAACTGCTGAAAACTGAAGAGGTGACCGAGATGCTCTTCATTCACAGAATGCACAATAAATAAAATAAATACATAAATAATAAATAAGAAGACGTGAGCTACCCAGCTTCAGAAAGACATGGGGGGAAACCTCAAGTTTAAAGTATTAAGCAAAAGGACGTGCCCTCTGACCCCATCCATAAGACCTTCTGAAAAGGCAGAGCTAAGGAGACAGCGACATGAGGAGTGGTGGCCAGGAGTTCGGGGAGAGGGAGGAGGGCGAATAGATGGTGCACAGGGGTTTACACATAGAGAAACCACTCTTTATGATATTACAGTAACGGACACACGACATTATGCGTTTGTCAAAACCCACAGAACGTCAGTGAAAAGCAGTCCACCTTAATATATGTAAGTGCAAAAGCCAGGGCGTCCAGAGAAGGCATGGGTGCTGTGAGGAATAACCTAACCGCCTTACAGGTGGATGTCAGCACCTCACTGAAAGGGGTAGGGGCAACGGGGGGCCGGAGTAACTGGAAAGGACGGCGGGGCTGAGACACAGAAGGCGGAAGACTGAAGAGCAGAGGAGCTGCACCGGGCACCGCGTCCTCCCACAAGGGGCGCGACACCTCTGGCCCTGTTCTGTGCGCGCTGAGATTCAACAATGAACTGCGTAGCTGGTGGGTGAGAGGAACCGGTGGGAGCGGGAGTCACACACGCCAGGGAGAGGCTGGCACAGTCCGTGGGTCACGGAGGACCGTCTGGAGGCGTCAGCATAAACTCATGTTTAGCTTAATATAGAGGTGGTTACACACAGAAATATTTAGATATGTGAATATACAAAGGTTATTTTACTGTCTTTTTAGAAACGGCTCTACAGTGCTATAATTCATATATCTTAGAACCAGCCATTTAAAGTGTAAAATTTAGTGGTTTTTAGTATATTTACAGTCATGCATCCGTCCCCACAATCACTTTTACAATATTTGTATTTTCCAAAATATGATTCCACACCCTTCACTCTCTGCCCCCCACCCCGTTCTAACCGTGGGCACCCACACATCTGCTTTCTGTGTCTACAGACTTGCCCCTTGTGGACATTTCCCAGAAACGAAATTATACAGCGTGTGGTTCTTTGCGCCTGGCTTCTCACTGTGATGCTCTGCAGGTCCATCCGTGTTGTAACACGTGCCAGTACTTCAGTTTTAAAATTGTCAGGCAGCACTCCACGGACCGGGCGTGCCAGCTCTGACTCCCCCGTTCCTCCACCCGCGCCGACCTGGGGTCTCTGTAGGGTTTGGCTGCTGTGAATGATGTTCGCAGCTGCGATCATGTGTGTGAAGGCTCTTGTGTGGACACGAGTGTTCACTGGACTTGAGCATAAACCAAGGGGTGAAGCCGCCAGTCTCTTTCAGGGCAGCTGTGCGTTTTCCATTCCCACCGGCAGAGTCTGAGGATTCCAGCCTCTCCACACCTTCAGGACCACTTGCTCTTCTCTGTCTTTTTGACTGTAAACATCCTAGTGGACAGAAAGTGCATCTCGCTGCGACTTCACGTGCGTCTCCCTGACGGCTAATGGTGCTGAGCACTTCCTCACTTCCTTGCTGGCCGAGTATACGTCCTCCTTGGAAAAAACATCTATTCAAGGCCTCTCCTCACTTTCTGTTGCCCATTTTATCAATGAGTTGTAAGTTTCCGCTTATAAAGTCCTTATTAGTCACTTTTTAGAATACGTCTCTTGGCAACACATTTTCTTACTTTTCTCTCTCCTGGTGATGTCTTAACTTCCCCTTGGTTCTCGAAGCATACTTTCGGCATCTACAGAAATCCAGGTTGAGCGTTTCTTCTTTTCAGCAGTTGGATAACACAATGCCACTTCCTCCTGATTGCTATTGTTTCTGGGGAAAAAAAATCTATCATTTGAATTATTTTTCCTCTGTTGGGAAAGTATTATTTTTCTCCTGCTGCTTTTAAGCTTTTCCTTTGTCTTTAGTTCTCAGGGTTTGACTGTGATGTGTCCTGACGTGGGTGTCTTGGGTTTATCCTTTTGAGGTTAGTTCCACTTCTTTAATGTGTAGGTTTATGTCTTTTGCAAAATTTTGGGAGTTTTCAGCCGTTATTTCTTCAAGCGCTGTTTGAGCCCTGACCTCTTTCTCTGTTCCGGGGACTCTGATGAAATAAGTGTTAGCTGTTTTGTTTTAGTCTCCTGGGTACCTTAATTCTTTTCCAGACCAACTTGTCTCTTTAGTTTAGAGTCGGTACTTTTTTATTGTTCTGTCTTCAGTTAAGTGGATCCTTCCTCTGTCCGCTCTGTTCAGCTGTTGAATCCGTCCCTCAAGTTTTTATTTCGGGCGAATCTTCAGTTCTGCGAGCTCCATGAGCTTTTGCTGAGACCATCTCTTTTCTCGCTTGTTTCAGTCCTGCTTGTAACAAACAGGAAGCAATTTGAGGAGAGCGACTTTCAAGTTCTTGTTCGGTAATTCTAACACCTGTGACATTTCAAGGTCGGCATCTGTTAACTGTCTTTTCTTGTTGGAGGTGAGAACTTCCTTGTAACTGCGCCAGGCCTCCGCTGACGAGCGCCTGGCTGGGCGGTGCAGGGCTGCTTGGCTGCTGCTCCCCGAGGGGTCCCCACGGACACCTAAGTGAAAGTGGCCTCGATATCAGCGTGCCGCAGTAAATTCTGACCTCCCACGAGGCCTCTTCTTGTGCTTCTCCAGGGGGATGTGGAGGAGAAAAACACGTTTTTTAAACATCGAATTTCTCTATCTGTGGTACAAAGCAACTGGTGAAGTCAATTTCAAGGGGGAAAAATAAGAAATATATCAATAACAAAAATGACAATTTTGACCAAAACGTTCACTATTTAATCTACTATGTTGAACATGTAGGATAGTATTTACATAAATAATACAGACCTTATTTCCACGTTATTATCTATTTCATTTCACCTAGTTTGTATGGTTTTTCATTTCCAGAACAATGCAAATGTTAGTGTATCAATCTATATTTAATTTCATTGAAGTATTACATATTTAATTAAATGAATTTCTGCAGAAGCAATATAACCTTCACAAATACATAGTCTTTAGAATCCCCCAGGCTCCTTGTCCCCAGCACCACATTAGGAACAGGCTGGTCTGAAGCGGTGATAATGAAACGCCTTTGCATTAAAAAGCACTGACTCACTCACAGAGCAGCTCTTCTGAGGTGAGTCTCGTTTTCTAATTTTACACAGAACGATCACTCATCCAGCTGAAACTGCTCATCCGAGATAATCATTCAGAATTTTAGGCCAAGTGAATTAGAGGAAAGAACAGATATCCAGATCTGTAGTCCATCAATTATTTTAGGAAACACTTATGACCTCACGTGAGGTTGTAGAACCGAGATAAACACAAGCAGGTGGTTAGAAAACAGAAAGTGAGAAGAAGGGAGCCAGTCCAGCATCCACGCAGCGATGGCCGAAGGGAAGAACAGAGAACCGGAGACGAGCAAACGTGTTAGTTGTTCCTGTATATTTTACTCCACCAGTTAACTTTAACCTCCATGTATCTTTATATTTAAAACGGGTTTTTGTAGACAGCGTATAGTCAGGTCTGATTTGTGATTCACTGTGACGGTCTCTGATGTATTAGACCCCCCACTCCCTAACGACTCCTGGGACACCTGGAGCGATAGCTGCCACATTTGCTATGGTTTCGATTTTTGGTCCTTGTTCCTCGCTCCTATTTTTGTCTTTCATTCTTTTTCTGCTTTTGTTGCTTTAATTTAACAGTTTATGTGATTCTATTTTCTCTGCTTTCTTAGTATGTAGTTATATCTCCTTTTTTACTTTTCTTAGTGGTCAACCAAGAGTCGACCACTATGAAATAGACGTTTATAACTAATCCAAGTCCACTTTTAAATAACCCTACACCTCTTCAAGGGTAGTGTGAGTTCCTTATAACAAGCAAATAACCTTAATTCACCTCTCCAGTCCCTGGTGTAATTGTTGCTTTTCATTTAATTTCTGTGTAAACATTCAAAAGAATGCTCAGTCACATACATTTTGCTGTTATTATTTTGAACAAATCATTATCTGTGGCATCAATTAAGAATATGAAAAATCAAAGTTTTTTTAAAAGCTTTTCCTTCACTTGTTAACTCTTTGATGCTCTGTCCAAGCTTTGCACCCATAACGTTGATCTTCTCTCTGAAGAACTTTCAACATCTCTGACCAGGCAAGTCTCCTGGGAACTGATTCCTTCAGTTTTTGTCTCAAGGTCTATTTCGCATTCTCTTCTGAAAAGCCATTTTGCTGGACATGGATCTCTAGGTTGGTGGGGTTTTTCCCTCCACACTATACATATTTCACACCCCTCTCTTCTTACTGCTTGGCTTCTGAGGAGAAATCAGTTAGGACTCTCCTCTCTGTTCCTCTGTAAGTGAGTTCTCCCCATGTTCAGTACTTTATCTTTATCTTTGATCTTCTGTAATCTGAAAACGGTACGTCTAGGTGATGGTTTTTGGTATTTATCCTGTCTAGTGTTCTCTGAGCTTCCTGGATCTGTGGTTTGGTGCCTGACATTCAGAGAAATCCTCACTCATTATTATTTCAAGTGGTTGTTCTGTTCTGGTCTCTCGTTCTGTTCCTTATGCTGTTCCTCTTGCAGGCACATTTGCACTTTTTATAGCTGCCCCACAGTCCTTGGGTAGTCTCGTCTGTTTTTTTCTGTCTTTGTTCTCTCTGATTTGGGTTTTTGAGGATTCTATCGATAGACCCTGAAGCTCAGAGGTTCTTCCTCCACTGCGTCCAGACTACTTGTGAGCCCATCAAAGGCCTTCATCTCTGGGGCAAGGTTTCTAACTGTAGCTTTTCTTTTTGGTTCGTTCTTAGAATTTCCATCTCTCTGTTTACATTGCCCATCTGTTCTTGCATGCTATCTACCTTATCCATTAGATTCTTTAGCATATTAAGCATAATTTAAAAAAATCTCCCCATCTGATAACCCAACATCCTTGACATGCCTGGTTCTGATGCTTGCTTTGTCTTGTCAAAGTATGTTTTTCACCTTTCTGGTATGCCTTGTAATTTTTTTCCTGATAGCCAGACATTCTACTGGTTGTAAGAAACTGTTGTAAAGAGGTGTCAGTAACCTTGTACTGAGGGTTACGGGGAGCGAAGCACTCTGTGGTCCTGTGACGGGTCTGTGTGTAGTGAAGCCTGTGCCTCTAGACTGCAAACCTTGCAAGCCTTTCTCAGTCCCCTCCTTCCTCTTTAGGAGGGACAGGATGGCTGGAGTCAGCTGGAGCTGGGTGCTTCTCTCTCCCGGGTCAGACACTGACACTCACTCAGCAGGGTAGGCACTGGTTAACCAGCTCCCCTGAGTGCAGACCTTGCTAAGAACAAAGCCCCCTTTCTCCCTGCCAGGAGCCCAAGGGCATTTCTCTCGTTTTTACTGCGGGGACCTGGTTGAACTCCTGCAGTAAATCTCCCAGTAGCGTGGGGGCTTCCAGGACAGGACCCCCTGGTCTCCCTCTCAGACTTGCCTACACGGAGCCTCCAGCAATCCTCACTCTGGTTGGGGGTTTCCTACCTGGTGCTGGTTTCCTGCCGGTCTCGCTCGTGAGTCTCTGTTCTGCTCAGCAGCCTGTGTTCCGCTGCCCGTCCTCCAATCTGAGGGCAGTGGTTTGCCAGGTGTCCTTCTTTATCACATGGATCCCAGAAGAGCTGATGATTTTTCAGTCTGTTTAACTTTTTATTTGTTGTGAGGAAAGAGTGGTGACTTCCAAGATCTTTATGTGTGGAACCATACCTGGAAAGTCCCTAATTTATTTTTTATCGAAAAGAGTAAGTGGGTAGAAATCCACTTTGTGAATATACCCAAATCCGTTTATCAGTTTACAACCTGGCTTTGGCTATGCATGGTCTTGAAAAAGTCTTGTTGTGAGCATTTAGTTTCACTCCTCTTGGATAAATCCCAAGGACTAGGATTTTTGTGCTTAGAACTGGTTTCTGTTTAACTTTGTAAGAAATTGCCAAATAGTTATCCAAAGAGTTGCTCCACTGAAACTCTAACGCATGAGATTTCCAAGTGAACCACATATTTGCCAAGTCTTTTTTTAAGCTGTTGTAATGAGTGTAAATTGTATATGTGATTTTAACCTGATCTGCAGTTCCTTGATGGCTGATGATTGAAACATCTTTTCATGCTTTTCTTAGCTATTTGCGTAACTTATTTTATGAAGTTTTTTCAAGTCTTTTGCTCAGTTTTTTTTCTTTTTTTAATTGGGCTTTTTTTTGACTTGTGATTGGCCTTTATACATTCTGGATACAAGTCCTGTGTCAGATATAGGAAATATTTTCTCCTACACTGATTTGCTTTTTTATTTTCTTACAAGTGATTTTTTAATTGATCGAATCAGTAATCAAAATCTCTGAACAGAGAAAAGTCCTGGACCTCACAGGTGAATTCCACTAAACATTTGAACAAGAACTAATACCAATTTTTAACAAATTTTTCCAAAAATTGAAGAGGATTAAAACTTCCTAACTCATCCTTTGAAGCCAGCATTACCATGATAACCAAAACCAGAAGAAGACACTACAAGAAAAGAAAACTAGAGACCAATATCCTTATGAACATTGATGCAAAAATTCTCAACAAAATACTAGTAGACAAATTCAGCAGCATATTAAAGAGATCATACATTATGACCAAGTGGGATTTATTCCTGGAATGCAAGGATCAACCAACATAAGAAATTCAATCAATGTGATGCACTATATTAACAGGATAAAGGAAAATAAACACACACATCTCAACTGATGCAAAAAAAGCACTTGACAAATTCAAAACCCTTTTATGACAAAATTTAACACCCTTTCAACACTGAACAAACTAGAAATAGAAAAAAAATACCTCTAAGATCTAGAAAAGGCAAGGATGCCTGCTTTCACTACCTCTGTTAAATTTGGTTCTGGAAATCCTAGGCAGATTGATTAGGCAAGAAAAAGAAACAAAGGTATCCAAATTGGAAAGGAAGAAGTAAACTTATATCTGTTCACAGATGACATTTCTTATATGTAGAAGATCTAAAGATTATACACAGCTACCCAAAAAATCATTAGAAGTGGAAAAAAAAAAAAGAATTCAGCAAAGTAGCAGGATACAAAGTGGACACACAAAATAAGTTTCATTTGTATACACTAACAATGTATAATCTGGAAAGAAAATTAAGAAAATAATTCCATATATAATAGCATCAGAAGTAAATTACCTAGGAATTAACTAACTAAGAAGAGGAAAGATGTACACTAAAAATCACAAACATTACTGAAAGAAATTAAAGACATAAACAAATAAAAAAAACACTCTGTGTTCATGGATTGAAAGGTTAATAACGCTAAGCTGTCAACACTATCCAAAGCATACTACAAATTCAATAATATTCCTAACAAAATTCTAATGTCACTTTTTACAGAAATAGAAAAGTCTATCCTAAAATACACATGGAATCTTAATAAAATCCAATTAGCTAAAACATTCTTGAAAAAGAACAAAGCTAGACATCACACTTTCTGATTTCAAATTTCACCACAGACCTACAGTAATCAAAACTGTGGTACTGACATAAAGACAGACATGGAATAGAATGGAATAGAATTGAGAGCCCAGAAATGAAACCTCAAATGTATGGGCAAATGATTTTCATCAAGAGTTCCAAGACACAAAAGGTGCCAGGAAAACTGGATATCCACTTGCAAAAGAAAGAGGTTGGACCCTTAATGATATCATATACAAAAGTTAACTCATAATGGATCAAAAACATACATGTAAGCTCTAATACTAGAAAATCTTAGAAGAAAATATAGGAAACAATATTTATGATACTGGATTTGACAATGGTTTCTTGGATATAACACAAAAAATACAGCCAACAAAAGGAAAGTAGACAAACTGGACTTCAAAATGAAAAACTTTTGTGCATCAAAGGAAACCATGAACAGAATAAAAAGGCAACCCTTAGGTTGGAAGAAATATTTTCAGATCACATATCTGATGCAGGATTGAAAAAAAACCATGGCAGATAGATGTAACGGACTACCATTCAGTCTTACAAAGGAATGAAATGCTGACACAGGCTACAACGTGGATGAACGAGTCCATACACAGAGACAGGAAGTAGACAGGGGTTACCAGACAGAGGAGAGGGGGATGTGGGGAGTTAGTATTTAATAGGAACAGGGTTTCTGTCTGGGGTGATAATTTTGGGGATGGATCGCTGTAAAAGGTGCACAACAATGTGGATGTGCTCGAGCCACTGAACTCTACACTTAACAACTGTTAAAATGGTCAAGTACATGTTATGTGTGGTCCACCACCACCACCACCACCACAACGAAAAGCAATTGACCTCTTAAGTGTGAGCTTGTTTCTGGACTACATAATGTTCCTTTGGTTTACTTACACGTGTTTATGACGTATCACATTGTGCTCATTATTGTAACAGGGCAGTAGGTTCTGAAATCAGAAAGTATAAACACTCCAGCTTTGTTCTCTTTATTCAAGACTATGTGGCCAAACTGAGTCCTTTGTATTCCATGTAAATTTTAGAGTCAACCTGTCAATGTCTCCAGAAACAAATTTGGGTTTTGACTGATGCTGGCTACTTGGGAAGATGTGAAAACTTACCAATAGTTAGTCTTTAATTCATGATCATGTTATATCACTTCATTTATTTGTTTATTTATCTTCATTTTCTTCATCACAGTTTTGTAGTTTTTAAGGTAGAAGTTTTGTACATATTTTGTTGAACTTATTTCCAAGTGTATAATCTCTATTGTGTGTTGTGAATTGCATTTTACTTTGCCTGTTGTAAAATTTAGAAATGCAATTAACTCTGGACATCATCTTTATTTCCAGCAACCTTGCTAAACTTGTATGTTATTCAATTTTGTTGTAGATTTCTCAGGATTTTCTGTGTACACTGTCATGACATCTAAAAACAAGCTGTTCTACCTCTTTCCCTTCGAATAGTTATGCCATTTTAATCCATTTCCTGACCTGCTCTACAACCAAAACAATATTGAGTATAAATGAGGTAAGTGATGACCCCTGACTTACTTTCGGCATCTCTATCTTTTGAAGAGGGCAATGTTCTGTCGGAGTTCCACAGGTGCTCTGGTTGGCTGAGTGGGCCTGTGGATATGAGTCTTGGTGCCTTTGTGGGAGAGGGTGAGCTGCGAGTGTCCTTCTACTCCGCCATCTTCTCTCTCCCCCGAGCCCTGACTTACTTTCAACCTCAGAGAATACGCTCAGTGTTATCCATAATGTTGGTGAGAAATCTTCATTAGATGCTTTATCAGTGTAAGAGGTTCCATCCTATTCTTACTTTGCTGAAAGTGTTTTGTGTGAGGGTCAAATTTTGTCAAATGCTTTTTTTGCACTTGTTGACATTATCATAAAATATTTCTTCTCAATTCTGTCTGAGTTCTTCCCAGCATTTGTTTCAAAAGAGAGCTTAGGTCTGTATGTATTAGTTCTTTTGACTGCAAAATTTAACATCAAGAACGTTATTTCAGGGTTGAAATACTGAATTTTACAAATTACAATATTTTACTGATTTAGGACCTATGTGATATACTCATTTTAGACAGTGATATAAATTATATCTCTTCATAAAGAAAAAGAAGAAAGAAAGGAAGAAAGAAAGAAAAGAAGAAAGAAAGAAAGAAAGAAAGAAAGAAAGAAAGAAAGAAAGAAAGAAAGAAAGGAAGGAAGGAAGGAAGGAAGGAAGGAAGGAAGAAAGAAAGAAAGAAAGAAAGAAAGAAAGAAAGAAAGAAAGAAAGAAAGAAAGAAAGAAAGAAAGAAAGAAAGAAAGAAATTGATCACTATACTTTTATTAACTAAAGAAGAAAGGGCAACCCCAAGGGAACAATGTAATCAGTCTTGACAGCCAGACCCGTCATTCAGGATGATTTAAATGGTCTGTGACAAAAGAATAGTTAACAGTCTGCAAAATGTCCATTATCTTTAGTTAGCCAGAGCCTATTGATTTAGGACCTGATGTGACTCCCACAGGATGTTAGTGAGAAGTGAGGTGGAAAGTCAAGTTCAGCATTATTCACCCTAACAAAACACTCCAAAGTAAGTCTGTTAATAAGCTGCAAATTAAATCTTCCTGCTAAGTCGCTACAGATGTGTAGGGAATCCAGGGAGCTGATTGTATGACACTTGCTGTAATTTTCTTCTGAGACCGTACATGACCATAGTGTTAAGATGATGTCTTTAACGTTATTACATAATAAATGATAAACTCTAAAACTTATCCTGTTTCATGATAAAATTGTTTTGCCAAAGACAATCTAACTTCACCCATTGAAAAAGAGACAACCGGCCCCAAATGGAGTCACTTGTGCTAAATCCATGTCACCGGATTAAAACTTAACACTTAACCTAATTGCAGTTTTAGCCGCTCTCAAAACTATGACCTTTAACCAGCCACCCTGGGATTCCCTGGTCAGCACTAGTGAGTAGTCCTCTTCCCATGGGCCCCATCCGTTGCCCTTAGGAGGACGACCTCCCCTGAAAGAAGGCATTCTTTGTTAATAATTTCCTCTTTCTGCCCCTTTCTGCCTTTGAAAAACTCTTCTTTTCTACAGCTTGCCAGAGCTCTTTTTCTATTTGCCAGATGGGATGTGCCTGATTCATGAATCACTGAATAAAGCTAATTAGAGCTTTCCATTTCCTCAGTTGAAATTTCATTATTTCACACACCTAAGGATGTCCTCCAGAGCGGTCCTGCAGCACCAGTGAGCGGACTGATGAGCCGTGAGATAATTTATGGCTCTTTCAGAGATTGGGCTAGAACAGCAGAGCTCACGATAACCTAGGCATGCTTCTCGAAGTCCACAGAACTGCTTGTGCACCATCCCCCAGGGAGAAGCCCTGACACTGAGCTTAGGGACCACCACCTAAAGCCCCCGGCTTCCCAGATGCTACACTGGGCCCACCTTTGCACCACTTCTGAAGGTCTGGTATGATTCAAAATGAGATCAGGGCAGGGCACTGTTCTCACTCAGTCCTCCATGTGGACGGGTGGAGCCCACTCTCTCATGATCAGAGATACAGGGTCACTCCAGTCACATGATAATGACTCGGAGTCAGTGATTCATCAAGCTGGAGATGGCCCCAATGGGTGCCTGTGGGCCCAAGCCTGCATCATTATAAGGACAAGGACAAGGACAAGTACAAGGACACTGCTTACTAACACTGTACACAAAAATTACTGGCTCTGAAAGCAAGAGAAAAAATATTAAGAATTTTCTGTAATGAACATTTTTTATTAACAAAAAACAAAACAAAAAAACTTCAAGGGAAGGAAAAGCTACTTACACCAGAATAGAAAGGCTCACCAGACACACATATCACATCCTGTTCCTGGATCATCAGAATGTCCTTGGCCAGGTGCAGCCGCACTTTGAAGGGCTCCTGATTACCATCCTGCAGCAAACAAATCCCTGTCTTTGTCTTCAGACCAAAAAAAGCAAAACAGAGAAAAGAATTATACTTAGCTGACAGATTATAATTTTATGGCCTATTTATAACAAAAGATGATGAATAACATTTGAAAGCGAGGAAGAAGACACTGATGAGTCTGAACTTAATACAGGTGCGGAGAGAAGCAGAGCCATTCACGCCAAGCAGACCTCAGATAGCAGAGATCATGCGAGAAAATCCCCACGAAGATCTGGGAAATGAGGATTATAGCTTATATACTACATTTGAAAAGTAGTGACATCTTTGTTGAATGCTTAAAATCTAAATATAACTTCTGTAATCATTTTATTGACATACAATTTGCATCCTATACAATCCTTAACATGTTAAAGTCAGTGTTTTTGAGTGTAGCAACATGCAGCCATTGCTGTAACCAACTTTTGACCATTTTGATCACTTCAAAAAGAAACCGAACACCCTCCCTCCCCAGCCCTCCAGGCCGAGGCAGCCACGCCTCTGTTTTCTGTCTTTCTCATGGAATTTAAACCTGCAAACACACCTACTCCCCTTCAGCCTGCACTGTGTGATCATTCCAGTCACCAGCACACGTACACTTTGTATGGATGGGGGTCCAAGGAAAAAGGTGATGAGAACTGCCTGGATTAACCCAGCTCATTAAAGACAGAGCCTGGCTTAAGACCCAGGATATCTGATTCCCATCCCCCTGTTTTGCTTCACATATTGTTAGGAATTGTGTGAAAACAGCCTGTAACTATTGCCAACCTTGTACCGCATGGCTTTGAACCAGCACCTTTGTGGTCATGGAGGAAGCCCACGTACGTCGTCCCTCCTGAAGCAGGTCAGTGTTTTAACATTCACCTGATAAGTGGACAAATCTGCCTAGCAAGTACACTTAACGGCCCCATTTATCAGAGATGCAGAGGAAAATTATTTTGAAACAGAATATAATCTCTGGTTGTTATTCTGCACCAGAAAGACAACAGAAACAATGCTTTGGAAATCACATTTTCACCTAATAATTACTGAGCCATTCTTAATTTGGATAAAGGGTTAAGTACAGAGAAATACATTTTTACCCTCAGTATTTAGTGGGCATAAACTCCCAGACAAATAATATGAACTTGCCCTTGGAATATAAATTTACATGTGGGCTGCTAGGGGTTTGCTCCCTTCAGACCAGTGAGACGTGGAGCCGGCATCCGGGTCCTGGTGCGAGGACACTGCATACTACTGCTGCACACAGACATTGCTTAGACGCTGCAGCTTTCGGAGATAACTTTGCAAACTGCTTTATCCCACGTTACATGCAGTGTTAAGTTAGTCTGCAATCATTCTGTATGTGTTATAACGTCTTTTAAGGAAAAACAAGCTTTCCAGGAGCCCCGGTGGCATGCGCTCCTCCTCCTCCGTAAGACGATGCACTCGGACACCCCTAAGTCCTGTCCACCAGCCTCTCCGAGAGCAGAACGCAAGCGTGTATGTCTAGAGGACA
Organism: Camelus bactrianus; assembly: GCF_048773025.1. Taxonomy (NCBI): domain Eukaryota; kingdom Metazoa; phylum Chordata; class Mammalia; order Artiodactyla; family Camelidae; genus Camelus; species Camelus bactrianus. The sequence goes on along the minus strand of NC_133567.1, from coordinate 2,192,029 downwards.
AAAGCATTTCAGCAAAAGCAAACTGCATCTTCCTTAATGCAGGGTATAACCCTTCTGCATTTTTCACATGGAAAAGGCTCCCATGCTGACGATGTGATCTTGGCCAGGGACCAACATGGGGACTTCCTGAGGCGCACGGGAAAGGGGGGAGGAAATGACATGAGAGCCGAGTGGGCACAGCTGAGCACACCTGCTGATCTTCCATGTACACCACATTCCAAGCCAACTTCTCCCCAGAAGTGTCATGGGGTAGCTGTCATCACAAAGAAGCTCTTCTCAGCTTGTGGATGAAAGAGGGGCTTTTCCCTGCGACCCCATAAATACGTCACTGTTACACATCAGAGAGACAGAAAAGGTCATCCAGGGAAAGTCTGAAGAGCCAAAACCCAGCCTGTGCACGGGGACGTGGTCATGCTGACGGCCAGCACCCTTCCCCAGGGAGCATTTTGGTCGCCAAGAATCTGCTTACGGGGGAGTGCAGAGTCCTGAGAACGACATCATCTCAACCAGCCGTTCTTCACATGTCAGAGCAAGGTAGGGCGGGGGAGATGAGACAGAAACCACTCGGGACCGGATGGATGACTTTCCTGCCACAGTCGAGCTGCTGAGAGAGCCCAGGACCCTGTCTAATACGGGGAGAGGCTTGGTCTACAGGCCCCCATCTCCAGAGACTGCTTCAGGGGAGAGGATGGGAAATGGGACCCTGGGAGCAGCCGCGGGTGCAGCACAAACTAGGCAGCCCTGGCTGCAAAGTCTTCTCAGATCCGTGCACCCAGGTTGTTTAAAAATAAAAGACAAATCACCTGAATGGTGATCGGCCCCACATTTTAGTGCAGAGTTAAGACGTGTCCTCCTCTTCTTTTCCTTTGTTGATATAACCGTCATCTGTCTGCAGACTGTGAACTGTGTACACATGACACACGAGGGAAGAAACTTATGGTCTGTGTGTGATGTACAAACGTAGTATGTAGATTATGAAATGTGCCTAAAGCTTCAAAAATGATACAAACGCAAAGGTGGTTTTTCAGCTCCTGATGAATGATGCCACATTGACTGCGGCTGCATTTTACAAAATCCACATTGAAGACTTTGCGCAGAGGAAGATTAAAAGGCACCATCTCTCAATTACTCAAAAGGCAACATTTGGAGAAATCTAGTCATTGACTTGTTTTCCGAAAATCAATGAAATGTGTTCATGAATTTACATGGATTTCTTCTTTGTTTTAAAAACTAACCTCACATGTAAACTTGTTAAGAATGTGTGCTTGGCTTTAACCAAGTGCCTTTGGAAATTTCAAAAGTAGATGCTCACCCATTTTCTACTTGAAAGTTAAGACCTCTTCATGTGCTAGTCTTTGAAAGAACATAAAACGTGTTCTTGTGAAAGTTTAAAATCTATGTTCCTTTAACCTTGAAACGTGGGGTTTGCAGTATCAGACATAAGAAACTGCACACTGCGGGAGGGGAGGCCGAGACCCCACACGCACGGCCCACGGTCCTGCAGGGGTCCTCCTGTTCTATGTGTTGGCTCCACGTGCTCCGTGAGCCTGCAGGTGGAAGTGCCACGTGGCGCCCTGTCCTGCTCTGTGCTGGGCCAGCAGTGCCCTTGGCGCCGTTCCACACAGACGCCGAGGACCGCGTTTCCCCCTTTCCTGTCCCTGCTGGGATGACGTCTCACCATGGCCTCCTCTTGAGCTAAATTCCAACCATTTTCAAGCATTTGTACAAGACTTGCTTTTCCTTGCAGCCCTCAGAACCCCTTCCGTCAAGACGAGTCCTTCCCTGACGAGCTCTGGGTCTCAGGGCTTTTGCTGAACAATTGCCTTCACCTGACAACGCGCCAGGGTTGCATTTAGGCCTCAGAGGTTGTGACTTTAGCAACATTTACTTCTGCATCACAGTGTCTGACTTCACCTTGCGTATTGCTGTCTCAGGAAAGACTCAGCAAGCTACCACTGTTCTCGTTATTAAGGATGACTGACCCATCGGCCCTGACACAGTCTTTACTCCCAGTGGGATTTCTGACCATACCTACCGACTGAGTCATAGTCGCAGATGACGTTTCATTATACGAGAGACCAAATTAAATCATGTGTGCATGAGTTACTAAATTACTAAACACATGTTATAGAGAAACATGTCCTTTCATGGTCGACGCACAGCTGTGGGTCATGTTTAAGGAATGTGGGTGCAAAGTAAACTATGAGGAAAACCTAGAGTAAGGCAGTGTGCTGGCTTCTCGGAGCACACGGTCATTCTGATGGCACCTCTCGAAGCAGACGAGCCAGTCGACGTGCCCGACAGTGACTCCGTGTTCTGGGTTTGCATTTGTCCCATCTCTGTTCTCTCCCTCCATTTCTGCTTCTTGTCAGACTTTTAAATCCCAATTCCCTAAAATAATTACAGTTTTTTTCTTTTTAAGAGGAGAAGTTTTTTAAACAATAAATAACTCTTAAAAAAACTGTCTGTCTTAGATAATCGAGATGCTTAAACAGAACTTCTCTAGCCACACTTGTGCTCCCCGACAGAAGGGGCCCAGGCGTCCGCCTGGCGCTTTCCCAGCCGGACCGTCTGAAGGACACGGACCCCAGGTTTCCATCTCCAGTCGTTTGTTAACAGTCAGGAGAAAGTCAAGAGAAAGCAAGTTTGACTTTGATATAATTTCCAGCAATGCAGTACTGCAGAAAGAGAACCAAACTTGGACTCCAGAGCTCCAAGCTACACATGATGGCTTTGCTTTCAACTAATTAATTAAATGGCCCTCAGCGTTTCCTAAAACCTCTCATCTGCTCATCTGCAAAGTGACAGAGTTTAACTAAGCTCTCTTCGCCGTGCCAGTCCACTTAAACGTTCTAAGACTGTCCGTTTCAGATGCTCTCGTGGACTCTGGTCCACCTTTTGGGTGATGTGGTCATCCTCAAGAGCACCGAATGGTCCTGTGCTCCTCCCAGCCCGTCCAGCACGTGGGAGACGCCAAGGACTGCCTCTGACAGTTCTGAGAAGTTCTGCTCACAGTGGGGATGGACTCTCAAAGTGGTGGGATCCTCAAAGGGTCATTGCAGGAGAGCAAGAACTTCTACCACAGAAGCAAAGGTGAGAGGCCTCAGTGGTGTCACCACCATGAAATACACCTGAACCTTATGTAGAGTTTGATACATGTTTCTAACAATGAATTAAAATAATTTGTTTAAAAAAGAGGTCTGGGAAATCAGTCTTATGTCAGCCTCTGAAGTCCAAGGGGAATCATTTGTTAAAAAAATACTTGGCCACTGTCCAGTCTCAACCACGTGAGTCTCGACCACATAAATAACACTTTGATGGAAGTGGATTTACCATGTTCAAAATTACTGTACTGAAAACTAGGGATGTCACAAAATTAAAATGTAAGCTCCTAAATTTAAGCTTCTAAAACAAAACACTAATTTAACTATTTTTAAAAAGTATGAACTGACAGGTGCCGAATCAAAAGATGAGTAAGCTATAGACTCTGACCTCGCAATGTTCAGTGTGTGCACGAGAGGTCTGCAAACCAACCGCTATGACACAGCACACTTTAAAAAGTGCTGAGATGAGACATGTAGGAAGTATTACCACACTTAAACTTTGAAAATAAAAAAGTAAATGAATAAAAAAGGAGCCCATGTATTAAAAGCAATTTACTATTTTTTTCTTGAAAGACCTAAACTTTGAACCTACGGCAACAAGTATTTTTTTAAAAGATATTTTTGCAACAAATTTAACACATGGCACTTTACTAAAAGAACAATTGTCACAAATGTTAATACTGAAGTTTTTTTAAAGCTTTATCATAGGTAATCCAGTCATGGCTGTTTTTTCCTGGATTATTTATACACAATAGAAACATTTTAACCCTTTTAAGCCACTATGAAATATTGTAACATGAATATTTCCTTGCAATTTTCCTGCAGAGTGGAAAAGGGGTGCTTTAAACGCTGCATGAGAAGATAATCCTTCCCCTAGAGCAGAACGGCTGCCCCCACCCCCCACCGCCGGGGCCACGTTCCCGCAGGGCTGACCGCACACTTGCGTGGCCTCGGTCCCCCAGACGGAGCGCCACTGGACCCCCACGACCGTGCAGACAGTGCTCTGGGGACTGGGAACAGCCGAGTGTCAACACTCGGACGAGACTGAAACACCTCAGTAGCATCGGAATCACGCAATCAGAGGGCTTCAGGTCTGAAAGGGGCTTTAGATGTCCCCTAACGCACAACCGCTCATGTGACAAGACCTGGTTCCTGGGCTTCCGCTGCCTGAAACCGACCCGTGCGGTTCGCGGAGAAGGACGACCAGTCGGAGCAAGTGGCCCCGGGCTCCTGAAGGAGGCGGAGGCCCGGGTGTCCCGCGGCTCCCAGCGCCTTTCCGGGCTCTCAGACACCGGTGACACTCGGAACACGACACGGAGGCACCCCCACCCCCTGCCCAAAGCAGCCTCCCCTGCCACCCGCTCACCACCTGTTCCCCTAAGCAGAGAGCAGAAGCCAGGGCACCTACCTCCTCACAGGCGGTCCTGAAATCCATGTGCTAGTGGGGCACCGCCAGGGACGCCGTCTGAAAAGACAGAGAAACGCCATCAAGCCCACGTCGCGCGCGGGAGAGCGGGGCGTGCAGGGACGACAGGAGGGTGCGCGGCAGGTCCCGGGGCAAAGCGCGCTCCCCGCGCAGCGCGGACGCGGCCTCCCGGGGTGCAGGGGCCGGTCTGCACCCCGGCTGTCACCCCGCGGGGCCGGGGGCGCGCCCTGGCAGCCCGCACCGGGCCCGGCACGCAGGCAGGGCCAGGCTCCTCTGTCTGGGGTCAGCGCGTCCCCAGACCGCCCTGTGCAACCCAACTTCGCAACTGGGAACCGGACTCCAAAAGGAGCAATTAGAAGTTGCCTTTCGTGTGGTTATCTCTTGAGAAAAGGTTGACTAATCTTTCTCTTTTTAATTAAAAGCCACACGCGTGAATAATTCTCTCCAGAACTTAAAACTTATTCACAAACTGTGTGGTGTGAGAAAGCGAATTATTTATCGGCGGGAGTAATATTAAAGCGAATCAAGGTGTGAAGTAGCTAATGCAGGTCCATTTAGTGTCGCTGAAACACCCGAATGATAGACGTACACTTAAAGGAACGCAAGTGCTATTAGGGTGGTTTTTAAAATGCTTTTAGGGAGTTTTAATTTTACTATAGTTAAATGAAATTAAATTGTATGATAATTATGTGATATACCTTGTCAATATAAAAACTGCCGAGTCAAAATCTAATAGTTTAGGTAAATGTGGCTTTAAAGTAAAATGCGTGGTGAATTCCAAAACAGAAGACTTCATACACCTTAGAACCACTGCTCCTCTCAGCCTCTGGGGTAGAAAACTGTTGGGTCATTTTCGCCATTTGCTGCTGTGTGAGCGTGAAGAGCACGTGGTCAAGCAAGCGTGCGTGGACTGGACGTGTCGCCAAAGGATCGTTGCCCTTGCCTTTGAAAGAAGCGAGATTGACCGTTTTCCTCAGTCGTGGAACATGCCACGTAACACATCATGTTCCTTAAATACGTCGCGTGGATGCTGAGCCTGGTCTGGCTTGAACGGAAGGCATGAGGAGGCTGAGTTCAGTACAGTTAAGAAACAACAAATCACTAGCAGATAAAAGTACAATTTGTCATTAAATTATAACTTGATGATATAAATTATTTTTTTAGTGCCCATGAGAAATTTGTCATTAGTTTATTATTTTTCAAAATTGCCCTTAAAGATTGCATTTGAGAGAACCGTAAGTATCTCCAACTCTGACATAAAGTTATTCCTCTTCTACATAAGCAGGAGACTTTCAGAATTTATTGATTATATAAAACACGGTGTCTCTAGACTCAGTTTCCTGCCACTAAACATAACAAGCGAAACATACATGAGGGCATTTAACCAGCACTTGAACTTCATCTCATATTTGAGTAGGGGTTGTATCCACGTTTTCTGCCACTTTTAACATGTCTTCCTTTTTTCCCCCTCAATTTTCCCACCAGCTTTCATGAAAATATCTGGTAATAGTATCAGGTATTTATTCAGAAAAAGAATTAGTATGAGATTCAAAATAGCTTACTTACTGGGAAACATCAATTTCACAGCTATCACAAAACTATACTCAGTGATTATAAACTTAAAAACTGGAGTAAAGTTTGTTCAAGTTTTTTATGTTTAAAAATTTCTGAGATCTTTTCTGTAGAAACTCCTGTGTTGGAACAGTTTTGGATTTACAGACATGCCGTGGAAACAGCAGAAGGTCCCATCTAGCCCGCATCCTTCCTCCTCCACTGGTGACACCATGCATTTCAGGCTGTACGAAGGACACTAACTTCATCTTGGTTGGAGGTATGACCCTGTGGTCTTTGCTTGGAGGTTAAGTAGGTTGACAGTGCCATGCTGACCAGGGTGGACTGTGATGGCTAGTTTTTATGTGCCAGCTTAGTCAGGCCAGTGATCCAACCTGGCCCCAAGTTAATCAAACACTAGCGCAGGTGTCTCTGTGAGGTATTCTGGAGATGTGGCCAACAGCTACAGACAGCTGACTTTAAGTAAATGAGATTCTACATAATGTGGGTAGGCCTCCTGCAATCAGTTGCAAGGCCTTAAAAGCCAAACTCAAACATTCCTCTGATGATGAAATTGGGCTTCAAGACAGCAGCACCAATTCCGGCCAGTCATTTCCTGCTCTCCAGACTGTCCTACAGGTTCCGGACTCGCCAGGCCCAAGATGCTGTCCGCCAATTCCTTGAAATGAATTTCTCTTAATGTATGTATACAGGTAATAGATACCTGACTGGTTCTGTTGTCTGGAGAGTCCCAGCTGATACAGTAGTGTGTGCCCCTGAGAGTTTCTGGTTTTGTTATGCAGTATTAGTGTGATGATAACTGAATAAAACAGCATGTTTCTAGGTATTTCTGAAAATCCATTATGCACAACTAACCAGCAACTTCAGTACCGTAAGTCCCAGAATACACCACACACTGGGTGTTTCTAGGTTATGCAATGAGAACTGTGAGAAAAGAATTTCATTTTGCGTTTGGGTCGTTTACAAGGTAATTTAATTAATACCTTCTTGGAAAACTACAGAGAATTTTTTCTCACAAAACAAAAGACTTTTTTTCCCCCTAAAGTCACATTCATTGTCTCCATATTATTTTTCCCTATTCATACCTGAAATGTTTAGGCTTTACTCTGTATGATTGTTTTTAAATAATTGATCCATATTACAATATAATGCAATAACCAATAAACAAATTTCCAAAAGTGATCATCTTTATATCCAGTGATAAAAACAGCTTATTGATTTATTAGTGCTTAGTATAAGTCTTAGAGAAAAAAGAAAACTTTTATGAAATTAATTTCTTACAATATGATTATTAGAAAACATCATCACTTAAAACATGCAGAGCAGCAGCAACGCCTAGGTCAATCGGCGTTAACGTTCACAGGACCGCGGAGCATAAACGCGGCCGCCCTCAGCCCTGACCAACGCAGGACCCTCTCAGCCAGCTCTGGTGGGAGCCACACAGCACGGAGGGGCCGCGGCTCAGAAAAACTGCTTCCACTGTGGTCGCACGTGTGCCCCAGCACCAGCGGGGCCCTGGTCCTGGGCCGCAGGCGGGCTGGCCGTGCCCTCCCGGGGCAGGCGTCACCAGCCCGGCCTCCGTCTGGGGGTCCGGCCTCCTGGGACTCCACCTAACGCCAAGAAACGAACCGAAACTGCTGTCGTCAACATGCTGAGAACGGCCCAGTCCTGCTCATTGAACCTCATCTTCACGACGCAGCCCGGAAAGCGGTCAGATGGCCACGGCCCCTCGCGCGCGGGCTGCGCGGGGACGCACAGCGCCTTCCCGCAAACGCTCGTCTGGGGGAGGCGCGCACAGGGACGGGCTGTGTCCCCCGCAGCGCGCGGGGGCTGCTGGCGCGGAGGACCGACCGGGCAGCCGTGGGCAACAGGGCAGGAAGCACGGTGCAGAGGTACGTGGGCGTGCCTTATTCAGATGATTTCCAGGATGCTTCGGTGAGTGAGGGCCGACGGTCTCTGCAGCCCTCCGCTCCCCGCGACAGCGCAGTCCGCTATTCCTGGAACTCGCCCTGCGCTGAGCGCCCCGTGCGCCCTCCCCGGGCGCTCCATCTTCACGCTGGGCCCTGACTGGCTGGAGACTGATGAACTGTCCCCGCCACTTAAACTGGTTAAAACCAGAGGAGTAAGAATGGCACTTGCAGTCACTTGGGCTTCATTTTTAGTGCCCTCTGTATTCACGCAGCGATGGACACCTTAACAGCCACTCTGTTTATGTCTTTCCCCTTTCGATATTGGTTAGAATAGTGCCTGGTTATATTTTAAAAATGTCAACGTAATAGTGGCTTAAACAGGATCACTGTTTCTCCTCCTGTAAGGACCAAGCCCAACAGCTCAGAGATTCCACAGCATCTGAAATAACTCGCCGCCACCCTTGGCCTGGGTGGTCTGAGGGAGGTCGGGCTCGGACCCACATCCAAATTCCCGGTGGGGCAGCACCCAGGAGCTGAGCACATCACGTCTGCTCACATTTCATCCTTCCCAACGCAAGGCTACATCCGGCCCCATCGAGACTGGGAAACGCAGCGTTCGGGGTCAGCCTGTGAGCAGCTGCCCTGGGTACCCGCAAAGGCAGGCCAGCATCCGGCCCCCCCACACCAAGGGCAGAACACCCCTCTCCTGGCTGCTTAACTTTGACCTTTGTCTCTTCAGAAAGGGCCTCCTTTCAAGACCATTTTTGCAGGCCTTCAGATTTTGGAGGAAATTTTGGCACTTTCGTTATTATTTTTTCCCCTAAATATTATATCAGTTTTGGCCAGCTAGGCTCATTCTGCTTGTTTGTAAAGTTGTTGAGAAATTTTGAAATTTTCTATCTTTGAAGAATACGTCCAAAGTCAAACTTAAAAAAATGAAATAACTCCAATCTCTTATTGATGTTTTGATAATTTGTTTGGACTCAGCTGGTTTTACACGTAAATGCACATTTAAAAAGTTAAATCAGTTCCTTAATTCATTTTGCTTTTTGTACTAAACTCATTTTTGCCCAACCTATTTAGTTAGTTTTTTTATGTTTCTGTGTGAATATTTATTTTTAATTATGCAGTTTTGATAATACTCCGTGAAAACAGAAGGAAGACTCTTTCAACATTTACTACTTAGGAAAAAAGAAATTCTGGAGACTTAGGAACACCACTGCAAGCCTACTGAATAAAATAGATTGTTGAAAGAGAGATAGCTGCCAAAAGGAGCCCTCCAAAAATTTCAAAAACACCTGCTTTGCAAAAATTATCTCCTCCTCCAAACCTAGAAAATGGATAAAATGCTTGAAGTTATGTACTAAGTTGTAAAACACTGCCATTGTGGGCAGAAATGAGGATATATAAGTGGGTGTCAATATTCCTGTTGCTACACGTTCAATTTCTTTCTTTCTTTTTTCCCCAAAGTCTCCATTAACGAACATACTGGCCTCCCAGTGCCTAGACTTCACCATTTCAAAACTTCAGCCAAGCTCATTTATGTCAAACCTCCAGCTCAGCTCTCCCTCTCACCCTCCCCACGTGCACCCGTCCTGAGCTCTCCCTGAGCTGTCTCTTTTTAATGTGGTCACTTTGTGCAGAGACTCGGGAAGGTGACCAGGGCCCTTGTCTGGTGCGACCACAGGTTCACGCTGTCTGGACAGGACAGGGAGCCCCTGGGGCAGGTCTGGTGCCCTCAGTGCTCATTTCGTTGTCAGACAGCCCTGACTCATGTAGGTAGGACTAGGACCTCCATGGAGATCGCTGCAGATCCAGGGTCTGAACACAAGGACAGCGTCTCTGATGGCGAGATTTGCAAGATGCGGTCTCTCTGGAAGTAAGTTATTTCATTGCTACTTTCAAAAATTTCCCTCCACTGGCACAAGTCTCTACAATGCTCTGTGTGACTGTCCCCAGTCTCCTCTCCAGCAGTTCTGAGTAGGAGTTTTAGCTTTGAGACATGCGATTAAAGGAGTAAATTCTAAATGCAGCACGTGAAGAGTTCAGGAGAGGGATCAACGTATAGAACTTACCAGGGGGCGGCAGTGAGTGCAAATAGGTGGTACCTTTCCTTTGAAGCCCATGGGGAAACACTACTGTCTGTCTGTCTGTCTCTCTCTCTCTATATATTTGTATTAAAAAGCTTAAAATGAAGCCCTGAGATTCATGGAGGCAGATAAAAACAAGTATCTCATTTGATGGAGATGCAGAAAGAAGACAGGTGCAGGTGCAGAGTGGAAGCATCACCTCGGGAAGGACCCTGTGTATATTGGCATGTTACTCCCCTGCTAAATAATTGACTTAAAACGTCCAAGTCTCAATACCCATTCTATCCCTGCCTCCTTCCCAGGGACCGTGCACAGTTCAAACAAGATGCAGCACATGTAAGTCTTTTTAAAAATTAACAACGATTAGAAGTATGAAGTTAGAAATATCATTCTTGCTGCAAGGAAGACTCAGGAGGACGGTGTGGAAAGTCGTTTCACCCGCCACAGGACACGTAAGCACCGAAATCTCAGCTGCAAGGGTGAGGCTCAGTTTCTCCGAGCTGCCAACTTTGTGACCAACGTGAAGCGAGGGAGTTCCCGTCACGTCACTGAAATTCCGATTGTTTATCAGACTGTAACAGGAGCTGTCCGCGCACCTCACCTTGGCTGGTTTGCAGGAGAACGATACCCCAGCCACGTGCACCCAGGTCGTGAAGTGGCCCCAGCCCCCCCCCCCCGGGGGGGGGTTCCAGACACCTCCCTCTCCCCCTGGTTTCTGGACTCCTTGCTCCCAGCCCCCGTGTGTGACTCTGATACAATGTGATCAGTCAGCGCTCACTCCCACAAGCTGCCTTCTCTTCGCTCTGTGTCTCCGGGCCCAGCCCTCCGATGTCTCCTGGACTTGGCTCCTTACAAGTTGTACTTCTTTGACGCGCCAGCTCTTGACGCTGTGAAGTTCTGGGACCTGTCGGCTGTGACCACCCACTTCCCTGACATCCTTCGGGTCAGCGCAGCAGCCCGAGACCGCCTGTCTGAAGGGGAGCTGATGACATGAAGGTGAAGACTCAAGGCTCCGTGCCCAGGGGAGTCAGGGACGAAAACGGCGTCTTTTCCCATTGGCACGCATCGCAGTTTGGAGAGACTGTGCTTCAGAACTCATTACTGGCTCCACATTTCCAGGCTCCTCTGCTGAGAGATCTCCAGCACAGCAGGGGCCATCAGGCCCGCGGGGGGTGCGGCTGTGAGTCAGACCCGCACTCAGGCAGGGTTAACTGAGGGCCAGTGTCTCTCACTAGGATGCCCTGCACCCTCCTGCCTGCTGGCCTCCCTGCACCTCAGCTCCTTCTCACCAGGAAAATGTGTTCCTCTAAGTGGAAACAAGTGTCCAAACTAAAACAGCTTTCCATCTAAGAGACGGTAAAATCACCGAGGGAGCTGTGTTTGCTTATTGAGCCATGGTGTTTTTTCCCCATGCAGGTGCTGTAGAGATCCAATATGGGAAACACATAAATGTGGACGGTCCCCATCGATAATGGGCAGGGCACAGGCTCCAATCCCCAGGTTTGCTTTCTTTCCCACATCAAATTAAGCCACTTTCTCCAAGCCTGGAACTCTGCAGAGCCAAGTGTAAGACCCTGTCCTAGGTAATTACTATGCCCCCGTCACCTTTAGGACCTGGGAACGTGTTCTAGGCAGAGAGAGGCCCTACACAGAGGTACCAGAAAATCAAAACCCTGTGCCTGCCTTACTGCAATGATACTGTCCACCTTCCAAAAAGGCTTTATCACTTAAACAGTCACAGACCAAACAAAATGGAACAATGCACTAGGAATAAAACTAACTAAATTTGAGAGTGCTGGTATAATGATAGACAAAATTTAGTTACTTATTAAGATCCTTTTCTATCATTCCAAAAGTAACCACTCTGTTATTTTGACTAATTGAACATTTAAATATTGAGGAAAGTATTTGATCACCATGTTATTTCAAACCAATTATCAAAATTTTCTAGGGCAAGAACAATACTTTCATCATTGTGGTTTCAGCATCCAGCCCTTGGTTTTAACAATAATGATAGTTTTTAATATAGACTTTTGGTTTATCTTTTCCCTTTGCAACTATTAAAAGAAATCCTGTTGTGAAATTGAAGAGAAAATGTAATGATATAAATGATTCCCATCAAAAATTCAGGGACTGGCATCACTTGGAAAAAATGTTCTAAGGTTTTTAAAAAATGGCAAAACTTCATAAAAATGATCTACAGTTTCAATGCAATCCTGATCTAAATTCCAATGGCATTTTTCACAGATATATATATACACACACACACACACACACACACACGTATGCATATATGTGTATATATATGTATGTATGTGTATACATATTATATATGTACATATATATAGAGATTTATTATAAAGAATTGTCTCACACAATTATGGAGGCTGAGAAGTCCCAAGATGTGCAGTCAGTAAGCTGGAGACCCAGAAGGCTATACGTTGCAATCCGAAAGCCCTCAGTTCAAGAACAGAGAAAAGCCAATGTTTCAGTTCAAATCCAAAGGCAAGAAAAGACCAATGCCCCAGCTCAAGTCAGCCAGAAGGAGTAACTCACTGTTACTTGTAGGATAGCCAGTCTTTATGCTTGACTCAAGCCTTCAACATATCAGACTAGGACCACCCACATTAGGGAGGGCAATCTGCTTCAATCAGGCTACTGGCTCAAATGTTAATTTTATCCAAGAACACCTGCACAGATACACTTGAAGAATATTTGGCCAAATACTTGGACATCTTGTGGCCCAGTCAAGTTGACACATAAAATTAACCATCAGAGTTAATTTTGTCTGCCAATACAGTCATGATTGAGTGCTTTAATATTTTTAGAAAACTATGACTGATAATGATTGGGAAACATTTGCATGCAGTCTTAGGATATATCTTTTAACACTGGCAATATTCCTGCATTTTAATGTAGGAGCAAATAAAATTAATGTGCTGCTGCTGACTAATTTTACTGTGGAAACTTAATGACTCTCACAACCGCATCCAATCCAATGTTGCTAAGTAGGAAACATCATGGGCTCAGCAGATTTCCTGATGGTCGGTTACTGAAATGTAAGTCTCAACCTGTGGCTTTTAAAAAACAACTTTATAAAAAGAACTGTGAATTTCAGACACCTCACTAATAACTTGGAAAAATAAACAACATGCCATCACTTAGACGAGTGTCTTCCACATATGACAGGCTCTGAATCACATGTACTCACACCAGAACAACTGATGTCACTTCTGGGGGAGATTCTGGGAATCTGTATTATTGTCACTGAGACTTTCTCCTGGTTATTTAATATTAGTTATGTCAGTTACATAGACAAAGCAGTTGATTGCTTAAACCTGTATTTTACTCCATAGTATTTGTACCCTTTAGGACTATTTTTTTTTAATCATAGTACCTAGGAGTCAGCTACAGGGTGCTTAACAAGCACCAGATTTCTACTGCCTACTTCCAGCCTCCATTCTGATTCAGTGGGTTTAGAAAAATCTCAGGTTATACATTTTTCACAGGCATCCAGTGATTCTGATTCAGCTGGTCCAGGACCGCATACTGGACCGCATACTGGTTTTAATGTAACTGTACAGTGTGACAGAAAGGCCATTGGGTTAAGACCTAATTCTGTGCTCACTCATTCTGTGGCCTTGGGCACAACCACGTGGCATCTTTGGTCTCTGTTCAGCCATCTGCAAATGTGGGGTTGAGTTGCATTCTTTTCTAGATCTAACATCTGGATCTCACTTCTGGAGGTCCTGCAAGCCCCCCTCGCATTGTTACTGTGGGCACTGTCTTTCCCACACCCCAGGCTCAGGGGGCTGCATGGAAGTGGGGAGACCTCTGGGAACATCTGCGTCCTTTGGGTGGACCCTGGATCCCATGCCCCATTGTTCATTGGGAATTCTTAATATTGCATGGTAAACATTCTATATTCTTCTAATGCTGGGCAGAATAATGGTTTTCTAACGCCTCAATAGTCCTTTCAATTAATTTAACTCTGAAATATGGCCAATTGGTGATTTATTTTAGTTGTATTGCATGTATATTTATAAATAGTTGAGTAATAGATATTTTGGAAATGATTTTAAGGTTGCCTGGTATACATAAATCACTGCCAAGTTTGCTGCCCAGTTTAGTTTAATCAGAGGAAACACTGAAAGATTTGTAGTAATGATCTGTCTGTGTGGGTGTGTGTTCTGTATTTCTGCACAAATAGTAACACTGGTCGATAATAGTTGTTTATTATTGGATTCAGGGAGATTTAGAACTGGGTTGTTAATTTGTCCTAACACCTCTTCTGCACAAAGGCTTCTATTTCTAGGAAAATTGCTTGCTTTTAAAAAATTTTTAACATGAGCAGTCAGTGAGTTAAGTAAGTACCAATGTAGTCAGGAAAACCTGTAACACTTTCATGTGGAAAGAGAGAAAAAAGCACCACAGTGAAAAAAGTAGGAGTTAAGAGAACGAAAGACTAGAGGCTTAAATGTGGACAAGGATTAAAATAAGCCAATAGGAAGAAGAAAAGGAACTAGAAAACTGCTTGGAAATAATATTTCTAATCTTTAACCTTGAAGCTTTCTTTCTACATTAAAATTTACTCTCGTGATACTGAAAGATGTTTCAAAACGCATTTAGGATGGGGGAAGTTGACAGACCACTCTGAGCTTTTTTTCACACATTTAATTTAGAATGCATTTGTTTTCATATCTCATTTAAACATTTGTGTCAGTGGCATATTTTAGACAGATTCACAAAATCACTTTGTGGTTAGAAAACATTACCGTTACCACTGATGCAAGACTAGCTCAAAACAAATTTTCCTGAAAAAAATGATCACATTGGGAGCAACAAGGAAAACAGAGATGCAAAAATTGGAGATAAGCCAGAGTTTTCTTGTGTTATAACGTGCAAAGCAAGCAGATTCAGGACCGCAGAAATGCCCGCAGTGTACAGCATGTGGACCAGAGCAGTGTAAGGTCTGGCCCTGCCCAGATGTCACGTCCAGCCGGGTGCAGCGTGGGCCTGGCAGGGGGAATAGGAAGAGCATGAACCTTGAGGACCCAGAGCCCCCGTCCAGTGGCGGTGATCTCCTGGACTAAGGCCGTGAAGTCAGACAAGACTGAGCATGGAGACTAACAAAAGGCCTGCCTATTCCTGGAGGGGCCCTCTCACCTCCCCTCAGCAGACCAGCTCCACACCCAGCAGAGGTGGGGCTGGCCGCACGGTGGGCACACCATGAACATGAGAAGGAGACCTCACCTTATGTCAGTGCAGCTGGAAAAGGCTGGCAAGCTGTGGTTTGTATTTTTAAAGAGCAAGCAAGTCCTTAAGACAACGTAAAGAGAGAAAACAGACAGAGCTTCTCATGACGCACGTACTGGGTGTGGACGCAAACATCAGGCGTCCAGGTAACCGCAGGGAAATGCTGGCCAGCACAGCCCAGCATCATTTACAGCTGGCTTTCGAGTTCATTGTATGTTTTTCTCTTATTAAGTCTCGTTCATCTTTTTTTAAGTCATAAAAGATGAAATTGCTTTATATTCCTTAAAATCACATCACTAAGCAGTTAATAATGTCCTGGAGGATACCCTAGGTGCCCAGAGAAAATCACCCTGGAGAGGCAGGGTGTGGACGTGCCCACAAGAGCACAATCAGAGAGGATGCAGGAACCTGTTTCAGCATCAAGGCTGGTCCATTACCTCCTCAGTCCAGACTCACGGCCCGGAAAATGATGCTAAAGCAATGGAAAGTCTATCCATCTCGGTAATGGAGGAATAGTGATAATCCCGAAATGCCGGGAGCGTTTCTATTGATTCCGGAAAGCAATTTCCAGCACGCCTTAGAACATGAAGGCGTCTGGTGCTCTGAGACTCACATCACTTCAAACAGGAACAAAGCGCGTGTCAGAGCGGTACCAGCTCTTCGTCTTCCCTTTCCAGGCAGTTAAGCTTCGCACCTCGATGGGCTCTTCCAGGCCCGGGGAGCACCCCGCCGGGTAGGGATACAGGGGCGGAGAGGGCGAGCAGCCTGCCCTGGCGGAGGGGCCTTCCCCGCTGCAAGGACGCTGACACGGGCGGGGACGGAGGGCGGCCGGTGACGGGCGAGGTCCATCCCGAAGGAAGAGCGGAGTCCCAGGCTGGCTGTGGGCGGAGGGCTGTCTGGAGAAGGCCACGCGTGAGCCCAGGCCCGGGGGCCGTGGCGGGAGAACCGGAGCGCGTGGCGCTGGCGGTGGCGCTCCGCCCCCAGACGCTGGGGAGCGGGCGGGGCCGCCTCCTCCTGCAGGGCCCCCGGGCTTCCCCGCAGCTGAGCGCCTGCGCAGAAGCCACCTGAACGGGGCCAGACGGGAGGCCCTTCTGCTCCCGAGAGTAAGGGAACGGGCTCAGGAGACGGAGCGCTCGCCCCCTGCGGCGCTACGTTTGCGTTTAGGGTAAAACCGACACTTTGGGGCCGTAAACCCCTGGCTCTGTCCACGGCAGCACGCTGAGGCCTCTCAGACCCCGCTTCTTTATTCGGGGTCCGTGAAGGGGGACACAAACCCAGGCCAGCCGGCCTGCTCTGCTCCCCCGTGGCCCTCTTTCCCCGGCCGACGAGCCTGGTAGCCCGGCTCAGAGCGACCTGGGCCCGCCCCCTGCAGGTGGGGCCCCGAGCAGGCATCCGACTGCTCCCAGCGACGTACCAGGGCCCCCAGCCCCCTCCTGCACGCGTGTGGAAGAATCCAGCCCCAGAGGATGGCAGACTGCAGCGCCAGGGCGATTCCGAAGGAGCCGAGACAGAGAACACGGGTGACGG
This sequence comes from Camelus bactrianus, assembly GCF_048773025.1. Classification (NCBI taxonomy): domain Eukaryota; kingdom Metazoa; phylum Chordata; class Mammalia; order Artiodactyla; family Camelidae; genus Camelus; species Camelus bactrianus. Next base: position 2,175,144 of record NC_133567.1, on the reverse strand, counting down.
GCTCCAAACTCTGGCCAGGCCGCGCGATGCTGTGAGGGACCATCCCTCCCGTCCGCTCTGGCTGGGACTGGACAGTCTCTCCCCGGGACCAGCAGGCACACCTGGAGCTGGGAGTCAAAGCGGCCTGCAGGCTGCGATTCACTGCAGGAAAATAATCACGAGCTTTCTCAGTGAATAGGTTAAATGTGTTCTTGGGACAGTTCAGGCTAAAAGTGAGGATGTGGTTGTCCTAGGATAAAACCCTCTTCACTTTGACAGGGCGGAGTCCCACAGACGAGGTCAAACCCTGCACTTGACTGGTAAGTGGAGGAGAAACACACGAGGAACAGATTTCTCGCCTGCGGTGCTTGATGCTAAAGACAAGGTAGAGACACCTTCACATGCTTTTCAGACTACCCTTCAAATGTTAAGGGAGAACAAAGACTTAAAAAAATTTTTTTTTAATTGAAGTGTAGTCATTTTACAATATGGTGTCAATTTCTGGTGCACAGCATAATGTTTCATTCATACATATACATACGTATATTCATTTTCATATTCTTTTCACTATAAGTTACTACAAGACATTGAATACAGTTCCCTGTGCTAGGCAGTAGGACCTTGTTGTTCATCTATTCTATATATAGCAGTTAGTATCTGCAAATCTTGAACTTCCAATTTACCCATTCTCTCCCCCTTTCCCCCCAGGAAACGTAAGTTTGTTTTCTATGTCTGTGAATTTGTTTCTGTTTTGCAAATAAGTTCATTTGTGGTTTTTGTTGTTATTTATTTTTGTTTCTAGATTCCACATATAAGTGATCTCATATGGTATTTTTCTTTCTCTTTCTGACTTATTTACTTAGAATGACATTCTCCAGGTTCATCCATGTTGCTGCAGATGGCAATATTTCATTCTTTTTTATGGCTGAGTAGTATTCCATTGTATAAATATACTGCAACTTCTTTATCCAGTCATCTGTCAATGGACATTTAGGTTGTTTACGCGTCTTGGCTGTTGTAAATAGTGCTGCTGTGAATATTGGGGTGCCTGTGTCTTATGCTTAAAAAGATGCACACATTTTACCTTTTGGGTATCTTCCCTCAAGTAAAGCAAGTGAGTACAGAAAGAAGGCACCATTTAATCCCAATATACTAATATAATTTTCAAATTTGGACAGCGGTGGGCAGCCTGAGAAGGTAATAAAAATCAGCTTAAGTTTCTTCATTCAGGAGAAGACGTCTGATCACGATCACCATGAACTAGAGACACACGTGTATTATTTAGATGAAAACTGACAACCTAATTAAAAGGAAAAGCAATAAATGACTATGAGAAGATTGAGGTTCTTCAATTCTCAAATCTTTTCCCAAATAGCTCTTTGGCTTATATTTTTCTGTTTCTTCATTGATAAAATGAAAGATTTGAACTAAAATCCTCTGTAAGGCATCAGGAGTTCAGGAAATACTGCAGGTGTCGAAAGTAAAGCACTCAAGCGCTCCAGTTTCCCTTTCACAGCTTCCAGGTCTCGGGCCTCCTCGCCGGGAGTGCTGTACCCTTCTCAAGAGCGGCAGGCTTCCTTTGTTAAGAGACACTTGATCCTTATGTTAAGCACCTGTCCCTACACCCTGAACTGTCAGAAAGCCTAGCGGCATCAGAGTTATGTTCCGATTTTACACAGCTGGCTTTCCTGCATGCGTTTTTCACCTTTAAGTGTATTACCTCTTGCCAGAAAGAAAAGAAAATGGGAACCTCAGTGTTCCACTGCAGAGAACTAAGTTCTTAACAGCCCCGTGAGCTGGGAAGGGGCCCCAGCTTCAGGAACGATGCAGTGTGGCCGACACCATGATTGCTGCCTTGGGAGACTGTGAACCAGGGTCCCCTAAGCTGCACCTGGACTCCTCCCACAGGGAGACTGGGAGGTGTAATGCATGCTGTTTTAAGCCAACTAAATCTGTGGAGATCTGTTACACAGCAGGAGAAAACTAATCAGCAGAAGGCGTGGTGCTGTCACCCCTGGGGTTGCAAGACTCGCCTACAGGCAGCCAGGATGAGGTGGAACAGCACGTAATCACAGCTAGTTAATTTTGTGTTCATCGCATGCAAGATTCAGTAGCGACACACAGAGAATGTGGTCCTGAACCATAAGGAGCCCAAATCTAGTTTTAAAAAGAAGAGAAGAAACAAGCAGCAGTTACTAACACTACACGGAGCGCTCTAGACAGGCTGAGAGGGTGCAGAGCACCTGGACAGAATCTAATTTACAGGAAGCTTGGCCACGTTTCAGTTTGCAGAGTCAATGATGCCTTTTAATAAAAAGGTGTATCTGTGGCTGTTTGCTCCAGACATGAAGAGCTCCTTGGGGAGAGACAGTCAAGGCCTTCTCTAGTGCAGCTAGTGGAGGACACGAGGATGAGTGTGGTTTGCATCAGCAGGGATGCAGAGGGAACAGACAGACTGAGCATCTGGCTAAGCACAGGAAGGAATGGGGCTCTCTGACACGGCGAGTCCTGTTTGGTGATTCCTTCGTGCATGTTCACTCCCAGCTCTGCCCTTTGTGGGTGGGGGCGGGCAGACTCCCCGCCAGGGCGTGTGTGTCCTCCTCGCACTGAGACCCTGGCGCACACAGTCAGTTAGTCCTGGGAAAGCACCACGGTTTCCTCTCCGCGAGTCCTTCCCCTTTGTCTTTCCAGACGATTTCCAATCTTTTTTTTACTGATGATTTTAAAAAATGTCATTGAAGTATAATTGGTTTACAATGTTGTGTTAATTTCTGATGTACAGCACAGTGATTCATTTATACATGTATATATGTATATTCCTTTTCATATTCTTTTTCGTTATAGGTTATTACAAGGTATTGAATACAGTTCCCTGTGCTGTGCAGTAGGACCTTGTTGTTTACATAGTGGTTTGCATCTGCAAATCCCAGACTCCCAGTCTATGCCTCCAGGTCCCCATCTTTATTTATGGACTCCTCACCCACGCAGTATCTATTATAATAAAGCGCTGCTTCCGTTGTCACACTGAACGTGGGTTTTGTGGCTGAACTTGACCGTGTATGAATGAAAAAGCGTGGTTTCCATCCTCAGTGTGTTATCAGTCAACGACATGAAAAAAGCACTCAAACACCACCAAGCACACATTGCCGTCCCGTGCCCTGAGATAAACGCGCGTCCGTACCACGCGGATCGCACATAAAAAGCCCAAGCTAGCCTGTCGCTCATTAAAGGGGACGATTTGACTTGAGTTGCTCATCCAGGTAAGGTCTTTATTTTTCATGATATTGCTGAGTTCCGCTTATTTGAAAAAAGTAGAAAGGCAGCGTGTTCCCACCCATCTGCAAAGCCACTCCCAGCGAGCAGGAGGTTTGCTCAGAGCGCTCTTGTAGGGCAGGCATTCTGAGAGCCAGGCAAGAGGATTGCAGCCGCTTTTGAAAACCTGTCTCCTCTTAGTTTGTGCCCTGGCTGTTGACCAGGGTGGGAAGGATGAAAAGTGACCCCAGGACTCAGGCCGCGGTGGGCGGCTGTGCACCCAGCTGTCCCTGCTCCATGGGCGGCGGGGGCGTGGGGTGGGGAGCTCTGCAGCAGGAACGGAACGGTGGAAACTCCCTCCCTAGGAGCCAAATAAAACGGGGACATATGAGTCTGACTCTATTTTGAAAATTACTTTCCAATCTTAAGCTAACTACCTAATTCTATTTCCCCCTGGCAGTTAATTTGCGTCAGTCCACTTTTCTGGGTCTTAGCTGTGTGGAATCTAAGATGACGGGGTTAGAAATGACCCCTTCAAGTCCATTCTAGATTAAACTCCGAGTCCACGTTCAGTCCCACTTACAAAGGGAGGTCGGGGAAAGTCAGTGCCTTTAGATGATGAGAAGCGGGAGAAAATAACAGTGAAGAAGGACTGTCCTGGCTGCACCTGTCTCTCTGGTTTAAAAAAAAGGCAGGCAAAAACAGAGTCCACAGAAAGCATTACAAAATTTGCTAAATTCTCCTTTACTTGGCCCCGACAAAACAGAGGGGAGCATGCAAAATGGTGAAGATTAGTCAAATTCTCGCCAGGAGAGAATTTCTCAACAGGATAAGTCATATCTTAGGAAGAAACATCATCTTCAAAATGTTTCAACATAAAGGAAAAAAAAAAACAACTCCGAGAAAGTTCCTGGTAAGTGCTAAGTACGAATATGTGAATCCCATGAGAAAAGCAAGCTTTAGGGACAAATATCACAAACGAGCTGTGGTGAAGCAAGAAGTGTTACAAGCCCGCGTTGCTGCAAGATGAATTCCTAGCCTTTTGGAAGGAAAGGAACTGGGCGATCATAACCACCACCACCCACTTCCCAGGACACGAGCCCCCACGTTGGACTAGGTTCTGTGAGAACCAAAGTTGCAGAGCTAAACAGAGGTGGCCCATCCTATAAAGGCAGAAAATCCTGCAGATGTGCAGATTGTATCACATATCCAACGCTTTACTGTGAACCATCCTGTTTCATTCTTAAATGTGGTATGTATGGTCTTTTAACACTTGACCAAGTTGGAAGCATGAACACCTCAGTGGCGGGTCTGTTCCTCCTCTCTGTCCTCTCTCCCGAGGACCTCAACGTCTGCAGCGTTGAGATGCTCAGGATTTAGTTTTATTCTTAAAAACCAGTTTTTTTTCCCCAGTTCAGGAGGGGTGCAGTGGTGCTTCCCAGTCCCAAAAGATCACCAAGCAAATGCCCACCTACCTCAGCAAAGACACAGCTCTAGCTGCCATTTTGGAAGGAAAGCTCTTAATTAATCAGCAAATCCTGCTAGAGTTTATTTCCAGTCCTCTCGGGCCAGGCGTGTCCTGCTGTTGAGTAAGGGAACCTGCAGCCGTGCTCACCCCTTCACATCTCCTTAAATCAGACGATAATTTGGTTTTACCGCCACTGGACTTTTTTCACGTGTTTTCACTATTCTCGCTTCAGTTTTACACATCAGGCTTACGTTTCACTGTGTTGTTTCTGTGTTATAGGCCCATTTATTTCTAGAACAGCTCACTGAATGCTTTTGATCGAAGTCCATCATTAAATTATACATGGCAAAAGGGAATGCTCTAAGGAACAAAAGGAGAAGGAAGCACACCAAGCAAATGGGAAAAATATTTTGTTCTTAGACATGAATTCTCCAGAAAGTTCCCGGTATGGCATCCATCTTTTCTGTCGGAGAAAACTCTTCCTGAGTCTTTCCCGAATAAACTGCACGTTTGGGCCGAGAAATGGTGGACGTGGCCAGCTCACTCGCCTGCTCCTTCTGCTTTACCTGGAGTGTCCCAGTTTTTACTGAGAGTCCCACGTCTCAGGAATGAGACGCCCTCCTTCTGAGCAGGTCAGGACGGTTGCACTGAACTGACATCTGAGACTAATACGTGAAAATTGCTGACAAAGCTAGGCCGTTAGCATCCGCACCCTGATGAGTGACAGATCTAGCTCGCAGTCACCGACTCTCAGCCTCCTGCAGGAGTCACACGCCCCCACCCAGGAAGGCATCCTCCCAGGAGCCCAAACACACGCTGAGCCTGAATCTCATCCGGTCGCTAGAACTAACCACCATTTACAGGTTGTGCCAAGACAGGCAAACAGACAGAACAACACTGAGATGCAGCAGCAAAACCCAGACTGGGAGTCTTTGCAAAGGACAAAGCAGAGTGATAAACGGCAAGACTGCTTTCCTCGCACGTCTGCCTGCTGGGCTCCAGACCCCCCGAAGCCAGGCCTGGGTCTCACCTCCAGCGCTCAGCACGGCACAGTTCCAAAGTCACGATGGACATTCAGAGAAGGCTTGCTGCTTATTAAACACATAAAGCTTTCTCTGACTCTCCTAACGAAAGTGCACTTTTCCCCTGTGGAATGTAACAGCAACTTGTTCACGATTTACCTAACATATTTGGCTGTTAGATCAAGCGCTCAGTCCACTGACTTAGCCAACAGTAACCTCTTCACGTCGGGGACTCGTCCATATTAGCGTAAATTCTGCGGCGTCTCCCTTGATGCCGTGTATACTACGAGAATTACATAATTATTGAGCAATACATACGATCAGAATTACATTAGGATGAGCCCACCAGGGGGTGGCTGCCGTCACGTGCACGCACAGGGGCACTGACAGAGCTTCCCCCAAAGCCCAGCCCAGCGCGTCACCGAGAGGCTGAGCTCAGTCTAGGTGTGAGGCCACCGGGCAGGCAGCATGATGGATACGGAAGAGCCGCCGTTCCCTTTACGTCCTTCCCCAGAGGGGACGAAGCCAGTGTAAGAGAGGCTTATCTTAAACCCGCAGGGGTGCTGTTCACGCGTCACGTGTCCCGGTCACTGCAGGTCATCTACTCGGGGGTCCTTGATACTCGTAGGCATTCATTTTTCCCTCAGTGAGCACAAGGTCTGCTGGATCAGAGACAGATTTCTGATCAGACAGACTCTGACTGTAATGGGTGCCCAGTCCCTGTTACCAGCGCTCACCCTGGGATCATGCACAGGCAAGGGATGGAGAAGGGGGTTTCTCCAGAGAGGGCAGGGGAGAAACAGTCACCCCGCGTCCCGGAAGGAGACGGGCCGAGGTGGGAGTAAAGCCCTCTCGCTCCCCGACACTTGCTGGGATGGCACCTGGCTCTCACTCGCGCATCCTGGAGTGAAACACGTCCTCCGAGGGCCAGACAGACCCCTCTGTCTCTGCCTGTAAGACCCAGTGGTGTCCCCCAGTTCCCCGGCCTCACTCCTCCCCAGCACGAATGGCAAGAACCGGGGCCCCGTCTCCCTGCAGTGGGAGCTCCCCCGGGGCCTGTCTCAGGATGTACTCGTCGGCTTTGGGAGGTGAGAGAAGCTGTGTTTTCCTTCTGCATCGAGCACTTCACTCCACTGTTAGCCCAGCTCCCAGAGGGCAGAGTCCAGGGCCAAGTGGTCCATGCGAGACCAGTACCGGATCCCAACTGTGGTCTGACAACTGTGTGCTGTGGGCTTTCCAGAACCGCCGGGGACCAGCGACGGCCGCGGTCCCTGTGCTCGCTCTTCCTGGACAGGGGGGTCCACCATGGCTCTTCTGTTCCTGCCCCTCCGCTGTGTGATGGTTGTGGAGGAGGAGAAAGGAACGGGTCTCTTTGGTGCAAAAATGCATCCGTGTGTGTGGGCTACCCTAACAGGAGTCCATGGACGGGTGGATGAGCCATGGAGACGTGCCTCCGTGCAGTCGGCAGGTGCAGGTGGAGACCAAGGTGTCGGAGGGTCTGCTTTCTCCCGAGGCCTCTCTCCGGGGCGCGCAGACAGCTGCCCTCTTCCTGTGTCCTCACATGGTCTTCCCTCTGTGTGTGTCTCTGGGTCCAAGTTTCTTCTCCTCCAAGGACGCCAGTCAGACCGGGTAAGAGCTCGCGTCCACAGCCTCATTTAACCAGTCACCTCTTTGACGTCCATCTCCGCACACAATCACGCTCGCGTCCTGGGAGTGAGGGCTTTCGTGTATGAATTCTGAGTGGACTCAGTTCAGCCCAGAACAACCTCCTTCTGAGCCACAGGGTCTGCACACAAGGAGTCGAACGTGAGGAGCCTTGTGCAGACCTGGAACTGAGCCGGGTGATTACATCTTGACTCGGAGAGTTTTGGGGACAGTGAGTGTATGTTATGAGCTGTGTGGCCAGAGGGCAGAATGCGATAGATTACATAATCCACAAACAGCCACAGCCATCCTTCTGGCCCCACGTGCTCTCTGTGAGGATGAGTAGGCCACATGGTGCAGCGGACTAGCGAGTGGGCAAGCCTTCAGAGGCGGGCTCGCCCGGCTGACCCAGCGTGGGGCGGGAGCCACCTGGCCGCGACGAGCTCTGCTCAAATCGAAGGTCTTCAAGCAAAATAAATCTTCTGTTGTTTTAAGTCACTGAACTATGTGTAATTTTTTTTTTATACAAATCCGCACTAACTGAAACACTAAGTTTTTGTGTGTTTTCAAAAATGACCATATATCAAAATTCACAGAAAAACAATGAATTCTGAATATAGCACAATCAACCAACAGACTTACAGTAAAACAATAAACCCCCAAACCTGAGCCTTCTCGGGCAGACAGGGAGGTGCCTTCGCCCTCGCGGCTTACGCGCCGTCTTTTGGAGACTGGCGTTGGACACTACACTGCTCCGTCAGGAAGAAGGGAGACCACCTGCTGGACTGTGACCCGGGACGCTGACCTCCCCACTGCGCTGCTGCTGTCTCGCTCCCGAAGTTCCAGCCTGGGAAGCGTGCAGACTCCTCACTGCTGTGATTGTGTGAAGGCCCAGGGGTTCAACTCTATCAAGCCGAGAACACAATCTGATAAAAAATGTGCATCTCGTATATACTGAGTCATCACTATTTCAACACTCGACAGGATTGTTGCTTTCGTTTTCAGTATCCAAAGTAAAACGGATATGGTGACCACATAAGTATCATAAATATAATTCAGCCAATGACTAAAGCAATTTTTATGCAACTATAAATAAAATACAGTAAGAAAATATTTCCTAAATATTAGCAAAGATCCACTTTGCTATTTGTTTCCTATTTACGTCTATTCATTTAGAAATCCAGTGTGACCACGTGGGGCGGGAAAAATAATTTGCTTGGCTTTATCTTCTTTGGATCCTGCAGTCCTTTAAAATTTCGTTTTCAGAGTTAAAGTAAATCAATTGTTAATTGCTTCCCACCATTCCAATATTCATGACACTGCGGTTATTCTTATGGAATTATCTCAATTCACTGTTTTTAGCCTTAAAATGTAGTTTCATAGACTCAGGTAAGGACTTAGACTAGAAGCGATGGTACTGACATAAAGGTTTTCCACGCAGTAACTGGCTCAGAGAGGACTTTCTAGTTAATGCCCTGCAGTCGGTCTGATGGTCCACCGTTCCCACCTTCTGTTTCAGGCCTGAAAGGTCTTCACTCACAGAAGGTGAAGCTGCTTCAAGTTTAACCTGGTGTGGGCCCTCTGACAGGCATAAAACCATTAGAAAATTACTCCGAGTTCAACAGCAAGGCAGGGAAATTTCAGTGACAAAATTTTGCTTGACTTGTGTGTTTCTTAGTTTTCTGGTTTTGATCTCAATTTTGTGTCCTGGAAATAAAATCCCAGGCAGTTTAGCCTGAAAAAGGACTTTGGCCGAATCCAGAGCTTCATGCTGATGCCCCAGGCAGACTGGGCTCAGCATCACTACTGCTCGCTGGCTCCGGCTCTGAAAGTGCAGTTTAGACAGACGGCGGATCGGTCCTCTTCCGGGTCCCATGTGTGGTCCTCTCCTGAGTTCCCGCCCTCCCCAGCCCGTGTGCCTGTGTGATGTGCACACAGGACTCCGGTCTCACCTTCCACACTTCCGTCTGCAATGAGCGGTTAACCTCCCTGCCTTTGTTCCCATCTCATCTCAGAGCAGGATCTGCTCTGCCTGTTTCTTGTCACAAATGAGTGCAATGAAATCACAAGGTATGACATGGGAAAACATTTTGTTTGGAGACATTGAGATGTTAATAGTCCTTTAGGAGAAGAAATGTAATATAAAGGGTGCAATTGTGAATGCGAATAGAGAACACATCCATATTAAAACAGCATATTTTACGGCAAAGCGTAAGTCTCAGACTCAGCCTAGTGAGGACGTGCAGACTGAGTGCTAGCACGTCAGGGAAAAGGAAGTTCTGATTTCTTTTTACAGGTTAAGCAAGTTTGGAAAGTTGACTGTTTCATGTAATTAGATGTGAATAAAAATTGTGTCCTCTCTTCTACTGATACGCTTATGGTTATTACAAACTATCACGCAGTCACAAACTGGTAAATACTAGATCTAGGAGACACCAGGAAGCTGGGAACTTAGTGAGGTGAATCGGCTTATTGTTAAAATGACAACTGAGTCAGTTTGTTTATAAGCATTGGGTTAAACCATATGAAATTGCTGATATTGAAAAATTGGGGGCCAAGAAAAATGACAATGTTTTGATCTTACCATAAAATGACTTCCTAATTGCTTTTAGCTTTATTTAGAAAATACACATAACCATAAATACAGAGAGAAATATACAAACTATCCAGGTGTAGATTGCAAGGTGCTTAAAAACAGTGGACTAGGCCAACATACAGACCCATTATGTACACATGGAGAAACTGACTTTAATTCTATTGTGTTTGTAAATAAAAACAACCAGACTGAAGAGGTTTGCCTGAATCGAAGACAGCGGGGCAACACGGACTAGTTCCAACCCTCAGCGGCTCTCCTCAGATCTTCCAGTGGTCCCACAAGAAAAGCCATCACACTCGCTTTCCACGCTAACACCACTAGACCCATCTGGGAAGGACGCTCAGGGCCGGTTCGCAGGCCCCTGGCACCCCAGCCCCGCTCCTGCTCGCTGCTCGGAGCCACCTCCTCAGGGCCCGGGCGGGCGGTCCTAGCGCAGTGTCTCCAAGCTGAGGGTCAGAGGGCGCCGCAGCTGGACTCGAGCGTGCTCCTCCTCGGGTCCCTGGGGCTCACGCCATTTTCACCCGTTTTTATTGACTTTTATGGAGAAACAGAAAGAAATAAGGATCGAAGTTAACATCGTGCATAATTCCCGTGCTATGTTGAGTCTGCACGGGAAGTCCCCATTCACGCAAGGCCCTGGAGAGCTCACTTCCAGGTTTGCAGGAGCAGTCAGCAGTGAGGACGGGGGAAAACACACTTGTTTTAGCAACAGTAACAAGCAACATAAGAATCCTTTTCCTGTAAGTGATTATGACCAGGTTGAGGTCTCTCTACCCAAACAAGTGGGATGAGTTTACCTAAACATGACCGTGAGTTATTCATAACTCAGCTGGACAAACGTCCCTGCCTAATAACTGTCGTGTGTTTCTTTGGTTCTTCCTCCGACTTGCTGGGCTTCAGTTGCAGGGGAATGTAGGTGACACAGGTAAGGCACCTGACAGAGGACCTGGCTGAGACCCTGGCAGATGAAATCAACAGAGGTACCGAAAGCTTTGGAGCCAAAACACCCCTTTCCAAGTATCTTTCTGGTTTGTCTGTCTTAGCAGGATAGCTTTTTCAGCTAATGCTTCGCATGTTAGGAACCACTTTTGCACTGAATGGAATACGTCAGGTTTCGGTTGACAATGAAACGTCTTCTCTTCACAGCACGGTACAGAAATGAGCAGGCCGCTTACCGTTCACATAAAGCAGGCAGACCTTGTCTCCTACCGAATGTGTGTGTGATTAACGAGGTAAATACTGCATGTTTTCAGTTGTTTGTAGGTGTTTAGTTTATCTTCCAGTAGGTGGCAGTCTGTGATGTTAAAAGGGTGCACATTATTATTCTGGAAGCTTTTAGACCACTTGATGCAGAACTAAAGTGAGCAGAAGAAAAAAAATGCCTTTTATAACTGCTTATTTATTCTGTGGAACAAAAACAAGTTACGTATTTATTGTCGTTCTGCACATAATGACAAAATCGCTACTGTACAAATAGTGATTATGCCGTTTTATGGTCCAGGCTCTAAGGGTGGTTTGTATGAAGCGAGGTTGAAAACCACAGTATCTGGGAGAGAACACAGAAATAGGCAGTCGTGCCAAAATTCCTTTTTGGAAAATGGTCGGTTATTTGACTGTTTTCTAGCTCACCTGAGAATAATGAAAAGATAACTTTATTTACACTTGCCTAATATTACTCTACAAGGACAATTATCTCGCCGTGTACCTAGGGTTATTCAGACTCTCAGTATCAATCACCTTTACGAGGCAAAGATGACAGCTGTCACCTTCAAACTGGCACACTCATGCCTGAGCCTAACGAACCCTGCTGACACAGATTGTCCTGTGATGCACTGCATCCCACCCATCTGGGCGACAGAACGAAACGCCCAGGTTGCTCTCCGATTGTGCACTTCCTTCCGTTCCTCCAGTCAGAGTTTCTTCTCAGCCTGCTTCCTGGGTCAGTCTTCATCTCGTTCATTTTCTGAAGCTACCGGCATCCAGTGTTCGAAGGAGTATCAAGTGGTAGGCACTCCAGTAAATGCTTGTTGAACACATTACGATAAATGCTTGTTGAAACACCTGCCTGATGGAGTTATGATGAATAAATAAGGAAGTAAAAAATGTCTGTTGAGTTAATAGCATGTCAGAGTGGCCCAACATTCTGCATAGAAAGGAACATATCAAGTGTCCATTACGCTTCAAGCCTGGCTTACAGTTGGGAAAGAAAAAGTCCCACTTACGGAACAGGAGAAAATATTAGAGATTGTTCCTCTGCTTCTTATTTGCCCCTTGTCTGAGCTCACATGAACTGCCTACTTTTACGGTATTGATCACTTCTCAGTGTGCCAGTTGTGTATTTCTACAGTTACCAGGAGAGCGAGAGAGAGGGAGACCGTCTCCCCGAGGAAGCCGGGAACTGACCCCCTCCATTTAGGCTGCTCTGCCCTGAGCTGGCCAGACTGTTATTCAGCCAGAAACAAAAGGCAACAGCAAACAACTGCAGCAATAAAAACTCAAATAACTTCCACCTCTTTGCAGGTTTGAACGAGGAGAATCTAGTCTCAGTTCAAGAGTAAACTCTCATTCTTTTGTGAACAAGTGAAGTGATTTCTGCACTAAATTGAACTCTGTCGACACTATAATCAAACTCATTCAACAAACTTGAGCACCTACTTGAAGCAGGAAGTGCTCTGCATTTCAGAGACGCTGCAGAGACAAAAGCAACATCCCTTACACATTTATTTCTCAGCTACTTGCAGTCGATGGAGCAGTGAGCAAGACCAGTGCAAACAGTGGGGAAACTCTTGCAGAGGTCTGTTCTCAGTCACGAAGACAAAGTAGAGATGGCCTTTGATTCCACGTCACATGCTGCAAGTTTATTACAAACACATAAAATCATTGGAAGTCTTCCATGGGTAAATATTTTAATCATGGAACACTGTTAGACATGTTACACACGGTTCTACATATTGTAATATTTCATTTCCAAACAAGCCTAACTGTCTCTCAATAAAAATTATTTTACTACTAACTTAATATTGAAAAGGATACATAGTCCCCTCCCCGCCAAGACTTGGGGGCCACTTCCTCCTACGGAGTCCGCTCCCCCTCGGCTGGCAGGAGCCCTGGAGCCTTGCAGGGGGGTTGGTGGAGAAAGGCTGCAGAATGACTCTCCAAACGTCAGTCTTCCCTTCTGTGGAGCGGAAATAAGAACCACCCCCTGTCGGGCTTGACGAAGAACTGGGAACAGCAGGCAGGCGCTAACAGGCCCGGGGTGCCCAGCGTGGTGACGTTAGACAGCGCGGGGACGGAGCCAGGGTCCCGGGCCCCCCGAACCGCGCGCCCCGCTCCGCGCGCAGCGGCGAGAACGTCCGCGGACTCGGAGAGCCAGGCGCCGAGTCTGGCTCCGCGCGCATCAGCAGGCAGCTCGGGGCTCCTCGTCCGCGTCCGGGGCTCCATTCGTTCCTGCTCCTTTCTCCTCTCGTTTTTTCCCATCTGTGTCCGCCTTCTTGACTTCAGACGTATCCCAGCTGTCGGACAATCTGAACTCGAAGCAGTTTTAACTGAAGCCTCCTTCCGCCGCTTCGTCCACTTGGGCTTAGGCCCCTCGGTCTGCCCGGTTCGACGGTCCCCCCACCGCTCGGAAATGGAGACACTGGGAACCGCCTTTCTTGCGCCCCAAGGTGGAACCCGTCACCGACCCCGCCGCTCAGCCTGGGACCACGTGTCCCCTCCCTTCTCCGTCAGCCGGGCGCAGGCCCTCCAGCCCCCCGCCTCCCCGTTTGTGCCGCCATCCGCCGCACCCTGGGGGTCCCCGCCCGCCACGGCTTCCCTGGACACCTACAAGAAAACGCAGTCTTCCCGAGGACCTGGCTCATCTGACTCCGACGGCGGCCTCTCCCTCCCTGTTTGCTTGGTCCAGCCGCGCTGGCCTCCTTCCGTTTCTAAAAATGCCGAGCTCTCTTCCACTCAGGGCTGTTTCTCCCACTAATCAAGTGCCCCCTGATCTCAAGTCAGTGTGACTTTATCAGATTCCACTCTTGAGTCTCTCGGTCAGAACCGGACCCCCAGTCACCTGCACTTTGCCCCAAGACGTGGCAGCAACTCCACGGGGCTCTCCCGGGTCACACAGCTACCTTTAAAAAATGATGACCACAGATGGATGGCCGCGAGAAAGGTATTAATTTCTCAAAGCCCTGGTCTTCTGTGTGAGAAGGGGAAGGTAATACCTTCCTGTCAAAACAGCTGAAGGACTGAACAGCTGAAGGTCACGTGCATGAAGCTCTTCAAAAGGAATCTAGCTTACGCTGCCTGCTGCGTTCAGAATTCCTGCCTAGAGTTGCTCACCAAACCTTTCCAGTTCCAGAAGAGACTGGGGGAAAGGATCAAATATTTTGTGCATCTGGTAAATTCAAATTCTTCATTATCTATTGTGAAAGCACCCCAGAGCTACAGAATATATTCATATTAATATACTAAATATGCAAACCATATTTAACATAGAATGTATTAATATACACACTAATGCACAAAATAGACATATGTTGAAACAAACACATGTACTCTTTCACCAGTCTTGACGGAACTGATGAAGACCTTTTTCTATCAGCTACACGAATTCTTACAATGTGCCAGGTTTATAATACTGCACATCCAAAACTTGTTCCTTAAGCTGTAGCTTTCCAATTTGTGATTTTGCTTAAATGGTATTTCAGTAAGTGACTATTGATGATAAGGATTTAATTTAATGTTGGAAAATATATGTATTATTTGATTAATGTTTTTAACATTTCAGCTTTAAAACTACAAAAAGAGTATTTTGAAATTCTAGTTGTGTATATGATCTTAAACTAAAATTTAATTCCTTAAGTCAGACGGATAAATGATCACTATGAATGGATTCTTACATTAGTCAGACATGTGAGTCCACGTACGCATTTGGCTTGTTTCCACTTCTTGGTTGTCGCAAATAAATCCAATATGACAATTTTTTTGTATAGATTTTAATGGAAATAAGCACAAACTTCTACTAAGAATATCAAATCATGTTTTGAAAACTGTTAAATAGATGAAAAAAATCAAGCATTTATCTGTCTTGCCTTTCCTATACAAACTGTAACTCTAGATAGCCAAGCGGTATAAAACGGGCATTCCTATTTATAAGAATATTCAGTTGATAAACAAAAGTGGAGTGTTCGAATTAGAATAGAAAATATATGTAATAACATTTTGAAAAGTCCTTTAAAAAAGAGGTGCGTTAAATTGTGAGGCTGACATTGCATGGATGTGCATGTATCATTTTCACGTACTACACTGCTGTGGTCCACACACCTACACAGAGCACGCATTTCGGGATTTTAAAGCTGATCTGCACGGCTTCTGTGAGTCTGAATGATCGCAGGTAACAGGAGAGGCTGGCGGTTTCTTGCAACTACTTAAGGAAATCTACTCAGCAGTACTGGACGCAGAGCTCACGGTCCCCAACTACGAGTGTTATCCCAGAGCCAGGCAGCCTGTTTGTATAACGGGTGATTGAGAGACTAGTTCCATGCTCAGAAGTGATGGGGGGTGAGGAACCACACATTACCTTCCCTTTTCTAGGGAAAACGAGGGGGAACATTTAACAGACGGAGCTGCAGGGAGGTAACGGCGATCTGGACCGCAAGGAGTGTGTCAGTGTGTGTGCGCAAAGGCAGGCTGATGCTCTGTTACAGTTTGGCACCGTATCCGGCGGGTCCCACCTTGGCGGAGTTACGTAATCACCCTGGAGCGCTCTTTTACATATGCTTGTGGACTTCACAGTGCGGGAGGAGAACAGTTCCGAGGACAGACAAACATGGAAAGGAGCAGCCCTGCCCTCAAGTCCAGGGAGGAGGACAAACGCCTGCAGCAACTACAACTCAGGCTCTAAGTAGGCAAGGGACGCTGTGAGGACACAGACGGGAAAGGCACATTTTTGATATAGATTTGCTCCACAAGTTAGTGACCAACCTTTGTGTGACATAAAGACGTAAATTTCAGTATCAAACTGCTCTTAATTACATTCTGCTATTTTTTAAATACTAACATAAGTGAAGGCACTGATTCCTTTCTGATGATCATGCTTTACTTTTCAATGTAAGAAACATGCAAATGGGTCCAAAATTAATTAAATATACATGACCGTGGTCACGTGGTGAGTCATTACAGAAGATGCGGGCTACGCACTACTTTCAACGTTTAGACTTAACATTTTCTGTTCTTAATAAACACGTCCTGGAGTCACGGTGGACTCTACCATGTTTGCCAGATTCTATAAGCCAGGAGAGCATGTGCAGGCTTGGTACACGCTGCTTACAGGTCAGTGACATGTTACAGGTGAAAATTTGTTTCCAATAATATATTGTTTTAAATAAATTATGTTGAAGCTCTACCTTAATGGATCTTTTTAAAGATCACCTGACTTAACTCCACCATCTCTGAGATGAGAGGGTGGGGTTCAGAGCATATTCAAAGTATGCTTAAAGGTACGTTTATTAGGTGGTAATTATGGAACCAGAATGTAGACTTAAGCACTTTTCTACTGGACCATGATAATGTGTTTAAATTGATCACGTGCAAATATATTTGGGAAGATGATTTAATATAATCAATAAGACAATAATGAGATAAGGTGAGGTAAACCACGACACCTGAAATCCGAGGGAAAAGGCGTTGTAAAATGTGGTTTTTGAAAATCAAATTAATTGTGATTTAAATCAAAAATTATGGGAAACATTTGAGTAATATTGTTCCCTTTGAATGATGTCTTCTCATATTCAATTTTCTCTTTTCTGAATTTTTCAGGTAGTATTTATTCCGTTAAAATTCAAGAGGTGGAGCTGTGCTTGTCATCTGGGTACCCCCAGCATCCACCTGTGAGCTGCTGAGCTTAATTGCAAAGCAGGTGTTCATGGTGGGAAGAAAAGAGGGCAGAACTTTGATGATACTTTAATCTTTGGTATTATTGTTCTTTCTTTTTTTTGGGTGGTTTTGAGTGAAAGTTAGCTGTTCAGGATACCTATTTTCACTGTGAGTGTCTTAGAGAAAATTCTTGTAATGACTGCATTATCACAATCTCATCTATTCCACACTTTAGTTCAAAATGACAGATTTTCTGCTTTGTTTTCTAAAGCAATCGACATTTTCTGATTTTCCATCCAGCACTCAATGACTGTCTGAGACACTGTGCTCAGTGCATACAATATTGGTTTATTATTCTTACACGCTATTTTATTGCCCTTAAACAATTTGCTAAACAGCATCTCACAGTAAAATAAATTGTTACTTTTTTTGCCTTACGATTTACCACCTAATTTGTAGGGAATGTCAATACAATGCATACAGAGTTTGAATGATATTAAGGTATTTATGAAGTAAGTAAAACTATAATTATTCATTTCAACTTATCATTTATCTCCTGTCAGCTCCTGAAAAGCCACGATACTTTTTTCCACGCACGTCAGTAACCCCTTAGTGGTCAATGCAGCCCCGAGCCTTGACCTCACAGTTTAGAAATCAAAAATAATGTACATGAAAGCGCATTATAATACAGAAATTTGAATATTTTAATTCCTTTCTAAAATGAGGAAAGCCATTCATAACCTTAATCATTAAATTTTTATTAATGAATCACTTAGTAAACACTGCACGATCAATGAATTCAAATTGGTCAATTTATCAAAGTACTGTAATTAAAACCACTACATAAGGGACAAAAACCATGCACTGCAGTCTGTCTCTCCAGCTACTGACCATCCAGTAGTCAGCGAGGTTCCCCGGAACCTACAACACGAGGTAAATTAAAAGTCTGCAGGAGAGGCAGAGCCAAATGCAGTCAGAAGCGATCATTTTTAATTAGAGAGATTACAGAAGTCTCTATAAAACAAGTGACATTTGACATTGTCCTAAAATCATGTCCAGATTTTGATGTGAAATATGGGGACAGGTGACACAGATCATTCCAGATTAATGGAACAGCATAAAAAAATCATGATTGTTAGAAATTATGAGGCACTTTCAGGAAAGCAAGATGTACCAGGTTCTTTCCTGAGACTCAGGTCTCCCTTCACAACCCTGAATGTGTTTTCTTCAGATGGAAGACGGCTTTGTCTCTTGCTATGAGACACGCCAAATACGGCTCTCAGCGTCTTCCACTGAAATCATCTCCTTCTGACACTCCCAGCGTGATATCCATTCTTAACTCTTCCCTTTATGTTATTCTCCAAAATCAAAGGTGATCAAGTTACACAGATTTTATTGCCCACTGATCCTTGTATTAACGCTCTTTTACGTAACAATTACACTACCTTAAATTATGCTTTTGTGTGACAAATATGACTGATTTACGTTGGAGATGTAATATCATTGAATTAACTATAATGCAAGACAAAAAATTGGGTTTTCAGACTAACCATGACTTAGGCTACTGGCCAAGAGTAACAGAGATAGGATTTACACTCCTGCATAAAACAATAAAAACCAAATATATGAAGCACGGGGATTGAAAATACTGGACATCAGGCAATAAAGTCAGTGAACCATAGAAATGAGGAAAATTGAGGTGAGGCCTGTGATTTCCCCTGCTGGCTGCCTGGAGCGCATGTCCAAGAAGGGCATGTGTAAGGGAGGAAGTTACTCGAGGCCAGGGAAAGAAACACCTGCAAACCTCAGATGTCATAGTGCCCCGTCCTCACGCGGACCAGGAAGGGTGGCTTTCTCTCACCCAGGGTACACGGAGCACTGGGTAAATTACTTGGAAGTTCCATGGCTCAATAAGGAGGTATAACTAACCCTAAGCCAAACACTGCTCTAGTCCAACCTTGAAAGCTTTGGTCCAGCCTAAGAAATCTTAACACAAAATACAGAAGGATCAAACTCTTTCTAAATAACTATATCCCAGATTAGAGCTTAATACTATTTATAGGAATATAAAAAATATCCAGCACACGGTAAAATTCACATTTGACATCCCATAAAAAGTTACCAGGCGTGCCAAGGAGCAGGGCAACTCAACCCAGCATAAGGTGTCAAACGTCGAGCAAAACAGACTCAGAGCCAACACCGACGTGAGAGTTAACAGACGAGGACCTTAGGACAATAACTGCAACTAGATCCCGTATGTTCAAAGTGTTCGGTGGAGATACAGAAGACACAAAAAAGTCCCCAGTCCAACTTCTAGACGTGAAAATCACAGTGCCTGAGATTAAAGAAGAAACACACTGAATGGTACTGCCAGCAACTTAGACATTACAAAGAAAAATAAAATACTGAATTTGAAGACTTATGAAATACAGGAAGAATAAACATCAAAAGATAAACAGATCGTCACAAGTGGCAGACTATCCCCGCAGTCAGAATGTCTAGATTAGAAGAGGGACTAGAACTACATCTGCGGAAGCAACGGCTGGAACACAGACCCTCGGTGCTTGGCAAAGCCTGCATGAGAGGCATGCAGAAGACTGTACCGGAACACACCGCTACCGAACCGGTCAAAACAGGTGACGGTGACGAAAATTCTCCACGAGCCAGAGGAAAAAAGCACCAAGATCTTCAGACTAAGGGAATAAAGATGCAAGCATAAACTTAAAAAATAGATAAAAACACTAGTTAAATTCAAAGTGAGTGTTTTCCTCGAGAATAATAACTCTGTTCATAGATGAATCCTAGAGGTCAGGACAATCTGGGGCAAATAGCATCCCAAACCTCGGGAGCACAAACAAAAATCTGAAAACTGCCTGCTAAATACTGGTACAGGTTACCAGTAGCTTCAAAATTATGATCATGAGAAGCTAGTTATGTAGAAAAAGTCCTCGTATCTTAGGTAGGCATCGTGGCAATGAGAGGGAACCCAAATTTACTTTTGAATATTTCTGAAAAAATGATGTTGAGGAGAAACGGAAGAAGACAGCATAGTGATTACACTATTCTTTATGTGTTCATTTAAGTTTCCCACAATAAAAAGATGCGTAAACTAAAGATGCGTTTTTCAAACACCAGTTTCTTCTAAGCACGCCTACATAATTTTGACAACATAAAGTAAATTCAGAATGTTGAATTTAACAGTTTTATTTTCTTGTCCTGTGTAGCCACTGCTGTCCTGCATTTCCATTCCAGGAGAAAGCGAGTGACCAACAGACAGAGCATTTCCAGTTAATGAGAACTTCATACATAGCAGCTGACAGTGAATGTACAGACTCAAAACAGGAACCTGCAGATGAAGTTAAAAGGCAGGTTTTAAATTTTCATGTATCTTTTACTGTTTATCTTGAAAATGTTATTTATTTAAGACAGAGCTATAAAGTAAACGAGTTTTCCCATAATCAAAAGCAGCGTGTAATCGAGCCCGTCTGCTAAGGGCAGATATCGATTGAGAAACTTTTCGACGAAATTCCTGAAACTACACTGCAGCCCAGGAACAGACTTTGCCGCATCTGCACGTCCTGGTGGACAGTAGAAGGAAGCTTTCTCCAATGGCCTCTCCATCGCGTTCTAACGAGACAGGCTCCAACCATGGCAACCCGCCCAAGCAGCTGCTGGCGCCCATACTGACACACACGCACGTTGGGATGTGCCATTTCAGTTCAGAGAGCAGTCTGTTTTGAAAATCGAGAACATCATTTCTGCACCTTAAGGCAGCTCAGACTTCAGTGTGCACTAAAGCAAGTGCGTAATCCCGGCAGCATGAGTGCCTCGGCAGCTGGGAGGGGTGATCCACACCCAACGGTACGACGGGAGACTGAATCTATGTGGGTCTGAATTCGAACCTTATTCAGAATCATTTGATCTAAATGTCTTCCTTACTTTTATTAGTCTATGATTAGCTATTTATACAGTGATATTCAGGACATTCCTAAATTTTTTGTTTAATATTTAACCCCATTAATCAAGAGATTGCAACCCAACAGACACACAGGCATGCACACAAGTGCACAAAAGTACTGAAATGGTATATTTAAATTTGAAAGGCAATAATAGAAAAAGGTTGGTAAAATATGAAAATGCATAGTGGAAAGGAATAAAGAAAGAAGATCATATATTAAGGAAACCAGAGTACAAATTAAGGAGAGGAAATAAAAAATAATAAATGGTTACATAGTAAATTTCATTTTTCATTTTATGATGAAGAAAGGGAAGAAGTGCTTTTGAAATGTAGGCAGATCACGGATGCAGGGCAGAGTGAGTCACTGGGTGTCTTTCCCCTACTGATGTCTCCTACCTCTTCCGTTTTTCTGTCCTTTAAATCAGAGTGTAATTCATTCAGCTCCGTAGTCCAGTTTTCTAATTACCTCATGTTTTAACAGCTGTGTTTTATGTTATTTAACAAATACATCAAGGTTTTAATTCCAATGGCTATATTTTGCATTTTTAGAATGTCTGGTTCTTCCTTTTGCAGATCTGTCTGGTATATTGTTTGACAGTAAACTGTTATATTTTAATCACTCATTTAATTGACCATTTAAAATACACTGACTTTAGACTCCGCATCCCTATTACGAAACCCTTATTATGGGAAACCTCGGGGTCACGTGTTTGCTTGCTTTATTTCCCGACTTGCACTGTCTTGGACGCTTCCTTGTGGGCTTTGGAACCTGGATGGCAGACTCCTGTTCGCGTGGTCTTGTCTGCAGGAGTCTTGTGTGTCCTGAGGCAAGGATGTCTCTTCCCGGCAGTATTTTCAGTTTGCAGCCGACTTCAGTGTTCTCGTCTTTTACTACTTGTTTCCAGATCGTACAGAATTTGTAAATTTGAGTCCCAAATCCATCTAATGGCAGGTGCGTGGTTACAAATGTTCAAAGAAGACTTCATTTTCATCCAGAGACCGGGTGCAATCAACAAGCTCCCTCAACATCTTTCCTGTTTTTTGGAAGTTTCTAGTCTCCTTCACGGAAGCACCTTGAAGGCTCCCTAGTCTCCTGACTGCACCTGACGGTTAAGTTTTAACACCTCGACTTCGAACCCTGACTAGATTCTGTACATTTTTCAGTAAGATAACTGTATTTGATTATTATGTTTGTTTAGAAGGCCCGTTTTATACATGCCTGGTAAAAACGCTTCACAGGTGGAATTGTATGTTTGGTTTTTTCTTTCAGAATAACCTGGAAAGAAGTGTTGAGAATTGAAAAGAGGCAAAAGTGAAACACATTTTGTTCAGTGATGGGTATGTGGTTGTTTATAATTCTATTTCTTGTATTTCTGTATATGCTTAACATTTTCCATAATTATAGTACTTCTAACTCAAACCCTTGGCTGCCAAGTGCAAGAACCCTTGTTCTCATACCCCTTCCTTCATGAGGAGCCGAAGGGCCAGCTTCTGCTTACAGCTCTGATTTTCAATTTTACCCTGATACGCACCTGACTTAGCTTTGAATTCTGTTTAAACTTAAGGTGACATTATATTTTATCTACAAGTTTTAGAAATTTTGTACCAAAATATTTTTAGGTTATTTAATTTACCTATGTTTGTAAATAAAAAGAATGATTTATTTAAATTACAGCAGCTATCTGCCTTATTTTAAGATCATAACTAAACATCCACATTTTTGAAAACAGGATGAGGGGGAATTTGAACAGAAAATGTGGGTGGAGACTGAAAAGTATTTGTTGGTTTAAGTTTTCACAATTTCACTTAAATCATAGATGATACTCCCAAGGATAACGTCGGATTTATTACTCAACAAAACTTTCACACTTTCAAGATAAAAACCACCACCATTCTTTAGGACTCTTGAAATCTCCTCTTAGAGCTGCCTCGAGAGTGGTTTCTGCACCTCTCCTCGGCAGGGCAAGGTCTTCATCCTGTGAAACTGAAATTTCATGGTACCTCAAGGAATCCACAAACTACTTTATTTAATAAAACCAGAGCACAAACGGAGCAACAAGTCCGAAACAAGACAGAACCTCCCCTTGAGTGACGGCAGCATCGCTGCAGCAAGCAAGCGCCTGTCCAGGTGGAAGGAGCCACACGCAGGATCTAACGTGTGGGGACGGGGCGGGGGGGGGGGGGGGGTCAGCACGCACGCCCTGGATAAACACACATGCAGACTCAGGTTTAACTGACACTCATTAGATAAAACAGCCAGTTGTCTGTTTTCACACATATAGACTGAGTTTTCACTTTTAATATCAATACAACAGAAGCACCAACAAATCTCTGTTTTTCACTGATTGTCTCAATTCAGTATTTCTTATTTCCTGACCAGTGATGCCTACAGACAATGCATTTATATGTGCAGGACATTGAAATGTAAAACATTTACTACCACACCAAGTAAGAAAATGTTTTTCTTCTCAGGACGTAAAACTGCCTGGAAGAGAAGTGACGAGAGCTACATTAGGCACCGCTGGCCCGGCGCCTCCTCTTCGCCTCCCAGGTGCTCACATCCGCCAGCTTCGGAGCAGCTGCACAGCAAGGCCCACGACTAAGATGCAGTGTGCCTGGCTGAAACTTAAGCATCACCTTCCACTTTTGTAGATTCATTTAGAACCTGTCCTAAATGAACGAACGTAGCTGCACGTCAAACCTGAAGTCTGAACACAGTGCTGCAGCACTCGCTGCCAAATACACCTGTTTGCCCAGCAGTAGCTTTGCATCCAATCAGATGGAAAAAAAAATCAAAACTGCTAGACTGGCTTTTCTTAAAATCATCATACTTTCTTTTTCCCTCAAAAGAGAAAGTGACATATTCTATTTCATATTTAGAAGTTAAAAAGAGAGAGAGAGAGAGGTGAGAGTAACTCCACTGCTGGCTTCTCATCAGGAAATGCTATCATCGTTGGCTCAGGGAGTGATGGACAGGTTTCAAAAGAAATTTAAGCCTCAGTGCCCTTTCAGATACAGAACAATAGCAAAAAGCATGTGTTTCCTTCATCTCCTGAACTTTAAGCTTGATTAAACTCAGTAAAGGGCCATTAACACCATCAGACAGCTTTAGAAAACTATTTTTATTAGCCCTTTCCAGATGACTATAAATGCCAAGAATTCAAGAAGACACGTTTGCTTCCCTTTGTGAAAGCGGCTCAAAGTCATCTTTGATGTGCAGATCAAAGTGCTGCTTCCCCGTTACAGCAGACAAACACTGGCTCGTGAAGAGAAGCATCTTCTAGAAAACAAATCACTGCTTCTGCAATTCCGTAGCTCTGGGAAAAATCCTCCAGGAAAGTGAGGGCAGAAAACTAGCCCGAACAACAACAAAAAGTCCAAATAGCGCTTATAGCCTCAACAGCCAGTTGTTAAAATGCATCAGTGTCTATGACCAGTTACAAAATGACAGCATCTTTTATTTCATCAGGCGTTTGAGACGCACAAATGAATAGGTGTAACATATGAGACAGCAAAGAAAAACGAAGTCAACAGTGGTGTCCTCTACCCAGCTTAAGGTGTGGAACTTGGGATGTTACAGCAGAAGGAAGTTGGAGGTGGTGCCAGTCTAGGTGTTTGATCTACTTAAATTACCCCCTCCCCCACCAAAAAAACTGAGTGGCTGACACAGATGCAGTCATACACACACATGTAATCTCTGTATCTGTCATGTTAATAAATGAGTAACACCCACAGCAATGACAGCACAAAGGAGACGAGGTATCTGCCAACACCCCAACACAAGAGCAGCCCCAGGTCCAGTGCTAATACCCGGTGGAAGGAAGCAGAGGGGAGGAAGCCGCTGACGGGTGTGAAAGAACAGGAGGAGAACTCGCTCGTGCTGGAACCCTATGAAAGCACAGCAGGCCGATCTGAGCAGTGCAGCTGAGTAGGATTACCCCTCAAATGAGCAGGTGAGTGGAGGTCTGCAGATGCTGGGACAGTAAACCCTGTCACACCAAATTGTCCAGCCAAAGTTCCCTTCCAGGCCGAAACCCTGATCTGCAGAGAAGCCTCCAGGAATGTGTTCCAGATTGAAAAGAAGAGGGAAGATACAGCAAATGTGGGAGGAACAGCAGACCCACGACCGATCAGAAAGCATGAGACTTATCTTTTTGGAAAATTCATATGATAGCAGCAGAATCTCTAAAGCCACAACGCTAGAAAAGCAAACCTTATGTACTCTCCCTCCTAAAAGTTCAAGAAAAAAAAAAAAAGCCACCATGTAAAAAGTGCAGACCAGGAACAAAGCACCCACAGAGTGGCCATAAGGAAAAGGCGAAGAGGAACAGAGTTTGCACAGACAGCGAAGGCACAGTAAGACACGCCCACAAACAGATGAAAGCTACTGCCTAATTCTTCTGGATGGACTGAAACAAATTAAGAACATGATGGAAGGAAAAAATATAGAAATAAATCAGGATTAGGAAAACTGAGAAACGAAATGATAAACTTGTAGCCATGATTCTAGTGGCATTCCATAAACTTTGTTCAACGAATGGATGAGTCAATAATTACAGTTGTTTTGCTATAGTTCACTAAATATAGCCAATATGGCATCAAGGTAGTAATGCTAGTAAATAATTAGCTAACTTTTATTGAGAACCTTCTATGATCTGGGCCCTAGTCTAAGAGGTTTACATACAACTATCCTCTTTAAGCCATATTGAAGGTGTTGCAATTATTATCCTCATTTTATAGATGAAAAAACTAAGAAATAAAGAGGTTATTAACATGCCTAAGTTCATAGAATAACATATTTCTATAAGAAATCTCATGACTCTCATTTTGCTTGTTGTCAGATATTGAGAAAGATTTTGCAGAATATTCATTGTGCATACTTGAGATCTTCTCCTCGCCTAGCAACAAGCCCAGCCAATGGAAACACCACAGCTCAGCCAATGAGGAGCCGTATTCACCCTCAGCCCTCACTTTCCTTCAATGAGCTTTCACTTAGAATAGCCCCTCCCAACTCCCCCTTTCTCTATAAAAGCAAACCCTCCTTTGTTTTCTGCAGCCACAGCTTGTATTTCCTGAACTGCAGTTTCTCTGGCTATTCCTGGATAAACTCATTTTGCTGTTGAGATCACTAGCTGTTTTATTATTAAAGTTGACAAAAGGCTTTGTGGGGAAATGAATCTGCCCCGGAGTTGTCAGAGCCCACACAAGCAGCCTTAGTCTAATGAGACAGGAAAACGTGTGCAACGTAGACATAGGACATGTTCACCTCACTTCCCCTAAAAGCATCTCACTCTGCACGACACGGAGATTAGATCTGTGGTCACCTGCAGAGTTTACTTCTCTGATCTGAAGTGGTAATACACTTCTTCCATCTCCCTGAGATGGACAGATGGCCACAGCCCAGGCCAGCTCTTAGGTCACACCCCAAAGTGGAGAGGTTGCCTTCCCAGGTAGGTACGTGTCAAAGAGAAATGGGACCCGGGGTTTTGGAAACATCTCTGAACCGTAAACACCCAGATACACAGGGTCACGTGGCTCCTGGAGTGGCTTTATTGTGCCCAAAGGGCTGGAGTTAGCTCCCGGAACCATTACGCTCCCCAGGAGACTCTTTCGAGAGGGGAGGGGGCGGCAGCCTCAACCCCCTTATACGGGGAGCAAAGTTATTTCTGTCGTCCCCTACCTATGGAATTTCTGGTAATTTATGCGGGAAAAATTCCCTCGGGCCCTCACGACTTGGAGTAAGGTTTAAAGCACGTTGTGGGGGCTGGGAAACAGATCAGTTATTTACTCTGAAGTGGGAAGAAGCCTGTCTCTGAGGCAGAACACCTCGTGTGAGCAGCCAGGATGAGCTCAATAAAGAACACGTACGGTAAACCCATCAGGCTGCCACAGCTGCCTCCTTACCAGTCCTCTCAAACAGCCCTCGAAATCTAATTCACAGCTCCGCTTAATCGCTATTGGTCATGTAACCCCATACTGACACAAATTTTTATATTTTTGTACAACCCAAGAGTTACTGACTGCACATTCCCCCAAAACTACTGCTGGACTGCATGCAAAGTGAAACAAAAAAACCCAAAGGAAAAATAAGGCGATTCACACTGTGGAAGCAGGCAAATCATTCCTGTTGGCTCCGTGTTTCCCTGTTTCACTGAATTACCGCATTCAGAGCTGGTCCAAAGTCATGCGACTTGTCAATAGTTGAGTTTCAGGCTTTCATGCCTTTGTTCATGCTGAGTCCTTGCTTGAATCACCCTCCTATTCCATTATTTAGCTTTTATAATATACCAGGATTCAGATAAGTTCATGATTTGCATTTGCATATAAATATGGTGTGTAGCAACTCGGTGCATAAAATATATTTATTACCTCCATTTTACAGATAAAGAAACTGAAGCTTAGAAAGACCGCTTGCAAGTGTTCCATGGTAAAGTGACAAACCCAGGCAACGGGATTCTGGGTTCATTTCTTTTAACTACTGTCTCACTGTTTATTCCTCCAGTCTCATCCAAACTTCCTGTCCTCCAGGAGGGCCTTTCCTGATCTCCTGACTAAGGAGGTGACTCTCCTCCGCTCCTGTGTTCACCGTGTGCTCTGATCCTGCTCCAATCCCTCGTGTGGAGACACACACATCTACTCGTTTATCATACGTGCAGTGGAGCAGGGATGTAAGAAGACTGAGTTGATCTCTGCTTTCTTGGAACTTATAATTTAATGAATACATACTACTTACTTACTTGGATAGTTAGTTAAGGTGGTCAGATTGCTCTGAGGGAAAAGACAGGAGGAACTACCCTAAGGAGCTTAAGGGACTGTAAGTAGTCTGCTACTTAACTCCGATTTCCTAATTCGATTCAGGATCTAATTCTCCATGGAAATAACTTTCTAGATGAGGCCTGAAAAAAGAAGGGAACCCCTGGAAAGAAGTGGTGCCCTATTGAGGAAGATTACAGGTCGAGGTGAACAATATTTTAGGGAGGAAGAACACATTGTGGAACAACCTTGAGATGAAAAGAAATTGAGAAAATGTCCAACGTGCCAGGAGCATCCTTTGAAAGGGGCTGAGCGTCTGGAAGACGGGCAATGACCAGGGGAGCTTTGGAATGGGGTAGTGACGTCAAGAGACTGCTTCTGCCCTCCCGCCACCCACTACCCTCCTTCGACAACAAAGACAACATTACTCCAGTGACATCGGCTTTCTCATTGCCTCGCAGGGTGTCCTCCCATAACAGACACTCAGCTCTTCACAGGCTGAATGGCTGGTGTCTCAGAGGCCAGATGTCGACCAGCTCTTCCTCCTGCGGCCCTCCCTCTTGCTATAACACCAGTCCCACACTCAATAATGACTGTTCAAAAGTTTCCCATTCAAAAGTTCTCTGCAGCTAATTCAACAAAATATATGCATCCATGAAACAGAAGCCCTTACATGTGTACTGGGCGTCACCATTTTTCTGAGCCGTGCTGAGCACTGAGCGTCTAGGGGTGGACAAGGGTGGGCTCTGCTTGTGGGGCTCCAGAGTCGAGCTGATGGGCAGGAAACCTCTGGATGGGCTTGTGGGACGTGTGGGACACACATTTAGGGAGGACTTCTTGTGCTTGCCGCTTAATGAGCAGGATGGCTTATTTCCTCAAACATGATGCAGATCCCATGGGATGAAGTCTGATTATGTAACTGCAGCCTGTAACCCACCCTCTCTGTTACGGGTGCTTTCTCCCTTCATTAGGAGGCAGCACACAGTTCTGTGCTTGGGAAGACTGTGTGGTTTGGTGGAGAACAAACTAAATCTTAAATAATTTCAGATCTTAAAATCTTCTTAACCAGTCTAACAAATGTTTCCAAACTGGGGCCATGCTAGAGAGACAGGCATGTACTCCAGTGTCATCGCAGAATCTTACTGTATTAGATGCAATTTCTATATCAGGAGTCTCTGTACTAACAGTCAGGAATTGACGTCTCTTGCATGGATTTCAACTCAACAGGGGAACGTTTGTCTAAAGATGTCAATGCCGTTGGTGCTCATTTTCTATGTAGGTTACACGGGAATTC
Source organism: Camelus bactrianus (assembly GCF_048773025.1). NCBI lineage: Eukaryota > Metazoa > Chordata > Mammalia > Artiodactyla > Camelidae > Camelus > Camelus bactrianus. Next base: position 2,146,314 of record NC_133567.1, on the reverse strand, counting down.
TTGCAGTGCCTACATTTTATTTAAACTGACATTTGAACAATGAAGCAAACGCAGCGCCAGTTAAGGAGCGTCTGCAGCGCCGAGAAGAACTGACCCTCTGGAGAGTGATGTGCCCGCACCAGCACTGAGTGGCCGTGATTTTCTCTACTTTTAATCTGTCAAAGAAGAACCTACGATTTGCTGACGCAAGTGCCTCAGATCAGCACGTCTGCGATGACAGCTGGGAAACCTCTTCTCAGGTAAAACTGCAAATACTGCCAGGGACGTACCGTTAGGCGTAGATCAGAATTAATACTTCAAAGAAATCTTTCACCTATTTTACTAAGAGTCTCCCTAAGTAAACTGTAAAAACCACATCTACACACAGCAGACGTACTGCGGGAACGCACGTGCTCTGAAACTGTGCGTGGATGTTTCTGGAGAACGCGGGGGTGAGGGACTCTTCTGAGAGCTCGAGATGAAGGCTGGTAGCAGAGTCGTCTCCTCTGCTCAGTCACCTGTCAATATTGACATCACTGGCGCTCCTTCCTATTCACAGTGTGCTGGGGTGTCACCAGGAGAAAAGGTGTATTACTGTGCAACATTTACACTGTCACCTTAAAAATGCACTTCCTTCTGAGGTTTGATTTTATTCCCTTCCCTTTCTCTAAATTCTCAAAATGTCTTGGAGGGAGGTGCTGTCTAATGCTTCCTCCTTAGGCTCGCATGCACCCCCGCGCGTCTGACAGGTACCAGTGAGCTGTGTGGGAACCGTCCGCATTTTCTGGCTGCTTTGGTCACTTTGGCCAGCGCCTGGCTCCTGAGGGTGAGGTGAGCGGTGCTGCTGGGAGGAGTGATTCGGTGCTCACTGTCCAGCTCTGGGGCCTCTTGTCAGCCCCACTGGCCACCTCGGTTTTTGCTTTGCCACTAGTCAGCAAAGGTAGAGGAGAAACAGAATGTGTGATGGTTAATTTTGTGTCAACTTGGCCCAGCCCTGGTGGTCAGATATGTGGTCAAACACTATTCCTGATGGCTCTGTGAAGGTGAATTTGGGTGAGATTAACAGTTAAATCTGTGGATATTTCAGTGAAGCAGACTGCCCTCCATAATGCGGGTGGGCCTTGTCCAATCAGCTGAAGGCCTGGCTAGAGCAAAAGAATGACCTCCCCAAGTCAGAAGGAACTCCGCAGTGGGCCGCCTTTGGACTTAGAGAGCTCGGGCTCCTTTCTGGGTCTTCAGCCTAGTGGCCTTCAGACTTGAACTGAGGGTTTGGGACTTGCCAGTCTCCATAATCCCGTGAACCCACTCCTCAAAATACACCTGTCTGTGTGTGTTTGCACACACCCCTCCAGTTCTGTATTTCTGCAGCTGGCTGCCAAACATACCCGTGCTAAATGCCGCTCCTTGGAAGTTGTCCGAGTGCTCCTGGGCCCTGTATGTTTCTGAATCTGCTGAATCTGGCTTAGTGCTGCCTGGACTCTGCGCTAGTCTGACCCTGATGTATTGTTACAGGTGTGATCATCTCATTTAACCCATTGATCTATCTCACATTTCCCCCTTTTTTACTTTTAGGAATTACTCAGTCTCCAACACAATGTTAGATAGTCTTAGCTTTGTTATGCTATGGATTTATTTTATTATTTTTCCCATTATCTTGTAGACTTTTGTATAAAAGAGAAGGCAGACACTGACAACTTGATTGAGTCTTCCACATATCCTAATAATCTTAAATTAATCTGTCATTATTATTAGGTCATTTTTTTTCATGATTAGGTGTTCTCTCCAGTCACATGACAGCATAAGTTATTTTTCTCTAGAGACAGTAGTTATATGATGCTACATTTTGAATAATCTCCATAGTTCTACTGATTTTCTTTGAAGTAATAATTCCTATAAATGTAGTATTTATGTAATCTGACTGCAACAAGATGAACTATGTTTTCCCCAAATTAATGTGTTGAAATCTTAACCCCTGTACCTCAGATGGTCTTCAAAGAGGTAATTACATTAAAAGGAGGTCATCACTGTGGACTCTAATCCCATATGGCTGGTAACTTTATAAGAAGAGGAGATTAAAACCAGCACCCACAGAGGGAAGAGTGTGAAGACACAGGGAGAAGACAGCTGCCTAGAAGCTAAGGAAGGAGGTCTCAAAGAAACCAGCCCTGCTGACACCTTGATTTGGGGCTTCCAGCCTCCAGCATTGTGCGGTACGGTCACTGAAGCCCTCACAGACGCGAGGTTTGTCCCAGGTCCTTGCTTCCTACTCAGCGATTAGACAACGCTCTAAGAGTCAGCAAACTTGATGTCTTATCTGTTGAAGACACAGTTTTACCTGGATCCCCATAAACATAACAGCACATGAGTGGGTTTTATGTCACTTTATTTCCCACACCGCAGAGAAGAAAAGACTGCAATATTTATATAAGAATCATCCAGCTAACTTCTTGTATTCTAATCCTCTAAGTTGACCTTTACCATTTTGCCCTTCTTAAAAAAAAAAACTTGCAAAGCAAAATATCAGACCGGAATCAAATTCCTCTTGGTCAAATCGGTCACGTTTTGGAACTATAAGTCATATTTTCCTAGTAAATAGATTGAACCTTAGGACACAGCTCTGCTCCTTCAATAAGAAAGGAGTGAAATTGCTGTGCTTAAGTTAGAAAAAGGAGGCACTGCCAACCGATGTTAGCACCACATAACATGCAACGGTTCGGTGGTAATTAGAAGTTGAATTACTAGGAGTACGACTAAAGTGCTAAGTTCATTAAGTTCTAAAATGATTAAAACAGCCTATGTTTCAATGCCATTTAATTGTGTAAATAGAAATCATACTGTTTACCCTACACTTAATTCTCCAGATGACTTTAAACAACACATTTTATAACTCTGCCCACAAAATGAATCACTTGAAATCTTCAATGTTTTTGAGCCCGAGTCCCCAGAGAGTTGAGTTGTCATGAAATGAGCTATTTAATTCACTGAGCATCTAATGTGTGCAAAAGTGGAGTGTTTGATTTGGCAGAAAAAGGGAAAAAAAGACAATCAAGGACTTTCTCTGCTCTCAAAGGCAGTACAAAGAAAATTTCTCCAGTATCATGAATACGTCCTTCACTCTGGGGAAACAGTGTGAACCACTGATTCTTTAGTTAAACCAGTTAAAACAGTAAATCAATGGCATACCATTTAGAAATATGGGAAGTTGTTTTTGTGACTTGGGTAGGTCATTTTTCTCTTTTTCTAAATGATTCAAAATATAGGAGGAGGGCTTGTATTTAGAAAATATGACAAATCTAGGTGTGTGTTATCTGAGTGCTTTTGAGAAATCCAAATTGTTACCCTTTAAAAAAGAGAATGTTTATTCAGAACTAACAACATTGACTTCGTTCATTACTATCATTTCATTCTGTCCTAATGTCTGACCAGCAGTCTTCTTCATACTTTGAGTAGAAATACGAGTGAACAGGCACATCGTGTTATTTTCCTGAAGTTTACAGGTCTTGAAGGTCCACAATGTAAAGGCCATATTTGGAGGGGTCAAAGCAGGAAGCAGGGACTAGGCTGTGAGTCAGAAAAGGGAGGACAGAGATGACATTTACAATGAGGCCAGCAAACTGAAACATGGAGAGCCGGGGGCACAGAGCGGCCAGGGAGCCCAGCTGATCTCTGGAGTGCTACGAAGGTACAAACAGTTGTGACAGCTACAAATGTTCTCTTGTGATGAGAACTTCTCAGATCTACTCTCTTAGCGACTCTCAAACACGTGGTACAGGATGTTAACTACAGACAGCGTGCTGTGCGTTACACCCAGGACTTATTTATTCTTAACTGGAAACGACTGGTAACTAGAGCGCTGTGGTGACCATCCGCAGTGTGTGCAGGTACAGAGTCATCCTGCTGTGCACCTGGAATGACTGTGATGCCGTCTGTCCATTGTACCTTAATTGTACCACTGTACAGAAGAAGTACAAAGCCTTTCCTGGAAACTGGTGTGGGATGTTGTCTGTGAGGGCTGGGACCAGGAGATGAAGGAGAGGAGAAACTGGGCCAAGAGGGGGCATTAAATGCTCTGAAGGTCTGCACTCAGACTACAGCAGTAGGAGGTCAGCTGAGGATTTTACCAGGAAAACAGCATGCTTGGGGGCATGTATTACAGAGGTCGCCCAGACAATGTGGACGATGGAGCAGACGGTGAGGGTTCTGGAGGCAGGAAGACAAGCTAGGTGCCCGGTGCAGAGCTTCACGCAGGGTCATGATGGGTCTCGTTGTTCAAGGGGGTAACGGACCACAGGGCTGTAGTCGGGCTCCTGGCTCAAGGACTTTGGCTTAATTTTGTTACATGGGGACAGGTTCCAGTGAGACCCTAGGGCACCTTTGCTAGGGCCAGTGCTCTGAGCTGGCTGCTCTTGTGCAGTCAGTGACTTGCACAACTGTACATGGAAGCTCAGATACGGAGGGCAAGGTGGGAGTGAGCTTAACTTTCAGACTATTTGGTTGAATGGTTTTACTCATGAAGACAGAGAAAGCAGGAGAAGGACAATGTTAGGAGAGAAGTACAGTAACTGTGAGTTTGGCTGTGCTACCTTCCATTGGGAAGTGGTCAGCAGGCTTGGATTTTGAGAGGCAGACCTGAACCTGATAAACGTGTGGGACAGTAAGTCTGAAGGTAGGTGTCGTAAGCACGCAAATGGCAGCAATTACTTAGGAGAAAGGGAACCGGGACAGGAGGAATGGATGTTGCATTAGAAGTCAGAGCAGGAAAGACACAAACACACCAGAGGCCGACAGAGTGGACTGGAGATGGAAAAGGAGGTGCTAACTGATGAGAAAGGAAAAGAGACAGAAAGGAAGGAGCGATGTTAAATCCTCGAGTCAGGCTGTTCTGAAAACAGGCGATTGGATTTGGTAAGGAAGGAGCCATCAGTGATCCCAATCAGAGCCTGTTCACTGAGAGCTTAACTGTATGGTTTGAAAAATAAACTGTTTTTCCTTATTAAAATAATGGTTTAAAACTGCATTACAAATCTTCACCAATTATGAAATTAACAAAATTTGTTTTAAAAAACCCCAACAAATTCCCCAACTTAACCTAAACACTGGAATTAATGCAACTGACATTAGAGACCAACAGAGAGGAAAAAGGAAAAAAACAGGGACTAAGCAGGTAGCTCAGCCCAGCTCAGGTCTTCATCCGTCCTCCACAGTCCTGAAAAAATACAGGCACATGGCAACAACTTGGGGAATTTCCCCTAAGACCCCAAGTCTCAAGGGAAGAAAACTGGTGGCCATCATTCTATTTTCCTATTTTTGTGAAAGTATAAAGGAAGTGACTGGTGGAAAGAAATGGGTGAACTGGGGACAGTAAATGGCAATAGTGATTGATGTTTAGCAAAGAAAGGAATTAAAATCAAGAGTTTTGTCACATTGGACCAGACACAGTCCCAAATAAGTTGAAAAAACACCAGTAGAAAACACTGAAAAACCCAGGATCAGAAGGACAGGAGAGACCTGCAGGGACAAGGTGCTCTCACGTGCCCCTTCCACTCGGACCCCTTGTCTCCCCGTGCCAGCACCTCCACCCCAGTCCTTCATCCCGGGTTTGTGAAGTGGGCAGAAAGAGAAGGGAACAGCACAGGCTTCCAAGCAAAGCCACGCAGAGGGACTGAGGTCCTGCCCGCAGGAGGAGGGAGTGGGTGGACCTGTCAGACGGCGTCAGAACAGAGTAAAGTACTGAACAGAGGCGCCCAAGGGGGAATCAAATAAACTGGCAGTTATGCAAACACAAAATTCAGGGAGAAAAACAAAATAAAGAAACATGCTATTGGTGAGACCAATGAACTTAGAAGACAACATAATTCAAGATATTGAGAGAAATTTCTCACACTTGTTTTATGCTGTCATCATTATTTTATTCAGCATCACATTAATAAGCACTTTAATTCAATACAAGAGATCAAAAGTGATATAATAAAAACAGAACAAAATGAAAACAGAATTTGCACATTTCAAGGAATACACTTTGAATATTTCAAAGCAAATAAATACTATTAAAAGTAACAAACAACTTTGAAAATTTTCACAGTTAATAGATAGGAAAGATTCGCAAAAATCAGAGTGAATTTAGGTGAAAAATATGAAGGGTTTAGGTAAGTGAAGACAGACAAAGATTTTTAGCAAAGGATAATCATTGTTGCTGGAGGAGAGCACCTCCAAACCAGAAGAGACACATTCAAGTACATATTATGAGGAAGTGTCCCTGTGAGAAATGGGGCATTAAAATCAGCCTGGGGGAAGGGGGTGGATACATCGGACAGGGTCTGGGAGGGTTCCAAATGGGGAGGCGTCCATCATAGTCAGAACGTGTCAGCTCCATGTGTTAATACTGGCTAACAGCACAGAGTATCACCACCCCAGACATCTCACTCATCCTCCAGGGTTGGAGGCCTTGTCATATTGGCATGATTGTCCATGTGGTAGAACCTAGTCTCCACGCTGACATACACTGTGCTGCCCAAAGTGTCCCCTAAACCATGTGGTTCATCTTTCTGGCACGGCCAGTTCCCATCCTAAGACCATCACGAGTGGCCAGCCCAGCCCGAGTCATCCCTTTACCAAAAACTATCAGACACACACACACAGGATGGAGAGGCAAAGAGACACAGGAGCCAACTAAACATCCCCATTGGTCAATGGTGGAGCGATGTGAACAATAAAATAAAAAAAGTAGAGAAGCATCATACCCAGTCAACAATGATGAGTCACGGGGCACGTGTGCACTTGCTGTGACGTGATAAAAATGGCACTTTGCTTCTGCAGTCTTCCTCCCCAAACCTATAACCCCTTCTATTCCTAAGAAAAGCATCACACAAATTCCAACAGAGAGGCATCCGACTGCATACCTGACCAGCACATCTCAAACGGTCAAGTTCACTGAAAATAAGGAATGTCTGTGAAGCAGCCAAGAGACGCTGAAGAGACAGAATGAACGAATGTCACATGGTGCCCTAGAGAGGGTCATGGAACAGAACATTAGGGTAAAACTCAGGAAATCTGAAAGTTGTGAACTCTGTTTAACACTGATGTGTCAGTGTTAGTTCATTCCCCAGTGAGTGCTCCACGCGGGCCTCCACGCGGGCTACCGTGTGCGGGGGAGGAAGCCCACGCCCGGGCAGGCGACTCTGGCAGAATGTGTGCTGCTCAGGAGCCATGGGAGCCACGCTGGATTAAGTCTCCGTGTGAGGCTTTTACTTGGAAACTATATAATTATGTCCTGAATGCTGCTTTTATTTCCCTCAAAGCCCTATAACATGACTCCCGCAGAATTGTTCTTTAAGAAAACGCTAAACTGTTCTAAACTGCAGCATACTAGTCATCTTCTGCGTTGATGCAAATTCTCTTCCAAGAAAAATTGGGGCTACTTTCTTAGTTTCATTTTGGAAAATATGAATAAATATTATGATTTTAAAATACACAGAAGTGTGAGTCATACAGTCCAAATGGCATTCAGGGCAAAGAACCCCTTTCTAGTCAAGGCTCGAGACTCCTGACTCTGTGTCTGAGGCTGGCACGGAGAGTACCCAGAAGAGGTGGCAGGAGGAAGACGGAAGATGGACAGAAGCAGGAGTGGGACCCAGTCCTGGGGGGCTGAAATGTGCTCTGGCTCCCGTCATCCCGTCTGCTCCTGATGGGGCGGGGGCGGGGCAGAGGTGGGGGCTCTTTGTTACACAGCAAAATGCACACACCTACTGGGGAGACCAGGAGGCTGAGGCAGGCCCCGGGGAAGATGCCCTCACAGCCCGCCCACCACAAGGCCTGTCAGCACACACATGGGAGCCGCACGACAGGTGGGCTCACCTCCTCCCATCACACCTCCCACCAGCACACCCCTGGGCCCCCGACCTGCCACCAGAAACCCACGGAAGGGAGAATTCTGGGCAGTGCGTGCAGCCTCACCTCGCCCAACAAACGTTTGAGAAAGTCACAGTTCACTGACAGATGGAGACTATCATAACCAAGGCTGCACACTTCATGTCTTAGCTTAAACCAGGCCGTTTCCCAGAGAATCTAGAAAGTTCTAGAATGTTCAGGGTCCACATGTTTAGAAAGTAAACTCTCGTACAAATATACTGGCTGACTCCCCACTTAAGCCTGGCTGCATCATCCTGATGAAAGGAAACTGAATTATACCTTAGTTTTTTTAGCCTGCAATTTAATTCTCGGAAAGCTAATTACTACAAGAAATCTGTGTAGGTATAAAATAAACCCTTGTAAATATAATCAAGCAACAAAAACAGCTCAAACATTTAGGGCTGATTAAAATGATGTCACCCCTATTCATTACCAGAAAGCCTCTCAGACTCTCAGACTTTAAGTGGACGCTCAAAGAAAATATTTGTTACTGGTTTTAAAAAGAAGTGAGGAAAAAAAGCCACTGTGAATTTGATACAAAAATGAAAACCTTTCTGAGTTCTGGGTCAACATGGGAATACAGTGCATTAAAGTGGAAAGTTATGCTGTTTGCATTTCCTTGGTAAATGTCACCATCATCATTCTTATAGTTCTCTGGTGTCATAATGGATCTTCGGGAAGGATTAGGGATGCAATACCAAAAGCTGACATATTTTTAATAATACTCTCCATGTCTCATATGCTTCTGTGATCATTTCCCCAACGATGCTTAAAGGGCTGCTGTGAGCCCAGTTAACCAGCAATTTGGTACATGGTACATGGTACCTCATGTTCTCCCTCAGAAAAAATAACCAGGTCCATCCATCCTTCTGGCTCCAACGGAATGTCTCTAAGTGCTAATCACAGAGGCGGCAAAAGCCACTGAGAGTAAGTTTCACCATATTCCACCTACGCGCAAAGGCACCGCAACAGCGGACAGGGCTGCCTCGCGTCTCGGGGGAGGGGCCCACAGAACCGCCCCACACCAGGCGCCGGGCTGAGAGCCCGCAGTCTGCTCACCCTCTCTTTGACTCAGAGCAGAATCCGCGTGTCCTGAGCCTAGTAATTCTCCCTTGTGTGTGTGTGCATTCGTGACTCAGTTAAAATGCACGCTGACCTGTTGTTAGGCCCCAAACACGCGCAGAGCACTGAACACAAAGCGCAGAGTAGAGGACGTGGTTCCCTCCTCCCAGAGCTTATGGGACGGAGGGTTCTGGAATCCAGCTCAGCGCATGGCTGTCAGAGACCACGCCGATCTCAGGCGCTTGCCATGGAATATTCCAACAGCCGAATTCCAGGAGCTCTGCACCCCAACCTTCACAGGCTTCTGGTGTCTCGTTCACAAGATTACTGCTACTTGTTAAAATGAATTTTCCTTTCTATATTCCCTGCTTCCTTTCATTTTAGGGTTCTCAGGACACGTGTTCTCATCAGATCACTGCTCTCAGATCCGCGCAGGGCTGCTGGAACCTTCTGACTTGAACAGCCCTGGGGCGAGTGCAGCTCTCCCCTCAGCATTCCAGCCCACAGCTCTTGGTTTGGAAGAAAGGGGCCGACTGTGCTTTGCCATCTTGTCCCTGTCGCTGGGACTTGCCCCTAGTACTGATTTGTGTTTATAAAATCTTCTTGTCTTTCAGGATTACCACCAGAGGCCTGTGTTCCGTGGGCTCTTCCAGCAAGCACTCCCACCTCCTCCTACAGGTGGCTCTGCAGTGTCAGCTGACATGATGTGATGCCCCCAGACATTTACATGTTGAAGTTCTGTCCCCAGAATGTCAGACTGTGACCTCTCTGGAGGGCAGGGTCACTGCTGATGCAATCAGGAAGCAGGGTGGGCCCCAATCCAGTGTGACTGGTGCTCTAGCAAGAAGGGGACATTTGGAGACGGACAGGAGCAGAGGAAACGCCACGGGAAGGTGAGGGCAGGGATGGGAGAGGGCCGTCCACAAGCCGAGGAGCAGATCTGCCAGGAAACCACTGGAAGCCAGACAGAGACACGGAGCAGATCTTTCTTCCCAACCTCAGAAGAGGTCAGTCAACGCTACTGACACCTTGATTTTGGACTTCGAAGCTTCACAATTTTGAGGACATAAATGTCTGTTGCTCAAGCCATCCAGTTCGCGGCACTGTGTCAGGACAAGCCCAGCCAATACACACGATGACAGTGAAGGTTAGAAAGTCCTACAATATCCTTAGAACTTAGTTCAAAACAATAGAAACTCTATATATTATAAAGTGAATTAGAGCGAGAGAAGCTTTTAGAAGCAAGGAAATCAGTTGAGTGGTAAGAATAATCATGCTAAAGGTAATAAAAGCCTGTGCTCTATTCTAAAAATAAGGCTCTGACACTGTAATTACAAATGACCCTGATGAGAAAGAAAACTACGGGTTTCTGAAGACTAATTATGGATGCAGATGGGGTCTCTGCTCCAGGATGAGCTCAGATCCAAAAAGGTCAATTAATGAGGACAGAAAGTCCATCGAATGAGCCACAGCATACAAAGGCACGCAGGTGAGTAACGTCAGGAAGGCCACCAGCCAGGCTGAAGTGAAGCTGTGAAAACTACTGGAAGGCGACAAGAATGTCTGGAGCAGAACAAGTGAGGATGAAAGGGGTCACCCAGCCCCCAGCAGCAGAGCAGGGACACCCACTAGCCCTTTACTTCCTTTTCTCATTCAGCCCTTTCATTTTTACTTTTTTATTCTTTTTTAAACACTTTAATGTGCTATGGTTCCTGTACAGTCAACTACACACATTTCAGGTGTACAATGCGATGAATTTCCACGGGTGTGCACACCCACGAAACCAGCTCCACGGCCAGGACAGCTCTTCCGTCGTGACATCGCTGAGGGGAGACCTGGGTCTGAAGCTGGAGAAGCGGTGACAAATGACCTGAGAATTTCCAGGGTGATTACAAACCTGGCAGAGGGAACGCTGAGGACGAGGGTTCAGGGCTCCTTTCCATAACCTCTGGGTTTCCAGGGAGGGCCCCCGGCGGAAGGTGGGCCCCGGCACGCAGGTCTCCTGCCGACTGCGGACCTTCTAGGAAACACCTGTGCTGGCTGAAGGTGCAGTCACGTTTCCCTCTGCACCCCCTCATGAGGATTTCATAAACTGAGCCAGGTTAACTACACTGTGTCGTATTTTAGTTTTTAAAACGAGAACAGAATTCGTGAAACAGCACATCCGTGGCAGACGGCAGGCACCGATAACTATGAGGTGTTGCTAACATCCTGCCGGCGTCACTGCGGTCTTCACTCCCCGCGATCCACCTTTTTATTCTTTATTCTTTTGTTCTTTATTTGTTCCTTTAACACTAATTGAGTGGCTGCTGTGTTTTGTGTACCCTTTTTTTTTGTACTGAACTGTGGAAATACCTAGATATAAATAAATAGAAAAGAGCTCTTCATTTCAAAGAGCATAAGCTCATTACAAGGAGCAGGGGGGCCGGGGAGATTCTGGGCAGCTTCCTGTTGCCCAGGCTGGGGCAGGAGTCAGGAGGGAGCTTTCCAGGGGAATCGACAGGCTGACAGGGTGCAGTGGATGAGGGGGAACTTATGAAGGTGTCACGCAGAGAAAAGCTTTGGGGAAAAAGGAAGTCAACGTCTGGAAATGTAGAGATGTAAAAGGGCACACTTGTCCTTGAGGGAACTGGGTTCATGCTGGCAGGACTGGAGAAAAGCTGAAAGTCGAACCTCGATGGAGGCACTGTGGGAAGACTTGTCAGCTTTATTTGACAGCAAGTCAAGAGGGCTGACAGCTGTCAGTCAGGGGCTGTGACCTGAGGGCTGTGCTCGCCCGTGTGGAGTGCGCTATAGGTTGAGTTATGCCCCCTCCGGATCCACATGCTGAAGTTCCAACACCCAGTACTTCAGAATGGGGCCTTGTCTGGGCACACGGTCTTTACGATGGGGATCAGGTGTAATGAGGTCGTTAGGATGGGCCCCAGTGCACTGTGACTTGTGTCCTTATAGAAAGGCATGATCTGGGTACAGAGACAGACGTGCACAGAAGGAAGATGTGATGTGAAGGGACAGGGAGAAGGATGTCGTCTCCAAGTCAAGGAGAGACCTGGACCAGGTCCTCGCCCACAGCCTCAGCCCTCAGACACCTTGATCTCGGACGTTCAGCCTCCAGAGCTGGGAGCCACCCGGCTGATGACACTTGGTTCCTGCAGCCCTAGCAGTCACACTCAGGGACACTGCACGTGACGCATGACCAGCAAGGCCCTGCTGCACAGCACAGGGAGCTACACTCAACACCCTGTAATGGCCCATGGTGAAAAAGACACGAAGAGGGCTGTATACATGTATAAACGAATCACTATTCTGTACACCAGCAATCAGCACACAGTGTAAATCAACTGAAGTAAAAAAAAAAGAAAATTTCTGAAAAAAAAAAAAAGAATAAGGTTGCTATTTTCTGATTCAGTTTTAAATGATCATATCTTAACAGGGTCCTATCCCTCAGGTCGGCCTCACCTGCTGACAGTAACCTGAGGTCACGCAGGTCCCTGGAGGCCCCAGGTTACACTCAGCAGAGGACTCCCCTCCACACCCGGCTGCCCCCATGTGTTTAGTCTCTGAGCTCAAAAGAGCAGCAGAGCCCAGAGTCCATGGTCTGTGTTCTGCCCCACGCTGGGCAGCTGTGAGGCAGGGGACACCCCAGTCCTGCTCCCAAGAGTGACCGGGGCCTCGGGCAGGGTTCTGAACTCACTCTTATGGGGGTGGCCTAGCTCCAGGGAAAAGTCTGGTTAACACACGAGACAAAACACATTCGCTCCTTGGTCTGCCTGCACTGAGGACACTCCCGGGCCTCACTGAAGCCCTCCTTCCTATATCTTCCTATATTTTTGGCCTTAAATATAAAACAATGATGCACATAAATCTAAAGATAGAAATTAGAAAAAGGTTTTAAAAGCCCTAAGGGATGTCAAAATATTCTGTAAAGCAAAAGCACTAAACAAATGTACAGATCTGTCTTTTAAATTGTGGCGTCTGGCATGACTTTTCACTGCACCACTCACCCCCACCCACGCCTGCGCGGTGCAATCCTTTGTTTATCCCAACTTTCCAACAGCACAGAGGATTACCCTGTGCCCGCATGAATTTTTGGGTGGCTTTTTAGAAAGGACATTTTTTGATTCGACAAAAACTTACCTCCACTAGAGCTGCCCTTCTTCTATTTACCATCCTTATTATAGAAAAAGTAAGAGGAAAACACGCATCATTTCCTTGAGATTAAAAAAAAAACGAATTCAGAAAATGAATCTCTCATGAGAAAGAAAGAGATTTATTAAAAAACTGGTAAAATAATCAAAGTCACTTATGCTGAAAATTATTTTCTTGTTAAGTATTATGTTACAAATCATTTCATTTGTGGATAAGGGAGTGAATCAGAGACCTGAAAAGGAGCCTCTGTTGCTCACCCATCGGCTGAGACAACTTTGAGGATTAAACCTGATTCTGCTCTGTCCCCAGGAAGCGCCCTCACCGCTTGTTCCCAGATTTCACCCCTCAGCACTGCTGAGATGTCTCTTGGTATGAAATGTAAAATATAAAACGTTGAGGAAGGTTTAGTTTGTCAAACGAACTCACAAAGTGAAAACAGAGTGGAAGATTAATGATGGTTCACAGAAGTTAAATTATTTCAGCTATAACTCATTAGAATTTTAATTCTTTTAACTAAGTAAATCTCATTTATTCTACAAATGTTATTAGAAAGAGAAGTGTGACTTAGGGTATTTGAAAAAGCAGTTCAGGCTGTCATCACTTTCTGCTGAAATTAAAAACTCAAAACCAGCAGGAAAAAATAGAAATGCTCTGGACAGCTCCGAAGATAACCACATGGAAAGAGCTGCTCACGCCTCTCAAGAATGGGTTTTCCACACTCGCTTACTTGCTCACCTGCCTTCATCAGAACGGACACACCCGGGCACACCTGCTGCCGAGGCCGGCCAGGCGCACGTGTGACAGCTCTCTGCAGACCCCAGGGGCTCTTCAGTTTGCCTTTCCATTAAACCTGGTCAACACTCTCGGCTTTAACTGTTCCTAGAACTACTCCTCCAACTTTCCATCCATTAGCAGAAGCCAAAATATTATATTTACTGGCAAATTATGATCATTTCTAATTTCAAGCTGTAATAGAAGTCAAAGGGTGTTCATATATCAAAAGAGAGGTTTTTTTGTGATGCTGGTCTAACTATTCAAAACACTACCAGATTAAATGACTGATATCAAGATCTGGTCAAGATATGGATGGATTCACACACTTTCCAATCTTCAACCCTCTCCCAACCCCTGAAATAAAATGAAACAACAGAGCAAGTAGGGCAAAACCAACAAGGAAATGGAGAAAGGAACAAACCAAACCACGGACAACATCTAGTGCTATCCATCCCCACGAGCCCCAAACCCTGGCAATGAGCCCCGCCCCCCCCAGCAGCAGGCCTGGGGCGTCCGCTGTCCTGCAGGAGTGGAGGGGCAGAGGAGGCGCTCGGAGGGCAGGAGCAACTGAGACGCCAGCTGGCCCTCGCCTGACAGCCTAGCGTCCTCACTCAGGGGGAAGCGCTCCAAGGGCCAACTGGAGCACAGCACCCAAGGATGCTCATGACTCAGCCCTGATGACACAGACTGTGTCTTCTTTCTAAGTAGCCATGGAACACGGGCAAACATTTTCCATATCTTTTCCTAAAAACCATCTCAATAATTTTCAAAGAATACAAATAATGTAACAATACAAGTTGAATGTAGGTACAATAAATTCAATACGATTAGCACAAACAGAAAGCAAAGAGGTTTTATCTGACAGCTTTAGATTAAATAAAAATTCAAAATAAGATGACAGAATTACTTTAAAACAATGCTATTGATTGCACAATGTTTCAGGCTCTGGAAAACAGGTAAAGAAGTTATGAGAAAAATTTATGACATATGTACTGAAACTTTTGGAAATGAAAATAAAGAAATGAATTAAACTCTCTACTGAAGACAAAACAAGAAATACAAGATGAAACAAAAAGCAAAAGAATGGAATTAGTAATTATAAATCAAAAATAAAGTTAAAAACAAACAGTTCCAGAATTTGGAACGAATATATGCATGTAAATACTGATTCATAATAAAATCAATGAAGTAAGGAACCCCCTAGCCAACCTAACAGATTAAAAAAAGAGAGAGAGGAAGCACAGCTAAATGATATTGAAAGCTAAAAAGGGGATACCTGTCAAGGAAGACGTTTCAAAAGCCTAAGACGCTGCTTTATAAAACTCGTCATAAATACATTTTAAAGCCTAGACGGAGTGAAGCTTTTCTACAGAGATTATAATGTGTTGCAGTAGCGCTGAGTACCCCACAGAAGCTGAACAGAGTATCACAGATGAAATGAAGAGAGAAGGGGTTGAAGGTTCCCTAGAGCAGCAGAGAGTCCCCACGCTGTCAGGAGCCGGGACCACGCTGGGAGGGAGGCAGGATCCCACAATGACTCATCTTTCTACTAAAAGTCCTAGAAACCACGACTGTAGGAGAAGCAGTGAGAACCCACTGTCCGGAGTTTAGCCTCTGAAAGTTTTCTTTAAGGTTTAGCTACTTGCAGGGCTGTGATCCATAAGCCTGAAGAATTTCATTATAGCAGAAGACAAGACACTATCAAATGCCACTTAAGATGTATGATATAGACACATGGGACACCTGAAGAAATTCCTATTGGCCAGAGCTGAGATTATTTTAGCATCAATAAGGATATTTATAGTGATGAATTAAATGTGTTAAAATATAAATTTAAAGGGATGTTTAAAAATTCCCTTTTGCCTCCTTGCTTCAGGGAAAAATTGATATTTCGGAAACTGGTAAGTAAATGAAAATAATGCAGCCCTTGTCCTTTGTCATTGCCTTTTCCATGCGGGCTGCCCCTCAGGTTAAGTAGAAGTTTCCTGTTATAAATGTATTCTAGGCAATAAATTAAGACCATTCTCAAAATTCTAATTAAATAACAGATCTAGTCAAGAGTCATCAGTGATGGCTGATTTCATAAAAGAGAGAAAATTAGACATGCAGCTTCCGACTGAAGTGTGTAACATCACCAGTTAAATATTCTGTGCAAAATAGTGGGTCTTGAATCTCATCAACTCTGTCGCTCTAATTAGAGATTTGCAGGAAATACACAGGGAACAGAGGAGCACAAACGTATTAAATCGCTTCACAGTCACGCAATTGAAAAAAATTTCAGACTCTAAGAAATGCTATCAGATAGAGGAGGTCCTGGTTATTTCAAGAGAGAAATTGCAAAAAAAAAATTTAAGGGCTTAACCGTATTATCTTTAATTGATGATCTTTATTTGGTTCCTGATTTGAATAAAATATGACAAAGTATTATGAAACACTTGGGGAAAATTCAAACACTAAATACTTGTTTATATTAAAGCATCACTTTGATAATGTTTTGATTCTAAAAAGTGTACTTCTTTTTCAGATACACTTACTAAACTACTTTAAAAGTAAGTTTCATGATGTCTGGGATTTGCTTCAAAATAAGCAAAGAAAGAGGGAACTGAACGGAGGATAGAGAAGAAATGGCGTGGACGCTGCTTTACAGCTGCTAAAGCTGTGTGAGGTCTACACTTTGGGCTGTGGTGTGATTTTATATCAGATTGTATGTGATCGCTTCACAGTTTTCTACTGTATATGAAACAGATGAGCAACAAGGACCCACTGAACAGCACAGGGAACTACATTCGATATATCGTAATAACTCATAATGGAAAAGAACCTGCTGAGGTGGCGAGCACGCCAGGGTCAGGCCAGCAAGTTCTGGGTCTCGTGTGCAGCACGATAACAGCAATGAGCAGCGCTGTGCTGTGCACGTGAGAGCTGAGAGAGCAGACCTTCAGTGTTCTCACCACAAACAACAGCAGTTCTGTGAGGTTATGAAACTGTTAACTCACCTTAGTGTAGTAATCATTTCACAATATCTATGTATCAAATCATCACCTTGCACATCTTAATCCTTACACAGTGTTACCTTCCAATTATGTCTCAATAAAGCTGGAAGAAAAAGATCGAAATGATTTGTTTCCCAAATAGCTGGTGAAACTTACATGCTAAGCTATTCTGCCACTGGGAGATATTTAATATTTCTTTTCCTTTAAAGTACACAATTCAGAAGTTTTTAGTGTGGTTATAAGTTTATGCACCTATGATCAGTATCTGACTCCAGAAAACGTTTGCTACCCCCAGAAGAACTTGTGTCTATTAGCAGTCATTCTTTCACCCCACTCCTGTTAATGTCTCCTTGAATTCTTTAATACTAAGCTTGTTTGTTTTGTTTTGAATTGGCCCTGAAATTGTTTCTAGAAGTTTTTCAATTTTCTATAAATTTTCGGATTTATAGGTATTAAGTGTCTGCTTCTGATAACTCCAATTTCTGAAGCTCCTGTTGACTTATTTTTACTGAAGTTATTGTTTTTGCAATTTTCTCTCATGTGTTTTTGCCTTCTTCTCCGGTTGGTGGTCAATGTTTATTGCACGCATAACGTTGTATTTGCAAAGGTGTTTACAGAAACCAGTTAAACTCTAGGATGATGTCATCTGCCCCCAGAGAGGATGCCCAGTTGCTTCTGTCTGCACCTGGAAGCACTCGCACTCCAGGGCACTGAAACTAACTTCAGCATCGGAGATCACTTGAGGCCGAGCACACTCCCTGGTGAGGAGCTGTCGGCTTCGGGTTTACTAACGTGTGGCTTTTCAAGGTCCCAACATTCAGCAAGTCCTAGCTTCAAACTGCTGTCCCCACAGAGCCGCCAAGCTGTCAAATTCCTCCCAAACTGGAAAATGCAGAGGAGAAGTGGGCCAAGCACCAGCATGCACAGTCCTCCCGCCCAGAGCCTTCCTGCACCGTCAGTGCTCCCTTGCTGCCTCCCAGTGTACATCTCACTGGTCAGTCTTGTGTGTGCGCGTGTGCATGTGCCCGTGTGGGCGCGTGTGTATGGCGGGGAGGAACAGCAGAAGTAGGAGGCCTTGCATTAAACATTGCTCATAGTTGTTATTAGTTTTTTGTTTTTATCGTGTCTTTTTTAACCCGTCAGCTTGGCTGGTCCTGTCTGTCGTCTTGGCTTTCCATTTCCATTTCCGTTTCTGTTTCCATTTTCATGATTGCTCTCCTTCTGCTTCATCTTTCTCAGCATTCAAATCAATTTTCAGTCTTGCATTTTCCCCAATAAATGCATTAAAGACTATACATTTCTCTGTCCCACAAATTCTTATATTTAATAATTTCTATATTACAATATTGTTTGCATTTGTATTCATTTCCATTGTGTTTTCTTCTTTGATCAATGAGAAAGTTTTAGTTTCCAAATGTTTTAATTTCCAAATATAGGGGAGTTTTAATGATTTTCCTTTCTCACTAATTGTTAACTGTGCTAACTTAGTTGAACTTCAGTCAGAGAATGTAGTCTATGTGATACCAATACTTGTTTGATGGACTTGATTGCAAGAAAGATGTCTCCTCCAACAGCCCACTCAGGGCTCTACATGCAGCCTACTCTGCCACAGTGTGTTTCTGTAAAGCAAACCCACTCACATATGATTCATTAATAGAATAATTTCTTTGGAATAGAATAAAAATTGTGTTTGTTCATCCACAACATATTCTAGGCATCCGCAGGAGAACGATGGTAGAAGTATGACCTTTGTCAGGAAGTGGGAACGTCGTCAATGTTACTGCTGTCCTGGCAGGAGAAGCACTGCGGCATCTGTCTTGTGCCGACGGAGCAAGGCTCCAGCCCAGCAGCGAGCCCCCGGGGCTCCATCTCGGAGGCGCAGGCCGGCCCGTGCGGGGCTGGGCTCCTGCCCCCCTACCCTCCTCCCGCGGTCCCACTAACAGGAGCACACTCGCAGCTGGAGGAAAACACAGCACAGTTACGGGGTTCCATCTGGCTTGTCTGCGCACCCACCAGCCACGGCCCAGGTAAAGCTGAGACACCACTTCCACTCCACTGCACAGGCACATCTTTAGGAACCACGGTGACGGCATCTGCTCCACTGACACATCGACACGGGCTTCCGAATGATCCCCTCGAGTCTTAAGGACTACCCTTCATGCGGTGCTCACATTACAAGGCTGTATCATTTTGGACCGTCCTCCCAAACTCTCTCTCAGAGGGCTTGCTGTGTTTCTATGCGTATTTTTGCAGAACAAAATGATTTTCAAGATGTATGTAATGTTTTAGGACACAGAATCTCTTTATACTTTACAATGTGTGTGATTCAAATCTTCCGTACACTTACTATCAATTTTGAAGGCAAGCGTATTAAAATCTCCCCAAAGATCTGTCGATGGGGCAAGTTCTCTCTGTAGTTCTTTCACTTCTGGCTTTACATATTTTGAACTTACGGTACTGGGTCCACGAGCATTTAGAATTGTCCTTTTCTCCTGCTGAACTGAACTTTCATGTTTGATCTCCAGAAGGGCTTTTGTTCAGAAGCTCTGCTTTGTCTTATGTTGATAAAATTGCACCACTTTTCTCTTGTATCGTTTGCCCTTCATAATCTGACCGTTTCATCTGGACACTCTGCCGCTTTGCTCCTGGGGCTTGCTGCTTCTGCTGCACTGGCTCCTTCTGGCTTGTAACCTCAGGCCTCATGTAATTTTGAGGACTGTCAGCTTATGATCAATGACATTTCTCTCTGGGATTTTTGAGGCTTTGATTTAAGGAGGACTCCCATTATTGACTCTCTCGGTACCTGGGAGGGACCACCAACGGGGACCTTCTTAAAATAACCTGCAGGCTGTGTCTTTGGGGGCCCACAGCAGCGGGGCTGAGTCCGTGTAGCAGGCAGGCTGTGCTCAGCCAGGCTCGGAAGCTCCCGTAAAGCTGTTTCCCTCCCCGCATGGAGAGCGGGACTCTCCCCTCGGTCTCCAGCCCTTCCTTACACTGCGGCCGCTTCCCTGAGAAAAGCGCCTTCTGCAGGCTGTGTCCGTGGGGGGCTCCCACGGCCTCCCTCCTGCGCAGGGTGGACACTTCGCTCCTTCCTTCCTCACGCCTGTGAATCCAGAGGCGTAGCCGGGGTGGGGGGGGCACTCCCAGCACTGGAGCGCGGTGCCTGCGGGTCGCTGCCTCCGCCCTGAGGGTTCTGCCACTTTCCTGCCCGTACGACTCTGCACAGAGAGGATGTTTGTATCTAAGTTTTTAGTGTATTGCATTGCAAGTCTATTCCGTTCATTAGTTTGCCATCTTGCTGGGATACGAGCTCTGGTGGTGCTGCTGATGTATCCTCTGTATCCTCTATATTTTTAAAATTTCCGTAACTAAAACACACTGTGATGACGATAGAGTACTGTTTAAACATGAGGAGAGCGGAAGGTATAGCCCGAGTGGCAGCACGCAAGCTTATCGTGCGTGAGGTCCTGGGTTCAATCCCCAGTATCCCCTCTAAAAATAAATAAATGAATAAAGCTAATTACCTCCCTCCTCAAAAAAAAAAAAAAAGAAAAGAAAACCAAGTAAACATGATGGCACATTTTTAATTGCAACTTTCACCGTAATCCCCTCTACTGGAAAAAGCGTAGGAACTGTGCAATCAGTGTGTGTTATAAGTTCCTATATTTCTTAAGATGAATAGCTTTTTAATTCCTACAGGAACACATAACATACATAGTCATGCGTGTTAAATAAATCTGAACATGCAACAACCAGCAATGAGTATTCTTTAGACTGGAACCTAAGGCAATGGAATGTGAATGAATTTTTTTCTCTGCATTAATTTTTTTCTTAAGTATCTAGACCAGTTAAGGGGAGTTCAGAGGCCGCGCACAGCGCATAGCGCGGGGCACCCTTCCACGCCTTCGCTCCCGTCATTTCTCACCACCTTCCTTGAACTCTTTGCATGACACAGGGAGTGTTAGTAAGTATGCGCTTTCTGTGGTTCAGCAGAAAGCATTGTTCTCATTTTATAAAACAGCATTTGTATCAGGAGTCCAAAATTTAACTACTATAGAAAAGTGAGAAAATCCAAATACCCAGAAGTCATTAGTTCATGATGCAATAATATTTCAGAGGTTAAAACACATATGAAGCTCTCCTATCTCAAAGTGTGCAGTGATGCGGTGTTTCTGTTGTGCTGGATCTTATTTCTGGAGTAGAATGAACAATAATAAAGTTAAGAAAAGGAATCAAAGTCCCCAAATGAGCGGATGCCCCCTCTTGGTTCCACGGCCCAGAACGAATCGTGCCAGCGTCTCCCTCATCTTGAGAGGTGCACCTGCTCCTCTGTTAGCCTGATGATGTGGTGACAGCTCAGAGTGGGAAATCAGAACAAAGGCTTGCGTCACTGCCCTGCCACTCTCGGGGTCACTTAGAAATCAGTAATTGTTCTTAATCTCAGAATTCATGGAGTCGTCATGATGAGCATATTTTTATTAAATGTGAGAACAGTGTTTTGTAGAATATAAAGGGGCATTTATTGTAACAGGTTTTAATATCACAAGTCTAGCCTAGACACTAGAATTAAATCGTAAATAGAGTTGGCCGTGTATGCTTCCACTTGACTTTTTTCCATTAAATCTACTGTTGGCCCACTTTTATTACATAGAATGAGATCAGAACATTATTTCACAGTCACCACCTATCATGGAGGTGCTGAACAGCCATATAAATGGCAACTGGATTTTACTGCCAAGTATTTTAAAAACTGATTCTGCCATATAATAGATGTAAAATTCTATTAGCCTTCTGGACTACCTTCCTAGTAACTGAAATTTACTACTTTATTAATACAACTCTCTTCATAGGCTAACGTGATTTTTATTAGAATTTTCTATATATGATTATACATCAGCAATATGAAAAAAAGTTATATATCAATATATTGATAATACTTAACTTGGTAACGTTTAAATAGCTAAACATTCATGTCGTGATGAAGTTTTCCTTTTACTAAATTAATACATCTGGGCCAAGTTGAATCACAAGCTTAAAATCAACTTTGGTGTCAGCAAATTTATTACATTAATGTTTAAAACTAATAAGTTTTAAAGTATATATTTATGTGTTTATCCTTGGACTGCTTTATACCCAAACATTAATAAATAAGTTTAATATTTCTGTTAAATATTAACAGGAGGACATCTGACGTGCTGACCAATCTCTGCCCCAGCAAACCTTGTAGTAATGGCATTTCAGATGCTGTTCTGGGTTGTGAGGTCACGGTGGAAGAGTAGGTGGACACAGAGCCTACATCCCCCACAGATGCATTCAAAATACACTTACACGTGGAACAATTCTCACTGAAAACTAGCTGTAAACTGGCAGAAAGACTCCTGTAGAACTAAGGCTGCAAGAAAGATCCACGTGGAATCAGGCAGGAAGGGAAGGGAAGGGAAGGGAAGCAGTTAAGTTGGTGTATGGGCACCTGACTCCGGACTCAGAGGAATGGGCACTTACACAGGTGGATGCCCTCCCTGGGGAGTGAAAAGTTCAAGTCCCATGTTGGGCACACAGCCATGGGGTCCACCACAGGGAAGACGAGCCCTCTTGGCCAACTGGAGAGCTGGCAGGACTGACAGGAGGGCTGTGGGGACCTGGCCTCTGCCCGTGGGGAGTGTGCAAATGCTGGCTTGGTCCCAGAGCTGGGTGGAGAGGACGGATTGAGAACACACTGGTGGCTGCTTTGTCTCCTTGTCACCCCCACCCCAGTGCACACCCGCCTGAGCTATGTGAACACTCTGGCACCATTTGCTAGTGTCGCAGCTCCACACTGGATCACAGGTGGCCACAAATGAGGAAGAGGCTCGGCCATGAGATGCCGTGGCCGCTCAACCCCAAGCGGTGTGTGAACTGGGAGGGGAGCAGCCATGACTGACCCTTCCCCAGGTCACGTCAGGGCAGACCGGGTCTCTGATGGTGGCCAGACAACAAGCCTGGACCATTGTGAATACCCACACCCACCCCTTTTACTCCAGCACTGGTCCCCTCTGGGGCTGAGATGCCGGGGCTGGGAAGGGGAAGAGCACACAATTACAGGGAGCTGACTGAGCCCGGACCTGAACTTCAGGGCTTCTGCCCCAGCAACTTGGGACCAGACCATGGAAATCAACTACACCTCACCAAAAATAAAATGAGTCAAACTGGACAAATGCTATTCTTGCATGTATTCCTGGGTGAACACATCTAATATTCCCTAAAATTATTCACTAACCTACTTTTTTGGGTAACTGTTGACAAAATTTTAGCAACTTTCCTCTGCTTATTAAAAGAATCCTAAGACACTAAGTAATTCATCTTCTAATTCAACATTCAAATATGATTCATGCATATACAAATTTTTAATTGTCAACAAAGTTGTGATCATCGTATCCTAGGCCTAGAAAAAGTTCCTTTCATTACGTAGTCTAGCACACACCGTTTCAGACAAAATCTGAAACGATTTTTTCTAAGTAATTTACAATAAACTTGTCATGGACTGGTGCCAACTGCCCCCCCTCGACTGTGTCACCTCTCTTTAAGGTACACATTTATTGAATTTCCTTATTTTCTTTTTGCCAGGTTCTTATAAAAACCTAATGTGTGATTATTGACAAAATAAGATGTATCTTTCCTTCAGTAAAGTACTGTCCTACTGGAGAGATAAGTTCCATACTTGAAAAGTAGCTGAGAAAAGCGATGCATAAAACAACGTGCTAAAACAGGCTAAGCCAGAAATAATAAATGCTAAAGAAGGTAAAAAATAAAAAAATAAAAAACAAAAACAAAAACAGATCAACAATACCCACAGAAGTGTCTAAATTGTTTTTCCCTGTGCAGCTGTGGGAGATGCTTCCATGAAAGGATAGGAAAGTCAGTCCACCCGGTGGACCAGCTGCCCACCAGGCAGTCGTGGGACAACAGATGTCCTAGTCACCTGTCAGCACCGAGGAGTTAGACCAAGGGAGACACACCTGAACCATGGTTCTAAATGAAACAGAAATTCACTGACTTTCTATTTCTTAAAAATCCTTTATTTCTTAATTAACATCAATCAGTGAATTTGCCAATGTATTTTTACCATAAATAAGCTATTCTAACGAAAACTAATGACTAATTTAACTTTGCAATTTCCCTGGATATTACTCATAAAAGCCTTTTTGTGTTAATTCTTATCTCTTTGTCCAAATACTATATGAACAGTCATCCCAGAAAATTAAACTCATATTCTCCAGAAGAGTTCTCCTAAAAATTCTCCAGAATGTTTCGACACTATTGGATTTTGAGTCTCAGAGATACGTCTTTGCCTATCAATGGGGAGAGCTTGGACACCAGTTATTTAAATTACAGTTATTTTTCTGGATTGACGATTCTTTTCAAATTGTTTTAAAAAATAACTCTATATTTGATCTCTTATTGGATGAATCTCATTGGCATTCATCATTGTCACTCTGAATATCAATTATAAAATTTCAGGATGTCAACACTTAATTGTTGCCCAATTATGCTGACACACTCAAGCAAGAACATAGTCATAAGAGCCCTAAACATTGGTTAAATAGCGCAATACAGTCGTGAATTACCATTTATAGGTAAAAGTTTTTGTTCTCCTTACTGCTCATTTCATAATGTGACTCACAGCTAATTATCTTGTTCTAAAGTTTCAGCGTAAATAAAAATGAGAACTAATGAGCCCTGCTCAGACTGTGCTCTGTCACACAGTGCCCTTTTATATGGTTTATTTTGGTTTATTTGTAGTGGTAAATTAAAGCACATAGAGAAAAGGCAAAAATATTTCTCTCTGTGCCCCTTGTCCATCCTTCGGAAGGTGGTATCCAATATTAAGATGCTTCCTATACTGATACATGTATATAAAATACACATAAACAAAAATAGTTTCATTTTTCACAGAAATGTTAAGGCATTCTGTCATATGGTCCTGTACATTTTAACAAAACATTAAAATGTTGATTCATCTGTAACATGGGGTAGTATTCAGGGCTATATAAACAGAACAATTAAAAATGTGTTTAGTTAAATAGAGCCTGATGTATTTATCAATTTCTGTTATCTAACATTATTTTTCATTGTTTTTAAGCAGAAACAAATGTAGCATTTTAATTTGTGTATAAAAAATTATACCCATAAATTTCCTGAAGAATACCACCTTCCAAAATTCTCGGCTGATCATTCTGTCTTCCTCTTTTGATGTACACGTGCTGTGTTTTAATTGAGACGAGCTGTTTGGCCCCGCCCTGGAAGACTGGTCCCCAGGTGAGGGCCCCCAGCAGCTGGCTCCCATGGCGGCAGCCGGGGTCGGGCTACGGACAGGATCTGCGTGGACCCGGTTGGCTGCATGCCGGTTTCCGAACTCGGAGACAGACACGGTTTGTTTGTGCCTATTTCCCTCTGGCATCACAGCCCCTCGAGGTGCCCCAGGGGAAGCGGGCAAGGCCTCTCGAGACGTGCAGGTGGCTGTGTGGCAGGCGGTGACTTCCCCTTGCTTCTGGGGCGTCCCTCTTCCATTGTTCCTCAGCTCTGGCGGGAAACCGCCTCAGTCCTCATCTGTCTACATGTCTAGTATCTGTTTCTTTCTGTGCTTCTCATTTCATATTCTAACCGTCAAAGACCAGGGTGGACAACTGAAAAAGCTCTCCTGGTCCCAAATCAGACTGTTAGTAGAGATGCAGATTAATACCGATCGGGTCAGGCCAGTTTCACTGCACGGAGAACCCCGGGGAAATCCCCGGGAGCAGAAGGCGCCAAGCACGAGAGGCTGGCTGACCGGGGACGTGCTCCGGAGCCCGGCTCCCAGGCCCCGCGAGGCGAAACCCAGCACCTGCCACCCAAGCGATGACGTCCTGTCCCGCCATCTGCACCGTTCCAATGCTGGACATGGTAATAAGTCATATTTTATTCTACCGAAAGTTCAACAGCAGCACACTTTAGATTACTTTCAGATCAACTCATAAGTATTCATATTTATGCTAAAAAAAAAAATTTTCTGGAATTCCTCCAAAACAGTGGTACGTGGAACAGCACCGTCCACACAGTGTGGAAGCGATTTCATCAGTCCTTCCCCCACCCCCTCTGGGTGTCTTTACGGCTCAATATTTAATCACGAGGACACAATTTGGTAAAATAGGCCCATTTGAAAGAAATGTCTCTCCAGAATTCCTCATTGGGAAATTCCTGTTCATTTGTTAAGAGGTCTGAAGTCTCTCTCTCACATACACACACACACACACACACACACACACACACACACACACACACACACTGGTCTGTTCCTCTAGAGACTCCCAGGGAAGGTCTTCTGCGCACGAGGAGACCTGCTCGGTCGTGCTGTGTGCGGAGGTGGGCAGGTCCCTGCTTTGACGGGGACTCGCGCACATGACGAAGCCACGAGGCGGGCGCGCGGAGGCGGCGGGCCCCCGCGAGGCCGCCCCAGCACAGCAGCCTGACCGCCTGGGGCCGCGTCGCACTCTCCGCCGAACAGCGCGGACAACCTTCCAACCAGCATCTCCATTCACACCGGTCGGCTCCGACTTAGAACACAGCTGCTCAGAGGAAGTAAATGGCACTTCTGAATTCGTGCCAAGCACACTGCCTCGTGCACAAACCACGTCTGATCTGCTCTGCTCAACGGCACGTTGAGAATTTGAGTGTTTCTGCCACGGAGCCTATTCAGACACAGCCTCAGGGAACAGACAACAAGACAGAGAGGTGAGGTAACCACCTCCCCCCACCCCCCGGGGCACCTGGAACAGAAAAACAGAACTCTTACCATTTTTCGTCCTGGTGAAGTATTAGCCCTTTCCCCTCGCCGTCTCTCCCCCCAGCCCACGAGCTCGTGACGGGAAGGGCTGTGTGTGTTTACATCGACATCATACATCACTTGTGTCTGCAAGTGAATGCTCGCCCAGCGGACGCCCCTCAGGTACAGAGTCTCGTGTCACAGCCTCCAGGCAGCCGCACCCCCACGCCAGGTCCAGTCGGCCTGGAGACGCATTTCTCCTGCAAGCGAATTCCACTACTCAGGTTGGACGGAATCCCTGCCGTTCACGAGGGGATATAATCTGCATGTCTTTACTGGCGGTGAAATGGCCCCTTTTCTGGAGCCCCGTGAATACAGGAAGAGAAGTGTTGCCCGGGCAACAGAGCTGCTTTGTTTGAATGGCTTTCTTTATTATCACAATGGAAGTTAAAACATACAAATCTCTAGAATTACTGAGTTTGTATAAATAAGCGTGCTGCTGAAGAGAGTAAGAGAAAAGCTACTACTTTTAAGTGAAAGATACACCATTCCAGGCTTCTTTCAATGTTTCTTGGATTGTATAATCCATTTATATTCATTAAAAGTTACTGAAATCCCTGACGAAATTCGGGGGTTCATCACAGTACGCATATCCATTCTGACACCTATTTTTTATTTGTTTATGTTCCGTATTTTCTTTTGAAATGTGAGCATCTTGTTGATCTTGCTAAGAGGTTAACTCAAATACCAGGAATTCGGGAAACAGAATAACAGGAAAGTACATTTTGAGGCTACCTAGTGTGGAGATCCTTCTGTCCCATTAAAAGAAAATGATTTTGTATTTGTAATTGCAGCATTCTGTATAGAAATGGAACACATTTTAGAAATATTTGTTACCTCCCTTTTAAAAGAATTGGAAGTGGAATCATTTCATTGAAAATTATTTTACTTTTCTCAGAATTACCTTAATTGAGAAGCACTAACGCAGAGCAGTTCTGAAGTCGAGTTGCTTGGCTCGGGATTCTAGCTCTGGGTCTCACGGCTTTGTCACTAACTGGTGAAAGGGCGTAAAAGACCGCCGGGCACACCGCGGCGCTGCCAGCGTTACAGGAGACGCGCCTTACGGGGCTAGCACCGCGCGCAGCACCGAGCGCGTGCGCAGCGTTGCTCATCGTAGTTAACTGAATATAATCATACGGAGAGAATGAAATAGAGCGCTTCTTTGATAATAAAGGTCTTATCAAAATCAGTTCAAATGTCAGCAGTAAGTGTTTTTCATTCTTGGAGTTCATATATGATACAGAGCAAAATGCATTATTTAAACGTTTTCTTCAGTCAAACAGATTTGGCTCCCTCCCGGCGTTACACCCTCCTTGGTTATGGAGTTTGTGTGAATATCACACTAGCGACAACCCCCGTGCACCACTTCTCCGGCGAACGCACTCTGTCTCCACCCTGTTGCGCTGCGTTCGGGGGGACTGGTTTGGGGCCTGACTTTGTAACACCTGTTTCCACACTCACTGTTACACAGCACTGATTCTGAAACACTAGACTTGGAAAAAGCAGTCACTCATCATCAGTGCACGGATTCTAGTCGTTGCAGGGTCTTTGCAGGACATGGTTTCTGGAAAGATCCATGGCTTGGCTAAGAGCAAAGTTAATTACTGAGTATGCAATTAGGACAAGCTTCTAATCCAGTTCTTTTTACCCTGCTGCTTCTAAGAATTAAAGTACCATGAAACCAATCCTTTTTAACAATTGTTAGTACTGTTATAATACTCCTTTGTCTTATTGAAGAAATTCTCAAGTGTCACAAATCACACGGAGGGAATCACACTTTCATTCAATCATGACCAACCCTGCTTGGCAATGCTGGGGTTTTCATTAACTTATTTCTATTTGGTTTTCGGATTAGCTAAATTGATTTTCAACAGATTTATTTTCACATGTATGCCATTCTTAGGTTAATATTTACAAGAATGTACTTGCAGTTTACTTGTAAGATATCTAGGCCAGAAAAAAAATTTGGCTGGCAGAGAAAAGACAGAAAACACTGGCAGGATGATTTGCTGTGAGCACAATTTATGCCCACATGATCCGGGATTGAACTTCATTCATTTCAGTGCCACATTCGTTACACAACAAGATGATGTCTAGTCAGGTCTAGGCATCATGGAGATAATTTAAAATAGAAAAAAATTAAAAGCTCTTCACTTGAAGAAAGTGAGTCTCACTGGAAGGAACCCTTCAAGGTTTACAAGGTAGATGGCTGGGCCGGCAGGGCGCTAAGCCCAAGGAGATCAAACATCCTGGTCCTGTTCTCATGCACCAGTAAGTTGTTAAATTTAGATTAAATTCTGTGTCTATACACAAAATGTTCCTACTACATTTTTTTTCAGGGAAAATCACTGTGTATTTTTCATAGCCTTAGAAAACTGAAAGGTCTCTTAGGCAGGCCTGCCCTTTCCAGAGCTCATCAATAAGAAGAGAATTATTAGGTTTAATTATTAGATATTTGCTACGAGAAATGCACTGACATCGCTTAATTATGCTTAGTCATGCTACATTCCTTTTATAACTTCTTATTTTCTAAACTCAAAGTACTACATTATTCCTCACTACAAATATAACCAGATTTTATTACAAACATATGTGCTTTTTAAATCCCCAAAGTGCATGACAAAGTAGTACAACGAACCTTTGCACTAGCCCTGGAATGACCCCTCTCTCCGATCTAAGAATCATTAGGAATGCCCAGTCAAAAAGTGCACATTTCGATTGTAACCGCACGATTTCCTGTACAGAGTCAAACCATACACTAAACAGCCTGAATCCTGCTATTTAAAAACTAGTAGACTCCTGCTTTCAGTCTGATGGGCAAAGAAATTGTAAGCTGTCTCATCTTTACAACAAAGAAAAAAAATAGCAAACAGGAAGTCGGCCAGTCATTGAGTGCATCAGAGAACGGAGGTCTCAGAACTGCCACCCTGACGTCTAGACAGACGGGTGTGCACAGGGAACACTGCTGGGTATGCAGACGGCTAACAAGAAAATTAAAAGTTTCTCCACATCATCTGTCAATAAACAACTGCCAGTGAAAAAGCAGTGAGGTGTCATTAACACACACTGAAAGGGCCCAGGTCCAGAAAGCTGCAGCAGCCACTACTGGCGGGACGCGGGCACCAGGAGGCCCCCAACTGCCGGGGGCTGTGGGGAGTGGGGCAGCCGCCCCAGACCTGCTGGAAAGTGTCTCCCAAAGCTGAGCATGGGCTCAGCACCTGACCGTCTACGGTGCTGCCAAGTATTCACCCATTTGATTTGAAGACAGATGTCCGCATCAACTTATTCCTGCCTGCCCCAAACAGGAAGCGCTTGAGATGCCCTTCAGCAGAACGGGTAGAAGCTGCCGCTCGTGTGTGCAGCAGAACGGTATTCAGCAATGCAAAGTGGCCTCTGCAGCCACAAAGAGACACCAAGGAAGCAACCGGACGTGCCAAGTGAAAGTGCCTGCCTGGAGAGAGCATGCGACACGCCTCCAGCTGCACCACATTGTGGGAGAGGCGAAGACACAGACGAGGAAAAAGGCCAGAATTCCCAGCGGCGGAAGCCAGGGCAAGCGAGAGGAGCAGGTGGAGCGCAGGAGATGACGCCGGTCACTGGAACTACTCTGTGTGATGCTGTCACTGTGGACACATGACTTTATCCTTTTGTCAAAAACCACAGAACTTACAGACCAAAGAGTGAAACTTTATGCATGGAAATTTTAAAAAATCATTTGGGAGGTTAGGGACCCCAGGAAGGAACTCAGACTCTGGCAAGAGAATCTGTCTTCAGGGTGAATGTATGACGACCACCTCACTGGCGGGTTCGGGAGCAAAGGTGCGGATCTAGGTGAGCGTGCACAGGAGTGGAGCCTGGGCGTGGAAGGCGAAGGCCTGCACAGAGGCCCTGCACTCCACTGGTAAAGGTGCTTCCCATGGGGTGACTCTGACAACCCGGACGCTGCCACACCTGCATTCTGGAGCTGTTTCAGGAAACCTGTGCCTGCCGGTGGGAGGCACCTTTTCAACTGGAATAAGTTTACAGGTAATCGAGGGAGGAAGCTGGAGTACCTTGTGCTAATTCATGTTGGGTCAATACTGACACAGATGGATACACACAGAGAAACGCATATTAGCCCACGTTTTCACAGGGGTTGGCACACACACATCTATTCCTCTGGCTTGTCAGCAGGTGCACCTATGGGAAAGGTCACCTGAGTAGCAACCAGAACACCAGCCCCCTGATCTTGGTTTCTAACACCATTTTCCAATAAAAGGAGCCATGGCTCCTTGGAGAAATGGTTGATTCTAGGAAATACACAAGACGATCCTGGAGTATTTTGCAGCACCAGAAAGTAGCCGTGTGCTCCCCAAGTGAAAGAAAACAGAACTAAACCACACACCCTCGTGGGGGTCTGTTGAAGAACAGGAGACATCTCCCCGGAAAGAGCCCCCGCGGCTGAAGGTGAAATGATATGAACTACAAGGGAATAAGGCAGCATTGGATCAAACCCCAAAGCACGAAGTAAAACTCCGCAAGTTCATACTGATGGGAGGAGACGACTGAATAATTAATAAACGGGGAAGAAGAGACCACGTCTGGGCAAAAACGTTCCATGTAACTTTTGTGCACGCTGCGTCCACACAGAAGGGCGGGTGAGTGGCCCCCAGGGGCGGCGCCCATGGCAGCTCCTTCCACAAGCACAGTGGGGGGCTGCCCCGCCAGGCGGCCGGGGACACCGCGGCATGGAGTAGGTTGGCAGTGCACAGCCGTCTGCAATGCGAGGAAATGGTGCTTCCTTATGTCACCTCCCTTCCAAGAACCCAGTCTCACCATGAGAACACCACCAGAAAAATCCCACTTGAGAGACACTCTACAGAACACCTGACCAGTGCTCTTCAGCACTGTCACAGCATCAAAAACAGGGAAATCTGGGACTGTCACAGCCCGGAGATGCCTCAGGGGACGTGACGATTACATGTAACAAGGGAAACCTGATGAGACCCTGGGACAGAAGAAGGATACTAGGCAGCAACTAAAGAAATCTGAGTGTACAGTGAGCTTCAGTGAAAATAACAGATTCTTACTGGCACCTTAGTTGTAACAAACACATTATACTCAGGCAGGATGACACTGAGGGGCTGGGCGAGGGGTACCTGGGACCCTGGACAGCCCTCTCAGTGCTTCTGTAAACCTGAAACTGTCCTAAACCTTGAAGTCCACCTGCCCATTACTGTTTAAATTGGCATAAGTGGACGTCGCGGCTGCCCCCCCGTGTCTTCTCCGGGCTCCTGCTGCATTTTGCGCAGCACTGCATTTCCTGAGGGTGTGGAACTGAACTCAGCGGAACAGGGCTCTTCAGAGTCCTTCAAGACGGAGTGAAACATTCAATCCAGTGACTCACAATGTAAGTGTTAGAAAATGTGTAAGAAAAAAGGAAAACCTATAACCACAATGACACTGTTTTCTCCCCCAAATTCAGAGTTAGACCAGTCATTCTAAACTCTATTCACAGCTACGATCCATTTATTTTCAATTTTCTTAAGAAAAAGACAAATTTTAGCAACTTTATAACAAAATATGACATGAATTTCTGGGAATGACACACAAAAAAGAAAACTTCAAACTCCATTATTTACTGTCTGCCCTTGAGTTTGTGCCTCTAAGCCTCTAGTTTTTACCTTGAGAAGGAGCTGATGTATCGTTTCCGTCTACCTTCCTCCTGAAGGGTTCTAAACAGTACACCTCGGCGTAGCCCACGGTGCTGGAGAGAGCTCTAAGCCCTGAGACGGAAAGTCAAACAGACGAGGGAGGAAGCGACTCACAGAAGTGAGCCCGCCCTCTGACGCAGGGAAGCAGCAGCCTGCGCCACGCCGTGTTCGCAGGGAAGCCCATGAGGAATCAAGTGGACACGCTCCTCGCACAGACGTGACCCGCTGGCACTGGGGGCTGCGTCGGTCCTGCTGCCTTAACATCATCTATACCGAGTCCACATCCAGCGCTGCAGGGTCTCTCCTCTTCCTTCCTCAGAGACCCACTTGGTCTCCACTTCTCTCAAGTAATCTTGAAACTTTCTTTCATCAGTTGAGGTCTTCTTGCCTAAACGCTTCCAGTTATTGCTACTCCTGTGCTTCCGGTGACTCCAAATGGACCAAACCACTGAGTAAGGGATCCCTGGCTTAGGAGGCAAATTGTCCCCAAAAAGCCTGGATGTAACAGATCGGATTTCCAGAGACAGCAGAGAACCGCAGGTGCGCACGCTGCTGCTCAGGAAGGCTCTGCACCCCGCAGGTCTTAGAGCAGGTCCCGGCACCGGGCCTCGCGCGCTAACGCTGCGAATTACAGACCCGAAGCGCAGCTCTACGCGGGTTTACTTTCTCCACAGTCCCAGTGACTGTGGCCTTGGGCTTCCGGGCGCCAGTCATGAGGAGGCTCAGGTCTTCCAGCAGACGAGTCACAATTCAGAGGCTGAGCGAAGGGATTTCCAAGCTGAACTGTCCGAGTTAAAGTCCATCTCCAACACCTTCTCTTTGTGACCCTGGACAAGTCACTTTCATTTCTGGTGACGTAGGTTTCTCATTGTTAAGTGGAGATATTAGTGGGACAATCACTGGGTGCCTTAAGGGTTCAATGAGCCAGTGTGTTTTCAAGCGCAAGCCCAGTGTCCGCCACGTCCAGTGAAGTCCCAGAGTCCCCGTGGACTGACCGACTGACGCCTTTCTGATAGGACCGTGCGGGCAAGAGAAGACAGGTAGTTATGTTATTCAGAGCTTCAAGAGAAAAGTCAATTTACTGAGGGAGCGGTAAAGCAAGAAGAAATGGGTTAACTGTCTCTCTCCCTATTCATCTGAGCTCGCTTGCTGAAATCCACACGACCAAAACAGATTTCCCTAATCATGTTTTTTATCCAGGTAATTCGGCTCAGAATCAAAGTCCCCCCAAAATTCGAGTGACTGGTGAAATGTGACCATGCACAAGGAGTCCAGGAGCTCTGCATGGCTTTGCATCCTCTGCTGGAATCTCCACAGGCACACAGGGAGGACTGGAGTCACACTCAGCACAGGTTCCAGAGCACCTCACAGAGAAGAGCTCGCACTCTCAGGGCAGCTGTTGGCCTTCACGCATCACTTTAATAGTTGCCAGGATCTGCGGTCACAAGTGGGGCTGGGTCCCGCTGGGCCCTAATCTCCCAAAGGCTGCGCAGCCAGAGTTGTGGGCTTAACCCGTAATTAGCTGACTTGCTTTTCTAGGAGCACATCAGACGCTGGGTCCTAATCCATCTTGTTTCAATAGTTTTGTCTAACTAACTAAGTAAAGATAACATTTTCAAAAACTGAAGGAAATAAAAACTTTTATTGAACAGAAGAAAGTCTCTCCTACCTTCTTTTCCTAAGAAAGTCTACCTGTAACGCAAGCATGATTCATTTTCCTTGATCTGACTTCTCAGGTGCGATGACCCTGGCTGTAATCAACAGGGAACCTTTCTGCTGAGCATTCCACATGGAATGCTCACCAGAAGTGAAAATAATTTGCCCAGGGTCACAACGACTGAGTGTTGGAAGTGGGATTTTAATGCAGGCAGTTCAGCCTGGAATCCCTCCACTTTTCCACTGCGTTGTTCACTTTCTGCTAAATGATTTGAACCTCTTCATGACTGTGAAAACAGAAAATCTAAGATCATAATGACTTGGCCTGTGGACAGAGTAAATGACCACAGAAGAACACTTTGATTTCTTGAGTTGCAGCATTAATAGCTGTTTTTACGTCTTTTCAGACTAAAATTCTACAAAATGCTTCCGGTTGTTAGTTAAAAGAAAACACGACACAAAGGAAGGAATGGATGCTGTACTGCACGTTGCTAATGACGTTAGTATTTCTGGCTGTAGCTGTCTCCTTTTCTTTCACAAAGACTTCTTCCTTAACCCCATCGCCTGTCACAAAAGTAAACTAGCAGGGCTGGGACTGCACCAGATTCACTTTATGAAACTCAGAAGCAAAAAGGAAGCAGGGTGTGCAAAACCTGCAGATCTGAAGCCCACAGTGGGCCCCTGGCTGCCTGAAGATTACACTGAGGATGGAGAAGATCTCTAATTCAGTTTTGCTTGACCTGTATTGTCTTGTAAAATTACTGGCCGTCCCATTTCCAGAGAAATGATCAGTAGCAGCTCAGGATACTGAAAAACTGCGGCTGGTAGATGCAGCTGCCCGAGGGTGTGGACTCCCCTCCCCCGGCAGGGCTGGCAGATGAAGCCGGGAGGGGCCCCTCCTAGCTGGCTCCCGCCCGAGATGCTCTTCTCTAAGTCCAGGTCAGTTACCGAGGCAAGGACCTGCCCTGCGCAGGGGCAGCACACGGGAGAGCTGACCACAGTGATGCGGGGTGTGCTGCCGTCTGACGCGGGGCTCATCCCCACAGAAGACGGATGTGCAAACACACCACAGCCATGGAGAGAAACGCAGTGCTCCTGGCAGGACTGTGGACACCAGAGGAGCACCTGGGGGACTTCAGGTGGACCAGGTTACAGGGAGCCACTAAACGTAATCAAGATGCCACCAAAGTCAGCAGGTGACTGCTCAGCAGACGGCACTAGGAAATGTTCAGCTACTAGGGAAAAAAAAATAAAGCTGTATCTCCACACAACCCCATATTCAAAGTTTTAAACCAGATGCATCAAAAACCTTAATGTGGGAGAAAAGCAATAAAGAAAATAGGAGATAATAAAGTAGAATTTCTTTTTCTCCAGAGTGATAGTTTGGTTCACCATTCTGGAGAGGTATCTCGCAACACAAAATCCAATTACATGTGTGCAAGCTTTAGAACAAGGAGAATGTGGTCCTAGGTAAAAACTCTGAAGATATTCTCATACAAGGGATAAAAAAGTCTTCAATTTGGTTTTTTTTTTTGGCTTAATATGATTTATATGCAGGTACAATGCATATAATTTACTGAAAGTAAATATCAAAGTTTCTCTAAATGATGAAAACACACTGAATTTCAATTTGATGTAAATTAAATAATAGTATATGTCGTTCACATTTTTCCCATGGTATTTGAAGACTCAGAAAAATGATTCAGTGAAATGATCTGCATTCCTCGAAGGGAAGTTTCAGTGACCAGACAAGTCGTGGCTGGGGGACTAGCACTCCTGATGTCACCGTGTGCCTCTCCTAGTTCTGCTGAACAAACAGTTGTCACTTACGTGCTTCCTGCAGATTTTAAACTATCACATTATTAAATTTCAAAAATCCATAATAGAAAAGGTGTAATGAAAAGATGTAAATCAGAGAATAAACTCAATTATAACCAAAAGCATAACAGAGGAAGTGAGCAGATTCCTCCTGAAAGCCCAGAATTTACCAACAAAAAGATGTTATTAAAACATTAATTTTAAAGGAGAGTGTAGTTCACTTGCATCTTGAGATAAAATTTTAATATCAATAATTTGTTACAGATCTTTATCCACCAAAATATATGAAGGTGATTTAACTGGAGTTCATTTCAGGAGTTCCATGAACTCAATACAAAAAAAATTCTCTTTAGTTCTAATACCTTTATTATTTCAGATGCTTTAATTGGTGGAATTGTACTAGAAAACTACTTCGGTCGGGTCCTAAAACACCGCACCTGAGTTGACCAATATCCACAGGAGCTTCTGACCAGTGTCAAAGGAAGAGCGCTGAGACAGTGGTCAGACGGCCACGCAGAAACTTGATTTCCTGTTTTACAGCTGGTAACTGGGTATCTAGTTCTTTATCTACACGACGTTCTTGGAATTAATCAGGGTATGGAGTTCTTATGAAAACCAAAGGGCACCGTTTATAAAAACTGAAATTCACAGGACAGGAAAGAACACGGTCTTCTCGACGGCAAAGGGTCAGTTTAGAACATTCCTGGAAGCAGCTCTCGAGCCGCCCTCCCCCACAGCTGAGCGGCCTCCACTCTGCCCTTACCCAAGTCTGCCCGGCTGAAGAACGTAGCCTTTATCTGTCCTGAGCTGTTTGGATGAAAGCATCTTCTGCTTTTTTTGTTCAGTGTAGAAGAGCACAAAGAGGAAAGAGAAAAGTCTTGGGGGGACACCTGGCAAGTAGCTGTGAAAATGCTTGATGCATGTGTAAGCAGCAGGCGGGGAGGTTCTCTTCTCTGCTGCGACTCATGTTACTTTCTCAGGGAACAGAAACTGGTGGGAAGCCTGCCTTAGCAAAAAGCTTATTGTTTACTCATAACACATACATACACATGTATCCCCAGCCATATATAAACACATATATGTGTGTAAACTATATTTACATATAACCATGTGGACACAGAGATAGGTCTGATGACCTCTCTGTCTCTACACATACCCAGACCTATCTAGCTCCATCTGACTGTTCTTCAGCAAATTAAGTCATTTTTAATTACAGCTAATTGCAGTCACCTTGTGGAAAATCACCAGATCACAACGGTAGGTATCATGAGAGGAAAAAAGAATCAATTATACTATACAAATCCTCCAAATAATTAATAAAATGGTATTAGTAAGTCCTCACATATCAACAATTAATCTGAATGTAACTTCATTGAATTCAACAACCAAAAGGCACCAGGCCACTGGGTGCATAAAGAGCAAGGCCTAACTCCATGCCGCTTAGAAGAGACTCACTTCAGCCTTGAGGGGGTGGGGAAAGGCACCCCGCGCAAGTGGGGACCGAAAGCAAGTGGAAGTCGCTGTACTGACTTCAGATAAAAACGGATTTAAGCCCCAAATGGTAACAAGACAAAGAAGAGCATTACAGTGATAAAGATGGCAGCTCCCCGAGAGCATGAAGCTGCAAATGTAGGTGCACACAACACCCTGCTCACTCCGAGCCCCGTGGGGTGCGGTGGGGAGTCAGTGCACACCTGACGTGCAGATGTGAATGCAGGAAGGCTGCCAATAGCTGTCACGGATAATTTCACCTTCAGACAGAAAACGCCCACCACAGAACCCAGTGTTTTCCACTGTTCACAAAATACTCTTCACTCAAATGTGCTTGGGGGGAGAATTAGCTTAGATAGGAATTTAACTTAGGAAAGAATTTGGAACTAATATTTGAAGATCTTCAATTCTTAGACATGCTACTGAGAGCAATTTTAATCTTTCCTCTTTTTATTTATATACTTTTTTGTCAAGATACTATATTTTTTACTAAAATGTTGACCCACAATGTCGTGCTCGTCTCTGGTGCACAGCACAGTGGCTCAGTTATGTGTGTGCACGTATTCTTCCCCGCTGTGGTCTATTGCAGGGCACTGAGGACAGCTCCCTGTGCTGTGCAGTAGGGAGAAACTATAGTTCGTGCACAGAATAGTCAGTATTCATACCCAAAACCACGTCTCTTCTGAAATGTACTGAAGGTTCAGTTCTGCTGTGAGTGTCACCGTGGACGCAAGCTGGCTTGACCAGGGGTCCCGGCGCGGTCTTCCAGGACTCCTGGCCACCTAGAGTGTGACTGCAGTCACCATCCCTTACCCACAGAGCAAACCTGGACATGAAACAGACAGAACCCAGGGCCAAATCACAGGAGACCCCACGTACTTGCCAGTATAAACCATCCATTTCATTTTCTAGCGGTTCTCAAAGTGTAG
This sequence comes from Camelus bactrianus, assembly GCF_048773025.1. Lineage (NCBI taxonomy): Eukaryota > Metazoa > Chordata > Mammalia > Artiodactyla > Camelidae > Camelus > Camelus bactrianus. Next base: position 2,108,024 of record NC_133567.1, on the reverse strand, counting down.
TCCCTGAGCCAGCAGCACCTGGGAACTTGTTAGAAATGCAAATTCTCAGGCTCCAAGTCGACTTACTGAATGGGAAGCTCTGAGCGGGGGCCCAGAGGCCTGCCCCGTAACAAGCCAGCAGGTGATCTCGACGTGTGCTCTTGTGAGACACGCTGACCTACTACGGCCAAGAGCATTTTAGAAAACACAGGGAAGCCCCAGGATAACAACGAGAGGCATTTCCATCTATTGATTTCATCTTCAAATTCATCACGTCTCTGGTGAATTCCTTGTGTTCGGCCCAGGTTTCTGGGGTCCAGCTGTCCCTAGGTTTGTCAGCCATCATGGATCTGTGCAATTTCATATTTCTTACTTTTTATTTCGTCAGTCATACAATGAGCCCAATACTACCATCTTAACAAGGCCACTGCAAAAGTTAAATAAAATGTTAAATATAGCATTTTTCAAAATTAACTGTAAACTTAAAAGTGGAATAATAATAATTTTAAAAGACACTGACTACTGGTACTTGCTGATTATTTCATAGAAATAATATTAAGCACTTCACAGATATTATTCATTTATTCTCCCCAAAGCACTATGATTTATATGGGGTCGAAGACTCAGAGAGTTTGAGAAACTGTCCAAGGTCTCACGGCTGGTGAGTAATGGCATCACTTCTGACTTCATCAGAGCTCTGACTTGTAACAAACCTGCATATATTTTCTAAGCATATTATGAAGCCTCATCACTTTATGAAAGGCATTTATCACCCTCAGAGAAATCAGTGTCACAAACCACCCACTTTAAAGAAAAATCTCAAAATTTTCTCTGTTTTACTAATAAACAAGCATAATAATTTAAAAATATTAGCACAAATTTGATAAGTTTCATAGGAATAAATAATTGCCATAAAAAAAGAATTTCTAAATTTCATAAAAAGAGTATTTAAATCTGAACTGAGAACATTTAAAGTTTTTGTCTCAAAAAAACAAAATGTACCAAAGACTAAAAGGTAATATATTTCAAAGCATCTCACTTTAAAAAAAAAAGTTACCCATTACCACAAATTCTTACAGATGAAATTTTGCCTCATGTTACTGTCTTTAATAGTTTTATGTATGTACTAGCAGCCACGTTAAAAATACAGTTTTAAAAAGAAATAAAAAAGGTGTAAACCATTATCCATTATACTAGTGTTATTTTCTTCTTTAAATACTCAGAATGTTAACTTGCTGAAGCAGGAATGTTGCACATACCAGTTCAGCCCAATTCAATCAGACAAATAATGAGAATGTCCAATGTGTAAACAGCACCTTATGAACCCCTGAGCCCGACACTTGCTTCTGAAGGAGGAACAAGGGAAATGCTCACCACGTGGTGGTTCCTGGAGCTTTAGTTTGTGCAAAGGCAGGGATGCTGGAATCACATCAAGATAATTATAAGAACTAGGGTCACATTTATGTGAAAGTCCATTAGGAAGATCAAACACAAGGATGAAGTACAAAGAACCGGACGCAAATCTGAGGGGTGCGAGGTGCAGAGAAACGAGCGTGGGGACTGGAGATGTGCGGGGACGCGGGATTGCGGCCAGACTACGTTCACTGGGAGTCGGTCCCGGACGCTCCCGCCAGCAGGGGAGGCGCGTGGGTCAGCCGCGAAGTGACTAGGCTGGAGCACGGGCCTCCAGGAACAGAGCGGGGGAAGCCTTCCTCACTAAGCCGTCACACTCTGGCAGGGAAAGCAGGCAGACATAATCTAGGGTGTGTCATTCACGTGCAGAGAAAACTTAAATAATCAGGACCGGGCACCTGAAAAATCTGTGGAAGACGGCGGATTTGTGTGGGGTCTGACCTGGTAAAAAGGCTTCTAACAGAGGAAAGAGGGGTCCCTTGAGGAGCTAATACCACACTGAGCTCACAGCACTGAGGAGAGATGAGATTTGAGGATGAGGCAAAAACAGACCCAGAGAGCAACAACAAAAACCGTCATCAAAAAACGGGTGAAGAGGCAGGCAGAGCAGACAGCTGCAGGCTTCACGAACACATGGATTTCAGGAGCGAGACATGTCTGACTGGACTTAGCAGACAAGTGGAGGAAGGTGTGGAATAAAAACTGGCAAAGTAGATGCTGTGATTTGATAGAGACTTCATATTGTATCTGTTCGTTTATGCATCACTCGTGTTATTTACAGTTGCATTTTTCAATTAGTTAACTCCAAACCTTACACTTTGGGCAACTACCTAAAATTTCCTTAAGGTTCTCAGTGTGTGTGTGAGTGTGTGTGTGGAGAGAGGGAGACTGAGAGGAGGAGGGGGCAGGAGAGAAAGGAGAAGAAATAAGAAATCTCATTTGGCTTCTCCCGTGGCTACTCGGCCTTTCCCTCCTAGAACTTGCAACTAACTAGAACTGCTTTAATTTCCTGAGTGTAACTCCCAACGCAGGGTCCCCACCAGACACTGCTCACAGCAGCATCTGCTTGATACGCTTATTTTGTAAGAAAATGCCTCTACTTATTATGAGACTACATTTTAAAGTGTCTATAAAATGTTTTGGTTTCCAATTCAACAAAGATCCTATAAAAGTTAAGTATTAAAAAAATAAACGAAACTGTGAGGCTGACTCCAGCAGGTGCCAGCCAGGGGGTAGCAGCAGGCACCCCCCGCCCGGCCTCTGGAGGGGAGCCAGGGGGCAGATACCGTGGACGGCGGTTTTGCAGCTTCTTAGAAAACTGAACACAGTCTCACCACGTGATGCAGCTGCTCCACTGCTAGGCATCCAACCAAGTGGCTCAAAACATGTTAAACCTGCACCTGGATGTTTACAGCAGTTTTCTGTGTAATTTCCTCCGTAGGCGGATGAATAAACAAACAGTGGTCAGCTACGGAGTGAGTGGCGAGTGATTCAGATTAAAAGAAATCACCTATCAGGCCCCAAAAAGCCGTGATGAACCTTAAATGCATGTTGTTCAGGGAAAGAAGCCAGCTGAGGAAGCTGACACCCTGGACAATTCCTATTACATGACATCTGAGAAAAGGCAAAACTGTACAAATGATTAAAAACCAGTGGTTTCCAGAAATTTAAAAGGAGGAGAGGGAACAGGTGGAGCACAGGGAGCATTCTGGGCGGCCGAGCTCTTCTCTGCGTCACCGCAGTACTGCCTGCCTGACTCTGCGCCTCTGTCAGTCTCTGTGCCGGGCCCTGGTTGAGGGGGGGGGTCCCCTCTCTGTGCCGGGCCCTGGGGGGGCCTCCCTGTCTGTGCAGGGCACTGGGGGTGCACGGTTTCCCTCCCATGAAGTCAGCGCCGCCCTGCCCCACAGTCACTGCGGCATCCCACCATCAGTTTAGCTGCTGCTCCCCATGGTTTCTCTAATTCTGTTCTGCAGCTATGACACCGTGCTCAGCATTTAAAGCGATAACTTTCATGAGATTTTATTTTAGAACTTTTCATTGTTTCCTTTATCACCAAAGGTGCTCAGTGACCTCAAGACTTCCCTGTGACTCCTCTTCACAGCTGTGCACAGATGCCTGGATGTGCTGTATTCTCAGCCCTGAGAGGCTGCCAATAGTCTGCACCTGAGTTATCCAACGCTCTTTTGATGGAATTTTCCAGAACAGTGGAAGATGGGATTACCAGGACTAAAGCAGCCTAGACTAACCTGTCCATGCAGGAAAGCAGTGCCAGAAGCTTGCAGAAACCTGCCCGGGAGGCGGAGAGGAGAGTAACTAGAGGGATGTTTTTAATGTATCAAGACTCCCGTCTGTGGGAGAATGTCTGAAATACACAGAATGCAATTCCAGAAACAGTCTCATCAATTTATGAGTTTTTCTGAAATATTTTGGGAGCCTGTACATCTGGCATGGTGGTAGATCCTGGGGTCACAAAGAGAAATTATATTTTCTTCCTTCAAATTCTCATGGAAACAAAAATAAGCAAAAACCACAGGGAAGGTCAGCACCCTTGTTTCTACACAAGAGGTCGGCGTCTCCAGGACACCACAGCCCGGAGCCACACCTGCACTGGCAGCGCGCTCAGCCAGCCCCCCATGTACCGAGGCAGGAGGGGAGCAGACCAGAGTCAGAAAATACTAAGCAAGTTGCTCAAACACAAAGTCGTTCTTGGGCTCAAAACTAAGCATCTTTGCAACTGGTAACTGTGCCACCTTATCCACAACAGCCAGCACGGTCAGCAAAACTAGGAGCAGAGGACGCTCTTCTAGTGAAGCCAGTGACTTTGACAACACAAATAGGCCTGGAAGGACTGCGAATTTCAGTGATAATTCTAGAGGTAAATGCGCCAACAGAAGCTGCTTCCTGCGAGCAGATGTGACACTCAACACAAAGAGGGAGAGGCCAGGGGGAGATGAGCCGAAGTACAAGGTCAAATGTCTCAAACATCTGCAAAGCACAGAAAAGCAGCAATAGCTTACGACTTACCAGTTCAGGTAGCAAGTATTTATGTCAGAGTGACCTTGTCTGACAGTTAGGAAAGGCCAAGGAGGGCTGAGAGCTCCCCCAGCCCAGCAGGCAGGGCGGGGGCACCAGGCAGGGACGTCCCGTGTGCTCTTGCTTGTGGGCTGTTTCTAGCTGAACAGGGAGCCAGTCTAGCTTAAATGTGGACGAGCGTGAGCACGGACAGAAGCAGAGGAACACGCAAAATGCTACAGGTCAGGTCAGGGGCCACGAGAAGCGCGCTAACCGTGCATGCTGACATGCGGTTCTGGACCCAGCGAGTGTGCAAAGTCCCAGAGAGCAGGCCAGGAGGGTGTGCCGCATGTTACAAGACCAAGCGCCGCATTCCTCCCCTTCATTCCTCCCTCAGAACAACGCCAGTTCAGACACGATGCTTGTTAGCAAAGTGTGTTGGGCTCCCAACAAACACAAACATGGGAGGCAAAGATACATACCTAAGAAGACAGAGAAACGTCTGAAATGCAACCTGAGATATTTTTTAAACAAGGAAACTGGGATTCCAGAAGACATTGCTTTGGGGGTAGGAACCGCCATCCCAGATGAGTTTCCATCACTCTCCTTCCAACTGCCTTTGCCCCTCTCTTCCCTCATGACGTGACCTTTCCTGGGCTGTGGCCGGGGTTTGCAAGGCATGATGCTGCGAAAGCCTGTAGAGTGGGCTTTGCAGCACTTGGCACTGGGACATTCCAAGCAGGCGGTAAACAACGCTCTCCTGCAGACGGGTGACTTTACTCACAACGGCTTTCTGAAAAGTAAGGGACTTACTTGAACTTAGGCAGAGCAGTGTTCTCCTTTCTCAGAGGTCACTCCTCCGGCAATCTCAACATTCTGGAGAGTAGTCTGGATGCAGAAAGTAAAAATAAAGTTCTGTGAGCATTCAGAGTAGAAGGAATGAAATCTAGATACTGAAATTCACTCACTTTATCCGTGAGGAACACGTGCCTCCCATTCACCTTCTACTGCACACAGTTTTACCACAATTACTTGTCAGTTTCTAGGGGTAACTCAGGCCCTGTGAATCATCAAGAGGAAAAATGAGATTACAATAAAAGGGGCAAAACTATTCAATGGGGAAAGACAGCCTCTTCAATAAGTGGCAACAGGGAGAACTGGACAGCTGCCTGCAAAAGAGTCAACCTGCACTACTCCTCACAGCAGAGACAAACATAAACTCAAAATGGATTAAAGGCTTAAATGTAAGACCTGAAACCACAAAACTTCTAGAGGAACACAGAAGTGGTATGCGCTTTGATATCAGTCTTAGTAATATTTTTTGGATCTGTCTTCTCAGGCAAGGAAACGAAAGTAAAAATAAACACGTCTGCCTCACACTGAAAAGCTTTTGCACAATGAAAGAAACCATAAACAAAACAGAAAGGCTGCCTACTGTATGGGAGAAGATATTTGCAAACGACACATTCGATAATGGGTTAATATCCAAAATATACAAAGAAGTCATATAACTTAATATGAAAAAAGCAACTAGTTTAAAAAAACAGGCAGAGGATTTTAACAGACTTTTCTCCAAGGAAGACACACAGACGGCCACCAGGCACATGAAAAGATGCTCAACATCACTAATCAACAGGGAAACGCAAATCGAACCACGAGATATCACCTCAGCCCTGTCTGAATGACTAACATCAAAAAGACAACAAATAACAAGTGCTGGTGAAGATGTGGGGAAAGGACCCTAGTGCACTGCTGGTAGGACTGTAAATCGGTGCAGCTTCTATAGAAAATAGTATGAAGTTTCTTCAAAAGCCTACAAGTAGAACTACCGCAAGACCCAGCAATTCAACGTCTGGGTATTTTTCCAAAGAAAACAAAACTCTAACTAGAAAAGATATATTCACCCCTAGGTTCCTTGCAGCATTATTTACAGGAGCCCAGACATGCAAGCAACATAAGTGCACATCAGGAGACACCTGGATGCAGCTGTGGTGTAGACACACAGAAGAATATCTCTGAGCCATTGAAAACAGAATTGCATCTTGCCATGCTCAGCAACAGCATGGATGGAGCGGAGAGTGTCACGCTTCTTGAAACAGGCCAGAGAAAGACAGATACTGTATGGTATCATTTATATCTGGGATCTCAAAAAAAAGCGAATGAAAAAACACAAAAGCAAAAATGGAGTTACGGATACAGAGAACAGACAGGCAGTTGCCAGAGGAGAATGGGCTGGGGGGTGAGTGAAACAGTGACTGAGGCACAAAATTCATCTGCAGAATAAACGAGTCACGGGGTGAAATGTACAGTGTGAGGACTACAGTTGATAATATTGTAGCAGCTTTGAATGGTGACGGTGACTGGACTTGGGGGCGACCAGCTTGTCATGTGTAAAAATACCGAAGCACTATGACACGCACCAGAAACTAATGAGACAGCGTTAAGTCAATGTTACACCAATGAAAAAAACCAAAAAACACCACGAAAAAAGGAGAAATAAGGTATTAAGTATTTCCCAAACGGCTAATAGCACAAAGTTAAGTTCTGCTGACCACGTTTTAGGGAAACTGGCTTTAAAAGAAGCACAAAAGTATATGTGGTAATCTGCCCAAAATTGTGTTTGCCAGGAGGTGGCAGTTAGGTCTAAACTGCCCATCCTGCAGACTTTAGAATTAGACTCCAAGTTTAAATGATTGGTGATATTTTAAAGCATTCCTTGTGAGGCAAAGCCTATCGATTTGATGCCAAGAGGTGATTACTGCTAATCAGACACAGCTACTAATTCAGTTTCATACTGCGGGAGAGGGTCGGCCTCTGCGAATCCAGGCCTGAGCAACAGGCTGCTCATTCTGACGGCTCGGGTGATGGTCTGCCTCTGCCTCTTACTGTCTAATGGCCCATTTGTGTTATCTCTCCTCTCGAGAATTCACCTGTAGTTTTGAAAATACTCTAATACTTCAGTGAAGTGACGGCCAGATGAGATGTCACACTTGACAGAGCCGTGGTTCTCGAGGAGGCTCCAGCGAGGCGCACAGCCGGCTGCACGGGAGAGTCAGCCGCAGCCCGAGTCACCGGACGCGCTCGGACTCCGAGTCTGACTGCGGTTTAGACAGAGACCTGCGCCTATGGCTACTTTAGGTAAACTCCCCAGGGAGAGCGGAGCCCCGGCCAAGTCGGGGGCCCTGCACACTAGCTCAGGGGCTGCGGGGACGATTCCGGAGCGGCTCCCAGCGCCGCCCGGCGTGCGCGCTGCACGACGCCCTCCGTGACGGGGCGCGGCTCGTGGCGGTGACGCGCTTCACTCCTGCGCTGAGGTTCCGTGAGGTGCCAAGGCGAAGCGTTTGCAGCTGGGATCGCCCAGGTCCGTTAACTTGGAATTAGCCGATTTGAGAAGGGTTACCTTGGGTGGCCAGTCGCGGTCAGGCGGGAGCTCATGCCAAGGGCCAGAGGTTCACACTGGACAGACTCTCCGTCTGGCTCTGAAGAAGGAGCCGGCTGGCCTGGAGAGGGCCGCACCCCTAGGTCCCCCAGAAGGCAGCCTCCAGGGGCTCAGAGCTACCGCGGCGGACACACACGTAAAGAGGGGAAATCAGTCCTGCACACGAGGAATCGGATTCTGCAGTGACTCAAATGCACCTGGAGAAGGACCCCAGACTCGGGGAGGACCCAGGCTGGTTGACACCGTGACTGCCTCTTTGGGAGCCCCTGTATGACTGTGGTTGTTACTTAATTTTTAATTTAATTCAGTTACATATTAAGAATAATATCAATTGCACTACATTTATCAAAACCATATCTCAAAATACATAAAATTTAAGTTTTGTTGTCCCTTGACTTCTTTCCCATGAGTGGATTATTCACCTGAGTCACATTTTCTCCATTGATTTTTCCTTCTGTAGATGGTGTGTGGGCTTTATTCTGAAACAGTAAATAGACATCAAACCTGTCCAGCTGAGGCGCGAGGGGAGGAACCCTCTTAGAGAGCTCTGCTCTGCGCTCACAATGGCTCCCACCAGCAGGCTCCCAGGGGGCCGACACTAACGCTTGACTTCAATGCCCAAAGTGACCTTTCCCGCATCCCCAGGTGCAAGGGCACCAAGCATGAAAGAAGAAGAAGGGAAAGGAAACTGGATGGCGTAGGTCTTTTGTTCACACACTTAACAGCTTCACCTCCACAGCCACCCACTGGGTTTACTTCCAAACAATTGTAGGCACCTCTGCAAAGACTTCACTGTAGCACCGAGAGTGAAAGAAGGAAAACAAAAGCTGAAAACCACCACAACAGAAATATCCACTACAGCTTGGGAACTGAATAAGCAGCTTAAGAAGACAGACCGACTAGTTTACTGCGTAAGACAACAGAAGAAAGGAGGAGGTCAAAGTTTCTGCCCCCCAGGACGCAGCAGGCAGAAAGGGACCCGGCCTCACTGCCCTGTCCCTCCTCGGTCTCCCAGTCCCCTGGCTGTTCCGTCTCTGGTTTCTACCTAGGCAGGTCTTCGTGTGTTTCCTGGATGTACGACGTCCGGGTTCTAAGCTGAGCTTTAGTGGGAAAAATAGGCAGAACTGATTCTAGCCCAGTTTGTTCAGAACCAGAAATCATCTCCATTTTTTGATTTGGGAATTAACTGGGAGGTTTTAAATGTGAGATTTGTATTCTTAAAAAGATACATCTTTTTATATCTTTTAAAAAAATATACACACCCACATACATTCCTGAGTTCAGTTATTCAGGGCATGTCATTTACTACAGATACACTGATACTGTCTGCAGGCTCTACACTGGCCTTTCATAAAATAAGTAATTATTAACTAAAAACAATGAAACACAAATATCATTAAGGAAAAATAAATTCAAGTATAAATATGGAAAACTTAAAGACACAAAATTGAATAAATGAAAATTCAAACATTTTGGAACACCATCTATGGAAAAGCCTAAAACAGTCATTCTTACCGGTGTAGCATTTAATGAAGCAAAGCATCGCAACACTGCTTGGATTTCAACATATGGTTTTATCATAGACTTTGTAAGACACAATCATCATTATTTGACTGGAGAGTAAATGTTGATGAGTTTTCAAAGCAACTTTTTCCATTCTATGAATAATAAAAATTTTACAAGCCAGAGTTTTTTTTATGGAATATTTGTCACTATTTGAAAAATGCTATCAATTTTGATGTTAAAAAAAAAAGAAAGAAAAAAAGCTTTTATACAGCTGATGTCAGGAGGACGACAGTAAGCTTTCTTCTTGCCCAAACTCGCTCCAGTACCCTGTAATAGTTAACAAAAGATATTTTGTGTCTTTCAAACATCAGAATTCTTTGTTACAAAATAAAATGTGTTGTAACAGAGCAACAACTTCAAATGAAACTTGCAGCAGCTAAAAACATGTATACTTTAGGGTGCTATACATGTGGGGGTCAGGATTTGTATTCAAGGGGCGGGCTATATAGAAAGCACTCCACACTATAAGTAGGGGGAGGTTGGAATGCTACTTCTGTTAACTTGAGAGTTTTTCTGCAAGAATGCCAGAGAGAATTGTGAATTAATTAGTTTCACGATATTTGTGGGAAAATAATGCTGCTCAGTGATGTTTTATTGGCTTTCTTACGTTCAGAAAGTGTTCTGTAAGATTACTGTGCCAAGGCAATAATCTGTGAGTCTGCTTGGGATGATGCAGATAGGGAGAAATCACATCTTTCAAAACCACCGCAGAGATCATGGTAAGAGTCATCCTTCTCTGCCCGTCCCTATGTCCAGACCCTCTGCAGGCAAGGGGAAGAATACGATTTCCAGGGCTACCTCATTATTAGATTCAAATGCCCAGAAGGCATACAAAGAAACAGGAAAGTCTAGTTCATTAAAAAAAAAAAGGGGGGGGGTATTAAATAAACTAAAACTGTCCGTGAGAAAAGACCTGATGGCAGATATACTAGACAGAGATTTTAAAACAACTGATTTAAAGGTGTTAAAAGACTAAAAGGAAGCCATGGAGAAAGTCAGGAAAATTGTGGATGAACAAAACAAAAATATTGAAAAAGAGACAGAAAGCCAAAAAAGATCTGGAGATAAAAAGTACGACAAATACAAATTTCCCAGATGGACTCAAAGAAAGACTTCAGCAGGCAGTGCAATAAACTGAGCAGATCTAACAGGTGCACAGAACACTCGGCCCGTTCTTCTCACGTGTGCACGAGACATTTTCAGGTGAGACTGTATGTTAGGCCACAGATTAAGTCTCAGCAGATTAAAAAAGACAGATAACACGTAAATCATCTTCTCTGACCGCAGTGGGAGAAAGTGAGAAATCAAGGACGGAAAACGGAACATTCACAAAAGCGGGGAACAAAAGCAACAACAAAATGACGACAACCTGATTTCACACGGGCAAGGGGGTCAAAGACACTTCTTCAGAGAAGACATGCAAATGACCAGCAAGCCTATGGAAAGACACGCAGCATTGCTAACAATCACAGAAATGCAAACGAAACCCCAGTGAGAGCCCCCCTCACGCCTGTCAGGGTGACCACCATCAAAGACCAAAATAACAGGAGCTGGGTGGTGTGGAGGATTTGGAACACTTGTACGCTTTTGGTGGGAACATAAAATGGTTTAGCTGTTGTGGAAAACCATACGGTAGCCCTTCAAATTAAAAATAGAATTACCATATGACCCAGCAATTCCACTTCTGGGTAGTTACTCAAAGGGATCAGATCCACAGTCAGATCTGCTGCAGTGACAGGGTGAGACCCCGCTGCGTAAGCAGGGTAGCATCAGAAGTGACCTCCTGCAGTTCAGGGTCAGCCGGCCCTGCAGGACCCCTGGGGCGGTAGCAGATCCAGTCCGTCAGTTCTAGTGACCACGGCCCAACCGCTCCTTAACCTCCCTCCCAACAGCAGCCCAGTCAGAGTCTGCATGGTCCTAGTGGGAGCCCGTTGGAGCAGTGAGCGTGAAGCCAAGCAGAACAGCGCTCCAAGGGTGTTAAAAACAAATCTTCACTGGTTCTGTAGCTCACAAAAGTAGGCAGGACCTCCCTGGTAAAGCAATAGGATGACTGCCTGCTGAAACCGAAGATTTAAATAGGATCAAGACTCTTCTAATATGATGTATAAAATGTCTGTTACACAATCAAAAGTAACTCATCAACACCAGGAGCCATTATAAATGCAATTTGAATTGGAAAATGCAAGCCACTAACACCAACACAAAGAGTCAGATGGAGGAATACCTTAAAAAGGGTTTTAAAGCAGGAATCATAAAATGCTTCAACAGTCATGAATTCTGTTGTAATCAATAAAAAACCTGAAAATGCTAACAAAGAAATAGAAGTTACAAAACAGAGCCAAGTGGAAATTATAGAATTAAAAATACAATAACTAAATTTTTTAAATTACTGGATGGACTTAACATTAGAGATGAAATAAAAGAAGATATAAAAGTGAACAGATGAACAGAATTTACTTGATCTGAAAGAAAGAAAACAGGTTAACAAAAATTGACATACACTCAAGAACTTATGGGACAATAACAAAGATCTGACTTTTTATCACTGAAAACACATACGGAGAGAGGGCAGAGTGTGAGAACAACAACAAAAAAAATTTTAAGAAATAATGGTTGAAAACTTCCCAATTTGGCAAAAGGCATAAACCTACAGACTCAAGAAGCTGACCAAACCCAAAGAGAATAAACCAAAAGAAATATACATGGAACACACTATAATTAAATTTTTTAAAAGACAGGAAAATTTCTTTTAAAAATCAGGAGAGAAACAAAGCATTGACCCTAGAGGAACACCAAATCAAATGACTGCAGATTTTTCATTTCGAAACTTGGAAACCAGAAATCCTATTTAAAGAAGGTGGCACATGTTCAATTAGAGAAACGCAATCACATGAAAAATTCTGTATCTGGAGAAACTATACCTCAGGAATGAATGGGGAATAAAAATTTTCTCAGAATAAGAAAAGTCAAGGGAGAAAATAAAGAAAAACTAAGGAGAATGAAGTTAATGTGTTGCTAAGAGAACTACTCTTAAAGAATGGCTAAGGAAAAGTCTACAAACAGAGAGAAAACAGTAACAGAGGAAGGCTGGGACTTTACAAAGGAGAGCGATCAATGGCATGCATACAAAGACAGTTCAAAATAATTGATGGACCTTTACCTCGTGAGTTTCTTAAATCACATTTTATGGTTGAAACAAATATTAGAGCGCCATGTGATGTGGTAGTCAATGTATGCAGAAAAATGTATGATATATATGTCATCCGTATGACCATAAAGCTTTGGTGCTTTAATTAAAGTGATAAATGTTAAAATCAATAGGCTGTGGTAAGTCACACACATATGTTGTAATACCAGAACAACCACTGAGGAAACTTTAAATAGCAATATATTCAAAGACATAAATAAATCAGAGTGGAATCAAAATGGAATTATGAAAACTGTTCAAGTAACTGAACAGAAGAAAAGAAACACAGAAATTAGAAACAGGAAGAATACCACAAAACCAATAATAAAATGATGGACTTCAGTTCTAACATGCCCAGAATTTCTTTAAATGGAAATAATTAAAATACACTGATTAAAAGACAAAAATTGACAAATCAGACTAATAATCCCAAACTAACTATAAGTTGTGTATAAGAAACTAGCTTTAAAAATAATAGTATAGATTCAAAGGATGGAAAAAATATAAAATCAAATATTAATCAAAATAACTAGAGCAGTTGTTAATAAAATCAGATAAGTAGACTTCAAAAAAGAAATACCTAGGTCAAAGGGCAACATTATGTAATGAGAAAAGTATTAGTTAATCAAGAATATATAGCAATCCTAAATTTTTATTCTCCAAACAAAGCTTCAAAATACAGGAAACAAAAGCCAACGGAGTTGAAAAAAGAAATTGACAAACCTACAACCTGGTCGGGGACTTAAGCATCTCACTCTCAACAATTTATATCTGACAAAAAAAAAAAAAAATCACCAGAAGTATAGAACAGAGCAACACCATCAACCAAAAGGATCTGATGGATTTTAGAGGACATTCCACCACAGGAAGTTCGAATATGCACTCTCTTTGTGCGTCCACAGAACAGTCAACAAGACAGACCATATTCTGGATTATAAAATAAATATTAATACATTTAATAACAAGAATAAAACCTTCAAAGATGTAAAAATAACAAAATTTGAAATACTACATGGCTCTAAGAAAAAATCTCAAAAAAATAAAATAATGCGCTTAACTGAATGAAAATGAAAATACAAGGTCAAAATGTATTGGTTGCACCCAAAGTGGTTCTGAGGGTGAAATTTTTAGCACTAAATACTTACATTAAGAAAGATGAAGCATCTCAAGTCAATAATCTAACTTCCCACCTCGAGAAACTAGAAAAGGAGAAAAATAAATCTAAAGTAAACAAAAGAAATATAAACATAAGAATGAAAGTCAATGAAACTGAAAACAGTATAGCTGAAGAGAAAATCAGTAAGGCAAAAAGCTGATTCTTAGAAAATAATCCGTAATAGAGATAAACCTTTAGCAAGACTGACAAAGATTAAAAAAAAAACAAAACACTGAAAACACGTATCTCAGACGTATGGAATGAGAGAATATTTTTAAAAGGTCCTGCCACCATTAAAAGGATCATAAGAAACAACTATGAAAAACTTTCCATTTTGAATTCAGCAAACTTTAAGTAATGGAACAATTTGTTAAAAACCACAAACGCCCAAGCTCAGTCAAGAAAAAAACAGATAAATAATATGATAACATTCAGTAATTTAAACTTGTGAGTAAAATCTTCTGAAAAGTATTCTCTGTGCCAAAATGATTTCACTAAAGTGTTTTGCCAAATATTTAAAGAACTTGGACCATTTTATATAACCTCTTCACAAAACTACAGGATGAGGTAGCATTTTCCAACTCATGCTATGAAGTCAGTATTAACCTGGTGCCCAAAACAGACACATACTCCTTAGAGGTTGTTCTAATATTACTATTTACTATCACCCCGAAGGAAAATAGTTATTTGGACGTAAATATGACAAACATTGCCAGCACCTGCATAATGAGAGCTTCAAAATGCTGATGAAACATCTCAAAGAGGACTTGACTAAAAAGTGACACACTACGTTTATGGACTGGAAGATAAGATGCCAGTGTGTGCTGGCTCGTGTCCCTGACTGGGCACCGAAACTGTCATGTAAGTTTCATTACTTCACTCAGTTAAAATAAGAAATATTAAGTCAATTGTACTTTTTTCAGTTAAAAAAAAAAAAGCCACACCTAGGGATGAGCCCAAGGGTGAGACACAGTGAGAAGTATCGGCTCACGGGGCACAAGACGGTTTTTGGATGCATTTTGACCAGAGTGATTCTCTTGGTCTTTGCTTTGAATAAATAATGAGGCTGTAAAATGTTTTCAGTAAATCCATAAGTAAGTTTGCTAAAAACTCGTTCCTACTGCTGACTGCACTGTAATATGGAATGTTAATCTTTCCAAGTGAACAACTGGCTAGAACACTGAACATGGGAGTCCCTGGCTGGGAATGGAGGCTAACCCTTAAGTTAAACTGCCTTCACTTAATTAAACAGAGCAATATTAAGCTCACTGTACTCCTTTCAACAAAGTTATACCTGTGAAGCCCACAAGTAATGCAACACATGCTACTCTAAAGACTAAAAACACCTTACACAAGGTTCAAGCATTTGTTACAAATAAGAAAAATGTTCTTTCTTAGGAAGTTAAAAAGCTTAGTTTCTGTGGGTGATAAAGTCATTATTAATTCATGGCACATATGAAATAAGCTAAAGGCAAATTTTAAAACCTATAAATAAGGAATAATTCACTCTTTGATCAGAATGTTAGAGAAAAATTCAGAAGAATAAACTTTATCCCTTGAAGTTAGACAGTCATGACATTTAAGATGGCAAAAAGGCTAGATCTGCAAACTCGCCTTCTCCACATTCTACAGTCAGCCCTCGCTCTGCTCCAGGCACTTCTCACTGGTGGCTGCATCTGCCTGGACTCCCCCTTCACTGCACCCCTTAGCCTCCGGTCCTTCTGCCAGGCTCACCCGTGTTTGTTCCCCAAGCCTCTCCCAGGGCACACTCACTCTAGTCTGTGTCCTGTGCTCAGGTCGTACACTCCCCAGGACGACCTGGAGCCGATCTGCCTGTCTGGAGGAGCCCAGCGAGTAGCAAGCTAACGGATGTGTAACTGCGATGTCAACTTCAAAACATAAAACACATTGTAAAGTAATTATAAGCTACACATATTATTCCAGGGAGATTTCATATGCATATTATTATTCAGGAAAATCATGAACTGCATTTTGCTGTCCAGGAAAATTTAATAACACGTTATGTTACTTTATTTACATCTCACTCATTATGAAATGTAAAGCTTGAACAGCACTCTAGTCAGAAATAGAAGATCAAATTACAAAAAGGAAAAGCACACCAGACTCCAAGTGAACAGGCGAATCCGAGCAATCCCTATGACCCTTTAGGAGAACTGAGCCATTTTCTTCTTGGAAAGAGATAGTTGTTTGAAAACAGTAGTTATTTTCTCTTGAAATTTATCTCAGAAGTCAACAGGTTACCAGCTACTACTAAAATAGATGCTGTTTATATCATTTACCTCACACAGAAATTCAGATATGACTGAAAATCAGTTTGCTGTGGCAGTCGTGTGCCAGAAATTGAATTCAGCCCCACCAGGCTCCAGGTGAGGAGACAGTTCTTCCAGCCCTACATGTTAGTCATTGTTTTCTCAAAAGATGGGGAAAGCAAACTACACCAGAAATTAAGTGGAATGCCCAAGCCTGAATGACTTTATTTCACTAGCCAGTCCTACTTTCAAGCAATAATGGAGCTCCATGAAAAAGAAAAGTGTCCAGGCCATAAGGAGCTCTCCCATGTGCTCTCCCTGAGACAAGCCTGTACCTGGTGGGCTGCAGAGGGCGTATGCAATGCCCACTTCCTCAGACGGAGCAGTAAAGGAACATGCACTCAGGAGTGGAGATTTAATAAGCACATATTTTCTCCTCCATCAGTGACATTTTTAGATATAACTGTAGTTCTTTTTGTAACTGTAAGCATGCAGCAGTGACAACCACGGTGACTGCTCGACGGTTTGGTACCACTGCCTTGCTTCACACTGTGGAACCAGCAGTTTTACTCACCACTGCTCCTGCACCGCTGGTGCACATGCGAACACAGTGCTCCTGCACCACTGGTGCAGATGTGAACTTCCTTGGGCAGATGAAAACTCAGTTTTATCATGAACATAGGTGTCTGACCTCTTAGATGTGCTGAAAGGTTCTCACCCCCCCCCCACCCCCAACATGCACACAAGGCTCTGTGGACACCACTTTGAAAAATATTCCTAAAGTGAATTCAGACACAGATGAACTTATAATCAAGAAGAGGAGAAAAATCTTATATATGTTGTACATTGGAAAGTAACAGACGACATGGAAGTCCAAAGTGCTCTGGGAATTCAGGGGCAGGTGAAATTATCTCCCTCTTAGCATGGTCCCAGGTAAACCCTTTAGAGCAGTTAATGTTTTGCAGATTTGGAGAAGCAGGGGCTGGTTCTCCACACATAGAAATTAGAGGAGCAGATGTGTGGAAATGGGAAAGCGCGTGGTCTCTGAGCTGCAAGCAGAGGCATCAGTGTGACTGACACGGCCAGAAGTAGCCCGGGCAGCAGCCGGCTCCAGGGAGCGTTGCTGCTCAACTTTTGACCGCATCAGCTGAAACCGTTAATTCTGGACAACCCATTTCTGATTTAGGTTCCACTTTTTCTCACCATTATTTAGAGATCAAAATTATTTTTAGAGTTTAGTGACTTCAAAACCATTGAAGCTGCTGGTTTAGCAAACGTCGAGTTGGGTTTGGCTTTCTGGTGACATGGTCTTGTTAGGCATCTCCGTTATCTCCTGCTAAAGGAAACTCCCATTTTTAACACCGGCTATGGTCCATGTTGTCACTGTTTACGAGAACAGCTGCATTCCAGCTCCTTACCTAGGAAGCCAGTCTATATGAGCGACTCCCAAATTAAACCAGACTGCAACTGAAGCTGTGCACGCAATCAGTATTATATTGGTTCTCCCTAAATTGCTTTTACAGATTGTTTGCTAAGCAACTTTTGTCAAAACTTGCATCTGAGCAAATGTTATATAAATGTGGGTTTAAACATAAGAGAATATCTGACAACATTTTATGAGCAAGCATTTTCACCCAGATGCTTTTAAAGTTCTGTCTCTAATGTGAGTAACTTTTTGATGCACAGAATCAATTTCTGCCACACTACTGATTAGCTGTCAGCCCATGTAGGGAAATTTTTCTCAAATCACCCTTTTAATTGGTGAAATGTAATTTTGCTTCCCCTTTATTCAGCACTTAAATGTCAAGGGAAAAAAAAGAAAAAAATTAAGTTTGTCCTCAATAAATAATTTAATAATATAAAAACTAGTCAAGTAAAACCTGCAAACTAGGCAGAAAATGTTGCCTCAGACAATAAGTGAAATTATGAGAGCCCTGGAATTCAAAAGCATACAAACGAATTTACCACCAGATGAAACGCTCTGGCAGATGGTGGCAGCAGGGTGATTAAATGTCATTGTTCTGAGCAAAGGGATGTGCTATGGAATTTATTTTTCACCCATCTTGTTTTTGCAAAATGCCAGTAAAAAATTATAACAAGATGAAATTTACCTGTCAACCTGTATTCATTAGTTTATCACAGTTTTTATAGAATAAAAATGTAGCTCATTAGAAATTTTTACTCCATTTACCATCAATGTAACTGACAAGAGTATCTCTTCCCAAATAAACCTGAGTATAATGTTATTGCAATGCTTTCTTTCTGATCACCCTTTCCAAAAAAATAAATAAAATTTATTATATAACTAACTACTTAATTCATTTACCCCAAATAGTCAAAGAAATAAGAGTCTTGCATTAGGAAGAGAAAGGGCAAGTTTTTATGTTTGCTGTGAAAATTCATTGTGAATCATTCTTCAGTCTCTTACTCTGTTCTCATAACTTTCTTTGTTCATAATTCTGTTATAAACTGGATGCCATTATATTATAAATTATATTACAACATTCATTTTCACTACTGTCTGGGTTTCTGTAGGAAAAACAGTACAATTCACTCTGATGTCCTAGACCACTGCAAAATTCTAATACATGGCAGGTGTTAATAAATATTTGTTTTCTGGTTTAAAAAATTTGGAAATGCTTGAACAACAGTATTATATCTATATTATTAAGTATTATGGAGCCAGAAAAGCAATGAGATAAACATATCAACAGAGACAATTATACTGACTCAGAAAAAAATTTATAATACATAAAATGATAGCTATAATAAGTTGTAATGGATATATAATATTAAAAAATGTAAATTGTGACATAAAATTTATTTGAATTTTCTCTCATTAAATGTGTGTGGGGGGTTAAAAGTACTGAGCTTTCACACTGAACAAATTTAAGTGATTATCAGCTTAAAAGAGAGTGCTATAACTATAAATTGCTTATGTAAGCCTCATGGTAACCACAAAGCAAAAAATTATAGTGGGCACATAAAAGATGAAAAAAGGAAGGATCACTACAGAAAATCACCAAATCACAAAGGAAGACAGCAAGATGGGGAGAAAAGAAAAAGGATCTAGAAAACACCCAGAAAGCATATAAGAAAATGGCATTGTAAGTCCTTGCCTATCAAAAATTACCTAATCTATATGGACTAAATTATCTAATCAAAAGATACAGAGAGACTGAGTGAATAAAATAGACAAGACTATGTGCTCAGTCATGCTGCCGACAAGAAGCTCTCTTTAGCTCTAAGGACACAGAGAAGCTCAAAGTGAAGAGGTGGGAAAAGATATTCCATACAACTGAAACCAAAAGAGAGCAGGGATAGCTATAGGTGTATCTGACAAATTAGACTTTAAATAAAACATTGGAACAAATGACACAGAAGGTTGTTACCTAATGACAAAGGAGTCACTTCATCGAGAGAAAACAACAATTGTGAATACACATGCACCCAGCATTGCAGCACCTAAATACATAAGCCAGTGTTAACAGGTCATCACAGAAAGTGTCTGCACAACAAAAGAAGTAATAAAGAATGAAATGGCAACCTATAAAATGAGAGAAAATAGTTGCAAACCTTCTATCTGATAAAAGGTTAATATCTAAAATATATAAGGGACTCATTCATTTCAATAGCAAAATAATCACATGATCTGATTTAAAGTAGCCAAAAGACCTGGATAGATAAATTTCCAAAGAAGATATACAAATGGCCAACAAGTACATGAATGTGTGCTCAACCCTGTGCAGTGCTGATATGAATATAAACTGGTATTTTCACTATGGAAAGCAGAATTTCCTCCATAAATTAAAAATAGAACCACCATATGACTCAGCAATTCTGCTTCTGGATGCAAATCTAAAGGAAATAAAGGCACTATCTCAAAGTGTTATCTGCACACCCATGTTCACTGCAGCATGACTTACAATAGCTAAGCCATGGAAACAACCTAAGTCTGTCAACAGATAAATGGATTAAAAAATGTCTCTGCATATACTGAAATATTGTTCAACCATAAAAGAGGAAATTCTGCCATTTGTGACAGTATGAATGAACCCTGAGGACATTATGATAAGTCAATTAAGTCACAGGTTGAATGACAAACAATGTATGACCCCACTTCTACACGGTATGTAGAAAAGTAAAATAAAATCATAGAAGCAGAGAGAATATATTGGTGGTTATCAGGGCATGAAGGAGAGGGAGGAACTAGCTAAAGGTGGTGAGGTATAAACGTCCACTTACAAGGTGAATTAGCTCTGAGGACCTAAGCTACAGCATCATGACTGTAGTTAACAATCCTGTACTGTATATTTGACAGTTGCTAGTAGAGTTATCTTAAAAAGTCCCACTACACACAGGTGTAGTGGAGAGAGACATGGTGGATGTGTTAACTAACATTTTTGTGGTTATCATTTTGCTATATATACATATTTCAAATTCACATTGTATACATTAAGCTGAAAGAATGCTATACATTAATTATATCTCAATAAAGCTGGAAAAAATACACATCCATTAGCTATTTGGAGTCGCCCGAATTTGAATTTGATTTAGTGTTCTATACTTCACGCCAGTTTGTAAAATATGTAAATATTTAAAGAGGGGAAAAAAGCATACTTCTAGAAATGTGTTGAGCGTAAGGACGTAGAAGCAGACAACCTGAGTGCAATCATCAAAAAATGTGACTCTGTTTGATGACATCATATCCTTTAGTTGTATGAAAGAACATAGCATTGGTATGCAAACGCCAATACAAACACATTAATCTGTCTTCATATATTTTAGCACTCATGAACTTTAGCACATCAAAACTCCTATCAGAAGCAAGTATTAACCAAGACATGGATTAAAAGAAAAAAAAACAGCAAAAGAACAAGATTTAAAATAAATCAAAGTTACCTTTTTAATTGAGGGCATTGCAGCCAAAGTTGTTTATATTGTAGATTAACTTGGTCAATTTTTTCAATAATTTATCATCTCCTCCATAGAACATGACGACAAAGCCATGGAAATCAATTGGGAGTTTTCTTGCAACTCCCAATTGCAATAAATCGACAGGTAGACAGAATTAAAAAAAAAAAACTCTTCCTTGTACATCATAATTAAAGTTATGGATAAAACATACAGCTTAAAACAGGCAGATATCCTGAAGAACAGAACTAAGGAAAATGTGCAAGTTAACAGACATGTATGATCTTGAACCGGCATTAGCACTACAGGTGCACGCAGATCAGGTGAGCGAGAACCGGGATTTAATGTGTAATATGTGCAGGGCGTAGCAAGAAAGCCTGAAGTCCACACCAAGAGTGGTTTGAACAAAGATGTGAGAATAATGTCTGAATGTCCGTAGAACCACACCCCCAGCTGGTGAACTCAGTAAAACCCACGCCCTTGACAGAAGACAGTGAGCATAGGATCTCAGAGGAAAATAAATGAGAAAAAGCATGTGCCCTGAGACTTTCTGGCTATAATTCTACAAAACCTGGATCTGGAGCTGCAATTCACACTCCATATGTTACCTGAAAAGCTCTAAGCTAATATTTTAGTATAAAGTTCCCAAAGGCACCCAGCAGACGCAAACACAAATACCTGCAAAAAAATGCACATTAAATCCAG
The DNA here is from genome assembly GCF_048773025.1 of Camelus bactrianus. Classification (NCBI taxonomy): domain Eukaryota; kingdom Metazoa; phylum Chordata; class Mammalia; order Artiodactyla; family Camelidae; genus Camelus; species Camelus bactrianus. Next base: position 2,086,383 of record NC_133567.1, on the reverse strand, counting down.
GATTATCCCATTGAAAGAACAGGAGAGACTTCTGGGATAACAACTACCTTCCCACTAATCTGAATGCCTTAGAACAACAGTTTTATTCTTGCTTGTGATGTTGGTGCATCACAGTCAAGTGGAAGTTCTGGAACTCATGCTACTGATTAGCTATTATCTGGATTACTTCTGAGTGAAAAAAAGAGAAAAGAGAAAGCACTGTAAATGTTCACTGGTTGTAAAACCTGCTATTCTCATGATTTATTGACGAAAACTAAACTTACAAATAAAGCTCTTAGTGGGTGGGGCAGTGAGAGATGAGAAACATTAGGAACAGCCCTAATTACTACCAAACCAGGTACCAAAACTTCCAGAGACAAAAGGAAAATGAGAACACAATCAAAAGCAAAAACAAATGGTAACGGAAATCACTTGTGAAGAACTATTAGCAGAAACAAAGCCATCCGAGATATTAATAACATCAGAAGCCCTACAGAATCAGAACTGTAAATATCACCAAAATTATTATTAGCAACTATGAAACACAAAATTACTAGGTACAATATATTTAAAAAATTGAAAGATGAATTAGAAAAAGAAATTGTAAGAATAAATGTCAAAATTTATCAGATATATTTGAAAAAATAAAGATCTTATAAAACTAGCATACATAATAAATCAAATGTTAATGAAAATTAAACAGTAGAATCAGCAGAATCAGTGAATTAGGTAGATCTCAAATTCTCCAAATATAGAATTCTCCAAATATAGAATTAAAAAAAATGTGGAAGTTATGAGAGGTTAAGCACTAAAAGATACATCATCTGAATTCTGGAAGGTGGGAATAGAGAACGTGGCCAGAAGCAATGTCTGAAAGGGTAATAACTGCAAATTTTCTAGAAACAATGAGGAAGACTGAGTCACAGTTTCAAGATCATCATATCTCAAGAAATATAACAGTAGAGAGACACTATTTAAAGAGATTGTGGTTCATAATTTTTCAAAATTGTTAAAATAACTAACTCTTCAGATTCAGGAAAACTAAAATTATATAAATAATTTAAAAGACAACACCTAAACCATCATAGTGAAACTTTACAATAGTATAAACAGAATGGAATATTGGTCACAAAGAAGAACCAGTTTAGCAACATCATAACCTTCTTCCTAATGAAAAGTATGGAAGCCATAAAAAGAGAATTAAACCATCAGAGTGCTGAAAGAAAAGAACTGTCACATCCAAATTTCCAGAAAAATAATTTTTGACAAGGACAAAAATAATTTTTTTGTACCAGCAAAATTTAAGAAGATGTGTTTGCAAGTAACCTTCATTAAAATACGTTTTGGGGGGAGGGTACAGCTCAGGTGGTGGAGCACATGCTTAGCATGCATGAGGTCCTGGGTTCAACCCCCAGTACCCCCTCTAAAAATAAATAAATACACCTAGTTACCAACCCCCAAAAGAAAGTGAAAAAAATATGTCTTAAATTGTGCTGTGGAATTTTAATACAAATGAAATAGAATTGCTTTGCTCTGGCTTGCATGTGGGATCTAGGGTGCAGGAATCTCCACACACACACACTCAGGGTGAACCAGACTAGGGGGTCTGGCGGATAAAGGGCACATCACCTAAGGTGCTTCTTCAGACCCAGAAGAAACTGCAAGCGTGGATACAGCTGAGACGAGCAGCCCTGGATGTGAGAACCGCGTTACCCTCCAAATGCCCTCTCCGCAACCGCCAGAACACCTGTGGAGCTCGTTAGGCGACCCCTCTGTCAATGCTGGAGTCCTTCCACTGCTGGACTGTCGGCACCGCGTAGAACAAGGATTTGCCTCATAGGTGCTTACTGACTGACTGGTGATTTCCAGTCATCTGTACTGGGACCTTACAGAACAATAAAGTGTCTTAATAACACACTGAATTGTGCCACATTTTACTCTGGTGCCTACAGTAATTTTTGTGTTGTTTTCCTTCCAATATAAAGCAAAAGTGTAAGGTCTTCTGTTACATGTGAAAATCTTCAGGCACCAGCTGAATTTGGAAAGACTGATTCAACTGGACTGAATTATTTGAGTTTACTATTTGAGCTGACTCATCACTAAGAATCACTGTGAATTCTACTGCAAACCATCTCCTTTAAACTCCGGCGACTCACCCTTGGCTCTGGTGCCCTGCAGCCCTGCCAGGGATCTGGGGACGCGCACAGTGAGCACATGACAGACACTTAGCTGCTGCTTCAAACAGCGCCATCGTGAAGTAAATTCAGATAACCTTACGAACGGAGCGGGCTCCTCTTCCTCCCCTTGCTGAGCTCTCCAAGGGCAGGCTCTTCTGACACACCTAATGAATCTGCTCTTGTTCTTAAGGACTTTCACTTAAGGACTCTTAAGAAAATAGCTTGGAGTCATTTAATAGGTATTTGGGGGTGTTAAGTGAGTCGAGCGCTGCAGGCGTGGCACAGGCATGCTGCCTTCCAGGTCGATGACATCCTCTCATGTACCGCGGCCTTTCTGGGAGGGCCACTCAACAACAGGCGTTAAAGCTGAAATCATTTACATCCCCCTGATTAAGTAGGACTTGAGGAGTAAGTCATATCAGTAGACATTGTGCACAGGAATGTCCACAACAATGTATATTAAAAAATAAAAACAGATTACATGTCCAAATATGAATTATTGGTTAAAAAACTGTGGTGTAGACATCCAGTATAATATTGTGCTGCCATTAATAGCTCTTTAAAAGGTTTTGGTAACATAATTTCCTCTGCTATGGACCGAACTATGTCCTCCCAAGTTTCATACGCTGAGCCTCTCACCCCAATGTGACTGTATTTGGAGAGAGGGTCTGTAGGAGGAAACTAAGATTAAATGAGGTCATAAGACTGGGGCCCAGATCCAATCGGATTAGTGTCCTTACAAGAAGAGATGCCAGAGGCCTCACTCTCACATCACTGAGGAAAGGCCACTGGAGGACAGAGCAGGAAGGTGCCATCTGCAGCCAGGAAGGGGGCCTCACCAGAACCTAAATCAACCAAGTCAGTCAGCCTTGCTCGTGGACATCTGCCTCCCAGAAGTGTGAGAAAATAAATCCCTGTTATTTCAGTCACCCAGTCTGGTTATCTTGTTATGGCAGCATGAGCTGACCAATACAACATCAAAAGTGGGTTACAAAATAAGATATTCATTATGTCTTCACTTGTCACCTGAGATATGAGGGTAAACCTTCACACAGATGCACATATACACAGTTACGTAGAAAAACTCTAGAAATGAACACATCGACGTGAGAACAGCGTCTGCACCCAGCAGGATTACAAGTGAATTTCATTTCATTTTCCACTGTTTTTCTGCCACTTCTAAATTTTCAGAGTTTAGTTTAGCAGGTTTATTATTATAAACACATACTTCTAACAATTTTAAAAAGAAATATTCTGTATTAGCCAAACATATTTTTTTTATTTTAATTGCTCATGAAAATTCACAGTATCTCTACCTACATTTATGAAACCCAACATGTTATCCAAGTAATTTAGGTTTTCTCTACCTAAAATAGATGGTTATTTTATTAGTGAAAGAAAAAAATCACAAATGGCTGCGTACATCACCCACCAGCTGGCACTTTCTGTGCCTCCCGAGACGAAGATGACTGTGAGTCCTTCAAGGAACTTCCCCCTGGGTCATTACATTTCCATGGGCATCACTCTGATTTATTTTAGTTGCTGGTTATCTGGACTGGAATCCTCAATGCTTTCTTTATCAGTGGAAAGATACATATGTGAATTGTGTGTGTGTGTGTGTGTGTGTGTGTGTGTGCGCGCGCGCGCACATGCGCTGCCCTGATGTCCTTACTCCCAGAATGTTTAATATGGTAGTCACACAATTACTACTTTTAAAGTTTGTATAGAGACACAAGTTACCAGAATCTACAAAATTATTCCTCTGTCAGACAGACTTTTCAGCTTTGGACAACAAAAATGAACGTGAGCAGAAAATGCACTTACTGGAGGGAAACTGACTTGAGTCCATAATCAACAGAAAGGCTGTACGGTTGGAATCAGAAAACTGGCTGCATCCTGGGACGTGAGGCCAGGCGCATATCCGGGGACAAGAACACTGCCCCGAGGAGTCAGCTCCAGGCGAGGTCACTGCGGGCCACTAACTGTGGCCCAGGCTGTGGCCGGCACCGCCACCCCTGGCTCCTAGAGGCTGCGCTGCTGGCTTTCCCTGGGTCTGGCCCGCATTCTCAATGCGGCATCCGAGGAAGGACCATCTTCTGTGCAGAGTCTAGGCCCTGTTCTGGTGCTGTGACTCTGGCGAGGCTGGGAGGGGACATTTCCACACATCTCAGTTTCTATAACTGGAGGTGCCACTGTGGTTCCTTCTACTGGAGATTCCTTCTGTGAATGACGCTGTTTGACTCTTGGGGAGCCAAGATGGTGGAGGTCAACCATATCTCAAGCAGAATTAGAAAAATAATAATAAAAAAGAAACTGGCCAAGGATGTCTCCTTTTGCCAAGGAGACAGCTCAATTCTAGACAGAGTCCAGGTGTTATAAACAATGTTGAGGAAAATTCACATATTGTGCACATGTGTAACTTAATGTATCTGTAAAACATGATGTCTTAACCGTTGCAGGATTTGACCAGTTCAGAAAAAGGTTCCCAGCTATAGACTTTTTATAACTAAGTGTGCGTGGTCATGTAAAAATCTATTATTATATTCCGAACTGTATCAAAGCAATGATATTTCTTGAAATAAATATTTGAGTTTTCATTCTAATTAGGTCTGCTCTTCATGAAAAGAAATATAAGGTCACCATACTTCAATAATTCAATCAATAAACAGCTATAATTAATGCATTAAATGATGATTAAGGCCCTATTAGCTGTCAATAAGTGTGACTAGATTTAAGCATACAGATAAATGTTAGAAATAGTTCACGTCACATGAACCTCACCAATTGCAGACATATTTTAAAAACTAGCTAACACCAAGTACGTTTTTAAATGCTGTATAAACGCTTTACTAAGATACAAGCAGAGAGGACCACTCCATGCATGAAAGTGTCAAGCTTCTTTTCACTGTTGTAAACACTCAGATAGTTGTGAATGAATGAAAAAACTCTACAGTGGCATACAGTAGGACACAAATAAATGAGCAACTTGCCTGCCTGAGCTGAGGCAGGCTTCACGAAAGAGGCTACGTTTGCACCAGTCATTAGGAAATTAGTAGTATTTTCCCAAGTAGACATGAGGAAAGAAAATGAGAGGAAAAGGCCCACTCTGACAGAGTCAGGCAGGCACAAAGGAACTCGATGCCTTCAGGGAAAGGGGAGCAATCACTCCTGCCTAGGACACAGGGTGCCCACGCTGGATCTTGAGAGGATGAAAGGTGACACTGAAAGGGAGAGTTTGGGGTTGATAAGAAAGTGGAGGTTATGGAAAAGGCTTCTTTGAGGCCAAATCCAAGAACCAGAACTTTATTCTCTAGGAAATGGACAGGTTTGAAAGCAGAACTTAAAAGTGATCAGATTTGTGTTTCCTCTTCTCTGTCCTCTGCTGAACAGTGGTTTTAACCCATAAACATCCTTTGTGAATGTCAACAATCCTCTCACTGATAAATTCAATGATCCTCTTCCAGTCCTCACCTTGGCCCGCCCATCCGCAGCACGTGACAAAGGAGGCCAGTCAGGCAGACGGGAGATGCTCCCTGCCCGGTGGTGGGAAGACGACCTCACCTTCTGGTATTGACGCCCGTATGTCACCCCCAACTTAAGAGCAGTCAGCAGCTGGGACCTGTTTCTCACACCAGAAGAGGCCAGATGTGATGGCTGTCACTTCCACGACATCCGTGGGGTTTCTGTAAGACCCCATCTCTGCACCCTGAAGCTGGAGGCCCTCCTCGCAGGCAGACGACATGAGAGGCCACGCTGGAGGAGGCCACGTGGAGAGGAGCCTGGGGAGGGAGGTACCCCGCTCACAGCAGAGTAAGGCTGAGACGCTCAGTCCCAGTGCTGCGGGAATGCGGGTTCACAAGACAGGCGGACCTGGGAGCGGATGCTTCCCCGCCAAGCCTCTGGGTGGGATGCAGCCGTCGCCCGGTGATTCCAGCCTCCGAATCCTGAACACAGAGAGCCTGCAACGCTGCGCCCCGATTCCTGGCTCGGGCCGCTCACGGGAGCCGCGGAGCCTGTGCCCCGTGACTGGGCGACCCCGCCGCAGAGCCCCGGGCTCTGGACACACGCTTCCCGGACGCAGGCGCTCCCTGCTCTTGGCTTTGTCCTTCCTCACCGGAGATGCTTTTTGGTTCTTCAGTCGGTTCGGATTCAACACTCCAGTCCGTGCAGTTTGGAAGGCTCGGAGCCGCAGGGCTCAGAGCTCCCCTCTCTGCATGGTCACGTCCAGGGTGACCTGTCCAGCCCGGGTGTGGACGGCCTTTAGAGCAGACGCAGAGCCCTGCCCCGGGCCCCCAGAGCCCCTCACACCCCCGCCCCCCATGTGCTGACCACCCCTCTCCAGGCCCCTGGGCCACGCCCCCTCCATGAGCCCCCGGCCGCCCCACGTGGAAGGGCAGGTCCGCCTCCGACCGCCGCGACCTCCGTCTCCTCACCTCGTCTCGCGTTTGCTTAGTTAGTGCCTGTCCTCCCCCGCTAGGAGACCCCCCCCAACGCAGCCTCCGTTTCGTTTACTGCCGTGTTTCCACACCACACCTGGAACATACAACCACCACACAGACGGCTGCTGCAGGGACGACGGGGAGTCCACGGCGATGCTGAGATGCCGTGACGTCGGGGCTGGGCGATGGGGACACAGGGCTAGTCACTGATACTGCAGTGAGGATGCGTGGGCGGAGTGAAAACAGCGTCTGCTGCGCGCTCCTCTTCTCTCTGACTCCGTGACTGCAGCGGCCGTGTGGCGCATCTCGCTGTGGTCCCAGCCTAATCCCCTCCCGGGCTGCCGGGGGACTTCCAAGTACAGGACACTAACACTGCAGGAGGGGCTGGTTCTGCTTCCCAGAGAGTCCTGGAGGGGCCTCCATGGTGACTGTTCTGCTGAAACTGAAGTCATTCCGAAGCAGGTATTTTTTTCCCCAAATATGCTGCATCTGAGGCTGCTCTCCTGTATCCCTTCCCAAAGCCCCGGATGCTCTGTGCCCTCCTCTTCTGGGTGAAAACCTACTCCATTTCCCAGACAGTTCCAATGTGCTGGTTTAAGGATGCTTCCGGCCCCTTCCTCACTGAGGTACACTGGCCACAACCTCTGCACCCCAAAGCTGTACCCTCTAGGGTCAGTCCCGGGGGGCTCTTGGTTGATCACTGAGTGATGGGGTAAGTCTCATTTGTCTCTGAGACCTTCTCAGCCCGGAACTGAGATAATATCAACAAATATCAAATCAATGCTGCAGTAAGCAAATGGGAATTTGGATGTGGAGTTTAATGAGGGGGCAAGAATGGAGGGAAATGAGGGAGGAGGGAGGGTAGGAGTTGAGACTGTGCGCAGTTTTATGAAGTAATTCCCACAGAATACGTAGGTTACGAAGGAGAATTCCGCCCTTGGAAGAGCACGTAAAGAAAGAAGTGTCAAATAGTGATTAAAAAAAACTTAGGAAAATTGACCAAGGTGGTGGATCTGTGGTTCAAGAGACTATTTTTTTAATCGAATGGTTTGAAGAAAAAAAAACATTTAATTGAAATAATTTAATTTAACTTAATATAATTTAATTTCTATAATTGAAACATTTGAAAATTAGCTATTGCATTTCACAATTAAAGATGACTGGCGATTTGGAGATAGTTCTACTTTTAATAGGATGGAAAGAATCTCTTTTCTTAGTATTCCATGTTTTGTTTTATACGTTTCTTTTGTCTAAACAGGGGCACTATAAAGAAAGCCAAAGAAAATTCTGAAAGACTGTAAAGTTTCATGAGGAAACATCATAAATCCATGGAGAGACATGTGAAAAACAGGAAAATGGTTCTTGCTTCCCACTGATCTTCTTAATCTCTGCTGCATATTCATAGCAGCTAGGAACAATTTTCTCTGTTGGCAAACACACAGGAAAAACCAATATGTCAATTCAAACAATGACAAACACAAAAATGAAAATAAACATACAGGAAGATGACAGCTCTTCAGTTGTGTTCTTTTCTGTGATACCTAAACTACTGATTTACCTATTTATTTATTACCATACGATGGAATGTTATTTAAGAACTGCCAGGATTCTAATATAAAATAGAATTTAATTCTTAACGTACATAGGTTAAAGTAAAACCAGATTTCTTTCAGAAAGCTTTGAGGACAGAGTCTGGGTAAGGGGAGTGAATTACCATGAATAAGATTGTCACTTTGAGACTGTTTCTCATTGACTGGGGTCACACTTCGCAAGAGATTAGCTTTTCCTATCTCACAGCAGAGCAGACTTGAGTCCCAGAAATGTTCGTTTACAGGCTGACTCCCAGTTTGACAGAGTTAGACCCGTGGAGCTGTTTCTCACTGAGATCACAGAAAACAGCCAATTCAAGATCAGATCTATGCTACAGTTTCTGTTTCTTTGATCTTTCTTTCATTGTAAAGAACATGAAAGAGACCTAAAATTACTCTGACAACCACTGAAAGAATCTCATCAAAGCTGGATTCCGTTTTATAGTAATTTTGGGTAATTCTAGTCTCCTGTCCGAAGTGAGTCCTTCCATCTATGCTCTGAATCTTAACTCTTCCGGGAACCACATCCAGTAAATTACTCATATATTCCCTCTCCTTCTGTTAACTTTAATTTAACCTTTTACCTGTTTTTCCTCCTTAAGTACACATACCTCAGTGTCTGTCATTTTTAAAAACAGAAAAAGGAATACACTGCCCATTGAGGCCCCCGTGGCCATCATTCTCTCCTCCCACCACAGCAAGAACACTTGAAATTGTTGTCTACACCTGCTGATGACATTTCCCCCAAATTCCAGGGAAACTTCTTTCCCATGGGTCACTTACTGGATCCAGTGGACACATGCACACCCTTCTCTTGCTTACTCTCTGTTCACGTCATGACCCACCATCTCCTCGGTCAGCACTGCTGTCCACTGTCTTTTCCCATCTGACATTCTGAGCCCCACTGGGAGTCTGCTCTTCCTGTGACCTCTCCACAGGAGCTGGCGACCTCCAGGTCCTGCTGTCCCTCCCCTCCTACTAGCTGTGCGTAGCTGGCGACCCCGGGGCACTCACTCACTTTCCCCGGTTCAGCCATATCCTGCATCACAGTAACTGCCGTGAAGACTTCACAGGTTCTCATCAGCTCAAGGAGCTCACCTTCTCTGAAAGATACCAGGATATCCATCCACCATCATTAGCACAGGCTGAGTTTCATGTATTTTACATAATTGACTGAACCTTGGAAAAACACCCATTTCCTTCACGCTGGCCTTAGTTAACTCCTGCGCAGTGGCGGAGCCCCTTCAAGCACCACCTGCACGAGGAAGGTCTTCCTGAGCATCCTGCTGGGGAACAGCTGCCCCTTTTCTTTGCTCTCAGAGCTTCCTCTGCGTTAATTATAATGATGGCTCTTTCCATGGGTTGAATTGTGTTCTCCAAGAAGACATGATAAAGTCCTAACAACAGTGCCTCAGAATGGGACCTTACTTGGATGGTCACTGCAGATGTGATTAGCTAAGATAAAGTCGTGGTGGAGTGGAGACAGCCCTTAATCCACCCTGACTGGTGTCCTCATAGGAGGAGAAGAGACACTGGGAAAAGGCCACATGACAATGGAGCAGAAACTGGGTGACGCAGCTTTAAGCTAAGGCTGCACAGCCACCACTGAAGCTGGGAAGGGGCAAGGACGGGTTCTGACACCCAGAGTCTCAGAGGGAGCCTGCCCCTCTTGAAATCTTGGACTTCAAGCCTCCAGAACTTTAAGAGGATAAGTTTCTGTTGTTCTCCTCAGGTTGTGGTAATTTGTAACTGGAACACGAGGAAACTGATGCAGATTGTGGCACTGGAAAGTGCGGTGCTGCTTTAACAAGTCCCAGAAAGTGTGGAAATGGTTTTGGAACTGGGTAATGGGTAGAGGCTGGGAGAACTGTGACATGCTTAACAGAAAAAGCCTGAATCGTTCAGAAGAGACGTTAGAAATACAGACACTTAAGGTGCTTCCTTTGAGACATCAGAAGGAAATGGTGCTCACGTTATTAGACAGGCGAGGTAAGTCGTTCCCTGTCGTCAGGTGCCGGGGAGCTTGACTGAACTGTGCTGTGTAGTTGGGAGGATGGCAGAACTTGGAAGCAGTGAACCTGAAAGTTCAGCTGAGACCTCCAAGCGAAGAGGGAAAGGGGCAGCCTGTTTCCTCCTGGTTGTTTATAGTAAAATGTGATAGAAAAGAGATATGTTGAGGAAATAACTGTTACGGACTAAGAAGCTGGCACGTGGTAATTTGGAAAATTCTCAGCCTATCCAGACAGTGTGCTCTAGAGGTGGAGCCAGGCGTGTGGCGGGACGGCTGCTGACAAAAGAGATGACGTGTGTGACTCAGGGATCCAGGCACACGTCTGCCCAGAAGCCGGCGGTGGAGACGCCTGATCCAGGACTGATCTGACAGGACCCGCTCATCTGCTGGCCTGGAGCCAGGAACTAACTGCATCGACGGCCGACGAGGTTTCCGAGAGTTTTTACCAGTAGAGACGCTGCTAGCATGGATGAAAGAGAGACGAGTGAGACAAAGTGAAGGGAGAGTGACCCAAGGGCAGAGCCGCAGACTCGGAGGCCTGGCCCACACGGCCTCCTCGAAGCCCCCAGAACTGTGAAAAATACATTTTTATTGTCTAAGCTCCCCCCAACCCCCTGCAGCCCATGGCGTTTTGTTATAGTCCCCAGGCAGATCAGTACGCTTCCTCCCCGTCTTCCGTGTGGGCAGAAAAGCCAAGACTGTAAACCCCTGACATGGGGACCGCCTTCACCACCTTTGCCTCTCCTAGCACGACGCTCCCTGCTCTGTGACGCTCCTGGCTCAGTGCCGGGTACACAGTAGGCACTCAGTAAACACTCGTTGCATGCATAAGCTTAATGGTGTAGGTTAAGGAATGTGCGATTTCAGAGAATAAAGTTGTCTGCCGTGCTCAGCTCCAGGAAGGGGTACCCTGATTCTTACTATTACTCATGTGAACACTTCGTCTCGCTGGGTATCTTAGTAGTGTCATTATCTGTCTGGCCTGGCACAATCAAGCATGAGAGGTCAACGGACGTGCAGCCACAAGTTACTAGCCTGAGACATGAATGCGGTGTGTATTTGCAAGTTATGACGGCATGATGCTACAGAGATAAAACTGTGAGTTCTCCAAAGCATGGGATGAGCACATAGAACGGAGGAAATGCTATTTAAGTTTGAGTAATTTTAATTAGAACTAACATTTATCAAAAACTGGCTATGAGCTGGGCATTGCAAGAACCTGAGCGCATTTCCTCATTTACGCTTCAACACTCCATAAGGCAGGTTTAATTATTTTCTCCACTTTGTGGGAGAAACAAAAAATTTAACTTGTCCAATGTCATAGCACTATTAAGTCATGGTATTGGAGTGTGAACTTAGGATAAAGCTCTGGGAGCAATAGTCATTCATTTACTTCAATGTTCATTTGTGTAGGGGTTTCTGAAAGATTATAAGTACTAATTATTGCTTCTGGACCCATGAATTTTAGCACCTTTGCTACGGGCATGGATGAATGCGACCTTCAAAAGGGCTTTTAGTTATGTAAAGTAATCTCTTTTTAAATGTCCACAACCTCTTTCTACAGGCTCATCTCTAAAGACAGAAGCTCTTGCTGTGAGTGAGACGCAGGTGCTTCCTGGCTGGCCCGTCCGCCCCAGGAGTGGACTCACGTGCTGTGTGCACGGTGTGTGTCCTGCCCGCTCCCCCTCACTGTCAGCAGTGGAGGGAGAGAATGAACGCGCCGGCACAGGTACTAAGGCAAGCAAACAGTCTCCCTCCGTCAGTTTTTCCTCCCCAGGACGTTAGCTGGTTTTGTGAGCTTTGCTTCCTCATTTGAGGGTGATCAGAGTTCCACACTGGAAACTTAACATGCGTGCCATCCAGTTCTGATGATTTAAAATTGATCCCTCACATTTGTTTGCAGTAAAGGACATTTCTTTAGACTTTCTCCCCATCCAAGGGCCAGTCTAGCGTGATAATGATGAGCACAGGTCTGCGAGCCACCTACGGAGTTAAAAGTGACTCCGTCAGAAGCAGTGCTCAGACACAGGGCTGGTGGCCCACAGATGCAGTCACAGTCAGACAATCAAAACAGTCAGACCTACATCACATACTTAGTAAATGGAGACAACACTCTCTTACTGAAGAGAACACGTCTCAATGGCATACTTTTTGGTCATAGAGTTCACAGGGTGAGGTAACGTTGGAAACAGAAAGACATTAGGTTTGGGCATTTTGTTATGAAGCATTATTAAAAACTAATCAAAATAGCATTAAAAGTGATAGAAAGCTCACAGATATCTTGAATGTTTCAATCGAGTATGACCCGGGTCTGGACCCTGCAGATATCACGGGACAGTGGCCAGGCCTGGGACACGTCAGTGGTGATAGGATTTGAGCCGGAGGAACCTCAGAGATTCTTGTTCCTCTCCGGATCCTTCCCTCCTTGCCCAGGACCAGAAGAGCCATTGGATGCAGACGGCCTACACTGACCCCTGCTGTACCTGAGCCCTGCCTGTCACTCGTGATGATGAAGTCTGATGTTTCTACTTTTAATTTTACTCATTAACCCTGTAAGATCATTGTGATCTCACACTCCCCCTGGAACTCTAAACCGGGACCCCTGAATGTTCCTGCCTTCTAGTACTGCCCATCACTGCACCCTCTACAGCACGTGACCACTTGTCCTTAGATGTACTGACCCAAAGGGGCTGCTGTGGCACCAGCCATCAGATGCTTACACAACAGAGTTCAAAGGGTGGCAGCAAAGTGCCAGAACGTTGCTAAGCATATTTACTTGAATGTGCTCATTCACTATAAACCCCATCTGTCTTTCACTTACATACAGAAAACTCCTGGGCACTGAGCCTTTACATAATCTGTCCAAGGTTACTAACTAGTAGCTGGAGGAAATGGATTCAAAATCAAACCTAACATCAGAGCCACATTTTTGAATGCTGTATGTACAGTGTCTCATCTCATTCTCACAACTCTATGAGTAGAGCCCCATTTCACAGATCAGGAAATGGGGACCCAGAGATAGTCAGTGACTTGGCCAATATGGCAGCTATGGATGGGCATAGCTGAGAGTCAGCTTGGGTTTGTCTGACACTAAAGCCTGTGCCACAGTTCCTCGTCTTGGGGGAAGCTAGTATGTTACTCCCCCCATGAAACACTTTCATTCTCCCAGCTCCAACATGCCTCTTTCCTTCCAGGGACCCCCACACGTGGTCCCCACATGACAGCAGTGAGCCAGCCACGTGCTGGGTACTGATACACTGGAAGTCGGGCAGTCAGCACTGTGATGGTCATGGGGCACACCATGCCTGACTTAGCACCCTTCTGTCTGACACTCAGCGCCACCAGCGGACACCGGGGTGGCAAGAGCTCCGAGCATACAGGCCGCATGGGGAACACAGCAAGTGTGCGGTGGGCACTGAGCTCCCAGCTCGGTTTCCCAGGCTGTTGCAGGATGGGCATCTTGTGGGCCAACAAGGGTGCCCACACCCTTGCCCCAGGCACGTAGTGCCAGCACGGTGTGCGCCAAGGACGTGGCTCATCACCCGGGACACCCTTCTATCAGACCAGCCTCGAGCCTGCGTGGACGGCTTATCTCTTCCCACGGCACCAGCATAGCACCGAGTTCAGGGAGTGATTCCACAGCAGAACACAGCACTTGTCTCAGTGAAACCAAAAAACTTTGTATTTTCTGTGCTTTTCACTGAAAAACTCATGTTCTAATACTACATACTTAAACTTTGGAGACACTAATTAAATACTTGAGTGATTACTATGTGACACACAGTGATAAAGAAAGAAAAAAAAACTTGATGCTTATTTAAGGAAACAAAGAATAAAGGATAATGATACTGAACCAAATTGACCTTCTCCCTCAGTTTAGTTAAATGCATTTTCATGTAGCGATTAAGCCATTTTGAGGCTGTTTTGAGGATGGAAAAAAAAAAGAGATAAGGATAACTATATTTAGAACTTCACATGTAATTGCTTCAAATGCGGGCTTAGGTTCTTAGTTAAGACTGAATTTCACACTTTGAGGAAGAAATTGATTACTGAGTTCCTGACATTAAAAGAACATATGTTCAAAAATTGGGCAGAAGACCTAAACAAGCAATTCTCCAGTGAAGACATACAAATGGCCAACAGGCACATGAAAAAATGCTCAATATCACTAATTATCAGAGAAATGCAAATCAAAACTACAAAGAAGTCTCACCTCACACCAGTCAGAATGGCCATCGTTAAAAAGTCCATAAATGATAAATGCTGGAGAGGGTGTGGAGAAAAGGGGACCCTCCTACACTGTTGGTGGGAATGCAGTTTGGTGCAGCCACTATGGAGGATAGTATGGAGATTCCCCAAAAAACTAAAAATAGACTTATAATATGATCCAGCAATCCCACTCCTGGGCATATATCCAGATAGAACTTTAATTCAAAAAGACACCTGCACCCCAGTGTCCATAGCAGCACTATTTACAGTAGCCAAGACATGGAAACAGCCTAAATGTCCATTGACAGATGACTGGATAAAGAAGCAGTGGTATATTTTCACAATGGAATACTACTCAGCCATAAAAAAGAATATAATAATGCCGTTTGTAGCAACATGGATGGACCTGGAGATCATCATCTTAAGAGAAGTAAGTTAGACCAAGACAAATACTGTATAATATGATAGCACAGGGAACTATGTTCCAATGTCTTGTACTAACCTATAATGCAAAAGAATTTGAAAACGAATACATGTGTGTACATGTATGAACTGTTGTGCTGTACACCAGAAATTGTCACAGCACTGTAAACTGACTAGACTTCAATTAAGAAAAATGAAGAACATACGCTCAGTTTACTTCTTAAACACATGGTCTCCTTTATGAACGTTAGCCTTCCAAGCACGAGCAGCTGGACTCTTGCTCTGTGACAGCAACACTGAGCGCTTTCAGGTGTGGCTGTAGATGGCTCAGTAGGTGAGCAATTATTTTATGGTACCATTTATGAGACTGTACGCCATGAAAATGAGATAATGTGTTCAGAGCAAGCAACTACGTATCAGCAAGAAGAAGCTGCAATCCAGTTATAAACACTTTGGCTAAGAAAATACTTGGAAAATTCTATGAAGTATTGAATCCCATCTTTAAGAATAAATCTCACTTGTATACTTTCTTCAGCTGAACACTGTAATTTTAACAATAAGCTTAAATGCAGAGGGCAATTTCTTCAGGAATTTGGCAACAATTTTCTCCGCCACTGCCCAGCACAAACGGAAGGAGGGGAAGCCCCCTGGAGGCAAGTTGGCATGTAAATGGGATAATTTTCTGCCTTATTAACCAGTGATTTGCAGCTGGATCAATATCTACAAGTAGATGGTTAACAGAAAGCTCCCGTGTCTGTTGCATTCACGTGAGGCCCCTGAGCATCTTGTTTTTTGATATCTGTTGGCCTAACATATACTTCTAAGTTCATAATGATTTTTATGCTTCAGAAGCATCACATGCTGTTTCACACAGTCAGCGAGAAATTCCTACTCATGTAGTTGTTATGTCCGCCCTTCAGGAGAGATGCTTCAGGAGCTAAGAAGGGATTGGGGCCGCCGTAGCAAAGCACCACGGACTGGGTGGCTCACAACAGAAGGTCATTTCCTCCTGGCTGAGGAGGTCAGAGCTCGGAGGTCAGTGTGCCTGCAGGGCTGGTTTCTGTGGGGGCCGCCCTCCTTGCCTTGTAGGTGGCAGTCTTCCCCGTGTCTGGACGAGGCCTTCCCTCTGGGTGGCCGTGTCCTGATCTCCTCCTCCTGTAAGGACCCGGTCCTACTGGGCAGGGCCGCCCAATGACCCCATTGTGGTTTACGTACCTCTTCAGAAACTCTGTCTTCATTCTGACCTACTGGCGGGTGGGACCTCAACATACGAATCTGGGGATTTGGGGCTAGGGTGGGGGGCTACAATTTAGCTCAAAACCGCAGGGTTTTTTTCTTATGCTAAGGGAAAAAAAAAGAAACTGAAAGTGTCTCTTACCCTGGTTTCCTTGATAGCACTACTTCCTAGGAAGCACCAAAACAAGACAACACAGACCGTGTAAGAGGTAAATGTTGTTCTGAGAGAAAGTTTTTACATGAACATCATGAGAAGTAATGCAGAATCCCCAGATTTTTGAAAGCTTGCTTTATGCCACATGATTTTTAGGAAAGACCTACATTAGTGCCTGTTTTTGCCAACCGAAAGAAATCCAAACAGAATTTTCACTTTTATGAAAAAATGCGTTCAGCATTCATTTCGCAGATGCCCTTAGAGAGGAGCGCACACCCGAGCCAGAGCCCGCACCCTAGCTCCCGCCTTCCGGATCCGCACTCAGACCTCAGCATCCCGCCCTCGGCTCTGACCTGCGAGCATCTGGGCCGTGTCTCCGTCCCTGAGCAAGACACGTCCTCAGTGAAGCCCCCTCCTTTATACCATTTCAGCCTAGGGAAGGGACCATAGGACAGCGGGGAACCTGTCGCAGGAATCTCTCAGCAATCTGACGTTCCGTCACGTAGAAGGAATATGATGAAAGACTCGCTTTGGCTTTCTTAACACTGAGGTCCTCCTAACACCTAGTCTCTTAAAGTTGTCGGCAGGAGGGGATCAACCGCAGAGACTATGCAGCTGGGTGTGACGGCCTCGCGTCATCGCTCTTGCATACGTGGGCTCGCTAGGAGCCACAGGAGCCACACAAGACCTGCTCCTCATCCTACTCTCTCCTTTTACAAACACTGAAACCAGCAAACACGTTCATTTCTCTTAAAGTTGTTTTCTGACAACTGGAGTTTCGGTGCTTCTGTACAGTGATGCGGCTGTGGGGGAGCTCCGAGCAGCAGTCGGTGCACCAGCCGACTGCCTTTCTTCCCAAAGCCTCTGCAGTGCCTACATGAACACTGCAAAATTAGGGTTTTGATGAGCTTCATGACTCCTTGGGAGTATGTCGCTTCCACAGTGAATGACTCTGAGACCTCGCACCCCAGGGATCTAATTTTCACATTCAGTATTAAAGACCTCATTTTGCCACATGCTTCCGCAGAGCTCTTTAATCTTTACCACAACGCTGGAAGTTACGAGCTGCTTGAATCCCTGGCACGTTCGTGTTTAGCACATAATAGACACTCAATAAATATGTGCTAAATAAATGTACTGCCGTCCCATCTTATAAGCAAAGAAATCAGAGCCCCATCTATCCCTGCAGAGGCACATACAAGTCAGTTTCCTACGAAGGGAAGCAGTGGTCCTGCATTCTACCAGACAGTCTCTGGGCTGTCTTCCCCTTTCTCCCTGCTCTCCATTATCTGATCATCAGTGCGTCCAAATGCACCTTCCTGTCCTGATTTCTGCTGCCCTCCCCTGTGCAGCCGTGGCCCCTGCCGGGAGCGTACCAGCCGTTTCCTCATCGGTCCTCCGTTTCCAGCCTCACCATTCCTATTACTTCCTCGCAAGGTAGCCAGAACAATCTTTCTAAAATATAATGTCATTTACATGCGGAATCTAAACAATGATGCAGATGAACCTGTTCACAAAACAGACTCAGGGACACAGAAAACACACGGTTACCAAAGGGGAAGAGGAGGGGCTAAATCAGGAGTTTGGGATTAGCAGATACACACTACTATCTACAAAAAAGATAAACAACAAGGACCTGCTGTATAGCACAGGGATTAATATTCAATATCTTGTAATAACCTATAATTCAGAAAAGAATCTGAAAAAAAAATGTATATATAAAACTGAATCACTTTGCTGTACACCTGAAATTAACACAACATGGTAAATCAAACAGACTTCAATAAAAATAAATTTGTTTTTAAAATATCATTCCCTGTTCAAAAGTCTTCAAGTTCTACCAATTACCCTGAAGATGACTTCCAAGCAGCCTAGCACAGTGTAGACGGCGAGGCTGGGACCTACCTCCTGACAGCGCCCACACAGCCTCTCCACTCCCTTCCCTACAGGCCTCCTGTAGTTCCAGATGTACCTCACTCCCTCCCCGCTACCTTCCCATCCCCAGCCCCTCTCACATGGGAGCATCCTGGACCTGCTGCCTGGAATGAGTGGAAAGTGTCTGCCCGTTGACTATGCTTTGCAAAATGAGTAAAGATCAAGGGAGACAGGGTGCACGTGACCAAGCACGTGTCTATGGCCAAATTGTTGTGTTTTTTCATATTTATCCAAAGAGGGCGAGGATTAGAGTCTGAAAAATAGTGCACAGCCTGCAAGGTGCGTGTCTGTGGCAGAGGAGACCTCGGCCCAGAAAGCTGGGCGTGGAGGCGGAGGCTGGGCACGCCTGACTGCTGACAGCCCCCCGGAGGGCAGGTCCGCTCAGTAGCTTTACCACCAAACACACCCCTCCTGTTCACTTCCCCGCCCACAAACATAAACTTGAGATTTAGACTCAAGATAAATACGCTTGGCTTCCTGCATTTGTGCTTCCTTCTTATTTGCTTTTAAGCTCAAAAACTGTGCTATTTTTATTATCTAAAACTCAAACTATTCTTTTTGGTATAGTCATAATCTCCTGTTTCAAATCTTGGAGAAATCCAGCATCTAATTATTCTAAAATACTCTGCACAGTACAACTAAAGTAAGTTAATAATATTTATTTGACTGAATCATGGTACTTCTCACACCGGTCTGACAGCCTCCATTCCTCCCCAAAGCGCAGAGATGTTGTTTCCTGCAGGTTCCTTTAAAACTGTTTTTCTACTTGTGTATAAAATTTCGTCAACGCTGCTGCACTGACAAGCCTGCCTTCCCTGGAATGTGCTCGGTGTCTGTGCACTGTGTGTAGAGCTAGGAACATCAGAGCTGCAAGGGGCTTTAGACACAATCTAGCTCCAGTGTTTTATTTTACAGATGTGGGGACTGAGACTCAAAGATCGTAATTTGCCTAAGTTCACAAAAATAATAAACGGCAGAGTCAAGGCAGACGCTGGACGTGGTCACTCCTCCAGCACAACATTTCTGGCTCTGTTGGAAGATGCTGTTACTTTATTTGGAGGCACTTACGCGTGGAAGTAATGGTCCTGAGACACTATCTTTTGCGTATGTCACAAGTGTCTATTTATTGGCCATAAAAACAGAAGACATCCCAATGTTCTTAGATCAGATAAATCTAACAAATAGTGTCCCTTCAACGTCTGGCTCAGTTTGATTTGTCCACCAAGTATGAGCACAGACCAGCGTGCTTAATGTCCCTCTGGTTCAGTTTCTCATTTGAAAGGGGAATATTAACCATATTTACAACGTTAACTGTTACATGGACTGAATCAACATGAGGGCTTAGGTAGAAAATGACAGCCAGCTAGTTCAATGCCAGCTAGTATTATTTGCTTACATAGCACCTCACTTAATTCTCACAGCATTTTTTAGATGAACGAAATGATGTGAAAGGGATTTAATAAGAGACTTGAATCCCCGGAGTCAGGATTCCTTGTCCCTGGACTTGAATCACTGCTTCTTTAACTCTTCAGTCCAACGTTCTTGCCACTGCTGCACGATTTTCTGCTGGACGCTGAGGTAATCTCAGGGTCCAGTCTGCTCACCAGCACTGGTTCCGGGCACCAGCCTCACCCAAATGGCGCCTGTGAGCACAGCCATGCCTCTGAGACTCCTGCACACCCCAAGGAGGCCACAGTGCTTTCCTCAAATGTTTTAAATTGTAGCTGAGGATCAGTCTTCTCCCTGGGGTAGCAGTGATAAAATAAAGAATCGGGCATATTCACAGGCTATGTTTTCCTACCACATAAAGAAAGCGAGCAAGAGAGAGAAAGGCAAACCTAAGAGAGAAAATCATGCAGAATCTATGGAAAATGGTTCCAGCAGTAGTTTTTTGGTCCCAGGTGTTTCTGAGGCCCAGCTGCTTGGGGGTTTAACGCTTCACTCATTTTCAGGAGCCCACATGGTCCCCCTTTTTCCTGAGCAGCTTTGAGGTAGAGCTCTTCACTCAACCAGAACCCAGTCCATCTCAACTCAAGACGAGGACCCGGGGCGCGAGATTTCATTATTCTGGTTCCAATTCTTTTCAAGTAAAGAAGTCAATTTTTGTTTTCAAAATGAGCATAGTTTTATGTCTATCTCTTTAGAAAAACTGACAATTTTGTCATTTGAAAAACCAGTATTTATGTAACTGGAAAAGAAAACAAATGCTTGTCTTCAGACAAAACGCTCTTGATTTTCCTTCCAAACTTCTCAGGATTCTCCTTCCGAACTTCTCAGGATTCTCCAGAGCTCATGGAGCGGGTGAACTGAGCTCTCCCCTGCTGCCTCACGAATCCAGCTCAGAGACCTGCTACGTGGCCTGCACAGACCAGGTGAGATCTTCCTGCTTCTCTCTTCTCCTACGTAAAGTAGAGACGGCAACAGTGCCACCGCACCACCACGAAGGGACAGCACAAGGATTCCCAGGGTCTACACTTACAGAGCATGAAAAGCACTGAGAGCAGCACTTGATCGTGAACAAATCTTAATTCACGTTATTATCACTTTCCTAAATATTTATTTGAAATAAAGTTTTAGAAATTATGATAAATGTAATGAAGAACTGACGACATAAAGTAAACTGTTGCTGCTTGGGGGAGCATGGTTTCTCGCCTGAGTGGAAACTGCTGCCATTGGGCCCTAGTGACTCAAAGCCTCATGGCCTGAACAGCAGGAAATGCCGAGATGCCGCCATCGATACCACCAGCAATACCACTGATTCTCAAATGGGTTATTTTTAAACCATAAATTTGAACAATAGAAGCCAGTGAGGGCTTCATGGTAAGTTCCACCTGAGAACACCTGGACTGAACCCTCCCGGGTGGCCGGGTCTCCCTCCCTCTCCGCCACCAACGCTCCCAGCTCCCACCCAGCCGTGGTGCACCTGGCACGCCTCCATTTTCTAATCACACATCGAACCAGCACTTATCAGGTTGGGAGGCAAGACCAAAATGTAGCCCTGCTTCAGATCTGATATTAAGAGGAAAACAGACGTGCCTAAGGGAGACGTGGCCTTCCTCCTCGCCCTGAGGCCTGCTGTGATTGGAGAGACTTCCTGCTACAGTCTGGTGGCAACAGGGAGGTTAGCTAAACTCAACAACCTGCAGAGGGCAGCTGAGGGTGCACTGGGTTCAGTGAGAGCCATACCGGTGGTGCTGAATGATTTTTTTAATTATTCGGAAAATATTTTGGAAAAATTATTTCTTAAAAGTGAATTGTAGAATTCAGACAGAAATCCAAAGAACAGGGCTTTGCAGAGAGGCGTGAGCATGGCGTCTCCCCCATAGCAAGGTCCTGGTCTCCTCCAGGACGGTGGTGCCTTCCTGAGTGTGAATCAGACCTGACGCTGTACGTTCTCTACAAGGAAAAGGAGGAAAAATATGCCATATACTGATGCTATGAATCAGTCTTGGACAAGGAATAGTCCTTCCTATCTTATTTTTCCAAAATGCTCTGAAAATCTGAATAATCACATGTATTTTGATCACACAGCATAAATAAGTTTAGGTTATGCATTTTATGATATGCTGGAATATAATGTTGGATTAACTCTAAAGTTACATTAATACACTTCATCTGTTTTTTGGCTAAACTGTTTTCATGTTATAACACATCCTAATTATCTGCACATATTCTGGAAATAATGTCTTAAAAGGTATTTGAATATTTTTATGCATATATAAAACAATGGCAAATTTCTAATTCACCTGAGTGACTAGAAATTTGTCGGGCAGAAAGAATAGAGTATGTTGGCTCCAGTATTATTTAAAAAGTGCTTTACAATATTAACCTTAATGATAAAATTATCAAATATAATATTTTTCGTGCTACTCTATGCCTCATTCTCCACTGAGAAAATGAGTCCTAGAAAAAAAATTCTAAGGGTTCAGAATCCCTGGTCTTCTATAAGTGAAATACAAATTTTTCTACTTAAAATGCTGAAATATTTTGTGACTCTCTCTTTCATAGTTCTGAAAATTATTCTGCTAATAACTTGATCAGAAAGAGTCATATGTAAATTTTCAGAATGAACAGAATAAAACCCAAGAGGCTACTGAAATATGACTTCTGCATCGGCAAAGAAATAAGAGCAACAATCCAGTCACCATAAGCCTCATAGTTAAATGCTCACAGAAAGTGAGTTTAAAATAAAACACTTCTGGCATAATAACAAACTAACACAACCGACAGGAGGAACAGACAGACCCTTAAAACACAACTTCACACAGGCATGCATCCAACAGGCAAGCCAAGTGCATGCTAAGGCAGTGTGTATTCAAATTTCCTCTAAATTCATCAGCTCAGAATGGGGTGGGCAATGACTGAGGATGCAGAAGTGGGTAAGAACTTTATCTTATGCACATAGATCCTTCCAGCACAAAGCTAATGATTCTTAACAATTACAAGCAAAGTAAACGGAAGGACAAGCTAAGAGTCACAGACATGAAAGACCCAAGAGCGGAGTTAAAGAAAAGCCAGAGGCAGTGGGAGTCAGGAAGGAGAACCAATTTTAGGTAGACCTGATTTTGGGAGCGTCAGCTAATGTACTCTTCTTGATCTGCAAATGAGGAGACAGAGCCAGGCATGTCAGAGTAAAATAAATCCTGCTTCACAGAGTCATGGTATCATATGAAATAGAAAAAGTCACTTGTATAGCGTGAATGTGAGACCGTGTTACTTTTGGGGGTCAGATCACGGAGTCTGGAATCCAGCATCCTTATTCTGACAGTTAGCAGCAATTGGAGGTCACTAATGTCTATCTATTTGTACATTATTTTAACATAAAATAGGGATAAAAATGGGACATAGCTCACAAAGGGTTAAAAAGACATGTGAACAGACTTAAGTCTGTTCACTGCCATGAGCTAGTAAATTATTTAAAAATTCTCCTTTTAAAATGCTGCACAAGGCATTTTTTATATGACCTCAGAACTAGGCTAGGATGATGGACACTTGACTCCTTTAGAACCAAAATTCTGTGCAACAAACATGCCTGGCCACAGGCGATTCTATCAGAGACCAAAAACTTCAAAGCGCACGGGGAACTGGAGCCTGGAGCACAGATGAAGATCCCAGAGTCTCCCTGCCTCACTGCAGTCAGGACACGAGTTCAGGCCGTCCGATGTTAACTTGGGCTTTTAAGACGTTTCCCGTATTGACTCTGGCATAAATACACCGTGAAGAATATCCAAGGTGATTTTGTCAAACATGGGCTTTGTGCAAGGCCACTGGCAGCCTCAGTGTTCAGAGCCCTCAATAACCCCCGTCAGGCAAGAGGGGCAGGGACAGGGCCACCCCCACGGCTCCGCGCCCGGCGTTAGTGCAGACATGGCTACCTCACAGCTCCTGGTGATGCGAGCGCTATCTGGTTTACATATGTGAACTAGCTCCGAATGTCGGAAAATACTAAATAAATATATATTATTAGGATGAAGCCATCTCAAAAGCTACACTTGTTCTGGTCCCAGAACAAGGCAGTGTAAAGTCACTTTCCTTTTGCTTCTTCCCACAAACTAAAACTAAATACCCAGAAATTATTCCACAGAAAGGGATTAAAGGACTCTGAAATCCGGGGGAGAGAGAACGTGGACTGGCTAGAGAGCTCAGGGCCGGGGAGCAGAGTGTGGCACATTTCCTGGGCCTTCTTTTACCTCCTGTGGTGGAACTGGGGTCAGGGACCCACAGGCACTGCCAGAAGGAAAACAAAGCTTTTCTAGACCACGGGCCAGGAAACGGGAGCCCAGCAGAGACCTGCGGCAGCCCCAGCCCACTCATGCTCAGTGGGCTCTGGTGGGGGTCCCGTCCCTGCGAGCTGCCCCAGGGGCTGTCTGACCCACAGGCCCTGGGGAACCCTGGCTACCCCGTGTCTGTGCCCCACGCGGGGTGCTGGCAGGAATCCCAGCCCCAGTTCGAAGCCCCAGCTACCCCAGCCACAAATGGGCACAGTGTGCCGCCTCCACTGTTTGCGACAGCAGCTTTCCACCAAGTGGCAGAGGGAGACCTGGCCAAGTTACTTCCATCCGTGCCCCAACGCACAAGCCTGTCCCGTAGCAGCTGGTGGCCCCCAAAGCACTTCCCACCTCTGCAGCGAGTACCAGCAGGGCCTGAGTCAGAGACCCAGAGGGGAAAATGTAATGAAGTGGGCCAGGGTGGGACTCGAGGCTCAGAAAACTAAGCTGATATTGGAACTGGAGCTTGGGGTAAGCCCGTGTGTGCAAACCAGAAACATGGGGCCTGCAGCTGAAACACAAGTTAAATACTATCGAGAGTCCTGCTTACCGCAGCCACCAGAAGTGCCCAGGGTGCAGTAAACCTCATTCTTCAAACCAAGATACGGGTAAGCCAAAATGTGAATCAACAAGTATCAGCTATTCGCTGCCTGTTAACTGCTAGCCCTAGGGCTTAAGGGACAAGGCCGCCTTGCAGGGGCCAGGGTGGCCCCAGGACCGTGAAGTCCCACTCTGCAACATCCCCACTCTTTCAGGTTTCGGTGCCTGCTGGAGGGGCTGGAAGTGCTCAGCTTGGAGACGCCGGGGGAGGATGAAGAGCTTGTCTGAGCTCGGGCAGATTGTGCACCCAGCTGCGTTCAGGGGTGGCCCAAACACGAGCCGCCCAGAGACGCAAAGCGGGAAGGAAGACCGAGGGTGGCTGCTGATCGCGTGCTGCTGCCTGCACCTGGAACTCCTGCTGAACTGGGGCAACTCAGTTCTTTTACTGAAGCAGTCGTGGTAGGTTTTCTCTGTAAGACTGAGTACAATCCTAACTGACACACACACGGACATTCATTAAAAACTGCAAGACGTAAGTGGAAAACTCCTGCCCCAAATGAGCATCAGTGAAGGCAGGTGAACGGGCAGTCCCAGAATCGTTTCTCCATGCTTCGTGCTCCCCACCGAGGCTCCTGATTCCGGCTCCTGCCTTTGTGGCTTGGCAGTCCCTGCCAGTTTACGGCAATGTGGTTTTCTACAGAACATCAGAAACCTGCCTGCGAGGAGCCGCTGCATCAGTTTGGAGGTTCTCATCGCGTTGGCCATCAACGGCCTGCTGGCACCACTGAGTCTTTGCCTATTCGCAGCCAAGCAGGACCCTGTGGGACCGTCCCAGGACAGATCCCCCCTCACCAGTTCCTCTGTCCATGTCTTGTTTGTAGAAAAGCCTCGCCTCCCAGGCCTCCCATGCTCACAAAAGGCTGGTTCAGGTGTTAATGGCTAGAAGAAGACGTAATGAAAAAGGACAGCAGTTGGGCCAGGGGAACTGGTGACAGCTTAAACAATAGATCAGCCATACAGCAGAGTCACAGAGTCCTCGGTTCCTCCCTGGGGGACGCAGATGACAGTGTCTGACCCACACTCCTGAGCTGTTTTACAGACACTAGAAGCCCCACTGGATGGAAGAGGCTACCTGCTTGGGCCCAGACGAGCTGGAGCCTGACGACTGATGACGGTAGCCCCTGTGACACTGCCCTGCTACTTGACCACTGACCCATCAGGGAGTCCCTCCCCCGGACTTTAAAAACGCTTACCTGAAGCCCACCTGGGAATTTAGGTCTTTTGAGCACTGACTGCCCCACTCCTTGCTGGGTGCCTGCGATAAACACCGCGCTTCCCGTCACCCAACCCCAGGTCAGCAGACTGGCTGCACTGCTCGGGGGGGCGGGCACAAGCGTGCTTTGGGGACAGGCGTGAGTGTTAGACTTTTGGGTCTTCCTGAATGAAAGGCACTTGAAGTTCCGGGGTGGATTTTCCCCCTGCATTCCCAGTGTGCTGTGGGTCGAGTCCTCTGACTTTTCAGGCGAGGGGTACAGGCCCCAGGGCCAGGAGCAGGGAGTGTGTCTGATGTCCTTGGGAACAGCTGGCCTCGTACGCAGCTGCGCAGAGCACCCGAGGAGGGTCCCTCCCCTTTCTTAACGGGACTCCCTGAAGTCCGTCATACCCCCTTCTCTGACCATGCACGTGCGCGGAGTGGATGCTAAGATGCTGCAGACGCCAGCCCACACCTGCAGAAGTACTCAAGCCTCTGATATGTCCAAAGCCTCCTCCGGACTCCTACCTAAAAGTGGACCACAGTTCTCTTATGGCGAGTTTCCCTGAGCAGTGTATTGGATATAACGAAAATCAGAAATACTTGCTCCAACTAGAATCCCCCATAAGTTAACAGAAGGCCTGGCACAGAGGAGGTTTTCAACAAAATTCAATAAATGTTACAAAAATATCTGAAGTCATTTTAGCTTCAATAAAGTTACAAAAATACACTACCAAATCACATTTTTGTTGTTATTTTGTTTATAGATCGTAGCTTGCTTTTCTCCCTTCATAGACTTTTTTTTTAAAACAATAGAAATCCTGCTTACTATAGAATATCATTTTTATAATCCTTTTTCCACCTTTCTTTCCTATTACTGTTTTTTAAAAAAAACCTCAAATCAATGCCAATTTCATATAAAATCAGTGCTAGCATGACAAACGTACACTACTACTACTCCAACAGCTGTCACCTGTCCTCTGACATAACAGAATTTCACCTGTCCTGCATTTTGTGACATTTCTTCCTTCTGCTCTCCTGAAGGCAGCATGACTTTATCCAGTATGTCAAGTCAAATAAATAACAGTGCCTTGATTTTTTTTTAAATAAAAAGCTCTATTTTTTTTCAGAGCCTTTTAACAGAGTTCTATTTAGTGAGTCCATGATATTGGCCCAAGCACTTGAGGACATAAACTCTTCAAGGCAGGGTCTGTGTGACCCACGGGAAGGCACTTCGCCATAATCTGGAATCTCGTCTGTGCAAATATTTAGTGTAAGACCTTACGTAGCTTGGATGCGATCAGTGGAATGGACGGTGATTCACCATGTAAAGTATGGCTTTGGGAACATCCCAGGCAAAGGCAAGGTAATTAGCATTTATCAAGGGAAATTATTTATGAAGTGCTAAAACTAAATATTTTAAACATAGACTCATTTGATTCTTACAACTCCTACGTGAATCTTTCTTGTTAAAACCATGATTACTAATTTAAGTTACTTTAGCCTTTAAAATAAGCTTTGAGGAAATTTACTCCTAAATCTTAAGTAAAATGAGTGCATTAATGGTAGAGTTACTGAAAATAACAAACTAATAAAAGTGAAATATTTGAAAACAAATTAAAAACCTGACCTTTAAATAACATCTATGGGTGCAAATCTCTCTTGCATCCATCCATCCATCATCTGTTTATCAGTTCATCTATCTACCTATCATCTATCCATCCACCTATAGTCTATCATCTATCAGCTGTCTGTTACCTATTATCTATCTCTTGTCTGTCTATCCATCTACCCATAGTCTATCTCTCATCCATCTCTCCATCCATCTCTCATTTGTCTGTCTGTCTATCTCTCTATCCATCCATGTTGCTGATATTCTGCACAAAATCCTAATAAAATATAGAAGGAGGGGCCGAGTTACTCTGTTGGGGGGGCGCAAGTTATGACAGTCTTTAGAAACTTTCATAAGAGGCAAAGGTATTTAGAAGGTGAAAATATTACAGGGCATTTAAGGAAAATTATTTTAATGGACATTGTTAGTTTTGCCTTCAAAACTAACAATGAGTGAAGTTGAAGTTCTGAAGTTGTCCTGACTTAGGGTGAAGCCCTTTCTGGTACGGACTGGCCTTGGTGGTGCATGCACTGTCAACAGGCCACAGGATGCCTGTGCACTTCTCTCCTGCTGGTCAAAAACTCTTATTTTGGTTCCATTAGTTGGTCAGCTGTGTTTGTCTCTAAATCCATTCATTCCTGTGTAGCTTGTTACTGCGATTACTAAAATAATATTGGAAAACATATGTAAATTTTTGAAGTATCTATGTCAAAATATATGAAATCTATAAATGTTTGGATAGATATAATCAGGGTGAATTGTCAAACAAAAATGTTACCAAAATTAAAGACAACTGGATATATAAAGGAGACTCTATTTAGATTGTTTTAGAAAAATTTGAATATTATTACCCTAAAAAGTCCTGAAAATGGAAATGCAGCATAGAAAATGCAAACCAGGTGCCATATGCAAGGGGAAAAAAAATAGACCGTGGTCAGCAAGCCCATGATCAAAGAAAATGCCTTGGCCTTACTGCGAAATTGCAAGACAATATGCAGTTACAATTTGGTGTTAATATATCCGGCAGAATATGTCATTTTTAAAGACTCCCCCCTCTTTTTAACCAATGTTCTCAATTAACCAAAAACTCTGGTTCCTGTGCTATAGTGTGTGCGTGCACGTTTCAGCAACAGACGCTGTTTATAATGTAAAAAATATCTGAGCTCTGTTCAGAAGACAATAGAACTACTCAGCTCTCAAAGTCAGCTGCAGAAACCTGCCCGCGAGGTGGAGACTGCCGTCAGCACTGGAATGCGAACGGACGCCTGCCTGTTCCTGAGTGTCACCCACGCGGGTAAAGGAGTCCGACATTCTGCCATTTAAGACGTGTCTCTTTCAGCGCGGTCACTCATTTCATGTAAAGCCATTCTGTATACATTTAACACTTGGCATAAAGTGTTAACAGCTCCAAAACGCCTATGCGACCTTTGTCATGTGCGCGTGTGCTTTACCACACACGCCCCACAAACAGACATCAGTGCAGTCTGGTCACTGTTATTGAAGCTGTCGTGAATACTAATCTCCTTTGTCAAAGCATGAATTCTGTGTGAAAATGGACTTTTGTTCCACAGGCTCTCCAAAACCAAGCACAGTCCCTGAGGCATAGACTAATGCATGGATTATGCTAAATCTCTGAGTCACGTGTTGATTTATAAACAAGAAGTGAGGCTCAAAGAAATAACTCGTTCATGGTCACACATGAGGAAGAGCTCACTTGGAAATGACTCCCAAGCACACGCTCCCCCCACCACAGTGAGGAGGGTTATCTGACTCTCCCTTGAAACGCAATCCTCTAGGAAGAACATGTGTCCCTCAAATTCTCCAGAGTAAATCAGTTTGGCACACAGCCTCTTCTTGACCAGCAAGATCAAATCAGTAGAAATATTCTGAGCTCACTGGAAAGATGTTGAAATCATGAAAATAACTTAAAAGAGCATCAGGAGACAACGAAGATGAATCTGTCTCTCTCCTAGCTTTGCCTGGGGTCATTGCTATGTTTTAATTAATCTGAAATGCCTACTCCCATAGAAAAATAATGACAATCACAGGATTGGGGAAATGCAGAAGGTGTTCACACACCAACACTTAAAATTTACACCAAACAAAGTATTCATATAAAATTCACATACACGTTTACAAGGACAATCACTGAAACAAAAACTGTGGCATAAACAAATTTGAACAAAGTACAGCACATTTAAAACAAACACGTGCCTTACATAAGAGCTTCTTTGGACTCTGGAAACTGCAAACATTCTTAACAGGTGGAAATTCTCTTAAGATTAAAATTAAAAGAATCGTTTCTTTCTCCTTAGTGAAGTATATATAAGTATACACTACTTAAAACTATTCTTGGCTACAAAATTGACTGAGAAAAGAAAGGATGCTTCTTGTCATCAAGTCATAATTTATCTTTGGAACAAAGAAATCCTAAAAAGAAAAAAAAACTTTGTGATTGTGAATATGATTTACACCACTCTAAAAACAGACAATGAGAAAGATTATTTCAACTTTAAACTTCTGGTAACACCACATTTGTCAGAAACTGTTGGGTCCTGGTAGGAAATAATTTTCCACGTGAAGTACAGCAAATTCATAATTATATATACAGGTAACGTTTAGTTGAATAGTGCATCAGCAATTCAAGCAAGTTTTGGTGAGAATTCAGCGTTTCCTGTTTTTCTGCAGGGGTTTCCATGCTGCTGCTCTGAGCAACTGCTGCTATTCCCTTCACCCTCGTACGTGAATGCCTGAGGAAACGTGGTCACCGTATGGATCTCGAACGGCCACTTGGAATATGGCGGCAGGCTCAGGCACAGAGTCAGTGCAACCCGCCCCACACCTGTGGGCCAGCCCACCCAGCCTTCTTCTCTCCGCGCACCGCTCTGAAAGCAAAGTCAGGCTTATACATAAATGGCTATTCTTTCCAAAACACAAAAAAGGAAGGCCCTATTTTTAAATGTAAATCTTCCATTCTGGCCCATAAACATGTGATCATATCTTGCCACCTTTAATGCACATTGTATGCTTTCCACTGACAGCGGGCATATTATGGACAAATGACAATTGTCCCACTCACTTGGAAACACCTCATTCTACAATTCAGTTTCCAGTACGACTTGAGTAATTGTGTTATAAACCCAGGAAGAGCCTGTATTCACTTGGAGAGCAGCCTCATCTGAGTGGTCCACACTGATAAATCCCCATGGCCCCCTTCACAACTGTACTCACCTCTTCTGTCCCTCTTTTCTGTTATATAGAAGCTCAGAAATTTCCAGAGTTAAATCGTGGTGGAAAAATTCAGTGGAACAAACTCGAGCTTTTATAATTTTAAAACTCTGATGAAACCCTTCACAATTAGATTAGGTTACTGTTTTTCTATTCCATTTACTCTAACCCTCAAATTGAACCTTTCAAGAAGGATGGTTGAGTGAGATGAATGTTGGCGTGGGTAGAAATTGGAATCTGACTGGACTCTGCCAGCTTTTAGCTGCCTGACCTTGGTGAGGCAGTGTGTCTGTTTGGGATGCTGAAATGAAGCACCAGAAACTGAGTGGCTTATAAACAACTCCCTGGTGTGGCTGGTCTCATAACTAGGTTAAGTTTTCTCTACGAAGAGGAAACAAGATCAGAGTTCCTTTCCTGGTGGAGTTTGCACTCTAATAACCCCCAGACTAAGCTTGCTGGGGGGAGGGGCATGCAGCCCAGCTTACTGAGCCCCTGTCAGTGAGGCTGGGGTCAGGTGAGGTTACGTCTCGTATGTGGTCCTGGGAAATCACTTTATAGAAATGGCCTTTTACATGGTTTTAAAATTTATCCTTCTATTGAAGTTTTTTGGTCAGTTATGTATGTTTTTCCAAATAAACTTGTTCATCCAAGTGAAAAACAGATTATTTCTCACAGTTTTGGAGGCTGGAAGTCTGAGAGCAGGGTGCCAGCCTGGTCAGGTTTAGTGAGAGCGCTCTTCTCGGTTGCAGACGGCTGACTTCTCACTGAGGTAGGATGGCGAGCTGGCTGTCTAGGGCCTCTTCTTACAAGGGCGCTAATCCCTAACTACCTCCCAGAGGTCCACCTCTCAAAGTCATCACACTGGATAGAGTTTCAACACATGAAATTTAGACATACACAAACACTCAGTCCATCACACAACATAACTAAACTGTACTTCCGTGTGAAAACTAAAAATGGTAAAATAAATCACAGTGCAACTTCTGTAACTTGACTAGAGTTCTTTTGTCCTTAAAAATTCTTGTCATTCAAGGAGTTGTTTCTTAGATTTAGGTCATGGTAATTAGGGCAGTCATTCACAGTGCTACATGACTTTCTACATTTCACAGTAACCTGCATGGATTACCTCTTTTGACCCTTACTACAAATGTCTCACTTGGAGAATAAGAAAAAACAGGGTTCATTAAAAAGGAAAACTCACTCACAAAGGAGGTATTTTAAAAAACAAAATGCGTGATTTTAATCTTTGTTCAGAATTTTTTCCACTTGACCTTTATTTAGAGGCACCCAACAGGAAAAAAATCTATCTCAGTGCGACATTGTTCCATGTTCTCCTGCGAGTGCTAAGTAACGCGCACAGCCATAACCCACCATCTTCGGTCTTCCCCACAGCGCTGTGCGGGCTCACACAACTCACTGCGGCGCCACAAGCTCAACAGCAGGGCATCGCCTTTTCCGCGACATGCTACCTGACCTGCACTCCATGCAGCCTGCAGAGACTTCCTCAATACCACGCCCAGCAGGCAGTTTCCAGGCCTGAGCTGCACAGGCCAAGGCACGGGCCGCAAGGCAGCACCCCCCTTGTTAACGCTTTCTCCCCCTAGCTGACCCACAGCTAGGTTCCGTGATCCTTCTCCTCGCTCACAGCCCTGCCCTTTTGTTTCCGTAAGCTGCCTTTCTAGCTCAGGCCCCTCTCCAAATGCTGAAGCTGTCCTGCTCCCCAGCCAGCCAGTCTCAGACACACCATGATTTCAGCAAACAGCTAGACAACACTCAAACTGTTCTTCAAGCCTCGCATCCTAAACTCCCAGGCCCTACAGCTAAATGGAAGTCAGATATACAAACAAACACCTTCCCTCTCCCTTTGCCCCGCTCAGGCAACGTGCTCAGCATTCTCAGAGTCACGGGAGCTAAATCTCGGCTTGCATCAGAGGCCCCCATTTCTACATCTTACATCTGAATCTTCCCAAAACTCTATCCATCTTTCTACCTTGTGTTTCACTTCTCAATCTAATTGAAAATCAATTATCTGGGACCTTAACAATTATTGCTTTGGTTGCTGGACAATCTCTCTAGTTGGTTTGCTTACAAACATCTTCAATTTTTTTTCAAATTGATCTTCGAACCTTTTGCCAGAATGGCCTTTCTACAATGGCTATTAATCATGTTTCTTTGTGGTTTAACATTGTTGCACGGCTCTTCATCATCTTTAGATAAAACCCAAACTCCTGGATGGAACATGGGCTTTCCAAGACTTGGTCACAGTTCACCTTCATCTCAGTTTACCATCTCCAGACTTTTCATCACAGATGTGCGGAGCCTCTTGCAGGCCTTAAAGAGACTATGTTCTCTCACATCACAGCATCGTGGTGTGTAATGCTTTCTCCAGGGTTAATAACCAAACCCAACTGATATCTCCTCCATCTTCAAACTCAACCCATTTTGCCTCCTCTGAGCAAACTTCCTGAACTTCTCACTTAACCCGCTTTCCAGGTTTCCCCAAATCTCGGTGAAAACTGTAGGGAGAAACCTCAGGCAAGACTGAAGAGCGGGCCTGCCGTGAAGCCAGAGCCACGTGGGGTTTTAGTTTTCCCTTCTCTTGGCCCTATACAAACTATTCCAGGTGGGATAATGAGCTGGCCAGACTTAGCACTTTGCTATTTGACACAAGGTCTGCACGATGAATTTGTTATATCCTAGAGAAGATTGCACAACTCTGTGAACATGTTAAAGACAACCAAACTGTACACTTCAAAGAGCAATTTGATGGTATGGAAATTATATCTCAGGACAACCATTATTGAAAATATATATGGTCTCAGGCTTTGTCCCAGACCTGCTGAGTTTTAACAAAACCTCCAAGCTGGGAGGGATTCTCAGACCTCTCTGGTGGACGATTAACAACTGCCTGCCCGTGGTTGGCCCTAATGATTGGGGGTGTTTGCTCCCCAACTAGGATCTATATTTGAGTGATTGTCTCCATGCAGATGACTTGTTCATATTCTCTGATATTCAGGCTCCTCCTTCAACTCTACCCATTGATGCATTTCCACTAATCACATCCTCCTCCCTTTATGATAAATCCATATTACATAAATCAGAACAACTTTACTGTATTGCAATTACTCTTCCTCTCAATACAGTAAGATTTCCCTAGGAGTATTAGCTGTCTTTTATCTTTGCATTTATAGAATCTCACACAGGAATATCATCCTCCAAACAGGTTGTTAAATAATAAAATTATTTGTCAATGTAGCAGGACTGTGTTAGTCCAGGTACTCTGAGATACAAATAACACACAAGAATTTCGTTAGCAGAAATATCTGTGAGAAAATGGAGATGAGGTTCAGGAAGTCTGGTCCAAGAGACCACGATGCAAAGCTGAACAAGTGAAGAGGAGGGAAGACTGAGGGACGCTTCCTAGACCGCCATGCAGGCTGAGGATAGTCTGGAGGGCTGTCGGGGGCCTCGAGCCCAAGACCGCCGTCAGAGGAATCCCACGCCTTCCAGAAACGGGCCTGCCTACAATCACCCATACACAGTCACCCGCCACTGCGAGCAGCCGTAGGACACACAGCTGTGGAGCAGAGAGAGGTGCGGGGCACAGACAGGTGCCGGGCAGAGCAGATGCGGCCTGCATCATCGCGCCCCTACGTCAGTGACCTGCGCGCTATGTCCGTGGTTGCCACGGTGGTCTCCATAAACTCCCTCAATCGTAATGGCTTAGCTTGTTGACAGCTCCTTCACTGACTGCAACGAGCCTCTTGTTTAGGGCCCATACGTCTCTTCACTGGACACCGACACCTCCTCGCTCACGACGCGCCTTCTCTGGACACTGACACCTCCTCGCTCAGGACGCGCCTTGGGTAAAGGACGGGACACTGAAGACAGGGGGCAGGGCTCTGCCCTCAGAAAGCCAAAGGGCATGAAACAGCAGTGAAGGCAGGTGGTCACAACTACAACACCGGCAAGTGCCCCAGCAAGGAACGCACGCTCTGGTATTTTCTTAGAGTAGGAAAAAGGACAGAAGAGTTTTATATCTTGACCGGGGGTTCCTATGTGACAGATTTTATGTCTTGTCATTGCTGTTGGCCTCTTGGCTGAGTTTCTGCCACACCATTCTTTTTACTCAAGTTGAATTTTATGTTTTAATTAAAATTACACTGAAGCTTCCAGAGACCATTAAACAGAAGATAAATTTTAAAATTAAAAAAGAGCCAGTTATCTCCTTGCTACCCTCCACCATTCTTCAGGGACCCATCAGCCAGAGAACATTCAAGGAAAACAAAAATATCACCTACGGTAAAGCACATTTAAGAAGAAAAATATATAATCTTCTTTTTCTCTAACTGCAAATTAAGAAAAAAATTTTCTTATTATCAACTTTTTTTTTGATTATCCAAGCCACTGTTCTCATTCGTACTCAAGAGAAACTAAAATTTTATTTTGAAAAAATACATTATTTGGTCCAGGAACATTCTTATGAGCGCTGGTCAACTTTTATTAGCTTTGAGCATTTTTAATACACTTGTTCTTAAGTGAAGCCCCGAGGAGCATGATTTTAGACAAGGTCTTGACTCTAGGAGAGCTACCTTGCTATCCTTTTTTCATTTGTTTTTCCTACATTCAGCGTACTTTATGTCTTCACCCCGAGCTGTGCTTTTGAGGCTCCAGCCTGGGTAAGGTATGCAGACACAACGGCTCGTCTTCACTGTGTCCTGCCCAGCACCCATGTCCTCTTCTCTGTCAACAGCCCTAGAGTTTTCCTGGAGCCTTCTGTGGTGCTCATTCTGCATAGCCTGGAGGTGGTCCCGTGGGTCCAAACATGCAGCACAGGGCCCAGTTAGATCATCATCTTCACCTTCTACACTAATAACTTAGAGGTGGACTTCCTCCCATTTCCAGGTGAATCTCAGGACTTAAACAGGGCTTTCTAAAACTGCACTTCTCCAAGTCTACTGCTGTTTGATTTGTGAAGCTGTAGGGCTGACACGCCCTTACCTCTGTGAGGGGAGAGCTGGCCTCATACGGAAACCAGCCTGGAAGAAGAGAAGGTGAGGGATGGAGAGGGAGCTGCCTCTCTGTGGTGTGCTTTGAGACCTCGCTGAAGGTGAGCCCAGGACCAGTTCCACCCCTAGGTCTTCAGTGGCAAGTTACTAGACAGTTAATTCCTCGTCTGCTTAAGCCATCTTAGGACTGGATTTTTATCACTTGCAACTGAAGCCACTTGAGTAATATACAAAATGAATAAAATTGAAAACCTGCCTCAAAGACCTTACAATAGTTAAGGAGAAAGGAGTCTTCACACTGCAGGTAAAGCCAGGTAGAGGTGTGGTGATAGAGGTACACTGATACTGTCTGGTCAGCAGCACAGGGGAGAAATTAGCAGACATATCCTGGTGAACTGGGAACACGTCCCAAGGAAGTGGCATTTGTCTTGGCTTTTAAAGTGTGAGTGAGAGTCTCACCAGGCAGAAAAGTGGACAAGGGCATTCTAGGTAGTGGAAAGATACTGTGCTAAGTTTAGGGCAAATATGACACTCTGTTCCAACTCTTATTTCACATGTTGGAGGAAACTGGTGTCCGGAGTGGTTGTAAAGATATTTCTGTGATGAGTCGGCTATTTCCAGACTTGCTATCAATTACCATTCACCAGTCGTGCAGAGGAAGCAGAAGAATGCAACGGATTAGTCAATGTTTATCCAGTTTTTGGCACTGGTTAGCTGTGTTTAATTTCTATTTATCGGCTGAAGAACCTTCACTGCCATACTGCGATGCACGATCCGTACGACACTGTGGAATTTCTGTCTTCTGAAATACCTTCTCAACACGTTTTAAGGACAATAGGACTTTCCATGGTTGTCTGTTATGTAATTTGGACTCACGTTTAACAATGAATATTATACACACATACTTTACAATAAGGAAGATTATCAAGTTTATACTTTGATCAAAAATACTCACTGAGCTAAGTAGAATATGTCTATAGACAATTATATGGTTTGATTTTATAAAAATATTCTTTCACATGAAAGCACCTAAAATATTTTAGAAACAAAAAGGAAATGGAGGGAAAGGCAAGCAAGAGAAAACAGGGTTTTAAAATACTATTTTGATATCATATAAAGATGCCTGAAGTTATTGAAAGAAGACATTTCTACTGACATGGTAAAACAGTGCACCACATTACAGAGGTTTCCAGGCCCTCTGGGACAACGCAGGCTTCCTGTTTGAGAAATCAAAGCTCGGGGTACTTGAGCACAGACTTTTTACGATCAAAGGCAAATTTGACCCTTTCAGAGGAAGCCAGAATCCCTGGCAGGTCGTAACAACTGAGAGAAATATTGTATCAACGAAAGAAGGAACTGGAAATGAGTCAAGCATTCCTGAGACTTTCTAAGACATCTTGTTCACAAAAATTCAATAACAGAGAACAGATGAAAAAAATAGACATGACAATCTCTCACTTATTTCACAAAAACCATCGGGAACATAATGGTGTAATATCACAGATGGAGGGCACTCAATCCCAGCAAGGCCTTGAAGACTTTGCTGTGTAGAAAAAATAGAAAGACCGGTGCAAACGCCCTCCCTTAGAACTGAGGAAAACCACTGACCACACTTACCTTCACAAAGAATATTCCAAAACCTGTCTGTTTCCATCCACTCCCTCAGCTGCCTAAAATGTTCCCACCACTGCTTTTAGACCTGGCACTCCAGCTCTTCACTATGTTACACAATGTGCAATGCTGAGTGACAGTTTGCCCCCCTCCCCCATAAAGTGCTGTTTTGTTTTGCTCTGTTTTTTCCCCCCTCCAGTGATGATCACCAGGCCCATATTTTTAATGATCTCTTGGAAACAACAGAGAAACCCTTGTCCCTGTTTGTGACCACATTCAGCTGACTCAGGACTGCTGCCCTCCCACACCCCAGGCCAGCCTCCCTGCAGCGACCCAGGCACTGCAAACACAACCCGGGATGTTACCTTCCCAGCCTTTCTCCCTGAACTTCCCAGCTCTCTGCGTGACAGACATAGGGATTAACTCACATTCCACGCCCTCAGGGGTCAGTTTGCTGCGACTGGTCATTCAGCGGAACACTGGCTGTCATCCAACAGCGCTAACCCTGGCCGTCAGACCATGCTACCTGATCCTACATCCTGACCCCTGTCCTCCTGCTCCCTTGGATCTGGGCCGTGTCCTCAGGTCCTTCGTCGCTGAGTGAATTCGATGCATAGTCTCTCCTCACAGGCTTAGGTGCAGAGCTTCCATGGTCTCTGAGTCCAGTTTCTCCCTCTGCACCCACCACCATCCCCACACTGCGCTATAGTGAACAGCTGACCCTGGGAATCTGCCTGTGGGACGCGGGTCTGGTAAGTCCCCATTGCTGCCTGCACCCAGCTCCCAGCCCAGGTCAGCTTTCTGTGTCCCATCAGGTCCTTCCCCTCGCACCGCACGCCACCTCTGCCTTAACCCTCCAGAAAAATGGGAAAAATCCAGACCCCAAGTCAGTCCCTCCTTTCTCAGAGAACCTCGGTGTAACCGGAGTTCCCACCCATCACAAGGCAAAAGGCAAATCCTCATCACTCCAAGCCAGGTCCCAGGCCTGACTGGAAATGTGCAACCCTCACAAGTTCAACTGCCAAGTCCCCAACATCAGAGATTCTGATTTAATAGGTCTAGCATGGGACCTGGGCATCATGTGTTTCATACATTTTTCCAAAAATTCTAAAGCACAGCCATGAATGAGTGCAGTTTTATAAGTGAATGAACATATGAAAGTCCCTGAAGATCTTCCCTGTTCCAGGTTTGACTCGTGACTTAATGGCCTCATCAGATGAGAGAGAATGGTTTACATTCCGGGCTCAGAGGTTGGGTGTGCTTTATCTCCTGCTGCATACGAGCAGGAGATATTCAGTCCAGACTCCAGGACAGACTGTCTGTGTGACATGACACTGAACCAGCCTCAGGATGAATTAAACACCAGAGGAAGAGAGAAGAAAAAGGGAAAGAGCTGGAGGACGTGAAGACACAACTGAGGTGCTGATCACACTGTGCACAGAGCGCATCTCGCTCTGGGTGCTTCAGCTCCTGATCCTCCAGGAAAACGTAGTCTAAATGAGGACGAGACTATGCTGAGTTACCAGACAGCCTCCCCAGGGCCGGCTGCAGTGCTCAGCACATGATGTGGGAGGAAGGGAAGAAGGAAAAAGGGAGAAGGAAGTCAGTTTTATGAACTGTTAACTTCAAGAGCACACAGATACAGCTGCTGAGAAACGAAGGAGCGTTTCAGCGACCGATGAGCTTTCCTCTGAAGACTCACTGCTCTCCATGGTGGGATGATTGATTTGCTTTGACTTGCATACATTTTCTGTATGTCCTAAATATTCTACAATTTTCATGTATAATTTTAATTATGAAAGAAAAATTGTTTGAAAAAATGTTTACGAGGTTTTATCCAATTTCCTCCATAATTCCTTTATAACATCAAAACGTTGTGAACTGGCTTCCTGCTATTGCAGCATATTACTTGAGAGTGTACCTTTAGTAATACATGTAAAAATTATAAACATGCTCATAATCAATTATAATTACAAATATGTTCATAATTAGTAATTCTAGGCATTGATAGTACAATTGTTTACTCTCACTTGAATCACAAAGCAATTAAAGCAGAGATCCAAAAGTAACGTATCCAAAGTCATGTAAATTTTGGTCATCCAGATTTGGGGGAAAATTACAGTGTATTTAAAGATGTTGTATCACTACATAATATTTACTAGCTCAGTATTCTCTCCAAAAGAACCATCCAGTATCAGGCATAGTGACGGTCTTTAAGAGATAGATGGGTGTTGGAGTATATATTCAATTTAGAATGAAAATGACGTAAAATATTTTGTGTGTTTAAAGTTCTAAGAATGAGACACTTAGAGTTTAAAAAAATTATCGATAAAAGTCACATCCATATATTGAGGACAGTCAAGAAGGCATTAAATTGGTGTGTAGTGTCTTTTTCTAGTAATTGTAGATTAAAGAAAGCCATGTGATATTATCTGCAGAACCAAAGATTCACAATTTTGAATAATAATGAGATACTGTAAAATTACTGACTGGGTAGTAGGCCAGCTTGATGCATTGAGCAAATGAAAAGCATAAGCAAACATAGCTCCATCATTCTGGCAGTTAATTTTTTCCCAAGAAATAGTAATATATCATGACACAGATATATATCTGTATTAGGGCAACAGCGAAATATTAGCATACAAATCAAACAAATGCTTGAAGTGGCTGCTTAAATAATCTCACAGCTTAGATGCACCATGCACCGTTTCTGATGAATAGAATTCTGGCAGTGAAAGAATATGATGCTTTACATGAAATTCACACGTTTAAGACCTAGATTTGTACACTGGGGATGAAGTCAGTACTTGCTTCCAGTGGCCTTACTGCTCTTCATTATAAGCCACTTCTCTCACTGAAAGGCTTGGACTATGTCCACGGTGTTTGATTAAATGTGGCCTCACAGGGTAACCTGTGGGCACAAAATCGACTTCAACTATTGAACAACAGATTTGAAAAGAAAAACTGTCGAAGTGCCTCAAGCTTTTTATATAAGCATTTGTATAAAATGTTGTTCTGACTTCTGGCATGAATAGACACGTCTTCCTCTTAAAAATCAACTACAAAGCTGGACAAATGATCAAAATCAGCTATTGCAGAGTTCTGAAATCTGACCAAAGTCATATAACTGGCTGAGAAGTGTTATTCCTGGAGACTACAAACCTTCAGCTAAGGACAGTAAGAAGAGCACCCAACAGTCTGCGGCTGTTTTGTCTGAGACTGTCCTTGTTCTGTTGTC
This sequence comes from Camelus bactrianus, assembly GCF_048773025.1. Lineage (NCBI taxonomy): Eukaryota > Metazoa > Chordata > Mammalia > Artiodactyla > Camelidae > Camelus > Camelus bactrianus. Next base: position 2,045,973 of record NC_133567.1, on the reverse strand, counting down.
TTAGTGGAACAGGCCATGAAGACCGGTGGCATGGGCAGTTACACTGGCAAATCTTAGTGGGAATTGGAGAGGCCAGGACTCCAGTAGCTTGAGACCAAGGTCATATTCGGGCAAAGAGCGGGCTGTAGGAGTAGCATGGGGTTAAGAGAATGCTAAAGAAGTTGAGACAGCCATGGGGACTTGAAAAGCTAGCCACACATTCCCGACTTTGAGGAAGGCATCAGTGTGTGTACAGCAGAGGCCAGGAGGCACTAAAACACCCAAACATCCTGGCAAAAGAAGCCTGTGTGTATGTGCAGGGGGGCACAATAGAGTCCACTGGAAGCAGCCAGGGAAGCTTCATGATGGCCTGACATTTAGAAACTCTCTCCCTGGGGGAGGGTCTAGCTCAGTGGTAGAGTGCGTGTTTAGCATGCATGAGGTCCAGGCTTCAATCCCCAGGACTTCCATTAAAAAATAAATAAATAAAAATAAACCTAATTACCTCCCCCTCCCAAAAAAATAAATTTAAAAAATTTTTAAATAAAAATTTTAAAAATTTTAAAAATAAAAACTGTCTCCAGATCAAACGTTACTCTTACAACAGAGACCGGAGACTTCACTGGCTAACGGTCTAAGCATATTTTTTGTCAAGATTAAGATGAACCCTAAACTATTCAAAGAGCAATTATCAGTCGTGATCCAGACTTAAAAAGAAAACAACAAAAAACTGAGTAGAGAAATAACCAGGCACATCAGGAAGAAACGTTCATAAATTGGTCCCAGCAAGTTGCAAAACAAGTAAAGAAACAAACACAATGACAACACTCAGTGGAAAAAGTCAGAATCCAGTGCTGCTAAAATAAATTATAAAAATGTTCATTATTAAGCAAAAACAAATGTTTAAACAAGAAAAGAAACAAGAAAGTATAACTAAAACTTAGAAAAAATAGAGGTCCATATGTATTTCTTCTGACTCCCACTAGATGTGCACTGCAGCCAAAACTTCAAGGGAGCTCTCATGAATACATCCAAAGAGGTAATGGAGATAACATCTAAATAATTTAAGGAGAATGCAATGGCTCAACAATAGAGAATCTCAACAAGCATAGACATTATTTTTTAAAAAAGAACTGACTGAAAATTGGTAAAAAGTACAATGGCTAAAATAAATTCTCTAGTTGAGCTTAACAGAAAATTTTAGATGTGAGAAGAAGAATCAGCAACATTGAATTTAAAGTAAAATAAATTACCCAGTTTGAAGAACAAGGAGAAAGATTAAATAAAAATTTGCAAAGCTTTAAAAACCTGAGGGAAAACGTCAAGCACAGTAAACACGAAACTGAGCCACAGGAGAAAGAGAAATAGAAGGGAAAATGCATGAAGAAATGATAACTCAAATTCCTAAATATAAAGGGAAACTTTAATCCACAGATTTAAGAAAACAAATAAATCCCAAACAGAATAAAGGCAAAGAGTAACATCTGGACACATCAGTCGAAATGTTGAAAACTAAAGAAAAAGAAAACTGTGTTAGCAGCGAGAGATAAATGATCAGTCACACACAACACGCTCAATGCCTGACTTATCACAAGTAACAAGCAAAAAAATCTCTCATTATACTCAAATTGATAACAGAAAAGTACTGCCAACTAAGACTTTTATAACCAGCAATACTTACCTTCAAAAATGAAGGCAAAATGTAGACAGCTTCAGAAATAAAAAGGACTAAAGAAATCTGTCACTACTAGACCTGACTGACAAGAAATACTAAAATAAATCCTTTAGAATGAAAGGAAGTAATAGAGTAATTCAAACTGACAGAAAGAAATGCGTGCTGGAACAGTAATTATACGGCTGTATATAAAAGACTATAAATTTATATTCTCTTTCTCCTATTAACCTATTTGAAAGACATAAGATAGTATAAAGCAATAATTATCACACTTTTTGGGGGGCTTATAACATACAGATATGATACAATTATATTAACACAAAAGGAGTGGAGGACAGGGAGAGATACTGGAGCAAATTCCTACATTTTACCATAATAGAGTTATGGTGGCTCTGAGTTAAGTTGTAACAAGTTAATATACACAGTGTGACCCCTAAAACTTGAGGGCACAAGATTCAACCAACAGAGCAGACCTGGCCCACCACCTGCTTCTTCATTCACGTATGGATGATGACTGTTCTCAAAGTACAACAGCAGAGTTGCAGCAAAGAACATACAGCCTACAGAGTCTAAAATATTTACAAATGGTTCTTTACAGGAAAAAAAAATCTGCCAACTTTACCAAAAATGAACAATAAAGAAATAATTCAAAATAAAGCGGTAAAATATAAACAGAGAAATTAAAATAGCATACTGAAAATGCTTAGTAGAAGAGGAGGCAGTAAAAGAGCAGAGACACGGAAGAGACCAAAAGCCCCACTGTTAACCCCCGTGCAGGAGGGGCAGGACCCGACCGCCGCAGCCCCGTTCTGGCTTGCTTACAGCAGGTGTAGTTCTGGGAGCACACAAGCGCCTGCAGGTGGCCCCCAAGCAGAGGTGGGGTTGAAATCTGACCGTGTCCCACCAGGCTTTGGTGGGTCTACATCCCTGGTGCCTTTGTGAGCTCAGTGCCTGCAGGCGATCTGAGCCAATTACAAGCATGCAGCTGGGGAAGGCCTGCTGCTGGCTTTGTGGGCTCCGCACGAGGAGGTAGGGCTAGGGATCTGGGCTGGGGATAGGCTGACTCACAGCTCCCATGGTGGGTCCAACTGCTGCTGCAGACACACAAAAACCATAAGAGAATACTACGAATAATTACATGCCAACAAATTGGACAACGCAGAAGAAATGGACAGCCTTCTAGAAACATATAGTTCACCAAAACAGAAATAGATCATTTGAACAGACTGATCACTAGAAGTGAAGTAGAATCTGTAATAAATAAAATAAACTCCCTGCAAACCAAAGTCCAGCACTGGATGGCTTCACGAGGGAACTACACCAGACATACAGAGAGGAACTTACACCAAACCCTTCCCAACAAGCAGAGCAAGAATTAATTACACAGGACTGAGTGAACTGATAAAGGAGTATTGTGGCTTTTTGTTTGGAACTTTGATGGTTCCTTAATGTTCTGTCCTCTGGATATAAGAAAACTCTTTTCTTTTTCTCTTCAGCTATTAATAACTTGCAGCAATTTTACAGATACACCATTGTAAACAAGGAGGAAACATTTGTGTTCTCCCTGCCTAATCCTCCAGACTTTGGAAAATCTTTTTGAGGGCTCTTATTTTCATGGCAATGTAATTATTTGCATAAGCTAAATAAGACTCGGTTCTCTTTGTAACAGGACATAAATGGAAACATTGATTATATGCCCCAGGCTTTGACTGGAAAGTCCTCCTCAAGAATGATGTGATAAACCAACCCTAAGGAACTCAAGTTGACTTTGTGGAGCCAATGCTTACAAAGCTCTCTGGACAAAGTGGGTTGGTAACTGGTTACAGGATTCCCAGCCTCACAGGTGAGTGGAAGATTACTTCCTGGCAGACCTGAGATATTTGGGGACCTAGAGAGGAAAGGAATTCACTTGAGTCAATAGATATTGCAAGTGAAATTTGTGGTGAGTTCTTGGCCTGGCTTTCTAGACTTGAGACATCTCTTTTAATTTTAAGAAGGCAGACAAAAAAATAATAAAGACTGTGTGGTCAATTACCATTTTTGTTGCACTTATGTAAATATTCAGGTAAAATCTAATAGATCAGATTTATTTTGTAAACAGAGTCAGAAGGCAGATGACTGTGGAAGAAGTTATGTTTGAGAGGAAAACCATATAGAATCCTTGTGGTTCCCAGTTCTTCTAGTAGCTACAACTCTCCAAAGGGATGTTTCCAGTGTTCGCTCACCTTCCTTACTTGCGGCCACTGAGGACTAGAACCTGAGTGCCCAGGTTTTTACTGGGACTTTCCAGAGAAGCCCTGTGAGCCTCAGCTCCGCTCCAAGCAGCAGCCGCGCCCGTCACCCGGGGCCGTGCGCCATCCCCAGGGTGTCCGCCCTGCAGACCGGGAAGCGGGCTGCTTCCCCAGTCCTCGCTTCACTGTCTGGAGACAGTTCAGACACCCAACGTCTATACTGGCTACTCTCTGGGTTCAGAAACTGGGTTTCCAACCATTATCTTTGTTTTCTTTTGTTTCCATAGAAATCGCCCTCACTGAATGCCTGACTGCTTGCAAATATCCTCTGCTACCAAGTCCCAGCAGATGGTCTGCTGGCCCTCAGTGAACAGAAAGCAGCCAAATGAGAACACTGAGTTACGTTGTTCAAGTGGAAGAGGAGCATTTCTTTTTTCCAGCAGCAAGAAGAGGGGCTGACATAGACATTCTCCTTGACCGAGCTCCATTCAGGCTTTTCTGAGCTCTCGGCTCAGCTAGGTCCAAAGCTGGCCATCTCTGTCCTGTAGAGTCCAGTTTTAGTAAGAACCCTGCTAAGCCACTTTGGAGAGATTCTGTGCCCTCTGGTCACCCTTTATGGGTGATTACAGTTTTCATCCCTCTCCATCCCTCAGGAGATGTCTGATCACCCTGCTCTGCCTTCAGCAAGAATCCTGTCAAGTCAGTTAAGCCAGAACCCCCCACCCCTGATGTTTCCTCTCAGTAATTTTCCACCCTCCAACTCCCCTCCACCACACACACACACACACACCCCTCCTTGGGTATTTATAGTCCACGCAGTATTTGGAACTGAGCCCAGGTCTAAACTGAGATCTCTCTTCTCTTACTGCAACACTCATGATTAAAGTCTGCTTTGCCACTTTAACTACTGTCCAGCTCTGGTTTTCCTTTGACAGAAATTTTGCACCAAGAAGAGATAAAAGAAAGTAGCCAGGAAGAAATAAAGCACAGAAAATCATACCAGGGATTCACTGTGAGCACCAGGGGAAGAAGTCAGGTGGGGGAGAATGCAGTGGAGGCTTTGAAAGTAGATTTTCTGATTGTGAAACCGTATATTCTCACTGAAGAGAAAGCAAAGAACATACGCTCCAATCCCACTCCCCAGAGAATACCACTAATGTCACATTGAAGTTTTACTTTCAATATAGTTTTAACACATAATTCTTAGTAATCAATAATCTGGCATAGCATTTTTAATTGTATTTTTCCTGTCAGAAAATATTCTATGGACAATAAGTTTATAATCATGGAATTCTTACTTTAGATAAGACAATTCTTTTAGATTAGGTTAAAGTTCACAGCAAAACTGAGAGGAAGGTACAGAGATTTCATATGTACCCCTAGTCCCTAAACGTGCATAACTTCCTTCAGTATCAACCTCCCCCACTCCAGTGGCACCTCTGTGACCCTGAGGACCCTGCATTGACACATCACAGTCACTCAGAGCCCACAGTCTACATTATGGTGCATCTTGGTGCACACTCTGTGGGTTTGTACTGATGTACAACGACATGCATGAGTCATTCTGGGTTCACACCAAGGATTTTCCTTGTCCTAAAGTTCCTCTGTGCCCTGCCTATTCCACCATCCACGCCACCGCTCATCTTTCATCTGTCGCTGTAGTTTTGTCTTTTCCAGAAGGTCATATAGTTCAAATCACACAATTTGCAGCCTCTACAGACGGGCTTCCTCCACTTAGTAATGTGTATTTGAAGTCCATGCATGTCTTTCCCTGGCTTAACGGCGCATTTCTTTCAGCTGGATACTATTCCACTGTCTGGATGTACCACAGTTTATTTATGCCTTCACCTATGAAAACATATCTTGGAGAGGCAATTATGAATAAGGCTGCTTGAAATTTTGTATTTGTAAGAAAAAATACATTTGGTAATTCAGATAACCAAAATATATTTCTCACATATATTTGGTCTTCATCCATGGTTCCTGGCTCACAGCTCCCAAAACTCTTGGAATTTCCTAAGTTTTGACAGTGATAAAGCTGTTTTTGTTATGTGAAATAGGCAAATATGTTTGTGAGGATCTGTTTCTCAGCTGTCTGCTCTGTTCCACTGATCTCTTTGACTGTCCTTTTGCCTGTATGACACTGTCTTGATCACTGTGGCTTTAGAGTAAGCCTCAAACTTGTACAGTGCCTGTCCTTCAACTTCGCTCTTCTCCATCAGCACACTGTTGGCCATTCTGTGCCTTTTGCGTCTCCATATAAGCTTTAGAATCAGTTTGTCTGCATCCACAATATAGCACCGAGATTTTGACTGAGATTGCGTTAAATCCATAATTATGTCGGAAAAATCTAACATCAGTATCTCTTCATTTATTTAGTTCCACTTTGACCTCATTCATCAGAGTTTGGTGTTTTTCTTATATAAATCTTGTACATATTTTGTTAGATTTATACATATTTTTTAAATTTGAGGGTTCTAATGTAAATAGCATTGTGTTTTAAATTCAAATTCCACTTGTTCACTGCTGATATACAGGAAATCAATTTACTTTTGTATGCTAAACTTTTATTTTGCAACTCTGCTCTAATCACTATTAGTTTAGAGATTTTTCTGCATGTGTGTTCTTTTGGAATTTCAACATAGATAATCATGTTATCTGTGAATAGATAGTTTTATGTCTTCCTTTCCAATTTGTATACATTTATTTCTTGCCTTATTGCATTAGCTAGAACTTCCAGTATGATGCTGAAAAGGAGTGGTGAGGGGAGATATCCTTACTTTGACCTTTATCTTAGTGGGAAAACTTCCAGTTTCTCAGCATTAAATATGATTTTTAGTATACGGAGGAGTTGGTAGGTTCTTTTTCATCAAATTGAGGAAGTTTCCATCTCTTTTCCTAATTTACTGAGAATTTTTATCATAAATGGGTATTGGATTTTGTCAAATATTTTCTGCATCTATCAACATAATTACGTGATTTTTTTTTCTTTTTAAGCCTATTTTTTGTGATGGATTACATTAATTGATTTTAAAAAGCTGAACCAGCTTTGTACATCTGAGATAAATCTCAGTTATTCATGATGTATAATTTTTCATATGTATTGTTGGATTCACTTTACTAATATTTTGTTAGCATTTGCCATCTACATATTTAAGAGATATTGGTCTGTAGTTTACTTTTCTTATAATGTCTTTTCCTAGTTTTGGTATTAGGGTAACTCTGGCCTAATAAAATGAATTTGAAAGTATATTCTCTACTTCTATTCTCTGAAAAAGACTGTAAAAAATTAGCATAATTTCTTCCTTAAATGTTGGTAGAACTCACCTGTGAGCCCATCTGGGCCTGGTGCCTTCTGTTTTGGAAGATTATTGACTAGTTATTCCATCTCTTTAAAAGATGTAATTCTACACAGATTGTCTCTTTCTCCCTGGGTCACAGAGTTACCTTCACTGGTGTGCTGGTTAGTGTTGAGGTAAGTGTTTAACAAGTAGCTCTCTGGAAAAGAAAAGCCCTGATTTGCATCAGTTTAAGATTTTTGTTATGTAAATACGCCCACTCTGGCCCATTGCAAGCTGTCAACATGAAGTCACTGAATGCAGATTTGGGAAGAAATGCACAAAATAGGTTCTTATGAGAGAACATAAGTCACCTCAAGCACATTGCTGAATTTATTTTCAATTGCATGGCTAGACCAGACCTTGTTTCATCTTTCCTCTTAGTTATTTACTTACTTAGTTAATTCCCATATATTTTCCTTTATAAATAAATTCTGTCACTCTAGTATCTAGTCCTGAAAAAAGAACACTGGATAAAACTTATGAGGGAGTCGTGACAGTTATCAATGATCTGGAGAAAAACTGAATTTTAAACCGTGGGTAAGATAAGATTTTTGCTTGCCTTTGTATTTTGTCAAGAACTGCAATGACGAGGTTGCACACCATCATTTATCATCAATACCGCTGCTTTCTCCCCTCGCTAGTTTGCTTGTTATGTTTCTGGCTGCGTTTTGAGTTTGCCTTTTATCTCTGTGGGTCTCCTGGTGCATATGTACATAATTAAAATTTTTTTTCTCCTGTTAATCTGTCTTATATTCCAGGGGATTCCCAATCAATAACCAAGAATTAGTCTTCCTTCTACAGAGTTCAGGCCATGCTCACTGAGAATTTTGGCATGCTTGAAAGATGACCATAACGAGTATCCTCAGGCATTTCTCATGCCAAACACCTTGGAAACAATTTTTCACTCAAGAAAGTGGGGCAATTTTTCACTCAGGAAAGTGGCTGATGTAGAACTGATGTAGTTCACAACGCTGATGCAAAGAAGCAAGTACCAGCCAGGTGGCAAGCAAAGCTACAATTAGAGGTGATACTGTAGGCAGATAACCTGCCTGAAAATAATTCCCGACGAATGTAAAGCAAAACTTCTAGAACCCCTCTCCAGCCACACCCACTAATCCCACTGAGATTGTAATTAGAATTGCATCACTCCTGTAACTTGAGAAGACTGGAAATTCTGCCCTGTGGGCAGTTTATCACGGAAGATGATTGATGGTCTCCATTCCTTCCCATCTTTTATGCCCTTCAGGAAAGTTCAGTGCTTTTTCCATATGGAACCCTCAAATTTATTGACAAGTTTTCCTAGGTATTTTGTTTGATTTCTGTTGTGTCTGACATGTTTGGGTGTGCTTGGACAGAATATGTAGTAAGATGATTAGAAACTCTTAGTGGGATCTTTGGGGAATATCTGATTCATCTAAAAGATTCCTGCAGTCATTCACGCAGCAAACCACTGATTAGAACCTGCCCTGTGACGAGCCCTCTCAGGCCCAGTGCCCAAGTACTGGAGACAGAGGACGGGTCTCACACACCATGGTTCAAGGTCTCCTGGGAAAGACTGGGAGCAAGCAAACACCTGTGCATTCTGAAGACATCAGGCCAAAGACGTCAAAATCACGGTGGGAATTCTCAAATTCGGACAGAAAGAGAAAGTTGGCCAATGGCACAGTTTCATCTAATGAAGATAGTACATGAGTTAAGATGGTGGAAATAAATTTTGAAAAGTCAAAAGAAAACAAATGACACATTGCTAAAGGGAAGACCAAAAATGTTTAACAAATTTCAAGAACCGGAAGGTAGTTCAGGAAACAGATTAATTTCACCTTGAGCTAAGTAAACAAGCCCATTTGAAATAAAATTTTGCATCAGAAATGGAAAGACCTGGGACAACCATATGGCCTGCAATGCATTTCAACTAATCTTATTTTCTTAATGGCTTAAAGGTAAATTTAAAGTTAAATTAGGTTCAGAACACAATTGGAAGTTAAATGGTGTGTAAATTAATAGCTCAATTTTTAAAGGAATAGCACTAGTTTGGATTTGGAAATAAGCTGGTGAAGAACCACATATGTGCAAAATAAGAATGTTTTCTACTTTGTAAAACTTCATTAAAATTGCTTGCACGGAAACATAACAAGCAAAGTAATGAGGGAGAAAGCAGCAATACTAAGGGTACGGAGCGCAGAACTCTTACGTTTTGGGGGAGGGGGCACATTCAGAACAATCAGAAGTAAGATGGATGTGGCTGACAGCAGAGAGGTTTACAGGTCTTCAAAAAAGACAATGAAAAAGCACTGATGCAAGAAAAAGTAATGGTTGGTGATATTTATCGCAGGCATTCACTGTTACGATCAAATTCATTGTCCAGTTCTTTCCAGGGGCGTTTTCTACTTAAGGGTACCACATTTTCTTTTATGTTTTTTTTTTTTTCCATTCAAGGATTTTCCAATAAATTGTCAGCAGGTGCTCAAGACCACTAGTGACTAGGTGGTCGGGCAGGCGCAACAGTGTGAAGTCCACATCTGAGGTGGGCTGTCTGTCAGGACACACACAGGCCTGCGGTTAGAGTACTTCCACTTTATATCTTATTGTCTTAACCGCTGCAGCTAAAGCAGCAGCTCTTTACCTTCACTAGAACGTCAAGCACAAGGAGACAGAAGTACGGACTCACACGTTTTTACTTCAAGTCTGCACTCCTTTGTGTCTGAAAACATTTTTATTGCTATAGCATAGATACAAACGACAAACTAATGAAAAAAGCAGAGGGGATAAAAGGAAGAGATTCAATTAGTGATGTTCAAGTTGTCATACTGTTACTATACATAGTATCATTCCCTTACTTCTGAAAGGTTTTTCTGAGTTAAAAAATATCCCAGAAAATAAAGAGCCAGTATGATGTGGGGTTATTAAGCTGAGAAGTAATAAGACAAACGATTCTACAGACCTGTTCCTCTAGCTGAAGCATCTGAGACGGACACCCGTACCTTGGACAGGGCGTGTGTGTGTGTGTGTGTGTGTGTGTGTGTGTGTGTGTGTGTTGTTCTCATGCACTCCCTCATCTGGAAGTATTTCCCACATTGGTTAAACAGCAAGTTTCTGCATTTCAGCTCATGTGTAATTAAACCACCAGGGAACATGGAGCAAAATGTGCAACAGTCTATTAACCCAACAGTCAGACATTCTGCAAGGATTCTGAACATGTCTGCATTTCCCAGGACAAACTTTTTAAAAAGGATTTTACAGTATGCTATAAAATGCATTAAAAGAAAAACATGATTGAGTCATACATTTTTCTTAAGGGTTGTATGTAATTAGAACCTGTTATTTTTGATAAATCATAACCAGAGAAAATGCTCAGCAAATCAGTTTCAGTAAACTGGACTCCAAATTAAATTGCCATTTTATTTCTTCAGTTTATTTATTCATCTTTTTACTTGTTCATTTACTTGCCTCTAGATGTTTTAATGTAAAACTATAATTGCTTTTATTCTCAAAACAGTTTAAAACAACAATAAAAGCACAATGTTGAATATCAACTTCTTCCTGAAATTAGTGGGAGAAGACTTTCCTTTAGTTACAGAAAACACAGTATCTCAAACTACTTTTATTTATAATATTTCATAAGATATGCAACACAGTTCAATTCCTTTACTTGAAAACCACTTCCAGTATGCAGAGTTAATTGTTTATTGAATCAGGATAGTTTAGTAAATATTTGAAGGCTAATAACCTAAAACCTAAGCCTTACAAAATTTTTACAAATATATTTATCATTTTCTAGTTCTTCTTACATTTGTTTGTTCTACAAACATTTATGGAAGAATTACTATGTGCTCACACTGTCCTAGGCACACTGTCCTAGGGATCACAGGAGGTCCATATTCTAACACACCAGTGAGAGGGAAATAGTAAGTCACTCCATGAGATTTATGACGCCGTGAAGACAGGAGAATGTGGTGATGTGGACAAGCCTGCCTAAGGACAGAGTATTTTATTTTTACTTTATTTTTTCAAGGCATTTTCACTTGTTTTTAAATTGATAGTTACTATACAGTATTACATAAGCTTCAGGTATAAAACAGAGTGACTCACAAGTTTGAAGACTGCATTCCATTCACAGTTACTATAAAATACTGGTTGCCTTCCCTGTGCTGTCCATTACATCCTCATAGCTGATTTCATACAGAGTGGTTTACCCCTCTGACGCTCCTACCCCCGTTTTGTCCCTCCCACCCCAATGCTGACCACCAGTTCATCTGTAAGCCTGCCTGTTTTGTGTTACATTCGCTTGTTTGTTGTATTTTTCAGATTCTGCACATAGGTGATATCGTAAGTGCCTGTCTTTCTCTCTCTGACTTATTTCCCTGAGCACAAAGCCCCCCCAGCCCGTGGGGATGGAGGGTCAGAGCAGCTCCCTGAGGCATGTCCAGGGAACTGGAATCAAGGTGATTTTAAGGAACCAGCAGGCGAAGACCTGGCCAGGGTGCTGCAGGCAGTGAAACAGAGTCGGGAGTGGCTCTGACGTGGGAATGGGCCGGAAGTGGCCAAGGAGCAGGCAGGAGAGCGGGAAGGGAGGTGAGTGACCTGGGGAAGCCTGAGGGCACTCGGACCAGAGGGGCGGGAGGGAGGGAGGTGGATTTAGGTATCACTCAAGAGGAGGGGGTGGAGCGTCCCGACCGAGAGGAGGAAGGGAAGGAAGGAGGGACGCATCACACGGGACAGCTGAGTCAGGCGCCGAGGACCCTGGGCTGATGCCACTCCCGGGGCTAAGGAGGCAGGGACTTGCTCTAAGTGTGAGGCGGGGCATGATGGCTTCCGTCTTAGTCCTGCCCTCCTTGGTGATGCTGAGCAGTCACTGCAAGTGGTAGCAGTTACCGCACACTCAGTGTGGGCCAGGCACCATCCAAGTCGCTTTACGTGTGTTTTCACTTTACCTTCTCGCACCGTCATGCTCACCCTGTGGGAGGCACCGTCATCGGCCCCATCTCACAAACGAGAGGACAGAGTCACGGAAAGCCTCCTACCTTGCCCAGAGGTGTTAGATCGGGTTTGAACCCCAGCAGTCAGACTCAAGCCTGTGCCCCCAACCCCTGTGCTGCAGTGCAGGCTCAGGGAGGGGAACCGGCCCCGTGGTGCTGCGTGTGGGGACCACCAGCACCTGGCATGCATTTTCAGCATTTTGAACCTACAATGAAGTTCATCCTTAAGACATAAAAATGAGATTAGCTTTGATCCTGTTAAACTATTAAGTTATTAAATATTCAAAATCTGAGGAAAGAGAAGCAGTGACGCCCAGAAGTCAGGGCTGTACACGATAACGTGGCCTGATAGAAACCATCTCCACACACCAGGACCGTGTCGCCTGGGAGGGCTTGGTCACAGACCTGGAGGGGCCACAGTTAACACGCAGGGCCTCCTAGGGACATGACTGGTGACTCCGGTCCCACTGGCCACTGGCAAGACGGTTAGAGCACCTGGATCCCACGGCAGCACTGTTCTCAGTCTGTGCACTGAAGCCATTCTGACATTTGATTACCTAATTCACTTCCTTGGTGTTCCTCTCTTCATGCATTCACTCATTATTATGTGTCTGCTGACAGGAGACACAGGGCGGTGGACTCTCATTGTTAACGCACCAATGTGCGGCCATGCAGGTATTCTCGATCCTTTGGAAATCCTCAGCATTTCCATCTGCTCTTTTAATACAACCATCTCCCAAATCTGGTTACTGTAGGCCAACTTTATTTATAAAGTACAACCCCTCTTACTTTGCTGATAGAATTGGGTATCTGAGATTAGAGATCTGAGCACCAGCTCCAGACTAGGACATATTCGCAAACTTGATGCCTTGAAGACTGTCTGACAGTTCTTTCTCTGATGTCACCGTGGGGCTGAACACCAGCATGCGTATCTAAAGCACCTTGCAAATTCACCTGCTTTGACAAGACGATTAAATTTAAGTCTGCAGCCATCAGATTGTTAATACATCTGTGGTTAGGTAATGTTTCATGTATCTAATCCCCAGTTCCTGTACATTTGATACAATTTAGGACAAATATTCATACATTACATATGCAAACAATATAAGGAATATGCAGAATATATAAAGTATGTGCAAACTTCGTTCACATTTGTGTTATGTAAATTTATGTATTAAATCAATATTTGTGGGCAAACCACTTTTCAAAGTTCTCAGAATTTAATACTGAATAAGAAAATACAAATCCCAGTTAAGATAAATCGAAGTTCGCTGACTATAAGGGACTTCCTTCAAATTAAAAGACACAGGTAGGTCGAAAGTAAAAGAAGGGAAAAAGACACAACATGCAAACAGCAATAAAGCAAAACCGCTATTAGATAAAATAAATTTCGAAACAAAGGAACTTTCTAGAGACAGAAGGGGACATAACATGATGATAAAAGGGTCAACCTAGCAGTAAGACGTAACAATCTTAAGTGCGTATGCATCAAGCAACGGAACCACAAAATGCACAAAGCAAAACTGACAGACCTGAAAGAAAAAGGAGACAAGCCCACATCAGTGGGACATTTCTGTGCCTAGTATTCTCTGCGTAGAAGTGATCATGAAACCAGAGCCACAGCCCTGAGAGGTGGCATTCCTGGACCACCCACGCCATGAAAAGACTTCGCCAGGAGCTGCTGAGCCACAAACACGGGGGGCGGGGCACACCTCAGCTCACACGTGCTCACAGTCTCAAGACAGGAGGAGGGACTTCATGCTCACCCCTGCCTCGTGTGCATGATGGTGAGACATCAGCCTGCTTTATGTGCTTAATCCCCAAGCATCTTGCAGGGAGGCATCCTCTGCACCTTACAGACGCAGACACTGACACGTGAGGAGGTTATATAATTTGCCCAGATATGTACCAGACCTTTCTTGATCTTAGTTCTAATTTTAGTGCCCACACACTTTCTGCTGCACTGTAGCATTTCATGTGAAGTTAGAAAGATTTAAAAAAGAACTCAGAATTCAAAAGGGGGGAAAAGAGGTAAAAACACTTACAGGCTTAGCCAAGACATACATCTCAACAAGACGTCATCCCCTAAGCCTGTTTCACTGTCACGCGCTTCACTGCCACTGCCACAGCCACGCGTTTCCATGTATGAGCTGAACTTGGTTTTGACGGCTACCCTGAGACTCAGCATGGTCCTCTGACCATGCGACAAAAGATGAATGCACCTGTCAAAGTAACCTATTCCTGGCTAGGAGAGCACCACATCTGAGTAAAACATTTCCTCCCTCAAAAAGAAAGGAAAGAAAGAAAAGAAGGAGGAAGGAAGGGAGGGAGGGAGGAGAGAAGAGGAGAGAAGAGAAGGAAAGAGGGAAGGGGGAGGAAAAACTATCCAAGTAATCAATTTCTTAGTAACAACCACAATTCTAAACTTTTTCTCTAATTTTTGTTTTGCTGAATCACGACAGAAGTGCATGATGAAATTTACCTTTCTGCCCCATGTCCTGTGACAATAACATGTTTGAGATAACAGGGTACTGATTAGGTTACAGCTCAAACTGCACTACAGGCTCAGGGAGAGTTTGTCTGCTTGCTGGTTTACCTGAAATAAAACGTGTCTGTCCTTGACGCTGACACATGTGGCCCACTGCATGACGGTTTCTGTCACCCCCATTGCCTCCAGGAGCCACTCACTCAGTGGTTCCTTCCAACGTGACGCTGGAAGGTGAAACTTGGTAACAATCACTAGCACTGACTGAGATCCTGTGCCGACAGTGTCCTCAGGACTTTTCCTATAGGAAGCCATGCAAAACCCAGGAAGAAGGGCCTGTAATGACCACCCCTTTGACTGCTTGCACCGGGAGCCCGCCTTACATGGTCTGCAAACAGATCTGAACCCAAGCTGCGAGGCTGCAGGGCCTGCAAATTTAAGCACTAGCCTTTTTATTTTGAAAGACAGTTCCTACCTCTGACAGCTCTTCTCCACAGCTTCTCTGCCAGGTCGCATGGGTGGCCCTAAAGTTTGAAAACCTACAAGAGACAAGTTTCCATAGTGACGGGAGGAGGAAGCAGAGGAGCCTCAACGAAAGGGCTGGTTCTCTTTCAGACAAAAGCACCTAAGGCCAGGCCTGGGCCTGACTTCTCAGCTTCATCCTTGAGGGCGGAGCTCAGCACCTCACACGCAGAGCAGAGCTGGCACAAGGCCTTTCACTCACCTGCTCTAACAAGGCCCTTATTCACTCCTAAGGACAGAGAACCCTTAGATTGAAGTGGGAGCAGCCAGGACCAAAAAAGTCAGGAGGCCGACAGATCCACGCCTTATCTACTGTGAAGTCAAGCAACCTGAGGCTACTTCGAAAGACAATCTGACAACCCAAAATGCATGTGAAGGAAAGTGGTGACTCATTTACTCCTCCCTCTAAAGCCCTTGAGAACAGAAAGGAACTGCCTGGCAGGGTGCATTATACATCATTTCCAATAAAAATGGTAAAATATATTTTCTAAGGAAATCAGGGACAGTCAAATCTATTAAAACATATTTTAGAAAGTTACAGAATACACTGAGGTTCTTGTCTCTCTGCTTCTTGTTTAGAATTAGCGCCGGTTTTCCTACATGACAGAAAAGGGCTGGACCGTGCATCGTGACACGCCCCAAGGACGCCCTTTCCGCAGCCTGCCTGAGGGGAGAGGCGCCTTGAGCAGAGGTGGGGGAGGGGAGGATGGGCTCCTAAACTGCCCTGGACGGGCAGCTTCCTCCTCCTCTCCGTCCTGCGAGGTGTGCCCGTGCCTGTCGGGGGGGAAGGGGGACGTGGGGTGTCAGTGAACCTGCCCGCACAGGGGCGACACCTGTTTTCCTCCCAGTCCCCCTGTCCAGCGTTCTAGAGCCTCCTGACACGCACTCTTCACTGTAAGACAGGGAGGAACAGAGAAACAAGAGCATTAACAGATTTTCCAAAGTGTATTGAAGGCCCAAAAGGTGTCTTTCAGCTGGCATTCAATTCATTTATTCAAACATATCTACTGAGTGTGAGATATTTTCAAAGCAAGCTATGATGAAACAGGAGTGATTCCCGCTCCCCCACACATGACATGTACAGCGGATGGGGGCCCGGAACACGTCATCACAGTAAAGCTCTAAGGGGGTGAGGAAGGTCAGGGGACGAGTCCCAGAGGCAGAGCTGCCCCACAGCTCCTGACTGGTCGGCGGGAGTCAGCCAGCTGGGGCAAGGAAGGAGGACCCCAATATGGGGGAGAGAGTCTGAGTCACAGGCACGCTCGGGATGACAGAGGACCGCAGCCCACTTGAGGGCTTTGAGAAGATCTGCCCCTTGTGGAGATTCAGGCGTGAGGAGTGAGAGAAGTTAACGGAACGGAGGCTGGGAGGGCGGGCAGGGCAGGCTGGACGCTGCCCTGAGAAGTGGAAGACACTGAGCAAGGCTTAATGAGAATGCACATTCTGGCAACAGTGTGGGAGATGATTCTAGGGGGACAAAGTGAGAACCACCATAACGAGTTTGTTCAGCAACCCAGAAATAAAAAGGTGGTGGCTGGGCCGAGGGTGGGGGCAGTGGGTTAGGGGAGAATCTGAGACACGCGGCCTCTTTAAAAGTCAGGTGCGCAGAGCTGGGTGATGGATTCTGCTCGTGTGCAGTTGTGACTGTATTTGCTGTTAGATCTCAAGTATTTATATTATACTTTATTTTACATATTTAGTATTTAACAGCCTACAGATCAAACAATGTATTATTTTGTTTATGTTTTACATTAATTACATAGTTATTCTATATCTATTTTTATATATTATTTATAGATACATATAGCAATTTTCTCTCTCATATAACTACGTTTAACTACTTGCACAGATTAAACACATGCAAAAATGGCCCATCTGAGGAACTGTGTAACATCTCTGAGAAAACTTCCCTGACATCTGCAGATAAAACTGGCCACTCCATATTCTGTGCCTCACTATGCCACATAAATAGTTCTTTTACTGGGCCTAAATCATTTTGTGTTACAGATGTTTCTGTGTGGGTTATCTATCGTCTCCCTCTAAACTGTAAATTCGCTGAGAACAGAAATTTGTTTTCTCTTTATTTGTTCATTGTGCAACACACAATGAAATAAACATATATGCAATAAACATTTACTTAACATTGATTACTCTTTGGAAAATACTTGCACCCCGGAAATGTCTTCTGGAGAACAAATTATAGTTCTGTGTATCTTCCAAGTTTATAATTACATAGCAAGTTTACATTTTAAAAAATAAGATTAGGATTAGGAATTCTTGAGACTTTGACAAACTTGGAAAATAAGAAGATGAATCAGAAAATAGTTCTCACACTCAGGAAAATTGCATTTTCCATAGAAGCAATAAGGTACATAACAAATAATAGATAGATTCCAGATAGAAAGTAGCAAGGTGCAAGGAAACTTAGAACATTAAGAACACAAATTAAATCTACACACCACACACTAAACACACACACACACACACATACACACACGCACACCCATTCAGGAGAAACATTTGTGCATTTATTCACTTAACAAATACTGAAGCATTGTCAATTCATGTGACAGAGTTCGTATCTTCAAGAAGCGTAACTGACACTGTGAGAATCAGATACCAACAGCACAATGTAAAGAAGAGAAACGCAGGCCAGTGCTGTTGGAGGAAAGCCTAGTTGGCAACTGTCATTTATAACAATGCTAAACTAGTTCTAAGTCAGAAAGAAAATATTAAGGGCAAACATACACAAATACCAGGTTTATTATGTTGCTGGTATTTACCTAATTAATGTTGAAGAATATAAGACAAATGTTACAAAAATAGAACTAATTAATTACCTGAAAAAGCTAGTGTTTCATCGTTTTCATTTTTTTTTTTAAGTTAGGAGTCAACATTTTGGACTTTAAGACATAGTACTGGAAATAAATAGAATAAACTTAAAAATCTAAGTATTTAAATTAGTGACTATTTTGAAAGGAGAAAAGAAAGTAAACAAAGTATACTAAAACAGATGAACATGCTTAGAGATAAAGCAGGTGCAGGCAAAGCCGCACGCAAGTATCGTGGTCTCTCCTGTTCTGCATTTCCCTATGTGGCCAGCAAGGGTCGACCAGAGGGCAGGAAGTCAGGGTTCTCACGTACACCTGCAGCTGTTAAAGTCTGAGTCCTGGGCATTTCATTTTCTCTCTCTCTCTCTCTCGATATAATTATCTTCAAGGCTTCAAATTTTTCTCAATTCCAATACTTTTGGATCTTTTTTAACCTATCAGTCTTGAGAAAGATAATCTAAAATTCAGAGAAGTTAAAGAATGTGCGTGAAGCTTCTTAGCTGTTTGTTTAGGGAAATTACTCTCTCTGGTAAGTAAAAGAATGTATCTGTAGTGTCCTCACCAGTGAACACCAACATTAAAGGAATTACTTCTCCCGTAAGTTTGCCACAAGAAACATACTAATTCTTCTGGTCATGTGACTACAACAGCTTTTTATGATTACCTAGTATCTTTTAAATTTGAATCTTTCCTAAGGTCTAACCTTTATCCCTCACATTGTACATAAAATCAATTTTTTTTTAATTTTGAAACTCATAATTTTAAAGCGCTGCTGCATATAGATAAATTATAGTATTTAGGCTTTACTCTGAACTAAAAATTATGTCATTTTTACCCTTTTATCATATATTTTAGCAACATCTAACATTCCTCAAAACTAAAATCTAAGTAAAAACCTGGAATTTAGGACATTCAAGAAAAGTCACTTATCCTCATACATAATGACACTTTAAATTTGGGGGTAACAGTAAAGTCTAACTAGAACAAAATTAACATGGAAGAGTAATCTTCAAATCATTACAATAAGCTAATAACTTGACAATGAAGCAGCAGCAACTTCCACTAGGTAAAAGTAGAAGCAGGATAAACTGTAACACACCACAAGTACTCGGTATGTGGGAAAAGTGGAAAAAATGCAAAACTGAACTATTACTTATTTTGTTTAAATAACACACATTTGCAAATATCATGGAAATGCTGCAATTATTTATCTTTACTTTCTGTGTGGGAATAGGGTTTTACTTTTTGATTTATGTAACTGAATTCAGTTTAATGAATGATTATTCTTGGTTCAAGTCTTGGTAGTATTTATATTCACTTTAGAACTATGTTGGCCTATATGGTTATAAATTTCAGAAGAACATTTTGAAATCAGGTAAATTCCATTTGATAAATAAAGAGAAGTTAAATACCAGAGAAAGGATGTAATATCTTTGTTTGCAATTGCCCTTCAAAACTCATGAACCTGCAGCTGTAGGTAATTTTTGGGAAGAATACCAGGTAGAGAGGCAGAAATAGGGATGTGGGCAGAGGAACAAGAAAGCAGATCAAAGAGAACAGCAGTCATACTAACAGAATCAAGGATTTGAGGATAGGAGGCCCTTGGAAATACTCTAATTTACGGTTCTGAAAAATCCAGCCCCAGCACCAAATCTAGTCTGCCACCTTTTTTCTATGGTCCGTGAGCTAAGAAAGATTTTTATACTTGAAAGATTTTTTTAAGTTTAAAAGAGAATGATATTTTATGAAAAGTGAAAGTTACATAAAATTCGTATTTCAGAGTCGATGAACAGGTTCCTTGGATCACAGGTACAGGGTCACTTGACATATTGTCTATAGCTGCTTCCTTTCTAAAATGACAGGGCTGAGCCATTGCAACAGACACCACACAGTCCCTCAAAACCTCTACCCTCGTTACTCTCTAGTGCGTCCCAGAAAAGTTTGCTAACCTCTGATGCAGCTGAATTCTTCTTCACACAAAGAGGAAGTTTTCAAGCTTTGGTTACCTGTCCAAGGTCCTGAAAACTGTTTCCAGCAGAGCTAGAATCAGAGCCCAAATACCCTGACTGCCTGTGGGACCCTTCCACTGTGCAGCACTACCTCCCTTCAGCACTCTTGTCCTAACAGAGCCACATGCCCACAGGACTTAGCACCTGATGGAAGCTCAGAAGCTTGGCAACTACCCAGTATTTATCCTACTATATGACAGTCATTTTGTAAGGCAAGATACTTCGATAATTTGATCATTACAGCACACAAACTTGCTCCCAGACTATCATTCCATATATGTATCATATCTGTATATTAATCAGTATAGTGTCTCCTATACTTTAGACACCATTGCAAGTGCTTTGTAAACATCATCTCAGTTAATCCACTTAACAATTAGAAAATTTATTTGTAACCACATAATGCATACTCAACTTCATGATTAGATACGTCTGACTCCACGTTATGTCCCAAGCAATGAACTTGATTTAAATGTGCATATTATTTTTCTCCTAATTGTGAACTGACCTCTGCAGGACAGAAGGAGAGAAGGTCCTTCTCTTCTTTCACCTGCCCTTAGATTGTAAATTATGATTTTTTAAAATCTTTTCCCAGTGGGTAGCAGTATGGAGGAAGATATCAGAATGCCAGAAGAGTTCTTATGTGACTGGTGTTATCATAAGATGATTCATCTTTCTCTAGACCTGGAGGTGTTTAATGCTCATTAATTCCCTGGTGGTTCTTCAAAGACCCTCACTGGCAGCACCTGTCTAGACTTACTAGGACATGAGCAGTGTACCTCTCTCAGGATGCCAGCTTGCCCCTCAATCCATGTTGCTGTTTTTGGGGTGTGTGCAGTGCCCCAGGTTGTAGTCTTATCAGTCTATGAAAAGTACTCCCTGACAAACTGGGATTACAAGTTGCTCCCAAACCACCTTAAATATGCTGCTGGAAAAGGAACCACCACTGTCCCATCTTCTAGACTATCTGGGCATGAGACAGACACCTGTCCACTATATTCCTTTAGTTGCCAGGGCACGTGGTCAACTTAGAAGTCATTCTGTTGAGACTACTCATGCTAGCCTGAGGGCAAAGGAACCCACAGTTCACTTCAGTAGCTCTGCCCAAAGACATCCCCTGCACAAATTATTTTATTGATCTTTTACAAGATCAATGTGAGTAAGGTACCAGGGATAGTTTTCAGTTATTTCTTCTTTATTTCTTCTTAAAATTTTTATCTTAGCAATGTTGGTATGTCATTTATATTACACATTTATGCCTTAATCAAAAATTCTAGTTTAACTTCCTGCTACACAAGATATAATTTCAGAAGCCTCTGGAGTCTCTGTAAGTGGACACTACCTGTCAAGATCATTCTCAGTGCTTATAAAAATTTAGACTCCTGGCTTCACTCCATACTTGCTAATATAGCATCTGCTGATAATGCAAAATGTAGGTTTTAACAAGCTCTTCCTAAATGATTATTTTGCATATTAACATTTAAAAAAGTGCAAAAAAATTGTGCTATCTTCATTCTTTTAGGGTAGGAGGGAGGAAAATAATAGAATGGAAGAGAAGAAAGAAAGCAAAATGAATGAAAATAAAGCCAATAATCTTTGGTTTTTAAAATAAGCATATATTATCTAATTCATTTCTATAAAACACTTGTTTTAGTTTATCTCTAAAATACTATAATTGGGGTTTGAAATGAAAACAGACACATTCCTAACAGCAGAGGTAACGCAAGTTTCCAATTTCTTAATTCTGCTATATTCACGTTTGGTTCTTTTAGAATATGCATGACCCTCACAAAAATGAGTAAGAAATTAAATTATTTTCATCAGTTCCATAAATAATGAAGCTTTAATATGATTCTTTATTCTCTAAAGCCTAGTTATTAGTTGAAATTACATGGGTCTTCAGATAAGGGATAAAATGTCACATACCAGGGAAATTATATTTTATCACAAGGAGTTAAGGACTGATGCCAGAGGGGCCTCTTTCAGAGAAGAACTATTATCAAGTTCTAGAATTTTTATTGCTTTCTTTAAAAATATAAAATGCATCTGTTTAGTTCAAGACCTTATTAAGTTTTGGAATTTTTTTTCCAAGAAAGCTTCAAATAGCTTCTTGTAATTTTGATAAACATAAATCTCTTACATACAGTCTTCCAACATTAATCTCAGTATTGAAATCCTAAACTATCTAGGAATGACATCACTGAGCTTTCAATCTAGTCCAGGGAAAACTTCTATTAATTAAATGACCAAAAAACATACGACCGACATGGCGATAGAAGGTATTTAACATGCTGTAGTAACGAAAACCAGAAAGATCTAAACTTGTCTAGAAACAGGGACGACTTTCCTAATGAAGTGGGATTTAAGCAGAAGGCTGGAGGATGGACACAGTGATGGTGGAGGAGGGATGAGCACCAAGGGCCTGGGCGAAGGGCAAGGACGAGGAAGCACACGGAGCCTGAGGGGCGCTCAGGCCCAGCTGCAGCGTGGAGGGCACAAGAGACACCAGCAAGAGGAGGTCCTTGAAGGGCGACTGGTCAAAACAGGGGAAATCCTAAGTATTAGCTTACCAGGTTCTTGCCATAACAATGAGCCACAGACTGGGGGACACAAACAACAGACGTTTATTTCTCACAGTTCTAGGGGCTGGAAGTCCACGATCAAGGCATCAGCAAGGTGGGTTTCTTCTAAGATCTTGCTCTGCCCTTCAGATGACCTTCTTCTTGCTGTGCCCTCCCACTGCCCTCTGTCCACAGGGGTGTGTGTGTGTCTGTCCCAGTTCTTCTTACAGAGACACCACACATATTGGATTAGGGCCCCTCCTGATGACCTCATTTTGAGTTAATTACCTCTAAAAAGCCCCTATCTCTAAACGGTCACCTCTGAGGTATTAGGGGTAGAGCTTGAATTTTGAGAGGACACATGAACCATCATGAGCGTTTGAACTTTAACAAATGGAAAACGGGCATAACTGAAGGTTTATAAGTCACGGGCATAACTGAAGTCAATACAGTTGTGGCCTTCATTTATTTTTGAAAGTTCTTTCAACAAGCCACGTGAAGTGTAGTTGGGAAGGAGTAAGACTGGTGACACATTTACAGTCACCCAGGGGAGAGAGAACCAGGGGGAGATGGGTGCTGGAGGGGCCACCTGAGCTTGGAGAAATGGAAATGGATCCCAGAGAGAGGTCGGTGTAATATTATACTTCATTGTTATGTACTAAGGGCAAAGAAAATTGAGGATTAGAGATATTATCTCATGTACAGATGCTAATGACAAAGAACTAGAAGAAGAGAAAAGACTGAAAATACAAGACAATGCAGAGATATTCAGAAGTGTGACAGCGATGAGGCAGGGTCCCATGCAGCTCTGAAGCTGACAGCCACCTCTGCTGGGGGCAGAAGCCCCTCTTGCAGGAGAGAATGGTGACTGATATTTTTGTCTTTGTACTTGGCCAAACTCATTAGAAGGGAAAATCAGCTCCCACTGTTTAGCAAAGGAAGATTTTCAAGTACTAAATCTAGGAACGAATTCTGTAGCAGGCAGGCATGAGTCAGAGTGAGGGGCTACTGCTTTTCATTTGGAACAAAAATGTGGCTCTGTACGTAGTTCCTTAACTCCCCTGCTGCTGGAATAAAAGAAGGTGTAACTTATAAAAGGAGTATTAATGTTTTAAATTGCATTAATGCAATAATGATTGTTTGAAAGGGAAAAAAAACACACCTTGACCTTAAAGCTTCTACTGAGCTCGTCCCTTTTAAACCCAAACCAATGTCTATTTTTCACACTGAATATGGTTCTCACTTCTGCCTCTTATCTCTGAGCTTTACAATGACTTTCTGATTTATTAACCCTCACCAGAAACCTTGAGTTTTGAACGTCACAGCTTAACATTAATCTTATAATATAACGTTTAAATTCTTTAGCAATGTTTTTTGTTAATTTCTTATATATGTTTTATTATGAAAATTTTATAATAAAATAATTTTATAATAACTTTTCAAAATAAAGCATATATAATAAAATGAATAAATTTTAAAAAGCTACATACAATTAGAATAATGGAATGACCCAGCCAATACCCACCATCCAAGTCCAAAGGCATCAACACTGTTCTATCATCCTCCACCCCTTTATTTTTTTGCTGAATTTTAAGCAAAGCAATTCTTTAATACCATTTTCTTTCAACTGTCAACATGTTTAACAGAAAAGGAAATTTTAAACAACAAAAATATCATGAAAACCCCTAATAAAATTGGTAACAACTACTAAATACCATCTAATACTCAATTCATTTTGAAGTTTTCCCTAAAAGTCTTGTTTTCAGTCATTGTTTTGTTTAAATCAGTGGCTAAACAAGGTCCATATCTGCATTCATTTGCTTTTTCTCTTGAGTTTATTTCATCTATAACTGTCTCTGCTTTCTCTCCCATGCCGTTTATTAGCCCAGGAAGCAGCATTGCTCACAGTCTAAATTTGCCTGATTGCTTCCTTATAAATACTTATTAATCCCTGGATTAACTTAGTCATAAGTTCCTCTTCTTGGATAAATTTAAAATTTTGTAAGTAAGTGGATTCCCAGTGACCATTAACAAACTTAGACCTCTAGTGTGATTACCTAGATCAATCATAGGTGCCCAGTAAGACAATGAGAGTCCAACAATGGGACAGAAAAGTGTTTTAATAAGTCTCGTAGTGAAAACAAGGTGTGCCCCCCTTATCTCTAATGATACGTGACAAATACTCTACATTCTAACAAAACCAAATACGTGGAGCTGAACGTGATGGGCTTTCATGCTGAGTGCAAAGGTCTATTGCTCCTGAACTGAAAGGCAGGTGAGCTCCCAGTCCAGGTAAGGCCAAGATGTGAGCGTGCACAGTCAGCTGCCCCCCCACCCCCCGCAACAAGCATGGCAGCTCCTGGGCTGGGGCAGCACCCTACCTGCACACCTCCTGCTCTGAGCCTGCCTTTCCACTTATCTGTTTACAGGTCTTTGACTCAGAATGACTCATCTTAGTCTCATTTCAGAAACAGCATGAGCTGCCCCCGTGGTGTCTTCCTCAGGGACACACAGACATCCGGTCCTCACGTACTCTGTGGCTCTGTCCACTGGCCCGGAGATGGCTTCGCTTTGCAAGATGCCAAGGAAGGCAAAGCCACCTCCATCCCTGCTGCTTACCTTTCAGTTAACAAAAAGCAACATTGACGTCTTCTGAATCATGACTTATGGGTCTAGTATATGCCACCCGTATTACCAGAAAAGATATGATATAAATATGACCTATTTGTCATAAAACAAAAGCATAGAAACTAGAAAATTCACAGCTATTAAAGCATTCAGGGGAATCCAATAACAAGAGTTAATATGAGTAACAAGGAATGTACTCAAAAGACAAAAAAGTAAGCAACTAATTGAAGAAATTATGAGGAAAGATTAGACGAGTGATGATACGCTCATTCAGATTAGATATGGGTAAAAGGGATCTGAAAATAACCCCCTTGAGACAGCCTTGCTGGTGCCGACGCCCGTGTTAGATAAGGACCTGGCCTGGTAATTAAACTGAGTTTTACTCCAAGAGTTACTTAGCAGGTACAATGGTCATACCCAGGTGGCTACTTGGATGAAGGCAGGGGAATCTTGCAGCCCTTCTGAGCAATGACAAGAAGCACTGAGACTTTCTGGTGGAAGCCCAGAGCCCCCTCCAGTCCCTCTGGAGTCCGGACCCCACAGGTGAAGGGCTGCGTGCAGCCTCAAGGCTCAGGGTCGGCCGACGGGCCAGGCAGGAGACAACCACCGAATAACCCAAGTGAGTCTAAGACGCTCTCGCCTGCTCCGTGTTGGCTACGCAGTCTCCATGGAGTTGGGGTGTCACTTGCTGTCATAACAGGGTGTCACCTGTGTGACTGGCACTGTCTTCACTGCCCTTTGGGTGGAGCCCACCCACAAGCTGCAGCCACGTCCCCTGAGTTGCACCTACCCTCCCCACCCACCTTCTTACCCATGGGATTTTCTCAGCAGTGAGGTCTTGTAGGTCAGGAGCAAAGTTTTTAACTGAAACACAGCCTCCATCCACACTATCAGAAAACTGAACAGAAGGAGATATTAAAACTGTAGGCAGCACTCATAAAGTTGCCACATTTAAGCCAATTATTTTTTTCTTTATCATTACAGCCAAATGTTAAGAGAGGAAATGGAAGGAAATAAAGTACTGGAATATATAAATAATCACAGAAAGTAACTAGAATTAATGTGCAGTCATTCCAGTGTCTCCTGCCAGATCTCTAACAAAATCTGCTGATTAGATAGTCTTAAATTTAGTGTCTATTTTCTTCAGGAACTTAGTGAAAAAGAAAAAATAGAACTTAAAAAACCAAGAATCAAGCAGTAGGCTGGAAATGAAGAAAATTAATAGAGATTGGTAAACCTATAACTGAGATAATGCCCCATTAAATTAATACGCAATAATTCTTCCTGTTAAGACTGAAATATTGATCTGGAAAAAGCAGCTATAAATAGAATCAGACCCAGAAAGCCCTGCAGCTGGAAGGATGCACAGGCCATCTGTGGATGAACCCACATGAGAGAGTGAGGCCGAGGGGGCTCCAGGTCGGTGCGAGGAGGCTCCAGTGTAGGGTTTCAGGGTCATGGTGAGGACAAGCGTGGGGGCTCACAGCCCTAGGTCAGAATGGTCACCATGTACCAGACAGGTTCAAACATCAGACAAAGGTTTCAGGTAGATGACCATAAAACCCTGTCATCCCTAAACTTGGTAATACTTTTATCCATTTCTAAAGAAAGATTTACTATCATAATGACTATACCCCTTGTTGCCATTCTGTGTGAATTTACACATTTTCCTCAAAACAACTCCCAGGCGAGGGATCTTAGCCTTAGGACATAGCCCGACATTAGTGATGATAAGATAATTAAAGAACCAGCTACTAAAGGGTGACCCAGAAGTCAAGTCCTGGAAATCTAGCTTCAAAATCCATGCTACATAGGCTCTTTTAAGACACACAATGGGTATTGGGAGGAC
The DNA here is from genome assembly GCF_048773025.1 of Camelus bactrianus. Classification (NCBI taxonomy): domain Eukaryota; kingdom Metazoa; phylum Chordata; class Mammalia; order Artiodactyla; family Camelidae; genus Camelus; species Camelus bactrianus. The sequence continues at coordinate 2,018,886 of NC_133567.1, read as the reverse complement.
AGAATAAATTTAATTCACATTAACAGAAACAGTAAGAAGCACTGACATTCTAATTGCACACTTACTATTAACTACATTTTGAGTGTTATGGAGCTTGAGGGAAACAGGTAGGAACCCCTGTTTGGGGTACTGGTCCAGGGGCTGCCATGCAGGCCAACACAGAGAGCTGGGAAATGCAGGGTCTCAGGCCTCACCCCAGACCTTCTGCATGTGAATCTCCACGTAACAAAGTCCCAGGATGATTCATGTGAAATAAAGTTTGAGAAGCACTGGTTTATTATTCACTTATCAAAAACCTTAGACATACCATTTATTAAAATAATAACTTTTAAACTCTCTGTAGTTTAGCAAAACTAATTAAAGTTTGGAAATACACACAGCATGGTGATTTCCTAAACTTAGAAAATAAATGTGCTGGCTGTGCAACTCAGTCGACACGTGATCTTAATTACAAGAGGGGTCAGGACCACCCGATGCTGAAAAGCTGGGCAGGAAACAGGTGTCTGTCTACTGCTTAGAGGAAGCTGTAAGTACCAGCAACAGATGAACCTGTACAGCTGAACTTTACATAGGTGTTCCCATCTCAGAACTGCAGGTTATATAATCTAAACTTCTATTCTTACGTAACTTCTTGTGTATTTCATAAGTGTGTGGTCCCAGAAGAGTCTGTCTGCTAGTGAACAATACCTATTGTTAGAACACAATTTTAGGCAAAACAAAAGATGACACAATACTTTTGAGGAAATGGAAACAAGTTCTTCTAAACTTGTAGAGAATGCTTGCTCTGGCTGAAGAAAAGACGTAATTACTAATCAGCTAGTCCATCCATTCATTCTACAGCTGTTACCATCTGACTACGGCGGACCAGGCACAGTACGAGGAGCTCGGGTCCCTTAACAAACGAGCTACTCCCCTCGTCCAGAGAATTCCTAGTCCAGGGAGGAGACGGACCAGGAGACGCGCTGATGGAATGTAAGGGTGACGACAGGGGACCTGTTTCCAAGAACAACTCCTCCCACACTGTGGAGGCCCCTGGAGAAGAGTCAGCCTAGAATGGAACTTAGTGAGTAAGCCTGACCCCAGTGAGAGTCCGCTTTCTCCAGCTGAGGAAAGAGGGTGCCTAGAGTCGAGAAGGACACCGAGCACGGCACACTAAACGAACTAAAAAGACTGGGCGAAACTGCAAAGAGAGCAAAGTTCTCCTTTCCCCATCAACGTAACGGTGCTTCTCTACTGAGCAGCCTTTTTTGAGTGTTGGAAAGAGATTACGTGTGTGAAAGCACGCCCAGGAAACAGGGCACATTTAATCTGTATTTCTCACGTTCACACGTATGAAGAGTAATTCATCGTCACTCGTATCACTGCACCTTTTACATTCAACTTATGCCGTACTGAGTGGACCGTCATGAGGAGGAAGCTAAGAACAGAGACGGAATTTTCTAAATGTTGTGATGATAATTCTTTCTGAGCTACCTTTTCCCTTGCCTTTTCCTCCCGAGACCTCTGAGGTAAGCCCCAACCTGGCCGTCATCAACTTGACCTTTTATTTGACAATGGCGGGGGCAGGTCATGCTTGGACACAATTAACCCAGGCCTTTCTCAGAGGAGCTCCATCTCTCGGGCTAGCACTTCTAGGCAGGGACGTCCTCTTACTTCACTGACCCTCAAAGGGGCCTGCTTAGAAGCTCTGCAGACTGTGTGCACTGGACAGTGACCCATGAAGACCTGTGACACTGGGCAGAAGCCAAAAGTGACTTCCTTTGCCTGGATTTTGGAATCCCAATCAACAAATGGCTCTTAAGGTTTAACTGAGCTCAACACAAGAGGACATACCAGGATTTTTCTTGGAGAGGCAGCACTCATTTTTATGCCAGAAATGTGGGAATTCTGACAACTCCCAAAATATTTGACTTGTATCTTTCTGAAAGTTTCATTTTTTTTTTCATGTGCCACCTCTAGGAAAATGGACTTAGGGAAACAAGATTATGTGAGTCCAAACCTACACATACGGAAAATAGGAAAAGAATGGCCACAGACCAGGAAAGTGGACAAGTAAAGGGCTTCATCTCAAAGAGGAGATGACAAGGGAAGTTTGAGAACAGAATAAAGGGAGGCCATAGAGGCGGGGGTGTTAGTGGAAAACTGTTCCTGGGCAGCAAGAGGACAGGACAGAGCCAGTTGGCTCATTTACTCAACAAATAACACCAGCTCTGTTCCAGGAGCTGTATTTCCAAGAGGAAACGTCACGGAAAGCCCAGCGCTCCTTCAAAGAGTCAAAAAGGTTTCCCGGGAGACTTTTGGTACACTGAGTCCTAAGGAAGAAAACAGCCAAGAGGAAAACCCAAATCGGCAAAGTAAGGGGAAAAAAGAGCTACTCTTAGCAGAAACTCTGTGGGGACATCACCCGCCAGAAGGCGGTCCTGGACTGCAGGTGGTTTTACACTGGGAAGCCCCCTCCATCGCGGAAATCGGGGGATGAAGGCTAGCGTGCTGATGGATGACACATCCACTCGACATCTTGATCATCTAAGACCTACAAAGATTGCTGTCAGAAGATGACACTAACTTCTAAAACATGAGACTATCCAGGGTGTCATAAAAATCCAGGCTGTGGGCCGAGGCTCACAACAAGTGAAAGCTGAGGTTCCTCTACTGAAGCTTCACCTGAGTGACCTTCCGGTTACAGCAGTTTCAAACAGAAGACGTCCCTTTGCTTCAAAAATGCTGCGTTATTAGTCTTGTATCTCAACCTCTCAACCAGTGAAACAGAACTTCTCAGAGCTCAGACAGCCTAGTTTGTCTCCTAAGCAGACAGGGTGGCAAGTCTATGAAAAGCGGCAGCCACGCTGCTTCATTTCGTCCTTCTTCTAATGAAGTGAACACAGGGGTGTGAATTTTATTACTTCTCTTGCCTGTTTTGACGCTTCCTTCCAACGCTTTGTAAGCACTCTGGCATCAAGTTTGATGGTTCAGTTGCTGCAGTTATTTGGACTGAGAAGGAAAAACACTCTAATTTCTCCCAAAGTCCAAACCCTTAAGGGAACTTGTGCCTGATTGCTAAGATTTTTATGCTATTTTAACAGTCAGAAGAAAATTTTTCATCCTTGCCACTCTCTTTTTCCTTGAGCTATGACTTCCAGCACCAAAGAATGTAATTATCTTTTTATCACAATCAAAAGAGTGATTGCCGAAAAGTTTATCTTTTCTTCTCACTGTCCACCCTTTCCCTTTTATGACTTTTAACAAACCAATTCAAGAGATTGTAAGTACCTTCTCTCTTCCAAATAATAGTGAAGGAATTAGGTACATAACCTGGGAACATCTGATTTATAGCCAGGTGGTCAGAAGTACAGGTGATAACCTGGACTTGCAACTGGCATTCTGAGTTGGAGGGACTGTTGGAGCCTCCAATCTGAGGCCCGTTCATTGGTCAGAAGCACAAGTAACATCCTGAGTTATGACAGGTAACTGAAGGGCAGAGAAAGGACAGACTCGTAGGACCAAGCCTTCAAACTGTGCAGTCTGATGCTGTCTCTGGGTAAATAGTACCAGATCTGAGTTGAATTATAGGCCATCCAGCTGGGGTCCTGAGAATTGCTTACTGGTGTGGGGAATGCTCCCCCACATTAGAGTTGGTGCCAGAAACCTATTTAAAGAGTAAATTGGGGTCCAATAAAATGTTTGTAAGGATATTCATATTAAGTATTATCAAAAGAGGAATAGACAATTCTGAAACATGATTATTTAGGATAAAACCAGATTACTGGTGACCTTAGATACCAGGCAAATACATGTCGATTACATCCTTTAACCTGTGGTTGGTATCTGGGATTTCCAGCAGGTAAGCAATATGACAAATGCAGTATTAAAAGATTAATCAAATATTGACTCCTGCTCCCTGGGAAATGGAGTAGTTCCACTTTTTCCTATTCTGATGCAAAGCACAACTAAAAACTCTAAACATTATATAAGAAACAAATGTAAGAAGACACTTCAAGTTGGAGAGAAGGAGGTAGACCTGCTGGGGACATGAGAATGACTGAAATCCTGGTACTAGAAGTAGGTCACCTGGAACTACTTAGAGGTGTAGACTTTTAAAAAAAAGCTCCAAGGAAAACTTGCTCTCTCTAGCCAAGGACCACAAAAGAGCAGCCTAGCAAGACAGAAAACCTTTAGACCTTGCCAGCTGTACTCCAGCCAAACACCGCAGGGAAAAGCTATGCCCCCCACCCAACTCATGCCAGCAAAAACCGAGTGGGGGCCTGGACTTCCTTCCTTTCCAGGTTATAGTGAAGGATCCATACCCCTACCAGGATGGGGTCAGAGAAGACTGACTGTGAAGCCCCTCAAGGGGGTAATGAGCCCCTCACACATAGAATCAGTGAAGACCACATGGAGATTCTGAACTTCCATTCCTTCCCGCATCCCTCCCTACTGGGATTGTGCCAGTAAAGGCATATGGACACTCAGGACTTTTCCGATCACTCAGCGCTAACAAGGCAATCTCTCTATGGTGCCAAAGGAGGCCACATAGGGACTAGTAACAAGGCCCCCGTCCCCAGACAGGGTTATCAGTGCAGTCATCTCTGGGAGCCTGGCCTTCCACACCCATTCAGTAGCAACAAGGAGGCTCCCTACCCTGAGGGGTCAAGGGAGTGAGAAGCTGTTCTTGTACCTCCACCAGTGACAAAGTGGTGCCCTTCGTCACACAGCAGAGCACAAGTTTTAAATGAGACCCAGAATCTTGTAATGTGATACTCAAGATATATATATTTTATATGAAAAGCACCTGCATGATAAAAACTTGGAAGATCTCAAAATGAAGGAAAAAAGACAACATATGCTAAACCTGAAATGACACAGATGTTAGAATATCCGAAGAATTTTAAAGAAGCCATTATAAAAATGTTGCAAAAAGCTATTGGGAACATGCTTGAAAAAAGTGGAAAAAAATGAGAAAGTTTCAGCAAAGAAATAGAAAGTCTAAGCAAAGTAATCAAAGGTATAAAGAATCAACAAATTAAAATTATGAAACTAAAAAGTGCAACAAATAAGACAAAAATATTAACAGATGAGCTCAACAAGAAAATGAAGGAGACAGAAGAAAGACTCAGGGAACCTTCAGATAAAGCAACAGAAACCCAACGTGAACAGAGAACAATTAGACTGAAAAAAGGAGGAAATGAAAAGGGTCTCAGGGGCCTGTGGAACTACGACACAAGATCTTATGTCCCTGTCGCCAGAGTCACAGAAGGAGAACAAAATGGGTGGGGATTAAAAAGTATTCAAGTAAACATTGGCTGACAATTTCCAAATTTGGCAACAAAACATAAACCAACAGATTCAAGAAGCTAAATATACCCCAAACAGGATAAACTAAAAGAAACAGCACCAAGACATATCATACTCAAACTTCAGAAAAATAAAGATGAAGAAAAAACACTGAAAGGAACCAGAGAAACAATGTGTTACCTACAGAGGGAAACAAATGAACTGAAAACTTATTTCTCACCATAATTCACTGAGATCAGAAAGAAGTGGTACCACATATTTCAGGTGTTGAAAGAAAAGAACTGTCAATTAAGGACTTTATATCCATGAAAATATCCTTTAGGAATGAAGAGAAAATCAAGACAAATTCAAATAAAGGAAACTAGGAGAACTTGTCACTAGCAGACCTACTGCCTTAGTCCTTTCTTGCTGTTATATCAAAATACGACAGACTGAGTGTCTTATAAACAACAAACACTTACTTTTCATGATTCTGGAAGCTTGACTTCCAAGATGACAATGCCAGTTTGGTCAAGTAAGAGCCCTCTTCTGGGCTGCAGACTTCTCATTGTATTCTCACATGTTAAAAGGGGGCCAGAAAGTTCTGTGCGACCCTCATGGCTTAATCATCTCCCAGAGGCTCTATCTCCTAACACCATCACACTGGGTCTTAGAATTTCTTCATGTGAATTTTGAGGGGACACACATACTCAGACAATAATAACCTACTCTGAAAGAAGGGCTATAGAAAGTTCTAAAGACAGAAGGAAAATGAAGAAGAAATAGAAGAAGGAGACAGGATTATGGAGAGGGAAAGAGGATGCAGGCAGAGCAAAATTTGGATAAACAGAATCTACTTTCCTTCTCCACTTCAGTTTTCCAAGTTAAGCTGAGGGTTGAAACAATAATTATAAACATTGTAATGCGGTTCTCACATACATAAAGGAAATAGACATTTATATTCTACATGGAGGAGTACAGGGAGATGTAGAGTGAAGTAACGTTTCTGAATGTCATGTAAACTGGTGTAACAGCAACGCCAGTCAGCCATAGATGTGTGTATGTGTGAGCTCATATGTGTGCATGTCGACACACATGGATGTGTATTTTTGTATACTTAAATACATTTATATGTATGTGTGTGTGTAGTCATTCCAACAGCAACCACTAAAAAAGCTGTGCAAAATGATGTGCTCAAAAACACCATAGATAAACCAAACTCTTAAAATCACTCATGTACCCAAGGAAGGTAGAAAAAAGTAAACAGAAAATGAAAATACAAAGAAAATAAAGAGAAAGCTAACGTTAAAAGGCTGAATTTAGTTTCAAAATATCAATAATGATATTAAAGGTAAATTTCTGGACACATTAGAAAACAAATTTCTAAACACATTAGAAGACAAAGATTGGCAATGTGGATTAAAAATAACAGCATTACCAAACTATATGCTGACTACAAGATACTCAGTTCAAATATAATAATATACATAGGTAAATAATAAAAAGATATACCAAACAACTGTATATGTTTCATTTCCAAGTATTGGAGATTTTTCTATTATCTTTTTGTTATTGCTTTATACTTTTGTTATTGTTATTATTCTGGTAAGTCAACATACTTCATATGATTTAAATTCTTTTAAATTTTTTGCATTTTTAAGTATGGTCTATCTTGTTATACGCTTCATAGGCACTTAAAGAGAATGTTGAGTGGAACGTTCTATATGTTGATGAGACACTTTTGTGTGATAGTGTTGATGGGTTCTTCTTTTGCCTTTAGTTATGTTGATTGCTCACGAAGTGAGCTGTAGTCTCCAAACGTCATTTTGGATATGTCAGCTCTATAGGGAACACACACACTTTGGATTGCTATGCCATCTTGACTCTTTTAATATTGTTTACTGTCCCTCTCTGTCACTGGCAATGGTCTTTGCTCTGAAGTCTGCTTTCTCTAACATTAACATAGCCGCTCCTACCTTTGGGGATTAATGTTTGTACGGTATATCTGTGCTCACGTACATCCATGCCAAGTAGTCCAAGTCAATGCGGATTTCAGGCGGCAAGATACCAGAACAAGAAGCCTAATGTAAGTACAGAACCACTCCCCTCTATGTGCCCAAAGACATTTTTTTAAAAATCTAACAAATAGAGCAAAATCATTATTGACAGGATACACATGAACTGAAAAGTAGTCTAAAAACTGGTCTCGTTAACAACTCAATGCCACATGTATATCAGAAGCAGAATGCACATTGACGGAAAATAGCACACAAGTGACCACAGAATATCGTTACAAATAAACTTTCGAACTTTTTTTTGGCGGTAGGGAACAATTTTAGATAATTTATGTTCTTCTGAAACTCATTTGTATTCTACTCTAAATATACATCAGCCTAAAGGGCTGAGAAAATCTGGGCTGGAGACCTACATACAGAGATCCGGGAGAACTGGCTGGAGGAAGCTCCCTTATGTAACGTGGCCAGTGCCCAATCAACGGGAGGCAGTGCTGTGCTGCGCTCGGCACACCTTGTGGGGCAGCGGGAGGAACACCGGCAGGGTCTCCAGGAGGAAATAATTTGCTGAAGCAACTGCAAAGTGAAAGAACGCTTTTAGAGTGCTTTTAGTGTTTTCAGCATGCTGACATGTCGACACATTTTTCAAAAAAAACTGAAGTTTTATACAAATATGGGAGTTCCCTCAATATCTGAAATCTTGACTTGGTACTGAAAGGTTTAAGAAATAGCAACATTGCTTTTTCTGACTGCGGGAGTTACCACAGCTGTTTCTTTTTCCACCTACCTTCCTTAAATGTTTTCACTTAACAGTTATTCTCTGATTCATTATATGTCTCGGAGCGTCATTACAAGAAGAAAATACATTTCTTACACTGTGGATAGCACATCATCTCGTAGAACTATACATCTCACTTCCCATTAATTTTTGGAGGGACAAATTTATCACTCTAAACTAATGAACAGCTTGACAGACACAGTTGAATATATAGTAAAGTACGTAGAGAAAGAAGATACCTAGTAATTAGAATTTTGGATAAATTAGGATTAGGATTAATGATTAAATGGCCTGTTATATATAGATGACTGAAATTAATGAATATACCCTTTTTTTCATGTGAAGTCGTATTCTACTTTGTGCCAGGGAAGCCCCAGAATGAATATATTTTTATATTTAAAAATTCTCAAAAACATGTCTTATCTCAGTTTTCCATATCTTCCAAAGTGGTTGCTGTAAAGAAATATTACCAAGAATTTATCCGTAAAAGGCCACGATTGAATAGACAGCTGGTATTACTAAAGTAACAAGGTACAGCATTGGCTTTTGGATAGAAAACATGGTGGAGGGTAATGGAGTATGACTACAGGGAGTAAGTTACTTGTGTGTGTTTAAAAGCAAGTGTTCCTACAAAACACCCAGGATTCAGGCTTTTGCAGGTTTCCCGTAGAAAGTGTCCAATACCATCTTGCTTTGGTCTTATGTACTCATTCCTTTTCCTGGACCCGGATTTCGTTTGCCTGCAACAGTAGCTCTCAAACCTTACTGTGCAACAAAATCACCTGCAGAGTTCATGAAAATGCAGAGCTTCTGAGTCAGCAGCTCTGGGGGGAGACAAATGTGAATTTCTAGGAAGTGCCCAGGTGGTGCGGCTGAAGCTGTTCCAGGCATCACACAGAGATGGGGGGAAGGAGTGAGAGTCCCCGCCGTGTAAACCACATCCAGGCCGACGAAAGACACACTTAAACACAGAACCAGCTCAGGACTGAAGTACCCTCCCTGGCACAAGAACACGCACCCACACTTAATGTAACCCTGGGATGTCCTTACTGGGTGGGTCTGGGCCTGAAGGCCGGTGGGCTCACACTCGGCCAGGGCTGCTGCTCAGAGAGCGCAGGCGAGGAGTCTCCACTCACCTCAATGATTATTTAGGTTTCATCTAAATTTATGGTTAAAAATACTTTATTGCTCTTATTCTTGCCATTTGCTCCTTCAGTTTAGAAAAGACTGACTCGCTGAATAGACTGGACGTGAGTGAAACCGCACTGCCTCTGCTCTGAGGCTGTAGGAGGCTTTAGAGAAAGACCTGAGAGAGGCTATCAAGACACGGGACGAGGCTGCAGAGGAGTTTTATGGTCAAAAGACTTGGGGGCTGTCTGGAAGTCTGTTAAATTCCAGGGATGAAATCAGATTTTCTGAAACCACATTTACACACATGAATGAGTTATTTGTGATGAACGTAAAATGCTTAATCTTTGTCCTCTGAAGCCATGCTGGCACCTAAGGTGCTCTGTATTTGGAAAGCTGTCTACAATGGAGGGCCGTCCTGACTCTGTGGAATTTATGAATCTGCCATTCTTGATGAGGGTTCTTAAAGTCCTCTTTCTTTACCTCTCTCTCACCTGTTCTAACCCACAGCTGTGAGCGCCCCATGTTCAGATCGCCAGACAGCCCAGAGAAAACGACTGAGCCACGGAACGCTGACTAACTCTGATTCCAAATGTTACTACGCCCACGGTCACTCCTAAGATTCATCGCTCCCACCTCACATCTCCCACCTGTCTGTCCCCAAGCTTCCTTCCCGATGGACAACAAACGAGTTCAATTCTTCCCAAACCTGCAAAAGACTTCCACTTTATTATCCTTCTACTTTTAATCATGATGACCTTCCATTAATGGCCTGACCTCTGCAACTGGTGTTGAGACAGTTTTCCTACCATATATTTATACAAAACATTAAGTAGCTGTGCTTTTGTTTTTGCTTTGTTTTTTGTTTGGTTTAGTTCTTTTTTGCAACTTACCGCACTGATTATCTACTTACCTACCATTAAGACAATTATAAATACTCCCATAACCTGGAGTTCAGCAACATGTGTATTGTGGGAGGATGGCTAAAAGATTAAGATCGACCCAACGGTCCCTTCACGTGACCAGGAACTGTGCATTCGGGATTTTGTCCCATGGGAACATGGACGACAGGGCCCTTTCTAAACTCTATATATGCTCTAGCCCCAGAACTCTTCCCAAAAACACAGACAATGAACAGTGAAAACAAACCAACCAACCTCAGGCTTCCAAGCAGGCTCCAAGTAATCCATTCCAGTTAATGAAATCCAGTTCCATCCAATTTAATTCCATACGTAAAACACTGACCAAGCCACAAGCTTCCACAGAGGAGACCATCAGTGCAGAGTGGACCTGCGGCTCTCACAGCTGGTCTAATAACCTGCCTCATTTTAGTCCCTGTGGCTTCCCGGGCTTTGATAACAATTGCTTTGCCCCATACTTCTAGACTATTGGCAAGACTTCCTATGGCAACATTGGACTCCAGTCCAGCTGCCTTGGTTAAGCTGGTCCTGGGCCTTTCTCCAGCACATCTCAAGACGTGATAGGGTATTTTACCCCTTGAAACCTCAAGCACATTGTACAAATTTCTACCAGTGTTGCCAGCATCGTCATCTCATTGATACGCACCGCAGGTTCAGGGGTTGTATGATCTCAGCCACTAGGTTTATTCCCCTTTCCTGAGTCCCTCAAGGCTGCATCTTGCTGAATGTGACACACAAGGACGTCACAGTCCTGGTCTCTGGTCTGCCCCCACTGTGCTCTTTGCATTACGATGCTCCTTGCCGTGGTCTATGAATTTTCCTGGTGCTGTTTTGCTCACCAGAATGAAGCTCTATTGACGTGACTACGCTCTGGCCCTCTTCTAACCCAGCACACAACAGTGTCCAACACACAGTGTCCAGCACACAGAGCTGCTTGGCCAGCGTCGCTGCCGGTCATGGAGCCTTGGACTCACCAGCACCGTGGCTGAGGCCTGGCTCTGCAGGCCTGTGTAGTCTCTGGAGTCTGCATGCCAAGTGTACCTAAATAAAGAGCCGTTTAGTTTCATTAACTCCATTGGAGAAATGTGTTTATCCAATTAAATATTCCCATCTGACAGGGACTTGAAGAAATGGGCCACTGACCACACGCGTGATATTAGTGGGAGAGGCTAAGACAAGCCTAGAAGCTGGACAGGATAACCAGATTGCACCAGTTTTGACAAAGGGATGGCAAAAAAAGGGTAAAAATGACAGGCTTCAAATAAAGGTGGTGAGAAACGGTGACAGTGTAGACAGAATTAAGGCAGGCAGCTGGAAGAGCACTACCAGACTGGGAGACTTTAGACATGATTCACAGTTTTTGCCCTGAAAATCAACTCTGGAATCATGAGGACTTATCAGAGCCAGTTTTTCAAGTAGGTTCAGTTCTGGTGAAATTTCACACAAGGCCTTTTGTAGTCCTCAGGCTTTCGCGCGTTAAGTATTACCTAGAACTGTCCTTCCTCCTTCTGAAAGTACATCACACCTGTCAGTCACCTCTGCACACCCATTTGTCCCTCACAACCACTTTCTCTGAGGACTGGGCATCTTATCAAGTAAGAGATTTACATAATTTTCCTTAAATCTATCAGGAAGACAATGGAAACTTCTTCTCCAGCTTTATTGAGCCATATTTCACATGCCATAAAATTTACTCATTTGCAGAATTCACTCCAGCCTTTTTAGTATATTCACAGGGTTGTGCAACCATCATCACGAACTAATTTTAAGACTTTCAGCACCCCGAAAAGACCGCAACACCCATTAGCAGACATTCCTCTTTACTGCTTTTCCCTCACCCTTTTCCGAGATCCAGCCTTATCTGCTACTAATTTACTTTCTGTCTCTAAGTACTTAACCTATTTTGGATACTTAAAATAAAAAGGATCACACAATACGTGCCCTCAGGTGACTGCCTTTTTTCAGCTACCATCATGTTTTCACGTGTCATCAGTGCTGTAGGATGTGTCGGTACTCCACTCTGTCAACCTGCTGAACGTTACTCCATTGCATGGAGGCACCACAGGCAGAATGCTGTATCCACTCATCAGATGATGAACATTTACGATGTGTCCACATCTGGGGGGAATATGAGCAATGCCGCTGTTCACTTTCCAGTACGACTTTCTGTGTGGACATATGTTTCATTTCTCTTGTATATATAACTAGGAGTGGAATTCCATGGAATTCACGGTAATTCCATGTTAAACTTCGTGGAATGGTTTCCACCAGGTCACATTCTCAACAGCAAAGTACAGAGTTGCGACGTCTCTGATGACAGCCAACGCTTGTTATCCTCTGTCTCTGGTCATAGCCATCCTTGTGGATGTGAAGTGCTACCTCGCTGTGGTTCTGATTTGCATTTATTTAATGGTTAATGATTAATGATGATAAGCATCTTTTCAGGTGCTATTGCCCACCTGTGTTTACTCTGGAGATACAGATATATATATAATATTTTGTCCATTTTTAAAGCTGGGTTGTCTTTTTATTGCTATGTTGTAAGATATTTTATATTCGGCTACCAGATCCTTATTAGATATGTGATTTGAAAACGTATTCTCCCATTCTATGCATTGTTTTTCACTTTTTGATGGTGCCCTTTGACAACCAGTTCTTAATTTTGATGATGTCCAGTTTATCTGTTTTTCCCTTTTGTTGTTTTTACCTCTGGTGTCGTGAGTAAGAAACTACTGCCTGACGCACAGTCATGGAGATTTACTCCTACATTTTCGTGTGGGCATTTCATTGCTTTAGCTCTTATGTTTCAGTCTATAGTCCATTCTGAGTTGATTTTTGAGTATGTTAAGAGGTAGAATCCAAAGCATTCTTTGCATGTGGAAACCCAGTCATGCCAGAACCGTTTGTTTACAAGAATATTGAGAGAATATTGACGTCAGTCATCTTGAATATTGACAGAATATTGACTTGACTCTGTTGTTATAAATCAATTCAGCATAAATCTGAAGGTTTAGTTCCGGACTCTCAATTATATTCCAGTGATCTGTATGTCTATCCTCAGGCCGGTACCTCAAAATCTTTATTACTGTAGCTTGACAGTACGTTTTGAAATCAGGAAAGATGAATCCTCCAATGATGTTCTTTCTTAAAATGATTTTGACTGCTGTAAGTCATTGCCTCTTCATATGAATTTTATGAGCAGTTTGCCAGTTTCTTAGCATTCTTATGAGGATTATACTGACCCTGTAGATTAATGTAAGGGATACTGAAATCTTAATAATGCCCAGTCTTTAAATAGTCTATTTAAATTTAATTTAAATAGCATACAAAATCTTTGCTCTAATATACTTCTGTTTCTTCTACACTCATTTGTATTATTATCATCATACAAATTACATTGTTATCCATTACAAGGTCATCAAATTATTTTATAATCATCAAACTGTTTTATAATTATTGCTTGATGCAGTTATATTTAAAACAAATATGACAAAAAAAACCCACCAAAAGTATGTCTACATTGCCTTTCATGACACAGTGCACTCATGCTCTTTATTTCTTTGTATGTTTCTGAGAAGCCGTCTACCACCCTTTCATTTCAGCCTGCAAGGCTCACTTTAATGTTTCTTATAGGGCTTGTCTGCTAGTCTCCCAGTTTTTGTTTTTTTCTGCAAGTGTTTTAATTTTTCCTTTCTTATTGAAGATGCGTTTAGATGCATATAGAATTCTCAATTAACAGCCTTTTTCTTCTAGCACTTCAAAATGTCATCTCATGTCTTCTGGCTTCTACAATTTCTGCTGAGAAGTTAGCCTTTCATCTTATTAAGTATCCCTTGAACAGAAGTCATTTTTTTATGTGTCTGGAGTAGATTTCTTTGAGTTTATTCTATTTAGATTTCTTCAAATATTTTTTCTGTCCTTTCCTCTTTCTCTTTTCCTTCTGCATGTGTGTGTGTGCGTATGTATTTGTATATTTGATCTTGTGGTAAGCTTCACGGTAACCCACACATCACTGAAGCTCTATTCATTTTTACTAACTGCTTTTTTTTCTATTCCTCAAACTGCATAATCTCTACTGACCTATCTTCGAGTTCCCTGGTTCTTTTTTCTGCTTGCTCAAATCTGTCATTGAAGTCCTCCAGTGAATTTTGCATTTCAATTATTTTACTTCACAATATGAGAAGTTCAATTCAGTTCTGTTTATTTGTTGATATTCTTTATTGGGTGAGACTTATTTTTATACCTTCTTTCAACTCTTTAGACATGGTTTCCTTTTGCCCCTTAAATATCTTTATTAGGATTGATTTAACATCTCTTTCTACTAAGTCCCAAATCTGGGCTCTTTCAGGGCATTTTTGTTGGCTTCTTTCTTTCCCTGTGCATATGGCATAATTTTCTGTTTGTTTGCATACCTCATACATTTTTGTTGAAAACTGCATATTTTATACAATATGTTACAACTTCTCTGCTGTCAGATTCGTCCATCCCCCTCACCACACCCACCCCAAGGTCTCTTGTCACTGTTGTTCTTGTTGTTCTTTTTTTGTTTAAGAATTCTCTGGGGGAAAAATACAGAATTTGAGTTTCCAGAAGTTTGTGGCCACTGAGCTCTCTTCTAACATTATATTTTAAGTTCTTGTTACTATTTTTAAGTTTGGTTTCCTGGAAGTCATACAATTTACTGGTGAGCCAATGACTGGTTATATTTCCTTAAGTTCCTTCCTGATACAGATCTTCCATCCCTGGCCAAAGGAATGCCCGTGTGTGAGGACATACCTTCCAGCTTCAGCCAGTTTACAAGCCAGCTGTAGGTCTCACTTCTGACTTGTGCAGAGCCCAGAGGCCAGCCCAAGGTCTTTGACTGGTGCCTTCTCTTTTCTCAAGATATTTTCTGCACATTCACCCATCCTTTTAGATACCCAGGAGTATCTCAGAGCTTTTTTTGAAGCCCCTATCATGTCTGCCCCAACAAATGTTGCAGCCTTAAGTACCTACAGTGTTAGCAGATGTTTCTATTGTTTCTGGAATAATGCAGGGGAGACTTTTTATTTTACCTCCCACCCCAAGCTAAGCTCTGAGTCAAATCAAATAGACATACTCTCAGATTCCCCATGGAGTTGCAAATTTGGACAAAATATCAACTGCATTCTGAGATAGTGCTTTAATGGTCACACCTCCCCCCTGTCTGCAGTGATTTTGACTTTCAGCTGCCACATCGATGAGCTGGTGTGTGTGGAAGGAGGATCAGCCCCACATCAGGACATCACAGAGCCTGATGTCTCACTGAAGTTCAATGTTTTCTCCTGGACAGATGGTCTTCAGTTCATTCTGTGGCCTTGGTTAATTGTGGAAGTTCTGAAATGGCTGATTTTCATTGTTTCAACATATCTGTTGCTTTAGAGGAAATCTGAGTTCATCAAGGTCCTTCCTTACTCTGCAACTCTGGAATTTATCCCCAGAGTAAACTTTTCAAGTTCCAAGTCTGTCTTCCCCAGCATGGGTACCTACAAAAACCCTGGGCCCATGTTTACTTTTTCTCTTTGTAATTTTCCCAGGAAAATATGTTAAATATATTTAAAGTTTTATAGAATTACATGAAAGTACCATAAAAAAGAAACAACATTTTTACCTAACTTTTGTCCAGTTACTTTCACAGAGAGCCATACTGATAAAGTATGTATATAATCATCCCCATCTTGAAGGGTACAGATTTGACAAAGAGAAAGTTTCACGAAGTAAAAAGAAATCCATAAATTAAAGAACGTTACAAGCAAACCTTCCATAGAGAATCTGGTTTGAGAAATGTAGGAGCAAATTAAAACCTATGACATAGTTCTAATTTGTCTGTTCCTATTTTTTTAAAGCCTTCTTAATCTTTGTAGTCTTCTATGTGTTCAGTGAATCACTCCATTAAAGAACAATGCTATTTCTCTCCACCACGATTAAACACTAGTAAGATTACTTTATGATAATTTGTGAATCAATTTTTCATTCATTCTTTCTGTTAAAAAATACTTATTGAGCAAAGTGCTTGAGCTTGTGTAAGCGCCTCTTTTTATTCAGATGCTTTGACATCTGGGCCTTGCTGTCCTGGGACTGCCACTCCCAGGGCTAGCCAATTCCCAGACGTAGCAGACACATCACCCTCACCTGTGAGTGCACCTTCACTACTGAAATTAATCTGTCCTGAGCCCACACTCCAACCACCCCCCCATGGGGCTCCCACCCTCCAGGCCAGCTCCCAGCTGTCCTGGTAACCCCAGAGACAGGTACTAGACAACAAGGGACAGCCCTTCTGCCCCAGAGCCCATTGAAAGGTTCAAACCAGCTCATCCTACGCCTGTTTACCTGCCTTCCCTGTTCCTTCCCATGAGAACCCAAGAAAGGCTCCTGCCCACCACTGGCCTCCCCTTGGTTTCTGTTTGGAGCCTGGTGCCTCCCTACATGGCCCCCGTGGAGTGGTGTGCCCCACCCCCAACCTTGGGAACCAAGAGCAACAAACTCTCAACAGCATCACCTCCTGACCCGCTGACCTCCCACACCTAAATAATAATACAACCTACATTGTAAAACAGGGCCTAACATCCCAGTGAGTTCAGTAACCTGACTTTCCAACCTCAGAGTCACTGCAGTATGATGAGACAATAACAGATACAGAACCTGTCTGGAATGTTAACGTTTGTACCAATGTGAAGGACTGATACTATCAGGACCCTGTATTTTACAACCTTTCTGTGGCTCACACACCTTGCAGGCCTTACCCACAGTGCTGACCCTGGGTACCTACAGGAGAGTGAGTGACAGTACTTTTTCTGTGTGCCCCAAGCCCAGATTTCCACGTAAAGTATTAAACAATCCATCCTCAATTCCCACGTCACTAAAACACAATCAGCGAGACAGCCCCGGCTGCACTGTCCCACATGAAGATTGGCAGACAGAAAATGAGATGCAGGCAACATCACAGAAGAGGCCAGTGTGTTCACGACGTCCAACCAGTAAAAACTGTTAGATAAAAGCACTTTTTTAGGCAGAATTAATATGTGTGGGAAAATAATTCATTTTTTGCCAACCTCATTTAACCTTTTCCCACAAACATATTGGATGTCCCTCTTACTGTGTGACCACCCCAGTCCATCATGTGCAAAGGCGTACTTGCGGCAGGTTCTAACAAGGAGGCAATAAAGTAATATAGGATTTTCCCACAAAACAAAATGCTACATTTTGTTGCTGTTCAAGGCTCTGCCACCTCCGTCACAGCAGAAGACCCAGGGGGAAGGCTTCTGTGTTTGCTCACTGCCGTATTCTCAGTGCCTATTCACCTGTCTTTATCAGAAAAGAGGATAAATTTACAAAATATCTCTCTTACCATCTGACATTAGGGGATTGACAGTTTCTGTCCAAAATTCAAATAATAGGACAATTCTCAAAACAAACATAGAAGGACCCAGGAATGCTCAAAAGATCTTTTCTTGCCTTAGGACAGTCACCTGGAATCACACATATACAAGAAATATTAAAACTTGTCAGCACTGAATTTAACATTTTGCTGGCAGTAAAGGGATACTACTCAAAAGGAAAGAAACACAGTTTAAAGCTATTAACTCCAACAAAGCCTCCAAAATTCAGAGTTGTCACATTTCTTTGGAGAAAAAAATATTTGTGCTTAAAAATACGGAACGGCCCATGGAGCATCCCTGCACAAAGATGTCACCTGGTCTAAACGAGAGAGAGAAAAACGCCCAAGAACACAGTGCCCACCCGTCACGCCACCAAGCCTCCATCTCATGGGGCGTTTATACCTGAATGTCAGATACTCACCACAGTACACCTGAACTGATTTTCTGGGTATATAAAAACTCTTCTCTCCTACTTCAAAAATAATGCGGTGTGGTAGACATACTTACACACTGTATGTATATAATAATACAGCACATTTCAAATTTATTTTGGATAAAAATTCACTGTAATATATGACCATTGGCCATTTATTTTTAATTTTACAGTAATATTAGTAGACTATGTCATTGTACTCAAATAATCTCTAGTGTTCTTTTTTCAAAAGTGAGAAACATGACAGGAAAAGTTTAAAATTCTTGAAGATGCAAATACTCAAAGGTAATATATATGTGACAAGTTATCATGACAAAATATATAATCTCTTACTAAAGATGGCCAATTTTTGTCATCCTTGGAATGATTTCATTTTTATTTCTTCAACACTAATGATAGCATGTAAGCCATGCTCTACCTTTTCATCGTTTCTCAGTTTAGAATGTAAGCTTTTCTTTTTTGTTTTAATGCATGTTTATTATATGATTAACAGTATGAATAAATAGATTTCAGACCCTGACTAGGCTACATCTTTTGAATTATTAATATCAGAAAAAATAGAAAATACATATACGACTGTATCTGGCATTTCAGTATATTTGCTGTTGCCAAAAAGAAAACAAACAAACAAAATAGAATTCAATCTGGTTCATGTAATAAAGGGGATTTATTAGCTCAAATGACAGAAAGTCAGTGGACAGGGATTCTTCACACATGACTTAACTCAGCAGTGTAACAGCATCACAAAGGCTCCAGGCTTTGCTCCTTTACTCTGCTTTGCATTGTGTGATGTCAGGTTCATTCCAGCTCGCCTTTTAGTTCAAAGTAGCCAAGGGGCTACTTGCTTTTTCATCGTCTACTTCTAAGGACAGAGAGAGGATTTCTTCTGGAAGTTATTTCAGGAGACTAAGGAAGCCTGTTTATTTGTTTCTCTAAAGGTTCCTGACGTCTCTACATATACATTATTGACCACATCAGGTCATATGCCAATCACTACAACAGTAGATACCTCCAGTGGGTGGGATGTGAGGACTGAGTGATTCAAGCTCTTTCTACCGTCAAGATGGAGTCAGCTTTACCAAAAGTAAAGGAGCCGTGTGGTGGTGGTGGGGGGGGGACCAATAGGGGAAGGGAAAGAGGGAGGGTGTCAGGCAGGTGAGCACAAGATCCACGGCAGAATTACTCAAGTGCAGCTCCTCTGGGTCCTGACAAAAACCTTAACTCCCAGTAACCATGACTTGCCATCATCCCCCCGCTGAGATCTGGGAAACCACCAGCCTTTGTTACAAGTAATTAAAGTGAGTATGTTTCCCAAATTTACTAGAAATACCAGAATAAACATCCTTTGGAACTTAGTAATTCCCAATTTATGTGAAGTTTGTTGACCTGGTGTAGATAAAATCTTTGGGGCAGAAGAGAGAATAAAATTCAAGCAGTCGTATGATCACTATTACAACCACTTACGTTATTATGCTAAAGCTTTGTGTACATCATCAAATTTAATCCTTACAAAATCATTAATGGCAGATTCATATTGCTCTAATAAAACACCAGAAATTCAGGTAAAAGAAAATTAAATAATGTCCTTAGAACTACAGGATCCCAATGTATAGGCCGCTAACTATGACCATAATGTGAGCCCTTCTGCAAAGTGAAAATCAAACAGGAAATCAAGATCTAAATAGTTCTGGATATTTAGCAGAGTCCTTCAACTGGAGCAAAAACCCTAGGTCAACCACAATAAAATTCACTTCCCCCAACTGTTCTGGATCAGGACCAGACTCTGGGGAACAGGATGGAGACACATGGATCCATGACTTAATTCCCACTGATAATGCCAAGTGAGCAAGCAATTTTCATTTGGGCACTTTCCAGAAAGAAAATCACTAAATCATTCTTATCCCCCCAGAGGCATTAGCAAAATGTTCTAATATATGTAAGAACAGCTCCTCTTTGAGGGAAAAAAAAGGAAAACATCAAGTAATTCAGCAATAAAAACATCTATCTTCTAAACTGAATTTTCAAAGGGAAAAGTGAATTTCACACAATAATCCTGCTTTTCAATTAAAGTAAGACAAATCTTTCAACTGTAATTACATCAAATTTTTGAAATGCATTGTTTTATTCTTGAACTTAAATTTTGTATTTTAAATTATATAAAATAGAAGTTGTTTAGTAGAGGTACTTAATGCAAAAATGGTGGTTGTTGCTAGATTCCATGAAGATTTTCCTAAAGTATTTGTTTTTTCCATAAGACCACTGTCATTGTTTGGGGGAAGCAGCATTAATATTTAAAATTCAGTCGTTAACATTTACATTTTATGTATTTATAAGAAATAATTTCCTTAAGCAAATACAAAATGCCATTACATCTTTTCCATAATGGCTTTTCTGACATGTAATTCATATACCACTCTGAAAATGAACATGTATGTATATGTATGACTAAAACATGATGCTGTAAACCAGAAATTGACACAACATTGTAAACTGACCACAAAAATAATAAAAATAAAATAAAAATTATATACCATTAAATTCACCTTTTAAGAGTGTACAAATGCAGCGGTTTTTAGTATATTTATACATTTGTGCAACTGTCACCAAAATTTAGTTTTAGGACATTTTCATTACCCCAAAAGAAAACTTTGTACCTATTAAGCAGTCACTCACCATTCCCCCATCCCACTAGTCCCTGGCAAACACTAAAATACATTTTGTCTTTATAGATCTGCCTATGCTTGGCATTTCATATGAATGGAATCATACAATGTGCTGTCTTTTGTAACACTGACTTTCTTGTAGCATCAAGGTTTATTCATGTTGCCTCGTGTGTCAGGACTGGTTCCTTTGTATGGCTGTGTGATGTTCCATTGTGTGCATATCCACAGCTTGCTTATCCGTTAGTCTGTTGATGGATTTTTGGTTTGTTCCTACCTTTGGCCATTATAAATAATGCTGCTTTAAACATTTTGTACAAGTTTTTGTCTGAATACATGTTTTCATTTTTCTTGGATGTATACTTGGTAATGGAATTTCTGGGTCATAAGATAACTTTTATTTTGTTATTATTACAAACAATGCTCAAATCTACCAAACTTGGAGGAAATATTGTATGTAATTGTTTAAACAATTTTGAGAATTGAAACCTGAACAAGGCTCATAGCAAACCAACAGAACTGGGCAGTCCCCCAGGACTCTCACATTTCTTTCCAAAACAAAGGGGAAAACTGTGATACGATATTAAACAAACGTATAGATATGAGCGGGGGCGGATATAGAGAACCATACAAATAAATAAATTTCATCATCAATAATCTTTTAGTCACACTATACACCAGTTATGAACCATTAATAACATATACAAATGAGAGACATCACCCATGTCTTCCAGAAGACCCATTATAGTTGAGGCAACAACACAGATAAAGGGGAAAAAGGGGGAAAGAAATGCAGCAGACTCTCCTGAGGGCTAAATAGTAATGACACGGTGCACCTGTATTTAGAGGAGGGAAAAAAATCCGAAATTAGATCTTTTAAAAACATCTATTTTTTGATGCATCATTTTCCTAAATGATTTAATTGCATCTCTTCAGTTTGCACCTCCACTTCTTCACAGAGTCCATTATTCAGTAGCAGGGTTTTCAACAGAATAAAATGTCTAGAGTTGGAGGTGCCAAACACATACAGACATGACAACAAGTGAGGTGCCAGCTGGAAAGAGCGCTGGTCCCAGAGCCCAGGTCATGGCTCACGGCCCAAACCGCACCTTTATTGCCCGTGTCACCTGGCAAGCATCTAATTCTCTGAGCTGAGCATTCTTGTCTACAAAACGGAGCTCGTGCCCTGCCTTCTTCACACGAGGCTGTACAAGTCAAATAACCTGACACCTGCGAGATGACTTTACCAACCAGAACGAGCACCTGCTTTGGCACTGGAGGTGGCTCCCTGCCCCTGAGGGGCAGCTGTCCCTGCCCTTCCACGACAGGAGCCAGTCCATAGTTCAGACCAGAAGGACAGCCTCCAGTGGTTTCACTGCTTTCTCGCCTACATTCTGTTCCCAGCATGCAAAAGGAGGCCTGCCTCATGTGCACAAAGGAGTTAAAAATCCACAACACCCTGTGAGCTGTTGGTGCCTCGACAGAGATGGTGGGCCAGTTATCAACTAAATCAGATGATAAGGTGTCTGGGAAGAAAATGAAAGGGGAAAAAAAACCCCAACCCTTTGACAACTGTATCACTTGGCAGCTAGGCTCTGATGCTTTCAAAGGGCCAAAAGTTCAGACACAGTGAAACAGTTCCCCTCAATCAGCTAAAACAAACACAACTGTACACCACTGACATGAAAGGTCACCTCTCTTCTAAATCTGCAGCAGACTAACAGGAGGGGACTGAAGTACATTAAATAACTGGCAGGAAGCAGTTATTTCTGACTCTATCCATAAAGCACAATTTCTGGTCTCACACATGTATGTGACATGAGGGCAGGAGAGAGGAGAAGTCTGGGTGATTGCAACCAAGGACAACACCTGATACTGCTTAAGGGAATCCGCACCGTCTGTGACATCTGCATTACGGGCTAGCTTTTCTCAGGTCAGGCTCAACACTGAAGTTTCTTCCTTTTCACAAAAGTGTAGGGCCCCTGGTGATGTCACAGCTGAAGAGCCATCGGAGGGGTAAAGGCAGGGAGAGCTACAACACGCACGAGAAAGGCAGAAAACATTCCAGGCCAGCCGGGAGGAGCAGGTGCTGTCTGAGCGCACAAGCTCTTCCAGCATTTCTGTTATTTAAAAACTTGGAAGAATTGGAATTGATAGATTTTTAGGACTACAGCTCATGACACCTGGGCTTAAAATCTGGACTAGGAATGATGAGTGAGAAAAAGGCTGAGAACTCTCTGCTGTAGATATAAAAGCTCAGGTCCAAGTAATCAGTCACTTCAGCACAAATGGCCAAAGGCAGGAAGAGAAGCGGACCGTGGAGCCTGAAGCAGGAACAGAGGGCACCGGGCCTGACCCAGAGCAGCACTGGCTACTGCGGTCAGCACTGAACAAGAAACCCAGGTGGGTGAACAGACTCTCTCCCAGCCATGCCAGACCACGGCTTTCCTTGCCCTGCAGTGAGGGGTGATTAGATGCTAATACCAGCTTCAATTAACCGATCGATTCAACAGTATTCACTAAGGCAGGGACTGATCTAGGCACTGGGGATACAGCGGGGAACAAAATTTTAAAAGACCACCCTACCCTTCTAGCTCTTTCGCAGCATCTGTTCTAGTCAGAGAGGCAAATAAAACTGATCAAAGGATTCCGTGTATTTAGTACGCCACCTGACTGTAAGCGCTAAGGAGAGAAAATAAAGCAGAGAATGGGACTGGGAAGCAGCGGCCTGGGGAGGGGGCAGGGGGCAAGCGCTCATCTCAGAGAGGGGGCAGAGAAGGCAGCTGTGAAGGGGACATCTGAGCCTGTCCTGAGGGAGCCATGCAGACATCAGAGAAAGGATGTTCAGGCAGACAGAACAGCAAGTGCCAAGCCCCGTGTGAAGAGGGGACCTCCATGGCTCTAAGGGCGGGGCTGGGCTGGGCGACAGCTGTGCTCCAAAGGGGCGACAGCTGTGCTCCAAAGGTGTGGCAGCGGTGAGTGGTCAGGCTAAGCAAAGGCCACCGGGAGGACTGGGGCTGGTGGGAGAGTGAGCAAGTCACTGAGATCCTGAGAGATGCTGATCAGACTTGAGTTGACTTTATTTTAATAAGATCACTTTGGCGATTGTGTTGAGAATAGAGTGGAGAGAGTGGACAGAGACAAAAACCCAGTCCAGAGGGCAGAATTATAACCCAGGCAAAAGACAGTGTCACTTGGCTGAAACAGGAAAAGCAGAGGGAGTGTGGCATGGCTGGATTCTGGTGTGTTTTGAATGAAGAAATACTCTCTCAGTGGAGTAAATGACAGATGGGAGGCAGAAAAAAGAAAATTTTTGGTTTCAACAACTGGAAAAGTGGACAAGAGAAGGCTTGAAAAGAAAAGTCAAGAATTAGGTTTGGACATCTTAATTTTAATATGGTTTTTGCATACCCAAAGAGCTATGTTGAGCTGCATATATATGAGGTGGACTTAGAGGCAACGTCTTGATTGAATATGCAAATTTCAGACCTGGCATAGTCTTTCAGGCCATGAAACTGGATGAAATAACAGCTGTGCAAGGATTAACCCCCAGGGAACACCAAGATCTCAAGATAAGGAGCAAAGAAGGAACACCTCCAGGCAAAATCTAAGAAAGAGTAACTAGTAGATTGGAGGAAAACCACAGCACTGTTTTGTTTTTTTTTTTTTCTGGAAGTCAAGTGACAGAATCTCTCTAGTGGGGCGGAGATCAACCTGACATCCACCAGGATGAGCACTTAGAACTGGTTATGGTTTTAACAACACAAATCTCAGTGATGTCCTCAGAACATTTCCGTACTGGGGTGAGGGAGAAATATGACTTGAGTGGGCTCATAATGAAACAGGAGTGGGAAGGCAAATTTTAATAAACATTTTGATTATCATTAGGACATTTCTTCAAATAATTGCAGTTTTTGAATGGTCAGTATTTTGAGAAATGCTGCAGTCTGTTTATTTACAGGGGCTTTATCGTTTTAGAAAATGTCTTCTGTATTTTAAGTTTGCCCTTATTTCCAAGCTTTAGAGTAACAAAATAATTCTCTCTCACATGCAATGTGAGGCTCATAGATAAATTTAGAACTGAAGGAAAAGGAGAAGGACAAGGACGTGAGGAATGAAGTGCAAAGGCTTCATCAAACGCTGGAGAGGGAAAAGAAAACATACGGTTTCTGCTTCACTGTTTCACCCTGATACATTTATACAAGAATAATGAGCATAAACACCCTCATTTCCAAGGTGTTTAACACTTCAGGTAATCTGGCATGGTGCTGTTCCCTTGAAATCTCATCACCCGGGGGAAGTAAAGCCATGATTGTAAGATGGTAACTACATCCTCCAATTTCATTTGGTTTTATGAATAAATTTGGGGAAATAAGATGAAATTAAATGAAATGGGTTAAGTGGCTTGTTTTCTAAATTGGTAGAAACAAGACAAAACAAAAACTGAAAATTTAAACATTAAGTGCAATAACATATGTGTTTTCCAGTGTTCAGTTACTTTTTTGAATTTCTAAGGCCTTTTTTTCTCTTCAAATGTAGACTTGACACATTTTCCCAGTAGTTCTACATCCCGATTGGCAAGTGTGAATTTGCAGATTCACTGAAACTCAAAAAATATTTATGTTTAAAGAAATGGACATTTAGGTCTAGAAACACCTTACAACTTTAGGGTAGAAGTAAATTGATCATCAAGCAACAAGAAGCTGAATAAATGACACTCAAGTAACAGAGGACCGCGGTGATGCTCTGAAGAGGCGGGGACTGTTCCTGCGTGTCCAGGTCCAGCCGGGGGCCGGCAGGACACAGCAGAGGGTGTTCTAGACTCATACAGATGAGTGAGCACAGATGACAATTTCTATCTGTCAGTATCCGGATCATTTCTGCTATCATATTCTTCCACACAGACCAGATAGTGTGTCTGTGCTGGGTGAGGGGAAACGCAGCTGGGTGAATGTGCAAAGTCCCTGCACTGCTGAAAGCTACGGGAGCAAAATCACTCATCTGCACACACTGATACCACCATTGTTTCATGGTGTCCAAACTCAGCTGGGTTCTCAACTCTGTCCACCAACCCTCTACATCAACAATTCCTCCAGTCCTCAGCAGGTGCATTTTCCAATTTCTCCATTTTCCTTGAAGTTATAACCATGCAGCCAGATTTATTCACAGAAAATAATCTTACTTCCAGTTCTAAAAATAATATCCTAATATTTACCCCAAATCCAACAAATGTACAGAGAGCTGTATCCATCCTTTCTTTTTTAATTTTCTGATTTAGACTATCTTGAGTGGCCTTGTTGAATTAAGACTGAACTCATCAGTCTGGGATTTTTCTACTCTGGAATATCTGAAATCTCATCTATTGATTATTTCCTTTTCTCTTATTTCACTCACATCTCCTTTTCAATTGGTCTTTCTCAATCTCTGGATTCTCTAATCTTAAAACAAAAACCAAGTACCAATCATCTTACCACTGGACTTCAACACTCGTATTTAAGTGATGAGGCCATGTTGCCGGGCGATCACTACATCTGTTTCCAGCATTCTTGTTCTACTAACTACAGGGCTTTGAGGTAATAAAGTGTCCTCTACTGCTTAAGATCAGGGATGATTCTAAATGAAGTCAAGATGTGTCCATTATGACCTTTAATACACTACCTTCGATTTCTCTGCTAACCCACTCAATGTCTTGCACTCTTGACTTTACCATCATAAACCCTTTCGTCTTCCAACTCCTACAATGGGGTGTTCCCCAGGTTCAGAGAAAAAAAGGAGTATTTTATTCAAAAGAGAGGGGATTATATTAGATAAGCTTTAACAGTTTTTTCAATTTTGAAATAATATTGTTTCATTGGATTATCCTAATTCAAAGCACAGCTTTTTATAATGTTCCTTAGTGAGAAAAATGATCTAGAGAGTTAAACTTAACATTAGTTGGACAGTAGAAAAGAAAAATTTATTTTTTCACATCTCATTTATGACATCTAAGACAAAGTATGTTTATATCAAGAAAAAATAAGTTTTACTTGTATATGCATATGCTTATACATATACTGGTAGATACTGTGAAAACCTACCTTGTTATTACAACAAATTGTTTAAAATTTTAGTAAGTAGAATTTTGAGAGCTTGCACACTTATAAATAAAGTTTAACTTAGAAAGTGGAAAGATCGTATCTGATGTACTAGCACAAATATAGATCAGTATTATTATCATCTGGAAAAAGAATGTCAAACAAAACACTGTTTATAAAATCGGAGGTTAAAAAAACTGGACTATCACGGTCATCATAATATTGTATAGAAATATCAAATCACTATGTTGTGCACCAAGAACTAACATAATATCATAGGTAAATTACACTTTAAAAACAAAAAAGTGAACTCATGGAAAAAGAGATCAGATTTGAGGTTATCATATGCGGGGGATAGGGAGGGGGAATTGGATGAAGATTGTCAAAAAGTATAAACTTCCAGTTGTAAGAGAAGTACTAAGGATGTAATGTACAACATAGTGACTATAGTTAACACTGCTGTATGTTACATAGGAAGTTGTTAAGAGAGTAAATCCTAGGAGTTCTCATCACAAAGAAAAAAATTTTTTCTATTCATTTTATTTTGTATTTCTATGAGATATGGACGGTCACTAACATGATTGTGGAATTCATCCCATGATGTACAGAAGCCAAATCATTGTGCTATACACCTTAGACATGCACACTGCTTTGTCACTTATCTCTCAATAAAACTGGAAGAGAAAAAATTAGGCTTAAGTAAGGTTTTACTATATGAGATGTTATTAAACTTTCATTCTCTAAAGCAGATGCCAGAAACAGAATGTTAAAAACAAAAGTAAATGACAAAATTAAAGTGTACACACTATGAATCAAAATAAAACCACCTTAGGTGAAAGAAAGTTAAGTTAATAAACCATACTCAAATTTGGTTGTTTTGGTGGGTTTTAAGCTGGACGTACATAAAAGGAAGTATAAGTAGTTTAGAAAATTAAAAACAAAAACCAAAGTTTTAAAAAACAATCAAGTGAAGTTGTGACCACCTCTGATGAGAAACTATGACACCACCAGGATCGGAAGAAAAGCACGTATTCTGCTGAATTATTTGAAATAGCCATTTTGATTGTCAGAACTTGCATTGCTAGAGACCAACTATGAGTCTTCTTTTAACACTATTTACTGTGTATTATATGATTTATATGAAATATTCCAAGTCATTAACTCCCTCAACTTGTAAGCCTAAGGAAAATTTTTCTATTTTCACTTTTAAATAAAAGCCTAACCCACCTGAAGAAAATCTATGACTATTTAATGAGGCTATTATTGTCTAGTAAGACAATAAGAATTATGACTTGAATATTTATTTTAATAGAATAAAAGCATTATTGTTGCTTACACTTTTATAGCATGTGTAGTATATTTCAGCCACCAGTGTGTGCCCCTGTAGCCTTCACTCCCAGTTTCTGATTGTGCAGTAGGACTTCCCTAGTTATCTAATCCTGGAAGCCAGCAGGAAAGCTGATTAATTAGAATTCAATCAAAAATGCCTTCGAGATAATTTTCCTTCTGGAAATTGATAAGGCAGAGGTTAGAAAATGTACTTCAAGAGAACAGATTGCTTTCTGCTTCAGACACTTAAGAATTTAACATTATTGAGGTAACGTACCTTTCATGAAAGTCCCCCAGCCAAAATTTCTAATGGTATTACGTAGGAAGTAAGCCATTTCATTAATGAAATCAGCTAGACAAATTTCTAAACCTGTACAATACTTAGCACAGTAATCTCTTTCTATTACAAAATGTCAATTCTTCAATTTAGTTCCCTTGGAACTTAGTGATGGTTAAGGGAAAAAAAAGAACAAAATACAGTAATTTGGGGATATAAGTTATACATTTACTTTTAAGGCATTAGGGAAAATTTACTCCCTCAGGTCATTAATTTAATATTATTGGAAATAATTTATAGTTGATGTCCCTCCAATCCAAGAAAAACACACTGGTTAGAAAAAATAAAAACAAAGGTTGGTCACAGCATATTGTGCTTATTCCAAATCAATTTGTTTTTAAATCTACAGCTCGGATACTAAAATGCCCCCAAAGGAAACGAGTGGCGTGAAGAGTCAGGAACAAGGCGGACGGAGAAGAGAACAGGACAAGCCTGTCTCCTAGGAACGCACGGAATCTGCAAAAGCCCGAACTTCCATCCCCGGAGGGCCTCGGGCAACAGTCATCCCCGTTCAACCCACGGTGGTCAGATTTTCTCACGAATGAAAACTAACCTAAACTACGGTTCTGGCTCCTGGTGGCGCAGGGCCCTGCCGCCGACACGCCCGGCCCTTCCCCTTGCTCCTGCGGCCCTTCTGAGAGCCGGCACTGGCCGCACGGGCCGCTGACCTGGGGCCGCCGCTGACCCGGTTACGTCCTGACCCGGGGCTGCCAGTGACCCGGTGACCTGCTGACCCGGGGCTCGGCTCTAGGCCCTTCTTCCCCGACAGAGAGGTTCCCGGAGGCCCAGCGCACAGGCAGGGCGCAAGGACGGAACAGGGTGCGTGGCCCTGAGGACACGGGGACACGTGGTCTCACAGCGGCCGCCCCGCCGCCTACTGCCCAAAAATCTCTCAGTAACAAAAGGAGAGTAAGACGACTTACTAAGTATTTAGAGATTAGAAAGAAAATACAGGGTTTCTTAAACAGACACGCTCCTCCCCCGAGTGTCGTGTGCCTGGACTGGGCCCTCCCCTAGGCGCACAGGGAAGCGCACGGAGCAGCGCACAGGGAACAGCACAGGGAACAGCACAGGGAACAGCACGGAGTAGCGCACAGGGAACTGCACGGAGCAGAGCACCGAGCATCCCAGGGCCCGCAGCCATATGGAAGCGTCCTGTAGGCCCCGAACGCCAGGTCCTCTGCAGCCGCTGGAAGCGGGGACACCGGCCCCTCAGCAAAGGCTGACTGGAAGCTGCCCGTGGGACCGCCCCTCGTCAGCTGGGGCTCCCCACCGCGGGGCCGGCGCCCCGTGTCCGTGGGCGGACCCCGCCGGAGGGCAGCGGCCGCCGGGAGCAGGCTCAGGGCCCCCCACGCTGGGCCGCGGCCGCGTCTGGGAAAACCCGCGTCAGAGGCGCGCGGCGCGACGCGCTTACAAACCGCGGACCAAGTGACCCGGCCCCGCACTCGGCCCGCGTGGGTCTCAGTGCGCAAGCCGGTTATTTCCCTCAACCCGCACCAGACACCCTCCGACCCAGGCGGGCTGAGGGGGTGGGGGCCGCGGCTTCCTCGGGGCGAACACAGACGAAGCGACACTGGGGTCGCGTGTGTCACTTTACACGCGAGAACACAGCACACACGCCACGCGCGGACGTGCGGACCCGCTACACAGCCGGCCTTCCCCGCCGCCGGGTCCCGTCCACACCCGGGCCCCGTCCCCGCGCGTCCACAGCCGCGGGCCCCCGCTGCCGCCTCCACGGGGCTGGGACGGGACGCGACCGGCGGCCGGCCCCTCGGAAGCCGGCCCCGCGCACACCGCGCGCCCTCGGGCCTCGCGGGCGGGGCCGCACGACAGGGGCGGGGCGGGGCGGGCTCCCCGGTGGCTCGGCCTGCGGACACCGAGCTGCTCCGCGACCCCGTCCCGCTGCTAACGCCGCGTCGACGCGCCGGGGGCCCGACGCCGAGGGAGACCCGTCCCCGCGCCCGTGGCCCCGACCCAACCCCCATCCCCGGCTCCGACCCCAAATCCCGCGTCGTCCTGGAGCCCCGGCGCCCGCCGCCTCCCAACGCCGCTTCCCACCTCCCGCGTCCAGAGAAGAACGGACGTACCTGCCCGGAGCCTGGGGGACGCCGGGTCCTTCTGAGGGGGGACGCCGGGTTCCGCGTCTGAGGGGAGACGCCGGGTTCCCCGTCTGAGGGGAGACTTCAGACGCCCGGGGCCCAGTCACGGTGCGACAGCAAAGCCAAATGCAGGTTAAGGTGATTCTCCGGATGAAGCAGATGCCAAATGTGTGGGTGCCGGGCACGGAGTAACAGGCCAGAGATCTTCGTGGCTTGGTTTCCTCCCCTCGCGCTCACCGCGCGTCTCAGGCGGCTCACGGCCCCTTCCGGCCTCAGGATGCGGTGTGTGTGGGGGAGCGGCCGCGGGACGAGGGGTCGCCCGCTCTTCCCCGAGGGCCCCGGGCCCCGCCCTGCACCGCGAGGCCCCGCCCTGCACCGCGAGGCCCCGCCCTCCGCCGCGAGGCCCCCTGCCGTCTGCTGTGGCTGCTGCCCCTCGGCGCCCCCCGTGCGCCGTCCTGCGAGGACTGGCCGCCATCTGTGCTCCGCGCGGGGCGGACAGCCTCGCCCGGCACAAGGGCCGGTCCTCCGCCGCCAGGGCAAAGGGCTCCGCGCTCGGGAAGGGGGAACCGCGCAGCCCCTGCGGTTTCTTCGTCGTGTGTTCCACGTGAGCAACGTGGCTCGTTTCAGGAGAAAATGGTGGGAAACCTGTGGGCAAGTCGGGGCGTTCACCGGGCTCCGGGTCGGGCCGTTTGCAGGGTGGGTGCCTGGAGGACTGGACACCGACCCTGCTTCCGGACCACCCAGCCCCGGATCTGCCCCCGCCGCCCACCCCGTCCACCCGGCCCCCGCACGAGGTCCGGGCCCACCGCCCCTCCCGCAGGCCCTCGGCGCAGGGTCCGCCCGTGCCGGGCCGTCACGCACAGTCACGTCCCACGCCTTCCGTCCCCGCATCTCTCTGCGCGACATGGAGCTGTCCCTTCGCGTAACCTGCAGCCGTGTATCAGCCGTGCCTGAGCCCCCCCGGGGTGCTATCACTGCCCTTGGGGACCCCTGCCTTGGGCGCCGCCCGGGCCCTGCGCCTCTCCGAGCCCTGCACAGTGACCTCGGCTTAGCTTTTCCCTCCTCAGAAAGGCCTTCCTGGACAAGTTTGTCCCTTCTCGTTCTTCATGATTTTGTAGAACTTCCTGCATAGCATTCATCCCCGTCCTAGGTCTCCACTTATTTCACATTCCTGGTCCCTCTTGGACCCACTCGGAGGTGAGTGCCGTGAAAAGAGCCAACAGTCTGCCTCATTCAGCCTCGTGGCCTGGAAAGCATCAGGTAATGTGTTGGAAATAAATATAAAAATGGAAAAACATAGAAATTAGTGACGGCTTGCCCTGTAACCCCTTCTGTCTGTAGCAAAGGCACGTAAGTAATGCCGTGCACACCCCACTTTACAAAAAGGACGCTCCTCTTCCCATTCCTTTCTGTTTTCTGCACAAATATTCACACTGAGCCTTAAAGAAGGCCTTGTTTTCCCCTTAAAAAGATGTAAAATCTAATTAAATTTGCACTGATTGCGAGATTCGTCTGGCTGAGTCATTGCTCTGTAGTAAATTGGGCTGTGAGTCTTGTGATTAATAATAGCTGTCAGACATGGCAGTGGACTTCCTTTCCAATTCTCTCTCTATCCCAATTTTGGAAATGAAAATAAGAAAAATAACTCCAGAAGCAAATATACTTTGTAAAAGAAGCTATTAATTAAAAAATAATGAAACTCAATGCCATGCACCCCACCACCAACAGAAATGTAAACCAAAGAAAAAGAGGGAAAAAGTACTGAAAGAAGGCAATATGACAAATTCTCAACCCCATTAATTTGTCAGAAACAAAGACAAAAATTTTTCAAATTACATATCAACAAATGGAGCCTCTTCGGGTGTAAACATGTCTCTAAAATGTTGCAGACACACAAGGGTGCTGCTCTACACGGGTAACTCTCTCCCCACACCGACAGCAAATGTCCCTACCTGGGGACCACCTGCGATTCACGCGTGTGTGGGACATTTCTGTTAGGCACCAGAGAGTTAGCTCAGGAGGCCAGATACACTCACATGTGCCTCACAGGTTTCTGATCCTGAAAACAGTCATCCCGGAAAGCGTCGCCAGGCCTTGCAGAGAGTGTGCTCCGACCATACAACCCAGCGCGGCCGCGAGGATCTGAAGGCAAAGGCCGCCATGTATTTCGTGGTGACTAATTAAAATCTTAATCTTGGGAGATTTAAAATCGTTTTATATCATGAAGTCAACATCAAAAAGCATACTAAGGTAGCTAAAGCAGGGGTTCTCAGTATGAAATTCAGTAAGAAATGTCAGAAACCCACTCATCCAGCACTGTCATAAATAAAGAACTAAAACAATCTCAGCAGCTGAGGAGCCTGTGAGTTAAGATGCTCTAAATCTCCTGCTTGCGGTTATATTTGGTAAGAATCCTCTTTAGATCTTGTTGCAGCAAAGATATCCTTAAATGCACAGCCTTTAGCCTTTAACCACCTCAGAATCATTTTGGAAGGAGCACCATGATGACTTGCAGACGGAGATCCATGCCCAGCTGTTTGGCTGGGAGGGTTTTTCCCAGGAGGCACCTCCCAGGATGTCCCCCAACACGTTCCCGGACGTGTCTGTCCCATGTGCTCTTTGCCTGTCTCTGCACTCAATCTGTTAAGTAACTGAGACATCCTGCTACAAATAGAAGTTTGTCTAATTTTGTTTTACCCTGAATATCCCAAACCAAGTGGCCCATAAAGCTGTTATATGACATCATATATATTCACATCCACGAAACTAACGTTTTCAGAATACATTCTGGGGAATTTTCATCAATAAAATATATTATTCTAGACATAATTTGTTTTTGAAACATCTTAAATAATCTTAAATAGCATCACCAAGTGTTATTAGTTGATCATTCAGATCTAGTTCCATCCTTTTACGGGGGGGGTGAAAGGAGGCACGGGTCTGGACCCACGCCAGTGTCTGACCTGGGCCGTGCGGGCTGCACTCGCCAACCCCCGGGCCACGGCTCTCCCTACCGGTGGCACCACAGTGAAAAGTAAAAACTCCCTTTGCATCGTCTTGGGAAACAGTTGAAAGGGCAAGAAGTTCAAAATCAAAAGGCATGAGGATGATTTTACTACCTTTTTAACTTTACATCCTTGGGAATATAGATTCCCCGTCTAGGGGAAAAAAAAAAAAAAGCTATCTTAATTTATCTACCTACCTCACAGAATTGTTGGGAACTCAAAGAAGCTAGAAAATACAGAAAAGAGCTCCGTGCAGTACGGGGGCGAAGCAAGTCTTAGCGTTCGTAAATGAGCCTTGCTCCAGTGGCTGTCACCTTACCGACCTCTGGCTGGAGCGCTAAGCTGGTTTTGCTAGCTCATATTACCGTCTATGGTTTCTATGGAGTTACAGCCGGTGCTTCTGCATAGGAACAAAAAGAGAGCTGGATGATTGGAAATTTTGGAAGCTACATTCATTCACTTTGGAAAACAGCAGGCTTCCTTGAACGATGAATGAGCTTAACGTGTTCAGAGAGGAAACAGCCTAACAGCCTGAAACAAGAAAACTGGGATTTCTAGGTAAGCGTGAACAGGCTTTCCTCTCCCCCAAGGCCATAGGTGCTTAACCCCAAAAACCCTCTCTTACTGAATTTGAATGGAAATACAGACCCTAATGCAGTTGCTAGAGTGATTGTAGAGCTATTGTTTCTGGAAATGAAACGGTCTTTATGTTACCAAATAGATTCAGATTTATCACTGTTACCATTTTTCCTCCAAGTATGCCTTTCTCATCCTTTGCATCGCTAATTTTAAAGCCTTAATTTCAATTGATTTGACCTGTATATTGAAATATATTGAAACAGTATTCTCCTCTTCCAACGTATACCTCTTTTTACACATCTTTATGTCTTGCTTAAATTCCTTTTAATTTTCAAAACACATTGGTGCATCATTTTATGAAAGCCGGGACCCACCAAACTGAAGCAGCGAATTTCATTGCATCTGAAACACAGACACTCTTTCTCTGAGGTCAGCTTGGAAGGAGACTTCCACGCACTCACAGCCACACGGGTCCTCCCACACCCTCTGCAGCTTCAAGTTGGCTTGGCTTAGACAGGGGGTCCCTCTCTCACCGTAACTGCCAACTCTTCAAGGCAGGAGAAAAGAGGTCTCTGGCATTTGGGGAGAAGGTGGTGTCCAGTCTTGGCAGCTATAGGATCTCAGCCGAATGAGCCTTCTCCAGAGCACGGTGGTGAGAACTGCATAAATTCTTTCTCTGACTCAGCTCGGGTGGAATTAAAAAAAAAAAGGAATGAAAAATATCTGACTCTAGTTTGGATTTGGTTAGTAAAAGCCTACTTCTCTAATGAAATAGACACTTATTTTATTATTGATAATTTTGGCAGCTCCAGAGTAGAAACAATCACCTGAAACAAGTGCATGTGTCTGAGAAGCAGGCCCTGCTCAGCTCAGACGAACTGCTAAAAGGCTAGATGTGGGGGAATTTTAAACCTGGGCAATGGCACACCCATGCATCCTGGAAAGAATGCGCCTACTTCAGTGCATGTCTGTGTGCAACACTCCCCACTGCACACAGATGGCATTGACACTCTGTGGGAGCTGATCGCCTGGCGAAGGCCTTGTGCAGCTCTTGCTCAGCACGAACAGAGAGCTTCTGCATGAAGGTGAGGGTCAGAGGTATTACTGGAGTTTTAAATCACTGAAACCCTCTAACAGTCAGATACCAACCTACCTAGAACTTGCATTCTGCAGCGAACCCCGACTAACCCACCCAAGATCGTTCTGTTTCCTTAAAATAAAATCAAATTGTATGCATCAAGCAATTTAGTTAAAATAAATTAAAAGAGCATGAGATGTTCTTGTTGGGATTCAGTAGTAAACCATGATTAAACACACACACACACACACAATCCTTAATTCCATCAACAAACAGCAGGACGTATTGGGAGATGCATGGACGGCAGCGTTGGCAGTGTGGCTGAGGATGGGATGGGATGGTGCCCTGCCTCGCTGGGGGGGCCCATCTACCAATTCAAACGTGAGTTTCTCACCTTCTATAAATTGGAATTTACACAACTGTGTCATTATTGTTTTGATAATGCAGGAAAAAAAAAAAAAAAAAAAAAAAAAAAACCTCCTTTTGAAACATGCCCCAAAGCCAAGTGCTGCATGTCACAAATGTAGCTTGAAAATTCAGGTGACTTAAAATAAATTTGCTAGTAAGAACTTTCTTGAACTTCACAGTTCTCCATGTAGCGCCTCATGAACCCCGTGGTGAAGGACACCAGGCTTCACCGTGTTGACGCCCCTCTGTGAGCTCCTGCAAGCACACAGTCAATCAAAAGGAGGAAACTTAAAAAGCGGATTAAGCCTCCTAAAAAAACTAGTTCAACCACCTCATTAAAAAAAATCATAATCAGAACAGAAGACTTTAATTGAATTAAGCAGCAGATACACAACCTCCAATATATTAGTTACTTTGATCTGGAAACGCTTTCACCTAGTTTTCCCCTTGTTCTGTCTCTGATCCATTTTATACACTATTCTTAAATTAAAATTTCCAAAGCTCAGAAGTGCTCACTCTCACTCTTTCCCCCAGACTTTGCCGAGACCCCTTAACCGGCGTTCGAGCCCCTCGGGTCTCACATGCAGCCTTGTTTTCACTCTTTCCTGTCAACGTCGGCATTTTCCCCAAGTAAACGCCAAACCAGCAGAAGGGTCCACTATCATCCCCAGATGTGTCCTGAAACGCCTTGCCTCCCAGCTTTCTGGACCACCGGGGCCACCCTCCCCATGAAGATGCCCCCGGCCCTCCCGGGCCTGTATCCTCTCCCAGAGGGGAGACACCTGCTCATGGCAGCCTGGAAACGTTGAGTCCTTTCAGGACAAGGACCATGACGGATTCATGGTACCTCACACCATAGTCTTTCCAGATGCTTGTGAAAATTCAGGGCCTGGAGGATTAACTCAGCCTGCCGCAGGAAAGCGCGCCAGATGTGTTCCTTCCGGCTGCCTCTCAAGTCACAACAAGCAAAAGTGAAAGATTTAAAGACCCGATCGCCTTGGCCAGGACCCTTTGGAGGAGCAGACTGCTTTCAGATCTGTTACGAGGGATTTGCTTGCATGACCAGAGGTGGAGGGTCCTAGGTTCTGTCAGCTGCAAGCTGGGGACCCAGGAGAGTAAATGGTACTGGTCTGTCTGCCTCCAAAGACCTGGGAACCAGGGCTGCCTGCGGAGAAGCGCCCCGTCCCGGGCAGTACAGATCAGGTGAGATGTCCCCGCTCGGCAGTAAGGCAGGCAAGGGGCAAACCCCTCTTCCTCTGCCCTTCGCTCCGGTCAGGACCGCAGGGGATGGGATGGTGCCCTGCCTCACTGGGGGGACCACCTACCAATTCAAACGCCAATATCACCCCAAAACATCCTCACAAAAGCAGGAGTAAGGTCTAACGTGGGCATCTTGTGGTCAGTCAAGTTGATGCAAAAATTCACCACCACACTTACCCTTGAGGTAAAATGCAGCAGAACCTGGTGCGGGGGCAGGGTGTTGAAATCCCATGAGCTATTATATGGTAAGTCAGGCACATTTCAAATCATCAAACTCAAGGACATGTGTGAGCAACTGGCATTGGCACAGAAAAAAATGGAAGAACAGAAAACATACTCATTCTTCTCTGCGAAAATCTTCACTCCCTTACAAAATGGTATAAATAGACTTAAATATACATTGAGCAGTTACTGCTGTATTTCTTTGCAAAAAAACAATCAGAGACTGTCCACCAGGTACGGGAAACGTACTTGGGCTTGCAAGGTGGGGAGGGCTAGCCTCTGCCGCCCTGAGGAACAAGGACAGGATGGCGGTGGGAGGAGGGTGCCCTCAGTCCCATACCTGCTTGGACAGGTGCACACACTTCTGCAGAGCCGCAAGGAGGTGCTGGAGAAACAGGCTCTTCGATAATCTTTACCTTGACCCACAAATGTCAATAGTGAGACACACACGCTCATGGCAGCTTTCTAGTCACTTAAAAACTTTCTGTTACGTGCCAGCCTAGTAATTAATTCTGCTTAACAAAATTTTCTTTGCTTTAATTCCACTTGCAGTGATAATTAACACCTAGCAATTCTCACTACAAATAAAAGAGATATTTCAGAGAAAGGGCTGAACTCAGAAGACCCAGCACTGACATAGTAAAGGTAGATTGAAAAAAGGATAAGATTACACTCATTGAACTTAAAAAAACTTTTTTGCCCAGATTAGCCCATTGGAACATAAACACAGTCTACACATTATACTAAATTAACAAAAACTGAAAACAAAAAAAATGATGTATATTGAAGATTTTATCGGATGAAAAATCTTTCACCTCCACATACACTGAGCAAAGTTGTACACCGAAGGAGACAGTAAACCAGGCAGGAAGCTTCGTAGGCTCAGAGCTACAAAAGCAGACTTTGTGGTCGGTGAAAACACTGTGGGAGGGTGGGCTGGGCACTCCCTGAGGACGGGGCCTCTGCACTTCGGTGGAAGAAGAGAATGGTTATTAAAGGCGTGGAATCCAAAGCCAGGCGGGCGCTGCTCGAGGCCCTGCTCTGCCACCGTATTAATGTGATGTCCAGCAAGCCACCTAACCTGTCTGTGGTCAGCTCATCCGTCTGTGAGATAAAGTCAGAGCAGGCCCAGCATTGTGGGGCCATTACGAGGACGCTCACTGCCTCGGCACTGAGAGCGATGCTTAGGGAAGTGCTGGCCTTCACTTCCACTCACGGCGTCATCTCCAAATAGACAGAGCATGAAAACACTTGTTGACATTGTTTATAGAAAGATTGAAAAAGTATCGCTGGCAAATTAATGATATAACACTAAGTTTACATAAAACGCAATATGGCTGTTAGCACTGCAGCAGAGTCATAAAAATATTTGTTGGGCATTAATTACGTGCTAGGTGTAGATTATCGCACACGAAATATGGCTCTAAAATAAAGAAAATGATTTCCCAAGTCATCGCACCCTTTGTTTATCACAAATTAACTACCACTGGGGAAAACGTGAAATAAAACTAAATCAATTTCAGAGGCGAAATCTATGTTTTATTCAAAAGAACTGGAATAAGCAATTGACTTTTAAACATGAAAAACATAATGGTAACTAATCCATCTAAAGAACTGACTATATTTCAGCTGCAGACCTACGATTTACAGCTCCACGCCCTCTTCGCTTTTACTGGTGATGTGTGTCCGCTAGATTAGATGCAGTTTTTCCTCATGTAAAAACTTGTTCCAACACTGATGTGCTTCTATTAGATGAAAATGTAAGCTGCTCTGCCTGATGAAATCCTTTGACTTAAAAAAAAAAAATCTACATCATGTCACAGACCCACAAACTGAGACATTAGAGAAGCAACTTGACCAAAGATTCAACCCAAGTAGTCAGACTCCAAAGTCTGTTTCTTTCCCACCATTTTCCTAATAGAAGCAAGAAAAATAGAGACACCATTAGAGATTGGAATAAGAAAAAATTCAATCAGAAATAGAAACCAAACTTATTTTTAGTACGAATATTACGTGCTGAAAGCACCGGGAACACCACGTGGTCTGGAAGATGCCTGACATTTCGATGAGAGTTGAGGGGAGGCATGAGAAGGGCTGGCATAAAAGTGGGAACCACAGTGGCCAGCACACTGACAACCTCGACCTTCCTGCGGACTACAGGACAAAGTTGGAAAAAACTCAGTGACTTAGTAAAAATAGCACGCAGAAAAAAAGAAAAAGGGAGTGGAAATAAACTAAAAATGTGTAAGACAGTGTTTGGCTTTAAGTATCTCTGAGATCACACAGCCAGAGTGGTGCCTATTTGTACTATTTCCATTAAAAAAAAAATCCTGTGGTCTGAAAACGAAGTCCTTCTGGTGGCGCACTGGCTGAGGTCCCCGACAAACTCCACCTCAGGGAAATACAGGTCGAGTGTCTGGTTGCCTGGATTTCAGGTTTCTGTGGGGATCGTTGTCCTGGGGTCTGGACAAAGAGCCCTCTTGAGCCCCCACTGATGAGCTGAATTGTTTGTTTTCTGAACTCATTCTCTGCTCAGGTAAGTAAATGTGAAAACCAGAGCACCGTGTTCTCGGGAAGAGAACAGACTGACTAAACAGCAAGTTGTTACATCGGTGGATAAGTCAGGCCTCTGTCACCATAAACATAC
Organism: Camelus bactrianus; assembly: GCF_048773025.1. Classification (NCBI taxonomy): domain Eukaryota; kingdom Metazoa; phylum Chordata; class Mammalia; order Artiodactyla; family Camelidae; genus Camelus; species Camelus bactrianus. The sequence goes on along the minus strand of NC_133567.1, from coordinate 1,979,249 downwards.
ATATTCATGTACATTCATGTTCACTATATGCAGAAACACATTCTGCTTCTCATGAAGAAAGGGGTAGAGAAAGGGCTGAAGATTTCAGCACCACCACCACTCCACCACCACCCCAGCACCACCAGCACCACCACCATGGTCATCATCGTCCCCTGTTAAACGTCTTGCTCTCTGTGACTAGATTTGTCACAACCTGCAGTAGAAAACCATGCTCTCAGAGTGGACGGTGTGCAGCAGTCACCATCTACCTAACGTGACCCAGGGCGGCCAACGTTGCTGATGACAGATGACTCGTGCCGTTCTAGCACATTTGGTGGGGCAGCCAACGCCAGTGCGCTCCCAGCGGTGGGGGGATGGGCACTCTCAGCTCAGGGTTTACATTTTCCAGGATAACAGACTTTCATCAAGAAGAGGTATGTGGCACTCGACTTCATGTCACAAAAAATAGTGTTGGCTTAGCAATTCCTGTTTTAACTGGAAATTAAAGTCAGAAATCCCATGTCTTCTCCTACTCTGAATGCCACGAGTCATTTCAAGTCACCTCTGTGAGTGCTATACAAATAAACTCGAACGCACATTAAATGCAGGCACCAAGGTGCCTGGGCAGTTCTTCACGCACCACATACGACTACCAATTCCACAAGAAAGGACCTAGATGCGGCTTCAGAATTATACTGAACAGAATCCCAACTATTTTCCAGATTCATGAGATAATTTTTAAAACTTCATTGCATCAAGGACATCACTAATGAATACTTACTGTCACTGAGCTGGATAAATATAAAAATTCTGGTCAAAAAGGACAAAGAAATAGGAGTACAATAAAAATGAATATAAGACAAGACTAATTATTTTTTCAACAAACATGACTGTGCTCCTGCCCTGTGCAGGGACTGTGTTAGGAGGGAGGATTGAGAAGGTGAGCAGGACACACCTGGACCAGAGGTTTGCCACGATGGGAGGAAGAGAGGAGTAAGCCCACATCACTAAGAGGGTGAGTCAGGGGTATCCAGAGAAACAGAACCTAAGGAATGAGGTGCACATGTGTGTGAGTGTGCCTCTGTGTGTGTGTGTGTGTGTGTGTGTACTCACACACAGGTTGATCTTAAGGTATTGGATCACATGATTGTGGAAGCTGGCAAGTCTCCAATCTGCAGGGTAGACCAGCAGTCCATCAGATGCAGGATTCCCTCCAGCTCAGGGAGGCCAGTCTTTCTCACTGAAGACCTTCAACTGATTGGATGACACCCACCCACATTAGGGAGGGCAATCTGCTTTCCTCAAAGTCTACAGATTTAAATGCATAATCTTATCAGGAAAAAAAGCATTTACAGAAACATCAGGAATAATGTTTGACCAATTACCCGGGCACTTTGGTCTTGACACATAAAATTAACAATCATTCTGAGGGCCTACTATGAATAAGCCCTGTGACGTGTGAAGCACATTTCAATTTAATTTGTGTTACGTTGAAAATAAATTGTGGAAAGTTAACAGATTTGACTCATACCACTTTTCTCGTGTTGAGCTTTAGAAATAAGTTTTAAAAATAGACATTAGTGAGGAGGCAAAGCAAAATTCTTTCTAAACTGAAAAGATTTACAAAGACATGTTTTGTCAGATCAGCTATGAAAAACAGAGGAGAAAACGAAGTCTCAGTAAGGTCCCATTTAAAACAGGTTTTAGGACGCACTGAAATAAATTGGAAGCTATTCATAGCATTGCTTCATGAATTTGAGCTCAAATAGTCATCTAAAGGTACAATACAAAACCGAGCAGCTGACAGAAATGGGAACCCAGACCCATCAGCACCAGACCCGAATTCTACCTGGCTCACAGAACTGAAGAGAAAAAAGTGTGGAGACAATGCTACCTGGTCAGAATGCTGCCTGCAGGGCAAAGAAGCAAGGTAAACAGCCCTTACATCTCTTATCTTTAACCAAGGAGACACCGACCTGCAGTCACACAAGCCTTGAGCAGCAGAACAGAGCTGGAAGGAGACCCAGTGCCTTAGACTCCCATCCACATTGCCACTCTTTCCCTCCCATTCGCATCCACGTGGCGCAAGTGAACGTCTGTCCACCACGCCTGTGCGTCTGTCCCTCAGAATGACTCACAGTGCATTTGCCCAGAGCATCTGATAGTAAAACTCTCAAGATACCAGCATGTCCAGCTGGATGAGCTCTGAAAACTTTATACTAAGTGAAAATACCAGTTGCAAAAAAAAAAACAAAAAAAAAAAACAAAAAAAACCCACATCGTATGATTCTATTTATCTGAGATGCCAAGAATGAGCAAATCTGTAGAGATGGAAGGTAGCTTAGCAGTTGCTTAGGGCTGGGAGTGAGGGGTTGGGAAGGGCTGTTGTAGGTACCCGGGTTCCCCTGGGGTGATGGAACGCTCCAAAGTTATACGATGGATGGCTGTACAACCCAGGGTGTATTCTGAAGACCAGTGGAGGGCACACTTTAAGCAGGTGTACACTGTGTGTGTGAATTATGTTTCAATAAAGCTGCTATAAAATATACAGTGTGCTGATGTCCCTATGGAAAAGCATGATTGACTGTCATGATGCCAGGAACATAAGGAATCACATGTTCACTAGAACCTTAACCTTCTGGCAGCAAAACTAGGGGCTCTGGGTCAACGATGTCCCACTTCTCAATGTCACTTAATGACAATAATAAACCACAGTAGGCACTTTTCTCCATTTTTCTCTCCTTTCTCTCTCTTCACCACCACAGTCCATCTCCTGGCACACGTGGATTGTAGATCGTTTTCTTGTGAGCACGACTCCTGTAGGTCAGAAAACGTCTGCATTGTGATTTAACAACTGCTGATAAAAGGCTAAAGAATGCGTCCCATTCGTTTTTAGTATTTAAGAAATAATGAAACAAATGAAAGATTCACACGAGCTAATTAGATGCACTGCATTTTCCTATTGCAAGGAGGATCCCATCTTCCACATTAACTGGAAGATCAGAAAGGATGTTGGTGGATGCTCAGAGCACATTTTCAACCAGGAGAGAATTTAAGCTCTGATTGAAGCTATATTTTCACTTTTATGAAGGCTGTAATCTCTGCTTTGGAGCCCCAAATGGAGAAATATTTCTCTATGAAGTGTCACCTTTCTACTCCGTGACCAGTAATGATTCACCTGTGATTATATGCTTCACTGTTTCCACCTGAAAACGATCTTAATTAGGTTTCCCGGTCATAATTCTTGGAGTAGGAAGAAAACATTAACAAGCAAACCATCCCTGGAGGTGCAGGGCTGCTCTTCCCTGAGCCCCGCCTCCACAAGTGGACCCCACAGCTCCCATCCTGTCCTGCCGGGGGCGCGGCCGCTCTCCCGGCAGTCTCCCTGAGTTTGGGTCCTGGCGGGTGGACAGTGCTGATGTGGGAGCCCGCAGGCAGGCACAGCACTCCCACTGGCACGGTGCCTGTCAGGGCCCCTCAGGCTGGCGTTCCTCTCGCTCGCCTGCCCCTCCAGGCCTCCCGTGTGGCCAGCACCCTGACCTTTCATTGAATGGGAGCTAAAGCCTTAATTATGGAAGCTCAGCTTTAGACAAAGGGCAATCTGATGTTCCAGATTTTATCTTCTCCTGGGTATCTGTGGGAAGGGAACTGGGGGGACTTTGCTTCTGGAAAATGTTCCTTCCAGCCGCCTGACCTTACCAAGCATTCCCTCACCTGCCACCCCTCCTCCCCCGCCACCCCTCCTCGCCTGTCAGCCCTCCTCACCTGTCATCCCTCCTCACCTGTCACCCCCCCTCACCTGTCACCCCCTTGGAGCCACACTAATTGTGAGGCTCTCACCCTCCTACCTGTGGCTGAGACAACTCCAATTGCTCAAAAATATTTCAAGCAAAATAACCAGTAATGAAAACATCAGCAAAAAGATGAATGGCAACCATAGTTACTAATGTTCACACTTAGAAAATGAATGCACTTAATTACAATTAAAATACACTAGAGATATGACAACCATAAGTAAAATAAGCTCAAGAAAATGTCATTTTCATCACTGAAAGTTTGAGATGAGGCAACCACACACCTGTTCACGAGCCACACCTGTAACACGAGTCAGGGTTGCAGAAGGGCTGACTCTGATGAGTGGTCCTACTCGGATATGACACTCACTGTGCTGTTTTTGTGAAAGCTTTGGATGGTGCTGCCTTTAAAAGACTTGAATTAGCTATTGCTACATGGAAGCAACCTAAACGTCCATCGACAGAGGACTGGATAAAGAAGCTGTGGTGTATTTGTACAATGGAATACTACTCAGCCACAAAAAAGAGTGAAATAATGCCATTTACAGCAACATGGATGGGTCTGGAGATCATCATACTAAGTGGAGTAAGTCAGACAGAGAAAGACAAATATCACATGATATCACTTATATGTGGAATCTAAAATGTGACACAAATGAACTTATTTACAGAAACAGACACATAGACATAGAAAACAAACTTATGGTTACAGGGTAAAGGGAATGGAGAGGGATAAACTGGGAGTTCTGGATTTGCAGGTACTAACTAATAGATATAAAATAGATAAACAACAAAGTCCTATTGTATAGCACAGGGAACTATATTCAATATTCTGTAATAAACCATAATGGAAAGAATATTAAAAAGAATATATATACATAACTGAATCACTGTGCTGTACACCGGAAATTAACACAACATTGTAAACTGACTATACTTCAATCTAAAAAAAGACCCAAAAAGTAAAAAAAAAAAAAAGAAAAAAAAAAAAGTCTTATTTGCTTTATCTCCTGAGGCCCCACTTTCACAGATGTGTCCAGAGTCAGGCAGGAGTAACGATGCTGTCAGTGCCCCTGTGCTGTGCATGGCCTGGGGCTGCCTGTGGACCACACGCCTCCCGGCCACACCTGCTTCCTCCCTACGCTGGACCTTACTTACAAAGCAGCAAAACAAAGGGAGATACAGTTATTTGGAAAGAGCAGGTCTGGCAATCTAGATAATTCAATCAAAGGACACGGTTTGGGTTGTTTGTTTTAGGTTTCGCCTCAATGACACAAATTGGCTCAGTGGGGTTCTGCAGCTCACCAACTGTACAGTGTATTTTGCTCAAACTCCAAAATGAGGTTTTTATTACTGTACACATAAGAATACGAAAAATGTCTGCCTGCAAAGTGTGAAATAAACCAGATAAGAAATTTAAGTCTGTATTTTCTGTATGAAACAAATAGCCACTGACCCATGCAACATGGTGGGGGATTTCTTTGATGAGAAAATCCATCCAGCTGGATTGAAGAAAAATGTGGCACCAAGAAGAAACAGGCATCAATCTAAAGAAAGCAGAAGAAAAGTGGTTTTGAAAATAAGATGACATATCTGGGCCCTAAAATTATTCTGCCAAGGACTTAGGAATCTGGCCAAAGGCCTCCCCTCGCCTACCGGCCCTCTAGGAGCCAAGCCTGGGAAAAGCCTGTAAGTGGCGTGTATCTCCATGGTGAGATCCAGATGCACGTGTGGAAAATCGGATCAGCAGTGCGGGGACCACGGCACTTTTGCAGTGCCTCGAGGTTTTGTCTTGGTCTCTCACGGCAGAGAGTGGTGCCAATGGAACTGACATTTAAAGCAGAAAGTCCACCAAAGTCGAAGGAATACTAAGCACTCAGTCAAAGTACAGCCCGTGAGCCCATCTCCCAGGAAAGGAATGCGGTGCCCAGCGACCACGGGCCTTCGCTGTGACTGCAGACGTCTGGACCTCCTGCCTGCGGGCTCGGACCTGCGAAGGCAGCCGCCCTCTGCTCCTCAGTGTGGCCGGCAGTAAGAAGGGCCGATCACACCTGCCTTTAAAGGTGCAGGAGGGCTCCCTTAGACGTTTTTAAATCCTGAATAAACACATTGAATCCAGAAAAGACAACAAACTAGTGAAGAAAACAAAAAGAAGCAGACTCATGGATACAGAGAACAAACTAGTGGTTACCAGCGGGGCAGTGGGGGCGGGGCGATTTAGGGGGAGAGAATTATATCGGGGGGGTTATTATGGGATTATATGAGATCATGTGTGTGAAACTTTTGAGAATTATAAAGCACTATAGAGTTTAAAGAATCTTTCATTCAGTAAGAAAAAGTTTAAAAAATAAAAAATAAAGCCTGGGTATGGACATAGTGTTTAGTTAATTACACTTATTATTTTGTTTTTTAGTCCACTGACTGTTTATCTCTCCTTTCACTGGTAAAACATCACTGCTTTCCCCTCTGGAGTGTTGGCGATGATACAACAGAATGATGAATTAGACAAAACTATCTTCTAGTCTTAGTGTGACTGCTAACTAGCTGTGTAAAACCAGGGTAAAGACACCTTTTTTGGTCTCAATTTAACTATCCTCAAAAATAAAAGTGTTGGAATAGGTAAACTCAGCATTACCTGACAACCATAAGATTATAAGGGTTTTCTGAATAACCAAAGGAAAAAGAGTTTTGGTAGTGTTTAGACAGCAGATTTATATCATATAATATTTAAAAAAGAGTGTGGTGTGAGTTTTTGCAAGTGGAGAAATGCACATATTCAAAACAGTGACAATATTTTCTAGAATTCTTGGAGAAATTCACTTGCCGCTGAGCTCTGAGAAGTGGGTGACGCCTGGAGAGCACTGGGCACAGCCCGCGTTTGGCAGAACGTGGAGGTGAAGACGGGCAGATTTTCTACAGGTCGGATCCAAACCAACTGCCCAGATATTCACGGCATAATCAAATGTGTTATTTTGTGGAAGCAAGATATATCCTTTTCATAAAAAATACTAAGGTATTAATAAGCTACCTTTGACTTCGTTAGCAAAGAGTAAGCATTTTCCCTGAATCCCTGACTTCATTTTAAAAGGAGAAACAGTAGGGAGGGCTAGAGGAATAGCACACAGACTGGAAATAGCTCCTGGTCAAAACCTTAACTGTCGTGGTTAAAACGGGAAGTAAATTGTTCCTTTTATCAGCCATGAGTCACCAGGCATTTGAAATGGTCAGTAATCTATCTGCCTTTAGTTTTAGTAGAAGTGAAGCAACTAATATTGAAGATTTACCGAAAGGGGAAAAGTCTGCGTGGAACCAGTGAAACTGGCTGTCCTCTGAACTTTCCTTAAGGGTCAAAATGTTGCGATAGAAACTGGTACATTCTTGAGAATTCAACCAGTAATAACTCCATCCTTGGAAGTGTTGCTGGAATAGGACAGTTTAATTACCCAGAAGTGTGTGCTCACAAGCAGTCCCTCAGGCAAGACAGGCTCCCCTGAGCACTCGGAATTTAGATCTCACTCATTACAGCGGAGAAGTAAGGACCTCAAAGGCATCCAGTGAGTCCACGTATCGGGCAACACAACAGGCTTGCTTGCTTGCTTGCTTGCTTTTTTTTTTTTTTTCTGCAGCTTGGTGATCACATTTATTGGAAGGGATGGAGAAAAATTAAAATGCCATTTAGCTTAGGAATTTGCTAGTTATCTGCAAATCGACTTATTTCAGGAATGGAAGAATGCTTGGTCATTTCTTAACATCGAAATGTACACGTTTCTCTTTTGAGTGTCTTCTACATTTACAGAGGCAATCATACAAAGTCTCCTATTCTCCACACAGGACAAATTCTTTGTTTCAGCCAACTCTCAGGGGTGGGGCAACCAGCACACCAGCATCTCCCCAACAAAGAGCATCGGAATATTCCATCTTGTCGATTTACGTATCTCTTCACGTGTCTCCTCGTCAGTTTCTATAGCTGTCACAGCTTCCTCCTTATTTCCCAACATCATATTCAAATGTTGATCATAAGCACGTAACCTGCCTCGAAGCTCTCTGTCGTTTCTATTTTCATGCAGGTTCGCTCATCCAGGCTGAGCCTGATGAGAGCCCCCGGCACTCCTACAACGCGGGTCACTTGTTGCTGCTCCGTGTCGTCCGCCATGTTTCAAACCCTGCGCCCTTTCCAACAGTCTGTCTTTTCAAGAGCCGCGCATCGGTCTGAACGGGTAAAGTGAGTCCCAGCTCTCTTCACGTGGATTCATGGAATTCAAAATACCTAAGTCATTGAGATCTCATGATCTGAGCTTCCTGCCCATAAGAAAAAAGAACAGAAAAGAAGAGGAAAGAAAAGAAAAGAAAAGGAAAGAAAAGGAAGAGAAGGGGAGATCTTAAGGAGATCAGTGAATCAGAGATGAACCGCAAAGCCAAGCGGAGGTAACTACGCTCGGTCCAGCGCATGAGGGCTGGGCACTCATTCTTAATTTGCGGTTAAACTGTAAATCGTCCTTTCTGCGTGTGCAGATGTTTTAAGGGGACCTTTTCACCTTTGTGGCACTGATCATTGACCCATGTCCTTGTCATTGTGCCCTACGACTTCAAATGACTCGTTAGCAAGTCTTTGGTGGACAGCGCCCCAGCCGGCCTCCACGCCAACCGCACGTCCGTCAGCAGCTCCAGCCAAGGAGGAGGTGCTTCTTCAACCGTCATGCCTGGCTGGAGCTCTGTGCTGGCTCTGCTCGGGGACAGCCACAGGGACAGCCACAGGGACAGCCACAGGGCCTTCACCTACCTGGCCTGAAGAAGCTCTGGGACCAGGGCAGGAAGGCCAATGAGTGAAGACCAGTCCATCTGTGATGGGGAGAATCTGGAACCCTTAAGGAAGGGGCACACAGACCATGCAGGACCTAAAAGGCAAGGAGGAGAGAGGGGCTGGCCTCCTCCACGCCCTGAGCCTGGGAGCTCCGCAGAGTTGACAGAGTCAAGGCAGCCGTGCAGACAGTGGCTTCTTCCCAACACCTCCAGCAAAGGACGGACGACCCTCCGCCCAGAGGGGCTTCCCCACTGCCACCAGGTTAGTTTAACACCCACCAATGAGCGTTAGATGTCAGTCACACAAAGCAAAGAAAACCAGGAATCTACGGAGAAAGGAAGATGGATGAAGTGGGTCGCTACCAAAATCCAGTGGCAACAGGAGGCAGAGGACACTCCAAACCAAAGATGACGGTGCTTCCTGAGGCGCGAGCACAACACCCAAAGGCAGAAAATGAGAACATGCTTGCCAAGCTAAACTATTCAGTAGAAGACTGGAGAATAAGACAGGAATTGCGAAGTGGAAGTTAAGTCTGAAGAGGTCTTTCAAGCCCATGACAACACCGTCAGGGACAAGCTAACAGATCTGAAGAAGATGGGGATCTTGTCAGAACAGCTGCAGCGGCCTGCGGGAGGGCACGTGGACGTCTTTAAGGCTAGACTTGCTCAGCGCAAAACGAGGAGAAGAACCCACCAGGAACACGCCGAGAGTGCTTTCAGGGCTCCGGCTCAGAGCGCGAACTTAGGGAACGCCAGGTTTCAATAATAAAGTGTTAGTCCGCGTGGATTTCGGCGACAGAGATGTTATGAGACTAAAATGAGAGATCAAGTGAAACCATCAGCGATGTCTGTCCCACAACTGTTCAGCTCAAAACCTCTTCTGCATTCTATTTTTAAGCTGCCAGATTTTAAATATGACAACGAACATATGTATGTTCACACATGACTGGGACATGAGGCTGTGCACCAGAACTGACACGTTCTGCCTGACTGTACTTCAATTAAAGGGAGAAAAGGGGCGGGGGAAGGTGCCAGATTTTAATATTAACAGGTTTTCAGTATGGCCAAAATACGTTTATTTGGAGAGTGTGTAAGTATCTTTGAGTATTTTCCTCTAAAATCCTAAGCTCTGGTGCTTGAAGTCAGAAATCGGTGATTACGACCACACAGTCACTCCTGAGCCAACCTTCAACAGGGACTTAAAAGTCCCCTAGCAGCACATGCCACCGATGCCACCGATGTTCAAAGCGTGTTAGTTAGAAAATAAAATACGTGCATGAAGACAGACGGCATCTGGGGGTGGGGGTTGAAACGTCCTTGGGTTTTAAGAAGAAGCCTCCTGCCTGGAAGGTGCCATTTGCGCCGTGTGCATTCCCATCGCTAGAGGAGGGGTGCTCACCTCGCAGTTCACTCACCATCCTGATAAAGACCGTGTGACGGTGACAGTGCTGCCTTCACCGACACAGCCCTTTACAGGTTCCCAAGTCGCCTCATCTCACTGGAAATTTAAGAGGCCTTGGATGGTTAGTGTCAGAAACAAACGTCGCTTCTAATTTGCAGACTAAGAAACTGAGCATCAAAAGGACCAAAGAACCTGTAAAAGGGTGTGTGGCTGTAAATCGCACGCCTACATTTAGCAATGAGGCATCCAACTTTTGGCCTAAAGTTTTTTAAAAATCACTATGTTGTTTCTGTTTCTTGGCTTAATTGCTTAGATGTGTGCCTAGTAAGTGCTTCTTTTATGAAATACTGAATTAGCTTCTTTTCTCCAGTAATCACTTAGGGCTTCTTTTCATCATGTCCAAAATATTTTAAAGAGATAAAATAGATACTTGGGGAACACTTGTTTTTATTTTTTTCTTGCAATTTTGTGAGTATGTAATAAGATCAAATGTCCCATTGCCAGTTATTTCGGATCGTTTCATGTTCTGTGAAATAGTTTAAAGGAAAAGGTTGTAATTATATTTCATATGTTGAAATACACAGAGATGAAAACTAGTATAAACATTTTATGCTAATTCTAGTTAAGGTGAAAACTCAAGAATTTATATAGTTATATTTATATTTACAATGACTCCTAGAGAACGTTTTCATGTAAATATTAAGAACATAAGGATGTACGAGGGAAGACCAGACACCTGCTAACATCCCCCCGGCTGCATCGGTGTCCCCAGCTCTTCACGACAGAGAACGTATGAACTCCGCCGCTTAGAAACGACAGAGCTCAGAGAGCACTCGCAGGACAGACACTTGTACACGTGTTCAGTTCACTCATTTATGTCATCGTGACACGTTCCTGAAAGGCTACTGTTATTACCTTTTGATTTCCAGATGAGCGAACACTGGGGACAGGACTCACACGGGTGGCACAGACAGCGAGAGTTGCCCCAGCCCCCAGCCCCGTCCTTCCTCTCGTGTCCCGTTCACCCCAGCACTTTTCTCTGAGGTCCATCTGCCGTGTTTATCTCATCGCTGAGGGTGGCTTATAACCGCACTGAGGACAGAAGTCAGAGTCTCGACTCTCCTTTAATTGCTGGAGCACTTAAGGGCGCTTCATTTTCAGTAGGTATGTTCAACATGAATTTAGAATAAGTTACTGTAAAAAGTTGGAAATATGAATATTTATGGGCATATTCGTTTTAAGAAGAGAGAAAATGATATGTAATTGAGAAAAAAAATTGAATCCAACTAAAGGTAACATCTCCTAAGAGTGGTTTAACAGAGATACAAGGTTCGCCTTTCCACGGTTCAGATCATGTCTCGCTAAAAGGAGGAATTATGTCATGTACTGGCAGATTTTCATAAAACTGACCAAATTCAGATTACACCAGAAGGCCCAGTCTGACTCACGGAAGCACTGTGAGACTTAATTCAGTTTCAAGTCTTCCTTCCCCCTTTTCCAAGTAAGAAATATTCTCTTTTCTATTTCATGAATAAAGAAAAAGAAATCCTCAAGTCACTTCCTTTTGATTTCTATGAAGTAAAAGCCACCACCACCACTTTAAAACTAGCGCCTGGAAAATACTTAAAATTTCCAAGAACTCAAGCAAAACTCAGAAAGGACTGAAGTGCTTAGTAAGTGTGTACATTTTACCACCGTGCACACTTCCCAGGTGTTTCAAGGTTTTCTTCCTAGATTCCCACTGAGGCGCAAACTGGTCAGACATGTACTGAATTATCTTAGCTGTGAAATTATTTAAAACATTTTGCCCAGCTGCGGTAATAGATTTTTCTGTGATGGTGAGCTGGAGATTATTGTCCAATAGTATTGGATGAACTGCGAGGTGAGCACCCCTCCTCTAGTATCCAAGAGTTAGAATTCATCTGGACAATAAAAGGATGCTGACGGTGACTGGCAGGAAGGAGAAAGCTGTTCTGAAAAGGAAAATCTTCAGAGGAGTATGGCGTCTTCTTCCAGAATTAATACTCATGGTCTGGAAGCTGGGCCAGAGAGAGGCTGTGACACAGATGCAAAGAACAGCAGCTTTGGACTCCGAGTGAGTCGGCTTCTTGGCCTTTCTACTTGGAGTGACCGGGAGAGACATTTCATCTTTCTGGTCTTCGCTTACGTTGTTTGCAATAAAAGAGGATGCTCGCGATGACCTGCTTTCGTGCAGAGATCAGATGTGGGAGGGACGATACTCTGAAGTGTCGTCCAGGAAACACTCCCGCCCCCACCCCTCCCCCGCTGCGGGCAGTCCCCTCCCGCCGCGCCTGCGGGACTTGGCCCTGCCGGCCGACAGCGGACTCGCAGTGACCAGAAGGCCAACTGGGGCCATGAGGAGGGTGATCTTGGCTGCCTGGTCGTGCTCCACGTGTCACTGTGAGGACGAGACCCTGGTAGCTGCCGCCCCTCAGTCTGGCCCCCGGCAGGCACACCGCACGTGGGACACAGGACCACCCCAGCCTGACTCTGGAGTGGGGCTGAGCCCAGCACGGCTGGGGGGACAGGGCTCACCGCAGACTCACCAACGCCAGAAGAAAGGCTTGTAGGGTTGGGTTGCCATGGGTCACCTGCCTTAGTGAGCGTCTTTGGGGTGTAGAAGGCCAGCCAATCAATGAGAAAGGTTACACCGGCCCCCTGAACCTTCAGAGCTGTCCCATAGCCGACATGTGCCTCTAGAAATAAAACCTGTTGCACCAGGAGCCCCAGCAGAGCGCAGAGGGGGTGCCGATCTGGAGGACACCTCCCTCACCAGGGACTTCCAGGCTCCAAGGGGAATCCCTCGACCACAGAGCCCGGGAGGCTATGAGAGTGAGTGTGCGTGTGTGTTAGCACCAAACTAACTTAACAAACCTGTAACACTGCTTTGAACATTGCAGGTCCGAAGACTAAAGTTGGACTAAATGGTACTTAAGTGGGATACGACGTGCATAATTATTAGGTACTCACTCAGAATATTCATCACACGACGAGAGCAAATTATATGGTAATTAATGTTTAATGGGGAACTTTATGATAAACGTAATAATAAACAGTAGTTAATATTCAGATTAACTGTGTTTTTTAAGGTTTCTTCACTTTGGCTTTTTCATATATATACACACATACACACATATAAATACATTGGTTTTGCTCTTTTTTGTTTTCCATAGAAGGCAGAGGGGCGGTGCTGTCAGCCTCCTGGGCCCTGGGCCCTCCTGGCACCTGCCGTCCTCCCAGGAAGCCCCGCGCTTGGAGCTCCTTCTGGAGCCCAGTGCCCTTCAGGAGGATAGAAGAACTGGGGGCGGACGGAGCACGCGGAGCAGCTGGAGAGCAGGTTGTCAGTCTGGTTATTTTAGAAGCCAGTTGACTGACAGCTTAAGAGAGTCATTTCGTTGACATGATGCCTGTGGTTGCTAAGCCACCTCGAAAGACGGGTGGCAGAAATCAGACGTACAGACAGCGAAGCATGGCACGTCGCTTTCTATCATGTGAGCACGTGTTGTGTGTCTGCTCAGTGGCCGACGGCAAGGGGCTGCTGAACCTGTGATGAGACCACAAGGTGTGGCACACGGTGCTTGTCATTCTGCTAAGCTATTTACTGGCATCTGACTATAAACAGACCATTTACAGATGGGATTTTAATGGTTGAAAAAAACCAAAGAGATTCTGTAATGTGTCAGTAATAATGGAAGGACACATACAAGTGCTACCGCATTGACCTTTACCACCAGAATAGCAGCACTGAAGCTGTCCAGGATGTGAGAGAGCGGAGCTCCTCACGCACCAGCGGAGAGAGCGAAAGCTCACAGCAGTCTGCCCGCACTTAACGAAATTAAAAATGTGGAGACCTCTGACCCAGCAAGCTCACGTGTCCTCAGGAGGCACAGGCAGGGGCTTTCCCCGACCACTGTGCACAGCATCTGGTCACTGGGCACAATCTGGGTCCACCCACGAGGTGGCGGGTCACTAGGAGGGGACGCTGTGCTGCGCTTAGGAGGGCTGAACCCCAGGCGCATAGACAACACGCTGAGGGGAAGTGGCAAACAGAGCCAGACGCTGGCACGCTGGCACGATACTGTCTGTGTAACTGTAACAACGTGACCTATTTATAGGGTAGTTCCGTATTCAGAAATCCTGACCTCTACCTCTCCCCTCGCCTCTGGCCACAGGACGCTGACCTGATAGACTGTGTCTTCCTTCCTCTGGATTCTGCTTGGATGAAGTCAGTGAGAGGCACCAGCAGGAAACGGGAGGCTGGGGAAGAGAGTCTGGGCCGTTTGTTCTCGAGTCCCCTGCCTGCGAAGTCCTCAGAGTGGCAAAGTGACTTTTTAGGCAAACACAGAACCTGGCAGGCGCTGTCCACAGAGTCGCCCTCCCTGGGAGCAGGTCGGGTTCCCAGGCTCCACCCTCTGCCCCTGCAGGCACCTCCAGGAGGGCACCACTTGCTCTGGCTGTTTCCCCATCTTCTACCCACACTTTGTAAACAATCCGTTTTCACACCCTTCGAATTAAGTCCTTTCAGCGAGCTAAGTTGCCTGCTGATCGCTGCCTGCTGGTAAGCAGCGTAATTATCTTAATTATCTAAACTATCACGAAGTCCAAGAAAACAATGGGGGAGAGAGAGAGAAAAAGAGAGAGAAGTGGGTGGGGAGGGAGGGAGGAACCACCCAGACGTTAGGCTCATGCGTGCAGGACAGAGGTGAGTCTGAATCCTGGCTACGTGGCCATGGTCGTCATCTGGGTCCCCAGTCTAACAGACATGCAACCTGCGGCTCCTTCTGTGGGGTGGAGAGCGCAGCCGTCCCCTACCTGCTAGGGGCCCTGCATGGATTAAATCAGCTACGCCACGCAAGGTGATCAGCAGTGTGGTGCTGGCTCTGCCGTTCTGGAGTGACCCGAGGGGATGACCGCATGTGAGCCCGGAGAGGCAGGTGGGCTCAGCCTGGGAGCAGCTCTGCTAATGTGGCCCAGGAGTCACCCTGTCGTTGAAGTTCAGAGGTGAGGGCGTGGAAAGGTCAGGGTTTGTGTTTTAGGAAATGCTTCCGAGAGTGGCATGGGTTTGGAAGGAGCCAGAGGACCAATTAGGAGGCTGCGGGCACAGCCGTGGAGGGGAGAAGCCAGAGTCAGAGACAGACACGAGGTAGGATTGAAGCCGGGCGATGACGGAAGATGAGGAAAGAGGCAGAAGACAGAGCCAGTGACCCTGCCCGGATCCCTAGCCTGCAGGTCTGGCGGAGTAAAGAAACAGAAGAACTGGAAGGAACTGGGACAGTCGTACAGACAGGGAGGGACAGAGAGAACACGGTGTCACCAGCAGAGCCGAGCAGCTCTGTAGAGAGAAGTGGGAAGTCCGGCTCTGAAAAGGGCACGCATGGCACTTGGTTGGTATTTTTCATGAACCCGTTCAGCTGTCGTCTCTCTTGCCTTCTGTTTATTGGAAAAGGCTTGTCATTCATCCCACCCTTTCCACACTCTGGACGTAGCTCCCTGAATCTGGGGGGCTGCTTCATGTATCTCTCGTTCCCCACATTTCCTGCAAAACGGAAGCCCCCCACCAGTGCCTCCAGCAGGAATGTAACTCAGGCCACACAGGTCATCTTACATTTTCTAAGAGCCACCTTTCAAAAGTACAAACACAGAAAGTTAGTTGTTGTTAGAGCCTCGGTGAAGACAATTGACACACAGCAAATGCCCATATTTAATGTACGCGTTTAAAACTATCCCCACAATCAAGACACTGAAAATGTTACTTGAACCAACTTGGCAATTTACATTTTAATTACCAAACAGGAAGTGTACTTCTGCCATTCTCTAATACTGCAGGCTGCGTACTAATTCTTAAAAGAATATTAAGTTCACTAAAAAAATTCGTAGCAAAAGCAGCTTTGATACTTTCAGCCACCTGTATTTTCAAGGCAAATAATCAGAGAAGCCACCTATAAAAAATAAAAGAAAATCTTCCTTTTATCTAAATCAACGTTAAAATTTATTTTTAAAAGGCATCAATTTGGCTGACATAATTTTGGCCAACCCTGTTAATGGCCCTTACCCATGCACCGAGCCTTTAAATTATATCCATTAGTTCACTGTGACCTCGAGATCCTCACATTTCAGAAACTCAGCTACTGCCAATTAAGCTCATGTGATCCGTTCCAATTAGGATTCTATTCAGCATTCACAGACATTTTTAAATTTCAACGTTAATTAGTTTTCATTGGGTTCATTTTCACATAGCCAATTAGTTCCTTTAAACTGTGAATGCCAAAGTTCATGGGCATCCACATCCTTTGAAAAATCGGAGAAACTGTAGCAGGGCATTTACAAAACAGGAAAGGCACAACCATATCTCATGGTCCAGTAGGAGAAATGAATGGAGAATTAAGATGAGAACAAAAATTGTAAAGACCACAATGAGGGCGTGTGCCGGGCTGTGTGGAGAATGGCAGAGCTGGGGTTGCCCTGGCCGAGGTGCTGAACTCCAGCTTGCGTGCACGGAGCCAGAGCTGCAGGTGGAGGACAAAGAACCATGACAGGTGCACTAGAGAGAGGCCACAGCCAACGGACACTCAGATTTGGGTGCTGCAGACCATGGTTCAATGCCTTGGCATCTGTCTTCACCAGGCCTGGGAAGGCGGGGACCAGCAGCTCTTTGGACAGAGCCACCTCCTCCGCTGGGGTGCTTCCGTCAGAGCTCTCCCTCCCCACAGGGGCCCACTTGTCCAGACATCCCTGCATGTAAAATCTCTCTGAGAACTGCCTGTTGCTTAACACCAGAAATGAGTGGTGGCTCCGAGGGCCCTTAATAAGGGAAATCGTATGAGGGTCACTGGTAATACACTTCTTTCTTCCTTTCATTAGAAGGCTCTGCAAACACTTCTCAGAAAATGACATCAGAACATCCAGGAGTGCTGTCACACACACACACACACGCACACACATACACACACAGACACACACACATACATGCACAGATACACAGATGCACACACGAACACACACATACACACACATGCTCTTCTAAGTCACTGCTCTCTCATTCTAGAGATGACATGAGGATGCAGAAAGTCTGGAACATGGTCTAGAATCCATACTTTCCACTAAAAGCCTCAGAACTGCATGGCCAGTTTGATTAGCCCTTTGTCTAGACTACTTTTTTCTCCCCTCAACTTTCACGGTCCTGGACACACTAGTGCTAAGCGTGTGCTGGCCTGTTAATTAAGTTGTTAATCCGTGTGACCCAGGCATTCTACCCCCAGGGATATTCCCAAGAAAACCAAAATTACGTGTTCATGTAAAAACGAGTATATGAATGTTAATATTAATGGCTATTCATGACAGTCAGAAAAACAGAAACACCAAAATGCCCATTAGCTGATGAATGGATAAACCAAACCTGGTATGTGCTTGCAACGGGACAGCACACAGCCGTGTACATGAGTGAAGTCTGCATCCATGCGACAACCGTGGGTGAACTTTGACAACATTAAGCTAAGTAAAAAATGCCAATCACGAAAGACCACGTATTTTATGATTGCGTTTATAAAAAATGTCCAGAATAGGGAAACCCGTAGAGATAGAAAGTAGTTTAGAGTTTGCCAAAGGCTCAGAGGTGAAGAAAATGAAGATCAACTGCTAATAGAGACAGTTTGTTTTTGGGTGATGAAGGCATTCTGGTCTCAGACAGCAGTGATGGCTGCATGACCTCGTGAACACATTGAAAACCACGAAATTATAAATCTTAAGAAGGTGAATATTACATTATATGAATTACATCTCAGTTCATTTGAAAAAAGCAGGAGTTAGCAAAAAATTATCAGTAAATCTAGAAAAATGCTGACTCCTTTAAAAACCAGCCATAATGACTAGTCTGAGATGGTTAAAAACAATATGGAACAACACGACACTGAACCTCAGTCGTGACAGTGACGTTAGCAGTGAGTCTAGGTGAAGGGTCTGCAGGTTTTATTGTATGATTCAACTCTTCCGTAAGATTGAGATTTTCAAACTAAGAGGTTAGAAATAAGGTGAATGGGATTGTATTGAAATTAAACAGCAGAGCAAAATTTACATGTAGTATCAGTCTTCTTTAAGAAGGCAGACAACCTGCTTGTTCCACTCATATTTTTGAGCACTTACTACGTTGCAGACAAAGTGCCAGAAACTCAGGGAGACCAGATCTTTGCATAACTTTGTAGCTCATTTTCTTTTAGTGGTGAATACTATCCCATTGTCTGCGTACCACAGTTTATTTACCCATCTACCTGCTGAAGGACATCATGGTAGCGTCCATGTTTTGACAACTATGAATGAAGTTACTATAAACACCTGTGTGTGCAGGGTTTTTTGTAGACATACATTTTCAATTCAATTGGGTACTACCAAGGAACACAGTTGTTGGATCTTGTGATAAAAGTATATTCAGATTTGAAAGAAACCACCAAACTGTAACTCAAAGTGGTTGTGCCATTTTGCATTCCCACCAGCCGTGAATCAGAGATCCTTTTGTTACACATCTTTTCCAGCTATTGAATCTGAAGCAACCCATACATCCTTCACCCAGTACATGGACCAAAAAATTGGTGCATCTACACCATGAAATACTACTCAGCAATTAAAAGGGATACACTTCTGACATACGCAGCTACTTGGGTGGATGTCAAAGGTGTTATGCTGAGTGGAAAAACAAAAGTTAGAATCGAAAGATCATATACCATAAGATATCATTTACATAACATTCTCAAAATGACAGAATTCTAGAAATGGAGAATGGATTTGTGGTTTCCAGGAGCCTGGGGACTGGGTCTCACTGTTAAGGGTTGGAATGAGGAATTTCTATCATGTTAATGAAGCATTCTATATCTGGATTGCGGAGATGGCTACGCAAATCAGCACGTGGGGTACATTACATAGAACCACACACACACACAATGAGTTCAGACAAACATGGATGAACTCTAAATAAGATTCATAGCCTACTTGACAGCATTGTGCCAGCACCAGTTTCTGGGTCTGGTACTGCACCAGAATGACGTAAGACGTCACCACTGGAGGGAGCTGGGGGGAGGCTTCACAAGGAGCGATCTCTGCAGCATCCTTTGAGTTTATTATTATTTAAGAAACAATTTTAAAAGTGACCACCCAGATAAAGCCCTGCTGTCCTCAGCAGTGTCTCGGTGTCCCCGACAGACATTCAGTCTCACCTGCTGGAGATGCTGGAAGACTTATAGCCCGCCTCCTTTCTAGCTTCTCAACATCCCAGGTTGCTCATTTACCCTGAACCAGGGCTCCAGAAGGAACCATGAACAGTGTTCAGTTTTCCTTTACCATCTTTGGAGCAGCAGCATTGATTAAAGCATAATGTATGGCTATTTATTCCAACTTGAGCCACAAACTAAATCTGAGCCTTTAACGCATTTCGGAAGTGTCCCGAGGGTCAGCTTCCTAACCTGACAGCCCGCGTGGATGTCTCAGCCCTTCCTTGTGATGACTTTGTGACTGGATACCCTTGCTTCACCTCGTCCGACTCTGGTCTTCCTGAGGTTGGAGACCAAGCTTCGTCCTTAAAAGGAATCTGTACTGTACCATTTACATGCCAAGGCGGCCTCAAATTACCTGTACAAACTGAAACTGGCGACTTGTGAGCTGTGTGTGCCTTTGTCCACCAGCATTCTGACCACTTGACATTGAAATCTGGATTTTGGCAATGCCAGCAAAACAAGTATGGAACACAGATTATTTCTAACAAGGCATTTTTTTTTACTACAAAATACATTCAACTTTCCTTATTAAAGACTCAAAATTTTTAAATGATTGGAATACTGTATCTTCGTACATTAACACACAAATCTTGTTCTGTCATTCGTAGACATTTGTAAACATTTAAAAAGCTTTCCAATTCTTCACTTTATCAGTTACACAAGGAAAGCATTTCACTGGTTGAGCAGAGCTAGCTGATATCTCATTCACTAAAATTTAACCTGCCTCCAACTCTCCTTCAAAATATCCTAGAAAATTATAGATCCACTGGCATTACATAGACATGCGTATTGCTTTAACAGTCCAGCGTGTAGAGCTCACGGTGTCCTATAACGTCTTGATTCAGGATCACCTGCTACACATTTACTGCTAGCTCACTTTATAACATGCTTTATTAAAAGTCATTAAAACCTGCAGCTGCATCCGTAATTATTTCCTAAACATAAGGAGCGCTTTTATAAATGACCTCCTTGTTCAAAATACTGCCATACAGCTCACAAACTCTTTGTTAGAAGCCAGAGAGCCTTTATTCTTTACGAAAAGAGACGCTCAGTAATTCATCCGAGGCCAAACCTTTTTTTTTTTTTTTTTTTTTTGGCCACATTACAGTTTTGTTCCAAATGCTCAACTTCTATGTTCATTAAGAATCATTATGATACGGTCTCAGATTGACGCTCAGGACTTGTATCAACTGGAATGCCACCCCGCTCCTAGGATTCACCCTCTTAATGTGCATCTGGATGAACTTGAAAAGCTCAGTGATTTGGCTCAGCTGAGCACACGGAAGGGAAGCTCCCATGCAAATATTCTGAAGGAAGAGACCGCGTTTCATTTGGAGTTTTGTCAGTTCTGCTCAGGAGAAAATAGCCCACTGGGTGGGGGCTTTATGTGCTTGTAAAAATAATGTAAGTGATCTCCAGGCTCCGTTTAACTGATTGCTCCTTGATTATACTGCTTTTGTACAGATCCAAAAAGAAGAAAATTTCACAGAAATTAAGTTTGGACAAGATTTAAAGAAATTTCATTTTTGTTGGGAAAAAAACATTGAATTGTGCTTAACAGAATTGCTTATTTCTCAAAACAATTTCATTTCTTCCTAAGCATGAGTGGTAAATCGACACCTGTCAGCACTGTTGACAGTGTCCCCTAAACGACGCAGGCTGCCTGTGATGTGGTGGGCAGAACAGCATGTGATACACAGGCACATGCTTGGAACATGACCTACAGGGAAAAGGGAAAAGGCTCCAGGCGATCCTCCAGGTGGAGCAGCAAGAGCAACAGAGCATGAGAGCAAATAGTGAAGCGGGCTCACTACAACTCCTGGTGAGTTTGTGGAGAAGCACGAGAAGGCTTACAACCAAGGAGCTGCATTTACTGTGTTCATTTACATCCAAGTCATTGCATTTTATAATCGGCAAGAAGTTATTCCATTTCTCAAATAAAACCGGGACAAAAATAGCCAATGGCCACTACATTAAAATCTCAGAGAACACTTTTTACAAATCTATAACCAGATAACTCCCTGTGATTGTGGGTTGCTAACTTGCCCATCATTGCCAAATATACAGATACGGTACAGGGATTCCATTCAGATAATAGCTGATAGCACTTTTCAAGGGTGCAGCGCCCCCTCTCCCACTGCCCTGCTCCCTTGTCCACAACTCCTACCCTCTACGGCTTTAGCTCACACAAACTCTTTAACAACATGTCCCACGGTGACTCAAATGTGACTCATTGGCTCAACGCAAAAACCCACATTAACGCTCTAAACCATCTGACTCCGTCAGTGATGAGGGAATAAATCTCCCACTGTTTGGTAGCACATTAACTCCTTTGGGTTACTGGTGAGTCTTTTAGTGCACTGAGAAGGTAATTTGCTAAATGGTGCTCTGTCGGTTTAGAAAACTTAATTGGCCTCCAGAAAGTAGATAATTTACTCCTTTTGGACCAAGATAAAATCAGGCAATTACCTTGAGAATTTGAGTGATTGGAGAAAGGAATTTGAATATTAGACAAAAACACATTTTTTTGTTTGCCTGAATTCTCTTGGAAATTCCAGCTATTTCCACGGAAGGGGCAGTGTTTCTATGTCACTCAGCTCATACGAGATAAAAAGCACCGAGAGTACTTAGGTTAGTCAGAATACGTCTGGCACCCATTTTCATCCTCAGAGATTTCTTTCTGAAAAAAATATGGAAATTTTACACAATATCTAATGTTGATGAGGATATTAAAAATAATGTAACAAAAAGACATTATTATTAGAGATTAATTTCAGCCTTTCAAGTAAACACTGCATTACATATTACTAGTGGAGAAAAGTTAATTTTCCAGTGACTAAACCAAATGAGTAATTACTGAATATTTTATATATTTTACATGATCACTTAAAAATGAATATATAACTCATCAGAGAAAATAGGAGTTTAAATAGCTCTCTCCCCAAGTCTTATCTGTATTTCTCTTGGCTTTACTATTCAATAAATAATGCTTTTTTCTCACCAGACCTCCAACACCACAAGCAAGACTGATATAATTCAACAAAACGCTCACGCTCCCAGGAACTTGCTGTTACCAAATTCTAAAGGGGGCTGTGAGCTGAGAGTGACAGGGTGGATTACACTGCTTCTGTCACATTCTTAGAGTGAGTGTGGTCTTTCCATTATCTTGCCCTTAGTTTGATGCCTAAGACCTTAGTCTGAAGATGATGTCAGCCATTTTTCAAGAAGTGTTCTCTCCAAGATGCCCAGAGATCTACTTTGGGGCAAACCCACTTGCTCTTGAACGCACTTGAATGTTTACTCCTTTCCTCGCTCTGCAGTGTCAAATCATCTATTTTTTCCCTTGAAACTCTGTTTTCCCTTACACTTTTCTAAGTACACATTCATCATCTTCTCTCTTATTCTTTCTCCCTCCTCAAATGTGGGTGTTTATGTTCATAAACTATTGCTTTTCCTTCATTCTCTTAAATAGTTACTACATTTTCATATCTTTCAGCAACAACCTCCTTCTCAATAACTCTGAGTTGGACATGGCAGGTTGTACCTCCTTCACCTGACATTTGGTCCTTGCACCCTTTCATCACCCACTGGACATGTCCCAAGTCAAGTGTGACACCCTTCCTGCCAAAGAAGAGCGTTTCACATGAGCGTCGTCTGTGTTCGCCAGCATCCGTCACACATCAAACACATGATCTCATCTGGGATCCTCCTCTGGGTTCTTCCTTTGTTAGTGGCATCACCTGTCATTTTACAATCCAGTCCTAGCCTTCACCCCGTAGGTCAAGTTCTCATCACCTCAGATCTGAATTACCACAACAGAATCAGCCCCGGTCTTTCATGACTCACCAAAACGTCTGCAATACGGCACTCGATGTGGTTATGACGTCCGCAAACCTCCCTATTTGTGTAAGATTAAAGCCAAGATGACACACCAGCCCTTCAAAATCCCTCAGGATCGAAACTCCCCAGTTCCTTAGTCAGTAAAAGCAAAAGTTAGCAAAATGCAGTTGCTTGGTTTGTTTTGATCATAATTTGAAGCAAGTAAAACGTGTGATCGGTGGGACAAAAAGCACGTTCTCTTCCTAAACCAGCAATAGGATGTGGAAAAGTATGAAATACTGACCCAAATCCTCATCTTGACTCAATCTATGGTGAAGCTTTGAACTTTCCTGGACTTCAATGATCTCATTTGCAAAATGGGAAGATAATGTTTGACTCATGGTCCTGCTGTGAGAGTCACAGGAGATGCCCTAGAGGGGGACCCAAAGTGCCCTGAGTCTCTCTGAGAACAGGGACTAGGGGAGAAGGCTAGGTTTCCCAGAACATACTTATATGATCCAAGAAGGCTTCACACAATAGTGAAATACTGTAACTTCAGAGCTTTCCAGAAATTTACTGCCATGGAAAGAAAATATAAAATGGAAAATATAGGCACACTGAATAAGCAGGTAATAGACAAATTTTATATGTTGGTAATCACTTTAAAGGATTTATGATAAATAGAGAAAATGATGGCTTAGAGAGAAGAATGAGCAGCCTATTTGTCTGCGAATTTAATGAATTAGATGAACCACCCTAATCTTACTTACCTTAACTCAAAATATGCCCTACCATATGACACCTTGATTGTATTATCTGCAATCAGTGGTGTAATATTCAGGCAATTAGATTAACCTACTCTTAGGAGTGTCACTTCTTCAAGATTAAAACCAGACCAGAGAAACAAAAGATAAATAGTCTAGCCAAACTGGAGCGGACTCACCATAAGATAAATGGGGAGAAAACCCACTAAATATAGAAACAGAGCTATCCAGCAAGAAGCACTATTACTCACATTAGTCTCTCCCTCTGTTTGTGTGTCGTTTGGATGCTACTCATTTTTGAGCAAGAAGTAATTGGACGTCCACAAAGCTGCGGTGCATTAATTACACTGAAGGTCACATTATGAACATTTCATCTTAACATGTTCTTAGAAAAGCAAGCTTTTAGGCAGACAACAAGACTGTGAGTCCACTTTTGCTGAGAATTCCATCAGCAGTAGACACATGAAATGACCCAGAACTCTTTGCTAGATTCATTCTACCCTATAATACAGTTCCCCTTTTCCTGAAAACTGCACCACAGTTTGTACGGGGGGGAAGGGACTTTGCATTTAACCAACGGCAGCCAACAGCTGGTCATCCTTCTCTCTCGGTCTTCCGGTTCACCCAGGCTCCATCCCGGCTGGAGCGGCTGCCGCAGGTGCCAGAGAAGGAAGAGCGGCGGGAAGCGCTGCTGGAGTGAACACAGCGCGGAGCGTTGCTGATCTGGCCGCGTCCCTGTTTGCTCTCTGGACTATTTTTTCCCATAAGATTTTTGACCATTTAAAGAAACTGTGTATCTGTTTCCTCTGAACCATTCGTCATTTTTTGAGACGTTTCTTGTAAACTTTTAAAAGATAATAAGAAGTTTTTTGCCAAGTCATGATTCATTTTCCCATTTTTGGATAAAAACAGAGAGGACTGGAAAAAGGCTTTGACTAAATATTCCATTTTGGTTTTTAACAAATGCCACTGAAATCAGAAAAGAAACGGTCTGCAGGCTCCTGGACACCGATGGCATCTTGTGCGGCGTCCAGCTTGTGGTCCACTTTGTTCCAAATTAAATTAGGTGAAAACAAGATTTCATGCCAGGTCTCTTTTCAGTCCCCAGGTTTCACTCTGACCACAGAGAGCTCAGAGTCAGGGCCTCTGGTGGGCCCTGCCCTCCAAAGTTCACCACACGCCCCCCTGGCCAGCGCGCTCATCAGCTTGCCTGCCGGAGCCCTGCAGACACTGACCTTACAACTCGTGCAGAGAGATGTCGGTTGGGATACAGAAAGAGGAAAGGAAACGCTCTAGGGCGAAGCATGAAGGACCGGATAGTGGCCGGCTGAGGGTGTTTCGGATGACAACATACAACATGGGGAATTTATCTGAAGAAATAATAAGAGAGCAACTGTGGGTTGCCTGTCCAGAGCCACGGCTGGCAGCCTGGCCTAACAAGCTATGTGCGGTCGCCCTTGGGTGTCAGAGGGCAGATGGGCCCCAGGATGCTCCGCGGATACCAAAACCTGTGGATGCTCCAGTCCCTTGTGTGACATGGTGCAGTATTTGCATGCAACCTCACACACAACATCCTCTGGTAGACTTTAAGTATTCTCTGAATTACTCACAACAACTACTACATTGTAAATGTATGCAAATAGTTGCCAGTGTGCAGGAAATTCAATTTTTGTTTTTCAGAACTTTCCAAAATTTTTTTTCCAAGTATTTTTGATCTGTGGTTCGTTGGTCGAATCCAAGGATGTGCATGGAACCGGCAGATACGGGGTCCAACTACAATCACGCACATCACCTTGAGTGAGTCCCTGCCGTGTGTTCCCTGTGCCTTCTGCCCCAACTGTTCCCAGCGGCACACGGAGGTGACGTTTTCCTTTGCTTTACATATGGAAATAAAGAGACCCAGAAAGCCTGCACCCCTTGCCCAAGTCTGTACAGTTACCGAGTCTCTATACCAGAATTCAAATTCCGATATGTCTGATCATAAATCTCATGACTTTTCCACCCTAAGAGTACAGGGACTTAATCAGGAGAAGAGGTCTTAGAGGAATCAGAAGAAAAGTTTCTGAGCTCAACTAAACCTACAGGGTTTTGTTTGTTTGTTTGTTTTCTTATGGACATGATAATGACTGCACAAAGGAATCAAAAAAAGATGAGCTGCTAAATTAAGGTAAAGTGATTGACCCAAGATCACGTGATCTGTTGATAAGTAAACCTTGCAAGACTCTAGGCTTCTTAAGAACTCAGTGCATGTTTAACCACGCAATACTGTTTTCTTATTGACGCTCCTAAATGTCTTACTCTCAGATACTTAACGATTTCTCGTCACGAATTCCTCTGAGCAGATTCAAAGTGGATGCGTTTTTCTTTTAAATAGTTTTGTATGAGTAACATATTACCGAAAATCTCGTACCACTTCTAAAAGATTCATGTTTTTTGTTAATTTATTTTGTGAATTCATCAGGTATATAAAATTAAATCTTCAGCTCTGAAATTTTGAGTGAATGACAATATATTGCTGATTAGAAATGGAGTGATAACTACTTCACAAATTTAAATTTTAAACATGTATGCAAGTACGTACACTAAATGTGATGAAAGTGATAAAAACTAGTCACTTCCTAATGCATTGATTTAATGATTCTTTCATTTAAAAATAAACAAACTATTATTTCAACTTTGATGATAACTTGAGGACCAAATTCATGAAAATCTAAAGTGATCTTCTGACACTTTTCATGCTTAGAATGTGCTGAACAAGCTTCACAATCATGATAGAAAGAGAAGTTCTTGATCACATGACATTATTTTAATGACCCTTCACCTCCTACTTTTTTCCCATTTCTCTTTCTCTATTGTTTCTTTACTTTTTCTTTTTTTTGGTAAGGGATAATAAATCAAACCCAAAAAATTCTCAAAATTGTATCACTAAGTAGGTAATTGTATAATTTTCCATTTCCAGTTCAAATAGTTTAACCACAGAACCATGTGGAAACTGACTGTAATACCACATGATAATTTAGATTTCTTAAACTCACCATCAGTATATTCTTGATCAGAGTCTAGAACGTCTATGCAGACAAAATGTTTAAAGATTACATTTCAAAAATCAGCCAATTTTAAGACTCCAACTAATGAAGGAAAAAAAGCAATGAGATGTTGCTTAACTGGTGATTTCCTGAAGACATCTTAGAGTAGAACCCAAGCTCTGGACTAAACCAAGACCCCTTCTCTCCGGCATTCCCAGGGTACCCCTGGGTCAGCTCCGAGTTGCCCACACGTCACTCTAACTTCACTAGTGAGAAATCAAATCAAGATGCTTTCTGGATGTGCTTTCCGATATTGACTTTTTCAAGTTGATTTAAGCCTATGAGTTTCCTTATCAATATAACCTATGGCAATTATTATTTGTCCCTTAAAGACCAGAAAATTATGACAGGAAGGAAGTGATTGATTCATTTAAGGTCAAAGTGAAAATACATTTGACCCTTGAACAACATAGATCTGAATTGCACGGGTCCACTTATACTCAAATTTGTTTTCAGTAAATGTATTGGAAAAATTGGGGGAGATTTGCAACAATTGAAAAAATGAGCAGTAAAAGAGTGTAACCTAGAAATATGGAAAAAAGACAAAAATATGTCATGAATGCATAAAACAGATGTAGATACACGTATAACATAAAAAACGTGTTAATCAACTGTTCATTATCAGCAAGGACTGTGGTCAACAGCGGGCTGTTAGTATTTCAGTTTTGGGGGAAGTCAAAAGCTACATGTGGATTTTCAACTGCATGGGAAGTTGGCGCCCCCTAACCTCCCTGTTGTTCAAGGGTCAACTGTAGTTAAAATGAACTTGAGTCATATGGACCTAGACTTGACCATTTGGTGTAAAACATGGTGTCCATTTTGAATCATAAATATTTTAAAACCATTCCATTATTCCATTGAGAGATATAAGAAAACTGATGCTGAATTAAAATATTGGTATATGAATATTAAAATATTGACATATGAATACATATCAATATATATTAATAAAATATAATATTAAAGTATTATAGTCCATACACTGAAAGCTCTTAAATGCAAGAGGCATGCTCACCACATAGTAATGGGTTTTTTGACGAGTGAAGGAATGAATGCTATTGGAGATCACTAACAGTAATTCAAAGTTATAGCGTTTAAGTCTCCAAAATGCTCTCAACAGCATCATGTTGAGACTTCCTAATACTCCACAGAGTAGGCTTCTGTTCATTTATCCCACAGATACTTAGGTGTCAATCGTATATGAAGGACTGTTCCCTAGTTGGTAGGTAAAGTTCCCCCTTTTAAGGAAGAAAAATTAAATTTCAGTGAGTTGAGTGACTTGTCCAACACCCAATGACCACCATTTCAAGAATCCGGACCTCTTGACTGTCAACCATTACACATCCCACTCCATCATTGATGCATAATGTGTTTTGTGCTGCAGGATGCCGGCTCCTTCACTGCATGCCATGTACGGCTTGTTCTGCTGAGCCACACAGGAAGAAAACCCTAAATAAGAGGTCTCTTTCCACTTGAGTGCTATTCTGTGATTCACTGGATGGGTTTCAGGGGAGGTGACATGACTATAGAAATAATTTCTGGCTTTTCTTCACTAGGGGCTGCTGCCTTCTTGATAGAATTCGGTGAATAGGCAGGTTGCTTGTCTGGAATTTATACCTTTTAATTGGTATGAAAATAAAAGTCAGTGATTGAGGGCCTTTTTAAATCTCAATAATAACCATCTTTTACTTTTACATTTTTTGTAAATATGTATATAACGTGGTTCAAACTCAAGCAAGCAATTCCAAAGGCAAGCTGTGGACATTCAAGTTCAATGTGATCTGATGGTCGATAATTACATTAAACTCTTCAATTAATATTTAGACAGTGTAGGCAAAAAAACTGATCGATGAGTATTTTTATAATATTTTTGTAATTTAAATGTTCAGACCAGAACTCCCTGTCCGTCTTGCCACATACTATTCCTTGTTAAAAGAAGAAAAGCAACTGAACAGATTCCAGGGCTCATTTCTTAATTATCCTCTGGTCCAATATACACTTCACATTTTCTTGATTGTGAAACCCTATTTCACTTTTCTCTTATGAGTCCAGAATATAAGCAACACAACAAAACTTACCTTTAGCAACAAAATCCCCTCTCCCTGGGGAAGGGATATTGAATACTGTGTCTGGTACTCCCCAAACCTCACACATCCGTTTTTGGTAACAGACGAAAACAACCATCAAGACAAACAGCCTGCTTTAATGGGCTATGGATGTCCTGGAATTAAGTATTGATTTCCCTTTAAAGACAGCCTGTGGTTCTGTGCAGGGGGAGGGGCGTTGGTTGCATTAGCCCACCCACTCCTTTTTTTAGGAGGGTCAGTTGGAGATTAGAATTTGCATAGGCATTAAATTGATTTACAAAACTCTGTCTCAATGTAAGGACACTTCCCCAAAAATAAGGATTGACTCCAGCTTCCAGGTGGCTTGCCTGAGCTTGGAATGGTGAGTTATTTATTTCTATGACTAGGTCTCCAACAGGATTAGGCAAAGGTAACTTTTATTTTGTGCAGTTTCAGCCACACATGGAGGAAGCCTGCCCCCTCTGCCACTAAGAAGGTAACTGCGGCCGCAGCAGGCTTCCTGGGACACGTTCTCTGCTTCCATTTTATGCTCTGCCAACCAGGGGAGTCTGTGTTATTAACTGACAACTGAAATAAGAATCTAACAATAGTCTGTAACTCTCTTAAAATGTGATTAATTACTCCGTGTGGTAATTTCACGTCCACATCGCTCAGGTTAGAAAGAAAGTGAAAGGAAATCAGGCTGTGTCAGGAGCGCACTGTAGGTCTCCTGGGAAGATATTCAGACCGCTAGTGCACGTCTCTGCCTGAGATGACCGTCTCTGACCTATATAGGGCAACACAGCCCCCGAGGAGCTCAGTGACACAGATGCCTTTGCTCCCTTTCTGCTAAGCAAGCAGGTTCATGGTAAGTGGCAAGTGACAGTTAAGAATGATTTCTCCTCAGAGTGCAATTGCTGCCCTCAGCCAACGCAAAGCACACCAACCAACACCATCCTAACTGCCTCAGAGGATTTGGGGATGCACCTGAGATCTGGATATGTATTTTATTATCAGTTATATATGATCTATGAGATGAAAAGGAAAACCCACAGAACTGTGATTTCTCAAAAGGGCAAACTCTTTCCCCAGTGTTGGTGATGCCTACAGCATCACACGTATTTACGTGATTGTAAAAGTCTGTCCTTGTGAGTCGAAGCTCTCCACTAACTGAATGTGCTCATCGGAGCCAATGGAGCCTTAGTGAAATGGGAGGCATGGGCTATAAATCTGTGTAACTGCCTTTACCCAGTGAACGCTTTTTATTAAAGCAGCATGCTTATCAAGGTCACCGTGAAAGATTGTAGTTTTAAAGCTTCAGGGTAAGACTCTGGAAGTAAGAATCAACAGAAAATAGATTTAATTAACACTTTGAAGTTTATGGCTTGTCAAAAACCTATTGGCCCCCATCACTTTTTGGACTTCAATGACAAATATATTTTGTATTTGCAACTAAGAAGTCAGAATGCTGTGGAAGCCCAGCTCTCCTAAAAAGGCACGCTAAAGCTCATTTTCTGCCTTCTGGCAGATCTGGTTTGAGCAAGCAATCTTAGGCTTTAAAAGACTGGAAAGAAGACACTGCATAAAAATGTATGTATTTATTCAGGTGAGATTCCACAGGTGTAGGTATACTTGGGGTTGGTGTAGAGAGAGGAATCAGATGTGTGTACACATGTGTCTGATCCTGCCCACGGTTTGGCATATTATAATTGTATAAAATATAATAGAAGAAATGGTTAAATCATCACTACTAGTAACTTTTTGAGTCTTGCATGCTATGTAACAGACAGGATCACTTTAAACTGCATGCAGAAGACCAAGAAAAAAATCTATCCCAAAATGCCATATTACACTAATTTGGGGGAAAAAAGACATACACACATTCAAAAAGATATTAGATCTTCAAAAAATATCCAACTAAGAGTTTACTATAATTATATAAGCAATCAATACTGATACATATTATTTTTAATATTCTTGTCCCATAAGGGACTTCAGAGAAGTAAAACGTCCAACTGTTTATTAGGTAAGAATTTCTCAAAGATGATTATGCAGGAACAACCATTTAAAAATCAAATTGTTTATCTTCTTGATCCACAAGGAAGAATAATAGCTTTAATCTTACTGTTAAAATCTTTAAAGCAGTCACTCAAGTTATAAACAAGCAGAAATAACAGTATGACCGCTTACCTGCCAAGCAGAGGAATTAGAAGCCTTCCAGTATGAGTGGGTCCAGAGCCTCTTCTCACGAAGCTGTTGCCGAAGCGGGTGCAGTCCCCTCGTGTGCGCGCTGCCTACGCGGACCCGCCAGGCCCTTTCGGCACCTGGACCCCGACTGCGGAGCCCATGGTGTCTCAGGCCTCCGGGAACTTCGGCCTCACTCTTCTGCCCGTGTTCCTCGGCCCTGGAGAAGATCAGTCTTCGAGTTGCTGCTGGGAGCTTAATCTGTGGGACAGGAGAGGTCCTCCGAGCCCCGCGCGGGGTTGTGGCAGGTGGAGGGGGTGACTTGTCGCCGGTCAGGGAAGGGGAGGGGGCCGAGGGGGCGCCAGGAGACGCCGCCTCTTAGCTGCGAGGAGCGGGGAGCCCGGCTGCCCGGGGCGAGGACGGCGGCGGCGGCGCAGTTCCGTCCCGGCGGCGGCGGCGGCCCAGTCCCGAGACGCTGTCCATCCCCGCCGGTGCTGAAGCGCGGGGCGCCCACCGCGGCCGGCCCCGCGCCGCACTTTCCTCACCAGCGAAGGCGAAGGGCTTGCTCGTCTTCCAGCCTCACCTTCCTCTGGCGCTTTATATTTGGACAGGGGTTAATTGCTTGCCCCAAAGAACGCTCCCATGCTTATCTGGGGGCAGCGTTTCCGGACATTATCTGACGTTGGAGGCAGGAATCCTGGGGAAACCAAATTTGAGCCTCCCCTGACTTTCAGCGGCCGTGAACGAGTTTCCTAATGCTAGAAACGAAAGGAATCGCACGCACACGCGCGCGCACACACGCGCACGAGAGGCGGGGGGAGGCAGAGGGAGGGAGGGAGGGCGGGAGAGGGAGGGGAGAGAGAATAAATATAGATTATGTACCGTGGAAAATCCAGAGCCTCTCTGGGTTTCTAATTACATAAGATGGAAAGGGCTATTTCGGAGGACTCCACAGTCTTGATTACCAATTGGGGGGGGGGGGCACATTTAAAAGCTGAGAGGCCCCACTTGAAATTCCTAGGCTAGAGCAAAGAGGTCGTGGATTCTTCTCAGAACCTCCAAGCAGAAACGACAGGTTACTGTTAAATAAAAAGACAGAGGGAAAGAAAGCAGAGCAAAGGCCTTCCGTTTTGCTACCTTATAAAGCGCTGCTGAATTAGCTGGGAATCCTTGCGGAGCCGCTGAGGGGATCCGGCCGGACGCGGGTCGCGTGAGTGTCGGCGTCGCGAGCCTGGTGAGACAGCTCTGCGCGCCCGGCGCGGGCTCCTTCCCAGGGCCGAGCTGCCGAGTGCCCGCAGCCCTGGCTCCTGCAGGGCGGCGGGAAGAGGCCGACTTCTCCAGGACCGAACAGGGGATGATAAAGTCGGCGGGAGGGCTCGGCCGCCCCCGCCCTTTTAAGCCGGAACCAAGCGAGCCCACCGACCCTCGACCTGGGTTTCTGCCGTTTTCCCTCGCCTCTCCTCGCTGCCTCCAGTCCCCTCCCCGCCCGACTCCCGGTCCAGAGTGGCGCGCCCCTAGGCGTCGCCGGCCCCTCGCTCCGCGGCCCGCAGACCCCACCTCCACCCGCTGCACCTGCTTCTCTCGACCGCTGATCCCCGCACCCGGAAGGGTTGTGTGGGTGTCCCCGGGGGCGGCCACCGAGGGCCCCGCCACCCGCACAGGGCAACCGGTGCGGACGCGCGTTGGGTAAGGCGGGGAACTGAAATACACAACGTAGAAACTTGGTACACGGGTCAGAATCATGTCCACAAGGACCCTAGAAGCTATGTGTGGCAAAGAAGGAATATGTAGGGGGTGGGGTCGTACCACAGCCCATCTCTCCAGGGACCAAACTTGTGAGTGTGGGTTTCTGAGCCCGGAGACAGTTGCAGACTTGGGAGGAAATTCGAGAAGGAATGACTGGTATGTGGGGTTAAAGGGGTGGAACGAAACCCGAATTTCCCAGGGGCGTTAGGACAGGGGCCAAAGCCAGTCCCAGGCCCCCCTTCCCCGCCTGGCTCTCGGATTCTTCCTGGCGGATTCCGACAGCAGAGGGAGTCGTGGGTGCAGCGCCGTCCTCCACGCCGGCTCTGGGGACCGGAGCCAAGGGACTGGCGCCAAGCGTCGGGGGGCTCTCCCGGGACCGCAGCGGCGGGCGGGGGCGCGGCGCGCGGGAGGCGGCGGCCTGAGCGGCTCCACTGGTTCCCTGGGGGCGAAACGGGACTGAACCGGGATCACCTGGGAATGGAAGTCAGACCCGCGCGTGGTTCGCTCCGGGAAGTGCATGTTTTCCTTAGACTTGCAGCCATCTCGCCGCCGCCTCAGCGTCCTCCTGTCAGGTGGCCCCCAGTGTCGCTGCCGCCGCTGGAGGAGGCCCTGCGCGGGGCCGAGACTCAGGGCATGTGCGTGCGGGTCAGGGGGTGCGCGGGGTTGGGGTGTGTGGGGCGGGGGCGGCGTGGCGCTGGGGGAGGCTCAGGGGTGCGTGGGGGCGGGCTCGCGGGTGGCCTGGGGCGCGCGGAAATCGGACCCACTCCAAGCCGAGAACACTGGCCGAGCTGCACACGGGAAGCTGCCCTCACCCACTCTCTGTTCGAGCTTTGAACGGGGGCACTAGTGACAGGTGCGAGTAGGCCTCTCAAACCGCGTGGGATGGGGCCTTCCGGTCTCCGAGACGCACAGAGCTGCTCAGAACAGGGGTACTTGGGGCCAGTGTGGAAGCTTGGTTCGTGTGAAAGTAGATGGATTGCTCAGGATTGTGGTAAATGAAGGTCCCATTTCCCTTGGACAAACGTAGGCAACACCACACGCGCAAACACATACGTGTCATCTCCACAGATTATTTTCAGAAAGTGTGGTTTTTGTTGAAGGACAAAAACAGAGCTCCTCCAGCAGGACCACACTCTCCCTGTCGGTGAAGAGGCTTTTCCCTGCAAAATTTAGGCTACTTCTTGCGATTGGTTGCTCACATTATTTTCTCCGGACATGCAGAAACAAGAATAATCGCAGGAATTTAACACGTCCAATAAAAGAAGCGCATCCAGACGAGGCTCGGAGCACAAAGATGTGGCTAATTAAAAACATATGCACTGATTATTCAGGCCTGGAGGAACAGACTTCCTCTGAGCGCTGGTGGATGCGGATGGGGAGTCTGTCAGTCCTTCTCCCCCTCCCTCTCTGTCTGCCAGTAAGAGAAAAAAGAAACAGTTGATTAATTTGAACTGTCAGTCCCAGTAAAATTATGTTAGTCTGACGTCTATTTTTGAAGAAGCAAAATCCACTCCAAACTGTCATCAGGTTGTGTAACCAGTTACGGAAATTACATGATGAAAATTAAATGCCGTCTAACTATGATGCTACAAATGAATGTAAGCGAAGTACCCAAAGCCAGGCGACATAAACTGAGATGGACAAGAAGCAGCGTAAGAAGTTTCAACCTGAAAGCAGTTTTTAAAAGCTCATTTTAAACATATATTTTCATTCTTATTTTAAGTTATTATTTTTAAATGTAAACAGTAAAATGTGGATGCAAATTATCAAAACAAAACAATGTATGAAGCATAACCTTCACAAGAAAATTTTGTGCAGTAGGATGGTTATTGTGAATCCTAAACCAGGTCAGTCTTTCTGTTTACAAAATTAGGATGCAAATGCCCACCTGCTGCAGGAGAATAGGTTCTTGCCTCATGCAGGAAAGAACTCAGGAAGAATAAGGCACAGCAAAGTGAAAGCAAGTTTATTTAGAGAGATACACTCTACACACAGAGTGCTGCTGCTTTGCAGGCAAGAGAGAGTGACGGTGAGGTACCCCGGGGCTGTTAGTTTGTGTGAGCTGGTTAGTTTCATTTGCTAAGGAGTCGGAGGGTTATTCCAACTACTTTGGGGCAGGGGCGGGGTTTCTAGGGGTTGGGCCCTGCCTACTTTTGACCTTTTATGGTCAGCCTAGAAACTGTCCTGGCGCTGTGGGTGCACCACGAGGCTCAGGGTCCACTGGAAGTCGAGTCTTCCACCATCTTGGTTCTCACCAGCTTGTCCTGTCCTCTGTGGCTGTGTCATTCCTTCAAGGGTTGTGCCCTGCCCCCTTCCCTCCTGTCTCACACCCACCCAGACCCCCGTTCACAGTGCAGCGATCTTAGAAAACGTATTAGTTTGTGAACCATTTTGGAAACAATTTGAAGTCCTTTGGAGGAGGGGTTCTCGAATGCAGAGCAAAACCTCCTCACTCTGTGATCCAGAGTGACGGTCACGGTAGATGGAACTCTGACACAGGCCGTGCCGCTCACCCAGCCTCCTGAACATTTTGAGCCAACTTGAAGCCAGACTCAAAGTAGTAATAATATAACTTCTGCTAACCTCACTGAATTGTCATACACAAAAAATAATGTGTGTAGAAACTTCATATGCCCCAGTATATTTCCATGAAAAGTAAGTAATATTCTTACCTACGGAGTCCCCCTTGGTCACTGTTTCTGCATTTAGATTTCAAGACTAGATCCGCAGTTTGGGGTTTCCGTCTTCAATTAACTTGTTTTTCTGATTATGTCCGTGCTTCACTTCATGGCTCCTGTAAAGAAGGGTTTTATAAGCCCAGTGCTCACATCTGAGCCCTTCTCTATTCACGGCTGCAGCGTCTCTCGTGCCGCTGCCAGCTGATTTTTTGTGCACAATTAGATATTGCTTATCCATTACCAGTTATTTCTGAGTTGGGATGATGACCCTGCTGATTTCCTTCGGTGGGTTTTCAAATGAAGTGTTGCTGAGTTGGATACTGTTTTGCCCCTTTTTAGATAAGGACCCTCCCTCGAGACATACCTTCAAGTCGCCAAGGTATTCTGATCTGCTGAGTCGTCGTCAGGGAGGCCTAGAGGACCTTGATGACAAAGTGAAATTAGAGAGGCGTAGTCGTGGTTTAGACACACAAAAATGGGGTCGGGGCTCAGACACGTCTCTGCACTGCGGACGACTTGAACTTCCTGTGAACCACACCAGACCCAAGGACACCACCAGCCGTGTTCAGAACCGTACCTGCCAGCACAGCCTTACCGTCTCAAGATCTCCCTTCGTAAGGGTGCAACCATTTCAGAGCCCAACCGACCCTGCTTAGCAGGCACCCTGACTTTGTGCAGCCCCAATTGTAATCCTTGACAAACAGCTCACGCGACTAACTATATCCTCGAGGGTTTGACTTTGTAAGCCTCCCCCATCTTGTAGTCAGGGGAACATGACTCAGGTGCTTCTTAAATCTGCGTCTCCCCGGCTGCAGTCCTGGCAAACCCCAGATAAATGCCTCTTTGTTTCAGGCAGGTCTCCATCGCTCAGATTTTGGCTAACAGCTTCATGCGTGTTTGCCTCGTGTTAGTTGAGCTCAACTGACTTCAGTTACAGGGAAGAGGCGGGTGTGATTTCAGAATTCCACTCACCTCAAATTAACTGAAGTACAAACATCTGTCAGTTAGATTCGTGTGGTTTTCTCGGGGTGGGTGGCAAGTGGAGGTCAGAGGAACTCCGGAGATGAGGCGCTGTTGATCACAGCTGCCTGTGAGAGAGGTTTCCTTTTAGACGATGGTGGCCAGAGAACCAAGCTTTTAATTTTTATTTTTCTTTTTTAAAAAGTTGAGTACGACTTGCTTGAGAAAGAGTGCTACTTTCTGCTTCGTGGGCAAGCTGCTAAACCTCTCTGAGCCAGTTTCTTCATTTCAAAATGGAAATAACGCAACCTGCTTAGTCGGGGTGATGGCCAGCACGGGGTCGGGGGAGCCCAGTGTGTGGAGCATGCCCCCCGCGCCTCTCCGACAGGCACGGTCCGTGGAGGACGCTTCTTGGCTGGTAGCATCAAGCGGGGACTATTGCTTTATTCAGAATGCACCCATGTGAATAGAGCTGTTACAAGGACGTGGAGATTCCACTGCAGACTACCTGTACTGCGGAAACGGTCCACAGGTCACCAGGTTTTCCACGGTGGCAAGTCGCTAACCATTGACAAAAAATCAAACTGTCTCTAAAGGATATACTGCCAATGGGCCTCCGGGTCCCCCCTCCCCACCCCGCAGTGAAACTGTTCCTCTGACCACAGTCTTCGTCAAGTCAGTGCGGCACCCGCACCCGGTTAAAGCTCACTCCTGCAGTACGTAATTGTGGGCTGCCTAGAGACATACACCCTTTCTAACAAACGTGCACATATGTGTCAGTAGCTTCTTTCTTTAAAAAAACACATGTATGTACATGAGTGGGTGCATGCATATGTCTGTGTATGTAAATAAACATAAATAGATATGACATTGAAGCCTCCAGCTGGTGCTCAATCATTTACAGAAAAATTTCTTGGAAACATTGTCTAAAGGGTTTCATTTACTGTTTTGCTTTTCTCACCTCTTCTTACATCATTTTCCCTTTTGACTCATCTAATTAGGCATCGCTATCAAGGTCGCCAATGCTTGCTTTACTCCTGGACCCACGGTCACTACTCTGTCTTGACTGTGTTCCGCCCTCTCACTGCCCTCAACAGCAGGCTTCTCTCCATCTGCTGACCCGGCCCTTGAAGCTGTCTTCCCACGGCAGTTGCAACATTATTTGCACACGGGGCTGCTCTCCCTCAGTGCTTCCTGCTCAAACACCTGAATGTTGGAATCCACACGACTCAGTCCTTGGGCCTCTAGTCTCTTGTCTGCATTATCTGCTTAAGTGATCTCATCCAATGTCAAATGTCATTGCTTTT
The DNA here is from genome assembly GCF_048773025.1 of Camelus bactrianus. Classification (NCBI taxonomy): domain Eukaryota; kingdom Metazoa; phylum Chordata; class Mammalia; order Artiodactyla; family Camelidae; genus Camelus; species Camelus bactrianus. Next base: position 1,941,383 of record NC_133567.1, on the reverse strand, counting down.
AATATCATTCATATGACATTGACCCTTAAATCTGTCCACTGAGCCCCATATATACAGAGACACGGGCTGCATGCGTGAGGTCTCTGCTGGGATGCTTAACAGATGTCTCGCACTTGGCCTGCCTTAACCAGCGCTCTGGGTTCCCCTCCCCACCCCGCAGTGAACCTGTTCCTCTGACCACAGTCTTCGTCAAGTCAGTGCACCACCCCACCTGGTTAAAAGCTCACAACCAACAACTCATCTCAGCGTTCGTCTTCCCTGAACTACCACGTCCGAAGAATCAGCAAGGACTTTTGCTTTTGTTCCTAAAATCTTCCCAATCCACTCACCTCCTGTAGGATAGCTTTTTCACTTGGTGCAAACTGCTGTCATTTCCTATCCGGACAAATGCTGTAGTCCACTCATTTATCTCACGGTAGCCAGCCTTTCCCTTGGGGTCCTTCCTCGGCACAGCAGTAGGAATGAATCCTTGACAACACGAACCACTCCACGTCAGCCTTTGCTCAGACCGTCCCAGGGTTTCCAGTGTGCTTGGGGTGACACGCGGCTTTGCCAGCCTGATGTTTATGTCTCAGCTCAAGCGTCACGTAAGCAAGAGGCCTCCCTTGGCCGGCCAGCCCAAACACTCCCCACGGTCTCTGTGCGTATCCTTCAATTTGTTTTAATGTCTTTATAGCAAGTATCACTCTGGGGGAAATATTAGCGCGTGCGTTTCTTATTGATTCTCCTTTCCCTCTGCAATCCAGGCTGCAGGGGAGCAATAACCTCGTGTGCCTCGTGGGTCCCCTTCCGTAACACAGTGCCCAGCACGGAGAGGGCGCTTGGGGAACGGTTGGTAATTGAATGATTGAAAACAAACTCTGTGACAATTGCTAAGAGTACAGAGTTAAACAAAATGATGCCTTTGCTCTTCAAGCCTGGGAAATACTTGTGATTTACAGAAGAGCGAGCTTGAATACCCTGGTTACTTTCTGTGACAATGGCTTTTAAAAAATACGCTCATCTCTTTTAAAACTATCAAAGGTATATTTTCAAGGACTGATAAGGATTTATTTTTAGAGAGATTCACCTTGTATGCTTCTATAATTATAATCTTCAGTACAATTAACTAGATGGATGTTCACGTTTAAAATTACTGAAATGATCCATTATCTGGAAAAACCAGCAGACGTTATTCCAAACCTTCCCCACGTTCTCCGGGACCTGCGTTTCTTCTCTTTCATTATTTTCACTTTTGTGGGAAGAATAGATGGGTGACTATTTTTATCTATAGTTTCATCTTCTGTTATAAAAACAAGTACAATGACTACAGGGGAAACATGGGAAAGAAGGAAGACAACAATCTGGCACAGCCGTACCAATTACATCACAATTTTAACGTGTTTCCCCTACGCACGTTTCACTGTGTCACCGCACCTCCCATGAAGCGTCACAGTGGACTTACCGTCATTACCAGTACTTCCGATCTGACACGGCACGCAAGGTTTTCCTGTGTTGTTGTATAATCCTTATAATCCGCTTTTATGTATTTATTTATTTTCATAGTCTGCTTTTAAAGGCTGCATATAACTCTATTATGTGGAAGTAGCATAACTGGTCATATCTTTATGTGATGACATTTAGTGTATTTTCAGATTTTTGTGTTATTGAGATGAATAGACCTCTCCTATCACTTGCATTATTTGGGGGGTGGGAGAGTCAAAGAAATGTGAACACCAGTTTAAAGTGGCTGCTTGTTTTATGGTTCATAACAAACGGGTGTGTGTGTGTGTGTGTGTGTGTGAAATAGAGGAAGTGACTGGCCGACCCCGCCGTAGGAGGGAGATCGTGACTCTTAACCTCACGTTCACGATGAAGAAGCAGGGCGCTTCCCGCGGGAGACGCAGCCTGACTTCAGATTAGCGCACGTGGCATTTCCCTGAGGCGCTCTGTGGGCTTGTATTTGTTCGTTCCCTCTTCCCACATCTCGGTGTGTGTTGTCATATCATACGCCTCCTGTGATAGTAAATCTTCAACCTCTCACAAGGACGACCATCGGCCTCTTAGAGGCAGACTCTCACCTCCCCAAGAGTGAATTCTGTAAATACCACAGCACAAAAAAACATCAGGTCACCCCAAAAGTGCCACCCCAGTAAGGTGAAAATGCATTCTCACCACATTTCTCTGGGTGGTGACTGACTAATTTTGAGGTTCTTTCCAGGGTCCTTCCATGAAAAGCTCAGCTAGCATATCGCTTTGATTTTAAGTGAGGCCCAGACATAAACTCACTCAGGTTTTGATAGTGGACGGTTTCAAAGAAAAGACAAGTAAACAAAACCTCCTTCCTTCTTTTGACGTTCTCCCGAGCGTGTGTTCTGAATTTATACTGGGTTGCACTGTTGGGTCTAGTCACACGTCACCACCTGTCTTGCTGAGCTACATGAAGTAATACGTATTTGATGCATCATATCCAACATAAAATGTGTTCTCTGCTTTATATAATTCCACATTTTTGAGAGCAAAAGTTCAGGCTTGTAAAGTAAAATGTATTAATTCTTTTAAAAAATTCATATAAATAATTAGACCGCAAGATTAGAAGGTGAATAAACACATTGGCAAAAGGCTTTTGCTATGAAAAGTATAAAAACGACATATGCATTTTTGTAAAAGGCAGAAGGCTGACACGACTAGGTGTATCTTTTTACCTTTTAGCACAGACAGAATAAATTTATCTTATCTGTCTGTCTGTCTGTCCATCTAGCCCATTCATAGAGGTCGTGTAGTTTAAATCTTCCTTGGTGTCCTCATCTTTAGAGATTACTGCTACATTTAAAAAACATTTAGTGATGATTAATTCAGCCAAGCTTTTGATGGTTTTGCAGATAAAAATCATACTGGCTAAGATCAGAAGGTTGAAAAATTCTATCAATTAGTGTCAGTTAATATCACCAGTTCACTCGCCTCTACATTTATATTGATAATTTGAGTAAAATCATAAATTAAATTACATTTACAATCCTGAATTCATTAGGACGGGTTATGAAACACTTCAGATGTTTTTACTTCCTCCTCTCCCTGGGGTGAAAATAAATGAATAGCTGAGGACTTAGATTAAGAGGTTGGCCTCGTCTAGCACCATCGTCTGGGAAAGAGCCCACTGCCCCAGGAGCCCTGAGGGGCTCCTCCACACCTCTTCTCTGTCCTCTGACGCCAAGAACTGCAAAGGATCTAGGACTTTGCCCCATTTTAAGCTAACGAGTTAGCGGGCACAGCTTCGTGGGTGCCGGCAAAAGACGCAAGACCGGAGAGTCAGAGATGGGGCCTTGTTAGCCAGGACATAGCCAGCGGACGCAGCTTCAAGCTCACCACAGCTTCTCTTGTCCCTCAGTTCCCGCGGGGATGATGTGGCGACGGAGGAGGCCGCCGTACACACGGCGAGTTTGTGTCACCGCTGAGGAACCCAGGAACCTCCAGTCGTTCAAGGGGCTGCAAGTGAATCTGCTCAACTTCTGTCTCCCAGGGAGACACTGTCTTCATTATCCTGCTCAGAAAAGAGCTTCCTTCTGCCCTGGAGGAGGCACCTCCCAGGGCTGCTTCTATACAGATGTTCTTGAGCAAATGATGTAGATCAGAAATTGTCACAAGACGGGGGCCCCAAAAACAGGCCCACCCCAGTGCCTGCTTCTGCTCATCACCCACCAGAATGGAAGACGTTGGCCTTTGTCATGGCTTTAAACCAAAGGTGGATGCTGGTAAGGAAGGAAGAGCCAAAATGATACTTGCAAAAATGTTAATGTTACACCGTCTCTATGTTATACTATGTTGTAACTTTTAAACACAAAAATTCATCCTTGTAACTATTTCTGTGTCTCTTCTGGTCCAGAGGGATTACTCTTTAAAGAGTTTTGATTTGACGTGACCCCCGGCGGTAAATGCTCACGCCCAGTCTCCTGTTCCACACCGTGACTTACTCAGTGCACGGACGTTCAGAAGGAAAGCACACGCACATGCATGTATTTGTCTCCAAAACTAACACGCCTGAGATGTGAAATAACAGCTACAGTGGATACTGGACGTCAAGCTCTTTATTCTCAGTGGGTGAAGTCTAAGGGTTTCCGCTAATTCTTGAAATCCATTTGCTGAAATGTTAGACACCAGTAAGACTTCTTTATGGAAATTGTTCTCTAAGGAGAACTATGCAGTGCAGGCTTAGCACACGGCGCAAATCCCCGTTAACGTGTGTAAAGTATTAAGTGATTTCAAATACAATAAATACACATTGAAGTTAGAATTCCCAGCAGTTACTCTGCACTCTTGTAAATGCTCGGGTTTCATTTGTTGTTAAGGTTACATTAGCTGATCCATGTCATGGTCATTAAAAGTAGAGTTTTCTTAATGTCCTAAAACATTTCATTATTATGCTGCTAAGTTGTCCCAAAACGTTCTTTAAAATTTGATACCTGTATGATGAGGGACAGAAAACTACAGCAGGCACGGCTTTGCAGCCATTAGCAAGATACAACCCACTTCCTGCATTTTTCAGACACTGAGACACATTTTCACCATAATTCTTATCTGGGGCAGAAATTCTTGCAAAAATACTCGAGGTGTATACAAGTTAACCATAAGTTAGAAATTCTGAAGTTTTCTTCAGTTTGTCAGATGTAACACGAAGGCCGAACTGCTTGTCACTGGAAATAACGAGGTGCAGGGACCATCTTCCGGCTTCAGACCTCAGCTCCGTCTGTTGCGCTGCAGCCTGTCCTCCGGCACCACGACGGCCACGGGGAGCTGGGGTGGCCTTAGGCGTCTTCCCTTCTAACGTCACCAGAACCCTCTGCCCTCCTAGAACCACCGGGGCTTCCGCCTGCTCCGACGTGGGGCTGACGCACCGGGCTGGCACCTCTCACTGGAGGGAGAAGGGCTTTGCAGCTGCAGGTTGGGGTCCCGACCCCAGAGACGGTGCTCTTGACCTCGGAACATGCCAGCTTCCATGCAGAGGTCAGCCTCCAAGGACCTGCGCTGGGAAAGAGAATAAACAACCAGTAGTTTGCAACTAACACTTTGCTGTGTTGCTCAAATTCAGGAAAATAATGAAGAGAAGAAGGAATATCATCTCACTCCACCCATTTATCACGTCCTCATTTCGTGGCTGCTCTGGTTTTATTTGTTGCCATCTCTCTGCAAAAGGCAGCAGATTCCTGAGGAGCTCCTGCATTTGCAACGTATTTTATGTTTTTTCCAGATTCATCGCCTCCCACCCGGACATCCCCGGGGGAAGGCCAGCACTGTTGCCGGCGTGGCTGCTGAAGAACACTGCTTCCGTTTAACCTCTTCTGTAAGAGGCGCCTGTGGGGTACAGAAAGGAGGCAGAAAGTTCCCATCAGAGCACCTAGCCGTGGCTTACCTGGCAAGCTGCTTTCTAACAGGCACTTCCCTTCAGTGCAGACCACCGTGCCAAGGCCCATGGGTTCCCGGGTTCCCAGCTCGGCCAGCCGTCATTGCGGTTAAACACAGATTCCCTGATCCCGCGGGCTGCACACGGACGCCTTCCTCAGGCCAGGGCCACGGCGGGGCTGGGAGCCACATGGACTGAGTGCTGACCCCTCGGATGGATGCACAGGCATTTTTCTGGTGGAAGTGTTCACAGCTCTTATCAGAGGCTTTAAGTGTCATGGCAGCTAAAGGTACCGAAATGTGCTGCTCAGCTCAGGGGGCTGTGGTGGAAGGAGGCCTGGGTCCTAAAGAGCGGCCTCCAGTATGGCCGCTCACTCACTTAGAACACGGGAAGCCGGCACTCGTCCAGGTGTGAGTGGCAGGAAAATTACGTGCACCAGGCATTTCTTCTTGCTTTTTGGGGTCAAGTTTAAACCAGTAACTTATAGAGAAGAAAAACTGAGACGGAAAAAACATGATCTCCCCACACTGAAGCTGTTTTCTGAACAGCTTTTGAGAAACAGGTGTTTGTCTTCCACATCGTTTCTGTTGACTGTACAGACACCTCCTCTAAGAAGGGCCTTCTGACAGCGGCGACGGGCACTTACAGGCCGAGCAGCCTCCACCCTGTTCTCCAAAAGTGCTCCCCGCAGCCCAGGCAGCAGCTTGTCAGGGAAGCCCCTGCGGGCCCAGCGGCAGGCTGCGGACGGGGCTCCCAGTCCCGGGTTCTGCATGGACAGGAGAAGCTGATGACCCTCTGATGTCCTCTGTCCACCCTCTGCCGCATGCCTGCTAGAGAACCACGTGGCGCCCTGGAGGACGGACACACACACACACACACAATTAAACCCTGCAGGAGCTCAGGCTCCCGGGAGCCTGGAACAACCATCTTTGTCCCTGCGCCCCTTGCTGATACGAAGCGAACACAGCGAAGATTACTCAGGGAAGGAGAAACTGCTTCATCCACGTTTAAAGACTTTTCATTACCCTTTAAACAGCATGTCTTTTTGTAAAAGGTACACTATGTGGTAATTTAACTGACATTCAAATTCAGTGAATTGTGAACGTTCATTGCTTTTCAGAAGGGTGCGTTCCCTTCTGCATTACGCTCGTGCCTTTCTTGGACTGGCACACCTGGACTTACTCAGCTTAGGAGGAAGCGGTCTAATCTTCTGATGGGTGAGAGTCATTGTCCAAGGCACAGGCGACCTGGAGGTGGCTCGATCCCTCCACGTTTCCCTGATGTCAAGCGTTTCCGTGTCACAGCTGCCTGGCCTCAGAAGACGATCGTGGTGATGATGACATCAGTATTAATGATGATAATTGTCATAGTGACAACAGCTGAGCTCTGGGCTGCTTCTGATGCCAGGTGCTCCTCTAAACCTATTGCCCTCTTTCTACTGATTTTGAAACTGAGATTCTGTTGGTTACTTGCCCAAGATCATGCAACTAGCAAACTGAAGTGTTCTCCAACCAGAGCAGCCAAACTTCCGAGCTCAGGCTCCGAGCAGAGCTAACAGGAAAGCATGACTGTAGTTTCCTTCTTATGCCCCCTCTTCCGTGAACCCCTCCGTAGATCAGCTTTTCCTGTGGGCTCACCTACATGAATGGCAACATCGAGCTACCAATTTTGACTTGCTCTGCTTTTATGCTGAAGGTGGCTAGTTTGTTATTTGATTAATATCTGAAACACCTCTTGAATGGGAATTCTATAATATAAATGGATGTCAATCACACATGTGCAAAAGAGTGTTCCCAGCACCACTTATTAAAGAACTGTCTTTTCTCCATTGTATATTCTTGCCTCCTTTGTCATATTAATTGGCCATAAGTGCATGGGTTTATTTCTGGACTTTCTATCCTGTTCCATTGGTCTGTTTGTCTGTTTTTTGTGCCAGTACCATGTGGTTTTGATTACTGTAGCTTTGCAGTATAGGCTGGAGTCAGGGAGTGTGATTCCTCCAGCTGCGTTCTTTCTCAGGATTGTTTTGGCTATTGGGGTCTTTTGTGTTTCCATACAAATTTTAACATTTGTTCTGGTTCTGTGAAAAATCCCATTGATATTTTGATAGGGATTGCATTGAATCTATAGATTGCCTTGCACAGTATGGTCATTTTAACAAGACTGATTCTTGCAATCCAAGAACATGGTATATCTTTCCATCTGTTTGTGTCATCTTCAATTCCTTTCATCAGTGTCTGACAGTGTTCTGAGTACACGCCTTTCGCCTCCTCAGGCAGGTTTATTCCTCGATATTTTATTCTTTTTGATGTGATGGTAAATGGGATTGTTTCCTTAATTTCTCTTTCTGGTACGATGTTGTCAGTATAGAAATGCAGCAGATTTCTGTACATTAATTCTTAATTATCATGCTTAAATATATATCAAAGAAATTTAAAGACATACTCACACATAAACTTGTTTGTGACTGTTCATGGCAGCGTTATTACTGACAGCCCCAAATGGAAACAGCGTTAATAGCTATTAACTGGTGAATATACAAGCAAATTGCGATATACCCAAGATGTAATGTGAATAAAATCTTGTTCACCATAAAGAAGGAGGCATTGCTACACGCCAAAACGCAGATAAGCCCTGCCGGGACAGCACGTAAAAGAAGCCAGACCCAGAAGCCTGCAGAGCCCACGGTTCTCTGTGTATGAAACGTCCAGAACAGGGAAATGCTTAGCTACAGAAAGCAGATTAGTGGTTGACTGGGTGTCTTTTCTTTTTATATTAGAGTAATAAAAATATTCTAAAATTACACAGCACAACTCTGAATATACTGAAAACTGATGGATTTTACATTTAAAAGTGTGAACTTCATGGTAAATAAATTGTATCACAATATAGTTGTTACTAAAGAAGCAAAAAATTGAGAGTAAACTATGATAAAATACCTCAAAATGGGGTCTCAATAAAGAAACAAAGTGTTAACAAACTGAATGGAAATTCTAGAGAGGTGGAGGGGGAAAAAAACCTAAAAAAAATTCACTAGACATGTTTAACATCAGATTTGAAATGACAGAAGGAAAAACCAGTCAGCTTAAGTTCAATCAATACAAATTACACCATCTGGAAGACAGAAAGAAAAATAATAGAGAAAAATGTGCGGAGTCTCAGAGCATTGTGAAATAACAAGACTACAAACATATGTGCAGCGGGTATCCCAGGAGGGGAAGAGAATGAGAAAGGGAAAGAAAAAACAAGGAGAGAAATAATGGCTCAAAAATTCCGAAATCTGATGGAAAAACATGAGCCCACAGAAGCAAACAAATGGGTTTAAATGAAGCCCAATTGGGTAAACGTTAAGAAATCCACTCCCAGATATATTACATCTACACTACAAAAACTCAAAGTAAAAGAAAATTTTTAAAGCAGTGAAAGAAAAGCACTTCATTGTATGCAGGGAAGAAGTAAAGTAATTGACACTTGACTGCTTAACAGAAAGGAAAGACGGTGGGATGACAGTCAATGCCCGAAAAGGAAAACAGAAACCACTGTCACCCAAGTGTGATTGCCTAGCAAATTAGACTTTAAAAATAACAATATTACAAGAGAAGCAGAGCGAGAGGACGTATTGTTAACATACTTGCCTTCCTCAAAGGAAGTCTGCAAGGAGAATGAAAATGACACCAGACAGGAGTTTAAACTCGCAGGAACAAACGAGGTGCACTGAGAATGATGACGGCGTGGGTAAAAATAAAAGTCTACTTAAATAGATTTTCTCTGTTCTTTTGATTTCTTTGAAACACAAAGATTGTATCAAGCAACACTAATAACACTTTGTTGTTGGGGTTACAAGTTACATGCCTGTAATAAATTAAACGTAATAGCTGAAAGGATGGGGAAGAAATGAAGCTATGTTTGAGCAAAGCTGCTATATTTTACTGTAATTATTTCAGTATTGACCTGAAGTAGATTGTCATAAGCTAAATAGCACATTATAATTCTTAAAGCAACTAAAGAAAATAATTCAAAACTATAGTTTAAAAAATCAATAGAAAAGTTTAACTTACTCCCCCCAAAATATTGGTTTAACACATACACACACCCAAAAGGAGGGGTAGAAAAGGAAACAAGCAAAAAGTTATGAGATGACAGAAAACACAAAAATCACACAAAGAAACCCAGTCACAACAATAGATGCGTTAAATGTAAATGGACTAAATGCTCACATGAAAATGCAGTGTGTTCTAAATGAACAAAAAGACCAGATTGCACACACTGTGGTGTCTTTAAATGCAAAACACAAGCACATTAGAAATGAAAGTGCAGGTGCTGGTGGGAATGCAGTTATGGTGCAGCCACTGTGGAAAACAGTGTGGAGATTCCTCAAAAGACTAGGAATAGACTTACCATATGACCCAGCAATCCTGCTCCTGGGCATATATCCAGAAGGAACCCTACTTCAAAATGACACCTGCAGCACTATTTACAATAGCCAAGACATGGAAACAGCCTAAATGTCCATCAATGGATGACTGGATAAAGAAGATGTGGTATCTTTATACAATGGAATACTACTCAGCCATGAAAACTGACAACATAACACCATTTGCAGCAACATGGATGTCCCTGGAGTATGTCATTCTAAGTGAAGTAAGCCAGAAAGAGAAAGAAAAATACCATATGAGATCCCTCATATGTGGAATCTGAAAAAAAAAAAAACAAAAACACAAACAAAGCATAAAAACAAAACAGAAATAGACTCTTAGACCTAGAATACAAACTTGTGGTTGCCAAGGTGGAGGGGGTGGGAAGGGATAGACCGGGATTTCAAAATTGTAGAATAGATAAACAAGATTATACTGTATAGCACAGAGAAATATATACAAGATCATATGGTAGCTCATGGAGAAAAAAATGTGACTATGAATGTATGTATGTTCATGCATAACTGAAAAATTGTGCTCTACACTGGAATATGACACAATATTGTAAAATGATTATAAATCAATAAAAAATGTTAAAAAAAAGAAATGAAAGTATAGGGAAATATGTATGATGCAAAATGTAACCTCTGTAAGAGCTGAAGAGGTTATATTAATATCAGATCAAATAGACTTTAACCCCAGAAATATTACTAGAAACAAAAAGGAAATTTTGTAAGAATCTCATAGTCAATTAACCGTAAGAGTGAAAACTAAAGCTCCTGTAAGAGAACACACAGGAGAAAGTCCTCACGACATTGGACCTGACAGTCATTTCCATGTACGGCACCAATGACGGGCAGTAAGAGGAAAAATAGATAAATTGGACCACATAGGATTGAAATTCTTTTGCATTAAAAGATAGTATTAATACAGTAAGAAGGCAACCCACAGAAAGGGGCAATATATTTTCGATACTTGGTAGGGAGCAAACATCCAGATTATGTAAGGAACTACGACTCAGTGACAGAAACCAAACACCCCAGTAAAAACACTTGCAAAGATCTGAACAGACATTTCTCCAAAGGAGGCGTACAAACAGTCAGCGAACAGGCACGTGCAGAGCTTCATGCATCGTTAAGGACACACCAGTCAGAAGCACCGTGATACACCGCTTCACAAGCATGACGGCGGCTATTGTTAAAACAGTAACAAAAGCAACAGAAAATAGCATGCGTTGGTGACAATGTTAAAAAAAAAAAAAAACTGGAACTGGTGCACACTGCTACTAGTGGGAATGTGACGTGGTGCAGCCACGTGGAAAACAGTGTGGCAGTTGCTCAAATAACTAAAAGTGCAATTACCATATGATCTGGAAATTCCACTTCTAGGCGTGTTCCCCAAAGAACTGAAAGCAGAGACCCCAACAGACACCTGTACACCTGTGTTCACTACAGCATCATTCACAACCGTCAAAGGAAGAATTGATTCAGATGTCCTTCCGCCCTTGAGAACCGGAAGCCCTCTCCCGCTCTGAGAGCTGTGACGAGCCCGGTGTGGCTTCTAGTAACCGAGGCCATGTCCCAGGCGTGGCCCTGCCTCCTCCAAGTCCCTGCCTGGGAGAACGCAAGGCAGTCCAGGAGCTGGCGGTTCCCACCATCACTTCTCTTCTCTCGGAGCATTTACTTCAGAAAACTGGGAGTTTAAATGTGTCCTTTGTCCTTTTGAGCTGGACAAGCATTGCCCACCACCCAGGAGTGTCTTTCTCAGGGACCCAGAGCCAGTCTTCACCATGTCCTCGTCAGCAAGGACGGTGCCTGTCCCCCGTCTACGGGGGCCCAGCCCGCAGACCCAGAGGCCCCCCCCGCGCCCTCACTGGGCAGCAGGGCCTGACCTCAGCACCCCCCGGAGTCTAGAAGTCCCACCTCTTGCTCCAGGAGGAGGCCAGGCTGCTGTGGGTGTCCCTGCTGCAGAGCGCTCAGCCCAGCTGTCTCGGGTCTGCAGCCAGCGCTGGTCCTGTTCCTCCTCGACACCAGGCCTGGTCCTGTGTGCTCAAAGGCCCACAAACTCTCACCACGCAGACTGCCTGTAGGGGCCCCCAAAATAAATCACAGGAGCTCCCGACTAAGGAAAAGCCAGTGTCCCTCTTAGCATGTCAGCTGAGAAGCTCACGTTCCGTGCGGCAGCAGAGGGCACCTGTGCTCCAGAGCTTTCAGACCCAACTTAATGCCAGATGTACTGGTCTGCCTGACCCTCTGCTCTGTGGTTCAGCCCAAGTCACACACCCCCTCCCCCAGGCAGGCTGCCAGGATGTCCCGGGAGACCGGCCGTGGCTCTCACAGCCGCAGGTGGCTCTGGTTTAGAAGTGGGCGGTGGTGGGATCTTCAGGCTTGTCCCCAACGGTGTGTGCTGGCCCCGGTGTCTGCTCCTCCTGGCTCAACTGTCTGACTCCATTTTCTGTTTTTTTTCCAGTGTTCACATACATTTTTGTCTACCTTTAGGTCCACGTTCAACCCTTCAACACTCCCAGAAGCAAAGTAAGAATGAAGAAATGGTCTTTTCTGGAGGGGAAACACGCAGATTTGAGGCAATCTGAAAAGCCAATCGTCTTTTAGGTTGTCACTAGCTCACGGGATCTAATTTTCATTTCCAAAATATGTCAGAATTGACTGTGACTCGGCCAGAAACAGTACAATAATTATGCAAACGTTCCCTGGAGGCCATAATTTGCAGAAAAGTTAAAGGTGATTTTTCCTGTATTAAAATGTAATGTGTTGGATGATAACAATGTTCCATCTGCATTTTAATGATTGTATCCTTTTCATGTAAATCAAAATTCTCCCAGGCAGCGCGGTCCTCGAGGTGCCCGCCTGCTGTGAGGTCTGCAACAAAGCAGCGAGGCGTCGGTGGCGCTGCCCATGCTCGCCTAGGACGGTCTCCCGTGGAAAGCTCATGCCCTGAAAAAGGGCACTTTGTCAGCATTTCTCCACTCTGCCTGTTAGCGTGAGGCTGGACGATAGACACTCGGCCGCAGTGAAGTCCTTTTTAAGCAGGAAGTAGAACTTACAGATGAAATGGACGCAAAGACGCATCTCCAAAGCCGAGGAGGGCTGTGCTCACGGAAACGGCCGAAAGCAGCCCGCGCATCGGTGCTGCAGAATGTTACCTTCCTTCCGAAGAATTGGTGCGGAGAAACAGAGCAGCGGTCCGTGTGGAAGGCCAATGAAAGCGCCTTCTTCGGTTTTAATCCATTTCATTCTTCGGGTTCCTGCTTAAATCTTATATCCAATATACACAAAAGATGCGCTTCTTTTTAAACGGAGTTTGTATGAATTGCATTTTGTGCTGCATGTATATTTACGAGTTGGCTGTGTCTGAAATACTATCCCTAGTTGTCAAAAACAAATAAACAAACAGAAGGAAAAAATACTATCCTATTTCTGTACGTACACCCCCAGAGAACAAAGCCTGCAGGGCAGTCTGTCCCTCACGGAGCCGGTGCGGAAGGTGTGGTGTCCGGGCGTGCTGGGCCGTGCCATTCAGGGCGCTCTGGTTCATAGCCTTCAAAGTCATAACCATCAAATGTTTGCTCCAGGTGTGTGTACATGCCACGGTCGCGTTCTGTTCTTTGAAACGTCTGCACCGCAGGGTGGCAGGCCTGTAGCCACGTAGGGCTGGCGGCATGCTGGGAACGCCGAAATGTCTGAGTGCTAACCTTAGTGGTTTTGAATATTATTATAAAAGCGTTCTCAAGTGGTTTGGAATACATTTAATTCAAAATACGTAACAAATATATTAGAGCATAATAATGACTCGCGCCTGGATGGAAGTCTACAAAGCACTAAGCTCTTTCCCACGTGTTCTCACGTTCTTCCTTAATAAAGAAGGTAGAAATCGGCAGCCTTCTTTTCTGCTAGTAACTATTTTAGTCTAATTAGTCCAACCAGTACGAAGACAAAGCGCATGGCTTTTTGGAAAATCTCAGTTGCGTTTTGTGTGACGACAGCTGAGCAGCAGGGTCCCCGTCAGAGCTCCCACGTGCCCTCTTCCTGGTGCTTCTCACTGCCTTGCATCTCTCCCTTGCATCCTCTTTTGTTTCCTCTTTCTTCTGCTGCTCTTTCTTTTCTTCGTCTCGGTTCTAACACTGTCTGAATGTCAGCATTGTCCATGGCACCCCTGCGACCTTTGGGTGACATTTAAGAAATATGTGACAGATGCCTTGAACGCAAGGAATACTGGGAGGGAACAGGGTGATTTTTATTAATTCGACAGTGTGACATTTGTACTTACTGACCAATCTTCAGATTTTTTTTCTAATATATAAGGAGCTTTCTTCTAGAAGGAAACTGCCATGACATCAGACCTAAACATGCAGAAGGCACATGGAATCAGTTTTCACGTAAGGAGCTCACTGCACTTTATGCAACGGTTAGACGTTTCAGCATGACTGCAACACACACCGACGAAATGGCGGCTGCGTGGTGGAAGGAGTGCTCACGCAGGGGGTACCGGCGTACCCAGCAGGCGGGCGCGGAGACAGGCACCAGCAGCGCTGCACGGGCTCCCCTGTGCTCCCGCCAAACACTCCCCACACCCCCGGGACAGAACCTCTGTCTTGACTTTTGTTGTAATGAACCCCTTGTTTTTCTTCATTCTTTTACCTCCAGAGTTTACATTCATAAAAATCCAGTTAGTTTTGCTTGTGTAGGAACTTACATGATTGTAATCAAATTATAATTATTCCTCTCTGTCTTGTTCTTTCTACTCCACATTGCACCTGTGTTGTGGCTGTAGCTGATTGATCTTCACTGCTGTGTAATATTCCAGGTTGTGAGTATACCAGAGATTACATCTCTCGTCTAACAGCGATGAACATCTGGATTCTTTCCACTCTGGGCTCGTTATAAACAATGTGGCTAAGAAAGATCTCTCCAGCGGCTCACTCCCAGAGCCTCCGCTCATGCTTCCCTCTCGGCCTTCTTGGCCTTGTGCAGTTCCCGGTCCCACTACCTTCCTCTTGGGGTTGGTCTGAGTGGCACGAGTGATGGAGTGGCGCTTCCAACATCAGGTTATGAAGTCAGCAGCTCTGTCCTGGGTCCTCACCAGCTCACCTGCTCTCTGCCCCTCTGTCCTCTCACAGAATTCTTGCTCTGGAGGAAGCCACCTCCCCTGTTGTAAGTAAACCATTAGGGAAGCTCACGTGGCAGAGAACTAAAACTTTCAGCCACCAGCCTCTGAGGACCTGAGGTCCTTCAATCAATGTGTAAATGGGATTGGACATAGACTTCCATTCCAGCCTGAAGCCTCAATGGCCCAGGCACTGGGCAGTGCTGGGGACCTCACTGCCCGGGACCCGGGTTTAAGTGCTGCACAAGCCCACCCAGACAGGAGGCGAGCTGTGTCTTGAGGGAGGTGGAGAATTGTGATGAGAAGTCCTGCAGTAGGCTGCAAAAAACACTCGGGAGGGAGGAATCCTGACACACTCACCCTCACCCTCACCACCACTGAAGATGAATTCACAATGAAACTTCACAAACGTACGGGGGAAACAGTCCCCCGAGTCAGCAGACTGAGCAGGTCGGGGGATTAGCAGCGCAGGGACCCAGACGGCATAAATAACAGTGGGAAAGAGAACACAGATTAAATGCTCAAAGTGTTAACAAAAAGGAAGTTGCTTCTCAGAGAAAGAAAAGGATTCAATATGCGAATATGCAGGCAGGTTTTTAAAAAGAAAATCTATGCATTTCTCAAATGAAAAGAACAGCCACTGAAGGTGAGACCCAGTGGGTAGTTTGAGGCAGGACAGAGGCATCGGAAGAGAGTCAGCTGGACAGACGCGCAGGGCAGTTGCTGGAATTCCACCTCACTTGGGTTGAACACTTGCTTTTGGATTTAGCCACAGGCATCTGTGTTTCACAAGAAATAATCTTCCGAGAGCCCTTCAGAGCCTTCCGGTCAGCCTTCGTTTCCTTCCTCTGTCCCACTGGCCTCACACCCTGTGATCTTTGCGGTGAACATGTTTCTCACCCGTCCTGTGAGGAGTTCCCTCTCCCCCCAGGAGGATGGGTCTCTGTTCCAGAGTCAGGGATTAAACTGTATTTAGTTACTTCCAGCAGTATGACCTGCCCCCAACCAATGTCTTAATCCAGCTCTAAAATTGAGGTCAGCATCGAACAGAAATCGTATCTGGGTGCCCCCCTCAGGCCCCTGTGCCTCGGGTCACCTTGCGTCGTCCTCCAGCCCATCCTCTGAGACGGGGGCCTCCCTCTACATCGGCCTCAGAACAGCAGGTGCTTTTCAGGTCCTGTGTCCCCAGGACCCCCGTTCGTAGAAGCAGGAAGAGCTGCGACACTGGAGATGTGTCTCATTTGATTTGGGATAAGAAGGGCTTATCAGCCTTTGAAATGCAAACAAAGGACCCAGAAATCTTGTAGTTTTGGAAAAACCTGATGTTATTTTTATTCCTACACTTGAAGGCCTTTCCTGGCAGTGCCCGGACTAGTCAGCTCTCCAGACAATTCAGGAAGTGCGTACGGACCTCGCCTGGATTGCCCTGCTCAGCCCTTCCAGCCGGGGGGGGTCCCGTGGGGGTCTGGCCTGGACTGTGAATGCTTTTCACAGAGAACCATGTTGGCACGCGTCCTGCCCCTGACATCCCATCACCTCCCAAGTCTTACCACTGCAACCTTCTCCCGGAACGCGGGCATCAGGTTTAAAAGTGAGCGTGTCCACCCTCACGTTCCATCTCTCTAACCCCAGACAGCACTTGGAGATGGCCCCCAACCTCCGCAGCTTCTTATCTGAAGAAATAATTCCTTCTTGTGGGGCAAGGATGACCCACTGATCTATGTCTTCTAAGTTATACAGGTGACGTTAAAAGGGACTTGTCAACAGTAGCTTCAAAATGCAACCGACTGCCTCTGTGGAAGCTGATCGGTGATGGTCGTCCTGCCCCATGCAAAGTCCCTGCATGCCTGCAGTGATGACATCCAGGTAGGCACGTTACTGCTCAACAAGATATGAATACGCCTAAAAGTAGCCGATGCCCATTGGGCCACTTGTTTATATCTGTTTAGTAATCTCACAAACCTGAGCTACGAGAACCCGACTCACTACACATTTATTTTAAAATGGGATCTTGACGGTGACATATGAAGTGTGCAGTCAGTGCCCAGAGGAGCACTTGCCTGTGTGAGCAGCTGACGGAGACAAGGCATGAAGACAAGCTGTCTGTGTGAGGCGGTCCCCGGAGTTGCTCCACCTCGAGCTCTGAGTGCGTCTGGAGCCCCGCGGCTGTCACCCCGTCACCACCAGAGGGGCCGCGGCGAGGGCAGCCGGGGCACCCCGAGCCCCTGCGGTGAATCCACAGACCGACTCAGAGCCACAGGACCAGGGGATGGAACTGAGAAGGCAGCCACACCACCCACCTCGGGGAAGCTAAGCTGAGGGCCACGTGAGCGTTTCCCAAAATGCTTCCAAAAACAGAGACACACAGCGAGCCGGCACCGGGCGAGACGCAACTGAGACCGGGGGTCCATGTCATTAAACACAGTCTGAGCTGCATCCGGAATCTGAGAGAGAACCGTGGCTGTGAAGGTTCTGATAAAGCAGTTGGCAAAGGATAGTGGTTTGGAAGCACAAGGGAGAAAATACTTTGAACTGAAATACATGCATTTAACTTTTAAACTCACTTTTTGATTCTTTTGTTTTTGTTTATCTTCAACATATTCCCCTCAATTTATGCCAAAAGTATTTGTATAAAGATTTAAAATTCATACTATACACCAAGTTTTTTTTAAAGTTTTAAGAAATGACCTGAAAGGAAAAATAAAGGCAGAAAAATATAGACACCAGGAATCAAAATAATGTCCAAAATCGGGCATTCACTATTTCCAAAAACACTGCAGTTGACCAGTGTTTTGGCCTTGAACTTGTAGCTGTCAGCACAAAGAAGGGAAGATAACAGTGAATGGTTCACAGCTTTCCAGAGGGGAAAAAAAGCTAACCGCTGAGAACACTGAGACCCTAAAATCGGAGAGGTCCCACCGGTGGTGATCCTCGGGGGGGGGGGGGGCGTCCCTTACCTTACAATCGTCGTAACGTTGCATCTTAATAAAACCTCACGGCTGTTGGGATGTTCTGAAACCTATGCCCTAAGCGGTCCTTTCTACAGGCGCGCGTTCTCGGCGGAGTGACGTGAAGTCTGCTAACGTCGCTATCCAACAGCAAGCAGTTGATGCAAGCGTTCTTCCCCGCGTTTACCTGGGTGGTGGCTGACTCCAGTCGCACTGGCCATCCGTGCTGGAGGGCCATCCACATGCGTCATTTTGTCCTGAGATTATCTGACTCGTCAGTCCCAATCTTGATGAAATATGCCTGAGTGAATGTTAGGCTGTACTTCACAATGGTATCATTAGTGTCGCAGTGCACCAACAATTGGAAAGAAGTCACATTTTAAGGGTAAGCCTGGAGCAGTAGGGTGGAAGGGCCTGGGGTCACTGATTAGCTCCAGACTGTGTTTTCCTCCTTTAGGTAATATTTCTGGGGCAAAATTAAATGTTTCTACAGGTCCCTTGTGATTGCTCGCCCTGCGCCTTGGCAGGGTGTGGTGTGTTTAGAGGTGGGTCTTCCCTGCCGCCTTTCCATGGCCTGAGTCTCTCCAGAGCTGCAGAAGCCCTCTGCCCCCTTCCAGGTGAGTAAACAGGCCACGGCCGCACAGTCCCACGTGGGCACGTCCTCTTGGCAAACCTCCATGTGCTGTTGGTGCCACAGACTCAGCCACGTTAGGAAACCAACCTGCCTTGTGTCCTAAACAGCCGTGCTCCTGCTAGACTTGGTGTGAGCTGTGGGCGGGTGAGGTCACGGTGACCCAGGGGTCCAACCTGCCGCGCACGGGGGTCGAAATGTTAGTCTGTCGGTACTGCCATCATCACGCCTGTGTAGTGGGGGGTGGGGGGTGCAGCCCTCATGTGAAAATGCAGGGAGCACCTGCTTAATTTTAACCCCGCCAGCTCATTTCGGCACCAGTACCTCTACTGTGTGAATATAATTTTAAAAAACCCTCTGGTCAGAAGAACTCAAATGTCCTTGATTAAGTCATCCCTGCAGGTCCAGTTGGGCCGGCGTTCCCAGTGAGGACTGTTCTGGGCAAGAGCGCAGGCTAGCCCAGCCCCCAGCGCTGAGACCCGCCGCTCCGAGCCTGGTCCCACCTGCTCCAGGTGAGCCGGCAGCCCGCGGTCTCGCAGCTCTCTCAGCACCTGGACCACCAGGACCAGGCCTGTGGCTGCTGTGGGTCTCCTGGAGGCCAGCACCAGTGCCCGGGTGAGGGGGTGCGGCCATCTGAGGATGGCCACAGACTGACCTCCATGAACAGCCTCCAGTTCCTTCCTATCTCTGGTGTCTCTACAGTTTAAAGAGAGTTACAGCAATGAAGTGTCTCTACAGTTTAAAGAGAGTTACTATTCTCATGGTCATGTTCCTATCTGGAAACTGTGGGTCCCACCAGCTCAGCCTTGCCAAGGGACGGTTTTAGCCGTGGCCCTCAAGGGCACAGGTTATGAGCTCTGATCAGAACTTGTGAGGTTTGGCTGCTCTGTGCTCACAGCTTCTTACCCGGTTCCTCTATAAAATCTTACCTGATCCTAACAGGAAAACGACTTCTTCTCAAGAAGAAACTGCTTAAGCTTTCTCGCCACTTCCTCCCCCACTAACTGCGACTTAGTGAACAGGCACACGCCGTAGCCGGCTTCTCTGGCCGACCCTGGGTCCCCACACTGCTGTGGAGTGACCAGTGTCCTGCCGCCTGGCGCTCTAGGACGTGTCCTCTGCTGGCTGGGTTCTGCGGGACCTGACGAAGTTGATCAAAGACCGAGGGAAACTGGAAAAATTCCAGGTAACTGGAAATTACCAACAGGTAACTGTTTCAAGGACAGAGATAAACAGAGAAGCAGCCCTGGTATGTCCCCCGAGATGACGATGGCGACATGGTCCGAAGGACAGAGCGACTGGAAATATGCCACGAGTGCTACCTGGACTGGCTTTGTCCATAGATGTCACGTGGAAACACTGACTTACCAAGTATCAGTTACATCTTACAAACATCATACAGAAAACGTCAGGGGCAAGTTTTTCAATGAAAAGTGGTCCTTAGAGATATTTTTCAAATGATGACACTTGGCAGTGAAATATAGAGACAGGAAGACAGCATTTTAAACAAATCACAGAGGCATGAATATGGCATTCTTAATAAATCATAGGAAGAGTTATGGCATTTGAAATGAAAATCGAAGTTCATCTAAATTACTTTATTTTCCATAAAATAGAGTACTGCCTCCCTACTTAGTTTCATACCACGTTATGAAGTATGTACTTCACTGTGATTTCATAAATCATCTTAGGGAAATAAACTTGCCACCCTGCCTTGTAAATACCGCTTTGATTGACATCACTGCTTCTGTGAAGGCGTCACTCCAATAACATTTACGGTCCGAAGGCTTTATTATCTCCTTGATTCTGTAAGACAAGACGAGGTTGCGTGTATTACACTTCTAATTATTTTCCAAAATCTTTTAATTTAGTGGGAATCCCAGAAGTTATGCAAATATCTAGTTTCTGACATTTCAACATTGAACTGAAAATCCGTTGAATAAAAGCTTCCACTGTTTTTAAAAATGATTCTCTCCGAGAAGCTGAACAAATGAATTATTTAAATTTATCTCTGCCACTCACCTCTCATAAATATGGAAAAATAAAGTAACTTCACCGCGTTGTGACTTACGGCGGCTTACTTGTTCCCTGCGAGCACACATGACCCCACTGGCAACGGTATGGTGTACGATCTCCTGTTAAAGTATGTGCATGTGTGTGGACACCTACCTGCAAAGAAGCCATGGAACACTCATTCTCCTGTTGCAGAACCTTTAGAGGTGAGGTGAAGATTTCCTCCTTCTGGTTCCGAGAGTCGAGATAAAGGATCTGAGGGTGACGTGGCCGTCAGGGCATCCCAGCCCCGCCTCTGATCCTGTGGGCGTTGATTCACTCAGGCTCTAATTCCACAAGATACTAATTCCAGTTCTCTGGTTCCATAGATGAGGAGATTGAGATCGAAAAACTGACTTGTTTGAGGTCTTCTGACAATTTCTTGGCAAGTCAGGTTTGTGGCTTTCCTTAGCCAATCGTGAAGGGACAGAAAAGCATAAAGGAGACGTATTTGACATATTTAATGATGACCATTTGAGGCTGAATCAGTTTTGTTCTTTTTTAACAAAACCTCTTGGGAAATAAATTGGTTCCCGGATTTTTTTTTCAGTGAACTTGGAATATAAACTTATGAAGTGCCACCGAATCATTTCAGAAACTTATTGAACGAATCACAGCGAAACTTCAGGTCTGGGGTGTTTCAGGGGCATTTTAACCCCTAACTCCTTACTTAGGTTCCAGTGATTAAAAAACAGAATTGGGTTTCTGAGAGTTACCATGTAGGGGAGGACAGCTGGTTTCTTCTCCCAGATGTGTCCTGCCACAGGCTTTGCTGGTTCCCCCCCACAGAGTAAACACACTGCCGTCTGCAAAACCAAAACCTCAGTCCTGGTTCCTCTTTTTCCCTGAACCTGGGATTAATACACAGCCTGGTTTACTCAAGACAGGTCTGGCTACACCGCTTGCCCTGGCCTGATAATCAGCATTGCCTGTTACTTTCCAAGTATTCCGATTTGGACGGTGAGTTACACGGCTGCCCACCTGTCTCCCCTCTCCTTTCTGCAGCGAGCCCTGTGAGTGCCCCCCAGCCAGTCCTGGCTGTCCTCCCCCACGAGCACGGCCAAGCCTCTGGCACCTTCACACCTGCTGCTCAGTCTGCGCCCGGTCTCAAAGCAGCATCCAAGCCATCTTTGTCAAATGTTAGCCTCCTTCCTCAAATAGTGTCACGGTGAAACGCAAACTCCTTGTTCTGGCCGCATCTCCACTGTCTGTCCTTGTCCGGTGCCTTCAGGACCACCGACCCCGTCCCGGCGTGGCAGCAGGAAATCCCGGGAGCCTCTGTCTTCTCTAGCCTCTCAGCCTGGGGCTCTGTCTCATGGCCAGTCCCTTCTCAGGGTCCATGTCTCGGGACACGTGCCAGTTCCTCAGACAGCCTTTCCTCAGCACCGGCAAAAACAGCCCACCAGCCACTGGCCGCTGTCGTTTGGCCCCCAGCTCCCCCCTGCTCCCAGCGCCACTGGCCAGAGTCCTGGGACCACTCACCTGACACTCTCCCTTCTCTTGCTGCCTGAACCTGGGACGAGCGCCTGGACCTCTTCACGGCTGTGGTTTTGCTGCTTCAAACGATGTTTGGTTAGTTCAACAGCACACCCATTATAAATATTTGATAATGAAAGATTAAAGTCAATATTCATAAAATCATGTTGAAAGATCATTATGATTATTTATTATACAATGTCTCCCTTTGCAATGAAATAGTCCCCTCAGCGTATTTTCCAAGTCACAGTGTAGTTTTCAAAAACTATAAAAATCATGCCTTATTGTAATAATGTTGAAATAATATTCACTATGCTGCACAAAATAATAAAAATAAACACATGGATGTTATGGTAGAATGCAGGTAATAGTTATGTGATCTATGGGGCTGAGTCTTCACAAACCTGAATGTAGGAGAAATACCCACTCATTCTCCTTTCCATCAAAATCACCCGTATCCCACCCCGGCACCCGGCTGTGATGGCAGTGCATCCCACCACGACCACCTGTGAGCGTGCGTGTCCTTCCCCGCCGTGCTGCTCAGAGATCCGGAAGGGGAGCCGGGGCAGCTGCGGAGAACAGGGGAGAGCTGCCATCCATCGTGGTCACCACTGGCAGAGCTGGCCCAGGTCCACCTGGTCCCCTGAAGCCAGGGCTCCGCTCACCTGCATCAAGACGCATTAGTCATCCTGACGTCCTGCCCGGGTCTGCCGGGGAGACGGGCCCCCAGGAGCCCTGCGCTGTCCCTCCTCTTCTCCATCCTGTTTCCATCTCTACTGCCTCTTCTTCTTTCTATTTACTCATTTTTTTATTGAAATATAGCCACAAAAAGAGAATGAAATGCCATTTGCAGCAACGTGGATAGACCTAGAGCTGATCCTACTAAGTGAAGTAACTCAGACAGAGACAGAGATCCTATGCTGTCACTTACATGTGGAATCTGAAAAGAAATGAGACAAGTGACTTATTTACAAAGCGGAAGCAGGCTCCCAGACGTAGAGGGCAAACTTGTGCTACCAAAGGGGGAAGAGGAGGCAGAATCAGGAGTTCGGGATTAGCAGTCACAACCACTACCGTTTCTTCTCAGGGAGCCCGGAGTTCCAGGGAGCCCGGAGTTCCAGGAAGCCCGACCAGGGAGGGGGCTGCCTTCAGACGCCGCTGCTGTCTGCCCCACACGAGGAAGGTCCTTAAACTCCGCCCTGTGCTCCCTTTGTGTGCCTTTGACCTCTTCCCAGAAGAATGACTTAGTACACAAGATAAAACACAGACACTCACAAAAGAAGCAAGTGACACTGGAAAAGGATTACACGTGAGCTCCTTTATT
This sequence comes from Camelus bactrianus, assembly GCF_048773025.1. Taxonomy (NCBI): domain Eukaryota; kingdom Metazoa; phylum Chordata; class Mammalia; order Artiodactyla; family Camelidae; genus Camelus; species Camelus bactrianus. The sequence continues at coordinate 1,918,036 of NC_133567.1, read as the reverse complement.
AACCAAATAAGATCCAGCCGTGGATCTGATAAGCACCCTGACTTAATAAAGACCACTTAATTTAATAAATACCACAAGGCTACAGTGATACCCAAAACAGTATTTTGAGAGGTCAGTACCAATGGTATGTAAATATTAAAGTATTTAAAATCGTAGGTTTTATTGGTGTGTACAAAGCTACTGTATGTTTATGTACATTCACAATTAAAGAAACTGCTAAATTTCAATTAGAAGTTAGTGGAAGTGAAGACAGTTGTTTTTTCTCATCCAAGTTCACAGACCCCCCTCACTGACACACGCTAATCATAGTATCTGCACTGTGTTAAGTAGGTTCTCAGTAAAACAAGGAAAAAGGCCCTATTCTTAAGACAAAGCTCTTGGTAACAGACAGCAGAACCGCATATCCAGGCGCACAGCCTCCCAGCCCATCTTCCCAGGCTGCCCACCACCTCGGCCGCGGCAACCCCACCGTTCCTCCCCACTGGGCAGCGGGGCTGTTCCTAACACCTCAGCTCCTGCACAGGACGGTGAACCCTGTTCTCCATGTGGATCCAATTGTTATGATCTCCGAGCAGGAGAAACACATCTGAATACAAAAAGGGTCAAATCACTGTGACCCTCGCCGTATCCTCGGGAGCTGAGCGGACTCGGGGTATCACTCCTTGGTGTGGATAAAGGAGGCGCTGGGAGGACTTCTGAGCTGGTGCAAGTCCGAGGCTGGAGCTGGCAGGTAATTTGCACAATGCTGCCTCCTCAGTGAGTTACCAGAAATGCTGCAGAGCACTGGTTTTTGAAGCAGAAACCAAATTTAGGGAACGTGGGCAGCTTCCTGGTCAACATGAGGCTGGCATTCATTTCTCTTTTGTGTTCCAACTTCTTCCTCTACATGTATTTCTAAACAGCAATGTACCCTGAATTGCATTAGACACGAGGGGATTTGATCTAAAATCCTAATTTAAAGGAGAGTCAATATTTTACATTTCATTTTTCTGAACATTTCGGTTGTCTTTTATGCTATTCTATCATATCTATGTATTACCATTTAATATGTAATTTAAAATTTTGATTCTGATCTAATTTCAACATTTTAGAATCATTAGGAAGGCCGAGTTTTTGCAGAAAACATTCTGTAACTGAAAGCATTGAATGGACTATCATAAAAGGTCAGCATAAAAAAAGCAGCCATCTACCTAACCACATTGTAAACTATAAATTAGATTTACCTGGTATTTCCACTGTAATATCTGAAAAATATAGTCATTGGAGTAGGCACATTTTGAACCAGAGGAGTTGCTTTTAATATAAGTACATTGTATATTAATTTTTCTAAACAGAGGAGTCTAACGTTTCCTATTAAATGTATAATGTGCATGTATTCCATTGGGTTTCCTACTCCTGACAGTAATTCTTGGGTTGTTGCTATAAATATACATTCACAGTTTTTATTGAAGTATATAGTCAGTTACAGTGCGTCAATTTCTGGTGCACAGCACAGTGTCCCAGTCATGCACTTATACACATCTATTCATTTTCATATTCTTTTTCATTAAAGGTTATTACAAGATATTAAATATAGTTTTCTGTGCTATGCAGAAGAAATTTGTTTTTTATCTATTTTTATATATAGTGGTTAACACTTGCAAATCTCAAACAGAATTATATTCTTTTAATTCTGAAAGGGTATGAACATGCAAATTACAAAGAGGGAGCTACATTTAATCACGCATAATTAAAAATTTCAAGCTTGGCATGAGCAATCTATCTTGCCCACAAAGGCACAAACCATTTCCTTGTACTCCGAGAGGGCTTCGGTTGTACTGACTAATGCACACCGTGTGAGCTGTCACTAAAACGTGCCAGAGAACCCGCAGCCTCAGTGCGGGGTGTCTGTACCAAGCGGTCTCAGTCAGTCATGTGTTTCACCAGCTAAGGTGAAACAAACACACAACTGTTGTATATCAGATGGAAAACGTAATCTTACGACATCTGATCATCGATTTAACCATTGTTGACCCCATAAGTGGTTTATGAGATGTGCATTTTCCATGGTCAACCTAAGAACAAAATGCACATTTTTTTGTTCGAAGTTCAGTGTAGTTGGTTCAAATTTCAAAGTTAAGATCGTTGTTTCCAGATAAAGAACTTTTCCAGGGCAGGTAGTTTAAAATTCTGTTTGTAAACAGCTCAAGAAAGAAGTTTCTGGACCCTCGGGGGTTCACTACTGTGCACGTGACTGAGGACGTGAGACAACGCCGTGGCTGATGAGAGTGAAAATCACAGCCACCGCTTCGCAAAAACAGCTTGACGTGACTCGCTAAAGTGAGACTGCAAAGCTTTATGGCCCCGCTCTTTGCTCTTTGACAGACACCTTAGAGATTATTTTGCATGTGTGGCATTAAAGGCAAATTGTAAAACTGCTCATAGAACCGTTAAAGAGAAAACTACCTGAATACAAATGTGTGCAAGGAGTAAGAGACATACGCACATCCTGTGTGTCCACAGCGCTGCGGAGTGGCGTCCAGCTCGCGGGCAGTGGGCGGCAACCACGCGCAGCAACACGGACTAGACTCAGAACCTTTACGTGAAGAGACAATCAAAGAGGAGAAAGCTTAGCCTTTGAAAAGTTGGAAACAAAGCCATCTACTGTACAATGACATACAGTAAATTGTGTAACGTGTATATACATATTGGACGTAGAACTATTTTTAAAAGAGAGGCTGTCACAACACAAAATTCAGGACACTGATCAGCCCGGGGAGAAGCAGGGGCCGGGTGACTGGCGGCTCTCACAGGGCCTCCCGGGCACCCAGAATGCTGTGCTGAGCACAGGCCCAGGAGACGGGGACGCGGTGCTGATCCTACTGTGCTTCACACGGTCAGCATTCTGCTCAGACATTACGTGTATTTATCATGTACTTCATAGGAAACAATCCCAAACTCCCAAAAATGCTCATCAAAACGAGGCATTGTTTACACGTCCATAAGCAATAGAGACTCTATAATGACCTCACTTTGGCATTTGCAACTTCAACTCTGCCAGAGAAATTCATTTTTCTACATACTTATCAAAAATTGAATGCACTGTCCCATAAGCTAGCTTTCAGAGATGTCGCCCAGTTGTCCTCACATATGCATTATTGATTTTCTAGAAAACGTTCATCATTCAGAAGCCTGGTGATCTTCATTTCACTGCAGTCTTAGAGTTTTCAAGTACTTTTTTATAGGTTTTTATTTAGTTTTGATTTTACTTGTCATCTGTTTGTAACACATAGATATTAAAATAACTACAGATTTAATCCTATTTATCATTTCCCTCTCCTCCCATTTAACCTCGGGTATTTTATGGAAAGAAATGAATCCTTGCTTAAATGTATTACATAGTTTTGTTTGTGTGTAAGTTTTAATTTTGGTATCATGATGTACGACTCTATAACTAACTTTATTTTTTCAAATATTCATCAAATTACACATTATATCCATTCACTGAATAATTTATTTTCTCCAGTTACTAGCTACACAGTAGTTTTATCATACACTAATAATAGGAAATTTGTATGTAAAATTAATTTTAATCAAGTGAACACCTGCATACAGCTGGAGGTCGAATGCTACAGCAAACGTTAAAATGCATACAGCCGTCCTGCTCCCGCCACGCCCTGCCCTGCTCCTCACCCCTCAGGACCGCTGCGTCCCGGAAACGCGGCCCTGGCCACGTGGGGAAAGGCGACAACCTCAGAATAAATGAACCCGCTCACCGGGGGAATGAAAGCTTGTGACCACACAGTAGCGAGTCTTATGTTTGAAAACAAAATCCTACTTTTCTATTAAAACCTGAGTTTACAGTCTTTTCTTTACTGCAAATCACCCCCGAAGTGCCTTCGCTTCCTTAACCTCCAAGCCCCGCCTGCTGCGCCCCGCCTCCAGGGCCCCGCCTGCTGTGCCCCGCCTGCTGCGCCCCGCCTGCTGCGCCCCGCCTCCAGGGCCCCGCCTGCTGTGCCCCGCCTGCTGCACCCGGCCTGCTGCGCCCCGCCTCCAGGGCCCCGCCTCCAGCGCCCCGCCTCCAGCGCCCCGCCTGCTGCGCCCCGCCGCCGCGGCGCCAGGGCGCCCTCGCCTGAGCAGGAGGCACGGGCCCTCCCAGCCGCAGGTTCACGCCGCGTGGCCACCGTGTCCTCTGACCGCATTCCAATCCGTGCCACACTCCATTTCTGACAATAAATAACGTGCCACGTTAGATTGATCTGCGTATAAGCAAGCCGGGTTTGATCAGTTTGGATCTGGAAAAGAGAGGGTACGGAGATGGATTTTCGTATTTCTCTAACCAGCGAAGTTCACTTGTTGAAGACAAACAGCTGAGAGCAGGAAGCTTAAGATGATTCCATGTTCCATTGCTCTTGAAAGCTGAGCTTTTTTTAGCTATTAAGGGGACTGAGGAAACACAACACGTCAAAACACTGAGGAAACAAAGAAATAAGGCAAAACCTGAATACAAAAGAAGTTCCCTTTGCTCTAAGTACTTCTAACAAGAGGAAAGAGACCTCTGGTTCACAGACTATTCTGAACACTCTGCTTTTATAACACGTGATTTAGTCGATTAAAAACAGAGACAGCAAGTGTCCTGATGAGATTTCAGAAATGAAACGCATGTGAAAACTATCCAGGGATTTTAAAAGTGCTCAATATTTTTTTAAATATTCAAAGGAATTTGAAAAAATGAAAATACATAATTTATATTTATATTTCTCTAAGAATAAATACTCATACTTTCCCATGGTTACACTTATGTGTTTAGCAAGTGTTCCATTGCTAAACAATTATTACATTTTCTCTGGGTGGCATAAAAAATGTACTCTTCTAAGAAAAGTACCTACTTCTGTGAATATTTTAGTATGTAAAAAATAGAAGTCAACATTGGAAAGTAAAATTGAGTTGTTAGTGAGTTAATTAATAAGTGTGGTATGATCCTAGGAGAATAAGTAGTCATTGCAAATTAGAGAAAACACGCAATTATTTATAATTATAATTTTTTTTTAAATTGAGGTACAATTAATGTATACCACTATGCATGTTTAAGATGTACAAAGTGTTGATTTGATACACGTTTTTATCACAATATGAGTGCTACCTTAGCGCTAGCTAACACTTCCATCAGGGCACATAATTATTAATTCTTTTTGTGGTGGGAACATGCAAGATCTAGTCTCTCAGCGAATTTAAAGTATGTAATACAACCTTGCTGCCGTAACCACCGTGCTGCACACTGATCTCCAGGACGTGTTTATCCTCGAGCTGTAAGCTTGTACCCTTCCACAGCATTTCCTCACGTCTCCCACGCGCCAGCCCCTGCCAACCACCGTTCTACTCTCTGTTTCTGCAAATTCAGCTTTTATAAATTCCACGTTTTAGTTGTGACATACAGAGTTTGTCTTTTGATCTCTGGTGCATCTCACTTAGCACAGTGTCCCCAAGGTCCATCCAAGGTTTCACAAATGGCAGGATGTTCTTTCTAACGGCTGAGTAATATTCCAGTGTGTGGATGGATGGATGGATGGACGGAGAGAGAGATCGAGCTCACATCTTCTGTTTCTGTTCATCCACCGATGGAAACGTAGGTAGTTTCCTGCCTTGGGCACAGTGAATAATGCAGTGGTGACATGAGGGTTCTCGTTGACATCCTGTTTTCATTTCCTTTGGGTTTATACACAGAAGGAGGCTGCATCAGTGAACGATCAGTAAACTGTTATTTCTGTTGTGATAAAATTGTCTCAATTAGAGAATTTCTTCAAAGACTTTTATTTCGAAGGAGAACGCACAAGCCCCAGGAAGGAGTTTCCAAAGCTGGAGACCTGGGTTCTAGGTACAAATGTCCTGTTCCTGAGTCTCGAGTAGAAATGTATTGCTTATTTCAGTTGTCCACTGAGAATTCCACATCCCATCGAAAAGCAACGAAGGCAAAATAGAGACTTTTCCAGTTGAGTAAAAGCTAAGAAAGATCTTCGTCAGCAAACATGAGTTGCAAGAAAATGTGAAAGGAAGTTCACCAGACAGAAGAAAAGGACACCAGATGGGGACTTTGATTCACAAGAAGAGGCTGAAAATGGAGACAAATGGGCAAATACAATTTCTCATTTTCAAAGATTTCTTTAAAAGACAAATGACAAAAGCAAAAATTAGTAACTATGTTGTCAGGTTAACAGAATATATTAAAACAAGAAATATGAAAATACTGAGGGCTGGAGGAGAGGCGAGCGCCTGGCCCTTCTCCTGAGCCCTGAGGGCGGGAAGCTCGTGGCCGCGCCGGCTGGACAGTCACGAGGAGACGTGCAAAGCAGTTACTTGAAAACTTCTAAAACCCCTATGTTTCTCTCAAGTCACATGGGATTCTAAAATAAAGGTAGTATTTTAACTAAAAGTAAAACACATGTGTACAGTACAGAGGAAAATTAAGAAGCAAGTTGAGACAAAACAACAAATGTCCTTTCTTGGTCAGGGGACAGTATTCTGGGCGTTGCACCCGCCACAACCTCCTGTTTTAAGTGGCACGGAAACTAGGAGCAAAACTCACCCTGGGCGGAAGGCGGGCCCTCCGCTTTGCGGCCGGAGCCCCGAGGCAGAGCAGCGCCGCGCGGTGCCGGCTGCACGTCCCCTTTTGGACACTGACAGAGCTGTGTCGCGCCTCCCTGCCCCTGCCTGGCTCAGTCCCAGTTCCCCGCGGGTGAGCGTGTTCCCGTCCGCCCGGGGGCCCTGACTTAGGGCGGGCCGCGGGCCCACCCCTCAGCCCGCCTTTCCAGGGTCCGTGGCACTGAGTGCCTCTCACGTGCCAGTCACCGTGGGTTTGGTTACTGTGTGTATCACTGTGGCTCCGAACCCTTCATCAGGTGAGCTATTGATCTGGCGTCAAGGGGAGGGCCCCCGGGCATGGCGGTGGGACACACGTGCCCGCCTGGTGCAGAGGAGGGGCCACCCCACACCTGGACGTGCGGGGGCGGCGGGCGGGGGGGGGGGCAGGGACTTCCTGGGCGGACTGCCGCTCAGTGGTGACAAGGGTGGGTAACACCAGCCACTAAGGAAAGCAAGGGACACTCACGCCAAGATTTTAAAATACCGAAAACTGAGCCCCACCCCACATCTCTGCTCGGGTCCACAGCCAGAAACGGAGTCTGCTGAGCTCTGTCCTGGAAACGCATCACTATCTTGCTAAAGAGCCTATTTTTAAAATTACTACATCGATTTGACTTAGACAGAGCACCAGTGCTTCTTAAAATTGCACATGTTAGAGGGGGTCTATCAGACTGTTTGGGGGGGAAAATAAGATTTAGTCCAATCTCTAGACTTTCCTTGAGAATTAAAGTCATTGACTGTTACGTGTAATTTTTCTCCCCCCACCTTTAAATAAAAGCCTTTATTGAGAGGACTAGAGAGCAGAACATACACCTTAATAAAAGGCTTTTTTTTTTAAAGGAAAGGTATCTCTCCATTTGCTTTGTCCCAGTATAGCTCCTTCACTAAAAAGAGCTCCTGAGTCTGCCTGGGATTCTCCTTTGTTCGCATTCTCTACTGAACAGCCTCAAGGTGATTGTATTGTCTGGAGTTACAGGCTGCCAAGAAATGATGTGTGTGAATTGCATTTCTGCAGGTTAGCATTCAGCACAACTTGCCACTCTTCTCAGTAGACGTTAGTATCCTACAAGGTAAGTCCATGGGACTTCCATACAGGAACAGCAGAAACGTTCAGAGAAATGAGTGAACGCCATCTATTAGCAAGCCCACCACCACATGAGTGTCTCCTGGGCACAAGTGTTTGAATTCTGGGTGTGATAGTAGGTGTGGGAAGAAGAAAAGGGCGGAAGATGAAAATCCAGTGGGCTTCAAGGCCATCATGCGCGCACAGCTGTGCGCGTGGAGGACCTGGTCCTTGTCGCGCTCTCCTCTTCCCGGTCCTCTCTGGAGTCTTCAAGCATCTGTCCTGTGCCTGGACTGTTGCGTGAGGTACCAGTCACACCGGCTTCTCATGCCATCCACCTGCTCCTTGCTTGCTGTCAGGTCCATTCTCCAGGTGTTCTGGGCGCTCCGTGGAGCTGATCTGAAAACCTCCACAGCACGGACTGGAAAGAAGGGAGCTCTCACCCGTCAGAGGTGATTCTCACTCCGTGTGATAAGTTGCTGGTTTAACAGTGGTCCCCAGGCGCAGTGCCTGCCTGTAATTCTCACACCAACAACAGAATGACCCAAATATCTCACCAGACCACAGCTTATTCTCCTGGATTAAACAATTACAGTTTGATCAATAGCAACAATACGAGGCATCCGTAGCTGCTCAGCCCAGAAGAGTGAGCTGCAGCGCAGTAAGACATTTGCTCATTCTTTTGTTGGTGTGAGACTAGACCTTTTAGAGCCCCAGGTCTATGGCACCCGCCTCTGAATCCCCCAGCGGGTCCTTCCCAAACCCCCCAGGGAACTAGGCTGCTGTAAATCTCCAGAAAGGCCTCACCTCCAGGGTCCCCCTTGCAGCCTTCTCCTCCTCCCCGACCTGGCTACGCCTGAGGGTGCTTCCCTTGGGGTCCTTACTGTCCCCGTTTGTCCTCTATCATTGTGTTTACTGTATGGAATTGAAAGAAGTTCTCCTTGCCTATTTTTCTCCCACTTTTCTCTCATCCCCTCAGAGTTTACTCTTCACCGGGCTCACGGTGTCATCAGAGGAGTTCTGGGACACAGCTGCTCCCCGATGAACGTCCGCTGAACTGAGCTGGAAACAGGCAGACACACACAAGGAGAAGTCCAAGGTGCTGTAATTCCTGTGGTTATGACTTACACGACAGCGACACTGACCTAAGACAATTCAACATAAAAATAATGCACTAAATTACAGAATTTCAAAGTATCTTTAGACGTATTGCAGTGACATCCAATAACATCCAAGCAGCGGTCACTCACTGCATGACTACGAAGCACTGACGATCACCCCTTAGACGGTAGCAGGTGACTGCAACTGGGTTGAAGTTGACAGTAAAAAATAATAATCATGATAGTTTCACGCCATATTCTGTTTGGAACAGGCCTGCAACGTGTTTGGAAGGCGGGGAGAATTCTCCTTGTCTTGGAGTGGAGGGGAGGGAGGGGGGAGAAGCCGGCCAGGGGACCAGCGCCGCCTGCCGAGTGAGTGCTGACGCTGGGGTTGCGAGGACACTGTCCGCATCCTTTCTGCTAATTTGGAAAAGACAAAAAGAAAGGAAGAAAGAAAGAAAGAAAGGGAAGCCTACTCTGAAATACGTTTTTCAGTCTAAAGAAAGAAGCATTTTAAAATAGCTTCAAAGAGTGAAAACCAGGTAGGGAGGACAGAGGCTGAGGCTGTGCGCACTGTGATTAAGGTCAGTAAACGAGACCATGCTCTAAGGGCTGTGTCTGCTAGAGACGTCAGAACAAGGTCCGACTGTGTGTAGCTGGGCTGGAAGCTGGCTTCAGCCGAAAGCGCCAGCTCGCGCTCCCCGCGGCGGGGGGGCCGCGCTCCCGGGGTGAGGACAGACACCCTTCCGAGTTCCCTCAGGAGTCTCTTAGCAAGTTTCCTGAAAAAGTCCTGAGTTTGGTACCTAATGGCACTGAAAAACAAAAATATTTTATAGAAATATTAGACAATTGACACACACAAAAATAGTTTAAGATGGCTGTCTATATAAGCTAGAATCATTTAAATATTATTTTATGTCTTATTTATCTCATTAAATTAGTATTTCTCTTGGGAATATTCATTTGGAAGATCTTTACTGTTGTTTATCGTCCGGGTCATTTTTGCCTTTTTGATGAACGCTCGCCTTACCTGAGAAGGATAAAATCTTAAGACAGCAAGTTCCCTGGTGCCGACGATCGCATGGTGGCAAGGAGTCGAGCTGGATGGGGTAACACCCCCAGCTAGAGTTTTAAAAGACTCTGTAGTTTAATGCAAACGTGTATCAAGAATGAAACTGACAATGAATACACGTTGTAATCAACAGGTCTAATTGGCGTTATGACTTATTTAATTAAAAGGCTTTAGGGGACTCACAGAAAGCCATGACTTAACATGTAATTAGGACATTACAATTATAATCACAATAATACTTACTATTTAATGTGGAGATTGATGCAGTATAATGAGTAACAACAAAATGAAAGAAAGATTAATGCTGTGTAAGAGTAATTAGGGAAACCTTAAAATAAACATGGCTGGAGTCAGATGTAGAGAGTCAGGCTTCTGCGTGAGGTTGTAGTAAGTGACATTTAGTGAGCACTTCCTAAATGCTTTTCACGCAATGACTAGTTAGATCATCATAAAAGCCCCACGGGTTAAATGGTGTTTTGCCCCCATCCTAAAAACTCAGGCGGTGACATGTAGGGACCCCTGTGCGGATGTCCGGTCTCAGCCCCATGCCCCCGGCTTCAGTTTCCCACCCAGGGCAGCTTCCGTGACATCGTGTGGCTTTCCTGACTTGGAAAAGCCAAGAATCGGGTTACTTTGTTGGTGGTACAACGGGTGTCACTGCCCAAGGCAAGAAGATCTTGAAAGTGAATCCACGGTCATGGATATAGATTTCCTGTGTGTCACCCGGGGACAAGGACCGTCGGATTTTTAGCTTAATTAAATTTCACTTTATCTGTATCCACCAGGTTGAAATGAACTCTCAGGCCGCACCAAACCCTCAACAGAGGCCGCATTCAGAAGGGATTTAAATCAGGAAAGACACCAGTTCTGCCTCGTATCCTGGGGCGAGGAGGCTCAAACTCTAAACTAAAGCTGCGGCTGTTGATGGGGAGAGGCTTTCCTTTTCTCTTCACGTGTTGCTGCACAGAAAGCAGCGGGGCCTGTGTCTGAACAATTGTTTTGCTCTGTGAGTTTAAGCCGCTAAGAGGCTAGATTAAAGTAGGAGGAAAAAATGAAAAAAGAAAAGGACGTGAGGAACGTTAAAATGCAGAACGACTTTTGGGGATTGGCTGTTCATTACAGTCATGTTCCTCCTTCCCCTCTTCCCTCCCTCCCTCCCTCCCTTCCTTCCTGTCCTTCCTTCCTCCCTTCTTTCCTGTTCTTCCTCCCTCCCTTCCTTCCTGTTCTTCCCTCCCTTCCTTCCTGTTCTTCCTTCCTCCTTCCTTCCTGTCCCTCCTCCCTCCCCTCCTCCCTCCCGTGGCGCGGCCCCGGGCGGCGGCCCCGCACGTGCCGACGGACGAGGGGGCGGGCTGTGGGCGCGGGGCTGCGAGCGTGAGCGGCGCGGGCGAGGGCGGAGGCCGGGGCTCCGCAGGGAACGCGGGCGGGAGAGCGCTCCCCGAGGCGGCAGCTTTTGAGGGGACGGAGGGAGGCCCAGCGGGAGAGGCGGCCTGGCCGGGCGAGGACTGCGGGTCGAGGGCCCAGCCCGGGGCCCAGCGGAGGCAGGCGGGCCGCGGGGCCGGCCTGGGAGGAGGCAGGCGGAGGGAGGGAGCGCCCCGCGGGGCAGCGGCCGTGTCCCGCACGGCTCCGGCGGAGCCAGGCACCCGGAGAGGCGCCGCGCCCACGCGGGAAGCGGGCTTCTGCGTCAGGGGAGGCAGGTGCGCTTGCACGCACGTGTGCCCGGCGACGTGGACGTGAATCAAGGCTTTGCTCCATCGGCACCTCCGGCCAAGGCGTGCGCACTTGTAACACGTTTCCCGGGTGATTCTCACGCTGTTAGAGTCAGGCAACTGCTGTGGACCGAACGTCTGTGTCTCCCCCAGACTCGGATGCTGAAATCCTCGCTGCCAATGTGATGGTCTCAGGAGCCGGGGCTTCTGGGAGGCGGCTGGGTCTTGAGAGAGGAGCCCCGTGAACAGGACCGGCGCCCTTACCAGAGGAGTGGCCAAGAGCAGGCGGCAGAGCTTGCCTCCCTCCCTCTGCTCGTCCCACGTGAGGACATGATGGGCGGTCATCTGTAAACCGGGAAGAGGGCTTCACCCAGAACCTGACTGCACTGGCACCTGGGTCGCTAACTTTCCGGCTCCCAGAACCGTGAGAAATGAGGTTCTTGTTTAAGCCACCCGGCCTGAGTTAACTTGTTACAGCATCTCAAACTGACCAAGGCAGGGCCGGTGGCTGCAGAGATTACAGTCAAAGGCGTGGAAGCAGAAGTTCTCCAAGGAGATAATGAGAGTAGAAGGGTCAGAGATGCCAAGTGTGGTGCCTGGGGAGGCTGGGTGTGCGGTGCCTGGGGAGGTGAGGTCTGAGCCACCGTAGGAGACAGGGTGTGGGGCCGAGGGGACAGCTGCTCAGAGCCAGGGGAGAGCCAGTGGCACAGAGGTGTTGGGGGCAGGGCTGACGAGAGGCAGGAGGCCGGGGGTGGGAAAGCGGGGCTGCAGAGATGAGTGGGGCCTCCCTGGGGGTGATGAGCGCACAAACAGCATTACAGACATGTTATCTGTAACCTGCGAAAGTTACACTCTGCTCAACGTTTTTATGTCATTATTCCATATTTTGGAACTTTCTTAAAATTAAGATTCCTTTTAACATAGAAATCATTTGCCAATGAACCATTTATTTACTTATGAAAAGCTTTGTTGTTCATTTTCTGATCTGTGATTTGTATCAGATTCCATAAGCCATAAATTATAAATACAAAAATTCTGTTACTGACTTCGTAAGAGAAAGGCAAAGCATTAGACCACATATTTTTCACCAAAAACAATACATTTGTGCATGAAAGGTAATTTTTACATTATACTAAAATACCTGTTTACTCCAGACAGACTATTTTGTGCTCAGGTACTGAATTTCGGATGGTCCATCTAACGGTCTGAACTTGAGGGGCAGAGTGATGGATGAGTGATTACGCACACCCGCGTGGTCGTTCCCGATCTGATATGTAGGGGTGTGTGTACACATGTAGACACGTGTATGTGTGTACATGTGTGTGTGCTTGTGTGTATACATACATACACACATATATATTTAACACAGAGGAGATTTGCAGACTTTTGCTTGTGAAGAAGCTTTCATACCTCCTGTGAAATACTAAATGGAAATTTCTCTGTGCCTGTCCCAAAAAATGGAGATGACAGATAAAAATATCTGCTCGTGCCAAGAAATAGATCAATGTGAGTTTATCCGCCAGCGGCTGCTGGAGCTGCCTCCTGTTATGTAATTTATGTAGAGACAGATTATGCGTCTAAAAGCTGTTCTTGAATCTTAATCAGTGACTATGGTTTTCATGAGTCAATACAAATGTTCTCCTCCATCCTAAACTGATTCAGAGACAAGTGACTTGCACTGGTCAGCAAAACCAAGTGAAACACACACCGAGGGCCTGAATGTAAAAACGGCGTGTCACAGGAGAGCCTGCCCCACGGCCTCCGCTGCAGCCAGCCCAGGGAGCGGCCGCGGCCTCTCCAGCAGGAAGCCCAGAACAATTGGGATCTGATTAATAACTGCCGGCTTCTCTGTTTTTGCCCCGTCTTCCAGCTGAGAGTCAACCAGAGACAGCCAAGCATGCCGCCCCAGTCACACAGGACGTCTTCCCCCTACGCCCACAGCCCCGGTCCGGGGCGTGGCTGACTACCCGGCTCCAGCACACTGCACAGTGGCCTTCGCTCTTCTGGTCTGGTCTTGGCTTATCTCCACGTTGGACAAGTCACTGAGCCCCTTTCTCTCTTCTGTAAAGCAACAGAGAGACAATCTCGTAAGATGGGGGCACTGACTGTGTTGAGAGCTAAGGGGCTCTCAGGTCAACTCACGCGATGACCCTGAGGGCCATTAGCATGCTCGAGGTCCTGGCTCAATTCCCCAGTACCTAAATAAATAAAAATAAATAACCTAATTACCTCCCACCAAAAAACAAAAATTGACAACAAAAGATGAGGGTGGAGGCAGCCTTGCCACGCAGGCAGGATGCCCGGGGGAAAGGCAGAGGTCACAGGGCTTGGACACAGAAGTGGTCAGAGGTGCCCAGGGTCCATGGCATCTGGGGGAAGGGCAGCTCCAGACCACAGACCTCGGGGAGCCTGCGTCCACAGGCTCAGGTCCTCCTGGAGAAGTTTGGTCTCCACCTGCTGGTGTTGCTGGAAAGTAGGGAACCTTTGGGGGAGTCTTGGGTGCCTGTTGGGGCAAAAGCCAGTAGAATTCAAGTACTTGGAAATATGAATACAGTTACGCCCACCAGCGAGGGAGGCCGCGAGAAACGTGGCAAATGTGGGTCTCTCTGCACTATAAACTGCCCGGATGGGGTCATGACGGCGTCGAGGACAGACGCTGACAGCAAGGTGGCTGTGCGTGCATTCGGAAGCAGGAGATGTCAAGGCACTCACTGCTGCTCCAGAAAGCTCAGATTTTCCACATAGATGAACAAGATTCGTGATCCAAAGGCGAATTAGCTAGCTAGCCGTTACACACGTTGCTTCTGTTATCAAACAAGCAAAATCACGTCCAGCGATTCAAGACGAAGCAGAGAGGGTAACCTTTCTGGTTTCCGCCGTCGTTGTTGGGAGCTCCCGGCCGCTGCCCTGGCTCGTGCCCGTCTGCGGTTCTCTCAGGTCTCGGAAGCCGGCGCGCCGCCCCGTTCCCCGGGGCCCCGGGCGCCCGGGCGCTCAGGCGGGCGAGGCGGACGCCGCCGCTTGCGCAGCTCCCTGCGAAGCCAGGCGTGGGTGCGCTGCGCGGGCCGCCCCCGCCCGGGGAGAGGCTGCGAGCCGCGCCAGCTCGGGAGGGTCGCTCCCGCCACACACGGCACAGCACGTGTCCGTGCCGGGCGCCCTCCCCCGGACCCCGCGACTCCCCTGCTCATTTCTGGATCTCGCGAAGGCTCGTCGGCCTGCGTGTCGTCACCAAGTCGGTGTCCCTGGGGGCACCGCGGCCTGAGCTGCCCAGGCCGCCCTCGTGCTCACGATGCGTGACTCCGAATGTCCTTCTTGTAGAGGGGACGTGATGCTGGGCTCTTTGGTTTCGTGTAAGAGGGCACAATGGACACACAGTGGACACACAGTGGATGCAAGGTGGCTACACAGTGGATAGAGGGTCTCAGGAGCCCAGGAGAGCAGATTTAAATGGACTCTGTGCATGGGAAGAGTCCGAAGTGTGTGAAGGGAAGTCGTGGTGCACCTCAGTCCTCTCACCCCTGCAATGGGAACCACAGCAGAGACACGCCCCTGGGAAGACACGAGATGCCCAGTAAAGGTTTACAAAGTAGAACAAAGTCCCGAATGGTCGTGCAAAGCCCTGCTACAAACCTGAAACGGAATAAGTTGTCATTCCTCGAAGTTGTGCCGCAATTTAATAACCAGTACATGATGGAAACCATCACCCGAGGCTTCGACAGATCAGGGAATTAATTACAGAAACATTCCATGGGGGAAGAAGACAAAGCAATTTCACAAATAATTTACCACAATCACCCACACCATTAAATGCAGGTGCTTGCTGTGAAAATGTCTTTCCTTAATGCAGATTCAGTGCAGGAAAAAGTATAAATTACTGACATTCGTCTCAACATAAAAGGTCTTAAAAACCCAATTAATACTCTATCAACTTGGTATTATGATTTAGGTTACTGTCAGAAGTGAAATAAAACCATTCTGTGTACCAAGGCAGGGAAATATTTGTCGCACACACCGTTATTTTCTATCCACCAAGAAAATTACAGTCTTTCACGTAGAACATTTTTATGGTACTCCAGTAAGTGCCTCCACAGGGGGCTACTTGAAGCACTTGAAAAAGTTTAACAGCCCCCAACGGGCAAGGTGTTCGTCTGTCTCTCCCTTTTCAAGGAGCTTCAAGAGCTAAATTCTCAAAGTGTTTAACACTCACTGTAATTGGCAAGTGAGCTGAGTGCAAACTTGATTCTTGCCCTTGTAGTGAAAGGTGAAGAACCTAATCTCAAAGTTTCTGTAACAACAGTGGCGAAGTTTCTCACTGAATAGGCAGCTAGCGCTACAAAACTGCTGAAGTTTACTCTGAAACGCTTTGGCTGAATGACATTTCATCTGCAAGGAAAGTCTAACTCTCAGGCATTAGATTTCGGAACCTGTATTTCCTCTTCAGAGTTACAGACTCGGCCCTTTGTGAATAATCTCATAGAACCTTTGGGTTTAATAAATGACAACATTTATGAAAGAGTGTAGCTCAGTGGTGGAGCACGTGCTCAGCATGGGTTCTGGGTTCAATCCCCAGTACCTGTATAAAAATAAATTAGTAAAGAAATAAACCTAATTACCTCCCCCAAAATACAAAAAATAAAATGAAATATT
This sequence comes from Camelus bactrianus, assembly GCF_048773025.1. NCBI lineage: Eukaryota > Metazoa > Chordata > Mammalia > Artiodactyla > Camelidae > Camelus > Camelus bactrianus. Next base: position 1,901,833 of record NC_133567.1, on the reverse strand, counting down.
TTAAAGAAATAAATAAAAATAAATGACCACATGGCAGTGACCCCCAGGCGTGGCTCTAGAACTTAGATCCAAGGGCTTTTGCACATTTCCACTCGGATACCCATCCCATGGACACATCAAATGTCTTCTGTCCTTATCTTCATTCTTGGGAAAGTTGGGGACTTCTTACACACACACACACACACACACACACACACACCCCATCAACAATATCTGAACGAAACAATCTCAAGTCTTTGCTGCTGGGTCTAACCCCTAAATTCTGAAACTGACCCTCGCTGTACCCTCCGAGGTTTCAGCTCTGCAGATGGGTCTCTGGCCAGACGACTTGCACCAGCCTCTCCCTTGTCTTCCTGCCCTGACTTAACATCCTTCCAGTGCCGGGGGAGGAAAAGCCCTGCCGGCCCCACCTCCCACAGACGCGCTCCTGCTGCCACTCGTCCCCTCTCTTTGAAGGGGGGTGGAGGGGTTCTGGAACCCACCCCTTGACGACTCTTCCAGCTTGATTACCTGTCCGGCTTTAAACTTCATTCTCCAGAAACTGTTTGAGAATCCAAAACACTGACTGCCTTTTTTAGACCTCTCTGCATCCTGAGCACATGACATTGGGAGCATTTGTGTCAGTTTAAACCTCAATGCCCACCACCCCCTACTCTGTGCCCTTGACCTTGCAATGACTTTCCCAATACTGAGCAACGCCCACTCCCCACAGTGTCTCCCAGTCGTACGGGGACCCCAGGTGAGTTCCAGGCAGCTTCCTGCTCGGGTCACCCAGCCTCCCCTGTTCTAACAGCCACTCTTTGATTCACTTTCTTAGCCTTCCTTTTCATTACTTATCGCAACTCTTGGTCTGTGTGTATATTTAATGTTGGTAGAAATTTAATTTTATTTCTCTTTTTATTTACTTGAGACTGAGAAGACTGTCTGGAGAACTCAGACGTTCTGAATTGACAATGATTTTCTCTTACACTGGTTTTCATTATGAATAATATTTTTCTGTTAAACTGCTGAGCCTGAGCCGAGCGCAGAAGCACCAGCTGGGCCCAAGAGCACAGAGCGTTTCTTAAGCGTCAAGGAAAGGACTCACGACGCAGAGTGGGCCTGGGTGCGCAGCACTTGGGGATGAAGCTGAAACCAACAAGAACTTTCTGGAGTGGAGAAGAACTCAAGGAATGTTCCAAGGTCACGGAAGGGCATTGAGAATGACTGCGTTTGTGTTCTTGCTGTTGTTGTAAATGTTTATTATTGTTTCACCAACTGATTCAGCCAAAGGACTGACGAAAGAAAACAGACTGAGGGGCTTTGGAAACAACCATCACTGCTAGGAATTACTCAACGCTTTGCAACTAGCGGGACGCCTGGAGCTGCTGGCCTGTGATGCCCAGAGGTCCAGAGTCTGCGAACTTCAGGCAAGCCACGCAAAGCGTTTTTCTTAGCATTTGTGTCTTCTAAAAGAACGTGGACTTTACTGGCATTATGTTTTACTGTCTGCTCCCATAATCAAAGAGAGAGCTTCCTGCTAAACTTGACAACACATAGCTCAAAGCTAGCGGAAAAGGACAATAAATAAAGTCCGTTTGATAAATTGATCTGCTGAGGGGACATGTGACTCACTTAGATTAAATCTCATATTACGTAGTGCTCGCTCGTGAAAAGCATTTCTGCTGATGACTATTAGCAGGTAAATATTAGACAGCTCCAGTTTGTTGTAAGGAAGACACTGAATATTATATAACACAGGCCAGAAGCACACGACACATTATATGCCAGGGACAGTTAATGTATTATCCATCTCAACAGTTGCAAAACCCTTACAGAGATTTAGAGTAAGTAACTGTGAAAGAAAATGTACAGGAGAAAGTAAAATCATGCCTCTCAGAGAGACACAAAAGTGAGTATATACTGGAGAGTTTATATATTCATAAGTCCTGAGGGAAACAGGCAGGTGTTGTAACCTATTTGAAGGAAAAGTAAAAAGCACACAGACATGCATAGAGTGAAAGACTGTTGAGACCAACTGTAAAATGGACACAGTGGGTTTTCCTCACGTGGAGGAAGTTGTAGGGGAACAAAATTTGCTGTCCCCAAATATGTCTCTCTGGCGTGAGGATGCATTTAGGCTGATTATTTTGAAGACCCCGAAAGACGCAGGAAGAACCTTTGACCTTCCCTCCAGTTGCCTGTAGAGCCCGTGGCTGGAGGACCTGCCCCAGGAAGGAGCCCCCACAGCAGGAACCAGGCAAGAACCTGGTTTGGAGGCCGGGAGGAACCCGGCCAACTCTGTTAAAGCTCCTCCCTGGGTCCCACTGCTTCTGCGGGGCCCAGGAAACACTTGTTCACCAAACATTTGTTTTTCCATAACCATGTCAATTGCCCTCACCCGCTCGGAGGTCCCAAACCACTACGTCCAACATCCCTTTTGTCTTCGGCTGAAGACGGCATTCCAGGTGAAGGCTTCAGCCCTTCGGGAGAACTGCTCGTCTGTCCTGGGTCTCTGCCACGCGTACATGATATTATAACTCATGTTTGATTTTCTCCAATTCGTGGACCAGCCAGAAGAGCCTAGAAGGGTAGTGAAAAATGTCTTCTCCCCAACGCAGTCAGTTAACACCACGGCCAGACAGGACAGAATCTGTGCATCTGTCAGCGACCTGCAACTTGCGGAGGGCTGTAAAATCGCTCAAAAACTACACACGGGGCTGGAATCTGGCTCCTCTGAAGGGCTTACGATAAACAGCTTATAGTTTCCCATTAAAAAATAAGATTTTTCCTATGTAACTAATGAAGGATTATGCAGTTAGTAGCACACTGATCCCTCCTGTGCACAAAGTTTCCATCAACACGACCTACAGACATTTTAAGTAGAGGCTTCAGTGACACTAAAATATTGTCGTCTCTTTCGATGGTTTGTTTCCTCATGTGACAATTAAGTTTTTGCATAGAATTTACAAAGCACATCTTATGTGTAACCATAGTCTTTATGTAGCTGCCATCAGTGATGTGAACAATTCTGCAATTCTTGCTCCTTCCTAAGGGATGCTCGTTGAAAATTAATTAAACATAAGTGAGTGAAAAATAGATTTCTTTCAGCTTTCTATTAATGTCTTTGTTCAATGAATTAGCAATTTATCATTATTTTTTAACTTGAGACATACTCATTGAAGAAATTACTTCATAATAAAACATTTTGTTACAATTAGGAGAAAAAAAAAAAAAACCCACTAGATTTGAGACTCCAGTCGAGAAATCTGTATTTGGCCGCAGCTATGGTATTAACTAACTAGGGGAAGGTGGACAAACCAATTTCAATATGTCTAAGTTTATTAATCTGAAAGAAGATTAAATAAATCTCTCAAATTTCTTCTAATTGTATCATTATAAAAGTGTTTTAAGATAGGATTACTATATCATTTTATTGTTAAAGGGTCATTTTTAAAGGATAAAATGATAACCCTCATATAGATGTAAAACTAATACGTTTAATATTTCATTTAACTAGTTATTAACAAGAAAACCAATAGGATGTGACAACTAGTTCAAAGGAGAAACCAAAGAAGAGACATATTTATAGATCAAAACACTGAAATGAATTTGCAAATGGAAATAGAGCTGGCACGTCCAGGGCTGGGGCTGGGGCTGGGGGGCAGTCCACGGAGCTCACCCAGGCGGAAGCCATCTGCACGTCAAGGAGCTGCGCCGCAGGGGCGTCTCTTTCATGGAGGAGTCGTGAAGTGGTTGCAAGGCAGTGAAGGCAGAGGCTCCCCACAGAATCAGAACCAAAGTCACATCACCCCAGAGAGCGCTCGGAACCACGAAGCTCCATTTTCCCACGTCTGAACAGACGTAAATTAAACGTATGTTTCTGTTGTCTGAAATGAGAATGTTGACTGTGAGACTTCTGTGTTTTTAAATATGAATTGTCCATGCTTTAACATCGGAAGCCTCTTGCTGACATTTGAACTGTGTCCACCTTTAGTCCATTCCCAGGGGTTAGCCTAGGAGAGTGGCCTGTGGGAGGAGAATGAGACCCGCGTCAGGTCCGCCGAGGCGGACACCCTGGCCCTGTGGAAAGCATCAGACTACGCAGCTTTTCACTGGCTTTTTCTTAAACACATTGCTAAACACAAGCAATTTGGTATTATTTTACATGAAAAGAAAAGTAGTGACTTAATTTGCTGATCTTTTCTGTGATAACAAATGGAACTTAAAAGGAGGCCATGTAAGCAATCACTGAAAGACAATGACTTTAAATCAGCCCCTTCAGGGTAAGGGTGACATTTTAGCACTGAGAAAATTGCTGCTTTTGAGAGAACGTCATGATACGGGGAAACATTTTAATTATAGAGGCTCAGAAACGTTCCCATCACTGTGTGATTTGTGGCTCTGTAAACGATGTGTTCCCTACACAGACACAAACCTTTCACTTCTTCAAATTTATAAAACTGGTTAAGTGGAACATTTTCATCTACTTAAATCTATTTAAAGTCTTCTAAATGAGTTTCAGATAGTTTGAACACACTTGCTAAACCTGTAAATATGTAACATTCTCATATCGGTTTTCAAAGACAAACAATTGATATCAGGAACCAGACAATCCACAGGCTGAATGTCAAGAGAGGCTTTTGCGTAACTGACAGGTGGGACTTAACCACAGGCATCCGGGTACAATGGTCACAGCCAACGACGCGTTCCTCCCGTTTGGATCCTTCTGTAAAGTGAAGATCTTTTCCCATCACTAAGAGCCATCAATGCCAAGTGCTAAAATCTATTATGCTTATTACCAGACCTTCAAAAGGTCATATCAATGTGATATATTGATCATATGACAACTGTCCATGACATGTTCAATAATAAAATAGCTTTTAAAAAAGCGACTATATCACAAAGTTTAGAGTAGGATTTTAAAAGGTAATCAAACATATTACATCAAACAACAGAACACATTACTCTCATCAAGATGTGTATAATGTTATGCATTTATTGCTATAACATGTATAGCATTTTAGTACAATTGTGTAGACACATATATAATTTATAAATAAATATATACTTTGGGAGGCTTTTGTTTTTAATTAAAAGAGTATATGGTCAGAATAGTTTGGAGACTCTAACGGAGTCCAGGTTCGGAATGTTAAAGATTAAGAAGTTAAGGCTTTTCCACTGGAAATACATCTGTTATTTCCAGTAGTGGATTTCCTGAAGCCTACTCTCAGCTTGGCTTTAGTATTCTATTCTGCTAAAGCCGACTGTGGTTATAAAAAAAAGAAATGAAATAGAAAACCAAGTCATTTGGGGAGTATTCTAACAACAGTACAGAAGGAGGGTGCATCACGACATATCGGGGCAAAAGCGATGAGTTAAAATGTGCTGCTCTGCAGAATGGGGGCTGCCACGGCTGGGGGGAGGGTGAGATGGGAAATTATTGTTTGAGGGGTTCAGAGTTTCAGTTTTGCAAGATGAAAAGCGTTGTGGGGATGGATAGTGGTGACAGTTGCACAACAAAGTGCCTGTACCTCACACAACTGTACAGAAAAACGGTAAAGATGGTGAATTTTATGTTATACGTATTTTAGTACAATTTAAAAAAATTTAAACCATTTCTATTTCTATGTGGTGAGATCAAGGGGAACTATTTTGTTTTTTACACTTTTCTCTTTCCCAGTTTTCTTATAATGAATTCATTTGCTGTCATAATTGTAAAAATATAAATTAAAATTATAAATTTATCAGTATAACTTCATAATGTGTGTTTTTTTAATGTATTCAGAAGAAGCTTATTAAGTGGAATACAAGTGATTATTGCAAAAAAGTGTCATCTAAAAGCAGAAAGATGATTCTGCAGTCAGGAATAATGCCACGAGCTTTGTAACGAACTGTTAGAGAGGAAGGCGGTGTCCTGGCGGCCTGGTGGGTCAGGTTCCTGCTCTCTGTGGACAGAGGGAGGGGCAGGAGGGAAGAAGGGCAGCCTGGCTGCAGGCTCGCGGTGGCACCTGGTGGGACAGTTGCCGGGAGACCACAGGTGAGGCAGTAGGGGAGCACTCGGAGTGATGCTAACATTTGAAGACAGATCTGTGTTTCATTCTTTTTTTTCTCCTATCACATCTTCTCTCCAGATTAAACATCCTTCATTCCTTCGGGTCTCTGCATTTGGGATGCTTTACAGCACCTGGACCATCGGCTCCATTCTCCTCCCATCACACTTCACATCCTTCTTAACTTGGAACCAGGAGAAGAGGGGGCCTATTACAGGTCCATTCTTCCTCGTTCTTCCCAGGCTCCGTACTTGTGACTTCTCCTCACAGCCACATTGTCTTTGCAACCCCAAACCAGCGCTCGTGGCACTTGCAGCGTCACTGCTGGGCACACACGGGGGCGGAAGGCTTGAGTCGCCTGAAGTGCCTGTTCCCAGCTGAGGTCGAGCAAGGCCAAGATCTGCGTTCTCATTTCACCTCACGCCGTAAACAGTGTCCCTTCCGAGGTCTAGTTAGTGCCACGTTTCCCCCTTTTGTGCTTCCTGGTGGCGGTTTTGCTGCTTAAAATTGCCCTTAATCACTGTGCGGAAGTCTGGCACCCTGGCCCCCGGCTCAAGAAGGCTGCTCTGCGCCTAGCAGAGAAAATACGGGGTCAGATAAGCTTTGTTCGGGCCAGTTATGGTGCTGGGGGGCAGTGAGCTCAAGGCCAGTGAATCAACGGTACGCACGCCGCATAGGTGCCTGCAAAGGGAAGCACACAGAGACAAGCTGCGCGCCGACTGGTTGAGGAAGCGCTTGACCCCGTATTTCCCCCGAGGACAAGGTTTCAGTTTTCACAGTTGCTTTATATTCTGCAAGTAAGAGGAATGATCTACACACCCACTAACTTACCTTGTAGTCGCAGTATTTCGGGGCAGCGACGTCGCACTGCTGCTCACCTCCAGCTCTTTCTGTGCTGACGTCGCTGCGCATTTCAGCCTGATTTTCTCCTACCCCTTGGCTCTGGATTTGCCAAGTTGGTTTTAAAGGCCTTTGTATTATAGAATATTGACTTAAATGTTATCTTTTTGTCTACATCTCTAGCATAAAAAAGTTTGGATTCTGATTCTAGTATAGTGTTTCTTCCTTAAGTCATCAAATACTAACCCTAGAACCTTAATTCAAAAGAGAATATATATATGTACGTATGTGTGTATGTGTATGTATTTATATGCATATATATGTATGTGTGTATGTATTTCTATGCATATGTATGTATGTGTATATATGCATATATATGTATTATGTATGTGTATGTATTTATATATGTATGTATATTTATATGCATATGTATGTGTTGTATTCATATGCATATATATAATTGACAAGACTGTAACCAAAATTCACCAGGGTCTCGGGCAGGTCACCAGGCCTCTTGAGTTTTAAGCGAGCTTCAGCGTGGATTTCAGCAGGTCAGCCAGAAATTCCTTCTTCCCCCAGACATTTTAACTGACTCCAAGTATCAGCCAAACCACAGAAAAAAGCAGTTTCCATTTCCCTGCCGTCTGAGCCTACGTCTGTTCCCTAAGGAAACGAAGTCCTCAGAAGAGAGGTTCTCCTTAGAGCAAGAGCAACTGGGTAAAGCCTGTGCCTCCTGAAGGCTGGGACGCGCCGTGTGTACGTGTGTATACAGGCGTAGTCGGTCTGTCTGTCTGTCACGTTTCTATAAATGCTTATGAACCTTTATTTAGATGTAAATATACACATTTATGATCATTACATCACTGTTTATAACCTTTCATTTATATATATTTACGAACATTTCCCTGAAAAATTCGGATCATTGCCTCATGAAGACTTATTCCACCAGCATCATCTTATTTCACAGAGTATTCAGCGATTCTGTAGAAGTTTTCCTGTTTTTTTCTACACAGCTCTCTGTCCTGAAGTCAGTCTATATTTTCTTGCTTGAGTTAAAAACAATAAATATTGGCCATCGTTCTTGAGTCTTTGATAGTGTCCTTTTCTTAATAACTCTTTTGTATTGTGGCTATAAAAATACCTGTGGTGCACTTTGTCATATGAAATATGATATAAATCAAACCAAGTTTGGTTAAATATGAGTGTTGGGTACTTCAGTTATAAAAGAAAGAGTCGTTAATTTTCCTAACCAGTGGAGGAGAGATTGGGGATCTCTTTGACTTTCATTTTTAATGCAGATAAAAATCTGCAATCAATCAAGAGAGGACTTTTTATGGATGGAGTTTGAGTATCTTGTGGACACAATAAAAAGGAAAAAGAAGAAGGGACGCACCGTCACCATAGCTAATAGGCTGTCAGGCAGGTGACGCTGAATAATGATCATTAAGTCAAGCAAAGAAAATACACTTGAAACCCACATAAACTGATACTAAAGCCTTTGTCTCTGACACACGTTGAAAGGGCTGTGAGGCGCACCCCTGTCCTGAATGAAAACCCGCGGCAGCCAGCGCACCCCGGCCGCCAGGCCGCTCCCAGCCCAGCCCCACGCACGCGCACCTCAGACCCCAGCACCTGCGTCCCCTGGGGAACACGCCGTCCAGGACCACGTGCGCTGTTCTCACATCTGCTCGCGGTGAAGATTCTCCTACATAAGTGTACCATCCCCAGCAGATTCTAGAAGGTTCCTAAATTTCTAGTCCTTGAGCGCTCCCTTTCCCACTTCACTTTAACAAGAATATTCTGACAACACAAGCATCCTGGTGTTTGCTGTAGATAAGGCCAGGGTGGTATGGTTGTGTGTGTGCGTGATTGTGTGTGTGGTTGTGTGTGAGTGTGTGTGTGGTTGTATGTGTGTGGTTGTGTGTGTGGGTGGTTGTACATGTGACCGTTTGCTCTTCTTAAAACGGCACTGGAGTGAATAAATAAAGAGAAAGACCGTGGAAGAGATCTGGTTATACATCTAAAACTTCTGCCTCAAGATCAACAATTTATTAAATGAGACACTTGATCAAAAGAGTAAATTAGAATCCTTCAGAAAACCTAAAAGTAAATCTTTTTTCTGAGCTTTGTAAGACTAATTTAGTCCTAGAATTGAATTCTTTGCTGATCACCATGACCTGCCCTTAAATCTAAAACACCGTGGCTGAGGGCAAACCAGGACTCAACGGTGTGGCGTTCTTAAACCGAGTATTCGTTTACAGAAAAATAACACGAAAAAATCTAATCTTTTGTCTGAGTTAATCATCAGTTCCAATAAAGTATTGACTTTTTCTTAATTAAGAAGTAAAATCACTTCCATATATTTGAAAGCACATCTCTTAATATTGGCCACCTGGGAAGAGCAACTGGACTGAGATGTGCATAACTTTTCAGAATTCTGTTTAGAAAAACTTTTCAGAAGCAAAATCTAGGTATAAGACAGTAACACTCTGCAACATTTTGGGAAAATAAAGGAAACTAAAGGAGGATTAAGGGTAAAAACTATTTTCTCCACCTGTAAATGCGAAAAGGGAGCTTTCCCCTGGCCCCTCATTCAAGCGTTCCCTTCAAGGAGGAGTGAGTCTGAGTTCTTGCTCTAGTCTTTTGACTGGAGATGAATCTCTCCAGGATTATGTCCAGTCTCAGTTTCTACAATGTAAACGTATCTCCGAGGTCCCAGGCCAGATAACCGTCGCTATGTAGAAGTTAATTCAGGAGTTACCCCAGGGGTCTTTCAAGAGATTTTCAAGAAATATGCACGAGGAGACCAGAGAACAGAAGTTGTGTTTTTCCTGCTTTCCTGCATCAAAAGTGAGACGTTTTATCCTCAATTAGCACTTGCTTTCCTGCTGCCACGTATGCATGTAAATCTGTTAATGTTTGCTCAGTAATAAACTATGTTGTCTCTCTATTCCATATCAATATGAAGGGATCTTTTGTTGGCAAAATTCTTTTATGATTCTAATAAAATGGAATAAAATACTTTAACAAACTGAGTAATTTAACTTAATACATGCTGGATTATCAGTCAGCCAAAAGAAATCCTTTTTAAAAGTAGGGAATGCCTAATTAAAATATATTGATATGCTTTAAAAAATAAAACAGAATTAATGTAACATATCTAAAGTTGTTCTAAAAGTTTCACAATTATTTTTACAAATAACTTAGAACCATGAGCTATGGTTGCTCTAATCATTGTTAGTGATGCACTCTCATTGTTTTGGGGTCAGAGGGGATCAGAATCCAGCCCAACACCTTCATGCTAAAGATTAGGCACCTGGTCGAATGCAGTTTGGAGCAGCTAGTATGGAGGACAGCATGGAAATTCCTTAAAAAACAAAAAATAAACTTACCATGTGATCCAGGAATCCTACTCCTGGGCATGTATTCAGAGGGAACTCTAATTTGAAAAGATACACACACCCCAGTGTTCACAGCAGCACTGTTTACAATAGCCAAGACATGGAAACAACCTGAGTGTCCATCGGCAGATGACTGGATAAAGTAGCTGTGGTATATTTATACAATGGAATACTACTCAGCCATAAAAAAGAACGAAATAATTTCATTTACAGCAACATGGATGGACCTGGAGATCATCATTCTAAGTGAAGTAAGTCAGAAAGAGAAAGGCAAATACCATATGAGATTGCTCATATGTGGAATTGAAAAAAATAATACAAATGAACTTATTTACAAAACTGAGACAGACTCAAATACGTAGTAAACAAACTTATGGCTGCCGGGGGAAAAGGGAGTAAGAAGGGATAAATTAGGAGTTCAAGATTTGCAGATACTGACTACTGTGTGTAGAATAGATAAACCACAAGGACCTACTGTGCAGCACAGGGAACTGTATTCAACATCTTGCAGTGACCTATAATGAAAAAGAATGTACACATGCACATGTATGACTGAGACATTACACTGGACACCAGAAACCGACACAACATTGTAAACTGACTCGACTTCAAAGAAAAGAAAAAACAAGAACAAAAGATTAAGCACCTGAGTCCAAGGAGAAATTACAGAGCCCGGAGGGAGCTGGTGGAGCCTGAGCACGGCATGTCTTGGTCCACGTGATCCTGAAAGCTGCACCAGCGCTTTGGGGGTCGGCGTGGAGCTGTGTGCCCGGCAGAGCCCCCCAGGTGGTGGCATGTCCAGGTGCCTAGGATCTCAGCAGTCAGCTCTCACAGTCTGCATAGACACGAGCACGGGTGGGAGCAGAAGTCCTAGGAGAGCGGGTTTGGCTCTTGGGAATAAATAGCATTATATATGGTACTACTTAAATGACTAGTTTGGAGGGATTAAACTAAACCTGAGAAGTTTGCTACAGGCCTCCTGGGGCTTTAATAATCCGGGACCCTGTAAAATCTGATTTGAAAGTGCTTCATCTTGTGACCCGTTTTCGGTTGGAGAGAGATGACTGCACGCAGGATGCGTCATGCGTGTTCCTGTCCAGCCGTGACAGTTTACTCCCTAGACTGTTCTGGTTCTCGGTATCGCTGACCCTTATTTCAAAAGATGAAGCAATCCTGCTACACTCTTCCCATCTGCTGAATTCCACCAGGATTCTGTTTCCATCGATCAAGACTCTTTGGGACTGAGGCTTGCCCTAAAGCCAGCTGTCACTTCAGAAGCCCCTCCGGGCTACAGAGCACTCTTCAGCTGCGCTTCCTGTTGCTCAGGACAAAGGGGAGTGAAATCAGTGACTTGACCTGATTCACCCGCTGACAGGGTTTGCGTCTGGTGTAAAATGACTGGGAGGGAGGAGAGAGGACGTGTGCACCCACTCCCAGTGGGCAGCCCCATCCTCGCGGGATACCGGGGAGGAGAGCCCCAGGCTGGTGCCTCGCAGAGGGAACAGGGACGGCCCTGGGGGCCAGCAGTATAGAACTCGTGACGCATCGCCCCAGAGGCAAACGCCAGCTAGCTCTGTGTGCATGCTGGGGAAAGGGCCAAGACTTGTGTGTGGAAGTAGAAACCAGCCGATTTCTTTTAGAAACTCTCCCTACCTTATGAAGTGGAAATTGAGCTTATCGGGAAGACCAATATGTAAAAAGAAAACCATCAGCTGTCCTGTTATTGGTGTGACTTATTTTAGGCTAAAAAATGAACATGGTAGGCGTTGGTGCTTATAAAGCCTTTGGAAATTCTGTCAACATTTGGATCAGTGACCATCAAACTTCCATATTCTCATGGTAGACGGGTCTAAATTAACGTTATGGGAGAGGACCAAAGGAAAAAGATAGGATGAAATAAGAAGTATAATTGGTTTGTAAGCGTCATTATTAATAATTCAATCTAAGAGGGGAGGGTACAGCTCAGTGGTAGAGCGCGTGTTTAGCATCCACGAGATCCTGGATTCAATCCCCAGTCCCTCCATCAAAATAAATAAATAAACAAACAAGCCTAATTAACCCCCAAAATAAATAAATAAGAACAAAAATATAAGGAAATAATGTAATTTGATAGCAAGTTACTTCTCTTACTATAGTTGCCTTCACTGACAGGTAACACAGCGCCTCCCAAGTTCATAGTAGGAACTGCAGGATCGCTAGATGGAAGCACCTTTAGAAACGACAAGTCACTGTTCCTCTCCCGCCCCCACTGCCTTCAGTGCCCTCACCCACCGCAGCCTCCCGCAAGCTTGTGTGCAGACTTAGGCTAAGGACGGACTCAGGGTTCACCGCGCGAACCGACACACGATGCTCGCAGCCCCTGGCAGGGGCGCTGGGAAAATTAATTAGAACGCGTGAAACGCTTTGAAGATTTAGAAGAGCTTCAGATGGAGAAGAGTGCGTCATTATCATCCCCCAAGTGAACTAATTTGTTTACGGGGTAGTCATTGGGCAGATGAGCTGTTACTTAACAGCCACAGACGTCTAGAGCAGACCTCTCTGAACCCAGGAGCACCCCGAAGAGCCAGCATCCACAGCCCCCGTTCTCTCCCTTGAAAAGCGGTCGCTGCAGCCACTCTCACTTAAGGGCACAGATTCGTGCTCCAGGCACTGGAGTTTCTGTGCTGGATCACAGGGGCCGGGGGTAACCTGGCAGGGTCCCAGATAAAGTGCTCAGAGACCCGTCTCCCCGCAGCCTACAGTCTGGTAGGAAAGCTCAGGCGTGGCATTATTTACAACGCTGCAGTCGTGCTCGTAACCACATCAAGAGAACCTATTCAGCGCTCTTGGGAAGGGAGAGACTGTCCTACACACTAAGTTGGAAGGTCCAGCAGGTCCACCAGGGACGTGGCTGTGAGGACAAGAAAGGCAGTGGGTTTAAACCAAGGGGCCCAGCCAGGGTCCCGGGAAGATGGAACAGCCCAGGTTTGCTGAATGTTAGAGACAAGAAAAATAGATGGGCTTTGGGTTTTACACAACTGAGTGTGCCGGCTGGTACTTCTTAGCATCAGGGTGGTTCATATAATCAGGAGCAGCAGCGGATTCTAGGAAACTAACCAGAAGTGCTGTGGAGTGAATTGGAGGAGGCAGGGGTCAGAGAGAAGACTGATCAGAAAGACACCACACCCGTCACTTGCTCAACTGTTAATTTATTTCATTTCTTTTGTAAGTGAAAATTTATTGCATTCCCACTATGTTTAAAACACGTGAGGAGACCTGGGGATACAGAGAGAAAAATTGTGATGGGAGAAGTGGAGCAGAGAATAGTCCCAAGACTCACACCTCACCCTGCACCATGGGTGTTAAAACCAGGCATGTTACAGGGTGTGTAAGGTGGACACGCACCTATAGGAATGTTTTTAGATTCTTCTTCTATTCTTACCTATAAACGGCATAGTTATGGACATATATAGTTATATATGTATTTATATAGTAGAAAATGGACCTGCAGAGATTTACTTGATATAGAAAATAGAAACTAAATTCTTGGAGAAAAAAAAAAATTAATGCCCAGGGAGTGACAGTGGCCTGGCCTCTGAGTAGACTCGCCAGGTCGATGGCCACCTGCTCACCCAGGATCCCACTCGCTCTTGGTCTGTGGAAAGTCACCAAAATTTAACCAACATTTAAAAAATCTCTTTTGGATTTCCAGCTAATCCTTCCAAAGCATCAGTGTACTTTTTCCTGGAAACCAGTGAAACCTTATTTGTTCCAAAGATTTCTGAAGTTGATAAACGCTTTAAAAATTATTGTTTCAATTTTTAAAATATTTTTCTTGGTAGCAGGAGCAGGGAACAGGAGAGCTGTTTGAAATGCATCAGAACAAGGACTAAGGTTGGGGAGGAGCCCGGGCACCTGCAGGAACGGGCGCTCTGCTGAGTCAGCGGCGTGCCTCCCTCTGCCAGCGGGGTGTCAGCTGATAAAACGGAGCACCCGAGGTCCTGGGTCTGCACCTCACACGTCCCTCACACTGGCATCTGCACGTGCAAGGAGGAAGGCTACAATCTAGAATGAACGCCCGCAAATACCATCTCCTTTCAGAGTGAATAAACACATGGATTTTCCAGGCACTAAAAAAAAATCCCCTCGTGCGCACTGCTGGGAAAAGCTGTGATGACCTGCTGTTCCTTCAGCGCGGTTGTTTCCGGGGGTGGCTGTACAAAATATTCGACATCACTTTCTCCTTAAAATGTAGCTGTTTCCAACAAGTGGTATTTCCCACAAGTGAGCATATTTTACAGACATTTGCTTGAAATAAATTTATCATATTCTCTTGAATGTTTTAACCTTTTTTATTGTGGTAAAATATACATAGCCTACAGTTTACTATTCTAACCATCTTTAAGTGTTCAGCTCAGATGCTGGGTAGCCATCACCTCCATCTGTCTCCAGAATCTTCTCTGCCTTTGTGAACTGTAGCTCCGTTTCCATGAGACCCCAACTCCCCTGTCTCCCCAGCACCTGGAAACCATCATCCTGCTTCCTGTCTTTATGAGCTGGGCCTCCCTGGAGACCTCGTGGAAGTGGAGTCAGACAGCATCTGTCCTTGGTGTGAGAGTCCAGTTTCACGTGGCGTGACGTCTTCAAGGTCCTTCCACGTCGTAACTGTGTCAGAATTTGCCTTTTGTTTCTAAGGGACATGTACCTGTAATGCAAATACGCATCCATAACCCGGCCAGATGCAGGCTGTGCTGCAGCACCGCAAGGAAGCTCTTATAAATAACACGAGAAAAACGAGCTTTCACTCCCCGCAGATGCTAAGGAGAGACTTTGAAATGGAGATTGCCGGCAAGAAGGCAAGCAAGTAAAGGCTCTCTTGGAGCTGGGGAGACATGTGGGGAGACAGCATGGCGTGAAGCCGAGGCAGGAGACAGAGCCCAGGGAACGGTGTCCAGACGACGTCAGGAGTTGAAGCCCCGGCCTGAGCGGCCCTTCACGCCGCCCGCGCGATGACCGTGTGCCCGCGCCGTCCTTTCCAGGGAAGCACCAGGGCTGCTGCTGTCCCAGGTCACCGGGGGGTCAAGGTCAGGGCCAGGAATCGTTTGCAAACAAATGGAGTGAATTTTTGATGTGCTTCTAACAAGGATAACGGGGTAATTATTTTCAAGGAGAAGGATACTTTGAATAAGATGGTGGGGTTAGTACAATCATTTCCAAGCAGAATTCAGACTGTCTTGTTTAAAATTAGCACCTAAGAATGGAGCTGTGATGACTAGGTCCTCATTTGGGTCCCAAAGACTCTGGGCTCCCGACCAGAGAAAGCCACGTTAAGTTTCCAATGACTCTGCAAATGCTCCGTGAGTCCCTGTGAGAGCGCGCTCCGCGTCCCTGGAGGTGCTGAGCGATGGTGTGGAGGGGTGGGTCCTGAGCGTCCTCCCACATCACGTGGGTCCCTGCATCCTGAGGCTCGGAAGGCGCTCTAGTCCAGTGACCCTCACACGCAAGCCCCTTTCAGGGTCACCCAGACGGTTGGTGGTCCTGCCCTGAGGGCAGGCACACACATTGCTGAGTTGACCATTTCTGATTAGGCTCTGAGTGGTGGACAGTGGGACCTGAGAGCTCGCCTTTCCAAAGTCCTGGGTGATGCTGACGTCCCTAGGCTGGACACAGACTTGAGAGGCTCTGCTGAGTCACAGGACACGCAGTTTGACAGCGCTAACAGTTTGAAGTATGGACCTTGTCTCTAAAGAGTTAAACGTAAAAGCTAGCATATACTATTGAATGAAATAGCCAGAGTCACAGTGAACATTGTGCCGACACTGTGATGGTTTTACTTCATGCCTGGAGTCTAGACAAGAGTCTAGAATTTTTTTTGGATTGTCCCTGGAAGAATATTTTTAAAAGGCTTCCATAGATTATTCATTTAATACAAAACCAATGAATGTGTCTGAAAACAGGGCACTCAAAAAACAGCTTTCAATAATAAGCCTTGCTCTGGATAGATTCTGAAGTCTTGCCATGTGGACGGTCCGTCTAGAGGCTGCTGGAGGAGAGACAGGGTGGAGACAGTTACCGACATCTTGGCCATCATACAAACATGTAAGATTAAAGAATCTTAAAAGGGACTAAGCCAGTGATATTTGCAAAGGCCAACCTGTCCCCTGAAATTCCCCTTCGGATAACAGTAAATGCTCTGTTACGTGTCCTGGTCACGGCTCATTCTCATCAGCCGTCAGAAGAACCTAACCTAGATGTGCAGGCAGCGCAGGCCGGGGGTGGCGAGATGCTGGGGTGACTGAAGCAGCAGTGACTGGAGACGCCACGTTACGTCTGCGCGGGCCCTGAAATGAAGCTCTGACATGCTTTACTCTGCAGCCATTTTGTTCTTACATGTCACACAGAGTTAACCCATGAGATGTTCAGGGGCGCGGCGTTCCCTGACTGGCAGCGTACTCTCTCCAGCTCCCCGAGTGGTCACGGCAGCAGGGTGAGCCCAGGCCACTGGAGACCAAGGAAAAGGCAGGTTCTGAGGTTATGAAATGTCGCGACGTTTGGCATCTTGCAGAGGGAGGGGTGTTTGAGTGACCTCTTCCCTCTCCTAGTCTTGTCAGCACAGGTCTAGGGCCACTCAAAATAGGTTAAGTTCAGCAGATACAATTCTAATGGTAACACCGCCACCTGATTTCCCTAGAGCATCGTTTAGAGCTTTGCTCTTTTAACAACAAACAGCAGTGTCTTGATTTTCTCTTTAATTTTTCAGCAGAAAATCTGAATATATGTCATATGTATAAAATATATGATATACTGGTAAAAAAAAAAAAAACATACCAGAAGTTATTTTTAACATCTGGGTGGTGAACGGGGCCATTAAATGTATTATTTATACCTGGAAACTTTTAGCGATGAGAAATGGACTTACTAAAAATAATTTAATGTATATTTCAAACAATACAGTATTTTGCAAAGTAAAGGGCAGGAACTGTGGGTGTGTCAGTGCAGCGTGTAGCTTCTGGCGTGGCAGATGTTTCACGTGCGTGGACAGTTGTCTTTGCTTTGATCCGTATATTGAGTTTTAGCTGACATTTTTTCAAATAGTGTGAGTATAACCTGAAAATATCATGTCTTCTTTTGAAGTTCTGTGCTGTTAAGGTTCCCAATTTGAGTCCATCAGGATTAATTTACACATTAATAAAACATACAAACAGACTCTGTCATCCGACAGACTGTCAGAGCCACCTGCAAGCAGTGTGCTCAGTGGACAGCAAAACGAATGACTAGGCTGGGAAAGCGTCATGCAAATTGACATGTTGCTTCTAAAACTCAGTATATTTTTTTAAAGGTTGGATTTTTAAAATTATTGTTATATAACTGTAAAAGCCGGAAGCCATGCTCATTTCAGTTTCAATGCTATGTAGTCAAGTCTTGACTGGGAGTCAGTTTCAACTCAAGGATAGGAATTTTCCCTGAAAAATCATCTTTCTTCCCAACTTGTAGAAGCTGGTTTAGCTTCATACCTTCTGTAATAGTGGCTCTAAGCATTTAAGTCCTATATAACTTTGCAAATGTGCCCCCACGTGTTGTATGAAACCTGATACGCCTGGAAAAGCGTCCACCTTTTAAACGCAGGACTCCGTAGGACTTCAACAAAGATTTTGCCAAAAGCATCTTTGGAAATCTGCATTACTTATACCAAAAAGTCTTAACCAACATAGTAGGAATTAATTATTCATTCATTCCTTCTTTCAATAGATAATTACGCGTCCCTTACTCTATTTCATCCAAAAGCGGCATGTTCTCCCCAGCTCCTGAAAACCCCAAGTGCTCTGCAGGCTGACTGTGACCTTGAAGGGAAACCACGGTGGACTCAGTACCGTAGACCACACCCTACCTGCCAGCTGGTATAAGAGGTAAGGGAACGCCCCCTCCTTAAATCCTATTGTCTCTCAGCCTTCAGGGAACCACCTCAGGCTTAGCACTGACACATGCATCCTCACAGAGAAGTTACAATACGGTCATTCAGACAATGAAAGTGTTTAAGGGCTTAAAATATTTGAAATGAGAGACTAAGAGTCTCTGTGAAGCTATACTTAGAATCAATATGCAGATCTGGGAAAGGATGGAATCTGTCAGCCAGAACGTCTTCAGCCAGAAGCCGACCTTGGACACCACAGTTCAGGGTTCATGCTGCGTGCTGGGCACGTGCTTTCTGGGAGAACTTTCCAGGATGTTGAAAGCACTCAGTATTTGCACCGTCTCATCTGACAGGAGCCACAGCGGGCCGTCGCATGCTTGAGATGGAGCCGCTACCCCTCAGGAACTGAACCTTAAGTTTTACTTACTTTTCGATACTCAGTTTGAATTAAACAGCCAGATATGACTAGCTCTGCTCTGTGTGTGCTGAGGTGCGTTTCCCTCCTGGGTGGCATGGGGCCGGGATCAGTCCATCATGGCAACCACATGAAAAGTCAGACATCCACAATGAAGACAGACTGCCCCCAGCACCAAGAGAGCCCCGCCGCCACATCGGCCGAAGCCGGTCTCCCCTGTGCCGGACCAGCCTCCCAGCCCCCCCGTTGTCACACTGCTCACAAATACCTTAGAGGTCTGGAGAGCAGAGGCCTGCATTTCCCAAGCTCAGCGGGGACCCACGGGCCCTGGGGGACAGCACAGGGCGGTCTCAGGTGCACGGCAGACTAGAAAGTCCCAGTTAGCGAGGGAAGCTCCCCCATTTCCCAGCGAGCTCTAGAAACGTGCACATCCGACTGCTGATGTAACTGCGGGCACTCTGCCCTGAGGGCTGCTCAGCCCCGCGCACCAGCGCGCACCGCCACAGTCAGAGCGCCGGCCCCTGCGCCACGCCCGGGGCGCCCCGCCTCTGTGCCCCCGGCGACACCCGGCTGCTTCCCGTCACACCTGTCCCAGAGCTTCATGTAAATGAAACTGCGGTTTGTGTTCCTTGGGGTCTGGCATCTTCCAACAGGCATCATGTTCTGCGTCCCGTCCACGTGTGTGTGTTAGCAGCTCACTCCTGTTTATCTCTGAGTGACTGTCCACTTCACGGCCACACCACAAACTCCCTTATTTGTTCACCTACTGATGAGCATTTGTGTGGCTTCTAGTTCTGACTTACTACGCCTAACATTCCTACAAACTCTCACTCACAAGTGGGGTGTGTGTGTGTGTGTGTGCGTGCACGCGTCTGTAATCTACACACACTCACCCGTGTGTTTTCAGTTCTCTTGAGTTAATACCTCAGAGTATAATTTATGGATGGCATGATAACATATTTTTTTCTGTTAGAAGTTGTGTCAGTAAATTAGGGAACTTTCCTGTTATGTGGGGAGTCATTTCACGTTGCATCCAAACCCCTGGAACGCTCGCGTTTTAGGGGCCTCTGGTTCTCCTCCTCGGGGAGCGCTGCTTGCTTCTGTTACTGCACTCTTCTGCTGTGATGGTTCCTCTCGCCCCCGCCTTCTAACGCACGCCAACTGTAACCTATGGCGGTAGGTGCAAAATAAAATAATAAAACTGAAACCAGAGCTACAGGCCTGTGCCAAGCACCGTTTTTGATCCTTTCTGTCAATATGAAAAAAAATTACTTTTCTTTGTAGGATATACATCGAGAAATTTTCAAAGAATAATGTATAGTTCTTGAAGTATTTTCACAGACATCACATGACTTTTCTGTGTTTGTGCCTCTTCATTCATTGTATTATATCAAGTAACACAACTGCTTCACGTCCCAGCCAACCGTCACAGTGATATTACGCGTTACACCCTCAATTAATGTGATTTGACAGAAACGCTAATGTTTTCCACGCGAAGCCCCTGCACACTGCTGGGCAAGGCCAGCTTCCCTCTCCCTGGGGACAGAGGAGTTGTGGGTGGCCGCCAGGAAGGAGGCGCCGTCCCCGGCGGTGCCGGGATGGGGTGCACCAGCTGCTGACGCTCCCCAGGCTGCGCAGGGACCGTGGTCTCCGTGGTTTGCTGCAAACCCCCTACTTCCTGGCAGCTGGCTAATGTTTATCCCAAAGCTGCCCATTTCGTCTTGGGGATGAGAGGCAAGAAACAGAAGCTTCAGCTGCCAGAAATTTAACAACATTTCAAAGGCAAACACATTCTGCCTGAGCTTCCAAGTGCGCAGCCCGCGTCCTGCCGGGCGGTCAGCACCTGTGCCCTCCTTCCACCTCCCTGCGGGCGATCCGGTCACTCCCTGCCACCTCCTCTCCGTGCTTTCCACCCCGGCCCCCAGCCAAGAAACAGGGAAGCTTGGCTTGGCTTTCTAATTTACATGTGGCCTTTTGCACAAAGTACATTTTTAAAGTCCCACACTTAATATGTCAAAAATATGGAATTCCTATTTCAAGATCTCTTACCTGGGTGTAGCGAACTCTGTTGGATCTGGATCTGGAATTACTTTGCCCAGATGTGATGATTTGTATCAAGTAAGTCTACACACTCTTTTCCCTTCTTCTTCTTTCTCCCCTGCTCTTTTTCTGATGATTTTTGTCTTTGTATTTGTATTCTGATGTATTTTGTCTTTGTATTCTCATTTACCAGAGCGAGACCTGAAAGACCCCATGGAGAGGTAGCAGGACCAAGCGTGCGGAGGTCAGCATCTGGGTTAGGGCAGGTCAGGACCCCGCAGACCTTCGGCATTCTCAGTCCTAAGCCTCATCCTCTTGAAATCAAATTATTTCAGTTCATGTCATCCCACATTAAACTGTGGATTATACACTGTTTGTTAAGAATTGAATTGAGTTGCAGTGACTAGCTGACATAAGGAGATATCATATATACATTTAATTAAATTTTTTGTAGTTTTTTCTTTGTGTTTTGGAGTCTGGTTTTCTCCCCCTAGACCCTTAAAAACCACGTAGGTCCTGAGCACTGTGTTACTAAACTGAACGCAGAGCAGGCGCCAGGAACGGGGGCCAGGTGGGAGATGATAGCGGCGCAGGTTCCCGTAATCCACCTGCGTTCCCTGAGCCCCCCGACTTGGGCTTCGGGCACAACCTGCTTGCTGGAGGACTTTTAAACAATCCCATCTGCGCAGTCTTTCCTTCCTTCATTCCTTTCTTTCTTCCTTTCTTTCTGTCTTAACAAAACATTTTTTATTGTGGTAAAATACACATAACATAATATATATAAATATATAATGTATAATATATAATATAACATATATAACATATATTATATTTATATATATTTCCTATGTATTATATATTATTATATTTCATAGAATTTATTTTTCACTGATTTATTTGAGAAGAAAACCACAGCGGTCATAGAGAATATAAAAGTTTCAGAAGTGTAATTTTTAAAGAAAAGACAACTCAATCACTTGCTTAACTACAAAGCAGGAGTTTTCTGGAAAAACATCAAGCATCAAGCTACTTTTAGGAGTGATAACACGCTTTGTTTATACACAAGCTCAATGTTTTTACAGTTTCCAGAGGAGCAGATTTTACTTTCACACCTCTCAACATTTTTATTAAAAAGTATTCTTTCGCCTCTCAGTGACTGAATAATTGTTATTTTCTGTCATCATGCTTCAGATTTCTCATCCTGAACTGAAATGCTTTTCTACATTAAGCCATAAAAGATCTTTCATTAAAAAAAGTCTCATTTAAAAAGTGGTTTCCATTCTTGACTTGTCTGGGAGAACCTTCTGCTTTGGGAGCATATTTGACATTTTAATAACAGTTTGTCATCTCCCATGTGTCATAATTGCCAATTAGTTTGTCACCTCAGGGATGGAGCAAATGAACATGTCTTGAGAAACCTTTTTGTCTGACAGCATATCGGTGTCGACTCCCTGCACGCTGGCAGACTGGGCAGTGCGGTTCCTTAAACTCTCACACACACAACACACACGTGCACACAATACACATGTACTCACACATGCATCTGCACACACAACACACACATAACACACATGCATGCACAACACACATGCACGCACAACACACACATGCACACACGCACACACATGCACACGGTTGTCAATGAAGATTTCTTACTTTATAGGAATTCAGAAATGTCACGCTGCTTAAATTACTGCCCTGTTCACTTTGAGTCCGAATTTATTCTTCATCGCATCTGCTTACCTCCCCAGCACTGTCTCACCTGCAAGCAGCCTCACAGGGAAGGGCCTTACACTCCCAAGGCCCACCTTGTTCAGCCTAACAGCGGCTTTGTAAGCTGTCCTTCTCGAGTCATTCTCAATGTTTGAATGTTGTACAGGACATCAAATTCATTGTGAGTCATTTCCTGTTTACAGTGAAACTAAAATGTACTTATAAAGCCTACAGACAGACTTTCTTAAATATAAAATGAATGAAATCGGAATGTATTTTGCTCTAAAGAGTAAAAGTACTTTCCTAAGGGAAAGATGGAAATTCAAGAATGAGACTGGATAAAAGTCTTGTGTAGGTGACACAGCATAGCATCAGGGTCAAGGATACAGACTAGAACCAGATGAGGCGGTTCAAAGCCCACATCCGCTGCCCGGGTGCGGGTGCTGGGCGCTTGCAGAGCCTCTCTGAGACTCAGCGCCACCACTCAGGTGTTACCAGGAATCATTTAGTTCATATTTAGAAATTACATAGAAAACTGGCTGGCATAGTGCTATGTCAGTGTTGGCTCAATAAAGCAAACAAAAAATCACACATCTCTACCATTGTTCATTTTCTTTGCACCCAAACTCAACAATTTTTCTGTATTTGATTTTCCAGGTGCTTTTTAAAGAATTATCATTAAATCAGTTTTGGCTTACTTATAGCTCAGTGGCAGTTCATTCTGACCTCAACAGTTCTGTTTTGGTAGCCCTGCCGTTTGCAGATATAGGACTGCTTGTTTGTATTACTTTTTAGATGTTTAAAACAAATTTATATTTATTATTTTAAAATAAATGTGAAATGAAAATTAAAATACTGATTACTGTAATGAGTTTCTTGTGCTCATATTCCAGACCCAGTCAATGAAAAGGGGAAAATTCCCAGACATGCCAAGGGCTGCACATCTCGGGTTTCAGTCAAAGCTGTGAGAAGAGAAGAAACTGAGAAAGGGAGAGAAATAGTTGCAGATAATTGGTGGAAGGCAAGGCCCTCCAGTGAGGCAGACTTCTGGCAACGTGGGTTCTTCTGGGCAGATGGAAAACTCTCACAGCAGAAATAACTAAAATTTTAAAATCAGATAAAATATTCATCATAGCTGAGCTTGAAAGATAGTGAGGAATATGCTCAGATGTTAAAAATAGAAACCGGAGGAGAAGCTCAGCGCATGGTGCAGCTGGGTGTGTTCTGCCGGAGCGGCTGGCGCTCCGTGGGGCACCGCTCGCTCCAGGATCGATCTCTGTGGCCGGGACGAGAGGCAAGTCGTGAGGTCACGCAGGCCCAGAGTCAGAACGGACTTCTCAGATTTGGGGGAACCCTCGAAAGGCCGCTCCCTTAGTGAAATGGTGAACGACTGTTACGTGTCTCAACAAAGGTGACTCTTAACAAAGTTTTGAAGAATAAAATCAAGGTCCAGAAAAGCACATGCCTTAAAGGACCATGCAAAGTTCAAAAGCAACATCTGGTTCAGGGAAATGTACACATTAGGAAAGGCAGGAAAAACACAAGGGATTTTGTTTAAGATTGTGCATGTTATTATAAATGCCTTTGAATTCACTGAGAGGAGTGCAGATTTCTAAAATAATGCCAATATTTTATATTTATCATGTTTCTTTCAAGAACACGTGTTTTATTAATTGATATTTGGTTTATAATTGTGGTAAATGACACATAAAATTTATCATCTTAACCATTTCTCAGTGTACCAATCAGTAATAAATATATCCACATTTTTGCACAAAAGATCTCTAGAACTTTTCCATCTTGCAAAACTGCTAAAGCCATCGAACAGCTTCTCACTTTTCCCTCTTCCTAGTCCCTGGCAGCCACCATTCTACTCTCTGTGGTTTCTAACAGTCAGACTATATTAGACACCTCACATAAATGGAAGCATGCAGTGTTTGCCTTTTTGTGTCCGGCCTCACTTAACAAATGTCCTCCGGGCTTACCCATGTTGTAGCATAGAACAGGATTTCCTTCTTTTTAAAGGCTGCATAATATTCCACTGTGTGTATGTACTGCATTTTCTTTATCCAGTCATCTGTCAATGGACCTTGAGGTTTCCTCTACCTTTTGGCTATTATGAATATGTGACAATGAACATGAGTGTGCAAATATCTCCTTGAGATCTTGTTTTCATTTCTTTTGGATAAATGCCCAAAAGTGGGATTGTTGGATCAAATAGTAGATGTATTTTTAATTGTCTGCGGCATCTCCATACTTTTTCTACAACAGCTGCACCATTTTGCATCCCTATCAACAGTCACAAGGGCTCCAGTTTCCTCACATCCTTACCAACACTGCTCATTTTCTGCTTTTGCTGTCCGTG
Source organism: Camelus bactrianus (assembly GCF_048773025.1). Lineage (NCBI taxonomy): Eukaryota > Metazoa > Chordata > Mammalia > Artiodactyla > Camelidae > Camelus > Camelus bactrianus. The sequence goes on along the minus strand of NC_133567.1, from coordinate 1,877,136 downwards.
GCGATGGTGCTGGTGGTAGTGGCTACCTCGGCAGATGTGAGGTGGTCTCTCCCTGTGATTTTGACTTGCGTTTCCCTGATTCATGATGAGAAGCACATTTTCATACGCTTGTTGACTTTGTGTAAATGTTCTTTGGAAAAAATGTCTGTCTGAGACCTTTCCCCATTTTTTAATCTGGTTGTTTACTTTCTTTGCTGTTGAATTACAGGAGTTCTTTCTATATTCTGGATATTTATTTCTTACCAGAGCTATGACTTGCAAGTATTTTCCCCTTTCCGCAGCTTATCTTTCACCCTGCTGATAGCTTCCTTTGTCGCACAGAAGTTTTTAACTTTGATGTAGTCCCATTGTTCTGTTTTTGCTTTTGTTGTTTGTGTTTGGCTTCGTGGCCAAGAAATCATTGTCAAATCCAATGTCATGAATCTTTCCTCCATGTTTTCTTCTGGAAGATTTACAATTTTAGGTCTTACATTTAGTTCTCTAATCCATTTTGAGTCAATTATTGTACAGAGTGTAAGGTAAAAGGGCAAACTTCATTCTTTGGCGTGAGACCATCCAGCTTCCCTAACACCACCTGTACCAGAGACAGCCCACTGTGCAGTTCTGCTGAGGACTATCTACCATGTATATGAGCGTGTGATTTCTTGTTATGCGCATTTTTAAAAATAAGCATTTTTATTTTTAAAATGCAAGGATAGCACAGAGTCCCTGCACTCCCCACAGTTTCCGTTACTGTTAAAATTTTGTGTTGCGATAGTGTATTTATTGCGCCCAATAAACCAATAGCCAATACATTATTATGAACTGAAGGTCACACTTTATTCAGATTTCTTTAGTTTTTGCCTAATGTACGTTCACTGTTCCAGAATCCCATCTAAGATACTGTATTTTACTTCTTCTCTGCGTCTCCTTAGGCTCCCCTACACTGAGACGGTTTCTCAGACTTTCCTTGCTTTTGTTGGCCTTGACAGATTTCAGGAGTACTGGTCAGGCATTCTGTAAGACCACGCAGGTCAGACACCGTGCTCTTCGTGTCATGCACAAGGTACCGATGACCAGCGGGACTTACCACTGCTGGTGGTGACCGCGGTCTCCTGGTGGAGACAGTGCTTGCCAGCGTTCTTTGCGTGAAGCTGCCCTTCCTCACCCCCTTCTTTTCCATACTGGGCGCTGTCTGGTGACGTCTTCCTGCTCAGCCCACACTGAAGGGGTGAGGGGTTACATTCTACCCCCTCAAAGTGGAGCGTCTACGTTACTTACTGGGGATCCTGCACTGATTTGTCTCTGTCATTCATTTATTTAGTCATTTATGTGCCTTAGTATATACATACAGATAATTATTTTTTGTCAATACATAAATAAAAATAAATTATTGGACAGCAAAATCTACAGTAGGAGAAGGATGAGGGCTTTGTCATTAAGGGCAAGGCAACAATTCAGAGAAGTTGGAACATCTGGGTCTTAATCCAAGCTTAACCATAAATCTCCGTTTGACCTTGACCGTGTCATTTCAGTTCTCAGTTCTAATTCACTCAGCTGTAAACAAGGGAGATACATCATCACTTGAAGTCTCTTTCATTGGGAATTTAAGGGTGTTTGTGAGCTAGTGATTCAATGTGATGTGAATTACCCAGACGAAGCAATACTCAAAAACAATAATTCTTATTCTTATATATAAGGGAAAAAAATTACAAAATTACCTTTTCCTATAATTCTTTCTGATGCGCATATTGTTCTGATGTCATGGCCTGTGGCTTCTTAAACTCCCCCCTCTTTGAAGGAGTCCTTATTGACTGAGGGTTTAATTTTTTTCATTATTTTTCTGAACCTAGAATTGAAACACATACAATTACCATTTTCCTTCATTCATCCTTTTGATACAATCACATTCTTAATTTATAGATTTTTCAACATAATGATGTAACTCACCTCACACACAACTGACAGAGTTTATGTAGAGGAGCAGCACTCGACAGGTACTCGGTTAGTTTGAGGCCCATTAGTCGCGAGCTCAGCAGACGCCCAGCCGTTCCTGGTAATTCGGAAGCACTGACTGATGTGACACCATGACACAGACAGAAGCCGTTGTGGATATAAAACGTCCCGAACTGTGATGCAGAGACGCTAAGTAGTCCTGAACAGTGGGAAGTTACAGCGTGAAAGGCGGCATCATGTGCTTCAGCAAATCAAGTTGGAAAGTCAGTTCTCAGAGTAACCACACGTTCAGTGCTCTGGTGCATAACGCTAACGTTGAGTCTTTTTTCATTAATGAATATGAGTGGACAGAAGAGTGAAATGAGTTATGTGTCAGTGTAACTGGGACATGGAATATAACTGCAGGAAATACTATGAGCAAATTCTGCAAGACAAGGAGATGCAACGTGTCAGGGAAATATAAAGAGATGTAGTCTAGATGTGTGGATTTTGTTTCAGATAAACAACACATACTTTTTTAGTAAAAAAAAAAAAAAAAAAAAAGTATACTAACGTGCCTGTGAAACGAGCGCACTCTGATACTGTGATCCCAGTTCAGCCCCACAGGTTCCTGCGAGACTCTGTGTTTCCCTCGTCCTTGCTGCAGCAGGAAGAGCCTGGTCTGCATTATTCCCTGTGTGTGGATGTAGTTACAAAACCCAGAACACACAGTGTTAGAGCTGCTAACCGTGCTGCTCTGAAAACAGATTTACTGACTAGTGCACAGTACTTGTTTCAGTTATTTTTCTTTTCTCAGCCTGTAACATTTAGTCAAAATGCTATTTCTAAAACTATTGAGGTTAGTTCTTTTTTTGGCCATCGCTTTCAGTGCCTCCTTTGTGTTACTGGAAAATGTATTAGATGTATATCACATTTTCGTGTGCTACAGGCCCCACAAAACAAATGCATATTTTTGTACCACCAGCTTTTAAATGAGTTAAGAGAAGAAAAGAGAAAAAAGCTGCACTTACGGTGTCTTTTGTAATTAGGTAATTACTTTTACCTGTTCACCGTTTTGTTTGTTTTTTGTTTGTTTGTTTTAACCTGGGGATTTGAACTACCATCTGGTGTCACTTGCCCTCAGCCTGAAGAATTTGCTTCAGTGCTACTTTTAATGCAAGTCTGCTCGTGACAGATTCTCGGTGTTTGGGAACCTTGCTCTTGCCTTTATTTCCCCTGTGCTTGGAGAGAGAGCTTTGTGGGTGTGGGGCTCACAGCTGGCAGCTCTGCTCTGTGGGAACATGGACTGTGTGATTTGAGCACCTTCTGGCCTGCGTTGTTCCTGCAGAGAAGTCAGTTATTACCTGTGCTGAGGTCACTTTGTACGTGATTTTTTTTTTCTTTCTGCTTTCAAGGGTTTTCCCTCGCCTCTGACTTCCAGCTTCCTCACCACGGCGCGTCTGTGTGCATGTCCCCGTGTCTGTCCTAGTTAGTGGTTAGAATTCTTTGCACTTCCTGGGCATCTTAATTATTATTTTACAATAAACTTGGGGAGTTTTCAGTCATTATTTCTTCAGATTTTTTTCCTTCTACCTTCTCCCTCTCCCCCTTCTAGGACTCACAGAGTAGGTGTGACGGGGCGCTGAATCGGGTCCCAAATTTCCCTGAGGCTCTGTTCTTTTTTTCATTATTTTTCTCTGATCGTCTGTTTACATAATCTCTGTTAATTTATCTTCACATGTAATTTTTTCTCAACTATTTTTTCTACTTTCTCGCTCTCTTCTCTCCCACTTCTCCCATTACATTGCACTGGTGTGTCTGTGGGACCCACGTTCCTCTATGGTTCTTTTCATCTTTATTAATTATTATTTTATTCCATTTTTCAGGTTGTGTCTGTGGGACCCACGTTTCTCTAAGGTTCTTTTTATCTTTATTAATTATTATTTTATTCCATTTTTCAGGTTGTGTAATGTCCATTGTTCTACCTTCACGTTACTAGAGTTTTTCCTCTGCTGTTGAATCCCTGCGTGACTCTGTAAAAACTTCAGGTACACTTTGCAGCAGCAGAAATCCTCTCTGGTTCGTTTCCAGGATGTCTGCGTCTTTCCGAGGTCCTCGGATGAGCCACGGCCGTCACGCTGTCCTGCACGTCCGCGAGCAGGGTCTCTGTGAGTCCCTGTGTTGAGGGCCTTGATCCTCGCATGTCTGCCCTTTCTGAGATCGTTTCGGTTACTTGCTTTTCTCCTGCTTGTGGAACACTTTGCTCGTCTTGCAGCATGTTGTCGGGGGTGGTGATGACTGCACGTTTCAGACAGCTCAGTATTTAAACAGTGATCTGCGTCATTATCTGGATTCTGACCCCCAACCCCCGGGCTGGCTGGTGGTGTATTTTCCTGCTTGTCCGGTTGCAGACTGGGGGGCTCCCTAAGCGGCACCCCTCCCGCGCAGAGCACTCCCCGCACTGCGCCCCAGGGCTGCGCCTTGCGAGGCGGAGTCCTGGAGTGAGGGTGGGTGTACAAGGCTCGTCTGTCTGTCTTGTCTCCTGTCTCTCTGTTAAGCTGTCCGCCTGTGGGTGTCACGCTGCTTCCCTCCACTGATTTCCAGCTGACTGCTTTATTGCTGTCAGTAACTTTCTGGGACGTACGTTGTCGCGCAGTCTGGTACGGCTACATGCGGGGCTGTTTGCACGAGTCATCTCTGAAGTCCTCCGAAGTCTATCCCCCTCAGGAGGGCCCTTTCTGGCTGCCGCTTTTTCCAGCTCTTTCTGCTGACTTTCCACGTGGGGTATGGTTTAGCCCATTGCCCTCAAGGAGCTTCCAGCCTCCTCCTCATTCTGTAGCACCACTGTCTACACTTTTTGCAAGAGTGCCCCTGTAGCTCAACTTCCCTGCATCCTGTTTCAAATCCGTCACTTTACTTGGGGTGAGCTGGGGAGCCCTTTCTTCTTTTCCCGCCTCTCCCTGTGCAAACCTCGCCATCGCTGCTCCAGAGCTGGGGCGGGGAGCGTGGCCGCTTCTCTCTGAGGGACAGTCTTGCTTTGCGAGCTGGTCCGTGGGCTGGGGTCTCTGCCCTGCGGGAGCTGGAGCCCTGGGGCCTCGTTCCCACGGGTCTGCCCCTCCGTGGGCGGCCTTGGCCGTGTGAGTGGTTGCTGAGCACCTCTCAGCTGCCCGGCTGGTGGCGCGCCCTTCACTGAGAGGAATCTGAGCAGCGTCTGAGTCCCTGAGTCCGCAGCACGTGTGCGTGTGGCGGGGGGAGCCCAGGGACCCTGTTAAGCTAGAGAGAGAGTGTCCTGGCCTGGAGGGTGGGCATTCACAAGGAGCAGTAGACAGAGGGCCAGCTGGGCGTGGAGGACACACGGGCGCCTCCAACACCTTGCAACCCTCTTTCTCTTGCGCCACTCCTGGTCATGCCAGTGGCTTTGAAAGCTTGTGGACAGATTACATGACTTTTAACATTCACTAATAAAATACAGCCTAGAACTCACCGTTTGGGTGCTGACAACGGATGTGACAGCGCTCAGAACCAGCTTTATGCTTCAGGCACATGTGTTCAGTTTCAGTATTATGGGTGTCCTCGCAAGGAAGTCAATTTCCCTGCTTTCAGAATAACAACTACTGTATTGAGGGAGTTAAACATTATTTTTCAAGATCTTCTTTTCTGTTCTGGGGAGAGGATAGTTACCCAGAGAGTAATTGTTACATAATTTATGGCTTAATTGTTGTTAACTCTTATCATGTTCTTTTAATTCTTGTGCTTAGCCATTAAAGAGATATGGAAAAATTAACTCCCTCCTTTAAAAATGTAACTTTTCACCAGCACTCACAAGTAGGCACACAAGTGAATGTCTTGTGCCTAAAGGTCATGGCACTTAAATATCTGTAGGAAATAATGTATCTGGGGACAGTACATTTATAATCTCCTCTAGAGAAGAAGAGAGAAAGAACTGGGGTACTACTTAGTGATAAGAAAGGATAAAATAATGCCATTTGCCGCAACATGGATGAACATGGAGATCGAAATTCTAAGTGAAGGAAGTCAGAAAGAGAAAGAAAAATACCATATGAGATCGCTCATATGTGGAATCTAAAAATATAAGAAAGAAAGAAAAAAAAAGACACTGATGAACTCATCTACAAAACAGAAGCAGACTGGCAGCCACAGCAAACAATCCTGTGGCTACCAGGGCAAAGGGGGTGGGGAGGGATAAATTTGGGAGTTTGAGATTTGCAAATGTTAACCACTATACGTAAAAATAAATTTAAAAAGAATTTTTTTCTGTAGAGCACAGGGAACTGTATTCAATATCTTTTAATAACCTTTAATGAAAAATACTATGAAAATGAATATATGGATCTAAATGCATGACTGGGGCATTGTGCTGTGCACCAGAAAATGACGCATGGTGACTGATGACACTTCAATCAAAAAAAAAAAATGTTGCTTCTTTGCCATTATGTTTAGTTCTAATAGACTCAGCAGCTAAACTTCCATGGTATTTTATCAACATGTCAAACGTGACACAATGAAAGTGCAAACTCCTGTTTTCAGGGTTGGAGGAGGGAGAAATTCCTTTTAAAAGAGTAATTACTAGAAATCAAATAACCACCTGCTGGAGGGCGACAGTAATAACCAGGAACTGTATCACGAGCCGAACATGTGCAGTTTCACACACGAGCCTGCATCACTAGCCCATGTTTGAAACATATAAGTTGTACTTTATCTGTGCTAAAGGCTTAATGTGAAGTGATTTCAACAACACTGTCATCTCGTTTTTCCCTCATGAAAGCGTAGCCAGTGGTGGATAATTGGAGGAAGCAAATCCCCCTGCAGTAGCAGAAATAACAAATACAATGTTTTGCTTTTGGATCATGGTTCCGTATTCCTCCTGGAAACTGAATTCCGTAAGAAACAACAACCAGACATCTGAGATGAGCACACGGCAGCTGCTGTGTGGATTTCTGTGCAACTGAAGTATTCATAGGGTGTCGTGCAAATCATCACAAAAAGCTTCCTGGCCAAAACAAAGCTATTCAATCATGACAGACCCCATCTTCAGTTTGCTTTCAGACCACTACAAAGAGGAAATGTCACACACGAATAAAGGTATTTAATATCTGAAAGCTCTCATTACCCGAAAACTGCAGACTGCAGAGTAACTGTTTAATGAAGTCAGATCCTGTGCTCCTTAATACAATTTCCTCAATATTATGTGTGTGAAGATGAGGAAATGGTGTTTTTGTGTAAGAATGAGGGAAATGTTTTGAAACGTTGCCTTAGGAAAATAACAAATATTTCTGTGGTTTCCTTAAGAGAACAAAAATAAAATTGTCCCTCTTGTCTAGGCATTAAAATCATTCAAAGAACAGAGTTCCTCGAGTCTACCTGGTTTCCTCGCAAGTGCATTTATTTTTTATATGTGTGTTTATTCGTCTGTGACTGAAACTAAGAGATAAAGAAATACTTTGTTTAGTTCAAAACCAGTCAACTTTGTCATCATGGACTATCAATCAATATACAGAGTATAAACCTCTAAAATGTTTCTCTTCTCCAAATGCTGACATTTGAGAGTTTTTTTTTTTTTTTCCCAGGGTCACACGCAATATCCAGAAGCAAAACTAGAAAACCATTTATTCCTGAGAAAGAGTATGTTGGACAGTGTCTGCCTCAAATGAGACCTCTGACTCCAAAAGCTCACTCAGCGAGTTCAGGAAAGATTCTTAAAAAGAGAACAAAACCTGCCGGGTAGCCAAGACAGTGCTGCTCAGTCACCAGAATTCACATGACGTCCTCAGCTGGAGCTGCTGCTCCGGAGCATGTGACGGAAAGGGAGACTGCAGTTTAAATCCAGCAGGCGCCGTGACTGAAGTCAGCAACACTGGGTTACACGCCTGAACACTGCCCAGGGAGGAGATGTGAGAAGTCCGTGTGCCTGAGCAGCGTAAAGGGTCCAGGGCGGACGCGGGTGAAGGCGCGGGCGGCAGGGGTGGACACCCCGGATTCTGCTTCGGGCTTCGCTGCTCCTGACCCCTTCCCAGCAGCATTTGGTGCTTGGGGTTTTCAACAGGGACTTTCACAGTCACACAAGACTCCCCGCTGGCCTGGTCTCTCGCAGTCATTGAAGGGTCCCTGGACCCTGGTGAGGACCCACGTCCCCGAGCACCCTGCCTGGGGTTCCCCTCACGAGCACAGCTCCTGAATTTACGGCAGCTGCTCAGGAAACTTTGAAAAGCAAAATCAAGCATAAAAGAACAGTTCTTTTCAGTTGGTTTCTTTATCAATGAGTGATAAAAAAAACATTATTCTCTAAAACTTTTCTCTGTATAGTCTGTTTCATTAAATACGGAGTGGTACCTTTGTGACTTCTAAAAAGTCATACCCAATTTGGTGCTTAAACGTTTCAATTCGTTCTAGATTTTGAAACTTCAGATCCTTGATATTAATATTCCAAATCATCAAAGGGTTTCAGGCAGCAGTCTTCAGCTACCCTTTTGGCTTTGATGTTAGACTGGGGATTCCTATAGACAATTGTCAAGTGTCCCTCAAAGAAAAGAAAGAAAGAAAATTTTTCTTAAGATAAATGATGAACAGAGAAATATCTGTACCTAAGGTAATTTAGTCTTCACGAAACATGTCTCAAGGGAACTTCCACAGTTTTGGGTTGTAGTTATGGCTGACTTAAATGATACGCACTTCCTCGTGGATCTGTTTTGGGCTCCGAATAGAAAAAAAAATAATAAATTGATCTCCCTTCACAAAAGCCTTCACAACTTAAAAAACATCAGTATCTAAAATAATATTTTTGGCCAGGTGGTAAATACTTCTATTTTTTTCAGAAATCTAAATAAATTCTCCAAAAATTATGTATTTATTGTTCAAAAATATGTATAACATTTAAGCTGGTTGAGATGATCTATGTTAATGTTTATCATTCTTTTTATATTTTTATGGACCAATTTGGCTCTCTTTTTAGTAACTGCCTTTTTTTTTTTTTTTTAAGATATTCTCTCCTGCTTGATTATTGGAATTTCTTATCGTCCCTTATTGTAAGAAGTTGGTGTACCAGGTGGAGTAGTGAGGGGTCACCACGGCAGTGTGTCCATAGGTACTGAACCTGCTCCTGGCGGTGGCTGCTGTCCTCCTGTCTGGTACCGCTGGATGGAGAGCACTTCCACACACACGCAGCCCATTGCACAGCCCTGAACATATGCCAAAATATTGTTTCCAAAATCATCTGCTATAACGCAGGGCAATGTGTTTTTGAAAGTGTGAAAAAAAATGCAATTACTTTTTACTGCAAGGGTGAGTCTGGAGGCACAACCCACGAAGGGTGCTTTAGAGGGGCTACCACACGCGGAAGTCACAGATGCACCTTCCCCCTCAGCACTTACCACAAAAGCCAGGCCCAACTAGGGCGCAGAATTAGAAGTCAAACCTCTCTGGGAAACACCGTCTGTTAAGCGTGTCTGCCGTGGACTCAGTCCTGCAGCACGCACTAGCCTTCACCCTCCCACCCTGCTGGTGGGAGTGGAAGCTGGTGACACACTCGAGGAAACTCATCAGGAGTGGCTACTGAAGCTGAAGACACTTGCTGATCTGACACAGGCATCTGTTCCTAAGGAACGCCCGGCAGCTGCTGACACGTACGGTCACCGAGGGCGTGAGAAGGCTCGTGGTTGCAGTGTTCATGGTCATCCCAAACTGAGCAGTGCCCGCCACTGGTCAGCAGTCACAGGACAGCAGAGCTGGGGTGTTTCCACACCCTGGCGTCCAGCAGCGAGACAGCCACCTACAGACACGGGCAGCGAGCGGGAGGGGGGCTGAAAGGACTCCTGGTTGGCCCCCTTTGCCAGCGTTCCGTCGTCTCGCATTTCCATAATCGGCATCGTGTGTCATCCGTTAGTCCTGCACTTAATTCCTCTTGCACGCGGCTCTCAGTTACATTTTCTTTAAATACAGCAGAAAATAAAGCAAAACAGAACAAAACTGTCGCCATGTGCGGAAATGGATCAAGGCCTTCTTTTGACCCTAAGTGTCCTCTTCCTAATTCCAAGATCCATAGGAAGTTCAGCCGGCACGGTGTTTAGTGAGGAGCGTGCTGGGGATCAGGCCCCAGGGAGGGAAGGAGGTGGCGGCCCGGGCAGAGAAGGAGCCCGCGGACAGCCCCGCCAGCCCGGGGCGCCTGGAGGTGGGGCTGCTCCAGCTCTTTAAGCCCCAGCACCCCCCGCCCCGTCCTCCGTCAGCAGGGGTGCTGTTCCGGGAGCGGGCACTGTCCCTGGGCAGAGCTGCTCTCCGCAGCTGCTGGCCTTGGAAAGGCGGCCCAAGGCAGCCTCCCCGCCGCCTTCCCAGCGGCTCTGAGGAAGGGCTTCTCAGAAAGAGGACCCCAGCGACACATCTCCACACCCACCCCCCTGGGCCAGACGGGGTCGTTTGTCTAACTCTTGATGCAGAGTTACTATTGGGACCCTGGGCCCTTTCACAGAACCTCCGAGAACCACAGACTCAGCACCTGGAGACCCAGGAAAGCTGGGTGGCTCTGGGAGAAGGGCTTACCCTGGGCTGAGAAACCTCAGGCCGCAGCGTGCCCCGCGACCACCCTCCCCCCCGGAGCGCGGCCACACGGCACTGACTGCGCTATTTCAGTGACTTTCAAGGGGACCTCCCTCACCCTAAACCTGTGGCCTTCCTTCGTTCTTCGCCGCGGCGGGTCTGGTCGTGAGCACCCGGATGGTGCTCAGCAGCTCAGTAGTTCAAGCTGTGGCGTGTCTGGGGGCCACTCGGGAGCCTGGGGAAGGCAAGCGCCCAGGCCCCCCTGTACTCACACAGCCCCGGCCTCCACCTCTCAGCCTTCAGAAACCTTATAAAATGACAGGCGTTGAAATCCAGAGTTCTCTGGAATTTTCTTTTCTGTTTCCCTTAACAGAGGCTCTGAGGATTGAACCCAGGACCTCCTGCACACCAAGCACCCACTCTATCACTGGGCTGTACACCCACCCCCAAGAATTTTCTAAAACATTCTCTCTCTCTCCCTTCGAGTCATGTTCATACAGTTCCTCGTGATTTTCTCTCTTGGAGCACTTAAAAGCTTTATATTCTCTGCTGTTTCCAAGTGTCCAGGTGCCTGGCATCTGACATCCTAATACACGGATGCTTGACAGACATCGGGTCTGGCACACGCCACCTGGCCAGGGTGCACCGTCTACCCTATGCTCGCAGTTTTGAAGTCTCAGCAGCCTCTCTTGGCGTGGTAATTGTTCAGAGGTTCAGCTTGAAAGAATCCCTGGTGGGTAAAGAAGAGAAAAATGCAAATAGATAAACAGGGCAGTTTTGCTCTGCTGGAGGTGCAGGATTGCTCTGTCTTTAACAGAAGACAGCGCTTGTATTAATAGTCTGAAAAGCAATACCTAATATCAGTTCAATGTGGCCCCTCACCACTGTGTAATTACCTGAACAAAAACAGAATGTCTAAGTAGGTTCCGACATTGCCAAATGTGCAGCCTGTTCCCTCCCCGACTGGTAATCACCGGAGGAGGAACACCTGGAGGTACCAAGTAATTGTTTTAGTTCTTCCTGAACCTCCATTATCAGAGGAAATTCATGCTCAGAAAAGGGAATGAACGTTTGCTTGACAACAGAAAAATCTAATATGCCGCCCTCGGTAGAGATTTATGAATTAAAAGTCCATGTGCTCGCATTCGTGGAGCTAAACTGCTCCAAGCGCTGAGAGAGATAAAGAAGAAAAGATTACGCCCAAAATAAATTTGTATTGCTTAGGGACAAACTATGAAATTAGAAACTAGACCTTTTAAAAACCCTGAATGCATGACTAATATATGTGCTGCAAACATGTTAAAATAGCCACACGTTTAAAGATATGTTTTAATATGTAAAATATTCTATCTGTTAAGAAATTTAATTTACCACTTTGTATATTTTAATCAACATCACAAAGATGCATAAGTTGTAAACAGTAGATGGGTAAAAATTTATTCTGTTGGAAAATATTTTGAATAGAGCCAATTTCAATTGCATTAATGACTGTGACTAAATAGTAAGGATTAATTCAAGGACTACCAATATGTAAACATTACTTTAAACAAATATTTCATCCCAGAATAAAATGAATCATATAATTGTGGGCAAATATGTGTTATTGAGGCATCGAAATGTAAAACGTCAAAGTACACTGCTTTTGGAAAATATATGTAAACTGTTAAATTATGCACATAATATTAAAATGAAGACTAAAACAAAAACAAAAACAGAACAAAGCCCACAAACCTTACCTTACTCATAGTTATTCATTTGCCCTGAAGCCAATTTCTCAATAAGTTATAGAGACGTAGCTTTAAAACTAGAATTTTATTTTTGAAAAGCCTTCGGGTTTTGAAATTAATTAAACATCAAGCAAAAATTATGGGTTTTTTCCTCCTACTGTTTATCTTATATTTTCATTTGAATACATTCCACTCTTACGTATGGAACGTGCGTGATTTAATTGTGGCGTATAATTCACCTGCACACGCATGGCTGAAAAGTAGATTACTCTTTCAAGTGTCACATTGTGGAAAAATCCTGATGGAAAGTGAAGCCGACCTTACGAAAATCACACAAGAAAAGCAAATAACTATGTCACGACAACGTCTTACTGCTGACAGCACATCCAGCCAAAGGGAAGGAACTCACGTTCGGTGTTTTCTGGGTTGGCGGCAGAGAAAATGCTCCCGTATCCTCTCGTGTTTTCTTACATTTCCCAGATGGTTTTACGTTTGGGTTCAGGCCTTGGGCCAATAGGATTTGAGTGGAAGGGATGTGTGTTACGTTCAGAAGAAGGCCCTTTGCAGCGGGGATACCGTCCTGTGCACTCTGCTGTAGGTCTGCACACTGGACCCAGACAGTTGGAGATGAGGCTTTGCGGAAGAGAAGCAAGCACCTGGAGAGGGCAGCTGTCTCTGACCCGCCCAGACCGCGATTTGAATCGGCAATAAGCCTTTGCTCTACGAAGCCACTGCTGTTCTGAGTTTCGTCCGTTCCCGCAGCCCAGCCTGGTCCAGTCAGGTTAGTACAGCAGCTCACAGTGATCAAGCTGAGGTCACCCCCACCTGGTTTTATGTTTGTTCTTTTCAGAGTTGGAAAAAAAATAGGTTTCTCATAATTAATTCTTTTGCACATTACATTGCTATTAAATCCAGAACAAAATTTCCCCACTTAAAATTAAATTAAGCAATCCTAATTTATCTAGTCTGTGCATGAGAATCTATTTTGTTTAGCAATTCAATTACAGCTCACACTTTCTCCATAATCACTAAATATGGGGCAACAATATTACATAACACAAGTAGTGCTGAAAATGCTAAAATAAATGAAAAAAGAAATTCCTAGTTCTTCCGTGTGTGTGTGTGACGTTATCAAAGAAGACAGACCACCACGTACATGACTGCTGTCTCCTGTGTAGATTTTGATTTGCTGTTTCTGTTTGACAGTTTTATTATTCGCTTGGATTTGGTTTTGTGTGATTTTTTTCTATTTTTCCTTTCGGGGAGGAGATCTGATGGTGTTTCCTTCTGGGGACCATTCTCATGGCAAGATCACATACATGTAGATTATTGATTTCACTTACAGATTCACTTTCTGGCAATGTTGCATTTGTGAATGCAGTGAGAGCAGGTACCCAGGGAACAACATGTTGAGTCTGTCTGTTCTCAGCACTGGTCATCCATCCTCCTAGCTTTGTCTCTGCCTAGGGCTGTCTTCAGTAGGTTCCATAAAAAAGAATAAAATAACGCCATCTGCAGCAACATGAATGGACCTGGAGATCGTCATTCTAAGCGAAGTAAGCCAGAGAGAGAAAGAAAAATGCCATGTGATATCCCGTGTCTGTGGAGTCTTAAAAAAGGACACAAACAAATTTACCTACAAAACAGAAACAGACTCACAGACCTAGAGAACAAACTTACGGTTACCAGGGGTCAGAGGGGGTGGGAACGGGTAAATTGGGAAAAGATGGAAATGTTGGCTATCTTGACTGTGGTGGTGGTTTCATGGGTGTGTACATCTATCAAAATTCATCAACATGCACACCTGAAGTACGTGTAGTACAAGAACCACACCACAGCGAAGGTGTTCAAAAAAAGAGAAGGCGGCAGAGCGCCTCCGGTCTACACCATCATCAGACATCCCTTATTTTGGCCCCAGCAGACACGTGGTGATGCCTGCACACGAGCGCACACACGCAAAGGTACTCAAGCCTTCCGCTGTGCGTCCTCCTCGTTTCGCTCCGCACATCTAGAACGCCCTTTCTGTTTCCTGTGATGGAACCTTCTCTTCCCTCCCCTAGAGCCACCGTGCAGCCCTCAGGCTTGCGGAGTTGCGGATTCCCTCACGAGGGAAGGCGGGTGCGCAGAGCCCTCCAGCCCTGCCCGCCCCCATCCCCACCCCCAGCTGTCGTCCAGGAAGGAGGCCCTGGCCCCGCCCGGGAGGCGTGGCCTCCGCTCGTCCCCTTCGTGCGCGTGCGCGGTGAGCACGTGGCGCAGAGAGCTCGCTCCCGGGCCGCCGGTTGCTGAGAGCTCGCGTCCTTTCCTCCAGCTCTTGTCTGACACTGTTAAAAATACATGTTGCTTTCTTTTCCTTACTTGATCTTGTTAGGCCTCCTCATTTTTCAGTTTGTCTAACTATGTATCCATTTCTGTCGCTCGTCTCTGAACCCAGAGACGCCATCTGCCGGGAGCAGCGGACGTGCGGCTGCCCTGCCGCCAGCGCTGTTTATGGGGCCCAGAGTCCCGGCCGGGCCGTTTGGACATATTTTCGCTGCATGCATGTCAAGTGATAAAAATAAGGGCCCACCCCCGGGTGCAGTCGCATTATTCACTTGCTTTCCCTGAGATTTTTTGAAGTGGAGGATCATCCAACCGCTGTGATGCGAGTCTGCCTGAACGTTGCCGCCGCTTACTCCTCGTGGCCCTCGGAGATGCTGGAAGCAAGCATGTAAATGTTCCCCAGCCAACCACCAAGTATTTGCAAGAGAGACAGATGACAGTTTGCATGTTTCCGCCGATCAGATTTATGGGAGACCCTGGGGTGCGAGCGGCTCCCATGACGTGGGAGGTGGAAGCAGGGGTGTCCCCTCACGACACACACGTGCTCTTACCGGTTTCAAAGCCACGTTAGGATATTCTGTCCTGCCTTGAATAAGACGTCAGATGTCCTGGTTACCCACTTTCATAGCCAGAAGTCATAAAGCCATCACTGATAGCCCACAGCGGTGCTGGGTTTTCTTTAAACCAGATACAGTGTCATCCACGCTCACCAGCTAACTCACCGCATCAGTACATGCACTGCGTCCACAACATTGTCTCCAACTTTTTGCTGAATATTCACGTCTTATTTAGTTTAATTTTAAGTATTCAATTATCTCCAAAGACTTGTTTTTAAGTGATTGCAAAGAGACACCCTTTCTTGAAAGTTTCCAGCAGACCTGTCTCTTCTGTGATCTCCCCTAAATAGACCACAGCTCAGAAACCAATTCGTTGTTGACATGGTGCCTAAAACCGATGCAGTTTTATGTGTTTTCATCTTCACCGTATTTTCACGTGGCCGGTAGTGGTGTTTAACCGTAGCCACCTTTAAAAACCATCATGAAAAACTACTCGGGGGAGCGTATGTCTTTCCTGCAGACACAGTGATAACATGCTTCTGTGTGAGGAGATAATTTGACATTTGCATTCACAGAGCATCACACACGTCATTTTCTCTCTGGTTCCCGACAGTTTGCCTAACGTATGCCGTACAGTCCACAACAACGTGAGTGATGACACTGAAGGAATGAGAGCTGATGTCACTTCTCGGGAGAGTCCAGGTTGGCCACGTCCTTACACCCGTGCTGCCCGGCTCTTCCGATAATTAGTTTGAGGGAGGAAGGCACGGCAAGTGGAAAGACCACACTCACTCTGGGTGGGTTAAGCCCCAGACGAGCCCCCAGAATCTGTGGGCGTCCGAGGATGCAGTTCACAGTTTCCGCACACGATGACATTCTTTTGTGTGTTGTCCTCATCATTCCAGAGACTTAGAAAGTCTACAGCCTTCCACAGAATATGCAGTCAGTCTTAAAAGGGTTTTTATAGTCTGCCTGTTTCTTCATAATATATGATATATAACTCAACGTTCTTTACAACTCCAGAGAGTTCTTATTTGATGAAGCAAGCTGAAGTCAAAAGAAGACACCAAAATTGGCAAATGCAGATTTGTGTCAATCCAGTTTTAAAATTAAACCCACAGGGTGCTTGCAGCCTGGTTACAATTTTACTGCATGTTCCTTCCTCCAGAACCGGGACTCCCTGCCTGTCCTTCTGACACCTAAGCCCTGCCCTGGAACGGCTTGCAGGACGCGTGGCCTCAAGCTGCTTTGTTTCTGTGACGTTGAGAACCTCTGCTGTCTGTGGACTTGCTTCACTCCTGTTACAAGCCTGGAAGCCCAGCCTTCCCTTCCCAGGTTCATGCTCACACTCTTCCAGGACCCTCTGCAAGTCCCCCGAGCTGGGGGGACCCCACAGGCTGGAGGAGGCGTCCTGCCACCGGCTGTCCCCCAGGCTTTTGTTCCCTCCAACCAGAAGGACGACATAAAAGGAAGTCCCGAGTGAACCTAAGCCTGGTCCGTCCCGATGCGAAGCCGCTTCCTTCCAGGTGGAAGAACGGTTCACCTGCGCGTTCTGGTTCCCTGATGCTGTGACAGTGCTTTAGGGAGTCTCTCCTTCCTGGCTCCTCTTTTTCAAAAGTCAATCCACTTAGAGAAAAATCCTTTTCTGTAAAATCATTTTACTAAATTGATACATAGAAGCAAATTTATGCATGGTGCTTCCTTCATAACACACACACACTCACATTCACAAGGTGTACCAGATAGACTGACAGTTAGATGACAGGCAATATTATCTATTGGTCATCTGTCCACCTGTGCATCCCTCATTCACCTGTGATGAATGAAGCCTGCATTGACTCACTGCCAGCTGAAGAAATAGAAGGTCTACCTCTGCCTTCAGGTCTGTCTTTTCTGCAGAGGTACCGGATGGATTTGGGGCTTGCCATCTCCTTGCTTTGTTAACAATGTTTCTATTGTGTGTGTGCACATTTTGAAGCACAGGTTTTTCGCTTTAGCTTACATTTGATCATTGGATCGACGGTGTCATACTGGATGCAGCTTTTAGCAGCTTTTGCTTTTGTTTAAATACTGTAATATTTAAGACTTAGCTGTGTGGCTGTTTTGTGACTGCACTTTGTTTACTTTTGTCCTCTGCCGTGTTCACTGCTCTTGCGATTCTGTTCTGTGACAACCTCGTAAACTGTGCGTACGCGGGGCTGGCAACTGGTGTGTGAGCTGTTCTCCATGCTTGGTGTGTACAAAGAACACTGTTAACATTTTTGTACACGCTTTACAAAGTGGGCCAAATTGCTATCTAAATTGGTTTTAATACTTACACTCCTACCACACTTCCTAATTTTTGCCAAAATATTGGTCATAAAACTAAATGGCACACTGTTCGTAATTTCACTTCCCAGAATACAATTAAGGTCAAGCACCGACTTCACATGCTTATCGGACGATAGTATTCTTTCTGCTGAGAAGTGTCAGCTCATGTTTATTGTCCATTATAATACTGCTTTTTTCTTTTTTAAAGGAATTTTCATGTACCCTGCATGTTAATTGTTTGTGGTATGTGTCACAAATGTATTTTCCCGTTTGGTAGCTTAATGTAGCTTCCTTCCCCTGAGATTACAAGGGGACTTTTACACATTTTCCTCTAAATACTTAAAGCCTTGACTTTCAAGTTTAGGTCTTGATTTTGTGTGAAATGTAAGGTAACACACCTCTCTTATTTTTGCATAAGGAAAATATGATTTGCTATTTCTCTACCCTTTTAAAAATACATGCTGTACCCTAACATGCTCACAGTGACATACACTAAATACTGCAGGATGAATTTTTATGTATGAATATAGCTGGGTAATTGAGGCGGGAAGCCCCGTGAAAAGACCGGCAGGACCCCCAACCAGGGCCACTGCTCTCCTGCCAGCACCATCCGGTTCCCGGGCCCAGAGTCTCTATCTCACTTTTTGCCTCTGAAACGGCTTACTTACCCCTAAAATTCTACTGATTCCCTGAGCTCACTTCTGATTGGTTATTTCCTTCACTCCTGATTGGTTACTTCTCTCACTCCTGATTGGTCCATTCCCCTCACTCCTGATTGGTTATTTCTCTCACTCCTGATTGGTCTATTTCTACAAAGCTTGTTCCTAGTTGGTCAACTTTTGTTATACTTTATTTGCGTATGATGTTGCAAAGTGTAAACTGGCAGCCTATAAAGGCCTGTGTAAACCTACAGACGGGGTCCAGAGCTTGGAGTGTTATCTCCTCTGGGCCTGCTGGCTGTAAGAAACCTGAGTTCTTCAACTCTCTGAGTGCTGCTGGGTCTGTCATCAGAATTCAGGTTGCTGTCACCACTGAGCAGTAACACCGAGCTGAAACACATTTTTCTGCAACATGATCATTACTGACACACAGGTGTCATATTCTAGGATAGAAAACGTTCTAGCACCCCCAGAAGCTCTTCTCATGTCCGTTCCAAGTCAGTAAACATCCCTGCCCCACAAGTCAGTCCCCTCCACCTCCCAGCCGATCACACATGCATAGTCTTAAACCTTTCCTGGGTGGGACCCTGTAGTGTGTGCTCTTACCCTCCAGAGAAGAGCTTGTATGATCTGACTTATTAAGACGTTTGTTCCTTTCAAGGAACTTAATTGATCATATTCTCGATTCAGTAGTTTCCTTTATTCCAGGTGGAGAGAACATATTAGAATCCTATGTTGAACTTTTCAGCAACGTATACCATCTCTTTCAATAATCTGAATTACCACCACCAGGAGAATGTGCCTTACACACACCTCACCCACTCCTGTTTTACTGAAAGAGGTATGTAATATACCTGATGTTCTGGGCAGAAAAATGTGAACTGTTACTGTGATGGGAGTGAAAATAGAAACATGAGTGTGTTGTTGCTTGTGTGGACTCTGCTCTGAATTACTCGGACACACTCAAAAGTCCAGCGGTTAGAACCTGGTAAACAATGGTCTTCCTCGCCGGCCTTCGGAACGCCCCTGATTTCCGGCATCGTCTCCGCCGTCGCGCTCTGTCCTGCTCCTTCACGTTCTGCTCCCCCTGATGGGGTGTGTTGAGTCCCGCGCCTGTTAGCTCTCAGCCCCCAGCGCACGCAGGGCCCTCCCACCAGGGCCTGTGCTTCCCCCCTCCCCAACGCCTCTCCCGGGAGGACAGGTGCAAAAGCCAAAAGGAAAGAGGCCAGCATCGTACATGCAAACTATGTTTTCAGGTCTAATTAAACAAATATGCTTCAGGTCTTCTCAGAGAATTACTTAGTCTGTCATTAATTA
This sequence comes from Camelus bactrianus, assembly GCF_048773025.1. Classification (NCBI taxonomy): domain Eukaryota; kingdom Metazoa; phylum Chordata; class Mammalia; order Artiodactyla; family Camelidae; genus Camelus; species Camelus bactrianus. The sequence continues at coordinate 1,857,786 of NC_133567.1, read as the reverse complement.
AATGTTCCTCACTAAAGAGTGCAAAGTGGGGGCTGGATTAAAGCAAATCAGGCTTATTTCTGCAGTTTCCACTGTGCAGAATTTGTTGTAATGTTGACATCTCTGCGTAATGGGGGAAACTCGCTTGTGCCTCTAGTTCTGGTAGAGAAATTTCTGGTGTAGTAAAGGAGTGAGACTTCAGCCTGACACAGGCCTCTGAAGTTCTGGACAGAAAGAGCGAGAAACAAGCAGGCAGGCTGGCCGCGTCTGGTACCCACGCCCGGCGGGCGAGTCAGTCCTGTCCCGCGGTGTTGGGGTGACCCTGTTTGCTGAGTAAGGTACTCGGAGCCGTTGCAGGTGCAGATACAATGATTCTGGGAGAAACTGATGAGGAAAACCAGTCCAAAACCAGAACAGTTTGGGGTAGAATGTGCAGGGCACAGCCGAGGTCAGGTCGGTCTTCTCCACCTGAATCTGTCAAAACTGCTTCTGCTTGAGCTGCACACCTCGGGCTTCTGAACTTCACTCGTCTAAATTCCACCCCAATTTGCATTATTTAAGGAAAATGAGAAGACTTTTTTTCCTTCCTCTCTCACATACAGAGTCCAGAGGAAACAACCCTCTTACCAGCTGCTGACTCAGAGTTGACAGAACCAGGTTGGAAACCCACATAGACTCTTGCTTTGTAAAATGTCTGTGCTCATCTGGAACTAATTTGTGTTACAAAAATCACATGACTAATTGAATCACAATTTTCTGTGTAATATAAAACATCTCATATTAAATTATTGGGCACTATTTAAACAACTGCTGAGTTAGCTAATCATTAAAGCTCACTGTCCGTGTTACAGTCAATACACACAACTTGAGAAATGTAATTAGAAAGTAGTTTTATTTTTGTCCTTCTTTAATCTGCTCCCGAGGCTGGCGTGGCTGTGCTTCTCCGCTCACTTTCCTGTGATAAAGGCCCCACTGTGACTTCAACGCACAGGCCCTGCTCAGTAGACACCCTTCCTCCGCGTGGCGCGCACTGAGGGTGGGAGCACGGGATTCCAGCTGCAAGCGTTACCACATATTTCCTTATTCTCATGCACCTCCATCCCGAATGAAGGGTTGACTTTGGACAAAGGGGCCGGAATATTCTGTCCTGACTGGTCCTGTTGTAAGGTGACTTCCCACACTCCCAGTCTGGAAGTCTAAAGCTGATTGATCCCCTGGTTGTGACAAGAATGGCTTTCTTCATGTGTGTGCATGTGTGTGATGGGACATGATGCTGTGCACCAGAAACTGACACATTGTGGCCGACCGCACTAGGACAAGGAGGAGGAGGAGGAGAAGAGGAGGAGGAAGAAGAGGAAGAAGAAGAATGTCTTCTCTGGTCTTTCCCCCGAGGCCCTCTTGCGGGACCCCTCCCACTGCCATCCTATGAATTCTATTCCTCTGAGGCCACGTTTCCCATGACCCCTGTGGGCAGTCCCTGGACAAATTAACACTGCCCACGGCTGTGCCCCACATGCCGCTTCCCCTGTGCCTGCTTGGCTCTCAACTCCTGGAGAACAGAAGAACCCCCATTCAACCCTGCCTCCGACCCCGACGTTAGAGAAAATGCGCGGCCCCAGCTCCTGGACCCGCCGCGTGTGGGGCGGACCCTCTTCCACTCGCCCGCAGGTGCAGGGCTCAGCGCTCGCGGTCCTTCCTGACTTCAGGTGAGAAACACAGAACCCCTAACCCCTCCCTCTGGTGAGTATGGAATTTATTTTTTCTCCAAAGAAATGGTTTCAATAAAAAGACCTTCAGTTTGTAGACCCCACCCCTTTATGTTTTCCTTTTGGATTTTATAGCCCTTGAAATGGTCTTTGTCCAGTTATGCGGAAACGTCGGCCTTAAATCTCCCTAGCAGCTCCCCCAGTCTCTGGATTTTGGTCTCTGTCTACACTTGCCATTAGTGTCCTTCTATAAAGCATTCTTCTTGGGGAATTCCTCTGAAAAATCCAGCTGTGTTTCTTCTGGTATGTTCTCACATTTAATTTCAGAAATGATTATCATTTTATAACAAAAGAAAGAAATCTTCGTCTACAACCTTTCTCAGCACCAGGAGGCTCTCAGGTGCTCTCAGCATGGAGGGCTGGCTCTGGGGGCAGCTCTCTGTGCCTCTGCCTGCAGGGACCCCAGGGGACTTGCTGTGCTGGGCTTGTTTTCTGGCATGTTTTCTAATGTTCAGGTGTTTCCAGCTCTGTGCTTTTCAACTCCATGCAGTTTAACACAAACCAGAGTAACAACATATCTTTTAGAAGAGTGTCCAACACCGCCAGTGTCCCACGATGATTAGCTGTTAAAGCTACAAATTTTAGTAGAGAATTCCTTATGGATTTTAAATGAGGTTGTGGCATGAATGATCTCCATCCCTCTGGGGAGGGGTGAAGGGCGACCATGCCGGGCAGATGGGGTGGCTGGGGGACCAGAGACAGGCAGACGATTTGGGGAGGGACTTAGGGTCCCGTGGGCGCTGCAAACAGCACCGTGAGGGGAGTGGGGAGGAGGGTTAGGGTTAGGGTCTGTGTAGGACAGGAAGCAAGCCTCAGAACACGTCACCGATCCTCACGAATGACCTGGACTTTTGGCTGCAAACGTTTACTCATGCTGTGTTCTTCCTGCGTCCCTCCTCCAGCTTCAGCTTTCCTTAGGGACTGGAAGTCACCGACCCGTTTTCTGCTCCACGTGTCTCACTGTTGTTTGGCTTCGAGAACCTCGCTCTCCGGGTGGGGGTGTCTCAGGGCTCCCGTGGGGGAGGGGGTTTTACCAGCTGGACCGCAAGGGGTCGGGGTGGGACTGCGTCACCACCTGTGATCACGCGCCCTGCAACGTGGATAGTCCGCACTGACAGAGGAGTTTTGTTCAGCTGTTCAAAGTAATTTACTATTTTTGACTTTTTTATGTTCCACGTAGAACAGAGGCATAGAGTGAAAGTCAGCGCGTGAGTGCGGGCCGGACAGATGGACGTGTGGACGGCTGTAAGGATGGAGCACGTGTGGAGCACGTGGGGGACCCCGTCCTCCCGTCTCTCCATCACCCCGCAGCCCGGCTGCGCTGCGTCCTGGGGCGGAACCGGCCCAGGAGGGCCGAGTGCCTACCGGACGGCTCGTAACTGAAGCGGGTCATTGAGAGAGGAGTCCCACGGGAAGATGTGCACGTGTTGCGCACTGAGGCTTTTTTACAGGAGACCGTTTCCCAGCTCACTGCTGTCTTAATTCACCAGCCGCTACAGCATGAAGACAGCGTTAAGTCACGCTGCTACCGTAGATGAGCTTTTGTTTCTTTCTAGATAATTTTGGACATTTGTATTAGTCATGAAGGTATTTTAATAGAGGGAAAAACAGGAGAGCAGACTGTGATCGGGCACTAAGGGCAAGACCGCTTCTGTTTGTTGTGTCTGTGTCTCCGCAGTCCAGTTTCGGTTGAAAACACAATGAAATAGATATTGCGAATGGCATATGCTACCCGGGCAGCGGGAAAGGTCTGGGTTTTGTGGCTTATGCAGTCGGGGGGGGGCCTTCACTAAGGGAAAAAAATGGTTACAAAGGTAAATCTGAAAGTGAGTGTTTACTTAGAATAAAAATTACAAATTGTAAAAAGCTAACGGGTATGAACATCAGAGTCCAGAGAACCAGAACAAGCGCTTGCTCCCTGGCAGCCGCCCGCTCCTCTGCGCCCTCCCGCAGGCTTCGCCGCGGCCGCGTCCACTGGGTCTGCACGTGGCAGTGACCCCGCGCTGTCGTCTTGTCAGAGGGCGCAGCACGGTGATTCACAGCTCGTCCCACGCGGCTGGCCGCGCGTTCCCTCGCAGTGTCTCCGCCCGCACTTCTTACTTAGTCCAGCGGCAGAGCCCCCCCAAGGCTGCGAACGGAAGTGACTGAGTCACACGAGTCCGTCCTGCGGAGCCCTGGCTCTGCTTCTCCAGATCCCCCAAAGCCGCTGGCCTCCAGCATCGCCCCGCATCTGGAGGCAAGTGCGAGGAGGGGAAGAGGGGGGGAGAGGGCGGCTGTCCGAGCCATCCCATTTCTGCACGATGTTGGAGACGCGACCTGCGTGCACTCCACCAGCCCTGCCCGGGGAGGGGTCCCAGCTCGCTCCCCGTCGCCTCACCCACCGGGAGGGTCCCTCCTCCTTACAGCTCCCCCAAGGGCAGTCAGGAGGAGGTTCTGAGCCCAGGTCCGAGCACAGCAGGAAGAGGGTTGGGACCCACTCCCGGCGGGCGTGGGCTGAGGGCCGTGATGCAGAAGCTAACTTACTCCTTCTGAAGAAACAGCTCTTCCCAACCACGTTTGTCACGGGGAGGTGGCCTCGTGTGTGGAGGCTCTGATCCGCTCTGTCCGTGTGGCGGCAGCTGACCGCGCAGGGCTCCGGAGCCCCTGAAACGGGCCGGTCTGAACGAAGCGCTGTGACCTGGAAACACACACGGAACCTCAGGGGCGCGGCTCTCGCCTTTACCTGCTCCACGTCGCTGCGCTAAGCACTTACTCAAGGCAGGATTTTCACAAAAGCAACATTTTTTAGCCAATAACAATTTTGAATGTTATGCCTTGAACACTCCCTTTATGTGGAATGAAAGAATTGAAACAAAGAAATATGAGAATAGATATCAACATTATACACATACCAGCTGATTTAAAAGGCTTAATTTTCTACAGTCAGTGTGCAGAGCTGTCATCTTCGATAGAATTAAAACCTGTGGCAACTCGTGGATTCGCTTACCCGCAGTATGTTTATTCTGAAACACTTACAGACTCACGCGCGTTGCCACCTCACGCGCAGACGTCCTGTGCGCCCTGGCCCCGTTTCTCCGACGGCTGCATCTCACATCAGCACAGCAGGACGTCAGAACCGGGAACCTGACGTCCGCGTAATGCGCACGGTGGTTCTGTGCCTTTTTATCACCTGTGCAGATCTGTGTAACCGCCACCACGACCAACACGCACAGCTGCCCCGTCACCACGGGGGTCCCGCTCTCGGCACCCCCTGTGGTCACAAGCACCCCTTCCTCCCGCGCCGTTCGCAGCCACTGGCAACTGCTGAGCTGTTTCGCGTCTCTGTACCTCGGCTGCTTCAGGAATGAGGAGTTGGCTGTGACCCAAACGGATGCTACGAAGCAGCCGGGATTTTGCACACACGTGGATGCTGGGTCTCATGGCAAAGTGTGCGTTTAGCACTTGGAGAAAATCCAAACTATTTTCTAGAGTAGCTGCTCCGTGTTACCTTCCCACCAGCAAAGTATGAGAGGTCTGTTAGAGGTCACGTTTCTCCACGTGTTTGCCAGCACTTGATGTTGCCGTTATTATTAATTTTTTTAAATTTAGTTATTCTGACAGCTATAGGCTGATAGCTTATCATGGTATTGATTGCACTTTCCTGAAGGCTGGTGATGTTGGCTACCTGTTCATGAGTTCGCTGTCATTCTCTTCAGGAAGTGTATGTACCTTTTTGCCATTTTTCAGCTGGATTTTTATTTTATTGTTCAGTTTTGAGGGTTCTTTATATATTCTAAAAATTAGTCATTTGTCAAATTTATGGTTTGAAAATATCTTCTCCTAGTCTGACTTGGTTTTTTCCCCCAAAATCTCATTTTTATTGTGATGACCATGAAGCCTTTTGCATTTGCCTGAATATACAGAATTTCAATTTCTCTGTATAGATGATTTTTCACATTGTGGTAACATACACATATCACGAAGTTCACCATTTTAAGCATTTTTCAGTGTACAGTCAGTGGCGCTAACTGCAGCCACACCACTGCATAACCATCACATCATCTGCCCCGGAACCTTCCTGTGTAACACCTTTATTGTGGTCTGGCCCCTGCACAGTAAACTACACATATTTCAGGTGTGCACTTTGATAAGTTCTGATAGAGGCACACACCCATGAAAGCACCACCACAGTCAAGATAGCCAACATTTCCTTCACTCCCCAAGGGCTGCACATTTCGAATTCCCAGTTTATCTCTCCCTGCCCCCTTTACCCTCTGGTAACCATAAGTTCCAGTCTAACTTGCTTTTCATCCTTTTAATAGGATCTCCTAGTTTTTAACTTCATGGTGTTTGATTTACCAACAACCTTACTTAGTGTACTACATGCTTTTGGTGTCATGCCTAAGAGCTCTTCACCAAGCCACAGCCCCCCCAGATTTTTCTCCTCAAAGTGCTATAGTTTTACATTTTACACATAAATCTATAATCTATTTTGATTCAATTTTCTTAAAAGGTCCAAGGTTTATATCAAGGTTTCCTTTTTCACCTGTAGGTAACTAACTACTCCGGTACCATTTGTTGAAAAGATTAACTCTCGCATTGAATTGCTTTTCAGAACTTACTCACTGTATTGTGTGGGCAAATTTTGCGTTTTCTAGGTTCCACTTAGACAATCACGTCATCTGCGAATAACGACAGTTTTTTGTATCTGGCTGCTATTTGTTTCCTTCTTGCTTGCTTTTCATCGCGCTGGCTAGAACCTCCCGCACCAGCTCAGACAGCGGCCGTCACGGTGGCTCCTGAACTGCCCCGTCTCAGAGGGGACGCGCTTGGTCTTCACCCGTGATGCATCGGGTTAGCTGGAGTTTGCTTTCACACTCATTTTCATTTTTGATCTATATTTGGCATATAACATTGTGTAAATGTGAGGAGTAAACATGTGAATACGGTACATTTACATATTATTAAGTCACTGTCATTGTGTTATAATTAGCACCTCTATCATATTTCTTTTAGGTGGTTGGAAAAATCGTCAATTAGCAAGTTTGGTGTTTATGATAAATGTTACCGTCCACATTCGCTGTTCTGTGCGCTGGCTATCTGCGGCTTAGTCACTACTCTTTGCACGTAATCCCCTTAAACCAACATCTGTCTCATCTCCCCATCCTCAACCCCGGTAACCACCCTTTTAATTTCTAATTTTACTACTTTGGCTTTTTTAGATTTCGCCTGTATGTGATACCATATAATACTTATGTCTCTCTGTCTAGACTTATCCCAGCACACTGTGCGCAGGGTCCCTCCATGTTGCTGCAAATGGCAGGGTGAAACATACCCGACTGTGCACACACGCCCCACGTCGTCCCTCTCCTGTCATCCCAATGGACACGCAGGTCGCTGCCTTACATCGACCATTATGAGTAATGCTCAGTAGACATGGGAGCACAGGTGTCTTTTTGATACCCTGGGAAATCCTGGATCATTGGGTATAAATACTTTAATTTTTTGAGAAAGCTCCATATTGTTTTCCACAATGGCTGGATCAATTTACATTCCCATGAACAGCGCACAAGGGTTCTCTTTTCTCCACATCCTCACCGGCATTTGTTAGTTGCGGTCTTTTTGATGGTGGCCATTCTAGGAGCCGTGAGGTAATACAGTCTTGAGGTTTTGACTTGCGTTTCCCTGATGACTGGCGATGGTGAGCATCTTTTTGTGTAACTGTTGGGGTAACTCTGCCTATTTTTTAATCAGATTGGTGTTTCTCTGTTATTGAGTTCTATGAGTGCTTTATATATTTTGAATATTAACTCTTTGTCCAACACAGTCCTCCTTTGTTGTTCACAAAAGATTGATTACAGGACAGGACCCCCCTCCCCCGACAGACACCAAAATCTGAGGATGTCAAGTCTCTTCTATAAAATGGCATATTTGCATATAACCTAGGCACGTCCTCTTCTATACTTTAAATCACCCTTATATTATGTAAAATACCTAATACAATATAGACACTATGCAAATAGTGGTAAATACAATGCAAATGATTTGTAAATAGTTACCAATGTGTAGCAAATTCAAGTTTTGCTTTTTGGAAATTTCTAGATTTGTTCAAATATTTTTGATCTATTGTTGGGTGACCTGTGGCTGCAGAACCCCAGGATATGAAGGGCTGACTGTACACAGACTACGAGTATTTCCTCCCATTCTGTAGGCTACCTTTTCGTTTTGTTGATTGCTTCTTTTGCGGTGCAGAAGCTTGACCACAGGCGAGGAATCCACAACATTTGTGAGTCCTGCTTACACACATTGTTAGGAAAGTGACAGGCGTGTGCACTAGGGCACATCTTGGGAACGTGTTGGAGTTCTGCCACCGAGGCAGAGAGGGAGGAACGAAGCCACTGCAACGCGGGGATGTGTGGAGTCACCATTTTCTGCCTCCATTTTCCAGGACAGATATTATCTCCCTCACAGCAAGGAACCTGGCAGTGAGGGCAGAATATCTCTCTCAAACCCACTGAAGTGGGGCAGTTGAGTCTTGGGGGCACCTGAGGGCAACTAACCAGTCTCTCCCAGAACTCAGTCTGAGGAGGTAAAGCTGCAGAGGTCAGCGGAGAACTCGTGAGTGACTTACTCAGTTCTGCATTTGTTTTTCTTTTGGAACATGTTTATTTTGCTTGATTATTGGTTCCTTTTATGACAGGTGACTCATTACAAAAAATTTAAAATTGCCAAAGAACAGGAATCTGAAACCCAAAGAGATTAATAACCCATCCAAGTAGGATGGAAATTAAAGTAAAAACATCTAAACAATCAGCAGCTACAGAAAGAAACTTTAAACACAGGACGAATCTGCTGAAAATGCAGCTGCCATGGTCCCCCGTCTGCGGGAGTTTCGTGATTCGGGGAAAGACTGACCCTTCCACCAGGGACTGTGAGGTCAGCTGTCCACTCGTATCAGGAGGTGCGCCAGAACCTTCCCACATCCCACCGAAGTCCTGTCCCCTCTTCTGTTAACTCTGTACATAAACCTCGCACTCAGGCACTTTCATCTTTTCTCCCCGTAATCTGTCTGCTGTCAGTTAATTTGTGGGACCTCAGTCACTAACCTCAAGTCGGAAGAGGGAAAAGCATTTTCTCCAACAAATCTGTGACCAAAAACTGCAGAACTGTAGTGCCAAATGATTGAACAGGAAGGTACTGGCAAAAACGCAGGCCTGTTGGAATTCATTTTCAGACGTAACATTCTGGAAATAAAAATAAAACTTCTAAAAATGATTAAAATAATGACAATTAAAAGTTAAGGATTCAAAAATGGAAACACTTGGTTAAAATAACTGATCGTCAAGAACAAAAATAGCTAAATATCAACCATCAATATTTCTGTTTTAATTATTTTAAGTGGATTGCTCAGAACATTGGTCTTTAGAGATGTCCTGTTAAAAAAAAATTTTTTTTAAAAACACATCTAAATAGATTTGGGAACCACTGTGATCTGTTTCTCTTCCTGATTCAGCTTGGTACAGAAAAGGTTTAAGACGTTCCCCCATAAAGAGTCCTGTTTAACTTTGCTTGCCCCAGTGTTTCCTGAAATTCTTGCCCGAAGGACCCTTTCTTGGTTTTCACATGATACCTCCTGCTCTGTCAGCTTGCAGGTTTCATTTCTACTCAATTGCGCAAAAACACTACCCCCTTGTGGTGAACCAAGCAGCACAAAATGTCATAGTAATAATTATTTATTATGTAAGTCTTTTCATAAAATTGGGTATGACATTCATTTTGAATCATCTTATGTTCTGACAACCGCAGTGGCACAGGGACAAAAACTGCTTCTGTGAATACAATTGGAAGACGTGGTGCATAATCTTAGCTATTAAGGAAAACGTGGGAGCAAAATCAAAGCTAAATCTGGAAATCTAAAGCATCTTTAGAATGAGAAAGAAGGAGAGAAACATAGAAAGAAAAAGAGAGGGAGGAATCAAAAAATCTCTTAATAAAAAGTAAAATTTAGGGAATTGAGGGGATTGAGAGGAGCCCCAAAATTATTTCTTGTATTTTAAAGAAGAAGAGCGTTTTGGTTCATGTTCAAAAATTCTAAGAAATTCCAAAAAAAATACATGTATGTATATAAATGTTTGGGAAATTCATTTTTAAATAATATTAGAGTTTAGAATTACAAGAAGTATTGACGCCGTCGTAAGCCGTCAGAGACGGGATGAAAGCAGCCCAACCCAGTGTGCGCTGTCGACGACAGCAATAAATTCTGGGGAACAATCGGGAAGACACGGATTAAGACGACGTCTCCCCTGCACGTCTCAATGTGAAATGCTAACAGTGCAGACTGCCCACTAGAAAAGAAGATTGGAAAAACAATTTTTAACTGTTCACATGTGAGCCGTACTGTGCTCAGGTTGAAAAATTAATAGGAAGGAAACGTGACATGACTTCAATAAACCAAAGGATTGAAAGACTGTGGCTATCTCAACAGCTTCTGAGGGAATTTAATGAAGTCTGAGACTCACGTTGATAAGAAAGCATCACTATGAAGAAAAGAATGATACATCCTCAAACTGACATTGAAAAATTAACTAAACTGATGGAGAGACCTGAATACGTACCAGGAATAAGCATGTATATGCTATCAAAATAATTTTTTCATACTGGCCTGGAATTTCAGACAATACAATAGAATATTACTTAGAAATATGAGGTCCAGCCACCCAAAAAAAGGGCACGATTATAATGTGTAGATGATCACTGTTGCCCCAAATTGCTTAAAAGGATTGTTTAAAAACATTAGAATTAGTCAGTACAGTTTGATCTGATCCATGTATATTCAATGAAAAGTTATTTCATGTATCAAAGTTGCCAGGAAGAAAATGTAATGATAAAATGATCTTCCTGATAACAGGAAAAGAGCTGATGAACACGTGGGCAATAACTGTTCTAAACACTGTGGAAACAGATGATGGAGACAACTTCAAAAAGTAACAGAGAACTTGACACATTGAAAGTGACTGTACTTCAATTAAAAAAAAAAAGTAACAGAGAGAAACAGCACACAAGGACACGGACTACTGTGCCCTGTAAGGGAGGCTGAACAGCACAAGGACCGCTCGGTACGCCACACACCAGCCCTCACGATGCTCACAGTTCTTACGAATCGCAGCTCCCCGTCTCCTGTCTTCTGTCCTCCCCGGGACAGAAATTCCCCGGAATGCTCGGATTTGCCGTCTCTTTTTGCCTCCTTCTCAAGGACCTTTCCTTCTACCTTACGGAGAAGTGTACCCTGAGAGCCACCCCTTGCCTTGAACTTCTGCCACCTGATTGGTCCTGTTTCAGCAGCTCAGCCTGGAGGTGACCTGGACGGTCATCCCAACTCCTCAGGCTTTTCAGGGACAGTCCACAGACACCGATGTCCCACGTCCTCAGGGATTTCTGTGTCACTCAATCCAGGGTACATTTTAAGGACACGTCTTACCCCATATCTGCAATAGTTCTGCAGTTTTGTGACTTGTTACAGCCAATGAGTCGTGTGCTAAAGGGACACCGTGTTTCTGGGCCAAACACGCCCTCCTGGTGCACAAGCCTGAGAGCCTTTGCGTCTCTCTGGCGAGGGGACAGTTAACATGCAGGAGGTCAGTGCCCACAGCCCAGTCCACCAAGGGGCTGCTGACCGTGTGCGGGGAGGAGAATAAGGCACCTGCTGCTTCCACCACTAGATTTGGGGCTGTTTGTCACCACAGCATAACGTGGCCAATCCTCACTGATACAACTCCAGTGACATTCACACTGCAGACCAGTCTTTTTATGCAAAACTCAAATTGTTTGCTGCTTCTTATTCCATCATATTTTACCTTCCCTCGTGTATTCTCCTCATCACCTATCCCTTGACTCTCCACGCGTCTCGAGGTTCTGCACCAGCTCTTCTTCTTGTTTCATTCAGTGACTTCTGTTATCCTTTACAGCAAAAAACTCCCCTGTGTCTGCCTGGAGTCTTGAAAATAAAAACAATACAGAGATAGGATGTCTGTCTCTCTCACACATACACACGCACGCACGCACACAAATCAAATCGCCACTGAGAAAATCCTTCTGTTCCACTTTAGACACCTGGCGGGCATTCTTGCTCTAAAGTACATTGATGACCTTACATCATCCAAAAACACTTCAGTCCACTCTCCCACGTGACTCAAGTTTTAATATGTTAACGTCTACGGGCCCCACATTGTGCACGTTTGGGGCGCACATCTACTGATAAGGACAGACTAATCACAGTGACACAGGTTTCCACGCTGTGGTGGTCACACCTCTGGGAGGAGAGCAGGTGGGGTCATTTCAGGATCACAGATAAAAATAACTAAAATTTACAGATGCTAAGAGACTTTCTCAAAATGCAGGGTAGCGAGGGCCAGCGTCAGGGTGCAATGGAAACCCAGTCGCACACGCGCCACCAGCCCTGCACAGGTGTGTTTCCGGCCCTGCAGGTGGACCCACACCCAAGTCCAGGGACTGGGAGGGAGGGTGACAACCTGGAGCAGAAGGAGGAGAAGAGCCTTGCGACCCAGACGTGCCAGAACACCAAAACAGTGCATTAGAAGGTGAGATATGGATTTTCACTACACAGCTGGGGCTGGAACACATCTTTCCAAAATTAATAACTTTAAAAAGAAGAACCACAATGAATTATGACTAAACCTAAGTTTCCTGATATTACTCACAATCGGAAGGTTTCTGGTTACTCTGCAGAGATTAAGATAAAAATATAAGTAAATGAAAAAGAGGACGCATTCATTTGACAAATCTGCTCCTGTATTTTCAACGAAATGATGGTTTTCATTCTTCCATAAAGCTTTGGTGCTAGATTTTTACTATTTTGTTTGAATATCAAACCTGTATGAAATCATATAGAAATAACAGTATCATGATGATTATTCGATGCTTTCAATACTTGCAAAATATGTATATTTTGCCTTTTCAAAAGGATTGAAGGTTCCTGGTGGTTTGATTCTCCTGTGCGTGTTCACACGTGTGTGTAAGTGAGACCCACTTACATTTCACGCTGCGTTCAGTCCATGCAGTTGCACTGAAGCGTTCTTGCCTCATCAAGTGAACATGAATCATGACAACTCACAGCACAGCGACCTTCAGACCCACAGAGAACTGACTGTCTTACTTGTGACACTACCAGGCAGTTAAATGCTGTTTGTTGGCTGGATTTTAATTTGAATCAAGGCGGCAGACTTTACCTCTTCGTCTTGCACAGACACCGCCCACGTCTCGGGAGGATAACGTCTGTGCTGAAAGAGGCCAGCACCTCCAGGAGAACCAGACTCTCGAAATGAGGGGTCAGTGACAGCACGCGGCATGACAGATAAAAACATGTTTGTGTCTATTCATTAGTTTAAAAGATCGTCATTCTAAGTGAGGTAGCCAGAAAGAGAAAAGGAAAGGCCGCATGATATCACTTACGTGTGGAATCTGAACAAAAACAAATGAACTTATTTACAAAACAGAAACAGGCTCACAGACGTAGAAAACACACTTACGGTTAACCGGGGTTGGGGGGGAAGGGATAAACTGGGAGTTTGAGATTTGCAGATACTGACCACTGTATATAAACTAGATAAACAACAAGTTTATACTGCAGAGCACAGGGAACTCTTTCAATAACTTGTAGTCACCCATAAGGAAAAAATACTAAAAGGAATGTACGTATGTATACGTATGACTGAACTATGATGACCTGTACACCAGAAACTGGCCCAACGTTGTAGACGTACTAGACGTCAAGTAAAAAAGACATTTACAGCTATGCTTTATATGAGTAGTAATATTCTGTTCCATTTGCAAACTTGGCATATTCAAATCTTTTTATTTAATTTTGCAAAGGGTATAATATTGACTTTAGAAGATTTTTCATCAAAGACAATGATAGCTTTTTTTCTATTTAACCAGGGTATAAATTACCTGCAGAAAAGTAATGAGCCTGCCACTGCTAAACCATCAGATAGTACACCTGCCATTAACTATTTACCCTGGTGAAACCGGAGAGCATTAGCATTGGGTCCGCTGATCATTACGCGCACTGTTTGATCCTCTCTCATGTACAGAGCTCGTGCATGCAGGCTCCTAGACCCGGACTCGTTAGCTTGCAGGCTAAGGGAAGCAAGTTTCTATTTCCTTTTCCGCACACAAGCCTGCAAAGCAGTCTCGGGATTCTCTCACAGGAGCGTTTGCTACGCACTGGAAGAGCTTTCCGACAAAGGCATTTGCTGTCGCTACCCTGCTCAGAGCACCGCTCCCGGGCCCAGGACAGCCAGCATCCTGCCAGGAAAGGGGGTGTTTCTCTCGGGCAGTTTCCTGTTCTATCTGGAGCAGGCCTCAGGTGTAACCCCGGCTCTGACCCCACCAGCCAGTGCCAGACCAAACACTCAAGTTCACTATTCTTACTCTGGAGCTCTTTCTTTCAAAACAGCTTTCCCAGTTTTCCCAGAGTGGTTTTTAAGTTTTATTCAAAACGTATCTTAATTGCACAGTTTTCATTTAGTCCAAACTGCTGCCAGTGCTTCTCCAGAAGCCCTAGGTGTGAGGCCAGCTTCTCAAACGTGGGGGTCGTCCATTAAGTCAGTCTGTCCGAGGCAGAAGGTAAGGGGTCCGCGAAATCGCCTGGAAAGAACATTCCACAGCATCATCAAGTTTCTAGTGGAAAGGGGTTCCTGGGCGAGCTGTGCTCTGCAGGAGCAGCCCCACAGCTTATTTCCGCTCCTGGCGCCTTTACTTCTGATGCTCATCAACGTTTTCTGGATCCCAGTTTTCCTTAAAAAATTGAAGGCCCTGCGCTCGTCATTCCACTTCGAGAATAATGACAAAAAACAGAAAACCAGCACCCCGAGCCCTCTGGGCCGGGACTCTTCTCAGGCCCGTGCCCGTGTTACCTTACCTGGACCTGGGAGCTCGCCCTGGGCGAGGAGGAACCAGGGCTGTCAGGGTGGGGCTGAGGTTGGGGGGGAGCTGCTTGGCCCCACACTGGGGCAGGTGGAGCGGAGCAGGACCCTGGGGGACGTCACCAGGGTCTTTACTCAGGGGCGCCATGCATGACTGTGGAACTTGACTTAATTGCATGTCTGCACCTTTTGTAACTGTGGCTTCATTTCCTCAGTAAAAACATACCATGTTTATTGTAGCCCCTTAGATGCCTGTATTGGAGAAAGAAGTGATGGTCCTTCAATGGTTTATGTAAAAATCCTCCTTAAAATCATGTTTTTAATTCATCGCATACACTGGCCTCACATTTTGAAAGAATATACTGTATGTCATCTGTATTTTAAATGAAGACTGTCTCCGATCAAATAGTTAGCGCTATTGCCCCACGATCCCTCTTCCTTTCCTGTCTGTGTTTTCTGGAAACAATGTTTCTTAATGAGATGGTGTTTCGGTGCTACCGTTCCAGTGGGTGTGGTCTAACTCTGAGCAAGCCTTGCAAGCTTTCTGACAGTCTCACGGTTCACGTGGACTGTGCGAAGGCCCCCAAGGTCAGGAGGCGGAGGGGAAGTCCAACCCGGCTGTCCTCTCCTGACCTGTGAGCTAGACGACACGGGAGACGGCGTTCGCGAACACGAAACGACAGCAGAGCAAGAGCAGAGCTTTGAGTCTAAGGTCGGCTTCTTACAGTGGCCAACCGGCTTCAAAGAAACAGAAAGAAAGAAACCAGATAGGGTGCCTATTGCGAAAGCGGTCACTGCCTTCTAGTGTACAATAAACATTTAAAGTTCCTGTAATTTTCAAAGTCTGGAGGTTTTCCAACTGTGTTTGAGTTGCTGGAACACCGTGCTGTGAAGAGGCACCTGTTTCATTGCTCAGCACAAGCTTTCTTGCTGGCCTGGTCCCCCAGCTCGCCCTTCACCAAAGACAAGTGGTACGCAGTTGAGCTTATGAAGAGTTATTTTTGTTAGTCTTTGCTTCACACAATATAGTTTTGTTTTGCATAATTTGCAAAGAAGGAATTACAAGTGAGTTCAGAGGAGAAGGTCTACTTCTTGAATAAAAGCTGAGATTTCTCGGAAGGACGCCTCGCGGGGTCGGTGGGCGTGGCCTGGCCTCCTTCTCCCCTTCCTGGCCGCAGGGCGGAAACGTGGGGGCTCGTGGGGACACGTGGGGGCTCGTGGGGACCCGGCGGTCCCGCCGCTCAGCTGGCTGTCACGCTGGCCTGGAGACCCAGCGCTTTGAAGCAGGCCCTTGGAGACCCTGACCGCCCAGGTGGCTGCAAGACACGTCCCTGAAACGTGTCCCAAACACGTCCCCCACTGCCGTGCGGGCGGCCCGACTCACGCAAGCTAAGCTGGGAGGCGCTGGCCGGGGCTCCCCCTCGGCCGCCCCCGGGCTTGCGCTCGGCCCCGCGCTCGGCCGGCCGCGGGCCGTGGGCCTCGGGGATGGTGACGCTCCGGGCGCAGCCTCCACGGGCGACCTGCTCTCTCCCTCGGATTTCTGGGCCGCACGTCCAGCACCCACCGCCTGGGCGCCGGCAGGGGACAGGCCTTCCCGTGCGCCCGCGGCGCCGCCGCGCCCAGCCCGGCGGGCGCGTGGACCTCGCGTCCGGGCGGCACAGCCGCGGGTCCACCGCGCTCGGAACTGAGCCCGCGGCAGGAGAAGCGCGGCCCGGGAGCGGAAGCCCGCAGGCGCGGCGCTGGCCCGGGGGCGGCCGGCCGGCCGGGCAGGGTTCCCCCCGCGGACGCGGCTGCCGGGCCCAGAGCCAGTTTTAGGAACACGCTGCAAGAAAGAAATGCTCTCTGGCAGCAACCGGGCAGCCCTCCCAGCGAGACGGGTGAAAATCAGGAGGCGCAAAGAGCGGGCCCGCTGCTGCGCTGGACTCCAACGTGAGGAATGGGCCCGGGAAGATGCGTCAGCGCCAGCGGCCCAGCGCCCCGCAGACACAGCGCGGCCTCGCCCAGGCGACCGGGAAGGCCGTGCTGGTGCGGGGAGTCATTTTAAGTGGGCTGCAAACTGGGCAAGTGGGGGTGCTCTGGACACCTCTGAGACAACAGAATAACGTCTGAACTGACAAGAGGACACACATGCAACAAGGTAAGAGAAGCGTTTCCCAGGAACAAAGGAAATTTGGTGCAGGGGGGAAAGTGGCCGCTGTCGCGGCCCGAGAGAAGTGCGGGGGGAGGGCAGTGGCCGTGGGTCGCACGTCACCGCAGCTGTGGACCCTGGTGAACTTCATCCTGCGATGCACGTCCTTTACGGGCAGAGGTGCCGCGAGACCGCAGAGGAGACTCCCCAGAGGCGCTCCCAGCAGCCGGTCAGGACAGAACCTGCTCTCTCTAGACTTAGTTTGCAATGGACAACGACATTGCTCCTCATGCCTGGAACTTCGTTATGGACGTTCCCAGCGACTCACGGAGGAAGCAGTGACCTTAATTTACTTCCTGTGAATCACGACTGAGCCTCAGATTGTTCCATCCTGTCGCAAGCGACCTGAGTCATAATGACAACACTCAGATCTCATCTGCAGATGTGAGCGGAGGAAACTGAAGGTGTAAAGTCGCTCAAGAGAATCAATAAGACATTTGCCTCTGCAAGTAAAAGATAAGGTTACTGAAGTGTAAAATTAAGGCTGAGGCAATAAACTTGATGTAAAGCCTCCTTGGGTTCCTTTCCTTTGGTGGCTGAGTCACGACTTCGAAATTGAGCAGATGCTTCAGGAAGCAGATTGGTTGAATTTGGTGGGGGAACAAGGAAAAATAATGCCTGAATTCCATGCTCTGCTTCTAAACACGTGCAGCCCAGGGCCCCACACCTGCTCTGCCTGTTTCCTTCTCCATCCCTCCCTGCCCCACCTTGTCCCCAGTGTGACCAGTGGGACAGACCAGTGGGAAGACAGGTGTGATGATTTTGAACTGGGAACAATCTCAGTTGCTTTTTCCCCTTTGAATCAGAAGTTCCACTTTCCACCAGGCCCCAAAGGGTCGGAACTCACCGGTGTATTTCTTTTCATTCCCTGCGCCGATGGGTTTTCCACGTCTGAGGACCCACAGATAAGCCCGGAGGGGGCAGTGTGGGCGGTGGGGAGGTTCGCTGCCTGGCGATCGCTCCCTCGTCCTCAGTAACCGCAGCCAGACCGTGCCTTTGGGCAGTCGGCAGGGACCGCCGGTTCTCCTCTGGGAAACAGCTTCCTTTCACACTGACGCTCTCCACATCACCTCTAAACTGCACTGTTGACAGTGACCCCCATTTCTCTATCATAATCCACAATTTTAATGAGGCATCATCAATCCTACTCTAAAGGAACATTTACAAGTTTTCAAGGAGACGAAACCTTAAGTACTTAAGCACGTTTTAAGAATCGGCATGAAACTTACGTACAAAGTTACTGCAGAGCTAGGAAAGGTCAGAGAAAGGTGCCCGTGTTCCCCTGAGTACGTCGAGGGAGAAACTGGCCCCGGAAGTCTCCTGCCCCCCACCCTCTTCCCTCACCTCCGCCTTTTCCTCCTTCTCTCTCTCTGTCTCTGTTTCTTCCTTGATTTCTTTACTTTTTTTAACTGAAGTACAATCAGTCACAACGTGTCAGCCCTGGTGTGCAGCACAACGTCTCAGTCACACATGAACATAGCAGATTCCTCTTCGTACTCTTCTTCACTGTAGGCCATTACACGCTGCTGAGTGCAGCTCCCTGTGCTGCGCAGCAGGTCCTTGCTGTTTGTCTGTTTATACATAATAGTCAGAATCTGCAAACCCCGAGCTCCCAGCTTAGCCTGTCCCACTCGCTCTTCTCCCTTTTGAGGATGAGCCCCCTCGTGTGCACCTCTGATGTGCAGGTTTCAGCTGGGCGGGCGCTCCTGGTTGCGGGATGCCGCGGTCTCCTCCCTGACCACAGCCGCTCTCCTAGGAGCCCTTAGCGCGCAGGGCAGGGAGGGCGGACACAGCCCTCCCCCCCACTCCCCCGGAGCGGCCGGGGCTGCGTGCGGAAGGCCGTCACCCTGGCCGAGGTGACTCCCTGTGGCCAAGAGCTGGCTCCTCTGAGGGTCCCCAGGAAAAGCAGCAGCCTCCAGCCCTCCCGGCAGCCAGGACACGAGCAGCTCCATCCTGCAGGGGCCCTGAGACCAGAGCCTCCAACAAGGTGTTGCTGCTTGCTCTGCAGTCGGCGTGTCGCCTGTGAGCTCTTAAGTCAGGCAGCGAGCATGGCGAGCCTGACCGCGTCCCTCAGGCCAGCCCAGCAGAGACTCCAGATAATGTGACCCTCCACAGCCGGCAAAACACTCCTCAGACTCCCCGTGTCCTCCTCAGATGGTCACTTGTCAGTCCTTTCCTGAGAATCTGTCTTGGATCCATCCAGCTGAGTCCAGCCCAGCCCTGGGCAGGTCAGTAAGTCTCAGGCTGTTTTCCCAGCTCCTCCAAAGCCCAGCAAAGCCCGACGCTACTCTTGGGGACTCACAGACCCAGGTTAGGTTTCCAGCAGGTGTGGAGGAGGCACAGGGGCCCTGGGCCCTGCTGGGAAGGGAGACTGGGACCCCCCACGCCCCACAGGCACTCCTGTCGGTCCTCTGTCCGGGGCACCAGGATGCCTTTTCTTTCAGGACAAGGAGACAGTCACCAGTTCATAACATCTCCAGTTCTCCTGTGTGCCTCTCACGTCACCCCTTTGTCCTCCCTGCTCTCTCAGGGGAAGTCAGAGCCATCATAATCCAAGACAGAGAAGCGCGCACAGCTCCTAGGTATTTATAGAAACACTGGAAGATGCAGAAAACGCACCTAAACCTGGGAATATTCTTGGCAACATGCTTGTGAGGGAGATTATTTGAAGCAACATGAATGCCCACGGATCAGGAACTAATTACATGAATTATGTTACCCTCCATATGATGCCACGTAACAGGAATGAGGCAGTTCTGTGCACAGGAATAAGGAAAGCTACACAAGACACACTGAGAGGGACACAGCACAGTGGAGAACGAAGGCTTCAGCCAACGACCACACGACCACACATGGGCGATCTCGGGAGGCAGGAGCCAGTGACTCGGGGACGGGGAACAGAAAGGGGCTTATTTCGGCACATTGAGCCTTTTGAATGCTATGTAACACACACAGTGTAACGCATACACATGACAAAGTATGTCCATTTCCTTTTTTAAGTAATGAATTCAACAATTAAACATCACCCAAAACAAGTAATTCTGTAAAAATAATGCTAATGGAATGGCTTGGAATCAACGAAGTCCGAATTTCTGCCTACCCACTAAAATAAGTATTACAGGATAAATAATAAACTAAGATCCTGAAAAGCCTAGTTCTGCACAGGCAAGCAGGCTCCTTTTCCAACATAGCGAATGATGCATTTATAAGTTACAGGAATTAATAATTTCCAACACTGCATTGTGAACCCACACTGGGGGTTTCAGACGCTGGAAAAGCTGGTTTAACACCCTCATTTTCTACTCTTAGGCACATTTTTAGATTCAATTATTGTTGAAAATGTGCATTGAATTTCCGTGTTAAGAAGCTTTTTTAAAATGCAAGGGGTTATTGAGATTTGCTTTAGAATTAGTAAATACCCGAGGAAATTAGCATTTATATGACATTTTATGCCATCAAGGAGATTTACAAATATCAACCTCTTAATCTTTTCAAAACATCTTTCTAATTCCAATTGCAGAGAGTTTTAGTGAGATGAGTTTATAAAACAGGAAAGTAAACAGGATTTTGTGTAATCATAATATATGTATATATATATATATACACCACTTTACTTAAGCAAGGATAATTCTTGGTGGTTAGTCATGCAAAAGTTGCTTTTCTGTTTAATTTTGTCTTTTTTTTTTTTTTTTGGTTACACACACTATGAGATAGGTTAGTTTTATATGTTCATGAATATTTCATTCGTCTACATACTGATTAATATCAGGGTGTTTAGTTGTTTGAAAAAATATATCAAACTGAGGTATCTTTTCTTTTCCACCATAAATACTGTCTGCAGCCGTCATTTAGGGGACGAGGGAGACACTGGCAACAGCACAAAGATCCCTGAAGCATTTCTCATGACACGTTTATCAGCGTCCCTGCCCTTGAAGCTGAAACCCAGTGGTCTGTTCCTTCTTTATTTCCTACAATAGAAGTTAGAGATAAGCTACACGGGAATGAAAGTGTAATGGCTTAGCTGGAGGGGATCAGAGATTCCTGCACCCAAACTGGGACAAATATCTCCAAAGAAGTCAATGGACTAATCTGTCAACAAAACATGCAATTTTGTATCATCTATTACTGTCCCATCCAGGACCCACCCCCCATTACTATCCCCCACCCCCGCCATCTTTATCTGCAATTTATTCACAAAACCCATGTGTTGCGTTTGGGGCCTTTTAAAATATTTGTAAAGAGCTTTATTCTAAGATTTTTGACGTGTGATGAGCTGGACAATTTCATCAACGCTGACATAAGTAAACAGGGTGAATTCGCCATCACAATCAAGGTGACGACTTATTTGTCACCCCCTAGATTCCTCATTGTCATGATTACTCTAAACAAAGCTGCTCTGAACATTTACATACAAGACCCTCTGTGGACATGCACCCAGCTCCCTGGGGAAGAGAGCTGCAAGAGGGTGGCCGGCTCACACGGTGGGCGGGTTGCTTTCCCAGGGCAGTTCTGACAGATCAGCATGGAGTTGGTGCCTTAAGACAAAAATGTATTTTCTGAGTTCTCAGGCTGGAAGTCTGCAGTCAAGGTGTCAGCAGAGCTGCCCTCTGGGAGGCTCTGGGGAGGCCCCTTCCTGGCGTCTCCATGCCTGGTGTCACCGGCATCCTGGGATCTGAGTCCACGTCCCCCAGCCTCCTCCCCTGCTTCCCTCTTATCAGGATGCTGACATCATTCAGGACTCCCCGACTCCGAGTTACCCAGACTGTGCCCCATTCCTCAAGGCCCTCACTCATGTAGTTTGCACGTAAGGTCACATCCGTAAGTCCCTGGGGTTCAGACGTGGACGAGTCTTTTGGGAGCTGCATCCAGTCCACTTCAGCAGGTGTATGTTGAGCATTTTAAGAAATTGCAGAGCTGCCTTCCAAAATGACTGTATTGTTTTCATTCCCAGCAGGAGCCCCCGTCGCTCCTGGTCCTCCTTTGACTTGATGTGCCAGTCACGTTCGTTCCCATCCATTCTAAACGCTGTGCCGTGCTGTCTCGGTGCCGTTTAATTCCCATTTTCCTAATGACCGGTAACACTGAGCCTCTTCACATGCTTACTTACCAATCAAATATCTTTATCAAGTACCCTCTCAAATCTTCTGCCCATTTTTTAAAAATTGGGTTGTTTGTTTTCTTAGTATTAAATTTTAAGAGCTCTCTACAAATTCTGAATGCAATTTCTTTAACAGATACGTAATTTGAAGACTTTTTATCAGTCTGGGGGCTTGTCTTTTCTTTCTTTTAATAAGCGCTCTTTGAACAGCGGAAGTTTTAGCTTTGAAAAAGTTTAATTCATCACATTTTCCTTAGATGGATTGTATTTCAGTGCCGTGATTGAGAAATCTTTAACTCAGGTCCACAAAGATTTTCTCATAGGTTTTATTTACATTCAGCCTCTGATTATTTGAGTCAATTTTTGAGTATGAAACACTGTATAAGTTAAAGCTCTTACAGTGTTTGGACAGGCGTGGGTGGTGACCCTCGCACATTGGCAGAGAACTGCACTAGACTCGGACCTGTCTTCACAGCCTTCCCGAGAATTAACTGAGCACTTGTGTGTGTGTTTTTGGACTCTCTGCTGTGTTTGTTGAACTCTTAGTCTATCTTCATCCCACACCACACTATCTCAATTATTGCATATTTATAATAACTCTTGAAATCCTCCAGTGTAATTTCTCCATTTTTTCTTTTTTATGTGAAGTTGTTATGTCTGTCTAGACCCTCTGCAATCCCATGTGAATTTTAGCATCAGCTTCTCAACTTCTAGAAAACGTGCCTGTTGATGCTGTGGCTGGGGTGGCGTCGGGTGGCATCAGTTTGGGGAGAGCTGACATCTCAGCAACACTGACTCTTCCTCTGCGTACAAGGGGCATCTCTCCATTCACGTAAGTCTCCTTCACCTTCTCTTAGCAATTTTAGTCCAAACATTTAACGTTTTTGAGGCTATTGGAGATACTGTTATTTTAAATTCTCTGTTTGTTCTGATTTCTTGACAATACATGGAAAAGAGCTGTGTTCTCTCCAGGGGTCCTGCAGACCACAAACCCCCTAAACACACTGACGAGTTCCTTGAGTAGCTCTTTCTTAGAATCTAAAAACCTTGCCTTTTTGTACTGGTTTCTAATTTTATTCCATCATCCTATGTGAACCCTTATCACCACCCAACAGAACATGTGTACTTTTTCTTTTATTAAGAATTACAAACCTTAATGCTATAAAATGTACTGTGTTTAGTGTTATTGCTGTTGTTGCAATCACCAAATGACCTCCACGACCCATAATGGGATGTGAAATGCAGTTCGGGAGACACTGTGTTAAAGGATTTAGGTTGACTCACTTGGATTCTGTAAAGACAGTAAGTTGTCATTGTTCCTGTTAGCTCACACACACACACACACACACACACACTCCAAAACAGAGCCTGATGACACAGCAAAGTATAGCCGCAAAAAAAATAAAATGTATAACTTCATTTTTGCAATTACTAGAAGGCAGTTTATATTTTAGAAGTTACAGGAAAAGAACAAATCAAAAATGACTCAGAAATTAATTCATTAATGAATGGAAAGATATGAAGAGAAAACAGCTCAGGTAAAAAGTTGGAAACATTAGAGAAAATTGCAGATTAAAGTATTAAATTAGAGACAACATAAAATCATACAGACCATACAGAAGTCACAGTAAGTAAAAAGGATGGAAAGAAAAATGAAGCAGAATAAAGAAACTGTTTCTAAGAAAAATGATAATTATAGAAGAAAAGTAAAGAGACTCCAACATCCATAAGTTTGGAGTCCGAAGAAAAGAAAACGTAAGAAATGGAATAAAAGAAGTTGAAACAGTATATTCATGAAACATTGTTTGACATAAAGGAAGACGTGAATCTATATTTTGAGAATGCCAATAATTTCCTGGGAAAATCAGCTGAGAATAACCAACATTGAAAGCTAGAAAGAGAAAGAAAAATATCATATGATACCACTTATACGTGGAATCTACAAAAACAGGACAAATGAACTTACATACAAACCAGAAACAGACTCAGAGACATAAAAACAAACTTACGGTTACCAAGGGAATAAACTGGGAGCCGGGGAATTGCAGATTCTAACTACTATATATAAAATAGATAAACAACAAGGTCCCACTGCAGAGCACAGGGAACTGTACTCAGTACCTTGTAATGGCCTTTAATGAAAAAGAATATGAACAGGAACACATATACATGTACAACTGAATCACTGTGCTGTAAACCAGAAATTAATGCAATGTTGTAAAACAACTGTACCTCAATTAAAAAAACATTTTTTTAAGAAAACAATTCTAGTAAAGCCATTTTCATGTAAAAAGAAAAAGAAAACCCTTTGGGTATCCGTGTCAAAATACTAAGTCATTCATGGAAATGAATGAAGAAAAGCAGTGTGATTGGCCACAGATACAATGAGTTTCATATCAGAAGACAATGACCCATTATATTTAAGGTAAAATGTGTGGCATGGTCTTCCATTCAGAAAAACAGACATAGAGCAGGAAAGCTGAAGACAGACAGGGGGAATGCTGGGGCACGGGAATGCCGGGGCACGGGCATGCCAGCCTCACGAGCAACCTCAGATGACCAAGAAACACAGCAGAATTTCACAAACAGTCACAGGCTGTGACACTTGGCAGCTGGGGCTCACGGGGAGAAAGCACCAGGGGTTGGTATTTGCTCATACTCTCAGCGTAGATGTTCCCACTATGTTTGAAGCCAGCCAGCAGCTAAATATGGAGGTTGTGGAGATGCCATCCATCAGCTCTCAGCCGACTGTGGGAGAGAATCCGGGTTACCGCGGCGAGAACTGGACACTAAAGATGACTGCGCAGAGCTGGAAAAAATTACAGAGATGGGAGTGACGGGCTATGGGAATGTTGGGATTCTTCTATTTCATGAAGCTCATTTCATCATAAACAAAGAATTACTGCTGATTTTTGTTATATAATTTGAGTTCTGAATAACTCCTGTTCTTCCCTTGAAAAAATTTCTTACGATTCTTAATGGCTAACAACACTGAAACTCCATGCGATAGCCCTATAGCTGCACTCGGGGCACCTACATAAAGGCTGAGTAACCAAGAAACAGCGTTCCAGGCCATGGGTACACTCCTTCGCTTGCCTTGCACAATCAGGCACCGTTCCAGACCCACGGGAACAAAAGCCAGCACCAGACCACCACGTGCACCCACAGGCTGAGTGTGAGAGAGAACGCTCCTGTGTGCTTCATGCTCTGCTGAGGAGTCTGGGAATAAAGTATGTGAAAGTTGATTTATATGCACAAACATTAATTTTGTTGAGGATAGGAAACAAAAGTTCACAAAAATGAACAAATTCACAAGACAGCATTCATTTGCTGACACCATTTCTTATACCATTTAAGAAGTCGGCATGAAATAAGAAAAAAGCTAGTGCAAACAGGGAGGGCACACTGCTGAGTGTAACAAAGAAGGCATTGAAAACAATTTTTAAAAGGGGCAATAGAAAAGGTAAATTTGTCCTGAAATATCAGAATATTATTCATATTCTGGAAGCCCCCACATTCCTTCCTCCAACCACAGCCCAAAGGTAACCAGCGCTCTGACCACAATTTTGACCATTACTCTATTAGATTTAATGACACTCACACTTTAGGAACTGAAACAATGCAACATAGAGACTTTTGTGTCTGCATTTTTTGTCAGCACTGTGCTTGTGAAATCCGCCCATGCTGTTGCCCGTAAAGGTGGTCCAGTCTGTCTCGCTGTGCGACAGTGGTACACTGTCTGAATCCACCACAAGTAATTATGCATTCTGCTATTAACGCGTATCCGGCTAGTTTCCACTGTAGGGCTGTTATAAATAGAAGTGGTATGAATATTGTAAATCAGGGCTTCTGTCATAATATATAGTTACCTACTGATGAATTGCTGTGTAATATGGAACATATATGTTCAGTTTTTATCAAATCAGCTCCAAAGATGGAAAATTTGCGTGCAACAATGTTAAGACATTTTAAGTAAAGTTCCATTGATTTTGACAAATACGTAGACCCCTGTGGCCAACACATCCAAAATAGTAAAAATGTCTGTCATCCCAGAGTCTTCCTTCATTGTCCCTTTCCAGCAGCCACACCCGTGCCCAGCACACGGGAACCACTGCTCTGGTTTCAGTCACTAAGGGTCAGTTGCCTGCTGCAGATGCCGCGTAAACAGTGCAGTTTGGTATGCGCTCTTGTCTGGCTGCTTCTGCAGTCTGCGGAGTTTTAGTGTCGTCGGTGAAATCCCTGTCGCTGTCTGGTTACGTGTTGTTATGGCCCAGCCGCAGTTCACGGCATGACGACATCGCTTCACGTTCATCTGTTCACCTGCAGGCACACGTTGGAGTTACTCCAACTTTTGGTTTTTATGAACGAAGCTGTTATGCACATTCATGTTCAAGCCTCTCTGTCGACATCTGTTTTTATTTATCTTGGGTGAATGCCTCAGAGTGGAATTCTCAGGTCGTACGGCAAGTGTACGTTTAATTATCTAAGAAACTGTTCAACCTGTTTTGTCAAGAAGACAGCCATTTCTCTGTTGAACTACTTTGGCTTTCTTGAGAAAAATCAGTGAGCAATACATGTTCAGCTCTGTCTCTGAACTGCACGTCTGGCTGCAATGAGATATTCGTCCATCGTTAATACCAGTGTCACACTCTTGATCAGTGTAGCCTTCAAGTCCTTGAAATCAGTGTCTCCCAATGTTATTTCATTTTTCAATATTTTTAGGGACTCATTTTAGATCCTTCATATTTTCACACAAATTGCAGAATTACATTGTCTATTTTCTACAAGTAAGAAGCCTGTAGGGTCTTGCCTGAGGTTGAATTAATTTTCACTCAATTTTGGGACAGGCAACAGTTTAACAAGATTGAGTCTTCCAACCCATCAACAAAATATGCATCCTTTTTCATTTAGATCTTTTTTTTAATCAAGGCTTTAGTATTTTTTTAAATTTAATTTTCCAATTTCTTGTTGCTATCATATAAATACAATTGAATTTTGTATTTTGACATTGTAATCGCTTAACTTGTTAAATTGATTAATTATTCTAGGGGTTTTTTTGGTCACTTCCTTAAGATTTCCCACGTAGACAATTGTCATCTGTTAATAGACTTTGACCTCACCCTTCTCCGCCTTCATCCTTACATTCTTTGCCTGTCTTGTTACACCGGCAGTGACCCAGGGCAGCGTTGCATAGAAGTGGAGGGTGGAGAGGGAGCATGTTTGCCTAAATCCCACCTCGGGGTAAAAGGGCTTAGTGTTCCAACATTAAATGTGATGTGACTTGTAGATTTTTGTTCATGTTCTTTATCAATTTGAGAAAATTCTTTTAATGCACTGGTTATTTTTTATAAAGAATGACTGAAATTTTGTCAAATGATTTTTTTCACCTATTAAGATTATATATATTTTCTCTTTTATTCTTTTAATATGCTGTATTATTTCATTTATTTTCAAATGTTCAACCAAACGTATATTTCTGGAATAAACCTCACTGGATTATTATGGGGTTTTTTTGTTTTTATGTTGGTTTGATTTGATAACATTTTATTGATGATTTTTGATTCTATGTTTATAAGAATATTACTCTACACTTTTCATTTCTGTCACATATCTCACGTTTTGGCTTTGGGTCTTTTCTGACTTTATTAAAATACTTTGGAATATGTTATTTTCTTCTTTATTTGGTTAGTTCAAGTCCTCTGGCAGCAAGATATTTTTAAACATGAAATAAATGCATTATGGAAAATGCACATAAGAGAAAATGGAAGAGAGCTCGCTGAAGCCGGGAGAGCCGTCAGACCTCGGTGCAAGTCTGGCCCCAGGGGAAGTGGGGAGGGAGGGAGGAAGGCTGGGGAAGCACCTCGGCCTGCAGTGCGGTGCTGAGGCAGTTTGGTGCAGCATCAGGGAGGCCTCCCGCGTCACCTGCGAGGATCTCTGCACCCAGCAGGCCTGCCTCAGTCCCTGCTCACCCTGTCGCTGGCCGGGACAGAACGTTCATGCATGCTGGCCTCAGTGCCCCGCTTCCAGCTGGGGCCAGAGAGCAGATGCTCGTGGGGACCCCTGGGGCTCAGGAGGACCTGCTGTTAACACCAGCTCAGGAAGCTCCCAAGGATGCTGTGCACCTCCACCTGGGGGAAGCAGCAGAGGAGCTCCCGGGTCACCTCACGTCCGGTCACCACAGCTAGGCCGAGGCTGCTGCCCGCTGTCAGTCTCTCCTCCTCCACCTTCACGCCGCGTCTCCCAACTTCATCTATGCTCTGGGCAGGTCTCAGAGGCTGGACGCTTGGAAATTACAGCTGTCTGAGTCCAGGATGGCTGGAGACGTCAGTTCCCAGTTAAGAGGTGTCCAGGACTGACCAGGAGGGGCCCCGGTCTCATCCTGGAGCTGCGCGCAGGCTCCCCCCTGCCCCGCGTGGTCAGGGCCGCTCTGCTCTTTCCGTGGGGCAACTGGGCTGAACCGAAGCCGCTTGTTCTCTCAAACCACTCCCGGCGTCATCCGTTTTCTCCAAGGTTTTAGTTTCTTTGAGGCGAGAAGCAGAAGGGGTCAAATACGTGAGGGGTAACGTCTGAGAGAAAGTGATGGAGGAGCTGGGAGAGAGAGCTGCTCAGCCAGGACAGAGCGAGCGAGCGAGCGAGCGAGGGACGGAGGCTGAGCAGCAGCCGCACCGCAGCCAGCGCCCGGGGACCCCGAGTCCCCTAGCAACCAGCCGCTCAGCTGCAGCGGGCCGGTGGGAAGCGCCAGGGGGCCGGCCTGGTGCACATGCGCCAGTGGGCCTCACGGCCGACGGCCCCTGGTCCCACCTGCACGCAGAGGCCTGAGAGCCCACTCTCACCCACCCATCGACTCGGACAGGCTGTGTATAAAACTCGTTTATTTTCCTGAAAACGTTTGGCTGCATTCAGTATGTCCGGACCTAGACTTTTTCGTGGGAAGCCTTTACATTATAAATTCATTTTATCTACTGTTAAGAGTTCCCATTTTTAAAGCCACTTGTCAATTTTACTTACGTTGTCAAAGGCACTGATATGTGACTGCTCTAGTATTTCCTTCGCGTCCTTCTGCAAGGGTTTGGGGGACGCCATTATTTCATTCTTGATTTTGGATGTTTGTTTTATCTCTTTGTGTTTGCATTATTCTTGCTAGATGTTTATTAATTTAATCAGTATTTTCAAAATAACAAACTTATTGTTCTCAGTCTTCTCAATTCAGTTCCTGATTTTTATTTTATTGATTTCTGTTCTTTTTTATTATTTTACTGTGATATTAGCATGATTATATATGAAACAAAATATAGAATATGGCAACATGTTATATAAACATGGTCAGTTCATTTTAAACTAAGGTACGAAGACAGTTGGAGAAACTATAGAATTTTCAACAAATACTACTGAAATAATTGGATACTCACATGCAAAAAGTGTATTTTTGACACCATTTTAAAAAATTAACCCAACATGCTTACAAACCTGAAAGAAAAACCTAAAAATGAAAAACACTTGAAGAAAAAACACAGCAAAAAAGTCTTCCTGAGCTTGAGACAATCCAATAATTTCTGTATATAATAGCGAAAGCACAATGTACAAAAGGAGATAATTGATGATTTGGACTTTCTTAGAATTTAAGTTTTCATGTTGTTTAAAAGATACTTTTAAGAATGAAAGACAAGCAGCACACAGAAGAGATGCACTACGAATCTCATATAGGACAGATGGCTTAATATCAGAGTTTTAAAAACACTCAAATTTAACAATAAAGCAAACAACCAAATAAAACCTTGGGCATAATATCAGCCAATTCACATCGAAAAATATTTGGATGACAAGTAAGTACATAAAAGATGCTCAACATAGGTAGGTATGACGGAAATGCAAATTAAAACCACAGCAGTGGCATACCATGATCCACCCGACTGAGTCTGCGCTCCAGGACCCCCAGGCGCTGGCAGGGGCGCGAGGCACGTGAAGCGGCTCAAACCCTCACACGCGGGAAGGAAATGGCACAAGGGCTCGCAAGCAGCCTGCCGGGTTCCTAAGACGACGACACGCACGTACCCTAACCCTTCATCCGCTCCTAATTATTTACCCAAGAGAAGGAAAAGCATGCGTTCCTGCGCTCTTGGAGATAACAGCCCTGAACTGGAAATGGCTGAAACACCCCTCAGCAGATTAATGGACAAAGAGATGGTGGCACACCACACAATAGAGTACCTGACAACAAGGGACGAAGGATGGACACCTGCTGCGTCACGGGTGTGCGGTCACAGGTGATCAGCTCTAGGAGACACTGACTCAGCACCTGCCATGGCAGGAGCCACCACCCAACGGAAGGAAACACGGGGAGAGAAGAACTGCAAGGGTTACAGGGAAGCTTCAGGGATCACTCATCCCCTTCGCCAGGACAGAGGGGACAGCACCTGCCGTCCTTCCCTGAAGCAGCAAAGCCTCGTCTCCAGGTGTCACGGAGGGTGCGCCAGAGCGAGACTGCGGGCGACCCTGCCCTTGAACCTGTCGTGTGAGCAGCTCTCTGGGAAGCATCCATGCTGCGCACTCAGGCTCGCTCCACGTGGCCTGGAAGGAGGGTGTGACACCGTCAGTGGGGGGACGTCCACGCGGCTGGTGCAGGATGCAATGTGGGGCCCAGCAGCCTGGCTCCTGGACTTCCCCTCCCCGTGGGTGGCTGGCCGCTCCTTGGTCCAAGGCCTGGCTTTGACGTCGGTGTGCTTTGACTGCTTTAGCCGGAAACTGGCACAGGCACTACCACGCCGAGGTTGCCCCCAGTTTTCCTGATGCGGATCCGGACTTCTGTACAGGTTCCTACGTCTTCGTGAGTGTCCAGTGGCTCAGAGGGCCCCATTTTGCTCACGTCAGCAACTAGCCGTGTCACACGCTCTGTGGAATCCAGGAGGGTCTGGCCATCCCCGGAGAGACCAGCCTCAAACTCACCAGCACCAGCACCGGCGAGCAGCGGGGACAGCAAGTCGACATGACATGTGCCTCTAATCACGTGTGTGCTGAGTCTCTGTGTCCCACGGCCTCAGGGATAATCAGAAATACTGTCTGCTCTGTAACCCCACTCCTGGGCATATATCCAGAAGGAACCCTACTTCAAAAAGACACCTGCACCCCGATGTTCATAGCAGCACTATTTACAGCGGCCAAGACATGGAAACAGCCTAAATGTCCGTCAACAGAGGACTGGATAAAGAAGAGGTGGTATATTTACACAATGGAATACTACTCATCCATAAAAACCAACAACATAACGCCATTTGCAGCAACATGGATGTCCCTGGAGAATGTCATTCTAAGTGAAGTAAGCCAGAAAGAGAAAGAAAAATACCATATGAGATCGCTTATATGTGGAATAAAAAAAAAAAAAAAGAACATAAATACAAAACAGAAACAGACTCATAGACATAGAATACAAACTTGTGGTTGCCAAGGGGGCAGGGGGTGGGAAGGGACAGACTGGGATTTCAAAATGCAGAATAGATAAACAAGATTATACTGTACAGGACAGGGAAATATATACAAGATCTTGTGGTAGCTCACAGAGAAAAAGATGTGACAATGATTATATGTAGGTTCATGTATAACTGAAAAATTGTGCTCTACACTGGAATTTGACACAACATTGTAGAATGACTATAACTCAATTAAAAAATGTTAAAAAAAAAAATACTGTGTGCTCTGAAGTGTGCGTAGGGAGGGCTCCAGTGTTGATACCAGGCTCACGCCCGCAGTTACTCCCCGAGACGCGGGCATCCTTGAAGGGGAGGCTCTGTCCACCTGTCGTCACGCCCGCAGCGCTTGTGGACCGGCCGTGGGCAGCCGCTGCTCTAGACGGGGGCCTAGCGCGACCTGCGTGCGCCTTACCCTGCTGCGGCTGCCTCGTGCGACCGTCTCGCACCCAGGTGTCGTCAGATACTTCAGCTTCCCATCCGGCACAGCGTCCCCGCAGCACCATCCCCTCTCCTGGCTGAACGCTATTTGTCGCGTCTTCCACTTCGCTGTGCGTTGTAACCCGCAGCACACGATGCTGCTTTTATGCTCTAGATAGTCGGGAATCTTTTAAAAGGGAAAAACCTCGTATCCTTGGCATTTATCAAACTGTGACTCTCTCCAGCGATCTTTTGTCTTCCTACAAATCCTTCAATCCTGAGAACATGTTTTAGCGTTGAAAAGAGAGCTCTGGTTTTGCTTATCAGAAAAATGCTTTTATTTCAACTTCAGTTTTGAAGTGCGTTTTCAGCGCCCGTAGAATTCGGGCTTTTTTCTCCTTCAATAAAGACGTCATGCCATTGCCTGGGCTCTGGGGCTTCTGTGGGGAGTCAGCTAAACCCGCATCATTGTTTTTCTGTGACACGAGGTATCTTCTCGCTCCGACTCATGTTAGCGTTTTTCTTTACCTTTGTTTTCAGTAATTCGACCGTTGCGTTTCTACATTTGATGTATTTCCACTTTCTCCTTCCCGCCCTCCCCGCTCCCCAGCTTCCTTCTCCCACCTTATTTCCCCCTCGAGTTTCCCCTTCTTCCACCCCCCTCTCCCCTACTTTAGTCCCCACATTAACCACGAAGGGGTTCCCAGGGGTCAGTCTGAAATGCTGCCCAAAATATTTTGGCTTTGTGTTTTGGTTTCGCATTTCCTCGTCCTGGGAAGTGAGCAGATAATGGATGCTCCTTGTCCCAGCCCAGGCCCACTCGCTGTTCAGAGGGAACGGGTGAGAACTTCCGAGCCCAGAGACGACTTCCTTTCCTCTTCCCCCGCAGTCTTCTAGGTACCAAAGCAGTTGAGAACAGACTTTGATTTACATGTAAATAAGACTAGACTACGGGTTAATAAAGACACAGCAACCATGATTAACCTAACAGCTTCAAAGACTCTTTTGTGTTTACTCGGATTGTCTTACTGCTTCAGGCAGGAGATTTTAAGGTGATAAGAAATAGCTTTTCCATTTTCTTTACCATTAGTTAAAAAAATTCAAGCCAAATTCTAGAAGCATTAGTTTGATTGATGATACGTCTTAAATCTTAAATTATGTTTGGACAGAGTATTTTTCTGATAAGGTCTTTAGCCGGCGTTGAAGGCACATAGAAACGCGGTTCTCCTCTTTCCTCAGGGTCCTGAGGATCTGACTTCTGTTTTGCCTTAGTTGCTTCTCGGCTGTGGAGGAACTCAGAGAACTCTGAAAATCATCAAGAAACACGCGGGTTAAAGGGGGTGGGAAGGGATAAATTGGGAATTCCAGATGTGCACCTCCTGGGGAGAGAGGGAAATGTGAGCTGTCTTGACTGTGGTGGTGCTTTCATAGGCATATACATCTATCAAAATTCATCACATTGTACGTCTGAAATACGTGTAGCTTGCTGCACAGGGATCACACCACAACAAAGGCATTAAAAGTAGATGAACAAGGTCATACTGCGCAGCACGGGGAACTATACTCAACACCTTGTAATAGCCTGTAATGGAAAAGAATGGGAAAAGGAATATATACGTGTGTGTACGACTGAGCCACGCTGCTGTCCACCAGGCACTAACACAGCATCTTAAGCTGACTGTACTTCAGTTAAAAGACCAACGACAAATAATAAATGGTTAAAGTTTTCCACAGACACTACCCCTGCCATGTCGTCCCTCCATTCAGCTGCAGGTACTTACCCCAGAGAAAACCCACTGAGTGGAAAAGCCAATTTTAAAAGGTCACTTAATGTATGATTCCGTTTATTTTTTTATAATTAAAAAAAATTTGTTGAAGTATAGTTGATTTATAATCTTAATTTCAGGTGTACAGCAAAGTGATTCAGTTATATATATGCATACGTTTATATTTTTTCTTTTCAGATTCTTTTCCATTAAATGTTATTACAGGCAATTGAATACAGTTCCCTGCACTATACAGCAGGTCCTTGTTGTCTATTTTTTGCATATATGTATTTTTACTGAAGTGCAGTCAGTTTACAGTGGTGTGTCCATTGCTGGTGTACAGCATGTTTCAGTCACACATGAACATATGTATATTTGTTTCCATATGATTCCATTTATTGTAAATTCTCAAAATGGCAAACTGCAGAGGCAGAGAACAAGTGAATGGTGGCCCATGGGACAGTCAGGGAGAGGTG
Source organism: Camelus bactrianus (assembly GCF_048773025.1). Classification (NCBI taxonomy): domain Eukaryota; kingdom Metazoa; phylum Chordata; class Mammalia; order Artiodactyla; family Camelidae; genus Camelus; species Camelus bactrianus. The sequence goes on along the minus strand of NC_133567.1, from coordinate 1,823,709 downwards.
GTCCTAAAGGAGGAGGGTGACAGACACCTGGAGCCAACCGAAATGCTCTGTATTTTGGCCATGGTCATGGATGTGGAAGACACCACACATGCTAACACCGCACAGGACTGCACACACACGTGCACACACACACACGCAGAAGTAAAAGGCAAAAGCCAGAGACCCCGGGGCTGTGTTAAAGTCGGTCTACTGACAATGACTGCATGTAGCCGAGCAGCTGTGTGAGGTGTCGTCGCTGGAGGAAACTAAATGAAGGGCACACAGGATCTCTGCATTACATCTCACAACGGCATGGGAGCCTAGTCATCTCAGAATAAAAGTTTTAATTATAATATCATGAAGCTACGCAGTTTAAGTATGTGCAGTCTCTGTACGCTGATTGTATCTTTTTTAGTTGAAGTATAGTTGGGTGCAACGTGTCAGCTTCTGGCGGACAGCACAACGTCCCAGTCATACACATACACACACATATTCTTTTTCCTTAAAGGTTATTACACGATGTTGAATACAGTTCCCTGCGCTATACAGAATACATTTGTTTTTTAATCTATTTTTACATAAAGTAGTTAATATTTGCAAGTCTCAGACTCCCAAATTCACCCCTCCCCACCCCGTCCCCCCTGTAAGCATGAGATCATCCACTCCGTCTTGATAGAGCTGGGGCAGTTCAGGGTTTCACCTGCTGTAGAACAGACAGAAGCTTATTTACCTGATTCAGCCACTACTGTTGGCCTCTTGTTCCGTACCTTGATCATTGTTTTCATTTTGTATAATTATTGCTCAGGGCCTTAGTCATTTTTTTGGTTTCAGGGTACAATCTGAAAGACATTTCTGAACAGCTTTACAGTTAGGCGCTAGCTAAACTGTTTTGAAGCAAAAAAAAAAAAGCTTCTTTCGTCGTATGTGAAGTTGGCAAATAAATCAAATAATGATTTGTAGAGATGGTATATTTGTTTGATTGCTTGAAAAATAGGTCCCATCAAGTAGAATATTTACCGACAAATTTCCATCTGAATGGGAAGTCGGCCGTGAAGACAGAAGACAAGGCCTTTTTTATTTACTGTGGGGGGTGGTGATGGACTGGCGGGCACATTTCTAATTTATGCCTTGAGCGCGCACGTCTGTACACCCTGCAACTCCAACTCCCCATCCTGCCGGCCGCGCCTGGGCTGTGCCAGGGAGAGGCCCTACTTCAGATCAGCCAGAGCGGGGGCACCTCGGGGAGGCCTCAGCGGGCCCGGGAAGATGCCCGGAAGGGCGTGCCTGAGCGGGAGGGAGCGGTGGAGCTGGGGCGCAGAGGCGAACGGAAGCAGGTCTTACTTATGTTATTTTTTGTAGTTGGCAGCTGCCTGGATTGTGTTGCCCTTAACTGAGTTGAAAAAAAGCTAATTGCAGGAGGAAACAGCACATTTGTTTTAACTTATAAACGTAGAGCCGCCTAGGGCCTGACTGGGGGGGAGCCCGGTCGCCCTTGGCTTTGTGCACACCAACTCTCTGCCGGGGCCGCTCCTCTGGACACAGCTCCTGTTGCTCCAAGAGGCTGTTCACGTCTGGCCGTAAGAGGCCACCGGAACTGTTTTCATCAGAAAATCCCATTTCTTGCTACGACTTCTTCTTTCAGCAATTGGCACTACGACCCGTTTTCTGCCAAGGAGCCTAGAGAAAACTTTGAGTGAGAGTTTATGAGGAATGAAATGCATTTCCTTGTCTGAAAAGCTTCCAAAAGCAACTCTGCATCTCTCTGGATGAAGTGTCACAAGAACGTCTCACGTTACTTAGTCAAATCCTTTCCTCTGCCCCCACGACTTATCCCGAAGACCAAAGAGAAGTCTCAGTGCTTCTCGCCCCAACCACCTGAAACAACCCGCGTTCGCAGGTGCGGGTCCCCTGCAGGCACCCCCCCCCCCGGGACAGGAAGCTCTCGTTTGTCCAGGAGGACGGCTGCGGGCAGACTGGGTGCCGTCCAGGGTCGCTGAGCGAGGTGAGGTGAAGCCGAGTCCAGTCAAGCTCTCTATCTGAGCACTTTCCCACCGCAGCGCAAGGGCGTAAACTAAGTTTCCTCTCCCCAAAGACACAGCAGGAAACCAGGGTAACTGTTAGCATGCATCTCGTGGCGGGAGGAGGAGGCCAGTCTTGAGAGGAACAGCTGAGTGAGATGGGAAGGTCAGTGCCGACCTGCTGATCAAACCAGCCCTGCCGCTGTCCCTGCCTCCTGAGGTTCAGGCCGTGTGGTGAAGGCATTCCGAGTTGAGTCTCTGCAATTTGCAAGAAAACAGAGCCTGATGGAAGCACTACGCAAAAAGAAGATACAGTGCAGACGTTTGGATAAACAGACCCAGAACTGCTCCGGGAAGAGGTGGAAGACGTTGCAGGCGCCCACTGTGAGCGGCAGCAGTGCTAACGCCACGGGCTTGCAGGGCAGCCCGGAGGCAGCCGAGCGAGGGCTTGGCGAGCAGGATGTGCTTCTGTAATAATCAGTCTGAGTTTACAGGAGGCTATAAACTGCAACTTCCAAAGGCTGCACGACCCCCAGACCCACCATCAAATTAGCAGACAGACAATTAGTTTAGAATTGAAAGTCTTTCTAGAAATGTGGCTAAGAATAAGTCATGAAGACAGTCTAATTTTCCCTTTTTATTGGGAAATTTAGTATGCTTACCTCTTTTTTGCCCAAGGGGGCTGTTACAATGCTCACAGATTTATATTCTTTATGTTGCTCACTATTATGCCATAGTTCAACCAAAAGCTGTACAAGAGCTTCATATTTTATGCAACTACTGGGAGCCCCTAAGAACCAAAATGATGGTTTAGGCAATTAAAAAGATTTGAGAGGCAACCAAGAGCCTGGGCCAGGCTGAGTGATAACACAAGACCAGTCGGTCAAGACTGAAGAGGTGGCTATTTTATGTGATGCACAGAAACCAACCAAGGAGCCAAGGAAAATGAAGAAACAGAGGAACGTGTTCCAAACAAGAGAACAAGATGAAACTCCAGGAACAGCTCTTAATGAATCAGAGGAACGTGATTCACCTGATGGGAAGTTCACAATAACGGTCGTAAAGTTGCTCACTGACGTCAAGAGAGCAACGCACTGACCGAGAATTTCAGTGAAGAGACGTAAACTAGTAAAAAGCACCAAAGAGAAACCGCAGGGCAGGAAAATACAGGTGAATCAAGCGTGCAGCTGAGTGGTTCACGTCATACCAGGTCTGGCAGAAAAAAGGGTCCGTGAACTGAAGACAAGGCAGAGGGACTCAGCCCGTCAGAGGAGAGAGAGAAGAGCAAATGGAGAGGAGCGGAGGCGGCTTAGGAACCGTACGGGACACCATCGAGCGGGGACGCGCTCAGGGCGGGAGGAGAGGGCAGGGAGAGGGGGCGGGGCAACCCAAGGAGCCGACGGCTGAAATGCCCTGACTTGGACGAATGCCTTGGTGCTCTCTGTTTCTATCAGTTTGACTCTTTTCAGTTCCACAGAGAAGTGAGACCACACCGTACACGTCTTCCTCTGTCTGATTCACCTCACTTAGCATAATGTCCTCACGGTCCGTCTGGCGCCGGTGGCTAGGTTCTTGTCCCGTCCAGAAAGGATTCAGAGACCAGACGCGGAGGCTGAGAAAGTAAAGCGGGGACTTATTAAGGGATGGACGGCACACGCTCAAGGGGAGAGCGGGCAGGCTCACGGGAGTGGCCGCCCCGAGTTTCTTTGGCAAGTTGGTTACATAGGGTGTGAAAATGAGTGGGCGGAATATCCACTGGGGAGGGAAGGGTTTGGGGTCGTGGTCCCTGATCTCCATCCCAGCCCCACCTTCCCGATGGGAGGAGGGGTTTTTGTCCCTGTTTAGTCATGGTGTCTTCTAATGGGTACTCCTAATCTGCAAGGCTAACTTCACTGAAATGAGGGCATAACGAGCAAAAGGCTACATTCAGACACTGGAGCTTCCTGCTTTTTCCCACCTTTCTTTGTCGGCCTCCAGGACACGTGTCACCCCAAAATGTGTCACCAGTTATCAGCCCAGAGGTCCCTGCTTTTCTCTCTCTGCCCAGGGGCACCTGTTGTCTGTATGATGCAGGGTTTCCTACATTTGGCCCCACGTTCCTCTCCCTTTTGCCCAATTCCTGCCTTTTGGCCCGCGTGCCCCTTTCTCTGCTTGTACCTGGCCACCTGCCAGCTGTGACACATCCATGTTGTTGCAAATGGCAGGGCTTCCTTCTTTCTCATGGCTGGAGAGTATTCCAGCGTGTTTCTATATACCGCAAGCCTCCCTTTGTTTTCTGCTGACGGGCAGATGAGATTTCAGTAGCTTTAGCACAGTGCGGAGAAGGTCAAGGGCCGTGAGAGGAGAATGGCGTCTTGCAGGGATAATGAAGACGGCTGTTTGGCTGAGATGACAGACGGTTTGGGGGAGTCTATCAGACACCGACAGGTAAGCGGAGCACAGGTAACAATGGGCCTCAGCGTCAGGGCTTCAGAAAAATCATGAAAACAATGGGAAATGACAGGAAAGTCTTGTGGAGGAGGAAAGCACCTCAGCTGCCGAATTCAGCAAACAAAAATAATTATTTCCACCAGCGGGAATTTCTGCTTTACATGTTGTAGTGCATACAAAGATTCAAGAAGCAGTTTTAAAATGAGATTGTTCTGACAACTTTCAGCTCCAAAAATCTGCAATACAATTGCTCTCATTGGAAAATTACTCAGCATGCAAGTGTTGGACACATTAGACGTGAAAAGAATGGAAGTAGAAATGACGACTTTAAACGCTCACGACGAGAGGGGACGGGGTGGCTGGCCGCACGCGGCAGAGACGCGGACGCTCAGGAGGAAGGCGTTCGGACTTCGCACGCCGGTAATTTATCAGCGGCGCTGAGCGGACGGGGCAGGCACTCCTCCTCACGTGCACGTCTTCTACTTTCCTCGCGGGACTGCCAGGCTGCTTGAAGGTGGACATCGTGTTTTAAACGCCACGTCCCTGCCGGTGCCAGCCACAGTGTCTTGTAAATAGTAGGTGCTGAAAAACATCGCTTGATTAGCTTAGAAAATATTTAGCATTTTAGTGAATTGATCAGCTTGGAATCCACAGAGACCCTGACAGAAATCGTGATTTATAAGAAGAAAGATTTGTCTGTTTGATTGGATTTCAGAAAGTTTCCATTTAGTGAAAAGGGGACTATAAAGATGGAGAAAGACCCCTGTGAAACGGCTGCGTTTACTGCTTGAGTCTGAGACCCCGAAGCTGGGCTCTGTAACCACGGGACGACGTGAACGTCTCTGTCGATGACGGATGGATCTACCTGAGGAGCTGTGTTTGGAAGAAAGAGCAAATTCCTTCCGTGTAAAACCCTGAAACCTGTTAGAGGTTAAATGCTAAAAGGCGAGGATAATTCACCCACTAGACCTCGCAATGCACGGGTGACTAAAGCAGTACTAGTCGCTAAGGCCGTTGTCGCCCATCGGCCTGGGGCGGAGCGCGAGCCATTTCAGCAGGACGTGTGCGCAGGCCCCAGCCCTGCGGCTCCGGGTCATCCGATGCTTTCTCCCTCCTGGATGCTGGGCTCCCCGCAGGGCTCAGGGCTCACCGCTAGCCCTGTAGGTCACACGTCTGTCACGTACGGCGTGACTCCGTGGACTGAAGACGATGCAGGGTTAAATGAGTTTAAGGACAAGCGCTGACAAGGTCAGAGAGCAGGCGTTTTACATAAAAACAGACACCCGGGGAAGGGCTGACACTCGTGCGTCTGTCCGAACCAGACCCGCCCCATCATCTCACTCACAGGCGAAGCCTCCAGTTGCTCGCGCACAGACACACGCACACACACACACACACACACACACACCGTGCTGGTAAAATACAGCTCTCTCTTCAGGTCCTGAAGGACGGCTATGGCACCTTTCAGATAGACGGCTTTGTTGAGGGGACTACCCAGAGGCCGCAGACGGGAAAGTAATGGGAAATAAACCTGCTGGAGCAATTTCCCTCACCTTTAACTAGAGCTACAATTCTTTTCAAACAGGTTGTCTTTAGAAGGAGTAAAAGTCACTCTAGAGCGGACGTGCAAAAATAAAAACAAATAAATGCGGCTGCTGCAGAGCGGCCAGCAGCCTAGCGGGGACGTAGCCTTCAGCTGCCGAGACAGGCAGGCGGCTTGCAAGTCTGACTGCAGGTATCGGGGCAAACTCCTCGTCTTGCCCTGAGGTTCCAGGACCTCACATGCATGCAGGACAGAAACACGGGTTTCAGATTTCCCCAAAAACGTGTAGTGAACGTTCTATTTATGTTCTCTCTCTCAAAGGGGTAAGTCAATCAATTGCCTTTGACGGGCTCTAAGCCCCCACTGGTGGGCAGGTTCCTCTCATCTTCCACTCTTACTCATGAACCGTCTGTTAAAATTAGAGAGGTTTCCTCTTATTATTTTGAAGATCAGATTTTTCATTCTTTTCACCAGGATATTCCCCACATTGCTTTTAAATCTGCATCTGTCATTCCAGATAATTTCATCAGTTACTGCGAGTCTCTGGGACCAGACACACGTGGACTCAAATATTTGCTCTGCAACCTTCAGACTCGGATGAGCTTTGAGAAGTCGCTTAATTTCTTTGTGCTTTAATTTCCTTATACTTAAAATTTAATGCTATAAAGAATGCTAATGATTTTGTGGAGTGTTAAATAAATAATAAAACTGAGACGTCCCCCAAGTCACCCAGCTGCTATTATCCACTGGCACACACATTCTTACCACCGTGGAGTCGTTGTGGAGACGTAAAAGATGTCACCTATCTCTTTTAGACTCTAAAGAATTGAGGTTGGTTGCATTTACGATGTGATTTGAATTATTCTTGGAAGGTTACAAGCTGCCAAAATTACACCAGGACATTTTCTTATGAAGAAGAGAATCTATGGAGAGTGTGTGGCACTCATCATTCATCTGTTACATTATGGCTTCACATAAACAAGTTACCATGGGGACCTGAGGGCAGTTAGTGTTATCAAGTCTCTTTTTTCTATGGTAAGAAACATGGTCATGGGGTGGCAGTGGTCTGTCAATCACTTGAACAAATGTTAAATAAATTGTGGTCAAATCCTATGATTGAATACTATACACCAATGAAAAAGAATGAACTTCAGCCACACATACAATGTGTACAAAGCTCAAAAAATACTCTATTGAGTAATTATTTGCATTATGTGGTCCCATTTATAGAAGGTTCAAAACTATTTAGTACTGAGGTTCATGAGTTATACTAGCAGGTACTTTCAGGAGGAACAAAAGTGACTGGGACAACAACTTCTTGGGTGATGTCCCATCCAGTTTCTTGGGCTGGGCGCTGTTTTCCTTGGGTGATAATTCATTAAACTGTACATTTATGTTTTGTGCCCCTTTTTGGTACGTGTTAAATGTTTTAGTAAAAATATTTTAAAATGATTTTTAGGATGGTGAAATCATAATTTATTTTCACATTTTATGTTTTGAAATAGCTATATTGTTTGTGTCATTAATTAAAGTGAGAGAAACGTGTGTGGCCTTGATATTAATACACCCTGAACTCTGTGCACATAATACTCAATAAATGTGATAATATTTCAGGCGAAATGGAACCATACATGGCAGAAATTGACAATTATCTCTCATTTGGGAAATGTTATGCACAAGTAAACACAGTATTTTCCATAATTATATTGTTTCCCAGGACATGAGACAAGGAGAAGCACTGTGTGTAAAATGATAACATGGCAGTTTTAGCAAGAAGGCGAGAACGCGGGTAGCACGTCGAGCTCCACGTCCCTTGTGAAACGTAGTGAAAAGGAAGTATTTTGATCAAAATTGTTCTAAAAATAATCCAACGCATTGCTTTTATTACCATATGGGCTCATAATATAAACAAAGTATCATTTATTATGACAAGTTAATGTGGCTCCATGAAGGAAAACAAAACTACTTCACTCAGTGATGTGCTGGCAAAGCCGTGAGACGTAGATTACATCAAACAGGGCGAAGATACAAGGTTCACTAACAAAGCTGCTGGAACGGCCGAGTGGAAACAGGATTACTCCAGCACGAGGCTGAGAGGAACTTCCAGAGTCGCTGGTCTGGCTTCGGACCCTTCTCGGGAGCTCCAGATTCACTTAAGGTCTTCCGCGTCGGTGCAGAGCGAATAGCCCAGACCTCAGATTTCCTAGTTTACTGCGCCACAGTTGACCCTTGACCAGCCCTGGACTGAACTGCCAAGCCCACTTGCACGGGATCTTTTTTTCCCCCATAAATGCCGCAGCACTGCCCAAGGGGCTCAAAAACTGTGTGCATATTCAGAACGACTTCTGTGTTCATGAACAACCAGTTCCTCTTTTATTGTGAAAACAGACAAGCCTAGTCTTTATCATCTGTTTTCGCAGAAGGTTTAATATTTTTCCTGGTTTTTGAAGTGAATTAAGATTGAGTTCTAAAAATGAATGCCGTGGTTATTTTTCCTCGACCCTGGACCAAAGGCTCTCAGCTCTCAGAGAGCTGACTTAACGTATTGCAGAGAGAAGGAATTTGTTCCTCTCCGAAAGGTATCAGTAAATGACCGAAATAACCCAGGTTGAAACCAGATGACCTAATGCTAGTCATTTTCTTTCTGCTTTGAGAATTTGTTCCAGTAACCCGTTGTCACCCTTCCTGTGTGAGAAATAACGCTACTGACTGAACTACCCTGGGCTGAGGGTGTTTACCAGCGTGTGGCGATCGTTCCACTGCACACTGGAAAAGAGACCTTGGGTTTTCAAAGGCAGGCACTTGCTGCTGCGTTCGATCATTATTGCTTCATCTTAAACTCACACTCTGACTGAAACATTAGTTCCAAGAGCCTTGTCTCCAGACATTTCTGACCAAGCTGGGCCAACAGCATTGAGGATGCACTTCCGGAGGTGGCCCTCCTCGTGCTCCCATGGCCCCCGGGGGCCTCAGGGCAGGCACTCATGTCTTCATTCTCCATCCACGTCCAATCAAAAGTGTCTGTGACAGGCACCGAGTCCGCACTGCCGGTCAGGGCTGCACCACTGACCCTGGTCGGTGTCACTGGGACATCTCTTCTAGGGTTTAGATTATTCAAAAGTAAGAGACAAAGTGACAGCAGACCTCAATAATCCTCTCCTCCATAACGGCAAAGAACCCTGGAAATTATAGTAACACATCAACTTTTTTAGAACTCTTACAACTCAACAATAAAAGGATAAAATACAAATAAAAATGGATGATGGTTTTGAGTAAACCCTTCTTGAAAGAAGATATAGAGAGATGGCCAGACGCTCAACCTCTTAGTCATGAGGAAAGTGTATTTCAACACAAAAATGAGATACTGCTTTGCAGCAGCTGGGATGGGAAACATCTAAAACACATACAGAGATATACAGGCAGTGACGAGCCTTGCTGCGTCTGTGGCATGATTGCAACGCACTTATGAGATTGTGAAGTGATGCAGCCACCCTGGGAAACGGAATTTTCATTCCCCAAAATATTAAGCAGAGTTACGGTACGACCCAGCAATCCTGCTCCTGGGCATATGCCCAAGAGAACGAACGCCCATGCCCACCCAGACTTGTTCACGAGTGTTGTCAGCAGCACGGCTCACAGCAGCCCCAAAGGGGAGGCAACCCAAGTAAATGTTCATGAAACGACGGACAGGTGAGTAAAACGTTACACGCCCACACGACGAGAGATAGAACACTGACGCCCACACATCATGAGGAATCCTGGAGACCTTACGGCAGGTGGGAGGAGGCCCAGAACGGAGACCACACGGTGTGTGACCCCGTCTGTGTGAAACCTCCAGGAGGAGGCACCGAGGTGGGCGGGGGGTGCGGTCTGGAAGTTTCCTCGTCCTCGCCTTTGTTCTCACGTACGGTTTATCGGTGCAGCCTCCTAAGGCCCCTCCAGACCAACGGCACTTACTAGCCCTCAGGGAGCGCGAGGGCGCCGGGGGCCCTGAGGGAGCTCCCGGGATGGACTCATCACACCTCCACAGCCGCGCTGTGACGTGGGCGCTGCTGTCCCAAGTGCACGGATGACGGAACTGCAGCCGGAGCTGTGGAGGGATTTGCGGGGGACACGAGGTGGTAAGTCATAAATCAGTCGGTAACCAGCAAGTTTGATTCTGAGGTCCTTCCTTCCTTCATTTATTTCTTGAGGGTTTAATTTTGTTCTTATTTTACAGACAATTTTTGCATAATGCCTAATACCAAAGTCTTTCCACCGAGATCTGCAGAGAAACGACAGTCACCGGATAGCCTGTCATTAGGAAGTTCGTCCTGTGGTGTGTTCCTAACGAGAAGGGGCGCCCAGGCTCCTTTGTTCTTTGTTTTCTACCCCAGAAGTACCTGTATGTTCAGTCTTACACAGAACTGTCAAGCTTACGGTTTTGTACGTAAGTGTAAAATTACTGCAGCCATTTTTATACAGTGAATGTGAATTATGAAGCCAGTAAATGGCATAAAAATGCTTCTGATGTAAAAAATCCTGAGCCACCAAACATCCCAGGGGCTGTTCTCTCACCGAGGGAAAGAGCACATTAATCCAACACGTGAGTATAAAGTCTCCTTCTAAGTGACCGCGCACAATTTCCTGTTAGTTCCCAGCCTCCCTGCAACACTTGATTCATTCTCAGCCTTCTCTCCATCCATTGTCCAAGGTTCGGATTAATTCTCACTTCATTCTTGGTACGTGGCGTGTTTTCTGTTACTCTGCCACCTCTTTGGAGGTGTTTAGACCATTATAGCCATTCCTGATTGTACGCCCACCACAGTTTAATCACTGAATGGTAGACTGTCATTACACATTCAGAACTTGTTATGGTTAATGTTATGTGTTAACTTGGCCGAGCTGTGGTACCGTTATTTAATCAAACACTAATGTAGGTGTTCTCATGGAGGGATGTTGCAGATGGGATTAACACCTACAATCAATTAACATTAAATAAAAGAGATCATCCTTTTATTTTATAAGGAGGGTGGGCCTCATCTAATCAATTGAAGGGCCTGGAATCCATACACCAAGCTTTCCTGGAGAGGAGGAGCCCCTGTGTCAGGGCCGCTCTGTTAAGCCTGCTGAGTTTCTGGCCTGACCTGCGGACTTCAAACTTGCCAGCCCCACGGCCGTGTGAGCCCATTCCTGAGCCTAAGCCTAAACCTAAGTTATGTCTTCTATCGGTCTGTTTCTCCACAGAGACATGACTAATACAGTCATCTTTTGCTTCACTTAATTTCTTTCCACATGTTTCTGAAATCAGGAAAATATTTTTATCATCCCAACTCTCGGTTGGCGCTGGCCTACATGATCTGTCTGGAGTCCCATCCTTTTAATTTATCTTTAAAATAACTCTGCCTTGGAAACAAGTGTTGCAATTTGTAAAACATTCTGCCTGACGCCTTAGCCAATGGACCTGTTAGACTGCACTTCACTCTAGCTCTTAAAACGCTCTGGATTCCATCTCTATAGCACAACAAACCGCCGTCAGACGCAGCGGCTGCTAAGACGTGGGTGTTCGGGTGGTCTGGGCTCTGGACCAGACGTCAGGATGCGCTCCAACTCTGTCACTCTGGGCCACACGGTCTTATGTAATGGTGACAATATTTTGATGTTTACTGTATATTTGGTTTTCCTCTTACTTCTTTTTCACTTCAAATGATCACAGCCAGCATCTATCATATTTGGAAAATTCCAAGAATGGGTGTTGAGAGCATCTCACACAAAGCCAGGCTCCTCTTTCAGTCTTGGCTCAGCTGCTTACTGGCTTCGTAGCACTGAGCAGCCTCCACAAGTCTCTGCACCTTGGTTTGCTCATGTGAAGAATAGGGAGAGAAGTAACGTCTCCCCTGGGGTAACTGTGAAAATTAAACAGTCGAGGCCCGGAAACCTTGTAGGATAGGCCCGGCCCAGCGAGCATCAGTCGCAGTCACTGTCACCAGCGCTGGTCTCCTGAAGTGCGTTCTTTTCTCTTCCCGATCCCTAACTCCACGTTAGTGGCGAGTATGGTCGTCGTTAAGAAATGCTGCGATAAAAGCTGTGACTCACGAGGTCGTCTCCGCCTCTCCTGCCTCACTGGCTTCACCACAGGGGCGCCCACAGTCGCATCAGCCCTCGGGGACAATCCAGGCCACCTCTCCCCCTCGTCCTGCCGCAGGATGGGCTCCCTCCCAACCTGCCACCTCCTTTCTCAGCTGACCGGCAGGGTGGAGCTGACTTCTCCCCACACCTTCATTTCCTTCTGCTTCGTATCTTGGTAACTCTTCCCAGACTTTACTAAATGTGAGCTTATCTTTATGTCTTTTCTCTTCCACCTGCTTTATCGGGTCCATTAATTCTTCTCTGCTCAGCTGTGCTGGTAACACTCCTCCTAGTTTTAAAGTGATGACATAAATTACATTTTCGTTTTATACGTAGTCATTTATCCTAATAGAACTTTGAGAGAAAAAGGTGCTAAAAATGTGGACACCATAAACCATCTTGAATAGAAAGACAGTATATTGCATATGAAAAGAGAGAGCTTTAATTTTGAAAACTGCTCAATTATCTTGAATACAACTTTGAAAAGATTTAAAACTAGGTAAAAGTGTTATTTCGGGACTGTGAAAGGGCCAACCTGTTTCAGGTGGTATTTCTGGAGAATGTGTGCAGCCTTAGTCCTTCTAATTTAATAAATGACTTTAAATGGATAGACGGATTTTCACAAATGTTGGCTGTTTGTGATTTGGAAGTTAACACCTGAAGAGCAAGCTTTCTTCAGGGACGCCGTCTCTGAGGAGTGAGCACTTTGTACGCACGCACATGGAAACGTCTTGCGGAAGGCGCTCTCATTTATGCGTGGTTCACGAGTGAGCTTCTACTTTCTTTGCCCGTAGAACCCAGCGTCCCTAAATGCTATTGCTCTACATGGCAAGGACTGGCTTATCCCTATAAAATATTGTGTGCGTCTATTAATTTAAACAACTGCCACAAACTGACAAGAACTGTTTTTCTTTTTCTATGATGTTTTTTTCATTGAAGTACAGTCAGTTACAATGTGTCAGTTTCTGGTGTGCAGCATCGTGTCCCAGTCACACATAAAGAACTATTTTTCAAGAGTTCTCTTTACTGCTTCCTGTCTCTGCCATTCTGTCTCAACATCATAAAATTACAAATAATCAAAGGAAGACCCACGGTGGCGGCGCCTCCCAGCACGCTTGTTTGCGACGGCCTTCGGGATCTGCGCGTCTCCCTTCACCGCAGTGCCGTTTGAAGAGCGGTGGAGACAGCAGCCGTCCTGCTCAGCAACCGTACTGTTTTTCTTCTTCATTTTTGGGTAGGAGAAGACATGTTTATCACTGAAAACCGTTTCCATTGAGTTTACAGGAAAATAAGCTCGTTTTCACGTGATCTCAGGGATGGACACATGACCCAGCTCCGGCCAGTCGGATGACCGCAGTGCTGGACTCGGGGTGGCTGTGATATCCACCACACAGCCTGGGGAGGGAAATTGAGGGAAATGCCGGGGACTTCTGTGGGATGATGAAAGAAATGTGATTGAGAAGGTGCAGAAGCCCATAGGGTCGGTGGCCCTCATTTGTCTCGCAGGACAGGGCTTCTGAGAATGAATCCAGCGCCGAATAACGCGGAGGGAAGAGCCGAAGAGACCCAGCTCCTGATTTCACCCCTGGAAACCCGAAATCCATCTACCCCTGAAAACGCACAGCGTGAACTTCCCGAGTGAATGAGTCAGTCAGGTCCCCTTTGTGAGCTACTCTGAAGACGAATTTCTCTCATCTGCATCTGAAATAGAACTGTCTAGCCAAACTGACAGTCGTTTTGGGGGCCACAAGACTGGCGTCGACACTGAGAACTGACCGGGCTGGAAGCCACATTGGCGCTGAGGACTCCCTCGCTGGCTCTGCGCCAGATCCTCGGTGCTGGCAGAGCTCCTGGTAAAACTGCTGCCTCGCGGATCTTGGGACTGAGATTACGTGCACACCTAACCCAGAACCTTCAAGTCTAGACTCGTGATTTTAGACTCTTCTCAACAGGAGGCTCCCCGTCCCGCGGGCCACAGCTCTGCCTCCTCCAGCGAGGCCAGAAGCTCATTCCCCGGGTCCTTCCTTCAGATGTGCCCTCCTCTGGGGCTCAGCCTCCTGGATCCACCTCTTCACCTGCAGCAGCCCACGCCCGTCATTTGATCTCATATTTAATAACTCTCTTCGGTAAATTTCCACTACGCAGCATCCGCCTCCAGACTGAACTCTGACTGAAAGAGGGACGTTGTGTAACATGACAGTGTCTTTCAGGGAGAAAACCTTGAGGAAAAACAGGACATTCTGTTTGGGACTTTGGCAGCCATGAAAGACCAAATCTGAGCTCCATCACCAACTTCTTTCCCTCTGAAATCCTAACTCAGTGGCAAAAGTTCTCTGGGAGTCATACAGACTCTAACCTGGACATCTTCCATTTTTAGTTTGCATGCTTCTTTACTGAAGTCTAGTCAGGTCACAACATTGTGTCAGTTTCTGGAGCACAGCACGTTCCAGTCATTTATATACATACGTATATTCCTTCTCTTATTCTTTCTCATTACAGGTCACTACGAGATACTGCGTATAGTTCCCTGCACTATTCAGTATAAATTCGTTGCTCATCTATTTTATATACAGTAGTCAGTATCTGCAAACCTCAAACTCCCAGTTTATCCCTTCCCACCCCCTTTACCTCCTGGTAACCATAAGTTTGTTTTCTGTGTCTGTGAGTCTGTTTCTGTTTTGTAAATAAGTTCATTTGTATCTTTTTTTTTTCTTAGATTCCACATGTAAGCGATATCATATGGTATTTTTCTTGGACCTGGAGATCGTCATTCTAAGTGAAGTAAACCAGAAAGAAAAGAAAAATAGATCGCTTTCTATATATATATACACACACATATATTTCAAACAGACTTAATAGACATTCTTTACTGTGAAATATGTTTTCCTACCACATATCATTTTATTTTTTCTGGTTAAGAATCATAGTCACAAGTTTCTATAAGACACCAGGTTCATTCTGCCCTTGAGAGGTGGAGTGTGTTAACTTACACATGACTGAGAGTCAGATATTCTAATCCAAGTTCAGCTCTACCACCATGGTACATAGGAGAGCCTTACAGGAGCTCTGCCTGTTTTCTGGGCTGAGCAATCCAAGCCTTAAACCCACGATTTAGCATAAACTTGCGAGTAGCCGGACACTGTGAATTAAAAATAGCCTCGCTGTTACTTGGAGAATAACCCAACGTGACTTGTGAGATGAGGCGAAGGAAAGCCAGAGGACCCAAATGAGCGATGACAGGCGTGATGATTCCCTTCCATAACTCCCCAGTCACACGCTTAGGAAACAAATGAATCTCATCCACATCTGAAATACTTTCTGCCCCTGAAATCAGATCTGGTCTTTATTTTTATCCAAAAATCTCTCTTCAAAGCTATGACTCTCTAAAATGCTCCCAAATTACAAAAGGCTTTAAATAGTATTAACTTTATGAGATATCAGAAAAGAATTTTCAAGCAGGCAGAATATCTGGAACATATCAGTGTAAATGGATCTTGGCATCTGAGTGATACTGTGACCCCTTCCCTCCCCTCCCCTCTCTCTGTCTCTCGGCTAAATAGAAATAAATCACAGGAGCAAAGATCTTGAGACAGTAACTTCATAAACATTTAATGGTTTGGGAGCCTGTGGAGGGTCAAACTTTTTCAGTAAATTAAAAATGAATGATGTGGAAATGTTTATTAAACGGCCGAGACTGACAGCTGGAGTCATTAGGCGACGGCATTTTCTATGCTCACATAATGATCGCTCTGCTGTAGACGCTTAGTGTGGGCTGCGGCCAGGGAACAGCTCCATTTTTAGGATTCAGTCTTCGTTCCTGCTGTCAGAGCTATACATTTAAAGAGCAGGAAATGCAAGAAGGGCAAAGCGCCATGAAAAATAAAAAATATGCATTCTTAATTTTGCATGCAAAATCTGCCTATTTAATATTCCAAGCAACTGCAGTATTTAAATTTGTCATAATAAATAATGTTTCAGTTTTCTGTTCTGAGACAGCCCGATCATTTGGGACATGGAGTTAGTTTTGCTTTCCATTCTTATTTGCAGCACAAGGTCTGTATCTGTAGTCACTCTGCCTTGTTCCGGTGGCTGTAACTCTACATGAACACTCACTATTATGCGTGGAGGTGCTGGGGGTTCCCAGAGGACCCCAGGGCTCCAGGCGCTTTCCCCACAGCAGAGTTTCACGGTGTGGCACTGAGTGCATGGCTGGACTGCGGGGTCCCGTGCCGGCTCTTAAATGCCTCGGCCCAGGAGGAGGTATAGCATCTGCTCTCACCACCACTGGCCAGAACGATTCACACAGCCCTGCCCAACAGCGAGACGGTGGGGACCGGGATGACCCCCCTCGCCTAGCAGACGGGGGACCCGGGCGGGAACCAGCCCTGGCACATCCACCTCAGGCATCAAGATGTATTATGATGTCTTCACCAGTATCCCTGGTTTTAGCTCCTTTCCAATACATCTGTTTTCTTTCCCAATGAATTCTTTTTTTTTTAATTTAATTTCTAAATTTTTACTAAATTTATTTTTATTTATTTGATTTTTTTACTTCTGTTGAGGGGAGGTAATTCGACTTATTTGTTTTCTGATGGCGATGCTGGGCATTGAACTCAGGGCCTTGTACATGCTAGGTGTGTGCTCCACCACTGAGCTGTACCATCCCCCTCTTTCCCAGTGAGTTCTGGGGACACATGTGAGTACGTCTCATTTCAGTTCAGGTTTTTTCCAACTTCTTTCACTTACAGTGGGAGTTTATGCAATTTATGAGTATTTTTTTCTAGAAATAACATGCTTCAAAACAAGTAGCCAATCCATTTCTGTAAATATATGTGAAATCAAAGATGACATACAGTGAATAAATGCCCAGGGGTTTTTATTCATAAAAGTGCAAATAAGAACATAGTCATTTTCTCCTAGCAGATGAAACATATAATAAGTAAACAGTAGGGAAGGGGCTGGGGCACCTGACTTCTTTCAGCTCTGGTCTTTGCACCAACTGCGTAAGATTAGACAAGTTATTCTCATCCATTCTGTGTTTCAGTTTCCTCGGGGAAATTGCTATTTCAAAGAGATTGCAGACTTCGTAAAACCCAATTATGAGCCCTGGACAGGACTGTCTTAGGCCAATGACACTTGGAGTGAACGTTTCCATTGTCCCAGGTTCTGCTGAAGCCTAGGTGAGCAGCACAGTCACACAGGACGGTTTTCCTGTTTCAATGTCACATGAGGGGAATTTCAAAGCTGAGCGACTGAAGGTTTGATGCCAGGGTTTGACAGCACAGAAACGTCACCAGGACTTAGTCCTTGGACGGGGGGTGGGGGGATAGGGGCACCCTATCCCCACTACCCTAATCTGTACTCTTCTCTATTTCTTATTGATTAAATTGCAGCTGCCTTCAGAGCAAGAACAAGGGAAGGGATCAATTGGCAGTTCAAGATTTGCAGATACTAATGACTATATAAAAAATAAACAGCAATGTTCTACTGTCAAGCACAGGGAACTATATGCAATATCTTGTAGTAACCTGTAATGAGAAACAGAATGAAAAGGAATATACGTGTGTACATGTATGACTGAAACATGACACTGTGCACCAGAAACTGACGCAACATTGTAAACTGACTACACTTCAATTAAAAAAAGTGCAAAGATTAAAAACAAAACAAAGTAGGGAAGACGAGGGCAAGAATAAGACACAAAACTAGGAGCCAGTTGAGCCCGTTTCTTTTTGTCAATCGAAGAGTTGCTTCCTGGAAGCCCTGCAGCCTAGAGGTGGAACCAGGGGGACTGAGGTCTGGAACGTGCGACGTCACAGCCCAGACCTGCCAGGGGCCGACGACACGTGACTGCTGCTCAGCTAAGTAAGAGAAGGGGGTCCAGCGGGCAGCGGGCAGCGTCTGCGATGGGTACTTACTTACGGCCGGTTTTTGCAACTCTGTTCCAGAGATTTAATTATTTTTTTCTTCTTTCATTTTTTTAATATTGAAAGGACATCAAACTGTAATTATAATAACTATTTCTGTCCACTTGAAATTAATAGAGGCTAAAACAGAAATAATCTTTCATGAGCACCGGAAGTATTCCTTTGGTGCCCAATGTGGCCCAGACACTATTTTGGGTCCTAAAGTTACACTGAAAACCAAGGCAGAAGTGGTGCTGCCTCCCTGAGGCCGTGTCTTCGCTCCCGATGCACGCTCAGCCAGCTTCTCTCCGTGGGGCCTCACAGAAACCCCTAAAGTCCCGTGGCGTGAATTGTATGCGGCGGATTCACTTTTTTCCTGCCCATCTACATGGTGTTAGTTATGCACAATCTTTGGGGAAAAGTAAGAAATGAGTAACGAGTCATTTCCCACTTTTAAATAAGTAACTACAACCAAGCAGGTGGAACCGATTTCTGAAGCAGTTTCCGAGAATGACAACGGCGAAGGAGAAGATAAGAGGCTGTGCTTAACAAGCGACTGCTGAAACACACGCGAGATCTTGAACCCTACACCCAGCAAAACTACCCTTCAAAAATGAAGAAGAAATTAAGACAATCCCAGGTAAACAAAAACACAGCAGACCTGCCTTGTGAGAACAATAAAGGGGCACTTCAGGCTGGAGAAAATCCACTGGAGAGAAACTCAAATCCAAATGAAGAAATCAGGTCACTGGGAAAGAACAGTGTGGGTAAATATGAGACAGGACAAATGCATGCGGTCTGCAATGCGTTTCTTCTCTGAAATAATTTAAAAGATAATTGCATAAAGCAATGATTACAAATGTGTGTTGATAGTTTTATGTTGTTAAAGATATAATTTGCATGACAAATAGCAGTAATGATGGGGTTAGGAACAAAGCCATATCACAACAAATTGTCTGTATATTATTGAAACTACCTTGGTATTAATATGAACTTGCTTGAGTTGAGATAAGATGTTCATTTTAATCCTCAAGGCAACTCCCACAATAACTCAGAAAGGCAGAGTACAAGGAAACCAAGGGAATGAAGATGGTTCACAAGAATCTCTGTATTTGACATAAAAAAGGGCAGCCAAGAAAGAACAAAGGGAAAACGCATGACATACAGAACATACGTGGCAACATGGCACGTGCAAATCCTGACTTGACGGTACTTACACCGCCCACAGCGGGATTAAACACGCCAATCAAGAGGCACGGACTGGCAGAAAGTGTTACCAACAACCACGAGAACACCCCCACTCCAACTAATCTTGGCTACAAGAGACACAGTTTATACATAAATGCAGTAAAAGGATGAATGAAGAAAGCACCAAAGGAAAAAGAGCTGGAAGGTATACGAATATCTGAGAGCATGAAATCCCATGAAAAATGCAGCAACAAAAACATACATTCTAAGGATATAGAAAGAGTTTATTGTGCATGTAAGCCTGGTTTGCAAACAGGGAGCTCTCAAACCAGAGTGGAAGGAGGATCGGAGATGAAATTGTTACCCGACAGTTTATTCAGTGAAAACACAGAGGCTTTAATTCTGTACAGTGATTGGTTACAATATTCTCCACATGCTTACATTTCATACCTGTGACTCATTTATTTTGTAACTGGAAGTCTGACCTCCTAATTTCCCTCACCTATTTCTTTCCATCCCTCTTTCCCAGAGATAACGTCTTTCTCTGTCTGACTTATGTCACTCAGCATAATACCATCTAGGTGCATCCATGTGGTCACAGATGGCAAGATTTCATCTTTTTTATGGCTGAGTAATAGTTCCAATAGCTCCCTCTTCTTTATCCGTCTGTTAATGGACACTCAGGTCACTTCCATATTTTGGCTTTTGTAAATAGTCCTGCTAAGAACTTTGGGTCCGTATAACTTTCCAATTCAGTGCTTTTTATTTTCTTGGCTATATATCCAGGAGTTAAATTTCTGGATTGTATGGTAGTTCTACTTATAATTTTTTGAGGGTCTTCCATATTGTTTTCCACAGCGGCTGCACCAATTTATGTTCCAACCAACAACGTACAAGGGTTCCCTTTTCCCACAAACTTGTCAACGCCTGTTTCTTGCTGTCTTTTTGGCAACAGCCACTCTGAAGGTGTGAGGGGATATTTCATCGTGGTTCTGGTTTGCATTTCCCTGATGCTTAGTGATGCTGAGCGTCTTTTCATGTGCCTGTTGGCCATCTGAGTATGTCGTCTTTGGAAAAATGTCTATTCAGGTCCTCGGCCCATTTTTTAAGTGGGTTGCTTGCTTTTTGATGTTGAGTTGTATGAGTTCTCTGTGTATTTTGGATATTAACCTCGCATTGGATATAGTGTTTACAAATACTTTCCTACACTTAGTAAGTGGCCACTTTGTTTTGCTGATGGTTTCCTTCACTGTGCAAAAGTTCTTTAGTTTGATGTAGTCCCTTTTGTTTACTTTTGCTTTTGTTTCCCTTGTCTGAGGAGACAGATCCAAAAAAAATACAGCCAAGACTAACATCAGAGAGCACACTGCCTATGTTTCCTTCTAGGAGTTTTGTGGTTTCGGGTCTCCTGTTAAGTCTTTAATCCATTTTGAGTTGATATTTCCATATGATGTAAGATAGAGGTCCAGTTTTTCCTGTGGTTTTCAGGCAGCATTAGGGGGCTGCCAGGTGCCTGGTCAGCTCGGGGACCTTCTTCTGATTGGTTGGCAGTGAGCTCATCGGGAGTCACTGTCATCAGCTTTCTGGTCCCAGCCGGTCTGGGTCTGGGGTTAGGAATGTGTGTCAGACCTCGTTATCTCTGTCTGGGAACCGGGCGTTCTGTGACTGTTATGTGGCTCATTTATAGTCTAAACCATTATCTGTTTCCTGTCCCAGAGCAGTTGTTTGTTTCTACACATTTATGTGTCCTAATCATTCACTCTTGACCTAACCTTTTGAGACTCAGGGGAGGTCTGGGAGACTAAAGCAAAAGCCTTTTGCTTCAAAAGATGAGGACACATTGGCGGGGGCGGGGGGGCTTGTGCGTGGCTATGAGAGCGCCTTGTGTCATGTCTGCGGCAGCAGAGGCAAAGCAGCCGTAGGCAGTCCCTGGATGAGGGGGTTCAGCTGTGTCCGACAAGACTTCATTGGTGGCCACTGACATTTTGGTTTCAGGCGTAATGCAGTACCATTCTTGGCTGACTTTTCCCCACCATTTAAAATGGAAGAACTATCCCCAGCTTGTGGGCCATACAAAAACAGGTGGCAGGCTGGATTTGGACCAGGGGCTGCATCTTGGCGATCCCAGATCTAGACAGAAGGAGTTCAAAAACAAAGGTGTGGCTACACCAAGCCCTAGGGCATTCAAATACTGAGGGGTGTTTCAGAGGAAGAGGAGACAGTTCAGGAGATGAAGAAAGAGGGAGAGGCTGCAGAGGAAGGAAGAAATCTGGGAAAGGACGGAGACGTCACAAGATGTCAGCAACGGGTTTGAGAAGTTCCGGTGTTTGTGTTATTATTTCTTCCAGTAGCAACATGCTTCCTGGAAGTCATAAAAAACCAATCAAAAACATTTCTATGCATACTTCTGAAAGTTACTGATTCTGGGGGAAATCGCCTCTAATCACGGAACTTAAATCTGAGCCATCGAGCGTCACATTTTTCTCTCCCTGCTGGTGCAGCGTTTACTATAATGCTAGGCGCGCTTATGGTTTCTTTTGCTATCATTTCAGTAACTGCTTTCTTTAAAGCTGCAATAAAGTGTCTGGCTCCATTTTTTGATGTTTGACTGCTGACAGCTTTTAAGCCTCATCCGTCCTCTTCCCTTCATGCCCAGTATGTGGGAAAGCTGATGAGAAAGCCTGGGTCTCCCTTCTCTGGTGTCAGTGGTGGATTCACACCACAGAGGCAAGAACCTTCATCCTGGGCCCGTCCGTCATCACGATAAAGATTTGCTGTGGCCCTTACAGAAGTTTGCCGGCTCCTCAGCCATCCCTGCCCGTCCAGGAAGGATGCGCCGTGTTCAGGAGCAGTGAGCAGACCCCTTCGGGGGAGCAGGTGGAGCGGGGGTGGGGGAAGAGTGAGGAAGCAACACTCAAGGCTGGAAAGTTTTGTGGCAGCCAAATTCTGAAGAGGGATCGCAGACAGGAAGAGGCACGTTTGGGGAGGAAGACACTAAGTTCGGCTTTGAACGTGTTAAGAGGTGACTCTCTGATATTCAACGGAAAAAAATAAAAAGAAGTCATGCAGCAGACTCATGCCTGCGTCATATTTAGGGTGACACCCAAATTTCCCTCCATCAAATACTAAAAACAAAAGCAAAGAATGAAAAATTAGCACCAGAGGGGTCTTGTTGTGGGTCTTCATTCTAATTCCTCTCCAAGGAAGATGCTGGAGCACAAGACGATTGCCAGGGCCGTGGACGACGTCCATTCTGAGAAGCCTGCCGGGTGCAGTGATTTTTTTTTTTTAAGATAACATGCTAGGAAAATGAAACAAAGGCTCTGGTTCCCAACAAACTTTTCTCAGCAAAAGCTGTGATTCACTGCGTTAGAGACAGAGCAGGGCCAGATGCAAGGGGCGAGGCGCTTGTAATGAAGAGCAGGAGCGGTAATTACCTCCTTCTATTGTGAGGGGAGAAGAGTAATGAAAAAGCCACGTCAAGGCAGATGCTCAGGAAGGGCTGTGATTGGGAAGGCGCCCTGGAGCAATTTGTCCTTGACGATATCAGGGAGGTTTCTTCCCTCAAGTATTCCGTGTTCTGTGAAATAATTGCTTCAGGTCTCAAGCAATCGTGCAGGTGCACTTTGAAAATTAGAGCAACAAACACCGATTAAAGAAAGACCAGATGTAGGTGTGTATTATGACCTGCTGTTAACATGGCTAAGTTCCTGCCCTCAAATGGTTCACAGTCCTCCGCAAAACGGTGATCCTGGGAGCCAGCAGACAATGAATGGTGCCTATTTAATTTTGGAGTTCTCTTTTACCCTTCAGGCTGGAGGAGTTTGGACCACAGCGTTTAGCTACCAGAAACAGAGATCTCTGGCATGTGGTGCTTTAAAGTGACATCTTATCTGGGACCCGCATGAAATGAGCCAGTTACATGAGGCTATTGAGGGGGATTCCACGTACAAGTGATATCGTATGATATTTATCTTTCTTTGTCTGGCTTCACTTAGCATGATAATCTCTGGGTCCATCCATGTTGATGCAAATGGCGTTGTTTTATTCTTTTTTATGGCTGAGTAGTATCCCATTGTATAAATATACCACATCTTCTTTATCCAGTCATCCTTTGATGGGCACTTGGGTTGCTTCCATGTCTTGGCTATTGTATGTAGTGCTGCTGTGAACACTGGGGTGCATGTATCTTTTCAAATCAGAGTTCCCTCCCATATACCCAGGGGTGGGATTGTTGGATCATATGGTAAGTTCCAGTTTTAGTTTTTGGAGGAACCGCCACACTGTTTTCCACAGTGGCTACACCGGTTAACATTCCCTCCAGCAGTGCAGGAAGGTTCCCTTTTCACCAGGTACAGTTATTTGTGAAAGATGGTTAATTGATTCAATTAGCTCCTAAGTGCAAGAAGGTTTTCTTGTATTTCTAAAAGTTCACAAAGTGGTTTTATATAAATTCATGTAGAAAGCATAGTCCTGATTTTAATGGAGAAAAATTGACAAACTCTCAATCTGTAAGTTAAAGTGTGATCACACCCGTGTGTTTACTCTTTTATAAGTGCTACGTATGCATGTAGCCATTTATCTTACACAACTGTGTCTCATCAGGTCTACAGCTTATATCCTTAACCTGCTGCCTGAATTGTGTGTTTAGGGAAAGAATCATGATCTACCAAAAACTCTGGTAGTAATTAGTTAATTGATTCTTATATCTCTTCATGTTTTTTAAAATTAACATGGGTTTTTGTATTTTAATTTTATGGGGAAGATGAATCTAAATATGACTTCAGCCTTGAAGTACAGAGTGAAAAAAGCAGATGAGGAAAAGAAATTAATTAAGGGATCTCAGGTGGAAGGTGAAATTAAGGCTTAAAAAATGTGAATATAGTATAGCGGGATATTTTTCATGGTTTTGGTTTCTCAGTATCCCGTTGCCTCCTCTATGTGAGAATTTTGACCTTATGAATCCCGGCCATAATCCGCACCTGCTTTGTTTTCACTGCCGGTCCCTCACCTAGTCTCCTTTTCAGCCTCGGCCCC
The DNA here is from genome assembly GCF_048773025.1 of Camelus bactrianus. Classification (NCBI taxonomy): domain Eukaryota; kingdom Metazoa; phylum Chordata; class Mammalia; order Artiodactyla; family Camelidae; genus Camelus; species Camelus bactrianus. Next base: position 1,799,500 of record NC_133567.1, on the reverse strand, counting down.
GATAATGTTTCTTATCAGACTTCAAAGATAACAGCATGAAGTAATAACTGTAAAGCTGCTTTGATAGGGTTATGATGTATAAAAATGTAATTTGTGTGACCAAAATAGCACAAAGGTGGGGGTATGGAACAAAACTATACCGGAGAGGAGTTTCATGTACTCTTGAAATCAAATTTGTGCTCATTAAAACCCAATTGTTAAGATAAGATGTTAATTCTTATCTCCAGAGAAACCACTAGAAAATCACTCAAAAATATAGTAAAAGGGAAAAACAAGGATATACTGGGAAACCTGTATTCAACACATAAGAGGGTGGTGTTGAGAAAACAGAGGTACCAAAAAATCATATAAGACACACAGACAGCAGACACAGACCCTGCCTCGCCAGTAAATGGACATGAACAGACTGAACTCCTCAGTCGAAAGGCAGATGCTGGCACACGCGGACGCTGACGGCAGGCACCTCAGCTTCTCAAACCTGCGGGGACACCTCCGCGGAGAGGAGGAACGTCGCTGACCCCCGGAGGGATGGAGGGCGACACCCCCACGCTGAGGGGAAGGGACTTGAGGGGGATTCAAGTACACCTGGCCCGTTTACACTTCTTCCCGGGGGCCATGGTCCACTTAGAAGTTAGAAGCCACTTTGAGGTTAAGCACCAAGTTGATGACTTTTCCAGTGTTTTATATACTGTTGTGGAGTATTTTTATTTTTCCTTCTTCATTTCCAATATTGTCCCAAATGTTTTAAAAGGCTGTGTATTCATTTTATAATTTGAAAATGATAAAGCTCTTTTTCATCATGAAAAAAATGACATGATATAGTTACAAACACTGGAAACAGAAAAGTAGCTGAAATATCTAAATCAGTTCATCTGATTAAAGGCATGGTACTAGGCAATGTGTGAAGAGGAAAATTAAGCGAGCGACCGCACAGACAGACTGGGGGAAGTGACCGAGCGACCCCGCTTCACCTCCAAGGCTGGCGCTCTCGGCTCCTGTCTCTCTCTCTGTCTGTCTATATATATTATAGGCACAATTTATTTCAGTCACATCTTCAGCTGTTTTCCTAAGCTAATATTGTACAAGTGTGGGCAAAAGCTATCTTGCAAAGAAAAAGGCAAATTTAAATATACTGTGCATTTATGAAAGTACAGAAAAAGAAACAGTAAAATTCTAGAAGAACGTTGGTTACAACGATAATGACTGAGGTTTAATTGGTTAACCATGATTTATTCATAACCGTCTCTTATTTTCACTTTGGAATTTCCATGTTTTGCCTTTAGCAACAACCGTTCATGCAAAACCTAAACCTCTGGTCCCAAGCGTTCTCGTCACTTACATTTTTGAGGCACAAACAGCAGAATCACAGAACCGCTAACGACTTGTTCAGCTAATGACACGCATTTCCTGTGCCGTCAACGACCTGACTAGACTGGCCATCTTTGTCTTTCCGGGTGGTGTAACTGATTCACGGGAGGAAACAAAGTACAAGTCATGAAACACTTGGGAAGAGAAATATTTGACTTACGAAATCATAGCAGATGGAAACAGCGGAGCATGCAGCTCTGCCGGCAACACCGGCGGGAGCCTGGTTTGCAAACAGCGCAGACGAGGTGCGAGCGCCCCCCGCCCTGGCGACAGGCTCTCCAGTCGGTGCTGACAGCCGACAGTGGGCTCCGTCTGGTGCCTTCACAGGTGGTTCAGATGTGCCTCCTCCTAGCTGTTTCTCTTGGAAGTTTATCTTGGTAGAAAAATCTGAGCGAGTGCCTGCTGGTAACTACGCTGTGTGACAAGACTACAAATGACAGCGCTGTGCTTCCAGGATAAGGGAGGATGTGTCGGGAACCTCAGCTGCGTGTGTGCCTGCACCTTCTTCCCACGTTGCCCCCAGAACTGCTTTCACTGGCTCACCTGCGGGGAAGACAGGGCGGCGTGCAGACCGCAGAGCGCCCAGGGGAGGTTTAACACGGCCACAGTGGAGCCACGTGAAGGAACCCCCCGTGTCAGCGTCACCTGCGTGGGCCTTGGATACTTGGGAACTCTGGAAACATACCTGTATTCAATTTCTTTGGAAAGCATCTTATCATTCGTTGTCATAATAACTCTGCATAACAAACCGACCCAAAGCTCAGGTGCCCCCACGCTGCCGTCTGTGCTGGCTACGCCACGTGTGTCCGCAGGGCGGCCGACCAGGGCTGGGCTGGGGCCACGCAGGTGGGGCGGGGTGCCTCCCGTGGCTCCAGGCACCCGAGACAGTGATGCGGGTCCTCCGCAGGCTGAGGGCAGGTGGGGACGGACCCTTCCCTCCTGTCATGTCTGCTAACATCCCCCGGACCAAATGGACTCACCCACCACTGTGACTGGGACGTGCACTCCACTTTGCGTGGGAGGAACGGCGAAGTCACAGGGGAAGGGACTGGACATGTGGGGTGAGGAAGGCTTTGGAGGGAGAACGCATGGCCACAGCCACGCACGCCGCATGTGACCTAGTTCCATATCAGATATAACTGCACTGATTACAGACACATTCGCTCAGGAGAGGTGCTGGTACCCCCCCCCACACACACACAGCTACGGCGTATCACGATTGTAGAGCATCTGGAGAAACAGCTGCCCATTAACTCGCACGCGTGGAGCTCACCTGTGCAGGCGTCAGTCGTCTGCGTGGTTCACGTTAGGTGGTCCCCACGCCCTTTGTTGGTACCGGGCACCCACTGACTGCTCTGCTCCGTGACGTCACCCGACCGTGTCTCTTACAGCCTTTCCTGATGTTGGTCCAAATCTCCTACCAGAACCAAAATCTTAAGTTCCATCAGATGATTGATTGCACAAGGGGGAAGCCGTCCTCTGAGAGTCTGAAGACATTCATTTTGCTCCAACAGCTGTTCCCTGTGTCAGCCGGGTGATGCAGATTGTGACAGCGCGCACATGACAGCTTCACATCTGCAGAAAACTGTGGTTATGAAAACGAGACACCTGTAAGTGATTGACAATTGTTTCAATATTCTGGAAGCATCTTAGGTATTTTAATGCTAAATGCATCTACCCAGCTTTCTCATTCGAGCTAGATCCATTTGAATAGTATAAATGTAAAACAACGGTTAGTGATTTTGATTATCTTTATATCACTATAGAATCATTTTCTTTGAAACAAAAATTAAAGCATTTCACTTAGTAATCTCTGAAAATCTGTTACATGTTAAATGTTCAAATTTCAAGAGAAGAAACTTGGTAAGACTACATGATGTTAAAAAGTAAATACTCTTCTAATGTGATCCATTATTACAAAGTCAATTTATTTTTTCTCTTATTGGAATCTCAAAATTTCTATTTTTAAAAAGAACTTACAACAATCGGTCTAGGAAAAACATGATTTCCAAGAATTAAGGACTGAAAAACACACACAGAAATGCTTTTATGGAGAGACATAGAAGGGAGAGACACTTTAATAGCTAATACAGTATAAAATGCAATTGTTCGTTAATTACACAATTTTAATAATGAATTAAATAGCCGTTGAACACGTCACCATGAAAGGTGCTGGTGTAAAATGCAGGTAAAAGCACGTCCCCAGCTTTCAAGGCTCTTGTCCGCGTGGGGCCCAGGGCCACGTGGAAAGCAGCAGCAGTGTGTTGCGTCTTTAGACACACACACACCAGGCAACGTGGGGCTTGTAGCATAGTAGCTGGGCCAGCTGCGGGCGACCACATCCAGAAATAAGCCTGAGATTGTTGCGTTATTATGAGCGGGAACTGTGCAAAGTGAAACTGTGCATGGGGTTAATTTCCCCACGGAATAAGCCGGTCAACGCAGAACTGACAGAACCGGTCCCGGGTCCTGTCGCGCACAGGTCAGGCCTCCGCCCGGGGCCCTGGGGACACTCCGTCCGCCGCACACGTGACCGAGCCCGTGCGGCGGCGTCTGGCCGCCCGTCTGTGCGCACTCCGTGGTGTAACACACGTGCAGGCACCAGTCTAAAGGTTGTATTAATTTTTTGATGTTGCCCCCACAAATCCCCACACACTTAGTGTCTTAGAACAATAGCCACTTACGAGCTCTCCTTACCCTTGGCCAGAAGCCCAGCCCGGAGTGGTGGACTCTCTGCCCAGGGTCTCCCGGGGCCGAGACTGAGACGGGGGCGGGGAAGCCTCTCTCCTCTCAGGTTGGGGTCCTCTTCCAAGCCCCCCAGACCTGCAGGCTTCAGCTTCTTCCAGAACTTTCCTCGAGGGCTCTCCCTCTTCAAGCCGGCCACGGGTCCCAGAGCCCTTCTCCTGCCCCGGCCTCTGCCTCCCTCTCCCGGGATCACACAGGGCCCGTCCAGCGACCTCGCCGTCCTCGCAGGCTTCAGGGGCCTGTCTGCAGGCGTCTCTGGGGCCTTTTGCTCTGCCTTCCACAAATACTCAGTACCTTTCTCTGGGATGAAAATCTGTGCGAAGGACGTCAACGTGCTCCTGGAAATAGTTCAAGGAGTGGACGTCTTACCTCCTTGCTGACCCCCTTCCTCCTTTTCCTCTCATAGAAGAGGATTCATCGTGTGCTTTTCAGGAAGGAACACAAGCAGAACGCTCGCTGTCCTCTTCGGGAGAGAGTAGGACCCTCGGTTTAAGGAAGGTGACGTGTTAAGACAATCCCCGCGACTCTGGGCGTCACTCAAGGGACAGAAGTGGACTCAGTGCTGGCGGCCACACATGACGTGAGGGGGGAGCCTTGCTCGAGGGCTGTGATGGGGGGAATTTAATTTTTCGGGAGAAGGGGAAAGAAGGGTTAAACTGTTTTTGAGGTTGGGTTTTTACCTGGGTTAGACTTTGAACAATCAAATGTAATGTTGAAAATTCATGGAACATCCACAGGATGTAATTTAGGAACAGGAGAGAGAGAGCCGATGTGTCATTAATTTTTTTTTAATGATGGCTATAAGCTCTCAAGTGACTGGGTGGATCGGGCAGGTGGGAAGTCTGATGATGGACAGAATCCTCCAGGAAGGACAGAGGACGCGTGGGAGGACTTACAGGTAGAATGGACGCGGGAAGTCACGGTGACCAACACGCGCCTTCAGCTCTGGTTTCTGAATAGTCAGTGTGTGTGTGTGTATGAGGGTGTGTGAGTGTGAGTGAGTGTGTGTGAGGGTGAGTGCGTGTTTACGTGAAGAAGGAGCAGAGAGAGGAGGACTGAAGGGCTACACAGGTCAGAAACGGGCCCCTAGAAAGTGTCACCAAGACCACCCACAGAACAACACACAACACACTGAACTGAACTCATTTGAACAACCAGGTCCTGGCTGCCCTGTTTTGTAAGGATCTTCAGCAAAATGCAGAATGTTGAAGCTACCTCCTACGCGCCGTGGTTTAGAACCCGGTAGGCCTGTGAACCGCTCTCTCGTCCCGTTAAGCAGCCGTCACCAGTACCGCGTGGTGCCTGACGAGGGACGGAGGCTGAGCCCGGCCAGGCGCTGCCTGGAGGGGACACCTGGTGGACACAGGCTTCGGATCAAACAAGCATCACAGCGCTGGGACCTCAGCCACGTCTGGAACGTCTCTGAAGCTCAGCTTCCGTAGTCGTGTGCAGATGAAAGCAGTGTGATGGAGACTCCTGGTCCCTGGTGGCCTCTAAGGGCATGTCACCATCCCTCCTCGTGTCATGTTCCAGTCTGTGGTGACAGCCAGCACCTGTGGCAGGCGCCGCTGAGACGCCCACGGCGGTCCTGTCCCCTGGACCCCCTTCCGTCGGCAGCCCCCACCCGAGTGTAAACCAGACCTAGTGCCTCACTTCCCAGGACACAGACAGCAGAAGTGGCGGGCGGCCACCCACCGGATGAGCTTCTCCAGAGGCTGCCGCCCTGCGGGGAGGTCCTGTCCACTCTCACGCCCTCAGACACCCGGCCGCCGGGGACACGCGGCCCAGGGCTGGGCAGCCCTGCGGAGAAGCCCGAGCTCCAGCCAACAGCCAGGAAAGAGGCGAACCTGCCAGCAACTAGCAGCTCATGGGTGAGCCCAGAGCAGTCCTGTCGGACCCCGAGCCCCGGGGCGACGCGGCCCCAGCTGGCACCTGGTCTGCCATGACCTCACCAGGGGTTTTGGGGGGAGGCACCCAGCCAAGCACGCCCAGGCCTCTGGACAGACATCCTGACACACAGTTACCTGCTACCTAAGCCACGTCTGGGGTCACTCGTCGCGTAACAACGAACGAACACAACGCCCGCCTTTAGAAGGGGTTGGGCACCAATAAAGTGCACGTCCAGAATGGGATTACGTGGAGTGAGTCTGCATCCGCGCAAAGGTCAGACTTCCGGGACAGCCTGGATGGTGGGATTGCTTCCATAAAAAGGAGACAAAGTGCTTCCATAAATCATTCTCCCATCCAGGCACACGGGGGCCAGAAGGGCGTCCCCACGCAGAGGGGACGAAGGCGCTCCATCTCCCCGGAGCCCCGGGTCTTGGCGGCGCCTCCTCAGCCGCCCGGCGCGCGGGTCTGTGGGACTGTCCACCCGCCCTCTTTACCAAAGTGGTGGAAATCCCCCGAGTAAGCTCAGGGTGCTCACCTTCTGCAGTGCATTTTCCAAAGAAGCCTGTGTTCCGAGCCGTTCACAGTCGTCTGCTCCTGTTCTCTGTGTTTATTCTCACAACAAAGATCAAACGTCTCGCTGAGATTCGGGGTAAAACTTGTTCAAGTGACCAAACATTGATTGGCATACAAACCTGCTATCAAAGATTTAACAAGCAATGTCTCCATAAATCATTGTGTTTTATTTTGAATTGAAGTATGTTGATTTACAATTTTGTGTTAGTTTCTGGTGAACAGCACAGTGATTCATTTACATCATTTTAAATTCAAATTACTTGGTACTTGAGGCCAGCACACTAGAAGGTGAACTCGTGTCAAACCACATCCTGGTGTTCGCCCCCTTGTGTGCACACGAGGATGTGCACGCCTCCGTGTAAGGCTGTTCACGCCCGTCTGTGGACAGAAACTGGGACTTGCTCCTGTGCGATAAACACGGTGAAGGTGCGGTGTGTCCACCTGCACGATTTCGCCGTCACTTAGCCCTCCGGCTCGGCAAATAGACCCGGGTACCTTCTCTCCCACCTTGGTGTCGGGAGTCCCACACGGCGAGGTGGGTGGCTGCCAGCTGACGTCCAGCAGCTGCGATAGAACAGATCCAGTCAGCCGCCCCGGTCCCTGGAAGCTGGCTCTTCCCGTCCAGCCTCCAGAGGGAGGCGGCCCAGGGCCACGTGATGGAGACCCCACGCAGAGGCACCGCTGAGCCGGCCGCGCCCCTGACCCAGCAGTGGGGGGACGCGAGCTGTGCTAAGTGCTGGCAGCGACAGGAGATGCGGCGAGGCTGAACAGAAAGCCACAGCCATGGACCCCGGACACACGTCTGCCTGGCGCACGCCACCGCTTCTCAGCTGCTGTGCTAAAGCCAATCAATCCTCTTAGATGTTTGTAAACAGTACAGATACTGCAGATAGCAACCTTTGTTTTTACTTTACATTCCCGTCTGCACCAGCAAAACGCAATGTGGAGATCCTACACCTGTCTCTCAGGCCAGGAAGAACGAGTATTTTGATTTTAGCAGCCCCACTTACATTATCAACGTCGTTTCTCACCAAGTAGCTTTGTATTGTTCAACGGTGTCTTTGAAAGAAAAACCAGGGTCAGAGACAAGACCCTTGTGCCGAAGCCTGTTTTTGTTCGTGGTGATTCTGTGACAGGAAACAAGCTTCCAGTCCGTTTGGAGCTTGTCTCCTCGTTCCAGCTCTGGCCGCGGTGCCACCGCCGAGTGCAGCCGCAGTGGGACACTCCCCCAGCGCGCAGGGTCTGTGCACGCGCTCTTGTTAATCCTTAAAATCACCTCCCGAGGAAGATGCTATCCTGTCCATCTTACAGGTGAGGAGACGAGTCCGTCAGCAGGTGGGTTGTCCATCTGTTTAATAAAAGTGCAGGCACGTGGATCCAGGTTTCTCTGGTCCACAAACCAGAGGCGCCTCCTGCTTAACAGTCCCACCAGGTGGCATTTCTGTAATGAACACATGCTGACAGCGAGGAGTGAGTACTGCGTTTGTCCGCAGTCTGTGCTCATTAATGATAAGAAGCCACACTTTCCGGTGGATCAGATGATGGTTATTTCAGGATCTAAGTATAAATAAGACAAAAGCCCTGCGCACTGCTGAGGCTTGATCTGCCCCCTCACAGAGTTCTTGCGGTCGGCCGGTACGAAGGGCAATAATGACGGTTCTCCTGCACTTTGAGCCGTGGCTGGTGTGAGACTGCGACACTCGCCCCTCTTCTCAACGTCTTTCAATGTACTTTTCTCGCTATGGGTGACTTTATTCTCAAATTCCCATGCAAAAAGGATGTGCAAAGGATTTCCAGGATGAATCTGCGTTTCTCTCCGGATTTGTGTATCAGTCCCAAGGGACCTTGCTGCTTCCCGTTAGAGACTTGTAAAGGCCGACGGGGCTTCTCTTTCCAGGTGTTTTTAGTTCCTTCCGTCTACGATGTTAATTTAAAACCGCTCATTTAATGAAAACAGAACTGGGTTAGCGTGTGCCTGATTTCGTAATCCAGAGACAATGCATTGACTCAGTAAAGGCTAACGTTTCCCCGAGATGCCTACACTTATCTCTGTATTTTTTTCCGCTGCAATTTAGAAATCCTGCCGCCCCTGCCCCACGGTAACTAAATTACGTGGAGGGACGTGCTGGAGCAGCTCAGAGCCTCGAGGAAGCTGGTTGTTAGCATCCCTTCTCAACTTCTCAGCCTCAGTGTCGCCACAAGACAGCGCGAGTCTGCGTGGCGGGAGCGTTCGCACCTGGAAAATGACGAGCAAACGGTGCAAACCTGGCAAATCGTTTACCAGCCCACGACAGATTTCCATCCATGGGGGAAAAAGCTATTTTTCGTTTAAAAAGAAATTTGGAAATTGCTAGCTGTAAAAAATACTCCACTTGATAAATAGATTAAAATAGGTATCAATTTAATGTGTTTTAAATGAGCAAATCCGGGCTTTCTGAGCCAGTGTAACGAGAAAGTCGCAGACAAATCTGAGCCCGGGCGCTGGCCGCTTGGTGCAGAGACTCGGTCATGATGCTCGTTTCACAGACAGCAGGGTCTGTAAGGCGACAGAGGCATGTTCACTTTGCAGTTCTCATGATCTATTTTAGAAGGCTGACTGCTAGCCTGTCAGATTGTCCCTGTGTTGTCCGTCATCATAAGTGTGAGAGGAGAAAACGGGCCAGACCAGGAGGAGCTCTGCGTCACCCTCGCAGACTCCCCCACCGCCAACCTGCAGCAGGTGAGTCCCAACCCCTGAGAAGCGAGTCCACCCCTCATAAAGCAGGACCTCGGACAGATGAACTGAGAGACGGTAAAAAGGTATTTGTACACGAGGTATGAAATAAGCGAAACTCCTTCGAACTGTAATTGAGCGGACACCTCATCTGTGCCAGAGCAGCGGAGAGTGCGCGCTCTGCTTCGCTCAGAGAGACGATGTTCGTGGTGGAATGCGAGGCGTTGTCCAAGCAGGGCTGCTGTGGACGGTCACTCCGACGCGCAGCTCGGCCTTGAAGAGGCCGTGTCCGCAGGGCAGGCTGGCGGCTGGCGCAGTGTGGGGCCGCGTGCCTGGCTGGTCTCACTCTGCAAAAGCAACGGGTTTCCCCGCTCTGACGGTGACCGAGTGGCGGGAGGCTCACCTCAACAGCCCCCACGCTGGGGTGGGCAGCTGCAGACACACACGCCTGCTGTGCGGTGTGGACCTCGGCGTCACAGTTCTGCCTTTTCTAGAATTTTCTGTTATCTTTAAAACATTGTGTTAAACCAGCAACTCACTTTATTTTAACAGGGTGAGACCGCAAAGGGCGCCAGCCATTCATTAATATTTATTTTGAATACTGAGCATCTCCGAAACCATCCGTTACCAGGAGTGACATTAAACGTATTCACCGTATTGGCATCTTCTTTAGGAATTAACTCAAAAGTAAAATTCCACCGAAGCCTTGCACATTTGCAATTCACTAGTCATTAGTTCGTTCAGTTCATTGACTTCACAATAAGCCAACAAGTATTTTTAGCCCAAACAGACATCATAATGAATATTACTCCGGAAGCTCCGACAAACCACGAAGGTGAATTATCCCAACGCAAAGGCAGCATTTGAGGAAAGTGAAGCCACGTCTAATTCCAGTTATCACTTTAAAAATTAGGTTTTTAAGAATTGGGGCAGGTGGGTTTGTTTAGGACCTGAGGCTGCATCGAGCAGGGTGACAAGCAAGTGTCCAGTCAAAAGAGAGAAATCCAGCAAAAGGAACCAGACCTGCATCACCTTTAATTCAGTGTCACAATGTCATTGTCATGCCCACCTCTGTGAGGCCACCCAGGTCACGACTCCAGACCGCCAGGCCTGCCCCAGACGTCCGACAGCCCAGGGACACCCTCACTTCAGACCAGCCGGCTAAAGTCGGGGGCTCCCCACAGAGCCCCACAGGTTCGGGAATTCTCCGCAGTGACCCGGAATCCAGGAAAGCACTAAGCTTAAAATTACAGGCTGGTTATAGCAAGAAGATGCGGATCAGAGCCAGCCCCAGGAAGAGACCACGGGGCAGAGTCTGGGCGGGCGGCCCACCGCGTCCTCAGCATGCCCTCCAGGGGTCAGGGTAACTTAGAAGGCACAAAACACAACAAAAACAGCAGCGAACACCCTTACCCCCGGGGTGCCCTGAGCAACCTGATGGTCGAGGTAAGCGGAGGAGAGGACTCTGAAGAATAAAAATCCCATTTCCTAACAGTTTTATTTTCTGAAAAGTTGCCAGCTTTACTCAAATCCTCTAAAGTTAAAAAAAAAAAAAAAAGCCTTGTGAAATGTGGTGACATTTATCATCGCTGTCCCTTCAGCGATCCCTACACTTCAATGGCAATGGTGCTCTCGGCCTGCCGCAGGCCCAGAGGTAGCGTAGCCAGGTGAACCCGGCTCATTTCAGGGAAAAAATACTCGATGGTGGTAAATTAACGTTTGTCTCAGGGACTTTAAATAAAAAGGGAAAAGTCTGCAGACTCAGGTCCCGCACGTCCTCGTGTGGGGTGGCGAGTCCGGGAGCCCAGCCGGCCCAGCACCCACGGCCCTGCGTCCATGGTTCGGCCTCCTCAGGGGGCAGAAACTGCAGCCAGAGGCTGACCGACCCGCTGCCCCGTCACTCCGTGTTCAGTTCAGACGTGCAAAACTGTGCCGTTTCCGTGTTCGGCAGACTTTTATGTACCACAGTGTTCAAACTAAGATTTCAAAGTTGAAAGCCATGATTTGAATCCTGGATTGACCAGGCGCAGCTACCTGTGAGGTCTTGCCCGGTCTGACCTCTCGAAACCTCAGTTTATCTGTCAGCAGAATGAGCACTTTCCTTAGTTTCTTCTGTGCTTTAAACGCAGTACAAGTGAAATGTGCATGTGATGAAATGCTTGGGGAAACCACTGGCACGAGTGCTCAGCAAACAGTCGCGTGGTGGCTGTTTGTCCTCTCGGTAAGACCACAGACCCGCCCTTGCTGACGCAGAAGTACCAGGAAGAATAGATGTGAGTCTTCTGTCCCCTTGTCTGCCTTGTGCCCCCCACCCCACCGTGAGGAGGGGCTTCAGTAGGACAGGCTTTGGGGCGCGCGCTTCTGGAACTTCCTTTCCATGACCCCCATCAGAGTGAAGAACTCTTGTTTTCAGGAAGAACTGAATTGTCCTAAAGGAAAGAAGCTTAGAATTAGCGGGAGAAGAACTGAGGCCGTTTCCCCCAATAAGGGAAGGCGACAGAGGCCAAAACGTATCCTCGTAGAGCCGACCTGCCACACAGCTCTGGAACGCGTGGAGGGGACAAGAGCCTCGGAAGGGAATTTCTGGGGGTCAACACTCAGCCCAAGAACCCGGGCTCAGCCCTGGACATGCCCTTCTGCCCAAAGGTGGCCAGGAGCAGGGGACCACCACCTCCAAGAGACTAACATCACTGGCGACTGTCCTTAGACCAAAGTTCCTGAGCATTACAGAGCAGGGAAGGTCCCATGACCTTCAGATGACCTGGGGGAATTGAGCAGGAGGAAGAGGGCATCCCAAAGTAAATGATGACGCAGAAGTCCCCACCAGGTCAGCAGGCTGGGGGAGCTCAGAGCACACTGCATGAGGGAGAAATACACAAGACGGGAGACTTGAACCCGCGCAGCGGGAAATAAACCTCACGTCCGCCCGCTAGAGCGCTTCTCACAGTTACTTCCCGCCCCTCTCGGGTCTGCAGTGAAGGCATGTGATCTCAATTTAAAGAGCGAATTCATTCCCATGAAGCGATACCCAACTCTTAAAAGAAACCTTTCTATGTTCTTTTGCAAATTGTGCTCTCGTGTATTTGAAAATGATAAAACAGAAACAAACTGGCCCTTTTGGGTGGTTCTTGCAAGTCTGAGAGCCTAAAATTGGCAGACGCCTGCAGCTTTTAGCAGCAAAGCCAAGTCTTTGCAAATAAATTAGATGCTCTGAGGTAGAAAAGGGAAGTTAGAGGAACGCATAAAGATGGGTTGCCAGGGAAACTCGGGGTCAGAGGAGGGCGAGGGGGAGAAATGCCACATGCGCTGCCCGAGTGCACGGGCTGTGGTGCCGACGGCTTCTCAGCACTGAGGACGGACTGTGGGGCCCAGTTCAGCTGCAGGCCTGGAAGGGCTGCTGGACGGGTGGCGCTTACACAAGGCAACAGGGCGGCGATGGAAGCAAAACCCAGTCGCTCTCTCTGAGGAGCTGACATCAACTGGGACAGATGCAGCGGGAACATAATCTCAGCCAAAGACGCTCGTGCAGGGCAAGCACTAGAAAGTGCCCTGGGGTCGCAGAGAAGAGGACTTCCGGCTCAAGGAGGACTCGGTACTACCGCGCGTGTGTGCGCGCGCGCATGTGGTGGGGATGGAGGCGGAACACGATGTGCACAGGGATGATGACAGGTAGCCTGGGGTGGGAGTCAGCCCGGCAGGAGAGAAAGCCCCAAGTCCCCGGAGGCTGACCAGTTCCCTCGGGGTGACCCCCAGTCCCCCAGCACCGGCAGTGCCTCCTCAGCACATACTGTCCGTCTTCCTCGGCTGCGCACGTCACGCTTCCCCCAGGTCTTCTAATAAGGTAACTGTAGTCTTCCCATAATTAGTTCAGTAGTTTTTGAACATTAGCCTGTGGATTAGCCAGCTTTCTTCAGAGAAAAAGAAATCTAGAGTGAGAGAGAGAGAGAGATAAAGTGACAGAGAGACAGACAGATAGATAATAGACCGACAGACAGACAGATAAACAGACAGACGACAGATCTGATTTATCATGAAGACATTTATCAGAAGGACTTGCCCACACAGTTTCAGAGGCTGAGAAAGTCTCACAACCTGCCTTCTGCGAGCAGGTGACGGAGGAGAGCCCGTGATGTCAGCCAGGGCAGCAATGTCAGGAGGAGAGAACCGCCCCAGCTCAACAGTCAGCAGGGAAAGGCTGAATTCTCCCTCTTTCTTCTCATTCCGGCTGTGGGCAGGTGGGACGAGGCCCACTCACATTGGGAGGGTAATCTGCTTCTCCTGAGTCCACGGAGCCCCACGCCGACTTCACTCAAGAAAAACACTAAGAAACAACGTCTGGCCAAGTAGCTGGGCATCCTGTGACCCAGTCAAGTTCACAGGGAAAACTATGGCCCGAGATCTTCCTGGCTTATTCCGCTGAGCATAACACCCTCTTAAGTCCATCTGTGTTGTTGCAAACGGCCGAATGTCATGCGCCCAACTATGCGTAAAGGAAAATCACACTCTCCTTGGAGGTGATCAGCTCCGTGGAGGAGTTCCACATCTTTCTATGGAAAACAACAAAATAAATTAGAGATATTTAATATGGGTACATGATTTAACCAAAATTAAAACTGTAAATAGTTCAAGGGCTACCCATGAAAATATGATTAGAAGCATCTTATATTTTTCAGGAAGATAACTAAGAAAAAGAGTAAAAGAAACACCAAGGCAGCTTTCGTAGTCCCACAGATTTTTAAAAATAATTAGAGCCATCTGAACATGGAACGACTAAGGATAAATACAGAACAGATCACAATAGTCGAGACTGCGGGGGATACACATACTGCATGAGGAAGTAGATGCTGTAAAAAACAAATCTATTTATAATTGTCCTTGGGAAAGAATAAAGGAAAAAAGTAACCCTGTGGGAAGAAAAATAGAATAAAGCTAAACTTAAACTGATGAAAGAAAAATGGAAAATAGACAGCTAAATCTTTTAAAACAAATTTATGAAAGAATTTTTAAAATCCTATTAAAGCACAGGGTTGGAGACCGGTATCAGTGACAAATGCGGGGCCTCTAAACCATGCAAAGCAGATTGCAGTTCAAGTCAACAAGATATTTACAGTGAAACAATTCACCTGCCAAAAAACTTAGAGAATGAGTCTCAGTTAATGGAAAGTTAGGTTTACTGAGTAGTGAGGAAGAATTTTTAATGAGAGGTAACTCCTGGTAGAAGCACAAATCCACACAGTGTTTCTGTAAGGCCATGTGTTCATACACAGTAGAGACTTTCAAATATTCATAACTTTTGACCCGGTGTCTTCATGCCTAGAATTTTATTTATGGTTGAAAAAGTATGCCAAATACCTGTAAAATTACACTTGTAGCTTTGCTCAGACAGTGAAAAATGGGATAAATTCCAGTTTCCAACAACAAGGAATTGGTTCAAGTGTATAATAGTCAACATCACATATTGCAGTCAAGAGGGTATAAATATTCATTCATTAACATTATATGTTATATATACTACAAATATAAAAGCCATGGTAACAATGCCATGTAACATAAACGCACAACAAATAGAAAGGAGATCACTTTCTTGCCGGAAAAACAATTTTCTCTTTACATATTTTTTGTGGATCTCATAAAAAATCTGGGAGGATTTATGCCAAAGTGTTACCATTAATTATGGGTGCAATTTCATAATTTGTTAATTTCTATTTCCTAATGCCCAGTTAGCATGGGTTAGTTACACACCAATAAAACACTTTCTAAATAACAAAATACCTACACGAAAACAACCACATTAATCGCTTTGCCAAGGCTGTCTCAGCCAAGTCCCACAGGCTGGGCGCCTTCAGCACCAGGCTCTTATTTTGTCCCCGTCTGGGGGCAGGAAGTCAGCGACGGCGGTCCCGCCGTCTGCCGGCTTCCTCCGAGGACCCTCCCCTTGGCGCTCTCCATCCTCTCCGCCCATGGACTTTGAGGAGATGCAGTTTGGCCGTAACAGCTACCCTGAGTGTGACAGTCAGCGTTCCTCTGACTATTTCAGATTTTGCAAGCTTAACGTAATAATTATGCCCATCTGTGGCCCCGTATACTATGACATAAGTTAGTCTGAGTCTGTGTTCAACCTTGTAGGCATCAGGGATCAGGTTTTGGGGGGGTTGGAGGGTTATTTTCCTATTGAGTTTTCTGACTTTTTGTGTGTGTGTATTATGGTCATTAACCGATAGCGAGGTACCTGACTGGCAAATATTCTCTCCCATTCAGTAGTTCCCTTTCATTTTGTTGACGGTCTCCTTTGTTGTGCAGAAGTCTTATGTTGTCCCACTTATCTACTTTTGCTTCTGTTGCCCTTGCTTTGTGTGTCAAATCCTAAAGTCATCGCCAACATCAACATCAAGGAACTTACCACCTATGTTGTCTTCTAGGCTTTTTATGATTTGAGATGGTCTTACATTCAATCTTTAGTCCATTTAAATTGTATGGGTGGGGAAGAGTGGATGGGAGCAATACTACAGAGAGAGAGAAAGGAAGGAAGGAAGGGAGGGAGGGAGGGAGGAAGGAAGGAAGGGAGAGAGAGAGAGAAAGAAAGAAAGAAAGAAAGAAAGAAAGAAAGAAAGAAAGAAAGAAAGAAAGAAAGAAAGAAAGAAAGGAAGGAAGGAAGGAAGGAAGGAAGGAAGGAAGGAAGGAAGGAAGAAAGGGAGGAAGGAAGGAAGGGAGGAAGGAAGGAAGGGAGGAAGGGAGGAAGGAAGAAGTGAGGGAGGGAGGGAGGGAAGAAAAGAATGAAAAGAAAAGAAAAATATTTAAGGGGAAAAGTAATTTTCAGATTCTTACAAAATGGAAAATAAACTGCTGAAAGAAAGGGAAAATTGCAAAGAACGACTTGACTTTTCAAAAATTACTTTTTATGGAAATATATTTGATATATAACATTGTGTAAGTTTAAGGTGTACACCATGTTGATTTGATACGTTGATGTATTGTAATGTGATTGCCACTGCAGCAACAGTCAGCACTTCCATTCAGTTACACAATTAAGATTTCCTTTTTGTGGTGGGAATGGTTAAGGTCTAGCCTCTTGGTGATTATAATGTGATGTTTTTGCCTATATTCTCTGTGCCGTGCATTAGAGCTCTAGGGTTTATTTACTACCCGTTCCGAGTTTATACCATGAAAAGCATCTCTCCTCTTGCCCCACCCTACACCCCCTGGTAACCCCCACTTCACTCTGTTTTCACCAATTTAGCTTTTTTAGATTCTTTGACAATTCACTTTTAAACATTTTAAGGCTGGTTAAGGCGGAACAGGTTGTAACAGATGGCAGGTGATACAGCCCCAAACTGTCTGGACGCAGGAACTACCTCCAACCCCACCACCACTGAAAGTGTGTTGACTTTATTTGCAAAGCACATTTAAACTGACTTCAGATGATTTGTAATTGGGTTGTTAACTCACTTTGGCAAAAAGAAGCAACAGCTCAGAGGGAGACAGCTTGTGCCTCCTGCTGGACCACCAGGCCTGGATGGGGCGGCTCGGCTGACTGACTTCCCAGGAAGTGGTTTGAGTTTCTCTTGGCACCTTCATTCTCTGACACTAAACGAACAGACACAATTACCCGCCTATGGAATTTAGTACTTGCATCCAAACCTAACTCAGACCCCCATGTCCTTGAATTCTTGGAGTTGATCCTGAAAATAAAGAGGAAAAATGCTTCCTTCAACAGGAACTTCAGCCTCACCTTGCTGTTCATAACGCAAAGCAAAAGGAATGATACCTTGCAAGCCCCGCTTTGTAAAAGCAAGAGAGGGTGGCTGTGTCTGGGTGTGCGTGCGGGTGGGTCTGAGCAGACCCGGAGAAACATGCGAGGACTCAGATGCATGATGAAATGAGACTCGGGAGGAGCTTGAAAGGGTCTAAGGCAGATGCAGAGAAAAAAAAAAAAAAAAACTTGGCTGACTTTAAATGTGTGCTCTGGGCAGCTGTTCACGTAGGGAAGCCAACACTGGGTCTTAAGCTCTCCTGGGAGCCCTGAAAGTGCCACTTCCTACCTGGCTGCTCAAACACTCAGGAGGGGGGTCCTCGGCCCTCTCACCACCTACAGTCGCTGGAAAACACGGGCCTGGGAGGGAAGCACGGAGGAGCAGAGCCGACAGACTTGTCCCAGCTGACAGTCTGCAGGGGAGTGAGCGCCCTGCACGGCGTTAAATTCACAGAGCGGTTGACAAGCCATCTCAGACCCGGTGGGAGACGATTATCACTGGAAGGTAGACCGGCTACCAGGGGACTCTGCCCTAAAAGACAGTTATTCCCCCGAGAACCATCCTCCCCTCATTCTTTTCACGGTATTGTATTTCTGAAAAGTACGGCAAGGCAGTAATTGCTTCCAATTGTCCTTAAACTCACTTTAGGCATAAACCACTATCTAAATCTGGAGCAGCTGGAAGAAGTACACTGACGTGTGAGGGGTGCCTGCAGCGTGGTGCCTACGTGCCTGAGGATGCTCGGAGCTGATCGGCGCTGCTTTGGTCTGGAAGGAAATAGATGAGAGTCAGCGGAAGGCACAGCAGGCAGCTTTCCACTGCTGCTGCTGTGCAGGGAGGCGCCCTAGCCTCGCGCCCAGGCTCCGGGCTAACGTAATTTATCTTTGCTCCAGAGCTCGGCGGTAGGCAGGCAATGTCCCCCCAAAGACGCTCATATACTCATCCCTGGAAGCCGCAAAATGCTGCTTTTTTATTGAAGTGTAGTCAGTTACAATGTTGGGTCGATGTCTGGTGCACAGCCTCATGTGTCAGCCATGCACACGCACACATTATTCCTGCTCATATTCTTCTACAATATAGGTGGCTACTGCTAGAGCTCCCTGTGCTGCACAGAAGAAACCTGTTTACCTGTTTTCTATGTAGTAGTTAGAATCTGAAATCTCCAGCTCCCAATTTATCCCTTCTCACCCCCTTCCCTTTCCCCCCAGTAACCATAAGTTTGTTTTCTGTGTCTGTGAGTCTGTTTCTCTTTTGTAAATAAGCTTATTTGTGTCATTTTCTTTAGAGTCCACATATGAGTGATCTCATATGGTATTTTTCCTTCTCTGTCTGGCTTACTCCACTTAGAATGTTGATCTTCAGGTCCATCCATGTGGCTGCAGATGGCATCATTTCATTCTTTTTTATGGCTGAGTAGTATTCCATTGTATAAATGTACCACAGTTTCTTTATCCAGTCACCCATCAATGGACATTTAGGTTGTTTCCAGCACACATGGTACGTAATGGCAGAGAGACTTTGCAGATGTGATTCAGTGAAATACCTGAAGATGGGAAATTATCCTGGGTTATTCAAGTGGCTCTGAAGTGACCACAGGGCCCTGACGACTGGACGCGGGAGGATTGTCATGAGGACTCAGCACTCTGCGCTGTGTTTGGGAGTGAGACAGGAGGGAAGGGGACAGGGCAGCACCCCTGAAGGAGTGACACAGCAACTGAGGACAAACTGGTTACAACAGGATGGTGGAAGACTCGACTTCCAGTGGACCCTGAGCCTCGTGCACACCCACAGGTGCCGTGACAGTTCCTAGGCTGACCAAAAAAGGTCAAAAAGTGGGCGGGGCCCAATTCCTGGAAACCCCTGCCCCTTCCCCCAAATAGCTGGAACAGTCCTCCTACTGGAAATTACCGAGCCCATAAAACCAACAACCCTGCACCTCGTGGTCTTTCTCTTGCCTTCAGAGACGGCCCACACTCATCTGTGGGCTGTGTTTCTCCTGAATAAACCTATTTTCACTTTATTATGCCTCGCTCTTGAATTCTTTCCTGATCAAGACAAGAAGCTATTCTCCACAACAGGTGCAGGGGAAGGCGGCCACGACCAAGGCACACGGGCAGCCTCTGGGAGCTGGACAAGGGCAAGGAAACAAATTCTCCCCTAGGGCCTCTGGGAGAAGCACACTCTGCTGACCTCCCGACAGTAGCCCTGGTCCCCTGAGCCCTAGAACTGTGCGTGAGTAAATCAGTGTTGCTTCCAGCCTTCAGCTTGTGGTCTTTGATTAGGGCAGCCCCAGGAAGCTAGGTCAGGGAGTCCCTGCCTCTCTGCCCATCTCCACTCGGAAGTAGCAACAGCTGTTCCCAAGGGTGACCCCGCCACGCACCCCAGCCTCAGCCTCTGCATGGAAGCACCTGGGGAGTGCCCCTTCCCCAACTGAGTCATGACCTTGAGCTGACCTTGGCTTTGACAGACAAGTGTATTGGTTCAAAAGCATCACTGAGCACCCCCAAGCTCTGTGCTGGATGCTGGCCTGAGAAAGCAAATGCTTTCCAGGAAGTGGGCAGTCTACATTATCAATCCCATTTTTTAAAAATTTGATTACTCTTAACATTCCTTGACACTATCCACCTGATGTTAAATCATTTCAGTTGTGGCTTCCCTGGTCTTAGGATCAGTAAAGAAAATAATTACCTAAACATGTTTGCCTTGGAATCATCAGCAGTGTAATCCAGAGGAATGGGGGGAAGTAACTAAGAGTTTTCTCAGTCACCTGCGGGATGAGGCAGTCTTGTTACCACTGGCATATAAGAGATGGAACTCAGAGGTGTCAGATAACCTGCTGAAGATCTCACCGCCGGCAGCTGACAAGGCTAGGTCTGGGTCTGTCTGCCTCCAAAACCAGAATGTTCTCCACTTCGCCATGCTGACTCCACCTTCATGGCAGTGTCGGTGAAGCCCATCCCCACACGCTGTTTTACACAGAGCGATGGAGAAATACACCTGTGTTCCTGTTATTTCTCTTCCCACCTGATCTGCACACCTCACTGGCTCACTGTGAGGATCAAGGACACACAGGCGATGCCTCTGCAAGAGGCAAACACTACCGCTTTCCTGCCTATAGAGCATTTATGGCATTTAAAAAATATTTACATTTAAAAAAATAGAAAACTCTGCACCTAAAAATCTCTAGCTAATTAACCCACTTGGTTAGAACGTGTTCCTACTCTGCATGTTCCGTACACATTAAAACAGCTAACTATAAATCAGCTCAAATGTGTGACGTGTGTATTACATGCCAGCCACCAGCTTAGAAGCTGTAGGTGTGTTATTTCATTACATTACAATAAACCCAAGTGATAGTTTTGGGGTTTCTTTTTGATTATTCCTATCCTGAAGATTAGAAAAGTGCGATTTCAATTCAGAAAATTCTTCCAACTCACACAGAAATGGTTAAAGGTGAGATTTTGACAGATACAGTCTGAATTTATAGCTCCAAAGCTAAACTATAATGTAGGTTCAGATTTATATGTTCTATCGTCATGTAAACCACTCAATGTTTAACTGCAGCCTTAAGTTCTAGCCCAGAAAAGATGTTATATAAATAATTATCGGTCCCAAGGGGCCTAGCAAGATATTTTAAGCAGATAATTCCAATTAATTAATCCTGTGGTGATCCAAATTCAAAGCACGCATTCCAGTGCGATGATCTTACACATGTGTATTCCAAATGCTAAAGTTAATTATTTTTTCCTGGTAGTATATGAAGTTAACATAAGCTAGGACTGGAAATGCCCGTTTTAATATGGCAACATAAAGTCAAGTCTTACAATACTCCTTCTTCCTGAAATTCATCTAAGGTAAGCAAGACAGGGAAAAAGCAGAACTGAATAATCGGTCTCAAGTAAAATTCAGAGACTTTTTAACCTATGGACCACAAAATAGGAGGAAAGAAAGGTAAAAAGTAAAAACGGTGAAGACGAAAGAGACGTGCACGGAGACACTCACAGAAGTTCGTGGATTTCAGACAAGTTCAGTGGGTCACCCTGTGCCTGGGAAGCGGTGCAGACTGAGCTGCAAGCCAACAGACCCGACTATGGTGGTGACAGCAACAGGGGCGAGGCTGACGAGGAACCCGCCCTGATTCTCATTTAACGTAAAGAAGCTAGACAAAGGAAAGCTATGCTTTTGTTTGTTTTAAATATATATATTTATCTCTTCTTTCTCAGAGTCTTTTCCATCATAGGTCATTACAAGACACTGTTCTACTCTCTTTCATTAAAGCAATGAGAATAATCACAAACACTGTCAGAATCAACGTTTTCAGAACTTTAGAAATTAACCAAACACTTATTCTTTTTAAAAAAAGGACTAATTATTGTTAAGAATATAAACTTTGTGACAGTTTAACATCCATTTCCATATTCCTCTCCCCAGTTCCATATGAGGCTTGAAAACACCTGCCATCATGGTGAAAACTAACAGCCTTGCAGTGACCTGAGAAGGCACAACAGACTTTGAGCTCCTTCGGAGCTGCATTTCCAAGGAATTTTGCTTGTTTTGGCTGTCTGATGGTTCTTCCGAAGACCCCACCCCCAAGGCTGTTGATCTGACTCAGAGTTTGTCCTGCAGGAGCCTGAACAGTGTTTCCTTGGAGGTGTTTGACAAAAACAATCAGAAGCAATCATTTCACATGGCAGGTGCCAGAGGCAGTGAATAACAGTTGGGAGAAATTAGGGTAACCAAAAAGCTTAAAAGGAAAAGCTGGGGAAAGAGAGCTCCATAGATGTTTGAAAAGCTTTGCTGTGTCCCTGGAAATTTAGACGGCCATGTTCACATGACCAGGAAAAACCTGAGGAGGCACTCAGCTCTTAGAAGGAGCACAGGGAGAAATCTTCATCATGCAACAGCTGCTTACCTACAATCCCAGAGCCACAAACAATCAGGGGAAAATGTTTTAAAGATAAACTGGGCTTTATTAAAATCAAAACTTTTGTGCTTCAAAGCACGTTATCAACAAAGTAAAAAGACAACCCACAGAATGAGAGAATACGTTTGCAAATCATTTAATTGATCTAGTAGCTAAAATATATAAAGGACACTAAAATGCAACAATAAAAAGACAACCCAACTGAAAGTGTATAAAGAATCTGAATAGAAATTTCTTCAAAAAAGTATAAAACTGGCCAATAAGCCTGTGGAAAGATGTTCCACATCATTAGTCATCAGGGAAATACAAGTGTTGGCAAGGATGTGGGACAACTAGAACTCTCATAAATCTCCACTGGGAACAGAAACTTGTGCAGTGCTTTGGAAAACAGTCTGTCAGTTTCTCAGAAAGTTAAACAGTCACCAACGGACCCAGCAAGTCTACTCCTAGGTACAAAACCAAGAGAAATAAACACAATTTCACGCAAAAGCTCACGCATGCATGCTCATACCAGTGTTATTCGTAACAGTCAAAAAGTGGAAACAACCCAAATGTGTGTGAACGGATGAGTGAACAAAACAACTGTGATGCATCCACAAGTAGACTAACGTTCAGCCATAAAGAAGGAGAAGGTACAAATACACCTGTGTGGATGGACGTTGAAAACCGTAGGCAACTAAAAGAGCCTGTACGATTAATCACTTATAATGTCCAGACTAAGCAGCGAGTGGATTTGTGGTTACCAGGGTCTGGGTGGAGGGAGCAGGGAGCGGTGAGCATGAATGTGAATGCGGTTTGCTTGGAGAGTGATGAAATTAGAATTAGGTGATGGTGAACGTTGCACAACTTTGCAAATATACTAAAATTCACTGAATTATACAGTTTAAAAGAGTAGATTTTACAGTATGTAAATTCTATTTTAATTTTTAAAGTATTATCAGAAAACACAAAAATAAAAGGGAAAATGGAACTCAAATACACACCTGTGCCCGAGAAAAGAACCAGAAAAATGAAACAAACAAAAAAATTCCCTACACCATGAAAGGAAAATCTCCAGATATAAAGAATTACTCATATCTTTGCATTTAAAAGAAACGCTGTAAATGCAGGAGGGGAAATGGCACGAAACAAGCAACACTGAGATGGCTCCATGAATTTACTTTACAAATAATAATTTGAACAGGTACATAAAATGTTGCTCTTCTTACAAAGAAAGAAAAAGGCAGAGTCCAGCTATATGTGCAGTCTTCGAGGCTGGATGACCTTAGAACAGTGCCCACAAAGTCCTCAGGGGAAGAAGACTGGTCCAAGAACTTCCAGCACAGCCAAACAACAGTGCAAGACAGAGTCAGAATTAAGGACCCACACACAGGCATGTGAGAGCCTGGGGAGTCTTGTTTCCATAAGTTATTCTTCAGGAAACTATTAGAGAACGAACCTCAGCCAACAAATTAGTGAATTAAATGATTATGGCAAAATTCCAGCACGGAGCATGGAGTATGTGACTTGTTTGCCTAAACTCTGAAATAAATGCAGTAATTATGGTTACAGAAAAAAATGTAAAAATTGTAGATCTTGGCAATGTAGAAATGATATAAAATTGCTAACAATGGAAGGGGGGAAAATGTAGTTTCTGTACAACTCAGGTCTCCTCAATTTTTTAAAATAGCCGGTTGGCAGAGATGTAGTTAAATGCTGCTAAGATATCTGGTAGAAATACAGGTATATTTAAAGTTACAAAGGTAAACAAAGAAAAATAGTACAATCAGTTAAATATGTTTTGGTGGGGAAAATAGAATAAGATGCTCTACAAATGTCTACAGTCCTTTTTCTGAAGTTCTTAATTCCTGATTCTGAAGACAGTGATTTACTTAGATAATCATGCAATTCAAAACCTGATCCGAATGTGAGGCTACTTACAATCTCCTCTTTTCTGCACCAATAGCAATAGCGTGCTTAGATCCCGGGAATAACAGCGCATAAGCACTATGTAATCATCCCAAAATCCCAAAAATTTTGGATCCTGCACTGACCCCATGACAGAGTCTCAGTCTACAATGACTGAATTCAACGACTGCAATTTTTGCAAATTAAATGATTTTACAGACTGGTTTTCTAATATTTATTTTGACAGCCATTGCTGTGAGATGCAATGACAAAAAAGAAATATTATTACCAAAGAAGCACAACGTGCATTTTTTACGACAGGTGTGCAACAGAGATACATGAAGAAAAACAATCATTCTTTTAAATTATATTTATCTCTAACATAGGTCACGAATGAATTAGGAACTGAAAAACAAATACATTTTAACTTAAAATGAGCAGTTTTGGGTAATCGTTAACATTTGAGGATGTAGGAGAAAGTCGTCCGCCAAAATGGAAAACCCTTCCAAACTCCAGCTCTCCCTCCAAACACTGGAGTCGACTGGTTACACGTGTTCAACTCCTAACCCTGCCCCATTTGAAATAACTTCTCTGTGTTACGTGGTTTGGGCTCCGGAATCACCCGCACGCTCTCCCAGGCCCCTGAGTTTTCACACCTGAAGGTCCAGCTAGAGCTGAGCACGGTAGCTTTTTCCCGAGTTTGGTTGGAGGGAGGCTGCAGATTACGCCCATCCAATAAAGCACGACTCTGCACGTCAGAGCAAGTCAAGGAGCCCTTAGCAAAGAAGAAATTCCCAGACGCCAGCTCAGGACCACTGATTCAGGGTTTCTGGAGCTGGAGCCCTGGTATCGGCATTTTATCAGACTCCCCGCAGGAACCTCAGACACCCCAGATCTGGAGAACCGTGGGGCCGCAGCTTTGCTGAGATAAATTGCCGCTGATTTAGACAACAGCAAGAGTCTCACGCAGTTTGTACACTTCTGTGGTATTTTCCAGCCTTTCTCTCCATCCCTGCCATTTTAATATCAGAGAGGTCATCGCTGCCATCCGAGGAAGCTCAGTGTTCACCAAAGCGCTGGAAATGACGTCATAATAACTAGCTGCAGACAGACTTGATACACTGAAATGCAATATTTTTAAGAATGTTGGTATTTAATGTTTTCTAGGTTATTGAAATTAAGTGTTTTCTAGAATTTTTAAATTTAACATTTTCTAGAATTTTGACAGAAGGAGGAGTATAGAATAGTGTTTAAAGTTGGCTTTTGAAAGGAAAATACCTGTTGGCTGAACTGGAATTAATTGGCCAGCTACAGATGGGTAAACTTTTTAAGTATGTTTAAGCAAAACTACTTCACATCCAAAAAAAAAAAAAAACAAACAAAAAAAACCCCTTTCTTCATTTAGGAACACTGATCCTCTGTTGTCCATTTTTATCACCAGGTGTTTTCCCCTGAAGCACATACACGCCGCTGTCACCTGAGGCAAACTGCCACTTCACAGATTTCCCTCAGAGCTGCTCCAGTGTTTCCCGCCACTGCCCTTCCCTCCACTTTCAGTGATGAGAGATCCCTCGTTGTTCTGACACTTCCTTGCCTAGATGCTGCAGTGTTTTCATTTTTCTTCTATGCCAAATGTAACAAAACAACTATATAAACTCTTTTAGCAAAATACAAAATAATGGCTTATCAATGGCATTTAAACATGCACTCATTTTAATCTACTGAGCAAATGCGGGGATAACTCCAAGCCGCATGAAAGGGTGCGACTGCCCCATGAGTTACATCTTGAAGCCTAGGATTGTCAGCACTTCCAACTCGTTGGCTGACAGTGTTCTTTATGTTATTTATGTCAGCTAACAGGAAACAACTACTGTGTTTCAACATAAAAAATGCAATAGAAAAAAAATTTTTTAAAGATAGGATTTCAAAACGCCTCTTCCGGTCCTGCAGTGCCGCTTTGAGTGAAGTCTGCTTCTGCTGTGCCTTCAGTGTGGGCTACGACTCCCATGGAGACCAGAATTCAGGCTCATTTCAGCCCCGCAGTCACCAGACAGGCTCAGATGTGCTCCCGCTGCCAGGACTGCAGCCCAACCTGGGGCAGCTCAGAGGAAGGGTGCTTTCCGCACAGGAGGGGCGGCACGGCCTCCCCCCGAGTGGGAAGCAGCTTCTGCAGGAGGAGAAGGCGAGCAGAGGACGAGCAGACATTGGGGGCTTTATGTCTTCTTTTTTCACGGTGAGCTGTAGCTTGAAATCTGGACGGCCAGCTCCCTTGAAGTGCTCTCTAAGATTGCACAAATGCATTCAAGGTAGTTTATTTGAAAGTAGAATGTTTGCCACTCTTCCTTGCAAAGGAATTTCAAAATCCTAACCTTTGCAGTGAGTCCAGGTACAAATCATAGTTTTCATAACCATTCATTCAGTAATTTAGAAACCTCTGCGAAGTACAGAAAAAGGATAAAATATTTATGATGCTCACATGCCAACTGGCTCTTAATCAAATAATCACTGTAATGCAAAGGATTTAATCTATTTTGCACTTACAACCTGGAGGCAAATAAGTTTCAATATATCTAATTAGAAATGACAAAGCAAAACTTTACATCCCACCTATGTAGATAAAACTAAAACAAAAATACAGATTATTTTTCTAAATTAATGAAATACAAATTTGGTTATAAGGAATTTATTTTAAATGCATTTAGAGATTGACTACAAGTTGTTCGAAGCACTGTATCAGGAACACAGCAGACTTCTTCCCCATCGACCTTTTAAGAACAAAATAATCACAGTGTAACAAGAGCAGATTTTCAGGCACCAAAACTGAGATGCATTCTTTCTGAACTACCGAGGAAGGAGGCCAAAGGTGTGGCACTGGCTTTTTCTAGTCCTTTGACACGAAATATTTCTAAGAAGACAATGTTTTAAAGAGAAATTAGAAAAAAAATTAAATAACAGCAGTGTATTTAGTCATTTGGTGTGAGAGGTGGGGAGAAGATTACTTCCGGGCCCGGAGACCCTGGCGAGGCGAGGATGGAAAGGATGTCGGTGAGTTTACTGCGTGCGGTTGCCACACAGCGTGGCTTTGAACAACTCGTCCGTAGGCCACAGGTTTCTTTAAGGAGGACGCACAGAGGCCCACGCCCGCCGCGGCTCATCCTGGGATTCCCCGGGAACAGACGCCGTGGACAACGGACCTCTAGGTGGAGAACCCCAGCTCCCCGCCGAGGGAACCTCCTCCGGGCGGCAGTTCAGCGGGAGGCTGGCCCGGCACGCGGCGCGTGGGACGGTGCCTCCGCTTCTCGCCCCTCCGGCAGCCCCGCGCCGCCGTCTTCCCAGCGTCCTGCCTGGACCACGCCCCCGGCGCCGCTGGCCCCGCCCCGGCCCCGCCCCTCCGGCAGCCCAGCGCCGCCGTCTTCCCAGCGTCCTGCCCGGACCACGCCCCGCAGAGCCACCGGCCCCGCCCCTGCCCCGCCCGCAGGCCTCCGTCCGCACCCTCGGCACTTGTCACCGCGGGGTAGGACCCTCCGCGCTGCTTCGTACTCACTCCTCTACCGACACGTGCGGCGGCTGCAGGAGGGGCGGCTCCGGCCGGAGCCGCAGCGCCGCTCAGCCCCCGAGGGCCTGCGGGACTGCCGGCCGCTGACGCCGTGACCCTCGGCCGCCGTGGTTGCCTGCGCGGAGGGGAGAGGAACGCGGGACCGGCGTGGCGCCGGGGCCGCTGAGCGCCGGCAGCGGGAGAAAGACGGGCTGGCCGAGCCTGTCGCGGAAAACCTCGTTTAGTTACGTAGATGGAGAAGGCTTCGCAGAGGAAGAGACTTAGAGTTAAGACTGAAAAGATGAGTAGACAGGAATATTAACGGAAGGGAGATGAGCAGCCTGTGGGCGCCCGGGGGCGGGAGGGCAGAGGGTGCCTGGGGAGGACAGAAAGATGTCCTGGAACCTGGAGCTGGGGGCGCGGGAGGCAAGAACACTCCGTGCAAATCTGCGTGGGTTACAACACGGGGCGGGGGGGCTGCCAGTTGTGACTTTATCCTGAGCCTAACAGCATCATTGAAAATGTGGGGGTGTGAGTGTGTTCACAGGGGAGTGTTACCAGCTCTGTGTTTTGTGAAGATGATTGTGACTGATCTACAGAAGATGGTCCCTCTGTTGGGAAGATTTAGAAAGGGTGTAGGTAGGCCACACAGGATGTCCTGGCAGTGCCCTCAGGGGAGATGATGAACGTTTGGATTCAGGGAACTCTAATTCGAAAAGATACACGCACCCCAATGTTCACAGCAGCGCTATTTACAATAGCCAAGACATGGAAGCAACCTACATGTTCGTCGACAAATGATTGGGTAAAGAAGATGTGATAGATATATATATACACATACACATACACACACATATTCACAATGGAATACTATTCAGCCATAAAAAGTGAAATAATGCTATTTGCTGCAACATGAATGATCCTGGAGAGTATCATTCCAAGTACACTAAGCCAGAAAGAGAAAGAAAAATACTATATGATATCACTTATATGTAGAACCTTAAGCATACACACACACAAATGAACTTATTTACAAAACAGAAGCAGACTCACAGACATAGAAAACACACTTATGGTTACCAGGGGAGAAAAGGGATGGGAAGGGATAAGCTGGGAGTTCAAGATTTGCAGATACTGACTACTACATACAAAATAGATAAACAAGTTTCTACTGCATAGCAGAGGGAACTAAATTCAGTATCTTGTAGTAATCGATAATGAAAAAGAACATGAAAAAATGTATGTATGTATACGTATGACTGAAACATGATGCTGTGCACCAGAAAGGGACTCAGCATTGTCAACTGTGCTTCAATTAAAAAAAAAAAAAGAATGTTTGGATTCAGGTAGTGATGGTGGGAAAGGAAATTAAGAAAATCTAAGAAACAGACAAGATAAAATCGGAGACTTGGGGTCAGATTGGACACAAGAGAAGCTATCAAAGATCACGGGCTACGTGTCTGAGTGGACGAGCAGTGTTGCCACGACTGAGAAAGGAGAAACTCCGAGGTATCACAGGATGTCATTGAGGGGTTGGATAAATGATCACTCTTCACATTTCTTGACTTTCTGTGAGTCAGAAGTTTGGCTCTATTCAAGCTGAGCAAGTGTTCATCACGACTCTCTAATGGCCAAATGGAATTCTGCAATTCTGTTTCCTACAGCTCTAACTTCTACAGAGTGTATGGAGCACCAATCAGGCCTGCATTCCAGCCAGGGGACTCTTGCTCTGATGAGAACTGGAGGAGTGGCTGTTGGTGGCTTTATGTGTAAAGGCTGAAGGGCCAGTCACTGGGAATCTGCTATCAAAACTGCATCTCAAAACAATTAGTAGAATCTCAACATATAATGTCACAGAACCTGGGGAGGAATTGCCAAACTTTATTGCACTGAATACCAACATCCAGGCCAAATCAAACGGCATCTCACAGTGTGGCGCCCGGACGACCACAGAGCACCTCCGGCCACCCGGAGTCATCGCAGCCTGTGCCGCAGGTGGACGCCACTGCTTGTCATCCACCCAGCCAGCAGCAAAGCCTCACAGGAGATACTCCAACTAAGACCGCGGTTATGTTGGGACCTGAGGTGCTTCTTAAAGCCAGCCTCAAAGTGTCTGAGCTGTAGGAGAATTACAGTAGAAGCAGTTAACTGGAATCCACCCAGAAGACATTTTTTCCTTCATTTCTGTTATCATAATTTTGTAGAAACTCTAGAAGAGCACAGAGGAATCCTTTCAATTTTCTATTCATTATATAAGAGTTCACTTTAACATTATTTTTTGGAAAAATTCCTTATGTTTTTTTCAGGGTCTGTATCTGTCTGTCCATCTGTCATCTGCGTGTCCTCACGTATACACATATGCAGGTACTACCCACTCTAAAATTCTTGGTAACTATATATACTCATGATAATATGTTATATTTTAAGTCTTATGTAAAATTCAACTATTTTAAGCAATAATAACTTTCAGTAACAGTAACACTAGTCTAAACTCTTATACAAGCCAATAATTTCTGACACATTAGAAATACTACAAGCACAGAGGGAAAAACTGAATTTAACAAGCAGCAGCTTTCTGAGTGAACAAAGCAAATACCAGCTTGATGACCGGTTTGGGGAAACCCGTCAAAGAAACTCACAAGCAATCTGCTCACACATGTATCAGGTGGTTAAGAAAAAAGGAATTTGTCAATCATCTTAAAAGCAAATCTCCCACAATTCGCCATTTTGTTTCTCCATATTTTTCTTTCACTTTAGAAAAATTAGGATTCTTCCCTCACTGTAATTTGCCTTTAGACTAAAGCCAAGTGAGATGTGTAGTCCAAGAACTTAATCGGCCTCCACAAAGATGTAGAAAGCGCAGACGAAACGAGCACCAGGGAAGTGGTGACACCTCACAGTGACATGCTGCTGGGCAAGGGCGTTCTGAGTCCGCTGTTGACCCACAGGGATGCGGGAGCTTGGCCTTGAAGGAACGCATGTCCTGTTTGGAAAGGGCGGTGAAGGACAGGCCAGGAGCGTCCAGCAGGGGGACTGGCCAGTCCTGACGTGGCGCCTGGTCCTGTGGTCGGGCGGGAAGGCAGTGTCAGTGATGATCCTGCGTGCTCGCTCTGCAGGGACAGCCACCTCTGAGCAAGCTCAGCACCCGAATTTCTCAGCCTCACGTCTTACACTGAAAAACACTGGCAACAGCACACAGAAGCTTTTCAGCTGGAACTCACTGAGCCTTGTCTATCCAACACAGAGGAGAGCAGGGACTCTCCTACCCACCGCAGGGAACAGTCACTTCGGAAAACGCATTCCAGTCCTCCTATTCGGGACGACCTTGTAACCCAGCTATACTTCAACTTTAAAAAACATTTATTACTTGCTAATTATACACAAAATGTGTTCATATTAGAAAATTGAAAAAGATATGGGGAAAACAGAAAGAAGGAAATGAAAATCACCCAAAATCCCATCTCCAGAAATGGCCACTGGGTCCATGTTGGTACGTCTCCTTCCAATCTGATCTTACGCACGATGCTTTCTTAATACACCTCAGATCACACCACACATAAATTCCCCTGCCTTTTTTCACTCACCTCTGTGTCATCGTGATTTTGCATGTTGTTAAAGATTATTCCAAACCATGAATGTGTGCGTCTGCCCCATGGCCAGCGGGCTGTGTGCACAGCAGTGTGTTTGGCGTGTCATGTGCTTGTGGGCATGGTTCCCATTTCCAATGTTCATGATCAGAAATACAATTTTTGACTCTTCTAGAGACTTCTGAACCCAATGCCCTTAAAACCATTGTGTTAAGCACCCGTGCTTCAGTTCTAAGCCATAATAAATCACTCAACAGACCGAAAGAGAGCAGAACTTAAATTTTTTGAAAATTAAAAAAACAATTTTTGAAAAATAATTTGGGGAATGAAAAGACTACATCACATCAACCACTGCAGCTGGAAGGCGCACAGTTTCAAAGGCTTGGCCGACATTCCCCAGGGAGTGGGGCGGTGGCGGGGAGAGTCTCAGTGCAGAGGAGCGAGCCTGAGCTTCGCCGTGAGGGTGGCGGCGACCTGTCCCCTACGATGTGTCTTCCCAAGGAGGGGCCGCTTCCCATCGGGAACAGGCACGGGTGTGGGTCCCGCAAGCAGCTCTCGGGGTGACCTTCTGGGTTGTCACGTCAACTGTCAGCGCTGCACGAGAGAGCCCCCGTTCCAACAACGCCCGAATTGCAAGACAAAGATGATGCGCTGAGAAACGCTTTTTCATGAGAGAGGTTGTCTTCACAGTCAAAGTAAAGTGGAAAAATAAATGAAACACTTGCCTAGAGAACTCAGATCGATGTACTGACAGTAAACAATACATCTTTCCCGAAGGGAGGGTGGGGCGCGTGGTGGAGCGAGGTCCTGGGTTCAACCCTCAATACCTCTTTTAAAAAATAATAGTAATAATTTAAAAATTAAAAATACGTATTTTTTTAAAAAGAATGTATCTTTCGACAATTGGCCTTACTTCGGATTTAGCAAGTGTTATTGTCAGTTGACTCTATTTTATGTCTGTCACGTGTGGAAAACTCGTCACAACCCTTTGCCTGAACGTTAGAATCTCGGACTGTGTGGTCACCTACTCTTTTTGATCCATGTAGTAGCTAGTCCTTAGTGAGGTGTCTAAAACATAGCACAAGCACTGCTTTACAGCCGTGGGATAACCCTCGTGTGGCAGAGCTCAAAGCTGCTCGGCACAAGCCTCTGGTAGCTGGACCCAGACAGGGGCCGGGCGGACCGGCCGTGGGACTGAGCGGGCATCTGGGACGACCAGCGACTGGGGGCGGGGTGGGGGGGTCGCTGGTCTCTGCCTGCTTCCTGGTTTCTGTTGAGGTGGCGTCTGACAGGCTTTTCCGTCAGAAGGCACTGTGTTCCCCTCCGTAATTCGTAAGCACTCATCCTGAGACCAGGTGATGTCCTGTTCTCGTGCTTTGCGCGTTGAGTTCAGCGTCCGTTGGCGCGTCTTGCTGGGACGGTGGTTGCCGTGAGGTTTGTCAGGCGGCAGTGCCCCCGTCTCCGTCACCTCTAGTACTAACTAGAATTCTGCTGCAGGAGAGAGCCTTCGCCTCTCGTTTATTTGCTCATTCAGTTATTTACTTACACCCGGACGGACTGATGGGCTCTTTGTGCTGTGGGCAGTTACCCATTATTATCGTTATTTATTTCATCGCTAACATGGTCCCAGACTTGTCCAATTTGTTCCTGTGTTATTTTGACGTGTCCCCACCGTTGTTTGAGCATTTCTGTCTCTTTTGCACCATGAAACGGTCCAGGCTCATCTTCTGCTGCTTCTTCCCCGTCCTGGAATCAGCCACGTCTCCAAGGAGCTGCGACTCCTTTACTGGAGTAGAGCACTGCTACTTGCTCTCGGAAGGCACTGGAAGAATGAATTTAGAAACTCGCCTCAATTCCGAATCTATTCCACCTAAACCATGGTAAACATTCACGTATGACTTTCAGATTCCCTTCAGCGTCAGAATTAGAACAGCGCTCAGATCTGACTGACGGCGACTGGGTGACAGACTGTTCGCGCCCCTGCCCCAGGGCCGTCACCCCCTTCCGGGAGCAGCTTTGCCCTACCCGCGCCCGCTGCCGCGGTAGCTACCACGCGCGCTGCTTCACTCCGAGAAGGAACCGCCCTTCTCAGAAAAGCCTCGCGCTCACCCGCGGCCGGGCCTTCTCGCTCCACGTCCGACTGCACAGACTCGGGTTGGAAAAAGGACCTGAACCACCGCGTGGGTCCTGCCACCTCAGGTCGCCCTGTCAGATAAAGCTCCTGTCACTCCCTCACCAGACACACGTGAGGGAGAAAAACGAAGGGAACTAAGACGGTGATGCTGATAAAAAAATAAACGAAATACCTTGCTGGGCCTTGTCATCATCTGTGAAGCTCACAGACTCCGAGGCAGCTGAAGAAACGCTGGCCTCTGTGAGAAGCAAACGACAGCAAACGAGTAAATAAAAGGCAAGCGGACGGCCTCACACGAACTGCCGAGCAGCGCGGTTCAGGTCGTTTCGCCCTGGATCGTGGACTGAAAATCTGATTAAATTGTTAACCAATGAAAGAACAACACATATTACATGTTCTGTTAATAAGGAATATTCTTCTCTGGGGTGAGCAGCTCTCCACAGATATAAACATAAAATCTAAAATGTACTGTAGATGTTATCAGATGCAGAGTCTTAGGAAGCACGAAGTGAAGAATGAACACTGCTGCACCAGGTACCTTACTGTGCGTGTGATTACGTGTCCTGCAAAGTTATCAAGTTTAGAAATAAAGGAGTTATTTTAAAAGAATAAATATTTAATTTGTCTTATATTTATATTTTAAACTTACAAGTCTTTTAAAAGATCAGAATATAGAAATGACCTCTGTGGGTGTGATAACAAGTAAGCGAGCATAGTTTAGCCTTTTTGTAAAAAAAAAAGTAAGTCAATAGATGTTTCCAGTTCTTATCCACAAACCACCCTGGAAGTAAGAGTTCTCTCCATGCTGGCAGACTTTCAGCAAACAATCATTTGGTCCTGAAATGATTGTTTCATTTTATGAAAATTGTGAATTTTCTTTAAGAAGCCACAATTTTCTCTTCCACTATAAATATTCACAGATGGAGAGATAAATAAAAATAAATCTGGCCAGACAGAAGCTGACTATTACCCATGGCAGAAAGTGGAAATGAGAAAACCCTGAGAGCAGAACCATGCTGCGCATATCTAAGAAGTGGATGATATTGGTTTATGTAAAATCATCAGTTTCTAGTGTATCCTGCTACATGCAAGGTACATGAAACAAAACATCATTATGAAACACAGGCTTGTTTTCCTTATTTCCGTGCTGATGGCTTCGTCAGTGCAGTACAGCCCGGTTAAGACAGGAGAAGGGGCTGGACAGTACTCACTCAGACCTGCCTCGGGTGACGCCCACCCCTCTTTCCTCACTGTCACAGGTCACAGGCACTCTTCTCCCTCAAGTTCAGACCAGGACACCATACGTGGGTTAACAACACCCCACAAACGTCACCTCAAACCATATTCCCTAGGGACGGCCTCTGTGATGGCACCACTTACTTCGATAATACTGATTTCTGGCCAGGAGGCAACCGATGGAAGGCACCGATGCCATTGCTCCCCGAGCAGGGGCCAGCTGGACGGCGACCAGCAGTCTGAGAAGCAGGGACGGGAAAGAGATGCTGAAATTAATCACATGGAGTTTCTTTCTCTTTTTCCATATGAGTATTTTTTGCAAAGCAACATGGTAAGGTAATAAAAATCTGATTCAGAGAACTGAAGTGTTGACACAGAGCTGTAATAGACACTGTAGCAACAAAACACGCAATGGCTGCGTCGTCTGCTTGGAAAAGCAAAAGACACAGATTCGTCTACTAACAGTGCCCACAAGTCACTGCGCCCGGAACAGACACAGAGGTGAGAGCAGCGTGAACACAGCCCGCCCCCTGCTCACCTGCGTGCTTTCTCCAGTTTGTTCCTGACGGTAAACCTGGTTCTAAAGCATCCTCCAACCGCAGGCGCTGGCCGAGCTGACCGGCAGTGCCCGGGACAGGCTGGCTGCCCTGCAGGGACTGAGCGGGTCTGGACCCCAGCACACCTTCTGTCTGGGGGCCTGAAACCTGAGCTGGGAACAGGCACAGCTGGGCATGGGGCCACCCCAGGCGGGGTTGGACACCCTCTGCCTGCCTGCCCTTGACCGTGTCAACCTGCCCAGTGGGGCTTAGGTGCCGGGGTGGGGGCGGGCTCGGCCCAGACGTGGTTTTGCCTTTTCAGGGACGGGGGTGAGAGCCATGGGTCCTCTCAGCATCAACAGGGCCACTGTGCTGGGTTCTGCGGGGGAACCACAGACTGGCTGCAGGCCAGCGGGGGCTGGACGTGATCACAGACATGGTGATGCGGCATACGTACAAATTTCTTCTCATACTGCTTTTCATCACAGGCTATGACAAGGTATTGAATACAGTTCCCTGTGCTCTGCAGTAGGGCCTTGTTGTCTGTCTATTTTATATATAGTAGTTAGCAAAATTAGCTTTTAATTAATGATTTCTAAATCCACTCTATTGTTGAGAGAGAATGTTTTGTTTTTATTCATTTTTGAAATAATCTTTGCAAGTGGCTCTCTGTGTGCTGAGAAGAGTAAAATTCTTTATCTCCTGCACACGTTGTTTCATGCGTCTGTGATCATGTTACTTAACTTTGTTAAACAGTAGCCTGCACGCGTACAACGCGTCACCCTGTTCTACCTCTTTCCAGCAGGACCGCGTCACCTAATCCCACCCATTTCAGCCCCGCACACTTCGCAACTGTGCGCTTGGCGCGCAGACTCACCACTGTCGGATCTTCTCGGAAGACCTTGGCTTTTACCTTCCTGCCAGCACTAAAGCTTTTCTTCTGCCCCAGGTCCTGGGCGGCCTAATGTGAGCAACACAGCACCAGCTCTTTGCTAAGTGACCAGAAGGTGTGTGTCTCTTTGTATCTCTCTGTTTTCAACAAGCTGTTCTGTTTCAGAATTAAAACCAGAGATGCAATGAGCTTTACAGGCAGAGACACAAGACGCAATTTGAATCACCCAGTGGTGATTATCAAAGGGCACACATCAACCCAACACGTTGCAAGCATTAGCTTTTACACTGTTTACTTGGAATACAAATTTTAAACTTGAGACTTACCCATAAAAGAAGAGAAAAGTTTTAACAGTGGTGTTTATCTTATGGTACTTTTCAATCTTTATGCCTAATTGACCGTATAGTTTTCAAATACAGTGTTTTTTCACTTCCCATCTGTTTTTTTTTTTTCTCTCTCTCTCTTATGGAAATAAACTTTGTTGAATTTTCAGATGAACCATTAACTACTATCAGATGATCCCAAGCTCAAATGGATTTTGAACTCCAGCCCAGGGAAAGCAATCTATCTTGGTGAGTTTCATCACAAGATAGGAAGGGGGGAAATGTACTTTTGGCAGAATTTTCCCAAGCTGGTGCCAGAAGGCATAGGAAACTCGCTTGTATTGCAAATCCACTTTAACATCATGAAATAGTTTTATGTAATCGAGATCGGTAGTTCAAGGTAATTTATGAACAGTTAACTATGGAAAGGCACAAGCAATTAATGTTATGTGAGTCACAATGCTTTTCTAGAGCATTACGTTTCTATGTGTTTAAACACAGGCACTCAGTCACAAAAACAAAAGACATGTGGAATTACATGTGCTGATATGGTAGATGTTTGTAAAACAATAGTTTGACCTGCAATCTAAGGATATTACTGCAATGCCAGAAAAAAGATCTGCTGAAAACAGAATTGCCTCACACACAGCACTGTCTTCTGTGTGTGCACCTCTGATGTGAACCCAAAGGAAAAATCTGGACTCCGTTCCCGAATCCACACTCACTTCAGATTATTGGTGAGCGGGTGCAGGTATTCTGAGGTTTTCATAATTCCTGCCCAGGCCCCGTTTCTGACCAGCCACCGCCCCTTGTCCACACTTTGTTTAGGGCCAAACGTGTTTGTCTTTCCCTCTATTTTATCATCCCCGCCAGCCCCCAGCACCTGGACCTGGGTCAGGTAGTAACTGCGCTGGGGGAGTGAGGAGTCACAGTGGGACAGAGCAGGAGCCTGTGAAGCCTGCACGTCTTCACGCAGCTCAGAGTGGGAGCGGCCGACGCTGGGCTCCCAGGCGTGTCCAGTTCTGAGGGGCCCTGGGAGCAGCTGTCCGGCAGCACCATCTCGACGACTGTGCGACACAGTATTTCCAGCAGGGCGAGGGGTGGAGGGACACCCCTGAGGCTATCTGCTGTCCAGGGGGTGGGGATCATCACATCACTGGTGCTCAGAGTGAAGACCCCTTGTCAGGGGGTCTCAGCACGGAGCCCAGGGAGCCACGGAGCAAGGAGGTTTCGGAGGTTAGATTCCTTCAAGGCTCTTTGTTACACTGAAACATGCATTTCTTTCTTGGCCCCTTCCCACATGATGAAAGCACAAAACCGTTCTAGCTGACGCAACTTTTCAGGTGCCCCATGGTAGGTGGCATGCTGGCCGGAAAGCATCAAGCTGAGGGAAGGAAGGTACTTCAGCCCCCGTCAGCCTAGGGCCCCTGTCAGACAAGGGCTCAGGCTGCTTTCAGCTCTAATTAAAACACGTTTCTCAGGGAACGTACGTCTAACCTGCTCGGTCAGGCTGACGAAATCCCTCCAGCAAGCTGCTCTTCACCTGTTGGTTTCCAAGACGGGCAGCATTGATGGGTACCTCCCTCGGGGTCCTCCCACCGCCCTTGCCTCCACGTGTTTCCAGCGAGGACCCTCCGGCAACATGGCGCGTCTAAGCACAGAATTTGAATAATGCATCATAGAGTCACAAACTGTAATGTACGGTGCATAATATACCATTGAATTATAAATTGTTCATCTTTGTTAGTAAGACCATTTCTATTTCATAGAATTGGGAAGAAATGTAGTGCAGATTTCAGGACTGAAAATTGGAAATCAGAGGTGGGTTCAAGGTTTAACTGTGCTTTGAGTTAATCATATAAACCAAGTCGAGTTTCCTTGTGTTTGCTCCCCACAGTGTACTGTTTTCACTCGTACCTGCTGGTAAAGAAGGGCCAATGAGATGCAGGAGCCGGTCCGTCTCAGTCTGGATTTTGTGCTCGGCGAGCAAGACAGCATGCATTTCTCCTAGGCCTTTATCTTTCCCTGTGAGAACAGGGTCGTTAAATTTTAAATATCCTCCAAGGTTTTATACGTAAGAATCCTCAAGTTGGTGTGTGTATTTGAAAACAAGACACATTGTGGCCCTTGTCACAGTTTAACCCAGCCAGCGCTCTCCTTTTACTTTTAAGTTCATCTCCAGTTGCACATGAGAGTCCGGGAAAGATCATGAACTATTTGCAGCCTCTCTTGGCAGGTCTCCGGGGGATGTGTCCACTGGAGTCGGATTACAGAGCCTGGAACCGCGTTAGAGGTGAAGGGCTCCCTTCAGAGAACTTCTTTAGAGCTCTCTTCCCTCATCATTAAGAACCAGTCCAGCCTCACAGCCACTTCACATTCCTGCTGAATGTAGCCCATTTGTGAAGCACTCTACGTTGAAATATCTTTGAATTGATTTTGAGTTTATTGAGAATTTCTAACAGAATTAGCACATCTTTTCTGCAATGTTCATGCTACAACACATCCAATGATAGCAAATTCACAGATGTTATTTTATAACATAGAATCTGTAATGGGTTCAGAGTAAACAAAACAGAAGCTACTCGTTCATATCTAACGGGAATATGCTGAGTTTGTTTTCTTTTAATTATTCACTTTGTTACTTTTAATTCATTAAATTTTCCATACAAGGGATGAAGTGTTTATGGTTTTTCAATGAATATTTACGAAAACTCAGGGTCCAAAACCCACAAGTGTTTGTTCAGACTCATAAAAAAAAGTTTATAAATATTTCATCAAAAACCGAGATCACAAAATGAAACACTTTGTAATCCTTTCAAGAGGCACAATGAAGAATGTCCAGGAATTAAATAAAACCCGTGCCTAGGTTGGGACGCACTAGTATTTTTTTCCCTTCAGAACAGAGATGGCAAATGCCCACTCGGGACTAGCAATGTTTTAGATCCCACCCAGCATCTTAGCAACACTGCTCAACAGCCCATAAACACGTCAAAAACCTCCCACAAGTTGGGGGGAAAGAAAAAGTTCCAATCTTGAGCTCACAGAGCTCAGCACTAGCAAATCCTGAAGCAATACTGGGGAAGTCGTATTGTGATGCAGGAAGTGGAGATCACGTGTCACCGTCAGATGACGGACTAGGAGGGAAGCCAGCCTTCCAGCACGTGGCCCAGCCCAGCAGCTGCGCGCAGACTGGCTGCTCTGTGCCAGGCGCCGCGCTGCTATTTTTACTTCCAAGAATCCCGTGGTCTCGGGAGGAATCCTGAGGCCAACAGGGCATGTCTTCTCCGTCCACAATAGAACGGAAAGCAGGGGCTGAAGTCGCCCCGGCATTTCCGGCAGACGGCGGGTGTCTGTCACCCTTGGACATTAGTTCTCCCGTGGACGCTGTCCTACGCGCCTGGCGAACGCCAGTCTCCGGCCTGTAGGAGCTCCGTGCCCCCGGAGCGCTGGGCTGCCTCCTGCAGGGGCGGTGTCGCTAGCCCACTCGGCCTCCTCCGAACGCCTGCGGCCCCCGCTCAGCCCAGCGAGGGGTCCTCGCTCTCGAATCAGCCACCCCGGTCACGATCCACGTTCTGGGCCACGTGCCGGCCACTCAGCGTGCATGTGGGCGTGGCGGTGGCCCCTCCCTGCAGCCTTTACTCCGGGGACGCAGATAATAGGGAATTAAAACACAACAACAAATATACGTACATTTAAATACATCTCTTCCCTCTTCTCTGCTGCGCCCGTGTGTGTGCACACACGTGGGTGTGTGTGACGCAGCTGTATGTGCCCCGTGTTCAAAGCACCGTAAACAACATACACCGCAAGTATCTCAGATGGGGGCACACAGAACGTGCAGATGACTTGAAGGAAGTTAAGAAAAGAGAAACAGAACAAGAACCAGAGGAAACAAGCATAAAACACGTAATAAAATGTCTGACTTCCCCCCAATTTTTGAGATTTAGGGTTGGCAGAGAGTTCTTAGAAAGGAAATTAAGAGCATAATCTGACAAATACATTTGATAAACTGGACTTCATCAGAACGCAGAGCTTTTGCTCCGTGCGACGCTTTGCCAGGACAGGTGGAAAGGAAAGCCTGCGTCGGGAAGGAAAGGTTACAGCCACGGAAAGCGGCCGCGCGCGCAAGGCGGGGGGCGAAGGGCCGTTCACGCCACTCGCCCCTAGTCAAACGCAAACTGAACCCACGGTGAGATGCCACCACGCGTACAAAACGTCTACAACAAGAACCAAAAAAAAGTGAGAAAGCAAGGAAACAGGACCATCCGCCCCAGCTGTGGGCGGGACCATTAATGGTAAAAATAGTTCAGCAGTTTTTTAAAACCCTGAACAGGGCACCAGCGTCTGGCCCAGCAATCGCACTGCTAAACGTCTGTTTCACATCTAGCGATGTGGATCTGTTTATCCTGAAAATCGCTTTTAATTCCACAGAAGCCCCGGCCTGGATTCGCGGGGCCGGAGGGGGCGAAGGAGCTCCGTCCCTTCTTCTGCGCGTCCCCCCTCTCCGCGCGCCCGGGACCCGGCCGGCAGCGCGCTGATGGGCGCGACTGAACTGCCCACGTCCGCCGAGCACCCGCCGGGGCCCTGCCAGCGTCCGCGGCGCGCCAGCTGAGCTGGATCCTCGCGGCGGGTTCTGCTCCGTCCCCTCGCGGCACCGGGCGGCACGCGGAGCAGGTCGGTGAGGGAGCTGGGCCCAAGCTACGCAGACGCGCACAACCGGAAAGAGACGCGCGGCGGCCCAGCTCCCCACGCGCCGGCCCCGCCTCCCCACGAGCTGCGCAGGCGCCGAGAGCGCCGTGGCCCGGGGCGTCACCGGGGCGAAAGGTGCTTCCGCTGCTGTGCTGGGCGACCGCCGTCGGGGCGGGGGTGTAGCCGGCGCCTCCGCCTGCCGAACGCGGGCTCCCTGGGGGCCTCCTGAGCCTCGCGGCCTGGGGGCCTCGGGGACGGGGCGACACAGGCCGGCGGGTGCGTTTCCGCTTCCTGTTGGGCCCTCACTCGCCGCAGCAGAGAGGACCACGCGAAGCTGTACCTACCAAGAGGGCACATTTCTCGTTTCCTTCCTTCCTCTCCGCAGAAATGATTTTAGATAGTTTTTCTTGGCTTCAGTTTTCTACGCGCTTGCTTAGCTTAGAACCACAAGACGCAGCGCTGTTCCGTTCACAGACGTGCATTTCATCAGGAACACGGCCATGAATTAAGGCCTCTTACAGCCCTGAACGCCGGATGACAGTGAATTTTGTCGTGTAGAAATCAGCGTTTGCTTCGAGCAAACTCACTTCCTGATTTTTTTCCCTAAAATGCCGATTATCCAGATTTATTTTTTCAGTTGACTGCCATACATTGTCATGATAGGTGATCAGATGCCATGGGCCCCCGTGTGTACAGTGCAAGTGCTTTTAGGACTTTATCCACTACAGTCAGGTTTTGGATTAAGGAAGTGGAAATTTTTTCTCTCGTTTTTTAATAGATTTGGGCCGACTGGGAGTCCACACTGCCCTCTGCCGGCCGACGTGAGCCTGACCGAGCGCGCTAAGCCACAGGTTCTGTCGAGAACCACAGTCACCAGGAAACAAACCTTTTTTCCCCAAGGGAAATGACAGAATTTTTTCTGACATTTGTTTCCAATAAACAAACTTCCAGATTTTTAATTTTCATCTTTTTATTTCTTGAATTTCTGGTCAGGGGTACTTACTTAAAGGTAATCTTTAGTCTGTTTCTTAGAATATTTTTTATCAAAGTGTCACTGATGTAAAGTTACAATAATAAAATACGTGCAATGGAAGAACCACTCTTCAGTTACATACATTTTTTAAACACTTTTCAATTTCATATACTTTTATTTTCTGTTTAATCTGTTTTCATATGTGAAAATTTTTACATATTTTATATAATGGTAAACAAGGCATGTCCCCAAGATTGCAATAAAGTTTGCCAGCTCCTCAGGTGGATGCATCCACCAAAATGGACGGGGATTTAATTCACTGATTTAGAATTTGATGAAGATGTTACAGACCATGCGGGAGGTGGGAAGGGACAGACTGGGATTTCAAAATGCAGAATAGATAAACAAGATTATACTGTGCAGCACAGGGAAATATATACAAGATCTTGTGGTAGCTCACAGAGGAAAAAAAAATGTGACAATGAAAATATGTATGTTCATGTATGACTGAAAAATTGTGCTCTACACTGGAATTTGACACAACATTGTAAAATGACTGTAACTTAATAAAAACTGTAAAAAGAAAAATGTTACAGAACAGCTGAAAGAGGACGTACGGTAAAGGACAGGCAGCCAGGATTTCAGAACCATGGGTCAGCCTGACACGGGACCATTACAAAGAGTGCAAAACAACACATATGTCACAGAACGGGACGCTGCCCTTGGGTCCCCAGACCACTTCCTGATGCAGAGCCGGGGCTCACGACCGGTCAGGTCCTCCGTCTCACGGGCTGTACCTTCAAACCTCGGCACATGCTAAGCATCCAATAATACTGTTAGTGAATGAATAGTTTCAGCAAGTGATGATTGGAGTGGAGAGACTTTAGCATGTTCCAGAGTCTATGTGCCCAAATGCTTTTCACATTCAACATAGTAAGGCGTTCTAATTGAAATAAAAGGCAAAACTATGGATTTATGGCATCGTCCCCAAAAGCAGTTGAATATATAATGCATCCATTCTTATTCTTTGGTTTCCATGGAAACTGGTTTGGAAGGTGAGATTTTTATGTGTTTATCACAGACGGTTACTTCTATTACCTCTACTTGCATGACTGAGAAATATGGGAACTGCTCAAAGAACAGGGGTGTGGAGAAGGCATATCTCTGTCGACACCTGGCACCTGCCCTTACGCACCTAATGGCGTCTTCGGGTCTGTCCTGCAGAGCTCCTCCCACCCCCACTTTTCCACCACATGGCCAGCCCCCAAGGGCAGGGGACCATCTTCACTGTCTGTGTCCCATGGAGTCTGACAGGGGACCTTGTGCACAGGGGACACTTTAGTTGCTCAATGTGGATAAAATACCCCAAGGGGGCTCCATAGTGAACCACGCCCTTCACTCCTGTGGTAAAAGGGATAAATAGCTTCTTTTTATCACTTGAAACATCTGTCATTTAGTATCTCAGTTAAGGTCCGTTTACAACGATGCACTTAAGCACTGGAAGAAGCAATTTACTGAGAAATAAGAACTCTCTCTTCACTGGGGCTCCTGGGGGTCCATCCCAACCAGAAAACATTCTTGCACTTGAGGGAGAAAACACTTCTCAGACACGGGGTTATTCGGACTGGGCTGCGTGCAGGCAGGGCTCTCGTGGGGCAGGAAAGTGCAGGAGACCCGGGCGGGTGGCACCCACAGGAGACTCAGAGAGTCCCCAGGGGAGGAAGCGTCCCGGAGCAGACACTCCGGAAACGCTGGCTCCACTACATAGTTAATTCGAATTTTCTTTTAAAAAGATCTAGAACAAAGGGCTCTCTAATCTTTAGAACAAACAGAGAAAATTGAAAATATACACATTCGTGAGCGGGGATTGCACACAACAGCAGACGTCGATGCCACTGTGTGAGCGAGCTCCATGTTCGACACGCCCCCAGACCTGACGCCTCGTGTCACCTCGTGCGACTTACTACAGCCCAGCGAGGGCTTCAGCTTCAGCTTCATCCGTGAGGATACGAACGATCGCAGAAGCAGCACAGCGCGGTTGTTAACGGAAGGAGCCCTGAGATCAGAAATACCTGGGTCCTGCGCTCAGCTTTAGTGGCTGAGGGCCTTGGACGACTTAAA
Source organism: Camelus bactrianus (assembly GCF_048773025.1). Classification (NCBI taxonomy): domain Eukaryota; kingdom Metazoa; phylum Chordata; class Mammalia; order Artiodactyla; family Camelidae; genus Camelus; species Camelus bactrianus. Next base: position 1,755,623 of record NC_133567.1, on the reverse strand, counting down.
TGAACCCAACAAACAAAAACTTAAACCCTGATATGCTTTCTTCCCTTATACTAAAGAACAGCAACGCCGTCCCTGCTGACAGCGGCATGGCTGCAGGAACTTGCCCCCAGACTTCGGCCCTGCGCACAGGCCGCCTCAGTCTGATGGCTGGAGTCTGGGCCGTCTGCATCCTGAGCCATGAAGAAGTTTACACCCCTTGGCGTAAGTGAACTTCCAGGACTGCTTTCTTTACCACCAAACATACGTACTGTGGCATCGCTGGTAACAGTGAGCACTTGGAAACAAGAAGACGTCCACAGAGAGAAGATATTAAAACGCATTAGGATCCTTCCCTGTGATGGAATATTATGTAATCATTTACCGTTACAATCCTGAGGAGCACTTAATGACAGGAAAATCCTAAGGACGCAATTCTGCCTGGACGTTAGTACGACAACACAATATAAAACATGCAGAGAAAGAAGTTTGAAAATTAACACGACAAGATGCTCCCAAAGGCTCTGTTATAACGCGAGCAGCAAAGTAACTTGTTTTTCCTCCACTTCCCAGATTTTTTTAAAAAATGTCAATTCTTAACAAAGTTTTAAACTGCATTTTTTGTAAATAGAATAAATATAACAGACAGTAGCAATTTTTTCTTTTCTAAGACTCCCCAGTAAAGCTATTAGCTTTAGGGGAAAACATAATTGGTGAATTTAAAAACTGGTATTTTTTAGCTTTTAACAAAACACCCAGTAATACGCACACAAAAATAACAGATCCAGAAAACATGGTCTCACTGGGCTGCTGAGCACCGTTAACATCAATTAGCTTAGGATTTCTTAAACATCAAAAGATAAAAACAAAGTGAAAAAATAAATACACCAGAACATAAAAGAACAACTGTTATTTTTTAAATTTTACTGTCCTCCAGCCTTTTGAAGGACAGACTATTCCGTGTGAAGCATGTGGGACAGCCTCAGTCACAGAAGCGACTTCCTGCTGAAACCCGCATGGTGGTATGCTCATGTGCTCAGAAGGGAAACGCCAGGTCCAGCGGGTCTGCTAAGCCTGCGGCGCATCCAGCTGACAAGCTGGAATAAGCTGGAAAGCCTTTGGGGAGCCTGCCCTCTCCACACAGAAGCCGTTTGCCTTCGATGGGGTGTACGTGCAAAGGTCATTATTCTTTCAGGCTTCCTTGAATAACCCTCAAAGCCAACCATGCAGCAGGATTAGGTCCCACAACAGGAAAGGCTACGTTCGCCGTCTGAACTAAATGGTTTCTGGTCTCTGGACACCAGCCCCAAAGCACCATCTGGGGGTGATCTGTGCATTTGTGACACTGTCCTGTTCCTGCAGAAAGATCTTCTAGGTTTGAAATAACTCAAAACAAAACGGATTTAACTGTGGAAGAAAATACGATTGGAATTGATTCTTTCTGGTGGCATTTGGTGGTGGAAGGACACATAGGCCAGCCTTTCCCCGGGGAGGCTGGACACTGGAAGGAAGGCTTCCCACTCAGGGCGAGAGGGAGGCACATGACAAAGTCTTCACCTGCATCCATCTGACTCTCTCGTCAGACTTAACTTACACCCCAGAAGGACTCAGTAGATTGTGAATAAATTACAGTCAGAACCAGCACATGGCTCAGTCGTGACAACCGGTCCCAGCTGCCCCGAATCGGGAAAGAGCAGAGTGAAGCCAGGTTGTAAACGGTCCAGATTCTGCCTGTGACCTTGGGGAGGTCACTAGGCATCTCGTGTGCTAAGGCCCCTCATCCGAGAAGTGTTCGTAACAACGCGGACCTTGAAGGGTTTCCTACAAAGCAGACAACGTATGAAGGGATCTTCTCGCGATGCTTCTGTGTCAGTGCCAATTCTCTGCCTCGAATTACTGCATTTAAAATCCAACATCACAAATCGGTGGGGGAGGGAGGCGGGAAAGTAACCCTCCCTGCCCCTTCCCGGCCTTCACGGTGGTGAGTCAGTAGACACTGCTTACGGTGGAGGAGTCCGGGAGGGCCATCCGCACTCGAGAGGGTGCATCCAGCAACAGAGAGAACAGACACGGAGCTTCCAGGGGCGCAACGGGGTCGGGGCACCAGGGTGAGGCTTCCACTTTTCACGCTTGACAGCTGGCTTCTCTCTGAACACAGAGCATTTTCTATTTCAGTGAAATGTCAGCATATGTATTTGCCCACACGATTTCCTCCAGTGACTTCCCGTTTACCTAGAATCGGACCACACCTCTGACCACAGCGGCCCTGGACTCAGCCCCTCTCCTCTGCCTCACTAGCTGCTCCTTCTGTCCACCCTCTGCCCTAAATCGGGGCCTCTCTCTGCCCCCCTCTGCGTGTCATTCCTTCTGCCGGGAACGTCTTTTCCCCCGGCCCGCCTCTCCCTCAGCTGCTCAACCCTCTGAGCTCAGTTCAAACATCGCTGCAGCAGAGAGGGATCTCGACTCCCAAGAAAGCCTGATTTCCTTTGATGTACTCCTGCAGCACCCCTCGCCCACCATGACTGCCCTCATCTGTAGTTTGCATTTTAGGAGCACGAGACCCCCAGTCCCCCGAGCCGCAAGCTCCCGAGATCGGGGCTCGGCCCTGCTCACCGTGGGTCCCCAGGTGTCCAGCGCCTGGCCTTGTCCGTGCTGGGCATTTCCTCAATACTTGTCAACTAAGTCATGAACTGACCTAGCAGTCAAGGCCTCCGAAGCCCCATGTGCCGCCTCGGGTAGAAAGCGTGAACTCCAGGGAGCCATCCTCGAGCATCAGGGCAAAGGGGAAACCCAGTCTGCCCGCCCCCAGCCCCGCCGCATTCACCCCGGGCGCACGCTCTTCTGTGCTCGGCGCCGCTGCAGCAGTCACAGCGTAGCGCGTCTGCTCCGGCAGTGCGTTCAGAGCGATGACTCCGCCACACGTCAGAACCCCGCCCCAGGAGTGGCACTGACGCCTGTGTTGTAGACTGACCAAGGTACCCGAGACTTTGGCTGCTGCCCTTGTTAAGTTTGGAAGACTTGGGTCGACCAGCAATATACCCAAGTCTGCAATGACTTGTGTCGTAACAACAGTCGACTGTCCTTTCCAGTTCCAGCTGGGAAGGGACGGAGGTCTCATCGCTTGCCTTGGCTCAGACCCACTGCCCCCTTGTGCCGTCATATGAGCACCAACCTGAGAACCTACAGCAATGACAGTGGAGGCAGGATCTCATTTCGGAGAAGCCCCAGAACTGCTTCTACCCCAGCCCCACACAAGATGCTGCAGAACAAAGCAGAACAAAAAGTGACCAAGGGCCACCCTAGAGTCACAGCTCCAAGAGGCAACAGCCGTGTGTCTGAACCAGCCTGCTGCTGCCGGGCTCCTAACAGCCGGCTCGGGTCCTCGTGAAAACGTTCCTACAGCAAGAAAAGATGTCACACAGTGGTGTTGCACCGCAGTCGCTAACAGTGAGAGCTGCTGTTCACGTGCCTCCCTGGAGCAGGTCGGCTGGCCCGTGGGGGAGGCGCGGGGCACAGCTCCCCGGAGTCAGGTGAACCGGACTCCATCCTCGTCCGCAGGACCTGCGGGCGGCTAAGTTGGGAAGCCCGTGTGCATCACGGAGACTTTATCAGGCCTGGGCTAAAGGGATTAGGAGAGGATTCAGCAAAGTAAAACCTGCTAAGTCGCTTAGCACAGCACCTGGCACACAGCACGCACCTGCAGGAGGGCAGTGCCATCGCCCCGCACGCTGGGCCCTGCGGTCTGCACGCATGCGCCTCATCTCAGGTCCTTATGCAGCTCTGCTGGATAGCACCGATATTCCTACTTTACCAATGAACAAACGGGAATTAAATAATTCGCCTGAGGTCACTCAGCTAGTCAGCGACACCGGTCATTATCAGACCCAGACCTACTGTGCTTCAAAGCCTGCCGCCACCACAGGCGCTCCGTCTGGGTCACGTTATTCTTTATTACGCCCTTGACCAGACACAAATACCCAGTCGGCATAAGGGCTGTTATTGTCTGATTTCCAAATACTTGGAGGTTAATAAACGGTTGTTCTGCTAATATCTAGTTTTAAAAAACAGTGGACTAAGAGAACAGCTGCCACGAATTCCAGGTCTCAGCCACGCAGACGACTGGCTCTGAGCCCTTGGGATTCGGGGGTGTGTCCTCGCCTGAGCCCACGACTTTAAACAGCAACTACCTGGGGCGGGTTTTCCTTTTATTCCTTTTTGTAGGTAACTGGACAAACATTCGTTGTCATCTGTAGACACAAGGGACGTGTGTTTACATGGAGGAGCCAGCATGGTTGCAGGTGTCTGGCAGTCCCCACGGGAGGGACTGGGAGGGAGGGGTTCTTGTTGATGGAGGACGTGGACCTGCTCGCAGGGCCAGTGGCCATTCCTGTGTGGACACTGGCTTGCCTGGTGCTTTGTGGCAGGTGGCAGGGTGGAGGGGACTCGCAGCCATCTCGGGGACCCCCTCCTCCTCACGCTGATGACACCCAGACCAACCACGGATGGAAAACCTCACGCAGCCACGGCTGGGTCTGGTCATTGCTCATCACCGGTAATGTAATTCCAAGGATTCAAGACAATTTGACGTTTTAGAATTGTCCTCATGCCCTTGACGCCCACCCACTGTCACTTGTGAGTGATTTCACGGGGTCTCCGGCTTCCTGTCGGAAAGAGCAGAACGGATTGCATCCCTCAGCCAGCCTGGGCCTTCGCGGCTGTGCTGGGGAGAGGGTGCAGACTCCCAGCCCAGCTCCTAAGGGACTTAGTCTCTGCGGTCAGCCAGTCGCCTCTCGCTGCTGGGGTGGGGAGGTCATGTTCAGGGGACTTCAGCGTGAGGTGTTAATACTCTTCTGCAGTCCGGGAGCTGGGCAGAGGCCGAGGGGGACCAGTTAGTTGTCACCCAGCACGAGCGAGAGGTTTACATCTGAGGTCTGAAGGTGCCGAGTGAGCACGTGCTTGGCTCCCACTGTGACACCGGCTTTCAGAGGAGACTTTTACTTTCAATGCGGGCCAGAGAGCACATTTAGAAGAAAAAAAATCACTTTGCCAGTGGGTGTGTGTGTGTGTGTGTGTGTGTGTGTGTGTGTGTGTGTGTTTAAACAGGCAGCGTTTAAGAATATGTCTACTTCGAAGAAATCACGGAGTATGAAGTGAGTCTCTATCCAGGACAGACAGTTGTCAGTGGTGAATCAAAACGCCCGCAGGGTCTGCCAGACCGGGCCCAGTTCCCCATCGTGGGGCTTGTGAACAGTGTCCCCCCCTGCGAGGGGCTGGCGACGGCCACTGCCTGGGTGAGCAGGGGACGCAGAAGCCGGCAGGAGCCACGTGTTCTCCGAGTGACTGGCAGACCCTGCTTGGGAAGTGGCTCACCAGGGGGTGACCCCGGACCTAAACTGGGGACATGACCATCAGAATAGCATGATTTAGACGTGGCTTCTCTGCATTGCCCTGACACGTCTCAGTCTGCCTGAAAGGCTCTTGGCGTTAGCGTCGGGGTGGACGCGGACGACTCAGACCCCAGGGAAGGGGGAGGCGAGGCACTGACCGAGCATCTCGGGGCGGAGGTCTGGGGCAGCAATATTCGCAAAACTGCCGCCCCCCTCCCCACTCCTTGTCCCTGCTCAGCATGTCGGGGACACCCCATTCTGCCCACTGACCCAGGCCCTGAGCTCCTGGAAGTCATCCCGGGTCCCACAGGGCTATCATGGGGTCCATGGGACAAGGGTTCGTTTCCCCCTTGGAACCCGGTGTTCTCCTCCCGCCACTCCGGCCTCTCCGACCCCTGCTGCTGGGCCTCCGGGCGCCCCCGTGTCTGCAGGGAGCAACTCTGCCCCGGCCCGCCTGCTGCTCGCTGGGCATCCGGGAGTCCAGCAGCCCCTCATTCCGGGCCGCAGCCCCTTCCCTGGGCACCCACCCATCTCCTGGGCACCTGTCGGTGCGGTTGCCTCTAGGGCCGGTGCCCTGGACCCTACATGCCTGGATGCCCGTGCGTCTGCGGGGGTACCTGGAGGCGCTCACACTTCCTCTGTCACTCCGCCCCAGCCGCGCCGTCTTCCTCTGAAACCCGAGGGCTCCTCGTGAGTCCCTGTTCCAGGCTTCTTCCCAACTCTCGCAGCACTTTGGATGCGGAGTCCAAGACCCGCTAGGTGGAGCGCTTCCCCCGGGGACCAAGGGTCGGTTTCAGGGATGGTTTCGGGGTCACGTCTGACAGGCGGGCTCCCCATCCTCCCTGAGGAAGGGCCTTGGCCCCTCTTGTAAATGAGCGGCCCAATCGGCCCACGCGTGTGCACAGGCGCAAGCACACACCCCACGCCCCACACGTGCAGACCGTACATACACACACGCACACATGTCTGCAGAGAGAGACACTTTCAGGCAGTGGAACTAATGTCTCCAGTGCATTTGTAAGCACTGAGTCCTGACTAATGGGCTTACCGCCCCCACAAAACCCCCATTAAGTAACGTCCAGCCCCTTCTGGTTCTGAAAAGCACGTGGTGCTTACGGGATGGGAGTTGGTGACCAGCCAGGGCAGAGCAGAGGCCACGCAGCCGCTTCGCTGAGCACTCGGGCTCCTGGCCGCGAGTCTCCCCAGAGTCACACCTAGCACCTGGGGGGCGGTGTCGGGTGTGAAGTCAGGCAGCCACGACCCCAGGTGACTTAGGAAGGAGGAAGACAGGCAGCGAGACTGTGGGAAGTGGGAGGGGCCGCACCAAGGCTACAAACCCGCGTGTGAGCCTTCCGGGGGGGCGGGGAGGAGGATGTAGGAAGGCACTTTTCAAACAGGTGTGCTCTGCTCTGCAGTCCTAGGACGGAAAATCAGCGTGTAACAGATCTGAAGCGAAGCGGCCTGGAGGCCAATGCCCGCCCCCTGGCCCTTAGCAGCCGGCGGCCTGGCCTGTGTCTCCACTGCCCCCACCCCGCCCCGCAGGGCCGACTGCTCTGGGGTTAAGCGAGCAGGGCGGAGGGCGCCGCGCCGCCGGGCTCACACGGCACCCCCGGCAACCTGCCTGCGTCGTCTCCCCCCTCCGCAGACGCCCGACCCGGGTCTCCCTCCCCGCCTAGCAGACCAGGCGGCATCCCGCGCTCCCCGCCCTGGAGGAGGACGGACGCGCCCGCTCCGTCTCCCCCTCCGAGGCCCCCGGTGCTTTGTTCCGGCCTTGAAACCTCTGCCCGGTGGGGCACCAGCGGGGCAGGGGGCGTCACGGAGGTGCCCACTGAGCGCCGACCCGAGGCCGGCGCCTCCGCCTGCTTCCTGCACCGCGGCACAGACGGTGACCGCCACCCCGCTACGCACCGCCTACACAGCCCCCAAGTGCAAGGGCCTCCTGTGCTTCTGCGAACACACAGCAGTCACTGTTAATCGGGAACGAAGTAAAATGCAGGATTTAGGGAGCGTCCGCCGGAACGCGGGCCGGTAGCCAGCGAGGGCGGGCTGACGCCCTGGGTGTGTCGAGTCGCCCGCTGTCCACGAGGGGGCGGGCCCCGCTAAGGGCCCGCGGGAACGGAAGCCGGGAGAGCGAAGCAGGGCGCCTTCCCAGCGGCGCCGGCAGGGGTCTCTGCGCGACCACACATGCCGGCGCCGCGCCGGGGCGGGCAAGCCCGCGGCCGCGCGCCTCCGCCCGGCTCCAGGAGCGCGGCGCTCCCCCGGGACGGACGGGACGCCGAGGAGCTGGGTGTCCTTGACCGCGAGGGACCGGCGGCCGTGCTGCAGCCACCCAGACGGAAAGGGGGCGCGGAAACCACGTAACTAGAAACGAGATTTCGAGCACAAGTGACTGGACGCGAAGTGCATCTCACTGGAAGCTGCCCCCATGTTAAGCTGGGTTTTCCGTTTGGTGCTAAATACGCACCAAACGGGGCGCTTCCTACATGGACAGCACTGGAGCTGGACAGACACAGCCCTGCGGCTGGGGGCGCAGCCGCTGCTGCCCTGGGAACACGTGGGAAGGACCGGGCTCTGTCACACAGCACCAGGACACCTGACAGCACCCTTCCCCGGGGGTTTGCACACACACTCACACACACTCATGCTCACACTCACCTCGCTGAGCGGACACACTCGTGTGCATTGAGGTGGACGTGAGTTACAGCCACGTCCCCAGAGGAAAGGGACCCTCCCTGTGATGCAACTCAGAATAGAGGAGCAGAGTTCTCCACCCGCTGACGGTTCCCCTTTTATACGGGGAAGCGTTTGTTCCCAGATCATCCTAAAACAAATAGGGGAAGAGTATTCAACATAATCCGCAGGTGGAGAAACCCAGGTACTAAAGGAAACATTCATTTCTCTTTTAGCGGTTGGTTGACTTTATCTGAAGCTGAATTGGATTATGAATTAGGACTACAAATACAAATACACACACACACACACACACACACACACACCTGCATACAAATACAGATGCACACAAAAGCATGAGGACATCACATGTCATTCGAACTTCAAAGTCACACCCAAGAACCACTTTGTTACTATCTAAATAGTTAAATTATTAGTTCTGCCCTATAATGTTCTCCAGACATCACAGTCAAACCCACCGCATTCCACGACTGCATATCTTTCCAGGGAGGTCATCCCTCCCCCGCCTGCTCTGGGCGATGGAGCCACAAACAAGCAGAAAAGACAGATTCCCTGTCTCTGTGAAGCCCTGGGTTCTCCTGGGGCTGGACACGCTGTATTTCCTAACTTGGCTGTCAGTATCCGCCCGGCCTCTCGCATCCTCAGTACCTCTGTGTCCACAAATCTCTGTGCCAAGAAAACAAGCCTGAGGTGCAGTCCCTAATCTCATGAATCTGACCCGTCCCCTCTTTGGCAAGGCGAGAATATGTCTTTCACGGGAAAGACCAGGGCCAGGAGAAATCCTACCAGCACAGGGACCTGCGGGGAAGGCCGGCCGTCCTGCGAGGTCACAGACCTTTCGTTTACCAAGTTGTCCACAGACCATCCTTGTCAGCCTCTTCAGAAACCAGAAACCTGCACCCCTCCTCCACCAGGGCTGACATCTCAGGACCAGCGCCTGCCCTCACCAGCCCAGCGAGCCTGACTATATCAACCCAGGACTGGCATCTTCCACGACAAAACCCACTTGGGTTTGCTTTGCCCAAATGAAACACTTAGGCCGAGATCCTGCCTTGGCACAGGTTTCTGTCCCCAGGAAGGAGCATCTTGAGTCAGCAACCCAGGCCAGCTTCTCCACATGGCCCCTCTGCCTTGTGGGGCAAGAACCTTCATCTCATCTGGCAGGGCCCTTGCTGCTAGCCTGTGGGTGGGGACCTGAAGGCCCTTCACTTGTCCCTAACAGCATCCTGGTGTCACCCACCCAGGGCTCTGAGCTGAGCCCCTCCTGGGAGCAGAGCAGACCTCACACAGGCCTCTAGAGACTGAGAACAGCACAGACCTGCATGATGACACACCTCAGACAGGACCCCCAATGCTGTCCCCTCGGCCAGCAGGCATGGGAACATGTTCTGACTCTGACTCCTGTCTGTGTGATGAGCTCCCCTGGACATGCATCCTTAATCCAAATCCAAGGGTTTTTCCAAGAGTAGTGAATGACTGTTAAACATGAATTGTTCAAATACACTTTAGCAGGTGATCTTGTGTTGTAATTACCATCAAAGAAACACCAAAATGTCCTCCACTCCTCACTGCTGTGAACAGACTCCGTGGGGAGCAAAAGGGAGAAATGAGAGCCCCGGGCACCTGCGTTTTCTCAAGTGGGTCGCATCTCTAACAAGAAGTGCCTTCTGCAGGAAGCAGGCAGGCGGGACAAGGCAGGCTGCCGCTCCAGTAAACGGGCGGATCCGCGCGAGCCCTGGGGACACCAGGCGTGGAAATCTTGCTCTGAGTTGTACCCTCCAGGGTACAGTTTGGGGAGGATTCCCACGCATATTCATATGAGCCTACAAATTCTGTTCCTTTTAGCATAGAGATGCATCTAAATTCCTTTCTCTGGTGTTTAAATTAGTGACTTTGGGGAGGTGAAAAAAAATAGGACCATTGAAATGAGCCAGGAAGCCTGGCGCCCGCCCTCCCCAGCTCACTCCTCCCCCCTCCCGCACCCCCAGATCAGGGAGCTGTGCAGCCCGACATGCGCTTCCCTCCTACAAGTCTTGACTTCGCACTGTTATTTTTTCATTTTTTTTTTCTCCCAGCACCTGTTAGAATCAAGGGCAGGGCTGTCTGATTGCAAATTTGTTCCTTCCTTAATCTTTAAGCCAAAGTGAGGGAGAAAAGTCTGGAAGGGACAGAGATGCTTGAAAATACGGTTGAAACTTCATCTTTTAAGTGAGCCCCCTTGGTGTCTTTTAAGATTTAATACCCCAGAGACGAAATCAAAGTATTTTTGCTGGTTACTAGACTAGCTCAGAACTTGAACCAAGCAGTACTCAAAGCTGCGTCGTTTCATTAAAAACCCCAGACAGACACCCAGGTGAGTTTTGACGACTTTATGCTGAAGCAACACCGCCGCATAAAAGCAGATAAATACCGACATCGTTGCCTCTAAAGGCCCCTTCACGCTTTTTCTCCATAAAAATACATCGCGATGCGGGAGAAGAGACAGGCCCTTATAGATGCCTTTGTGGCCAGCTCTCCGCCTTCCCGGTGACATCAACCCCTCCTTCCTTCTCATCTCTGCAGTGGCCCGGTTCTCCCCACAAGCGGGTCTTTCAGGGGCTACAAAGCGTTTCTTTCAAGCACCATGGCTAATATGGTGACAGGACCGCTTCATTTCCAGAGGAAGTGCCGCCCCCGGCTGTGCCGGGCCTCTGGGCGTGAGCGGGTCCCCAGCGTGTGGCGCCGGGAAGCCCCCTGCGGGGACCACTCCTCACTCACTGGGCTTTGTCTTGGCCGCTACCTTCCTTTTCCAAAAGCCAGGAGTTAATTGTCCCGTCCCCGTGCGAGCAAAATCTCTCCAAACCCCAGGGGCTGGCCGGGATCCGGGGGACCCCCTCTCCTCCCCAGCGCGCACGGAGCCCACATCTGGAAGCCATGCCCGGTCCGACGGATCCAGCTCTCTCCCTCCGAGAGCGCGAACGACCGGCGAGCTCAAGAAGGAAAACGGCCTCTCTTGAAAATGCTTAAGCACTCTTCCTCCTCGCCACTGAAATCCGGAGAACTACCCATTCTGAACCAGAATAATTTAGTCTGACAACAGATTCTTCCTCTGTTCACAGCTGTCCCAGAGGGAGGAGCTGAAATCTGAACCTCTCGGCTGTGATTGGACCCTTCTTGCAAAAGGGAGGAAAAAAAGGCCTCCCCACCACCGCGGGCTCAGTCCGCGAGGAGCCCGCGACCTGGCGGCGCCGTGCGCGCACCTGCCGGGGCCGCGATGCTGTAGGACCGCGCGCCCCGCGCCCCCGCGCCCCGCGCCCCGCGCCCCGCGCCGCCGGCAGGATGCCGCGCTCCTTCCTGGTCAAGAAGCATTTCAACGCCTCCAAGAAGCCCAACTATGGCGAGCTGGACACACACACAGGTAAACAGGGACCTTTATCTGCCCGTAAATAGACAAATACTGGTGTCCGCTGCAGCTCAGCTTCGGTTCCGAAAGAGCGAGAGGCTGAGCTGTCTGCTGCTAAACGGCGGCCGGAAAGAGCGGGCGTTCCTTTGATCATCTAGGCCGTTTTAATTCAAAACTTTTCAAACTCCTAACTGGCAAGGACGACTCCGTTCTACTCTTGCAACGTCATTTTCTGAAGCGTGTGCGTACTTGCATAATGAGTACGTGGAGGATGAGTGAGGCGATGCGTAAAGGGTGAATTGTTGCCTTTTTTTTTTTTTTCATGTACTAAGGCCCCCTTCCTTTAGAAAGCAGCTTGATTCACGCACATCTTTGTGCTCACGGTCGTTAAGTCCTGCCAGCAGCCCACGCAGAAAATGGAAGCAACTTTTCCGTATCTTTCAAAAGGGTGGGAGGCTCCCCCTCGCCTGGGACGGCGAAGGCGCGGGCCCGGGCGCGCTCGCTGACCGCAGGGCCAGGCCGGCCCCTGGGACCCTCCGCAGACGTGCCTTAAGCACAAGGACCGCCAGCACTGGGGGAGGGAAGGGAATGCTCTCCCCGCGCGCGTCCTCCCCACGAGCGCGCCCCCCGGTCCTCAAGTCCTGTGCGCGTTGCCCAGTCGCCTCCTAGGGTGTTTCCACGTTGTGTTTCACCTTGCTCTCCTCCCGCCCCACCCCACCCCGCAGTGATCGTTTCCCCGTACCTCTACGAGAGCTACTCCGTGCCCGTCATCCCGCAGCCGGAGATCCTCAGCTCGGGAGCCTACAGCCCCATCACCGTGTGGGCCGCCGCCGCCCCGTTCCACGGCCCGCCGCCCAGCGGCCTGTCTCCTCTATCCGGATACCCCTCATCCCTGGGGCGCGTGAGTCCCCCTCCTCCGTCTGACACCTCGTCCAAGGACCACAGCGGCTCGGAAAGCCCCATTAGCGATGAAGAGGAAAGACTACAGTCCAAGCTCTCAGACCCTCACGCCATTGAAGCTGAAAAGTTTCAGTGCAATTTATGCAACAAAACCTACTCCACCTTCTCGGGGCTGGGCAAGCACAAGCAGCTGCACTGCGGCGCCCAGGCCAGGAAGTCCTTCAGCTGCAGATACTGCGACAAGGAGTACGTCAGCCTGGGCGCCCTTAAGATGCACATTCGGACCCACACCTTGCCTTGTGTCTGCAAGATCTGTGGCAAGGCGTTCTCCAGGCCCTGGCTGCTGCAAGGACACATTAGAACGCACACTGGTAAGAGGAAAACGGGGACGGGGCGTTGCTGTCCGACAGGAGGAAGCTCGGGGCTGCCTGTCCTGTCTGCATGAAGCAGCGACACAGTGCTTTCCATGATGGGTGACCATCTGTAGCTTCTTCCTGCCGACTCAGAAAGTGGTCGGGGCACGAAGGGCTGGCTCACAGCCTCTGCCCCAGAGGCCGCAAGCAGCACTGAGGCTTTGGGAGGTAGACTCGGAGGGTTTGGTCTCAAAGATCAGTTAGAAAGTCAGGAAGGCAGTCCGGGAACGTGGCTTCTGTGAAGCAGCTCCCTGAAGTCAGCAATACATGCGTGGCTAGCTGAACTGAGGGTGCAGACAGGCAGATGAAGGGGACACCTGTCACCCCCCAGCGAGCTGGGTGGCAAGGCTGAATTTGCTTCTGATGGTCGGTCTGGTTTGGGTTTTGCTGCTGAATTTTCTATTCCTAGCACAAAATCACCCTGCAGGGTGTCAAGGCATCTGTCCAGCCTCGCTTATAACACGGCAGGAGGGGAAAGGAGAAATGCTGGGAAGCTCGGGGAGGAGCTTGCCCTCAGCTGCACCTGCCAGTGCTCTACCAGTGAAGCCCCAGAGCTGCAGGAATTATTTCTGCGTGACTGGCAGCAGGCAGAATATTCTCTCTCTTTTTTTAAAATTTGCTGTTTTTAAGGCAAAGTGCAAATTTATCTTAAAGGGCCAGACGTTGAAATAAGAACGCACTCTGGGGAAATGTAATCAAGTTTTGCTGTTTCTCATTCTTTTGGCAAAATGTAGCTGTTACTCATAAATGTGACCTGGCTTTTTGTTTCCTCTGAAAGCACTGACCGTCTTTCTCTCTCCATCCCCCGCCCCGCCCCCAGGGGAGAAGCCTTTCTCCTGCCCTCACTGCAGCAGGGCGTTTGCAGACAGGTCAAATCTGAGGGCCCACCTGCAGACACACTCGGACGTCAAGAAATACCAGTGCAAAAACTGCTCCAAAACCTTCTCCAGAATGTCCCTGCTGCACAAGCACGAGGAGTCTGGCTGCTGTGTGGCACACTGAGTGACACAGCCAGTGTTTACTCGAACACAAGGCATTTCTTCACTCCGCCTCCAAACAACAAGTAAAAGTCCAAAGGCATTTTCTCTTGTGCTTACCGACCAAACAGTACGTACACACACACACACACACACGTACACACACGCACACGCTGCGCAAGCACGGAATCCATGCATTTAGAGTTAATCCTTTCCATGTGAAGTTTAAAATTACTATCTATTTCCTGACAGCTAGATCGAGGGGATAAAAGACAAGGATCTTTGTCTTCAGAGATGAAGCAAAAAGCACATCACATCTTCTTCTCAAGAAAGAACGCAAAGATTTACACTGCTGCCAAATCATTTCAACGGAAAGTGTTGCCTCGAATGGAGTTTGTGATCAGATTTCCCATGGGAAGAGAATTGACCAGACACTCTCTCAGGTGCCTTACAGAGTGTTCCAAGTTTACTTTATCACATGTGTGATGTCTGGTCACCATCCTTGAACGAAAGCCTGGTTTGATTACCCACCCGTGATGCTTTAAACTGTATTTTTTTTAAGACAGAGGGAGAACAAGTTTTACAAAAAACACAGGAGAATGTATTAAACGTGTTTTTTGTCCTTTCTTCGCCAATACACATTCAGTGCCTTGAGGGATACGAGGAAGACTAGCTTTGAACATTCCTGGTGCATACTCCGTGTCTTCCTTTTTTTTGATGGATTTTTTAATGATTTCTATTTTTTTTTTTTTTTGCAATTAACTAAAGATGGGACTATGTGCAACAAAGGATTTTTTAGAAAATGTGTCATGTACTTAAACTATGTGAAATGCAGACCACAAATGCAACTCACACAGCCCCTTCCAAGTGCCTTTCTAAGGAACGGCAGCGTTGACGAGTCGGTGTAAATTCATGTTTATTTTTCTATGATTGAATGAGTTTTGTGTGACAGTGAGATGTTGTCTAGAGCTGCCGCCTACATACAACCTAAAGACTTGTGAAATCAATGTCTCTTTTTTAAAAAGCAATTTTCAAGGTTCTTTTTTTTACAATAAACATTTTTGATTTAAAAATCTCTCGTTTGTATATGACTTTCAGAGACTTGACTGACTTTATGATGAGTGCCAAACTGTTATACAAAGAATTGTCTCTTTTGTTCATAAGAGAAAAAGTGAATAGTGTTTACCATGAATATCAAGTGTTATTTTTTGATAGATTAGAATAAGCAGCCCGTATTTTTTCTTTACTCTTAAGATAATACTGTTACAGTCAGAAAGGCAACATCAGAATAGGAGTTTGTTAGCATATCTCTGTAACAAGAATCACGCTTTCTGAATGCTAAAAATATTCACATTGTTAATAGTCAAGAATGCTTTTCAAAACTTTTTTGGGGTAGGTAATTAGATCTGTTTGTTTTGATGGAGGGACTGGGGATTGAACCCAGGACCCTGCACACGCTAAGCACACACTCCACCACCGAGCTGTACCTTCTGCTTATTTTTATTTATTTATTATGTTTGCTATGAAATCAAATTCCTCTCACTTGTTGTAATGAGTGCTTATCATATAGGCCACTAGAACAGCTGAAGGTTTTGAAAAAATGTCAGGTAATAGGAAAAATAGAAAATCTGCATGAAGTGTTCAGGGAAAAATGGATTTATTATCAATTACACAAGTTGGAAAATTAAACTGAAAAGAAAACCCCGTATCTAGTGACTGATACAAAAAGAAGCAGTCTGATGGGTGCAGGGCTCAGGGAGAGAACATCAAGGTGGTTCTGATGGCACCTGGAAGAGGCCCCCACCCAGACCCCACGTGCACCTGATGAAGCAGCGGAGCCAGCCAGTCCACACAGCAGCACATGCTCCCTGGACGCGGTGAACTCACTCACAGGTACATGTGCGGTTGTGGGCACTGTGACAGCCACCGATCTGTGCATTTAAATCCAGATTCCACACTCACGTGATGACAGCTCCGCCACTCCGAATCACTTCTCTCTGGTTGGCTCAGGACTTGCAGAATCATTTTGCCTTCCAATGTTCTTGTGATACAAATGGAAGCCAGAGCTGGCATCTCAGATTAGTTGCGGGCCACAAGCAAACCAGGGCCATTCCCTCAACGCTCACACGCACTCCTCTGTGTGTTACATCTCAGTTTTAGCCGACGTAGAAAGCAGGTATGCTATTTAACTGAAAAAAAACACCCTTCAATTGAATATTCTACATCTAACTTTCTTTTCACATCTCAGGACATATACCTCAAAGGCAAAATTATTTGGAAAGCAGTTTATAAATGTAAAAGAAATGGCTTGTCTGGGGCACTCTAAAGTCATAAAAAGACCACTTTAGTTGGTGCATTTGGTGTACAAATGATGCCTGGAAGTTTGCAGCCCAGGTGATACATGGAAATACCCCCACAAGGGCCCGTGTGAGTGAGTCAGCAACCCTGCAGTGACCTGGCTGGTTCTCCCAGGGACCACGTCTGCTCACGTTCCTTCTCTCATCTGTGCATCTGCAGGCAAGTCCGAAGTGCAAACATAATTTTCTAAAAAGAAAAATCTCTTCATTTGTCTAATTTCCTAAAGAAGAATCGGTGGCAATATTTTTGCAATGTATTTCCGCTTTGTCCTCACCGTTCTCGGTGTATTTGTGATACAAATATTTTATTTTCACATGGTACATCACATGTTGAGATTTTGTCTAAACACAGCTCAGTGATTTCTTAGACTTCAGCATTTTCACAAGGCTTTTGACTACATGTCCTATAGCACATAAGACCTGGCTTGGATGTCACATAGTTTAAATACTTTTCCAGATTCACTCTTTCTGGGAGCTTTATATCATTTACAATGGGGCGTTTATCTTACAATGTGGCAGGTTTTTTGGGGTTTTTTTTTTTTTGATACCTTTCTTTTTCACTGGACAGAGCGTCTTAACATATAAGTTCCTGGTACCCGGCACGTCCTCTGGAACACACACATCCACAAATGTTTGCTGAATGAATAAATGGAGAAAATAAGAGAAATTAGTGAAAAATAGCTTGCAGGTCTAAAATAAATTCCACATATTCCCCTTTATTGCAAAGAGTCTTGATAATTTTTGAGAAAAGCAAATTCACTGGTGTCTCCCAACTTAGTGATGACAGCCTCCCACGAATAGGTAAGATGCTCAGAATGTGAATAAAGGCAAATCCAGGGCAGGTGAACCAGGTGTGATAGACACTCTGAGAGCCGGAGCTCTGAAAACTGGTTTTAATAACAGATCCACGTTCTAATAAGCATTCTCAGTAGCCTTAATTTGTTTCCTATAATACGAGACAGGGCGGCATTGTAGGAAAAGCACCAGCTTTTAAATTCAACATACGTGTTCATATTACTGGCTTTACATCCTTAAGCAGCTTACGTAACCCCTCGGGGCCCGGTCCCTGAAGTGTAAACGAGGAACAGCCCCAGCGGCACAATGCGGGACGGGCGGGTCCCCGCACTGCCGGCCGGCACGCCGTGGCACCCGGGGCGCGACGCTGTATTCTACCGGAGCTACGCCTGCCCCCGGGTCGCCTCGGCTGGCCACGGCTTCTCCGCAGCTGGTCTTTCCGGTTAGAGATACTGAAGACAGCAGAGGCCCTGAGCTGCAAAATGGAAGCCCAAACCCGAATCCTTCCTGCTTCGCCCCCTGCAGGGGAAGGGAGGGCCTGGGACGCGCAGGCTGCAGCGCGGCGGAGGGGAGATCGCGTGCCCTGAGATTAAACGGTTAACAGCCGAGGGGTTCACTTAGGAAGCAGCACAACTCGGGGGTTACGCAGCACGTGTAGCAGTCTGCAGAGCCGCTCCAGCGCCGTCCTGGAAACCCGTTGGCCCTGCTTCCTCCAGGGCCGCGCCCAGCAGGACCCGCTCCCCCGGCTCCCCCGCGCCCCCCCCCCGGGGGGGGCGCGCCAGCCCCTTCCTCTCTCGCCGGAGCTGGAAAGCAGCTGGTCTCCATCCTCTGTCCATTAACACTTCGTCTTCTGAAGACCACCGTGGCTCCCTCGCACCCCCGCAGCCCTCGCCCGGCTTTTATCTTCCGAGACGGAGTCCTCCAAGCAGAACGGCCGCTCCTCTCACCACCAGAGACGTGGGCACCGCGGGGTAACGAGGCAACTACAACCGTGCGACGTCTAAGGCTGCTCCGGCCAGGGTTCGCATCCCAGGGGGTGTCCCTCGTTTAGACGTGGGAAACGTTCTGGACAAAACTAAGCTGAGCGTTGTCATCACGCCTCTTCGTCCTTCTCGCCTTTTCACCAAAGGCAGGCGAGACGCAGCAGCACCGCCTCGCCGGGACGGCCCGCGAGGAGGCAAGGCCCGCGGGGCCGCCGTCCGCGGTAAAGGCGGGCCGTCCACGGCCAAGGGCAGGGCCGCGGGGACGGCCAGAGCGACCCCCGCGGCCTGCAGGACGCTCAGAGGAACGCCGGCCCCCCCCGGGGCGCCCGCGGGGGTCCCAGCCGCACGTGGGGGGCCGGGCGCCTCTGGTCCCCGCAGCCGGGCCTTCCAGAAAATGCGCAGCGGCGACCGGGGGGCGCTTTGAGTTTTCACCCACTCGCTTTCCTGGACAACCGCCGAGGGGCGGCCAGGACGGTGGGCAAAGACAGACGGCCTCCTCCAGGGGTCATTCGGGGCTGGAATTCGCCCCCACCCCGAGCCCGGAAGGGCTTCTTCCACCGCGTGCTTAGGAGGTGGCCGCAGCTGGTTCTCAGGGGCGAGAAGGAAAGACGGGGATTAGGTGAAAACGCGACACGTTCTTTTAACAAGGCAGTGAGTGGTAATTACGTTTCTCATGAGTCCCAGCTCCGGCCCGTCTCTCCATCGGATGTGCTGGGGCTAGGCCCTCCGTGATGGGGTCAGTCTTCTACTTAGATTTGGCAGAAAGGAGACAGGTCACCACTTGGCCACACTCAGCCTCGCTGAGCTGCAGGCCTGAGGTGGTCAGTCCCCCGTCTGTCAAAGCCCACATGCACAGGGTCACCTGTGGGCCTTGCTGGCGTCTCGGTGCGGTGGGTCCGGGGCAGGGCCTGGGAGTCTGCATTTCTACCCGGTTCGCCGGTGACCCGTGTACCGCTGATCCTGAAACCTCGCCCATGTAGCCCAGCCGTGAGCCTAGCTCAGTTCTGGCCCTGTCCCACACCCCCCACACCCGCAACACAGCCGCGAGCTAAGGGCGGTGGAGACCAGGCCACACAAAATTCCACCAAAGCAGCTCCTCCGCTCCTGACCGCCTGCCCCCATCCCCTGACCTGTGTGAGCCCTGATCTGCACAACGGGGGACTGGGCTGTGCTTCAGTGTTTGCACGTCTGCTCTAATTTTCCAAGCACGCCTCCTGTCTTCCTCAATCCTCATCCACTTTTTGGGGCCAGAAACATACCAGCTCTTTCTACTCACCCCACAGAGGGGGACCTGCTCGCTGCAGAGATGCTTCTAAATGTGATTTCACCCCAAAGGGAGAAAAACCAGCCACACTGTCGCAGCTGGCTGTGAGGTGTCCCTGCCGAGAGGCAGGGTTCAGCGCCCAGCCCCTCAGGACCCGGAGGCTCCCCTGGGAGTCAGGTGGGCTCCTAACTGGGCAGCCCCTGGCTTCCTCCCGAGATGCTCGTCGCCCCTTCGGGAGCAGCCGTGCAGATTTCCCTGCTTGGTTACCCTGTATCATTTTAAAATACGGGACACTCTGCTAAGTGGAATTCAGTCTTAGTGGGTGTATTTTTTCTCTAGTTCCCAGGCTACTTTCACTGTGTCACTTCAGTTTAATTATGTGTTACTTATTAATGTTTATGTAAAGTTGCAAACAAGCTTTCCTAGGAGAAGATTATTCTCTCTGAATTGATGACAAGTAAGTCTTCCCTCTCTTTTAAATGTTTTTATCTCATAATACCTAAACTTAGCCCAAACACAATAAAAGGATAAGAGACAATTATATTGAGCATCATTTTACTTCACAAGCACATTGTTGAGTAAATAATATGTAATAATATACAATTGACCCTTGAACGGCTCACATCTGAACTGTGCAGGTCCATTTATATGCGGATTTTTTTCACTGCTAGATGCACAGTTGGTTGAATCCACAGATACAGAGGCCAACTGTAAAGTTACACAGATTTTCAACAGCGGGGGATTGGGCACCCCTAAACCCTGCCTGCATTGCACAAAGACCAGCTGCAGGTGTAACGAAGGGGTCTCTATTTCTTGTATTAAGTAACTTTTGGTGAGATTTCACATTGTCGACAGTGTACTGATCACTTTGTGTTCTCTTATCTTATAGAGTGAACTTATTTTAAAACCATGTTTGTCAAAACAAATAAAATGGAGGCCACCACATCTTAAGCCGACAGAATCTAAATGAAGTAAAGGTTTGAGGTATAACCAGGCGAATTCTGTGGGAATTAGCTAACGAAGTAGGGGAGGAATGGGGTCAGGGTTGGGGTCAACACAGTTAAACATGCCACAAAGCATCACCACGTGCTAATGGTGGACGGGTGTGGACGTCCTTTCTAAGCAGCCATCAGTCGGGTCCCACCTGCTTAACCCGGGCACCTGGGTGTCTTCCTGGCCATGGAGCTGCCTGTTTCTGCCCTTCTCCTGGTGGTGTTTGTCCAGGGTGTGCTTTGGATAAAGACATTCCCCTGAGCACAGGCCTGAACACACACATGGGCCCCACAGAAGCACCGATGGCCACTGGTCCCTCTCGCTGTCCCCCACAGCGTGGGGAGGACTATGTCCCAGGTCCGCCTCAGCCCAGCAGGGACTGGAGACCCTTCCAGCCCTGGGGTGAGCTGAAGAGAGGCAGGCAGAGAGAAGCCGGGCCAGTCTCTCCCCAGCCCCAGGGGTGAGGTGGACAGAGGCAGCCTTGCTCCAAGGACAGTCCAGGGGCCATGGGGGCAGGGAGCCCAGGCTGCTCTCTGACCTGAAGAGCATAGGAGTCAGCCGGAGGGTGGGCGGGGACTCAGCTGGCTGGGTCCCACCCCCAGAACTGGGGACTAGACGGCGGTCAGGAGTCTGCGTTTCTCACAGGCGCCCAGGTGAGGCTGGTACAGGTGGTCGGGGACCAGCTGTGAGGGAGGCCATCGCAGCAGAGGAGGTGGGGCCACGGCGTGCTGAGTCACAACTCCTGGACAAGTTCAGACGCCCCTCTCTTCCTCACTCTCTCGGTTGCATCCTGCCCTTGGCCAGGCAATCACCGTTCTAGGTGCCCAGTGGAAAGAAGTATTGAGAAACCTCTCGGGGAAACACTTAAAAGGAAACGGCATATGCTTGTCTTGAATGATCCCAAATTCTTCATAAATTCCTTTAACAAAACAGCTCACAGCACAGGGGTTTCAAAGAGTTTGAAATTAAGCTGAAAAAAAATAAAAAAAAAAACGCTATAAAATCCAGAGGGGAAGGAAGGCAGTTGGGGTCGGGGGGCTTCTATGCACGATAAAAACCGTTTTACACAAGGAAAGAGGTGAAGATTTCATAATTTATAAAGTCAGATCGGGTGAGGATCCAGGCCTTTTATTTTCACATATTAGGGTTTTAAGTCATTTTCCTGGGTTTATAAGCTGAAATGAAGGAACCTGTTTGCAGTAGCCGGGCTCTTACTGGTGGGATGGGCACGGACCAGCCACAGGTCTCCCTCCCTGCACCCGGCCAGGCAGGCCCCGCTCGGATTCTGTGTTTTAAATCAAAGACGTAAAAGGATCTTTTGTGTTACTGCCTTCCTGAGGCAATAAAAAAAAAGGCAATAAAAAAGAATTAGAAGAAAAGACGATTCTAAAAGGTAACTTTTTGATTTTTACAGTTTAGGAAAATCTGGAGGACTCCAGGGGAGCTGCTGCCCTGGGGCTGGCCACCCGGGCCGGCGGGAGCCTCTCCAGGCCAGCTCCCTCCTGCACCCCTGCCAAGCCCCAGCAGCCCAGGTAACTTTCCAGGGAGGTGTCCTGACTGACTTGAAAGGCAGACACTCTCTTTTTGCAATTTCAAATCTTAAACAAGAAAGGCGCTGCCTTTTCACTTGTCCAGAAATCACTGTCTGGTGACACACACGCTAATGAGAGGGTTTTCTGGAAAGAATGGACAGCAGCCGCCACAGGGTAATCCAGGCCGTCCGGGTCCTGCGGTCCCAGCGCCCAGCCTGGTGGGGAGGGCAGAGCTCCACCACCCAGCTGACCGGGCTCCCACAATGGCTTCAAGTCCAGCCAAGGTGAGGGAGCCCTGCTCAGCCCCCTGCCCCCTACTGAGTCCAGGAGGGCAAGGAGCCCAGGCCACAGTGTGGCACACAGAGTGGATTGACATTTTTTTCCTTAAAGTTGAACACAGTTTTCGATCTGTGCACACCAGCACTCCGAAGAGAGCCAAAAATGTACTTTTTAGCCAATGAAAGCATGATTTTTTCCTTGTCTGTTAGGAAAGTGCCTTCCTCCTCCTTCCATCAGCCTGTGTCACCTGCTCCTTGTCACCATTTAATACAAAATCCCCTGCGACGCATATGATCAGAGATCAACTGCGTCACCATCATGGATGAAAGCCTGTAGCTGACGCCCCACGAGCACCGATGTTTCCCCCCGAGCAATGTCAGGAGCTGGAGAAACAGGATGATGCTTCTCAGATTCACAAACCACAAAATATACAGAAAGCTCTTCATCCAGTGAGTTTGGCAAGAACTTGGAAAAGCTTCACCTTCAGTACAAAGCCTTTATACAGTGTGCCCACTTACTTGTAAGAATATGTTACTTCTGAAATTAGGAAAGAAATAAACATTTTAAACAATCAAAGGACAGAACACTTATCTCCTGCTTTGTAACCAACTTTGACTCCTAATGCTGAGTTTTCTCCCTGGTACGTTGCCTCTTATCCAGGTCTGTGTCAAAGATAAAGTAACTTCTAAAACCAAAGTAATTTTCATTCCATCAGGAGGATTAAAATGATACCCAGCAGGAAAGCACTCTGAAGCCGAGTCGGGAAGGGAGATGAGAAGCAGATTCTCACTGATTTTCTCACAAATACAGTTGCCACTGACACCATGAATTCCTCCATGAGCTCCCCCGTGACTGAGCCACACAGAGGCAGCAAGTCGCTAGCGTGCTGACCCTTCAGTCGAGAGCAGAGGAGTGTGTGGTGGCCATGGGCACTGGTGACAACTCCGCCAGGATCAGAAAGCCATTATTCGCTGAGGTGCCAGGAGAGCCCAGCGGGAGAAGGCGCGGGCAGGGCTGGCCTCGCCCACCACCAGAAGGCTCTTGCTTTCCTGAGACGGACGACGTGTCCCCTGCGGGCCTCGTGCTATACCTGGCCCTTCTCCCAAGTCCAGCACACTCTTCGCGCTTGCAGCTGAGCTGGTATCAGCAGCAAGTCCACTTGGACCTCGATTACGACGCTCCTCGGTGACCGTTCCGGCTTCTTCCTGTCAGCCGACCCAGTTCATCCAGCAACGCCCCGAACCACCAGCCCTCACGGTTTACAGCAGCGGAGAGAAAAGGTGTGGCCTGTGCCCACTCAGGTGCCGGTTCTACTCTCTTTCCCACAAAAAGTTAAAAAATAAAACTCCTCCTGGCTGTTGGATTTGGACTAGCCGGTGCTGGGCGTTTTCAGCCACGAACCCCACCTCACACAGGGGGCCCAGCCCCAGCGTCCTCTACGGAGGACAGAAAAGAAGAACTCAGTAACCAGATCAAACTGTCTATCCCGTTTCTATTTGGCCAAAAGAGCTTTTATGTCCAGTAATTACAAGATTATATTTTGTCATGTTCCCCGTGTTTTGTTTCATTCACTTGCCAACACAAATAACCTTTACTAAGTGTAAGTAAAGAGACCCCAGGAAACTGACTTTCCTACCCCAGAAACACCACGGCCAGTTCATCCACCACACTGGGTAATTCATTTCGCACTGGGTTGTTTGTGCCCCGACACATAGGGAGAGGGTAGGAAACCCTGGAACCCAGGATCAGCGAATCTCAGAAAATTCAAAAATCGTGGAGGAACATTCAGATCACTCTGATCCAAACCCTGATCTCACTGAGTAGGGCTCTCGATACGGTGGCGGCTTTAGGCTCAGACCCTGACGAATGAGGAAAAGCCGCGGGCCCAAGAAAAGGGCAACGTGGGCTTGCGGGCAGGCATTCGTGCCTGCTGGGCTTTCGTGGGAACGCCCCACCCGACCTCCAGCCGGGGTGAGGGCTGGCTTTGTGTCTTTCTCTAACGCGGCCAGATGCAGCGACGTAGACTAACTGTGTGCTCAGCATCTGACACCGAAGGCCACTTCTGATCATGTCAGGATACTACCCAAACCCACGAGCTTTTGCTGATTCCTCAACAAACAGACAGCTTATTTTATATTTTCGCACACTCCAGAAACGCTGAACAATTGTAGTTTCCTGAACAAACGGAGCCCTTGAGCAGCCTCCAGGGCGGGCTCCACTTTGCGTCCATCCGGCTCGTTCCTCCCCCCGTTCCCGGAGTCTCGGTTCAGCTGCCCCCTCCTCCACAAAGCCCCGCCACCCCCCACCCGCCCTGCACGGGCTCTCGCCCCTCCCGCACCCGCGCCCGCACGCGGTCCCCTCACACTCGTCTGCCGGCGCGGCCCCTCCTCACTGGACTGCGAGCGCCTCCGTAAGAGTGGAGACTGGGGTCGCTCTTTACCTCCCAGTGCCCTGCCTACTCCTGGGACCCTGGGACGAGCAGAAAGTGTTCCCAAGTGAATGACTATTGTGTCCCAAGTAGACATGACCTGGTTGATGGTGGGAGCCACCTGACTTGTCGCTGCGGTACGGCGTTCTCCGACACACACCGCGCGGCGCAGGGCGCGGCGGGCGGGACACGGACGCATCATCCTGCCGCTTCCCGCAGCCATCGGGCCAGCCGCCCCTGCATCGCCGCCCCCTGAGAGCCTCAGGCTCTGGCCACCATCCCCGCCCCGCCCCCCGCAGAAGAGTGTCATGATGACGCAACACAAGTGACTCGAACAAAAGCCGCACCTCCAGCACTGTGACGCCTCTGTCCCACCCCGTCTCCCTGCCCTTCTCTCTCCCCTGTGTGCTGGGGGAGGGCATGCGGGGGATGTCCTGTGGGGTGGGGCGGGGTGGGGCCCTCGATGTTTCTCATAGGTTCCCTCCCGGACTCCCTGTGGTCTTGAGAACCAGCTTTCAGAATGATTCACCCACCACCAGATGCTCTGGATGGCTGAGGGCTCTTCAGACCCTTAACGGTTCCACAAAGAAGCCAGCTGCCTGGGGTCCGCGTCTGACGACATCCAGGGAGAAACGTGGCCCCCCCTCAGATCCTCTGCTTGTGCATCAGTTCAAGTCACTGTCCGCAGTCCTGGGGCGTGTGAGTGTCTGTGTGTGGGGGTCGCAGACACACATCCCTGTGCAGCATCTTTTCGGCCGGCAGCCGTGATGCAATGTTCAGCCTTTGAAAATCCCTACTTGGAACATTAGAAACATCTGGAGAAACCACATTTCCATGTTGAAATAAAGATAAGTTGTCATTTCTGCTACTCATTTTGAATTTCTCCCACAGCCTGATGAGAGGGTTTTGCCCAGAGCAAGTTATAGAGTATGTAACTAAAAAAGAAAAAAAATTTTTTTAAGGAAAAAACAGATTTGGGGGAGGGTACAGCTCAGTGGTGAAGCATGTGCTTAGCATGCACGAGGTCCTGGGTTCAATCTCCAGTATCTCCATTAAAACAAACAAGCAAACAAACAAACGTAATTACTACCCCCAAAAGAATTTAAAAGAAAAAACCAGATCTTGTAGCATTCGACCAGGAGTGTTCGACCTGCTCCTGGACAACTCAGGCTGGGAGGGCTGAAGCCCAGTGCGGGCGGGGCCCACACGGGCACGTTCGCCAGCCGCTGTTGATTTCCCTGGCACTGAATTCCAGTAATAATTTAGACCTCTGCCTCATAGTGTGTGTATTTGGCCTGGAAATTTAGGCCAATGCGGTAGAAACCCAAGGTTGCAGGCTGATGTTACTTTCACACTTGATGGTCCATCTTCTTGGGTCTGTAATCAAAACTCACCGCTTCTGTCGTGCCCTCCCCGTCCAGAGACAGCGGTGCGTCTGGCCCGCGGGCGCCGCGAGCCGAAGCTCTGCCCGGGACAGCCTGGTGCCTGCTAGCGAGCTCCACGGGCGTTCATCCATCAGCCGACAGAGTCACCTTCATCGTTCTGACATTCTGTCCAGCACCTCAGTGGTCTCTGGCTGAGAGGGAGCCCTTTCATTTGCTGTGGTTCCAGTGCACTTGTGGGAAAAAGTATCAGGCGATTCTGGCTTTCGGATTTCATGCTGGAGTCTGGATACGCGGTTTCATTCCAAAAATACCATCAGAAGTCTGAGGAGACGCCAAGCCGGGGAAAAAACGGCTGACACTGAGATTCAGTCCTGAGCGTCCACAAATATTTCTAGAATCTTTTTTTGTTTTTTGTTGTT
Source organism: Camelus bactrianus (assembly GCF_048773025.1). Classification (NCBI taxonomy): domain Eukaryota; kingdom Metazoa; phylum Chordata; class Mammalia; order Artiodactyla; family Camelidae; genus Camelus; species Camelus bactrianus. The sequence goes on along the minus strand of NC_133567.1, from coordinate 1,729,462 downwards.
TTGGGGGGGGGGGTGTCCAGGAAGCTTTTCTTCAAAGAAAAGCTGAGTCACGGAAGAGCCAGCTCCGTGTGAGGAATGGGTGAGAAGACTCTCCCAGAAGCAGGCCCAGACCCTGCTTCTCCTCCAGGGAGCTCACTGGGGCAGGCTGGACACAGCGCCCGGTTCCCAAACTGTGTTCCAGAAAGCGGGCATCTCTCAGACGTCTCTCCTGGTCAGAGGTCTGCGATGCTACGGCTCAAATCTCCCCAGTTTTCCTTCCTGTGTTGGAAGATTCCAGGAGTCTGACACCCGAGAACTGGACACCCCGGGGGTCTCTGGGTCGCAGCACTGCCAGACGAGACCCTCCCGGGGGCCCCCAGACACGGTCTCTGGGCAAAGCAACACCCTGGCTGATCTGACCACTGTCTGCAGGGAGAGGGGTCCTGGGGAGGAGGGAGGAGGGAGGAGGTGGAGAACCCGGGGCCCACGTGACGTCACAGAGGATGTGAGGAGCCCAGGGACCGCGTTTACGTTGGGTCGTTGCCCAGATGAGGTCAGTCAGAGGAAACGCCGGTCTCCTCTCTCTCTGTGACCAGGAATCCAGTGCAGAACGTCTGCCGACATCCTCCTGCGGCCTCCGGATCCCGCGCAGAGTGACAGAGGGCGTCAACCCAGTGACGGGCGCCCCGCTCCTGGGAAAAAGTATTTCCCAAGGAATCCGAATATCCAGGCACCAGTGGCTTCAACTTCCTTGTAAATACGTGCACTTTAAGGATTTCTGAGAAACGACACACAGAACAAAGTGAAAGGAGAACTCGAGACGTCATCCTACGGCTCAGAGATGGCGCTAAACCTATGGCGTAAAGTAAACAAAACGGTCTTTGTAATCCAGCCTGTCACACAGATTAACTGGTTTTTTTTTTCTTTTTCTTCTCAGTTTTTCTCTTTTTTCCCCCCTTTTTCCTATGGAATGGGTGAAATGCTTTGGGTAAACAGGTAAACCAAAAGATCACTCTGAGCCGTGACCTCAGCTCTCCACTGTCCCCCTGTTTTCCACGTCCTGAAATTTTCCATTCGACTTGGGTGGCTGATTTCACATTTTTTCCTGGACCTCTGCGCCCTGTGGGGTTTGGGACACCACCAAAGACAGGAGCGAGCCGACACCTGCCCACGGTCTCTGGGCTCCTGCCCGGCTGCCGCACAAAACGGCGGGGGGTGGGGTGGGGGGGAGGATGCCCGGGGGACGAGCTGGAGGGGGAGGGACGGCCTGGGAGACTTTGACGGGAAGAGGAATTTCACGCCAAGGCGCGTCCTCAGACACCACGGAGAGGGCTCACGCTCAGCCTCCTCTCCTCACAGGCAGGCTTCCACTCCTTAGAAGGGAAAAGACAGAGAAATTCAAGTCTGTCTGTGTATTTATAAGGAAACAGAAGCATTTTAGAACTGGAAATAGACTGGTGGGTACCTGGATTGACTTAGAAATATATTTTACCTTCCACAAAAAGACCTGAGCCGGAGGTAAGGTGCCTGCTAAAATCCTAATTGCAAAAGCAAATAAAAGTACCTCCCTGGGGCAGTTTCCCGTCGCCCTCCCAGATGTACATGTAACAGGGAGTCCCAGTCCCCGTGGGGCGGCCGCGCCGCCTGGGAGACGCATTTCTACACCTGAACTCGACTCTTAGAAAAGTGCTCAGAAACGAAGGCTGCACGGGAGGCGACCCCGTCACCATGCAAGAGCTCGGCAAGTTGTTCTCTGAAGACTCCTGTTGCTACCGGTGTTTCCACAGGACCGTGGCGGTTCTGACGTTCCAACACAGCTCTCTTCTTTTAGGAAATTACTGGCTAAGGAGTGGACCCAGCCAGCTCACCGGCATCTGCATTAACAGGTGGGACGTCTCCCCTGGTGACGCTCCCTTTGAAAGGTGCCCCGAGGGCCACGGTTCCACCAAGGAGAGAAAAACTCAGCTTCACAGGTAAGTCTGTCACCATCGTCACCGTGTCCCCTCTTCCCGTCGCGTTCTAACTCCGAGCGAGCCCTTCCTGACTCCCTGGGATGTTCAACCGGCATGATGCTCACCAGGCACCGATGTTCGGAGGTCGTCCTGCGTCTCATTCACCGCCTTCGGTGAGCTCTGCTCGCAGCGCAGAGGGTCAGACCCCGCACAGAGCCACACCTGGCGCCTCAGGAGCCTGTCTGCACGCGGCGTGTCCTACGCGGCACCATGCGTGACACGGGCTAGGTCCTAGACCCTGCACAGCAGAGGACGGTCGAAGCTCAACACCCTGACGGCAGAATTCGTCTCTGCGAGTCATTAAGAGGAAGCTGGGTTCTACCTGCATTTTCTACGGAAACAGACCAAACAGCCCTCCTGACACTGTCACCCTTAATTTACACACCGCTGACTTGATGGAAAGATTACCCAACGCATACCTAATCTGCACTTTATAATGTGCATTTTTCAACATAAACAGCTGCAGGATGAACGTCCAGTAACGATTCCCTTTTTAAGAAGAGACAAAAAGGTAGTGGACCCGTCCTCATGCCTGTCTTTTCGTCTGATTTCGAACCACGCATCCCAGCGAGCCTCTCCTGAGCGAAAAGCAAGAGCGGGCAGCGGGGCTGCAAGGGGGCAGAGCCTCTGCACCTGGGCAGCGACTCCGCTCAGAGGGACTCCAGACGGTGGGTCCGTGTCTGAGGGCGTCCCCTGGCCCTGACCTCAGTCCGGTTTGAATCTGCACCGCTGGGCCTTACGGGAGCCCCTGTCCCCCTCGCCGGCATCGCCGCCACATTAGCACCACGCACGGAGCTTTATGACGCAGCAGCCCTTGCGCCTCAGTTTCACTGAGAAATAACTGGCGTGTATCATGGGATACGGTCAAGGTGCCTGGCATGACGGTGCGATTTACATACAAGCGAGAGGTTTGGCTAACACCCGTCTTCTCACGTAGTTACCGTAGAAAGGAAAGAAGGAAAGAGGAAAGATCCTTTGTCCTTGCGATGAGAACCCTTGGATTTACTCTGTCAGCAGCTTCCACGTGTAGCGGGCAGCAGCGTCCACCCCGTTCCCCACGCTGCACGTTACAGCCCGCGACCCTGCCGACCTTCTCACTGGAAGTTTGCGCCTCCGGCCGCCTCCATTCCGCTGCCCACCCCAGCCTCTGTAACCACAAATTTGATCTCTTTTTCTGTGAGTTTGGTGCTTTGTTTTGTTTTAAGATTCCGTAGTCAAGCGGGATCATAGGTAACCTGTCTTTCTCCGTTTGACGTCTTTCACTTCGATGAAGTCCTCACGGTCCATCCACGTTGCTGCAAATGCAAGACTTGCTTCTTCCTTACGGCTGAGCAGCGTTCCTTCTGTGCACACCTCCTCCTCTCTGTCTGTTCATCCACCACCGGACACTGAGGCTGTTTCCACGTCTGGGCTGTTGTAACCAGTGTGCAGGGAGCACAGGGAAGCAGACATCTTTTGAGTGAGAGTTTCCGTTTCTTTTGGATGTGTTCCCAAGGTAGATTTGCTGGACCATACAGAAATTTTATTTTTAAGTTCTTGAGGAACCTCTGTGCTGTCTTCCACAGCGGCTGCACCAGTTGAGGGTCTCACCGCTGGAACGGCGGTCACGGGAAGCCGGGGTGAACACGGCGGGTGGGGGTGTGTGTGCAGACACGGAGCCCCTCTCCCCGAGGCTGACGGTCAGCACGTGGAACAGACAGGATTAGCACCCCGTGACGGCCAGGCGTCCTTCCGCCGCACCCGGGGGCCCTGCTCACAACGGCCACGTTGTTCCCGGCTCTCCTCTGAGCCCTGGGTGAAGGGGCAGCCTGTGGGCGCTGCTGACCTGGTCCCAGCATTCACATCGCCTCTCCAACAATCCAAAAAGGGGCTTTTCACAGTCTTCAGGGGCAGACAGCCTTGAAAACGGCGAGGAAAGCAGGGACCATCCAAGCTGGGATGACTGTCCCCAGGAAAGACGGAGTCAGCAAGCTCTCAGGTGGGCACCAAGGGGCACGAGATGTGGGGGCCACCTGTCCATGTGCAGCGGTCACATCACAGTACAGAATTAACAGTCACCGTGCTGACCGTCAAGCAAGGTGTTCAGTGCGCTTTGGCAAAACCGCCTGCCTTCTCCTCGTGAAGCCCTAGGAAGGGAGCTGCTGTTGTTTCCGTTACTCAGAGGGGAGAGCGGAGCGCAGACGAAACCACTTGCCTGCCACCGAGCAGGACCTGGCCCCCGCAGGACCCCAGGCTGTCCGCCCACCCCAGGAGGCAGGAGCCCGGAGATGCAGCTCACAGATGTGTGCCCAGCTCCTCCCACTGCTGCCCGGAGCCCCGAGGAGGACGGTGGCAGCCCAGGACCAGGGTATCCCCCGACCTCCTTCCTCAAACCCAGCCCACGTCCGCGGACCTCCTCCCTGCTTGCATGCTTACTTTGTGCAAGTGTGCAGAATATTCTAACTCTGCAGGTACACACTAAGGATACCTGTTTCTCTTCAGCCACCAAAAGAAAAGCTCTGGGGGCCCAGGACAGGCAGAAGAGAGCAGGGTCTGGGGGCCGTGGGGTCTCTGGTGGGATGTGAAGCCGGGACACGTACTCTGAGATTCCCAGAGGCCGGTGGGGAAGCTGTTCCCTCTGCTGCACCCGCAGACCTGTCCTCCTGCCCCGCCAGCCCAGATTGCCACAGACACCCCAAGACTGGTCTGAAGCCAGCTGCCCACCAGGCCAGGCAGGGCAGCATCCCCAGGGCTGCTGGAAGGATCTCTCTGGTGACAGCACCCTCACAGCCCTGCCCAGGTGCCACCGCACTCCCCTCAGCTCGTCAGCCGCCGACTGCTCAGAGGAAAGTGCGGGACGGCTTCCCTGCAACACAGGTTCCACCCTCACCTCCCCCGCACCGTCCTGACCGCACAGACCGTGGGCGCTGACCCGCGAGCCTGGCCCACCACCTGCCCCGGCCTTCCTCCACCGCCGCGGTCCCCCACCACTCAGCTGGGGCATCATCGCCTGGAGTCCCTCTGGACTGCCCCCCGAGCCCAGAACAGGTCCGCTCGGCTGTGTGCCGTCCATCAGGTTCAGGGCTGAGATGAAGTGGACTCGCCTGTGATTGGGAGCTGTCAGCCGGAGAGCCCATGTTTCAGAGTGTGCTTGACTGATCCCTGGGGGCTGAGGTCTAGAATGCACCAACGTAGCTCACTTTTGACTATTGCCTAAAAATAGGAAGAAAACTAGAAAGAGAAGTTACAAATGGAAATCATAAAGCTGGAAGTACCACGGGGAGAGTGAAGCCAGGCCGACTGGGCTCAGGAGCAGCGTGGAGCCGTCGGCCGGAGGACCGCTGGACTCGGGCCAGCGGGCAGCACCGCTCTGCCTGCGCGGAGGAGGGAGAGCCGGCAGGATGGGGTGGAGAGCGTCTCGGGGCCAACGATCACCAGGGCCCCCAAGGAGAGAAGGGACAGGGCTGGGAGAGTCTCAAGGAAGTAACCGAGCAAGTGTCCCAGAGGCGGGACGTGAAAGCCATCAGCCTCGGTCTTCAGAAAGCTAAGAGAACCTGAAACTGGAGGAGCCGTGGAAAGCCAGCCAGGACGCCTCACGTGAACCTGCAGAAAAGCAAAAGCGAAAGCAAAGGGAGAAGAGCTAGCAGCCACCAGAGAGAAACGCCGATTTGCCTGAAAATGGATCTCTCACCTGAAGGCATCGTGGCCGAGAGAGGGGAGCCGGAAACTGGCAAAATGTCCCTCAGGAACGAGGCGGGCTGGGACGAAACCTCAGCGCAAGTGTTGCCAGCAAGCCAGCCCCTCCAGGACGGACCCTGAACGTTCTTCAGGCAGAAGGGAAATGGCATGAAGGAAGGCTCGGAACTTCAGAAGCAAGACGGGAACCTTAGGATGGGTGAGAGTCGGGGTGGACCGAGCAGACTGTTCCTCTTGGGATTTACCTGGGTCACACTTCACGGTCGCGGCGGGCTTTATAAAACCGCCTGGTGTGCTGAAGGGACACCTCAGAGAACTGCGCCAAGTGAGGCACACGTGTCTTCTGTCCAGCACAGGAACTGGGTTCAGTGTCTCGTAGCAACTACAGTGGAAAAGAGCATGGACAGGAGTGTACGTGCGTGTGTGTGTGTGACTGAAACATGATGCTGGGCACCAGAAAGCAACACAACACTGTGAACTGACTGTGCTTAAATGTCAAAAAGATTTTTAAAAAGAGAATAAGCAAATTACAAATACTGCAAAAGGAAAACGCGAGCGCGTCGAGGGAGGGAGGCGATGCCCGGCTCCCACCCCTCGCGGGAATCCGTGCGACGCGGCTCCTGCAGACCGAGACTCGCACCCACGCGGCGACTCCTGCCGCGACCGCTGAGGAAGGCGCACAGAGCCGCAGCCTGGGAGGCTGTGGGAAGAAGCCAGGAGGCACTGACCAACATTAAGAACACTTTCTCCGTCAAAGATGCTGTGAGACGCAAGAAGAGACAGGCTTCCAATCTGGGGAAAACACTGGATACAGAGGATTAGTGCCTCGAGTCCATGGGGCGCCCTCAACAGCAGGAACACAGCTGAGCCGGTCAGACCGTCGGTGGAAGGCGCGGACAGCCCCTCCAGGGAAGAGGACTTACGGACGGCACGCATGCACGTGAGATGCTCGACTTCTCTAGCTGTTACGGAAATGAACCCACAGGGAGGTGTCCCCACACACGTGCTGGATCAGCTAGAACGAAGGACAGCACGGAATGCCGTGGGTGTGGAGAAGCCGGGTCATCCCACATCCTCTTAGGAAACGGCACAGCCGGCTCCCCCGTGCCCGCAGCCGCACTCTGGGGCATTTAACTTGGAGGAATGGAAACTTGTGTCCCACGAGATCTGACCGACCCTGAATGTCTACAGCAACTTCGTGTGCAGTTGCCCCAAACAGGAGCCACCTGACGTCCCCCGGCGGGCGCCGTTTGATACAGCGCGGGCCGTCCCCCCGGGGGCTCTGCTCAGCACTGGGAGAGACGGGCGCCGGGGCGCACGCGGAGCCGCCGGGCCGGGGGTGTGCGGAGGGACAAGGGCTGCTCAGCCGGCCGCACGCTGTGGGATTCCGTCCCTCAGCACCGGGAAAGGGCAGGTTCACGGAGGCGGAGAGCAGCCAGGGGCCGCGAGGACAGGGCGGGCCAGGCGAGGGCGAGCACTCCGGTAGAGCCGCCTTGGGGGTCGGGGGGGTGTCTTGTCATGAGGAGCCTCTGTCTCCCCGTCTGGTCAGAACCCTGGCTGCGGGAACACTGCTTCGGTCCTGCGAGGGTCAGCACTGGAAGAAACAAGCAAAAGGCACCAGGAACTTCATTATTTTTTATAAGCGCAGGAGAATCTACAAGGAAATAAAATATTTAGGGAAAAAATTAGACCCGAATTTAATCCCAACGTAATAAAATTAATGAACAAAACAGAGACACCTGGCTCACATTTACACCTTCCGTTTCAACGTGAGAGCTTAAATTAACGTTCAGGCTGGCAGCAGACAGCGACAATGCACTCGACGGCCGTTCAGGAAGCTACATTTTGTTCGTGGTTTTTTATCACAATACCCCACCCCCTCGGGCGACGTCCCACATGAACATCACACTATAGGACAGCACCTGTAACAAGGACGGAAGCAGCTAAGCGTGATAAGAACAAAACTGGGGTTCGAATTTCTTTTTCACTGGAGAAACACTTTAAATAAAGTAAGAAATTTAAACTGATTTGATTTGGAAAATATGTGTCTTTTCAGTAAGATCCGGGCTTTAAAGCAAAAGTAAGGTTTCACTTAAAGGACTTTTCTCCTTTTTGGCCCCAGGCATTTAATTAGAAGCACAATTCACCACGTGTGGCAACTTCGGTCCCAAATGTGCTATTTCTTTAAGCATCACACGTACGGGAGGGTCTGGCTGGTTGACGATAAACCGAGGTAACGTTCAGGATACTTTTGTTTGCAGACAGAAACGGAGAACTTAAGAAGATAATTGGAATGATAGAGTTTCACTCGCATCTAAGGCTAAAGCTTGGCTATATTCACTCCCCCAGCATCACTGTCACCTTTGGGTGACGGGGACGGAGTGAAGGCTCCCTCAGGTCAGCTCGGCACCTGCTGGCCAGGAGCTTCAGGCCGGGGGCTGAGCAGACAGGGCACAGCGGACGCTCAGGTCCCTGCATCTCAACTCATGTAAACCATCTGTCCCCCACGTCTAAGCGCACTTCCATCTCCCAGCCAGCCCCACCATCAATTTGAAGACCGTGGCTACACTGATTTCAAAGAACAGACTGGATGTGTCTACTTAATGGATTTTTTTTTCTAAACTGAACAGCGAGCCTATTAATCCAAACTCTTGTGGGTAAAAAAAAAAAAAAAAAATCGCAGTGCAACGGTTACCATTGACTCTTACTCTTAACCCAGGAGAACTCCAGCGCCCGAGAACCACCCATAACCAGCTGTGTGCAAACCCAACTTGGCGATGGCGAGTCCCACTGATTAACCAGGATCACACCAAGGAAGTTTCCTAAACTTTCCAGCCAGATTTAACATGAAAAAAAGAAGAGACATAGCACACCCTGGCAGTGTAGCATCAATATTATTTTTTAAACAATTTAGGATTTGTCTCTTTATCTCCACTCCCAAATGCATTAACTTGGAACCAAAATGATTAAACCTTCGAGAGTGACACATAATCTAAAAATAAGAGAAATGGGGGTGATCTGTAATCACAGGCATCGAGGAATTTCTTCTTGCGTTTTCAGCACACACTGACTGAAGAAAGGGCAGGGGCCCCTAAGGAGCATTTTCAGGTTTAGACCCACCAGCTGTTCCATTAGGGACTCGTTCTCGCTATTTTCGTAGGAGCAAATCATTTAGTCTTCAGGATAAAGGATATTTTTGCCTCCTCCAGGCCACTCCGTGACTTTCCGTCCCTGCGCCCCGCCCCCCACGGCCAGTTTCCCTGCTCCACGTTACCACATGGTACCACCTTGCCCAGTGCCAGGCGAGGTGTCTGGATGCCCACGTCGGTTCGGCCCCATCTCAGTGTGACAGGACCTGCTAGGGGAAGCGGCCGAGATCCCGGTGCTGCCGGCGGTCACTTGCTGCTCCCGGCGTTTGGAAAGCAGCCTTGCTTTTTGAACCTACAGATCAATAATCAGATGCAGACATGGGCTCCAGGACCGTCTTCTGGTATTTGCCGTTGAGCACACAATTCCTTTACGCATAGGACGTTCACTTGGACCCTGGCTTCGGGGCCTGGGAGCCCGACCTCCCCCAGCACGAGCGACAAGACAGCCCAGCGAGGAAGCAGCCCACACGCTGGGTCCTGACGAGGATGGACAGTTGCCAAGACCCCCACAAGCTGTAAAGAATGCTCCTTCTCCTTTTATTCTTCCTACCTATTCCTCAAAGGCGGGCGGTGGCGGTGACCCGACCAGGAGGGACCCTGACGCCTCACGTGGCCCCCGGGCCAGGCGGGCGTCCGGCAGCAGTGACCACGGCTGGCACAGTAAGATCTCAACAACAGGCTTCTGGCGAGCGTTACTAATAAGAACAAGTATTAATATCAGTGATTTCATTTCGCAGCACATTCCGATCACAGCCAGTCTAGGACCCGTCTGCACCTCTACCATTTCATACGTCAAAGAAAACACACCTGCGCTGAACTGGCATCTTGCTGGAGAATGGCACCTGACAAAACTTATTTATGGGACCAATTTTCGTTTTCGTTCTCAGATGCCACATGTCTCGGCTCGAGCCCTCGGGGGTCAGGCACTCTGTTCTGACACGCGAGCCCCCTGACTTGTACACCCATCACCCCAGGCCCTGCTGTCGCATGGGGTTCTCCGTGTGTCTGTCTGTGTCCAGGCTTCCCTCTTCTTACAAAGACACCGGTCATGTTGGATGAGACCCCCTCTGAACTTGGTCGCTTCTGCAAAGACCTTGTTCCCAACAAGGCCAGACCACTGGGGCCCAGGCTGGGCGCGTGCTTGTCCTCCTGGCCTCACAAGTCTCTGGGCCTGGCCAGCATGCAAAGCGGGCCCTGTCTTGGATGGGGAGCTCAGCAGGTCCTGCGGGGAACCCCTGAGGCACCCCCCACTGCTGTTTCCACCGTGACAGACCCATCTCACCCGGTAAGTGCCCTGGGCTATGCAGCCCCGTGGGAACGTGGTGGTCGCCTCCAGGCCGTTCCTGTCCCGAGGCCCCCCCGCCCACGTGCAGGCCTCCGCCCAGGAGGTTGGAGACCCCGGACTGGCTGCCGGCCACAGAGCCTGCACCTGCCCGGGGAGCCGCTCCGGCGTCCTCGCCCTCGTGCGCCCTGGGAGCCGGAGGAGGGCTTCTCGCAGGCAGCGTGCTGCTGGGCGCTGTGCTGTATCCTTTCCCGCCAGCTTCTGTCTGTTCTGGCACATGCAGGGCCACCGAGGGCTGTCAGCGGCAGGCAGGGCTTGGGTGGGCCGTGTCGCCACGTGCTTGTCTGGGTCCTCACTCTCCTTCCTTGGTTTTCATGTTCTTGCCTTTCTGTGGGTCACATGCACACTTTCAGGATCCAGTGCTTTTGAGTCAACATGTCCAGAGGAGCCCCCAGCCCTCCCAGCCTGAAGTCAGTGCCACCAGGAGCCCCATCACGGGCCCCCTTCCCCTGCGGCTGCTTCCAGGATCTGGACCTGGGAGCCCTCGGAGAGGGCCTGGCCTCCAGGACTCCGGTCTGGTCCCCCCTGCCCGCCCCCGCCCCTGCTGGCGGGGTGCAGAGGGGTGGGCTCCCCGGGACCCAGGTCACTGGAGGCAGCCGGGAACCCGATCTCCCCCTCCCAGGATTAGACCTGAGCCTACTGGCGGACCTGGGAACACAGCCACTGCCAATAACATCATTTCCACGAGAAAACGAAATCTGCCTTTGAAACAACCAACTTACAAACCAGCTGTATGATCACCACGTGGCCCTAAACTGCGAAGTCCCTCCGCTGACAGCTGCGTGAGTAACAAGTTCGTCCCAGCAAAGCTGCTGCTTAGGAAATACCGCTGTTGAGAAGAGGACCCGCCCGGAGGAGCAGGCGTCCTGCACACTTTCCTCTCTGGCTCTTGTGTGTCTGTGGGACCGCGTCCCCATGCCCCCAGGCCCCTCCCCGCTCTCGAGCTGGGGAGTCCGCTGCTCCGTGCGGACCTGAACACCCAGAAGGAGCCGGCTCACAGACAGCAGAGCTGAGCGTTCGTGTGTCTGTCCGGCAGGAACACAGAGGCAGGCTTGAGTGTGTCTGGAAATATCAAGTCCCCTGACTGGTAATTTAAAAAAAGAGAGAAAAAAGAAAGCTGGACTTGAATATCCGTGTGAAGATCTTGCCCTGCAAACCCTACACATCGTCGTCCATGAAGGAACCACATGTGACGTGGTCCCGGGTCTGCTGGGCCTCACGTGGCGGGAGCCGAACCACAGAAAACAAAAGTGGCCGCAGAGCCACTGATGTCAAAGCAAAGGGGAGGATGAGGTCATGGCACCTGCGTTTGTCTGCTGAGCTGAGACCGGCTTACTCCTCCGGGACCTGGGGTGCTTTGCGGGGACAGGTGAGAGTCCACTGAACACAGTTCTCCCTACTGAGGTCAGAGCGCACAGATAGCATATGACCTCACCTCTCCTAAGGAGCCAAAAAATAGCACACGTCAGCTTATTTACAGAAACAGACTCACAGACACAGGAAACAAACACGGTTTCCAAAGGGGAGGGGGAGGGCGGATCAATCAGGAGTGGGGGATTAGCAGATACAAACTACTGTGTGCAAAGCGGATAAACAACAAGGGCCTGCTGTAGAGCACAGGGAGCTAGATTTAATTTCATGCAATGACATACAATGGAAAAGAATCTGAGAAATGTTCACATGCACACATGTATATGTGCAGCCGAATTGCTTTGCTGGACACCTGACACTAACGTTCCCAGTCGACTACCCTTCAAGAGAATTCTTTTTTCAAACCCAGACCTTTGAACATTGTATCAGAGCTTCCTAGAGCCAGCCTGCTTTTACAAGCAGCAGACCCAGTACAAAGCATGAGGAAGTTAACTTTAATCTTAATCAAGAAGAAACACAGAAGATGACCACAGTCTTCTAGCTCTTAAGGTGTCAGAGGTGAAGAGAATGCATGCTAGTTCTAGAAATGTCCTGATTCCCCAGCAGGAAGGGAACTCCGTCAGGTGGACACGGGCGTGAGTCAGAGGGCCTGTCCCGCCCCCGCTCTGCGCGGCCCGTGACCTCCCACCGTGACAGGCACTGGCATCCTGGCCCACCTGCCCCCTGCCCCCTCCGGGGGCTCTTGCAGAACCCAAGTAAAGGCGTGTCTGTAAGGAGGGCGCCCGTGGTCCTCAGGCATCGGTGGGTTTCTTTCTAACACAAAGTTTAATTTTAGCGTCACTGCTTAGAAAATAATTTCGAAGCAGCATATGGACCCAGCTGTTTCTGTTTGGTGTAGTTTTGAACTTGAAGTGAATTACATCTTCCTTTAAAAGGAGGCCACTTTCTCCCTCTCTGTGAAAGCAGAAGTCAAATAATTACAAATTGATAATAAACATGCCCGAACTTTCTTCTCCGACCGAAACCCCAGGCCTCTGTCTGTGACCCCTACTCGCACTGGGTCTCCCATTTCTTAGGAGACAACTTTCATCTGTTCCAAAGTATGAACTTAATGCATAAACACCGTTTGGGTTTTAACACTCTGTTTAGTTTGATGAACAAGAAGAAGAAGGAAAAAAGAAAGAAAGAAAATGCTACCAAAATCGAACGGTCACACTCCAGGCAGAACAAGGTTTGCTATAAGGCGACCTATTGGCTCGGTAACGTTGGAAAGGAAAGTGGACGTCTCACAGTTCACTGTCAGGGCAGAGAGTGTGGGGCTTTGGCCTGTTTTCCAGCATTAGAAGATCATGATATATAGTGACCTTTAAATGTGTGGCAATGCTGTCCAAGGGGTTTTTGCAATAATGAGAATGTTCTGGAATCAGTGCTGACCAGCATAGTGGCCACGACACACGTACACACTGACCACACGACATGTGGCTGGTCCACTAGGAGCTGAACTGTCCATGTGACTCAGCTTTAAGTCCTTCAGAATTAAACAGCCCCTGCGGTCAGCGCTGTGTTGGGCAGTTCAGCTGCAGAGAAGACTGGGCAACAGAAGGGATTAAAGTCTGCACGACAAGTAACAGACCTGCGCAGGAGAGAGCACAGGGGGAGGCGGGGGCCGCAGGGCGGACGGAGGAGGGTCACACTGGCAAAGACCTCTTGACACCGGCCCCCGATGGCCACGGAGGGCGCCCTGAAGCACGTCCCTGGGGATGGGGTTTTAACCACGCAGGGCTTCCCCGGCAAACCGAGGTGTTGGAAGGAAGTCACACACGAGGGAAGCCCTGACAACTGCCAGGCAGACAGGCAGGTGAGCGAGAGGTCAGGATCGCCTGGGGGTTAAAGAAGTCCCGCAGGGTGGACACCCGTCACAACGCGTCTGTCCAAACCCAGAGGCTGCGCACCAGAGAGCGGGCCCTGGAGTGAGCCGCAGACCCGGGTCTCACGATGCGTCAGTGTGGTTCAGGGACTGTGACAGACCTGCCACCTGGGGGGTGCTGACCATGGGCGGGGGGTGAGCAGGACGCAGGAGGGGCGTGGGAAATCTCGGCTTCTTCCTCTCAGTTCTGCGGTGAACTTAGGGCTGTCCTGAAACATAAGGTCTGTTAGGAAAACGTCTCAGAGGGTTAAGAAGGAGGGGACCAAGATGTGGCGCGAGGGGTTCCAGAGAGCAGACGGAGCAGTCTGAGTCCCGTGTGGGGGCAGAGGGGCGAGGCGTGCACTGGAAGTGGGGGGCAGGGGGGCTGGAAGGTGGGAGAGAGAAGTGGGATGGCTCCCTTGTAACCATTTGAAAGCATGGAGGTCAGTCTGCTGAGAGAGATGTGTCTAACGTACGGGCTGCAGGGGCATTTGTGGAAAGCGACATCGTCTTTCATGACAGTGGGAACAGCCTGCTGTCTGAGGGGCTGGTGTGTTACTGCTCACTTAGCAAGTGACCGATGGCACAGCACTCTTCGATCAAGGAGCCACCCCGTGGTCCAGACTGTCCGTCCTCTCACCGCCTCAGCCCCCCACCGCTCCCCCAGCCCCTCTGTTTCACAGCTGCCGGCGCAGCAGTAACCAGGCCCCCGTCCCTGCCGGGCAGCGTGGGCAGCAGCTTCTCAGAGACAGAGCGTCTGACGGTGGAAAGGTTACGGCCGGTGGGGGACGCTGAGCCTGGTGTGGACGCCGGTGGGCGTGGCATCTCAGTGCGAGGACTGTCGGGAAAATGGCCGAGGACGTGACGGGGTGGGTCCCACCGTGGGCTTGGCCTCCACACCTCTCACTTACAGCCCCCGGGGGCCGTGAGGCTGTGGAGCCCCTCCCAGCGAGGGGCCCTGGCTTCCAGGGAGCAGGCGTCAGGAGAAGAGACGGAAACCCGCAGACCCTCCAACAGGCCTGCGCGAAACCGACTTTTTATGCTGACGTCGTCTGAAATTTTTTAAACCGTCATCAGGCTCCACTCGGACAGACGCTGGTCCTTTCCAGAGAGCTCACTGAATCTCCACCTCGTCATGGCCCGAGCCGGCCTTGCAGGGACAGTGAGGCCAGGCTGAGCCAACGCCCTGGCGCCCAGCCCTCACCTCCCTGCGGGGCAGGCCCCCCACCCCACCCAGCACGGGCCAGGGTGACGCTGTGCTCAGGAATGCGGCACCTGTGATGGCAGAGCAGAGAAGAGCGGTCACCTGTCCCGCCTGATCCACCCAGGTAGGAGGGGGTGTGTGGTCACGGCTGGGACGTGGCTTTGGCCTGGGGACCCAAGCGGGAAGCTGGCACCTGCGGGAGGAATGCGGTGCAGGCCCCAGCCTGCCAGCTCCTCCGGCAAAGGGCCCTCCTCTTCCCCGAACCTCCTGCCTGGTCGCTGATGCTGCCACAGGACAATGACCCCTGCTGTTATTTGAGCACTGATGCCGCAAGGTCTGTTGAGAAAGTCCTGCTCTGTTACCCACAAGGAATCTGAGCCTTAAGGCTCCATCTTTCCTCCTCAGAGAAACAGTCAGGGATGCAAAGGGTTAAAGCAGGAAGAGGGTGCAGCTGTGGCACTGCAGCTGCCTCGGCTGGGCGCTTCCGCCCAGGGTCCCCTCATATGTAAACAGCATGCGGGAAGAAAATATATACGGACCCACATGCGCACACATACATACATGCTCACATACACATGCTCACATATACACCCATGTATACGTGCATACACAATGCACACATATACACACACGTGCAACACACACGCACATGCAGATATATACACAACATACATACACACAGGCATACAGACACACACACACATGCACATGCACACACGTACACATTAGGTACACACACACTCCTATGGCCTCGCCCAGCCCCACACGAGTCTCCAGAAGGTGCCTGACTTGTGTGCAGTGGGAGGCACAGAGGGACTGAAGGACACTGGTGGGGTCACCCACCCAGAGCCAGGGTGGGGGCGGTCTAGGGGGGCACTTGTCCTTCTCGGCCCCACAGGCAGGGCTCAGGGGTGGAGGCCCGGGAGGGTGCTGCCCCGACGGTGCTGCTGGCGGAGCCCCGGCCCCGCCCCGCCATCAACATCACCTTTGCGTGAACCTCAGCGTTGCTCTCACATCCCACTTTTTCTCCGCAATTCATTGAACAAATCATTACAGTGGTAAAATGTCAAATGCTGTTTTCCTTGGCAGCTACAGAGCCTGGGGGAGAAAGTGCACTCCTGTCACTCTCTTGAGAGCTGGCAGGGGAACCGGAACGTTAAAGACATCAAGACGGCAAGACTCGGCGAGCGGATTTGAAGTACAGCCGCGTCCAGGGCGCTGTCCGCTGGGAGGGACGCTCCCCGTCCCCAGACGGCGTGCCCACCGTGCCTTCCCTCACCAGCACGGCTCCCTGGGAAGCCCGCCCTCTGCACGTCAGAAGCCCTTCTGTCGCCGGGGCCACCCCGAGAACAGGCTTGAAATCGGCTGGAGGCAGTGGGTCAGGGGAGGAGGCTGGATGTGGTCTCAGGGGAGCAGACAGAGGAAGCTGGGCACGGCTCAGACCCAGCTCTGGCAGCCACAGCGGGACCGCAGGCCTGGACCTCAGGACAGTGCCATCTCCAGAGCATCTCAAGGGCTCCCCAGCTCCCTGCCGACCCCAGGGTCTTGGAGCTGAAGTTCCCAAGGGGCCCAAAGCTCCACACGCTGGATTAAAACCAAGATGACAGTGATTCGGGACACCCGGTCATCAGCCCGGCTCACTGAGTGAAGATGGTGAACATCCAGGCTGGGGCTCCGGCCGGGCCCCTGGCGGGGAGGAAGAAGGAGGCGGGCTTTCCCATCGTCCACGTCTTGGCCGGCGGAGGGTCAGCACGGGCCAACCGTCACATAGCGGTGGGGAATTCTGAGAGCATCTTTCTGCCTGGGGCCTGGGGCTCTGGAAACGGCTGCCTGTCAGGGTGCCCAGCACCCAGTTCACACACAAACCCCACTGGGAGCTCAAAGAGCCACCATGTCTGCTTCCAGCTGCACCAGAACAAGCTAGGGGTTCAGAACAACAGACGTGTAGCTCACAGTGATGGAGGTGGGAGTCCCGCTCATGTCCCACTGGCTGAGTCTGGGGCGGCCGAGCTGCATGGAGACGCCAGCTCCTACACTCCCAGGGTCTGGGGACCGTCACACCAGGAACCAAACACGCACTTGTGCAGACTCGTAGCCCTTGCTTTTAACGTCTGCGTCGTACCAAAAAATCCCAATACACCTTGTGCTCACCAAAACTCGCCCACAATGTGAGAAACACCAGGGATTCTCTTAAGAGAGTAATGTGTTTGCTACCAGGTCATCAAAACAACTTTTAAAAAGAAAGATCCAATTTTTTTCCTTTCCCAAATATGGGGCTTTCTCTGCTGGTGACCCCAGCCTCCTCCTTTTGGAGCTGCTATCAAAATATTAATGAATATTTACATCAAACAGTGGAAAGAGAACGCTGGCCCCGCATGTGAGCAGTGGACCAGGAGTCCCCAGACTGTCCACATCTGTGCCTCAGGCAGCGAGCGGCTCGGGAGCAAAGGAAGGGCAAGGCCCTGAGGGGGCTGCCACCAAGAGAAAACTGTTCTGCCTTGAAGCGCTCCAAGCAGGGGCTGGAGAGGGTGACAGCCCTCCGTGGGCGGGGGGACAGCAGTGCCCCGGCCCCGGCTGGAAGCTCGCAGCGGCAAGCCCCGGAGCTCTGCTCAGGAAGTCTCTACGTCGCCGCGTTTCGTTACATTTCAGGCGAAGAGATACCACTGGTTCCAGTCACTTCCCATCACAAGACTCCACTCTCATCCTCGTCAGCTTCTCCAAGGCAGGAAAGGGCGAGAGGAAAGAAAACGGAGCAGGAAAACATGCCGCTGGTTCACCTCAGGTCTTGTGTCCGTAGCGGAGGGTCCGCAGCTGGGAGACCATCAAAGCGGTGTCCGCCTTCACACAAGCTGGATTTGAATGTGTATTTAAAGACTGAGGAAGGGGGTTTTTTGGCGTCGACCTTACATGGTCCACACGGATTTTGCCCCCGTAGTAGATTTCCGTCATTGCAAGAACCCACGGGTAGGAGCTAAAAAGTAAGACCTTACCCACCCGGAGCTGCTAGAAACCAGTCTGCAACTTAATTCTTCTTCTCTCCCCGTTTTTTAAAACCTGAAATAGAGTTGACTTACAGCACTGTGCTAGTTTCTGGTGTTCGGCACGGTGGCTCAGTTACTACATCACCACACACACTCTCTTTTTCACCGCCGGTCACTATTACACGACAGAAGGAGGCTCAGACATAGAACCCAGACGCGCGGTTACTGGGGGCGAGGGTGGGGCGGGGGGGTAAACTGGGAGTTTGGGGCCTGCGGATACTGACTTAGCTCCTTCTAATCCACATCCTCTTATGTGAATTGTTTCTCTTCGAGGTGACCATCCAGACAAGACACGCACACACAGATGGACAACAGCAGTGGCAGTGGTCTGGAGGCAGGGTTCTCTCTGCCGAGAGCCGGGGGATCTCTGGTGTAGACTGTGTGCTTTCCTCCCCCACACCTGGGCCCCCCTCGCCCGCACACCTGCTGACCTGAAGCCCCGGTCTCTCCGCCCACTTGGAGGGGGCTGTGGGCTGTTCTGCCTCCGTCCCCACCCACCTCCCACCCTGGGAATTCACTGAGGTCCCGTGTTTGCCAGGAGCCCATCCGCGGCCAGCGCCCCCTTCCCACTGTCCCCTCCCTCGGGGTGTGGAGGTGGGAGCATGCCATCCCCCCGACTTCAAACCCTGTTCCCGAACCTTCCGTGTCTCACTTTGTGCCACAGTTTCCATTCCTTTTGGCAGCTAAGACGGCTCATACATAACGAAGTGAATGCAGGGCTTCCCTGACTCCAGGAGGAGAACGGAGCAGGAAAAATAACTTGCAGTGTCGATGTATTCGTGTTAACTTTATCCTGCAGTCCTCCAGGTAAACGTCACGTTGGCACCGTTCATCCCAGGGGAGTACTAACCGTGTGCAGTGAGAATTCGTTCCAACCAGCACATCTTATCTTTCAGGGCAACTGAATTTTAGATTATTCGTATGCACATCTCTCCCAGTTTCCTCTGAGCAGGCGTTAACATGTCGGACGGACAGAATGTCAGATCTGCATGTATTGAACGTCTAGTCTGTAAACCTACTAAGTCAAGCAGAATCATCTAATAACGTTAGCACACGCTGTCCCCACATACGAAGCGTTTTTTAAAATACAAATGCACACTGAACGTCAGCGTCATCCGTGACTAGCTCTAGATGGACGGCACAGGGTGGACTTTGGACAAAGCTGTTGTTAAGTGGACGATCTTCTCCCCTTATGAGGAGCTCATACCTCAACAGACTCACCAGAAGTTACAAATACCCTGGGTCAAAAGTGCCTTCAGCTCTCCTGACCTCCCAAGCATCGCAGCTCGGCCCAGCCCACCCGACCCGTGCTCAGAGCACTCGGAAGAGACTGGGGGTGGCCGCCCAGCGTCACAAGCCGTGTCTACTGTATCGCTGCCCGGGGAAGGGGCAAAATTCAAACTTCAACGTCTGGTTTCCACTGACTGTGGATCATCTTCACACCATCTAAAGTCAAAAACATCCTAAGTCAGACCACCTCAAGTCGGGGACTGTCTGCAGCGACATGACTACTGAACGTGTCTGCAGCCCAGGCTCAGTCATCACCGGACAGCCCCCCAGAATGAAGGCAGAGGCGGCGCCCACGACGGGCCTCACTGGGTCTCACGTGGACTTCCATCCTGGCTGCTGGAGGCTGTCACCTTCTGCACTTTTCAGATGAGGACACAGAGGGGTAGATGAGGCTGGAAACATGTTCAAGTCCCACAGAGAGTGAAGGGGAAGCTCGCCACGTCCAGGCCCTGAAGTGTTAATGCCAGGAGGGGAGCTGCCCTGCCGTCCAGGGTCCAGGGGAGGCTGTGCTGCTGGGTGGCGGGGCGGCCAGTGAGACCAGCCGCTCTCTCCTGAGCCGTGAGCGCCCGGAAGGGGGCCCCAGGCCCGTGTAGGCCTCTCTCTGCGTGCACGTCTTCGCCGGCGGCTTCTTGCAGGAGGAGCCCGATGCTGCCGTCCGCTGGGTCCGTCTGACTTGCCCCGCACGCTGCTGCTCTCCTTAGGGCTGGGTCCTTCACAGCAGCGGGCCAGACACTAAGAGATGTGTCGGGAGAGGGTCGTTAGTAGCGAGGTACTCTGTCCTGAAACAAATACATCACCGTCGGCTGTGGCAAAAAGCCGGGGTTCCGCTTAGAACACAAGCAGGTCAGCCCCACTGACTCATCGGCCAAGCACAGGGCACCTCCTGACGGCTGCTGGGCTGCAGGGGCACCGCCCCGGGTGGGGGACTCCCGAAGCCCAGGTGTGCACGGAAAACATCCTGGGAGGGAAAAGCCCAGACGTGCCTCCCTGCCAAACAGAGCAGGGCCCTGAGCGAGCCCAGGCCCGGCCATATCTGGTCTCCGCTTCCAGAAAGCACGCGATCACCTTGAACAGGCGCGTCTCGGGGCAGGCCGAACGTGGAAACTGAAACAAGCCTGAATCTCCGGAGCTCGTCATGCAGACTCGAATCCGGCCACCAAGGAGGTAAGGCGTCCAGTTTGAGGCCGGCCACACCCGCAGCGGGGCTGGCAGTGACCCTCAGACACTCAGAAGCCCCCACGCTTTTCTCCTGCTGGGAGTCACCGGACTGGGAACCCCCCCCCCCCAGGTGTCACCCTGGACTCAGGAAAGGGCAGGATGCCTGGCTGTTTCAATATGAAGGTGCGGGTGCCCCCAGTGTTCTTAAACAGCTGCTCATAAGTCCAGTCTCTCTCGAGACACACCAAGCTCCTTATGGGCCAGGATTCTAATGTTTACTGTCTTCAGGGGTGAATGCAGGGCTGAGAGCAGATGCCCCCAGATGCTCATGTAACTGAATCAAACAGTGGAGTTTGGGCCTCCTCTGCAAGCCTGAACCAGAGAGGGCAGCCATGGGGGAGAGGACACACAGCTTTGCAGCAGTGGTTCTCGATGAAGGTTAAGAAACCCAGACCCCCGCCTGTTCCCCAGTGCAGGGACCCAGGTGTACGCCCAGCGCTTAAGAATCATGTGACACGACCTCCTTTCAGAATGAGGGTGGCAGGAGCGTCGCCCTGGGGAGAACAGAGAACAGGGACTTTAGAGAAGATAACACAGAGTGTGCGCGCGCATGCACACACACACACACACACACACACACAAATACACACGACACACACACACACACGACACACACACACATGCCACACACACACACACGACGCTGCCTGTGTGCCTGGGGTTTCCTTCCCTCCCGGGTCGAGCTGCGTGGCTGCCACGGTCACAGAGGGAAACCTGCAAACCTCCCGCCGCGCTCTGTACGCGGATGGGGACAGCGCTCTCCAGGGAGCCCTCAGCTTGCTCCTTGCGCCCAACCCCGCAAGACACGTCACGCCTGCCCGGTGGACGGCGCGCGTCCAGGTTTGCGGAACGGCCGCTCAGAGCAGATGTCTGTTCTTTCCCTTTTGTCTCTCGGTTCGGTTAGTTACCACGTCTTGGCACGTCGTCTACCTCGGCACCGAGAAAGGAGTCAGTGCTTTGTTAGATGACTGGAAGCCGACACGCTGCTTTTCCTTAGAACGGTGAGGCTTTCTGACTGGCCTTTAAAAGGAAAAATGTACAGGAATGAAACCGTCACATTATTCCGCATTTTGCTCACACCAGTTGATACGGTAAAGTTTATCTTCTTCCTCAAATAAATGACCCAGATGCTGCCAGACTCTGTATCAACAGACACTACCTTTCCTGAGCCGGAGAAGAGACTGCATTCTGCAACACGTGTGCTCACGGTAACAGGTGCCCGAGCGTTCTGGCCAGAGCTGCAGCCCCCGAGAGGAAAGACAGAGGGGGCACCGCCAGTGCTGCCCCTACCGCCTGCGGCCCTTCCCCGTGGGCCTGCGTGTCAGACATCCTCTCGGGTGGGCAAGACCACGTGACTGTTCCACCCTATGAGTCACAAGTCCCAGCCAAACACGTAGCTGCCAACGCAGGACCTTCCAGGGGTCTTTCTCCCTGTGACCCCCCGCCGACCGCTTTCAGGATGGTGCTGGCCCCAGCAGCCTGGCTCTGAAGGGCCCGAGCGGCAGAGCCCCTCCTTGCAGAACTGCCCGGCGCGCAGCCTGTCCGAGGGTGAGCTGCTGCATCCCGAGCTGCGGCCTTGGCCGGCGACTGGTCCCCGCAGCACAGCCGGCCTTGCGCCCCCAGCTCCTCCTCGCGCCGGGTCAGCCGGGCAGCTCCCCAGCCTGGTCTTCAGCCTCTCAGCTCCGTCCCAGGTCCGGTGAAAATGTGCATCATCTTACCCGTCTCCCTTCCCAAAGCCCCCGGCGCGCCCCAGGCACACAGACGCAGCCCGCCCGCCCGACGGCGGAGGGGCGGTCCTCACAGCCCACGTCCCCTCAGATCCCAGACGGGCCTCCATCCACCCCGCCTCTAGCCCAGGCGAATGCAGGCCAATCGCTCCTCCAAGTCCGTCTACTAGTGGATGAGAAATAAGACGGAAGCACACAAAGCAGACAACAGGAATCAAACTTGAAGTCAAACCAGCTGAGTCCTCAAAATTATGTCACACAATCTGGCCCACAATTGAGTAAAACCGATGCCTTTAGCACACCTGATGCTCAGTAAACACTCCGTGAATAGATGAAACACAGAAGGAGCAGGTCGAGGTTCTGACGCACTCCCTCAGTCTTCTCCCCAGGGCTTGCTTTCTGGAAGAACTCCCACCGGACTGAGTCACGGCCGGGGGTGGAGATGGCTGCCTGTCTGACTGTCTGTCTGTCTGCCTGCCAGGAAGCCTGAGGAGCTTCGATCTCAAGGATCTTACGTCGCATGTGCTGAACCCGCTGCTTTTTCCAGGGTTAACCAGAGAGAACTCTTTCTGGGCAGCAAACGCCTTTGCAAACTACATGTGTAGAATAGAGTTTACAAGTTATTGAAAACAATCCATTTGGAAATGTCTCAGCTGCTATTTTGTTTAAAGACGGAGCACTCAGACTGAAATCAAGTCTGAACTCAATCTAAACATCCTCCAACAGGGAGCTGTCGCCCCCGCCCACCGCCTTTCCTCCCAGTGCCGCGAGCACAGAGGACCAGACGCAGAGCCGCCCGCAGGCAGCACGGGGCTCCGTCACCAGCCCCAGCCCCAGCGTGGCGGTGGCCCTGCTGCCCTGAGGGGGACGCAGGGTCCTGCCGCCGGCCCCCCAGAAGCGGCCCCGAGGTGGGGATCTAAGTGCATGGAGTTTACTTGGGATGTGATCCCAAAACACCCTGAGAAAGTGCAAAGTCAAGACAGAAAAAAGAGCTAAGTCAACAAAAGAGGATGGTGGTCCCGCGGCCAGGGGGGCTCCCCTCAGTGCAGACCCGGGGGGCCAGCCCAGCACCACCTCCGCCTCCCCGAGGGGAGCCCTGAGAAACGGGCAGGGCGTCTGCGTGCCTGCGTCTTTGTAACTCAAGTCTCCTTTCAAGAAAAAAAAAAAAAACTCGGGGTCAGTGGTACGGTGCATACCTAGCGGGCACGGGGTCCTGGGTTCAGCCCCCAGGACCTCCTCCACTGAATAAGTAAATAGACCTAATTACCCCTCCTCGCTCCCCCAGAAACCTCAGCCTTGCTGGAAGGATTCTCACGTCCGTCTGCCAGCGTCCCGCCCTGGACGTGTCCCCGAGGGTCACCGTGCTCGCTGACAGAGGTGGACAGGAGGGCGGGGCGGGGCTGCTCTGCGTGCCTGGCAGGACAGCGGGACCCGGCTCGCTCGCTGCCCCGCAGGGGGGCTGCCCGTGCCCTCGCCTGGCTGCGGCCACGGGTCCCTGTTTGCTCCTATTCATCACCTTCCGAGGATGCACTTGCCCCCTTTGATTTGGGGCCGCCTGCTCTTCCACTGGGCTGTGTAAAGCAGCGTGAGGACCCCACGATGTTCCTGGCGCGTCTCCTCGGCTCTGCGGGCTCGCACGGGTGAGGAAAAGCGGGCGGAACTCAATGTCCACAACGAGTGTAGCCAGAAGTCGGGCGGGCATAGCGTCCACCTTGCAGACCGAGGGACAGGCTCCCAGCAGCGAGCAAAGGGCTTCAGTCCCAGAGCCGGGCAGGGCCCCAGCGGGGGCTGCGCGACCGTCCACGTACTGCTCATTTCTTCCCAGTTTTAGGAAACACAAATCTTCTCAAAGAATAGAAAACAGAGACCAGCGATCACCTCGTTTTCTGAGACCATCGTGAATCTCACACCAACGCCGGACAAGCGCACCACCGAAACGGAGGTTTCCAGACCAGTCTCTCCCCGGACGGACATAAAGGTTTTACACAATGTACTAGCGAGTAAACCCAGTGTTACAAAAAGCAGAATGCTTGTGCAAACTTAAAAATGCTTGTTTTCTCTGCGGCGTCAAGTTAGGTTTCTCAGTGCAGGACGAGCTACTGGGGGCGAGCAGGCTGCTTCCTCGGTCAGAGCGGCCAATGATGGAGCCGTCACTGAGATCCCTGCACCCACTTTTCCAGCGCATTTAAAATACGGCCGTCTCCATTCTCCCTCTTTCAACTGCTCTCGAATGTCCCGTGACACATCTCCAGTCTTGGCCGCATTCTCCGCCAGGCCCCAGGCGGGCTGGGCCTGAAAGAGATCAGAACCCAGTGAGTGAATCCGGGGACACCCCTGCGCGTCCGACGTGGGGGAGCTCCTGCAATGATCTCGGTGCCCCTTCTTTGAAGACGGCACCATCTGTGGCAGGTGAGTTTTTCCCACATCCACCTCAGATTTTTCACCGTGTCCTCAAAATCTGTGCCCACTGATACGAGTCTCTGCTCCGTCTGCTTGTTCTGATGAAGCTCTGGGCTCCTCTCCCCTCTCCTGTGGCTGAGCTCAACTCCTCCCCGCCTGTCCCTCCAAAACAGGTGAGCCGGCGCCCCCCGCCCCGCCCCCCGTGTCTAAGGACCAGCCCTGACGGCTGGTCAGGGGCTTGTCCGTAGCTCAGACAGGAGCCCACTCGGCCTCGTGGAGGCACACGGGTCCCGGGCTAGTCAGCCTCGCACGTTGTTAACTGTGTCGGAAATGCTCTAAAATGCAGGACGCACCTTTTTTCAGCAGGAGGAAGGAACTGACGCGCTGAGGAGCCGCGGTTTTCCAAGGGCTCCTGGAAACGCCACGCTCAGGTGGCAAACAATCCGTCAGGCTAATTAGAAGAAGCCTGAGGTCTTTCCCAGGGGGAGCACCCGGCAGGCCGCGCTCCACACAGGTCCCTGTCCTTCATTGCCACGATGAAAACCACTAAAGCAGGGTTTTTACCATAAAACACGACACTGAGACTGTCCTCGGGGGCGTCCCCGTTGTCCACTACAGTTAGACTTTTATTCATAAACACACACACTGTTCTGAGACGTCTTGGGCAAGTCAGTGAGCCCCGGGGCGTGCAAATGCGTTCACCCTGCCACGCGATCCCTGCTCACTGACAGCTGAATGGGTTGTCCTGAGGGCAAGCCTTCCGTGCACGCGGTCCCGGCTGACAAGCTGCGCCTCTGTTATGCCCCTACACCAGGTATGAATCTCAGTCACATCACTCAAGTTCCCACTTTAACGTGACTATAAACCACCCGTGACCTGTCGGGGCCCCTGCACGCAGAAACCCGCGAGAAATCACGGCAAGCCCAGGGGAATCCTCACGCTCGTGGGTCAGGAGACGGCGGAGAGCGCAAACACGGAGGTCGCAGCCGCCGCCTCGGGGCTGACGCAAACCCACGGAAGCGCTTGCGACGCACGTGTGATTAAGACGACTGTTTCCAAGACGCCCTCCATCCTAAGTCTAAAACGTAACATGCTCCCATTGAAAACCGGGTGGGGCAACTTTGAAATTGGGTGAATCCCCTCAAAAACCAAAGAAACAAGAAAAATTCTGGGGAAAAAGGAATAAAGTGGGCGCTGATGCTTCCAGAACATAATCAGGGAATAAAGCCATGACGATTAGATGGCGCGGGCCTCAGGCAACAGCGACCAGGCAGAGCAACGGGGCAGAGTCAGAACTCCTGGTGCAGACCCCAGCACACCTGTGAACGTCGTGTGTCATACCGGAATCACTTCACGCTGTAGGAGAAGAATGAAGGTCACTCAGTGACCGACGTTACGACGAACGAGTCGTCACCTGGGGGAGAAAATGCAGAATTCACACCAAGGACACGAGATGAATCAGCCACGTCGGCCACGAGCGAAGATGGAAAAGGACTATGAGGAACATGGAGAGAACTGTTTTCTCACATCAGAGGAGCAAAGGCGTCGGTAGCTATGAGACACACTCAGAAGCCGTGCACAGGATTAACACGCTTTGTTACATAAAAATGAAGCGCTCATGTCGAAACATCGTAAGTGAGAAGCAAAGGCAGAGGGCAGGCTGGAAAAAAAAAACACTTGATCCACAGAGAAAAGGCCTGTTTCCTAACGCATAGAGATTCCATAAACTCATGGAAAATAAGCCAAAGACATAACAGTTGACAAAAGATGACAGTCAAGCAGTTCCTAAACACACGAAAAAGAGCTCAGTTCCCTGTGAGACTGGGTGCAAAGGAAAGCCGCATGGAAATTCAACTTTTCACCTCCCAGCTGACAACAAAGGTCAAAGGCCCGACGGGACGCGGCTTGGCTGGGCGTCCAGGCTGTTGGCGAGAATGCATGTCGCCCACCGTCTGCAGGGCAGAGACATCAGCCCCCATCACAACGCGCAGACCCGCTGAGCCCGAGACCCCGCTTGCAGGTTCATTTTGCGGATGCGTCTGTACCACGGGGGCGGGAACGTGTCAGGGTGGAAACACTGGTCGTAGCTACAAGATTGGAGAACACCTGACTGTTCTCGGAGAGGGAATGTTTATTGCATTGTGTTACATCCAGAAGATGGAGTATCTCACAGCTGTGGAGGGTGAACATCTAGATGCACAGATGGGAGACGCTCCAGGAAATGGTGAAACAGGAAGAGAGCTGAGAACAGGGTTTCAGGAACACGTGAATAGACAGCTACCTTGCAAATCCTAAAACACCTGCTTTAAAGGCGACACCTTTTAGTGCACGTGCTGCATAAAACAGCCAGGAACAAACAAGGAGAGTTGCCACCCCGGCAGCAGAGCTCATGGGTGACAGCCGTTTACTAACTTGACAGTGGTCACCAGAGGTCAGACACTCTCCAGGTTCCGGGTCACTTAGAGGAAGACAAGCCCACCCCTCGTGCCACCGGGGAGCACGGCTGCGTCTCCGGCTGCCCCGCCGGCTCCGTTTGCTCCTGTGATGTCCTCTGATCTTGTGGCTCCAGGTGCCACCTGAACATCCACAGCCCCCATACCTTTACCTCCAGCCCGGCCTGCTCCCCCAAAGCCCAGACTTAGGAACCCACTTGCCACCTTCACTTGGATGCTGTGTTAGACCCCAAGGGCTGTGGTGGCAGGTACACAGACAGGCAGCTCAAACAACGGAAATGTACCCTCAGTCCCGCAGCTGGAAGTTCCCAGGGAACATGTTGGGGGCTGGTTCCTCCAAGGGCACAGGGACAAACCTGCATTCCGGGGCTTTGCTGGTGTCCTTGGCGTCCCTGGTTTGTAGGAGACCTCACTGTCACGTGGCTTCCCCCATGTGGACATCCGTGTCCAAAGGTCTCCTTTATAAGCACCCCCTTACAATGGAACATCTCACCTCCACTGATGACATCTACAGGGGCCCCACCCCCAAATACCATCACAGTCTGAAGTCCTGGGAATGAGGACGGCAGTGCAGGAATTTCTGGGGGCACAACTCAACCCAAAGCAGGTGCCTCTCAAAAACACAAGGTTGCACGTCCCACACCAACCTCCACTCCTGCTTCTCAATGGGGGCAATTCTCCTCCCAGAGCAAAACCACCGCGGAGCTGGCCTGCGCCCCCTGTGACGAGGTGCAAAGGGGCAGGCTGTTGTGAGACATCGAAACAGCTGAGCAGCCACCGAAGCTCGGACTCTGTCTTAATTTCCTTCTCAGGATGTGTCTGGGATGCTGGGAAAGCCACATGAAGTGGGGAGGAGCCCGCGTTCCACCTGCGACCCTGCGGGGAGCTGGTCCCCGGGGAGCTCACCCTGTAGCTCATAAAGCAACGTCTGTGTAAATGTTACGTTTTACAACCTCTCCATTTCACCTTAGAAAGTATTTATTTAGGTGGTTCCCATACCTCGGCTGTCGTGACTAATTCTGTAAGGAACACGGGGTACAGGCCTCTCTGCAAGACGGTGTTTTCATTTCCTTTGGATAAATGCGCAGGAGTGCGATTGCTGGGTCACATGGAAGTTCTGTTTTTGGGTTTTTGAGGAACCTCCAACTGGTTTCCAATGTCCAGGCGGGCGCTGGCAGCGGCAGTGCTGGGATGCGGCCGCGGGGAGGGCCCGGGGCAGGAGGGAGAGCCGGCCCCCCGGGGGCACGCAGCGCACAAGAGGCCCCGGAAACCTTGGGATGAGCAGAGGGAAGGCTCTTCCAGGAAAATGAAAGGCCTTGGACGGCAGAGGGAAATGCGAACCGGAAGTCGCAGGATGTGAAGTGACCAACAACCTCCTAGTCTCCTGGGCACGCCTGCCCAGGCGGGAGCGCGTCCAGGTCACAGGCTGGCTCCCCTCCTCCTGTCGGTGACCACAGCCCGACGTCCCACACCACACTGCCAGCGGCACACATCAGCTCCGTGAACAAGTGTGCCTCCGGGCAAACCCCCTTCTAATGGCTTACTACCCTTCAAAAAACGCAGTGACGACTTATGCTCAATTCCACTAACACACTTTATGAAATAATTCGGTTACTGCAGTACCACTGAGCCCGTCACCACCGGCCGGTGGTCCCTGGAGGAGGGCGCACATCTGCACCTGCTGCCCGGCGGGGGTGGGCGGAGCTCTGGCGCTCTCACCCGACCGTCTGGTCCCAGGCCCTCCAAACGCTCATTAAAGCAGAGCAACAGGAGGCAAACCCTTCCAAAGGCTGATCATTCCAATCTCGTGTCTGATTTTGCAACTCAGTGTGGATTGTTTTCCTCAGACCTCTGCTGTGTTTTGCCCTTGGAGTCAGCCATTCACACTGCTGTGTAAATTATATGAATTAAGAATCACTTGGCTGCATTCCAGTCTGGGAACCTAGTGTCAGGGCATCGTTTAAAAGCCTGCGTTAGGGCTGGAGCCACGACCTGCAAACATGCCTGGCAGTTGGTTCAGGCCCTTTCTTGCCGCGTTACGAGGGTAATTACCTGCAGGAGGGCGAGGAAGGCGGGATGCCAGGTGGCCTGACGGCTTCTCTCCAAGGACGCCTCCAAGAGCACAGGAGGTCTGGACCACTGGGCACGGCGAACGTGTGAGGACGGACACTGCTGGACGCACAGGGCAGCGTCACCCAGGAGCAGGGCACGTCCTGAACAGCAGACAGTCAATAGGTCAGCAAACTGCTAGGAACTTTAAGTCCAAAACTGCAAGCAGTACCTCAGGCGATGCCAGAGTTCCTCTGCAATCAGCGGACTCCTACGTTTCCTGGAATAGCATCATTTTAGGAAAGTTAGGAAGGGATCACCTGTTTCTTGTCATTTTTAATTACATTTCCAACTTCCAAAATGCTTCCAACTGCAAATTAGAAGAAAGGTGAGTCCCCAGACTCCAGTCCCCAGACTCCAGTCTGGGGTCTCTGAGCATCTGCGGAGCACCCTGCATGCCTTTAATGCAGGGAGTCCCAGCAGCTCATGGAAGGGTGTGGGGCTGGCGTGCATTTTTCACAAAAAGGGCTTTCAAGATGAACAGAAGAAGCGCCTCCAAGACCACACCGCCCTGCAGAGCTCAGCGGCAGAGACAGCAATCAGTCCATGCTGTCTTCAGTGGAAGGCTGAGTGCTATTTCTGAAGTGGAATATTCTATTTCTGAAAAACTAGGACAGATTTCCAGGGCAACTGAAGAAAGAGCCTCAGCCCGGGGTTTCCTATCTCAGTATGAAAACGGAAGTGCAAGCTAGGGACCCGCTGTCCCCCTCACCTCTCGTTGGTCCCTAAATGCGTGCACGTTTCCCGTGCGACAGCAGTGGCCAGTCCCCCACACTTAGTAGCGGATAAACTACTAATCTGTGCCCGTGAAATGCCTCACAGTTTGCAGAACACAATTTAGAGCATCTTGACTGCACAGCGTGATGTCAGCCGGGTCCTGCAGGGATTTGGAAGAAGATGCCGGTGGATCAGACCATCGCCACTGTTGGCGACAAGCCTCCCTGTGGTCTCCCAGGGAGACCGTCTGCGCTCACTGTGAGTGATGGACGGACACAGCCCCACCTTTCAAACCCACGGCCGCCCTCTCGCCCCTATTCCCCACCCCTGCCCGCCCGCCCCACTCCCTCTCAGCAAGGATTGCCCAGGACAAGCAGCGCTCGCTCGTTGTCACCCTCACCCCCTCCAAACGGCTGACCCTCCAGAGCAGTCTCCCCTTTTCAGCATCGTGCCTCCTATCCACCGGGTAGAAGAGGTGGGCGGACTCACCACGTAGCCCTGCGAGGCCGGCCTCCCCTGACAGTGGGGGCCCAGGGACGACAGAGGGTTTGGACTGCGGGCACTGAGAGGTACCGGCAGGGGACAGACAGGGTCGGACAAGTCTCACTTTTCATATAATGAATCAATGAATTCCTAGGTTTGCCAACTAATCAGAATCTTGCTGAGTATTGAAATACATTAAGTGTACCAGCACGGAGTTGTATCTGCCTTGTACACAGTAGGTGCTTAATAACTGTTGAATGGATGGTTGAGTCTGCACTCCAGTGTCGAAGTCCTCGGTGGTGGTGGTCTGAGCGATGGTGCCCTCACGGCCACTGCATGTGCAGCACACAGCAGGCACTCAATGGATGCTCAGGATCTGAGAGAAGCCCCTCCCACCACGCCCACAGGGACGACCACAGTCCAGACGTCACCCGCACGTCAGACCGTCTGCACCAGCACCTTCTGCCGACGGTGCTGTCCACCCCGAGCCTCAAAGTCCTGGGAGCTGTGGGAGCCCAGGGGCCTGGACGCGCTGCTCTCTTCTTCTCTGACGGCAAGATATCGCCCAGTGTTTCCCGATAACGTCTGATAACACCCACCTCGAGGGACCAGGAGAAGTAGTGTCCGTCGTACCACAGAGACTGGGCGTGGCTTTACCGACGGCCGGTCACTTACACCCAACAGAGAACCTCGCAGAAGGCGTCCAGCAGGAGAACCACGGCAGCCCCGCTTGCCCGGCACGGCCACGTCCACCCGTACTGTAACTATTATTATTTAAGAACGAGGATTAAATTACAGTCTTTGAGCAGAATTTTCAACAGTTTCAAAAAATGGAGGTGGTAAAGGTTTCCATGACTCCTGGGTTTAGCTGCTCAGACCTTTAAAGAGAAAAGCCGTAGAAAGCTGGGGCTGAGGGGTGGAGGGAAGGCCATTTCCGCAGAAACCAAGGTTGCATTTTCCGGAGACACTGAGCCCCGCAAACAGCAGCAGGAGAGGGCCCACCTGCTTCCTGCCTGCACACAGGCCTATTCACAGCCGGGCCCTTCCCCAGCGAGTGAGCCCGAGGGGCTGGGGCCCTGCTGAGCCCACGCCCACAGAGGGGAGGCGGCCCGGCTGCAGGTGCAGCGCCCGCGGCGCCTGTGGCTTTGCGGTGTCTGAGCTTCTAGGTACCAGTGGCTTCCCATCTGCCTGCTGACCCGAGTGGCCGGGAGCAAGGGCCAGCATCACCCGGGGACACTGGGCATCCACACCTGGGGGCACTGGGACCTGCCATTCAACCTGCCCACGCGCGCAGAAGAGCAGACGGAGGCCCAAGAACGTCCACGCACCGGCTCCCGCCTTGCCCTCCCACCTCCTCGGGGAAGCCTGCATTCCCCTGGGGAAGTCACACCGCCACCTCCTTGGGCCCCATCTGAGCCCGCTGTCCTGGGGAACCTAGACGCTGACCCAACTGTCCATCCCCCCAAGCCTCCTGCATCCCAGGTGACAGCCCCACACTGAAGCCATGGCTGGCGGGTCCCGGGTTAAAACACAGACGGCTGTCACTCCACGGCCGCAGACGGGCAACCAGGCGCAGGGCGCAGGAGGGCGTTGACACCTGTCTAAGACCCCCTTTGCTGGATGTGGCGCATTCTTCACCCTGAAAAGGAGGCGGTGCGAGCCCTGCGCAGGGGTGACCTCCAAGTTCCTCTGCTGCTGGGCCCCAGCCAGTCTCATCCCCAACCCCCACCCCCAGGGCAGGCCTCCGCGAGGTCAGAGGTCAGGTCCTGAGGCTGCAGACCCGGAGGTCCCGCCAGCCCGGCAGAGCCCTCCTCCCTGATACCCTGAGCACCAGCCAGCCTGGGACGTGTAATTCTGGGCTGTGTGACATCCAGTGCCCTGCATGCACCTCCTCGGCTGGCCGGGAGGACGTTCCCACGGCAGGAGGGGTGCCGGGGGCCGTGGGAATTCTTCCTAAATGGGGGCCTCCGGCTTGCTGGGGGTCTGCTCCTCTCCACCCCGCCCCTCCTGGTCAGTGGCTGCCCCGTCTCTCCACCAGCACCTGGGTGAGGCTATGAAAAAGCACAGCTTCTAGCAATAACGCGACGTGACTGACATCCAAGTCACACCGCACACTTTAAACCCCACTTCCCATAGTCAAGACTCCAGTCCCAAACTGGCAGGCGTGCCTGGGCCTGGACGGTGAGCCGTGTCCCCAGCCCCCTGTTCCTGTTGCATTTGCCCCTGAGCCAGGGGCCTCCGTCCATTCAAGGTGGAGCGTTCGCACCCAGGGCCCCTCGCGGGGATGCCCACGGGGTGAGACTTCATGTCCGGGTGAGACCAAGGTGCCAACGTAGCTAGAAAGCGTGGGGAAAGACCCCGTCCTCCCTCAGCCCCAAGCAGAGGGTGGCCCTCCCGAGAGAGAGACGGTGCCTCAGGGCCTCCAGTCCTGGGAGGGAGCCCAGGGAGGCGGGGGAGCGACAGGCCTGAGTCAGGAGCTCGGGACGGGCTCTCCTGTCACTGAGTTCAGTGACACTGACTGACAGATGGGAAGATGGCTGGGGGTCACCAACACCCCCAGCAACCCTGGCTCGAGTCAGGGGCCTGGATCCCAGACTCATCTGCCCGACCTGGGCCTCCCCACCCTGCTTCCCTGGGAGCCCCGCTGCCTGCGGCGGCAGGACGTCGGGAGGAGCCCAGACACCTCGAGCGGTGGTGGGGACCTTCTAGAGGAGACGGGCTGGACCTCAAAGTTCCTGGCCACCAACCTCCCCAACGTTTGCAGCTGAGCTCTTCCCCAAATTAACACAAACCATCTGCCCTAAATAATGCGCTGCAGTGGTTTCCAGAATATCCACAGCTAAGTGACATGATAGAGGAAATTTAAATCATTGTTCCTTGACTGACCTGAGGGAAAAAAGCAGCTCAAGTTTGTCATTTAAACTTACTATTGCATGAAAGACACTTTTTTTCCTTTATTGCTTTTCCTAGCTGTGTCTGAGTAAGATCAAGTCTATTAGACCTCTGGGCATAATTTATGTGAAGTGGTGAGAAGTTAACCTGACTTTATGTATATTTGAAGAAAATGACTATAAAACTCGCTTAAAGTCAACTTAGTCATTAAAAATGTCATTAGTAGACTATGTATGTGTCCCTTTTCTTTCTAAACTTTGCTTTGCCAAGGTGCTCAGTGAGTACTTCTGAGTAAACAGACACCCAGCAGCCGACGGGGACGCACTGGCATAACTTTTCACAGACTCCACCCCACCTGGACCACTCTCCCCAAGAAGCATCCTCTGTCCGCTGCATGCTAATGGAAGTAAATTTTTAGGGAATATATTCCCTGAATCAAGTTCCTGTAGGAAAAATGTTTTGCAAAGAAAAATCTCTTTCTTGTCTTGAATTCTTTATTCAGTAACAAGGATATAAAAGTGATTACTTCCTAATTCAAAAACAAAAGAAAAAAATCAGAAAAAGACAATAAATATTTTAAAAGGAAGAAAAAAACTGAATGAGAGGTTATATTAATTCAGTCAGCCATTCAACAAAAATTAAATGTCTCCTATGTAAAGGATTCTGGGGATACAGGAACAAATAAATCATAATTTCTGCCTTCAGAAAGTTTATAATCTAACTGAGGAACTGAGGAAATAAGCGAGTAAACAGGAAATTAATTATAAGCGGGTGTAGGGGGGGCACGGACGACAGAGCTGACAGATGTGATGCCGGCCAGTGGGGGATGCCCACATCAACTGAGCCCAGAAACAGCGATGGGCACTGCAACAGGAAGGTGACAAAGGGCACCTCACAGCCTGAGGGGTCAGGAGAGTCTCCTCCGGAGAGGGCACGCCCAACTCAGTTTGTGAGGGTGACTGCGATCAAGGAGAAAAGGTGAAGAGTGAACAGACCAGTAGAGGAAACAGAATGAACAGGCAGAGGGGCAGGGGGGCTCCAGGCAGCCAGGTCCACGAGCCAGCGGGGCAGAGGCCATCCCAGGGCTGTTGGCCTGGAGGTGTTCTCGGGAGAAAGCTTGGGGAGGTCCAGGATCAGCGAGGACTGGTGAGGAGGACAGACGGAAGGGCTAAAATCTGCTGGAAGGAAGCTCAGTTGTGCTGCTGTGGTCCCGGGCAGACTGGACTAAAGCTGGGTGAGGACTGGATGAGACAGGAAAGGAAGGAGACATGTGAGGGAGCTTACAGAGGACGCAGAGCTGAGTTTTCTGCACTTCACATAAAGTAGTAAGATGCTGATCCCAGGAAACTGTTCCAAGGCACATGTGTGTGACAACCAGGGCAAGGAATGTTAAAGCAATGCAAAGAGAAACCATCCAAAACACTATAAGCAAATCAGCAGAGTCCTAAAAAACAACACGCATTCCACAGGAAGACAAGCAAAACTAAGCAGAGGAAGACGGACCAAGAGAAACGACGAGAAAAAAGCAGAATGGCAGATGCACGTGCTATCACGCCAGTAAGTACCTTGTTGTGAACAATCTGCTACTCCACTGAACAGACAGGTTATCAGAGCAGATAAAAACACACGTCCCAGCTAAGGCTGCTTAGAAAATCCCCTCATTCAACAACACACGTAGGTTAAAAGCAAAAGAATGGGGAAAGATATGCCACAGAAACATCATTTTTAAAAAAAAAGCAGGAGTTACTACATTATTAACAGATAAAATTGACTTCAAAGCAAAGAGAATTACTAGAGGCTGAGAGGGATGTTAAGGGACATCAGGGAAATAAAAGAAGTGAAAGTCAGACAGAGTGAGAAAGAAGGAACAACCCCGTGCCTATCTGGAGACAACACGGTTGTCCACACAAGGAATCCCAGAGAGTTTACCAAGAAAACAACAGCGACCCATAACAAAGAAGCAAGCTCGAGAGGATCACAGAATATAAGAGCAACACACAGAAGTCGATCACCTCTCTTTCCACGTGTGATAAAGATGAATGTGTGGAAGCCCAAGTTAAGAACACAGTGGTATTTACAATTGCCCAAAAGAAAACGAACCACTCAGGCACACACTTGACGGAATGTGTGCAGGGTCCATATACTGAAAATTGCAAAGTGTTGATGAAGGAAATGAAGGAACATCTAAACAAGTGGTGAGACATACCATGTTCATGGATAGGAAGACACACCATGGCAAAGATGTCAATGGCCCCTAAACGTACATAAAAACAAATAGATAGAAGTGTTATGTGCAAATTCATATTATTTATATGTTAATAGATTATGTAACTATTACATAAATATAAACACACACTCGTATGTATGGGTTAAATGTAGGTCCGAGTAATTCCTACCAAGATCCCAGCAAGGATTTCTGCAGACACAGACAAGCGAATAAGGCTATGGATCAGGAGACGCCACCCTGACCCTGAGGAGCAGAGTGGGAGGAGCTGCTTTACCCACGTCAAGCCTCCCTCCACCGCTGCAGTAACCAGGACCGCACGGCGCCAGTGGAATGGACACAGAGACCAGGGGAACTGAAGCGGGAACCGAGAAGTGCACCCACACAGATGTGCAGGATTTATTTTTGGCAAAAGCACAAAAACATCTCAATGGCAGACAACTTTTTCAACAAATGGTGCTGGAGCCACTGGACACCCATGTGCAGAAATGACCAACCTTGACCTGAAGCTGACCCCTCACACAAAAATGAGCTCCAAATGGATCATGAGATTAAATGTTAAAGGCAAACGTATAAAACCTTTAGGAAAAGACAGAGAAATTTTGGGACTTGGGCTAGTCAGGAAAGGATTAGACTGACACAAAAGCACCATCTATCAAGGAAAAAAACTGGTAACTCGGCCACATTAAAATTACAGGCGTTTTATGAAAACCCACGTGAAGAGAATAAAATGATAATGTAAAGGCCGGGAAGAAATGTTTACACACAGCTGACACAGGACTGTACCCAGAAAATATATATATATATATATATATATATATATATATATATATTTTTTTTTTTTTTTTTAAGCAGTGGTCCTGGGGATTTAACCCAGGACCGTGCACATGCTAAGCATGTGCTCTACCACTGAGCTATGCCTTACCCCCAGAATATATTTTTTTAAAAAACTGTCAAAACGCAACAATAAAAGCAAACGATTTAAACTGTGTGGGTAAAAGATACGAACAGACATCTCACTGACAACGTCTACAGACGGTTAGTAAGCACATCCCAGCCTTCAGGGAAACGCAAATTCAATCCTCGATGAGATGCAGCTGCCAGAGGGGCCAAGGTGGAAAAGATGACTGCACCAAGTTCCGAAGAAGGTGCTTCCGTCACACTGTTAGTGGAATGTGAGACGGTGCGGCTCCCTGAGAATGGTCCGTCAGTTTCTTACAAAACCAGGCATTCACCCACCTGACAACCCGTTTACACATCCGTCTTCATAGCACTTAAAGTCTGCGAACGGTCTCCAGGGTTGGGGCCCAGAGGTGGGGGTGCAGAGGAGATGGGTGCCACACAGGCTCTGCAAGACAGGGCGTACGGCTCTGCGACCTCAGTGGGGGTGGGGGTGGGGGTGGGAAACTGGACCGGAGACAAGACTGCCCAGGTCCCAGGACACACACAAGGGCACCGGGCGAAGCCGGGGGTCTGCGTCAGACCGGTGAGTGTTTCAGTGTCACTGTCCCAGTTGTGAAGAGACTGCAGGTTTCCAAAATGTCCACATCGGGGGGTGGGGGCGCAGACAAGGGCAGAGAGGATCTCTCTGGACCGTTTCTCGCAGCCAGATCTGAGTCGGTGACTATCTCTATAAAATTCCAATCAAAGCAAAAAACATGTTCGCTTTCGCTAACTAACGTGTAACTAAGGAAACGAGATTTATAGACGACACGTGTGAAGCCCTGTGAGGGGCTGTTCCCGAGTGGGCGGGACCGCAGCTGGGGGAGCGGGCGGAGTCCTGGAGGAGGCAGCTGCCTCTTGGCGGGTGACCCTGGGCAACAGGGATTAAAGCTCAGCTGGAGGGACCGTTCTCAGCTGTCTCACTCTTCTGCATCAGAGCTGGCGAGGGTTCCGGGCTCCGGCAGCATCTGGTCTCTATTTACTTCCACTTTGCCCGAGTTACTAAGGGAGAGGCTGCGGACTGCTGTCCAGAGAAACTCCAGGGGCAGGAGTTCTCAGGCCTTGAGAACATCGTCCAGGGTCCTGAGTCGGACACGGTGATGTTCTCGGGACCAGACAAGGAGCCTGGTCAGGAGGGAGACCGCGAAGGCCGCCGTCGACCAGAGGGGGTTTTGACACTCTTGCTCAGAAACCCCCACCTTTCGTCGAGCGGTTAGTAAACGTCGGTGGGGAACAGACCACGTGGGGAAGGCGAACGTGATTCCTGCGCCTCCTTCCTCAGAAGCGTTTCCCTCAGGTTCTCGTGAAAACTGGGAAAGACACATGAATAAACCTAAATTTAACCAA
Organism: Camelus bactrianus; assembly: GCF_048773025.1. Lineage (NCBI taxonomy): Eukaryota > Metazoa > Chordata > Mammalia > Artiodactyla > Camelidae > Camelus > Camelus bactrianus. The sequence goes on along the minus strand of NC_133567.1, from coordinate 1,691,981 downwards.
ACGTAGATATTTTATAACATCTTCCAGATAATATTGAGGAAGTATTTTAAGCCAAATCAAAAAAAGAAAGAAAGAAATCACAGGCAAATGAGGGTATTTCCCTCCCACCACCATCTTCCTCCTCCTCTCACTAGTCATTGTTCACAAAGATCATCTCAAAACACCCCCAGACTTTCTGTTTAGAACGTGTTTGGTTCACACCAGTTGGAAGGTGTCTCATTCAGCAGATCCGATCAGTCAGAATTTGCACGACTCTGCAGGGCTCGCACGCAAGGGAACCGCGGGCTCTGGAAGCAGCTCCTCAGTCTGGGGCACGACGGCTCACCGCCCCTTCATTCGCTTGTTCACTGCGCCGTCCCCGCGGCCGGCTTGTCGCCGACGCACGCCACGGAAAGGCGATGGTGACGGCTCAGGTCTCCGCCGCTGAAAACGGCAGCATTCCCACAGACTGCCCCTTCAGGCCGAGGGCCAAGCGTTCGTTTCCAGCAATTCTGATGCCGTGTCTCCCGGGCCCAGGGAGGACCGTGCGCTGGGGAGGAGGGAGGGGGCCGACAGCTGCTGGCCCAGCTCTCCTGCTGCGGCCCCCCTTCAGGCCTGAGCCCGCTGGGGCCCAGCTCCCCCCTTCAGTGGCAGAAGTCGTGCCATCCTTCCCTGCATCTGCCCCCCCAGTGTTCCTCGCACTGGGGCTCTGGGACTCTACAACAAGATCTGCACTTGGAATCTGACGTATTACACAACTAAGTTAGCGTACGTTTAACTGAGTCTCTCAGAAAACTACCCCAGTGTTACTGCATTTTAAATTGTAATTACAGCTATTAAATAAAAGTCTCTTCAGAGATGTCCTTGCTCCGGCGATCACGATGGTCCCTCCCCATCCCTGCTCTAAAGGGAAGAAGAAGGCTGCAGCCTCACTGCCACCAGGAGCTGTCCCAGGACGCAGACAGAACCAGCCAGCTGAGCTCGGTCCCGGGGCAGGTGCAGCGAGGGGAACACAAGACGAGGCTCGGTGACAGCTCTGTCCTGGGGCTCCGCTGAGCCAGGCAGGGAGGGCTTCCGGGAAGCCAGTGTGAGGCGGGCACCCTGGCACCTGCCGGTCAAGTCATCTTAAATGATGCCATACGCAAATCCAAGGAGGGGACCTGCTATCCAAGGGTCTGCGTGAACTGAGTGCCTGTTTAAGGGCAGATTTCTCCCAAAGTTCTGGTCCATATGTGGCTGGCCCATCCCAACCTGCAGGGCCTTTAGACCCACCCCTCCATCCTCCAGACTCAGGACCCAGCAGCACCGTCTGACTCCCCTCCCTCTGACAGCACGGAAACCCTGCCTTTATGGTCAGCAGCATCTGGGGTCCGTCTACTTACTACAACCTCCGCTTTGGTACAACCAACGTCGTCTGTCTTGCTACGAGTTCTTGAGCCGTAAACTGCCTCCCTCCATTCACACCTGCCCCTTCAGTGCTCTCAGGAGGGGCTTGAGAAACTCTGTGTCACGGGGCACAGTGTGGTTTTCCCATTGAGGCCAGAGCCAAAATGAGATGTTCATAGAATAAGTGGTGAAATCCAGGTGAAGTCTATGGTTTACTTAACCCTATGGGACCAATGCTGATTTTGTCATTTTGAGAAATGCAGCATACTCATGGAATACGTTAACATTAGGGGAAGTGGGGTGAAGGGTTCATAGGAACGCCCTGTACTTTCCTTTGGAACTCCTCTGTAAATCTAAAATGATCCAAAATAAAAGTTCTAAAATATGACAGACTTTAATACCACAGCCCCCTCCTGTACCTCCACCACCAGGCACGCTCCTGCCTCGGGGCCTTTGCACGTGACACCCCGCCCCCAAATGCTCACATGGTTGTGTGACCATCCGAACTTCCCCTAGGTCTTCACTCAGTCAGTCTTCCTGGCCAGCCTGTCTGAACAGCACCCCACCTCCTCCGCGTCTTCCTCCCTCTGTCTCACTTTTCTTCATGGCACGTGTCACGTGCTTTGCATGTTCTTACCCGTGACGGTTACTGCCTGTCTCACCTACCAGGACAGCTCCTCTGTCGAGGCAGATCTGTTCGTCTTGCTCACAGACTCCCGGGGTCGAGCACAGCACCTGCGCTTAGACGCCACGTTCTGTGAACGAAGGAAGGAAGGAGGGACCGTGCGGGCTCAGCACTCTGTGCACTGAGCTTGTTATCACACTTCCGTGGGGAAAGCACCGTCTGACAACCGACATGGATCTGGAAATTCTGGGAAAGGAGGGATCACCTCCTAAGGTCAGGAAGTTAGCTGCCGGGATTCATGTGAAACCCCTCCTGGGGCCTCCAGCTGCTGGTTCCCACGGGAGGACCTTGGAATCACCACTGCATCGTCGCAAGAGGAAACCTGAACAGACTGAAAAATAACCCCTGTTCTCGGGGCCACGGAGACCAGAGGGTACAGGGCCCGGGGGCCGCGGGGAGCGGAGGGCACAGGGCCCAAGGGCCAGGTGGGCATGGGGGCCCTTCCCCGGAGCAGAGCCCCAGGGGCAGGCACCGCTGTGGGAGCCGGAGTGGGCGCGGCTGTGACTGGGGGAGCTGGGGGCTCCGTGTAGGCGGGCCTGGGAGTTCGCCCTCCTGGGGCCTTGCCTCCAGGAGCTGGACCGGGTTCCCACAGCACAAGTCAGAGAAGATCCCCTCGGCCCTCGGCCAGGAGAGGGAAAACATGTTGAAAAACACCAGAACACTCTGTTCTTCACAAGACCCGTTCTCGGGGAAAACTAGGTGACCAGAGCCTAACCAGCCAAGGTTTTATCGGAGACTAACCGAGCGGGGGGAGGGCAGTGCCCACAACCAGCCAGCTCCAGCCATCCTGTCCTTAAGGGGTGGGGGAATAAATACAGCCTGGGGAGCAAGAAATAAACCCGCCTTGTTCATGGTGACGTGATCATCTATGTGGAAAATCCGGGAGGAAAAAGGCATGGACCCCCGAATATATATATAAAACACGTGTCTCTCCTTCCAGCATGGGCTCTAAACTCTCGCACAAAGATCAGCCACCTGGACTTTCCTCTTTTTTCCTCTCTCAACATAGAAATCTCCAAGATAAAAATGCCAATTCTGAGATGCAAAAATTAAGGCTGCCTGGGGCACTTTGCAAGTATCGGGGAATAAATTATTCCTATTTAGACTCTGTGGCACAGAAAGAAATTTGACCTGATTCCTTTAAAAGAATGATTTCATAAAACTGATCCAAGTGTCTAGAAACTGCCAACCTACCCTTGAATCTGTTAGACCCTCTGAATGAACCCAGACAGGAGCACCGGGGAAAGAAGCTGGTTTGTGACACCTTCTGTGGCTTCAGGGACAGAAGTGACCTTGACATCTGCATCACAGAGATTCCTTAAAAAACTGAAAATAGACTTACCCTGTGATCCAGCAATCCCACTCCTGGGTACATATCCAGAGGAAGCTCTAATATGAAAAGACACATGCACCCCAGTGTTCACAGCAGCACTATTTACAATAGCCAAGACATATAAACAACCTAAATGCCCATCGAAGGATGACTGGATAAAGCTGTGGTATATTTATACAATGGAATACTACTCAGCCATAAAAAATGAAACCATAACGCCATTTGCAGCAGCATGGATGGACCTGGAGATTGTCATACTAAGTGAAATAAGTCAGACAGAGAAAAACACATCTCATAGGATGATATCACCTATGTGGAATCTAAACAAATAACACAAATGAACTTATTTATGAAACAGAAACAGATTCACAGACATAAAAAACAAACTGATGGTTATCAGTGGGGAAAGGAGGTGGGGAGGGATAATTTAGGAGTTTGGGATTAGCAGATACAAACTACTGTATAGAAAACAGATAAACAGCAAGGTCCTACTGCAGAGCACAGGGAACTGTATTCAATACCTTGTAACAGCCTGTGATGGAAAAGACTATGTGCACAACTGAACCCCTGTGCTGTGCACCAGAAAGCAGCACAGTGCTGTAAACCAGCCGTAGCTCAATTAAAAAAATAAGGCTTCATTTGCTCTTCTGTCTTTCTCCGTCCTTCTCCAATATTCCTCAAAGCCGACTGTAATTAGCTGGAGAAAGCCACGCAAAGCTGCCTGGGATCAAGCACTCCTCCCTCCCAGACGTAGACGCCTCCTCACACACGGAAAGAAAAGAAAACGGATGGAAGCGCCTCCGCCACGCTGAACTAGCTCACCAGCACTGTGGGTCCAAGGGGCAAAAACAGACCAGATGCGGGCAGGCTTGGAAAGGGCGCCAGCTGGAGAGGACGGTGGCCTGGGGCCGCTGCCGTGGAGGACACTGCCTGCGTTTTCCTTAACACGCAAGCTTGAGTCGAAGGCAGGGCCCAGGACAGTCCCAGGAGAGGCTCCCGGCCTGCCCACACGCAGCCCTCCTCCCCCTGGGCTCCGCCCGCCAGGCCTGTCCTGAACTCCCCCTGGCGTCCCCGTGTCACTGCCATTCCTGACATCCCAGACCCCAGACCCCAGACCCTGCCGCCACCCACATCCCGCTCTTCCTTGGAAGCTGGCCTCCTGCCTGCAGCGCCCATCAGACAGCCCTTCCTCACTGAGGCCTGGCGGCGGGGCCCGCTCTCCCCAATGTGTCCGCAGTGTCCAGGCTGGCGAACACAGATGCAAGGGCTCTGTGGGGTCCAACACTGTGCGTGGAGGACAGAACACAGGTCTTTGGAAGATGCTCGACTCCCCCATCCCACCCCTTCCCGCAGCCCCTCCTCCTCCTGACCCCAGGACAGCTCTCCGAGGGTCCTCCCCTGTCTTTCTCTCCCCTCCTGGTAGGCTGTTCAGTGACCCTACAGCAACCAGGTACAGCCCCAGGGCGCAGAGGAAAGGGCGCCAGCCCTGGACCCCGACGCCTCTGGGCGGTTCTGCCTCTGGAAGGTGCCTCTCTCCCAAAACACCAGCCTTCTTCTGCCCCAAACTCCATGCAGAGATGGAATCTTCACACTGCAAATTACAAGCCTATCCAAATGCTGGGATTTGCATTCAGACCGACTCATCCCCGAATTGTCAGGCGTGAGCCAGGCCCTGGAGCGGCTCCAAGGGGACTCGGGCAGCACCCTCAGGGCTGTGCTGCCCCAAAGTCCCACCCCAGCCCAATCCCAACCAGCGCCAGTCAGATGGGCCCACTCTGGCCAGGGGTGCCCACCTCCCCAGAGTGAACCCCCCAGCCAGGGGCAGCCAGGCCAGTCCAGATGCAGATGTGGGAGCCGGGCTGGGGCTGCTCACCTGCTCCAGCCCAACCCGGGCTGATTCTGTCCACCTCCTGGCCCCAGCCCAGCGCCCACTGCACCTGACGTGCAGGGTTTATCCCGGCCCTTCCCAGGCCAGCCTGCACATCACTCCTCTGCTCTTGTTCTCTGGAATAACTTGTGCTTCCCTCTGGTATTTTGGAAAATCACACGAAGAAGTCCCAAACGGGTCATTTAAAGTGAGTATTGTCCTAGTCGTCCAAGCTCTTTGCTTTGAAAACAGATCAATAACCTGGAAGAACAGAATGCCTTTTGGCCCCACTGGGCCTTACGGCCAGGGCAGCATCTGTACTGAGTCAGGGGGAAGGCCTGCATGTCTCCCCACCTCACCCCGTCAGCCCCGCCCATCTGCCCCCCTCACCCCGTCAGCCCCACCCACCTGCCCCCCTCACCCCCGTCAGCCCTGCCCACCTGCCCACCCCCACCTCACCCCCCACACCTGCCCACATCCATATTTCTCCTCCATCTGCTCTGCCACCTGCTGTGAGTCTGTGACCCTTCCTGTGGGCGGCCCACCTGTTGGTTCCTGACTGTGCCTTCTGTTCCCCACTCCCCCTGGGTCACGGCAGGATTATTTTCGGGCTGACTCATCTGCCCCGCTGTCTGGCAGCCATCCGCCCTGGCCCAGCTCCACTGGGAAGCAACTTCCACTCAGGGATCTGGGGGCCGGCCCCGCCCACGCACCCCGGGGCCCCACCCTGACGCGGGGCTGCCGGCCCTTCGGGGGACCCTGCACCTGCTTCGGGCTGTACCCGGGTCAGCTGTCCGCCCATCTGCTCTGAAGCCCCAGTGTGCTCGCCGTGGAATCGCTCCCTCTGTCACAGCGTATGGTCCCCAAGGCCATGGCTCAGACCCAAGTTCACAACCACGTGGCCTTTAATGTCCTGTGAACCAAGACAAAGTGTGGAGCTTTAGGACCTACACCAGCCTGTGCACGCGACCGGCAGAGTCCCCGAGGCAGGGCCTGGGCCCCCATCCGGGTGTGACTGTGTGGACCGAGGAGGGACCTGGGGCAGGCTCTGCAGGGAGGGGTGGCGCAGCGAGGGGAGAGACGCAGTACAAACGATCAGATACCAGGGACATGGTAGTTCTATTTTTTATTTGATTTTTTCCAGTTTTATCGAGAAATAATTGACCTGCATCCCTGTGTAAGTTTAGGGTGTCCGGCGTGAGGCTGTGACTTACATACGTCGTGAAATGATCATCGCAGTAAACGTAGTGAACATTCATCCTCTCGCGTAGATACGAAAGTTAAAATACGCATCTTCCCTGCTGGTGAGGGCTCCTGGGACGTCCTCTCTCCACAGCCTTCCCACAGGCAGGACAGCAGCGCCAGCGCCAGTCCCGTCAGCACCTCACGCCCCGGCACTTCCGTATCCTGTGGCTGGAGGCGGGGACCTGTGACCACCTTCCCTCAGTTACCCTCCCCTCCCCCCCACCTCTGGTAACCACAGATTTAACCCCTTTTCCTATCAGTGTTGTGGGTTTTACACGTTATGTTTGTAGATTCTGTCTAAGGAGATCATACAGTGTTTGCCTTTCTCTCTGACTCATTTCACTTACTTTCACATGGTCCCCTCAAGGGCCATCCGTGTTGCTGCAGGTGGCAATGCTTCCTTTTTCTCCCGGCTGAGTAACATTCCATTGCACGTACACACCGCATCTCCTTCACCCACCCGTCCACCGGCGGGCACCTGGGTTGCTTCCACGTCTCGGCTGTGGCAGACAGAGCTGCAGGGAGTGTGGGGGTGCAGACAGCTAGTGTTTTCATCTCCTTTGGATAAACACCCAGAAGTGGTAGCTCTATTTTTAATTTTTTGAAGAATCTCCATACTGTTTCCCTTGGTGGCTGCACCAAATTACATCCCCACCAACAGTGCACAAGGGTTCCCTTTTCCCCACACCCTCGGCGACTCTCCTTGCTTGCTGTCTTTTTGACGACAGCCGTTCAGACAGATGCGAGGCGATGCCTCACTGCGGTCCTGATCTGCGTGTCCCTGATGCTCAGGGGTGCTGAGCGCTGCTTCAGGTAACTGTTGGCCATCTGTGCGTCTTCTCTGGGAAAAGTACCTGTTCAGCTCCTCCACCCACTCTTTGATTGGATTGTTTGTTTTTCGCTATTGAGTTGCATGAATTCTTCGTGTGCTGGATATTAACCCTTATCAGAAGTGTGGTTTGCAGATTTTTTTTCCCTTTCCATAGGTTATATTTTCGCTGTGACGGTTCCCTTTGTGGGCAGAAGCCTTGTAGTTCGATGTAGTCCAACTTGTTTATTTTGTATCTGCTTGCTTGTGGTTTAGGTGGGATTTCCAAGAAATCATTATCAAGACCCATGTGAAGGAGATTTTTTCCCATGTTTTTTTCTATAAGTTTCACAGTTTCAAATCTTACACTGAAGTCTTCAATCCATTGTGAGATAATTTTTGTGCACTTCCATTCTTTTACATGTGAGTGTCCAGCTTCCCCAGCACCGTTTACTGAAGAGACTGTCTTTCCTCCAGTGCATATGCGTGGCTCCCTTGTCAAATACTAGCTGACTTTACAGGCTTGGGTTTATTTCTGGGCTTTTGATACTGTCCCAGGATTATTTTAAAGTAAAATACATAAATTCCAGAGGATTTCTCACTTCCAACACGATTTAGGGCAGACGATGTAAGAAAACTTCTAATGAGCTGATGGAATAATGGTGAATACTTCCCTGCCATAATAGGAACATAGAGGCAGTCACTACACTCTTTGGTCTTTTTTATTAAAGAGCAAGTGCATGATTTTACCTCATTTCTCTGCTTCCCCGATGGCTCACGTGGGGAAGAGGAGGGCTCACCGAGGTCCCCGTGTGTTTTTGGAAAATCCCAGGCCCCCTTCTCAGTCACTGGGACCCAGGACAGGGGCACTGGGACCCAGGTACAGCGCTGTGACCCCACAGGACGCCTGTCCTCTGCACGTCAACCAGCAGAACATCTTGTTCATGTCTGCACTGAACCCAGAGTCACCTCGCTGCCTCGCTTTCCACGGGCTCACAAAAGCCAAGCTCAGCCAATCCCAAGAACGGAACAAGCATGATGGGTTTCTTCGCCCCAAACAGAGACCCTGGCACACCCAGCAGGACTGCCACCCGGCCCCGGGCACACGCAGCCCCAGCTGACTCCTGGCTGTCTCGCCACTGGTGCCGAGAGCTGCAGGCTCCCGGGAGGGTGAAAGAATGCTCTAGAATGCACGGGCAGTCACAGCTGGAGAAGTCATTGAAATGCAATATCAGCCCCCAAATGGTCATCAGTTACTCTTTGAGACTTATGAATGGTTAAAGAAATGGAATCCACCTTCAGGAAATAATGTTTCTTTCTGTCTCATCCTATCCCATCCTCCCCTAGAGGCTGTGCGGTGGTGGAAAACCAGGGCTGTGGCCATGAGCGGCCCGCAGCATCCCTGAGAGCCGCGGGAGGAGGAAGGGTCCCAGCGGCGCGGGGCTTCAGAGGGGAAGCCAGAGGAATGGAGGCCGTGTCGGCATGTGGGGCCAGGAGCCCCACTTCCTGACTGCGGTCCACCTGACAGTCCCTACGTCCAAGGAACATGTGACAAGCTCCACCCCTGCTCCTGCGCCTTCGCCCCACAAGCACCTGTGGAGTCCCGGTCACGTGCCAGGTATCCAGCCAGGTGCTGGACAAACACACCCACGGAAACACATGGTCTGCTCTCTTGCAACCAAAGCAGCAGGAAAAATCACCTCTCTATGACCCAAAGAATATTCTCTACAAATGTGATGAATGTCTTGAAGAAAAGTAAAAGTCGCTGTGAGAGTATAACCAGGGGGCCCTCGCTGGCTGTGGGGAGGTCTGTGAAAGCCTTCCGGGACATCCTCGGGGGAGCAGGGGAGGCGGCCAGGCTGGGAAGTGGCGCTGGGGAGGAAGCAGGCACTCCAAGAGGACAGGGGAGCTCGGGAAGACCCCAAGAGGGGCCTGGAAACAAGCACAGAACAAAGCCCAGAGTGGCTGGCGGGGCCACCAGGCACCGGTGGGCAGGGCTCTGCACCACCCACAGCGTCCACACCGGGAACGGGGCCCCGCCCAGCCTCATGCAGCAGAATGGCTGCAGTGAGCGCGGGATGGATGTGCACAACTCACATCATCAACACTGGGAATCGGGCAGTGGGACGGAGGGTAGTTATGTGTCTGTGAATCTGCACAACTCACATCGTCTACGCTGCAGTGACAGAGGATGGACAGGAGGCCAAGGAGCAGATTATGAGGGGCCCTCTCGCCCTTAGGAATGTGTTTAGCTGCAAAGACAGGACAAGAAAGCCAAGGAAAGTGGCCACACAAATCTGAACTTGCTTCTCCCAGGCAGATGGCCAGGTTGGGCTCGAGGGGCTGCCCCCCACCCCTGGCTCGTGCACCGGCGGCGCGCTGAGCTCTTCCTCCCGCCCCGAGACGGCTCTGCACCTCCAGGTAGCACTTCCTCGTTCCCGACCAGGAAGGGCTGGGGGGCCTGCCCTTTCCTCCCCGGAAACCTTTCCTCCTCGGGGAGGGACGGAGGGAGAGGGCACGTGCCGGGGCAGCTGGCATCGCGTGTCTCCACGGCCTCACTTGGCCCAGTCGGGACCTGGGGCCTTAGAAGTCAAAGGTCTCAACCTGTCGTCCATCGAATATGGTCCCAAACAAGGCACATCACTAGCACACTTCTGACGAGTGTGCAGGCTTCCCGGAGAGGATGGGCACGGCTCTGGCCCCGAATCCAGCTCCCTCTGGTTGTGCAGATTCCTTGAGGACTTGAGGGAAGGGCCTACGTGCCTTCATCCTTGCAGCCGGCGCCTCGTACCATGCTGGGCACTCATTTCGCATCTGTGCCCAGAGCAGGTGCGCACCATCTGCCAGCGGGCACCGCGTCGGGTCCCAGAGTGGAGGCTCTTGGCGGTTCATCTAGACGCGTCCCAGGGGCAGGTCAGTCTCACCAGAGATTCTGCCGGCACCACCCCTCCAGAAGGAGAGGACCCTGACAGCCCGAGTGACAGCGTGCCAACAGTGACACAGCTCATGCTCTGTCAGTCCCTTAGAGCAGAGGGAGAGGGGCCAGTAAACCACACTCCACCAAGCTGCCGACCTCACGTTGCCTGGAGAACACGGAGACGTGAGGGACTTGCACAGTTCCCTTTCCTCTCTGCCACAAATGGCAGAATTTAAACTCATTCCAGGATGAGCGTGGCCGTTACACTGTGAGAAAGTGTATTCCGCAATAAACAGAGGCTACCAGGTCCTCATCTTGCCCTCCTGCTCCTTCCCCCAGAAGCCCCGACGAGTCTCCCCCAGGGCCGCCAAGTCGGCTTCACCTGCAAACGTTGGCAGAGAGATGACGGCCAGGGCTCCACGCCCGTAAACCCCGAGCCTGCGCAGAGGGTGAGTGCAACAGGCTGTGCGGGGCCACCGTTTCCTTTCTAATAGTCCATAAAACGTAAGTCTTACGTGTCTTGAGAAAACATGATGTCGTAGCAGGTGACGCAGTGGGAGGTCGGTCTCTAAGCTCTGACCGTCCACTTCGCTGTCCCCAGCTGACTCTTCTGTTTGCAATGAGACCACAATTAAATGCAGGGTTCAGCTGCGAAGGTCAAGGATAAGCAAGCACTGTCTGAAAAGAAAATGACAAATCTACAGAAAGCCGGAGTAAAATCAGGTGAAGCCGCCCTGCATCAGGTAAATATGGCGAAAAATCAAGTCGGTAGCATCAAAGGAGAAACATAAAATACGGGGTTAGCTGCCATTAGTTGCTTGGGCAGAAACAGGTGGAAGACAGATCGCTGGTTTCCTGTCTCAAAGTGGCGATAATACTGGTGACAAGGCTGCGGAGTCCCTTGTCCTTGTCACCGTCACTGACTTGCAGGGTTGGGTAACTTACGCAGTCTCATGGTGTGGGGGAGGGGGCGGCTCTCTGAGAGGGCGCTGTCCACGCCAACCCCAGGGCCATCCTGCAATTGAACACCACCTTGCTCCCCAAAGGACAGAAGGAGAGACGCCCTTGCAGTCTTCTCCCCCCTCACTCCAACAGTGAGAATAACAAAGGGCAACGCTGAGCACGGGTGTCTTTCCGCTTGCGCCCGCTTCAGTTCCTCTCGTCAGTGTCGCACGCTTTTCCGAGCGCAGGTCTTTTGCCCCCTTAGATTTATTCCTGGGGATTTTATTCCTGTTGATGCCACTGTAAATGGGACCGTTTTATTAATTTCTCCTTCTGACAGCTTGTCGATAGTGCATAGTGTATAGAACACATTTTAAACACGGGCAGAAAACCTGCATAGACGTGTTTCCACAGAAGACATCCGGGCGGCCACCGGGCGCAGGAAAAGAGAAAAGGAAGTCAAAGCCACGAGGTACCACCTCACCCCGGTCAGAACGGCTGTCACGGAGAGACAGCAACCGACCAGCGTGGCGAGGGTGCGGGGCAAGTGGACCCTGTGCCCTGCTGGTGGGAATGCGAATCTGTGCAGCCCCGTGGAAAACAGCGCGGAGGGTCCTCAGAAAGTTAAAAATGGAACTGCTATACAACTCAGCCATCCCAGGTCTGGGCATTTTTCTGAAGAAAACGAAACACTAATTAGAAAAGATACGTGCCCCTGACGTTCACAGCAGCCAAGACACGCGAGCAGCCTGCGGCGGCCACACCATCAAAAGCAGACAGTGGGGGTGGGCGCAGCCCAGCGGGGGTGCGCGTGCTCAGCACGCACGAGGTCCTGGGCTCGGCACCCAGCACCTCCATAAGAAAATGAACTGGGGAGTGTTCCTTCTACACTTTCCAGGGAGAGAATGTGAAGAATTGGTGTTAATTGTACTCTTGGTAAAATGTTTTGGTAGAATTCTCAGGTGAAACCATCTGGGCCTGGAGATTCGTTCCGGGGGTAGACATTTAATTACCAACTGAACCTCAATGACAGTCACGGGGCCATTCTGAGTGTCCCCTCCCAGTCCGCAGAGTGTGTGCTTTTGAAGGAGTTGGTCCATTTCCCGGAAGGTGTGTGTGTGTCTGTGTGTGTCTGTGTGTGTGTCTCTGTGCATGTGTCTCTGTGTGTGTGTGTCTGTGTGTGTGTCTCTGTGTGTGTGTTGGTCTGTGTCTGTGTCTCTGTGTGTCTGTGTCTGTGTGTGTGTGTCTCTGTGTGTGTGTCTGTGTGTGTGTGTCGGCACCGGTTCCCCTGTGAGGACCACAGATCTGCGGCAACACCCCGTTTCAGCCCCAGGAAGGAACAGCAGCATCCACAGTTTCTGTCTCGGTTTTGCCCTTTGTCAGTCTTGCTAAAGATGTCCTGAATTTGTGGATATTTTCAGGAAGCCAGATTCTCGCTGAGTTCACTTCATTGTTTTTCTGTTTCAGATTCCTCGGTTCCTGCTCAGGCCCCCACGACGTCCCTCCGTCTCGTGGCTCTGACTTCGGCCCTTCTTCTCCGGGCTGACTCAGACGGGTCTCAGACTGTTAATCTGAGCATTTTCTAGTGTAAGTATTAGTGCTGCGAAGTCCCTGCTCGCCGCTGCCCTGGCTGAATCCCACACGTCCTGACACGTTGCACTTCAATTTTCCCTCAGTTTGACGTGTGTTTTAATTTCCTTTGGGACTTTTCCTGAGACCTGTGGGTCACAGGGAAGTGTGCTGTCCGGCTGTTTCCCTGTTACCTTTCTGTCGCTGATCTCTTCTTTAGGGTCCGTTTAAGTCGTAGAACATACTCGGGCCGTGTCTGTTCTTTCACACCCCTAGGGCCTCGCCCCCAGCAGACTATGGTCTGTGTTGGAAAACGTCCCTTGAGAGCTTGAAAAGGTATGGACGTCCTGCTGTTGCTGGATGGGGGGTTCCATCAACGTTCACCACGGCTGATGCTTGAGGCTGACTTTAAATTCTTCTGCTGTCTGTCTAGTTGGTCTGTCGGATGCCGAGAAAGGGCCATTTGCAGTCACACCTGTGGGTCCGCCTGCTGCCCTCAGCTCCCACACGGTGGCCGGCCCATCCTGGCCCCTGCTGCTCACCGCACACACGCAGAGCCGACAGGGCTTCCTGAGGGCCCGGCTCGTCGCCACCATGTAACGCCCGTCTCCTCCTCGGGGACCTGCTTTGTTCTGAAGTCTGACTTACCTGTACCGGCACCCTGTAATCTGACTCTCACACGATGTCTGATGCTAACACAGCCTCGTTTCTTTCTGACAGCGTTTGCGCGATGTGTCTTCACGGTCACTCTGCCTCCAACCTGCCTACGTCGTCACACTGACGTAGGTGTCTTGTCTGCAGTGCAGGGTCTGGTCGTGCTCTGTAATCTACTCTACCAGTTCCTGCCTTTCGCGCATTTAGACCCATTACCTAAGCCCTGTTCTCAGGGCTCAGGCCTGACACTGTGTTTCTGTCTCTGGTTTGTCACTGGTTACCGTCTGCGTCTTGGTAAGATCGGGCCGGGGAGACAAAGCACCCAGCTGGGCGGTTAATGTCCGCGGGTGTGTGCGTGCTTGTCTCACAGCTCTGGAGGCCGGGGCGCCAAAACCAGGTGCCGGCATGACCATCTCCCAGGGAGGCCTCGCCCAGACGCCCGTGTCCCTCTGGGTCCCACCCGCAGGGGAGGGGCGGCTCCCGGCCCCGTCCCAGGGCGCCCATCCCAGCGAGTCTCCACCCCCAGGGCCTTGTTCCTCCCACAGACCCCGCCTCCGAGCACCATCCCATCAGGGTCTAGACCCCAGTCGACGTGCGGTGTGGGAGCGGCGGGGACGCAGACACTCAGCCCGCCGCAGACCGTCTGTCTTATTTTTCCTGAGCTCCATGGGTGACTGAGACATCCTTTAGGAGCCCACTTCTATTATGTCTGGTGTTCATTCACACGGCTCGCTGGTGGCTGTCGGAGGTGCCCCGCTGCACGACGTCAGTTTGCTGGTGTGGCCACCTCACCTGCTCGGGGACGTGGACAAAGCTCACTTCACATTCCCTGAGTGTCTCCTCACAGTCACAGTTTAACCACCTTCCGCACGGACTCCACGTAAAGGTAGAAGCACGTGAGACAGTGGCAACGCTTCTGCTTCAATCATCAAACACATTTCACAAAACTCAAGAGGGGAAGGAGAGCCGACTGTATTTACCCATATTTTTGCCCTGTGTTCCAGCTTCCTTCCCAGTGTCCCAAGGTTCCTTCCTTTTCGTTTCCTTTCTGTTTAGAGAATTTCCTAATGGTCATTCCTTAGGACGCATCTTTGGAAAACGCAGTCCTCTGCGTCTTCAAGATACGTCTTCCCCCACAGCTTCATAGAGACGTAGCTGACGTGCGACGCTGTGTGAGGTCAGGGTGCGGACCTGCTGGTGTGACGCACTTCAGTACTGCAAACTGACGCCCTCCACAGCACCCACTACGCTGCGCGCCTGCCATCGCTTTCTGGGGGTGAGAGCATTCAAGATCTCCACTCTCAGCAACTTTCGAGTATGAACCACAGTATCATTAACTACAGTCACTGTGCTATTATACATTAGCTCTCCGGAGCCTGGTCACCTTGCGACTAGAAGTCCGCGCTCTGACCAGTGTCCCCCCACCACCCCACCCCCAGCCCCCGGTAACCATATTCTAGACTCTGTTTCTGTGCGTTTGGCTTTTTCCGATTCCACGTTTAAATGACAGCATCGAGCATTTTTCTTTCTCTGTCGGTCTTGTTTCACTGAGCATAACGTCTCCAGGTCCTGCCATGTTGGTGCAAACGGAGAGCTTCCTTCTTTCTCATGGCCGATGTTCTGTTATAAGACGCTGCATCTGTATCCATCCATCGACTGCCTGCACTTAGGTTGTTTCCACATTTTGCCACAAATCTGAGTAACGCTGCAATGAATGTGAGGGGTGCAGCTGTCTCTCTGAAGCCCCGTTTTCATTCCCTTTGGGCATGTGCCAGCGAGCGGGGTTGCTGGGGCTTGAGGTAGCTCTAGTTCTAGGTTTCCACGGAACCACCAGACTGGTTTCCATGTGGCTGCACCACTGTTTGGAAACATATTCTTCCCGTTTTTACTTCTTCCAAATGTGTCCTGATACGATCTGCCTGGATATGTGCTTTCATTCGTGAAGAGTGGCTTCGGTGGACACAGAACTTGTGGATGGCAGTGCTTTTCTTTCAGCATGTGAAAAGCCGAGACAAATACAATCCCATAAAAACCCCAGCACGTTATCTCGTGGGTGTTCACAGACCGATTCTGAAGCTTCTATGGAAAGACGGAAGACCCGAAATCACCAACTCCGTACTGAAAGAGGGCCAGGTCTGGGGACTGACACTCCCGACCTCAAGGTTTCCTGTAACGCTGCTGTCATCAAGACGGTGTGGTCTTGGTGAAGGAGCAGACAGATAGATCGATGGCACGGATACAGAGCCCAGAAGTGGACCCACAGGAATAATGTCAACCGGTCCCTGAAGAAGGAGCAAAGACAGTTCAGTGAGAAAGGACAGTCTTTGCAACAAATGGTCCTGGAACAACTGGACATTCAAGTGCAAAAAAATAAAAAGACTAGACACAGACGGTACACCCATCACAAAAATTAACTCAAAACGCATCACAGCAACCGAGACATGGAAACACCCTAAGTGCCCATCACGTGTGAATGGATACAGACAGCGTGAGATACACACACCAGCGTATTATTCAGCCATAAAAAGGAAGCCCTGCCACCTGTGACAGCTGGGATTGGCCTTGAGGGCTCTGTGCTAAGGCCGCCCACCCCAGGCTCCCTCCAGGCGCCCCACTGAGGTGCGCGGGGCAGCGTCGTGAAGGGGGACTCCGCAGGCCCACGTCGCGAGGAGGGTCGGAGACTCGCGGTCCAGCAGGGCCTCGGTCTCCAGACGCCAAGGCGCCCTGCTGCTTCCTCTTCCACACGGTGTGGCTCAGGCGAGAATTCATGCCACGAAACGTCCGGATCCATCATTCCGAAAAGTGAGCCGCCCTGACGTCACAGGCACTTTGCTTCAGTGTCTGGACGTTCCCCCTTTCCCCGCACCTGCAACGGCACTGCCTCGGCACCTGCTCCCACCACACGGCCCAGGCACAGACGCACCAGGGAGGGCAGACTGCATCTCCGCATCTGGCCGGGCACCTGTCTGTCCGGCTGTGGCCGGAACATGACACCCGGCTGACAAATGCAGCCTCAGCCCGTTGTTCCACCCGGTGCCCCCGAAGTACAGGGATCCAGGCCTCCGTCGCATTAGCCTTTCGAGACACGTGGCAGATCCCAGAACCCAGCAGGTGACGCTCAGCTCAACACGTGTGCCTCCCACACAGGGATCCCCTGCCTGCACATTCCAGGACTCGGGGGGAGCCTGGCAGGCGCGTGTGCACCTGTGTGTGTGTGTGCACCTGCGTGTGCATGTGCACCCGTGTGCGCACACCTGTGCACATTTGTGTCTGTGTGTGTGTCAGTGAACCTCTAGCCAGGAGCCACTTCTGACCCCGTCTCAGGGCCCTGAGGTCCCTTTGGCCTCGGAGCGGCGCATTCCCAGCTACAGTCTTGTCTCCCTGGGGCGGGCCCTTCGGGACGCCTCCGGCTGGGCCAGCACCCGCCCCTGACGTCCTCCAAGGTGGCAGGCACTGTGCCCCACCCAGGTGGGTACTTCGGGTGGCCTCACAAAACCGAGGCCGTGGGGCACCTACCCCAGTGCAGTTGCGGAACACCAGGCACCACGGAGGATAAACATACGAGACCACAGGGACTTGAGCGACGGGGGCAGTTGTGCGACCTGGCTGGTGTTTGATAACTGGTTAGAACTTCAACAACTGGAAAAAGAGTTGGGGTGGAAACAGCCTGAACGGAAGGCTCAAAGAACAAGGCAGGCCGGGAAGGGGGTGAGGGAGTGCGGCTGAGCCCAGGTCCTGGGGACGTGGCTCCCCGAGCAGGGGGCGGCAGAGGGTGGACACCACCCCCCTTTCCCGGTCCAGTGAGTGTAAGTCCACGTTGTCCCCCAGCGATGGGGTCAGGAGGAGTCTGAGCCAGGGCCTCGGGCACTGGAGGGGGTCCTGGACGCCGTGGGGAAGGGAGATTCGGAGTGGCCAGAACCCAGAGGAACTGGCCGCTGGGCTCTCCCGCCTCGGCATGGCCCCTGGGCTCCTCCACAGGCTCAGCCTCCCCGCTCTCCGCACACCAGCCCCGGAAGACTCTGCGAAACAGTCGATTGCCCAGGACCCAGAGATTGCCAGCTGGGGGTCAGGGTGGGGGCCGGTCTGCAAGCTTCTCAGTGGCCAGCCCTGCCCCCGGAAGCTGCCGCCCAGGCCGCCTCCCTGCGGGCGGATTCTAGAGTCTGAGTGACTTGGCGGAGAAAGCGGGGGGGGGGGGGGGGGGGGGGCAGGAGAGCAGGAAAGGCTTCCTCTTCTGCGCTGACGGCTCCCCAGGGAAGCCCCGAAGCCCTGGAAGCCGCCAAGAACGCAGCACAGGCACCAGCTCTCAGACCCAGTGATGAGTCACATCCTCTCTTGGAGGCTCAGCCCTGCTCTCCGAGGAGGCAGCTCGCAAGGGCTGCCCGGGGCTGGAGGGCGGCCCGCCCCTCGCCACACCCACCTGAGGCCGGATCGCACAAAGAGCCTCTGTGCTCCCGCCCGCTGCTCACAT
Source organism: Camelus bactrianus (assembly GCF_048773025.1). Taxonomy (NCBI): domain Eukaryota; kingdom Metazoa; phylum Chordata; class Mammalia; order Artiodactyla; family Camelidae; genus Camelus; species Camelus bactrianus. The sequence goes on along the minus strand of NC_133567.1, from coordinate 1,674,128 downwards.
GCTGGTCTTCGGTTGTGCTGTCCAAACAGAAATTTAAGTTTTGAACAGTGTCAATCGGTTAAAAACGGAAAGAAACGGAAGAAAAGAAACGAAGCCGAAACGACAGAAACTCAAAGCCAAATTCTTGGTCAGTGGACCCTTTTTAAGGCTGTGAGAAAACGGAAAAGGCTCCCAGAGATTCCTGTGGTCACATCCAGCGACCACTGATTTTTGTACATCTTGTTTTTCTGATGACAGAGCAGAGTCAGGACCCAGGGGCACAGTGACACGAACAGCTCTCCTCTCACAAAGCCCAGGGGACAAGTCCTGGTCTTTGCAGTCAGGAGGGAAGCCCAGACGGAAAGGGGAGTGGCCCTGGGCCGGCAGATGGGGCCTTGCCCCCACACTGTCCCCGCACCGTCCCCCGGGCTCCAATGGGTGGTGCTGCCGGGATGGCCGGGCACTGCGTGGACGGAGGCTCCTGCTGAGCGGCTCTCTGGCCACGGCCACGGAGAAAACTGTGTCCCTCCCCCGGGCTGCAGGGGCTGCAGGCAGTGTCGGCTGGAAAAGGAGGGTGGAGCGTGATTCATCCTGAGCTGAAAAGTGACTCAAAAAGGAAATTGCCTGCTGCGCGGGGATGACACGGTTCACCATGCCCGCCATGACCAGGCCTGTCTGTCAGCAGCCTCCCGTGCACGCGGGGCTCCCTCGGGCCGCGCCCGCCGCCTGGTGACTCAGAGGTGTGCCCGGAGGCCTGGCTGACCACCACCCAGCACGGATCGCAGGGACTCCAGGAAACCATCAGACACAGGGCAGCACGGCAGGGCGGCTGCGGTGTCAGGGGAGGGGCTCAGGAACGAGGAACAGAAGGAGCCCGTGTGCCAGGAGCGCGCAGAGCCTGTGTTCCCACCTCCGGCCGCAGCTCCCAAGTCACACGCAATTCACATGCACCCCCCCCCCCCGGTTCACAGGCAAATAGGGCAGGAGCTCACTTTGTTCCAACAGCCGACGCCTTCTCTTCTCCTCCCTTCCCTTTCTCTCTAAGGCAAGAGGACTTTCACTCCTTAAACCTTAAAACAGCTCAGATACTCCATGAGCTGCTTTCAGTCTGAAAAAGAAAGACGAGGGTAAACTGATATAATATTGTAAATCAATAAGTTACAATCAATAACTTATAAAAAGTTTTAGAATAAAAAATAAAGATTAGGGTCAAGTACATGAACTTACCATGTCGGTAAGTCACAAATGGGCACATATCCCCATTTTATATAGTTCAGTCCAACAGACTATGAGGAAGAGAAGCCACAGCTTCTTCAAAAACTGCTGTTCCTCCCCAGAAGGCCTCACTGGCAGCCCGGGGGGTTAGCTTGCCGACCAGGCCCCGTGACCTCTTCCTGCTGCTCCCAGGTGGCCTGGGAGGCGCTGGTGGGCGTCCCCATCCTCACCCCACACTCGGCATGACAAGTCGACCTCTGGGCAAACTCACGCCACACCAGCTTCGTGGGGTCACTGCAGAGAGTGCCACGGTCCCCAGACGGCCTCCTGAGGACTCTCCGCCCTGACTTGCACGACGTGGACACTGAAGGTCAGTCCAACAAAGCCAGACTTCTCATACCTCATTTTTAGTTTATTGCAGCAAAATGTACACACAGTGAAATGCTCTGAACGCAGGGAATACAATCTGATGTTTCGATCAGTGTTCACCCCGAGAAGCCACCGCTCCACACAAGACAGAGAAAGCCACCCCCTCGAGAGCTCTCGGCCCCTCTCTGGACAACGCCTCCCATGCGGAGGGAACCACGTCTCCGATTTTCAACACCAAATACTATTTTACCGACTTGACCTCCACACAGTGGGGCCATGAAGCACACACGCTCTGGGGCTGACCCCCGCCCCAGGGGCGAAGAGCTTCAGCACGGGCTTCATCCATCAGTGCTTTCTTTCATTTCCGAGTAACTAATGCAAGGTTTTGGCAGACGTTCCCTTTGTTGGCCATTCCTACCTCCTTGTCCTTCTTGTTGACGTGTCTTTTCGCCCGATGTTCATTTTTAACCGATGGTCATTTTATGTATACACACATGTAATTTATGTTTTGATAGAAGTTCTTTGTCAAAAGCATACATTGTAAACAGGTTCCTTCCAGTCTGCACTTTGCAATTTCATTTTTTCCCTTTGTGTTTAGAACTTTCTCTGTTCTCCTGAAGAAATATTTGCCAACTTCAAAAATGCAAAGCCACTCTCCCTCGCCATCTTCTAGACGTCGTAGACGCTTCGTCTGACGGACAAGTCTGAGAGACTCAGGCCGTGAAACCCAGATGCAGCCGTGCCCCAGCGCCAGGCCTTCTCATTCACAGTCTCGATTTCTCTTTCCTGCAGAATCTCTGGATTCCAACACAAGTGACACACTTACCAAAGGCCCATCAGGAAAGCAGTTAAACTGCCCCCTCCCAGTTTTTGTCCCCCGGACGCAAGCCCGGGGACATGTTCCGGAGTGAACGCACAGAAACAGGCGGCGTCTTGGGCTCCGTCTGCCTGCTTTTCGGCTTTCTTTTGCCACGAGGGTTTTTTATTTTTGCTTTATTTTAACAGCAAAAAGCAGCTGTTCAGCAAACACATAACGTGGAGTGTCGGCATCTTTCTTGAGTAACGGTCTCCGCATTTTCTGTCCTGTGAGATTCCAGACCCTCGAAAATCATTTAGTAAGTAGAACGCTCTTCCTTCCCGCAAATCCACCCGCTCAGCGTTTACTCTAGCATGAAAGCCATCGCCGGTTATCAGACAAACACGCAGGAAGAGTTCGGCTGAGAACAGACGCTCCTCCCGCCAGTGACCGCATTTATTCACGCCATAAACATTGCAGAAGCGGGCCCTGTATTGTGAGCCAGACGCTCGGGTAACTCAGCTGAACGACTGTCTTTTACTGCCTTCAGTTTAGAAACGCAATTGGGCTTCTCTTCCCTGAAACTACGCGCACGCATGTGTCCACGCCATACGCGCACACGGACACACGTGCAACTAAGGCTCTCTGGCTGTAGACCGTCACCTGCAGATTATCAGAAAGCCGTTAATTATTATTCTGCACAGGGTTTTCAAGGAGTCTAGATAAGAGATGTAAGTGCCTTAAGAAAAGCACGTTAGCTACTTGGCATCTTGCACAATAAATTACATCGCGAAATCTTCACACGTGTCTCCCCTGAAATAAATCCACCATGTAAAAAAGCAGGAAAAATGCTGGGGAAAAAGGCAAAATGAACGTCTGATCACACTCTTCTCCCGGCCTGAGTGCAGGCCAGCTGAACCCTTGTGATGGTCTCAGGGCGGAGCCCTGCACGTGCGCTCCCTCCGTGACTAGTAACGCTGCTTTCCTGTCTAGAATAGTTTCGAGGAGATTCGAGTAAGAAATGATTCTCTCAAAAAGGCAGGAAGCAGTTTGAGAGGCTCTTCACGGACGTGTCTGTACTGGAGACTCTTCCTTCAGGGCTGAGCCTCAAGCTTCCAGCCATTCTACTCTGACCAGCAGATTTTCGGGCTTTCTCCGCAGACGAGAAGAAGACGGCTCAGGGGACGCCAGCGCCTTCTGCAGCAGGGACGTGACAGTGATCAGAAATGAGCTCAGGTGATGAGCATGTGCTTTTTTCCTAAGACTGTTCACGTGAGAAATGCTAGAAACGTCAGAGAAGCACGAGTAAGACCAAAAAGTCACAAAATTTGAGTCGGGGAGTAGAGAGGATGACACTGCCCTGCATTTGAAAGCGAGTTACAACGCGCCCCCAGGGCTCTGGAACCGAGACCAGACTGCCCACAACCTAAGAGACGTCTTTGCCCAGGTTGCCCCAGCAAGAGGAAACCGCACCTGGCAGCATCCTCAGGGGAGAAGACTCATGCACACTGGTCCCTGGACTCCAGGCTGATGCGCAGCGCCACCTCCCCACCGGCCAAGAACCCAAGCCCAGACTCAGAACCACCGCTCCCTGGACTCCAGGCTGATGCACAGCGCCACCTCCCCACCGGCCAAGAACCCAAACCCAGACTCAGAACGCACAGTTCATGTTTCCCACCCTGGGCGCAGCCTCGTCTGTGCCGTGGTTGTGACACGCATGCTCTTTTCCTTGGGACAATCTAAACCCTCTGCCGGCCCCTCTGCACACTTTCTTTGACTTTTACATTTGCAAGTGCATATTCCAAGGGAGATGTTACTTTTAAACCAGCAGAGCAATTACGACGCAGGATGGATGCTCGACACAAGAGTGACTGGACGAGAGCCGTGGCCTGGGAGCAACGCAGTTTACGCCAACGGTCCACGCACAGCTGCCAGGTGTCACGTCCTTGAGCGCTGCTAGGCCCTAAATATTTGTCTGATTCTGGTACATAAGGAAAGCCTTCATCAGTTTCTCTTGCACGTTCCTAAAGACCAGTTGGCTCTGACTAGGGCAGAAAACGTGATATTTCAAAGATTATTTGGCCCTTTTGGCAAAAGAATAGCCTTTTTGTAAATGGGAGTTTGTCAAAGGGGAAATCTGGATCGAACGCCCAAGTCAAGATGTGATTCCGTGTCCAGTTCCCCTCCAGGTGCTGACACGCTTGGGAAGTACGACCACGATTACGTCAGGTCACGGCGAGAAAACCCCACAGACGGTGAAATGAGAACCTGGAGTGCGAAGACGTGCGGTTCCCGCTGGAAGAGGGTGCGCCGGGCCGAGCTGCCCCGTCCTCTTCCCCTGCGGCTGAGATGCCAGCAAGCCCCGTCCAGCCCGCCCTCCGAGGGGCCATCCTGCGTTCCCTGCACGCCACCACTCCCTCGGCTGGACAAACGTCGGGGCTTAGGAGAGGGCGAGGGTAAATTCAGTCCACGGCGGCACGTGTTTCTTGAGCTCCCACCGTACCCCCGACTCTCGCTGGGAGCCAGGCAGGGAGCCGGGAGGCGGGCGACTTGGAGGCGAAGCACAAGACCCTGGAGACATGGGTTGGCGCATCTGTCTTCAGAGCCGCGTCCCAGGGTCACTGCCCTCCTTCCCCGCCCCTCAGGGGGTGCAGGCCCCGCGGGCCTCCAGACCTGGGCCGCCTCCCTAACGGCTAGGACTCCCACCTCCCCGCCTCGGCCACCCCCGGTGAGAGCCATGCACCACGTTACCAGGTCTAATCCCAGCAGCAAAGCACGCTCTCTGAGTGTTCCAAACGGATGTGCTCATTTTAAGGAAGGAGATGAATGCACCAAATGGCCAGCAACTCTGCCTGCTGGTTGGTCAAGGGAGTGCTCCCAGCGCCCTTCACATGGGAGCCTTCGGCTCCGGGAGGCAGGTCTGCAGGGCCAGAGACCCCAGGGAGCCTCAGCACAGCTGCTGGGAGCCGGGTGGGCTGGGCGGGGGAGCTTTGCAAGGGGAACGTAGGGGCTCCTACTGGACGCAGAGGTGGCAGTACCGGGTTTCGGGGGTGGCCCGGGGTGCCTGATTTGGAGAGAGCAGCACCATGGGGACAGCGGTCGCAGGTCCCCTGGGTTCATTCCAGGGCTGAGGAAATGCAGGGAAAGCGCCCTCCTGGGCAGTGATGCAGATCGGGGGGGGGGCAGGCGTCCCACCTCCAACAGGCAGGGCAGGTACAGAGGGCACACGGACACACGGAGACTCAGGAGGGGCTGAGGGCTCGTCCGGCAGAGACCCCCAGCGGGAGGGGAGACAGAGCCCCTGACGAGCAGCCTTGGAGGAGACGCAAACTGCGGCCACGTTTTACAAAATGGCTCAGAACTCATGCTGAGCTGATTGTGTCACACGAAATAAACACACCGACCCCATGGCTGTGCTCCGTCAGGGAGACAGGATTCTGCCCCCACAAACAGGCCGTCAGGAACCCGCGATCCACACCCTCGTGGCTGGATGCGAGGAACGGTCGGACAGAGCTCCCGTTTTGTAGCCCCCCAAAACGCGACATGAATTTTCCAATATTTCTTCTGCCGCCGAGTAGGAAGCGTGTATCCGAGCGTACAGGCACTTAAAGTGCATTTAAGCACCGCCGCAGGACGCACGCCCGGCGGCCGCTGCTCGGCCGTCACAGGAGAGCGTCACGCAGTGTTTTCACTGTTGTGATTGTTGAAGTACAGTCAGTTACAATGTGTCCATTTCTGGTCCCTGGGAGCTTCCTTCAGTGCCTCCCATGGCACCTGGCATTGAGATGGACTATGTTTCAAAAACCAATCTATTAATTAATTTAAATTACATAAACTCACTGATACTTACTGTACCTTAAACTTTCAAGATAACAACAGAGCAGATTACGTTTGAAAGACACAGAATCCAGTGGCTGCTCTTTCTATTCCCTTCCTTTTCTTTTTTTAAGGTTTTTCTTGGTTGGGGGCGTGGTAATTAAGGTTATTTACTCATTTATTTTAGAGGCAGTGCTGGAGATTGAACCCAGGACCTCGTGCGTGTTAAGCATGCGCTCTACCACCGAGCTCGACCTTCCCCATCTTTCTGCTGTTTTCTACGCTCTTGTTCCAAGAGTCCAGGAGACAAAGGTCAACAGAGAGAGAAGAGCCGGAGGTAGTCAGCTGTGGGGACTTGCTGACTTGGAGGAGAAAGTCCAGGATTCCGCGTGTTTAACGTGGCGCTCGAAGAAAGAGGGAGGGGACGGAGGTGGAAGGCGCAGAAGTTTCCTGTGCATCGTGGGGCCGGACCCAGCGCCTCCGGGAGAGCCTTCCGGCCAGCGTTCCCAGCGCGGGTCAGCTCCCTGGCGCTCCTCACTTGGCTCTGTCCAGAGGACAGAGCTTTTAGAAGAATTAAGAGATGCCTCAGGTTTCAGCTGGTGTTTATCAGCCACTCCGGAAAGTGAGGACTTTGTGTGAAAATCATCTCTTTGAAGGAGTCCCAATACCACTCATCTCTCTTTTGGTGTTTAAACTTGAGTCTTTTTTTTTTTTTAATTCAGCTTTATCGAGGTACAACTGACAAATAAAATTGTAAGGGATTTAAAGTGTACACTGCGGTGGTTGGATGCACACACACCCTGAGAAAGGACTTCACTCACCTGATCAATTAACACCCATCACCTCAGGTTTATCTGTGTGTGTGTGGAAACACTCGAGTTCTGCTCTTCTGGCAAAGTGCAGAGATACAATGCAGGTTTCAACCACAGTCACCACTTACACACGCTCCTCGGGACTTACTCGGCTTGTAACTGCAAGTTTCCACCCTTCACCAGCCCCTCCGCTTCCCCACTTCCCCAGTCCCTGGCAACCACCATTCTACTCTGTTTCCATGATAAACTCAAGTCTAAAATGGAAAGAAAATAACCCACCAAATGTAAACAACTTAAATGCTGGTCTTAAGACAAAGTATCTACAAGAAGCAGTTATGTTTAGAAACTGTGTTATTAATAAAATAGAAAGTTCTATTTACTAATAATAAACCACTCCAACTTTATGTATTTTTTTGAAGAGTCAGCCATTATTTGATATTCTAAACCCTGTAAATTTGGGATGGGCTGAAAATGCAATCCACCAACTAAAAGTGCATTATAATAAGAGAAACATTACATTGTATTTACAAGTAACAGAGGCAGGATTTGAACCTGGATCTGATTCACCAGCCCTTGCTGATTGCAATAGAATCAGCTGTCTTTCTTAGTTGACAGGTTGTAACAAATTGATCTACTCGAGTTACAATTCCCAAACTGTGCATTGCCCTGGTGGACTGACCTGGGACCTTGGTGGATTGACTTGGGGAACTTGGTGGACTGACCTGAGACCCTGCTGGACTGACCTAGGAACTTGGTGGACTGACCTGGGGAGCTGGATGGACTGACCTGGGGACCCTGCTGGACTGACCTGGGGAACCTGGTGGACTAACCTGGGGACCCTGCTGGACTGACCTGGGGACCCTGCTGGACTGACCTAGGAACTTGGTGGACTGATCTGGGGAGCTGGATGGACTGACCTGGGGAGCTGGGTGGACTGACCTGGGACCTGGTGGACTGACCTGGGGACCCTGGTGTGCCCTCAATCCCTGCCCAGCTCAGCCCCACCGACCACTTGCCCACCAGGAAGGAGCCCAGGCACTGAGCGCCTGCGCCCTCACACTGCTGCTCCTGGGTGTGACACCTTCCACAGGCACATTCTCACACACCGGTGGTCTGTGTTATAACCAGCCAGCACGCAACCTTCTTAAGTCAGTCCAGGTCGAATGAAAGGCCCTTTTAGTGCTTACTGTCAGCTTTGCATTTTGCCTATATTGTATTTCTGAAATTTATTATAAATTTGGGGTACAAAATAATTTCTTTTAAAATGAGTAATAAATTGCTGTTTGAAAACAAGATATTTAGAAGAAATTGTGAATACAGACGTGATATTACTGGTTGGCTGGCTATGAAATCAGCTCTGTCAAATGAGCAGGTTTGCTACCTGCAGAGAACCACAGGGACAAGATGTGAAATGACACAGTGGCCACTGACCTTCCAGCCAAGTCGATGGCAAGAAAAGATGGCAAAATATATCCAAAGATGGGAGGAAAAAGACCTAGTCCTCAAGGCATTTGTACAATGAAAGTTTACAAAATAGCTGAGGGTCCCTGCCTGGGGTCCACCTACAGCAGAGCACACTGGGAAGCATTAAAAAAACTTTTCTAATGTGCAAAGATTTCATGGCTTAATATTATTGAGAATGTATACAAAGTCCAAACCTTGTTAAAATGAGTTTGTAGGACTGTTCAAATTTGCCGCACAGACCTTAAGAAAGAAATTGTCGGTTTATAAAGAGCTTACTAAAGCTTCCGGACGTTGTAATGAGAGTGACAGAGGGTCAGACAGCCATACAAACACAGCCAGAGCTGAGCAATCCAGAAAGTTATGACACCTGCTGAGTCAGTTTGACGTTTGGGCTACGTGACATCTTTACAACCACGCACAGGTGTCTCCTTTCTGGTATTTTCATATGAAATCACACGCAGACAACGAATACACATTATTTTGCTAAGCTTTTGACATCTATACAAGAGAAGAAATAATTCTAAGAATTTATGATAACTTCAAAAGCATCACCTGTAAGTTGACAGAAGTGCCGTATGCAGCCATTGTGTTGCATCACGAAGCACACCAGGGAGAAACGCTCAGGGGGCCTTTTAAACCCTCCAGGAAGACGGACTTGGCTGTATGTACAAAGACGTGTTCAAACACTGTTAACACGATAGCATCTTTCAAAACCACTGAACAGTGACACACCAATGGTCATTTTTACTGGCTATCGTCTTTAAATTTCATACTTTTCCTTGGGTAATGATTTCGTTTGGCAGTAAAGAGGGTCTGGCAGCTGGAAAGTTTGAAACATTCAGAACTTGAGGTTGTATTATCTCTGGAATGAAATGTCGCTTCCTGAGGCGCTGCCTGTGCAGGTGAGCGGATGGCATCCAGGTAAGAAAGGACAACACGGTCAGTTACTGACTCTGCTCCCGGCCCCGTGTGGGATGCGTGTGCTGGGTACCCCTGGCGATCACGGGTCTGAGAGCAGGGATTACGGACCCCAGCCCTTTGCAGCCAAGGAAGCAGGTGTAGGTCACCTGTCCCCGCCAGGGTGGCTGGGTGAATGTGGAGCGGGCACCAGCCGGGCCCCCACCCACCCCATGCCCTCTGCCTCCCTCCTCCGCAGGGTGACCTCCGCAGGTTGACCTCCGCAGGGTGACCTCTGCAGCGTGAGGAGGGCTGGACGCTGTCAGCTAGTAGTCAGTCCCCAAGGTCTGAAAAAGGGCAAGTAGCCACTCCTCCTCCAGTCCGACCCCCGTGAGTTTCAGGACGTTCTTGAGGAGAAAGGGAAGAGATCCAGCTGGCTGGACGGCACAGCGTGGCCTTCGTGGTGGTGAGAACCACTCACACGTCCCTCTGTGTTGCAGCAGAGAAACAGGCAGAACAAAGGCAGGTGAGAGCCACCAGCCGTCCAGACCCCTCGGTGGGGCAGGGGAGGGGCGGCCACCGGGACAGAGGCCTGGCCCCCGGGCTGGGGTGGCATCTGGGCGCAGGCCACTGGGGCATCGCATCAGAGCTACGGGTCCAGGGTGGGCCTTTTCAATGAAAGCCCCTACAGCGGCAAGGACAGTTCTTGGGACAGAATGAGGAATCAGTATTCGTCACAGCAGGTAGCCAACCCAAGGAAGCCGGGATCCTGGGAGAGGACCCTCCAAACGAGGCCAGCGCGGGTGCGCAGGTTCAAACAAGGGCCACAAGGGCCAAAACACTGTTCACATCGGACCTCACACAAGTTGCACAATGTCACACTGGTCACCGTCTCTGTTCATGAAATGGAACTATTGGCATCCTCTAGGTTAGTTTAAAAAAAATTTTTCAGAGTTCTTTCTATTGAAGTACAGCTGGTTTACAACGTGTTAATTTCTGGTGTCCAGCACAGTGATTTAGTTATATACACACACACACACATACTACATATAAAAGAGATAAACAACAGTGGCCTATAATGAAAAAGAATAGGAAGAAAATTAAAATCTTAAAAACATTCAAGTGTCTTTGAAAACGTACATACACGCCTTTTCCACTGTTTGGACAGGACGGTGCTTTGTGCCAAGTCAGCTTTACGCTCCCATCTGGAGGTGTTTGTTTGTCTTTCCTTTGGTGCCTTAACAATTGTCCCACAAGTTCCTCCCAGATACACTGCTGGCTCTCATCTAAATAATTAAGGTGCTGATAAGAATTAACAGAGCAAAGATAAAAGGCCACCATTTGTTGCTTGAGGAAGAGAGCGGGGAGGAGGAACCAGCCACGGGAGTGAGTAATGTCGCTGAACCCGGGGTTTTGAAGTCAGAGCCTCCAAGGAGGGTGCAGACACTCCTCAACGTCCATGAGCCACATGCACACTTCACAGAGACCTCCACTGATGGAGAATATTCTCCCGCTGTAAAACGACCCACAGAAAAACACCACGAGCCTTCTTATGAATGAGCCCAGTGCCCGCGGTCCCAGGGGCTGTGAAATAAAAAATAAATAGATGGAATTGAATAAACACATAAATGTCGAGCAACCTGGCTTCGCCTTAAACAACTTTTCCTTGTGTGAAAACTTTCAGAAAGGATCTGCTGTGAAGTTTACGTGAGCGCTCGCCCGCCGGGCGGTTCTGTAACATTTTAACCGACAGTTACATGGAATGGGGACTGCGTCCAGTTACAGAAAGTCCCCAGGGCCGCGTGCTCCCACGCCATCCTCAGGTGCACACACACAGGTGCACACACACACACATGCACGCACACACATGCATGCACACACTATATATACTTAAAAACTTAAGTGTACTGAAACACTGATGAGAATTCAGAAGCATCTCTCCCACCCCTCTTGGTTTTTAAGCCCTGATGCGTGTTTAGACACACAACAGGCACTATTTACTCCAGGCTGGCAGACCCGCAGGGATGGGGGCCCTGCCTGCAAACCGAGGATGGGGAAGAATTACAGATAAAATACGACTTGATCCAAACCCTTGCCCATAGCAGACGCTGAAGCCAAACCAAAACTGCTTTGAAGGGCATAGTAAGAAGAAACTGGGCTAACTGTGGGTTTTGCTGCTTTTAAACGATGGTTAGCCTGCACGTCTGCCCTTCTGAGTCCCTGTCATAGCGAGGCGCTGCAAGAGGCCCAGGCCACCCAGAGCTGTCCGGGAACGCTCGCGAGTGCCCACTGCACACCATGGACAGGCCGCCCACACGCAGCGCCTCGGGGGTGCCTGATGCGGGATGCCTCCAGCCCCGGCGGGACAGGGCGCAGCGTTCCGCCTACGACGCCGGTAGGGGAGTGGGCTTCCCACATTCCCTGTGCTTTCCAGTTCCCTCTCTTATAGAAAAGGGTCTTAGCGCACGGCCCTCTTCTCTGAGAAGTCTGTGGCCACAGTTACAAATAATGAGCTCTTTGCCACGACGAGCGTTTTGTGGGAATCCATGGCTGGCCAGGGCCCCATCCACCACCCTCAGAAGCACTGAGGGGTCAGCAGAGGGACGGGGCCTCCATCAGGGAAACAGAAGCTCAGCACAGCGCTGGCAGAGTGTGACGGTCACTCCCAGGCGCCTCCACACCGTGTCCGTGAGGTTGGGGCACTCACAGCCCCAAGGACCAACCCGGCTCTGGGACGGCGGAGCATCGCTGGGCCCAGCGGGCATCTGACGGCCACCCGCCGGCACCCAGAGCAGGGGTCACACTGGCCCAAAGCCTCCCCTTCCCTTAAACGATAGTAAGTGAATTAATGTAATGGAACAGTTATTTGGACAGTGCAGATCCACAAAGTCACCCCTGTCAAAAGCGAGGCTTTGGGGAACAAAGACGGTTCTGTGTTTAAACTCTCTTCAGTGCCAGCCCTGCCCTCACCAGTCCAGCGAGGCTGTTGGACTGACCACGGCGACACTTCCCCGTCAACCCGCTCACCCCACAAAGCCGCAGCAGGGGCGGCCCTTCTCAGCACCAAACCCTCCTCGCCCCCCTCACAGGTGGCATTTTGGAAAGCCAGCCTCCTGTCACAAACTCCACGACTTACCCACTGTGACACGTGGAATCTGAATAGCCTCTGAGCTATTAAGGAAATCCAACTTGTAACTAAAAGCAGCCCCAGAAGGCAATCTCCAGGCCCAGTTAGTTTCCCGGAAGAACGCTACCAAACCGTCACAGAAGAATTAACACTAATTGTACAAAGTCTACCAGAGAAAATAGAAGAGGAAAATGTCCTTTCCAACTCATTCACTGGAATCAAAACCAGACAGAATCATGCAACAAAAGAACAGAACAGACTGACATCCTTCAAGGATACAGACTCAAAATCCTTAACAAAATTGTCATAAATAAAATCAAAATTACATAAAATGAATTATACACCACAATCCACTGTGGAGGCAAGGCTGGTTCAATACTTGAAAACAGATCTAGATTATACACCATATGAACAATCTAACAAAGGAAAATCACGTGGCCGTATTAACTGATGCAAAAAGAAGGATCTGATAAAATTTGACATCCAACCATGATAAAACCTCTCTGAACTCTAGGGGCACAGGAAAGCTCCTTCAATTTCATCAGGAGCATCTGCAAAGATCCTAGAGCCATCAGCGTCCTGATGGGAAAAGACAGTCTCCCCGTAAGTCAGAGACCAGGGCAGGGGGCCCACTCTCACCACCTGGTTCAGCAGAGCTCAGGGAGTTCTCACTGAAATAAGGCCAGGATGGAAAAGAAAAAGCCCCAGGTTGGAAAGGAAAAAATTAAAGATGTCCCTAGGTACAGATGACAGGGTTGTCTGCTTGTAAAATCTCAAACAATCTACCAAAAAACCCTTGGACATCCACGAATCCAACCAGTTTGCAGGACACAAGATGGACATGCAAAGTCAGCTGCATTTCCTCATACTGACAATGACCACATGGACAGCACAATTACAAAGAGAGAACGACTTTCCAAGCACGCCCTTTGTGCCAAACCGAGAAGGCTCTTACAAGAGAAACCTAAGATCTAAAAAGCGGAGACGCACCTGGTTCACACATCAGAGGACTCAAGCTTTAAAGGTCCCAAATTGCCCCAGATCAGTGTATATGTTTCTCATGCTTCCTATCAAAGTTCCAGGGACATTTTTTTGTAGATATAGACTGGGTTATTTTTAAATGTACATAGAAAGGCAAAACAAAGACACTAGCCAAAAAAAAAAAAAATACACTTGCTAAAACAATTTTGTAACTCCCAAAACTCCACAGTGAAAAAACAAAAACGCTTTCATTAGAGAACAGGTAAAGGACAGGAGCAGAAGTCTCACAGAGGAGGGAGTGCAGGTGGAACACAAGGGCACGAAAAGATGTCCTAACGTTACCCGTCATCAGGGGAATGCAGATTAAAACCACAAGGAGATGTGCCCCTCTACACCTGTCAGAATGGTTAAAATGAAGACCAATGACAGTGCCGAATGCTGGCAAGGACGCAGAGAAACTGCTCCCATGCTGACAGCAGACAGGGACGCACAGGGAACATCTACCCTCGCACACGGTCGGCAGCTTCTTGAAATGACAAAACTGCACTGATGGAGAACAGATTCATGCTTGCCAGGACTTGAGGACGAAGCAGGGCCAGGAATGTGGGCCGAGCAGAGAAAGGCAACAGGAGGGACGTCTGCGGTGACGGAGACGCTCCGTGTCTGGACGGTCTCTGCGTCCTGGTGGCGATGTTGTGCTACAGTGTTGCGAGATGTAGCGCTGGAGGAACTGACGACAGGGCCCCCATCCTCCACGCTGTTTCTCATCACTGCCTGTGAATCTCCACTTATTTCAAAGCAAAGATTTTCATTTAATTAAAAAATGGTATTCTGCCCTGGTGCAAATCCTTCAGACTCAGCTTCATGGAGTAACCTTGGCCAGGACCTTGGCAACAAGCATCAGTGGTGTTCTCTGAGTCGTTAAGGACGCTTTTGTCTGCAAGTCCATAGAACCCCTGAGTCAGTCCCCAGACGAGGAGGACCTCGGAGGCGAGGTGCACAGACACTGCAGGGATATACTGAGATGTGGGTTCCTTCCACTTGACGTTCCTCAGTATGTCTGTGACGACATTCAGCCTCAGCCGTCAGATCCAGAGGGACACGAGGGCTGGTGCGTCCTGTCCCACCCCCACCCCCAACCTGGTCCTTCTCTTGGAGAAAAACTCCTGCTTCCAGACGCGATTCCCTCACCCCACCAGCAAGCTCCCTCCTTATCTTACTGGCCAACGTGGGTGGCGAGCCCTCTCCCCACAAGGCTGGTGGTCCACTCATCCAAGCTGTCAAGCGGGTGTGTGCAGACTGGACCGTTTCAGTCCCGGTTGCCATGCTGACACCTGCAGGATCTGTGGCAACACCCCCTCACTCCTGGTACCGATACACTGACAATTCGTGTCCTCTCTTCTCTTCTCTTTGTAGGTCTTGCTAGAGGTTTGTCAGTTTCGTTGATCTTCCCAAAGAAAAGGCTTCTTGCTTCATGGTTTTCTCTGTTGTTTCTGTGCTTCTAACTCCACTGACTTCTGTCTCTTCTGTCTGTTTCCTTCCTTCTGTTCGCTTTGTGTTTACTTTTCCGGGTTCTCGAGCGGAAGCTTAGATCATTGACTTGGACATTCCCCTCTTTTCTGACATAAGCATTTAGCGCTACACACGCCCCACACGTTGTAATATGTGGCATTTTCATTTTCGTTCAGTTCGGTGGACGCTTCATTTCTCCTGAGACTTCCTCTCTGACCCACGGGACGTTTAAAAGTGCGCTGGTTAGTTTCCAAGTGTTTGCGGAGACCTTTCCATTTCTGATTTCCAGTCTGGTTCCACTGTGGGCAGCAAACATTCTGTATGATTTTACTTCCGCTCCACTCACCGGTTTTGTCTTCCGGCCCAGGATACGGTCTCCCTCGCTGTGCTGACTAGATCCTGCGGGTTGGTGGTGGTGCTGCGTTCAGGGTCTGCTCCCCCACTGATGCAGCCCTGTTGTTTGGTGCACACACGTGTGGGATTGCTACGTCCTCCCGGTGGCCTGACCCTCGTATCATAATGTTATTGGTAATTTTTTTTTTTTTTTTTTGCTGGAAGTCTGCTTTATCTGATGTTAATATAACTCTCTTATCTCTTTTAATTAATGTTTGCATGGTATGTCTTTTTCTGTATCGTTTCTTGTTGGCAATATGTAGTTGTGTCATAATTTTCAACCCACTGGGCCAATCTTTGTCTTTTAAATGATGTATTTAGACCACTGCATTTCATGAAATTATTCATTGTTATGCCTTAAAGCTACCATTTTATTTTCCTTTTCTGTTTGTTTATTTTCTTTTCTCTGTGTCTTTTTTCATGGCTTTCTCTGGGTTAGTTGAACACTTTTTTTTGACTTCCATTTGGATTTATCTCTGTGTTTTTAAATGTATCTCTTTCTTTATAGAAGTTGTTGTTGTTTTAACCACAGGCTCCTGGTGCCAATATTTTCCACTTTGAGTAACATTTGGAGACTCCTCCTCCCTCTCTGCCCCATTTATAACCTCGCTTAAAATATAATTGTCTTAAATCTTCCCTCCACGTACTTTGAGAGCCGCATCAGAAAGTGTTGCAGCTTCTGTTTCAACCACTAAGAGTAATTTAGAGAACTCAGCAGGCGAGGCGCAGCGCATCGCCTGGACATGTGGTTTTACTCTTTCCGTTGTTCTCACTTCCTGCTGCCCAAGGCTCTTCTTCTAGAGCCTTCTTTCTGCCCGGAGAACTTCGTCCAGCTCCTCGGTCAGGCTAGGTCTGTGAGCAGTAACTTCCTCTTTTTTCTTCGCCTGAGGAAGTCCTGAATTCCCGTCTTCCGGGAAGGTGTCTTACGCATACGGGGGCTGCATTAACAGCGCGTTTCTTCCGCTGTGTCAAGAGTGCTGTGGACTCTAATTCCTGGAGGGAACTCACTCCCCTTCAGACTGTGTTTCCCGCAGAGAAAAGGTATTCTTTCCTGCAGCTATTTTCAAGATTTTTCTCTTTGTTCTCCTATTTTCGTCACATGGCCGTGATGTTTTCTGGAATGGATGTCTTTGAGTTTATCCTGTTTGGCATTTTCTCAGCTTCTTGAATCTTTAGAATTATGTCTTTTGCCAAATTTGGAGATTTTTTAGTCATCATTTCATTGAATAGTTTTTCAGACTCGCTCTCGTCCCCCGTTCTTCCAGGGACTCTTGCCACGAATGCGAGGTTTTTTCCCACCTGCAGGGCCTGTGACGTCCGTTTTTCTTCCCCCCTTCCTAATTTTTCTTCTCACTGTCTTGACTGGGTAATTTCTGTTGTCCTGCTCATGGATTCTTCCTCTGTCTTCATGTTGTTGAGTCTGTGTACTGAGTTTAAAAAAATTTCAGTTATTTTACTTTTCTGTTCTAAATTTCCTTTTGTTTCCCTTTGTATCTTCTGTTTGCTAAGACTTTCTGTTCTTTTATTTGTTTCAAGTGTGTTTGTAATTACTCACTGAAGCACGTTTCTGATGGTTGCTGTAAAACCCTTGCCACATAATCCCCGCATGCTGGCGTGGTGGTGCTGCTGTCTGTAGACTGTCTTATTTTGTGTTCAGGTTGAGATGTTCCTGATTCTCAGTAGGATGAGTGATTTTCAGCTGAAATTTGGACATGTTAGGTATTACATAATGAGAATCTGCAAGTTCATGAAAACTATTTTTATCTGACTTCCTCTCACATCACTCCAGCAGGGGAAAGGGGCCTCGGCCTGGTCCCTGCCAGGTGAGCTAGAAGCTGAGGGCCGCCCTCTGGCCTTGATTGGCACCTGCGGGAGGAAGGGCTTCTCATGCTGCTGGGTGGGAGTGGGGCTTCTGGCCTCCACCCTGGCTGGACGGAGAGGGGTGCCGTGTCACTGCTCCCTGCTCGGACTATGCTGTCACTGCCCGGGGTGATGAAAGTTTGACATCACTCCATAGGGAGTGGGAGGGACTCCTCGTTACCTCAGGGAGGAGGGGTCTCCATGCCCCCGTTGGGGATGAGTTCTCAGCCCACCCACTCCCCGGCCTTTTGCGACACACCCTGGCCGGGCGTCCGGGGCAACTCTTTGCACTTGGATGGCCTGGGGAGCAGGTCCCCCCTTGCTCGGCCCTTGCTGGTGGGGCCAGGGCCGCGGTTTCCCTCGGAGGTTTGGAGGGAGCGCAGCGGGCGTTGTCTAGACGTTCCCGTGCTGTCCGGCTGCCCCTCTCCTGGTCCTGTGCCGAGACCGCAGGCTTCTCTGGGGGCTTTTCCGGCTCGCGCCTGTTTGCACTCCTGGGTGGCCGGGATCTGCAGCTCCGGGGCTGGGAAGTAAGGCAAAAAGAAACCCAAGGACTTCACCCCCGTTTCCCCTTGGGTCCTGAGGTCTCCGCCGTCCGCCTTCTCCTCTCTGCCTTTCTGTTCGTGTGTAGAGACTCTTCGCTGCCTTTGTTCATACTTAGCAGGAAGAAAACGTGTCCCTTACATCTTCCCAGAAGTGCAAGTCCAGCGGAGGCAGCTTGATTTTTAGTTTTTATTTGAAGTATTTTATAAGCATCTTACTTTTGGAAAGTTTTTAGAACCGAGTATTTTCATGGTTTGCATAAAATAGGAGCTCTGTTCACGCTCATACTTCGTTTTTGTATACATTTAATATTATGCCGTGTAACGCATATTGTGTCCCACAATGTGCAAGTCTATCTGTATCACATAGAATGCATTGTTACACTACAGTATAGAATATGTTATGTAATATATTATACATTAATTATACAGTATATTAATGTATTAATTCATAGCATCTAAATGTATTGTACACAGTGTCATTGCACACACGCCACTGCACAGTTTACATTATTATGCATTATATACAGCAAACTGACTCACCAATGAACGAGTTTTGACGCCTCTTTTTGGCGGCCTGGAGCCATGTGTCACGGAGCAGGAGAGGATGTGATCGTTTGCCAGGGTGACAGTGACAGTGCAGCACAGATGTCTGTCCCTTCAGCTCTGTAGGGAGCGTCCCAGAAGAAGGTGCCAACAGGGCTGGTCTCTCCTGGGCTGGGATGGCTGTCTTCTCAGTGCGTCCTCCCATGGTGTGGGTGTCTGGGTCCAAATCTCTTTTTCCTACATGGACACCGCTCATTTTGTTAGGACCCACCCAGTGACCTCATTTTACCATAATTACCTCTTTTAAGGACCCCATCTCCAGATAACAGTCCCCTTCTGAGGTCCTGGCTGGTAGGACTAGGACATGACTGTTTAGGGGACACGACTCAGCTCCTAAAGGGAGCGGGGCACAGACAGTGGAGGGAAGAGCCCCGGTCCTGGTCTTGACTCAGAGGCAGTGGTGGGGCCTGGGCTGCAAACAGAGGTGGTGGTGCAGGTGGGCGATACCCCGGGGCCCCGGGAAGCTGGGCCAGCTTCACAGAGGGATGGAGGGACGGAGGGATGGAGGGATGGAGGGACGGCTGCCAGGCTAGAGGGGCCTCTGCTCTCACTCTGTTCACCTCCTGCTCCAAACAAATTGGGAATGCTTGCTTCTGGAGAAGGGCGCCGCGACCTGGGGTGTCTCCTGTGTCCTCGGACAGCTCCAGGCTTCTGTGTCCATGGTGGTCAACAGTGCTCACAAGCGAGTTTCATTATTTCCTAAAAGAAAGATGGCTTTTTTCATAGATTTTTTAAGGAAATTGATTCTGATACTTCAGTGAAAGGGAAAACAAATGACGGGGTACCTGTCAGTAGCCGTTTTTGTTATAAGAACTCACATGTCCTGGAGAAGTATTCTTGGTTGGTTTTTTTATTGCTGTTTTTTTACACTTAATACAACATACACACTTAGATTTACCAACTGAATTTTCTTTGACCTCAAAACCCCATGTAAACCGAGACTCCAAGCACAAACTGCTTTTTTCCGTCTCCCACCTCAAACAAACACATTTTCTGTTGGATTCAAAGAGCCCCGTGGACTCTCCCAGCAGCAGTTGGTAGGAAAAAAATAGCCGCCCGAGAGCCTCCTTCCAGACGTGTTTAGCAAACGCGGTCTTATTTTAATCTTTCATTATGATTTATTGAAGTATTCGGAGTCCGTCCGGAGCCCCGGCCCAGCCGCCCCGGCCCCGGGAGATGAATGTTCTTTCTGACTCGGCTGCGCTTGGCAGTCTGCTCAGGGCCCGTTGTCCCTGCACCCCTGAGGAGAGAAGAGCGCTGTGTATTCTAGGGAAAAAAAACACGGCTTTCAGGCCCTCCTCCCAGCGCGCCCTGAAGGCCGGAGCGCGCCTCGGGCCCGGGAACAGAGCGGCCCTCTGTGGGGCCGCCGGCCGCAGACTGGCTGTCTGCGCGGGGGTTCCTGCCGCGGCGGGAGGGGCGTGCGGCGCCCCCGCGGGGCCCAGGGGAGGAAGGAGGCGCTCCCACCCACGCCCGGCCTGGGAAGCTCGGCGTGGCCTTCGGAGGCGCGCGCTCCCTGGACGGCTCTCCGCAGTCCGGGCAGCGGGCGCCGGGCGGCCCGGCCCGGCCAGGCCCGGCCCGGCCACCCGGCCTCGCTGGAGAACGCCGAGCTCGGGGCCGTCCTGCCCGCCGCCCCGCACTGGCCCCGGCTCCGCGGGCGGGGCCTCGTCACGGCCGGCCGGCCGGCCGCGCCGCCCTCCCGGGCCCTCAGCCTGGTCCAGGCTGGACCCCCGCGCAGGGGAGGATGCGGGCCCCGAGCACGGCGCGTGCGCCACGGCCACCGCTCGGGCCTGGCGGGGGGGGGGGGGGGGCGCCGCAGGGCCTCTGCAGGTGCGCCCGCGTGGGGACGGAACCTGGGCCGACGGCTGTGGGTGCCCGGAGGAGAGGCTGCAGTCTGTGCAGCCGCGGCTGCTCGGCTGGGCGCCCTGCATGGTGAGGCGTCGCGGGACCTGCGCTCATAGCCCCCGGCTCCTCGGCATCGTCGGGCCCCACCCCTGACCCGGCAGAGTCCGCTTGATGCGCGGGGAAGCCTCCCGGGATGGGCGGTTCCCGGGAGCACTGGTTCTGGTGGATCCCGACGTTCCGAGTGGCCCTGAGGAACAGGCGCCCGGACGGAAAGAGGCACAGGAGTCGTCGTCCAGCCCGAGTGTCCTCCCTTTGTGATGAGGCACCGAGCCCCGTGGAGTGTGAACCCCGGTCCCAGGACCTGCACGAGGGGCCAGGCACTTTCATGGCTCAGTCAGCAAGGCCCCCGGGAGTCTATCCTGCTTCCCCGAGGGGCCTCAATTAAAAAATTCTCTGTGGAGTCTAGCACCTTGAGTACCACAAACATCTCTGTTAAGCTGAGTTCTCCTAATCTGGTGAGATGAGGAGGCACCTGTCACCTGTGCTGGATGTTTCTCTCACCTGTGCAGTGGGAGGAGTCTGTGTCTCTGGTGGGAGCCTCTTGTTATGAGATGTGAATAATACAAGACGTTCACTAGTCACATTTTAGTGAAAAAAGAAGTAACTTATCCTGCCCTCGGACACGCAGGCGGCAGTGAAGGAGGCAGCAGAGGCAGCCCCAGCCAGGCGCGTGGCCTGTGGTGCTGGCTGGTAGCTGGGGACCCCAGGCCCAGGGCACCTCAGCTCAAGGACTCCACTTACTTGCTCACGTTCTCCTTGCTTATTTGCCTGTTGTTTATGTGACTTGCTTGTCTGGGGGAGCTGGACTGCGCTATTAATGAACTAGGGTTACTTGTTTAGGGTAGTCTGGTTGAATTATTGACCTATTTATGTGATGCCTCTCAGCTTCATTCAAAAAAATTGGGAATTCACTCTACAACTGGGAAAACATTGAGTCTTTACTGCTCAGAAATGCTGTGACCCTTGTTTGAAAAACAGCAAACTAAACCAAACAATCAAAAAGCTAAACCAAAACCCTGTCCCCATCTTGACGAAAGGACAGTGGACGGGACGGGGGGTGAGTGGCGGCTGTGAGCTGGGGACAGTGTCAGGGCCCCTCCCACGCTGAGTCGCATGGAAGGAGGGAAGTGTCTTCGTCATCCCCGGTGTTGGCTGCAGAGGCTGGGCTGTCACAGCCGCACTTCTGCTCTTGGGAGGATGAGTTAGACTCCTTTTCCTCCCATGGGGTGCATGAGGCTGAAATCAGTGGGCATCGAACAGCTAACACACAGAAGGAGACTCTGAAGTGTGGGGACTGCAGGTCGGGTGGGGACCCGGCACCTGTGAGCAGAGCGGAGTAGGTGCCCTGGTTTCTCTCCTTCTCGTACCACAGACTGGGGGTAGGATAATCCGGAATCTGGAGGTGCAGACAAGGACCAGCGAGGGGAGCTTGGCAGGACAGAGAGCTTTTCGACAGTAACCACTGATTCTGCCCAAACCCACCCACGCCAGCAGACACCGAGAGGGGAGCCCGGCTAGGGGGGCCAGAGCGACTAACGAAAGCTCGAGCACTGAGTACTTGGAGCCCCTGGGGGACCAGGGACAGGCCAGGACGGAGGAGGAAGAGTGAAAGTGTGGAAAATCCAGTGTGTTTTCCTTCTCTTATTGACTTGTTTAAGTTATGCTTGACAGTTTGAGCAAAAGTTATAAAACTTCTCGATACAGCTTTAAGTGAGAAGCAGAAATACTTAAGACAATAATACTCTTAGTGACGGAGGATAAAGGTATAGAAAAGGGACCCAGCCTTTCTACACTTCACTCAAATGTAAACTGGCTGCCCCAGGAGACTGTGGGAATTTCTGTACACCCGTCACTGGGAGGGCGTTCAAAAGGGTGTGCTGCCATTGGAATTCTAAAAATGGGTTTAAGTGAGCCACCGGATGGAAGAACAGGGAAAACAAGAGAAGGGAAAACCAGAATAAACAGAAACAAATAAAGTGACAGTCTTAAGCTTTAACAATTCAGTAATTATGTTAAACTTACATGATCTCAGTGCATGAACTAAAAGAGATTGGCAGTGATTTTTTTTAAATGACCTAATGATTTACTGCCTATAAGAAACTCATTTCAAATCGATGATATAGGTAGACAGAAGGAAAAAAGATGTATCATGCGAACATTAATCAAAAGAAAGGAGCTGTCAAATCTATATTCATACCAGCTAATGTAGATTTCAAAGCAAAAAAAATGACCTGTGACATTATGATACGAGGGTCAGGCCACCGGGAGGACGTAGCAATCCCACACGTGTGTGCACCAAACAACAGGGCTGCATCAGTGGGGGAGCAGACCCTGAACGCAGCACCACCACCAACCCGCAGGATCTAGTCAGCACAGCGAGGGAGACCGTATCCTGGGCTGGAAGACAAAACCGGTGAGTGGAGCGGAAGTAAAATCATACAGAATGTTTGCTGCCCACAGTGGAACCAGACTGGAAATCAGAAATGGAAAGGTCTCCGCAAACACTTGGAAACTAACCAGCGCACTTTTAAACGTCCCGTGGGTCAGAGAGGAAGTCTCAGGAGAAATGAAGCGTCCACCGAACTGAACGAAAATGAAAATGCCACATATTACAACGTGTGGGGCGTGTGTAGCGCTAAATGCTTATGTCAGAAAAGAGGGGAATGTCCAAGTCAATGATCTAAGCTTCCGCTCGAGAACCCGGAAAAGTAAACACAAAGCGAACAGAAGGAAGGAAACAGACAGAAGAGACAGAAGTCAGTGGAGTTAGAAGCACAGAAACAACAGAGAAAACCATGAAGCAAGAAGCCTTTTCTTTGGGAAGATCAACGAAACTGACAAACCTCTAGCAAGACCTACAAAGAGAAGAGAAGGGAGGACACGAATTGTCAGTGTATCGGTACCAGGAGTGAGGGGGTGTTGCCACAGATCCTGCAGGTGTCAGCATGGCAACCGGGACCGAAACGGTCCAGTCTGCACACACCTGCTTGACAGCTTGGATGAGTGGACCAATTCCTTGAAAAGCACAAACTCCCACGACTTACCCTCTATGACACGTGGACTCTGAATAGCCTCTGAGCTATTAAGGAAATCCAACTTGTAACTAAAAGCAACCCCAGAACGTAATCTCCAGGCCCAGTTAGTTTCCTGGAAGAACGCTACCAAACCATCATAGAGGAATTAACATTAATTGTATAATTCTAGAAAATTCTAGAATTGTCTATTCTAGAAAAATAGAAGCACCAAGTCACTCCCACCAAGTGTGAGCCACTGCCAGGGGCCAAGAAGACCCGGAGTCTCCCAGCATCTGGAAGGGCCGTGCTGGGCCTCTCGAATGAGTGACACAGCCGCAGAAAGCAGAGAAAGGAGGAAATAATTAATACAGATTCTGACAAGCACACCAACGTGCACATGGGAAGGACACTGGGGGGGACCCAGGACCGGCAGGGGTACAACGTGAAGGACAACTCTGGGTCATAATAAACTTCAATGTGCTTTACTGCCAGACCCTCCGAGGAATTGCACAATCAGGGATCTGAACTGTTAAGAGGCTGGAAGATGTTCGTGAACAACCGAGTCTGTTTTGCAGTGAACGTGCTGATTTGCATGTACGAATAACTGAACAGAAACATGTCTTTAATGTGCTGTGTCGCCCCAAGCCCTGGGTGTGTTATCCATTTTAAGCAAATGATTCTTCACGTGCTTTACAAACGTAATTACAGCTGCACTAGGATGTGTGACGTGGAGCAGTCGGACTTGATGAGGTTTTGCTGTAAACACGGATGAACTTCCGATGATTGGAAAAAAAAGATGATTCCTTGCCATGAAGTGAGGTCAAGCCTAAAACAGAATAGAAAGTGTGATAAAGCAAAGTCATCAAGGGTTCACAAGTACACAAGTGTACAAACAGGTGTTCACGTCTCAGACCTAGGCCCCACCTTGAACGTCTCCGGCAGGAAGACGTCTGCTTGACCACACACATAGTAACGCAAACTGAACCTGCCCTCGGCCAGGAAGTCGAAGCCTCTGCAGAGCAGACGCGGAGCAGGACCGGGGCTCCAATCACAGCGTCTCCATGTCTGCTGGAAACACTCAGCCTTCAGGCCTGTGGAAACCGCATTCTCTTTACCAAAAAGCACTGTTCACATCCATCTTCCAGAGGAAATAGCTTTCCAAGGACTGCAGGCCGATAAGAAATGGCGAGTGAAAAATGAAGCGCCAGTGTCAGAGGACAAATGGTCCCTGGGGACGGGAGAGCCAGTGAAATCGGGACTGGAGTTCTGCCAGCAAATGCACGCCTGCCAAAAACAGCCCACGCGTGTGCAAGCATGTGCACACAGGCACACCCATGTGGCACACACAGCCACCAGGCCGTTTGGAAAGGAAACAAAGATGCTCTGAAGTCGAACTCCACCCCTGCTCCCGATGTTGAGCAACTTAACCTCTCTGAGCCTCGGTTTCCCCAAATGAACAGAGCAGGTGACAGCCACTGCCCAGGGCTCGAGCGAGGTCGGACGGGCTGACAGAGAAAATGCTCAGAGCAGCACCCGGCTCGGAGCAAGTCCTCGGTGGCTTGGCTTATTCTTAAAAGCAAGGTGTAGATTCTTCACTGCCACCTTTCTGGTGTCCGCCCTCCAGCTCCAACTTTTACCTGTTAAAACAAGCTTCCCTGATTACAAATGCTGGCAAACTCCAGTTCATCAAGCTCAAAATTCGTTCTTGGGACAAATCGTTGTCCCTAACCGTCCTGTCCAGTGCCCCCAGCTGTGTTTTCAGCAGCTCGTTCAACACCAGCAATTCCACCGTAAAAGGGGGGGGGGGAGCCCTCCCTTCCTGCAGGTCTCTGCCCCTGTCCCTGCCTCCGGCCTGCAGGAGCGATGCAGCAATGCAGGGGACCGCTCACAGCCCCAAGGCTCCTCTTGGAAAAGCACCAGCTATTTTTGAAACAAAGTACTTCCTCAGGACCGAGAAAGTCCATATTAGTCAAAGCACGGGCCCGCGTCCTTGCTCTTCCTCTGCGATCTCTTTCCTGGTTATTTTTAGTAGTTCCTTTCCCCAACCCGCCCACGAAAGTGAGGAAGCGGGGCGCGTTCCCAGGGCGACTCTGGGACTCCTGGTCCCTGCGGCTCCAGCCGGGATCCGAGGCCACAGGGCCCCCGGGAGGCTCAGGACCTGCCCGAGGCCTGCGTGGACCCTGAGTCACGTGGCAGGCAGACCCCAGTCTCAGGGCTCAGCCCATGGCCTGTGAGCCCTAAAACCCGGGGGCCAGTGGCGGAGCCAGCAGTGCGCTCCCGCCCGGCTCCCAGCTGCACGGCCCCTGTTGTGTAACACCCGCTCCGGGCCCTATTTCCCATCATTCCTAGAGATTTCCTAACATACTTAGCCAAGACCCACCAGAGCGCGTCCTGGCAGCGCCAGTGGGGCCACAGGACTCGCTCACCAGGCCCCCCACCCAGGCCTCTGCCCTCGAGGCCTCTCCCCGGCAGCGGGGCTTCAGGAAGGTGCCCAGCACCCCTCCACGCCCCTCCCCCAGTAAGAGGGGGACACGGCCTGGGGGTGGGGTCTGAGCTCCCTCCCTTTGGGGGAGAGGTCACCCTGTGCCGGAAGCGCCAGGCCCACTGCGTCCCAGAAGACCCCCAGAGGGATGCAGAGCCAGGCGGAGATCACCAGCCACAGACCTGAGAGCTGAGGCTGGCTGTGGTTCTGGGCCGCGGGGACGGGTGACTTGTCCACGGACAGGGCAGCACCGCCCTGCTGCAGCTCCACGGCCCCGGGCCGCGTCCCCCCAGGCCCGTGCCTCTGACCGCCTGCTCCCTAGTCCGGCAGTGCCCCCGTGTCTTCCACATGGGGCCTCCTCCCTGACCCCCCGCCCGCGTCAGTATCAGGATCCCACAGGGTGCACTTGACATGTGAGTCGTTTGCAGTGTCTCCCGCAGGTGTCGTGGTTCAGGTCCCAAGCCCCATGAGCACCCCAAGCTGGCAGAGACCTGATGACAAGCTGGTGGATTAAAACAGGTGAGGCTGTTTCTCTCATCTCCCAGGTGAGCTTTCCAGGCCACAGGTCGCTCTGCTCCAGGACACCCTTCCGAGACTTGGGTTCCTCCATCTGAATTCTCCGCCATCCCCTGCAGAGTCGAGTCCAGTGGCAGGAAGCCTCTCTATCCCGTCTCATGGGAGGGGAGACACGAACCCCCTCAGGGACCTTAAGTCACAGACCCCAAGGTGGCACAAACATGGCCACTCCTACCACCAGGGGAGGCTGAGGCCAGGGTCTGTCCAGCTGCACACCTGTCACCACAGGGAGGCCAAAAACAAGTCTTGGCCACCATTCCATTGAAATGGACAGATTTCCCAGGAATTGTTCTTAAGGAACTTGTATTCAGATGGCTAAGGCTGGAGCTAACAGTAAAAAGGAGATGAGTGACGAGCACGCACCGTGCTCTGGGAGGCCCCGGGCTCTGGGTGGGGGGGGGCGCGTGGGGCCCCGGGCTCTGGGGGGGCGCGATGGGGCCCGGGGCTCTGGGGGGGCGTGATGGATGGGCTGGTGGGACCCTCGGCCAGGCAGGGCCAGCAACTGACACTCACGTCCGGCAGGAAGTTGGGATGACCCAGCTGTGACGCCGGGGAGAGGGCAGCAGATGAGAGCAAGTCCTGGGTCCACCAGCCCTGCCTCTAACTGGCTGGTCTGTGCACCAATCAGTTAATCACTCTGACCGTCCGCTTCTTCCCCCAGAAGATCAGGAAATACTTTCAGACGCTATTGCTGAGGATGAAATGAGATAGTGAGTGTGCAGCCGACCGGGGGCCAGAGGCTGCAGGAGCGCGGGCCTGACCTGGCCAGACAGACGAGGCACCGGCCCGGCCAGACAGACGAGGCACCGGCCCAGCTCCGGGCACGTGGGGTCAGGGGGACCTACGCATCTCTGAACGAGCCCGTGCCCTTCCCGTACGGCAGGCACACCCCTGACCACGTGGTGGGCACTTTGTGACCATCCTAGAGGCAACATTTGGATTCTTTCAGTGTTTTTTGTTTCTTACCGCTGCTGTAAATGTGAACACAGACATCACCCAGGCCGACGTCTGAGCCTCAGGGGGAAAGGAACAGGGCACGCACCCACGCAGGTCTGTCCCAAAGATGCCCCACGAAATCAGAGGCGGCAGGGGAAGGGGGCCAGCCAGGCTCGACCCATCGTCCACACCGCAGGAAAGCCGGGCCCTGCCCTGAGAGGGGGGCGGGGATTGCTCCCAGAGCCAGCTGGACAGGCCCCTCCTTCGCTGGAGCTGAGATCACACTTTGAGGTTCTCGTTAAAGAGCAATTTTTCAGCAACGGTTAAGAGAACAACCCCAAAGGCGCTTCAAAATACATTTGTTTACGGTAAGTCCTACTCCGGAGTGGCGTGGTTTTCAGGGCAAAGCCTCCCACCAGACTTGTGCCAAGCCAAGGTCAGGGCGGGACTGGCGCTCCTGGCGTCCCAGGGGCTTTCAGGGGTCCATTCCCCTTGCACTGAGTTTCTACATCAGCCGGGTCTTTGCTCTCAAAAAGGACGCAGGGAAACGAGCCATTTCTCAACCTAAGTAAGGAAGGACTTGACTGCCGACTACGCGGTCATGTGGACACACAGAAGATAAAGTCATTGTGACACGTGTGTGAGAAACATCAGCGACACAAATGAGAGACTTGGAAACAAAGACCTCACTTAAGAACTTGACGCCGATTTCACGTTCATAGTCCTTTCGTTAGAGGTCACACAAGACACTGAGAATGAAGTGTGTGTACACGTATGCCTGAAACATGGTGCTGCGCAGCAGGAGTGGACACCACATTGTAAACTGACTGGACTTCAATAAAAAAGGAAAAACAATACAACTATCAAGTTAAAAAACAACAAAAAAAAGAGAGCGAGAGAGAAACACTTCAGAATCGAATTAACATAAAAGGCCCTGCAACCTGGACCAACTTTTGTTTGAAGGCAGGGTCCTCTGCCCCCTGAAAGGAGACAAGAGCTTCGTTCTCAGACTTAATTGGGATTCCAGGAGCCCTGGCTGGTCCCCGAGAGCCGCTTCCTGCCCAGCCTTGATCAACCCCAAGCAGATTTAACCTGAATCCCTCTTTGGGCTGAGACTTCCGGCCTCCTCTCCCCTGGCGAGTCCCTGCTGGCCCCGCAGCCCCCCCAGCCCAGCAGGGCCCTCGCTCAGCCGCGGAGCAGCGCCTCCTGCAGAAGACCAGCCTGGTGCCTCGGGGAGCGAACGCGGTGCTGGCCTCTCTCTCACCCACAGCAGTGGTGTTGGCCTCTGCATCCTCTGAAACCAGGGTCTGTCACACTAAGTTTCATGGATCCGCTGGGCCGAACCGAACGGCTCTGCTTCAGGGGAAGGCACAGCCATCACGCAGTTCCACCGACACGGACTCAGTCGGGAGGACTTCCCACCGGCTGGCCACTTTGGGGGAAAGCATTAGAAACTGGACCCGGCTTTGTCCCTTGACCCCTCGCTTGCGGTGGAGAGGGTCAAGGGACAGCTTTAACCAGAGACGCTCGGGTTGGCCGGGGAGACGCTCACCCCAGCCGGGAACTGGTTTCACCAGGGTCCGTGGGTGAGGAGGAAGAGGGTGTATCTGATGCCTCCTAAGTGCTCCCTGAACAGAGCAAATTCAAATGCTTGAAACCGGTGTCTTATCAAAGTGGAGACTCTGTTGGCTCTGACCCCCCGAGGGGAGCGAACTGTGCTCTCTGTAGTCAGTGTAAAACCCAGCGTGACACGCGCGAGAGGAAGGGAAGGCTCCGTGACTCGCCACGGAGCGCTCAAAACTGTAGGAAACCCACTATCTGCAGACTGCAAGCAAACTCTGACACGCCGAGTGATGTCACCGCACCGAAGCGCTCGCTGGAGCTCTTCATTGTTCCACTGGATGTGCCTCTCGCACGGGACGTGATGTCACCTCACAGAACACAATGCGGTTCAGGGAGGCAGATGCTCAAACACAATGGAAATGGAAAAAATAGAAAACCCGCTTCCAAAGTTTCAAGGATGTCATTGAAAAGGACACGTGGATTTAAGGTAAACAAGCTGAAGGAAGTTCGATGGGCCTTTTGGAAACAGGGCTGAGGCGACTCCTCTCGCCAGGGAGAAAACGCTTCCTCCGCTCTGGCGGGAAGGCAGGGCAGGGGGACGCCCCCGTGGGACGGGGCGCGGTGACCGTCCAGAGGCTTCACGCAGGATGGCATGGAGCGTCCATCTTCTGTTTGAAGTAACACCTACAGGGCACCGAGGGGCGCGAGGAGAGGCAGCTGCAGAGCCCACAGACCGGAGAGGAGCCCTCCCGCGTGGGCTGTGACCAGGACGAGCTGTCGCTGCTGCTGAAGTGACGAAGGGAAGCCTACAGCTGGCTCGCACAACCACTGTCACATGCGTGTCCCAGGGCCGGGATGCTGGGAGGCGGGGACGGGCCCCTTCGCTTATCTGCTTTCAGAGTGCCCTGGTCAAGTGGATTTGGGGGGTACATTGTCTAGTTTTAACTGAACTAGCCCTGAAATAGAGCACAAGTAGGTTCAGGTCATTTCTTCACAGAAGCCCCGACTTGAGGGTGACCCTCACACAAAGGCACAAGCCCACGAGGAGAGGACGACAGAGCAGCCCCACCCCCTCCCACCCAACCCCCCGTCCACCGTGTGACCACCTAGTCAGACCCACAAGAAGCTGGCGACAAAGAAATACACATTTATTAACTAGAGAGACGAGCCGATTCATGAGATAACAAATGAATCACTGAAGAGAAAACGAGCGAAGTGTGCACCGTGATTTAAATCCAGTGACAGCACGGCCAGTGAGACAGTCAAGCATCAGTACGCAAATACCAGTTACATTTTATGTACCATCAAAGAGCAACTGTGACCTCGAACATCACAGTTACATTAGCATCAAAAATACTTACGAACACATGTAACAAAAGATGCTCAGACGTGTAACTTAAAACCTGAACACAGTGCTGAGAGACACAATGAGGACCTAACAAACGGAGAGACACCATGTCCACGGGTCAGAAAAGCAACCCCATTCAGTTCTACCCTGATGGCTACACAGGAGCGATGCAGCCCCAGTCAAACCTTGGCAGGATTTTTGAAACTGACAGGTTGATTCTAAAATTCACATGAAATGAAAATGATGTTAATTAGTCAAAACAACTTTGGAAAAGAACAACATTAAAGAATTCACGCTACCTGATTTGAAGATTCACTGTAAAGCTACGGGAATGAGCGCAGTGTGATGTTCCATGAGAATGGACACAGCGATCAACGGGGCAGATTAGAGCCCAAGACGCAGCTCACACTACATGACCACTTGACAGAAACGCCAGGGTAAGTCCACGAAAGATGAACCGTCTCTCCTGCAAACCAGAGGCCCACGTGAGAAACAATGAGCACCGACCCTTTCCTCACGTGTACACGAGAATTAACTGCAGGAAACCAGAGGTCCAAATGTAAGAGATAAAACCGTAAACCATGTAAAACATACATGAAAGAAATCTTTATGGCTTTGGATCAGGCAACATATTTTTAAGCAGCACATGCAAACTATGAACTATAAAATTAAATTTTGGTAAACTGAACTTTCTCAAAACCCAAAACTTTTGCTTTCCAAAAGCCACTAGTAAAAGCATAAAGTCACCCACTGGTATCCGATAACAGCATTCCATCCATAATACATAAAGAATACTTACAACCTAATATTAAGAAGACATTCGGGGGAAGGTATAGCTCAGAGGTAGAGTGCATGCCTGGCATGCACAAGGTCCTAGGTTCAATCCCCAGCACCTCCATCAAAAATAAGTAAATAAATAAGTAGACCCATTTACCTCCCCCCAGAAAACAAATAAATAAAATAAACATTTAAAGACCTTTTAAAAAGACATTCAGTTCACTAGTAATAGGAAAATGCAAATTAAAATCACAGTGAGTCCCCACTTACACCCACTAATGACTGAAACCAACAAGGCTGGCTGCACTGGGTGCTGGTGGGGCCCGGGGCAAATGGCTCTCTTATCCCCCACCGCTGGTTTCAACTCGGTGGCCGGCCACCCTGGGAAACAGGTCGGTCCTTCCTCATGCAGGAAAACCTGTACTCACCCAGCAGGCCCTCTCCCAGGTGGTCACTCAAGAGCAGGAGACTCGTGACCTCACAGGCGTCACCCGAACGAGCGCAGAGCAGCACTAGCAGGAGCCAAAGTCGAGACCCAGTGTGCACGTCCAAGCGTCGCCTGCACCAGCACGTCCTTCACGGAACTGCACCGCGCGGAGGATGGTCCCCACCGGTGCGCGCCCTCTTCATCACGTGATTGGGGGTGGCCGGAGCCCAGCAGCAGGACCTGGGCATAACTCAAGGGACCTACTGTAACCCTCAGCATGTGGCCAGCACTCAGAACACTGGCTGAAGGCAGGGACCAACGCGACAGGTGACTGACTGCCACGCGCAGGCTAATTCCTGGTTTCCTGGCATTTGTGCCATGAAGACAGTCTTCCCCCGGAACCAGAATGAAGGCAGAGCCACGTGGATGAGAACACTGTTGGCCAAATCCCTGCCGCAGTTTTAACTGTGAATTGCCTTTCCTGGGTTGCCTGTGTCTAGTCCCACCAGGACATGCTCCCCCGGACTCTCCAAGTGAGCGCCACACTAGGGATGAGGGCAGGGCAGAAAGGACGTCTGCACACAGCGTCACACTTCTCGTGTGCCCAGGGCGCCTTGGCGGCAACGTTCATCTTAATGAAAGGCCAGGAAACTCGTCATCAGGCTAATAAGTACCTGCTGTCCCCGAGAAAGATCAGCAAGATGGTAGAGCGAGGTCAGTTCCACAGGCCACTCTCCCGGGGAAGAGGGGGACGGGGGGATGCCTCACTGAGGTTCCCCGCAGGTCCAGGAACTTCTGCGGGTAGAGCACATTTGACTCATCCACCTCCTGGGGCACTGCCCTTCCATAAGCTTTTCCACTTTAAGGGAACGCGGCTGGTGGGGCCCAGGCTTGTGGAGGAGGAACCCACAGGGCTCCCTGACAAGCTTCCAGTGGGCGACAAGTGGCTCCGATTTGCCTGGACACGCCAGTGAAGTGCTCCCACCCATGGGGCAGGCTCCCGAGACCAGACGTGCCAGCAGGGCGTCCGTGTAGTCCGCTAGGGAGAGGAAGGGCTCACGGCTTCTCCTCTGAACCACCAACAACCCCTCTTTCAGCTCCTTGTCTTTATAACAGCACTGCAACAATCTCTATGAACTAAATATTTGCCACAACTCGGTCATCTGACCAGAGTCACTAGGTTTCACAGGTGAGTGTAATCTGAATACATCCCCCCATTTGTTTCCTACGATCCTGTTAGAAACACAGCACCTGTTCCTTAAAACCTAAAGATAGACTTACCCTATGATCGAGCAGTCCCACTCCTGGACATGTATCCAGAGGAAACTCTTAATTTGAAAAGACATATGCACCCCAATGTCCACAGCAGCACTATTTACAACAGCCAAGACATGGAGACAGCCTAAGTGTCCATCGACAGATGACTGGATAAGAAAGCTGTGGTATATTTATACAATGGAATGCTACTTGGCCATAAAGAAGAATAAAATAATGCCATTTGCAGCAGCATGGATGGACCTAGAGATTACCATACTAAGTGAAGTAAGTCACACAAAGACAAATATCATATATCACTTATGTGTGGGATTTAAAATATGATACAAATGAATTTATTTACAAAGCAGAAAGAGGCTCACCAACATAGAAAACAAACTTACGGTTACTGAGAGGGAGGGATAAATTGGGAGTTTGGGATTGGCAGATACAAACTACTATATATAAAATAGATGAACAACAGATTCTTCTATACAGCACAGGGAACTATATTCAATATCTTGTAATAACCTAAATGAAAAAGAATATGAAAAGGAATATATATATATAAACTGAATCACTATGCTATATACCAGAAACCAATACAACATTGTAAATCAACTATGATTTAATTTTTTAATCTTTTTGAAAAAGAAACAAAGCACCTGCTGGATATGAGTACATACAGGGATACCCTGTAACCATTAACTGTCGCAAACTCATAGTCACTATCCTTTCATGTTAGTTAACAGTTCTCAGGGAATTTGCATGAGGATAACACAGTGCCTGCCTTCACCAGGTATCCTCCACTCCACTCTCAAACAGCATCCCAGTCCTCCATCCAACAAACAAATAAAACAAGGAAAGAAAATCGAAGACCTCATTTTGAACTGTTACTCCTGGTTGGCAGAATTTTTCTGCTTTCAGTGTAGCAAGGACAGTACATATACTGTAAAATAATTTGTATTCAAAGGCATTTTCCCTTCTGAAGCTAAGCCAGTGACACACTGGAGAATATTACAGGTTTTGTGCTCTGTGCTCAGCTAACCCATGTATTGCTTAACTCAAAGAAGGTGTCCCATCTGGGTTAAGAAGAGCAGCAAGTCCTTGGTTTGCAGTCACAGAACCTGACTTTCAAATAAGCAAAGGGTCCCTTTACTGGGGTATTTTCCAGAGCAGCCAGGTCGGGCTGCGCCCGGAGCCAGGGGCAGCTGTTAGCTTGTCTTTATTTGGGAGGCTGCCTCTTAACCAACCTGAAAATTGCCAGGGGCTTTTCTCAGATTCCACTGACAGCCTCCACCCCCACCCACCCCCGAGAGCGAATGGAGGCAAAAAAAAAATAAATAGCTATTCCAAGTTCCTCTTGCTCTCAGTAACATCACCAAAAACTTGAAGGTATCTTGCTGCAGACTCCCTCCTGGCATCTGAGCAGAAGGACTGACAGCTTGAGAGCCAGCTCCTCGCCCTCCTGCACCCGCGGACCAGTCGTCCGGGCAACACACCTGCTCATGCCTGCAGCCCCTCGGGTTCCCAGACCTCCCTGAGGCCCCGAAGCCTCCCTGGTGTGACGCCCCCCCCACCCGGACATCCCCACACGGCACGCACACAGATTTCAGACCTTGAGGACTCACGGTGCAGTCCAGCCAAGGGGCTGTGAGCCCAAGCCAGCAGCACCTGGAGGGTCAAACCCGGACGTCACAGTCAGAACACGGTCAGACGCGACGCGCCTGCTGGGCTCTCCCGGCCAGACCGCGCCCGGCCCGGCAGCCAATCGGCGGCCGCCGAGACGTTGCCATGGCCACACCGCGGCTTCGGCGGCGCAGGGCCCGGCCCGGCAGCCAATCGGCGGCCGCCGAGACGTTGCCATGGCCACGCGGCCTGTGAGAGCCGCACTCGCCCCAGCCCGGGAGCCAATCAGCGGCCGCCCGGTGTTGCCATGGCCACGCCGCGTGTGAGGGCCGCGCACGCGCGTGGTGGAGAACCGCCAGCCGCTCCGGGCGCAGGGCTCGCAAGGGCCCCCGCAGCCACCCGCGGACACCCGCCGCGAGCCGGTGCCCTGAGCGCCCGACATGAACCGCAAGAAGCTGCAGAAGCTGACGGACTCCTTAACTAAAAATAGCAAGCACTGTAAGTAAGAATCAAGCGCTGGGCGGCAGAGGCTCCGGCCAGGTCTCCTGTCCCTCCCGGGGCGAGGGTCCCGCCCGCGGACCCCGAGTGCGGGCCGAGCCCGTGCACGCCCAGCCCTAACGAGAAATCTGGGAGGGAGCCCGACCGCAGCTCCTTGGGCCGGCACCCACGCCCGCCCGGGGTCCCAAGGAGCGCTTCCGGGCATCCAGGCACCCAGTTCCCCACAGGCACTTACTCGCTTTGCAGACCCTCATTTAACGTGCCTCTGCGGCACAGAGGTGTGGTTTGTATGCCCAGGGGACACGTGAGGCTTTAGCCTCAGAAGCAGACGGAAGACAAGGACGAAAAACCGCCGGACTCACGAAAAGTGGCACAACCAGCAGGCACCTGCTTTCTAGCTCTTCTTAGAGCAAATCAGCCAGCACAGGCCAAGTGCTGGGAACCTAGCAGGAGGCCCACAGGGGAAAGCGGGTGTCAGTGCCAACAGCCTCAGGAGCGATGAGCTGCGGGGGCACGGAGACCTGTACCTCGGAGCGAGGAGGTTTGCTGGGAAACCAGGCTGATCTGCTCCCAACGCTAGAGCCCACTTTCCACAGTTTCCAAAGCGAAGGAAACTTGGCAGGTGGCAAGAGGCCCCTGTGGAAGACATCCGCTCTCATCTCACAAGCACTCTGAAAGGTGGCCCTAAAATTTCAGAGGCAACTTTAGAATTGTGTGCAGACTGAGGGGCAGAACTGTGCGTGGGCTGTGGATGTGGCTTAGATGGGGAAGGGACTGTCTGACAAGCAGGTTTATAAGGTGTGTGCTGATTGCAAAGCTACTGGCTTCCTGAAGAAACAGAAGCCGTAATCCCAAGGCCATTGGTGCAAAACAGGAAGAACAAACATGTTTTGATGTGGTTTTAGATGTGACGGGATCTACTCATATTTCATATCTAAAATAATGAGTGGTAGGAGATGCTTTCAGGATGGCACTGGGAATAAAAGTTCCCGTGGACATAAGCATCCTAAACTTCCAAAAAAAGTCATCCTATAATTAAGATATTATTATGATTATTATAATCTGATGAGAATTTTGTTCTGTCGTTATTTTTCTTAAAATACTTCCATTTCTGGGAAAAGACCAGATCTCCTTAAAACATCTACCGAACTTTGAATAAACAATGCGAAACTGCTATCTATACACAATGCTGAATTTGATTCAGTCTGTTTAGTGAGTTTACAACATGTCGCAGACATTCCAAGAATGTATTTAGAGGTGAATGTACTTAAAGATAAGTGAAACCATGGCAATAAAACCAGTCTTGATTTTTGTTCCTACATAAAATTTTTAAAGTGTTTAAAAAGTCATTCATAAGAACCTTGATGATTATTAGTTAAATTCTATAGAAATAGTGACAAATCATGGACATTATAATAATTCTGAGTTTCTTTAAATAGAAAACCTTTCTCCTGAAGTCAGGTTTCCTTTTAGTTGCCAGGTGATAATCCCAGCAGGGTGAAGTGGATAAATTTTGTAGAATCAGAGAAGAAATTCCCTTAAGTGGAGGCCTAGGTAATCCACCACACTACAGAACAGACTCAGACCAATCCAAAAAGAGGAAAGCCAGTTCTTAAATTTCCTTAACTTCATTTAGTTTTGTATTCTTGAATTTAAGAAACATTTCAGCAAAATAATTTATCTTACAGAAAAAATTACCCATCTTGGAACTTTTGGGTAAAAATTTAAGTTAATATATATTCTTTCACTTTTATTGCAGCCGAGATAGAAAAGTGGCTAATCTACCTTCCCTCAGCTAGCGTTTCACACACGTAAACAGACTGTGTCATTCTTCGTGCAAGTTTTTCTTCCCCAGCCATTAACTTTGTTTTAGAATGTTTTATGTTTTAGAATTTTGTTTAATTTTTAGAATATTTTTATGTGGGTAAATATACATAACATAAAACTTACCATTTTAACTACGTTGTGCCACTACACAGCCTGTGGCACTAAGCACATGCACACTGTTGTGCAACCATCACCACCGTCATCTCCAGAACTTTCTCATCTTCCCAAACTGAAACTCTGTCCCATTAAACTGTAACTCTGCACTTTCCCCAGCCCCTGGCCCATCATTCT
This sequence comes from Camelus bactrianus, assembly GCF_048773025.1. Classification (NCBI taxonomy): domain Eukaryota; kingdom Metazoa; phylum Chordata; class Mammalia; order Artiodactyla; family Camelidae; genus Camelus; species Camelus bactrianus. The sequence continues at coordinate 1,637,238 of NC_133567.1, read as the reverse complement.
ACGTTCTGCCTCTGAATCTCCCCACTCCAGGTACATCATGTAAGTGAACTCATACAATATTCGTCCTTTTGTGTCTGGCTTATTTCGCTCATAATGTTTTCATGTTCATCCATGCCATAGTGTGTGTCACAGTTTCCTTCCTTCTTGAAGCTGAATCATAATCCATTGTCTGGACAGACCACATCCTTCTCGCCCGCTCATCCATCCGTAGATACCTGGTCGCTGTGAGCGCCGGCGTACGGGTGTCAAGGCCCCTGTTGTCCATCCTGCATGGTCCATGCCTAGCGGTGGAGTCACTGGATCTTGCCGTATTTCTCTGTTTCATTTTTTTTGAGGCAGTGACATACCATTTTCTATGGCAACCACTAACTCTTTTTAAAATGATAACCATTACATTCTTTTCTACTATTTAATCAATTTACTTATCAATCATTTATTTTCCAAAGTTTTCAGCCTTCATCTTAAATTGTGGTCCCCAGAGCTGGAAATCGCCCTGGCCTGCAGGATGTGGTGTGATTTCTCCGTTCCTTTGTGCTGTCTTCTGTTGTGTGCATGCAGCCTTCACCCGTTTTTAAAAATACTCAACCATAATTTTGTCGGTTTTGGAATAAAATCTTCTCCATCTTCCACCTATACCTCCTATTTAACCTCACTGTCGTGTTCTTAATGCCAGACACCAACGCTTCCACCCGCACACCTCAGACAGCGATTGGGACACAGTTAGCCCTGTGTTTATAAACACCGCCCGCCCACAGTGACATGTGTGACAAGCTCACGTGTGTGTGCACACCCTGGAGATAACAGTGTCCTTCCTCCAAAGTGCTGCTGGACAGTTGCGTGTTTTCACATCATCCACCATGAGAACTGCCATGGGTGCTAAAAGATGCTTAAGTCCTTCCTTATTGGGAAGTAGCTGATTCTGGTTTCCAAAGTCTGGATTACGGATTCACCAAGGCTGATTGGAATGAAAACTGTTCCCTTGTTTTCGTGAGCCTGGTATCGTATTCCCAGGGGAAGGTTAATTTGCAAGTCTCATCAATGCTTCTCATCAAAAAGTACCTTCTTAACACCCCCTTGCTTCCTTTGACTCATCCCTCTATGGCTTTGTCAAGCTTAGAATCTGAACCCACAGTCGCTCTGCGGGTAACTTGGCAAAGCTCTCTTCTTCTCTCCCAAGTGGGGCTGAACTTACATCTGCCTGAGGGAGGGGCTGCTGCTTCTGCCTCCATGGGGCCCTCAGGAGTGGCGTCCTCTGTTGACCTGGCGGGTCACGAAACTCAACCCAGGACAGTCACCTGTCGACAGCAACATATTTATGGCTTCAATGTTTTTTGTCTATAAAGTCTTTAATGCAACATTTAAGCTAGAAACTAAAGATTAAAATGCATTTTGTCATGTCTTGGTTTTACTCTTTCGCAGTTAATAAATCTGAAGTGAAATGTCTCATCAGTCTTTTCTATAACCTGGTGGGAGATGTAACCGAGCGGCAGGGTGTGGTCATTGGACTCGATCGCAATGCGTTTCGAAACATCCTGCATGTGACATTTGGAATGACAGATGACATGACCATGGACAGAGGTAAGAGGACAATCTTCAGATGGTCCAGATTCAGCCTTAACAGGGAAAAGTAGTTTGGGGTTTAGACATGCTCTTGGTGAGAAGCTTAACTTCTGCATTCCCAGTTCCACCTGAAAATAAACCTCAGTTTATATTCATGGGGAGGGAGATGGGGGCCATAGGGGAGGAGATGGGCGGCGTAGGGAGGGAGATGGGGGCCGTAGGGAGGGAGACGGGGGCGTAGGGAGGAGATGGGGGTGTAGGGAGAGAGATGGGGACCACTCTTTCTGTGTTTCTGTGTATTTAAGAAGAGGACAAAGTCAGCTTGGCTAACTAGGTTTCCCTTACTTTATATCAGAAAACCTGAAATATTTCTCTTTCTACTTCATAAATATAGTAATAAAAAATTTGAAAAGGACATGTTTATTTCCTTACATCATCAAAAGTATTTCCATAAAAACTAACATATAATCTTATCTGTCACGTAGTAGCATTACTCTTCTTGAGTAATAAAGACATAAAGTCATATATTTTATGTTAATATGTCAACGTATTTAATACACCAGTGTGTTCACGTGTGAGCTGTTGATCAATATGCTTAGACGTTCAGAATTTACTTGTTCCCACAAAATGTGAAGGGACTCTTCCCAAAGCTTCAGTGAAAGTTCCCAGTGTTTCGACATCTCGGTGTCCTCCGTGGTCAGATGAGGGCACGGGGCCACGCGGCCCTGTGGTCCTGCCTGAAAGGTGGGCAGCACCAAAGCAGACGCATCGCTGAGAACAGAAGCCCAGCACACGTGTCCTGCCTGCTTCTCTCTCTCCGCAGTTTTCCGAGGTTTTGACAAAGACAACGACGGCTGTGTGAGTGTAACGGAGTGGGTGTGTGGACTATCAGTGTTTCTTCGAGGAACTCTGGAAGAAAAAATGAAATGTAAGCCTTCACGTTGCCCTCTCGGCTTGTTCACGAGGTCCCTAAGGAGTCTAGCCCGGCGCCCTCCGGCCCAGCTGGGACGGTGGGCTTGTCTGCTGTCTGGTGGTTTGAATTCCCAGCAGCCTCTTTTATGGAGTGAATTCAAATCAATGATAAGGATTGGGGGAAAAAATGAGAAAGAGGAAAAGCAGGAGATTCCAAGGAGGAACCCGTGCCAAGCAAGGCCGCGCAGGCTGACCACATACGCACACTTGCGTACGAAGGTGAGGAGCGCCTTACATACCTCATCACTGGAGTCGGAACCACAAAGGGAGAGAACATGGGTGCAAGCGTCCCAACTCCTACTTAACTCATTCACTCCAGGGGGCTCCGTTTCAGTCAGTTTCCCAACATTTTCAAGATGAAATGTTAACTTGTGGGTGTTCCCGGCACGCTCCCTGCAGCTGAGTTTGAAGAAAGTTGTTCTAAGATTGTCGAGTAGAGTCGACAAGTGGGCCTGCAGCCCTTTTTACAGAAACCGGGTTGCACGGAGGCTTTTGGCCTGAGAAGGACATTAACACTAGAGCCCTGGGCTCTGACCACTTGATCAGAGCGAGTGTCCCCTTGCTGACAGTAGCAAATTCTTGTTGGTTATCTTTTTTTCAAGATTGCTTTGAAGTGTTTGATCTGAACGGCGATGGATTCATCTCAAAGGAGGAGATGTTCCACATGTTGAAGAACAGCCTTCTCAAGCAGCCGTCCGAAGAAGACCCTGACGAAGGAGTTAAAGATTTGGTCGAAATAACACTCAAGAAAATGGTAAGTATGGGTAAGCTAGGCCACATAGGGGAGAGAAGTAAGAATTCAAATCACAGTGCCCACGTTTCCCACGTAGTGAAGTAAAGTGCTTAGATCGTGCTCTTTTGTTACGTAAAAGTTCTCTTCGAAGTCAGTATCTGCCAGCTTTCCCCTGCTGACACTTGAACTGGAGGAGCAGTAGGTATTGGTGGTGGTGTCTGCATGTTAACCGATGCATGGCTGGCCCCCCAGGACCGCGACCACGACGGGAAGCTGTCCGTCGCAGACTATGAACAAGCCGTCAGAGAAGAGACTCTCCTACTGGAAGCATTTGGACCATGTCTGCCTGACCCAAAGGTGACAGTACTGCTTTTGCTGAACAGTGACCAAAATATACCGTAGGGCCAGCAGCCCAGGGCTTCCTGGTTTAGGGGGTGATCAGGTGAACGACATTCCCCTCAGAGAATGGCTTCAGAAGAGAGAAAGCCCACTGAAGACAACAGCTGGTTCATGGCCTGGTACCTAGATGGATGGGTGGGTGGGTGGGTGATGGATGGGTGGCTGGAAAGGTGGGTGGATGGGTGGACAGATCTCATAAGTGCCTGGTGCAGAGTTCTGGATCTCTGTCCTTCTGTCTCCTCAGGAATTTCATCATTTACCTTCATCTTTACATTTTCAACCTCTTCCCTCACTACTAAAACCTTTCTATCAGAATTTAAACAGATCTAAACCTGTCCCATCTGACAAACAAAAGAGAAGGGAGGGAGGGAAAGAACGTCCCCGAATCCCACACCTGCTCCTGTTTGCTGTCTGAGGCTTTTTCACAGCCAAGCGTCTCAGAAGAATTGTCCGTATTCACGACTTGCGCGCCCACCACTTTCTCCTGTCTGCCCTTGACGCTGCTCTTGCCAAGGTCACCACGCCCGCCTAGTGAACAATCCCAAGGGTTCAGCTCTTGGGTTCTTGTCTTCCTCGACCTCATCCCTTCCCCACCCCAAGCTCCTCGTCCAGCTTCTCCTGTCCAGGAAGCATCTGCGCTGCCCACCCCAGCCTGGCTGCGACGTGGTCCATCCTCCTGGACCCCCACTGTGTGCCCACCCTCCGGCCCGCCCTGCGGGCTCTGGCCTGTGAGCCGAGCTCAGTGGGCGGGGGTCCCGGGGCTGGACCATGTGGTCTCGCCTGCCTGAGACCCCAGAACTGCCCTGGGCCGGAGCGGAGTCACCCTGATGCCAGCTGTGAGTGGTTCCTGACCCTCAGTCTTCCCCAGTTACTGCCGTCTCCTCAGACATTAAGGAGACACGAGAACATTTCTTGTTGCTGATCCCCCTTGTTGGAAGTCTGTACTAACTTGAGCACTTTTACTTCACAGAGCCAGATGGAATTTGAAGCCCAAGTATTCAAGGATCCACACGAATTCAGCGAGATGTGAATCCCTGAATGTCTGTGTTGTCTCGAGCGAGTGAATAAGGAGGCACGTACAGACTGTGCGTTTTTCCTGCTCCGCTCAGGAGGTGACTGCGCACTCGAGGGTGGGGGACAGGGTTGACCGACACGTAGCACCCGGCTTTGGTTAAGATGCAAGTAAATCAGCCGAAGACAGGACCTATGACGCGTTGTTGGGTCGGCCGGACGGGTTACGTGCTAGAGACGCCTTATCACCCAGACTTATCTGTTGACACACGTAACTGTCATGAGATGTTTGTATGAAGGAGATGAACAGAGAGATTACATAAGCATGAGTTATTTTCTTCATGTCAGAAAGATGCTGGGAATACATTTAAAAAATCACTGAAGCTCCTGAATTTCCTTTGGAGCAGTAAAGAGTAAAGACAACATCGGAGAGTAAGGATTCTGGCAGCGGGCCCTGGAAGGTGTTTCCACTGGGCACCGAGGGGGCTCAGGGACACGGAACCTGCATTCGAACGACCTGTGTCCCTGCCTGAGGCCTCAGCGTGACAGCCTGGCTGCCCGCGGCCAGAATGGGCCTCCATGAACACTGTGGGTTGAAAGTACAAAGAACCCCAGACAGACCCCCACCACGGGCAGAGGGGCAGTGGGCCTTCCTGGGCCTGATGGACAAGGCCTGGCCTCTGGGGTCACCCCAGTGACCCTCGCAGGGGGATGCGAAGCCCCCTTCTCTGTTCTGTCTCCCTCTGTCTCCACTGCCAGCCCCTCTCTGTCCTCTTGGACCTGCCCCCCAGGATTCCTCTCCTGCAGCCCCTCATCCCAGGTCACAGCCCACGGTGCCCGCTTGCCAGGGACTCCTGTGGCCACCGCTCCCTCGGCCTCCTCCTGCCCAGCAGGTGTCTGTGGCCATAGAGGGAGTGTTGGGAAGGCAACCTCAGTCTGGTCCTGGGCTGCGCTCTGCCTCCCGCAAAGGCTCCCGGGCAGGCCGCTGGGAGGGGACACCACCAGAAGCACTCAGAGGCTGCTCCAGATATTAAGTCCCTTTTGTGATTGCATGTGCTCTGCTCTGTTTAAGCGAAGAACACACTGCGTGAAACAGAGAAGTGGACTGTTAACAACCACTGTATAGAAAATAGACAAACAGCAAGGTCCTGCTGTGCAGCTCAGGGAACCGTATTCAGCACCCTGGGGTCACCTGTCAGGAAGAAGCCTGTGAGCAGGAACAGATTTGTGTACACACACGACCGCAGCACGCCGCCGTGCACCAGAAACCGGCCCCCTGTAACTGACCGTGCTTCAGTAAAAAAGGGGAAAAAAGGCTGCTACGAGTAAATGGAACATGCACCTTCATGAAATAAAAGCTCTTTTGCTGTCCACGTGTCTTCTTAAAATGTTAGAGTCTTGGACTGTGACAAGATTTTTCTGTCTTTTGTCGGCAACACAATATACTTTAAATTTTTTATTGTATTTCTCTGAGTGTCCATGATACAGGATCACTGAAGAGTATTTCAGAAGTTTAGGAAATACAAAAATCAAAATTAAAATATTAATATTCTGGTGTAGACTCTCAGCCTTTCTTAAGGCGTTTGTAAGTCTCCCCGCGGTTATGCGCGGAGCACACCCGAGTGTTTGGGCGAGCGCGCTGGATCGCGCTCTGTCAGCTGCTTTTTGTGTCCCACTGCCTCAGGAGCACTGTCCTGGGCGGGCAGACCCTCGTCCGGCACCGCTTCCCCGCCGCACACACTTGCTTATTCCCACGTTTTGCTGTTACGAGTAATGCCCCAAATAAACTCTCTTTGTAGGTGAATCTCTCCACGTGCTCACTTACTGGGGGTGACTCTGCAAAAGCCAGAATGTCGGGTGAAAGGCCTGCATGATTTTGTGATTTCCAGCATATGTTAGCAGGCACCGTCCAGGAGGGCCTGCCAGGCCCACGCATGAGAAGTGTGGGTGCACAGCCTTCGAGCTCCTCTGCCAAATCTGTGCACCGTGGGTGACCAGGATTTTAATTTATCATGTAAAGAATTTCGTACTTTCATGCACCTGTACCTAACCTTTTTATTGCAGGCTGAGTAAAAACGGACTTCCATGTGAATAATCCTGTTTTGTTACTTGACTTTTTCTAAGACTAAAAAAGCCTTCCAAAAAGTCTAAATAATTTTGTTGAAACTGAAGATGCTGTCCGCCCTGGACGGAAGAACCTGGGGCTTCCCATCCAGTGCAGGGCTCGCCCCCAACACCGTTCCTCCCCGTGATCTGTCCCAGTCGCTCCGTTCTGCTCTTCTCCTCGTTTCACTGCCGGAGCAACTCATAAATGATCTCAACACTGAGAATTCGCTCAGCTTAACAGCGGGGTGTCCGAGCGCAGCAGGTCCCTGTGAGGACGCGTCCATCCTGTCTTGCTCTGCGCCTCCCTTCCCGGGCGCAGCCAGTCCCTGCCGTTGGGCCCCGGGGTCAGGACCGCAGGGGAGCAGCCAGCGTCTGGAGGGTTGAACAGAGCCTCCCCCAGCTGGCTCCTCAGAGCGGGGCGTCCCTCCTCCCGCACTCGGGGGGCCCCTCCGGGCAGGCTGCGCGCCCCCACAAGCAGCATGGAAAGACTCTGTTTGGGAAACAAGTACTTTTTTTTTTTAACTGCAGGATTTGAAAACCACCACTGAAAACTGGTAGTCCTGCATTCTTCACCTGCAAACATCTCTGGCGCAAGACTGCACTTGTAAGAAGCCGAGCCTGCAACTGCTTGTACCGTAAAATCACCCCGAGCATCCACAGGTCCCCGCTGGAGCTGAGCCACTGGTTACCAGCCTCCAGGCCAGTCCCTCTGCCCTCGCCGGGCCGGGACGGAGGGCTCTGCCACACGGCCACCACTGCCGTGGCCTGGATCCACCGCGACCCCCCCACCCCCCAACACGGTTGTGTCATTTTTAATGAGAGAGATTGCGGAGGGAATTCCGGTCAAATCTGCTTAAAACCCCAAAGACAGCCGTGTCCAGACGCCTGCTCTGAGCCGCTCCTCGGAGCGCCTGTCTGCCCGACGCGCCTCGTCAGCTACATTCGCCCCACCGTGGAACCGTCCCCGGTCCCCCACGGCCACCGGGGCTGCGGGCCGGCTCTCGCCGGGTGTGGCCGAGACAGGGTGAGGACTCACAAGGAGCTGCCGCAGGAGCGACACAGTGAAACACACCTTCCCCCCAGACCCTGTTCACGACGACAGGCAGCTGACGGCTCCCAGCGCCCTGGTCCTGATGCGTGGCTTTCTGTGCCCTCCCGCCTCCCAACACACCGTCAGGAAGACACTCCTCCGCCGAGACACACAGCCTCCTGTCTGCCTTTGCCTCCCGCCCGGCAGCCACCCTGCCCTGTTACGTGGCCCGGCCGGCCCCGCGGAGCGCCGCGCCGGAAGGCGTCAGGTGACTCCGTGCCCTCAGCCTGTGCCCCGTCCCCTGTCCCGTCTCCAGGGGCTCGGTGTGGACGGGGGACGCAGCGGCTCAGAGCCCGGGGCAGTGAGCCGGCGACGGAGAGGCACACCAGGTGGGCCGAGAATCTGCCGGTTTCCTCTGCAAGTGGCTTTCCAAGCTGAATCACTGCCTCCCGCCAGGGTGGTGAGCCCAGGGCCGGCTGCAAGACAACTTCAAACCATGTGATCAAGGCTTCCTTAAATCCTTCAGGGTCGGAAGAGTCAGAGAGCAAAACAACCCCCGTGACCTCGACTGCACGGCGCACGAAGTCCAGGGAGCGCTCCGTCCAGGTTTCACGTAAACGCAGCTTCAGGCCCACGTGCCCCAGGCTGCTCCCTGGTTCACCCGCATGTGCTGAGGGGACCCTGGCTCCCTGCAGGGCTCTTCGGGTCTGAAACCCCTTGGAATTTTCTTTCTTAGTTGCAGTTCCCAGTTTGCACGTAAAGGCGTCCGTGTTCAGTCCCAAGAGGAGCCTGGACACTAGGCTGGGGCCTCGCCTGGCCACGCGGTCGGACTGTGGCTCCGAGGCCAGCATGTGAGGAGAGGTGGGGCCGCGGCTGGCTGTCAGGGGAGCGGCAGAAGTCCTCCTGGGAAGAGGAGAGGGCTGGACTCCTCCAGCAGGGGACACGGAAGGAGCCTCTGGGCCATCCTGGGCAGCACCTGGAAGTCCTCCCCCTGGAGAAGCAGAAGGTGCCGAGGCGGGTGGCCACGCGGTCCAGCAGCAGACACAAGAGCCTGGTGACGATGTGGCTCTTGCCAGATGCCAGGACCCAGCCCGAGGACCTCAGCAAGTGGAGGCGGGTTTGCGGCCAGGCCCCGACCACATCCCCCGACCTCACCAGTCACTGGACTTTGAAAGTCTGACGTAAATGAAACATGGTTTGTAGACCGGGGGGCGGGGGTTGGGGGGCTGTAGTTACAACAAGACCGCAGGATCCGGGCGGCCCCAGGCGAAGTCGGACCTGTGGCCACCCTATTCACACGCTATAAATTACTCCAGAAGTGACATCGCATGTAAAATGGGGAAATGCCTGCTCTCTCCCCCATCACAAAGGGTTTTTGGAACAACAGAATGAGATCAACCTGCGACAGCATCTTGTAAACTGTGAAGTGTGATAAAAACCTGGAGGTGAAAGACATTTGCCGCCGACATCAGCGTCCCGGGGCCTCCTGAGTTCTCACGAGGAGCTTGTCGGTGACGAGGAAGGACGTGGCAACCAGGGCTCGAAGAAGTGGCCCTGGGCCCTCGCTCGTGACCAAACGTGGGGCTTTGCTTAAGCCAAAGGGAGCTGAGGGATGTCTCTAGGAGTAGCCTCAATAGCCTGATGTATTTGGAGACAGGACTGCCCTGAAACCAGGGCAAAACCCCAAGGGGAACTTTCACGAATATTGTTCTCTCAGAGTCAGTTTTTGTGACATCTCCCCCCATTAACACACACGCGCACACACGCACACACACGCACCGCCCTCATCACAGACTCACAGGCGTACACATGTAGTTCATTCCCTTTGAGAGGCACACTCGAGTTCCTTGAATTTCCCTCTCGCCCAGCAAGATACCACTAATTCTGAAGCAGTCGGCGCCGTCCTGCGTTCCCCACTAGCCAGCCATGCTCGAGGCTCAGCGTGTTTGCTGTGCTGGCTGCAAGGTACTGGAGTGTTACCGAGAAGTTAGCAGGATGCAGGGTCGCTGTGAAAGCACCGAAGCCTACAAGCCGCTGAGTAAACACGGACTTGCTCCAAGTTCTGTGAGCATCAGCCGGCCAAACGCAGACCTTGGCCTCCTTGCCGTGCTCTTAAATTGGATCATGTAAATTTGACTAAGTGCAAAGCAGGCCCCTTGTCTCTTTGAATTTCTAAATACGACTGGGCGCTGATTTTGACTCATGTAAACGCAGGAAAGGACACAGTGGCCCTAGGGATCAGGGCCCGTCGTCGCCTGGGAGGTGGGTGCACCCCTTCTTGTCCAGGACCCTGAAAACTGTCCTGTTTGGCTCTGCACACAACGGGTGGCCCCCACGTCCAGTGTCTGCAGACAGAAGTCACACTGTCCCGCCTGCAGGGAGCACACAGGCCAGGAAACTGGAGTCGCCGTGGTCTCGGGAAGAAGGAGGGGGAGGAGATGGAGGGAGAGGGAGGGGGGTCCACTGAGTCGGGGGCACGGTTTTCAGCGCATGAAATGTTTAAGAAAACAGAGATAAGACTGAGAGTTAAGGGGGTGGGGGTTGCCCCTCTCCCTTCCCATCGCTGCAGGAAACCCTCGGGCAGAGTCCCGGCCTGGCTGCGGGGGGCAGACGCGCACAGGCAGGGCAGGATGTGGAGCAGGCCGGGGCCTGCACGCCCGGCACCAGGTATGTGGCCCAGAGGAAGGCGCGCCCACGGCAGGTGCAGCGCAGCCAGTGCCCGCGGCCCCGGGGGAGGACCTGCAGGTGCAGTCGGGACATGCCCCGAGTCTGCAGGGCCACGCGTCTCTCTGAATAGCTGGGCGGCTGCCCTGTGCACCCGCAGGAGCACAGCCGGGGGAGGGGGAGGCAGAGGGTGGGTGCACTTTGGTGGGGCCCACAGTTCTGGCGGCTTCGCTGGCGCAGGCAGCAGCCCCCTGGGGTGGGGTGCGGCAAGGGAGGCTGAGCCGAGCAGGGAGGGGCGGGGTGGTGGGCCCGGGCCCCGGCTCCCCTCTCCAGAGGCCGAGCTGGACATGGAGTCCGTGGCCCCTGCTCAGCCCTGGCCTCCCGGCCTTCACACTGGCGTCCTCTTCCATCCACCTTCATCCCTCCCGGGGCACGGTGGCTCCCCGAGCATCCCAGAGCCTCCAGCTGCGTCTGGGTCCTGTTGGCTCGTCCAGGGGCCGACAGGGGTCCAGGCCCACACCGGGCCCAGGGATCTTTGCCGAAGGACTGCTCAGCCCATCTCGTGACCTACAGTCAGAGGCAGGTTTGCAAATAAGCAGCTGAGGCATTCAGCTGGAAACAGGAGGAGGGACTGGAGCCAGGTGATGTCTTCAAGCCCCCACACTTGGTTAAGGAGGCGCCCAGCCCTCTGGGCCGGGCTGTTAGATTGCGGAGAACGGGACGTGGGCAAGACAAGGGTGTTTCATGCTGTCGGAAACTCCCCCCAGGTGACAGTCGGCGCTGTGAGGGGAGGGCTCGCTGCAGGGCTGCGGGCAGGGTCAGGGAGGGAGGGAGGCTCCCGGCAGAAGTCAGTCAGGACAGGCTGGCCTGGCCTCCGAGCTCCGGAGCAGCACCGTTCAGGGCCCCAGGGTGCTGTGTCCACTGGGTGGGAGGAGGCCAGGGAGAGGGGCCTGGGCGGGGGGGTGGGCGCACCTAGCTCGTCACGGCCGACACCCTGGCCCCGGGAGCCGCGTGCGGGGAAGGCCCTTGGGTCTCTCCTCTGACGCCTGGCGGGCGAGTAGCACCTGGGCAGGTGGGCAGGGGGCCCGCGTGGGGGCCAGGGTGACGGGCTCCCTCCCTCCTCGCAGGTCCTGCATTCTCAGGCCCCCCAGTCACCTGGGACAGCGGCTCCAACCACCTGAGCCCTGTCGGGACCTGCTGCTGCCTGAGGCGGGATGTCAGGTGACCTCGTCCCTCCAGGAGCCGTGCAGTTGTAGAGACGTGGATACGGACAATTCTGGAGCCCCAGAGGGGTGGGGGGCAGGCGCACCACAGCCCCCACCCCATAGGGCTGCCACCCCTGAGCTGCAGTGGCCCCGAGCCCCTGCTGTGCCCCCCCAGAGCTCCTGGCTGCCTCCCCAGGGTCTGCCAACGCCCTCTGATCAGGCAGGAGCCCCTCTGCATGCACAGCGCTGGGGGGCTGCAGGGGGCGAGGCCCCCAAGACCCTGCCCACGGGGGTGGGGACTGAGCACACAGGGGCGGCAGGTGGACACCCGTGGAGGGCACAGGGCACGTGCTGACCTGGCCAGGCCGGCCCCGGACTCAGCAGTGCAGACGGTTTCCATCGAGGTTTCGTGCGACCTCAGGGATGCGGGCCCCACAGGAGGTGCAGTGAGGTGGGTGCTACTGGGCACCCCTCAACAGGCAGACCCCACTCTGCAGTGGCCCCTCCAGGGATGGGCGTCCCGCTGGGTCCCCGGACGAGCCATGCGGAGGGGACAGGAGGGAAACACCTTCCTGGCAAAAGTCACGCTGTCGGACAGTGACACGCTCTCCTCCCTGGAGGCCGGCTCTGGACACGGGGAGTCACCCTGTGGCTGAGCCCCGCTCCCTCCTCAGGGCCCGTGTTCTGGGGCCACAGGTGACGTCCAGGGACGTCCTGCCCCTGCCCTCGACCTCCGACTTCGTCACTGCTGTGCGTCAGAGCGCTTGTCTCTGGTCCCGAGTTAAACTGCAGTTGTGTGTGTGTATGTGTGTATGTGTGCATCTGTGTGCCACTGTATGTACGTGTGTAGGTGTGCATGTTGTGTATGTGTGTGTTTGTGTGCTTGTGTGTGTATGTACATAAGTGTATATGCTGTGTATGTGTCTGCATGTGTGTGTGACTGTGTGTATTTGTGTATGAGTGTACATGTGTGCATGTATGTTTCCATGTGTATATGTGTGTATTTGTGTCTGTGTCCACTGTGTGTATGTACATGTGCACGTGTGTGTAAACATACGCGTGCAGGCGTGTCTGTAACACACACGCGTGTGCACATAGGAGTGTACACTCACACCAGCTGTGCTTTCTTCCTCTGACCTTGGCGGCCTTGTCCTCGGCCCGGGCGACCCCTTCTGCCTGGGGACAGGCCGTCTCTCGCTGTCCCCTCGCAGGAGAGGGGTGGGGCTGGGCTGTGAAGGGGGGCAGAGCTCAGCTGGGGCTCCAGGACACACGCGGCCAGATTGTGGGCCCAAGGACGTTGGGCAGAAGCGGCTCTGCTCGGGTGGGCGGAGGGGGAAACTGAGCAAGGGCCCCGGGAGCAGGGAGGGGCCCCTGCACCCCGTCCCCGGGCACAGGCTTCATGAGCCCGGGGGCAGGTGGTGACGTGCTCAGGCGTGGACTCCCCCACCCCCGCCGGTGACACAGGAGTGACAGGGAGCCAGTGCAGGCAAGCGCAGATGGACCCTGGGGCGGAGCATCCCTGTGCCGTCCAGGCCCAGCCGAGACCAGAGTGTCCCCCCGGAGCCAAGCCCCCTGCCTGCCTGGAGGCACCTAGGGCCGGAGGCACCTAGGGCCGGGAGCGGCGGCTGAGGACGCAGAGCCCTGGAGCGGCCACGCTGGACGGAGCCCTCCTTCCCCAGCCACAGCCACGCCGAGGCCTGGGGAGCTCCGCTCTTGCGCTGGACACCAGCCGAGCTTGGCGGGGATCAGCAACACCGCACAGTCTGCGAACAAAGTCACAGGTTTGATCAGAAGGATTGAAAACTGAGGTTTGGTTCGGTGGCGTGGAGTCTTAGAAGAACAGTGACCAAAAAAACAGGCAGGACAGTCCCCCAGGCATTAACCTCACCTCACCCACAGCTGCGGACGCTTTTTAAAGGAAACGGTCCTCACTGCGGGAGAAAGGATTTGTCAAGACCCAGCGAGGAAGAAGGTCTGACAGACCGCCGCCCTGGGGAGTGGGGGGCGAGGCGCTCTGCCCACACGTGCAACCGCAGACGTGGACGCCTGCATGGAGATGCCTCTGGAGACGCCCCAGTGGTCCCCCGCCCCCTACGTCCCCACGCTGGCCGCACCTCTGGGAGCCAGACAGCCCCAGGAACGTGCAGCTGGCTGTGCCTTCCTGGCGCGGTTTAATCCCTCCGAGCACACTCCTCCCCCAGGACACGCGGCCTCCTGTCTGCCTCCGCCGCCTCCTGCCCGGCCTGCCCACGCTGCCCCGTCAGGTGGTCCAGCCACACACACACACACACACTCGCAAGTGGAATGCGGGCCGTCTGTTCCACCACATCCCCGACGGCCCCAGCGGCGAATCCCCTGACAGGGTCCAGCGTCCCACCGTCCCACACAAAACAGAGTCTGAAGGAAATGCAGATGCCTACGAGAAAAAATTCCAATAAAGCAAGAAGCAAGATTGCAGCCTCCCGCTGGTGGAGAAGCTCTGAGCACGTGAGGCCCTGCAGCGGTGGCCTGTGCTCCGTCACTCACAGAACGCCTTCCCGATGCTCCATGACTGAGTGACAGCTCACAGAAGCAGCTGACGGAAAACCAGGCAGTCAGATCCGGGCCAGCGAGGCAGACGGTGGGCGGAGCTCAGAGCAGGTTCGGGGGCCCGGGTGGGGAGAGGGCCTGCACCCCTTGTCCCCGCACACTGCTCCCACCATCTACGCCGTTTCTCTCACCTCCTCCTGGTCACTCTGAGCAAATCCACCCGTCTCTTAGAGCTTGAAAAAATTGCTAAAATGTTCAAATTTCCAGTAGCAAATAGCACTTGGTTTTACAAAAAGCTTATGTGCTGGTTCCGATGGGAAAGGACAGCTGGCCATCTCCTCCAAAGAGCCATCTAACCTCAGAAAACCCCACTTCCCTGACAAGCATCTCCCCTTCCAAGCTCGCTGGTGCACCCGCATTTGACCCCACGACTGCTTCTTGAGAAACCATAATAAGCAAAGGGGTTGACAAGCGACAGTCAGGTGAAGGCAAGGTCCGAGGGGGGCTGAGCAGGAGGGACAGGCAGCAGGTGGGTGCCCCTCTGTCTTCCTGTCGCTGTAGGAAACCCTCGGGCAGAGTCCCGGCCTGGCTGCGGGGGGCAGACGCGCACAGGCAGGGCAGGATGTGGAGCAGGCCGGAGCCTGCACGCCCGGCACCAGGTATGTGGCCCAGAGGAAGGCGCGCCCACGGCAGGTGCAGCGCAGCCAGTGCCCGCGGCCCCGGGGGAGGACCTGCAGGTGCAGTCGGGACATGCCCCGAGTCTGCAGGGCCACGCGTCTCTCTGAATAGCTGGGCGGCTGCCCTGTGCACCCGCAGGAGCACAGCCGGGGGAGGGGGAGGCAGAGGGTGGGTGCACTTTGGTGGGGCCCACAGTTCTGGCGGCTTCGCTGGCGCAGGCAGCAGCCCCCGAGGTGGGGTGCGGTGGGAGAGGCTGAGCCGAGCAGGGAGGGGAGGGGTGGTGGGCCCGGGCCCCGGCTCCCCTCTCCAGAGGCCGAGCTGGACATGGAGTCCGTGGCCCCAACTCAGCCCTGGCCTCCTGGCCTCCACACTGGCGTCCTCTTCCGTCCACCTTTGTCCCTCCCTGGGCACGGTGGCTCTCCGAGCATCCCAGAGCCTCCAGCCGCCTCCAGGTCCTGTTGGCTCGTCCAGGGGCCGACGGGTCCAGGGCCACACCGGGCCCAGGGATCTTTAGGGAGGACGGGGCCTGGGACAGCTGTGCGGCCGGCTGGCCAGCCCCATCACCCAGCTACTGCTCTGCTTTTAAGTCTTCTGTTTATGTGTTCGATGTTCTCCTTGCAAATCCATGGACCACAGATCCCGCCTGCCTTACTCAGCCTCGCCCTCTCCGGCCTGCACTTCATAAATACTTGCTGAATGAGTCAATGGCTGAACCCAGGCTGTGCTGCTGGAAAGCCTCTTCCAGTGCAAGTCTGCATGCTCAGGCTAAAGCTGGTTCCTGAGAGAGCGGGCGGGCCCCCACCGCGTGCTCAGCGGCAGAAGCTGAGGGTCTGGGTCAGCTCTCCAGGGTCCCGGGCAGCCCGCCAGCCTACAATGTGCTGCCCACGATCGGGGCAGGGGTCCGTGTCTTCATCCCACCCAGCATGTCTCGGCGTCAGTGGTGACCTGTTCCTTCTGGTCACCAAACAGAACTGCAAATGGCCCCTCAGAGACAAGAAGCAGGTACCCGGGGACACTGTGTGCCAGGAAAGGTTGCAGGATGAGTATGTCTCTGCCCTGAGAAGACGAGCTGACTCAGTGCGTTTACCTGACGCCCACAGTGTAAGCTCATTACTGGGCAATATCTCCAAAATGGAACAAAAGTAAATGGACTCCATCGGAGTGCAGAGGAAGTCTGGTTTGAGTTAAACAAAGGTTATTCGGCCGAAAAGGCTGCACAAGCTGCGATAATCTGGTAAGAAACCAACACTGAGGTGAGACTTAAAAATTGAACGTCAGGCGTTTTCCGATTCCTCAGATGAGACCCTAGAGGTCGGTGACCGCAGGGCTCTGCCCAGACGGTGACCCGAGCCATCTGCAGGCCCCGGGCAGAGTTTTAACCCTGAGGGCTTCAGAACTCACAGGTGTTTAGCACACTGCTGGCCGCAAAATCTCGGCTTTTAAATGCAGTGAATGTGCAGCTCAACAAGGTGAGAAATTAAACGGTAAAAGTTACACAGTCCAAGAAAAGGCTTCCTTTCGAAGCAGGTATCTGTCATGTTCTTAGAAATGGGCCGTCTGTGCTAGCGAGAAGGTTCTGGCCATCCGCTGCTTCTGAGAGGCTGCGGGGCTCCGACCAGCGTCCAGTCTCCCTTCTCGTCAGCTCTCGCCGCCACCCGAGCCCTGCCCAGGACTCCACTCAGCTTTGCGGTCCTTGAGCCAGCCGAGGTCACCGGGGGGGACCGTGACTCACCTCTAGGCCTCGCCTGGAGGGTGACAATCCCCATCAGCGTGACGGCTGCTGCGGGAAGCCGTCTCAGACTCATGGGCTGCAGGGTCTCTCACCCCCAGACGCCCCAGGGTAGGTTTCCGCCCTCGTGTTCCCAAAGATGGTCCTTCCACACCCGCCTCGCCGCCCTGATGTCACCTCCTCGGCAAGAGGTCGCCCACAGACCTGGACGCCACGGGACACATCCCCCTCCAGAATCTCGGTCCCGACTGCTTGAACTCTGAGCACGGCCGCCTCCGTTTCTGCCCCTCAGCCCTCACTCCCTCCTCCGCGACGCTCAGGCCTGAATCCCTCCTTTTCTCCCAAATTATCAGCCTGCCTTAGCTCGCGGTCTTCTCTCCTCCTCGAGCTGCGGGCCCTCTTCCTGTCTGGGTCACTCCTGTCCCCACTCCTCACGCCCCAGACTCACTTCTCCCTGGTGTCTCGGGAACCTCTCTGCCGGTCCCCAGGGGACGACGTGGGAACACCCTCCCATCGCCTCGTCACTGTCCTCGGCCCGTCTCAGTGCGAGTCCCCGCCAGGTGTGTCTGCAGAGTCGAGCTCCCCAAGGGGCCCAGTCCAGTGAGTGACCATCAGCTCATCTCTTATGTTGTGTGAAGCTTCTAGAAGCAGCCGGGGCAGCGTCTGAAAAGCCAAGGGGCCTGCGGGACAGAAAGGTGTCTGCACCCTTGGGAAGAAGTCAGAGCAGCCCAGAGGGTCGCTAAGATCGAAAGAAAACCAGACCCACTTGGGTCCTTCTCTACAGACTTGAAACTCCAAGTGGAGGGGCCAGTCTCTTCTCCACTCACTTCCACCCACTTCCAGCCACAGGCAGCGTGGCCACCGCTCCTCGAAGACTTCTGTCCATCTCAAGTTGATCTGGCTTGTCCTGCAGTGACAGTCACCACGCCTGCCTGTCACAGGTTCTGCCGGGCACACAGCACACGGCAAAGCAACGGGGTGTCCCGGGCGCCTCCCAGGGTGGGATTCACGTCAGCGCCCAGTGACCCGTCCTCTGAGTCCATCCACCTTTCCGAGTCGACCAAGAGACTAGCCACCCTCGAAGGTGGACATCAAACACGATTTCCACCACACATCCCCCACCCTAGACTCTCCCACAAACACCAAAACTGAACACAAGGGCGGCCGCAGGAGTTTGCTTCTCATCCTTTGAATCCATGATGCTGTCTCTGTCTGACCACCGATTCGCAGGATTGCAGATTGAAGGGACTTGAGGGGCTGGGGCTCACACTGCCCCAGACGTGCTCAGACTCAAGCCCCGACAGGCACGCGCCGTGCAGGGCACAGGGGATCCGCGGTGCAGGGGCAGAGAACTCACTGGCCACTGATCTGGGGAGTCTGAATCCCAAGTCACTGGGCTGCCCCTCCTTAGGGCTCTCCCACCACGCGGACACAAAACCCACTTCCCAAAAGTGTCCACCAACTGAGAGCCAAACGGCCAGCAGGGCTGGTTCCGCGGCGTCTGTGCCCAACCCCGGACACCGCGGAACTGTTATGACATGTGTGGCATTGTCATACTTTGCAAATCACTTTTATACCTGTGTCTTCATTTGATCTTTACAACCAGCCCAGAGGTGGTGATTAATGGTGAGGAGACTGAGGCACAGAGAGGTCAGATCTCAGCCCAGAGTGTGCGCAGGCGGTGGCTGAGGACAAGATCGCAGCGCTGGCCCAGATGCCACGGCTTCGCGGGAGGAGCACACCACGTGCAGCCACACAGAAGGGCTGAGGGCTGTGTGAGCACAGAGCCTCCCCGACGCTGACCCTTCCCCTGGGGACCCCATCCAGGACCCAGGGAAGTCGCCAGCCTAAGAGCTTCCCAGACACTGCAGGTTCTGGGATGAAACGGGTTTTGAAATGTGTATGTGATGATAAGTTCGTTTGTTTAATGCAGCAGTGGTGCTTCTGCTGGGCTCTGCTGCAAAGGCTTAATTATCCAAATGCCGCCATGAGTTCCCCCACGGCAGAGACAACACCAGCTGTTTTAAAGATAGCATCTCCTGGCCATTTGCCTGCAGGCCTGGCCACGGGACACTTCAAAATCAACTGCAGCTCCTGCCAGGCACACCTGCTGTCCCAGGACACCAGAGCTGAGCAGAGTGGAGGTGGGGGGGGAGGGGCTGTGAAGCATTGGAGACCCCTCCCCCGCCGCCCCCAGGGACCAGGCAGAGCCGCCAGGAGGCGAAGGGACAGGACAGACGGGGCCAAAGGAGCCTCACATGGAGCTGGTGCCGGGAACTTGCTGCAAACCTTCCAGGCTGAAAGGAAACCATTCATTTGACTGGAGAACAAGATGTACCCAGAAACCCGTCCAACCTCTTGCCGCCGCCACCGGGAAAGGACGGGGCACGAGCCGGCTGGTGTGGTCCTCCCTGCTCAGACCTGAGGCCGGAGCAGGCACCAGCCTGCCCGCATTCCTCCCTCCCGCCCTAACAGCCAGGGCAGCACAAAGGGCTGCAGGCGGTTCAAAGGCTGAAAGCTGGGTGCGTGACTACTGCTCAGACGCCAGGAGCTAGAAATCCCCGTGGAGAGGTGATCAGGGGCTGTTTTCTGTTTTCTCTCCGCATCAGCCAGAGCGAGGAGGTTTCCCGGAAGCAGGGCCTTCAAGGCTTCCGTTTCTTTGTGTCCTGTGCACACACATACGCAGGCACAGGTGCACACACATGCACACGCACACACCTGTCTGTCTCTTTAACAAGCAACCTGCTGGACCGGGAAGGGGCTTCCCTGTGGAAACGCGCCTCTGGACAGTTTCCCCACCCCTCCTCCTCCATCCTGCTTCCTCTGGCTTCTCTTTCCACTTCCACCAGCACAGACAGGGTATCTCCCAGAAAAGTCGCAGGGAACGGTCCTCAGTCTTTCTTCAAGTGGCAAGTAGAACCTGCCCCCATCCCGAGGGAGGCGCAGTCGTCCTCCACCCCGGACCCCTGTGAACTGGGCTGGGACCCCCGGCCCGCCCGCGGGCTGGGCGGTGGGGGGTGTGTCCCGCAGGAGGCCCCCTGCAGCCGCGGAGAATCCCACCTGGTGAGGGTGTCCCGGCTCCAGGGCTTTGCTCTGTCTCCCGCTCGGAGACGGGGAAGACAATCCAGGAACCTGAGGAAACTGCAGAACTCAAGGAGGCTCTGAGAGCACGTAATTTAAGCAAAGAAACACACACAGTGAAAAAGTAAATGAGTCCAAATACTAACAACCATCACATCGGCTTGACTGTCAGCCCGGCCTCCACTCCTGCCCCACCACACAGCGGGAGCCCGGGTGCGGGGCCGCGGGGCCAGGAGGGGGGACACCGCTGCCCCATGTGCCCAGAAGAGCTCCACCCCAGCCCCACCGGCACTGCGGGCCCTGGTCCCCCAGCGACGGGTCTCCTCAGCATCTCCTCCGTCTGTCTCTCTGTCTCCACAAAGGACCCAGCAGAGCAGAAGCAGGCCCTGCGGCCACGCAGGACGGGGCCTGGGTCTCCCCAGGCCTCCATGGAGACGTGGCCCCAGGCTCCAGGGGCCCAGAGCACCATGTGGCCGCCGTCAGGACCGGGGGCCCAGCTGCAGCCGGACGCGGGCCCTGGACGGCGGGCGGGTGTCGCTGTGGCCTTCGTCGGAGAGGCCATCTGTGCACTCAGAGTTTGTGAAGAGGGAAGATCTCAGGTTATCGGTTCTCGCCACAATAAAGACCAGCCTGGGGAGGGGCTGCTCCCGCGGGGGGCCTCCATCTGGAAGGCGCGAACCTCCCACCCCGGGGGCAGCTGGGCCAGCCTCAGCCTCAGACAGAGGACCCCATCTGCCCGGCCACACAGCTCCCGGCTCCTCCCCTGGGCTCGCAGACCCCCGGCTCCAGCTGAACTTGAGGAAGATGAGCTTGAGCGGTGAGGGCTGTTCTAGGGGAAGAATCAGTGGTTCGCGTTGGTGGGCGTGTCCCAGCGCCACCCGTGTTGTCACTGAGGCATTAGCGTATGTTTTCTCTCACCTGTTCTGGCTCCGTCAACACCGTCTCCTTACATTTGCGGTGTCTGTTGTTTTCCTGGGAAGGCTGTTAATTCCACGTTTGGCCGTAGTTTAAGTGCCCACACGTGCTTTTTGTTAGTCCCACTTAAAAACCACCGTCATCGAGCGAAGTCCATCGAGGGAGGCCACCACTCCCGCTCCATGGGCAACGCCATGAGCCGCTGTGACCCTCGGGCACCCTGGCGCCGGGCTCCGGTGCACCGTTTAGCCCACAGTGTGTGTGCTTCGGGCTGGAGGGGAGGCTCAGAGTCAGGACCCTTGCTCAGGCGTCACTTGCCCTGGAATCAGACCCCAGTCCTACGAACGGGCCCTCGTCTCACCTTCCGTTACAGGAACTGGGACGCATGTTCTCTGCGCGTTCAGACCAAAGGGAGGAGCTACTGGTTTCACAGTGGGAGGGAACTGGGAGCCTGTCTGCAGCCCGGGGACAGAGGCGTCAAGCTTCTCAGTGATGGGGCTGCAGGCGGACAATGCCGTGAACTCGTTAGCCGTGTTGATGGCGCACGTGGTGGACCTGAGGCCTCGCGGCACGGGCCATGAAGTGTGGGTACTGCGGAGCTGCTGTTCCTCGCCCTCGGGCTCCCAGGGAGGCCAGCCAGCCCGGAGAGGTCCCACCCGGTGCAACCCACGCCACTGGTGAAGGGACAGCCAATTCCATAAGTACAAGCGGGTCATGCAGGGAAAAGCGGACTTACGACAGGGAGAAAGTTCCTTACTTCTCCCAAAAATGTCAGGGAGGTACCGAATTCCCACTGTGGGCACGTGCCCAGCCGACAGGTGTGGCCAGGAGAGCCGCCGTTCCCTGTCCCTGCTCCAAGCACAGCTGGAGGGCCGCGCCCCGGGCCACTGAGGGCTCCCAAGGGCACAGCGCCCACAGCCCCAGAAGGAGTCTGTGAGGGGCCTGGCCAGGTTTATGGGGAGCCTGTGCCCCAGAGGCACGGTCCCCTGGCCTCCCCTCCAGCCGCAGTCCTGGGGGCCCACCCACTTCGTCCTAGGTACTCACTCATTACTTATCGTCAAAACAAGTCACCCTTACGCGTGCAAACCAGCAGGGCCAGGCCTGGGGGTGTCTGCACAGGGCGCGGTCGTCCTAACCGGTGGTGAGGTCGCACAGTCCGACACAGCCCTGCCATGGGAGCGGCCGGCTGGCCCCGGAGGCACCGCTCTGGCGTTCCCGGTGACCCTCGCCTCTGTCCGCCGTGAGACAGGCGGTTCGGAGGGCAGGTCTCCTGGAGTCTGCGTCTTATTCCTGTGTCAAGATCAGCCTCAAAGGGAAGAGGCACGAGCTGGAAGAAACAGAGTCTGCACGTGCAGGCAAACTGAGACGGACGATGTCCTCTGCAGTGTCCAGAGGGCGTGCCTCCAGGGCAGGACTGGTGTCCACTCAGACCTCCCGCCCCATCAGGGAGCGGCTGGGCCAGGAGCTCCACCTCCCGGAACCCAGCTCCGAGCCTCCCCTCCCGGGGCAGTGAGGCCGGCTCCCAGCGTGGCCGTGCCGGTCCGTGAGGTCAGCCCGCACCAGGCTCCCAGAGATGCCACACTCCGTCACCTCAGTCATCGCTGGTACCACGTGGTCGGGTTCCAGGCTCAGAAGGAGACTCCGCCACGAACGGCCCACTTCCCACCTTCGCGGGCTGGGTGTGGACGTGGTCCATGGAGGAGCTGTAACCATCGTGTTCTCAGGGCCTGAGAACGAGGCCACCACAGATGGCGGAGGAAGAATGAGACACAACCGGTCCTCGAGACGCCCCAGAGCCACTGCACCAGCCCGTCCGAACCCGGCCTCATTTCTGGCCTTCTCTTCCGTGAGACCGTGCGTTTCTTTATGGCCAGAGTTTCCTCTTACTTGCAGCTCAACAAATCTTTCCTAATTCTCGTCCTAACGCAAAGATCTTACAGATTTTAAAAGCAGAGTTCCGAGCTCACCCAAAACAGCTGTTGCGTCTTGGACAGTTTACTGGCGGCGCAGGCCGCACGGAGGTCAGGGAGCAGCCTCTCTGTGACGGCTCCTCCGGCCCCGGGAGGCACAGCGGGACGGGGCCCAGGATCCCGACAGGCTGGCGAGTGGTCCCATCTTTCACCCGTGATTGCTGGAGAGACATTCTGGGCGGAATGTGCTTCCCCCACCCCCTTGCTTTATCTTTAACTCCATCTGGGTGCATTTTTCTAAATTAATGAAACCCCCAGTCAGAGTGGGAAATGAGACCCCCGCACCGTCCGCCGGGTGCAGACACGCGCAGCCCCCGCCGGACGGCCTCCCCAATAGGAGCCCACCGATGAAATGGAACCGAGGCTCCACCAAGTTTAATCAGGACAGTTGATGAGGACGGCGTCCCGTGGCTCATAAACTCCGCTGATTGTCTCACTCTGCTTCTAAAATACAGCGCGGGGCTGGGGAACGTCAGGAAAGCTTCAGTACCAGAGCCCAAAAGTTCAGACCAAAACAAAAAACGTACTTTTCTTGAACGACGCAAAATACAACGTCAAGACTTATGCCAGTAAACACACCAAGAAACGCCTATTAGTACAATAAAACTTGGGCGAATACAACGACTGCAGCGAGGGCCTATCCAGGAGAAACGTTTGTAGGCTCGAGACACAGGAGAAGTGGGGGCGGTCCGTCCACATAAAATACGACCCCTCCAGTCCTGCCAAGGTCAGCGAGACCCGGGCAGCCGGCTCCATCGGAAGCTGGCTCTGTGCACGTTCTCGTTCGTGCTAGTCCCGCCCTTTCTTGTATCTCTGCCACTTCCTTTGACTTCCCTCCCACCCAGACCTGCCCCCAGCACACAGTTTACGACTGTCCCGGGGTGCACACCACACACCAACAAAGCGGGGGGTGGGGGGGCAGTGCGGCCAGGGACTCGTCCTGAGTTCCTGCCTCTTAATTGGACCCCACTGTCTCTGCATCTTCGCGGCCTGACCCTCTAGTCCGGCGTCCCCTCCCCTCCTCGTCTTCCCGGATTCCCGGTTCCCTCGCAAGCTTTTACAGGCTGTCATCTCTCCCACTGCTGCACAAGGACGTTCACGGGCAGGCAACGGAGAACACGGTTTTGACTAAAGATTAAAATCATACGCTCAGGATTGAGAAATAAAATCTGAGGCTTTCAGTGAATTAATCGATTTTAAAACCCACTGGCCAGTGTTAAGGGCGATTAAGGTTCAAGCCACCTCCTGATGCAGTAGCCATAGGTGCTCCCTGGGTGTGCGGTGCAGAGTGCTGTGCAATGCTCAGAAATGCTGGTGCTTTTTTAAAAAACATCTTATGTAGCCGTGGAAATAGGCAGAGGGTGATAAAAAGGAGATTTTTTTTAATCTTTTAATACGATGTAAAACAGAGTCTCAAGTCAAAAGCCAGTGAGCACAGACTGGTTTCTGATGATCAAAATCCCAAAAGCAAAAACTGCAAAAGGGCAGGTCAGCGTGACGATGTGGCGCAGGGAGGCGAGGGTGCGGCTGAACCTGCGTAAACATTCTCATCGCAGCTCCATTCGTCTCGTTTCCCTTCATGCATACTCTTCTGAAAAGCAAGGTATTTTCCCTGAAAACTTGCCATGCTATGAGTCTCTCTTTCTCTCTTTTTTATTTACATTTTGGAAAAATCTGAGTAACATCTGTTCGAGGACTCGCTTTTAGAGGAGAGGAAAGTGAGGGAAGCACGGAGTAATGCTCGTCCCTAAACGCCGCCGACCCCTCAGCGTCACATCGCCAGCTGGGCAAGAAGGGCCACCGAGCCTGCGGGGAACGTGGTCGTGCTCGACACGGGTTTCTCTCCGCGCACGTTACACCCTAGATAAATCGCTCCCCAGAAACACGTCTCTGGTTGAAGACGGCGTGCCACTTCCCTGAGGCGGCGCTGGGGGCCGGCCGCGGAGTCTCGGGAAGATGTGACACTACCTCGAGTCTTGACGGCTTCCCGTCCCCGGAGGGCTCCAGCTTCACCGATGTACGTCCCCGCACTGACCCGGCCCGCGGGGGAGGCCACAGAGCCGGCAGGGCAGCCTGGCGCCCGACGCCACACCTGCGTCTCTTCCTGCCCCCTCTGGCTTCTGTAAACTCAGGCTCCTTCTGGAACCTTCTAGGACCAGGAGACTGTGACCTACTGGCCACACATACAGGCCACCTGCATTTTCTAACATCTTCGAGGCGGGGAGTTTCTCCGCCTCGTGGCCCCAGACCAGAGGTCCCTGCCAGGCCTGTTCAGCCTGACGCCCTTCCAGCACGTAACGCCTGCAGACACGGCTCTTTCGTTTTCCTCAAACATTTTCAGCAGGTTCGGGCATTAATTCTGAATTCTGAGCTGTCTACACCCTCCTGATTGTAACAACCACACACTGCCTACACAGACGGTCAGTCCCTCGCTGCCATGGGGTCTGTGCGCAGGGGCAAGGCGTCTTCCTCTGGCTGTGGGACGTGCGCCCAGCCTGGCCCTGGGGCAGAGCCCAGGGAAGGACGGCCGAGGCTGGGGAGTGCGGGGCGGTCACGGTAGCTTCCTTGGGGGCCGGTCTATGTCCTTGGCCGTCTGTGTTTGGGGGCCACACGAGGTGTTACCAGAGCTCATGCCCCAGGACGGAAGGCAACGCTTCCAGACTGAGGCGCGGGGGACAGGCTCCTCGGTCAGGAAAGACTGGGGCAGCGATGCCCTCCGGGGGGGAGGCAGCTCCCACAGAGGCTCCCAGTGGGACCACCGGCAGCTCCAGCAGCTTCAAGGAGCGGCAGGAGACAAGCCGGGAGGGTGAGTCAGAGACGCCGAGTGTTCCCTGGACGTCCTGACTCCAGTCTCTTCACACAGAAGCAGGACGTGCCGACCCCGAGACCCGGCGTCTATCCCGAACTCCTGTGTTACCCGCATCCGCCCTCCTCCTTGGCGAGGGTTCCGCTTCGCTTCTTAATGGGACGGATTTTCCTTTCACACCAGCACCATCAGCCCTGCCCAAGGCCAGCGCGGCACCACCAGCTCCATCCCCTCCGCGGTGATCTCGGCCCTGGGGCTGTGTAGTTCCTATATTCGTGGTGCTTTCAATGTGACATTAAACCTAACTCGGTCCTTTTCTTCCAAAGCTGCATTAATACAGGGAAGGCTTAACAGACTGTCCAGGCAGCCGAGCCCACGAGGGTTCCCTGCAAGTGCCCCGATCGGGGACTGCTTTCCTCTGCATTTGGGATTTTAGCGGTACTGCGGAGTCTCAGATTTTTACGAGCACTTCAAATCTTGGATCTGACTGCGATCTGGGCTCCAAGAACTCATTTCCAACGGCTGAAATGTCTATCTTCCAGCTAAAATTGGGAGGTCACCAAATCAGAAGTACTGAGAGCGTGGGCATGAGGGGACAGCGAGCTGGAAACAGCCATGAGTTACCATGGAAACTAACCAAAATGTCCACACGTAGCCCCCTGGTCAGCAGCGCTGACGCGCCAGCAGGGCTCACGGGAAGGCGCGCCCCGCCCTCCGGCCTGGGGTGCCCGTCTCCTGGGGGCTGTGGTTTTGAGACCGTGAGGCCCAGGCCTGAGTCTCAGCCCGTCGTTTTGTCAGCCAAGGTCACGGCACCCTCCTGAGCTCATGATCCGAGTGGACGTGCTTGCGTTGAAGCTCGCAGGGAGACTGTGTTTCTCATTCCCAGCAGGTCTTCTAATCTGGGGCTAAAGGTGAGTGTGAGGTGAACCCGCCCACCCCTCCCCGCTCCCCATCCACAGTCTCTGCAGATCCCAGGCCCCAGCCCTACAACTGGGACCTGATCTTACCACCACCCAACGTTTAATAAGACGCCAGTCCCTGCAGCATGGAGCACATGCATCAAGGGAGCGGAAAATCTGTTTTTAAAAAATCAGAGAATGTTCATCTTTCTTGGCATAAAGAATGTCTGATGTTCGATTGACTAAAAAAAATTCACAGTATAAAATTTCATGCAGATCAAATATAATTTTCTTGTCACTGCTTTGTTTTATTTCTGGGTGTTCAAGGTCTTTTTTGCTTAGATCTACTCCGTCGTCTTCCATTCGCTGTCTTGCCCGCCGACCGTCCCTCTAGTCCTCCGGTCTGAAGACCCCTAGACACCCCCCGTGGAGTAACCAGCCCCGAGCTCCAAACCGCTCTTCCACGGGAGCGTTTAGGAAACGTGGACGATGTTCTAAGAATGTGAAGGCCTAAGGCCTGTGAACCCAGCACCTCTGCCACTTTCAACAAAGGTGACGAACAATCTTTTTAGATCTTATGCTGGGATTCAGTTAGGAGGTTCAGTCGCAGGATTGGCTCCACAGAATTTCAGAGACGCAGAGGGCGGGGTCAGCCAGGAAGAGGGAAAGCTCCTCGGCTTGTTTCCACTTCTCCACTTCTCTGCTCCCAGACCGACAGAAGGCGGGGCGAGGCCTCGGCTGCTGCTGGCGAGATGAGGGCCTGAGCGTCCGCGGTGCTCCTCCCCCACCCCCCCGCGGTGCGTGTCCGCAGCAGGTCCCGGTCAGCGCCGAGCGAGACTCTAGAACCCCGAGCAGGCTCCAACACCTGGGAGCAGGAAACACGGAACTTGTGTGCACGCTGTTAGAAGCTCTGCTCGCTGCGTGCGTTTAACTATGCACGTAAGACCTGCGTTTAACGTCTCTGGCATATTTAAGGACGCAAGGAGGCTTCTGACCCAGAGAAAGCGAGTCATTCAGAAAAGACATCCCCCAGCCTGTGGCCATCACGCGGAGATGCGATACGTCAGACGGCAGAGAGGAGCACACCCGTGACAGTTCTCAGCACACGTCCCCAGAGCCCCCCACGCGAGACTCGGGGGGCTCCCAGCCCCCGTGAGCACGTCCAGGCCCCGTGAGGAAGGAGGGCTTAGGGAGGCCAGGGCTGGAAGACGACGACGCGGTTCAAGTGCATGAGCCTCATGTGGCTGCGCTGGGCCTCCCCACACACCCCAGGTCACCTGCACCCCGACTGCAGCCACTGAGCAAGTCGCTACCCACGGGACACCACGGGTCCTCACCCCGAACCTCCCACGCCCACGATGTGCTGGGTGTTTGTGCAAGCTTTCTCCAAGTCTGAGCCATTTTGTTATCCTTCTGTCTTCAGAACTTAATATTTGACATGAAAGTTTTTAAATGTAGAAAATTTTACGGGGTTTTCAACTTGTGGGTGGATGACTTGTGTATATTTGAGGGTAGTTGTTTTGTTTTAAATTCTGTTACCCATTTTTAAAACGTGGAGAGAAACAAGAATTCATTTTTACGGCCCTCCGGGGACAGACTTGGAGCGTTTCAGATCACATGCCGTGTGCATCTGAGTGTCTCCATCCTGACCGGGCCAGTGTGGCCAGAACACAGCAGGGAAGGGGGTATCTGCCGCAGACCATTTCCTATTTCATTGTTCACTGCCCGGGGCCGCCGCCTGGCCGCTGACAGTCGGTGGTGGGGAGAAAGCCACAGCCAGGGCATCACCTCTTCCATCCTGGACTTGACCACGAGCCCTTACTAGGCAGGACCGGCACTGGGGGTCGTGCGGAAAGCACCACTGAGGGCGGAGGGAGCCCTGGGGTGCACTTCCTTTCTCAGTTAACAGGTACTTGGCCCTTTCCCAACTTTTGTGATCTTGTGAGAAAAGTGTGCTTTCCCATCATCACTAATGTAACAGTGGTGATGTCTTCAAACTATCGAATAGTTATGCTCTCCTGGGACCCTAGGGTAAGAAAGCTGTATTTGCTCTTTTGGAAAAAAACATTGAACTGAAAATTTCCAATTCTAGTATTGGAACAGGACTCAGAAAAGCCTCATCAGGAGGACAAACAATTGAACATCTTTTGTTTTTATCTCCAAGGTGGAGCAGGTCGGGGGCGGGGCCGGGTGGTCTTCCGGGACCAGCGCGGCCGAGTCTCCGGACGGGGGACAGGGCCCAGAGCTGGAGCCGCGCCCGCCCAGCCGGGGCTGCACCTGCGTCTCATAAGCTGGGGTCTCGAGCAGCTGACGTGCCCCTGGGACCCAGGTGGGGCTCCGCCAGGCAGGGCGTGCCGTCCCAGGACAGGGCCCCTTCGTTACCGAATCCCTGGCCAGTCCTTAGTTAAGTAACACGCGGCTGTGTTATGTCGTAGGCCGGAGAATTATTGAAATTTAAAAGGGAGCTCTGGGAACTTGGCACCCACAGGGACCCTCTGGGTCAAGCACGAGGACCTCCCACCCGCCCTCTCCTCATGCCCCCGGCTCTAGCGTGAAACCTGTGGAATCGCGTCCAGTCCCGAAGGCAGGCGTTTCTATGTGACAGAGAGACGCCCCCCCCCCAACAGGTGTCATCCCACCTGGAGGGAAAGGCTTGTCCACAGGCTGGAACAGCACCCGTGGGGAACCTGCCCAGCCCACCCTCAGCGTGGCTGTTTACCAAGAAAAAATGAATCAAAAGCCATCCTTCGGGCTCCCTCCCACCACCGATGGCCAGAGGCCCTGGGACACTGCAGGATTAAAGCTGGGAAAGGGGGGACAAATAATGACCAAGCGAAACAGTTTAATCAGCAACTTCAACACAAGAAAAAATCAACTCAGGCATCACTTGGAAGCAACGCGAATCCCCCGCTCATAAAAGGAACTCCGTGTGCTCCGGGCTGCTCCGCTGAGTAATGTGTGTTGTGTTTAATTTGGGAGAACATTATCATTGGCTGCAAGGAGCTGATATAAATCTGGGAGACTCAAAGATGAAATAAAAGATTTCAAGTGTCCCTCTTGAAGAAAACTCATGAAGAATGAGCCGCCAACTTCTCAGCGCAGAACAAATTATGAAGTAAGTGGAGTGATGGTGTGTTTCCACGTGTCTGCGCCTCTTCAGTGCGGCCTGTCCAGGCTCTGCCCACGGCTAGGTCTCCTCAGGTCCCAGGCCCACAGCACTGCAGCGAAAGCCGTGCAAAGCGCAGGGGCCCGGCCAGCGTGCGGCCGCCGGGGGCTGCCACCTTCTTGCCTGTCGGCTGGTGGTTCTCACCCGTAAGTAACGGTCAACATGTTTTACTGGTCTGGTGCCCGTGGGTCCCTCCAGGGCTGCAGGTCCAAGAGAAGAGACAGCGGGCAGCCCTGCGGGGTCGGGAGGAGGCCCGGCAGGACCCCCGGGCTGCCTTGGCGTGTCCGCTTGTCTCCGAAACGAACCTGGACAGACACTCGTCGGGGACTCCGCGCTCCAGAAGGCCTCTGGCCCGATCAGGTGAGGGCGCGTTGCACTGCACTTGGTTCTCCTTTAAAATGCTTGTCGCGTGTGGCCGTTCCGCCCCACCCCCGGAGGGGACTTCGAACTTTACTACTGACATTTGGAGCCTCCCTGGTGGGCACGCCCCACGCAGGCCACTTGGGAGAAGGGGATGTGAAATGGAAATAGAGCCTCTGGCCCTCGCCACGTCCTGGGACCCACCCTGAGGCCGAGCTGTGGGAAAGGCGGCCGGGGCCCACGAGGAGGCCAAGCTGTGGGAGAGGCGGCCGGACTCTGCTTCTCCCTTTCGTGGCCCTGGACTCAGCCAAGGCCGAAGGGCCGCTTTTCACAGGGACGTTCTTCCTCGGGGAGTTTGGTCCGTCCGCTGCAACTCAGCTAAGCCCTGGTTTTGACAAAACTGAACACGAGGTCAGGGGCTTGTCACCTTCCCTCGATAAGACTGAACTCACTGGTGCAGAAGTGACGGACGTGGTGACCCTGAGCTGACACTTGTTCAAGGCCAGCACGACCCACGACTGAGGACTGAGGAAAGGCATTTTCCGGACTTCAGACCTGCCCGTGACCGCCGACGATGACAGCTGAGCTGGGGGTCCGGCCGCTCCCACAGAGCATCAGGTTCGACGTGACCTTCAACCCATTGTCACTTTCTTTCTTTTTTTAATTTAAAAGCCCTACAAGCTTCTTGGCACATCTTCCAGGCTCTGTTAAGCCTCCTGATCCACTGTCTTAAGAATCTTTCTTCCTCCTTCACTGTTCGGGATGTCTCTGGGGACAGCCTGCTTCTGCAGGGAAAGGGCCCATTAGTGTCTGGGGAAGGAAGGTACCAGATGTGGGTGACAGTGATGACAGAGCAGAGGTGACTGACCCGACCAGATGCGACGGCCCTAGAAGACCCAGCCCCTCGCACAACCTCGGGGGCCACGTGGGTCCCTGGGGGCCTCAGGAGCCCCTCCCCGGAGAGGGGCTAGTCCTGGAGCCCCACCGGCCTGGGTTTGCTCATGCAGGTTCATCCTCAAAGACAGGGCGTTTGCTGGTCAGCTTCCCCGCACGCCACTCTCATTAAACGAGGGGAAGCTCTCCCTCCAAGGTTGTCTGTTGGCCCAAGATTGCCAGCAGGTTGTTTCCGGGACGCCCTGCTTGTGCCCCACTGTCTTCCTGAGCCCCTGCACCGAGTTTGCTCACCAGTCTTGTTTCGATGGATCATTCATTTTCTGGATCAAAGCTAAAGCATCGCGCTGTCTCTGGGGACACAGCCTCTTGGGGCAGCAGCCTCGCTGAGGACGGGCCGCAAAGAAGCTGGCTGTGAAAATGTTCCGCCCTCACACCTTAGTGCGTGATGCTGATTGCACTTTCCTGAACATACGCCCATGTCCAGTGATGTCTGGACCTCAGTCACTGGCCCTGGAGTCCCTGATGACACTGAGAAAGCGACGTGTGCAAAGCAAGCATCACACCCAGAAAAGAGCTGCCCACGGGGCTCCCCATCCTGCGGCCAGGGGCCCCCTCCCTGCCCGAGGGCGCTGGGCCTGCCCTCTGGCTCCCAGGGTGCCAACGGGGTCTGGGTGCGGGCGACCCGGAGGAAGGGGCTCGGGTCCCGGAAGGACCTGGATGCCGAGCTGTGGCCTGGAGTTCTCACAGCAGAGTTTTAAGCCCCTGATGGTGGGAGCTTGTAATAGAAACGCTGCCAGACCTTAATTTCAGTGACGCCACTGTATTTACAAGCATCTTTTCTCCTTCCAAGCACGTGCACTCCTTGTGTGCTGCACCGGCTTAGCTGGGTAAACGCAGCAGAGGCAGCTTCTCCTTTCAGATGCTAATTGCTCCCTTCCCTCCCCAGCTGTTAGGAGAAAGCGGCCCCGGGAGGCAGGGAGGCTCTCCCGCCCCCAGTTCCGGCCTGGACGGCACCGTCTTCTTCCCCTCAGCCCTTGGGGTTGGTCCACCTGCCCATCCCTGAGAATTTTCCACAGTTATTTCTTTCAGTGAGGCACCTGAGCGGGAGGGACCCGGGGTGGCAGACAACCCATGAACCACTGGATCTGACAGGATCTGAACGGCAGGCGGGTGCTGAGTAAACAGGGGAGAAGCTGTGCGCATCAGTGAAAGGCTGCGACAGCTCATCTGGCCCAACAGGGGCAGGTTTGCAGGGAAACTGACTGCTCGGCAGTGATGAGGGGCGCCAGGTCCCCACTCTCCTCCGCACCCTCCCAGGGCCGTCCGTCCAGGCGCGAGCTGCCGGCCGGACTGTGCAAAGGCCTGCACGCTGCGCCGGGGCGGAGGCGGACAGGAGGATGCACACCGTCCTCTGGCCGGTGTCCCGGGGAGGCCGGATCCTCCCTCTGGCTCAGGTTACGGGTCCACATCTGCAAGACGGTGCGGGGAGAGAGCCTCTCTGGGCGTGCAGCCCTCAGAACACAGGTGCGGGGGTACCGGCAGTCTCACGGCCCAGGACTTTCCGCCAACAATGAACCTGGCGTGGGAAGCCAAGACCTGGCTGCACCGCCAGCTCAGGAACTAACTCAGCTATCGTGCTCGGAGCCGTTTCTGAGCCTGCGTGCGAGGGAGCCCAATGCAACTAAACCGAGTCCAGTCTGCACCACAGAGGGGGCCCCTGAGATTCTTCCGGCCCAGGGAGGGGCCGTGTCACAGGAAATACATGGGGGGCATCCACTTTCTGTCCCTCCTTGGGGACTGGACAACAGTGAAGGAAGGAGGGTGGGCATTCACCCACCTGCCAGGGAAACCCCAGGCCTGGCAGGTGGGTCGGCTGGGGCCTCAGAGCCAAGACCCGAGCTGGGGAGGATTAGGGTCCGGGATCCTGCACCCGGGATCCGCAGCCCCCACGGCTGGGACATCTTCCCTGGGGCAGGACTGTCCCTGCAGCCGGAGCCGTCTAATTTAAGCCCATGTTTTGCAACTGGTCTATATTTGAGTAGTTGATTTCACATGACCCTTGAGGACAGGAAGCAAATGCTATGATTTTAAAGAACTGTTTGGCCATCAACCCATGAAGAGTAACAGTCCTAAGATTTTTTAAGTCCAGGGAAAAAACACTCAGAAATGTGATGTTAAAAGGTTTATGTCCCTTGGCCCTGTGGTCTGCCAGCCTTCGCTGTGGAGGACGGAGGAGAGGAGTAAAGACTTCAAGCTGCCTGAGTGAACAAATAATAAAAAAAACCCACAGACTCTCTTCTCAAGAGAAAGGTGACATGACGAGGAAGCACCTCACTGCCAACTGGGACACACTCTCCCTTGGAGGAAAGCAGAAAACACTTCGCAAACAGTCAGATCGGAAGCTAATATAGTCACTGTGCTGAACGTGAGAAAAAATTAAAGTAACGGAGCAAATGGTAGTTCTTTCCCATGAAAACACTGCCACCACCTAACCGGGCGGAGCTGGGGCGCAGGGGTGCTGTGGGGGCTGCTCCCCCCGGGGGGGCCTCTGCGTCAGGAAGGACCCCATCTGGCACCCGAGACAGCCGGACCCCGAGTGACAGCGGCCCCACAGGACTGTCTCGAGTGAAGGCTGCCCATTTCTAGACACCCTGACTCCAAACCCACGTTACACCAGCTCTGTCTGCACTGGAGCCAAACGAGAAACTGAGGCAATGACCCGGCCCCGCTCCAGCCCACGGAAACCCACCTGAGGCGCCGGGGAGCGTCCCCACCGTCCAGTCCACAAACCACTCTTCCAGCCCCACGGCCACTCACCCAGAGAGAGACGCGGAGGCCCCTTCGGCCCTCCCGCCCAACGTGCTGACTGGCATGGCCGCATCAAGGGTGGCCTGGAGGAGGAGCTGTGGACCTGCCAGCCCCTGAGACACACAGGGGACCTGGGGGCCACCTCCTTCTGATCTGGGGGGGCGAGGTTACCACTGAGACACAGGATTTGAATCTAAACCCTAAATGCCCCGGCCCTGCCTTTCCAAACCCATCTTGTCTTGATAGTGGGCGCTGGAACATTTGCACGGACTCTGAGCTGCACGGAGAAGCCCCGCTGACCCCACGCACAACATGTCACAACCTGGCCGTCACAGTCCAGCCTCTGCAAGATGAGCTGATTGATATGAGCCCCGGGAAGGACGCGTCTCCCTGCCCGAGAGGCTGGGACGGACTCACTGGAAGCGGCCGCGCTCTGTAACCAGCTCTGGGCATCGCTCCTCCAGTGACAGTGGGGACACTCTCCAAGGAGCTGGGTGCAGAAAGAAAGGGCCGGAAGACAAGCTTCTCAGACAAAGGGCGCTGGAACCCGAGCCCCCAGCCTCCACCATCCTCCATCACACCCAAAGTTTGCCTCCAAAGCTGAATGGTTGAGGGGGGGAAGGAGGGAAAGTAACCCCTGGTCCAGGTACGTTCGTACCTCCTCCTCAGTCAGAAGGCAGCCCGTTGGAGGTCAGAGGTCGGAGGTCGGAGGTGGAAGACATGGACCCAGGAGCCCAGCACTGAAGTCATTCCGAGTTCTGAAAATGAGCCTCGTCTGGGTTTCAGCAGAAAACCCGTGAAGGGGTCTCGACATACATGAATGTCGTGCATTTCTGTCCTTTGTCGAAGAAGAAACAGTCTGGGATCCGTGCGGTTGGCCAAGGCGGGGCTCTGGGGACCCGGGAGTGTGGAGGTGGCAGCAGTGGGGGCACCCGGGACGCCCTGTGGGAACCCCACGGGGGAGGGGCCCAGGCGGGCAGTGCTGTGTCCTGCTGGTGGCACAGGAACGTCCCCAGCCTGAGTGGACAGTTGGCTGTCGTTCTTGAAAAACCGTCTTGCTTGTTGCTGGGGACAGTGCTTGGGTGGTGAGGCCAGTGTGGGTCTGAGCCCTGCACCCTGAGGGCCACCAGCTTGGGGACGTCAGCTTCAGCGCCTCTTTCCAGAAGCTGCCCCCACGTCGGGCAGGGGCGAGAGGCATCACTGGGACATGTGTCCCGTGCTCAGTGTCTCCTACAGCTCCGTCCTCCCCCTTCCCAGAACAGCCTCAGAAGCAGCCTGGGCCTCACTGACTGTTGTCCCTCCCCCAGAACAAGAGAGCCGTCCAAAGTCACTGCTCCTGAGCATCTGAGACGCTGTGTGTCTTCCTGGTATGCTGGTGAGTGACAGTGCAACAGAGGGCCACACAGGGGGCCCGGACGGGGAGGAGGTCAAGGTCGACCCGGATCTGGTTCCGAAAGCCGCCCTCCCCTGCCTGGACTCGGACGCCCAAAGCATTCGCCAGCTTTAACCAGAAAAGCGGCAGCCTCCCAGTGTGGCGTTACCCCTTCCCACAATGTTGTGATGTCACTTTCCTCGCACAGAGTCACCAGAACTCTAAGTCCCCTGCGTCACGGCCCAGGACACGCCCCTGGAAGGACAGCTGTCCACCCACAGAGCATCACTCAGGTTGTCCATGGGCCTTGATGCACATGCTGTGCAAACCCAGGGCCCGGTGGGGGGAATCGCAGACACCCAAAGGGCACCGGCTGCCCACAGTCACCCTCCTGGGGTCTCTGGGATGTGAACGAAAGCACGTCTCTGGTGTCCTTCACCGCAGTTGACAGCAAGCATAGCAGAGAGAGAGTTATGAGGCCACTGGCCGAGAGGCAGGCTTTCCGTTTTGCACACGGGAACACTCAGCTGTCAGACTCACTATGACGTCAGGATCAGAATGAAGTAATAAACCGCAGGAGACAAAGAGGAAGACGCTGGGCAAGATGTGTGGGCGGGGCTGGGAGCGGCGGATCGTGACTGAATGAGTCTGCTTGGCCCAGGGGTCACGCTGCTCCCTTTCCCAAGTGTGCATCGACAAGCCAGCTGCCAAGTGCATAAAAGTGATCATTTTGTGGCCAAAAAAATCCCTCTGAAACTGAACTTGCTAACACTTTGTGGACAAGCATTCGAATTCTGACTTCAGGCTTAAGTACAGAAAATCTTACTGCAAAAACATAAAGACAGTAGACAACTGGGTTTTTTGGTTACCTAACTGTTTAACTGTTTAGGTTACTTACCTGACTCCAACTTGTAAACCATCCATCGGAATGTAATAAAAATCGCGGGCTACGTGAGGAGAAGTGTAGTGCTTTACGCGAGGCTCCCGGTCGCACTGCCAGGGCTTCAGCTGCAGATTTCCTTCTCCTTCGGTGGTTTCTTTAGTGGAAGTGTTAGCGCCGTTCGATAGGAAGGCTCTGCTGCACAGTAATCGCATTTTATGAAAAAGGAGTCGGTGGGTCGGTGACGTGGACGGATTCCAGTGACTCCTGATCCTCGGTGTGTGTGCGCACTTGTGACGTTTCCTGCACAGAAAGGCCTGTCTCGGGGGAGGCGTGAGCCGTATCCGATACCTCAACCTGTTACAGCTGTGAGCGGGAGGACCCACGACCTGCCCACCTTCAGGGTGCGCCCTGCGTCCTCTTCGACACGGCCCAGCACACCCCGCTGCGCTTTGACTTCTTCAGTGACCAGATGCTCTGGCCTTGCCTTGTACACTTCCTGCCCCAGACCTGGAATCAGCCAATCCCCTAAGAATCTCTGGTCTCTTTTATTGGGGAATAATATTTAGAAATCACAGACAGAATGCTAGGGGTTCTAAATGTAATATTTTTAAATGAAAAAAAGACTTTAATTTTACGTGGGATATTCCGTTTCTGAAATCACGCAGCTAAGTAAGAGCGGCGTTCCAGGAGACGGCAGGGAAACGCGGACAGGCCCCCTCTGCCTCACCAAAGCCAGCAGGCGCAGTCACTCAGCCTCCCCTGGGCTGCCTCCCGGCCCCAGGCGGAGAGAGCGTTTCCTCCGGCAGGACGGCGGGACGGCGGCTCACACGGAGCCAGGTGGTCACGCAGCAGGTGCCACGTCCCCTGAATTTAAGAGGTGGGGGGGGGTAGCCGAGCGGTAGAGCGCATGCCTAGTATGGACGAGGTCCTGGGTTCAAGCCCCAGTCCCTCCACTTTAAAAAATTTTAAAAGAAATAAAAGGCCCGGGATTGCCCACACTGAGTGTGGGACGGCTTCTGCTCAGCAGTTCTAAGAGGAGAAAATGGGAAGAGACAAAATACTTGAAGAAGTATCTGAAATTTTTCCAAATTTGATGAAAACTATAAACATACAGGTTCAAGAAGCACAACAAAACCTAAGCGAGAAAAGCAAGAAACTGAACCAAGGACGCTGTCGGCAAGGCGCTCAGAACCAGCTTAAAGGGGAAATCTTTAAGCACCCAGAAAGGGGAAAAGGCGTACTACGCAGAGGACCAAGGAGAAGCCCGGAAGCAGGACCCTGACAACGCGAGCCTGCGGCAGAGGAGCAGCACGCTTAACACAGCGACACAGACGGAAACGGCCGGCGGAGAACTCTGTTCAGGGGAGGGGAGGGCGATCTTTCAAAACACAGGCTGAACGATGAGTTTAAGACCGACAGGAGCTGAGCCAGCCCGCGTGACGGGAGACGTCAAAGGCAGCTCCTGAGGCCGCGGCTCATCAAGGGGACACGCAGCCCCAGACGCTCACAGACCTCGTGGAAGACCCTCAACCTGACACACGCGGGACAGAGCCAGCGGGGCCGCAAGGCGATTAGTGAGAGAACATGTTAGAAATTGGACTTTATCAACATTAAAAACGTTTTCTCTGCAAAATACGTTGTCAGGAGAATAAAAGTCAAGCCTCACACGGCGTGTGCCTTCGAGGGGACGGGACGGGAAGGCCCGCAGCCCCCGTCCAGCCATGAGAAAGGCGTCTGACAAACCCAAGAAGAGGGACACGCTGCAAGGCACCCGGCCGCCCTCCCCAGACTGTCGGCGCCACCAAAACAAGGGCCGTCTGAGGACGTCACAGACCCAGGGGCACAAAGGGGCAGGGGGGACCACGCGGGACGGGTGCTCTCACCGGAGGGCCTCGGGCAGAAGCTGAGGGACCTCAACGAAGCCTGGATCCAGAGTCGGTGCTGTGACAGTGTGAACGGGGGGCTGGGTGCAGAGCAGACAGGATTACGTCTGGCTTTTTCTGTGAATTTAAAGCTAAATTTTTCTAAAATAAAACATTTACGAAAAGAATAATTACTTTTTAAAAACCAACGTTTGGCATGTTATTTATTTATTGTCAATATCAACCACTTTGTATTTATTATTATTACTCAATATTGATTTATTATCCTCATTCTTAATTAATAATGGTGAATTGAATAATGTTATTAAGCATTTATTTGTTCTGCTGTCAGCAGGTGATGTTCATTTTATCTGTGGTTGTATCTCTGCATCTCACCTAGTACCCAGTGAGCAGTACCTTCTCAAGGAAAAGAAGGGAGGGAGGGAAGGAGACGGGACGGGGGAGGGAGGGGGAGGGAGGGGAGGGCAGGACCTGGGGGTGGAGCTGCGGTCTGGGGCCTGGGACAGGGACATCTCCTCCTGGCTCCGCATCTGTGGCAGCTGACATGGGCAGAGGGAGACGGCAGGTGAGGAGGGGAAGGAGCAGGTGTCCACACTCTCATCGGCCAGAGTCCTCCTGGATGGGGGTCTAGAGCCCGCTGCACCACGGGCACCAGTGCGGGGCTGCTTACATCTGTGCTCCTGAAGGTGAAGTCAAGCTGACGACCCCCAGTTCCCTGCTCACTTCAAGTGTCTGCAGCTGTGTGACCTGTGGCCCGCACGCGGGACAGCGCGGGCGCACAACCAGACCCTCTCAGAGAGGTCAGAGGTCCCTGTCCCTCGAGGTCAGAGTGACAAGGCTGCCCACTCG
This sequence comes from Camelus bactrianus, assembly GCF_048773025.1. NCBI lineage: Eukaryota > Metazoa > Chordata > Mammalia > Artiodactyla > Camelidae > Camelus > Camelus bactrianus. Next base: position 1,598,736 of record NC_133567.1, on the reverse strand, counting down.
TGCAGCTCGGCCGGGCCAGACCGCCCTTCTCTGTTCAAAGGTCAGCTTGTGCACCTGAACCCCCTTTTGCTTCTTCTCCCCTGAGCACATCTGAGGGCCCCCAAGTGCAACAAGCCTTTAGAAACGCGAGGGGGGTGAAGGTGAAGGAACAGGCTGGCAGGGACGGAAGCAGGGCCTCGGCTGGGGCAGACTCTGCAGGAGCAACGGGAGCGGCCAGGCCTTGGGGGTCAGCGGCCCGGGGCGGGGCTCTCGGCACAGACAGGAGCCCCCTCCAGCGGGAGGAGGTGACAGCCTGTGAGCCCAGAAGGATTCCGCGCCCTCGCCGCTGACAGAGGAAGAGGCTGTCAGCACCCGAGAGCCGCCTGGAGACGCTGGGCGCTGGAACCCCCGCGGCCTCAGGCCCGTCTGCGGATGCCCCCAGCCCGCACTGCTGCGCAGTTAAGTGCCACCCCTCCTCATCCACGAGGAAGGAAAGCAGCACGTCTGAGGACCCGGAAGAGGAGGGAGAGATTCCTGACGAGAGAAAGAGGAGATGCCGTAACTCCAGGATTCAGTGCTCAGTTGTGCATCATTTTGCATCCCGTTTCCCTAGAATTCGTACTAAACATGACTTTGAGATGTAAGGTTTTTGGGGGCGAGGGTCACAAGCACACAGTTGCCATCGCAGCGTCGGGAGATGGGTGTCGCCAAAGAGGAGCTTCCTGGAAAAGGTTTCGTTTATAAAAACACGGAGCCGTTACAGGGTCGTATATTTTGATGCAACGATTTCACGGCCAAGAATCCATTCTGGGTCAGTAAAAAAAACAGAGGTGTGAATGCATCGCTTGTTTAAGTGAAAAATATCAGAATCAGAGAGGGTTTGCAGAACGAAGAGTAAACCGCACACCTGCGACATGGCGGGCACGGTGCAGCGTCCAGACCCCAGCCCGGAGCTGACGCCGTCCAGCGCTTGGGCTGCACCCCTCGTGTGCGTCCGCACCAGGCGCCTCCACGGCCACCGCCCCCGCATGGGGACACAGGACGTGGGGCGCAGACTCTGCCTCCCCGCCACCCACCCCACCCACGAATGGTGCCCAGGGACCCGGGACACTTGGCCAGGGTTGTGCAGGAAGCATGACTCCCGGTCCGTACTCAGCACACACACTCATTCACGCTCTGTCACAGGCAGACGTGAGACAGCCACGGATGAAGCGTGTGTGTGACCAGAGTAAACGCCCCAGGGGTGAACACGGTCCAAACTCTCAAAGTCGTGACGTGAACTGGAACTCACTTTCATGCTTCGCTTCCTAAACTTGCAATAGTCTGTGTCGCTTTTACAATCAAAACAACAAGCACAAAATTGGTACAAGAAGAGGAAAGGATGCTGACCCCTCATTTAATACTGGCTTTTGGACCCAAATCTCTTTGCATGTTAAAGAATTTTAAACCTTAAAGCAGAATTCAAACATTGGTCGTTTCATTATTAGCTGGATGCTTTGATTTCAGTGGGGCTTCTTACCCGTGCGTGTCTCGAAAGCCCTTCTGACCCTCTCGCCTTGCTGGAGGACACTGTTTCCTGTCTTTGGATGCGTTTTAGAAGCAGGTAAGGAGGCCACAAGTTACTTCAAAACGGAGAATTTGCTGCTGGGATCCCTGGACATCTACCTCTTTCTGATCAAAGGAGGTTTACAGACTCGCTTGTTCCAGGACAGCTTTCTGGCTGGTCTTCCAAAATTCCCAAGCATTTTTCCCATTTAGTAATTTGGCTCCAACCCTCAGCTCTTTAAGAAGCTGCTTTGTTCCTGCAAACATATTTTGGAACGTGCAAACAGTCCAGATGATAAAATTTTGCTGATAACTTGAGTCACTAAAAGACTTTTATAATCATCACGTAATCAATTCTCCATCAAATGCTTCCTGGGGCAGCCTTCGCACCTGAGCTGGCTGTGCACCAGCCCTCAGCAAGGCCGCCTCTGGCCCCTCCCCCGGCTCCCACTCTGGTGGGGAGCGCGTCCACGGCGTCTCCTAGAACCTGGTGGCCTTGCCGAGAGCTCCCACGGGACCACTCTGGGACAGGCGGCAACCACGTCCCTCCCGGCACCAGCCTGCTGCAGAGCTAACGGCTCTAGGGAAGGATGCCAGGGGGCGACCTGCTCCCTCCTCGGACAGCAAGGGTCACTCCAGCTGCAGCCAGTGTAGACACCTGTCCCCTTTCTTGCCCTGATCCCCCCATGAACTCAAAGTAAACATTCTCCGACCCCATCCAGCACCGTCTGAGAGGCGGCGAGTGGACAGGCACACGCAGGCCCACGTGCACATGAGCACGCGCACACACGCAGGCTCACGCCTCCTGGCGCCGCACGTGCCGAGTCACAGGGCTGGACTCGGGGTCCCTTTACTTTGCTGAGTTCAGACACTATGGAGCCGGGAGAAGGTCTGAGCCAGAGCAAATTGAGTGACTGTGCGGCATGTTGCAAGGTGCAGGGCGGGCACATCTGACGCTGCGTAACTAAGCCCGTGACAAACAGCACAGGGGACTGGCCTTCAGATGCTGACAGAAACAGATCTGCTTGGCTTTGAAGGTTTTCCTTAAAAGAAATATTTGGATTGCAGTATCTGAGCAGGAGGGAGGACACCTGCCGTCCGTGACACGGGAGCAGATAACACCTGTCAGCAGAGGGCAGGCCACCTGCTGCCTGGCTCCGGGGTCCCGCCTGCAGCCCCCCGCCTCCCCCTCAGGCTACGGGGGGAGAGAAGGGGGAGAGAGCCCTTCTCTTCAGGTGGAGCAATCGTCACAAGATGGGCCTCCCCAGGGACAAAGAAAGTTGTCCTCCACACCTCAGGCCCCACAGTCTGGTACTTCACAGACGTAACCGTGCGCCCAGCACGCTCGCACCCGGATAAACACTCGGCGGAAGAGCAGCGGCCGGGGTCACCGCGCCTGCTCCTCAGGGTCAGCGTCCAGGCCCTGCGCCTGCAGGCGCGGGCACAAAGGACTCACTCACGACGCGGCGGGGTAGATTGGCCAGGCGCCCCCGCTCCCTCCAAGGACCCCGTGCTCTTGGGGAGACCCCCTGGCCTGCAGAAACGTCCACGCTGAGCAGGCCCTTCCCACATGCACCCTTTTTATATGACTTTAAGCTTTTCAGTGAATCCTGAGTTCTGAAGGAGTCAGACGGGGCTGGCGCTGGGATTGTACCCTGTGCGCGCATTTTTGCTGAGGAAAGCCTGAGATGAACAGGCCAGTGAGCACTCAGGTCTTTTTTTTTTTTTTTTTTTTTTTTTTTTTTTGGCACTCCTGAGATGAATTTTGGATCTGCTGTTGATCACCTGAAACTAGCAAGAAATGGAGGAAGTTGAAAATGGCAGGAAATGAACTTAGAGTCAAGACGATCGGGCATCCCAGTGGGGACAGGAGAGGAAGGGACAGGCGGGGTTAGCTGTGGGGCGTCCTGGGGGCTGCAGCTCCCGCGGCCTCCCTCCTTGCAGTCACCCTGAGAAGCAGCCACCGCCCCCTACGAACACTTGGAAGAGGACCGTCTCAAGGCACCTCGGCTATCGCAAGGGTATCGCCAACATGAAAGCACTTTCTAAACGTGGCAGCGGATGCAGCAGCGCACGAGCCCGCCACGGAAGGAAAGCAGCTCAAGTACAAGAGCAGAGCCTCTGTGTAAACGTGCCCCGCGTCAGGCTGTTTACAGAGCAAGGGTTTTGCTTTCTGAATCACACATGTGGTGGACACGCCAACTCTGATGGAGGGAGGATGAGGGACGGCCGACCCCGCCGTGAACACCCGTGTTGACGCATGGCCCCAGGCCACCCGCCCGAGGGGGGTGCCCCAGGGGTCACGATCCCACTGAGGCAGACGGACCACCTCCCCGGAGTCGGAGGGAAGCAGAGGGGTCGGGATACAAGTGAAACTCAGTGGCTTTGCGACTCCCCCTTGTCCTCACGGCCTCGCCTCCCTCACACGCCCCCGCAGGTGCACACACCTGCACATCCAGCCCCCGCGCTCCCGTCACAGGGTGCGTGCAGGGGCCAGGGCAGGCCTGGAGGCGCAGCACCTGACCCCACCTCCCTCTCCTCACATCCCTGCAGAAGAGGTGCCCAGGCCCCCAGGCACCTGGCCACGACCTGCCCAGCCTGCCCCTCCGCCCCGCCGGGCCATCTCAGGCCCCCGCCCGGGAAACAGCCCCTCACAGTGAAACCTGGAGGGCTCGCGGAGCCTCCCCACGCACCAGGTGTCCTCCCCCGCGCCAGGCCTGCATTTTTCTCACTGCATCTGCAAGTCGATCCCACTGTAATGCCCCCCTTAGAAAGGAGGGGGACGCGGTCAGTGTGACGTAACTTGCACAAAACCAACAGGTTCCTTCCTGGCACTCAGCTCCAGGCTCGAACTGCCAGGGAGCTTCTCTGTCTAAGAGCAAACCCCAGCTTCCAGTGCCAGAAGCAGCCTCGGCGGTCCTCGGGTCCACGGCCCATCCCGGGCGGCCCCCACCCTTCTCTCCCCAGACACCCGTCCCTCCCCCTCCGGACGTGCCCCGCATCACCGGAGTCCTCTGCCCCAGGCACCTCGAGTGCGTCCGGAAACTCACAACTCCCCTGACCCCTCACCTCGGACGCGCTCCTCCTGGACCCCAGCCCCGTGGACTGCCAGCACCCACCTCCTCTCTCGAGCCTGTGCCCGGGTCACCTCATCGCAGGACACCTCTGCTGACCCAGCCGACCTGTGGCCCCTCCGCTTCCTTCCTCCCCTTGGTTTCTGCCCCTTTGCACCATGTGCCCTGGTCAGTGCCCATCACCTGCCATGTCGGTCTCCGCCAGGTGTCCTGGCTCCACGCTGACCCGGGAGCAACCACTGTGAGACTGAACTGTGCCCACAGTGCCCGGAACCTTCGGGAAAAGTCCACGATCCACGACATAACACCCAGGTGTCCCCTCACCTGCCATCCTGCCCTGGGACCCCGCCTCCCTGCCCCACTGCGCGTTGGTCTCGTGACCTGGACCTGTTCCTTCAGGGACCACTGGGCATTCTCCCCCTTGTCCACACCGCCCATCGCAGCCCTCCTTCCTGGACGGACCCCAGCTGTGAGCCAGGCACCACACGGAGAGCTGGATGTCCAGGGCTGTCCTCCCCGAGCTTGGGGCCGGAGGGGAGGAGAGGACAGGACAGACAGGGTCATGGACAGACGGTCAGCAAGCCCACCCTCACTTCTAGTGGCCCGGGGGCTGGGGGCGAGGGTGGGCGGGAGAAAGGGGAACTCGAGCCCATCTCTCCTCCGCCTTGAGTGCGTCTCACACCACAAATCAAGCGAAGGCACACGTGGCATCTGAGAACTTCCAGCAGGTAATCCTTCCTGAACTCCGGTGCCACAGCGGACCGCCACACAGGCAGTGACTCAGAATTAAATCATGTGGAAATTTAATTTTCCAAATCCGTGTCTTTTTTAAAAAGCTTCTTTTCAGTTTGCACAACACACTTCTGACTGTCCTTCCCGGGAGCACGCAGCTTGGGCTTTTAGGCGTTTTGCTTTTGTCTGGTATAAGGACCATCACATCACCGGCCGCAGCTGCCCACACTGCTCGAGAGGCCGGACAGGCCTGACGGCGTCTGGAGGAACGCGGCCCGTCTCCCTCCACTTCCTGTGATTCTTCTTGGGCTTCAGAAAGGTCAGTGCCATGACCCTCTGGTCTCTGGGGACGTCACTGGTTTATGCAAGTGGATTTCAGGCCCAGCCCTTGGCAGGACCTGGCTGTAATCTCCCTCCGCTGACGGAGGTGAGCAGCTTGTGCAAACCGCACCTGCACGGAGCACACTGTTCCGGGAAAGGTGACCAGCGGGCCCTCACCCCCGCCCAGGAGGAGGAAGGGTCCTGGAAGACACCGGGCGGGCTGCGTCCGCCCTGGGAGGGGCCTCGTGCCAGCAGTGCAAGGACTTTGAAAACCGCTGCTGGCTTTTTTCCTGGCGGGATGGAGACCGGGGGTTGATTTTTGTTTTGCTTTGCTTCAAGGATTTCAAGCTTCAAAACAGCACAGCCTCTTGGGACAGACAGGTGGGCCGCGTGCGTGCGCGTGCCCCCGGCTTCCCGCGGACGTCCTCCCTGACATCATCGGGAAGGGATCCCTTTGGAAACCAGGACCCACAGGAAGTGCGATCGCGAGGCCACTAAGCTGGCCCCGCCCCCACGAGGAAGTAAGTCGCGGGCTCTGTCCAGACAGGAGTTCGGAACCGTTTCCACCTGGAGTGTCCACGCTGCCTGCCCACCAGCCTCACTGCGCCAGGGCTGAACATGCATGGCGAGGGGAGGGCAGGCCCCAGAGAGCCCCCCGGGTCCTTTCCGAGGGACCTGGAGTCCTACACCCTCCCTGAGTCCAAACCCGCCCTGCTGCACAGGGATCTGTCCCAGGAGTTATTCACCGCAGGACCCCAGGGGTGTGACAGTCCCGGACGGGCCCCCTCCCAAAGGAAGGTGGGTGCCTCGGGGCCCAGGGCAGGGGGTCGGGGTGTTGAGGGGAGCCCCTTCCTGGGAGGACACAGACCCAGAGGCCACTCCCGGGTCCTCTTAAATGGCGGTGACACGTGTGGAGGAGGGAGGCCAGGGCCGCCCCCGCGGGAGAGGGCTCACGGCTCTGCGCATCACCTCAGCCCTCCTCCCGAGTAGCCCAGGACAGGGTGCCCCTGCAACTCCACCTCCGGACCCGGAGCGCTGGGCCAGCCCTCCCCGCAGGTCTGCGGGCCACGTTCCAGGCTCCCGACCTGTGCTTCGCCGTGAATCTGGTTTTTAATCCATAATATAAGATTAAAGTTACCTACGTTACAGAATTACTGTAAAGGTTAAATGAATAATCCATATGGAAGTATTCTATAAAACAAAAATCGTATTTTGTAAACAGTGTCATCATTACCATGAACCAAGTAAGGACGCAAAAGTACTCCGGCTTGGAAAAGAACAAGAAAACAGGCAGGAATCAAGGTTAAAACAGCCCGCAGCCAGCCTTCCCTCAACACCTGAAGCCTCCTGTCCGGGCGGCGCCCAGGGCCCTGGCCACGCGCCTCATTCAGCAGCCCTCGCTCACTAAAGCCAGGGCTTCTGCAGCAAACCTAGCGAGGTGAGTTAACTTCCCCCGTGAGGTGCAGAGAAGCCAGGTGATTGTCTGCCCATCAGGAAATGTTCCCGAAACCTCGTGTGGGAGCCGGCCAGCCCTGCCGTCGGAGCTGCATCCGGCCTGTCTGCCACGCGCCCACCTTGGGGCTGAGGAATGAGGAGGTCAGGGGACACCCTGTCAGAGTTGTCCCAGGTCCAAATCCAGGGACTTCCCGGAGCCACGTAAACGCTGCCACGGCGCTTGGAGCTGCGCCCCAGCCTCCCGGGATTAAGAGCAGGGCCGCAGACGCTGCAGAGCTGGATGCCCCGCCCAGTGCCCGGGGGACATTGAAGGATCCCAGAGCCCAGGGAAATCCAGCTGACGTTTCCCAGGGAGATAAGCGAGAGCAAAGCTCCGTGCAGCCCCCGAGAGCAGGGCTGGCAGGCGCACCCCAGAGCACTCCCAATCGCTCAGAAGATAAAAACACGAAACTCTCAGAAAGCCTGCTCAGCTTTATCAAGATGCCGACTTGAGACAAAGAGGCGACTCAGCAGCTCCGGAGAGGCCGTCGCTCTTCCTTAAACCCAAGTGGTTTTGAAGTTTTCTTTCAAGATGCTGATGGCAGGAACGACGCAGCCGTCCCGTCCTCAAAAGGCACGTTTGTCAGCAACCAGCCCACAGTTAACAGTCACCAGGCTTCCACCGTGTCAAGGCGATAGTTGCCTAATTGCGGACGTTTTGAAATGAAAACCGTCCTTCACTGCTCTGTGCTCCGCCAGCCCCCACCACCCTGCGAGCATCCGCCCTTGGGTGTCGGGTGGACCTTTCTCAGGGCGGCGCCCGCGGGAGAAGAGAGCCTGGACCTCACACCCGACCAGCCCTCTTGCAGTGGGCGTATAAACCCTCGTTACAGACGGGGGAGCCCTCGCCACTCGTCAGACAGTAACACACTCTCTTCAGAGGGTGGCCCCTCTGACAAACATATTTCTCTGGGCTTGCATTTTGCAGAGAGAATCACTGTATGAACTTTTAAAATTCCTAAGGAGCTGACTGCCGACCCACGGCGTGGTGAACGATGCGTGCCGGGACATAGCACTGCAGACCAGCGTTGTCACCGCCCAGGCCGGGCCTGGCCTCCCTGGGGAGTTACCAACAGCCCACCGCTGACTCTTGACTTTAGGACGCTAACTTAGTGCATCTAAACGGGAAAAGAGGACTGTTGAAAGGATTCCCTGGAACACTGCTTCCAACGTAGGAAACGTTAATAATGCTCCAACATGGGAAGACTCTGACATGTCACCTCGCCCTGCAGGCTCCAGGCAGGGAATCGCATTTCCTCCTTTCTGAAACAGAAGTCCTTCCCATTAGCTCCTTTAAACAAAGATCCAGTGTCACAAGGATGCCACGACTCCGTGTGCCTTGCACACGTGTGGACACAAACACGGAACGTGGTGACCACTCAGCCCAGAGACATTTACCTACCGCTGATTTTATCAAAGATAAAACTAGCTCCATGGCTTCATTCTTCCCAAACCCTGTTTGATGAAATCCCTGAGCAGCAATCCAGAACAGCTCACGTCAGTTTGTCAGGCTCTGAAATGCATCCAGATTATTTTAAGCAGCAACAAACGAATCTCAAATTTTGCCTCAGTTAGTTATCCGTATGCAGCCAAATACTCTGAGATGAAACTCACAGGGTATCAGACTGTCGACTAGAAATTCTAACACTCAGTGAAGGTACTGGAAGGGAAAAGGTGCTGATTCAAGAAAAGTTAGAAATGAACAAAGTCTGTGGGATTAAAGAAATGTGTGTGTGCACCTGGCGGGCGAGCTGGCTCCCGTGGGCTCAGGAGGATGGTGTAGACGCTTGGTGGGTGCAGCCGGGCTCGAGCAGCTACGTAACTCAGCACCGACGGTGGGGCTGGGTCCTCGGGGCAGGCGGCTGCAGGCGGGTGGGGGAGGAGGCTGTACCTTGCCGGGTGGTGGTGAGAGTTGGACGTGTCCTTAGGGACTCCCGCTCTGCCCCGGACAGAGCTGCTGGTCACATGCAGAGGTATTTACACACAGGCGTGTGCACACAGGTAGCTGAGGGGCCAGAAGCAGAGGCCCCAGTGGCCACACGCACACACAGCCCCAGGCCCCAGGCCTGAGCACATTCTCCTGGGTGGGATCCAGGTTCTCCAGAGAAATGGCTGGCTCCAGACTCAGGCGGTGCAGAGGGTGGTCCCTTTGTGGCTAGACTGTGTGCAACCCACATGGACGGGGGTCCCTGTTCAAAGACGCCAGAGGACAAAGGGTGGACTTGACCTTGCTTAGCGTGATCCAGGAGCCCCCAGAAACTCCCCTGGGAGAGGGGCTGAAGGCCATTCACCAGCAAGACTCCAGGTCCTTCCTGTGGACCCCGACCCGGAGGCGAGCCAAGGCACCTGCAGCCCCACTATGCCCGGACTGGTGGACCCAGTCGCACCAGCGGGTCAGCGCGGGCGGGCAGCCCAGGCTGCACCCAACGGAATGATGCGTCTGTGCAGGGTCGTCTGGTGGCTGCCCTGGTTCTCCCTGGAGACCCTGCAGCAGTTCAGACCCGCTTCCCCCGGCTCAACGAGCCTCCCCGGGCCGGCCTCTCACACCCTCTGTGTGGAGCCTCCATGGACGGGCCGTCCGGCCTGGCTCTGCTATCCTGTGTGAGCTCGGCCTGGCCTTCCGAGAGCCCCTCCCACAGCCACCTGCCCTCCTTGCGCGTCCGCCAGGGCGCTGATGGGAACTTCAGTGTCAGTGCGGACACGGCCTCAGTCCTGATGCCACTGCCCCCCCCCACCAAGAATTCCTGTGTCAGGAAGCGGGACCACCGCCCACTCAGTGCACTCAGTGAAGACAATGGGGGCTTCTGGAGCCCTTCCGCTCCCTCCCCCACAACCTCGGGCACTGACCCGCCCCGCTTCCTCTCCCTGCGGGTCCCGGGGCGCCCTCTCCCCTGGCCCTGCTGCCGTCCATGGGCTCACCCTGCCCGGCCACTGACCCTACAAGGCTCCCCTGTGCCCCCCGGCCATCCACAGCCTCGTCCCCACACCCTGCAGAGGGACCTTTGAAACCCTCACTGGGTCGCAGACTCGGGCAGTCGGCGCACGTTTCCTGACAGCACTCGGTGCCCTGGCTTCCCGAGCTCTGGGCAGCCCCAGCCTCCCTGCCTGACCACAGGCCTGTGTTCTTCCCCGGAGCACTAGCTGGTCCCTGCCGCAGGCCCCTGGACGGCCCCGCTTTGCCTGGACCGCTCCTGCCTTTGCTCCGCCAGGCTGGGACCCCTGTGTCCCCAGGAGCCACCTCCCAGGAGCAGCCTCTAGGAGCGCCTGGCCCCTTCCACACTCCGCCCCGCACGTGGGCCTGTTGGTGCTGCCTCTGCTCTGTCACTGTCTCTCCTCTCTCACTTAAAGGATGAGATGCTTTAAAATATATTTTTAGGAAGGGAAAAGGACCTGGAAGGACTCGGTCCCGTGCAGGTTCAGCCGAGCATAAGCAGGAACAGACAGATGTGCCTGGAGGCGGCCGCACCCTCCCCCAGAGCCTGGGATTCCCGCTCAAGTGATGTGAGAGGAGGGGCCCCCATCCTGCACTTGCCTGCAGGCTGTGGGAGCCGCAGGGACGGGACTGGAGGGCGGGCAGGGAGATGGGAGGGAGGGAAAGAGAGCTGCCGAGCAGAGCAGCTGGCAGGGAGGTGACAGGAGCTGTGGGTCGGACAGAGAGCCCGTCACTGTGGCCCTGGGGCCACAGTGCTCTCAGGGGAGGCCGCCCGCCTGGTCTGTGCAGTGGCTCCCGCAGTCTTTCTGGAGACGCTACAGGCAGAGACAAGCTCTCTGAACCACACCAGCCGCGTCCTCGTCAGCCGTTCGCCCCACCGCGACCCAGGAACAGAGGCTTTAATGCAGGCCCGTGATTTCTAACTGAGAGGCAGACCTCAAACCGTGTAAAGTCAACAAGGCACTAAAATCCCGGCACCACAGTGGAGCATCCGCTGTGCAGGGCTGGTCCCTCTGCCCTTTCCCGTCTCTGGACCCTGAACTGCGTGTCCAGAGGATGTGGCGCCCCTCCCCCACCCACAGGGGAGGAAACCACGGCGGGCAGGCTCTGCATCTGGCCAGGGAAGGCTCGGCCAGGGGACCCCAGGGCGGGCGGCAGGCACACCCTGTACCTTCGCCGCCTGGGCTCACCCGCAGCAGCAGCCCCTCCAGAACAGGGCCCGCCTCACCCTAAGTTCCAGCCTCCGCCCGCGGAACCAGCTCCCACCGGCCGCCGAGCCGCTGATGCACCCGTACCTGGGACGGCCCCGCACCACACGCCTCCCACCTGGAGCCCTTTCCACGGTCACTGCCATCTGCCCGTCAGCCTGCTTCGGGAAGGACAGGCTGGCCGTCCTTGTGATCCCGTCCCCAAGGGCTCTGTGACCTTTAGACGTGACGCCCAGCGAACACATCCAGGTGGCTCCCACCCGCCTTCGCTGAACCCAGTTCCTGTCCGCAGACGCCCACAAGGCGTGTGGCAGTTAATGGGGAAGCAAAACTGATGATAACACGTGTACAAGTTAGAGCAGCGATCTGGGTCCCTCCGCAAGCGCACCCCAACAGCTCCAGGGCCAAGGAGCTCACGCCGGACACCGTGCGCCGCCAGCTTTTCCCTCCCGCCACGTTTAAATAGGGCCAGCAGGAGTCTTCTCCACTGAGACTGCTAATGGCCCGACGTCTGGGATCATAACTCACACCCCAGCTCAGAGGGCAGCACTGCATCGTCCAAGCTCTGCCCTGGCGCCCCTTCACCCTGAGTCCTCTGCGGGGAGGCACAGGCTGCTCCCGCTGGGCTCAAGCAGGCCCACCCGCAGCGGGGCAGCGTCCGACCCCAGCCTGCCTGACCCCAGGTGTGCCCTCGGGAAAGTGCCACCGTCTGCCTGGTCCTCGAACAGCGTTTCAGTTTTCTCGGCCTCGACATTGTCTTCTCCAAAGTGATTCTCACGTGAGTGCAGCTCTCCCCTCCGCCGTCATCAGATGGTTTAAAGAACTTTCCACCGGGACAGCCATCAAACACGCCGAACCCTGCCTGACCCACCCCAAAGTCCTATCGGCCAGCCTTGTGGACTTCCCCTTACCCATGGGACAAAGGCTGTCACCCGCCATCCCAGGGACCAGAAATGTTGTCTGGGCCCAGGTCCCAAAAGGCAGGCCCTGAGGAGAATTAGGGTGCAGAAAAAGAGGCAGCCTGCGCTTGGACGCTGGCCTGAGACAGCCGAGACGTGGGTCTGAGGGACAATCTCAGTGAATCCAGACTCTAGCATCTTCCCATCCACAGAGAAGCACAGAAACCATCAGCTCGAGACGTCTGTTTTTTGAGACTAGCAATAATCCTTCCATGTTCGCCGGCACTTTTTTCCCAGCAGAGGCCCCGTTTTCCCTGCCTCCCCCTCACCTCTTCGGAGCAGGTGCTCAGAGACGCTGAGAGGCTGTCCCCCGGGGCTGCAGTCCTCAGCAAGGCCGCCGAATAAAGCATAACTCTCAGCTTTCTCTAAAATTTATTTGTATTGGGTGGGGGGAGGGAGTCAATCAGTCGCCTGGGGCCATGGTCACAGCTTTGAGGGAAGAGCTCGCGCTCAGGACGGTAAGTCTGTCTTTGCTTGTCCCTGCCGTGTGGAAACCTCATCTTCTGTCTTCTGTTAAGGAGTATCAACCAAAAAGTTACATCTTTTGAGCCCAGATATCTCCTAAAAGGTTTAATGACTTGAGTTTTTGGTGGCCAGAGCGGCCTGCCTCTGTGGGCCGCCCCCCAAGGTCAGTCTTAGAGAAACGCCCCCCTCTGCCCTTCCTGCCTCCTTGTCCTCCCAGCTCGTCCAAGCACACGGTGAGGCGCCACCCCCGTTCTCGGCAAAGCACCGTCATCTCCGCCAGGCTTCCTGCGACCGAGAGCGTCTGCTACAGTTTCCCTGCGTGAAGGGCAGCCCAGAGAGGCTGGCCTCATCTTATTCCCGGGGATCCCAGGATCCCCAGAGACAGCAGACAACAGCTGGTCCAGACACTGTCGTCCAAACTTTTGAGGCCACAACTGACAAGCTGTAAAAATAAAACCAAGGGAGGAAGGGCAGCTTTCCCGAGCTGCTCAGGGCAAAGGCAGCCTGGGAAGAGGGGGCGAAGTGGCTGAGGACGCAGCGGTCCCCAGCGCGGCCCTGCGCACCCGCCCACCCCAGCTCTGGCATCCGTGGGATGGTAATCATTTCCATCTTGGTAACGGCTGCCTTATCACAGACACAGCTCTGGCCTCACGGGAGGCTGGGCCAGATGAGAAGCAGAGTGTGAGCAGGGAACGCTTGTTAAAGCAAAGCTGTTCTCAGCCACAGAAAGAGGGATTTGAGAAATTAACCTGGCCAAGAACTTTTTCTCACGTTCTCAGCGTCAGAGCGGGTCCAGCCCCACCACACTGACACATCCACACACTTCAGGGGTACGCGAACCCCCAGGAAACCGCGTGGACAGCAGCACGGGAGGTCAGTGGCCGACTGGTCCTCAGGACAGTCCTAAGTTCCCGGAGCCACATCACACGGACCTGTTCTCTTACGATCTTGAAATAAAGGGGTTTTATTCTCCAGGGGCCACATCTCTTGCTGGAAAGTAGTTAGTCTCTGCCGACAAACACTAACCTACGACGTGCTCACCTCTGAGCAGAAGTAGGGGTTGAGTGTCCAGAGGGGAGGCGGGGAAAAGCACACGGGGGGCGGGGGGGGGCAGTGAGGAATGGCCGCGTGGCGTGTGCTCCCTGGACCGCAAGGTGGAGCGAGGACAGTCCCGGCTCAGCATCTCCAGCTGGGGGAAAGGAGGGTCCCTTGCAAGCTCTGGCCTGTAGCTGCCAAAAGCTGCCCCTTTGTAACGTGGGTCAGCACCGTGTTCGTGCCCCGGCAGACGCGGAAAAACACAGAGAGTGCGTAGAATTGAGGGGGCCCATCCAGGCTCACCTCTCCCCCGACAGTCACTCCCAACCCAGGGGACAGGTGGTCCGCACGGGGGAGCAGTGGGGTCAGGAGGCCGGGCAGAGTGCACAGGAACCCTGAGACCTCTGCTTTACTCACAGGGACATCGGGGCCATTGCAGGTGCCCCTTGGGGATAACAGGTCCCCCAGGCCTGAGAACACGGCCCTGTCACCGCGTTGAACAGACAGCCTGGCCTCCATCCGAGGCCACTCCGTCAGGACACTCTGCCCGGAGACACAGGCCTGCCCCTCCACCACCTCCTGCAAAGCCACCTCCTCAGCGGGGCCCACTCCAGGGGGCCGCCCTCCCACAGCCCCTGCTCCAGGCCCCGCCCCACACTCTGTCACCTGGAACCTAACGGGAGCTCCATGAGAACAGGGGCCGACGCAGCACAGACCAGACCGCCTGCGCGACCTGAGTCGCAGACCTCAGCCTGGAAGGACAGTGAGCAGACTGGGGCAAGACACCATGTGCAGGCTCACCGGTCAGCTTTGCCTCTCCAGGACGAGGTCCATCCTGTACTCCACCCAGGCTCCCAGCCGCACTGGTGCTGGTTATGCTACACTGGCGGGGTGGGGCGGGGGACCGGCTCCCGGGGGGAGTCAGGGCCACAGAACATGCGGGACACGCAGATGGGCAGACGGGGCGGCTGGCGCAGTGTGGGCCTCAGGCGCTGACTCAGGGCCCCGAGGGCCACAGGCCTTCCTCCCTGCTCTGCAAATAGCAGCGAGGGCCTCCTCCAAACACCGTGGACAGGTGGGCAGCTCCTGGCCTGGGCCTCTTTTCTGAGGCTGAAGAACAGCAGGAAGATCCTGCAGGCTCTGAGCAGGATGCGTGGGGTGAGCGGAAGGACGAGTGGGGCCAGGCACTCCCCTGGGAGGTGGCGTCGGCTCGCCAGGGGGCCCTTTCTGCTGTCTCTGCACTTCCTGAGACCTCTGCTGGCTGTGACCAGCACGTCCAAGTTAACACAGAAATGCATGGCCAAAAGCTCCGGTGTGAAGCCAGCGTGCTGACCCCCAGCACAGGAGCTGTGGCCACGAGGATGCTGACCCCCAGCACGGGTGCTGTGGCCACGAGGACTCATCCTTCACTCCAGGTGTGATCACTCACCCTCCTCCCTTCGGATTCCAGCGGACATGCCTCCCTCCAGGGTCTGAGAAGCAGCCCCACAGGAAGTTCCAATAGCCGAGGAGACTGGGGAGGGCCGGTTCTGTGGACAGGACCCTCCTTGGGGCCAGTGCCCATTCAGTGGGCACAGCCCGCCTGTGACAGGTGCCTCGGGAGGAGCCGGGGGGCAGGTGTTCAGTGGGGGCAGCCCTGGAGGCCTCAGCGCCGCGTGCCCCTGCCCGGTTGTGCCCACAGGGGCTGACAGACGTGGAGCGCTGGAAACACGTGAAGCCCTCGGTCAGTCTCTGCTCTCGTATCACCAGCTGCGGCCGGACGGCAGCGCCCCCCATCCTCTCCTTATCCCCAGACGCTCCCCGCGGGGCCAGAGATCAGAGCAGGCAGAGCACGTGCAGGACAGGCGCACACAGGAGAGCGAGGGCCAGGACGGCCCGTCCCCGGAGCACGTGCCCACAGCGTCCCTTGGGCCCCCACGTGCACCCTCAGTGTGGCGTCGACCCCACCAGCTCCTCACTGTCAGTGAGCAGTGACCCGGGAGCACAGGAGCCCAGGGGCTCCAGCAAGGACCCCCCCTCCCCCACCTGCTCACAGGCACGGTGTCAGGCCCAAGTTGCTGCGTGACCGTGGGCAGAATGCCCGACGTTCCGGTGCTGAGCTATCCTGTGGACAGAGAGCGGCCGTAATAAGGAACAGACAGCAGCGGGTCTGCACCATCGGCAGGAGGAATCCGGACGCCCACGCTCCTGCGCTCTGTTCCCTCTGCTTCAACAGCAACGTTCCGGGAACCTCTGCATTGGCCACAAGTTTACGTAACCTCTCATCTGCCAATTCTAGTGGAGAAAAATGCTTGAGGTTTTACAGAGCAGTTATGCTCACGTAAAAACATCGGACCCTGTGCTGTAATATGTGAAATAAATCCGATTTTCATCACTAACGATAACAGAAGGAAGCACCACTGGAAGACGGCTGCCCCACACCCACGACTGCGGACAGCCCGGGACGCGTCAGCGGGGCCACGGGCAGATGGTGCCCGAGGAGGACTGGGCAGCGTCGCTTTGCGGTTCATCTCCCCGGTAAGGCCCAGTCTGACTTCGGGATGTCCCGCGGCCCCATTCCCCGGGCCCTGCCGCACTCACCGAGGGGACTTAGCGTGACCGCAGGGCGCAAGGCGAGCACGCGGCCACTGCGGCCGGAGCGAGCGCCGTGTGGTGCGTGGCCGGGCGCTGTCACAGCAGCAGGTCCCCTGCTGGGGGCAAACAGGTCTCCGAGCCCGGGGTGGCTCTCCACCCAACCTCAGGGCCCAGGGCTCTAGAAACAGGCGGGAGATCAGGCCTGCGGCGTCCGCGACAAGTGGGAAGAGTAGGGGACAGCAGGTGTGAAACCCCAGGGGACAGGAGGGCCTTCATGCAGACACGGAGGCTGTGGCGGTCTGGGGGGAGGGTCCCTGACGCGTGGTGTCAGCCCCCCACCCCCGGCCATCTTCACACGGACGTGGGATGTTTTCTTCCTCATCCGGGCAGGTCTCCACAGGCCGGCCAGCGGCCCAGCCCGTGACCAGGCAACGCCCGGCCCACCAGGGCACAGACCGCACACCGCATCATCTCAGCCGAGGGGCGAGTGCCCGACTTAAGGAGCACTTCTCTCAAAAGCCACCCCCATTAAATGATCTCAAGGCCAAACAGGGACACACAGGAAGCGGCGTTGACCTCTCCCCTCCAACGGCTTCCAGAAGAACACGCGGGGCAAGAGTGCGGCCCAGATTTTAGGTGGAGGCTCGGATTTCAGAACTTCAGTCCCTGCTCCGCAGCTGAGCACTCCTGGGCGGAGAGGACACGTGCCCCTGCAGATCCAGTCTTCAGACTCGGGAGGGTAACTGACGTCCTCTCTCCTCCGTTCCGCAAACGGCTGACAACCAGCCGGATCCAGCTGCAGAAATGTTCTTTCTTCAAGTCTTCCTGGGACCAAATATTTAAGGAAATTGTTCTTGTAAGAATATATCATAACATTTCAAGAAACTATCAATTAGAAAATAATACGTTTCTTGAATACATCCAGGTTTCATTTTGCTCGGTTCTCCTTTTTCACCCTTTTGGTGGGAACAGAGGTTGCCATCGTAGTCTCAGAAATCAGACCAGGGCAAAGCCAAGCAGTGGCGAAGAGACATAAGTGCAGGAGGCGGGCGCAGGTGTGCCCGTGCAGGGAGGGGCTGTGAGCACCTGTGTCCGCAGACAGGGAGGAGAGGGCCCCCTTTGAAATGAAAGCAGGCGTTCTAATGGGGGCTCTTGGTGCCCCCCTTCCAGCGGGAAGGTGGGTTTACAGCACCACCTGAGCAGGTGGTGCTTGGAGGCGACTCGGGGCAGGGGGAGGGCTTCAGGCTTGGCGGGTGACCAGGCTCGAATCCCCAGCGTGGGCGCCTGGATGCTGAGAAGTCGCATTTATTTCTCTCAGAAAGAGCAAAACGATTTACAGAAGTGTCCATTTTCAAAATCTACCCTGGAAGGAGCCTCGGGAACAGGAGGAGGCACTGCTGGTCCCTGTGCTCCACCCTCAGCCCCACGGGGAGGCCCACGGAGGCAGCTCCTTCTGCCGCTGAGCACACACAGGCCAACCCCAAGCTCACGCGACTGTCGTAAAGGGTTGACTAAGATCCCGCACAACGGTCGTCAGATCCGCCTTGTTTGGGGTGTTGTTTTGTTTTAATCAAGTCGAACAACTACAGGCCCTTGAAGTGTGCAGGTGCTATCTCGGGGAGAACCGCGGCCCAGGCACTCCATAGCTCTGCCACCTCCAGGTTCGAAAGTCGTCACGATACAAGATAATTTTCTGAGTTTCCAGTTTCTTCTGTCTTTAAATCAAAAGACTGTGACTGTGTTGCATGTTGCAGTGGGGCGAGTGCTGCGTCTCTTTTTAATCCAGGCAAAATTTCAGAAACTAATGTAGATTAAGTGAGTCTGAGTGTAATTAAATTTATGAATACAGAGAAAAATATGAATTTTTATTAACTGTGGAAGGAATGTGGGTCCTTAACTACGCAGCCAGTTCTCAAAGACGAAGGAGATCAGCTTACAGGGGTTAAATAAACACAGTATTTTATATTACAGCTCAAACGAACCCACTGGCAACAAGGCTTGGAGCCTAAAATCTGGGCCAGGCTGGCTGTCTCCAGGGACGTCCCGGAGCCCGCTCTGAGGGGCAGCCCCGGGCTGCCGCGCCGCAAAGCCTCCATCCTCGACCGGCTCCGCAGGGCGGCTCTGCTCAGGGCCTCGTGGGCCCCAGGGGGTGTCTTTTCACCTCACGGCACCTCACGTGTCCTGTGGCCCTCAGCAGTCTTGGGCTGGGTTTTAGGAGCCGGTGCACCGGAAGCAGGGAGTATGAAAGGACACCCTTAGGCAGAAAAGAAAGCGCACAGTGAGCGGATGTGAGGACCAGGCTGCGCCGGCCGCGGGCACGGGATGTGGGCCGGCTGACGACACTCAGATGGGCTGACTTCCAGGGGTCTGAGCAAATGCACTCGCCCGCGTTCCAGGCCAGACCAGGGGGCTCTGTGCTGCAGAAGCAAGACCCCGGCCAGGGGAGGGGCCGCCTTTCCTGGTGCCAGCCTGAGCCCTGGAGCCAAGGCCTCCGCTCCTCGAGGGCCATTTGGCCAACCGGGAGCTTGTTAATGATGCCAATTATCGGTCTGCCAGCCACCCCCACAGATCAATATTTCAGGAGTTAGAGCCCCAGCTGAGCGTGAAAAGACCATCCACCCGGCTTGGGAATCGCGTTTCAAAACCGCGGAGGAAGAGAGGGAAACAGTGTTTCTTGAGCGCAGAGGAGGAGACCCTTTCATCTGCCGGACCCCCACGCCGGCTCCCGGACGCCGGGCGGCGTCCTGCGCGCAGACCCCACGCGGGCCCCTTTACAGAGCCGTCCCCTCCCCCGCACTTCAAGTATCTCTTCGTTTTTCTGCAGCAAAATGGCACGTTGCTTAAACTTCCTGTGGTTAAAAAGTGCTTTTCAAGAATGTGTTTCCGAAACTAAAAAAATGACTTGAGACTGTGCAGTGTTTTCCTTTCAGGGACCAGAAAGGTCCGAATTCTCGGGGTCCACGACATGCTGGTTCTGGGCTCACAGCAGGGGCAGGCAGCTGAGGCCACAGCCCCCCGGGGTGGGGGGGGCTGCCCCGATTCCCACCCAGCTGATCCCACGCTCCCCCCCACTCCCAGCGGGACCCCACTCAGACCCAGGCCCCTGAACGCTCCCTTCTCTCTGTCCCCTGCTCCTCCATGGGGAGCTCCCCCCACAGTCCCCCCACAACACCCCTCCCGCCCCTTCCCCACCCCCAGGCCTCCCTCCAGGACCCAGGCCTCCCTGGGCGCCGGCCCCGCCCCCGCTGCCCCCTCCTCCCTCCCTGGAGCGGCTGCCTGCCTATCATCTTGCTCTAATTGTTTCCAGATTCGTGTGGGAGGTCAGGCCGGGAGTGCTGCTTCGTGCCAAGTTTATAAACAGAGCAGTGTTTCCAGATGGCCGCCGGCTCCAGCCTGGCGAGCAGGTTGATTGGGACCAGAGTAACAACAGGTGGAGGGCAGACAATGAATTCCTTGACACTTACTTACTCCCTCAGCGCTTTCTTCCCCTCGCAGCCCGCAGCCCTCTGCTCCGTCTGCCACGCCTGGCCCAGCGTCTCCGGCGTGCTCCCAGGACGCGGGGAGGTGGAAGGAAGCTCGAGTGTCCCTGACTCCTGGACGAGGGCAGGGGCAGAGATGGGGGAGCGGGGCCGCGGCGGCACGGAAAGGGAGACACGGGTCCCCGTGGAGGGCAGAGCGCACGGGGAAGGGGAGGAACACAGCCAGGGTGGGGGCTCGGGGGGGCATCCAGCTAAGCCCGCCCGCCCCCACACACCTGGACCCCCCTCCCGGTCCGGCACCCACCTCCCCCTCAGGCTCCCTGCTAAGCCCCAGGCCTGTCCCCACCCCTGGCCTGCCCCCCAGGACTGTCCTCTGCACCCCCACTCCTAGTCCTGGCTTAAAGAGGTGGGGGCCCTCTTGAGCAAGTGTTCTGTGAAAAGCCCCATGGTTCTCTGAGTGACCACACACTCAAATCCCATCAAGATGGTCAAGGGCCCAAACAGGAGGAAACGGGCTAGAGCTGGACTAGATGTCTGGACCAGCCCACGTGCACAAAGGGCTGGCCCCGGAGACCCTCGACCACGAGCAGCCCTCTGCTCGCAGGGGAGAGGCGGCCAGGCCAGCTCTTCCACCAGGTGGAAGGAAGGGCTTGGGTGAGCAGCAGCACCAAGACGCCTGGGTGGACGTGGGCCCACACTCCAGGCCGTCAGCGTGTCCCTTGGGGGTGGGTTCCAAGTCACAGGGTCCCCAGCACTGCAGAGGCACCCCCAGGGCTGACCCGGAGCCCCCGAGGCGCAGCGATGCCGCGGGAACCAGAGGCCAAGCCTGCAGGCCCAGCCAGAAGCCAGCCGGCCCTGTGGCGGGAACGCTCACAGGTTAGATCCCAGGCCTACAGAAGCGCCCCCGAAAATCAGACACAGAAGCATCAGAAGCACGTCTTTAAGCGTCTCTGAGTTAAGACTAGATTATCTCCTGCGAGTCTTTGAATCTGACTTTCTACTTATAAAACGTAACCCAACACTGGGCTTTGAAGATCAGGGTCTGGGACCAGGACTGTGCCGTTTATCTGAACTGACAGAGATGGGGTGTGGGGCGCCCGTCCACCCAGCCCAGACCCCAGCCCAGACCCGACTCTCCCGCAGCCCCTGCGGAGCTGCTGTGCAAGACGGTGTGTCACAGCAAGAGGCAGGGAGCTGCAGAGCGGGGCCTGCGTGACCTGGCCTTTGCAAGGAAAGACACAAACTGGTGTGTCTAATTATCTTCACCAGCATTTCTACACAGCAGTCAGTGACTGATGCCTTCATCCAAAAGGCTCCAAGTACTATAGAAGGAATTCTTAAGGAAACAAATCATGCTTTAACGTGAAGAGCAGGAATATTGGTTTGAGGGAATAAACCCCTGACTGGGAAAGGGGGGGGGGGTGCGCCGGGGGCGGGTGGAAGGGGAGGGGGAGCCCGCAGACACGCAACCCAGCCCCACCTGTCCCTGCTGAAGGCAGCTCCCTCCTGAGGGTGTGCCTCGGAGCGGCATCCAGGAGCAACACTGGGTGTGTCCCAGGGAGACGAGTGTCCTGAGCATGGACGTCACAGCCCACGGCACTCAGGGGTGTCAGGAAGAACTGAGTTGGTCACAGATGACTCCTGGCGGGTAAGCAGCCGTGCACCAGGGGACAAGTTCTACCCCAAGACGAGGGGCCAGCCTCTGAAGAGAGTGCCCCGACACCACGCACTTCGTCCCAGTACCTGGGACTCGCCCTGCGGCTGGAGGCGGCCACGCAGACTCCCCCACGGTGACCACGCCTGTTCTGTGGGAGACCTCTGTCCACTTGTCCTCCAGGACGGGGAGTGAACGCATGCTCCCAGACACAGAGCACTGAGCCCCACCCCGGGGCGACCACCGAACCCACCAGAACAAGGCACGTGGCTCCTCCTATAAATTCTACAGATCGCAAGTTCAGGCTAAACCGAAAGCTACTTTACAGCTTAAAAACGCGACGCTCCTGTCTAGATGGTCCATGGAGAGTGGAATTAGTTTTGGCAATCCCCGTCTATGCAATTATAAATATGCAGCAAAAAGGAAAAGAAAAAGAGCTACTGGTAACATGAGAAAGGCCGAGCATGGTCAGTGGCCACCACGTTTTCTAGCTTCATTGACAAACAGAAACAGTGGGCAGCTGGAAGCGTAACAGCACAGGCCTTCCGGGTGCCAATGTGCCTGTGAACTTCCCTTGGGGGCCAAAGTGCAGACCCTAAAATCTAGGAAGAGAAGCACCTTCTTCAGAGAATTTTCTTTGTCAAGTTGGAATCTACTGCGTCTTCTCAAACGCGGAGGGGACTATTTCAGCAAACACAACGAGCGTGTGACCTTCACAAACTGCTGGTTCTCAGGCAGAATCACGAGGCCGTAAAGCGGGCCACGGAGGCTGTGTGTGGAGGGGCTTTCCGCCGCCGTGTTTACTGGCAGGGCCGCCCTGCGGAGCTCGCCCAAGTGCTTCCTGAGAAGAGACTCCACTCGGGCTGGAGGGAGCCATGCTGCGCCGACAGTCCACCAGCCCAGCTCCCTGTTATGTGACGTTTGAAACCTTTCTAGCCAGAATTAAGGGATTTTTTTTCCCCTTCAACTTGGCCAGCAACTGAAAAGACTAGTGTGGAGGAGGTGAGAAATGCCATTTCCAAGTCCTGAAGCCAAGTCAGCTGCCTTCGGTGACGGAGCCCAGGTCCCCGCACAACGGGGCCTTTGTCAGCTCCGAGCTGAGACAAGCGTCAGGGGCTTCCAAGTGTGGGTGATCCGCACACCCTCCCGACGTCTGTCCCGAACGTTAGCCCCTCCAAGCTGTTCCCTCCCTCCTTCTTGCCCAAAGCCCGAGGCGACGATGCAGAGCCTCAGACAGTTGCCTTAGGCCGCACCCACCGCTGGCTGCCTGGCTGCTCCACCCGCCAGGCCCTGCCCAGAAAGCTGGCGGCCGCGGCCAGCGGGACCAGCGGCCACGGTGGAGCCAGGCTGCTGATCGCAGGAGCTTTCTTCCCTTGATGCCCAGGGAATGGCAGCAGAGGGCCAGGCGACATGGAATCCTGTCGGGAGCCCCAGGGAAGGAGGTCCGGCCTGCAGGGGCTCCACGCTGGGCAGAGACCCCGGCAGCACAGACCGCCTGACCCCTCAGCAGAGCCCTGGCAGACCCCCCGCCCAGCTGGGCCCAGGCGGGCGGCCCCTCCTGCTGCAGCTGGAATTCCAGGTGTGTGTTGGGGGCAGAAGTTCCTTTTCGTTTTCACCTGCAGGTGCGCTTCCCCAGCCAGCCACACAGCCAAATCCGCGCCACGCTGAGGGCCTCGACTGGGGCCGTGAGGACGGACTGCAACCTGGGGAAGTTTCCTGGGCCTCGCTGCACGTCAGCCTGAGCCCAGAGGGCTGGCCGTGGTCAGACCCCCTCCGACAGTGACGGCAGGTAAGCACAGAGCACCCGAATGAGCACGTGAACGGGGAACCACGTCTCCCTCCCCCCAGAGCCCACCTTTCCCTGCTGCTCCGGACCCTGCCTTGGGGCCACTGCTGTCTGTTAAAAGCAGCGAGGAAACAGCTCTGACTCCCGGTGCCTGCGATGAGCCAGGCTTCGCTCCCACTGGACGCCCAGTGTCTGATGCTCTCAGAACTGGACTAAGTGTGCTGAGGTGGCCATGCGATGAGAGGTCAGTGCAAGGGCTCTGCTGTTAAAGACTTCTAGCCAAGCAATTGGCCAGACACCGGGTCTAACCTCCCAGCAGTGGGGCTGGGGTGCAGCTGAAGCGGAGCAGACGAGCTTCAGTCCCCAAGCTGACCCTGCACCCAGTCACCACTTCCTGGGGTACCTGTTACCTCTGACGCAGGGAGTCCCTGCCACGTAACTCAGAGTGGTAGGAGTGCGAGTTGTGGATTTTAAAAAATCGATCGAATGCTATTTTGTTCTACTGAGAAGTCACTTTACAACAACAAAACCAAAACTCCTGGAATCTGAAGTGAAGATTCCTGTTCTGCAGAGTCTGAGACAACAGTCCTGGCAGCAGGCGGGCAGGGAACCCCGAACTGGCAGGCAGGATCCGGAGAGAAACCGTGAACTTAAAAATATAAATTGATGCCATCGCAGAGGAGAACGCTGAGATGGTGTCACGTAAGACTGTCCCTGGAGGGTTTCCATCCTCCTTCAGCGCCGCGGGGCGTCTACAACACAGGAGTTTGCAGAGACAGCTTCATTCTCACTGGGGAGACGAGCTGTTCGTAGCATCAAGTCACAGCTGGTTCTCTGACACAGGCCTCATGCACTCCCTCCCGAGCCCAGACGGGCCTCCCAGTGTCACCCCCGCTCTGAACTCCCGCCTCAGTTCTGCTCCCAAGAGGACAGGAAACCGTCCTGAGACTCGGGGAGGTTTTCCACTTGTGATTTAGTGACACTTCCTTCCAGGCCAACGTCCCCTTGGAGGGACAAATATGTGAATTGCAAATAACACAATTAAGACTTGTCACAGCCCTGAAATAAACTCTTGCTATAATCTGGACAGAGCTGTTTTATTTGGAAGCAGCCGCAAGTTACTGGTGTCCCACTTGCTTCTGATAAAGGTTCTTAAAGACCCACCAGGATTAGGGAAGCAGCACTTAGCGGTAACAACTTCTTCCCAACAAAAGTGATCTTGGCCAAGGCCCAGTGAAAAGTTACGTAACCCAAACAGAATTCACGACAGTTGAGAGGGGCCTGCCTTCCTGAACCTCAAACGTCCTGGAGCCAGTCCCTGCTAGCCACCCGAGGCCGTCACTCGGGAAAACACGGGGAAAGGAAGGGACAGGGAGGGAGGCAGACAGACAGGCAGACAGAGGAGGCAGGAAGGGCAGAGTGAGTGCCTTCACAGTCTCAAGAAAGACAACCCTGAGGAAGATCTGAACGCCCTTCGAGGAAGCAGGTCATCCCCAGGGCCGCCCCGCCCAGCCTGACTCGCGCCTCCCAGGAGCTCAGGGCAGCCGCGAGGAGCGGGCGGGAGTCCTCCCTCCTTCTGTCCCCAGGAAGGAACCGTGAGGAGTGAGACCAGGCTCTCCGCTGGGCAGCCTCTGTGGGGACAGCAGGTTCCTCCTGACAAAGGGATGGCTGAGACCCGCCTGACGTCCTGCCAGCAGGCCAGAGGGAGACGGGGAAGCGGGGGAGCCCCTGCGCGGCCCACCTGAGCCACAAATGGGCCATAGCACAGGAGCTTCGGGAGAAGCCCGCCCAGAGCCTGTCAGGAGCAGGGGAGAGGACAGCCCTCCTCACGTGCAGGGGCTCTGGGCTCACAGCAGAGGAAGATGGTGCTGCGGGCACACGGCAGGGCTTCTGGGATCACCAGGAAGACGAGGCGCCCAGGAGGGAAGGTGCTGGAGACCTTGGGGAGAAGACCCGGAGACCCAGGGATGGGGGCTCCATCTCAGCTCAGAGTCGGAGCCAGAGACTCAGGCTGGGGTCCCATGGCCTTGCCCTTGGAGCTTCCCCGCTGTCCACAGGTGGCCAGGCCCCCCTCCAGGGCCCAGGCCTCACGACACCCACGGGAGGACGGGGAAGGTGGAAGGAGGGCTGGTCTGCATGGCCAGCGGTACAGCTGAGCTCTTGTCCTGTGAGCCCCTGGCCCAGCGTGCGGTCCCGGGGGAGGTGAAGATGACGCCCCTGGGGCCGGGGACTCTGTGAGCATGAACGAGGACGTGAGGAGAGGGGAGAGACTGCTTGCCCAGGCCTGAAGCCCAAGCCACACCCGTCTGCTCTCCTGGGATTCGCCCGAGTGGCCAGTCAACACCCAGAAATTATTTTTCAGAAAATCAAATAGGGAAACGAACTTCGAAAACAAAACTCGCTGCACTTGTCTTAGACGGAGGTCAGGAAGCCGAGGTGCTGGTGAGAACGTACGCTCGAGCACAGAACTCCAGCAGTAACGCAGGATGAGAGACGCAAAGAGCAGGCTGTTCAGATCCTACGTTTTACACATTCTCTGACCTCCCAGCACGTGAAGAGTGTGTCTGGCTCCAAACGCCACCAGCCTGGCCCACTGACAAGAGGGAGCGGGCGCTGGGGGCGCAGAGCCTCCCGGAGCCGTCCTGCCTCGGAGGAGGAGGGGCCCGGCCTGCCTTGGACCCGAGCCCAGTGGGGGCCCCACGAGGGCCGTGACCCCACAGCCGGCAGGACCAAGCCCCTCAGTGAGGGGTTCTCACTCTTGGGCGTAACTGTGGATGTTTCCACGGAGGAGCTGACGGGTCCACCAAGAAGTTCCTGGGATGAACAGTCAAGCCACTTGCTTGGGCAAAGGATTCCAGGAAAAATAAAATTAGGCCCTCAAATCAGAGGCGCAGCACACAGTCCTGGTCCAGCCAGACAGGGTGTGAGCAGAGGTTCCCAGGTCAGAAACTGCGCAAGTAACAGAAACGAACAACAGCACGAGAAGTGACAAAGCTGCCAAACACACTGCTATGTCGTCGGAATTCAAAGCTGGGCTCTGGAAGAAATCAGGTCAGCTCTGGGACTGGCAGAGTGAGAAGATTGCTGCCCTTTCCCCGCACCCTCACTCGGGGCCAGGCCACCTCGCAGATCTCCTCGCTGATTCCTCATTCTGGCGGCTGAGCTGCTGGGCGCCAAGGGGTTAAGGAGCTGCCCGAGGTCGGGCCCTTTGTTCCAGGGACCTGATCCACACCCAGGACCCGAGCTCCGCTCCGAGCCCAGCTCCGTCCCAGAACCACCTCCAAACACAGGGCGGCTCTGAGGGCAAGGCCCGCCCCGCTCGGGGCATTGCCTCACCCGACAGACATGTCGTCGGTCCCCAGGTCCAGGTCCAGGGCTGCCTCGTTGCCCCTGCCTCCCTCCCCTCGGCCGCTTGCCCGGCTCCAGCCCTGCCAACGCAGCCCCCCACCCCCCCCAGATCATGGCCCTCAGCCCAGGGCCCGTGGTCCAGTGGCCTCAGCTTACACCCCACGTAGCACAAATGGAAAAAGGACTCCAACCTTGGGGTTGACCTCGGGAGCCTGGGGCATTCAGGGAGATGGTGGTTGGGTCACCAGCCCTGCGTGAGGAAAGGCTGCGTTTTCTGCCTGCTCCAGAGTTTCCAATCCACGTCTGGGCCAGGCCCTGAGCTGGGTGGATGTGCGTGTCCTCGGCCAGGAAGGGCCTCCTCCCTGCTCGGCAGACCCTCTGCGAAGACACATCCAAGAATCTCCATCCCGAGGCGGGGCGGGGCGGGGGCACTCAGGGAAGCTGGGGTCTCCCAAGCCACCTGCCCTCACGTCCATGTGTGCGGGGACAGCCCTGTCAGGAGAGCGTAGGCCCACGAGCCACGTGCTATCCCCATCCTGATCCAAGGGAGCCTCAGAGAAGTCTCGGGTGTGGCCCCAGCTCTCAGGCCACGGGAGAACTCTCCACAAGGCTTCCATCACCCACAGGGCGGGAAGCTTCCTCCTCCGGCAACTGGTCACCCACAGAGCTCTGAGGGGCCGGGGCCCCCTCATCCACGGCTCCAGCCACCACAGCCTCGGGGCCTCCGGGAGGGACAGGATGAGCTCACAGGCTGGCCGCGCGCCTCGTGGGAAACAGCTGAGTCACCAATAAAAGCAGTCACGATGATGACCACACGTCACCGCTGAGCGTCCCGGGCCCGGGCCTGACATCTGTGGCCTGGTTTGGTTCTCGCTGAATGTGCACTACGTCGATTCTGCTGTCCAGCCCCGGGGGCAGCACAGTGTCCGCTGCAGAGACGGCCCACCTGCGGGGCCCGCGTTGAGTGACCCACGGCCCACCAGCCGGGACGTGAGGCTGTGCCCCCGCCCTCCCCCGGCCACTCCCCTCCCCGGGGGCCGGGCCGAGCCAGCCTGGGCTCCAGGCGGGGTGTGGGCGGGGTGTGGCCGAGCTGCGGCCTGGACTGCCCAGGTGGCCTCACACAGTGACCTCCCACCGGCCCACTGACGAGTGTGCGTCATTCTGCCCCGGCCCTGGCACTGTTTCCACACCCTACAAGGGAACTCTTGCCCCCACCCCTTTAACAGATAAGTAACCGAGATGCAGCAGCTGAAGCGACAGAACAAAGCTCCGCGTGCCCCTCTCCAGGAACCAAACCGCCCGCCCCTGGAGGGAGGAAAACCTGACCCCGCCTCGTCCTCAGCAAGCACCCTCCTTCACGCGAGTGCATCCTCTTCCCAACTCCCTGAAGTTCTGGTGTTTGATTTAAAGTGCACCCATGTTCTTCTTATCAGAAAGGAAAACTAGCTGGTCAATACTTTCTTCCTCTCCCCTTCCCAGCAGCTGACCTAATGCTGAAGTTTGGGGACGTTTTAAATTGTTTTTACCTCTGAAGTCTGCCCTCAGAAACCTCCACTGTCTGCTGGCGCAGTCGGCGAGGACAGGGCTGGAACAAGTGAAGGAAACCTCCAAATTCTTTAACCCCACACTCCTGTCCCGGGGGCTCGGCGAGGTCAGCGCCCCCGCCGTCCACGGGACCCGTGGGACGCCGGCTCTGGGAAGGACGCGCCCAGGACGCATGTGGAAGACGCTGTCGACACTTCGCTTCCGCAGGATGTGAAAGTGTCACTCTTCTATCCATTCTCCCGTGTCTATTAAACTTTGTTACCTTCTGATCTGCGGGTTCAATCTCTTCGCAGGAGGCCATGCTAGCGCGGTAGTTCGCTGGACTGAGGCGCCGAGACAGCCTCCCAGCCTTGCTGGCAGCGAGGCCAGACGGCGTGACTCGCAGCGAGACGCCCAGTCCCGGCACAGCTCGAGCCGCAGGAGGTGTGTGTGCACTCGTGTGCAGCGCCCCGAGCTGTAGGGTCGCACGTCGTGCTCCCTTCCCTGACTCGAGCCACCTTTTTGGGGGGCAGAGGAGCAGAATGAACCCAAACAGAATCGAAAACAATGTCGTGCTTCAAGGAAAACTGCAGCTTTGTCAACAGCACAGCCCTCCAGACGCTGTCTTTTCTCCCTGTTTGTGGTCGTCACGCTGACTCGTCGTCACAAACGGCAGGGAGGGTGGGTGTGCAAATCTGTGCTGTCCTGTGGAATTTCGTTAGACTTCACTCCTCCTGTGGAAAATCGGTTTTGCGCCATTTGAGACTCAGTTCACTTACTCCATATAAATGTGTGCGTTTTTACTTTCCTTTGGACCAGCTTTAACACCTGTCTGGCTCCTTCTCTGACTTAAAGAGCAGAATTAAATCCTCAGCTCGTGTTCGTTTTTACATCTGTGTGGGGATCATGCTTTCGCCGTTGTCTGGAAATTACCTTTGACTCAGACACACCTAGAAAGCGGCCCGTGTGACCTCCGAAGTCAAAGCTGCCACGGGGCCTTCCGCCTGAAATCGGCCCCAACACGCTCCCCACGCCTCTCGTCCAACCCACGGGCCCCCCACAGCACCCCCCATCGTTTGCTGTCTGTGAGTCACGTGTCCTGGTTAACCTGTGACCTTCTGAAACTGAGGGCCATGTGTTGGCACCATCGAGGGCCTGTCCCCAAGGACACGGGTCATCGGCACATCCCACCTGAGCGACAGAACAACGGGCTGGCGTTCCTTTCTCATGCGTCAGACACTGTGTTTTTTACAAATTGAAGGTTCGTGGCAACTCTGCGCTGTTGTCAGATGATAGCTAGCAGGTTTTTTTAGCAAGAAAGTATTTTTTAATTAAGGTATGTGCATTGTCTTCTTAGACAAAATCCCACTGCACACTCAACAGACTACGGCACAGTGTAAACGTACTTCTACGCGCACTGGGAAACCAAAGCACTCGTGTGTCTTGCTTCACGGTGACGTTTGCTCGTTGCGGCAGTCCAGGACCAAACCCACAATGTCTCTGAATGTGTTTGTATAGTATCAACGCCCCTGGTTTTTCTCTAGGGAACAAGGGGCAGGTAAGGAAATATTATAAAATGGTTTGAGTTATTTGGAAAGTTGTTAGTTCCAGTATTGGGTTTTCAAGAAACGTCTTACTCTGAATGTTCTTTCAATAATAACACTGAAATAACTCCATGAGTGAAAAGGTCCCCAGTCTGTATTTGTAGAGATATTGTCTGGCGTCCTTGTGAACCCACTGGGACACCACATTGTTACAGGGTTTGGAGGCAGGTTCAGTTCACTCGGGTACAAAGCAACATTCGTTGAGAGCAACTTTAAATCAGGTAATTCAAAGGAGAACTAATTGGTTTAAATAGCCTTCCACAGAATAGGTGGAAACGTTACGGAAGCAACTGAAGATTAAGAAAGAAGTTAGCCAACAGGTCATCGACCTCTGCATTGTTTCAACAAGAACACTGTTTGCTTCGTTTAAGACTCGTGTATAATTGGTACTAAAGTAAAAATTTGAGAAGAAGATTTTATCCTAAGAACTTGACCGCAGATACCAAGAAGGGCGGTGCTTAACACAACACACTAACTTTCCTCCAGTTCTGCCCTGAAGGGCAAAGGGGAGTTTCATCTCCGACTTTCTAAAAGCAACTTGCCATAAACAAGAATCTCTTTCGAAACAATAGATTGAAAGTAACGGCGAACTTCCAGTAAATCTTGGAACATCCACACAGTTGGAAATGCAGGAACAGACCAGCACAGCGGGCACTGCCCTCTCCACAGCGCATCAGTCAAAACAGAACGTGATCCAGAAGCAAAGAAAACCACCACAAGCACGTTTCTGCCGCCACCACAAACGCCTGGGCGCTCAGCAAGCAAGCGCGGGACAAAGTTCAAGCAAACTTTGCAAAACGGGATACGTTCATGAATCAATTAATAGCATGGAATCTTTTTTTTTAACCCGAAACCGCCTGCTCCTAGAACAGAGCTGGAATTGGTGGATGTTGTGCCATAAAATATTAAATACTCTTAATTAGAGAGTATTACACATGAAACGAGATACCGCCCCGTGTTCTCCCTCCTCTGGTGCATCCTCACAGCTCAGACGCTTCCCCCTCCACAACTGATTTACCGGGTTTTTTGCAACTTTCTCCAACAGCCGGGTACCTAAGCTGAGTCCCACCCACAGCCAGTGCACCTGGCTCCCGCCTCAGCCAGCAGCCTCAGGAAAGGGCGGCCGGAACGAGCACTGCGGCGTGCAGTTAGCGAGGGAGACGTGGGAACTGCGCCCAGCGGGGTCACAGTCCCCATGTGGTCCCCAGTTACAAGTCACCCATTCATGGGGGAGGGTACAGCTCAGTGGCAGAGAGTGCACTTAGCATGCACAAGGTCCTGGGTTCAATCCCCAGCACATCCATTACAAAATAAATAAAATAAATATATAAATAAAACCTAATTACCTCCTCCCTCCAAAAAAAAAAAAATTTGTTTTAAGTTATCTGTTCACTCACTGTGGGCCCCGCCGGCCTTGGGGCCAGCTGCACCGAGACCCCTCCCCCAGGGCCCACTAGACGGTCCCCTCAGGTGTGGAGGGAGGACTGGCACTTCTATTCATACGTCTGTTTGCTAAAATAAGACAAGGAAGAGCTTTCTGGTCATCCGACAAGTGGCCGACTGCAGGACGCAGACAGCACGTGTGCGCTACATGATGAGGAGAAGCAAACAGCACAGCAGCAGGGGGCACAAACCAGGCCTGCAGTGTGGACCAGCCTGAGCCCTCACAACAGCCCGTGGACAGCGTCGGCACACACCGCAGCCCCCACTGAACCCTTCTGGGAGTGATGGGCACTGTTAACGACCGCCCCACGGGGATGGGGCCCCCCACCCCGGAAGCAACGTCCAAGCTGCGATCACAGGCACAGGCGTGGAGCCCAGGTCCTGGCTGGACTTCTGCATGATGGAAACTGGATGACTGTACTGATAAGCGGCTGCCCTGCAGGGACGACATGGACTAGGCCCACCCTCCCCGCCCCCAACCAAGTGCCAGTGGCCCCCGGAGTGATGCACAGGCCACCCCAGGGAGAGCTGGGGAGGCAGGCAGTCAGGCCGGTCTGAAGGAGCAGCACACTGCTGGACTCAGACCCCACTGGGCACAGCGGGTCCCCATGTCCACCAGCGGCAGCACGTGCCCAGGAACACCGAAGCCACAGGCAGGTGCCCATCAGAGCCCCACCAGAAACAGAGATCGGGCTGTCCTTCCTGCCAGGCCTGAGGTGCTCCTGTCCTGCCCAGACACACCTGGACAGCTGGGACACAGGGGCAGGGACCCCACACACTGCTCTCCCACCTGGGGAGGTGCCTTCCACTCCTTGGGCAGCACCAGAGGGACCAGTGGGAGCCCCAGGGAAACAGAAAACCACTCCAAGAATCTGGAGAAAGAAGAACAAAAATGTTTAAAGAAACCAGAAGGAAAGAAATAGTTAATATAAAAATAGAAATCAATGAAATTGAAAATATGAAAACAATAGAAAAAAATCAATGAAACAAAAAGCTAGTTCTATGAAAAAACTAGTAAAATGGACAAACCTACGACAAGACCGACAAAAATAGTGAAGACACAGGTCACAAACGGGCTACTACTACAGATCCTGTGGTCATTAAAAAGATAACAAGGGGAGACTGTAAACAAACTTATGTTAACAAATTCTTCAACTTCGAAGAAATAGATAAATGTCTTAAAAATTAAAACCCACCAAAAGTCACCCAAGACAAAATGGGCAATCTGAATAGCCCTGTAGTCATCAAAGACTGAATTCACAGCTAAAACGCCGCCAGAAAAAAAGTGCTCTGCAGGGCAAGTGGTTTCACTAGACAAAAGAATTCTACAAACACAGAAAAAATAAAATGAGCCTTATGCAATCTCTTCCAGATCATGAAAAAGGAAAAAAACAATTTCCCAACTCATATTCTGATGCCAGTATTATCCTGAAACCAAAACCAGACAAAGACAATGAAAAAAAATAAGACTATAGATCAGTATACCTAGTGATCTTAGACACAAAATCCTCACTAAAATATCAGCAAACTAAATCCAACAACGTATAGAAAGAATGATACAAAGTGGCCGAGTGGGATTATTCCAAGTATGCAAGGCTGGTCAGTAATTGGAGATCAATCAATATATCCCACCATAACAAGAAGCAAAAGAAAAAATCATGTCACTTGGAGAGAAAGCATTTGATGAAATGTTATGACAAAAAAAAAAAAAACGGAAATTCAGAGTAGAGGGAAATTACCTCAACTTGATAAAGAGCATCTCGAATCTACCAAAAAATTCTACAGTTAACAACATTCTTCATGATGAGAGGATGAATGCTTTCCCACTAAAATCAGGAACGAGGCAAGGCTCTGACACTTTTACTGCAATAGCAGGAGAAAGAAATAAAAGACACACATAGGAAAAAGCAGGAGTTACACTGCTTTTGCAGATGACATGACTGTCTATGTAGAAATCCAAAAGAATTTACAGAAACATTCCTAGAACTAAAAAGTAAGTTCAGCAAGGCCACAGGACACAAGTGCAATGCACAAAAATCAACCACATTTCTACATAATAAAAGTGAACATTAAGTAACTAAATTTAAAGCAAATTACCATCTGCAATCATGCCAAAGACAATGCAATCCTTAGACATACATTTAACACATGTACAGAAAAGGTCAGCTAAACATTACAAAATGCTAATGAAAGAAATAAAAGAAGACATAACGTGAGAGACATACCATGTTCATGGATTAGAAAATTCAACATAGTAAAGATGTCAAGTCCCCAAATGAGTCTATAGGCTTAAGAAAGTTCCTATCCAAATCTAGCAAGACTTTTTGTAGGTAGACAAGCTTATTCTAAAATTGCTATAATGAAGAAGGTTATAGCTCAAGACGGTAGAGTGCATCATTAGCACGCATGAGGTTCCCGGCTTCAATCCCCAGTACCTCCTGCAAAAATAAATAAATAAACCTAATTACCCGCACCCCCCAAAAAAAGCTAAACTAAAGAAATTTCTCCAATAAAATTGCTATTGAAAGGCACAGGCCTAGGTAAAATAATCTTGAAAAATAAGGTGGGAGAACATTTTCCCTGATACGGAGGGGAGGGAGGGAGGGACCCTAAAAGGACAGCAGAAGGGGGCCTGTGACGACGGGACTATCTCACTGTCTGGACTGCAGTGCTGTCTGTGGGAACCACACACTTGATAAAACCACTTACAGAACAAATAACACGCTGAGTGCCCGGGCGAGGTGAGCAAGTTGTGTCAGCACCAACATCCGAGCAGACATGTCCTTCTACGGTTTTGCAAAATGTTGCCACTGGGAGGACCTGGGCAAAGAGTACCTGGGCTCTCACACCTTTTCTTACGACGACGTGCGAATCTGCAACCATCTCAACAAAAATTTCAGTTAAAGAGGGAATTATATTCGGTATCTTGTAATAACCCTTAATGAAAAAGAACAGGAAGACGAATGTATATATCTATGTGCATGACTAGGACATTGTGCTGTACACCAGAAATCAACACATTGTGACTGACTATACTTCAACTTTTAAAAATTCAATCAAAGAGAAGAAACTGGCTGTGAGGGGGTCAGGGCTGAGCGTCTGGTCCTGACACACACGTGTGGCTCCGCAGCCTCAGTGATGTCCTCCTGCTGATCACACAGACCAGGTTCCCCTTACAGTGAACTGTCCCCACTTTAAGAATAAGGAGACACGGTCTGACAGCAGGTCTGAGGATGGAACAAAGTGTTTGAAATCAAGGCGCTTCTAGAAAATGCAAGGTGTGTGTTTGGAATGAATTTTGAAGAAATCTTTTTAAGGACAAGAGGTCAAAATGTCTTCCCAAGTCCTTGTGTCTATAACAGGCAGGAAGTAAAAAGAGAGAAACACAAGGCCAAACTGCAGGAAGAACCTCCCCCCCCAGTCCTCTCTCTGCAACGCCTGGTTAGCAGGCCTTGACCGTGCCAGCTGACTGACCGTCTACCAGCCGGGAGAAGTGGATTTCATCACCCCACACTAGGGACAAGAAAACTGAGCTTCCGAGTAGTTAGGTGACGGAGGACCACGCTGGTCTCTCCCACAGCAAATTAAGAATCCTCTCTTTGGAACCTGCTGCCTGTCCCCGTGGTTCTTCCACACCAAATCCCATGATGGGAAAAGGGAGAAGCGATTGTTCTAAACTGACAGCCCTGGTGCTCCCTGCCAGTCTGCCCTTGGTGACCCAGGCCACCACCGTGACCCAGGAAGTGACTG
This sequence comes from Camelus bactrianus, assembly GCF_048773025.1. Classification (NCBI taxonomy): domain Eukaryota; kingdom Metazoa; phylum Chordata; class Mammalia; order Artiodactyla; family Camelidae; genus Camelus; species Camelus bactrianus. Next base: position 1,563,830 of record NC_133567.1, on the reverse strand, counting down.
GAGATTCCTCTTCTCAGCATTCCACCACGGAAAGAGCACAGAAGGGGGGCAAACTCTGCATTTGCCTTTGGAGGCACTAAACCTCATTTTAACTCTGGGTTTTGGCCACATTTCCTTATCAAACCATCAGGCAGATGTCAAACTGGACCTTGGTCCTCGCCGTAAGTCTCGGACCAATTTCTGGCAAATTCACCAAGATACAGTCCGTGGGAGGAAGAGGGGTCCTCAGCAGCCTGTCCGGAGCGCGGTGAGGGACCCGATGCTCCTGGACGGTCTGCGCTCTGGCGTCCAGTGCGTCTGGTCCGATGACTTCAAACGCTGGGACGCAATGTGCACTGAGGCTGCTCTGCGGAAACCTCCCCGGGACAGGGGCTGCTCCAGCCGGCTCACATCCCGCCCGCCTCAGATGTGCAGGCAGGCTCTCCTCCCCGGCTTCCATTTAAAGACTTCTGCAAACCAGCCCCTGCCGAGGGCTAGGGAAGCCCTGCCGGGATCCGAGGGTGGCGCCCCTGCCCGTTGAGATCTTCTAGGCGCTGCGGCCTAAATGGTTTGTGACGGGAGTGGAAACCAGCTACATTTCATCCTAATTATTGGTGATGACAACCCGGCCGTGATTTTGTATTTTCCCTCCGTACCATCTATTTCCAAGTGACTCCGTCATGGTTTATAGAGTTGGCTGATTTCTAGTTAATGAGTGTTCAGAACCCCAGATCCTTAAGACCTCATCCTTGCCAGAGAAGCAGAGAAAGGACCCACACAGGGAAGGGGAAGACAGCCGTCCCAGCCAGATGCCCTGGCGCACGGTTCCCTCCTTGGAGACACTGGAGAGGAAGCACACCCCGCTGTGCCGGAGAGGAAGCTGCCCCCCCCCCCCCCCGGCCCAGGCGCTGAGCCCTTCTGGGAACCCAGGAAAGGGACGCATTCTGGGCCGGCGCTGAGCGACAGACAGCGCCTCACTTCTCTCAGAAACAGGGCAGTGGGCTTCCCTCCGGGAAAACCAGCGTCTCAAGGCGCTTTCAGAGAAGTGGGGGCGCCCGGCGCCGGTGGGAAACCCGCACATGGCCTTCAGCACCACTCACAGAAACAGCATCTTGTTTCCAACTTGGCTGTAGATAATGAAGTTGGCCCCCAAATGACCAGCAAGTGGAACAAGAAGGCGCAAAAGCGGGAGGTGGGCTTGGAGGCCTTCGCCCTCCCCCCGCAGACCCGTCTCGTCTATGGCTCTTAGCTGTTTAAATTCAAAGCAACGCTTCTGTTTTTCTAAGTCGCCGTTTTGACCCCAAGCAGATAAAGAGCGCTGCATGCCACACTCAGCAGAGTTGCTGTGTTCCTGCTCTGTTTACATCAGGAAATCCAGCGGGTGGGGACTGGCTGGGCGCCGGCCCGGGCGCTGGGCCTGACTCCATCCAGATGTGCGGCGGCTCCAGAGTGGCTGCCTCGCGCAGTAAACGGGCACCGAGGCGGCCCCGCGGGCGCACGGAGGCGGCGCTCGGAGGAGGGGCCGCGGGGAGGGGGCGCGCGGGGGAGGCATCTCGCGGGGCGGGGGCGCTCGGAGGAGGGACAGACGGGGCGCGCGGGGAGGGGGCTCGTGGGGAGGCGTCTCGCGGGGAGGGGGCCCGCGGGGAGAGGGCGCAAGGAGAGGGCTCAGAGCAGGGACGTGGGGGCGCGCCTGGGCGCGAGCACAGCGCCAGCGACCCGGGAGTGGGCCCCGTGCCGTTTGCATTTCCTTGTAAATGTGCTGCGCTTTAAAGAACGGGGAGCGCTGTATATCACTGGGAATGTTGGCTGTCTATTGGTCCCTGTGGATATTGCTGGGTTAGTACGACTTGTAACCAGAGCAAGAGAAACATAAAAAAGCTGGGAAACTCTGCCAATTAGTCATTACAGGGAGACTGTAAAAACAAGAGGGGGGGAGCAGAAGGAATAAAAGAATAAAATGCCCCAGGGAAAAAAATTAAAGAAACTGCATGTGCTTTTGTGGCGTTTCCGGAACAGAACGGTGCAGCAGGACAGAGGCAGCCTGCTAATCAGGGGGACCCGCAAACCCGCAAATCCCAGCATAGCCTTGGTGGGACCCTGCGGTCCCCATGCCGCGCCTCTGGGCTGTGCCTGCAGAGCTCAGCTCGGCCAGTGGGCAGTCGGCGTGCTTTGGAGCAGGACCCAGTTGTGCAAAATCCAAGTTCTACATTTATTTCTGATCGCCAGCCGCCTGCACGGCCGTTGCTGCCCCAGTTATAATAAAAAGAAGACAGAAACTCGTTTCTTTTATCCCAAGTCCCTCCAGCCACCAGCTTCAAGCAGACTGTGGCCCTGCTTGCTGAAAACTGTTTTTAATTTTATGGTGATGCTGATTGAAATCTTTTCTTCCCCCTGCTTTTTGCCAGATTTAAGCCTCGGAGAACAGTAACAGCACAAACTAGAATGTCTCTCAATGAGTCTCCCAGTCTCCTTCAGAACCTTTACTGCCCCTGTTCCAAATTTTACAGGACAGTGAGGAGTTAGGGTGGCCCCAGTGCTAGGGTTGCAGACAGATGCCCAAGGTGGACCTCGCTCCTTCCAGGGAAGAGCCTCCAGAGGGGAGGGGGAGGGGGGCGCTGGAGAGGAAGCTGGGCCCCTCCCCGCTGGGGACTGGGGGGCACATGTTGCCGAACTGCTTATCTCAGCAGCAGAGAGCCGGCGCCCCGCCAGTCCCCGCCGCCCACAAGCCTTCAGTCCCACCTCCTCTGAGTCATGAGGACAGCCACATGGGCCCCAGCCCGGATCCCTGGCAAGGGAACAACTTTGCTCATCAGCCGGGGTCCTTCTTGGTGTCTGGCCACAAGTCAGCAGATGAACTGCTCAGCTTTACCAGCACAAAATGTCTTGCCTGAGATCTATTTCAAAAACAATTATAGGAGCAAATTATCTTGGCTCGTAGCAGCAGATTTTTAAAATCTAGTAGCAAGATCTTGAAAAAATGATTAAACCACAAACACTATTTTAAAATAACATTAAACCATACAAGAATTCTCACAGAATCATCAAGAACATGCTCTCCCCTTGAGCTCAAAACAGCCCCCATGTGTGCGTTCGAGGCTCCCAGAGATCACCCCTAACGTTGCTTCCATCTGGGCTTCCAGAGACAGAAACTAGGAAACACTCTTGATCTGGAAGGGCTTTTCCTTCCTAACACAGAGCCTCGACGTCCGTCCATCAGTGGAAGGTGACAGCGAGAGCCTGACGGGAGAATCCTCATCAGCTGGGCCTCGTCTGCCGCCAGCTTCGCCCAGCGCAGGGCCGCCAGCCAATGACCGTGTCCCCTCTGAACTGAAGACTCAAAAATAACACCATGCTTTTGCTGGCGAGCCTGCTCCAGCTCAGATTATTTCTCCGTTGCTTCTCTCTGTGTGAAGCTGGCCACCACCCTACCCCTGTCTCGGGCCAACCCCCCTCCGGACAGGCCCGTCCCTTCCTTCTGTGCCTCGTGCTCCCCTCCCGCCCGACAGCCGTCCGACCCACGGCTGAGACCCTGGCCTCTGCTCTCCTCACATGGTCCTCTTCCGCAGTTATCTGTGTGACAGTTTTCACTGAAGACTTTAAACTCAAAGCTGTGATCTGGACATTTCCCTCTGATTACGGAGCTTTATTCCAGCTGCAACAAGACATTCTCACCGCCACGGGAAAGGCACGACCCCCTTGCCAGGCCCCGCTCACTCCACCCTCCTGGCTCCGTGTCCACTGAAGCCGCTCTCCCCCAGCGCAGGCCGTGGCCGCTGAGCCGTGTCGCTCACTCCTCTCGCTGCTCCTGCGCTGATCCGTCACAGACCTCTGGGCGGCAGGCCCTGCCCACGCTTGAGCCCCGTGGCCTGCCCGGCACCCCCACCCCCCGCAGCCTAATCTCCGCCCGGAGCCTTGGCCCCTTCACTCAGCTTTACGTTTTGTGTCCTTAGCCTTGAGTGTCTCCGAGGCCAGAGCCCACCTGCTCGTCCGTGGGGGCCTGCCAGGGGTGGGAGGTGGGAGGATCTGTGTCCTGGGGGGACTCTGTGTCCTTGAATGGATTCTGTGACCCAGGGGGGTGACTCTGTGACCTTGTAGGGGGAGGACTCTGTCCTCTGTCTCCCTCCTGTGGAGGCAGCTCTGCCAAGATCTTGTTCTGGAGACCATTCATTCCACAGAACCTGACTCCCAGATGGAGGCTTAACCTCCTCCCTGGTCTCTGGTACATAAATTTGTCTACTGCCTTCCCCAGGGGCCCCCACAGCCTGTGTCCTCCCCAGCGGCCCCCGCATCCCACACGCACCTGGCGGTGAGCACCTGTCTTCTTTCCCAGGGTCGAAGCTGCCGTCTCTCCCGGGGTCTTGGGGGCACTTCAGACTCACACTCTCTCCATCCTTTTGTTTCCCCGTTAGTTTTGGTCATGGGACACTTACCTCTTCTCAGTCAAATAAAAGCATGGGCACCTGCAGATTATTCCCTGTCCCCGGCTCCATCCCCTCAGCCAGGCTCCCTCCTCTGCTCCTTGGTCACTGGTCACCACGGCAGGACGGCACCATGAGCGCATCTCCAGGCCTGGTCACCCCCACCCCCACCACCTTGACCCAGTGCCCTCACGTACGCACCACCCTCTCCCCTCACTCCTGGAGCTGGGCTCCTGTCCCCCAGCTGGCACGAGGGGCTGCAGGCTGAGCCCCACCTCCCCACCTCCAGGGCCCTGTGCTCCCCTGTCTGGCCCAGCTCAGAAAATAGGCCCCTCACTGGACTCTGCTCAGGCCTCCCAGGTGGCGAGTGCATCACACGAGGATCACCGATGGACGGCTGGTACCCAGAGCTCTGGGTCATGGAATCCGTCACAGCTCCTGACAGCATGGCTGACACCAGGGGGGGTGTGTAGGGAGTGAACACGCATTCGATGAGTGAGTTTGTGCAGCTGCCGTACCGGACTGAGGAGTCCGGGCCTCTCAGCATATCCGGGGTGTGTGGTACGTAACCGGGGCCCAGTGACTGCTCAGGAGATAAGGGAGCTCTGGAAGGGTGAGCTCCATCCCCTCAGCGGGAAGAGGCACTGACGCAGGACCAGGGCAGGAGGGGGAGGGGGGTGGCCCTGATTAAGCGACAGCGCAGTCGTCTGTCCCGTCTGCAGAGGCCGCGAGGGTGCCGGCAGGGCTGCAGACGCGGGCTGGCGGGACGCGGGGTGAGGTGCCTGCCCTCGCGTCCCCAGGGTTCAACATCGCCTCCTGTAACAAGACTGAGGCTCTGGTTGCCGCCCCCCCAAAGAGACCCAAGTGCAGCCTTCTGCCGGCCTCCACCCGCCCCCGGGATGGGGAGAGGTCTGGGGTCCGCCAGGAGGCCAGGGGACATCACGTCACACCACAGTGGCTGCCGGCAGTCAGGGCCACCAGAAGGGACCGTCTCTCCTGGTCTGAGAGCCTCTAAAACCATGTGCAGGTAGCTCTGCCCCCTCCCCCCTCCACCCCCGACAACGCAGGCGGCAATGTGAACGTGAAAGCAAACTCCTGGTATCAGCGAGACTAGTCACCAGGGCACCAGGCTGCCGAGGAAGGAAAGCCTGTCGTGGGAGGCTTGCGGCCTGAGGCTGGGTCAGCGCGTGGCCTGAGGCGGGTCAGCACGGCCTGGGCCCTGGATCCCAGAGCACAGCCCGAAGGCTGGGGGGAGGGGGCCTCCTGGAGCCGGGAGGAGACCTGGCAGGAAGCTCCCGCACGGCCCTGTTTGGGTTTCAATCCGAATGACATCACGACCCGTGACTTTTGCCGTGATGACTGGATTTGAATGAACTTGTACATTCAAAACAAAACCCATCTGAAACAAGCTCAGCAAAGCAGCGCTCTCTCCCAGCGGTGGAGCCACAAGGTTCCCGACTGACCACCTCTGCGCTGGGCCCCAGAGGGTCCTGGAAGGCCGCCCGGGACCGACACAGCCGCGTACAAGCCACACACGCGCATGGTCACACAGACACACATGCATGGACACACAGACACACACATGGACACACATGGACACACACGGACACGTATGGACACACACGTGGACACAGAGACATACATACACATATGGACACAGACACGTGTGGACACGCATGGACACACAGACACACACACACACACACACACGGACACAAACACAGACACAGACACACTCACACACACATCCCAAGTCCAGGGCGTCGGCTGAGGCCCAGGGGCCCTGGGTGGCCCTTGGACTCTCCAGGGGACCTGCTTCCTCGCCCCTGGGTCATCCTAATGCTGCCCGGAAGGGGAGGAGGGCTCAGGTTGGCCGTGTAGACAGGCTCTGGGAGCCGGAGGAGCCAGGCAGGAGGGACGGAAACCACAGCACAGCCCCAGTGACAGATCGCGTCCTCTTCTGCGACACAGGCGAGGGTCACGTGCATTTACACACAGCACTGAGACAGCGCCCACCTGCTGCAGAGGGGCAGGGTCCCTCCACAGCCACTGCGTTAGCCGCTTGTCAGACCACGTGCACAGCCCTTCAGCCAACGTGGCCCCTGGTTATCCCATTTGTGTCAAAATACACAAAGGGCCCTATGGGGGACACCCTGCCCTGGGGCACACACTCACCCCTGGTCTCTCCGGAGAAGCCAGGGCTCCAAACCTGAACACAGGGCTCCTCAGTGCTGGTGACTTTGCCCCGGGGATGTTTACCAGCATCTGTGGGTGGCTGTGATGGGGACAGTCACAGACGAGGAGGCGAGGCCCAGGGTGGGTCAGGACAGCCCAGCCTGGATCAGAGGGAGCTGGGGCCTCAACCCAGGCGTCGTGTCTCCACGGTTATGCTCCATCCTGGGCGGGTTCCCTGGAGGAGGAGGTAGGACAATGCTTATTCTGTACTTGGGTCAGTGAGGTTACCCTCTGTGTCCCTCTCCGTGAACACGCTGACTCGGCTGAGACAGAAGGTGGGACCGACACTCGCGTCTTAGGAGAAGACGGTGCGTCCCCCTAGACCCCTGCCGTCGAGTCTGGCTGCCCTGGAAAGAGCACGTGAGGCCGGAGTCGGGCAGGGTCCCCGCGGGGAGGAGTCACCCTCCTGCAGACCCCCTACCTGGGGGCGCCGTGAGAGTCCAACAAGGCTCCCGTCCGGGAGTGAGGAGACCTCGATTCTGCCGCTTTCAGATGGAGAGCATGCCGTGTCCTTCGGACGGGGTGGCCCTGGAGTCCCAACGCAGGGATTCATTCACTCCTGTGTCTGCTGAAGTGGTTCACTTACAGCGCTAGTGTCGGGTGAACAGCGAAGCGACTCAGTTACACGTAAGCACACTTACGTACATGCTTTTTTCAGATTCTTTTCCGTTACAGCTCATTACAAGGTACGGAACATAGTTCCCCGTGCTGTACAGTAGGACCTTGTGGTTCATCTGTGTTACACGTAGGAGTGTGTATCTGCTAACCCCAGACTCCTAACTTATCCCTCCCCCACCCTTTCCCCTCAGTAGCCATAGTTTGCTTTCCGTGTCCATGAGTCTGTCTGTAGTTTGTAAACAAAATCTGTATCTTCTTTTAAGATTCCACATCTAAGCGACACATCCAGAGAAAACGCTAATTTGAAAAGACACCTGCACCCCAGTGTTCACAGCAGCAGTAGCCGAGACACGGCGGCCGCCTACGTGTCCGTATACACACAGTGGGAGGCCACTCGGCCGTGAAAAAACAGCGAAATAGCGCCATTTGCAGCAGCGTGGATGGGCCTGGAGATCGTCACACTAAGGGAAGTAAGTCAGACAGAGGAAGCAAATTCCACCTTAAGCCTATGTTTTGAGAAGGAAGAGTTCAAAGAGGAGCTGAGGGGCAAGTTCCAAGTGCATGTCCCACCACACTGACCTTGGGACACGTTGACCTTGGGAGTGAGACCCCTCCCCGGTGAGATGTGGGCCCCTCGGGGGTGGTCGCCACAATCGAACCAAAGCTGAGGAAGTGCTTTGAGCCAAAACCCAAGGAACAAAGCGTGAATAGCCGTCACCCGAGTGCCCAGTCTCTCTCCAGCCTCTCTGCTTGCAGTTGCCCTGTGTTGCGGTCACAGAACGTACCGCCCTCCCCATTCACACATGTGGAACGATGACCCCACAGGCGAGGTCGGTGCTCAGGACAGTGGGGTTAGGAGACCCAAGAACTGACCTGTCGGCACCGAGTCGGGCCACAGGCCGGTGCACAGTGATTCCTGACTTGCCTCGGGCCGCGCCTCCAGTTCCACCTGCCTTTCCAACTTTGCTCTCAGCTCGCAATGCCTAAGGCAGAGTACGCACATTTTTGATGCTCTCAACACCTCCTGATGGGCCATGAAATCCGCCACTGCACTGTTAGGTCATGCGGTAGGAGCGTGGCCCAAACACCCTGGTCTCTGTGCAGCGTTTCTCTCCGTGTTCTCACACAAGAGCACCTACAACTGGGAGCAGCTGTGTGAGCCCCAGACACTCACAGCCTCGTGTACAAGAGCCACATCTGTGGGTCCCTTTTGGGAAGACACCCATGTCCCTAATGCGATTGTCCATAAACAAGAAGTCACCCGCAGGTCCTGTCTGAGGAGCTTCGTGCAGGTGTGGATACACCAAAGTATTCTCAAAGGCACACATTCACGCAGGACTTTCCTCTGCAGGACAAAACGAGCCCCATCAACAGATTCAGCAGCAACGAAGAAACAGCCAAGTGACCACCCAGAAGGGAGCTGACCCCACGTCCCGTCCAGCTGGGGTCTTCCCCAGGGACACCCACCTCCCTCCGTCTCGTCCACAGGACCGCCAGCCGGCCCCAAGAGACCAGGTCACAGGCAGAAGCTCCCTGCCCGTCCTGTGTGTCGGGACATCCCCCTGCCAGGAAGCCCCCCGTCTGGAGCAGACAGAAAGCAGGACCACCTGGTTTGAGACGTCGGGCCCACCCCTGACGTGGGACGAGCCGCGCTGGTTTCATGCACACGTTTTTCCTTGGACTTCAGGCTCTGAGCCCCTTTTCAGTTCCAGGCTCAGAGACACTTTCCGGAGGATTCACATCCCAAACTTAGACTTTCAGATGCTCAGTGTGCTGCTGCACCCCACCTCTGCACGTTCGGTGATCCTCAAAACCACCTGAATTTAGTAAACATCTGTTGAGTACCTGCTTTGGACGGGGTACCGGTCTGAGTGTCAAAGAAAACAGAAAACGTCTCTCACAGTGAGTACAGAGCGTGAGTCCCGGTGGAGGGGCTGGGGGACAACAGATAAATGAAGGCACACAGCACAGTTGTACGGTGGGGGCGGGGGGAGCGCCGTGCAGACAGGAATAGGAGGGACGGGCAGAGTCCTGGCTCTGCGGGTGGCGCTTCCGATACCTGCGGACAACGGGTACTGGCCGACACCCACGGTGCGGGGTGACCCCTGGCTTCCCAGGCATGTCGCCCGTGGCCAGCCCACCTCCCCCGTCCAGCCGCCTCCACGGGACCCCTGCCCGGCCCGGACCCGGCTCTCCCACACTTAGCCCTGGGGTCCTGGGGGACGTCTCCGAGGCTGGGGTTGGCCTGGCACCTTGCTGTGCTCATGAGAGGAGGGAGGCTGGGACAGGAGCGGGCGAGCCTGGCGTCCCCAGCACACAGCCAGCTGGGGCTCCTGAACCAGGGCCCCCCCGAGCACCCGCACCACTGCCTTGTCAGCTCCTCCAGACTGTCTGTGATGTCACACCCCCAGGGCATCCTGGTGACACCCTGTGCTGTCACGCAGGTCAGAGGCCAGCTTCCCTGACCCCAGCCCCCGAAGTGGAAGCGTGGTCGCTCCCGTGGATGTCCGAGCCGGCAGGAGCAGCTTGGGGCCAGTCCCAGCTGCGCCACTGCCAACGGCCAGGACACGGGGCATCGCACGAGCAGAATCGGCCTCCTTGTCACCAGCAGCTCCTGTCCACCGACCTCTCTACTGCTTGGTAACTAAAGCACAGCCACCACGAACTCAGAGGGCAGCTCTGAAGGACTGCAGACAGCCCGTCTTCACACCCGCGACCGTGTGCTGGGGTGCGGGCACGCCTTGGGCTTGAAATGCGTGAAATGAAACAGATCTCAGCGGCGAAGCTCCCACTGAGTGGCTCCAGGGAAACCATTTTAGTCTCTCCCTAGCCCACCACCTCATCCGGAAGAAGCCGGCGCCCCAAGCTGCGGGGAGCCAGGCGGCCCGTGGGACGAGGTGGGGCCGCGTGTAGAACTTCTCAGCGGGGCGCAGTGGCACTTCCGCGCGCTTCGGAGTCGGGCAGACAAGACAGCAGGTGAGTTCTGGGAGTTCCCCTTAATCGCCACCCTTCAGGAGAGAGGGAAGCAGTGCTCTTAAAAGGGCAGTAAAGGACACTCTTGCTCACAGCCAGCGCGACGGAGACCCCAGTCCTTTCATTGTCGACTGAGAAGACACACGTGGAATTTGAGCCTAAATTGTGTTAAAACATGCTTCACGTTCAAGGACCACGAGAGGAAAACACTGGATGACAGAGAAACCGCTGCATGAGCTACTAATGAAGGCGGCGTGCCCGGCGAGGCCAGGCCGGCGGACGGGGCCCCCAGCCCTCGGCGGGGGAGTCCTAGGTGCCTCCAGTCTTTGCAGAGAAGGGGGCTGGTGTTGGCCAGAGTGAACGCAGGCTGCAGGGGGCTCGGCGCTCCCTGACGCTGGTGTTCTCCTTCGATGGGACTCGAGACCCCAGCTTCGCACCGGGTTCCACGCTCATCTCGGCCTCTCCCGCGTCCCAGGTCCTCGTTTCCGCGGTGACGCTCTTCTCCCAGGAAACCCGGGCCCCGCGCCGCCCCAGGGGCCAGGGAGTGGACAGGGTGAACTGTTTCGTCCCCAAGCAGGCGACACGGTCCTCGCCCTCCTGTCGTCCACAAGTCCGTGTGCTTCTGATGAAGATGGTTCTGAGCAGACTCCCGGGGCGGTGAAGGTGCGTTTGAAGCTGTGCGCAAAGAGCAACTTTTCCTTTGTGAATTCCCCAGATTTCTTTTTAAAATTTCTTGGGCTGTTTAGCAAGTGGGGAAGGGTGAAGGGGAAACTCGACGCCGGATGTGCCCCCCCAGGACGGGACTCTCGGGTCCCACCCGACTGTGCTGTTTCTCCCGAAAACAGCACTGGAAAGGCCCCGGTGCTCTCTGGCCGAAACAACTCGAGATGTGCTCGCCGGCGACCATCCCGGGGGAGAGAGCAGACGGCCCTGACACGGATTCTCCCTGGAAGCCAAGGGCCTGCGTCGTCCGCTGTTCTCCTTCCCGGGAGCCTGTGCTCCTGGAGTCCTGAAGTGGGGCGGGGTTTGGTTTTTCTCCAGATTCATGGAGACTTTCAGCCGCACAAACTACCATGTGCCACCAGATTCCTCGACGAGCCAGAGAACCCCGCCTGACCCCGCCAAACCAGCACGTGCCTCATGGACAAACGCACGGCCTGCTGTCTCCCGGGGCCGCCCCGGAACCAAGTCCCCCAAGAAGCCAGGGGTCTCGTGCCCCACCCACCCCGTGACCCTCTGCAGTGTCGGAGCCACAGTCTGGGTGGGGCTGGTGTCGGGGCCAGCTCAGCGGACGTCGGGGGGCACGAGGGGGGTCCCCGAGAAGCAGGAGGCTGGTTGAAGACACTGCCCTTGGAAGTAAAGCAAAGCTTCTCCGAGCTGGGGGAACCTTTGGGGACAAACCTCCCTCCGACTCCACAATAAATTCAGCAGCTCCCGAGGGACACCCTGGGGGGCGACAAAGTCGGAGTGAGGACTCGGGAGCTCGGGCTGAGCTGCGGCCCCCAGAGCAGATGACGGGGAACCTGGACAGTGACGCCCGCCTCGTTTCTGCAGGAAGTCTTGGGAGAGCCTACGTGTCACCTCACTCCCTAGTCCCCTGTCGATTCCGTGGGGACAAGAGCAGCTGCTTTGAGTCTGGACCCTCCCTCCCTCCCTCCCTCCCTCCCTCTCCTGTTTCTTTCTTTCTTCCCTTTTCCCCTCTTTCTCACTTTTAGATGCTTTCACATCTGCACAGCACAGAGCAGAAAGGACACAAGCTGTGTGACTCAGAGACGCCCCCGGTGAAGAAAGCCAGCGTGAGTAACACAACCCAGGAAGGCACCAGGGAACAGCTGCGCGGCTTTTTAGGTCGTTCGAGGCAGATAGGATAAATAAATTCTGTGGCTATTATGTGTAAACACTGGAAGAAAAAGAGTGTGTGTCTCTCTTCCGTAGAAGAAAGGAAGTGAGCAGATGGCCGGGTGGGGGCCGAGGACCCCCCACACTGGGAGCAGAGCCGGCCGGGCCACCACCCGCGTGCCCGGCCCCCTGGGGAGCTGGCCCCGCTCGCCCTCCTGAGGACCCAGGAGAGCATCTCACGCGGGGAGCATAGACCGGGCGCCGCAGGTTTTCTCTGCTCTGGCCCCATGGTGACCGGGACCAAAAAGGGTGTCCACTCTCACGGCCTCACCATCCGGGGGCACGTGGGCAGAGACGATGAGTTAATGAAAACCAGAGTGTCCGACAGGAGGACCAGGGTGAGCTGGTGGGGCCGCAGGGAGGGCTGTGGGGCACGGCCTCTCCACGGAGGGGGCGCCAGAGCCGAGACCTGAGGAGGTCGGGTCAGTGAGGAGGCTCCAGGGAGCGCCCCGGGGTGGGAAAGGAGCAGGGCGCAGTGCCCGCAGCAACTTACTATGTCACTGCCACTTCAGCGGACTCCCCTGGGGGTCTTCCGCCTCTTTCCTTTGCAGCACCTGCGGCTAACGACCAACCTGTCTACCCACGGGACCCGGCCCCATTACAGGGCAGCCCTGGGCCTCGTCCCCTGCTGGGTCTGGGCCTGGCTGGCTTCTGCCAACCTCCTGTCCCCTCCTCTGCCCCGACGCCTGCCTCACCGAGGGCCCCGTCACGTCCCCACACCCGAGTCTCCTCATTCACTCAGGACGACTCCCAGACGGCTCTCCCCTCTCGAAGCCCCAAGGTGTAAAATTCTAGGTGTCCATCGAATGTGTCATAAGCACTTAGACACACATGTTTTAAATTTTTTTTCAAAACCATTATTTTTTCTAAAAAGGGAACCTTCCCCTTCCCTGGTCTTTGCACCTCGCTGGAAGCGTTGTGCGCCAGTCACCTGCGGAAACCCGGCCAGCCTTCGCGGGCCTGGCCTGGGTGTGGCTCCGGGGAGTCGTCTGATAGCCCAGGCCCCTCCCTGCGCCCTCGGGCCTCTGGCTGCGCCGACCCATCTGCGTGTCTGCCTCCAACACCCCCGCGGGTGCCCGACACGTCGCGTCAGAGGCAAAAGCCGGCGTGAGGGACCCAGGGGCTCCCGTGAGTGAAACGTCACCTCATCCTTAATTCTCCCCACTGTGCTTCCCAGGACGGTCCCCAGCACCAGAAGCTGCCGGAGACGGTTTAGGGACTAAACGGCAGGTGTCTGGACCCCTCTGGTGTGCACCTTGCCCCCGCATTTTCACTCCAGCCCCGGACCAGCCCCCTGGGCCGACATCGCCCTGACAGTCTTTCTCCCAGAGGCCCTCCCAGCCTCTGTGCCCCGCCAGCTCGGATCTTCATGGGCCAGGAGGGACAAGCGGGCAAACACCGTGTGGGGGATGGGGGACCCCAAAACAGGGGCCAAATCGAGCTGCCAGCCCGCCCAACCTCGTGCCGCAGCCTGGACTCTGGCTGCTCCGAGAGGAGGAGGCTGGGGCTCAGCTGACAGAGAAAGTACCTAAGACCTTTCAGACCCAAAGGAAAACACTCAGACAGAGACTCTCACACCGTCCCAGCCAGAAGGTCAACATGAATCCACACCCAGACGCGTTCTAAGGACTAAAGGGGGAAAGGACTTGTCCAAAGCAGCCACAGAGAGGGGACACTTAGGCGCAGCGTGTTCCTCAAGACGCCAGAGGTCCATGGAATCGCATCTGCGAGGTGTTGGGAGGAAGTGATTGGCCCGAGCTCTCTTCCGTGCCCAGCTGTTACTCAGGAGTGAGAGCAAAATAAAGGCCTTTTCAGAAGTCGCAGCCCTGCCCTGAAGCACCGTCACAGGACCTGGGCTAAGGGAGGAAAAGGCGCGTTGGCGACCAGGACACCGACAGACGCGTGTGCGTCTAAGCAGCAGGCCACCCAGAAGCACAGGGAGCCCATCTGACGTGGCAACACAGCTCGTGGCTCCGGTGTGCGTGGAGGCGGCCTCTCTGCCGCCACCTTCTTGCGTGTTCTGGGCACAGTCGCTCTGAAAAGACACCCTGGTGTTTCCAGTTATTCCCCCGAGAGGCACGTTGTGACGTCACACACACCCACCCCGGGGAGGGCGTCGGGACCCCCGGGGCTCCCTCCACGTCTCCTGGGGCTGCCTAGGGGTCTATAACAGCTAACGTGATTTCAGTTACAGGTTTGGGTCCAGGGAGAAGCATGCTGGAACTTACATTACACAGAGGTTGGATCAAATACGTGCCCCAAAAGACATCCCGGGGCATCTCTGACCTTGAAGGCCACCACTCCTTGAACGCGTCACTCCTCCCATCCTACCCAGCCCCACACCGCCCACCACCGACCCAGGCAAACGAGCACCACACACAGGCTGGCCCACGAGCCTCTCCCAGCGACCCTCCCGGCATCGCCCGCCGGGGCTGTGGGACAGGCATGACCGCTTGCCCAGTGCGGAGACTGGCTTCACTGTATTGTTTAAAATAAAGTAATCGTTCGTCAAGATCATACAACAGTCAAAACCCCTACCTCGTTTTTCAGAAACTGACTATTCTTTCTCTCTCCCTCTCCCCTTTTTCCCACTAAACTTTAAAACAAGGGGTCACCATCTCCCTCTTCCTAACAGTCCATCTCCTTTGGTCTCATCATTTCCAAGAGAGGTTACAGGAAGTGTCCCGTGGACGTTCTGACGCACGTCAAATGCATCCACCGAAATTCCAGGCCAACGCCAGCCCCTCAGAGAGACATCGATGTCACTGTCTTCTAAGTGTATCCCTCATCCCCGGATTAGAGTTTGACTCCTTTGAAATAGGCTGGGGGCTGACACACTCTTCTCAGGAGGAAAACTCCTTCCTTTCCCGTCTTACAAACACAGCACGGAACGGAGCCCCAAGTCCCAGCGAGTCACCCGTCCTGGTCACATTCCATTCCCAGGCCTGCTGATGAGGTGGTCTGGGAAGCATTCCGGCTGGGAGAGATCACATTGCTCAACAGGGACCCAGAAGGAATGTGGTTTCCTGACAGTTTCCAGCAAGTACATGGGAACGGAGCTCTGCAGGAGCCGGAGCTGGAGACCTTCCCTCGAGCAGCCCTTCCAGTCCTGGAGCGGGGGCACCGCTGGCCCTGCCATTAGCCTCACAAAGGGAGCACCAGCCCCACGGACTCCTGCCTCCTCTGGGCCGCCATCGGCCCTGCCCGAAAGTCCTCCGGCCCAAGCGTGAAGCGGAGCCCTGGGCCGAGGGGCCTCCACCAGAGCCCCGCGAGCTTCCTGCCTCTCTCAGGGTCAGGAAGAGCGATTTTTCAAGTGGTTTGAGACACTTAAAAATTGGCCTCTTTCTGCCCAGATGCAATATATATCCTCAACGTCTTAACAAAATTTTCCCTTTTTGACCACAAGATAGAGTTCCAGACATGGGCAAAGGACTCATATAATAAGAGCTCATGGTCCGGGGGAACTTAATACAATAATCGTGTGTTCAGGAAAATTTTCTGCAATTGCAGCTCATTTTTTTCCTTGAGCGAATCTGCTTTATTTAGAACGGCCACTGGCTCCCAGAAGCTGCCGTGGCTGCGCCAGGCACATGCGCCCTCGGCCCCACGTGGACCACCGCCCCCGCCGTCCCCCGGCGGGGACAAGCCGCTTTCTGTCTAATTGTGGTAAACTCGCCATGTCAACCATTTCTGAGCATTCAGTTCAGGGGCATCAAGTGTATTCACAGTGCTGTGCAGCCATCACCACCCTCCATGTCCAGAACGTTCTCGTCTTCCCAAACCCACACTGTCCCACGCTGCTCCCCAGCCCCCCCCCACCCCAGCCCCCAGCATCTGCTTTCCGTCTCTGAGTCTGTCACATCTAGGTATTTCCTACAAGTGAAATCACGTGATGTTTGTACTTTTGTGTCCAGCGAACCGCTCCCGACACAGCTCCTTCAAGGCTCATCCGTGGAGCACATGTCAGGATTTCACTCTCTTTATGCAGGAACAACATTCCATCAAATGCATATACCACATTCCATTTACTCACCCTGCATAGTCACTGGGATTTTGAGAGAGACTGCCTTGTACGCTTTGGTTAGAATGGACGTATTTTATTCACTTTATTAACAATCAACTGGTTTGGCTTGGTTTTTTAGATTCTGCACAGAGGGCTGTCCTGCAGCATCTGTCTCGCCCTGCCTGACTTCCTTGACTGCACGTGATGCCCCCCGGGTCCACCCACGTTGTTCAGATGGCGAGCTTTCAGCCGGTCCTGCACTGGCAGCGCCCTGTCGTGGACCCGTGCGCACACCCCGCATCGTCGTGCATCCGTCCATCCGTCCGTGGTCCTTGGCTTGTTCCACATCTCGGTTGTCATAAACAGTGCTGCTGTGAACGCGCAGAGCGTGCGTCTTTTCGCGTTACTGCTTCCGCTGCGTCTGGGTAAATACCCAGAGGTGGGACCGCTGGATCCAGGGGAGCTCTATTTCTAGTTGTCTGAGGACCCTCCACACTGTCCCCCACGGCGGCCGCACCGATCCCCACGCCCACCAGCAGTGCACGAGGGTCCCTTCCCTCCACACCCTCAGACCTCCCGTCCGCTCTTGTCTTCCTGACCACCATGTGGAGCCTCCTCCAGAGGCTTAGAGGACGGAGGGTTTGGTCTCCGGCCGAGAGGCCTGGCCATGACAAATTAGGATCCTTCATTTAACAGTGGATACCTGCCAAGTGTCCAGCACTGTCTGGAGACAGGGGACAGAGCGGTCAGCAAACCAAGAAACTCCGACCCCTGTGAGCGTAGAGTCTGTGGTGAGACCCCAATAAAAAACAAAGTAACCAAGTAAAGTGCGCAGCTTGTCCAGCAACGACACAAGCTGTGAAAAGAGAAGAGGAGGGCGCTGGTGCGGTGGGGGCCAGCCGGAGGGGAGGCGGGGCCGGACACAGAGCCGGGAGGGACCCCACGCAGCTGCCCCAAGCCCGCTCCACCTGGAGGGCTGGCTGCTCCCGCGGGGACCGCCCGACCGCTGGACCCGGTGGGATGACCTGCTGCCCATTGGTCCTCCAGAGATGCCCACGGGCTCTGTGCACAGAGAAGGGGCCCGAGTGCCAGGCACCCACTGGGGGAGGGTGGGTCCAGGTCTGCAGGGCGGCCGGGGGCTGGCGGCCCCAAGAACCCCTTCTTGGGGGTCCTCACCTCCCCTCCCCTCCAGGGCCTCTGGGTCCGTGCACGGGCTCAGGTCTGAGAAGTGACAGTTCAGGTTAGACCCGTGTTCATGAGACTGAGAACTCTTCCGCATACAGGGATCAGGAGAGAATCCAGTAGTCCCCACCTGCTGGTTTCCAGGAACCCACGGGCAGCCAGGTCTGTGGGAACGGGCTGTTCTGGTCGCAGCCTCGGCGCTGCCCTGCGAGGTAAACATGCCACCTTGCCTCTGGTGGGCGAGCGTCTCCCCTCAGCACCCCCAGCCCCAGACCCAATCACCCCTTTGCGTTTAGTTCTCCAACTGGGACTTCACTTCAGAGAAGAGCCGTCACAGGGCTTCCAAGGGTGCTGGGCTCCCACAGATGCATCCCTCACTGCTGTGCAGAAAGGCGTGTCTCTGGACCGGACCTTCCCGGGGTCTCTCGGGACAGACCCCCTCCAACACCCCAGTCTCCCCGAGCCTTTGAGCCCCTTCCTCCCCATGAAATCGGGGGTCAGGCGTCTCCACTTCTCCCACTGTGGGCCGGCTTCTGGTCCGTAGATCAGGCAGCCAAGCAAACAGGCTACAAAGCCCGCCCCAGCTTCCCGAGCTGCGACACCAGGGGCAGGGCCTCTGCTCGGCGGCCGGTCAGTAAACCCTGCCGGACCCAGCTCTGCGCTCCTCCTGGCATCGGCCAGCCCTCAGGACCCAGCTTCCCCATGCTCCCCTCTGTTGGGAGAAAAAGTCCACCGACTGAGAGCACAGCGGGGCTGACATGTAAGGAGCAGTTTCTTAAGTCTGGGGGACCACGTGGAGGGAACGAAGGACTGGGCGTAAGTGGCATGGCGGTCAGACTGCCCACGCCGAGCGCCTACTGTGTGCCGGGCAGTGCTGCCGACCGGCCCTGGAGGGGCCGTGTGTCCAGAGGGCAGGACACGAAAGCGCCCGGTGACACACTGGGAGTTGGCGACAGGAGGACCAAGTCTGCCGGCTCCAAGACGTGTTTAAATAGGCGGCTGATCAAAACCTGGAGCCTGTGGCTGCCGAGTGCATAGCAGCACCTCCCAGGTTTCCTCGTGGCCAGAGCGCTGCGTTTTGGCGCATACTCCATGGTGCCAGACCTGAGTCTGAAATGTCATGGAAATAAGACCGAGAGGAAATCGCCCCTGATTTTATTTGCGAGCTCAGAAAACATTCGTTTTGTGCGGGCAGGGCGGCCAAGAGCAACACTGTTAAATTAAATCACAACTTCTGCTAAATTACTGACTCGCGGAGACAACCCCAGGCTGTCAGAGGGAGCATGCAACTTCCAGGGGAGCCAGCCTGCCTCTAACGGAGAGACCCCGCTCCCCGGGCGGCCTCGGCGTTCGGAGATGCCAGACGCGGGAGGTCAGAGTGGCCGTGCGTAAGCCCTTTTCCAGAAAGTATGATGTTATGTTTGAAAAGCTCACAGAAGCACCGAGTTAGAGACTGAATGGCCAGTAAGTTTAAAAGATCTGGATTAAGATGCTCCAAGAGAAAGTAATTCATGACTTTATGATTTATTAGGGTCCCCCTGGCGTGCGAATTCAAGCTCTACGTTCACATGGCTGTGACCCGAGTTCAGGGACCAGACTGGAGCACATGCCACGGGCGCCGAGGGCCTGGGTGGGCGCGCAGGGGCCTCAGTGAGATCTTGGCACCTCGTCGAAGGGCATTTTCTCCACGCCGACGCTAGAGGTTGGCTCAAGAATCCAGGCTTGGGCACGGAGCCCCAAACTGAGGGTTAGTCATTTTATCAACATTCAATAAGGGAAATTCTTCGTAAACAAAGAAGACGCAGAATAAGTGGCTTGTGTTCAGGACAATTATTTATGTGTTGTGAAAGGTCTGAACCCAGCCCCCTGAGAACAAACCATCTTGATGTATTTCTTCAGCTTCGCTGAGAAAAATTCAACAATGATAAACACGAGATGCCGGTCCTGGGTCTGCACGCCGGCGAGAAGCAGTGAGACCCCCCAGGGGCCTCAGCACAGCCCTCGCGTGAAGGAAAACAGCCAACGCTTTAGAAGGAGTGGGGGGCGGGGTCAAGGCCCCCAGAGCCTGGACGCCCCCCACCCCTTGGGCCCCGAGCAGCTCAGCCATTTTAATCCAGGGACTCAGAGCGACGCTTTCCTGGCTCTGCGGTGGCTCAGCCCCTCCGCAGGGCAGACAAGTCCAGGTAACCCAGACGGTTCCCTGAGTCCAGTCCCAGTGTCCCCAGGGGGCCAAGCCTGGTCACTGCCACCAGGCCTCAAGCTTAGGAGGCTCCAATGCCCCAGCCACCCTCTCCAGCCCCAGCCAAGCCTAGAAAAGGAATGTTCATTACTGAAGATGCTTCCCCGTTGTACCTCTGGGGTTTGCATCAGACAGTATTCGGTGGGTCCATCTCGTGTCCCTCTGAATCCTGAAAAATCACACTCTGCGCACAAGTGCACACAAGCCCCTTCCATGTTCGGGGCCTCCATCCCAGCCCGTCCTCTGCCCCTCCACTACCCAGTCCCCTCCTGTCCTCAGTCACCCTGTCCCCAGCCCTCTGCTGCAAGCTGCTGTTAATTCTCACTCGCAAAGCTCTGAAATCCTGCCGCCCGTGGCAGTCAGGCCAGAGCGGGAAGGGGCGTGTGGGGACAGCAGCCGTCCCAAGCTCAGTGTGGACAAGGGCAGCCAGGCGCAGCTGACAGCCGGGGTTAACGTCCAGGCTGTGACCTTCTCTTCAGATACTTCCAATGCCCCAGATCACTGGCTTCAGACATCAACCCTGTGCACAGGTGGGACATTCCTCTTGAGTCCTCCTTGTCTCGGCAGCCAGGGGCCCAGGACCACAGGGAGCCCAGCGTACCCCTAGGAGGAGGGTAGGGACACTTGTCCCTGAACTGGAGCAGCAGCTCCGCCCGCAAACCCTGGGCTCCACCCCGGGCCCCCTAGACCAGGCAGGCCCCCCAACCCTGTGCAGGACAGACGTGGCCCAGCCACCTGCCTCCCAGCAGCGCGCTGCCTCCCTACGGAGTCGCCAGGCCCCCTCCACGAGCACCTCAGAAGGACCAGACCAGGGGCGGTCGCGGTCCAACACGGCCTCGGACGCTGCATGGAAGTGAGTGTGGAAGGACACGGCTGGAGGACTTGGGGCCAGTCCTGCCGACTCTGGAACTGGGGGCCGGCCAGGACAGGGAGCTGACGAGGGGGCTGACTCGCAACGCCATCTGGCTCCACCACGGGGCAGAGCGAGGTAGGGCAACACAGGCCTCTCCTCGGGGAGCTCCTGTCTGTGCGGTTCCTGCAAGAGCTGCTCCCGGGGACAGACTCGGGGCAGCAGGCCAAGCATGGGGCCTCTCTTCCTGGGGGCATCACCGGCTTCGTCCTTCAGGGCAGCTGTGCTTGTCCCCCTCCCTCTGTAGCCCTCCCTCCCCCTCCCCCTCCCTGCTCCGTAATACCCTGAGCGGTGCTCTGGGAAGGCCAGGTCCCACCGCCTGGCCCAAGCTCCACGCCCAACGGACCGAGCGCCAACCCCACCCCGCGCTGCCCCGAGATGCGGACGCTCCAGGAAGTCAAGTCAGACACGCCGATCAGCGCAGCCTTTAACACAAAACAATGGATAGTGAGACAGCTGCTTCCATACGTTTACATGTCGGACGCAGGCTTGGAAAGGCGACTCCGGGCTGGCTCTTACGGAAGTACCAAACCCTCGGGAGAAACGGAGCTCCCGCAAGAGTTCCAGCCCAATCTGACAGGCTGTTTGAGACATTTCAGGCAGGTTCCAACTCAAGACCCAAGCGTGTGGGTGCTTATCTGAACTGAACCCAAACCTTTGGAATCTTACACCTCAGTGCTGCACGCTGGGGCCTGCAGGTCCCCAGGCGCCGTCTCCTGGGGGTAAGAGTCACATTTTCATACACCTGTTCTGCCCACGGTGCTGGGAGCCAATGCCCAGCCAGCGAGGGCCTCCTCTGAGTGTCTGCGGCCCTCGGATCCCCGCTGTGGGGTCTGTGCAACCACCCAGCTTAAGAAGCAAGGCCACTGGATGCCTCACAGCTGGACGATCACAGGGCGGCTTTACCGTAAACCCGCCCGGAGCAGGCATCGGCTAGAAGAACAATTAGGGTGCGTACTATGCCAGGAAATGCTGCCAGTTTTTACCTGTCGAAGCTATTGGGAAATCGACCTGAACTTGCTGGAAACTCCACTTGTACCTGCACGCAGGATGTGGGCGGGTGAGCAGGTGTTTGTAAACCCAGCGATGTTCTTAACAACGCTGTCTCATTCAAAAAGAACGCTCGGCGCTCAGACTCTGACGGCAGGGGAGACGCCCCTGGAGCTTGAAGACCTGACGGGGGTTCGGTATCTCAGGGTGTAGAGAGCGTTCACTCCTGAGCGTGGATGTCCACAGCCAGCGTGTTCTGGGTTCTCTGTATTTGAAAGCAACCAGCTTTGGGTTTTCATTCCTAAGTCCTCTGTGCTGCCAAACAGAAGAATAGGAAATGGAGCTGGAAGGCAGGCCCAGGGACTCCTCCCCAGAGCCTCCTCCGGGGCTGGGATTGGCCCAGGGCAGCATCTCCTGCTGCTCTGAAAGGCCCCCTCCGAGAAAGCCCAGAGACCAGAAAGCCACTTGCTGAGTGAGCCTGCCGAGAAGTGAGTCCATGTCAACCAGAATCTAACTGCCCAGACCCTGGGGAAGCGGCCGGGCTGTGGACGAGGAAGGCTCTCTGTTGCCCTCAGCCCGGCTTTCCTCCAAGTGCACAGAGCACAGACCAGGCCCGGGGGCCGTGTCCACCACCCTGCTGTACGACTAGAATGGACAGAGATCAGATGTGTTTTCACATCAGAGAGAAAACAACTGGGGCTTCTTTCTACCCACCCAGGCGCCGCCTCCTTCGTGGGGTCAGAAGCTGTGCCGCGCGGTGAGACTGCCTTTCCTGCACGAACGGCAGCTCCCAGGGCACACCTGAAGCCCAGGTGTCCGCAGACCCCAGTGCTCAGCCCAGGTGAGCCTGCACTTTTGTTCAGAGCTGCTTCCCCCAGCCCCCACGGGCCAAGCCACCGTGCTCAGGAAGCGGTTGTCCTGCTCTTCTCGGCCCGTGGTCTGTGGGCCAGCCGCTGTGGTCAGTGTCAGGGTTTCCTCCTGGACGTTTATTCCACCAAGGTACCACCCAAAATGGTGCCACCGGTGGCCCCCTCTCCCTCCCCCAAAGACCTTTCTAGAGCGCATTCCTGACCATCAGATACTTATAAACACAGCTCGGTGAAGTTCCTTCCTTCTGACACCGGGAGGCAGAGGCCCAGAGCCCACTTCCTGCACTCACAGTGCAGAGGAAACAGTGAAACGTGCCGGCACTAAGCCGTCGGCGGAAGGGTTTCATTCAACCTGCCCAGTGATGCGCAGAGACATAGGACCAAGCGGCCGGGGACGGGGGGCCCAGCCCCAGACACACCAACCCACAGAGCTCCTCCCAGAACGGGTGCGTGTGGACACCGGGTGCCCTGAGCACGGGTCCGCTGGGTCCTCGGGATACAGGCATCCTGCCCCGCTGTGCACGTTCCAGGGCCTCAGCGCTCTCCCTCAGCTGCTTGATGTTGAAAAGGGCAAGGGTGTTCAAGGAGCCTGGGAGGGCCTGCAGCTCAGCACCACATCTGAACCCTGGGACCCGGGTTCGCCAGCAGACAGAGCTTCAGTCAAACGCATTTACTCGTAAAACTTAATTAGGGCCCTGAAACGTTGCAGCACTGCGAGCGGGAGATGTGTGCGTAGTCACCCAAGGTGGGTGTTTATCCGGGCCCAGCGCCCATCCGGGAAAGCAGTGCCCCCCCCACAGCCACGCCCTGGGGAGCAGCGGCCCTGGCACAGCAAGAACACCGCTCCCCTGCTCCGAGGCCGCCCCCATCCCCACACCACTGCGGGTGCAGACGGCCCCCAGCCCCAGGGAGCCAGTGCTCAGGATCATTCAAACCACCGGGATCGCAGCTCGCTCTCAGGTAAGCGCAGCAAACAGCGCTTCCTGCCAACGGTCGGGGTCAGGGTCAGTGTCTCAAACCTGTCAACGCAGCCCCAGGCCTGATGCATCCATGGTGTCCCGGTTTCCACTGCTGTGTCTCCAGGGAGCATCCCAAAGCCCTTCTGGTGTGTCTCCAACAGGCCATTTGCAAATGGACTTGACAGAGCAGGAGACCCTGAACAGCCTGAAAGCTCCCCTCTGCGGGCGGGCAGGTCCACCCACTGCCCTCGGCCCAGAAGAGCCCCTCCCGAGAGCACAGTCCGCTGGCCCCTTGGCGTCCCCCCTTAGCCCACAAGTACCCTGTGGGGCAGAGGACCCTGTTACCCTGACTTCACGAGGGAGGACAGAGGTTGCACAGCAAGCAAGCAGCCAACCTGACGGCCAGGCCACCAAGGTGGAGCCCCCACGGGGCCGGAGGGGCCGGAGGGCACGAGGTCACGTGCCCCGGGGGCCTTACCGTCTTCGCCCAGTTGGAGGAGGAGCCCCACTGTCCCTCAACACACACCTGATGCCTTGCGTCCGACCGCTCCGCCGGGTCAGCGGGTCCAGAGAACACGGCCTGAGCCCTGCGGTGGGTTCCGGCCTCCCAGCCGGGCTGGGCCGTCGGGTCCAGCCCCCCCGTTCCTGCTCACCTTCCGCAGCCACTTCCCCAGCTGTGCCTCAGCCTTCCCACAAGGCCGCTCCCTGCCTAGGTCAGCGACAGGCATCCCCGGGGTCTGCAGACCAGGATCTGGCTGACACAGGCGTCTTCTCCTTCA
The DNA here is from genome assembly GCF_048773025.1 of Camelus bactrianus. Classification (NCBI taxonomy): domain Eukaryota; kingdom Metazoa; phylum Chordata; class Mammalia; order Artiodactyla; family Camelidae; genus Camelus; species Camelus bactrianus. The sequence goes on along the minus strand of NC_133567.1, from coordinate 1,539,777 downwards.
GTCCTCACGGGACAAAGAGGGCAGGCACACCCGCCGGGCCTGGTCGTAGGCGAGGAACTCAGGCACAGAGCGGTCAGGCGCCCAACCTCAGGTGGCACAGCTGGTGCCGGTGTCCACATTGAGCCGTCTTGACACCAAGCCCAGCTCGGACAGAGTCAGCAGCCGGTCCAGGCAGCTCTGGGTAGAGCTGCCTTCTGGTCCCACACCCAGCGTGCTCATCCGTGCGAAGCCCAGCTGGGGCCCCAGGGGTCACAGGCCCCAGAGGGCAGGCCCCAGGGCCCTTCAAGGCTCCCAAGTCTCCACTGCCTGCTCTGTTCCTGGGCAGCGAGCCTGCCCGTGTGGAGGGGGGTCCTGCAGAGTCAGCCGTTAGCTCCCAGGGACGGACGGACGGACGTGCAAAGGCAGGGCTCCAGGCGGGGGGGAGAGGAGCCCCTGCACCTGCACCTGCGGCCGGGCCAGGGAGGCGGCTCTTCTCCTTGTTCAAATCCTTCGTTTTCCCATAAACGTCAGAACGCTTAGCCTCTGGGGCTCTGCGTAAAGGTACAGTTTCCCCTTCACGAAGGCACAACGCCCCCGCCGCTCACCAAGGCAGGGGCACTGACCCTTTCGGGCAGACCCATTTCCCAGGGTTCTGCCTCTTCGCTCCTCGTCCTCACAGCTCCGTGTGGTCACTGCATGGGTGCTCTCATCAAAGGTCAGGCCTGAGGGAGACTGACCTCACGGCCGGGGTTGGAGACACTGGACCCTGGGCGCCAGGGTGGCACGTGGATGGCACGGGGACACGCTGACGCAGTCAGGGCTCACTTCTCCCAGTGAAAGTGAAGGCGGGACCACAGAGGCGTCCCCTCTGGTTCTGCAGGGTCCCCGCTGTTTCCTGCCTCCCTCTGCCCAGGAAAGGTGCTGATGTTCCAAAGGGAACTTAATACGGAGGAGGAGGGGGGAGGGGGGAGGCGGGAGGAGGAGGAGGAGGGGGAGGGGGAGGAAGGAGGGAGAGGAGAGGGGAGGGAGTCCTCACTCTGGGCCCATCGCTGGGGCTGGTGAGTGCATCTGACTTGGAGGCTGAGCTCACCCCGAGCTTCACAAGGGCTCGGCTTCAGATTCTGGGGTCTTTTGTGCTCTTGGGTACAAGGCCTTTTAGATGAATCAAAGCAGATGAAAAGAACAGTAGTTTTTTTTAATCCCTGAGGTAAAACAAGACACTATGTGTTTTTTTTAATCAAGCATTTGTATATTGTATATGTTTCATGTAATATCTAATACACTGTAAAAATGCGTTGTAAAAATGTTAAAATAATTAGAATTTATACACAAACACATCCAGGTACACAAACTGGAATTCTTTGTTTTCTTTCATTTCTTCCACATTGTAGAAAATCTGTAACAGGTGAGTTGCATCAGGCAATTCAGGGTTTGTCTCATCAGCTGAAACTCCGACGGGTGTATGCAGGTGAAAGTAACAAAAATTCTTGTCTTGGCAGAGTTTGACCTGGTAGCACATGGAGTGCTTTTGCAAAACCGTGTCAAGTCAGCACACAGGCTCCGAGGGTCAGGAAAGCTGCCTCCAGGAGACCCCAGGGAGGAGCCCAGGCACCTCCTGCTGCTGCAGGGGGTCCCGCAGAGCCCCCGCCCCGACCCCAAGGCACCTCCAGGGGCAGGAGCAGCACACGGTCTCCGCCGGGCGACCCTGAGGTCACAAGCTGCCTGCTGGGAACCTCCGGGGAAGTGGGTGCTCGGGAGAAGGAGAGTGAGGACTCTCCCTCTGGGGGCCTCCACGGCAGGACTTGAGGGGCTGTGCTGACCGCTCTCACTCACCGGACACTTCCGGCCCCTCAGCTCATCCTGCTTTTAAGAAAGGAGAGCGAAACCCTGAGAAAACACCCAGCTCGCAGCCCCAGCGTCACTGGGGAAGCCGTTTAGGGGGAAACTCCCAACCCCCCACTGGACCTTAACTAAACTGACAACGGTCCTCAGTTTCTCCTGGACCCACCCCCACCCCCGCCCGTGGTTCGCGTCCCCAGCCACCGGGACTTGCCGGTGAAATCCACCTGCTGTCCTCTGACCACAGGTGAGCGCTGGACGTTTCACAGCCGCTCAAGTGTGCCTTGAGGGGTGACGCCAGCCCCTCTCGTCCCAGACACCCACCCTAGCCCTCCTGCTCCTCCAGGCCCCGGAACTCAGGGTCGGGGGGCTTCGTGCCGACAGCCCCCTGGACAAGGGAGGTCATTCACGGAGCGGCTCACTCTGTGAAAATCTCATGTTTACTTTATTGATAGCACAACTGCTCGCATTCAGGAGAAACAGAAGATACTAGCTCTCGTGGGAATAGGTTTCTACGGAAAACCGCGTTAGCAAATCTGTCTTGTTGAAGAAAGTAAATGTATGAGGCTGACTTCCTTCAAACTGTTCAAAATACTCAGGCCCTGTCTCCTTCCACCAATGGTCTAAAAAATCTTTGAGGACAAAGGCATTTCTGAGCTACAAGGACTTCAAACAGCCCATCTGGCTTGAGCAAGAGTTAACAGGAGAGTGGGATGTGAACGAGAGAGTGTTCCACAGCACGTCAGCTGAGCGCCTCAGGACGGGCAAAACCCTAAGTGTGGCACCGGGTCATAGCTGCTCTCGGCCCTCCCAGCTGTCACTCGTCTACGATGAGCATGGAAAGGCGAAGCAAGTAGATGTGCTTTCCTTCCACACCCTGTTCCTCCCCCGGAAGTGCACCCCCCCTTGGTTTGATTCCACCAGGACTGCTGTCCAGGCCTGACCTGAGACCACAGTGATGGTCCTTTGGGAGTCAGGCCAGTCGGACTCGTGGCAGTAAGATCATGATGACGATGACCGTGTGCTGACACTTGTCATCTTCAACACTTTCATGTATCGCTTTATTACGATGGCCCCCCCGATGAGTGCTTGGTCCCCACTCACCACGGGCGGAGGCAGACATTCAGGGAGACTCAACACCTGCCCTGCGTCCCACAGGTTATAAGTAATTAAAAAGCGTCAAATGCGAGCTTTCTGATCCTGGACTGAGGGTCCTTCCCACGACACTGCGGCTTGTGGTTAAAATAACAGGAATCAGGAAACACGGACGACACCAGCGCTGGCGAGGATGTGGAGCAGCAGGAACTGTCATCGCGGTGGGAGGGAGAGCGGGGCAGCCTCTGGGCAAGGCGGCTGGCAGCTTCCTATAAAACTGAACATACTCTTACCATGGGATCCACAGTCAACGCTCCTCGGTGTTTACCCCCAAACCGAAAACTCACGTCCACACACACACACACACACACAGACAGGAGTCACAGAATGACACTGAGTGCAGCTGCGGGGTCAGCGCAAAAGCACCCTGCACTGGTAAGCTGTTTTCTCAAAATCACCAACAAGCATTTGATGAAAAGGACAGACTACCGGCTCCCCACCGAGGGCGGGCGGGGCGCGGGCGTGAGCCCGGGGACCAGCAGGTGCCTGAGATGAGCTCCGATCTCCGTCTGGTGGGACCCCAGCTGGAATGAGGCCTGGGAGGGACGGACTTTTCTCCTTGTCTACCTGGTACCTGGTACCTGGTTCCCCGCCTGGCGGGAGGCGGGTGTTTTATTAATGTTTGTTGATCGAAACTCATGAAACCCAAGCCAAGACCTCAGAAAGCCACGTACCTGTAGCCTCAGGAGCCCCACTGTGCATGTGCAGTCCACCCCCCAGACTCAGGTGATGAGCCCCCCACCCCGTGTCTGGGTCTGGAGAGACGGTCTCAGGGGGTAATCAGCTACATCCAAATGCCCTCAGAACGGAGTCAGGGCTTCCGAGAGTGCGCTGGGGGGGCACGATTCCGCCGCAGCCCCCCAGATCAAGGCCTCTGCTCACGCCCTGGGCTTTGCCGCTCCTGACGCGCTCCACGCCAAGACCAGACCCAAGCCGCACCAGGCACAGGCCCTTCCCGCACCGAGACTGCGCGTCCTTCGTCACGGCGTTGGGAAGAAGAAAGACACGCACAAACAGAACAGGGATGTGCGTCGAGTCCACCCGGAGCGTGTCTGTCTGAGAACCGAGTGGAAAAGGAGACCAGGAGGAACCAGCCCCCAGGCCTCGCCTGGGCGGCCCTCCACCCCCGCTGACCGGCCTCGCCAAGCCTCGGCCCCAGAGCGGGGTCAGGTGCCCGCCCAGCCCCCGACTGGCCATTTAAGGCCTTTAGGCGTGGTTTCTTCATCTGTAGAACCGGGAAATTGGAAAGTACCCATTCCACTGGGATTTTAACAAGATACGGACGCTTCATCTACTGGCGCTTTGTGGACATCCGGGATCTCAGTAAATGCCAGCTTTTCTCCCAGGGCCACAGCTGGTAAAACCCCAGCAAAAACAAGATGAGGACCAGCCCCACACGCTCGGTGCGTCGCAGGCTCGGTGCGCACTCCAGGCTGCTCTTCAGCTACGTTGTTGGGACCTGGTCAACTCACACGGTGATTCGGCCTTCCCGGGGGCCTGGGGAAGGGAGGGGTTCACGTTCTAAAAGCAACAAGGGTTTCGGCCCATGCTGGCCTGAAGAGGCATCGCATTATTTCACTTGGGTTTTTTGCCTCCAACACAAGTTCAAACAAAATAACCCAATGCACTAGCAGCCCGAGTGCCCACGCCCCGGCCCCACAAGGCTGCATGTCACCTCCCTGGACACGCTGACCCCGGGGGGCCAGAGCAGGGCCAAGCCCAGCAGGGGGAGGACCCCCGTCAGTCATGCTCGGTCACTGACCTGGGCAGCTGTGCCCACAGAGGTGGCCAGACAAGTGAGGCCGTCTGTCCATTCCTCAGAGTCAGACTCACGGACGTGGGACCAGCAGAGGAGAGACGAGCCTGCAGACGGAGCGTCCGCGTGGATTCAGCCCACTCAGTCTCCCTGTCCCTCCTGCCTGTGTAGACCCAGGCTCAGTGGTCCAGAGTTTACATAAAAGACACAAGACTTGTTTATTTGAGGAAGAGTTCTGCAGACTGCTCCCCCGGCTGTGTGGGACACTCAGTGGGCGAGGGAGGAAGACAGCAAACACACGGGACACCCAGTGCCGTGCGTCCTCCAGGCCTGAGACCTGTGCCGTCAGGGCCACATCCGCCCCGGACAGACCGGAGACCCCACTTCCACGCATCAGACACACAGGCCACGCTGTCTGCTCAGCCGCTCCCGACACACACACTGTCCTACAGGCTTCTCGGGGGGTCACTGCCCCTCCACCCCACATCGCCAGCGCCACAATCCATGCCTCCCGAGGCTCCTCGCGGGGCACCTGGCTCCATGCTCCGGGGGCCGACACCTGGCGAGCCCGGTCAGCGAGGAGCTGAGGGCAGCTCCCAGGACAGCTGGGGCGTATGGCGAGGTTCTAGGGAGCCCGGGACAGGTGCATCCACCCTCCTGGGGACGCCGGCCCTCCAGCCAGAACTGTGGGCTCTTGAGGTGAAGCACATCCTTTCCAACCCTGGACCCGCAGAGCCCCACAGTCCCGAGCTGACCCACCACCCCAGCAATGCGCGTGTGGAAAAGAGGACGCTGTTCCCCAAGTGGGGAGTTTTCCACGCACTCGGTGCCTTTTGAGAGGACAGAGGACGCCACCCCCAGGCCACCGTGAAGTCGGACCAGCAGCAGTGGCCCCGCACGGATCATGGGCTCGGCCTCCACCCCAGGGCCTGGCCCCTCCCAGAGCAGCACAGGAGGGGCCCCCCACCCCCTACAGCGTGTTTCCGCCAGGTGGGAAGCACCCTCGTTCTGATGTGCGAGTCTGTGAAGTAGTCACGGGTCTGATCCCAGGAGCAGAGGCCCCGTCCCAGCCTTGGGGTCCCTGGGTGACCCTCAGAAAGTGAGAGTTCAAAGCTTGGCAGGTGCTGGAGCAAAATTAAACCCCATGAACTAATTATCCACCCGCACAGACGGGCAGGGCGTCGTGGGAACCACGGTCCACACCTGCTGGGAAGCGGCCTGGAGAGCAGGTTCCACAGCCTGGGGCAGCCGCCCCGTGACAGGGCCGCATGGCAGGTGCTCCTGGCGGGGCTCCCGCCCCGACACCCTGGGAAGCGTTCTCACGCTGCTGTCGGGCTGGGAACCCAGCCGGCGCCGCCCAGTCCACCCTGGGACGCGACACTTACTAGGGCTCTTGCCTGATTAATTTTAACGCACAGGAGCAGTCCTCTGTGAATGCTGCTTCTGAAAGGTGAAGAAGTCCACAGACGCAAAACACAAAGTGTGGTGGTCAGACCATTCTGTCTTCTTTAGAGCATTTTTTTTATCATTAAAAAGTAGGAACACAGAAGCGGGAACCCAAGCCTTGGTAACGGCTTCTCAGGTAACCAAGTCATCCAGCAGGTTTGAAATAAGCTCCACCAAAGGATCCAGGCCGGACGGAGAGCAGGCCTCGGCTGCTGGCGCCACCGGCCTCCCTTTCCCAACTGGGAACACGCAGACACGATGCTGCATGTGTGTTACATGAGCACAGCTGTGCACACACAAACGTGTGCACGTGAACTAAGGGAAAGGAATGCAGGTTGGTTCAGCATCTCCTCTAGCGACGTCCCTTGGTGCAGCCCCCGGCATGGGGGCTGGGGCAGAGCTGCCAGACCTGAGTCACAGGCACCCCCTCGCCAAGCCCCTCTCCCGCAGGTCCTGTCTTCCGCAGCAGTTGGCTGATGACAGACTGAAGTCATCGGTCATTTCGTCCAGGGTCCGACAGGTATTCCCGAGGGCCTGCTGTGAGGCCGGGGCTGAGGATGGAGCTGAGGGGTGTCAGGAGTGCCAGGAGGACCCTCCCCAAAACCTCAGCATAAAAATACCTCGCGCTTTAAATGTGCACGCGAAGAGTCCGTTACCAAAAAACAAAGAGAGCCGACTTGGACTTGAACCCAGGATGTTCACCCTTGGAGCCAGACTCAGATAAAAGGAGATTTGAGATTCTGTGGCCACTTTTACATGTAAATTCCATCAGGATTGGCCAGCCAGTCAGTTTCATTTATGGAATGTCAGTAAGACGGATTCAGAGCAGTAGGGAGAGAACACAGTGTGATCTTTCCCACTTAGCTCATGGCCGAAAGCAACTCGAAACAAAAGCCAGCCGGTGCCACAGACCCGACAAGTGATCTCCACTCACGATGAAACAAGTGCAGAGGATTTTAAGCCATGTTTCAATATCATCCTGAGTCTTTTAAAGGAAAGCAAAATCAGTTTAATTTCTTTTTTAAAAATTAATCAACTTCTATTATTTCTGCCAACGCAGGCATTACAACAAAAGCCTACCAAATTGGAAATTAGGAACTCAGGAAATTATCTTTATTCAAAGAGTTACAACCTAGGTTTCCAAATCTCACGTTAATAACTAAACAGCTAATAGAAAACAAACTTGTGGTTACGGGGGGAAGGCGGTGGGACGGGATTCACCGGGGGTTCGAGATCTGCAGACAGTAACTACCATGTATATAAAATAAACAAACAACAAGGTCCTGCTGTGCAGCACAGGGAACTGTGGTCAACAGCCTGCAGTGACCTGCAATGAAAAAGGACATGAAAACGAACACCTGCGTGTATGTGTACGACTGAAACACGACGCTGTGCACCAGAAACTGACACCACGTAACTGACTACACTTCATTTAAAAAATAGTTAAAATTTAAACATAAAATACATTTTTAAATATAAAAATATTTAACATAAAACAAATCTCCACCACCATCAGTTTTATGGCACATGCTGATGGCAACGTTAAAAACTTGTTTCAACGCACACTGTCGTCCCGGAAGCGTGGACACCACAGTGTTCTCAGAGCCCACCTGCGATCTGTCTGGAACACACTGAACAGAGGGTACAAAGTCCCCAAACTTCTTGGTGATTAACTCACTGGAAAAACAGAATCAGAGGGTGACAGAGGACCCGCTGGACCTCGCGGCTGGCAGCTCCTTGCAGGCCCTGCTTCCTGCCCGCTTGGGCCGAGCCCAGACGGCGGCCTGGCCCTGCTGGACCGCACTCCCGCACTTTCCCATGCGACGCGGGGATCCCACGGGAACCGGCCCCGGCCTGACACCCTTTTATATGAATCATTCTCACATCTGGGCTCTGCCCCGCCCCAAGATGCCGGCTGTGAGCAAAGCATTATTGCAACAAGAAGAGCCCCCCCACCCCGCCCAGCCCTGGGCCCCATCAAAGGAGCAGCCTCTCACCCTGCGTCCAGAGGCCAGGGGGGTGGGGGCCGGGGGGAGGCTCAGCCCAGCAGTGGTCACCCTGGAAAGACTCTACCCCTAACCCCAGGAGAAGAGGCAGGGTCTGCTGTGGGGCCCAGGGGTGCAGAGCGCCCCCCCCCCGGCACGGGGATGGGGCCTGGGCCGGTCCTGTCCAGGCAGGTGCAGGAGCACCCGGTTCACACAGAGCTCCCAGTGTGCTCCCCGACATCCATTTCCTCCAGGTTTTGTCAAAGGTTCCAGGAAAGGAACCAATTAAGTCTCTCAAGTAACTTCTCCCATCAAATCCACCTTTTTCTGCTTTCTAAAAATGGTTACCAACTCCTGATTTGAGGTCTCGCCGCAATGCTGTCTTCACCCAGTACCGTAGTCTTTACATTCTGCTCTATTTTGTCCTCTGTTGTTAAAAAACATTGATTTCCAGAACTAAGACCGATGAGGGGGAAACGCAGCTTCAGAACCCAAAGGTACAAAGCCCAGGCCTGAGCCCACTCAGGATGAGGGGGGCCCAGCAGCACTCCCACCGCGTGGGCGGCACCGTGCCCCCCAGAGCTTCACCGAGGAGCTGCCTCAGGGTCTCAAGGCCACATGAGGTGGGCCCTGTGCCGTGAGCAGCTGGTGGGTTTAGGACCCCACCCCCAGGGGCCCCGAGGCAACACTGGGGGGTGGGGGGCGGGGGCAGCCGGAGACCCTCTGTCTCTCGGCCAACCTACAAGGAACAGACCTGGACGCCGAGTCAATTCAGAGGAGTTACTTTTTTTTCTAATTCTTTTGCTTTGCAAAGTTATCAGCTGAGGAACTTTCTTGAAATTCTACTTTAAGCCACACTCTTGCAAGGCCTCTTCTCCTCACCACAGAAATCAGAAGACGTCTTCCTGGGCGGACGCTCGTCCTCACTGCCCACCCAGGCTCCCTGCCCTCAGCCCCACCAACGCGTCCCCCGGAGCGAGGTGTCACCACCTGCGACACGTGTGTGTGGTGCTTCTGCAAAGCACGATTTCCAGGACATCTTAGCAGACGACAGGAACTGTAATCTCGGGGTGGGGTCCTGGGACCCACGTTTTTAACGAGGCCCTCTGGTGGGTCCTGTGCGCACTGACCTTTGAGGATTACGACTCCACAGAGTGAGGGCTCATTAAAACACGCTGCACGTGCCCTGGGGGCTACTCTGTTCTGAGGAGCTAAGGTGCCATCCCTCCCCACGTCCCCACATTCCACTAGAACGTGCAAGCCCCAAGGCAGGGACACGTCCTCTTGGTCAGAAGGAGAAACAGCAGCCAGCCTTGGCCGTGAATAATTCTACAAGGTGTTAATAGACGGATTAATATCCAACCTTCTTCCTGTTTTAATGAGTCATATTGAAAAAGAAATACTAACTACTAGACATAAAATAGATAAACAGCAAGGACCTCCGGCACAGCACAGGGAACCGTATTCAACACCTTGCGATAGCTCTAATGGGAAAGAACATGGAAAGGAACACATACGTGCGTGTACAGCTGGATCACTGCGCTGCGCACCAGAAACTGACACTACATTGTAAATCAGCTGTACTTCTATAAATAAAAAAAAAGAAACACATTTCATGGAAAATATGGGCAGTGGTCCAGAGGTTTCAGGTTGGAAAAAAATTCCTGGAGTTCTTCTTTGAGACAATCTTTTGGGAAGGTATTTTCTATTGGTTCTGTCTCTCTGGAGAATATATGTACACACGAAAGTATGCCCTGGGTTTAATCAGCTAAGCTTGCAGCTCCGGTAGGGACGCTGTTGGGTTCGTGTCATTGTGTGCACGCAACAGGGACGGCTCACTAGGAAACAGAGCCGCCGTCGAAGGGTTAAAAGTTGTGATTGCTGATTACTCCTTCCTTGGGGGAACCTCAGGCTTTGCTTTCCAGGCCTTCAACTGATGGCAAGAGGCCCACCCACCCCCGGAGGGTCATTTGCTTTACTCAGAGTTGACTGATTGGCATGTTAATCATATTTTAAAAACCTTTCACAGCAACATCTAGAGGAAACTTGACCAAACAGTGGCATCGTCGTCCAGCCAAGTGGAACTCTCACTGGGTCCGTTTCCAGCCGAGCGAGGACGAGGTGAGCATCTTACTTTCCGCATCAGTTTCCCAGGGCGGCCATGGCAGATGACCTCAGTCTTGGCCTCTCACAGTCTGAAGACCAGATGTCCAGATCAAGGTGTCAGCAGGGCCATGCCCCTCTGGGGCTTCGAGGGAAGAACCTTTCCTGGCCTCTTTCTAGTTTCCAGTGGATCCCAGCAGCCCTAGGCCTTCCTGGGCCGTAGCTGCACTGTTCCAGCCTCCGCCCCCAGCATCACACGGCACCCCTCCTGCCTGTGCATCTGTGCCCTCTCCTCTTCCTTGCTGGCTTTTCAGTTCTTTCTTTCTTCCAGCTGCATTGAGCCATAACCAATGTGCAGCCCTGGTAAGGTCAAGGTGCACAGCATCCTGACAACTCACGTTCGTCAGGAAATGAGGACCACGGTGAGTTCAGAGAACATCCATCATCTCATACGGACAGGAAATAAAAGAAACAGAAAAGAATTCCCCTCATGATGAGAACCCTTCGAATTCACTCCCTTGAGCACTTTTCGTGTGCGACGCACAGCAGCGTTAACTGTTCATCACGTCGTGCATGGCGTCCCTAACACTTACTGACCTTGTGACTGGAGGTTGGCGCATCTTGGCCACCTTCGTCCAGTTCCCTCTCTGCCCACCTCCCCTCTGGGAACCACAAAGCCGATCTCTTTCTCTGTGAGTTTACTTGGCTGCTTCTGTTCCTGAGGTATAACTGACCCACAGCACTGTTAGTTCTGGTTACGCAACAGGGACCTGGCGTTTCTGTGCATTTCAGCGTGGGCGCCACCACGGGTCCAGTCACTGTTCATCACCACGCAGGGACAGTGCGTGTTTGTCAACTGTTTTCCCCACACGTAAACGTCACACCACGACCCGTCTCTTGTAACCTCAGGTCTGTGCCTCTGAATCTCCCGCTCCTATTTCCTCCCCTCCCCAACTCCCCTCCCCTCCGGCAGACACCTGCTTGTCCTCTGTATCTATGACTGTTTCTGTTTAGTTAGGTTTGTCAATTGGTTTTGGTTTTTAGATTCCACATATAAGCAAAATCGTAGTGTTTGTCTTTCTCTGTCTGACTTATTTCACTTAGCAGAATGCCCTCTAGGTCCATCCGTGTTGTCACATATGGCAAGATTTAGCTCTTTTTATGGCTGAATAATATTCCAGTGTCTGCATGCACCACAGCTTCTTTATCCAGTCGTCTGTTTACAGGACACTCAGGCTGCTCCCACATCTTGGCTGTTGTAAGTAATGCTGCAGTGAACATAGGGGTGCATGTTTATTTTTGAATTAGTGTTTCAGTGAGTTCTTTGGATAAACACCCAGGAGTGGGGTTGCTGGATTGTATGGTTGGTCTATTTTTAGTTTTAGGACCCTCCACGATGCTTTTCACGGTGGCTGCTCCTGTTCACATTCCCACCAGCAGTGCACGCGGGCCCCCTCGTCCCCACGTCCTCACCTCACGTGCTGCTTGCGGACCTCTTGATGACAGCCAGTTTGACAGGCGGGAGGTGATACCTTGTTGTGGTTTTGACTTGTGTGTTCCTAATAATCAGAGATGTTCGCCATCTTTCATGTGCCCGTAGGCCATCTGTATGTCTTTTTTGGCAAAAATGTCTGCTCAGGCCTTCTGCCCATTTTTAATCGAGCTGTTTGTGCTTTGAGGTCGAGCTGTGTGAGTTCTCTGTGTATTTTGGAAGTTGACCTCTTGTCAGATGATTCCGGCTTTGATCACCTGAAATTTTCTTACCTGGGCCTTTCCTGTTAATGTTTCATTTTACTGGTTCTGCATTTCAACCCCAGGACTTCTTTGGTTAAAAACAAATTTCTATTCCCTTCTTGATGTTCCTCTTTTGGTGACATGACACCGTCATATTTTCTTCTAATTCTTAAGTGTGGCTTCCTTCAGTTCCTTGAATATCTGTATTTAAATGTATATTATTATATGTTCATATACGTATAAAGTTCGCAGATGGAGTTGAGCTTGCCAATTAGCTGCCCTTAAAAAAGATGATTCTGATTGTCTGTGTGGCCCAGGGTGATCCCTGGGGTCTTAAAAGTGGATGAGGGTAAAGGAGAAGCTTGTGCTGTGACAGAGGAACAACTCAGCCTGCGCTGTTGGCATTGAGGTTGGAAGGGGCTGGGGCCAAGGGGTGAGGCAGCTTGGAAGCCTGAAGGAGGGGCACAGACTGTCCCCCAGGCCCTCCCGGGGGAAATGCACTTGCCATCATCTTGACTGTAGCCCCGTGAGATCCAGGTCACGCTTCTGAGCTGCAGAAACGCGCGGGAGCAAGTTTGCGCTGCTTGAAGACACTCGGTATGTGATAATTTGTTACAGCAGCAATGAGACACTAATACAGGGGGAGTGGAATAGGCCAAGTTAAAACGCCGCAAAGCTCACTGTTTTTACTGAAATTCAGCCACTTTTCTTGAATAAACACTCCGTGGATTGCTGTAATCCTTTGGATAATTTCCAGAGTCCTGGAGAGGCTGATTTTGCATTTCCCCCCAGCGTTCTTGTTGCTTTCACGAAGGAGTGGATCTTTGGAGGTTTTCATTTGCCTTTCCAGAATTGCTTCCATGAGGGTGACAGTTTTAAAGCGGTGTCTGCTGAAGTCCTGTGACATCTGCAGGGAGTTTACAAAGGCGTCCGTTGTAGGAGGCAAAAGGACGGCCAAGCAAGGCTCCAGGCCTTCATCCAAAAAGCGCAGCGCACAGCAGTTCTGTTATCTGGTTGATACACTGGCTTCCACTGAAGTTGTGCTGGAAGAGTTTTCTGTTTATTGAAAATAAACAACTTTGAAAACTCTGCTCTGTCCTCTTGGCCCGCTGCTCACGGGGCTCTTGCAATCACAGTGAGGCTTGTTACGAAGCTGCGGGACGGTCACGGCCTCGGCGGGGACGTGCTTGCCCTCCGTGAGTCAGTGTGTGGTTCCGAGCAGAGATGCCGACAGCGGGCGCCCGACACGGGAGCGTGGACCTGAGCCGTCATCCCGTGGAACTGCCAACCGGCCAGGAGCTGGCGGCTAAATCAGGACGTGCTGGGGTGAGAAATGCCAGTCTGAGCTGAAGAGACTAGACAAGAGCATAAGAAAATGACAGCCCTGGGCGGCAGGAACTGCGGTCACGCCCCAGAGAGGCCTAGAAGGAGCGGTCACACGTGGAATGTGCCAGCTGGGTGGTCCACGCAGCCCGTGGCCCCCAGTTTGCAGGGGCCACTCTTTGTTTTAAGTTCCATAGTGAGTGGCAGCTAAACATTCTCCCAGAACTTTCTGGAGTGACTGCAAAGAACCACGGCAGAGTCCATGTGAGGGGAGGACCCACGGCCGAGGGGTCTTGGGCTCGGGAGGTAAAGGCCCCTCCTGGAAGCAGAAGCTTGTGAGCTTGAGAAGCGTAGGACTGGGACACCACGCTCCCTGAGTGTCACTCTCAGACCTGTTTCACACCCACTTCTGATCAGTAGCTGTGTGACCTCGGGGTGACACGGGTTAACGTCCGTGCACGCCTCTCCCCACCCTGGGAAGACGGCACCGCTCACCCGTCGGGAGCAGGCGGGACGGCGCGTGCATCCGGGCCGAGCACCCAGCAGGGCCTCCCCTCCCTGACCTGCTGGGTCCTGCCTTGGTCAACAGTCCAGTCACAGGAATCAGATCCTGCTGGAAGTGACGTACACACCCAGGGAGCCAGTGTGGCGTCATGTGTGGCACCTGCGTATCCAGCCGTTCTGTTAAGTGATCACTTCCGGATGGATTTCAGGGTGGACTTTTATCTTCATGAGAATTAGAGTTCGACTACTTGATAATGTCCTTTAGAGAAGGTGTGAAAAATCAGCAGACAAACCAACGATTCTCCTCAACGTGAGCCCAGCTGGTGTCGGCTTCAGCTGCAAATTTTTTTGGTAAATTTCTTAGTCAAACTCAACTCTCAACTACTGAAAATGACTACTAGGTGTTTGTAATAATAATAAGCTGGACGGATGCCCTGGGTGGAAGTGTGTGAGGGCTCACCAAGCCAGCTCCCGGGAGCGTGTGACACCGTTCATCCTACAGGGGACAGCTAGGAACCTGCTCCCCAGAAATGTCCCGGGAGAAGGTGACCCCTGAGAGAGCCCTTGCAGCAGGAGGAGGGGCCAGGAGCAGTGCCCTGGAGGCCAAGGGTCTACACGCCCACCGACCCCAGGTGCCCCCTTCACCAGCCGCCTGCTCACCACCCACGCAGACACCCCAACATACAAGCCGCCCGCTCCAAACACCATCACAAGGCATAGAATGGAAACTACGCTCTCCTAAAGGGCCTCAAAAACCTACTCTCATGCACAGAGACCCCTAACTTTCAAAGAACAGTTTGTGCTCTTGGGAAAAGGACTTTAAGAAAAGTAAGTGAAATAAGCCAGACAGAGAAATCCAACACCGCATGGTGTCACTTAGGTGTGGAATCTCAGAAGAACACGCAGAAAGTCAACTCGTAGACAAGCGTGTGCAGGGGCATGGGCTGGGGAGCAGGTGGAGACTTCCACTCTGGGGTGAAGGCAGTACAGTGACCACAGCTGGAGCACGGTCAGCAGGACCGCAGGTCCCCAGGAGGGCAGAACCTGAAGGAAAGGGCAGTGTGTGAGGGACGGTGCGGGATGCTGCCGTGCAATGCCCCGAGGCAGGTGGTCTGTGCGCACGCCTCTCACTCAGCCCTCCGCGCCAGACTAGACGAGCATCACTCGTCAGCCTGCATCTGGGGGACCGCAGCGCAGAGCCAGGCAGAGCTGGCTGGACCCAGGCAGTGGCTCCTCATCGACTGCTGGGCCTCAGAGGCAAATCTTCCCCTGAATCTTCTCTGCTGTTGCCATGCTTCAGGGAAGGAGCCGTTTTAGATCCTGGCCAGTGAAGAGAGAGCCCAGAGTCCCCAAGGACAGCTTTCCCATCGTGGTCTCTGCTGAGACGAGGCATGCAGCAGCCTGCCCGACACCACCACCCACGTCCAGCGGAGCCCCAGCCAGCCGGAGAGACCGACGGGAGACCCCCCCTCGGTCCAGAGTCTCCCCTGCGATCGTGCCTCCCCGCCCAGCTCCCCGCCCGGCCGGCAGCAGGAAGATGGGCCGAGGTGTCACAAACAGGCTGCCGGCCGGCAGGAAGGCGCAGCTGGGGACCGTCCGACAGCGGGACTGGACAGCCCACGGTTGAAACCAAAACCAGCCGGCCTGGGCAACCTCATTGTGGGACTTCCCTCTTGAGAACAATGTTGTGATTTTAAGTGCTCTGTTGGGTTACAATAAAATCATCAAAAAATGAAAACGTTCTAGCTCATTAACCCTGATCTCTTAAAATAATAACTTAAAAGTTTGCTGAGGAATGCATTAGGCCAGGCGGCATTTTCGTTGGGACCACAATTCTCTCTGAGAACTCCAGCCTGTGCGCTCTGCTCCCTGGGAACGAGCAGCAGGCAGCAGGAGAGAGACGCCGGGTCAGCGCGGGGGCCCCCGAGGTGAGGTGGCTGCAGAGCCCTGGCATCTGGGTGCCCAAGACCGGACGCCACACCCCTCCCGACCGCCCGCATGTCCAACTGCATTAGCTGCAGGGGACGCGCGTCCCCGGTCTTGAGGGCTTCGGCGTGTATCCTTCTCTTTACCCCGTCTTCTGCCCCCGGCCGGTGAGGGCCGGGGGGGACCTGCCCCGTCCAAGGAACTGCGGGGTCAGGACTGCGCTGCTCAGTCTCGGGCACCCGGTGGGACCAGGACGCTGGCGGTGCCCCTGCACGCGGACCTGTTACCGGACAAGGTTTCACTCAAAGGAGGAAGAATGACGTGGGAGGTGTGACTAGTGTGGCCCCCTCGCTGGCGTCCCCGCCCCATAAACCCTCCCCCGGCTCCCAGCACTTCCCGGTTTCCAGCACTTCCTGCAGTCCTCCCGTGTTCCCACTTTGGCCGCAGCTCCTGGGGGTGGGACCTAAAAGTGACATCGCAGTGGCCGAGGTGTAGCCAGTGGACGGTGAGGCACCCACAGCGCGTCTTAGTCAGAGGGAAACGGTCCCTGGAGAGAGGTTCTCCAGGGTGGGAGCTTCAGCGTGTGACAGTGCCTCCTTTGCAAAGAGGCACAGAAGCTGATGGGGCATTTTTAACGTTTGCTTCCTCAATAGTCCCATATCCTAGTTGTCATGGCCAACACGTAAATATTAACAATTTCAGCTGAAAACGTTCTATGTATGTTCTGCGCCCTATCCGACCTTTACATCCACTGAACGAATTCACCCCTCACCCTCCAGCGCAGGACGTCTTGGGAGAAGGGGCACAGCGGACTGGAGCCTCCAGCTCTCCCCGAGGCACACTGCTAGGGGCACTCCACACGCCAGCCCCACAGGGGGTGACCTCGGCTGGCCCGGCCACAGCGACTCTGGCATGGACACACCCAGCCCTGCCGAGAAATTCCAGCCTCAGGCTACAGCATCTGCATTCACCCACTGGGGTGTGCGCACCCTTGGGGGCCAGCCTGGCTGCCAGGTGACCATGCAGGTGGTGAAGTGGTGCAGGGGATGCAGGGGGTGCAGGTGATGCAGGTGGTGCAGGGGGTGCAGGTGGTGCAGGGGATGCAGGGGGTGCAGGGGGTGCAGGGGGTGCAGGTGGTGCAGGGGGTGCAGGGGGTGCAGGGGATGCAGGGGGTGCAGGTGGTGCAGGGGGTGCAGGGGGTGCAGGGGGTGCAGGGGGTGCAGGTGGTGCAGGGGATGCAGGGGGTGCAGGTGGTGCAGGTGGTGCAGGGGATACAGGGGATACAGGTGGTACAGGAGGTGCAGGGGGTGCAGGGGGTGCAGGGGGTGCAGGGGATGCAGGTGGTGCAGGTGGTGCAGGGGATGCAGGTGGTGCAGGGGGTGCAGGTGGTGCAGGTGGTGCAGGGGATGCAGGGCATTTTGAAGGCAGCCCTTCCCTCATCAGAAGCCAAATCCCCAGGTTCCCTGTTGTTTTCCACCTTCACATAAAGACAAAAGAGCTCATCTTGACCAGACTTTGGTTTTTTGCAAACAGCACAGTTTTAGAACGTGATGCTTCACAGGCTGCATTTTCCCCTGTGACAGATGTGCCTCCCCCAGGAGCCTTTCAGGGGCCTCCTTGCTTTAATAAAACAGCCACAGTCTCTGAGCATCCTTACATGCTGGGCATTTATTACGTGTCTTCTCATGTAACCTTCCCAACAATCCTGTGGACTAGACATCATTATTGTCCCCGTTTCACAGATGAAAAGCTAAAACATCAAGAGGTTAAAGAGTGGACTTGCCCAGCTCACAGCTGGCGAGGGGGCTCTGGGGGTCTGAAGCAAAGCACAGCCCATCCAGGCGCCTGGCCAGAGCAGCAACCAGGGCAGACTTGCCCCGGTCACAACCGCAGCAACCCCAGGGGAGTGATGGCCAGCTTCTCCCCTCCCCACTCCCGCCCCCCAGCCGTGCTGCCTAATTTAGTTTAGTTTCAGAGAGTCAATAAATTTATTATTTTAAAGGAAAATGAAAACATTCCAGAAGAACATTTGAGTATAATTTCGAGCTCAAAAGAACACAAAGATCACTTTACAAAGAAGTTCTATGATGAATGAACTCTTCGTGGGGGGTGGGGAGAAGGAGGGAAAATAAAGTTGGATTTCCTTGGGATCAACTCAGCCCTTTAATTCCGATCCTCGGTTACTAAGAAAACATTCTCCTGAGCCGCATTCCACCCCCTGGTTTTATCAAACAAGAAACTATGGGAACCTTCACCCAAACTGACTCGTACTTTATTCTACAAAATCATCAGTTTTGCTATTGTTCTTTCAATAAATTTTTAGGAAGGAAGGAAAACTAAATTCTCCAGAATTCAAGATCTGGTGACAGACGTTGCTGTCTCCTGGGCTCCCTTTGTGAACAACCTCAGAATAACCAACGGGAGCATGCATTAAAAGAAGAGAAAGAAAAAGAGAGAGAGGGAGGGAGAGAGGAAGGAAGGAAGAGAGAAGGAAGGAGGGAGGGAGGGAGGAGGACTCTAAGCAGAAAGTAATACAAAGAGACATACATTCACAGGGAAAGAGGAAGTGTCAGCTGACCCCCCGTGACAGCTGAGGTCTCGGCTGTCCCCTCTTCAGGCCGCTGCTCCCTGCCACCCACCGTGGGTCTCTCAGGCCTTCCCCTCCCTGGTCCACTTCCCTTCTCACCCTTGCCTGGGAAACTTGCACAAAAGCATCCCTTATCTTCACACTGATGACACCCGCACTTACATTTCCAGCCCAAGCCTCGTTCTTAGGTTCTGGTCCTGAATCTGGAACCGTCTGCCAGCATCCCCCTCTTGGGGTGCCTCGCACGGACTGCAGCCCAAGATTTCCCAAACTAACCTCCTCACCCTCCACTCCTCCTGCTACCCCACCAGCTCTGCAGAGCTCCCCTCTGACCTGCAGTCCATCCTGACCCGCTGAGCCTTCCCTGCAGCCCAGCCGCCCACACCGTCCCCAGGCCCCAAGCACAGGGCAAGTGCTTCCTCTGTCACCACAATTTCCCTCCCAGGTGGCCTGACCCGAGCTATTCTCCCTGTCACCCGGCTGAGGTGCGCCAGCCCCCAGGACAGCCTGGGTCCACCTCCTGGGAGGCCCACGCCCTCCCGGCCAGCACTGCTGTGCTGTGCCCCTCCGGACGCGGACCGCTCGGTGCAGATGCTGCCTTGTTCACGGTTCAGTTCACGGTGCCTGGCACACCTGAAAAATCACTCCACGTGGGGTGCATAAGTGGATGGGCTGGGATGGGGGGTCATAAAGGAAGCCAGGATGCCCCCCTGAGCATCCTGGCCCAATCTGCAGGACTGCAGAAGATGGGGTGTGGGAGGCCTCCCCACACCACCCCTGGGCAGCCCTAGGCCTGCCTCCTCTCCTTCCCCTCGTTGCCACAACCTTCAGCCAGTCAGAAAGCTGTATTTCTGAACCTCTAAGACTTTGATTTGGCAACCAAGTACATGAGCCTGTTTCACCGGGAAAGCAGTTCTGTTTCATGTTCGTCAGTCCTCACTGCCCTGGCCCCTGGGGATGCAGGGGGCAGGGGGAGGCGGCGGGAGGGGTGCACAAACTCCAGGCAGCGGGGGATGCCGCTCCCAGGGCTGGTCTTGGGCACCCTGGCTCGTCCGTCGGGAGGAGTCGGAGAGAAGCGGGAGGCAGCGTCACCAGGCTGCGCGTGCGCGGGAGGAGTGTGTGGGGCGGAGTCGGGGGCGACACAACACAGTGTCCTGAAAGCATCTGCAGCCAGTCCTCAGGTCAGTCCACTCCCAGCCCCTCCTCTAGGCTGTCCCGCCCGCCCTCAGCCCCCCAGGGCCAGGTACCAGGCACCTACGCCCCAGGGCCCACTGGAATCACGAAACTTGCCAGTCCTCAGCCTGCCGCTCCGCCTGGCCAGGTGTTTCCCACAAAAGCCACAACACAGCCGCTCCCTCCAGGTAACTGAGTCCAATCAAAGTGCAAACACCAGCTTCCTCCCTCCGGATCTGCACCTGGCCTCGCCGCCCCTCACCCAAGTTTGTGGTTAAGACAGGTGGGCAGCCCAGGGACTACAGTGTCCAAATCAGGATGGCCCCTCTCTCCTCACACTCATCACTTCTGGCCGGGTGACTTACCCTCTTGGGTGTTAGCGAGCCAACCACCTTCTAGATAAAGAAACAACATTCCTGTTTCCTCGGCTCTCAGGTAATGGCTGTCGTCTGCCCCCTTCACTGCGAAAGGCAGACATCTGTTCCTTCATTACTTCAAACTGTCATTTAAATCTTCAGTCACAATAGCCCATTACAAAGGTCCGAGGCGTTCCTCCCTGAGCCAAACCCCAGGGGTGGGACGAGCTCTGGATCTGGAGTAAGAAACTGAGCCGCACACCCCCATGTCTCCTTGCCGCCCTCCCAGCCCTGAGGCTCCACGTCCTCACTTCCCCAGTGGAAGCAATGACGCAGGCCCCACAGGGCTGTGAGGACGGCGGGAAGAGGAGGTCACGCCAGCCCTCCAGGGAGGCCACAGGGCTGAGCTGCCCAGGTATGGGCTCTGCCATGGCCGTCTGTAACTCTGGTGACGGCCTCTGGGCTGTGGGACTTAATGCCCCACGTTGGATGAGAAATTACGCCTGAATTATTTCAGTCCTGCTCACAGGTCAAATGGGACACAAATGCTTTCCTGTTCCAAACCTAAGATTTGTTCTCCTTTTCCCAGAACTCATCCTTCTGTGTCTTGCTTCATGAGTTCTTCTAATGTAAAAATATTTGGGAGCTTTTTCCCAAAAAAAGCTGCCTCAAATCAAGAGTTTCTATAATTTAATCTGGTTATGAAATCCCTTCGGAAAAATAACGGTGAAAGCTTTTCAGTAGGGAAGTTACATTGTGGGAAAATGATTTTGCTACTTACAAAGTCAGGTTTACTCCTGAACAGTTAAATGCACACCCAGAAATTTAAACATCCTGAGGTGTGGCTCTTCTCTGAAGGTCACCGAGCTGTGCTGGGTTTTGGGGTCTCCTTCTGATGACGTAAGCAGATCAGACCTTTATTACCCAGAAGAGCCACCTCCAGATGCTCCCGACGGGGGTCACGGCTTCGCGTCAGATGACGACCCTTTCACCGTGGCCACAAACATCTCAGCAAATGGAGGCGCTGTTCCAGCACAGGAGCTGCTGCTCCAGATGTGGTCCTCTTCAAAACCGCCTTTCCGTTCTCACGTGAGAGAGTCAATCACAAGTAGTTTACAGCACCGCGAAGAACTTAAGTTTCAAGGAACAAAATACGTATAGAGTCTTGGCTTAGCCAGAAAACGATTTCTGTGTTTAACAAACCGTCCTTTGTGGGGAAGATAATAACAACGTGGGGCAGGATCTCCCGGAGGCACCTGAGAAATGCTTCCTGCTTTGTGTTCCAGAAACGGGTCCGCAGTGCCGATTCATCCTGAGGGACTGACTGACGTCCCACATCCGGACCGGAGCCCCCCTCCCCTCCCTGCTCCCTCGGTGCCTCAGTGACACCGGTTCCCCTTGCCCACCCATCCCTGCAAGCTCCTTCCATCTGCGGCCCCGGCCCACGTGGAATCACCCCTAACAGTCCAACGATTCTGTTCTTCCCAGTTTCAGTGCAGTGACTTGGATCTGACCCCACGTGCCCCTGAGCCCAGGTAACAGACTCTCCGTGTCCAACCTGATGGGGGTCCAGGGACCCAAAAGTGTGTTGAGCACCCAGCCCTGTGCTCAGGGTAGCAGGGTGAGGACCCACACCCACTGGGAACCACAGCTCTTTGGGGGCAGACTAGCGCATCCAGATTCTCAACCAGATCTGAGACGGCCATGCCCAGGGGCCGGCGCACAGACACCCTGCCATCAACTCTCACACAGAAGTCTGTGTGACCCCCGAAGAAGCGATTTGCGACCCCAAGATTAGTATAATCAGTGTTTCTTCTGCTGCTCCAAACTCCTCGTTGTAAACCCTGGGTATCGGTGTGGACTGGGACAGAACTGAGGCCAGCGGTGAGAAGGGGCTGGAGTAGGGCCGTGCACCGTCCCGAGGGTTTGTTTACCAGGCTCCCTTAGTGGCTGTGCAAGCTTGGGGTTTTTGCAACCCCGTCCACGCGCAGTTCAGTCATCTCAGGGCTGAGTCGAGCCCGTGGGCCTGGGTATTTATTTATACTTCTCAACCCAAGGTTAGCTCATTTCACAGCAGGAACCATGATCCGTCCCTCAGAGCCCTGCTCTGTGCACGGGGCACACCCGGACTCTGGACAGGACAAACATTTGCAGGAAAACCAAAACCAGTTTTCTCAAGAGGCACCTTTAAGCAAAACCTTCATCCCTATCTCAGCAAAGGGAGCTTTCCTCCTTGCAAAGGTGATGAAGGAGGCTCCCTGCCACAGGAAAGGTTGGGCTGGATCCCGGTGTGCAGTGCTCCTCCTGCAGGGAAGGACCAGAACTGAGAAGGGAGTCTGGCTCATGGAGGGGCCACTGAGGAGGCCAGACTCGGCCAACCTACCTCCTCTTTCCTTCTCTGTGTGTTTCTAGTCCAGTTGCGCATTAGCTGCCAGGCCCGTTTTGTTTTGTTTACTGTTTCTCAATATTAAAGCAGATTCAAAAGTCACAGGCAGATCAGATGCTCCCTGGCGAGGGCAGGGGCACACCATGCGATCGGCGGGGACGCATGTACAGGTTCCTCGCTCCTCAGCTCAGGCTGCGGACTGGACAGCAAAGGTCGCAGCATGTGCAGCTTCAGGACAGACATTTTCTCCCCCTTAGAGATCTTAGCAGCTGTGAAGGGGCCTGATGGACCGTTTCATTGGTAGGACAAGCACTCGAAGGGCTGTCAGTGCGGGTCACACAGCACAGAGAGGCATGGTCAGTGTTCACGCTCCTCGCCTCACAATGTATGGAGGAGGACTTTAATCAAAAACACTCCACCCCTAGTCCTGCCCGCACAGGGTTTTATTTACTGTCCACAGATGGGAAACACCCGAGCGTGAGACCATAACCTACATCTGAACATTCAGCTCCAGGACTTCATATACAGCCCTCCCTGGACACACAGCTGTCCCACGGGCACTGCCCACTTCCCATCCAAAGCGTCCCTGACCTCAGGAGCCAGAGCCGGAGAGCCCCCCGACCCCACCCCCATGACTGCCTGGCCCTCAGTCCTCATCCTCCCGACCCGACCTCCGGCCCAGCTGTCTCCCACTGGCCACACTCTGACCCACCCTCCTGCTCCCCGCTCACAGCCCGGGGGTGCCGCGAGCAGGTCTGTCCACCCTTCTCACCCTCTGTGGCTTCTGACCCGGTCTGGCTGGCAGCTGTGCCCACCCACAGCCCCTCCCCAGCCTGCACACCCAGGACACGGTCTTGCCCACCTGCACAGCCCTGACGCGCAGCACGGGACCCGCTTCTATTCTGTGCTTTTAAGTACTTGTCAAACAGACACAGGCATGAGTGACAGAAAGATGTTCTGGACAGAACTGAAAGCATCCTGGGTTTCAGGTCACGTGTCAGGTCAACAGCTGCTTCTTAGGTTTGCGCAAACATAAAACAACAAAACAGAAACGGAGCTAAAACGACCTGTGGGGCGCCACACCGCCATGCGGCCAAGCAGACCCGCGGCTGCACCCTGAGGCTCTGAGCCGGCGGTGCTGCTCCTGGCGACCAGGGCACGCAGGGAGTCGGTGCATCAGCCTGGCCCTCGAAGGGACGCAGGCACCGGGCCTGAGTCACAGAAGGCCCCGAATGTGTCCTTTCACAGCTCAGAAAGTCCAACAGGACGTGAAGTCAACTGCAATCTGTTTCCTCCACAGCTGCAGACGGCCAGCCCGCGAGGACTGACACTGGGCTGGAGGCGGAGTGGAAGCCCAGGGCTGCCCGTGGAGCTGTCGGGAGCCGTCTCCTGGCTGGACGCTGGGCTGGGGAGGAGGACACAGGAGGAGAAAGCCAGCCTGGGTCCAGAGGCTTTGCCACTTTCCAGCATGGCCTGAATCTTGCAGGTTACACTGATGACAGGCCTGGATTTGGAGACTGACTCATAACCACTCTAACACAGAGTCTTCATTCAAAAAGTCATTTTCATAGACAAAATAAAAATCAGTGAGTGAAAAGTAAAAGCAAGTCTATTCTTCACTTTGAAAAAAGCCCTAAAAAGACGACCTGGGGGTGGTTTGGACTCAGATTCCC
The DNA here is from genome assembly GCF_048773025.1 of Camelus bactrianus. Lineage (NCBI taxonomy): Eukaryota > Metazoa > Chordata > Mammalia > Artiodactyla > Camelidae > Camelus > Camelus bactrianus. The sequence continues at coordinate 1,515,852 of NC_133567.1, read as the reverse complement.
AGCCTCTAGAACACACTTCCTGAGTTTCTCCTCTTCACGGGACACAGGGACTCAAAGGGTCTCTGTCCCTGCGCTGGGGGTCAGAGTGCACCACACCCAGCCGGGGCTCTCAGCGCTGCAGCTCAGGGACAAAGGACTCCGGCCCGAGAAAGCACTTGCTTCTGTAGCATCACTTCCCTCCTCCCCCAAATGGCCACTGTTTGGATTACTGGTTATTAAATCAGAGGGGCAGAAACCTCAAACCCAGTTCGGTTTTCATGGTCTGCATACTGCTTGCTTCCCTTTCGCTCATTACTCAGCTCAATAAATTACAAGAAAGAAGTGGCCATTCAGCCCACTTTGTGGGGTTCAATCTCTGGCCACTTCTCGGCCAGAGCCCTTCTTTCTCAGCTCCCTGAATTACTGAAATCGAAAGGGCCCATTTCTCCACAAATACTCCAAAATGCAGAAGGGAAAGCCCCCAAGTAAGAATAAGACAAGAAAACAAGATCCAACATCTGCCACCCACAAGAAAGTCACCGCAGCTTTAAGGACACACCGAGACGGGCAGCGAAGAAGTGAAGAAAGACACTCCACGCAAAGGAAACCGAAAGGAAGCAAGAGAAACTGTATGTACATCAGATAAATAGACTTTAACACCAAAGACTATAACCGGAGGTAAAGAAGGTCCTGATGTAGGAAGATCATGATAAAGGGGTCAATTCCTCAGTGAGATGCAACTTTACTAAATGTTTCTGCACCCAGCATAGGAATGTCTAAATGCACAAGGCAAATTTTAACGGATGTGAAGGGAGCAAGCAACAGAAGTACAGCAATAACAGAGGATGTCATACCCCCTTTCCAACAGCAGCTCGTTGACAGACAGAAAACCAATAAGAAAACATAGGACATAAGTTACCTGCTAGATCAGACAGACCTAACAGACATGTGCAGAACACCCTGTCCAGTATCAGCAGGACATGTGTTCTCTCAGGACACGTGGGGCTTTCTCCAGGACAGATCCTGTTAGGCCACAAGACAAGCCCTAACAAGTTAAGATTTATTAAGACTGAGATCACATCAAGCACCTGTTCTGACCACCACGGTAGAAAGCTAGATCTCAATTACAGGAAGAAAACTAGAAAACTCACAAACACGTGGTGATGAAACAACGCGCTCCTGAGCAGCCGACGGGTCAAAGAAGACATCGAAAGAGAATTCTTTTAAAATCCTGAGACAGAGGGAGACGCCAAGACGGTGGAGTAGAAAGATGCATAGCTCACCATCTCCCACAAATGCATCAAAAACCACATCTGCACACGGAGCAACGCTCACGGGACACCCACTGAACTTTGGCAGAACATCTCTTACAATCAGAAATATAAGGAAATCCTCACAAAACCAGGTAAACAACAAGTTTCTACTGTGCAGCACAGGGAACCATATTCAGTATCTTGTAGTCACCTATGATGAAGAAGAATATGGAAACGAATATATGTATGTATGTATGACTGAAACATTGTGCTGTGCACCACAAATTGACACAACACTATCAACTGACTCTATTTCAATCTTAAAAAAGGGAAAAAAAAGTCAAAGTTTGAAAAAATAAATACAGACTGTGTAAAAAACATTAAAAGAAAAATCTTGAGACAAACGAAAAAGGAAACACAACATACCAAAACTGCAAAAGCAGTTCTAAAAGGAAAGTTTATAGTGATAAACACCTACCTTAAGAAATAACGAGCAGTCCAACTTTAACACCCAGAAGAGCTAAAAGAAGAAAAGTGAGCTAAGCCCAAAGTCAACAGAGGGAAAGAACAAACATCAGAGGAAAGTACGTGAAACTAGGAGCGGTGTTTTGAAAAGACGAGGCAGACAAACCTCACCTGGAATTAGCATAAACGAAGGAGCGAGGACTCAAGCCCATAAAACTATAGACGACAGAGGAGACTGTACGACTGAAAACCGATAAACACAAAGGACTATGAGAGACTGCTACGAAAAACCGCACACCGATAGGCTGGACAGCCCCGAAGAAAAGGATAAATCCCTAGAAACATATATCCTATCAAGATTAAATCATGAAAAAGTAGAACATGTAAACAGCCTGACTTCTAAGCAATTTGAACCAGCAACCCAAAGTCTCCCCACAGACAAAAACCCAGGACCAGATGTGAATTCTACCAAATATTTAAAACCTTAATACCAGCCCTTCTCAAACTCTTCCAAAACTGGCAGAGAAGAGGACACGTCCAAGCTCATTTTGGAGAGGCCACCAACACCCTGACAGCAAACCAGACAAGGACGCTACAGGCAAAAGGAAAACCACAGGCCAATGTCCCTGATGGACACACGCAAAAATCTTCAGCAGAATCCAAGCAAACCAAACTCAACAGCACATCGAAAGGGTCAGACACCATGGCCAAGGGGATTTATTCCTGGGGTGCAGGCACCGCATTAACAGGATGAAGGGCAAAATCACTCAAGCATCTCAATAGGTGCAGAAAAAGCATCTGACGTAATCCAACATCTTTTCATAATAAAACCCTTAACAAACTGGGCATGGAGGCGCTGGACCTCAACATGGCAAAGGCCACATGTGACAAGCCCACGGCTAACCTCATCCTCAACAAAGAAAAGCTGAGATTTTCCCTCCAAGGTCAAGAACAAGACAAGAATTCCCATCATCACCACTTTGATTCAACACAGTCTGGAAGTCCTGGCCAGAGCAATTAGGCAAGAAAAAGAAACAAAAGGCATTCAAATCAGAAAGGAAGAATTAAAATCGCCTCTATTTGCAGATGACATGATCTATATCTTTTTTAAAAACCCTGAGGACTCCACCAAAACCCTTTTAGAACTAATAAACAACTTCAGTCAAGTCCCAAGATACAAAGCAACATGCAAAAATCACTGGGTTTCTGTACATTAACAATGGTCTATCAGAAAGAGCGATTAAGAAAACAACCTCAATTATTACAGCACCAAAAATATACTCCTTGGGAATGAACTGAACCAAGGAGATGAAGGACATGGACACTGAAATATAAGCCTTTGATGAAAGAAACTGAAAAACACACAAATCAATGGGAAAAGATTCCATAGTCATCGACTGGAAGGTTTAATATTGTTAAAATGTACATACTACCCAAAGCAATCTACGGATTCAGTGTAATCCTCACCAAATTCCATCCTGGCATTTTTCACAGAAATTGAAAAAAATAGTCCTAAGATTCACATGGAATCACAAGAGACTGCAAGTAGCCAAGGTAATCTTAGGAATTGAGAACAAACCTCAAGGCATCATGCTTCCCGATTATAAACTAATTACAAAACTACAGAAATCAAAATTGTTATGGTGTTTGGCACAGAAACAGATACATAGATCCATGTAACAGGATAGCCCCCCCAAAAAAACCAATGCATATCTCGTTAATTAATTTACGAGGGAGTCAAGAACATACAAGGGGGAAAGAAGAGCCTTCAACAAATGGCGATGGGAATTCTAGGAAGTCACATGCAGAAGAATGAAACCAGACCACTGGCTTACAGTGAACACGAAAGTGAACTCAGAACGATCAAAGACTCGAATGTAAGACCCGAAACCATAAAATTCCTAGAGGAAAACATAGACGGTAAGTTCTTTGACATTGGTCTCGGCAATTTTTTTTTTCAATTTGACACCAAAAGCAAACACAAGCAAAAATAAAATAAAATAAAGTAGGATTACCCTAAACTAAAAGCTTCTGCACAACAAAGGAAACCACCAATAAAATGAAAAGGCCATCTGTGGAGTGGAACGTCTCTGACAAGGGGTTAACATCCAAACTGTGCAGGGAGCTCACACAACTCAACAGCCAAAAAGCAAAGAACCCGAGTAGAACGTGGGCAAAGGGCCCGAGTGGACACTTCTCCAAAGAATGGACATACGAATGTCCAGCAGGGTCTTCACCAGGCGCTCACCATGACGAATCACCCAGGAAATGAACATCAAACTGCACTGAGACGTCGCCTCACACGTGTCAGATGGCTGCCATCAAAAAGACAGATGCTAACTTGTCTTACATCTGCTGGTGGGAATGTAAACTGGTGCAGCCACTGTGGGAACCAGTACAGAGAAAGGCAAACATGCGCAGAAACTCTGCAGTAATTGTACGTGTGACCGTATTTTAAGTGCAAAGTTCGGGAACTGTCCTTGTGACTTTTTCTGAACATTCCCGAGTTTGAACGACGTGGGAGCAGAGAGAGGCCTGGGCAAGGCAGGGGCCAATCCTGTCCACCCTGGCTCTACCCCTCCGTGTGTACGTTGGGGAGGCACCTGGCCTCCCACGCCTGCTGCCTTCAGTCAACATTCTGGCAGTGCAGTCGAAGTCGGCGCTCTTCCGACCCGCAGAACTCCCGCCACTGACAACCGAGGCGTCGGTGCAGAAGTCAGTCTGCGAGTCTGAACTTATCCTTCACTCCCAGGCGCACTTGCTAAGGACAAACCACCCCCTCCCTCCAGCAAAGACCCTAAAATCCATTAAGAACACAGATGATTGAGTGAAAGTTTAGTCCTTCCCAAGTGTTTGTGAAGAAAGATTAAAAAGTAAAGTTGGAAAGTGTAAGGTTAAAAAGGATGTAAAAGAGAACAGTAAACCCTCACTTGTACTGAGACCTGCATTCTAACATCTTCCAAGTGTCCGCAGTCCCCACAGAGGATATCAGTAGACTTCCTGCCTCTGCAAACCCTCCCCCGCCCTGCCCACCGTGTGTGTGTGTGTGTGTGTGTGTGTGTGTGTGTGTGTGTGTGTGTGTGTGTGTGTGTGTGTGTGTGTGTGTGTGTCACAGCGCCGGGAGAAGCCTGGCAAGTCTGCCTTGTCCAAAAGGGAAGCGAGAGTGGAGCTGGAGGCCCAGGCTTGAGCCCCTGCAGCTCAGAGCAGGTGGGAGGTGCTCACCTCATGGAAAAACAGGGAAGATGGGGGAGTCCAGCAAGCCCCGGCCTCCACACCACCAGCATCCAAAACGGTGCTGCACAATTGATGGAGACAGTGACAACCCTGGACAGAAGGAAACTGATGGATTATGTCCTGGAAACTTTGCATAAGAAGGCAGGAAATTGGAGAGTATATTTCAAAAAGATTGTCACCAAAAGGGTTCAAATTTTAAAGTTGCTATATAACAAGTTAAAATCTCCACCATCCAAAAAAAATCACTTTCCTAGAAGAGTTTATTCTTTATGATTCTGGAAAACCGGCCTTTTATTTGCCAACTTCTCCATTTTTCCTCCAAGAGGAGTAATACATAAATTCTAACTATGATTTTTCTTTATACCTCGAAACTTGGTTCCCATGCCTCAGATTTTTCAAAGTGGATTTAGGTGCAAGTGCCCTAAATTGGCCAGAGCCAACTTTTATTGAATGTTTACCGTGTGCCAGGACAGCACGAAACATTCTATTGGAACGATGTAACTTGGCCACGGCGGGGGCGCGCGGGGAGGCGACCACTGGCGTCACTGCGGGTGATTCATGAGGAAACGAGGCTTGGAGGGGTGGGCAGGCTACCCAAAGCCAGACAAGGCTCCCGTCAGGCCCAAATCCACGTCCGCTGACACCACAGCCCAATTGTCCCCCGCCAGAAGAGGGTGGGGGAAAGGGACGTGAGCACAAGGCGGGGACTTAAGTGTGGGCCTTCAGCTATTTCCAGTTTCAGCTCTTTCTGGAAAGGTGGGAGGAAAAGAAAGGTGAGGAGCCTCAAATGGCCCTTTCCTATGTTCCTCGTCACGGGAAACTCAGTACTTCCCTGCTGAACTAAGGATCCGGCTCTAAGTCCCAGGGGGCCCAGGAGGGAGCCCCCAGCTGGCCCCTTGTCCAGCCCGGGCGCGTGCAGGGGCAGCGGAGCTGCTCACATCGTGGGGCTGTCTGGGACCAGGGCCCCCCCACCAGCGACGCAGCTGGGGCAAGCGGAGAAAAGGCAGAGACGGATGAGAACAGGGTGCAAAGCACTCGGGGCTCAACACCCTGGAGCTGCAGGAGCAGTGATGGCCAAGGACCAGCCAGAGAGAGACACAGGCCGTGCCCGGGCCGCTGGCACTGGGGCCACTGCTCCGGGCCCTTCACTGGGAGCTGGCTGGCTTCAGGCAGGGCCTGCCCAGGAGAGGCCGGCCGCCCAGACCCATCCCCACCCCCGACGCTGTGCCGGGCCCGGGGCCCCCTTCCCCAGGCCATGCCCAGGCTGCACCAGTGCTGAGGCAGTGCTCCCTGCTGTCCCCAGACCGGCGCCCTCCAGCCTTGAGCAGCCTTGTCCCGCCAAGGTGGAGCAGACATCAGGAAGGGGGCGTCGCAGAAGAAACGGCAGAGCTGTCCCAGCACACCGGACGCCATCCCGCCTCACTGTGGACGTACCATTGTTTATTCCTGCTCTCAAGAGAGCGGGCCCAGCAGGCCTGCAGCAATGTGTCAGGACGAGAGACCCAGCCTGCTCTTCCCTAACCCAGAGGGAAAGCAGGCGCCCTGAGCAGAACGGGGAAGTTCTAGCACAGCATTTTCTCAAGACTCTCTAATGTTGGTGATTTTCTAGCTGCCTGAGACAAGAAAGTGGTGTCTTGGTGGATCAGCTTGGCCCTCCCCCAGGAGCCGGGGAAGAGGCTGGGTCACCTGGTCAGGAGACGTCTCTGCGGACACCGCTGCTCCCCTCCCCTCCAAGGGGAGGAGCTTCCTGGTGCTGGCAGCCCGAGGACCAGCAGGGCCCCAGCCCTGGTGCTGGTGAGACTCACGGCTGCCCCGCAGCCCCCTCTCCCCCAACAGTAATGTCTGTCCCTCAGTCCTCTGGGACCTAAGTGTCACCACTGGCCCTTCCAATAAAAGGTAACTGGGGGGCCCAACACAGACCTAGACGTAAACCAGGGTCGCCCGCTCCCTGAAACCGTCAAAAGATTGATCTGTCTGACCCCATGCTTTGGCTTGGCTGACACCCTCAGTGAGACTTGGTGGAATCCTCAGGTGGTGGTGGCCTCCCCGCTCCTGCCCGCTAGCTCCACGGAGTGTGGACTGTTCATGGTCAGCTTCCGGTGGGAGTCTGTCCTTTCTTTAGTCAGCGTCCATCCAGACAAAAACCAAAGACAAATCCAGAGGGAGACCAAAGTCCTGTCATGTGGGGTCAAGCCTGGAGGCCCTGCACTGGAGTGTCCTGCTTTTAAGGCATAGCCCTGGCCTCAGCCCCTCAGAGCACACTGCCCTCTGCCCCCAACTCCCAGGCCAACTCCTGACCTCCCCAGGAGTGAGGACCGTTGGGCTGTTCTCTGGCCACCCTCTGTAGCTCAGCCACCACCCTCGAGCTAACGTAGAGTGAGCGTTTATTCCAGGCAAGCGCTGCCCTGTGTCCCAGGGCTCCAGTGGTACCCCAGGCTCAAGGTCGGGGGCTCATGAGCAGGTCAGGGGACCAGACGGCAAAGCCACTGTCCAGCAAAGCAGGGGCACAGCTGCCAGAGCCGGGCCACTACTTCACTGCAAGTGGCCCCAGGGGCTTCTCCGATGCGATCACAGAAGCAGACACCAGCAAGAAGGCAGCTGACTGGAAGAAATTTTCTGGTGGAGGGGAGGGAATTCAGGGGATACTGAGGCAAGAACTGCAAGAGGGTTGGTCGGCACAGGAGGGAAGGGGGTGAGAGGTGAGGTCAAAGTGGCCAGACATCTCTGAGGTCACCTGGCTCTGGAAGAGACAGCAGGCCCTGGGAGCCGTCAGCTTCATGTGACCTGACAGCCTGCTTCACCCCGTGGATAGCAGACCAGGGGGACACGGAGGAGAGGACACCAGGCGGGGGAGGGCGGAGGGGCTGCTTCCTGGGCGCATCTGGAGGTGTGATGGGCTGGGCACAGAGGCAGAGATGAGTCAGTGTGACCTCCCGTGGGGCGGGCACGGCCCCGTCCTCCGGACGCTTCAGCTCCCAGGCCCCCTCAGCAGGAGCTGGTGAAGAGGTCGCCCGCCCAGCACACAGGAGCAGGGCTGGCCCGTCCTCTGGCAGGAAGACATTCAAAGGGAACTTTTCCTAGAATTGTGAGTAAAAGGGAGCTGCTGAAATGCAGCTTGACTTCACAAGGTGCATACTGGAAATGAGGGCGGTTAGTAGGTTCCTGCAGGACGGAGCGGTGCTCAGCCCTCCCAGGCGGGGCGGGGCGCGGCGGCGGGGCGGGAGGCAGGCGGGAGGCACTTGAGAGACTTGCCTCAAGGGCAGAAAAGTCCACAAGCACGTCCCACCCAGCCCCCCGCCCCATCTGCGGCAGAACAGAGTTGCCAGAGAGTGAGACTATTTGACATGAACAGAAGGCTGAAAGCACCCAGATGTGGCCAAGATAAAAGAATCCACCGCGCTTGTCAGAGACGGTGGAAAGTGGTATTTCAAAGGCCAACGGGACACACACACCCTGGGCCTTAAAACTAGTAAAGTGTTTCACTTACTTGGTGCCCAGTCCACCCACCTAATGAGGGGCCTGGCCAGACCTGCCAGCTCACACTCCGGTCGGGAGCAGAGGGGCTTCTGGGCTGGTTCTGCCTGTTCAGGAATACCGCGGGCGGAGGCTGCAGCTCCCTCAGCAGCCCTGCCTGACGCCCAGCACGTGCTGGCCCGGGATGAGCCACGTGCCGGGGCAGCATCCGTGAGACCCAGAGCCCGGGGGACCAAGAGAAATCACACAACAAGAATGAGCTGACATGGAAAACAGCCCGCTTCTCTCAAAATCACACAAAAAGTCAGAATTCCCGAGTGTGCCTTATCCCCAGCCAGAGCTCTGGAGAACTACAGACACCCCGTGAAACCATTGTGCATGGCAGAGAGAGCAGAACATTGTGGTCTGAGAGGTCTCGCTTTGAGTCCCAACTATACCTGCCCCCAGGTGACCCTCGAGATGCCATCATAACTTTTTGGGCCTCAGTTTCCTGGTCAGTGAAATGGGCACAGCTCAACTCACACCACCGTGTTGTGAGAGTCAGCCAGCCCTGGGAGCTCCTGGTAGTGTCCACTTGCCCCTAAGCTGCTAACTGGAGGGCACACCAGGGTTTCAGGACAGGGAGCTCCTCAGCCAGGACCCTAGACTCAGGTTCTCCAGGCAGGATCACAGGGCAGTCACCACATAGGGAAGAAATGGGGCATCTCTGTCCCAGCAGAGTGGCCTCTGTGCCAATCAGCTTTGCGGGAATCCTGCTCAGAATTTGTCCAGTTTGCAAATCTGAGAGGAATCTTAGTGTCTCTAAGTATCGTCGTAAAATTCACAAAATCTCCAGCTCAAGGCTGGAGCAGCAGATGAGGGGAACCGCCCACATCCCGTCGGGAGGAAGGTGGTGCGCGGTGCCAGCGCCGCTCCCACCGTGACCGGAGCGTCCTCCGCCCCGAGGGGCGTGCAGCGCGCAGAGCGGACCGGCGGGAGCGCGTGGGAGGACATCCTGCACGGAAGATAGAAAATAACGGCGCCGTGGGGACCGCCCCCTCCTCCGAGCCAACACGGGAACTCGGGAATTTCCCCAGCAAGTATCCAGGTCCGGTTCGTCAGCGTGTCTATGTGTTTTCCAAGCAATTTTGCATAATTTTGATAAAAGGAAAGAAGGTACAGATCCAACACACACCCGCGCGCGTGCGCGCGCACACACACATGCACACATATGATGGCGTTTAAGCTTCTGCTCGCGGGGTGCCCGCAGGACAGATGCTGGCGGAGGGCACTGGTCTGTGACCCGGGTGGGGCCGCCCTCGGTACCCGAGCCGCTCCTGCTGTGTTTGGGCCCGGGCTAGGGTTGGGGGAGCCCCCCACAGCCACCCACCAAGAAGCGGGGCCGCGTCGGGCCAGCGCTCCCCTGACCCTCCAGGAAAACTGCTCCCCGGTTTCACCGACTAGACTTCTCCCACCTCACCTGCGGGTTAGACCCTCAGGCGAGGAAGCACCTGTCGGGGGAACTGTCTCAGTGTCTCAGGGGAGACTTATTTTTTATCCCTTTAGGAAAAGTACGTAGGGGTTTTCTGGCACCCTTGGCTGGGGCCGGGAGCCTGTGCGCCCGGCAGACCTGTGCGCCCCCGGCCGCAGCCTGCACTGGGCGGACACCTCCCCGGAGCCTCCTGGACCCGGGTCCAGCGGGTGGACCGCGCCTGCTCGTGTCTGCGTGGCGGCCATCCACGAGAGGCTCCGCGGATTGATTCACTTCACTGGATTCACAGGTTCCCGCTTTCTCCCCCAACTTCCCACCCAGGACCCTGCACCCCAACACCCCCTGGGGTCTCCGTGCAGACCCCGCCCCAGACACTGCACTTTCCACTTTTCACGATGCAAGTTCATTTTTATTTGACCAGACATTACAAAATAGTCTTCTCTCTAAGCAGCACGCCTGACTTCCACCCCTTCACTGCACCCTCTCTTCAAGCCTCTCCTGCCCCTCTCCTTCCCTCCCTCCCGCCACGCCTCCCAACCCCTTGAGCCCAGGCCTGTCCAAGGCCCCCGAAGGCCATCATGGGGACTTGGAAGCCCAGTGCTCCATGGCCCTGTGCAGGGTGGCCCTTCTCCCACCTGCTTGCAGCAAATGTGGCCAGAAAGTCTGTGCTGGCTCTGCCTGCACCCTCTTCCCTCTGTGTCTACAAACCCCCTCCACTTCAGGGCTTCCTGCGCCCTTCCTTCCCTGGTGAACATGACTATCCATCCACCTGCGCGATGGTGAAGTTAAAGGGACAGGAGGGGGGTGATGCTCCCACAAAACAAAAGAATCACAAAGGAAAAGAGTCCAAAATCCTCCGGATTTGGGGCTAAGCCTCCCTCCAAGCACCTCCTGAGTTCCCAAAGCCCATGGAAATATTCTGACGGTATTAATAGGACGCAGATGTTAGAGAAGGCGCCTTAGAATTCTGCAGAACAAATGACCTGACTGGGAGGTCGTCCCATCTCCAGGGACATTCCACAGAGGGCCCAGCTGATGGCCTGGGATTGAAACAGCATGTCACAGACATTCCAGCCACCAGAAAGCGGAACAGGGCTCCTCCAACCACGTATAAATCACCAGGCACCGGGCAGCTCCCCCTACTCACCCCAGGCTCCCACCCCCCAAGGAAAACAGAGCCTGAGGACAGGCCAGGCTGCCAAGCCAAGCGGCTCAGCCGCCAGCCGCCCTGCGGCACAGATGGCGCCCGCTGACGCCGGCCCTTGCAGTCCGGCCCATGTTTTCACTTCACTGCAATTTGTTTCCGATCTTCAGTCAAATCCCTACAAGGCCAGGATCCCCCAGAGAGTTTATCCTTTGACCTTGTGACAATTAACGCCGAGGCCAAGGGAAGACAGATAAGAACGAAACTCTGCTGGTGAGAGGTGGCTGGTAGGGGACCCGGCGGGGCCTCATTGCTGAAGTCGATGTGTTATTTGTGAAATTATTTCCCATCCAATAAAAAGAGCGCAGTGTCTTTATGGAGACGAGCTGCCAAAGTAGAAAGAAAGTCTTCTTTCAGAAACTGCCAGGCCTGGAGATCCCTGTTACTGTGTGCTCAGAAAAGGACACAGATCAGCCAAGGCCGAGAACTTCCGCGGCCATCGGGGCCCCTTGCTTCTGGGTTTGGCCTAGGAAACCAGGACAGCAGGGAGGGGCCTGCCCAGGCCTGCTGGTCCCACCCCAGGGCAGACCCCAGGTGCTCGGACAGAAGCTGTGGCCGGGTTCGGGAGCCCCCGCCACCGGTGACGTGAGGATGGCAAGCAGAGGGGCTGCGTCTGTTCTTGCCTCTCGGATGCAGCACAGGGTCTCAGGGAAGGAGAGCACAGGCCCAGGTCCCCAGGCCCCACCATCTCCCCCACCCGCCAGGCACACGCAGGCAGGAGGCAGTGACGAGGGAGAGGGCTCTTGTTGATTCAAATCTTGGCTCCTTTTAACTCTCCTCTTCTGCCTTCCCAGGACAGCCCCTCCATGGGGCTGGGTCCCGATCTGAGTCCCAGGCGGGCAGGAAGTCAGCACGTGTGGTGGAGGGGGTGGGGAGGGCGGATACACTGTGCGCACACGGCTCGCTGGGGGAGCAGCCTCCTCTCCTGGAGACTTCCGTGGAGGAGGACACCGAGGCCGAGGCCGTGGGCTGCTCTGTATAAATCACCCCGTCCCAGTGGGAAACAGCCCAGAGCACGACGGATGGAAAGTGCTTCTGCCCACGCAGAGGAGCGGGCCAGCAAAAGAGGCGGGTTTTCAAAGGAAATTCCAAGTTGAAAAGAAACAGCCAAAATGATTGTCTCCCCCTGAGAATTCATCCAAAAGTGAGATGATCACCACCCAAAGCGGCTGAATGTTTGAGCTTCCTCAAAATTCCTCAGGAAGTAAAACGCTCCTTTGATAGTGGATGCTTACCGACTGCCACCAGCAGTCCTGCTTGGAGGTGCCAACGGGGTCCCCTGGGAAGTGCAGGGGATGGGGTGTCCACACACACAGGGAGCGGAGGGAGCGGTCTGCCCGAGCGTGCGGCCCAGGCCGGCTGGGGAGAGCAGCGTCCACACTCCGCCAGAAGGATGCCAGAGGCCAGGAGGAACGGGCGGGCCTCAGGCACAGGGGCTGCCAGGCTTCTGGGGCCTGGTCTGGGGGGTGGAGGGGACCACACTGCAGGCACCAGAACAGTAAAGCATGTCAGGGGCAGACTTTTCTGTCCGAATTTTTTACAGTGGTGACACACAGACAACGAAATTTGCCATTTTAACCTGGTCAGCGTGCAGCTCGGTGGCACTAAGTACGCTCGCATGGTGCCACCACCAGCACCACCATCCACCCCACACTCTTCCTCCTGCAAAGCAGAAGCTCTTCCCCACTAAACACTCCCTTCCCAGCACCCCCCCCCCCGGCTCTGTGTTTCGATGACTCCAGGGACCTCTCGTAAGTGGAATCTCACTTCAAGTCACACCCTCGAGGTTCTGCCCTGCTGTGACACGTGTCAGAACTCCCCTCCTCTCGAGGCTGCGTAATATCCCGCTGGCCGTGTTGACCACGCCTCCTCATCCCTCCATTCCTCAGCAGGGGCGGGCTGCGCTGTGTGCTGGCTCCAGGGAACACTGCTGCTACGGACGTGGGTGTGCAGGTATCTCCCCCAGACCCTGCTCTCAGTCCTTTGGGGTAAACGTCCAGAGTGGGGCAGCTGGAGCCACAGAAACGGTGGTTCCAACTGGAACTTTCGGAGGAGCCTGGACGCTGTTTTCCAGAGCAGCTGCATCACTGTACAGTCTCACCGACAACACGCGGGGGGTCCGATCCCTGTGCTGCGCGGCCCTGTGCATAACCACTCCCGGCCCTTTCCCTTAGCGACAGTGTCCTTAAGGTGCGTCTTATTTGAACATACTTCTGCAAGGAGCTTTTGTGTTTTCATGCACATGTATTCCTGACTCATGTGTGAGGACAATGTGGCATAGCTCATCGTGGTTCCTGGTTTTTAACCAAGCCCCACGCGTCGTGCAGTCCGTGTTCCCATGTGTCACCAGGGTGGTGCCAACCCTAGCCCCAAGTGCTGCACCTTCAGACCCCACACTCAAGGATCCACCTGGGGACGGCCGCCCCACCCCTGACCTGGCCCGAGGGTGCTGGCCTGTCCTGAGCAGTGTCGGGTTTGCAGGTCGGTGGGGGTGGTGTGGGTGCAGGAGAGCTCCAGGAGGATGCTCGGGGGAGCACGGCTGGAGGGCTGAGCCTGCAAGCCCATGAGAATTTAGACTTCGGCATCTGAAGGATGGAGCCCTGAACGGTCTTAGCAATCTCCTCGGATGCGGGGAGTGGCCCTGGCTCTTACACTCTAAGCACCATGTGGTGACTGCCTTCCTTCTGGTCCCTCTCTGGTCCCAGAAACTGCCCTGACTGGGGTTGACCCCAACAGGCCAAACCTCCCCGTGCCCTTCAGTCACACTGGGGAGCTCCTGCAACTTTTAAAACCCTATCAAAAGCAATTTTCTAATAAGAAACCACAGCTGGGGCAAGAATTGGGGATTTTGGTCACACTGGCGTGACATTTCAGTCTGTCACTGTCACCTGGGCTCACACTTGGAGTGTGTCAGGGCTACGGGTGGAGTCAGGGAAGGAGGGGCAGAGGGTCTAGAGGGGGCAGGTCTCCTGGGGCTTCTTGGTTCCCACCGCAGCCTCGCCCGGGGAGCCAGCAGTGTGGACGGGAGCCGTGGCCCAGGGAGACGCCAAGGCCACGCAGCAACGGGAGTAAGATACATGAATTATATGCGAACTAGAAATTAAAGTTCTGGACACTCTGTGTGCTTGGCTCTCCAGACCTGAGTTTCTTTATCTACAAATGAAAGTGACCACCATCGCTACCCGCTGTTCTGAGTGCCAGGCGCCACCCTGACTGTACGGAGGTTCCGCCAGGCGCGCGTCAGACAAGACCGCCATCACCAGGCAGCCCAGACCTTCGTGGGGAGAGACGGCAATAAAAATAAATATATTTCACACCCCCCAGTACACGCATCCAGATGTTAGCCGGGGACTCCCAGCTCCCAGCTCCCTAAGATCCGGAGAATATTAGACTCTACCTTGTGCTGAGACTTGTAGGAACAAACCGTCCAGGAATCTCCCCAAATTGTGTGAAACAAAGCTTCAAGGAACTTACCTGTCAAGGTGATCTCTGCCCCACGTCCTGCCTGCTCTGAATTCCTGTCCATACATATTTCACGAGCCACACCTTTCCTTGGTCTGCACACACACACACACACACACACACACACCCACCAGCAGAGACAAGGTTTCACTGAGCATTCGGGAGCTATGGGGGGGGGGGTCACAGAGGAGCCGTGCAAACGTCCCTCTGCGTCTGGTTTTCTGTGTTTGCTGCATTTCCTTGCCACCAGCTGTGCCGCAGGCGTCCCCTGGCCCCGGCCCCACCTCCCCATCAGCCCACTTGCTCTCATGAAACCAGTCCCAGCAGCTCCCAGGGCCCCGGGCTGGGCTCCTCAGAGGACCGCGCTGTCCTGTCCTCCTCTGACCTCCCCAGGCCGCGATGCTATCCAGCGCCCCGTCCCTCCTTTGGACCACAGTCCCTGTCCATCTCTGCCCCGACGCGGGCCCTGGGAACTCACGCCCTCCACCTACACAGGAAAGGTGGGGCCCGCTCCTCCGTGGACCATGGTCCTTCAGGCAGTCTCGCAGGCCTTGTGGGCCCTGAGGTCTCTGTCCAGCCACCCGTCTCTGCTGATGCAGGCGTGTGGGAACCCCCATGGCCAAGCTCCCACAGAGTGAAGTCCCAGCAGAGCCTGGGTGTTTTGTTGGCGGCACGGCCCACCTGGCCCTCCACCCACTCCTGAGTAACAGGTCCCTTCTCGAGGCTTCAGCCTCTGCTGGGACGTGACGTGTCTGCCCGGCTCTCCCCTCTGAGCTCCAGACCCTCCTTGCCTCCTTGGGTAACAGAGTGCGCCCCACTCCACCTCCCATGAGGACCTCATGGCCTCCACTCTCTCTCGTTTTCTCTGGTCCCGTTTTCTACTTTAGAAATGGCAGCCCCCAGCCAGGCAGGCCAGACTCATGTCCTTCCTGACAGCCCTGCTCTTGCCCGGATCTAAGTGACTCTGTGCTGAGACTCTCGGTGCGCGTGCTCCATGCACAAGACGCTGTCCACTCTCCTCAGGACAAAATCCAGACCCCTCCCCACAGCTTCACCCTGATCCCTCCCATCTGCCTAAAATGCCCTTCCCCCTTTACCTAACTCCTCCCCACCATCTACACCCGTGCTCAGGTGGATCCAGGTCCCCGCTCTGCGCTCCGACGGTCCACGCGCCCTCCTTTGACTTGTGCAGCTCAGTAGCGTGTGTGTTGCTCTGAGCGGGGTCGGCACACCACTGAGAACACGCAGAGCCCCCGGCCACCCAGCTGTGTTGGAGAGGTCACAACGCGGCCGCTGCGACACGTGGCGGGCACGCAGGACCGGGCGGGCGGGCCGCAGAGCCTCCAGTCCTTACCCCCTTCGCGCTCAGCCCGCTTGTGCACGTTCGGTAAGTTGTCTCCACTGGACAGCGGCCCCTCAAGGCCCCACCCTGCCTGCTCCTCTCGCTGCCCACCCTCCCCCGACACTCGGCAGGACCAGATCCGAGTGGTCTGAATGCAAGGAGGTGGGGTCACAGCTCCCGTCCAAAGGTGTCTTCCGAGGGCTCCAAGCTGGTGGGTAAGATGGTCGTCTCCCGGCTTCTTGTCCCCTTGCCTCCGTGGCGAGCCCCTCGCCCCACTGGCAGTGGCGGAGCCTCCCAAGAACCCTGATCTTGTGAAGAGGGAGGGGGCACAGGAGCAGGCCATCTGATCGAGGGAACTTATGCTCCACGTGTGAGTAAAGTGATCACGTGAGGACCGAGAACAGCCCCATGGGCACATCCCACACAGTCACGCAGCCCGAGAGGGTCGGGGACCCTCACTTTACAACACAGGGAACCCTCCTGGGCTGTGGTCACTTGAAGAAGCCCACTCACATCTTCTGGCTGCAGAGTCTTTTCAGTTCAACACGCCGGCATTTCTAAACGATGGCTTTGGGCAGACATCTCCAACGGAAGGGGGTTCCGTGTGCAGATGTGACCGGAAATCCAGGCACATTCCACAGCCCTGCTGGAGACCCCCTGAGGAAGAAGCCTGGTTAACACTTTGGAAAGGAATTTGACCTCCATACACCTTTCCCCATAAAATGCCCGCAAACCCTCTACAGAGACCTGGAGAAGCACATTCGCTTAATACTCTGGCCCCTGCCTTGTATCACGGTGTTAAAACCAGCACGAGCATCCCCCTGACTCTGCTGGCTGCAGACTGCAGGCCTGGCGTCGCCCTGGAGACCAGAGGACCAGGGCCGGGAGTGGGGCCGGACTGCCTTCGGCCCCCAAATTACCCCACCACTCCACTCTCCCAGAGCAAATGATTCAAGCTGTCTCAAGAGAAGAGCAACTTCACTATCTGAGCGAAAGGATTCACTCAAAATGGAAATTATGGAGACGACCCCCTAAGCGCTTTGAGTTTATGGAGGAACTTCCCTGCTGCCATGTGTGCTGGACGCCATAGCACCTCCCTGGGCTCCAGACGGCGCCCAGGAAGCGCCGCGCTCCTCCCGTGTTCCCGAGCGGCGACGGGCCAGGCAGCATCCTTCCCAGCTGGTACGGCTGTGTCACCGGTCCTCCGCCTCAGGTGCAGGATGGAGCCAGTGCTCAGACACGCCGCACTCTGCTCCCCCCGCAGCCAGGAGGCCGTCACCCATCCTTCCTCACCCCCCACAGCTGGAACGATGTGCGGTGAGCGAAACCCAAAGCCTTCGGGTTCTCACCTTGCAGACCTCTGACGTGCCAGCAGCCCTTGTCCACCTGCTGCGTGCTAAGCCCCACTCTAAGTCTGTGCCCAGGAGCTCCCAGTCTGCCTGGGGACGTGACGCTCACAGAGTGCCCACGGACGCTACGTCCCCGTCACCATAATGTTGATGACGCCCCGGAAAACTGCGAGAAGGCTCACAGAACAGATCCGGCCTCTGGAGCGGCCAGACGTGTCATCACAGCGCACCAGGGGCTGGGGGAGGAGGCGAGGCGGGGGCACATGGGGGGCCGGCCTGGTGTCCCGACAGTGTCCTGTGCATCTTGGAAGCCACGGGGGACTTTTAGGAACTCCGTCCCCAAGTCAATTCGACTTCATTTAGACTGAAAACTCAGTCAGCAGGAAGGACAGCAAGGGGGAAAGCCTCTCTTTATCTGAAAAGGCGCTGGGGCGAAGGCGGGGTGTTCCTAAGCCACTTTTCTTGGGCTTCTCGCTGGCGTCTCTCATCTGGCAGGTGACACTGTGGTCCAAGCGAAGTCCAGGGCACCATCCCCTCTGCGCCCCCACGAGGATCGGGCAGGAGGCGGGGGTCCACGGAGCCTTCCTGTCTCCTCCTCGGCAGGGGACAGGAGAGTGTGCCGGCCACGCCGTCCCCCGGGCCGGGGCAAGGGCCCTCAGGAAGCTGGACAATACCGGGAAGGAAAAGGAGGAATCCGCGGCCTTGGGCCGGAGCCGGGCAGCCAGCCGCTGGGCCCTGGGCGCCTCAACCAGTCTCGAGAAGAAAAAAATTCTTGGAAGCTGACAGGGCAGCAAGTGAAAACAAAAGATTCTCTCTGGTAGGAAATCGGACAAAATGGAGAGAAGTTTGTTTTGTTTGGGGAGATAAAATAAGCAACAGACCCCTGACCTCGGGTCAGCAGAGCTCAGCCGCCTCCCCCAGCGCTGAGAGCGGCCAGAGGGATGTACAGAAAGGAGCTATTTGGGGAACCTGTCTTCAGCTCCGCACGGATCCTTCTGCCCAGAAGGCGGCACCGGTGTGCGCAGACTAACCAGATCCACCGTGACGAATGTACCCAAGGGAACCTGGCTCTTCTGACCCCGGAGTTCAGCGGGGTGGGGGCTCACTGGATTCTCTGTGTGGAGCCTGGCCCACAGGCAGGGCCCCCAGACGAAGCGCACTGGCCATCTTCCCTGAGTGGACGTCCTCGCTGAGCCAGGCTGGTCCCAAGTTTGCATTTTGCTTTGTGCCCTGCAGACCAAGCTCTGGGGGCCAAAGCTCGGATCAGGGTAACTCCAGACGGAAGAGCTGCCCTGCGCAGAAGACCTGGCCATCCCGCCCCCGGCTGCAGGGCTGTCGTGTTTGAAAAGAACAGACTTTGGGCCATTTGCCGTATACTCTGGATTCCCTGTTTATCCGAGAGCACTTTGCCAGCAGTAATTCACTGACTGCTCCGGAGGGCACCTACCGCGTACCAGCGGGGCGGAGCCGGGGCACTGCAGGAGGCCTGGTGCCCCCTCCCTCCGCCAGAGTCGAGGAAGCTGCAGCCAGGGAGGGCCCTCGCGGGCACACTGTCACACAGCCCGCTCCTGCGGGGGGCTTTCCCAGCCCAGGCTGTTGATCGGGGGAGCCTTAGAAATCTTCTCGGAAGATTTTGTCCCCAAGTACACAACCACCTTCACTCCAGCGGAGGGTGTGGCCATGATACTGGCCACTTTGGACATGAAACCATCGGACCATCTCACAGGCGTGGAATAAACAAAGCTCTCATGTGAGCAAGCAGTTTAGAGGATGAATGCAGTTGTCCAGACGGTCGGGCAAAGACACAGGCATTGGGACCGAGGGTATTTGAGATTCACTGTCAGGGTAAGAGGGCGGGAGGGCTGCCCTGCCACCGTACGCACCCAGGCAATTTTTAAAACATGTACCTACGTATATGGCAGCTCTGTTGAGATGTGACTCACATAGCATACAATTCACCCAGGTAAAGTGCACAATTCAGTGCCTTTTAGTATAGCCATAGAGTTGTGTGACCAGAACAACAGCCACTCACATAGTGTCCTCATCACCCCAGAAGACCACCCCGCCCCGTCAGTGGCCACTCCCTGCTTACAAGCAACCACGCCAGCCCTACGCAACCACGAGCTCCCTCCTGTCGTACGGGTTCCAGGCAGAGCTCTACTGTGTCTGAGCCTCAGCGTCCCATCTGTGAGGGGAGGACCCAGGCGGGGTGGGTGCTGTATAAGCCCTCTCCGAGACAGCGCAGACCCTGACCATGTCATGAACGATGTGGGGGCCGTGCACAGGCCAGACATGGCGTGGTCCTGTGTCTCTCCTGTGGGTAGAGTGTAAAACTCACTTGATAAGTGAGGACGCAGCACAGGCTTCACTTTGGAGAGAGGAGCCCACCCGCACGTGGCCTCCACGCAGAGCACAGTCCAGGGCGGCCCCGAAGCCCCGGGCTGAATGCACCACTCGAATTCTAAGGACAGGGCAGACTTCCAAGAGACAGTCCCTCACCTGCTCTGGGGCTCAGTCACCGCCCACTCCTAGACTAAGGGGACGCCCCAGGCGGATGAGCAGATGGACCACGGACTTTGCATTTAAAAAGCTGTATACAATTTTTAAAGGTTGTCTTTCCATTTACAGTTATTACAAAATATTGGCTGCGTTCCCCGTGCTGTGCATACACCCTGGAGCTTGTCTTACACGCAGTACTTGTAACCCCTCCCCCATCTCTGGAGTACACTGCCCCTCCCCTGCCACTGGCACCACTGCTTTGTTCTCTGCATCTGGGAGTCCGCTTCTGTTCTGTGATGTTCAAGGCTGTTACATCTTTTAGACTCCATACACAAGCCATACCACACAGTTACAGTGGCCATTTTTAAGTAAAAATTCGGTGGCATTCAGTGGCATTCACAATGCCACATAACCACCACCTCTATCTAATTCCAAAATATTTTCATCACTTCAAAGTAACAACTCTTACCTATTAAGTACTTTCTCCCCATCTCTCTTTCCCCAGCCCCTGAAAATCACGTTGGAGCTCTCTATGAATTTCTCTAATATGTGAGATTCTGCATACTTCACATAAATGAAATCATACAGTAGGTGGTCTTTTGTGTCTGAACTCTTTCGTTTAGCATCATGTTTTCAAGGGTAATCGGCATGGTAGCGCATATCAGTACTTCATTCCTTTTTACAGCTGAATAACATCCATTGTATGAATGGACCACATTTGTCTGTCCATTCGTCCACTGATGGACAGCTGAGCTGTTTCCAGCTTCTGCTCATTGTGGCTAGGGCTACCAGGAACATGTGTGTGCATGTACTGTTTTGAGTATCCGTTTTCAATTCTCCAGGGTAGGTACCTAGGCGTGGAACTGTGAGGTCATGTGATAATTCCACATTTAACTTTAAGAAATCCCACGCTGTCTTCCATGGAGGCTGCACATTCTACACTCCCAGCAGCACTGTACAAGGATTCTAATCTCTCCACATTTGTGCCAACACTTGTTATATTCCATTTTTTTAATTCTTGCCATCCTAATGGATGTGCAGTGGTACCCACTGTGGTTCTGACTGGCGCTTCCCTGATGACTAATGATAGAGCATCTTTTCATGTCTCCTTTGGGAAAAGTCCCTGCTGGTTCCTTAATCGGGTTGTTTGTCTTTGTTGCTGAGTTGTAAGACTTCTTTATGTATTCTGGTTACCAGAGCCTTCTCAGGTATTTCTCCATTCTGCAGGTTCTTTTCTCTTTCTTGGTACTTTTTTTGGTGTAAAGACTTTCAGGCTGATGGTGAAGCACACGCGAGCCCCCAGGTTGCACGAAAGCTGGCCCAGGGTCCCAGGTCCTTTCGGCTAGAAAGGACCTGCCTCGGCTGGGTCCCTGCCGCTCTCTCCCAAACCCTCTCCTGAGCGCATGAGGGACCCCTTCTGAGTCCTGACAGGCAGAACACGAAGCTCCCCCGTGCCGGCTCCACCCTCCTGCGCACAGGACTCGCGGTCTCTCCGGGAGGAAAAGTACCCGTACCAGAAATCTAAGCGAGGGGGAAACCGAGTTCTTTACAAGGAAAGACAAGCCACAGGCCGGATCAGAAGCCTCCGCGGAGCATCGAAGCCCTCCTCCTTGCAGTTCTCGGGGACGCTCCCTCTCCCAGCGGCACAGACCCACCCAGTGAGAGCTCGGAGGGGATCAAAACCCCGAACGCAGGCCGGTGACACGGAGGCGGTGTCTGAGGAGAGCCGCTCAGAGGAGGCGGGAGGAGTCAGGCCGGGGACGCGGGGTGCTCGCTGGGGCACCACAGACATTCTGTACGTGCGTGTCCGCATTTTCTCGAAATTATCGGGGGAAAAAAGGATCTGCCAAGTATGTCATGACAGCAGCCAGGCGTCTGCAGTGGCAGCAGAGACTTCAGTCCCCGGGCGCACACCGGGAAGCGCCGCGACCGGCGGCCGGGAACTCTCCTTCATCAGACCGGTGCCCTGGGCGGAGGGACCCCGTGGCCAGAAATAGCTCCTTTCCTGCCAGCGACTCCAGATCGCAGTCGAGATAGGCGAGGAGGGGGCGCCCCGGGCGGAGGGGTCCGGGCCGCGGAGCCTGGGCTGGGGGAGGCAGGGCCCGGGCGCACGAGCCGGCCAGGGAGCCCTTGAAAGGATCTCATAAAAGTGCCGTTCGCTGCGCCCGCAGGAAGCGCAGGCGGCGCTGGCACACGTGGCCGCGGTGCTAAATTAACTGTTAACACAAATAATCAAAGTGCGAGACCCATCGCGCGGCTGGCGCCAGAGAAGCTGGGGGCGGCGGGCCGGGGTTGGGCGGGCGGGCGGGCGGCGGGGCAGGTGGAGGCCGGCGGGGCGGAGGTGGGGGGCGCCCGGGGCAGGGACCAGGGTGCAGTAGGCAGGGCAGGGACTCCCTGGGGTCCCAGGGTGGGTTTCAGGACGGTGGGGGACGCGCGGAGGGGCGTGGCGGGGCTCGCAGGGAGGTGAGCGCACAGGCGAGCGTCAGGCGCACGCGCTGGAAGCCCCGCCCGCCCTCGCGCCTGCGGTGGGGGGGGGGGGCAGGACCGCGCCGCGGAGCAGCAGCAGGAGGTCAAATCCCAGGTCGTCGGTCTCCGGGAAGGCCTCGCGACCCGCTTGGCCTCAAGTCTACATGCCCGCGCGGAGGTGGGGAGCAGAGACCTTCCGCGCAGCTCGCAGGGGGAGTCCGGAGAGGAAAGAAAGTATCCGAAACCAGCTTCCTGGGTCCACACTCCCTGTTTCCAACAGTAGGAAGGTCAGAATGTTTCTGTCACGAACTTTTTCCATACACCATGAATGCAGCCTTGCAGACAGAGGAACTCCCTGGGCGGACACGACGCACCACCTCTGGGGCCCCCTTGCCCGCGGGCTGCACAGGGGCCCTGGGCGCCCAGTGCCGGGGGGCCTCCCGTGGCCAAGAAGTAGAAGGGAATAAAAGCCCTGCTCTAAGGAGCTGCAGAGGAGGCACATGCATGGCTGTGTCCTGGGGTGCCCGTCCTGGCATCCTGGAATTGGAGGGGCACTTCCTGGGAGGAACTGCCTTTTGGAAAGATTCTGAAACACCACCTGATTGATACCTAAGCTTGGGTGAGGGGCTCTACTCCAGGCGTGTCCGTAAGAATCAAACCAAGGAAGAATCAGAATTAGTCTGGCAAATAAAGGGCAAACAAGTGAGAGGCAAGCCGGCCAGCAGCCCAGGGCAGCCCCCAGCTCTGAGACGGCCACGCCTCTAGGTGAGAGCAGTCAGGCCACACACAGCAGGGCGTGCAAGGCTGAAGCCCTGGGTCAAGCTAGTGACCGCGCAGAACTGAGCTTTTACAAGATTTTAAAAACCTGATTTCACTTTAGTGCATTTATGTTCAACACATACGTTTATACAGACATAGCCAGTGAACACCAAAAACCCCCTCTTCAGGAAAGGTATTACAATGACAACATGGTGACCAAGAAAACCACAGCCTCTGGCTGGAGTCCCATAACATGTCCTAAGAAAGGGGGGGTTTGCTGAAACGCGCCTCCACTCTGTGGGACGGGTGGGGACACAAGTCCCACACCTCCCGACCGGGGACCCTCCTGAGAGTTGGCGGCGGCACCAGGATGCAGCCAGTGCCCAGGGTTTGAACCCAAGGCCACAGCTGGCGCCTGTGCTTTTTCAACCCCAGGAGAGAGGGAGAGGTTCCAGAAAGGCAGCAAGAAAGCCCCCTCCCCCCCCGCACCCACTGTTCATCCACTGTCTGCTGAGCATCCGGGTCAGGAGCCGGGACCCAGAAGGCAAAGGCACAGACAGGCTCCCTCCGGGGGTTATAGGGGAGGCGAGCTGAAGCAGCTCCCCAGTGGCCCAGGGCCGTCTGGTCAGGACTGTGCAGAGCTCCTGGAAGCGGTCCCGATGGCAGTGGCGACACAGCCAGAAGACGTGCTGGGTAACCCCGGCCACTCCATGGGTCGCCCACACCTGCTTCCACTCTGGAGGAGTCTGCGGGGCCCCCATTTTATAGGCGAGGAGGCCGAGAGTTAGAGGAATTAAGGGCAGCCCACAGGTCTGGCAGGACACGGCAGACCTGGCTTCAAAGTCATGTCAGGTCTTGAGCTGTTTCACAGCCTGCTCTTCTCCCCTCTGTGTCCTGGCTACAAGGCAGCAGGAGGATCCAGCTGGTGCCCTTGGCCTGCGGCTGTTACGACACTGAGGGCAGGACCTGAGGGCGGCTTCCAGGGCACTCAGCCCAGAGGGCCCAGGGCAGGCCTGCATCCGTCTTTCTGAGCCCAGCAGGGCCACGCGGACTCACGTGGGCCAGTGATGACGGTGCTGTGGCCTTGACACCAGCACCAGGCCCTCCCGGCCGCCTCACGCTATCATTAGGGCAGCCCGGGGTCCCGGCCATGATTCGCTTTATGGAAAGGAGCCTCCAGCAGAAGCGTTCGTGCTCACACAGCTCAGACCTGAGGATCAGAGCCAGGGCTGTGGGCCTCCGACCTGCGCTTTGGGCACGTGGTGCACAACTCCCGGCAGAGCAGGGAAGGAAGAGCCCGAAGTCCCCCTCCCACTCCCAGGTGCAGTGATTCTGGGGTGAAGGGAGCTTCCGATTCAGCTCCTCCTCACAGCCATTTAAGTAGGTCAGTGAACAAGACACTGTCTGGACTCGCTCGGACCAGCTCTGAGCCCGCACCGGGGGACTCTGCGTGAGGCTGGGAGGGGCCTTGTATCTGTACTTCCCAGTTCTCAGGGTGGCTGGCTCCGGGCCCAGGCAGCCTACAGGGCCCTCTTCAGCTCCCCAGAATCTCCTAGGAGCAGCAGAAACGGAGCCACATTCCCAGGCACCTCACTGGCGTGCATGTCATGGGGACCCTGAGCCCGGGGAGGGGCTGGAGGAACCACCTGATAGGAACCACCGTGCGCAGGTGAGACTGTCCCACCCGACTGCTCTCTTGGCTGGGGACCCCGAGGGGCAGTTTGCGCCCACCCCCGTGAGGGATGGGATGGGTGAAGGTGCCTCGTCCCTGGCGCTCCCTGCACGGTGCCTGCAGCTGTGTGCACCCCCAGTTGCCAGTGACAGCTGGGTGACACCCCCGACAGCACCAGTCACAGCCAGCTCTGGCGAGAGCCTCTAACAGCCTCCTGCTCACAACCGTTAGGACTTGCTGGAGGAAGAGATCCCTCGAGGTGAAATTTCAGATTCTGGGAGAGGCAGAAAGCCCTGTAAAGCCGTTGAAAATTCTGCATAATCATAGGAGTGTCCCTCATAAGAAAGCAAACTTTCAACAAATCAGACCAATGTGGTACAGAGGACAAAGGGCCCCAAGACCTGGGCCGCAGGCCTGCCAGCCTGAGCGCTGGGCAGGCCCCCCAGGAGCGGCCAGCGTGCCTGCAGGGCTCTGCCTGCTGCGCTTGCAGGACTGTTCGTGGGACCCTCCCACTCTCGGGGAGCATGTGATGAAGGCAGCAGAGAGTCTCTTAAAAACGGAAACCAAATCACCATTCTCCCTCTGAGCACAAGGTCTGCCAGACCGTCCCAGATCCTAGGAACAGTTCTCCTAAAATCTCTTCAAGTGAGCGGCCTTAGATGGTCACACAGGCTCGTGTGTTGGAGAGTCACAGACACTCCCAGAGGCAGGATTTGGTTGGGTCTGCTGCAGGGGCCGCCTGGCCGCCTAGCCAGAGGAGCACCCCCAGACTGGCTCCCCCACAGAACCCCAGGAGGAGCTTCACCTGTCACGCCCCGGGCCATCCTTTCCCAGAGCCCCCGCGGGCCGGTTACCTCCTTCCCTCCCCCTAAGTCCTGCCAGTCATGCTCCCGGAGCACGGGATGTGGCCCCAACATCAGACCCCCCCACCACGCCAGGAGGTCCCAGAGCACACGGCAGCCTTGTGTCCACACGCAGCCCCGCTGTCCACTGCAGACTCTGAGGGGGAAAGCACGTCCTTGGCACCCTGGTGTCACCAAGAAGCGCCAGGCCTAGCACCCAGAACATCCGGGGTCTTCCTGGGCAAACCTTAAGACAGTAAGCGTCCTGTGAGAAAAGTCATGCCCACAGAAGGCCCCCGCCTGCCATGGGACCCCAGGTACCCAGGCACCACACACAAACCCTGGCAGATCGGTTCCTTGGAATTAAAGGCCTGAGACGTTCTACTTGAATCTTAAAATGTCAGAGTTAAGAATAAATCCCTCGCAGGCAGGATCTGTGTCTTACTTCTGTGCCCACAGACACATGAGCGGCACCCGCTAAGGACTGAGTGAATGAATGAACAGCCACGTAACAGGCCAGCTGAAGAAAAGAAGAGAAAAAGGGCAAAGCATTGTTAGTAAACAAGAAATCTGTGTCAGGTTTGGTTTTCATTATGCTGATGAAATGAGATAGTCGCGGCCAATCTAAACAGAGTCCTGTCCGCCCGACTTGAGAGGTGACGCAGAACCGAGAGCCCAGGGCTTGAACACGACCACCTGAAGTCTCCCACTGTCACTTTTCATGGGTCCTGCGTCCGGCACACAGCACGGCTTTCCCTCCAGGATCCACTTCTATTCAAGCAGAAGCGTGGGGTCAGCTGAATTTGACACCTGTGAGATTCCAGAGGTTCAGAAACTAATGGAATTTAAGACAAAGGCATCTTTTTTTTTTTTTTTTTCCAGAAACCTGCCCAGTAGGTCATCATGGATGTCCTGGCTCTAGAGAACGAGGGAGGTGGAAAGAGGTGGAAGGAAATGCAGTCGGAGCCCCGCGTTCTGACGGTGAGCACGGTTCTGCTGCTCTTAACGCCTGAGCTGCGCGCTTGCACGAGGGAGAAGAGCCCCCGCACCGACCGGGCCCTCAGCCAGCAGGGGTTCCTTGAAGCCTGTGCAGTTTGGGGGACGCTGGGGAAGGCCGGGGGGAGACAGGAGAAGCCCCTCCCCGGCCTGCGGCCCTCTGCCCAAGGCTGCCATCCCGTAGGATCACAGGGCAGCCCAGCCTTTTGCTGGCGGCTCGTTTTTTCCTGTCTAGAAATGAAGGGTTTTCCATTTTACTCTCCAAAGAAGCAAAAAGGATCACACGTTTACCGTACCCAGCCCAAGGAAAATACTATCACAAACCAAATGAAATCAGAAAATAAAACAAAACGGTAAGAAGTAAAATAAGGCAACCGGTCACCAAACTTTCACACTGAAAAGAAAGCTGCCCTTTGTCTTCCCCGCTCCCGGCATGTTTTCATTCTGACTTCACTGTCGGCAAAGCCGCTGCCTTTATGGGGAGGCTGATCTGAACGTCAGAGCGAACATTAGAATGATCCCTGATGCCGCAGGTCCGCGTGGTCTACACAGAGCCCCCGGAAGACCCACGGTACTGAAGACGTCTCCACCTTAGCCGCGGTGTGTGCGTTCCTTGCCTTGGTTGGACTGGAGCACCTCAGAACTCCACTGAAGTCACTCAGGTCTCCGGAGAGCTCAGGAAATGAATTCACTTGAGATGGATGTAATTTACTTCCACTTTGCTCTGCAGGGTCGATAAGAATCAAATGCTTCAAACTTCAGACTTACCCTCGCCCTCTGCCAACCCCGGTCCCAGCACGCAGGCCCAAGTCTCTCCGTTTCCCACCCAACGTGAAGGGAGACACGGGGGATTCTGGAAGGCTGCCTTTTCAGAGAGATTTCAACAAGGGTTTTTACAGGTTTTGTGCTTTTGAAGACTGGACAACCAAACAGAGACAAAGTAGTGCTCAATGCAGTGATTTTTTCCTCTTACAACTTATTCCTCTAACTTAAAATAAGTCATTCTGCAAACCAGCCGTCTTGTCTGTGCAAGCTGAGCGAGCGCAGCTCCACTCCGGGCACGGCCTTCTCAGCAGGCGGCCTGTGTCCGGCCCCACCATCTCAGATTTCGCGCGGGCCGCGCTGCCCGACGGGACCGGCAAGGAGCCTTTGGTCCTAAATGCAGTGGCAGCGGCCCGACGTTTCCCGGGCTTTAGTGCAGGGCCCACCCTGCTGTTGCGGAAGTTTCGTGTGGGCTCTTTTTTCTACCTTTTATTTGGTGGCAGGAAGGGGGTGGTGAAGCGCGGACAGAAAACAGACTTGATGCTTCGTGGCCACACCTGACCTCTGCTCCGGTCGCTCCCGTCCCTGGGGCGCCTGTGTGGTCCGCACTCCGTGTGGACCTTCTGAGGTGGAGACGCTGAGCCTGGACTCGGTCCCCTGAGGGGAGGATGGATTTCCTCCCCAGCTTTGGTTGAAGGCGCATCTTGGGTGAGAGTCAGCCATCGCGTCCCGGCCCCTCCCCGCGTGGATTTTTTGCACCAGGACGGCCGTGACTCGTCTTGCCTTGTTTTCTGTTCAGAAGCTCTGAGCTCCTCCCCTCCGCGCGCACACACGCTCACCCCGCTCTGCCGGCCAGTCCGCGCCTCCTGGGCGCAAACCCGGGCCTGGGCTGACTCCCGCTCGGCCTGCGCCCCCACCCCACCCCGCACCCACGGGCCCAGGGCGCACGGCCCAGAGCGGCCCCGCGTCATCTCTGCCTTTGGCAGTGAGCCTGGAAGCCCACCTGCCGCCTCGTGGGACACTTTCTTTAGTCGAGAACAGCGGCATGTTCAAAGGGGACAGTGCAGGGCCTACTGTTGCGCCGCCCCCGCCCGCCCCGCACCCGCCCCGCCCCCACCCCCCACCCCCACCCCGCCCCGCCCCCGCCCCCGCCCACGCTGCTCTTCCTCCGGACACACCCGAGCCGTCCCGGAAGGGCTCCGGTCCCCGCTGCACATCCACCCCAGGAGCTGACTGGACTTTGTGCGTCTTCGTTTCTTGATTTACTGAGGAAGGAAAAAGTCTTATCTCTATTCTGGCCTATTCGGCACATTTTCACCAGCATCTGCAGAACCAAATGTACAAACTGTTTCAAGAGAGGCCTGAGGATTTTATTTCTAAGTTGTATCCGAGAGGATTGTTTTTCCACCGAGCCTCCTGCTTCGACGAGCTGGTTTTTCTGCGACCTACTCTTGAGACCCTCGTCAAGCCCT
The DNA here is from genome assembly GCF_048773025.1 of Camelus bactrianus. NCBI lineage: Eukaryota > Metazoa > Chordata > Mammalia > Artiodactyla > Camelidae > Camelus > Camelus bactrianus. The sequence continues at coordinate 1,487,151 of NC_133567.1, read as the reverse complement.
CAGTCTCCTTGAGTCTCTGTTAATCAATCAAAAATGGAGTCTGGACCACTTGCTACTGTGGTGACTCCTGCTCTAAAACGCCATTTTCACCAAACTTTGAGTCGATCTCACCATAGTGGCCAGAGCGCCTTAAAGGCGTGGGAAACGGCGGGCCCCCAGGAGAGGGGCCAGGTGTTCGACGTGTGGCTCCGAGGACGGCCGCCTCCAGCAGGGACGCCCCCTTGGGACTTGCACAGAGGAGAAAGAACCCTCGGTCATCCATCCGTCCCGGGGCTTCGCCGTCCCCACCGCTAACGCTGACTGACCGCGCCGGGCTTTAAAAGAACGACCGTTCTCCTCTAGGAAGGACTGTGTTTGTATCCACGTCGTATGTGAAAGGCCCACGGCAAGCCCCCAGAAGCGAGTGTCCCCCCAGGGCTCTGTCCCCCGTCCCGCTGTAGGGGGTGGACATGGGAGACCCTTTCTCACCGTGTGGGCAGGAGTGAGGCCGTGTCCCCAGACACGTGTGGCCTCCTCCCACGTGACACAGGCTGGGAACAAGGTGTCGGTCTGTCCACCTCTCCAAGGGCTCCAAGGAGCAAAGGAGTCAGGGAAGGGTCCTCCTGTGCCCGGTCACCCTGCTGTCACACCCCCTGTGCCCCGGTCATCCTGCCGTCACACAAGCGCTCTCCCCACTCCTGGAGCTGGAGTTGCTGTTCCCAGTGTCCTGTTTCTGCGCAGAAGAATGGGGGCCCCTCCTGGGACACCTTGGTGCCACCACAGTGACACCCTTCACCACCAACGAAACCACAAGGACCAAGTTAGGAAGAACTGTGGTCTGTGTTACACACGAGTGGAGCCCAGGAGGCCAGGCAGCACAGCACAGATGCCAAGGGAGCAGAGGGGCAAGCCTGAGACCAGACTGTTAGCAAGGCCCCAGCTTCAAGCATGGGTGACTCGCCTGCCGCAGAAGACCCGAGAGCTTGGTCATCAGTGTGCGTGGGAAAGACCCGGGTCCCAGTGCAGCCCGCGCCAAGCTGCATGCTCCAGGAACTGGGAGAGGAACATGCAGAACCTCCCCGCTCCACCGACGGACATCTGGTTTCCCTGACCGCGGGACCTTGACGCCCTCTAGCACGCCCCCGATGTCACAGCACATCAGTCATTCTGTCTGCTGTCACTCTCCTTGCCGATTTCATCAGAACACATCTCAGTGCTCCTTTTTTCTACAAATGCTGTGACTGTTTTGAGTTTCCATCACCCAGGAGGAGAGCACCTTTTGGTGCCTGCCCCCCACGGAGGCCTGTGCCTCCCGGAACAACCCAGGACGTCTGTCCCACGAAGCAGCAAAGGAACCTGCAGGTTTGCAGGGTGAGCAAGGTGTCAGCTGGGCCCCCCGAGTATGAGCCCTCCTGCCCGCCGTGCTCTGTGCACCCCAACACTGCCTTGCACTGACTTCAGCCAGTGTCCCCTGGTGAGGCCAGCCAGGGCTTCCTCCCCCCTCCGCAGGTGGACGGCTCCCACACCCTGGCCCCCGGCCCCCAGCCGCCCCGCCCGCCCTCCCACTCCTCCATCAGTCACGCCCTGAAATCCTCCTCTCCCCGAAGAAAATCCCTAAGTGCGTTACCGAACTTTTGTCTTCTCTACTAGTGCTGCTATTTCTTTAAGACTCTGAGACGCTGATAAAAGACGTGGCCTCTGCCCCAGAGAAAAGGCACGTCCCCCAGGGCAGCCTCGGAGCCCCGGCCCCTGATGCACTCTGCTCCCAGCCCAGGCCAGGCGGTGCCCGCTGCCCGGCAAGGGGCCCCGCGAGCGCCCTCATGTGGCGGTGAGGCCGGGGCCGCGGGCTCACACTGACCTCCCTCCGCCCGGCCTGGAGGAAGCGGACGGACCGCCAGAAGAAACGGGAGGCGGGGAGGGCGGTGCTAGAGGCTGTAGTTCAACCTCATATTTGAGGCCTGGCAAGCGCACCCCTGGGACTCCTTGAAAACCCCCGAATCTTTTTCATTTTGGAGCAGTTAAGCCGACCCCAGCGTCCTGGCTCCAGGAAGCCGCTCGGCTCGGGGTTTTACTGCTGTTTCCTCTCCCCGTGCCAGGACCAGCTCCGTCCCGGCGTCCTGGTGCCTCGGAGGGGCCCACCGGCAGGCGTGGCGGGCGGGGCACATGTGGCTCCCAGGCCAGCGCAGAGGCCCCGATGAGCACGGTAATCAAAGACATCCAGCGGTAATTTAATAGTTCCCACCAAGCACAGACGCCAAGTCTAGCAGCCCCTCCCTCTGTGCTTAACCCTTAGCTCGAGAGGCCGCCCAGAAGGGGAGAGTCATCTGGGGAGTGGCTACCCCGGGACTCTGGTTTTTGGTTCAGCTCTGATGTTAGAGAGAAAAATGTGAGCTTTGGGAACGCGTAGGGATTTATACTAAATGCCCTCTGGAGCTCTGGCCCAGGGGAGCAAGGACCCTCGCCCGCCAGGGACACCAGGCCACCTTCGGACCGGACGGAACGTTGTCCACAAAGTGACGAGGGGCTGCCCTTTGCACAAAGTGTGTGAATCCGACTCTGACCCTCAGTGAGGGACCTGATCTACGAGGTTCCGAGGCCACAGCCCCACCAGGAGGGAGCACACTGAAGTGAAGGTGTCTCCCACCAGGATGGCCCATGACCATGGGGAATCAGCAACCAGGCAAGTGACACACGCGGAACCGTGAGCTCCAGAAGAAATCTGTCTTCCAGTCAGAAGTTCTCCTCTTAAATTACAATGAATTTCCCTAAAATTAGTCACCTACCACCGTCAAAACTCTCCGTATCTGGTAAAATCGCTGGCTGCTGTCACCCGCCTGTGACGTGTCACCCACATGCAGACTTAGGTTCGTCTGAGCCTCTGGTGTCCAGGCCTCCACCAGGCTGTCCACACACAGCAACAAGTGACAGGAGTGGGAGCCCCCGGGGGATGAGGGCCTCCTGGGAGATCACACACCCGCCCCTAACTACTCGAGGTCTGCGTGGATGGAGCCACCAGGTTCCTGTGACTGAGTGACCTCCGCCCTGTCCGCCCACTGAGAACAGGGCCAAGAGGAGGAGGGCTGCCCAGGCCTGGGCCAGGATGGAGGCCCCTACTCCGAACGACAGTCTGCTGTGGGCACCTCCCTCCACCACTCTCTGATGCGCAAAGTCCTCTATCAGACATAAGATATTCAATGCACTTTACGTCATACACACGTGGGTATGGTGTTTACTTGTTAATCTACACCTTATGGGAAACGCCCGTTTCTCTGCACGCCAAGAGGACTGCAGCTGTCCAGGGCGACCAGCGTTCCGTCCTGCAAGTGCCCTCACGGGCAGCACTCCACATCCTGTCCCAGAAGAGAACCACCTCCCACGTGAGACCAGGAAACGAAGTGATCACAACGAGAGAAAGCGCTACATCAGACGAATCTGGGCCTGTTTTTCCCTCTCCTTCCTTCGACATTAAATATTGTCCAAGAGAAAAGCATGACTCAGCATGGACCACCTGCCTCCAGTTTCTTTCTGGGTGAGCTGCCCCCCTGGTAATCAGCCTAACCCTGAAGCCAGTGACTGTGTTGTCCAGAGGGGGCCTGATCAGCGCAGTGTGGACGGGAGCCGCTCTGTCTGTTTCTTGGGCTTCCTAGAGACTTACAGTCTGGCCCCCACCCTCCGCATCCCCGGTGTGTCCGGCGCAGGGTGTCCGGGGCGGGGGCAGGTGCTCAGGGCAAGGGCAGGTGTTCCCCAGCCCCACTGTCTCCCCGACAGGCCCACCAGCCCCTCTGCCCGGAAACCACCATTTCTCAGCAAGCATCGCTCCACTTGGGTGGCAGAGTTGCTCGCACCACCTTTGGCCTCAAGCCTCAAACTCCACCCAGAACTTCCAGTAATCGCTCTGCACACGATGCCCGGGTGTCGCCCAAACCCACTTCTTAACACAGCTCCTCTTTTCCTGTCCAGTCACTCTTCCCAGAGCCTCCTCTGGCAGAGGCCAAACCGGCTGTGACCCGGGTCACGGGGGCTCCAGATCCCATGACCAAAGTCCCAGGCAGATCCAGAAGAGTGGGGGCCGGGCAGAAAAGGACTCAGCTGGGGCCTGGGGCCCGGGGCCCAGGCTCCTCCTCCCCTCCTCCCCTCCTGAGAGGCATCTCCTGCCCTTCTACCTCCACAGGCTTCCCACCTCCTGACTTCTCTCTCAGGTAAAGCAACACATTTACCTGGAACTCAAGACCTCTTCAAGCCAGTGCAGTAATTTTCCAAGCATTTGCATTTGCAGATTTTTATCTCCTCTCATTAAATGAAGGTCTGTGTCTTGTTAAGGGAATGCCTGGTCTGAGGGGAGGATTTCTGGATAAACCCTCTTACGCCTCAAATCACACCCAGTCCCATGTGCCTGGGTCTGCACCTCCCTGCGCCGCGGCCTCTGCCCCGGCTCCCAGCCTCCCCGAGCTGGGCTCCCCTCCCAGGAGACCACACAGGGGCTCCTCTGACAATCCCAGGCTGTCCTCCAGCACTGAGCTCAGGATGGGCACGAAGGAGCCTTGACAGAAGAGGGAAGGGGGTGGGGCCCAGAGGGGCTGGGCAGCCAACGGCTTCCTGTGGCTTGCTAACCTGCGCCGGATCAGACGCCCACGAGCGGCTCCTTGGTGCCTACTTCACCCCTATGACCCCCGTTTCCTCTTCTGGGAAGATTCTGTTACTCTAAACACACTCAACCTTGAGTTGAGGTGACCATTATGACCTGAACAGTGTCCCCCAAACCCACGTGTTGAAGCCCTGACCCCAGGGAGACTGTAGATGGGGCACGAGAGTGGGGCCCTAACCCGATAGGGTTGGGGGCCTTGTGAGGGTCCCCCCCCCCAAGAACCTGCTTGGCCCGGACCTTGATCTGGGCTCTGGCCTCAGACCTGAGCAGCGGGGGTCTGCAGTCTGAGGGCCCATCCATGGTCGCGTGACCGCGGGGTAGGGGAGGGCGACTCCGCCGAGAACTCAGCTCCCACCACAGAGCAGCTTCTGTGAGGAAGCCCTTCCCAGCGCAGCCGTGGGCGTGATTTCACCTCCCTGAGCTAAACTAGGACCAGGAAGGGCCTCGGACGGCTCTGAATGAGAAATCGCTGAACACAACAACATGAGAGAAGCCACGGAGGCGCTGGAAGTAAGGTGGGTGGACAGCCCTCGAAAGCAGACCCTTCTTTTGACACTCAAGCCCCCCTCTGCCTGATTCTGTGGGGCTCAAGCTAAGAAAGGTTCTTGTGTTCTTCATGTTTGGAAGTACTACCCTCAAACACCATTATCCAACCTGAATGACTTTGGAAATTAGCTCTTGCTGGATTTGATAACGCTTCTTAATAAATTCAACTTAAAATTACAAGACAAAATTGTGCTTCCGTGTGACACTTCTAACACGGTAAAGTCACTCATTTCGTCAGCAGCTAACACTGTCGGAACCACAAGTGGTGCCGACGTGCTTTACACCCTCTCCGTGTTGCTCTGGGTGTCTGATCTCTGTTCCCACACAAATGGCTGCAGAGACGCATTTTTTCAGCTCAAACTATACTTATAGCAGAAATTCTGGCCCCTCGTTGCAAGTGCAGAGGAGATTTCCACATTTGAAAATCCACTTAAGCTTTCTGGGTCTGGAACAAGATAGTGTAAGCCCGTTTTTCTCTGCTGTGTCCTCTAAGTGCAACTAAATAAACCTGGAAATTATAAACAGACAATGTGACAAGAGGACTCAAAAGCCTGGAAAGCAGGAAGGGGCGGACTGGAGAATGGGGGGGCTCGAGGAAGAGCAACATGGCTCCCCAGGCATCTTGTCATCTGCTGTACATCTCAGATGAAGGGCCCCGGAGAAGCCTGCAACTCAGAACCAGCAAAAGGCAAGGATGAAAAACATTTCTCACATCTCTCTCCAGCCAGAGGCCTGGGACCCAACTTCCTCTCCCCAGCCGGGTCCCTGGCAGGTAGGGCAGGCCATCTGCAGGGCCGCCCCCTCCTCCATCAACTGCACGAGGAGACCCCACGCCGCAGCCTCTCAGCTCCTGCCCCAGCCACACAAGGCAGCCCAGACAAGCACTGTCCTCCCCCGAGGGCAGCACCAGCGGGACAGCCAGGGAGCTCCAGAGGTGCCAGGAGGGAGAGCCAGACCAGAGGAGCATGGCAGAGGAGCTCCGAGGACGGACCTGATGCTGGACTAGCACGTCAATGCCACATGCTACACTGAGCCAGAACAACCTGCTAAACGATCTCTTGAAACAAATGCAAAAATAGAACGTCTCGACAAAGAAACGAAGTTTCAAAAAAAGAATAAAATGGAAATTACAGAAAAGAAAAACACAGGAATCCAAAATTCTAAACTACTTGGTGGGCTCAGTAGTTGAGTGGTGAGAATTGGAGACAATGCACTCAGTGAACTCAAAGACCCTCACTCAGTAGAACTCCCTCAGTCTGAACAAAGACGGAAAATAGGCTTCAAAAATGCACAAACACTCAGGAATCTGTGGGATAATAAAAGATCCAACATTCACATTATTAGGTCACAAAGGAGAGAAGAAAGGAGTGTGGGACAAAAAACTTCCCAAATTTGGTAAAATACATAAAACAATAGATTTGAGACAGTGAGAGAAACCTAAATATAATAAACCCAAAGGATACACACAAACACATCAAAATAGAATTTTTGAAAACTAAAGACAAAGAAAAATATCTTTAAAACAGCCGGAGAGAAATGACACATGACTTACAAAGAAACAAGAATTTATGACAGCAGCTCTCTCACCTGAAACCCAGGCGGCCAGAAGAAGCAGCCCAAGAAATTTCGAGGGCCGAGAGCAAAAACTGTCAACCGTCCATCTTACACGAGTAAACCATCCATGAAGCATGAAAAGGAAATAAGAAATTCTTAGACAAAGGAAAAGGAAGATAATTTCTTACCAGCAGACCTATCCTGAGAGACTGGCCAAGTGAAGCTCTCTCCAAACGTAAAGGCAATGATAATAAAAGAAGGTTGGAAATTTCAGGGAAAAGAGGAACTATGGAGAGAGAGAAAACAAAAGCGAACATGGTACACTGATCCCTGATGGGTTACTTTAATCATATTTTGTGACTGAAGCAAAGTCTGTAACACCCTTTGATATGGTGCTAATGTATGTGGAGGAAATATTTAAGACAACTGAATTAAAAACCAGAAAGAGAAAGGGGACCTGAACTGACGTAAGGTCTATGCTTCATTAAAAGCGATAAACTGTCAGCACCAGTAAGCCGTGGAGTCACTCACGTACACGGCAACACGCACCACAGTCGGAAAGAACTGTGTACATAGTTACATGCTCAAAAATGCTATAAAGAAATCAAAGCGGAATTCTAACAAATGTTCAAATTAGACACAGGAAAGCGATAAATAAAAAGAAATGAGAAGCAGAGAGAAGAGGAAATAATTGACCTAAGTCCTACCATATTAGTAATTACTTTAAATGTAAAGGGCCTAAATACACCAATGAAAGCACACAGGCTTCCATCGTAACTCTCCCATCCAAGCCGTCACCCAAGTCCAGAGGTGCACCTACAAACGCCCCCTGGTGTTCCACGCCGCACCCCAACTCTAGGGTGTCACCTGCACAGCTCCCACCCCACCCAGTCCACAGCCACTCAACCCCAAGTCCATGAACTTCCCTCCACTCCTCTGTCTTCACCCCCCCATCTGCAGTGTCCCAGGCAGCCCCTCACATACAGGAGACCCGGGGAGCTTCAAGGTCGACAGGACCACGCTCGGTTCCATGTCACCTCCTCAGGAGCGAGACCTGAAGACTTTACAGACAACTCTATGCTTTCAAATTGCATTCAGACTAGGAACATTTAAGACTATGAAACCAACTGAGATCACCCTAAAACAGAACCTTTTTTACTTTTTTATCCTTAAAAAAAGCATAAATCATTAAAACCCTAAAAATACGTAGTATCTTTTTTTTTTTTTTTTTGTAAATTTGGTGCTTTTTTCCATAATCCACACAGATTTCAGAGCCAAGAGAAAAGAAGTGGGTAGTTTTTCACAGTGTTACACAGTCACAGGTTTCTCCCTGGACTGACACTCCCCAGGATGGGGCCGTGTCCTCACTCCACCGACTGCAAACCCGACTAGACTCCCCCTCCTGCCTGCACTGTCTCACCTCCCAGACCTGGAACCGATCCCTGACCACGCAGAGAGTGCCCTGACGCCTGAGACGGGTGTGTCGGGTCATGGGTGCAGCTGCCTCCTCCACAGGAGTGAGAGCTGAGGTTCACAAAGAACATGGCTGAATACACCTCCTCTTCATCCTTAAAAACCATAAGCTTCCCAAAACAGAATTCGCGACTGTTTTACCATTTGAAGGTTGAGAATAAAATCTTTCCATTAACACTCAAAACCCTGGGGAGGTCAGATCCTATAGCAGGTTCCTCATAAATCACCAGAAGAAGCACCAGGACTCGGAACCTGACTCCTTTGGAAGAATTCTTCCCCAATCAAAGGAATTGCCAGCCACGGTGAGCAGGCGGGAGGGAGAGGGCCGAAGTGAATGAAGCCCATCCACCCTGCGGTGCCCAGAGAGGCCCTGCGCCCTGCAGCCCCCACTCTTGTCCCTCCCAGATGGTCAAAGCTCGGACCCTCTCCAGGGCAGCGGGCCCAGGCCAGGCACAGGGTGAGGCCCTTCCCCGCGCACCCGGGAGGGCAGGTCTCCGTCAGCCGTGGCAGCCCTGGGGCTCACGCTCTTCCCTGCAGCTGGGCTTCCTTCATCCACGCGGAGTGTTTTCCACTCAGTCGGCATCGTAGTCTTCTCCACGGCCAGTGACAAAGCCAGCACGCAATGCAGCCCCACCCAGCACTGGCAGAGGGCCGACCCCAGCCACAGAGAGCCTACCTGACCTCCGCCTCTGGCCACTCCACCCCCCCCCCAACTTCCCTGTCTGCCGGAAAAGGGTCGAGCCGGCCCCACGTAACATTCCCTGGAGTGCCAGGCTTCTGTCCTCCAGTTAACATTAAAGAGGCAGACGTCTCGTTCTGGAAACACCTATGGGCTGGTCAGAACTGCGTGTGTGCAGAGGGACAGGAGTCAAACACCCCAACCAGCACGAAGCCCTGGAGGGAGGACCCCGCTGCCACAGGTGAAGTTAAACGTTTCACCGAATCGCCGTTAACTGCCTTCATTCCCTCTCGGATGGAAATCAACTCGAAAGGGCTCTGTGTGAGGAAGAAACGATTTCCTAACAGTCAGGAGTCTGACCTGCTGGAAAGCTGGCCACCCAGGACAGACTGTGCATCTGTCCCTGCAGACCCCTCCTCTGGAGGACCCGTCCCTGTGGTCTGTCTGTCCCCTCGGGAGCCGGGCCCCAGCACACCTGCCACCCGTCTGCTGGGGGCTCTGCTCCGCCAGCCTCCCATGCACGGTCCCCCTCCTGCCCCCCGTCTGGCCCAGATCTCAGGCCCTTCAGCCGGGCCCTCTGGGTGGGTCGCAGCCCTGAGGTGGGATCCGCTTCTGCCCCCTGAGCTCTGTCCACACCCAGTCGTGGGACGAGGCAGGCTCCCAGTCTGAGGGTCTGTCCTTCACGTGTTCCGTACAGAGTGACCTCGGGCCCCAGAATGAGGAGCTGCAGGAATTAGGTAATCAGACTGAAGCACTTATGTAAACTCGTAAAGGTTTAGAAAAATTAGACTAAGTCATTGGCAATTTAGGCAAATATAAGAACTCATGAATTCCACTCCAAACAAATCCTTTTCAGGCACAGTGCAGAGGTGCAGAGTCACCCACACGGGGTCTGTCCTGCAGGGCTCTATGTAAGCATCACCTATTCACATAGGGTTACAGCTCCTTCATTTATTTATACAGAAAGAAATGCATTTTGCCTGGAGACACGTATATTCCCTTCCAAACATTGTATGTATTTTATGTGCATCTATGCACACCACGCACACGTGGTTAGTACGCTATACTTAGTATGCATTACGTGTAACAGTATGTCACGTACAGATGGTCCCTGACGAACGGGACCAGTGCTCTTGTGAGAGAGACCCAGAGTTCCTCCGCCCCGTCCACCGGGGAGGACGCAGCCCCAGACCCCAGACGTCCAGCCCCCAGACCAGGAGGCTGCGGTTCTGCTGTTCACACGGCGCCCGGAGCAGACTAAGTCACTACAAAGGGTCCCAGCCACGCACCCTCTCCTGAAACACATGCACACGGCCCGAGGGCAATACCAACTCGCCGCACTGACCATGCACACAGAACAAAATGTGCACCAGCCCCTCCATCTGGCTCCCCTCCTCTGGGAACGAGCTGTCCCACCCCCAGCAAGGTCCAGTTTCACCAGGCAGGAGGGCACTGGGCCCAGGCTCAGAGCGAGCGCCTCTTCCAGGCCGTCCCTGGAGCACCCCCTGCACAGGTCGCCTCCCAGCCCTCCCCGACCAGGTCCAGCCTCCCCTGGCCTCTGGGCCCCTCCTCCCTGGAGAAACGACCAGCCTCTGTAGCTGGGGACCCAGGGCTGGGCTGCCGGCCGCCCCACATGCTGCTATGGCCCCAGCTCTGACGGCCTCTTTGACTCCGTTTTCACTACTCTGAGACTTCCCTTCAGGCCACCTCCTGAGCGCCACACCAGCGCCTCCTGTCTCTTCACGTGGGGGAAGGAACATCGCTCCTTACATCTGCCCTCCATCACCAACGCCCTCTCTGGTGAGGGTCACCAGCCCCTCTGCTGCAGGAGCACCTCCCTCACAGGCTGCAGGTGCGCAGACCCGCCCCAGGGAGGGCCCCCCACACGTTTACCGCCTGCAGGCGTCACTTCACCTCGCTTCGCACCCACCTCCTCCCACTTGGAAACCCCCCAACATTAGCATCACTGTGGGGAAGAGAGCTTTCAAACACAGTTTTAGTAACTGACTCTGCTCTTCTGCTAAAATCGCTTCTGAATCTACACTAAGCGTTGCTGGTGACTCTAAATTCAAAACTTGCACTTACATGGAAAAGCACTGAATGTGACCGACTATGAGCATATGCTCAAGAAATGCGTGTTCAAAGGTGGACTGTTGGATGGATGGACGGATGGATGGATGGGCGGATGGATGGGTCCAACACTTAGCACTTGAGGGAGGCCAGCGTCTCTTCACTCTGGTTGCAGCTCCAGGAGCGAGGTAGGAGGCGAGGGGCGTGGGGCTGCCCTGACCCAGCAGAGCCGCCCCTCACCGTGAGGACGCAGGTCATCTCCACAGGGTCTGTGTGTGGAGCTTCACAACGCAGCCACGAGCCACAGGGGCTCAGAAGACTTGAACTGATGGGATTAAATCAAGTGGTCATCGGGGGAGGGCACAGTTCAGGGGCAGAGCACATGCCTAACATGCACAAGGTCCTGGGTTCAATCCCCAGTGCCTCCACTAAAAGAAAGAAGTAAACAAATTAATAAACCTAATTACTTCCCTCCTTCAAAAATAAATAAAACAAATAAATTTTAAAAATAAAATAAAATAAAATGAAGTGGTCATCCTAACAAAAATAACACTGAAGTGCACCCGCCACACATCTGTGCTCAGTGGCCACCACACTGGAAAGCCTCGTCCTCGCAGAAGCCTCTTTGGTTGGTGCAGGTAAGGCAGTTACGTTCTGTGGGACGAGAAACGTGAGGAAACCACTGAAGACCCCCAGGGGCCCTCCCCCGGGCAGTGACCTGCTCGCCACGGGGCTCTGGCCTCGCTCCAGCGTGACCAGTGCTGGGGTCTTTGGTGTCTGATGGGGAAGGACACCCGGTCTCCTCCAGGCTCCGGGCACAGAGCTCCGAAGCCCCTGGGACTTCCTGAGCGGTGGGAGCGTCTTTAGTCTTTCCTAACAAGGCCTTCAGACAAACCTAAATCTGTGCCGATGGGGCGGCTCTCCTGAGGCCCTGGACGAGAGCTGGCCAGAGAGACCAAGTCTGCAGTCAGCCCTGCAGGCGGGAGGAGCCTGGGCACCACCTCTGAAGCCAGAGTCTGACGTGGCCGGTCGGGTGGGCAGGGACCCTCCACCCGTGGGGTCTGCTCCAAACCGGGAGTCAGGGTCAATTCAGTCGGGGTCAATTGACTGGTCTGAGGAAAACCCTCTCAGTTTGAAATTGAGAAAACAGTCTCCAGCCTCCTCTCTCAACCAAAGGACCAAGGGGCGGCGCTGGGTCCCGGGGTGTCTGTGGGGGCTGCCCTGGGTCCAGAGGGCCATCTACTGTGCAGCCTGCAGCACGAACGCTCTGTGTCGGCGCAGGGTTAGCAGTTCCAAATGCCCCTTCCTTTTGCCGAGTCGACCTCTGGCTGAGCCAGGCCCAGCACAGCAGACAGCGGAGTGCGCAGAACCAGTGAGATTTTGTTCGTACGATTTATGTGTCTGACCTGAGAATTTGGAAAGAGTTTTTCAATTTGAAGTGGGAAAGTTTTAAATGCTTTTGCCAAAAACACGTGGATCACTGAAACCTATTCCCCACTTTCTTTAAATAAAGGTAGAATGAACCCAGAAATAATCATGCAATAACACAGAATGCTTTTCCAGAATCTTTCCTCCAAAGGCCCTGAGCACACACACAGGCTAGCCTGTGTCCCCTGGCCCCCTGTGGGGGACAGGACGGAGAGCTGAGGGGTGTGGCCCATGTCCGCGCCCTCAGGGGGAGGGAGGGGCCGCAGCACCTGCAGCATCTCACTGCGTTCCCTCGGGGGCCACTCCAGCCCCCACAGCCACTCACTCCTTCTGGCAGCTCGTTCCTTCCGTGGAAGCCTGAAAGCAGCTGACCTTCCAGACTCTTGGCTTCACGGCGCCGATCAGCCTCCCTCCCCCAGCGCGGCCCCCTGTGAGCGGTAATCCAACACTGTACTGGTCAGGGAATCCGGGACGCAGGGCCAGGAGGATGTGTGTACCCACACCTGCTCCGCGTACCCACACGTGTCGACACCACTGCTGAAGCTGACTTACGTCAACAAGGAGAGAGAGCGACGGAGCATAAGGAATGGGCTCAGGTGACCAGAGACGCTGGCAAATCTGCAGAGCTGACAGCTGATGTCCCAGCTCAGTTCCAAAGGCCGGAAACTGATGGGGAACCTGGAAGGGCCAGCCAGGCCGGAGAACCCTCTCTCACCTGGATGGCCAGCCCTCTGTTCTCTGCAGGCCTGGATGAGGCCAGCCCACAGCAGGGGAGCCATCTGCTTCACTCACTCAAAGGACCCAAATGGTAACCTCGCCCAAAACCACCCTCAGAGGAACATCCAGGACAACCCTGGACCAGGCAGCCGGGCCCCCAACGCCGTCAGGACGACACAGAATGAACCATCACGCCGGTGTGCTGCCCAGAGCAGCACAGAGAGGGACTCGGAGTCCAGTGCTCTCAGTCATCCCAGGAAACTTCGGAGGATCCAGCAGCCACGACAGAGCCCAGGTCTGTGAGGCCCACCAGAGACTTCCTTCCTGGGTCCAAACCCCTACTCCGATGAGCTGGGAATCAATGCAGGCGAACGCGGGAGCTGTGGTTCTCGCCACGTGGGTGCACGGGGGGCCCACTTCTGAGCCTCCCCACGGGCCCCAACTCCTGTGGCAGCAGGACCTCGTGTCCCCATCAGGCACACTGGCCCTGCATGTGGGGCAAGCTTTCTTCCTGCCCCCACCCCTGAACGACAGTCGCACTCCCCGCCCCCGTTTCAGGAAAACCACGTGTGCGCCCCACACGTTCCCAACACTCCTGGTGGGAGGGGGCCAAGCGGCAAGGCCCCCAGAAAAGGCAGCACCCGGCCCCACAGCAGCAGATGCCCACAAAATCCTAAGACAGGATTTTCATCCAAAAGAGTGAGTCAAGGCCAGGCGAGGACGGTGCCTGGACTTCGTGGCTCCAGGGCCTGGCTGCCTGGCCGCCTCCCCACCGCACTGCAGATCTGCTCCTCTGAGCTCCTGCTCCGGCTGGCGGACACAGGCTGTCAGCGCCAGACCACAGAGTAGGTGAAAGTTCTGGACGCTTCACAGAAAAGCCAGTCCCTGTAAAACTTCCCGTGTGTTTCTGTTAGCCCCGAAAGGGAGGCTGTGTGCTCTGAGCCACTCCAGCTCTGCCCGTGCCACAGGGCAGCAGGCCATTGGGACGCCATTGAGGGCCCCGGGTGCCACCCGGTCAGGGTCAGTTCTCTTGAGAATTTAACCTTGGGTGTCCCAAGAACAAAGAGGGGAGACTGGTAAAACCAAACGTATGGAAGTCAATCACAGACAGTGCCAAAACCTCTCTGCCGCGGACAGTATTTTCCCCAAAGCTGGGAGCAGCGCGTTTGACTCGCTGTGTGCCCAGGAGGACAGAGTAGGATGCAGATGAGAGTGTGCCCGCGGGGGCGTGTTCCCAGAGATGCACCGGCTCCCCTACGGGGATAGCCCCGCCCAGCTGTCACTGTCTCCCTCACGGAGAGCCGTGTGGCCCGCACCCAACAGGAGTGGATAGTAAGACAGCAACACTGCAAAAAGAAAATGAACAATTTAGTGAATAGAATTATCAGGAAAACTAATTTAAGCCGGGACCCACATCACCCTTGCCTGCCACTCAGGGAACCAGCGCTCCCCGGGAGCTGCCGACTTCATCCCAAACCTTTGGTCCGTCCACAGGTCACTCCTTCTGAGGCTTTCCCCACAGGCCATGTGCCTCCAGCAGCTGTGTGACACCAGCTGTGGCTTCTAAGCCCCCTGCTGCGCTCCAACCACCCTGGACATGCCCATGACCCCGCACTGGGCACAGAGTGCTTGGCCTCCCGCTCTGGCGGCCGAACAAGTCCTGTCCTCTTGCTGACTCCCTCACTGAGCTTCCTTCCCTGAAGTGGAAACAGGTGGTAAGTCTCAAATTCACAGGGCAGGTGCGGGGGTGGGGGAGCGCAGGGCAGGTGCACCCCCGCCACTCCATCCGCAGAGCGTCCACCCGCGAAGCCGCACCGGAAGCGCTCCAGCCCCACCTTGGCGCCCCCTTTCTGCTCTTGTCCCCCAAAGGCAGCCGAAGCACAGCAGGTTGGAGGCAGTGACATCTGCCGGGCCCAGGCAGTACCCACCCCGATCCACATGGGTTTATGTTCTGGGAGCAGGGAAGATGTTGGGCAAACGCTCTGTGCAGCCCTGGCAGCCCCCGGGCACCGAGAAAGGGCATCAGGCCTGTCTGTGTTCTGTGACTTGCACCACAGGCCCTGGGCGGTTTGGCTTTTCCTCCAACTCCTGTTTGCAAAATAGCTCCCCGAAGGCAGTGAGCCTGGCTGGAGTCGGTGGGCGTCGGCCCCAGAGCAGGTGGTAGGGTGCAGGGTGTGGGCCGAGTGCGGGCAGGGAGGGGCACGGCAGGACGTCAGTCCTCCCTCTGGACGCTTCATTCTCCCCACCAGACAGGTGCTGCAGGGGACTCCCCCCCGCACTGACCAGCATTTCCAGGTGCAGTGGCAACGACCAGGAACTGGGCACAGAGGACTGCGAACCTGCCACCGGGACAGTCACAATAGTGAATAAAGATGCAGAAAGAAAACCAGAGCCTTAAGTATAAGCTTCATGCGGATTAAGTTTGCAAAGCGATTTATTTCTTGGTGTGCCAGGAAGTTTACATGCAGATGCCCAGATACCACGTGGAGGATTCCTGGTGTTTCTCCGTAGGTACAGAATTTTCATCACACAGTTACAATTCAAACATACAAGTCAAGAAACGTAGAAAACTCATTTTTTACCACCAACTCACTAATGTGACTCATGCACATTTGGTATTAAAAGCAGAGTGAAAATCACGCCGTGATCACAAAGCCCCCGTGTCCGCGCACAGCTAAGTGATGTCACAGGAAGCTCTCACCTGCGTCTCTGAGCTGACCGACTTGGGCTGCAGTATGAAAGGCGTTCTGCAGCCTTGAGTCTCCCTGCTCATAAAGCAGGAAAGAGAGAGACCCTGGGAACTCTGCCGGGTGCCCGAGTCCACCCCACAATCTGCAGCACCCTACCTCCAGCGTCCCGGGCCATTTTTTAAATCATTCTGAAAATGACCACTGCTCTCTGAGTCTTAGTTGCATGCCTACCAGAAATGAGCACATCAAACTATTTCATCATAAGATCTCAAGAATATGTCCTTATTTGAGGGAGAAAAAAGACAAAAAATAACTCAGGAAAACCTGGGACCAAGATAAAATTTCCATCTAAGTCCCTCCCCCGAGAGGACGAGACACCTGTTACCTGCTGTCCTCTGACCAGCTCCTTCCAGACGGAGATCACTGCCCCACTCCCACTCGGCTGCCCCGCTGCTGGGAACAGGGGAGCAGGCTCAGCTCTCAGCTGCCAGATGGCCAGAGGAGGGCGCACGAGGCTCGCCCGCCCAGCCAGGAGGACACGGGGGACCAGGTGGCTGGCCGCTTGTCCAGAGTGAAGTCCCAGCAGCCAGCCCGGAGGAGACCTGGCTTGATTAACAGGCACAGAGAGCTTTCCTGACGCAGCCACCACCACTTCCGCCAAACTGACCAGGAAACACCTTCACGGGGGGGGGGGCTTCAGCTCAGATCCCAGGTTCACAGGAGACAGAGGGACAGCCACGCCCCACAGCAGGGCCCACCCCCTGCCCTCCTCCAGGTGACCTCCCCCTCGGGACAGGCCTGTCCTCTCCCGGCGAGCCCCGGACGCCCAGTCCAGTGCACCCTCAGCTGGACGCCCTCACTTTGCTCAGAAGAGTTTTATCTGCAGAGAAGGTCCCACTGCACGTGACCTGACCCTCCGAAAGGTGCCCCGGGACAGAGGAGCAGCTGGGTGTGCTTCTCCCTTGATTTGAGGGCAGCTTCGTCATCTCAGAACCAGGAGAGTGTTTCAAGGGAAGAGGCAACTGAGAGCATCTTCCTGGGGGCCAGATGAGACTGGGGGGGAAGCCCCACAGCTTAGACCTCAGGGGGGCGTCATCCGCCAGGCCCTCTGAGGATGAGAGGGCTCAGTTCCCAAGCGAGCAGCCCCTCTCACACACAGTCAAACATGCACACCCACACCAGGTCCTGGAACCCTGGCTCAGGAGTGACTCAGAGGCAGGCTTCCCACCGATGAGTCACCAGCACCAGTCCCTGTGCATGCTGGGTGTTCCTGGGAGGTCTTCCTTGCAAATGCTGGCCAGGCCTGGTCCTGCCTAGCCCATGAGATCACAGCCCAGGGCGGGGCCCCTCTCACCATCTATCTAACAGCGGGGACTGCACCCCACCTGCTCTTGGAAGCCTGTGTCTTCCTGCGGCTCCCGCTGCCCGGGACGCCCCTACCCTTCTCCCACCAGTGACATCGGCTGCACAGCCCTGTTTGGCGCCTCCCACGTTCTCACACTGTCTTCTGACTATTGGACCTGCTGTCCAAAGGTCTGGGTTCCTGAAGGCAGGGTGGATGCTGTCCTGTGTGGTCCTGCTCCGTGCGGAGGAGTGGGTTTCAGACAGGGCGGATGGGGAGCTAGCCACTCCAACTCAGTCCACTCTTGAACTAGAACCACTTCCACCCACTCCCCCTGCCTCAGCTGCTCTGTACACACGCATGTGCACACACAGACACATGCACGCATACACACACACACTGAACACACATGCACATGCCCACGTGTACACACAACACACACACGTGCACACGAGCTTGTCAGCTGGCACACGCGCTCCCTCAGGCCGCGCCCACCCCCCACCCCGGCCCTGGAATTCCCCAGGCCTACTCCCTTCCTAGGGTGAACTAATGTGATCAATTAATCTTTGCTAAAAATGTTAATAATTTTATGTGTCACATCTCTCAATAAACCAATAATATGTGTTAACAGAGCCCTTGAAAGCTCGAACCCAAAGGCCTAGGTAAAGTGGGAACTTCTGGCCCCAAAGGAGGGATGGGGGGTAGGGGTGGGAGGTGATCCTCACACCCGACCTCGCGGTGGGTGGGGGGGCCCTGAGTGTGCAGCTGACCCGGTCTAAGCCCCGTGAAAATTCATTCACCTTCCCGGGAGGGGAGCAGGCAAGAGTGAAATGGAATGGGAAGGTCTGTGCCCTCGCTTCACCTGCTGGCTCTCCTGGGAGCCCAGCTTTAGGGGGGGAGCCCTCACATGGAAACCCTCCTGGGCTGAGATCGGGGCAGCACGGGCCTCTCCGACATGATACAGCCCCGCTGCGTTGCCATCTCACTGCCCACTGCAGTCTCAGGACTCTTCCCAAACACGGGCTCGGGAGCCGGACTCTGTGCCCGATGTCACGGTGGGGCCATGAGACCCCTGCACGTGCCACGATGCCCAAGCTGGCCCCCTCAGCCCTCCAAGCGCCAGAGTGCATGTCAGACATGTGCGTCGTGGAACCACCCCCAGGGCCAGTCTGGACATGGCGTCTCCGTCCCCAGCTTGACACATGACTGGAAACAAAGTCGGCGCTCAGCCCCACCTCCCCGATGTCACAGCGTGCTATGTGTCATCCACGAACGTAGTGGGAGACACAAAAGCCAAACTTCTGATCCACAGCGTCTACTTTCAAGGACACGTGTCTTCTGGGTCACAGAAATCAGAGGAGAGAAAAAAGTCAAATTTCTGAATCAGCGAGGGAGGGGAGAAAAATCTCACGTCAGACACCGTGAACGCGCTCACCCGGCGGAAGCTTCCGGCTCAAGGTGCACACAGGGAGGGGGTGAGCTCGGAGGGCGGCCTCGACACTCGCCCATCTCACGTGGAAGAGCCCCCAGCACAGCACTGCCGCGTGGCAGTGACTTAGCATGTTCGCAGGGTGCTTCCTCCTCCTCCCTGTCCAGTCCGGAGTTCTCCAGAGGATTCTCAGCTCTGGGAGAGGGGCCCCGTCCCCTGGCCCTCCACGCCGGCGCTGCCTGACCCCCTCTGGGGGGTCTTTTTAAGACCAGCACCCACTGCCTGGGGCCTTCCGACGACTCACTCCTGCTTCCGCCTGTCGCTGGGCAGCCCGGGGTCAGGGTGCCCCTCCCTGGCTGGCCCACCTGCCCCCCCAGGGTTTCCTGAAGTCCCTGGATTGATACCAACCTCCCTCTCAGGGAGGCTCCAGCCTTACCTGCGTTGAGTCAAAGGACAGAATACGCACCCTCCTAACTGGTCCGCCTGAGAGAGCCCTGTGACTTTTGAGCCCTCAGGGCATTGAGAGCATCCCTTTAAGGTTCAGGCACAAGCCCTCTTTTAGGAAATAACCCTTCACTCGTGACCTTGTTGGCGTGGGAAAATGAGACTCGACTTGCGTCCCTGCTTCTTACAAACCCGCCAGAGCAGGGCCTGCCTCAGGGACTGGCTGTGTCCGAAGACAGCCGCTCTCTTTTCCTCGTTTTCCCACCACTCGAGTCCTGCGAGCTGCCTCCAGGCAGGACGGTGGTGGACACGGGCAAAGGGGGAAGCAAAGCCAATGACAAAACGGGAGTGCAGGCAGGTAGAGGCCACTCTGTCACAGCCACCAGGTCACGCAGCTGCTTCAGGAGAGACGTCAGGAGCCCAGGCTGGGGCTGAGAAGGTCCCCATGCTGCCGGCAGAGCCGGCGCCCAGCAAGACCCGCGTGACCGCCGCTGCTGCAGCGCCGTCATCACCTCCCTCCTCTTCAGTAATATTCCCTTCAGGTTCCCTCTGTACAATTTTTTAAATGCAATCTTGAGCTATTGTACATTTTTATAATTTACTCTGATGACATATTTCTTTCCTGATTCCACCCAGAGAAGCTTTACTTTGTAAACAGACGGAAGGTTCTGAGACCAACCTGCTGTGACGCTGAGACCTGTTCCTGGGGAACCAGCCCGGCCCCCGGTGGACAGTCAGCCCCGGACTTGCCCGTGAAGAGCTGGCGGGCAGCGGTGCGGACGTGCACGTGTCAAAGCAAAGTGCACAGACCCACCCCTGGCTTGGTCCTGTACCTCCCTTGTGATGGTTTTAGACGTGGTAAATGTCAGGCGATTTCCAAGTTAGGACCTCATTTCTTAGTATGCGTGGTGTTAAAGGGAAGAGGAAGTTCTAGAGCCCCAGAGATAAATATTTCATCCTACTCAGGCCTCTGCCTTCACAGCCCAGAGCTACCAGCTTTAGGATAAGCCTTTACTGACAAAAGGCCGCTGCCACCTGCTCCTGGCTGGTGATGACTTCCTGCTTCGCAGGAGGTCCCCTTGGAAAACGCAACATTCTTACCTTTGACGCCCGGCAGCCCACGTAAGTGAGGTTACGGTTGCACGCCTGCATCTCCCTCGGCAGGACAGCTGAGTGCTTCGCGGGGCTCCCTCTGCTGGTTAATGAGGACCCCAGGCACCCACAGGCGCCGCCAGAATGAATCCTGCACAGGGAGTTTTTCATGGAAATCAACCAAACACAACAGCTCCAAAACTGTCAAGACCTGTGGAGGGTCTGCGACCTGCTTTCACCTCCTTAGTGGTTTGTGTCCCTCGGACGTTGAGAAGACCTGAGGCCCCCAGTCAGAGACACCGTCTAGGGCTCAGTGAGCATGTCTGACCCTCTGTGCCCCACCCCAAGTCCCCAAGTCTTACGTGCACTGGGCCGTGTCGTATCTGAGGCTCGCTGCGCGTGGGAGACCGCCGGGTACAGCCAGCCCGCTCCTCATCCCGGAGGGAGGCCCCACCCCACACTCAAGGTTACCCGCTGCAAACACCACGCAGAGAACCAGCCAGTAGGCCTGCGTCCCTACTGTCCCCAGCAAGACCTCAGTCGCAGAAGCCCATGGAAAACTGTCTCCACAGTAACGACCAGATCGTCATTACCGCTCATAACTTAAAGTTCCAATTTCATTAAATCATCGCAGAATTTCTTCTTCTTTTTCATAAATCCTTCCTCTTTTTAAACTTTCCACCACACTGTTAAACTACTTATTTCCCTTTCAAACCTAAAGTAAATACTTCATTACCTTTTATCAAATAACACCTGGTCTACTTGGTTGATTATAAATGAGGACTCATATTTGACAAAGTTTGGAAATTTTTAAAAATAAAATAAAATTACCAGCATTGAGGCTCCTTGTTTGCACATGAACACCTTCCAGAGTCTCTTTTGAAAAACTCAGGGCTACAGGATTCTAAACAGAACAGGCTATTACAGAACGGCAGAAACCCACAGATAAGCCCAGGAACTTCAACATCACAGAATTCAAAGCCTTAGGGTTAGGCAGAAACCAATTATAACATTTTGACAGCTGACTTTTATGTTCCTATTTTAGCATTAGCCAAAAATCATGAACCGTCACAGCGTAACAGCTTTAAATCAAGGAATGGTCGGCTTTCCACCGTTGCATAAACGTGCGGGCCCTGCCTTTACACACGACTGCGTCCAGTGTCCACATACCTCCCGCCTCCACACCTCGCCGTAAGCATGAGGTTGGGGCAGAAAGGATATTGATCCCTCGCTTTTGATCTTGAGGACACTGAGAAGCAGGGAGGTCAAGTGATGGATGGAGGTCGTGCGGCCCCCCTGAAAGCCGGTGGGCTCTTCCGGCCCAGGACCCCACGCGTCCCTGCAGTCCCGCCACCCTGGCGCTCCATCACGGAGGGGCTGGCGGCCAGAAATGGAAAGCCTCACTCAGACTTACTCAAGCTGTGAGGAATTTATAGGCTCTCTGGCCAAAAGGTCCAGGGGAGGGTCAGCTCAAGCGGCTGGATGGAGGCCCCATCTGGGTGTTGCTGTCCTCTGGGTCACGGTCCCTGTCCCGCACCCTCATGCCGTTGTCCCCCAACCACCAAGGAGCGTCCCTGAGACCCTCCCCATAAGACCCAGCTTGGCCGGGGGTCACCGGCAGGGAGTGGCCCAGTGTCACCCCTCCGCACTCACTCCTCAGGCTGCTTCACACCAATCCCCTGACCACCTCCAGGTGAGGCGGACGCGTGGTCTCCACACGAGTTACACCCCCGGCCCCCCAGAACCTTCCACCAGAAGGTAGGTGCTAGGATGACCCTCCCTCTACGGGTGCGGAAGCCGGAGTTCGGCTGACAGCATGTGTCTGATGCCGCCAGCTCCGAGGGGCGCCCTGGGTTTAAGCAGATAGGCCAGCCCAGTGCCCACATACTCACCCGTGACCCAGAGCCCCTTCCCGTAGGGGACTGTGGGGCCCCGCCCACCACCTACCCTCCCGGAAAGGCACACCTGGGACAGGAGGACCCTGAGAGGTCCTGCAGGGAAGGCACTCAGCCTGTCTAACCCACATCCCTCAAACCCAGCTGCTGCGGGGCTGTGCTGTCTAGGCCCCCAGAGAACGGCCCCTGGGCTCGCACACTCCGCCCCATGCTCCCGGCTGCTGCGGGGATGTGCTTTGTCACATGACTGCCCGATGACACTCACTGTGAGTCAGTTTTGGAGAGACTTTGTTTCCACCTGCAGCTTCCTTTTGGCTGCAAGCTCCCACGCAGCCCAGGGTTTCGGGGTCTGTCCCCGCCCCCTGCCCGTCTACCCTGCCTGGCTCCCCACCCACTGTCGTCAGCGGCACCACCGTGTGCGTCACCCAGTCTAGTCCTTCTCCAGGTGACAGTGCTGGGCGTGAAGGAACGGTGCTGGGGAGACAGAAACAGCAAATGCCTCAGGCGCCGACTTTTCAAGGACTTGCACAGGGGTGCTTACTTCCTGCACAGACAGCCTCGCGCCTGCAGACACTCCGGGGGTTGGGGGGCGCGGGCTCCGCATCATCAGGCAGCTGGAGCCGCTGGGCGGGGAAGGCGTGCAGAGGGCCCCGTGGCCCCGGGATGGTGTCACGACCCACCTCCCGCCTCCCACGGCCAAGCCTCCCAGGGCACCCAGGCCCAAAGTCTGTCCTCACGGCCTTGGGTTCCGTGAACGTGTGGTCAGACTCGACCACCAGCGTCGTGGCCTTTCTGGGCTGTCTGCTGCCCGGGGTGGTTCTCGGGCTGCTTGCCTTTCAAAGCGCATGGCTGGGAGGAGGTCGTTCCACCTCAGGCAGGAGAGTATGAAAGGGTCACTCGGTCCAAGGCGGTGTCCGGGTGAAGGCAGGTGCAGTGCCTTGGGCAGGGACCCAGGACAGAGGGACCTCCATCACCTCCCGCGAGCTGCTGGGTGTGCCCCCAGCATCTGACCTGCGCACGGCAGAGGCCCTTGTGAACCCATGTGCTTCCGCCCACAGAGGGGGGAACATCTCGGCACGACTGCCCGTTGGCACCTGGTGGTCCCTGGCCACCCTCAGTCTCACCGTGACGCAGACCCGTACGGAGGGCGCGGTGTCTCCGTCAGCCTCCATCCTGGGACGGGCGGCTGTTCTCTTCAGGATGTGCAGGGTGAGTCCACTCGGCCCAGACACCTGTGTGACTGCAGCTCCACCATGCTCCCCTCCACCACTGCCAAACATGACGAGTGCGTCCTCGCCAGGGGCCCCAGAATTAACCTCGTGAATCCCTTCTGTACCACGGACTTCCCCATGATCAGACACCCACGTGCAGGACAATGTCCGAGCATATTTGTCCAGTAAAACCAGAGTCGCACACCCAGGACCCTCGGGAGCTGAGACACCTGTGGTTTGCCTCTGGGAAGGTGGCCGCATTCCGGGTGTCAGAGTCTCCTACAGACACTGTGGGAGTGGCAGAAAATGCAGACTATCAACCGAACATCATTTTCTTTAATTCTTTAATCAACATAATCCCATTTCGCTGGGGGCAGCAACAGACGCAGCTGAAAACACTCATGGCCCCCAGACTCTTCCGCAGCCTCGTGACCCTGTCTATGAACAGTGTGTGGTTAAATCAGTGAGGCCGGTGGCCCCCTGTCTGGCACAGAGAGGGTGACCCCCACAGACACAGCTCAAGCTGAGGTGTAAGATGCTGAAGTATTACTAGAAACGGCCCCTAAGGAGCCAGGTGAGCAGGACGCAGCAGCAGTGGGGCGAGCAGCACCAGGGACATGCATGTGGGGTTGCTAACGGCTCAGTGCCCCCTAAGACCCCGCCGTCACGTCCCCTGCTATTTCATCTCCAAGCTCAGGTCTTATTTGCAAAGTAAACCCAGAATCTTGAACTTGAATAAATGTCTTTACTCATCTGAAGGCCAACCCCATTTCAAGGGCCAAATATAAACAGCCTTTAACCCTCCTACTGATTTAGGGCAAAGGTACTCAGCACAGCCAATTCACTTAGTAAACACGACTGAGCACCCAACCCGGGTCCTGGAACAGCAGAGCAGCCCACAGTCCAGAAAACCGTGTCTGCATCACAGTGAGCAGAGCTGGCGGGGGAAAGGCGCTCGGGATGTTTATCGGCCAAGTGTAAGTGTTTGGGTTGGTAAAGCGTGGCAGTGGAGGAGGTGGTGGGAACCAGCTCCCGTCTTAGGGCAGTTGTGACTCGAAGCGGAGTGTCCATCCTGGGTCAGAAGGGTCGGTGACTTCTAAAATAATCCAGGGTTCCAAGGTTACTTTAATCAGGACTTCGTCTTCCTTTTATGAATTCTGAACTCCTAAATGTGCTCAGGGTTTGGATCCAAACACAGTTTCCATTTCCATGCCGAGTTAGAAACAACACAGAAGTGGAAAGTCGGGCTCACGAGCACGTTAAGCGCTGGTTACGAGAGACGTCAGCGGTTGCCCTCGTCTTCACACCACGTCTCCATTTCACAGGAAATCTGGTGGCACTTCATCATCCGTGGGCACTTATTAATTGCTTTCCTCTGTATACTTTACAACAGTATCTGTCACTATGGTGATTCCCTGAGAACTGAGCTGCTAAGCTAGCCAGGACTGCTTTCCCCTTCGAGCTAAAATTAACTGCTCGTGATGAACTGCGGCAGGAAACCCACTAACGTGTCTCCTCCAGCAGCAGTCACTTAAGTCCATCCCCACTGGGTGATGTGAACTATGAAGTCTCTGTGCTCAACACCCAGACCCCGCCCTTCCTGGAGCCCCCGCAGCCTGAGCTCCCCGCCCCAGAAAGGCCCCCCCACCTCTGCAGCAGCATTCACAGTCACTTTTAATGAGCAAATTCACACTCGTCCACCTTGGCTCTCCCTCTGAAATTCAATGCAAGGGTCCCAGAATAACCCATCGTAAATTCAGCCCGTGGAATTTAAGTACCTGCACACAGAGGACGTCAGCGCCCTCAGCACTGCAAGCAGCCAGGAAGGAATCCAAAGTCCTCTCCTCGAAGGGCGGGGATACTACTGGACGTGATGGTGGGTTTGCATACAAAGTCCCCGACTTTGCACTTGCGCTGTGGTACTTGGCCAAGACATTGAAATTAGTGACAGGGCTTCTGGGAAGACGGAGTAGGTGTGTCCTTCTCCACGGCTCCCCAAACAACAGCAGAGCCACTGGGCACTGATGTAAAACCCAGGGAAGGGAGAGGAGAGGCCAGACTGGCTGCGACCTCAGACCCAAGGGATGACATGCCTGAGTCCCCGGGTTCTCCTCCGGCCCGTGTGTCACAGACAGGGCTGGAAACGCCAATGGGCACAGACCGAGCTGCTGTCTCTGGGCAACAGACCAGGAGAAAGGCGGCCCCGCAAGACAGAGAAGCTTCAGAAAATACGACTGTGCTCCAGCCAGCATCGCAGGAAAACCACATCCCTCCCCCACGCCAAGCCAGCAAAGGCGACGCAGAGCTGCACTGTCCCCTCTCCCACCCCAAGGTGCCCTGTGATCCCAGCCCCCACATGGGTGTCAGGGGAGACCAGTGGGGAGCCTGAACTTGCACCCCACCTGGCAGTAAAGGGGCCCTCCCTCTGCCAGCAGGGGTGGGGCCGGAGGAGGCCCAGGGGGCTGTCAGGGTTTTCAGCACAGCCCAGCAGTAGCCAGGCCGCCCGCCACAGCACCAGTTCAGGGCACACGCGGGGGCGGTCCCTCCCCTCACAGCCAGGGACACAGTCATGGAGGCCCGGTGGGATCAGAACTCCCAATCCTCCCGAAGGCAATGAGGAGCTCCCCGTCGGTGTCCAGGGAGTGGGGAACCAGGACTTCACACCCACACCCACCCCACCCAGGGAATCACGAGGAGGCGCCCTCCTCCCCACACTGGGGCAGTGCCAGAGGAAGCAAACGAAAGGCAGAGGTCTCACAATGTAATAAGCCATGTACAGGTTCCAACCTGAATTCACTCGTCGTACCAAAAACCAAGAGGATCTCAAACTGGATGGAAAAGGACAACCTACAGATGCCAGCACTGAGGAGGCACTTGGCAGAATGATCTGACAGACTGTAGAGCAGCCAACATAAAAACACTTCAATGAGCAATAACAACACGCTTGAAACAATAATAAACAGAGTCTCAGCAAAGAGACAGAACATCTCAGCAAGAAATAGAAGAAAGAAGAACCACATGGGAATTTTAGAACTGAAAAATGTAACTGAAATTAAAAAACTCAATGAACATGCTCAACAGCAAAACAGAAGGCACAGAGGAAGGAATCAGGACCAGAGAACAGATCGATAGAATTTAGCCAATCTGAATAACAGAGAAATTAGACTGAAAAAATGTGATACCCACAGCCTCAGACTATAGCAAACACTCTAACATTTGTGTCACCAGAGTCTTGGTAGGAGAAGAAAATGGGTGGGTCTGAAACACCCCCCCCCCCAAAAAAAATTGCTAAAAACTTCTCACATTTAGCAAAAGACACAGCTGACAGATTCAAGAGACTAAGTGAATCCCAAACAAGATAAACCCAAAGAAGTCAACACCAAGACCTCTTGTAATTAAACTTGTGAAAACTAAGGTGAAGAAAATCCTTGAAAGAATTCAGAGAAAGTCCACACCCACCTGTAGTGGGACGGAAGCCACATGATCATAGAGTTCTCAGTGGGGAGAGGAGTTCAGAAGAATCACCAGGTGATTCAAGAGCTAAGAGAAAAGAAGAGTCGAATGGGAACTCTACACCCAGCGACAAAGTCCTTGAGGAACGAAAGGGGGACCACAAGGTCCTCAGATGAAGGAAAGCTAAGGGCAGTCGTCATCAGCAGACCTGCCCTAAAAGAATGGTAGTGGAATTTCTCTAAACAGAAAGGAAATGTTAAAAGAGGGAATCTTGGGACCTCAGGAAGGAAGAAAGAACAAACAAAGCACAAATGTGGGAAAAGACAGTAAACTCTTCTCCTGTTGAGTATGTCATATCATGTTGTGTTTTTCTATTATACAGTTGAAGCAAAAATTTTAACAGTCTGATATGGTTCTAAACACACGAGGAGGAAACAGTGAAGGTAACTGTATTATAAAAATGGGAGGCTGCGGGGTTGGAAGTACAGTTTCTACAAGTCATTCCAACTGGCAAAATGACAGCACAGTGGCCTGTGAAAAGCCATGACATGTGTCCCATGGAGCAGAACACTGAAAATGCCACATAAAGAGACACACTCAAAGCCACTACAGATGATCAAAACACAAGTCTCAGCAAATGTTCAGGGAGCCACGGGAAGGAATGTGAAAGGAGACCAAGAAACGCAGAACAGAGAAAACAATCAGGAACCAAAAATGTAACGACAGTCTTAACCCCTAAGATACTAATAAGTACATTAAATACAAACGGTCTAAACGTAGCTCAGCCATACGCCGTCTGCAAGACACTCACTTCAAACATCACGGCGCAATCACATTGACAGTAAAAGGAAGTACAAAATGTATCAGGCAAACATGAACCAAAGGACCGCAGGAGTGACTGTACTGATTTCTAACAAAGTGGGCTTCAGAGCAAAGAAAGTCACCAGAGACAAAGAAGGACATTACGTAACGATAAAAGGGTCATTCCACCAGGAAGACAAGGAAACTGTAAATGTGTGTGCACCAAATAACACAGCCACAAATATGTGAAGAAAAACAGACAGAGCTGGGAGAAGACATAAGCAATCCATGCTCACAGTTGGGGGCTTCAACACCTGTTTCTCAGCAATTGTTAAAACAATTAGAAAATCCGCAAAGACGTGGAAGATACTAAGGTCACCACTAACACACAGGTTCTAAGCAATGCTTGCAGAAGACTCCGCCCCACAACAACAGAATACACGTCTTCCAAGGACCCAGAGAAAACACACCAGGAGAGACCACAGCCTGTGTGCCATTTACAAAACTTCAACAAACTTTAAAGAATTGAAATCACACATTTTGTGATCCCAATGTTTGCAAACCAGAGATCATTAACACAAAAAGAGCCAAACACTTGGAAACTAAAAGCCCTGTAACACTTCTAAAAGCCCATGGTCAAAAAGGATCTCAAGGAAATTTAAAAAATACATTGAACCCAATGAAACTGAAAATACAACATATCAAAATTTGTGGGACACAACCAAAGCAGTGCCAGAAAGGAAACAGATGTTAACTAGACACATACATTCGAAAAAAGGAACATTCCAAACCAATAGTTTAATCTCTCACCTCAAGAACCTAGGAAAGAACAAAATAAACTGAAAGCAAGCAGAGGAAAAGAAAGAATAATGATAAAAGCAGAAATCAATGAAAATTTTTTAAGTAATAGATGACATCAGTGAACAGAGCTGGTACATTGACAAGATCAACAAAACTGACAGAACTTTTAAAGAAGAAAGGGAGGAAGCACCAACAGCGCTACCGGGAAGGAACCGGGGGTCCCCCTCCCCGCAGACACCCAAGGAGACTGCAGCCCTGCAGACACGATTGTGGCAAGTGAGATGAAGTGGGGCAATTCCTCGAAAAACACAAGCTACCACAACTCACTCAATACGAAGTTAATCCTCTAAATACTCTGTGACTATTTAGAAAATCTGATTTATAAATAGCAACTCCCAGAAAAGAAACCACAGGTCCCCGCGGTGCCGCTGGAGAACCTGCCAAGTACCTAAAGCAGAATTACTACCAGTTCTACATAACCACCCCAGAAGGGAGGGGGACACGTCTAAGTTCAAAATCAGACAAACGCCACTGAAAAAACCCACAGCCTAACATCTCCTATGAATGTAGGTGTAAAAATCCTTTAAAAGTACTAGCAAACAGAATTCTGCAATACGTAAAAAGAACTACACACGATGACAAGTGGGTTTTAATTCAAGGGTGCAAAGCTGGTTCAGTACTTTTAAATGTAATCATTGCGATCCACCGTATTCACAGACTAATCAAGAAAACCACCTGACTGTACACAGAAAAGCCAGTTGGTAAAATTCAATACCCATTCACGATTTGTTTTAATCTCAGAAAGATGAAAATAGAAACTGTCTCTACCTGTTACAGAACAACCACAAAACCCTAACACCACACCTCGCGGTGAACAAGCACTTGCCTCCTAAGACGGCGAGCAAGACACAGATGCCCACTCCTCCTCAGCACGGTGCTGGGAGCTCGAGCCAGTGCGATACGGCAGGAGAAGGGAACTGACGGGTGCACAGACCAGGGCAGAAAGGGTAAGACTGTGCCTGCTTGCAGAGCACATGACGGACACAGACAAGCTCAGTGAGTCCGAAGGAAAGCAAAAGCGTCCTGGAGCCGACATGTGAGCTCAGCAAGGCCACTGGACAGAGAATAAAGCACAGAGAAATCAATTGTACTTCTGTGCAGTAACAATAAACACCTGGATCCTTAGATTATAAATACCATTTGTGACCGGTCACAAACAGATGAATACTTGTAACGGAACATACTTGTAGGAGAGAAATTACAGACGCTGATGAAGAAATCAAAGATAATTTAAATAAACAGAGATAAATGGTGTTCATGGACTGGAAGACTCAAATACTGAAGACCTCATTATAATTTCGGCAAGATTTTTGTAGATACAAAGTCACTCAAAAATGTATATGAAATGACAAAAGAACTAGAACAGCTACAGTCTTGGAACAGACTGAGGTGGGAGAAGTCAGGCTCCAATGTCAGGACTTGCACACCCAGTGAGCAAGGTCGTGCGGTGGTGGCGAAGGGACAGACACACAGACCACTGGGGCAGGCTGAAGAACCCAGGCGTACACTCACACATCACATCCAGCTGGTTTCTGACAACGTTGCAAAAGCTACTGAACCCGTCACCTGCTTGGGAGAAACCCCATGGCCTTTCCTCCCAGCAGCGGAGTGAGCGGCTCATTGGTTCAGAGACCACTGAAGTCCACCTGAAAAAGGCAGTGCAGACAGGAGCCGAGCCCAGCCTTGTGACCTTGGAGAAGTCACTGGGCCTCTCTGGTCTTTCTTTCCCCACCTACAGCATGGACCTGAATGTGCCATTGCATCAAACACCAACATCTGTAGAACTGGCCCCTCCTGCCCTCTGCAGAGGAGCAGTGCTCCATGCGCTGTCTGAGGGCAGGAGTCCAAAGGAGTGAGTCCCGTCTCCCGTCCCTGCTGTGGTCAAGGCTCCACACCCAGGTGGTGGTCTCTGCCCCCAGACTCAGCCCTCCGTCAGCTGGAAGGACTTCAGACGATCGCCGGGCAACCATGAGTTCCTGACAGCTCTGATCCGCCCCCTGACCAAGGCTGGTCGAGTGACCTGGTGAGAAACGGAGCCACAGACTCAGCCACAACCGTGACAGCTGCATTTCCAGGGTATTTACCGTGTGATCCGCTCTGGTTTAAGAGCTCTGTGGAGTTTGAGTCTTTAAAGCAACCCAGTGCCGTGAGTGCTGATGTCGCCATTTCACATATGGACATAAAGACCACGTGGTGGCGGGAAGCCCCTTACGCACAGGGGCCGCCCCAGCGCTGAGGGCGGGTGAGCACAGGCCTGCTCCAGCCGCAGGCCGCGCTCGGACCGCAGAATCCCCGGAAGGACCCTGGGGCTCCCTGCACTGTGTGTGCCCGCGCCCCCGGGGGTCAGCAGTCCAGAGCCCCCGGGCTCCACGGCACTCGCAGCTCACGCCAAAGGCCCCTTCCCTGAGCCCGGGTGTTCGTCTAAAGGCAGAGATGCAATACTCTGCTCCACTTCTTTCTGGGACCGCGGTACGAAGGCTCACTCCCGGCACCCACGCGGATTGCGTCATCCCTCACGATGGAAGGCATCCCCACAGGCAGCCTGCACTCGGCCAGCGCCTCCGCCGCCTGGAAGCTCGCTCTGTGGGCGCCCAGTGTGACACTGCAGGGTCCAGCCCACTAATGGCGTAGCGTTTGCTCAATCTGGAGCGCATCTGAACCAAGCCCCCTGCAACGCTCTCCTTTGCTGTATTTCCCGTTGGCTCGCTTCACCAACGTCTGCTGTGTGTAGACAACATGACTTAAGACCGTGGGATGCCGTCTGTGCTCAGCCGCTCTGCGGACGGCGCAGCGTCCGGCCAGCACTGTTTATGTAAATCGGTGCAGCTGACACGGCCTTCGTAAACAGAGGCAGCACAGCACACACGCGGGCGCAGGAAATGCTTGTTTGAGAGCTGGCTCTGGTCCCCGACGGATGAGGAGCTGCTGATACTGCAGATCTGGGCTGAGCCGCATGCCAGGCACCTCCCCTCCCCCGAGGGCGGCCTGGCCCCCGAGCAGCCGAGGTTCTGGAGACGCGGCGGGGTGGGGGTGGGGGTGGGGGACACGGCCACACGACGCCCCAGGGCCCCCGCTGGCCACACAGTCACTGGGGCACGAGGGCTGGGATGCATTTCCCGATTACTGACCACGGCTCTGGACCTGATGGACAGCGTCAGGGGACACAGCCCTCCACGTCACCAGAGTAAGAGCCTCTCCCCTGCCCCTCCCCCCTCTGCCTGCCTCCCCAGGCCTCCACCCACTTGCTGTTCACTATCCTCCTCCCATGTGAAGCCCCTGCCTTCAACCCAGAACTCGGGATCCAAGTAAGGAAGAAGGAAGGAAGGACGCCAACCTGACAGATGGCAGGAAGGAGGAGGTGGGGGGCAGGGCGTGACTCGCCACCCCGACACAGCCGAGGTGACAGCACCTGCCTTTCTAACAGGCGACCAGCCTGGGGGCCGGCGACCGAGGTTGGGGGGGCACAGCACTCTCAAAAGGATGTCGCATCGGGTCCCCAGGCCTCGCCTGCAGCAGTGCAGGGCTGTGATCAGAGAGGTGGGTGGCCGTTTGCCATTGCTTCCTTTGACAGGAGGAAATCATTAGCTCTGGAAAGCACGGTCTGTTTTACAAGAGAAGTATCGCCTCCTTCCCAGAGAGTGGAACAATTGGCGGCAAATTTCGGCCCCAGAACATCGTCAGCGTCTGGAGGCAGACCGGACAGCGTCACACTTCTGGAGCAGAGGCTCCTTCCCCCAGGAAAACACCGTCCACGGGGGCACAAGGGAAATGAAGAAGTCCCATTTCACCCCAAACACACTCGTAGTAACAGCACCCCACCATTCGTAAGTCCTTTTCTGTACCAAGCACTAAAAACTGGACAAAATAGTTTCACACTAACAAACTGGAAAACACAGTGGTGTCCACTGAGCCACTTCACCTCGAATCGACAATTCTGCCCACACTCATGATCTCGCATGTGGACTCTCTCACCAGTAAGCTTTGTAAGAACATCCATCCACCAACTGACCAAGTACTCATGAAGAATCGAAGATTCAAGGCATAGCTAGGCATTTATCACAGCCAATAAACGATCACAACCAGAGTACCATCGTCAACAGGATGAGGCTGAGCACGCAGGAGATCAAACGTGATCACTTCACGATCAAGATTAGCCGAAGGTCCAGAGGATGGATTACTCAGCAGATAAAAATCTTGGAAACATCTAACCCTCTCTCCTCTTCAGTGAGGAGTTCCAGATGTCCAGACGGGGGGCGGCCAGCTACCACGGCCACCAGACCAGTCCGGAGAAGCCCCTCCAGCACCGCGGTCCAGGGTGGGCACTCAGCCTGGGCTTCCCACGGAGGGCCCGCTGGCTGACCCAGAGTGAAAGCAGGTTTCTAAGAGGATCTTAAGAGGACGCTGCACAGTCCAGAAGCTTCCAGAAGACGGAAAACAGACCCTCCAGTCCGGGTCAAGTAAAAAATTTCAGAAAATATTTTTCTTCTCATTTAAATAGACGAGGAACACTAGAAACATCCTAGTGGCCGCTGCCTGCCAATTCCTGCAAAGAAGGACATGCTTGGACAACACTGAGCAGTTACAAAATGTTTACCCAGATAATTCACCTATAATTAGATCACACCACCAGGGCGGGCCTGGAAAGTACCCCTCCAGTTGACCCTCTTCCAACAAGAGTCAACACAACACTCATCTCAAAGGAACAGGCGTTCCTGGGGCCACAGTGAATGGCTCGGTTCCGGCCCTGCCTCCTGGGCACGTGCTCAGGGTTTTGAGTGTCCTGGCCATAAAACAGGGCTGACCAACCGTCCTCTCGGGGCTGGGAGGACGGGCTGGGGACACCCACCTGGCCTGGGCCTGCACACGGCCCGTCGCGCTGGGTGCAGCCACGGCGCAGGCGCCCTGCTCAGTCTCCTGGCCCGGCTGCCTGGTCTGTTCCCAGGACTTCCTCTGTGCACCTGCCCCGGGTGTGTGTCACTGCAGGCACCAGTTATACAGACCCACGCGTCCCACATGGGCTCCTCACCGCCCAGCCGAAGTGCCCCTCCCCTCACGTGTACACACTCACACACACTCACACGTACACACACGTATACACACTCTCACACTCACACTCCAGGACCCTGCACGACTCAGGAGGAGGCGGTCACACAACAGCAGTGCGTGGTCTGCAGCAGAAACGGAGAGGAAACATTGAGAAGCGGTCGCAGCAGTCTGTCACACATGTGCTGGCTCTAAAGACAAACGACGCAAGTTGTACTTGGTATGCCCTTGTTTTTTACTTTTTTTTTTAGTAATTTATTGTACCATAATTTGTGAAAACAGAGGCCTTGGATACATTGAAAACTGGAGAGAAGAAAAGCTGGCCGCCACCGCAGTTGAGCAGAACCTAACCTTCTGTCCACCAAACCGCAGCCCAGCACTGAGGCCGGGGGAACCACCCAGGACTTGGGGGGCGTCTCTGTCTCAGCCCCTGCAAGGCCAGCGGCCTCAGTATGCAGACCTCTGAGGTCTCCCGGGGAGGGGGCGAAGGAAGCCTGAGATCCCCCCTCAGGGGCCCCGGGTCTGGCGTCGCGGGAGTGGGTCAGTCTGGCGCCGAGCTCTGGGCTCTGGCAGCAGGGTCACCGAGGGTGGAGCTGAAAGTTCAGGAAGACTCCGGCAAGTCAGGGAACGACCACACCGGAGGAGGGGGCTGCGAGCCTGCGGCTGATAAAAATGCAGGCCCGTGAACCCCCATCCAGAGAGGGGCCACCTCCTCCCTGCCCACACGTCCAAGGCGCCAGGCGGATGGAGGCCGGCCTCCCCTCCGGGCCCAGCCAGGAGGCTGCAGTCGCTCACCCGCTCTTTACTCTCCCGAGGGACAAAGCCCTGAGGGACTTTAGGACTGCCTGGCAGGCAGCCCCGAGTGCATCCGTGGGAAGGCAGGCCCGACAATGTGCCTCAGATCCAAGCACCTGCCGCGGGAGCCGGCCGTCCAGGACACGCGTCTGAGAGCAGCTGTCTTCAGGCAGAGGTGCGTTCACTCGGCAAGCAAGGGCCTCCACGGCGGGATGGGGGACAGGTCCGAAATTCTGGCTTCTTTTCCCTTTCACACTGAACCAAGCTCACCGAGCATAGGAGTCGCTCTGGGAGCAGGATGAGGGCCTGCAGAGAACGTCACTTCTGTCTTAAAGTAGAAGACTATTTAACTATTTGTTTTAAGCACACGCTGTGCGAAGGCTTCGGAAGAGCCCCGGACTGCTGAGGTGCCGACTGCTCTGCGGGCGGTGCTGCGTCCTCGTGAGGGGAGGTCAACGCAGGGGCAGCGGCCATCTGTGCAGGACCTCTGCACCCGCGGGGCGTGGGCTTCGTCCTGCGAGGAGGACTCGGCGTTGCCCACCTTCCGGTCTGAGGCCCAGGGCTGGGGGCCAGCCCAGCAGCCTCAGCCTCGACCCCGTCCACAGCACAGATTCCAGCTTCCGGGGACCCAGGCTCCTACGTCAGACCCATGGAGCCCGGCCCGCACTGCGGTGCCCCGAGGATCAGGGTGCCCGGGCCAGCCGGGCGACAGGCCCGACCCGGGTGGGGGCAGCACGGGCCCGCAGGTGGGGTTCTCGGCAGCACTGCACCCCCCGGCAGGCTCAGGAAGAGGGTTCTTTCTGGGGGTTCACCCTCTGGAGCAGCACACACAGGCTGCTGCTGACGGTGTGGACCCTGAGGGCCCGGGAGGCGCCACGCGGGGTCAGGCTGTCGGAACCGGCCCCCTGGAGCACAGCGTGTCACGACGGCACAGACCAAACGTCGTGTGCAGGCTCCAGGCTCAAAATGTTAGGCAGCTGGGAGCCCTTCGTTAGGAAAAGGAACACACAGTTACAATAGAAAGTTACGCTGAAATTTTACCAGAACAAGAAATCACAACAAGGTAAGTGAGCTCTGGGGACCCAGAGCCTTTCTTCTGAAAGTCCTTCCCCAGAAACCCTCGTGTATCAGTGCTTGCCTGCCTCCCCTCTGCGCCCAGGGCCCCCGCGTCCCCACCACCCAGGAGGGGGCGCTCCTGAGCCACAGAGCCGCCCCTGCGCCGGCGGGGTGGAGCACGGGGTCGGGGCTGGTGCACCGCCTACCCCCACGCCCGCTCTGGCCTCTCTGAGCCGAGCCCACGCCCTGTGTTGACAGTGGCTTTTCCATCCCCAGGAAAACCAGGGGAGCAGAGTGCAAATACCGGGCCCCACAGCTCCGCGTGTGGCATCTGACGTCAGCCTGACACAAACACCGAATGGAAGCAGATGCACGAAACGGGTCCTCGGGGTCGCTGAGTCCGGTCCCATCGCGCTGCCCTGCCCCGCCTGGCGGCCCCGGGCTCCGCTCTGACTCGGGGAGACTCCAGACCGCGAAGCACGCTGCAAGTGTGCACACACTCCTCGTCCTGACTGCTCTCTCCGGAGGCTGTTTCCGAGCGCTCCAGTTCCAAGTTTCAGCTCTGTCACATGTTCTGAACTCCAGCTCTTGCATTTACTTTAGGGCTGGGGCACCCCATCCCCGGGCGGGTGGGTGGGCAGCCAAACAGGGAGGTCAGGACTCGGTGTTCCCAGGCAGCCAGGGAAAAGTCCTTCCTCACGTCACGGGTCACAGCTGCTCTGGCCCCGCACGGTTCACCGTCCAGCACCGTTCATGGTGCCCGGCACCCAGGCGAGCAGGATAACGACCACCCGAACAAGCCGGGCGGTGGGTCCCTGCCCCGGGGAGCAGGAGCGGGTGTGCAGGAGCCGTCCATGCAGCAGGCAGCCTGCTCCAACCACCAAAGACTAGCGGTGCCGAGCTGTTTACAGCACAGATGGAGGCCCAGGACAGACTGTCATCGAAGGACTACCAGGCCTAACACAAAATCATTTTATTCACGTCGATACGACCCTCCTACAGCTGCGTGTCTCAGACACACAGGAAGATTCCAGAATAGTATTCAGTCAACAAGTGAACAGAGTGAACCCTTCCACACAGTGGGGTCTTGTCTGACTTTGATTTGCTTCTGCGAACTTCTCTCTAGATAGATACAAAAACACACACAACACACAAGATACAAGGTCTGCAATGAACAGTGAGCGTGCTTCAGATGGAGTGAAGCCTGTGGCAGCGGCTTCATGGGTGTGCACATCTGCCCAAGTTCACCCAGCTGCACACCCGAAATGCGTGCCGTTTCCTGCACAGGAGCCGCACCGCAGTAAAGGTGGGCGGTGGGGCCAGGGGGCTGGCGGGGCTCCGAGGAACCCCACAGGGAGGAGACCGGCGGGGGAAGGGCCAGTGTCACCGGCCCAGGCTGCACACGCCGGGGTGCGGGGGTGTCTCCCGGGGCCTCTCCTCGAGTTAGGGGATACGAAATGCAGTTCCTCCTGCGGTCCCCTCTCTCAAGTTGCTCCAAGTCCCCAGGCCTAGAGCAGTAACGGGGAAGGAGGATGAGGGGGCAGGATAGAGCAGGAGGCCCTGGGACAGACGTGGCCTGAGCTTAGAATCCGGACACCCGGCTTCAGGTGTGGCCTGGCGATGAGGGACGGACAGGTGGACTTCCTGGACCCCGACGTCTGACCCACGACGCACTGTCACCGGGAAACCCGTCGGCCACGCAGCATGGCCACTCCTCTCTGGGCTGCAAGGGGAAACAAACTACTCCTTGGCTGTATCTGGCACTTCTAGAGCCTGGTGAGTAGTCGCCAGCTCGCCAGCTTCCGGACCCATGCCACCGCCACCGCCCCGCCCCGCCCCGCCCCCCCCGCCGTGGGCGGCCACTCCCAACGCAGGTCTCTGCAGCCCGGCCCACCCCGCAGAGCCCCCGGCCGGCCCGCTGGGGTCCACTTCATGGACGACCCTCGCAGGAGAACGCACGCATGTGTAACTGCTGTATTTGCATCCCTGTGTGACTGACACCTGAAACGACAGAGACACGCCCACATTTAAAGAACACGCGGGAACTCTGCTGGAACTCACCACAGTCCTTCCTCTCCTTGCTTCTTACAGCAGCAAGCTCTGCGGCCGGACAGCCGGGCCGTCAGGGAGGCAATAGAGAACTGCACGCAGGGCCCACTGGGAAGGCCATGGTCTTCCTGAGACAAGCGAGAGCAGCCGGCGGACCCTCCCTCCTGCTCCTCCCCCTGCCTGAACACAGGGTGACGTCTGGACAAGGAGCCGGCACCCTCGGAATCAGGGCAAAAATGGCAAACCGACCAGGGGGAGCGGGAAGCGCGAAGGAGCCGGGACACAGTGTCTGCACCAGCCCAGGTGGCCTCTCTCTGGACAAACGGAGAAGAGAGAGAACCAACGCTGTTTCAACACGACCCTCAGAGTGTGCTCCTCCCCCAAATGCAGCCCAGCTGTTCTGACGCCTCACCTGCCCGCCCTGACCCTGTGTAAGATCTAGATCTTCATCCGCGAGAGTCAGGCGCTCAGTTCCACGTCACAGCCTGCAACCAGCACTGGCCCGGGAGCACCCAGCACTGGCCCGGGAGCACCCATCACTGGCCCGGGAGCACCCAGCACTGGCTTGAGAGCACCCTCACTGGCCCGGGAGCACCCAGCACTGGCCTGAGAGCACCCTCACTGGTTCAGAAGCACCCAGCACTGGCCCAGGAGCACCCACCACTGGCCCGAGAGCACCCAGCACTGGCCCGGGAGCACCCAGCACTGTCCTGAGAGCACCCTCACTGGTTCAGGAGCACCCAGCACTGGCCTGAGAGCACCCTCACTGGTTCGGGAGCACCCAGCACTGGCCCAGGAGCACCCACCCCTGGCCTGAGAGCACCCTCACTGGCCCGGGAGCACCCAGCACTGGCCCGGGAGCACCCACCACTGGCCTGAGAGCACCCTCACTGGCCCGGGAGCACCCAGCACTGGTCTGAGAACACCCAGCACTGCCCTAGGAGCACCCAGCACTATCCTGGGGCCAGGGCCACAATGACGCCCTCTGTGACTGCCCACGTGGCCAGCTGAGGTGTCAGCTCTGATTCAGAGGAGAGAGAGCAGATAGGCCTCTCCACAGGGAGGGAGGGGCGGGCGTGAGACAAGGTCTAACCACCGAGCCCCCAATGCATTCTCTCCCTCTCTCTCTCTCCCCCCAACACGGCCCACGGCTGGGGGAGGGCCCGTTACCCACAACCCGCGTGACTGGCAGTGCGCAAACCTCACGCTGCCCAGCCAGTCACTGCTCGCCTCACTGTGGGCTCCCTGCTGCTCCCACATCAGGGGACCACAGTCCTGCTCTCGGGGTCTGCTGGGCATCAGTCCTCCTCAGGGACACAGAAGCTCCTGGCGGTAAAGTCACCGGCAGTCGCCTGTTCCTCTGTGTTGGAACAGGGACCACCTCGACCCCACATGGATCCCCTCAGTGTGTGCAGAGGATGGCACTGTGCAGTCCACATGTGGGACCAAGGAGCCCACGCAGACGAAAAGCTCCCCTCACTGGCGTCAGGGTTTGCCCCATCCACCCAGCTCCCTGCCCGGGCCATGGTGCCTGTTTCCTCTGGCTCCAGACTGCCCAGCCCATCTCCTCCGGCCTCAGCTGGGGACCTTCCACGTCCCCTCTCACCTGAACCACGCAGGCCAGCTCTCTCCAAGGTGACCTTGTGCCATGCAGAGGGCTTGAAGAACTCCCAAGACCTGCAGGGCCCCGAGACCAGACCATGTGGCACCCTCGTGACATCCAGCCTGGCGGGTCTCAGTCCTCAGAACCGTCACTCTGGCTGACAAGACCCACTCCCAACTCTTGCCTTTATTTTACCACTTTTTTCACACTCCTCCAGCTCCTGCTAGCGGAGTGACCTTTTGAAACAAAATACAGAAACCTACTCGCGTGCCTGTGGCCTGCTGGACATCTGCACCTCCGGGTGACCTTGTCCGACACGTCGTCAGCCCCGGTCCACCAAGCAGACCCTCCCCTGCTCTCAAGTCTCCAACGTTTCTGAAGAATAGCACGATCAGTCAGTGTTCTCCCAGTCTCCTGTCCTGTCCTCTTAATGTCCTCACCAACACGCATCCCATAATCAGAACCCTGTATTGTAGCTATTTTGGTTTTTGATGAATCATAACCGAGGTTCCCATGTATGAGAGCCCCAGGAAATCAGTCCACACAGTCTCGCAGATCCCGGAAGCACTGAGTCGAAGGTGATAATCACAGAGAGCTTTTAAGTGACACAGACTCGTTCATTCCCCAGATTCCATTAGCAGAAGTAATCTGGGTTCCCATTTAAGGTTTCAAAGTGGAATTTACTTGTGGCAGTGAAAACCAAGAGACAGTTTATCACACACACACACAAAAAGGCTTTAAAATCAAACCAACCAGTATTCAAATATTGATGTTGGCACTTACTAACAGCAAATCACTCAATTTCTATAAAACTCTGCTTCTCATCTGAAAAAAAAAAATGGAGAAAACCACCACAGCCTGGCAAGACTGACATGAATATTAAGAAAAAGGGCACCGTGTGACGTCTGAACACTGAACCAGGAGTTCCCTTCCGTAGGAAAAACAAGCAGTGAAAGACAATGAAAACGTCCCTAAAGCTATTAAATCTACCTCATCTTGTTAAAGAGATGTCACGTGGATGGCAAACCGCTGGCTTATACGCTTTCTTGCTTCCATATGCTACAAAAGCACACAACCATGATGCAACAACTGAGGCATTTCGCAGGTGGACGTCTGGAGGACAGATGGAGGAGCCCAGGAGGGGGGTGTCTGCATGAGGGTCAGGCGCCCTAGGAAGACTCCTTCACACGAGAAGAGCATCCAGACCCACAGATGCGCCTGGATCCAGGGAGGACCAGCCACCGGGTCCGGTCTCTGTGCACGGAGGGCCCCTCCACCCAGCCTCCTGCGCTCCTGCCTGGCTCCCAGCGAGAGAGGACTGGACACAGCCAGCAGAAATCAAAGCTGCTTCAATTGACCTCCTCGGGACGTCAAGGGCACACGTCCACTCTGGTTACGAAGGGATGAAGCACAAGCCACAGGCAGAAACTCTCCCCAGTTCAGTGCAATCTAAGACCCACAGCCTAGGAGCTGGACCCATTCTGCTGGTCCTGAAGAGCAGGCAGCAAGCCAGAAGGGGACACAACGCCAAGGATACGCTTTCCGCAAGGGGTCTGGTGCAGGGCTGGCCCAGCTACAGCATCTCTGCCTCCGCCCCAACATCCCAGCCCAAAGGGGCCGCGTCCGGATGCTGCGCAGGTGTGGGGGCTGAGCCACTGCCCACAGGGGGACGCTCAGGTGTGAGGACGAACGGACAGTCACACGCGTGCAAGAACGGTTAACCTACCTTTTCAACCCGCCATCACAACACAGCAGACTCTTGGGTGGCAGAGCACTGAGCCGCAGGGGTGCCCACTCACCGGTCCTGAGGGAGCCACAGGTCTGTGCCATAGGCGCCGCCGTCCCTGGGAAAACAGTCTGCAATCTCCGTTCACATCACTCTTAAATTTGCATTCGTGGGTCTAGACATACCACGCATGGAACACGACACCAGTTCTCCACATCAGCAACAAGACAGGCACTGTCTTGCAAATTGGTTTGTGTTTATAAAAATATAAATACAATAAAAATATGTATGATATTAGATTATCAGATTTTTTAAATTAAATTTAAATTTTCAGCTTTTTGTCAATAATTTTTATTTTAAATGGACACTCATTTTTGAAATTTGCATTTTGTATTTTAATTATTTTTAGTATTTTAAAGGAAAGATATTTTTCCACACAGGGAAGTATTTTCAATTTCTTATAATAGCATATAATGGAAAAGAATTTGAAATGAAAAAATATATATGTATGTATATGTATACAACAGAACTACTTTGCTGTATGCTGAAACCAACATTGCAAATCTTACACTTCAATAAAAAATCTTTTGGATGTAAAAAAGAAAAATCCTTTTGCAAAAACATAAAAAAATAATTTTAGGGAGAGAAGTAAGATGGCGGAGTAGAAGGACGCTTGTAGTTCACCCTTTCCCACAAATACACTAAAAAAATTTTTTAAAGAATTTCACACTTGTTTCAATTTACATTTTTATAAAAATATTTCCATTTTAATAACTGACAGCATTATTATTAACTGAACACACATTATGCAAAAATCTTTATTACAGCTATGTAATTCATGATTCAGCTGAAATAAGGCAAGAAAAAACAAGCTGTATGTGATAAGTATGTATTAATTGTGTGTATTTTACTTTATTATTCATTCAAACATCTACAGAGCACTCAGGTATGTGGAATAGCAACTAAACTCATCTTTGCTGTTTTGCTTTCAGTCACACAAAAACTGTAGCTTCATGTGTTTCTACTTTGTCATTGTGAAGGCGTGTATCCAGAAAAAAGAACAGAGTATGTACGCGTGGTAACCGTCTGTTAGTCTGATTTAAACTTTACATGTTACACGCGTGGCCCGCGAACCCCAGCCATCAGGGAGGCTGGATGGAGGGTCCACAAGATGTGGGGGCTCAGGCCACCAGGGAACCCGGGGCAGAAACAGCCCCGAACTCAGAGCAGAGAACTGGGAACTGACGGCTCGCGTGGCTCAGAGAACCGGGCCCGGGAGGCAGCCCCTGGAGACTCCCAGAAACAGCAGGAAACCAAGTGTGAACTAGGCCCCAGACTCTGACTGTGTGGAGGAGACACAGGAAACATCCCCGAGCTGCTCTCTTTGTGGCTTTACTCCTACTCCAGGACCACGTGGCCTGAAAAACAGTCAATTACACAGAGAAACAGAAAAGTCTCTCTCCTTCCCCAAACTTCCAGAATAATACGCTTTACAAACATTTAGGCATATCTTAATTCTGCTGCGATAAGCAACTTGGTATTCAGACGACCACCAGGTGAAATCCACGGAAAACCCACTGAGCAGAGCTCCAGGAGAGGCTGCAGGAGAGGCGGGCCACTCCTGAGATCCACGGGGTCTTCCCGCACACACGGCCCCTCCACCCCGGGGCGACCCCATGGGTGAGCAGTCTTTACAAACGCAACACAAGCCAAGGATGAACTGACTTCTGCAGATGGCAGTCGGACCACCAGCTGGCAGGTAACAACACGCTCGTTTTGGGAAGCCCAGACGAGGCCCCACAGCCTCCGGAGGAGGCTGTCCCTGAGCGGCGGTCGGGCAGACACCCACGTGCAGGGGCTCAGCAGGTCCCACGCTAACAGGACGCGCGGCCTGGGGTGGACGCTGCGGCGCTCTGGTCACGGCCCTCCGTGGGGCCTCACCCGTCGTCTCTCAGGGCCCCTGGTCCTCCTGCTGTTCTCCTCGAGCTCACACTTACCTGATTTGATTTCATTTGTTTGGGGGAAGTGTCCAGATGACCTTCCAGCACAGAATGTTCTCCAGGAACCTACTCTTTTGTTAGTAAGGCCCGACTGACCCGAAAGGCAAGAAAACGGCCCCAGGCGCACCCGACACGGCACAGGCCGCAGCCATCTGCCCCCCCCAGGACGAAATTCCCTCGCGAACTCCAGCCGCTGGCCCTGCCCCTGTTTTCAGTCTCACTGGGGTCTGAGGACCAGGGCAGCTGCGAACCATCAGGTGGTTGTGACTTGACGGAAAATTACGTCACCTTAACGTTGGTGCTCAGTGGTGAGCTGAGAAAGCTGCTTCTCTGTGACACCCTGACTCACTGTATTCTTGAAGCTGAGCAGCCATGGAAGCCACGCACGGGACATTTTCATAGGACAGTAGCTCAAACCTTAGGCTTAAAAGGATGCCGAACTCGCATGCAGAAACACGTAAGAACGCGTAGAGGGAGGAAGGCGTTCAGTGTATAATCTGGGATGAAGCAAATTTTTCACAGGAATAAAAATTCCATTAAACTGGTATATAAACCACAGAGGACAGAATCTGGGGGGTTTGAGAGGTTTTGTTTTTATGTTCAGTTTTGATTTTTTTACCTTTTGGAATAATAAAGAAACTTGAAGAAGATAAAAGTACGCTGGCAACAAAAAAGTGGAGTAACACAAAGGTTTTCGGAAAGATTAAGATTGTGGAGACCGGAATTTGTCCAGCTTTTTGTGAAGCGCCATCACGGTGAGTGAACGGGGCTTACGGGCCCCTCGGCCTGCGCGCTCTCCGCTGGCCGCCGCCCTGCACCGGGAAACACCCAGGTGACGCTGATTCACCGACGCTGAAACCGGCATTTTGTGTGACTGCCACGTGTCACAAATAGAACGCTTCAGCAAAAGATGCTGACTCATCAAAACGCAGGCTCAATTCTCAGCCTTCAGGCCAGACAGAAACAGGTGGTGGCCAGGTCTGGACCGGGGGCTGCAGGACCAAGGTCGCTGTCGAGGCCGCACAGCCCAGCCAGCCGCGGCCTGGGGAGGAGGGGCAGGTCGGGGCTGGCCAGGGCTGCGGCCGCAGCAGGAGAGCCGGGGGCGGCCATCGGAGGGGACGACAGCACGGCACGGCTCTGTGTAGTGGCGACACTTCCAGGGCCAGGCGGCAACAGGAACGGCCATTAGCTGGAAACAGGAGTTTCCAGATACAAGGGCTGAGACCTTGGGGGACGCAGCAGGGCCAGGCGGGGGGTGACAGGTGATGGCCGGGGATTCACAGGCCGGTCACGTCCCCCCGGGAAAAAGCAGCACCAGCCAGGAACCGGCAGCAGCTCTGCGCCCAGCCACGCTCAGGGCTACCTGCCCGGGCGCCAGACCAGCACCCCGACCGGGACTCAGGCAGCAAGACACACGCGTCTCCGCCTCCTGCAGGTATAAAGAGCCTTGAACCCTGCCAGGCACCCTCAGGTCGCCTCAGAGACTGGAGGGGACAGCACGCCGCCCGTCGCCCAGGGCAACGAAGGCACGGCCGACGGCTGCCTTTGAGGATGGACTCCCACAGTGACGAAGCAGTCTACGGAGAGCGTGACCTCCGAGGAAACCTGGGCTCACGCGAGCTTCCTGGATCCTTGAGTGACTGGAGTCTCTAAGACTCCAAGGGCAGAGGTCAGTAAGGCGAGCTTCTGGCTACAAAACCTCAAGTCTGACCAGTCACTGGGCTCTAACAGCACCCAGGAGGCGCCCGCTCCGAGGGGAGTGTCCGGGTGGAA
Organism: Camelus bactrianus; assembly: GCF_048773025.1. Classification (NCBI taxonomy): domain Eukaryota; kingdom Metazoa; phylum Chordata; class Mammalia; order Artiodactyla; family Camelidae; genus Camelus; species Camelus bactrianus. Next base: position 1,442,797 of record NC_133567.1, on the reverse strand, counting down.
GACCCTTTCTGCATGGAAGAGATCCAGACGCCTCAAGCATCTGGACGGGCCTTCCGGTCTGTAAACGTGACGGCAGGCTGACACCAGCTCCTGCGGACTGTGCGTGCAAATGCAGAGCCGGTGGCCTGGGGTCTCATCTGGAGCTCGGAGACAGAAACGAGGACCTCATGCAGGACCAGGAATTATTACTTGTAACACAAAATAGAATTTAAAAAGTAACATCTGTAGACACTTAGACGTGGTTTTTCATCTGGGAACTTGCTGGTCATCACCACGGGTCCTGTAAGGTCACACCCGTTAGCAGAGAGAATTCCACAGTCCAGACAGGGGCTGGTGCCAGGCCGAAGCAACTAGAGGAGTGAAGGGACAGAGGCAGCTGTGGACGCTCGGGGCCAGGAGCACCGCGGAGTCAGCCTCGGGGACCCAGCCTCCCTGCGCCTCGGTCCCAACAACAAACTGTCTCCCAAACTGAGACCCTGCAGGGCCCCTCACACAGGAGAGGACACACAGTCCTGAAGCTGCCATCGGGCCCTCGGGTGGGAAGGACGGGGCTGGGTCTCGGGAGGACTGTGTGGCACTACCCGCCCCCCGAGGGGCAGCCCTGCAGAACCTTTCCAGAGTCCAAGTCCAAGACTTCCCGCAGGGCGGCCCCTCGGTACTCAGTACTCCCGCTGCGGCCGGTTCTCACGAGGCGCCCGTCACCCTCTGGAGCCATGAATGTCTTTTTGCCCTGATTTTCTCTCATCCCCCAGAAGGGAAGCTCCAGGAAGCCCAGGCCACCTGTCTTGCTCATCTGTGAAGGGAGGGAGCAGGCGGAAGGAAGGAGGGAAGCGAGCAGCTAAAACCGAGACATCCCGTCACACTCCCCCAAACCACGCGGAGCCCAGACAGCGACGCGGCTCAGTCTCGGCGGAGCGCTGCCCCGACGGCGGTGCCCGTAAACATTTACTGGCCGCCATCCAGCCGTGGCCCTGGCGCCATTTTTTAGTGACTGAATTTTTGTCTAGTAAAAGAGAACTGGCACGAAACCAACAATTAAAACATTAAAAGACTGTCGAGTGTTTTATTTAAACTTTTCCCAGTGTATTTTCTCCAGGAAATGAGCATTTCGGCCAGGGACCGTGCTCTGCCGTTTATGACTCATTCACAGATCGCATGTTTATCACGCGCTGCTGATGGGGAGTCGTTACCATCTTTGGAAGGAGAACACACGGCGAGACAACTCCTTGAAGCTGGCTTTGAAATTCACACGGCAGTCCACCGCAAAGGAGCTCTTACTGCGCGTGGAATTCCCTGTGCCCTCAGTCCCCAGCGTGAACTCTGTCAAGCTGTGTGTTTATGTGCCGTTCACAGCAAGCCCTCCAGATTTGATCACCAGTGTTCCAAATTCTGAACACCCACCGTCTGCCCTCCCGGCCCGTCAGAACTTCTGGTGTTCCTTGTCCTCTGGTGCTGTACCAACCTCTCCTTCATTAGGAAGAAAAGGAAGGAAATAAACAAACCTAAATTCCTATCCCCACCAAAAACAAAAAACAAACAAATAAAAAAAAAAAAAAGAGAATGAAGGAAAACTAACCTAGCCTGGAGGCAACCACCACACACAAGGTATGTTCAGAGGGATTCAAGGAAGATTGTGAGCTAAGAGAAGGTTTTTCTTGACGTTCCGTTCCGCAGAAATGGAGGGGGGAGGGGAGACGGAGGGAGCCCTTGGGGAGGGGCCGGGAGCCAGACCAGAAGCCCGTCTCCTGGGCGGTGCTGACGACGCCCCCGGGGGTCTAAGGCCGTCGGCCCTGCTGCGCATCCCACACGTCCTCCAGTCGCCTGGCCCAGTCCCCCCACCCCAACCCAGGCCGTGCCTGGAGCAGGCGCAGGACCGAGGCGCCCACAGCCCCTCCTCCAGGCCCCACCCTGACCCGGGGCGGGCCCCCCACACCCCAGTCACCTCTCACACCTTCCCTGCTGGATGAGCAGGTTCTGACGACGAGGGAGAGAAGTGTCTGAGTCAGAGTAGGAGACGTGTTCGGAAGGACTCACAGCTGGCGTGCTGATGTGACTGATCCGCGCTTTGTGCCCCCTGCCCGGGGACGCGGGGACCGGGGGACGTGGGGGCCCGGGGAACACGGGGGCCCGGTTCACAGTGCGGTCGGGCGGCAGACCCTCCCTGAGGACGCGCGGCTCCTCGAGCTGACCTCTGTCTCCCTGTCCTCCCAGTCGTCTGCGAGGCCCCGCACAGCACACTCCTTCAGACAGCTCTCTAACCAGATCCAGTCAAACCCCTAGGAGATGCCACATCCTAGAGCACCCTTAGCATCCTGCTAGGGCTCAAAGGGGCTCCTGCACGTCCCAGTGTCTGGTCGCCCCCCGGTGCTCACACACACACGGGAATCTCAGCCCGCACACACACAACCCCTCCACAACCCTACGCAGCGTGGGGTCCCCAGTCACAACTGCTGAGCCCAGCCGCTCCACTGGAATCCAGCACACACTTGGCCTCTGGAACAATGTGAGTTCCCCAGGGGTGCGGCCTGTGGCACGAGGATTCCGACACGCGGGTCACTTGGCTAGTGAGCAGTGACAGAATTATCGAGGTTTTCATGTTTTCTTGCTGTACTGAAATCACCTGTTGCCACTGAGATCGAAGTACCCAGGCCAAGGGTCACTGTCACTGACTTGACATACTTTTTCCCTCCCATGGCCTCCTTCCTGCCCACTGACCCCTGACCCTCAACCCCGCACAGCCCAGCCCCTCACACCTGCCTCGCTCTGTCCTGATCCGCACGCCTCCCCCTCACTCCTCTGTGGAGCTGCCTTTACCCATTCTCCAAAGTTCTTCTCAGATAAAAACTCTCCACACAGCTTTTCCAAGCACTTTCCCAGACGTGCTCCTTCATCGTGGAAACACCACACAGGCTTCACGTCTCCCCTTCCCACAGCCGAGCTCTGTGCAGCATCGCAGAGCTGCGCGCTCTGAGGGCGGAGAACACGGGTCTCGTCTCTGCATCCCAAGAGCCTCCAGCTCGACGTCTTTACACAGAGAAACAGCTGCTCGATGTCACTGACCTGACCATGAGCCATCAGCCGTCCTTCCTCTCTGGAAAACTGAAGTCTGCACACCATCCCCCGGGCCTTCCGAAATGCCCAGCTGCATTTTCCAGGTTCCAGGGCTGTCAATCACAGTCAGGGGAGTTGCCACTCCAAGAATTCCCAGAGAACAACAAGGTACAACATGATATCACACGTCTACTCTCTCCACACGTGTATTTGTTCATGAGTCCGTAAAAACTCAAACAGCCAAAAAACTCAAACAAGTGAGTACATAAATTGGAGCAAACAAACGCGGCACAAAGACTCCATCAGATAAAAACCTTGTTGCCCAAACAGCATTACCCTCAGAAACCCGGGCTCCCACGAGGCTTTGTCTGAACCACTGGCTCCCAGTCAGGATGGGCCCCTCAGTCCATTTAGCAAAGAACGGGTTTCACGTGAACCCCGACTCCAGCCAGGCTACCTTTCCTGGCACAATCAGCAGCCCCTCTTCTGAAACACCTGTTGTTAACTGCAGCAAGATCGTCACCTGGGCATTAACCACGTACTCACCAAGCACGCACTTTAAGCAACTTTCTAGGGACTGAGGATATAACAGCAACGAAGGGGGGAAAGGCAGATACTCTTGAAGAGGACAAGACAGCATCTGCACAGGAGCAACAGGGAAAGAGACAGCCTTGGGGAAAGAGCCCGGAAGCGCAGAGGCCCTAAACGAGACAAATCCAGGAAGACCCACACGGAGACACAGCACGACTCAACTGTCAGAGCGAAAGACCGGAGAGAACCCTAAAAGCAGCAGGGGAAAAGCAACTGACTCCACACCCGGGACCCCCACAGGACCAGCAGAGGTTTTCCTGCAAACTCCTTGCAGGCCAGAAGGGCGCGGCAAGATGCCTTCAAAGTGCTGGAAGGAAACCGCCAGCCTAGGCCACTGCTGCCAAGGCTGTCCTCATCGTTAAACGAGAGCCAAAGTGCTTTCAGACACACAAAGCTGAAGGGGCTTATCGTCGCGAGATTATCAACACAAGAAATGTTAAAAAGAGTTCTTCAAGCTAAAATAAAAGGGTATTAACTAGCACCGGAGAACGTACTGAGGATAAAGCTCATTAGTAAAGGTAAGCATGTAGTTATACTCAGAACGCCCTAATGTTGTAGTAGCGGAGGGCGAATCACCCACAACTGCAGTGAGAAGACTCAGACAAAGGTGTTAAAGACAGCTACAACAACCCGCAGCAGCCTACAGTGATTTGTTAACGAACATGCAACGTAGAAAGACGGAAACCATGACACTAAAAACATAACACGGGAGGGGGTGTGTAAACACGTGGCGCTTCTGTGTGCTTTCAAAGTTGTTTTCAGCTTAAAATAGGCTGTTATAGATACAACATGTTCTATGTAAGCCTCGTGATCACCACCAAGCAAAAGCAAAAGCCTAGAGGAGATTCAGGAAAGGCCACGAGAAAGGGGTCGGAGCGCACCGCGCAGACACACAGCTCGTCCCGGGGAGGAGGGCAGGAGGAGGAGGGCGCGGCGCGGCCACAGGGCACAGCTCCTGCCTCTCGGGCTTTAACTCAGCTTTTCCTGCGACGACTTTCTCTGCCTCTCAGCGCACCAGGCACCCTTCTTTTTTAAACTTGACTAGTGGCTGCCTGGAGTTTACAATACGACTTACAGTTAGCCCAGGTCCATCAGCACCAGGACACCTGGCGGGGTGGTTCAGGTTCCTCAGAACAAAGTGCTCCGAACTCCTCCCCGCCAGTCCTGTCGCAGTGCTGCCACTCGCTTCGCTCACCCAGCTCATTCTTACTATCTGTATTTTGTGCAGACTGTTACTAGTTAGAGGAACTAAAAGTAAAAAAGGTAAAACTTTTTATTTCACCTTTATTTACTCCTTCTCTAACGCGCTTCCTTTTTAAAGGCGGATCTGAATTTCTACCTTATTTTCATTTGCCTTCTCTCTGAAGAATTTTTAAAAGATTTCCCGCAAGGCAGGCTTACTGGAAGTAAATTCTTTCCATTCTCCTTGTCTGAGAAGGACTTTGTTTCAACTTCACTGGTGAAGGACAACTTCACTGGACACAGAAACACAGGTAAGCAGGTGGGTCGGGGGAGGTGCAGCTTGTCCTTTCGATATTTTAGGTACTTCTCTCCACTCTCTTCTTCTTTCAGGGTCTCTGGAGAGACGCCTAACGAAACTCTCACCCTTATTTCTCTACAGGTGAGGTGTCTGTTTTTTCTAGCTCCCTTCACAGCTTCCTTTTTGTCTTTGATCTTCTACAGTTTGACTAGGACGCGCCTAGATGTAATTTTTACTTTGTAATTTACCCTGCTTGGTGTTCTCTGAGCTCCGCGGGATCCATGGTTTGGAAATTCTCAGCCGTCGTCACTCCCACAGTTTCTCTGTTTCTTCTCCTCGTATCTCAGAGGAGTGTTCCACTACGTATCCGTTACCACTCTGTGACTGTCCTGCAGTTCTTGAATAATCTGTTTTTTCAGTCTTTCCTTCCCTTCGTTTTTCAGTTTGGGAAGTTACACTGATTCACTGACTGTTTCCTTGGCCATGTCCAGCTTGCTAATGAGCCTTTTCTATTTCTAGCAATTCTACTTCTTTCTAGAGTTTTGCTTCTCTTGCTCGCATTACCACCTGCTTCTGCAGGCTGTTCGCTCTTCCCGCCAGAGCCCGTACACGTTAATCACGGCTGCCTCGACCCCGAACCCCTGCTAGATCTGAGTCTGGTCCTGAAGCTAGTCCTCGTCTCTTTACTCTGCGTTTTTGGTGTTTTAGCAAGACTTGAGGTTTTTTGTTGAAAGCCAGAGACGAGGCGTCAGGTTGAAGGAAGTGTAGTAAACGGCCCTTTCGCGTGAGAGGTTACGCGCCTGCGGCAGGAGAGAGGCTGCACTACCTGCTCGTAGAGCCCTGTGTCGGAGCATGAATCTCCTCCATGCCCTGTGCTGCCTCCCTTACTGCCTGTGGCTTCCCTGCAGGCTCCTCCCCGGGTGGAGGCGAAGTTCAGCTGTCACCCTCGAGGGAGGGGGATGGGGTCCTAGAGTCCTGTTGTTAGGTTTCTATCAAAACGTCAGAAATACACATGTCACCTAAAACCCTGAAAAAGGAATAACTACCTCAAGGTGCTCATGTACAAATGCTTTATCTTCTGTAGACCCATTCTCAACCAGAGCACACCAGAAGCCTCAACACCACCACGCAAGGTGCTGGAAACAGCACCCCCAGGAGATGTCCGCATCCTGAGTCGCAGAGCCTGCGAGTGTGGACTGTCACGTGGCAACGGGGAGCTAAGGGAATGGGTGCAACTAAGGCCGCTGGTCGGCTGACCTGAAAGCAGGGAGATTACCCTGGACTACCTGAGGGGCCCAACATAATCACGGGGGTTTCAAGAGTGGAGAGTGTAGGCAGGAGAACCAGCGGGACTGACGTGCCGTGAGGGCGCGTGTGCTGCTGGCTCAGATGAGGGAGAGGCCACAAGCCTCCGGGGGTGCAGCCCCCAGAGCTGCAGAAGCTGAGGACCCTGCCCCCCACCCCAGGGAGGAAAACCAGGTGGCTGCATCTTGCTTCAGCCCAGGGAGACCCTGCCGGACTCTGATGTACAGAAACTCAAGATAACCTGTGCTGTCTGAAACCACGACATTAGCAGTAATCTGCCACAGCAGCAACGGGAAATAATATGCCACAACCGTTCATCTACAAAGTAAACATGTTTTAGAGTTTTTTTTAAAGTAACTTTTCAAATTCTATCTTGAATTTCCAGATTGCTGATAAAACTTTTCAAGAGTGTAAGATGCAAAAATACAGTCACTGTTCTTAGTTTCCCCTCTCCCTCCTGCTGCCTCCAGCCTTAGTTTCCATGTTACTCTGAGTCGTAATTTAAGGTTAAGTTAAAGGACCACAAAATGGAAAGCGGTCACAAGTGGTTCTCTCAGATTCCCTGGATCTCGGCAGCAGAACCACGTGACTGCTTTTTTGGTTTGACCTAGTTAATTCTCTGTTCATTGGCAGCCTTTGAATTATAAACATACGACTTAATAACCACTTTCTATTTTCAAAAAATTGTTAATAGATCTTTGGATCAAAGTAAAACCAAACTCTAATGCATTAAAACTTCTCTTAAAATGAAAGGAATTTTTTCAAGCCTACTTTTAAAAAATCATTTTCTTCATCATGTCCTTTGCAGAGTGGTGCCCCCCCCCCCAGTTTTGGGTAGTCTTCAGTCTTAATTAAATCCAGTGTGATAAAATAAGTCAAGGCTAAAAAAAAGCTCTTTGGATACATGTCACCAAAAACAACTTAAAAATTTATTTCCTAGCATTAATTGTGCACCTTACTGAAGTCTTCTTATCTTGGTTGTATCCCCGAAAACTATCTGTACGCGTCTCAAGGCTCACACGTCAGAGCAGGGGCAAACTACTAGCTGCGGCTAAAGCCTTCACTTAAAAACACGCAGTCTTCTGCATAAAAGACAAAAATTGATTCGCTCATCTAGTCAGCGTAAGAGACGTCAAGGCCTTCCTGGAAAACAAGACTTTTTCTAAGACGAGAATGAAGAACAGACACACAATCCTCTGAAGCGCTGTGAACAGTCGTGTACGGCGTGTCACCTCGCTGTAACTGGGGTCACCTGGAAAGGTCGGCGGGCGGCCCTGCAGGAGCACCTGCTCACCCACCCCGGCTCCTCTGTGCCTCCGCAGAGCTGGCGCCCAGGACGGGAGCCTCAGGAACAGGGGGACGAGGCGGTGGAAGGCGCTGACTCGGGAGGAGGGCGGCAGTTGAAAACTTCTGGCAAATGCTCAGACCTAAAGCGCGCGGCAGGGGCGGTGACGCTGGACTTTGAACACGTCCAGTTTGCGGCAGAGGAAAGAGCACAGCAGAAATGCCCCTGGCCCTCCGTGCTGAGCACGGGGATCTGACCGCCTGTGACATCAGCACCGAGATCTTAGAGCCAAGCGTGACAGCATCGTTCTTCGAAAGGAGAGCACGGGGTTGGTCGGGACCGGGGAGTGAGGCCCGGGGCTCAGCCAAGGGACCAACCCGTGCGCAGCCGGCGGGGAGCGGGGCCGGGCCGGGAGAGCGCGCCTCTGAGCGCAGGTCCTCGGCCATGTCCTCGGGAGTCTGCCCTGGTTTCCGGCTTTGCAGGGGACAAACCAGAAGTCAAAACCTAATTCTATTCTCTCCTTTGAGGTTTCGAAGACAGCACAAAGCTTGCGTTTCCAAAATAAGACCACAGACATCATAAAAGACGGGTGCTTCGGTAAAAGGCCCCCACCTCACCTCTTGTCCAATTTTTTTTTTTAGATAAATTTTGTGCTTTTCTATGAGAGATCCTTTATTCACAGAAGCTAAACTCCCAGACAGTGACGGGAAATACTTTGCACAGAAGAAGGAACAGAAAGGGTACAGCCCATCAGAGATGTTCCAGACGCATGGCTAGTTTTCAAGGACTTGAAGAGAAAGATGTGGACACACTTGTGAAAAATCTAGGCTAGGGTGAGATTTAAAGCAGTTCAAGGCAGAGAAAAGCGCTGGGGAAATCGCACACAGGCACTATACACACACAGATCTGCACACGCGGGTCCAGTAACGGTGCCGAGTAGAGAAGCCGTGCGGACCAGAGGGTCTGGGACAGGCCCGGGGCTCCTCCCACACGAGTTCAAGAGGGTTTTCTTCCCTTGTGCCTGCGTGTATCCCTGACCCCTCGTCTTCCTCCTCGTTGGCCGTGTCTCAGCGCTGGAGTTCCCCTCCCTCCAGCTTCACTGCGCTGAGCATTTACTACCCAGGACACAGTCACTCAAGGGACTGGGCAACGGCCCAAACATTATGTCACACACACACATGTTGCCCCTGTGCAAGTGCACATTCGTGTCCACACGCAGACACGTGGTCACACGCATACACATTTCCACATGCGTGCGCACGCATGCACACACGCACATGTATGCACACACGCAGTCCCTTGACTATGCAAATCAGGGTCTAATCCCCTACACTATACCGAGTTATCCCCCACATCACCCCCACAGCATCCCCACGTCATCCCCACACCACCCCTATCATATCAGCCCCACGTCATCCCGTCATCTCCATCACCCCAACATCCCGTCACCCCACGTCACCACTTCATCCCCCACATCAGCCCCCACATCACCCCCACGTCACCCCCACGTCGTCCCCCACGTCACCCCGTCAGCCCCACGTCATCCCCCACGTCAGCCTCATGTCGTCCCCCACGTCACCCCCACGTCGTCCCGTCATCGCTCACGTCACCCCCACGTCACCCCCGTCAGCCCGTCACCCCTACGTCACCCCCACGTCGTCCCACACGTCACCCCCACGTCAGCCCCACGTCACCCCCAGGTCAGCCCCACGTCATCCCTCACGTCACCCCATGTCAGCCCCACGTCGTCCCCACGTCACCCCCACGTCAGCCACACGTCATCCCTCACGTCACCCCCACGTCATCCCCACGTCAGCTACACGTCACCCACACGTCACCCCCACGTCAGCCCCCCTTCATCCCTACAGCACGGTGGCCCTGGCCCTGGTGTCCCCACATAGCTGAATAGACTGTCGGCTTCACTAGCGGAAAGTTACACAAGTAAGCGCGAGGGAGGAGGTGGGACCTCCGAGCTGTTCCCCGCTCCTTCCTCGGTCCCTGCAGCCCTTTCGTAAGCGCAGCCTCCCGCGTCACCGGCACATCAGCCTGCGTTCCCCACGCACCACGCAGTGCAAAGAGGCCAAAGGACGGACACACGTGGATGTGTCTCGACCACAGTGCTCGGGACACGTGCTCCTCTCTGCCCAACGGCCCCGAAGTCACCCCAGCGTTGTCGGTCTACGTCCAGGCCGCCAGCACCACAAAAAGCGGGCGCTTGGACCCGAACCTAACGGGCACTGCCCTGACCCGGTGCTGCCCGCCGCCCTCCTCCCGCCGTGCGCTGGGGCTGTGGTTTCATGCGCGGGACTGAACCCGGCCAGTCTAACTACCTCCTGCGTTGTAATTTCAGAAGCTGGAATTTCATAGGCACGGACACTGTTATTAAGCCTGAATCACTGGGAACCTCTGTTTCCGTGCTCTGGAGCCTGGATGGCAGCCTCGTGCACAAAGGCACTCAGTGCACAGCTTCAGCCCAGGAGGGAATTTTTTTCCTCAGAAAATTGAGGACAAACTATTTGGCTGTTTAAAAGCTAAAAATAAATACGGCTTACTGGTTCCAAACTCTGTGGTGGTTCAGCTCCAAGATCGTTGCAGTTTGGAAACAAGTTACATTTGGCAAATAATTATGCCACAAAGGGTCTAACTGCTTTTTCTATTTTAAATAACAAAATAAGAAACAAAGTGTTCTGATTAAAAAGTTAACAGCTGTATAGTAAATTCTCACGCATTTTCATAACGATATTAGTAACCTAGGTGGAGCCTTAAAAGAAGACCCTTTTAGCCACAGAAAATTACCCAACCGACCACAATATTTCACTGAACATTTCAGAGATCAACATACTGCATTTACTCAAGTGAGCGTTCAAATCTGGATAAAAACTAGGTTGCGATCCTAACAGGGCCCTCTGTTCAGCGATGCAGAAACGAACAAATGGTTTCTGTCTGCTCGAGGCTCCCCACGAAAAAGAGGGAGATTTAGAACACGGATTAGCAAGTATAAATTAAACAGTTAGGCAATGAAGCAGTTTAAGTGTGTTTTGATAACGCAGCATCTAAGCCGGGCTCCAGGGTCTGCTGCCCAGTCCGCCTCCCAGGAAGCAGGGAGCACCTGGGGGACCCGGACCTGCATCCTTTGCTCCCTGCAGCCCCCCATCCAGGGACAGGGACGGCCTGTGGCCTCCAGCCCGCAGAGGCTCACCTGTGAGAGAATGCTCATTCTCACATTTGAGCTATTTTGATGTCAAAAGGCAATCATGAGAAGCTTTTAATCAAACATTTCATTTCTCTCATGAGGACTCCCCAAAGATGGGCTCTGCAGGGGTGAGACGGGAAGAGGGCTCCGGGAAGGTCAGGAGGTGGGTCTGCCCTGGGGTTCTGCCATCCGCCCTGCATGTCGCTGGGCACAGCATCTAACCTTCCTGGCTGTGGTGTGTTTATCTGTCAACACAGGGCCTGGACGAGATGCTGCGGACCCGTGCGCTCACTCCGGCACCCACGAGAGCGGGCACAGCCTTCAGAAGCCCATGTCTGACGGCTCTCCGGATGGCTCCTCGGACGCTAGGGAGAAATATTCACACCCTGTGGTTCTGGGAATGCCCCAGGGGCTGCACTCTGCCTCCTGCCTGAACAGCAGCAAAACTTCTCCACAACTGTCGCCCATCAGTCCCCGAGGGCACTGACCACACTGCCGGCCTCCACTTAGGCTGTCCCGCCCCCTCTGCTCCTTCCGCTCCGAGGCCCCGAACCACCATGCGCGCGACCCTGGTGACTCTTCCTACAGCATTGCCACAACCTCTCCGTCTGTCCCAAACCCCAGAGCAGAGACGGGCGCTACACTCCAGGGACATCTGCGCCCCTGGCAGAACAGAGTCGGTGAGAACCCAGCTCCGCAGAGGCTCAGCCTGGAGTCGTGTTGCAACCAGAAGACAGAGGCCAAGACCGGATGGGCGAAGAGGTGGGCAAGACCACTGTGGGGAGGGCTCCCCAGCCCTGGGAGACTGCAGCTTGTTCCCACTGACCCCAACGCAAGGAAGCAGAAGCTGCAGCCAGGGAAACAGAGCAGCTTGGCAGCCCCCACTGCTGGCTTCTCAGAACTGCCGTGTCTTCTTCCAGACGAACCTCGGGAGAACCACAATTTAAAACTGACTTCATCTGGGAGAGCCGAAATTCTTTTGGCAGTTCTCTGGAAGGGGGAAAAGCCAACTAATTCCTTCCCTCCTCCCCCCAGGACAAAAAGAGAAGTTGCAACACAGGCTCCTTGGAGCCGGTCACAGAAACACTCGGAGATCTGCAGAGCTGCACAATGTGCACGTTTGGAGAAGCAATTTTGAGGCCAAGTAAATGTCCAGGGACTTTATTTAAACATCTCTTTGTCTTCCTGGTCAAACTGGCACCTCGGGATCAGGCCTTGTTTCCACCCATCAGGAAACTGGGTGCAAAGCACAACCCTCCGGACGTCGCAGACAGCAGAGAACTTACTCTGACCTCAGGCGCGGGTGCAGAGTCCTGCCAGCTACTGCCACGAAACAGACACACTAGGCGTAATTGACAGGCTTTCCTCTGACAAACCCTCCCCAGCCTACCCAAAGCAAAACCCCCAACTTGCACAACGTCGTCAGACACCTGTCTCCCGACCGTGTCATACCGCCGCACACTGAGAGTGGAGTGTCGAAACTGGAAATACGCCGAGGAGGACCCTCAGTGCTGACAGGGGCTTCACACAAGAATAACTGGAAAATGACGACAGAGCACAAATGACTGAACCAGGTCAGGTCACAAGGGCAGGAGGGCTGGACAGTAGGTCCACCAGCCGTGAGCGTCCTGGGATGAGGGGGCCCCGTGAACACCAGGGGTCATCTGGCCCAGGCAAAGGGACCAGGGGAGTGCACACCCAGCTCAGGACGTTCAGACCCTGGGGTCAGGCTGACCGCTGGGCCCACCCCTTCGCTCACTGCTCCATTAGCCAAGCGGGTCAGGGTCATCCCCTCTCCCGTGGCCGGCAGCCCGCCGAGGCCCAGCGTCAGGACCTAAGCACGTGAGAAGCAGAAACTGACAGATGCTGCACACGCTGGTGTCCTCCTACCCCCAGCCCCACTCTGGTCTCAGACCCCCAACCAACAGCAGGGCTGGCGGGAAGCGGTCAGACGTCAGTGCGGGGTTTTGTCTGACCCACCTTGTAGATGATGAACGTCCCCCAGCCAAGAAAATAAGGCTCTTCACTCACAGAAACACAGCCCACTTCACTTCAGAAACACGTGAGTGTGAGTCGTCTGTACCTGATTCACACGTGTGCTCAGAGACACAGGACGTCTTCCCAGAGTAGGAGACGTCCTCACACGTGTGCAAAGATGTAACAGGCGGAGCCGGAGCACGTCTTCCAGCAGTGAGGAGAGCCACGCCCCAGCCACAGCCACATACACCTGTGTCTGCCTGGACCGGGCATCCTCTCCTGGAACACAGGCTCCTTCACTCTGCACAAGGCAGGTACCCCCCTCTGCTGATCCCTCCAAGCCGGGAAAGCAGGCGTGCCCCTCCCTCCTCCCTCCTGATCAAGCCCGTTCCCGTGGGGCCAGCTGGCAGGACGAGCTGATGGTGGCGCCCAGCCTGAGGCCATCCAAGCCCGTCCACCAAGGCCAGCAGCCTGTGACAGGCCAGACCGTGGTCCCTGAGCGCCCAGACCAGGCGCATCCCCACAGGAGTCGGTCCCAGCAAGGTTCCGGGTCACAAAAGAGACACCTGAGCCCAGATGTGTGGGCTGCTCAGCAGGAACCAGAGCCCCACAGGCAGAGCCTCACCCCCGGAGCGCGGCCACGCACGCCCTCCGCATGGAGCCTGGGCCTGAGTCCCCACCGCAGCAGGGCCCAGACTAGGCCGGGAGGGGCTGCTCCATGCAGAGGCCCGTCTACCCCACCTGCCAGACTGACAGCCCTGCCCACGTCCAGGAGGAACAGGGCACCGGCCGAGAGGTCACTGGCCCTCCGGCCACGGTGGGCACCCCGGCTAAGAGCCGCAGCAAACGGGAGCAGAGTTTGAACCGTACGGCTACTCCCAGGCAAAAACAGCGCAGCACGCTGTGCAGAGCAGCGCAGAGTTCCCCAGCTTCCCCAGTGAGAGCATCCACCGGCAGCTCCCTCTGAAGGACTACCTTGAGGCTTTCTAAAAACACAGGCAAAGCTGAGAAGAGGAGACCAATGCCCACAGACAGAAAGCCCAGCCCCTTGGAGCCCGGTCTTGTCTGAAGCAGGTCCCTGAGGGCAGACCGCCCAGTCACAGTGCCGCCGACTCCCCCAGCAGGGCAGGCCGATAGAGCCAAACCGAAAAGGAAGAGGACTTCCCTGAGCGACACCACTCCTGAGCTTTCCACGTGTGTTTACTTGATGTAAACTTGCTCAGCGCATGTCCCAAAGCAGGAAAGGCCTGTGTTCCCCGGGGTCTGACGTCACTGCAGGGAGAAAAGTCCTGGCACGGGGACGCTGCACAGGCTGGCTTGTCTGCAGGCGTTAACACAACAGTCAGAGGCTCAGAGCTCCCCTGGGAACTCCACACCCTCTGCGGGCACCTCCTGGTTCTCCTCCGGCGCTCCGTCCACAGGGGCAGGTCTGAGCACCTCCCCAAGCCACCACTTTGAGACCAGATGGCCAGAGCCAAGATCATCCCAGCAATGTAGGCAAATGAGCATTTGCTGGTGGGGTGGTGGTCAGGCAGCCAGAGGGTGGCCTAAAGCTCCCACTGGCCCCTCCCTGGGGGTCAACGCCGGGACGTCCAGTGGCACTGAGGAAGGGGTCACAGTCCCGCACAACCCACAACCCCGCACCCGAGAGGGCCACACAGGGAGCTCGTGGTTGTCAGCAGAAGCCCCAGCTGGCCTCCAGCATGTCAGGAAGACTGACCCCGGGTGGGAGTCTCTGATACAGCGAGTGTCTCAGTCCAACGACAGTGAAAAATACTTCCGGATTTAGACAAACACCCCAGCATCTTCCAGACCCCCGGTCTTGGTCTAGGATGGGCCCCAGTCATAAGACTGTCCTGAAGACTGACACTGGGAATTAGCAGGGGGATCATAACTTCTCTAGCGTGGCTACAGGCCGCTTCACAGTCTGAATCTAGGGCAGAGATGTGGGCTCAAGTAGGACCCCTGAGGGTCGCAGGCACTTTCCAGCGGGGCCTGCAGCCATGGGGTCCAGACCCACAGACCAGACACTCACAGGACACTCAGCATCGAGAGAGTGCTTGCTCTTTGAGAATTCAATTTTTAACATCCTTCTGTCCTGAAACAGCTGTCTTCCTCGACTCCTCGGGTCACAGTGACCATCCACGTGTCAGCAGACTAAGAATCAGAATCTGGATGCAGAGGTCTCAGAAAGGAGAGCAGGCCGACTGGGGGGCCCGGTCCCGGAGGCCCAGGGCGGGCAGCAGAGCGGGTCGGAGAGAGGACCGCCAGGAGGGAGCACACGGCTTCGTTCAAGGGCAAAGACACCACCTGAAGAGACGGAGACTCGGTGTCACAGGCCCTGTCACTAAAAATTAATTTAAAACCCCTTATCTGCCCATCACAGGACAGCCCTCTCCTCGTTCCAGAAAGGCCATGTTGTCTGTGATCTCAAAACTGCTTTCGCAGTTTTCACTTTTGACCAAATGACCAGTGGTGAATGAACAGGACCCGACCCCTGCTGCTGCGCCCCCATCCTCAGGGTGAAGGGCCAGCCTGAGCAACAGGAGGGCAAGTCAGGTCGGGAAGAAAGGGAACGTGCTGGGCAGCTGGGAATGAGCAGCAGCAGAGAGGGAGAGGGAAGCGATGGCCCAGGAGAGCTGTCAAACCGGTGGATTAACACCAGGGTTTATTAACAGTTCCTACAAGTCACCATGAAAAAAAGACACACAGCAAAGGATTTAAAAAACAGGGAAACCCCCAGAAGGGGCCCACAGAGGTGACGGCCGCGACGGGGGCCCAAAGCCCCCAGTCATCAGGGACTCAGGCGGACCCTTTCACACAGAAGCGCCTCTCCCAGCCAGACAGCCACGCACGCTACTCTGTGCAGCATCGCCAGTAACGGAGACCACGAGAAACCGAGCTGCCTGCGTGTCAGTCGTGTGGAGGGTTCAACGCCGTCCTGGGGGACCCTACGCCACCCATGCGGACTGACGGGAAAGCAAGTAACACACAGCATTAGGTTTTTAAAATACACTTACGTGGTTTGAAAAGTGTGTAAACACAAGAAAGGAACTTCTCCAGGTCTCTAAGGAGCTCGTGTTTTGCTTTTGATTTTCTAAGTCTAGAATGGTGTTTAGAAACCTGCACTACTGTTTAATAAATGGATTTGTTAAAATGAGCGTGATGTCTGACGACTGGGTTAAAACGAACATTTCAGAACATGATGAAATTACTACAGATTCTTTCCTTGGAAAAATAGTATGAAACAAACCCTTTTATTTCTTGAGATCCCCTTAAGCCACAGAAGTTAATAGATGCAGTAATCCTCCTTCTGCATTTAATTACGTGTCCTCCTACTCCCACACCCAAAATTATTTGCTTCATTGTGTGTGCGGCCCTATTTGGAAGAAACAAAATTTCTCAGCAGGCAACCTGACCCGAACAAAAAGCACACGGGGCAGCGGTGGGAAACCGTGACACACGCGCCCGAGGACCCCGGCCAGGGCCAGCTTTCGGTCCGCCCTCGCTGGCAGCCCGAGTTGATACCAAAACGGTTTCCCTGGGCCAGCGTCTACGTCCTGTGGGGTCAGTCACCCTGACCAGCTTCACCCCAATGACGCTCCCGGTCAGGAGCGCCCAATCCGCTGACGTCCCACGCTGACGGCTCCTCCTGGAGCGACAGCTGGACCGGAGCCCTGGCTGGGGCCCCACTCCTCTGCTGCGCTGACCACGGCGGTGCCAAAGCCCCCCGCGGCTCCCGGGCCCCTCGCCCTGGCCGCCCGCGTCGTCTGGACACGGCAGGCACTCCGGCGGCGCCTGCCGACTGGACACACGAGGCAGCGCGTGCGCGGCCCCTGCCCTGCAGTCCCACCTCTGACCCCCACTCCCGCCCGGGGCCCCCGCTCTGACTGGCGCTCCTACCCGCCTGCCTCGGGCTCTCGGGACACGGCCCCCGCAGACTGCGCGGCGCTCGCCGAAGCCTCAGCCCCGGGACCTGGGTGGCTGCGGGCTCCCACGGGGACGGGCGTGGGCCCGGCTCGGCGGGCCCACCTGTGCGCCGCAGGCCCCGCGCTCGGGCGCGCGTCCCCGCCGGCACCAGCTCGGAGAGCGCGCGTCGGGGCGCAGGCCCGCGGGCACGCATGCGCGCGCGCCACGCGCGGCTCGCAGCCCCTCGTCCCCGCGCGCTGCCGGAGCGAGCCGCGCTCCCTCCCACGGGCAGGCCGGCCGCGCGCGGCGCACGCTCCAGCTGGGCCTCGAGGCTCCCGCCCGGGCAGCGCCCGACGAAGAGCGGAAGGACAGAGGGAGAGAGAAGGCGGACCCCGCCCGGATGGCACACGCCCCACGACAGAGCTCTTCAAAACCAAGCGTATTTTGTTTCAGTCCGGAGCCCCCGGAACGCAGGATGCTGGCAGCCCTGCACAGTCCCTGCTCACCCCCATTCTCTGACTTGATTCGTCGTTCCTCTGTCCTGCAAGCCCCTCTGCCGATTTCCAATCTAGTCTTCATCCGTATTTTTTCTCCCGTAAATTTAGGTATTTTTTTGTTTGCACCATAAAGTTAGATTGTAAGCATTTGGAGAGCAGCAAAGAGCGTGGACACGTCCATCCCCCACGTAACCAGTGGGCGTTAGACCCTCACTGGGTGGTGGGTCCTGAGCAAACTCTTAACTGAGTAACGGCCGTTGGAGGCTTTTTTAAAAAGCCTTTTCTATTGTGAAATATGACAAACATGTAGAAAAGTACACAAAACAAACGTCACACTCAGTGGAGTATCAGCTCTCAGTTCAAAGTGACCCCTCTCTTGACCTACATGAAAACCTGATTCATGCGTCCCTTTATAGTTTTACCACATAGTCATGATTCTGTCACCGAAATAATTAATAAACAATCAATACTAAGAATAGAAAAGAATTCTGAGCCAAACTGAGGACTAGCCCAGAAGCCGGCCTCTCAGACAAGCAGGGTTTCCAGCACAGTCTCACGTGTTGTCAGAACAAAGAGCATTAGCAAGTCGAGCATACATTTCTTCAAGTTTAAAAAAAAAACAGACAAGCGTGTGCACAGCAAGTCAGTGTGGCCTTGGCCCCTGGGAAGGGGGTCTTATCATTGAAGGAGGCCCAGAATTGGCATTTATTTAAAAAAAAATTTTTTTTTTAAATCACGGACCTTTACTTCTGGTCAGTGTCCCCTTTTAATAATTAAAGTGGATGTATAGTGCACGTTTGATGGGCCACAAACAGGCTGTTTTAGTTAGCCTAAAATTCAAGTGAACTCATGTTTAAGCCAGCATGACTTCCCTACATTTCAATATGTGAGCATTTCTTTTATCAATTCTTAAACAATACAGGTCAGTTTTGCTGGATTTTTAAAAACTTAACATAAATAAAACCACACGTATATGATCTCCTGTCTGGCTCTTCTAACTCCGCATGTTTGCAGATCCGTCAGTGGAGTTGTGTGTGCTTGTGTGTACATATGCTTGTGTGTATAACTGAATCACTATGCTATACACTAGAAACCAACATGGTAAATCAACTACACTGCAGTAAAAAAACAAGCACATGCCCAGAGGTGGAAGAGCTAGATCATACAGCAGATGTGTACGTAACCTTTAAAGAAACTGCCAAGCTAGTTTCAGAAGCAGTTGTACCATTTTACAGACCCACCAGCAACATAAGAGAACTCCAGTTTATCTACGTCTGCCCCAACATTTGGTATAGTCAATCCTTTATAATTCAGACATTGCAATAGATGTGTAGAGGTATCTAACTTTGGCTTTTATTTGCCTTTCTGTAATGGCTAATGATGTTGACCATCTTCTCATGGGCTTTTTTGCCGTCTGTATTTATTTGATACTGAAGTATCTTCCACTTCTGCCTATTTTTCACTAGGTTGTTTGTTTTCTTATTGGCAAGTTTTGAGAGTTCTATATATTTTTGGGACTAAAGATTTCTATCAGTATCTTAGTTTCCCACTGCTGTCAAAACAAACCACCACAAACCTCGGGGCTTAAAACACACATATTTATTATCTTACAGTTCTGTAGGCTAGAAGCCTGAAATGTCTCATTGTTTGGCTAAAATTTGGGAAGGGCTTAATTACGGCTTTCTGCAGGCTCTAGGGGAGAATCTATCTTCATACTTTTTCCAGCTTCTGGTGGTGACCACACTCCTCCAGTCACGGCCCTTCCTCACATCACAGCACTCTGCCTCCCTTGTCCCCGTTTAAGTCCCCCTGTGATCACACTGGGCCACCTGGATAGCCTTATGTCAAGGTCATCTGATCAGCAACCTTAATCCCACCTGCAACCTGACTCCCCCTTACCATGTGACCTGAGACATTTACAAGTCTAGGGATAAGGAGAGAGACATCCTTGCAGGACCATAATTAGGTATGTGATTTGCAGATATCTTCTTCCAGTCTGTGGCTGGTCTTTTTATTCTCTAACAGAATCTTCTATAGAACAGAAGTTTTTTATTTCAGTTAAGTTCAATTTATGAATTTTTGTTCTATGAACACTGCTTTTGGTTTGTTATCCAAGAAACCTTGTCTAACCCCTTCAAAAATTTAGTATTTTATCTTTTTTTTCTTCTAAAAGTTTAATAGGTTTTACATTTCAGTTTATAATCCATTTTGAATTAACATTTTTATATGGTGTGAGGTATGGGCTGCAGTTTTGCATAACGATATCCAATTGTCCCAGACCATTTGTTGAAAAGATTATTCTGCCTCCAGTGAATTGCTTTTGCACTTGTCAAAAATCAATTCTTGAGTCTATCTTGGACTCTCCATTCTCCTCCACTGATCTGATCTGTCTATTGATTCCAATGAATTCAGGCATCGTTAAGTTCTCCAGTTTTGTTCTTTCTCAAGGTTGTTTTAAATATTCCAAGTCCATTGCATTTCTACATGAATTTTCAAATTAGCTTCTCAAATTCTATGCAAAAAGCCTACTGGGGTCTCAGCTGGGACTGTGTAGAATCCACAAATCAATTTGCAGAAAACCAGTATGCTGACAGCAGTGAGTCTTTGATTCATGACCATGGTACATATGATGGAGCCATGAGCTGCCCAGACACTTGGTCAGACACTATCCTGGGTGTGTCTGTAAAGGAGTCTCTGGGTGAGGTTAACATCTGACTAAGTAAAGCAGACTGCTCCCTAATGTGGGTGCATCTCATCCAATCAGCTGAATAAAACAAGGCTGATTCTCGTCCAAGATAGGATTCCTCCTGTGTGAGCCATCGAGCTGGGAAACAGGTGTTTTCCTGCCTTCAGACTCAAACTGAAGGCTCGCCTGATCCTGGATCTCAAGCCTGCCGGCCTCCGGATTAAAGCAACATCACAGGCCCCTGGGGGCCTCCTGCTTGCTGACCCATCCTGCAGACCTGGGGCTCTGGCCGCAGAGATTACGTGAGGCAATTCCTTGTGATAAACATTTGTGTGTGTACAATCTGCGTCTGTTTCTCTGAAGGATCCTTACTAACACAGCATCTGTTTATATCTAGACTTCTCAATAATACTTAGTAGTTTCCAGTGTACCCTCAATATTTTAAGATTTTATTATAAACAATATGTCAATTTATGATTTCTAGCAGCAGTTGGATATATAATATACACATAAAATAGAGAAACACAACCTTTTGTTATTGATCTTGTACCCTTAAACATTGCATAGCACATGTATCCATTCTCACATTTTTTATTAATGTCATCAGATTTTCTATACAATGACGTCTTCTGCAAGCAAAGGTAGGTCTACTTCCTTCTTTCCAATCTGGATGACTTTGTATTTTTGTTGACTTTATTTTTGGTTGGTGTTTATGTTTTTGTTTTGCCTTGGTGTGCTGGCTGGAACCTCCAACACAGCATTGAACACAAGTGGTGAGAGTGTCATCTCTGACTTCCTCCCAGCCTCGGGGGAAAACATTCAGACTTCTACCGTTAAGTATGCTGGCTTCCTTGGGTAGAGATAGTTCCTAGATTGCTGAGTTTTATATAAGGAATAGGTGTCAAATTTTTGAAATGCTTTTTCTATACATATTGAAATAACTGTTTCTATTTTAGTCTGTTACGTTGTGAAATACATCAGCTTTCTAGACAGTAGACCAACTTGCAATCCAAGGATGGTCATGCTGTGCTATCCTTTTTATACGCTGGTGGATTCTATTTTTTTTTAATTTAAATTATTTTTTAGGGGGCAGGTAATTAGGAATTAGGTTTTGATTTATCCATTGTAATGGAGGTGCTGGGGACTGAACCCAGGACCCTGTGAATGCTAGGCAGGCACTCTGCCCCTGAGCTATACCTCCCCCTGGTGGAGTCTATTTGCTAAAATTTTATCCACAATTTTTGGAACTATGTTAATTTCACCTAAATTATCATATTCATAGTAGTCTCTTATAATTCTACAACTGGTCTGCCATCTTACTAAGCTCCTTCTGTTACCTATTCCGTATTTCTCCCCCCTCCTTTCTTGCCTTCTTTTGGGTTTTTTTTGTTTTTTATTATCCCATTTCTCTCCTCCATTAGACAAGAAATTATATGCTTTCTACTTGTAGTGTTTACCTTCACTTACAGCATGCGTCCTGTATCAGAACAAATGAGAATTATGAACAAGTATTTCATCTTAAAGTTTTTCATGTTTTTGAAGCAACTGCCAATATATTATTCAGAAAATTCAAACCACTACAAAGCAGAAATACAAGTTATACAGGAACTATTTGACGAGAAAGAGACTTTTTTTTTTAAATGAGCTGGCCGACCTCAGAAAAGAACTGGAAGGAAAAAAAAAATCACAAAAATGAAAGCAAAGTTGACAGCAACACAAATGATATTATGCATTGTCAAGACCCAGCGAGACACACAGAGGAGCAGAATCAGAGAACCGAGAAAAGGGAGAAATGAAAGATGTTAAGGGGGTCAGGAAGGAAGGAACTGCTATGGAAGAACGGCAGGGGGAGCCCCAGTTACACATAAAAGGAAAACAAAAACCAAGGACAAACTAAATATTTAAAGATACAATTCAAAAAAAGCTTTCCAGAAATAAAAGAAACAAATCTACAGATTGAAGAGGACCCCCGCTGTCCCAGGGAAAACTGACACAAAGCATTCTACACCAAGGCATATTCCAAAGCACCTGGGCCATCGAGATAAAAGGTCTGCATCCCTTCAAGTGGGGGCCACAGGGAACCGACGCGGCGGCCCCCCGGCCTCTCCACCAACGGTCCGCGCAAGAAGGGGCGCGTCCAAGGGGCTGCGCCAGGAAAAACGAAGCGCCCAGAACTTAACGCGCAGCCAAACTGTCTTTTAAGAACTAAGGCGAAAGACGGAAACGCCTCAGCCCCTTACTTCCCGCCAGTTTATCTTTAAAAGCCACCGAGGGTGAATGGCAGCCCACCCAACACAGAGGGCAAACCACCGCGCAGAGCGCGGCAAGCACCGAGCACGGAGAGAACAAGGGCGCCAGCTGTGGCTGCGGCGGCAATGGAAAAGCGATCGAAACTCGCGAGAGAAAGGGCGTCTAGGGCCGCCGACAGCTCAGACGACACCTACTCGGGACAGGCGGCCAGCCGCTGCTGTGCCCAGCTCTCCTGCCGTCAGGTCTCCGCCGAGCGCCGCCCACAAGCTGCGGCCGCTGGAGCAGGGACCCAAGCACCTGGTCCCCTCACCTTGGTCTGCAGCCTCTAGGAAGGGCTTCCCCACTCGAGCCCCTGGGGCGGCCCAGCCAGCCGGCCCTCGCAACCCCTGTGGCATCAGAGAGGACACTGACCCGTACGGCACGTCCATCCGGGAGAATCCTGCACTGCGAGCAAGGCCTCGCCTCTGACAGCAGTTTCGTCTCTGAAAGCCAGCTCTTGCTGCACCCCCGGCCCTGGCAGGCAGGGTGCCCATCACAGCCACTCGGGTACCCACGGAGATGGCTGGAATCAAAGACAAAACAACAGTGCTTGCAAGGATGTGGAGAACACTGCTGGAGGGATGTAAAATGGTGCAGCCACTCTGGAAAACAGGAGGCAGCTCCTCAAGGATCAAACATGGTTACCTGAAGACTCAGCAGTTCCACTCCTGGGTAACACGCATGCTTGTAAAACTCGCATGCAAATGTTTGTAACAGCATTGCTTATCACAGCCAAACATGGAACCAGCCCAAACACCCATCATTCTGGAATGTTCTGGAATTAGACAGTGCTGATGTTTGCACAATCCTCCAAGCTCAGTTTAAAAGGTGAGTTTTAGGGTGCGTAATTTACGTCTCGACTTTAACAAGGCTGGCCGGTCCAGTGGAACCTCATCTCCCGGCCCTCCTGGCTGCCAGTCCTGTGCTCCCAGGCTGGGGTGGCACACAGCAGCCCCACAGCTTTGTGCAAAGGGCTTCCACCCCGGGAGCACCACCCGGGGCACGGGAGAGGGTCCCACTGAGCCCTGTCCGGCAGCGTTTCATACCAAGTTAGTTCAAAGGTGGACTGGCCTCCCCTACGAGTCCCACGTTGGTCCAGCCTCTCCCGGGCTCCTCTGAGAGTCAAGTCTGTACTTGCGGTGGGCCCGTGAGCCATGTGTCAGCACCCACGTAAGCGAGTGCCTGAACGAACACCAACACCTGGCCCAGCTCACAGTGCACTCACTGTTCTGGTCAGTACAGGCACAGGGACCCTCCCACGACCAGGGAAAGCGCGGAGGGGGCCGGCCAGGCCACCCTCACTGTCTCTGTCCACGGCTCATGTCGGGCCTCCTCCTCACCCTCGGTGGGGACCACGGCCCACGGAACCTCCTCTCCCTCGGATGTCCCACGTCTACCCCCAGAGGGGAGAACAGGCCCCACTCCTCAGACTAAAGGAAAGAGGCAGACGGCCATCGTCCACCATATCACTTTCCAAAACCTGTTTCAGGTTATTCATGACTCATTACTATTTCAATCCAGGCCAAACATAAATATTTAGAAACAGAGCTGACGCCAAAGTTCTGAAGTCATCATGGGGTTTTTATTTGTACCTTTACTCTTCTCTTAGAGGCAGTTCAGAAAACAAGCATATTTGGTAACAACAGGCGTAATTCTCAGGATGAACACATTCTTTAACTCACAAGTGGCCCATCTTTGACTCCTGCAGGATTCACCCTGACACAGCTGGTTCTGGACAAGCAGCCCACTGCTCCCTTGTCCAGTAACACATCTTGAAATTCAGTGACAAGCTCTTATTTAGAGCCATCATTATTACATAAGGAATTTTTTTCCAAAAAAAGGGTCTCAAAATTATAGAACAGTCTTATTCACCCAAAGAAACAAAGGTCTCAGATAAAATAACAATGTAACTTCAGAAAGAGAAACGTCTGTGGTGCTTGAGATGCCTTAAAAGGCTTTCTACTCAAACCCAAACATACGTGAAGTTCAAACTAGAGAAAAGGGAATGAAAACAAACCGTTTAGTAGCCAACACTGCAGACAACCTCACAGTCACACTTGACTACACAGTAAATTACAAATATCTGCCAGGTATCTATTCGTACTAGTACATACTGATTTGCCTTGGTCATTTAAAAACATTTAATCCCCCCCAAGAAATTTTTTTTTTAAAAAGAAATACACTGAGGTGAAGAAAACCCCAACCCCTCGCTGGCTGCGGCAGGGACAGGCTCAGCCCTCCCCACCGTGCACCCCACAGGTGGCTTCTCACCCTGGGCCCTGGCGTGGCGGTCACCCCAACCCTGGGCGGCCGGGCGTGACGGGGCAGCACACGCTCGGGTCCCGTGGCTGTCCCACCAGGAAGACACCGGGGAGGAAGACGTTAGTGTGAGAGTGAATTAACTGAGGAGGTAAGATCTGAACTTGGCTTTAACAGACCAGAGGACCGTCTGGGGTATAAAACCTGCCTGAAAGAAACCTCACTTGTTCTGCACGAGCTTGGGACAGCGGCGAGGAGGAGAGAGAACCATGACTGACGGGGTGAAGGTCTGGAGCCTGTGAGGCGTGCTCAGAAAGCCTGTCCAATCAGCGGGGTTCTGCAAACACACCACGTGGGCGCCCCGCCGTCTGCACCGCCGAGCGGAGGGCAGCGCTTACACGGGGACATCCGGAAGGGAAGGAACCTTCCTGACATGGCAACCTTAGCGGTGGGAGCTGGGGTGGAGTGACCCCTCCACACACGCATGCGCAAACATGCACATACACACGCTGACGGTGGATCTCAAAAATAGGGCAGGATAAGGGGGCAGAAGGGAGAATGTGGGAAGAGGGTGTGGGCTTGCACGGGCCACTCTGCACAGGGCAGGACGCCGATGAGCCCACACACCAGAAACACACTCTGAGCCCCCCACTCAACAGCGTGCTTCACGACAGGTACACTCCCATCACCACCCCCAAACACTGCTCCTTCACTCCAAGTGTGGCCACAACCAGGAGCAGCACGAGGGCTGGCTAGACAGAGTCCCAGGGCCCGCCCCACACCTACTGGCTTCACATCTGGGCCACCCTGGAGTCTGAGCCGCACCGGTCTGCCCCCTGAACTGAGCCCTTTCTAAGGACACAGCGTCCACGCACGCCAGGGACACGGCCCTTCCGTGCCCCACGGGACCAGCAGCACCACGAAGCACTCAGTGCCACTCAGGACACGGTGAACGGCCAGAAATCACAGAGCTGGAGAGCCAACTCCAGTCTCCTCTCCCACAGGAGAATACGCGGGCTGGCCGAGCCTCACAGATTTTTTTTGTTAATGACAGTGAAATTCTTCAATAATTAAAGGTCACCAAACACCAGGAGGAGGAGCAAAGCAATACTTAGGTGCGGCTGACCTTCCATGTAACAGACACGCCACACACTTGTAGCTGTTCCAGAGCCTCAGAAACTTAGTCCCAGGAGGGCAGGCGCTCCCGGAGCGCCGCCACCTGCCTTCGTCTAAGCCCCGGCGGGGGACCTGTGAGAACACACTCCTGGTGGCCTGCAGGGACCTCATACACTTCTACCAAGTTTATGAGTGAATGACAACTAACCAAATGAAGCCAAGTGACCAAAATCTCACAACTGTCAGTGGTGAGATCAGTATTCAGAACCAGTCGTTGAGAACTCAGCAGGGGAGTTATCAGCAAATATTGTTAACTTAACCCACATTTTAACTCTGACAGACAAAAACCAATTGGATGAACATTTACTGAGGTCCCCATCTGTCCAGAAGGCAAGGGTGAGGAAGATTCTCCTGTAAGCACCACACAGACATTTACCAAGACTGGAAACCCCTACTGCAGATGTACTCTGTGGGTGGCGGGATCAGAACTCAGGTGACTTCACTGTGACTACACTCAGGAGAGAAAGCTCGGTGGGGGTGGGGGTGGGGCCAAACTGCACATGTCGTCTCCTTCCCCAGCTTAGCACGTTCCTCAGCACACATTAACCCCACACAGGCTGCACGTGTGAGGTTTTACACTGTGATGTCGTTGAAATAAACACAAGCTTTGTAGCTTTCTTTTGCAGTACAAGTTACCCCTCTCCAAGGGACTTCACCCTAAAGACCTGTCGCTGGAGCCTCCAGCAGGGCCTCTGCCCCAGGTGGGGCGGGGAAGGGCGGTGTGCCAGGCACACAGGACTCGCGGGCCCCCAGAAGCCCACCTGTCTGGCTTCACCCACCCACAGAAGTCAACTTGGCCTGGGGTGCGCCAGCGCTAACGTGGCCCACACAAGCTCACGTAGCCTCTTGCAGAGTCAGCCCACCCTTCAGCCAGGAGTGTGGGCCTGGTGCAGACGCGTGTCTTAACGTAATTTAAGACGGAATGTTCTTAGGGTTGTATTTGTAAACGCTGCTGTTTACTCATCATTCTGCATCAGACTGTGACTAAAAACCATTCGCAACAGTTCATGAAACCACACTCTACAGGGCCTCTTCAGAAGGGAGGGAGGGAGGGGTGGGTGTACGGCGAAGTGGCCCAGAGCGACCAGGCAGAGCCCCGGGACTGGCACCAGCCCCCTCACTGCCCCTCGTGGACCCCTCCTCCATCCTGTCTGTCTCAGAGCCCGCTGTACCGGCTTGGGGGCTGTCAGGGAGGGGAGCCAGAGGAGGTCCCCAGGCATGGCCGTCCCCATGATAACCAAGAGCTGATCACACCCGACACCAACCTGCAGCCGCCACAGTACTGTGTATGCTCGATCCTAAGTCAGCAGCCGTTCACAAGGACTTAACACAGGGAGACACATCCTGGAAAACACATCTCAATCTGTCTGCTCAACAGAAATCAGTAGTCTGTGTCACATAAAAAGCTACCTAGTTTCTGGCAGTCATAGTTTCAATAATTCTTAACCCAAACAAATGATTCTAACATTTCTTTGTAGCCAAATACATTGTTTTCCAAAAATGGTATTTCTAATAATCTTAAATAGCTCAAATAAAGAAACATCCAATTTTTGATTTTTAGTTTCAAAAAATATACTTTGCAGATATTTTTAAAAATTCAAAGAATATAATTAAATTATCAGAATACATTTATAAATAATATAACAGCTTTATTACTGTGATGGTCACCACCACCCCACTGGGTGGCCTGGACGTCAACTCTCAGAGGCCAGTAAAGCCAGGACCCTGTGTCGAGGGTGAGGGACAGACCTGCAGATCAGAGTGTGGAAAAGGGAGCAGAGGAAACAAGTGGTGGCCAGAGGGCACAGTACGGGGAGTCTCTGCACAGCAAACAGTCCCGGTCACCTCTCAGGAGTACCCTCCAAACTCGTGGCTGGGGCTGACAACAGAGGGAGAGGCTAAGGGGGTCACACCCGGGACGGGATGGTGGGGAAGGGCTGAAAGGAAGGCCCCGCACAGCAGGAACAGGACAGGCTGGTCGTAAGAACAGAGGGGGCCACAGGCTGACGGAAAGGGAAATGCAGAGGTCACAGGTGAGGGGTCACCGGGGGGGATGGGCAGCTGCAAGCAGAGGAGGGCCACTTGGTAGACAGTAACCGCATTCAGCACCTCTAACCACCAAGCCTGAGGACCCACCCCACTAAGCCTTAAGATACCACTGATTAAATGTGTCACCAGATTTAAAACGTTATTAATATCACCAACCACAGACCATTTCGTTCCTGTACAGGGCTACAACCGCAGCAAAGTGAACGCCACTAATCCTTCAGAATCAAGGGTTTAAGACAAAGTGGTCTCAAAGTGGAAGCACAACACTCAGGAGTCTTAGTTCTCTGGTTAACAGAACAGAGGTGGGCTCAACGCAGAACTGCACTCACACCAAATGAAGGTCAGATAACACAGCAAAGATTTCTTGTAGCAGTCTGGCAAGAGAAAAAAGGTAAGAAAAATTTTCGGTCCAGCAGCACACCACAGTATAGTCAGTAACAACAACAACAAAAAAGCTAAGAAGAGACAATATTTACATTTCAAGCAGAGATTAATTCAATAAAACATTCTCAATATTAAATTATTTTAGTTTAATTACTGTGCAATTGTGTTAACTTGTTTTATAATTTTATAAGGACTAAGAAGCTTATACATTTGCATTAACAGAGTTCTATGAAGTAAACAATATTTCAACAAAAATAATTCAAGACAATACTGAGT
Organism: Camelus bactrianus; assembly: GCF_048773025.1. Classification (NCBI taxonomy): domain Eukaryota; kingdom Metazoa; phylum Chordata; class Mammalia; order Artiodactyla; family Camelidae; genus Camelus; species Camelus bactrianus. Next base: position 1,414,390 of record NC_133567.1, on the reverse strand, counting down.
CCAAAAGAATTATTTTTCTCCTTAAAGAAGTCTATACGTTACTCAAGATCAGGACATCCAGGCAGTTAGAGTTTGCTTTTCTTGTGAACTCAATTATCTTCACTTGAGTATTAAAATTAATTTTTTAAGCTTATCGTCCACTTTAAATTTGACCACACAGCCATTACATTTATCCAGGTTTAATCACAGCGGCACAAAAGACAATTCACAAGAGTGGCTGCAGCCTGGACACCTGACAACCAGGGCTTACTCAGACAACGTGGCTGGAGAGCAGGAGGCAATACGTTCCTCTTTGTCAGGTGTCAGCTGTGAGGAAGACCTACTTTTTCCCCTCAAACCAAGGGCTGACAAACCACCAAGGCTGTAAAGCCGCACCTCTGTGTAATAAAGCATCCGCAATCACCATGCTTGCTGATCGCAGAAGGATGAGTCCTTGGACCCCAAAACACGGCATTAAGTATTGCGACTAGATTTACTACATTTTAACGAGGGTGTCCTGTCAAAATCTCTTTTCATTACACTGCACATTTCCCAGACTACTCTGTGAAGTTACCTATTGTTAAAAGCCTGTTCTCCCGCTGGGTTAGAGGAAAGAAGAAGAGACACTGCCCGTCGTCTCCGAGCAGCACTCCCACCGCGCGGCCACCACACTGGGCGAGGGAAGCTGCCACTCTCCATCAGCTCAAGGATTTGCTGCTTTACTGACCCAGGACCCTCACTACCGCCGGCTTCTCGATGCCAGCTCCCAGTCCTCCTCTGAAGGTGTAGTATTAACTTCATTTTGTGCAATCTTTTGGTTGCCAGAATCTCAGACAAAGGGAAGTAGCTGCTTGTCCCCGAACAAGGAGAAGACAAAAGAATGACACGGTGAGTCTACACGTGGAGCAAAGGGGTCACCGCCCGACCTCACGTGGCATTTGGTCAGCTACTCACTGGACAGGGTCAGGAAACCGAGCTCTCTGGCTTTTATCACTGATTTCATGAATGAACTTGCAGGAAAAGTCTCATGTTGATGTTTTACAAGTAAAAATGAAATGGAGCAGACCTTTGGGAATTTTTTTAGGTGAGAATGTCCCACTACAGATGTGAACACCATGGCAACCTCTTCACATCCAGTCATTTTTTCAATCATGTACTCACTCCACGAGTTCCTTAAACTCCCTTAACTTCACAAAATGATGGTTTTGACTTATCACTTATTTTCTGTGTCATCAAAAACCTCCATTAATTTTCTCTTCAGAAAACGCTCACGGTGAACCTTTGTCAGTGCCCCGCTCTACTCTGTAAATAACCAGCATCTTCAGCACGACCTATGGCAAGATTCCCACCTGCTGTTTAGTGACTCCAATGAGGCCTATTAGTTTTAGCATAAAAGATCATCTATCTGCATGCATTTCCTGACTTTTACTAAACACAGTGCTGGGTGGGAATTAACTGCTAACACTCCTGTCCAAGTCTGTAACACCCCAAAGCCACTGCTTTTCATAATGTTTCTATTTTATACACAAAATATACACACTTTCCAAAAACCTTAGGAGTTGGACCCTTTTTGTGAAAATAACCAAAAGCCAATCAAGTTGGTATTGGAAAATCACACTGATACTTACAAGAAGAGTGAAAGCAGTGTCTTTTGGATCCTGGGGGAATCCTGGGGGGCAACCCCTTACATAACCCCAAATCCTATTATTCATGATACAAGACTTTACCACTAGCACTCACATTCTTCACAACGTACCTAAGAACATAGTCATGTGCTCATTAAAAGAGCTAACATAGTTTTGACCAAAGTCTACAATTTCATGATGCACCTTCCAGAACTACCCAAAGCCATGACACACCAAATCTATTAAGGAAAATGCATGAATATTCTCCAGCGCGTCCTCTAAATTTTCAAAACAATATAAATTTCATACGTATTTATCAGTAATAATACATACTTAGTGGAAAGTATTTAAATCAACAAATTGGTATTAAGTAATCCAGACCAATAAACCATGTGCAAATCAAATTAAATCACATTCCAAGCACTTACTCAAATTTGAAGTGTGATAAATTCTTTTCAAAAGACAATTTAAAATTACAAATTTTGTTTGATACATTGTAAAATGACTATAACTCAATAAAAAAAAGTAAAAAAAATTATAAATTTTGTTCTATTTTACACCCAAAAGACTCAAATACCATCAACTCTCCTTACAAATGTTTAAGTTCCAAAATCCTGAAAAGTCACATATAAACCTAGAACAACAAACACCATCACTTTAAAATAGTAACAATATTTTTTCAAATGAGCAATTCTGAAAATCAGTAATTAAAACCAGCGAAGCACAGCACTGACCCAGCAGGACAAGTGGTTTACCTCCATGACCTTTATTAACACAGGGTTATCTCCTAGAGTCCTACCTGCCTGGACCTCTCAAACAAATTTCAAAAGCCATTTTCACAGTTCATTTAAGTTAATACCACCCACGCCTACAACCTTAGCCACTATACAAAACAAAGGAAAAACTGCTTCAAAACTGCTGTCTTAGAAAAGCTAGTGTCATTAAGAGCGGCTTCCCAGAAGCTCCTCCTGTAACCGACCAGCACGACCCAGGCTGCCAAGCGTGTCCTGACTGCCGGCGCGGCAGGCTCCGCCCTGGGCACTGGCTCCGGGCACGCAGACGTCTGCGAGACCCACAGTCCCCAGAGGAGGACAACGCCTCCTGGGCTCGACTCAACCAGCATACGCGGGGGGAAGCCCTCACAGCAGCGGGCACGGGGAAAGGAGGCAGGATGGGAGGACCAGCCCCGGGCCCCCAGCCCAGAAGCCACGTGGCAGCTTCCACACGGCGGTCAGCGCCCACGTGGGACAAGACACGGTTTCAAAGCGGAGAAGGTACTAGAGACTGACTTAGTTCATCAGCGACCACCAGACTCTTACATTTGATGTCGGTGTAATTCAACTTAACATTCAACCATTTAAAATTTTTAAGAATGTTTGCCAAGGTAATAGTTCATTTCAAACCTATTTTAATAAAGCAGACATGCATTAATTTAACGTATATATTCTCTATGTGTCACTTCTAACATCTCTGATAATTAAAGCCATGTTGAGATCAGTAAGTTTAGACAGAACGTTGCCGACTTGAAGGTATCACTGGCCAAGAAAAAGCAGCTCAGAGCCTTAACTATGAACGCACTTGATAAAAGCATGTCACGGTGTGTTTGAGAAGTCTGTCCCTGTTACTCGACCACCTTTCAGTGAATTCATAAGAAAAAAGTATTTCAACAAAGCAGTACACCCAAGTGCTCTGAGAGGAAAACACGGACCAAAAGCCTCGAGTCACTTTGGTAAAAGCAGAGCAGGTGGACTACGTACCTGCCAACGTGGAGGAAAAGCGGGTGGACAGAATTAACCCCAGTCGGCAGGGAGAGCGCTGGAGGGAGACGTTATGCAGAAAAACAGAACGTACATTTGGATAATCCACAATCTGTGATTCTGTAAGAACTGCTGGAACTCAAACATCTTTTTAATAATATTTCTGGTGAAATCAAATTCAAACCGTAATACCTGGGACTCCCCCTTCTCTAAACAAGAAGACAAAGTAATCTGTCCTCTGAAATGCTCTGCAAACCCCAATTCACAGAAGTAAACAGTCTGAGATAAATAACGAAGGTGTGCATAGATGAAAAGCTGCGGGAACTCCAATTTCTGCTACCCTGGGAGGTGCTGTACACACATCAATGTAACAGGAACAGCGCGGTTTCTGATGACACGTTCCACATTTTATTTACAATTTAAGACTAACTGTAATCTCAGAATCACATATCCATACACTTATTTCCTTTTCGTTGATTTTACTTAAACGCAAATGCATGGTTCGCCCGACAAAGACTGTAAACAAGTATTTACCGCGTCTGTTACATGGAGCACAGGGGAACAGCTTGTAACAGAAATTCATCCACCTCCCCCACGACATGTTTTTATTATAAATACAGGTATCAAAACAAACCTGAACATATTTCTGATACTACTAGTAGTCAGCACCCACACCGCTTCAAAACTTAACACAGTCTGGGACAACATTCATTGTCCTGCTACTTCAGACAGTTTCAACGGAAGCTTTCTCACTAAGCAAGATGGACAAAGCACGCCACCTGGGGTCCTCCTTCCCGAGACCTCCACTCTCAGAAGCACGCGCTGCCACAGCTTGGACACTGCCTGCCAGGCTCTCACCTGAGTCCTACTCTGAGCGCTCCAGGCCTACGCTTGAATGACAGAGCCTGAACAAGACAGAAAGTGTGCTGTGTCTTCCTCCTGTGCCTGAAAACATAACGGGTGTACACATGTTAGATACATTCCTACAAACGTCCAGGTCGTGGTCGCCAGCTGGAACTGTCTGACTTAATGTGTGGGTGTTCTGCATTGTGATATTCGATCAAGACATTAACATGAGTAGAGGCTGCTGATTTAAGACAAGTTTGAGATCCACAAGAATTAATTGTTGTACGTCTGTCCTTCTGGTGGTTGTGGAAGCTTCATATTTTCCTTGGACATCATGAGACGTCTTAGCTCTTGAAGTACAACTTTAATGCTATATGAGTTTTGCCATTTTGCTAACACTGGTATGCTCCGTGCGTCCACCTGAAAAGGGGGAAAAGAGCAAAATTAACCACCAAGTTTAAAGTCCTTTGCCACCAATTTACTATACATATTTTACTAACAAGTGCTTTTAAAAATTCACAGCCAGGTTCTTCTTTTACAGAAATGAACATTAGAAAACTACAAGTTCATATGACAGTTAGGGGAAATATTCCTTCTTTAACAGCTGTTCCCTAAAAAGCTTGTGTCATTTTTCTGTGGTGGGTTTCGTGTTTGACAGTTAACATGCAGTGAGCTTTGATCATCAGAAGTAGATCTTATGTTAAGACAGCTACACTGTGAACAGAGTTACCAGTTCCTTCGAGGTGAGTTAAGATCAGAAGGCACCCCCATCTCCAGCGACACCACTCAAGGTCTGGGCAGTACCCCCACCGTGTCAGCGGCAGGCGGCACCTCAGCTCTCAGACCCTGCTCTCCAGCGCGCGGCACTCTGTGCTAAGTCCATCTCCCACCGAGGGGGCTGAAAGGAGGGCTGCGTCCCCACGTAACTGCCATCACGTGGCCTGCCTGGCAGGTCCCTGGGAAACCTCACTCACGGGGTCTCCACTTCTCTGACCTCGGAACTCACCCACTGAGGACCACCTACTCCCCTACCATCCACCTCCACTCTGGCACTTGTCCAAAATAATCAGGGTCAATTGCTAAGCACCTCAGAGACACAAGCGTCTACGCATAAAGCAAATGAGCAACAAGGGTGCACTGTACAACACAAGAAATACAGCTATTATTTTGTGAAAAAAAAACTTTAAGTGGAGTATAACTTTAAAAATACTCACGATGCGGTACATCAGAGACCGACCCAATACTACAGTATCAACTATACTTCAACGACAAAATAAAAACTTTAAAAATTGAAAAAAATTTAAACCTGACACAAGCAGCCTGAGGCTTCGGAGGATTAAAAACACTCAGGATATGAGGAAGGCAGGCCAGTAAAGACGCACAGCCAACACCACACTCAACGTCACAGACGGAAACGAACTCTGAAGGCCAGAGCGCGACAAGGCTGCTGCTGCTGTCCGGGGAGGGTCTGGCCAGGCAGCCAGGCAAGAAAGTGGAACAAAAGGGGTCCAGACTGAAAAGACCAAAGGGAAGCCACATCCACGTGCAGAACACATGGCTGCACAGACAATACACAGGCCCCATCACGGAGACTGCGACCCCACACCGGGGCAAGCTGCCGGCACAGGGTCGGCACACCCAGCCGAGCCTGCGAGCGTGGAAGCGAAGTCCAGAAAACGGCACCATTCACAACAGGACGGGAAAGAGTAAAACACACAGGTAAAATGTAACAAAGCAGTGAAGGACTTGTACACTGAAAACCATAAAACACTGCTGACAAATTAAAGAGCTAAATAAATGGAAAGGCATTCCATGCGAATGGATCACAGGACTCACAGGACACACATGGGGAAAGGACACCTGGACACGCACCCACAGAGGAATGAAGCGGGGTCCCCAGCTCTCACCACACACAGGCTCAAACGGATCACAGCCACGGCAGTGACCTCTCAGAAGGACACAGGAGCAAACCCATGACACTGGGCAGAACACCTAATAAAGTACTTTCAACAGAATAAAATGTAGATAAACTGGCTCCATAAAAATTTTAAATTTTTGTGTTGAAAACATCAAGAAAGCAAAGAGACAACCCACAGAATAAAGAAAATTCTTGCAAGTCATATATTTGATAAGGGACTCTTGTTCAGTATATAAAGAACTCTTACAACTCAATAATAAAGGCCAAATATCTCAATTAAAACGTGTGCGAGGGGGACTGCGGTTGACAGCTGCTATGGACTGCAAGACTGCATCCCCCAAACTCCTGTGCTGAAGCCCCCACCGCCACAGACTGGGACCAGGGACTGGGACTGGAGTGATGAGGTTCAGATGCAGTCACAGGCGTGGCCACACCATGAGATCAGCGTCCTTTTGAGAAGAGCGAGACCAGAACCTGCTCCTTCTCCCAGGAGCATGCAGCAAGCAGTCGGTTACCCAGGACGGGGTCTTGCCAGAACAGGACCACGCTGGCACCCTGAGCTCAGACGTCCCAGCCTCCAGACTGAGAGAAGCCAGCCGTGGTTGTCTGAAACTCCCCCAGAGTGTGGTGTTTTGGTCGCAGCAGCCCAAACTGAGACAGCAGCTTTCACGGCGGCTCCTGACGATCTTCACCCCTGCGCTCACGCCCACTGCAGCCGCTCCTCTGGGTGTGGGCCAGGCGCAGGGACCTCCATGGACAGGACCCTGGGCTGCCCTACAGCGCTGAGTTACAGAGACGCGCTGCTGCCGCCCCGCTCCCTCTGGCTCCCACTCACCGGCTGCCGTGCTGTGAATGGCTCTGCAGAGAGGCCTGCGCGGCCAGGAACCAAGCGTGGGCTCTGGGTAGCAGTGTGCAGGATGCAGAAGCCCTCGGTCCAAAAACCCACGAAGAACTGAATGCTGTCCCAGCGCGTCCCCCGTTGGGAAGAGACCGCAGCGCAGGCCAGCATGCTGACTGCAGCCGGGGAGACCCTGGGCCACGGCACCCGGCGCAGCTGCGCCCTGTCCTGGCTCAGAGAGACGAGACAGCAACCCCTCGCCCTTGTGCGAGGGTCTGCATAGCCACCTCTCCAGAGGAGGTGAGAAACGGCCAATCTGCACGTGAAGAGCTGCTCACCACCACCAGCCCCTCAGGGGAGCGCGTGTCACAGCACCCCGCACCTCCTGGGGGGCTGTCGTCAACACGACACGGTTGGCAAGGGTGTGGAAAAGCCGGGGCCCTGACCCGCCGCTAACAGGAGTGTCAATAGCACGTCCACTCTGAAAAAGTCTGGCCACTTCCCAAAAAGCTAGACAGAGTTTCCACCACCAGCAGTTCCACTTCCAGGGATGAATCCAAGAGAAGCGAGGATGCTCACCCGCACATAAGCCTGTACACAGACGTTCACGACAGCCCAACGCGGGAAAACCCAGATGTCCTCAAGGGACGAAGAAAACAGGAGGTAAATGAAAGCGCATATATCCATATAATCAGGTTATTATTCAACAATAAAAGGAAGACAACACTGACACACACTGCAACACGGATAAACCTTGAAAACACTGGTCAAAGAACCCAGTCACAAAAGAGCACAAGTTGTATGACTGCAAGTATGCGAAGCCCCGAACGGGACATCTATAAAGGCAGGACGGAGACCGGTGCCGCTCAGGGTGTGGGGCAAGGTGACAGCTGACAGGTGCAGGGCTTCCTCCGAGGGACAAAGACATCCTGAAACTGGGTTCTGGTGATGGGCCCACGGCCACGGCGAACAGTAACAGACAGGCCCTTTACGCTCTGAGTGCGCGGTACGAGCCACAGCGCGATAAAACTACTTAAAAGTAGAAAAGAGAAGTAATTTTTGAAGACTTCCGTCAGGAGCAACTGAGACAGGAACGCGGCCCGCAGGGTCCGCGCGCACTCCGAATGCCTCCTCTGGCGCTCTGACCTCAGGAGTGGAACCCCCTTGGCCTATTTTAAACACAGCCCATAAGTGAACAACAGTCTGTAAGTGAGGACAATACCAAGCTGCTTCCAAGGCAGAAACAAACACGTCCAGCTGTGAAGTTAAGTGACAGTAAGTAAACCCAAGTAACTGCAAGTCCTGTGAGCACCAACAGAGGGCACAGAAAGGCCGGGGGAAGGACAGAGAGAGGGGGGAGGGGCAGCGCGGGAAATAAACACCGGGTCACAACAGGCCTGCATCCATCAGTGCACGACGCACAACCACCTCCCAGACGTGAGACCTCACAGCACAAAGCGGTGGAAACCACGTTTCAGTGTGAACCACCCACAGGGAATAATTTCGCCGAGTTGTATTAAATAAATATAAACCAGACTTACTGAAGCAACATCCGTAATTCATCAGGTATTTAAATAATCTCAAAACATATAAAATTATCCTGGCACAATCACCGATGGTCAACGTGAAATTCCACTCTATTTATTTACTGGTCACAAAAGTCATAATTTAAATTCTTAGACATCAATCGAAAGGAAAACTAGGGTCTTAGCTGCCCAGCCTGTGCCCCAACAGCTGGAATCAGTATCTGTGTCTGTTCTCCAGGCCCTGCTGCAGCCTGACTGTAGGAGGGGCTGGGGGGACGGACACGGCCCAACCCTGGGGGGACAACTGGGAAGAACTCAACCAACCGGACTCAAGACGCCCCCCGACCCCTGGACTCAGCAGCGTTCCACTTCCTCCCACGGAACAGCCCAGGCCTTCTGGTCCCTCTCAAGATTAGCACAGAAACTGAGAGTGAGCACTCAAAGAGAGCCCCACGGCAATCTGACAGGTGAATCTTTTCTAAAAAGCCCTGAGCTTGGATTTTCTCCTTCAATTTCCTAGTAATTCATTTTCATCGAACTCGGTAAAAATACTGACCCACAGCTTACTGTAACCAACCGACACTCAGTCCTGAAAAGCCTGAGAAGCCAGCTCTAGGGCACAGGGGTGCTTGCACGGGGTGGTCCCTCGGTGGAAGCTGAAAACCTGAATGCCTGGCACATGAAGAATGGAGTATTAACTAAACAGCAAGAGAGGACGATACAACACAGCACGACACAGCACGGATGAAACTCAAAATTCCCTGAGGCATCAAACACGGTACAACACGGGGACACCGACGTGTGCGGTAAAACCATGCAGCCACGTGTGGAAGCGACAAACACCAAGTCTGCAGTGGGGTGGCTCTGAGGGACAGGTACACACAGAGGGAACTAGTCATAATGCAGCCTTCCTTTAAAAAAAAAAGAAAAGAAAGAAAAAGACGCTGCAAGTAAGACCAGGATGTAGTCAGATCTGACACGGAGGGCGCTGGTTATATCATCCGCTAAGGCTTGTCTGCTGTGTGAGAAACAATCCTTTTAAGACACCAGAAGTAAAAACAAAGAGAAAAAATGATAATTTACAGCAGCCGCTACAAAGAGAAAGAATAAAAGAGTGACTAACAGAGTAACAAAGGGACAAAACTGGGACCAGGGACTCAGGAAAGACTTCTCTGAGAAAGCGCTGCTCACAGAGCCGGGAAGGATCCGTCGGGACTGGCCAGCGTGGAGGAGATGTCCACACAGGACGGACAGAAAGTGCAAAGGCCCTGAGGCCAAAAGGAAAGGGTGCAGGCAGTGAGACCCATGTGCCCCCAGTGAGCCACAAGGAGGGGCGGGCACCCTGTGGCTGAAGCCACCTCAGGGGCAACAGGACACATGTGCGTTTTGCAAAGGTCCCTCTGACTGCTTGCTTTGCAAAGACTGGAGAGGGTGAAAAGGTAGAATCAGAGAGGTTGTGCAGGGGCCAGACGAGAGACAATGGCCAGCACCCCATCAGCGGCAACGTAAACAGACAAGCAAGACTTGACCCAAGTTCCATTTTCAACGAAGACTGACAGGACTCTCGATTGAGCCCGGGGGGCCGGGGGGCAGAGGAAGCGGCAGGATGTCCCACATGGACAAGAAGCCCACGAGAGCAGGTGACTCGGCAGGGGCGGGTCTGACATCTAATCGTGGGTTTCCTAGTTCCCACAACAGTGCAGAGCCCACCACGAATTACTTCATCTGCAGAGTCTGTCATGTGACGACGAAGCAGCAGCTGAGAACAGGTGCTCCTGGGAGAGAAGCCCAAGGAAAACGTCCTCATAGAGCAGAGCTGTGCGTCACGAAAGCAGCTCCCCGAACAACAGCCTTTCTGTAAACTCAGTGTCTCACAACTCTGCTTCTGCCCCCTCCTAACGTTGCCTGACACAGAGACCGCTAAGGATGCGCACCGTAATGCCTAGAGCAACCACTGCAGCACAGGAACAACAACGCCGGTCAAGAACTGCCATTTCAAAAGTAGGCCAAAAATGAGAAACACGTGGAAAAAACAGAAACCACAAAATAAGATAAGTTATTTAAACGTGAACGTATCAGCATATGGCACGAAAAACCTCAGTGGGTAAACTACACGCCGGACAGACTGGCAAGAGGACTCTGCGGTTAGGGAGGGGCCTGGGAGGTCTGGGCCAAGCCTCCAACGACCCTCCTGCAATCAGCGTCATGCTTTCCTCCAGGGCACCCAGCAGACAGAGGCCAGCCCACCAGGGCCAGTTTGGGGCCTGTGTACGAGGCTAGGACGCAGGCTGGCGGGCAGTGGGGTGTGCGCCCTCCACAACCGAGCGCGCTAAGGATGAGCGCGGGGCGGCGGGGCCAGGGTCCTCCCCGCTGGAGCGAGACCCACGAACATGGGAGAACGGACTCTGGAACAGGGACTGCAGTGTCGGGACGGCCTGGAGGTACCGGTGTGAATGCACGGCTCTGGATGGAGGCTGTGGGTGGACGGGGGTGGGTGAGGAGGACAGGTGTACATGTGCACACACGGTGGGAGGCGAGTAAAAGCACGAAGAGAGTGAGAGAGTGTAAAACATCTCAGGATGCTGCTGGGGGAGGGCATGCGGGCCAGGCTGAAGAAACGCATGCAGAACCTAAGGACACTGATGGCACTGCTCCTGAGACGGCATCATCCGCACCACTATCACCGGGTCCCTCCGCACGTCAGGGCACTCTCAACGCAGCATCCCAAGAGCCAGCACTTCATGTCCTTGCCGTGAACCAAACACCGCACCAGAAATGAGGCTATTTCCACTAGCTTCCCTGTGTGAATCAGGGAGTGTCGTTTTGATTCATTTGCTTTAAACAGACGACCATGCTCAACCACAATGTCTGCTCCTACAGACCTACTTGTTCCTCAAAGAAAAGCCTCCTCCTCATGAATATTCATCCTTTTACTCTCACCAAATGTACCTTAGCCCTAAAGAAAAATAACACCCAAAGAGAAATAATGATCATCTTCTCACCAGTAAGGATTCCCCTGGACCGTGACTACTGAAGTGGTTAATAGAACCCTAAGGGAAGGGCTGCACATACCTAGATTGGCACGTGAAGGATTCTAAGCACAGGCAGGTTCATGAGAGGAAAGTGTAAGATAAACATCTTTAGACTTTCAGGTGAACTAAGATCCTTAAAAAAAAAACCCTTCCTCTTGACTATATATTAATAGGCTACATGAGAATAAAAGGATAACTTTAACTTACCATTCCACTGGAATTATTTATTCCATTCATATTAATTTTGGTTACAAATCTAACTGATGGAGGAGCTTCTGGGTATTTAGGTCCACATTCTACTTTCAGGCTATATATTCTGTTTTCATAATTTGTCTGCAAGGCAAAAATAATAATAATATTCAAATGCTAATAAAGAAAGTTCAATATAAATGTACTTGATATCATGTGTATGATCAAGAATTTACTTGTCTAAAAATTTATATGATGCAAATGGTTAGGAAAAAATGCAGCAATCATACTTAAAATTAGAAATTTTATAAAATTAAAATAATTCTACAAAGTAATATCAAAATGATCAGAACTTGCTTTTGTGGTATAAACAATGTCTGTAACGAATTAAAAGGAAAAACAAATCACTTAAATTCAGATTTTACTAAAAAGTGTACCTTGTAGCTTGACTTGTGTCACATACATAAAGGTCCCCATTTGTCCAGGTCCCTCTATTAATTATTAATAATGCTTCCTTCTGTTCCCATAGGGGTCTGGCTGGACAATAAACCATGATTACCCCACTTGCACAGCAGTCAGTACCTTCTAGCAAAAGGGAAGGCACCGTACCACACCACCTTACAGCACGAACACAGCTAATGCATGCCTCTTATTAGCTAATTTACATTCTTACTTCACTGTGTGGGTCATTATCTAATGCAGATAGACAATAGCCAACTTTAATGTTTCTGTCTCATTTTAAAATAAGGCTTCGTAATCGAGAAGCCAAACACCCCCACACCGCAAACCCGCCGTTTTAAAGCCACTGGACTTCACGCTTCTCCCTTTTTCAGGGCTTATTTTCATGCCTATAATTACCTCTTTCATCCTCATGGCTTCTGCTCATTTGGTAAACTAATCAGTGCACAATTAAAACAAGAAAGTAAAAAAATCAATGAAAGCAACAAACTGAGTACCTGCTGGTTCCTAGACAAGCCCGGGGGAAAAGCAGCTAAGCAGCACGGGCTTCACTTTCCCACACTGATCCACAGCTTCTCTCCCAAAGTAAGAGCTCGCCCAAGCGGAGGTCAGATCGGAGTCTTTAAACTACCGTAATTTAAAGTGTATGCAACAATCTTGTATGTGTGTCATTAAATATTTTAGAATTTTATACAAGAGACAGCTGTACGAAACTCATCCAAATGTACTAGCAAAAGTCTATTATTAATATGCCCAGCACTTGGACAGGTTTGAAAAGGGTTAAACCCAGATGATCTCAAGGAAATCCTCTAGGCTGTGGTTCTCCAACAGGACACACATCAGCTTCTTTAGATAACCTGAATTAAAAGTAACAGTAATAATCCCAGAGAAATCCCATGATGTTAAAAATACTCAACGTACACAGAAGCCATCAGAACTCTCATATTTTGTTGGGTGTACAGAGTGGTATAACCATTTTGGGAACAATCTGGCATCTCTTACCAAGAAAAATAAGCATACACCTCCCCTACGATGTGGCAATTCCAACCCCAGGCATTTTATCCAAGAGACATGGAAACAAACCTAGGTTCACAAGAAGACTTGTAATCATGGCAGCTTTATTTGGAGAGTATCGTGAACAGGACTGATAAGCACACGATGGTGCAGCCACACTGTGAGATACCACTCAGTGATAAAAGGAAACACGCTGCCACGCGTCCTGTGTGGGAACAGTAGAGCTGAACCTGAGGCGTCCCGCTGAGTCCGAAGCAGCAGATTCTAAGCACACAGGCGGCACGACCCCCACCAAGTCCTGCACCAGGGAAGACTACCCTGGGGCACAGGAAGCAGCGGGGGTGGGGGTGCAGGGAATTTCTGGGGTGACAAGAACACTCTGTATCTTGATAGGGGTGTGGGTAGTAACAAGGTGCATTTGTCCAAACTCATGGTAAGATCTACGCATTTCACTATATGTAAATTATACCTCGATTTTTTTTTCCAAATAGAAAACCTCTAACTTAGCCTACAATGCTTAAACATCCTAACTTCTGACACCTTGGATTAATTTTATCGCCTCTGAATTTTAAATTAACAGCCAAGTCTTTCTGTAATTTAACGAAAGAGAAAGATAAAATAGAACAGAGAGTAGTAAAAGGAACTAATGTTTATCAATTATGCACTGTAGTCAGATACTCTCTTATTGTCTAATTATTAATTCATTTAATTCTCTAAACGTCTACAGACAGGTCTAGTACCTCCAGTTACATGTAAGGAAACTTGGGCAAGTTACTAAACCTCTGATGCTAAAAATATTGCTTCAGAAAATTTCACACACAAACATATGGAAAAACAAAGCTGCCAATTATATAAATCCAAATAAATACTAGAATAACATTAAAAACTGATATCCTAATAACACGTGAAAAGTGAGAAACAACTAACCAAGTAATAATGTTAAGGTGAGAATTCTATTATCCTAACTGGGCGTAGATACCTGAAGCTGGGGACAAAACCGTCCTAAATGTTCTGGCACCTTCGGAAGGAAACAACAACTAAGCCGAAGTGTGGCCCCTGCAGGTCTTGTTAAAAGGCAGCTGGGTGAGCGCTGGGACCACTCACCTTGGCCCAGCCCCACGCGCCTCACTGGGGGTGACACAAAGCAGAGGTGTCGGGCAGGGGCCAGTCTGGCCGGAAGGGTGCAGGGTCTCTCCAGCTGTGCCCTCCTGCACCACAGGAAGAGGGGTGCCCCAAAACTACCACCCCCCCACCCAGAGAGAGGAGGCCCCAGCAAGAGAAGCCCCAGGGGGGCGGCAGCCAGGAGTATCCTGTCTCGGGCCCCTGGGAACAGACCCATCCCCAACCCTATGCTACAACAGCCCTGGCCCCCACTGGGCACAGCGGGACCCAGGAGCTTCCTGTGTTCAGTGACACCAGAAAAGGTAGCCAGCTCGGGGGTTCTGCTGGTGACCCCAACTGAGTGAGAGACATTTGGGACTTAGGCTGTGGGACAGCCCACAAAATCACTGAGGCACTCGTACACAAAACACTCAAAGTTTAAAGTCCACTAGAGGTAATGGCTGGAGAAAAACTAAATCTAAATAATTTTAAATTTATACTCCGCCAGGTTGAGACTGTCCAACTTCAAGTTATTCATTAAGTAAGAATATTCATAAATTATAAGCACCTTTTTTTCCTTTTACCAGACCATGGTGATGATGTTCACAGGCAGTGAAAATCAAGGTTTTCATTACAAATACCAAGTTATAAAACATCAAGAATTCTAACCGCCAGTATTATATTTCCTTCCTCACATGTCTCATGGAAAAATGAGAGCCGTGGGAGGAAGAGAGAGTTTGTTAGTCTGGTTGAGTGCACAAATTTTGCAAAGGAATACCAGAAAATATAAAACATACATTAACTGATTCTGTAAAGCTAACATTGCTAATTACCTGGCCATTTTTCTTTTGTAAAAATCAAGAGGAAATCTAAATCACACCCAGCGGCAAAACAGCGAAATGCTCCCAACACAGGTAGCAAACAGTACACAAAACCAAAAACAAAAAAAGAATTTCAAATTGTGTTCTAACAAGTAAAAAACATCATAAAAGACATTATTTCAAAGACTCACTGCAAGGTGTGCAGCAAAGGGGCCTCTGAATAAGGAATGCAATGTAGGAAAAAGCTTCTCAATCTGAAAAAGACTGAGTAAAAGTAAGTCATAAACTTGAGAAAGACCTAAGCGTAAAAGACAATAGGTCTGCTGCCAGCAATGCTAGAAAGTATGTAACAAGAATCAGCCTTTCCTATAAATTCCACAGATGAAGAGAGTTCAGAGCCAGGACGTTCACAGGCGACTCCGCTGTCAGTGGCCGAGGGAGCTGTGCACGAGACACAAACCCACTCAGACACCCTGGTTACCGCACAGCGGGTTAGTAACACGTCGTGTCGAAATACATGGTTTGCTCTTCCCAGAGACCCTCGTCTCCTCACCTTTTCTCCTCTCTATCTGGAATGTTCTCCATCCCCATCTGAAATCCTACCAGCGAGTCCTTTAAGGCTCATTCCAAAGGCAACTTCCTCCACTGTCCAGCCTTGCTGAATTATTCCAGCTAGAAGAAACACATTCTGAAGTCCCGCAGTGCACTTTGTCCGCCAAGGTTAGACTCTGTCCTCTGTATTCAGTTCTTCTCTTCTACAGACCACAAGCTCTGACAGTGGGGACCAACCCCCCTCCCCGGCCTCCGGAAAACCACACACCACACTCTCCAGAGGAAGTGCCAGCAAATGCATACAAAATACACAACAAGTGAGGGATTATCCAGTGACAGGTTATCATGTTTATTTTAGTATCAACAGCAGAAAGCAAAATGCTTACTCTAAAGTAACAATAAATAGTAATAGAAAAATATGTAATTTCCAGCACTGACCCTTGGTGGCCCAATAATCATGCCTGTCCACCTGGTAAGTGTCATGTCTTCGTCATCTTCAAGGCCCCAGCTAACCGTACCATCGCCTACTCCTTTTTGTCCTTCTTCAAGTTCTTCCAACAAGCGAAAATTACGAGGAACTTTAACTCCTATACAAGAGAACGTCAGTGTAAATGTAAAAAGCTCGTAATTATCAGGGCTACACATTTTCAAATTCAGCTTTTCCCAAATTAACCTTTACAAAGTATTTCCCCAAAAGACAAAATTCCCTTTAAAAAGCATTGTGCCCCAGAAAATGCTGAATCTAAAAGCCCTTCAAAATGGAAACACTAGAGAAAACACTGCTTACGTTAACAGCAGTACAGACCATGCATGTGAATGCCTAGTAATCAGCTTTATACTAACATGTACCAACCATTAGGGATCATTGTAAGTGATTACTTTCCATACCTGAGATTTCTGTTCCTAGCCAAGAGCACTGCATGACGAGAAAGTTCATAAAAGCTCCGTTTCACTTATGTATCCCCTCCAATGATGTTTGGAGAGTAGACTTATGCCCCACCCACCTTTAGAAATGCACTGAGAGACACTGTCTTCCAGCAGCAGCCCCACTGTGGTCTCTCGCCGGCGCCCTGGTCCCGCCTGCCATGCCAGCAGCTCCCTTCCCACCTGGAGAACCCATTTCCAGGGGGGTGTAACTTTCTGGTCGATGTTTCCCCAGACTCGTTTACTGTACACTGTGTGCTATTTTAAATAAATTACCCCATTTGATCCTAAAAGCACCCAGTTTACAGTTGTGAAAACTGAAGTTTAAAGGAGTTAAGTGACCTTCCCAAGGTCGCACAGCTGTAAGTGGCAAATCCAGTATTAAAACCCTGTTCTAGACCCAAATCACTGTTAACCATTGTCACATAGAAAGCTCCCAGGCAGTGCACAGGGCCCAGGCCAGGAAGCAGACTGACCCATCCAGCTCCTGGTGCTGATGCCCCGACACGGGACCAGCACAGGTTTCTCTTCTACACAGGGAGAGAAAGCAGTTTCTACCTCACAGATCACTTAAACAAGGTAATCCATCTGAAACAGAATAAATGCTGACTGTGGAATGCTCGTTTCAGTACCCATGTCAAGCAGATTGCAAACCAACTCCTACTCCCCTCCGTCTAAGCTGTGAGAGTCCGAGCTCTCCGCACCACCCTGAGGGCCGGCCCTGACACGTCACTCCAAGCGGCAGATTCCTCTCCACACAGCCCTGGGCAAGCGCTCTTCCTGGGGTGTGCGGTCTCGGCCTCCACACACCCTGCTGCTGAGCACTAATGCTGAAGGAGCGTGATCCCCCTTCCCATCATGAAGTCGCTCCCCGAGAAAAACCCTCCATCTGTGTAGAACTTCGTTGCCTCCTTTTTATAAACAACTCAGTCAGATGACCTTTATGAGCTTCCAGAACTACAAAGCAAACAATGCAAATTAACGTTTCTTTTTACGTAAGTGCCGTAAAAGCGACACACCTAGCGACTGCCCAACTTTTCACCATTTCTCTGCACAGCACTTTGGGGAAACAGTTCTAAGATTAATAGAACAATTATTGGCAATGCTAACATTTGAAAGGTTATGGCAGCTAAGACTATTTTGTTTTTAAAGAATAAGACTCAAAACAAACAAAAACCAGGGAGCTCTATTTCCAAGCTCAGGGATGGACACTGGCTGCATCTCACCCGACACCGATGTCTGTGAAGAGAAAAAGCCACCAGGTGGGGCTGCTGGTCCATGAAGGCGACACGTGCGCCACGCTGCCCCGGGATCGCTGCCCCCTGAGCCCTCTCCTGTGTGCGGACGTGTGGGTGTGCTGCTCATTACTGATGCTGTTTAACAGCGTCAAAGGCCTTGACCCCCTTAGTCTGGGGTCTTCATTTAAAGGGAAAAGTAGCCCAGATACCACCCCTTTCTAAAAGATGAAACTCTTAAATTTTGTCAATTTTTTAGGCCCAGAAGAACCTCAGAGATCATCCAGCCGAAAATCTAACACTTTAGAGGAAAGGGGGTTATCACCGGGGAAAGATTAGGTGACAATCCTAAAGTCACTTCACTACTAGTTAGTTGACAAACCAAGCCCAAAACCCAAGTCTCCAGCTGTCCACTAACCAAGTCTCCTCCTTTCCACATTGCAGTAGACCCCCACCCATGAGAGGAGACCAAAAATAATATTCAAAAGCAAAACTCTGAATGCAAATAACCTAGAAAATGATTCCTTTTTAATGAATCTGAAGGCTATCAGATTCCTAATCATGCGCCCTTAATTCCCACAATACCAAAAACAAAGGCATAAAGACTGCCACCCAAAAACTAGCATGAGTCTTCTGAAATGCTGTATTTAACAAGAATAAGGATTTCCCATTTTTAATTCATAAATTTTTACCTTTTTCAGTTACGGGGGAAAAGCATAAATAAGACCATAAAAAGTAATGTATCTGTCAATCTACTGACAGAAACATAAGAAATGAAAGCAAATTTAGTATCAGTTTGCAATTAATCATCTAAATTAAGAAATTTCTGAAATAACACTAAAAAAAAAAAGAGAGAGAGAGAGAGGTCCAGGTGAATTCTAGTTCCAAATAACAGCGAACGGTCTGGGATACAAAACCCAAAAATACTTAGAAATAATTATTAACGTTTTAGTGTATTTCTTTTCAGGTTACTTCCCATACATAAAAACGTATGATTTCTATGTTTTTTCCCAGAATGAGATCATAACTCATAATTTTGTAACTTCCTCTTCACCTACTCAAAACTTCAAGGACAACACCTACAGGGATGGAGTGCCTTTCCTCCACCTTCTCTGCTCCCCAGCCCTCCTCAGCTGGTCCTCGTGACATTCGCTAAAAGCTTCACAGGGAGAAGTATTAAATCTCATCATGTAAATTTTGTTCCAACATCATCATTTCACTAAGAAAATTAAGGCTTAAATTACTAGGTTGAACCTTATGACCGAAACTGCTGATATTCATGCATCTTTTTAACCAAATGAAAGTGATTTCACAAGGTTCAACCTAACGTCACAGAGAGTGAGTGGGGGAGGCACTTCCAAAGCCCACGCTCTCAGCCATTGCTCTGCACTCAATGCATGGAGCCAGTCCTGGATGGCACTCATTTCTCTGGCTCCCGCTACAACACCCCCAACCCCTACAAATCTAACGGGACCAGGAACACATCCTGACCAGCTGTGGGGGAAGCTTTACAAAATTACTCTGAATGCTCTTAAAAAGAACCTTTCCGTATCTCACATGCTGGATGTGCTCAAAGCAAAACACTCCTGTTCAGGGACATAATATAACCATCGTTTTATGTTTTTTCAAAGTACTTCTTCTGAATGAAGGAAAACTCTTTCGAGGTATGAAGAGCAGACCCAAGACATGAAGTGACCCATTCAAGGGCATGGCAACCTACTACTGAGTCACAAATGAATCCACGTTCCTCAACACGGGACAATTCTTTCCATTACTGTACGCTGCATCTTTCAGAAAGTGAAAAAGCAGGGAGACAACAAAGCGTGCACAACCTAAAATACATATATTTCAAAAAATACTCATTGGTGAAATACACTATATAAAGAAAAACACCGTGAAGAAAGTTCCAAAATTTTAAAAGTCCAAGAAATAGGGACTTACTCTCTGACTTTGCAGTGCTTAAAATCATGTATTAACAGAAGCTTGTATAAAAGAGCTATGTGAATAATACCTTCTAATTTTTCAGAATGTTAACACTCAAATATTCGTTTGGTTTTAACATTCTTTTCTTCCTTAATGGGATGAAACAAAATTACAAAAACACTACACACAGAGGAACACACACACATTAGGCAGCAAAGCACGGGGAAACCTGATTTGGCCACATCCACCGACTTGTACATCAATTCACCTCTTCGCTCAGGAAGCCTCTGACTACCACCAGATGCAGTCACCGTGCCAGGGACTAGACACCAGGAGGAGAGGACGGTTAGAGGCAGCACAACACAACGTGAAAACTCCTCTGGGAGCACCTAGAAAGGACAAACCCCAAAAGAAGGGACGGGGAAGGTCTCCTTGAGGAGGAGACTCTTTACATACAACATAAAGAACAGAAACCTCAACAGTACTCAGGGAGACATGAATTAAATCGCAACGACATCCACCAGACTGGCAGGTGAAGACTGGCGAAGCAGCAGAGGAGGAGGCTCGCCCATCTCGGCGGGCAGAAGAGCTGCACTGCTGCTCTGGGAAGACAGCGGTGACACGCGGAGATGCCAGGGCAGCTGTGGGGGGGTCCTCCCACAGTGAAAACTTACAAACCACGCAAGCACAGCACAGCATAACCCACGACAGACCAGTGCTGCAGGCGAAATGAGAGCGGCAGAGCTACAAGCACCCGTCAGCGCTAAAATGTTAAAACGTGGTGTTTAATGGGTGCATGGTTTCAGTCTTGCAAAGTAGCCAAAGCACAAAGGCGTTTGTGGAATATACTCCAAAGTCAGGGCAGTGATCACCTCTGGGCAGAGGGAGGGGCCTAGGTGTCCTTGGAAGGGTATCACTAATGTTTTCTCAAAAAAAACAACCTGAAGCAAGAATAATTTATTGGGGGGGAGGGTACAGCTCAAGTGGTAGAGGGCATGCTTAGCATGCACGAGGTCCTGGGTTCAATCCCCAGAACCTCCATTAAAAAAAAAATTTAAATAAACAAACCAAATTACCCACCCCCCGCCAAAAAAACAATAATTTATTAGCATTTGAGAGAGCTCGGGGGTGGGTGCATGTGTTTCTATGCATTTTTCTAGTGTTTAGTATCTTCCTTTTGAACAGAAAAGGAAGGATAGTTCCAAAACGAGGGAGAGAACGGTAGGCAGTGTTTGGAGACGGCCGTTGAGTATAATGAGCAAAGAGCCAGAACTGCCTGAAGGACAGGTGTGCCTTCAAATTCAGAGGGTACCTGCAGCTATGAGGATGCAGGGGGGTCTGAAGCACAGACCTCGAGGAGCTGAGGCAACAAGCAAGAAGAGCATCGTTGTGACAGAGAGCAATCAGGGAAGAAAGCTTAAATGCCTTAACCAAGAAAAATGTGGTTCATTATATTCTGTAATTTTGTGATTTTCTTTATTTCTTTCCAATAACCAAAATTAAACACCAGCTACTAGCCAGGACCTGTGCGAGGCCGGAGGCCTGGCACTGACAGAGCCTGCGTGTGCATCAGGGCGGCAAGACAAAAATCAGAGCATTAGAAATGCTTAGATGAAAAAGGCAACACGAAATTTTTATAAAGTAGTAGTTCTGCTCTACCACAAAACCAGACAGATGACCCTGGGCAAACAGTGGTTTCTTCTTACACTCTGCACACCGTGATGTAAAATGTGGGACTAGTTAAGCGACATGAGGGACCTCCTGTCCACCCCAACCTGGCTTATGAGCAACACGCAAAAGCCCATCTCCAGGAGGGGAGCCCCCTGGGCTGGGGAGAAAGAAGAAAGCCTGCTGCCAGGCCTCTGCCCTCCATCCCTGGGTTCAGAATCCTTGGTGCACCACGCTATTCCTAAGGCTCCTTCCAGACTTAGGGCTCTTCAGCTACGTGTGTTGGACCACTTCAGAATGTGAGACATGATCCTATCCTAAGAAGTTTTTTTTAAAAAAAAAGCAAAGGAGGAAAAGTAATAAATGTAAGTATAAAACTTTTAAGCTGATTTTTAAACCATTAAAACCCTATAAGATCAATAACCAGCTCCACCGAACAAGCAGTAAATGGGTAATACATATTTCATAGACAAATGTGAAATACAGCTGCTAACCCAATGAGAAAATTTTAAAAACATGCAGACTAAAACAATATAACATTATTATAGTTCCATAAAGGTAAAATTAAAACCATGGTAAACACAATGACGGAAAAAGTGGAAAACTGTATTTATCCACCAATATGCGTCACTGGAAATTGATCATACCTTGCTGAAGAGGTACTTTGACAAAATATAACTAGAGTTTTTCTTTATTTTTGTTTTTATGGGGGGGTTAACTAGGTTTATTTGTTTATTTTCATCTGGAGGAGGCACTGGGATTGAACCCAGGACCTCGTGCATGCTAGGCATGTGTTCTACCACTGGAGCTATACCCTCCCCTCTTTCTTGCTTTTTTGTTTTGTGTGGGTTTTTTTGTAGAATTTTTAAACATTCATATGGTTTGACTGAAATCGCCCCCAGAACAAAGTGCGAGGAGCGCAAAGGGCCACTGGAGACTGCCGTGAACAGTTCCTCCTGCCTCTAGGCACGTGCCCCTCCTCACCAGAGACAGGCCACTTCCCTGCTTGAGAATTTGGGCTGGTCATGACACTTGTTCTGAGCACGTGGCACCAGGGATGCTGGTGCGGTTCTGGGACGAGCCTTTTTGGAGGCCTGGTAGCTTCTGTTTGGTCCCCTTGGAAGCCAACCACCATACACAAGTCTGACCACCCAGACACCGTCACGAGGTGAGGGAAGTCCAAACAGGTCCCCTAGAGCAGCCGCGAGGACAGAGCCGAGGCACCTGGGCAAAAGGCCCAGCCCACTGTCACGTGACATGAGACCCACAGAACCACCCAGTCGGCCCCCAAATCATAAGAATAAATGACTGTTTGAAGCCACGATGTTTTGAGGTGATTTCTCACACAGCAGTAGATAACTGAAGGAGTAAAGGACAGGTGGAAAAGTAATCAGGACGAAAATGTTCAGCAGTATAAAAACGTAAGAGGCCCACTGGCATACATTCAGTAAACCACGTCACATACTTAAAACAGCATATAATACCATCTTTAAGTACATGAATTACATTAACTGTGTAAGTGAAAAAACAGGTCTACTAGCAACACATACCCCTTGACCATAATTACCAAAGCTTTCAACATACCTCAGTATAGACCCAAAGATAACCTGCAACTGATGCTGCAAACTCACTGGGCCTTTTTACCTTATAAAGATATCAACAGCACATTTCAGCGTAGTACCAGAAGCAACGACGGCGTTCTGTGCTGCCTCCGCACCGCCCTCTACCCTGGACTGCACACACTGCTTCCTCCCAGCACACCCAGGAACTCCCAGTGTTGGCTGTGAACACTCCGTCAAGGAGCAATGCCGAAATCATTAATTCCCATCCCAGATCTTGACTCAAAATAAATTCTGTTCCACAATCCTAAATGGGCCATCACCCCCACTGACTATTTCAAAAAAGCACTTAAAACCCTAACCTAGACACCATCACTGAAAATGACGTCAGAAATGTCAAGAACATACAACTACAGACATGAAGGCGTATGACTTACATCAACATTGATCACAACTGAATTATAACTTCAGATTCTGTGAATTTATACAAGTTTTGATTTAATAATAAAAATTATATTTACATATAACTCACAGAAAAAATCAGTATATAATGGTCTTCTGATATGAAGGCTTATCGAGTACAGCAATTTTAACTTTTGTCTCTAAAACAAATATTGCAAAAAATGACTGAGGTTAAAAATTATCTCAATAGAATACATTTAAGTTTAAATTTATAACAAATTGCTTAATATTCAATTAATAAATGAGAAAACATGTTAATATGTTTGTAAAACCCAGTATTTTAAAATCTGGTATGTAGTCACCTCACTGACAGCTTTTTAACAATTTTTAAATATTGCCTTTCATCAAATCTTAGATGGCATCAACTATATGATGAATTTTTCAATTTTCTTTTTTAATCATAATTTTAAAAACTTTAAAAACACTGCCAATTAAACTATAGGACACAAATTCATTTCAGACACTAAAATGTTTTAGAATTGATGAAACATGATAGAAAAGATAAACCTGAAGAAAAATCTCAAGTTAAATGCTGTATAGCTGAAGCATCTGTGCTATGCCTTCTGAAGTAGAAAAACCTTTGGGTTAGAGGATTGCAAAGTACTTCATCCCGTGTTTTGGAGGCATCACTACAGCAGACTGCGAGTTGTGCTCCTGGGACTCCAGGTTACAGCCAAAGCCACCCTGCCCAGCCACTCCCCCACACTTGGCAACTATTCTTACAGTCAACGGGCTGTGCACCAACTCGGACAAGGAGAACACAGGCCACTTCCTGAGTTTATTCAATGAATGTATCTGAGCACAAAATACTCCTTTAGTCCTGCTTCACTTCAGAAAAGTAAACTAAAAGGAAAAATTATGAGTGAAACATTGTAATATACAAAGGGGGAAAGCTAGATTTGACTTAACTCATCTATTTCCTTATTATTAAATCACTTACATGGAAACTGTACCATAAGAAATGACAGCACCACAAAAGGCACTCAGTAAATACGTGGGACTTTACGGAGATGTTTACTTTCAGCCTCTGTCAATATTTACGGGCCCGTCCTGAGCAGGTGCTGCTGACATGAACATACCCCTTCAACTGGGCAGTGGCGGGGGGGGGGGGGTGAGAAGAGAACCGTGTAGGCAGGTGCATTCAAATGCAACGAGCTGACACCAAAGAACCTGCTGGACACCTTACAGATACCCCAACGAGACAGACAAACCAGAGGGAACACACAAGTTACTTAAATTCTCCAGGAAAGCTGCTAACAACGTCTACTTCAGAACTAAGAAGGAATGTTTCCCTTAGAATAAACCAGGGAGTGGAAGAAAGTCAGTCAACTACAGCAGCCTCTGGTTCCTCTCTAGCATGGATTTCCGAGGGAAGTGAGGACCCTGGGGAAGATGTGAGGTCTTCCTCTGATGGAGACCACGCACCCACCCACTCGAGTGTGTGAGGCTCTCCTGTGCCTCTGGGAGCTGCAACTGGAGACGACGTAAACTTCCCTCCAGGTCGCTTCTGGTAGGGTAAACACTCTACAAAATGAAAACCTTTTCAGTAACTTAACTGTATCCTCTCAGGTAACAGTCACATCAACAGCGCTTAGTAAACCACACCTGATAATCTAGGCGGCAGCTGACAACAGCATGAACGACAGACAGCACACCAAGCTCTACTGCTTGTACTTTTCAGTAACATTCGGTGGCTAGGCTGAAAAGTCTGTGGCATACTTCCAGTACTTACAAAGAATATACTGCTTGAAGCATGCCTGCTATCTGGCTGCATAACCGTTAATGTAAGGTTAAACCTCTCACCTGGCAAGGCAGGGTTTAGACCCCTACCCTCTGTCACGTGTTCATCATGTAAAATAGCCCTGACCTGGTCATCAGAACCATCAGTTAGAACACGAATGGCAAACCTCTTCTGCTGCTACTCCCAACGTCTGCCCACATCCACACAGCTCCATCCTGCAGACGGAGAAAACAAGCAAAATCATACTGCTCGAACTTCCCATAGAAAGGATGGGTAAGTAAGGCTCAGAAGACCTGGAGGCACACCGAGCATGGCACAGTAACCTCCTAGGCAGCAGAGGAATTAAAACACTGCTAACCAAGTTTCCAGGACACATAATACTGACCACTGCTGAAAAAGGTAATTAGGTTTTATTTTGGTTTCGTTTTCAACCCAGATGCCTTACATAGACCTACCATCAAAGAAAAAAATACTCCATTTTTTTTCTGAGCCCTTCATAACTTAGAAGACATTTTATGGGGGTGGGTATAGCTCAGTGGTAGAGCTCATGCTTAGCATGCACGAGTTCCTGGGTTCAATCCCCAGCACTTCCTCCAAGTATAAGTAAACTTAAAAAATCTAACTACCTCCCCCCCAATAAAACTAACAAAAAAAAAAGGCAACAACAACAAAAAGACATTTTACAATCACCTGCATTCAGAAACGAGACCTCCACTGTAATAGTAGTATAATTAAGTGGTAAGAAAAATTTTTTAATGTTTCACATTACAGTATATCCTGCATGCGATCCGATCCTGGGACGGAAAATGCACATGAGGTAAAAACTAAAGAAACCTGAACACATTTAGTTAATGATAAATGTGTCAAGACTGGCTCATTAATTCTGACGAATGCCCCATACTAACGTCAGATGTGAACAACCGGGAATTGAATACAAGGTGCACGAGAACTCTCTGCACTACCTTCACGATCTTTCTGTAAATCTAAAACTATTCAAAAATTAAAAATTTATTTTATGTACTGCACATACTTTTTTAACATTAATTCTTGTGTTAGTGCCGGGATATAATCAAATTTTTGAATCACAAGTACTAAATACACTAATAAATTTCTATTCCCTAGAGTAATGTTTCTTAAGCTGTGTCATGTGAAACCATCTTGCCCCACAGGTGACTGTGTCTTGGGAAAGGGGAACTTAGCCATTAGGTTCTCCACCACAGCCCTGCTTTCAACCATGAACCATTTAAGAGTCTGAAACAAGGTTTCTGCTGGGAAGTGAAGTATGAAAGCCACTCTCAAGCCTAAAAGGGAGTAAAATTCCTAAATTCAGGATTATTCCAAAAATCATAGTTCCTCATGATGGAAAAAGCACTAGATTGAGTAAAAGAAAAAAAAAACTTGGATTCTGATCTTGACTCTGTTACTAGACAACTACGTAAAACCCTGTATTTCCTCGGGCCTCAGTTTTCTCATCTGCAAAACAAGAGGACTGGCTGGTAGGGCAGAGTGCGTTTCAGCTCAGAAGTCTCAGTCTAATTAGAGTCCCCCTCCCCAGTTTTTCCTCCAGTGAAAAGGGTAAAAGCATGTGACTTAAGATGACACACAATAAAAAATGTCTGAATAAAGATCAAAAAATATTTGCCAGGTGTTTTTCCTTTTTGGCCTATCAAACAATTATTTATCAAGATTAAATAAAAAACATGTACAGGACATCTATCTAGCTCACCTAATTTTAAATTTCACAACTACACAGGTACTCTTTCCCTCCCATGCTACCAGAAGCAAACAAAAGTATAGCTAATACAAAGTATAATTTTAAAATAGTTTCAAAACATAGTCCAAAATTGCTTCTGCACTCCTTTCTCCCCCAGTTGGAGAATACTGTCAATGATATAAAGTACACAAAATGAGTAAGTGGGATATGAAATTGACCAGGGGGGGTTTTAGCAACAGTTTCAAAACAAATCTCAGTGGTTTAAGAAAACATCAATTAACTGCCTAAAATATATTTTTTAACTGTGCTAAGGTATCAAATTTTATAAATCTAAAATCAGTGTAAATGTAACAATTAGATACCTGAAATATAAACTACAAAATGCAAGATTCCAATGTACAATAAATATACTAATAATCAGTAACTTTTTATAGTTTATATTCAACTTCCAAGACTGACTATATGTGGTTAAAGTATCTGCCATTAACATAATCTAATCTTCTCAAAATATTTCTACACTCTCTTATATGTACAATATTAGAGGGGGAAAAAACATGTTTAAATAAAAAATGAAATCCACAAAGTGAAAATTATCAAATTAAAATATACCACTTCATCACTACATTTTCAAGAGCCTATAGGTAGGTACTAAGCACAACTCTAAAAGACATGGCCCCATTCACAAGCACGTTCGATTTCAAACAGCAGGGTCAGTAATTAAAATTTTATTACTAAAATGTCACTCTTTAAATTATCCATGCTTTACTAATTGGTTCTGACCTCAAGTATACCGAAATACTTCCCCAACGCTAAAACTGTTCAAGATCTTACTCCAACAACTGTAAGTAATGAAAAACGAATCTAAAAGACACAATTTTTCATTCAAATGGATGTAGAATGGTTATTACCTTGAAAGTATCAAACAATATACCCTGAAGCCTTCCATTTTAGCGCCTACAGAATTGAAAATTCGTTTTATTATGCAACGATGGCATAAAATATGACACTATTCTATAATCTGGTTTAAACAATAAGGATAAATGAAATCATATGTATTAACATTTTAAAGCTATAAAACAGCCTTTTAAACTTCACCTTTTAACGGTCAAATTCCTAACACCTCAGTGTTAATACTTGAAGTCTGTATTCATAGGAAACCGAAATTGTGTTCAGCACGACACAGCAGTTGAACAGCTAATCTAAGAAGTCGCTTTTTCTTCAATTAGCTTCCACCTCGCTCTGCGCTTTTACTCTGCACCGCAGTTTTTGACTCAAATAAACACAAGACACACTCAGGTAAGAACGGTCCGGTCCGCCTCCGCCCACATCAAGGCGAGTCGGGGGATGGGATCCGCTCCATCCAGGACCCCACGCGAGCCCTTCAGCACCCAGGTGGACGCGGCCCGCCCCGGGCTCCTCTCCTCGCTCCCACACCGCCCGCGGGACCCCGCCCGCCGACCCCCGCACCGCCCGCCGGCCCCCGGCCAAGCCTGGCCCCCGAGCGCGCGGCCGACGGACGGGCACGACCGCCGCCCCGACGGCCGCGCGAATCCTCCCTGCTCCCCGCTGCGCTCCGCGGGGAGCCCGGCGGCAGAGAGGCAGGATTCTGGCTTCTCCCACACGGCCAGGCCGGCCGCCAGCGGCAGGCGGAGGCGCAGCGCGGGTCGGGGTGGGAAAGCAGGCGGCCGGCCGGTAACCGACCTGTGGAGACGGCCATCTTCTCCTGCAGCCGGACGCACCGCCCGCACGCACGCGACGTTCGCGCCACTTCCGGGAGCGCCGCCGCCCGCCCCGCGGCTTCCGGCCGGCGGCTTCCGGCGCGTCGCCGCAGACTCGCCTGGCGGCTTCCGGCTTCCCGAGACGCAGCCGCTAGTGCAGAGTAAGGGGTTGAAGGAAGAGCTCGGGGGAGCTGACTTGAGCCGCACACCGGAGCGGAGGGCTAACGCGCGAGGCGGAAATGCTGCGTGAGGGGCAGCTGCCTGGGAGAGCCCGCGCCGGCGTGACGTCCGTGCGCGGACGCCGCGCGGGCCTCCCCGGGCGCAGAGGTGGCGCGCGTGTGTGTGTGGAGCTGGGGGGGGCGGGGCGCGCTCTGTGTGGATCGGAGCCAGGAGTTCGCGGAAAGCGTAAAGGGCCCCTAGGGTTACGCCAGCTAGTGCGTGTTTTCTTTTCAGCGTGACATTGGAACATGATTAGAACCTCGGTCTAAGTCTAGAAAGTTCTTTCAAAAAGTGTAAGAATTTCCTAGTAATGAGGGAGCATCCCTGCGCCCCGGGGGAAGCTCCCCGCGCGGGTAGCCTTGCCGGCGGGGACGCCCTGATAGCCGGGCGACACCCGGGACTGCGGCCCCAGGGGTGGGGCGCGGGGACCCGCAGTCCCGACGGAGCGGGCGCTGACCGAGCTCCGCCCGCCGCGTCCTGGCCCCCCTAATCCCCCTGTCCGGCCGCCCCCGGCGCTCACGGTCTGAGCCCTTGTCACGCACACCGAGGGGCAGTTTCTGCTGGGTGGGGACCCTTCGTTCTTTCCGCCCTGCACCCCTGTTTACGCCGTGTCTCACACGCGGCTGAGGTTTGGGAAAAGAGAGCCTTTCTTAATTTCTGAGCTTGGAGGTCCGCTGCCTTGTCCTCCCATTGGGTCCCAGCCACGCCCCCTAATATGAAGTGACACTGCTACACGGCTTTTGTTTCCTTTTCGTGGTAGGGAGCCTCGAAGATGGCTCCCAGTGATCCCCTCCTGGCGTTCATGCCTTTTTTATTAAAGCCTCTTGCCTTCTGTGTGGGCTGGGCTTATTGACCAACGTCCAATGAATAAAATGAATGAAATAAGACCGAAGTGCAGGCATAGAGCTTCTGAGATTATGTTTTTAAAAAAGTAGATTCCATCCACATTGTTCTTACTCCATCTGAGGAAGCCAGCTGCTATCCTGACAACTGCCTTACACAGAAACCCACGTGGCAGGAGCTGAGGTCATCCTCTGGCCACTAACCTTGAGAAGGTGAGGCCCTGGTTCATGAAGAGCTGAATCCTGTCAACAAACGTGGGGGTGAACGTGAAAGCAGCTCCTCCCCAGTCAAGCTTTCCTATGACTCTGCAGTCCTGGCCAACACCCTAATTGCAACTCTGCTAGAGACCTTGCGGCGGAGGAACCCAGCTAATGCTTACCCAGATTCCTGACTCACGGAAAATGAGATCACAAGTGTTTGCTGTTTTAAGCCACTACATTTTGGGCTAATTTGGATGCAGCAATAGGAAACTAATACTCTCTTACAATAGCCAAGACATGGAAGCAAACTAAGTGTCCTTCAACAGATGAATAGATAAAGATGTGGTATATACACAATGGAATGTTACTCAGCCATAACAAGAATGAAATAATGCCATTTGCAGCAACATGGATGGACCTATTATGCTCAGTGAAGTGAGACAGAATACATACTCTTATATTTTCACTTATATGTGGAATCTAAGAAATGAAACTAATGAATGTAACAGAAGAGAAGCGGACTCACAGATACAGAGAACAAAGTAGTGGTTACCAGTCGGGAGAGGGAAGGGGGAAGGGCAGCACAGGGGTAGGGGAGTAAGAGGTACAAACTACTATGTATAAAGTAGATAAGCTACAGGGATATATTGTGCAGCACAGGGAACATAGCCAGTATTTTATAATAACTTTAAATGGAGCTTGACCTTTACAGACTGCAAATCACTACAAATACACCTGAAACTAATACAATGTAAGTCAACTATACCTTTGGGTTTTTTTTTTTAAGCTTTGTAAATTTCTCTTGAGATTTCATCTTTGCCGTGGGTGTTATTTAGAAGTGTGTTGTTCAGTCTACACTTGAGACTCATTGAAGAGTTTTTGATGTTTGATAATGTTTACTCAATGTTTGTAAGATTAGCTAATGTACAGTAACAGCAGGGAGTTTCTTTTTTCACTGTATAGTTGACAAGAAGTTGTATATTAAATGAAATACTACTCAGCCATAAAAAAGAATGAAATTTTTGCCATTTGCAACAGCATGGATGAACTTGGAGGGTATTATGCTCAGTGAAATAAGTCAGACAGAGAAAGGCAAATACTGTTTGATATCACTTATATGGGCACTCTAAGAAATAAAACAAACTAGTGAATAAAACAGAAAGTAGCAGACCCACAGATGCAGAGCGCAACTGGTACCTGTGGGGAGAGGGAAGGGGGGCGATACAGGGCAAGGGACAGAGAGAGAGAAACTGCTATGTGGAAGACAAACTACAAGGATGTACTGTGCAGCACAGGAAATACAGCCAATGTTTTATAGTAACTAAATGGAGTGTAACCTCTAAAAATTGTGACTTACATACCTGTAACTTATATAATGTAAATCAACTACTTCAATAAAAAAGTTGGTATGTCGGAGCAACCTTCGTATATATTATTAACATGCAGAGGGCACAAAAGGGAAAGACAAAATATTACCATTTTAGAGAAACATACTTACCAGCAACATGAATCAGTCTTCCCATGGTGGATAAAGTTCAATTTTCTTTCATAACAGCTGCTGGTTAGGTAACAGAGTAGCTTAACATGACAGCAGCATTGTTCTAGAATCATTAGTATGTAAAATCAACAGTTTGGAAAGCACCTGGAACTCCGCATTCAAAGCCTATTTCATGGAACTATTGTTCTTCATGAGAAGTAGAGTTTATGTAGGATTACCTATAGTCTGGCAATCTGATATTGAGGATAAGTGAGCAAAGTTTCACATGCCTGGAAGTTTGCCAAGCTGGCATCTTTTCTTCTGAAGCCTCATCTCATTTAAATATTAATTCTGAGCAAAATTTCACATGTGACAGTGGTTGGATGTATATGACCTTCCAGCTATTCTGCGTTTTGCAGCACACTTCAGTATTAAACTGCAGGCAGGGATGATTCGGCAAGTTCAGGTTCCAGGATGGTAGAGGCAACTGGGGCACAAGGTGCATTGTTGTAAGTGTTTGTAGACATTTACTGAGTACGTGACCAAGGATGTGCTATACCTGGTTCTGAAGCCTCTGTGATTGTCCATAATTTCACTTCTTTGCCTGCATTTACTGTATCCTTTCTTAATTTGCAAGAGTCTTGAAAGAAGCAGTCATTAAACTTTATTCTTGAGTCTGGTGTTGTTTTGCTGTAATAATGCCTGAAGAGGAGGAGGAGCATTTTGCCAATTAATTATTGATTCTCTAGTGCTCTAGCCTCCTCCAGAGCACCACGGCTCAGAGGAAAAGTTTCGTACACTTAAAATACACTTCACTGAGCTTGAGTTTGGCCCTCTGGTTACTCGAGTGTTAATGGGTCTGATAATGTAGAAATAGATCCAGTGCTCAGGGACCTTGTACTGCAGACCTGTTTGAAATAATCACAGCAGATAGCTTACAGAAACTGCTACTACAGATGCTCCATGCAGTTTTCAAATTGACTAACATTTTTTATCAACTGTTACAATTTTCCAGCTAAGGAAGGACTTCGCATTGTTGTGAGATTGTGCATTTAGGTTTCACAGTCCTAAAAGCCATCGGATCACACACTTTGCCTTTGGAATCCCATTGAAGAGCAGGGAGGCTGTGCCAGAAGCTATGGGCATCTGAGCAGCAGAAGGTGAAATGGAGACTTGAATTTTATGAGCTGCAGGTTTCACTTAATCAGATACTTGAGTCGGAAGGCTGACGCTGTTCTTTTGAGGCAAATCAGGCCCGTCCTATGTAACTGCACTCAGGTGGTCCTGTGGAAGACTGGGCCTTCCCTGCAGGCAACCTTCTCTTTAGAAATCGTCCCTTCACTTCAGTCCTCAGTGCAAGGAGACTCTGCAAAGAAGAGGCTGTTCTCAGCGACTCCCCTTCAACGGGTGTGTGTGGGGGGATAGCTGGAGTCGTGTGGGGACTGGGGACTCGTCTGTGACAAGGGAACAGCACTGCTGCGGGGAGAGCGTGGTGCCTGGTCTGGGCGACGCAAGTGTCACATAAAACAGGGATCCCTCACCCGGTCTCTGCCAGAAGCTGATAAAGCTGGAAAGAAATAGAAGCAGATTTTAAAGTTTGTAACTTTCCGTTTGCTGTGATAGGGAGTAGTGAGATGAAAGAGTGAAGGGCAAACACCTGTGAGGTTTTAAATTTTGTTTTTAGATTCCACATACAAGTGAGATCAAACAGTATCTCTCTCTCTGACTTACTTCACTGAGCACAAAACCCTCTAGGTCCTTCCATGTTGTCACAAATGGCAGGGTTTTCTTTTTCACGGATGACTAATACTCCATTGTGTGTATACATCATAGCTTCTTTGTCCACTCACCTATCGACGGGCATGCAGGCTGTTTCTGTGTCTTGGCTGTTGTGAACAGAGCTGCAGTGAACGTGGGGCCCACAAGGTTTTGTAAGTTGCTTTTTATCTGGACAATTTGTAGCTGCCTTGGAAAAAGTCTCTGCCTTCATGGAGCTTACATGCTAATGGAAGCAGACAAACAGTAAACTCTTAAATAAATAGATATACGAGATAATTTCCAACCATGGTAAGTGCTAAAAAGAAAAAGGTGTAACGAGGTGAAGACTGACAGAGATGTCTGGCCGCCCTGTTCTTCAGTGCTGGCAGTCAGAACCAGGCCGTCTCGGGAAAGGACTGCTGCTCAGATCATGGGGCAGACGTGTGAAACCTGGAGGGAGCCTGGACAGCGTCGGCAGCTGAGGGCAGGAGCCTGGGGCAGGCAGAAGTGGGCCTCTGGACGGGAAGGTTGTGGTGTCTGTCCTGGGCCTTGAAGATGGGCCAGTTTGGCCACTGAAGGAAATCCAGGGTGACTGGAAGGTTCTGATTAGTCATGGGGTTCCAGAAGCAGGTGGGTCAGATCCCATGGTGTTCTGGTTATGAATGACAAGGCATTTCCATTTTATCCTAATTAGATTAGGTAACCTTTAAAGGTTTTCAGAAATGAGGGATGTAATGTCAGATTGTAGGCATTGCCAAATTGGAATAATGAGATTTCATTTGTTTTAAACAGGTCAGTCCCAGCGTTCGAGGGCAAAGGGGGTCGTATGTGCAGCCAACTCTCAAAGCCTGACGAGAAACAAGTTACACAGCCCCAGATTTTCTCCCCGCAGGGCATTTATAATTTTGGAGAAAACTAGTCATTTACAAGGAAGAGACTCAGGTGATCGAGTCAGCCTCACCGGTAATGGTCAGGTTCACTGACCCCCTGACGTGACGCGCTGAGGACACAGCCTCACTGCCGCGGTCGCCTGCCAAGTGGTGCCCGGAATCCAACCGTGAAGACCTCAGGCCCGCCCCGCCACGCACGCTGGGGGTGAGTTGGGGATTGGTGAGCCTGGGCCAGTGCAGCGTCCCACCAGTGGATTGTAATTGCCCACCTCACGCAAGCAAGAAGCTACTCTGCTGGCAGCTAGAATGAGACAGTTGCCTGCAGCAACAGTTTGCCTCCTTTCAGGTTCTCAAATGATCACCTCAGTGGTCAGTGCTGTAAAAGAACTCACTGTAAACCCCTTGGATGCCAGTGCTACAAGCACAGATGTTAAGCTGGGGGACTGTGGATTTGATAGAAATGAGGTGCGAGACGCTGGTGCTGATGCACCCATAATGGCCATGAAGTGCTGCACCTCAAAAGTAAGTCACCACGATAATCTTGAAAATCTGACAACTTACGGTTCGTGAGGAGAAGCCTTGGGGTCCTTTTGTTGTGTAGCTGAGGTTTTAATTACAACCAGGACAGCTGCTGATAATTTTAGCACCCAGTATGTTCCGGATGGCAGTGGCCACATAATTTCTCAAAAACCTTCACATCTTGGTGAAGGAATAAACAACAATTTCATATTTTCTTCCAAAGCAACAAGTGCTTTCTGAGACCTGAAAAGGGAAAACGGCCACAAGTGAAAAGAGCTGTGTTAAGTCCAAAAGGACCACCATCACGTCCACACATTGGATTGAAGACGCCAGCAGAAAACCGTCTTATCCATGGGGATGGGCACAACTGTAACTGTTTATGAGTCAACCTGTAAGAGAGCAATTTTACTAACTGCTAAAAAGCGTAAATATGAAATGAAAAAGGTCCAAGATCTCCTAAGCTGTGGTCTACTTAAACCTGATGTAAGGATAGTTTTTAATATATAACAAGGCAAGGGAAACAAGCAAAGCTAAACAAATGGGACTACAAACTAGAAAGCTTTTGCACAGCAAAGGGAGATCAACAAGACAAAAAGACTGCATACTGAGTGGAAGAAGGTATTTATCAACAGTATATCTGAGAAGGAGTTAATATCCAAAATGTACAATAGAGCTCAAACAACTCAACATCGAAAAACAAAGCATCTGACTAAAAGGAGGGCAGAGGACTTGAATAGATGTTTTTCCAAAGAGGCCGTGCAGATACAGGCGGACACAAGGATGCTCAGCACCGCTCGTCAGCGGGGGTGCGGATCAGGACCACAGTGGGCTGTCACCTCCCACCTGTCCGAGTGGCTGTTACCAAGGGACAAGCGACGAGTGTTGGAGAGGGTGTGGAGGACAGGGAGCCCTCGTGCACTGTTGGGGGCAGTGTGGATTGGTGCAGCCACTGTGGAGAGCAGTATGGAAGTTCCTAGAAAAAATTATAAATAGAACTACCATTCAGGCCAGCAGTTCCCCATCTAGGTATTTTCCTGAGGAAAATGAAGACACTGGTTTGAAGGGATACATGCACCCCAGTGTTCGTAGTAGCATTATTTGCAGTAGCCAACACTTGGAAGCAGCTTAAGTGCCCATCGACTGGTGAATGAATAAAGATGTGGTCTGTGGGAAAAAAAAAAAAAGACCTCAGACAAACCCAACTTCAGGACATTTACAAAAAAAACTGGTTTGTATTCTTTAAAAATGTCAAGGTCATGAAAAGATAAAAGCCCAAGGCATGTGCCAGGCTGAAGAGGAGACGCCCGAAAACTAAATGCAGCTTGTGACCCTGAAGCAGAAACAGGCTATTTTCATTTTTGCTGTGAAAAACATTGTTGAGACAACTGATGAAATTTTAATTGTCTGTAGAGGGGGTAAATACTGATTTTTTTGATTGTTATGAAATTGTCCTGTGGTGGTTATATAAGGCAAGCTGGCTGTTTGAGGATACATGTGGTTTTTAGGAAGTATTTAGAGGCAAAGGGAAATCCTGACTGGAACGCAGGCTCAGTTAAAAACACATTTATGGATAATGATAAAAGCTGAGTTGAGAAAATGTTAACATTAAAGGAATTTGAGTGCAAGGTAAATGGGAATTGTATTATCCTTACAACTTTTGGGTAAGCCTGAAACTTATTTCAAAAAAGTTTTAAAAATTGAATTGCAGAGGTATTTTAAGATATCAACCCAGTTTTAATATGTAGCAGTACTTTCTTAAGGTAGATTTCTCCTAACCTTGTGCTGGGAGTGGGTCATTGTGTCTGGGTTCCTCATTCTTCTTGCTGATTGTTGAGCCCTTGGGTGGAGTTGGTTGTATTTGTGGGAGACGCTGGATGGACAGTGTGTTGTGTAAGGTCGATCCAGCCAGTCTGGGTATCTTTCAGGGTCAAAATTAGAAGGAAAAGTTCAAATGCAATTGCATTGTGTTGTAGCATTCATAAGACATGTTTGTAGCAATTGAGCTGAATTGTCCTAGTAAGAAAACCCTAGTGTCCTTATTTGGCTCACGGGAGCGCTATTGGGCACTGACCGCTTGCTGTGTCCTGAGCACTGAAGGTTGGCAGAGCCAGGATCCCAGCCAGCACAGCCCCACCTGTGCTCACAGGCCGCCTTGTAAGGATGGGGGAGGCGCCTCCCAGAGTCACGAGGTGCACCCTCCACACCTGCACCTGCACCTCTGAGGGAGCGGCTCTCAGAATTCAGGGGCAGGTGGGAGGGTGGGCAGAGCTCTTGCGCGAACACACCCTCCCCTCCTCCCTCCCCGCTTTCTGGGGTTCTCGGGGTCCTGAATTTTTACAGGCTCACTCCCCCTTCCTGGGACTCTTCCCTCTAGAGACTCCCAGCAAGCTCTGCCGCTGGGCCCTGCCCTGGGGGTACAAGGCCCTCCTGCGTTCGGAGACCCCCAGACTGCTAGGCGGTTACAGCTGTGTCAGGAAAGGCCGATCCACCAGGACGGAGCCCGGATTCACTCACTCAGCTCTGATTCCCTTGGGGTTGGACTTCACCTACAGCTGCGTAACTCCCACACTGGTGCTGAATCACCAGGTTTAGACATTGGCGCCGGCCGAGGGCTTGATTTGGTGACAGCACCTGTTTCCTGGGTCATCTGCCGTTACAGAGCTGGCAGCAGCACTCGTCTAGCTGGGACCCTGTTCAGAGTGCTCTTTAGTGGAAAGGAAGGCCAGCTCTTGCTTGTCCCCGGGACGTCTGTCTTCCACTTGGGCTCAGGGAACTGGCCTCACAACTCCTGCACACAGGGTTGTGTGCTGCCCACAGCTCGGCTGGGGCCTGAGGACCAGTTATTTCCAGTCACTAGAGCTGGGAGCACAGCTCCCCAGACAGACTCCTCTGCTCCAGGGAGCAGGCTGGGGCGCCGCCCTCCCTCCGCTGATTCTGGAAGTGTGAGCAGCATCCACACCCTG
Source organism: Camelus bactrianus (assembly GCF_048773025.1). NCBI lineage: Eukaryota > Metazoa > Chordata > Mammalia > Artiodactyla > Camelidae > Camelus > Camelus bactrianus. The sequence goes on along the minus strand of NC_133567.1, from coordinate 1,376,920 downwards.
AAGAGTTAAAGCCCGAGCGATTCCTGAGGTCAGAAGACTCAGGGGTTTTCATTCAGCCTCCTCTGCAGCCCTTGGTGAAACCCAGACTAACTGCCTCCTCCATCAGATACAGGGCAGCGTGAACCTGTGAGGACCACGCAGTGAAGGGGCACGCCTGCTGGGATGCCCTCCAAAGGCCACCTCCCAACACTGCGCTGCTCTTGAAGCACTCAGTCCATCACTCCACAGGCACTTCACCAGCAAAGGTCGACTCTGAAGTTACAAAAAAAAGGCCAACCTCATACAACGACCGGCACGTTTCAGGGCTTGCTTACTACAGCAGTGTTTCCACATGGGACTTAATGGTGGTTTTATAAGAATGGCTGCTAGGACTGAAATAATTTTTGAATAAAATGAAGTTAATTACATTTTAGTGAGTTTTGTTTGTGACTTATGTAAAGTACTGCCTATCAAGAATTTTCATGAAGGCGACATAAGCTTTTCTCTTAATGAAAAATAATGCCAGATAATCAAGTGTTCCTTATTCTATCATTTATTGAGGAAAGTTTTCATAGCAGAGTGAAGCAGCAGATGCTGATGAGGAATTCCAACACTTCCAGGCTCACAGCAGCGCAGAGGACAAGCCTGGGGACTGCACTACAGCAGGGACCGGTCCCTCATCACCTCACACGAGTGACCCCACGTCCAACACAGACCACGACCCAGACGGCTGTCTTCAAAGACCGTCATCCTGCTGTCTGCACACAAGTGCCTTTCAGCCATAGAGCTAAAGAAACGGCACTTCAAGAGAATGATCCTGAATGTATGGCTTATAAACTGGAAGAGCTTTTACTTAAAATGTTAACACGGTGAACACGCAGGCTTCCCGGGAAAATGGAACCCAGTTAGAGGACATTCATGGGGCCAAGTGACGACCTGAGGCCGTCCATCCAACGGTGCAGGGTAGTGACACAGCTGCGCTTGGGCATCAGAGCAGGCGCACCGTCTTCCCAGTCACCGTCAGGAAGTCGTCATCCGCCAAGGCACGCAGGGCCTCCTCGAACATGTCCTTGGTGACGGCCTGCGGGGAGAAGAGAGGCTTCACACGTGCGGCCGCCCTCCCCTCTCAGAGACCACGTCCTTCCTTCTCAGGGCTGCACACACTCTCAGGCCCCGGCTCACAAGTGGTGAACGCGCACTGTGAGGATGGCTGGCGCTGTGGGCTCAGCCGTTCCCCAACAGCTCAACTTTCCTCATTCACGGCAGGGAACCCGAGTATCTCATCCTCAAACAAAGTGGTGTGGGAATTCTGACCGTTATCATCATTTATAACAGCAAAAAACTGTGAACACTAAATGTCCACCAAAGGTTAGGTAAATGACAGTAACACGTGAGGCAGAGTGAACACGTGATGAAGTCGATGTCACTATCAGAGACAATACTAAGAGTGTGTCGATAATTAAAAAGGATAAATAAATAAAACGGTTTAACTGTGACTGACCCGTCCGCATCCACGTGGAAAGCCCTGAAAGGAGCCAGAGTTCTCACTGTGGCCCCTCCCTGACGGGTGACCTTACCTCTCCTTTTTTTTTTGGTGGTGGTGGGGTATGCAGTGTGTAATTTGGTTATTTGCTTATTTGTGACAGAGGTTCCGGTGACTGAACCCAGGGCCTCGTGCAGGCCAGGCAAGTGCTCTCTGCGGAGCTATGCCCCTCCCCATCGTATCTTTTTTTACTTGAACAGTAAACAAAGGAAAGAAGTTAGGGAAAAAGTGTAAAGCAGCCCTAAGGGAAAAGAAAACTCTTAAACAAAAGATACACACGAACACTTACTACATCAGACTGCCCCCGAATATCTTCAAAAAGCTGCTGGTATTTCAGGGCTGGCATTTTGCCCTTGGACAAAATAAGCTTTTTCAGGGCTTCCACCAACTCTTCCTTCCGTTTACGAGAGGTGGCGCTCATCCCTGATTCAAGAGAAATTAATGACATCTCTGCTATAAGGAAGTGAAAATGTTTCAAGTTTCCACAAATACCCCTTTCGTCGTGTCACCAAAACAGGCCCGGGGGCCGTGGTCGATGCCAGAACCGGTCCACGTCCCCTAGGCCACCAGTCCCTCCCTCCGGGCGAGCAGCCAGGTGGGGACCCTCCCGTGGTGAGGACCCACCCGTGGTGAGGATGGAAATGTCCACGATGCCCGTGCGCGGGTCAGTGGCCGACTGCTTCAGGGCCTCCCGGTGCAGGCGCTTGGCCTCCTCCACATCAATCGCCTCGACCTTGCTGGAAAACCGCACCTTGGCATGAGCCTCCGCCAGGCGGATCAGCGACTCCAGCTGCCGGGGGTACGCGGACACCATCCCACGGCTGCTGCCGATCTTCCTCATGTCCACATAGGCCTGGAAGGAGACAAACCCAGATGCTCACCAGCGTCACAGCCTCGGGGATGAACTCTGAACTCCCGCCAGGCTGTGCGTGTGGTGCTGAGGGGAAGAGGGCCTCCAGGAGGAACTGTCCGCCGGGGCTGTGAGCATGGCCTCCGGAGGATGCGGTGTGGTGGGCGAGGGGCAGGCCGAGGGTGTCAGGGAGCCGGTTGGCCTGTTCACCCCTGGCAAGGGTTACCCGGGAAATGCAGGAAAGCTAAGTTGTTTGGGCTGTTCTGTGGATGATGTAATTCTCGAAGGAAAAGATGCAGGTGGGAAACTGCATCGTTTGTAACCTTCCCGGGAGCATTTCCGGGGCCTCCTGTCAGGGTGTGAAGCTCATATGAGGAGGCAGGAATCTTCTCAGGGTCACAGCGTTTGAACCTGACATGTATCATCGCGCCCCACTGCCCACTTAAAAGGATACTGGGAAGTGAACATAAGCACTTCTATTTCATTTTTTAGAGAGAAGCCAGCGCAGCCCGGAGGCGAGTCAGGAAGTCCTACGTAGCATCACCTCTATTTCAACTCAGGCACTCTGGTCATAAATTCCCTGTGCTCACTAGTTACTTAAATACGAAAGGAGCACGCAAAGTATCCTTTCCCTTTTCTACGTTTGGAAAAGTCAATTTTGCGATACAAGAGGGAAAAATAGTTGAAGATGGTATGCTATTCTTGCCAAAATAACATGTCTGTGGGGTGTCAGCGTCCCAGCAGTGCCCCTGGCCACAAGGTACCTCGATGAGTGCCTGGCTGGCTTCCTGGCTCAGCCGGGGCTGGATGGTGCTGTGGGCGTAGGCGATGTAGTCCCTGAGCACTGCCATGTCCATGAACTCCTCCTGCACCTGCTCCTCACTCTGGTAGTACAGAGACACCAGGTGGTGGGCCAGGCGCCGGTCATACGCCTCGTCCTGAGGATCCAGCATGAGGAAGATCAGATCAAACCTGAGGAAACAGTGGAACGGTTTTCGTGGTCGGGACAACAAGCCACCTGCAAGCGTGTACCTGGCATGTGTGTGACCCTGTGTCCCTCGGGGCCGCCGAGGCTGTCTGAAGAGCCCGGCCCCCAGGTCACCTGCTCCGTCCCCAGCAGGCGCGCTCTCAGCCCTTGGGCCCACCTGGAAACGACGGCACGTTACTATAATTTTGAAAACTGGGAGATGCAAATGAAAACACATTCAACTGTTTTGGGAAAAAGAAACTACTTGTCAAAAAAAAAAAAAAGTCAAGTAATTAAAGTTGAAAATCCATTTATGAAATACATTAATCTTTGAAAAAACGTGTGATTACATGACTCCCCTTTCAGAACCTTATTCCCTGTACTATAATGGTTCCCTACAGTGGCTTAGACCAAGAAATGGGCTTCTGAAAGGATGCCAAGGTGAAAGGTCCTAATTGCATCAAAACCCGAGCAAATGTTAAGGTTTTGCCTTGAAAACCTGTGACCAACCGAATCTGCAAACCTGCACTGGAATGGAGTCTGTGACGTCAGCACGTGTCTCATCCTGGGACTTCCTTTTCTCAACCTCATCCCGCAGGTCCCACAACTGAGCTAAGTCAGGACATCCGCTCTACAGAAATACACTTTCCTACCTGGATAACAACGTGTGGGGCAGCTGGATGTTTTCAATGGTGGTTTTCTTCGGATTCCACTGAGACTCGATGGGGTTTGCTGCTGCCAGGATAGAGGTGCGGGCGTTGAGCTGGCAGATGATCCCAGCCTGAGAGGCACAGAGGGCCAGTGTGGTTAAAAGCCTCACCCCAAGGTGGGCGGACCTGTAAGCCACGTGGCCCAGCACAGGTGACCCGCTGGAGACAGCACCCTGAGCTCAGAATCACGCCAAGGGCCAAGTTTTAGATAAATGTTTGCTAGGACTGTGTCTCTCTCAGAAACCAAACCCCCTGCGCGAGATTTGGGATAAACTCAAGTTCTCAAATGCGACAAGTGAGGTTAGCACAGAGGAAACAGGACCCTGTAGAAAGTACGCAGAGCCTGAGCTGCAACCTGATAGGAAGTGTGTGCCCACCCCCATGGTCAGGGGATGGCAGGAATGGAGCGAGCGCACCTCACCTTGGCGACGGACAGCGTCTGCTGCTCCATGACCTCGTGCAGCACCGATCTCGCGCTCTCGCTCATCTTGTCAAACTCGTCAATGCAGCAGACGCCGCTGTCGCTCAGCACAAGGGCCCCGGTCTGCAGGACCAGCTGCCGCGTCTCGGGGTCCTTGGCCACGTAGGCGGTGAGGCCGACGGCGCTGGAGCCCTTCCCGGATGTGTACTGGCCGCGGGGCAGCAGGTTGTGCACGTACCGCAGCAGCTGGGACTTGCTGGTCCCCGGGTCCCCGCACAGCAGGATGTTGACCTCGGCGCGGAACCTGCCCCTCCCCGTGTGGCTGAAGTCCTTTCTTGTCCCGCCAAAGAGCTGAAGCAAGATTCCCTGGACAGACAGACATGACATTCACCTGCGGCAAAGGCGCTTTCCTTCCCCTCTGCAGCTTTCACAGTTGGAAACGTGAGTGGGTGTGGGGACGGGGACACGGACGACACCGATGATCGTCGGCCAGGAACCCGGGCAGGCAGCAGGCACCCGGCTCTGCCCAACGGGCCGCTCTCACCCTCTGGAGTGTCTGCACCACCGGCACCCAGGGCTTCAGCTCCCGAGTACAGGTCAGAACCCGCATTACCTTCTTGATATCTTCGTGTTCATAGATGCTCGGGGCCAAAGCGGAAGCCAGCCTCTCGTAAATGTCTGGTTTTCTGGAAAGTTCCTTAAGCAGTTCCACTCGCTTCTCTGAAAAAAGTTTCTGCTCTGCTTCTTCATCAAGGCCGTGCAGGCGTTTTGAGTCGGTTTTGCGGTAGTGAATGACGTCAATGTGGGTCTTGTAGACGGACTTCACGTTGCTCACCCGAGGGTTCACTCGGATGGGAACAGCGCGGTAGATGCCTGAGGAGAGAGGCGGACAGTCTCACCTGCCACCTGACCCAGCCCCGAGCCTGGCCCTCAGCCCGCAGGGCACCTGGGAGGGCAGGGGCGGCGAGGGGAGAAGCCGGGCTCCTGAAGGGCAGATCCAGGAAGGTGTCTGCGAGTCAGCTGGGCCCTGGCTCGTCTGCGCGTGACCATCACCCCACAGTCAGTCAGAGACCACAGAGGCCTCCTTGCAGCCCAGATCCATGACTCGCACCCCGAAATAGAATTTTTATTTCTTAAACAGAATGCAGAATCTGATTAATAACTACTTTACTGAAACAAAACCCTAAACCGCTGTGCTAAAGCCTTGAAAAGAAAGGCATTCTAAAAAGCTCAAGTGTGTACAGCTGCTCACAGATTACTTCCCTCAGACACAACCAGTCTCTGGTGTGGGGAAGTGATGACCCGCTGGGAACAGCTGGGCCCGCTCTGCACCAGGCAGCCCTGGCACCTCAGCCTCTCCAAGGAGAACTTGCCCAACAGCTATCCCACATTCACCTCCTTTGTGTTTCAAACGAGAAGCCTGGAAATGCAGGACAGGTCAACTGCTCGCAACCATCCCTCCCCATGGCTTTCTCAATGTGGGACACCCGTCCTTTCATTTACTTAACAGGTTGACGTAAATCTTTCTTAAAACACAAGAACCAGTTCGCAGGTAACATTCTAGAACGCAGTGTTCTCCATGCCTGGGCAGATCAGGGATGGATGCTCAGTGTGGTCTAGGATCTTTACAAGCGCCTCTTCCCAGCACAGCACTGGTTAACACCTGTTCCTCCATGGTGTGTCCCACCCCCCTCCCCCACACACTGTCACCGATGCGGGAGCTGCGCTGGGCAGCGGCAGCAGTGGACGGACGACGGCATCCGGGGCTTCAGGGCGGGACCTCCCTGGAGGCCACACAGGCTTCCTGCCACACGTCCCCTTGGGAACACCTGCTGGGCTGCACTGCAGGGTCCACGGGATAAGAAGGCCCCCTGGGAGCCCCAGCTGTGCCCTGGACCTTCCATGACATATGCAGCCCTCGGCTGTGCTTCAGGGAAAGCAGCAGTCACCCCCGTCCCAGAGCCGCTGGCACAGGTCCAGCCTCGCCAGCACTGACACGGCCAGGCCCAGGACATGCAGCTCTGGGACCACATGGGCTCACATGGAGCTGAAGGAGGGCGGTGGAGGCAGCAGCCCCAAGCCAGCATGTCCCCGACCAAGTCAGACTGCACGGAGCCTGCCCCTCACCTGTGACGTGCACCCTGTCCCCAGGCTGGACCTTGTCCACAAGGTCGTTGTGGGCAAAGAGGATGACCGTGTGTGGCGTCTGCCCTGCGGGCATGTCCTCAGGGGACTCCTGGAGCTTGATCTGAAAGAGTGGGGAGCACAGCTGTCTCAGAACCCCACGAGCCTCCACTGCTGGGCTGAGGCCCTGCAGCCTCACCCCTTTGCATAAACATCCCTGTCGGGGAGGGGGTGGCAGCAGAAGGAACTGTTTTCTCCATACTGAGGCTCTGCATAAATGCCTATGTCTCTGGTTCCTTCCGGAAATTGCTTTCAGCAGGTCTCCTGAGTGAAGCACCTCCAGGTCCCTGCACCTCGAACACCTGTCTGTCCCTCAAGTGACGTCCCCTGACAGGCACCTGCCAAGCTGCTGCACACTCTCGAGGACACAGCCTTTCCCTTCATTGTGGGGGGCTGTACACACCCCAGTGAGCCTGGAAGGGCCCTGGGGGTGGAGCATGTGCTTCACCAATCACAGGCAGAGAAGGTGCAGGTTAGGGTGTCTGGGGTAGAGAGGCCGCGTGTTCTCAAGGGCCAGACAGCACATGCAAGGGTCCTGAGGTGGCTTCTGGTGGTGAGATGTCAACAGGTGTCTGGGCAGAGGCCTGTGGGGGCGCTGGGAGCCTCTGGGCACCCCTGACCCCCAGCTCTCAGCCGGTGCCAGTGTGAGATGGAAGCTTATGTCAACTTTTAATTCTTCCATTAGCGATAAAGCTGAATGCTCTCCACACGTGCTAGTGTTTTCCTTACTGACTCCCAATAGAGGAAACCACTTTTTACAGCATTTTGAACACACTCCCTAACACTAAAAAAAAAATTGTTTAAACATTGTAACAAATGAAAAACTTAACTCCCTGTGCATACTTGTCACTTCAATCACAGAAATGATCTCCTGCCTCTCTCCATTCATTTCTATGGTAGTTCATCTTCATTTCAAGATTTCCATGATTAAGGAGGCAAAAGGGCCAACTTCCTACACAATAAAGTTTGTGAGAAAAACCCTGGAAAACCTCTTCGGGCCTCTCCTTACCAGGGGAAGAGCTGCCAAATGACAAAATTTAACCAAATGCTTTTTTACTGATCTTGACGTTTTATATGCTTTTGCCTGAAATACTAAAAACACAGTCCTACCATCTTAAGTACTTCCCATAGAAGCATCGTGTATGAAATTTGACTTAAACTGAGCAGGCTAATTGGACCTGTTACAACCCTCAAGCTGCTCCCTGGAGAAGGCACATCCCTGTGACGAGGGTCTGAGTCTAATGTGCGGGGCTGGTGGCCGGCAGAGCGGCAGGAGAGCCAGCTGCGGGGCGGGGCACGCACCATCTGCTTGTCGGAGAAGACCGAGCGGTTGTGGATGAGCGCCATGCTGTGGGCCGTGTGGCAGCGCTCGCAGGCGCAGGGCTCGGCGATGCGGCCGCGGTCCATCTCCACTCGTGTTGTGTGGGCGCAGACCTGGCACTGGAAGAAGGCCTCCTGCATCTCCGGGATCAGCTGGGACGTCCTGATCACCATGCCGCTGATGGCGATGAGCTGGTCGATGTCTGCAAGGCAGAGAGAGGGGGCAGCTTGTCCACTGGCTGCTGCCCACGGCCCGCAGCCCAGCCAGGCGGGGTCCTCCCTGGGGCTGGACACCTGCCAGGGCGGGTCTGGGTCTGCTGTCAAGTCTGGGAGAACCTTCCTGGAGGTGCAGAGGGGCTGGGTCGGCTAGGGTCACAGGCAGGCTGCAGTGGCCAGGGCATAAACATCTCACTGGGCACCCTGAAGTCTGGCCTAGGATGCCCCTCCTGTGTCCACCTGCTTCCTCTTTACCCGAGACTACTAATGCCCGCTGAGCGAGGCCACCCGGAGGCTACTCGGAGCCGACCAAACCTACACTGTAGCTGTACCGGGGACTCCTGCACTGTTTCCGTGTCGGGCCACTCGTCTCTTGCTTTCCCAACTAGACTTCTTTCTTAAGCTGCAGGTGGGGGATCATATTTTATACTTCTGCACTGATTCTGATAAGAGCCTACTTAATAAAATAACTGTAAAATCGTAATAATTGGGCAAGTTCACCTCAAGATAGAGAACCATCCCTTTTACATAACTTCAGCTCAGTTAAAAGCAGGACCAGAGGACCCGTAAGCACACAGAGTAACTGAATCCGCTACGAGTCTGCCAGTTTATGGTCCGTCCACCATCACCATCACCTCCAGCTCTCCTAAAGCTCCGTGATGAAAGGCGGTTTTGTTTACTTTCATGTAAGGTACTTCCTGCTGTGACTATCACCTTCTGGATTCAGGTTCCTCATGTTCTTGGTCTTCAGTGCGTTGAACGGTCTTACTTGAATCTGATGTTCCAAGATTGAGTCAGGGTAACGGTCAAAGAAGATCTCATTGACAGCCATGTCGAAAGTTGGGATAACTTCCTTTAAAAACAAATACAAGGATGTCAAGCTGTGTTCGTACAATCTCAGGGTTAAATAAAGCATTGCATGTTAGCAAAGTATAAAAGCAAAAGAAAATAACATAATCCAAAAGCGCTGCCCTGTGAAATCACACAAATGCTGTTTATAAAGCCTTGGGTGCAGCGAACCCCTCACCTCCGCCCGCGCGCACCTTGGCTGGATGGTGTGAGACGCAGCAGCAGTGTTTGCAGGACGTGCCAGCTGACTGCTGGCTTGTAATTACCGGCAGCTCTTACTTTCACGTCTCACCTTTTCTCCATAAGGACTGGTACCAAAATAGGTTAAATCAATTTATTCAAGTTTGTTAACACCTGCTCCCCATTTTGCAGATAAGGAAACATTCTCCGGGAGGTGGAAGAGTTGGCCCAAGGTCACACAGCTATTAAGCAGCAAAATCAAGATTTAAAACCAAGTCTGTTTGCCTCTAAAGCCTAAACGAAAATCAACGCAGCTGATGCTTTGTTGATAAAACCTGACCCCAAACAGAGACATGGGACTCTGGAATGGTTAATGTATCCCGTTAGAGACGGCAGAAGTATGTAATGCACTTATGAAACGTTTCCAACTAAGCACTTTAAGTCATCAAGCCTAACATGCAATGAATTGTAAGAATCACCACCGTTTTAAATACCGTTACACCACCAATTAAACTAAGGCATGCTATTGACAGTAACACACATCCCAATTTAAAAAATTACAGCAAAGTGCGGAAAAATGTTCCTGTTAAAGGAGAGGGATCATGGTCTTCTCAAGAAGTTTATGTGCTGTGGAGGCAAATTCCCTGTTACTGAGGAAACCCTGCAGATACTGTAGACATTTGCCATGGTTCACCAAGATCAAAGGGCAGACTCTCACCTGTGGATAGCAGGTGAGCTGTCTGTATAGGTTAGCGTCGAATGATTTTATGTGCTCACAGTTCACGTTTAAAAATGGCTCCCCAATAACATTAATCTATAGAGGAAAACAAACAAGTTATTTTCTAATTGTTTTAAAATATCTAATTAGAATGTTTAGCTAAGCGTATTTGATTACCTCCCCAAGTCGCTGCATGTACAGAGGTTCAGTAACGTCTATGCCAATATTTTCTTCTTCTTTAGCCAGAGGATCAATAAAACGCTGAAGAAATCTCTTGATGTAGAGAGAAAAACACTTAAGCTTAATGCAGTCAGGACTGGAAACTGTTCAAAATAAAAGGTTATAAACACTGGCGTGCATGTATCTTTTCAAGTTAGCCAAGACGTGGAAACATCCAAGTGCTCATCAACAGACAACTGGCCTAAGAAGATGTGACATACATACAACAGAATAGGACTCAGTCATAAAAACGAATGAAATATTGCTGTTTGAGGGAAAAATGGATGTACTTAGCAATTCTTACACTTAATGAAGTTTGACAGAAAAAGACAATACTATGTATCTCTTAAAATATGACACAGATGAATGTGCATACAAAACAAAATAAATTTATGGTTAACAAAGGGAAGGAAGAGGGATAAATTAGAAGTATGGGATTTACAAACTACTACACATAAAATACAGAACAAAGATTTTACTGTATGGTACAGGCAACTATTCTCAGTCTCTTACAATAATCTGTAATGGAATATAATCAGGAAACAATACATGTGCGAATGAGTCACTTAGCTGTATACCTGAGATTAACACAATATTGTAAATCAACTAAACTTAAGAACAAAAAGTTAGGAGCATGTCAGTATTCGGAGGCAGATATGACTTTTTTCTTCTTAAAAACTACACAAACATCAACAATTCTAACCCATGTAAACACCGACCCGTTTAAGTATTAGGCGTACTTGGATGTGTTCCTAACACCTGTTTCCCAGTACTTCTGGAATCCCGATGGATGACACATAAACCTCACCTGAAAACTTTCTTTGCATGCTGCCACGTTTACATCTGTCCCCCAAATCACGAGTTTTTGGCCCAAAGACTGCTCGCTCGCCACTATATCCTCTGCTGCCGGCTGCAAAGAAAAGGGCAAAGGGCAGGTTCGTGTGGACCGCCCACCTCCCGCCGCCCACGCGCGACCCGGGCGGCCCCGCACTCACCCCGTCAGAATGCAGGTCCACCTGCAGCCCCTTACGGGCCGACCCCAGGTCGGGCCTCTGCCGCACGGGCGTGCCGCGCACGCCGCTCCTTGGGGTGCCCTCCACCCGCGAGCTGGGGGTGCCGTAGGTCAGCGGCGAGCTCACGTCCAGGTCCAGAGGAGCTGAGGACCGGGCCCCACGGGCGGTAAGCGCGGGGACCCGACCCGGCGCGCCGTCCCCCGGGCCCCGACACCCCAGACAACGGACCCCAGCCCGCCTACCCGCCCTCCCAACCCCCCCACCCCACCCCCCGACCAGGCAGCGCACCTGCGAGCGGCGCGCGGGGCGGGCTGCGGGGCTCGGCGCCGGGCGACGCAGGCAGCGGCTGCGGCTCTCCCGCCGACGGGGGGTCCTGGCCTGCGGGTTGGGAGGGGGACGCACGGCGGCGTTGGCGCGGGTGGACTGGGCTGCGCGGGCGCTGAGGGCTGCACTCGTCACCGCCCGCCCTCCCGGGACCCCGCGAGGCTCTGAGGACACCCGACACTCACGTGGCTGCGTGGGGACGGCCCGCCGGGGGCCGCGGCGGCTCGGGGTGGACGCCGGGGACGACATGGCTGCGCGACAGGAACGCGGGCTCGCGCGGACCCTCCGACAGACCCCCGGCCCTCTCCCCTCGCTCCTGCCTCTCTACCCCTCCGCCCCACGTCCCTTTCCGCCCGCCCCGCTGGCCCGACCCAACCCCACCTGATCGCGCTCCTGCTCCGCTCCAGCTGGGCCCGCGTTTCCCGCCGGCGGCACCGTCGTCTCCGCCCCCCGCGAAGGCCCACCAATCACAGAGGCGGCCTCGCGCGGCCCCGCCTCCGGGAGGCACCACTGCGCAGCGCAGGGGGTGGCGGGACGGCGAACTCGGCCGGGGCTCCCTTGCCCGGGTGGTCTCGCCCGCGACCGCTGGGCGATTTCGCGGGAAATCTGGGGAGCCCGCGGTTCGCGTTCAGGCGCCGCCCTCCGAGGGGCGTCAGTAGGAGGCTCCGCTCCTTTGTTCCGCGGGAATGCGAACAACACCCCCGCCCTCCTGACCGGGGGCCAGCGGTGGCCCCTGACCCAAGCCTGTCTCTTTCTGCCCCGGGCGCTTGGTCAACCCCAATTCACCCCTGCCCTCCGCATCTACTTCTGGGGGTCGAGCCGTTGGATTCCTGCCTCTCCCCAAGTTTTGACGAATTGTGCTAAGTGTACAGTGGGCCACACATTCATAAGCCTGCCTACATTTCAGCGCACCTCTACGTCGCTATTTTACAGGGACACCCTCCGCGAAGGTCTTGGGCAAAGGGCCCGGGCACGGTGTGCGCACGCGCCGGGAGCCCCGCCCCTAGACCTGCCGTGGGCCCAGTCCCCGCGACTGCGTCCGCGGCACTTCCGGGCCCCGGACTGCTGTGCGCACGCGCCGGGAACCCCAACGCCCGTCCCCCGGGGTACTTCCGGGCCTGGGCAGCGTGTGCGCAGGCGCGGGCTGCGGCGGGCGTCATGGCGGATGCGAGGTCCGGCGTACGGGACTCCTTGCTGCAGCTGCAGGAGTTCTTGTCCGCCGCCGACCGCAGCAGCGCCTCGGTGGCCGGTTGGCAGCTGCTGCGGGGCCTGGGGCAGGAGTGCTTGCTGAGCTCCGGCCCCGCGCTGCTGGGTGGGTACGGTTCCGGGCTTCTGAGGTCCAGAGCAGGGTAGCCGGCGCTTGTGCGTCGTGGGCGCCTTGGGCGGTGTTTGAACTGGGTCGTCGGAATTTCTGTGAAGCGTGTAAAAGTGACTTGTTAGCTGCCTCTTTTCTTAATGGCAGAGGAAGGGTATTTTAAAACCAAAGGTGGTAAAAGTGGCCTAAGTTTGGCTGTCATTGCTATCCACGGCGAGGAGGGAGGACAAGAGGAAAAGTATTTCCTTCCATCTCAGTAACGCCCAGACCTGCCAGTACCTTTTCCAAGCCCCTTTGTTTGCTCTCCCTACTTTTGAGAAGCAAGTCGTGCCGTTATTTAAGCTTTGTAGCAATGCCTGGGTGAGAACGTCTTTTCTGCTTGCAGTAAAACTGCCTCTCTTCAGGACTTTTTAACGTATATTACTGTGTGAAGATTCTTCTGTTACTCCCTTTCAAAACCACAAATGTGCAGCCCTTCTCCATGGTATGTCCCTTGATTAAAAGATAGGTGAGTTTTTTTTCCCCCCAAGAGATCATTGTTGAATAAGGTGAAGAAATAATGTAAGCAAAACCTTAAGTGTTGTGTAGGATCTGTGTGTTATCCAGGGTGTATTAATGGGGAAATTAAAAATCAGCAACATTATGTAAATGCTTCCTAGTCTGAGTTCTAAGTTAGAATTCCACTTTGTTCTTTTAGTAACTTGTTTGTCAAGCAGTTTCAAGGTCCCTGAATGTTCGATATGTGTACTTTCACTTGAGAGAATTACAGGACTGTATTAGTTTCCTATTGCTGCTGAAACAAATACCACAAGCTTAGTGTTTAAAGCAGCACAGAGTTGTCAATCTCACAGTTCTGTAGTTGGAAGCCCAACACAGGTCTCATCAAGCTAAATACCAGGTAGCAGGCAGGGCCACTTTCCTTTTTCTGAAGGCTCTGGCGGAGAATTCATCTTTTTCATTCTGGTTAGCAGAATTCAGTTCCTTGCAGTTGTGGGACTGAGGGCCTCTCTTTTCCTTGCTGGCGTTCTGTGCTTCTAGAAGACAACCACAATTTTTGGATTACGGTCCCCTGCCTCCATCTTCAAAGCCAGCAGCAGTGGGTCCAGTAACACGCTTGGAATCTGTCCTCTCCTGTGTTCCCATCTCTTGTTCCTCCCTCTTCCGCTGGTGAGGGCCCATGTGGTTGCATTGGGCACAGCAGGTGACCCAGGAGGATCTCCCCAGTTTAAGGTCAGCTGATTAGCAACCTTAATTTTCAGCTACCATGTAAAGTTCCTATATTCACAGCCGTGACACCAGGAGTTAGGGCTCTGGCATCTTTGGGGCCATTATTCTGCCTACCTCGTTCCTGTGGAACGTCTAGAATTTCCTTTTACCTCGTGGAAATACAGAAGCCTTAGGCTAGTGTTTCATCACTAATAAGACTAAATTGAGAACAGGGAACACCTTTGAGGGGGTGTGTGGAGTACTTCTTTGCAGCTCTCTTACTGGTTTTTTTGGTTTGTTTTTCCTCCAGCATTACAGACTTCCTTAGTGTTCTCCAAAGATTTTGGTTTGCTTGTATTTGTTCGGAAATCACTTAGCATTGATGAAGTAAGTTGAAGATTTTCATTTCATTTTTCTTGTGTATTTCTTCATGTTGAGGTGACTTGTATTCTTACTCACATTTACTATAATGTTTATTTTCTTTATTGTAGTTTCGTGATTGCAGAGAAGAAGCTCTAAAGTTTTTATTTATTTTCTTAGAAAAAATAGGCCAGAATGTCACACCTTATTCTCTTGATATTAAGGTAAGGATGAGAAAACATTGTATTATGTAAATAGCCATTTTAGCTTATGGTGTTCAAACTTTAAGCTTGGCTTTTCATTTTATTTCTGCCTCTCTTGTTGGGCAGTTTACTTATTTCTGCTTGACTGTGTTAGAAATGAAGTGGAGTATGTATTTTTTTTTTTCAGTTTACTAAGCTGAGTCCCTTGTCAGAAACTTACATTGTATTATGTCATATGCTGGTACTGCTCCTCTCAGATGTAGTTTTCGCTGTTGTTGATTATAAAAGAGCCAAGTTCTTATTGATGATTTTGGTGTGTCTCCTTTTAAAATCTAGAATACTTGCACCAGTGTTTACACAAAAGATAAAGCTGCTAAATGTAAAATTCCAGCCCTAGACCTTCTTATTAAGGTAATTTAAAAATACTTCTAAGTGCATGTATTTTACATTAAACATGTAACTTAAACTCCTTTTGGGTTATGTTTTGGGTGAGATGTAGGGTGGGCTCGGATCACACTGCTGTCAGGATAAGATGCACACTTCCCAGCCATCACCCTTTTGCCCTCAGACCTTTTGGGAGGCAGAGGGAGAACTGGGGGCCGTGAGGGAATGATGGGGAGGGAAGTGAGGAGTGGGCTTTCACTACCCAGACCCTTCGGTCCTGATGCTTCTAGGAACTGCGCTCCCAAACCCTCCCACAGGAACGGATCTGTGTGCTGTGTTTTAAGTGGTCGGTGGGGCTCACTCCCACCTGTGTCGCTCTCTTAGCTGCATCTCTTTTTTTGTGTCTCTATTTTAGAATTCCTTTGGGTCTTGTTGGTCCTTAAGTGCCTCTGAGAGAATGGTTCTGGTCGTGTTACTGTTTTCTTGGGAAGGTGAAATTAAGTCTATATCCTCTTCCCCTCTGAAAGCCCGGTTTTCCCTCCACCTCCCAAACAATCTGGCTCGGTAGGAGTCTTGAGAGGCCAGGTGTGAATGCCCTGGAGACACGTGGTTGTGGAGCTTTGCTGTAAGCAAACAGTGCAGTAGATGGAAGCCTTTTGTTACTTCTTTAGACGATGCTAACTTGTATTCTTCTAGTTACTTCAGATTTTGAGAAGTTCTAGACTCATGGATGAATTTAGAGTTGGAGAGTTATTTAGCAGATTCTATGGAGAACTTGCACTGAAAGCAAAAGTCACAGATACAGGTGAGGTGTTTTAAATGTTACTTAACATTTTAACAAATTAAGAACTTATTCATGTAAAACTTAGGTTTTTCTCCTAAGGATAACAAAACACAGTGTGTGAAGACTTGGTTTATAAAAATTTTAATCTTTGCAAAATGATTTCTTTAAATAGAAAATTCACAACACATGTCAAATGTAATTTATAGTAATTTGCATAAACAATTAGGAAAGTGTGTAAAACTAGGTATTTTGTAAGCCTCATTATGAAACTATTTTGAACTTAACCTCTCATTTTCTTATTCATGCATTTTTGTTCATTTAATTTATCTAAATGTAATTTTAGGCCTTAATTTGTCTACAATTTATCTTTCAGTTTTAGAAAAAATATATGAGCTCCTAGGAGTATTAGGTGAAGTTCATCCAAGTGAGATGATAAATAATTCAGATACTCTCTTCCGGGCTTTTCTGGGTGAACTTAAGATCCAGGTATGAGAAACTTTACGACATTCTCCTCCGCTTCCGTGTGTTCGATGTATTTTTCTCTCTTAATGAAGTCTTCTTCGAACTCCCCTTTCAGATGACATCAGCAGTGAGGGAGCCCAGACTCGCTGTTGTGGCCGGGTGTCTGAAGGGGCTGTCTTCACTCATGTGCAACTTCACCAAGTCCATGGAAGAAGGTAGTGCCTGACAGCACTTGAGTTTCTTTCTTTATTCAAAAACTGATAGTCAAAACGCATTACCTGTTTGTTTTTTTGAACTTTTAAACTAATTGTGGACTCACATGGGGTCGTGAGAAATAATCAGGAGATTGTGTATGTGCTTCCCCTGCTGACGGTGCCTTCCATGACTGTGGTGCCACAGCACAGCCTGAGGAAATCTGTGGACTCGGATTCCTCTAGTTTCACGGGCACAACCATGCGTGTTTGTGTTTAGTTCTGTGTAGTGTTTCCACGTGTGGGTTTGTGTGTGCGCCACCACAGTCAAGATCCCGAACCGCCCGCCACTGTGAGGACCCTTCCTGCTGCTGTTTCATAGCCACAGCCGCTGCCGCCACCTCCCGCTCCTGCCTCGGCCACTACTGACCCGTCTCCATCTTGAACTTGATCATTGCAAGGTTATACGTGTATCCACTCACCCACCAGTGGACACTTGGGTTGCTTCTGCTTCTTGACTGCTGTGAATAATGCTGTTGGAAAATGGCTGTGCACGTATCTGCAGCCCCTGGCTTTATTTGGGGGCGTATGTACCCAGAAGTTGGATTTCTGGACCTTGTGGTAGTTCTGTTTAGTTTTTTGAGGACTCGCCGTAAGGTGGCCCACAGGGCTGCACTAACTTACACTCCCGCCAGCAGTGCAAATGCTCCCTACCTCCTCACCATGACTTGTCATTTTCCGTTTTCTGTAACAGCCACCCTGACGGGAGTGCAGCGGGGTCTCTGGTCTGCTCTCCGTTTCCCTTACGGCTGCTGCTGTTGAGTGTCTTTGCATGGCCTCCTGCTTACTGTGGGTCTTTTCTGGAGAAATGTTGATTCAAGTTCTTTGCTGACTTCAGGCATCTGACTTTCAGTTGTTGAGTTGTAGGAGTTCTTTATGTAGTCTAGTTATGACAGCATTATAAGCATTAGGAACTTCAATTCTTTTTTAAAGGCAAATAAAATTTCTAACCCCAAAATATTCTTTAAGAGAAAAAAATTTCTATTGGCTCTTTCTTACCATTTTTGTTCAAGTAATTGCCAATTTTTTCTATCTCCTGTATGTGTTTGCTTTTACTACGTTGGAACTTAAGAAATTGCCAATATCCAATGATTTCAACCTGTGAAAAGAGCAGTTTAGGTGTTTCAGCCTGTTTGCACTCACCCCTTCGTGGCTGCCTCTCACCAGGAGCGCTGGGGCAGCTCCACCTGGTTGCCTTCTAGCTGCTCTCTGATGTCTCCCGTATCCTTGGCCAGTTTCCCTTCTGTTAGGTTCCTGCTCAGAGACCTCCTGGTATTTTGGCTTTTTGGGGGGTGTGGGAAGGGGGTCTGAGATTCTACCTCACTTGCAGAAAGCTCTCCTGTCTGTGACCCCTCGATGCCGCCCCTCTGCTGGTGACTTCCTCTGGCTTCTGTGTCCCCGCTGTTGCAGCGCTTGCCGCCACCTGCTCTGATTTTCCTCTCTGTGCCCTGACTGGGCTGCTGGGTGACGCTGCTTGTTTCTGTGTCTTTGCCCTGAGCAGCGCGCCTGGTTCACGTTTGGTGAGCAAGAAAAGTAGTAGCACTTACTGCTCACTTACTGTGTGCTGAAGACTGTTGTAGTCACACTGCACGGAAATGCCTGTAATGCGCTCTAAGGTAGGTGATACTAGCTTTATGCTGCAGGTTGGAAAGCTAGAACTAAGAATAGTACGTTGCCCCAAGTCACTCAGGTAATGAGATGGATGGAGTAATGACTCCAAAGACATCCTCATTCCAACCCCAGTGCCTGTGCATGTGTTGTGTCATGTTTTTTTTTATAAGAACTTTTTATTATTGTATAGAAATGCAGTTATATACAGAGAACAACTGAAGTTGAATTAAACTCGTACAAATATTTAAAATACTATCTTCACACCTACTGCAATATATAGGACACCGAAACACGTATACATGGGAAATAAAATAAAGCAAACCCAAAGCGATTGAGTAACATCCTGCAGAGTCGACGCATGCTCAGTAAACCATCGCAGAGGATTCCGCGGTGGTGCGTTGAGAAGCCAGGGCAGCCAAGGTGCAGGTGGGGTGAAGGATGCTCCTCAGCTGACCTTGATGTGAGGCTATCCAGGTGGCCCAGTGTGATCATGGGGGACTTAACGGGGATGAGGGAGGCAGAGTGCTGTGATGTGAGGAAGCCAGCTTTGAGGATGGGGTAGGGTGCGGCCCGGGAGTTGAGTCACCACTGGACTCAGGCCCCCAGAAAGGAGCACACCCGATGACACCTGGACTTTGTCACTTCTACTTTGTAAGTTGAGGTATAGCTGCAGTACAATACTGTGCCAGTGCCGGGTGTACAGCACAGACCTGACATTGAAACACCTGCCGGAGTGATCACAGGACATCTGGTAACTACCTGTCACCGTACAAAGTTACTATGATGTAATGACTGTATTCCCCGTGCTGTGTGTTACATCCGTGTCACTTTCTTTTTTTAAAATTTATTTTAACTTTAATTTTTTAATATTTCAGAACTTTTGTGACATTTTATAACTAGAAGTTTGCACCTCTTGTATCTCCCTCACCTGTTTTGCTCCCCCCCCCCACTTCCCTCTGGCAGCCGCCTGTCGGCTCTCTGTATCTGTGAGTCTCTCTCTGCTTTGTTACGTTTATTCATTTGTGTTTCAGATGCCACATGTGAGATGGAGTGGTATTTGTTTTTCTGTAACTAACGTCACTTAGCGTATGGCAAGACCTCATTCTTTCTTATGGTTAAGTACAGTTTCTATAAATATGTGTACGTAATATAGTCACATCTTTTATCCATTCATCTATCTGTGGGCACTTAGTTTGCTTCCACATCTTGGCTGCTATAAATGATGCTACTGTGAACACAAGGGTGCATGTATCTCTTCTGATGAGCTGTTTCATTTTCTTTGGGTAAATATTCCAGAAATGGATTGCTGGATTGTATGGTAGCTCTACTTTTAGTTTTCTGAGGAACCACCACACTTTTCCCTAGTGGCTGCACCAATTTACATTCCCACCAGTGGCGCAGGAGGATCCCTTTCCCCCACGTCCTCACCAGCACTTGTTATTTGTTGTCTTTTTGATGACACCATTCTGACAAGTGTGAGGTGAAAGCCCATGTGGTTTTGATACGCATTTCCCTAATGAGTAGTGATGTTGAGCACCTGTTCATGGGTCTGTTGGTCATCTACACGTCTTTGGAAAAATGTCTGTTCAGATCCCTGCCCATGTTTTCCTAAGTGAGTTTCTTGTTTTAATTGTATAGTTGTGTTAGTTTCAGGTATATAGCAAAGTATTCATTTATACATATATATATTTTCTTTTTCATACTCTTTTCCATTATAGGTTATTACAAGATACTGAACATAGTTCCCTGTGCTATGCAGTAGGTCCTTTGGGTTCATCTGTTTATCTGTTTTACACATAGTAGTGTGTATCTGCTGATCCCAAATTCCTGGCTTATCCCCCAACACCCTTTCCCCTTTGGTAACCGTAAGTTTGATATTTGCCTTTCTCTGTCTGGTTTACTTCACTTAGAATGATGATCTGTAGGTCCATCCATGTTGCTGCAGATGGCATTATTTCATTCTTTTTTATGGCTGAGTAGTATTCCATTGTGTGAATATACCACGGCTTCTTTATCTAGTCATCTGTTGATGGACATTTAGACTGCTTCCGTGTCTTGGCTACTGTAAGTAGTGCTGCTGTGAACATTGGGGTGCAGGTGTCTTTTTGAATTAGAGTTTCCTCCAGATGCAGGCCTAGGGGTGGGCCTGCTGGATCATATGGGAAGTCTATTTTCAGTTTATTAATGAGCCTCCATAGTTTCCATAATGGCTGCACCAGTTTACATTCCCACCATTGCTGTGAAAGGGTTCCTTTTTTCCCACATCCTCCCCAGCATTGCTTATTTGTGGACTTTTTAATGGTGGCCATTCTCGCCCGTGTGAGGGTTACCACGTTGTAGTTTTGATTGGCGTTTCTCTAGTAATTACTGATGTTGAGCGTCATGTGCTGCTGGCCATCTGGATGTCTTCTTTGGAGAGGTGTCTCTTCAAAGTCTTTTGCCCATTTTTTGATTGGGCTTGTTTTCAGTCATATGAGCTTGTTTGTATATTTTGGAAATTAATCCCTTGTTGGTCGTATCATTTGCAAATACTTTCTCCTATTCTGTAGGTTGTCTTTTCGTTTTGTGTATGGTTTCCTTTGCTGTGCAAAAGCTTTTAAGTTTAATTAGGTCCCATTTGTCTATTTTAGCTTTTGTTCCCATTACTCTAGGAGTTGGGTCCAAAAAAAATACTACTGTGATTTATGTCAGAACGTTTGCCTGTGTTTTCCTCTAGAAGTTTTACCGCATCTGGTCTTGCACTTAGGTCTTTTAGCCATTTAGAGTTTATTTTTGTAGGTGGTGTTAGAGAATTCCCCTGCCCCCTTTTTTTAGATGGGACATTGGTGTTTTTGATGTTGAGTTGATGAGTTCATTGTACACTTTGGATGTTAACCCCTTATTGGGTATATCATTTGCAAATTTTTTTTTCCATTCAGGAGGCAGCCTTTTAATTTTGTTCATGGCTCTTTTTGCCACGGAGAGGCCTTTCGGTTTGAATGGTTCTGTTTGTTTATTTTTGCTTTTGTCATCCTCTCCTGAAGTGACAGATCCACAAAAATATTGCTGAGACCAATGTCAGAGAGTGTGCTACATCTGTTTCCTCCCAGGAGTTCTGTGGTTTAAGGTCTTACATTGAAGTCTTTCCTCCTCTGAGTTTATGTCTGCACATGATGTGAGAAAGTAGCCCAGTTTGGTTCTTCTGCACGTGCTGCCCGGGTTCCCCTACACCGTGTATCGAAGAGGCCATCTTCCTCCGCTGTGCACTCCTGCCTCCTTTGGCAGAGGCTGAGGACTGTGTGAGGACTGGTCTCTGGCCTCGCTGTGCCTCTCCACTGGCCCCGTCTCTCGTGTGCTGGTCCCACACTGCTTTGACTTCTGTAGCTCTGCAGTGCAGTGTGAAACTGGGGATCGTGTCTCCAGCTTTGTTCTTCTTCCTCAAAGATTGTTTGCCTATCTGGAGCTTTTTGTGTTTCCGTACCAAGTTTATGATAACCTGTTCCAGTTCTGTGGAAAGGGCCATGGGTGTTTTGCGAGGGACGGCATTAAATCTGTGAGTTGCTTTGGGGCATATGGACATTTCCTCAGAATGAGTTCTTCCTACACGCAGTACGTCTCCGTTTATCCTTCTTCGTTCGGTCTGTCTCTCTGACGTCTTAGAGTCTTCAGGGGACACCTCTTTCACCTCCTTGGCTTAATTATTCTTAGTTGTTTCGTTCTTGCAGACACAGTTGTAAATGAGACCTTCCCAGTTTTTCTTTCTGATAGTTCGCTGTCAATGCGTAGTGTAACTTCAGCTTTATGTGTATTAACTCCATATCGTGCAGCTTTACTACGTGCATTTATTGTAGTAGTTTTTTGGTGTGGTCTCTAGGATTTTCTGTAAATAGTGTTATGTCATCTGAAAACACTGACAGTTTTACTCCTTCTTTTCCAGTTTGGGCTTCTTGTTTCTTTTTCTTGTCTAACTGTTGTGGCTAGAACGTCCAGTGCCATGCTGAATAAAAGTGGCGAGAGTGGGCATTCCTGCTTCCTGATCTTAGAGGAAATACTTCCAGCTTCTCACTTTTGAATGTGATACTGGCTGTGGTCTGTCACTTGTGGCCTTTGTTATGTTGAGGTGTGTCCCCTCTGTACCCACTGTATTGAGAGTTTTTATCATAAATGGGTGTTGAATTTTGTTAAAAGATTTTTGTGCATCTTTTGAGATGATCGTATGACTATTATCTCTTTGTTGAAATTCCTCCTGTGTTCCTGCATTCTTCTTCTGAGTTCAGTGAGCATTTTTGTGACCATCACTTTGAAACTCCTTCCTGGAAGGTCGCTCGTCTGTGTGTTCAGTCCTTTTTTAGGACATACTCCTTGGTCTCCTCGCCTTGCCTGCTTCTCTGTGTCTGTGTGAATTTAGTAGGTCGGCTGCACATCAGTCTCTGTGTGGCAGGTGTCCTGTGGGCCCCCCAGTGCAGCCCGGTCACCAGAGCCGGGCGCTCCAGCAGTGTCCCCTGTGGGCTGCACGTGTCCTCCGATTGTGGCTGGCTGCATTGCTTTTCATGCACCGTGTGTGTGCGTGGCCTCCAGTGTGGTTGCTCCAAGGCCTGCTGACCGCGGTGCCAATGCTCTGCTGTGCGGGGTCAGCCCTTGGTGGGAGGAGCCACTCTGGGGCCACACTGGTGCTGGCTGGAGGTGTCTGACACGGCAGGAGGTCCCTTTGGAGGGGCTCTGGAGCCTGCTGAGGGCGCCCGCCAGGATGGGCGGGGCTCCGGGGCTGCCATGAATGAGTGCCGGCTGTTTTGGGTCCACAGAGACAGAGCCCCGCGTCCCGCCTGACAGAGGCACCTCCCGTGGAAGGGTCGGTCGGTGAAGATGGGAGGAGGGTGCCACGCTGGCGGCTAGCGCTGAGCACTTCCTGAGGTTTGTCCGGTCGTGACCTGTGACAGCTGCTCTTTCTGTGTCTCCCCAGATCCCCAGACCTCAAGGGAGATTTTTGATTTTGCTGTAAAGGCAATCCGTCCTCAGGTAGGATTCATATTCTTCTAATTCTTTCACACTTGGGGCTTGTGATTGTCAAACATTGATGGTAAATTTTTTTTTAATAGATTGATCTGAAGAGATACGCGGTGCCTTTGGGTAAGACTCTGTGCTTGATGAGGTGGCGTATTTCAGATTATTAAGTTGATGCCTTGAGTAAACTTTTGCTTAAACTCCAGGTGAAAGTCAGTGGGGTGACACGTGTGATGCTCCTCTGCAGACACTGACCGGAGCTCTTGGGTGCTGGTGGAGATGCTCACACTTAGGGATTTCAAAAAAAATTACTTCAGAGCAACTTTTGGGGGGTCCAGATTGTTTGATTCTGGCTTCATCTAAACAAGCCCTGATCCTGCCACTGACCCTTGTTGTGGGGTCACTGGCCAGCCGTCTCATGAGGAGGGTGGGGCGTCAGGTTGGGAAGGAGCCCTGGTCATCAGGCTGCAGTGATGAGGAGCTGCCTGGGCTCTGAGTCGTCCTGCTGTCAGCGGGGTGCTCTGTGTTTGCAGCTGGCCTGGGCTTGCTTGCCCTTCACGCGTCTCAGTTCAGCACCTGCCTCTTGGAGCACTGTGCTTCCACGTTTGAAGTCCTGTCCAAGTGGTGCAGCCACACCAACGCCGAACTGAAGAAAGCTGCACATTCAGCTCTGGAATCTTTTCTGAAACAGGTACTTTTTAAAATGTTTCTATGCAAAAAATTTAAATTCCAGTCTTGTGCATGCACGTTGAAAAATAAATACAAGTTGCTCCATTAGCTTCCATAGTACTTAAAGAAGAAAGCTTGGTCCTCCGTCAGCCGCACGGGTGGCCGCGGGTCTGGAGGAGAGCTCGGATGCCAGACCCCATCAGGGCCTTAGAGCTGAGGCTGGACAGGAGTGGCAGTGAGAAGGCTGGGCGGGGAGGTCAGGGCAGCCAGGTTGGCGGGCGTTGAGACAAGATGCTGGTGTCTCCATTGCTTCTAGATAGAGGAGGGTCCACCTGTGCCTGCATTTCCGTCCAGGTGGAACATGGGTGCGGAGGGTGAGTCGGGTTGGCAGTGCGTCTGTGGCAGCCAAGGAGCGTGTGCTGGTGGTCCTGAGCGCCCGAGGTGGCTGGAGAGGCCTGCAGGTCAGGTAGTGGTGGGAGTTAGGCTCTCTGGGTTGGCTCTGATGGAAATCCTGAATCACAGTGTTAGGGACGGTGGTTAGTTCACTAGCTGGTCCCTGGAGATCCAGCCCACTTGTGGTGCAGACAGTGTCCCACGGCCGGGGTGCTCTCAGCTCGTCTGTTGGGCTGAGAATGTTCATTCCCAAGTACTTCTGTGGACACCTGTCTTCATTTCTCTGGAGTGAACCCCTGGAAGCAGAACTGCAGGGTCGCACGGTGGGTGCTTGCTGAACTTCATGAGAAACCGCTGAGCCCTCTTTTGAGCTGGCTGTACCGTGTTTCTTTCCCACTGCTAGTCCCAGTCACCCCACGTTTTGGCAGCACCTGGTGTTGTCCGCCCTTGATTTTAGCCCTGCGATGGGTGCCCAGCGTCACCCCACTGTGCTTCTGATTCGAGTGTCCGAGGGGACTGTTGGCAGTTTCTTTCCCTGCAGTTGTTTTCCATTCTTGGGTCTTGTTTTGTGGAGTGTTTGCGCTGATGTTCTGCTGGTTTCAAAATCAGATTGTGTGTCTTTGTTAACAAGCTGCAAGTGTTCTTTATGCGGTCGGGGGACCCATCCTTGTCTAAAAGTTTTGGGAGGACATGGGGGCTTTGTGTGGGTCAGGGCGTGTGTTGCTGGTTGGCGATGCAAAGTGGACGTCTTCTTCCAGCCTTTCACGATTACCAGGCTTCTGTCCGTTCTCGTCTCCAGCAGTCTCTGTGGAAATTAGCCGTGCTTTCAGATGCCCGTGGTAGTCTCGCGTTGGGCGGCTGTCGCTTTGTGTGGTGAGTTGTGGTGACCTGCTCCTCAGTGCTGCTTTCCCTGCCTCACTTCATCTAGACTTTATAGTTTGTACCTTATTTTGAGAAATGAGATGCCTTGTCTTTCTTCCTGATTGTGAGTTCGGAACCCTGTTCTCTGTTGTCCTGCAAGGGGCCTGATCTGTTGGTGACTCTGACCTCACTGGCCGTGGGCCTGCCCGTGAGTCACAGATGAGTCTGGGGATGCATTCTGCTTCGTCAGGGCCGTAACCTGGAGCCCCTGTCCTGTACCTGCGTCTTGCTGCGTTTACATGGCCCCTTTCCGCCCCTGCTCTAGGAAGGATGCGTCGCGTGCAATGACAGTGCCACCTCTGAGCCTGGTGGAGACGAAGCACACTTAGGAGTAGAAACTGCGTGGAGCTGCGGCATTGTGCTGGCAGTGTCTGACCGCAGTTCCAGCCCTGTCACGTTTGTACAGATCCCTCTGCCTCCTGTAAACGTCTCTAAACACTGTGCGATGGCAGGTTTCCTCCGCGGTGGCTGGCGACGCAGAGGCACACAGGAGGGAGCTGCAGTTCTTCATGGAGCAGTTCTGCAGGGTCATCAGGAACACGGACGCCAGCAGCAAGGACTTATCCATCGCCATCCGCGGCTACGGACTGTTCGCGGGGGTAGGCGTGGGGTAGGGGTTCCGCCGGAGGGCCAAGGGGATCCGGTTCCCTGGTTCTGAGCAGCGTCTGACTCTTGTGACGATGCTGTTCTTATTTGCTGTGTGCTGGGTGGTTCTCTCAGTGCTCGCTGTGTCCTGGGGTCGTGCGTAGGCGTTACCTCAAGTACGCAAGCTCTCCTGCAGGCTTTTAGGGATCTCAGTCCACTTTACAGATGAAGAAACCGAGGCCCAGAGACATTGGGTAACTCATGAAAAGACACACAGTTACAATGGACAGAACGAGACAGAACCCCAACGTGTAGGGTAGAAATGCCACGTTTCCCTGCTGCGCGGCCCTGCCTGCCACCTGTGGAGGGAACTTGTGGTTGAGGAAATGTGCCACCTTAGCCAGGGTCCTGACGACCGACAGGGCCGTTCAGGGAAGTTGAGAAGAGACGTTGCCACCCCCACGTGTGAGGGAGCGGGTCTGTTCCCAGCCTCTCACCCCTACGTGTTCCACCCTGACACGTCCTCATTTCCTTCCAAACAGTCCTTTCCCCTTTTTAGAAATGCTTCCTTTCCATTTCTCTCTGCTGCTCCTTTCAGCATACTGAGGGCAGAGGAAACGGTATGTGAGGGGACTCAGAGACAACCGAGAGCAGGAGTTCCCAGCTTCATACCTGTGGTCTAACCACCATGGACATGTTCGCAGTAGTTAGGTGTGAGCACAGGGCCCAGGTAGGTGTGCGCACGACTTAGGAGGCTGGAGTGTGGTGGACAAGGAGGAAGGGAGAAGACTCTAAAGAGATAAAGGAGCCAGAGCCTCGAGGAGACTGGACTAGACTTGAAGTCTGAAGCAGCCTCTGGACACCTGCAGCTGGGCAGTGGGCGGTGCAGCCAGATCTGTGAGTTAGGAAGGTGGCTCTGGGTGCTGATGCCACGTGGTGTGGTGGCCTGTCCCAGTTGGGGTTTGGTTCTGTCCCTTCTCTGGGCGACCTGCCTCCCGGGGTAGGGACGGCGCCTCATTGGTCTGATCACTTCCGTCTGCCCGGTGCCTAGAGTTCTGGTGATGATCTCCAGATGTTTTGTGTGCTGTTAAATATTTAGAATGTATTTATAGGTTATTTTCAAAGCATCTTTATAAGATGCACTGTATTTTTTCACCATTAAAAAGCTTGTTGATGTTTAGTCTATGATAATGTGGCTTAACACACCTTAAGTATCATTACTTGATGTTGGTGAAATCGGTCAGCATGGTTTTCCGTTTCCTAAAGCCATGCAAGGCTGTAAACGCACAGGACGTTGACTTCATGTACGTGGAGCTCATTCAGCGCTGCAAGCAGCTGTTCCTCACTGAGGCGGAGACTGCTGAGGACCACGTGTACCAGATGCCCAGTTTCCTGCAGTCCATCGCCAGCGTCCTGCGTCACCTTGACACAGTGAGTGAGGGAGTTCGCTCAAGGAGGACAGTGTTAACTCCTCCATCTCAGCCTCTCAGACATTGTGAGGCGCAGGGCAGTTACATACCTTCATTTCAGGCTTCACTGGTGACAGTTTTCATTAGTATTTTGTATTGGTACAATTTTTGTCATGAAACTTTACTTCTTGTTCCCAAAGCGGGAATAATTGTTTGTTACTTTTAAAAATCTTTCTAAAAGATTGATTGCTGCTTGGGATAGAATTGCACCCAAAGTATCACTCAGTTTTACTCTGATTTTTTTAGGCAATCACAACAATGAATGGTAAGCCAATACCAGTAGATTAGATCATCAGCCAGGTTTATCATTTCTCTGACGTGTGTCTAGTTGCGTTATTTTGACCCTATTTGTCTTGCCCCTGTTTTTATCCCCTCCTCTGACGGCTAGTCTGCATTCATTTCTGGTAGGTTCCTGAGGTCCATATCCCTGTTCTGGAACATCTCGTGGTCGTGCAGATAGACAGCTTCCCACAATATAGTCCAAAGATGCAGTCGGTGTGCTGCAAAGCCATAGTGAAAGTTTTCCTGGCCTTAGCAGAGAAGGGACCCGTTCTCTGGAATTGCATTAGCACTGTGGGTAAGTTCGGAATGCATTCTTGTTTTTATGGTGATGAATGATGAATACGTAACATACTGTGTGATGTAGATAAAAAACATCTGGCTGTCAAGTTCTTTTGTATCTTTGGACTCCTGATGTTTTGGTGGACCAAGATCTCCATTTCTGTCCTTTTCAAAAAAAGTTTTTTCTCTGCCTTTTGGTTTTGAGCCCTAACAGTCTAAAATTTAAAACTACAGATATTAACAAATGTAGGAGAAAATTGAGAAGTAAGTTAAATTTTAAAAATGACTCAATTTTGTTGAGTGGTTGTATTTTTCAGTGTTTCTTTCAATTTTGTTTCTATTTTCTTTTTTTTAGTGCATCAGGGTTTAATCAGAATATGCTCTAAACCTGTGATCCTTCAAAAGGTAAACTGAACCTATAATTTGAAAATTAGTCTTTTGCTGTCTGGAAGGTTAGAGATGTTGGACTTTGCTGTTTGTGAACATGCAGAAGTTGCCCTTTTATTTATTAGCTGTGCTTTACATTTTGGAGCGTGTAGGACGTCGTATCTATGAACTTTTTCAAGTGAATAAACGTCTACGTGTTGAAACATCCTTAAACATAACCTTACTGTTACAGACACACTTTTATGAAAAGGAAGATTTCCTCTTGAAAGTCTAGGACAGTATACTTGGGCACATGATGGAAGGCAAGTCTTAGGTGCTTAAAGTGACAGGAAATAGGATGAGACAGGGTTCTGTGTGAGAAAGTGAGATTGATTTTTTTATAACACAGGCCTGGGGCAGTGTTTTGAAACATTTGTTAGTACATGTTAGTCCAGGCTAGAAAAATCATGACTTTTTTCCAGCTTTTTCAGTATGCCTTCACAGTGTGCTGTCTTCATTACTCAGTCAAGTTGAAGTCCCTGGCTGGTGGCTTTTGTAGCTCGGAGAACTCTGAAAATCAGAGCCCCAGCGTCAGCTTGGGTGTCTGTCCTCCCACCAGGGTGCTGAGCTTGAGTCTGAAGATGACCGTGCGTCGGGGGAAGTTAGAACTGGCAAGTGGAAAGTGTCCATGTGCAAGGACTACGTGGGCCTTGTTAGAAGTCTCCTGAGCTGTGACCAGATGACGGTAAAAATGACAGTTGTAAAGCCAGAGAGGTGCCCTGGCCCCTCTTTGCTGGTCTCCGTAGTCGTGCACTTTGCAGACTCAACTCTTTCAGAAGTACATGTTACTAACTTCCAGTAGTTTTTTTTTTTTTTTTTAAAAGAACTTCAGGTAATGAAAAATTAAAACAGTATTAAGTTAGGATAAAGTGAGACTGGAAAAAATCAATTAAAAGGAACAAAATCATAGCACCTACTTAAAATTAATTCCTGTAGCTGAGTCCTTATTTTAGCTTAAGAAGCAGCTGATGCTGGGTTGTTCTTTCTGACAGGCCAGCTGGGGGGTGGCAGAAGCGGGGCAGTGTGACCACCATGGGGGAGCTGCGCTCTCTGTAACGGTTAGAGAGAAGCCAGCTGGCTGACGGGCGTGCAGGGGCTGGTGCACAGCGACTGTTCCCCGGGGCGAGAGTGCGGCTCCTGCCTCCAGGTGCACCTGCTGTGGGCCAGGTCATGACCAGGGAGTGATGCCCAGGAGAAGCACGTTGTCAGCAAATCAGACATCCTGTCCTGTGAAAATTGCAGGGTTTTTTTTTTTTACTGAGGTAGAATGGTAGATCAACGTTAATGGTTTACCTAAAGTATTTCTTTCTTACATGTGTTATTAGATACGAGGGCTTTGTTTTTGGAACAGTAGAGTATTTTACTTTTAAATAATAGATTTAGTACTTTTAAATCCATTCTGAGGATGGATGGACATTTACCCATGTGTATGTGCATGTGTGGTTGTGCATATGTGCACGCATGTGCATTTGCACAAGCTTCAGCATATGTCCGTGTGTCGCACACAGACGTGTGTACGCACAGACACACACGCTCATTGGGGTGAGTTCTTTGACGAGCACTGGCCTGCACCTCACCTGCTCCTTCGTACTTAGTGTGCGTTCCGCGCCTGGGCTGTGTCTGTGTGGCGCTGTCCCGGGAGTTGGGGGAGGTTTCTGCATTTTGCTGCTTTGGTTTGCACAGACGTTGCCATGATGTTAAGTACCCATGTGCATCTGAATGAACCATGATACCTATACTGATTCTTTTTTGTACAACATTTTGAAATTTACTGTTTTTCTTTACTTTTAAAGGATTCTTTTTTAGCAGATGAAGCATTTCTCTCTCTGAATTCCTCCCTTCAAAGTCTGAGTCGTTTGCTATATGATGAATTTATAAAGTCAGTTTTGAAGATTATTGAGAAATTGGATCTTACGCTAGAAAAGCAGACCATCGGGGAACAAGAGGTTAGATTTGTCAATAATAACTTGCATCATCATTATACCAACTCTCTGCTGCAGTGTTTGGGGCAAATAGCACATTTGTAAACAGGAAATTGGCTTCTTTGGTGTTGATATGTGTCGTCGATGCTTTTCAGATGAATAGCCTGAAGTGTAGAAAACATTATCTCCTAGATTGTTCAGAAGTGATTTACGTGTTTAATAAGTTAAAGCAAAATCTTCTGGAAAAGTTGTCACGAGGGTAGTTTCTCATCCCAAGCAAGAGTCAAGGGTCCGGTCTTGTTTAGTGTACAGGCGGCTTTTTGTGGAAGGCGGGAAACCTGGGCCTCCTCTGGTTTATGGCCAAGGAGATGCCAGGCTCTGTGCTTGAGGCGGGGGCTGTGGGCAGAGGCGCAGACGTTCTGCACTGCTTTCCTGGCCTGGGGCAGAGGTCAGACCTGGCGTGAGGCTGCCACGCGGAGCCTCTGTCTGCTCTGAGGGGTCTGAGTAACAGGCCAGGGTGTGGGCTCCGTGGAGAACACGCAGGCTGCTTTGGGGTCCGCTGGCTCTGGAGTGGGTTTGCGTGTCTGTGATAGTGCGTGTCATCCACTGCCCTGCCCAGAACCTTGCGGTTAAGGGGGTGCGGGGACAGAGGAGGGTTCTTTGCCATGTCCACGCTGCTGCACTTGTCATGTCCTGTGTCTACACAGGTGACGGGTGACGGGGACGCCGGTGTGTGTTCTGCTGCTCTGGGTGCATTTTGTTTATGCACCTTAAAAATCATGTCATTAACAGACACGCCCAGAGGGTCTCACCTGGGCTGTTGGCCCCACACCTGCGTCTGTGTCTCCTGCTCCCTGGGCGCGTTCTTGGTTCCTCTGCAGAGGGTCAGCTGTCCACTGTGTCATCCTTTCCCACTCGAGCCTTGTCCCCTTCAGCTGCGAGCCTGACTGCTTGGTCAGCGTTTCCACCGGAATCTGAAACAGACCTGACCCTGGTGTGCGTGTACCACCACCATTAATTATGGTGGCTGCTCCTCTGCTTCTTGGTCTGGAGCGTCCAGGTCCTCCATCCGGTCCCTGCAGCTCCTTTGAGAAACTGTAGCCCTGTCGTCTTTCTGTGTCTGCACCTTCCTTTCTCTGTGTTGCATCCCCGCTCTCCTGTGCTGTGGTCTGCAGGCCACTGTTCTTGTCCACTGTGCTGCTGGGCCGTCTCCACCTCCTCGCTTCTGTGTCCCATCCTCTTAACCCCGGCCCTGGGCCGCAGATCCCCCGGTGAGAGACTCATGCAGTGTTTCTTTGGTGCAACTACTTTCACAGATTGGCAGTGCAGCTCCTGGGGTGTGGGTGGTCCCAACTTCAGATCCAGCAGCAAACTTGCATCCTGCTAAACCTAAAGACTTCTCAGCCTTCATCAACCTGGTGGAATTTTGCAGGTATTTAAAACATTCGATTCGTTTAAGAGTGGAAGTGATCAATTATTGGCTATAAAATGGGAAAATCACTTGTGTAGATGTAAGAAATGAATTAGTAGGACTTAAATATGAAATCGCTTATATGAAACTTTAAAATATATCTAAATGTAGCAAATTTACCTTTTTAAAAAAATATATTTTAAAGATCTTTAGGTAGTAAAAGTAAGGAATATGGATACACCTGAAAATGCTCTATAATGGATTCATAGGTTATGATTTTTCCTTTTAGATGCAGGTACTGGGAATTGAACCCAGGACCTGGTGCATGCTAAGCACCCGCTCTAACCCTGATCTGTACCCTCCCCCCCATTATGATTTTGTTTTGATTATGTCCTTTATAATTTCAAAGCTGAATGAAAATAGTATGAGAATTTCTACATTAAGCTTTAAATCTGTTTTTACAGAGAGATTCTTCCTGAAAAACACGTAGAGTTTTTTGGGCCGTGGGTGTGCTCCTTTACGTATGAATTAATTCTGCAGTCCACACGGCTGCCGCTCATTAGTGGTTTCTATAAATTGCTTTCTATTGCTGTGAGAAATGCCAAGAAAATAAAATATTTTGAGGTGAGTGTTTCTGGGGAGACATTGAACATTCCTGTATTTCTTAGTTTGCACGAGTGTGTGCGTGCATTATGAGATATGAGGGTATAGCATATTGCGGTTTTAAAATCTACTTATTTTATTACCTGTATTTTTAAAAACTGATGATGTGAGTGGCAACTGGATGATTTAAACAGTTAACTAAGCGTTTTTCTGTTCTGATTAAAAGCACTTGGTTAAGTGTGTTAGATGCTGGTGCCAGGGCCAGCATCCCAAGCCTCCCTGGGGAAGTCTTATGTCCTCTCCAGGCTCATCTAGTTGGAAGGCTCAGTGGCCTGTGCCCTGGGCCCCTGGGGGCTCTGGTGGTGAGCAGTGAGCAGGCGTCTCAGCTCCCAGGTGTGCTGAGCGGTTGGGGGAGTGGGGCGTGGACTTAAGCTCCTGCTTTGATCAGCCAGCACCTTCCACCTCAGGCTGGTTTCTCTCTGGCCTCTGCCTGAAGTGTTTTCAGGGCTGATTTCCCTTCCCCTCTGCTCGAGGCCCTCTCTGTAGAGTGAAAGTGGGGTCCCCTCAGAAGGAAGGCTGGGAATTGCCAGATCAGGACCCAGAACTACCTGGTTACCGTTCACTGAACTAATTCACTGTTTTATTTGACAGGGAGTTGGTCTGAGGAGTCAGAAGCAGTCTCCTGAGCACCCAGAAAAGTGTTCTTGCTTCGCTTTGTTTGCAAAATTTGGTAAAGAGGTAATTTTAAATTTATCCAGTGTTATCATGGGCTATTTAAAAATGAATGTATGTTGGAAAAAATCCTGGTGATTATAAATGGTCTAATTACTTAAAAATTGGTTTGCTTAATCCTCATGGGGATTAAGGGATTAAAAAACATTAATAGAGTAAATCACTGTGCTTCAAAGTCCCCTGAGTTTTCTCAAAATAATTCGAGTGATGACAACTCAAAGCTAATAGATCCTTTAGCTTTTCCACATGATGGGAGTTAATAACTCAACAGATGAACTTCCCTGAGACGAGTACTTCGTTTTCAAACGAACGTGGCCGCGTCAGATAAGGCTGCGTGATTATTTTTTTGTATTTGAGAAGACTGAGAATTGCAGGCCATATTCAGGTGCACAGCTCAGCTCCTGTCTCCTTTCTTGCAAAGGTGTCAGTTAGAATGAAGCAGTACAAGGATGAACTCCTGGCTTCCTGCTTGACCTTTGTCCTGTCCCTGCCATACAACATCATTGAACTCGACATCAGAGCCTATGTCCCCGCGTTGCAGGTGGGTGTGTCCCACGCGGAAAGCACTTCCTAGAAAGCTTGGAAATTTCCTGTGGCTGTCACAGTGGGCACTCTCCTGCCAGGCTCCCTGGTTCAGGGTCTGCTGCTGCCACGGGACGCTGGCAGGGTGCTTGGAGCGGAGGGCTGTGGGACCAGCCTGCCCCGTGCGGTGGGCGTGTGGTGGCACCAGCCGTCAGGCACCTGCCCTCCAGCCTGTCTGGGTTCTGGCAGAGGAAAGACTTCTCATTAGAGACAATGGTCTTAAATTCCCTGCGTTTCATTACTTTTTTGTGCTACCATACAGATGGCTTTTAAACTGGGCCTGAGCCATACCCCGTTGGCGGAAGTAGGCCTGA
This sequence comes from Camelus bactrianus, assembly GCF_048773025.1. Taxonomy (NCBI): domain Eukaryota; kingdom Metazoa; phylum Chordata; class Mammalia; order Artiodactyla; family Camelidae; genus Camelus; species Camelus bactrianus. The sequence goes on along the minus strand of NC_133567.1, from coordinate 1,343,283 downwards.
ACGCGCTAGAGGAGTGGTCAGGCCGCATCTGCAGACATGTGATTCAGCCCTATTATAAGGACATTCTGCCCAGCCTTGATGGGTATCTCAAAACTTCAGCCTCATCAGGTAAGGTTTGGAGGAGCTGTGACATGCGTCTTAGAATGGCGGTGTCGTGACTCCTGGGACTGTGTATTTGTTCCTTCGTGACTTGAGTCCGGCACATTCAGGATACGTCTGGTTGGGTTTCTGTGGCCTCCCAGTTCATTTCAGTGTGATTGGGACATAGGAGGTATAACTGAGGTATTAAACCTGCTTTTTATTTTACTCACTTACGTCCTACCAAGATTTATAAAATCTTCAAGGGTAATAACTCTGCCTTAAGTATCTCGCACTCCTTATAGATCCTAACGTACTGCCTTGCGAAAAACCTTTTGTTTAATGTGTCAAGCTGGGATTGAAACTATAAGGAAATCCAATAGTAATTTTATATTTTGACCTAATCTCACCTGATTTTTATTGGTTTTCAAATGTAACTGGTGAAGCGCTAATGTTGATTAAGAAGAACAGGCACGCGAGAAATAGGGGTGGGGAAAGGTTAAAAAAAACTCGTCTGGCCAAGTCAAGAAAAGTAGTACGTAGAGCGAGGGGCAGGAACTGCTTGACCAGAGCGCAGCGGACATTGTGGTTAGTTGGAGCACAAAGCAGGGTCCACTGGAGAAGGACGCTGAGTGCTGGTGAGAACTTGCGTGTTTCTGTCATCACAGTAGGAAGTCGAGTGTCAGTTTGTGAAGTTTCATCTGTGTAAATCATTATTTTGTTGTCCAGTTTAAATCCTGTTGGTTTGGAAACCGTAAGTGAAAAGTACGTGACAGCTGCACTCAGGGTCTGGTTTTTACCACACCTTGGTACATACTCAGATTTCATGAAGGAAGAGTCAGCTTTGGGATAGGAATAGCAAGTGTTGTTCAGAGACAGAAATGCCAGCTAGTTGATGTCTGTAGCTTATGAATTTAGTCTGTCAGTTGGCTCATTGAAAAGATTTGTATTTCTTTTAAGTTAAGTTGATTACCGCAATTCTCAGCAGAGGATTTGTCTGTTGAACATGTGCGCTCAGATAATTAGAGAGAGAGAAGGGAGGCGTGGGTCAGTCTGCATCTCGGCACCCTGGTCTGGTGGTCGCGTGGCTGTTAATTCCGATGGGACTTCACGATCCCCACACACCACTCAGGTGGTGGCGTCCAGTTTTGGCTCTGGAAAGAAAACTTTTGTATTTGTAGATTCTGTAAAAGGTTTTGATTCTTTTTAAGAAAGTTTAATGGAAGCTACACTGTGAATGTTCTTATTCCTCATGGAACTCTCACTGTGATAATTTTACTGTCCTTGGTGATTCCTCCGAATCGATTATTACTGTCAAAGTGGCAAAGTCGTGGTTTTTCCAGCACCATCAGCCTCACCTAGTTGGCCCTCCGCCTAGAGGAATAACTTTTTCACCTGTTTATTTCTTTATGTTAGTAGGGACGTGTGGCTTCTTCCCTTTTCAGCAGGTCTAATCCTTCTCTGCTCTCTCTGACTTTGGAGCTCAGCTTGTCCCAGATCTGACCTGTGGGTGAGCGGTGGGAGCGGCCTCGCTCCCCTGGGCGGCCCCCTTGCCAGCCTTTCCTCAGTCCCGCCTGCCTGGTCTTGGGCATCAGCCCCTGCTCCAAGGAGCCATGTTTCTTTTAGTCAACAGTGGTGTTTAGAACTGAGACAACCACTATTAATGTTTTTCGCTCTAGGAGTTTTATTTTCAATTGTAATTTAAATTCGGATTTTAATGTCTGTATGGCAGTGTGTTCCCTTGTGTTCATCAAGTAAATGAATGGTGCTGTTTACAATGGGCTTTTGTTTTGTTTTGTTGGCAGATGAGACCAGGCATAGCTGGGAAGTGGCAGCACTTTCTCGGGCCGCCCAGAGAGGGTTTGACAAAGATGTGCTGAAGCATCTGAAGAGGACAAAGAACGTTTCGTCAGTAAGAAACCCCTTGTATTTTCTCCACCTTCAGTGATGCAGAGGTCAGATGCTCATGCGTGTGAAAATTAAAATTCTTCATTTAAAGTGTTAGTTATTCTTACAGTTAAATTGGGATACAGTCTAGAAGTAATTTCAGTGTATATTTAGCAATAAAAATGTGGGCTGGGGCAACTGGTTGTTGTCTTGGTCTTGCTTCCTTGTTGGTGCAGCGCTGTTGTGGGTGTCTGAGGTGCTCACTCACTGGTGAGCTCTGAAGTACGTCGTTCTGTCAAGGGAAGCTCTTGGCAGCTGGGTTTTTCAGTGGTAACCGCGTAGGAGCGGTGTTCTAGATGCGGCGAAAGTGATGTAAACAGAGAAAACTGAACTCGTGCGGGGACAGTTCCTCTCTCAGGCGTGCTGTGAGGAACGAGCTGTGAAGACCTTGGTGTGCAGAACTGACACTGCAGGCTAGGGGAGCGTCTCCCCCTGCCCGGTGGGCAGCTTTGATCGGGAGGCCCGACCGAGACGAGAGACGCTTCTGTCTGAAAGTTTTCTGCTGTTTTGTCACATGTAAGAGAAGCAGGGCAGTTGGAGGGCATGTCTCCAGGTTGTGCGTCTCTTTGCAAACACAGGACCCCGCCCCCAGGACAGGGGTCTCGCTGTGGCCCTGGGTCCCAGGGCAGGGCCGGCGCTGCTGTCACTGGTGACGTGTGCACTGTGCGGTGTGGGTGGTGCTGTTGGACCCTTCGCACCTCGTTAAACCTGGGCCCCGGCGCGCAGGCGTCCGCACCTCCTGCGTGACGTGACGGAGCGGGGGGGTGCTGGGCTTGGGGTGCTCTGAGCCGGGAGCCTGGCAGCCCTTTTCCTCAGCACCACTCTTGTGATGGGGGAGTCAGATAGATGCCGCTGTTCAGGACCTGGCAGACGTTTTCTGTAAAATAAAGGGCTTGAGAGTGAGCCTCACTTGAAAGAAAACATCTGAGAACATTTGTTGCCAGTGGTAAAATTAAGGCTTTTACATGGAAATTAAAATCCTGTAACGCTCACCACGCGCTTAACAGCATCTCGGTGCTTACCACGTGTGATCTTTTCGCGCGTACACCGAAGCGTGGCAGCACCCGGAGAAGCCGCGTAACCTGGTGAAGCAGGGTGTTGAGATGAGCAGGACGTCATGCCCCCTGGTCACACGTGGGTAGAGACCCACTCAGTGCAAGACAGACCGGTGGGTCCTCACGCAGTAAACTGCACAGATGCACTGACTCTGCACCGTAACTGAGCTTTTGGGCACTACTGCTTGTTCAGGTCGGGAGCTGTGTTGGAGAAACCACGGTTACCTAGAAAGACAATTAAAACACTCCTTTTCCAGCTGCAGCCACAAGTCTGTCACAAGTGTGAAATTGTGAAACTGCCACTTGCCTGAGGTTGTTTATTTGGGAAATACAGTTACTTTTCCTAAAAGTATGTCATTTGTAACATGTAACGGATTTAGTATTTTTTAATAAAATGATAACTATTTAACATCTAAGTTTTCACTCCTAATGTGCTAAATACTCGTAAATACCACCCATGTAAACAAAAGCTCTCTGGGGACCCTCAGTATTTTTTAAAGCGTTCTGCCAAAACTTGGAACCGCTGGCCTAAGAAACAGATGTCTGAGTGCACTGCTGGAAGAGATGCGGCTTCCTTTCATGAATTTGCAGCCGAGTTAACCGCAGTGCCGTGCAGGGTGTGAGGATCCTGAGTCGTTTTCTTTCATGTCATGACTGTAATTTTTAACTCGGTCGTCACCATGTGTGTGCGTTTGTTCCCTTTGCAGAATGAAGCACTGTCCTCAGAAGAGATAAGGGTTAGAGTCGTACAAATGCTCGGCTGTCTCGGAGGACAAATAAACAAAAACCTCATAACAGGTAACCTTTCCTGAAAATAAGTTGACCCCTGTAGATGTATTTGTACTGCCATGTGGATGCATATTCTCATGTTTGTGTTTTCAAGTAAGATTACAAAGAGTCATATTTTGCCTCGAGGAACGCTTTGACTGTGCCCTGCAGCCTGCGAGGTCCGTCCACACGCCACAGTGCTGTCAGCTCATGGGAGTGCTCTAGCGTCTTTTCCTTAATTTTTTTTTTTTTTTTTTACCAAGTACCTGTTATGTGCCAATAGGCAGTTTTTAATTTAATCTTCAGAAACTTTTCATTGTTATAGCAACCTTTAACAGTTATTGAATATCATTTGGCAGACACTGTGGTAAACACTTTACATACATTAACTTTTTTTTGCCAAGAAAATAGCATTTTAATTTTGAAATGTATCAGTCTACATTAATCAGAGCATTTTCAAGCAGCTAGAAATATGTATCTAAAATAAAGAAGTTGTAACCATAAATCATAGCAAAGCTGGCAATATAACTAAATTGGAAATGAGTTTACAAAATAAATGAGAACACAAAAACATATAAAATAAGTGTGGTGCTCATTGCATTCTTTTGGGGATTGTTGTGAGCGGGAGAGGAGAGAGGGGTGCGTGCAGTGGGAGTGAGATGGCGGCATGTTCCCGCTGTTGGAGCGCGGCCCCCGACACAGGTCAGCCTGTGCGCAGTGACACTGTCTGCTGTCCTCGTCAACCTGGAGTCGCACATCTTGACTTTCCAGTGGCATCCTCATCATCAGTAGTCGAATGACAAAGCAGCGTTACTGCGTCACGAGCGCTCCGCCAGAACCTCCTGCTGGGGCTGGCGGCTGTTCCTTACCTCATCGTTAGACACGATGTGCAAGCTTTCTAGTCCCTGATAACATTTTCCCCTGTACAAGGACAAGCATTTATTGAAGTTAGTTTTAAAATTTTTGTTTTGGTTTCGTTTTTTGAATTTTTAATTGCAGTACAGTTGTCTATAATGTGTTAGTTTCAGGTGAATAGCAGAGTGATTCAGTTATACACACATATGTGTATCTGTTCTTTTTCACATTCTTGTCCATTATAGGTTATTATAAGATATTGAATACAGTTCCCTGTGCTGTACAGTGGGTCCCTGTTGTTTATCTTTTTTATATATAGTAGTTTGTATCTGCTAATCCCAAACTCCTAATTTAGCCCTCCCTCACCCCTCTTTCCTCTTTGGTAACCATAGTTTATTTTCTGTGTCTGTGAGTCTCCCATTTTTTGAAACAGAATCTAACGACACTCTAATATTAATTAATCGTTGTGTCAGGAATTCAAAGTTATCTTTTTTATATCTTGTATTCTTAATACTTGGATATTTTTAGATTGCTTTTGATTGGAATCACCATTTTTGATTAGTAAAAATTTATCTGTACTTTTATTTTTAAACTTTCATAGAAAGTGGACTGGTCACGTTTGGCATTTAGGAACTTAGAACCTCTATTAGGAAAACAAGTGTTATAAAGAGGTGTTTACTTAAAATATTGTTCATCTTTCATTTTCCACAGAATAAGCAGCTTTTACTGAACTTAGAAATTAAACATTCCAGACTGTTAGACTTGTCTAGAAGTGATTTTAGTTCAAGTCAGATTTGGGGGTAGTGTGTGGTGGCCACTTCGGGTCAGTGCCTGTCTGAGGGCCGGTTTCACTAGTGACCCTAACAGCCGAGTGAAAACGCGCTTCTGGTCTCTCTGAACAGCTGCGTCCTCCGATGAAGTGATGAAGAAGTGTGTGGCGTGGGACCGAGAGAAGAGACTCAGCTTCGCGGTGCCCTTCCCAGACATGAAGCCTGTCGTCCACCTGGACCTGTTCCTGCCTCGAGTCACGGAACTGGCCCTCTCGGCTGGAGACAGACAAACCAAGGTACTTCTGTGCCTCCTCACTCACTAGTCTGAGTCTGCTTGTGAGACGCGTTGTTAGGACGCATGGATACGTACTTCGTCACTTCTGGATTCTGTGTAGTCTAGTAATTAGAAACCATTCTGTTACCAGAAGTCTGTGTCATTGATAAATGGGAGTGAAACGCAGGTTGTCCCAATAGGGAGTAAGCTGGAGGAGCGCTGATGTACCAAAGCCCTTCGTAGGAGAGGGCACAGGGCGAAGGGCGTCTAAAGGTGACTTTTAGTCTGTGCTCTGTTATCTCCTCAGCCTGAGATGAGAAACAGGTAGTCTCAGGTTTGTATCTTAGTTTGTGTGTTTCCAAAGTTTGTGCTTTAAAAGTAAAGTTACTAGAAGTGGTGGTCGAGAGTGCGCTGACAGGCGAGCGGAGCTCTGCAGTGCAGCTGGAGGGACCCGGGACTGCCCTGGTCCCGGCGTGTAAATCCCCCAGATCTCCACTCGCACCTTCTGGACACAGAGCAGAGTGCACATAAGTGCTGCTTCAGCGTGTTGCACTGGCTGCGCGGGGTTTCTCTGTGAGGGGCCGCGTGGAGAGAACGTTGACGACTCAGGCTTGTTGGGCCCCTGGCCTGTTTCAGGTCGCGGCCTGTGAGCTGCTGCACAGCACGGTCGTGTTCATGCTGGGAAAAGCCACGCAGATGCCTGACGGCGGCCCGGGCCCACCTCCGCTGTACCAGCTATACAAGCGCACCTTTCCTGTGCTGCTCCGACTGGCGTGCGACGTCGATCAGGTGAGTGCATGGTTTTGAATTTGAAACAGTTGCAAAACGTAGGGAAAAAAAAAAAGTCTGGTTCAAGCTCCTCATGGCTGCACTTGGGAACCACTGGGGATCTTTAACCCCTGCCGCCTGGCTGCTGCCCCTCAGGGACAGGACCTGGGGTTGGGACTCTTCAAAGCGCCTGGCGGTTTTTGAATATGTACCACAGAGTTTGGGGGGAAGAATCACTGTTGTTGATAAAGTTTCTGAGAGTTGAGCATCCAAAGCTGAGTTTGCTGTGGGTCCTATCACGTTGGGGCTCACAGTCCCCCAGGAGTGAAGGAGAGGGGAGAGCAGGGCCGGAGTTGGGGAGTGTTGGCAAGTCGCCTCTTCCTCGAAACTTTGTGGACTAAATTCTCCATTCCTGCCGTGACCCAGGAAAAGTCAAATTCTCACTTAATTTCATGAAGCTAGCAGAACCCTGATATCAGGGTGCACATGCAAAAAAGAAATCTAACACAAAATTCGTTTAAAAATGTAAATGGGAAATTCCTCAGTGTGGCTAGGAGTGAATACAACCCAGCAGTGTATTAAGGTGAACGTGATTAAACAGTATTTGGGGGTGACACTGGAAATGTGTCACAGAAACAGATTTCAGAAGCAGTGATCCTCTCTGTGTAAGCCAAAAAGGCGTTTGTTTTGGTAAACCAGGAATAGTTTAGTTTTATCTTTAAAATGACGAAGAACAGTTACGTGAATGTCACAGCCAGTCATCCCAGCCCTGCAGCACTGGAGCTGCCTTGGGCTTTGGGGAGGGATGGGGTGGGCTGGTCGCAGGCACCTCCAGCCCCTCGGAGCAGCGCCTGTGCGGAGTGGATGCTCAGGACGGCCGCCTACGTGTTTACTCAGCTGCCTACACTGGTCAGTCTCCAGGCCTCTGATCAGGCCCTGAGGTCCCTGAGGGCCAGGACGTTAGAAAGGAAGGAAAAAGTATTTTGACTATAATTTTTTAAAAATCTGGAAAGCTCAGAGTATTAACTGGTAAATCTAAGTATTAATAAAGGGTAAGGCTGATGAATTACAAAACAGGCTGTAGCATGCCAGAGCTCTCACACGCCTCCTTGCTAGTGTCGACCACCGGAGAACACGTACAGTCGACAGTATTCCGTTCGTAACAGCATTGAGAGTGTAGCAATAAAGCGCCAAGAAGTGAGCTTCAGTGTGCCAGGCACACGCGTGCCTCACCAGGATGAGATGAATACGCTGTGCACCTGAGGAGTCGGCTTTTCCCAAGTAACTCAGTAGATCTGGTGTTGTCCCAGCAAAAAGCCTGGGATTAATTTCATTTTGAACATACAGAGTAATCTGAAAGAATAGTTGCTGGAGCCTAACCAAGAACAGTTTTGAAAGCGGAGAGAGCTGAAGGGAGTTGCCCTGACAGATGTTACGAAGCCGTGTTGGTCATAATGGGGCTGAACTGGTGCACAGATGTGTCGCTGGAAGAGGCTGGCAGTTGGAACGGGGACCAGCTGTGTACGTAAAAACTACATGTGGCCGCCGAAGGGGCTTTTTAAGTTAGTGAGAAAGGGATCGTTTAATAAATACTATTAGTGCAGTTGCCTAGCATAGGAAAAATTAATTTCAAATTAGAAAGATTTGGTAGGAAAAACAACTATAAAGATATTACAACGTGGTGAATTCTGGCGTGTCCGTCCGGCTTGGGACCGTCTTTTTAACTGATGAGCTGTGCTAATTAATGTGGAAACGCGGCGGTGAAAGTGAAGCCTCTTCCCCCTGGGGAGAGGCGCTTCGCCCTCTGCAGAGAGAGCCGAGTGTATCCTAGATCTTTGCAAAACACGTTTTCACAAGTGTGCGTGTACTGTTTGGTAGATAAAAAGCAGGATCATGACACTCAGAAGCACTTTCTTTCATGTACAAAATGTGATTTCTGCTGCTTGCGTGGATTTGGTTGCCATTACATCATAGGCGACTTTCCATAAATTTTCGCAGGAAGAGAGATTTTCAAACAAGATATTGGAGGCAGATATATAGAAGAAAAATGTTAGTGTATTGATAGTTTTGACTTTGTAAGTGTTCAAAACTACCGAATGGCACAAAACCCACAATTTTGACATACACATAATGTGGGGAAAATTTTTGTCACATTTCACTGAAGATAAGATTTTTAAAATGGGCAAATGGGTAAAGAACAAAAACAGGTAGTTGATGAACAGGGAAGACATGGCCAAGAAATACGTTTCAGTTATTCAACCTTTTTAGGAAATAGGGAAGTTCAAATTCAGATGATAGATACCGTTTGCAGCTGCTGTCAAACACATTAAACATTGGCGGTGTTTGGTGTTTCCAGGCACGTGGGGAAAGGCCTGCGCGTCCTGGCAGATGGTGCTGTGGGCCGTGGAGGCTTGGGGGCAGCAGCCCTTGTCCAGGGAGGGGGAGCTCAGAGTGGTGTGTGTGAGACACTCATAAACTAGGGGTGCCTGCGTTTCTGACAGGATCCTGGCGACTGGATCATAGTGTATCCATACGCGAGGTACCAGGCAGCTGATGAACATACTGATAGAGCCTTTGTGTTTATATGAGAAGTACTCAAAGTTAAGAGGTTACAAAAGTGTGCGTTTATTTGTACACACATGTGCATGCACGTATTTAAATGTGCACGAATGAAATATACTGAAAGTTAACAGTGATTCTGAGTGTTACCAGTGGTTCCCTTTGGATGTAGGAATGTTGATGGTTTTCTCCACTTCTGTAATTTCTGGAGGGTGTGTGTGTACATATATATAATTTATGTACTAGGAATAAAAAGTTTAATTTCTTTGGGGAAAAAAAGTGATGCTTTAAGACCAGGCTGAACTTCCAAACTGAAAGGTAAGGCTCTTCCTTTCACTTTCAGTCTAAAAATTGCTTCAAAGTTTAGAAAGACAGTTTTTGGAGAGAAGTATCCGGCTGCAAGAGGACTCTTGCTTAGTGTGAGCTCCAATACGTTGCATGTGATTGTCGACCTGGTGTCGTCACGATGTGGGTGAGCTCGGTGCCAGCGGGGATGTGAATGCCCCTGGGTTTCCTGGGGATCCTGGAGGCCCGTGTGCATGAGACTGAGAGATGTGTGGGGCATACAGGTGGGGGATCTGCTTCAGCTGTGCTGGGAATGCTTTATTCTCCCTGGAGGAGAGGATTAGCTGCGTAACCGTTTGTCCCAGGCAATTCCTCTTGTCCAAAAGGATAACGAGACTTCTGTCCAGGCGTGAGAGACGTGGTGGGTGGTAAAGCCAGAGACCCCTGGTGCGCTCTGGGCCCTGGAGGGACCGTGCGCATTTGGGAGGGTTGGGGTGGGAGCCCAGAGTCCCTTCCGTCCAATCTCCAAGGAGTAGCTCTCTTTCTCCCTCCTTTCGGCAGGGGGAGGAGAGGTGCCTCTTCTGTGTGTCCTGTCTGCAGGACAGCTCTGAGGTCTGCAGTGGACGGTGACCTGCGTTTGGTTGTCACCACAGGGTGTGAGTGGGGCGTAATTGAGTAACGATGATGCCTGTGGTCCTGGAGGCCTCCTGCGCACATTCAGGATCGAATTCATCAGGACGAGTGTCTCAGCCAGCACATTTGCCCCGCTATCCTCCTCATTAGAGGAACCGTCGGTTTTGTATGCATATCTTTCTTTGCTGGACTCCTGCGAGGGAAAGAAGTTGGAACGTGTTCATCACGGAATCTAACTAGAGACACCACTGTGGTGTTACCGCTGAATTTTGCTCCTGCCGTGTGTGTAGTGGAACTCTGTTTGATACGAAGTTAACGTGGAGAAAATAAATTCTGATGGTGGTGTTCCTTCAGGTGACGAGACAGCTGTTTGAACCTCTGGTTATGCAGTTGATTCACTGGTTCACCAACAACAAGAAGTTTGAGAGTCAGGATACTGTTGCCTTGCTGGAAGCGATCCTGGTGAGTAATGTTGGTCCTGCTGGACCCACACTCAGCTTGAGCGGAAGTTCACTGTCAGGGGTCAAGATGGAACACTTGGCGGGGCTGCGTCCTCCCTTGTAGAGAATCTGTGGGGCCATTTTTTTTTTTTTAAACATTTTTTTATTGAGTTATGGTCGTTTTACAGTGTTGTGTCAAATTCCACTGTAGAACACACTTTTTCAGTTATACAGGAATATACATACATTCATTGTCACATTTTTTTCGCTGTGAGCTACTGCAAGATCTTGTAGACCTTGTATGTATTTCCCTGTGCTGTACAGTATAATCTTGTTCATCTATTCTACATTTTGAAATCCCAGTCTGTCCCTTCCCACCCCCCACCCCCTTGGCAACCACAAGCTTGTTATCTGTGTCTATGAATCTGTTTCTGTTTTATATTTATGTTCTTTTTTTTTTTTTTTTTTTAGATTCCACATATGAGCAAACTCATATGGTATTTTTCTTTCTCTTTCTGGCTTACTTAGAATGACATTCTCCAGGAGCATCCATGTTGCTGCAAATGGCGTTATGTTGTCGGTTTTTATGGCTGAGTAGTATTCCATTGTATAAATATGCCACCTCTTCTTTATCCAGTCATCTGTTGATGGACATTTAGGCTGTTTCCATGTCTTGGCTATTGTAAATAGTGCTACTATGAACACCGGGGTGCAGGTGTTATTTTGAAGCAGGGTTCCTTCTGGACATATGCCCAGGAGCAGGATTTCTGGGTCATATGGTAAGTCTATTCCTAGTCTTTTGAAGAATCTCCATACTGTTTTCCACAGTGGCTACACCAAACTGCATTTGTGGGACTGCATTTTAATGAACAAAATGCCAAATTTCATTACTTAAGTGATGCTTTTAAATATCTGCAAGCAAAAATTCACTTTTTTTGTTTTGCTCTCCTTTTTGGGGAGATGGCTGTAGATTTGACAGGCTTCACTTGCATTAAGGCAGTGTGTGTGTGCGGGTGTGGAGGGTGAAAGGGGAATGAGAATGTTCTTAGACGTCTGTGAGTTGCGGTATCCTCTTTTTTTTTTTTTTTTTTTACTATCTGTAGTGTAATAGTTCAGATTAAAGGGAATTTTTTGAGCTCATGCAGTTTTCTCCTGCATTCTGATTCAGTTAACTAACAGCCCCTAGAAATAGCAGCTCTCTGTTTGCATAGAACGATCCTGAGATTGCAGACTTAGAACTGTTAGGACTGGTCAGAGGTACACTGAGGGCAGGAGCAGTGGGGTCAGCCAGGGCCTTCCTATTTTTTCACACATTTTAGTTTTCTGAACCTGTGGGAATAACTTTGCAATTGATTTCTTTAAATGTCCTCTTAATTGATTTTAGCTGTTACTTCAACCTGTAATTTTGTTTGTTGTGCATCGACTGCAGAATCAAAACCCCCAGCGGAAAATATAGCACGTTTGTCCAAACAAACGTCCTTTAATTCCACGTTTTTGCAGGCTGGCTCCCACTGGAATCAGTGTCTCACCTTCTGTTCAGTCTAGGGTGAGATGTGTCAGTCTGGGCATCAGGACGCTGCATGTAGCACTGCCGTCCACCTGTCTGGCTTGCCGGGTGGGTCCTGGGCATCCCAGTGGTGTGTGGCTGTGAGCAGTCCTACTGCTCTCGGAGACCCCTTGCTGGATGCCACCTCTGGGCTGTGGTCGCTGCTGAACATTTTAAATCAGGATGGTGACATGACTGCACCTGCGGTTTAATCCCCTGCAGTGTCTGCCAGTGACTCCTGCCTGGGACAGATACGTTTAATTAAATTTAACTTGCAGCTTATTTCATTCAGATGGATTTCGTCTAATGTTTCCATTCCGCTTTTGATCCTTGAAGGCAGCTTAAGTCAGGACTTCACAGGGAGTCGGGTGAAAGATGGTGTAAAACGGGACAGGTGCAGAAAGAAAAGGTGGAGGGGAAGCGAGGGCTGGTGTGACCCTCGGCATGGCCGCAGTCCCCGCGGGCCGGATTCCCACATCTGTGCCACTGCTCCGAGGGGCCCCCAGCACCGCCCCCCGGTTCCAGGGTTCTGCCCCCTTCCTGAGTCCCGGTGAGCACTGTCTGCAGAGGTTTGGGGGTGTCAGAACCCCCGTTTCAGTGTCTCCGTACTTGTCCGGTTAAACTTCTCCTTCGTGCATCTCAGAGGGAAACAGAAACATCCACATTTCCTTAGCCTTTTTCCAGGTGTTGAGGGATGGGCCCCCGTGGAGCAGCTCTGTGAAAGTCCACCACGTCTCTGCGTGGCTTGTCTCTGGCGTCACAGCTTCCCCGGGCCGGCAAGGACGTGAGCCTCTACCCTCAGTGAGAAGGCTGCTACGAGGTGGCAGCAGCCTGCGTTCTCAGGGTGCAGTCAGCTGTGTTTCTCAGGGAAAGGCTGCTTTGTGGTTTGTAATTAAAGTATTCTTCCTTTTTTCACGGATTTTTCAGTTTCTTAATGTGTTTAAAAGGAAGCGTCTCCACTGTGTCGGAAGGAGCTGGCTATTAGGCCAGGTTCTAGACAGTCAGGTTGCTTTGACTGGCGCCTGCTTTTCCTGAGCGGCTCTGAAGCAGTGTTCGTGACATGTGCCACTTGTGCTCAGAGGCAGACCGGGATATTCACTCAGTTGTCATTTTGTGCTTTGTTTCAGGATGGAATTGTGGACCCGGTTGACAGCACTCTAAGAGATTTCTGTGGCCGATGTGTCCACGAATTCCTCAGATGGTCCATTAAGCAGACAACACCACAGCAGCAGGAGAGCAGCCCAGTAAATACCAAGTCACTTTTCAAGCGACTGTACAGCTTTGCACTTCACCCCAGTGCCTTCAGGAGGCTGGGGGCGGCTCTTGCCTTTAACAGCATCTACAGGGAGTTCCGGTGGGTGATCCTCCAGGGGGCAGGGGGGGTGTGTGTGTGTGTGTAAAGGTCTTTATGTTCTTGGTGGTGACTCTGTGAAGTGGCTCAGTGTTTACGATTCCACGTACTCATGTATCAAGCATTTACTAAGTGGTGACGTTCTCGGTGCTGTGCTGTTTTCTGGAGATTAAACAAGGAGTCAAAATGCAGTTTGCATTCAGGAGGCTCAGGAAGTCCTGAGAACTGCATTCAAACATGGATCTACGCACTCTGGAAAGCACAGCAGGAGATGTAGTGCAGGGTCTCCTGACACAGTTCACATTGTTTAGGGGGGCTCCCTGTACTGTTTACACTTGGGGTGGGACTTAAAGGACAAGGGAGGCAGCCCGAGCGTTTCAGGAGGGGACAGGGCAGAGAGAGACAGGACGACGTGGAAGGAATGAAGGCGGTGCGCTCCTGGCTGTGGGGTGTGAGGTTTGGGTGGGAGCGAGAGGAGACTGGCCGGGAGCCTCTGTCTGCAGAGTTCATGGTGAAGGGGACTTCCAGAGCCCAGTCTGTGCAGTGGTGGGAGCAGGGAGGGGCACACTTACTGCTCCTTAAGTTCACCTGCCAGCAGCTGCATGCAGAGTGGGTCTGGGGGCCAGGACGCCAGTGCAGGGGTTGCTTCACTTCCAGGGAAAGACGGTCCCTGACCTCAGCTCGTGGAGCATCTGTTCACTGAGTGTTGCGGGGCCGCATGCTGCAGGGAGACCAGATGTCGCCCTTCCTGAAGGTGGCATTTGACAAAGGGGTAGGGAATATTTCATCAGTCACACAGATGAAGGTGAAACTTACAGCTGAAATCAGGGCTTTTGAGCAGGGGTACCTGACTGCGGAGGAGTCCTGTCGTGAGGAACCTGACCTCGTTTAGTCAGAATAGCTTGGTTCAGGAAGTGGCAGCTGGGACAGCGGTGACCGAGTGTGACCGTGCGTGGTGGCTCACGCTGGCCAGAGCACCTGTGGTGACGGTTCTGTAACATGTGGATGTTGGACTGTGTTGCGCACCTGAAGCTGATGCAGTGGTGTATGTCAGTCCCACCTCCACGGAAAGCCCTAACCTGTGTAGAGTTTACAGACTCATGAAAATGAAAGAAGTTCCTGCACACTTAGCACCCAGGGTTAGAAACAGAATATTATCAGTATTTTGGACCCGCCCCTGCCCTGAGCTCACCGTTCTCCTACTGGAGGTCACTTGTTCCCATTTTGCCTTTCGGCTGGGTTGCCTGTGTGCACCCCGAGCACTGTGCTCCTGGTCCTGGAGAGCAGCTGCCGGTCGTGGGCACGGTGGGTGAGGTGGGTCGGGGTCTTCACTGTCCGGGACAGGATCCTGGGACACCCTGCTGAGCAGGGACTGGCATCCGCTTCCCTGGGAGTAACGGGAGCCCGTCCTGAGGAGCTGGGTGGACCAGGTCCCTTGTTAGTCCTGGGAAGCAGAGCCCTCCAGGGATGTGTGAGGGAGACCTGCAGCTGACGTGAGGAAAAATGCTGTCCAGGGACGTGCACTGCCCTTTAATTTCTGCCCGCGGCTGTCCGAGTCAGAGCACGGTCGGCACGCTGGGCTGGGCCTGCGCAGGAGGGAGCCTCAGGAAGGGGGGGTGCCGCTCTGCCCAGCGTGTGCAGGTGCAGCACCCCCTCCCCGTGAGAAGCCGTCTGCGCTGGACGGGCCGCAGACGTCACTGTCCACGTGCGGCGGGTCTGGCTGTGAGAGGCCCAGTGCTGCTGTTGGTGCTGACTGCCTGTGGAGACGTGGAGAGCTGTCAAAACTACTGTGTTTTACATGAATGTGGATGAGGTACCAGGTTTCCTTTCAGCTGCATGCAATTTTAATGAGGTGCGTGGAGTGTGGTCAGAACAGCGGTTTTAAGGTTACGTCCTGTGAGTGGAACTGCAGGTGAGGTAAGTGCTTATATGGGAAAAAGCCAGGGCTCCTGGGTCTGCTCTGGACAAAGCTGCTTCTTTGAGAAGCGTCTTAGGTTGTTTGGGGTCTGAAAACACATGAGCCGCTCTTCAGGACAGGTTAGTGGAGGCGCGCTTGTTGGCAGCACGGCCTTCTTCCTCGTCAGGCGTGTTTGCTGCGCTCTCAGCTGAGGCGGCGTCCCTTGTGTTGCAGGGAGGAAGAGGCTCTGGTGGAACAGTTTGTGTTTGAGGCCTTGGTCACATTCATGGAGAGCCTGGCCCTGGCCCACGCGGACGAGAAGTCCTTGGGTAAGTCTCGCCCGCGCCGTGTGCCGCCCGCCTGCCTTAAGGGCGGGTGAGAGCTCCTCCCGGGGCCCCGGGGTGCTGTGCCCCGGCCAGGGTGATGAACGCGAGGGAGATGTGCCCTCCCTCCCAGACCCGGTTTGTGTGGGGCCTCTGGGCCTCCTCCCCCAGGCGTCACGTGCCCCGGCGGTCCCTCAGCTCAGCCCCTGGCGGGGGGCCCCACCGAGGGCACGGGGCGGTTTTCTCTGACGCTCCGGTGAAGCTGGCCCGTGGCTGTGGTGACACGACTGAAAATGCGGACTGCACAAGGTGAGGAAGGTCGTGACCTCGAAGATGCGGTCAGGGCTTCCTGCCCGCTCCTGACCTCAGCGAAGAAAGTAGTAGTTTCGTCGCAAGGTTGTGCTGTTTTGACCTTATGTAAGACGTGATTTTAAAATACCAAGTCAGGAGTAGGCTAACATGGCTGAGGAGTGATAAGTTACAGTGTTTACGGATACCTCTGGGTCTCAGGGCGGGTGGTGGTCCCCACGTGGTCTGCGGGTAGGTCGGGCCGGGTCCACACCTCACAGCAGCGGCCACGAAGCCCCCTCTCACCAGCTGAGACAGACAGATTAATAAGCTCTCTTGTGCTTCCTGCTGGTAGCCCTGCTGTGAGCAGAGATGCATAAGACTCAGTCCTGACGTCAGTGGCTCAAGAGTTACTTTATCTCGACACCATGTGTATGTGAATTTTCTCAGAAAGTGAAGCTTTACTCTTAAAAATCACTGCCATATTTTAAAAGCATAGAAAGAACCCTTTCCCTGGGTAGTAGAGGTCAGAATGAGCCGTGTGAGGCCCCTCCCCTCAGCGGCCCCAGGCCTCTGTGGGTGGCGTTGCTGCTTATTTCCGTTCTCCTCTACAGGAGCCGTGTCACTGAGCTGTAATATAGTTTAACCTACGTGAGAGGAAGCGGGGCTTGAGGGACTTGCACCCCTTATATGATGGATGGAAGTACACAGGCTCTGGCCTGCTTTGTGGGTCTCGTAACACCTGCAAAGCCTCTCGGTCGCAGAGCCGCGCGTGGGGGCTGCGGGTACCGCTCTGTGCGTCTTCAGTACGAGTTTCGTTTTTGGACATGCAGTGTAATTCATTTATTTAAATTTCATATTTTGAGGGATGGAAGCGTATGGACTGTTTTGAATAAATCATCTCTTTAATTAAAAGAGTAGGCCTGTAAACCCATAGACCCTCTTTGTCAGTGCGCCCGCTGGCCCTCCCCGGAAGCTCACCTTCTCGTTGTGCGCAGGCACCGCGCAGCAGTGCTGTGACGCCGTCGACCACCTGGGCCGCATCATCCAGAAGAAGCACACTTCTCTGAACCAAGCCAGAAGACGGCGCCTGCCACGGTATGTGATGTTCCTTTTCCGTTTCTTTTCCCCGACATAAAACTGTTACCAGTTATTGAAGGAGAATCTGGGAGGAATTTTTGGAAGTATGAAGAGTCAGTTTTCCAAAGTTGTTAAAAAGCTTGACGTTTGGAGGTGCTGTAAGGTGTAATCTTGGTTGGAATGGTGGCTACAATACGAAAATTAGTTTTGAAACGTTTATTTTATTGCACTAATTTTGAATATGAATTCTATGTGGAGTTGCTTGACTGAAATATGCATGGACTGTCACGGAGTAAGTCTGATGAACTATAAGAACTGAAATGATGAAATAGTAGGGTTTTGACACACGTGGAATTACGGGATTATGAAGTGAAGCCACCCAAAACCAAGACTGGGTTAGTGACCGGCGATTCCCAGTCTTCACTGCCTTTCTGTCCCGGCAGGGCCTTGTTCTCAGACAGTGGGGAGCGCCGGGCCCCTCTGCGATCTCCGTGGGGCTCTGGGGGGCCCTGGTGTCTGCTGGCCACAGTCACTCTGCAGGGGCGCTGGAGACTGGTGACTGGGCGTTAACATCCCCTCTGGTTTTACAGCTGAGTCCTCCAGATTCTGCCGTTGACTTGTGGGTCTCTTCACGTCATTTGTGCTCAAATTTCGGCATCAGAATTACCTTGAGGTCTCATTAAAACAGGTTGCTCGGGGGAAGAGTGCAGCTCAGTAGCGTGCACGAGGTCCTGGCCTCAGTCCCCAGCACCTCTGTTAAAATAAGTAAATAAACCTAATTACCAGCCCCCCAAGAAACAGTAGAAAAAGGGAAAGCCACACAGCTGGCTGGGCCCTGCCCTCAGTCAGCTCCAGGAGGTGTGGGGTGGGGGTGAGCACCTGCCTTTCTGCGGGGCCTGCGGCTGATACTGCTGCCAGGGACCACAGCTTCAGAAGCGCTGCTTTAAATCTTAACCCCCTTTTGTTTTCAGGTGCATGGAAGAGGAAATGTGAAAGTACTGGGTGCTGTTCTTTTAAGAAATGCTTTTTAATTTTCCATCAGTTGAAAAAAAAGGATGCCTTTTTACATTTGGATTGTATTGTAATGATAATATGTTAAAAATGAATTGAATGCCTTTTATTGAAAAGGTTTCTCCATGTTTCAGGGTGGCAGAGTCAAGTTTGTGGTGCTCAGACTCTTGGGTCAGCAGAACGCTGCCTGTCGGGGCGTGTGTTAAATGCAGTGTGCTCTCTCCACACAGTGGGTTTCCACCCGCAGCATCCTTGTGCTTATCCGACGTGGTCCAGTGGCTTTTCGCCAGCTGTGGGAGGCCCCAGACAGAGTGTCGGCACAAGTCCATAGAACTCTTCTATAAACTTGTTCCTTTATTGCCAGGTACCGTGATCTTGATGTCCTGTAATGGTGGGCTTTGCTTTTTTGCCAGTCGTGTAGACATGCACGTATTTAAAACATGATCTTTTCTTTATTTAGGTAACAGTATGTTTCTAACAAATACAAAAAAGTGTGTTCAATAATCATTACAGTTCATTTATATGACAGGTGCTAAATTATGAGTGTACGTTTCTCAAGGATTTCTCATAGAGGGAAAGAAAAAAATGCTGTTTTGCTGTTAGAAGATACAGAGAAAGTAAATTTAAAATTCCTCAGTGGTTTTTTTTTTTCCACTGTATTTCGCTTTTCTCCTCCGTTTGAAAGAAACCGTGGTATTCAGTTGAGATGTAGACGTCCTGTTAATAGTTAATGAAGAACTTACTGTTTTCTTTCAACGTGTAATAACAGGCTTTCAATAGGCTCCTGGGTCTGAATGACCCCAGGTCACTGGGGTCAAAGGGAAGCAGTGCTTTTCAGTAGCTCTGGCACAAACCACTGACCTGTGCCTACAGGCCGGAAGCGACTTCTGAGTTTCTCAGGAGTGAACGGACTGTTCTGTTTTCTGAAGTATCGGCGAACCCAGGGTTGGTAGGACCTCAGGCGTGGGGAAGCTTGGCCCAGCGCAGACCCAGGCCGTGGCCCCTTCACGTGCACCAGGCCCCTGTCCAGAAGCAGGACGTGCTGTGTGTGCGTCCCGGGGAGCCAGTGGTGTTCAGAGGACGGCCCTGAGCACCCCCCGCGGCTCCCCTCTGGTCGTTGCGGACGTAGCTGTGGCCGTCGTGCTGCTCAGTGTTGCGTGCTGTGTGTGGCGGTTGTGTCATCTGCACGGTGTTTCACTACTCAGATCACAGTGTGTATGTGTCTGCTGTCACTGTAATCTCACACGTACAGAGAAGTGTGTATCTGTGGGTTTGATGTAGAGAGTTTAAAACCATTGTTAGTGCTTTGTACTTGCTTACTGCTTTTAGTTAATGAAGTTTGTTTTACATGTTGTCGTTCTCACGATGAAATCAGTTGAGAGTGGGTGGGGTGCAGGGTGGGGCCTCTTTTTTTATTTGTAAGGAAACCGAGGCCCAGGCGTTAGGTAAGTAGGGCCGCCTGTTGGCCAGCGCCGCGGTTTCCAGGTGGCTCCCCTGCCCTTCTCGTTGCCTGCAGGGCTGCGAGTGTTTCAGTGAGAGGACTGG
Organism: Camelus bactrianus; assembly: GCF_048773025.1. Classification (NCBI taxonomy): domain Eukaryota; kingdom Metazoa; phylum Chordata; class Mammalia; order Artiodactyla; family Camelidae; genus Camelus; species Camelus bactrianus. The sequence goes on along the minus strand of NC_133567.1, from coordinate 1,323,810 downwards.
AGCGCCACCTCCCCGGTGTCCTCGTGAAACAGGACGCGCGTGCTGGGAGCCTTCCCTGCCCCCGTGTGACTCCTTCCTGACCTCCCCGGCTCCCACCCTCTGCTGGGTCCTCCCCCAGCGAGTTCTGAGGGATGGTCTTGGGTGTTTCTTTAGACGAGCGGTCCTCTGTCCTGTGGGAGTGTGGGGTGCCGGGTGCCTGGACACCCAGGCCTGTGGGATGCAATGTCAGGTGTGGGTTGTGCCCTGCCGCGTGTCAGGGCCTTTGGATGCTGATACCTGAGTAGGGTGTGGGCTGTGAGCCGGAGAGCGGTGGGAGGAGCGACCGCCGTGCTGTGTCCTCCTCCTCGACGTCTGCTGCTGCCCTCTGAGCTCTCCCTCGCCATGGAGTTTACATTCCTTACTCCTCTTCGCTCATTGTTGTGGTTTGATTTTCTTTGTCTAGTCTTAGCAAGAATAATGGAAGGTTTAACATTCCTGAAACAAACCTGAAATGTGGTACTAGTCTTCTACTGATGTAGCTTGTGATAGGTTTTTTATTGTCAAAAAATACCTGTTTCTTCTTTTGCATCAGAAGTACGTGACTGTTGCGGATTTTTCGCCAACTTCATTAGAGTCAGAGTGGTTTGACCTTTTCAGAGCCACTGGTTTCAGTGCATGCAGAATACACTTCTGTTTTTTTCTTTAATTTGGAAAATGACTAATACCTAGAAGAAAAACATCTTTTAAAAAGCAGATCATTTGACTTTATTTAATAAACACTGCACTTACTGTGTCATGGGTGCCTTTCTGGTCACTTTTGCAAATGTTAGTCACTTCAGTTCACTTAATCTTGGAGCTGGCCTGCTGGTACTGTCGTGGGTCTCAGTGTGGATAGGAAGCCGAGGCTGGGGAGCTTGGCCCCCATGGCCGTGAGCACAGGCCGGGTGGGGACCTAGTGTGTCCCTGCTCTTTGTGTTTGTCCCTTAAATTAGTCCTTAAGAGAGAAATATTTGAAGAAAAGACAGGCAGAGATCATGAGTTTCATAGATGTTCAAGTGCTTTCCTGCTGTTTTAATGATGTTTACAGAAGCTAAAGAGAATGGCTGTTGGTGGAAATACCTTCTTGGCAGTTACTAGTGGGCAAGTGGTGAGTGCTGTGGTTAGAAGCAAGGTTGTCCCGGATCATTTTGGAATTTTACTGCACTGGTCAGGTGTTTGTGCGGGATTTTTCTGGAAACTACGTTTGAAGTGTGAAGATAATGCCCGTCTTGTTCTGGTCTGATGACATTTTTAACGTACCAGACTTTTAACTCTTGTTTTTTTTATTACTGGGAGATGTTGTTTTTAAGTATAGTGATTACATGATTTTAGTTACATGAAAGTTACTTATATACGTGCTTTCATCTTGTTTCTTTTTTCAGGCAACAGATCCCCTTCCTGGTGGCTGAGAGACGTTATCGAGAGAGAAGGCATTTCCTGGGTCGTCAGCACGTTCGAGGGGGGCGGAGGAGCTCCTGACCAGCCATCGGGCATCCTGGCCCAGCCCACCCTCCTCCCCCTGCAGGGCCCGTTCAGCCTGCGGGCTGCCCTGCAGTGGATGGACATGCTGCTGGCGGCGCTCGAGTGCTACAACACCTTCCTGGGCGAGAAGACGCTTGGGGCAGCCCAGGTCCTGGGTGGGTGCAGCCTCCCTGTCCTCACCGTCCAGTCCAGCCGGGAGTCATCCTGGGGAAGGGGTCAGAGGGGCCTTGATGAGACAGCTGGCCGCCGGCCAGGACCGCAGCACCGCCCCAGGACCGCCTGCCAGAGCTCAGGCTCCGGGCACCTGTCCAGAGTCACTGCTACTTTCCTCCCTGGTCATGGGTCCAGGGGCCTCTGCAGTTTTGAGCCTGGGGCACATGGAGTCCTTCTGACTCGGCCCCGTGCTCTGCCTGTCCCAGGGGCGTCGCTTGCAGGGTGACTGTGTGGCGGGAGGAACTGGGCCCCTTGCAGGAGCATCCCCGGGACAGAGGCCGGGGCAGCCTGTCTGCGTCTCCTGGGGTCTCCCCGGACCCCTCTCTTGGGGCTGAACTGAGACTCGCCCCTCAGAAGGAGGCGAATGTTGGTTAAAGTTCCGCCGGGGGATTGGGGGCGGGGCTGGGGGTTCGGGACAGAGCCCGCTGGCTTCCAGCTCCAGGTGGACGAGGCGGGCACTGCTTGGGGCAGGAAACCGGATTTCTGCTGCCCATCCTGGGAAAGCCTGACTCCAGTATGAGCACGACCTGGGCCATTAAGTGTGAGGTTCTCAGAAGGGTAGGCCAGACTGTGAAGCTTTAAAATCAACAGTACTAGCTGTTCAGTTGCAAATAATGTCTTAAATTCGCAGTTTGAGGAGGTCTCACGTGTCCTCATTTTGAAAACTTAAGGAAAAAGTGTAGGAAATACGCAGACCTTCTCCTCAGTCACACTCCCTGATGAGAAACACCTTAACAACAGTGTTGTGTGTACTTTTCCTGTACGCGTATTTAAGATTTTTTTTGATTTGTATACATGTGTGTGTGATGAATTTTAAGATTTTTAGTTAATTCAATCATTACACACACGCTTTAATGTAATTTGCTTTTTAGAAAGAAAGCAATTACACTGGACGCCCTGTGTTGGCACACACGCCTTTATCTGTCAGTACACAGACTGCCAGGCTCTGTGCCTGTACCACACTTGGGTGGCCTCCAGGCTGTTTATTCACGTGCCCTGTGAGGGGAGGGAGACGTTAAAAACAATTTTCCCTCTTCCCAGCTTTAAAGTTGACCAACGGTTTTTTCTTATAGCTTTAAGTAACTGGAAAAGTTGAACTTTGGTCTGCTGTAGGTGTCGGCATTTCATTATAAAAATGTTAACGTTACTTGAAAAACATGTATTCGGTGGAACTTAAATACCGTAGTATTTTCATATTCAACCTTTTCAGCTTTGAAACAGTTTCTTTCCTGGGAACCTGCCAAGTCCCTGACGCGCTGCACCCCACCTGTTGTGTCCTGGCGCTGTGCGCTTCCGTGCTTGTGTTCTCACTCGCCAGCTGGCTGAGCGTTTGCTCCGGGTTATGATGTGCTGAGTTCTCTGTGCATTAGTTGTTGCTGCGTGTTGTGTTTGTTACCACCACTGCGCGGACGCAGGAAAACCTTGATAAATCGTTATTGCAGATAAAAAGTAGAATTACATGAATAGGATCCTTTTTTTTGTTTTATGTAGATTTTGGTACTAAAAAAACTTAGGCACACAAACAAGTGCCGTATTTGAAAAATTCTAAAATGTACATTTTCCCCTTTTACTGTGTCTGGTTGGAGCGTGTTGTGCTGCCCGTGGTCTGTTGGATTCAAGGATATTTGGGGTTTGAAAACATAATTCTTGACATATTTTCTCTCAGTTCTTTGAATATATATAGCCACCTGTCATAAAAGTTATTTTTAATGATCTGTTGGTTGGCAGTTTGATTAACTTTCTTTAAATCTGATAAAAACTGAATTGGAAACCGTAACCTTGGAGGATTCCTTAACCAGTCACCACCTTCGCTCACTCCCTCAACACACACAGCCTGTTGTCACTGTCCCTTCGTGTGGGGCTCCGACGTCTTCACGGTGGGATGGTTGCCACGCTCAGAGTGCAGGAGGAGGCCGGTGTATCCATCTTCTCTGTGTCACGCAGGAGGGCGGCCATGAACGGCAGAGGCCGGAAGGGAGGCGTGATCTGAAACTGATTCCCTCAGACGGCTGGTCACGCACACCTGTTTTGGGGCCACTAGCCTGACGTGTCTCTTCGTTGCCCCTTTGAAGGACAGTTAGGTTGTTTTTCATTATTAAAAGCCTTGCCCAAGTGAACATCCTCAGAAGCACGCCTTTGCAATTCCGCCATTACCTCATGAGGATAAAATTCAGTGCTGGATCAAAGTGTATGAGCTTTTCAACGTTTGGTAGAAATTGGTGTGCATATTTTTTTTAAAGCTTTTGTTATGATTTACCAAATTGCCCTTCAAAAAGAGCGTGTTGATTTATGTGCCCATAAGGAGTGTTTGCAAAGCAAGACCTCACTTTGTGTAGACGTGTTATGACTGTGAGTCTGCAGGTGGCTTCTGCTCGGGTGGTGGTGATTTTGAAATGAGAAGAAATAACTGCCGTTTTATTCTGCTTTTATTGAACTTCCAGCATTTTGACTGAAAACGTATCATGCCTATACTTAACGAAGGAATTTTACATTAATCTTAGTGGGATCAGAAGGAAGCATATGTAAATATTTCTTTTCTTTTAATTCTTAAAATCTGTTAATATTTCAGTGTAACTTTTTCCAGGTGCGGAGACACAGTCTTCACTTTGGAAGGCGGCGGCTTTCTTTTTAGAAAGCATCGCTCTGCACGATGTCACGGCGGCAGAGGAGCGCTCTGGCCCTGGGGCAGCCGGCGACAGGCCCGGCCCCCAGGAGGCAGAGAGGTTCACGTACAGCAAGTGCACGGTCGCGGTCCGGCTCCTGGAGCTCTCCACCACGCTGCTCAGCGCCTCGCCTGAAGGCTGGAAGGTAGGCCCGCCCGCAGAGCACGCGGCTGCCTCCTTGGGGCTGCCTGCTGCCGAGAAGTCACCTGTTCTTGGAAATGGCCGAGCTCCACACACACCTGAGACCCTCGCTGTAAAGGCCAGGTAGTTTTCCCCAGGGTTTTACCGGCAAGTGCGTTTTACGCCGTGATCACACATCCGCCTTAGGAAGCAGGCGTCAGCCGATGTCTTAAAGTGTGTCTGTGAGCCTCGTGCCCACAAGTCACCCCTGTCCTGCGCCCGGGCGAGAAGCCCACGGCCGCTCCTGGGCCGGTTTCTCTGGGACAGCGCCAGGTGCCTGTTCCCAGTGGGCCGCGACACCACTGGGTCAGGTCTTCCTGCAGAGCCCACAGTGCCGCTGCCTGGCCTGGCGGGGACTTTGCCAGCCCCGACCCTGGTCAGGCAGAAGCCTGCTCGCAGGCTGATGGCTGCGTGGATTTCCCGGCGCTGACTGGTCGTGTGTCTGTGCAGCTCCTGAAGGACCCGTACCTTGCCAACCTCATGACACTCCTGGTGACCACGCTGTGCGCGCCCTCGAGCCTGGGCTTCAACGTGGGCGACGTCGCGGTCATGGACCACCTCCCCCACGTCTGTGTGGGCCTGCTGAGGGCCCTGAGGGCCACGCCGCTCCGGGCCGCGCTGGAGACGCGCCTCAGGGAGGCGATCCCGGCTCAGAGGTGGGCCTGGTCCTGCCATTCGTGGGGGCTGCAGGGACGGTCTCTACGGTCGCAGGCTGGTGCAGTGTGTCTCACCCCTGCTCGACTGGTCCTTCCCGGAATCTCGGGGGTGAGGCTGCTTGGGGCTTGGCCCCGCGCTGTCTCCTCAGTGGGATCCATGTGGGCCTGTGTTGGGCGAACCTGTGTCCGCTTTCGTGGGCAGGGCAGTGAGCTGGGTGCCTGGAGGCTGGGGATGCATTACGGAGGGACACACAGTTTTCATTTTACTTGACGGTAAAGTCATGGTTCTCATTCTGTGTCTCTGCATGGCCAGCATGGAGGAGCTCTGTGCTGCTGACCTGTGGGGCCCGGACGCGCACGGAAGCAGGGCCAAGCTGACATCTGTCCTATCCGCGTGCAAGCAGCTTCACAGAGCCGGCTTTCTGCAGGCCGTCGCCCCGGCTCAGGTACCACACCCGCTGCCGTTACGCCCCTCAGCTGCTTCCGCTCGTCAGCCAGTTCATCCATGCAGAGCATGCCAGAGCAGGTTGCAGACATGCCTGCTCCAGACGCGTCCGTGTTGCCTAGAATACAAGGAAGGAAGGGAGTGTGAGGACTTAGGAATGTAACGGGAGAGTCCCCAGCAGCTTCTGAGGGCCTTCGGCCCCGGCTGCTGCCGTGCCTCAGCCGAGGTGAGAGGCGGCGTCCCCGACACCTGGAGGCAGTGTCGGTGTTTCCTGAGTGCCAAGTGCAGGGTTGCCTTTCTCCATAAAACACCCTGCTGCTGGATATTTCAGTGTTGCTCCACTTCAGTCTGCAGATCAACAGCACTCTCTTGGCACAAAGCTGCTCTCCCTGGTTTTCAGAAGCATCGCGCCTGGAGATGAGCGGCAGTGCCTGCCTTCGCTGGACCCCGGCTGCAGGCGGCTGGCCGGGGGGCTTCTGGAGCTGGCCTTCGCGTGTGGAGGACGGGTAGGAGAAACAGCCCCCGCGCGCGTGCTCGCCCGACCCTGTGAGGTGGAACTCACTCGCAGGGCTCTAAAACTAGGAGCTTAGCTGGATGAGTTGTTAGCTGCACGAGGACTTTAACTGATTTATGTGAGGTGGCTTTTTTTCTAAAAGTTTTTTGGTTTTTTTTTTTAAGAAATAGAACAGCATTCTTCTTAAGCTGAGGTTTTGTCTGTCCCGGTTCATTTCTGGAAGGGCTCTAGGCAGAGGGCACTGTGTGGTGAAAGCTGACCTGCACTGACACAGTGACCTCCTCTTCCCTCATCCTTGGCGAGTCTTTGGGCGGCAGACTTGGGAAGGGCCCTGGGGGAGGGTTCCGGGCGCTCACAAAGTCCTCAGGGCCCTTTGCACCGTGCAGGGTCCCCTGACTCCACCCGTCTTCCCTTCTGCTGCCCCTGTGTCCGCTCAGTGCCCAGGAGTCCCCTTCCTAGATCTCCCCTCAGAGCAGCAGCCACAGGATGTTCTAGAGCCGTGGAGACTCAGGGGCCAGGGAAGAGTTCTTACCCAGAGTGAGACCTAGAAAACGGAGCCACGTGGAAATGCCCACGACGCAGATGTGGCCCCTTTAGACTCCATGCTTGTCCACTTCGCGGTTCACAGTGTCCAGGGCACCTCCGTACCATCACCCTGTTCTGTCCTCTCTGCAGTGTGAGTACCTCGTCGGTCTCCTCCTGGACAAGACGGAGGTGTGCATGCCGTCGTCAGGGGCCTTCCAGAGGAGCGCCGTCAGCTTCTCTCACGGGCAGTACTTTTACAGTGTGTTCTCAGAAACAATCAACTCTGAACTACTGAAAAATCCAGATCTTGCCGTGTCGGAGCTCATGAAATCCTCTGTGGACAACCCCAAAATGGTAATGGGATTCTCCTGCAACAGTGGTGCTTACAGCAGGGTTGCCGTATTCCTGAGATAACGCATCATTAAAACAAAGTAAAGTCTCTTCCTGGAGCTTTAAATACAAAATCAAATTATGCAAAAAACAGCCCCTGTGAAGATTAGTGATGTTAATGGATGTGAGACATCAGTCACTGTTTCTGATCTCGGGGCCCCAAGTCTCAGGGCTGCTGTGTAGGGATGGAGCTTCGCCGGGACCTTCTTTGTGCACCTGGCCCGAGGCCAGCCTGCTCCGGGTCCCACCAGCTTCTGCCCAGTCTTCCCCGCGGCTGAGGCCTCAGGTCCCACGTGTTCCTGCGTGGCCCCTTCGCCCCCACGGAACCTCTGCAGATCAGCATTTAGTATTTGGGCGACTTTGGCTTGCTAAATGTATAAAGTCATGGAGCTTTACCTGGTCTGTAGGCACTCAGAAATCGTTAGTGCCGTAGTGGCGGGACTGCCTGGGGTTAACAAGCTTTTATTCCGAGCAGTGTTCGTCGCCTGTGGGTGGGGGTGGTGGGGCGTTGGGGTCGCTTTACCCCAGGAGTCTGCCTCTAGGAATTTGCCCTTGAAAGTTAGAAATAAAACTGCAGGAGGCACACAGCACTCAGGAGATGAAGCATCTTGAGCTTTTAAACTGTTCAGCCTCATGGGGAAGCTGATGGGTTAAAGCCGTGCTCACCTCCTCCTCTTCGTCAGTCCCTCCTGTGCGACAGAATCAAGGCTGTTGTTTTGTTTTGTTTTTAAAAAGCATGGTCTTGAAGGGCACAGAAAAGGAGGAAAAGCAAGAGGGACAACATTTTGGAAGCCGGAAAGCAGGACAGGCAGTGGCAGATGTCAGAGTCGGAGGAAGCTGCAGGGTGGCCTTGTGGTGGGGGCGGGCACACCGGAGGGAGGGCGGGGAGAGCTGGGCGGACGTGGCTCCCCCTCTCCTGTCCTCGGGGCTCCCGTCCTCCGGGCTCCCGTCCTCGGGGCGCACAGGAGGCTGGAGGCGCTAATTCTGGGCATGGTTGAGGGTAAAGACACCTTTTTCTACAGAAGCACCTTTCGTGGGGTTAGAATCCCTGTTTATAATACACGTATTTCTTGAAGCAACAGAGTGCAACTTGAAAGGCTTTGCACCATAACAAAGGCACTTTATTAACTCCACTGGTGAGAATTCCAGTCTGTTCTTTCAAAATATATATATGATTTTACTGAAGTATAGTCAGTTTACAATGTTGTGCCAATTTCTGATGTACAGCACAATGCTTCGGTCATACGTGAATATACATATATTCGTTTTCATATTCTTTTTCACCGTAGCTACAAAATATTGATTATGGTTCCCTATGCTGTACAGTGTAAGTTTGTCTGTCTATTTTATATGTACTAGTCAGCATCCGCAAATCTCAAACTCCCAGTTTATCCCTTCCCACCCCTTCCCGCCCGGTGACCATAGGTTTGTTTTCTATGTCTGTGAGTCTGCTTCTGTTTTGTAAATAAGGTGTTGTTGTTGTTGTTGTTGTTTTGTTTTGTTTTGTTTTTTAAGATTCCACATATGAGCAATCTCATATGGTATTTTTCTTTCTGTTTCTGGCTTACTCCAGTTAGAATGACGATCTCCATCCGGGTCCATCTATTTTGCTGCTGATGGCATCATTTCGTCCTTTTTCACGGCTGAGTAGTGTCCATCATGCACACACACCACGTCTTGTTTATCCAGTCATCTGTCCATGGATGTTTAGGTCGCTTCCATTCAGTAGCCAAGACATGGAAACAGCCGAAGTGTCCGTTCTGTACTTTTATCTCCCAAGTTTACTTTAGTTCCTTAACTTTTCTGATCTTGGTCTCCTGCTGGTTTTTTTTTTTTTTTTTAACTGCCGAAGTGTGTGTATTCCTGTATTTTGCCCATTTGTCTGTTGGGGTACGTTTTCTTACCGATTTGCAGGACTTTTTGTGCAGGAAGGGCAGCGGACCTCTGCCTGTCCCGTGTGTGGAGGGCGCCTTCCCTGCTGGTGCTTGTCCTTCTCACTTGGGCTGTTGGTTCCGTGCAGAAGTAGTTGGTGTTTTCTGTAGTTAAAGAGGATGCTGGCCGTGTGTTACTGCGGCCACTCTTAGAAAGGCCTTCTCCTTCCCAGTATTGTCTTTAAAATCTGCCCATATTTTCTTCTGTTACTTTTTATAGTTTCTTTTTTAAACAAGTATAAATAATGCGAAGGGCACTTTAGAAATGACGTTTTTTCCCTAAATGCTTACTTACTGGACATTCATTCACTAATGCATCTGTTCCTCACTAATTCAAGTTCCTAACTTTTTCAGATGCAAATCTCTGTACAAATTTGGGTCTGAGGTTGTATGTTTTAATTTGTTACTTAACCACCTGTTTCTCTTCCAGTACCACATTGTTTCAATTCCAGCAATTGTAAGATACATTTTAACATTTGGTAAGGCAGTGTTTCTTCTTAGAGTTTTTGTTTTTAAGAATTTTTCAAGCTATACTTTTGCATGTTTATTCTTAAGACTGAAATTTAGAATCATTGTGTCACAGCCCTTTCCACAGCACAGAGGGATTAAACCAAGTTGACCTCTAAAAAAACTAAGCCACTTTCTCTGTGGGGTGCCCCTCCTTTTATTCAGGTCTTCACCCGCGTTCTCAGGTCTTTCTCTCACACTGTTACGTAGCGCTGTGGTTCTGCTCGTCCAGCTCCTGCACATTTCCCACTAAGGCCATTTCTAGGTATTAGATGCAATTTAGTTGTAAACGGATTTTGCTCTGTATTTTCTCTGTAACAATGTGGTTTATCAGAAAGCCACTGATTTTATTTGTTTATTTTGTAACCATTCATATTAATGAATGTTTTTCTCCCCCATTTTCGTGAGATACACTTAGCACAACGTATTCGTCACAGGCGTGCAGTGTGCTGATCCGACACACGTGTATGTGTGAAACCATCCCACAATGAGTCTAGGCAACAGCATTTCACATGGTTTCGATTTTTTCCTTGTAATGAGAACCTCTGTACTCCTTTGGCAACTTTGAAATATATAATCCAGCAGTGGTGACTCTCGCCTCTGTGCTGTAAATCACACCCGCAAGCCCATTTGTTCATAGCTGGAGGTGTGCACCGTTTGACCCTCTTCACCCATTCTGCCCCTCTGCACACCCTCTCTGGCAGCCGCCAGTCTGTTCTCTGTATCTGTGAGTTGGGTTTTTTAGACTCTACGTGTAAGTGATATCACACGTTATTTATCTTTTTCTTTCTGACTTATTTCACTTAGCATAATGCCCTCAAGGTCCAATCTGTGTTTTAGTAATTGGCAGAATTTCCCTTTTTTGTGGCTAAATAATTCTCCATTTTATGTGTGTCTCTAATCTGTGTTTTAGTAATTGGCAGAATTTCCCTTTTTTGTGGCTAAATAATTCTCCATTTTATGTGTGTCTGTGTCCTGTGTCTGTGTCCCCGTGTGGGTCCCATGTGTCCTCTGTGTGCCTTTGTCCCTGTGTGTGTCCCGTGTGTGTGTCTGTGTCCCCATGTATGTGTGGGTGCACACGGGGGTGATGGTGACAGGACAGCTGATCTCCCCTCCCATCGAGAGGGCACAGCTGAGAAGACAACAGAGAGCAGGTTAAGCATGACTTCGTAAGGGACCACGTTACACTTCTGTGGGAAAGTCTGCATGTTAAGTGCTGTTCTCAGATTTGAGGAGTCGTGAAGTGAGCAGCTGCTCTAGAGCGAGCATCTTCGTTTTTCCAGAGGGGCTTTGACAGGACAGCCCGCTTTGCCGTGTGATGTTAGCCTGACGGTCGGGTTTCTTCTTCCCGCGACTGTTTCAGGTGAGCACAGTTTTGAATGGCCTGTTGGATCAGAGCTTCAGGGACCGCACGGGTGAGAGGCAGCAGGGCCTGAAGCTGGCGAGCGCCATCCTGCAGAGCTGGAGAAGGTGCGAGTCGTGGTGGGCCCCAGGTTCCGCCCCGGACAGCAAGGCTGCGGTGTTGACCTTGCTGGCGAAAATTCTGCAGGTATCTTGAGAGACATTGGAAATGTGGCTGTGTCTGTTGCTTGCAGCTCTGTGACTTGCATCTTTAAAAATGTGATGGAGGTTTCTTGGAAAGCTCATTGGCTTGACAGAAATTTTAGGCAAGTGCTGGTGACCTCACATTTTATCCTTTTCCCTTATTTTACATCATTAGCCTGTGTCTTCATTGTTGTTTCCTGTGCTTTAGCTCTTTAGTGCACTTTCCACGCATCGACTTTGGGGGTAGTTTTAAGATATTTCAGAGCAAGAATCGTTGAAATACAGTTGAAGTCCAAGAACAGATTTATAGGTCATCTCTGGAATTTAGAAAATTGGCAAGTGTATGAAAGGAGGTTGGGGGCGTAACGTAGAAACGCGCTGCGCTTCTGCTTTCCTCCTTCAGATCGACTCATCCGTGACTTTCAGCGCGACTCACAGCGCGTTCTCCGAGGTTTTCACGACGTACGTTAGTTTGCTTGCTGATCCGAATTTGGGTCTACATTTAAAGGTAAGTGAATAAAAGCATTTTTTTCAGATTACGTTCTCCATTATTTTCCCATTTTATATTTCTGTGTATCAGTGATACTGTCTATTTTTTATTACGGAAAATCTTAAACATACTCAAAAGCAGGGAGACCCGCACAGTGCACCCCCGTGGCCTCCCTGTCCCAGCACGCAGCTCCGCAGCCTCCGTCTGGCGGGGCGCAGTGAGATCTCTGCACTTGGAGGAGTTAACATCTGTCTTCACCTAAATGGTTTAAATTGGCGTTTTTGAGAATTGCTGTTTTAATGAATGAAAAAACTTAAACTGTGGCTCATTTTTCTGTTAGTTAATGATGTGGAATATCTCAGAAATTTTTAGGGACAAGAACTTAATAGATGCTGTGATTTTAAAGTCCTGTAACAGTTAGACTTTACCCTCTAGTAAAACGTGGCCTTCACGTGTGAGCCGCGCTTCTGCTTTCCGCTGGATCGTGAGACCCCTCTTTGGACTCGTCCGCTCAGTGCGGTTCACCGGGTCTCGTTCTCAGTTGGAGGCAGCCGGGGGGCTGGCCGGTGCCTGGGGAGGTGGAAGCAGCACCCCGTGTGCCCCTTAAGGTGGTGGGAGTCGGAGTCGGCCCTCTGGCTGCCCCCAGGGTTGCTTGTGCCCCTTTCTCCAGAATTCAGGCTGCGCGGCTCAGCGGGCTTCGTGGAGGGAGACCTCGCGGCAGAGCCAGGCTCCCGGTCCTGATTCCACCGCGCGGCCTGGCTCAGCCCCCAAGGCCCAGACCGTGCCCCGCTGGGCTTGGTGTGCCTAGGGGCCCGAGGTCATCGTGGGGTCCACACGGCGCGCCCTCCGCACGCCTGTGGCGGCGGTCCCCTCGCTCATCCCGTGGCCCTCAGTCGGTGTCTCGCTTCGCAGGCCCAGGCCGTGCCTCTGCTCCCATTCTTTGCTGCCCTCCCCGGGGAGCGTCTGGGGGGGCTGAAGCAGGTCCTCGAGGGGCTCGTCGCCTCCAGTCTCCCCGTGACGTCTGGGGAGCTCCCGCCGGGGACCCTGCGGTACAGCACTTACGTGGACTGCGTGAAGAAGGTCAGTTCTCAGTAGGAGCAGCGAAAACTAAACTGCTCTTGTTTTTCTGTTACGTTTCTTGATGGGGAGTATGTGGAACCTCCGGAGTAGAGAGTGTTCTGACTTGAATTCAGTTCAATCCATTTGAAAGCTGGGTATTTGTGGAGGCAGGTGCATATCTGAATCCTTTAGAACTCATGTCCAACCCCCCACCCCGTTTTAAAATACTTTTTGTATAGAAGTGCTGTGAAGTACTTTGTGCATAATGTATAATAAGTTTTAAAGAATAATACCAAGAAGAGCTAAGAAGTGGAATGTTACCAACACGATTCAGTTTCTGAAGTTAATTGAGAAGTGGTCGAGAAACAGCTAGTGGTTACCGCCTGGCATATTCAAGGTACCGTGGGAGTTCCCCGGAACCCAGGGGCTCAGCCAAGGTGATGATGATCTCTGTCCTGGGTGGCTCCAGATCGGCCACGGGGACCCCATCTCCTCTCACCGGCTCTGTCCTGCGCACGCAGCATCCACCTTGTCCAGCGCCGCCGCTCCCACTCCTGTCTGTCTTGTCCCTTCTAGCTCGTGGGGGCGGGGGGGGGTCTGCTCTAGACCCTGCACGTGTTGACTCTGCGGACACACCACTGGCCACCACAGGCCAGCACGGCTGTGCATGTTGTCTTAGGTGCTGTACACTCAGCTGGAACTCGGGTGCAGCCTGTAGGAGGAATGAGAGTCACCACTGGAGGGCGGGCGGTGGTCCCCTGTGCTTGTGGTGGACGGAGCCCGGCTGGAGGAGCATGAATGTCATCTCTGTCCTCAAGGAGCTTGTAGGAGAGCAAGGAGGAAACCGATGAGTAAAACTCACTGTTGTGGATGCCAGAGTCGATGTGAGCAAGTTGTCTAGAGACGGCCAAACTGGTGGTGTCCCGTCCACGTGTTCTTGTTGTGTGTCTTTTCCGTCACGTGGAGGAGAAAAGAGACGCCATACATTTTGAGAGACATGGTCTGATTTTCCTCCCGTCGGGTGTGGGCTGGCCTGAAGGACCCACTGATGACAAAAGCCTGCAATGGAAGTGATGCTGGGACGTCCAGTCTCATCTTAAAGGCTTACAGCTTGCTCCTGGCCTCTCCTGGGTCCCTGTCTGAGGGGCCTGGCACCGTCCCATGCGAAGACAGGCAGCCCCCGCGTCCTCTGCTCCTGTCCTGTCTGGTTCTTTCCTTTCAAGCAAACAGAGAAGTTGATCGAATAGTAAACAAGCATCCCTGTAGCCGTCTCTGGATCCAGCAGTTTACTTTGCTAAGCTTGCTTTGTCCATGTGTGTGTGGGTCTGCGTGTGTCCGTGTCCGTGTATGTGTGTCCATGAGTGTGTGTGTCTGTGTGTGTATCCGTGTGTGTGTCTGTGTTTCTGTTCCAGCTGAAACGTCTGCAGCTCAGCTCCCTGACCCTTCAGCAGTGCGTCCAGAGAGGGAGGCGGTGCAGATGTCAGACCCACGGCAAGTCACGCTCCTCTCACACCCTGTGTTGTGTTGTCCACGGTCATATTTCTCCAGAAGTTCCCTGTTTGGCTGGATTTTTCAAACCAGGATCTGATTAACAATTGCATCGAACTGTCATGTCTCTAGTGTCTTTTACTCTGGAACTAGTTCACCCTCACCCTTATCTTCCCATGACGCTGGGTTTTGGAAGAAACCAGAACACGTCGCGTTTGTCTGACTGTTTCCTCAGGGGGCTCCTCAGCCCCCATCCTCTTCTTCCTCTGAACTGGAGGTTGGTGGTGAGATCCAGGCTGACTTTCTGCGGCTTAACCACTCAGGAGGCACACAGTGCCCATCCTGCTGTTGGGACCTCACGCCTGGTGGCTTGGTTGAGATGGTTCCTGCCCCATTTTGCTATCGAATGGTGTGTTCTTTCTGCAATTTGCAAGTCACCGGTGGGGCGACAGCATCATGCTGGTGCCATCCAAGTGTCCTGCTCCCCAGCCATCTGCCATCCGGCAGCTGTCCCATCCACAGATCCTGAGGACACCTTCAGGACTTTCTCTTAATGTGTGAGTGCAAATCTTCCTGAACACCTGGAGAAAGCGTCCAGTCCGAGAAAGATGTAACCAGCAGGAAAGACGGGGTGAGGAACGGCGTCGACAAAGCGAGAGAAGGTATCATGTGCGTGAAACCGGACAAGTAAGGCTCTTGGAAGTTAATTGTGCAGATGCCACATTCTGAAAACCTTTACAGCTCGGAAGATAACATTGAAGCTGTCTCCTGGAGAGCTGAGCAGGGGGTTGTGGAGGCAGCAGACGGGACACAGCCTGGAGCCTGTGCTGTGCAGGGAGGGCCGGAGCCAAGGAGGTAGCCTCACGAAGGACCTCATTGTGAACTTGGGCCCTCAGCCTGGTTAGAGGAGAAATCTCTGCAGAGCTTAAGAGAATCAAGGCTCAAGTATTTAGTGAATGTCACTATTTGCCAGGCATTCATTTTATCTACAAAAATGACATGTTAGCATTTGTTGATCTTTGTGAAAATGTTGTACTTCTCTGTTTTATTTGAACTGCCAGAAACAAAACGAAAGTAAGCGTCCAGCAAGTTTGTCCTCATCACCGTCACTGTTGTGCTCGTCTCTCCTAGCTCCTGGACGCGCTGGAGCTGTCTCGGAGTCCTGTCCTGTTGCAGCTGATGACAGAAATCCTCTGTCGGGAAGAGCGGCATGTCATGGAAGAAGCCTTTCAGTCCACTTTCAGACGGGTCGCCAGAGAGTAAGTCTTCTGTGCTTGTCTGGGTGGAGCCTGGGAACCACGTACATTTTATTTCTGTGGGAAAGTATCTTTTCTGTCCCCCAAAACGAAGAGTGCAGTTGCCTGCTGTTGTTGAATTTTATTTTAGTTTGTCTTGTTTTTCTTTCTAAAAAGACTTCTATTATCAAAGTGTGACGCGTACTCAGGAGAGTGTCGCTGTACGCGAGCCTCCAGGTCGAAAGGGCGCCAGCGTCTCCAGCTCGGTCTCCCGCCGGCTTTTCCCCTTTCTGCTGCGGCTGTGAGTTGGGGCGGCCCCAGGGACCTGCTCACTTCCCCGTCTGCTGTGTGTCTCTGAAATGGGCGGTTTTCCTAGGCAGCTGTCGTAGCAGAGACTGAGCAGCATTAACAGCAGTTCCCAAAACAGATTTCTCCAGTCGTCTGGAGCACTTGGGGCTGCTGGGTTCTTCTGATTCTGACCCAGCCAGGCCCACGTGGCGTCGCGCTGTTGAGCCCGTTAGTCTGCCTCCTCGCTTGTGAATTTTGCTTCTGTTGTCAAGAACCTGGGGCACTCTCACTGTCTCACACCCCAGATTTGCCTGATTTTTCAGTTCTTCTCATTTGACTTGTCCTCCAGCCTGTGTTTCCTGTAAGTGGAAAGTCGAGTCTGAAAGCCCAGATTTGGGTTCCAGTTTTGGTGGGATTATTTGGTTGCGCGTCACGTTCGTGACATAAGGGGCACATGGTGTCTGGGTGCTGATGCTCGTCAGTCGTGTTCCTTGCAGCCTTTTCCTGGCGGTGTCAGCATCCGTGCACCGGTGTGGCCCCGGTCACGGGTTTCATCAGGAGCTGCAGTGCCGTAGACTCTGTGACGAGGAACTTGCCCTCACCACGGGCTGCACTTCTCGTGTTCTCATGAAATAAGGTGTGATGTTGATTTTTAAGTAAGGGCTTGATGCCATGGCTACTTCTGATTGTGGACATGGAGATTTTTTTCTTGATTGGCATCATTTATATTAAATATGTAAATACCCATGTGAATTTATCTTACTGAGTTATAATCTATGTATCGTAAAATTCTCCTGTTTTAAGTTTATAATTCAGTGACTTTTAGTAACTTTACCAAGTGGTGTAAAGCCATCACCACAGAATAATTTCATCTCCTAATAAGATCCTACCTGACCATTTACAGCCAGTCCCATTCCTGGCCCCAGGCAACCACCAACCTGCTTTTGGTCTTTATAAATTTGCCTTTTCTGGACATTTCATATGAATGCAATCACATGGTATGATCTCATGTCTGGTGTCTTCGTTCAGCCAATTTCTGAGCTTCATCTGTGATGAAGCGTGAGTCGGTTGTTCATTCCTTTTTATTGGCATTTAGACAAATACGTTGTTGTTAACCAGCGGTGAACACAACACCACGGCAAGGAGAGTATGCACTTCCTCTGAGCATGTGGCACGCTCTCCAGGGCAGCCTGCGGGTGGCCGTGGAAAAAGCCTTCATAAATTGAAAAGGACTGAAATCTGAAAGAGTGTGTTTTCTGACCACAATGTGGTTGAATTGGAAATCAACAGAAGGAAACGTGAGGAATCCAGAAATATTTCTAAGTAACCAACCAGTTAATGCTTCTACGTAGCTGTTGGAATTAAAGAAGACATTGTAAGAGGATTCAAGGAGTATTTTGGTCTGAATAAAATAAGAGTAAAGCAAATGTATGAGGTGCACCTAAAGCGGTGGTTGGAGGGGAGTTTGGGTCGTTAGCGGCTTTCTTAGAGAGTAAGAACGACCCTACGTCAGTAAGTGAACTTCCACCTGCAGCTGAACGGGCAGGTGGAGGGCACGGGTGATGAAGATGACACTGGAAACTGGTGACTCGGAGATCAGAAAAGTGGTGGAGAAAAATCAGTGAAACTGAAAACTGGTTCTTTGAAAGCGACAGACTGGCAGCTAGACAAACTAGGGATGACAGAGAAGGTGCGGCGCCTGAGAACCGGGAGTAAGAGAGGAGGCATTGCCACCTCCTCTCAGATGAAGACTCGAAGGGGGTGTTGTGAACAAAGTCGTGCTGACAAATCTAGCAGCTTGACTGAAACGACAGGTGCCCTGAAAATCACAAGTTACCAAAACTACTCAGGAATAAGTGGAATATCAAGGAGGGGTTGTGGAGTTCAGGGACAGAGCCGGTGCCCAGCATGCACGACGTCCTGGGTGCAGTCCCCAGTCCTCCCATTAAAAAAAGGAAGAAAGAAGTGAATAAACGAACCTCCCTCCCTCCCTCCCAAGACAGAAAAAAGTAACACCCGATACTGTTCTTCGGGAGTGGGGTGTAGCTCAGGGGCAGCGCGCATGCCTAGCATGCACAGAGTCCTGGGTTCAATTCCCAGAACCTCTATTTTAAAAAAACCCCTAAAATTACGCCCCCATTAAAAAAATTTAAAAAAAGAAAGTCCTAAGGAAGCCATTCAAAAATACAAAACTAATAAATGTGTTTGGTAAGGGTGTAGGATGTAAAATAGTCATACAACAATTAGTGTGTTTCTTACACACTAGCAGTGAACAGCACACACACACAGAGTAAGTGGAGTGTCTGAGAATGTATTTAACAAGCAAATAATTCGAGTTAATAATTTAAAATCTTCCCACAAAGTAACTAGTATGTATACAACAGGTAAACAACAAGCTTCTGCTGGACAGCACAGGGAACCACATTCGGTGTCTTGTAACTTACAGTATGTGCATGTGTATGCATGACTGGGGCATCATGCTGCACCCCAGAAACTGACTCACGTAACTGCCTGTAATCAGAAAAGTAAAATCTCCCCACAAAGGAAGGCTTAGCCCCAGACAGCTTCACTGGTGAGTTTTTGTCAAATAGTTAAAGAAGAAATAATACCAACACTACATAAACTCTTCAGAAAGTAGAGGTGGGAGTAACACTTGCCACCTCGTTCTGTGAGGCCAGTGTCACCCTGATACCAACGCCAGAGACGTCACAAGCAAGCTGTGGACCAGTATCCTTCATGACTGCAGACACAAAAATCCTCAAAAGTACATTAACAAACAAAATTCAACAACATACAAAAAATACTACACACTATAACCAGTTGAAATTTGTCCTTGGAATGCTGGTTTCATACCCATAAATCAATTAATGTTATACACTGTATTAAGGGAGAAAACAGTATTGTAGTAGATGCAGATAAATTTTTGACAAAATCCAACACTCCTTCATGATAAAACTGACAGAAGGTCATCTATGAAGAACCAACTGCCAGCACAATACTTAACAGCAAAAGACTGAAGGTTTTCCCCCAGGTCTGGGAAGCAGTAAATGAGTTCTCTTCTGCGTGGCCCGGAGCGGGCCGTCCTGCCCAGTGCAGCCAGGCAAGCAAGAGACGTGAAAGGCAACCAGCTTAGAAAAGCAAGAGTAGAACCTTAAGGCACCTGGTGCACGGCAGAGAGTCCGACGGGGCTGCGCGAGATCACTGGAATAAGCAGTCACAGGAAGTTTGTAGGCTACAGGGTCAGTATCAAAAAAGCAGTGGTGTTTCTGTGCATGAGCAGAGAACATTCAACACTATTTAAGAGTATGATTCCATTCATAATGGTACCAAAAGTAGTAAAACATTTTGGAATAAATTTAACAAAGCAGCATAAGGTGGTACACTAAAAATTACAGCCTACTGCCGAAGGAAATTAAAAGAACTAACGATCTAAACAAATGGAGAGACAGTCCCCGTTTCATGAATTGGAAGTTCTGTTTTGTTAGCACGGCAGTTGTACCCAAGTTGATAGGTTTAATGCCGTCTGTGTCAGAAATTCCCCGGGCCTCTGTTTTACAGAAATTGACCGGCAGTTCCTAATATTCTACGGAAATGCAAAATACCCTTAACCACCAAAACAATTTTGAAAAAAAGAGACAAAATTGGAGGATTTTCACATCCCAGTTTTAAAACTTACTCCAGTGGCACAGTTGTCTTTGTGAAAGTTAGTTGATTTTTTTCTAACTTTTTCCATTTTTAGAACTTTTAAAAACAAAACAGACATGCCATCGATAGCAGTCGTCATTCTTTTTGATGCTCAGCTTGTCCCACCTGTGGCTGGTGGGAGTCCCTGGACAAGACTCCTTGGTCTTCGATATTCTTTAGATGCTTTTTGGCTCGCCAGGTTATCCCAGGTTTATCCTGACCTGGAAGCAGCCGTTCCTCCAAAGAGCCACGTGGAATGGTGGTTAGGGGCGGCGTCTGGGCCCTCGGCGAGCTCAGGGCTGCTGGGCTGCTTTGCTGGTTTCAGCAGACACAGCTGAAGAACAGGTTGGTTGTTTTGTTTTTTAAGGAAAAGGAAAACATTCTGGTACTTCCCTTTCGATCTTAACATTGTGGATTTCTAATTGTTTACCTTTTTTTTCCCTTTACATTGGAGTTTTTTTTCTTTTCAGTGTTGTTTGTAATAACGTTCCATCATTATTTAGTTGCTTTGTCCTGCAATATACCGAAGAACTTTCAGACATAACAACACCAGCATTACCACTAGGAAGAACCGTGGCTGGGTGAAGTTAAACCTTTAATTTTTTATTGTAATTTACTTGGAATATACTCTCTGAGGATATACAGGTTTTGTGTCCCCAAGTCACGTGACAGGTTTTCAATGTATGGTTATTAAACCAATTAGTTAGATATGCTTTGCTTAATTTTCAGATCTTATAAGTGGTTTGCTTTTTCCTTTTGACCTAATTTTCAGTTTGCGGAGGTGAAACGTGTCCGTGGTCGGGAAGTCATGGTGCACTGTGCGCTGTCTTCGGGGGGGCCTTGCCTCCATCTCCGTCCCCTCTCCTCACCTCGTGTCCACTTCACATCTGCAGGTCACTCCACACCAGCCCTGGGGCGCTTCCACTTTCCTCTGTGTGAGCGACTGTGCGATTACTCCCTGTGCGGGGGCGTCACCGTGGTGCAGCAGCCCCGGGCAATGGGCTCGGCTCCAGGACCCACTGCTCAGAGTAACGGCGGAGCGAGTAGCCCTGTGTGTCACGTGCCCTCTACCCACGAGTAAATTCCTTAGGAGCGGGTTCTTAGTGTACGTGGAAGGGTCGATGCATTGGCTCCTGTGTGGAGCCCCCCGGCCCGTGCGGGGGCCGCAGTGTCTGCCCTCCCTCCAGCAGTGTCTTCACGGCCTCGCCGCAGGCTGTGTTGTCAGGTGTCAGATTCTCTCCAGTGCTATGGGTGAGAAGGGGTCTCTCAGCGTTGCATTAATTTGTGCTTCCTTTACCACGAGTGAAGTGGAGCATGTCCTCATACGTTTATTGCTCGTTTGCATTGTTTTCCAGCAAACCATCTGCCGACCCACGTTTGCTCTTCCCTGCCTCTCCTTGAGCTGTCTGTGTAGGGTGTGCGTCCCTGCCGTGCTCGGGGCAGACAGCTCCCCGGGAAGGTGTGTGAGGACAGCGTCCAGGGCCCTGCAGAGCCCTGGAGTTCCATCCAGCGCGCCCTGCAGCTTTGATTTGTATGACAGGATCGCCTTCAAATCTGGTATTTTTGCCCTGGGTCATAGCTAGCTTCTGAGCACTGAGATTTTAGAACTGGAAAGGATTTTAATGATCACTTAGTCCTAACCTCTTATTTTTATAGCTGAGGAAACGAACTCTGTGTTCTTAATCTATAGATTTATAGATTAAGAATTATGTAGGTGAGCGTTCATATGCCGTATTTCCCAGGTGAGTCAGTTTAGGGCCAGATGTGCGTATCTCTGTGTAGGAAGCAGGGATGGGGGCTCGTTGCTCAGGAGGAGACCGGAGGTTTTTATTTGGATTCTCGAGTTCATGTTCTGGGGATTGTGATGGTCTTCAGACCGAGACTCTTTGAAAGAAAAAAGTCTTCTTCCTGGTGCCTAACCTGGCATGAAGATTCCTGGGGATGAGTGAAATGATGTGGTTTGTGTACAGATGGTTCTTGCACTTCGTGGTTTTCATACACGTGACCTTTAAAGTTGTTTTTCTGACTCATGATCATTGGCATTTACTTTGTAACATAGAAGGTGCTCAGGATATTTGTTTAAAGCGTGAACATCTGCATGATTTTCTTTTCCCCAGGAGTTCACATGACACACAGTTAGACCTTCTGGAAAGTGTGTACGCAATGTTCCGGAAGGACAGCCTGCTTTCAGGCACCACTCGCCAGGCGTTTGTGGACCGAGCTCTCCTCACCCTGTTGTGGAGCTGTGGGCTGGGTGCTCTGAGCGAGTTCTTCAGCAGAATTGTGGTGGATGCCGTTGACATGCTGAGGTCCAGATTTACAAAGGTGCGGTGCCCCTGCTGTTAAATTAACCGTTGGTGAGGGTCCACGCATCCCTTGCTCAGTGACGTCAGAAAGTGCCCCATACCCAGCTGGGGTGTTGCAGCTCAGGGAGTACTGCCTCTCCACAGTGGTCACAGCTTGCGGCGCTGCCCGGGGCTGCTGTGACACCACCGCACGTGTGGCTTAGAACCGAGAGACCAGGGCCAGGAGGCAGGAGTCAGCTCCTCCGCTGTCCTTGCTCTGGGGAAGTGCATTCCTCACTCTGCCGGCTCCTGGAGGCCCCAGCGCCCTCCTCCCTCTGCCTCTCTCCTCCCTTGGCCTCCTGCTCCTCTGTCTGACCTCGCTGCCCTCTCCTGGAGACACATGACTGTGTGCAGGGCCCCTTGGGTGATACCATCTTGGATCCTTTGCTTCATTTCGTCTGCGTCATTCTTTTTTGTCACATAAGGTGTCAGCCACAGGTTCCAGCCATTGGAGTGTGGGTTATTCAGCCTAACAGTCCATCTGCCCCAAGGGTTTCCCACTTGCAAAATATACATTTACCCCATTGCAATGTCCCCCAAAGTCTAGACTCATTACAGCATCAACTTTTAAGTCCAAAAGCTCATAAATATTATTAGCACAAAGTCCTACCTCATCATCTGGACCACAGACGTCAGATGTGTGGTTAGTATTCTGGGTGTGAGCCATGCTGGGGCAAAACCCTCTCTGTTTGTAGACCTGAAACACGAGAAAGAAATGACAGACTTCCAAAATACAGAGACAGGACGGGCGCAGGCTGACGATCGTACATGTCCTTACTCCAGGTAGGAGAACGTGGAAGGAAGGAGCTGTTCTTCCAAAGCAATTTTAAAATCAGCCGGCAGATTGCATTAGGTTTCAGCACTGGGAACAGTGCTCTGTGGCCTGACGCCCCTCTCTGGGCCGGAGCCTCGTCCTCAGAGTGTCTTGAAGGTCAGCATTTGTTCGCCGCTGAGTAGCTGCAGAAATCTGGAAACACAGCACCCTTTTTCTCACTTCATTGTGTCTCTGTCCCTCCCACTCCAGTGGGCACAGCGCTCTCAACAGCTTCCTGTGCTCGTGTGCACGTCCTGGAGAGTCACTCCCTCAGACAGCAGAGTCCTCCGCAGATGCGGCTGGGTGGTCCCCTCTGCTCCTGGCTTCTGAGAGAGGAGCATCCCTGAGTCACAGGCTGATTTCTTCAGCCACACCCTCCATCTTCTTGCCAAAGCACACTTTCCTAACAGTGAATCTGCTAATGGCGGCATCTTTACCATCTGGATAGGCTAAGAATGTCCCAAGGCATCAAACTCTGGTTCTTTTCGCCTGACAGTCCTTGTTGTAATTCGTTTGCTGCGCCTCACGTTTTATTAGCAGCAGCAAAGCAGCAGCCATGTACAACCTCCAGCAAATTTGCTTGGAAGTCTTCTCAGCTAAATATTCAAGTGCACAGCCTTCAAGTTCTGCTTTAGCGTGGCTTTGGGACACCATTCAGCTAAATTCTCTGCCGCCATGTAACAGCACCCTCTGAGACTTCGCCAGCAACGGCTTTCATGTCCATATTTCTACACGAAGTATGTTTATGATGGTGGGTGTTCTCTAAGGCATTACTGCTTTCTCTCCCACTGGCTTTCTCTTCCCTTCCTCCGGGGCCTCCGCAGCAACACCTATAGTATCGGGATTTGTAGCAGGAGTCTCTGCAAGGCTGTCTGGGCTTTTTCTGTCAGGGTGGCAACGTGTTTTCTGCCTCCATCCCTCATCCAGTTATAAAGCCACTTACGTACTTTTGTCATTTGCTGCAGTAGCCCCCAACCCTTGGTACCAAAAGGTTTCCTTAACCTGCCGTAACAAATGACCCTAAGCTCTGGGCACGGAGCAGCAGAAATTCATGGTCTCACAGCTTTGGGGGCCGGAGGTCCAAAATGAGTTCCACTTACCTGAAGTCAGTGTTTGCTGCTAGCTGAATAGAGCACATCGATACTGAGACCCATGTTTTGAACCCTGGGCTGTTGCTTATTGAAGTGCGTTAGCATCGTTGTTAAAGTTCTTTTCGATGTAAAGGACGCTGAGTATTAAATTTGACATTCAATAAAATATTTTTCATGTTTGATAGGACCAGAGATGATCATTTGTTGTCTTTTTTTTTTAGCTAAACGAATCCATCTTTGGCACTCAGATCGCCAGGAAGATGGGCTACTATAAGGTGCTTGAGGTGATGTATTCCCGGCTTCCGAAGGACGCTGTTCACTCGCAGGAGTCTAAAGTTAATCAGGCTTTCCACGGCTCGTGTGCTGCAGAAGGAAACGAGCTCACGAAGACGCTCATCAAGTAAGGCTGTAGCTAACTGTGGGTCGTGCTTAGTCTGTCAGCGCGTCTTCTCTCAGTCAGGCCTTTCCTGGACCCCTTGTGCTTGCTTTGCAAGCTAGTGTTGGTTTTGTTTCACATTCCCTAGGGAAGCAGTCTCTTTTTTGGTGCGAGGTAATTAGGTTTATTGGTTTATTTTTAGAGCAGGTGCTGGGGATCAGACCCAGGACCTTGTGCCTGCTAAGCACGCGCTCTACCACTGAGCCACAGCCTCCCTCCAATTTGTTAGTATTTTTCATGCATACGTTTTTATGCAGGTATATAATGTGAGTAACTGTTTAAACACTGAATTTTTATGGTTTTCCTGTGTACAAGCTACTTAGATGGATTTTGATTCACCATGTTACTAGGTAACGTGTTTTATCCTATACACCTATTTTTTAAAAAATAAAGCTTTTTTTGTATATTTTTTTTTATTGAAGTATGGTCAGTTTACAGTGTGTCAGTTTCTGGTGTCCAGCATAATGCTTCAGTCATACGTGAACACACATGTATTCGTTTTCGTAATTTTCACCGTAAGTTACTCTAAGATACCGAACACAGTTCCCTGTGTTACACAGCATGGACTTGTGTATCAAATCTCTAACTCCCAGTTTATCGCCTCCCCCCGAAGCTCTTTTTCCTTCATTGTCTTTTTCCTGCTGTTTCCCCTCAGTTGCCTGGTGTGTGGTTAGCGGCAGGGTTTACAGCACAGAGGGGTTTAGTGTGTCTTTCTTTTCCAGTTGTTTGATGTGAAGGGAGTGCTGCCTGCTTCAAGCAGGTGCTGCATGAAGCGACTTCTGACGGGCCCCCGTCACTGTGGCCCCAGGCCCCCGACCCCCCACGGCGCCCCTCGGTGACCGTCACGTCCCCATGTTTGCACAGACAGGGGCCTTGGGGGCTGCGCTGTTTCTTCTTCCTCGGGGTCTCTGCACCCTCGCGCCGGCCAGGCCCGCAGCCGATGGCTTCTGTCTCCGCGGCACCCTGGGACCCGTGCCCTTGGTTCACTGCCTCAGTCCACCATCGGTCGCAGCTCTGGTGCCCCTTGGAGAGCCCCTGTGGTGGCTCCTGCCCGATCGTCCTCACTGCACTGAGGCTCGTCCTTCTCGGCTCTGCCTGCCCTGCCGCCAGAGCCAGGACTCCCCTGCTGTGCGAACCGACCGTTCCCTTTCCCTGGGCCTTGTCCTTGGTCGCAGAGGTTGGCAAGCTGCTCTGTGAAGGGCTGGACAGTAACCACTTCCAGCTCTGTGGGCATGTGGAGCGGCCGAGCAGTGTGGACGGGGAGGCGTGGTGGTGTCCATCTACACTGTGCTCGCATGTAATCAGCCCCGAGCATTGTGGACAGGGGCATGGTGGTGTCTGTCTACACTGTGCCCACACGCAGTCGGCCCCGAGCAGTGTGGACGGGGGCGTGGTGGTGTCTGTCTACACCGTGCTCATGCAGTTGACCCTAGCGGGCAGGACGGAGGCCGGGCCACTCGGTGAGGCTGTCACCATGGTCACTGCTGCCGCGCCCTCCACCCCGCATGCGGGGTGGCGCTGACCCCTGGAGCCTGTGGCCTTTCCTCTGCTGACTTCCAACTCAGAGTTCAGTTCAGATGCGTGATCGTCAGGCTGGGCTGCTGTCCGGCCCCTGGCCTGGTCTCGGCCTACTTGTGGCCCTCTACGGGTGGCCGTGGTGGGGGCACCCGGTATCCTGGGTGAGTGACGCCCCGCGCGGGGACCTGACTGCACCTGGGCCCACCCTGCAGGCTGTGCTACGACACATTCACCGAGAACATGGCTGGGGAGGAGCGGCTGCTGGAGAGGCGGAGGCTGCTGCACTGCGCCGCCTACAACTGCGCCATCGCCGTCTCCTGCTGCGTCTTCACGGAGCTCAAGTTCTTCCAGGGCTTCCTGTTCAGTGAGAAGCCGGAGAAGGTAGGCGCCTGGCTGCGGGTCCCCGTGAGCTGAGATGTCATCCCCCGCCCCCGCGTGCGCGTCCCGTCCCCTACCCGGTCCCGCCCGCGCACGTTGTCAGCTCGGTGCTTGTCCGACTCTCCTGGGGCAGCGTCATGTAGCACTCAGTGTCTCCACCGCTCACAGTACGGTTTTTGCATCTGCAGAATGTGCTCATTTTTGAAAATCTAATAGACCTGAGGCGCTGCTATACGTTTCCCATAGAAGTGGAGGTGAGTGAGATTTTTCTAAGTTAAAAACTTACCGAATGCTTGCAGAGAAAAGCATGTGTTACGCTGATATGTACATACTACGTTCTCCACACTCAAGTCTGCCTTGAGCTGTAAAAACTGGCGGTCCCTTACAGTTCCATCTGAGATTCAATCCCAGGCACCTACGA
The DNA here is from genome assembly GCF_048773025.1 of Camelus bactrianus. Taxonomy (NCBI): domain Eukaryota; kingdom Metazoa; phylum Chordata; class Mammalia; order Artiodactyla; family Camelidae; genus Camelus; species Camelus bactrianus. The sequence goes on along the minus strand of NC_133567.1, from coordinate 1,297,494 downwards.
GAAGTTCATTGTAACCCAGGTCTCCTTCAGCCTGTGAAGGAGAGAAAATGCCAGTAGAAGAGCTGTCAGGGCACATCCCCAAAGCTGTTGTCTGAGCAAGCTCCTCTGGTCAGAGGGGTTGAGACCCCCATCTCAGGATTAGGGCCCTGGGGCCCTGCTGGGGGTCCCGGCAGACCTGGGGAGGGGGCGCCCTGGCAAAGGGGCGACCGGATCTTAGGCACCCCCGGGTGGGGGGGGGGCGGTAGCCGCGGCCTGGCACAGCCTGGGGAGAGGGCACTCCGATCCCACACAGCTGCTAACCTTGACCCTGCCTTAGTGGCTCCACTTCAGGTAAGTGGTTACTTCCTGCCTTTTGGAACCAGATTGGGAAGGTTTTTCTAGGCCTGTGTTCAGAGAACTAACAACAGATTATAAGAATAGCCTGGTTATTAAGCATTCAAACACTTGCCGTGTGTTACTTCTAAGCTCTCCAGCAGCTCTAAGATGTGCTGACCTGTTACAACCGTGCAAGTAGGACGTGGCCTGAGGGGCTCGGCCCACACGGGTCCCAGGCCCCGGGGAGCACCAGCCTCGTGGGCGTCTGTGGGAACCCTTTGTGGGTGTTTTTCAGGGCTTTTCCATTTGATAGAAGTTTTGATTAAAAATTAATAACTGTGGGGTTTTGCCAGACTGCTACAAAAATAGAAAATGTGTGACTATGATTCAAAAGAATTTTGAATCGTCTGTTTGTTTTTGCCTGATAGGTCCCTCTGGAAAGAAAGAAGAGGTACACTGAAATCAGGAGAGAAGCCAGGGAGGCCGCGAGTGGGGGTTCAGGTAGCACGCGCCCAGAGTGATGGGGAAGAGTCCAGTGGTTGGTGTTTGTTGTATGCATATTTTAGCAATATTTTAAACACCTCAAAACATTGCAGTTTGAACATTTTATCTTCAAGTGGCAAGTAGAATTGCACTTTGCAAGAAACCCAGTTGGTTGGACTCTGACGGTGTAGACGCATCTCAGAGTCCAGGGGGGGCTCAGGCCTGGGACGCCTTCCACAGGTGCAGGATGGGCTTGCTGTCTGTTTACTTGCTTTTGGATCATGTTTGCCTGTGATTTCGGCTTGGCCAGAAGTCTGTGGAAACACAAGCCCCATCCTGCCCTCCTGCTCCAAAACTCCCCTCAGCCACAGCTCCCTTGGGACAGCTGCCCCCCCCTCCCCGCCATCCGCTCGCTGCGCCCTGTGCCCCAGGGCCTTGGCTGTGGCATCCCCTCAGCCCAGAGGTCAGCGTGGCCCGTGACCCTTAGTCTAATGCAGCCTCAGTAGGAGGTTCTCTGCCCTCCCTGCTTAGAATCAGCCCTCTGTCCCTCCACATGCTCCTTGTTTCAATTTTTGCTTAATTTTTCTTCATAGTTATTTTTTCTTGATTTGAGAATAAAACTTGGGTAAGTGTTCTAAATTCCTTATGTATTTTGGATTAGTTGTTTTTCACTGGCTTTTTTGCCACATTTATGTTATTTCTGGGCAAAAACGTGTGACATCAAAATTCTTAGTGTAAAAGGGGGTTCTGTTAGTGTCACATCCAGAAACTGGGTCCGGTTCAAGTTAATCTCTCTGTCCTCACCGGAGAGTGACAGCTCAGGGGGCTGGAGCAGAGGAGGTCCCCCAGGCCCTTTGGCTCTGTTAGCCCGGGAGGCGGGCGAGGACCGCAGGCTGGTGGCGCCCCGGCTGAGTACCCTCGGTGCGCGCACCACCTGGGCTTCCCCCGACTCGAGTGTTTCCTTCTCCCCCGGCAGGTGGCCCCCATTACATGTCCTCCCTGTCTTACCTGGAGGACAGCAGCCTGACTGAGGAAATGAGTCAGTTCGATTTCTCAACTGGAGTTCAGAGCTACTCCTGCGGTTCCCAAGACCCTAAATCTGCAGCTGGTCGTTCCCGGGGACGGGTGATTAAAGAATGTTGTTGGTGTTTGGAAGGGAAGGGGGGCCCAGAGGACCACGGGGCTCCAGCCTCCCCTCTTGGGGGGCTCAGGGAGGGAGGGAGGGCTTGGTAAAGTCTGGAGTCAAATTAGGGAGTTTGCAAAGGTTTTCAGACTCCTGAGGAGAAAAAGGGTAAACTCTTACCTGTAATCACAGCTCAGTAGCTGCACTTCCTACAGGAGGTGGTGACTGAGGCTCTCGGAGACCGTTGCTCTCAATGTGCTGAGGGTTCTGGGGCCTCCGGGATGCACACATCTGGAAGGATCTTTGTGTCTGCGCGGATGCTGTGACTGGAGTGTGGCGGGTGGGGAAGAGCCTTCCTGGGCCGTGGGGGGACGTGAGCTGGTGTGTGGCTGGGTAGTGAGGGGACCGCTGTGTGTCCTCGGTGAGGTTGCTGTCGTGGACGCCAGATCCTGGCATGTACCCACCTCACGGGCTTCTCCCTCCCAGGAGCACAGGGATGCGGTGACCCAAGGCGACATGCTGGAGCTGGAGCTGGATGAGCTGAACCGGCACGAGTGCATGGCCCCGCTGGCCGCCCTGGTCAGGCACCTGCAGAGGGTTCCGGCTGTGCCCACGGGAGGAGAGGTCTGTTCTGCCCCTGCCCCCACCTCGCTCTCCACCATCCTCTGTCGCGTCAGGACGGACGCTTAGCATCAAAGACCACTCCAGATTCTGCTCAGGCCTGATGTCTCATTGCTCACATCTTGCTCTGTCTTTGTCTCACGATGTCATGATGTGAAGCTGTTTTATTCCACTTTCTGAAGTAATTCTGAGTGTGTCATTTCAGGGTTCGGTGCCAAGAAATCTTCCTCCTTGGATGAAGTTCCTTCACGACAAACTAGGGAATCTGTCAGTGTCATTAAACGTCCGTCTCTTCTTGGCCAAGCTTGTTGTTAACACAGAAGAGGTAAGTACTTCCTTCTGTCTCTAAAAACCCTTTGCAGTCACGTGCATCTGCTTCAAGGAGCCCACAGTGAAGAGCAGTAAAGGGACAGAGGGCGGCACTGCTCTGAACAGAGCAGCCGGTCTGCGTTACTTGCTCAGTGTCACTCTTCCCTCATTTTCTTGTGAGAAGTCACCCTTTTATAAAGTACGTTGGCAGGTCTCCTGTACCCGCCAGCTTCTTGGTTTACTGTGGCAGAGAAGGGGTGACATCACCCCTGTTAACTCCTCCTGAACAGCAGCCAGCTCCCACGTCGCTGCTCAGCGTGTCCGGTGGCCACACGTGGCTCTGTCACACGTAGCACTTGGGCAGTGGGTGGACAGTGCTGGGGTCCACACCGCACACGGACGAGCGGTGTGAGCAGAGCCGGCCGAGGGAGGTGGGTGGCCCGGCCCCGTCGCCAGCGAAGGGGGCTCCTGAGGGTGCTGGGGCAGGCCCGCCGGCAGCGGCGCTGAGGCCTGGCCTGGGGCTGCAGCCGCCCTCCTCAGGGCCACGCCTGATTCCAGCTCCGGGGCTCAGGCGACAGGAACTCTGGATTCCACAGCGTCGGCTGGTCGGTTCCTTCTGGGAACTGCCTGTGGACAGTCTCCTGTGCACGGCCCAGTTGTCTCTCTGTGCCTGTTTCAGTGTGTAACAGTTTCCCTTTATGGACACAGTCATTGGATTAAGGCCCATCTCAGTGACGCAGTGATCGTCAGAGACCCCGTTTCTGAAGACGGGCAGTCACAGGTACTGAGAGGCAGGACTTGAGCAGCCTTCGGGGTCCACGGCTCGGCCCACATGGGGTTTCGAGCTCACGTTCCTGCCATGAGGACTTGATGGCAGACAGAAAGGAGCTGGTGTCTGTTTTCTGGTTCAACACGAGGCTGCTGGCCCACCTGTGATGTGGAGCCTTGGGGCACCCCGAAGGGGGCCCTGCGGCGTCATGCACGCCTGGGGCTCGGGGGCAGTTAGGGCAGCGGTTTCGCAACAGGTGGCCATTGTCTTACGGGAGTGAGGGTTAGAGCTTGTATTCACATACGTTTTTAAAATTTGAACCTTTAATTTATCCTTTTTTTTTTACAGTTCAATACCATAGTAATGAAGTTTGTATTTACAATTTATGGATGAACCAACAGACTGACATCAGGAGCGTTCATAGTTTTTTTTTTGACTTAGGAGCACATGATGAGAAAGGATCTGCGACCAGACAGAATTAACTGTGAGAGCAGATGAGAAATCCCCGAGGAAGCATTTGGGAGAAAAAGCAGGTGGCAGAGGTCACAGCAGACAGCCTCAGTTACTGCAGCTTCTGAACTAAAATCAAAGGAGTTTAGGTCTCAGGGATCCTGGGCGTGTGACGTGTGTAACGGGAAGATTCCTGCAACGTAGGAAGGAGTGGAGTGAGAAAAGTCATGTGCACCTGATTTTTATATTCCTGTTTTTCATACACCCTGTGCGTTTGCTCGAGCTTGTGCTGTCCACATGGGACGCGGTTGGTACAGAACACTTTCATTTTTATTTCTACAGGCACAGTCATATCAGAAAGGCTTAAGGGAATGATCAGTGAGAAATACATTTCTCCTGAACCACCAGCAGAGCGTTCAGCTGACGGCCTCCTCTGATGAGCAGCATAGCTGTTGGGGTTTACCTGTTTTGAATTTGGATCAAGTCATAATATTACAGCTGTGCTCAGGGAATCGTATCTTGGTCACGAGAGCCGCCCTCTGACCTTGGGCTCTCGCACTCTCTCCCAGGTCTTCCGCCCTCACGCGAGGCACTGGCTGGGCCCCCTGCTGCAGTTGGCGGCTTCTGAGAGCAGCGGGGAGGGGATTCACTACATGGTGGTCGAGATAGTGGCAACAGTGCTCTCGTGGACGGGGTCGGCCACTCCTGTGGTGAGAATGGGCATCCTCCCTGGAGTGAAGTGGGTCCTGCAGAGCCCTCTGCAGGGGCTCCTGAGATCCGGCAGCCCCCGGGTACAGCCTGGCTGCCTCCAGCGGGTGGGGGAGGGCGGCTTCCCTGGGCCCTGCCAGGTAAAGCCTTTGTAGTCACCTGTGGTCGGATCGGAACAAGCTCGTGTGGGTTTTAACCAGGGCCCAGACTCCTCAGTACAGTACCCGCTCTCTTTCATAAACAGGCTTTTGGATTAAAAAGTGCTTTCCCAGAATGGAATGCGATAAAGGTTAATGTGGAATTTCTGTGCCTTTTTTAGGGGGTCCCTAAAGACGAAGTGTTAGCGAATCGACTGCTTCATTTCCTAATGAAACGCGTTTTTCATCAGAAAAGAGCTGTGTTTAGACATAATCTTGAAATTATAAAAACCCTTGCCGAGTGCTGGAAGGAGTGCTTGTCTGTGCCTTACAGGTACACGTTTACTGGATGTTGCCGTAGGTTTAAAGTTCTTGTACGTGTGGCGTGCTGCACATGATGGTCACGGTGAACCTCTGTCATCTGGAATGAGGGAAGCAAGGACGTAACCTGAAATGGAGTCTCTTTACAAGGTGTAATGTTGCCACTCACAGGCCACAGCCTCCGTTTGGTACTGGAAACACCTCTGGGGCCATCGCCTCCAGGCAGCCCTCTGTGCCTCTGGGTGTGCGGGGTGCACCCTCCCTTCCCGCCTCCTGCCCGCGGTTACCCCTTTTAGCACAGCCTGGGCAGGCCCAGACTTGCTGCAGATTTTACTGTCCACCAAGGGAGAACGGGGGCAAGTAGTTAGAGTGTAAGAAATACCCACCTGCCCGTGTTCTGGAGCTGGAGGAACCTGGATGTGAGCAGAGGGGCTTGGAAAAGAGAAAGGGTTTCTTACCCTGAAAAGTAGCCACAGAAGGTTTGTGTTTTTCTTCCTGCCTCGTGTACCTGACAGTCTCTACTTTTCCTTTCTGCTCATGTTTCAGGTTAATATTTGAAAAGTTTTCCAGTAAAGATCGTAATTCTAAAGACAATTCAGTGGGAATTCAGTTACTCGGCATCGTGATGGCTAATGACTTGCCTCCCTACGACTCAAGGTGTGGTGTCGAAAGTACGAAGTAAGTATTGCACTGTCCTGATCTGCTTCTTTTTTAGGGTAAAGTGTCCCTGAATCAGCTTGGAGGCTGGGAGTGTGGTTTAATTCTGATAAATGTAAGGACCAGAACCCATGTTAAAAATATTTCTACCTGAATTTAGATAGTTGGGTTTAGAGGTCATTTCGGAGAAGAAATGTGTGAGTGAATTGAATGAAGAAAGTGTATTTTTAAAGATTAAAAATTAGAAAAAATTAGAGTTTGTGTAGTTTTGTCAGACTAGACGTTAGCTGTTTCCGTTCTTGTTTTCTAAGCTGACGCTTTCTTCGTTTACTCCCAAAGGCAGCGTGAGCCCTGGGGAGCCTCATCCCAGGGCCAGGAGCACAAGGGGTGGCCACACGCTGCTGCCCTTCCCTGAGCTCTGCCGCAGCCGCAGCCGCAGCCACGCGGCTCCCACCCCCGGGGTCTCGCACCTGAGAGTTCAGTTACTTGGTAGATTTCAGCACGTGCCCCGAGCTCTCCACTTCTCTGGAAGGTCTCATGGTCTGGCTGCCCCAGGTGCCCCAGTGGCCAGGCAGACAGGCCGGCGAGCAGCGTAGCACAGATTCACGGGAAGCGTGGCCTTACCTGCGCTCAACGTCCTGCTGTCTGAGGCTGGGGAGCCTCCGCCCAGCATTTCCTTCTCCTTTCGCGTGGACGGCTCTACATGGGCTGGCATGTCTGATCTCAGGTCGAGGCTGATGTCCCGCAGGCCCGGGGTGGCTCTGTTCCCTGCAGCAGGTCCTGCGGCCGAGTCGCAGGCTGCGTGTCGGAGCCGCACAGGTGCCTTGGGGCCGTTTAGGCTCCTGCGTCCCGTGTGCGCCAGGAGTGAGGCTGTGATGCCCTTGTGACGGCGGGTGGAGGGCTTTATGCGTGTTTTCTTCCCCGTTTGTTGCAGGTACTTTGAGGCTTTGGTCAGTAACATGTCCTTTGTGAAATACAAAGAGGTGTACGCGGCGGCTGCAGAGGTCCTCGGGCTTGTTCTTCGGTACGTTTCTGAGAGGGACAAGGTGAGTGTGCTCTGGTTGTGACTTGACGTGCCTTGATCCCCGTGCCTTCTGTAGGAAACCAAGTGGGCCTTCTGTGTTTATTAATATTTTGCTCTTTCCTACTGAGCTTTTTTGAAGGAAGACATGATTTTTTTTTAAGCTCTTGGAAACTTGGCAGATATTTAAAGACTGGTAACTCGCTTTCATTGTAAAAGTCAGGACATGAGTGTCTGACCAGCTTTCATTCCTCTGCGTTTGGCCTCAGGGCCCCCTTGGAGGAGAGCAAGCTCTGAGCTCCGGGCAGGCTGAAGGGGACCCACCCAGGCCCCTGCCTGTGTTCTGCCGTGACACAGCTGCCAGACTGAGAGGGCTTCTCAGGGAGGGCTGCTGGCCGCCCGGCCCACACCGCGTCACCTTCAGGCCCCGCGCGCCCAGCACGGTGTGTCCTCGGTGACCGAGGTCACTGAGGGTGCGTCCAGCCACGTGGGCTGTGTGTAAATTGCAGGTTAACTCAAAGCTCCCAGGCCAACCCCCGGGGTTAACTGAGTGGGGGTCCATGCTGGGGCCTGGGGGCTGTCACCCATCGTGACAAGGCACCCGGTGTCAGACTGTCCTGGGTGACACGCTGGGCCCTCGTCTCCCTCCCCGGCTCTGGGTCTGGCCCTCTTCCCTTCAGTGCTCCCCTGCCAGTACCCCGGCCACATGGCTTTAAGAACGGCAGTGCTGGTCTCCAGGTTGGTGTCTCCGGCCACCCCTCCGCCTCCCCCAGAAGGAAACAGTGGAGTCTGGGCTCTGTACTGGTCAGAGGGGCAGGGAGAGACTTGGGCGGTCAGGGGTCCCGAGGGCACCAACCCCGTGGCATACTGCACCCCTGCCCATTTCATCAATTAGGCATTTGTTGGGATTTAGAAGGAAATTAAATTAAGCTGAAAGGAAATAGACCCACTTGGGAGGGTCAGGCTTCACTTATAATTTACTTAGGGATTACCAGCTATTTTTGTAAAATAAAAAAAATTTTTTAACTTCAGAATATTACGACATGGTTCTCATGTCCCTAAATAGTGCTTTGTTTCCACCACAGATGGGGCACATTACAGCAGATCCCAGGTTTAAGCTCTCTTGACTTAAACTTGAACTTAATGGGAATAATAAACCCTTTTGTTTTACATAGTTCTTATCAATACCATAAAATGGCATTGGTTTAGCTCAGAAATTTGGCAGCAGAGTCAGGCCGAGAAGCAAGGGTCCCTCTGGTTCTGGCCACTGACCTGTCTCACCCCCAGGTCGTGGGCTCCGGTCAGGGCTGTTCCTCGTCTCACCCGGCCCCTAGGCTGGCGCTCCTCATTGGCTCAGGCCCCAGTGCAGCCAGCAGAGGCCAGGCCAGCCAGGAAGCCCATGGGGACTGCGCACACGCAGGCACGAGGTGATGGGAGTGGGACCGGGGCAGACAGCGGGGCTCCCTGAAGTCCTGGTGCATGAGTGTCTGACCAGACACGTGGACACCGACGTCATGGAACGTGTCCTGAGCAGCATTTAGTCTCTGGTTTTACTCTCGCTTGTCAAGTGACTTGCTGGCCGTGTTCTGGTGTCAGAAGGAGGTAATCTTGTCCTCTGACTCCTGACCTGGGGCTTCGGCTGAGCCCGGAGCTTCTGGTCCAAGCCCCCTCTGGGGCCTCTGCCTGGGGACGCTCTCCTGGCTGGTCATGTAACTGCTCGTACATCTCTCTTCAGTGCTTAAACTAAGTTTCCACTTAACGTGTATTTGAGAAGAAACTTCATCTTTCAGATGCTGGCGGAGTCTGTGTGTGAGCTGGTGGTGAAACAGTTGAGGCAGCTTCAGAACACCATGGAGGACAAGTTCATCGTGTGTTTGAGCAGAGCTGCGAAGAACTTCCCTCCTCTCGCTGACAGGTGGGGGGGGTCAGCCCCGCCCTCACCTCGCCCACGGGTGGGGGTGGAGGGAGAAGGGGTCGGTGCCTCTGCTCACCGGCCTCCTGCCGCCAGGTTCATGAACACTGTGCTGTTCCTGCTGCCAAGACTGCACGGCGTGATGAAGACGCTGTGTCTGGAGGTGGTGCTGTGTCGCGCGGAGGCGATAGCGGACGTGTACCTGCAGTTAAAGAGCAAGGACTTCACGCAGGTCATGAGACACAGGTGAGGGGCACGGCTGGTGTGAGCTGTGCGCCGCCCCTTCCACTCGGGGCCCTGTGGGCCGTGAGGACGCGAGTGTGTGCGGTGGGATCGGAGGAGAGGTACCCGGGGCCTCGTGCCTCCTCTGACCCCACACCCGGGGGGGGGGGGGGGGGCCCCGCGTCTCAGGTTGACCAGGGCTCCGTTCGGATTCAAAACGCATGGTTTTGAGTTTTGTACCTGTTTTGTCTGGTAAGGGGCTTCCGTTTATTAAATTTGTTTACTTATTTTCAAAACCGCCTAGTGCTGTTAAAGTAAATGTGGAAAGAGGGTGCTGACGGTGACTTGCCACGCTTCCCCTTCTCCATGCCCTGTTCCAGACTCACCCGTGTGCGTTCCCACGTGGTGCCAGGTTCTGTCACTGTGTCCGGACTTGCTCCGTTCCGCACTCCCTGAGCGTCTGCACGTGCAGGGCGCTTGGCTGGAGCTTTAAGCAGGGAGCTGCGGTGAGGAGATGGGTGTGCGCCCCTGGGCACCCAGACTGCACCCCTCCCTGTGTGAAGTGGGGGCCTGACAACACTTGATGTCAGTTTTTAAGGTCATGAATTCGTTTATGTTTACCTTGTTCTGTCTGACATTGTCAGGTTTTATTTTGGAATAACTTTGTTTTTATAGAAGAGTTAAAACTCAGTGCAGCCCCCACACACCCTCACCCGGCTTCCCCGTCCAACATCATCGTGGGGAATTTGTCAAAACCAAGGAGCTAACATTAGCACACTACTGTTACTGAGACCAGACTTACTTGAATTCACTAATGTCCTTTTTCTATTCCAGGATCCAATCCAGGATACCACATTCTTAACTTATTTTTCATAGTCTAATCTGTAATAATCATTTTCAAGAATATGATTTTTACATAAATGTAATATTACTTGTTATAATAAACTTTGAAATATGGAACAGCATAGAGAAGAACTTTCCAGTCATATCTGAAAGCATAATAATAAAAGCTGTTAAATTTGTTTTTTAAAAATCCCTCTACTTACAGAGACGATGAAAGACAGAAAGTGTGTCTGGGCATAATTGACAAGGTGATGGCAAAGCTGAAGCCAGCGGAGCTCCTGGAGCTCCTGCAGCCGGTGGCAGAGCTGGCCTCTCACCCGTCCACACGGTGCAGGGAGCAGGCATACGGCATCCTCATGTGGGCTCACGACAACTACCGGTACGCCCTGCAGAGACGGTTACACTGCGTTTGCATGGAAGCACTGGGCTGCCAGCAGGCTGGAATGAATGTCATAAATGATAAAACTTAAAAAAAAAAAAGATAATTAAAGCAAGATTACTTCAGTGTATTGAAATACATCTTTATTTTAACTCATTTTACATACGTGTGGGGAATATTCAGAGGGTGAAATTACTGGCTGAGTTCGAAGTGTAATTGTTCTCGGTTATTATCCCGCTAAGATCTGGCAAGATTAAGGAAAGAAACGGCCAGGGGTCCTTCTCTGGCAGGACCCCTTCCCGTGGGGCGGGGGCCCTGTTCTTCCCCACCTCCTGGACTGGGCCTGCGAGCCAGGTGCAGAAGTGGGAGGGGCAGATCCCCTCCCCTCAGTTCTGGGCAGTGTCTTCAGGGCAGAGCAAAAGCAGAGGACAGGAGCAGTCACGTGCTGTCCTGTTGTTACTGTTCTCAGCGATCCAGAGAGCCAGGCCGACGGGGCCTCCCAGGAGGTATTCAAGTTGGCGAAAGACGTGTTGATCCAGGGCTTGACGGACGAGAACCCCGGGCTTCAGTACGTGTCCCCTGGTGCAGCTGGGCTGGCGGCGCAGGGAGGCTCCTTCTCGGCCAGTGTGGGGTCTTCCCGGGGTGTTGGAAGGGTCTGCCTCTTGTTTCCATGATGTGTCATGGAAATGCACTTTAAATCCATGAAGACCTAACAGCCCCGACAAGTTACTCTGATGTGAGAGTCTGGAAGGAGTGGCGTGGCTAGCACTCTCTGCTGTGCCGTGAGTTCTAGCGTTTCAGGATGAGAACCGGCACGAGCCGGGCGTTACTGTGCCCAATTTCACCCGGGCGGCGTGATCGCACCACGAGTGTCCCGTCGAGCGAGGTGTTTGGAGCTTTAGAAATAGGAGGACTTGCAGGGTCGTCGGTGGAGACGGGAGTGTAGGGGTGACTTCTCACTCAGCCCCAGGTGTGCACATCACACGGGAAGGGCACAGACCTTCGTGTGAGTCTGTGTGTCCGCTAACTTTCAGCTGTACTGCGGTTTTTAATTCATTGAACTTCAAAAAATTGGATTTCATAAACATTCTCAAGTTATAAAGCCTAATCTGGTTTTTAACCAGGTTAATTTGAATATTTTATGTCCATATGAAGTTTTGAATTTTTTATGGCACTAATTTTTGGACTGAATTGTTTTAGCAAGGCAGTGAGAGCCTGTATATAGTTTCTTTTGAGGTTTTCTCAGTTTCGAAAATGGTGGTTATATACTGATCACTGAAACCTCCCCGGGGAGTGGGGGGAAGAGCTCAGTAGTAGAGTGTGTGCTTAGCACACACAAGGTCTTGGGTTCAGTGCCCAGTCCCTCCATCAAAAAAAAAGATGAAAATAAAAGAAAACTTCCCAGGTAATAGAGTTGAGAATAAAATCACCTAGTTTCTCACCTCTTGTTAAATAACAAGTTTTGGAACCTTCCCTCCTTCAGTGCATGCGTTGTTCCCCTGTGGACAGTTTTGCGTGTGGCTTCCCTGCGTTGGCTCTGGCAGGACATGAGCTGCAGTCCCCAGCTGGCACGCGGACAGTCCCCACTGGGAACATGGACAGGCTTCGTCCTCTTCTCTCCTCTCTGCCTTTCAGGTTGATGATTCGGAACTTCTGGAGCCATGAAACTAGGATGCCTTCAAATACCTTGGGCCGCTTGTTGGCCCTGAATTCCTTATATTCTCCTAAGATAGAAGTGCACTTCTTAAGCTTAGCGACAGATTTTCTGCTTGAAATGACCAGCATGAGCCCCGACTTCCAGAGCCCCATGTTTGAGCACCCTCTGTCAGAGTGCGAGTTTCAGGTGGGTTCTCGTCCCTGTGATCCGAGCTCTCCCTGCTTGTGGTCGGTGTCGTCCGCTAGTGGTAAACGTCTGTCTTTTTCCTTCGGTTGAGGTGTAGCTGACACTCAGCATTGCGTTTGTTCCAGGCGCTCAGTGTGACGATTTGATGTCGTGTGTATTAATTACAGAGTCATCGTTACAGTTAGTTTGGCTAACGTCCGTCACGTCACATAGTTACGGGTTTTTAAATTTGCACTCTCTTGGCAACTTTGAAATGTACAATGTTATTAACCATAGTCACCGCGCTGAACATTATACCCCAGGACTTACTTATTTTATAACAAAGTTTGTACCTGTTGACCCCTTCATCCATTTCTCCTACCCACTTCGCCTCTGGCAACTACCAGTCTGTTCTCTGTATCTATGAGCTTGGGTTTTTGGGTTTTTGTTTTAGATTTTACGTATAAATAAGATCATACAGTATTTGCCTTTCTCTGACTTATTTCACTAAGCACAGTGCCTTCAAGGTCCATCCATGTTGCTGCAAATGGCGTTATTTTATTCTTTTTATGACTGAGTAGTATTCCATTAAATAAATATACCACATCTTTATTCAGTTATCTGTTGTTGGACAGTTAGGTTCTTTCCATGTCTTGGCTGTTATAAATGGTGCTGCTATGGACACAGAGAACAGACTCGTGGTTACGGGGTCGGGGGTGGGGGGAGGATAAATTGGGAATTTGAAAACTTCACCTCTTGGGGAGCGATGGAAGGGTTAGCTGTCTTGATTGTGGTGGTGGTTTCATGGGTTTACACATCTGTCAAAATTCATCAGATTTTTCATCTGGAATATGTATAATTTACTGTGCAGGAATCGTAACACAATAGAGCTGTGAAAAAAAAGCTAAAACCACAGTGCTGCTGTGACACTGGGACACATATGTCTTTTCAAGTTAGTGCTTTGGTTTTCTTCAGATAAACCCCAGAAATGGAATAGCTGGATCACATGGCAGCTTTATGTTTAGTTTCCTGAGAAACCTCCACCCTCTTTTCCGTGGTGGCTGCGCCGGTTTCCATTGCCACCGTGCACACCACGTCCCACTCTGGTGGGTTCTCTCTTGTCGTGACGACAGTGGTTCTGACGTTCCCTGGTGACGCTGTCTTCTTTCCTTTGCTTGGAGTCCAAGCTCTCTTTCTGAAGCAGCCACGTGTGCTCACCTGCTCTGCTCCCCTCCCCCTCCTGCAGCCGCTTCAGTGAGGGTTCACACGTGGACCCGGCGCTCCCGTCAGTCCGTGTGTCTCCCGTCTGGGCGGGGCACTGGGAGGGGTTGAGCTTCCCCGCAGGTGGCATCTGGGTAAGGAGTAGAAAAGTGGTGCCTCCCCGCCGGCGCTGATGGGTGTTCTCAGTAGGCGGATGACTGCTTCGTTAACTCTTCTAAACGTGAAAGGCTCTTCAGCTCCTCTCACGGGCACAGGTGAGGCGCCGCGGTTCTGCTGCCAGGCGGGCGCGGCGCTGGAGTGCGAGCCTCCTGTTGGATGTCTCCTGTGCAGGAGTACACCATCGACCCGGACTGGCGCCTCCGGAGCACCGTCCTCACCCCGATGTTCGTGGAGACGCAGGCCTCCCTGAGTGCCCTCCAGACCCAGGCCCAGGACGGGGCGCGAGGGGCGGCATCCAGGCAGGTCCGGGCCACGCAGCGGCAGCTTGACTTCACGCTGACCCAGAGCGCAGGCGAGTGCTGGGCGGGAGCTGCCCCTCGGGGCGTCGGTGCAGGGAGGTGACGGTGACGGGAAAGGGAGGGAACCTCGAGAAGAATGACAGTCAGAGGAGAAAGGGCTGCGGTGTCTGAAGGACCAGCCCCGGAGAGGTACAGAGAGCGGGGCGGGTGCTCAGGCCGCCCACCCCCACCCACCCCTGCGGGTGGTGGGCTGTCACCACAGTGAAGAGCGGGGGCCAGGTCTTTTCTGACTGGGAGAAACGGGGAAGTCTCAGTACGTGTCTGTTTTGTTTCGGTTTTGTCCCGAAAATCTGCTTCGTGCATCAGATTTAAACCTGCTTGCCTGGGCAGCAAAGCAGAGCTGAGCTCGACTCGCTCGCTGTTTGTGGTTTGCTGGACTGTCTTTCTCAAATGGTCCACCTGCTCCCTTTGGCCAGCACAGTGCGAGTTGTAGAGTAAAGTCGTTTTGTATAAGTGCTTCGATGTTTTCCTTGAGAGTTTTCACATTCTGTTGGTTCTAGAAGTTGGACCACTTGGGACAGTTTCAGTGGGAATTTTGTGACACTGATGGTAGAAACCACGGGCTTAGTACCTGCGGGTAGAGACACTGTCGTCCTCACCAGCAGGTGACATGGTTCCTATTGTCAAGTGAGGACTCAAGGCTTGGATGCCCCTGAGGTCCTGTTTTCTTGCTGCTGGGACGTGGCTCCTGCTCTGCAGGCATACATGGCACGTGCTGGTGGGTGGCAGGGCCAGCCTGACAGGCCTGTTTGCAGGGGGAAGAGGCTCCTTCCATTGGCTGACGGGGGGCAGTGTGGACCCACTGGGGGACGACGTGGACACGGCCTCGTCCTCATCCTCGTCCCTGCTGTTTGCCCACAAGAGGCCGGAACGGTCACTGCTGAAGTCGGTGGGACCCGATTTTGGGAAGAGGAGGCTGGCCCTCCCAGGGGACGAGGTGGAGCACAGAGCAGAAGGTGAGTGCTGCCGCGGAGGTGTGCCCACCCGCCGCCTTGCTTGCCCCGCCTGCCACCCCGTCGCGGGAAGCCTCCCACTCTGCCCGGGCATCCCCGTGTCCATTCCTGGTCCCGTGGCTGCCCCACTCCCCCCTGGGAGCCTCGTACGGCCTGTGGCTGAGCACAGGTCACGTGGCACTGGTTTCCTGTCCTGCACAGCCATTTTTCCTGGGTGTTAGTGCTTATTTTCCTTAGGTGCTTAGCTTTCTGCACATCTGCTCCCACGTCTCCTCTGCATTGGACGGCTGTCTCCTTTGTGGCCCCCGCATCCACCCTGAGCCTCCACGTGGCCGTGGTCTGGGGGCCACTCAGGCCTATGGCCTGCCCTTCCCCTTGGTTCTGTTCATTCTTCCCGTGGGCAGGGGCCCAGGCACCCGTGGGGACAGAGCTCTGTTCTCATCTGGTCTTTTGTGAGGACAGAGTCTTTGCTCTGGGAATGCTCTTAGGGTCTCCTCTTTTAAGCTAGTTTTAGGAAATGTCACCGAAGTGTCCACTTTTCTGGGCGTGAGGGCCCTTTCAGGCTGCCAGCTCCTGTGTTCCGGTTCTGAAATGTTTTTCCTTGGGTGGTTCTGATGGTGATTTCTGCAAGCCAGTTCTCTCTTCTTGGAATCCTGTCTCCACTGTCAGACCTAATGGATTATGCTTCTACTTTTCTTGTTTTTTATCCCTTTTGTTCCCTGTTCTAGGAAATCTCTGACTTGATCTTTAACGCATGCTTTTAAGAAACCCTGCTTTTAATTTCCACGAGCCCTTTTGGTCTCTGAACATCCCTTCAGTCCTTGGTCCGCTGGAATATCTGCTGTGACCTTTCTGATAAGTGATCTCGTTCTGAATTTTTTTCTGGAGGGTCTGCTTTTAACAGTAGCTCTTTCCCTGTTGTTTTGGCTCCTGTCTTTCTCATTTGATGCTTTTTCCTCGAAGGTCTGGTGATTCTTGGCTTTCTGCTGTGTTCCAGGTGGGGCACTGAAGGGTGTTCGGAACAGTACCCGCACATGGGGGTGCTGACTGGCCTCTGGGACGTGGAAGCCCTGTTCTCTGCTGGTCAATCACCCAGAGGCCGGCATGCTCTCCTGCCTGCCAGCCGGGGGCCGCGTGGAGGGCGGCTGGGTCCCGGGGCTCCAGACGTCCTCCAGCTCGCCTGCCTCTCCCCTTGCAGGCTGACTCTGCACCCACACCCCCCTTCAGCCTTGTGTCCCGAGGCCCCGCTGTCCCTCCGGCCGTCAGGCTCTGTCTCAGGCGCAGGCCTCACCACCTGTTCTCCAACTTCCAGAACTGGCTGGCCGCCTCCAGGCTGGTCTTTGGGCCTCACGAGCTTATGTTGTTTTAAAAATAAAAGTAAACAAAGGTGAAAAGTAGATTAGCAAATTCTCACTTTTATTTTAGGGATTCTGGGAAGGAGGCAAAGTCAGCCACGAACAATGAACCTGCTTTCTGTTTTTAGGTGCAGATAGTCGGGCCGAAATACTGAGATTACGCAGACGATTTTTAAAGGACCAAGAAAAACTGAGTTTGATTTACGCCAGGAAAGTTGTTGTTGAACAAAAGCGGGAGAAGGTTTGTATCCGCCTCTGGAGTTTGGTTGGTAACAGCTGCTCTATCAGAGGACGTGCACTGAGGAGACAAGCCTGCCTGCTGGCCTGCAGCCTGGTCCCGGGGCCTCGGTCCGTGTGGCCTAGCGTATGCATGTGCGGTGGCCCCGAGCCCCACTACAGCCTCTGCCCTGGGGCTGTGCTCCCCCGGGACGCCGGGCTTCCTCCTCGTGGTGGAAGCCTGACCGCCCGTCATCCCTGAGATTGATGTCTTACAGCCTCAGCCCCTCCGACCTCAAGGTCGCAGCCTCGACCCACCTGGGGGCCCACAGGCTGTGGTCGGAGGGGGAGGCCGTGCCCCTGGAGGTGCTGGGCGTGGAGGGAGTGTGGCCGGCGAGGGGACAGTCTGCTGCAGACACAGTCCTGGTGGGAATTAATAGTTAAACACCTCTCAGTGTGGAAGTAATGAGAGACTTTGGTTAACCATAGCTTCAGTGTGACACCCTATCAGTAATTATGACCGACTGTTGTAAAGACTGGATGGTGGCAAAAGAACTGTCTTGGTTCTAATTTAGTTTAAGGCCTCAAGCATGTAACTTCCACATCTGCGTGTGCCGTGGCCGAGCGGCTCTGCTGTGTCTTCCGTGAAAAGCAGACGTGCCTCTGTGCTCCCTCTGTCTCTGTAGCTGCAGCTCTGCAGGGAGGGCCTCGGGGACGCGGCTGCTCCTGGTCCAGTCTCGTCCCGACCAGGCTTCCTGAGGGTTGGAGCCGGGGTCGTGGGCAGGAAGTGCAGGGAGAGGCCTGGGCGGCCGGGCGGCCCTGACACCCCTGCCTCATCTGAGCCTGGTTTACGGCTCTAAAAAGTTTTAAGTCAAGTTCTCTGGTTTCAGAGGAACTCAGATTTCTCTGTGAGACACGTTTCAGTAATCTTCTGGTTTTCATGTGGCCGTGTCATTGCCCATGCGGTAAAGCACGCTGATTGAGCGTCCTGGATGAGGGCTGTCTCGGATCCACTCGTGAGGACACGCTGACGGTCTCACGGCGCGTGCTGCTGACTCCTGCGTGAGGGTTCTCACCTTCCCGTTTCCGTGGTGACAGGAGGTGCTGGCTGAGCTGAGAGTGAGGCAGGACGCGCAGGTCGTGCTGTACCGGAGCTACCGTCAAGGAGACCTGCCTGATGTCCAGATCCCACACAGCAGCCTCATCGCCCCGCTGCAGGCCGTGGCCCAGGTGGGTGCTGGAGCCTGCCCGGGGCGGCAGGGCCTTGTGGGTCAGCACGAGGGCTGGCCTGTCCCACATGTGTCCTGGCCCTGCTGCTCCCGGCTCTGTGAGCCTCTGTCCGGGGTTCTGCTCACACTGATCAGACGGGGCAGTCTCTCTTACCTGCAGCATTCGTTGAATGAAACAACGTGTAAGTTGCGAAGCCACTTAAATCATGGCTTATACAAACCCTTTCTGGGGGATCGGGGTTCTTCCTTCCCTGGGAATTTAGTAGCAGAGGGCTGGGAATACTTTTCTCACTCGTTAGGGGATAAGAATATCAGGAGTGAATGGCGTTTTCTAGCCGAATTCCTTGACAGAAACAGGATATTTGTCCCTAGAAAGTCTGATTACAATCCCTTTGACTTTAACTGAAATAACTTTTAAAGTCAAAGAGTATTATATGTTAATTATACTAGGTGCTGAGACACAGTGCTCTATGTTTTACTGCACTTGAGTTTGCGGTACTGAAATTGTTTATAATAGGTTACATCTGTTTAGCCCATTACTGTTTCACAAGCTTTTAATGAATCAAAATAATTACATTTTGACAGAATTTGCAGAAGCAGCACACAGTCCTTTGCCATCCCTCCAGCCGCCCTCACAGCTGACGTGACTAGCGCTGTGTGAAGACCTAGAAACTGACATTGGCACTGAAAATTTTATTTACTTCTACATTCATGTCTTCACTTAAAAACATAGACAGTGCCTCCCAGGAGCTGTTCTTAGAGGCCTTGGAGGGTGGCGCTGGGGTGACAGAGCAGGGCAGCCTGCCGTGTGTGCGGGAGGCGGCTGCTGGTGATGCCCGAGTTTCATGGCCCACAGATGGGACTCTAGGAGTTAAAGCTGGCGCCTGGTCATCTGAGGGTGCTCCAGGCTCTGCTCCATCCCTGAGCACCGATCTTCCCACAGCCGTGGGCGGCTGTCCCCTGGCCTGGGGCAGGGACCGCAGGCCCAGACTCATTCAGGCCTTGAGCTTTGAAGTCTGCGTCTCTGGTCCTGAAATCCCTGCTGTCATGCCTTTTGTAAGACTCGTGTCAAATGCATGTCGTCAGGTAAACTCCAGACCTGCCCGTCCATGGCAGCTGCAGCTCCTGTGAAGTACAGAGTGTGTGTGTGGGTATGTCTGCGTCTCAGGTGAAGCTGTGACCTGTCCCCCTGCCTGTCCACAGAGGGACCCGATAGTCGCCAAGCAGCTCTTTAGCAGCTTGTTTTCCGGGATCATGAAAGAGATGGACAAGTACAAGACAGCATCCGAGAAACGCAGCGTGACTCAGAAGGTGCTGCAGGACTTCAGCCACTTTCTCAGCACCACTGTCTTCTTCTTCCCGCCCTTCATCTCCTGCCTCCAGGTGCGACTGCTCGTGCGGGGTCCTCGGGAGTCTGCCGTTTCCCAGGTTGAAACAAGGCTTTTAACAGAGCGGTCGGTGCCCTCTCTCTGGGCCGCCTCTTCCCAGACGGGTCGATGCGGTTTATTTGTATTTCAGAAAGGCACTTATCCATGACAGAATAATGAGAAATGAAACTTGGCACAAAGTTGTCCTGATCTTACTAAGCCAGTCCCTTCAGTGTCACTTGGCGCTGTCCTAGCCCTGCCCACTCCTGTGGGAGCTCCTGCTTGCACACGGGGCGGGGCCTGGTGGCGGAGGGGGCGGGGCCTGGTGGCGGAGGGGGCGGGGCCCGTGATGAGGGCCCTGGTGGACTGTGCACGCTCCGGACAGTGGCCTGGCTCTGGGATGGTGTCTGGGGCAGCGCGGCTTGAGAAGAGAGCCAGTGCAGACATGCTTTCATAACTACCAGACCTACTTACTAGGAAATTACTTTCCAATGTATGAAGTGTTTTCTTTGCCATTCAAAATTTGGATCGTTGCCAAGTCCCTCACAGACAATCTTTTGGTTTCATTTCAGTATTTTTGTAAGTACTTCCTTCCCTGGAGTAATTCAAAAATTACATTCTTTAATATCACTTACCAGTAGCTCTCGTTTGTAAGCTAACTGGGTGGCAGTTCCCTGAGATGAGGCACTCAGTGTCCCTGCGTTGCCCTTTCTGACGGGGCGGGAGGCTGCCAACGTCGTTTCTTCGCAGGCGTTAGCTGCTCTGCTGGCCTGTGATTCACAGGTAGAGCCCCTCCCTCAGCTTCTCCCTGAGACGCCAAGCATAAGGCTGAGCAGTTGCATTGATTCAGTCAGTATTTCAAAACAAGTTTCTCTACATCGTATTCTGAAGTGATTTTTAAAATCTGTATTTCTAGTTTTGTTCCTAACGTTGATTTAAAAACTAGGTCTTCTGGTTGCTGTTGGGAGAGTCATTGACCGTAAGTAAGCAGGCAGCTTGTCGCCCTCGCTCGCTGTGGGCCCTGAGCCTGGGACAAGCAGCCTGAGGGCCTGCAGGGCCGAACTTGGGCCTAGACAGCTCTCCTGCCTCCTGTCTGGAGCTGCTGTCTGTGTGTCTGTCCAGGCACCGCAGGGCGTGGGGCCGGTGTTCGCAGGAGAAACCCCTTTCAGCCACTTTCCCATAACAGTCAGTGACTCCACACGTACCTCAGCTCGCTGCCCTGCATTTGTGCTATTCGTTGCTTGTTTGAACTTCATATAAAATTTTTATTTCTTTCACCACCAGCACCCTTGTTGAAGGTGTTGTGTGTGCAGAACTGTGGAAAACTGAAGTGGACAAGTGGCCCTTCGCCCGGTACAGTGAGATGAGTGTCCAGGCAGGAGCCCTGGTATTAACCCCATTGGACAGTCAGCACTCTGACATCTGGGCATCACCACTGTTCTGTTTTGGAATTTATAAGAAGTGAAGTCAGTTGGCTGAATTTTTTTGCTTAGCAAATCTTTCTTTATAGAAAAGTGTCGGCAAGATTACACACACAAGTTGATCTTGAACACGGACTTAGAACTGATCTCACTGTGAGCACCTGACTACGTATAAAGGAACTCTGCCCCAGTAAAGCTGTTTGTCTACTGAAACAGTTTCTCTTGGGCAAATAGGAATAAATCTTAAACTGGGTGCAGTCAGGACAACACTGTTTCCCACAGCATCTGGAACATAGAAGGTGCTCAGTCAGTATTTACAGGCTGAGAGGGTTACTTGAAAATTAAAAATAAATTTGTTTTAAGATATTATTATCCTACTCAGGCCCTCCCTCTCCCGATGACATGGTGCTGTCTCAGAGCTCCGCCCTCAGTTCAGACGGAGCCTTTCTGTGCTGTTAGTGGAAGCAGGGTTGTTGGAGTCTTGTCTCCTCCACCACCTGTTCCTTCTACAAGTGACAGACATTTTTGTTCGCTTGTTTGGAGAATCTGAGTTCTCCAAGATTCCAAATGTGGAGCTCAGGTCAGCGCAGTGGGAAGAGGTCCGTGTTAGTGGGCATCCGTGCAGGGCACTGCTGCGGGGAGGGGTGGCCATGGCGGGGGGCTCTCCCAGGGACGCGCAGGTCTGCTGTCAGGACAGGGCTGTCCTGTTCGTACTGCTCTCTCTGTCGATTTAGGGTTTTTCATTATTTTTGTGTACGTAGAACTCTTAAATTGCGAGCCACAAAGTAGAGGTCAGTGTGGTGATTACTGGAGTCCTCCGTCAACATTACTAGTCAGCCCGGGTGGATGGAGGTGGGAGAAGCCGTGGGGAAGCAGAGGTGCGCATGCTTTGGGGGACTGGACCTGAAATCTTCATGTTTTAGGTGCTTTTCTTGCGTCTTCAGGCTAAAACATTCCTGGAAACTGCCATTGTGTCTGCACATAAAGAATGTGCGTGAACGTCTCCATAGTCACAGTAGTTTTGCTGCTTTAAATTAATCCAGGATTGGAAGAAGTAAGAGGTCATTTCCTCCTTTGAGCTAATTGGATGTTGAGGGAAATTTAATGTAATCACACAGAGATGTTTGGCTGTAACACAGGTGGTCAGACCCTCTTCACTTCAGTTGCATGAAGTGAAGCTAGTGCTCGGCTTGTGTGGATGTGGTCACAGGGCCACAGCCTGACAGCTGCCATCTGTGCCTTTGCAGGAGGTGAGCTGCACACACGCTGATCTGCTGAGCCTTGACCCCGCAGCTATCAGCACCAGCAGCCTGGCCAGCCTGCAGCAGCCCGGGGGCATCCGCCTCCTGGAAGAGGCCCTGCTGCACCTGGCGCCCCGGGAGCCGCCTGCCAAGCGGGCTCGGGGGACACCCAGCCTCCCTCCTGATACTGCCCGATGGATGGAACTTGCAAAGTAAGCCCTGCGCCCCGACCCTGCTAGGGGCCCACAGTGATGGGACACCTCAGCTTCACTTTGACAGAAAAGCAACACATAAAGCTGACAGCAACGTGCTCCACGCCCCAGGAACTGTTGTCACTGCTGCTGTCTTAAACGGGGGAGGCTGGGCCGCGGGCAGGGCAGACTTTGGTTTGTGTCAGAGACTGGCAGTGAGGCTGGCAGGAGTTGTAGGACCAGGATTAATTTTCACCAGCTTCTGGGTTCTTGAGCACATTCCAAATTTTAGGGCTAGACAAGGGTGCCACGTAGGCTACCACAGACGTGCAGTGAAGTTACTGTGACAGTCTAACACGGAACAGGCTCATTTAATAAGTCAGTTTATACACTGTAAACCTATGACCTTTTCAGGTTTTTATTTAAATGCAGTTTAGAATAATTTCTGCCTTCTGTCTGGCTAAAGTTGTAAAATTTAATGGTGACTTCATTTTTAAGACTGTATTTTTATAAAACAAAAATAACATACATCTTTTTTAGCTAATATAATGTGTAACATCTTGATTTAATGTCATTTCATTAGAAAGAAGACTTTAGAAATACTGGGGTATCTGCTGATTTGGACTTTTTAAAAATTTGTCTCATAGACTGTACAGGTCGATTGGAGAGTATGACACCCTCCGTGGGATCTTCAGCAGTGAGATAGGAACAAAGCCGGTCACTCAGGACGCGCTGTCAGCAGAAGCAAGAAGTGACTATTCTGAAGCCGCTGAGCGTTACAATGAGGTAACACTGGTCTGCAGCCATTGTTGGCTGTTGCACTTTTGGCTGAATGGATTCAGAGCTTCCTAACGTCTCAGCCTTATTCCCTAGCGTTTACACCAAGGTTAGTAGCGGAGAACGGTTTCCTGGTGGCCAAGTGTGAGCTCGTCTTCGTTGTGCCTCTAACCCTTTCAAGAAAACATGGTTGAGCAAGAGAGAAGGCAGAGAGCGCTTCCTAGCAAGCGCTGTGAAACTGTCAGGCTGTTTCGGTATCGGAAGCTGTCATGTCATTTCTCTTTGAGTTGGTTTTGGGAAGATGACTCAGCTCGGTTTTGCACATGTTGTGTTTGGGGTGAGGGTGTGGAGCAGGGACGTCCTGGAAGTTCGGGGGCTGTGGCCTGTGGGGACTGGTGGGGGTAAATTCTTCTGCAGGTTCGTAAATGTCCTGTTTTCTCATTTTCACTCTAAGAACTTTCTAAGTAAATAATCCACAGTATGTAAAGTAGCTTATGATGAGCCATTTAATGGCTTCGGTTTATTAACTGGCTTCATTGGTAGGGCTGCCTCCTGGTGGGGCTTTTATCTTCATCGTTGTGTTAATTCCTCCCAGGTTACTCGGCCCTCTCCTCTGAGATGGCGGTTCTGGGTGTGGGGGCTACTCCACCTCCAGGCAGGCGTTCTCCTTTGTGCTGATGTAGCCTCTCCTCCACCAGGCTCTCAACAGACAGGAGTGGGCGGATGGCGAGCCCTCGGACGCTGAGAAGGACTTCTGGGAACTCGCAGCCCTCGACTGTTACAACCAGCTTGCCGAGTGGAGGTCGCTGGCCTACTGTTCCACAGCCGTTGTTGCCAGCGAGAACCCCCCGGACCTGAATAAAATGTGGAGTGAGCCGTCCTGGCAGGTGCGTGGAATCCGTTCTGCGGTCACTGAAGGCCCCTTCTGGGTCGCCTGTGTTTCTCATTCATGAAGTTGCTTAAAGCGTTTCAGAACAAGGTGGTGGTTGTGACTATTAGGATATTTGTATAAACCGACTTCCCCCCAAACTCTGTGTTCTTGTTAGACTGCTTACTGCTTGTAGCTAACCTTTCACAGTAAGCGGGTGCCTTAGAAGTGAGCGTCACCTCCTGGTGTGGCCGCTCGGAGGGGACTCCTGCTGCGTCTGTGCCGGGGCAGTAGGCCGGCCCCTCGCACGTCGCTCTCAGCTGTGCTTGGAGCCCCTTGAGCCACACCCGACGTCCAGCTGTCTTTCAGCTCAAAGTAGTTCCCATTTTCTGTAGTTCACATCCTTGTTTACTCTGTGGTTGTAAAGTGAGCAATTTCAGATGAAAATGTTTTTAAAATTGTAGTTTTAGGTTTGAAGCATCCAACGCCATCAGTTTGGCTCTAAACCTTGACCTGTTAAATTATACCAAAGGTCTTGTGGTGGTAAAAGCACGGGGTGACGCAGGTCCGCTTCCCGGCGTCACAAGCAGGATCTGTGCTCCTCAGGAGACCTACCTGCCCCACATGATCCGCAGCAAACTGAAGGGGCTGCTCCTGGGAGGGCGCGACCAGTCCCTGCTGACCTTCGTGGACGAGGCGGGGGCCTTGGCGCCCCGGCGCGCCCTGCTGGAGCTGCACCACGGCCAGGAGCTGAGCCTCCTCTGCATCCTGCAGGACGACATCGACCGTGCCAAGTACTACGTCGAAAACTGCATTCAGGCTTTCATGCAGGTAACACAGGTGCACCAACCCGAAATGTGCCGTTGCTGCGACGTCTCCCAGTCAGCACCTCATGCACGGCAGTCCACGCCTGCCCTCCTCCCCTGCACTTGTCTCCGCTGACCCCTCCGCACGCTGGCCTCTGTGATGGTGCCTTGCAGAGGTTCCGCCTTCTGTCTTCCCTTGGGTTTCCTCCTCTCACTGCAGACCCTCCCCCCGAGCGGCCAGGCAGGGGTCTGCGGGCCGTGTCCCCACCTGGGTCTCTGCCTCTGTTGTCGGCTCGTTCTCTTAAGGCCGCGTCCTGTATAGACTCTGGTAACCTTTGTCACTGGCGTAAATTGACATTCACTGTCTTTATTTTAGTTTTTAAACAAATTTTAGGCTGATTAGTACACTCGAGAGGAAGTCTATTGAAGAAGAAAAACTGGCTTCTGTAGTTGGCAGTCTTACATCACAGGAGGTTGTCATTTTTAAGAATAGGTGTCAACAGAGGTGGTGTGTTCCTGATTTTATTGCTTTTATTGATTTTGTTGAGCCAAAATGTGATAGAAAGCCTACGTTGAAGCAAATTTAGGCCACGTGTCAGCTGCTCTGGTGGCCTGATTATGAGCCTCTTGAGGCAGGCTGCGTGATGCATTTGCAGCACAGTTGCTGTATTTCATATTGTCCTCAAGAACTGTGTTAAAATCTAAAAAGTAAGCTGACTTG
Source organism: Camelus bactrianus (assembly GCF_048773025.1). Taxonomy (NCBI): domain Eukaryota; kingdom Metazoa; phylum Chordata; class Mammalia; order Artiodactyla; family Camelidae; genus Camelus; species Camelus bactrianus. Next base: position 1,272,518 of record NC_133567.1, on the reverse strand, counting down.
TAAACAAAGCTGAATAACTTTTTTCCAGAATTATTCTAGTATTGACGTCCTGTTACACAGAAGCAGACTCACCAAATTGCAGTCTGTACAAACTTTGATCGAAATTCAGGAGTTCATCAGCTTTATTAGCAAAGAAGGTATGTTTCATGTGTCCCTACTGTGTTTTTTCCTTTTATAATCATGGAAGAGTGTCGGCATGCGATCTTCTTGTTTAGTGAAAGCACACGCTTCTTAATGTGTGGCTTAGGAACTGCCTGGAGTTTATTGTACAAACACGCACTTTGGGGTGGTCGAAGTAAATGTTTAAAATGGTCGGGTGCTGTTCTGGGCACTGAGGAAGCTGCAGGTCGTGAGTGATCAGCACCACGTGGTGTGTGTGGCACAGAGGCGAGCACAGGATCCCACAGGAGAGGTGGGGACAGAACCTGCCTGGTCCGGGGAGCGGGGCTCACAGAGGGCCGGCCCGCCTGGAGGTGCTGCAGGTTCTGTGGGTGCAGGAGGAGGTGGGGGCCGCTGATGGGGGCCCCCAGGGTCCACGGGAAAACGTACGTCTTCACAACGGTAACGTATTTTAGTTGTAACTCTGAATTCCCATTTTTGTGCTAAATAATTAAAAATAGCTATGAAACACTTTCCAGAGAACTAAAAACTGGCGTTCAGAAGTGTCTGCCCAACTGTTCTCAGTTTGAACTTGGAGAATCATCTGCGTGCGTGCTGTCGGCAATGCGCCGCTCCAGCAGCGAACTCTCTTTTCTTTTATTTCCTAGTTTTTAACCCTCTCACGAGGTGGAGTCTTTCTCCTCATGTTATAAGGGCTTAGATTAGATAAGTCACCTGAGCTCGTATGTGAGGAACCTGACTCCGAGCTCAGGACTGTCTGACCTACACTGTGGTCTCAGCACTGCTTTCCCTCCAGCAGAGAGAAGACCGAAGTGCTCAGCGTTAGCAGCATGGGATCTAAGTCCCACGCGGGTTCTCGTGAACTGCTCTTCCGAGGGCTCGGAGCCAGGCCGTGTGGGTGCTGCCGCTGTGACGCGGCCTTGTGCACCGGCCTGGCAGTGCCGACGGCAGGCGCTGCGGGTGTTCCCATGCCTGGCGCGCACAGAGTTGCCCTGTGGTGACACGGGTCAGATTTTGCCAGCCAGAAAACGGGTGCAGTGCTGTGAGAAACTTGTCAGTTTTCAGCGCTTTTTAGATTTTGGAATTGTGGGTGGAGGGCTGTGGACCTGTGCCGAATGCAAAAACTCTTATTTTCTCATCTTTCCTCTGTAGCCTTAAGAAATTGAGTTTCACTGTCAGAAAATATTAAATGGTAACTTTGTGCTCCTGCTGTGAAAGTTGAGACAATGTTTTAATTTGGACAAGAAATCTGAATGAAGTTTCTGTTTACCGTTGGCAGCTGCACATTGTAAGTCGGTCTTTTCACCAACCCGTGGGATAGTCACACTCGAATATCATTTTTAGGTAATTTGTCATCTCAAGCTCCCCTTAAGAGACTCCTGAGAGCCTGGATGAACAGGTATCCGGACGCTAAAGTGGACCCCGTGAACGTCTGGGACGACGTCATCATGAACCGGTGAGATGTGAGCCTTTTGAGCTGAATTTGGATTCTTTCCTGAAGTTGCCAGAGTAGCGTTTCTCTCAAACTGTGATGTAGGAAAACGGGGGGTTTGAGCCTTGTGGGGGCCAGTTTCCACTGCGGTTGTTCTGACGAAGCTCCCTGTGGCTGCAGATGCACCCGTGGGGAGAAGCCAGGGTCCTGCTCCTGCCTCAGGGCTGAGTGTTGAGGGCTGAAGTGGCAGCAGAGCGGAGCTGCATCACAACTTCTTGTTCTGCTGTCACAACTGGGTTTCTGAGCCTCCCGCCTTCTGCCTCCCGCCACGCAGTTGTATTCACGCTTCCGCAGGTCTGAGATTATTTCACGCCCCGGGAAGTCTGCAGGCAGATGGTAACATGCATTTCAGAGACGAGGTTGTGATGATTGTGTGCAGATGCACACAGCATGCGGGACTGAAGGACTGTGACCCCGAGTCGTACCGTTTCCTCTGCTACTACAGCTTTTTAAAAATGTACTTCTTATACTTTTGATTTTTTAAACTTTTAAAACTTTTTATTTTGAGATATGTTCTTATCTGTAGAAAAGCTGCAAGAAAAGCAGAACTCCATTGTGCGCCTTTTACCCAGATTCACAGTTTTTAACATTTTGACATCATGCCGCATTAGCTTTGTTCTCTTTCTCTCTCCACGTACGCGTGTGTGTTCTTTGAGCCACCGCAGGGTGAGCTGCACACGAGCGTCTCTGCCTCTTACCAGTCACCTTCCCTAAGAGAAGGGCGCACGAGAGCCGCAGCGCCGCAGTGGCGTCTGTTTTCATTTCATTCTGCGGCCTCAGCTCCAGTGTCGTCAGCTGTCCCGTTGGTGAGCTTCAAAGCACTTTCTCCTCTCCTGGGATGGGACCCCGTGCAGAGTCGTGTTCGCATTTAGCTGGGAGGTCTGCTCAGTCTCCTTTAGTCGGGGACAGTTAGCTCCTCGGCCGTCCCTCGTGACACTGACACTTCCGAGGCGTTCACCTCAGGTTGGTTTGGTCTGTGTGTCCTCGTGACCGACTTCACCCCCAGGTGATGCGCTGGGCCCGGTACTGCTGGGGTCCTTGTCCAGCGGCGCCACATCTGGAAGCACAGTGTGTCTGCCTGGCTTTGCTGGCGATGCCCACGCTCCCCCGTGTGCAAGGCCTGCGCTTCTCCCTCTGCAGCGGTCGTCAGCGTGGGAGACGCTGGAGACGTGCCGTGTCTCGCTTCTCGTAAGATGCTCGCTCATGTTCCTCAGCCCACGTCGTGTAGGGAGCACCCTTCCTTCTCCCCCATCTGCGTGTTTACTCATTTTCTCAAGTGTTAATTATCAACGTAGGAGCATGGATTCCAGTTTATGTCATGGAATGTAGTATTTATTTCGTGTTCAAGTTGTCCCAGATGTGGCTGGTGGGAGACCCTTCAAGCTGATATTCCAGGCTCATCTTGCAGAAGTACTCCCTTTTGTTTTCTTCTAGAAATGTTAGTTTTAGTTTCTTACCATTTAGGTCTATGGTCCAGTGGAACGTAGTTCTTGTAGATGGTACAAGATGGGGGTAGACGTCCACTGTCTCCACGTGGCTATCTGCTTGTCTAGTCCCACTCGTTCGAAAGTCTTACTTACTGTCATTGAATGGCCTTTGGCACCATTTTTTGAAAATCAGTGACCATGTGTGTGTGGGTCTGGTTTTGAACGCTGTGTTCTGTTCCTTGACTTACGTGTATCTCTTTTCACAAGACCAAACTGTCTTCATTACTGTTGCTTGACTCAGATAGGGTGGGGGTGAGCTCTCCAACTTTGCTTTTCTTCATAAAAAAATGCGTTTATTTTATTTGTAGTTATATATACATCTTAGAATCTGCTTGTCAACTTCTACCCAAAAAAACAAAAACCCAGAGTTTGGGATTTGACCGACTGTAGGTCAGCTTTGGGAACTGCCGTCTTAACAACACGGAGTCCTCGAAGTCACGGATGTGGGGCGTGTCTGTTTAGGTCCTGTTTAAGTTCAGTGATTTGTGTTTTTCAGTATGGAGGTCTTCGACGTCTCTTGCCAGATTTGTTCCTAAGTATTTAATGTTGTAAGTGGAGAGTTTTTCTTGTACTTTCCAACTATTTGCTGCTCGCATACTGGTTTTCTCACAGTTTTGTTTTGTCATGAATGGGTATTGAATTTCGTCAGATGCGGTTCCTGCATGTGTGGAACTGGTCGTATCCTCTGTCTCCTCTGTTGTGCGTACGTCTGTCGGGGCCGTGTTGTCTGCAGTGCTGTTCGGGCCGGCTGTCTCCTCACTGACTCTCTGTCGGGAGGCCCGTCCCTTGTTGGATGTGGGGTGTCGAGCGTCACTGCGTTGCTGTTTTCCCTGCTAGCTGTGCTCGTGTTTGCCTGGTACACGCAGGTGCTCCGATGCGGGTGCGCACGTATTTACAGCCGTTACGTTTTCTTGACAGATAGGCCCTTTATTGTCATGGAAGGACCTTCTTTGCGTCTTCTTGCTGTTGTCAGCGTGAAGTCTCCTCTGTCTGATAAGGTGCAGCTCACCCTGCTCCACCCGGGTCACTGTCTGTGTGGAACCTCTTTCTTGTCTTTGCTCTGGTGGTGGTGTCGTCATGGTGGAAGTGAGTCTCCTGTAGGCAGCATGCCGTCGGGTCTTGTTTTACCCGCTCAGCCATTCTGTGCCTCTCACGTGGAGAATCCGACCCCTTTACGTTTCAGGGACTCCCGACGGGTCAGGACTTACTGCTCCGTTTTGCTGGTCGTCCTCTGACGTCTCTGTGGGCATGTGACCTCTGGCCGCTTCCCCTCCTCTCCTCCTGTGTGATCTGATGACCTTCTGTTTGGTGTGCCTTGACTTCTTTATCATGCCCTTTTGTGTACCTACTGCAGGTTCATCCTTTGTGGTTATTACCATAAGGCTTACACAAACTACTTTGTGACACCCGGATTTAACAACTTAACTGTGGTAGTATTCTTTTAAAAAAACTTTTTTTTAAGTTAAAAAAATTTTTTAAGTTTTTATAGTTTTTAAATGTTGCTTTCCATTTACAGTTATTACAAAATATTGGCTGTGTTCCCCGTGTTGTATAAGACATCCTTGAGCCTGTCTTACACCCAGTAGTCTGTATCTCCCACACTTTATTGCCCCTCTCCCCTACTGGTAACCACTAGTTTGTTCTCAGTATCTGTGAATCTGCTTCTTTTTTGTCATATTCCCTAGTTTGTTGTACTTTTTAGATTCCACATCATACAGTATTTGTCTGACTTACTTCACTTAGCATAATACTCTCCAAGTCTATCCATGTGGCTACAATTGGCAACGTTCATTCTTTTTTATGGCTGAGTAGTATTCCATCACATATATACATATATATATATACACGCACACCACATCTGCTTTATCCATTCATCTTTTGACAGACACCTAAATTGCGTCCATGTCATGACGATTGTAAATAATGCTGCTGTGAACACTGAGGTGCGTGTATCTTTTCAAAGTAGTGTTTTTGTTTTTTGCAGATGAACACCCAGCAGCGGGGTTGCTGGATTACGTGGCAGTTCTGTTTTCACCTTCTTGAGGCCCCTCCCTGCTGTCTCCCACAGGGGCTGCACAGTGCACACCCCACCAGCGGTGCCCGTGGGCTCCCTTTCCCACGCCCCCGCCTCATGTGGTGCTTGTGGTCTTTTTGGTGACAGCCAGCTGGCAGGTGTCAGGTGGTGGCTCGTTGTGGTCTTGATTTGCGTTTCCCTCAGGATTTATCCAGTTTGAGCTCCGCTAAGCTTCTTGAATCTGTTCCTCTATGTCCCCAAATTTGGGGAGTTTTCTGTTACTGTTTTTCAGGGTCTTTTGCCCCAGGTTTTCTCTCTCTGTGGGGTGCCAGTCACACACATTTGAGACCCTGAGGCTCTCTTCACTTGTCTTCAGTCTGGTTTCCCCTCGCCCTTCAGAACACGTTATTTCTGTCGGGCTGCCTTCTGATGCACTGTTGTTTCCTCTTAAGTCAGTCCAGTGAATGTTCTATTTCAGGTATCGTATTTTTCAATAAAATGTCCATTTAGCTCTTGTTACACTCTCTCTCTACGAAGATCCCTGCCTTTTCATTTATTCCATGTGTATTTTCTTGGCCCACTGGCGATAGTTAAAATAGCTGTGTTAGGGCCCTTACATGACCCTTCCAGCCTGTGGGTCAGCTTGGAGTTGATGCCTGCTTCCTTGTCCTTTCCACTGAAAATGGATACGTTTCCTTGGTTCTTTGAATATCCATTAATTTTGGGTTGTATCGTAGCAAATGTGGATGTTCCCTGGCGTGGACTCCCGAGTTCCTGTGCGGCTCCCAGGACGACATTAGTTGCTCTGCCCGGCAGGCGGTCAGCCCGGTCACACTGAGACGTGGGCTCTGTCCTGCTCTCTGCTGCCTCAGGCTCGGCTCAGTTCTCAGTCAGCTCTGCACACACGGCGTCCGGTCGCTGCGGCCCCTGCGGCTTCATGTTGGGGGCTGGGGCTCCTTCTCCGGCTCGGACCCCGTTCCCACTGCCGTGCTCGGTTTCTCCAGGCACTGCGCTTCAGGGCCCGTCGGACCCTCGGTCCCCTGGGCGGCCTCGTTGAGGGCCCCTCATGGAAGGAAGAGAACAGGAGCTCGTCTGGTGGCGAACCTTCCACGGCCGGTGGGCCAGTGCGGGGGGCGCAGAGCTGCGTTTTGACCAGCGCTGCCACTGGTTAGCAGCAGCAGGACACGGGCAGGGCCAGACCCGGGGCTCTGCTGTTTTGGGGAAGAGGGTGCCCTTCCTGGCTTCCTTCTCCCGGGCTGACCCAGGAATGGCAGGTGCCGGAACAGTCCTGCCTGTGTTCACTTTGTTGCTTCTCCGGGGCTTCCTTACTCGGCCGCCTGGAGCGGAGTGTGTTCTTCAGAGCCAGGAGGAGGCCCCTCTCACGGGAGAGGACGTGTCCTCCTGGCCCCCACCGCCCTAGCCGTGAGCCCCGTTCACGCCGCAGCACAGCCTCCTGCCTCAGCCGCCCCTCCGTCTCTGGGCGGTACCGAGCACCTGGTTCGCACCAGCTCCCTTGCCTGGCCCTTGGGCAGGAGGGGGCGGGGAGGAGCGCAGAGCAGGTCCGTGACTGGAGCGGGAGATCCCGATGGCGTGAGACATGCCGCAGCGCTCCCGAGAGAATGGGAGCTAGCCCCTGGGTGAACAGAGGGTTAGCTGGTCACTCACTGGGGTGAATTTTCACGTTAAGGCCCCTCGTCAGTGTTACCGACCATGAAAATAATGGAAACAGAGTCACGGAGCCAAGTCGGGCGTGTGGGTTGTGAATACAGATGGCCTCCCAGCAGTGCGGCCTCGTCTGTGCCATTCCGCGTGGCTCTAACCTGTTCGCTGCTGACACCGTCCACCTTTGGGAGGGACCTTAGATTTGGAGGAAAAAGAAAGGCGGTGTTGACCTGACGCACAACCCAGTGTGCTGTCTGCTTGTTAAGAGAGCAGGTTGTGACTGAATCTTTACCCTGTGGAGGTGGGAGCAGTAAATGGCACCTGGGAATTCTGTTGAACTATCCTTGGTGATCTTTCAAGACTTGGCTCATCAGAATGCAGCGTGACTCCCGCGCCGGGCGTGAGCGTCCTAGTCTGAAGACGAGGGCGGGTTTACCAGCCGCGCGCCCTCCGTCTGACCCTGCCCCGCAGCGGCCTGTGTGTCGGAGCCTCCTCTCGTGAGTCTGGCGCTAACTCTCGCTCTTCTTTGCTTTGCGTAGATGTTTCTTTCTCAGCAAAATAGAGGAGAAGCTTAGTCTTCTTCCAGACGGTGGCGGTGTGGACGCGGGCGGAGACGGCGGCTCCGGGGACGAGGTGGACGTGCGGGCCCCTGCGGGAGATGTGTGGTCCCTGATCGCCGGCTGCAGGTTCTCCATGAGGATGAGGATGGCGGAGAGCGCGGGCGAGCAGGTGGGCCCTCTGTCCTCCGCTGGGTCAGGGCTTCACGTGTCCTTCCGTCTGAGGCCAGGGACAGCCGCGCAGTCAGTGTGCTGCCTTTGTGGGAAAGTGAACTTGAGGAAACACTTCAAATTTTACAGAAAGCCTCTGAGAGTTTATCGTCTACCTATTAACCACTTCAGAGTGATTATTTCCTGTTACTTAGAAAGAAAACCTAGTACCAGGTTTGGTAAGTGAATGCTCACCAGTTAGGTATAAATTGTGTTTAGCTTTAGTTTGTGGAAGTGTATCATTTGATAAGATTCCCTTCTTGATGTAAGTGTGCTTTGCTTAAAGGTTGCACATAAACTGTCTGGCGTATTAAACTGTTTTTCATGTAGTTAAACCCTCTTAGAATGTTCCGGGGGAGCTTGCTCCTGCAGTGACCCTACACTGATGGCGACTGTACGGCACAAAATGTTACTCTAGTGGAAATAATGACTGTTTCTGTGTTGTGGGTTTAAAAGCTCATTTGTAGGATTTTCCTTAAGGCGGGTGTTGTGCCAGGAATCTGTGCATTTCAGCCCAGAGCAGCACATCAGTCCCTGCGGGGAAGGCAGAGGGTCAGGCTCCCGAGGACCCGCTCCTCCCCGTCTGTCTCTCCACGTGCTCTTGTCTCAGATCCTCCTTCGTGAGTCTGTGCAGCTCCCGCCTTGAAGCTGGAAACAGCCATGGATGTTTCCTGTCTTCCTGTAGTGAGAGAGTTTCTCACCAACTGTGTCCTGCTGCTTCCAGAAGCACTGGCCATTTCTCCTTCCATCTTATGAGCTCTGGGTGCAGCGGGCCTGGCCGTGGTCCAGGGCGCTTGGCTGTGGGGGTGCAGGGGGCTTCAGAAGGAAAGGCGACTCGTGCTCCCCACTGCTGGGTGGAGGAGGAAAGGGGGCGGCTCCCTGGAGGAGGAGGCATCTGGAATGGCAGGAGAGGAAGGTGCTGAGTCCAGTCACACAGAACCCTGAATGTGAGACCCTGGGAACAGCAGCGTCTGCGTGCGCAGAGGGTTGTTTCCTGATCCTGGTTTGCGGTGGACTGTGAAGTACGTACGTGGCCTGGAACGGAGGCCTGGAGCCTCCAGGAGGGAGGTTGCTGAAGGTCTCTGAGTAGCCCAGCTGCGGTGGAGGTTCTGTGGGAGACGGACTGCTGAGCGGAGAGACAGACACCACGAGTCTCGAGCTGGGCGCTGGTGGGAGTGAAAACAGTGTGAAGTGTCCACTTAAAGAAGGAGACACAACAAGACGGAGGCGCTAGGGGTGACGAGGACGGCTGGGCCGTCACTAGAAGGCGCAGGTCTGAGGAAAACGTCTTTGGAAGCAGAATTGGAGGCATCGATTTAGACGACGTCCAGTAACAACCGCCAAATGAAACAGACAGACTGCTCAGTAAAGCTCAGAACTGGGCCTCTGGTGACGCTCAAGTGCAGAGACCTGATGAGGGGAGGGGTCACGTGGACATCACAGACCTGACGCGGTTCAGAAGACACAAGGGAGTCTTTGCCACCAAACAGCAGGAGGTCAGACAACCCAGCAATGAAACGGACGAGCGTCTGGATCGACATTTCTCCCGAGAAGACGCACAAGTGTCCACAAGCAGGTGGAGAGTCCGCAGGCCGTCGGCCAGGCCCACCACCCAGACGGCTGGGGTCAGAAGGAGGGTCCCACGTGCGGGGGTCTGGGGACAGTGGCCATGGAGATGCATGGAGCTGCTCGGACAGGCAGGCAGTGCCCACAGTGCCACTCCTGGGTCTGCACCCACACAGACGTTTGTACACAGAGTCTTTATTTTCACTCAGATTAGCAAAAAGAGCATTATTCAAAATAGCCAAAAAGTGGAAACAGCCTGGGAGTTTGTCTGTGGGTGAATGGCAGATCCAGTGTGTGTCTGTGCAGGAGAGCAGCACTCAGCCCTGAAGGGGGGAAGCTCCGATGCACCACCAGACACAGGACCAGCGCACCTGCTGCTGCCCTGGGAGGAAGTGTGACCGGAGGGTCCGGAGGCACAGGGAGGGCGGGGTGAGGGGCAAGCGCCTGTGGGCGGAAGGTTCTGGAACCAGATGGTGTGGTTGTCGCTCAGTGCGTGAATGTGTTGAAGACGTTGGGCTGCACTGACTGGGAGCTGTGTCCCCACGACTTGCAGAAAGACACCCAGTAACTTACGGTGGAGAGTCCTGGGCCGTGATTTTACTTCTGAATTGTCCCCGTCATTTTCTCTCCTGTACTGTGCAGGGCAATTTCTCACTTGCCATGAAACTGCTGAAGGAGCTGCACAGAGAGGCAAAGACGCGGGAGGACTGGCTGGCGAGGTGGGCGCAGAGCTACTGCCGGCTCAGCCACAGCCGCAGCCGGGCTCAAAGCCGCCCCGAGCAAGTCCGCACGGCACTCAGGACCGTCTCCCTGCTGGGTACGGCCGCCCCTGCCCCTTTCCGTGGCTGGTGTCCACCTGTCTCCTGGACTCCAGAGGCTTTCGGAACTCTTACTTCTCTATCTGTAAGATGAAGTGGAAGTTAAAAATGTTCTCTTTAACACTTAGTCAGATTTGGGGTGTTACAGTTTAATTATTCTGAGAACTTTCTGTTTACATACAAGAGCTGCCTAGAAAGGTACCAGGAAAGCCTTCTTCCTCGTCAGTGCTCCGTCTGTGACAACGTGGCCTTTACAGCTGAGGGTGTAGCGGACCCCAGGTCTCGTGTATGTGTCCTGGTTGCCCAGCAGGCCCCGCTGAGCGAGTGCCCAGCCTGGCCCAGACCCCACCCTGCGGGGCGGGTGCTGTGAGGGCCAGAGTCAGCCCGCCTGCAGTGCAGACAGAGACGCACCTTCCACACGGACCCCAGGGTGGGAGAGGCATCCGGTCGTTGGGAAGGGGGAGGAGGAGCGTTTGCTGAGTCAAGAGGACACTCAGTTCTCATGGGAGTAGTTGGCTGTGGTTGGTAACAGCCGTGTGAAACGAGCAGGGGTCCCGGTGATCACGCGTCTGAGGGCTGTGTCTGGCCAGGGACGGTCAGCCCACAGGTGGGCGGGCAGTGTGGCCGGCGGGGCTTGCTGGGTGTCGGACGTGGTCCTGGACCTCTGCCTGCCAGTCTCGCTGAAGGCCACACGTCAGTTTAAAAGCGGGGTTACCAGCGTGTGCGCGCAAGCACGTGGGAGCCTTTGTGGGCTCTGTGACAGTGGGAGGTGTTTTGACAAAATGCAGGATGACGCTTAAATAAAAGTTTCAGGGATTTAAAAAAATTTTTTAAAGTATTTTTTTTTGGTGGGGTAATTAGGTTTATGTATTTATTATGATTTTTTAATGGAGGGACTGGGGAACTGAACCCAGGACCCTGTGCACGCTAAGCACACGCTCTGCCACTGAACCGTGCCCTCCCCTGTTCAGTGTTGTAATGGTTGAGCCTCTGGACTCTGGTCACTGCTGTGGGCAGAGAACACCTGTCATCAGTGAATTCAGGAATTTCCTCACCAGTGTCTGAAGTTAGTTTCTTAACCTTCAAGACTTCACTAGTTTCTTAATACAAAACAATTTTTGTGCTATGAATACCTTCTTTTTAAATTACAGTACTCACTTCTGAAAAAGTCGTGTGTGTGTGTTTCATGCAACAGGTGAGAACACGTCAAGCTTCTCAAGCAGAGACGGCCAGGCTTTCCGCAGCCGGAACGTTCTCCTGGGCACTGCGTACCGGATCCTGGCCGACGCCCTCCGCGGGGAGCCTGCCTGCCTGGCCGAGATGGAGGGGAGCGAGGCCAGGAGAGTCGTGGGGCTCTCTGCGTGCAGTTCCGAGGACACGCGGGAGGTAGTGGCCCTGCGTGTGGCCCAACTGTCCGCCGTGCAGGCGCTGCGTCTCACTTCGTGTTTTTAGAACGCACTTGACAGCTAAATGCAGCCAAGTTGCTTGTTGGAAAGTTGACACACTCCACGTGTTTCCTGTTTATCTGAATGATACCATCTCTGTGTGTGTGAGAAATGAGAAGCCTGTGTTGGATTGATGTGGACAGCTCTTCCACGATTCTGTCCGTGGAACTGCCCTTGAGCCGGGCCGATGCTGTGTGGGGAGTCCGTCTGGCCTTTACCGCTTTTTAACTGGTGCCGGCCTCGTGTGCTCTTCTCAGATGGCTGTGCCGACGCTTCCAGCTGGGGCGCGCCCCACTTCAGCTGTGTCCGTGCCTCCTGCCTCCACAGGGCCCCCAGCCCTTCTTAAGCCTGACCCGGGGCTGTGGGGCCCACACTGGGCTGGTCCCTTTCTGGGTGGTTCTCAGGGCTGCAATCGCACTGGCCTCTCGCCTACCCCAGCTGGGCAGCCCTCGCTTCTGCACGTAGCCAGCTTTCGTGTATTTACGGCCCATGGGTCACAGGCAGGAAGCAGAGCCCTTCCAAGAGTGTCAGGCCCACTCACAGGGCGCTGGGTCTCTGGATTGCAGGTGATCGCGGGTCTGTACCAGAGAGCGTTCCACCACCTTTCTGAGGCCGCGCGGACAGCTGAGGAGGAGGCCGGGCCTTCTACCTGGGGCCAGGGGCCTGCAGCCGAAGTGACAGATGCTTACATGGCGCTGGTGGATTTCTGTGACCAGCAGCTCCGCAGGGAGGAGGAGGCCACGTCAGGTGAGTGTCGTATTAGCGCAGAGTCTTAGGAGTTTTGCCCGTCCTTCTGGCTTCTTGTTTGTCTTAAATGACACGTGTTCTGAGAGAAGAGGCAGGATGTTGCTGAGCAGCGTGGCCTGTGCGCGAAGGGAGTCGAGCTATCTGTCCTTCCACTTGCTAAATGCAGTACGTTCATGGGTTGCTTGTAGCTTTGCTCTTACTGGCTTCTATGGTCTGCCTCTTGCTCCTGGAATAAATTCAGTAACCAGCAGCTCACCCTTGTGTTCCCAGCCCCGGAAAAATCTGAGCTTCGTGCAGAAGGCGTACCTGGTGAAGAGTTTAGCTTCAGGAGGAGTGGTCTTTGTCCAGCCTGAAAGTGTGTGTCTGGTGTTTGTGGAGCTTAAGTAGTTGTTAAAAAGTGAACAATGATGACCACAAAATAGAAGCCAAAAGGGGGAGATGTGGTCGCTGTTAAATCTGTGATTCGTGTCTGTGTGGGTTTGTTGACCGTTCTGTCTCCTTCCCTGTGCCCGGTAGCTGTTGAGTCTGCAGCACTGCGGACATATCCAGCCCTCGTGGTGGACAGGATGCTGAAAGCTTTAAAGTTACACTCCAGCGAGGCCAGGCTGAAGTTCCCCAGGCTCCTGCAGATCATAGCGCGGTATCCGGAGGAGACCCTGAGCCTGATGGCAGAAGAGGTCAGTCCTTCCGTCTCAGGAAGGGGACGGGACAGCTTAAAGACAGGGTCCTATTTGCCTCCAAACACAGACGGTGTGCAGTGACCACTGATTTTCGCTCTCTGCCAAGAGCATACGTCATTTAAATCTGCATAGAGGAGTGTTCATACTTCCGCACTGTTCTGTTCTGTGTGGTGTTGGTAAGAATGCTACGTCTGAGCAAGGACCCTGGGAGATGGAGGGCTGCTTCTGGGCAGACGTCGGGGCTGAGCTGCGTCTGTGATGTCCCAGGTGCCTTTTGCTCCGGTCACTGTTGAGCAGCGAGAGCAGGAGAACGTTTCAGGGGGCACCGGTGGGCCCAACCCGTCATCGGGCCCACAAGGGCCCCCGCCTCTCCCCCAGGGCCATTGGAAGGATCCTTGGTGATTCTGTGGGTGTTTAACTGGAAACCAGGGCCAGGCTGAGCTGACAGTGTAGTAGTGTGAAGGGTGACAGGCTCGGTTACTTTGCATGATAGGTCTGTAAGCCGCCCTGGTCTCGGAGCTCTGGAGGGCAGTCCTCCGCGTGCTGGAGCCGTGGGCTTTTCAGTGGGTCCTCAGCAGGAGAGTAAAGTAAAATCAGAAATGCGGTATACGTGCGTTTTTCTCAAACAAAAGGAAAGAAATATTTAAGTTAGGATTTCAGTTTTCCCCAAGTCACATTTATATATAAGAAGAACAGCGTGTTGAGGGGGGAGGGGATAGCTCGGGTAGAGCACGTGCTTAGCATGCACGAGGTCCTGGGCTCAAGCTCCAGTCCCTCCATCAAATAACTAACCTAATTACCTACCCCCAAAAACAGCAAAAAAAAAAAGAAAAAAAATATATATATATAAAATTAAAATAGCACGTGGAGTGTGTGAGGAAACACACGTCCTGTCGGGTCGATGTCCAAACGCCTGACGGCAGTGGCCGTGCGTGGGGCTCCCTGGCCATCCTCCCCCCACGGCAGGCGTTGTCCACGCTCACTCCTGAGGCCCGTGTTCCACCGTGAGAGGAGCATCTAGAAAGGCGCTGGAGGAAAACCTGAGCAAAACTGGTAAACGGTCATGGAGTAGAGAGACAAATCCAGGAGCCATAAAGAAAAACAATCTAGTCCTATCATGAAAAAATCCACATACAAAGGTAAAAGAAACTGGAGAAAAATATTTGCAACCCATACTAGAGACGGAGCGTGGACGCAGACCGAGCAGCAGAAGGCGGTCAGAGGCGGCGCAGGCTGTGCTGCCCGAGGAATGACGGAACATGCAGAGGAAGTCAGCTTTCACTTCTCAGGTTGACGATAAAGCTTGAAGATGGGCTGTGTCCAGTGCTGGCAAGGATTTTGGAAAGTAGTCAATCTAATGCTTTTAGAAGTGAAAATTTGAGAAATCTTCTTGGAGGGAAATCTAGCGATGTTTTTTGCGATGGTTAATGTTCAAATTACTTTTTACTTTTAGGAATTTACCCTGTGGGCACAAGCACAGAGAGGCGCACTTAGGGATGTCCGCTGTCATATTATTTGTAGTAGCAAAAATTGGAAAATACCCTAAAAATTCCTTGTAGACACTAGAATGAAAACGGAGTTCTGTACGGTTGTTACAAGGAACGAGGTGCAGCCCAGAGCAGCCGGCCAGCGGTGCCTCGTCTGAGCCCGCTCTTGTAGGGAAAGGTTCCAGGGCGGAGGCCTGACTCCCTTCCGTCCGTGTCTGTACTTCTGGATGCAGACATGTCTGCACTTTGATTTCAGATATAACGCTTTTGTGAGGAAAGGATGATAAAGGTCCCCCCGTTACAGGTCTCGTCCGTCCCCTGCTGGCAGCTCATTGGCTGGGTCAGCCACTTGGTGGCCCTGCTGGACAAGGAGGAAGCTGTGGCCGTCCAGCACCCCGTGGAGGCCATCGCCGACCACTACCCACAGGCGCTTGTCTACCCGCTCATCATCAGCAGCGAAAGCTACTCCTTCCAGGACACTGCGGCTGGTCGGAAGAATGAGGAGTTCGTGGCAAGGTGATAACAAGGAGTCAGGGTGATGGGACCCCCGCAGGGCCATGAAGACCGCGGGGTCAGCAGGCCAGGGGAGTGAGCGCCTTATCCGAGGGCAGGTCTGGGGTCCTCTGCCCCGGGGGTTATTCACTGTGGGATTTCTTCCCTTTGGTAAACACACTTCACCTTAGAACCTTATCTAGGAAGCGCCCTGCCCTGACGCTCATCCTCAGTGGCCTGCGGTTCAGACGGAGAGGAGCGCTTGGCTGGGGCTCAGGGAGGCCCCTGAGGCCGTCCCATCGCTTCTGCGGGTGACGCTCGCATGGAGACCGGGGCAGAGCAGGCGAGCCTGGTGGACGCAGTGTTTTAGCTGCCCTTCTCTGGCCAGAGCCGACTGGCCTCGTTCTCCTGAGCAGACGGGGTGGAGAAAGGCTCAGCGCGTGTCCCGGCATGGAGGGCTGGCTGTGCACACTGTCCACCCTGCAGTGCCCTGCCCGTCACCGTCTCAGCAGAGGCAGCTGAGCGCAACCAGTGCCTTAAAAGGAAGGAATGGGGAAGGTCTGAGAGTGTGTCCAGAAGGGGGCCTCTTCTCTCGTAACAGAACTTCAGAGACATTTATGAGTCAGACTGTACGCACCAAAACACGGATCGTCCGCAGGAGGGTCTACTGTTACTAAGACCTTCGCACGCTTGGCGCTTCATCAGTTTCGGGTAGAATTTTTAAGTTGCTCCATCTCTGGACTGTGCAGTCTGGTGTATGAGCATAACTCTACATAAAATCACAGGCCTTGATCTTTGGAAGAAGTTTGATCACATAAACTTGGTAATTTTTTTTTTTAGGATTAAAGTTAAGCTGGACCGCAGGGGAGTGGTTCAGGACTTCATTACTGCCCTGGACCAGCTCTCTGACCCCGAGATGCTCTTCAAGGTAGTGTGGCGGCTTCCGGTCAGTCCGGCTTAGAGCAGCCTTATAGGCCTGCTTGCAGCCTAGCTTCACCTCCCTTTTCTTCTGCACAGGACTGGACTGAGGATGTCAAAGTTGAACTAGAAAAAAACCCTGTCAATAAAAAGAACATCGAGAAGATGTATGGAAAGCTGCGTGCGGCCCTGGGGGACCCGGACGCTCCCGGCCTCGGGGCTTTTCGGAGGAAGTTCGTTCAGGTGTGCATGATGCAGGCCGGTGTTCGTGTTTGCTGGTTGTTGGTGATTCTGGTGTGAAGGCGTCGTTGAGTTTGTAAACTTCCTTCAGATTCCTGCTGCCCACTAGATGCTGATGGCTGATGTGGGGTCAGATGGTGGCAAGTGGGCCCCAGGTGACCTTGGGGTGTGTTACATTCTGCTCCCCATGGGCCGGTTCTTAGGTGTGAAGGTTACAGGAAGGATCTGGATGTCGAATGAGGATGGTACCTGCATTAGCTGTAGGCTGATGACCACGTGTGAGTGCGAGCCTCTTCGAAGGCCCACTCTGGTGCCCAGGAGGCGGAGGGTGGCCTGACCCTGGTGGGCACTGACTGCAAAACTGCAGCGTAGCTGCCGTGGCGTAGACAGGCCAGGACAAGGGCAAGGGCGTTGGTTTGGGGGTCTGGATGCGACAGGCCCCTCCTCCCCTTGCCCACCCTGTCTCCCGCCCCGCGTTGCCTGCACCCTCACCAGCCGGGAAGTGGGTGGCCCTCCCTGCCTGCGCGCCTCTCCTGGCTGCGTCGTGCTGATTTCTTTTTTCCCGTTTTGGCCAGACTCCCTTTTTTTTCACCAAACCTCAAGGAGTTTAGGAGCTCAAGGGAGAAGTCGCTCAGCCCTGTGGTCTCTGCAAAGGGGCATCTTTGTCCCTCTGGGCTCAGTGAGGCTTTGTGTAGACAGACCTCAGTGCCCAGCTGCCCACCCAGCTGTGCGTGGTGCTGCCTTTGGTTCACGCCCTCCAGGGAGGCCCCGTCCCCCCAGCATCCGTGCATGCGGTGCCCACGTGTGGCCAGCCTCTCGGCGTCACTGCTTTGGGCCAGGTCGTCCCCCATCCTGGGTGTCCTTTCACCCTCAAGGGACACCTGCCCACTGGAGGGACACTGGATGAGGCTCTGTGGGGAGACCATGCCCCGAGTTAGACCCTCCCTGACCCCGGGGCAGGCGTCTTCAGCTCGAGGAGTAAGCCGGCGGTTCTGACAAGTGGAGGAGCTGTCTGTTGCCTGCATGTGACCAGGGCTGTGTCCAAAGTGAAGCTAAAACTCTAACTCTCTGCATGCACTTCACCTGATGACACATCCCGGGCCCCTCACACCCCACTGGTCGGCCCCACAGCAGCCCCGCCCAGGGAGCAGGGGCGTGGGCGAGCAGCACACTGGGTCCACCTGCAGACCAGGGAGGAGCCGTGTGTTATGCGGGTCACTTCTCCCCCAGTGGATTGTCTAAAATAGAGCATAGATTTCATTTATACCAGGTTGGTGACGTGGGATTCATTCTAAATTTGGAAAAAAATTTTAATTAAAGATGATCAGGCAAATTTTGACAACTATTCAGTTGCCATTAGTAAAAATTTGGTACGTTCCAAGGTAAAGTTCTTAATTTTTAGAATTATAAGTTATCCAAATCATGTTTCTGCTGGTTTATGATTCAGAATAACGACTTGAAAAGTCCCCATTAACGAAAGTGTCTTGTCTTAGGTTCATTTCTGTGGGATTACTCCTTTTATCCTGTACTTTGTTACCCCTTACCATAGTGGTGCAGGTCAGCGACTGGGCAGTGGACACAGGGGTTAAGGGCTTTCCCGAGTTTAAGGCCCCTGTTAGAACTCGGGCCTGGAAGTCACGCTGACCGCCGTCCTGCCCGTCTTCAGAGGCACAGAGAGGCACAGAGAAGCAAACCGTAGGCAGGCCGTGGGCTTCAGTGCGCTGAAACAATTCAAGGAACGAGAAACTGTCCATCTTAAAAGCACAGGAAAAAAACCTGTGTAACTGGGTACCTGTTTGTGATAAATATTCATAAGGCTAGAACCTTTTCAGACTTTCAAGCCATTAATATTTAAGGTAAATTATTGTTAATTTCAGGCTTTTGGGAAAGAATTTGATAAACACTTTGGGAGTGGAGGTTCCAAGCTCCAGAGCATGACACCTGCTGACTTCGGCGCTGTCACCCGCACGCTGCTGGCCAAAATGCGCAGGGACGTGAGGGTGCCCGGCAACCTGCAGGAGTGCTCACCCTGGATGAGCGGCTTCCGGGCGGACTTCCTGAGAGACGAGCTGGAGGTCCCAGGTGAACCAACCTGCAGGGGATGGAGGGCGCCTGGAGCAGAGTCGTGCCGGAGCAAGAAAGGGCGATTTCGGAGCGAGAGCGCGGCATCGTGGCAGTTTCTTTCTTGCTTTAAAAAGAATTTTAAATTCCACATGTTTGTCATCATTAGGAAAATCTGTAATTGCTGTGAATAGTACACTCACTGAATGTCTAGCTTACATTTCTGAGTATAACAAGTGCTCAGATGTCCATCTGCTAATAATGGTAACTGGTGATTTCCTCTGAAACTGCCCACATGCCACCCTGAATAACCTTTCTTCAGAAATAAGATACAGGCAGCCTCAGAGATACTGTGGGTTTGCTTCCAAACCACCACCACAAACCAGGTTAAAGCAGGTGGTCTCCCAGTGCACGTAAGCTATGCCTACACTGTACTGTAGTCTGTTCAGTGCGCAGCAGCATTATGGCTAAGAGGACAGTATGTGTACCCTAATTAAAGGATAATTTATTGCTAGAAAGCCTAACCATCTTCTGACAACTGAGGGGTGCTACAGATCTTCAGTTTGTGAGAACTGTGGTCTCTCTGACATGCAGTGGAATGAGGTGCACCTGCACAAGTGTGGTGCCCTCACCTCCTGGGATGCACGCTGGTCCCACCTGGAGCGACAAGGCGACAAGACATGGCTCACGGAGGGAAGGACGGTGACACTCAGGACAGACACAGCACGGTGGTCAGGCGTGAGCACAGTGTGATTTTCACATTCTGTGTCTTCACCCTGCAGTTTGCCAGACAAAAAATGTTCTAATATGGTGACGTATTCCAGTGATATAAGAAAACATATTTGGAGAAACATTTTGCTATTTTTAACAGTTGTGCATTGGATACTGTGAGTTTCAAGGAAAACACTGAAAACGGAGCCGCCTGATACGAGCTTGCCTCTGCTGGAAGGTGGCAGCTCCAGGCCATGTTTTTCCTGCATCTGGTGTGTCTGCCCCAGCAGAGTAGGAAGCTGACTCCTCTTAGTCAGATTGGGACATAACAGCTTTTTTTCAGAAGTCCGTTTTCTAGAAACGAAAACTTTCAGTAAAAAGTGTTACCATCATAGATTGATAGGCGTGTTTTAAAGTGTGGGGTGTGTAACAGGCAGTGTCCAAGCCCAGCTCCTGTGGTCTGTCCAGGGCAGTACGACGGCCGAGGGAAGCCGGCGCCGGAGTACCACGCACGGATCGCGGGGTTCGACGAGCGGGTAAGTGTGGGGGACCAGCCTCCACGGCTGGGTGGGTGGCCTGGGGGCACTTCCTCAGACATCAAAGACAGGACAGTTAACTTCCCTGCTGGCCTCAAGCGCACGGAGCTGTCGGGTGGGAATTCACCGGACGGAACGTTCACTATCTTTCCGCGTCAGTCATGACCAACCCAGAGTGAAGCGTGCATGTCCGTGGTCGAAAGTGCGTGCGGGGAGCCAGCTGGGGACTCGCCGGGGACGCCCGACAGCAGCCCTGCGCATCTCCTCCCCCGAGGGTGCACCCTGTGGGGACGGTTGGCGGGCATTCTGGACGGCACCTCATATGTTCCCAACTGTTGAAGGTGAGAGTCATGGCTTCTCTGAGGAGGCCGAAGCGCATCGTGATCCGTGGGCATGACCAGCGGGAGTACCCCTTCCTGGTGAAGGGGGGCGAGGACCTGCGGCAGGACCAGCGCATCCAGCAGCTGCTCCAGGTCATGAACGTCGTGCTCTCCCAGGACGCCGCCTGCAGCCAGCGCAGCCTGCAGGTGAAGACGTACCATGTGGTGCCCATGACCTCCAGGTGCGGCGCAGGAGGCCTGTCGAGTTTCGCCGGGATGGGGGCATGGGGTGCGGGTCTCGGGAGACCTGGGGTTCCAGGTTTCATGAGACAGAGCTGAGCAGAGAGGACGCTTCTCAGCCCGCAATGTTCGTCCTCGGGGGACAAGTGAGGGAGGACCTGGGCTCGGGAGGGCAGGGTGGTGAGGCCCGTGTTCATAACTTGCTCTCCTTTCAGACTAGGGTTAATTGAATGGATCGAACATACTTGCACCTTGAAGGAGCTTCTCCTGAACAGCATGTCCCAGGAGGAGAAGGCAGCTTACACCAAGTGAGTGGGGTCCGAGGGCTCCTCCTCCGCCCTGCTTGGCCCCTGGCCTGTTGCCTGCAGTTCACCCCTGCTCCTCCTGGGACCTTCTTAGGCCCTTTAGTTGGTGCCCTTGGCCAAACCTGGCCTGTGCTTTAATCTGCATCTGGCTGCGTGAACACATGAGATGGAGTAGAGGGTTCCAAAGAGTGGTTGCATATAGCTTACCACAATTCAAGAAAATAATTAATCTTGAAGAAAAGATCGTTGAAAAAATAAAACAATAAGATGGGCAGCTTTTTTTTTAAAATGAAGTACAGTCAGTTACAATGTGTCAGTTTCTGGTGCACAGCGTCACGTCCCAGTCATGCACATATATACACATACATTGGTTTTCATCTTCTTTTTCATTAAACGTTATTACAGGATATTGAATATAGCTCCCTATGCTGCACAGAAGACATTTGTTTATCCATTTTTATATATAGTGGTTAACATTTGCAAATCTCAAACTCCCACGTTTATCCCTTCCCACTCCCTTCCCCTGGTAACCGTAAGATTATTTGCCATGTCTGTGAGTCTGTTTCCATTTTGTAGATGAGTTCATTAGTGTCTTCTTTTTTCTTTTTTCCTTTTTTTAGATTCCACATATGAGTGATATCATATGATATTTGTCTTTCTCTTTCTGGTTTACTTCACTTAGAATGACGGTCTCCAGGTCCATCCATGTTGCTGCAAATAGCATGATTTTATTCTTTTTTAGGGCTGAGTAGTATTCCACTGTATAAATATAACACAGCTTCTTTGCCCAGTCATCTGTTGATGGACATTTAGGCTGTTTCCATGTCTTGGCTGTTGTAAATAGTGCAGGCAGCTAACACTTAACAAAGTGTTTTCTGTGTCCTGGTTACTGTTCTCAGTTTGTAGCGTGTGTGAAGTCATTTATTTTTTAAAAACCGACCATGTGAGGAGCGTCCTCCCCTCCGTGCAGAGGAGGTGGCTGAGGTGGGAGGCGTGCGGTGTGTGCAGGCTCATGACTCATCAGTCCCAGGTCACCACACAGGTGCTTTTTAGTTTTCTTTATCTTTTCATATTTTCCAAGTTTTCTACAGTGAGCTTGTATTTTTTAATCAAGAAGGTTTTTTTTCTTTTAACTTGTTTTTTTGTTTTTGAAAAGAAAAATATGAACAAGGTGGCTTAAAGACATTTTGAAGGAGGAGTTGACAAGTTTTGGTCCAGTGGCAGGATGAAGGGGAGGAAGTAGTCCTGAGTGGCTTCAGGGCCATTTCCCCACCATGGGAGCCGTGTTCCCATCCGACTCTGTCCCAGGGAATGGCTGCTGTGCAGGGCGGTGTTCACCACCTTTTACTTTCAGTCATTTGAGTCCTTTGGCTGTCCTGTCAGACGGACCCCCTGGAGTCAGAATCCCAGCTCTCACTCCGTGTGGACTCCCAGAGGCCTTCCCTGTCCCCAGGCCGCCGTTTCTGTGATGGGAAATTACGTAGAAGACACGTGGTAGACACAGGTGTCAGCGGAGTGTGGCATGCTTTTCAAACACGCAGTTGTGTAAACCACTTCCCACCACCTTTTAACCCAGGGCAGCCTCCTGCCGCTAAACCCTTTGCTGTTTTTTCCTTAACTCAAAGGTGGCAGTTTTCCAACCTAACGATACTCATCCAGTTGAAACTAGGAGAGAACTTAGATGGAAATGGAGTGTCTATTTACAAAATTAACTTAGTAGCAACTCAGAAACGGTTCACCTTCAGTGATTTAACTGCTAAGTAACATGTTGTGAAGTTGTTCTATTGTTAGATTTTTGGTTTTCTAAGGAAAACTCATTAAAGCTTTGGATACAAACCTAGAAGTGGCTAAAGATACAAATATCACATTGTGTCCAGCTGCCCAGACACTGTATTTTGTCTGTGAAGCATTACTGGAAACAGCTTTTCAAATTCAATTCAAATTCATTGTCATTTGTGTAAATACTTTATAGAATTTAACATAGACTTCATCTGTATCTGCACACTGGAAATGGAAAAAAAAAAGTGTAGCAATGTTTAAATAATGACAGAAGCAGAAAATCCATCTTCAACAAAGAGCTCGTGGTCCTTTTGTTCACAGTAGCGACTTGCCTGCTTTGTCCTGCGTGAAGGGTTCCTTCCTGGGGTCAGATGCGCAGACCGAGCGCTGGTCACTGCGCCCGTTCAGCCCCTCCTGTTCTGTCTGTGTGAAGCGGGAAGTTTATAGTATCTGGCTTTTGTGCCTGCCTTTCTGCATAGGAAATAGCCATGGTTCTTCAGGAGTGATGAGGAAGGAGTAACGAGGTATTGGAATTCTAGGTCCACAGGAGTGTGGGTTCAGCGTTAGTATCAAGTAGCATTAAGAGGCACACTTACTTTTCCTGCCTCTTCACTGGTTTTCAATGACTTCCTCCTGGTCTCCGGCCCTGAGATACGTGATGCCAGGTCTCTTCCTAAAGCTGATCCTTTGTCCTCTGTCAGCGACCCCAGAGCCCCGGCGTTTGAATACAGAGACTGGCTGACGAAGGTGTCTGGGAAGCATGGCCCCGGGGCTTACCCGCTCGTGTACAGGTGAGTGTCGTTCGGCTTTTCCTTTTTCCTGACGAGCTCCTTCTTCTCTAAGTTGCATGTTCACTTTTGTTTCTCAGACAGTTCTGCCCGACAGGGACTGTCAGGATCTGGTTATTTGATATTTGTTTGAGCTTCAGTAAAACAAAGAATTTCGTATTTCAAGTCACGAGAAGTTTGTTCTGAGACATTTCCTATTCTTAAACCCTAGGAGAGCCAGTCGCAGTGAAACAGTCACATCTTTTAGAAGAAGGGAGAGCAGAGTGCCAGCCGACCTCTTAAAGTGAGTGTGTTTCTGGCCCGTGGCCCCGGGGACGGGCAGGTGAGGGGCAAGCCTCACACCATCTCTCTGCAGGCGGGCCTTCCTGGCCCTGAGCACCGGCCCCGAGGCCTTCCTGGCTCTCCGCTCCCACTTTGCCAGCTCGCATGCCCTCCTGTGCATCGGCCACTGGGTCCTGGGCATCGGAGACAGACACCTGAACAACTTCATGGTGAGCCTGGAGACAGGAGGCCTGATCGGCATTGACTTCGGACACGCGTTCGGATCTGCCACGCAGGTCAGCCCGCCGGCTCTCTGTTCTCCGTGGCCTGGGGTCCCCTCGGGCTCTGGGAACCCCCCCTCCCCCCGAAGCAGTGGCTCGTTGTGGTCATTATCGCTGACCTCCTGCAGGAAGGGAGTATCTTGGTTGTGTGTCAGCCTCGTTCAGACAGGTGGTGGGGGTTGTGATGCAAAGTTACATAATCGGAGCTAAGAAAGCCGTGTCCTGCAGAAAGGGAGGACCGGAGGAGGCTGTATGAGGCCCCGTGAACAAACGTGGTGCGCCAGCCTCCCCGACAC
Source organism: Camelus bactrianus (assembly GCF_048773025.1). Classification (NCBI taxonomy): domain Eukaryota; kingdom Metazoa; phylum Chordata; class Mammalia; order Artiodactyla; family Camelidae; genus Camelus; species Camelus bactrianus. Next base: position 1,249,005 of record NC_133567.1, on the reverse strand, counting down.
CCGACTCTGAGTCTGCGTCTCCGGGGCCGCGCACGGAGCTGCATCACAAGGGTGACTGTGTTGACTGCTCCCGGGCACGGGGATCTCGCCTCTAAGGGGCTGGTTCCTGCGCTCCCCGAATGCGAGTAACAGCCGTGGCCGGCGTCTGCTCCTTCTGGCCGCCGTGTGAGTTCGCGTCTGCTGCTGCTTACGCGTCTTTCTTCCTTTTTAGTTTCTGCCGGTGCCTGAGCTGATGCCTTTTCGCCTAACTCGCCAGTTTATGAACCTTATGTTACCGCTGAAAGAAACGGGGCTGGTGAGCAGCATCATGGTGTGTGCGCTGCGCGCCTTCCGCTCCCGCTCGGACCTGCTCACCGCCACCATGGACGTGTTTGTGAAGGAGCCGTCCTTCGACTGGAGGGTACGGTCGTCTCCACGCACGTTTCACCTGTTTTACGAGTGACCGATCTGGCTTCTCCTGTTACCTGATGGAAACGCGTCGTCGTTACTAAATACTTACATTGTTTTGTCTGGCATGTCTCAAAATTAACATTCGGGGTCATTTGGCTTGAAAGTCAGATGAGGCGTAATAACCTTCATCTGGAGAAAAGCGTCATTTCAGCTGAGACCATTTCTAACCCTTTGGTGATGTGGGTTCGATTCCTCTGTGAGACACTTTCAGTTCAGTCTGTCCCACACGGGGTCTTCCTTGATTAAATCTCCAGGGTTCTTCACAACACAGCCTGGGGGCGGGGGCAGCAGTGGCGTCCATCGCAGGGAGTCACCTTTTAAGCCTGAGTGTCGCCCCTACAGCCGGGTCATCGTCACCGTCTCCTGTGCTGCCGTGGGTTTAGCGAAAAGCTGCAGCGTCTCCCCAGCGAGATGCTTGTGTGCTTAAGATCATTACTTGTTTGGTCTGTTTGAATGTGATCATATATTCTTTTGTCATAAGCGGAGAAAACCATGTTCTTTTCCTCCAGAATTTTGAACAGAAAATGCTGAAAAAAGGAGGATCCTGGATTCAAGGAGTAAATGTAGATGAAGAGAACTGGTACCCCCGGCAGAAGGTGCGCTGCGCCAGGAGGAAGTTAGCGGGAGCCAACCCGGCGGTCGTTACCTGGTAAGGTGTGACTTGTTGGGGAGGCAAGCCCACCAGGCGGTCACTGCTGACCGCCACTGGGCGCCATGTGCAGACGCGGCCTCGCGGACCCGGGGGGGGAGGGGCCGGCCCAGCAGGTCGGCCCGGAGCCCCCGCACCACGCCTCTGGACGGCGTGTCACAGGGTGTGTACCTGCACGAGGGACTCAGGTCCCATGTGCGCTTTTGTCCTTTCCAGGCAGACGTGACCCTGGTGGCACAGCCCAAGGTGCAGAGAGCACGCGGGGGTGTCAGCCAGTGTGTAGAGCGGCTCACCTTGGCCTCCACAGCTACAAGTAGGCGTTTGTAGAAATGATTCACAAGGGAAAAAAGTTCAACTTTGCAATTAATGAATAGTAAAAGGCGATCTCTAGTCTGCGGTCTGTTGTTTTTTTGGCAGAGGTGCTGAGACCATTTATTGGTCTTTCCAACAAATGGTGAAGGAGTGAGGGTGGAACCACCCCCCCAGAATTAATCCAGATGGATCAGAGCTGTAAGAGCTAAGAGTGTAAAATACTTAGAAACGTGGGGTAAATCTTCAGACCTTGGGCTTGGCGGCCTTAACTGTAAAAGCAAAAGCACAAGCAAGAAAGAATGAAACAGACAAATTCATCAAAATTAAAAGCCTTTGTGCGTCACAGGCTACCATCAAGAAAGTAAAAATACAGCCCACAGAATGGGAGAAAATATTTGAAAGTCATGTGGTTGATAAAGGACTCGCATGTAGAGTACATTAAAACCCCTTACAGCTGAGTGATGAAATGACCAAAGGACCAGCACAGACGTTTGTCTAAAGAGACACAAGATGGCTGTTCAGCTCATGGAAAGATGCTCAGCACTGTTGGTCAGGAGATTAATGCAAGTCACACCCACCAGGCTGTGGCTGGTGAGGACGTGAAGAAGTTGGAGCCCTTGGATGTGGTTGGTTGGGCTGTAAAGCAGTGCAGCTGCCGTGGAAAGCAGCCTGGCAGCTCCTCAGAAAGTGACCCCACAGCCCCGTCCTAGGTGTGGACCCAGGCGGCGTGAAGCCGTGACCACAGAAGCTCGTGGACGAGTGCTTCGTTTCCCTGAAGACCCAGGCTCCTGACTTCAGGGTTATGGGCAGCAGAAAGTATTCTGTGTGATGAGAGGGGGTGTTTGGATAGGAGTGATAGCGCATGGCTTGTGTTTTTGTATGTGTTTAATCTTTCTCCAGTGACGAATTACTTCTGGGCCATGAGAAGGAACCTGCCTTCGAAGACTACGTCGCAGTGGCACGAGGCAGCAGGGACCACAATGTCCGGGCCCGGGAGCCGGACAGCGGGCTTTCAGAGGAGGCTCAAGTGAAGTGCTTGATTGACCAGGCCACAGACCCCAACATCCTCGGCAGGACGTGGGAGGGGTGGGAGCCCTGGATGTGAGGCCCGGAGGAGCCAGCAGGTGTGGAGCGTGCGGCATGTGGGCGATGTTGTAAACCTCACCTTTGCACATGGCACAGAGAAGAAATCTCGTATCATGAGTTTAATCAGGGTCGTGACGGAGAAGTGAATGCTGGTCTGGGTGGACGATTGGGTCATGATCAAAGATTAGGTTGGGGTTCATTCCCTAGCACCTCCTCCAAATATAAATAAACCAAATAACGTCTCCCTCATTAAAAAAAAAAAAGTAAGAAAAAAAGCGAGAATACTAGGTCAGGGTTAAAACAGACCTAACAGAAAAGGCGTATCCAGGCCAGTGCAGGCCCCGAGTCGGACACAGCGGGTCACGAGGCTGTGCTCGGCCAGCAGCTCCCCAAGTAAGTGGCGAAGGAGACCCCGCACGTCAGAGCGACGGTCACGGGGGGCATGGTCAGCAGCACGAGGTGGTCACAGTCAAGCTGATGATGGCCTCTTACACCTAGAAATGACTGCATTTGACACTTAGGGTATTTTTGTAGGTTTTTTTCTTTCATTTTGTTCTTTCTCTTCTAGCTTTGACACTTTATGACAGACTTGGTCTCTAGAAGAGGACATATTTAGGAGAGGTGAAAACCTGGGTCTCGCTCAGACGGACCCTTGCTGCACGGATCAGTCCCATCAGGAAGGCAGACCAAAGTGCTTTCATCCCAGACTCAGGGTGACTTCAGAAATTCTGAGTGTGAAGGTAGCACTCAGCATTCCAACTCTGGGGAAGGAAACGGAGACCCGGTGTGACGTGCATCCTGCTGGGAGGTGACACGCCACCCGGAGCAGCAGGGCCGGGTCCCCCCTTGGCTCCGTCCCGAGCCCGTCCTCCCTGTCTGGAGCCATTCTCTGGTTGGCTTTGAGGTTTTCAATATTTTTTTTCAAATGTTTGTAGTTAGAAGCTCTCGTATGATTTTGTAAATCCTAGAATAAAGAACATTACAGTTTTTTCCCCCAAAGTAGTACATAGCTTTTGTGTAGTTTCAAAAGCAAAAATGTTCATCTTATAAATTACATCATTATATTACTTGACAAATGTATTTTGATAAATACAGGTTGAGTACATTATGGCACTAGAAGTAAACTTTACGTCCTCAAGAAATGGTGCCTGTTCAACCAAAGGAATTTCATTTTTAAAGAAAAGTAAGTGATCATGCACATGGAAACTAGCACACACATGAGCAAGTAAGTATCTTTTGCTGTAGCACAGAAGGAACCAGAGTAAGCCACTTGGGACTTGAGTTGTTGTAATACTGTGTTTTCTACGACCGTGATTTTTGCTTGAGTCCTGGTAACGCGGGATTTCGTCATTAACTCAGTCCCCATGTTACGGGAAACCCTGTTCTTAGTGACTACCTCTCACGCCCGTCAAAGTTCATTACCAGATGACGGTGCGTACTCCAGCCTCAAAGCTGTCTGCTTCCGCTGGACCTGCGAGAGCACGGTGAGGTCACCCGCAGGCGCCTGGGGTGTGAATGTCCTCGTCACCCGGAGGGGCCAGATGTACTTGGTTTGGGAGACAGGCAGTAAAAACATCTCTGCTGATCTTAAGTGCATATCAGTAACATGAAGGGTGTTTTTATTATGCTGTTAAGCATTTTAATGTTTTTCAAAGGTGGAGGCCACACGCATTTTCAGGACTTTAAGAGTCTTCCCCCCAGGTGGGGCAGACGAAGCCGCTTTCCTAAACTCAACACGTCCTGGGGAGACAGAGCGGGTCACAGGAGCGCATGTGCAGGCCCCGGGTCCAGAGGTGAGACAGGCAAGGGGAGGGGCAGGAACGCGGCTCAAGGTCAGGTCCACGTCAGCCGCGGTCCTGCCGGACTCGCTTCTGTGTCACAGTCAGCGCAGTTGCCGCTGTGACGTGAATGGTCATGTTCACCCTGGGAGCTGGTTCTGACGGTATATTCAGTTTGCATATGAAACATTTGTTTTTTGACCCGAAAAGAACCCAGAAAGGTTCATACTTAAACTCAGTGAAGATGTGAATGATTCCATGCTTATGAGTATTAATTTGAGTATTTCATGGAACTAGAGACAAGCCCCAAGTTCCCTCAGGCCGGGACGCCTGCACACAGCACACAGTCACCATGATTAGACCAACTTTAAAAACTTTCTAAAGGGGGGTGGTTATAGCTCAGTGGTGAGCATGTGCTTAGCACTTACAGGGTCCTGGGTTCAATCCCCAGCACCTCCATTTAAATAAAAAAACTTTCTAGAAGAAATAAAAACTATTTCATCAACGTACGAGAACTTTGGGAGTGCTGGTGGCTGATGCCTGGGTGCTCCTGCCGAGGCGCACTGACCGTGGGGACCGTGTCTGGGTGGCAGGGAGCGCGCAGCCGAGGGGTCGCACGTGCTTCTTGGACTTCGTGCAGTTGAAGAATTTAAGGGCTGGCTTGTAGAAAAGCAGAGGCCGCTGGGGTTTTGTCTGGGGCTGCAGTCACTCTGCAGACGGCTTTGAGGAGCTCTGGTATTTACAGTAAGTCTTTCACTCCACAAACACAGTGTCTTCCTTTGTTATGTCTTTTATTTTTTTCAGCAGTGGTTTGTGATTTCCATTAGTTTTCAGTCTTTCTGACTTTCAGCCTCCTTGTTTACCTTTACCCTTAGCCGCTGTATTCTTTCTGCTGCTGCTGTGTGTCTGTACGGACTGTGTGTGTGTGTTTGTGTAGGTTCCCAGGCTCCTTTCTGGGTTTTTCGTTGCTGGTGTGCTGGTCTTTTCTCCTGAAACTTCTTGCTGAATTAGCCTGTCAGCTCTGGTGCGTGTGTTGTGTGTTCTTCGGGGTTTTCTGTAGACAGGGTCTACGTGCTGCCCGTGACAGAGGCAGGTTTGCTGCTGCTCGTCCAGGTCGGGTGTCTTCTCTCTCCTTGCCCGGTCGCTCCGGCCGGGACGTGCAGCACAGTGTCGAGCAGCAGTACTGACGGTGGGCGCCCTTGTCTTGCTTCTGGTCTGAGGGGAGAGTTCTCTCTCTGGGGTTGTGTGGGTATGATGCTAGCTGTGGGTTTTCATCAGTGTCTTCTGTCAAGGGGAGGAAGTTCCCTTCTGTTCTTAGTTTGCTGAGTGTTTTTATCGTGAAATAGTGTTGAATTTTATCGCACTTTTTTCTGCATCAGCTGGAGATGACCTGTGTTCTCTCTCTGTCGATGTGTGTGTCACCACAGCTGGTAGGAGACGTGCGGGGCAGACCTGCTTCTGGTATTTTGTCGAGGATTTCTGCATCAGTGTCCCTAAGGGACACTGGTCTGTAGTCTCCTCCTGGAGCTGCCGTCTCGCTCTGCTGTCAGGGTGATGCTGGTTTCATGGAATGAGTCAGGGCGTTCCCCTCCGATTCTCTCTGGAAGAGGCTGGGAAGCACCGGCGCTAATCCCTTCAGCGCTCAGCGCTGCGGCGTTACCAGCGGGGCTGTGTGGTGCTGGCCTCTTCCTTCTGGGAGGTTTCTGATTGCTGATTAAGCCTGTCGTTGCAGATCTGTTCAGATTCTCTGTTTCTTGAGTCATTTTTGTTACTTTGTGTTTCTAGGACTTCTCGTGTGTCGGCATTTTTCTGTCTGTAAGGCTGGTGACGGCTCCACTTTCAACCCTGGTATTAGTTACCTGCCTTCTCTTCTCCCCCCCGAACCAGTCGAGAAGAGGAAGTGTCAGCTCTGCTGAGCGCTTCCGAGAGCCAGCGTCTGGCCTGCTGCGCCCCTGCTCTCTCCGCCCCGTCTGCTCGTCCGCTGGCGCCGGGCTTGGTTGGCTCCCCGCTTTTGTTCCTTAAGTGCAGAGTCAGGCTACTCGTTGGCAATCTTTATTTTTCAGTGTAGGTGCTAAAGTGTGTTGAAATAAAATTTACATTTTGAGGCAGGATAGGAAAAATTAAAGGTAAAATCTGTTTGGGCCCCTCGGTGCGCCGCGCAGCACACCCCAGCCGGGTCTCCCCTTCCTTCTGACGCTAGCAATGTCATTTCTGAAAAGAAAGTACTTCCCCGGCTTCGTAGGGGGTCGTGGCCGCTAGCGGGTATGGAGCTGTTCGCGTCCTCCGTTTCCTTACCCTTCCTCCTTGACGTTCTGACATCACCCCTGCAACGGGGGTGCCAAGGGCTCCGGCCTCACTGTGGGTCGCTCCTCCCCTCAGCTCTGTCGAGGCTTGCTTTCTGTCTGCGGAGGGATTTGCTACGAAGCTGCTACGTCTTTCTCATGGATTGACCTTTTCATCGGTACGAAGTGCCCATTCTTCGTCTCTTGTAACAAAGTCAGTTTTGTGGTATTAGTAGCCAGGCCAGGCTCCTGTGGGTCTAAAATGCGTCACTTGTATATATAGTTGGATTATGTTTTTATAATCCATTCTGCCAGCATCTCTAATTGGTGAGTTTAATCTAGCCATATATAAAATGACTTCTGATTAGGAAGTACTTACTTTTATCATTTTCCCATTCGTTTTCTATGAGTTTCACCTTTTTCCCCTGATTTCTTCCACAACTCTTTTGTGTTGGATTTTGCTCACGTGTCATTTAAACTCCCTCCTTGTCCCCTCCTCTGTGTGTCTGCATTTTCTCCTGGGGGGTATTATGGTGCCTGTGTTCACAGCAGCGCAGCCCGAGCTGACGCTTGGCTGCAGAAGCCCTGCTCCCACGGCCCTCTGTCCCGCGTGACGCTGCGCTGTCATCACACAGACTGCGTCCTGGGTGTTGTATCCCCATTAACGTAGGTTTTTAATCACTGTTTTATGCATGTGTCTTTTAAATCATATAAATATATAAATATACATACATTTTTATTATATAGTTACCTTTGCCAGTGTGTCTGGGAAAGCCCTGTAATTTTTTGTTGAAAACTGGACATTTTGAACATGGTAATGCAGAAACCGTGGAAGTCACTTTTTCTCGTTTCCAGGGTTTGCTGTTGTTTCTGGAGGGTCACGGCTGCCCACTTGTAAACAGGCTTTTCCAAACTCTTTTTCTGCAGAGAGTGTATGTTCCTTGCCACGTGTGATGCCGGGGGTCTCTGCTCCACTGTTCCAATGATGAGCCAGTGACAGAGAGTTCCCTGAACACCTGGCACCAAAAAGGCCCCTCCTGCACTTGGCAGGTTGGTTTGGCGCTGGGCCGCCCCGCCCAGCGCGCAGCCAGGCCACCTGTGGCTCCACTGGCCCTTGACCTTGGAGCCCAGGGGCCGTGTGCACCCGGAGCCCCCCGAAGCCCTTCCTCCCGAGGACGCTCCTCCTCTCCAGGCTGCTGCTTCTGTCTGCTCTGTGCCGGTTGCCCGTGGGTGGCACACGTCTGTAAGTGCTTCTGACACTTGCCTCCTGGAGGCTGCCTGAGCTGAGGGGCGACGCCAAGGGGAGCCTTGGTGCCGGCCCCTCAGGTCACCACCACAGCTTTTTTAGAACGAGGTCCATGTTGCCACTCCTGCCCCTCACCACCAGCCCCAGCAAGCCGCACCAGGGACGTCCCCTGTCCCTGTGGTCCGTGCTGACACACGGGAGGCAGAGGGCAACGGCGGGGAAACAAGTGCGGCAGTCCGCTCACCAGCTGTGCAGCCGCGCCTCGTCTCGTAGGTACCGCCCTGGTTCTGGGAGCATTTGATTAGGATCCAGGAAGGCTCTTCTGCCGTGGTTTTGCCAGCTCATCGGTTGCTCCAGCAGAGGCGCTGATTCCTAGGGGCCCTGCTCCGCCGTCTCCGTGACGCACCCAGGTGAACTCTTTGGACTCGTGGTTTTCAAGAACTTCTACACCAGAGTTCCTGTGCGTGGCTGCTGTGTGCAGCTCACTGGGTAAGGCACAAAGATGGTTGTGTCAGAGGCCGGCCACACGGAGTTGCCCACTGAGAAGGGAAGGTGACACCCACGTACAAAGGTCCACACGCACAGGGAGGAAAACAGCCCCTCCAGGGCTGTGCCGAGGCCCCCAGCACTGGGAGAAGCTGCCTGTGGACAGGCCCAGAGGACCGGGGTAACTCCAGGGTAACACTAAACAGCACTTTGTGCGGTGATGGAAATGCTCTAAATCTGTTCAACACGGCGGCCACAGGTGGCCATCAAACCCTTTAAATGTGGCTAACGTGACTGGTACCTGAATTCTAAGTTATTTCATTTAAATTACAGTGGGTTCTTGTTACTCACATTAGTGGCGTTCTGTAAAGTCAGCTTAAACACTGAATTAGTGAACACTGGACCACTGCTCCAGGGGAAGCGCCAGGTTCCTCTGGGCCTCTGGCCACCTTTCCATCGACTGGTCAGACAGCACCTTGTTTCAGGTATATTTGTCGTGATGTATGTTACATCCTGAGGACCTGCTTTACACCTGGAAGCTTGCACCTCCCGACTGGTCACCAGTTTTGCCCACCGTCAGCCCCAGCCTCTGACAACCACAGACCTGTGTTCTAACTGTGAGTTTGTTTTGTTTTCTTCAGATTCCACACATAAGTGAGGTTACGCCCTGTCTGTCTTTCTCTGACGTATTTCACTGAGCATAATGCCCCTAAGGCCCATCCACGTTGTCACAAATGGCAAGGTTTCCTTTTTTATGACTGCGTAACATTCCGATATACATACGGTTTCCTCTGCTTCCCAAAGTAGAGCATTCCTGGCATAAAGCAAAGCATATCCCCCACTTTTCCAAAGTTCAAGTCATGCCACTTCATTTTTACAACAAGTCCTCCCTTAGGACCTGTTTTCACCAACCACGAGAAATCCAGAGGAGTTCCACTTTTCTGAGAAAAGCGGTTAGTGTGCTAATGTAGGCCTTCAGTGAAAGTGCAGGGGTGGAACGCAGACTTCTGGAGAGCAAGGAAACCTGACCGCCTTCCTCCGTCCACCACCCCGTGGCTGGCGATCCACGTACTAGCTGTTAATGGTGCTGCGATGCGCACGGGTATGTATAGCTTTTCCGCTTAGGGTTCTGTTGCTTTGAGTGAAAACGCAGGAGCGGAACTGCTAGATCATGCGACAGTTCTGTCTGTGATTACTTGAGGAGGTAAGTTTCCCACTGGCTGCACCAAGTTACGTCCCCACCGACAGTGAGTCCTCTTCCCCACATTCTTGCCGCCACTTTTTGTGCTGTCTTTTCAATGACAGCCATTCTGACAGCTGTGAAGTGGTATCTCGTGTGTGTAGATTTGCGTCCCCTGATCAGAGCGTGACGGCGCCTGCACGTGTTCTTTGGGAGAGCCTCAGTTTGGATCCTCTGTCCATTCTCTGATCGTGTTGTTTGTTCTTTTGCTATTAAATTGTATGAGTCTTGTACTTCTTTTGGATCTTAGCCCCTACAAATACACAGTGTGCAGACACTTCCTCCCACTTGGTAGCTGCCGCTTCATTGTGTTGATGGCTTCCTTTGCTGTGCAGAAGCTTGTTGGTTTGATGTAGTAGTACTTGTGTGTTTTTGCTTTTGTTGTGAAATCCAAAAAATCATCACCGAGACACATGTCAGGGAGCTTACTGCCTGTGTTTTCCCCTAGGAGTTTTATGGTTTTAGGTCTTAATGTTTGAGTAGCCAATCTGTTTCAAGTTATTTTTTTCCAGTGATATAAGATAGGTGTCTGATTCCATTTTTCTGCATGTGTTAACTTTTAACTTTTTTGTTGAAAAGATTATCCTTTGCCTACTAGATGTTGTTGGCTCCTGTGTCAGACACTCGTGGACCGTGTGCGTGGTGGGTAATTCTGGGGTCTCTGTTCCCTCGGTCTGTGTGTCTACTTTATGCTGGTTCCCTACCAGTTTAATTGCTGTTGCTTCTACTATAGTTTGAAACTAGGGCGTGTGATACCTCTTGTTTGGTTTCCCTCTCTCGTGACTGCTTTGGCTATTCAGGGTCTTTCCTGGTTCCATACAAAATTTAGGACCTTCTGTTCCTGTTTGTGTGAAAATGCCACTGGGATTTGTAGAGAGGTTGCACTGGCTTTGGGCCACATGGAGACTTTAACAACAGCAGCTCTCCCGGTGCCCCTCCCCGTGTGTCTTCTTCAGTTCTCTTTCAGTGAAGTCTTGAGGGTTTTCACTCCAGATCTTCTGCTTCCTTGCTTAAGTTTACCCCTGTGTTCCAGGCATTCCACTGGTTTTGCTGCTGCTGTGAACAGGATAGTTTTATTTCCTTTGCAGATGTTTCTCAGTGTACAGAAATGAGGCTTGTTTTTGTATCCTGCAAATTTACTGAATTCATGGATTTTTTAAATCCAACAGTTTTGAGTCTTTGGCGTTTTTAACATGTAACTTACATCACCTGAAAGCAGTGGTGATTTTACCTTTTCCTACCAGGTTTGGACGCCTTTTCTCCAGCTCAGTTACTCTCACTAGGACTTCTAGTGCTGGGCTGGATGCTTTGGGGCAGTGGATACCCTTGTCTTGTTCCTGATCTTTAGAGTAAAAGCTTTCATTTTTTTTTTCCCATTGAGCATAATGTTAGCTGTGGTTTTGTTACATACGGCTTTTATTATGTTGAGGTATTTTCCTTCTATAACCAATCTGCTGCAGGTTTTTATTATTATAAAAACATACTGTGTTTTTTCAAGGGCTTTGTCTACATCTATTGAGATGATCATGTGACTTTCATTTTTCATTCTGTTTAATGGTGCATCGTATCTATTGATTTATGTACGTTGAACCATCCCTGCATCTGAGGGAAAAATCCCACTTGGTCATGGTTTATAATCCTTTTGATGAATTCTTAACGTTTTGTTGGCTAAAACCGTCTTGAGGAATTTTGCGTCCATGTTCATCAGGGATATGGGCCTAGACTTCTCTTGTGGTGTCCTTGTCTGGCTTTGGTATCAGGGTAACACTGGCCTCGGAGAATGAGTTTAGAAGTGCTCCCTCCCCTTCAGTTTTTTGGAAGCTTTTAAGGAGGTTTGGTGTTAATTCTTTTTTAACGGTTTGGTCAGGTTCTCCAGTGAAGCTGTCTGGTGTCTCCTGTGTCGGGAAGCTGACTACTGGTCCAGTCTCCTCACTCCTTACTGGTCTGCTCAGACTTCCTGTTTCTGGTGCAGTCTTAGTGTACTTACCTGTTTCTTCCAGGTTGTCCACTTTGTTGATTTATGCTTGTTTCTGGCAGCATCTGGAATCCAGTGTATTTCTTTACTGTCCATTGGAATTCCTTGTCTTACTTACACTTCTGATTTTGAGTCTTCTCCCCTTTTGGCTTAGTCTCGCTAAGGGTTTGTCAGTTTTATTTTTTTGGAAAATCAGCCCTTATTTTTATTGATCTTTTCTATCATTTTACCGGTCTGTGTTTCATTTATTGTGGCTGTGAGCTTTATTATTTCCTTCCTTCCGCTAACTTTAGGCTTACTTTTTTTCCTTTTTCTAGTTAAGGCATAAAGTTATTTATTTGTGATCTTAAAATTTATGAATATATGCAATTACAATTAAACTTCCCTCATCAAACTGCTTTTGCGGTGTCCCAGGGGTTTGGGTATGTTGCATTTCCATTTTCACTTGTTTGCAGATACCCTTTGATTTCTTCTTCTGTTTTTTTTTTTTTTTTTTTTGGACTTAATACACTCCTGAACAATCAATAGGTTGCTTGTTGTTTAGTTTCTACTTGTCTGTAGATTTTTCAGCTTTCTTCATGTTGATTTCTAGTTTCATACCACTGTGGTCAGAAAAGATACTTAGTATGATTTCAGTCTTTTTAGATTTACTGAGACTGACTTTGTGCCTGGTCACATGATCTGACCTTGTGAGGGTTTCATGTGCTGTGAGAAAGTGTGTTCTGCTGCTGGCGGATGGAATGTTCTGTAGTCATCTGTTAGGTCAGTTTGGTTTATTGTTTGGTTCAGGTCCATCATTTCCTTGTTGATTTCCTTTCGGGGTCATCCCTCCTTTGTTGAAAGTTAGTACTGAAGTTCCCTACAATTAGTGTAGTGTATAGTTGCCTATTTCCCCTTCATTTCCATTAGTATTTGCTTAATCAGGTGCTCCCAGGTTGGGTGCATATATGCTCTATAATGATTGTTACCTCTACTTGACTGATTGATCTTTGTATCGTTGATAGCGACCTCCTTTGTCTCTTGTTACCATGCGCGTCTTTAAGTGTATTTTGTCTGACAGAAGTATCCTGCCCCCGCTGGCTGCTGTTTCCACTTGCATGGGATACCTTTTCCTATCCCTTCACTTTGCGTGTACGTGCGTCCTGAAGGCTCAGGTGGTTCTCTTGTAGGCAGCATATAGTTGGGTCTTTTACACTATACCTACTTGCTCTGTGCCTCTCAGCCTATTATTTGCATTTGGAGTATTTGTTGATAGGTAAGGACTTACTACTACTGCCATCTTACTATTTGCTTTCTGGTTGTTTTGTTTTTCCATTGTTTCTTTCCCTCTGTTTCTCGCTGCCTTTGTAAATTTGTTATTTTCTGAGGTGATATGTTCTGTTTTCCCTTTGCCCTTTGTGGTTACCATAGGACTTACATAAAACATCTCATAGATAGAACAGTAAATTTTAAGCTGATAGCAATGACTCAAATCAAGATGGTGGAATAGAAGGACACAGAACTGACCTCCCCCCACGAACACATCAAAAATATACCTACATACGGAGAAATTATCACTGAAAACAAACGAGGTGGCAGAAAGACTCCTGTACAACCAAGGCCTCTAGAAAGAGCCACATGGACTCAGGTAGGAAGGTAAGAGAAGTGATCAGGTCGGCACCCGTGCCCCTGGGAGGGACTCAGAGGAAAAGGGAGATGACTCGGGCAGACATGCCCCCTGGGGAGTGCACTTCTGTAGCCACATATTGGAACCCTCCCAGCCTTGGGGTCTGACACATGGAAACGCCCCCTTGGCTGGTTGGATGGCCAGCAGGACTAGCAGGAGGGCTGTGGGATGCCTGGACTCTGCTGGTAAGGCATGTGTGAACACGTGCTGGGTCCCAGAGTGGGCAGAAAAGCAAACTAAAACCACGCTGCCAGCTTACTGGTTTCCTATAGCCAACTCCACGTGCACCCCAGCCTGGGCCAAGTTGATGTTCTAGCAGTTTGTTTGCATCACAGCTCCACAATAGAGAGGTGCCATGACCAAGGAGAAGCTTGGCCATCAGAAACCGTGGTGGCTTAAGCCCTAGGTGGCATCTGAGCAGGGAGCGGGACAGCCACGGCTGGTGATGCACAGGCAGTGCCTCAGAGGCAGACCGGGCCTCTGACGGCAGCCAGACTGCCGCACCCATGCCCTGACCCTCACCAAATACCCACACCAGCACTTTGTACCCCAGCACTGGTCCCCTCTGGGGCTGCGGTAGCCAGTGCTGGGAGAAGGGAAAGCACACCCTTAAAGGGAACTGAGAGATCTTGGGCTTGAGTTTCAGGGATTCTGCTACAACAACTTGGGGCCTGAGCCTGCCTCTGATAGGGTGTGATGGCCACTGAGCAGAGGGGAAGCCCCGCCACACACCTGGCCCCAGCCCTAGCCCTGCCATCTCAAGCCCTGCCACAGACCAAGGTGATGATAGCTGCCAGCACACCTTGAGGGAAGATGTGAATTGTGTTCACATCAAATCCAGCTCTCCCACCAATGCCACTGGGCACACAGACTGTGTAGGGACACTCCCACACAAGGACACCTCTTCAAGACCAGGATAGGTAACTGTTGCACCAAATTTCACAGAGACAGAGAAAGATGAGCAAAATGAGAAGACAAGGGAATTTGTCTCAGTTCAAAGAGCAAGAGAAAACTCCTGTAAAAATCAATTAATGAAACAAACAATTTACTAGATAAAGAACCCAAAGCATTAGCACTAAGAATGCTAATAGATTAGGGAAAAGAATAGGTGAACACAGTGAGAATTTTAACAAAGAACAAGAAAATTATAAAAGAGACCCAAGCAGAAATGAATAATTCAATTAACTAAAATGAAAAACACATTAGAAAGAATGAATAGCAGACTAGGTGATTGACAGAGAAGATGTGTAAGTGATGTGGAAAGCAGAATCATTGAAATCACCCAATCAGAACAGCAAAAAGAAAAAACAGTTTAAGGAATATTTGGGGTAACATCAAGCATACCAACATTCACATTATGGGGGGGGGGTCTCAGAAGGAGGAGAAAGGGGAGAGGGTTGAAAACGTGCCTAATAAAATCATGGCTGAAAACTTCCCAAGCCTAAAGAAAGAAACATATCCTGGTACAAGAAACACAGAGGGTCTCAAATAATCTGAACACAAACAGACTCTATACCAAGACATACATAATTAAAATGGAGTAAGTTAAAGGGAATTCTAAAGGCAGCAAGAGAAAAAGACACACACACACCCCATCCCCATCCCCATATTGGCTGGTTTTCCTTCAGGAACTTTGCAGAAGGGAGTGGCATGATGATATATTTAAAGTACTGAAAGGGGAAAACCTGCACCCTAGGATAGTCTACCCAGCAAGATTATCATTTAGAATTGGAGAGAGAACTCAGAGAAGCAAAAACTAGTTCAGCAATACTAAACTGATCTCACAAGAAAAAGGGTCTCTAAGTGGGAAAGAAAAGACTATATAACAAGAGTATCTAAAGAAAGGAAAAATCCCACTAGTAAAGACGTATTAAAGGCTGAGGATCAACCACGTAAATAAGCTGGTATGAAGATTAAAAGACAAAACTTGTAAAATCAAGTATAACTACAATAATCAGTGAAAGAATAAAAATGAAAATAAAATAACATCAAAACACAGTGTGGGGGAAGAAAGTAAAAAATGTAGATCTTTACAATGTGTTTGAATTTAAAGGACTACCAGTTTAAAAATAAGTAGATACAGGTCAACATACAGGAAGCCCACGGTTACTACAAATAAAAAATCTACAATAGATACACAAAAACAAGAGGGAAAGGAACACAACCATACCACTAAAAACAAAACAAAACAAAAAAACATCAAACTATGAGGGAAGAAACTAAAAGGAAGAAAAAACAGGGTAGAACTACAACTACCACCAGAACACATGTAATAAAATAGCAATAAATACATAACCAGCAGTAATTAAGTGTCAATGAACTAAAAGCTGCAATCGAAAGACAAACAGTGGCTGGATGAAAAACAAGACCGAACTATATACTCCTTACAAAAGATGCACTTCAGAGCTAAAAACACATCCAGACTGAAAGTGAAGGTATGGAAAAAGATAATTCATGCAAATGGAAATGACAAGAAAGTTCGGGTAGCAATACTCACAGACAGAATAGACTTCAAAAAAGCTACAACAAAAGGCAAAGGATGGCATTATATAAAGGAGACAATACAAGGTATTACACCCAGTAACAAGTACACACCCAATATAAACACCTAATTTTATAAAGCAAACACTAAGACATAAATGGAGACACTGATAAAACAATGAGGGGGGATTTTAACACCCTACTTATATCAATGGACAGATCATTCAGACAGAAAAATCAGTAAAGGCAATGTTGGTTTTTAATGACAACCAAAAGTTGGACTTAATGGATATCTACAAGACATTCCTCCAAAAACAGCAGAATACACATTCTTTTCAAGACCACATGGAATATTCTTCAGGGTAGCTAGCCACAAAGCAAGTCTCAATAAATTTAAGACAGAAATTACATCATGCTGAAAGCCTTTACTCTAAAATCAGGAAGATGACAAGGGCGCCCACTCTCACTTCTATTCAACATAGTACTGGGAGCCTAGTCACAGCAGTCAGACAAGAAAAAGAAATAAAAGGCATCCAAGTTGGAAAGGAAGAAGCAAAACTGCCACTAGAGACGACATGACACTTTATACAGAAAACCCTAAAGTCTCCACCTAAACACTATTAGCACTAATCAGTGAGCTCAGCAAAGTTGTGGGATAGATGATTACTACACAGTTATCTGGTGCTTTTCTATACACTGATACTGAACAAATCAGAACAAGAAATTAAGGAAACAATCCCATTTACAATCACATCAAAAAGAATGAAATACCTAGGAATAAACTTAACCAAGGACATGAAAGAACTATACTCCTCTAAAAACTATTAAACATTGATGAAGGAAGTTGAAAATGATACAAAGAAATGGAAAGATACCCCATGTTATTTTTTTAAAGTTTTTTTTTTTTTAAGATGCAAGACCTTTTAATTTATTTATTTGGTGGGGGGAGGTAATCTGGTTTATTTATTCATTCATTCATTCCAGAGGAGGTACTGGGGATTGAACCCAGGATGCCATGCATGCCAAGCATGCACTCTACCACTAAGCTATACCTTGCTTCCCCATATACTTCATGTTCTTGGGTTGGAAGAAATAGCATTGTTAACATAGCCATACTACCCAAAGTAATCTACAAATTTAATGCAATCATTATCAAAATGTCCATGACATTTTTCACAGTAATAGAACAAATAACTCTGAAGTGTATACAGAACCACAAAAGACCCTGAATTGCCAAAGCAATAATGAGCAAAAAGAATAAAGCTGGAGGTATCACATGCCCAGACTTCACACTATGCTACAAAGCTATAAGAGTCAAAACAGCATAGTACTGGTGCAAAAACAGACACACTAATCAATGAAACAAGATAAAGAGTTCATAAACAACACACTTATGATCAAGGAATCTATGACAAAGTAGGTAAGGATAAACAATGGAGAAAAGACAGTCTCTTCAATAAGTGGTGCTGGTGCTGGGAAAACTGGACCGCTACATGTAAAAGAATGAAATTAGAACATTACTTCACACCATATATAAAAAACCAACCAACCAACCTCAAGATGGATTAAGGACCTAAATGTAATACCTGAAACCATAAAACTCCTAAAAGAGAGAGAAGATACACAGAAAACTCTGGCATAAAACAATACTTTTGTGGATATGTCTCCTAAGGCAAAATAAACAGAAGCAAAAATAAACAAATGGAACCTAGTTGAACTTAAAAAGTTTTTGCACAACAAAGGAAACCACTGACAAAATGAAAAGACAGCCTCCTGAATGGGAGAAAATACTTGCAAACGATATATCCAGTAGGATGTTATGATCCAAAATTTATAAACAGCTCATACAACTCGATAACCAAAAAACTAACAACACAATTAAAAAATGAGCAGAACAGCATGGACTTACTGTACAGCACGGGGAACTATATTCAGTACCCCGTAATTGCCTATAATGATAAAGAATATGAAAAGGAATATACATGTGTATACACACACACAAGTAAATCACTATGCTGTACACCAGAAATTAACACAACATTGTAAATCGACTATACTTCACTAAAAAAGTCACTTGTATTATATTTTACCAAAGAGAAGACCCAAATAGACGTTTTTCTGAAGATATACAGATGGCTAACACGAATATGAAAAAAGTGCTCAAAATTGCTAATCATCATAGAAATGCAAATCAAAACCACAATGAGATATCACCTCATAACTATCAGAATGGCCATCATCAAAAAGTCTACAAATAACAAAAGTGGCAAGGACTTGGGGAAAAGAGAACCCTTGTGCACTATTGGTAGAAATGTAAACTGGTGCAGCCATTCTAAAAACAGTGTAGAGGTTTCTCAAAAAATAAAAATAGAACTATCATATGATCCAAAGATTCCACTCCTGGGTATATATTCGGAAAACAAAACAAAACAAAACAAAAAACACTAGTTAAAAAAGATACATACAACCCAGTGTTCACAGTAGCATTATTTACAATAGCTAAGATAGAAACAACCTAAGCATCCACCAACAGATGACTGGATAAAGAAGATGTGGCATATTTATACAATGGAATGCTACTCAGTAGTAAAAAAAAAAAAAAAAGAATGGAATTTTGCCATTTGCAGCAACATGGATGGTCTTGGAGGGCATTATGCTAAGCGAAATAAGTCAGACAGAGAAAGATAAATACTGCATGATATCACTTATATTTGAATAGTGGTTACCAGTGAGGAAGAGGCAAGGCAATAAAGGGGTGGAGGAGTGGGAGGTACAAACTACTGGGTGTAAGACAGTCTCAAGGATGCATTATACAATGTGGGGAATATAGCCAGTATTTTGTAATAAATGTAACCTTTAAAAACTATATAAAAATTTTAACACAATGAGATGGTAACACTTCACACCTGTCAAAATTGCTATTATCAAAAAATCTACAAATAAAAAAGTTGGCGAGGATGTGGAGAAAGGAAATCCTAGTACGCTGTGGGGCTGTAAATTGGTAGGATTGCAAATTGGTGCAGTCACAATGCTAAACAGTATGGAGGTTCCTCAAAAAACTAAAAATAGGGGGAGGTGCCAAGATGGCAGAGTAGAGACTCACAGCTTGCCTTCTCCCACAAATACACCAAGAATTAC
Organism: Camelus bactrianus; assembly: GCF_048773025.1. Lineage (NCBI taxonomy): Eukaryota > Metazoa > Chordata > Mammalia > Artiodactyla > Camelidae > Camelus > Camelus bactrianus. The sequence goes on along the minus strand of NC_133567.1, from coordinate 1,230,216 downwards.
ATCTACAGACCCACTGAATTGCACAGAACACCTACTGAACTCTAGCAGTGTTTCTCGCTTTGAAATATAGGAGGATTCTCACAAAATCCAGTAAGAGAAAAAAAGAAAAAGTAGAAGAAAATCGGTATGGGACTGGTCCCATGGGGAGGAAGTGGCAAAAGAAGAAAGGCACCCTCATGCTAGGATGCCCCCTCTAAAGTCAGGAGGTCACTGAGGACAGAAGCTGAGCTTCTGAGGCTCAGAGGAGAGAGTGGTAGCTGCTTGGCAGACAGAACTAAGAGGAACTTGCATGGAGGGCTCCTGCAATCCCCAGCCCTAGATGTGAGCCGGCAGGGACAAGCCAGAACTGGCTGCTGGAGATCACTGATCAGCCCAGGGAAAGGGCTGGGGCCCACTGCAAAGAGGCAACCTCAGGGGACTGGAGGGCGGTGTGAGATCTGGCTGGGGGTGTGTGTGGAACAGAACAGCCTGGAACCCGCATAAAAAAACCACCACTGCTGGTCTGCTTGGGGTGGGGGAGGGGCACAAGACAGCCTCACCATAGCCCCTGTCTCCATTTGGCTCCACTGTTGGTTATGTTCTCACGAGAAGAGAGGTGGGGCTCAGTCACAGCCGCTGCTGAGGCGGGGCTGAAAGCCCAGTCCATACCCAGGGGTCCTACAGCTTCACAGGCTGCACTGAGATTTGTTTACAGCCCCAGGAAGAGAGGGTGCATTTGCTCCACTGGTGTCTTTGTGAACCTGTGCCTTTTGGACCAACAGGCAGTGAGCAGAGTTCAGGGTACACTGTTGGGGATAGTATGGGTATTTACAGCAGGCCAGAGTATCACTCCATACGCAGAAGCGGGGCTGGGGTCTGTGCTGATCCTGTGGCACATGACGGATTCAGATGTGTGACTGCATGCTCGCTATGGTGGGCCGTAGCACCTGACATTGGAAGATCTGTACTGGTGGTTCCAAGGGCCCAGAACCTGGGGGACACCAGAGTGGGTGGCCAACACTCCCACAGCTAAGGTGGGGACAAAGGCAGCATCAACAGAGTACTTTGTAAGCCTGCATAACACGTGACAGACAACACCACAGAGGGCACTTCCCAGTGGGCATCTCCTGCAGAGGTATACTCAACAACTCTTCTTCCCAGCCAAAGGACTTCAACCCTGCCTACTACACACCACAGCTCAGAAACAGGTCTAAAAACCTCTATTCCAGCAACAGGGGAGCAGACCTAGCCCCTGTCAAGGCTGTGACAACCACAGAACAAAAAAGGAGACCCCACTTAACAACAACCAGGGCAGGCTCTGATCACCACAGCACCAATCACACCCCCAATTAAAGGGATAACAGCCAACACACATGAAAGAAAAATGTGACAATCATCTATACCAAGAAGAGCCATCACAACAAAAGTATTAGATGCACACAGTCTACACAGGAATGCTCCCACTTTAAATGAAAACAAACAAACAAAAGCCCTTCAAGGCCACAGTAGATAACTGATACTCCCACATCCACAGAGCCAGAGAAAAGTATAAGTAAAATGAAGAAGCAGAAGAACCACTGCCAATTAAAAGAACAAGAGAATTCCCCTGAAAGAATGAAGGAGATAGACCTCGAAAGTCTACTAGATCATAACACAAAAAGGGGGTGATAAAAGCACTGAGGGAAATAAGAGATTATGAATAGAGACAGAGAATACTATAAAAAGGAATTAGAAACTATAAAGAGAAGCCAATTACAGTATGGAGATTCCTCAAAAGACTAGGAATAGACTTACCTTATGACCCAGGAATCCCGCTCCTGGGCATATATCCAGAAGGAACCCTACTTCAAAAAGACACCTGCACCCCAATGTTCATAGCAGCACTATTTACAATAGCCAAGACATGGAAACAGCTTAAATGTCCATCAACAGATGACTGGATACAGATGTGGTGTATTTATACAATGGAATACTATTCAGTCATAAAAAGCAACAACATAATGCCATTTTCAGTAACATGGATGTCCCTGGAGAATGTCATTCTAAGTGAAGTAAGCCAGAAAGAGAAAGAAAAATACCATATGAGAGCACTCATATGTGCAATCAAAAAATAAAATTAAATTAAATAAAAAACAGAAAGACTCACAGGCATAGAATACAAACTTGTTGCCGGGGGGAGAGAGGTGGGAAGGGACAGACTGGGAGTTCGAAATTTGTAGATACTGACAAGCATATGTAGAACAGATAAACAAGATTATACTGTATAACAAGGAAATATATACAAGATCTGGTGGTAGCTCACAGTGAAAAAGAATGTGACAATGAATATATGTATGTTCATACAGAACTGAAAAATTGTGCTCTACACTGGAAATTGACACAACATTGTAAACTGACTATAACTCAATAAAATTTAAAAGAGAGAGAAGCCAATTAAAAACAGAAAACCCAATGGCTGAGATAAGAGCCAAGCTGAAGGCAGTCAAAAGCAGACTAGACAATGCAGAGGAACAAATAAGTGATTCAGAATACTTGATAACAGATGTAACCTAATCAAAACAGCATACAGAAAAACAAGTGAAAACCAATGAAAGCAATATAAGGGCCCTATGGGATAATATAAAGCATGCCAATCTATACACAGTAGGGGTCCCAGAAGAAGAAAGACAAAGGGGGATTGAAAAGGTATTTGAAGAAATCGTGACTGAAAACTTTCCAAACCTAAAGAAGGAAACATATTCAAGCATAGGAGGCACAGAGGGTCCCAAACAAGAAGAACTCAAACAGACGTACACCAAGACATATTATAATTAAGATGGCCAAAGTTAAAGATAAAGAAAGGATTCTAAAGGCAGTAAGAGAAAAACAAAGATTTAGTTACAAGGGAATCCCTGTAAGACTTTCAGCTGATTTCTCTACACAAGCACTGCTGGCCAGAAGGGAGTAGCACGATATATTCGAAGTCCTGAATGAGAAAAAGCTGCAACCTAGGATACTCTATCTGGCAAGACTATCCTTTAGAGTAGAAGGAGAGATAAACAACTTCACAGACAAGCAAAAACTAAAAGAGTTTAGCAACACTAAACCCATCTTAAAAGAAATATTGACAGGTCTACTCTAAATAGAAAAGAAGCAGGAAGCTATAGAAACAAGAAAACCATATTTGGAAATGTGATAACTACAATGAATTGCAAGAGAATAAACGTGAAGATGTAAAAAAAAAAAAAAAAAAAAAAAAAAAAAAAGACATCAAAATCCTAAAAGGTGGGAGAGAGGAACCAGAAAATATACATTTTTTTCTCTCCTTTTTTTCATTTTTCTTTTTTTTTTTCTTTTTTCTTCTTAGGATGTGTTTAAGCTTACATGACTACCAGTCTAAAGCAAACAGATATAGTAACGGGTTAACATATGTGAAAAATAGGGGAACCACATATCAAAAGCATACAATAGTCACAAAAACCAAAAAGAAACCAAGCTAATACAAAATAGACTTTAAAATAAAGGCCATAATGAAAGATAAAAGACACTATGTAATGATCAAAGGAGCAATACAGGATGAGGATATTACACTCATTAACATATATACCCCCAATACAGGAGCAACTAAATATATAAAGCAAATACTAACAGACATAAAGCGAGAAATTGATGGGAATACAATAATAGTAGGAGACTTTAACACCCCACTAACTCATTGGACAGGTGTTCCAGACAGAAGATCAATAAGGCAACGGAGATACTAAATGACAAAATAGAACAGTTGGACTTGGATGTTATTTTTAGGACTTCACATGCCCCCCAAAACAGAATATATATTCTTTTCAAGTGCTCATGGAACATTCTCTAAGATAGACTACATAGTCAGGCACAAAAAGAAGCCTTATCAAGTTTAAGAGGATAGAAATTATTCCAAGCATCTTCTCTGACCACAATGGCATGAAACTAGAAATCAACCACAGAAAAACAAATGAGAAAAAAGCCCACAGCATGGAGACTAAACAACATACTACTAAAAAAACCAATGGGTCAATGATGAAACCAAAGAAGAGATTAAAAAATACCTTGAGATGAATGACAATGAAAACACAACCACACAAAATCTATAGGATGCAGCAAAGCATTCCTAAGAGGGAAGTTCATAGCGATACAGGCCTTCCTCAAAAAAGAAGAAGAATCTCAAATAAACAACCTAACCTACCACCTAAAAGAATTAGAAAAAGAAGAACAAACAAAACCTAAAGTCAGCTGAAGGAAAGAAATAAAGATCAGGGAAGAAATAAATAAAATACAGATTTAAAAAAAAATAGAAAAAAAAATCAATCAAACCAAAACCTGTTTTTTTTTTTTTTGAAAGAGTAAACAAAATCGACAAACCTCTGGCCAGGCTCACCAAGAAGAGAAAAGAGCATACAAATAAACAAAACAAGAAATAAAAATGGAGATTACAATGAACACCACAGAAATACAAAAAGTCATAAGAGAATACTAATAACAACTATATGGCAATAAACTGGACAACTTAGAAGAAGTGGACAAGTTTCTAGAAACATACAGTCCACCAAAACTGAATCAAGAAGAAGCAGATCATATGAACAGACCAATCACTAGAAGGAAACAGAACCAGCATCTCTGCAATCATGAAAAAATGCTCAGTACAACTAAGTATCAGAGAAATCCCAATCAAAACGACAAAGAGGCACCACTTCATACCAGTCAGAATGGCCACCATTCAACAGTCCACAAACTATAAATGCTGGATGGGGTGTGGAGAAAATGGAACTCTCCTACACTGCTGGTGGGAATGTAGTTTGGTGCAGCCATTAGGGAAAGCAGTATGGAGATTCCTCAAAAAACTAAAAATAGAGTTACCATATGACCCAGCAATCCCACTCTTGGGCATACATCCAGAGGGAACCTTAATTCAAAAAGATACATGCACCCCAGTGTTCACAGCAGCACTGTTTACAATAGCTAAGATAATCATCTTTCTTAAGAGTGGATCCCTTTGAGTTTATCCTGCTTGGCTCTGTTGGGCTTCTTGGTCGTATAAATCCCTTTCATAAAATTTGGGAAATTTGTGGTCATTGTATTTTCAGATATTCTTTCTGCCCCTTTTTCTTCTTTTAGGACTCCCATTATGCATATGTTGGTATGTTTCATCACAGTGTGCCACAGGTCCCTTAGGCTCTGATCACTTTTCTTCATTCTTTTCTTTTTATGCTTCCCTGATTGGGTAATGTCAGTTATCTTATATTCAAGTTTGCTGAGTCTTTCTTCTGCTTCTTTAGTTCTGCTGTTGTAACCCTCTAGTGACATTTTCATTTAATCTTAGCTTCAGAATTTGATTCCTTTCGATACTTACTTAATCTCTATTGATAGTCTCTGGTGATCCATTATTATCCTGGTTTCCTTTAGTTCTTTGTCCATGGTTTCCTTAGGTCTCTGAGCACATTTGAAACAGGTGATTTAATCTTTGGTAAGCCAAATGTCTGGGTTTCCTCAGGGATTTTTCTATTTCTTCTCTGTGAACGGGTCATACTTAGTTTCTTTGCTTGCTTCATACTCTTCCCCTTAATCCAGACGTTCTGAATATTATAATGCGGCAACTCTGGAAATCAGATTTTCTCCTCTACCCAGGGTTGCTGCTGGTGTTTTCTTCGGATTATTAGTATTTGTTTAGTGACTCTTCAGGACTGTTTTATAACATCAGTATTCTTCGTTGTGCGTAGCCATTTAAATGTCTCTCTAGCTTAGTGGTCAGCTTGTGCTTTAATATAAGCGCTACCTTAAATGCCTGAAGCCAAAGTTTACAAGTATAGGGGGGAAAAAAGAAAAAGAAAAAGAAAAAGAAAAAGAAAAAAACTCTTCTGTTTTTGCAGACTGGTTTTGTGTTGGGGCATGCACTCCTTTAATGCTTAGCCAGGCTGTTATTAGTCCTGCCTTAGCATTACCTTCCTGAGTGAGTTGTATGGTGAAGAGGGGTTAGAACTGAAGGAGTAGGGTCTTCTCAGACCTTTTCTGAGCATGCAGCCCATCCTGGGCCCATGCGTGTACTTCTTGATCCCCTGGTATTTAAAAAGCCCTTACTCCCCACGTCCTCCTTTCCAAACTCTTCCTTCCCAGGGCTTTTGCCATTCCTTGCTCTGTCCCTCAGGGGCCATGGCAGGTCCAAGAACCCAACCCCAGCTTTTTGAGAATAGAGTCTGTGTTGCTCCCTCTGGCACTAGCAACCTGCACCAGAGGTCATGCTCTGTTCTCATGACCACCATCATCCTGGAGAGTGGGGAAGTGCGAGCTGGACATCTGAAATGCCACGGCACTCTCTTGTTGCAATGCAGCAACTTCTTTCTTCATTATGCATTCCTCTGGTTGTTGTGGGTTTGGGGAGGATTCCAGAGCTCTGCAGAAGTTGACTCGGACAGTTTTGTCAGCTGTTACAGTGGAGGGATGGAACCCACATCACCAGCCTCAGCCACTTTGCTCCTCCTGCATTTTAAATGTACTATTTTGTACTCATATCAAGCATTCACTCTCCTTTAGACATGGATTGTAATAATGTATCACTCATGCATATGTAAACAGGAAAATATAAACCTGTTATGTTGCTTAAGGTATCCCTAGACTTCTATCATGTTCACTGTTTGCCTCCTCTGAAATACTTTTAAACTCGAGAGTTACTGATGTTTGTATTTTTCATACAACATTGCTCTCTGCTCCATCCAGAGTTGGTGACAGAATTTCTTACAAGAGTGCTCTCTACTGTCATCTCCAGGACTTCACTCCCGGGCAGTGACACCATATGCAGGCAATGACAAACATAACTGACAGCTTGGCCAGTGGTGACTGTCATATGCACCCTAATTTCAACAGACTATTTTAAACTCTGCATCTAATAGTTGGCAATATGTATTTTTTTTTTCTGAGAAACCAGATGAGGAAATGATTAATTTGGCGAAAATAAGTCACAGAGAACAACAGAGAGGTACTATATGGGTAGGGCTCTAGCAGATGGAAGGATCCTGTCAGCCAAACAGCAGACGGGGTAAGCATGCACTCCCAGAAGCATCAGCCTGGCGTGAGGCCTGGCAGGTTCATAAGATTTTCAGAGTTGAGTCAGTCAGCTGCTTGAGGTGGGATATGGATTTAAAGAAGTGGGCAGTGGAAGTTCACACTTGGAAATAAACTCCATTCTATTGTCAAAGAACCTTTCAGAAGAATCTAAGGAACAAAGCAGTCTGATGGTAACTTCGTCTTCCAGGTCTCTTGGCAGCTATCTGGAGAACAGCGTGGGGAGAACAGGGTGCAGGAGAGCAGACCCGCCGTGCCTTCCTGGGTGAGCAGGTGTGACACATGTGCCACCACGGAGGTTGCCGGGGACCTGGGCTGTGGCAGGGCTGACAGGTGTGGGCTGAGGGAGGCTGAATCCACTTCAGAGGAAGTGGGCTGGGAAGGAAAATTGCTTCTCCTGGTGTTTTATTGCCAGGAACGTGAGACACCTGACTCACAGAATCAGGTACTTGTTCCCAGCTCTGCCTAGTTTGTAATCTGGGTGATCTGCCTCTTAAACCCCAGAGGCTGAAGTGAATGCAGAATTTTAAAACCATTACAGTAGGTTTTTAATAAAATATACAGGTTTTAGCAGCACCAGGGATGTATGACTCCAATACCCACATGCCTTGTTCTTTATGCCCTTGTATTTCCTTTTACAAAGAAATATATTGGGAATAAGGTTTCCTCCAAAAGTTTACATTTGTAACCTCACTACTGTCTGACACAAACACACAAGAGCATACCATACAGTTAAAATTATCCCTAAGCCAGAAGGTTAACAGAAGTATCTAATCTGACTGTTGGAGTTGTCATCTGAAGAGGGCGCTAAAGTCACAGTTCCCCTCCTCTTGACACCCGCACTGCTCAGAACCATTTTCAGTTTCAGACTTTAATTTGGAGAACTGTTCTTGCCCGTGTCTTGCACCCTATGAAGCATCCAAAAATGATCTCTTACAAAGACAGAGGTGTGGACCCTCCCTTTCGTGTTAGGAATGAGCTAAACCGACCGACTTCCTAACCCTGACAGAGCCCCAGAGCCAGAGCAGGTGCAGGCATTTCCAGCCCCTGAGTATCTGAAGGACGGTGTGTTCAGAGTCCACGGGACGTGGACTGCAGGTGAACACCTCAGCTGAGCTCAACACAGTAACGACCTCGTAACAGGGGGACTCAAGGCTCCAGAGTTTTCAAGGAATGTTTTCTTACTGGACTACCTCCCTTTGACAGTTCTACACAGACCACCACAGGTGAAAGATCCCCAAGGCTAAATGATGAACAACTTTGTATTTCTCTTGGATAAACAGACTTAGGGAAAGACAACAAGTGAAGACATGCAAGAAATGACTGGAACATCTACTGTCACAAAAGCTATACTTTAACTTGTTTTATTATATTTTTAAATAGTCTTTAATTTGCCTTCAAATATCATAACAAATCTATACTTTGCTGATCTATGACCTCTTCTTTCCCTCTTTCTGGAAAAGGAAAGAAAATTCTTCACAGGTTCTTAAATCTACACCCATCTTTCAAAAATATGTGCGCAGCATCTCTTTCAAGCTCAGTCCTAATCTGATACCTGAATCTACTAATCATCTCACTGAATTATTTTCAAGAGAATATGGTTCTCCGTATAAGCATTTCTTTCGCACTCCTTGACTGGAGAGGGCTTTAGTGACATTTTTATGGCTTCCAAAATAAATACGTCTTTTCTCTGGGTGTTCCTGGGCTTTACCCTTAATGGGTAATTAACAGTGTGACATGTACCTCGTGTCCCCTGCATAATTCTGGAGCGCTACGTCGTCCTTCTAGAAAACTGATTCAGTATCTATGGTGCGTCATTAGAATTCACCTCTGGAACTGGCCACAGACACTCCCGCGACAGTCTGTGGAACGCCTGATGTTGGGACGCGAAGTCCACGAACGAGAAAGGATGTGGACGGAGGCCAAGTGTGAACGAGGACGGTGATGTGAAAAATACCTGCCCCAAGTTGTAGGAAACCTAACGAACAAAGCCAGCCCAGAGTCTCTTCCTGCATTTTTCAATGTGAAGAGCTAACCGGTTAATACTTTGTCAGGGCTACTAGTGTAAACCTTATCTTTCTCCTCAAGAAAGACCCCACTGCTCTGGATCCAAAGGCACTTCTTTCTGGAATACTCAACAAGGGGAAAAAAAGAGCCTGGAACTAAAAACAGGACTGAAGACACTACCGCAAGATGGCACTGCTCTAGTGGACCCGGGAGCAGCGCTGGGGGGTGCGGGGCTCGTGGGGGAATGAGCGTGGAGTTCTCGGGGTGATCGCGGGGCTTGCGGGGCTCTCGGGGCTGGCAGGGGCGTGGGGTTCGCAGGTTCCACTGGCCCCAGGCATGCAGGGTTGGAGGAAATACCCCCGGACCGGGCCGAGCCCCGCGCCACTAAGTCGAGACCCCTCCCACATGTGCTCTGCCCCCACTCCCCATCTCGGCGATCGGGAAGCACCAGAACGCGAATTCCCTGAAGCCGCGAGGTAGCGCCCCGGTTCCCGAGTCCCTGCGCCACCCTCCGACGGCGCGCGCCAGCCCAGGCCCCGTTCTGGTTCCGCCCCGGCTCCGCGGGCGCAGAGGACCCGACCCACCAGCAGGAAGGAGGAGGCGCGGCCGAGGGAGGGTCGTTCCCGGCAGAGCCGCGCGGGCCGCGCCGGCGGGCAGGAAGCGCGGGGGAGGCGCGCAGGCGGGGGTCCCGCGGTCCGCGGTCGGGGCGGGGCGTGCGCGTCAGCCCGGCTAGAAAAGGCGGCGCCCGGCCCGCCCGGGAACCGCGCTCGCCGCCGGCCCGACGCCGCCATGAGCGCCGCGCTTTTCAGCCTGGACAGCCCGGCGCGCGGCGCCCCCTGGTCCGCGGAGCCCGCCGCCTTCTACGAGCCGGGCCGCGCGGGAAAGCCGGGCCGCGGGACCGAGCCGGCCGCGCCCGCCATGTACGACGACGAGAGCGCCATCGATTTCAGCGCCTACATCGACTCCATGGCCGCCGTGCCCACTCTGGAACTGTGCCACGACGAGCTCTTCGCCGACCTCTTCAACAGCAACCACAAGGCGGGAGCCCTGGAGCTGCTGCCCGGGGGCCCCGCGCGCCCCGCGGTCCCCGGGCCGGCGCCGCGACCGCTCAAGCGCGAGCCCGACTGGGGCGATGGCGACGCGCCCGGCTCGCTGCTGCCCGCGCAGGTGGCCGCGTGCGCGCAGACGGTGGTGAGCCTGGCGGCGGCCGCGCAACCCACGCCGCCCGCGTCGCCCGAGCCGCCGCGCCGCAGCCCTGCGCCCCCAGCACCCGGGCCGGCGCGCGACAAGGCGGCGGGAAAGCGGGGCCCGGACCGCGGCAGCCCCGAGTACCGGCAGCGGCGCGAGCGCAACAACATCGCCGTGCGCAAGAGCCGCGACAAGGCCAAGCGGCGCAACCAGGAGATGCAGCAGAAGCTGGTGGAACTTTCGGCCGAGAACGAGAAGCTCCAGCAGCGCGTGGAGCAGCTGACGCGGGACCTGGCCGGGCTGCGGCGCTTCTTCAAGCAGCTGCCCGGCGCGCCCTTCCTGCCCGGCGCGGGGGCGGCGGACGCGCGGTGACGCGAGGGGCGCGCGGGCTGCGGCCGCGGTGTCTGGAGCCACCGGGCCGGACTCCCGTGCTCGGCTGGGACTCAAGACAGCTGCCGCGTGGACCCTAAGTTACTGTGACGGCAGCTTCTCTACATCCTACGCCTAGGATGCAGCAAAGGTACATTCGTAAAAGAGACTTTTGGGACAAGCCATTGTACTGTAGATACGAGGAAAAAAGACTTGAGCATGCACACATTTTTATATTGATTTTTACAGTATTTGTAAGAATAAAGACGCGTTAGACCAACCTTGAATCCTGCGCTCGCAGCCCTCCGGAACCCCGGGAAGGGCGCGTCTGTCCGGCGTGCGCCCCGGGGCCGGGTTCCTGGAAGATCGTCTCTTTGCTTCTCAAACAGGCCAAACTACACCTGCGGACGTGCTCGTTAACTTGCAGAGACCCCCCTCGGGTGGAAGGCGCCCCGGGAACGTGTCAGAGACCGGCGGGAGCGCGCCCCACCTCGAGCGGGGGCCCCAGGGGCAGGGAGAGGAGGGCTCAGGTTGTCCGAAAACCAGTCCGACTCGTCTTGGCTTTCATGGGATTTGCTTTCACTTTCTTCAGTCTTGTAGAGTTTCTAGCAGATTTTCAAAGTGCGTAAGATACACAACGGTCACGTAGGATGGAAAGGACAGTCACAAAGCTACTAAAAACCGGCTACCTTGTCAGTACTTGTAATGTTTCAACGCTTAATCTGAACGACTAAATAAAGCCTTGCCTGTCCCCCGTGAAAGTGGGTACTAGGCAGCCTTTCTTGGTCTTGGCTGCTACGCCTATATTACGTAACCGATTAACCAGGGCCTGTCATGATTATATTGTCATAAGGGAGGAAACTAAATCTTTAGTGTCCAGAGATAATTAATCCACGATTTTACTTTTAACTTAGACGGTGAAAGATAACCAGGCTCTCCCGTTGCGAGCTAATCCTGGCTGCTGGTGCAGGACCCAGCAGGACTAACTGGACCTGGCAGTATCACTGGAGGGTTACCTTATCTACACTTTACGGGAAACAGCTTTAACCTCCGACATAGTTCCCCTGAACATGTTCCAAAAAATACTGAGCTGCAAAACGCTTAAGTTGGATGCTGATTGTAGCAGCGCAGTTAGTACCACGAGAGAGGACAGAGGCTTAAGCTTTGCAGGGTATTCTTTGGGGAATGTTAAAACAAACATTAAAGAAAAACACATTGAATCCTGGTAAAATTTGAACACTTTAAAATTACAATGGAACAAAGTAATTTTTTCTACTATATTATCTAAGATAAATATAAAATGGAGGCCTCAAGTGTATTTAAGCTTTAACAACATATTCCTAATTTTGCAGAAAGGCAATACAAAATATATAACCATAGAAAAAAGTATTTTGATTTGTAGTTTACCAAACTATCTTAACGAACATTTGCCCCCGAAAAATCAAAGTTCCATTTCAAGATCATAAAGTACATTCATTCTGCCCAGAGTTAACAAATAACCACCCTAAACTGCCACCACCTCGCAGCCACTCTGCAAAGTTCACAGATCCTGTGGCCGCGGCCAGTCTTCTGAAGAGGCTCTCCCCTCGCTCAGCAGCTCAACCTCCTCCAACCCCACGCAGCTGGTCGGGTGGGTGGTGAGGGACCGGACAAAACAGGTTAACGGCCCCACCTCCTTCCCAAGGACGCTCTTCACTTCATAACTCTGTGGGGACAAAGGCAGGCTGGTTAAAGCAAACAGCCTGGGACGTTCTGTTCCAGAGCACAGGACACCCACGACAGCAGAAGGCCCTTCTGCGGCCCACAACCCGGCTCTGCAAAGGTGAGAACAACAGGCAAAGGAAGGAACTGCTTTTCTCTGATAGCTGCGCACAAAAATATGTAAAGTATGTTATTGATGTTGGTGGACGCAATGACGCACCTCTCCCAGTTGGCTGTCCTAGAAGAGGTGGGGGTTGGGGGGTGGGGCATGCCCTGTGTCCCAGCCGGAAGCATGCAGCACGCCTGCAGCTGACTCCCACCTCCCCAGTCCAGCCGCACTTCTGGTCCAAGGATTTCCGTTGCCCCAAACTTTCCTCCTTAAAGGACCCCCTTTCTTCCAGAGTTACACTGAGCTAAACACCTTCTGAGGCTGCTGAAAGCTTTCCCTTCACACTGTCCGATGAATATCTTAGGGGACTGGTTAATCCTGGGCAAGTTTCCTCTCTACATGTGTGGCAGGGGCACCAGGAGACCAGGCTGGGAAGGTGTGCTGTGTCCTCCTGGTCCCCATTTTTCTCATGGGGCTGGGGATGAAAATAGAGGCTTATTGGCCTTGTGGGAAACTGAAGCTCTAGGTGGTCACATGTTCTTCCGGAAAGCACCCCCCCCCCCCGGCTCCTGCAAGAGGGCAGCATTAGGATCCCTCTCAGTCTGTGCCAGATACCTGATGACGTCTGTGGCAGCTCAGTGCAGTGCAGTGCGAACTCGCCCCTTCCGTTACCGGCATGGTGGCAGAGGGGACTGAGGCTGGAGGGTTGGATGACGTGGCCATTGCTGGCACATCTGGCTCCTTGGCTGGCACCTCACTGCCCTCACCCTGGGTCTGGGCTGGGTGGCCGACTGGCTTCTCATGAACAGAGTGAGGGGTAGGGGCAGGGAGTGTGTTCTAGGCCTGGTGGTGACAGACTCCCATCTTCCTGCCTGCTTGGGACCCAGACTCATGCCATGAGGGGGCCCAGGCTATACAGGGGTCTGGCCAGAGCCTGGGAAGGTCCCAGCCAACAAGGGCACAAAGGCCGGGGACTGACGGGCCTCCTTGACTCCAGCCCAGCCCTTGGGACACTGGCTGCTGCCCGGGGGAGCCTTGTCCAGGCTGCAGGGTTGTGTGAAGGGTAAGACTTGGAGCGCTGAGCCCAAGACGGTACATTCTGAAGCTGGGCTCCCCTGCATGGCTTGCAGGGAGTTCTGGCGTCCTCAGTAGCAAATTCAGGTTGGCGCGACCATGTTTCATGGAGGTGAGAGTCATCGTGAAGACAGGTGAAGGGAGGGAATGAGGGTGTGACTGGACAGGTGGAGAGGCCTCTGCCTGGGGCCTGCGGCCAAGACGTCAAGGTCACGGCCCCCTCAGTTGTTCAGAGAGCTTCTTAGGATCCCACAAAGGGGCCTGACTCAGTGGAGATGGCAGGATGAGGACAGAGACGCTGGTGAGGGAGGCCCCACTCAGGGCTGCACCTGTGTGAGGTCAGGGCGGGGCCCAGGCACCTACCCACCTGGGGTACAAGCACAGAACTCTTGACTTGAAAAAAAGCAGAAAATCCTGTCTTTTATAATGCCAGGTTTGGCAGCTACAGTTTTCTATAATAACTGTATTGTTTATAAATGGAGATTATAGATATTTTATATTTGGGGGAAATTAACAAGGAGAGGTTAAAATAATCACCAGCAAACACATATGCTGGTCATGTGAATGCATGTATCTGTGTGTGTGTGTAAAATGTGCCTCCATCTTCAAAGGTGCAATGTATTTAACTTTTCCTCCTGTGAAGGCCGGGGAAACAAGCTGCACATATCCTGTCCCTGCCATGTCACCCTGGAGATGTGGCACACACACCGCTGTCAGCTCCACCGCTTTCCTATCTGCTGTCTGACCTTGTTAAAGTGCAGGCCTGACCCCAACGCTCCTGTGTCCTAACAAGAAACCGCACATTTGTTCCCAAGATGAAGTCATGTTCTCATGCAAAGTCCTAATCTGATTCTTTGGATTTGGGTCCCAGAAGACGGACAGAATCCAGACTGGGGCCTTGTGGCCCATGTCTGCACCCAGGTCTGTCCTACACCACCGGTGTCAGCTCCCTTCCAAGATCATGCGAAGCCTGAGCATCTGGGGGTGCCAACCCCAGTCCCATCACCGGGCTCCACAGCAGAGCACCCCAAAGGGACACCAGGGCCCTCACCCTCACCCCTCACCCAGGGAACACGTGCACACACTCCACACCGTACATGCACGAGCACATGCATGCCTTGTGAGTAGGATGTAAGTAGCTGGGAAGTCCGGCATGTGGTAGGTAAGGCCTGCCTCCATCAGAGGGAGTAAGCGAATGAGGGGGTTCCTGCCAGGCCTCCCCTGGTCTCCAGGTCTCTGAAGAGAGCAGGTGGTTGAGGGCCACTCTCCTGGGGGCCTAGCGAGGGCACCTGAGCAGCTGCAGGGCCAGCATGTCCTGTACACCGCCCCTCAGCCTTCAGCTGTGGGCTTCGTCTGGTTCCGCTGCTGTGTTCTCCTTAAGCGGGATGGCCCCAGCACCCCTCAACGTACCCTGCTCCCGGATCACCCAGACCTGCTGGCTGAAGTGCCTGCTCAGAGCCCCTACTCTGTGGCTCTCCCACCCACTAGCCTCACCCAAGGGCTGACAGTCGTAGGAACTGCTGCCCCCGACCCGTCAAACACAGGGCCTCAATCAGAACACACGCAAGGTCCCTGTTGCCCCCACTGGGCCGGCTGCTGACTCTCTGGGTGTCCCCGTGGAGAGAGCGACGGCCTTCTCTCTGTGAGAGTCTGTGAGCCCTCTGCCTCTCTGGTCGGGGTGGACTCTGCCTGCTGGGAGGCCGTGGAATGTGGTGAGATGGTGCTTGGTCGTAACTGCTCACTTCCACACAGTCAGGGACACTAGTTTACAGGCCCTCCCGCAGCTGGGTCTAAACGTCAGTCCCCACTGAGCAGCAGCTCTTCGGATGCAGGTTTGTGCTATGGGGGAACGGGGGTCACCGAGCTGCTCTAAAGAGAGGCGTGAGGCCAAGAATCAGCTGGAACTGCCGTCAGACTAGTGATCCTCCAAGATTCCAAGCTTGGATTTGTCCACATTCCGATTTAATTCAAACCGACCCCCGGTGAGGATGAAAGAGTGTAAGGGTTGCCATTTCCCCTGCCCCCATGTGCAGGGGGAGGCTGGGACGGGGCTGGCAAGTGGCCAAGAGGGCAGCCCAGGAGCCTCCAAATTCAGACTAGAATCAGAACCAATTTCGCCTTGGGAGCCTATCAGAGAGCCATGCAGATGGTCAGCCGCCCCTTCATGGCAACCTCACGAGCTGGCCCACAGCTGCCACCTGGATGTGGCCCTGACATGGTCACAGATACCTTTTGCCCCCTGGGGCTGAGCACTCTCTCTGGAGCTCAGCCATCCCACAGCCCACGTGCGAGGCCCTCAAACATCTCTCACAAGGACAGACCTCTCTCGTTCACGAGGGCCCAACATACACTGTGTTCAGGTGGTGTCTTTTTGGAAAAGCACATCTCACACCTCTTTGTGAAGCTCACACACTGACTCTCAGAGCTGACAAGCCAGATCGGGGAAATAACCACCAATCTGGCAGATGCTCAGACTCAAGAAAACCCAGCAATTTAAAAAAAAAAGTGTATCTCAGACAATTGTTCCATTAACGTGAAACCATGCCAGGAGTTGAAACCTATGCTAACCAAAGCCGGGGGACAGACCATGTATCTACTGCAAGACCCATCAGGAAAGAACCTCAGTCTCAAAAGGGAAGGGCCCTCGTCAGCAAACGCAGCAAAGCCAGAGCCGTGCGGGGCGGTGAGAGCTCAACCCACGTGCTGCGGCCTTCACTGTGACTGTGGGTGCAGGAGTGGACAGCAGGACAGACAGGCACCTGTGCTGGCACCGGACTCACCCCATCCTCGCTGGCGGCAAACTTCAGGAGCGAAGAAATACTGTCCTGCAGCAGCTGCAATCACAGCCAAGGGGCTAGGTTAGGACTCCACCACTGACTCACACCGAAAACACTCCCCTCCCGAGAACTGACGTGGGCTCTACACCACTTGCTTCATCGCAGAGCCCTGAGTGGACTGTGCATCTGACCCCTTCCCAGCTCCCGCCAGGCTGTGGAAAAGGGCACAGGGGTCCCGCCTGCCTCCTACCTGGACCCTGACTGTGCACCGGGGGCGCGAGGGGCAGTCCAGGAAGACCTGCAGGTGCCTCCTGAGGAGCGGAGAGGTAACCAGGTGGGAGCAGTCCCCACAGAAGAAGGTGCCCCTGAGGTTTGGAAACAAGATGCAAGGAAAGCGAGGAGTCTGGCAGTGCAGACACTCCTCGCACCCAACACAGAGAAGGAACTCAGGTCCCAAAACAGGCCAGCAGCAGCCGTGCTCAGCAGTGCGGCCACACACGTGACACCTGGAGGATGGAGGGACACAGGCAGGAGCCACGTCCACGCTGAACCAGTGGGAGCAGCTGGGACAGGAGAACCTCTTTAGTCATCAGCGTCTCTGCTCTGTCTTGCTTCTCCTGTCTCCACATGCAACTCAGTGCCCTGTGTATAAGGCCACCTCCAGGAGGCATCAAGCTGCAGGAGTCACGGGGGGCCAGAGGACCGGCTCGGAGAACTGGGTCGACACTGGGCCCGATGGGGGCGGGCAGGGAAGGGATGTCTGCTTGCAAAGGACACCTGTGCAGTCACCAATATGTCTCTCACCCATGTCTGCCCCGAGTTCTTTTCCTTCTGCCTGATAATAAAGGAGCTGAGGAAACCTGGCACCTCTTGAAGGACAGGAG
This sequence comes from Camelus bactrianus, assembly GCF_048773025.1. Taxonomy (NCBI): domain Eukaryota; kingdom Metazoa; phylum Chordata; class Mammalia; order Artiodactyla; family Camelidae; genus Camelus; species Camelus bactrianus. The sequence continues at coordinate 1,213,060 of NC_133567.1, read as the reverse complement.
GAGCTACAGGCACAGCAGAACCGGCGTAGAGGAAGAGAACTGCACTGTGGCCTCCTCCCTGCAGCTCGGCCTGGCCTGGTCCAAGGCATCGGCCCTGGGGTCCCGGCAGGTCGCTGCTGACCTGCGTTCTCCCGGCAGCCCTGCCGCATACCTGTCTCCTGGGCTCTGTTCCAGTCTCGCGCTGCCACACAGGTCACATGCAGGCCAGGAGAAGGCGGTGCTCTCGTCCACGCCAGTCACGGTGCCTGGGCCGGGGAGACAGCCAGGCTCAGGGTGGTTCTGCCCCGGCTTCTCTTTGCTCCTCAGGTCACAGACGGTTAACACCAGGGGCTCAGGTTGTGAGTTTATGTAAATGTTTCTCAGGTTTTTTTTTATAAGTTCCTTTTATTGCACAAAATTACAGCAAGTTTTAAAGCTCAGGTGTATTACCACCTAACCAAGTATCTTCATCTTTGCCTTTTTCCAGATGGGCACAGACAAAGCTGTTACAAGCAAACCGTCACTGCACCGTCTCATCCTGCCCCGAGGCTGCTGCACGGCTGTGCCTCTGGGTCATGGCTCCCTCAGCCACGGCCCACACTGGCCACCAGGTCTCCAAGGTGCTCCAGCACCAGGCAGTGGGCATCTGTCCACTTGGCCTTTTCTGTGCTGGGCCCTTTCCTCAGGATAGACTCACACAAGTGGAGTTACTATGTCAAAGTACATGAGAAAGTATCCACAAGAGACACCCTGATGAAGGACTCTTGTCCACAGCGTACAAAGGGCTCTTAAAGCTCAACAAGAAGAATCAAAACAACTCGATTTAAAAATTGGCCAAAGACCCTCACAGACACCAGAGCCATACACAGACGGCATGTGAGCACACGGAAGGACGCGCAGCATCATGTTGTCAAGGGACTGCAAAGTACAACAGCAATGCACCACCACTGCACACGTATGACAACAGCCAGAGTCCAGACACTGACACCACCAAGTGAGAGGACTCGCAGCAGCAGGAACGCTCAGTCACGGCAGCTGGGGGTGTGAAACGGTGCAGCCACTGTGAACAGTTTGATGGTTTCCTACAAAATTAAACATAGTCTTATCATACGATCAAGCAATCACACTCCTAGGTGTTTACCCAAAGGAGCTGAAAATGTATCTCCACATAAGCACCTGCACATGGATGTTCACAGCAGCTTTACTCGTAACTGCCAAAACATGGCAAGACAGCCTTCAGTAGGTGAACAGATACAAGAGCTGTGGTCCATCCAGACAATGGAATATTACCCACTGATAAGAAGAAATGAGCTATCAAGCCTCAAAAAGACACGGAGGAAACTTACATGCAAATGACTAGGAGAAAGAAGCCAGTTCGAAAAGACTACACGCATGATTCCAACTCTGACATTTTGGAAAAAGCAAAGCTACAGTTACCAGGTATCAAGAGGGAGAGAGGGCTGAATGGGCGGAGCGCAAGGCACTTTAGGTCAGGACAGCTACTCTGTATGATATGTAATGACGGCTGCACGCCACACATGGGTCTAGGAACACACAGCACAACAGTGAACCCTGATGCAAGCTATGGCCTCCAGGTGGTGAGGACGAGCAGGCTCATGCCCTGTCTGCTGGGGGCGCTGATGGTGGGAGGCTATGCGTGTGTTGGGGCAGGAGGATTCGGCAGAGCTCTGCCTTTTGCTCAGTTCTGCTGTAAGCCTGAAACTTCTCTAAAACATAGTCTATGAAAAAAACATGAAATAAATACTAAACTGAGAAATGGAAAAGACCCCTCAGAGGTGCAGAAGGGAGGCCCTCTAGGCTGGCCTGGGGTCAGGGGAGGCTTCCTTAAAGGATGGACAGGAGGTAGGGCTGGAGGCAGGGTGGGCATAGCCCACCCGCTACTCGCCAGTGGGGCTAGAGGCCAAGCAGCCACAAAGGAAGGTGAGACAGCTATGACGTCAGCAGGCCAGGCCCGTCCAGGGTCTGGGTGGGGATTTTAGACTTGATGGTGGGAGGAGTGAGAAGCTAGAGAGGAATTTAAACGGGACTGAGTTGGTGTAATTTTCTTGGAATGTGCAGCAGTGCAGATATCCTCGAGATACACTGGCAAATCACACACCATCCCTGTTGAAAAGTGGTGAAATTAGACACTGGGGAAAAAAAGTAAGATGTGATCTAAGTTTCCAGAAAAATGGAAGAGTCGTCCTTCCCATTTTTTGGAGCAAAGAATTCCACTCCCAACTAGAACAAACATTAGGAGAAAATTTATCTGTAGAGGATAAAACAGAATGGTAAGAGCTAAGTAGGTTTGGTTTATTAAAATGCATTCATGCAATGCATCCTTGAATGACTTTAAAGTAAAAATAATACATCTTGATTTTGAAAAGGCTGCCCAGATAATTTCATTGTCCTTGCAACTCTAATCAAGACTGAGTCAAAGGGATGAAAAGTTAAGCCAATAAGAGCTTACAATACAGCCGGCAGGGCGTGTCTTCACAAAGCAGAGCCCAGGTGGGGGCTCCCTCCCAGGGTGTGTCAACACAGAGGCTCCCATGTCCCTGGTAGGTCGGCCAAATGAATTAAGGAAAAGAAAGCTGCTACCTGCCCTTTTACCCTAGGATACTGGTGGGCGTAAAGAGCCTTCACACTTACATGGGATTAAGCAACTTCCTTCCAATTAAGGAACAGGAAATGATGTCACCTGGGGTCTGCACACCTTGGAAATCCCTACTGACAACCCTAACAGAACTCCCAGGGATGGCTGGGAAGTGTACTACTAAACTGCCAGTGTCTGGGACATTCACTTAAACCAGCATCAGAAGGAAAAAAACAATTTTCCTGAGCATTTAAGAGTTGTGAAGTCACATTCATCACTTGGCTGCAATTTGCTATTAGAAGACTTAACTTCCTTTGTCTCATGTACAGGAATCTCCTGTAATGAGACTTGGGAAGGTATATCACAAGAGGTGACTTTGCAGAAGGTCCTCCCAAGGGTCCAGCCCATAACCCTAACCTTCTCCGGTGAGGCTGGCCCTCCACTGCCCCCCTCCTTCTGGCTGAAAGGCCGGAGCTCAGGACCTTTTTCTCCTAGTTTGAGGTCGACCGCGGTTTGAGGACAGGACTCTGGCCGTGTGTGACCACGCCCCCTACGCAGGGAAGGCAAGACCACCCGCCGCTGATGAGCGGTTGGGACAAAGTAGGGAGCAGTTCAAGGAAGGGAAACCAACGCACACCTGTCCCCAGGAAGAGGCTAGAAGGGAGTCCCACAGCTCCGGGAGCCGATGTCTGCAGAGGGAAGGCCTAGGCACCACCTTCCTGGAGGCTCTCCTTCCTGGGACGTGGTATGGTTCTCAATGAGTGACTCATCAGCTCAGGGAAACACTCTGTCCTGCCGGGTCCTGGGGCTTGGGAAATCCTGAGGCCAGTCCACCTGGGGCTCTGCCTGGCCTTCCTGGGGCAGACCAGGCACCACAGGGTGAGGTGGGGGGGGGGCCACTGTTGCTTCACAGGAGTGAGGACACAGCCTCGCCTGGAGTTGGCAGAGCTGGATCTGGGCAAGCCCGCAGCTGGCTGGAGGGCAGGGAGCCTGTCCCTCTGTCTATCTGGGACAGTCCCACCCTGGCCTCCACCTTGGCTGGGGCTCCTGCACCAGAGGCCAGGCCAATCCTTGGTTTTTGCAGTTGGGCTTTGTTTTCTCTTAATCCCTAGTTAACTGGCTCTTAACGGAAGCTCTGGATGCTCTGTGATAACATTCTGTATCCACCTGATCCACTCCCCTGAAGTTGTCCTACAGCTGTGGGAGACCCTGCAGAACTTCAGCGAGACCCACCGGGTCTACGGTAAAATGGTAATGAAGGAAAATGATGTTGGTCAGAAACTGGATCTACAAAGGAAGACCATCAGAGAAGGAATAAATGAGGGTAAAGTAAAACCTCTAATCTTTGTTATTCTAAATTGATTGAAAAGGTAAGTTTATTTAAATAATGACAACGGTGTATTCTGTGATTAGAATGGTAGAGGTGTTACAAGGGACTGCAGGCAGGAGCTGAGAGCGCGGGTGCACCCTAAATAGGCGGTGTTTATTTGAGAGCAGACCTGACTGGTTGCAAGTGTACACTGCAAACTTCAGGCAGTTACTAAAAAGTTTTTTTAAATAAGAACAAGTGTTATATTGAGAGAGGAGAAAATGCAATCGGATAAAATGCTCAATTAAAATGAGGAAAGGCAGAAAGAAAGTGGAAAACAAAAAAGAAACAAGAGCAATGAGTAGAAAACATCTAAAAACATGAACGCTATTAACCTAATCATGTAAGTATGCACTTTAAATGTGAATGGCCTGAACACACAAAAGGGTCTGTGAGAGCAGACAAACACTGAGCCCCAGCGACGGTGAGTACAGGAAACTGACATCACACACGAAGACACTCAGACATCAGAGGAAAGGTCCTCCACGCTCCTGCTGGTAAGAGAAAGCCGGGGAGCTATATTAAGTTCAGAGGGACAACTTCAGGGCAAAGGAAGCAGCTGCTAGGGGTAGAGGGGTGCTACCTGGTGGTAAAGGGGACACTTCTCCTAGAAGACACGCCAGTCCGGGGTGTGTGTGCATCACAAGAGACTGTTAACATACGTGGCATATGTGAAGCCAATGATGGGACTGCAAGGAGAGATACACAGGCCCATGGCTGCACTTTATACCCTGTGCTTGGAGGCGTCAGGTCCTCTCTCAGTGACTGACAGATCCACAGGTGGAAAATCCTAAGGACGTGGCTGAACCGAGGACACCATCACTTGGCTCTAACTGATGCATACAGACGACTCCATCCAACAAGAGCAGAACACACCTTCCCCTCAAGCTCTCATGGTATGTCCACCCAGACAGACCACACTCTGGGCCACAAAGCACACCTTTACACATTTAAAAATACAGAAATCATACTAAGTATGCTTCTAAACCACAATGGAATTAAATAGAAGTCAGTAACAGAAAAATAGCTGGAAAACCCCAAAATATCTGGAGGTTAAACAACATGCTCTTAAATAACACACGGGTCAAAGAAATTTCAAGAGAAATTTAAAAATATTTTGAATTAAACGAAAATAAAAACACATCAAAATTTGTGGGATGCAGCAAAAGCAATGCTTAGAAGTTGATGGCACTGAATGTAAACCCTAGAAAACATCTAAAATCAATAATCTAAGCTTTCATCTTAAGAAACAAGAAAAAGAGAAGCAAATTATAAAACAAGGTAAGGAGATTATAAGCAATAACAAAAATCAGAACAGAAATCGATGAAACCGAGAATAGGAAATCCACAGAAAAAAATCAAGAAACCCAGAAGTTGGTTTTTGAAAAGATAAGCAAAAATTAATAAACTTCTAGCAAGGCTTAATGGATAAAAGAGAGAAGAAACAAATTTACATCAGAATTGAAAGAGGATTCCATAGACATTAAAGGGGTAAGAGAGGAATGTCAGAAACAGCTCTGTGCGCCCAGATTTGATAATTAGGTGAAATGGAGAAATTCCTTGAAAGACACAATCAGCCAAAGCTCCGCAAGAAGAAACAGGGGGTCTGATAGGCCTGGGTCTACAGGCAGACGTCTGAGACACTTCAGAGACGGCCCACCGCTGTAAAGTGGCACCGCGGTACAGGGAGTCACACGCACCTTAAGGTTCCCAGGGCATGTAAAAGGGTGTCTGCCCTGTACTGCAGTCCACTAAGTGTGCAAGAGCGTATGTGTAAAAGAGCACATGCCTTAATTAAAAAATACGCTATTGCTAAAGTGTGCTAACTACCGGCTGAGCCTTCAGCAAGTTGTAATCTATGCAACAGTAACATCAAAAATCGCTGACCACAGATCACCATAACAAATATAATCATAATGAAAAAATCTGAAGTATTATGTGAATTACCAAAATGTGACACAGAGACCCCAAGTAAGCAAATGCTGTTGAAAAACAGCACTGACAGACTTGCTTGACAGAGTTGCCACAAACCTTCAATTTGTAAAAAATGCAGTATCTACAAAGTGCAATAAAGTGCAAAAAAATGAGGTAAGACTGAGTTAAAGAAATAGAATCAATAATTCATATCTTCAAAAACAGAAAGCACCAGGCCCAAAGGGGTTCACGGGTGAATTCCACCAAATGTTTAAGAAAGAAATTATACCAGTCCTCCCCAATTTCTTACAGAAGACGTTACCTTCCTAACGCACCCTTCGAGGACAGCATTCACCCAGTACCAAATCCACACAAAAACATTACATGAAAGGAAAACCACAGACCAACATCTCTCATAAACACAGATGCGAACTTCCTTAACAAGATATTAGCAACCTAATCCAACTACATAAAAAATAAGGATTATACCATAACCAGATGGGACTATTCCAGGTTTACAAAGCAGGTTCAATGTTTTTTTTTTTTTTTAAAATCGATGAATGTAATCTATCATATCAACAGACTGAAGAAGAAAAATCATGTGATCATTTCAATAGATGTAAAGAAAACGCTTAACAAAATCCAACACCCATTCATGATAAAACTCTCAGTAATTTAGCAATAGAAGGGGCGTCCTCAACTTGGTAAGGAACATTTACAGAAAACCTAAGGTTGGAACAATCCAATAAAGTAGTTCGTGATTTAGGAAAGAGTGACTCACACCTGAATGATTCATACAGGGGGCCCAGAACAGTGCTGACAACAGAGCAGCCCGTCAAGGTTGGCTCAGAGGCACAGAAGGATCCAGGAGGGAAATTACAAAGGATGGGATGACCCCAAAGATGTCACCATTTTTAAGGATTTGGAAAATAATTAGGGTGTACGGCAGGTAGTGCAAGGAAAATAAAAGTCAATATAAAACTCCATAGAAAAAATTACACAAGAAAGAAAACAGAGAGTAGTATAATATTTTCCTATTAAGCGAAAAATATTTATATAATCATAATAATAAAAACACCATTAACTGATCTTCATATTTGAGAATCAACCTGTAGACAAAGTGCAGGGTTTAATTATAGCTACAGAACAGAACACCATCAATCAAATATAAAGTATAGAAACTGGTTGGGGGGTAGAGAACAGTCAGAGAGGGGCAGGAGAGCTGACGTGCTCTTCCTTCAATGTGTAGAGTAAAAAGATATTAGCTTTAGCGGTGAAACAACGAACAAACAAACAAAACCCTTACAGCATATGTCACAACTAATGGTGAGAAAGCAGATGCTTGCTCCTTAAGGTCAGGAGCAGAGCAAGGAAGCCCCCTCTCACCACTTCTATCCAACAAGGAACTGGAAGTACGTGCTAATGCAGTAAGACTAGAAGAGGAAATAAAAGGTATACAGACTGGAAAGGAAGAATACTGTTTTTATCCACCGATGACAGTTTTCTGTGTAGAATACCCCAAAGAATCAACAACAAAAAACTAGAACTACAAAATGCCTGTAGCAAGGTTGCAAGATACAAGGTCAGAATGCAAAAGGCAACTGCTTTCTTGTATACTAACAATGAACAAATGGCTTTTGAAACTAAAAACACACAACACCATTTACACATTAGGGGTAAAATAAATGAACTACTTCAGTTTAAGTATAATACCTATATGAGGAAAACTATAAAATCTGTTGAAAGATATGAAAGGTCAAAATTAAGAGAGACATATTCTATGTTTGTGTACAGGAAGACTCAATAGTAAATTTTTTTCTAAGTTGATCTACAGATTCAACACAATCCCAGTAAAACCCCAGCAAGTAATTCTGTGTATACCAACACACTGATTTTACAGTTTATACGGAAGGCAAAAAGACCTGAAATAGCCAAGAAATTACTGAAGAAGAAAGAGCAAAGGTGGAGGACTGACACTACCCAACTTCAAGACACATCACAGGGCTTTAAGATACACATTATGGCTACCGAAATCAAGACAGTGTCTTATTGGTGAAAGAACAGACGTAATCAAATCAACAGAATAGAAAGCCCAGAGATAGACTCACATGAATATAGCCAACTGATCTTTGACAATCCAACAGAAAAAGGACAGTCTTTTTAACAGTGTTCAAACAACTGACACACACATGAAAAACAATGAATCTAGAAAGAGGCCTTACACTTTTCACAAAACTTAACTCAAGATGGATTACGGACTTAAGCTTAAAACGCAAAACTATAAAACTCCTAGGAGAAAACCTGGGTGACGTTGGGATTGACAATCGGTTTTTAGGCACAACACCAAAAACACAGCTCATGAAAGAAAAAAATTGATGGGACTTCATTAAAAGTAAAACTTCCAGTCTACAAAAGATACTATTAAGAGAATGAAAAGACAAGCCACAGATGGGAGAAAATGTTTGCAAAAGACCCATTTGATAAAGGACTGCTATCCAAAATATACAAAAAAAGCCTTAAAACTCAACAGTAAGAAAATGAACATCCTGAATAAAAAAATGGGTCAAAGACCTTTACAGACACCTCATCACAGAAGATATATGGACAGCAAATAAGCATGAAAGACGTTCTGAATCACATGTCATCAGGGAAATGCAAACTACACAGCAATGAGACACCACTGCACACCTGTAAGAACGGCTGAAAATCTCAGACCCTGAGAACACTCACTGCTGGTGAGGGTGTGGACAGCAGGACGTCTGATCTGTCACAAAGCTGTACTGGAAGCAAAGCCAACTTCGGTGGCCCTGCCTCCTCCACGGCTCAGGGGTCACTCCATGGTCGGGGTGTTGGCAAGAGACCCTCTGTTAACACGGCCCCTCTCCGGAGAAGTCACAGTGGACACTGCATGTCTCTAACCTTGGGCTATATTTCCTGAAGTTGCCCTTTGGTCATCTTGTTTGGACGCAGAGTTCCTGTCTCGGTCTCTCAGTCCCGTCTCTCTGGATGGGTTACTTTCTATGGTCGTCTCCCCAGCTGGAGGAATCACAGGGTCCTCCCAGTTGTACGGCTGCTCTGTTTAGGATGACGGCCAACATGAAAACGATCTAAACTACAGGAATATGCCCAAAGAACAGAAAATAGATGTCCACCCAAAGGCCTTACATGCATATTCACAGCAAATCAAAAAAATATGCATCAACCAATGAATGGATAAACAAAGCAGGTCTATCCAAACGATGGAATATTCAGCCACAAAATGGAAGGAAGCCTGAGGAATGTCTTAAAAATGTTTCACTAAGTGACAAGAGCCAGAAACACAAGAGCACACAGTGTACGAGTTCATGTCCATGTGTGTCCACAACAGGCTGTCCGTGGAGACAGGTGGCAGAAGAGTGGGTGCCAGGGCTTTGGGAGGGATGGGGCGTGACTGCCGGTGGACACGGGTTTCTTTCTGGAGTGGTGGAGATACTCTGCAGCTAGTTAGTGAGGATGTTGCACAACTGTGTGAATACAGCAGTGACAGCGAGCTGTGCATGCTGTAAGGGTATATTTTATCTCAGTTACACTGTGATTAAAAACTAGACTACCACTGCTTTCAAAGCCACTGAGATAACAAAAGACAATGTACAAAAGTGGCTGCACAACACTGGGAATGGACTAACGGCACTGAATTTCTCTCTTTAAAATGGTTGATTTTGTGTTTTGCAAGTCTCACTGTAACTTATTGTTTTTTAAAATATGAGGTTCTTCAGAAAAATCAACCCTCCTCTCTCCCCACAGGCGTCTGTAGACTCCCCTCTGCTTCTTACTCACGGGCTGCAGCTACGAGTGAGTCAGGGTCCAAACCTCTTTGGAAGCCAGCTCTTCAGGGACGTACTTCCTCATAAAACGGTACTCTAGGCACTGCTGGTGCCTGTGGTCTTAAGATTCCAGGTCCCCAAGGCCTAAGTGGCATGGGCAGTAACTTTCACACAGGGGCTGCGTCCTCACCCTTCTCTGCTCTGAGAAAGGTCAGAGGATGGGGTCTCCGCAGGCGTCTGGAGACCACAGGCTGTGGACAGGCTGCCCCAGGTCTGCAGGCATCTGGCCCTCACAGCCTGCCTGCCAGGGGCTCGTCAGCCTCCCAGACTCTCGACCACCCTCACCTGCACTCCTCCAGAGAGCCAGGCAATCATCTTCCTGCCAACCACCAGCCCCTGCTCTGCACCAGAGTCTACTCATGGTGCTGAAAGCACTGCTTCATTTAAGACAAAAACCTGACCATTCCACCTCCTCGGCATGGCCGGGGACAGCAGAGCAAGACAGAACCCGTGTGAACCACAGCCCCGTCTCCCCTCCAACGTGTGAACCTTATAGCTGCCTGGGCACCTCTGGGGGTTTTCCATGTGCCTTTCACCAGCTCTGCCTGAGAGACCCTGACGGCCCTGGGGCCACCAACCCTGCAGTCACTGGCTGCAGCCCTCCACCCGCAGTGGGCTGCCTGGCTGTGCAGTGGAAGCACTGAGTGTCTGCCTCCCCCATCAGCCCCAGGGTGCATCTTATGTACTCCTTTGCTCTGAAGTCAGGTCTACTGTCCCTGCTTCAGAGATGAGACATGGTGGTTAGAGCCTGCTTCCTTAAAGGCCACTTGGCTGTAGCAGTCACATCTCAGTACTAACAGTGAGAGGAGCCGCCCAGAAGAGAAAATCCAAATGGCCTCGATGCACCGAACACACACCAGCACATGGGGACCATGGATCCAAGCACCAGTGGATCACAGCTTTGGCTGTTCGTACAGACCATGATGGGCTCAGGAATCTAGTGGTCTAGGGGTGGAGGGGCGGTCCCCCAATGTGAGTTTTGGAATTTCTGTACACTTTTTGGAAATGACTTTCACAGATGTTCCTTCTCTGCTCGGGTCTCGCTCCCTCCGCACTGACTTCGTCATCTTCCCCGGCAACTTCCCTCCTGTCTAAATCCACCCCAGATCTGCTTCCCTCCCCGAGCTTCACCCCCACCCAGCTGCAACCCCAGGCCAACTCTGACTCTGCTGCACGTGCACTCGCCTCTCCTGACACCCTTCTCCCTCCCTCTCACCCCTGGTGCTTCCCAGCCCCCACCCCATCCTGCTCTCCTCCTGCCCCCACCCTCCACCTGCCCCCTGCCTGCTCCCTCCTGCCCTTCCTGCCCTCGAACACTGGAGGCTGTGGTTCTGTATTTGCTGGTTCTTCTCTACAGACTACGAGTCTGGGAGGCAGGAGTCACTTCTGATTCTGCTCCTTATGTATCCAGTGTATGGAACCTGTCAGGTGCTCAACAAACACTTGCTGAACAAGTGAACAGGTGAATATAAAGTAAGTGTGGTATTTAAGGAAACATAAATACCTCTTCCAGCAAGATCGACTACACACCTTGGACACTGCAGATGGAGTTGACCCGAGTGACAGAATCCAACGCATCCAGCCTCACAGGGCCCGGCGGCTCCCAGGCATCGGAGGCCACACCCAGGTGGGGCTTTGGAAGCAAGAGGACAGTGCGTCCAATACAAACGATCCGACCTGCCAACAGACACACCTCAGGTTACCACAGCTCTGAGCTCTGAAACAAGCAAGTTCTCTCTCCAGTAGAGACGTGTCCTTTGCAGCCTCCTGGGAGTCGGGGGCAGGTAGAGCTGAGGGCACCGCTGTGGGGGCCCTGTGTGTGTCCAACACTGTGCAGAAAGGAAACCCAAAGCCCCATGCACTAAGCTGGAAATGCACACAAACACTAGGTTCAAATTCGACTCAGAAAGGCAGATTTTGTGCCATGTAATAAGTTATAAAGTGGAAAATACAGTCTAGGCAGGATCCTAGAGTGATTCCTGGGAATAAAGGGCTGACTTATCTGAGCACACAGTCAGGCCTCTGTATCTGCAGATGCAAACAAGTGTGGATTCAAACAATGATGGATAGAAAATATTTGGAAAAAGTTCCAGGAAGTTCCAAAGGCAAACTCCGAATCTGCTGCACACCAGCAGCAGTCCAGAGCACTGCTGCCATGTCAGGCGCTGTAAGTGATCAAGAGATGATTCAAGTGCAGGCTCCACGCAAAACCCAGGCCGCTTCACAGAAGGGCTGTGAGCACCTGTGGATTCTGATGTCCACAGGGGGTTGGTGCCGAGGGAAGAACGCATGTTACAATGTTCTAGCCTTTCCTTTGTTTTGAAAAGTGCTGCTCTAGGCAGTGGCTTCAGGTGGCTCCTGCATCTGTAAAAGCGTGACCCCAACAGACCACATCTCCTGCGGGCGTGTCGGCACTGCAGGGAGTTCTGGTTGTGTCCAGGCGGCCACTACAAGGGTCATGTCCGCAGCAGATTTGGGACGGGGCCAGTGGTTACAGAGCAAGACAAAGGCAGCAAGAACCCACAAAGCCAGTCTATGGCATCTCTCGGTCGCCACATCAGAGCTGTCAGTGAGACGAAAGCATACCCTGGTCTAGGAGGGCATCCCGGAAGAGGAAGCTCTGGGAGGCAGCCTCAGAGAGTGCGTCTTGGACTTCCGGGCCCAGCACGCACGAGGGGGCCACGCACACAGGCATGGTTCTGGGAAGGCCAGAGTTGTCCCCACGCTGCATTTGCAGAGTAACGTCAGTCACCACCAGCCATAGCTCCCTGGGCTCCAAACTGTTTACCTGTAATTCAAAGACACAGTCAAGGCTGTTAATGTAATAGCTACTCTTATATCCAAAATTATTTTTCAAAAGCAATAACCTTAGGTGATTATTATTAACACTAACAGTTTCCGATATCATTTCAACAAATATTTCAAAACATGCCATGGCCTCTGCACGTCTTGGTCACCAGCTGTCCCGGACACAGCCGAGCTCTGTGACGCCCAGCCTGCAGCTGTGTAAGGGGCTCCTTTACTGGGCGACAGTCTGCCCTTCCCAGGCCCCACTCTGCTTGACCTCTGACCCATGCAGGATGAAGTCATGCCCTCTCCCTCAACCCCACGCCCACACACCCAGGACGTCACCATCAGTGTCTCATATTCAGAACATGCACATCCTTCTCTCCTGCTAGATGTGGTTTCCTAAGGGTTAGGGACTGTTATGAACTGAATGTTAGTATTTCCCTCTCACTACCCCCACTCCATATGTTGAAGTACCAACCCTCAATGTGATGGTAATGGCAGAGGGGGGGCCTCTGGGAGGTGCTTAGGACATAATTAACATAATGACATTCAGCCTTTTCCCCTTGGTCAGAATTCAGGATTCAGTAGATGTAAATGGGGCCAGGATTTGCCTAGGAAGACCCTTGAGGTCAGCAGGGCTGGGCCATGAGAACCTGGCTGGCATGAGGTTAAGTTGGTGTTGCTGGCAGGGATGGTATGGTCAGGCTGAGGATCCCATGTGGCTGGCTGATAAGACTGGGCAGAGGAGGTGACCAGCAAGGTCAGAAGCTGTGAGTTGAGTGGAGGAAGCAGCTCACATGGGAGGCTGATCACATATAGAAAATTAGACAAAGATATATTGAGGAAAATGAGAACCAAGTTTCTCACTGTTGTGTAAGGGAATTATAGATATGGAAATGAGACAATCTAGAGTCAGTTCTGTGGTGATGATCTAGAGTTGGAGGTACTGGTACAAAACCAAGATTTTAGGCTGAGAGAAACAAAGAAAGAATAGATATGGACTTGTATATATGTGTGCTTGAGAACACATGTATTTCCTTGCTCTGTCCACTGAGAGGACCTAGAAGCAATGACATCCCAGCAGCAAATGAGCCCACCTAGTACCAGATCTTGGGATCTTGGCTTCTAAATGCCATTCTTCATTAAAATCACCTAGCGCTCCTTAAGAGATGGCTGATTACAGAGCAAAGAAAAATGAGTCTGAAGCATCTTACTGTGTCAGAAAGTAAGGAAGTACTGGAAGAATGATGAGTACACGTCCAAAGGACACAGGAGGCTGCTTGAATCTGGGGAGATCTGAGTATCAAAATAAACAGCAGTTACAGATCATAACCCATTGAACAAAAACTGAATCTACTGGCCCAAACTGAGATAATAGGTGAACGCATATTCAAGTCCAATCATGGAAATGAAAAGGTCCTAATTATAGCCAAAATAGAAAAAATTCTGGAATTACAAAATTACCAATTGACCGCTATCAGAGTAATAATTCAGGCAAGAATCATATAGATGTTAAAAAATGAGTAACAGTTTGATAAGAAATAGGACATTTATATATACAGTCTTAAACTATCTTCCCACAGAACATTTGTTACATAGTTGTTAATTAATAAGTATGAAATACTTATTATTTAACTTTAGAGCAGAGAAGCCTGCAAGACACCATCTTAATCAATTGATAACACAGCACAGCACTGGGACAAATCAACCGTGTGCCTCCTGATATGAACACACTATTTTTTATGTGATGTTCCTGTTGAAAACGCATAACCTGACTCTATTCATGGCCAGGCAAATCTATATGAAGGGGCATTCTATTAAGCAACTGGCCTCTTCTTCAAAAATGACAAGGTCATAAAAGATGAGCAAAGATGAAAAAATGTTCCACTGGAAGGAGTGGGAGACAGGTCGCAGCACAGCACACAATCCTGTACCGGACTGAGGAGTTATAAATGGTTGTTTTGGAACAATTGGCAAGAAACACTTTAAAAACTGGTACATTTCTCAAAAAGAGTAAAGACTTCTTTCTACAAGATTATCTGAAGGTGAGAATTTATCTGACAATCTTCAAAGATATTAGATTCTCTGTAAATATCCTGGATTTGGCATATTGTCTCTTTTTCTGTCTCCCAGTGAACAAAAATGGTCTCATTTCCTTTGAACTTAACTATCAAATTACCTTTAGCATTGGGATTAAGAATAAAGTCAGAAAAAGACACAACCAATTGATTCAAAGTAGTACTACCAACCTTACTGTTAAAATTTATTGGAAATAGATCTCTTCTACACAAAAATACCCAATGAATTTTTGACAAAGTTGCAAAAGCAATTCAACGCAGGAAGGAGGCCCATAAACAAACACTGACCTCCACAGGCAAAGAATGCGCCTTACACAAAAACCAACTCAAAATGCAGCATGGACTCAGGTGTAAATAAATCTTCTAGAAAAGAGTGTAGAAGGTAAAACTTTGGGACCTAGAGCGAAGTAAAGAGACTTGACTTGTCTTTGACTTGACAATAAAAGCATGAACCATGAGAGGAAAAGCTGATGAATTTGACCACAAAAAATTTAAAGACTTTTGCTTTGCAAAAACTCCTGTTGAGGGGGAGGGTTAGCTGAGTGGTACAGATTGCGTGCCTAGCATGCACGAGGTCCTGGGTTCAATCTCCAGTACCTCCATTAAAGATAAATAAATTAGGGAAGATAACCTAATTAACTTTAAAAAAAAAAAAAAAAAAGAGTACTCAGGAAGAAAAAAAAAACCTTATGTGATGAATTGAAAAGACAAATTACAGACCCTGAGAAACATTTGCAAATCACATATCTAACAAAAGCTTTCTAAACAGAATAAAGAAATTAAAAACTCAACGGTAATAATCCAAACCGAAAATGGGCAAAAGACACATATTAACATTTCACCAAAAAGGGCATACAAATGACAAACACACAGAACGATGTTTAGGGTGGGCAGGGCCGGGGTGGGTGGGTGTTTATAGCTCAGTGGTAGAGCACATGCTTAGCGTGCACAAGGTCTTGGGTTCAATCCCCAGTATCTCCATCAAAAGCAAGAACAAACAAATGGGACCTAATTAAACTTACAAGCTTCTACACAGCAAAGGAGACCATAAGTAAAACAAAAAGACAACCTATGGGATGGGAGAAAATTTTTGCAAAAGAAACCGACAAAGGCTTGATCTCCAGAATATATAAGCAGCTCAAACGACTTAATAAGAAAAAAAAAAAACAACTCAATCCAAAAATGGGCAAAAGACCTAAACAAGCAATTCTCCAAGGAAGAAATACAAATGATCAATAGGCACATGAAAAAATGCTCAATATCACTAATTATCAGAGAAATGCAAATCAGAACTACAATGAGGTATCGGCTCACACCAGTCAGAATGGCCATCATTTAAAAGTCCACAAATGACAAATGCTGCAGAGGCTGTGGAGAAAAGGGAACCCTCCTACACTGCTGGTGGGAATGCAGTTTGGTGCAGCCACTGTGGAAAACAGTATGGAGATTCCTCAAAAGACTAAGAATAGACTTACCATATGACCCAGCAATCCCGCTCCTGGGCATATATCCAAAAGGAACCCTACTTCAAAAACACACCTGCACCCCAATGTTCATAGCAGCACTATTTACAATAGCCAAGACATGGAAACAGCCTAAATGTCCATCAATAGATGACTGGATAAAGAAGATGTAGTATATTTATACAATGGAATACTACTCAGCCATGAAAACCGACAACATAGTGCCATTTGCAGCAACATGGATGCTCCTGGAGAATGTCATTCTAAGTGAAGTAAGCCAGAAAGAGAAAGAAAAATACCATATGAGATCGCTCATATGTGGAATCTGAAAAAAAAATATATAAAACAGGAACAGATTCATAGACACAGAATACAAACTTGTGGTTGCCAAGGGGGCAGGGGGTGGGAAGGGACACACTTGGATTTCAAAATGTAGAATAGATAAATAAGATTATACTGTATAACACAGGGAAATATATACAAGATCTTGTGGTAGCTCACAGAGAAAAAAATGTGACAATGAATATATGTATGTTCACGTATAACTGAAAAATTGTGCTCTACACTGAAATTTGACACAACATTGTAAAATGATTATAATTCAATAAAAAAAAAGTTAAAAAAAAAAGAGTGGTCATGGGTGAGAAGGGTGAAGAATACAGAAAACTGAAACTAGTTTGTCTCTCTTTCCTTTTAATAGTCTCTATTCCTCCCTCATCTATCTTTTTCTCCTTCCCTCAACCCTCCTCTTTCACTCCTCTACCTTTTAAATTTAAGACTGAATTAATACATGAGGAACCAGCCAGTGGAGCACCTCGGCTCTTCATTCCAAAGGTGGTAAAGAAGAAAAGTGCTGGTTTCAATTCTTCGTTATTTGAAGCTCCATTACAGCTTCTGCTGTATAACCTTTCTTGGACAAGCCCTTGCTTACTTTGACAGTGTACCTTGAATAAATTCAGCCATTAAAAAAAAAAAAAAGTTCAACACCATTAGTTCTCTGGATGAATCTCTGGAGAATTATGCCAATTGAAAAAAGAAAAAAATTTCAGAAGGAGATGTTAAGGGTTGAATTGGGTCCCTCCAAAAAAGGCCTACTGGAGTTCTAACTCCAGCACCTCAGAACGTGACCTTACTTGGAAAGCGGGTATTTACAAACAAGTTAAGATAAAATCATTACAATGAGCCCTAATCCAATGACTGCTGTCTTCTTTACAGAAAGGGGAAATTTGGACACAGATAAGCACAGAGGGAGGCCACGTGAAGACACAGAGAGGGGATGGCCACGCGACTGGCCACTACAAGCCAAGCAATGCCAAGGATGGCCGGTGGACACCAGACCTGGCAGAGCTGGCAGGGCCCTGCTGACGCCATGATTTCAGGCTTCCGCCTCCAGAAGTGTGAAACATTAATTCTCTTCGGTTTTAACCATCCAGTTTTTGGTACTCTGCATAGCCAGGCCTAGCAAACTAATACTGATGGACACTCCATGGCCTACTTATGTAACCACCATAAAATGACAGAATTATAATGATGAGAGCAGGTCAGTGGTTGCCATGGGGTAGGGCTGGGAATGGGGATGAGTGTGGCTATAAAGGAGGCACGAGCAAGAATGAGCCTATTTATTTTAAATGTGTATTTGTTTTTTACTGAAGTATAGTTGATTTACAGTATACAGCACAGTGATTTTATAGTTTTACAGACTATACGCCATTAAAATTTATTATAAGGTAATGGCTATATAATTCCCTGTGTTGTACAACATAACCTTCTTGCATATTTTATACATAGTAGTTAATATTTCCTAACCCTATACAGCTAATTTACGCCCCTCTTCAGTAACATTAGTTTGTTTTCTGTGAGTCTGTTGCTAAGTTTGTTGACTGTATACTCACATTGATGGAGTTTTCTTTTTAGCATGGGTCGATGTTGCATTTTGTCAAATGCTTTCTCTCTGTCTACTGAGATGCTTATGTGAGTTTTTTACCCTTCCTTTCGTTAATGTGATGGCCACACTGATTTGATTTGTGAACGTGGAGCTATCCTTTTGATTCTGGAGTAAATTCAAGTTGATCGTGGTGCATGATCCTTTTTTTATATTGTGGAGTTTGGTTTGCTAGTATTTTGCATCTATGCTCATCAGAGATACTGTAATTTTCTTTTTTTGTAGTGTTTTTGTCTGGTTTTAGTATCAGGGTAATGGTGGCCTTGCAGAATGAATTTGGGAGTGTTCTGTCCTCTTGAATTTTTTTGAAATAGTTTGAGAAATACACGTGTTAGTTCTTCATTACATATTGATTAGAACTCCCCTATGAAGCCTTCTGGCCCTGGACTTCAGTTTGCTGAAAGTTTTGTTGGTCACAAATTTAATTTCACTACGAGTGATTGGTCTGTTCAAATTGTCTCTTTCTTCTTGACTCAGTCTTGTCAGGTTATATGTTTTCAGGAATTTGCCCATTTCTTCTAGATTGTCCACTTTTTGGCATGTAACTTTTGTAGTATTTTCTGTCAATATTTCTGTGGTATTGCTTGTTATTTCTCCTCTCTCATTTCTCATCTCCTCGCTCTTTTCTTCTTGGTGAGTCTGGCTAAATGTTTAGGCTTCATTAATCTTTTCTTTGGCTTTTTTATAGTCTCTGTTTTATTTATTTCCTCTCTAATCTTTATTATTTCCTGCCTTCTGCTGACTTTGGGCTTTGTTTCTTCATTTTTTAATTCCTTCAGATGGTAGGTTTGAAATTTTTCTTGTTTCCGGAGAAAGCCTGCATTGTTATAAACTTTGCTCTTAGAACTGCTTTTGCTGCAACCCATTGATTCTGGGGTTCTGTCTTTCCATATTCATTTATCTTGGGGTATTTTCTGATTTCCTCTTTGATCCATTTTTTTCCTTCAAGTGGCATGTTTAGTCTCCGCGTGTTCGTTCTTTCCCCATCTTTCTTTCTGTAACTGATTTCTAGTTTCATACTGTTGTGGTCAGAAAAAAAATGCTTGATACTAATTCTATCCTCTTAAATTGGTTGAGACTTGCTTTGTGGCCTAGCACATCAGCTACTCTAGAGAATGTGCCATGTGCACTTGAAAAGGTGTCCTGCTGTTTCTGGATGGAATGTCCCATAGATACCTATTGAGTCCAAATGGTCTGTTCTGTCACTTAAGACCACTGTTGCCTTAATGATTTTCTGTCTGCGTGACCTGTCTGTTGCTGTAAGTAGGTTGTTGAAGTCCCCTCCTATCACTGTATTATTGTTAATCTCTCTGTGTCTGTTGGTATTTGCTTTACATGCTTCGGTGTGCTTATACTGGGTGTGTACATGTTAGTGGATGTAGTATCTTCTTGTACTGGTATCATGCCCTCCTTCATCTCTTGTTGTAGCCTTTGTTTTAAAGTCCGTTTTGTCTGATATGAGTATTGCTACCCCCACTTTCTTGCCATTTCCATCTGGATGAATTATTTTTCCATCTCCTCACTTTCAGTTTGTGTGTCTTTAGCCCTGAAGTGAGTCTCCTGTAAGCAGCACACTGAAGGATCTTGTTTTTTTTATCCAATCAGCCACTCTATGTCTTTTAATCACAGTATTCAGTCCACTGACATTTAAGGTAATTACTGATAGGTGTGGACTTACTGCCATTTTGCTACACGCTTTCTGATTGTTTCTGTAGTTCTTCTCCGTTCACTTTTTTCTTTTTGTTTCTTCTTCTCTTATGGTTTCATGATTATATTTAGTGGCATGCTTGTGTTCCTTTCTTTTTGGCTTTTGTGTATCTATTGTAGGTGTTTTGTAGGTAAATCGATTTGTAGTTACCATGGGGTTCATATATGTTGACGCATAATTATATCTACTTGTTTTAAACTGACAGTCATTTAAGTTCAAACACATTCTAAAAGATCTACATTTTTTACTCCCTTCCCCCATACTTGGTTTTTGATGTCATGTTTTCATCTTCACGCTTTTCCCTTAATTGTTTATTGTAGTTACAACTGTTTATACACTTTTTTGTCTTTTAGTCTTCGTACTGGCTTATTTAAGCAATCTTCAACCCTTACTATATATTTGTGTTTCCTTGTGAGATTTTCCCTTTCCTATAGAGTCTTACTTCTTTTCCATTTAGAGAACACTTCTTTTAGGGAAGGGTTGGTATTGATGAATTCTTCTAGTTTTTGCTTCTCTGAGAAGTTCTTTCTCTCTCCTTTTATCCTAAATGATAATCTTGCTGCGTAGAGTATCCTAGATTGCAGGTTTTCCCATTTCAGCACTTCACATGTATCTTGCCACTCCTTTGTGGCCTGCAGAGTTTCTGCAGAACAATCAGCTGATAGCCTTTTAGGGGTTTTCTTGCATATGACTCTGCTTTTCTCTTGCTGCCATTAGAACTCCATTTAACTTTTGCCGTTTTAATTATGACAAGTATTGGTGTGGGTCTGTTTGGGTTCATCTTGTTTGGAACCCTCTGTGCTTCCTGTACCTGGATATCTGTTTCCTTCAGGTTTGGGAAGTTTTCAGCCATCATTTCTTCACATACACATGCTTAACTTTCTCTGCTTCTATAAATTTTGGTGAAACAGCTACTATTTTGGTCTTGAATGGGTGTTCTTATGTGGGAGGGTCCCTACACGGACTGCATGGACCCATTTTGGTGGGAGGGCTGGATCTGATGATGATGCCAGTCCCATCTTTCCTCAGGCCGTGCTGGCCACTATCACCTTGATGGGGGTGTGGCATGTGCTTTAGGAGCCAGGGCCTGTGCAGGGTATGAGGCGAGACTGCCTCTCTGCTCAGTGCTGATCCCCAGCTTGCGCTGGTTCTGTTCCCTCTGAGTGTGTGTTTTCCCTCTCCCTGTACCAGGACCTCTGCCCCAGAGGAGGGAGTGATGAAGCACGTGGGGCCTCTGTGCTTACAGAGTCAATGCCCTTCCTATGTAGGCATCTGCAGCTGTGCTCAGACGCAGCCCCAGTTGGTTCTTTCCCCAGTCTTGGCCATTCCAGGCCCAGCGCTCTGATGTGGTGTGGAGTGAGCATGGCTGTACAGCTCGCCGGGTCTGGGCTGGGGTGCATGGTCAGTCAGTCATGGGAATCCAGCTGCTGCTCGGGCAGATCTCTCTGCCCTGCCTGAGGGTCAGCCAGCACCGTGCACTCATGAATGGAGTCTAACTTCTCCAAATAGCCAAGGGGGCTTGTCTCCTGCATGTAGGACCCCAGGAACGGGGGGCCCAGGGTGAGAGTCCACCCCTGAGATCTCCCTTTTCCTTTTGAGTCCCCCACAGGGGTACAGGTCTCAACCCAATGCTTTTCCTCTTGCCCTACTTGATTACATGTGGGTCTTCCCTGCAGCCTTGGCTGTCCAGGTTTCCTCAGCCAGCCTTTACTTAGTCTTCTGTGAGAACTTTTCCACACGCAGGTGTATTCTTGATGTGCCTGTGGGGGAGGTGAGCTCCATGTGCTCTCACTTTGCCATCCTGATCTCCCTGTCTTATTCCAATTCCTCCTGGAGGAAGCTGGTTTCTGGGATTCTCTTCCCCACAAAAGGAGAACACATGAAGTATAAAGAAACATAGTGGATTGAGGAATCTGTTCCATTGGGCTCCCAGCCCTCGGCACACACAACCACGCGGCTGGCAGGCTGTACCTGTGCTAACAGAAGCCTGTTTCTTGGTGGGAAACTTGGGACAGAAGGGATCTGTGCTCTCAGCCAGCCCGCAGCCAAGGCTCCTTTGCCCAGTGAGGCAGACGGCTACCCCGGGCCTCCACTGGGGGAGCACGGGATGAGCACTGGACACCGCTTCCTTTACCCTGCACCTTTGGCCGGGCTGCAGGGCTGTGGGCAGGAGCCAGTGGGGTGACAGCACGAGGTGGCTGTTTGTGCCTGCAGGTAGTGGCAGCTGCACTGTGAACCACTGATGCCTCAGCCTCACCACCTGAGGTGCGGTTAGGGTGATGGGCACGTGGCAGGTGCTAAGCATCCTGCGGGAGGAGGAGTGCAGTCAGCCTGGAAGTAAGAGGCAATCAGGGGCTGGAGTGCGTCCTCACTGGGGGCTGTCCCCGGCCTGTGGGGCAGGGTGCTGGGCCAGCTGGTGAGAGCGCTGCCCTGGACTAACATTGGTCACCCTCTCACTCCAAGAGAGGCATGAATTCTCTGTAAAACGACCACTCACGAGCAGAGAAGAGGAAACTCTGCGTGCTCTCGGGTGATTGTGACACAGGGTCATTCCGCTGTGAGTCACCGTCCAGCAATTTCCCGCTGCACTCACCGCCCGTGCCGGACGAGAGCACTTACTTCTTCCCGGTCTCGGCCCAGCGGGCCTGCTGGGCACAAGGAGCCGGGTCTTCCAGCGGCCTCTCCATGGGACGGCCCGTAGCTTCACAAGAGCTCTCAGAAATGGTGAGCACTCTCCTGAGATTCCTACGTTCACTCCAGAAATGAGGCTACAGCTTCTCCTTCCTTCCTACAACTGCCTGTGTCAGAAAGGAGCTCGCAGGGCTGGGCTGAGAGCTGGAAGGGGGGCGCAGCTGGCTCATCCCCAGCACCCGACTGACAGAGGCTCCCCCCACACCCGTCTCCACCCCGCAGGAGGAGTGGGTCTGTTACCGCCTCAGGGCAGAGTGGACACAACTGGACTCAACTGTCCTTCTGTTTTGGTCTCACGTTAATTTCTGAAAGATTATCCTTCAGTGAACCGCATGACACCTCACGAGGAAGAGGTGGGGAGACTGATTACCTGTGGTCCTTGGTAAATCACTCTGGCGTAGAAACTGCAACGGGTACAGAGGCCATCAGTCTGGAAAGGCATTGAGAACGGTGAGTAAGGCCCCCCCACCCCCAGCACAGCCACAGAAAATAACTGAGACCTTGGCAGAAACAAAAACACCACCTGGAGAATTTCTCTTAAGAAGCGGGGAACCGGAGGCTGGTAAAACTTAGAAACGGGGTCTTCGTCAATTACATCAATTTGTCCCAGATTTGGATGAGCAGAGAGGATGTAACAGAAGCTAGGAGGAGGCAGATGAGTTGTTTCCTGTTTAAAATGAAGACAAAAGCAGAACGTGAATGTACTGTTAAAAGACTCAAATCACTGTTAATATAAACCTACTCTAATACACATATTGGTTCACAGAAGCATACTACCTCTCTGGAAGGCTATGTAAGAAACGGGTTATGTTGTTTATCTCTGGGACCAAGCTAAGAACTTCCGTGCTTTTTAACTTACGACCAATTCAAGATTTCGTTTTAGAAATTTACTTTTCAGAGTATATTGAGAACACCATTTAGAAACTCCACCCCTGTAAGTGCTCTAGAAATGGCATTTCTGACCACAGTGCAGCTGGTCCAGCACAGGATGGAGCCATGGTCTTACCTGTGCCAGGTCAGGTACCACACAAGCAAGGTGGCACATGTTCTGCCTGAGGAGCTACAGCCCAGAACAGCTCTGGCCAGACTGCTGGGTAGGCTCAGCATGGAGACAGGGGACTCATTTTAATCAGTCAATTTTGCTACCTGTGAGCAACTCCTGGGAACAATCTGACGAGGAAGCAAAGGGAAATCCCAGGATAAGCAGGAGGTTATTCATGGAGTTTCTGCTCCAACTGGTGACTGAGTGCGGGTTCTGCTAGTGACTGAAAGTGTCTTGTTCGGTGCGACGCTGAGACCTTGGTTGTGCCCTGGCGTGTGGTGGTGGCTGGACCTGCAAGCGGGCCAGTGGGCCTGGACCTCTGTCCTGGCTTATACGCACTGGTCCCAGCTTCTTGGGATGTGGACTGTGGGGTGGCACCTGGCTCAGCACCTGATACCAAGCAGGTGTGACTGGGGAGCTGTCAGCGATGGGCTTACCTCTTCACAGGCCGAGCTGCGGCCAGGTGCTCTCAGAGGCACAACTGGAGGCCACATGGTGTCAATCAAACTGAAAAGGCCAGCCATCCTGGGAAAGAAGAGAGGCCTGGTCAGTGTGCTGGTCACATGCACACCTGCTTCACAGACACCAGGCTGAATGCCCAAGGAGCCACCACTCAGGACGAGCGATGAAGACAGTGGTACACAGACAGGAAGACAGGCCTTAGAACCTGCCTGCAAAAGAACAGGAAGGAGACTGTTCATTAAATTGTGAGGCATCTGCAGAATGAAATGTGATGTAACCATTGAAATGGTTATATTGAAAATATTTAAGGGCATGAAAAGATATCCCTGATACCTTGCTAAATGAAAAGCAGACAGCAAAGTATAATGTCTCTCTCTAAAAGACATAAAAATGTCTTTAGTGGTTATCTGAGTAGAGCTTAAAGGTGATATGCATTTTCTTCCTTTGGTTTATATATTTCCTGTATTTTTCCAAAACAGATATGTGTTACTCATACAATCAGAGAAATGATCAATAAGTTATCTAAAATAAATAACATAGCCAGACACAAAAGGACAAATAGTGTATGATTCCACTTATTAGCTCTCCCAAGAGCAGAAAAATTCAGAGACAGAAAGTAGGATGGTGGGTGCCAGGGACTGGGGGAAGTAGGGGTCAGTGTTTAATGGGGACAGAGCTTCTCTTTGGGAAGATGAGAAAGTTCTGGAGATGGATGGTGATGATGGCTGCACAACAAAGTGAAAGTACTTAATGCCACTTAAAAAGGGTTAAGATGTTAAATGTCCATTGACAGATGACTGCATAAAGAACCTGTGGTATATTTATGCAACGGAATACTACTCAGTCATAAAAAAGAATGAAATAATGCCATTTGCAACATGGATGGACCTGGAGATCATTACTCTAAGTGAAGTTAAGTCCAAAAGAGAAAGAAAAATACCGTATGATATCACTCAGATGTGGAATCTAAAAAAACGACACAAGTATTTACAAAACAGAGTCAGACTCACAGACATAGAAAACAAACTTATGGTTACCAGGGGGAAGAGGGGGGAAAGGGATAAATTGTGAGTTTGGGGTTTGCAGATACTAACTACTATATATAAAATAGATAAACAACAAGGTCATACTGTATAGCATAGGGAATTATATTCAATACCTTGTAATAACCTACAAAAAAAGAATATATATGTATCTATACATATGTATAACTGAATCACTATGGTGTACACCAGAAACTTAACACAACATTGTAAGTCGACTATACCTCAATTTAAAAAATGCTTTGGATGGAAAATTTTACACTATGTACATTTTACCACAACTGAAAATAGTTTTAGTTGCCCCACAAAACGAATATATATCAGAAAGGCTTCTTAGATTTTGCCTTGAGTTTCAACAATGTTAAGGTGTAATAATGTTGTTTACTTTTTAGAAAGCCTGTGGCCTTAATAATTAATGTTACATATCCCTATTGCACTGCGGGCAGTCCTGAAACCTCTTGGCCCCGTCCTTTGCTCCCTGCAGGACTCTGATACTCCCGCTTCCCAGCTCGCAGTGCCAAGGGTGATGGGAGCAGGCGCAGGCTCTCAGGGAGGGCGCACAGCAGCAGAAGTAGACAGAACAGCTGACCACGTGGGACGCACGCCTTCTACGGGCTGACATACAAGCCTGGCCGACTCCACGCTCCCCATCACGCTGCACAGGGCTGTGGGCATTTGTTCCTCCTGGACTGAGCATGAGCCTGGGACTGGCAGCTGGGGATGACAGTGGCACGCGGAGCTGAGAGCCCCATGAGGCATGTCACCTCTCAATCTCCAGCCGAGAGAGGCAGCTCCCTAACCTTCACCCCCGATGCTCCCGGTCACTATGAGGAGAGGATGGGGGTCCGTCCTGGAACACACGGCGGGCCACCTGTGAGAAGAGAGGCCAGAAGAGCAGAGTGATAGGACGGAGTGGCAGTGAGAGGAGAAACACCCACAAGTAGAGGAAGAACAGGGCTGCGGCTGGCGCAGATTTCGGGGTCCAGGGCGCTCACCAAGCCTGGGGACGACAGGTGTCACGTGGAGGAGGAGGGCAAGCTCCCGGCACACAGAGACCCCCACTGATGGCCCTGCTCAGGTGGCCTGTTCCCCTAGTTATTTTAGGGTTTTTCCCACCTGATACTGCCTCATCTGGCTCCTCCCAACCTTCAGCAGGAAATCTAAGACCCGAGCCACTCCCTTCTGGGTGTGGGTGGAGTGGAATTTGCTGCAGGAGGTTCAAACCACAATGGTGAGGTCACCCACAAGACAGGACACAACCTGTTCACGGAGTTAATTCGTCCTCAGAGATCTCAGAATTTTTTTTTAACCAAGCATATATTTTGGGTGTAAAATGTTCCTAAAATTCTCCATGTGGTTGCTAATGTCTCCGCACCTACTACGTAGCAGTCACAGCTTTGCAAAGCGTATTATCTAGAGGTGGAATATTTCAGACCAGGGGTTTGTGAAATGCAGTCTCAGGAACTCTGAGCCTCCAAGACCTTTTGGGGGCCTGCAAGGCCAGCACTGTTTCCTGACACTCCGGTTCTCCTCTCATGAGTGCACAGTGGAATTTTTTGGAGGTTACATGGTGCACAGTACACAACAGATAGGATGCGGAGCAGAGATGATAATCCTGTCTTCTATTGGTCCAGACATTAAACAAGGCAGAAACAAGGCAATGCTACTCTTCTCACTACAGTTGCCTTGTTTTAGAAAATATTCTTCATAAAAGTGCTATTTATATTATTATTCAATGGGTTTCTTATTGGGACTTTTAGGTGAGCTAGTAAATACTTAATTTTTTTCCATTTCAATTTCTAATAAAGTAGTTAATGATCAATATAACCACATTTAAAAATCTCCGAGTTCTTAGTAATTGTGAAGAGTTTGGAACTGTTCTTTAAACCTCAGTGCTGCTCATGATCTATCCACCACCTACCCTTCCCCCACTCTGTGCCCTCCTCTATCTTCCAGAGGCAGCATGTCTCACACACACACACACACACACACACACACACACGACAACCTTGAGTGAAATGAACAAACGTTTGCCTTGATAACGGAAATGAGTTTCTTTCAGAGGTTGGACTGACATGACCAGATGGCCAAGGAGATCACGAACAAATCGGCAGGAGCCATGGCAGCCTTGAGATGCTAAGGAGGGAGATAATCAGTGACTAAAACACAGTATTATGCTGGTGAGATGGCAAAACGGGGCAGTCACTTTGGAAAACATTTGGCAGAGACCCAGCAACCCCACTCCTAGGCATCTACCCAAGAGAACTGAAAACTATGTCCACGCAGAAGTGGTATGTGAATGTTCACATCAGTATTATTATTCACAACAGCCGGAAAGTAAAGTGGAAACAGCCCAGATGTCCATCAACTGATGAATGGGTCCTTCTGTACAATGGAGCGCCAGGCAGCCACAGAAAGGAATGGTGTCCTGACCTGAGATACAACATGGGGGGAACCTGGAAAACACGATGCTGATGGAATAAGCCAAGAGGCTCCCTCCAAGAGCAGCAGTCAGTACATGCAAATACAGAGAGACAGACGCAGATGAGGGGTGGCGGGGCTGGGGGACAGGGCTGAGGGGTGGGGAGGGGTAACTGCTAATGGGATGGGTCCCTGTGCGGGTGATGAACTGTCCTGCGATTGGACAGTGATGGCATCAAACCAGGCATTCCGACCCAGAGACCATTCTCTTCCAAGAGCATCCCACCAGTGCCTTACAGACGTGGGGAATTACTAAACATTTTGCAAGGCTACTTCACTGAATTTCAGGAAGATATTTTTCATGCTGTACATAGTTGGAGAAACTCACAAAAGGAAATGAAAGACACATCTGATATTAAGCCTTCTGCACTATTCCTTTGAACCTGCTTAAGTTTATTATGTATTTATGTCAGATAAATTTGTAACTTTGGAATGCCTCCCATTTTACAGGATATCTGCTGGTTATATTTTAAAATGTCCTTCCTAATCTGAATTCTTTCCTCAAGATCTGGGATACAAAATATTAACCAGTACAACTTTGTGTAAAACAAGTTCTTTGCACACGTGTGTTCTGCCTTGGCAGGAGACTCACATGCTCAGTTACTCGGGAAACAAGGAGGCCCGGCTTCAGGCACTTTCTGCAGCCCTGTGGACAGGGCTCAGGCTGGTCTCTGTCCCAGGTGGGGCTTATTACTTTGAAAAATGCCACACAGTCTACTCACTCACCAGTGTGGAGGCAGACGCACCCACATTCCACACACAATCTGTCAGCCCATATTTCTGATAAGTATTTTTTAGCAAATAGTATTACAAGTGTGCTCTGATACTTGAATCTGTTCTATGATCATGGCTTCACATATCAAGTGCACTCCCTTCCTACACTCTTCCCAGGACAGCCTGTTGGTCCTGCTGAGACTGTCTACGCTGGCATGAGAAGGGCACCAACAAAACCCGTTCACCGAGAGCCGGCCCCGCCCTAGCCAAGAAACCCAGCTGCACACCTGTGCAGACGGCTGATGGCAGCGGCATCACAGGTGTGTCACGACCTGGGCAGGAGGTGACACTAGCACCTGGCAGGGAAACTGCCATCTCTGGGCTCTGCCTCTTCGTGCCTCCCCTCGCCCAAGACGGAAAGACAGGATAGGAGCAACGCTGGCAGACTCTGCTGTCGAGCACTCGGCATGGACTGCCCACGACCAGGTACAACCAAACCATACTGTGCTTCAGGACGCCCCTGGAGAAGAAGGGTTTGCTTTTGGGGTGTTTTAAAGCGGGTTTGGGGGTAAAATACTTACTCTGATGAGCTTTAAGTTCCTCATCTGTAAAATGGATAAAATAATTTGCTTTGAGAGGTTATTTTGAGGATTACATACAACATGCACACCCAGCATGGATAAATGGTAGATCTTGTTTTTATAAACTCCCATTTGACTTTTGAATTTTACTGTTTCCTGGGTGCCCAGTTAATCTCATGCACCTGTAGGCAGATTTCTGGGACAGGAAGGAAACCAGCATCTCCTGTGCTGGGCGTGGTCCAGGGAGACCTGTGGGTCAAGCCAGTCATTTCAAGATGCTTTGACAGTTCATTCACCCTTGCCTGTCAGGTCATAAAGACAAGCCCAGTCACAGACTGACCAAGCAGCCCCACTGTGGGCATGCTGTCCCAAATAAAAAGCACCGTACATGACCTCAGGGTGTGAAAAGACCTCTTAACCAAGTAAACAGAAGCACTAACCATAAAGGAAAAGATTGGCGGCTCTGATAAATTAGCACTTCAGCCAATAACGAGAGCAGAAGGGCAGGCCACCTGTAACACATGAACACCACTGCTGAAGTACGCTGATTCCCCACACACAGAGGCAGGGCGCGCCACGAGGCCAACAAGCCAAAGGCCTGGACAGACCAGAGGAAACCGATACAGGAACTCGCAGAGCGGGGCCCTCGGCCTCTGCAGAACCAGAGGCTGCACTGAGACCCACTACAGACCCTCAGGCTGGAAAGGCACAGAGGCCAGAAAAATAAAGACACCAGATAGCGGAACACAAGCAGAGCAGCAGGGACACTCTACACACAAACAGCGGTGGACACGGGGCTCCCGCTTCTAGGAACAGCGAGCGTCTAATGCAGGTGAAGCAGCCCCCTTGCCACCTGGATGGAGACACACTTCAGCTCCAGCCGCTCCTGTAACAGCCCGGTGCCTGGACGACCGCACAGACGGACTGTGATTGATGGCGTGAAATGGGATGAAGATGAACCCCCGGAGTCACTGCACTAGAAACACCCAGACAAGCCTGACCGGTTCGCCCCACACCGCAGTGAAGGCCTCAGCCAAGGTTGACGGGCTGCACGTGGCCGGGCCTGGCGCCTCCTTGGTGGATGAAGGAGCACAACATGGAGCACGCAGGAATGAGGCCTTGTGCCAAGTTCACACACCGGCAGAACCAAACACACGACACAAACGGTAAAACTGGAGACCACGGAGGAGACTGGAGGGCCGTGGTGACTGGGGGACACACAGGGGCAGCTTCAGGGCCAGAGCAAGCACGCCTGTCTCTTCCACTGAGCGGTGCCAGTCACCCACTACACTCCACAACCAGGCAGCGTTCACTGCTGGGTGCATTTCCCACAAACAGGTTAATGGAAAAGGTCAGTAACCAAGGAGATGCGGGTACACGGAGCTCTGTTGCTGTGAAGTGGCAAAAACTGGAGAGGGTCACCCTCAGAGACTGCGAAGAGTAAAAGCAAACTGCTCTTCTTTGTTAAGAGAGAGGTTTGTGCTCGTGAAGAAAGATGCGGAAGACCACACTCTGGAATGAACACCCAGCGGGAAGGGAGATCACTGAATTCCCTTTGCTTTTTATAGTAACTGTTTTTACAGCAACAACCAATGAAAGCGGTAGCTGTATTACTGTCTCATTTGCAGGCGATGCTGAAAGTCCTGGTCTGAGGCTTCTCCCAATGTGTGGTCCAGGTTTAGGACCTTCTGCCTACCATCTCCCCTGTCAGTGGTTCTAGGGACAGAAGCAAATTCTCTTACTTTATTTCTCTTTTAATATGAAGGAAAATCACCTTTCCTAAAAGTCATACTTTCATTAATAAGTGTCTAAGTAAACAGAAAAAAAAATCCCCAAGTAAACCTGGAGCACTCATGCAATTATCTGCCATGACGCTGACACTCTTCCTGCTCACTCAAGATAATTCTAGCATAGACGGCTTACTGCTGTTATTAATAAGATCACTGGAAAACACCAAGAATCTAAACTATATCAACACCTCCCACAAGAAATGATCAGATTTCTGATTCGAGGCCCAGGGATTACAACCATAAAGCAAATGGGAAGTTTACAGAAATGAATTCCCCTAAAACTGGAAGTAATTACACGTTGGTTGTGGCGCTGGAATTGGATGGACCTGGCTCCAGGCCCACCTCACACACGTGGGGCCAAGTTATTACTTAATCTGAGGAGCTGCAGGGTCTTTATTTAAAAACAGAACAACACTACCGAATCTGCCAGCTAACTGGAGAGTTGAAGGAAAGAGGGGCGGGGCTGTGGAGACAGGGAGCCTTTTCTTCCTCCCACTTTCAGCGTCCCACACCAACACAGTCGTCTCACTGGCAAATTTATCAATTTAAGAGTACTCTTCCTAAAATTGAAATGTGTAAGAGTCTTCAATTTGAGAAGACACGCATGAGAGCATGTTTAAATTAAGTATTTGTCTTTCATATCTGAGATTAACAAGGAACACTCCACTCAGCTTCTCAATCACACACCCAGTGCTCCAAGATGCCAGCTATGGTAACAGGATACTGACCCAAGGGAGGGGGAAAAAGGGCTGTACTGATACCGGAAACGTCTGTAACAGCAGTTAACCCTCCGTGACTACCCCAAACCACATGCCCGAGGAGCGCGGTGGGGGCTGTGGCGGCCCCGACCTGCCCACCTCCCAGTTTTGAGCAGAACCGCTCCACCTGGATCTGGGATTAACACGGAGCTTCCTCTTGGGATTTCTATTTTTCAAACGTTCCGAAGTTTTAAAACTACTGGCCCCTACTGTTAAATAATTATGATTTTGTAAGAACAGGAGGAGGGAAGTGTTGAGATTCCTAAGAGAAGGAATGAATGAAGAAGAAAAAAAAAAAAAAAAAAAAAAAAAAGTCCTGCCCATGCTGAATTCTGGATCCCTGCGCTGCCAGGGAAGTTCACTGGGTGGGTTTCTAACCGGGAGGGATACGGAGTAGCTGCTTTTCTGCTCTTTTATCAGCTCATCTTCCTTCTGGTTTCTTTGATTCCTGTTTTAAAGAACTCGCTCTGTACTTTCAACTGTTACTCTGTCTGGCTGATGAGGAGGAGGGGTCAGCTTCCACCACAGCAGGCGTGTGCTGAGACACAACTCAAGAGACAGTGGTTGTGAAGCCCCCTCTCCCCTCTGCTCTGTGATCAGCAAAGCTGCCAAGTTTGGCTTTTGTTTTTTAACAGCAAGTCCCCTCGCGTAAGCCGGGCCGACAGCCCAATCACCCTGAGTTGACTGGGTTCTACTCTGTCCCTCGGTCCTTGGGGGAAGGTGGTGGAGGAAGGCAGAGGGTCAGAGCCACCTGTGAGATTGCTACTAAAAATTATTCTACATTCTCATATGGCCAAGAGCTACTGGACAGTTTGTTTGGGTTCAGACGTCATCATTTATGAGTCAGGACTTTACTGAACACTGTTAACTGCATGGCATTCTACTTCAGGTCAGAAGGTAACGGGAATGAAGTTATGGGTGGGAACTTGCTTCCATGGGTGTCTGCCTGCAGGTCACACCCTGATGGCCCTCTTGGGGAAGCCCACCGGCGCCAGCAGAACCGAATCAGACATTCAGCCATCCCTGTGAGGAGGTCGCCTCTCACCCTGGATGGTGACTCCTCTCTGTGGCGCCCACGCTCAGCAGATGACTGAGGAGGGAGAGAAACATGCCAAGGACCACAGTCAAAGCAGAACTTCTTTGTCTAACTGCCGACGGGGTGAGTGCATTTTTACCAACAGTTTCTGAAGCACCAACGTTAGGGTGGTAATCCTGGAGGTGGTTAATCTTGGCCTGCACAGTGCAAAGGACTCTCGGGTGGTCTGCAGTCCTCACGCCTCCCCTTCTGTCACCCCTGGAGGGTGTGCTGAGCCTTCTGTGATCGCCAACTCTCCCCTTTGTACGCTTTACTCAGTCTTGATCACTGACAGAGATAACAGAGTAGACTGACCTGAACGTTTTCTTAAGGATTGTTCACTGAAAGACGAAGGTATGACTGATTCAGAGGGGTGCCCATGTTACTAAAAAAATCATTGTCCTAATTTCTGAAAAATAACCTTAATGGTTAAAGTTAAATAATTGTGTTTTCTTTCTGAGCCCTATTCCCTAGCTGGGTCTTTCTGAAATATGTGAAATTATGCCCAGAAGTTCCAATCTTCTCCAACTGGACTTATGAAACATTTGTAGCTGTTTTCATAAGTCAGTGTAAACACTTTTTAGGCAATCAGTTCATTTCCCCGCTTTTTAAAAATTGAAGTGAAATTCACACAACATAAAATTAATCTTTTCAACGTGCACAGTTTGGTGGCATTTAGTACATTCAGCACATTGCCGGGTAGCACAATATTGCCATCAGCCCAGAGGCGCCCCCCCACCCATCACAGTCACTCCCTGTCCCCTCCTCCCAGTGACACCCACCCTGCGTTGTCACCACGAGTTTGTCACCCTGGATGCTTCCTGTAAACGGGGCTCCAAGACGTGTGACCCTCTGTGGGCTTTCTTCCGTAGCACGTTTTACGTGGGCCAGCGTCTCCACCCTGTCAGTGCTCTTGAGCATCCCTGCTTCCAGGATTTGGGACATTCATTCTCAGTGACATTTTATTCTCCTTCTAGAAACCTGGGTGGTGAAACTATCAGGAACAATTTAATGAAAGAATTCTAAAGAATGTCCCTTAAAAGAGGATTTCTAATGAGCAAAGACTTTCTAGACCTCAAACCCCAAGAGAAGTGTGTCTCTGTAAGAGGGCAGCCTCTTTGAAGAGGAGAAATCAAAGGAAGGAAATTGCTGCTGAAGTATCTTTCCCCAGGAAGGCTCTCACCACTGCTTACTTCCTGTTGAAGGGGCATCTGTGATGATTCCTGGACAATGACCCTAACCCTCACGACCTGTGCTGGACGATTCCTGAAGACTCCCTCTGTGGCACCACTGAGCATGTGGGTCAGGAGGGTCTCCCAGGAGACGGAGGCCCTGGTGCCCAGAGTCACCGTGGAGCCTGACCCCTGGCCAGTCACCCTCCCTGTTCAAGGCCCTCCTCCTCAAGGTGGGATCCCATCCTTGATAAAGTATCACAACACAACCTCATGCACGTCTCCTGGACCTAGTGAGGGGGACCCAGGGTCTGAGTCCAGGGTGCGGGATTTAGAATATGTACAAACACATACAACTGAATCACTGTGCTGCACACCAGAAACTAACAACACTGTAAATCAATGATACTGCAATACAATTTTTTTTTTTCAGTTTAAGAAAACTGAAAAAAAAAAATCAGTGGTAATTGGTTCTTCACTCTCTTTCCCTCAATTACTACACAAGTTTCCAAATTTGCAGCCCTGTCCCAACCTCTCCCTCTATTTCAGATCTATTACAGTTACAACAGTAGGATAATCCTAACTCCATTTTCATCTTTAGTACCTCTTCTTCTCCTCTCTTAAAAACTCACAGGGCCCTAATTTTCTCCTGGAAGAATCAGAACCCATAATAATAGGATTTCAGGCTTTATCTAGCTGACCTTTTATTTCAGTGTGTTCTGGTTCAGATAAATCCCAAGAATCTAGCCCAGCAACAACGAGCCAGGAATATATCACCAAGTATGTAAGAAAAAAACGAGTGAGTTACACTTCCGCCTAGTTCTGCTTTTATGTCTTCACAGACGACATCTTCCCAATCTGAGGAGAAATTGTTTTTTCTGCAAGATCAAGATGTTTAAACATTCTCCTCACTCCTCTGACGAAACCTGAGACCAGCCGTTTAAGATTCCATCACTTAAAAAACAACTGCCCTGTCCCCGGGCAGGTCTAGTCTTCAGATCAAACAGAGACAGCGCAAGGCCAGGGCCATATTACGTGCTTCCCTGTCACTCTCAGCACTCAGGTGGCCCCTCTGCACACAGCGAGTGCTGACTAAACACCCCTCAGCAGTCTCCAGTACTCACCCCCGAAGGGCCATGTGAGAGACCTAAATAAAACAGTACCTATAAATTACTAACATAGTTTAGACAGATGAGTGGTTTTTGTTTCAACAAGCTGGGACATAAATACCAGCAGGATTTTGAACTGAAAGAGGTTCCCCTCACCCGCAAAAAATCTGCTTAGCTACATGTTCCATACTTAGAGGGTTCACATATTCCAGGAAATTTGTTTTCCCCTCCCTGTTACTCTACTGCATAAACACAGCGGCATAATAATCAGCAATAAAAAGATGCAGCTCCCACACAGAATTATGACACCAACGTTATGTGAGTTTTCAGCTTGTCTGACCTCTAAACTGTTTGCAGAGGCCACCTGGGAGGACAAAGGTCTAGGGACGTGCCTCAGTCACTGGACAAACAGCAACGAGTCCTCGGGGGGGGGGGGGGGAGCAGGCAGAGCACAAGCCTCAGCCATGTCATTTTAAATGGTTTTTTCCATTAAATCCAGGCTCTTTTCCTGACTCTTCTCACTTCAGCCTATCAAGTATGGACACTTGACTCCAAAAATGTGTCAGAGAAATGCAGAAGATGTGACAGCTGTTTTTCTGCAACAGTTCCCGAGAGGGCAGGTGGACAGAGCAGGGCGCCCCGCACAGGGGTCCAGCAGCATGTCTGTCTGTCTGCTCAGCTCCAAGGCCATCAGTCCACCCGAAGCTATCATGGGAAGCAGTGATTTTCCGTCATTCTGACGGTGGACCAGATGAAACCTGGTAGCTTGGATTTCAAAGACTCCACGACTTAGCCCAAACATAAAACTTCCTTCCAACTGGCAAAAAAGTAATTTTCTGTATGAAATATTGGAATTATATAATTATAATTAATCATTTTAGCTTGAATTTTTGGAAGTAAGGATATTTTGTTAAGATTTATGAGAAGTATATTTTGTTAAAGTTTATGAGAGTTGCTATGAAACACAATAATTTGGGGGGAAAAAAGAAACAACTTGTGTTTACTGGGCTGTGGATGGATGACTGACAATGGATGATATCACTAACAGGCAATTATAACATCCAGCATTCCTAAACTGTTTAATAATTTGTTTTGAAGAATTATAGCTTCCAAAGGAACAAAAAGACAACCTAAATATTTATTTGGATGTTTATATGCCAACATAAAATTAAATATATAAGATAGAGATTAATTCCAACCTAAAAAAAGTATCAAATATTTAGTTACCAACTTAAAAATGGAATGAGTTTCAAAAGCTTGTAAAGGAATTATTTCGAATACTCAGTGCAATTCACATGGAAAAAAAAACACTTCCTATGGCAACACTGCAGACAGCAGCAAGGCTTCCAGAGCAACCCACAAAAACCAGATGAAATATTAGGCACACAGATGGCTGTATGGAATCACGGTTAAAGACCATGACTTCACAGAGCCAGAGCCCCGGGGTCCCAGCCTGGCGAAGTCAGTCCGATGAGGAACCCCCAGCAGGAAGTGTGTCTGCAGGAGCCCCTCTGCT
This sequence comes from Camelus bactrianus, assembly GCF_048773025.1. NCBI lineage: Eukaryota > Metazoa > Chordata > Mammalia > Artiodactyla > Camelidae > Camelus > Camelus bactrianus. The sequence continues at coordinate 1,176,924 of NC_133567.1, read as the reverse complement.
CTGCAGCACAGGGCAGGCCTGCCAGCTGGAGGAGCCCCACTGAGGCCCCCCGTGATGGGGAGCCCCTCACGCCCTGGTGTGCTCTGGGGGGGGGCCTTGTCCGGAGTGCAGGGACGTCTTACATGGCCCCAATGGAGTTACCACCGTCAGGACAATGTCAAGGCAGCAACTCACTTGCCCCAACTACAGAGTCTTTCCAGATGCTTGTGACTCTGAAACTGGGGGTGAAATGAGGTTCAGCCTTCATCAGGATAAGGTTCCTGTGACCCAGTTAAGCTTTTCACACGTCTAGACATGCTTTCCAAATATCTGGGCAGCCTGCTCCGTAATCTACAAGGCAGTGACATTATAACACAACCCTCCTTCTGTAAACGAGTCAATAAACCGCTCCAGGATCTACACAGGGCCACGTGATAGTCAGACGAGGCACAACATAGGGGCGGGTTAGCGTACTGCCCACAGTGGCCAGGCAGCAGAACTGCCCGGCAGTGCTTCGCTTAGAAGGGCCATGGCCGGACCGTCATCATGCAGACCCCTAGAGAGGGTTACCAATGACTGCTTCCAAATCAGAAGAAAACCCATGCAAACACATGCAAAATGGGTTTCTTCCTCCCTCAGATACTGTTATAAGCTCAGGAGTTACTGTAATTAAACAAAGTAACATCAAGAGAGCTAAAATGACAAGCTACTTGAGGAAAGGGAGGCTGCGGTGAGAAAACCCCAGATACACTGTTTACACTAATTCTCTCTGTGACTGGACAGTTCCATTAAAAATACTTCTGCTTTTCCCTAATTCCTAGACTACGATGGTTACTGGAATGAACAGCCACCGCTGGGGCCAGACCCACGTACCGTTCCCAAAACAACACGAAACCTGACAGAACAAGCTTTCTTGAGATGGAAAGCAAAAAGATATGACAAATGAAGAGTTTTGCTTAAAGCTTATAAAATGCCTTTTCAGTAAATTATATTCTCATTTATATAAAGTGACTCATGCCAAGCTGCCTTATTATTATAGACAACAAAATATACAGAAAAATTTTAGAATTAAAACACATGTACTTAACATTTTTAGTCTTAATTTTAATAAAATTGTGAATCATTACACCTGCATCATTATTTTTGCTGTCCGTCACACGTTTTCTCCTGGAGAGACTTTATGGGCTCCACACAACCGGTAGCCTCATTTTACAGGCAGACTCTAGTCTATTTTCTTTAGAACTAAAATTAGAGACACTGCTGTAGCAGATGGGATGCACTCAGGGCTCTCACCTTCCTCTGGTGGCCTTCCGCAGAACCTTCAGTCCCGCCAGCCTGCAGGACTTCCCCTCCAGCGCTCTGTCCTTCAGGGCCATGCCGACCAAGTGCACCTCACCGAATAGTCCGCAGGCATCTTGCACGAGAAGGCAAACTCTATAAAAAAGCATTCACATTTGCCCTTTTAGGAGACAGTTTCTAATTCAGGACAAAGATGAGAAATCTCTTCTCCTTCACTAGGGATCCACTGTAAACACCTTCCTAAATGGATGTGCTGGGGTGAAGGACCGTTGAGTGGAAACGTGCACTTTGTAGATTTGTACTTGTAGGTTTGGGTCAATATCCATCCACAAAACAGAGAAGGAGACAGAACTCTGACCAGTGCACTTTAAAGGCACAAGAAGAAGAGCACCTCTCAAATCAAATACATCACCGCTGCCCGGAAAACGAGCATCCTCTCTTCCCATTTCATCCTGTCCACGGTCGCAGAAACCCTGAGGTTTTGTACAGGTGCCCAACAGCCGTACAAAACATCAAGGCCACTGGTGACAGCGTCCTGCCTGAAGCAGCGGGCTGCACGAGGGCAGGGACGAACTGACTAGGTCGTCTGTCATCCCCTGCCACGCTGTGTCACATAGAACCTCTCGGAGGGAAGTGCTTTGGTGTCTGCCCCGCTCTAACTTGAGAGGCTAAGGCACAGCCACAGGGCCAGGCTCCGTCTTCTGCTGGGAGAGGGTCCTATAGCCGCTCCCACCCCAGGAGTTAACACCTGCCCAACTCTGCTCCGCAAGTGTTCCCGTCTGTCAAAATACACAAAAGTCAAGATAAGCACAGAAATGTCCCCAGATCTGCCTCGTGAAACTAGAGAGAAGTTCTGACTGCTTGTGCTGAGAGGGGGAGGGGGAACGGGCTCACACCTTCACATTAAGTCTGTTCTGACGTTTGCCTGTATCCCAGATGATGGAGGAAGACTGGTCCTGTTTACTTGTCTCTCCAGAGACCAGTTATCACCACCCTCCTCCTCCTTCCGTTCACGCCTTCCCACCCGCTTCTGCTCACACAGCCGGCTCAGGCCTGAGGTGGGCACTGGCCCCACTGGCTGGGAGCCCTGGCCTTCAACGCAGCCCCAACCAGCTCCGGGAGGTGCTGTCTCCTAAGTCACTGCTGATGTGACAGGTCTGCACAGAAAAGGGCCCACGATTAACTCGTCTTTCCTGAATCACCAGAGACGTCTCCCACATTGCATCATATCCAGGGAACACAGCACCACACGGGTAAGCCTGGTACGTGGGAAGTTCCTTAACTGTCAACATTCTCACTTAACCGTAGGAATGAGGGAAGACCTTCCAGAGCTGCATGAGCAGGAAGTGGCCCTGGGTTTGGCCCCGCCCCGGGGGCACTCAGGCCAGTTTTCAGATCACAGTTTTCTCCAGAGTTCGTGTGCATCCATCTTTTCTTTGTGGCTGGACCCCTATGGTTGTGTGCTATGTTAGGTGGTGTCCTGCCTGTGGCCGAGCGATGCTGGTGCGAGCACAGCTGGCGTGCAGAGTCTGCTCAGCTCCTGTGACCAGTCTCAATCTCGCTCACTGCTCGTGGTACTTCTAACGAGGTCCAGGAAGCTGTTTCATCTGCTCATGATGATCGCTTTACGCTTTTTATTTATTTTCTGTTCTGACTGCCCTTCAGGGACTTCAATGTGACCTTGAGAAGAAGCCAGTGACACTAGGCATCTTACCTTGTTCTCCGTCTTGCAGACAGTGTCTTTGGTGTTTCACAGGTAAGAATGATGCTTGCTAGGCTTTTTTTCTTTTTTTGTTAGACATTCCTAGTTTGCTGAGAAATTTTTAAAATCATGAATGAGCTTATAAAATGCACTTTCTGTATTAATGGAAATGGTATGTTTTTATCACCTTTGCTAACGTGGTAAACGACAACTAGTTTCCCTAGTGTTAGAGCACATTTTCTACTCCCAAGAGAGAGCCAGGACCCTACAGCATACATTTTGTGTAGGAGTTTTGTATCTATACCCGTGAGTAGCACTTGACCTTTAGTTTTACTTCTCATATTAGATTTGGTATCAAGATTATTTATAGCAGCTTCGTATAATGAGTGGAGAGGGATTCCTTTTTTATTTGAAAAATTTGTATAAGATTTGAGTGACCTGTTTTTTGACAATTTGAAAAGACTTAGTAATACAATGATCTCACTCATGTGCTTTCTTGTCCTGGGAAGATTTTAGCTCTCAGTTTCTCAAATGAGAATTGTACTATTTGGGCTTTCTAATTTTTTTCTTGAGACATTTTGGCAAAGTATATTTTCCTAGGGATTTGTCCCTTTTGTTTACATTTTCAAGTTTATCACATAGATGGAACGACACCCGCTTCCCATGTCACTAGTCGCTGGTGAGGCTGACACTCTTCCTTTTCCTTTTTCGTGTTATTTATTCATATCTTTTCTTTCTCTTTCTGAGTTTCACCATAGAACGATTATTAACCATTTCAAAGAACGAACTCTCAGCTCTGTTTATCCACTGTCTCCTTGTTTATGTTATCAGTTTCTACTCATGTTTATAATCTCCTCCCTTTTACTTTCTTTGTATTTGTTCTATTGGTTTTAAACTGTTTCTTATGCTAGAGGCTCAGCTCATTAATTCTGAGACTTCCTTCTGTCTAAAATGAGCTGTTCAGACTATAAAATTTCTTCTAAATAGCAAATTAATGACATCACATTAAGTTTTGATATTTAGTATTTTTATTATTATTAATCAATTCTAGGTATTTTTAAATATCCATTATTATTTCTTCTTTGATCCATGAGTTATTTGGAAGTATTTAAAACATTTTTTTCTATAAGGATTTAAAATGCACAAATTTTTGTTATTAACTCTAATTTAATTGCCCTAAGGTGAGAGAATCTCTCTCCCATAACAGTTCTTTTACATTTGTAGAGATTTGTTTTATGTCTCAGCACATAATCAATTTTTACAACAGTTTCAAATAAGAATGCACACGCTCTAACTGTTAAGTACAGGGTTTTGTACATGGTTTGTTAGTCAGTTGCTTAAGTACGTTTTTCAAACTTTCTGTGTCTCCACTCTTTTTTGTCTGCTCACCGATTAGTTATTTACTGCTGCAGAGCATCCTGCCTCCGCTTCACAGTGGGTTCTGGGGGTGGTGGCAGCACTGGTCTTCTGGGCTGGCCTCTCCGCCTGGCACTTCTGCCCTGTGGGTGAGCTGGGGGAGGCCATCTGGGCCAGTGTTCTTGGCCCACTGCACTTGGGGTGGAGCTTCCGCAACATGGCCCAGGGGATGAGGGATCCTGCGGGACGGCCCTCCTCGAGTGAAACTGGGCCTGGACTGGGAACGGAGGAGGGGCGGGGCTGTGGCCCTGGCTGTGCTCCCTGGATCAGAGCCCCAGAGCAGCGGTGGCGGATCAGGGCCATAGACTCGCTGCTCTTACTGAGATCCAGTGGGTGTTCTCGATCCCGTGGATGGGTGGCTGCTCCATCTGCTGTATGACCTTAGGCTAGTTTCCAGAGGCTTTACGTGGTTTTATTTATTTATTTTTTTTATAGTTTTCTCCAGTTAAAATGTTTGTTTGCCAAGGAGAGAACCCACTGCGTCTCCACTGTGCTATTCCGGAAGTCAGTCTTCTGTTTGTGTCAACTGACTTCCGTTAGAAATAAAGGCCCTGTGGAAGGCCAGCCTGTGCCAGGGAAGAGCACACAATGCCTCTGGAGCCATTATCTGTAAGCTCTGAGAGCACATGCAGACTCTCAGAGTTTGGAGACTTCAGTGTGAGTTGTTCTTTTTTTCCTAAAAGACAATCTGACTTGCTTGGACACAAGAAACGAGCCAAGAACAGAATTGCTGGGTCAGACATGGAAGCACTTGATGCAGTGAGGCCTGCAGGATGCAGAGCCGAAAAGTCAGTGTCGCGAGCTTCTCGGTGACAGGGGCACATACGGGGTTGTCACCGTGCCCCCGACAGCACCCTACCCTTGGGGTGTCTGTCTATGTGCTAACACAGCAGGACCGCCATGCCCAGGCCCTGTGCAGGTGGCCTAGGCAAAGGCCTGGCACCAGTGAATGCACAGTCATAGGCGGCGGATGTAGGCGGGAAATCACGGTGTGTCTGTGAGAAAGCACAGGTGGGATGGCCCAGCCAGGTCTTCAGGGAGGTGATCTTTAAGCTGAGTCCTGAGGAAAGAGAAGCCCACCGAGCACAAGGCGGAGAAGCATGCTCAGCGAAGACAGTATCGCACACAGAATCTGCGATGATAACAAGCTTTTCCCATGTTCGAGAAGTTGAAAGAAGGCTAGAAGTATGAAGGAAAGAAAAGGAAGACAGGGGAGAGTGGTAATAAGGGGAAATACTTTAATATGTGGGGACTCCAATGCATTACTCTCAAGTTAAAGTCAAAGTTATATTTAGAAAAAATTAAAAATAAGAGAAGCACTTGTAAAGGAGAGGAAACGGGGGTAGGGGAGGCAGTGGCATCACCTGGTGGGCACGTGGGGAGGGGCCTGTGCGGGGGACACATGGGGAGGGGCCTGTGCGGGGGACCTGACAGGGCCGGGTGGTGAATCGCTGGCCCTGCGCAGTGCGGACACTAAGGAGTGTTAGTTAGAAGGCTCTGTTTCAGACCTACAACCCTCAGGATGGGGAGGAGGAAGGCTTGAACAGAGAACTCTCAGAGCCTCCTGGGGCCTGTGTGAGTTCATTGCCCTAATAGATGCAAAGCAGAGCTGCAAGGTGCTCACAGGTCAAGTTCTGCTGGCCGGTATATCTTCTTTGGTGCTAATTAAAAGGAAAAAAAAAAGTAGCAAATATGAAAAACTGGGAGATTTTACATGAAATTCAAATTTCCCATTGTCTCGAGAAGCCTGCAGCTCTGGCAGCACTGGGTCAGCATGCATGGTGAGGCGCCAGCCTGCTGGGTCATACCGTGGCCCGGCCCACACACAAGTGCCGTCCCCAGTCAGCATGTGGGCCTGTATCTCAGGCAGACAGAAGCAAGCAGTCTTGGGGGATGGGTGAGGGCCAGTCAGAGTAGACACTGGCCCAAGATGTCTAAAGGAGGTGGGTGGAGGGTAAGGGGCAGCCTCAGGGACACGCAGCCCAGGTGCCGGCTCGTTTCAGAGAACAGAGCAGCCGTGGACCCCAAGGATGATGGAGAGCCTTGTCCCAGAGGTGGCAAGGACAGAGCTGACGGCCCCGAGTCACAGGGAACAGGGGCTGGCCCAGGCCTGCTCCACCACCAGCAGCTCCTGACTGAGACTCCTCCCTGCAGACCAGGGTCACTCTCTGGAGGCGTTTCCGATTCCCTTGTTCTGAGTCAGTGTGGGCAACTCTAACCCTCAGGAGGCAGTGGCCCACGGGAGCAGCGTGTGGCCTTGCTCAGCAGGACAACTGCCGACTCAAGAACTGTCCTCAACAGCCTCTGAAACATGAACTGAGCTCAGCCAGGCACAGGGAGATGAGGGGCTTGATGCTTTAAAGTTATCGGTGGGTTGGCATCGGGAAGCAGGGTGGGTGTATCCACCCCCCTCCTACCGCAGGACAGGATGCCCGATGCTCAGCAGCGCCACACACTCCGCTGCCGGCACCCCGCCTGCAAGCGGCACACAAGGGAGCTGGCTGCATTCAGAAGTGGTCACCTCAGAAAAATGCTAGAACAGAACAGACAGTGTCTCACAAGGAGTAAGGGGTGTCAGTGGTAGAGTAAGGGCCTCGAAAATGCATTTGTCCCACAAGACAGAGTCTGCCACTCAACATTCGGAGTAACTGTCTTAAATAAGTAAAATGCACTTACTTAAGATCAGTGTTCTACCCGTGCCTAAAATACAGATCTTCCCCTAAATAAAATCCTCCCCCCACCGGCATGACTTTAAGCACGAGGAGCTAGATGGTGGCTGGCCAGGGAAGGGGTGCTGGGAGCTTTAGCCCTCGAGCCATCCAGCCTTGGTAACTTGAACTGGCCTCACCCCTGCTAAATGCCCACACCTAATCTGTGCTCAGAATCCTGGTTCCCTTTGCCCACCACTTTGCTACAAATGCAGTTAATGGACAAGAAGGTGGCTTCCTCCCGTCACCTGCTGGTAAGCAGGTGTGCACAGCTCCGTGAAGGGGCTGATCGCTCGCGTGAAGGGCCCTGAGAAAGATGCTCAAGGCAGCATGGGGGTGCCCCGCGCACAGAAAGGACGTCCTCACTTGGGAAACCAGCTTGTGATCGGCCTTGTGGTGCCATACTCACCACCTGGCCCCTACAGTTTTGCCATAAGGAAAGCTCCTCTCTGGGTGAAGCAATCAAGAGTCATTTACACACCAGGGGGCTCCTGTCTCATCCCCAGAGCCCTCGGCCTGTCAGAGGCACGAGGGTGATGCTGGAAGAACGCAGGGGAGCTGGTGCCAGAGGAGACTACACTCCACAGCACGAGGCCGGCAACATACAACAACACAGGTAAGAGGTTCACGGTCCAATCCCAGTCACATCATGCTGGAAGTACAAAGTCCATCGTGGAGTTAATATTTGTCTTTAGTTTCTTTCCTTCTCTTACCAGCTGAATGTCACATATGCTAATTAAAGAATGCTTTAAAATTTCCTCAAATGCAAGCATTGTTAACCTGTGAAAGTAAAGAACAAAGCACCAGGAATAAGAAAATCAAAATCGTTGATTCACTGAGAAGGTTTTAGCAAGGCTGTAATTTAATTTTTCTTTGAAGCTTTAAATGCCCCTCCCCAACTTTTCAAAAATACTTATTTTTCCCTTCTTTCTTTCACTGGCTTGGTATCACAGACACATAAATTAAGGAAAGAGAGAAGCAGTGGACGAGTGTGTGTGTTTGTGTGTGTGTGTGTGTGTGTGTGTGTGTGTGTGTGGATGCTTGTGTTCCGAGAGAAGCAGAGCAGTGGCATGTGGGTGTTTACACGCGTCATGGAAGCACTTCTGAGCAGTCCACCAAGAATTCCCGGAATCAGAGTCAGTCCGGCTGTTTTATTCTAGGTCAGTGTCAACTGAAGCAGCCTCTGAAGATCAACAAGGACTTTTCTCTGCATGTTAGAATCCCTTCCTAAGCCTCAGTTTAAGAAAGAACTTAGAGGATGAAGTGAGAAAAAAGCAGAGAGAGAAGGGGAAGGAAGGCTGGGGAGGGGGCTGGACTGGATGGGGTGGGTGGGGGGGCGGGCGGGCGGGCGGGGGAGGGGCGGGCGAGAGACTGCGCCAGGGGCAGGGCCTTCCCAGCTCCAAGCCGCACGCGGACAGGAAACCAGATCCAGCAGGACACTGTGTCCTCCAGGAAAACAAGCAGCCTGCCTCCTAAAGTAAACAGCTAATCCTGCTGCTGATCTTTTCAGCATGAGTTAGCGGGAAGATGTCCACTGCACAGAAATGTGGGTTTTATTCACTTAAAAAATTGTATTTTCCCTTTGCTAAAAGAAAAGTATGACACAGAAACTCTCTAATATCAGTGAACAGGAAGGAATAACAATCTTTCTCTGCTAAAAGTGACAACTACAGGACAGCAAAAAGCCTGAGAAAGGCCTTTTCCACACTCAGACTTCCTCTTTATTTTTGGGAAATACTGCGTTGCTGAAATTAACCAAACAGAGGCCCTGCTGCAAGCCTGGTCTTTAAGGAGGACACAAAGTGGGGACAGACCATGTGGTCTGGACTGTGACCGTGGTCTCTGCTCCTAGAGGTAGGACTGGCTGGGCCAAGACAAGAGTCAGAAAACGACGTGTCACACATTCACAGAACTTTGCCTCCAGAAAGTTTTCCAAGATACGTGGTCACTCTCACACATTTTTGTCAGCTAAAATTTAGGTTGAGGGAACCAGCTATGAGGTTTGTCACAGAGACCCTAACATACTCTGCCCTGTGTCCTGCCCACATCACGGCAGACAACTCACTGGGAGCCTCATGCTGCCTCGGCCCCCGTCCAGGTCTCACCCACCACTGGTGCTGCGCACGTGCGCGGCTGCTGCCTGACACGCCACCGCTGCAGTTGGGGGCTCAGCAGTCCATGAGCACGTGGACCCCTCGCTGCCTTTATCACCGCCTGCTTCCTACCCACCCCCCTAACATCCAGAAACCACCCACCTGTCCTCTACTTCCAAAATTCTGCGACTTCAGAACACTATGAAAGTGGAATCATCCAGCACACAATCTTTTGGACTGAACTTCTCCCTCAGTACAGTTACCTGCTGATAATCTGAGCTATTGTGCCTTCCACGTTGATAACAGCTTTAGTGACACCTAATTTACATACCATAAAATTCACCCCATTTTAGTGCAGCAAAATACACGTAACATAAAATGTATAGTTTCACCATTTTAAAGTGTACAATTCAGTGGCAGGAAGTACACACATGTTCTCCAACCAGCCACACCATCCAGTCCCGGAGCATCTCCCCCAAAGGAACCCCCATCTGTTAAGCAGCCTCCCCACCCTGCTCTCCCCTCACTCTACTCTGTGTCTCCGTGCGCTTGCCTGCTCTGACTGCTTCACGTGCAGGGATTCCTGCACTGCTGCAGCCTCTCTGTCTGCTCCCTTCACCCAGCGCAACATCGCAAGGCACAGCCACGTTGCAGCGGGGACCGGGACTGCATTCCTGTCTGTTGCCGAGTAATAATCCACCAAGCGGACATCACATTCTGCTTACCCATCCATCAGCTGATGAACGTTGGGTTGTTTCCACTGTTTCTGCATTTATGAATAGTGCTGCTATGAATGTCAGTGCAGAAATGAGTATCTTCCCTTCTCACGGGGTCACACCTATGAGTGGAACTGCTGGGTCACATGGTAATGCTACGGGCATGTGCAGCTTTTGGAAGAGCTGCCAGGCTGTTTTCCACGGGGCTGCACCATTTTACTAGCCTTTGTGAGGGGTCCAGTTTCTCCAGATCCTTGTCCACATGTATTACTGTCCAGCTCTTTATCACAGCCGTGCTGCCCACCAGGGTCTGACTTCTGTGTCCCTGATGGCTAATCATGCATGTTGGTCACCACGTGTTTCTCGGCATCTGTGTGTCTTCTCTGGACATGTGGTTACTCAAGCCCTCTGACCATTTTTAACTTGGGTTATCTTTTTATGTTGAGTTGTATTAGTTTTAAATATTCTGGATACAAGTATCCTATCAGATGTGTGATTTGCAGAAAGTTTCCTCTCTTGTCTGGGTTGTCTTCTACCCTCTTGATGATGTCCTTTGCGCACAGCACAGTTTTTACTGTCATTAAGTCCCAGTTATGTGTTTTTCTTTTGTTGTGTATGCTTTTGGTACCATATGTAAGAAACCATCGCCTAATATGTATGGTTATGAAGATATATCCCTATGTTATCTTCCGAGAGTTTTACAGTTTCAGTTCTTACATTTAGGATTATGATCTATTTCGAATTAATCCTTGTATATGGTGTGAGGCAGGGTCCATCTAATTCTTCTGCATGTGGATCTCAGTTGTTTCAGTGCTACTTGTTGTAATTACTATTCTTTCCACTGAACCGTTCCCCTTGTCAAAAATCAGGTGACAATACACGTAAGTATTGTAAATTTTGAAAGGATACATGTATCAACACCAGTGATACCTAAAAAGCATAATGAACTATATGAGAAGAGGTCTTAAAAAGAAAGAAGCAGTCTGACCCCAGCAGAGCAGAGGCTTCGACCAGAGCTGTGGTCTCTCGCTGGCAGAGGTGTACGGCCCGGCCGTCGTCCCCAGGGTGACAGACCCCGCCACTGCTGTGCTTACCTGGCAGCTGGCCAGAAGCTCACCTCCCCGGGCTGCCACTTCACCACCACTGTGCAGAGGACCCCTAACGCTCCAAGTTCTCTGTCCACACTCGAGCACCCCCATTCTCTCAGTTGCTCTGCCCCTAAACTGGAGCGTGACCTGATCCCTGGCTTGCAGCCTGTTCATTTGCCCCATGTTTACTCTTCAGCATCAACCCTCCTCCTCACTCCTGCTTCGCTGTCTTGTTCTGCTTGTGAACTTGGCAGATGTTTCCCAACTGGTCTCCCACCTTGTTTCCCTCTAACCACTCCTACCGGTTGCTGCCAAAGTAACCTTTCCTGGGGGACAGAGTTAACCGTGTCCTCAGCTGGTCACGGACCGCCCAGAGCCTCTGCGAGTCTGTGACGCACACGTGCGAGGCTGACAAGGCGGAGCTCCCATAGCCTCTCCCCAGAGTCCCAGCTGGTCGTTCCTCCAAAGTGTCTGTATTCCCTGTCCCTCCACCTGCCTAAGAACTCTTATTCCTCAAAGTCAAACTCAAGTTTCATTTCTTTCATGATTCTCCTCCTGTTCTAAAATTGTAAACAAGTCTTCCTTTCTCTTGGTATCCAAAATGGTTCAGCCTTTATTTTAGTTTTTACCACATTCTACTCTGACTCATTAAAAACTTGAGTAGATCTTTCCTCTCTCCTTTTTTACGGGAAGTTTCTTCAGGAAGGGGTCCTATTCTCACTCCCTGCAGACCCACCCCAGCCCTTAGCTGAGAGCCTTTCGCGTCAGACGATCATATATGCCAATGCACCCCCTGAGTAATCAACAGGCACTGGTCCAGGCTCTGTGGGGGCAGGAGGTACAAGAATCAGCCCCTACCCTCAGGACAACACTCCATGTTGAGGTGCCTTACACAGCTGGGTCACAAGGCGTCGAGACCTCCACGCCGCTACGAAGCGTTGGCGTGGGAAGGAAAGCGTCAGTGTGTGCGTGAAGGTCTAAATTAGAACGAGGTAAATGAGGGGAAGGAGGATCCTAGCTGAGAAAGTTTTTGTTCAACATGTGCCAAATCGATTGGGCAGGCCTAGGCAGACCGAGGTGGTGCTTCTCTCACTTATTCTGCCACTTGCTCTTACTTTCCAGGGCCATCCACTGCGGGCCTCCGGAGCCCAGGGCCTGTGATGAGCTCAGAGTGAGGATGGGGTGCTGCAGGTGGGACTCGGTAGGGCTGATGCACTGCGTCCTTTCTCAGCCAGGCCTCTGCGGGGCGGAGCCCTGAAGCCCTCACCGCACTGCCCGCAGAGGACTGGGCCCTCCTGCCATCTGGATGCCTGAGGCATGTGCCGTCTCAGGATGGGGAGACACTGGGCCATCTTGGCCCTGGTCCGAGTGAGGGAGGAGCTGAGAGCCAACCCACCTACACGCCTCGTGCCACAGAGGAGGGTTGCTCAGCCTTAGCTGCTTGGCTCTGAGTCATGGTTTCACACTCGAAGCTGACTAACTGGCCCAGAAACCAGTCCCATCAGATGCAACGGCTCCTAAATCACTGGGTTTGTGAAGCAGGGGTACACGTTCCACCGGCTCCAACCCCACCAAGTAAAACACAAACCAATGCAGCTAAAGGCACCGCGTGAGGCCCTTTCCTTTCCAAACATCAGCTCTTTTGAAAGCTCTTTTGCAATCCTAAAAATACCTCTTCTAGGGACACTATCACTAAGCAATATTAAATCATCTTAGGATATTTTACAATGAAGTAATTTCAATTTCAAAGACTAAGCCACATTCAGTGTACTGTACTCAGAGTAGACAAGGCGTCACTTTCAGACGACAACTCTATTTCAGAGGAGGGAGGTTCTCAGGTGTGAATCTGCTCCGTTTCTGCCCACCGGCCTTGCGATAGGCCTGCCTTCACACCCGACTCTCCTCCCAGCCTCTCCTGCCTCATGTCCCCAGCTGCCTAGTGCCGGGACACCCACGCCTACGCCCACAATGACCTGCTTGTCCCCACGCCTGTCCGCTCTCCACACCAGCACCCACATGGGGACTGTAGCCGGCTCCTGGAAAGCTCAGCGGTCTCCTCCCAGCTGCACGGCACCCTTTCCTGCCGTCTTCAAGAAAGCAGGGGCCTCATGAGTTCAAATTTGCAAAAAGTTCTAAATACAGGACAAAACATTTTCCCCTTGAATCAGCAGTGAACTAGTGAAGGTCTAAATGAGAGCAAAATAAATGAGAAGAAGAAGGGAATCTTAGCTAGAAAGTGTTACTCAAAATGTGAGAAATGAACTCAGCAGCCCTGGGCAGACCAAAGTCCAGCTTCTCTCACTGGTTCCCCAACTTGCTCCCATATGAGGGTCGTTCCTACACAGAAGGGATTTCTCTTACACAAGTAATACTGCAGGACCAACCCGGGGCGGGGTGGGGAGGGAGTGTGTCTACCCCCACCCCTCCTACTTCACCTGTCAGGCCCACTGCGTCCGTCTCAGCACAAGACCACTCAGAACCGCTGCTGCGATCAAGGCCCTCGTCTCCCTGGACTCCCATGACCTTGCCATTCATTCTCCAAGGACACAGGCCAGTAGTTCTACACACAAACCCTCAGTCCGGGCTTGTCTGGCATTTTCTCGTGAGATCTAGCTCACGTATCACTGGTAAGAACAGCACACAGTGGCCCCATTAGTGATGGTGATCAGTGTTATTGCTTAACTGAGGTGATGTCTGCAAGATTTCTCAACTGTAAGTTACTTCTTCCTTCTGAAATTAAAAAATATTGTGTGGGACATACTTTCAAACTATGCAAATATCCTATTCCTTATCAAATTTTCAATTCACCTTTTTAATAACAGTGTGGACTCATGGATCCTTACACAACAGGTTTTCGTCAGCCACTGACAGGCTGACACTGGGGCTACGTGTGCACCCTGCTGCTGAGGCTGTCTCTGTCTGGGATGTGGCAGAGACAGCCGGAGCGAATACACCATCTCTCACGTGGTAACACGATCACTTCTGCTCACCATGTACCCATCATGGAGACCAGGAGCTCACACACCGCAGGTTCATTTTAGTTTTCTCCCTCCCTGTGCCAGGGCTCACAGGCATCTCAAACTCAACACACAGCTACCCTGAAACCCACTGCTCTCCTAGCTCTCCACTTCCCATCTCCTTTCACAGCACCACCAGTCACCCTGTGGCCCAAACCACAGAAAGCGTCCAGACTCCCGTCCTCCGCTCCCCACCTGATCCTTCAGGGCCCGCGTTCTCCACCTCCCGACACCTCCCACTGTCTCCAGGGCACCTTCCCCACCCTATCCACCACTTCCCTGTCTTTTCGTGGCACTCACGGCTTCTCCCTCTTCTGACAAAACTTCCAGAGGCCCTGACTTGCATGCAGAATAGAACCGAGGGCCTTGCCACGGCTTCTCTCTCTCTCACGACTGGAACAGGGCCTGACCTCCATACTCAGGCCTCCCCACTGTGGTGCGATGTGTTGGGCTGGCCCAGCCTCACAGCCCTGCATCCGGCCCTCCGCCTGTTCCCTCACCTCCTTTGGGACTGTTGCCAAATACCTTCCCAGAGAGGCCCCCTGGATTCTTGCATCAAAACAGCAACCCCTCCACCTTCACTGCCCCTCACCCAGCTGCAGTGCCACTCTCCTACCCGGTGTCTGTCTGTCTGCTGCTGCCAGGCTCCCCAGCGGGTGCAAGTCCCACCGGTGCACAGACTTGGTCTCTCTCTGTCTCATTTACTGTTCCGTTTACACCCAGAACAACACATGACAGAGGAGACACACAGGAACACTTGTTGAGAGCATGAGTGTTTCCATGTGGTCTTCTCAGCTACATTATATAGCAGCTTAATACTGCATCACGGAGTATGTTGTAGTTCAATAATCCTTAAACTGAATATTTAGGCGGCTTATATTTTTTCCATTATTATAGGCATTGCTACCATGAAGAATGGTGTGTGTATCTGTGATTTTTTTTTGTATTTCTCATGAGTTAAGTTCTTAGGAATTGCTGGGTATCTTCATTGCTATGTTATGTACTGCCCTCCAAATGAAGTGAAATGTTTAAAAATTTCAAGAGCAATAACTGTGTCTAAAAACTCATTTAATTTTTCTAAATAACATATAATTAAAATGTAATGCAACAGAGCACGTCACGAAGTCTCCCCCTATTCATGCCTTCCGTCCTCCTGGTCCCAGGTGCCCGCACACACAGTTGCTGCTGGGTTACGGACCCTTTCAGTCTCTGCGCGCTCCCAGAAAATACAGCACAGCTGCCACGCTGTCCTGCTCCCTGCTTTCTGAACTTAACCACTGTCATTAAGGTCTGGGTGCTAGGTCACAGAGCACCTTTCTTTTCGACAGCTGCGCAGACAGAGAGCTGTGCAGTTAAGTATTCCACTGTGTGTGATTTAATTGTAATCCTCCAAGGCTGACCGTTTAGGCTACTTCCAAACGTGCTATTATCAACAATGGGGCAAAGAACATGTTGTGCTCCACACATGTGCAGGTGTATCTGGAGGGTAAGTTCCCCGAAGAGGAAGGGCTCAGAGTCCAGGTTCACACACACACCACACACGCTCACGTGCCCACGCGGGAACAACTCAGTCTGCCTCCACCAGCCGGAGCGAGGGCGCGTCCCCTCAGCCTCACCAAACAAACGTCGTCGCGAACACTGTGGGTTTCTGCAGTTTGATGAAAGTGTTATTTAATTTGCATTTCTTTGACCACGAGACACTGAAGGTATTTTCACCCGCCTCTTTTTTCCTGGGGACTGAGTGCTCCGGCCCTTAGCTTACCTTTACGCTGGCGTTTCCTTACTTCCTGGGAGCACTCTGTTTATCAGAGAGAGTGGCTTTCTGTGATGCAGATCACAAGGTCTGTTCCCACTTAACTTCTGACTTTATCATGCAGACTTAATAGGCTTTATTAGTGTTTTCTTTTGGAACTTCTGGATGTTAAGTCACAGTTAGAAAACTTCCACATCAAGATAAATTCTCCCATGATTTCTTGCCTGGTTTTTATGGTTAAATCTTTGATCCAATTTCCCCCACAGATGACTCACTTGTTTTCATTGAGTTTTACTGAACCATTCATTGAATGGTTAATCTTCCCAGTGCTTTGAAATATATGAAATTCCTGTATATATTTGGAATTTTCTCTTCTGTTCCATTGGTTTATCCATTACATTAAGAGGGAAAACCCCTTTAATGTTAAAAAAAAAAAAAAGTTCTTTCATTAATTTCTGTTTCTGATAGCTGGATGCTACCTACTCACCAGGAAGGTAATTCCCTCCTGGGCACAGCGCCTGGATGTATTCCACGTCCTGACTGCTCTCATCCACTGCAACTGTGTCCAGCTTCTCCGGCTCAATGATTCTCAGGTCCCTCTGTCTCGACAAGGACGCAAGAACGCTCGCTCCCATGGCACTCCCCAGAAGTCACCCTCCTCAGTGACTGAGCCGTCATCAGACCAATGAGCCCAGCTGCCATGACCCTCCATCACCCTCGTCCAGTCATCCCCCCAGTCACCTCCCCAGTAACTGAGCCGCTGTGACCCTCCATCACCCTCATCCAGTAGCAGCACCTCTTAACGATCCAGGACCTCTGTCTCTACCACTCCCTCACTAGCGCACTCACGGGTCTCCAGTCTTCCCTATCGGGGTCCTGAAACAGCCCCCCTTCCTGCTCCTCCACATCCCTCGTGTGGTCCAGAGCAGCCAAGCTGTCTTCACTGAGCACGGACCCAATCACTTTCATCCACGCCCGAGCCCTGCCAGCCTCTCCTCACACTGGCGTGAAGCTACCTGCCTCCTCTGGGCCAGGTGCTGTAAAGGCTCCAGGGCCACGGAGCCCACGCCTCACCAGCTCATTTCTACCCCTCGAACACATCAAGTTCATCCTCCTCTCTCCCTCTGGTGATTCTCAGGCCAGCTCCACCTCCTCACACAGGCCCTTCCTCCAAGAGCTCCTTCCCAGGCTCCCGGCTCCTCCCCGCAAAGCACAGTGTCACTTCCTGTCATGACGGCAAACACTCGTGAGCCCTGAAGCACAAAGGAGAGAGAGAAGACCTCAGCCTCCATCGGACTCGTGCTGTGCATGGCTGTTCTGTCACCTCAAGCGAGGAGGTAGGGGGGAAGGCCGGCCGTGGAGGCTGCAATCCCCAGGTCCTTCCTCCCTGGTGGCCCTGCGGTGCTGCCTTGGCCGTGTGATTGGCCTTGGTGCAAATGGGAGGCACCGCCAAGGAACAGCCAGTACAGGGTAAGGGTGGAGCCCACAGGTTCCATAAATGTGAATTCCGTGGACACTGTGCTTAGAGTTTAAACAGTGCAATTAACAAGAGTCTGCAAGTCGCTATGATGAATGACCTCAAAAAGTTTATACAGTTGAATAAAACATATTGTGGGAAAAACCAACTGCCAATAAATTGAAAGGACATGTTAGGCACTGCTCTACAAGGTCATGAGAGCATACAGGTGAATGCATTCCATTTGGGGCAGGAAGGAAAGTCTTTCCATTTAAATAACACCCATCTAATTAATTAATTTGAACACATAGTTCAGAGTTTTTTCATGGCAAATGCTTTTTCTTTTGTATATAATATATTGAAAGCATTTCAGTTACTGAGTTGCCGCTTTCTCTAAAATAAAAGACCACAGTCACAGAAGCATGGAACACTACAGAATGCAGAACAGAAAACGGAGAGCACTGTATATGGTCATCATGCACATGTTAGTACTTCCCATCACAGTACGCAGATACAGGCCAAACTCGACTGAAAACACATTCTGTTCAGAAGAGGGTGTGCACAATATTCTTGTGCTATGGCCCTACACACCCTGACAGGTACTCTGGCTAGGTGTCGGCACAGAAGACCAGCACGCTAGCAGTGGCTTTCACGGCAGTGAATGGAGCAGCAAAGAGGAGCGCATTCCAGATTCAATACGCCAGAGTCCTTGTGTGTGAATGACATCTGCCCCAAGACCTTGTAACCCCGCAACTACAAAGACTAGAAAGACCTGCATGTGTCCCTGCCTTCCACAAAACGACAGTTCTGTCCAGAGTTTTCCATGAACAGACTCATAACTCACAACTATTTCTTCAAGCTTCACTGGAGCTTCCTCTCTTATGAAGGACCTTTTCTAAAATGGGGAAAGTATTAACATTTTACAAGAGTTACTGATCAGAGAGGTCCTGGGGGAAACGACGGTGCTGACCTGGCAGGAGCTGTCGAGCGGTGGTGGAGCGGGGCTGGTCAAGGGCACAGCTTAGCATGGCCAGGCCCTGGAGCTGGGACACCACTCAGACCTCCACTGCGCGGTGCCCCGGGCCCGCTCACTGATACGCGGGAGCCGCTGCAGGGCCTCGGCGCGCTCTCAGCCGCTTCTGCGCAGGCCCAGGGAGCCTCTGTGCTGGGCGAGGGGGAGTCTCTACCCCCAGGGCTGGATGCTGACCAGCAGCGCAGCTGCGCGGGCCCCACATGTGCCTGCTTCAGCACCACCACCTTCTCATTAGGAGCCTCAAGAGCTAGTGAGCCCGTGGCACTGCTGCTCTGTGGCACTATTTAATAACCCCACTGCCGCTGAGCACGCATGTGGAATGGTCACATTCTTCAAAAATGTCTCACCCAGAACAGGTGCTCAAGCCAATTTGCTGAATTGAATCTTCCTTCAGATATAAAGCAGAAATGAATCTATGATGAACTTCATGACATCACAGAACTAAAAAATATTCAGAAATAACAGAAGTTTATTTAGTGGAGCAGCAAGTAGCACAGAGAAAAGTCAGAATTAATTTTATGTATTTATTAATGTATAAAATATCTATTTGCGCTAAGATTTGTTTATTTCAAAAATTTTTAAGTGCACCTCAACTGTGCATAACCATTACCAGCATCTACTAATTAAATTGCCCTCTTAAATCAAAGTTCAACAGTTGTAGTCTATCCCATAAAACTTTAGAGGTTTAATATTTATTATTAAGTAATGTATCCAGAAATTTGGGGACTTTGAATTTTTTCAAAAAGATAGAACATTAAATTAAACCATTAAAAAGAAGTTTTTTATATACATGCTGCACTCTGTGGCTAATGGTACTTGGAAGGAAACTTTAGGACTATGGGGCTTTGTTCACCTCCACTGGCAGAATTCGTTCTGTCACACCCCGCTTTCCCGTGCTTTCCAGAGACAGCGCATTTTTACAAACTGCAGGTGTGTGCCCAGCCTGCAAGAGCAAGTCCATGGGCGGCATCTGCTTACTTTTTGTCTTTGTGTTACATTTTGTGTTACATTAATTCTCACAATGTTTCAAACTTTTAAATAATTCTTGTATTTGTTACAGTGATCTGTGATCAGTGATCTTTGGTGTTACTACTGTAATTGTTTTGGGGCACCATGAACTGGGCCCATATAAGATGGAGAACTTAACTGATAAACGTGTGTTCTTTTTTTTGTTTTGTTTTGTTTTGTTTTGTTTTGATAAACGCGTGTTCTGACGGCTCCACCAACCAACCCACCTTCTTCCTTTCCTTGCTTCCTTTTCTCCCTCTCCCCTGAGACACAGCAATATGGGTAACAGGACAATCAAGAGCCCTACAGTGACCTCAAAGTGTTCAAGTGAAAGGAAGACTTGCACGTCTCTCACCTTAAATCCAAAGCTAGAAATGATTAATCTTAGTGAGGAAGGCCCATCGAAAGCCAGGATAGGCCGGAAGCTATGCCTCTTGAGCCAAACAGTTAGCCAAGTTGTGAATGCAAAGAAAAAGTTCTTGAAGGAAATTGAAAGTACCCCTCCAGTGAACACATGAATAATAAGAAAGCAAAACAGCCTTACTGCCGATATGGAGAAAGTTTCACCGGTCTGGACAGAAGATCAAACCGGAAACAACCTTCCCTTCAGCCAAAGCCTCATGCAGAGCACGGCCCTAATGCTCTTCAACCCTATGAAGGCTGACAGAGGTGAGCAAGCTGCAGGAGAGAAGTCTGAAGCTAGCAGAGGTTGGCTCACGAGGTTTAAGGAAAGAAGTCGTCTCTATGACATAAAAGCTCAAGGTGAAGCAGTGACTGCTGATGTAGAAGCTGCACCAGGTTCTCCAGATGATCCAGCTCCAGGAGTTCATGAGGACGCTACCCTAAGCAACAGATTTTCAATGCAGACGGAACAGCCTTCTATTGGAAGACGACGCCACCAGGACTTCCATGGCCAGAGGAGAAGTCAAAGCCTGGCTTCAAAGCTCACAGGACAGGCCAACTGTCTCGTTAGGGGCTGATGCAGCTGGCGACCCGAAGTCGAAGCCAGTGCTCATCTACCATTTGGAAAATCCTAGGGCCCTTCAGAATGATGCTAAGTCAACTCTGCCTGTGTTCTATAAATGGAACAACAAAGCCTGGATGACAGTCCATCTGTTTACAACATGGCTTACTGAATACTTTAAGCCCACTCTTGAGACCTCCTGCTCAGGAAAAAAAAAAGAGTCCTCTCAAAATATTACTGCTCACTGACAAGGCATCTGGCCCCCCACGAGCTCTGATGGAGACGGACAATGGAATGACAGTCGTTTTCATGCTTGGTAACACAACATCCATTCTGCAGCCCGTGGATCAAGCAGTCATTTCAACCTCCTGCTCTTATTACTTAAGAAATACATTTCACAAGGCTATAGCTGCCACAGACGGTGACTCCCCACATGGATCTGGGCCAAGTCAGTGGAAAACTTTTTGGAAAGGAATTCACCATTTCACATGCCATTAAGAACATTCATGATTCGTGCATGGGAAGAGGTCAAACTAGCAACATTAACAGGAGTCTGGAAGGAGTGGATTGCTATGCTCGTGAATGACTTGGAGGGGTTCAAGACTTCAGTGGAGGAAGGAACTGCAGATATGGTGGAAACAGCAAGAGAACTAGAATCAGAAGTGGAGCCTGAAGGTGGGACTGAATCGTTCCAACCTCAAGATAAAACCTTAATGGATAAGGAGTTGCTTCTTAGGGATGAGCAAGGAAAGTGGTTTCTTTCCTTTATTTTTTTAAAATAAGTTTGCTCTTTTTTTTTTTTTCCTTTAATGGAGGTACTGGGGATTGAACCCAGGGCCTTGTGCATTCTAAGCACACACTCCACCACTGAGCTATAACGCCCCCTCCCCCCAGAAAGTGGTTTCTTGAGATGGAATCTACTCCTGGTGAAGACACTCTGAGGATTGTTGAAATGATGATAAAGGATTTAGAATACTACATAGACTTAGTTGGTAAAGCAGTGGCAGGGCTTGAGAGGATTAACTTCAACTCTGAAAGAAGTTCTACTGTTGGTAAAATGCTATCACAGCATTTGCACGCTCCAGAGAAATCATTTGTGAAAGAAAGAGTCACTCAATGCAGCAAACTTCATTGCTGCCTTTTTTTAAGAAACTGCCACACCAACCCCAACCTTCAGCAACCACCCCCCAATCAGTGAGCATCCATCAACACTGAGGGAAGACCCTCCACCAACAAAAAGTTACAACTCGCTGAAGGCTCAGATGATGGCTAGCAATTTTCAGCAATAAACCGTTTCTTAATTAGGCTATGGTACTTTGTCTTTTGTAGACATAATGCTGTTGCACACTCAACAGACTACAGTGGTGTTTAAACATAACTTTCATATGCACTAGCCAATGAAAAACTCCGTGTGACTTGCTTTACTGAGATATTCATTTTATTGTGGAGGTCTGTGTCTGAGGTGTGCCTGTATTTCTTTCATGCACTTTTATTTCCCTCTTTCCGGTTCTTTCTCACTCTTTTGGTGAATATGAAGGATTCCAGTTGCCTTCAGGGGCCTTCCTAGACTCCAGGGGCTGGAAGCTATCTTGGGTCCCTGCAGCCAGAGTCCCTCCTATGACGAGGACCCTCCAACCAAAGGCAGAAGAGACATCAAGGCAGAGGGCCTGATTTTGCTGCTCTGTTGCCAAGCACAACAGTAACAGAGGTCTCAACATCTGGCCAGTTGCTCTGAAGGGTCAAAAGGCAGGAACGAGATGTCATGAGCAACGGCCCTGGAGCTGGTGGAGCATGGAGTCTGGCTGTGGAAGAGCCAGCAGCTCTCACCACGGCCTTGCTCTTCTGTGTTGCTTTGACAGACTTTCCTAAAAGTTCCAAAGAGTCTATTTCTGTGGTTTCCTAGTTATTCTATAAACCTTTGAACCCTCTGATGAGTCCCTTTCTATTTATGTTAAATGGAGTGGACATCTCTGTCACAGAGCCTAACTCCTTCAATATGCAGAGTCTCACCAGTTGTGGAGGAAGGGACTGCTATACACTTCTTCCTGGACAAATCGACAATAAGCAAAAAGGCAGAAACAAAATCATGGGCAAAACAAACCTGTGTTCACTTTTGCAGAAAATGGTATCTCTCTGAGAGACAGGTGAGATCAGGAGTGCACTAGTTCACTTATCTAGCCTAGAAGTCCCTTGAGAGCAGAGACCTCATGCATTTTTTGATCTGAACATTTAACTACATAATTGTTGTGATGACTGAGAAGAAAATCTGCAAGAAAACATTATTTATGTATCAAGAACTACAGCACGTCTACACGGGAACACGTCCTGAGCAAATGCCAAAATGAGTGACACACACAACAAAGGAAGGATATACCCAGAGTATTTTTTCTTTCCTTCCATTTATCGCTTTGTAAAATTTTCATTAGACAATCACAACTAAAATAGTCCTCAGCAAAGGATTCCAAATTTTCATAAAACAGAATTTCTGATGCTAAAAAAAAAAACTCTTACTATTTGGCAACAGTAGTTTAAACACCTAGCTCCTAGCTGGTCAAATAATAATATAGGAAGCATTTGGGAGCGCACATTCTTTTAATATCACAGTCACAGCTCACAGAAGCCACAGCACCCGGCACCAGAGACTCGTGAAGAGGAGTGGCACGTGAGTAGGGGCCTTGGGCGCAGGGATGTCCTGCAATGGTCGAGAGAACCCGGTGATGGGAGCCCAGCAGAGCAGGCGAGGAGGGAGGCAGCCTGGGCTCCATGGCACAGAGACTCCCTGAGGCTCACAGACCTGCTCCTCCAGAAATGCTCAGACGCTGTGCCCCTGAAGGAAACAGAGGTGGAGGAGACACTGAAAACTGGGAGACAGAAATGAGCACGAGAGCTAAAGAAAGCTCACGTCAGGACAGTTTCGAGAGGAGGTTCTTTTCCTTGGGCAGACAAGCCCTCCTGGTCGGAGCCACACATCAGCGCTCCAGCCCCATCACTCCTCCTTCCCAAGCTGCTGGCGGCCATGCCTGCTGACGCTGGTATCAGCCCTCTTGTGCTGAACATGAACTTGGATTTTCCTCATCTTCTTGTGTTTCTGGGTACCACTCTCCAGCACAAGGAACTCCTTGGAGAAATGGCTGATTCCAGGGCTGGGTCAGGCAACACACACAGTGAGCCTGAGCATCATGCAGAGCCAGGAAAGGAGAAAGTGTTCAGGACTATGCAGAACCAGACAAAAAGCCCACAAAGATGGAACTCTGTCAGAGACTAGGGGTCAGCACAAAGAGCTTCATGGCCAAAGCTGGAACCATTCGAACCAACAAAATAAATAAAACAGTACTGGATTGTACTTCAAAATATAAAGTAAAAATTCATGAGCCCACACTGACCTAAAAAACTATCATGTAAGTAAGCAAGGAAGGAGAGAAATCTGCCACTGCCATGGGAGGATAAGAACTTGTTCCTGAGGCCTGGGTGCCTTGCCTCAGTCATCCTCCTCCCGAGAACCCGTGATCTCAGGCTAATGAGTAATCAGTTAAATTCCAGGTAAGGGGATTCTACAAATACCTGACCAGTGCTCCTCGAACTGTCAAAGCATCAAAAACTGGGAAAGTCTGAGGGGCTCTCACAGCCCAGAGGAGTGTAAGAAGACACAACAACTCAGTGTGGTGTGGTCCCTGGATGGGGTTCCGGGGCAGCATAAAAACATTAAGTTAAAAATCTAAGGAAACGTGAGTAAAGTAAGGACTTCAGTTAATTTTTAAAAATCACAGCTACACACTTTCAGACAGTAGTATCTGTCTGTGACAGACATCGTATCAGTCCACGGAGACACTGACAACCGTCTCTGCATACCCCAGGGCCTTCCTCCAAGGCTGAAGCCGCCGCTAGAGATGTGGTGGCCAGCACTACACTGGGAAGGAATAATGCTTTTCTGTTTTATTTTGTTTTACTTCACTATTTTTTTCCAGTTTCACTGAGATATAACTGACATACAGCACTGTGTAAGTTTAAAGTGCACAGTATAATGGGATAATATTTTCCCCAACTAGCACAACTATTTTACTGTTTTGTTACTAGTACATGCTTCCTAATTGCTACAGTTTTAGATTTAACCTCATTGCTTGGTATGCATTCACTAACTGCTGTACACTCAGAGAAAGCGTTCCCTCTGTGGATGTCTTGCTGAGGCTGCACAGAAGTGGGTGGGCATGCTGGCCTCTTTTTCCCCCAGAGGGGTCAGAGGCATTTTTGCCCAACAGCCTCTTCTTAGGGTAATCTGTTTAAGATCTGATCCTTGGAAACATGGAAACAGCCTAAATGTCCATCAGCAGATGACTGGATAAGAAGATGTGGTATATTTATACAATGGAATACTACTCAGCCATAAAAACCGACAACATAACGCCATTTGCAGCAACATGGATGCTCCTGGAGAATGTCATTGTAAGTGAAGTAAGCTGCTGACAAATGAGGATGAGTCAGCAGACACTGCAGGACAGGAGCTGTCGGCAGGGCCAGCACAGGTCCCAGTCAGGTGGGAGCACGCTCTCCTGCGCCAGGCAGGCAGGCTATCCTCTGGCTCGGGCCAGGTGTGACACTCAAAGAGACTCAGTGTCTTCGATGAGCATCTCTGTTGACATCAGGTCCATAAAGAGCGGAGGTTTTCCTTCAGAGGGAAACAGAGTCAAGACGTGAAGAGTTTTCTCCCTCGCTTTTATATTTGGAAGTTTCTCTTCTTTGTTTTTTAAGCTGCATCTGGGTCTAGCTGATACTCTAGAGTCTCTCCGGACTTGAGGTGATTTCTAACCTAAGTTCACTAAGTGTTTTCCAAGCCATAATATTGCCAAGTACCTGGAGCACGCCTAGTGAACAGTTGCTGGGCGTGGTGATGAAGCAGAAAGCTCTCTCCGTCCGCCCCCTCCCCTAGTCACACTCGACAGTGTCTGCCTGTGCCTGGCCCAGCTTTCTGCGCGAGGGATGGAGACCTGCATGAAACTATTTCTTACACTGATGAAGTTTACAGTCTGGTGGGACCTACAGAAAGATACACTCAGGTGGTTTTTTTTTCTTTAAAGTACCTCAGGAGATATGTCCCAACATGAGAAAAGTAAAAAGTACTAAAAATCCAAACTATTAGTTTAAAATCTGACACACAAGCATGAGTGAGAATGGCTAAATAAAATAGAGTGACAATGCCAAACACCGGTGATGAAGAGACACTGGGACCCTCACACAATGCTGCCAGGAAAGACGTGCAGTCCTCTGGAGACAGCATGACAGAACTCGAAACTGCCCAGGACTCAGCAACGGGGTTCACACCAACGCCTGTGTGCCCACGTTCACAGGAGCTTTAATCACAACAGCCAGACATCTTGTGACAGGGAAACGTTAAGTCAAACTGTGGGGCAGGTCAAAGGAGCCGGCTGCACTGCAGGCAACCACGCAGGCAGGCCTCCAGGGAATCCCACGGCATGACAAAAGCCACTCCCCGAAGAGCACATGTGCACATTACACAACGCTCATATAACACTCCTGAAAGGAGAAAATGCTAGAAGTGGAGGATGGACCCGCGGTTGCCAGGCACTGAGCTGGAGCGGGAGGGCCATGGGGACGGAGCTGAGTGGGGCGGACATGCACCGGTGTCACATCCCTGTCACCACTGCACGCTCCACAATGAGCTCACATGGAGTGTGATTAGAGACAAAAACCCACCGGAAACAACGGTGTTCAAACCCTACTGAACATAGTTCAGCATTCACTCCTCAAAATTGCCTATGGGCTCCTGCTGCCCAACAATGAAAGTAACTGTTGCTTCTTCCCCCGTGACCACACCAGCAGGGCCCAGACACCGAGGGGGTGGGGCAGGTGAGCACCGAGACCGCCACACTGATGGTGGCAGGCTGCCCAGAGATGGTGTCTGTTGACACGGGACAACGTGGGCCTCCCGGGCCTGCCCCCCGGCACTTGCACTGCCCAGGGAGGTCAGGGACATGTGTCCACACTCAGCTGGGTGCTCTGCTTCCTCCCCTACTCCCCTCTGGCTGTGCGCTCTGTGGTAGCACTTTACTCCCCAAATGGACGAACAGTTCTACGTGGGATGTCTGACCAGAAGCGATCTTTCTTCCCTCTCTTTTTAACTTTTCTTCATGTTTGAGGTCTACGTTTCTACATCTTTATATTTAAAAAAAAACTGTTTCCATGTCTGTTCTTAATACGTCCTCTCACACATCAGGTGGCACAGCACAGAGCTCTACCGCCTGGCAGCAGCGTTCTGCCTGTTTTCACTGCCCTGCTGGTTCTGTTACTGTCCCTTTCATAGGAAAAGCTCTGCCACCCACACAGCCAGAAGCAAGAGGTGACATCTAAGGCTCAGGGACACTTACTTTTTTTCTTCATCAAAGAGTCGAAGTAATTTTCTGATTGGAATATATAACTGACTTTTTGTTTAAAAACGTGTTTTGGACATCAAGAAATAATGTTATTAATGTTCCTTTTCCAAACATCTGATTACAGCC
The DNA here is from genome assembly GCF_048773025.1 of Camelus bactrianus. Taxonomy (NCBI): domain Eukaryota; kingdom Metazoa; phylum Chordata; class Mammalia; order Artiodactyla; family Camelidae; genus Camelus; species Camelus bactrianus. The sequence goes on along the minus strand of NC_133567.1, from coordinate 1,150,180 downwards.
ACCTGTTTGGACAGCTGCATTCCTCATCAGTGGAGCTAATACCTGCTCACACTTCAAAGAGAAACAGTTCTCGCAGGTTTTCTACTATCAGCTCCAGTGCAGCCCCATCGGAGGGAGAGCGACCACACGCCCCGCCCAGGGGTCGGCGCAGTCGCTGTCCTTCTCAGCGACAGAATGTGAAGTGCCTTGGCTGCTACATGTGCAACGGCAACGGCTCAGAGTCACACAGACCTGGTTTGAGCTCCAGCTCGGCCTGAGGCGGGTCTTCAGCCTCCAGCCCTTGAAGAACAATGGGAAAGCTCCCGCCCACCTGTCCCTGGCGTTGCCGGCCTTTCCGTCACTGCCTCGCAGAGGGTCGCTGGCATGCACCACGTGGGTATTTTATGTGCTTACTGAGCTCCTCAAACAAACAAAACACAAGCACATGGCGTACTGCAGCTCTCAGTCCAGGTCTCCCCTTGTCTCCGCTGAGAACACGGTCAGGTTGAGACCGTGCACAAGGGGAGTAAGATGATTTCAGTGCGCTGACACTCTGTGGGCTCAGAACACAATGTTTCACGATTTCAACTTAAAAGAAGTATAATAAGAAGACTAGAAGATAACGTACAGAATGATTATACAGTCTATAGAATCAGAATGACTTTTCTACTAGTGCAAACTGAAATTTTCTATAGGTGTCATGATGTTGCTTTATCATTAAAATTACACTAAAAATACTATTGGACCAGCTGTCATGTACACGGTCACATCCCTCACGGCCAGACGGGCTGGGAGCACAGCAGGGAGGACCAGCATGGAGCACTGTGCTGGCAGTGGGGGCGCTGCCAAGCCTGGCCCACGCCTGGGTACCATGTGTTAACTCTCCACTTTCAGAGTGGGCAAAACTTTGCCTTTGTTTAAAAAGACTAATTCTTGTTCAACTTGGTATTTCACTGTCAGTAGAGTCAATCACGTGCAGGACATGTCACAACTGAATTAGAATGTAAATATGTTTTACAGGCTGTAATGAAAAAGTTGTTAAAAAAAATTTTCCTACCCCCCTGCCACTTTTCTAAAAATAGTCCATTCCAAAGGGTTTAACTCAAAATATGTCCTGTTTGGGTGTTGGGGAGGGGGATGTGTGTACAGAATTCTCTTTTACATCTGTGACTCCTGCAAAAATATCTGGCAGTACATTCAGTTCTGTGTCTTAAGCCCTCCCAGGGCCAATTCAAAATAATATTATAAATGCTCGTGGTTATCATCACTTAACTAATCTAAAGCAACAAAACACTTGGCTGTTCAGTTTTCTCAGATCATCCCTAAGTAACGGCTGAATCCTGGACTCTAGTCTCAGTAGAAAGACTCAGTATGTCCCAGAGTAAACTTCACCTGAATCAAGTAGCCATATCTCACTGGCCTTCTAGAAAATTAACTACAATCATAAATGAAAACCGTATGTTGATTCTCTGAATCTTTAGTGAATTGTGAACTCTGAAAAATCAAGTAAGAATCCATCAGCTCTTCATTCCCTTTTCATATGTTCTGAACAAATAAATCTAAATCTGTTTTTGAGGTTTTTGAGATATGAGTTTCCTCTTTCACCGTCTGCCCTGATGTATTTATTGTGACCATTCCTGCATCCAGTGCTTTTCTGTGCTACTTTTTAGTTTAAAACTATGCAGCAACATTTGTGCAGTTTTCAAAATTCATTAATACATGAAATATGCAATCATGAGGAGGTAAGACCCATGTGATTGTAGACAAAAGCCTAAGATCTTTTTTGAAGATTCTTTTCCATTATAGTTTATTACAAGATATTGAATGTAGTTCTCTGTGCTATACAGTAGGTCCCTGTTGTTTGTTTATTTTATATATAGTAGTGTGCATCTGCTAATCACAAACTCCTAATTTATCCCTCCCCCACCATGCTGGTAACCATAAGTTTGTTTTCTTTGTCTGTTTGTTTTGTAAATAAGTTCATTTGTGTCATTTTTTTAGATTCCACATATGAGTGTTATCATATGGTATTTTTCTTTCTCTTTCTAAGCTTACTTCACTTAGAATGACAATCTCCAGGTCCATCCACATTGCTGCAGATGGCATTATTTTATTCCTTTTTATGGCTGAGTAGTATTCCATTGTATAAATATACCACAGCTTCTTTATCCAGTTATCTGTCAATCTGTCAAGACATTTAGGTTGTTTCCATGTCTTGGCTGTTGTATATAGTGCTGCTATGAACATTGGGATGCATGTATCTTTTTGAATTAGAGTTTCCTCTGGATATATACCCAGGAGTGAGACTGCTGGATCATATGTTAAGTCTATTTTTATTTTTTTTTTAAGGAACCTTCATACTGTCCTCCACAGTGGCTGCACCAAACTGCATTCCCACCAGCAGTGTAGGCAGGTCCCCTTTTCTCCACACCCTCTCCAGCATTTGCCATTTGTGGACTTTTTAATGATGGCCATTCTGATTGGTGTGAGGTTCTGATTTGCATTTCTCTGATACTTAGTGACACTGAGCATCTTTTCATGTGCCTGTTGGACCAAAGCCTAAATTCTTATTTCCGAGAACTCTTTCTATGACACCAGTACAGATTTTCTTTAAAATCTATTACAATGACTAAGTTCAAAGTCTTAAGCCAAAGAGCATGACCTTTCTTGTCCCCACTGCTACAAGGCCTTGGGGTCAAGGCAGAGGGCTGCCTGGGAAGAAGAGTAAACTTGGAGGAAGGATGGGTCCACTTTCCCTCCAGCACCAGCCCACCGCTCTGCAGTGGGCCCTCCCTGGGGTACACCTGGTCTTTCGGTCTCTCTCCTGCCCCTCCCTCCCCATCGAGTCCCCAACCCTTCCCCCCTTCCCCTCTCTCAGGATGCCTGGGGTGGTTACATTCTTGCTCTGACACCCACCATCCCCGTGAAGGCAGCCCTGATTCAGGATGACTCTGACACTGTGACCTCCTGCTAGTGGCTACAGCTGCTTTACTTCTTTGGAGTGAACAGGACATGTAAGTGGAGTCAATCCACATCCATGTGAATAAGGACCTGTCCTGTCAGATCAGCTGCACAGGTTCACCCAAAGCGAGGTGTAGTAGGATGGTCACAGCTGAAGGAGAAGCAGTAACCTCGTTGCTAGAACTTCAGCTGACCTGCAGCCTCACAGGCTGGCCTCTCAGCCAGGGGTGTGTGCAGGGAACACACAGAGGCTGTGAGTTCTCTGGGTCCCACTGCTCTGGGGAGGCAGCTCCAAACTGCCCTGGACCAGGCTGGCTCTGCCCTGACACGTACAAGCGACAAGGGTCCTTCACGCAACGGGAGGCTCGCAGAGCACTCGCTGCAGCTCAGCCTGTGACAGGACAACGTGAGGCCATGATTCCTCCGCGGGCCCAGGGTCACAAGACGGGGCTGGTCCCCAAGCTGGCCCTGAAGTCCAGACTGTAATGACAAACCCTAGGCTCCCTCCTGCTCTTCTCCTGCCCTCCTCAGGATTCAACACAGCTTTACCCATATTTTTATTTACATTTTTTGCTGTGCTTTCTACTTTCCCTAGGGTTCATTCTCTCAATTGTAAATCATAAATCCTGGTGTAAAGGTTTGATTTTTTTACCTTCCTTTGGCTCATAAATTTGCTGTGCTATCTGTATCATTTTGTAATTCAACATACTTGAGAGACCAAGTGTGCAGAGAAATCCCAACATTTCTTAAGTCACATTATTTTACCACATGTGACAGGGGCTCTTTTATCTGGAAATTAACATCTAACTATATTAAACACTTTGATTTTACACATTCTTTTCTGTATATAGCTCAAAAATACATAAGCATATACTTATACCTTCAAGTGTCATTCTGACAGTGTGGTAAGTCAGAGCCATAGTAAGCATTGGCTGAAAATTCTTTTATCCTACAAAGGACATAGAGGACATAGGGAATTTACCTCTGAATAGATCATGGGTTGGCAAACTACGGCCTGTGGCCCAGTTCTTCCTGCCACCTGCCTTTGTAAGTAAAGTTTTATTGGGACCCGCCCGTCTGCTCGCACATTCTTGCCCAGTTGCTTTCACACAACGAAGGCTGAGGTGAGTGAGGGCAACAGCCTAAAACACTGTGCTTGCCAACCCTGCTCCGCACAAATAGGACAAAATGAAGCCCACCGAGTGCCAGGCATCTCCCCTGTGACCTCATTTACCCCCAATCTGCAAAGTGGATGACAGGCCGGTCCCTGCCACCATCCTAACAAATGCAATTACTGAACCTCCGAGACTGCCAGACCCTGTTCTGGGGAAAAAGAAAGTGTCCAGGGGAACCAAGGACAATTCTGGATCCTGTGGGAGGGGCTGCAACAACTGTTACGGGGAGAATCCCGGCTCTCAAGTTTCCAAGACTTCATCATTTCAAACACCTAAGCTCACTTCTGCAAATAACTTAGGTTTAAAAGAAGAATATATTCCCTAATTTCTGGTGAGACTGATCCAGGAAGTAGCTCAGCCCCACAGGTTCTTGGCTGCTTCAGAAAACAGGCTAAACTGGTTTATCCTTTAATCCCTCAGACAAGCGACACAAGAATCCAATAAAGGTTCTCCATTCAGAATGTTTTTCATGAACATACATACATACATACATTCATTTCCATCTAGCTATTAATAATCTCTAAAAGGTTAAATTTTGCCTTCAGAGTTCATGCTGTGAGGAGCTACATCACTACTAACCATTCTGTTTAACTTTTCCAGAAATGGCTGGTAAATTATTCTCTACCCTCTATAAGATGACGACTCCTTGCTGTGGCTGGAGGAAAAACAACTTTCTCCACCCAGTTTTTATAACACTGATGGGAAAACATCCTAGCTCTCTTCAAAAGCATCATCCAAGGAAGGACAGTCTGTGAAGGGCAGCCAGTTTAACAGGGAAGCTATCTATATTTATTGTTTCCAAGGATGATTTGAATAGCACCCAGGCAGTTTCTGTGTTTTAATGGGGCCACTCTTACTCACATCCCATGACAGGCAGGGTGAGTTCACGTAAACACTGTCGGTGGTATCATGAGTAACAAAATCTGTTTCCATCATAAGCCCTTTATCCTGCGTAAGAGACCTGTACACTAACAGACAGCCCAGCTAGCGTTAACCAGCTACAGCTGGTTCCATGCTATAAAAAGACTAATGAAAACACAAACGCTGCCTCTCCACACCACTTTAGCCAGCACCTCAAGGCTGCGCAGACAGCCCTTTCCAAATGCTCTGTGAATGAACTGGCTGGGCTCTTGGTCCTCTTAGTTGTTTACTGAACAGTGTGTGCAGGGACTGCTGGGCTCCGAGGTAGGGAGGGTAGGATCCACATGAGCTACTGGCGCACAGGGCCAATTTTCCAAGTGATCTTGAATCTAGTTCTATAACTAACGGCGCAGAAAAAAATTTCAAAAGCAGAGCTGGAGTACTTTGAGCAATTTCTTAAGCACACATACACACTTTGAATACTAAAGTTTTCATTATGAAAATGTATCATTAAATCTGAGACAAATTAGTGTCTTAACAAATACTCTAAATTCTTAATTGTAAATTCTTACTGACTTGCTTTCCAAGAGGAAGCAATCGTCTGACAAAGAAATGATCGCTACTTTAATTCTGTGCACAGATGAAAATGTCCAGACTTTCAGTTATTCTAGAAGAGACTGTGGTGACTTTTCCCCATCTTTTCATCTCACAGGTGCCTGTGTGGGACTCAGAGGACCCTCAGCTTGCCTCAGACCACACTGCTCGGTGGCATGAAGAATCTAGGGGTCCTGGACCCAGCCCGGTTTTCTACTCCCTCTTGGCTGGATGGCTGCATGCACGAGGCTGAGAGTAAGACTGCCTGGCTTGCTGCACAGCATCACAGGTTTTGAGCGAACCCAGGCTTTTTTGTATGAGGCTACTTGCAGTGTCAACTGAAAACTCAGGGAGTTGCTCTGGCTCTTTCTCACGTTCTCAAACAGCTTAGAAGTGTTTTTCAATCCATGAGCTATTCCGCTGGATGAAGGGTTCCTACCCCGGACATGCAGGGCTGACACCTGGTGCCCGTGACGTGAACCTGCAGTGCAGATGCTGATTCCTGTGTCATCCCTGCCCTCCCCAGCTCCAGTCGCACACTGCCGCCCGCCCTGCTCAAATTAATGTCAGGCACCAAATCCCAGATCCAGGAAGTTGAGGGAAAACCAACCAGAAATAAATGCAAAATAAACTACACCTAGCCATATCATTTTCAAACTACACAAAATGAGGAAAGAAAAACCCTAGAAGAAGCCAAAGGAAAAAACACTTTCTCTACAGAGAAACAAAGGTAACAACTACATCTGACTTTCTGGAAGTCATGCAAACAAGAGGAAAGTGGAGTGAAACACTTAAGGTGTTGAGACAAAAACCCCACCAACCTAGAGTTCTGTACCCTGTGAAATTATCCTTCAAAAGTGAATGAGAAATAGAGACTTGCTCAGACAAAAGCTGAAGCAATTTGTTGCCAGTAGACCTGCCTTACAAGAAATGGTGAAAGAAGTTCTTTGAAGAGAAAGAGAATGATGTAGTCAGAAACTAGGGTCTACACGGAGGAGGAGCACTGAGGAAGGAGTAAGGGAAGGTAAAAATAAAGACTTTTATTTAAACTCTTAATTGATCTGATAGCTAACAGTCTGCTCCACACAGTAACAGCAACAAGGTATTCAAGTGTGCACACTCACGTTTACTTCTGGTACACACATACACGCATACATGAAATGAATGGCAGCAACAGCACAGGGGATGGGACGGAGGAATCAGGACAGTCTTGTTCTCAGAAGGTGCTCACACCACCAGAAGTGGCAGTGTCATCTGAGAGTGGACTTGGATTAGTTGTAAACGTGTACTGCAAACTCTAGGGCAACCACTAGAAAGTAAAAATGTGAGTATAACTGATGTGCTAAGGAGAGAAAATGGAATCATATAAAATGCTCCATTAAACCACAAAAGGCAGAAAAAGAGTGGAGGACAAAAAAGGAACACAGAACAAGGGCAACAAATTGAAAATAGTAATGAATATAGTAGCTATTATTTCAACTACATCAATAATCACTTTGAATGTTAATGGTCTAAACACACCAACTAAACTGAAGACAGAGACTATCAGAGTGGATCAAAAAAGATGACCCAACTGTATGTTGTCCACAAGAATTCACTTTAAATATAAAGACACCTATGGATTAAAAGTAAATGGATGGAGAAAAACAATCCATGCTAACATAATAACACTGTTACAGTATTATGGTACCATGATACCTAAAATAACATGCTAACACTAATACAAAGAGAGCAGGAGGAGCTTCTTAAATTTCAAACAGAGCAGACTTCAAAGTAAGGAAAGTTATTATGGATAAAGAAGGACGTTACCTAATGACAAAGGCGTCAGTTCCCCAAGACACAGCAATCCTTAACATGTATGTGCCCAACAACAGCGCATCAAGCTCCATGAAACAGAAGCAGAGCTGCAAAGAGAGACAGATGAATCCACGATCACAGCTGGACCCTTCACCACCCCTTCTCTCAGGAAGGGCAGAAAGCCAGCAAGGTCACAGTTGAACTCAATGTGCTATCAGTCGACTGGATGTAACTGGCATCTGCAGACCACTTCATTCAACAGCAGCAGAGGACACACTCTTTTCAAGTTCACAAGGAGCATTCACCAAGACAGAGCCCAGTCTGGGCCCTAGAACACATCTGAAGGTGTTTGAAAGAACAGAATCTACACAATGTTTGCTTTCAGCGGAACTAAACTAGAATTCAATAACAGAATGACAAAAAATTCTCAAATACATAAAGACTAAAGACAAACTTTATGTAATACATGACTCAGAAGAAATCTCATGAGAATTTTAAAAAAATTTTAAATAAATGAAAATGGAAACACAACTAATCAAAATGTTTAGGATGTAGCAAAAACAGTACTTAGAGGGAAATTTATACAATTGAATGCATATATAAGAAAAGAAGAATCATCTAAAAATCAGTAATCTAAGTTTCCACCTTAGGAAATTAGAAAAAGAAGAGCAAAGTAAATCCAAAGCAAGCAGAAAGAAAGAAATAATAAGGATTAGAGTAGAAATCAATGGAATTGAAAGCAGGAAATCAAAAGAGAAAAACCAGTGAAACCAAAAACTGGTCATTTGAAAAAATCAATAAAATCTATAAGCCTCTAGCCAGGCTAACAAGAAAAAAAAGAGGACCCAAATTACTAATATCAGAAATGAAAGAGGGGACATCACTACAGATCCCATGGACATTAAAAGGATACTAAAGGAATACTAAACAACTCTATGCCCTAAAATTTGATAACCAAGATGATATGGACCAATCGTAAAAAACACAAACTCACACAAGAAGAAATAGATAACCTGAATAAGCCTGTGTCTATGAAAGACATTGAATTAATAATTAATCATCTTCCAAAACAAATGCGGTTTGGTGCAGCCACTGTGGAAAACAGTACGGAGATTCCTCAAAAGACTAGGAACAGACTTACCATATGACCCAAGAATCCCGCTCCTGGGCATATATCCAGAAGGAACCCTACTTCAAAATGACACCTGCACCCCAATGTTCATAACAGCACTATTTACAATAGCCAAGACATGGAAACAGCCTAAATGTCCATCAACAGAGGACTGGATAAAGAAGAGGTGGTATATTTATATGGAATATAAGTGGAATACTCTTCAGCCATAAAAACTGACAATGTAACGCCATTTGCAGCAACATGGATGCTACTGGAGAATGTCATTCTAAGTGAAGTAAGCCAGAAAGAGAAAGAAAAATACCATATGAGATCTCTCATATGTGGAATCCAAAAAAAAAAGCCAAACCAAAACAAAACATAAATACAAAACAGAGACAGACTCATAGACATAGAAAGAAACTTGTGGTTACCAACGAGGTGGGGGGTGGGGGGGAAAAGACAGACTGGAATTTCAAAATGTAGAATAGATAAATAAGATTATACTGTATAACACAGGGAAATATATACAAGATCTTATGGTAGCTCACAGAGAAAAAAATGTGACAATGAATATATATGTATGTTCATGTATAACTGAAAAATTGTGCTCTACACTGGAATTTGACACAACATTGTAAAATGACTATAACTCAATAAAAAAATGTAAAAAAAAATCATCTTCCAAAACAGAAAGCACCAGGCTCAGATGGGTTCACTGGTGAATTTAACCAAACATTTAAGGAAGAAATTATATCAACTGGCTATAATCTTTCTCAGAGGGTAGAAGCAGCGGGAGTGCTTCCTATCTTATTCTATGAGGCCAGTATTACCCTCATACCAAAACCAGACAAAGATAGTACAAAAAAGGAAAACTACGAACCACCATGACTCTAAGATGCATAAATCCTCAACAAAATATTAGCAAATCAAACCAACAATGTGTAAAAGGAATTCTATACCATCACCAAGTGGGATTTATCCCAGTTACGCAAAGCTGTTTCAACATTTGAAGGTCAATTTATGTAATACATCACAACTAAAAAAGAATAATCACATGATCATATCAACACATGTAGGCTAAGTATTTGACAAAATTTAACACCTACACATGCTAAAAACTCTCAGTAAACTAGGAATAGAGGGAAACTTTACAAGTTGATGAAGACTATACAAAAAACCTACAGCTGAAGTCATATTCAACGATGAGAAGCTAGAAGCTTTCCCACTAAGAACAGGTAAAAGGCAAGGGTGTCCCTTCTCACCACTCACTTTTCAACGTTATACTGGAAGTACTTGCTAATGCAATAACATAAGAGAAGGAAGTAAACGGTATACAGATTGCGAAGGAACACATAAAACTGTCTTTGTTTGCAGATGACATGATCATCTATGTAAAAATTCCAAAAAACTCCTGGAACTAATAAATGATTATAGCAAGGTTGCAGGATACAAGGTTAATATGCAGAAGTCAATTGCTTTCCTATATACCAATAATAAGTATAATTTAAAATTAAAAATACCATACCATTTACGTTAACACCCCCAAGATGAAATACTTAGATATGTTTAGGTATTCTTAGATATAGTAATTTATTACAAGATCTACATGAAGAAAACTACACATTTCTGATGAGTAAAATCAAAGAAATACATAAAACGAGAGATATTCCATGTTCAGGGATAGCAAGGCTCAGTTTTGTCAAGATGTCAGTTTTTTTCAACTTGATCTATAGATTCAATGCAATCACAATTAAAATCCTGGCAAGTTATTTTGTGGATGTTGACAAACTGACTCTAAAGTTTATATATACATGCAAAAGACCTAGAATAGCCAACAAAATATTGAAGAACAACAAAGCTGGAGGATTACACATGAATGTTTATAGCAGCTTTATTCATAATTACTAAAACTTGGAAGCAACCAAGATGTCCTCTAGTCGGTGAAACTGGTACATCCAGACAATGGAATATTATTCAGTGCTAAAAAGAAACCATTAAGCCATGAAAAGACATAGAGGAACCTTAAATGCATATGACTAAATGAAAGAATCCAATATGAAAAGGGTACATACTGTCTGAATCCAATTACACTTGTCCCTTAGTTCCAGGACCCCCACAGATACCGAAATCTGCAGATGCTCAGGTCTCTCATATAAGATGACATGGTAGAGCTGGCCCCTGTATATGGGTTCCACATCCCACAGATACAGAGGGGCAGACTGTATGTGACATTCTGGAAAAGGCAAAACTGTGAAGACAGCAAAAGACTGTGGTTGTCAGGAGTGTGGCCGAGGAGATAGAGCACAGAGGATATTTAGACCAGTGAAAGTATTCTGTATATCATAATGATGGATATACCTCATTTTACTTTTGTTTAAACCCACAGAACGTACATCACCAAGGGTGGACCCCAATGTAAACTATGGACTTTGGGTGACTATGATGTGTCAATGTAGGTTCGTTCCTGATTTTAAAAAAAAGGTGTCATTCTGGTGAATGATGTCAATATGGGAGAGGCTATATGTGTGTGGGGAAAGAGGTACATGGGAAATCTCTGTACCTTCCTTTCAATTTTGTTGTAAACCTGAAACTTCTCTAAAAAAAAAAAGTCTTAAAAAAGAAAGTAGGGGAGAAATAATGCAATTTTTTGATGACAGAATCAGGATTAAAACAATAAATCAGTTCATGGGCTGAATCTGCCAAAATGCAATTTAACAAAGAGAAATATAAATACAAGGTGTTGCATTTGGGTCCAAAAAATCAACTCCAAAGGCAAGGACAGAGAAGCTCACCAGCAACTTGGCAGGCTCCAATGCAGAAGAACAAGTACGATTATGATGAGAAGCAGGTACTGTGTGTGTAAATGCATATTTAGGGCTGCCATGTAAAAAAGCAGATAGATCAAGACCACACAACCCTGAGAGGAACCATCAGTTCCAAGGGTTAGAAGATCTAGGAAGACAGATTTAGGTTCAAGATAGGAGAGAGCTTTGTTGGTGTGAGGACCTCAAGTGCATGAATGGCTGGGGCAGGCAGTGTGTCTGCCCCCAGAGCGTGCAAACCCACTGCAGCCGAGACTACATCAACAAGTCAATGAGCCACTACTGGTAACTCAGGGCCAATCCAACTCTCAAGACTCCATGATTCTATAACATTTGTATTAAAAGACATGGAAACCCAGAAACACAAATTAACCAAACCAAAGCTGAATACTACTACTGCCTGGAAAGAAATATTCAGAGAGCCATCTGCATGAGTGTGTCTTAGAGCACACAGAGTTGACTCCATGATTAAGAAGAAATGAAAGTGAGGTTCAACCATTAACAACACCTAAAGCTGGCCCTCACTTCTGTTTTAGATAATTTATCACAAGGGTTTATTTTAAAATAGATAACACATTCACACAGTTCAAATTCAAACCTCTCCTTCCTTCCTGGACCACCCAGTTACCCTCCTGGACAACTAAAGTTACCCCTCCTTGTGGGTCTTCCAGAGACAGTTTATGCATATAAAGCATTTAAATGCATACTGCATCCCCAAATGCTTTAACCAAACGGTAGTACATTTTGTATATTGTTTTGGACTTTGTTCATTTGTCTTAACAGTACACTCTGAAGATCATTCCATATTAATACAGGAAGAGCATCCACACTCCTTATTTTTAAATGACAGCACAGTACTCCACTTTTGACACTGAGATGGCTCCTGAACTAAATTGTAAGTCCTCATAAATGAAGCTGAAGACCAATGGATTACATAATACCCATTACTTTTAAAGTCATTCACTTAGTTGCTCTTACCTCAAAGTGTTAAACAGCACCTATTTTGTAAAAAAAAAATCTTATACAAAACAACACGTACGGATTAAAAAAAAAAGTAACACCTGTGTAGAGTAATAAATAGCTTCACAGGTAATTATGAAAAAGTAACACATTTATCTTATGTTTACATCAAAACAAAATACTAATATTTTTGAGAGTTTATATTTATAAAATTAAATTATTAAAAATACAGTTATATAAAGAAAAATTAACTCCTGCTAAAATTTAGAAAATGTTCACTGTACAGCCTACCATCCCTGGCAGTATTTTATTATAGTTTGAGTTTATGCACCAGAAGGAAAAAAAACAGTACAAGTGGTTAAGATTTTGATACATTCAGTTTGGTTTTCCTTTAAGACTCAGTAAGAGCAGCTAAATTGTTCTGGGCGAACTGGATGATGAGAAAGAACATCAGTGATAGCTACACTTCTGTAGAAGATAAAGAAAAGGAAGATATATTATTAATTTTAAAAAATGCCCAGCTGGACAAATCAACTAGAAAAGACATACGGGAGGGATTCTGATGCAAACACAAACCACAATATAAAAGCCTGTAACTCTGTGGTGATCTCTTGCCGTCAGAGGTCCTCACCCCACACACTCAACTTTTACATTAAGGTCCACTGTGGCCTAAAGGGAGTCTCTGAGGACATCGTGCACCCTGAAGATGTCACAGTTTCCAAGGACCAGGGCACGGCTCTGCCTACGTCAACCTCACAGCTTCCTGGCCCCGGGAGTGTATGCACAGATGCCCGGACACAGGCCGGACACTCACCTTAGTGTCCCCTGCTCCGACATGGCGTCCAGTATTGCCCAGGCCCAGTCTGGGTGTGTAGGTGACTTCGGAGCATGTGGTTACTTTACGACAGGGGCTCTGTTTTCTCTCCTGCTGATGCTACTTTTTGTACTGCAGGGTGACGGGCTGCAGAAGGTGTGAGATGAGGTCTGCGCACTGAACACGACCTCTGTCTGCCTTGCTGTTCACCCCTGCGTGGACACATGCCTACTGCGTCCACTGGACCCTGCCAAAGGGAGACAGTGGGTCTTTCAACGGCCAGAGCAATGCTCTCCTCACCCATCAACCCTGTACTTTCAATGTGGATGTGCACACCAATAATGAATAACTTCAGAGACAACTTGGCAATTTGGCTCTGAGCTTGTAAAAGTCACAAAAGCTCTAGCTTCAGACTCTCTTAGGTACCAAGGGAGTAATAGTGTGGGTCCAGCTTTGACCCCGGGACATTACCAAACAAGAGTGCAAATATAAACTGATTTTTTAGAAACTAACTGTATAGTGTAGAAGCCGGATAAGCATGACCTCAGCCAGTAATCGAGGTCAACAACAGCCCGGGCAGGGTGGGTCAAAAGGAAGCACCCCTGGTGTGACGTGGTGGAAACGGCCCTCACCTTGCCACCTGCCTCTTCAAACCCGTGTCTAAATGTCAGAAAAACACAAACTAAGGGATCTTCCACAAAATACCTAGCCAGTTATCCTCAAAACTGGCAAGGTCACCAAAAACAAAGAATATCTATGAAATTGACAGCCTAGAGTAGCCTAAGACGACATAACAACTAAATGTAACGTGGTCCACGGATGGGACCCTGGAATAGAAAAAGGACATTAGGGAAAATCTGAGGAAATCTGAATAAAGCATAAGTCCCAGTTAATAATAGTAGTATCAATATTGGTTCAACAATTGTGTATAATAATAGTATAATATGTTAAAAATAGGGGAAACACACCTGAAACATGTTTAATATTGTAAATCAACTCTACCTCAGTAAAAAAAATAGGAGAAACTGGGTACGGAGTAAACGGAAGCTCTCCACATTATCTCTGTAAATCTAAAACTATCCTAAATTAAAAGGTTTATTAAAATCAATTAAAAAAAACTAAAGAACATGTTTGTAAATTCTCATTACAGAGAATATTACTGCAAAGAAGGATCAAGCAGAACTGAACTAGTTCTATAATCTGATGGTTCAAAGCAATTATTTTAGCAATGTGGTTACAACACATTCTCTACTAAGAATCGCCACGTTAGTTATTCTCTGATTCTGAACATATGACGCATAATTCAAAAAAGGTGGGACTAGGCTATGCAGAAAAAGCATTTGACAAAACCCAACACTCTTTCATTATAAAAACGCTCAACAAACTAGGAACAGAAGGGCACTTCTTCAACCTGACAAAGGGCACATATGAAAAGCCCACAGCTAACACCGGACTCAATCGTGAAAGATGAATGTTCCCCCTACGAACAGGAGCAAGACCAAGATGCGTCTCTTGCTACTTCCACTTACCGTTGGGGGAAATTCTGCCCGCAACGTGAGAACAAGAAACAAATGACAAATAAATTGGAAAGGAAGAAGTAAAAATATCTCTTAACCACTTACAATAGTTGTTAGTAAAAGAAAGAAAGAAGTAACAAGTGTTGGTGAAGATGTGGAGAAACTGGAGCCCTCATATATAGCTGGAGAGACTATAAAATGGTTCATGTGCTGCAGAAAATATTCTGGTGGTTCCTCAAAAAGTTAAACACAGAATTACCATATAACCCACCAACTTTACTCCTGAGAATACACCCAAGAGAAATGAAAACATGCATCCATAGAAGGACTTCTAGAAAGATGTTCACAGTAGCATTATTCATAACAGCCTCAAAGTGGAAACAACCCAAATGTCCATCAGCTGATGAAAGGATAAACAAAATTTGATACATCTATACAACAGAATATTATTCAGCCATAAATAGAAAGGCCCCAACATGGACAAACTGAAGACGTGATGCTGAGTGAGACACGAGACACAAAAGCCCACACACCATATGGTCCACTTACATAAGATGTCCAGAAAGCGGACTCGTGGTGACCAGGGGCTGGCGGGGGCGGGGAGGTTTATGGGGGACTATTAGTGGGTACAGAAAATGTGCTGGATCCAAACACAAGTGGTGGCTACACAACACTGTGAATATGCTAAATACCAGAGCTATGCACCTTAAAATGGTTAATTTTATGCTATGCACATTTCACCTCAATTTAAAAAAAAGTTTTAAAGAAAAGGTGATGTGCACACCCAAAATCCACATGTTCTAACAGACATTCAGAGAACCGGCCCCCACGTCCAGTTCCTCCCCAGGCAGTGACAGGGAATAGCCTCTCCTCACGCACACGTCCAGTAAGTCTACTCATAGGCGCACATGTGAATGTCCCTGTGCAAGTGCGCATTCTCTGTGCTGTCTGCACTGGAAGTTCAGAGCGTGCTCTCTCCAAGGAGAAGCCTGCAGCAGGGCCAGGGAGAAAGGCACAGAGCCCCTAGGATGGGGCTTCATCGCTGTCCTGCAATCCTTGGGCCAGACTCTCCCCCACCTTCCAGCCACCCCAAAGCAGACACCAGATACTCTTCTTCAGGAAGCACCTGGAAGAAATTCAAAACTTAAATATAAAGGTACATTGGCAGACAATCCACCATGATGAATGACACTTGCTACCAAGAATACAGCAACCCTTGTGCAAAGTACATCATTTCAGGAAATCTCATTCTAGTCTTTCCTGAAGAGCAGATGATGCATTAATGAGCAGAATAAAAACTGGAATTACTTGCTTTAAAAATATTTAACAGTAAGATTTACTGGTATCTTTGCTGTCACTGCAGTTTACCACTTTTCTACGGCTCACAGAAAGACAGGACTTCAGGAATGTCTGTGGGTTTCCTGCACAGACTGTGTTACTACAGTGCATCGGTGTGCCAAGGCTCCCGATGCAGAGCTGCCTAAGTCACCTCTGTTTTTCCCAAATGTCTGTGTAAGTGGTGAGACACTGGGAGACCCTGACCTTTACTTCACTCTTCTCTTACACCCTCGACGTACAAACACAGTCTGGTCCTCTCTGCCTGTTCCCTCCTGCAGGAGCTTCTGACCCCCGCACTCAAGAGTCCTCAGCAGGAGAGGAAGGACAGGCCAGCACACAGCTAGGACCCCCAGAGCAGCTCTGAGACCGTCAGAGCTACTCCAGATCTGGGAGCCTCCCTACCCGCTTCCCTGCACAACTTAGACCTTCTTTCTTTAATTCTGAGCTCCCTCCTCAGGTAATTAAATTTCTTTTTGGGTTAAATGTTTTCATCCTTTCATCTTCTACCTGTGGCTGATTGATTTTTTTCTTGATTTCTCTTAATTCTGCATTAATTGTAACCAATGCTTTAAACCCCTTCAGTCATTCTCAACTGGATTCTTTTTTCTCCTTATAAACACCCTCACTCTAGAGCAGCTCTTCTTCCTCCCTTGCCACCTCCCAAGAGGCCCCTCTTCTGCTCCTGTACATCCACCCAGCACCCGCTGGGACTCTCATCTTCTGTCGTCCTAGAGCAGAGTGCTCCTGGTGATTCCTGCCTCTCAGCCTCCCTGCCGGTCTCCACAGAGGAGTGACCACACATGTGGCCGGGCCGGTCCTGAGCGAAGAGGCGACACAGCCTCACACCACCCCTCAGCTTCCCACTCGCCACTCCTTCCCCGTCCACACATTCTGTTACGTGTCCACCACCCTCAAGGTCCTGCACCAAAACCAGGGGAGTCACAGTCCTGACCTCAGATGGTCAAAAGGGAGAAGTGAAATTTCAAACAAATGAACGGGCTGATTGAAGCACTGACAAGTACCAGTGAATGCACAGGACCTGGACGTTATTCTCACTGTTAGGCACCTGTCTAGATGCCCCGTACCTTGTCATACCCTTTTTGCATCTGTGCAGATAAACATGAAGGTGCATTTATACCACTGCCAGGCTGACAGGGCGGGAAGAACGAGAGTCCCTGTTCAAGTATCACAGTGTCTCTCTCTTCTGAAGAATGGCTTTGGAGGGTACATTTGCTGTAGTTCTCTGCGGCGCATGGGGAGGATTAGATTCAAGCTAATCAGAACTGCAAGGCCAAGAAGTGAGCACGAGGGTGAGCCAACCAGGACTGCTAGCTGGCCACCCCAAGAGCTCTGGGTCCCAGTAGCGGCTGAGAGGCAGGGCAGAAGAGGTCCCGCAACAGAGGCAAACAGGGAGAAAGGGGGCAACAGGCTGGGCAACCCAGCTCCCTCGGAAATCAAGCTGGGTGTCACACATGATCTCACCATCTGTGCGTCCGGCTCTGGGTGTCACACATGCTCTCACCGTCTGTGTGTCTGGCTGTAGAGACCCGTGGGGCTGTGCCTGCAATGTGGCTGCCCCTGCAGACGGTCCCCCACCGCTCTGCCCTGCGCTGTGCTCTCAGAGCACACGTTCCAGAGCTGTGGTCTGGCTCACGGGAAAGTTCTGGTGTGACCACAACACTTCTCCAGATCACAGCAGCAGTCATGGGAAGGCAGAGTGCAGACCATTAGAGGTCTCCAACCTCTTTTAGGGACAAAAGTTTCCAGTGGAAGGAAGTCAGGAACAGGCAGAGAATTCCATGCCTTTTATATAGGGCCACCTTGAAACCATTCTTGATGGATAACAAACAGGTGCTGGAGAATCACCAAGGCCAGATTAAGATGCAAACTTAGAACTATGGATACACATACCATAGTCGCCTGGCTATGAATCTTCCTAATGTTACAAAGATTTTATTTTCAAAATTGTCTGTATTCAGATCATGGCTGCTGTTGCTTTTGATTTTTTCCTTCAAGTGTGCACTGGTTTTATATGTAAAACAGAACAAACACAGGAGCTCTTGTTGCTGTCTGATACCATCAGTAAGCTCATTAGGAAGATGTGTTGAAGGCACATGTTAGCTGCAAATATGACCTGGCTCAAACCAAGCAGGTTGGTATTACAGAGTGTTTACAGAACATGAACATAACTACTTTCAAATATCTACAGCTCTGATTCTACACCAAAGCATTTAAAATTTCAACCAGCTAGTTGTTACCTGACACGAGACCAATAAAATGAGATAAAGGGTAGGAAAACAAACCCATTTTCTGCCATCCTGAAGGAAGAGATGATACACAAAGACAAACTATCACAAATGCCAAAAAGAGATACGGCTACTGAAATACATTTAGGGACATATACAGTAGACACAATATTTGAAGAAGATGCAATAATAAATACTAACCCTCATAATCCTTACCTGCAAGGAGTTTTACAGCCTTTCAGTGAAGACTGACACCTCTATACCTGACTACAATACAAAGGACAATAATAGTTATAGAAAGTGTTAAGGCTGTCTACTTGGTGACATGTATTTTATAAATATTATCATATTTAATCTTCAAAACCACCATACAAGGCTGATAGTAAGGGTACTAACTGCATGGGGCCGTTATGAAAATGAAGAGAGTCAAGACAATCTATCCATCCATCTATCCATCCATCCATCCATCCACCCACCCACCCGGCTATCTTTAACCAAGAAAATACAGCTAATACGTGGCAGAGTTCAAATTCAAACCAACGTTCATCTGTTTTCCAGCATTTGTTTTTCCCATTCTACCATACTGAGGAAGAGACTATTTCCAGGAGACTTCACAAGGCAAGTGGCATAAGATTGGGTAATGAAGTCTGCGTAGGACTTCACGACACTGAGGAAAGTGAGTAGGAAGATGAGCGACTGTTCATGCACCACAGCATCAAATAAGCATTTCTATTTTTCTGCCTTAAGAGAATTAAAAGAACTTCAAGGGCAATTAAGAAAGACAAAGAAATAAGATACCTCCAGATTGGAAATGAAGAAGTAAAACAATCTTCATTCAAAAAATTACATGATTTTACAAAAAATCCTAAGGACTCCACTAAAAAACTATGAGAGCTAATAATCGAACTCAACAAGACTTCAGAATATAGGTCAATATATAAAGCCACTTGCATATCTATACATTAGCAATAAACAATCTGAAGTGAAATTAAGGAACCAATTCTATTTACAACAGCATAAAAAAGAAAATACTTAGGCATAAATTTAACAAAATAAGTGCAAGACTTGGAGACTGAAAACTATACAAAATCACTGCTGAAATAAGTCAAAGATCTAATTAAATGAAAAGACATCCCATGTTTATTGACCCAAAGACTAAATATTGATAAGATGGTAATTCTCTTCAAATTGACATACAGATTCAATATAACCTCTATCAAAAACCCAACTGGTTCACTGCAAAAGAAATAAAAATTAACAAGCTGATTCTAAAATTCATATGTAAATATAAGAGACCCAGAATTCCCAACATAATCTTGAAAAATAAAGTTAAAGGACTGACACTCCCTGATCTACTATAAAGTTGCAGTAATTAAGATCATTGTGGTGCTGGCAAAAGACATGCATATAGAGCAACAGACAAGAACCCAGAGTCTAAAAACACTTATATTTATGGTAAATTGATTTCTGACAAGGGTTCCAAGAAAATCCCACAGAGAAACAATCATCTTTTTAGCAAACTGGGACAGCTGGATACACACATGTAAAAGCATGAGGCTGGACCCCCCACCTCACACTGTACACAAAAATTACTCAAATGGATCACAGACCCAAATGTAAGAGTGAAAACTGTGAAACTCTCAGGAGAAAGTTCATGAGTAAAAGCTTCATAACTTTGGATTGGGCAACATTTCTTAGATATAGCACCGAAACATCAAAAGCACAAGCAACCAAACAAGCAAAAAGAAAAACTGGACATCATCAAAATTACGAACTTTTATGTTTCAAAGGACACTATTAAAAAAGTGAAAAAAAAAAAAAACACCCACAGAATGGGAGAAAATATCTGCAAATTATATACATGATAAGAGACTTGTATACAGAAAAAAAGAACTCTTATAATTCAACAAAAAAGGACAAATAATCCAATTAAGAAAATGGGCAAAGGATTTAGACAGGCATTCCCCAAAGTATACAAATGGCCAAGAAGCACATGAAAAGCTGTTCAACATCATTAATCCTTAAGGAAATGTAAATCAAAGACACGATGAGATGCCACCTCATAACCCCTAGGATGACTAGAATAAAAAAGACAATCATAAGTGCTAATGAGGATGCGGAGAAACTCAACCCCTCATACATAAAACAGTGCAGTTTCTTTGGAAAACAGTTTAATTCCTCAAAGAATGAGAGTTACCATATGACCCAGCAATTCCACTCCTAGATACATACTCAAGAAAACTGAAAAATTACACCCACAGAACAATCCTGTACACAGATGTTCATAGCAGAACTATTCCGATTAGTCAAAAGTAGAAACAACTAGATGTTCATCAACTAATAAGAAAACTAAATATGGTCCCTCCATACAATGAAATCATTGTCATAAAAAGAAATGAAATATGATACATATCACCACAGGGATGAACCCTGAAAATACTAAACCAAGTGAAAGAAGCCAGTCACGAGAGACCGTACATTGTATGGCTCCCTTTACGTGAAAGCCCAACGCAGTCAAATGCACCAAGACAGACGGCAGATTAGCGGTGGCTGTGGCTGGGAGAAGGGGAGCTGGCAGGCATCTGGTATGGGGTTCCCTTCTGAGGTCACAAAATGGTCTAATATTAGCATATGGTTGTTACTGCACAACCTGGTAAATATAATAAAAACTGTCGAACTGTACACTTTAAGAGGGTGAATAGCTATGGCATGTGAGAAGAGGGGCAGAAATAAGACAGACCCCCTCAGCTTCTTTTCAGTCGAGGCCCATACCTGCATCTCTTCGTGTGTGCGCTGAAGAGCAGCAAGGACCAGACCTGCGATCCACGCACTTGATACTGTTTCACTCTTCACAGTGATTTACAATGGGAACCGGAGGAACGGCAAAGAATACCAACTATCTGGATGTTAATTAGAAGAACTACCAGTAATAGGCAGAACTGAGAAGAACAGAGGGAAGGACCACCAAGAGCTGTTTTAGAGAGGAACAAAGCAAAAGTTAAGAGCCAGGAAACTGAGATTAAAGGGTTTATTTAAGACTCACAAATGCAGAGCTAATGATTAAGAGGGAATTTACTGAGCGAGCACAGGTAAGAAAAACCTAAGGAAGAAATGGACTATGACATCATTTATGAGGATACGTTAAAAAAAATGATGTCCTGCTCTTATAATATCTTTGCAACACGATGAAAATTCTCAAACACTTAAGAAAAATGATTCCAACTTTTCTACAACATGAAGAAGAGAAACTCACTCAGAAATAAAGAACAAATAACAAGAAGAATCGTATGAAAATGTGATGCTAAGTAGGTCAATGGATGCAATCACTGCCCAGCCTGGTAGGGTGTGGTGGACAGAGAGGAGGAGCAAGGGCTCAGTCACCCTCCAAGCTCTCACCACTGACACATATGCCTCACCGTCCAGCAGGAAGACGCCTGCCACTCCATCTTGAAACATGGAAAAAGAGACCTGAGTCCAGCACCTCAACCAACCAGGTAACAGGAAGAAAGAGAAAGTTCTTAAGAGGTGGAGTGGTGGCTGGTGAGCACACAGCTGAGGACCTTCTTTTCAGGGAACCCAGCGGGCTGGAGACAGGAGTCGTTCTCCCCTGTCCAAACACACACACAAAGGCCTCTAATCATCCCACCCACTACCTGCTAGTTCCTCATTCTTCATTTCCACCGTCAGAAGTCTGGGATGTATTTAACTGCTCTGATAAACACAAACTAGACCAGCTGTAGTTACCAGCACCATCCAATACTGGATGCAGCACTGGGGCTGCGGTTTGAAATGTGTTTCTTACAGACAAACGTCTACAGCCCCGTGGTCACAGTTCACATATGAATGTACAGAAATACTTGTTTCCTAAAGCAAATGAGCATCAATTTGCTGACAAGTGGGGTGAGGTTGGCCAAAACTTGAAGACCACTGCAGTCAAGCTTCCCCACAGCCAGACAGCAGACCCCAAGCTCACACACATGCTGATTCATAATCTGATGTCTTGTCTTCACTTATTTTAGGTTTCTATTACTGTACAATGTTGCTTATCAGTATTTCACAATTCTGAAATATTCGCACTTGCTTTTAAAGAGCACGTGAGCTGCCCTCTGTTGAGTGCTACTGGTATACGGGCAGCATCAAGGTAAATGTTTTACATACATGATCTCATTTAATCCTCATCATGAACCTGATTACAGAAGGTAGTGTAATTCCAATTTCACAAATAAGGGAACATAATTTGCCCCAAGTCTTCCTGCAAAGTGGTGGAATCAGCAGTTGAACTAAGACTAGTCTGATTCCAGGCCTTTTGCTGTTTCCATGACTGCTGGCCTCAACCTCAATGCATTTTCAAAAGGAAAATGGTCCCTGTGTTGGAAGCAAGAGACAGAATGCCTGCGCTGCAGCTCCACTGTGCTGCCAAAACCTGTCCACGCTCCCCGCCGCCCACTCACTCTTCCAGCCTGGCCAACCAACTCCCACCCCCGCCCCAGCACCACCTGTGCAGACACCCAGGAACGTCACAAGGTTTCAGTCTTCGTCTTCTAGGCATCTTTGCGGCACCATGCTTAGCCATCCTCTCCCACACGGCGAAGTCCCACCATCCTGGGCCCCTGCCACTAGCACCGCTATGTCACTAGCTCGCTCTCCCCTCTCCTGCTCGCTCTCCCAGTGCTACAGGATCTTAGATCTTGATGCTACTTTCCTTCTTTCCTTTTTGTCTGCTATTTCCCTAACGTGGTCTCATCCGTTGCCCTCACTTGGACAGTTTCTAGCTGTGACAGAACAGCTCTGAAGGGGAATAGGGAGGAGGAGCAGGAGGCATCTGCCTCTCCCTACACGCCCTCCAGGGCCTCCAGAGCTTAGCACCATGGACAAATATAAGCTATTCGAATCAGCTAGCCAACAAAATGAATGCACGTACAAATATACCTACCAGCCAGCTGTACCTGAAAACTCCCAGTTATCTCCACACTAAAATCCTACTCTGAATATGAGATTTGTATATCTGAACTTTTCATCTGACAGCTCTTTTTGGATGTTTCATAGGAATCTCAAACTGAACATGCCCCAAACTGAATTCTCAAGCCTCCCTCCAAACCAGTTTTCTTCATCTCAGTAAATGGCCCATCGTTCAACCAAGTGATCACACTGAGGGCCATTTTCAGTATTTCCTTTCTACTTTATTCCCCTCCCCATCCTTTATCAAGTCATTGCACACCTCAAAGGCATTCTCTCTGTTTCCCCGTGGTGCCGCGTGAGATTCAGGAGCTGGTCTGCCCTGGACCATGGCAGCAGCCTCTCCTGGGTCTCTCCACCCTCTTTCCACAACATTTTCCACCCCACAGCTAAAGTTGTCTGCCTAACAGGTAAACCGTCCTTGGGGTCAGTGGGCGTCCTTGGCAAACACTGCAGCTCCTGCACATGGCCTCTGAGGCTATGGCCACCCTGCCTCTGGGCCCCTGACTGGCCCATGCACCCTGATGGCACTGCCTTCTCCCTCCTGTCGAGGACCTTTCTTGAGGCTCCCTCTGCCGCACGCATTCTCCTTCATCTGCTTTCCACCCAACTCACACCCATCAAATCACAAATATGTTTGTGTTTAACTGTTTTGTGTGGGACACCCTCAGCAGACCGCACTCCACAAGTACAGGACGGTGCCTGGCTTCGCCACCCAGGCAGACCCAGAACCCGGCCCAGAACAATGGTGGGTTTTTTTTTTTCCCCTGAGTGAAAAGAGGAAGAAATATAAGACTATAGACTGAAGGAAGGGTCAAAAGATGAAAAGAGAGAACAAAGCATCAAGGTACAGAGAAAGGAAAATGTGCCTTTTCCCTGAGTTCAGCTCAAGGAATTTCCATAAAACTAAAATGCAAGATAACTAGAAAATAGTTAAAAAGGAAAGGTTTTGTCCAAACACATGACCACTAAGCAAGTTCTATGAATACAGTGCCCTCACAAAAGACTAACTCTCCCATAATAAATGTTTCTGCAATGACAGGCTAGAAAGAACGTGCATCTCTTGAGGGAGGAAATTAAACATTTGAACCAAAGTCAAATATCTCCAGAAGAAAGGAAGTGAAGACGTCAGAAGGGGAGGGAGGAAGGCAGCGTTTCAGGCAACTGCTGTGGACTGGGAGCAAGGCCGTTCAGTGCAGACTCTGCTGCTTCGGGGAGGGAGTCACCAGGGACCCACTTAATTTTCTTTGCCTCATTTTCCTCCACTATAAATTATCCCCAAGACCAGTGCTCCCTTTGGGTTAAGAAGGCCTGTGGTCTTATTAGTCACACAGGTGTTTACTACTCACCCAACAGCAGTGGGTCCAGATAGAGGTGAGTTCTGGCTCTGAGCAGACTGCTTTGCTTGATTAAGTTTAGGGAGCATCTTCCGGATTGGTGTTTTGTTACCTTTGATTTTAGCTGATTTATAAAACTTACGTTTGTGTTTGTTACTCTGACCTACAACATCTTAAGAAGAAACCAAGTAGAAATGTCTTCTTCAATAGCTTGAGTTAAAGAAAGTCACCCAGAACAATGGACAGGAGACTCTAAAATATTGTATTTCTGAAATCTAAAGTATATTTTTGATAGAATTTCATGGCTCAGACGACATGAGCTTTTTGACAGAATCTATCTGACCCTCTTTCAGGCCAGGCAGGCCTCAAATAAATTTCCTTTAACTTCAAAGCTAACAAAAATTGGGCTGTCTGCTGTCGGAAGATGAGCCTTTACTGATCTCATCAAACAGACTGAGACAGTTTGCTCAAGGTGCCAAGTGAGACATAAAACTCAACTGCGGTGCTTCATCAGGAACCATCAGGCCCGGCCTGGGCAGGAGCAGGGGTCACTGTGGCAAGAGTCTCGTAAGACAGAGTTCTTTCTCTTTGTACAAGCCTTCATTTATTCCAACATGGTACCTTCTGGCTCTTGAGGAAAAACACACAATAAGCAGAGTACTCTTCAGTTCACTGATGGTTAGAAAGTTCTTTGGGGCCAAGCAGGTAACGCAGGGGACGGCAGGCTCCCCCAGGCCCCATCGCCCAAAGCTACCAACGGGCAGGAATCGCAACGCAAGTAGAAAAGGCTATTCCAGGCGACATGCCCCAGTCCCCTGATGGTGCTTCCTCCCTGCTGTGTTGCACATGCAGGGCCACGGCAGGACACATGCGCCAAGTGCTTTCCACAGACACGCCTCACATACACCAGCAGAGACGCCGCAGAGAGCTAAGTGTGACGCTACTTCTGTCTGAATAGGACTTGTCAATGGACAGCCTGACAATTACTATAGCAAAGTAATCTAGACAAAACTACTGATCAGTTATACAATAAGACCTTTTTGTACCCAAAAGGCATCCCAGAAGCCTCATCCTCAAACCCAAGGCCACAGAAGTTACTTTTCTGCACAGTCCACTCAGCTCCTCATGGCTGGCTTTCCAGGATGACTTGACCCCCAGATCAGCTGTAATCTGAACACAGCTTGGTTCTAAGTCAATTTCCTCCCCTTTCTTTTGGCCCCCAATATTCTCCACAACCCTGTCATTTGGGGATTCTATATCTCATTAGTTTTCCTTTTGTCCACCTGCACAACGTCAGCAGGCAAGAACCTCTTTGAGGCCCAGCGTCCTTATCCGTGAACTGGGATGAATGTCCTCCAGCCCATTTTCAACCTCACATGGGCAACAAGAAGTGCACTTGTTATGTCCGAGTAGCTGAAGGCTGTTTTCTTTTTTCTGAGATTCGCACCCAGCCTGCCGCCAGCCTGCTGTGAGCAGT
Organism: Camelus bactrianus; assembly: GCF_048773025.1. Lineage (NCBI taxonomy): Eukaryota > Metazoa > Chordata > Mammalia > Artiodactyla > Camelidae > Camelus > Camelus bactrianus. The sequence goes on along the minus strand of NC_133567.1, from coordinate 1,124,232 downwards.
CTCACCCGACACGCCCGGGGTTTCTAAGGCACAAACCCAGAACACTCATGTGCGACTGTGGCCACAGATCACCCTCCAATTTCTTCTCTTTGCTCACAAGTGAAACAGGAGCCGGGCAACAGCCTCTCGTCGGCTCCATCCTGAGGCTGTCGCTGGCGCAGCCCTGCCCACTCCAGACCCCTTCTCTGAAGCCTAACATGGTCACGGACCACAAAGAACCTAAGACAAAACCTGTCTAACCTCTGAAGTCCCAGGTAATTCTGTTTAGACTGACCACAAATTTAAGTCCTGCAAAAAACTGGTCCACAACTACAAGATATGTTAAAAACCTAGAGACTGATACAATGGTTTCTCACACACACACATTCCAAACAAAATAAAAATAAACGTTTTCTGTAACTCCAAATGAAACAGTCTCTAGCTCTACACCTGAGGGGGAGCTTGTGAAATTCACAGTACTTTAAAGTAAACTGCTCTTCCCTGGAGGATTCATGACTAACACGGTGGGGTGTCCCGTCCTCCTCCTGACCAGCGTCAGAGGCACCAAACGGGAGGAGGATTGTGAATCATTATTTCCTTAACCTGTGTTTTCTTAATGGGAGACAGAAAAGGGACTGTCCAATGAACTGGTACCTCCAGTCTCTTATAATCAGTCCTACTGCTTCAAGGGCAACTTAACTTAGAAAGAGAACCTCATACCCTCTGACGCAGATAAACTCTCAGTCAGCGCTATTTGTCCACAGCAATTTGAAAACACATAAAATCAGGAAGAGCCTAAATCTGAGTAGAAAAGGTGCCACTCCCACGACCTGCTGGAGCAAGGTACCCAGGACCAGAGGTTTGGCTCTTGCTCTCTGGCCATCCAGCTGCACTGTCCACCAAGGGAGCCACTGTCCATGTGGGGCTACTTAAAATTAAATTATTAAAATCAAATCAAATCAAATTTAAAACATAGTTCCTCGGCCCACCAGCCGTATTTCCTCTGTGGTCAGCGGCCACCTCAGTGTCAGGGCAGGAGGCAGCATCCCTGTCCCTGCAGAAGTCCTGCCAGGAGCGCTGATGCAGACTCAGCACTTGCAGGGCCACGTACGTACTCAGGCCTCTGAGACACAAAATGACAAGCACTGCAGCAGTCTGCCAGGAGGGCAGCCATGCCTCGGCTTCTTGAGAACCCCACCAGCTGTTACTTTCAGTAACACGAACCATTAAAGGTAAAGTGAACGTGACAAACTTTTTAGTAGGATTTTTTTATATAAATAAATAAACAGACAAAATCCTCTGTCATATACTGCGTCCCAAATTTTGATGCAAGAGAAAAAGCAACCAAACAAAAATGACCTGTGGCAAATGTGGCCAAGAAACTGCCCAGAGAAGAGCCTTCCAATTTCTCCACTGGAGCCTGTCACTCACCCAGCTCCGGGCGGGTCTTCGCCACCTGCCTGCTGACACCTGCAGGGAAGAGAGTAAACTCTCTGCACCACGACTCGGACCCCAGCACCTGACCAGGTGGCAGCTCCTTGGCTCTCGACCGCATCCAGCAGAGAATCCCTCAGGGGCGCTCGGGTGGGGACGTGCTGCTCTGCTTCTCCTGTGCCCTCGGCCGAGAGACCACCACCTATTACCTGGCAAGACAGGCAAAGGGAACAATTCCAGTCTGACTCATTTGGCCAGGGACACCCAGTAATTACGCTTCCGTGTTGTCCTCTCTGACTGCACAGGCCCCAGGGACAGATGAGAATACGAAGCACACGGCGTGACCTCATGTCTGCAGCAGAGGCTCAGCGAGCACAAGCCCAGGGGAGCCCAGGGGACAGCGGATGCACAGCCCATCTCAGGTCTTTGAAAATACACAGGAAGTCCTGTTACTAAAACACCTTGTTTTATGAGGACGTCATCCCGATGGGACAAAGTAAACAACATAAAAGAAGGACCAGGGTTACGGTGAAGAGCCCACCATGTACAGTCTCGAGCCAGCACTCTGCAGGCGCGTGTGACTAAGAAACACTGCTCCGTCCAGAAGTGTCTTTGTGAGGTGACAGCACCTTGAGTGCTGGGCTGCTACGTTCCAGCACTTTCTGTGTGTGCTGTGCCCACACAACAACATGTCTATGCTCACAGCCATGGAGGCGGCCGGTATCATTACCACTGTTCTCCAGATGAGCACGGTGAGACAGAGGAACTGAGTATCCTGCCCAAGGCCCCCCGCAGAAAGTAGGCGCCCAGTTCCAAAGTCCACATTCAACCATTTAGCTACATGGCAGCCTCCCTGTCACTGACAGGGGCCAAAGACATAGCTCGTGAACTGAGTATCACACGGCTGTTTAAAACTGCACTTTGAGGCAGGGGAGCACTTTGAAGCGTTTCTACCTCTGTTAATGAAATTGATTACCGAGCCCTCCTTCTCGTACAATCCTCCAGACCCTTACTCTGATAGTCAAAGCAGCTTCCTCTTAATCCACACGCACAAAAGAGGAAGAGTTCCTTATTTCCTCACGCCACTGGTCAGGGCCAGGGTGCCCTTCAGAGCTGCCCCAGGCACTCAGGGACCCAGGCGGGTGCCCTGGAGTCACAGGCACGCAGAGCCTGCAGCAGTCCCGGCAGTGCCCTCCGCGCCTGTGCAAGGGAGGCTGAGTGGTTCCCCAAGTTCATCTTGGCAGATGATCACAGCTCAGGGCCAGTAAAATTCCAAAAAGCAATCTCCACTGTATAACCTCAAGTTTATGCAGCTCCTTTTACCGCAAGGGACACAGATGTCATGAAAAAGAAAAACATGATTTTTTTTAATAAATAAAAAATTCTTAGGGAATTACAAAAACAGAAAAAAAAAAAAGAAAACTTATATTTTAATGAGTTAGAATAAAGATTACATATATATTTACTGAATATTTGGAGGGGCCATCGGTGAACACCTCTATAAAATAATAGTCTTTAAACACAATATTATTACAAAGCAAAAAAACCCTGTAAGTCGATGATAGTTTACCTGGCTTTCAGGTGAGTTACTTGTTAGGCTCTTAAATTTAAATGTCTGAGCCAAAGTGATGCTTCTTTTTGGAAGGGGTGTGTCCCGACCGTGTGCTTCACGTGCTGTTTTTGAATCTTCTTTGGCAACAACTTTCTGACAAAAATAGGTATTCAGAATCACAGGGCAGCTTCCATTTGGGACAATAAGCTTTTGCCTGGAAAAGGGAAAGAAGCACAACAGTTTATTTGCAATGCTGGGTGCCTCAGGCTCCCACCGAGTCACAGACACAAAAGGCAACGACTCGCTGGTGTGGATACAACCAATCACCCCCAGTGACTGACGCCCTCTCACTGTCGGGGTGTCTGGCTCCGTGAGTCAGGAGTGGGTAAGGAGGAACAGCAGGGCCCCAGCTGGGGGCCCAGGGGGATGTGCAGGGTGCCTGGCACCGAAGAAAACCTTGTTGACTAGGAAGACCCTCAGACACTTCACGACCTCGCCTTTCAGAGAACACGACGCCAACTCCCCCTCGTTGTCCAGCAGGCATGTCACTCAAACGTCCCACGTCCAAGGAGAGATAGAACAGATCACGTCCTCCTGGTCCCTCTCAGACTGTCTGATGCTCATTCCTCAAACAGGTAGTGCTGCTTAACATGAAGAAAGACTGGGGACTCCCATCCCACTTCTCCTGTTAGCACAACTGATGGGCGAAACGGAAGGCGAAGCTGGGAGGGGAGGGAGGAAGCTGATCGGCCAGGACCCAAGCCACACACAGTGGCATGATCCCCAGGTTTTCTCCTTACACCCTGGAAACAGCATTGGTGCAGACAAAAATGCCCGAGAGCTCAGTCTCCAACCAGAGACAGGGATGGGGCAGCCCAGTGAGACAGAAAACTTCTAGGATATCACTGGTCTACTCTCAGCAAACATCACAAAAACCGTGACCCTCTGCCACATATGCCAGCAAAGGGCAATGGGGCCCCAGGTATCCCACCCCCCTTGACAGGGTGACGAGGAGTCTCTGCAGCCCAGGCGGGCTGGTGGGAGTGCAGGTGGACTGGGTGCTAGGACTGTCGCCTCACACACTCCGTCACACTGAGGGACCCAACTCCTTCACTCCCCACCCCCTGGGGTAGAGATGGAGCAGGCCTGGCAGAGCCTGGACTTTTGCCACCGCCCAGCAGCGCCAAAGCCACTCCACACCCTCCTCCGCCTTCCCACCACGCTGGGAGCAGTAACAAGGCGAATCCCCTCCACCAGATGCTAGCAAGCCGCAGCCCCTACACTTCCCTTCTCAAAGCAGCGTCAGACAAAGCCACTAACATTGGTTCAGATAAATAAGATCCAGAATCTCATCTCATAACATCCAACTTGCACAGGCTGCCCTCTAAAATCTGTTGTAGTGAGAAACAAGGAAAATCTCTCCTGAATGAAAAAAAACAACCATGAATAGATACCAATGTTGAGAAGACACAGATGTCAGGATTATCTGACAAAGATTTAAAAGCAGCCATTACAAACACACTTTAGTGAGCAATTACAGGAGCACTTGAGACAAATGAAAGAACAGAAGTCTCAGTAAAGAAACATAAGGCCTGGGCAAAGACACAGATTTTTTTTTTTAATGGAAAAAATAGAACAAAGAAATAAAATTACTGAAATAAAAAACTCACTGGCTGGATTCAACAGCAGAATGAAGGGGGCAGAGAAAAGAATCAGTGAACTTGAAGAAGGTGAACTAAATGAACAGAAATCACCAGATACAAACAATAAAGAAAAACAGATCAAAAACCAATGAACAGAACCTCAAGATCTGTGAGAAGGAAGAAGGAAGAAATAAAAATAGATACAGGTAAACACAATGGGGTTTCCTACTCTTGTTGAATTTTTGAAATTGTATTTGGAGTTAAAGCAAGAATAACACCGTCTGACATGGTTCTAAATGTATGCAGAGGAACTATTTAACACAATCGTGTTATAAATGAGAACAGTAATGGGATATATTGATATCTGTATATAAAATGTATAATTATATTACATTTATAATTGTGTGTGCTATTTCTAAATTCCCAGAGTAGGCTTCCTGCAATTTCCTTTTTATCCAAATAAACCCAACATGGAGGAACAGTTTATTTCTGTTTCAAAGTGGACCATAAAATACATTAAAGATGAATTCATGGGATAGTATAAAATATGAGAGTTTCCTCTATAAACCAGAAGTGTAACTCTCTAGACAAGCGTAAGCCTCTGACCTGACCATTTCCTTTTTTGAGGAACAAGTCACTGGAAACAGCAATTTAAAGAAAGAACCACCACATTTCTGGCAGTGGTTGTAAACTTTATTTTCAAGGCACAAATCCCATACTTTTATTCAGTAACAAAAATTCTGCTGAAACTGAACAGAAAATGCAAAGAGGGCGAACAAGCAGGAGGAGTAGCAGGGTCTGAAGTCAGGCTGATCCGGGCTGGGATTTAAGCTCTGCTCCCTACTGTATGCTTTGTCTCCATCAAACTACTTCAGTGTCCTGAGCTATAACTTCTTCAAGTCTGTAAGGGAGATGGTGCCTACCGAGTGCTGTTACTGTGAGATTAGATACCTATATTCAAACATACAATCCACACACGGAGACACGTAACTACAATGCTTGGAGTACACACTAGCTTTTGTTTAAAATAGTACCTAAAATACTAGCAATTTCTAAAATTTCTAGAAGTTAATAATTTTTCCAATGCAACACAGGGTATCTTGGAAAAATTTAGTTTTCTCTGGGTTCACGGTAGTACATCCACCTCTGTACACAACTGGGTAATTAAAGGTCTTAAAAATGTTCATACACTTTTACTCAACAAAGTCATTGCCCCAGACCAGTGAGATGATCAGAGATGTGGAGAAAAACACTTACACATAAAAATATTAGTCACACTCATTTATCAAATGAAATACACGAAAGAATCTAATTTCTAACAGAAATTAGAAAAGTAAATCATCCAACAGCTATACAAATGAAAGCACTAAAAATCCTAATTCAAAAAAATGTATTTAATAACATTGTGGGTGAAGCTCTTGCTATATTGTTGAATTAGAGAAACAGACTCAGACCTGTGTGAACTATGAGACCCCAAGACGGTAGGACTGTATATTACTAACATAATATTCTCACAGGGAAAAAGTGCTGGAATGAACTGCACCAAAAAATTAAGCAATTTATCCCTACATGAAAGATTATATATAGGTAATTTTTCATTTTCTTCTTTGTATTACTGTGTCTTTTTCCCACAATGAAAATGCACTATTTAATAGATATAAATAAGAACTTAAAATAATCCTTTCTTTATTAATGAACTGCCTTATTACTTGGATAAACTAAGCAAAAATCACTTCCTGTGACTAATTCAAATATGCCCAAACTGACCCAACTAGTAAGAGTCAACATGTTCCCCATCCCTTCCCTCCCTCAGCATCCCAATTCTGTCATGTCTTCCTCCCTCTCTCCCTCCCGAGTTATTTACCTTCCACACACCCACCCATCCAACCCGCCCAACTAGCTGAGAGTCAGCATGCCCTCATCCTATCTCTTCCTCAGCATCCCAGTTCTGTCACTTGTCTACCAGTCTCTGACTCTGGATTTATCCCATGACAGTACCATCTCTACCAAGCTGGCTGGAGTCTAGCACTCAGAAGGAGGCTGTCATCTTTCAGCTACGCTGTCCCACTGAAGCATGTTCCACTAGGTAACAGCTCAATGTTATGCCTGGGCTTCCTATACATGTGGTTTCTGGTAAAGGGTTACACCTGTTCTAGTCAATTCAGTTTCTTGAAAATGAGAAATGGAAATCTTTACAACAGAGCCAAATATATGCGTTCACAGTGCAGTGCACAGTACAGACAGGAACCAGATGCCTTAGTGTCAGTTATGACTGGTCTCTGTCTTCAAGGATCATTCCGCACTGTTACAGGCATCTCCGTAACATTTAGGTAAAAACCTAACATACTTACATATTGCCAGCACTACTTTTTTCCAGGCCAATCTTAAATCTTTATCTTACAGTCTTTTATCTCCTAGTGTGATTCCAGAACAGAAATTTTCAAACTTTACCATGAATCAGAATCACAGGCTTGTTAAAACACAGACTGTTGGGCCCCACGCCCAGAGTTTCTGATTCAGTAGGTCTAGGGTAGTGCTGCCTCATTTGCATTTGTAACAGATTCCAAGGTGATACTGCAGGTCCCACCACCACAGTTTTGAGGATTACTACTCTAGAAAACACACATGACTATTACACCTTCCTAACTTTACTCAAGTGCCTAGCATGCCTCTCAAGTTCACCCTTTTTAGCTACAAAACACCTGTTTCACCGTGAGGACTTCGCCTAAAGGGCAGGAAGTGTCTCAGGGAGCTTTCTGGCTTTGCCAGAACCTGTAGGAAAGCAGCTCTTCCTCCTCTGAGTCCATCACGTCTAGAGAGCTATGGGATGTTAACGCTTTAACTTGCTGACATGGAAGACCTCGCTTTTTCTCTCCAAATTAACAATAAAGCTCTCACCCCATGCAGCAGGGCAAAGGAGATAAAAATTATACCTAACATCTCTGAACTCACAGCTCAAATGATCCACAGAAAATTACAATCTGACCAACAATTTTCCTCACTTGACTGAGTTAACAGAGCCTCCCTCACATCTCATCCTCAGTGTCACAAGTCAAGTGGGTAAGTAACACATTTTTTTTAGAAACTTGCAGTACACCATTCCACGCTTCTTTCTAGGTACAAAAATTGTGTTCAGAGAAGCAGTTTGGTACAGCAGGTAGAACAGGAAAGTGAAGTCTAGAGATTTGGGTTCAAGTCTCAGTTCTGTCACTTAGAAGCCAGATGATCTTGACTGCATCACCTAAGTGAGCAGAATCCTTTCTGTGCTATATAGAAGAGTAACAGCATTTATGCTAGAGCATTTTAAGGCAACAATGGATATGAAAGTATTTGATACATTAAAATGGTCTACATAAATGATGTATATTATTCTTCAAAGACCTTGGCTATATAAAAATTAGTCATCCTAGAGAATTTTCAAATACTATTGTTGCAGAAAAACGTGTTACAGCCCGGCGTTACAGCTCAATTGTGACAGCAACCTGGATCTGGACAACAGACCAAGCAGCTCTCGAGAGTTGAAGAACTCAGGTTTATTACGCCAGCAAGCCCACACGAACTAACACTTCAAGCTCTGGACCCCGTCTGTAGGTTTACACAGGCCATTTATAGGCTGCCAGTTTTACACTTTGCAACATCATATGCAAATAAAGTACAACAGAAGTTGACCAACCAGGAATAAGCTTTGTAGAAATAGACCAATCATGAGTGAGGCTCCATGCAAATGAAGTACTACAAATGGACCAATCAGAAGTTATGGAAGTGGACCAATCAGAAGTGAGAGTAATAACCAATCAGAAGTAAGAGTAATAACCAATCACAAGTGAGAGTAATAACCAATCAGGAGTGACAGTAATAACCAATCAGAAGTGAAGGAAAGTGAGCTCAGGGAACCAATAGAATTCTAGGTGTAAGTTAGCCGCTTTAGAGGCAAAAAGTGAGATAAAGCCTTTGGGCCAGGGAACCAGAGGCCAGTGGGAAGAGAACAGCGGCCCTGCCTAGGGGTCCTGCCAGTCTTTTTATGGGGCTTTCCGCCTCACTATCTTTCCAGTAACAAATCATTTAAAATAATTTAAATGCAACTGAATGCTATTTAAACAAACCAAAAAATTATGCTTTTTTTATTACCAAAATTGAGAAATCTTGGCATATCATTTGTAACCAGAAATATATGATTTTCCAAATAGACAGGTGTCAGGGCCTACTTCAGCTCTAGGGTGTCTGGCCAGACCTCAGTGTGGGGACCACTTTCAAAGAAAACGGAAACTTAGAAACAGAGGTGAAGGGACAACACCCAAGACAAGCAAGGATTCAGCGGCGGCAACTGGACTTTTACTTTCGCTTATCCTCACTGGGGCTGTGGGAGAAGAAACTGGCTCGGACCATGCTGAAGAGTCGCAGCAGTCAAGACAACTAAGCTTGTTCTGTTGTCTAGCTTTTTGACTCCAACTGAGATAAAAAGTTGATTAAAAGACCCACTTTATCAAGAAATACCATGGTAACCATTCACATGAATAAGTTAATAAACTGCAAATAGATTCAGATCACTAAAAACGAATAAATGCATAAGGTAATAGCATTCTTTAAAAGGAATTTTAGTAATAGTCAGCATATATCCACAATATAGGTCATCTCAACAAAAGCTGACCATGTTCATATGTAAAAAAATGTTTTAATGGTTTCACCTTTTGACTTCACAAGGAGAAATAAAAATTGAGATGACACAATAAAATATGACAGACTACAGTATTTGAATAGTGTGTACCTAAAATAGAAAAGGAGACAGACGAATTGAAACATGTTCTTCTAAAATCCACAAAATTTCCCAAACTGAAATTTTAGTACAAAATTTGCAAAATTCAGAACAAAAGTATTCACACTAAATGACAAAGGAATTTGGGAAGACAATGATCACAAAAAAGCTGAAGTTGACACTAACATAAAAGAACTAGTAAATTAAGTTCAAGAAATACTCTCCATCCAAGTCACAAAGCCTATGTTTAATTACCACAAACAGACCTTAGTCCAGCATCAACCAGGACAAACCTCAGTCAAACTAGGTAAGTGTGCAAGACTGGTTAAAGAAAATGTTTTTATTTATAAAAGGAGTAAGAACCTTCTGGGATCACAACTGTATTTTACAGAAGAAGTGAACTTCTCCTGAATGGCACAGCTTATTTCCACAAAGAAATGAGGACAAACAAGAACAGCAGAAACCTCAGAGCATCACATGGCAACCAGAGCACAGCAGAACCACAGCAGGCATATCACACGCTGAAATCACACCACCAGCCAAGGTGAGCCTCCCCAACCCGTGAGACACTACAGTGACTAGAGCCGATTTCTGACTGTTAGAAAGTGAGACTGTGCTCCTGAAAAGGAAAACTTGCCCTCAGACTCTACAGCTATCTGAAGGCTTCAGTCCTTCAGTCCTTTGTTTCTCCTCTGACTTGCTCCTGCTCCCTCCTGCAGACTTGGTCCTCCTGACAGTGTGTCCTCCAGAGAGCTGCTTGGCTCTGGTCCCACAGACGTGGCTGCAGAGGAGGAGTGTCTGGCAGGGCCTCAGACTGCTGTTTCGGTGGAGGGACGGATTCCTGGAGCTTCCTGCTCTGCCATCTGCCCTGATTTCACTCCAAAAGAGAGGACACCTCCTGGGCACAAAAGAATTGGCTCATTTTATAGCAGAGTCCAGAGGGACTATTTAAAATGAAATGCTTATTTCTTTGGAGGAAAACACACAGAGATACAAACTCTTCAAGCAGTAAAATGTGGGGGCTGCTGTAGACTTAAGAATGGATAGATTACACCAAGACATACAGAAAGGGAGGACAGGAGAGCAGCAAGAAAGAAAAGTTGTTTTATCTGATTGTGAAAATCATAAATGGCCATTCTAGATAACTTGGGAAAGTTAGGAAAGTAGAAAGAAGGAAAAAAAATCATTAATAGGTAGACAGTCATATGAGAACGCCGGTGTAAAAGCAATTACACTGGGCTTCCTCGACATCTGTCTCTGAGCAAGCCCAGGAGATTACTAAGGAGTCTGAACTCCCTGGCTGACACTGGAGGGCTTCTCAGGGAAGTGAGACTCCCAAGGGACCCGCCAGATGCAGGAAGGGCTGCAAGGTGGATGAACTAAAGAGGGCAGTGTGGCTGCCTGGACCCCAAAGAGGCAGAGCGGAGCTCCACATGGCTAACTTGAGGCTGCCAGAGAGCCCTGACCCATCAGTGGAGATGAGCCTGCCCACTGGCTCTCCAGTACTGGGTGTGAAAAGACAGATTTGGAAAGGATAATCAAGACTGTAACAGTATCCAATAGGTACAAGAGCAGCAGTCCCTGACAGGAGACCCGTGCAGGTCAGAGTCCAGAAGAGTGCTCACAGCAGGGGAGTCATGAAAGGCTCTTCAGTGCAGCCACCAAGAATGACCCCTTTGATAAGATCGGCTGCAGTTGTGTCAGCTGTGTGGCCTGTCAGCAAAACATAAGCAAAGACACTTTACCACTTTGAGAGTTTTATCTACGCCTATCTCCCCCAAGGGAAATAAGCATTTCACTTTAAACAAACAACTATATATTAAAAGTTACTCTTATCAGAAGTTGGTTACATAAAATGAAATCAACGACTACAATTTCTGTTTGCACTTGGGAAAGTCAACCTGATCAGAAAGAGAAAACTTGGATTTGGGTCCCAGATGGACGATACAAGATGCTACCATGCAGTTTTTTCTATGAAAACTTCTTTCATAATTTACTTCACTTTATTCCTTCACAAAGCGAGCCAGACCCCACGAACATGGCATTCTATCCCAGGCTCTTCCAACCCACTCCAAACAAGCACGGGGATGGTGTCACTGTGACCCCTGTCTCCCGGAGAACAGGTTTCACCAACTGTCAGGACCACCGTCCCTCAGCAGAACATACCATCGTTTTTCTGCACCGTCATAGACATTTTATAGATGGGGAAGCGGAGGCACAGGACAACCAGGTGATGGTCACGGGGGTCCCGGAGCTACACAGGGCGCCTGATCTGTACACAGCAGCTGCTTCCATGGAGCACACATGTTCACGTTAACTGAGACAGTCATGTCCAGGCAGAGTAAAACTATTTTTAAAAAGTGTAATATGCAGTTTTAGTCAGCACACTAGAACATAGGTACACGTGGCTAACTGCAACACATTTTTCAGTACTGAATTGTTATTATTCAAAAAATCTATATAATTTAAAAATATCCACTATTCATACAAGTGACTTTTTTCACCTGTTTACACCCAAATCACTTTTATTTTCCTTTTATATTATACAGCTAATCATTTCAAGGGACACTCCATGGTAAACGAGTGCCAGACTACATGAACAAACAAGAGCAAACATTCCTCAGAGACTAAAACAAACCACGTCTCCAGCAACCACAAAGGATATTAAAATCTACAGAGAAGACACACCAGTGCGTATCTCACTGCTGGGTACAAGGTTAGTGTGGAGTTCAACTCCTCCTCAGGCTTAGAAACAGCAGAGCTTGTGCTTATCCAGAGCTCGGTTTGTAAGACAATGATCATCTACGGTTTCTGAGTGTGACGCTGATTTGCCATTATGTGTTGGTATCTGACTGGAATTAAGACATTGTGGGACTTTTTTTGGGGAAAGTAACTTTTGCTTGAGCTCAAGACATAATATTCACATTTGCATGATATGAATACTTGTATCAAAGTTAAAGAAACGAGCTCTGTTTTTAAGAATATTAGAAATTCATTCAGAGAAACAGAAGAATCAAAGTAAAGTATAACTAACTTCTTTTAATCAAATAAGTATTCAAAAGTTTGGTACATATCTTGCTCTACACTGGAATTTGACACAACCAGTTTCTGAGCTGCCTCCAATTTAGGAAGTAACCAAACACAGGCACAGATCTGCCACTGTTTAGACAATACTTAGACACCATTCCTCAATGTCTGCCATTTGCAGTCTCCCTACACTGCCTTTCTGTTACCAGTTCAAAGAAGAGAAGCAGTGCTGGCCTGGACAGGGACCCTCTCAGAGAGGCATAAAGACCTGACTCGGTGCTCAGGAATGTTTCTCCAACTCATTACGAAATGCCTGCCTCCAGATACCAGCTTCTTTCCTTACCCCCGGCCTCTCCACTGCCATGGACCTACATCCACAGCATCTGAACTTGGAGTTAAAGTTCTTTTTCTCCGAGAAATAATGTTATAAATGTGGAATAGAGGAGCTGCAGTTCCATTATCAGTAAAATGCGAGAATGCATCAGTGTGAAACAGACTTTTGGGAGCTAGCCTGGGAACGGAGCCATGATTTCTCTCACTGTTCTTTGCACAAATGCAGTCCAAGTTCTAAGAAAGGAACTTTTGGGAAACAACCCATTCAACTTTAGGGTGTGTACTTTGGGTTCAGAAACTAATAGGTAGCAAGGTCAGGGACATGCAAACGCTCTAATTTAAGCTTAGTAAGTTTTATTCCTACCACTATAATTACCTGTGCTTTCTAGTCCTAAACATTCACCTACAAGTTTACATTACAACATGCAGCGCGGGCATCCTCTGAGAATATCTACCCACAGGACTTCATTCAAGTACAGTACACATGTGTTACTGTACACATGTGTTCCAGAAAACAACAGCCAGGAATTCTTCAGCCCAAATATCTAGGTCCCAGATGACAGTTCTGGCTTGAAAGGCTGCTCACCCTGCAGCCAGAGCACGAGACGGGACTCAGGGTCTCCCCCGGACAGAAGCCAGTGAGGGCAGAGTGGTGGAGGCAGGCTGGGAATCCTCAAGGGACAAGCACTGTGCAGAACGACCCCGAGACCCACACACACCCATACAGCCCTCTCGGAACCATCCGGAGGTCAGCCTGCCTCTGGATCACAGCCGTGGCTCTGCACTTGAGGTCACCAGGCCTACATGTTCCATTTTATTAGCTGTGCTCTCTGGTCCGGCAGAGATGAAAAGCTCCCTGGTTGACAAGAGATGATGTAACAGGAGTGGGTGTGGCCTTCAGGGAGCTTTAGTAAGGGGCTACCTGTGTGAAGTCACATAAAACTCATGACCATGCCTGAGCCATCTCTACTTGTCTAAGAATTTTGCTTCTATACCTCCATTCAGTTCTCATAACAACCCATCAAGGTGCAGAGCGAGCTGTTACATTCTTACGTGACAGGTGAGAACTGCGCCTGACTGCTTTGCTCTAAGAGACGTGTCGTGTTTTCTGCACACTACTGTTACTTTTCCCAAATGGAGAAACACTCACATGCACAGAGTGCCTTGATACCCAACCCCTCAAGAATGTCTCCTGGTGCACTGAGAGGAGACAGGCTATCCTCAGAAAACCACAGGCCTCTCTTCATGAGGAGGCAGCAGCAAAGTTCAAACAATGCACACGGGCCGACCTCACACCAATGCAATGTGTGTCAGGCAGGATCCAAGCCCAGTGTACCCCAGCTGCCGAGAGTACAGAATGTCCCACCACGCTACTAAATGGGGAAAGGACCAAGTCATTACCAGACCACATCATTGCAGGGAAGCACCCATCTCCCCCATTTCCTTCTGGAGAATGGACTCATTTCCCCAGTGAGATGCTGGTGATATGAAAGACTGGAGGGACATCTATTTTTTTTTCACCTCACTTGGCGTGCTAGACACACAAGCATCCGTAGATACGTGCTGGATGAATTTTCCTCAGTTCTTTCCGAAAGTCATTCTCATTCTGGAATGGTTATTTCTTGTAATGGAGTGCTACAGCTGGATTCATTTCTAATATATTTTCTAGTTCCTTAGGAGTATATACAATGTCTTCTGAAATCTGTGCTTTAGGACAATAAAATAATGACCCTGAGGACAGAGTGGAGAAGGTCAAAGCAAAGAAGAAATAAAAGATAAGAAAAAGGGAACTGATTGTATCACTTGTTTACTTACAAGCCTCTGGATAAGCTCACAACCATCTGAGGTTTCTAGACCAAGGGCTGGAAGACAGGAACCTGGTATTTCTGAACTATCACAACGATGGAATGTATGCATTTGAAATTTAACCCGGGCAACATGTATTTCAACACAAAGTACAGTCAGGATATTTATTTATTTATTTTTATTTATTTGAGTGAAGGTAGGTAGATTTATTCTGAGAGATACATTGAAAGGCAAAAGAAAGGCCACGAGGTGTGGGGGTTGGGCGCTCAGATGAAAAGTAGGTACACACTCCTTAGACAGAATGTGGGCCATCTCTGAATAGGGAGAGAGAGGGGCTGCCAGGATATTTAAATACACAGAATGGAGTAATTCTAGTTGTTTCTTAAAATAATTTAAATCAGTCCTTTTATCATTTTTACTAAAACAAATAGAATAATGTACAAAGTTGATGTTTTAAGCTATTTTCTTCCCCTCTTTATGTTCATGTGCAGTCGACCTAAGCAATATATACATATAAAAGGATTAATTTAACCTGTCTGTGTACCTAACCCTGTGTCATGAGCCTGTACTTTATCATGTCAATTACTGGGTTTTAATTTAAGGTAAAAGCAAAAGCTACCCCTTCTTGTCTTCCAATTAATAGCAGAAAAATAACAGGAAAATTTCTAAATATTTGGAAGCTAACTAACTAACTTCTAAAAAAATTCATGAGTCAAAGAGAAAGATAAGAACAAAAGTCAATGAAGTTGAAAATTTTTAAAAAGATAAAATCAATGAAACAAAGAACTGGTCCATGAACAAAATCAATAAAATTGATAAACCTCTAGCAAGACTGGCAAAGAAACAGAGGAGACACAAATTACCGATATCAGGAAGGAAACAGGGGACCTCACATAACTCTGCAGAAACCCAAAGGGCAGTAAAAGAACACTACACACAACTCTACATGTGAATGCAACATATTTGATGAGATGGACCAATTTCTTGAGAAAACACAAATTACCACAACTCAGAGAATATGAAATAATTACGTGACTAGACCTATAACTAGTAAGAAAATTAAAAATTTAATTTAAAAGCTCCCCAAAGTATGTCTCTACATCTGTACCTTCATTGGAGAATTCTACCAAATGTATGAAGACAAATTAACACCAATTCTACACAATCTATTTCCGAAAAGAGAAGAGGAGGGAACGCTTCTCAATCTGTCTCATGAAGCTAGAATCATACGGATACCAAAACAAAACAAAGACAATACATACACACACAAAAGGAAACTTACAGACCGAGATGCTTTATAAATATAGATGTGAAAATTTGTAACAAAGTATTAGCAAATAGAAGTCGGCAATAAGTAACAAAAAATTCACACACACACACACACACACACACACACACACACACACACATACACATACACACACAGCCTATGACCAAGCAGAGGTTATTCCAGGGATGCAAAGCGGGTTCAATATTTGAAAATCAGTCAGTCTAACTCACGATAACTGCTAAACAAGAAAAATCAAATGATCACAGGAATCAACACAGGAAAACCACCTGGTAAGACTCAACACTCATTGATGACACAAAGTCTCAGAAAATTGGAAATAAAGGGGAACTCTCTCAATTTGATAAAGATTATCTACAAAAAACCTACAGGTAATATTATACTTAGTGGAGAAAGACTACAAGTTTTCCCCTAAGTTGGGAACAGGCAAGGACATATGCTCTCACTCCTCTTTTCCAGCACAGCACTAGTGGCTGGAGTCAGTGCAGTGAGGCAAGGGGAGGAAATAAGAGGCACACAAATCGGAAAGAACACTTACTCTTTTCCTACTCGCAGATGGCATGACTACCTATGTACAAATTACCAAGGATTTTACCCCCCAAAATTCCAGGACGAACGAATGAGTTCAGCAAGGTTATAGGATGCAAAATCAACGCACAAAAATTAATTGTATTTTTATATACTAGCAATGAATGCATGGACACCCAAAGTTAAAAATACAATGCTATTTGCAACATCTAAGAAAGAAACGCTCCAGTGTAAATCTGACAAAACATGTATGTGTATATGAAGCTACAGACTGCTGATGAAAGAAATCAAAGAAGCAGACATACTGTGTTCACTGAAAGACTTCCGAGAGTAATGATACCAATTCTTCCCAAAATGATGTGTTTAACATAACTTCTATTGAAATCCCAGCAAGATTTTTCATAGATATAAAATTATTCTAAAATTTATATGGAAAGACAACATTTAACTACAACAGCTGAAATAGTTTTGAAAAAGAAGAATGCAGTGGTAAGAACTGATCTACCTGATTTCAAGACATTACATAGTCAAGAGTATATGGTGAGAGGGGAGGGTACAGCTCAGTGGTAGAGTGCATGCTTAGCATGCACAAGGTCCTGGGTTCAATCCCCAGTACCTCCATTAAAAAAAGGGGAAAAAAGATGGTACTGTCAGAGGGACAGACGCACGGCTCAATGAACAGAACAGAAAACTCAGGAAGAGACCCACACACATTAATTCAAGTTGTTTTTGACAAAGGTGCAAAAGTAATTCAATGGAGAAAAGACAGTCTTTCAACATACTGTTCTTGAGAAATTAGGCATCCACAGACAAAAAACAAACCTCCATATATGTGTCATATCTTATATAAAACAACACAGGGGAAAGTCTCTGGAATCTAGGGCTGGACACAAGATTCTTAAGCTTGGCACGAAGCGCACAATTCATAAAAGAACTGCTAACGTGGACTTCATTAAAGTAAAATCTATTTTGTTCTGTGTTAAGACCCTGTTGAGAGGATGAAAAGGTCAAGTAGATACTGAGATTAAGGACTCATATATCTAGAATATATTATGAAGCCTCAAATCGTAACAGTAAATAGCAAACAGTCCAATTAGAACATGGGCAAAAGACACACACACACACATTTCACCAGGCGAATACACGAGGGCAAACAAGCACGTCGAAAGATGCCCAGCGCCATTCAGTGAAATACACGTGTAAACCACATCAGCTGTCACTACACACACAGGTAAAATGAACACAGTGATAGCATGAGATACTGCTGCATATGTGGACAAACTGAGTCACTCACGCTGCTGGTGGGAATGTTTAATGTGCAGCCAGTCTGGAAGAGTGTGCAGTTCACTAAAAAACTAAACATGTAACTACTTAGGAGATCCCACAGTTACACTCCGGTATTCACCCTGGAGAGATGAAAGCACATGTTCACACCAACTGGTACACCAATGTGCACTTCCCTCACCGCAGCCAGATGCCCTAACCAGGTGGTCAGACAAGTGTGGTGCATCCACACAAGGAAAGGCTGCTTGGCAGTGCAAAGGAAGGGACTACTGACACAGGCAACAACTCAGAAGGATCTCCAGAGAATTATGCTGATGAAAAAGGCAACTTCATAAGGTTACACACTATGTGATTCCACATACGTAATGCTGTTGAAATGAGAAACAGTAAGAATGGAAAACAGATGAGCAATTGAAGGAATTAAGGAGGGGCGTGGTCAAAGGAGTGGGTGGTCCTACAAGACAAGTGAGGGAGCCCCGCAGCAGGGAGCTGTCCTGCATGGCGACTGCTTCAGTAACTCTGTGGTTTACACTCTTTGGCAGTGTGGCAAGACATTGCCCTTAGGAGAGACTAGATCTCTCTACTTTTTCTTACAGCCGCATGTGACTCTACAGTGATCACAAAATACCAAAGTTTTAATTAAAAATAAATTTTAAAAAGAAGGTACAAAAAATATAAGAATAAAACAAAGGATAGCAATCCAGGTTCATGCACAAAAAGGACTGCTGTGAAGGCTGAAGCGGTGCCTCCACAAAACCTTTTTGTCCCCCAATCCCTTTCACCCGCAGTTTTCAGGTACCACCTCTACCCTGTGCTTCTCCCAGCAGCTCCAGGCCTGCACATCAGTTGAAAGGTTCTGAAGCAGAGGAGAGACGTGATATGACTTTCATTTCAAAAAATCGCTCTGACCACCTTGAGAAAATGAGAAGGACAGCACGGAGCATCCGAGGGCAAGTTGAGCCTGCTCACCCCCAACCACCCACAGGACCCCTCGTCTGTGCTCACCAGCACCCTAGCCCACCCACCCTGCCCTGTAACTGTTCTGACAGTTAGGGCAGTACTGCCTACACAAAGTTCCTCCTAAGGAAATGATGAAAACTCTGCTTCAGTTTCTTGTTGAGATGTCTCTAGACCTGCATTTGGTAAGGAATGTGCTCTGTGTTCCAGCACAACACTGAGTACTTGTAACCAAGTTGACAGGGGTCTCCAGAATGCACACGGGCTCCTTTCAGGGAAGATCAGGTGTAGGTATGTAACCCACGTGCACTTGTACCTGTAAGCATAAACACGTTTTCTTCCAATAATTTTAATCACTGTGAAAATAAGACTAAATGACTATTTCAGAGCTTTTACTAAACGTTCAAGACCTGCTGTACAGCTAATTCTCAATGTTGCTTACATTAACATAAAGAAAAGTCATTTTAAGTACAGTATGTAAAAAAAATTCTTCTGCTCACTACATTTTAAAATTGTTTCAAAAACAGTATTATACCGAGGAGCCCAGGTCAGACTCTTACCAGTGGTGCCAGCTTGAGCAGGCTCCTCTCCTGTCAGAAAGGGGTGGTGACAGTTCCTAACTCTTAGGGTTACTGTGAAGGTTAAATGAGGTCTCTCATGCAAAGAATTCAGTACAAAGATGATTTGTAGCATGTTCTTTTAACAGTGTTAATTTAAATGTTAACTGTTAATTTAATTCTAACAGAATTAATTTCCATTACCTATTAATTCACCTAATAACTACTTCATGAATACCTACTATTTCCCAGACGCCAAGTTTCATAAGACAGTCCCTGACCTGAAGGTATCTACTCTCTAGGGACACTGGGGGAAAGACAAGACAGAAGAAAATCATCACAGACTGTGGTAAGTGGCCCAGATTAATATTGTAAATCATACAGATTAGAGGTATATCTTGGAAAATGGTGTTCTGGAACTAAAGATCTTAATGCAGAGTGGAGTTAGAGGAAGTTCCTAAAAGGAGGTAGTGCCAGACCTCAGCCATGAGACACAAAGCAGAGTGCTGGGCTGGGAAGGAGCAGAGAGTGCCATGGACTGTCTAACAGGGTCAACATGCTGCACCACAGTCGTGCAATTACTGTACGTTTTGAATACGCTTCCTGGTAATATGAGCTGTCAAAAAAAAATCAGCCTGTAGTATTAGAAATGCTTTCTTTTAATAAAGTTGAAAAATAAATTTAAATAACTCTTCTGTTTTCTCTTCCCTTTTCACTTTTTTGACTACAACAAGTCAGCACAGTGGTTTTTAAATAATGGCAACATTTACTGTCCTCTCTGCTGAAGGCCAGCTTACCCATTCTCAGCCAAAGCAGACATCTAGAGAACAATTTTATTAGCTCTGTTTCATTAGAAAACTGTGGTCATACGCTAACCTTGTGACCTTTTTACGGCATCATTCATAAGTGTTTAAAACGCAGCCCTCATCTCAGCACAGTCCCGCATCAGCGAGCTTCCCGGGGTTTATTCACCGCCCACGGAGGGAGTGGCAGCCTGGGGAGGGGTGGCAGTGTGGGGTGGTCAGCGTGGAGCGGTCATTCAGCAAAATTCTCTGACCCACTCTCACCTCATCCCTAAAACGTGGGCTTCCCTCTCCCTGTTAGTTTCTCTCAGGCCTATGGAATTTTTAACTTCTTTTCTTTAGCATTTAGATAAGGATAAGCAGGAAGTTGGTCTAATGCACTAGCAGGGACAGGATCCCCACCCTGGAGGGTAAATGCAGCTGCTAGCAGTCAGTCAGTCCTAACTGGGCTGAGAATAAACAATCGAGCCACCAACAGACAGCTTCCCTTGGGAAAAGAGGATTCTTTAGGAAAAAAGCAAAGCCCTTAGATTGTCTGTTAAGTACCAAACCCCACTTCTCTGGACTGCAGGGCAGGACTTAGAATGATCTCCAAAGACCTGCCATGCACCCCTCACACCTTGACTCTTGAGACTTGTAGAAATCCATTTTTTAAAAAGCAGGGTGGTTTCATGGGTGTATACACCTATCAAAATTCATCGAATTGTACATATGAAATATGCATAGTTTACTGTACAGGAATCAATAAAGGATAAAGGTGTTTAAAAAAAAGGTAAGGAGTTCAGTCAGAACATGGCTCCTATGTTTTGTAACTGTCTGTCATTTCGTAATTAGTGGACACAAAAGGTGAATACACCGTTGAACTAAGGTCTTCATGTACGATCCACAAGTTCAGCAACGATCAGACCCTCAGTACTGCGCCGGGTCAGGTGGTGGGGACACACGGTGGGGGCAGTGGTGAGGGGGCTTCACAATCTTCTCTGGCGTCAGGTCTCTTCCCCACCTTTCTTTTTATATCTGATTCAGCCTTTCTTTCATTCTCAAGTCCTGCTAGACACCTGGCATCTAAAGCCTAGGCTGCTGTTGAAGAACCTGAGCCTCACGGCATGCCCTCAGCTCCGCGGGCCCCTCCGTCAGCCACCAGCTTCTCCTCACTCCGCCTGGACCGCACCGCTGTCAGCCCCTGCTCCTTCTGGCAAAGCCCCTTAGTCCCCTTTGTTGTCATTTCTTCCCGCACATCTAGGCCTTGCTGGAGAAAACACACACCCAGATGATGCAGCAAAACCACCTTTTTCTGTGTCCTGTCATCTTCCTTTGAAGTCCCACACAAGGCTCCACCAGGCTTCACCATTTTCCTCAAGCTTTTTACCCTAACCCCGAAGCCCTTTCTCTCAGCAAAAGCATTGCACACGATCTCAGGGGATGAAGCTTGACTTACAATTCCAGTATTTACAAGCTTACGTGAACCCAACCAACTCGCCCATTCATTGAGCAAATATTACTTTTAGCCCTAGCCCCTAATCCATAACCCCTAACCCTAAGCTGATGGACTGCCGCCAACCTCAGTTACCAGGCCCAGAGCTTCCCCATGAGAGCCTTCCCACTGGTCTCTGCCCACCTCCAGCTCATCCCTCAAGCTGCTGCCAGAATCGCCCAATGGAAACACAAACCTGGCCCCTTCTCCCTCCGCTGCTGGCCCAGGCCCTCCCGTCAAAGGTCCCAATGGCCAGGACGCGCTCTCACTCAGGTACCAGAGTTGCAGCAAGTCTGTAACAACAGTCCTCCGTCTCCCCTTGCACTTCCATCAGTTTTCGCTTTATATACTTTGGCGGTCTCTTGTTAGGCACATGCACATTAAGAATTGTTGCCTTCTTGGAGAATTGATCTCTTTATAATTACGTGATGCTCCTCTTTTTCCTTGATAATTTTCCTCACTCTGAAGGCTGCTTTGTCTGAAATTAACATAGCTACTCCAGCTTTCTTTTGGTAAGTGTTAGTAGCTCTTTGCATCCATTTACATTTTAAAAAACTGAGGTAGAATTGACAGATAACATTACATTAGTTTCAGGTATGCAACAAAATGATCAGCTACTTATATACATAATAGTGTTATTAACTGTAGTCACCATGCTATACACTACACCCCCAGGACTCATTTATCTTATAACTGGAAGTTTGTACACTGTGACACACCCCCGCCCTCTCCCTTGCCCACCTCATGCCTCTGGTAACCACCATCTGTTTTCTCTATGAATTAGTTTTGTCAGTCTTTTAGAATTCCACATATAAGTGAAATCATATGTTTTTGTCTTTCTTTGTCTGACTTATTTAATTTAGCATATGTCCAAAAGGCCCACTAATGTAGTCACAATTAGCAGGATTTCTTTCTTTTCTATGGCCGAATAGTATTCCAGTGGTGTGTGTGTCTGTGTATGTGTGTACATATATGCACACATTCATCCACTGATGCACACCTGGTTGCTTCCATGTCTTGACTATTGTAAATAATGCTGCTACAAACACTGGGGTGCACATATCTTTTCAAATTAGTGTCTCTGCTTTCTTCAGGAGTGGGACTGCTGGATCCTATGGCAGTTCCATTTTTAGTTTTTAAGGCACCTCCACGCTGCTTCTATAGTGACTGCACCAATTTACATTCGCATCACAGTGCCATGCTTTCGCTTTAAATCTGTCTTTGTATCTGAAGTGGGTTTCTTATAGACAACATACACTTGGATCTTAGTTTTTCCTCCTCTGTCAGCCTCTGTCTTGTACTTGGTGAATTCAGACCACTGATGTTAAAGTGACTGCCGCACAGGCTCAGTGTCTCGCACAGCGGTTACTGTTTGTTTGCTGTTTGTTCTTATTACTGTCTGCACTCTTTCTGCCTTCTGTGATTTTAATTGGACATTTCATTTTTCTCTTCTTTTAGCATATCAAATTATACTTCTTTTTTCAAGTTTAGTGGTTCCCCTTGAGTCTGCAATATACATTTTCAGCTCACTCAGTCCACTTTCAAATAACGCTGTTTTATCATTTTACTGGTCGTGTGCATACCTTATAACAAAGTGTTCCCAGTTTTGCCCTCTGGTCCCTTATTGCGTTGCTGTCATTCATTTCACCAAATACATTGTTTCTACTGTTGTTCTGAACAAACTGTTGTCTATTAGATGACGTAAGAGTAAGAAATATATTTTATTTAACCTATGTTTATTCCTTCTCTAAGCTCTTCCTTTCTTTATACAGATCCTAGTTTTCAACCTGTATCATGTTCCTTCTTTATGAAGAACTTCTTTCAGCATTTCTTACAAGGCAGCTCTAATGTAAACAAATTCCCAAAGATTTTGTTTGTGTGAGGCAGTGTTTATTTTTCAAGGATGCTTTTGCTAGATTAGGGTTTGAAACTGGTGGGTTTTTCTTTCAATACTTCAAGTATTTCACTATCCTCTCTTCCTGCTTGCATAGTTTCTGAGGAGTCTGATGATGCAAGTCTTATCCTAACCTCTCTCTGAGTTAAGTGTTTTCCTCCCTCTTTGAGCCTTTTCAAGATTTCTTCTTTGTCTCTGATTTTCTGTATTTGAATATGATACACCTGGGTATGTATTTTGTGTTATTTATCCTGCTTGATGTTCTCTGAGATTCCTGGATCTGTAGTCTGTTGCCTATCACTAATTTCTGGAAAATTCTCAGTCATTATATTGGTTCAAATATTTCCTTCCTTTCTCGTTCCTCTCTGGTGTCCCCATCACCTGTGTGTCACATCTTTTGTCATTGTCCCACAGCTCTTGGATATTAAGTTCCCTTTTTTCATTCCTCTTTTCTCTCTGCATAGTTTCTACTGACATTTCTTCCAGCTCACTGATTCTCTGCTTAGCCACGTTCAGTCTGCTGGTGAGCCACCAAAGGCACTCTATTCTGTGACAGTGTTTTGATCTCTAGCACTTCCTCTTGATTCTTGGAGTCTCCGTCTCTGCCTGCATCACCCACCCGTTCTTACCTGCTGTCCACTTTTTCCTTTGCGGCCCCAGAATATTAATCACATTCATGTTAAATTACTAGCTAATTCCAACGTCTCCGCCACATCTAAGTCTGGTTCTAATGCGTCCTCTGTTTTTCTTCATACTATGATTTTTCCCTTTTAGAATGAATGTCTCGAAACTTTTTGTTGAAAGCCAGACACGATGTCCTGGGCCTTTAGAGGGAGGCTTTATGGTTTCCTGGCGAGGAGTGACACTTCCTCATGGCAAACATTTTCTCTGGGGTCAGTTTTTGTCTGCCCTGTTGTCTTTGTGTTTCCCCAGAGGTTTCTTCTCAAATGAGGTCTGAGACATCTGGCTCTTTCATTTTTATTCCCCTGTCATCATACAGGAGCCCCACTGATGCCACGGTGGGGTAGGGGTGAGGGGCAATTTCCAGAGCCCACGATCAGGTCTCAGCTGTCAGGGAGCCTGTGCCTCTGGACTGTGACCTTCAGGACAGCGTCTCAGCTCCTCCTCCACCCCTTTAGGTAAGACGGGAAGACTGGAGGAATCTGGAGTTGGGTATCTCCCTTCCCCCCAGGGTCTGCTGGGCTCCGATAAAACCCCAGCAGAGGAGGCTCTGGTTAAGATGTTTCCCCATGGGCAGGACTTGTTAAGAAGTACAGGTTCCTTTTCCCTCCCCAGGCCTGAGGCCTGAGGGGAATTTTCCCTGATCTTCACTGTGAGAACCTGGTAGGGCTCCTGGAGGTAAATCTCACAAAACTGCACCCCCATCCCCCAAGACAGGGACCCCTGGAGTTTCAGAGCCTCTAGCTCTGACTTTGTCTGTTACAGTGCAAGCTCCTCCTTCTACCCCAGGACTGGCTCCAATGGATGCTTTTGCTCCTGGGCTTCTGCTCCAGAAGCTGAGTCTCTGTGTCCCTTGCTGTCTCCCTGACTTTGGAGACAGTGATCTGTGCGCTATGACTTCAATTCTCTGTTGGATCTAAAAGAACTGTTGATTTTCTTTGTTCAGCTTTTCTCTTGTTTTAAAACAGAAGTGATGACTTCCAAGTTCCTTACGTGTCAGACCAGAAACGAAGTCAGAAGTCCTGTTTTGGTTGCTTCATTTTGGCCTTTTTAAACTCTCCCTGTTGTCCTCCCTGGAGTTTGGATGCACCATCTCTGCAGCATTCCACGGCAGCTCTGGGAAGCTCGTCACGCATCTCTTCACATCTGTGAGTTTGGTTTAGCGTGCCATCTCCACGAAACGTCCACGCAGGAAGCTAGGCTTTTTCTCTTTGTTCACATTCTGCTACCAGACAACAGTCTGCTGGTTTCCAGGGTTTGCTGGTTTTTAGGGCTTCTATCCAAAAGAAGACCGTAGGCTCCCTGTGGCAAAAATTCCTGTCTTAGACGTTCTGATTTTTCTCTTAGCACGTAGCAAAATAGCAGCAAGGCAGCAGGGCTCTTTGATAACAAAAAACTCAAAATTTATTGATATCTATTCAATAAAACATTCAAATTTCTTCCATATATATAAAACTAAGTCTAAAGGAAAGGTTATGTGGCTCTAGCTCAATGGGCCAGACCAGAATTAAACAATAGAATCCGGGCGGCAGGAGACAGGGAGGCTGCAGTGTCACCAGGGCAGAGGGGAGCCTCCAGACCTGGCATCGCCTCCACACCTTGTTTCAGCTCTGCAGGTGCCGCCTCGGTGAGGAGCACGACTCCTCAGGGCTCCCGAGCTGGCTGGTGCCCCTGTGCCCTTCTCACCTCTAACCCTAGTGAGAAGCAATCCTTCTCATATACAGTCAGCCAAGCTTCGTCGGGTGTCATCATGGGGTGCCTGAGTCACACTGGGCACATGGAATTGTATTTTCTCTTCCTCCAGTTAAAAGAGGTGAACCCTGCAGATCTGATCTACAGATCCAGATGGCAGCCTCCTGGCCTGGGCTCCCTCAGACAGCTCCGTGGCCATGGTCGGGTGGGACCAGTCAGCAGTGCCACCATCCTGCTTTGTGGCCTCTCCCTTATAGAAGTTCTTTCTTTACACACATAACTTTTAAAAGAGGGAGAAACATAAAATCTCCTATTTTTTTTTTTCCACCTATATTTGCTACATGGTAGAAGTGGGTTACACAGCTGCTAACCCTGACCCTAGCACCATAAAGAGAGACAGTTTTTGTGTTTTGGGTTTTTCAGATGCATCCTATTCCAGTAAATGGAATATCAGGAATCTCCACAGTCATGTGACCACAGGCAATACACAGCTGCCCTCTGGCACGTATGTAAATGAACTTGGTCACCCTTGGGTTTTCCCCTTTCCTTCCCCTGCTCTTTGTGGAGGACACAGAGCCGTAGGGAGTAACTAGCTGAAGTTTGCTCTGTACTTTAACAGCAGGCAGACAGCCAAACTGCAAATACAATGACTGGATTCAGTTTTACAAGCAAACACTGGAACTGAATTCACCCTAGTCCGGGAAGAATGCCTGCGATCAGAACTAGCAGGAAATCCAATTCAAAGCAGGGCGTGTCACCTTAATTCACACTGTGGCCTTCACACCTTTAATGATGGCCTTTGGAAATAAAAGCTTCCTTCTGTGAAAGGTCCATACAAAAGACCAAATTCTACTCAATGACACCAGAAATAATGTACAGAATGTCTGGATTCCCACAGCCAGGACCCTTGGCAGGGATTGTGAGCACTGCTCTCTCTAATTTGGATATGGGCTGTTACTACTTTTAGAAGATATTAACAATTCTTTAAAAATATATTAATAATGACTAAATTCCTCCAACTCCCTTCCAACCTCTGAGCCACCTCTGACATCATACCAGCCCCTCTTGTTCTCTGGGAAACTGGAATAACTCGATATGGGAACTCGGAGATCCTGAGGGGAGGAGGAAAGGTAGACTAACCTGGGGGCCCCCTGAAACGTGCCAGGAGGTTTATGGGCTGCCTCCCGTGCCCCTAGCTGGCTGGCTGGGGACAGCACTTGAGCAGGGACAAACCCAAGTGCTGAGTCCGCAGTTCCAGCAGGGGGTCAGGAGAGGTCAGGACCTCACCACACTGCCCATGGCCGGGCCTTCCCTACATGACCGACTACTTACTGGAGCCGGGTGCGCGCAACAGCGGGCTAAGTGCCCTCAAGAACATCCTACTCTTGGCATACGGGAGGGGCGTGTAGAAGGAGTAAAAGCTTCCCCAACTTCAAGGTTTAGGTAAGGAATAAGAAGCGGGGAATGTTTCTCAGCCACCCAGGGACATTATTTTACATGAATTCTTAATATTTTAGATAACTTAGCCTCAAGTGAACAGTGCCAGATTTACCAAATAAAACAGGATGGCCAGTTAAATGTAAATTTCAGATAAACGAATAATTTTTTAGTGTGAGTATGCCCCGAAGTTTACCCGAAATTCACATTCACTTGGGTGCCTTCCGTAACCCTACTCAAGGGTCAATTCCAATGAACTGATCCCTAAAATGACTTCTGAGTGCTGGGATTCCGGATTGTGAATCAGACCGATGCCAGCGAGCCTGCGGGACCCTGCGGGACACTTGGTCTTCTCGTGGGGATGGGAGGAAGATGCCATCTCTTCACCCAATGGCAGGAAAAGAGAGAGCCTATAGTTCTGGCAAAGACTGAGTCGTAACACCAGGGAAACATGCCTCACTCTGTTTTCCTAAGGAAGCCAGCACGTCTTACTGAGAAGACCACACTGAGGCCAGCCGTGGTGTTAGGATTATTGTAGAAAACTCTGGCAGGCATCCTCAGGCTACACGGCACGGCATCGTACAGGGAAAACAGTGGCAAACGGGGTGCAATCCACATGACCAACCCAAGCGTTTACAACTTCGCGCAAGTCCGAGCACAACCCCGACACTGAGGCTGGCAGCTCCACTGGGGGTTCCAAGCAGTTCAAGTGTTACAGCCCCTCTTTTCCAGCCCCTGCAGCCAGTAGGTCTTTTCCGCTAAAGCACAGTCTTCAAGCCTCCCTGCTCCCGAGCCAGGTTCTCAGGCCACACTAATCTGAATTTGGCCACAAAACTAACATCTGTGGCCACGATCCTACCAAGGGCCACCTGTGTGCAATGCCTCAATCTTACTGATCTGGTTTGGGTCAAATAAAATGAAACAGGTTTTCAATAAGATACCAGGAAGCTCACAGAATGGAATTTAGGTAAAAATATATCAAAATAGAACCAAGGTTCAAATTCTGAAAGAAAATCTTGCCTTAAAATTAAAAGAAAATTTAATGTGGCAGAAACATCATTAATTAGGTTATTGAAGACTTCACAAATAAAATAATACATAATAAAGAGCTTTCTCAGAAATAGAATATTACTACCTGGAGGAAAAGAAGAACTATCCAAAAACAAGGACATCCAGCAAATAAAACACTTTCTAGGAGTAAAAATATTAATAAATAAAATAAATGTGGATTTTAAAACCATATTTTAAAAATTCAACAAATACTTTCCACTTTTAATTGTCTTTTAAAAAGAGGAAAACACAAAAGATGGTACACACAACACAGTGGTATTTTGTGATTTTTGACATGAACACATTTGTACCCCAGCCAATCCTGCAAACAGCAGAGGGGAGACTGGTCAGCTTAAGGTCACTCTGGTGGCCAGAATAGCCAGCAACTTCCTCCTTCCCTCTGAGCTCACAGGCCCTCACATTTCCACACTGGCTCTGACCAAGCCTTTAGAAGGGAAATAGGGAAAATAGATGAAATTATAAAATGGTTATTTTCTTCACAAATTTGGGGAAAGAGACCACACAAGGAAACACACATAGGTACATACAGTTATGCTTTACAGCGCAGCTGAGACCAGATGGTCAGAGCACGTGCTTTTTACCTAAAGGAAGGAAGGACGGAGCAGGCAGGAAGAAGACGGTCCTCTTAAGACTAAAACTCTTTCTCTCCTGCTCATACATTAGTAAGAACTAGGAACATCCTTCATTAACACAAAATTCTGCCCTATCTTGCTGATTAGATTTCCTTCTTCAAAAACTAACTGGAATGCTTCCAAACACGAAACGGAGCTCTCCTCTTTTAGAGCAATAAAAACCTCTGGATGTTTTTTCTAAAATCCTTCTTGCAGATTCTGTATTTTCTTCGTGTACAACACATTCCATAACACCCAAGACAGAAATTTCTTGTTTTAATTATTTGTTCTTGAGAAGAAAGCAGTCAGGAAAGGAGGATGTATGAAGCACAGTTACCACTATTTATTCATCAAAGCGACCTCATGAAATGTCTCCTGTAAACCTGAGTGAGGTGGCACTCACCTTGTCCCTGGAGCCACCCCACTAGTGGATTCCACCATCTCTGCCTCTGACTTCACACCCACTCCAAGGAGACCCTCTGCTGGCAGATGACTTGGATCCAACAATCATTCTCAAAATGCTACACATGCATTTTCCTCTGAAAAAGCAAAGCCTAGAAAAGGCCACGTACACACTGATTCGGAAGCCGCACAGCACGGCAGGAAAAGGTGAAGCCACAGCCATGTCCCTAGAAAACTCTGAGCCTCATCCAATTTGTTTACATTTTTCCTGGGTCACCAACATTCTCCTGTCTCATCAACAGACTATAAGACTCAAGAAAACTTGACATCCCAGGCCTGCTGTGTGCTCGACACTAAAGCAAGTGTAAGACAAGGACGGGGCTCCTTTCTGAAGCCAGGTGACCAGAGCTCCATTCTGGACTCTAGTATGCCCTTTCACCCAGCTCTGCAGACCCCAAGAGTTCTGGACATTCAGCAGATTACCCCGTCTCCCTGACTTCAATGTTCCCATCTGCAAACTGAAGACAGTAATGCCTCCCTTACACTTGCATTAGGTTAAGAGAAGTAACTCACACAAAGCATCACCCACGTTAGCTTCTTTTCAAAGTAAGAAGAATTGTCACGCCACCTTCGGCACACTGTCTTGGGCTATCACGGGTTAGACTGGGAGAGGTGGGAACTAGCTCCGAGACCAAGGGTAAAAATTTCAGGGAACAAAGATTCTCAAGGTTAAATTCTAATATGAACAAAACATTCTTCAGCTTGCTTGACACAAGAACAAAATTCAACAGTTCTACTTTTGTTCAATTCATATCAAGCAAACACTCAACATGTGTGCCAGTTTCAATAGGAAGTAAAGAGATGAACTGAAGAAGGCCCTGCCATCCCTGCAGCTGACACGTTAAACTGATCACTAGCAAGCGAGGGGATCCTTAAAGACTGAGCTGATCAACACAGTACTTAAAAAAAAAAAAGTCTCATTGTGTTACAAGACATTGCTCTAAAATCCTGTCTTAGAATTTCCTGGGAAAACTGAGAAACAAAACCACTAACTGTGAGTCCAGCAGCAGGCCCTCCACCGTGGGGTCCGTGCAGGGGCCGTGTGCCTGCAGTGAAGTCCAGGTGGCGGGCTCAGCGAGTCTGCGCTGCGCTGAAGGGACAACAGCCAAGCCCACTAGCTTGGTTGTCTTTGAAAGTGATCAAGGACCTTGTTTTTAAATTTTTAAAGATTTCTGTCTCCCAGTCAAGTGTATTTATTTATAAATTATTCATTAACACAGACACAAGGCTCTAATTTGTGGCAAGGTTTACAGACCTTAGAACACAACGAAATAAAATATGGAGCAAAGAAATAGAATCCTATGATGTACTGGAATATAGTAAGTGATAAGGGAAACGTTTAGAATCAGCAGGGGAAAATTACTGAGGAAGTAAAGCTGATAAAAGTATTTGGAAAAACAATAAAATTGATCTCTACTGTGTATTATACACCAAAATACATTTGAGATGCACTGAAGAGTTACATATAAACCAATAAGCCATAAAATTACTAGTAGAGAAATAAGCAAACATTTCACTGATACTATGATTTCAAGACGTCCCCACTTTTGATTAAAAGCTTGGTTTTTCTAAGAAGGCTAGTTAGTGTAGGTGAACATCATCATTTTAGATACCTAATGCATCTGATACAAATATAGCAAAAGACCATGTTGTCAAGGGACTACCTGCTTGGAGAAGAAACTTTTCTCTGTCTCTGTGCCCTGAGAGCAGCGGCTGGGCCTTTGGTCTTAAGTGGAAATCACCTTAAGCAACTGCTTTCGGGCTGAAGTGAAAAGGGCTGATGAGGAGCTCTGCGTCTCTGTTGCAGACTTTGACTTTAACTGTTTACTGGGGCTATTTCAGAATTTAAAAGTGCATCATGTGCTCAACATCACTAGTCATTAGGGAAATGCAAGTCAAAACCAGGATGATGAAATAACACTTCACACCCATTACAATGGCTACACACTGATTCGGAAGCCGCACAGCACGGCAGGAAATAAAAGAAAAAAAAGGAAAATATCAAGTATTGTTAAGAATGTTGAGAAACTGGAACCCTTATGCATCGCTGGTGGGAATGCAAAACGGTACAGCCGCTGTGGAAAACTACAACATTGCCTCAAAAAATTAAACACAGAATTTATCATACGATCTACCATTTTCATTCCTAGGTATATACTCAAAAGGAGGGACTGAAACACACCTGGACATCAGTTCACAGCCACATTATTCACCACAGTCTAAAGGTGGAATAACTCAAATGTGCAACAACAGACGAACAAGTAAAGGAACCGTTCTGTTCATCCATATAGTGGCATACCATTCAGCCTCAGGAAGGAAGGAAAGGCTACAACATGGATGCACTTCGAGGACATTATACTGAATGAAACAGGCCAGACACAAAAGGACAAATACTGTATGATGCCTCTTCCACAACTCCCCTAGAACAGGCAAATTCATAGCGACTGATGGCATAACAGAGGTTACCAGGAGTGGCAGGAGTCAGGGAGAGAACGGGAAATCACTGTCTAACGGTGCAAAGCCCATGTGTGAGAGGATGAAGTTCCAGATAGTGGTGATGACTGCAGCAAGTCATCAATGTACTTCATGCCACTGAATATACCTAAGAATATTAAAACAGTACATTTTATGTTATGCATATTTTACCACAGTTTTAAAAAAAAAAGCATATCAGGGACTATGTGTGTATATACATGAGAGTTTACAGAGTAAAGAATGTGTTTTTGCCTCAAAGTAGAGCAGGTTGATTTATTCAATCAACAAACATTAAATTTCTGCACACTTACAAGGTATGCACACAAGAGCAGTTCACACAACTTAGTGCCTAGACTTGCACAGGGTAGTTGGGAACCAGGGACAAACAGCACACCAAGTCTTGTGAGTATGTTACAGAAACACGTGTGTGGTTACTCTGGCCTCGGGCCATGCAGATTACCCGAGGCGCTCGTGTGGATGGCAGGCCATGCCCCGGTGCCACATGCCACTCCCAGCATCAGAGCTGACGGCCACCACGCTGGTGCTCACACCATTCTCACACAGCACCCGGCAGGGGTGGACAAGGGCCTTCATCGCCAATTGTTTAGAGAACATACACTTAGAAAGGTAGAAAATGTGAGCTTCATTCTGTTAATAATTCCTCCTAAGCACCCCTCAAAACAGGATGATGACTCCTCTCGCCTGCCCCAGCAGAAGGCTGCAACTGGTGGGCGTTCGGGCTGGACGAGCACTCCCCACGGTGACAGCTTAGCGGGGACCCCACGGCAGGGGCTCTGTTCACAGGAAGGGCATGTGCTCTTCTTTTTGTCAACCTTCAAAATCACAGGAGACAGTTTTAAAGCACGTTCTACGATTCTGTGATTTTTTTTTTCTAACAAATAGCCATTCAAACTCGTCAGGAGTCCGTGGGAAAGACAGACCTTAGACAGGAAGGGCAGTCATGCTGTCTTGTGAGCTGCACATGTGCCCCAAAGGAAACGATTATTTATTAAATTTTCTCTTAGGTAGCCTGAGTATCTGCACACATACATTAATATTTCCCTCACCTCCCTGATCAGACTGTTTTCTTAACATTGCCTACTCAAATTACTTTCAACCATTAACTCTGACAGCCTCAGAATCACACCAAAAGAAACCAATCCAACAGAATTTAGCAGAGGTCTGAGTATCCCCCTCCTTTGTGCCTTACTGTACCTGTAGATTTCCACTATGACAGCTGTAAAGGAATGCTGCACACATTTATGGACATGTGTTCCCTGCCTGGGTCTTGCAGCAGCCCCCACCCCTCAGAAAGGGAACCAGGAGCACATATTCTGTAGTACCCAGTGCCCAGCACTCAGCACCGGCACCCACCTGGCACAGAGCAGTTATTCAGAGAGTGTTTGTGGAATTGATGGATGAGGACATTTGGGTATGTTAACTTTAAAAGAACAGATATGTATTCAGAAAGCCCCTCTCCCCCAGTCTAGCAGTCATTTCCATACCAAATGAATGAAAAAGAAATCTCAATCGGTAAGTTCAGACTCAGACAATATAACAAACGTTAAACACCCAGGACAGAGCCAAGCACATTAAATGCAACAAATCCTAGTTTTTCTCTTAACTCCTGCCAGCTAATATTTAGTTTTTAGTCAATTGTTACTATTAGATTCAGGGACTTCTGATCACAGACATAAAGGATGCAACACCATAGACCTCTCCCTGGACCAATCCCCCAATGCAGTGGGACATTCTACAGGGCTCACAGCCAGTCACCACCCCAGCCTGAGGGCACGGGGTCACGTGTGGGGCAAAACAGAGAGAACAACACTAGGTACTATAAGCAAAACCACCTGTTTTTCAAACTCTAATAATAGACTGTAGAAAAACACACATTTAGACACACACCTAACCCTAGAACTTTTAGTCATTTTATAGCTATTTGCAAGGGTCTCATCCCAACCAACAGCCTCTCCTCCACCCGCACTGCTGCATCTAAAAATAAAGCAGCACATCACAGAGGCATATTTTGCTTGCTTCAGCCTGGAGCCCAGAAAACCCCCTGGGCCTTACTGCAGTGGGATCCGCGCCCTGTGCACTGTGAGTCAGCACTTCTCCACATTTCTGGAAATTCCTTACCAGCAATATGACCTGCACAGGAAGCCAACTTTCCATTTCAATGTATAACAGGAAGTACTCAAACACGTTTCACCTAAACTGGAGAACTGTTTTAATGAATTGCTGTCACAGAAAATAAGCAGGAATCTACTGAAAGGCATCCATTAAAAAAAAAAGAAAGGAATGAAATGTTTTATTTTAAAATATATAGACAAATCATGATCCGCTAAACCAGTATAATCAATGTGAACAAAGGCAATTCAGTAGCTAGAAGACAAACACAAATTAAGTTTAAAATTTAACTCAGTTACTGTCCAATTTTCTGTTGCACACATTGCACGACTTTGGAAAACCTGTTTATTTTATTAAGAGTCTGCTAAGTTTCGTGTTGAGTATTTGGCTTGGCTAGTCACATAATATACAGAAATAACAATGGAAATGTAAATATTTTGAGGGGAAAAAACCTTCTGTGGCGGGTATTTTAATAGAACGTACGTCTCCCATAATTAATGGATTGAAGTTACTTGATTAGGACAAAATACATTCACAGGTTACAGAGATTTTATGTTGCAGAAGCAACTTTTTGGAAGATTAGTAAGAGTTTAAAACAGCCTGTCCATTAACTGCAGCGCCAAGGCCTCAGGGTGCCATTCCCTGTTTTATACTCAGAAAGCTGCTTTTGCAGTTAAAATGTCAGCTACAAGAAGTCGTTTTTCCATAATTCTTAAAGAGAGTTTCAAAACATAAGTTCAATAAAAAGCCAAATAGCTCAGCAATTACAGTCATTAATAAACGTATTTAACATTCGTGCAGCATCAGAATGTAAGACATCTGGTTCTAATTTCAGTTTTGGCTCAGAATAAAAGTGCCTCCCCCACAATAGTTTGATTATAAACTGTTCTTTTGCTCCTCTCGTTTTCTCCTTTGGAAGCTGTTGTCCTTCATTCTTGCTGGAAGCCACCTGACCACTGCCAGGAAGAGGAATGCAAAACATTCCCAGGAGCGGCCGTGACGTCAGCCCCACATTCCACCGCTCTGTGGTCAGGGCTGTCGGGAAACTCCAGCCCGGGCAAAACCCCTCAAAGAAGATAACTGCCGAGGCCTGTGCTAAATCACACCAGGAACTCCTCCACCACATGCTTTAAAGATGGACAGTTAAAGGGAGAGGAGACACAGAGCAAGACTAATGAAACATATTTACTGTTAATCTTCAAAACTGTTGTCTGTTTATTTTTCTTGGGAGAAAAAAGCAAGGAAAAAGTGATTCAACGACAATCATCAGCAGACCAACCACCTCAGGCATTAGTACGCAGACAGGGTAAGACAAACAACAAAGTAGTTTGGGTTCCAACCAGCAGACCTTCCTCAATTAAACAACCCTACAACCTGTCTCCAAACTCTCTTTACAGGAGAAAGAGACGGAAGTCCCACTCAAGTATGCTTTAGAAAGTAGCAGATGCATTTTCTCTGAAGAGCAATATTGTACAGAGACAGGAACTGAAAAGGTTACTCGACTAGCTGTTGTCTGTTAGGTGTTGTAATATGTCCCTAACAAATGCATCCCAAGTATGAAACTGGAAATTCATCACAGATGCCACAATGTCCGTCCATAAGCAGCACTCTCCTGTAAAGACCCTAAAACCAAAGTAACTCAAACTCTTCTGCCTTCCTCATGGTATTACAGTAGCCCAGAATAGGAATCAGAATAGCTACGTGCCAGAAATGTCTCAGTAAAATACAAAGGGAGAAATATGAAGACTGAGGGAGATTTACCACCCACCTCTCCACTCTACCCCACCAACCCAGAAGCCATGGAGAGGAAGGTCAGTGGTGCAGAGGCTGCCCTTGGAACAGGCTCCCTGATTTCAATGAGGGAAGGAAAAGCTGAGGCAGAGGAGCTAAGTGTCCAGAGGCAGACAGGCAGAGAACACATGATAAGCCAAAGGTTACGATTTGAGCCACAGGGATAATTGGTGGAGGACAGTTGATGAGGGGTTTCTAGGGCCAGAAGAGCTGGGCATCCTAGGAACCTCCCGTCAGACATGCAGGGTCAGTGACAGAGGCCATGTCTGATCAAGAATGACAAAGTCTAGGGCCTCTCTGCTAGGCCCCAGCCTGAGTCAAGAGTGGTCCTTGAGTCCCGAACAAAAGGAGCAGTTGGGTCCTTGAGGGAAGAACCCTTCAATGACGTCGTAAATCATGTCATTTAACTCTTCCTACTGCTCCTTCCCAAAAGAGCCCCACAAGTTGTGCTTCTGCGGACAGCTGTGCATTGGAGAAAGGGAAATGCCCAGAGCTTTCAGGATTTGTTGGACATCGTGCCCAAGCTAATGTTGATCCCCAAAGTCTCAGCACCTCTGTGCTCTACTTGTCAAGCTGGTTTTATGAGTGACAAACACAAATGGAGTCTGTCTTACAACTGTCTGCCCAGATATGAGTTTGTAGATGGAACACAGACTCAGAAATGGGCAGAACTTCCACATTTGCACCTTGATTCATATACGAGAACTCCTGATATTAGAAGAGCTGAAGAGAAACCCCAAAGCATCTCTTCCCTGCAAAACAGCAACTGAAAGAAACATCGTATCTTCTTGGGGAGTACCAAGATTAATACCACCGTCAGAGACTTGAAAGGTGCACGGTGGTGGTTCCTGTCACACCTCCCGTTGTGGGTGCCAGGCCTGTGTAGAGAATGACAGTGGAGCGTCACAGACTTAACCAGGGAGCAATTCCCGCTGCAGCTGCAGACCTAGCTGGGATCCCACTAGAGCAAATCAACACATCCCCTGATCTGGTGTGCAGCTACTGACTTGAAGGATGAATGTGTGCACATTGTGTGCGTTTTCCTATCCCAACCAGCAGAGGAACAGAAAGCTGCCTGCTTTCACCGTGCCACCCTGGAGCTACGTCAACTCTGGTTCTGCGTCCTAACTCAGTCTGCAGGAAGCTTACCATCTCACCATCCCACAGGACAAGACAGCGTCAGACTGATAGGGTTCTTAGCAGAAAGTAAAGGGCACCCCAGGACACCCCTGTAAGACAAGTATACACCAGAGGACAGAAGATAAAAGAAAAGAAGAAAACTTCGGGAGCCTGCTCTCGGAGGGAAATTTCTAGTGGCACAGCGACCTGGGGCATGTTGAGATAGCTCCTTCAAAATGAAAGCACGCCGTTGCACGTTCCACCCACTACCACTGGGAAAGAAGCACAAGTGCTTCGTATCTCTCACTGGATTCTGGAGGCAACACATGTCACCTTCCCGTTTTCCACTCTGATCTATTTCCAGAGTGACCTCAAAAGCTCAGCACGGAGCCAGGCAGAGAGAAAGCACTTCATGTGGGTCAGGACACAATGCAAGCAACGCTGCCTTTGGTCCTTGTGACCAATGGCAATATCTATGGCTGACTGAGATCCTTGGAGTCAAACAGCCTAGTAGAAGGATCTAAGGTTTGGGGGCTAAGCCATGCTCTATTCAGCAAATAACTATCTTTCTTTTGATATGAAATCCTGGCTTGTACTGGCTCCCTGTGGGTGACGGAACACCTGACCATGGGATACCTAGAGCCATGGGACTTACACGAACTGGGCACTGTATGACTTACCTGGCTGCAGAGGTGGGCACATCCTGGAACACTATCTGCAAGTGCAAGTGGTGTGTACAGCATATTCAGGGTGAAGTAAATTTCACGAACAGGAAGCTTGTACTCTTGCTTCACCTACTCCTGCCACATCTGCCATCCTTCCCTCAACCTACACTTGCAGCCCCATGGGATGTCTCCAGGACAAGTAATCTGAAGCGGAAAACTCAAGCCTGGGTTTCAGATAGGCTGACATGACACGGGGCAGTGGCTGGAAACAAGCGGTTTTGCATCTCCCTTCCAGCAAGGCCCTGAGGACATGCACAGCTTCGTGTGGTGCATCTTCTGGGTCCAGTGTGCCCAGAAATGGCATGGGGCACAGCTCCCACGGACTCATAGGCCATGGCTGCTCAGCTGGCTAATTGGGACTAGTCTCCGAGGACACATGTGATGGTCCACTTGATCCAGAAGCAAAGACAGGTTGCGCTGTGAGCCAAACTGCCTGATGAAGACAGTCAAACAGATGATCACAAAGGTAGAAAGAAGACAACGAAAGGGCAGGCAGAGAGACGGTTGGGAACAAAGAGTGACAGAGAGTATCTGTGTCCCACCTGAATGCTTCCTGCAGAAGAGGAGACTCAAAACCCAGGGGGATGATAAATCACCTAAAAACACTTGTCTGAGTCTGTGTGCAGGGATCCAGGGCTCCTTCGGTGGGTCACAAGCAGGGTCGTGGTGGCAAAGGCTGCACACCACTACTGACCTGTCTACTGAGAGTCCAGCTTGCCAGGCCCAGAAACGATCCTGAGGGACCACTTGCCATGGAGCAGCAGGTCAGTTACATGGAGTGTCTTCTGTCAGGACAGGTGACAACTTTCCCTCACTGGGACATGCATTCACTCAGCTCTGGTCATGTTCTCCCTGTCTGCTATGCTCTGCCAGCAGCACTGCAGTGAATTCAACACCCCAGGGACCAGGGCAAATGGACCGTGGAGAGGCTCGTACCCACTGCAGAAGTGAGCATTCTAATACCTATGCACACTTCTTTCCTCAGGGTGTCCTGTATATATTTATGCCTGTTAAATCATATTCTCTCTTCCTTCCTCCTATTTTAAACAGTGTGTGTTGGTGGTATTAGCCTATCAGTCATGCAGTTCACTCCATTTACAGAATTACAGATTCCAAGACAGAACCCACCTGCAGTAGGGGAGAAGAGCTCACACATGTGGAGCGGATGCCCCACCTGAGGCGGTGCTGGACCTGCCCTCTGGGGAGAGGAAGACCCTCGTTATGTCTACAAGGGAGGTGTACTACGATGCTGCTTCTGCCCTTCACCCTTTGGAAAGGTGAGGGGTTTATGTTCACATGAAAAATCCCAACGTGCTGGTGACTGTGCTGGGTCACTTCCAGGCAAGCAGCATCCAGATGTGCTCTTCCTGCTTACACAGTTACACAGCCTGGACTGGACTTACTCAGCCTGGACTGGACTCTGCAGGCCACACAGGGCCCTGCTGACAGCCTCCAACGCTGCGAGAATCCAAAGAGATAATAGTATGCACGTGGCTTGAGAAATAAAGTGCAAAAAGCATATATGTAAGGTATACGCTTTTCCATTTCATAGCTTAAAATTGAGAAAATAACAAGTCAGAAGACACCCTAGAAGAGTCAGGAGGGTAACTAATGCTCAAAAATAGTACAAATTAACGATGTTGATACAATGAAGAAGACGCAGGGGCTGCATTCAGACGAGGTTGAGCTGTGAGCGGAAAACAGAATTCACAAGAGTTGAAGGTTCAGATAGAGTAAATGTTAATGTCCTCAGCTGGGAAACCTGGGCCACAGTCTAGTTTTGTCACTAGACCTGCTTTATCACTTAGCTCATAGCAGAGCTGTGCCTCTGAAACAGTGTTACACCATTTAATGGTCTCTGCTTTCTGAAACCCATGGTGCTGAATTCTCCACTATTACTGCAAATGTTTTCATTCCTTTTTCCAA
Source organism: Camelus bactrianus (assembly GCF_048773025.1). Lineage (NCBI taxonomy): Eukaryota > Metazoa > Chordata > Mammalia > Artiodactyla > Camelidae > Camelus > Camelus bactrianus. Next base: position 1,084,800 of record NC_133567.1, on the reverse strand, counting down.
AAAATGTTTTACTTTTTCATGGACCCAGCTACATCTTCTCAGTCTCCTGGATAAGTATCAATACACGGTTGGCTGAAGTTGGGGCAATGTCCACAGTCACAGAACACTGCATGCTTTATTGGCTCACTGGGGTAACGTGTATTCTTCTAGGCGGGTGGGCTGGTTTACTTCCCAAGTACGTTCAGACAGTTGGCAAGGAAGCTGGAGCTATTCTAGAGGACAGACTGTGGAGTCTCCTCACCAGGATGAGAACAGGCCCAGGGTGGCGCAGGGTTTTACAGGCAAACCTAAAACTTCACAAGACACTTTCTCAGTCAGCTCTAATGCAAACATAAACCTTACCATATGGATGATACCAATCCATTTCCCAGAAATACAGTAGTCACAGATGTTAGTTATCAATGTAGCCGGGTCCATGAATACCTGCATCAGCCAAACAACGTGCTGTGTGCTCTTCAAATCTCCCGTGTTCAGTTTTACCAAAATGATTTTCTATCAGTCATCAGGCATTTATTGATTATCTCCTGGGTAGAGAGCTTTAAGGTGCTCACTGCTCCACACAAATACTTTGTTTGTTTTGTGAAATAGCTGGAACTTCTGATACTGGAAGTTACTAAAGGAAAATGGAGGTCATCTCTTCTAAATGATAACGAAGAAACTAGCAGTGGTCAATACAAATGTTTTCTTTAGTACACTACGTGAGGTTAGAAAATACTTATTCTGTAATCTACCAAAATGCTAACTAAAGAAACAGACTTTGGGACCCGAATGAACCAGCTAGGTAAGGGCACACAATTATTCAAGTCTAGCATAGAAGATTCTCTTCTTCTTATGGAAAAGATAATGGAGTAGGTCACACACTAAGGACTGGCTGACACAAATGACACACAGTGGGTTAAGCTGGTGTGGCAAACACACAAGTCTTTACCTGGTAGACATAATACTCTCTCCCACAAAGAATTTTTAGGATGCACGGTGATATTCAAAAAAATTTGCTCTATTTTATTAGTCAGAATATGGAAAATCTTCCTAGATATTATATTGAAAAGTCTATAAACACTGGAAGTATTTACTGCAACCCGTAACTGAAGCATTGTTTTGATCATTGCTGTTTTTTTTTAAAGCTACTTTTCAACAATGTTTCTGGTTTGCCTTTATAAATTATAATTTCAATATTGCACTGTATTAATCATAGAAGAGTGTATTTAATCCAGGTTACTTTGATAAAGAAATTGCAGAACCTACTATTCAAGATGGAAAGCATGATGACAATGACTGTTTTGGTGCTTATTAGTGGAAATGATGCAAAAGAGCTGTTAGTTCAGTCGGCCAAGAACATGCCTCCCTTTGGCCTGTCACTGTCAGAGACAGTGATCCTTCCTCCAGCCCTGATGAGAGAACATGTAACATCTGTCCTTAACTGTTTCAACATTAAAAGTCACAGTTAATTCCTGATGCTACAGTCAGTTCAGGAAGGAAACAGCACCCACCTTGCTTACTCACTCTTCTTTGGGTATCTCTAACTCATTCTGCTGCATTTCTGCAAGGAAGTACTGTATATAATTACCAAAATTCACTTTGTTAACATAAGGAACACACTTGCCAAACGAAGCCCGTGCCTATGGAGTTTTTTTACTTGCCTTTTAGAATGATGCCTGAACCAAAGATATCAGTGACCAGACAGACCTGAAGAAACATACACCAATGCCCCATAAAATACTACATTTACATAAATGTCTACTTACATGAAACCCTTTACACTTGCAGAATTAATAATCCTAGCAAGCCTTACCAAAAGATGAAGCGATGAAAAGCTCTAGTTATGCTAAATGAAAAATTATAAAAAGCTCTCATAAGAGTATGTATTATTTACAAGCATACACAGACATTCTCCAGAACAAACCATATGGTCAGTAAATTTTAAAAAATCAGAATCATACAATCTTTTTTGACAACAATGAAATAAAATTAGAAATCAACAGTACAAGGATATGTGGAAAATTCACAAATACGTGGAAATTAAACAACACAGTCCTAAATAACCAACAGGTCAATGAAGAAATCACAAGGGAAATTAGAAAATATTTTGAAAGGAATGAAGTGGAATACACAACATAACAAAACTTATGAAAGGTAAATAAAGTAGCCTTATATTTATAGTTGTGGATGCCTGTATTAAAAAGATTACAAATCAACCTCACCTTCCATATTAAAAACACAGAAAAACAAAAGCAAACTAAACCCAAAGCAAGCAGAAGGAAGAAAATGACAAAGATTAGGCAGAAACAAGTGAAACAGAAAATGGAAAAACAAAATCCACAAAACCAAAAGACGGTTCCTTGAAAAGACTGACCGAATTGACAAACCATTAGCTAGACTAACCATGAGAAAACGAGAGACGACTCAAATGGCAAAAATTAGAAATGAAAGAGGGAAAGCACTACCAGTCTTACAGAAAGTAAAGGGACTATAGGAATACTTGAAGGGAAGGACATGAACAACTGTACCAACAAATTAGATACATGAAACAATATGAACAAATTCCTAGAAAGACACAAATTACCACAACTTACAGGTAGAAACAGAAAATTTGAATAGACCTGTAACAAACAAGGAGATGAGTCAGTAATTTTAAAGCTTCCACAAACAAAAGCCCAGACCCAGATGGATTCACTGGTAAATTGTACCAAATGTTTAAAGAGGAATTAATACCAACCCTTACTAACTCTGCCCTAAATGAGAGATTAGGGAATACTTCCCAATTCATTCTACGGGGCCAGTAGACACCTACCACTGAAATGTGACCCTACAGAAACTGACTCCATCATTTCCCAGAGTAAAAAGCACTTCCTAAAGGTAAGAAAATTTAATCTTCTATTTCACTTCAAAACTTCATTTTTCCTTGTATGAAGTAAGACTGGAAATTTGAAATCTACTTGCCACAATTACTCTCCTGTAAAATAGTTTAATTTATATATTTACTTCATAGAATTCTGAAATAAATGAAGTGGCTTAAGGGAGCACAGAACATTGTCCAACACACAGCAAATTCTGAAATATTACCTTATTTCTTAATAACCATGGTGTCTCCCCCCCCTCCCCAGAGCCTGGGGGCCTGCATGGGCGTTTCCTAGGCCATAAGGGCCATGGTAACCTCATCCCAAAATTAAAGACATTTCAATAAGAGAAAAATATAGACCAATATTACCTATGAATATAGATGCAAAACTGCTTGGCAAAATATGAGCAAACTGAATTCAACAACATATTAAAAGAATTATACACCATGAAATAAGTGGGATTTATCTCAGGAAAGCTATGTTGCTTTAACATCTGAAAGATCAATAAATGTAACACAACCACACCAAAAGAATAAAATACAAAAACTACACAATCATCTCAATAGACACAAAAAAGGCATTTGACCAAATCCAACACGTTTCCTGATGAAAACACTCAATAAACCAGGAATAAGAGAACTTCCTCAATCTGATAAACAGCATCTATAAAAATACTATGACTAACATCATATTTAATGGTGAGTACTTTCGTCTTAAGACCCAGAAAAGGACAACGGTGTCTTCCACTCAACACTGCAGTAGAGGTTCTGGTCAAGGAAGTTATGGAGGGAAAAAAGAAAGAAAGAAAGAAAGGGATCCAGATTAGAAAGAAAGAAGTAAAACTCTCTGGTTGAAGATGACATAATCTTGTATAATTTTGTATATTCTAAGAAATCCTCTAAAAAACTATTAAGAGTCATAAATGAGTTCACCAAGCTTACAGGATACAAGATGAATTTTAAAAAACTGTACTTCTATATAATACTAATGGACAATGTGAAACTGAAATGAAAAATAAAAAATTTATTTAAAATGGCATCAAAAAGTAAAGTATTTAGGAATAAATTGAAGAAAGTGCAAAACCTGTATTCTGAAAACTACAAAGGACTGTTAAGACAAATTAAAGAATTTTTAAGTACATGGAAAGACATTCATATTCATAAATAGGAAGACTTAATATTGTTAAGACAGCAACGCTCTCCAAATTGACCTAAAGATTCAACACAATGTTTTATCAAAAACCTATCCAGCCTTTTGGTAGAAACCAATAAGTTGATTCTAAAATTCATATGGAGGTAAAGGGACATACAATCATCAAACAATACTGAAAATGAACAACAAAGTTGGAGGACTCACAATTTCTGACTTCAAAGCATCCTACAAAGCTACAGTAATCAAAACAGAGTGGTACTGGAATAAAGACAAACAAATAGATTAACAGTGGCATAAGAAAGGAATGTAACTCAATAGAAATGATCCATATTTATGGTCAATGGATTTTCAACAAGGGTACCAAGAAAATTCAACAGGGAAAGAATATTAACTTTTCAAAAATTGGTGTGGGATAATTGGATATCCACTGGCAAAAGAATGAGTATGTCTGCTATGTCATGTTAGATATGATACCAAAAGAACAAGTGACAGGAAAAAAAAAATAAATTGGATGTCATCAAAATTCAAAACATTTTTTGCTTCAAAGAACACCATAAAGTGAAAAGACAACACAAAAAAATGAGAGAAAATACTTTTAAAACATATGTCTAATAAGAGACTTGAATGCAGAATACATAGAGAACTCTCAACTCAATAATAAAAAGATAAGTAACCCAACTAAAAATAGGCAAAGGACATTATGAATAGGGATTTCTCCAAAGAAGATACACAAGTGACAAAGAAGCACATGGAAAGATACTCAAAATCATTAGTCACTGGGAAATACAAATCAAAACTACAACAAAATACTACTTCATATTTAATACGATGATTATTGTCAAAAGATAGTAACGTGTTGGTGTGGTTGCAGAGAAACTGGTACACTCATTCACTGCTGGTCAGGTGTATAACGGTGCAGCCATTGTGGAAAATCATTTGGTAGATCTTCAAAATGTGAAACAGAGAATTACCAGATGACCTAGCAATTCTACTTCATCTAGGTATAAACTCAAGGGAAATGAAACCGTATGTCCACATAAAAACACGTAAACAAATATTCATAGCAGCATTATTCATAATACTCAAAAATAAAAATGACGAAAATGTCCATCAACAGATGAATGGATAAACAAAGTGTGGTATATGCATATAATGAAGTATTATTTGGCCATAAAAAGGAATGAAGTATTGACATATGCTTCAACAAGGATGAACCTTGCTCCTATGCTAAATGAAGGAAGCTATTTAAATAAGACCATACACTGAATGACTGCATTTATATGAAATTTCCAATATAGGCACATTCATAGACAGATGGTTGTCTAGTGCTGAAGTCTTGGGGGAAAGAACAGTGACTGCCACTGGGGATGAGATTTCTCTTCAGGGTGATGAAAACTTTCTAAAACGGATTGCAGTGATGGTCATACAACTCTGTAAACATATTAAAAAACCACTGTAGACTTCAAAATGGTGACTTGAATGGTAGCTAATTATGTCTTAATTTTAAAAGAAGAAGTTGTCATATACCTCTATGGATTATACCTAGTTTTACTGAAATGCTTTTGAATGATGCCCATACCATCGACAGGGAAAGAAAGTGAGGTGAAGTTCCCAATATGCTGAGTTCCAACTGACCTGGATACAATATAGTAAAATGCTCATTTAGTAAAAGCCAGGTCAATTCCTTGATACATTTAAATATACATTTATAAGAATGCTTGTAGTTAACGTCAGCTCTAAAGTGCACAGTGCTTGATGATGGTGTTGCTACCATGTTATCTATTTTGATCACATCCTTGGTCTACATAATACACATACAAGATAGAAAGATAAGACTCCAAACAGTAACTGTAGAAAAATATTGCCACTGAAATACAATTGCTTACAGATTCCTTGGGATGGCTCTATCTCATAATGGAAACCCTGGATAGAACCCATTTATAACTTCTTGTATTTGGAAGATTTTTTTCACTACCTCCCTGGTAGCCAGGCAGAGAAGGAAATTACAGCTAGCCTAGAAGAACTTGGGTAAAATCGTTCTCAAATTTGGGGATGCTGATTAGAATTACCCAAAAGGTGACTACAAGACACACATGTATCACACACAATTTTCCATTTTCTGTATTCGGTTCCAAAATTAAGTTTTAAAGAATGTTTCCGTGATATATTCCTCCCCGTTCTGCTTTGTGACGGGAATATTAAATTGCTTTATAAAAGGATGTTCTACTTAATAACTAATGAAGCTTTATGTTAACTTGAGGGAAAAAAAAGACTTGTTTTTGCTGTTAACTTCAGATAGTAAACATCGATCTACTAAACAGCCAAAATCTTATCACAATAATGACATAAAAACACCAAAATCCTAAAAATACCAACTCCTACATGAAAACATATTCTTAAGGAGTTGTCACTAGAAGGACCGTTTTTAAATCCAACGAGGAAAAACACAATGAGATTTCCTTGCCTTTTCTGTCCCTCCTGCACTGACTGGGCAGGTCGTTGGGCCTGCTGGCCTCTGTCAGGCTCCAGGCCTCTGCTCCCAGGACCAGTACCACAATTTTCACCTTTTAGTTTATAGTAATACTGAGAAAATACATAGGCCTTAAAAATGTTGAGAAGAGAAAGGCAAGTCTTCTTAAAACTGCTATTAAGAATTGGTTATGCTTAACACTTTCTTATTTGATCCTGAAATATTAAAAATACAGTACAGTACTTAAAAGGACAACCTAATTTTTGACTCCTATACTGTTAATTTTCTTTCTTAAATGTTTCCCAGGAAATATATTTTTTAAAATCTATTTAAATAATATCTTAAAATAGCTAATAGTGGTATCTGTGGCATTAACTCTGACTTTCTTGTTGGTTTATAGGTCGAAAGGTAGTAAACCACCTGAAACCTACATGAATTAAGTGAGTCTTTCTACAGTGTCATTCCAAATTATAGCAAATTCTATAACTGAAGATTTGTGACGCGTACACAGTTCTTGCTTCTAAACTGCTGGCAATCTGTAAAGCAGGAGGACAGGACAAACCTATGTAAAACTCATATTCAGGAGACCATGGCACGTGCTATATGAGAGGCACTGGTTTTAAAAAACAAAGAGGGTTCAACACTGCAAACAGCCCATCCAGATGGAAGGAATCAGGACAGACTTCATAAGGATGTCTTCAATGCAGAGTTAGGACATTCCAGGCAGAGTGAGGGGGAAATACCAGGAATACTGAGTTGGTTCATTAACTGGGCCACAGAACAAGCAGCAGAGCAACAGAAACTGCACTGGGGAAGTTGAATGAGGGAGTCATCACTTCACACTGAGAGGCTGGCTCACTGTTGTGCACTGCAAGGAACTCCCTGAGATTTCAGAGCACACAAGCATCAAGGCCAAGTTATGCTTCCAGAATTTCTATCAAGGCTGCGGCAACACCTGCAGTAGGGCACGAAACGGCTTGAAAAAAGGACCTAGAAGTACCCAGAACTGGGTAGGTAACCAGCTGGAGGTCACCATATGACCCAGGCAAGGGGTAAAAAAGTCACAGTGAAAATGAAAAAGAAAAGGAACCACAGAGCCACCCTGGAGAGACAGTCTGCAAGGACTCAGGAACTTAACTGTCACTTGTGATTTGTGCTCTACTAGCCACTGCTCCCCGGTAACCAGGTACAAGAAGGGAATTCATCAGGGCTAAACCACACTGCAGCTGACCTGTTTCTCAGTGATGAGAGCTGACAGATTTTCAAAACCAACCTCTCTGGAGACAAAAGAGCCTTGGTGGGAGGAAAGCACTTAGGTGTGTGGGCAGCGTAGGCCACTCTTTCCACATCGCTCCCTGCTTCTGCAAGCGTGGCTCAGGGAGGGTGACTCTGACGCACAGGGGTTGAGCCACTCGTGTTTCAGGTTAGGGGACAAGGGCTCTTGGGCTTGGAGGACACATGGAACTGATGAGCGGTGGCATCACACTGGTTAAGGGTGGAGGCCTTCTCCTCTCACACTGCCTGGCCTCCTGTAGTCTGGTTTCTTTCCGCGTCTTTGCAGGCTGTTGTGTGCTCAGAGACCCTGACACAGAATTACTTTAAATCTCTGCCAGCGCATGCCCTATGGACTTCGAGAACACCAGGACAAACAGCAGAGAGAGCTGCTCTGAGCAGCTGCCCTGGGCCTCCCACACTTCCTTTTAAGTCACATTCTTTGTTTTCTGGAACTATGGGAGCCTCTCTGCCTCAATATTTTGTACTAGAATATTTTCAGACTTACAGGAAATATGCAAGACACTTTTGCACTCCTGACCTGGATATGCGGACAGGGAACCATTCAGCAGAGCTGCTTTGTCACCCGCTCCCAATACGTGTGCGCACACACTACTGCTGTAGTGGCTGTTAGTTCCCACTATTATGAGCCAGGGAGCAACCCCGACCAGACACTGAATCGGCTAAGCCTTGACTTGGACTTCCAGCCTCCAGGACTCTCGAGAGACGAATTTCCATTGTTCATAAGCCACCGGGTCCATGGTCACTTGTTACAGGTGCCGGGATGGAGCTGAGTGGGCACGGTTCAGGCGCCCCTCTCTCAGATGCCCCACTTTTCATCAGCCTCAGCTCAGCTGACTGTAGCGCACAGCTGGCTGATTCCCGCTCACCAGGAACAGAGGCCATCCTGAGCCTGTCCCATCTGCTCTCTTTTTCGTGTAGGCACCACCTCCGTGAGGGCAGGAGAGCCCAAATTTTCAAGCCGAGAGGGCTGATTCCCTTCCACCCTCACCCTCCTGGTGCTCCTAGGACCCAGGTGCTTCTCCCCTCTGCTGCTGTCTCGGTGGCTGTCATGCCAGCTTCTCTGCCCTTCACCTGCTCACTCAGGAACCTCCTCAGAAGGGTGGTCCTCAGCAGCCACAGGGCCCTACCCCTGCTCCGACTAATCCCTCACTATGTTTCTGGTGAATTTTCTAAAACACAGGCCTGGTTAAGTGCCCTGCCACCCCTTCTCCTTCCAGACTGAGTCTGTACCTAGCACAAAGTACAAGCCCTTCAAGGCCCAGAGGCTGCTAGTTTCATCCACGGCCACAGACTTTTCTCTCTATAATCAGTCTCCTTCTCTCTCCTCAGTTACTCACTGTCTCCAGTTCCAGCAAAACCCTCCAGCTCATCCTTCTGAGGCTGCCTGTTTCCTGGGCTCCCTCTGCCTTTCTGCACTACTGGTCGTCTCTCTGCACACTCTTCCACCCACCACGCTGTAGCTGGCTGCTCACAGGACTGTCACTGGCAGCTCCATTAGGGTACTGACATGATTTTATCCCCAGTACTCGCCACTCTAAAAATACCTGCCCAATGAGACAAAGAATGAAAGTACATCAGTAGCGTAACTTCCCTGACACCCAAACCAGACAGGACACCACAGTCTAACATCCCCAATGAACACAGATGCAAAAGTCCTCGACAAAATATTAGCAAAGTGAATTCAACAATATTTTTAAAGAATTCTACACCATGATCAAATGGGACTGACCCAAGGGATGCAAGTACAGTTCAAGATCTGCAAATCCATTTGTGACACGCTACATTTACAAAATGAAGGCAAAAAATCATATCATCTCAATAAATGCAGAAAATGCATTTGATAAAATTCACTGAATTATTCTATTGCCTGAGTAGACTGCTCTAGGAAAACATTGCTAAGATTTAAGTCAGAAATGTTTTGGAAGAATTAATATCATTAACATGGCCATACTACCAAAAGCAACCTACAGATTTAATGCAATCCCTACCAAATTACCCAGGACATTTTTCACAGAACTAGAACAAATAACCCTAAAATTTATGTGGAATCACAAAAGGCCCAGAATTGTCAAAGCAACACTGGAGAAAAAGAATGAAGCTGGAAGAATAACCCTCCCAGACTTCTGACAAGACTACAGAGCAACAGTAATCAAAACAGCATGGTATTGGCACAAAAACAGAGATATGGATGGATCAATGGAATAGTACAGAGAGCCCAGAAATAAACACACAGATTTATGGTCAATTAATCTTTGACAAAGGAGGCAAGAATACACAGTAGAGAAAAGATAGTCTCTTCAGCAAGTGGTGTTGGGAAAACTGGACAGCCGCATGTAAATCAATGAAGTTAGAACACTCTCTCATACCACACAAAAAAATAAACTCAAAATAAAGACTTAAACATAAGACAAGACACCATAAATCTCTCAAGCATATTTATCTCAGCTGGGTAGGAGGCTCTAATAAACTGTGTTTTCAAAGCTACAAATACTAGTACACATATTCCCACTCCCATTTCTGATTCCTCAAAAATAAGTGGATTATCTAATTTAAAGATTTTCTGGGGAAACACAGAGACCAATGGTCATACTTGCAAAGACAATTTCCACTTTCACCACTAACCATACTAGCCCTGCCATCAAGAAGCTCACAGTGTAGGAGGAGATACAGGAGGGTGACTGCGGGTGACTTTCTGTTAATTGTGCTATAGCACAGGCATGTGAAAGGCACAAGGGGCACACAGGAGAAAGCAACCTGGCGAGCCTTGAGTTGGGAAGAAGGTGGCAAAAAAAGCCACACAGAGAAGGGGCAGGAGAGGTGCGGGTTTTGTCATGTGGACCAGGGGGATATGAAAAGCCACTCGAGTGAGAAAGAACAGTGCTCACAAAGAGGGGGAAGCAGTGTGGACCCTCGGTGGCCACAGTAAGTCATCATCATTTTGAGAACAAGACCAGCCAAAGGTCACCTCTATTCTGACCTTTGCCTTTATTTCACAGATTACCAATATGTTGAAAAGAAAAAAAGAAAATATTAGTTAGTAAAATTAGGAAAAACTTCTTTATTCTGGCTGGGGTATGTGTGGGCACAGCATGTTATGATTCCATGATTTGAACTTCTAGAAGTCGGAGAACATGATTGTTTCCAATGCCTTTTAAGCAAGAATAAATCTATATTATATCATAAAATATAATATTTGTGTTCATTGATATTATTAACCTGATGGGTCACAATGTGTTTGCATATCTGGAAGAATTTGTGTGCTAAGCAGTGTTCTTACAGAGAGAAGCATTGGGAAAGCAGTGGAGTGACACCTGTCACACCCTCTCTGTCTAGGAGCTCACAGGCCAGGAACTTAGGGGCTGTGCTAACATCCCACCCCTGGAAGAGTACGGCCAGAAAGCAGAAATGTTCTAAACAGTGAAACTTTCTGTTTGCTTTTCCAATCTTTACTTTTGTGATAAGAGTACCCACGGGCCAACTGGGAGGCTGCATTAGGCATGAAGCATTCCATTCATTCAGTAATGTTTAATATTTAACCATCAGTTTACTGCTTTAACTGAAATATTCCAACAGGCTTCAAAGTGAGACCGAAACCGGCTCATGTCTCTGCAAGTAGCTGCTTGCGCTGCTGGATCAAAATCGCTCATATGGAGATCAGTGACATCTAGCTTCTCTGAAATGAGTCAACCTCACTCTAGACAGAAGAAGTACAGTGTCCTCTGACCTTGGTGAATCATACCCCTCAGATACAAGTCCACAGTCCATCTCTTCCCTAGGACTTCCCCTAGTTTACCCTACTCAGGTTATCTTGGTAAGCAGTGTTGAACTCAATCCTTTAACACCTATAATACTCTACAAAGTTACTTCCAGTTCTCTACAGAATTTTCACTTGAGTTTTCCATAACTGTCATATCCAATCATGTGTGAAGCTGAAGCCTCTGAGCTATAAAATTATAATTATACTTTTGTGTCACAGAGAAATATATGTGGAAATAGTCGGGTTCGTAATGGGCCATTTTATTTATTACCATTTATCTTTAGCCACTTTGTGGGAAAGCACAGCAGGTATCACCTGTCATGTCACAAATGAACAGTAAAAAAAAAATGACTGGAAATGTGTTTGGCCTTAAACTCCGTCAAGTGCAATTCAATACTCTTTTCATCAAGTTCCCTCAAATCTAAGAATCAACATTTCTCCTTGGTCCCGTGAGACCCTTAACCAGCAACATTCCCTGGATCGCAGTCACAATCCCTCCCTCTGCTGCCACCCTGTCACTGGTCATAACAGTGTCTGTGGTCTAGGTCAGGTCAATGACAGCTGTCCATCAAGGCTTCCTTAGCCTCACACCTGGACACTGCAAGGTGAGAGCCCACCATCCCAGCCTCTCCTCAGAGGGACAACCCCACTCAGCACTTGTTCCTAGTCCTTATGCACATCTTCCTGCAGAGTCCTGGCCTTGTGAGACAGAACGTGGGCTTGCTAATAGTCTTACTGAGCACTGCCGGTTACTGCCAGTGAATCTTTATGCTTAGGCTTCTTGGTAAAGAATACGAAGAAGACAAAGAGTAACAACCCTAAAGGGCTACTGTGAGTTTACCTGAGACTCAGGAATCGAGCACTGTACCTGGCATATAGTTAACACTCATGTAAACGTTAGCAATTCTCCCTCTTGTACCATTTAGAAGTTTAATGATGAATTAATTGGTTGGGACATCGCTGGAATTTTGGACTCTTGTGAACTGATAGAATTGGACCTTGCAACAAAGGGATGATGTGACCTCTATCAATATACTCATCCTTAATGTTAACATCAAACTAAATTTTACTAAAGATTCTATTTAAATTGGTTTACATACCTACAGATACAGTATGCCCCACATCCACATGTGTACTACAGAAGTATGAATTCTGGTTAGATGACTCACTTGTAAAATGGAACAAACACCTGAGAATGATTGGCTCTCTTAATTGCTCTCTCCTCATTCTGTATTTGTTTTTATTGTGGTAAAATAAATATATATACACAAATAACACAGATTTTTACCATTTAACCATTTTTTAAGCAGACACTTCAGTGGCATTAAGTCATTAGGCATAATGTTAACAATCACCACTATTTCAAGAACTTTATCACTATTCCAAACAGAAACTATGTACTTACCAAACAGTAATTCTCCACTCCCCTCACTCCTCAGTAATCTCTACTCCACCTTCTGTCTCTATGAATTTGCCCATTTTAGGTAACTCATGTAAGTGGAATCAAATAATATTTGCTTTTTTGTGTGTCTGGCTTTTTTCATTAAGCACAATGTTTTCAAGGTCCATCCACGTTGTAGCATATATCAGAATTTCATTCCTTTCTGAGGATGCATAATATTTCTGTATGTGTGTGTGTGTGTGTGTGTGTGTGTGTATTTATACTCATTTTGTTTACCTATTCCTCTAATGACAGATACTTGGGTTGTTTCCCCCTTTTGCCTATCGTGAATAATGCTGCTATGAACACTGATATACAAGTATCTGCTTGTGTCCCTATTTTCAGTACTTTTGGATACACACTTAAGAGTGGAATTGCTGGATTATATGGTAATACTGAGTTTAACCTTTTCAGGAAGAGCCAAACTATTTTCCACAGCAGCTATACCTTTTAAAATTTCTACCAGCACTGCACAAGAGTTCCAATTCCTTTACATCCTCTTTAACACTTGTTATTTCCCATGGTTTCTGATCAGAGCCATCCTGGTAGGTATGAAGGGGTATCTCATTGTGGTTTTGATCTGCATTACCCTAATTACTAATGATACTGAGCATCTTTTCATGTATTAATTGGTTGTTTATGTATCTTCTTTGGGATCTAGATGTGCTTCTATGAATGGAAATACATTCTCTATCACTATGTTAAATTACCACACACTACAGAGATGTACGGTAACTCATTTATTACGTCTATCCCATGTTAAAGGCTCTTCAGGTTAGTTTTAGATTTTAAGGTTTTTAGGCAAAACATTTATGGCAATATCTTTTGTACATATTTGAGTATATTTATAGTATAAAGTCCTAGTAGCATAAGTTCTACATCAAAGTGTGTTCACATTAATGTTTGTGACATACTGCCAAAGAGGGAACCAACTTCACTCCCCCCAACATTTGGGAATGATGAATATTTTAAAATTTTTGCTAAAGTATCTTGCTTTATATCTTTAGTACTTGTAAGAATAAATTTTCATGTGCATTTATTACATGTATTTACATATCTGTTTCCTCCTTTTGAGATGATTGTTTTGAGAAATTAGGGCATAAGGACTCCAGAGAAATTGATCACATTAAAAATATTTCAAATATTTTCACTTCCATGGATTTGCTAAAATTGTTAAAGATAGCACTAATATCTGGTGCCATCTGGCTTTGTTAACAAAAGCCTTCCAAACTGTCTTCCTAGAAGGCAAATTTATTTTCCATTGGATGGCACAGTATATAAAAACAGTATGATTTCACTTATTAAAATGGGCAAATACAGGATTTACTTTCACTCTTATTTTATAACCTATATTCCATATATAGAGCAAAAGTCCTCAAAGAATGAAAACAAAACACTTAAGGAGAAAAAGAAAATATTCAAATCAAGTTTAGAAATAACAAGCTCTGTATATAGCACTGTACAATGAATTCCATGTTATTCCTTAAAAGAATGAAAGAAGCAACCACCAAGGGAGTTGCCTTTAAGACCCAGACCTAAAAACACCCCAAAGTCAAATGATAATAACTCATGCACCTGTAAGATCTAAGGAGTCAGGAGAATTTGTAAATTTTTTTTGTAAATATAAATCTTTGCAGTACTACTTACAATACCCAAGACATGGAAGCAACCTAAATGTCCATCAACAGATGACTGGATAAAGAAGATGTGGTATGTATATACAATGGAATACTACTCAGCCATAAAAAAGAATGAAATATTGCCATCTGCAGCAACATGGATGGACCTAGAGATTATCATACTAAGTGAAATAGGTCAAACAGAGAAAAATAAATATCATATGACATCACTTATATGTGGAATCTAAAAAATGACATAAATGAACTTATTTGCAAAACAGACTCACCAACATGGAAAGCAAACTTACGGTTATGAAAGGGGAAGAGCGGAAGGGATAAATAGGAGTTTGGGATTAGCAGATACAAACTACTATATATAAAACAGATAAACAACAAGGACCTACTGTATAGCACAGGGAACTATATTCAATATCTTATAGTAACCTGTAATGGAAAAGAATACATATATGTATATATATGACTGAAACACTATGTTGTACACCAGAAAAAACAACATTGTAAATCAACCATATCTCAATAAAAATTAATAAATAAGTCTTTGCAGATAAGCTTGATCTAATTTTACTTCTCATGAGCCCAAGAAAGAGTCCCACATTCACATAGTCATTTAGCAACCCCTCAAGGCATTCTGTTACAAAGGAAAGAAGAATGAGCCAACAGGAAGCTGATATATGGTCAAGATGAATGTTTAGAAAATTTCAGTATGATTAAAAAAAAATAGAATGATTGGGGGTAAGGATATAGCTCAGTGGTAGAGTGCCTGCTTAGCATGCTTGAGGTCCTGAGTTCAATCCCTAGTACCTCCATTAAAAAAATAAGAAATTAAAAAATAATAAATAAACCTAGTTACCTCCACCCCCCCAAAAAAAAGAACTGGGTGGCCACTTAGATGATAGACCAGTGGACTCCCACTAAAAAAAATTAGAATGATAGGAAATTTTGGAGAAAAGATAATTAATGGCACTGTATTCTTGAGTAAGATACACAGAGTGACAGGTGGTAATTACAACATTATTCATTATATCCTCAAACTGAAGATAATCAACTATCTGTCAACAAAAGAACAGATTCATCAAGTGCATAAATTAATAGAACGGAATACTATACAGCAATGAAAATGAACAAATCACCAAATGCAACAAAACTAAGGAATCTTGCAAGCATAATATTAAGTGAAAGTAGTCAGGCAAAAGAGAATGCATATTGTATGATTACTGTATGGTTCTATTTATATCATGTTCTCAAACATCTGAAGGCATCTACTGCATCAGAGGTCAGGATAATGGCCACCTGGGGCAGGAGGGAGAGGGAGGTAATGGGAGAAGATAGGGTGGTCCCAGGTACAGACTACATTCTATTTCTTGGACTAGACAGAAATTATGTATTTGCTTTGTGATTACTTGATGAAATGTATACTCATAATCTGTATATGATCCTATATGTATTTCATACTGATTAACACAAAGGTATTAGAAATTTAAATAAAATAAAATAATGCAAGTTACCCTCTGATATCCTCAGCCTGTTAGTGGAAGAATTTAATTAGAGCTGACGATCACTCACTATGGACACAACAAAGAGATCTTAAAGACCTGTAAGTTGACTTCAAGCCTAAGAATTTAACAGATGAGTGAAACTTAAAAACCGCTAATAAAATGCATAGTTAGCCCTTAAAACAAGGCTGCTAAAATTTTCCCTCAGAAGTAATAAGAGTTACTTCTTTTTGTGGTTAAAAACTAACATCCCACAGAGAAGGAAACACAGTATCCTTAAAAGTAATTTCTGATCCACTAATGGCCAC
This sequence comes from Camelus bactrianus, assembly GCF_048773025.1. Taxonomy (NCBI): domain Eukaryota; kingdom Metazoa; phylum Chordata; class Mammalia; order Artiodactyla; family Camelidae; genus Camelus; species Camelus bactrianus. The sequence goes on along the minus strand of NC_133567.1, from coordinate 1,068,403 downwards.
TTAGATTTCTGAAGATCAAACCCTATTATGTCTTAATTTATGCTTTTATCCCCTAAAGTAATTATCAAAGAAATGTTAAATTAATGTGTAGTATTACCCTGTTGTCAACATAATGCCTCTTACTAAAATTATATTTCTAAGAAAGATAAAAACAGAAACAGCCAGATTTTGTAACACACCACTTAGGCAGAAATTTTGATGTGGTTGTTTCTTCCTCACCACCTCCCCCCCAGTCCTCCACAATTATCAAAAATTTCCTGCCAGAAGTACAAACGAGCCGTCAGAAAAAGTTCAGAGCATCTGTTACATAAAATCTATGTTGAATACTGGCTCCCTTCCCCTGGCATTACTGTATAATCAAGTGACAAAAATGTTCCTGATAAAAATGTCTTTTCAGACAAACTCATAGTTGGTGACTGCTGGGATCGGTTCCTTTCACTCACCAAGGAGGGTAGATGTGGACGATGTCTTGTGGACGTCCCCTGAGGCAGCGTGCAGTCTCCTTGGTGAAAAGAACCTTCAGGCTAGTCCTGGCGGCCCCACCTTGAGAAGGGCTGTCGGCCTGCAGCCCTGATAACTGCTCACACATGGCGACTTGGATAGTGCATTCCTCATGCAGCTCTAGAATTTTCACAGCTAATACACCAGACTTTCTACCTAGAAGGTGAAGATGAGAACAAAAGCAAAAATAGAGTCTAAAAGACATATAGGCTAAGTGTGAATAAATTATCATGAAAAAGAATCATCTTCAGACAGCTTTCTTCACCTGGAGGAAATGGTCTCTATACTTTACAAAGTAAAACACAGACTTAACATGCTCATGGTAACACCTTTCTTAAAATCAAAATAATCTGAGCATTTTATTTAATATACGCATTTTAAGCAACATAAGAAATCGTCTCCTATCACAAAGAAATAAGTCTTACATATACAGAAAACTCAGATCCATCATTTCACAAAGCATGTTTTCACTCCAGAACTTGAACCCTTTCAAAATTCACAACAAAGTGAGTATGTCCAGATCCTCCTCCTTTCTCTCATGCCCCCTCCACCTCATTACCTGCTCTGACTGTCTACTTGGAAATGGCACAGTACGACTGCCCAGCTCCAAGTGTTCTAACGATCACAGAGGTTGAAAGTTGAGGACTTCTGGGGAAAGCTGAGTTAGGGCTCTAGTTTAAATGGGTGGAATTTGATCTGGATTTGATGACTGACCCTCATATTAATTACACTGGCAAGTTACACAGCATTTCAACACTTTGGTTTTCCCATGTGTAAAATGGGGATCACACCACTTGCCTCAATTATCATTTTTAAAAATTAAATGAGATAAATGTATAGCCTATAACCCAGAAATGCCAGATATGTACCCAGGAAGTCTGTCACACGTCTAGGAGATCTAGACAAGGTTGCACATCTCAGTGTTGTTTGTAAGAGTAGGAAACTAGACCTGGCACTGATCGGCAGGCGATGGGTAAACTGTGGTGGGTTCTCAGAACAAGACACTCTATAGAAGCTACTGCAAGTGGACCCCATCTGCATGTATCCGCTTGGAGAGATCCCAAAAACAAGAGGGGTAAATAAGGAATGTATAGTCTGACACCCATAATGTCATCTTTCTGAAACACAGAGACCAACACAATACTGTTACAGATACATATGTCACACAGCACATAAATGTGGACTAGCAGGACACACAGAAAACTCATGACAACCGCTGAATCATGAGAGAAAGAGGAGTTTGCCTCAGGAAGGGATCCAGGGGGTTCAAACTTATCTGTCATATTGTTTGTTATAAAAATATGAGAAGCAAAGAGACAGAAGATTAACATGTGTCAGGCAGTGTGCTAGGTGGTCCCGTGGATCTGTCTCCTGCTTCAATAGTGTTTGGATGGAACAGACCCAGGGACTCCTCTTGCTCCAGACTCCAACCACCCTTCCACCTTCCTTCCAGTTGTGACCTCTTGAACCAGCCAGTCTGCTACTCTCTGCCTCCGGGACCAACTAACACCTTTTTCTGAGCTTAAGCTCCTTATTACCAATCAACCGTGAGCCCCCAGATTCATCAGAATTATTCCACCAGGTGGAGGCTACGGCGAACCACCCTGTCCACAGGCATCCGTGGGCCTCCTACACCTATGTCTCTCTGGGCTTCTATTTCGACCACAACGATGTGGCTCTGGAGGGTGTGGGCCACTGTTTCCATAATTGAAGGAGGAGAAGGGTGAAGGCACCAAGCATCTCTTGAAAATGCAAAACAAGTGTGCAGTGGCGCCCTCTTGTAGGATGTGCAGGAGCCGTCCCAAGGGGAGTGGGGGTAAAACCCAGGATGCCATGGAAGCCACCAGTCTCGTGGAGAAGAACCTCAACCAGGCCCTTTTGGATCTGCATGTCCTGGATTCTGCCTGCACAGACCCCACCTCTGTGACTTCCTGGAGAGCCACTTCCTGGATAAGGAGGTGAGACTCATCAGGAAGATGGGCAACCACCTGACTAACCTCCACAGGCTGGCTGGTCTCCAGCTGGGTCGGGTGAGTATCTCTCCGAAAGGCTCACCCTCAGCACCACTAGGAGCCTCTGGAAGCCAGTGGCCTTTGAGAAGCTGCTCTGGTGTCAGGGCTCTTGCCTGAAGCCTCTCTCTGCAGCCACCAGGCAGCTTTTTAACCACCCTGGAACACTCTCCCAAGCCTTGGACCAAATGGGAAAAATAAAGCTTTATGCAGTTAAAAAAAAAAGTGTTATTAATTCTAGATGGTGAATATGCTTAGGTTTTTCTATTACTCTCTGTTTTTTAATTGAAAAAATAAATGACTTGAATGAGACAAGAGCCCTGCTAATAACAGACACCAATATGAGTTCCATTACCACTTTAGCTCAGTGAGTATAAAAACTAATATTTAAATTGTGCAAAGGTTTTGGTCATACAGTTTAATTTCACTTCCATTTCTTTCTCCCTTTCACTTTTCTCCAGTCATTTTCCACTCAATCCTGTTTTCCACGCCTTCCTCTCTCTGAGTGCCAGCAGGAAGTATTAGCATGTGAAGCAAGGACAGGCACCTCCCCTGAGCACTATGTGGAACTACAACTTCTGAGGTATGCGTCTATCCTGAGATGATTTCTTCAGGTAAGAAGGAAACGGAAGAGGGGAAGACGTAAACAAGCATGACGCTAAGCTCCACCGGTCACTATGGGGTGGGGGTGGGGGGTGAAAACACACTGTAAAGAAAGGCCCTGACTACGAAGGGAGGACTGGGCCTGCTCTGCCACCACAGGTGTGTCCTTAGTGAAAAGTAGCTCACCCTCAGCTGGGGAACAGGAGGAGAAGTCGAGACAGGTGGGGTCACTGTGGTGCTCACACTGCTCCTCTGGGGCAGGAGGCGCACAGAGAGTTAGCTTTATCAGCAGCAAAGGGGAAGACCTAGGTTGAGGGGCTGCACTAGCCACAGGAGCATTTCAGGACCTATTTTAGGAATTTTTTAAACTTGCACCTGTACTCTGTGCTCACCCCCAACACCGTACTCAGCCACTGGCAGCAGCCACTGTCCAGAGCTCAACCGCCCTGCTAGGGCTTATGTGGCCAGGGCCACCCTGTCAGCACAGCTCTCCCTTCAGGCAGCACAGCTCTCCCTTCAGGCACCAATCCCTGCCGTGTGTGGCTCTGATTAAAAACTGACATAGGTTTTCAGTGGTCTGCCCGCAACCGTACAGTCCCCATTAGACCCTGACAGATTTTACAAAAGGCAAGACACTGCAATAAAGACATAAACAGTATGACAGCAGAAATACCTGTATGTCTCAGATGAGTCATACTGCTACTGACCGCAGTTTCTTTGAAGATTTTTATGAGAACTCCTGACAATGTTCTAACAACTATGAGCCCTGATTTGACTATCAGCACAGCATGCCTGGCGACTAAACAGGCTTGGAAGCGCCACTGTGGTTGCACACAGGGCTGCCAACAGCACCACGCTCTCCAGGAAGAACTCTGAAGTCCCTCCCACAGGACCTGCCACAAGCCTGAGAAGCCAGAGGGCTGACCTCCCTGGAGAAAGAAAGCAGCGTCATCTCCCCTTCATCTGAGGGAGAAAAAGCCTGGGACAACCCAAGATGTATTTGAGAGTTATGTATTTGACGCAAGCTTTCAATCTGAGCACAAAAGATCCTGTTTTTTGTTTTTTTTTTTTCAAAAAAAGAAGACTATTTTGCAATTAGATGGAGGGTACATAAGAGGCCGTTCTGTGACAGTGGGGTAACATTGTCCACAAATGCTGTGAAACTCAGCCAAAGTGTCACCTTGTCCAGGAAGTGTTTCCTGAATCCCAGCCAGAGGCAACCATCCCTTCCCTCTGAAACCCTCAATTATCTCATCCACACGTATCTTTCTTATAAGAGCGTCCTCCTTTTAAAATGGAGGTAGTATTACTAGCAATCTTCAAGAACACTGCACACATTACGAGAGAGCACAGAAAGCCCCCAGTGCAAGGCCCGGTCCGTCACTGATGCAGGAACAGCAGCCACTGTCATCACAGTCACTGTCACTATATTAACTTCTCAAGGCATTTTCAAATCTATTATCATACTTGATCCACAATATCCCTATGAAATAGGTCGGGAAGATACTAATCTTCTTTTTTGACAAATAAGAAAACTGAACAAGTTAGTTGTTCACATGACTTTCTTAAGGTCAAAGAGGATTACTAGCAGGTCTTATGCTCAAAACTGAGTATCCTCACAAGTCCCTGACTTGCAATGTCTCTAGGGTAAACGACAGTTAAAGACAGGAAACTGAGGATGCTTTTTTCTCTACATTATTATGCTAAAACACAGGACTTGTCTAAATGTTAAAAAAAAAAAAAAGCACATCAGGTTGAGAAATGGACTCCAGTGGCATTTTGCGCTGGCTGGATACAGTCAGGATTTCAACACTGAAAGGGAAAAGCTGAATTTGATAAAGACCAAACGCTGAGGAGGAAGTGCCCCAAAGACCAAAAGGAGAGCACAGACATACCACACAGCACCACAGTGGTTAAGACACAGGAACAGAAGACTCACAGAGAAAATACACCATGGGGTCTAGTCATTTCTACCCACACATATGTTGAGCAGATGAAACACTCTGTAGTTAAAATGGAAAATACTTCACCAACGTTTGCCCAAAGAATGCATGAATGAGTGATTTATTTTATCAGCTAATTGCTCTAAAAAAATTTAAAAGTCTTTGATTTTAAAAGAACAAGAAGCCACACAAGAATCTAGCAAATGATATAAGAACAGGATGTATTTGTGACTCCTGGATTAAATGACTTTATTTATTTATTTATTTATTTTGAAATATACAGGTAGCCAGTGTCTATTTATATGCACATCAATTTCAACCCTTCTCAGCGGGTTATGTTGATGAATTAACATACATTATGAGTACAATTTTCACCAATACTTATACTAGAAATACAACACAAGGAATTAACAAACACTACGCAAGAAAATACCAAGTGAAACAAGCTAGTATGTGGAGAGAAATACTGAATTCGTCCTCCTACAGTGACAGAAACACCTGCAATTTTTTTAGAAATACTTTTTACAATATAGCTGTTGCACTTTTAAGTTGTCTCATTGAATTATCCAAACATTGACCACAGAATAATTTGGGATTTTCCGTGTATTATTACCCTCTATCTTCACAGATATTCCAATAGGCTAATCCATACACTGTCCTGCTTTACAATATATGTCCTACTATCCTCTGAAACTGGTACTTTTTCTCTTCTTCAGGCCAAATCATCAACAGGTGCCCACCATTACTTTTTTCCTTAGTCCTCATGCATCACGTGCACGTGCGCACTCTCTCTCTCTCTCTCACACACACACACACACACACACACACACAGGCTGGGGTAGTGGGGCAAGACAGCATAGCAAAGGTCAGGGATGGAGATCACCTGCTTCCTGTGCAGAGAGGACCTCTGTCCTAAGCAGATACTCTGACCTGGTTGCCACCAGCTGTAATTATAATTCTTCTGCAGCACTCACTCCAAATTCCCAAGATACAATCATTTCACATTTACTGTTTTTAAAAAGGTACCTTAAAAAGTTTTTTCCTCCCAAAATAATGAATGTATCTGGTACCAAAATGGTCTTATTTAGGGTGCTTCTGTTATTGAAGTTTTAAATAGTATCTTTAACCAACTCTATATCCTATTCTATTAACTTTCGATAGGCGGCTTGGAGCTCCTGGCTTACGAATCTCTCTACAGCCTCCTCCCCAGTGCACCACACAACTTAAATCCCACATAATTCCATTTCCATTGTTAAGGTGAACGTTTATCCACAATGTGTCCTATAACCTATGCCAAATCCCTGTGCTCTGACCACAGTCTGAGTCTAAGAGTTAAAAATAATCAACAAATCTATATTAGCACAGCTGTATAAACAGAGTCCAATGCCTGACTCAAGTTGTAGGAATATGTTTCAGTGAGAATACTCCTCTTCGCAAGGTCAAGTGATTTGACTAATTTGTACTAATTCTTATGTCTGATTAGGCCCTTCAAATGCCGTAAGAAAGAAGACTGTGTTCTGGTAACCTGAACATCTGCATTAGAAGTCTCAGCTTTCCCCAAGAGTTCATTCCACCTCTTCAAGGAAGAGATGACTTTTGTTCTGGCCACGACTGAAAGCAGTCTGCCTGAGCCTGGGTGTCAGGGTAGGAGATCAGATCAGAGCAGTCAGGCAGGGAGAAATCGGGCCTAGCCTCACTGTGTGGTCATGAGCTATTTCCTCGGAGTGTGATGGGAAACCAGTGAGGAAGGCATATGGTTTGCTTTGTTGAGAGCAGACTGAAGGCACAAGGGAAGACGTAGGGAGACCAGTCAGAAGACCACTGCAGCAGTCCAGGGTAGGTGGTGGTAGCTTCCGGAGGGGCAGGGGGTGGAAACAGAGGCCGTGAGGAAAGGCTGGAAACTAGATGTTCTCTGAGGACAGAACAAATAGCACTTGTTTATGGACTGGAAGAGGGATATGAGGTTCCAATGTTTTTGGCCTGAGCAAGTATATAACTCAGTACGTGTTTACTGAGACAGGGACAATTTCTAGATGTGCGGGTTTCTTTCTCTCTCTCTATCTCTCTCTCTTTGTGTGTGTTGGGGGACAGGACACAGGGGATAATAGCAAAATCAAGATGTCAGTTTTGGGTATGCCTCTTAGTTATCACAACAGGCTGGCCCTAACTGACCTCCTCAGTCTGGTACCTGACCATCATGATCTATCATTCACAAGGCCCAGCACCAGTGATTTTTTTACATGCACATTTAAGGACAGCTACCCTGTTCTTGAACCCTTCAACAGCTATCCACCAAAAAAAATCTAGACAACCATCCATTGTTTAGTAATACCTTTGTTACCAGTAACTTTTCACTGTTCTAGCCTCAAGTTAAACAGCTCTACTCAAGGATCTTTGTTTCTATACCCACACTTCAAGTGTTTCATCACCATCTCCCTGGTGAGCTGGCTGGACACAGCTCTCCTTTTCCATCCAGCAGAGTTTACCACTCTCCTTTATGTCATCACTGCATCTCCTTTTATCAAGATTTTAACACACAAAATGAATAATTTTCTCTTTTAAACCATGAACTCTGTTCTGTACCTGGATGAGTACCAACAAAATAGATATGAGCTGGATGAACTCTAATAAAACAAATTAATGTGAAGAACTTTGGGGACTATTTTTATATTCTTGATTCACTGCCAAACAAGATGCTTTTGACCTACCTCTGTCACTGCAACTGGATTTGATATGCACCCAAAGGATGCACATTAAACTGTGATTCAAGTGATGTTCCAAAAAGAAAAATAAATGAACAATACAGTCCGAAATCAAATCCAAATGATGTTTTATCTATTCACTATTTGTACTGTACCACTTTTTTTTTAAAGAACATGCACTGAAAGTTGAGTTGTATTTATTTGTACATAATTATACTATCTTTTCTTTTGTGAGGTTACAACTATGCTTAATTTTACCAATGATCCCAAACACCTAGCAATGTTATGCTCCTGCTGACTATTCAATTAGTGAGTCTCTAATTAACTACATTACTGTATTATTATTAATGCTTGGTAAATCAAAATTTTAGTTTCTGAGTAAATGTTGCAAGCTACCATCAGATTCATTTCACAGATAATTTCATGGTAAAATTCATAAAGCTCTAAGCAGGAGGGCTATATTATAATACCCAAGAACTAAACTCTGAAGAAATTTACATCTTACCCTGTAAACAGCACAATTATTCTTTGTTTAAAATTTATGTTCCCCCATAAAATTTTAAGTCATCTGGCAATGATGAACAGACACATTTCTTAACCACAACTGCTTACTGAACTGTAAACAATTGTGCTTTCACTTCTTGATTTTACATTTTTTTGCCTTTTCACCCAGTTTAAAATATTCTCCACCAAAAGCCACAATAATTCTAAGCATGAAGCAGAAATCTGAAACCCAGATCTTTGGGGGGAAAAAAAAAGACTAGACAATACTGACCAGGCGACTGGAACACGCTTCACAGCCCCTAACAATACGGACAATCAGAACTAACCAGTGTGCGCCAGCCGCCTGGGTCACCGTGTCCCAGGGCTACCACCAGGCATGCCACCATGACTCATTCTGCAGGGTAGCCTGTATCATTCTGTCGAGGGTGAATGGGCAACAGAAGTTCCCTTTTTTAAAGAAATTCAAGTAAGGGGAAAGCATATAAAGGCTCCTGAAGGCTACAGATCCCTAAGCAAAGCTTATTTTATACAAACCAGAGAAGGGGAAGTACTCTGGACTGAATGCTTGTGTCCCTCCTAAATTCATATGTTGAAGCCCTAACCCTCAGTGTGGCTGCAGTTGGGAATGGAGCCTATAAGAAAGTAACTAAGGTTGAATGAGGTCATCAGGGTGGGGCCTGATCTGACAGGACTAGTGAGTGTCCTTACAAGAAGCGACACCAGACATCCCTCTCTCTCTCTGCTGAGCACAGGGTAAAGGCCATGTGAGCACACATCCAGACGGCTGCTGCCTACAAGCCAGGAAGAGAGCTGTCATGTGAAGCCAACAATGATGGCACCCCAATCTCAGACTTCTAGCCTCCAGAACTGTGAGAAAGTGAATGTCTGTTGTTTAAGCCCCCCAGTCTGGGGTATTTTGTAATGGCAGCCTGAGCTAAGACAGATTTTGGTACCATGAAGTGGGGTGCTGCTGTAACAGATACCTGAAAATGTGGAAGCAGCTTTGTACCTGAGTGATGGGCAGAGGCTGAAGGAGTTTTAGGGTGTCTGCTAGAAACATGGATGTTAAAGGTGATTCTTGTTGGGTATTAAATGGAAATGAGGAACAAGTTATTGGATACTGAAAGAAAAATGACTGCAATGGACTAAATGTTTGTGTCCCCCCAAAATTTATACGTTGAGACCCTAATCCCCAACGTGATGATGTCTGGAGGTGAGGCCTCTGGGAGGTGATTAGGTCAAGAATGTGAAGCCTTCATGAATGGAGTCAGTGCCCTTATAATTAGGGACACAAGAAAGAGGACCTCTCTTAGTCATGTGAGGATGCAGCAGAAGGTGGCCATCTACAAATGAAGAAGGGGTTCTCACCAGGAACCAAATCAACTGGCACCTTGGACTTGGACTTGGACATTCCAGCCCCCAGAACTATGAGAAATAAAATGTCTGTTGTTTAAGTCCCCCAGTCTATGGTATTTTGTTATAACAGCCCAATCTAACACAGCAATTTTTATTACAAAATGGCAAACAGCTTGGCTGAATGTTTCTAGTGTTTTGTAGAAGATGAACCTTGTGAACCATAGGCAGAGGAGATTTCTAAACAAATGTTAAAGGCTTAGCCTCAGTCCTCCTGACTTCTTACAATAAAATGCAAGAGGAAAGAGATGAACTGAAGAAGAAAATTTTAAGCAAAAACAAAGGAGAACTTGAAGAATTGGAAAATTCTCAGCCTGCCCATATTGCAAAAAAATGAAAAAGCGTGTCGGGAAGAGGATGCCAAAGGTGTGGCTAGACTATCACTCAGGAAAGTAACCACGGGATTACAGGAGCAGAAACACTGCCAGTCTTAATAGAAGGAGACGGACTAGAGCGCAAGAGCAATCGTGCAGACCTGCATGACCCTTCACAATGGGAGAGAAGGGCCCCAAAGGCGATTCAGAGATGGTCAGAGCTTCCACTCTCACCACAGGCCCGGGGCAAGGCTGACTTCTTCTCCCTGGTTTTAGAGAGGGGCCGCCATGCCCTCTCCCTTCCTCAGGGGTGGCGCCTGTGCAGAGATCCTTGGGTGAGAGTCCCAACAGAGCTGTAGGGGTGACACTGTCCCCCAGTGGGCCTGGAGGGCAGAGCACTGAACCAAGGGTGGGGTCTTCCTTGAGCCTTAAAATCCAACAGAATTTGCCTCAGGAGATTCTGGACTTGCTTGGGACTTGCCACACCTTTCTTTCCTCCTATTCCTCCCTTTTGGAATGGGAACGTCTGTCTTATACCTGATCCAGCATTGTATTTGGAGGCACGTAACTTGTCCAGTTTCACAGGCTCACAGCTGATGACAAATTCTGCCTCAGGATTAACTGGACATTGGGTCTCACACACATGATTTAGATGATATGCAGATGAAATTCTGAACTGCAGAGCTGATGCTAGAATGAGTTAAGAGTTTTGGGGGTTGTTGGAATGAAATGAATGTATTTTGAATGTGGTAAAGACATGTATTATGAAGTCCTAGGGCAGAACATTATAGACTGAATGTTTCTGTCTTCCAAATCTGTATGTTGAAGCTCCAGTGTAGCTACAGTTAGAAATGGGGCCTCTAAGGAAGGAACTAAAGTTAAATGGGGGGGGGGGGCATTGATTCAATAGGATTGGTGTCCTCCTAAGAAGAGACAGCAGAGGGTGTGATCTGTCTGTCTGTCTGTCTCTCTCTCTCTCTTCACAAGTATACGGCCAGATGGCAGCTGTCTACAGGCCGGGAAGAGAGCCCCCAGCAGAACTAGATCATGCTGGCACTTGGATCTCAGAATTCCAGCCCTCTAGAACTGTAAGCAGTAATGTCTGTTGCTTAAGCTGCTCAGTCTGTGCATTTGGTTGCAGCTGCCCAAGCTGAGGCAGAGGCTATTACAGGTTACATTTCCCAACACTAGGTGGGATGTGTAGGCGACCACCTAGTGTGCACAGTGACCCCTTCCACTACATACAAGGAAAAGTCTTCTTTATTGAAAAACTTCCGCATTTATTTATTTTTTCATGTTGGGGAGGAGGTAATTAGGTTTATTTATTTTTCAAGGAGGTACTGTGGATTGAACGCAGGACCTCGTGCACGCTAAGCATGTGCTCTACCACTTGAGCTATACCCTCCCCCTCGAAAAATGTCCTTATTTAAAAACCTTATTTCATTGGAGGCAATGTTTTTGGCTTGGAAAATAGGATTAAAATGGTGTCCAAAAGTCACACTGAAAACAACTTTTAAAAGGGCACATGGGTGCTAAATATCTCTATTTTTTTTTAATAAATTTAACATCAACTGAAAAATAAATAAATGTGTTGAGAAAATTTCAGGAAACCAATTACAAAATAGCAAATTACTAATTGTGGATGGTTACTCGAGTCCTCTAGCATTTAGAGCTCGGACTCACCCTCCTCTAAGCAGTCCTGGAGGCTAGAATTGCACAAGCATCTGTCCAGAACAGCGTACCGACTGGGAGGCCAACACACTGCAAACCCCGTAGTGAAATGGACTGAAGACACACTTACTGATGCGCTGATGAAATCCAGTGTGTCCCTACCACCATTTTATTCTTGATACTTATTCCAATACCAGCCCTCAACCCCTGCCCATTCTGTGAGAACTATTAATAAAGGATATTCTAATGAACAACTTCTCATTCATCAGTTAAGTCACTTTAAATTGGGTCAAAACAGGCAAAATCTATAATTAGCCAAACAGTGCACATCCCGGTAGGAGTACAGTGAATTCACAACTACTAAAGAAAAGTAAATATTTTGGTCATGGGTGCCATCTCCTTCCAAGGACACTGTAACAAACACTAGCAGGGAGGAGAGGAAAAAGAAGAGAAATCAGCTTCAGGATTAAAATGAGATGATATCATAAAAGAGCTTCTCGGGAAGGACACACAAGGAGAGACCAGAGCCTGTGATCACAAGGGAAATTCTCAGGCCCCGGGGGGATATGCTTGAGAGTGACTCTATGTGGGGACAGTAGACAAGGCCAGGTGGAACAGCAACACAGAAGAAATAACCTAAAAAACAGTCACAAATCAAGTGACCTGCGTGGGTCTTTAGCTCCAGCGGAGTTGGGACATTTTTGCACTCTGGTGTCATGTAAAATTATTAAATTCACCACTGACACCATTCATTCACTCACAAACACTTCCTGAATTGCCAAGCACTGCTTAGGTAAGTACTGCACACCCTTGCAGCACTCTGAGGAGTTACGATTTACCTAAACTCGTGTAATTACAATACAACAGGACCCCGGGAGTATAACTACATAGAAAGAAAAGTATGCGAGGCCTAGTGATCAAGCGTATATCATGAAAGACACAGCTGATCCAGGAAGGAGGTGTGCAGTGCTGTGTCTGTGCAGAGCAGCACAGCAGGGGCCATCAGGTAGGCTGGCAGCACATCTGAGAATGCCCCCAGAGTTTAACAGTGATGAACATGCGCTCCAATACAAGAAGCAGTCATTGTAAAGTTTTAGAGCAGAGGAGTGATATCAGATTTGCCTCTTAGGATGATGACCCTGACAGGCAGAAAACGAGGAAAGGGCAGTGGCAGGGAGACCAGACAGAGACTGACACAGGAGTCCAGGCACAAGGGCGCAGGGTCTGAACCAGTGGCAGATGGGATCACTGAAGAGGTCTGGCTTGACAGACAGGTCAGAGGTAGAATCACTAGCATCTAGGGACCATACGGATTGAAACAATATGTAATAAAGCCCAGTCGAAGACTGCTCGGTTCGTGGGCCAGGGCAGGCAGGTGCTGGGGCCCCATTGGGTCTGCTGGGTATGCAGGACTCTGAGGCACAGGTGGTGCTGGGGCTGGGCCAGGAAAGCCCGCAGGACAGAGTTACCAGACTGCCCGGCAGTCCCGGGGGAGGTGGCATGGAAATCCCAGATTATCCAGGAAGGGGACATGGAACAAGAAGAGGGCCAGGACAGAAGCCTGAGGAACACCTGTTGAAGCTGCACACAGAGGAGGAGTCAGCACAGAATCAAGAAGGAAAATGAACACAGGAGAAGGGAAACCACGGGGGAGACCGTGTGGACGCTGCAGAAGATGGCAGCGAGGAAGGACAACTCCTGCACGTGGGAGAAGTGGCGCCACGCTGGACGGAAGGGGTGTGTGGAGGTGGCTACTCTTTTAAGTCAGTAGCACGATACAAAAGTGGTTTCTGATTCTTTTCAACTGTATAAGGCATTTTACTAACCCAAAAACTTAATTATTCTGCTTGCAAGCTTAAAAGCTTCCTAGTTTGTAACAAACAACTTTACCAGCGATCTGCTCAGAAAGATAACACTGCAGGATCAGCCACCACCCATTCTTAGGTCACCTGCTCTCAGCAGGATTCATGCACGTGGGCCACCTGGTCTGCCGATGCACCCCTCACCATCATCCCTGGGAGACGAGGAAAGTCAAGTCTGGGTAAGCACTTTCAAACAGGCTCCTTCAAGCACCAGGTCCCCCCAGTGGAAACTATAACCCCTTTGAAAATAAAAATGACGTGAAGAAGTTTAGAAAACTGGATTGGTGAAAAGGTTAAGATGACACACACAAGGTTTCACAGCATGGACAAAGGCCAGTGCAATACTGAAATAGGTGGGAGGGTAAAAATGACAATTGGTTGAGGAAGCCAAAGAAAATGCTGCCTTGCCAGTATCAACATTTTTCTAAAGGCCAGAAACAGGGTTTTGAACATATAGGTAATTTTCATCATTAACAAGGTCCCAATTTAACTCTATGAATGAATTTTTCTTCATTGAGCTACATGAAGAATTCAACAGAAAACATGTCTCACCCACTATATAATTCACTTGGAATGGCCTAACTCTGCAGTCTTATTTTTGGATCATTTACAATAGAAACAGAAATAAAGATTCTTTTAAACCTCAGATCTCTGAGAAAACAATTTGTAGAACTACTATTTTCCTATTCATGTAAAAATAAATGGAGAAAGCATAGATTAAATAAATTTACAGGGGACCTGAAAGCATCATTTAATTCTGTTGCTATCACCAAATCTCATTTCATAGATTTTTTTGGTAGAAAAACTCACAAGAGATAAAAATGGATGTGACCGAAGCAGCTAAGGGGTAACAGGCACGTTCGCCACAGAGCTGAGACTGGTGTTAGTACCCTTTCCTTTATTTCTCGGGCCCCATCATTGTTCCTAATATGATTATGAAATACCTCGAGATTATGAAAATCACATACAAACTCTTTAGTCTTCTGCTACCGTATCCTTAAAATGATCACTGGAAATTACAGTAATTTGGGACATGAAATCACAGCTCTAACATGGGCAAACTAGTATCACAGTTTGCTTCTGACTTAACTTGAGAGTATTAATGTGTGTTCCTCTCACCCCTGGCTACAGAGAACAATACTAAACACCACTGCTGTATTGAAATGTGGGTCTGGATATAAAAAAGGGGAAACATAAAGCTTAGACACTATTAATTGGCTTTCTGGTTCTACTGGCCGAGGGAAGCTGGAGAGAGCACAGAGGCAGCTCCTTGTCCCCGGAGGAAAGGGGAAGTTAAGAGAAGGAACTGCAGAGAAACCTCTCCAGCAACGTGGCACTGACCCGCAAGGAGAAGGTCACGAGCAGTGTCCCTTCGCTTGAAGCAAAGGGTGGTAAGTAAGGGAGATTAAGGACTTTAAGAAAAAAATTTAAATGACTTTTTGAAGACTCTGAACTAAGAATCAGAACCCTCTTTGATCCATGTCATTCTCATTTCGTAAATCTAAACAAACATGCATTGTTTTAAAACCTGTCATATTATGTCAAAAATCCTATGTCCCCACAAAAACTAAAGATTTAAAAGGCATAAAACAATGCCAAAAAAATCAACCAAATTAAATGAACACCCAATTACATGCCTCGCTTTCCTGGCTTTAAACACTCAATATTAGAAGACTCAGATTAAATCATATATATTTTCTAACAATTATTTTTCAACCAAATAGAGGAATCTTAGTTTACCAACCAACTTGCTTTGGAAGAAACAATCAGCCTAACGATTTCTATCCCAAGACACTTTGTAATTATGAGAAAACACTGCATCAAAGAAACTAGGAAGTTAGATAATTAGCAATGAGACACACACACATCTACACGAAATTCTTAGCTGTTCCTGTACAGAGAATGCTGGCCTGAATGTTCCTTCTTCCTCTCCTGACCACTCAAGTGGGGCGTCTGGCATATGACCCCTTTTCAGGGGGCTCCCAGGCCTCAGGGGAGCCCCTTGGAAGCACTGAGAAAGAGGCAGGAGCCAGATTTCTGGCTACCTGCTCCCAACAAGGCCGAGGGGACCCCACTCCTCGGGTGCTGAGCCACTCTCTGGAGGTTGGTCAGAGGGACCCTAGGGCCATGGGTGGCCTCAGGCCATCTTCTCAAGTCTAGTCTTCTGATGCTTTCTGGGCATCAGGGGCCCTCGATGGTCACATAAGATTCACACAGGTACGAGGGCTCCAGGAGAAGTGCCCGGGGAGACCGTCCTGGCCCTGGGGACTGAGTGTTCACAGCTAACCACATTCGAGGACAAAGAACAACTTAAACTCTGTGCTGCAAAAACTGCCTCCCTGGGAAAACCAGCCTTGTTACTGAAGTTTTCACTTCTTGACACAAAGGTACACGTTTTAGTACCTTGAGTAGAAGTCAGGGTGAAACTCTACCATGTCATATTTTCCTCTCTTCTTCTCTAATTGTGAAGACAATACTCAACTTGATTTTAACAAATTTCTCCTTTTACAAAAAGGAATATTAAAAAAATAACCCTGTCCGAACACCCTTTCCAGTGACAGCCTTTGCTAACAATTTTCTGCAATTTATTTTATAGTATTAACTAACACTTATAAAGTGTTATATAAAGTGAAGAAAATCTAAGAGCATTTGACTTGCCCAGGGGCATGATCCTGAGTATTTTATTTAACTATAACCATCAGAATAAGGAACATATCTTTCAATTTTTCTTGATACTGTATAAATACAACATTCTTCAGGAGTAACTCATCGTGGTCTTTCTCCTTTAGAGTCCTACAGAGTAACCCTTTATTTCCTTTGGCTTTGTTTTTCTTCTGATTTTCCAAAATGTGCATCAGTAGGTAAAATTTTACAGACATTATTAAAACACCTTCAAGTGTAAACTACTGTTTTGTTTCCTTCTAAGGAATAAAGCTTTAATATTAATTTTAAATAAGGAAACAGGAAAAAAACAATTATGTTATGATAGAGACAGACAGTTCTCTCACTGATGGACCTATATTTGCTGCTTAATAGAAGACTGAAAAAATGAATGAAATAAGAGCTAAAGTAAAACAAACAAATACACACAAGTTAAAATACTAAGGTGACATGTGAAAAACCAAAAAGAAATGAAGCACCAATATACTGTATTTCTCTAATGAGTAAAAAATACTGAAATTAACTGAAAATCACCTATTTCTATTCTTTGAGTAGTGATGATTATAGGGGTACTTGCTTTATAAGCACCTGTTAAATAAGCTGCATGCTTTCTATACTTTTTTCTTTGTTATATTTTGACACAAAACAGCAATTTAAGAAAAGCAAATATTCACATGGTAAAGGCACTTTAAATAAAAATCCGCTGCATCCTAGCTTTTCCAAAGCTTTAAATTGTATTTTTATATTTCACTGCTTGAATATAATGTATACTAAATAAAATGATTCTTATTGTGCTTCAGTATAACCCCAAAGAAACCTTTCAATTATAATGATTTTATACACATGGAAAAATGTTTAAAATATGGGCTATTGAGGTCAACAAGCACATGGAAAGTTGTTTGATATCATTAATCATTAGAGAAATGCAAATAAAAACCACAAGGGGATATCACCTCACACCTGTCAGAATGGCTATCATCAAGAAGACAGATAATGCTGGTTAGCATGTGGAGAAAAAGGAACCCTTGGGCACCGTTGGTGGGAATGTAAACTGGTGCAACCATCGTGGAAAGCAAGCAGTATGGAGTATTCTCAAAAATTAAAAACAGAACTACCACGTAATCCAGCATTTCCAGTTCTGAGAATGTATCTGAAAGAAGTGAAAACATTATGTCGCAGAGACATCTGCACCATCATGTTGACTGCAGCAGCATGCTTAGATACGGAAACAACCTAAGTGTCAATTAATGGATGAATGGATAAAGAAGGTATAATAACACACACACACACACACACACACACACACACACACACACACACACACACGGGAATATTGTTAACGCATTGAAGAGAAGGAAATTCTGCCATTTCCAACAACATGGATGGACCCTGAAAGCATTATGCTAAGTGAAATACGTTGGACAGAGACAGACAAGTACTGTGTGATCTTACTTATATGAGATCTCACTTTAATCTAAAAAACAAAACAACAAACCAAACTCATAGAAAAAGAAATCGGATTTGTGGTTACCAGAGGGGTTGGGGGAAGGGGTAATTGGAGGAAGGTAATCAAAAGGTACAAACTTTCAGTTCTAAGATAAATCAGTACTAGGAATGTGATGTCCAGCATGGTGACTACACTTAACACTGCTATATTATCTATGGGAAAGTTGTTAAGAGAGGATCCTAAGAGTTCTCAGCATAAGGAAAAAAATCAATTTTTTCTTTCTCTTCTTTTTGTATCTCTACGAGATGATGGATATTAAACTTATTGTGGTAATCCATATATGTATACCAAATCATTATGCTTTACGCCTTGCACTTATACAGTGATGATGTCAATTATATTGCAATAAAACTGAAAAAAAAACAGGAAAAATATGAGCTATTCAAAATCTCAGCTAAATTATAATTTTTCTTGCAAAACTTAGTAAGTAACAAAACTTCTCCTGCCCCAAAACTCTGTAGCCACATTCCTTTGATATTCTGGCCTGGAGACTAGACAGAGGCTACAGGCAAAGTGTAACGTGAAGCTCTCCTCCAGGCCTGTCCAGTGCAGCACCCACCCCAATCCTCACAGATCCTTCTCTGTGCCAACCTGTACCTGTAATTTTCCTTGGCTTATCACCTATGTCACCTAATAAAATGAAAGTTCCACGAGTGCAGTGACATGGTGCACAGTGACTGGGACACAGGAGGCTCTCAATAAACACCAGTGGAATGAGTAAATGAAGAATGACCTTTCCCGCGCTTTGTCTGTACCCTTCTCTTGCCACCATCGAATCTCCACCACCACAGTCCAAGCACTAGTAAAGCAGCAGTGTGGGAAAAGAACATCTGTTTCACACAACGAAAGTCAACACAGAAAGATGCGCACACAAAAAACGCACAAGTGATGTTCATGACAATCTTACAGAAAAAGACACTGAGCTTTGTTTGCTTACCTTCTACAATACAATTTCAAGGAGAATCAGGTTTTTTTTAATTAGTTAATTGAAGTGACTTTAAACATCCAGGAAAAAAAGTCTTTGTTTAACAAGAATAGGAAGTGAAAAACTTAAAGATTTAAAAGGTAGAGTCCCTGTCTCCTGCCCCTTCGTTTAACAAGTAATCTCTGACTCCAGGGACCGGAAAATAAAACGTCTCAACACTCTAGGACTTGGAAGCCACCCTGTGGTTGTGCAGGCCACCGTGAGGCTCGGGTGCCTCGGCTGTCTCACGCATGCCGGCGGGAGGAGCACTCCATGGGAGCAGCCCTTGTACTACCAACATCAGTCTGAACTTCAGGGTCTTACTTATCTGCATTGTCTCTGAAAAATTTTCAAGTCTGGCATCCAGAAATCCAAGGAGAAATAATGAACAGCAGATCCCTCCCCCCCCAAATTTAGAGATTTAGTTCTCTAGAGGAGAAAACAACAAATAAAAATCCAAAATTCCACAAAAGAACAACAAAAGCTTAGGGGGTGGTGTGTGTAATAAAATGTGGCACTGGAAAACAGTAAGGCAGTGAATGTAATTTTGAAAAAATCACAGTTGGAAAAATAAGGAAGTAATTATCCTCAATGCAAAAAGACTAGGAAATTAAAATTATAAAACAAAAAAAGAGAAAACCAGAATTCCTGAAATCTGAACGTGTTTACTTTAAACAGATACACTAATAGTACAAGGTTAAGGTGTATGACAGATCTGACAGGTGGGCACCTCTGTGTGAATTTATTTTAAGGAGACTTAGTACTTCACCCAGGTAAGCCTGCGGAGCTGTCTACCACCGAGATGGGACACCGGGCTGGCTAGTGACGTACTTGGCTGTGGCAGGGTGCTGGTGACTAGTGCTGGTGAAAGGCACTGACAGAAGCTGCAGTATATTGTGGTCCACACTTTGCAAAGTTTTAGCTGACCATGACTCAGTGGCAAAAAGGTATTAAAAAAAAAATTAAAATCCTACCACAAAAGCTATTAAATGCTAGTACCAATGTAAATAACTAGGTTCATCCTTGGCTCTGATAACACTAATCTAAATTCAGAGTGACACATTTATCACTTTTGAGACACATACATGCATACAAGTGCACAGAAACGAACAGCGCAGACCTTCGCAGCATGTCACAGGGTACTCTAAGGCGAGCACTCACATGCACTTAGTGACCACTTCAACATGTTCCATAGCAGTGAGCTGAGGAAAAGGAAAATGCAGAGAGAATTCTGCTCTGGATGACAGTAAATGTTACTGCACTTCACTGATTCTGCTTCTTTCTTTTTTATCCCCCACAACAATCCTCTTTCTGAAGTTTACAGGGAACTTTTAGGAACAAAAATCTTATGAAAAATAATTTACCTTAAGTCTATTATTTATTTATTTTTGGTTTCACTTTGTCGTCTTTTTTTTTCCTTCTTCTTTACGCTCTTCCTGAACAATATAAGGAATACACTGGTTTTTTTCATCCAAGGCTTTCTGTACCTATTTTTATTCTTAAAAACACAGACATCAAACATGCTGTGACTAAGCAAGCCCAGGCGACGGAACTGCTGTGCTCATGACCCCAGGATCAGCGTTTGACGCAGCCTCCGTCTTCCGCGTCTGCGACTACGGCCCCAGAAGAGCATGGTGGGCTGTCTGATGGAACCAGGCCCTGCCCCTCTAGCTGGGAAACAGGGCCCCGTCTGACCACACTCCCTCTGTCTCTAAAACAGGATCACACACCCTAACTGGAAGGGCTGCCCTGAGGATTAAGTGAGATGGCAAACAGGAGATATACTCTGAATATCACTCAATGAAAGCCGGCCACTGACACCCAGGTAAGTGGCAGAGGAGTGCTGGGAAAATGCTTCTCCTCAAAAAGGAAGAAGAAAAATGAGATGGTTCCTGAGAAGAAATCTAAGAATTATTTTTCTCTTGTTTCTATAATCATCATTCTCTACCCCACAGCCACATATTAAAATGCATGTTTTCAAGGGATCACATGGAATAAAGTCCATTCATGGCCTCAAGGTCTGGAGCCCTCTGGCCTGCCTCCCTGCATCTCTGTGTGTGTTCACATGCCAACCACACTGGCCGCCATGCGCAACCCACGTACTTCTTTCTGCTCCTCAGACAGCGAAGCTCAGTCCCTCCTGAGTGTGTCACAAAAAACTAACACAGACAAACAAAAAACCCCAAGAAAATAGGCACACATTAAAATTTATTCAAGTTATAAGAACCATGAGATACTTGTACAGTCTTTGATACTGAAATGTACTAGATAGAAGGCACTAACAAGGAAACAAAATGGATTATTAAATAGTGTGAAAGTTGGAAAATAGCCCAGAAAAGCAAGCTATCCATGAGGGAAGAAAAGAAAATTGAAATCCAGAAACTAAAGGCGTTAAAAAAAACTTTTTCCTTAAAGCCAGAAAGATGTGTTAGAGATACTCACTGAAATATTTGATACTAATATGCAATGTCTTACAAAACTAGACATGCACTTACTATAACACTTGGCAAATGCACCCTTGATGGTTTATGGTAGAAAATTAAACTCCTTTGTTCACTCAAAATCTTGTTCCCATCACTTTCATTTGTAATAGCCCAAACCTTGGAATGACCCAAATGCCCCTCGCCGGGTGCACAGTGCAGCAAAATGTGCCACACCCACATCACAGAGTGCGCTCACCAGTAAGAGGAAGGGACTGCACACAAACCTGAATCAATCTCAAGGGAACAGTGCTGAGTGAAAAGAGATGGCCCCCAAAGGTTGCCTTCCACATTATTTCATTTATGTACCATTTCTGAACAGATTGGTGGTTGCAAGGTAAGGGGGGCGGAAAGAGGTGGGTGCAGCTATAAAAGGCAGTACGAGGGATCCTGGTGACATGTGTTGTGTGTCCAGACTGTGCTGATGGGCACATAGATCTATACAGGTGACAAAATCACAGCTCACACATAGATGCATGTAAACTGGTGAAACCTGAGTAAGGCTTATGAACTGTATCTGGATCAATTCCTGGCTGTGCCCGCGCAGCAAGGTTAGGGAAGATGTCCTCCTGGCGGGGAATGAGGTAAGGGCCCTGCATTATTTCTCACACTGGCACGAGCATCATGTAAATCTACAATTATCTCAAAAAGTTAAAAAAAAAAAAAAAGGCAGAAAGATTTGTTGGAGACATCCACTCAAATATTTCAAATTAGTAAGCAGGCTCCATGTCCCTCTCAACTGTGGAATAATTAAACAACACTCCTCTAATGGATGAAACTTGTGTAGAAAGGACTCAGGCCAAACAATTATAATCTACAGATTAATTCTGTAAACAATAATTCCTCATACCTGAGAGAGATAAATATAGACTCAGTGAGATATGCTATACTTAATGTCTGCAACAAAAACCAAGATGTGGTTCATAAGTTACTGCTAACTCCTAGATTTCTCAGTAACCCAATTAGAAGAAGGGAAAGCCAAGCCCAATACAGCCACCTGGTCAGTCAAAATTAACCAAAACTGAGGAACGCTCTTGAGTGTGAATAAAATGAGATGGGATTCTGACTGTGGTACCTTGCAAACCCAAAGGTATGTCCACACCCTAAGCTGCTCTCTCAGCGGCTTCTGAGCTTCCAGACCTGGCAGCAGTGAAACTGAGCCCAGAACGGCAATGCTCCTTTGTTTCCCCGTCTATCGAGGCCGAGGCTGTCCCAGGGCCGCATGTCCTTCCCGTGCGGTGTCCGGTTCATTGTTAGTGCCTCTCATAAGGCGAGGTTCTACAATTACACTCATTTTTGACAGGGTAATTGAGAGGAGCAGAGAGTTCAGACCAATAATAGAGATATTTTAATAAATCCATCACTGAATTTCAGCTGTTTACTAAATTTTACTTCTTGAGACTGAGGAGAGAGGGAGTTACCTTTATTTAACATTTTCAAGTTTTTCTTCTATTTATTCAGTTGCTATAAACATATAGCAATGAGAAAAAAAATTTTTATATTGAAAGGAAAAAATTCTTCGGCTAGGCCACAAAGGAAACAAAACACCAAATAGTGAAATGCTCTTCCTAATATGTTTATAAGTTTTATCAAAAGTACAGGAAAAAAGATATGAATTATTACAAGACATCAAGGGGAGGATTCATAGATCTGAAAAATAAGAACTTCACCTAAGAGAAAGAAACAAAAATCAAAATCCAAACTCCTAAAATACTCAGACTTCTAAAAGAAAAATCTGTTGGAGATGATCACATTCATATTATCAAATTAATGGATTAATTTTTGGCTCTGGCTTTTTGTTTTATTTTGCTTTTGTCTTGTATTCATGGTATAATTAAATATCCCGTATCTCCAAATTTAAGAAGGGAAATCATAGAGAACATTCCAAACAAACTATCTGGTGCTTACGAGCCAAACTGAAGATCATCTTTTCCCTTCCTTCCACACACTCACTCACACTTGTCTGACTTAGTATTTTTCTAGTCCAACTTCCAGAAGATACTCTCTCAGCTCTATGATTGACAGTTTAGTTAATTCACTGTCATGAGAAATTGTGGTAGCGACTTTCAAACTGCGTGTTGCAACTCATTAGAAGGGTCTTGCATCAATTTAGTGAGACTAGGATTTTGGTAAAAAGAAGAGCATGCAGAGTATATCACATATAATGGGGTTAGTGCTGTTTATTAAATGTTTGTTGCGGGTGTGTGTGCGTGTGTGTGAGAGAGAGAATGTCATGTGTGTATTAGAAGATGACATAAGGTGTACTGCTTACGATGGGTCACAATCACAAAAGTCTGAAAGCTACTGGAATAGACACAGCAAGAAAATAACAGACCCTCCAAGTCAGATCTCTGAGCACCTGGAAGAAAAAAGGCATGAAAACAGTAATAATCCACTGCATATATTTTTACGTAAAAATATTTTTAACTGGCATATTCTCTACTTATAGATGTCAGTGCAAGCCTTACCTGAAGATGTCCTTTGGTAAGAAACACACTGATGTCTCCACAAAGAAATAGCAGATCTCTCTCGATTCTGCAGTCCATTTAGTCTTTCCGCCAGCCCACCTCTGTTCAACGAATCATAATGTGTTAAATTTAGTTAAAAAAAATCTTCAGAATAGTTGGAACATTTGTATTTTATACCCTCCAAGCAGAGACAAAAAAAAAAAAAAAAAGGCAAACTTCAACTTGTTTGGCATGACATTCTCTTCCTAGAGGCCAAATCCTTCTAGGTTAGTAATCTTTCTTAAGATTTCTTGGAAGATCAGTTTTCTGATTCTTAGCAATTTGGGCTTCCTGAGATCAGTTTGACTTCCTGACTAGTCGTTCTAGTTTACTTACTCCATAAACATGTGCTGATTACATGTTTCCTGTTCTACCCAGCCAAGCACCAGGCCAAGGATCCTAAGAAGGGACTAAGCTAAGCCACGGTGGGCCTTACAAACTGATCAGCAGACAAGTCAAACAAATAAATGTAAAGTGGTTTCAGAGATGTAGGCAAGAATAAAACCTGCACACTGTTGATAGGTAGAACACCCAACTAAAGAGGACTTGGGTACAGACTCATTACTTGGCCCACAGAGATAGCTGAGTGTTAACCCTAAACATATATCAAGAAGACAGCATACAAAGAAGAAAATGTCCATGTGTGGCAGGAAGATGATTCATGACCACGGGCACACAGGCACTTCATAAGAGTCCTTACCTACCAGCAAACAGACAGATGGACAGACAGCAATATTATAAATGCAAAGAAACACACACATTTTTTTGATTCAGTAAACCACCTGCATTCAGGAAAGTCAGCAGCTCCTAACACATCTGTGATCGCAAGAGAAATCAAGATCAGTTGTTAATTACCCATTATGACTACATGCTACATAACTTACCAACATATTATCTCATAAAATTACGTTCACTGATCATTTTACTACATTATCTCATTTTATTCTAATAATATCCCTTTGAGGTAGAAAGAACAGAAATCAATACCCATCTCACACATGATAAAATCTGAGCTTAGAGAGAGGTTAAGAAAATTCTCTAATATTGTATAACTAGCCAGATGAGGAAACAGTTATTGAAAACAGAAAGGACTCAGAACAGTGTCTGGCATTTAGTAAACCTTCAAGAAGTGCTAGTCAGTGGTGTTACCGATTCTGTTATGATTTTTACTTGCACCCTATACTTTTTCTACAACAATCAAAAGATCATATTTTAATACATGTTATAAATATTATCACTACCGCTACTCTGTTTTCCTATAGGTGATTGTTTTCCTACAGGTGCTAATTATTTCTGAATATGTGTGTGTGTGTATGTAAGCAGTATATATAACAGCAAATTTTTAATTCTCACAATGACAAATATGCCAAAGAACCTCTACTTTACACACATGTCTACCTGTACTTTATACCTATGGAAGCCCTTCTTCATATCATTTTGTTTACATGAACTAACTCATCTATACACCCTCTCTGAACAACATGAGGAAAGCAGGTACTACTGTCATTTTATAGAAGATACACTGAGGCGTTTTATCGCACGAGGTAAACATCTGCCACCAGGCTGTCTGGCTGTGTCAATGATACACCTACTGCTCCTTCAAGAATACGCACTACTGAAAAAGGTCACAATGATCTAGGTATTATTTGCCAAATGTTGGTTTTCAATCTTATGACTTTAGAGAGAAGAAAAAACACTAACTACAATCTAAAAGCAATATACGGTTAGCGCCAAGCCCAGAACCCTACAAGTAAACTGGAGGAATGACAGGATGAAAGGTAAAAGGCAAGAACAAAAATGAGTGTAGAACAGTTTTCCACATGCGGGAACATCGGAAACCCTAAGAATCTGCATTTCCACCTTGGTTTTGGTCAGGATACCTCTGCTCTAAGAATTCCTACAGGGAATTCTGAGATGATTCACCAGAACTTAGGAACGGAAATATCATGACCTCTAGCCAACAATCATAATTCTAGTAAAAACCTTTTGTACATTGAAAAAAAAAAGGGGGGGGGGTTCAAGAAGGCCCTGCTGTAACACATGCAAATTAACTCTTTTCTTTTTTGCTTTCTTTGACAAATGAATTTGTTAAGTAATTACAGCATACAGTGTGGTGACTTGATACATATTATACATCTGCAAGGAACACACCCCTCTCAATTTACTTAATTGACAGATCATCACCTCACAGATTTACCTTTTATTCTTTTTGGTGAAAACATTTAAGTTCTACTCACTTAAAAAATTTCAATTGTACAATATAGCATTTTCAGTAATAGTCACCATGTTTACATTAGATCCTTCAGAGCTTATCCACCTTATGACTAAAAGTCTGCACCCCTTTCACATGAATATATTCCCAGAAGTGGCATTGGTGGATAATACAGTAGATATATTTTTAATTTTCTTAGAACCTCCACACAGTTTTAAATAGCGGCTACGTCAATTCATGTTCCCGCCAACAGTGCAGAAGGGCTCCCTTTTCTATACATCCTAGTCAGTACTTATCATCTCCTGTCTTTTTGATGACAGCCATTCTGACAGACGTGAGGTGGTATCTCACTGAGTTTTGACTTGCATTTCCCAGATTACTGATATGGAACACCTTCTGATATACCTGTCGGTTATTTGGATGTCTCCTTCAGGAAAATGTCCATTCAAGAGTCTTTAGAGTTTTCTGTATAAGATCATGTCATCTATAAAAAAGACAAGTTTTAGTTCTTCTGAATTGGGATGCCTTTTATTTCTTCTTCCTACCTAATTACTCTGGTGGGGACTTTCAGTACGATGTTGAATGAAAGTGACAAGAGTGGGCATCCTTGTTGTTCCTGATCTAGGAGGAAATGCTATGAGCTTTTCACTGTGAGTATGATGCCAGCTGTGGGCTTGTCATTTTATGGCCTTTATTATGTTAAGGTACATTCCCTTTATATCTAGTTTGTTGAAACTGTTTTTCATGAACAGATGTTGGTATTTGTTAAAGAATTTTCTGCATCTACTGAAATGATCGTACGATTTTTTCCTCCATTTTGTTAATACAGTGTATCATGGTGAGTGATTTTTGGAGGAAGAACAATCCTCGCATCCCTAGAAACAATCCCAAGTGATCACAGTGTATAATCCTTTTAATACATTGTTGAATTTGGTGTGCTAATGCTTTATTGAGGACTTCTGTGTCCATGTTCCTCAGGGATACTGGCCTGTAATTTTCTTTTCTTGAAACGACCTTATCTGGTTTTGGTATCAGGGTAATGTTGGCCAGGTAAAATGAGCTTGGAAGTGTTTCCTCCTCTTTTTTTTTTTTTTTTTTTGAAAGTGACGAAGATTGGCACTAAGTCTTCTTTGAACATGAGACAGAAATAATCAGTGAAGCCATCTGTTCCTAGACTTTACTTTGTTGTGAGAGTTTTGATTACTGATTCAATCTCCTTACTAGTAGTTGGTCTGTTCAGAGTTTTTATTTCATCTTGATTCAGTTCTGGTAGGTTGTATGTTTCTAGGATTCATTCATTTCTTCTAGGTTGTCCAATTTGTTGGTGTATAATTATCACGGTGGTCTATCATGATTCTTTGTATTTATGTGGTACCAGTTTTAATGACTTCTTTTTCATTTCTAATTTTATTTGAGTCTTCTCTCTTTTTTTGTTTAGGTAAAAGTTTGCCTGAGTTTAGCTTTTCAAAAAAACCATTAATCATTAATCATTTCCATTAGTCTCTTCTATTATCTTTACAGTCCATATTATATATTTCCCCTCTGATTTTTATTATTTCCTTTCTGATACTAACTTTGGGTTTAGTTTGTTCTTCTTTATATGATTCTTTGAGGTAGGAGAAGGGGTAACCGGATGAAGATGGTTAAAAGGTATAAACTTCTAGGTATAAGATAAATAAGTACTAGAGATGTAATGCACAACATGAGGAGTATGGGTAACACTGCTTTATGATGTATGTAAAATTTTCTAAGAGAGTAGATCCCAAAAGTTCTTATCACAATGTAGAAACCATTTCTCAACTTTCTTTGGATGTATATGAGGTGATGATGTTTGCTAAACTTACCATGGTAATCATTTCACAATGTACGTAAATCAAATCACTATGCTTGTACACCTTAAACTTACACAGTACTGTATGTCATTAAATCTTAAAACTGAAAGAAAATAATACATATTTCCACAATACGTATAAAAGGAGATTATTACTATTAAGGATGCAGAACAACTTCCTATGCTTAAAGTCACTGGGAGGTGGCATGACACATGACCAACTGACAGAACTGACCACACAAAATATAAACTTTTATACATTCCCCCCAAATATATGTACACATGTATAAAAGAATTTGATGTCAAAGAGCAAGGTTGGTGGAAAAACTCCATTTGTGTTTGAAAGTATAGAATCAAAATAATAAGAAAAACTCAAACCGTGGTATATAAACTCTGAAAAGAACTTGTACAATTAACAACAGAGAAAGTAAAAGATGAATAACCTCATTATTCCCAAAAAAGCCTTATCATTTTTTTACCAAGGAAAACAAAACCAAACCATATGATGCCCTCACCATTCTCCTATCTCATCTCAGGAAATGCCAGCTCTGTTCTGCCAGCTGCTCAATAAGTCATGTTCTCAGAGGCTTCCCTGACCTGTTGCTTAAAATTGAAACATCATTGCCTTTGTTCACTGCTGTGCCTCCAGGACACGAAATAGTGCTTGGCACACAGTAGGCCCTTAACTGGGTTGGGACTTTCTATAATTGTGTAGGATCGACTTCAAACAGCAAAGACATTCTAATCCCTTTACTTAGCTTCCTTTTCTGTTTTCTCCAGAGACTACTACAAACCACCAATATTCTCATTTGAGGTATAATTTCTTCACTCTGAGCATAAGGCCTCTGTCTTATTTTATATTTAAAAAACAAAACAAAAGGAAACAGTGGACAGGCATCAGCTGACTCACCAGACTACATCCATCCCACTCGACTCAGTCACACCTCATACTCTTCCCTCCACCCCTTTATTCAAGACAGGCCTCCCTCTCCCACTTCCCTTCCTGGACACTGACAGAAATGACCCCTAATCTCGCCATCTCCACTGGGTCTTCCCTATCATTCTTCAAATATCTCACCTTTTCTCTGGGAATTTCTTTAGATACTGGATCCCATTCAAACCCGAACAAGCTAAGCTCCCCACCCCTTTCCTATCTTGAATCCCAGCTTCCAGCAGAAGGGTCACAGCCCCATCTCCACTTCTTGAGCCCCTCGCTTCCTCCCTTAATAATCCACTGACATTGTCTGACACTGGCACTGGGGTCTCCTTGGTGTGCATTGTATTTGCCCTCTCTTGAGGTAGACATACCCTAAACAGATCCAAAACCGTGTTCTTCATTGCCATGTTTACTCTTTTCTACTGTATTCCTTTTTCCTTTAAACTCTCCACTGAGTTTGCTTTTGTGGCACTGTTTCCCACAACTTCTCCTTCTCACTTTCATTGAAGTTGTGTTTTCCCTGATTCATTCTAATTTAAGACACAGACAAACAGTGTACGACACAGCGTTTGGACATGCAACACCCCCCAACCCCACCCCAGCACACTCCAGGCTCCTTCACTTGTCCTGCTGGGTCCTCCATGGCCTGGCCCCTAGGGTTCTTCACATACACACTAACTTCTTTCCTATGAATCCTTGCTCTCAAAAGTCTTTGCAAGTGTTTCCCTGGCCAATCACAATCACAAATGTAATCTCAGCAGTCCATATTTCTATGGACTGTTAAGTTACTTGAAAACAGGAAGAGTCATTTACTTGTTTTAATTGTCTAAGACAGCACCTGGAACACTGGTGTTCAATAAAATCTGATAAACCCAAATAACCAATCTCTATTAAGGAAAACAGTCACATAAGCTGGTTATGACTAAAAAGAGTGAATGCTCAATTTGGATGAAAAATACCACAAATCATCTCCAGAAATTAGGATGGGATTACAATTCTACTCTGTCAATCTTCCTTCACAAGTAAACAAGTAAGTATTTCTAAATTAACACTTTAGGTATTTGGGTTTTTTAAGAAAGAGAAAAACTTAAAAAAAAAATTTTAAAAGGTGTAATTTAACCTTAAAAGCTTCTTTGTCTTTGCTGACTTCTCTGGAGTCTTGGGAAGCTTTGTCTGTCTTGGGGGTGCATGCACAATGGTCTCCGCAGGCCTCAGCCCCAGGTTTACCAGTTTCTCCGCAGCCTGTCTCCCACCTGGCCCACGGCCCATGGGGCATCTGTGAGAGGGCTCTGCATCAGTGAACAAGACATTCTCTGAGTCATCAGCTCTTTCACTATCTGACGAATACTCCAAAATTTCTGTAGGACTTGTCTGAAAAAAATTAAGAGAAATGCAATTAAATTTGGAGAACTCTTTATTCAAATCCTATTTATATATGCCTATTATTCTATTCCCTTATAATTATATTGAAATAACTTTGTAAATATACTATCTGTAGCTTAAACTTCTATTTTGACACAAAGTCACAAAATCCAAAATAAGTCATATACCCAAAGACAAGAGATTAAACCAATTATAAGCCAGAGACTATCTCACAGAATCCACTAAATTCAGCACAAATATTTCAATCTTCCTTCAATAAACTAAAAGAAATGTGCCACACGTTATCAGTCTCAAACACTGAACTAATAACACCAACCTGAATGGCTGCTAGTCAATGTAATCTAATACCTATTGGAAAAAAAAGCATTGTTTTGATTTTGAATTTTAATGTGGAGTAAATAATATTCACTATTCGTTAAAAACAAAATAAAAGAAAATTGCCTCTTAAGTGTAAACTGCTTAATTTACCAAAGACATCTCCAAGGATACAGATGAAAAATTAACTTTTTCTGCATAATTCCAATATGCCATTTTCCAGAGGCTAGTTTGAAATTGCTGATATCAACAGGAACTATTTAAGAATGAGTCACTGAGTCTTTTTCCTAACATTTCCCAAAATGTTTCTTCTTTCTTCTACTAAAATTTCTGAACCACCAAATAAATAAAAATTGTTTTGAAAACTAGATTACAAAACAGGAATTCACAACAACAGCCAACCCTGGAGAGAAGAATTAAAGCTTTCTTTTGTGATGTTTTCTGTCTTTGCCCTGACACACGCTAAAACTTTAAAGTATGACAGGTATTTTATTTTCCTGTTACTTGGTTGTGCAGGTCAGTCCCATCTTGTTCTAATGACGACAATTTATCCTTCAACATTCTAACTTTCCAGTATATCGGTAGCCCCTTCCAATTTAATACCTACACTAAATTTTACATTTACGAAATGTAAATTGTACATCTAGTTGAATGGTTCTTCTGTACCTGGTCAACTCATAGTGTAGCTCTGGGGTCCCTCAGGAAGAGCCCTCTCTCCTGCCAGCATGAACTGTGGCCCTGGCACTGTCACAGGCACTGAACTAGAGACAGTGAAGAGGATACAAGCATATGAGGGTTATCACTTGTGGCTGCGTGCGTGTGTGTGTGTTAGCACTACAGTTTTCATCATTTCCTAGTCTATGCACAAAAGGTTTATCACACTTGGCCTTTTTCGAGGATTTTATAGTTAAAACCTTTTCAAGAGCTTAAAAAAAAATATCACCCACCCCCATGTCTCTTCGAAAAACCAGCTTGGGTAGTGACCTGTTACCAGGCACATTTAAAATATGAAAAAGTAAATGAAAAAAATATTCAAATGAAGATCTTAGTTCCACTATCCTTTTCACAATTTCAGTTACATGCCTAAATTACTGCATTACTAAAGTTTAAATACTAAATGCTGCTAATCCATTAATAAGCACAGGGGTCACATGATTCCCACCCCCCAACACAGCTTCTGAATAAATGTTAACAGTCCACAAAAAGAACCTGAGCAGTTTACACTGAAAATTTAGTTCCTTGACACTGAAAACTTATATATACTATCTGGGAACTCCAAATTTAATTCCATCTTTTTGTTACGAATGTCTTCTTTTAGTACTCTCAAGTTTTGCCCTTCCTGCTACAGCAGGGTTTCTCGGCCTCAGCACTGTTGTCATTTCAGGCTGGGTAAGGTGGAAGCCTGCCTGGTGCATCGTAGGGGGTTCAGCAGCATTCCTGGCCACCACCCACTAGATGACAGTAGCACTGCCCCACCAGTAATGACTGTCAAAAATGTCTCTAGGCATCGCCAAATATCCCCTGGGGGATGAAATCACTCCCAGTTGAGAACCACAATCCTAGAAAAATGTGAACAAATAACCAGCCACATGTGGCTTGTGCTGGGGACTCACATGCAGAAGTTGAAGGGACACAGCACTTGGTAGGGATGAGGAGGTCAGAAGCAAAGAGTCATAAACAACGTGGCAGAAGTACTGCTATCGAAGCGTCATTCAGGCACCATGGGAACAAGTAAGAGGAAAACAAGGCCAGGTGGGCACAGGGAAGAGGGAAAGAGCTGCCACCTGAATCACGATCTGCCACCTAAAGCTGAACACTAAGTGTACGTTATTAGGCAGAAAGCGAAGGAA
Source organism: Camelus bactrianus (assembly GCF_048773025.1). Classification (NCBI taxonomy): domain Eukaryota; kingdom Metazoa; phylum Chordata; class Mammalia; order Artiodactyla; family Camelidae; genus Camelus; species Camelus bactrianus. Next base: position 1,036,234 of record NC_133567.1, on the reverse strand, counting down.
GTACATCCAGGAAAGGAACAGGAGGACCACAAATACGAGAGAATACAGTGCATGCAGGAAAACCTATAAGCAGCAGCAGAGAGAGGGCTGCTGCAGACTACAGCAGGGCATGCAGCTTTATTCTGAGGCCTTGCGGGAGCCACGGGCAGTTTGGACAGAGGCTAACAAGGCAGATAACAGTATAGAATGATCCTCCGAACAACATTCTGAAGAACAGGCTCTACTATGGGCAGGTAGGGAAAGCAGCCTGCTAGCTGGAAAGCTCCTCCATGATCAAAGCAAGACATAGAGAGGATGTAAGTGGCAGTCAGTAGTGGTGGGAGGAAAGAGAGATGGCCTTGAAAGAAAATAAGGAAGGAGACTTAACAACACTTAAGGACTCCCAGATGTTAGGAATGACAGTGAAGACAGAGTCAAAGGAGACCTCAAGCATCTGGTTTGGACAACTAAAGTACATTTACCAGGAAAGGGGATTCAGGGAAGGTATCTGGAGAGGGGTAGTTGCTAATAGTAAATCTATTTTGATATGTCATTAATGCAATGCTTATGAAATAGCTGAGGGAAAACTGACCAAGAGGCAGCGGCTTTATGGGTCTGAGCTCTAAGAAAGGGACGTGAGAGGGAGACATAACTTCAGGAATCCCAAGAGCAGAAACAATGCCTGAAGGTATGAGCGCTAGAAAAGACTGTCCACGGATATCATGTAAAAGGAGGAAGAGGAGGTCCAGGTTGGAACCTTGGGAATATTATCAATATTTAAGCTGTATTCAGGTGAGAAGAGACACAAAAGTGGGTTGGATTTGAGAAAAAAGACATTGCACGGTCACGAGAACTTCATGGGACCTTGGAAATAATGTGCACCTTGAAGAATAAACGGTGCAAAATGGCCCAGCCACTTTGGAAGACAGTTTGGTGGTTTCTTCCAAAATTAAGCATACTCCTACTATACAATCACACTCCTTGATCTTTACCCAAAGAAGCAGAAAATGTATGTTCACATAAACACCTCTATATGTATGTTTATCACAGCTTTATTCATAATTGCCAAAACGTGGAAGCAACCAAGATGTCCCTGAGTAGGTGAATAGATAAACCATGATATATCCAGACAATGGAATATTACTCAGCACTAAAAAGAAGCAAGCTATCAAGCCATGTGGAAACAGGGAGGAAACTTAAGTGCATATGACTAAGTGAAAGAAGCCAATCTGAAAAGGCTACACACCTATACGATTCCCACTCTATGACATTCTGAAAAAGGAAAAACTATAAAGACAATATAAAGATTGGTGCCAGGTTGGAGGAAGAGTGGGGGAGATGAACAGGTAGAGCACAGAGGACTTTCAGGACAGTGGAAATACACTGTACGATACTATAATAATGGATATATGTCATTATACATCTGTCCAAGCCCACTGAATGTACAACATCAGGAATGATCCCTAAGGTAAATTACGGACTTTGGGTGATTATGATGTGTCATGTAAAGTTCAGTCTTAATAACAAATGGACTACTGGCAAACTATATGGATAATGGAGAAGATCATGCCTGTGTCGGGGACAAGGGTATATGGTAAATTTCTATACTTCCTTTTCAATTTTATTGTAAACCTAAAATGGCTCTGGAGCTGGGATGGGCCAAGATGGCAGGGTAGGACGCTTGTAGCTCACCCTCTCCCACAAATACACCAAAACTCACATCCACGGACCCACCCAGCCAACCAGAGCACCTGCTGAACTCCAAGATAACATCGCCCTCTTCAAAAGACAAAGACGCTACGTATCTGGTAGGAGAAAAGGAAAAAAGAAAGAAGAAAAGGCAGAACAGTGTGGGACCAGTCCCACGGGGAGGGAGCGGCAAAGGAGGAATAGCGCTTGTTTGCTGAATCTACCCCCCTCCAATGGAGAGGTCAGTGGGATGGAGGGAGAGCCTCTGAGGCTCAGATCTGTACGGAGCACCCCTTGTCCGACAGAACTAAGTTAAACGGGCACAAAGGGTCCCTGTGACACCCAGCCCGAGATGCGAGCTGGCAGCGGGGGGATGGGACAGGCTGCCCAAGCTGGGTGGAGGACTGGGGCAGCTGCACTGAGGCAGCCCCGGAGGACTGCAGGGTGCTTCGCGCCATGGCTGGGAGGGGATACAAAGCAGAATAACCTGGGCCCCCATAAATTACAGCAAAAAAAAAAAAAAAAAAAAAAGCAAAGCAACACCGCGGTGTGTCCTGGGGGGAGGGGCGCCATAGTCTTTGTCTCCTCAGACCCATGGCACCATTACTGGTACTTCTCACAAGAAGAGAGGCAGGGCGCAGCCACAGCTGCCATATCCTCCTGTGCGCAGCGATTAGGTGGGGACGGGGCCGAGACCAAGACCTGAATACACAACTGGGGGCTCTGCAACATCCTAGGCAGGACTGAGACTTGTTTACGGCCTAAGACAGATAGAATCTTTCTGACCTGGTACCTCAGAGAACTCGTGCTGTCAAGACAAACAAGGAGCTGGGTTTTGGCATGGGGCAGGGGCAGGGGCAGGGGCAGGGCTGTTACACCGTCTTCCCCAAGCCTGCCTATGGAGTGCAGACAGAGGTGGAGCAGGCAGCTGCACAGAGCAGCAGAGTGACCTGCTCCGGGAGAGGGTGGGCAGCCACCCACCTTCCTGGCAGGAGCTCAGCACCTGACCGTGGTGTTGGGAGGGGGCACGATCCACCCATCTACCTCTCCCAAGCGCAGCATCTGACTGCGGCATCGAGAGGGGGAGTGACCTGCCTTTCCACCGTGTAAGAGCACAGCACCTGACCCAGTGTTGGGAGTGGGCACGATCTGCTAGCCAACAGGCACTGGGAGCAGCACTGATGAGGGTGCCAACTGAGGGCCTCTAGAAACAGCAAGCTGAGTTCACGAAACAGGGCAAAGACAGAAAGACTTCTTGATAAAATCATTAAGAGTGCACAGTTTCTGGGAGAATACATCCCCCCCCCCCCATTTTTTTAAAATCTATTTTCTATTACCTTTTTCATCTTTACTTTTTAAACAATTGTATATGTCTACAGTTTTAATCCCTTCTAAGTTTTTAAAAAATCTTTTTATTATTATTTTTAAAAACCTACCTCATTTCATTTTTATTTCTCTTGGTTTTGATCTCGTTATTGATTACACACAGGTTTTAAGTAGTTTTTTTGATTTTTTTCTCCTTTTTTAGAGGTTTTTAAAAGACATCTCAATTCTTGCTATTCTGCTTCAACTTGCTCTTCTATTATTGAGTATACACTGTTTTGAAACCTTTCTTTTCAAATTCTCTCGTTTTATCTTTTTAAAAAATCTGTTCTATTTTCTATTACCTTTTAAAATTTTACTTTTTAAACAATTGTATATGTCTCCAGTTTTAATCCCTTAAAAATTTTTCTTTTAAAATATATTTATTATTATATTTTTAAAAGTTTACTTCATTTCATTTTTATTTCTCTTGGTTTTGATCTCCTGTTATGGATTATACACAGGTTTCAAATATTGTTCTTTAATCTTTTCTCCTTTTTTTAAGGTTTTAAAAAGACGTCTCAACTCAATTGCTATTCTGCTTCAACTTGCTCTTCTATTATTGATTATACACTGTTTTCAAACCTTTCTTTTCTCCCTTCTTTTAAAATTCTCTTTTTTTTAAGTTTTATTCCTGCATAGGCTTTAGATAGATAAATAAATAAACTCATTTAAGGACCACAATAGATAGCTGATACTCCGTAAGCCACAGTACCAGAGACATATGAGCAAGATGAAGAAGCAGAGGAACCACTCCCAATTAAAAGATCAAGAGAAATTCCCTGAAAGAATGATAAATGAAATAAACATTGATGGCCTACTAGGTCAAGATTTCAAAAAAGGAGTGATCAAAGTACTGAAGGAACTAAAAGAAATAGTGTTTAGAGATATAAAATATGTCAAAAATGAAGTAGAAGCTATAAAGAAGAACCAAGTAGAATTGGCAAACTCATTTGCTGAAATGAGAGCTGATCTAAAGGCTGTACAAAGCAGACTAGATAATGCAGAAGAACAGATAAGCGACCTAGAAGACAGGGCAATAGAAAGCACCCAATCAGAACAGCTGAAAGAAAAACAAATAAAAAACAAGGAAAACAATATAAGGGACCTATGGGATAATATAAAGCGTGCCAGTCTACACATAATAGGGGTTCCAGAAAGGGCAAAAAGAACAAAGGGGATTGAAAAGGTATGTGAAGAAATCATGACTGAAAACTTCCCAAACTTAAACAGGGAATCAGATATCCAAGTACAGGAAGCTCAGTGGGTCCCAAATAGGAAGAACCCAAACAGACTCACACCAAGACATATCATAATCAAGATGGCTAGAGTCGAGGATAAAGAAATGATCCTAAAGGCAGCAAGAGAAAAACAAAGAGTGAGTTACAAGGGAACCCCCATAAGGCTCTCAGCTGATTTCTCTACACAAACACTACAGGCCAGAAGGGAGTGGCAAGATATATTCAAAGTCCTGCATGAAAAAAAGATGCAGCCTAGGATACTGTATCCAGCAAGGCTATCCTTTAGAACAGAAGGAGAGATAAAGAGCTTCACAGACAAGCAAAAACTCAAAAGAGTTTAGCAACACTAAACCCATGCTAAAAGAAATATTGACAGGTCTACTCTAAATAGAAAAGAAGCAGGATGCTGCAAAAATGAGAAACTCATAACTGGAAAGGAGATAACTGCCATGAATTACAAAAAGAATAAACACAAAATTGTAAAAGAAGACATTTAAATCATTAAGAGTGGGAGAGGGAAGCAAGGAAAGCCATTGTGGAAAACAGTATGGAGATTCCTCAAAAGACTAGGAATAGACATACCATATGACCCAGGAATCTCGCTCCTGGGCATATATCCAGAAGGAACCCTACTTCAAAATGACACCTGCACCCCAATGTTCATAGCAGCACTATTTACAATAGCCAAGACATGGAAGCAGCCTAAATGTCCATCAACAGAGGACTGGATAAAGAAGAGGTGGTATATTTATACGATGGAATACTATTCAGCCATAAAAACCGATAACATAACGCCATTTGGAGCAACATGGATGTCCCTGGAGAATGCCATTCTAAGTGAAGTAAGCCAGAAAGAGAAAGAAAAATACCATATGAGGTCGCTCATATGAGGAATCTAAAAAAACAAAACAAAACAAATACAAAACAGAAATAGACACAGAATACAAACTTGTGGTTGCCAAGGGGGTGGGGGGTGGGAAGGGACAGACTGGGATTTTAAAATGCAGAACAGATAAACAAGATTATACTGTATGGCAAAGGAAAATATAAACAAGATCTTGTGGTAGCTCATAGTGAAAAAAAATGTGACAATGAATATATATATATATATGTTCATATACAACTGAAAAATTGTGCTCTACACTAGAATTTGACAACATTGTAAAATGACTATTACTCAATAAAAAAAGTTTAAAAAATCTAAAAAAAAAAAAAAGATACACAGAGAAGTCTAGACAAATCCAAGTTTAGAGTTCACACTGCAAGGTAAGAGACAGTTAACAGCAACATGATAGCCCTACAGATTGGGTGCGCGTGTTGAGAGAGAGCACACATGTTCTCTTACATAAAAGTAAATCGCATAACCTATCAGCAGAGTGGGGAATATGTTATAAACTTATTTCTTGGAATAATGATGAATTTGGGCTAATTCACTCATCCTTCCAGTGTGGCTTCCTGGTACCAGTGATGGCTCTGGGTCAGTGGTAAAGTCCATGCCTTCAGACTTGTTTCCATTCCCAAACCTACCGATGAGATGCTCTAAAAAATTAAGTTACTATGATGTTTTAATGCAGTGAGAGCCATTCAGCACACTGGCAAGTGTTCATTCATTCCCAGCCTACCACTTTAATAATTACTGTTCTAAAACTGTTCAGTGAGTAAACAGCACTAAAGCAAACCCTTTAGAGAGAAAGTCAGCTGGCTCAAGTAATGCACGAAGAGAGGCCAAACTCTGTGACAGTCAGGGTAGTAGTGCGACCAACTGAAACAGAGGACACATACAAGAGCAAAGAAAGGGGAAAGAAGACATTCTTTGGAACACAGGCAGTTCTAAATGAACACAGGACTAGCACAGAAACACAGAGCCACCTGGCTGGAGGCTGGAAATTCAGCTGACTGGCAAAGAGGCCATTGGAGTAGAAGTGACCCAAGACACTGACCTGTAAGATGCCCTCATGGAGGACACGGGTGAGGACAAGACAGCCACAGCACTCTGATTTCTGGGCTCCTTTTTTCAGCCTCAACATAGACAACCTCCCACAGACTGTATGATAGAAATCACAATGACTCCATGACTTTCATTACTTTCAGGGATTCTTTACTTTGATATTCTATAATACTGTGCAGCCAAGATGATGTTTTAAAAAAGATCCCACTGTCTCTACCTTAAAATCTGCCAGTTATTCGGCAATGCAGACATCTAGGCGCTGGCGTGTGCAGAGGTAAAATGGGAAGCACACACGTTCGTAAGCTCATCAAGAAAATCAGGAATAAGAAAACCCTACAATTTTCTAAATAGGTAGATATTCAAAAATATCACTTTTTTAAAAGTAAATTATAAACAACTATCAAATTTTTAATTTAAAAAATCAATTAGCATAATACTTTATCATAAATTTTTAATTTAAAAAATCAATTAGCATAATGCAATTAGCTGACTCAAATCTTCATCTAAATCCATGTATGAAAGTCCACATATGGGAGGGTCCTCCTCTATAAAAACTGCGCCCACTAACAAAGTTAAGATCTTGAAGTCTAATGTCAAGATGGAGCAAAGCCTCTGCGGTAACACAAATGAAACCAATCAGCCAGATGAACCACCACTCTCTAACGTTCAGAAATTAAAGCTTTTACCTCTAAAATTTATAGAATGGTCACACCAAGCAACAGTGGAATATTGGTAATAAATGATAACCTCTCTATCTTTAAACGACACCTCTGTAGCTAAATACTAAGCTCATAAAACTAAGGAAAGAAAGATAGTAACTAAATCAAAATCATTACTTGAGATAACCAATTACAGGACAAAAAACAGCTCACTTTATTCTATTTCATGCCAAAACAGAAGACTCAAAGCTCTTGGTCTCAGCTCAGGCGAGAAGGCGTCCCCCAGGCTGGGTCCTTGCCCGCCCGCCTGCCGTGGGGGCAGGTGCTGGCTGCATCCTAACCGGCAGGGCCACATCCTGCAGCGCAGGTTTCTGTTCTCCGAGGCTTCCCACCCAATTACTGGCTGGGCCCAGACCTGCCCTGGGAGGATCTTATGAGATCAGCAAGAGCTAGGCTACGCTAAGTTCACCATGTTTACCTGGTTCAGCTTTCCTTTCTTCAAGTCTCACTACAAATGAGGTCAGGGGAATTTTAAGGAAATAACAAGAGAATTGTAAAAATCCTGCCTGCTTAGAAACTTTTAAATCTAATAATCTTCTTAAGGAAGTTGAAAGGTGGGAGCAACAGCAAAAATGCTACAGAAGATATGCAATGGTGGCTGTGACAAGTAAAATCACCAAAACCAAGACAGCTCTTAAAAATTAAGGGGAATGAAAGAGTACTGGTGGCTGATAAGCCAACAAATTAGTTAGCAAATGCCTTCATTTCCACTCTCAATTCTAAAATGGAATTCATTCATTTAACAAATTAACTGAATGTCTGCTCTGTATCAGAAATCATTCTGGGTACAATGCTCTATGCAATTGCGGTGGGCAGGGACACCAAAATCCTTATCCATGTGGTCTTTAAAGTCTGGTGGAATCATAACACGCACCCTCACTCACTCACTCCTTAATTAACATGGGCTGTTCTCTGGCCACGTATCAAGAACTACACTGGTTGTGTGAAAAAGGGCAGCAAAGTCACCAAGAATGGAAGGAGTGTATCAGACTCTCAGCTCCTAACAGAATTTTATTTTCTATTGGGATTAAATATCAATAAAAGCAACTAGACCATAGTTGTCTATAGATAAGAGCAATTCTAGACAACAGAGTTTTAAACTACTAACAGGAGATATACTTTCACTGTTTACTTGGTATGCTTTTTGTGACTGAAACTTTATCCACAACAATCAGAGCCAGCTAGTGAGAGGGAAAACAAAAGCTGTAGATTTTCTCACACATTTAAGAAAAAAAAAAACATCTTTTCTGAGGTAAACAGGTTTAACTAGCTACGCCCATGGTTACACCTCTGTAAATCACCTGGCTTGCCTTTCCCAAACCAAGTATGTTTCCAACCTCAAATTCCAGCCTGATGAGAAGGACAGAACTCTCGTTCCACCAACATGGGTTCACAAAAGCACCATTCTACCTCATCTTAACATGTAAAGCACCTGCTCCGAGGAGCCCAAGGAGGAAAAGAGAAACAGTACGCAGTCTCATTGTAAGACAGAGGGCCAGAGAGAAGGAGCCTGCTGGATGGAGTCAGTGACACAACCTGTCTGCTTCAAACATGTTCAGAGACAGACCCAGCCCCATCTTTCAGCAGCACCACCTCCTGGCAGACCCAGGCAGGGGCGGCACACGTATCCCTGGTCTGCTGGAGGCTGAGAGGCATCCAACTCAAACCTACACTCAAAACGGGGACCTCAAAATTAAGTGAAGCAAAAATGACAGCATACTCAGAAAATTAATCTGTTCATTTATGCAAATGAAACTAGAGGCAAGACACAGACTGCTGCTGGTTATGAGCCAGGCTTTCCTTTTATTCAAGGCAAAGGATTAAAATCCTACACAGACTATGAGATATAAAATAAGCTACCAGGATGTACTGTACAACACAGGAAGTACAGATAATATTTTACAATAACTATAAATAGAGTGTAAACTTTAGAAACTGCTTATCACTATATTGTACACCTGTAACTTACATAATATTGTACAGCAACTATATTTCAATTAAAAAACTAAACTAAACTAAACTAAAATTCTACATAATGGAAGACTGGGTGGGGGCAGAGGGCGGGGATGGAAGAGACAGAGAGAAGAGCCTGGAGAAGATAGAGGCTTTGAAGGAAACAAGCCAGGGAAGTGCCCTAAGGAACACAGGGACAAACAAAAGCAAAAACAGTGAAAAGCAAGTACACAGCCTCACAGGGCCTAGGGTGCACCCTCCAAACATGGGTTCAAGGAGGCACTAAGAGAAATTAAGACATTAAGAGAAAAGGGAGCTCCACAGTCAAGTCAGTTTGAATAAACACGGTAGAATAAAATTAAATGCTGAGATTTCTCAGGAGCCTTTAACACATCCTTCTGCACCGTGACCTCTAGGAGGAGGCTACAGTCTTTCATAATTTCTTCTATCTTCTTAAATATCACATGCCATGCATGGTTCAATGTTTTCTTGACAGCTCACAGTTACTCTCGTGGATAACCATTATTTTGCAGTTCCACATATGACAGATGGGCTTCCTTTCCCTCCACTCACGAGGCTGCTGGCCAGCCTCAGTCCTACAGTGCCCATGTCTGCTCCTAGCCACCTTTCTGATTGACAACCGAAGTCACAGGCTCCTTGTCTGCTCTGGGTCTGAAACCAGGAAACAGCAAGGCTCCATGTTAGACATCAGGACTCTGAAGATGACTAAAATACAGATTCTGCTCTTTAAACATTTATGGCTGGCTACTTGTTCACAATTGAGTGAAGGCAAAAACCTTCACTGTAAAGCAAATCTAACAGCAAGTATTTCAGAGGTCCAAGGACTCCTTCCAGATCCAAAGTTAGCTGCAGAGGCCCTAATCAAACTTCTGGCAGGTGACATCTGATGATACATTATACACACACGAAGAGGCTTCTTCAAAATAATCAAACCTTATAAAAATAATCCTCCCAAGAATCCTTTGAGGTGAAAGAGGGGTAACTAGGTAAACTGAAACAGGCAGATAAAATGATTTATATGTAGTTGCTGAGGGTCACACATGATTTCAGGGAATAAGCTCAGGAATCCCCACTATCCACACAGGGTCCTAAACACACTATACCAGGCTCTGTCCAGCCAAAACAATAGAGGAAATTATATATATAAACACACACACATATTTGTATATACAGTTAACTTCAACAACTACAGGAATAAAGAAGAGCAAAATGAATTTTCTCTAAAGAAGAAATCTGCCCTGTGTATTTTTCCATAACATGAGGGTCAATAAAGGTGGTACAGCAAGCACTTTATATTATTATTAAGAATTTAAAAGGCATAATGTTTCATAATCTTTATTTCATCATTATTCCAATAACTAAAAGATAATATTTAATATACGGTTGGGAATTTAAAGGCCACGATAAGCTGAAACAGTATTATGGCAATAAGTCATCTCTGAACACGATTACTGTTTAACATTTGTGCAAGAACATGAACTATGAAAAAAAAAGTGCCAGGCTGTTTAAGTCTCTATAAAGCTAGAAACAGCAAAGTAGTCCACTTTTAATAAGATACTTGGTTTAAACTGCAAATTCAAGAAAACAATGTTTATCTTGGTGAAATTTTAAAGGCTCATGATAGTATAAAGTTATGCTGGGCTTCGTTTATAAAGTCATGGAGATATTTCTTACTTGAAAGTAAAATAATGCTGACTAAAAATAATCAGTTCACTAAAAGAACATATTTGAAGTATAACTGTAACTAGCAGAACATTTTATATATACATGAAACTATATTTATAACATTGTATCACAGAATTTTTACAGCCAGCAATCATTTTGTGTGTGTTTCTGAACACTTATTATGGGATTTTCAGGAGTGTTAACTCAGCAGGCTGAGTTGATCCAACCACATGCACTCAGAAGGGCTGCTTTCCTCATTGGCCCTTGAATGCCACTGGAGAACTGATCTCCTGAAATATTCAAACTGATAGAGATATTTTTGCACACTCAGTACCTTGATCACACTGTACTATTCTGTCTAGACTATCTGTGCAAGCAATGTAACGTACAGTGAGCATCTGTTTTCCTTCTGGGGGACTGGGTTTTGGTCACTGCAGCCAGTCACCAAGCCCTGGTAGCCGCACAACCAAACCCCACCAGGAACCAGTTAGCTGACAATAGTCTGCATGCGCTTCTACAGTCATTGCTTGAGGATTAATAAGCGTGTCCTTTGCAACCTCTGGGAGAAGGCTCTTGGAAGCTCATGTCTGGTTCCCTCAACTGCTCCTGATGCACCTTTCCCCTGTGGACAGTGTTTGTTGCCATTTGCTATAATAAACCACAACCCTGAGTACAATGACCTCTGAGTTCAATGGTTCCTCCTAATAAATCACTAAAACTGGGGATGGTCTTAGGGACCCCATACACACAGTTTATAGGATTTTATTAATTTTAACACATTTTCTATCATTTGAGTAGAGTCAGAGGTACAAACTAGTCTACACAATCCTGGAATCAGGTATGGCTGGATATATTTCTTTTAATAACATATATTTAAGACTTATAGAAGTATCAGTCCCCATCCATGGAAACCATATAAAGTTAGATAAATATGACTTTAAATCAGATCACCATCTAGAATAGGGACTGGCAAATTTTTCTCTAAAAGACCATACGGTTATAGGCTTTGAGGGCCATACAGTGTCTTTCACAAATACTCAACTCTGCCACTGAAACATGAGAACCACCACAGACAGCACATAAACCAGTGGCTGGGTTCCAATAAAACTTCATTTGCAAAGACAGATAAGGGGTTTGATGTGGCCTGCAAGCTCATTTGTCAACCCTGTTCCAGAAGAAGTTAGCTTCAATAAAAATGATTTTCCTCAATTTCTTTTCTAAAGAAAACTACAGATTAAAAAAATAATAAAACAAAAAATAAACAAAGGAAACTACCAAAATTCTTTCTTCATCACTCATTGTACCTTAACATGCTATAATAAAAGTAAAATTCAAATCAAAGGATGAACAAATTTTAAAATTCAACTTAGTATTTGCTGATACCCACTGTGACCTTAGTATAAGACCAGAAGTTATGAAGAGAAAACCAAGTGTAAGTTGGCTCACCGGCACTGGGTATCCCTACGAGGCTGGCTGAGATACCCCACACTGGTTTTCTACTGCTTCGCAACAAATCACCACAAACCTAGCAGCTTAAGACAATACCCATTTATTAGCTCACAGCTCTGTTGTTCAAACTTATCCCAACAAACAGAGTCCAGGCACAGGAGGCTGAGTTCTCTACTCAAGAGTCTTCCAAGAGTAAATCAAGGTGCTGGCTGGATGCTGCTCTTTGGAGCCCAGGGTCCTCTTCCCAGCTCACACGGTTGTGGAAGTTCAGTTCCTTGCAGCTGTGGACTGAGGTCCCTATTTTCCTGCTGGCATTCAGCTGAGGGCTGCTCTCACCTTCCATTACTTTCCACATGGCTTCCTCCATCTTCAAAGCCAGCAACAGATACTCTTTTTCCTGTGGAATCCCCAAATAACTTCCTGCAACTAGTTTTTACAAAGTTGGAAACTTAATTTACCCAGTAACTGGATTCAGTATTGCTCAATCAATAACTCAAAAGTATGCCTAACAAAATTAATGCCCCTAAAAATCACTGAGAGATTTGAAGTAAGTTTTACAGAAAGGACCCTATTTTAAGAACATTTAAGATGACAGATTTCCCGAAATTAATCCAAACTTCTGAGACACTGGACCAGCAGTAACATGAAATCTCAAGCATTAGGGTATTACATGATTTTGAATGAAGTCAAACTGAAAAAAGCTTTTCTATCATGCTAGGTTCTTAGGCATAGTTGTAAGAGCCCCAAATCTATATAAATTCCTACTTTCATCACCCACAACTTGCTGATTTAATGACAACCATCCTTGGGGAAAAAAAAAAAACCTGAACATAAGAAATTTCTAACTACTTGAGAATGTAAAACTATTAAAGCTATTTCTTTAAAGGCTCCGCTTCGAAAAAAAAATTGCTTTCTTAATAGCTATAAAGTCTTGATTTATTTTACCAAACCCCCCCAAAAAAGAGAAAACTTCTAAAGTAGACTAAGCAAAATAAGAGAATTATATGCCTTGAGAACATTCTACCAGTTTTGGCTATAAATCCAACTGGCCACATCTATTAAAATTAGGTGTTGTCTATTGTTTAAATTGGCTTTCTTGTCTCCTTGATTAAATTAGGTATAACTGAAAGCTCAGCTGTCTAGAACAAATCAGAAGATTAAATCTCAGCTAAAAGTGAGGACAGCATCTAAAACCGAACTGTCACAAAGAAGCCCAGGGTGGAGACAAACAGGAAAATACCCTCTTCTTGCTGGACAGACATAAAAAGGAGAAAACAAAAGAGACTCTAGACAGATATTTTGACTTCAAAACTACATAAACAATGCACAATAATTAAATCCAAACAATTTGGAAATATATTCAAAATGGGACAATTTATATTTTTATTGTTATTTCTAGGTAAAAAAGATTAACTGCTTTGAATAGATACACTCTTTACTTTAGAAGTTTATATGAACAAATAACATACCTAAAGCAAAATAAGGTAATTGGCTTTATTATAATTGGTTTCTATTATGCTGTTTTAACTTCTAGAGAAAAATCAGATTTATCTATTTTATTTTTTCTTTCTGAAATGCCTTTTGCCTGACTTAGTCCACATCTGTCCCTAATCCTATTTGTAAAATTCCCGAGATAGACAGGAGAAAAAAGATGGTTCAGTAGAAACCACCACCATACAGAAAATTGGGTAACACAAATTAACCTAAAGAAGACAATGACAACAGGTCAAGAACAGCTCAACTTCTATGAAAAGAAAATAATCATCATCATCATCATCATCATCATCATCATCATAATAATAATAGTAATACACACACAGCTGAGAGCAGCATTTCAAAGGGAAGCCTCAGACGTAAGCACTTCCCAGAACTTATTTCTCCTGGGCCTGTCCCACTGCATATTTATTAGTATCAGAAGATCATTATCTTTCATGCTTTTAAATTTGGAATTTTAAAAAACAAAACTTACATTGAGTACTAGATTTCAACACAATCAAATATTAACATGAATTCAGTAGAACTTTTAAACAATAGTCATTTGGGCCTACCACTAAAATCCTCCTTGATTTGCAAATCAATGAAATGACTGAGTTATGTAGGATCTACTCAAAATCAATGAATCCATTTTGCTAGACTACATGCTCAACATAACAAAAACCCTTAACTTCTTTCTTTTTTAAAAGAGAAAAAATTTCAACTAGACTACTGCCAAATTTTACGCCTGATTAGTGTTTTTGTTTTCTTCAGGTAACTACCCAGAAGTGGAATTGCTGAATCATATGGTAGTTCTATTTTTACCTTTTTGAGGAACTTCCATACTGTTTTCCACAGTGGCTGCACCAATTTACAATCCTATCAACAGTGCACAGGGTTCTCTTTTCTCCACATCCTCACCACCACTTGTTGTTTGTTGTCTTTTTGATGACAGCCATTCTGACATGAGTGACATTCTATTTCTTCGAGGTCTGGATTTGCATTTCCTTGATTAATAGTGATGTTAAGCATCTTTTCCTGTGTCTCTTGGCATCACATGTCTCCCTTGGAAAAATAGCTATGCAGCTCCTGTACCCGTTTTTTAATCCGGTTGTTTGTTTTTTTAATTTGGTGTTTTATGAGTTCTTTGCATATTTTGGATATTAATCCATTATTACATATATCATTTGCAAATCTCTTCTCTCATTCAGTAGGCTGCCTTTTTTGTTTGGTTGATAGTTTGCTTTGCTGTGAAAAAAGTTTTGGTTTGATGGTGTTCCATTTGTTTATTTTTGCTTTTGTTTCCCTTGCCTGAGGAGACAGATCCAAAATATACTGCTAAGAGTGATGTCAAAGAGTATACTGCCTATGTTTTTTCTTCTAGGAGTTTTATGGTTTCGGGTCTTACATCCAACCAAGTCTTTAATCCATTTTGAGTTTACTTTTGTATATGGTGTAAGAAAATTGTCCAGTATGGTTCTTTCACAGGTAGCTGTCCAGTTCTCCCACATCATTTATTGAAGAGGCTGCTTTCCCCAACCGTATATTCCTGCCTCTTTTGTCATAGACTGACCATGTAAGAGTGTGTTCATTTCTGGGCTCTCTATTGTATCCATGGAGCTATGTGGCAATTTTTGTTCCAGCACCATACTGTTTTGATTAATGTAGCTTTGTAGTATAGTTTGAAATCAGGGACGTGATACCTCTTTTTCATTCTTCTTTCTCAAGACTGTTTTGGCTATTCACGGTCTTTTGTGTTTCCATACAAATTTTAGAATTATTTGTTATAGTTCTGTGAAAAATGCTGTTGGTATTTTAACAGGGATTGCAATGAATCTGTACATTGCCTTGGTGTGGTAATTTTAACAATATTAATTCTTCCAATCCACGAGCATCATATGGAAAGATGTAGCATGGTATAGTTTTCCATTTGTTTGCATCACTATCAGTTTCTTTAATCAGTGTTTCCTAATTTTCAATGTAGTGATTTTAACCTCCCTGCTTAAATTTATCCCTAGGCATTTTTTATTCTTTTAAATGCAATTATAAAGAGGATTATTTTCTTAAATTCTCTTTCTGCTTCTTTGTTGTTAAGAGTACAGAAATGAAACATATTTCTGTGCATTAATTTGTACCCTGCAACCTTACTGACTTCATTTATTGGTTCTAATAATTTACTGGTGGTGTCTTCAGGATTTTCTATATACAGTATCATGTCATCTGTAAATTGTGACAGTATTACCTCTTCCTTTCTTATCTAGATTATTTTTATTTATTTTCTTGTCTGGTTGCTGTGGTTAGAGCTTCAATACTATGTTGAATAAAAGCGGCGAGAGTGGGAATCCTAGTCTTCTCCCTGATCTTACAGGAAATGTTTTACCTTTTCACTGCTGAGTATGATGTTAGCTGTGGGCTTCTCATATACAGCCTTTATTACATTGGGTTATGTTCCCTCTATACCCACTTGAGAGTTATTATCATAAATGCTGAATTTTGCCAAAAGCTTTTTCTGCATTTACTGAGACACAGTGAGATAAGTTTTATTCCACAGTTTATTAATATGATGTATCATGGTGATTGATTTACAAATACTGAACCATCATTGCATACCTGGGATAAATCCCACTTCATCATTGTGTGTGACTATTTTAATTTATTGTTGAATTCAGTTTAATATAGTGCTGTATTTTTTTAAAGGATTTTTGCATCTGTGTTCATCAGTGACATTGGCCTTCTTTTTTCTGTGTTGTCTCTGTCAGGTTTTGACATCAGGATGATCCTGGCCTCATAGAATGAGTTTGGAAGCATTTCTCACTCTGCAATTTTATGAAATATTTTGAGAAGGATAAGTGTAAATGCTTCTCTGAATGTTGGGTAGAACTCACTTGTGAAGCTGTCTGTTCCTGGATTTTTGATTGTTGGAAGTTTTTAAATTACTGATTCAATTCAATTACTGGTAGTTTATTCATATTTTCTATTTCATTCTGAGTAAATCTTGGGGGACTGTACATTTCTAGGAATTTATCCATTTCTTTTAGGTTGTCCATTTTATTGGTATATTGTTTGTAGTAATATTTTATAATCCCTCCTGTTTTTTGGTGTTGATTGTAGACTGTAACTTCTCTTTCAATTTCTTGTGTCCAGTACAATGTCCCAGTCATGCATATACGTACATATGTTTGTTTTCAAATTTTTTCACTAAAGGTTATTACAAGATATTGAACATAGTTCCCTGTGCTATACAGAAGAAACTTTTTAAAAATCTCCTTATATATATAGTGGCTAACATCTATAAATCTCAAACTCCCAAATTTACTATTTCTCTTCAATAAAAAAGTCCAACCAGCCACACCACATAACTAAATTTTCCCCAGAATGCTGTTTTCCTTTTCTTTTGTTTTCTTTTAAAAAGTATACTATGTATTTCACCTGGAATTCCCTTCTTCCTTCTTTTCTAGCTGGCAAACTCTTATTCAATGCCGAAAATTTTGTTAAAGCATCCATCATCTATGAAGTTCTTTTCTCCCCCACCCCTGACCTGCTACTACAAGTGAATTTTATAGGGGGCACCCACATACCTACCATCTAGAGTCTACTTTAGTATTTCCCACATGCTTTAGCATAGATCTACTATGAAGTCCTTCCTAACCCACAAAGGGCTTTTCTTTCTGCCACCACTACATATGTACCCATTTCTATTACTAAATGTCTATGTCCTGTTTGTATACATGTCTGTCCTTCTTTGAGACAGTGAACTTGAAAGCCTAACCTAGTTTTTGGATGCATGGCTCCAAGAGTATAGACTGGCATTAAAAAAATTTATTCTAAGAGAGAATATGAAATAAAGTCTGACCACATCACTCACTGAAAACTTCTCATTATCTGCTCCCTAAATAACAATAGCAGAAAAAAAGTTTTCTTCCCACACTATAACTTTCCCTTATGTGTTGGGAGCCCTAGGTGCAACTGTTCCATCTGAACAGCAACAAAGGGAAAATAAACTTTGCACCACTTCTGCAGTTGATGGAGAAGGAAACTAAAGAGGTTCCTTCTGCTTTGGGAGGAGAGCAGACAGTGTTCTTTCTACAATAGATGTCACACAAACGAAAAGATCCTCCAGGAGACCACAACCAAATTTACAGATACTACTCACTGGATAGGTTAAACACTTCTGTTCTGACCCATTGTTACATCTAGGAAACCACCTTTTCAGGAGATAATCATGAAATCAGCTCCTGTGCAGAGAAGATGCGATTAACAGAACACAACAGACCTGAAGCGTAGAACACAGGAGAGAATGGAAGATAAATGGAGATTACTTTCCACTCTGTTAAAGGAAAAGACACCCATACAATGGCGGGGGGTAGGGGGTTGACAACATACCTTAAAAAATAGAAAGAGATAGACAAATCAAAAGAGTCGCTGTTGGAAATGAGTGAATTTAATATGACTGTAGAAAACAGCCCTGAACAATAGGATCTTTTTCAAACTGTGATGAAAACATTTTCTTTCCACATGTATTTTGTTCCCCAGATAGTTAGACTCTTAAACATACCCTAGAAAAGAGGTTCTTTCTATAAAGCATCCCCTTCATAACTGCCTAACATGACACAGCAACCAAGAAACACGAAGCTTGCACTGGGGAAAGTCAACTGGTGATTTCCTGCTTGACTTTCTCAACTCATAGGATGATGAAATGGCCTGTGTTGCAATGCAGTTATGGCTCTGGGTGAAAACACAGGGCATTCAAGACAGAAGTGGCCAAAGACAGTGGTGCCCAGCAGGAAGTTGTTCCTACCAAGGAAATTGCAGTTTCCAAGATGAAGAGGAAGTCAAGAGGGAGAATTAAGTGTCTTAAGAACTTGAGAAAATACTGAAGAAATGACTTGTGGTCTGACATATACTTAAAACCTTAAGTAGTATATTCAGGCTATCATTAATTATAATTTGAAACTTTGCCAATGCAGTTTGGGGTAAAGCCTGCCCACAGAAGTCAAATCATGTCTTCATTAACTGTTAGGAGCTGCTGTTCTCCTTCTCTATTCCTTGAAGAAAGCTTTTCTGGAAAAATTCTGATGTTGATAACGACTTAAAGGGACAGAGGAAGACTGCGCTCACTCATCTGCTCTTACCCAGTAAGAATCTTGGTTATGTTCCTCTTCATTTGAAGATGCCCTGCACTGTCCTCTTCACATACAAACCCTTCCCCAATGAGCTTCTGGGCTCTATGATAAATCATAACTTTTCCTAGGGTTTACTTTCACTTGCCTACAAAATGTATCCTAGTCACAAAGAAAACATTACTAGTCAGTTCCTTGGCATGAATTGAAATAGCCCAAGTTATTGTTTGTAGTTTAATACAACTTTCATGATAAGGTTTAAGGAACCTCTAGAAGTTGTTTCCATCCCTTTCATCTGTGGATGACAGAAACTCAAAAGAAACTTCATGCCCCACCCAATTATCTCTCTTTCAAATTTTTTTTATCATGTCCAGAATTCTTTCCCAGCTGCTTATATTCACAGAGCAGTCTTTTTCCACCATTAAACAAGAAACAGTACTCATATATGTTTTTAGTCAGTAATAGGTTTTATAAATATTTGATAGTGGTATTAACAAGAAGGAGGCTACTAACAGTTTTTCATAAAAGACCATGTGCGACTTTCTCTACTGTGTAGGAAGTGAGTGTGACCATGTCACTTCTCTCTATCAAGACCCACACACAGCATGTTCACCTCTGCAGGAGATGTGAGGCACTAAGGATTTGCTTTTTAATTCTTATTTCTGAAATCTTGTTTTAACATTTAGCATTTTACTCTAAATGGTCCACAATCAAGAGTGGCAAAACCATCCTTTTAACTTCTCAGCTCCCTCTGACTCTGTGAACAACCACTGATAATCATCATCCTACAATTTCTAGTTGGGTTTTTGAGTCACTGTGCTCTAATGGTCCTACCTTCCTTTCGCCTCTTCATTCAACACAACTGCAGAACACCAAGTGCTCTGCGAGACATTGCCGCTGCAGACACTCAGACAGACTCAGGCCATTTACAGACAGGGAATAATCTGCCTCTACAGAGTGCACTACATGCTAGGAAAGGGGGAAGGACGAGTGCTACAGGGTGTGCAAGAAGGGCGGGAAGCCAGGCCCGGGGGTTGGAGGGGAAGGGGGTCAAAGAGGGCTCCCAGAGGGAATGACAGTGAATGTGGCTCTGTGAATGTGCAAGACGCCAGCAGCAGAATTTCTTGCCAGCTACTTAATTAACTTCTTTATGTTCACATATTCCCACTGTCTTAAACATGTGGGTTTACATAATAAATTACACTATCTGTGCCCTTTAAATGCTGTCCCCAAGCTTTATGTTAGTTTTTCTATCATGTGTTACACAAGTATCCACAAACTCAGGAGACTATAGTCACACTGGCTTATTATTAGCTAGTAGTTCTCTAGGCCACAAGTCTTGCATGTTTAAACTGAGTCCTCTGCTAGAGTATCACGAAGCTGAAATCAAGGTACTGGCTGGGCTTAGTTCTCCCCTGGAGGCTCTGGAGAAAAATCTGGTTGTAAGCTCATTCTTTTTGTTGGCAGAATTTAGCCCCTTTCAGCTTTATTACTGAGGTCTCCACTTCCTTGCTGGCTGTCGGCCAGGGTCCACTCTGAGCTCCAAGACGCTGCCACATCCATGCCCTGTGGCCTCTTCCAACTGTGAACAAGTAATATTACATAAATCCCTCTTATGCTTCTAATCTCTGACTTCCTCAGTCTCTGACCTCTAGACCCAGATTTAAAGGGCTCAGGCCCACCAAGGATCAACTCTAGTCTTCAAGTCCACTGTGCTATATATAACAAAACCTAGACATGGGAGTAAACGCCACCCTAGTCAAGTCTCAAGGGTTATGCAAGGTACAGCAGGAAGCAGGGATGCTGAGGCCATTTTAGAATTCCACCTACCACAATTTATAAAGAAAACTCAAAAACGACAAAAACTTGGCATCAAAATACTTAACCATCAAGGAAGAATTTTATGGTACTGATTAGAAATAGGGTACTTGGGTTCTCTCTGTATAATGATTTTACTGTTCAATCCTGAGATTGCAAAAAGCAAAAAATTATAGACAACTCTTAAATCTGTATCTCCTGCTCTTTTATCCTTAATTTACTCACTTACAAAGGCCTGAGACACTTACACTTGAATATCTCACTCAACCTCACATGATAAAACTGAACTACTAACCTTTCCCTTCAGTCATTCCTTTCTCAGATTTTCATTATACCAGCAGGTAGCTAGTGTTCTGGGACATCAGCCTTAGCTTGATTATTTTATCTATATTTTACCCTCTGTTCACTTGGACATCAAACCAAACTGAAACTAACTCATCAATAAATTTGAACACTCTCCCTTCCCCCTTTCATTCTTGAGCACACTCTGTGTCTAGAACGGGGTCATAAGAAACACTGGTCTCCTAACCTAACCTCCCTGGAACTTCCTTTTCTTCTCCTTCTGTCCATGCACACATGTCTATAAAGTCCCCAACACACAACTCAGCTGACTTGGCAATCCCCACAAGGGAACCAGAGCAGCCCTCTTCATCCCAGGACCTAAGACCAACACTCAGCATTCCCTGGGCTCCAAACTCATAGCTGGAGCCCAATAATCCTACTCTACATCGCAGAGTCAGCCTCTTGGACATCTCACCTTTCTAGTCCCATCTCAGGCTCTGTGCACTGCTCTCTCAGTCAGACATGCCTGCAGCTCACGAAGGCTTTTCTGATCATCATCTGCCTCAAGATCCCCTGCACCCACACCGCTGGGCATCAGCCGTATTCTGTTCTGACTCCTGTCACTTCACAGGTGCACTGTTTCTCTCCCACTTTATCAAGATTTCTCTCCATGGATATAAGTGTACATTCATACATATTCTTTTTCATATCCCTCAGCATTTTATGCAGCACATACAAGAAACTAAAGAATCAGTACTTTTCCCCCTACAATCCAATCTACATCTGTAGTCCTAAGCTTTCACCTGTTTTTATAATCGTTACCTCTCCTTGCCTGGAAGAACATCTTTAGAACAGAGGTTAATACAGTAGGCCACCCACTCTGGTCTCTATAAGAATGAGGTAATAAAATGATTAACAGTCCAGAGTTGCATACAAGTCAATTTATTTAATGTTTAAATTAAATATTTAAGACTCTTAAAATAGGAGTAAATGGAAAACAGATTCTAGGACAATAAACTACTTCTTCTAGATGTTGAAAACATAGCAAAAGAAGTTTTAAAGTAGGAAGAGGAATAGAACTTGGAAAATGTACATTTTCATGTGTAAAACTGAATGTGCTTTGTTTCATAAGTAAAAGATGGGAAACAATCTGAAAGTCCACCCAGAGGGGAACAGCTAAATGAACAAGGATATCACCACGTGCTGGGACAATGCGACACCATGGTAAAAAGAACGAGACTTCCTGAGCCAGAGCAGAAAGATATGGGCACACTAAATGTGCCCTTCGTGTGGAGCACGGTATGTCAAGTATGCTGCCTCCCGTCTAAGAAGGACAGGAGACAGATTTTCATATACATTTATTTACATCTCTGGAAGAATTTAATAATGGTGTTGGGCTACTGGGGGAAGGGGACTCTGGGCAGATGGAGCAGGAGTGAGGAGGCTTCCATCCTTGCCTGTGGTGTGTGGACCATGTGAACCTGGTACCTACAGAGGCCAGGCAGAGCTACCTCTGCAAGTGCGGAAATGGGGCAGATTATCCACAGCCTGTTATAAAGCTCAATGCCCAAGAAGAAGCTTGATGCTTCCAGAAATACACATATATGTCTCTACCAGATCCTCTCTTGTGTAAGAAAACAAGTCATAGAGGTAACACGCCCAAACATTTGTGGACTCCTTCATCTGAGATAGGTGCTGTGCTGTACACAGCACAGACACATCCAGGAGAACAGCCACAGGCCTGCTGCGAGAGCAGACAGAAGGTAACTGCACATATGAGGCTGCTCATCCCACAGAAGAGACTGCCCAACCACGCCATTTACAACCATGTGGATGGACCTGGAGACAATTAAGCTAAAAGAGCTAAGTCAGACAGAGGAAGAGAAGTACTGCATGGTTATCACTTACACGTGGAATCTAAACAAGCCAAACTTGTAAAGGCAGAGAGTAAAATGGTGGTTACCAGGGGGTAGGGGGTGTAGGGCAGGACAGATGTGGTGGAAGGGTACAAACTTTCAGCAAGTAGTAAATAAGCCCTAGAGATCTAACAAATGTACAGCATCATGAATATAGACAACAATCATGTATTATAATTATCCAACTTGCTGAGAGACTAAAACTTAATAATTCCAGCCACTAGGAAGAAATGATAATTATGCAACTCAGAAAGCTGCTAATTATTGCTACAATTGCAATCATACTGCAATATATAAATGTATGAAATTAACATGCTGTACACCTTAAATTTATTTATACAGTGTTATGTGTCCAATATATTTCAATTAAAAACCAAATCAATTAAAAAACTAAAATTAAAGAATCTCCATCTGCTACCTCCCTATATGCATGCAGAGAAGCCTGGAAACTCACCCAAGATTTTGAAGTAGTTACAGATCCAAGATAGGCTCTCACGACAAACTCAAAGAAAAAAAAAAACTTAATTATTAAAGATAGAGGTACATTTTAGCAAATATTTTTGGATTATGAGGCCTGCTTTACCAGAAATGGCACTGAAAAGACTATGAGAAACATACCGTGTTTCAGAAATTCAAATCATAGTTTGTAAGATTTGTTACAACTGAAAGAAATGAAACGAACACTGAATATTTTTCAAATGAGAATTCTATCTGTGAGCTAAAGAGAAACTGGGGCCTGCCAACCGGTAATTAAACAACTAAGCAGACCTAACCAGCTAGTGGAGTTAGTTCCTCATCCAGGAGTAGGCTCTACATCTCACATGAAAGAAAAATAAAACCTACTTTGACATTACAGGATCAAAAACATTGCTTGGTGGATGTGAACTTGACTAACTGTGGTGATCATTTTGCAATATACAAATATCAAATCATTACTGTACACCTCAAACTAATATATTGTTACATGTCAATTATACCTCAATTAAAAAAAAGAAGAACAAAAAACCAAAACATTGCCTGAAACCACAGCCAGGGTTCCTCTGACACTGTTGGCCCAGATTAGGCCAACAAGGTGGCAATGGCTCTTCCAGTGAAGCCTAAGC
Organism: Camelus bactrianus; assembly: GCF_048773025.1. Lineage (NCBI taxonomy): Eukaryota > Metazoa > Chordata > Mammalia > Artiodactyla > Camelidae > Camelus > Camelus bactrianus. The sequence goes on along the minus strand of NC_133567.1, from coordinate 1,012,496 downwards.
TCCAGAGTCAAGGATGCAGGAACACCCACCACACAGCACTCATCTACAAAGCTCTTCCATCTTCATACATTGCCCCACCTAAACCTGACAATAAGGTCTAATAGATATTACTGTCCTAATTTTAGGGATGATAAAACTGAAGTCAGAGCAGTTTTGAACCTACTCAAGGTCACAGCATTAACACTTTAGATATTTTTATTTACGTAACTGTGGTCATTTAATCCGTTTATCAGCTGTAATTTTTTTTTTTTTTAGTTTCATCAGCATCATTCACCTCTTATTTTCAATATTAATAAGCACAACGGCATTTAAGCAAAGTGTGAAAAATGTTCACCAAAAACGCTAAATAAATGTTGAATCAAAGTCCTATCCTACCATAAATGCAAACAGCACCAAAGCAATGTTTGTGGTCTGGCAATTCCAAGAACAAGGCTGATGGGCACCACAAGATACTTAAAAGCACAGGACGCAAACCTGCAGCCACAGAAATGTTTTTGGTTTTGCTTTTTGCCCTACAGAATTTTTCACTTTTGGTTTTTACTTTTCTTTGAACTAGCTGTCTACATGTAGAAACTGGAAGATCTCACATAGAGATCTGGATTGATAGGTTCTCTTGAAATTGAGAGGCTCTGGCAATGCTGGAATCACATTCTCGCAAGTAAAGAGCTGGCCAGGACTTATAGCCCCTGTACTGGGTCAGGCCCTCTGGGTCCCACTTGCCCGGGTCCACACGCATTCACAGGCCTCCTGCCCTGTAGCTTGATCAATGACAAGTAAGGTGAGCGGAATAAATTTCTCCAGCCTTGCTGAATTACAAGTGGAGAGTGATTATCATTTGGCTGCTTAGGGACTACTGAGAAATAACCAGCCACATAGCAATGATTTTTGTTGCCTGTTTCCCCATTTCTATCACAAAGAGTGGTAAACTGTTCCAGGGTCTTTCAAACAGTTTTACACACATGCATACGTACATATGATTTGGTATGAAAGCCAATCCTGAGCCACTGCTGTGGCTTGGTGTTACTGAGCATCCATTTTTTTGGAGTAGGAAGAATACCATGGAAGAGAAAGCTAGTGGTACATTCCAAAATAAGAACTGTATCATTCATGACATACTCTTGAGACATGAAAAATATATGCAACACACACACACAACGACTGTACTTTCTTTAGAGGCGGGATGCTCTCTACCCTAAACTGGAGGACACTTACAAACTCTATAGGCCATAAGGCTAAGTGATCAAAATCTCAAGTTTACCTGCAGTGGTTAAGTTTTGAGGAAAACAGAAAAAAGAATTAAAGCAAATTCATACCACACCTCATCCCAGTAGAAAAGATAAGACATAAAGTCACTGCCCTGTATTCATCAACTGTCTTTTCCATTTTGCCCCTGTAGGTACAGCCAAAATGAGGGCTCCTTCACTTGCTCTGATGCACAGAACTGGGACCTAAGACTCCCAAACCAGCAGAAGCCTTGACTGTGGTGCTTTTCAAATGAGCGGATCTGTCAACATACAGGACTGACAGCATTCCAACACAACAGTAACAGAGGCGATATGAAGTCTTCCTCTAAAGTGTCACAGATAATAACGTAAAACATAACTCTACTAAAACTATACACAAATACAAGGGTCTGATACCACTATGTCTCACTCTCATCACCAGAAGTCTATAAAATCGCAGTCACACTAGAGTTATTGTCTTAAAATGAAAATAAATTATACAAAAATGTTAACTCTAATTACCCCTAGCTAAAAAGACTGCAAAAAAATTACACTGTGGTTAAGAGTTAATAATGGAGAGAAAACTCAATAAGAGGAGTGTGTGTGTACGTGTGTATACGACATCCCAACTTCTTAAATGTAAATAACTATGAGCAGGACCAGAACCCATTTAGAAAGGGGTGGGGGACATATTACACGAAAGCAAAATCTTTAAAATTCTGAAGTAATATGAGTCAGAAAGTGCTCTTGAACTGAGAAGTCCTTGTTAGACAATCTAAGCCAATGACATTCCATGTTTAGAGACAACTACAGAGGGAACTAATGTGAATGTATTTAATTTTGTTTTCTCTTCACAAAACTTGTTGTGGGATAGATAAAAGGAGATCTGAGCCTTAAATCTTCATCTTAAATTAAGAATATCTGTTTTAGGTCTTGTCACCAGTCACCACAGGAAAACAAGCCTAACTCGGGAGTGAGCGTACACTGTAAACCTATTATTTTTGACACATGATTATTTGGGAAAAAATAAGATATGTATTCCTTTAAAATAAAATGGTCAGCCCAAAGCCCAGTTTACTTGTAAACAGATTTGATAAATAAGGATGGCAATTCGTACCAGGGTGGAGAGCAAAGACCATCAGAATAAAATATGTGTAAGCCACACACACTTCAGTGAGTAAATACTCACAAATTCGCTGAATCACAGATATGCATATTTATATTTCATGCTCTCTAATATCATTCACTGACCTGCATGCAGCTTTAAAACACTACATGCTCAACACATAAGAAATCTCCTTTCCTTTCTCCTTATTTCCTCCCACTTCCTTCCTCAATTATGTTTTTCAGAACCCAAAATTCCAGATTTCAAATTTCTTTCTTATAAGTGAAAAACAAAACAGAAGCACATATTTATGGAAATGACTTTGAGGTTCTGTGTGCTTTCCCTCTTAGAAATTCGGCTCAAAAACACAAAAGAACCAGAAATCGTATGGTGAGGGAAATAAATGCTACCTTGCTCCATCATACCACAGAAAGAATGTGACCCATGACCAAAGTGAACTGATGGAGTAAAAATAAGATAAAGGAAAGAAGTCTGACTCAAGCAAATGTCCTCCTTCTCTTGACCTTCCTCAACCCCTCCACTTGGTCCTTTTTTCAGGTAGATATCCTAGAACCTAGTGGGATATCTTTAAAAAAATTCTAAGAGACACACCACGCAGAGCAGTGCGCTGAGTCTCCACTACAGGTGAGATAAGCACAGCTAGTTCTGGCTGGTAGCTGGGGAGTGGGTGTTGGGATGTGGAAACATGGTGCAATGACTTTCCCTCTCTCAGATCCAAATACCAAGGTGTGTCAAGGCTAAAAATTTAGGTGGAAGACTCTAAGTAAAAGATGAACAAGAAGCAAACTAGTTTATGTATTCCCTTACAAGCCTGGCTGATAAATTTACACTTCCTCTTATTCCTTAATTTCCTACTTATTTAAGACTCAAAACCTCTTACATGAGCACTCAACTTAAACTGATTAGAATGTAAGGAGATTCTTCTCCTATGATTTAACCCAAAGATTCTGCTGGTTGTCCTCATCTGCCCCTTACCAGTGGAGGAATGCTGGGCAAGTTTTTAATTTGAGACACAGCCAGGTTATCCCATAGGCAAAATAGAGACAGTAATGCCTATCTCAACAGGGTCACTGTGGAAACTGAATGAGAAACTGAATGTAAGCGAGATTCTGTATCAGGTGGGCACCCACAAAACAGCAGATGTCTTTACAAGTTTTGAAAACTGAAGTTCAGTGCCCCAAATTCTAGGGCACTGAACACTTTATGTATATATTGGTCTTACTTTAAGTCTCAGATACAAACCCTCCCTGCCTCCACCCACCACAAATGTGCTGTCAGTTCAAGAAAGGTTTTCATTAAAACTTCTCCCAAAAAGGTAAGTTATACAGATCATCACCACATATTCAACCGATGGGACACGTCAGCTGTGCTAATGAGCTGTCTACTTGAAATTTAATGATCACATAAAAATTTGATAAAAGGTTCTCAAATGGCCAGGCCCTGTGATCATGCGTACTTATTACACACTCATTCCTTTAACTCATTTCCTTAATTAAGTACAGAATCTTTCTCCACTTAATTTTTCTCACAGTTGAAAATTCTGATGATATCAGGATGCACGTTTTGTTCAGTACCCTCAACTACAATATGAAAGCTTCAGTACTGACAGACACTCTGAGGGAGTCGTCACTGAATGAGAAATTATGCTCCCTCATTACAGGCATAAAGCTGTCTGATTAAAAGTAGAGAAGTTTAAGGGAATAAACACACAATAAAAAAGATAATATCACCAACTCTACTTTCAGGAGAACTGGATGTTTAAACAGCTGCATTCAGTTATGCTTTCACCACAGACACAGGTACCATGAGTATGTGAGTCTTCTGCCAGCGGTGTTCTAAAGTCCCTGCCATCATCAATCTGCATGTCTTGCCTCTCTCCACTCACTCATTCACTCACTCATTCATGATGAGCCCACCCTCAAGAAATGCCATCCAGCTGGGGAGAAAGGCAGGCGAGGCAGTGACTGTTGGCAGCCATGACAAAGGGCACAGTGGAGCAGGAAGAGAGCTGGGGTACAGTGCCCAAACCCTGACCTTCAACTAACACAGCACGCCTCCCAAGGAAGGAGAGAAAGAAGTAGCATGTTCCTTCCAGCATTTAACATTCTAAGGCTTTCTGAGACATTCAGGCACATTCAATCTGCCTTAAAATCTTAATACCGTTCAAAGATCCATGGGAGACTGATCAAGTAGTCTTTTTGCCAAAGGAAGATTTAATGGGGACAAAAAAATGTTTCTTCTGTTCAAGCTTCACTGGAAGACCAGCCAGAGTAACCCATGCTGAAAAATACTCCAAAGAAATGTTTATATAACAGCTTCTGATAACATGTTTGGATTTAAATACTTAAGATAAGCCTATGAAAGTATATGTTTGTGATTTACTTGCTTTATTTGATTATTTTTTATGATATAAAAATAAGTTCCCAAACCTAAATGCTCCATCATCACAAGTCTGACCTGTGACTGTTGTCCATTAACTGGCCAGCTTCTGAGTAAGTGCATAGTGAGCAGCTGAAGACAAGGCATCCTGCCAGGTTCCAGAAAGGCATTAATGAGTAAGAAAGACAGTGGTCAATCACAAAAAACAAAGAAACAGAAATTACCAGGAAAAAAAAAAAAAAATCATGTATTCCAAGAGACACTAATGCAAGCCTTCTTTAAAACCTTTATCAGTATCTACACAAACATAATCACTTTGGCTAAATACTTCAATGAATAGAGGAAAAAGTTATCTTCTGAAGATGTAGTGAGCTAGTTAAAAGGCAAGATATATTTGTTTACTCACTCACACATAAGCAAATTAAATATTTTCAGAAAAAATGTGTTTAAACATGTATAATTTTCAGGCTCCAATCTTTATCTGTGTACTGACTGCATTTTTAATACAACAGAGGCAATGCATTTCAGTAATGGGGAAACAAAGATGGTAAATAAGGAAAAAAGACCCCAAGAAACAGAGAAAGAACCATTCATTCTAATGAATGAAAGGATGAATAAAATCCTTAGAGATGGGTATATTTTTATAGTATTTTTCTTGCTTCTAATCCACCTTTTCCAGTTTTATTTCGCATATGTGACTGAGAAAAGTACTTTCTGAATATTGTGTGTTCTCTTCGGTGGTATAAAGCAATACCTACATGACACAGCAGAGTTCATGTGATACCTATAGACACTTGTCTGGTATGGTTAGGAGAGCAGTGATATTTCACCAGTTCAGGCACGGGGAGTCAATAAACAGACAAGAAGGTGGCATCAGCATCAAAAGCACTGTTTGTATACTGAAGCCACAAATAAAAATCCCTAAAAGACAAAAAATACTAATAATCTTGTTTTAAAACAACTAATTCTCCAGACCCACCTAACATGCCAAGACAAGAGGAATGTTCCTCACTCACTTCAGAACCTACACTGAAACTTATCTGAATGAACTTGACCCTGGTTGGCAGCAAGCCAGCAATCATCGTCACTGAATGACTTAACAGAACACTGTGTTCTTGGCACAAACACACAAAAAAGGTGTCGAAATCCACACTAAAAAGAATCTCAGCTTACATTTTAAAATAGTTTTAAAATATGATGATAAAAGATACTTAAATATGATAAGGGCTTTCAATGTTTTGTACATTTTTAGTTAAGGTAATTATTTTTATCCCTACTTCACTTGACTTACTTTCAATTCTTCCCACAACAATCACTAGGACCCTCCCTGAGCATTGTGAATCCCTGCTCTGGCCCTCCTCCTTGCCTCCTCCTCTGATGACATACCTGGAAAATTCCAAAGCACCCTGCACCAGCATGGTAGGGAGGGACAGCAAGCAAAGCCAGAAACAATGTACTGACTCACTTCCATAGAAAGCCCTGAAGAAAAATGTGGGCTACAGTTCAGTCCTCTCCTGCAGTGCAGTTAACACAGGTAAGAGGTAGTAAAGTTATGTCATTCCCATACACATTACGTTAACTCATCCACAAAGGTAAGATGCAAATGAGAAGGCAAGGAAAACACAGTTTGACAGGGAGTCTATATACTTTCTTTCAGAAAAAAAGAACTAGTCTTTTCCTTTAGTTTTTGCCATCCTCCTTTTTTTCCTACTCCAAAAATGCCAGCCTTGGTATAACATCAGGATCACTCATTCTCACCGTGAACTACAGCAGGGCACAATCACCTCCTACACTGGGGGAAACCCACGAGTCCTAGAGGGTGCAGACTGAACAAGACTCAAACCACAAACATTCAGCAGTCTACACTGGCAAAAGTCAACAACAAAATGACAGATGTCTGTTTATTCACCCTTAAACCCTTTAATTTTTAGTCTTAATTCTTTACTACTCTTACAGCTCTCTCATCTTACAGCAGCACATATCCAGTGTCTAGGTCAAAGCAAACAGGCATACATAGCTTCCAGCTCTGATGTTGATGGTTTTATGGCCTAGACTCCAGATGAAGCAAGTGATTTTTCTCAACATGGTAAAATACTAGAGATTTTTTGAATACTCATTCTTTTAAAATTATAATAGATTTTAAACCTTACCCTTTCAAAACTATAACATAAGTATTTTTAATAATTATTTCAAATTATGTTTAAGTTTTAAGTAACATTAGCACAGGAGGTTAAAAAATTTAAATATATATGGTTTACCTTCAAACAAAAGCTTCTTTTTTCAACCAAATATGATTTACTCACATGAGTGTTAAAACTAATCTAAATCTTAACACCAACTGATAATGAAGGATACATGGACCAAAACTGTGCCAGAAGTAGGCCTAAGCTTAAAATTTTGCACTAATTAAAAAGTCAATTCTACTCTGTATTTCTATGATATGACCATGTAACCAAGTAAAAACACCGTCACTATATTAATGTTATATAAAAATCATCATGCACATTATAAATTTGATAGAAGTATATACTCTCATCACATTCTACAGTATTATGAAGCACAGAAAGACTTCAATAATTTAGAGCACCTTGGCATAAGAATTATGAAAATTTTACACAAAGACCACTTGATAATCCTTCAGAAACCATTCCATCTACACAGAATGCTAAAGAAATGAACCTGCCTGCTTTCATGTGTGTATCTGTATCTACTATAAAGGCAGTGCTTACAAAACATACATGACTATAAAAGGATAATGGCAACTTCAATTAAAAGAAGAAAGTCGTAAATGGCAGGAATTTTTTTAAAACTTTGTTTTGATAAAATTTTAGACATAAAAAAGAGTTACAAAGATAGTACAGAGTTTTCTATATAGTCTTCACCCAGCTTCCCCTAATGTTAACATTTTATATAATCATGGTAAAGTCAGGAAAATAAAAATTAACGCTGGTACAATATTGTTATTTAAACTAAAGGCTTTAATCAGTATTTCTCCAGTCTTTCTGTTTTAGGATCCAATCCAGGATCACACATGGCATTTAACTGCCATGTATTCCAATTTTCCTCCCATCTGTGATGGCTCTTCTTACTTCCCTCATCTTTCAAACTTGGCACCTTTGCAAAGTATCATTCAGATATTTTGTAGAATGTCCCTCAATACGGATTTCCGAAATATTTTCTCATGAGTAGACTGAGGTCAGGAACATTGCGGTGGTGTATCCTCAGTTCACCACATCAGAGAATACATAATATCAATGTCTTATTAACATTGATCACTTGGTTAAAAGGGTGCCTGCCAGAGTTCATTAGGTGAAGTTACTATTCTTTGCTCTGTAATTACTAAATATTGGGGGGGGGGGTACTTTAAAGTTATACAAATATATCCTATTTCTCCTTAAGTTTTGCCATTGATTTTAACATTCACTGATGGATCCTGCCTTCAGCAGTTATTACTGTTCTGGCCTAAAGATCGTTTCCTGTTTCCCTCATTCCTTCGACATTTACTGAAACTCTAAGTTGTTCTATGTCTTCTGTTTGTTTACATTTACTTATTCAACCAGGTATCTATAGCAGCATGGACTCTTGGATATTTATTTTATTCTTTGGGTTATAATTCAATATTATCAGCCTTTATCTCACTGCTCCAACTGTTGTTCCAGCTTTGGCCAAATATTAAATATGTCTTTTGGACATTCCTCCCAATATCTTTTTCGAATACCTGAATACTTTCTTATTCTCTGACAACAAAAGATGCTCCAGGCTCATCTTTTATTTTCTCTGCCCTGGTCACAGATTAAACTGCTTTTCTAAAGAGTGCTGATTCCCTTTATTGCAGTGTGGCACTGAAATCCATGACCAGGGCTGCTAGCTTTACTTGTTGTTCACCACTTCTAGGCCCCCTCAGTGGACAGAGATAGAAAATTACACACGCACACACACATTTCTGTATTTCTTTCTTGAACCTATCTACGTGTGTGTATATGTGTATATATGTGTGTATCTATATATATTTTTTTCTTTTCTTAAGGAAAGCACGTAAGTTCATACTGATAGACTGAACTCCAGCACCACACCATGAAGTTCACTTTAGCATTTCCCATTGCTTATTTGTACCTTCATTCTCCTCAGCTCTTAGCATCTACAATAGAAGATAAATTTACTTATGTGATCAACCAGAGTACACAAGCAAAGTATTTTCAAAATTGCTAAGTCATGCAGCTGTGAGAAACAACCATCAACTAGAATACAATGTGTATCTACAGTTTTTTTGTTTGTTTTTAGCATTACAGTATTTAGCTAGTTACTTAAGTCAGCTCCCTCTTCCTCAAACCCTTGAGTGAAGTTATATCATCCACCACAGTCTGTATTCCCTCCTGGGTTCCCCTCACAACCTGACTTAACTGATTTATGTAAATGTCTGTAGGTTGTGACAAGCACGGACTTGTACATGCATTGCCACAGTACGTGACGGACAGCTCCTCACCTTGAGAACTAATCTCTCTCCTTTGCAGTCAGTCCCTTAGCTCAATCTTGTCAACCACTGATCTGTTTTCCATCCTGACAGTACTGTATTATATACTTGGTTCTGACTTCTTTCACTTAGCAAAATGCATTGAAGATTCACACACGTGGCTGCATAGATCAATAGTTTCTTTTCATTACTGAGAGTGTTCCACTGTGTGGATGCATCCATTTACCTGCTGAAGGACATCTGGGTTAATTCCAGTTTAGAAAGGATATGAGCAAAGCTGCTGTTAACTTCCATGTTCAAGTTTTTGTGAAAATATGTTTTCAGTTCACCTAGATAAGTACTGAGAATTGAGCTTAGTTAGTATAACCCTAAATATGTATGTGTGTGTCTCTGTGTGTGTGTCTACGTGTGTGTGTGTGTATGTATTTATTCATTTAGTTGAAACATATTTGACATATAATATAAAAATTTACACATGTTGATTTGAAACATTTATACTTTGTTATATGACTGCCATTGCAGCAAGTCAGCACTTGTACCATATTACCTATTATTTTTTGTGTGTGTGGTGAAAACAAGATCTAGTCTCCTAGCAAGACTGATGATTATAATACAATACTGTTGTCTATACTCACTACATTTATACATTTGATCTCCAGGACATATTTGTCAACTAGTTGTCAAGTTTGTGCTCTTACATGACATTTGTCCTGTGTCTCCAGCCCCTAGTCCAGCCTCTGGTTAGCCACTATCTCACTCTCTGTTTTTACCAATTTGATTTTTTTAGATTTCACATGTAAGTGACCATGTCTTTCTCAGCCTGACATCTCACTTAACAAAATGTCCTCAATGTTTATCCATGTTGTCACAAATGGCAGAATGTCCTCCTCTTCCCTGGCTGAGTAACAACCCACTGAACAAGCATACCTTGTTTTTATTGCATGCCATTTTATTGCATTTTGCAGATACTGCATTTTTTTACAATTTGAAGGTTTGTGGCTACCCTGCCTCCAACAAGTCTGTCAGTGCCATTTTTCCAATAGCATTTGCTCACTTTGTGTCTCTGTCACATTTTAAGAATTCTCACGGTATTTCAAAGTTTTTCATTATTATATTTGGTAGTGATCTGTGATCAGTGATCCCTGATGTTACTCTTGTAATTGTTTTGGGGTCCACGAACCTTGCCCATATAAGACAGTGAACTTAATCAATTGTTAAAATGGCAGCAAAGGATTTAGAATATTATATAAATGTAGTAACAAAGCAGCAGCAGGGTTTGAGAGGACTGACTCCAATTTTGAAAGAAGTTCTACTACGGGTAAAATACTATGAAACAATATTGCACACTACAGAGAAATCGTTCACTAGAAAAGAGTCAACCAATTATTGTTTACTTTAAGAAACTGCCACCTCTACTTTTAGCAACCACTACCCTGACCAGTCATCAGCATCAACATCAAGGCAAGATTCTCCACCAGCAAAGGGACTACAACTGGCTGAAGGCACAAAATGGTTAGCATTTTTTAGCAATAAAATAATTTTTAAATTAGGGTATATACATTTTTTTTTGACATAATGCTATTATATTGCACACTTAACTGACTACAGTATAGTATAAACATAACTTTTATACACACTGAGAAACCAAAAAATTCATGTGACTTTGCTTTACTGCAATTCACTTTATAACAGTGGTCTGGAACTGAACCCGCAACATCTTGGAGAGGCCTACATATATTCATAAAACACATCTTTATCCATTCATCTGTTGATATTCACTTAGGCTGTTTCCCCATCTTGGCTACTGTGAATAATGCTGTAATAAACATTGAAGTGCAACCTGTCTCTAGATAATTATCTCAGTGTCGACTGTTTTCATTTCCTTTGGGTGTATACCCAGAAGGGGAATTGCTAGATTGTAATGGTAAATCTATTTTTGACTTTTTGAGGAACATTCAGATTGTTTTCCATAGTAGATGAACCAATTTCCATTCAAACAGCGTACAACTGTTCCTTTTCTCTACATCCCTGCCAACACTTATCTTTTGTTTTATTGATAACAGCCATTCTAATAGGTGTAAGGTACGATCTCATTGTGGCATTTGATTTGCATTTCCCCATGCTTAGTGATGATGAGCATCTTTCCACGCACCTTTTAGTCATCTGAATGTTTTCTTTGGGAAAATACTTCTTTAGTTGGTCTGCCCATTTTTAATTAGACTTTTTGTTTTTTGTTTCTTTGTTATCGAGTTGTATGAGTTATTTTTATATTTTAGATATTAATTCCTTATCTGGTATATGGGTTGCAAATATTTTCTCCCATTCAGTAGTGCTGCCTTTCTACTTCGTCAGTGGTTTCTTTTGCTATACAGAAGCTTTTAAGTTTGATGTAGTTTCACTCACTGACTTTTGCTTTTCTAATTTATGCCTTTGGTGCCATATCAAAAAAATCATTGCCAAGACCAATGTCAAAGAGCTTCTAACCTACATTTTCTTCAAGTTTTGTAACTCAGGTCTTATACTGAAGTCTTTGATCCATTTCAAGTTAATTTTTGTGAATCATGTAAGACAGGAGTCCAATTTCATTTTTCTGCATGTGGTTATCCATTTTTCCCAACACCGTTTGTGAAAGAGACTATTCTTTCCCCATTAGATGTTCTTGGCTCCCTTGTCAAATATTAGTTCATTGTATATGCAGGAGTTTATTTCTGGGTTCTCTATTCTGTTACACTGGTATATGTCTACTTTTAAGCTGATACCATCCTGTTTTAATTACTATAGCTTTGCAATATAGTTGGAGTGTTATGCCTCTGGCTTTGTTCTTTCTCATGACTGTTTGACTACTTGGAGTCTTTTGTGGTTCCATACAAATTTTAGATTTTTTTTTTCTATTTCTTTGAAGAATCCTATTAGAATTTAATTGGGGATTACACTGAATCTATAGATAATTTTGGGTAGAATGGATATTTTCACAATATTAATTCTTCCAATCCTTGAATGTGAAATGTCTTTCCATTTATTTGTGTCTGCTTCAGTTTCTTTCAACATAATCTTATCGCTTTTGTTGTACAGATTTTTCACTTCCTTGGCTGAATTTATTCCTAGATACTATATTATTCCTAGATATTTAGATGCTATTATGAATAGGATACTTTCCTTTATTTCCTTTGCAGATGTTTTATTATTAGTGTATAGAAATGAAACTGATTTCTATTTACCGATTTTTACATCCTGCAGCTTTACTGAATTCATTGATTAGTTCCAATAGTTTGTCAGTTGTCTTTGGGATTTTCTATATACAAAAACATATCATCTGCAAATAATGATAATTTTACTTCTTTTCAATACGGATATCTTATTTCTTTGTCACGTCTAACTGCTCTAGCTAGGACTTCCACCACTACAGTAAATAACAGTGGTAAGAGTGAGCATCTTTGTCTTCTTCTGATCTTAGAGAAAAAGCCTTCAAATTTTCACCACTAACTATAAATTAGCTGTGGGTTTGTTGTATATGGCCTTCATTATGTTGAAGTATGTTCCTTCTATAATCAATCTGTTGAGAATTTTTATCATGCAAGGATGTTGTATGTTGTCAAATGCTTTTTCTGTAGCTAATGAGATGATCATGTGATTACCTTTCATTCTATTAATGTGGCATATCACATTTATTGATTTATGTATGTTGAACCACCCTTCCATCCCAGGGATAAATCCCACTTGGTCATGGCATACCATGTTTTAATGTATTCTTGAATTTGGTTAGCTAATATTTTGTTGAGAATTTTTACACCTATGTTCAGAAGTGATATTGGTCCATAGTTTTCTTTTCTTACAGTGTCCTTATCTGACTTGGTATCAGGGTAATGCTGGCCTCATAGAATGAGTATGGAAGTGTTTCCTCCTCTTCAACTTTTTGGAAGAGTCTGAGAAAGGCTGGCATTAATTCTTCTTTAAATATTTGTTAGAATTCACCAGTGAAGCCATCTCATCCTGGGGTTTTCTGTCTTGGGAGGTTGCTGATTATTGATTCAGTCTCCTTACGAGTGATCCATCTATTCAGTTTTCAGTCTATTTCTTCCTTATTTAGTCTTGGTGCATTTCGTGTTTCTAAGAATTTACTGATTTCTTCTAGATTATCTAATTTTTGTCATATAATACAAAAGCATATAATTGTTATAGCAGTCTCTTATGATTCTATGTATTTCTGTAGCATCAGCTGCAAGGGCTCCTCTTTCACTTCTAATTTTATTTATTTCAGTCTTCTTTATTCTTAGATACCCTAGCTAAAGGTCTGTCAATTTTATTTTTTCAAGAAACCAGTTCTCAGTTTTATTGATCCTTTTTTTTTTTTGGTCTCTATTTCATTTATCTCTGCTATGATCTTTACTGTTTCTTTCCTTCTGATAACTTGGGCTTAATTTGTTCTTCTTCTAGTTCTTTGAGGCACAAAGTTAGGTTATTTGAGATACATTCATTTATCACTATAAACTTTCCTCTCAGAATTGCTTTTGTAGCATCCTATAGGTTTTGGTTGTTGTATTTCCATTTTCATTTGTTTCAAGGTAATTTTTATTTCCCATTTGATTTCTTCTTTGACTCACTGGTTGTTCAGAAGTGTGTTGTTTGGTTTCCATATTATTGTAGATTTTCCAACCTTCCTCTTGTTGTTGATTTCTAGTTTCATTCCACTGTGGTCAGAAAATATAGTTGGTATGATTTCAATTTTCATAAATTTGCTAAGACTGGTGTTTGTGTCCTATCTTATGAGCTATTCTAGAGAATTCCAAGTATACTTGAGAAGAATGCATATTCTGCTACTGTTGAATGAAATATTCCATACATATCTGTTAAATTCATTTGGTCTAAAGTATGGCTCAATTCCAGCATCTCCCTGTTGATTTTCTACCTGGAAGACCTATTCCCTGTTAAAGATGGGGTGTTGAAGTCCCATATTGTTATTGCATTTGTATTGGTTTCTCTCTTCAAATCTGTTAGTATCTGCTTAATATATTTAGGTGCTCCAATGTTCAAAGTGTTATATTTACAATTGTTCTGTCAACTTGATATACTGACCCCTTTATCATGATATGATAACCTTCATCTCTTCTTCTCTTTTTTGGCTTAAAGTGTATTTCATCTGATATACTTAAGGCTACTCTGCTTTCTTTGGATTTTCACATACATGAAGTATCTTCTTCCATTCCTTTACTTTGAGCCTACACGTCTTTAGAGCGAAATGCAGAAGTATCCTCTCTTGCAGATAGTTGGGTCTTGTTTTTTTTTAATCCATCCAGCCACTCCATGCCTTTTGGCTGGTGAATTCATTTACAATCATAGTAATTAATGCTATGTAAAGATTTACTACTGCCATCTTACTGTTTGCCTTCTGAATGTTTTCTATTTCCATTATTTCTTTTTCCCTCTGTTTCTACGTATCTTTGTAAGTCTGTGGTTTTTCCAAAGTGGTATGCTCTGTCTACCCCCCTTTTTTAATGTTTCATGCATCTACTCTACATTTGTGCTTTGTGGTTATCATGGCGCTTATATAAAACATCTCAGAGAAAACAATATATTTTATGCTGATAATTTATCTTCACTCAGCTATAAAGGCTCTACCCCTTTACTCCTAGCCTTTTGTATTTTTGATGTCACAATTTCTCTCTTAATGCTGTATATTCATTAACAAATTATAGTAGCTGTAGTTATTTTTAATACTCTTTTCCTTTAGCCTTAGCTAATACATCATTCTATTATAGAATTGGAGTTTTCCAAATCTAACTATATTTTTTACCTTTACCAGTGTGTTGTATACTTTTGTGTTGTTTTTATATTGTTGATTAGCATCTTTTCAATTCTGCTTGAAGAACTCCTCTCAGCATTTCTTCCAAGGCAGTTCTAGTAATGATGAACTCTCTTAGTCTTTGTTTGTCTGGGAAAGTTTTTATTTCTCCTTCATATCTAAAGAGTAGCTTTGCCAGATAGAATATTGTTGGTTGCTATTTTTTTTATCTTTCAGCACTTTGAATAAGTCATTCCACTCTCTCCTGCCTGTAGGGTTTCTACTGAGATAAGTGCTGATAGCTTAAAAGGGGTTCCTTTGTAAGTTACAGTCTCTGGCTGCCTTTAGTGTTCTTTCTTTATCTTTGATTTTTTAATAATTTCATTACGATATGTCTTAGAAAAGGTCTTTTGATACTGAGATAATAGGGTGACCTATTAGCTTCTTAATTGGATGTCCAAGTCTTGCCCCAGGCGTGGGAAGTTTTCAACTATTATTTATTTAACTAAATTTTCTTCCCCTTTTTTCACTTCTTCTGGAATCCTTGGATTCCAGGTGTTTGAATGTTCACCCTTTAGATCACAAAGGCTTTCTTCACTCATTTTTATTGCTCTTTGTTCTGTTCTAACTGTGTTACTACTACCAAATTCTCTTATTTGATCATCCATCTGCTCTACTGTACTACAGATGCTCTCTACTGTATTCTTCATCTTGCTCATTGAATTCTTCACCTCCAGAATTTCTTTCTGGTTCTTTTTTGTGGCTTCTCTTCTGTAAAGAGTTCATTTTGTTCATGTATCTTTTTCCTGATATCACTGAACTACCTTTCTGAGTACTCCTGTAGCTTGTTGAGTTTCTTTTTAATTCCTTATCAGCTGGGCCACAATATTCTGTGTTTTTGAGCTAAGTTTTTGGAGAATTATTTTTCGTGTATGGAGTGTAGGAGTGTTCTAACTTCACTGATTTACATGCTGCTACCCAGTTTTCCCAACACCACTTGCTGAAGAGACTGTCTTTTCGCCACTGAATATTCTTGCCTCCTTTGTCAAAGATTAATTGACCACAGGTCTGTAGACTTATTCCTAGGCTCTCTATTCTGTTCCATTGATCCATACGTCTGTTTTTGTACCAATACCATGCTGTTTTGATTACTGTAGCTCTGTAATATTGTCTGAAGTCTGGGAAAGTTATTCCTCTAGCTTCGTTTTTTTCCTTCAATAATGCTTTGGCAATTCTGGGTCTTTTCTGAATTGCTGGAGAATTATTGGTATCTTTTGGTGATGGAATATTTTCCTGATTTTTTTTTTTTTTTTTTTTTTAGTTCCTTGTATTTTTTTGCTACTACTTTTGCATCTGAAGTATCTTCACTGGTTATCTTCAGATGGGGTACTGTTCCTTGGTGTTGCTTCTATGGGGTTTCCTAGTTTACCAATGACAGACCTGTTCCACTCTTCTTGCTCCCTCTTGTGGCAGAATTCATAACTTTGTGTTTTCTCTTGTTCTTAGAACTCACCAGACTGGCTGCAGGAAACCTCTTTTCTTTTCTAGACAGCAGTGCTATAGCTCCAGGTGGTGGTTTCTCCCTTGCTCATATACCCTGGTCCATTTTTCTAAGACCTGCTCTCACTGCCACACTCAAGAGCCAGCTGCACAGTGTGGGAGGTATGAGTTTAGCACTTGGGGCTTTGGGGGTGCCCAAGGGCCTGGAGGGGAGATCCCTGATTGGAGTACTAACAGAAGTTTGTGGGCAGAATTCTTTCAGCAAACAATAGGAACTGAGCACCTTTAATGCCCTGTAATATTCTAATCTCTTCCTTCCTTTTCTTCTCCCTCCTTCCAGGCATGGGGGTCCCGCCTCAGAAATCAGGGTGCTGGTGTACAGAAATGGGTTTCTCCAGCCATGATACACAGAGCTATGATAGCCAGGTACTCACTCATCATTTTCCACCTCCTTCAGGGGAGAGGTGACCATTGCCATGGCCTGACAGCTTACCCCACACAGTGTCATCTTGGGGAGAGGAGTGGCTTGGGCAGAGTCCCTACCTCTCCTCTGCATCCACTTGTATCTATACCACTCTAATGCCATGCTTGAATGTCTCCACAAGCAGCCGGGACTTCTATAAATTATTTCTCTCCTGTGGTTGTCTATCCAGGTCTGCACTCTACAAGTTTTTCCCCAACTGCACAAGTGATGGTGGTGCAAGCTTGCCGAATCTCCTGGATGCACGGCCCTTACCAAGGTTTTGTTTATTTTTTGGATACTTAAGGGGGCTAGAAACCTCCCAGGTCCCTTGGCAGAGGGTGCTAGAAGCACTTTTGTTCACAAATGTATGTTCAATTCCTCGTTAAAGATGAGAGAAAGGAGGAACGACTTACAAGGCCATGACGCTGACATCACTCACTAACATATCCTTAATTTTATGAGAAACTGCCAAACTGCTTTCAAAGTAGCCGTACAATTTTGTATTCCTAAAAGCAATGTCTGAGCACTCCAGTTACTCCTCATTCCGACTAGTACTCAATGTTGTCAAGTCTTGGGGGTTTCATTGGTTTTTTGGTCTTTCTTACAGGTGTGTAGTAGCAGGTATATTTTACAAATCAGAAAACCACACATACGAATCTAAATTCTTACTTTACCATGGAGAATCAGCAGTTTAGATAACACTGCACTGGCATTTTTATAAGCCAACACTAGCTAGAACTAATGCTACCTTTACATGAAAGTAGTCTCCCCATTATATCACATTACCTGTACATTTTGAAATATCTCTTCAAAAATGTAACCAATCAGGTTTTAAGCACATGCAGAGATCATGCCCACAATTAGACTGTTAGTACAGTATAGCCTGATCGTTGAAAGGAAAGGCAATGAAGACAGATATCTGCACTAAAGGTAAGTAAATAATGAAATACCAGTGAGCATAAGACAGGTATTAAGAAACGGAGTTTACAATATATGCCAAAAGTTATCTTAAAATGATAAAATGTGGACTTATTTCAAAGCACAACAGAAGACAAATCTGAAATATGAGGAAGAAAATCTAACTTGTGTTCCCATCATAATGAGATAACACATGGCAGAAACTCTACAGAGAGGAAAGCAGTGAGGCCAAAGAAACAGCCCTGAGCTGGCAGCTGGTCAGTCTGTTTCTAACCCTGCACACACCTCCTCTCGGTCCAGACAACTCCTCAACTTCTCAATCCTAAGTCCTTGCACTTTCACTTCTCTAAGATTCATACGATTCAAATTAACAAAAAGAAACATCTCCAAAACTAAGCAAAACCTCCCTCCTTATGCTAAATTTTAATACAGACTTCTGTAACAATTTCCCTAAATATAAAATTTCATATAAAATATCCTTTCCAGGATCATTAGTAATAGGAATGGAGGGTGAAAAATGGAGGGGAAAGAGATAAAACAGAAGGCAGAGGACAAAAAAACATACTGGTAGCACTATGTGGAAAGGACAGAAGACGCTATAGCAACGCACAGCTCCCTGTAAGAAGCATGTTCTCATGTCATTTGTGGCATGGTAGCAGGCAGGGTAGAAAGGGGTGGCTAGAAACTGGAGAATAAGAGATTCATGCAGGAAACAATGATAAACAGGTGAGACAATACTGATACTTTCTGTATGCTGTGACAGAAGTTACCATGGGTGGCAATACAGCTTTAGAAAGGAACTTGGAAAACCTTCCTGGGAGCACACAGGTTTAAGCTGGGTATATGAGGGACCAAAGTTACTAGAGACTCGAGGCTGTAGGACCCAGGAAGACAGTATCAATAATTTAAAAGTTAAACAAAAACAAACTAGGGATGAAGATTCACTTGTAGAAAAATAAGATTTTGTTTTGCATAAAAATTACCTGCAATCAGGTACAACATTTTTTTAACTGAGAAAGTTTTGAAAATGGAATAGTAAATAGTTAAAGAACTTAGGATTATATAATACATTATTACTAATTTAAATGCATGAAATGTTTTATTTAGTTTCAACGTTTTCTTAAATAAACAAAAAACATTTATGTCTATATATCGCAAAAGCCCTAAATTGCAACCAAAGTCATGCCAGTATTATTTCTCCCTTCGGTTTTAAGATAAATAAAAATTCTCCTCCTTGAGACACCTTTAAGAACATAAATCTTACAGCTGGAAAGAGAACACTGCACTACCTCACAGCTTTGCAGTGAGAACTGAATGAAATGGTATTCTCAACGTCAAGGAAGAGCTGTATATCAGCACACTGTTTCAATTTCCCTATTCTAATGCAGTGTACTGCAAAATAGTTCTGACATGAACTATTCAAGACAGCCCAGACCCCACACATTAAGGGCTAGTCCTCCACAAGACTGGCCTCCTTCTGACGCTAGCCACAACTTCCAGGCATCACCAGCCTGACTGGTTACGAATTCAGGGGTTCCTGCATGTGAGATAACTCATTACAACAACTTATAGAGCTCAGGGAAAGTGACACTAAGAATCTTAGTTTTATTACAAAGGATATGTAAAGGGTGAAGTCTGGGAGGATCCCAGATGCACAGTATCCATACACTCCCCTTGTGGAAACAGGACCTATCACCCTCCAAGCACATGAATATACTCACTAACCAGGAAAAGCCACTGAGCTTCAATGTCCAGAAGTTTTCTGGAATTTTATTACTTAAGAATGATTGATTAAATCACTGGCCTCGCTAAAGGTTGGGCAACTGAAAGCCTCAATCCTTTCCATGCGTGGTTCTCCTGGTGAATAGCCTCCAACCTGAAGCTATCTAGAGGCCTACCTCATTAGCATAAGAAAAAAAAAGATACTATCCCTCAGAAAATTCCAAATTCTTTCCGAAAGATGTGCAACTGGTTAGTATCTATTTATCTTTGCCTTGGACCTCAAGTTCCCTTCTCTGGAATGCCTTTCAATCTAACGGACTATTCTTCCTAATGCTGTCTTCAGTCAATTTTTCTACAACTCTAATATATATATATATATATATATATATATATATATATATATATATATACACACACACATACGTATATACAGACATTTTTAATAACAGCAAAAAAAGGTTAATCCAATCCAACAAATATTTAATAATCAGCAAATATTTATCAAGTACACTGTACTTGAGGCTGGGAACAAAGCACCGAATGAAAAAGGATAAATTCCCCACAGTTATGAAACTTACACTCTAGGTGAAAAAACAGATATTATAAACAATTTTCTAATTCTAATAAGAGAACAATGGTTATATAAATAATGCTTTACTCTTGTAAAATACATGTTTTACAAGAGGTCAAAAACTGAACTTCTTTGAGATACGTGGTTATATCTTCCCTTCAGAACTTCCAGCCGTATGGGACAATGCCACAAACATATGTATTCACAGATCAAGCCCCATGATCTCCTTTGTGTTAGAAACCGTTTATCCAATTGGAAGGTAAAGAAAGAAAACATAATATAAAATTATCACTAAAAACGATAAACATGTTAAACTAGAAAAACCCCACAAAATTCTACTACAACTAGATTATAATTATGCAAAGACTACATTTACTCATGGATAAAAATTAAAGCAGCAGTAGAAGAACATAAATAGTTATGTTATTATGCTCAAGAGCTACTGGACTTCAACATTTTTAATTGTTTTAAATAAAAACAATGGATTGTTTATTTCATCTAAGTCCTAAAAATGGCAAAGAGTATCTTTATTTTGTCAGTTGTTTAAATAAATATCCATTTTCACAGGCCTCAGTACTAGATCTACTGATCTTCAGACAAATGAGAAAAAATGTGGAAATTATTAAGAAAAATGAAAAGTTAACTTCACCTAAAGTATGGTGGGTAATTTTTCACCATCAAGTATTTGTTTCCCTCTGGCTACCATCATAAAAACATGGTAAATTAGTTCTCAACAGGCATATGGTGGATTAGTTCTCAATAAGAACATGGCAGATTTTTGATAGATTAGTTCTTGATAGGAATATGATAGGTTAATCCTAAATAGGATCATGGTAATTAGTTCTCAACAGAACCTGATATTTAGACACAAGGAGTGATCTTATCAAAGAACAATCTCAAATATTATTGTCTTTTTGTTTTAAAAAAAAGCACTAACAAAATTTCTAAGGTTCCAAAAATGTAATCCCATGATTTTGTGTCCACTACTAATTACAAGTGGTGAACCATTTCTTATAAATAACAATTAAATTAGAAATGAAGAACAAACATTATACTTGAAATTACTTTAGTGTTTATTTGTGTTAAATGTGTAAGTCCTGTCCATGAAAGGTTTTAATTATTTCTGTCAACACTGTAGTCCCTGTTCTCTACACAGTCCAGGCCCCTCAGAGGCAGTTATCCTGAGACAAGGTTCAGAGATCCAGTTGCGGAAAATTTTCACTCAATGTCCTCATAGTGCCCATTCATCCATGAAGATACACTATAGGTAATATTGTTCTCTAAAGCAAAACAATGCAAGCTCAACTGATATTACTCATTCTGTCCTTTACTCTTGATACTACTCTTCCATCCCTTACTCTGACATCCCACCAACAACTGGGACTCCACCTACTAGTGTAACCTTGAGCAGAGCTACCCCTAGGGTATGTGGAAGTCCTGGGTAAACAATTTTTGTGGATAAATAATGTGATTTTACAAAACTCCCATGGACCCATGAGAGCTATAGTGATCTATCAATGAAGCTTTTGAATATGGAATAGAAAACAGATCCTCAGTATGTATTTAGTGTCTACTCATGCGCATTAACATTCTCACAGTGTCATATAGTCACCATCTCTCTGTTTTTTACTGTCACGTGTGTTATTCCTAACTAATTTCATAATTCCCATCCAAGGAAAAGGTAACAACAGTTACTGCTCCTGATGCTATAGCTCTTAGGACATGGTGGTATTGAAACAACAGACATCTCCTGCGGTTCCTTGACAACATTTAGTTAGTGTGGCTACATCATTACTGATGACACATTTCTTCCACTGTAATGCCTATGAACACTAGCTTCCAATGACTCTCTCAAAGGTTGTTAGATTTTGTTTGTTTATTTTAAGACTTCAAGTCTTCACCAGTGCAAGAATGAGTGAATAATTTGCTTCCTGGTTATGTTAAACTTACTATCAGGAATTTCCTAGCATGAAAGTAGAACAACACATCTTCTAACCATCTCCTCTCCTGAAATCTTCAGGCCACGACCACTGGTA
Organism: Camelus bactrianus; assembly: GCF_048773025.1. Lineage (NCBI taxonomy): Eukaryota > Metazoa > Chordata > Mammalia > Artiodactyla > Camelidae > Camelus > Camelus bactrianus. The sequence continues at coordinate 990,308 of NC_133567.1, read as the reverse complement.
GATCTTTAGTAGACTGTGATCTCCTTTAATGTGGAATGCACCTCTGTTTCCCACACACCAACACCAGGAGGAGGAAACAGGTTCTCCCAACCATGGAAGGGGTAGGGCAGAAGAATAAGAAATGGAAAAGCTTATTTTAAAATACCTATGGAAATGCAAGAGATCCAGAACAGCTAAAACAATCTTGAAAAAGCAAAACAGAGTTAGGCAACTCTAACCTCAATTTCAAAATCTACTACAAACCTACAGTAATCAAGATAAGATGGAATTGGCAAAAGGACAGACATACAGATCAATGAAAAAGAATTTACAATCCAGAAATAAACCCATACATACATGGTCAACTAATTTTTGACAAGGATACCATGACCTTTAAATGGAGAAAGAACAGTCTTTAAACCCATGGTGCTGGGACAATTGTTTATTCACAGGAAAAAAGAATAAATTTGGCTCCAACTAACACCAACTGAAAACTTAACTCAAAAAGGATCATACATCAATATTTAAAAGGTGAAACTATAAAAACTCTTAAAAGAAAATACAGGTGTAAATCTTCACAACATATTACAGTTTTTCTACTTATGACATAGAAAGCACAATGAACCAAAGAAAAGCAAGTAAACTAGATTTTTTCAAAATAAAAACCTTTGTGCAACCAAGAGCAGTATCAAGAAAGTGAAAAGATAACTCACATATGGGAGAAAATATTTCCAAAACAAGTATGTAATAAAACTTATATTCACAATATATACAGAACTCTTATATCTCAACAGTGAAAATCCAAATAAGCCAAATGAAAAATGGGTAAGAGATTTGAACAGAAATTCAAAAGAACAGTGAAACAGAGAATAAAGAAACTGAATAGAGAAATTACACAGAAAATACACAAATGGCCAATAAGCACATGAAAAAATGCTCAATATTATTAGTCATTACAGAAATGCAAATCAAAAAACCAAAATGAGACACTACTTCACATCCATGAGGATGGATATTATTTAAAAAAAAAAAACAACAAAACAAAAAAAAACAGGGGAAATGGCTGTGTTGGCAAGGATATGGAGAAACTGGCAACCTCATAAACTGGTAGTGGCAATGTAAAGTGGTGCAGCCACCTTGGAAAGCAGTCTGACAGTCCCCGAAAAAGTTAAACACAGAATGACCATATGATCCAGCAGTTCTAGGTATATATGTAAGAGAACTGAAAACATGTTAACATAAAAACTTGTGGTTTAATTACAGAGAAGCAGTATTCATGACAGCCAAAAGGTGGAAAAAAATCCAAACGTCTACCAACGGATGAATGGATTTTAAAAGTGGTATACCTGTGCATATTACTCAGTCATAAAAAGGGATGAAATACTGATACATACTACAACATGGATGAAAACATTATACTTCATGAAAAAAATCCAGACACAGAAGACCACATATTTATGACTCCATTTATTCCAAAAGTTTAGAACAGGAAAATCCATGGAGACTGAATATAGATTAGAAAGTTTTAGTGGGTGTGAAAGTGGTGAAATGGGACTGACTGCTAATCAATGCAGGGTTTCTTTCTGAGATGATAAATATTCTGGAATCAGAAGGTGGTGATAGTTGCACAACCTTGTGAATGAAACTAAACACCATTTAATTGTACATTTTTAATGGGTAAATTTTTGCATTTGAATTATATCTCATTTTTTAAAGTGTAAAGATAGGTATGACAACAGAACCAAATGAACATCTTGAGTATGAAAAGTTCAATAACTAAAATGAAAAATTCACCAGAATAGCTTAATAGTAGATATAAACTGAAAGAAGAAAGTTATGAACTTCAATAGAGATTATACAATATGAAGAACAGAGATAAAGATGAAAATAAACAAACTCACTAAGAAATGTGGGATACTATTAAATGCACCAACATACATGTAAGGGGAATATAAAGAGAGAGAAAAGAGAGGAAGCAGCAGAAAAAACAGTCCAAGAATAATGGCTATAAATCTCTCAAGTTTAACGAAAAACATAAATCTATACATGTAAGAAGCTCAAGACACTCCAAGTTGGATAAACACAAAGGGATCCACACCCAGACACATCATAATGGAAATGTTAAAAGAAACAAAATCCTAAAGCAACAAGAGGAAAATTAACTTATCAGGTACAAGGGAATCTTCATAAGATTAAGAGCTGACTTTTCATCAGAAACAATGGAAACCAGAGGCAGGGAGATGACATAGTCAAAGTGCTGAATTTAAAAAAAAACCTCTCAATCAATTTTTTATATACAGTATAACTATCAAAAATGTAGGCAAAATAAGATATTCCCAGAACACAATAACTGATCAACAGAATCAGACCCACCTTGTAAAATATACTAACTAAAGTTTTTAAGGTTGAAAGTAAGTGATCTCAGAACCCACACAAACCCACACAAACCCACACAAAAAAAGTGTCAAAGTAATTACCTAAGTTTTAAGAAGTACAATGTGTGTTCTTTCTCTTAACTGATTTAAAAACCAATTGCATAAAACAGCGCATACGTAACTGTATTCTTGGACCGATAACATATAGGAATATATTTGTCAATAATACAAAAAGGCAGGTGTGAACAAAGCTGTAGTAAACCAAGGAAATGTCACCAGATGTTAATGTGATTCCATGGGGACAAATAAACAGGACAAGAAATGATAAATAAAAAAGATCATATAACATTCTATAAATATATACTTGCTCTACTTCTCTCCACTTCCATAAAGAACATAAAATTATAGTAATTATACATATACTTATATATAATATTAGATACAACTATTATATATAGTTATATATATAAAACAACCTATTAATAGGCTTATAACATATACAGATATAATATGTATAACAGTAATAACAGGAAGAGGACTAAGAGGGAATAGAGTTAGATAGAAATAATGTTTCCGTAACCCACTGGTAAATTTGGCTAAATTAAGATGTACAAGTTAGGCTTTAGAGCAATCTCTGAGCATCTAACTAAAAAAGATACAGTCAAAAAGTCATGAAAGGGGTTAAAAGTTACAAAAGAAAATAATGCTTAAATTCAAAAGAAATCAGAAAGGACAGAGGGGGAAAAATCCTCGAATATATAAAACACAAAAAGTGAAACGATGAATGTAAACACAACTATGTTAATAATAACACTAAATGTGAATCATATCCGGGTCTGTCTCAATTAACTGCCTTTTCACTTAAGTATAGGTCACACTTTTCTGGGTTTGCATGTGTATGTGTATGTTTGTTCAATAAATACAGATTGTATCCTGGACATTGTGAGTGATACATTGTAGATGCTGGATTCTACTATGCTTTTCTGAAGAGTATTTACTTTTCTGCTTAAAAAGCAGTTAACTTGGCTGTACTCTCCAGACTGCTTTCCCCTATGTAGTTAAAAGCAAGTGATAGCTGTAGTTCTTATATCCTGTAAGATTTATATTCATAATTTGGGGTACCTTCTTCTGGCAGGCCCTACTTTACACTCTTTTAAGCTCCTATAGTCACCGCAACTGTGTTGTGATTTATATCCAAATTTAACCACCCTGAACAACACTGATGGGAGACTGCCCTCAGGCAAAAAGTGATAAAAAATGGAAAACTCTTTGTGCCATTCTCATCTTCCAAATATCAACTCCCTCCAGTTTCTTCCAGCTCTGTCCTTCTGTGTCTTCAAATATTCTTATATTCTTTTCATATTTTTAAATATATATTTCAGAAATATATTTAACATACTTTGTATGTCTAAAATTTGCCACTGTCATTTGCAAGAAAAGTAATCTGACACATGCTACTCTGTATTATTGAAAGTGGAGCTCCTAAGGATTTCTTTTTTTTATTAGAAAACTAGAGGACTATAAAAGTCACACTGGGATGGCTTATATCATTACTTTTTAGTTTATATAGTTGTAACAATAATTCCTACGGCAGTACTTTTTCTATTCTACTCCTTATACCAGAAAACAGACATATTTGGGAACTGAAAGTAAGAAGAAGAAAGAGGAAAATGAAGGGAAATAGAATAACAGGGTGACACTGAAACAGGAGAAAGATTTATACTAAGAAATACTCACAAAGTCCCTGTCTTAGTGTGTCATAAGCTAAAGGTGAGACAATTAAGAAAGGAGATGTGGAAAAATAAGGATGTAAGTTCTGGAACAGATGCCACAAATGATATTGGCACATACTCACTTTCTTAAAGAGAATAAAACCCAAAACATGCTATAATGTTATGAGATCATGAATAGATGGATCACAGATACATGCACACAAAATTATAATATAAAATAACAACCAAAAAATACCTACTCTTCAATACAACTTCTAACAGTCCTCCTTGTTTACCATGAGAACACACTGGAGTATGGACTTTTTTCTTAAGTGTAATGTTTCTATAAAGAAATGTTTAAAATATAATCAAACAAAATCATGACTAAAAACTCCAGACTTCCCTTTACAAGCTTTAAATGGTTAGTTTTTATAGAAACATAATTATATTTTAGACAGGATTTCTAAAATGTGTGTTTCTGATCATAATTAAATTCCTTCAGCTCTATATATGATGTATACATTGGACAGTTCTTAGGCATTAACAATTAGTACATATTTAGTCATACCATTTTACTATAATTCATCAGTAAAACAGAGTAAAAGTGAAATTAAATGTACTACTTTTCAAATTTCCATATAAACAAATAAAAATAATTACAAATATGCTCATTAAATTGAGAAATACTTTTGAAGTTGCCAGATCACTTTCCTTTATTTATATTATATATTACATGGTAGGATAAAATTTTGCTTATTCTAATTTTGTTTAAAACTTTTCCATATTCCATCTTTTGTGAGATACTGAATCATATATTCTGCCTCTATTGTTAAAAGTACAAAGAAAACATGTTTTACAACAATGAATCCATATTTCAGATTTGAAAGTCACATCTGCTTTCTCTTTATAACTACATGAATTACATTCAGATCTCTTTTGTGCCAGCCAGCTTCCGCTGCACACCTTCAACAAAAGCCCACTTGGGTTATGTGATGTTTGTAAGTCTACTAGCCTGTATTGGCACAGGAGTCACTGCATAAAGTACAAGAGAATTACATAACAAAGCTCACCTAATACCAATTTTCTTCACACTTCCTGGAAAATGTACGTTACGTACATAAAACTCACTGCTGTATCTCTGCTGCCCTCTGTAGGAATCCCATTCTTCGAAGACAGTGATAAAATAAATTGTGAAAACCCAGACAGCAATACTGAACAATAGGGAAAGTCACATCAATAATCAACTACATTTGTCAAATGTCCTAAAAGGAGACATTATGAACAGAAGTCATGGTCTTTGATTTCCATCATCCTTTTCCTCCAAACTGTTATGCAGCTATGCAATACTCCAAGGAACGTAAGTAATTAAGAGAATTTGCAATCAGACTACATGAGTTAGAACCTCATTCTGCCACTTACTAGCCATGTCTCCGCTGCCCCATCTATAAAATGGGGCTAATAACAACATCTGCATAACATGACCAACACTTAGCAAAGTGTCTGACATATAATAACTCAGGTTTACTGTGTTGTTATTAATGTTATCATCGCTATTACTATTATTGATACTATAACAAAATGGCCAAGACCACAGCTTTGAAGCCAGAGTGCCTGAGTCAGAATCCAAGTTCAATCACTGACTACTTTATAACCATAGGAAAATTACTTAATCTCTCTGTGTTTTAGAATACTTATCTGGAAAATAGGCATGATAATGGCTCCCACCTCACAGAGTTATTGTGAGGTTTAAAGACACTAATGTATGTAGCAAAGCACTTAGAAGAGAGCCCCACAACATTAGAAGCACTTGTAATATTAGCTGCTGCTATTAATTATGAGTTTGGCTGCCTTTACTTAAGGACTAGTAGACCTCTGTTGCACAGAACTGGTGGAATCATGCTTACAGGCAAAACTGTTTCCTAAATCAAAAACCTCTCTCACGCTGAACTGGGAAAGGGATTCAAGATAGACCTGAATTATAATCAATGCTTCCCACTGAGTTAAATTACAACTCTCCTGTCGAATAAGTATCCATCCACAACATATGTTCCATTTCTGCAAACATGCATGAGAGGCAAATAGTATTAGTCTCATGAGTTATATAAGGGAGACTTTCTGTAGAGCCAAGTAATAGTCATAAAATTCTTAATTATGGTATAAGTCTTCCCTTCTCCATGTTATTCAATGTACATGGCTCATTTTAACTACGTAGCTGACTCTGCAGTGCCCTACTCACATCTCCTCTCCTATGTCATCAGAGATACTGTTCCTATTTCCAACTTCCAGCACCCCCACTTCTTTACAGCAGGGCTTCATCTGGCTGCAGGAGTCCATTTTTTCCACCTGTGCAGCAGTCTGTAAGAACTAGAAAATTTTCCTATCCCCTGACTCCACCGAGGAGCAGCCTTCAGCCAATGAATGCAGGAACCTGTATATAAATACTCCAGCTTCCTTGCCCCTCTGGTGGGATAATTCTGATGCTCCCAATACTAAGCAGTACTAAGGTCCAGGAGCCCACAACACAACAGTGGATCCTGATGGATGGCAGTTGGGGCCATTAATCAACTGTGTTCCTCTCAACAGCAGATCTGAGCGCACGTTTCCATGGCTGCACTGCCGGGAATGATGGTGCAAACTGCCACTATCTCAGGACCTGTCTAGAGAACACCTTCCTCCTCTCCAAGGTTGTTCCATTATCAATATGTACTACAGTTCTGTATGTTGACAAACTTCACGTAATGTAGTGTCAAACTAGATGTATCCTTCAGCAAACTGGCTTATTACTTCCTCAACATTTCCATGATGATAACTATAGCTCTGTACTATGTAAGCATACCACAATTTGCATGCATCCATATAAAATTAGGTTACTTTCCAAATATTTTCTCTTGTAAACAATACTACAATAAATGTTCTTGTACATATCTTCTTTGGGGCATATGTGAAAATTCCTCTGAACAGTGACTTTCAAACTTTTTGGTCAAGAATCACAGCAAAACATATGACTGTGATTCAACACATGTATACTAATAAATCTGAACCTAAAGTTTCACAAAAAAATACTCTTACAAACTGCCATACATTCTTATGTAGTCTATTTTATTCCACTATTTCTAAAAGTAAATGAGTCAATTATAGCATCCACTAATGGGTCAAAAGCCACATTTTGAAAAAAAAAAAAATCAAGGATATTTAAGAGCAGACTTGTGGGGTCATAAAACACGAACATCTTCAGGTTTACCAGAACTTACCAAATTACAACAAAATGCTGTACCAGTTTACATTCCAACAGCAACTATTTCTATTGATCCACATTCCTGACATTAGGCAGTGTCAGACCCCCCCCCTTTATTTTTTTTTTTTTGTAATTTGATGAAAATGTAGTATCTCATTTAATAATTTGTACTTCCCACATGACCATTGAGACTGAGCATCTTTTCACATGCTTATTAGCCATTCAGGTTTTCCTTTCTTATTTTTCACCTGATTTAAATGGGCTCTTTATCTTTTCCTTACTGTTTTGTAGAAGTTCTTACTACATTCTGGATAGAACCGTAAAATGTCCTTTAAAACATTTTTAACGCAAGCAGTATATGTTCACGGATCAAAACTCAAAACAGCATATAAGGTTATACAGAAAGAATTTCCTACCATTCCTGAGATAGTTCATATAAATACACATTCCTTCCATTTTTCTATATAATTATTCTATATCCTGTTTTTGTTATTTAACAAAGTATTCTGAATATTATTTCATGAGCACATAAACCTACACCTTTCTTGTACTGTGAAAAATATATTATCAATTTCATTGACATATATAACTTAAGCATACTAAACTAGACATATTTAAAGTATTCAACTTGACCAGTTTTGACATGTGTACACTCCTGTGAAACTCTTACTATAATCAAGGTAATAAACATTTCCATCACTCCCAGAACTTCCCCATGTCCCACTGTAATCCATCCATCTTCTCCACCCTCATCCCCAATAAACCACTAACCTGCATTCTCACTATAGAATCATCTGCATTTTCTAGAGTTTTATATAAACAGAATCATACAGTGTATACTCTGCCCCATTCATTTTAAAAGCCTGAGGCTAAACTGTGAAGGTCCAGTTACATGGACCTCGACTTTCAAGCAATGGGGAACCATTTATTGAAAGCGTTTCAATAAATGACTGATAAGGTCATAATGTTTATTAAGATAAATCTAATAAAAAGACATAAGCTAAGAAATCAGTTATGCAGCAACTGAAACAAAACAGTCAAGGCAAAAGGGCCCAATTTAGGGCAGAAGTGGTAGGGAGGCTGTGGTTTTGAGGCCAAATCTGCATGACCTGGTAATGAAATAGATCCAGGCAGTGAAAAAGAAAAGCCATGAACTAAGACCAAAAACATATGAAGAGAATGAGCCTAGGTTTGAAGAGGGCAGGACTTGGGACTCTTGGACTTGTAGTAACTTTAGGACATCCACACAAAGATGTCCATCAGGCAGCTAGTAACCCACATGGAATTCAGGACAGCAACCAGGTAAGAAAAGGATTTAACAGTTGTCAGTATTTGGAACAGATACAGATTGAGAAGAAAACAAAGAAAATAATTAAATCTCTGCTCCTATAATGAGGAAAAGAAAGGAAGAAAAGTGGCAGGACTTAAGGCCACAGAGAACACTGCTATGATTAGGCAGACCATAATTCCCACACTACAGGCCTCCCAATGCCTGCTTGGAGAAATCCATTTTTTAAGTCACTTTCCAATGACAATGTAATATGCTATATTTTAATATACATGACTATTAATAAAAACAAGTGTACTAGATGAAGAACTACATGGAAGAGGTCTTGGGTTTTTTAAACACAAAGCAAGCCGAGGTCTACTCTTTTCGACAACCGTATCTTTCAAAGTTCAGTGCATTTGTATGTTTCTTCCAATATAAGAAAGCAATCTATCTATGTAGATTCTGAGGCATTCAAACAACAACTGAAACTTCTGTGGCAAGGTTTCACAGCTGCCTTGTTTACTACATAATAATTTGCTCACAGTCATACACCTCTTCTAACAGTTTCCTCTCTGAAAACTGGGCAGAATAGCATCAACTTCACAAGACTGTTTTAAGGCTCAACTGGAAAATGTATTGCTATAAACTGAATGTTGAAACCTAATCCCCAATGTGATGCATTTGGAAGTGGGGCCTTCAGGTGTGGCCCTCATGAAGAGATTAGTGCTACAGAGACCCCTCACCCCTCCATCATGTGAGGACAGTGAGAAGACAGCTCTCTGTGAACCAGGAAGCGGGCCCTCAGCAGATAGCCTCCAGAACTGTCAGAAATAAACTTTTGTTGTTTCAGCCCCCCAGTCTACAGTATTTTTGTTCCAATGCACATACATATAATATAAAGCAACTGTATAATATAAGGCCTAGTGTGTGTTCAATATACGTGAACTGACTCTTTTTCTTCTTTGAAGGAAAAGCCAATGATTGTTGTATTTCTCCTTTTTTAAATTTTGAAATAAATATAGCAAAGAAAATAAACGTCTCAATAATCATACCACCCAGGGACACACTGTTTACGTTTTGGAGAATTATGGATGCTTGCCACTGATTCTTATGACTATACTTTATTATTCAAGTGCTACCCTGAAAAGTCTGTCATACCAGTTTATAATTTTAACAAGGTATAAATTTGAATTGTAAGCACTACAAAGCCTGTATGCAAGAGTTTTCACTTAGCTGAGTCAGTCAGCCAACCACCTAACATCTCCACCACGCAGCATTAAGTCTTTCAAACAGATGTGGTTGTTTACAGCAGCTTTCAAAGGATAAATATGTCCTTAGCTGACAGAATATCTCCTCAAAAAACTAGCCAAGAAAAAAATTTTAAGTTCTAAGAAACTGATATTTACTAATTAGAAAAGTTTCTGACACTTAAGAGTAAAATACCAACTTTTTAATTCAGTGATGGCAGTAATCAATGCGAGGACAAATCTGTTACTCTTTCTATTCAAAACAAGAAAAAGGAATTCCTGAAGCTAACTTTATTGAAAGGTTTATTATCAGTACAGAACCTGCTTGTGAAATACCACACAAAACCTGACAATTATAAAGACAGGTAACCTGTGATATGCAGCTACACACAGGAATTCTACCTTTCTCAAAAGAAATGAGATGCTTTTAAAAGTCAGGAACATGAAGTAACAGGTAGTTCAGTCAGTGAATAAAAAGCGAATACTAAGAACAGCTTTTAAGAAACATATTTTTAGTACAATGTGACAATAACAAGTAGGAAATGCTATCACAGAAGACTTGCTTCCACACTGAGGAAGTTCAAAGAGATAAACAGTTACTGGTCCGGTTCACATATTGAAAGGTCAACTGAAACCTTTGGGTCATGGCACCACACTTCCTGGTCTAGTTACATATGGTTTACTCCACGGGGTTTGATGGCAGTCTCAGGACCATCAGTGATCCTTTGGGACCCCTGAGTCAAGATTTTACTGCATGTTTGGTATTTTGCGTTTTTCACTCGGCATTCTCTCATAAAAATTTTTACCATATCAATGATAAAAAGTCCTCAAAAACATAACTTTTAATGATAGAAAAATATTATAAAATACAGATATATTATAGTTTTTCTCCTTTTTCATGGTGGTGAAATATACTTAACAAAAAACTTACCACATTAACCATTTGCAAGTGTACATCTCAATGGCGTTAAGTACATTCATAATGTTAGTACAACTACTGCCACTATCTGCTTTTAGAACTTTTTCATCATCCCAAACAGAAACTCTGTAACCACTTAAACAATAACTCTCTTACTCCTCAGTCCCTGGTAACCTCTATTCTACTCTCTGTCTCTTTGAATTTGCCTATTCTAGAGACTGCAAGTGGAATCACACAGTATTTGTCCTTTTGCGTCTGGCTTATTTACACAGCATAATGTTTTCAAGGTTCATCCATACTGTACAATGCTTCATGTATCAGAATTTCATTCCTTTTTTAATGCTGAATAATAACTTACTGTATATGAAACCGAGCAGAACCCTGCTGTGTTTCCTGCATCCTGTTTGTAGAAAAGCTTTAGCCTCTTAGGACTACCTCAAGTTCCAAAGAATAAATTTCATCAGAGAAGTGAGAAAGTGGAGAAACGAAGGAAAACAGTCAACAAGACAAAATAATAATAGTTCAGTCATTAAACAAAGTTAAGGACCTTTAGTTCCTCCTCAAGGTCTTTGGACATTATCCTGAGCCACATCCTTGAGCTGTTTCAAAGATACTGCAACCCCTACCAAGTGGAAGAAGTTAGCTACATGCTGACCACAGCATGTAGGCTCCAGATGGGCTGGAACCAGAAGGTTGATGATGCTGACTCCTAATTACTTCATCACCAAACAATCAGAAGAATGTCTGCAAGCTGATCAGGCACCCTGCAACTCTCTTGCTCACCCTGTCTTCAGAAACATTTCCCTGAAAGCCATTGGGGAGTTCGGGTCTTCTGTGCCTGAGCCACTCGTTCTCCTTGCTCAGCCCCACACTGGGGTGCCTTATAATGAACACCGTACTTTCCCTCACCACAATCCAACGACGACAGATTAGCTTTACTCTGCTCAGGTGAACAGACCCAAGTTTGGTTGTGTGTGTGTGTATACACACGCGCACGCACACACACCCCATTCTGTTTATTCATTCATCTGTTGATGGATATTTGGGTTGGTTCCACCATCTGCCCATTTAATAATGGCGCTATGAACACTAATGTGCAAGTATCTGTTTGAGCCCCTGCTTTCAATTCTTTTGGGTACATGTTCAGATGCAAAATTACCAGGTCATATGGTAATTCTATGTTTAACTTTTTGAGAAACCACCAAACTGTCTTCCACAGTGGCTGCATCATTTTACATTCCCACCAGCAATACACAAGGGTTCCAATTTCTCTATATCCTCAACAACATTTTTTCCCCCACTTATGTCGAATAGCATACCCACCCTAATGGGTATGCAGTGATATCTCATTATGGTATGATTTGCATCTTTCTAATGACTAAGGATAAAGAACATCTTTTCATGTCCTGGATTGCATGGAAAGGTAGGGAAGATGACCATGATGGAATAACGAGGAGAGGGGACGTGAAGGGAAGGGAAGGGATGGGACGGGACGGGACGGGACGGGACTAGACAGAATACATGAAGCCATGGTTTTCAAGACACTGGACATCAGGCAAGAACAACACTAACTTCTGAAAGTTGGGAAACAAAGAATTGAGCTCTACAATTGTCCCAGCTTACTATCTTAAAAGAATTTCCAAACCACACAGCAGGGAGGGGAAATTGAGGTGGAGCCTGGTGGGCTCCCTGAGTTGAAGAGACAGAGCTGAGAGTCCATGGAGACAGAAGTAGCTGGAGCTCATAGGACAGAGTACCAAAAAAGCCAGATTCATAGAGAACCCCAACAATCCCCAACATGTATTAGGCAGAGCACTGATCAGCATGTGCATATAAAGAAACTACCCTAGACCAGGGAAAGAACCACCTGAAAGCATTAGAATAACAGTGCCAAGTGCTTACACAGGGTCAGGAAACAGTAGCTGTGCCTGCCAACCAGACTGGAAAAACCCATAATTCAGGGCATTACATAGAATACTCAGCTCAGGAAGGTCTTGCTTCAGTAGTGGGACATAAGACTAAGTACTCTCCAGACCCACTTAATAAATCATAAAGCAACACCCAAAAGGATGAAACTGTTTCAGGTAACTGCACCCCAGAACAAAGCCCCAAAATACTTAAAAGACATTTTTTTTTAAATACAGCACCCAACAGCATAAAATTCACAATGTCTGGTATCCACTCCAAAATTTCCAGGCATTTAAAGAAGCAGAAAAACACAGCCTATAATGAAAAGAAATATCAACCAAAATAGTCACAGAAATGACACAGAAGACAGATTTACAGAAAAAGCCATAAAAACAACTATTATAAATATACTCTTCATGTTCAAAACATAGATGAATGCATGATCGTGTTAAGAACAATATAAAATGACTCAACAAACTGTTAGAGATGACAAATACACTGGACAGTATTAACAGCAGGCAAAAAGATTATTATATTTGAAGAAACAGTAATAGAAGCCACCCAAAATGAAACAGGAAGGGGAAAAATGAACACAGCATCAATAATCCATGACATGACATCGAACAGCCTAATCAATATACAAATAATTGGAGTCACAGAAGAAAAGGAAAAGGGGAGCCAGAAAAGAAGTGTTGAATAAAGGCAAAAACCTCTCCAAATGTGATGAAAACTTTAAACCCACACGTGAAGAAGAGAGTTAACTTAGCAGACCTGAGACGGGTATCCTTAGAAGCCCCGCTTGTAATGTTGGTCCTTGCCTGCCTCCAGGAACTTAGATTTCAGGAGGGTTCCTACCATTCTCTTAATGATAAGAGTGTTTCCCTGTGCCTGAACTGTGCAAACAATATGGCTTATGGTGACTAAGCCTTCCTAAAGGATTTTTTCCTTCCTAAAATGTTAAATTTTGGCACATACTAGGCAGAGATCACCCCCCAATAAAAACCCTGGGCACTGAGTGGCTAATTAGCTCCCTTGGCAGAGAACACCTTACATGTGTTGTCCAAACTCATTGCTGGAGCAATTAAGCATATCCTGTGTGACTCTACTGGAAAAAGACTCTTGGAAGATTTCGCTTTTGTATCTTTTCATTGTACTAAATCACGGCCACACATATGACTGTATGCTGAGTTATGAGTGTCTTCCTAGGGAATTCCTGAACCCAGAAGTAAGCGTGGGGACCTCTGACACAGCACAGATTCAAGAAGCTTGACAAACTCCAAGCAGAAAACCACACTGAGGCCTATCACAAACAGTTTAAAACAAGTGATAAAGAGAAATCATACAAGATCAAGAATGAGAACAGTTTCAGGCTTCTTGATGGCAATGCCTTCAAAATTCTGAAGAAAAATTATCTGCAACCTAGAAGTCTATATTAATTTTCAATTAACGTCAAAGTATGCTGAATGCATACTCCACACAGGAGACACGTGAAGGGAATTCCCAGAAGGACGGTGAAGGGCGACTTAAGGGTGGCAATGTTCACAAAGCACAGAGGACCCTCAGTTTTAATTGGAGCAGCTAGGAGGTTAAGAGTTCTCCAAAAAAACAAAACTGACAGAATGCTTTCTATGCCGGAAAAATCTTAATGGGAGAGCTAAACAATGGTCCAGTTACTTTTATTGATGGTAAGTAAAACTAGGCATCAGAAACCCAAATGATTAACTCCAACAAAAACAAAAACCTACGGAGGAAAATCACAATTAATAGTTGCCTTGTTATGAACATTATTATTCAGAATTACATAATGCTGAACTAATCTAACCAAACCATGAGATATCTTCCTGGGGGAAGAGAGGGATGGGAAAGTCCCACGTGTAGCAGGGGTGGGGAGTGGGTGAAGAGAAGAGAATTCAGAATTCACCCAGTTTAAAAGAACATTACAAGCATATTATTTAGAAAAAAGGAGTTAAAGAACAAAAGAATCCATGAAGAGTCAAGAGTGGCTGTCCCTGAGGAAGAAGTTGCAAACAAAACACCAAAGGCTGTGACTAACAAATGCCACACACAGAATGGAAAGTTACAAACAATTCGTTCTTACCTTAGGAAGTTCAGGTAGCATCTCTGCAGGTGTCAAAGAACTACTGCTCGCACAGGAAGCACCATCAGATATTTCCACCGCACTCTCGCAGTCTTCAAATTCATCACACTCACAAGGATCTTCCTTGTCACTGTCAATCTCCCAGTCAATAAGCTGTAGGTCATCTAAAAATAACAATTTTAAACTTAATTTTAAATATCTTTAACGTGTTTTAAATCTATTTTTCCCCAGTAGTTTTAAAAGATCCATGTTGCTCAATAATTTAAAAATATACTAAAAGACAGCCAAAAGTATAATCCTACAGTTATCTGTAACGATCCCATTTCTCCCCACCGTTACCTCCACTGCAATTCTCAGGTAACTACTTCTATTGTTTTCGTATTCTTCTAGAGTTTCTCTATGTTCAAGCACAAAAAATACACTATTATTTTGTCCTCCTTTCTGATACACTTTGATTTTTTTTGTTACTTAACATAACTGAGAGGTTTTTCCCCATAAGTAAACAGATTACATCCTCGTTCTTTTCCACAACACGGTATTCTGTTGCGTAGCTGACTCATAGTTTAATATCTTCTATTAACAAAGAATTTTTCAAAGATTATTAGCCCAAAAATTTTCTATAGATTTCTCTCATTAGTAAGGAAACAAAGTAAATTTAGTTTCTAATTTACATCATATGTATTATTATCTAGATATTACTTTCGCAGTATTTTAATTTGAAAGTTAATTTTTATATATTAAATAACCAAATGTACTGACTCTAATCTGCTATGCTTAAAGATATGAAAGTAGTTATTAAAAATAAATTAATCTCAGAGGTATGGTGTATAACACAGACCTCTCCTTAGCACAAAGCACAATTACTCCCTCACAAGTACAAGTACTCCCTCACAACTATTCAACAACTCAGAGGTCTAATAAAATATCTTGGCCCTATTTCAGAGGTCTGATAGCAATAATCTCACCTCCAAATTGAAGTAAAATTAAGAACAAAAAAAACTTACAGCTTTAATACCTAAAGGAAATTCAAAATAAAAACCAAAACATGGAAGAAAAAAAAAAAGGAAAAACAAAGTTAAAAGTATGGTATAAACTAAGCCAAAAATTATCTTCTTTAGTTGGATACTGTTGCTTCAGAAGATGAGGTAAAAGTCCACTGTAATGATGACAAAGGCTGGCAGCCAGACTGCTTTGAGAACCAGACGCATAGCGGCAATTGTCTAATGCATGTCCCCACAGGTAACATCACCTTTACTCAGGAAAGCCAGGCAAAAAAGAATGCATTAGAAATTCTCCAGTTACTGAGCCATCAGAGCAAGAAGCGACAGAAAGCCAAGGAGGGGGCAAGTCCCCTCAGGGCACTGCCCCTGTTGCCAGTACCTACCGTCTATGTCCTCATTCATTCAATAAAACTAGTGCCTACTAAGAGCCTATGGTGCCATTCTAGACACAAAAATGAAAACAAACAAACAAACAAAAAAGCCAGGAGAGAATACAGAACACTGCTCCTCCAACAAGAGCTTTCGTGTGGGCACAATAATTTTATGAAGCAGGCAAGTCAATCACTGTTAAACCGAAATTTTCATTATACAGATGAAAAAACTGAGTCTCCAAAAAGGTTTTGAAATTTGCCCAAAGTTACATAAAAGACAAAGAGGGAGGAAACTTTTTGTAAAAGAAAAATATTTTGACAGTTTTAACTCAGCCTCTTTCCTCTCAATCCCAATTCTCACCCTCAGGGCTCAGAGACTCAAATACAACACAGCTGGAAGAAGGTATGGGAGCATTGTTTGTAAAGGTCACCTGTAGTTTTGATAAGAAAGTGTGTCTGGGAACCACCAAACAGTACTGAAGCACACAGCACTGAAGTCAGACATTCCTGGCTCTAAATATAGTTGGCACAGTTATTAATTATGTTACTCTGTTCTCTAAGTCCCCATTTTCTTTTGTAAAATGAGGATACGTAGCTCACAGACTGTAGTAGGTATCAAAGGAAATAACCTACATGACATCCAGTCAAGTGTCTGGGATAAAAGAAGACTCACAAATGGCAACTGAAGGTAAAAAGGAGGGAGGAGGAAAGGAGAGGCCAGGGAAGAAGAGTGGAGAGGAGAAAGACAAACCAGCAGTTGCACTTAGATGTGCTCCAAGGGATCCCTTGTCCCCTGAAGCTCCTCTTATTTAAGAGAAGCCAACAATTTGTTAACTCATTAACTCACCTTACAGTAATTAGCTCAAAGCATTTTCTTCCGTTCTCAAATAGAATTTTGGAAACTACTGAGTATCTCTTTTAATTAGAAGAAAGTTTTTTTTAAAGTGCCAGCTCTTCTGAGATGTAATTCATATACCATACTGTTCACTCACAGAAATCATAGTTTTAAATTATGAAATATGTTTTGAAGTGCATGAAGACAAACCAAGAGTTACATACCAATGAATTTCATTTAATATGGTTGAATTAACAATATAAGCCCTGTGAGACTATGTATAACCTTAAAATACCGCTTCACTTGGCTATTACTAAAATGTCAATTACGGTTATCACCAAAATAGCACATATAGTGGCCAAAAGAATTTAATCACCTTCAAAAGATGCTGTCGGTATAAATTTAACCTTGACTAACTACGTAACTAACCAATATCAACAGTCAAAGTAAAAAATCAAAGCTCACTTTAAAAGCATTAAGACTTTTTAAAATACTCCAAATGAGTTATGTACCTTAAAATTTGGAAAAGGACATGATTTTCATAATTTTAAGTCTGTGGTTCTCAACTTCGGGTGATTCTGTCCTAAAAGGAACATCCGACAAGATCTGGAGACATTTTTGGTTGTCACAACTGGGGCTGAGTGAGCTACTGTCACCTGGTGGACAGAGACCAGAGATACTACTAGACACCCTAGAATGCACAGGAAAGCCTCTCCCCCAACAAAGAATTATCTGATCCCAAATGGCATCAATGCCAAGGTTGAGAAACCCTGTTCTAAACTGTCAGCATGATACAATACAAAATGCATGAGAATAGAAACTGCAGTAATATTTCCATGACACATTAGTTACGATAGCATTTACCCAAAGTAAGTTAGCAAGGAGACAACATGGGTGTAGCACTATGCACCAGAGGCGTGGCTCATCTTACTGTCCTTCACGTTACTGCTCTTTGCAGAGACTGTGCTTTTTAACAAACGTTTCTTTCGAGTCCATGGGCGGCATTTTTCCAATAGCATTTGCTTACTTTTTGTCTTTGTGTTACATTTTGTGTTACATTAATTCTCACAATGTTTCAAACTTTTAAATAATTCTTGTATTTGTTACAGTGATCTGTGATCAGTGATCTTTGGTGTTACTACTGTAATTGTTTTGGGGCACCATGAACTGGGCCCATATAAGATGGAGAACTTAACTGATAAATGTGTGTTCTTTTTTTTGTTTTGTTTTGTTTTGTTTTGTTTTGATAAACGCGTGTTCTGACGGCTCCACCAACCAACCCACCTTCTTCCTTTCCTTGCTTCCTATTCTCCCTCTCCCCTGAGACACAGCAATATGGGTAACAGGACAATCAAGAGCCCTACAGTGACCTCAAAGTGTTCAAGTGAAAGGAAGACTTGCACGTCTCTCACCTTAAATCCAAAGCTAGAAATGATTAATCTTAGTGAGGAAGGCCCATCGAAAGCCAGGATAGGCCGGAAGCTATGCCTCTTGAGCCAAACAGTTAGCCAAGTTGTGAATGCAAAGAAAAAGTTCTTGAAGGAAATTGAAAGTACCCCTCCAGTGAACACATGAATAATAAGAAAGCAAAACAGCCTTACTGCCGATATGGAGAAAGTTTCACCGGTCTGGACAGAAGATCAAACCGGAAACAACCTTCCCTTCAGCCAAAGCCTCATGCAGAGCACGGCCCTAATGCTCTTCAACCCTATGAAGGCTGACAGAGGTGAGCAAGCTGCAGGAGAGAAGTCTGAAGCTAGCAGAGGTTGGCTCACGAGGTTTAAGGAAAGAAGTCGTCTCTATGACATAAAAGCTCAAGGTGAAGCAGTGACTGCTGATGTAGAAGCTGCACCAGGTTCTCCAGATGATCCAGCTCCAGGAGTTCATGAGGACGCTACCCTAAGCAACAGATTTTCAATGCAGACGGAACAGCCTTCTATTGGAAGACGACGCCACCAGGACTTCCATGGCCAGAGGAGAAGTCAAAGCCTGGCTTCAAAGCTCACAGGACAGGCCAACTGTCTCGTTAGGGGCTGATGCAGCTGGCGACCCGAAGTCGAAGCCAGTGCTCATCTACCATTTGGAAAATCCTAGGGCCCTTCAGAATGATGCTAAGTCAACTCTGCCTGTGTTCTATAAATGGAACAACAAAGCCTGGATGACAGTCCATCTGTTCACAACATGGCTTACTGAATACTTTAAGCCCACTCTTGAGACCTCCTGCTCAGGAAAAAAAAAGAGTCCTCTCAAAATATTACTGCTCACTGACAAGGCATCTGGCCCCCCACGAGCTCTGATGGAGACGGACAATGGAATGACAGTCGTTTTCATGCTTGGTAACACAACATCCATTCTGCAGCCCGTGGATCAAGCAGTCATTTCAACCTCCTGCTCTTATTACTTAAGAAATACATTTCACAAGGCTATAGCTGCCACAGACGGTGACTCCCCACATGGATCTGGGCCAAGTCAGTGGAAAACTTTTTGGAAAGGAATTCACCATTTCACATGCCATTAAGAACATTCATGATTCGTGCATGGGAAGAGGTCAAACTAGCAACATTAACAGGAGTCTGGAAGGAGTGGATTGCTATGCTCGTGAATGACTTGGAGGGGTTCAAGACTTCAGTGGAGGAAGGAACTGCAGATATGGTGGAAACAGCAAGAGAACTAGAATCAGAAGTGGAGCCTGAAGGTGGGACTGAATCGTTCCAACCTCAAGATAAAACCTTAATGGATAAGGAGTTGCTTCTTAGGGATGAGCAAGGAAAGTGGTTTCTTTCCTTTATTTTTTTAAAATAAGTTTGCTCTTTTTTTTTTTTTTTCCTTTAATGGAGGTACTGGGGATTGAACCCAGGGCCTTGTGCATTCTAAGCACACACTCCACCACTGAGCTATAACGCCCCCTCCCCCCAGAAAGTGGTTTCTTGAGATGGAATCTACTCCTGGTGAAGACACTCTGAGGATTGTTGAAATGATGATAAAGGATTTAGAATACTACATAGACTTAGTTGGTAAAGCAGTGGCAGGGCTTGAGAGGATTAACTTCAACTCTGAAAGAAGTTCTACTGTTGGTAAAATGCTATCACAGCATTTGCACGCTCCAGAGAAATCATTTGTGAAAGAAAGAGTCACTCAATGCAGCAAACTTCATTGCTGCCTTTTTTTAAGAAACTGCCACACCAACCCCAACCTTCAGCAACCACCCCCCGATCAGTGAGCATCCATCAACACTGAGGGAAGACCCTCCACCAACAAAAAGTTACAACTCGCTGAAGACTCAGATGATGGCCAGCAATTTTCAGCAATAAACCGTTTCTTAATTAGATTATGGTACTTTGTCTTTTGTAGACATAACGCTGTTGCACACTTAACAGACTACAGTGGTGTTTAAACATAACTTTCATATGCACTGGAACACCAAGGAATTCATGTAACTTCTGTTACTGCAACATTCACTTCACTACAGTGGTCTGGAACAAAACCCACAGTATCTCAGAGGTGCGCGTGTACTTTAGAGAACTGGCTTTGTCACCAAAGAGACCCAAAGTGGAATTCAACCAATTCTAACATGTTGAAGCTTAAACTAACTGTACAAATAATACTAGTAATGCCTATCTCTTAGTTACTGTGAGAATTATTATGAGAAAATGTTTCTAAATGGCTGGGATACTGAGACCTAGTACGATCATAATCAATACTAAGTATTAGAAAAGGAGTATACGTTTTTTCCAATATTGAAATCCAATCTATAACAGAAACTAAATTTCTTACAAAATTATCAATTTACCTTCACTGGTCCCATCCTGTGGACATAAAATATTCCTGTTATCAAATCTGTCTATTCTACAACCATGTCTGCTATCTCTCCGTGGTTTAAAATTTTTATCTTCATCTGACAGATCACTTTCACTGGAACTCCATGTTATAGCTGTAATCCCACTGGTGCCCTCAGATGTAGTAGGTTCTGTTAAAGAAAAAGAAAATATATAAAAATGGTCAGTTGATAAGGTTACTTATCAAGATGAAGTTTTATGCATGTTACTTTTCCCAAGTCACAAATAACACAAAATTGAGATAATAAAAGCAATGTCTTATTTCAAATCTTCCGGACTCAACGCCTATGCACAACCTTGTTAAGATTCTTTGAATTAAAGCCAAATGACAAGAAGAAAAAGTAGTAATTAGAACTGATTAAGTTATAGAAGACAAGGAAAATGACTGGAGCACAGATGAAAACTCAAAAAATAACCCTGAAATAATTGACCAAGCCATAAGGGGAAAAAAAAAACCATAAAACAAACTGCAAAGCCAACACTTATCTACAATAGGAATGCTTCTGTGTGCTTCCTCTGCCATATTAGGAGCCCCGATAGCAGCAATTTGTTTAAAACGCTTAAGAAAACTTTCTTATTTACTTAAACCTGTTATTTTGAGATAACAGTTGCTTCAAATACAGTTGTCAGAAACAGAAGAAGCCCTTGTAAGCCTCACCCAGTTCCTCCAATGGTAACATTCTGTAAAACTACAGTACAGCATCACAGCCAGAATGTTGATACCGGTACTGTCAGAGAGAGAACAACTCCATCACCGAGAGCATATCCCGTACTGCCTTTTTAAAGCAAAACAGAGCCCCCTCCCTGCCTCATTTCCTAATCCCTGGCAACCACTAATCAGTTTTGCACTTCTACAACCTTGTCAATTAAAGAATAATATATACATGTAATCACCCATGACACCTTTTAGGACTGGCTTTTTGTGCTCAGCATAATTCCCTGGACATCCACCAGGTCACTTTCTTTTTATTACTGTGGACAGATCACAGCTTGTTTCACCAGTCACCCTTTAAAGGACATCTGCGTTGTTCCCAGTCTGGGGCTACTATGAATGAAGCCGCTATGAACAATGTGCACATGATCTTATGTGAATGTAATTTTCATTCTCTAGGATAAATGTCGAAGGGTGCAACTGCTAAGTTGTGTGGTAACTGCATGTTTAGTCTTACAAGAAACTGCCGAACAGTTTTCCAGGGTAGCTGAGCCTTTTTACAGTCCCACCAGCAATGTGTGAGTGATCCAGTTTCTCCACTTCATTTGGTGTGGTCACTATTTTTTATTTTAGCCATTCTGATAGACAGGAAACTTAGAAGGAATGGAGCGACTCTATCTTGGTGGAACTGAGACAGGCTGGAAGAGGGCAAGGCACAGCCACTCAAGGAATGCTACGGCAATTAACATCAAAATGGTGAAAGATTCAACCCCCAGTAGGCCTTGAGGCTCAAGATGATGAGAGATTTAACTTCTAGCAGATCTTGAGCTTCATTATACGCCCATTGTAATTTATCAGCATGGTGAATAACACGCCCACAGGCACCATGGCAGTCCCAAGACTAGCCACAAAAGGTCAGAGTGGGAAATGGCCAAATTCCTGGGAATCCCAGCCCCCTCCCCAGGCCACTTAGACTGGCCCTTCCACTTATTAGCATATGAAGCCACCAAGCCCATAAAAACTGGCAACATGGAGAGGAGACTGCCCGCACTCTGCCTGTGGACTGTGTACCTACTTTTAATCTGAGCACCCAACCCCCAAACCTCGTAGCCTTTCTCTTGCCTTTCAATGTATCTCTCTGAATAAATCTACCTTACTCAACTGTGGCTCACTCTTGAATTCTTTCCTGTGCAAAGCCAAGGACCCACACTTGGCGGGGCACGTCCCAGGGGCTTGTCCCAGGGGCTCAACCGAGGCCTGGGACACAGCCCTTCTCGTGCCCCACATCTGTTTTCCTGCATCAGAACCAGAAGTCCCAACAGGAAACTTTACTGACACTGATCAGAAAAGGAACAGATATCTAATAAAAAATCAACTTTTCTACTCATATTGAGTAGATAATTGAGTTACAATGCTAAAACCAAAAAAAAAAAAAAAAAAAAAAAAAATTCTATTAGCTACATTTCAATATACTATGAGATTAAGAGATTAGACATTACAACTCAAGTTTTCCAGAAGAGGAAACAGGCTCAGAAGCTAAATGGTGGGGGATGGGTATAGCTCAGTGGTAGAGTGTATGCCTAGCATGTACAAGGTCCTAGGTTCAATTACCAGTACCTCCATTAAAAAGTAAATAAATAAATAAATAAACCTAATTACCCCCCCAAATTAACAATAAATAAAGTTTTAAAAAATTAAATGGCTTCATTAAATATATATTAATATAACACCTCTGGTACAGTAAACCCTGAGGAAATAACCAACAACAACAAAAAGAAAACTCCTTCCTTCAAGGAATACATGCTCTGAAAGGCAAAACTAATTAATCATGAAAAGAAAAATTAAACACTAGATTAGAGGTATGTCATGGTATACTGATGGCACAAAAAAAGCAGATGCTCCACTTTGTATTGATCAGGAAAGGAAGATTCACTGACAAAATGATGTCTGGAAAATCAACACGTACAAAGGCACAAAAACATGAAATAACAGTAAACATTTACTAAACACTTACTTTGTGCCCTGAACATCTATAGTTGCTAAAGCTGTCTAACCTTCAAAATATAAAATTAAATATAAACCATTCAGAATAACCTAAGAACCCATATTGATTTAAAGAGCTAATAAAACTAAGGTGTGTACTTACTTGCAAAAACCATTACCGATCTTTTTTCATTATTATGCACCCAGAAAAGTAAATCAGGATGAAAGAAGTGGAATGCTACAGAGTATCTGTGTCCCCCTGAAACTCACATATCAAAGCCTAATCCCCAAAGTGACGGTGCTAAGAGGTGGGTCTTCAGGAGGCGATTAGGCTACGAGGGTGGAGCTCTCATGAATGGGACCAGTGTCCTGCAGAAGATACCCCAGAGAGACCCCTGGCCCCTTCCACATGTGAGGGTGCAGCAGGAAGGTTCTATGAACCAGAGGTCCTCGCCAGACCCCAAATAAATGTATGGACTTCCGACCTCCAGAACTGTGAGAAATAAATTTCTTCTGTTTATAAGCCACCTGGTGTATGGTATTTTTGTTACAGCAGTCTGAACAGACTAGGACAGGAAATATAATTATCGCTATTTTCAGGTTGTATAATGGATTCATAAACCCATAAATTACAGGCACTTAACTATATAATTTATATAGACAAAATGTCTACCAGGAATTTATCACTCAGTAACCCATTTTATTTGCTGAAAAGGGGTACCCTTGAAATCAAGGCCCATTCCAATGAAATTCCAGGAAGGACACCAGCCAGACTATGAGAACAGTTTGCATTTACAAACATTTCTGGGTGCCCAATGTGTGCCAGGCATTGTGCTGGCATCTGCTGCTACAGGCTGAATTGTGGACCCTCCCCCCAAAAAATTCATTCATATTTTAAGTTCTAACCACCAGTATCTCAGAATGTAACCTTATTTGGAGCTAGGGTTTTTACAGAAGTAACTGAATTAAACTGAGATAATTAGGGAGGGCCCTAATTCAACATGACAGGTATTCTTATAAAAGAAGAAATCTGGACACAGAACCGGACACGTAGAGAGGGAAGACAATGGAAAGACACATGCAGAGAAGACAGCCACCTGCAAGTCAAGGAAAGAAGCCTGGAGCACATCCTAGCAGGAGCCGACTCTGCCAGTACCTTCACTTTGGACTTCCAGCGTCCAGAACCGCGAGGTAAAAAGTTTCTGTTGGTCAAACCACGGCATCAGGGCAGCCCTAGCCACAGCCTGGCCTTAGCTACCTAGGATACAAAGAAGAGCAACAGAGGAGAGCCTGCCCTTAAGAAGCCTATGATCGAATGGGGAGAAAAACACATCAACAAATAATAATTTAGAAATTTACTAATGCCTCTCAAGGAGATTTCTGATCTCAATAACAAAGATTTTGAGAACATATTTTGCAGGGTATTTTAAGAAAAATATTAAACACTATCTCCGTTTCATCAGATAGTTCCATTTTGATACATTTTTTTAAAGTTCCGCCTTTTAAAGGAAATCACTATCTACAAAGGTTCCAGCCTCTTTTCAAGTTTTTATCTTCCTCCTTGTCCCTCGCACCTTCTGAGGAATGTGCATTTGCTCACTTTTCTCACCCCTTCCCACATCCTCCACTTCCTCCCCCTTTCTCCTCTGGTCTTCAGTGCCTTACAGGTAAGGAAACAGAGACATAGAGACAAGGAGACGGAGTCTCCCGCTTTTACGCACACTATGCAAAAGTATGTTTCTCTACTTCTGATTCCCAGCTGTCAAAAAAATATTACTTCCAAGTCCTCAAAATTTAATAGCCTGTCCTGAACTAAAACTTTAGACGTTACGATTTTAAAAAGGAGCCAGTTACAGAACGTGCCTTGGGGCTCCTTTTCTATCAATATTTATCTGTAAGCTTTTGTTAAATTACTAACAATTCTTCCTTGCCTTAACAAGCTGTTTATGCTGTAAATAAATTATACAGAGACATAAGCTCTTACAGCCTATCAGCATATATTGATCATTCTATAAAGCAGAAAGTACAGAAGAATGGGTTGAATATATATTGGGATGGGGAAATGATCCCAAAAAATCCTTTTGAAATTAAATACAAGGTAGCAGGGGACGGCTTGCCATCCACAAGGTCCTGGATTCAATCCCCAGGACAATCAATCAATCAAATAAATAAATACAAGGTAGTAGCTTATTTAATATTTCTTTCTCTCTCCAAGTTGAATTTGACTATACAAACTTTAAATCTCCAGGAAAAGATACAAGCTACGTCTGTATACGAAAATACAGTTAGTTGACCCTTGAACAACGCAAGTCTGAACTGCGTGGATTCACCTACATGTGGATTTTTTTCAAAAACAGGTACTACTGCTGCACAGTCCGCAGTAGGTGAATCCATGGGTGCAGAGAGCCGACTTGTAAAGTTTATTACAGGCAGATTTTATACTGCATAGAGGGCCAGCACCTCTGGCCCCCGACACTGTTCAAAGGTCAACTGTACTATTTTCTCCATACATTATATAATGACAGTTAAGAAATCAGAATTACATTGATCTTTGAAAATCACAGCATTTGGCACTAATAATAATAAAAAATAAATTCTGCAGCACCATCAGAAGACTGTGATATTACAAACACTGTGGGCCAGCTTACTTAATAATATAAGTGTTTCATGAACTTAAAAAAATTACGGGTGTTTTATTTTTCATTAGCATGAAAAGAATCCCCTTAAATATTAGGGAAATAATAATATAGCATAAAGAAGTGTTTAGTGTCTTATTCACAGGAAGTTTTCTCACTCCGCCGGACTCTGAGCAGGCTCTCACATAGCTTTTTGCCACCAAACGTAACAGTAACTGGTACCATTAAGCACCTACTAAGTGAGAACCTTTGAACTAAGCACTTTTTAATTTTTTTAAAGCTCACAGTAACCCAGCGAGACACACAATTCTTATGCCTATTTTCCAGTGCAGAAACTGAGGCTCAGCGTGCTTAGCTTGCTTTCTCGAGACCCCCACAGGCAGGCGGACACAGTCAGAACACTGTGGGGTCAGACTGAGATCTGTGAAGTCTCAGGCCCTGACTTCCCCTGCCCCACCCACAGGATAACTGACTGCGGCAGCAGAACCAGCGGCCTCCTTGATACCCACCTCTTCTCATCTTCCTTATCAACAAAATACCAATTTTATCTGATCAGCAACATACATGTTTAAAAATCCTTGATTTCTGACATCTCTTTAGTGGAGGTGACCCTATGTAACAGGTTCTGACCAAAGGTAGAGGTCCTGGGGCGAGTACTTGTTCCCAGAGGAAAAGTTTATTTGGAGAAAATCCTCCAAGCCTACACTCTTCCTGAGAATTGGGTCTGGAGAATCCAGCTTCTACCTAGCAACCACAAAAACAAACCCCACACTAGGGCTACAGAACTCAGAACAAGTCTGGGACCCTGGACTTCTTGTTGCAGGAGATAAATTTAACCCCATTTCTTCAAACACCTCAATAGGGCTTCCTATCAGTTGTAACCAAAAGCTTTCCCCAACTAATTTGCCAAGTAAGAATTTCATTAACTAGCAGTATAGTCCTTATACCACAGGTCATAACTGTATTTCCCAAATCAGATTTTTTTTTTTTAAACCCTCGTGCTATGACCTTGAACTTACCTACTGGGCTCTGTTGATAACAGTGAGCCCAGAAAGGACACATGAAATTTTTTAATAATTACCTACAGGAGGCAGAAAAAGGGGTAGATGATGACAAAGGTGAGGGAGAGATTTTTCCAAAAAAGTATCTTTTTACACTGTTTGGGTGTTTTCTAAACCATGAATATATTACCTTTCTTGTGTCTAGAGGATAATTCAAGGTGCTCTTCTGTATTAGTCTTCTTTTCAGCTGTTAACGACTGCAGGTAGATAACGATAACAACAATAATAATAATTAATAATGATGTAGTAATTTAGGGGACAGGGCCAAAAACCAACAATATTTTGTAAAACATTCAAGAACTTACACTATATCCCCTTAACATATTTCTTTTCCTTTGTTTATATTTACCAAAAAGTATTCCCAAAGCACACACTCCTCATATACTTAATAAATACATTTTTCCTGAATCTAAATAGAGAGAGAGCTGCCCAACCTTTAAAGTTTATAACAGTGGTGAGCACTCCTCTTTATGGTGTATACTTCAAAGTTAGCATATAAACAAAAATTAGCCTGAATATCTCACTGCTGTAAGATTCTGAATATGTCAGCATTTCATAAATGTACTTTTTATAGAGCAAATGCTCAACCGCTTCATCTTCTAAGAACATTTTCAGCATGTATCCTTTACTTACAAAGAAGTATAGAGGCTCTGCATGACAGAAAGGGGTGAATACTAATTCGCCACAATTTTTAAGGAATTCAAGGATGAGTGAAAAAAGTAATCCACCAAATACAGTGTTCTGAAAGGAAATGAAGAGGGGAATGCCAAAGGAATACATTACAGTGGCCTGAACACTCAGTAACTAGGATTTATCCTTCAGCACTCAGGGCAAACAGTATTACAGCTACCTTACCGGAGTCCCAGCAGTCTCCTGAAATCCTTCTCCACACCGGAGCCATGCTTCAGAGAGGGAAGCAGCTGCCCCTACGGTCCTGAGACCTGCTTTTCTGCACTGCAGTGGGGTGTCTCCTGGAAAGGATGCGTATTCTATATCCCAATTTCTTTTTCTCTGTAGAGACAGTTTGTAAAGGGAAAAAAAATAATGAAAACAACTTCATTATATACACATTAACAATTAACAACATGGAAACCCAGGAATGGCAGCAGTTTTTAAAAGTCTCTGAATCCAGAGTCATGAGACAGCAAAACCAAAAGCGTTTGAACAACACTTACAACTAGACAACACACTCCAAAATGCACGTGAGTGAGGACAAACAAGGACCATCCAAAGTCCTGGACTGTATTACATCTTCTGTTTTGTTTAAAATCTCTACCACAGACATGTATTTACTTCATAAGTTTTTAAATCTGCATTTTACGGAAAATTTTAGATTTGCATCGAGAACCAAATTAAGGTCAAGTACTACGAGCTGATCACCTAATCAGAAATAAAACTCTTCATCAATGCCACTGTAGTTTGAAAAAAATAAAGATTAATATATACCATTAAAACTTCCTTAGCTAGGAGGAAAGGAACAAATTCATAAATTCAGCCATAACACAGATGGTATTTTAATACTTAATAGGTCTAAGCACGTTCCTTCATAAGCAGAGATTCCTATAGTTGGGCAGGATTGCAAGAGGAAGAGGCATCTATCCCCAGGAAGGTGCTACCTCCACCAGGGTGCTGTTATCTGACAGCTCTGAAGAAGCTCACTTAGTTATCTGGAACAGTAAAGACAGTGGAAATGTCATTTGGTCTATTTAGAGGCCACCCCCCCCCACACACACGTACATATATTTTAAACTCCAGAATACCTCTTTAACACATTAAATCAGCCCAGCTCTTTAAAGAAGTGGGTTATACCAGCGATGGGACAGGAAAGGACAAGAGTAGCCTGAAGTATCTCAAGCCAGAGAGTAAAACACTGCTCAAGGAATAATGAGAACATGTCAAAAGGACACGTGAACCTGCATGAAGGGGCTCTCACTGTGGCCAATTGTGCGCATTCCAGCATCAAATAAATAATGCCACTGAAGGATTAAAACCTATTCAATGAAATAAAAATGAGTCTACATTGGTAGAAACAAATAAGTAAATGATGAATTTAGAAAATCATTAACGAATGCTAAAACTAGTGGATGAAAGTTTGACGAGGATGTACACATGGTCACAAAGCACCGCCCCACAAAGTACTTATTAATTCCAAAGATAAAAAAAAAGTAGCTTTACATCGGAGAAACCTAGCAGACACCATCTACTTTCTGAGGAAGATTTTTGGTAAAAAGAAGAGTTCACGTTTTTAGCCCGATGAGACCAGGACGTCTGTAAGCAAGAAGCTCACAAATAACTTGTGAAAGGTAAAGGGCACACGCAGGGCACACGCAGCGACTCAGAACGCAAGTGCCCTCACCCCGCGCGTCACCCGGCCGCCCCAACTCGGACCCCGCGCCCACGCGGCGCAAACACCGCCGAACCCCGGCGAGGCGCCGACCGCGCGGACCCCGCGGACTGACTGACCCGCTGCCGCGACCCCCGCGCTCCAGGAGGCGGCTCCTCCTGCCCCGCCTCCGACGCGAGCTGCGTCCGCGCCACAGACGCCACAGATGCCCCGCCCGGGGCCAGCCACCCGCACCCTGCGGCCCGCGGGCCCGGCCGACAGGGAGGGACCGAGGAGGCGGCGCCCACAGCCTACCTTCGCGCTGCCAGAGCGGCCCCGGCGGGACATCTCCGGGCGCGCCGCCTCCTCAGGGGTGCGCCGCCGCCTCAGAACGCCGGAAGGCCGCGCGCCGCCGAACCAACTCGGCGCACCGTGCCGCACCGCGCGCTGCGATTGGCGGGTGCTGGGGCCGGGGGCGGGGACTCTCCGGGCGCACCGCCTCCCCTCGAGGACGTCGCGCCGCGTGCTGCGATTGGTCGGTGCTCAGGAGGGGGCGTGGCCCTCCCCCAGTCCGCGCTGTCTGGGATTGTCCCACCGCGCTGCGGCTGGGAGCCGAGCACGGGCACCAGCTCTGGGGCGGGTCGTGCCAAGTTGCTCCTTCCGCCTGTGACCCGACCCGAGGCCGGCAGAGCGCGCTCTTGCCGGTCCGCAGCGCCGCCATCGGCTCCAGGTCGGGGAGCTGCTAGGCGGGCGCCCCGCGTGGGGTTTGTCAAGCAGGCCCAGCCTTAATAAAAATAAATGTTAACGAAGTGGGCTATGAATTCAACAGTCGGTACTTAGGGAATGGTTGCAGCCGTGGATAACCGGAGGCAGAGGTGTCGTTTCCCCATCTGCTGGGGGCTAGGTGTTAGCATCCAGAGCTGGAATTTTCAAGTTCAGAGCCGCCGGAATCCCCTTGCAGCTTGCTACAGCCGGTGACTGAGTTTCGGACTCCGAGGGTCCGGAGTGGGTCCGGAGAACTTGCATTTCTGACAAGTTGCCAGGTGACCGCCTCCGTTCCGCCTCATTTTGAGAACCCTTAGACCCCGTAGGCAGCTTGCTTAAATATCCCAGCGCTTGGAGAACAGATGTAAAACGGAATACAGTGGGAAGGCGGCCCCGACTGAGTAGAAACGGAATTAGGTTACAAAGTCACTAGGTAGGAGTATTCTCAAACGAAGGTGTCTGTTGTAGAGAAGATTAAAATAGTGGTTGAAGCGAACTGAGAAATGTCAGCCAGAGTAGGTGGAAAGGATTCCCATTTTTAACCTCGCCTCTATAGCAGAAGTGGAATTGGGTCTTCTGCTCCAAAAGTACATTCTTGTGCCTTTGTAAGAATGCGTTGTTTTGTAGTTTATCCGTTTTCAGTCTTTCCTCCCTAGTCCCTATTTTTTCATCATCTTGTGTTTGAGTTCTGGTGCTCAAAGTCGCAAATGCTTAGTATAAAGTGAGAAATCATTGAATGGTTAAAAAAAAAAGAAAGAAAGAAACAAAAGTCTTAGCTTAAGGTAGGCATTGCTAATGCTATTACTGTCAACATGTAGAATAAGATAAACTAGATTTTAAATCTAGGTAGTTTAGGACTTAGAGTATTGGGCCTCTGACGGGGACTCCACAAAGCTCACCATTGTTGCCTTGTGACACAGCTTGGCCATCCTACCGTGTCTGTGCCTCGGCTCTCAGTTTTACAGCTGCAACCAGACCCCTCCTAGCTGCTCCAGCTGTAGCCCCAGTATATTGCCTACCTGTCACTGCCAGCTGAGTATCTGTTTTACTCAGTTTTTGTGTGTGGTGTAGAGTGTGCCGTGTCCTCCTTTGGTGTGTGCTGTCCAGTTTTCCCAGCGCCATTCATTGAGGGGACTGTCCTTTCCCTGGAGTAGGTTCCTCATTCCTTTCATGTAAATTGACTGATCACATACCCATAGTTTATTTCCGGGCTCTCTATCTGTTCCTCTGGTTCGTGTCCTGTTTTGGGGCCAATTCCGCACTTTTTTGGTGACTGTAGTTACGTAACAGAGTGTGAAGTCAGGGGAGGAGATACCTCCAGCCTGTTCTCCTTTCGCAGAATCCCTTTGGCTGTTCGGGGTCCTTTGTGTTTGCATATGAATGTTAGGATTCTTTGTTCTGTTCCTGTGAAAAATGCCACTGAAGTTTATTTTATTTTATTGAAGTATAGTCAGTTTACAATGTTCCATTATTTTCTAGTGTAGGGTACAGTGATTTGACCAGGGTTGCTTTGAATTTGAACATCACTTTGGGTAGAATGGACATTTTAACAATATTAATTCTTTCTGTCCATGAGCACAGGGCATCTTTCCGTTTATTTGTGTCTGTTGTTTATTTGTGTCTGTTGTTTCTTTCCTCAGTGTCTTAGAATTTTCAGTGTTCAGGTCTTTCACATCCTTGATTTAATTTATACCTAGGTATTTTGGGGGGATGCAATGGTAAATGGGATTTTTTTTTAAAAAGTCCTTTTTCTGATGTTTCATTATTAATGTGTAGAGAGACAACTGGTTTTTGTGTATTGACTTTGTAACCTTGTCGCTTTACTGAAATGATTCATTAGTTCTAAGAGTCTTTTGATGGTTTGATGTGGAAAACTAGAAATCAGAAATCACCCTATTTGGACTCCGTCCAGGTCATCCACAGCACCTAAGACACAGTGGCTGCTAATCTTCCAACAGTGCCTCTAAATTACCTGTGGACTCCTACAAGGGTAGTTAGCATCAGCACTTTGGATGAACTGGATCTGGTTAAGGGTTGGCCTCTATAAGGAAATCTGATGTCTTCTCTGCTTTTTTCACGTGGTATTTACATGGTTGTGTTGAAAAGTGATTTAGTTTCTAGTAATTTCAAACATAAAATATTTTAACCAGCATTACATAGTACTCACATTTGCTACCTGATATAAAATACTCCAGTGGGTTTTACCAAAACTGGAATACTCTCTCAAGGAACCAGCAGATAAACCCCAAATGAAGAAATTTTATGGTTCCACCTTATAATCCCATCCACAAGCCCACTTCAACCTTCACCGTTGCCCCAATTTATGGAAATGTCCTTTTCCATTCTGATCCAGATTTCTTTTTCAGAAACCATTATGATAATTCCCCTCATTTAAAAAACCTTAATGGATTTAAAGTGCACAAGACGGCACAGCCTGGGCCTCTGACGTCGTGCACGCAGAGCACTCTCAGTGCTCATCCCAGCTGTGACGTGAAGCATCAGTGCTCCATTCATTTCCCATCGTGATTAGAGATGCATCACGTAACATTTACTGTTTAAACCATTTTAAATACACAGCACTATCGCACGGACTGCATTTACACAGTTGTACAAATATTCTCACCATCTGTTTCCAGAATTTACTCATTTTCCCCAAGTGACACTCTGTATCCATTAACGCTGACTCCCCTCAGCCACTGGCAATGATCTTCTTTCTCTCTCTGAATTTGGCTTCTCTGGATACCTTGTATAAGTGGAATCATATGACATTTGTCCTTCTGTGTCTTGCTTATTGCACGTAGCACAGTGATGTCAAGATTTATCCACGTTGTAGTATGTGTCATAATTCCTTAGCTGTTAAGGCTGTGTAGTGTCCCATTGTGTCTACACCACATTTAGTTTATCCATTCATCTGTTGATGGACGCTTGAGTTGCTTCCACCTTTTGCCATTGTGATTAATGCTATGATGACCATGGGGGTACCCATGTCTGTTTCAGCCCCTGCTTTCAAGTATTTTGAACATACACTCTGAAGTGGAATTGATGGGATCACATGTTAACCCCATGTGTAAGACTCTGAGGAATTGCCATGTTGTTTTCCACAGTGATTGCACCGTTTTACTTTATTCCTTTATCTGGCAGGAACATAGGGCAGTTTAGGGACACATCTCATTTGTTTATCTATTCAGCCCATGATGAATATTTCAATTGTTCTATCTTTTTGGCCATTGTGAATATTGCTGCTGTGAACATTCATGCACAGTTTTTTTGAACACCTCTTTTTAATGCTCTGATGTCTATACCTAGGGGTGAGGTTGTTGAACCATAGGTAACTGTATTTTAATCTTTTTGAGGAAATGAAAAACTGTAGTCCACATAGTCTGTGCCATTTTCCAATTCCACAAGTAATGTTTTAACGGTTTCAGTTTCTCTACAGGTTTGCAAATATTTGTTAGGGCTAGGGTTAGGGTTCGGGTTAGGGTTCGGGTTAGGGTTCGGGTTAGGGTTCGGGTTAGGGTTAGGGTTAGGGTTAGGGTTCGGGTTAGGGTTCGGGTTAGGGGTTAGGGTTAGGGTTAGGGTTCGGGTTAGGGTTCGGGTTAGGGTTCGGGTTAGGGTTCGGGTTAGGGTTAGGGTTAGGGTTAGGGTTAGGGTTAGGGTTCGGGTTAGGGTTAGGGTTAGGGTTAGGGTTCGGGTTAGGGTTATGGTTTAGGGTTAGGGTTAGGGTTAGGGTTAGGGTTCGGGTTAGGGTTAGGGGTTAGGGTTAGGGTTAGGGTTAGGGTTAGGGTTAGGGTTAGGGTTAGGGTTAGGGTTAGGGTTAGGGTTTAGGGTTAGGGTTAGGGTTAGGGTTAGGGTTAGGGTTAGGGTTAGGGTTAGGGTTAGGGTTTAGGGTTAGGGTTAGGGTTAGGGTTAGGGTTAGGGTTAGGGTTAGGGTTAGGGTTAGGGTTAGGGTTAGGGTTTAGGGTTAGGGTTAGGGTTAGGGTTAGGGTTAGGGTTAGGGTTAGGGTTAGGGTTAGGGTTAGGGTTTAGGGTTAGGGTTAGGGTTAGGGTTAGGGTTAGGGTTAGGGTTAGGGTTAGGGTTTAGGGTTTAGGGTTTAGGGTTAGGGTTAGGGTTAGGGTTAGGGTTAGGGTTAGGGTTAGGGTTAGGGTTAGGGTTAGGGGTTAGGGTTAGGGTTAGGGTTAGGGTTAGGGTTAGGGTTAGGGTTAGGGGTTAGGGTTAGGGTTAGGGTTAGGGTTAGGGTTAGGGTTAGGGTTAGGGTTAGGGTTAGGGTTAGGGTTAGGGTTAGGGTTAGGGTTAGGGTTAGGGTTAGGGGTTAGGGTTAGGGTTAGGGTTAGGGTTAGGGTTAGGGTTAGGGTTAGGGTTAGGGTTAGGGTTAGGGTTAGGGTTAGGGTTAGGGTTAGGGTTAGGGTTAGGGTTAGGGTTAGGGTTAGGGTTAGGGTTAGGGTTAGGGTTAGGGTTAGGGTTAGGGTTAGGGTTAGGGTTAGGGTTAGGGTTAGGGTTAGGGTTAGGGTTAGGGTTAGGGTTAGGGTTAGGGTTAGGGTTAGGGTTAGGGTTAGGGTTAGGGTTAGGGTTAGGGTTAGGGTTAGGGTTAGGGTTAGGGTTAGGGTTAGGGTTAGGGTTAGGGTTAGGGTTAGGGTTAGGGTTAGGGTTAGGGTTAGGGTTAGGGTTAGGGTTAGGGTTAGGGTTAGGGTTAGGGTTAGGGTTAGGGTTAGGGTTAGGGTTAGGGTTAGGGTTAGGGTTAGGGTTAGGGTTAGGGTTAGGGTTAGGGTTAGGGTTAGGGTTAGGGTTAGGGTTAGGGTTAGGGTTAGGGTTAGGGTTAGGGTTAGGGTTAGGGTTAGGGTTAGGGTTAGGGTTAGGGTTAGGGTTAGGGTTAGGGTTAGGGTTAGGGTTAGGGTTAGGGTTAGGGTTAGGGTTAGGGTTAGGGTTAGGGTTAGGGTTAGGGTTAGGGTTAGGGTTAGGGTTAGGGTTAGGGTTAGGGTTAGGGTTAGGGTTAGGGTTAGGGTTAGGGTTAGGGTTAGGGTTAGGGTTAGGGTTAGGGTTAGGGTTAGGGTTAGGGTTAGGGTTAGGGTTAGGGTTAGGGTTAGGGTTAGGGTTAGGGTTAGGGTTAGGGTTAGGGTTAGGGTTAGGGTTAGGGTTAGGGTTAGGGTTAGGGTTAGGGTTAGGGTTAGGGTTAGGGTTAGGGTTAGGGTTAGGGTTAGGGTTAGGGTTAGGGTTAGGGTTAGGGTTAGGGTTAGGGTTAGGGTTAGGGTTAGGGTTAGGGTTAGGGTTAGGGTTAGGGTTAGGGTTAGGGTTAGGGTTAGGGTTAGGGTTAGGGTTAGGGTTAGGGTTAGGGTTAGGGTTAGGGTTAGGGTTAGGGTTAGGGTTAGGGTTAGGGTTAGGGTTAGGGTTAGGGTTAGGGTTAGGGTTAGGGTTAGGGTTAGGGTTAGGGTTAGGGTTAGGGTTAGGGTTAGGGTTAGGGTTAGGGTTAGGGTTAGGGTTAGGGTTAGGGTTAGGGTTAGGGTTAGGGTTAGGGTTAGGGTTAGGGTTAGGGTTAGGGTTAGGGTTAGGGTTAGGGTTAGGGTTAGGGTTAGGGTTAGGGTTAGGGTTAGGGTTAGGGTTAGGGTTAGGGTTAGGGTTAGGGTTAGGGTTAGGGTTAGGGTTAGGGTTAGGGTTAGGGTTAGGGTTAGGGTTAGGGTTAGGGTTAGGGTTAGGGTTAGGGTTAGGGTTAGGGTTAGGGTTAGGGTTAGGGTTAGGGTTAGGGTTAGGGTTAGGGTTAGGGTTAGGGTTAGGGTTAGGGTTAGGGTTAGGGTTAGGGTTAGGGTTAGGGTTAGGGTTAGGGTTAGGGTTAGGGTTAGGGTTAGGGTTAGGGTTAGGGTTAGGGTTAGGGTTAGGGTTAGGGTTAGGGTTAGGGTTAGGGTTAGGGTTAGGGTTAGGGTTAGGGTTAGGGTTAGGGTTAGGGTTAGGGTTAGGGTTAGGGTTAGGGTTAGGGTTAGGGTTAGGGTTAGGGTTAGGGTTAGGGTTAGGGTTAGGGTTAGGGTTAGGGTTAGGGTTAGGGTTAGGGTTAGGGTTAGGGTTAGGGTTAGGGTTAGGGTTAGGGTTAGGGTTAGGGTTAGGGTTAGGGTTAGGGTTAGGGTTAGGGTTAGGGTTAGGGTTAGGGTTAGGGTTAGGGTTAGGGTTAGGGTTAGGGTTAGGGTTAGGGTTAGGGTTAGGGTTAGGGTTAGGGTTAGGGTTAGGGTTAGGGTTAGGGTTAGGGTTAGGGTTAGGGTTAGGGTTAGGGTTAGGGTTAGGGTTAGGGTTAGGGTTAGGGTTAGGGTTAGGGTTAGGGTTAGGGTTAGGGTTAGGGTTAGGGTTAGGGTTAGGGTTAGGGTTAGGGTTAGGGTTAGGGTTAGGGTTAGGGTTAGGGTTAGGGTTAGGGTTAGGGTTAGGGTTAGGGTTAGGGTTAGGGTTAGGGTTAGGGTTAGGGTTAGGGTTAGGGTTAGGGTTAGGGTTAGGGTTAGGGTTAGGGTTAGGGTTAGGGTTAGGGTTAGGGTTAGGGTTAGGGTTAGGGTTAGGGTTAGGGTTAGGGTTAGGGTTAGGGTTAGGGTTAGGGTTAGGGTTAGGGTTAGGGTTAGGGTTAGGGTTAGGGTTAGGGTTAGGGTTAGGGTTAGGGTTAGGGTTAGGGTTAGGGTTAGGGTTAGGGTTAGGGTTAGGGTTAGGGTTAGGGTTAGGGTTAGGGTTAGGGTTAGGGTTAGGGTTAGGGTTAGGGTTAGGGTTAGGGTTAGGGTTAGGGTTAGGGTTAGGGTTAGGGTTAGGGTTAGGGTTAGGGTTAGGGTTAGGGTTAGGGTTAGGGTTAGGGTTAGGGTTAGGGTTAGGGTTAGGGTTAGGGTTAGGGTTAGGGTTAGGGTTAGGGTTAGGGTTAGGGTTAGGGTTAGGGTTAGGGTTAGGGTTAGGGTTAGGGTTAGGGTTAGGGTTAGGGTTAGGGTTAGGGTTAGGGTTAGGGTTAGGGTTAGGGTTAGGGTTAGGGTTAGGGTTAGGGTTAGGGTTAGGGTTAGGGTTAGGGTTAGGGTTAGGGTTAGGGTTAGGGTTAGGGTTAGGGTTAGGGTTAGGGTTAGGGTTAGGGTTAGGGTTAGGGTTAGGGTTAGGGTTAGGGTTAGGGTTAGGGTTAGGGTTAGGGTTAGGGTTAGGGTTAGGGTTAGGGTTAGGGTTAGGGTTAGGGTTAGGGTTAGGGTTAGGGTTAGGGTTAGGGTTAGGGTTAGGGTTAGGGTTAGGGTTAGGGTTAGGGTTAGGGTTAGGGTTAGGGTTAGGGTTAGGGTTAGGGTTAGGGTTAGGGTTAGGGTTAGGGTTAGGGTTAGGGTTAGGGTTAGGGTTAGGGTTAGGGTTAGGGTTAGGGTTAGGGTTAGGGTTAGGGTTAGGGTTAGGGTTAGGGTTAGGGTTAGGGTTAGGGTTAGGGTTAGGGTTAGGGTTAGGGTTAGGGTTAGGGTTAGGGTTAGGGTTAGGGTTAGGGTTAGGGTTAGGGTTAGGGTTAGGGTTAGGGTTAGGGTTAGGGTTAGGGTTAGGGTTAGGGTTAGGGTTAGGGTTAGGGTTAGGGTTAGGGTTAGGGTTAGGGTTAGGGTTAGGGTTAGGGTTAGGGTTAGGGTTAGGGTTAGGGTTAGGGTTAGGGTTAGGGTTAGGGTTAGGGTTAGGGTTAGGGTTAGGGTTAGGGTTAGGGTTAGGGTTAGGGTTAGGGTTAGGGTTAGGGTTAGGGTTAGGGTTAGGGTTAGGGTTAGGGTTAGGGTTAGGGTTAGGGTTAGGGTTAGGGTTAGGGTTAGGGTTAGGGTTAGGGTTAGGGTTAGGGTTAGGGTTAGGGTTAGGGTTAGGGTTAGGGTTAGGGTTAGGGTTAGGGTTAGGGTTAGGGTTAGGGTTAGGGTTAGGGTTAGGGTTAGGGTTAGGGTTAGGGTTAGGGTTAGGGTTAGGGTTAGGGTTAGGGTTAGGGTTAGGGTTAGGGTTAGGGTTAGGGTTAGGGTTAGGGTTAGGGTTAGGGTTAGGGTTAGGGTTAGGGTTAGGGTTAGGGTTAGGGTTAGGGTTAGGGTTAGGGTTAGGGTTAGGGTTAGGGTTAGGGTTAGGGTTAGGGTTAGGGTTAGGGTTAGGGTTAGGGTTAGGGTTAGGGTTAGGGTTAGGGTTAGGGTTAGGGTTAGGGTTAGGGTTAGGGTTAGGGTTAGGGTTAGGGTTAGGGTTAGGGTTAGGGTTAGGGTTAGGGTTAGGGTTAGGGTTAGGGTTAGGGTTAGGGTTAGGGTTAGGGTTAGGGTTAGGGTTAGGGTTAGGGTTAGGGTTAGGGTTAGGGTTAGGGTTAGGGTTAGGGTTAGGGTTAGGGTTAGGGTTAGGGTTAGGGTTAGGGTTAGGGTTAGGGTTAGGGTTAGGGTTAGGGTTAGGGTTAGGGTTAGGGTTAGGGTTAGGGTTAGGGTTAGGGTTAGGGTTAGGGTTAGGGTTAGGGTTAGGGTTAGGGTTAGGGTTAGGGTTAGGGTTAGGGTTAGGGTTAGGGTTAGGGTTAGGGTTAGGGTTAGGGTTAGGGTTAGGGTTAGGGTTAGGGTTAGGGTTAGGGTTAGGGTTAGGGTTAGGGTTAGGGTTAGGGTTAGGGTTAGGGTTAGGGTTAGGGTTAGGGTTAGGGTTAGGGTTAGGGTTAGGGTTAGGGTTAGGGTTAGGGTTAGGGTTAGGGTTAGGGTTAGGGTTAGGGTTAGGGTTAGGGTTAGGGTTAGGGTTAGGGTTAGGGTTAGGGTTAGGGTTAGGGTTAGGGTTAGGGTTAGGGTTAGGGTTAGGGTTAGGGTTAGGGTTAGGGTTAGGGTTAGGGTTAGGGTTAGGGTTAGGGTTAGGGTTAGGGTTAGGGTTAGGGTTAGGGTTAGGGTTAGGGTTAGGGTTAGGGTTAGGGTTAGGGTTAGGGTTAGGGTTAGGGTTAGGGTTAGGGTTAGGGTTAGGGTTAGGGTTAGGGTTAGGGTTAGGGTTAGGGTTAGGGTTAGGGTTAGGGTTAGGGTTAGGGTTAGGGTTAGGGTTAGGGTTAGGGTTAGGGTTAGGGTTAGGGTTAGGGTTAGGGTTAGGGTTAGGGTTAGGGTTAGGGTTAGGGTTAGGGTTAGGGTTAGGGTTAGGGTTAGGGTTAGGGTTAGGGTTAGGGTTAGGGTTAGGGTTAGGGTTAGGGTTAGGGTTAGGGTTAGGGTTAGGGTTAGGGTTAGGGTTAGGGTTAGGGTTAGGGTTAGGGTTAGGGTTAGGGTTAGGGTTAGGGTTAGGGTTAGGGTTAGGGTTAGGGTTAGGGTTAGGGTTAGGGTTAGGGTTAGGGTTAGGGTTAGGGTTAGGGTTAGGGTTAGGGTTAGGGTTAGGGTTAGGGTTAGGGTTAGGGTTAGGGTTAGGGTTAGGGTTAGGGTTAGGGTTAGGGTTAGGGTTAGGGTTAGGGTTAGGGTTAGGGTTAGGGTTAGGGTTAGGGTTAGGGTTAGGGTTAGGGTTAGGGTTAGGGTTAGGGTTAGGGTTAGGGTTAGGGTTAGGGTTAGGGTTAGGGTTAGGGTTAGGGTTAGGGTTAGGGTTAGGGTTAGGGTTAGGGTTAGGGTTAGGGTTAGGGTTAGGGTTAGGGTTAGGGTTAGGGTTAGGGTTAGGGTTAGGGTTAGGGTTAGGGTTAGGGTTAGGGTTAGGGTTAGGGTTAGGGTTAGGGTTAGGGTTAGGGTTAGGGTTAGGGTTAGGGTTAGGGTTAGGGTTAGGGTTAGGGTTAGGGTTAGGGTTAGGGTTAGGGTTAGGGTTAGGGTTAGGGTTAGGGTTAGGGTTAGGGTTAGGGTTAGGGTTAGGGTTAGGGTTAGGGTTAGGGTTAGGGTTAGGGTTAGGGTTAGGGTTAGGGTTAGGGTTAGGGTTAGGGTTAGGGTTAGGGTTAGGGTTAGGGTTAGGGTTAGGGTTAGGGTTAGGGTTAGGGTTAGGGTTAGGGTTAGGGTTAGGGTTAGGGTTAGGGTTAGGGTTAGGGTTAGGGTTAGGGTTAGGGTTAGGGTTAGGGTTAGGGTTAGGGTTAGGGTTAGGGTTAGGGTTAGGGTTAGGGTTAGGGTTAGGGTTAGGGTTAGGGTTAGGGTTAGGGTTAGGGTTAGGGTTAGGGTTAGGGTTAGGGTTAGGGTTAGGGTTAGGGTTAGGGTTAGGGTTAGGGTTAGGGTTAGGGTTAGGGTTAGGGTTAGGGTTAGGGTTAGGGTTAGGGTTAGGGTTAGGGTTAGGGTTAGGGTTAGGGTTAGGGTTAGGGTTAGGGTTAGGGTTAGGGTTAGGGTTAGGGTTAGGGTTAGGGTTAGGGTTAGGGTTAGGGTTAGGGTTAGGGTTAGGGTTAGGGTTAGGGTTAGGGTTAGGGTTAGGGTTAGGGTTAGGGTTAGGGTTAGGGTTAGGGTTAGGGTTAGGGTTAGGGTTAGGGTTAGGGTTAGGGTTAGGGTTAGGGTTAGGGTTAGGGTTAGGGTTAGGGTTAGGGTTAGGGTTAGGGTTAGGGTTAGGGTTAGGGTTAGGGTTAGGGTTAGGGTTAGGGTTAGGGTTAGGGTTAGGGTTAGGGTTAGGGTTAGGGTTAGGGTTAGGGTTAGGGTTAGGGTTAGGGTTAGGGTTAGGGTTAGGGTTAGGGTTAGGGTTAGGGTTAGGGTTAGGGTTAGGGTTAGGGTTAGGGTTAGGGTTAGGGTTAGGGTTAGGGTTAGGGTTAGGGTTAGGGTTAGGGTTAGGGTTAGGGTTAGGGTTAGGGTTAGGGTTAGGGTTAGGGTTAGGGTTAGGGTTAGGGTTAGGGTTAGGGTTAGGGTTAGGGTTAGGGTTAGGGTTAGGGTTAGGGTTAGGGTTAGGGTTAGGGTTAGGGTTAGGGTTAGGGTTAGGGTTAGGGTTAGGGTTAGGGTTAGGGTTAGGGTTAGGGTTAGGGTTAGGGTTAGGGTTAGGGTTAGGGTTAGGGTTAGGGTTAGGGTTAGGGTTAGGGTTAGGGTTAGGGTTAGGGTTAGGGTTAGGGTTAGGGTTAGGGTTAGGGTTAGGGTTAGGGTTAGGGTTAGGGTTAGGGTTAGGGTTAGGGTTAGGGTTAGGGTTAGGGTTAGGGTTAGGGTTAGGGTTAGGGTTAGGGTTAGGGTTAGGGTTAGGGTTAGGGTTAGGGTTAGGGTTAGGGTTAGGGTTAGGGTTAGGGTTAGGGTTAGGGTTAGGGTTAGGGTTAGGGTTAGGGTTAGGGTTAGGGTTAGGGTTAGGGTTAGGGTTAGGGTTAGGGTTAGGGTTAGGGTTAGGGTTAGGGTTAGGGTTAGGGTTAGGGTTAGGGTTAGGGTTAGGGTTAGGGTTAGGGTTAGGGTTAGGGTTAGGGTTAGGGTTAGGGTTAGGGTTAGGGTTAGGGTTAGGGTTAGGGTTAGGGTTAGGGTTAGGGTTAGGGTTAGGGTTAGGGTTAGGGTTAGGGTTAGGGTTAGGGTTAGGGTTAGGGTTAGGGTTAGGGTTAGGGTTAGGGTTAGGGTTAGGGTTAGGGTTAGGGTTAGGGTTAGGGTTAGGGTTAGGGTTAGGGTTAGGGTTAGGGTTAGGGTTAGGGTTAGGGTTAGGGTTAGGGTTAGGGTTAGGGTTAGGGTTAGGGTTAGGGTTAGGGTTAGGGTTAGGGTTAGGGTTAGGGTTAGGGTTAGGGTTAGGGTTAGGGTTAGGGTTAGGGTTAGGGTTAGGGTTAGGGTTAGGGTTAGGGTTAGGGTTAGGGTTAGGGTTAGGGTTAGGGTTAGGGTTAGGGTTAGGGTTAGGGTTAGGGTTAGGGTTAGGGTTAGGGTTAGGGTTAGGGTTAGGGTTAGGGTTAGGGTTAGGGTTAGGGTTAGGGTTAGGGTTAGGGTTAGGGTTAGGGTTAGGGTTAGGGTTAGGGTTAGGGTTAGGGTTAGGGTTAGGGTTAGGGTTAGGGTTAGGGTTAGGGTTAGGGTTAGGGTTAGGGTTAGGGTTAGGGTTAGGGTTAGGGTTAGGGTTAGGGTTAGGGTTAGGGTTAGGGTTAGGGTTAGGGTTAGGGTTAGGGTTAGGGTTAGGGTTAGGGTTAGGGTTAGGGTTAGGGTTAGGGTTAGGGTTAGGGTTAGGGTTAGGGTTAGGGTTAGGGTTAGGGTTAGGGTTAGGGTTAGGGTTAGGGTTAGGGTTAGGGTTAGGGTTAGGGTTAGGGTTAGGGTTAGGGTTAGGGTTAGGGTTAGGGTTAGGGTTAGGGTTAGGGTTAGGGTTAGGGTTAGGGTTAGGGTTAGGGTTAGGGTTAGGGTTAGGGTTAGGGTTAGGGTTAGGGTTAGGGTTAGGGTTAGGGTTAGGGTTAGGGTTAGGGTTAGGGTTAGGGTTAGGGTTAGGGTTAGGGTTAGGGTTAGGGTTAGGGTTAGGGTTAGGGTTAGGGTTAGGGTTAGGGTTAGGGTTAGGGTTAGGGTTAGGGTTAGGGTTAGGGTTAGGGTTAGGGTTAGGGTTAGGGTTAGGGTTAGGGTTAGGGTTAGGGTTAGGGTTAGGGTTAGGGTTAGGGTTAGGGTTAGGGTTAGGGTTAGGGTTAGGGTTAGGGTTAGGGTTAGGGTTAGGGTTAGGGTTAGGGTTAGGGTTAGGGTTAGGGTTAGGGTTAGGGTTAGGGTTAGGGTTAGGGTTAGGGTTAGGGTTAGGGTTAGGGTTAGGGTTAGGGTTAGGGTTAGGGTTAGGGTTAGGGTTAGGGTTAGGGTTAGGGTTAGGGTTAGGGTTAGGGTTAGGGTTAGGGTTAGGGTTAGGGTTAGGGTTAGGGTTAGGGTTAGGGTTAGGGTTAGGGTTAGGGTTAGGGTTAGGGTTAGGGTTAGGGTTAGGGTTAGGGTTAGGGTTAGGGTTAGGGTTAGGGTTAGGGTTAGGGTTAGGGTTAGGGTTAGGGTTAGGGTTAGGGTTAGGGTTAGGGTTAGGGTTAGGGTTAGGGTTAGGGTTAGGGTTAGGGTTAGGGTTAGGGTTAGGGTTAGGGTTAGGGTTAGGGTTAGGGTTAGGGTTAGGGTTAGGGTTAGGGTTAGGGTTAGGGTTAGGGTTAGGGTTAGGGTTAGGGTTAGGGTTAGGGTTAGGGTTAGGGTTAGGGTTAGGGTTAGGGTTAGGGTTAGGGTTAGGGTTAGGGTTAGGGTTAGGGTTAGGGTTAGGGTTAGGGTTAGGGTTAGGGTTAGGGTTAGGGTTAGGGTTAGGGTTAGGGTTAGGGTTAGGGTTAGGGTTAGGGTTAGGGTTAGGGTTAGGGTTAGGGTTAGGGTTAGGGTTAGGGTTAGGGTTAGGGTTAGGGTTAGGGTTAGGGTTAGGGTTAGGGTTAGGGTTAGGGTTAGGGTTAGGGTTAGGGTTAGGGTTAGGGTTAGGGTTAGGGTTAGGGTTAGGGTTAGGGTTAGGGTTAGGGTTAGGGTTAGGGTTAGGGTTAGGGTTAGGGTTAGGGTTAGGGTTAGGGTTAGGGTTAGGGTTAGGGTTAGGGTTAGGGTTAGGGTTAGGGTTAGGGTTAGGGTTAGGGTTAGGGTTAGGGTTAGGGTTAGGGTTAGGGTTAGGGTTAGGGTTAGGGTTAGGGTTAGGGTTAGGGTTAGGGTTAGGGTTAGGGTTAGGGTTAGGGTTAGGGTTAGGGTTAGGGTTAGGGTTAGGGTTAGGGTTAGGGTTAGGGTTAGGGTTAGGGTTAGGGTTAGGGTTAGGGTTAGGGTTAGGGTTAGGGTTAGGGTTAGGGTTAGGGTTAGGGTTAGGGTTAGGGTTAGGGTTAGGGTTAGGGTTAGGGTTAGGGTTAGGGTTAGGGTTAGGGTTAGGGTTAGGGTTAGGGTTAGGGTTAGGGTTAGGGTTAGGGTTAGGGTTAGGGTTAGGGTTAGGGTTAGGGTTAGGGTTAGGGTTAGGGTTAGGGTTAGGGTTAGGGTTAGGGTTAGGGTTAGGGTTAGGGTTAGGGTTAGGGTTAGGGTTAGGGTTAGGGTTAGGGTTAGGGTTAGGGTTAGGGTTAGGGTTAGGGTTAGGGTTAGGGTTAGGGTTAGGGTTAGGGTTAGGGTTAGGGTTAGGGTTAGGGTTAGGGT
The DNA here is from genome assembly GCF_048773025.1 of Camelus bactrianus. Lineage (NCBI taxonomy): Eukaryota > Metazoa > Chordata > Mammalia > Artiodactyla > Camelidae > Camelus > Camelus bactrianus. The sequence continues at coordinate 946,203 of NC_133567.1, read as the reverse complement.
TAGGGTTAGGGTTAGGGTTAGGGTTAGGGTTAGGGTTAGGGTTAGGGTTAGGGTTAGGGTTAGGGTTAGGGTTAGGGTTAGGGTTAGGGTTAGGGTTAGGGTTAGGGTTAGGGTTAGGGTTAGGGTTAGGGTTAGGGTTAGGGTTAGGGTTAGGGTTAGGGTTAGGGTTAGGGTTAGGGTTAGGGTTAGGGTTAGGGTTAGGGTTAGGGTTAGGGTTAGGGTTAGGGTTAGGGTTAGGGTTAGGGTTAGGGTTAGGGTTAGGGTTAGGGTTAGGGTTAGGGTTAGGGTTAGGGTTAGGGTTAGGGTTAGGGTTAGGGTTAGGGTTAGGGTTAGGGTTAGGGTTAGGGTTAGGGTTAGGGTTAGGGTTAGGGTTAGGGTTAGGGTTAGGGTTAGGGTTAGGGTTAGGGTTAGGGTTAGGGTTAGGGTTAGGGTTAGGGTTAGGGTTAGGGTTAGGGTTAGGGTTAGGGTTAGGGTTAGGGTTAGGGTTAGGGTTAGGGTTAGGGTTAGGGTTAGGGTTAGGGTTAGGGTTAGGGTTAGGGTTAGGGTTAGGGTTAGGGTTAGGGTTAGGGTTAGGGTTAGGGTTAGGGTTAGGGTTAGGGTTAGGGTTAGGGTTAGGGTTAGGGTTAGGGTTAGGGTTAGGGTTAGGGTTAGGGTTAGGGTTAGGGTTAGGGTTAGGGTTAGGGTTAGGGTTAGGGTTAGGGTTAGGGTTAGGGTTAGGGTTAGGGTTAGGGTTAGGGTTAGGGTTAGGGTTAGGGTTAGGGTTAGGGTTAGGGTTAGGGTTAGGGTTAGGGTTAGGGTTAGGGTTAGGGTTAGGGTTAGGGTTAGGGTTAGGGTTAGGGTTAGGGTTAGGGTTAGGGTTAGGGTTAGGGTTAGGGTTAGGGTTAGGGTTAGGGTTAGGGTTAGGGTTAGGGTTAGGGTTAGGGTTAGGGTTAGGGTTAGGGTTAGGGTTAGGGTTAGGGTTAGGGTTAGGGTTAGGGTTAGGGTTAGGGTTAGGGTTAGGGTTAGGGTTAGGGTTAGGGTTAGGGTTAGGGTTAGGGTTAGGGTTAGGGTTAGGGTTAGGGTTAGGGTTAGGGTTAGGGTTAGGGTTAGGGTTAGGGTTAGGGTTAGGGTTAGGGTTAGGGTTAGGGTTAGGGTTAGGGTTAGGGTTAGGGTTAGGGTTAGGGTTAGGGTTAGGGTTAGGGTTAGGGTTAGGGTTAGGGTTAGGGTTAGGGTTAGGGTTAGGGTTAGGGTTAGGGTTAGGGTTAGGGTTAGGGTTAGGGTTAGGGTTAGGGTTAGGGTTAGGGTTAGGGTTAGGGTTAGGGTTAGGGTTAGGGTTAGGGTTAGGGTTAGGGTTAGGGTTAGGGTTAGGGTTAGGGTTAGGGTTAGGGTTAGGGTTAGGGTTAGGGTTAGGGTTAGGGTTAGGGTTAGGGTTAGGGTTAGGGTTAGGGTTAGGGTTAGGGTTAGGGTTAGGGTTAGGGTTAGGGTTAGGGTTAGGGTTAGGGTTAGGGTTAGGGTTAGGGTTAGGGTTAGGGTTAGGGTTAGGGTTAGGGTTAGGGTTAGGGTTAGGGTTAGGGTTAGGGTTAGGGTTAGGGTTAGGGTTAGGGTTAGGGTTAGGGTTAGGGTTAGGGTTAGGGTTAGGGTTAGGGTTAGGGTTAGGGTTAGGGTTAGGGTTAGGGTTAGGGTTAGGGTTAGGGTTAGGGTTAGGGTTAGGGTTAGGGTTAGGGTTAGGGTTAGGGTTAGGGTTAGGGTTAGGGTTAGGGTTAGGGTTAGGGTTAGGGTTAGGGTTAGGGTTAGGGTTAGGGTTAGGGTTAGGGTTAGGGTTAGGGTTAGGGTTAGGGTTAGGGTTAGGGTTAGGGTTAGGGTTAGGGTTAGGGTTAGGGTTAGGGTTAGGGTTAGGGTTAGGGTTAGGGTTAGGGTTAGGGTTAGGGTTAGGGTTAGGGTTAGGGTTAGGGTTAGGGTTAGGGTTAGGGTTAGGGTTAGGGTTAGGGTTAGGGTTAGGGTTAGGGTTAGGGTTAGGGTTAGGGTTAGGGTTAGGGTTAGGGTTAGGGTTAGGGTTAGGGTTAGGGTTAGGGTTAGGGTTAGGGTTAGGGTTAGGGTTAGGGTTAGGGTTAGGGTTAGGGTTAGGGTTAGGGTTAGGGTTAGGGTTAGGGTTAGGGTTAGGGTTAGGGTTAGGGTTAGGGTTAGGGTTAGGGTTAGGGTTAGGGTTAGGGTTAGGGTTAGGGTTAGGGTTAGGGTTAGGGTTAGGGTTAGGGTTAGGGTTAGGGTTAGGGTTAGGGTTAGGGTTAGGGTTAGGGTTAGGGTTAGGGTTAGGGTTAGGGTTAGGGTTAGGGTTAGGGTTAGGGTTAGGGTTAGGGTTAGGGTTAGGGTTAGGGTTAGGGTTAGGGTTAGGGTTAGGGTTAGGGTTAGGGTTAGGGTTAGGGTTAGGGTTAGGGTTAGGGTTAGGGTTAGGGTTAGGGTTAGGGTTAGGGTTAGGGTTAGGGTTAGGGTTAGGGTTAGGGTTAGGGTTAGGGTTAGGGTTAGGGTTAGGGTTAGGGTTAGGGTTAGGGTTAGGGTTAGGGTTAGGGTTAGGGTTAGGGTTAGGGTTAGGGTTAGGGTTAGGGTTAGGGTTAGGGTTAGGGTTAGGGTTAGGGTTAGGGTTAGGGTTAGGGTTAGGGTTAGGGTTAGGGTTAGGGTTAGGGTTAGGGTTAGGGTTAGGGTTAGGGTTAGGGTTAGGGTTAGGGTTAGGGTTAGGGTTAGGGTTAGGGTTAGGGTTAGGGTTAGGGTTAGGGTTAGGGTTAGGGTTAGGGTTAGGGTTAGGGTTAGGGTTAGGGTTAGGGTTAGGGTTAGGGTTAGGGTTAGGGTTAGGGTTAGGGTTAGGGTTAGGGTTAGGGTTAGGGTTAGGGTTAGGGTTAGGGTTAGGGTTAGGGTTAGGGTTAGGGTTAGGGTTAGGGTTAGGGTTAGGGTTAGGGTTAGGGTTAGGGTTAGGGTTAGGGTTAGGGTTAGGGTTAGGGTTAGGGTTAGGGTTAGGGTTAGGGTTAGGGTTAGGGTTAGGGTTAGGGTTAGGGTTAGGGTTAGGGTTAGGGTTAGGGTTAGGGTTAGGGTTAGGGTTAGGGTTAGGGTTAGGGTTAGGGTTAGGGTTAGGGTTAGGGTTAGGGTTAGGGTTAGGGTTAGGGTTAGGGTTAGGGTTAGGGTTAGGGTTAGGGTTAGGGTTAGGGTTAGGGTTAGGGTTAGGGTTAGGGTTAGGGTTAGGGTTAGGGTTAGGGTTAGGGTTAGGGTTAGGGTTAGGGTTAGGGTTAGGGTTAGGGTTAGGGTTAGGGTTAGGGTTAGGGTTAGGGTTAGGGTTAGGGTTAGGGTTAGGGTTAGGGTTAGGGTTAGGGTTAGGGTTAGGGTTAGGGTTAGGGTTAGGGTTAGGGTTAGGGTTAGGGTTAGGGTTAGGGTTAGGGTTAGGGTTAGGGTTAGGGTTAGGGTTAGGGTTAGGGTTAGGGTTAGGGTTAGGGTTAGGGTTAGGGTTAGGGTTAGGGTTAGGGTTAGGGTTAGGGTTAGGGTTAGGGTTAGGGTTAGGGTTAGGGTTAGGGTTAGGGTTAGGGTTAGGGTTAGGGTTAGGGTTAGGGTTAGGGTTAGGGTTAGGGTTAGGGTTAGGGTTAGGGTTAGGGTTAGGGTTAGGGTTAGGGTTAGGGTTAGGGTTAGGGTTAGGGTTAGGGTTAGGGTTAGGGTTAGGGTTAGGGTTAGGGTTAGGGTTAGGGTTAGGGTTAGGGTTAGGGTTAGGGTTAGGGTTAGGGTTAGGGTTAGGGTTAGGGTTAGGGTTAGGGTTAGGGTTAGGGTTAGGGTTAGGGTTAGGGTTAGGGTTAGGGTTAGGGTTAGGGTTAGGGTTAGGGTTAGGGTTAGGGTTAGGGTTAGGGTTAGGGTTAGGGTTAGGGTTAGGGTTAGGGTTAGGGTTAGGGTTAGGGTTAGGGTTAGGGTTAGGGTTAGGGTTAGGGTTAGGGTTAGGGTTAGGGTTAGGGTTAGGGTTAGGGTTAGGGTTAGGGTTAGGGTTAGGGTTAGGGTTAGGGTTAGGGTTAGGGTTAGGGTTAGGGTTAGGGTTAGGGTTAGGGTTAGGGTTAGGGTTAGGGTTAGGGTTAGGGTTAGGGTTAGGGTTAGGGTTAGGGTTAGGGTTAGGGTTAGGGTTAGGGTTAGGGTTAGGGTTAGGGTTAGGGTTAGGGTTAGGGTTAGGGTTAGGGTTAGGGTTAGGGTTAGGGTTAGGGTTAGGGTTAGGGTTAGGGTTAGGGTTAGGGTTAGGGTTAGGGTTAGGGTTAGGGTTAGGGTTAGGGTTAGGGTTAGGGTTAGGGTTAGGGTTAGGGTTAGGGTTAGGGTTAGGGTTAGGGTTAGGGTTAGGGTTAGGGTTAGGGTTAGGGTTAGGGTTAGGGTTAGGGTTAGGGTTAGGGTTAGGGTTAGGGTTAGGGTTAGGGTTAGGGTTAGGGTTAGGGTTAGGGTTAGGGTTAGGGTTAGGGTTAGGGTTAGGGTTAGGGTTAGGGTTAGGGTTAGGGTTAGGGTTAGGGTTAGGGTTAGGGTTAGGGTTAGGGTTAGGGTTAGGGTTAGGGTTAGGGTTAGGGTTAGGGTTAGGGTTAGGGTTAGGGTTAGGGTTAGGGTTAGGGTTAGGGTTAGGGTTAGGGTTAGGGTTAGGGTTAGGGTTAGGGTTAGGGTTAGGGTTAGGGTTAGGGTTAGGGTTAGGGTTAGGGTTAGGGTTAGGGTTAGGGTTAGGGTT